>NC_080023.1:46260000-51260000 GCF_030020395.1 Manis pentadactyla
TAGGGATATTGGTCTGTAATTTTCTTTTTTTGTGGTATCTTTGCCAGTTCAATTTCTTTGCTGGTAATTGGTCTGTTCAGATTTTCTGTTTCTTCCTTGGTCAGCCTTGGAAGGTTGTATTTTTCTAGAAAGTTGTCCATTTCTTCTAGTTTATCCAGTTTGTTAGCATATAATTTTTCATAGTTTTCTGTAATAATTCTTTGTATTTCTGTAGTGTTCATAGTGATTTTTTTCCTTTCTAATTTCTGATTCTGTTTATGTATGTAGACTCTCTTTTTTTCTTGATAAGTCTGGCTAGGGGTTTATCTATTTTGTTTATTTTCTCGAAGAACCAGCTCCTGCTTTCATTGATTCTTTCAATTTTTTTATTCTTCTCAATTTTTTAAATTTCTGCTCTAATCTTTATTATGTCCCTCCTTCTACTGATTTAGGGCCTCATTTGTTGTTCTTTTTCTAGTTTCATTAATTGTGAGTTTAGACTGCTTATATAGGATTGTTCTTCTTTCCTGAGGTAGGCCTATATTGCAATATACTTTCCTCTTATCATGGCCTTGGCTGCATCCAACAGATTTTGCAGTGTTGCATTGTTGTTGTTATTTGTCTCCATATGTTGCTTGATCTGTTTTTATTTGGTCATTGATTCATTGGTTATTTAGGAGCATGTTGTTAAGCCTGTATATGTTTGTGGGATTTTTCATTTTCTTTGCGTAATTTATTTCTAGTTTCATACCTTTGTGGGCTGAGAAACTGGTTGGTACAATTTCAATCTTTTTGAATTTGCTGAGGCTCTTTTTGTGGCCTAGTATATGATCTATTCTTGAAAATGTTCCATTTGCACTTGAGAAGAATGTTTATTATGCTGCTTTTGGGTGTAGAGTTCTGTAGATGTCTGTTAGGTCCATCTGTTCTATTGTGTTGTTAGTGCCTCTGTGTCCATACTTATCTTCTGTCTGGTTGATCTATCCTTCAGAGTGAGTGGAGTGTTGAAGTCTCCTAGAATGAATGCATTGCATTCTATTTCCCCTTTTAATTCAGTTAGTATTTGTTTCACATATGTGGGTACTCCTGTGTTGGGAGCTTAGATATTTCTAATGGTTATATCTTCTTGTTGGATTGACCCCTTTATCATTATGTAATGTCCTTCTTTGTCTATTGTGACTTTCTTTGTTTTGAAGTCTATTTTGTCTAATACAAGTATTGCAACTCCTGCTTTTTTCTCTCTATTAGTCGCATGAAATATCTTTTTCCATCCCTTCACTTTTAGTCTGTGTATGTCTTTGGGTTTAAAGTGAGTATCTTGTAGGCAGCATATAGGTAGGTCTTGTTTTTTTATCCATTCAGTGACTCTGTGTCTTTTGATTGGTGCATTCAGTCCATTTAGATTTAGGCTGATTACTGATAGGTATGTACTTATTGCCATTGCTGGCTTTAAATTCGTAGTTACCAATGGTTCAAGGTTAACTTCCTTACTATCTAAGGGTCTAACTTAACTCACTTAATATGCTATTACAAACACAATGTAAAGGTTCTTTTCTTTTTTCTTCTCCTTTTTCTTCCTCCTCCATTCTTTATATATTAGGTGTATATTCTGTACTGTTTGTCTATCCCTTGATTGACTTTGGGGATAGTTAATTTAATTTTGCATTTGCTTAGTAATTAGCTGTTCTTTACTGTGGTTTTATTACCTCTGTTGACAGCTATTAAACCTTAGGAACACCTCCATCTATAGCAGTCCCTCCAAAATAGACTGTAGGGATGGTTTGTGGGAGGCAGATTCTCTCAGCTTTTGCTTATCTGGAAATTGTTTAATCCGTCCTTCACATTTAAATGATAATCTTGCTGGATAAGTAATCTTGGTTCCAGGCCCTTCTGCTTCATTGCATTAAATACATCATGCCACTCCCTTCTGCCCTGCATGGTTTCTGCTGAGAATTCTGATGTTAGCCTGATGGGCTTTCCTTTGTATGTGATCTTATTTCTCTCTCTGGCTGCTTTTAATAGTCTGTCCTTATCTTTGATCTTTGCTATTTTAATTACTATATGTCTTGGTGTTGTCTTCCTTGGGTCCGTTGGGTTGGGAGATCTGTGGATCTCCATGGCCTGAGAGATTATCTCCTTCCCCAGATTGGGGAAGTTTTCAGCAATTACCTCCTCAAAGACACTTTCTATCCCTTTCTCTCCCTTCTTCTTCTGGTACCCCTATAATGCAAATATTGTTCTGTTTGGATTGTTCACACAGTTCTCTCAATATTCTTTCATTCTTATAGATGCTTTTTCCTCTCTGTGCTTCAGCTTCTTTGTATTCCTCTTCTCTAGTTTCTATTTAATTTTCGTCTCCTCCACTGTATCCAATCTGCTTTTAATACCCTCCATTGTGCTCTTCAAAGATTGGATCTCTGACTGGAATTCATTCCTGAGTTCTTGAATATCTTTCTGTACCTCCATTAGCATGTTAATGATTTTTATTTTGAACTCCCTTTCAGGAAGAGTCATGAGGTCTATATCCTCTTTCTCAGGAGTTGTATTAATAATTTTCTCTGTAAAAGGTTCTTTTGGTGTTCCATATTTGTATATGGTGCTCTCTAGTGCCCAGGAGCTCTACTCTCCCAAGCTGCTCAATTCCTGAAGCAATGTTGGGGGTCGCAGGGGAGTGGTATTGGTGCCTGCTGGGAGGAAAGAGCTGTTTCCTGCTTCTTGGCCACTATGCCTGTCTCTGCTGTGTGAACCAGTGGACCGAGCACACAGGTATAAGCCTCTATGCTTTGCATTTGTAGTTGCTGTAGACAGATCTTCCTTCTGGCTGGTCTAATGCCCGGGTAGGGTTTGCTGGTTTGTGAGCCAGGTGGGGCTGACCAGGAGAATGGCGCAGTAGGCTGCCTCTCATGGAGGGGGTCCTTGGAGCTGAGCTGTGTAGCCAGCCAGGGAGCTGGAGCACCTGGAAATAGTGAAAGCTCCCAGCTTGGTGGGCAGAGTGCATCTGTACAATTTTGTCTACCTGTCCATTCTTCTGAGCAGTAAGCTCTGTGCAATCCCTGTCCCTTTAGCAGCCCTCTTTCTAAGGGCTTCCTTGTTAGGAAGTCTCTCAGACTGCCTGCCTTTCTTTTGTCCCAGAGCAGCCAGATATGGATCCCTGCTTTCCACAAGCAGCTGGAATCTCTGTTTCTCCAGGATTTCTGCCTGTCTTAGCTTTCCAATCCCCTAGTTACGAGAGTATCATGAAAGCACCTTGAAATGTAGGTTTGTGCTCCCAGAGCAGATCTCCCTAGTTAGGTATTCAGCAGTCCCAGGCCTCCACTCCCTCCCTGCTCCATTTCTCTTCCTCCAGCCCATGAACTGCGGTGGGGGAAGGGCTTGGGTCCCACCGGGCCTCAGCTTTGGTACATTACCTTGCTCCATGAAGTCTGCTCTTTTCTCCAGGTGTATGCAGTCTGGTACAGTCATCTTTTCTTTTGCTCTTTCAGGATCAGTTGTATTAATTATATTTTCATATTATGTGCAGTTTTAGGAGTAAGCTTCTGTCTCTCCTCTCATGCTGCCATCTTTAATCTCACTTTGCTTGTTGAGAGTTTTTATCATGAATGGGTGTTGAATTTTGTCAAATGCTTTTTGAGCATCTGTTGAGATGATCATGTGATTTTTGTCCTCTTTTTTTGTTGATGTGGGGCATGATGTTGATGGATTTTTGAATATAGTACCATCCTCGCATCCATGGAATAAATTCCACTTGGTCATGATGAATTATCTTTTTCATGTATTTTTGGATTCAGTTTTGTAATATTTTTTTGAGGATTTTTGCTTCTGTTTTCATCGGGGATATTGGCCTGTAATTTCCTTCTTGGTGGTGTCTTTGTCCGGTTTTGGTGTTAGAGTGATGCTGGCATCATAGAATAAAAGTTTGGAAGTATTGCCTCCTCTTCTAATTTTTGGAAAACTTTCAGTGGAATGGGTATTAGCTCTTCTTTAAATGTTTGGTAGAATTTGGCTGTGAAGCCACGTGGATATGGAGTTTTGTTTTTTGGGAGTTTTTCGATTGCCAGTTGTATTTCATTGCTGGTAATTTGTTCAGATTTTTTGTGTCTTCCTGGGTCAGTCATGGAAGGTTGTATTTTTCTAGGTGTTCATTTCTTCTAAGTTGTCCAATTTATTGGCATATAATATTTTATAGTATTCTCTAGTAATTCTTTGTATTTTTGCGGCATCCATTGTGATTATTCCTTCTTCATTTCTGATTCTGTTTATGTGTGTACACTCTCTTTTTATATTCACAAGTCTGTTTATTTTGTCAAATAACCAGCTCTTGGTTTTTTTTTTTTTTCCTATTGTTTTATTCTCTTTTATTTGTTTTTGTTCTGGTCTTTATTATGTCTCTCTTTCTACTGACTAGGGTTGCATTTGTTCTTTTTTTGTTTTTTAAATTGTGATTTTAGACTATTTAGGATTGTTCTTGTTTCTTGAGATAAGCCTTTATTGCTATGTACTTTCCTCTTAGGACTGCTTTTGCTTCATCCCACAGATTTTGGGCTGTTTTGTTTTTGTTTTCATTTGTCTCATGTATTGCTTGATTTTAATTTTCGTTTGTTCATTGATCCATTGATTATTTAGAAAGCATGTTGTTTAGTCTCCATGTGTTTGTAAGACGTATTGTTTTCTTTGTGTAATTTATTTCTAGTTCCACACCTTTGTGTCTGAGAAGAAGCTGCTTGATGCAATTTCAATATTTTTGAATTTATTGACGTTCTTCTTATAGCCTAGTATGGGATCTATTCTGGAGAATGTTCCATGTACACTTGAGAAAAATGTGTATCCTGCTGTTTTTGGATGGAGTGTTCTGTAGATATGTTCAGTCCATTTGATCTAATGTATTGTTCAGTGCCTCTGTTTCCTTATTTATTTTATGTCTGGTTGATGTGAGTGGTGTGTTAAAGTCTTCTAATATGAATGTATTACAATCTAGTTCCTCCTTTAATTCTGCTAGTATTTGTTTTACATATTTAGGTGCTCCTATGTTTGGTGCATAGATATTTATAGTGGTTGTATCCTCTTGTGGGACCGATTCCTTCATCATTATGTAATGTTCTTCTTTGTCTCTTATTACTTTCTTTGTTTTGAAATAAATTTTGTCTGATATAAGTACTGCGACTCCTACTTTTTTCTCCCTGTTATTTGCATGGAATATCTTTTACCATCCCTTCACTTTAAGTTTGTGTATGTCTTTGGATCAGAAATCAATCTCTTGTAGGCAGCATATAGTTGCATCTTCTTTGTTTACCCATCTTGGCACTCTATGTCTTTTGATTGGTGCATTCAGTCCATTTACATTTAAGGTGACTATTGAGAGATATGTGCTTATTGCCATTTTATCATTTTCTGCTGTTTTTTATATCTACTCTCTGTTCCTTTCTTCCTTTCTTATATTCTTCTATCATTATTGATGGTTTTCTTTAGTGTTGTAATTGGATTTTTCTCTCTTCTAAAAATTTCTGTACATTTTTTGTGTGTATTTATTGTAGGCTTTAGTTTTGTGGTTATCAAAGTTCAAGGATAGCTTCTTTACTATATAATAGTCAATCTTAAATTGCTGATTACTCTATTTCAAACACAATCTAAAGGTACTTTTTTCTTTCTTTTTTCTCTTTTACATTTTTCATGTTAGATGTCATAATCTGCACTTCTTGTGTACCCCTTGGCTGATTTTCTATATAGTTGATTTTGATTCTTTTGTTTTGTTTTAATTTCGTATTTGCTTGGTAATTAGTTGGTCTACACCTTTACTGTGGTTTCATTTTCACTGGTGAGAGCTATTTAGTTGCAGGGTCATTTCCTATAGCAATCCTGTTAACAGATCATGTAAGACTGGCTTAGTGGTGGCAAATTCCTTCAAGTTTTGTTTACCTGGGAATTGTTTAATTTCTGCTTCAAATTTAAATGATAATCTCACCTGGTGGAGGATTCTTGGTTGGAGGCCCCTTTGTTTCAGTACATTAGATATATCATGCCTCTCTCTTCAGGCCTAAAGATTTTTTTGTTGAGAAGTCTGCTCATAGCCTGATGGGATTTCCTTTATAAGGAGTCTTTTTCTCTCTCTCTGGCTGTTTTCAGCACGCTCTCCTTATCCTTGATATTTGTCATTTTATTTATGATATGTCTTGGTGTTGTCTTGCTGGGGTTCCATTTGTTAGAGGATCTCTGAACTTCCATGACCTGACTGTCTATTTCCTTCCCCAGATCAGGGAAGTTTTGAACTATGATTTTCTTAAAGAGACTTTGTATCCCTTTGTCTTTCTCTTCTCCTTTTGGTACCCCTATTATGTGAATATTATTTCATTTGGATTGATCCAATATCTCTCTTACAATTCTTTCATTCTTAGAGATCCTTTTTTCTCTTTGTTCTGTTTCTTTGTTTTCCTGTTCTCTAATTTCTATTTCATTTTCCATCTCCTCTACATGATCTAATATCCTTGTAAATCCCTCCATTGTATGTTTCATTTCAGATATTGTATTCTTCAGCTCTGAGTGGCTCTTTCTCATATTTTCTCTCTCTTTGTTGAAGTCCTCCCGGAGCTCTTGAATACTTTCTGTAAATCCATGAGCATATTTATGATTTTTATTTTGAAATCTTTATCAGGATGTTTGGTGATCTCTGTTTCATTTAGGCCTCTTTCTGAGGTTCTGTCTTGTAGTTTTGATTAGATCAAATTCCTCTACCTACTCATTTTGTCAGGGGTTCTGTATTTCTTCCTTTGTATTAGATGTCTCTGCTATGCTTTCTGGTCTAAAGTGTAGTAGCTTTATGAAGAAGGTGTGCTATAGTACCCAGAAGCTCAAGATTCTTTACTCTCTAGTGCCTGGTTCTATTTTATGGGCGCCCCAGTTGTTGGTGTCTGTGGGTGAGCCACCTGTCTGGCTTCTGTAGTTGTCTCAGTCTGGGTTGGCAGATTGCTCCCACTGCTGCATTTTTGATCAGCTCAGGAGTCTCTGCTGAGCTCTCTGTGGGTGGGGCCACCTTGCTCCTGGCCTGCAGTAAAAGTCGGGCTGCAGGGTTAATGGGGTGGGTGGACTGATGTGCCCCAGCTGGATGCACAGCACTGGGTTTGAACACCTTCAGGGAGGAAGGAGCTCCTGGGGCTGGCTCCTCCAGGCACCTCCCCGGTTGGGCTGAAGAGGAGCCAAGGAAGCAGGGAAAGTCTCCCTCTGCCTGCCAGGCAGCAAAGTCTGATGCTGCTGTTGGCCCAAGTGGGTTGGTGCTGGACATTGCAGAAGGAGGGACCTTGGGGCTGCATTGCCTGCAAGGGGCATGGGGCTTCTGGAGGTCATGAAAGTTCCTGATCTGTTGGGTGGAGGAAGGGCTGGGGAGGTATCCTCCACCTGCCCTTTCTCCTGAGGAAAGAGTTATGTCCAACCCTCATCATCTCTGGTACCCCTTCCACTGTTGGGAAGTCTTTCAAATTGCCACCTCTGCTTGGGTCTCAGGACTGGTGGATCGTGCCTGCCCTCCACACTAGCTTGAGTCTCAGCTTCCCAGAGTGTTCCACCTGTTCCTGGTGTCCAGCCCTGATGATCATGCTCCCAGAGCAGATCTCCAGAGCCAGGTGTGTAGCACTCCTGAGCTCTTATTCCCTCCCTGCTCTGTTCCTCTTTCTTCTGCCTGCAGGCAGGTGTGGACGGAGGGCTTGGGTCCTGCTTGATCTCAGCTTTACTGCCTCACCCTTTTCTGTGTGGTCCTCTTTTCTTTTCTTCCTCAGGTATAGGGGGTCTGTTCTGAAGCCTTCAGGTTGTTTTCAGGTCTAGTTGAATTTGTTCTGTTTTCCTGTTTTATGTGTTTCTGGAAGGAGGTTTCCACCTTACCTTCCTACTTGACCATCTTTTCTCTTGTCCTATAAATTTTATGAAAAACTGGCTGTGTTTACTATGTGGGAGGGTGTTTTCTACTCAACTTGAAGCATATTAACAGACATAACCAACTCTATTTTTCCCTTTCCTTCTGAGTACAGTCTTTATTGTTACTGCAGGAATTTGATAAGCCCTGAAGAAATATATATTCATATTTTCAAATATACCTTTCAACTACTTACTACTTAGAGTTTAGTGATTCCATGCCCTGTGTTTGAGAGCGTTCTTTCCATCATCTTAGAAGGCTCCATTTCTCCTTCTTTCATTCTCTCATCTCCTTTTTAGTAAGCAGCAATTAAAGTCAATGCTGCACCAGAATTAGAAAGTAGCAAAGATATCCCCGATGTTATCATTTGGGTTCACACTGTTTAAAACCACAGTCTTGAAGAAGATCAGAAAATTGGATTTTGGGATTGAATGCTGACTCAACAGTGGATATCTTCCTATGGATTACTAATATGTTCTGTTTGAGGAAAAGAATGATTTATAAGATATTTTGAGTATTAGAGGACTGGAGCACTTATAATGGTTTTAACTACATAACAATAGCTGTAATGTATTGTGCTAGGTGATAAGTAAAATGTCTCTCACACACACACACATATATGTAAAAACATAATGTGCAAAACAATTCTATTAAATAGATATTATCCCCATATCAAAATGATGAAACCAAGGCCTACAGAGGTTAGGGATCTTGTCCCAAGTCACACACAGGAAGTAGAGCCTGCCTTTGAACCAGGTTATCTGACTTCTAAGATGCTGATTCTAACCCTTCCTACTTTAGCAAGCGAACTTTAAGCAAATTAACCTTTGGGGATCTCAAGTTTCTATAAAATATAGAAGTTGGACTAGATCAATATAAGAAGTTTGGGTTAAATTATCTCTAAACTTCCTACATTTCATAAATGGTCTTCCTCTTACACATTGCCAATTATAAGTGATAGTATTTTGTGTGTGTGTGTGTATAAATATATATAGTCACTATGTTTTTATAGGATCATATTGTTTTATATTTGGTTTTCAGAAATCATTTTCTTTATAAGAAGCAATAAGGAATCAAGGCTGCTGGATAGACCAATAGTGAATGATAAGGATAGGGGTTTTTAAAAGTGCAGATAATGGAATCTGAGGTAGCTGGAGTTAATTCTAGCTCTGACATTTATTAGATGAGTCACATAACATTTCTGAGCTTCAATTTCCTTGTCTGTAAAACTGGGATGATGATATATAACTTGCAGAGTTATATATGTGTGAAAATTAATGATGTTTATTTTTAGGTTATCATTGATGTTTAATAAATATTATAATTCTCATCATCAGTATCATTATCACTAACATCACTGTCATTATCAGAACCCATGACATTAATGATAGAAAAAGGGAAATACACTATGATTTTCTTTGGTATCTATTCAAAAAAGGGTCTGAATTGGAGAGTTATTTCATACTCAAAACATTGAATTAGAGCTAAGTACCTAGAAAATAAGAGGTTGAATGCAGTATTTTTCATTCAACAAATAGTAATTGAAAACCTACTTTATGGCTATTTACAATTTTAAACTATGACTTTAACAATAAACATACAAAGTTCCTTTGGTTATAAAACAACATTTTAATGAGTGTGACACAAATAAACAAATAAATATAAATTATGTCAGTAGTAATGAGGGCAGTGAGGAGGAATAAAGCAGGGTAGGTGGAGAGAGTGTGATTTCTATGTAAGGAACTTTTTTTATATATACAGTGGTCAGGGGAGAACACTCTATAGGTGACATTTGAGGAATGAACTAATGGGAGTGAAAGAACCTATGATGTGGACATCTGAGGAACATTCTAAGCAAGGAATGTACTTATCATGTGCTGAGACTGTGAGGTAGAGATGTGCTTCAGTGCTTAAAGAAGGACAAGGAAGTCAGTGTATCTGGAACAGAGTAAGCCTGCAAAGAGCGTGAAGATACGGTATCAGAGGGACAGCAAGAGCCGATCATACTGGGTCATGTAGGCTCTCATATGGTTTTTGGCTTTTCCTCTGCATGAGATAGGAAGCCATTAGAGAGATTTAAGAAAAGAAATGACCTAAACTGACATATTTAAAAGATTATCAGCAGTGTTGGCGAAAGACTATAGGTAGGCAAGAGTGGAAGTAAGGAGACAAGTTAGGAGACTATTGAAATAAATATGGAAATTTTACAGTAATGTAATAATCTAGATGATCTTAATGAGATGGTAGTAGTGGAAGTGGTAAGAGTTTGTGGGATCCTGAATACATTTCCAAAGCACAGATGAGATGATTTACTAATAAATTAGTGATAGTATATGAAAGGGGATGAGGAATCACAGATGACATTAAGGTTTTTGGCTTGAGTTGTCAACTAGAAGGATGAGTTGACAGTTATTGAGAAGAAGAACACAATGAGAGGAGTAAGTTTGGTGGTGGTGGTGAACTGGAAATCAGTAGATCAGTTTTGAATATGTTAAGCTTGAGAAAGTTATTAAACATCCAAATTGAGATGCTAAGTAAGGAGTTGAATAGATGCTCTAGAGTCTAGATGGTATAGAATTCATCTATAGATGGTATAAAAATTTGGGAGACATAGCATATGGTATTTAGAAATAGGGAACTGAATGTTGTCACCCAGGAAGTGAATGTCACTAGACAAGTCCCAGGACTGAACCCTGGGGCATGCCAATTTTGGATGTTGGGAAGATGAGAAGGAACAAACAAAGCAGCTTAGTAAGGATCAGCCAGTGAAGTAGCAGGAGACCTGAGAGAGGGTAACTTGGAAGCTAAGCAGAGAGAGTGTTTCAGGGAGGAGGAGATGTGTTGAATAAAGATGAGGATTGGGAAATGGCCACTAGGTTTTATTTTTTATTTATTTTATACATTTTTTAAATTAAGGTATTATTGATAAACACTCTTATGAAGGTTTCATGTGAAAAACAATGTGGTTACTACATTCACCCATATTATCAAGTCCCCCCTCACCCCACTCCCCACTGCAGTCACTGTCCACCAGTATAGTAAGATGCCACAGAGTCACTGTTTGCCTTTTCTGTGCTACACTGTTTTCCCTGTGACCTCACACACACCATGGGTACTAATCATAATACCCCTCAATCCCCATCTCCCTCCCTCCCCACCCGCCCTTCCCCACCCCTCCCCTTTGGTAACCGCTAGTCCCTTCTTGGAGTCTGTGAGTCTGCTGCTGTTTTGTTCCTTCAGTTTTGCTTCATTGTTATACTCCACAAATGAGGGAAATCATTTGGCACTTGTATTTCTTTGCCTGGCTTATTTCACCAAGCATAATATCCTCCATTTTCATCCATGTTGTTGCAAATGGTAGGATTTGTTTCTTTCTTATGGCTGAATAGTATTCCATTGTGTATATGTACCACCTCTTCTTTACCCATTCATCTACTGATGGACACTTAGGTTGTTTCCATATCTTGGCTATTGTAAATAGTGCTATGGCTGCTGGATTTTAAAACATGGCAATGGTTGGCAGCTTTAACATGGTAGCTGCAGAGGAGTAGTAGGATTTAAATCCTGATTAGAGTAGATTTTGGAGGGAGTGAGAAGAGACAGAATGTTTAGAAAGTTTTGGAGTTTTGTGGTCCAGAGGAATAGAGATTGGAATAAGGAATAGTTGGAGGGGACAAATGAAGTCAAGAGAAGATTTTTAAAGATGGGAGATGTTACAGTATGTTGTATAGTAAAGGAATGATATTATTGAGAGTGAAAAATTGATGATACTGATAGAATAGAGGGAGAGAATGAGAGAGAAAAAATGAGTGAATGAAAGAAAGAAACACAATTGCTTGATGTTCCTGACTAGGTGAGAGGGGATGGCCTGAGGCACACAGATAGTCCAGGGATCTAATCAGATGGCAGAAATCAGGATCTATTAACAACAGTCATGTGAACAAGGTGACGTACTATAGACAGAATCAAGAGACTGTGGTAGCTGGGCAGCTTTCTACCTTTGATGCAGAAACTTCTATAGAATACAGCAGGCTGGGAGGTCCAGGAGACAAGGCAACATGGAATATTTGATTAGAGCCAGGAATGCACAGGCAAGAAACTGGATGCTTTCTGGATTCTTGCTGCCATACTGATAATGCATCAAGGACTCTTCTGCTCAGGTGGCATCTTTCTACACTCTCAGAGTTCATTACCTAACTGTGAGGTTCCTAACTGTGAGTGTAAGGACAATACCTCATGTATCTCTTTATGTCCTTCTCTACCTTCTAGAGTACTTTGTATACAGTGGTTGCCACATAAATGTTTGTAAAATTGAATTGAAGATACTCTTTAATACTAAATGGGGGTTTCTGTTGGGCCAGAGTAACAAACTGAAAAGTGGAAAATGGAGCTGTTTAGTCATCAACAACATGTCGTACTAGTGGGTTTCAGCCCCGGACAAGTTCACTATAGATTCAGTGAGACCGAAGAATGACAGTGGAATGCTCTTTGCTTAAAGGGTTTATACCCAACTTTATTCCCATGGTGGCAGGTCAATCACTAGAATTCCATCCACTCAGAGCAAGTCTGCCTGCAGCAAGCCGGTCTCTGCCTGTGGGCCTCTCTGCCCACCCCCCGCAGCGTTCTCAGTCTCTGTTCTTGGTGGCTGCCACCACTTTACTCTCTGCTCTTGTAGCCATGCCGCCCAGAGCACTGAGTGTTGCTCTTTATATAGAGTCAGTAACAATGTATTGCCCATTCGTGTGTAGTGTGTGAGCCGACTTGGTCCAGGTGATAATCCTGGTATAGGAACCTTCACTTTCCCCACAATACATATAACTGATTTCTTTTTTATGAACTGATTTGACTACATTGACTGGCTTAGCTGTCTACAGATGGAAATAAGGCTTCATAGACAGTTGTGCATTGAATGACCTCTTCCAGGTCCCCAAACTATTTACCAAAGAGTATTTGGAAGTTTTCTTTGCAGCTTTTTGCTTCAGTGGAAATAATGTGCTTTTACTGTTAAGGGAACATTTCTATTGTGTTTTAGCAAATCAGTCCAGTCACTATTATTTCCACCATTATTATTGTTTATAATATTCTAAATTGGGGAGGGAGCAGGGAGAGGACTAAATGTAATGTAATGCAAAGAGTTTGTAGATGGAGCAGAGCCCCAGATAGGAGCTCCCTCTGCTCATTACCAGCTCTGAGATTTGGGGCAAGGCCCTTTAGTTTCTGAGCTTCAAAGTCCTCTGCTATAAATTATAATAATACCTGTACTGTTGACTCGGCTGATTATGATACAAAGCAGATGACAATGCTTGGAAAAAATAATAAAATAGAGTAGATGCTCCTTTGCTGGGATACACGAACAGGTTTTGGGTGTGTTAAGGAACCTCCTGGAATTGAATGTGAAATTTGCTTTTATGCATTTTTGTATCTTCTCCCTAGATTCTCAAAGGTTTGTCATCAGATTCTCAAAGGGTTCTGTGATAACATGGCTGAATACCAGTAATATCAGAGATAGTAGAGTTGAAATTATTTGCTCTGGCCAGGTGCTTTCTGTCCTCACACGAGGTTAAAATAACACTGCATACAGTTGTGATTCTCAGAGTTGAGTACGCATCAGAATCAGCTGGGCTGCACCCTCAGGGTTTCTGATTCTCTGGGTATGAGTGGAAAGGGCGAATCTGCATTCCTGCTAAGTTCCTGGGTGCCGCTGCTGCTCTGACGCATGTAGGTTGAGAGACACTGCCCTACAGATTGGTGAGCTCTGGAGATTTAGGAGCAGGTTATGGAGAAGTGGGTTGTGTCCTTGAACAGACAGTGACAATGATCTCCACTTTGGACTTCTGTTGAAAAGAAAAATAAGTGTCATAGCATTTTGGGCATTGTGCATGAATTCCTTACTAAAGCTACTGTCTTCTTTATTGAGCAGCATGCCACAGCCCAGCAGCTCTTAACATCTCTTTTGGGGCCAAAATGGTATAATACTCCATCTGACAATGTGCCCGCTATCTCCCTGCTGATCTCACAGAGGGTCAGAGTGAGAGCCTTGCTGTCTCAAGCCCAGGAGCTGACGATGGCTGCTATGTGGGCTGAATGGGTCCTTTAATTGAGGGAGTCTCAGGGTTCTCTGTAAAGTCTTTCCAAGGATTTGAAAATACATTTTCTTCTAAAAGAGAAGGAAAGGGGCTTTTGGAAATAAGTACTCTTTGAAGATGTTTACATCAGTGGTGAATAGGAGTGAGGAGTTGAAATGTAACTATTTGTAGTTTGGCTTCTGCATTTTTTACTGAGGAACATGGTCCATAGCCACCTGCCCTGTTCCTTCTTTAGGAGAATGATGCACATGCATTTTACAAGGCTGTCCTGGACAGCAACAAGTAGCACTGGTGAGTAGCACAGAAATGTAAGTGCTAACTAGCAGCACCCAGTATGAATAACACTTGGGCAAAACTTGTCACTGCAAAACAGGAGAAGAATGTGTTTATTTATTTTTAATAGGAGTATCATAGATATACGATCTTATATTGGTTTCAAGTATACAAAACAGTGGTTCAGTAGTTACCCACATGATTAGATCCTCAGCCCCACTAGTGCGGTTACTGTCTGTCAACATAGGAAGATGTTACAAAATCATTGGCTATATTCTCCATGCTGTACTACCATCCCTGTGATCAACTTATTATGATTGAGAATTTTTGTGCCCCTTTTTCCCTCTCACCCTCTCCTGCATAAACCACCAGTCACTTCTCAGTGTCTTGAATCTATTGCTCTTTTGTTTGTTTTATTTTTATATTCCATAAATAAGTGAAATCCTATGGTATTTGTCTTTCTCTGCCTGGCTTATTTCACTGAGCATAATACCCTCTAGGTGAATCCATGTTGTAGCAAAAGGCAGGATTTCTTTCTTTTTTATAGCCATTGTATATATGTACCACAGCTTCTTTATCCATTCATCTGTTGATGGGCACTTTGGTGGCTTCCATATCTTGGGTATTGTAAATGTGGCAATAAACATAGGGATGAATATATCTTTTCAAATCAGATATTTTGTTTTCTTTGAGTGAATTCCAGAAGTGGAATTACTGGGTCACATGGATTTCTATTTTCAGTTTTTTGAGGAGTCACCATATTGCTTTTCACTGTGGCTACACCAATTTGCATTTCCACCAATGGTGTAGGCTCCTTTTTCTCCACATCCCCACCAACACTTGTTATTTCTTTTCTTTTGGATAGTGGCCATTCTAACTAGTGTGAGGTGATATCTCATTGTAGTTTTGGTTTTCATTTCCCTGATGATTAGCAATATGGAGCATCTTTTCATGTGCCTGTTGGCCATCTGTGTTTCTTCTTTGGAAAAATGTCTGTTCAGGTCTTTGCCCATTTTTTAACAGAGTATTTGTGTTTTTGGTGTTGAGACATAGGAGTTCTTTATATCTTTTGGATGTTAATCTCTTATCAGATAAATCATTTACAAATTTATTCTCCTATAGGGTAGGTTGCCTTTTTGTTCTATTGATGGTATCCTTCACTGTATAGAAGCTTTTTAGTTTTAGTTTGATACAGTCCAACTTGTTCATTTTTGCTTTTGTTTCCCATGAAGGAGAAAATTGTTCATGCTTATATTCAAGAGATTTTTGCCTATGTTTTCTTCTATGCGTTTTATGGTTTCATGTCTTACATTCAGATCTTTGATCCATTTCAAATCTACTTTTGTGTACAGAATTAGACAATAACAGTTTCATTCTCTTGCATATAGCTGTCCAGTTTTGCCAACACCAATTATTGAAGAGGCTGTCTTTTCCCTATTGTATATTCATGGATCCTTTATCATATATTAAATGACCATATATATGTGGGTTTAATCTGGGCTCTGTATTCTGTTCTATTGACCTATGGGTCTCTTCTTATGCCAGTATCAAATTGTTTTGATTATTGTAGCTTTGTAGTAGAGCTTGAAGTCAGGGAGCATAATCCCCCCAGCTTTGTTCTTTCTCAGGATTGCTTTGGCTCTTCAGGGACTTCTGTGGTTCCATATAAACTTTAGAACTATTTGCTCTAGTTCATTGAAGAATGCTTTTGGTGTTTTGACAGGATGGCATTGAATCTGGAAATTGCTTTCAACAGGATGGCCATTTTAACAGTATTAATTCTTCCTATCCATGAGTATGGGATAGATTTCGACTTATTTGTGTTTTCTTCAGTTTCTTTCATCAGTGTCTAACAGTTTTCAGAGTATAGGTCTTTCACTTCCTTGGTTAGGCTTATTCCTAGATATTTTACTCTTTTTGATGCAATTGTAAATGGAATTGTTTTCCTGATTTCTCTTTCTGTTGGTTCATTTTTAGCATATAGGAATGCCACAGATTTCTGTGTATTAATTTTGTGTCCTGCAACTTTGCTGAATCCACTTATTAGTTCTAATAGTTTTTTGGTGAAGTTTTTAGGGTTTTCTATATATAATGTCATGTGATATGCAGATAGTGACAGTTTAACTTCTTCCTTACCAATTTGGCTACCTTTTACCTCTTTATCTTGTCTGGTTGCCTCCAGTACTATGTTGAATAAAAGTGGGGAGAGTGAACATCCTTGTCTTGTTCTTGATCTTAGAGGAAAAGCTTTCAGCTTTTTGCCATTGAGTATGATGTTAGTTGTGTGTTTGTCATATATGGCCTTTATTATGTTGAGGTATATACCCTCTATACCCATATTCTTGAGAGTTTTTATCATGAGTTGATGTTGAATTTTGCCAAATGCTTTCTCAGCATTTATTGAGATTATTATGTGGTTTTTATCCTTCTTTTTGTTAATGTGGTGTATGATGTTGACTGGTTTACAAGTATCATATCATACTTGCATCCCTAGAGTAAATCCCACTTGGTTGTGATGAATGATCCTTTTGAGAAGAACATGTTTTAAATAGTGCAGAAAATGTGTTTTGTGATAGAGTTAAATTTGGCTAATTTCATTTGTCTTCACAAATGCCATTTTTCAAAATCTCTGTTCATTGCTATTTTTTTCCTGTCCTGCCCTCATCTTCATTTTATGTTTGCTCTTAATCCCTTAATACATTCTTCTTATCTTTACTTGACTGTTCAGAATACTTAATGTTTGGGGAAACTTTTTTTCAGTCAGTTCTAGTGTCTGTCAAGGAACAGTAAATAAGCATAGTATTATAGATTTGACTTAAAAAGCTATTTAAGTCACATCAGTGTGAACCATATTAAAATCTGAGATGCTAAGGGGTTTTCAGAGCTCTGTAACTCAGAGGAGACTGAAATATCTTAATCTTTGAAATGTGGAAAAGAAAGAAGAAGAGAATATTTTCACTTTTACACAAGCAGAACTTTCTTTACACACACCGAAAGAGGGCATGTGCAATCCTAGAAACAGAAAGCATAAAGAGTTGATAGACAGTTTTTTGGTTGAGGACAATTTGTCTATTTTTCTGTACAGATTTCAGTACCTCCAACACTTAGCTGCTTCAAAATCAGTTGGGTCTTACAAGCACTTGCAAATAATTTTTAAATAAGTCAGAGCAAGAACATTAAAAGTGGTGAATAGCTGTAAATCCCAGAGCTATCATGCAGAGGTAAAACTGCAGGTATTTATGCAGTAGTTTTGGTTCTGAACATCCCCATTTCTCAAGGCATTTGAATATTTTTGGTTTACAAAATGCTTCCAGTTTTTTTTTAGCATTAGAAGTGTCTGCATTTTTATAACTCCTACTGAGGTATCTTATGTCCATTACTGTCTCATTAAAGCTAGTGATTTGGTGGCAGTACAGTTTATGAGCTGTCACGTCATGGGGTATGCTACATGTGAGGTCAGAGCAAGGAGGGAGAAGGTGACAAATCATAAAGTTGTTCATTTTCTTAGACAATTTTGCATCTGTTTTCTGTACTTTTTAATGTTTTGAATGATCTATATGTTTGACAAAGTAAAATTTTTGTGTTGCTTTTTCATCCTTGGCCCAACTAAGGACCGTGTTCTTATCAAAACATACATTTCAATATATATATATATTTTAATCAAACAGTGAAGAGGAGACTTGGATGCTTATCTGGTTATGCCATTAGTGAGGTGAGTCATTTTTGAGTCTGTTTATCTGTTATAAGGGATAACAATACAGTTTTGTAGATCTGGACCCTTAAGAGAGGGGAATGGGGCAAAGTGATTTGTACGTGCCAAATTGCCTAAATGGTACTTGGGTAATGGCTGGGGTGCAGTCTTCATTGTAAATTAATACAGTGGTATTTTAGTTTATCAATTTATTTATGGAAATTTGGTTAATATAATATAATCCCATTTGGATTTGACCACTCTTGGTACAAAGATAAAGGAACACTGTATGTAGAGCTAAATCTGAAGGCTTATATTTAATTGTGAAAGTATTCTAAGCTTTTTTACATAAATAATCACCATAATCAAATTAAAGGGAAAATGGTGAATTGGGATATAGTGTTTGTTACAAATATGATGGCTAAATGATTAATGACCTCAGTGTATAAATAGGTCTTAAAATTCTATAAGGAAAATTTTCAAGTCACAATAGAAAAAAGAACAAAAGACATGAATAGACAATTCATTAAAGAAGAAAATTAATGGCCAATAAGAATTAAAAAAATTTCATTAGTCATCAAAGAAATATAAGCTAAAATCAAATACTGTTCTTCTTGATCAAAGTGGCAAAGATTAAAAATATAATATTTAATTTTTAATCATTTATTCAATACAAATGGCTGCCCCAGCACCCTCAGTATGGCCCTGAGATTTTAGCAAATGCACCATTGTAACCTACTATCATTATAGCCTTCCTGAGCTGGCCATGGGGAATGAGACCATGCTTTGGACTCAGGCACTCCAGGTTAGATTCCCAGCACTCCTGCTGATTGTTTGACCTTGAAGAGACTGCTGGTTTCTTAAACCTTCTGAGCTTCTGATTTCTCCTGAGTAAAATGAGGATAATGCCTCATCTTCAGAGGTAGTGTGGAGGGATGGTGAAACAAGTAATGCTTTTATAAAAAAGCTGAATAATACAAACGAATATTCATATTTGACCTGATTGTTTATAGTTCATAATGCGTGATCAAAACCAAAAGTTTCTGTGATGACTGCCCTTGTACTGTTCACCATGTAAGAACTTATTCACTATGTAAGAATTTGTTCACCAAGTAAGAACTTGTTCATTATGCCTCAGAAGATTGGAGACTGACGAGAATTAGGCTTGGGGTGGATTAATGATTGATCATTGAGCATTGAGTCCCCTATACATAATTTTATTGTTGTTAACAACCATTTGATCAATAAATATGAGAGATGCCCTCTCAAAAAAAAAAGCTGATTAATAAATGGTGTTTCTGTTGTTTTAAACTATTTTGTATAGTTTCATGTACAGAATTTTAAAAGTTGTATTTTGTAATGTAAAAGACTTGACTATTCAGAGTATGTGTTAGGTACCAATATTGGGCAGAAACTAGCTCATCAGCAAATCCCAGGCTGCTTTACTATGAGCTGTTTGATGGTGTGACTCTAGATGGTACTCTCTTCTATATATTGGGTAACATTTTTCTCAAGTAATAGGCAACTTGAAACTTTTTTATTTCCAGCAGAAATCCATACTAGGTTTTGTAACAGAGAGCATAAAATTCATGCAAAGTATTATGAGTGAGACAGTTTAAGCTGGAGATAGAATGTGGCATCATGCAAAAGAGGAATTCTAGTCCCTGGCTCACAGACTTATTTCCTGGGAGGGGATTTTGCAGAATATACACAGGATGAGAAACTGAACTATTAAGTAGAAATTTGCCTGCAGTAGCAAGTCAGGAATGAATCTCTCTAGAGTTAGAAACTGCAGTTGGTGAAGCTGCTGTACTCAAAATATGAACATTGAACAATTGAGAAAGGAGAGACTGAGAGAAAGGTTCTAATACTAATAAGCAGCCCGTGCATGTGGTCATGAAGAGCTTGGCACTCAGACAAGAGGAGTCAGGCAAAACCAAGTCAGAAAAGCAACAGGCAACCTCTGCTAGGAGGAGGCTTATCTCACTGTGCAGTGATGAACAATTAGAATGAACAATGCAGTAAAATGCTTATAGTTTAGCCTGTAAATGGGTAGCCCCCATCTACTAGGTCAATATTATCCTGCCTGAGACATAACAAGATTTTAGGTCTCCCTCATCCAAAATGCATCCTCTGCTTTATTTCTGGGAGTCTTTATAGAATGGCAGTCAGTTAACTGAAGATGTTACTGGGTGGTGGATTGTGGAATTACTTGGCTCTTGTCTTCTGGAAGGAAAGAATTCAGTTGTCAGGCTGATAAAGAATTAAAGAGTGTTTTATTTAGGAAAGCTGAAGGAAAGTAAGCTCCAGAGACAGAGGAACAGGCCGATCCTGACATTTGGTAGCTACCTGCTGAGTTTACAGTGTGTCTTTTATGAGGGTTTATTTGGTTTCCTTCCTCCTATTTTGTCAGTCTTTCATCATCTTTTGGATTTCTCTTGCTTTCTCTCCTTCAGCCTCTTTGTGCAAGTTTCTGTCCATCATTTTCTTATGAGCGTCTAAGAGAACCCATGGTGGGGTCAAAACCATAATGTAAATGATAAAACAATGATATTATGATGTCTTCAGGGCATTAGTGGCAAGGTCTTCCTTAAGTTTGTATGCTCTAAAATTGGGAAGGTCCCAGCGACCTGTATCTTTTGCTTATCAGTTTGTGCTGGACCGCACAAGGGGTTGGTCTAATGGACACAGGGTGGTCTTTGGGTGGAGACTTGGTGGCCTGCCATCCTCCTCTCTGTTCTCCTGCTCAAGTCTATCTAACTGTCTACTCTAACACAGTCACTAGCCTTAACTTCTACCCACCAACTTCTTTCTCTCCAGGGCTGGCTGCCCTCTGTCCATGTCTGCTACCTGCAGACCCTTTGGAGAGGCACTTTTACTGGCACTGATGTCATGACCATCCTGTGTCCACACGGAGTGGCTGCCAGAGTTGAGCTGGGTTCCAGAAGAGGCTGGGCAGAGGGTCTCCCCATCTCAGCCGTATTCTTCAAGGTCCCTGAAGTAGTTGTATGTATGCCCAGTGAACCCAGAAACTGTCCAGGGTGGACAATATCCAGCTCTGGTCAATGTTCCTTCTGTGTCTTCTTTTATAGTTCCCTCACCCCATCAAAATGTGCTCTCCACTCCCAGGTATAACCATTCTCCTCCCTGTTCTCATCCCAGAGTGACCCTGCGGGAGACCGATGATGATGGGTGTGAGTGTGGTCTACAGCCAGGTCGCCTAGCTGTGTCTAAGCTTTAGGTAACTCTTAGGAAGGGTTTTATTCACTCTGCAGTGTAAGAAGCAATCATCATCAATTCCAGTTTCATCATCATTATTAAGTTTTCAAGAAGAGATTCTGCACTGTAATGGAACAAACTGAGTAAACAATAAGTGGAAATTGAAATGAACATTCTGCTTCCTGGAGTTGGCTGACCAGTTTGTCAGATCCTTCAGGAAGGTGCTGAGCAAAGCTTATTTTGGATCAGGTGTGCACACATTCCTTATGTTTCTGAATATATTAGAATTCCTGATGCTCTGTTTTATCAGCTTTCAATTTTCCTCAGATAACAACAAGCAATTTCTCATTTCCTTCCTCCTTTGATGTGTCACCCTTCAAATATTCATAGATGTATTTCCTGTCTTTTTTGTTGTGAACCTGGGATATTTATCTTCAGTCCTTCAATCAAATCAGTTTTTCTATTCTGAGTTCTCTTCCAAACGTATGACATCTGGAGGTTTCTAGAGTCTGGTTCCCAGACTGGAATAAGAAAGTGAAAGCCTTTGGGCCTTGTGGTTATGGACAGTAAGGACCTCCTGGCTGAACTTGACTCTCTCTCACTTTTCTAGGTCTGAACCTAAGTTCAAGTTTTCCTGTTCCTTTCACTCCAGAAAAGAACAAAACTATTGCACCTAAGAGAAAGGAAGTAATCTTTTCGGTTTGTTTTGGGCAGAATGAAAATGTTAAGTTTAGGAAGCTCTCTGTTCTGTGTGGGAGTGGCAAGGGGTTTCAGGTGTGGGCATCCTAGGAGTGAGAGCATGGAGCTGTGCACATCTGGCTCAGTAGCCTTGGCTAAGTGACTGAGCTCTGGCCTCTTATCTGTAGAATGCTGATAATTTCTGAGGCTGAACTGAGGTATTTGAACATGACTCTGACCTTTTGGAGCATACAGTAGGCTCAATATAATGAGGAGGTATTGCCACTATTACTATGTACTTTGGAACCAGAGAAACCTAGCTTTATGATCCATCTGTGCCACTCACTAGCCATGTGACCTTCTGTAAAGGGCCAGATCATAAATATTTTAGGATTTGAAGGCTACATAGTCTCTGTTACAACTGTTTGACTCTGTCATTGTAGTGGAAGAAGTTACGGTCTACATGGAAATAAATGGGCATAATTGTGTTCTAGTAAAACTACTGAAAGACTTGAAACTTGAATTTCATAAAAGTTTCCCATGTCACAAAATATTATTTTTCTTTTGACTTTTTTCAATCATTTAAAAATGTAAAAGCCATTCTTAGCTCACAGGCCACACAGAAATAGATGTGAGCTGAACTTGGCCTGTGGGGCACAGTTTGCTGACCCTCGCCTTAGGTCAGCGCTTCATTCATCTCTCACCTCAGCTCCGTTTTGGTTCTTTGTGACCCGGGTTGATGTGTACTTCAGTAATATAAAGTTCTTGGCATATATTAAGTGTTCAATAAATGTAGTTGTTATTATAATGATTATTACTAACATTAGAAAGTAGAGACCTCTAATGCTATAATGGTATGTGTTTTTAGTTTAATAAGATTACAGTTAAGGAAAAATATTTCAATTTAGTTCATTTTTCTGAGTTTGCCTTGTCAAGAGGGGAAGACAAATGAAATCCAATTTTATAAGCTTTGCATCCATTGTATAATAAAGAATTCGTCTGGTCTTCTGCTCTGGCTTCTTGGAAGTGAGCTTGTGAACCTTTGGTATTTCCAAAGTGATAGGAGAGGCTTTGTTATTCATGGTGGGCCCCTGGGATCACACCTGAATGTATGCTAATGAGGTGACTCTTGTGGGTACCCAGACGGTGTCAGCACAGGGGCTGGCTGCGCCAGAAAGACCAGCCTGTGATTACAAGGTTGAGGCTTTAGGCCAGTGATATCAGCCTGACCTCCTCTCCTCTGGGGAGAAGAAAGGTATTGGATTTTGAGCTCTGCACATAGGTCAATGATTTTTACACCAAGAGTCAGGTGAGTTCTGGTTGATAATCATGTATCTATATCCTGGGAGGGGGATGTATCCTGCGTACACAGAAACTTTTTGCTTGGGACCCTCCTAGACCTTTCTCTATGCAACTCTTCATTTGGCTAGTCCTGAGCTGTATCTTTTATAATAAAACTTTAATCATAAGTATAGTACTTTCCTGATTCTGTGAGTTTTTCTAGTGAATTATGTGTAGCCCCAGCCATTTATAGAGTAGCACTTAGTTTCACATCCAACTCAATTCCTTGTGTACGTATTTCCCTTGGCCAGCCTCTAGAGGGAAGAGGGTCAGCATGGGAACTTGCGTCAGTCCCTTGATACAGATCTCTGCCAATGTCACAAAGTAAGGATTGTTTTATTATGCCACTTTACAGATGAGGAAAGACGCTCAGAGATAATAGGGGAGAATTACCATAGTTAAAGCTCAGGGCTTTTCCTGCATGTCAGGGAGGTGCTGTTAAACTTCCAATTGTATGAACTGTTGCTTTATTACTTAACTACTCATGTAGTGTCCTCCCAACCCATAGTGGTAGTAGTGATAATGATAAAATGGCTAACATATGTATTATTTACTGTTTGCTAAGAATTGTTCTAAGTTATTGTGTGTGTGAGTGTGAGTGTGTTTGGGCTGCTCTAACAAAATACTGTAGTCCGTATGGTTTATAGATAATGAAAATTTATTTCCTACCATTCTGGAGCCTGAGATCAAGACATAAGATCAAGACACAGGCAGATTCAGTGTCTGGTGAGGGCCTGCTTCCTAGTTCATAGAGAGCTTTTCTCTGTGTCTTCACATGGTATAAGGGGCAAGGGAGCTCTCTGGGCCTCTTTTATAAAGATACTAACCCATTCATGAGTGTTCCATCCTGGTGACCTAACCACCTCCCAGAGCCCTCACCTTCTAATCCCATCACATTGGGGGAATAGTTCTCAACATGTGAATTTTGGGGGGACACAAATATTCAGACTATATAGCAACACACACACACACACACACACACTTATATATGTATAGGGTCATTAACGTGCTAAGTGGCAGAACCAGAGTCCACTGCTTCGTTAAAGAATCATCCTAGCTCTCTAATTTGTTTGAGGAAGAAAAAGACTGCCACAGGAAGGTAGCCTCCACTCCAGTTTCATGGGGACATTGCTAAGCCTTGTGGGAAGAAAAGGAGAAAACAGGAAAAGCATTGTTCACATATACCCTTGAGAGACACAAAAGATAATTTGTGCATGGGAGGTGGTCCCTGAGTTACCTGTGGCAGGCATTAGAGCTGTACATCGCCCACCCCATGGGAAGGTGTGTCAGAGCTCCTTTCTAGTTCCTTTCCTGCCTCTCCAGGTAGCCAAGAGGAAGACTGCACTGCAGTTTTTGCTAAAGCTGGCTGTTCAGAGGGTAGTTTAGACATGTGATGGTGTATTTTATCCTCAAGTAATTATGCTGTAGGCAGGAATTACTGACTTATACCCTCTCTGCCATGTCTTTTCCACTTGTAAACAGCCTTGTTTACAGATCCTATGGGATCAAACCTTATTTTTACAAAACTGCAACTCTTCTCAACAAGTTTTTGCTGTGAAAGGCAGAGACAAACCCTTTTAAAAATATGTCTTTTAATTGTTTCATTTTGGGAGAGAAGAAAAAACTATAAATAATTTTTACATGGGAATGTGTACAGATAATTATGTCCCTAAAAGGAGTAATAGAGACAACAAATTATGCCTGGTGGGGTGCACAGCAGTGTGCTGGCAGTATTGATCTGGGTCCTGGAAGCTTGTTACAAGGTAAGAATTAAGAAGAAGAACCATACAGATCACTCCTGCTCCGTGTGAGCCTGTGGCATCTGTGCTCTGGGTTCTGCACTGGCTTCCCATCTGCTTGGGGACACAATTCAAGGGGTCAAGGTGAAGGTTGGGATCCATGACCTTCTGGTGGTTGGATCCTCACTCCTGAACTGTGTCTCTTTCTCTGCAGGGGCCAGTGACAGCTGAAGTGCTTAAGTCCTCTTGGGAAAAGTTCTGTATCAGGACTGTTCAGGCAGGGAGGTCCCAGAAGAGGACCATCAGAGGTGGAATAGATGTCCTGTTATCCTAAGGCAGCCTAAATCTGTTGACTTTTGCTGGCTCCTGGCAGATTTGTTGGACACTAATAGTTGGCTTAATTTAGTGACATGGCTTCCGGGCGAGGAGAGGAAGGTGAAGGCCAGGTTGACTGGAGGATGGGCTTAGCAGCCTTTCTTTACTGTTGTCGCCCCTGCTGCTTCTCTTCTGTCTCCTTTCTCTGTTAAATTCATTAATTTGTTGCAGCACCATCTATGGGTGCTGGGACACCCTGGAAACGTTTTCCAGTTCTTTTTTTCTTATTTCCCATATCCTATTAGCCATCTCAGTCTGACATTGGACCTTGCAACCTTCTTTTAGAAGACACCATCCTTTCTTTTATTGTGATCTGCCCTAGATCAAATTCTTGTCATGAGGTATTTGCATTTGGAGAGCTTCTGACCAGTTTCTGTGCTGTCGTTGTAGCCCTCTTCCATTTAACAAAAAGACAGATTCCAGAATGATTTTTCTTAAATGAGGGTTCTTGAACTCTGCTGCATATCTGTATGACCTGGGAGCTTTTAAAACTGATGTCCAGATCATATTCCATAGCAATTAAATCAGAATCTCTTGGGGTTGGACCCTGGCACTGATATTTTTAATATCTTCCCAAATGAATCCAGTGTGTAGTCATGTCCAAAATAATTGTCCTGTCCTACCTGATTCTGTTTCTCTTGCCCAGAAATCCTTTAGTGGCTCCCTGTTGCCTGTAGAATGGAAGGCTTGTATTCCTTAACTTAGAATTTCTAGCCCTCAACCTAACCACTGTTTTTGATCTGAATTTAGCCACTGTTTTTGGTCCTATCTTTGTATCGTTTTAGTTCTCACTCTCGTTCTCACCTTGGGATTGTTACCCTTCCTTATATCTACCATGTCCTTTCGTGCCTCAGTGGATCTTGCCCATGTTTTTTCCTTCATCTCAGATTGCTCTTCTGTCATTCATTGATCCCAGCAGTATTTTTGCTGTTTGCCATGTTCATACACCCAGACACCCTGTCAGGCAATAGAGATACAGTGGTGAGCAAAAGCAGATGCTGTTATTGACCTCTTGGGTCTGATAGATCCACCACAGATGCATAGCTGGTGCCATGACGGGAGCTGCAGAGAGAGGCATGCAGTGCCACGAGAGCTTAGAGTAGCGGATCTGGCCTGCTTAGGGAGGCTATGGGTCTCTCCTGAGGCAGAGATACTTGAGGTTCCTTAGGGAGCTAATGACTGAAGAAATAAAATTAGGTTCCTTACCTTAAAAAAAAAAGAAGAAATAAAGAGCATGACTGTAATAAACTCTCCTAGGGTGAGTTCTCCAGGCAGAGGGAGCTGTGTGAGCAATAGCCCTGTGGCAGGAGGGGGCATGGCACAGACATAGGCTGAAAGAAGGGTTGTGTACCCTGACCAGCTAGAGCAAGGGAGAGCATGGTGATGTGATTTGAGGCTGGAGGGAAGTGGATGGGTTGTGCAGGGCCCATCATGTCCTAGTATTGGGGTCTGAGAGCAGTCGGAAGCTGCTGAAGGGTTTCCAGTGAGGAGCTGTAGTGTGCATGGGGTTTCTTGGAGAAGATGCCTTTTGATGCAGGTTGGAGAACAGAACAGAGCAAATGTAGCAGATGTGGGTGGGTTAGGTGGTAGTTAGTGAGTAGTTTAGATCAGAGATGTGACTCAAAGGCCCTGCTCCTCTGTCATCTCAGGGAGGTGGAGCTCAGCCACAGGGAGAGAGGGGTAAGTGTGGAAGTTGAATTCACTCACAGTCTGGTTTCATTCCTACATTAAAAACTCCCCAGATGATGAGGTCCCTGATCTCTGGATCAGGATGAGTGACACATTGTATAAGCATCACAGCCTTTCTTTATAATACTGCTGCGCTGGACTACCATTTCTCTTCTGGAAAGCTGAAACTTGTCCTGCTCATCACTGCATAATGAACACATATGTGCACTGAAATGAGAAGCAGCATGTGGACTTCTGGAGCCAGGCATCTTGGATGGGACTCCTGACTCCCCCACTTCCTAGTTCTGTGACATTGGGCAAGTCAACCAGTGTCTTTGTACCTGTTTCCTCATCTACTTCAGAGGGTTGTTGCCAGGATTGAAGTAGTTTATAAAATGTGCTTTAATGGTGCCTGGCACATGATAGGAGTTGTATTTGCATTTGCCATTATTGCTGTTATTATTGCTATTATCATTAATAGGATCATTCATCTCATTTTGCTAACATCTGGTTGCTTTAGGAATGGGCTGGGATGGAAATACTGACTCAGATTTTTAACGGTTCTTCTTTCCTCCCACATGATCTACAGGGTTATTTTGTAGGGAGACCTTCTACTATCTTCTACTTGCTTAGAGTCTTAGAGATTGTGATGGTTAATTTTATGTGTCAATTTGACTGGGCCACAGGGTGCCCAGATACTTGGCCAAACGTTTTCTAGGTATGTCTGTGTGAGGGTGTTTCTGGATGAGATTGCCATTTGAATTAGTAGACTGAGTAAAGCAGATCACCCTCCCTAACATGGGTGGGCCTTACCCAATCAGTTGAAAGCCTGAAGAGAACAAAAAGCTGAGTAAGAAGGAATGTTGGTTACCTGACTACTTGAGCTGGATATTGGTCTTTTCCTGCCTTTGGACTCTAACTGACATATTGGCTCTTTCTTGGGTCTCAAGCCTGCCAGCTTTCAGACAGGAACTGCAACTTCTTTTCCTGGGTCTGCATCTTCCTGAGTCTCCATAATCATGTGCATCACTTCCTTATAATATCTATCTATCTATCTCTTGCTGGTTTTGTTTCTCTAGGGAACCCTTACTGATACATAGAAAGGGTTTGTAAATAAAGCTTGCTATCCCCAAGAAGACCCTCAGAGTAAGCAGTCATGATCCAAACTAATAGCGAAAGGCATCTAGTTAGCACTCTCTCTGATTTATCCTACTTCTAAAAAATGTCAGTGTCATGACCATAGTAAGAAAGTTTTCTGGCAGTTTGATGCTGTACTTAATTAAGGATGCCTCATTCATCATGCCCACCTGCTGCTTTCTAACAGGACCCCTCCAAGGAGCTCCTTTTCTTCTTGGTCTAGATGAAGTGAATAATATAAGAGTTGGACATGTCCCCCTTTCCTCCTCCCATTCTAGGTCCCTGCCTCCTCTCCCCACTCCATATCCATTTTCACACCTTAGAGTCCAAACAGAATATTTAATTCTTTCCTAAGTTATAACTTTTTAGGGAGCAAACTATTCTTTTTCTTTCTTAGCACAAAATTACTACAACTTGTGCCTGCTGCTGCAGGATGCTACTTTCCTGGAAATTACCTTTTAGCAAAGTGCTGTGGCTCCCCTTTATCCAAAGTCAAACTATAAATCCAGTTATTTTATAACAATATTGGATGAAATGAAAATCTCTGAAGTTTCTCTTCTCTGACTCAACATTTGGTTGAGAAAAATGAAGTTGCCATTGTTTGAGCTGATGAAGATTAAATGGACTGCCTCTGAATTTAATTGTGTCTCTGTTTGAGTAATATCCATGGTGGGCTCCACTGCAATGTTTGGTGATTAATTGTAAGAATGAACAACAGTAACATCTGGACCCAAAGCTGTTCTTGGCTTAGAAGGTGTTCATTCCTTTGAGAGAAAGGATTCTCTGCATCATTGTCCAAATAATCATTACCAGATAGATCAGCTGAGACATTTTAATTAAAGTTTCAAAAGGTAGGAGAGGAAAAGTTTCTTAACACTCTCATTTTATGTATCTGAGTTAAAATAAAAATTCTGTTAGTGTAAAGGGAGGTAGGTTTCTACTTCCTCTGAGGAAGAGAAGGAGGGGTGAATTATGAAGTAGCATTTGTTTGCTCATGTATAGACATACAAAAAGGAGAACTTGGGCCTAGGCTATGTTGCAATCAGTTGTTTAACTACCACTATAGGAAATACTTAAGAGAATTTTGAGGAATCATACAGATTTAAAAATAGTTTTGCCTGGTTTTTATTATATAAATTCTTTTGAACTAAATATAAAAAAGTAGTGGTTATGGAAATAATTAATAATGAATAATTAAGAATTAGAAGAAATAAAAGCTCAAGAACACTTTGGAAGATTTTGTTTCTAAATGTTGACTAGCTGTACTAGAATTATTATAGAATGTTTGGATAAATAAAATGAATCCTGCATCTGTGCTTGTTATTATAGGAATTCTATGGGAGGAGGGGGAGACAGCTAATCAAATACATCAGCAAATTACTTGGAAGGGGTATCTTAACTGAAGATATTTTAGTTTATTGCTCATGTAAAAATACAAGGAATACATTTAACAGTGCCAACTGTTTAGAAGAGATTTAACCCTGAGGAGTTGCTGGATCTATTAACATTATGAAACAATAAACCCTAGTAGACTAGGGAATAAATGTTCTATTTATTTGAAAGCAACATTCATGTTTAGAAGTTTCATTTCACAGCATAAAGAGACACCATTGGTCAAAACAAAAATAGCCACTAGGGAAAAATGAACCAGTACATGTGGGAAATAATTGTTTGCATCCAGGTCATCATTTGATATTATTATTTTGGCCGGCTAGCTTACTGTGTGTCAGTGTGATTATACATTACCATAATCACAAGTAGCTGGATTGAGTTTAGGCCTTTCACTAATATTGGAAATAATTTGCATTTTAGGGAGTCATTGTGTGTGATTCTTTATAATATGAAATCTCCTCACCTATGTGATAAAGGTTTGTCTTTTTAGCTTTGTCCTTGTTATAATTGGGAAACACACATACTTTCTGCCGTAGATGAAAATACTTGGTTTGCATAAAATGACAACTTCGGTGATTATCTTACATAGAGATAATAGTTTAATAAGAGCATACTATGTATTTTGTAGAATATGAACCTAGTTACTTTGTAGGGTTGGATCTGTTATAAACACATTTCGTTATTAAGCAAATAGTATTGAGCTTCTGCTATCTATAGGCACTATACTTTAGGAAGAATATACAAGTGAATTATATCTAGTCCTTGTCCCAGAGAGCTTACATCTTGCAGGAGATAAAAGAACTAGAGTTCAGGGAAGAATATGGTTAGAGTCTCTGTATTTTTAGGAGTCACAGTGTCATGCAGTTGCAGTGACCCAGAGAGGTAGATCCCCACCATCTGCGATGCTGCCTGCTACTCTGCCAGGAGGAAAAGGTACTCAAGCATTTCTCATCACACAGGCAATTAAATGTTCAGCCTAGACATGACATGTGTAGCTCTCACTGTAACACAGGTTCAGAGTCCCAGGGTCTCACCCAATTGGCAAGTGCAAATCTACCATGTTCAGTGCTACCTGGGACTAAAAATAAGTGGCAGACGACATTAATGACTATTCCAACAGTTAATTCTCTTCTGTCAGAATATCCAGATTCTGTGGGAAGAGATTCAATGAGATGAATATTTAATAAGAATGATAATTTGGTCTTAAATTCACTATTGCAACATAAATTTAAATATCTGTGCTGGGTGGTGTGGCTCATGACATTTCATATCAAATAATAAAGATAGCTTCTTTTCAGGGCAATTATAAGAAGAGATTTTTATGTCTGCTCTCTTGCTTGCTTTTCCTCTGTGATTACAAAAGGGACCACAGTAACATTTAAACTAAAGAAAGCACCTTCCTAAGCAAAGTGACTTGCTTGTTTGATGGTTCTTAACATGATGTCTGTTGGGTTAATTTTCTCAGAGAGGGTTAAGTGAGTTTACAGGGAGATTTTAATATTTCTTTGTTTTCTGGCTTTTTGGCATATCTGGCACTATTAGCCTTTCTCATTCTTCCTTTTCAGTTTTTTTCAAAGCTTTCCTTATCTATTTGTTCCAACATGTAAATGTTAAAATCATTTTTGTGCCTTTTGCTGGTAATATTTCATAAACAATAGAAGTAAACAGTAACAATCACAATTAAACACAAGTAGGAGAGCTAAGTATGAAATAAGGGTTAACTAATTATGTCCAAAATAATTCTGAAAATCAAGTGAAAGTCATTGAATAGGCTGATTATATTTGTCATACTACTATTCCAGAAACATCTATATTTTATAGCACTCGTTTCACAAATGAATTGAAATGTGTTGGTCAAATTTATGAAAAATCAGATTCATAAGTGGCTTCTAAGACAAACTAGAATGTAGTTCATTTTTAAAGGTGACCTCTCAGTGGCAAGCAAGACCTTCTAGGCCGTACTGTCTCCTTAAATTGTCCAAAGTCTTACCATGACAGAAAGAGTATGCTCTATAAGCATCATCTGAAAAGTCAGTGATAGAGTAAGAGTTTTGTCATATGATCTTTGGCAGGGTTTCAAACCCTACTTTTAATGAAGAGTGTTAATTGCCAGTAGGATACCATGCCATGAAGGTCAGACATTGAAATGTAGTGAAGTAGAGAGAAAGGTTGGGATGGGATTAATTAAAGAAAGAGGGTTAAAGGGGACAACATTTATTGTGGACTCTAAAGCAGGTACTTGAATTTACTTATTCCATATTCATAACGAACCTTGGAGGCAGGTTTATTACATTCCTTAATTTATACATGAGGAAGCTTCAGCTGAGAAAGACTTGCTGATTGACTTTGAACTGGGATTTGTAACCATGTATGCTGAACTCTAAACCATGCTCTTTCCATGACGTCACATAGCTTCTTTGGATCACTTGGCTGAGGGAAGGAAAAAAGTGAGATAATGGAGAAATGGAACCAAGAAGATTTTAGCAAGTACTAGTATCTTAATCTACTTTTCTGTCATTTCCTATGGATCTTCAAAGCTTTTTCCTTTTTCCTTGGTGCATTACATCTATAGATGTATAGTAATTTTTATCAAGGTTGGGCCTCTTGACTTCTCCTGCCTTCCAGTGATTCTCAGGGCAACTTCTGATTTGTTTTGCCTTCCGTAAAATCCTTTTTAGGGTGATCCTTTACTTTACAAAACCATCTGTAATATCTCATTTAGAATCAAATTTTATTTTTTTGAGTTTCTATGATATGCATTCATTATATATTGCATTCATGTGAATTTTAGAGGAACAGTTTTTCTTCTTCCTAGGTTTATTAAGCTTAGTCACCTCAATCACTGGAGGCTTAATTTACTTTTCGGTGATAGATGGGACCTTTAAATTTTATTATTTTTATTTTTAAAAATTGACGTATAGTTGGTTTACAATATTATATTGGTTTCAATTATACAACATAGCGGTTTGACAGTTATACAATTAAATCCTCCCTCCAACTAGTGCAGTTACTATCTGTCAATATAGAAAGATGCAAAGAACCATAGACTATATTCTCTATGTTGTACTGTCATCACTGTGACCAGCTTATATTATGATTGAGAACTTTGTGCCTCTTTATCTCCATCATCCTTCCCATCCACCGACCCAAACTCCTCCCCTGTGGTAACCACCAGTCACTTCTGAGTGTCTATGAGTCTACTGCTTTTTTTTTTTTCATTTTGTTTTGTTTTGTTTTTGGATTCCACATATAAGTGAAATCCTATGGTATTTGTCTCTCTCCATCTGGCTTATTTCACTTAGCATAATACCCTCTAGGTCGATCCTTGTTGTTGCAAATGGCAGGATTTCTTTCTTTTTATGCCTGAATAATGTTCCATTGTGTATATGTACAACATCTTCTTTATCCAGTTATCTATTGATAGACAGTTTGGTTGCTTCCATATCTTGACTATTGTAAGTAATATGGCAATAAACATAGGGACGCATATATCTTTTCAAATAAGGGATTTTGTTTTCTTCAGGTAAATTCCTAACAGTGAAGTATACTGGGCTGTATGGTATTTCTATTTTTAGATTTTTGAGGAACCTCCACAGTGCTTTCTATAGTGGCTACACCAATTTACATTCTAGGTGGGCCCCTGTAAACTGTCTTGATGATACAGAGGTATTCAAGGACTGGTTTAGATAAACTACAGATTTCTTTGGAATATCAGAAATAAAAACTGCTAGAGGTTTTTGGTCACGGACTGAGTAAATAGCTCATACTGTAACCAAGCTATGGCGTCTTAGAGTGTAACGGTGCAACATGCAAAAGCAACTGAAGCTCCTTTCTCTTAGGAAGTTATAGCAATCTTGTATTTGTATAGAAAATATTCCCACAAAACAAGTACACCTCAGTGCAATATAGTGATAGCACATTGGCCTAACACTGTCCAGTTTATAAAACATTTTCTTGTAGAGTCTCTCTCTGAGCTTGGCAGTAATTCCATTAGGTAGATAAGACAGTTGTTAGTATAACTCCATTACCTGGTGAGAAGATGGAGACTTAGAAAATGTAAGTGACCAAGGTTACCTTACTGGATATAGAATTCAGGTCCTCTGAATACAAAATCAGATCTTCTCCATATTTGTCACCACCTGTCAGGCACGATTTCAGGGACAAGGTCACTGATAGGTCCACTTTCCCAAGAGAGCAGTTCACTACCCTCCCCAGCTTGGTTGTGGTAGCTCTTATTCTACCCTTAACTTATAGATGATGCTTATAAAGCATAGACTCTCTGGCACTGTCACTGGAGGCCTTGGGAGGATTTAAGAAGATAGTAGTGGCCTACAAGGACTTGCTTGTCTCCCTAGTCTAGTAATGATGTTCCAGTAAGTTCCACAGACACTCTCAGAAAGCTTTTTCCCAAATTGTGCATATTACACTTCCTAGCCATTTAATTTTATACACATTAGTGAACTGTTTTGGGCACCAGCTCCATCGTTAATGGGGATAACAATCCCTACTGCAATGGGCTGCTATGAGCCGGAAATGGGAAGATGTATTCAAAATTTAGAATAGTGCTTAGCATATAGTAGCAGTCAGTAAATATTGGCCATTATTATTAATGCATGCAAAATGCTTGGCACCTGGTAAGTGCTCAAAAAATTAAGGAGAGAGGAACAAAGGAAGACAAACAATACAGAATTCACAGTTTTTAGGGCAGACCTTGCTGACTAGAAAGAGTGGCAGAACTAACTCCTCCACAGAAACTTAGGAACAGTGGCCCTAGTGTAGCTGAACACTGAACCTCTCCTGCCCTCAGACTTTGCCAAAGTTTATCACTATCCATCATGAAAATGCCAACAAGCCACTGGGCTGTGATTCACGGTGACTGTCAAAGCTGGTGCTAATAATGACCTCTGTTGCTGCCTCCTTGAGGGGAGTTTGAATCGGGAAACCCAGCCATTTACCTGCACATTTTTCAGTACTCTGGGCCCCTGCTGTAATGAATGGACTTGCAGGCACTTTTCTCAGCCAAGATGACAGCAATGCTTTTAGGAAGAATGTTCAAAAGCACATTCAAAAGAATGTTAAGACAAGCATGTAAGTAAATGTGAATTAAGTCATCATATTCTGGCTAATCTCTAAAGAGAATGTCCTTGCCTTTGAGCAGCCAAGGAAAAGAAAAGAAAAGATTAAATTATTTGCATGCAGTCAAAGTAAATGCTAAGTTTGTCTTTAGGGCAAAATGTTTATATTGCTTCCTACCAGGTCTGCACACAAGCTATTATGCCGCTGGCTAAGAAGATTAAGTGCCCAGGTACCTGGGCCTTCAGAACACAAGGTTCTAACTAGTCTTTGAAGAGGAAAAAGCTTTTATACAGTAAAGATACTGGAAACATAAGGGATAGCAGTTCTAAGGCTTACATTGGCACTTGGGTTCTGCAGTGAGAATTAAATGTCTAACGATGCTTTGCTTTTCTCTAAATGAATGAGTTGTAGAAAACTACGGAGTAATCACTCTCTGGCAATCTACTTCAGAGAGGTGAAAGAAGTCAGAAGTACGGGATGGTAAACAAAAAGACATGTAGGTCTTGAAGACACCAGTAACCCTGTTCCCTGTTTGGGGCTTGGTATAATTTTTTGCTTTTGAGAAATGCAACGTGGATTAGTTTGACTTGTATTAATATATAAAAGGAAATTATGTACTAAAATTTTTTAAAATTTATAAATTTAAATTTATTAAAAATATTTATTAAAAATAAAATTAGTACTTTCAAAGGAAATAATGATGACAACCTCATACGGAGGGTATTTCTTCCCCAGTGAAATTGTTGATGATTGTGGGTTGAGTCAGACTGAAGGTTGGTTATTACCCACTGCTCCTCAGCCCAAGCTTACTTTGACTTGCTTTTCCTTTACTCCATCTTCCTCTCACAGGTTGTAAAGATATGTGCTAATACTAACAGCAATAATAATAAATATAGTAATTTTAAAATAACTTAGACTTAAGGAGTACTTGTTTTGTGCCGGCCCCTTCCTTTATACATATTTATTTCTTGCAGCAGTTTTAAGAGTTTTTTTTTTTTTTTTATTAACCCCATTCTAAAGATATAGGGAATTTCATTAATTTGTCAAATCTCATTCTTTGGTGAATGGTAGAGTTCAGCTCCAAGCCAGCTCTAAATGGCTGCCCCTGCCACTTCTGTCATGGCCCCTGCACTGTGGCTGGTGACTGCCCCCACGGTTCTCGCTCCTGTAATAGTCACAGGCACAGCAGCTACTGCCACTAGTGCAACCACTATTACTTTTGCTAGAACACTTATCCACCAGGTCACTTGAAGCTCAGTGATGGAAATAATCTCAGATCAGATCTGAGCCTCTCTTAATGATGCATCCATAATTTTTATCCTCTTCTATTGAAGTAGCCTTAGTGACAGGTGAAAGTGAATAGAGGGGTTGGCCATAGCCTACAGGAGAAGTCTAACTTTCTCAAAGTTTTACATGTTTTCTTTTAAAAAACCTCTCAAAGGTTGTTTTTTTCTGTCATAGTAAATCTGTATTGGTCTTAATATAATCAAAAATTTTCCCTAATGTATTTTGAGTAAAATTGACAGGATAGAAGCTGTGCCAAGTAATCTAGGGACTTTGTGCACAAGAGGTTGAAAAACATTGATACATGATGGCAAATAATTGATTAGCTGTCGTAAATGAAGGGCTAGAAGTTAATGTCACCTCAACGTCAAGTACTCAGTTCAAATACCATCTGTTCAAGTAAGGCTCTCCTGCTTTCCTTTGTCCTTAAAACTAGTTCACTCCCTTTCCCACCAGCCCTGCCCCCAGTCTCCAGTTTTTCTTTAATATTGCTAGTCCTCAGTAGCTCATAAGACTGTTGTAATTTTACAAAAAGTAAGTTCCATGAAGACAAAGATCATGTTTAGTATTTTTTTACCACTGTTAAATTCCCAGGTTTGATATCATGCCTGACACATAGCTGGGGCCTGGAACTATTTGTTAAATGAATGACGAAAGGAATTCATGAGCTACCTGAAGAGTCAGCTCTTCTCTGCCCCAGCTGGGGGCTGATGTGAGCAGTCTCTCTGGGTTCAGGGGTCTTCCTTTGTCCAGAGCAAGTACAACTGCTAACTCATTTATTGGTCATCTTTGGGTCATGGGTGGTTCTTGTATGTGATGTATCTGTTCAAAAGGTAACATGTGACTTAAGTTTTAAATCATTAAAACAACAGCCATTTGGAAGGTGCCTGCCTGGGCACTGTGCTGGCTGCTGATCTTTCTGGTGGGAGGCTTTCAGCAGAGTGTGTCTGCCCCTCGCTCAGAGTGATGGCAGGCATGGTGGGCGTGGGTGAGCGGAGGGCAGTAGTGCCTGCTTTTCCTCTTTAGGAGCTGAGTGCTGCACCCCTGCAATGTTTACTTTCGTAATGGAATGCTCTTTGGGAATGACAGATTTCATGACTTTTGGCCAGTCCTTTTTATAGAAACTGCAGGGAAAGGAGAATCCCCTGCCGGTTTCACTTGTTTCTTTGGCCTTGTACTATGTTGGTCAGCCCATGCTGGGCCGTTTAAATAGAGTCTGTGAAATTCTCACTGGTCTACCAGTATGGGATAGCTGTGTTCCTCATAAATTGATTTTTCCAGATAAATGAAATTTACCCTGCTAAATTGCAAACTGAAAAAAAAATTACCATTTATATAAAGCCTTCTAAAATATATGATACCCATCCCTGCCTGCCTTTTAAATCAGAGTATAGTGAATATATTTTACCTTTATCTTCATGTGTCAAGTTCAGAACTCTGAACATGGGATCAAAAGGTTTTAGAGGTTGGTGGGCCTTGATTCAGACCTGTCACAGACAGGAGGAGCACGGAGCCCAGAGAGCTGGCATGACTGTCTGAAGACCGCACAGTCAGGCACGCAGAGACTTAGGTGGAAATGCAGCTGTCATCTCTTAGCTGAGTGCCTTTCCCGATCACTGTCTGTGACCCAGGGGTTCTGTAGGTTTGCAGGGCTTTTCATCTCTTCAGTAAGTAGCTGTAAGCTGCTGTGTTTATTAAGCTGTTATTCCTGATGGTCATATTCCTTCTTATAGTCTCTGTAGTTGAAAAAGGCAGTCTTTATTTTTCGCTTTCCTGATGTGTTTGCCTCTTTCCTGTCTTTCTGTTTGGAGTGGTTCTTTAAAGTGGGTGGTGGTGATGACGGGAGCAGGGATTTAAACATTTTTTTTAAATGAATGAACTTTATGGAACAGTTTTAGGTTCACAACAAAATTGGGAAGTACAGAGTGTTCCTAGTCACCTTCTGGAGTGGGGAAAGTTTCTACACTTAGATTTCCCACAATCTAGCACAGTATCTTGTGTGCAGTGAGCTCTTCATGCAACAGCTGTTGACTTGTGGGTTCTGTCATCTTGTAGGTGGGGGCACCAAGCAGGGATGGCTGTTTGCAGTGTGTTTTCAGTGAGAGTGCACTGTGCTAGAATGAAGTTCTGAGAGAGGGCCTAGGCTGCAGATCATAAGTAAAGGATATCCGCTTTGTGACACCAGTTTGGCTACTCAAAGGCCTCACTTCGGGGGTTTCAGGCCATTCTGGATAGTTAAAACCATTGTATAAAAGAAGCATAACTATTTTAGGAGTAATAATAAAAATAACAGCAGCAATAATAATATTCTACATAAGCAATGCTTTAAGCTAGATTTGGGTTTGGGGTAGATTGTAGAACCAGTTGTACTACGAGTACATGGCTAGGTCATCCTTACAGTTGTAGCCTAGTGTCTAGCCCAGGGCCCAGGCTGTACCCTGGTGTCTCTTCTGGTCCTAATTGTAACCTAGTTACTGGCATAGTGCTCTGTATATAGAGGGGGCTCTAATCCTTAGAGAAGGCATTGTCTAACCTGAATCCTAAAGAACAAATTGTAGTTAGCCAGGCAAAGGGAGGGTTTGCCTTACAAAAATACTTTACTCAAAGGAGAAATCAGTTACAAATTCCCTTAGGGGAGAAAAGCCCCTGGAGAATGTGGAGAATGAGGAGATTGTAGTCCAAGGTGAAACCAGATAAATAAGTAGAGACAGTTAGTTCATGGAGGGTCTGAGAAATTTGCTAAGGAGCAGGAGTTTTATCTGGAAGTACAATAAGGAGTCATTGGAGCGTTTTAAGTTGGGAAATTGCATGGTCAGATTTGTTTTAGAATGATTACTTGGGCCTCATGATGGAAAAAAATTTTCATTCCACAAATACACATTGAGGATCTGCCTTGTGCAAGCATTCTTTCAGGAGCTGGAGGTAAAGCCTTGATTAGTCAACGTCCCTGGTCTCAAGAAGCTCACATCCCAGGGCATGTTCCTGTGTGGTGGCCACAGCAAAGGAGGGGATGGTTAGAGTACCTACAATTCCAATAGTGATGTGGCATCTGTGAAAAAGCAGAAGGAGCTGTAGATGGTGGCTGGGGTGAGGGGAGTGTCTGGACTGGATGATCAGGAAATGTCCCCTAGAAAAGTGACACCTACCAGAAGACTGAGTAGGGAGACCTGATAGGAGATTTCAGAGAAGCGACAAAAAGATAAAGGAAGATAGTGATAGCAACAAGAGAGAAAAGTTGTCTGATTACAGCAATATTTAAGGAGGTAGAACCTGTAAGACTTGCAGAGTAATTATATGTGACAGATGAAGGGCAAGAGTTAGGCTTGCATATGTTTTTGGCTGACAGGGTGGATGCTGGTTTCATTCATTGAGATACAGGCAGAAGAGCAAGGTTGAATAGTGGAGTGAGGTTAGGTGTGCTGATGAGATCAGTCTTGGACATTTGTTATATGTGTGTGGGGGGTGTTCATGTTTGACTGTAAAGCAACAAAAAACTCCATATATTACACCCCTACATTTCCTCTGAATGCCTGATTTCTGTGCTCTGCCTTCTCTGTATTAGTCCAGGCAGGGTGCTCAGGTTCTTGTTCCCTGCCCCAGCACCCCAGGACCCTGTAGCCGCCCATGCTAGACAGTGTTGGTTTGTACCCTGAGCTGGCCCTCTGGCAAGGTGCAGATCAGCTTGCCTATATAGGATTTCAGTATTCTCCACTGAAATCAAGGTCTTGGTGGCCTGCTTGGTGCCATTTGCCATGTACATGTGGTGATCTTGCTGATGGCCGAGGCCAGCATCATAGCCACCTGCTCCTTCAGGCTGTGGGAGGTAGCACTGGTGATGGTGTTAATTGTGGCTGCTTCTGGCTCTAGCCCTGCTTTCTCATCCGTGGGCACATGTTGCACACTGATCTAGTTCCTGGTGTTGGCTGGTCAGTCTTAGACATTTTGGAAAGCACAGTGGAGGTCACAGATGGTTCTTTTCTCCTTCAAGGCACTTGGAAGACTAAATTCCCTAGCCTCTTGTGGTTGTATGGGATCATGTAACTAGTTCTGGGCCACGGGCTGTGAGTAGAACTGGTACATGTAGTTTTTAGCAAAGGCACTTAGGTATTAGTGTAAGAGCATACACTCAGTCTCTTACTTTGCTTTGTGGACTGTGGAAGAGGCTTTGTGTTAAGATGGCTGGGCTAAAAAATTCTAGGACTGTGGGTCTCTGTGTGTAGAAGTAGCTACCCTGGGACCTTGTTTTCAAGGTACTCATTGCCTTTCCAAACAAACAAATGAATTTCTAATATTTTAGGTAACGATAAGTGTTAAACTTGTAAGGGAAGCACAGCAAAGTGACAGTGTGACAAGGAAGGAGAGAACTTGTAAGGCATTTGGGGAAATCTGACTGCGACATTTGAGAAGAGACCTAAATTAAGGGAGAGAGTAAATATTCTCAGTGTCTGAGGGGAGAGCATTCCAGGGCGAGGTGAATGTCCTGAAGCAAAGCTGTGCATGTTTGGAGTAAAACAGGGAAGAAAGCATGGCTGGAGCAGGTGAGCAGGGAAGAGCAGTAGGAGGCGATCTCATGGAGGCTGTGAGGACCTGCTCATGTGGGCCTGTGGGCCTTGAAACAACTGTGGCTTTTATTCTGAATGAGATATGGGTCTCCTGATATATTTTGAGTAGAGAAATGACACAAAATGACTACCAAAAAAATTATTCTGGTGGCTCTGTGAGGAGAGAAATGTGGGTGGCAAAGAGGAATGTAAGGAGTCCATCAGAAAAAATCCAGCTGAGGGCTGGTGGCGGCTCGGACCACGGTGACAGTGGGCTTGGTGGGAGGGGTCAGCCTAGGCAGCAAGCCCTGTGCAGCTGGATGCAGGAGGAAAAAGCGGGAGGGCTGAGGGTAATTAAAAAGTTGTTGGCATGAGCAACTGGACAGACTTAATTGTGTGTGTGTTTTTTTTGAGTTGGGTTTGAGTATAGGAGACACAGTTTAGAGGGGAAAAATTTAGTCTGACTTTTGTCTCTGTAAACTTTGAGATGTCTGTTAAATACCCAGGTGGCAGTGTTTAGTTGGTGGTTTGAGACATAAAGCTAGTACTTGGGGCCAGGTCAATGGCTAGAAATACCAACTCTGAAATTGTCATTTATAGTTGGATCTTTGTCCTAGAGGCCAAGTGAAGACAGTATTTCAAGGAATAAGAAATAATAAGCCCTGTCATATGCTGACACTATAAGAGGTTATGAGAGTTGAAATATGACCATTGTTATGATGGAGATAAAGAGCAGGTATAGTGGAATGGTGGGGACAAAAGTCTGCATCAAGAGAGAATTGGCAGAGGAATTTGACACTGTAAGGATAAATAATTTTTTTAAGGTTGTTATTTGCTATAAAGGAAAGCAAAGAAATAATTGGAGGGGGTTCTGAGATCTGGGAGGGATTTTCTAAAAGATAGGAGATATTATCATATGTTTGTATACAAATGGGATGATCCAGAGGGGAAATTCAATGGTGTAGTGAAGCAGGTGCAAAATCTTTGGGTAGGAAAGAGCAGAAGAGATCCAGAATACAAGTGAGGGCTTTGGCCTCTCATAGGGTTGTGGACAGCTCATCCTTTTCAACAGGAGGTAAGGAAGAGTATATGGGTCCAGCTGCAGGCAGCCTTATAGCCATGGGAGGATGTGGGATGTCTTCTGACTGCCTCCATTTTCTCAGTGAATAAGAAGTCACGTCATATCTGAAAGAAAGGTTGGCAGGAGAGGTGTTGGAAGTTTGGGGGAAAAAAAAAGAAGATATGGAATATTCTTCTGAAGAGTGGGTGACTGAGAATGGATTAGGGAAATATAATATGCATGACAGGAAGCAGGGCAGTCCCACTTGGAGTTTGTAGTCATAATTTTGAAGTAGATTAATCAGCATAATTATGTGTTTGCCTACCCAGTGGCTTCAGTGCCTGTGATTCAGGTGCAGGTTCAGAGTGGGGTTTGCAATTAATAGAGTAGGGTGAGAGTGATCAGGCATGTGCAATGCAGTGAGTAGTAATGATGGGTTGTGGAATCTAGGTTAGGGTGGGGAAGGATAGAAAAAACATAGATGGGGTTCATTGGTGTTGGTTTGAGGTACTAGAGGGATAGTGAGCCAGAAGGATAGCAGGTAGAGATCAGAGAATGGGATGCTTGACATTGAGCCAGTGGAAGAAGTACAGTCATTTGTTAGGACTGCATATAGCAAAGAGGGAAGCTGAGGTGGGGTGGAGGATCAGATTATTGTAGGTGAGAAGGCAGTGAAACTGAGAGCCAAGATATTGGGAATTCCAAGCAGACACTGGGATCTCGAAGAGCAGTGGTGGAGGGTCATAGTGGGTCATGTGCTGCATCCTCAAGGGATGGAGAGAAGTAACCTGTGGGTCTGCAGGTAATGCAGGGAGGATGAACGGGATGATATATGGTTGATAGCATTACTTCAAAGGAGCTGGGATTCATGGGGTTGAGGGAGAAACATTGGAACCTCATATAGAGCTTTGTATGTATCTTCATGGTTCTATCTTATTCTACATTTTGATTTAGTCTGTGTCCTTATTCTGTCACTTTACGGGTCCCATCTCACTGAACTGTGAGTTCATTAGGTTCAGGGACTCTGTTCTAATTTTTAACCTCCACGGTGCCTAACACAGTGCTTGATCTATAGCAGGCAATTATCATTCACTGAATTAGGTTGTACAAAATGTGCAAATTTAAAGATCAAGTGGCTAACAACCTCCAGAGGATACAATATTGAAATGAAATTTACACCTAGATTTATTGTGTGTACTAAAAACATAGCACTGTCAGCTAATCATGTAGTTCCAATTGTTTCTAGAGTTCCAAGGGCATTAAAAATATAATTTGATCATAAATATTGCAAAGAAAAGCCTGGGACCATTCCATTTGCATGGAAAGGTGCTGTTCCCTTGTTTCTGTATTGCAGGTATAAAAATGTCTGGGAAGGAGCACCACTTACTGGCCTTGACCATTTCCTGAACCCTTCCAAATATTTGTTCATCCAAAATTGCTCTTTGAAACAAGGAATATTTAAATTTTATTTTAAGAAGTAGCTTAGCCATTCCTAGGGCAAACTGGGCAATGCAAAAACACTACTCTTAAAAATCTCCTCACTGTATAATGGCATTTATATAATGAATAATAAACATAACAAAAATTGAAACTGTAAACTCAACTTAGATTTGCTTCCATACCTTATTTCTGCAACATCTCAATGTAAATTGTAAGGGTAAAGAACTGTTTGATGGGATGTCCAAAACTGCCTTTTTTTTTTTTTTTTTTTTTAATAATTATTTTTTATTGAAGGGTAGTTGACACACAGTATTACATTACATGAGTTTCAAGTGTACAACACAGTGGTAGAACATTTATATACATAATTCTAGGTTCCAGCTATCACCCTACCAGGCTGTTACAATATCTTGACTATATTCCTTATGCTATACATTACATCCCGGTTACTAATTTATTTTACCATTGGAAGTCTGTCCTTTTTTTTTTTTTGTGAGGGCATCTCTCATATTTATTGATCAAATGGTTGTTAACGACAATAAAATTCTGTATAGGGGAGTCAATGCTCAATGCACAATCATTATTCCACCCCAAGCCTAATTTTTGTCAGTCTCCAATCTTCTGAGGCATAACAAACAAGTTTTTACATGTAGAACAAATTCTTACATAATGAATAAGTTACATAGTGAACAGTACAAGGGCAGTCATCACAGAAACTTTCGGTTTTGCTCATACATTATGAACTATAAACAGTCAGTTCAAATATGAATACTGATTTGGTTTTTATACTTGATTTATATGTGGATACCACATTTCTCTCTTTATTATTATTATTTTTAATAAAATGCTGAAGTGGTAGGTAGATACAAGATATAGGTAGAAAACATAGTTTAGTGTTGTAAGAGAGCACATGTAGATGATCAGGTGTGTGCCTGTAGACTATGTGTTAATCCAAGCTAGACCAGGGCAATAAAACATCCACGTATGCAGAAGATTTCTCTCAGAACGGGGGGGTGAGGTTCTAAGCCTCACCTCTGTTGATCCCCAATTTCTCACCTGATGGCCCCCCTGCGACTGTGCCTGTCTTAGGTTGTTCCTCCCTTGAGGAATCTTACCCGTCTCTGGCTAACCAGTCATCTTCCGGGGCCATACAGGGAAATGTGAAGTTGGTAAGTGAGAGAGAAGCCTTATTGTTTGAAAAAGTTAGCTTTTTACTTCTTTGCATATTTATGCCCTGTGGCTTCTATGCCCAGCATTTGTCTTGAGGTATCTTTACCACTTGGAAGAATTATGATACTCGGTAAATTTGATATGAGGCACGAATTCTATTTAAGGGTTGTAATTAGGAAGGAAGAAGAAAAGCTATAGAAGTAGCAGGCGGAAGAAAACATGGGAAGATTGATTATTTCTTTGATATATCTTCTTGTAGAGTAACTTCAGCATGTATAGGTTTTAAGCTACTACTTAAATTGCACACACACATTAACATAATAGGAGTATAGTTACATAACCAAAGCATATCTGTAATTACCAGCCATCTGCAGTGAAACCAAGAAAACCAGTTAGGCACCTTAGGCATTTGTGAAAACTTATCTATGATATGGTGGATATTGTCCAACTGAACTAGAACAGTCTGAGAGAAATCAGACAAATTAAAACAACCCATTCCTGGGGACTGTTCACATGCCATATGTTCTTTTAACAATAAATAGTTTGTAGTTGTAAGACTTTGGAGCGCTACAATTTGCACTTCTCCAAATTCTTGGTTGAGTTCCAACAGTATAGATCCAGTCCAATTTTGTTGTTTTACTGTATGCACAGGCCAGCTTAGATATCTCCGTCCTCATTCCCATGGCAGGTCCAGGAACCGGTGAGACGAGTGCATCTACAGCTGTAGCAGTGCGTGGATCTTTGTTGGGGTTTTTTGATGATCATCTTCTGGCATGAGTCTTCCAGAGGGTGCAGATGTTGGAAGTTCTTTTTCATATCATATCTTAGTTCATTTTCGGGGTAGCCCAATTAGGCTTTGATCCTCTGTATAAACACAAACAGACCCTTTGCCTACACTTTTATATGCCCTTTATACCCTTGTGTAGAACTCGTTGGAGGTTACCACACAGGAACTGCCCTTTTTTTTTTTTTTTTTTTTTTTGCTATCACTAATCTACACTTACATGACGAATAACTCTCCCCTATACCAGGTCTCCCCTATAAACCCCTTTACAGTCACTGTCCATCAGCATAGCAAAATGTTGTAGAATCACTACTTGCCTTCTCTGTGTTGTACAGCCCTCCCTTTTCTCCTACCCCCCATGCATGTTAATCTTAATACCCCCCTACTTCTCCCCCCCTTATCCCTCCCTACCCACCCATCCTCCCCAGTCCCTTTCCCTTTGGTACCTGTTAGTCCATTCTTGAGTTCTGTGATTCTGCTGCTGTTTTGTTCCTTCAGTTTTTCCTTTGTTCTTATATTCCACAGATAAGTGAAATCATTTGGTATTTCTCTTTCTCCGCTTGGCTTGTTTCACTGAGCATAATACCCTCCAGCTCCATCCATGTTGCTGCAAATGATTGGATTTGCCCTTTTCTTATAGCTGAGTAGTATTCCATTGTGTATATGTACCACATCTTCTTTATCCATTCATCTATTGATGGACATTTAGGTTGCTTCCAATTCTTGGCTATTGTAAATAGTGCTGCAATAAACATAGGGGTGCATCTGTCTTTCTCAAACTTGATTGCTGCATTCTTAGGGTAAATTCCTAGGAGTGCAATTCCTGGGTCAAATGGTAAGTCTGTTTTGAGCATTTTGATGTACCTCCATACTGCTTTCCACAATGGTTGAACTAACTTACATTCCCACCAGCAGTGTAGGAGGGTTCCCCTTTCTCCTCAGCCTCGCCAACATTTGTTGTTGTTTGTCTTTTGGATGGCAGCCATCCTTACTGGTGTGAGGTGATACCTCATTGTAGTTTTAATTTGCATTTCTCTGATAATTAGCGATGTGGAGCATCTTTTCATGTGTCTGTTGGCCATCTGTATTTCTTTTTTGGAGAACTGTCTGTTCAGTTCCTCTGCCCATTTTTTAATTGGGTTATTTGTTTTTTGTTTGTTGAGGCGTGAGAGCTCCTTATATATTCTGGACGTCAAGCCTTTATCGGATGTGTCATTTTCAAATATATTCTCCCATACTGTAGGGATCCTTCTTGTTCTATTGATGGTGTCTTTTGCTGTACAGAAGCTTTTCAGCTTAATATAGTCCCACTTACTCATTTTTGCTGTTGTTTTCCTTGCCCGGGGAGATATGTTCAAGAAGAGGTCACTCATGTTTATGTCTAAGAGGTTTTCGCCTATGTTTTCTTCCAGGAGTTTAATGGTTTCATGACTTACATTCAGGTCTTTGATCCATTTTGAGTTTACTTTTGTATATGGGGTTAGACAATGGTCCAGTTTCATTCTCCTACATGTAGCTGTCCAGTTTTGCCAGCACCACCTGTTGAAGAGACTGTCATTTCGCCATTGTATGTCCATGGCTCCTTTATCAAATATTAATTGACCATATATGTCTGGGTTAATGTCTGGATTCTCTAGTCTGTTCCATTGGTCTGTGGCTCTGCTCTTGTGCCAGTACCAAATTGTCTTGATTACTATGGCTTTATAGTAGAGCTTGAAGTTGGGGAGTGAGATCCCCCCTACTTTATTCTTCTTTCTCAGGATTGCTTTGGCTATTCGGGGTCTTTGGTGTTTCCATATGAATTTTTGAATTATTTGTTCCAGTTCATTGAAGAATGTTGCTGGTAGTTTCATAGGGATTGCATCAAATCTGTATATTGCTTTGGGCAGGATGGCCATTTTAACGATATTAATTCTTCCTAGCCACGAGCATGGGATGAGTTTCCATCTGTTAGTGTCCCCTTTAATTTCTCTTAAGAGTGACTTGTAGTTTTCAGAGTATAAGTCTTTCACTTCTTTGGTTAGGTTTATTCCTAGGTATTTTATTTTTTTTGATGCAATTGTGAATGGAGTTGTTTTCCTGATTTCTCTCTCTGTTGGTTCATTGTTAGTATATAGGAAAGCCACAGATTTCTGTGTGTTGATTTTGTATCCTGCAACTTTGCTGTATTCCGATATCAGTTCTAGTAGTTTTGGGGTGGAGTCTTTAGGGTTTTTTATGTACAGTATCATGTCATCTGCAAATAGTGACAGTTTAACTTCTTCTTTACCAATCTGGATTCCTTGTATTTCTTTATTTTGTCTGATTGCCGTGGCTAGGACCTCCAGTACTATGTTAAATAACAGTGGAGAGAGTGGGCATCCCTGTCTAGTTCCCGATCTTAGAGGAAATGCTTTCAGCTTCTCGCTGTTCAATATAATGTTGGCTGTGGGTTTATCATAGATGGCCTTTATTATGTTGAGGTACTTGCCCTCTATTCCCATTTTGCTGAGAGTTTTTAACATGAATGGATGTTGAACTTTGTCAAATGCTTTTTCAGCATCTATGGAGATGATCATGTGGTTTTTTTCTTTCTTTTTGTTGATGTGGTGGATGATGTTGATGGACTTTCGAATGTTGTACCATCCTTGCATCCCTGGGATGAATCCCACTTGGTCATGGTGTATGATCCTTTTGATGTATTTTTGAATTCGGTTTGCTAATATTTTGTTGAGTATTTTTGCATCTACGTTCATCAGGGATATTGGTCTGTAGTTTTCTTTTTTGGTGGGGTCTTTGCCTGGTTTTGGTATTAGGGTGATGTTAGCTTCATAGAATGAGTTTGGGAGTATCCCCTCCTCCTCTATTTTTTGGAAAACTTTAAGGAGAATGGGTATTATGTCTTCCCTGTATGTCTGATAAAATTCCGAGGTAAATCCATCTGGCCCGGGGGTTTTGTTCTTTGGTAGTTTTTTGATTACCTCTTTAATTTCGTTGCTGGTAATTGGTCTGTTTAGATTTTCTGTTTCTTCCTGGGTCAATCTTGGAAGGTTATATTTTTCTAGGAAGTTGTCCATTTCTCCTAGGTTTCCCAGCTTGTTAGCATATAGGTTTTCATAGTATTCTCCAATAATTCTTTGCATTTCCGTGGGGTCCGTCGTGATTTTTCCTTTCTCGTTTCTGATACTGTTGATTTGTGTTGACTCTCTTTTCTTCTTAATAAGTCTGGCTAGAGGCTTATCTATTTTGTTTATTTTCTCGAAGAACCAGCTCTTGGTTTCATTGATTTTTGCTATTGTTTTATTCTTCTCAATTTTATTTATTTCTTCTCTGATCTTTATTATGTCCCTCCTTCTGCTGACCTTAGGCCTCATCTGTTCTTCTTTTTCCAATTTCGATAATTGTGACATTAGACCATTCATTTGGGATTGCTCTTCCTTTTTTAAATATGCTTGGATTGCTATATACTTTCCTCTTAAGACTGCTTTTGCTGTGTCCCACAGAAGTTGGGGCTTAGTGTTGTTGTCATTTGTTTCCATATATTGCTGGATCTCCATTTTGATTTGGTCATTGATCCATTGATTATTTAGGAGCGTGTTGTTAAGCCTCCATGTGTTCGTGAGCCTCTTTGCTTTCTTTGTACAGTTTATTTCTAGTTTTATGCCTTTGTGGTCTGAAAAGTTGGTTGGTAGGATTTCAATCTTTTGGAATTTTCTGAGGCTCTTTTTGTGGCCTAGTATGTGGTCTATTCTGGAGAATGTTCCATGTGCACTTGAGAAGAATGTATATCCCGCTGCTTTTGGATGTAGAGTTCTATAGATGTCTATTAGGTCCATCTGCTCTACTGTGTTGTTCAGTGCTTCCGTGTCCTTACTTATTTTCTGCCCAGTGGATCTATCCTTTGGGGTGAGTGGTGTGTTGAAGTCTCCTAGAATGAATGCATTGCAGTCTATATCCCCCTTTAGTTCTGTTAGTATTTGTTTCATATATGCTGGTGCTCCTGTGTTGGGTGCATATATATTTAGAATGGTTATATCCTCTTGTTTGACTGAGCCCTTTATCATTATGTAGTGTCCTTCTTTATCTCTTGTTACTTTCTTTGTTTTGAAGTCTATTTTGTCTGATATTAGTACTGCAACCCCTGCTTTCTTCTCACTGTTGTTTGCTTGAAATATGTTTTTCCATCCCTTGACTTTTAGTCTGTACATGTCTTTGGGTTTGAGGTGAGTTTCTTGTAAGCAGCATATAGATGGGTCTTGCTTTTTTATCCATTCTGTTACTCTGTGTCTTTTGATTGGTGCATTCAACCCATTAACATTTAGGGTGACTATTGAAAGATATGTACTTATTGCCATTGCAGGCTTTAAATTCGTGGTTACCAAAGGTTCAAGGTTAGCCTCTTTAGTATCTTACTGCCTAACTTAGCTCGCTTATTGAGCTGTTATATACACTGTCTGGAGATTCTTTTCTTCTCTCCCTTCTTGTTCCTCCTCCTCGATTCTTCATATGTTGGGTGTTTTGTGCTGTGCTCTTTCTAGGAGTGGTCCCATCTAGAGCAGTCCCTGTAAGATGTTCTGTAGAGGTGGTTTGTGGAAAGCAAATTCCCTCAGCTTTTGTTTGTCTGGGAATTGTTTAATCCCACCGTCATATTTGAATGATAGTCGTGCTGGATACAGTATCCTTGGTTCAAGGCCCTTCTGTTTCATTGTATTAAATATATCATGCCATTCTCTTCTGGCCTGTAGGGTTTCTGTTGAGAAATCTGACGTTAGCCTGATGGGTTTCCCTTTATAGGTGACCTTTTTCTCTCTAGCTGCCTTTAACACTCTTTCCTTGTCCTTGATCTTTGCCATTTTAATTATTATGTGTCTTGGTGTTGCCCTTCTTGGATCCTTTCTGTTGGGGGTTCTGTGTATTTCCGTGGTCTGTTTGATTACTTCCTCCCCCAGTGTGGGGAAGTTTTCAGCAATTATTTCTTCTAAGATACTTTCCATCTCTTTGCCTCTCTCTTCTTCTTCTGGGACCCCTATAATACGGATATTGCTCCTTTTAGATTGGTCACACAGTTCTCTTAATATTGTTTCATTCCTGGAGATCCTTTTGTCTCTCTCTATGTCAGCTTCCATGCGTTCCTGTTCTCTGATTTCAATTCCATCAATGGCCTCTTGCATTCTATCCATTCTGCTTATAAACCCTTCCAGAGTTTGTTTCATTTCTGCGATCTCCTTTCTGGCATCTGTGATCTCTTTCCGGACTTCATCCCATTTTTCTTGCGTATTTCTCTGCATCTCTGTCAGCATGTTTATGATTCTTATTTTGAATTCTTTGTCAGGAAGACTGGTTAGGTCTGTCTCCTTCTCTGGTGTTGTCTCTGTGATCTTTGTCTGCCTGTAGCTTTGCCTTTTCATGGTGATAGAAATAGTCTGCAGAACTGGGACGAGTGACGGCTGGAAGGACTTCCTTTCTTGTTGGTTTGTGGCCCTCCTCTCCTGGGAGAACAGCGGCCTCTAGTGGCTTGTGCTGCGCAGCTGCGCGCAGACAGGGTTTCTGCTTCCTGCCCGGCTGCTATGGAGTTAATCTCCGCTGTTGCTGTGGGCGTGGCCTGGCTCGGGCAGCTACTCCAAAATGGTGGAGTCGCGTTGGAGCAGGAGCTGCTGGGAGGCTATTTATCTCTGTAAGGGGCCTCCCTGCTCCCTGCAGCCCAGGGGTTAGGGTGCCCAGAGATCCCGGATTCCCTACCTCTGGATTAAGTGGCCCGCCCTACCCCTTTAAGACTTCCAAAAAGCACCCGCCAAAACAAAACAACGACCACAAAAAAAAACAAGAAAAAAAATTTTTTTAATTAAAAAAAAAAAAAATTTTTTAATTAAAAAAAGAAAAGGTGGTCGTTCGTTTTTCTTTATTCTCCGGTGCCAGCCTCAGGCCTCTGCTCACCGGTCTTTCTGCCCTGTTTCCCTAATATTGGGGTCCCTGTCCCTTTAAGACTTCCAAAAAGCGCTCGCCAAAACAAAGCAGCAAAAAAGCAAAAAAAAAAAAAAAATGGTTGCGCGCTTTTCTTATGTCCTCTGTCGCCCAGCCTCCAGTGCCTGCTCACTGTTCTTGCTGCCCTGTTTTCCCAGTATCGAGGGCCCTGCACTCTGGCCCGGATGGCTGGGGCTGGGTGTTCGGCAGCCCTGGGCTCCGTCTCCCTCCCGCTCCGCCTGCTCTTCTCCCGCCGGGAGCTGGGGGGAGGGGCGCCCGGCTCCCGCGGGGCCGGGGCTTGTATCTTACCCCCTTCGCGAGGCGCTGGGTTCTCTCAGGTGTGGATGTGGTCTGGATATTGTCCTGTGTCCTCTGGTCTTTATTCTAGGAAGGGTTGTCTTTGTTATATTTTCATAGATATATGTTGTTTTGGGAGGAGATTTCCGCTGCTCTACTCACGCCGCCATCTTCCGCCCCGCCCCCAAAACTGCCTTTTGAAAATGGTAATGCAGTGTCAGCACTTCTTTCTACCCCTGACATAGGTAATGGAGAGCAAGTATCACCATACACTGTTGCTTTCTGTGAGCAATTTATATTCCCCTTGTGTCTTTCGATTATGGCTGGCAAAAGTGCATAACTAATCAACTTAGATCAAAGATACTTGATTTATACTCTTTCTTTCTCATCTCAGTCACCTCTCATTTCATCTTTTGCTCTCCTTCTTATTTCCCTCCTCTTTTCCTAGACACTCAAGGCAGAATCACTTAAAAATAATAGCCCCTTCAAAAATACAACTCCACATGATGTAATTAAGTCCCAGACTGGCGTGGGGAGGCTAAAGTAGTGCTAGATGAATCTTTGTTCAGAATTAACATGGGGTTCTAGTGGGCTTCAAGGTGTCAGAGACCAAGTGTATTAAAAGAGAGATTTGGCTTGTCACTGGTTGTATGGATTCATTGAATTAGATAGTGGGCTAGTTAGCAGTTCTCCCTTTTGTGTGACCTTGGCTCTGGCAATGTCCTTTCTTCCCACTTACTTTTCTGTACAGTTTCAATACTAACTGTAATTACTAACTGTAATACTGTTGTTGCTTAGAAAATTTCTTGGTAAACCTGACCCCTGCTATTTTTTTCCTTGGTTTACAAGGCTAAATAACTAGACTGGGGATATTTCAGCTTTTGCAGATAGTTAGGCAAAGATGACAGGGATTATTTTATTAATGGATATCCCATGTTCCATCATATCATCTAGGTTCCTGGAGCAAGGTAAATGAAAGTACATTAAGACAGAAGTTGCTATACCCCTTCTATAACTATATTTAGGGCAAGCTGCTCATACAAAATCACTATTCTTAAAAGTCTTTTGGCTAGCAGAATTGTTAAAACAGCTAACATAGACATAATGTTTACTATGTGCTAGAAACTACTTAAACAATTGATATATGGTAAGTTATATATGCCTCACTAAAATACTTTATGATAGAAGCTGTTATATATTCCCATTTATGGACAGGGACAGAAAAGTTAAGTAATTTAATTAAGGATCCCAACAATATGTGTATTAATCAAGGTTCTCCAGAGAAACAGAATCAGTAGGATACATGTATATATTTATTACAAGGAATTGCCTCACATGATTATGGAGGCTGATAAGTCTCAAGACTGTAGTTGGCAAGCTAGAGACTCAGTTCTTATCTGGAGGCTGGCAGGCTCAGGACTCAGAAAGAGCTTGTTTTAGTTCAAATCCAAAGGCTAAAAAAAACCAATATTCCAGCTTGAAGAACATCAGGCAGGAGAAGTTCCCTCTTAGTCTTGGGAGAGCCACCTTTTTTGTTCAATTCAGGCCTTCAACTGGTTGGGTGAGGCCCACCGCATTAGGGAGAGCAATCTGCTTTACTTGGTTTACTGATTCCAATAATAATTTCATGCAAAAACACCTTCAAAGACACACCCAGAATAATGTTTGACCAAATATCTGAGACCCCATGGCCTAGTCAAGATGACGCATAAAGTTAAACATCACAGCATTTAACCGCCACAGACTGAGCCAGAATTTGGGTCCTGGCAGCTTGGCTCCAGAGCACATACTTTTGGCCTCTACTTATAACTTCCCTAAGGCCTTAGAAACCCTTAGCAATAAAACTTTTATGACAACACTTGAGCTGGGGAAAGGAAGAAAGGGAGATGGAAGATGTGACTGGGTGGCTGTTAAGAGAGAAGTCAGAGAAGGCTTCTCTTGAGCAGGTAACATTTGAGCAGAAATTTGAATGAAATAAGGGAGTGAGCCATGAGATGATCTGTACAAAGAACCTTCTAGATGGGATCTGAGTGAGTCAAGTGCCAGAGGCAGGAATATGCTCTGTGTGCTTAAGGAACAGCATGGTTGGAGTAAAGTGAGCAAGTTGGGAGAGGAATGTAATGACATCAGAGGGGCAGCCAGGGCCAGATGATAGGGTTTTGGTTAATGGAAAAGACTTTGGATTTTGTGATGAGAACACACTGGAGGATTTTGAGTAGGAGAATAACATCTAACTCTCATTTTAAAGGATCCCCTTGGCTGCTGTAACAGAACAATTACTTGGGAGAAAGTAAGGGAGCAGGGAGACTAATGATGAAGTTACTAGAGTAATCCAGATGAGAAGTGATGGCTTGGGCAGGGTGGGAAACAGTGGGAGTGGTAAGAATTATTTGGATTTGGGTTATATTTTTAAGGTAGTTTGAAGGGCCTTGTTGATGGAGTCATTGTGTGGTGAATATTACACTACTGTACAAAGATCTTTTAAACTTAGCAGATTTGTGTACAAAAGAGTAGGTTAGACTAATGGTATCTAATGTCTATTTCTCCAACCAGCAGTGATTTTAATCGTATTTACTACATGCTTCCTGAGATAGAACAACACTCAACTATTTTATCAGCTGCACTTAAACTTTATTCTTTCTGTATCTGTAGCTCAGCATATCTTCTTTTGATTCAGGGAAATTTTTAATAGCAACATTATTAGTCCGCCAAAACAGAAGCTGGTGAAAGAAAATGAATGACTTTTCAGCATATTCATGAAAATGGTAGGAAAATGCACAAACAATTGTGAGAAAAATTTCAAGTATGTGTATCTGTTAAATAAATATGGGATAAAGGAGCCCATGAAGAAGAAAAACAACACATAACATAAAATAATATGAAAATGGACCGCAGGGAAAGACCAAAAGAGGATTATTTCATTTAGCTGCATCAGCAAAAGATTGCCTGACATTATATCAGAAAAAGTCCCTATCATCCACTTTTAAAAGTGCTTGCTCCATATATTATGCATGACATTTCCATGCTGCCAAATTTGTGATGGAGCTGGTGATTAGAAGACAATGCAGCACCTCCTTTTCTCTTTCTCCCTTTCTTGGAAGCAGCAATGCCTAGTTCTCCTTCCTCTGAATGCCTCATGAAAGTCAGAAACAAAGTGAGCAGTGAGGAAAAGACATGCATCAAACAGCTGATTTGGATAAGAGAAATACCTAGTGGGAATGTGCAGCAGCCAAAATAGGAAGAGTGGAGAAAGAAGCATGAGGCAGAGTAGAGAAAGAAGATGAGAGGGGTCAGGAAAGGGTGGTTTTACCTGCAGTGTTGAAGGTCAGAAAGGTGTCCGGATTCAACAGTACCTGGGTTAATTGCCCCTGACACTAAATGAAATAAAGCTCTGTTCCATATGCAGGCAGCTCTGAAAAGAGATGGCTTATTTTTCAACCTGCTTGTTTATATCATGTTACCTAATTGGCCTATTGAGGCATGAGGGCTGCTGTGAGACAGCAGTGGGGAAGGGGAGTGTGTGTGTGTGTGTGTGTGTGTGTGTGTGTGTGTGTGTGTGTGTGTGTGTGAAGAATGAGAGAGAGTGTTAAAAGTGATATTTTATTGTGATTGCTTTCCATGCTCACGATAATAGACCACTTCAGAGCAATCGGGTTGTGCTCCTGTAGAACTTGGGGAGGCATAGGTAGGCATTATTTAATTCATCTCTGAGAAAGTGAGCAACAGAGGGAGATAAAGTGGGTATTAATCAGAACTGTATGAGCTTTGGGATGGCTGCATCTAAATCAATCCAAGGAATCTTCTGGGAAATCAGCTCCCTGTTTTCAGCTGGCTTACGTTTTATTCTGGTGGAGAGATATTAGAAGATTTTTTTCAATCACTCCTTCCCAGTTCGGTTCATCCTAATGAGCTCCAGAAAATTCATCAAGTCAGGAGGAGTTTTCTCTGACTGGAATTTCATGCCACAGTCTCCGACTACTAATGACCAGCAAGTGTTACTATGACGTTATCTGACAGCCTGAGTCTCTTCTGAGTTTGTTCCAAGCACGAGTAAGGATGCCTTAATACCTTCCGAGTCACAGCATATGGCTAATCCAGTCTGGAAGCTGTGGTCTAGTCAATGCAGGTAGCAGAGCATACCTGTAATGGGAGAAGATGAAGAAGCAGAATGAAGTACCAAGGGATCCTGCTCTGGGCTTAGTATGCAGTGTGGAGGCAAATTCATTTATGAAGATTTCCCTTGACTTTTGATTATGGAATATTCTTTGGAGTTTTGATTATGGAAGGGATGTTTTCTTTGGCCTTGCAAGAAGGTTTTGAAGAGGAAACCTGTTACTGTGGAACATACCAAGACTGAAGAGTGGGAAGAGAAATGCTGTCCTTTGAGCCTTTGCTTTCGACCACAGCAGCAGCCTCCATGCTTGTGTGCACTCATGTTTCTGTGCACATGTGGACCTCAGGTTTGAGAAGCTAACAGCTGCCACTTAAGGTTATCCCCACATGGGAGTGCTTGATTGTAAGGGGGCACCCAGATAATCTGGAATGTGTTTATATTGTTTTTGAAAGATCATTGAAATGAAAACATGTACCACATAATCATAACACCTGAAAATTCCCAAAAACATATCTGCAGAGTCCCAGGAGTCCATGAGAAGAGGCACTGGGCTGTAGGATTCTTCTAAAATAAGTCCTGGGACATGTAAGCTACTCACTAGGTAGAATCTCTGGCAGACAAATGTATTCTTTTAGGTCTCCTCGGTGCTATGAGTCAGTGCTCCAGTGCACTTAATGCTTGTCCTGCTGGTGTCCCCACCATTTTCCACCCTCTTTTGTTCCAAGGGACCCCAAACAACTAATAGGCCATCTTATATGGCCTAATATATATAGAAAATAGTTTGCTCAGGGTTAATGAAAGGGTTGATAATTTCTAAGATAAATTTACAGGATTCAAAGATTTTAAAACTTCAAAGTTAATAAAAATAAAAAGATTTAGATAAGTCAAAGCACTTCTTTATCTGAACATGAAAAAATTCTAGTCAAGAGAATGGTGATAAAGCCTAAATTATGATGTTTGGTTACTAAGTCCTGTATGCATTCCAGGATTGCAAAGCACCTTGTCCCAGTTGGCTGCTCTTTTGGCATGTGTGTTATTTACAGATGTCAGCAAAGATGGTTAATACCAGTATATGTTTTTGCAAATGTTATTATTCTGAAAACACACACTGTTGTTTTTCCAGGGCATCATCTCAGGCCATACATAAATCAAAGTTGGTTTGCTTTGTTATTGACTTAGTTGGCTGCTGCAGATTTTAATGGACCTCGAAGTCCTTTTGAGTTCATCTTTCTGTGCTTAAAAAAGAAAATAAAGAGAGAAAGAGAGAAAGCCTTTGATCTCCATCTCACCTGGGGAGGAGAATGGAAGGGAACTAGAGTTAGATGGCTAAATTTACCTTATGAGAAATGCCGGCAACAGACAATATTAGACATGGCTCCAAGTATTGCAGGATAATGGCTTCTGTTGTGGAGAGGCTAGGGAAAGAGAAAGAAATGGTTTTCTTAGAGCTTTCACAGGTCTGTTCTCCTTGGCCTTCTTTCCTTGGGGATTCTGAGGCTCTGTCCCATGTGGAGGTGCCAGTGCAATTCTGGGTGCATTGAGACAAACTTAGTCACATTCCCTTCTGTACTGTAGCACTGGTCTCCACTGGGCAGGCCAGATTCAGAGCCAGAGGGAGGATGCTGAACCACTCAGCGATAAAGGTGAGAGGCAGAGGAAGGGGAGGTCTGCCAGGGTCAGGTAGCATCAACTTGAAAATCTGCTTGACAAAAATAAAGCATGGAAGCTGGAGCTGGTTTTCTGCTGTAGGTGTTACTGCTGCGCACGATGTCCTGTGCTGTTGGTGTCCCTTCTGGGTGCATTTCCATTCCCTTCCATACAGCAAGTCCACTTCTAAGATAGGCCTTTGCATTACTCTTCATGTGATGTTGGCTAATGAATAATATTAAAAATTCCCATAAGAAAAACTAATAATGCTTGTAAATACATCACAAAAGCAGGACATTAAAAATAGGTAGGCTTCAGTAGTTGAGCTCCTGTCTTCATAATATTCATGAACAACTGAGCCCAGAGTGAAACTCTTTTTCATTCTTTCCAGAGCTGTAATGTGGAGAAGTAGGGTGATGTCCATAGTTGCCTACTACACATTAAACTGAAAAAAATTATATTGGTTTTCTTGAACCTAAGTCTTGTGCAAAGAAATCTGAGCCCTTTCTTTTCCTTCTTATTCTGGATTATGGAAATAGAACACAGCCCTCATGGTCCATCACACATGATCAGCTCCCATTTTATCCACCTGTAAATACTCATTTTTGTGGATTAACTGGGGCAAGTAGGTATAGCTAGATTGCCCTCCGTTTGCTGTAGGAATGTTTCCAGTCAGCATTCTCCCTACCATTATGATATAATCAAGGAAAATGCAAAATGAGCTTATTACTAATTGAAGAAAACTTATAAGCAGGAAGGTAAATTCTATGCAGATAACTGCAAGTTATTCCTAAAGGGATGCATATAAATTGTAGTTTTTCCCAGGTTGGGATTACCTGAACTGTGATTGCTCTTCAGCAGAGCTGAAAAGCATATAAAGACACAGAAATATGTATATTTTAAAATTGGGTATTTCATGATTTTTCCTGAGTCACTATAGATATGCCAGAAGCACACATTTTAATGGTAGTTGATAAAGTCTGTTTCACCCAGAGATACTTTGCATACAGGATTGTTGACCCCATTTACTCCCAACGTGTTACCCGAATTCAATCAATTATTTTAGGAAAATGATTCAAAGTGAAGAGCCATTAAGAAATCTCTTCACATGCTGAATCAGTGAGACAGTGAGACAAGACATGTTTTTATTAGGTGAGATTATCTAGACACGACTCCCCATGATTTCATAGGATCAGAATTTTAGTTAGTGTTTAATTTTGTGACTTTGCAAAAGGTCACTTGGCTTTAGTGGCCTTAGGACCTTGCCATTCCTATCCTCAAATACTTGCAGTGGCTCCTCATTACCATGCTCCATTGGTAATTTGAACATCCTCTGCCCTTACCTATCATTATACCCATTTTTGCACTTGGCATCTTAAGGTCAAGGAGCACCAACATTTGCTGAGTTTACATTTGGGTTCCTTTCTTGGAGTGGTTTTTTTCTTTTTAAATCTTCATGTTTTCCCCTTCAGCCTTGAATCTCCTTTTGATCCATATTCTCTGCTGAAATCCTGTGTTAAGACCCAATTCAATTGTATCACAAAAAATATGATCCACTTCTCTACTTGGGATAAATAGTTTCCTCTCCTTCACTTTTAGCACACTGGTTCTCAGTACGGGCCACACGTTAGAATCACTGAAGAGTTTAAAAGAATACTGATGTTGAGTCTCACCTTCACACCTTCATTCTGTGCCAAATTCTCACTTAAAATCTGAATAATGGCCACCAATAACCTTTTGCTCTTTACCCAAATGTTTCTAGGCACATGTGGCTAATATCTCCTTTCAAGGACAACATGAAGGCACCTGCTGATCTATCAAAGTGAGCTGGATGTGAGTGAATGGGTGCAGCTCACTCCCTTGGCTGTGGTGGTGAGAAACACCATCCAGCTGTTCTTACCTGCCGCTGCTGTACCAGCCATAAGCATGGCTTACTTATGTCTGGGAGGTTCATGAAGCTTCAGGCCACCAGTCAGTGGGGTTGGTGGGAGATGTGGAGATTTATGGGTAGATCTGTGTGACAGGTATGTGGAATATGAGCCTGAGAAGTCTCATTGGGCTCATAGAGCCCACACAGGTCAGCCTGAAGGGTTCTGCTACCTTGGTTTCATGATTCACTATATGTAGTTTAATACATCTATGATTATGTTACTGTTTGGTAACACCATTTTTTGCATTGCAGCAGATATTTTCATGTTGGTCATGTGAAACAGTGAATCCCACAATTTTACCATATTTCCTTAACTGATTCATTCTCCACAGCTCCTGATGACTATTTTGTGACATTTCCTTTCTCCTCAAACTTTCATTACTTCCTCCCTACTCCTCACTCTTGGCTGATGACCTTACTTCCTACTTCCCTGAGAAGGTACAAGGGTTCAGGAAAGAACTTCCTCATTGTCTCACCAAGCAGTTTACCAGTCCACTGACTCTGCTGTAGACTCTGTCTCCCATCCTGTGGTGTGGCCCAGCTAAGGCCACACCCTCCCCTCATGCAGTCGATCTGCCCTCCTGCCATCTTTTTCAGGCTTTGCTTGGGCCGTGGCCCTTCTCTCTTCTGCTTTATTATGATCCCCTCTACTGAGTCATCTGCCATCCTGAAAACAAAACTGAACAAAACCAAACATTCCTTTGACCCTTCATTTTCTCCATTAACCTTTGTGGCATCCTTGAGAATATACCTGCAGATGGCCTACTAAAGGGAGTTTTCCTGACTGAGGGCCCCAGCTGCTGAGCTTTGGAATTATCCTGCCTTTGTACCGAGATTGCTTCCCAAAGCTACTCCCTGCCAATGGCCAAGTGTGGCATGGATACTAGTACAGATCCCTTCTTAGTAGACACAGGACTCCTTTCTGGGCCAACACTGGCTCAAGAACTGTTGGCTTGTCAGACTTTCTGTGGACTATATGGTGGTCTAGATGGCTTCCTCAAACCTTTTCCCCTCTCCTTCACTCAGTGTCAGCCTTTATTGTTGTCTGACAGCTCTCCCTGCCTCCTCCAGCTCCCTCTCTGTCTCCTTTCATGTAGGCATTTCCCCCAATAAAATCGTTACATGTTTAATCTAGGCTTAGATTGTGCTTTGTGAAGGATCTAGACAAACATACCTCCCCAATTTCTCTGCTTTCTTTCATAGCAAAATTCCTCTTTGGAGTTGTCTGTCCATTCTCTCCTGATGGTTATCTCTTGAACTCTCTCCAGGCAAGCTTTTACCCTCAGCACAGCAACAAAATTTCTCTTGTCCAGTCACCAGTGACCTCCATGTTGCTAAACTCCACAGTCGATTTTAACTCTTCATTTTTCTTATGTACCAGCAGCTACTGATAATCCTTTCTGAAGCATTTTTTTTCCAATTGGTTTTCAGAATACCACCCTTTACTCTTTTTCCTTCTACTTCATTTACTGGTATCTCATTACAAAAGTTCTTTGCTGATTTCTCATTTCTAAGTGCTGGAGTCCCTTCAGTAAGACCTCAGATCTCTTCTCTATCTACTCTCCCTTGGTGAACTTACCCAGTATCATGATTTTGAATATCATTTATATGTAACTTCAAAAATGTATATCTCTAGTCTTAATCTTTTTCCTGAAATCCTGATTTGTATACCCAACCTTTGCTTAGTTATCAAATATACATCTTCAACTTAAATATATATCTTGGGCAGACCCTCTAGAAATCAGAGCTTGAGGCAAGCATTAAGATAGTACTAATTTACTGTAGAAGTGCCAGTTCAGGTTGTGGAAGTGAAAATAAAAGGGAAGTGAAGCAAGGGATGAAAAGGCGCTGTACCATGAGATGCATTAGTACCCCTGGTCCTAGTTGTACACTGAGCCCTGAAGGAACTTAGCAGGTCACCCACAGGCTTGCTTAATTGGCATGCAGGCCTTCTAAAGGGTTGTAAGGAAGCACTGCACCCTGGAGTAATCTACAAGAGAGAGAAAAGAGGGGAACTTTATTTGCCTGTCACCCTTCCACCTCACATTTCTCATTGGTTACGTTTTACCTGATGGAGAGCTTACTTCCCAGCACTTCTGGATTATTACTTGACCCTATTTTTGACACTTGGGAAGACAGTTCCACAAGCCTTGATGTGGAATTTCACCTAAAGTTCTCAAGTGGAGGGGTGAGCTGGCACAGGTGGGTACTGACTACAGAAAAACAATAGGCAGCGATGGGAATCTGAGAAGGTGTACAAGGTGTGTGATCCCATACACTGTCCAAAACAGAATTCTGATTTCTTTTTCCTTCCCCAGTTAGTATCCTTAGCTTTGTCCCATCAGACTATTCCCATATAGCTGCCAGAATGATCTTTAAATAAAAAATCAGATCATATATTCACCTGCTCCCACCCTGCAGTAGTTTTCCAACACACTTAGAACAGAATCTGAAGTCCTCCTCGTGGCCTGTAAGCCTATGTGGAAGGCCTCTCTGGCATCATCTCCTGTAGCTCTCCTCATCCTTCTGCTCCAGCCACCTTTGCCCCTTTGCTGTCCGTCGACCACACAGAGCTTGCTCCCACCTTATGGTCTTCACACATGCAGTTCCCGCAGCCTGGAATTCTCATCTGAGATTCTCCCATAGCTCACTCCCTCACTTCATGAACTTCTTAGTCTCTTTCAGATCTCCTCTTCAGTAAGGCTTTTCCTACTGTCCTATTGGGAGTCAGAGCCATTTTCATTCTCTTTACCTTTACCCTGCTTTATTTTCTTTTAAGCATGTGCAAATCTCAAATTACCATTATACATCTGTTTTTACAATTGTCTGCTTCCCATTAGAGTGTTAGCTCCATAGGAAATGGAGCTTTGTCTTTTTCATTGCTGTTTCCCCAGTAACCAGAATAATGTCTGACACAAAGAAAGCATTCAGTATTTGCTGAGTGAATTAATTCTGGAATATGACGCATACATGCCAGGGGAATAGAGAAAGGGGGAAGGGAAATGATATGTATCATTTATCAGGATTTGTCTCCAGATAGCATTCTTCTTTTTCTCATTTGTATTATATAGAGATATATTAACCAGCAACAGAAGAAAGTTCCACTATACAAACACCAACCGTCTAGTGCTAACAGCAGATGTCAACAGTCAGTTTTCCCCATCTTTTCAGTGCACAGCCTTATGGTCACTAGTCACCTGGTTGCAAAGGTAGGTTAGGGAATTTGCCTTGAGGAACATGTAGGGGGGGGCCAGGTATGGAGCCTACCTGTTCTTAGGTCTTGATGGGATGCTTCTTGTCTGGCTTTTTGTGTTGTGTCAGTGATGCAAATTTCAGAGTACCTTGGGTACTCTTGGGTCCTGTAAGAAGAGACATAAGCAGCAGGCTCAGCCCAGGCTTTCTTAGGCAGCACCTCTATGTGTGGATGGAGTGTGAGGAATGCAGCTTTCTGCTGGGTAATGAGAAGAAAACATTTTAACAAGGACTCATGTTTGCAACATCTGTTTCATTTGGGTAATTTTAGATGGCTAAAACCCACATCTCAGAATGACGAGGGCTCCTATCATCTTACAAAGGATTGCTGCAATGTCTCTAAGCACCTGCCACAGTAATTAATAGACTGTAAGGGCTAAGAAGAAATAGGGCCCTTATTAAGCTCTGGAAAGAGCAGCTCTTTAGGGCAAATTGACAAAGAAGAAAACAGTATAATGGTTTCTCTTTTTTAGAAAAGTCTAAATAAAGTCTTTTATTTCTCTCCTTATTTTTTAGAGCTGTAGTAATGAGTTGATGATTTTAATATTTTGTTAACCTTTTCTTATCCAGGTATCTATGCTTAATTAATCCTTACCTCTTTTCAAAAGAAAACCTCATTCAAAGAAATTTACATGGATGAAAATTGAATTTTAAAGATATTGACCAAATCCCATTGTTACAGAGACCTTTTTTCCAAAGATAGCACTTAATGCAAATGATAGCATCTTTACCCAGAGTACCTCCGGTGGAAACCTGAAAGAGTTTAGAAGCTGTTAATTGTGTTGTGCAGACGATGAAGTTGGAGGCCCACGGCACGTGTGTGCTCTCTACACTGCTATTTCACGGTCTTCCTGTTGTGCTTCCAGCAAAGGCTTCACAGACATAACTTGAAAAACAGGTTTGACTGAAGATACAGGCAATAGTGGCAAAACAGAAAATGTAACTCTGATTTCGTAACATATGGATCCCCTTTTATTCAACAGATTTTATTTTAAATATCAAAATAAGAAAACTCTCCAAACAGAAAACAAAATGATGGCATGTTTACTTTAACATCTGTGTGAACTTAAGTATAATCTAAATGACTCTTTGTCAAGTTGGATTCCTATTTGTATAGCTCTGCACAGCAGAAAGAACACTTTGGCAAACATGATCTCATTTGATCTTCAAAATAGTCTCCTCTGAATGAGAACCCCAAAGTCTTCTCAGACCCAGAAGAGGCTTCGGAGTATTTTACTGCTGCCTGGAGACTGATGCTGTTTCAGAACATGACGATGAAATGTTCTTTGAGAAGGAGCTGTTTGTTCATCAGGACTCTTCTGCTAGGTATCAGTCTGGAGTGTTCTGCTCACTAAGGTTAGTGCAGAGATGGAGTAGCCATAATATACCACACTGCATTATGTTAATCAGGATAGGATAACTTACGCTGTGGTAACAGACAATTTTCAGATGCTTAATAGGAGAAAAGTTTGTTTCTTGCTTACAAAGACGACTGCAAACCCAGGTCACTTTGGGATGACTCAGTGGTCCGGGATGATGAATGCTCACCATCCTGTGACTGCACCGTTGGAAACATGCATGGCTCCATTGCTGGAGCAGGGATGGACTGTGCTGCGAAGCTCATGCTGGCAATGAAGTGTTTTACCCTGGAAGTGACCCATGCCCCTTCTGCTTACCTGGGCGTGGAAGTATGATCTTCCTAGATGCCAAGAAAGAGAGGAAAAACAGCTGTGAGTGACACTTGGTAATTTCTCTTAAGATTTTTCTTCTATCAAACAACAGGTACTATGAAGTTTTCAGCTTTAACCCTTTGTAGACTTAACCAAATGTGTCAAGGCTTGTGGCCTTATTCCACTAATGTTTCTCTGTACTGATAGAGACATGTTCTTTTTTGGCAATTACGTTAGACTCCAAATTTTCTTTAGTATAAGCTGTGGTAGTCACAACATGATGCTGAAACCAGATGGTAAGTTCAATGAGTTTAGTAGGGGAAGGAGATTGCCTCGTGGTTTTGGTAGTGTGTAGAATAAATAACTGATAGATTGTAATACTCGTTTTCCAGCATATCAGTGAACACAGTGAGAAATGCTTTTTGGTCTCGGCCTTTTCTTCAGGCAGTTCTGGAGAGCCTAGGAAACACTGATGGCCACAGATTGGACCTGAATGGGTTTTCACTGTACGTAAGACCAAACTGCAGTCTCTTGGAAATATGATTTTGGCTTCCTCCTATGTTGATCTCACACCCCTAGAACACTTGGTTCAATATATCAGTTGGTCACTCAACAAGAATTTGTGTAGCCCTACCTAAAAGTGAACTCCTCCTTGATTGCCTTAGTCCAAAACACAGTCATGGAGTTTTAAATCTGGTGATTATCATTTGTGATATATGTAAGAATCACCTTTGTAACTTGTAAAATTTAAGTTCCAGATCTCCACCTTCAAAAATTTTTAATCATTGTTATAGAGCTTAAGAAATCATATTTTAAACAGGAATCTCAGTTGGTTCTGATGCTTGCTAATGTATAGGCCATGTTTTGAGAAACACTGAACTAAGTAAAAGAACATGGATTGGCCTGGAGGGAAATGGTCTAACTCTTATGTGATTTCTGAGAAGCCCTTAAAAATATCTGTATTGTCATGCAATTTGTTCAATATCCTATGCAAAGGGCTCGGAAAACAGTCTGCGTAGTAAAAGCGTAATAGGCTTTCCAAGACTTGTATGCTACAGACTGCTGTAAATTTTCTAAGTAATCTGTGTTACAGTTTTAGGCCTTTCTTCTAGTTAATATTGAGGGCTTTCCACCCATTCCATTTACTGGTGCCCTTTAGGATTGTAGAAAAGAACCGTTGGCCCTCGATGAGAACAGTGGAAAGCAATTTGAATGAATCCCAAAATGGCATATTTTACTTGAAAAACATGCATTATACTCTTGTCCAAGTAAACTGCGCAGAAACATGTAAATGAAGCATAAAGCTCTTATGAATTAGGCCCTAAGCATTTTTCTTTTTAGCATATAAACTGCCACTAAGGATGTGATAGGAATGCATTTTCTACTATTTTTCAAACTGTAATTACGTTTCCCTAGTAAAACTCAAATACTTGATATGGTCCTGTTGCAACTGTACCAGACAGGTAATAATTGGAAAATTTAATGCAGAGCTTTATCTCTTAAATGCTAAAAGGTAGGGCTACTCACAGCATACAGAAGAGTTGGCATTAAATATAAAAAGTGTGAACCTGGTGTTTCTCTATGATGCTAATTTTGCATCTGGAAGTGTGTTCCAAAGCTGTAGCACCCTTTTAATATATGAGAATAAAAGTTCCTTCCCTAACCTTCACCTAAAAGAGCCTATAATCTCTGTCTACTCATTCAATAGTTCATTTTTTTCCCTTACATTTACTGTATTTCAGGTTGGAATGTGATGCATCTAAGTCTCAAAGCAGTAAATTAACTTACTTAAGTAGCAGTGGAATAAAAGGAAGCAAAAAAGAGGGAAATTCTCTGGAGAGCACTATTCAATGGTGTATCTAAAGACCATCAGAAAAGGGCACACAGTAAAACTTGTATAGAGAATGAAAGATTTGAGAAATGCTCTTCCCATCTATCATCACAGTAGACTTTGTTAGCCAACAGTTTTTTTGTTGTTACTGTCCTTTTTTATTCAGTGATTCTAAGACTTACAGTATATTAAAGATGCGTGAATGTACTCAGATAAGGGTGGAAGTCTCCTTAGGTCTTCTATGAATTGAGAATACTTTTTTGCAGACAATGCAATTTAAATAGTTTCCACATAGGCACATCATACACAGTTTGTATGGGAAAGCCATAGAGTCACAACTTTAGGACAAAGCCCATCATTGTTCGGAATATGATCTCCCATTGTAAGATGGTTAGAAGAACAAAATCTCTGAAATAATTCCTGATAAGATTTTATGAAATCTTCATCCTGACTTTACATTTTCAGATGGGAAAAGTTTGATGTTTTCTAGTGCATATGAAACCAGATTCCATGGCCCTTTGACAGTTGGTCATCTGTACTTGAAATTTTTATGGGTTTCATCCTGATGTATCTTGTTTTCATATCTGTCAAAATAAATGTTAATTTATTTCCACTTGCTGCCTTTCATGCCTCATTGCTGTGCACAGGTGATTACAAGGGACCTAGTACAGCATAACTTTGTAACCCAGAATTGAAGTTATGATTTCTGAAAGCATTTATCAACTTTGGATGCATAAAAACTAGTATAACTAAAGACAGTGTGACTCTAATCCTCAAAGTAAAGGTTGCATTTAGCATTCCCCAGTAAGTCAGACTGGAAATCATCTCATACAGTGGAAATACATAGCCATTTTGACCACTGGGGAAGCAACAGAGCATTAGGATCAATAGCTCAGAGTTTGGAATAAGACACGTTTCAAATTTCTGTTCCAACATTTATCAGTAGTCTTGACCTTGTAGGGCTTGTGCTCTTTGAGCTCAATTTTCCCCACGTGTAAAATGAGTAAGATAGTAGTTATAATACTTAGGAAGGACTAACTGCTCTATCAGTTAGACTCCCAAATGTGTAATGTTTCAAACACAATAGAAATTTGATTTTTGTCCATTAATGGTACCTGGTAGCAACCAAGATGCCTCTCCTCAGATGGTCACTTAGAGGCTCAGGCTGCCGGAAGTTCTAATGTCTTCAATATGTAGCTTCCAGGGTTGCTTTAGAGCAGTGTTTCTCAAATGTTTTATTTTCATTTCCCCTCTAAGGAAATTAATTAAACCAATTAAGACAAATTAAGTTAATTAAGTTAAAATTCTCCCTAATGCAAAATTAAATATTAAGAAATAAGATTTTATCAGGCAGGTTCAGCTCTGAAGAGACACCAACTATTGGAAGTTCTAAGATTTTCTCACTGCCCCAGCAGTAGTTTTCACTTGGGAACGGTGCTGTCCCTGTTGAGAATACATGTGTTAGAAGTTACCTCCATTCTAGGGTGCTGGAAGGGGAAAGCAGAATATAGGAGCAAGCCTGGGGGATTACGTGGGTCACGTGGAGTGTTAAGACATCGCTTCCATTTACATCGTGTTGACTAGAGCTCAGCTGTCGGTCACTCCTAACCACAAGGGAGACTGGGAAATGTAACCCAGGTTATGTGTCTAGGAAACAGAGAAGATATATTTTTTGGTGAATAGTTAGTGGTTTCTTCTACTATTTTACTTGTTTTGTATGAATTGTTGTGAGGATTTTATTAACACAATAGAAAGTGCTTACTGTCAGGTCTAGTACATTATTAGTGTTTTAAGTTTTTTATTCTGTTCAGGAAAAAAGGAAAAATAAGAAATAAATAAGCTATCATTTAATCTGTCTGAGAATGAAAGAAATCTTAGAGTTGGAAGGTACCTTAGAAACCATGTAATCCAATGTGCCATCAACAGATTTTTGCTTGAACATTTTAAGTAAAAAGAAGGCAGTGCATTTCCTAATTATATCTTGACTTAATGAAAATTTTTATTCTAGGCAAGAATTCATATTCTCAGACCTCCATCTATCTCATCCTACCCATTAATATTTGTTTTGTCCTCTGAAATTTTTACTCATAATTCATTCAGTAGATGTTTATTGAATGTACAAACTGATAATGTGCTAGGCTCTGGAGATTCAAAATCAAATGTGTGTTCCTTGTCTTTAAAGACTTAAAGCATTCTGCCCTTCGAAAAGCAGGGACTTCTGTCTTAGTCTTTATCATGTCCCCAGCCGCTAGCAGAGTACAGGCCCTTAGCAAATGCTTAGTCAGTAGTTGTTGAGTAAGTGGGTATGATGATGTAGACAGGAAAGAGAACAGGCAGTGTCAGTAGAATGATATGAATGATATCAAGGAGGCAGTGATGGCTCTGGGGGAGCAGCCAGGAAGGGCACCCCATCCAGCTGGGGAAGACAGTTAAGAGGAAGTAATATCTGAGCTGACTATTGAAGGATGTGAGAATTTACTATGTTAAGGACTGGGGGAGGGGGATTTCTAAAAGAAGAAATAGAAGTTTGAGGCTAGAGGTGAGAGAACTTGTCAGAGTATGGTGTACCAAGTTGAATAGAGTCCACCAAAAATTCATGTCCATCAGGAACCTTACAAACATGAACTTTTGGGAAACAGGGTCTTTGCAGATGTAATTTGTTAAGTTAAAATTAAGTCATACAGTATTAGGGTGGGCCTAAATTCATTGACCGATGTCCTTACAGGAAGGCCATGTGGAGACAGACATACAGACAGAAGGAAGATGGCCATATGAAGATGGAGGCAGAGACTGGAGTTACGGTGCTAAGGAATTCCAAGGATTGCTGGGAGCCCAGAATTTAGAAGAGGCAAGGAAGGATTCTTTCTTAGGGCCGGGGAGGGAGCATGGCCCTGTTAAAGCCTTGATTTTGGATTTCTGGTCTCTAGAACTGGGAGAGAATACATTTCTGTTGATTCGAATAGCTCAGTTTGTGATGATTTGTTATGGCAGCCCTGGGAAACTAATACAGTCATCTTATCAAAGTTCAGTCAATAGACACGTGGGGAGAGGGGGTGAGCAATTAGTAATGCTGTCCTGTGAGACTCATGAAGACTTCATTGGTATAAAGGCAGTAGGAACTTTTGAAATGGATTTGCCTGATGAACTGGACTTTCTGCCCTCTGTGTGGGATACTTGCCTGAATGCTTCTGGTTCGCAGTTTACCCTGTAGTGTGCCCAGCTCCTTCGGCTCTAAGGAGTTGAGCTATATGCTTACCAAGAATCCATTGTGTTTTGTTCCCAAATCCATTTCTGCCCTTTGTACTTGTAATTATACAATATTAATATGGCATATATATATATATATATATATATATATTATGGATACATTTTGAGTGTGGAAGGAGAGTTGTTTCTTTGAAAAATAATGATTCATTTTGGAGAGAATGGAGTAGGATTAAAATATCATAAAAATCAAGAAGTTTTATGCAGTTAGATTACTTTTTAAGTGTGTTAATATTCTGCATGTTAAAGAAACCCAAACTACCAATAGCGAAAGAGGCATTTTGGGAAGGTTTTATACCAAAAGAACTCAGAGGAAATTTAGGCAGTGGCTGCTTGGCTCATAGAGATGAACACATGAATGTATACCTGTATGTTTGAAGTTTAAGTAAAATAAGGTATGTATTAAAAAAAATTTTTTTTAATAGTTTACTGTTTGAACTAATTTTTATACTTAATTTTCCTTATACTTACTTCTCAGGCCTGGGAATTCTATTTAAACTAAGGTCACAGATGCCATTACTGGGAAAGCCAGGAATGGAGACAGGTTGTTCTTTTACTATCTATAATGCTCTTTGTAAAGTGTCTCACTAATACAAAGGGAGTATTATGCCAGCACTTTTTAATAAAACAGTATTTTATTTTTATTTCTCTTTTCTCCTTTTTTCCCTCCTTTTGCTTCTTCTTGATAATATATGTTTGAGATTCTAATCCCTAGTTTACATGTGATCTTTCAGAACACCAACCATTTGCAAGTTGGAATAGTCCTATATGTATATATTTTTTAGCATATTTGAGTTTCAGATTATATTTTTTGGGTAAATATTAGTAGTTAAGTTTCCTCTACATAAATCAATTGATTATTTGACATAGGAAATAGGTCAAATGGTAGTTGGGAATTTAGCCTGTGTTTGAACTTTTGTTATGAATTCATCCAAAAACAGTTACAAGGTTATTGATCAGTCAGTAAATATTGTTTAAATGTCTGACATTTGTCAGGTACTGTGATAAGTACTAGTGTATAAAAGCACTAAGGAGAAAGACTCTCATCAGGTTCTGTAGATTCTATGTTGGCATGATCTCTGTCTTCTGAGAGAAAAACTAAGATTGCCAGGGATTGTAGCTATAAGCCTTAAAACCCTGTTGGGGTATTTAGTACCACATAAATACTATCAAGAGGAGAGAGAGTATTTAAATTTAAAGCTCAAGATTTAAGAAGGCATTTTCCATGTTTAAAATCACAGTTAGCTATTCAGGAGCATACAAAGTGCTTGGCATGATACCTGAGTTAGTGTGGTGTGTTGTAAAGAACATGATATAGAGAAAAGGAAGACATGGTTTCCAGTCTTAGCTCTGCCAGTAACAAGGTCTGTGACCTTGGGCAATTCTCTTTGATTCTTGGTCCCTGTACCCTCCTTAGTGCTGATAAGATGAGGTGATGTCTAGTTTCTTCCTGTTGTAAAATTCTCATTTATTGTAGAATTTCAAGACTGTTTGAAGGACCCAGAGCATTCTTTGTAGAATTTTTGAACTACTTCATTACCCTTACCACAGAGCATGATATGTGAAAGTATAGTTTTGTCACAGAGACATTGCATGATCCAATCTGCCTTCTTTCTGTGCCTTAGTGCTCCTGTTCTAGGGAGGAGGTGAAAAGGTTATCTGCTTGCTGATTTGGGAACTAGTTGAAGGAGTTGGAAATCTTTTGGACTAGCATGACCATGAGAGAATAAAAGTTGGTGTGGAGTGTTTGAATGGGTATTATCAAATGTAGGCTCTTACCACATAAAGGAGAATGAGACCTGCTTTTTGTCCTCAAGAGGAGACAGACACACAAAAAACATGTGATGAGTCTAAATGTCAAGGCAGGAAGGGCTGTGTTTTAGAGGACCCTGGTAGAGAAGAAATGAAGTACCAAAGGAAGACTGTTTTTTGTTTCCTCAGAGAGCAGAGCGATAATGTGGGCAAAAGTTACAGTGGACAGATTTGGCTTAATAAAAGAAAGAGCTTTCTAATAATTAGAGCAATCCACCATTGGATGGTGTACCTCGGGAAGGAGAGGAAGATTCATTTGCTTTACACTAATCAAAAATATTCTGGACACATTTATTGGGCACCTGTACCAGGTGGGAAGTTGGATCAGGTTATCTCCAATTTGCCGTTAGCCACTCAGACTCGTGAGACACCTCTCAGTTGACCAAACAGCTTTCTTTCATTGGAGTCATTTTGTAGGAAGCCACAGGGCTGATTTCATGTTATCAAATGAAAACAATAGAAAGATGAGATTGTTCTAATGAAAAGGAGAGCCATTATTTCTATCATCATTGCTATCTCCATTAAATAGCTCTTACTATCTGCAGATAGAATGTATGACCCCAAACCGGGATGATGGATACAGAGAACAATCCAAGAAAGCTTCATTTCTTAGCAAATAGTGGACTCCATGACTTTGGAAATGAGGGATGCTGGAATGCAGCTTGTATGGAAGGTGGCTGGGATAGGATTTACTCCAAAGTGCTAAACTAAGATTTCCTTTGAGCTTGTTGCCTTTAAGCTGCATGACTCACCAGCAAATTCACAAAACAAAAATGTGATTGCTGTGGATAATGCTGCCATTGCTGGTAACATGCTGGCAATGATTGTAACTGGACTTGCCAAGCACACATTGACCCTCTGAGTTACATTGGTCCCTGTGGAGTTTAACACCGTCAACGGTGAGAACAACAGCTCAGAAGTGCGATTGGTGTTATACAGGGAGGAGAAAAATGGCAGTGTGATCCTTTAGAAATGAGCAATTGGAATGAGAAAGGAGCATGGGGTGGTGCAGCTCAGGAGAGAAACAACCCGTAATGGCTTAGCGAGCTGCTTCTCTAGCTCTTTCTGCAAATAGCGGGGGAAAAGTGTGGTTCCTAGCAGATAGGCTACAATCTACTTTGTTTATTTGGCATTTCCAGCAACTGCTCTTCTCATCCCAGACAGCTTATCTGTCCAAGGGAGTCTCTCCAAGGTGACCTCACCATGATCCTGAGGCTGGAGCCACAAGTCAGATTAACATATTGGGGTTCAGGGGTGGTAAGGGTACAGATTAGTTAGATATGGCTTGGTAGGTTTTAATTAATTTGCTTTTTGGATAAAAGGATTTTTACTTCTATTCAAAGGAAGCCATGACTTACATTCCACAATTTAAGGTATTTCATGTATTTTAATAGAACAATTAACTTTCTGACTGTTGGAGCCATTTTTTTCCCTTGGGAGTTGTGGGAAGGTTATGTGCTCTGCTGACCTCTCACCTGCCATGTCCCTTGCATCCAGTTCTGCCTAGACATTCCCACGAGCAGGCTTATCATTTCTGGTGCCTGAGTTTCCAACTTCTCTCTCATAAAGAGAAGGGAAAAGTCTGGAGATGTACACATTTTCTAAATTCAAGATGTATGAATCATGCCCTGCTCAGATGAATTGGAGTATGTAAGGTGAGCTGTACTTTTTCTTGTTTTTCTCGTATCAGCAGTTGTGGGAAATGCCTATTAGTTGCTAAATGATCAAACAAATGTGAGAGGAATAACTGGTTCCTAGCAAAATCAGATTAAATTACATCAAAAGTAAGCAAGCTGAAATGACAACATGTCATCCTGGGAAAGAAAGAAGATAATGATTCTCAAAGGAATGGCAAAGCATTTTTGAAGAAAATTAGTGTTAGTAAGATAGTTGGAAAAGGAAAACATACCATTATTCTTCTGAATGTTAGCTGTTGACCATTCCATCTAGGGGGAAATGCAATTTTGTATAGAGGCTGTGCATGGCCATGGATCTGCTGTAGTGCCGACTGTTGGTGGTCTTAGGCAAGGCTCTCAGGGTTACTGGGCCTGTTGATTAATGATTGAGCATTGAGTCCCCTATACAGAATTTTATTGTTGTTAACAACCATTTGATCAATAAATATGAGAGATGCCCTCTCAAAAAAAAAAAAAAAAGAAGGGTTTGTACCTCCCTAGCCTCGGGGCACTGAATGTGGGCCTGACACAGAGTAAACACTCAGTAAATGCTAGTGGCTGTGATGATGGTTTGACAGTGGCAACACAGGTGATGGAGATGATGAGCATGATGAGGATGGAATGCGCACAGTTACCGAGGGGTCTCGCCCCTTAGCTCCACACTTGATGACTCTGAAAAGGGAACTTTATTTGTTCAAAAAGTGATTTTCCAGAAGTTATTTTGTAAAGGTTCTGCCTCAGAGGAAACTCAGGGAATTATACTTCCCTGTTTGGGGAAACAGTTTGAAATCAGTTGTTTGCACGAGGAACATGCTTTTCAAAGTCTTATGTCCCCTGATCTTGCTTAATGATACCCAGTCTCACTGTGCTACACTGTGTGTATCAGAGAAGCAGCCTAACATAGTGTTTAAGAGCTTTGGATCATGGTTATATTCCTGTTCTGCCACCTGATTCCAGCTGTGTGACTTTGGGCAAGTTACTGAACTTCTCCATGTGTTAGTTTCCTCACCTGTAAAATGGGATGATATTAGGCATATCTCACACAGTGGTTGTGAGGATGGCAGATATTAATACACATAAAATACCTAGACCAGTACCTGTCTGGCACAGGGTACACATTCAATAACTATCAGAAGTTTTCATTATATTTCTTTCTGAAAAAGTAAGGATTTAGAGAGGTACCACATTTCAATCTTCTTCATGTATAAATTAATTCATTGTGAAACTTACTAGAGAGTGTCTAATTGATGGTACTTTTGTAATTGTCAACTCAGCTTTGGGTTTTGTTCTGAAGTCTTTCTTGAAAAGCAAGTGTGTGTGTGTGTGTGTGTGTGTGTGTGTGTGTGTGAAGGGAAACTAGCTTCTGCAGCTGAATGCTGATGCCACGTGTTGGGTTTTGTTCTGAAGTCTTTCTTGAAAAGCAAGTGTGTGTGTGTGTGTGTGTGTGTGTGTGTGTGTGTGTGTGTGTGTGTGTGTGAAGGGAAACTAGCTTCTGCAGCTGAATGCTGGGTTTTGTTCTGAAGTCTTTCTTGAAAAGCAAGTGTGTGTGTGTGTGAAGGGAAACTAGCTTCTGCAGCTGAATGCTGATGCCACGTATCTTCCCATAAGATGGCACAACACTCCTGCTCATCCAGTGTTCAGCAACCCCGAGGGAGGCAGGGAGTTTTGATCAGCATCCAAAGAATCACCTCATCTCTCCTGGCAGAGAGCAGAGAGCAGAGCACAAGACTTCATGTTCTGTCAAGTACATGTCACTAGTTCTTACTTGTGTTTCATAGGAACTGCATAAAAGCTACAGCCGCTCCAGTCTAAATTTGACGTTTCAAGGACGTGTTTTGTTTCTTGCTCCTTACATCTGAAGGGCTGCATTAGAGTGTGCAGTGAGATAGAGGTGGTCTCCTACTCTCTAGATTGACTATCTTACTGAAAACAGATAAGCAGACACCACAGAAAACAAGAGCTGGTTATTCTGCTGGAGGTAGAGTAGATGAACGTGGATGGGACTGTATCCAAACAGTATCACGGAGGTGAATGTTGTCTTCAGTGTCTCCCACCACTTCCCTCTCTGCCACAGCCTCTCCTCCATCACCTTTAGGCACAAAGTGGGCCTGTGCTGCCTGGAGCTTGATTCTCTTGCCTCATTCTTCCCCACCTCTCCCTGCTCCTCACTGTTCTCTCATCAAAGCTTACCTCTGCTGCGATTCATCCCTGTAGGGCCTTTCTAGTGTCATCAAGACTAATCTGTAAAAGAATCTAGTCTCCTAAAAGGTTATTGTCCAGAAGTATTATCCTGAGGGACAGACACATGTAATTTCTATTCAAAGTATGGTAATCCCATGACAGATGGGTTCATGGGCTATGATAATGTTTTTCCAAAAAATTTGTATTAAAAAATCATTTATGGAACTAATGAACTTATTTGAAAGTTGCTAAGAGTAGATCTTAAAAACTCCCATCATAAGAAAAAGACACTTGTACCTATGTGAGGTGCTGAATGTTAACTAAACTTATTGTGGCACTCATGCCATTATATATGCATGTATCAAACCATCTTTTGCTCCTGAAACCTACATGGTGTTATTGGTCAAGTATATCTCAAAACTAATATAAACTAATGAGCTAAGTTGATCAGATGCATTGTATCACACACACACACACACTATATATGTTCTCAGATTGTGTCAAATTGCCCCTGAGATGGAGAGACTAACATGGTGCTGATGGAAATCAAGTGGTCAGGCTCAGCTTTCTGGTAAGAGCTGGTCTTGGCTCCTTCTTTACAGGAGGACCTAGTTGCTGTCACTTGCTGTTTCCCCCATGTGTGCCTTCTGAAATCTGTGCCCAGGCCTGCTGACAGCTTTCTAAGTCTCTTTATTCCAAATTTTGCACAACCTTCCTTCATCTGTGACTCTGGAGTCTTCTGTAATATTATTACCCCTTGATTCAGGTTGGAGATGGGAACTGTTTTTAACTTACCAGCTCCTGTAATAATGAACCTTTTCTCACCCCCAGAGACTCTGAATGATAAACCCCTTACACAGAGAAATTGCTATTCATCATTTTGAAGACTCTTTGCAGTCAGTCAGAGCTACCATATGTTGTTCTCTTATGGCACAGCAGAGGGACTTTTATTTGCCCATTTTCATGTTTGCAGCTTTCCAATCCAGTTACCCCAAATGTTATATGTTAGAAATATCAATTATGTAATTTTCCTCCTGTACTTAAAACTCTTTATGGACTTCCCATTCTCTATTCTTAACATCTTTTATACATTTACTTTCGAGTACTAACCACAATTTTTAATGTACCACTTATTAATTTACATGTTTATTTTATGTCTTCTAACCTAGAATGGAGACTCTATAAACAGGAACCTTGTTGATCTTTTTCTCCATTGTATCCTTATATGCTAATACAGGGTTTATACACAGGAGATACTCAATAGTTAATTGTGAAACAAATATTGTTTTTCAGCTGTCTGTCAGTTTTCATGACCTAGAGCTCTCAAAGTCATTATCCAAAGAAAATTACAATGTGATGATAATGGAGAAAAAAACAACCCAAGCATTTATTAAGCACCTACTATGTGCCAGGCATTTCATGCATAGTAATTCTTTATCTTGGATTTTGTAAGGTTGATATTATTATTTTAATTTTATAGATGCTGAAGGCAAGGTAAAGTGATGGGCCCTAAGGCACACAGAGCTGGAATAAAACCCACATTTATTTGGTTTCAGAATTGTTATTTATTCTATTATTCTAGGCTCTGCCTTTATACATGATCTTTACATTTCCCCTGACCCTGAAGATATTGTTATTCTTTACAACATGGGGTACAACAACACTTAGATAAATGTAGCATTTATTTGCATATTTTCATAACTGTAGACACAGCTGTATTAGGGAGAAAAAATTTTTTAAATTAATAAAGCACCTCAGAGGCTGGATCAGTGGTCAACTCCAGGATCACAGAAGGACAATTCTTTATATAGCCTTCAATTTCAGGTACATGTGGAAATTTATCTGGGTTATGGATACAGAAAAGGCTGAATGTAAGAAATCTAAAAGGTGTTTTCTTAGGTAATGGGAGACATCAGGAACAGCTTTCCTGTTTTGTTGTTCTGAGGAATGCAATAACCCCAGTGGAGAGAGACATTCCTCCTGTATTTCCCTAGACCCTACTAGGCCTTCAGCAGTGCAACAGCACAGCACTGCTAGCCGCTGGGCATTGGTGCCCAGAGGGAGGTGTCATGGGGGCCCACCATGGTGCTCGTGCCTGGTGTACATACTGGCACATGCAGAAAGGCCACTGTCCAGAAGGGTGGCAGTACTGGGTGGACACGGAAGCAGCCAGGATTGGAAGCCATTCCTTAATGCTCCATGCCAGGCAGAAGGGCTAGTGTTATTTGGCAGATTCTAAAAGGTATTTGACCGATGGGTTTTGTGTATGAGCCATGTGCTACACCCTTAGAGACACAGAGAGATAGATGGAGGGATTTTGTAAGGAGCTGTGTTCTGTATTAACTGGTGACTGGATGTTACTGAGAATGTGACATGATTTGCACTCACAAGGTAGTTTAGCTTGTTCTGGGGCATGGAGAATCTCCTGTATTATAGGGCAGTTGGGAGAACTGAATGAGATAGCATGTAGGAAATATCTGCTCAGTATGGAGCATATGGTAGGCGATCAACATGCTTAATTTCCTCCCCTACCTTTATTGTATTCTCTTAGAAATACAGACTGCCATAAGCACTGTGTCATTGCAGCATTCTTATCTAAAAGGTACTTTTTAGGAGGAACATAACAGTTTGAATATCCCATTAAGAACATTAAAATAGAAGTCCACTTGGATATTTCTACATTGGGATAATCTCTAATAATAAAATAATGTTGAATGTTTATACCAGGAACTGTTCTAAGTTCTCTGTATGTATAAATGTATTTAATCCTATTAAATGTATACTTTTACTACCTCCATTTTATAGATGGGGAACAGAGGTGCCAAGAGGTTAGGTAACTTGCCCAAGGTCACACGGCAAGTGGAAGAATCAGAATTCACATCTGGGCAGTGAACATCTGCAAAACCACTACATTTACTGCTTCTCGGTCTCTAGTCTGTTCAGGTAATAAAGAAAACATTGGCTGAGTGCTTTTCATAGGCAAGACACTGTGCCGGGTGCTGCAAGTTGCATCATACATCCCACAGGGCACCACTCACTGTAGCTAGGTGAATGCAGTTTCAGCCTGGGCAGCTGTACACAGCACGCCGAGGGTACTCCAACGTGTGATCCTTTCCCTGAAACAAGGCACTCTGTCTAAGTGCCAGTATACAGAGAAAAAAATTCCTTCTGGAGCAGAGAGAACTCAGAGATTAACTCTTAGTCTTTTATCTATTTAAGGGCATAGAGATATGGGACCGATGGGGGACTTCACTACCTGAAAACATTACTTTTCTTTGCAAGAAGTATTGCATTATTTTACGCAGAGTGCAACTCTTTAATAGAGTAAGTTATCTTTTTGTTTCAGATACTTAGAACTGGATTGGGGTTCCGATTTTCATAATATTGTGTGTATGTATCTCGTGTGTGTTTCAACGAGCTGATTTTCCATCTGAGCTCATGTACCTCCTATCTTATACCTTTGAGGTAATGCCTTTAAAATATTTACAATTTCACATCTGATTACAGTACATTCTTGCTGATTGATTCAAGTCTTTGGTCATAGCGTAGAGCCTGTGAGTGTGTTGTCCTTCTGTTCTTCCTTAAGGGGCATCAAGCAGGCCCCCGTGTGCAGTCCCTGCTCACTGTACAGAACGACCAAGTACAACAACTGGAGCCCCAGCCAATGTTTGATGTAAATGATTCCTGGCTATTTTAGAAGGAAGAATATTTTTCTGTTCTTTGCAGAAGTGTTGCTGTTTTTGTGGCTGATTGATTGATTGTATGATATAAAGTCCAACTGTGAAGACCATCATCTTGTCACATTTAATATTACGTTTGGTCTACTGAGGGCTGGCTTGATTTTGGTAATCACTTAACTGAAAGGGAAAGTCTATCTCTTGATAGGGAAACCATGGAAGTTTACAGAAACAAGGAAGCAGGTGGTTTTACTGGAGTAAAGATCAAGAGAACTGCATACAGTTCCCACAGGTCTGGTCTGTTCCCTTAATGTGCCATGAGGTGCCACATTTAACATCTGCTCAGGGTGGGACTTGGCATCTATTTCCACTGGAGAGGAAAGGAAAATAAGGAAAAATTTTCCAGGAGATTTCCATCTTGTTTAGTTTTTATAACAACACTAAAAGATAATCATTTCTAATACGTTTACCTGTTATATGGAGATAGTAAGGCTTCAGAAAAGTTAAGGAACTTGCCCAGGGCCACACAACTGGACTCTAGAAAAGCTAGGATTAGGAACTGTGAGGGTTTGACCCTGACCATAATCAACAAACTGCTGTCAGCGTGCAGGATGGAGCTCGCTTTTTTAATAGCAGAACAGTGTCACCTGCAGTACCCGAGCTTACTGAAGCCTCTAATAAAGAGGGAAACCATAGCACTTCTAGGTGACAGAAGTCCCTCTGCAGTACTGTGTGGTGGTGCGGTTTATGTACAGGAGAGCAACAAATCTCTTGGAATCCCGAACTGCCTCTGTAGGGTCTTTGAGGTGGCTTATATATTGATTGACTAGAGTTGCATGTGCAGTGTTTTAACATCAAAAGGCAAGGTACCAGCAGACCACAGCTGTGTCAGTGCTGCCAGAGGACAGCCTGTTCCGACAAAGGAAACCAGTGTCTTTGCTTGTGGCAGAGAAAACCTGCCTTTCCTCGTGCTGCCTTCTGGTTGGGTTAGGAGCTCATTAGTCCAGAGAAATAGATAGGATGTGACTTTTTCCTGATTTGGTGTCAATAATTCAGGAGTTCTGGGCCTTATATGTTTTAAAAATCCAAAGTGTGTAAAAGGTATACAGTTTTATTTTCTAAAGCTGTAGCCCATACGCTGCTAGCCATCTGAGAACTCAAGGGCTTAATACTATTGTTGACCTGGGCCTCTCAGAATCTTCTGATCACTGTGGAGAAAAGCCAGCATCATCTGCTCTGGATCCGAATGGTCTGTGTTAGTCTTGGAGGGCATCTTGGTGTTTCGGTGTCCCCAGTTCACTGCATGCAGTGAGAAAGAATCTGTATGTCATGGGGACAGGGACTAGATAAACAATGCAAGCAGTGTGTTTACAGACATGCAAATAAGCATGCAAATTAGACTCCTGTCAACTTCATTTAGAATGTAATTTAAAATTAATTAAAAATTAAGAGGTAAATTAGAAGGTAACATTCAACACCATATGGGAAAATATACATATTTATCAGAATGGCATATATGTATATACTGAATGGATGGGAGCTAATTGTGATGTGTGCAAAATTCCTCCATTTTGATATTGCGTAAAATCAGTGTGGGAGAAACCCAATATGGCTCAAGGATTATTTTTTAGCACTCTATGAATTAAAATTCACTTTAAGGATTAAATGAATACATTTCAAGTACATTAAATTCTCTGTAAACTTATACTAAAGGACATGGAGTTCTACAAGTGGAAAGTGAAATGAGAGATCAGGTTCAGTTTACCTCCATATGCTATAAAATATCCGTGAAATTCATTTTTTCTCAAATGGGATCATTGAGCACATTCATCCTGGCAGGCCTTTTGCATATTGTTAATATGTGATCTATACTTGGAAAGTAATGATTTCCTTCTCTCAGCCACTCAGGGGTTCTGGGTGATTAATGAGTTAATGGCTGCATCCACGCAAGGCCAAAACAACTCATTGAGAAGTGAAAAATTCAATCACTCTGCTGACTGTTTTGTCTACAAAACAACCAAACAACCTTTGTGAGTGATTTTCTTTTCACTGAACTGATTGCTATTTTTTGGCAACTTCATTGAATTAACTGATTGAAACAACCAGAGTGTGGACTGACTCCTTGTGTGAATGTTGTAAAACATTTCTGTATCAACTTTTCTACCATCCCTGAAAATACATATAAGCAAGGATTCAACTTACAGTACCTGTGTGAGAAAATTAGAGTTAGTCTATGCTTTGGCTATCTTGGACCAGAGTATTTGTGTTGAAATGTAGGTGTTCTTTTCAGATAATGACAAGTAATGCAAAAGTCATCTTCTTATTTTTTGAAAAATTCACAGAGACAAAGGGATCTGAAGTCAACCAGAGTAAAATGACCACAGAGTACACATGTTGTAAAGAAAAAGAAAGGAATATTGACAACAACATGACAACAAACAAATAACAGCAAAACCCCACAAAGACTGAAGGCAGTTTCAGTTTCAGAAAATGTGCAACTAGGGAGAAAATTAGGAATTTGAAAGCATGTTCTGGGTGCTGGAATGGTTAATGTTGAATTTGGGAAATAGGTGTGAAGTTAAAAAAAAAATTCAATAAATGAAAAAAATGTGTGCCCTGGGCTGGTGTACAGATGTATGCACACCTCCCGATATGATTCAACATTGAATAAAAAATAGTTTCTTATATCATTTATCTCTGTTAACTTTGCTATATTTTTAGTAATGCTGGTAGGCTGTGGCTAATGTGATGAAAATATTATTCTTTAAAATGGAGTGGAGAAAAGGGTAAAACACTTGTTAGGAGTCACTTAACATTTGGAAAGGAGAGAAAGTTATATTTTAAGAAGCTTTGCTTTTTATTTGTCCTAATTTAAAGGTGCAGCAGGTGTGTAAAGAGGAAAGTTCTCATAGTTATTTGCCTCAATTGAATGCAAAGAATCATGTTTAAAGAAGGTGGAAATTTATTGAAACTAATGGCACCACAGAGTAGAAATGAGCATTGGCAACCAGTTATGCCAGCCTTTCTTCATTTATGGATGAATCTACTGAGGCTTGTAAAGGTGAGAAACCCATTTGAGATCACTACACCCATTCAAGTTTATGTAGTTAGTTTGTACTGGAGGCAGAAGAGGTTTCCAGATTCCTTGACTCTCAGGCTAGGGAATAGCCCCTGTGAGTGTGTTGGAGATGAAAAAGCAAGGTAAAATTTTTAAAATTTGGAAGAAAACATATGACTTCATTTCGAGAACAGCTTTTGAATAGAGATTGCAATAGATGGAAGGGCTTATACCAAGACATAAGAAAGTTGAGGCCAGTTGAGAGTCCCCTCTCTGGGTTCCAAGAGTTAATGTCACAAGCAGTTGCAAAGTGCTGTCTAAATAGGCTTTCCAGTTTCCTGGAGAGTTGATGGTCCTGGAGAAGGCCTTCTAGATGATTTGAGAAGAGACATGGATGAATGGAGAGGGGTAGGTTGAGAAGACCTTTGCATTGATGTTGAAGCCAATCTCAAAGTTGTGTAGGAGAATTGTTATTTTTGGAGGAAAAAACAATTGCAGGAGTGGAATTTTTAAAAGCTGGTGCTGTAAGTGCTGTAGTGCTGAGAGCAAAGGTGAAGGATCGTGCTCAGATAAAGCCAGGCAGTGCTGAGAAGGGCCAGGCAGGAGAGGATCAGTTAGATGTGCATTTAACTCAAATGCATTGTAACAAAAGTGTGTGTATAACTCTGATGCTTCTCTTAGGAAAATTGACAGCTTGTCAGTAGACATTGCAATTCTGTTGTGGCACAGTTCATTCATATTCAGTAGACATGGCTGAGGTGTTTGCCTACCATCAGCCTGAACCAGCAACAAACTAAAACAAAGCTGGGATAATTTTATCAAGGAAGAACTGCTTCGAATCACAGATCTGAATTGCAGGCCACCGTCTCCCAGGAGTCATGAAGTCCCACATTTTCACAGGATCACAACATGGCTTATATATTGATAGGATGAGGAATCGAAGTCAAGAAAGGCGTGGTAGGCTGGGGAGGTGCTAGAAATGAGAGCTGATTTAGCAGTCCATTAGGCTTTCTGTTCCGAGAGAGTGGCAGGAGGCAGGAGAGAAGAGAGAAAGACAGGGGTGGGGGTGAGGGGGTGGAGTTGTATGTTTCCTATTTTTCCTGCCCGGAAAGAGGAAGGCATAAAGAACACCCAGTAAGGATAATGAGGTTTTGTCTTGAGACTCTTGGAGGCGCTGCCACCAGTGTGGGATAGCCATAGCTCAGAGGGGTGAGGACCTAGTTGGCACTTTTAAGGGCCTCTTCTTTCCTGTTACTGACGATGCTGAGTCAATGGCCAATAGGACTGATGTGGCAGCTGCAGGACGCTTAAGTCCCGTCCCCGTCCTCCTCCCTTCTACCTCCACCATAAGGAGAGAAAGATGGAGTGATTTTATTCAGGAGAGACTAGATATTCCCTAAAGTGGCTGTTTAAATTATTGGATCAAACTAAATTTAAACCAGGTTAGACATTTAGTTAATTTATTTTTCTCTAACCAGCAGGTGGAAGTTTGGAGGAAGACAAGATGTAGACAAAATAAAGGCACTACATTACTCTGATAAAAAGAGTCTCTTTACATCATCATATCCTGTTGGTTTTCCAGGAAATGTAGAAACACTTGGTAAGAAATAATCTCAAAGTTGATGTGATGGATTAAAGTTGGGAAAATATGTCCTGGGTCTATACATATAAATCAATGTGGCTGCTGAGTAAAGTTTTTTTAAAAAAGCAGTTGAATTCAGCAAGGTAATTATTTATTGCTCAATAAGAATATTTGGATTGAGTGAATTTCTTTTGCCTATATTTTTGGGGTCTACGTTCACAGTCTCAATTTTAGAATGAAAATTTTCTCAGATACTTCCCATGATGTGTAATAATTTGGATTTAAGACATTATTTTATCTGAAAATATTTGAGGGAATGTTTAAGCAAGGGATGCCATATGATAAGGGCAAGTCCAGTTCAATTCAACAAAGATTGTGACTTCATTTTGTGGAGGGCAGCTGACAGGCATTGAGGTGAGGGGCTGTTGGGAGGAGGTGTGTCATGAGGAAGCAGAACACAGAGGATAGTTTGGGTTGGGGAAGTCGGGAGGGCTTCAAAGGGGTGATGGCCTTTGTGCTGGGTCTTGAAGAAAGACTATGCTTTCTATAGGTGGAGATACTTCATGAGAAGGATATTTGAGCTGAGGAAATGTAGATAAAGGAGCAGAAACAAGGAAATGCCCAGTGCATTTATGGCCAGCCCAGTAGTATGATGTGCCTAGACACTACCAGGTAGTCTGTGGTGGAGGCAAAAGAATGGACATAGGGTGGGGTGAGCATTAGCTGGGATGGGGAAGGGTGGTCAGGAGATAATGTTAGAAGGAAGGCTAGAGCTGGGGAGTGAGGCAACTCAAGTGCCTTCTTTTTTTTAAGTCTAGTTGATATACAATCATATTGGTTTTAAGTATACAACATAGTGGTTCAACAGTTATTCATATTCTTAAATATTCTCCCCAACTAGTGCAGTTCACTGTCAACATAGCAAGATGTTAAAGAATCATTGGCTATGTTCTCCATGCTGTGCTGCCATCCCTGTGACCAATTTATATTATGGTTGAGTATTTTTGTGCCTCTATATCCTCTTCATCTTACCAACTCACCTGTGGTAACCACCAGTCACTTTTTAGTGTCTATGAGTCTATTGCGATTTTGTTCATTTTGTTTTGTTTCATTTTAAGGTTCTACAAATAAGTCAAATTGTATGGTATTTGTCTTTCTCCTCCTGGCTTATTTCACTGAGTATAATACCCTCTAGGTCCATCCATGTTGTCACAAATGGCAGGATTTCTTTCTTTTCTTGAGACTGAATAATATTCCACTGTGTACCTGTATGATCTCTTCTTTATCCTTTCATCTATTGATGGGCACTTAGGTTGCTTCCATATCTTGGCTATTGTAAATAATGAGGTGATAAACATAGGAGTGCATATATCTTTTTGAATCAGGGATTTTGTTTTCTTCAGGTAATTTCCTAGCAGTGGAATTACTGGGTTGTATGGTATTTCTATTTTTATTTTTTTGAGGAACTTCCATACTGCTTTCCACAGTGGTTGCACCAATTTACATTCCCACCAACACTGTAGGGGGGTTCCTATTTCTCCTCATCCTTGCCAACACTTGTTATTTCTTGTCTTTTGGATGGTAGGTGCCTTGTGATTTAAGAGTACCTTTGTCCTTGGAGATTTAAAAGTTCAGCACAGCCAACCTGCTTTATCCTGACACTGTAAAGATTTGGTAGATAGTGGCATCTCTGTGACTGGGGCAGAATTAGAAGGTTCAGAACTTGTGGTTCTCTGGGACATGCTGTGCAGAACTGGATATTCAGGTCTGTGCTACTCAGGTGACTCTTGATGGCCTCCGTTGATTAGACTGACTGGATCTCTTAGGCATTGTCAGTTCTGTTGAGGATACACATGTGCAGTATCAGGGACCATGTACAGTAGCTGTCAGCCAGAGGACCAAAAGAAACACAGGCAGACTCAGCAAAAAGGAAATGTGGCTGAAAACTAGAGTCCCAGTTTCCATATTGGGGAATGAACAGAGGTGGTAAAATCTCTAAATAATTCCAAACCCTACTTTATCTATGAGGTTCAAGCAAAGGAACAAACTTTTGTGGGTATATTGTAATATCTGTCTGTGGACTAGTGTTTTCAATCTCTTCCTTGAGCAGAACACCTGTGTTGGTTCATTCTTACACAAATTCTTGAGGCAATTAGTTTTATAGAATATTGCTAGGTTGGCATATTTCCCTTGCTCCTATCCCCCCTGGGAATATCAAAACTGAAAGACCAGTACTTTTATCAGTGTTATATTAATAAGTTTAATTAACATAAAACAACTTTAATCCAACGGCTGCCACCTGAGGCTGGGGAGCTTTCCCTTCCCTCATGCTACCAAATTGCCAATCTTGTGAGTATCTGCCAGTTAGCAGTTTTTTCTAAAAGATAGGTTTATTGAGGTATGATTTACATGCAGTAAAACTTCCCCCTTTTCAGAGTACAGTTCTGTGAGTTTTGACAGACTTAGTTAGTCGTGTAATTACCACAATTAAGAGGGGGAGTATTTTCATTACCCCCAAATTTCCTTGTGCTTTTTCAGTCAGTCCCCACCCCTCACTTTGGTCCCTGGAAACCACTGATTGCTGTTACCATGGTTTTGCTTTATCATAGTTTTATCTTTTTTTAATGCCTTCTGAGTGTGGATTTTTCCACTGAGCATAATCTGCTTCTAGATTCATCCATGTTATTGAAGGTGTCATTTTGTTCCTTATTATTGCTGAGTAGTTTTCCATTGTATGGATGTGCTAGAGTTTGTTTATCCATTTACCATTTAATGAGCATTTGAGTTGTTTTTAGTATCTGGTGGTTATGATAAATGTTGCTCTAAAATTTCATCTATAGATTTTTGGGTGGACATTTGCATCCTTTTCTCTTGATGGCCTAGAAGTGAGATTGCTGAGTCATATGGGTAAGTGTACATTTAACTTTATGAAAAAACTTCCAAAGTCTTTTTGAAAGTGCCGCCTTTTGCATTCCTACCAGCACTGATGAGAGTTCCAATTGCCCCACATTCTCACCAGCTCTTGGTATTTTCAGTGTTCTCTGTTTTAGTCATTCTAGCAGGTGTGTAGTGGTATCTCATTGTAAATTTAACTTGTGTTTCCAAAGAAGTCATGATGTTGTGTATATTTTCACATGCTTATTTTCCATCTATACTTTTTCTTTGGAGAACTGACTCTGGCATTGGCAAAATAATAGGCATATAGATCAGTGGAACAGAAGAGAGTCCAGAAATAGTCCACACTTATATGGTCAATTGATTTTCTGTAACAGTGCCAAGGTAATTGAATGGAGAAAGGGTACTATTTTTAACAAATAGTGCTGAGGCAGTTGGATTTTGATATACAAAACAATGAACTTAGACTCATACCCAACACCACACACAAATGCTTGTTCACGATGGTTCTTAGGCCTAAATGTAAAACCTAAAACAAAAAGAAAATACAGGAGAATGTCTCTGTGATGGTGGGTTAAAAATGGTATTCTTAGAACACAAGAATTATAGACCAACCATAAAAGACAAATTTCCTAAAGTGGACCCTACAAACTTAAAAGCTTTTGTTCTTTGAAAGACACTCTTCAGGAAATGAAAAGAAAACCATAGTCTGGGAGAAAATATTTTTAAAATATGTGTCCAATAAAGGATATATCTAACTTATATCTAGAATATATAAAGAATTTTCATAACTCAATAAGGTAAAAACCACTCAATGAGAAATGGGTAAAAGATTTGAACAGAACTTCATCAACTAGCTTTTGAAGGTTGACCACATCACAGGTTTCCTTTCAATCTTTCTCAGTGTTTTTGCTGATGATCTTGGGCCTAATTCATCCATTCTGATCTATTTTCTACTCTTTTGGGAGCTGGAAGGCAGCTGTGTGCTCTCTGACCACATCTGCTGTGCTGCTCTGTTCTCAGTCTGTGATGCCTCTGTGCTTCCAAACGTGCATTTTCCTGGACTGTGTAACCCGTTGCCTTTTCCTTACACTTACCAGCTTCTCTCTCCCTGTCCTCCTCCTGGTTTTGGTGTTTCCTCCCTTCCCCTGCTGTTTGTGTGTTTCATTTACTCATTCGGACAGAACATTGCTTTTGGCTCTAGCCGCTTTCTGTCATGCCATATAAGGACATTTTTCTTATATTGTGAAAGTTGTAGTACAACCAGGGGCTTGTTGGCTGAGCTTCAGTCTTGGGGGCTGAGTGTAATGTACTCTGAGAAGGTATGACTCTTAGTGTACCCAAGTTTTTGATGAGATTCAGAGCTTACATGGCTAGAACAGGGATTCTGGCCTCTGATATACTTTTAGGCTTTATTTTTTTCTTGCTGAAAAGATCTATTCATGTCTCTATGGGAAGGGTAAAGGGAAGCATTGGGAACAACATATGGCCAACAGTTGTGAGGGGCTTCATGCTGCAACTGAGTGAGTGGCACAGCTTCCAGGCAGGTTCCACGTTCGTGCTCTGTGAATGCACCTCCTGGAGTTGTGGAGTCATTGTGCTGGACCCTTTTCACTTGTCCCTCCTGTAGCAGGGGTGAGCAGGGAAGCAAAAGGAGACTGAAGTAGAACTTGGCTCCAGGGCATGGTGTTCAGGACAGCTTTCCTGCCTGTGGGAGTGTGGTGGTTTTACATGATTGGCAGAACTCACTCCTAATAATCATTTGACCCTGCGTTTTAGTTGCCCAGAATGATGGCTGCTCCCAGCCTTTTCTAAAAGCAATAACTAAGCTGGGGCTTCTCCCAAGCCACTTCCAGAGCAAAAGCCAAGGAAAGAGCCTTGGAGCTGACTGAACCATATTGTGAGCTGATTAAAGAATGAGAACTTGGCCTTTTTTTTTGTAATCTGCACTTCACACATATTAGAGGAGTATTTCAGGGAGAGAAGGGCTTTGTGTAACGTTAAGGCACAGGAACAGACTACAGTGGTAGCTTCTCAATCACCCTCTCAGTATCTGAAGGAGCTTACCCACCAAGAGTGGCTTATGGTGGTTATGGATTTCCCCCGTTCACAATTAGAAATGTTCCAAAGATTCAGCTGGCTCGTCACTGCAGCCCACGGGAGAGGTTCTTTGTTCCACATTTAATTGTTGATTGCTTTTTTATATATACCACATATCAGATAGAGTTGGTGTGTGTGTTTGTGTCTGTATGATTGTGTATGTGTGTGTGTATAAAATGCTGTCATTTGAGACCTCTACTGATAAGGAATGTGGGGATCAATCATTGAACTATAGAGCAGAGATTCCAAATTCTGTCAGTTGAGGATTTTTTAAAAATTAAAATTTCCTTCAGTCTTCACTTGCTAATAATTGCATTTCTTGTATCTGTTAAGAAAATACAAAAGAGTACAATGACTTCAGTATGTTGGTAAAAAATTAAAAATCATACCAGCAGTTAAAAAACAGTGCTGCAGAGATGTGTGAATCAGGAAACAGACCCTTATGTCCTCACTCCAAAGACCCTCAGGTGTGATGAGCCTGTAGGTTGTAGAAAATGGATAGGCTGATGTGACATTCTTATTTTATTTTTTCTTTTGCTCCATTTGTTTCTTTTGGAGCATTTATGTGGCTGGCTGAGAGTACAAAATAAAGGTCATGGACCATCACACGTCTCAGCAGAAGGAAATCTCCGGCATTCTTTAGCTTAGTCACCTCATTTAATGGATGAAGAAACAGTCCAATTGTGGGAAAATGCCCTGCCCAGTTTCGGGCAGCTGATCTTGTGATGGGGCTAGAAGTGTCCTCATGCCTCTTGACTTCCGTATTTTTCTTCTCTAGCACTATAAAGAACGGCTATTTGTCTCTAGTCCAACAATGCGTTGAAAACAGCCACAGTTTGTGTATCAGCCTAATTTATCTATTTTAAAATTATTTTAGTGTTAAAGAGCTTGTCCCTCAGGTTAAATTTGTTTGAAACCATATTTGTAAAAAGCCTGTGTTTAAGTGAAAAGGTAAGCATAAACAAGGATGTTCTCTCCTGATCGGTTGCTTATTTCCCAGTGTTCTGGTGCCCGGGAGAATATTGTTAAGGTCAAGCGCTCCTGTGGGGTCTGCCTGAAAGCTGGACTCTCCAGTTCTGATCCCCCATAACCTGAGTGAGCCCTGCTGCCTTCTGCAGCAGCAGTTGCGTTACCTCAGTGCCCTGCAGAGGGCAGCCTTTACCTTTCCATATTTTGCTGTCGCGAGAAAAAGCCCTGGCCTTTCCCTAGGATGCAATGGGCTTGTTTGTCACCTAAGTGCAAATGTCATTTTAGCAATTCGCTGGTCACAACACCCTTTCTGGCCTTTATAGGAAATGACATATTCCTGTGTTCTTTGTCTCCAACACATGCTGCAGGAAGGCAAGGGCAGTGATTATGCTTTAAAGGGCTGGAGAGAAAGTGCAGAGACCTGTAGGCCAAATACCAGGGAGCATAAAACACAAATCAGGTTTCCATGTCACCTGGGTCTTGTGGAAAGTAGAGAAAAGAAACTGTTGGCTCTGTGTCCTGTTGCTGTTAACAAGCTTTCCACTGTCATTTCTCTTCCCTGGGTCAGAGAGATATTAAAACAAGATTGGCATTCTCCCTGCCAGACTGGCTCTCCCTTCTTCTGTCTCTTTCAGGTTCCTTAGCCCCTAGTCTGCCACTCTACCTTCCCCTGCCCTCCTTTCGGTCCTGATTGTGTGCCCCTGGCACTTTGGTCTCTTTATCAGCCCCTTGAGCTGTTCTCCGTACAGATGCAGCAATTGAGAGGGGCTGCAGAAAGCTCCCGAATGACCAGGATCTGGGCACGAGACAGCTTTGCAAGGAAGGGTCGAGGAATGTTACGGCCTACTACAGTGCTGCTTTCTCTCCAGGTGCGAGCTGATGAGTGGTTCCATTCCCCTGGGTCTCAGACACTGAAACTTGCTTTGAATTACAATCATTAGTGCTCTGGGCCAGGCCTCGCCACAATAACCAGAGATATAGGCACCTTTCTTCATCAGATGAGTGGTATTCACAGCTGGTTTTTCTTCCCATCCACATCACACCCACATAATATTGTTGACAAACATCCACCTAGCTCATCCCAAGTGCCAAGCATGCCTTCCATGTGATACAATATTACCTCATTTATTCCTCATTTCCCAAATTGCCTTTGAGGAAGGTACTATTACAAACCTCATTTTTTACATCAGCCAATAGAGACCCAGAGAGGTTAAATACCTCACGCAAGGCCACATACCTAGTGATGGCAGAGCTGGCCTGAGCTTCCAAGCTGGTGGTCTCGCTCCCCTCCCTGCCTCTCGGCGCCATGCTCCATCATTTCTGGAGACAGCAGTGAGCTCACTTCTATGAGCAGAGAGGAAAGTTTACCTTTAAGAAGGTGTGAGAATGTTGAGCTGCTTCAGTTTTTCCAAGGGGGATCCGTTTGGGGAGGCAAATGGAGTAACTGCTACCGACAGCAGTAAGTAGCAGGTTAGCGGCTGCCTCTTCAGCAGGACCACCTCGACTTGCCAGGAGTCTCAGCATGTGCCGTCAGTCACAGTGCACGTTGTCTCATAGGTTCACCGTCAAACAAAAATAAATGCCCATCTTCAGCTGTCCCTGGGGGCTGTTAAAGTACTTCAAAGAGTAAAGTCCTCACCTTGAAGTTAATTAAGTGAGCAGAGACTGACCGTGTGTCTACTACAGGCCAGTACTAAGCTCAGTTCTGGGGATGTGGAGAGTGGGAAGACACAGTCTTGCCATCAGTCCCTTTTGGTTTGGAGGGGACCACATAAGTCAGCGGGCCAGAAAGCCTATCTCCACACCCCAGGATCTCACTCACGAAGGTGGCTTCTAAGCTCCTTGCAGGGTTCTTGCACTTGGAGTGTGACCCAGCATCTTAGGAAAGAGGACTGTAAATCCTGGTCTAGAGGAATTAGCACCTCTGTCAAGGAAGCTATCTTGGGACGTAGCAAACTACACCTCACTGTAAACTCCTAACAGAGCAAGGAGAGCGAGCATAGCCCATATGTGGACGAGGTAGGTGAAGCTTTAATTTCAAAAGCATTAGCCACTGCTCATTTGTCAACTCTGCCTGGAAAATATTTCCATGGAACATTTCTGTCACACTCAAGTTTCACTGGGACAGTCTTGTAAGTAGAAGTCTGTGTCCTGATTTGGAATCTTGATATTTTGAGAAATGTGCATCTTGCTGTTCTGTCATAGCTCACATGTGAGTCCATGAAGGGAGCGGAGAAAAAAGAGAACATGAGGAAGAGGGAGGAGAAGGAGGAGCCACTGGAGGAGAAGGTGCCAGAAGGCAGAGTGGACAGGGCCAGCTGGGGTTCTGCTGGGAGATACTCGGGGTGCTGGCCCTGGCCCTGGCCCTGCTTCTGCCTTGATGGCCTCCTGTCCTACCATTCAAAGCACGTAAGGGAGGAAATGTTGTCCCCAGTTCTTAGATGAGCAAACTGAGGTGCAGAGTGGCTAAGTGATTTTTCCAGAAGCACATAATAAGCAAGTAGCAGAGCTGGGACTTGGTCCCAGCAGCCTGGCTGCAGAATCTGGGCTCTTGACCGCGTACCACCCTGCCTCGAAGTAAAAACTGCTCTGTATTGTGGTGTGAAATGCTCTGCTCTGTAGAGCCTGTTTCTTTTTTCTGTGTAGGCAGTGGATAATAATCTAGTCTACTTTTCAATGTTTAGCTTCAAGTCAAACAAGTGCCTTGGATGGCCAGCTGCTTGGGAAGCAGGCAGGTGTTCTTGGATCCTAGGTGAGTGGGGCTTGCCTGGGACCAGGGCCATTGTCATCTAGCATATCTGTTGGGTACAACTCCCTAATTTCAGGCCAGAAGAGTCCAGGACAAAAAGGGCTCATGTTCAGATCCTGCCAGGAGTCTATATCCAGGCAGGAAGTGGGATTCAGAAAGGAAGAGCTCAGAGCTTGTAGCGCCGCCGGTGCTGGGCTGAGGAGCCGGGCTGTACGATGCCACAGGCTGACCAGCATAGAAGAGCCAGGAGCTCTTCCTCCCAGCCATCCAGACTTTATTGTACTCCCTGTCCCCAAAGTAAGTGTCACTTTTCTGTGGTATGATAAGGCACTGTAATTTAGGTGTCTGTCTCTATAGGCAGCCTGTGAATTCTAAAGTAGTGACAGTATTTTATTCACTGTAACATTTCCAGATGGTGTCTGTCTAGTATTAGGGACTTCACAATGTTTGTTATGTAAATTGATGGTTAAGGAATAGGTTTGTTGGGTAGTCCAAGAAGTGATTATGTAAAGCAAAGCACTTTGTGGATTACAAAGATAATCTTCATATTTTTCAGTAAATACTCTGCCCTGCTGTTCTCAGGAGAGAAGTATGCATTCTGCACATACACAGATGCACTCATGTCCATTCCTGTGCTGTTTTGTAGTATGTGTACAGCATGCAGGGCACAAGGAGGCTGCAGCTGAATGTCACATCAGGCCGCTGTGGCTTTGGAGTGTTCTCCATTCAGGAGGCCTCCATGCTTGCAAACGGTTTGCATAATGCCTTGTTCATTAAGACCCATAAATTAGCACTGTTTTAATTGATTCCCTAGAGACATAAAATAAAATGACACAAAGTGACATCAAATTAGGGAAATGACACTAGGAAGATGTTTTTCTTCTTCCCCTCCCTGAATTTCCTGAGGTGTGACAGCCCTCACATACTCCCTGTGGCAGGCCTTTGTTCAAAGCCCACCCAAGAAGAGACCAGGTTCCAGTGCTCTGAGAGAGCCCCCTTCCTGGATCTGGCATCACAAGTTGCCAGGACAGGCTGTGCCGGCAAGGAGGAATAAGTTCACTAAGACTGCAACTAGGGCTAGCGATTTTGCTAACTATGAAAACAATTCTAATTGTAAATCAGTCTTGATCCCTTATTAAAGCAATTTTAGCCATTATGTGCTGCTGTTACTCGAGTCACCCTAGCCCACTGGTTTCTGGCTATAAATCAGGCTACTTTGGGAATGGGAAGGAAGCTAATGTTTATGAGGCCTATTCTGTGCCAGATCTTGCTCTGGGGGTTACGCATGTGATCTGGCATCACAGTCATGATACATTGAAATGTATTCCTCTATTTCTGTAGATGAAAGCACAGAGATTCAGAGAGGTTAATTATGTGGTGGAAGAAAACACAGCCTGCAAGTAATGGAGCCAAAATTTAAATCCATGTCTTTAGAACCTCAAAGTATGTGTTCTTTCTACAAAACTGTGTTATCATAATAGCTTTTGTGATTTGATGATAGGAGAGCCAGAAAGGGGCCACAGCTCCTTAAATGGTTTCTCCCTTTCTTCCTACTGATGCATGACTTTCACAGAGAAATTCAATGACATACCTGAATAATTCAGTGTATGTAAGCCTATGTGTTACTTCACAGCAATATTTGCATTAACGGGAGCCTAATTGTGGAATAAAAATATTTGTCCTATATTTTTTTGTTTTGTTCATTGTTCTGTCCACAGTGCCTAGAATTGTGTTTGTCATATAATAGAGAGTCAGTATATCTTTACTGAATAAATGAAAGCAATGTCAGTTATCATAGATAGTTTGGGAGAAATTTTTTGAGGTAGAAGACTGCAGAACTAGGTTGTATTATTCCCCAGAAACCCTGAAATCACATGTTTTAGGTGGCTCACTCTACTTACAGATAAAGCTGAATTTATGTCTTTAAACAATGCTGATAGGAACCCAGGGGTAAGCCCAAGACAATAGATGGGGTATGCTAAAACTGAAGTAATGAAAGACAAAAGAGGAATAAGAGGGAGGAAAACATGCAGGAAAGGTATGGGAAAGGATGCAGCACTGCAAAGTGTGGGAGCCTGTCACAGTGTTTCTGGGCCTGTCCATACTTCGCAACGTGGATTATATTCCCTTCTAGTCTTCTTTTGGGTCAGTACAGGGGCTGAGGGTTAATGCGATGCAAGTCTGGAGGCTGTAGGGCTTCCAGGATGGTGTGCTTTTCAGGCCAGTGCTGTATATGACCAGCAGAGGGTAACAGAGGTCCAGCCTCCCAAGTGCCTTCCTTGGTGCAGTAATTAAGGAGAGAAGCCAGAAATTGAGTGGGGAAAGCTTAGTGGTCATGGTGGGAGGGGAATGCCAGTGTTGAAGGTGGGGAAGGAGGAGAACTGTGGGAGAAAGGGGATGCCCATGGTGATTTTGAAGGCCATAGGGGTAATGGGGATTTGTGGTTAAATTCCTTGTATTTCTTACAGAAATCAAGTGACTTGGACAGAGTATAGACAAAAGTAACTCATTGATCTATATTCAGTAGACTGTGAGCTCCATGAGGGCAAGAACTGCTGCCCTAGTTCCCTGTTGTGACTTGTTGCACAGCAACTAGCCATCTACATATAGTAAATGATTGATAAAAATCTTTTGATCACTTTCAATCTAGTTGTGTATGTGTGTGTGTTTGTGTGTCTGGGCTTGTGAATTTTTCAGAAAACGGGGACTTCAGCCAGCATAAGATTTTTCAAAGCCAGTAAGTGGACTCTAAACAGTTAAGAGCCACTGTTCTGGCTAAAGCTTGCTCAGTTGCTGATCAAAACCTGAATAAAATTTTCCAGGTCCCTCATCAAACAGTTACCTTCCACAGTAGTTAGGATAAACCAGTTGCTGTAACAAATAGACCTTCAAAAGGTATACTGGGTCAAATAAATGTCCTTGCCAATAGAAGTTTATCTCTCGTTCACATAACAGTTTAAGGCAGTAACCATGGTCAGCGGTGGTCACTGAAGGACTGAGACTTCTGTGTCTGCCATCTTCTGGCTTTTGATGTTATCGTAGGGGTCCACATCCCAGTCAGCCAGCAAGGGGAGACTGCCAGCACATGAAGGAAGCTTTAAGAATTGGATCTGCAAATGGTATATATGACCTTTTCATTCAATCAGTTGAGCTCTGTCTCTCAAAAGTAGTGTTGTTAATGGAAGCTGGGAAATGTAGTACAGTTGTACCCAGGCAGAAGAGACAAAGGATTCTGGTGAGCAGCCAGAATCTTCACCAGATATCCCCTGTTTATAACCAAGCACATTAGCAGGAGTACTCTTGGAGTACTAGTACCAGTGCAGAATTCTTAGGATTGATGACCTGACTCTATCTTTCCTGAGATTCAAGACAATTTTTAAAACCTTGATCATTATGGATAGTGGTACCTCTTGCTTCAAATAACTCTCAGTATCTCAGATTATTTTTACAGGGTTTCTGTCTACTTTGACAAAGTAGATTTCTCCTGGGGACAAGACAAAGTCTCACACATTTCCTCATCCAGAGTGGTTGCAGTTGTCAGGAGATTGGAGGATATTTTAGGAGAGTATCTCAGATATATAGACTCTGGCCTTCCTAGTTCTCTTATTAGGAGGTAGTAAGCATAGCCGGTAGGCATATACTTGATTCTGATTGGCATTGCAGTAAATGTTCAATTCAGGTTAGCTGATATCCTTACTGTCTCTCATTGCTTTGAGAAGAAAATGGCTTTTTGTCCCTCCTGCTGACAGGGTAGGATTAGGCTGAGATGAAGCCAAATAGAAGCAAGATGTTTTTGTGGAATTTTTATGTGGGATTGGAGGGGCTTTGAGAAAGAATAAAAAAATGGGTAGTAAAAAGTAGGAGAGGTCAAAATCAAAAAATGGAAGGAGAGAAAAGACAAAAGATAATGAAAGAGGAGGAAAAAGAAAGGATAAAGAACAGGTACTTTACAAGACATTCCAATGCCCTGGGATGCCATCCTAATAATTCAGGGTCCTATGGCCTTTATTTCTCTGCACTATTTCTCCTTGCCTTTATTGATACTTGCCTGTGTGAAGTCCTGATTTATTTATCATTTGAGCAGTCTTAAAGTATTATTTTAATTTTTTTAATTAACCTGAAGTCTAAAGCAAGGGTATTGATATATAAAAAAAGAGAGTTGCCCTGGGAACTTAGTTAATTATTACAAGGGATTTTTTAGTATTAGATACTTTTAGCAAATAATTATAATACTAATATATACAGATCATTGTTTGAGGATCACTCATTTATCTAATCAATCTCCATTCCTTCATGACAAGCAGTTAGAATATGCATTATTATTCCAGTAGGGAATGGGTAGCCAAGGAAAAACAATATAATGATGAAACTTAGCACTTGGCTGTCAGTGGATCTTTCCATTAATGTATGCATCTATCTGTATGTCTGTCTGTCTATTATCTCTCCATTCATTCTCTTGATAAATGTTTATGGAGGCCCTAATATGTGGGAGATACTAGAAGGGGACACAGAGAATAAAAGACAATTCTTTCCTTTAAAAGGGACCTGACAGTGGAATTTCTGTTGTGTTCCATGGGCCAAGCTAGATGTACCCCATGCATTTAATTCTCATTCCCAGCCTACACTACAAGGCAAGACTGTCATGATTTCTCAGGGAAGCTCAGAGAACTTGTATAACATGCTTAAGGTCACAAGGGAAGTTAAATGGAAGAACTTGGATTTGAACTCATGTTTCATGTGGCCCAAGTCCATTTTTCTTCTACATTATGTTGCTTTTTGATTATAAGGAGCCAATTTTATACCTATAAAAACAGAATTTACCAATCAAGTCTACTGCTCATCTATTTACACCTACATGTTGGTCAAACAGTAATCATTCTCTGATCTTTCCACACTGTCTTGCCTCTCTACCTCTGTTCATGCCTTTTATTTTAGCCTAACTCACCCTCCAGTCAGCTCCACTTATTAAAGCATTGCGCATTTGTTAAGGCCAACTTAAATGCTGTCTCTTTTGTAATGCTGAAATCTTCTCTCATTTTCTAACAAGAGTGATTTCTTCTTCCTTAAAGTTTATACTTCTCACTTAAGATAAATTGTCTAGCTGTTTTTGTGCTTGTCTTAGTGTCTTTGGTCTGTAGCCTCTAACATGGTCCTCAGTTATCCCCCACTCCTTGTATCCATACCTTTCTGTGGTCGCATCCCCTTGAACCATGGGCTGGGTATGGTGGAAGTGATGGGATGTTCTAGAAATATTTTGGCTTCTGTCTTAAACACTCTCTTTACTCTCTTTCACTCTCTTCTGGATCTTTTGCTGTTGCTGTGGAGGAAGCAAGCTGCCATGTGGAGAAGTCCATGTGGCAAGGAATCAAGGACCATGTGAGTGTAGATTGGATTCCCTTCCACTGAGCTTTCAGGTGAGACCAGCCCCAGCTAACAACTCGACTGCAACCTAAGATGAGTCTTGAGGCAGAGGCACTCAGTCAAGCTGCATACAGGGCCTGACCAAAGAAATGGTGGTAACAGTATTTGTTGTATTATGCCACTGCTTTTTAGGACAATTTATTATACATGAATAGAGAACATATATGGTTCTTCTGTACTGTAAAAGGCTTGGAGATCAAGTCCCTTTCTTCATGTTTTGCCTGCACTGTTTGAAAGGTTAGCTTTTTACTTCTTTGCATATTTATGCCCTGTGGCTTCTATGCCTAGCATTTGTCTTGAGGTGTCTTTACCACTTGGAAGAATTATGATACTTGGTAAATTCGATATGAGGCACGAATTCTATTTAAGGGTTGTAATTAGGAAGGAAGAAGAAAAGCTATAGAAATAGCAGGTGGAAGAAAACATGGGAAGATTGATTATTTCTTTGACATATCTTCTTGTAGAGTAACTTCAGCATGTATAGGTTTTAAACTACTAATTAAATTGCGCACACACATTAACATAATAGGAGTACAGTTACGTAACCAAAGCATACCTGTAATTACCAGCCATCTCCAGTGAAGCCAAGAAAACCAGCTAGGTACCTTAGGCATTTGTGAAAACTTATCTATGATATGGTGGATATTGTCCAACTGAGCTTGAACAGTCTGAGAGAAATCAGACAAATTAAAACAACCCATTCCTGGGGACTGTTCACATTCCATATGTTCTTTTAACAGTGAATAGTCTGTAGTTGTAAGATTTTGGAGCGCTACAATTTGCACTTCTCCTAATTCTTGGTTGAGTTCCAACAGTATAGAGCCAGTCAAATTTGTTGTTTTACTGTATGCACAGGCCAGCTTAGATATCTCCTTCTTCATTCCCATGGCAAGTCCAGGAACTGGTGGGATGAGTGCATCTACACCTATAGCAGTGCGTGAATCTTTGTTGGGTTTTTTGATGATCATCTTCTGGCCTGAGTCTTCCCGAGAGTGCTGATGTTGGAAGTTCTTTTTCATATCGTATCTTAGTTCATTTTCGGGGTAGCCAAATTAGGCTTTGATCCTCTGTATAAACACAAACAGACCCTTTGCCTACACTTTTATATGCCCTTTATACCCTTGTGTAGAACTCATTGGAGGTCACCACACTGGAACTGTTTTTTTTTTTTTTATCATTAATCTACACTTCATGACGAATATTTTGTTTACTAGGCTCTCCCCTATACCAGGTCCCCTATATACCCCTTTACAGTCACTGTCCATCAGCGTAGCAAAATGTTGTAGAATCACTACTTGTCTTCTCTGTGTTGTACAGCCCTCCCCTTTCTCCCACCCCTCCATGCATGCTAATCTTAATACCCCCCTATTTCTCCCCACCCCTTATCCCTCCCTACCCACCCATCCTCCCCAGTCCCTTTCCCTTTGGTACCTGTTAGTCCATTCTTGAGTTTCTGTGATTCTGCTACTGTTTTGTTCCTTCAGTTTTTCCTTTGTTCTAATACTCCACAGATGAGTGAAATCATTTGATATTTCTCTTTCTCTGCTTGGCTTGTTTCACTGAGCATAATACCCTCCAGCTCCATCCATGTTGCTGCAAATGGTAGGATTTGCCCTTTTCTTATGGCTGAGTAGTATTCCATTGTGTATATGTACCACCTCTTCTTTATCCATTCAGCTATCGATGGACATTTAGGTTGCTTCCAATTCTTGGCTATTGTAAATAGTGCTGCGATAAACATAGGGGTGCATTGGTCTTTCTCAAACTTGATTGCTGCATTCTTAGGGTAAATTCCTAGGAGTGCAATTCCTGGGTCAAATGGTATGTCTGTTTTGAGCATTTTGAGGAACCTCCATACTACTTTCCACAATGGTTGAACGAATTTACATTCCCACCAGCAGTGTAGGAGGGTTCCCCTTTCTCCACAGCCTCGCCAATATTTGTTGTTGTTTGTCTTTTGGATGGCAGCCATCCTTACTGGTGTGAGGTGATACCTCATTGTAGTTTTAATTTACATTTCTCTGATAATTAGCGATGTGGAGCATCTTTTCATGTGTCTGTTGGACATCTGTGTTTCTTTTTTGGAGAACCGTCTGTTTAGTTCCTCTGCCCATTTTTTAATTGGGTTATTTGTTTTTTGTTTGTTGAGGCGTGTGAGCTCTTTATATATTCTGGACGTCAAGACTTTATCGGATGTGTCATTTTCAAATATATTCTCCCATACTGTAGGGTTCCTTTTTGTTCTATTGATGGTGTCTTTTGCTGTACAGAAGTTTTTCAGCTTAATATAGTCCCACTTGTTCATTTTTGCTGTTGTTTTCCTTGCCCGGGGAGATATGTTCAGGAAGAGTTCACTCATGTTTATGTCTAAGAGGTTTTTGCCTAAGTTTTTTTTCCAAGATTTTAATGGTTTCATGACTTACATTCAGGTCTTTGATCCATTTTGAGTTTACTTTTGTATATGGGGTTAGACAATGGTCCAGTTTCATTCTCCTACATGTAGCTGTCCAGTTTTGCCAGCACCACCTGTTGAAGAGACTGTCATTTCACCATTGTATGTCCATGGCTCCTTTATCAAATATTAATTGACCATATATGTCTGGGTTAATGTCTGGATTCTCTAGTCTGTTCCATTGGTCTGTGGCTCTGCTCTTGTGCCAGTACCAAATTGTCTTGATTACTATGGCTTTATAGTAGAGCTTGAAGTTGGGGAGTGAGATCCCCCCTACTTTATTCTTCTTTCTCAGGATTGCTTTGGCTATTCGGTGTCTTTGGTGGTTCCATATGAATTTTTGAATTATTTGTTCCAGTTCATTGAAGAATGTTGCTGGTAGTTTCATAGGGATTGCATCAAATCTGTATATTGCTTTGGGCAGGATGGCCATTTTGACGATATTAATTCTTCCTAGCCATGAGCATGGGATGCATTTCCATCCGTTAGTGTCCCCTTTAATTTCTCTTAAGAGTGACTTGTAGTTTTCAGAGTATAAGTCTTTCACTTCTTTGGTTAGGTTTATTCCTAGAAATTTAATTTTTTTTGATGCAATTGTGAATGGAGTTGATTTCCTGATTTCTCTTTCTGTTGGTTCATTGTTAGTGTATAGGAAAGCCACAGATTTCTGTGTGTTGATTTTGTATCCTGCAACTTTGCTGTATTCCGATATCAGTTCTAGTAGTTTTGGGGTGGAGTCTTTAGGTTTTTTATGTACAGTATCATGTCATCTGCAAATAGTGACAGTCTAACTTCTTCTTTACCAATCTGGATTCCTTGTATTTTTTTGTTTTGTCTGATTGCCATGGCTAGGACCTCCAGTACTATGTTAAATAACAGTGGGGAGAGGTGGCATCCCTGTCTAGTTCCTGATTTCAGAGGAAATGCTTTCAGCTTCTCACTGTTCAATATGATGTTGGCTGTGGGTTTTTCATAGATAGCCTTTATTATGTTGAGGTACTTGCCCTCTATTCCCATTTTGCTGAGATTTTTTATCATGAATGGATGTTGAACTTTGTCAAATGCTTTTTCAGCATCTATGGAGATGATCATGTGGTTTTTGTCTTTCTTTTTGTTGATGTGGTGGATGATGTTGATGGACTTTCGAATGTTGTACCATCCTTGCATCCCTGGGATGAATCCCACTTGGTCATGGTGTATGATCCTTTTGATGTATTTTTGAATTCGGTTTGCTAATATTTTGTTGAGTATTTTTGCATCTACGTTCATCAGGGATATTGGTCTGTAGTTTTCTTTTTTTGTGGGGTCTTTGCCTGGTTTTGGTATTAGGGTGATGTTAGCTTCATAGAATGAGTTTGGGAGTATCCCCTCCTCTTCTATTTTTTGGAAAACTTTAAGGAGAATGGGTATTACGTCTTCCCTGTATGTCTAATAAAATTCCGAGGTAAATCCATCTGGTCCGGGGGTTTTGTTCTTTGGTAGTTTTTTGATTACTGCTTCAATTTCCTTGCTGGTAATTGGTCTGTTTAGATTTTCTGTTTCTTTCTGGGTCAGTCTTGGAAGGTTGTATTTTTTTAGGAAGTTGTCCATTTCTCCTAGGTTTCCCAGCTTGTTAGCATATAGGTTTTCATAGTATTCTCTAATAATTCTTTGTATTTCTGTGGGGTCCATCATGATTTTTCCTTTCTCGTTTCTGATACTGTAGATTTGTGTTGACTCTCTTTTCCTCTTAATAAGTCTGGCTAGAGGCTTATCTATTTTGTTTATTTTCTCAAAAAACGAGCTCTTGGTTTCATTGATTTTTGCTATTTTATTCTTCTCAATTTTATTTATTTCTTCTCTGATCTTTATTATGTCCCTCCTTCTGCTGAACTTAGGCCTCATTTGTTCTTCTTTTTCCAATTTCCATAATTGTGACATTAGACCATTGATTTGGGATTGTTCTTCCTTTTTTAAATATGCCTGGATTGCTATATACTTTCCTCTTAAGACTGCTTTTGCTGTGTCGCACAGAAGTTGGGGCTTAGTGTTGTTGTTGTCGTTTGTTTCCATATATTGCTGGATCTACATTTTGATTTGATCATTGATCCATTGATTATTTAGGAGCGTGTTGTTTAGCCTCCATGTGTTTGTGAGCCTTTTTGCTTTCTTTGTACAGTTTATTTCTAGTTTTATGCCTTTGTTTTCTGAAAAGTTGGTTGGTAGGATTTCAATTTTTTGGAATTTACTGAGGCTCTTTTTGTGGCCTAGTATGTGGTCTATTCTGGAGAATGTTCCATGTGCACTTGAGAAGAATGTGTATCCTGTTGCTTTTGGATGTAGAGTTCTGTAGATGTCTGTTAGGTCCATCTGTTCTAGTGTGCTGTTCAGTGCCTCTGTGTCCTTACTTATTTTCTGTCTGGTGACCTTTCCTTTGGAGTGAGTGGTGTGTTGAAGTCTCCCAGAATGAATGCATTGCATTCTGTTTCCTCCTTTAGTTCTGTTAGTATTTGTTTCAGGTATGTTGGTGCTCCTTTATTGGGTGCATATATATTTATAATGGTTATATCCTCTTGTTGGACTGAGCCCTTTATCATTATGTAATGTCCTTCTTTGTCTTTTGTTACTTTCTTTATTTTGAAGTCTGTTTTGTCTGATACCAGAATTGCAACACCTGCTTTCTTCTCTCTGTTGTTTGCATGAAATATCTTTTTCCATCCCTTGACTTTAAGTCTGTGCATGTCTTTGGGTTTGAGGTGAGTCTCTTGTAAGCAGCATATGGATGGATCTTGCTTTTTTATCCATTCTATTACTCTGTGTCTTTTGATTGGTGCATTCAGTCCATTTACATTTAGGGTGATTATTGAAAGGTCTGAACTTATTGCCATTGCAGGCTTTAAGTTTGTGGTTACCAAAGTTTCAGGGTTAGCTTCTTTACTATCTTACTGTCTAACTTAACTCGCTTGTTGAGCTATTATAAACACAGTCTGATGATTCTTTATTTCTCTCCCTTCTTATTCCTCCTCCTCCCTTCTTCATATGTTGGGTGTTTTGTTCTGTGCTCTTTTTAGGAGTGCTCCCATCTAGACTAGTCCCTGTAGGATGCCCTGAAGAGGTGGTTTGTGGGAGGCAAATTCCCTCAACTTTTGCTTGTCTGAGAATTGTTTATTCCCTCCTTCATATTTAAATGATATTTGTGCTGGATACAGTAGTCTTGGTTCGAGTCCCTTCTGTTTCATTGCATCAAGTATATCATGCCATTCTCTTCTAGCCTGTAGGGTTTCTGTTGAGAAGTCTGATGATAGCCTGATGGGTTTTCCTTTGTAGGTAACCTTTTTTTTCTCTCTGGCTGCCTTTAATACTTTGTCCTTGTCTTTGGTCTTTGCCATTTTAATTATTATGTGTCTTGGTGTTGCCCTCCTTGGATCCCTTGTCATGGGAGTTCTGTGTACGTCTGTGGTCTGAGAGGCCATTTCTTCCCCTCGTTTGGGGAAGTTTTCGGCAATTATTTCTTCAAAGACACTTTCTATTCCTTTTTCTCTCTCTTCTTCTTCTGGTACCCCTATAATGCGGCTATTTTTCCATTTCGATTGGTCACTCAGCTCTCTTAAAATTCTTTCATTCCTGGAGATCCTTTTATCTCTCTCTGCGTCAGCTTCTCTGCTTTCCTTTTCTCTATTTTCTAGTCCATTAATGGTCTCTTGCATCTCGTCCATTCTGTTTTGAAGTCCTTCCAGAGCTTGTTTTATTTCTGTATTCTCCTTCCTTATTTCTTGCATATTTCTCTGCAAGTCCATCAGCATGGTTATGACTTTTATTTTGAATTCTTTTTCAGGAAGACTGGTTAAATCTATCTCCCCAGGTTCCTTCTCAGGGGAAGATGTAGCAGATGCCGAAGCTGTCTGTGTTAGTCTTGTGTGGATCATATTTTTTTGCCTTTTCATGTTGACAGGTGCTATTGACTGTCAGCTGGGAGGGCCAAACTTTTCACTTGCTACTGGCCTTTCTTTACTGGGACAACTGCGACCCCTAGTGGCTTGTGTTGGGTAATTGCGTGTAGGCTGGGTCTTTGTGTCTTGCCAGGCCGATGTGTAGGAATTTTCCTTTCTGTGGGCGTGGTTTGCCTTAGTCTGTTTCTCTGCTTTCGTATTGCCGGGAGGGGTAATGGATGGGGTAGGGGGGGTCTGTTTGGGTGTTTACCTCCGTGACGGGTCTCAGAGCTGTTGCCCACGGGGTTAGTGCGCCCAGTTTTCCCTGTAATTTCCAGCCACTGGGCTGTGTCCTGTGTTGTTTCCATCTAGCTGTTAAATCCCTGTCCCTTTAAGACTTTCAAAAAGCACTCGCTTTTCTTTGTCACAGGGGCATCAGCTTCGGCACCCACTCAGAGGTCTTGCTGCCCTATTTCCCTAGTTTCTAGCCCTCCACACATGCACTTTGTCTGTGCTCTGGTGCGGGTGGCTGAGGCTGGGTGTTTAGCAGTCCTGGGCTCCCTCTCCCTTCCGCTGGGAGCTGGGGGGAGGTGTGCTTGGGTCTCGCTGTGCTGGGAGTTGTATCTTACCCCTTTCACCAGGCGCTGGGCTCTCGCACGTGTGGATGTAGTCAGGCTGTTGTCCTGTGTCTTCTGGTCTCTCTTTTAGGATTAGTTGTGTTTGTTGTATTTTCAAAAATATATATGTTTTTGGGAGGAGATTCCCACTGTCCTACTCACGCCGCCATGTTGGCTCCGCCTCTGAAATGCCCCCTCTTATGTCTGTGGTCCTGGTGAGGAGGATTTGGAATCTAAAATGATCTCATTGGAATTGATATCATTCCTCTTGGATTGCAAAAACAGAGCTCAATCCAATTACTGTGGTGGCTTCTGTAGTGGAAGCGTGGCTCAGGAAAGAGCCAAAAACATCTAGTCCTGAAGTAGAAGGATTCTCACTCCACAAAGGCTAGCATCCCAAGTCCTGTTGATAGGAGCGATGTCTTTTCTTCATAAATGATTTGATTTGATTGTCCTCAGGGAATAAGCAGCGTTGGCTTTGCACGTGCTTGTTTCTTAGATAAACCAGCGGGAAAGCAGCGGTAGCCTCCCTGAGGGGTGAACAAGCATCATCTGAGCCACAGTCTTGGCTCTTACTCATGGCGCCAGACCTCACCTTTCCTCCCTGCCCTGTCCTGAGTTTGCAGCTGAGCACTTCTAAACACGCAGCTAAGGCCTGATAAGAGACATAGGCACTACCAAGAATTTTCCTCTTTCCAGATGGGTAATGAATGGAGTTTCCTGAAGGAGGCATCAGGAACTCCAGGCTGGCTTGATGAAGGGAGGTATCACTTGAGACAAAAAAGAGATTGGGAGATAGTGAACATCCATGTAGTTGTAGTCTTTTTACAGAAGTAAAAGAGACTGTAAGCCTTCTTCTTAGAGGCACAGAGGGAAGATGAAGCTAAGATAAAGGAAAGGTGGTCTGTTTCTCCCAGACCATCTTGCATTTGGAGGGTTCTTTGATCATTTTGTAAGGATTCTGTGTATCTCCATTGAGTTGGGTAAACCTGAGCAGGTTAAGTGGAGGTACTCAGGAAGCTGTGACTGCTGTAATACTTCCCAATCATTTTATAGGAAGTCAGGAGGAGTAGGGCTGAAGGACAGGTTGTATCTACTCTCTCCCACCTCTCCTTCCATCCCTTCTCACTCCACTGTGCAATATCCTATAGGTAAATGCTCAAGTTCCTTATTTCACTGTAGGCTTGAAGAACTTCTGGACTAAGTTCTTACTGTTAGTATAGGAGGGGCCTGTGAGCCGGCAGTGGTCCCAAATATTCCAATGCACAAGGACTAATGTAATTAAATTTCCCTATTTCACTCTTTAGGTCAGTGATGCCAAAGTGGAGCCTTACCACTTTTGGAATGTGCATCTCTAGAATGAGTGTGTAGCATGAATAATTTATAAAATTAAATGTTTTATAGGTTTTTGGCTTTGGGTCTGAGTGGACAGGGGCATGCCAAACAGAGGAAGTTAATTTATGTTCAAATGTTAACCCTGAAAACGTGCTTATGAAAAGCCCTTATTTTGTTTTGCTTTGTATGTTTGTTATCAAAGTTGTAGCTAAAGTCATCATGTAGGAAAAAGAGTTGTTCTGTTTTCTTCAATATGTTCTCATTTGTTTCCTGCCAATTTTTGGCAGTTTGTGAACACATTTGGTGTGTGTGTGTGCATGTGTGCGTGTGTGTGTTTTAATTAAATATGCCTTTGTTAGGCTAGCAAGTCTTTCATTATTGCAAAATAAAGAAATACTGAAGTAATGTGCTATTTACTGACCATGAAAAGTAAATGATAAATTGTTCTGTGGGGAAGAAGGCTCAATTTATAATCTAATGCCCTTTCATGAAAGATCTTGTTGAATATTGCCTTAGAACTGATCATAGAAAGGAAAAATTCCAGAGAAATTAAAAAAGGAAAGAAAGAAAAAGAAAACAGCTACACAACAAACTTCTTTAACCTAATTAAACACAGATTGAAGGAACAGTCCATAAGAATTATCTTTGTTATTCCAAGCCCACAGCAAAGGCTTATATCCCATTATGGTAATGAGCCAACCTTTGAACTTGGCGTTGTACACTGGCAGACAGAAGCTCGGAGGCTTAGGAAACAGTGTTTGCAATTGCTGTAGGGAGTTGCTAGGATAATACTCCAGCTTGTATTTCTGAGTAGGTTTGATCCTGCCTTTCCAGTCTGCATTTCCCCAAAGCAGAGACTGGGAAGGCCTAAAACTGGATGAAAAGGTAAGTAACACATCAAGTAAGATTTCTTTCTGTGCCTTAGTCCTTCCCTTTGTTGCTAAGTAGTAGTGAGGTATAGAGGGAAGTCATGTGCCTTGTCAATCATGACAGTGCTGTTTAAGTCTGGGCAAATCCCTTTGAGTTCATTTTCAGAATATCCTAATACTCGGGCCGAATCTACATGCAGTTCATCTGAACATTTGAAAGAAGTGACGGGGAAGCAGTGCAGCACAGTGGAAACCATGGGGCTTTGAACTCAGGTGAACCTGGATTTGCCCTCAGCCCTGTAACCTACCTTGAACAAGTTATTATGCTTTTAGCCTCTACTTTCCTATCTGCAAAATGGGAGACATAATAGAGAAGGTGGTATCACGTCCCACAGGTCAGTGTCTGATGAACAGCAGATGCTCAGTAAATGGAAGCTTCTAAGGAAATGATCAGTCCAACCAAACAGGATTATTTCAATGACTAATAGAATATGTTTAGTTTTAAAGCTGAACTAATTGGAAAGTTTGATTAAAAATCTGGATATATGTGGATATGTGGTTTTAGTGGAAAAATATCAATCAAACTGGTGATTTACCATGATGAGCTATAATGTTCACCATGTATACTTGTTTTTTTTGGCAGGATTTCTTATTTATTAATTTATGGCATTAGCTATATCCTTAATCTTCGGAGTCCTTAATTGGCTTGAAAGATGCAATATGTTTCTCTAATTTTCCAAACTTATAACCATAGAAGAATTTGGGTATAAGTAAGAATAAGTTAAAGCTGTTATTTACTTATTTAACTGTGGGATATTGTTAATGTAGTTGAGAGACATCACAGGGAACAAAATAAATCCTATATTGCTCAAGAGGCATGTCCCTTTTTTCTGAAAACTTAGCTGGGTTTCATTTCCTAGCCCACCTTGCAGCTAGGTGAGGTTATGGACTAAATTTTAGCCAATGGATTGTGAATGAAAGTCTCAGGCTCCACCCTCCTGGTTGGCTCATTAAAACCTCTGATGTGCTCCTGTATACTCCTTTTTTCGTTCTGGCTGGCTGGAACGTGGTGACTCCAGGGACATCTTGGAAGCTACTAGTTAAAGACAGCAAATCCTCTGTTGCCTCTGTCAGACTGAGCTCTAAATAACTAGAAGGTCAGCTTACTAATTTATTCATTGTCTGATACTACTGAGTAAAAAATAAATTAGTATTATATTAGACCCATTAAACATTTTGGGGACTATTTGTTCCAATAGCTAGCCTAGCCTAATTATCACACATATGCTATTTCCATGGACTGGAATTTCCACTGGAATGCCTCTAAATTTTATCTATCCAAATATTATGCCTTTGTTGTAACAGGATGCCTGCTGGGTTTCATGAAGAAATCAAGATGAGAACAGGCAGAAGGAGGCATATAGGAATATTCTGTAACCACATTTTCTCAGCCGACACTGTTCACAATGTTGAAATTTCTTTTCAAGATCACCAAGGTCTCCTCTCTCTGTGCCTGGTATAGCACCGACCAGAATATGTAGGTGAGTGAAAACTGACATTGTGTTGCTTCTGCCTGCTTCTCAGGATGTAAAGAGCAGTTACCAAGGCTGCTGTAGAATTTCTGGCTGTCAGGAAAAGAACAATGCAGAGACAGGGAGAGAGAGAGAGAGCAAGTGGGAGTTCAGTGGATAGTGACTACATGCTAAGGTAGTGATGACTGAATAAAAGTCCAAGTGTTAAAAAAGTGCTTTCCTGGTGCCTGTGCAGGGGGCACTGTCAGGAGGAAGCTGAGGCCTTGACTTAGATCAGGTATGGACTTTGGCAAATCGCTGAGTTCTTTGGGCTCCAGTTTCTAACCATGAAAGGGGATCTGGTAGATGATTTCTGAGACCCCTTAACTCTTTATATTTAATTCCAAAGCATAGAAGTGAGAATTTAACTTGCTGATAGCTTTACATTGGTGCTGTGGTATAGCAAATGTCAGAATCCCCCTTCTCCCTCTTCCTCCCCAGACACCTCATAGCTCAATGCATACATGCATAATGCCATTTTCCAGGGCTTGGTAGTGATGTTCAGTGACATCTTACACAGCTACACATGGGCAGGGCCTCTGGGGCAGCTACATTCAGTTTTAATTGAAACAAAGCAAAGTAGCAGCTGTTTGGCATTAAAGGGAGTCTTAAGCCTCTGTTTCATTCCACCAAGGGAAGGAGCAAACAAAAGTCAAAAGCCTTTGAAGCCAGCTAGTCTGAAATATTTAAGGCCATCTGCATTCTCTTTATACATGCCATCACCTGGATTGTGCTTATTTTCCTTTAAAAGTAGAATCGACAGTGACTTGGGATAAGATAAAATGCTTTGACATTTAAAATACTGAATTCGCAGTTCATTGTCAGTGCCCCTGACACAGTTATGAGTTATTTATCTAAGCATGATTTTCCATTATAGCTAAAAATACCTTAACAAGATACTCAGGTTTTGCCTGGTGGGAGCAAAGGTGGATTTTGTTTTCCCATAGCAACATGCTTGGGCTCTGTAGTGAAGTCTGCACCTAAAGGCGCTCATGTCCAAATGCCCAAGCACTGCAAGCCCTCACACTGCAGAAGAGCAGGCACGTTGTGGTATTGTGATGCATCTGGCCTCCTGACTTCTGCTTTTGGACTGTCAAAGGAGGGGTGTTTAGTTGCCTTATGCTGATGTACTCTTTACAGTTAGGTAATTACAATTTAACATGCTCACATCTATCCTGAACTCTAAGGCTGAGTACCATTTGTGCTCTTTGTAGTGCTGTGCCCTTACTCCTTTTGTTGTTTCCTAAGTCATTCATTCATTCACTGAATAGATATTTCTTGAGAGACAGCTATGTGCTAGGAATTTTAATAGGTGCTGGAGATACAGTGGCAAGTTAGGATAAATTTCTTTCCTTTCTTTACCATCTAGTGGAGAAAACAGACACTGAGCAAGTAGCTGTAAGTATAGCAAATGAAGTGTCTGGAAAGCAAGGTGGGGTGTGAGCTGAGTCCTAACAACTGGGTGCAGATTAGCTAGGTAAAGTGGAAATTAGCCAGGCAAAGACAGTAGAGGAGGCATTTAAAGGGGTGGAGGCAGCTTCAGTAAGTGCATTTATGCTGAGTTTATTCAACAAATATATAGTGTGATCCTTTTGGGATTTGGTGTTTGTATGTTGCTAGGAGGTTCAAGATACAGGGCTGGAAGGCTTTGCAGGGTCTGATCACATGTTCTCATGTGTCGTTTTTGGGAATTTGGACTATATCATGTAGTTAAATTCATTGGAAGATTTTAAACAGGTAAATCAGATGGTCTTATCTTTTAGAAGGATCAGTAGTGTGGGAGATGGATGTGAGGGAATAGAAAAGAGCAGGACTTTCATAAGAAGCCGTATGTCTTCACGGTGCAGTCATAGCAGTGAGGTGCTCCACACCTGGTCCTTCCTGAGGGAAGGCATGCCCACGAACCCCCTCCCATTTATGCCTGTTGATATGTAACCATGTATCAGTGCCTAGCCCAAACCCTGCCTTTTGAGGACCCTCTTTTCATCATTCGCAGAAATTGCCTCTTCCTTTGAAATTCTGTATTTCTTGTCTATTCTCTCATTGGGTGTAGAATACATCCAACTTTTAATGCCATTTATTTTTTTCCTCTATGAACCTTGTTTCCCCTGCAAAACTTATGAAAGGTAGGAAAATATCTATGTTACTTTAAATCTATAGGATCTAAGACAATGTCTTGGAAAGATCATGAGAGCTTTAAGCTGGAAGGAGCCTCAGAGACCATCTAGCCCTTTTCACTGGATGGATGAGCACTCGTGTTCCAGAGAAATGAGTGCCTTCCTAGATGTCTTAGCCTTCAGTTCTGAATTCTTTCAGTTATCCACCAAGAAGAGTACTTGTGTGGTTAGTGATGGTGAGTTGGATATCCACGACTTTATTAAAGAACATCTTCCTGTTACTGTAGTTTAATGGGTGACATTTTTCTTAGGATTAAAAGAATAGTATTGTTTATCAGTACCTCTTTCACTAATAACAAAAGGCCAGGTTAAAGTACTTTGTTTTCCTCCTGTGATAAGGGTCAGCAAATTCTTTAAAATATTTGAGACCCAAGAGGAAGTCTTGCATTCAGTAGCTGCTATCTAGGTCTTTTTTTTCCCTTCTTTTTTTTCTGAGAACATGGCATAGGTGGACCAATTCTCAGAGATAAAAATAAAGAAATAATTACCTGTTCCTAAGTCATGAGTGACCTCAGTACACACTTCCTTTCTGTACAGGCCATCCCTCTTCTCCCCTGTTCTCTTCCCATAAGTAATGGTAAAACCCATCCCAGTGCCTTCAAATTCAGGGTGTGCAGAATGCAAATTATCTGTCCAACTAGGAGCACATGGCAATTTGGAGATGACAGATCCTTTACTGAGATCTTAATGCTTAAAACATTGCAGACTCTGTATATACAGAGGCCACACAAGTAAAGCAAATGAGTAAAGTTGGCTGGATAGAGACTGGTGACTTAGACAATGAATGACAAGGATTTGCTGCCACAAAGTAATTTGTACACATTCTACCAGGTTGTCTGATTATGTGAAATGTATCAAATCTGAACTAATGGTTGTAACTTTGAAAATTTAAAACTTTATGTTGCAGCAAATATGCAAATATGCAAATAGGCAAAACACTCTTGTTGTCTGGCCTGAAGTCCCATTAGTTTGCAACTTATGGATTAAAAAATTTCCAAAAACTTACTTCTGGGTACTAGGTATTAAAAACTAACCAATCTATCAGCAAAAGTTTTGGGGTACTTTGTGTGTATGTGTATCAGATATTATTCAGGATGCTTAAGGGAACCTATAGAAATTAATGGCATGTTTTGGCCACAATAAGCTTTCAGTCTCGTTGGGAAATATGAAACCATGTGTGAAAACAGAACTAGTATTTTAAGTTACTGGGTAAATGTCAGGTGAGGCAGCCTATAAATTAAATAAGAATCCCTACACCCTACCCCTTGAGGCCAAATTAATCCCCCACCCATGAGTTACATAGTATGCTCTGGAAACCCATATCTTTCTATAATTAAGTATAATTAACAATTAAGAATTTACTTGATCCTCTTAAAATTTAAAACCTTAAGGTTATAATGTACAATTTATATTTGTACCTCCTACTTTTGTCACAGAGACAACATATGATAGGTGTGAATTAAACATTTGTTGAATGAATCAATAACAAATTAGAGCCTATAGGAGTAACTGATCATTCCAAAACACAGTAGAAATTCAATACTTACTTGTTCAATGAATGAATACATCCATTAAATGGTAAAGAAATGATGCCAGATAGTCAAGAAAGACTTTGTGGACAAAGTGGCATTTTTAGTTGGACTGTGATGTGAATAGAGTTTCTATACATGGAGAGCCCTATGCAGGGCATTTTGGGTGGGGAATAGTTTGAATGAGGTTATGATGAAACAAAGTAGACTGATTTGGAATATGGAATTCCATTTTTGTATTGCAATTTTATTTGAATATGGTTTTGATGTGGCTTAAATATTGCATCTTAGTGTTCTGTGTCCAGACTTTTTAAGGTTGTTTCCATCCTGGTATTTATCACATTTAGGAATAAGCCTGTAATCCTTCAGGGAAATGAGGTTGAAGAGGTGGGCTTATGCCCCATTGTAAGATAAGTCTTTCCTTCATCTACTTGTTTGATCTAGAGATGAATACTGAGCAAGAGGAACACTTCAGAATTACTTGTGTCACGCACTGTAGTGTTGATAGGGAATACTTCTTGAAGCTGTCTAATGTGGGAAACTAATAGGTTTTGGGGATTACATTTTATTCTTTCAAGCATTTTCCCATTTTCTCTGTACTCTAGTTGATCAGAAATGGTCAAAGAGCCTGTGGTGGTGGGTGAGGGATCCTTCCTGGGAGATGATGCCTCTTCTGCATAATTTGCCCAATAAGGAATTGGATTATTAAGAGAGCAGGGGCTGAGCTTCCAAGTATTTTCTGGGTGCCTTGGTGACATGTAGGCCTTGCCCATGAAATTTCCTGTCTCTGAAATTTTCTCTGCCCCTTCTTTGATACCATAGCCTTATTCTAGAAGCTTTGTGAAATTCTTTGTAGAATGAAAGGATATTTACATGTCAAAGGCCAGATCATTTTTTGCTATAGGCTTCTTCTTAAAAACTATCAGAAGAATATTTTACGAGATCCCCAAATAAGTTTAACAGCCAGTCTAAAGGCTTACTTTTTTTCTCTATAATTTTATATATTCATGTGTATTGAAAGTGATCAATCATTCTGCCAAACACCTTGTACTGAATGTGCTAATGAATTAGTGAATCAAATATTTTGAAAGTATGGACATGTATAACATTGATTTTCAGTATTTGGATCACATCAATGATCTGTTTAAGGAAAACAACTTCATTAGGATGGATTTCCATATACCTTATTAATAGCTGACAGGCAAAACAATACTTCTTACATTCATTGTTGATTTATTTCCTTTAACTCTGTGTCCCCTCTGCCCACTGAGTCCTTAGTGACATTATTAATAACAACAGAATTGTAATATTCATTACCTGTTGGGCATTGGTGAAGCCTTGCTTTTGGCTTACATGGATTTTTCCTTCAAGTAATGCAAATGTTACTCGGGTTATTTTAGGAAAAAGATCATTGATACCAGTTGAATGCAGGTCGGAAACAAACGAACAACAGCGGCAGCCAACAGTTAGGGCAAGAGTTAAGTAGAGAAGAGGGATGAAGCAGTGTGCCCTGGTGTAGAAGATACTGAAAGGACAGAGGGAAGGGGATGGAGCTCTGATATGCTCCAGCTCTGACCCAGGTCAGTCACTTAACCTGAATCTCAGTTTCTTCGGCTCCACTTCAGAGATAATGACTATCTTTCCAGGGAATGTGAACAGTTTAGTGGGTACAAATATCCTGAAAGCAACCAGCAGTTTATTTTAGCTCAAGGCAATTTAACTCTCTTTGTCTTCCTGCTTCTCTTCACTCTCTTATCACTTGCTTTCTCTCCTTTTTTTTCATTGTCAATTTCTTGTTAAAAAAAGTATGAATCTGACTTGTATATATGGAAATAGGTGTGTTTGTTGTGTCAAATGACATAAAGTTTTAAGAGAATGGTAATTTTTACTCGGCACACTGTCAAGCACAGGCAGTTTTGTCTAACACCCAAACTTATTTTCTGGGATAGGTAGAGAGAGAACCAGCATTTTTTTGGAGTATTTATGCTGTATCAGGTATGGGACTCATCTAATGTAATCACATGGTAACCCCAAAAGATACTAAGGAGTTGTAGATGAGGGTCTGAGGTAGAGAAGGGCTATGAATTTGTCTGAGACCACATAGATGGTGGCATCAGTTGTTATTCAGACTATGTTGGCTGATATCATGAAACCACACTGTTTACCTCTGTGGTATTCAACTGGCGAGAGGATTACTTCTGGATCATCTGGGGGAGCATACTGATGGTTTGAAAAATTTTCCCCAGTAATTCCCATAGGCCCTCCTCTATGTAAGAACCTTCACCTGGGACCCCTGCGGGTCTCAGAGGCAAAGACTCTCACATCCTGCTAGTGCTTCTTTTGACCTGGTGTGTGACACTCACCAGCTCTTACTCAGTGATCTTCAGAGCAACCTGCAAATCTGAAACAATGCTATTTCCTTTTTAACTGATTTCAAATATTTTATGGATATTTTCTACACAATGTTTATCAAAATAAATGCATTAGGAATCAGAACTTGAATGTGGTCTCTTTAGGGTCTATTTTAGAACAGCATAAAATTAAAAATAGAAAACAATATTTACATGTTGTTTTAAGGTAAAAGAAGCCTCTTTCTTATAGGTTGGTAGTAGATAAAAAGTAATTTGGGTACTGGTGTGTTAACTAGCTGAGGTGCCAAAGACATCCATCTGCTAGGAACATGTGTAGGACGTTGATCAAGTCTGAAGTCTCTGACACTGAACCCCCCACTGGGGACTGAAGATGGCACTCCAGTGAGATCCAGCCTGATGGTGCACAGCCTCTGTGAGAAGGGATTGCCATCCATCTCTCCATTGGAAAAAAAAGCTTTCATTACAGCTGAAAATAGGGCATGGGGAAGTTGCCTTGATTTTCAGAACAAGAGATGCAACCTGAGTGTTACATACATCAGAAACTTTGAAAGATCATTTCATTTTGGACTTTGACAAACCAAAGTGACTGGTACTTTAAAACAATGGAAACAACTACCCCTCACACCAACCACTACTGAGGGTAGGTCTGAAAAGGAGGATGTTTGGAGGGAGCAGAGATATGGCTTTGGTCTTTTGTGGCCTCTATTTCCTTCTCCATTTTTATCCCTGGTCAATGTTATTTCTCTCTGACATCCTCTATTTTCTCATCTATAAAGAGGGTTACTTGGTGATAAGTATAAGAGAATATGCATTCTTTGTTGACTGATATTGAACATTGGGAAGAACACTTGGAATGTAAGGATCCCAATGTCTTGGGGGTTCCTGAATCCACCTGAAACCATTTCTGTGTTCCTGAGCTTGTGCCAGGTGTCATACACCTGTGCAGAGCCTGCCAGTAATACAGTGACAGGGATCTGAACATTGCCTCTGGAGACAAGAATCCTCCATGTGGGATGAAGGTATCATTTTTTTTTTTTTTAGCTCATTCTCTCCCTTTCCTGTATAAAAAGCAAAAACACTTTCCTTACTTGTTTTGGATATGAATTGTGGTGACAGAGGTAGCAGTGCCAAAAGGGCAGGGGATTAAAAAAATATGGGAAAGGGTTTTACTGTCTACAGCTTTGTCAGAATGTACTCTGTGGCTGAACTTAAGACATTGCATTACCCACATTCATGTTGTGAGCAGGCATTTTGGGGACAGTCAGGTACTGTTAATCATCAGCAAGCCATACAGTCAGCCTGTGGTTCTAGGGAGGCTGAAGCTGCCAAAGACAGGGGCTGGGCAGCCTCTTGAGAGTAAGGACACAGGTGAGGTAGTTACTTGGTATTTTTTGGATCAAACGAGTGGCAATAAATTAAGCACTTTCCTTTTCAACTAATTGCTCTGCTATTACAGAGCTCTGTCATTGTTCCTTCCCATGCTCCACTCCTCCCAGACTTTCTGCATTGCTTTTTCCTGGCTCTCTTTTGGAGTGTGATGATCATTTGGAAGATATGCTTCCAGAGTGCATCGAGGCTTCCATGTAGACTGTCCCCTTGTCTTGCCAATGGGTTTCAGCCCCCAGCAAGTTCACTGTGGATTCATTGTGACCAAAGAAATGACAGTAGAATGCTCTTGGGGTGCAAGGGTTTATTACCCGCTTGTTCTCCTGGCGATAGGTTGAGCACTAGTGTCTCTGCCTCCGCCCTGAGCACTGGGCCGAGCTCTCTATATAGGGACTCAGTCAATAATAGCTTATTGCCTATGGGTGTGAAGCAGTAGCCTAGCAACAGACCAGTTACATCATCAAGTGGTTTAGGTTCAGTGAGGATCCTGGCCATAGGAACCCTAGCTTTCCCCACACCCCTCTAACTGCTCTCCCTACCTCCCCTTTCACTTAGGCAAGTCTTACTTGTGTTCTAGATTTCATTTCAAATGTCATTTCTTCAGGGATGCCTTTTTTGACACCTCTACCCTACCTTGTAGTTTTCCTTCAGAGTACTTATAATTAGTAATGACAATTTATTGGTGAAATACAGTCTGCCTCACAGGAACTCATATTCCATGAGCACAGAGACTGCTCTTGTTTTATGCTCCTGACAACACAGCATGTACAGTGGCGTCGGCCACACTGTAGGCTCCAGACATTTCCACAGAGGGAGTCAATGAAGTGTTGCATTGTTCTTACTAACCAGTATTCACTGAATGCTTAATTCTTACTAACCAGTATTCACTGAAAGCCATGTATTGAGTTCTTGGCCATGTAGGGAATTTCAAAGAAGCAGGGACACATATCATGTTCCCAAAGAGCTTACAATTGGTTTGGAAAAGCTAGATGATCAGGAGGGCTATCTTGTGATTTTTAAAAGTATATTGACTTTCAAACAATACTGCTTCAAAAATCCTATGTACTAGCAGAGTAATTTTAATGCTAAGTAAAAGAAGTACAATAATTAAGAGCAGAATTTATATCAGATATGCAGATACATTTCTATAGCCTTTTGTTTTACATCCATTTTGTTATATCCTGTTCCCTTATTTGGACTTAGTGAGCACAACTGTGTGATCTTTCTTCTTGTCTTTACCATAACATCCTTGCATTTACTCTGGCCTTATCTGTACACCGTTGTGACAGGTGATTTGAAAAGGAGTTAACAATTTTGGGAAAAGAAAATCCATGTGATGCTTAATGCTACAGACCAAGAGAAATTCAAAAAGTTTAGGAACACAAATATTTAAAGGTACCGGGAAGTAGAATTGGATATTTATTAAAACCTTAAAAAAAAGAAATAATTTTCTTTGCTTTGAAGTGAGAGCAGAAATGATAAGGAATAGACCTATAGATTTTATTTGATAAAATCCTTGGTTCCCTAATCAGAAAAATGTTAAGTATGGCCAGCATAGAATATGTATCCTAAAATGCTAATTGTTATTGTTTTGTTGTTGCATTGTAACAATTGAAAAGGACAGAGCCAAAATAAAAATGAAAAGAGCAACCTAGAGACTCTTTTTTTTCAACAGAAAATGACAAGAAATGAAGTTAAGTTTCATTTGAGTTCATATTCTTAATAAACAGGCATAATGTACAAAAGAAGAAATTCTAGAAAACATACATTTTCAGCCTCCTTAGATTCCTATTAAGTTTAACAAATAGGAAAAGTTAAAGTACAACTGATAATGCTATGATAAAATTGGAAGGAAGTCAGAAATATGTATGAATGATAAATCATGCTAAGAAATCATCATCTATAGCATTGAAAGCCCATATTTCCAGAAAATTTTGATGTAGCATTTTTTCATATTGGTGAAAAACTAGATACCATATAAAATCTAACAGTAGAGAAATGGTTAAATAAGGTATTCTTTATCTATGTGTCCAATATTTCACAACTATGAAAAGGCAGAATACATAATTTTAAGCAACATAATTTAAAAAAAAGTTAGTTTTGGGAGGCAATGTGATGCTATTTATTGTAATCTAAAATATTCCCTGACCCGTTACTGTCTCTTCCAGCTAATCTGTTCTCTAAAGCCTGAGCCCCAAAATCTATGTATAACATACATGCTTCTTGTTGAAGCATTGATTGACTTTGAAGCAAAAAGTGGAAACAACCTGAATATCTAACAATATTGTGTGCAGTTAAATTAATTTTTGATTTTAGTGTGGTGGAATATTATGTAGCTAATCAAAAGAATGTGTGTCAGCATGGAAAGATTTCCAAAATATGTTGCTAAGTTAAAAAAAAATCAGGTTGCTAAATGATCTGTATAATACGAACTATTTTAGTAAAAAAAAAAAGACTCAAACTACATATTTATAGTTCAAATACATGACTATGTATAAATCCATAGAATACATTTGAGAATAATACCTACTGAGATGTTTAACAGTTCTAACCACTGGGAAGGGAGGTGATGAGAATGAGGGAGGAAAATTATGGGGACTTTGATTTATTACTTTCTTGGCACTTCTGTATTGTTAACTTTTTAAAAACAATGGGCTTATAATAATGTATTTCTTGCATAATGTTAAATATAATGTAAGAACAAAAGCTAAAACATAAAGAGGTAAAAGAGCAAAATACTCAAAAGCAATTCATGTTATTTTAGGTCATGAGATTATTTTTTTCCCTTTTTTTCCTATAACTACTCTAATATGGTTAGACTCCTTTTATATTTAAAATTCAGAAAGAAATATTTTGTTAGATACAACTTCATCCCTGAGACAATGGCTTGCAACCTAGGTTTTATATCATGTGTAGGAAGAAAATGAGGATGAGGAGAAATCCTTGGTTATCCCAGCTGGAATTGTACACAAATCCTCTAAATTAGAATAGTTTTAATTTACATAAAATGAAAGTTTACATAATTTCAAGCTCCCCAATCCTCCTGTCTTTTTTTGGTTGGGGAAGAGGTTGGAGAAGGGCAGTTGTCATATAACAAATAATAGGGATTTTCAATTCTCAAAAGGTTAGGGATCACTGCTTTAAAAACTAAACATCTAAGATAGATGACATGTGACACAGTTATAAAAAAAAGACGTGCAGACAACTGTACAAGTATTGAAAAAATGAAGTATTTACATTATGCATGAATAATATATCTTTGTGTATGTCTCATGGGTAAACTTGTCAAGTTTTCTTCCTTCTGTCTGCTTTGGTGTTTATTTTCAAACAATTTCTACTCTGGAAAATCGTTTTGTATTGCTTTGGACTCTCTGGAGATGGCTGACTAGGACTTACACTATCCTCCTATCCAAATATATAGGGCTTCCTTTCCCTGTAATTTTCACTTTCTGATTTGTTAGTTTAATTTAGGCTAGATGCTGACTGGATAAAGATGATTCTGTCTACCTTAATGTTTTTACTATTGTCTCTACCACATTCTGCATCTAATAATGGTTAAATAATTTACCACCACCACAGGAAATATTTTCTGAGAATTTATACATAAACTGGTTTTAAAACCCTCCTTAGTAAAACCCAAATAGTTGAATTCACTTCTAACCATATTATTTTCAAAATAACAAGGACAAGAGCTAAAACATGAATAAGTAAAAGTCCAAATACTCAAAAGCAGTATTGGCTATTTTAGGTCATAAGATTAAGGGCGATTCTCTCCTCTTTTTTTCTCACACCTACTGTAATATGGTTAGACTCCTTTAATGCTGAAACTTTGGAAAGAAAGATTATGAAATGAAACAATGAGTAGTTGTTTGCTCTGAAAGTAACAGTTGCAGACTAAATCAACCCCAGAGCCTGTCCTCATGCCTCTGTGTTGAAGAAAATGCCTGAGGTTTGTATGTTGTATTTGTTTCTCTGTGTTAATATTTCTCCAACTGCATGGAAATTCCAGCAAGGGTTTTAATAATTCAACATAAAGGAAGAATGATATTATGGTTGAAAATAAGCCCAAGCAAGGAGAATGTAACCATTTAATATAAGAAACATAGGAAGGGTGAGAAGAAGCCAAATTAGCTGAACAAAGAGCTGCGTAATGACCTGATACACAAATATGAATGTCATAGAAATGAGAAACGGGTGCTCACTGAGGAGGATTGTGGAGGCAATGGCTTTTTAAAGTGTGAAATCAGAAGAGTTGGAGCAAGAGACAAGATGCTACCACTAAGACATTAGAAAGGAGTAATGTTTCAGAGGCTTCTTCCCTCCATATCTCTTTTAAGCTCAGGTATAGGAGGCCACCCGAATGTCTGGGCATAATGAGAAAGTTTGAGACCATTTTTCTCCCCTGACACCACTGGTACCAATGGAAGTGGATGGCTGATTTTGGGGACCCATGTGCTGGAGACTCAGTCTGTGTCTGAATCCTGTTGTGGTTGCTGAAAACTTTGAACACCAACAGCAGCATCTAGTCAAAGCCAGGCCCGTGGAATCTCTCCTTGGAATCTGGATTCAGTCCTGGGCAGTGCCACTCCTTCCAAACCCCATGCCTGGTTCCTCGCTGAGCAAAAGAAAGAAAGTGGTGAGTGAAAAATCCCATCTATTCCTAAGGCTGACCTTAACATAAGCTCACCTCCTCCTTGCTCTACCTAGGGCCTGAAGGAGACAATATTACAGGTGAGTTTCATATTTGGAACTTAAGGCTCTGCTCCATTATTTGCACTTTCCCCGATACCTATCTTACCCTCAGGAGCTGTGGCTTTATCCTCTTTCTCCCTTCTCTCTTTCTAAAAAACGATGTCCATGGAAAAAGATCTGATAAACTCACAAACTCTAAGGTAAATTGCTGATAAGTTTGAATTTTTCCCCCTTTCTGGTGCATTTACAATATGCATGAAAGCAAGGCAGGTGAGGGTGTCTAACTTCAGAATTTTTGTAGCTATTTGCTCAGTGCTTCTAAAACTATTCACCCCAAATCACTGTTTTTATTAAGACTCCCCCACTTACAAACCACATATTTTTAATGAATTTTCTTATCAAAATGAATTTTTTAAGTTGTCTCCTCACTAATGCTCTTATGGGTTGATATAATTTTTTTTTTTTTTTAATAATTATTTTTTATTGAAGGGTAGTTGATGCACAGTATTACATTACATTAGTTTCAAGTGTACAACACAGTGGTAGAACATTTATATACATAATTCTAGGTTCCATCTATCACCCTACCAAGCTGTTACAATATCTTGACTTTATTCCTTATGCTATACATTACATCCCGGTTACTTATTTATTTTACCATTGGAAGTCTGTCTTTTTTTTTTTTTTTTTTTTTTTGTGAGGGCATCTCTCATATTTATTGATCAAATGGTTGTTAACGACAATAAAATTCTGTATAGGGGAGTCAATGCTCAATGCACAATCATTAATCCACCCCAGGCCTAATTTTCGTCAGTCTCCAATCTTCTGAGGCATAACAAACAAGTTCTTACATGTAGAACAAATTCTTACATAATGAATAAGTTACATGGTGAACAGTACAAGGGCAGTCATCACAGAAACTTTTTGGTTTTGCTCATGCATTATGAACTCTAAACAGTCAGTTCAAATATGAATACTAATTTGGTTTTTATACTTGATTTATATGTGGATACCACATTTCTCTCTTTATTATTACTATTTTTAATAAAATGCTGAAGTGGTAGGTAGATACAAGATAAAGGTAGAAAACATAGTTTAGTGTTGTAAGAGAGCAAATGTAGATGATCAGGTGTGTGCCTGTAGACTATGTGTTAATCCAAGCTAGACCAGGGCAATAAAACATCCACGTATGCAGAAGATTTCTCTCAGAACAGGGGGGGTGAGGTTCTAAGCCTCACCTCTGTTGATCCCCAATTTCTCACCTGATGGCCCTCCTGCGACTGTGCCTGTCTTAGGTTGTTCCTCCCTTGAGGAATCTTACCCGTCTCTGGCTAACCAGTCATCTTCCGGGGCCATACAGGGAAATGTAGAGTTGGTAAGTGAGAGAGAAGCCTTATTGTTTGAAAAGGTTAGCTTTTTACTTCTTTGCATATTTATGCCCTGTGGCTTCTATGCCCAGCATTTGTCTTGAGGTATCTTTACCACTTGGAGGAGTTATGATACTCGGTAAATTTGATACGAGGCACGAATTCTATTTAAGGGTTGTAATCAGGAAGGAAGAAGAAAAGCTATAGAAGTAGCAGGCGGAAGAAAACATGGGAAGATTGATTATTTCTTTGACATATCTTCTTGTAGAGTAACTTCAGCGTATATAGGTTTTAAGCTACTACTTAAATTGCACACACACATTAACATACTAGGAGTATAGTTACATAACCAAAGCATATCTGTAATTACCAGCCATCTCCAGTGAAACCAAGAAAACCATTAAGGCACCTTAGGCATTTGTGAAAACTTATCTATGATATGGTGGATATTGTCCAACTGAACTTGAACAGTCTGAGAGAAATCAGACAAATTAAAACAACCCATTCCTGGGGACTGTTCACATGCCATATGTTCTTTTAACAGTAAATAGTCTGTAGTTGTAAGAGTTTGGAGCGCTACAATTTGCACTTCTCCAAATTCTTGGTTGAGTTCCAACAGTATAGATCCAGTCAAATTTGTTGTTTTACTGTATGCACAGGCCAGCTTAGATATCTCCTTCCTCATTCCCATGGCAAGTCCAGGAACTGGTGGGATGAGTGCATCTACAGCTGTAGCAGTGCGTGGATCTTTGTTGGGGTTTTTTGATGATCATCTTCTGGCATGAGTCTTCCAGAGAGTGCAGATGTTGGAAGTTCTTTTTCATATCGTATCTTAGTTCATTTTCAGGGTAGCCCAATTAGGCTTTGATCCTCTGTATAAACACAAACAGACCCTTTGCCTACACTTTTATATGCCCTTTATACCCTTCTGTAGAACTCGTTGGAGGTTACCACACAGGAACTGCCCTTTTTTTTTTTTTTTGCTTTGTTTTTGGTATCACTAATCTACACTTACATGACGAATATTATGTTTACTAGGCTCTCCCCTATACCAGGTCTCCCCTATAAACCCCTTTACAGTCACTGTCCATCAGCATAGCAAAATGTTGTAGAATCACTACTTGCCTTCTCTGTGTTGTACAGCCCTCCCTTTTCTCCTACCCCCCCATGTATGTTAATCTTAATACCCCCCTACTTCTCCACCCCTTATCCCTCCCTACCCACCCATCCTCCCCAGTACCTTTCCCTTTGGTACCTGTTAGTCCATTCTTGAGTTCTGTGATTCTGCTGCTGTTTTGTTCCTTCAGTTTTTCCTTTGTTCTTATATTCCACAGATAAGTGAAATCATTTGGTATTTCTCTTTCTCCGCTTGGCTTGTTTCACTGAGCATAATACCCTCCAGCTCCATCCATGTTGCTGCAAATGATTGGATTTGCCCTTTTCTTATGGCTGAGTAGTATTCCATTGTGTATATGTACCACCTCTTCTTTATCCATTCATCTATTGATGGACATTTAGGTTGCTTCCAATTCTTGGCTATTGTAAATAGTGCTGCAATAAACATAGGGGTGCATCTGTCTTTCTCAAACTTGATTGCTGCGTTCTTAGGGTAAATTCCTAGGAGTGGAATTCCTGGATCAAATGGTAAGTCTGTTTTGAGCATTTTGATGTACCTCCATACTGCTTTCCACAATGGTTGAACTAACTTACATTCCCACCAGCAGTGTAGGAGGGTTCCCCTTTCTCCACAGCCTCGCCAACATTTGTTGTTGTTTGTCTTTTGGATGGCAGCCATCCTTACTGGTGTGAGGTGATACCTCATTGTAGTTTTAATTTGCATTTCTCTGATAATTAGCGATGTGGAGCATCTTTTCATGTGTCTGTTGGCCATCTGTATTTCTTTTTTGGAGAACTGTCTGTTCAGTTCCTCTGCCCATTTTTTAATTGGGTTATTTGTTTTTTGTTTGTTGAGGCGTGTGAGCTCCTTATATATTCTGGATGTCAAGCCTTTATCAGATGTGTCATTTTCAAATATATTCTCCCATACTGTAGGGATCCTTCTTGTTCTATTGATGGTGTCTTTTGCTGTACAGAAGCTTTTCAGCTTAATATAGTCCCACTTACTCATTTTTGCTGTTGTTTTCCTTGCCCGGGGAGATATGTTCAAGAAGAGGTCACTCATGTTTATGTCTAAGAGGTTTGTGCCTATGTTTTCTTCCAAGAGTTTAATGGTTTCATGGCTTACATTCAGGTCTTTGATCCATTTTGAGTTTACTTTTGTATATGGGGTTAGACAATGGTCCAGTTTCATTCTCCTACATGTAGCTGTCCAGTTTTGCCAGCACCACCTGTTGAAGAGACTGTCATTTCGCCATTGTATGTCCGTGGCTCCTTTATCAAATATTAATTAACCATATATGTCTGGGTTAATGTCTGGATTCTCTAGTCTGTTCCATTGGTCTGTGGCTCTGCTCTTGTGCCAGTACCAAATTGTCTTGATTACTATGGCTTTATAGTAGAGCTTGAAGTTGGGGAGTGAGATCCCCCCTACTTTATTCTTCTTTCTCAGGGTTGCTTTGGCTATTCGGGGTCTTTTGTGTTTCCAAATGAATTTTTGAATTATTTGTTCCAGTTCATTGAAGAATGTTGCTGGTAGTTTCATAGGGATTGCATCAAATCTGTATATTGCTTTGGGCAGGATGGCCATTTTAACGATATTAATTCTTCCTAGCCACGAGCATGGGGTGAGTTTCCATCTGTTAGTGTCCCCTTTAATTTCTCTTAAGAGTGACTTGTAGTTTTCAGAGTATAAGTCTTTCACTTCTTTGGTTAGGTTTATTCCTAGGTATTTTATTTTTTTTGATACAATTGTGAATGGAGTTGTTTTCCTGATTTCTCTTTCTGTTGGTTCATTGTTAGTATACAGGAAAGCCACAGATTTCTGTGTGTTGATTTTGTATCCTGCAACTTTGCTGTATTCTGATATCAGTTCTAGTAATTTTGGGGTGGAGTCTTTAGGGTTTTTTATGTACAGTATCATGTCATCTGCAAATAGTGACAGTTTAACTTCTTCTTTACCAATCTGGATTCCTTGTATTTCTTTGTTTTGTCTGATCGCCGTGGCTAGGACCTCCAGTACTATGTTAAATAACAGTGGAGAGAGTGGGCATCCCTGTCTAGTTCCCGATCTCAGAGGAAATGCTTTCAGCTTCTCGCTGTTCAATATAATGTTGGCTGTGGGTTTATCATAGATGGCCTTTATTATGTTGAGGTACTTGCCCTCTATTCCCATTTTGCTGAGAGTTTTTAACATGAATGGATGTTGAACTTTGTCAAATGCTTTTTCAGCATCTATGGAGATGATCATGTGGTTTTTTTCTTTCTTTTTGTTGATGTGGTGGATGATGTTGATGGACTTTCGAATGTTGTACCATCCTTGCATCCCTGGGATGAATCCCACTTGGTCATGGTGTATGATCCTTTTGATGTATTTTTGAATTCGGTTTGCTAATATTTTGTTGAGTATTTTTGCATCTACGTTCATCAGGGATATTGGTCTGTAGTTTTCTTTTTTGGTGGGGTCTTTGCCTGGTTTTGGTATTAGGGTGATGTTAGCTTCATAGAATGAGTTTGGGAGTATCCCCTCCTCCTCTATTTTTTGGAAAACTCTAAGGAGAATGGGTATTATGTCTTCCCTGTATGTCTGATAAAATTCCGAGGTAAATCCATCTGGCCCGGGGGTTTTGTTCTTTGGTAGTTTTTTGATTACCGCTTCAATTTCGTTGCTGGTAATTGGTCTGTTTAGATTTTCTGTTTCTTCCTGGGTCAATCTTGGAAGGTTATATTTTTCTAGGAAGTTGTCCATTTCTCCTAGGTTTCCCAGCTTGTTAGCATATAGGTTTTCATAGTATTCTCCAATAATTCTTTGCATTTCCGTGGGGTCCGTCGTGATTTTTCCTTTCTCGTTTCTGATACTGTTGATTTGTGTTGACTCTCTTTTCTTCTTAATAAGTCTGGCTAGAGGCTTATCTATTTTGTTTATTTTCTCAAAGAACCAGCTCTTGGTTTCATTGATTTTTGCTATTGTTTTATTCTTCTCAATTTTATTTATTTCTTCTCTGATCTTTATTATGTCCCTCCTTCTGCTGACCTTAGGCCTCATCTGTTCTTCTTTTTCCAATTTCGATAATTGTGACATTAGACCATTGATTTGGGATTGCTCTTCCTTTTTTAAATATGCCTGGATTGCTATATACTTTCCTCTTAAGACTGCTTTTGCTGCGTCCCACAGAAGTTGGGGCTTAGTGTTGTTGTTGTCATTTGTTTCCATATATTGCTGGATCTCCATTTTGATTTGGTCATTGATCCATTGATTATTTAGGAGCGTGTTGTTAAGCCTCCATGTGTTTGTGAGCCTCTTTGCTTTCTTTGTACAGTTTATTTCTAGTTTTATGCCTTTATGGTCTGAAAAGTTGGTTGGTAGGATTTCAATCTTTTGGAATTTTCTGAGGCTCTTTTTGTGGCCTAGTATGTGGTCTATTCTGGAGAATGTTCCATGTGCACTTGAGAAGAATGTATATCCCGCTGCTTTTGGATGTAGAGTTCTATAGATATCTATTAGGTCCATCTGCTCTAATGTGTTGTTCAGTGCTTCCGTGTCCTTACTTATTTTCTGCCCAGTGGATCTATCCTTTGGGGTGAGTGGTGTGTTGAAGTCTCCTAGAATGAATGCATTGCAGTCTATATCCCCCTTTAGTTCTGTTAGTATTTGTTTCACATATGCTGGTGCTCCTGTGTTGGGTGCATATATATTTAGAATGGTTATATCCTCTTGTTTGACTGAGCCCTTTATCATTATGTAGTGTCCTTCTTTATCTCTTGTTACTTTCTTTGTTTTGAAGTCTATTTTGTCTGATATTAGTACTGCAACCCCTGCTTTCTTCTCACTGTTGTTTGCTTGAAGTATGTTTTTCCATCCCTTGACTTTTAGTCTGTACATGTCTTTGGGTTTGAGGTGAGTTTCTTGTAAGCAGCATATAGATGGGTCTTGCTTTTTTATCCATTCTGTTACTCTGTGTCTTTTGATTGGTGCATTCAACCCATTAACATTTAGGGTGACTATTGAAAGATATGTACTTATTGCCATTGCAGGCTTTAAATTCGTGGTTACCAAAGGTTCAAGGTTAGCCTCTTTAGTATCTTACTGCCTAACTTAGCTCGCTTATTGAGCTGTTATATACACTGTCTGGAGATTCTTTTCTTCTCTCCCTTCTTGTTCCTCCTCCTCGATTCTTCATATGTTGGGTGTTTTGTGCTGTGCTCTTTTTGGGAGTGCTCCCATCTAGAGCAGTCCCTGTAAGATGTTCTGTAGAGGTGGTTTGTGGAAAGCAAATTCCCTCAGCTTTTGTTTGTCTGGGAATTGTTTAATCCCACCGTCATATTTGAATGATAGTCGTGCTGGATACAGTATCCTTGGTTCAAGGCCCTTCTGTTTCATTGTATTAAATATATCATGCCATTCTCTTCTGGCCTGTAGGGTTTCTGTTGAGAAATCTGACGTTAGCCTGATTTGTTTCCCTTTATAGGTGACCTTTTTCTCTCTAGCTGCCTTTAACACTCTTTCCTTGTCCTTGATCTTTGCCATTTTAATTATTATGTGTTTTGGTGTTGCCCTTCTTGGATCCTTTCTGTTGGGGGTTCTGTGTATTTCCGTGGTCTGTTCGATTACTTCCTCCCCCAGTGTGGGGAAGTTTTCAGCAATTATTTCTTCTAAGATACTTTCCATCTCTTTTCCTCTCTCTTCTTCTTCTGGGACCCCTATAATACGGATATTTTTCCTTTTGGATTGGTCACACAGTTCTCTTAATATTGTTTCATTCCTGGAGATCCTTTTGTCTCTCTCTATGTCAGCTTCTATGCGTTCCTGTTCTCTGATTTCAATTCCATCAATGGCCTCTTGCATTCTATCCATTCTGCTTATAAACCCTTCCAGAGTTTGTTTCATTTCTGCGATCTCCTTTCTGGCATCTGTGATCTCCTTCCGGACTTCATCCCATCTCTCTTGCGTATTTCTCTGCATCTCTGTCAGCATGTTTATGATTCTTATTTTGAATTCTTTGTCAGGAAGACTGGTTAGGTCTGTCTCCTTCTCTGGTGTTGTCTCTGTGATCTTTGTCTGCCTGTAGCTTTGCCTTTTCATGGTGATAGGAATAGTCTGCAGAACTGGGACGAGTGACGGCTGGAAGGACTTCCTTTCTTGTTGGTTTGTGGCCCTCCTCTCCTGGGAGAACAGCGGCCTCTAGTGGCTTGTGCTGCACAGCTGCGCGCAGACAGGGTTTCTGCTTCCTGCCCGGCTGCTATGGAGTTAATCTCCGCTGTTGCTGTGGGCGTGGCCTGGCTCGGGCAGCTACTCCAAAATGGTGGAGTCGCGTTGGAGCAGGAGCTGCTGGGAGGCTATTTATCTCCGTAAGGGGCCTCCCTGCTCCCTGCAGCCCAGGGGTTAGGGTGCCCAGAGATCCCGGATTCCCTACCTCTGGATTAAGTGACCCGCCCTGCCCCTTTAAGACTTCCAAAAAGCACCCGCCAAAACAAAATAACGCCCACCCAAAAAAAAGAAAAAAAAAATTTTAATTAAAAAAAAAAAAAGTTTTTAATTAAAAAAAAAAAAAAAAAAGGTGGTCGTTCGTTTTTCTTTATTCTCCGGTGCCAGCCTCAGGCCTCTGCTCACTGATCTTTCTGCCCTGTTTCCCTAGTATTGGGGTCCCTATCCCTTTAAAACTCCCAAAAAGCGCTCGCCGAAACAAAACAGCAAAAAAGCAAAAAAAAAAATGGTCGCGCGCTTTTCTTATGCCCTCAGTCGCCCAGCCTCCAGTGCCTGCTCACTGTTCTTGCTGCCCTGTTTTCCTAGTATGGAGCGCCCTGCACTCTGGCCCGGATGGCTGGGGCTGGGTGCTCGGCAGTCCTGGGCTCCGTCTCCCTCCCGCTCTGCCTATTCTTCTCCTGCCGGGAGCTGGGGGGAGGGGCGCTCGGCTCCCGCGGGGCCGGGGCTTGTATCTTACCCCCTTCGCGAGGCGCTGGGTTCTCTCAGGTGCGGATGTGGTCTGGATATTGTCCTGTGTCCTCTGGTCTTTATTCTGGGAAGGGCTGTCTTTGTTATATTTTCATAGATATATGTTGTTTTGGGAGGAGATTTCCACTGCTCTACTCACGCCGCCATCTTCTGCCCCTCTGGGTTGATATAATTTTAATCAAAAACAGAAATTTATGTTCGGATTTGTAGTTTTGTATTGACCTGGTTTATTTGTAAGGACCAGTATGGTTGGATAAGAGGAAATGTCATTAGGAGAAAAAAAATGTCTCAGTGGAAGATGTTTCCTTATAATCTACATCTAATCACCAAGTCCTGTTAAGTTCTACTTCTAAAATATATCCTGCATTTTACCATTCCCCACCAAATCCAGAGTTCAGACATTAGTTGGAAACAGTGTAATTTCTCACCTGGAATGCTACAGAAGTCTCCTAATTATTCTCCCTGCTTCCCGTTGTATCCCAAGCCCTCCACACCATTCTTCATTCAACAGCCAGACTAATGTGCTGAAAGGACAGTTCCGGTCACAACATTCCTTACTTAAAACACTCCAGTGGCTTCCTAAATCCAATTAAGCTGAAATCTGAAGTCCTTTCCAAGACCCACGAGACCCTAAGTCATCTGTCCCAGGTTCCTTGCTGATCTCCCCTCTGTCATCCCCTCTCCTCATCTCTTGGATTCTGGCTGCAGCAGCATTTTCTCTTGTATTTAAACAGGAAAAGTTTATTCCTTGCTCAAGGCCTTTGTCCCATCTGGCTGCCCTGACTGTATTACCCTTCCCTTGATCTTCATGGAATGCCTTCTCAGGACTTATATTTTAGTTCAGTGTTCCCTTCTCAGAGAGGTTTTATCTGATCTAACCGTCCTGCCATCTGCCACTCTCTCTATTTCATAGTTCACTTAATTTTTCAGAGCATTATTCTTGTCTGGAATCATCTCATTCACCTGTTTATTTGTGCTTATTATTTGTCTCCTCTCACCTGACCAAGATGCTTCATGATAGCAGGGACCTTGGCTCTCTTGGTTATTGCTACAATATCAGACAGAACCTAGAACAATGCCTGCCACTTAGTCAATGCTCAATAAATATTTGTTAAATTTGAAGAAAAGTACCAGGAAACATATTGGCTTAATTTGTATAGCCACAAAGTAATAGAGTAAGTCATCAGATATAATTAATAAGCAACTAGCAAAACACAGAGCAGTATCAGGAAGCAAGACGTTTTGATGAAATAATTGCTCCAAATGAAACATGAGGGATTTATTTTGAATAGTCCAAGAGTGAGTGGGCTTAAATCATGGCTGGTTGGATTGGGCTGGTCCTCAAGTAGCAAAATAAACATCAATCAAATTGGAGGTTTTTGGTATGTTGTGTTCTCTTTTATTAAAATGGCAGTATTTTTAAATGACTTGAGGCTTGCAGTTCTGTTACAGTGACTCGTCAACTTGAAAAATGTGTTTCTTCAGGGTGGGGAGGTGAGTTTTAAATTCATAATTCATTTGTTGCAGTGTTCATTTATTAAAGCACAATCATATTTCTTACATTATTTCCTCTTTATTATGCCTTTTTACTCTTGTTTATCACACTTTATTCATGTATATGCATATATATGAATAAGAAATTATGAAATGCAGTTCATTAGTAGAAAGAATATTTTTAATATGTTCATGTGGAGTGTGGAGCATGCTTTCTTATATTTCATTATAATTTGGCTTGTAATTTTATAATGTAGAGAGACAATGACCACAGAGAACATACACTTTTTTCCCCTCCCTATTTATGGCTCCAAACAAGAATTTCATTGAGTTCATGTTTGTAAATATGACTAAAACAGATCAGGGAATAAAGCTCACAGAGATCTCTGAGTCAATTGAATTATTCACTTTCATACTAAACCAAGGGAGCAACAGATTCCCTGTGGGGTAGAGGTATAATGCATTCATCTCTGTATACTACTCTTTTCACTAAGGTTCCGTTAAGCCACTGCAATCATTAAGCTAGTGTGCAGACCACCAAATTAAACAGAGGCTGTTTTTACAGAAGGGGATGGGAGGCAAATCAAAACATTTTTTTAAAATAAAAAATGACTTTTCCTCAAAGCCCAGAATAGTAGCAGAAGGTTTTAAGAACATAAACATAACCAATCTGTCTATTCCAGGGGATAAAGGCTATGTTTCTTAACATAAAAGAACAAAATTTCCAAGTAGCAAGCAAGTTGGAAGCATTTGCATAATGGATTCTATTTACATAAATTACTTTGCTTATAGCACTCATCTGATAAGACTTGGCAAGGTGGAAGGCAGAAGCTGAAGTGTAGTGCAGAGAGGGGTGAATGCATGGTTTTAGGACTCCTTTCAGCACTTTTTGACTTTACCCCATGCTTTGAAGTCTGTGCTTCTTTAGGGGTTAGTATGTACATTTGCCCCAAACTTTATAACCATGAGTGTCAGAAGGAATTAGATTTGGTCATTCCCAAACTTTCTGCACTCCCTAACAAAACTCCTGTTTTGTTCTCTTTTATGAAGATAAAAATGATTGCATCTGTCATCTACTGGAGCATGTTAACTTCTGTATGTTGGGATTTGACAGCCACTGGCTGTGAATTTTCTTGCCATAACAACCAAATGAAAATGTCAGCAATGAATCTTGCTGCTAAGTGCTGGATTTTCTCTTTCTCATATGCACCATTTCCCTTTGACTGAATAGAAAGTTTCAGTTGTTTTACATAGCTCCAAAGCAAAGAGCTTATTTCCAGTGCATAACAGGCTGGTTCACAATGTATAGTCCTTCTAAGAAGGGGTAAATATCGGGAGTGTTTGGTGGAATCTTAGGCACTTTTTTATTAGGATATTCAGTTCAAGAAAGATATTCTGGACTCACAGGTATGTGAATGTAGAGAACTTGTCAGTCTAAGAGGGCTCTCTGAGAATGTTATGGCTTTCTGTCCTAGATCTCCAGAACCACTGATGATTCAGCTGAGGGAAGGATATGACTGAGGAGGGGGCTAGCTGCTCACATTCTGCCCTACCCTCCTAACTTAAGGTCTTGGATCTGATAAGAACTGGGCAGAACAGAACTGATTCTTCAAGTCTCAGACTCCAGAATTTCATATGCATTGACTTAGACTAATTAATCTACAATGAGATTGGTCTTTGCAAATGTGTAAACCTTTGGCCATGTTTATGGGGTCACTTAGGAATGTGTTTGGCTGCAGGTAACAGCATACCCAACTAAGGGTGGCTTAAGCAAATAAGCATTTATTTTTATACCATAACAAAAACTCTAGAACTGTGCAGTTTCTGCCGTTGGTTCAGCTGCTCACTGGTGCCACAGGAAACCCAGGTCTTTTCCCAGCTTTCCACTCTAACAACTGTAGTGTACTAGTTTTAATCCCTATGCTTGTTGCTCCATGGGTGCAAAATTGTTGGCATAGCTTCACACATAGAAATTTTCTTTGATAGAGGAAGAAAGGGAAATGGGGAAAATGGACCAGGCCGGTAGCATCTGCTCTCTTTTATTAGAAAATAAACAATTTTACCCCAAAGTCACCCTTGCCTTCTCTTCCCCCCACCAGCCACCTTCCTCTCAGTCTTTCTTTTCTCTTTTGCTTATATTTCATTGGGCAGAACTGTGTCTAATGACTGCTCTTGTCTGTTAGGCTGGGGAAGTATTTAGCTTTTATAGGCATCTAATGAAGAGGCAGTCAAGGAAAATGTACCGAGTGAGCCCGAGCTACAAGGTTGGCCATAATTTCCAAGGAATTATAAATAGGTAAACATTATTCTACATTCAGAGTCAGCAGCTCATGTTCTTTTGAGTATTCAGGGCTAGTTCTAACTTTTCCCTGTCCACTAATTTCTACTTTCCTTTTAGATCAATATGCATGAGTCCATTCCTCCTCTGTTGCCTTCTCAGAAAGACAGCTGAGGTTTTTGATGGCTACTTTCTCCAGAAAGCTGAAATGTGATTTTAAATATGCTTTAGCTGAAAGGGTGTTTATTGGATACAATTTTGAGTAGATAAAAGGAGATACTGCTTTCAGTACATAAGCAAGATTTTTTGTCACATTTTGGAGTCAGTAGAATCCTGGGAGGAGGAATGTTTTCCTGTCTGTAAACTGCTTTAAGTTACTGACTTATGGACACAGTTCCTCATCATATTTTTTCTCTTGCCCAGAAAACATACTCAAAACATTTGGGTACAAACCCTGAAAATACCTACTTGCTTACTATGGAGAATGCATATGAGGAAACCCCTCATCTGAAGTCTCACTCAAGCCAGGGAGCAAAGCCTGTGGGGTGCTGTTACCATTCCCAGCAACACCTTCACAGCCAGTGCTGCAAAGACAGAACAGTGTGTCTTGTAGTGAACAAGTACTTCTTGCTCCTCCTTGTTATGAACCAGGTGGCTGCCAAGTACAGGTAGCTGGCAGGATTCCCAGAGACATGGCTTGGGCCATGGGTTGGGCAGAGAAGCAGTTGCCATCTCATTATTTCACTGTCATGTGGTTGCTGGGCACACTGGCTGACATACAGAATCAAAGTAAAAATTAATACTGTCAGAGAAGTGATACTATTGGCAGTGACTCTGTTCAGTTCTTCAGTGTTTTCCAGGGACAATCACCTCCATTTAGTAGGCTCACTTCCAGCTGCATTAACCCCCTAGGAAGGTGGCTGGAATGTGCTCCTCAACTGCTGATGGTGGGTATCTGTTTTAATAATGGTTTGAGGACCAGATGAATTATTCACTGTCACTCTAGGGCAGCGGAAGAAAGTGTATTCGAAAGCATCACCATATTATGCCAGCATGGAGAAAACAAAATAAAGCTTAAAGCCAAAAAAACCAAACCCATATTTAACACTTTTAAAGGAAAAAGCACAGGAAACACTCTTGGTATGGGTCCTAATGCAGAAACATCAAAGAAGTAAAAAATGCAGTCATCATGAAGTTTATCAACAGGAAGTCAATATTTGGGCAATTGGTGCTCGTATTTATTAGTCTCAGTACCTCCTCCCCATTTCTCGCTGCTTTTCAATACTTTTCTTTATCAGGAGTACTGATTGGGAACATCTGAAGTCTCTCAAGGTTGTAGTGATGAAATAAACAGAGATAACCCAACAATGGGCAGCGATTTATATCCCTGCAGGTTGAATCTGGTGCCATAGAGAGGTTTGTTATATACTCTTGATGTTATCTGACACAATAACACTACTAGCAGACATGAGAACACGACCTTGTCTTGGTCTATGAGTCTGTCTGTACTCAAGAGCCATCGTATCATAGAGACATTAAGAGTTTCATTATTTTCTGAGCAATTTTTCCCGTAATGTATACATATGTATATATGTTTGTGATTCTGTGTGCATAACTTATTTCATTAAGAAAAATAATTTTAAAATGTATGAGTATTTAAGACCACAAGATAAAGAGTGAATAAAAATGAAATCAAAATAAAGGGTAAATATAGGTAGAAAAATAGGGTGAAGCCCTGGAAAAAGAGTATATGCAATAAATGGTATGAAATCTAAAAATCATTCACTTAAGGTTGGTCGCAAAGTTGTCTCTGAGCTTTCTAGCAGCCAAAGAAAAGACAGAAACTTTTTATGATTCTTGGTTCTATATAATAGAGACAAAGCAATGCTGAAAAATAGAAAAAACTGTCCTATGAAATCTGGAATATTTTTTTCCTATTCCAGTAGGTTTCATTTCACTGGTTTAGGTGTTCCCTGTTAAATGTGTTACTTATGTTTAAAGCACTGAGTGGTGGTGGCAGCTAGTGATACAAACAAACAGAAAAATACTAGTTTTATCCCTTTCTTTGAAATGTTGGATTGCCATGAACTGGGTACTTGGACTCTGAGCAGGGAAGTAAACACCATTAAAAGGAGAGCTTCCTGCTAATGTTTCTAGGAGATTAGGTGGCATAAAAACACTTTGGGTGTTTTTATTTTCAGAGAATCATGATGATAAGGGAACTGAACTGAGTCATGGACAAACCTTAGAGGAGAGACAGTATCAGGAGAGCCAAAGAGAATCAGTGACCACCGGAGAATTGCTACAGGGTGCGCTGTGGTCGGTCAGCAGCCAGAGCCCAGGGCTGGGCCACTCGAGTTCCATGCTGGGTGGCCTTGGTCTGGGGACAGGAGGGTGGCTGTAACGCTTGCTGCAGTAAGCCCTCTGCACTTAGAGTCCAACCACGTCTAGAGCATTCCGTCCAGGAAGGGCAACACTTAATTCCGTCACTAGGGGTGCCTCCCAGGGTGCAAATGCCCTGCAGGTGGCCCTCTTGGGTGGCTATGCCTGCTCTCTTTGTTGGAGGAGTGGGGTGGTCTTTTAATGTTTCCAAATGTAGAACATACAAGTTAAGTGTTCAGGTTTCCTCCCAGTGTTGAGCATCACCGCATTCTAACAGATGAGCTGAACTTATTGCTCAATAACTCTGACTTTAGTGTACTAAGGCCTTAAAAAATATTGGCTTTGATAATTATTTGAAGGAATGTGACATGGAAAAAGCCATCAAATGAGCGGAATTTAACAGAGAGCACAAGTCAAATGGTAGTCTTTGAAATTACTAGAATGTCACCTCAAAGCAAGTCAAACGGATGAAATCAGGTGTGTGTTTGTGTGTGTGTGTGTGTATCTATGACAATCAGTTTTAGGCTAGGGCTATTGTATATTATAAAATTAATTGGCACATAAAATAATTAAATAAAGAAGCTGTTATAGAAGACAAATACTTTAATTCTACACCCAAGCAGTAGTAAAGGCAAATATTTCAGGTACAAACTACGGAAAGAAAAGTATTAGGAACACCAATGGCCCATTGGTGTTCTACATTATCTCTTTTACTGCTGACGGAATAAACACAAACATACCTGTATGGCACTTTGGAGACAACTTGGGTACCCTTACAGGTAGAGTATTTTCTTTTTGGATGTGAAGGTACCTATGCATGCTTTGTAAACATTGTAAAAGAATTTGTAAAGCCTGGTATGGAGGAAAAGAGATAAAATGGCAAAATGAAATGGTACCAGTATTATAAAACGTCCATTTCTGGATCAGATGCATTTTTCTCTCCATTTCATTTCATTCCCTTGTATCCCAGTTGCTTTTGATTTCATGCAGCAGAGTTAAAGATCAATAGATATTGCTTTATAGAACATTCCTTTGTTGTGTGAGTAGAAGGTGAGGGGAGTAAGGGAACCAGACCAATTGGAGGGGTCAAGCCAGGTCAGCATCGGATAGAGCAGGATGGTTTGGCTCTTTAAAGTTGTTGTTCAAGGGGAGTTTAGAAGGTTAATTACTGGGACATTATACCAAGTTGATGCTTTTTAGGGGAGGATTTTATTATGCACATGTGACGGTACTCTAAAATGGATCAGCACTAGCTGCTTGTTAGTTGGTGAACTATTGAAGTTTAGGAGTCATATTTTTGGCTAACAATGTTTATCAAAAGATGTTCAGATTTTATAAAGGAAGGAAGAACACTAGTGCCTGATAGAAAACACCATCTTATTTTTTTAAGCACATCTGAATTAAAAAAAAATAAAGCTTTCCTACATATGTTGTTTAGGAAATTTGGGTGGTTTCAAGGAAAACAGTCACTCAGGTAACTTCCAAGACTAGGAGGGAAGGAGTGGTTATTAAAGGACCCAGTGGGAGTAAGTCTGGTGGGTGTCTCAACGCAGTAGGGGCTCACAGATGCCCAGGAAATCCTCACAGCCTGACCTCACGGGAAAACCAGAACACAGAGACCAGAAAAGCTTGCTGGCTAAGAGCTCTATTGGAAGCTGAACTCCTGCCTGAGGATAAAAATACCCAAAACCAAAAAACAAAACCAACCCTGAAAACAGCATATCACCTTCTGATTGGTTATTTCTATATTTGAGTTTTTTTCTATCACAGTTTGTAATCAAAAGTAAGGCTAATCGTCTTTCATATTTTAAGGGTTGCAATTTGTACATTACCTAAACTAACAGATGACAAGTACAAATTTAGTTACCAAAGAGCAGGGCACATTTATTCAATAACAAATCTTTACATGCATGTCTAGTATGTGTCACTGTCCTGTATCCTAGGGATGCAGCCAGTACACCTTGAGTGGATCACCTTGGATAGAACTAAACAAAATCACACAGTTTCTACTAATATATGACTTCTGTTTCTCTTGGTACAGCCATTTGCAGGGGCTTAAGTCCTTCCTTCCTTCCTTGGAAAGTGAAGTCACTCAGTGACAAACTTTTTTAGTTTACATACATTTTCTTTCTTCTGTTCTTGATGTTTTATTGTTTGTCCAGTATTGCTCTTGAGTGTCCTTACACAGGCACTGTGGATGGTTTCTCAGTTTCCAGGCATCATGTTGTGTCTTTTTATTCTTTACTGGTGTTACTTTAAATTGTGGGCATCTCATAATAGGTTTTCTTCTTTTTGACCCTTAAAGAAAACTGTCATATAATTTGCTGAACTCTGATCCCATTAACTTAAATTTTTAGTTCTGAAAGGTCAGGGTGTTAGTCACTGATTTTCTCAATCTTAGAAGAAATAAGTGAGGTGAGCATGTTAATCACCTAAAGTACATGTTAGTCAAAGCAGTATAAAGTTTGATTTTAAACCACTTATATTCGACAACTGGTTTAACTTGAGTATTCATTAAATTGACAGTTATATACTTGCTCATAAGCATTTCCAAAGAGTTCAAAGTTCAGTGATGGGTGAGATGGAGGCCAGAATAACTAGAGCTTGCTATATTTCTCAGACACTGCTAGGCACTGGAGGAGTAAAGGTAAAATTAGCACAATTCTAAAAAAATGAGTCCTCAAAGAGTTTTTTGGATATATATTTGATCTCAAATTGTTTGAAGGACTAAGTGGCTAAGAGTTTGCCTTTTGAGGTGTAATACATTATTAAAAGCTTTTGCTAGTGAGATATGAGAATTTGTGGGATTCAGAGTATGGAATAAATAATAAGCAGTTGATGAAGAAAGAGAGCTATAAGGGTGGGTCAAATAATAAAGGCTATGTATTTCTCTTATGAGATTCATTCTCTTCTACCAAACTCTGCTATTTAAAAAAAAAAATCCAAACCCAAAAACAACTATCAAAATGAACACTTGAAGTTCTTATAATTTGTAGAAATCCTACATTTACATAATTTCAATTGGAAGCTAACAAGGGGAAAAAAAAACATTAGGCAACAGAATTATCTTTACAGGTTAATAAGACTGCCAGAAAGCAAGTGAGAAAGTACTTTCAAGAGGCAAATTATTTAACATAATGACATTTCTTTTCATGCAAACCAAATTAATTTCTGGAAGTACATTAGAATATACTCACCCCTCCTCCTTTTATAAGTTCTCAAGCTAAATTGTGTTAGATCTAGAAATACCACTAAATAGCCCCCCTCCTCTCTTTAGAAGCCTTTAAAATGAAAATGTGTGTGAATGAGAGTGGAAAGAACGATGACACAAACCAAGAGAGCTAGAAAGTCAATCCATATCAAGGAACAAGCATAAGGTCTGCACTGTTAGTAATTAGCATTCATACTGGGAAAGAAATTACATATTAATATACTGTGTGTTCTTTTATTAGGCAGCTCATTTTTTAACAGTGACATGCCTGTGGACAGAAATGTAATTCTTCAGAGAGATTTAAAAGGTTGGGACTACATGAAATTCACCACATTAATTATGTGTTAGATCATATAAACACCCATTGTGGGTTTTTTGTATTCATCAAGAGTCTGGAAGAAGTAACATACTGTGTTCCAAAATTATGAAAAAATAAAATCTAGACTAAAAAATAAGGGAAGAAGTGAAGGACCTGAGGAATCAATGAATATTTCTTAGTTATTTGCAAAATCCATCTTTCTTTACTATAATTGAGGTAAAACTGCAGACTAATCTTAGAGTCATTCATTTGGCTGATATGAAAGGTTTGTTGTTATTAATTCGTGTATGAGATAGGATAAACCAAAATGTGTAACAATATTCAGAAATGATTTTAAGGATTTGCTGCTATTTAATCAGTGTTTGAAAGACATTTTTACGCCAGTTCAACTTTTGCTCCTGTACTATAATGTCTGGCAGAAGGAGAGAGGGAGAAAGTCTTTGTTTCTGATTACATAACACATTAGAATAGAAGCTTATGGTGCACTGAGTGTATAAAGCTAATCATCTTTAAATGCTGCAATGCATTTTTAGAGAATTAGAACATTTAAGGGCATAGAACTTCTTAGAATTTATCCTTTAAAAGATATCAACATTGGAAATAGATTTTAAAGCACTGTTAATGAATCCACATCATGGTATTGTTTAAAATAACATGATGTGAAGCATGAATTGCATTCATACATGAAAATGAAATCGGAATGCATTCTGCAAATGGAAGCCAAAAGTCAGTTGTCATTTAGGTCAGTGTGTGATGGTAGGAAATCATTTTAATGAAGCAAGCCCTGTTCAAAACAGTTTGGATCTCAGCATATAAAAGAATATGAGTTCCCAAACAGGATTTCACTGGAGGCAAATACTATCAAGCGAGCAACTCAAGTGTACAGTAAAAAGCTCCCACTAGCAAAAGGTTGAATAAGCTTGAATCAACAAAATAGATGGTTTTAAGTATTTTATTCTCCACCTTTTTTATGACTTTCAAAGTAGTACCCAGCTGCCTGCACTATGTGAACTTTGGGGGCAGAAAAATACTCATTGCAACCCTTAACAATAGTTAAAGACTATGCCCCATCTAATTAAAATTTTGCCCAAACATAAACAATGGAGAACATGGAATCTTCGCTGGAGAAAAGAAAGGCTGAAGTGTATTAATTATGTCATTATGCATCAAGGTTCTCTACCCACTCTCCTTCCCCAATCAGAATCTCTTCATCAATTCCCAATTCTACTTTTCCTATCTCTTCCTTCAAAATTGGCAACCAGACTATAAAGAAATGAAATCCTCAGCAAGCCTTCCAGTTAAAGGTGCTCTTTGTGGAAGATTTAATGATAATAGGGACTGCAGGTTCCTTACACCTACAATCTTTTACAAAAGACAGCAGATTTTGGCAAGGAGCTAGGAAAGTACGGCCCTCAATTCAGTCTGCATTTATTCCAGGCTCTGCTGTATGCCCTTGGGCAAGCAGAGAGTTTTGGAATGTGTGCCAGATGTCATGTTGTTGAGCTTGCTGTCCCCGTCTTCGTCTCTCACCCAGGAAGGCTGAAGGGGAAGATGACGACTCTAGGGAAATCAGGCCAAGTTTATTCAGCATTCAGTCTCAGGCTATTGGTTAAGGAGAAAATGGGAGTTCTGGATACAAAGACTCTTCCTGCCACATCTCTTCCTTCTCTCCACTTAGTAGAGAGGGGCAGTTGAATCAGCATGGTCAGATTTATTAATACATGAAAATAAAGAGGGAGAAAATTTGCCCACAGTAAGCCTATGTGTCAAAATTTTGCAATTCCATTACATACATTTTGCAGATATGTATGTTTTTATTTAGGAATAGAGAAAAAAATTTACCCTACGTATAGAAGAATGTAATATGTAAATCTATTGGGCATTGCTGGATCCTGTGGCATTTGGAGTTAAAAATATCTATGTTAGCAAAGGAGTAAAAGAACTATCAGAAAAAGAGACAATTACAACAGGTAGTATAATGGAATGATTCAGGCACCAAATAGTGATTTGGTGTCAGGAAGAACTGTCTGACCTTGCCAAGGATCTTACTCTCAGTTTCCTCATCTGTAAAATGGAGGTGGTAAAATTAATGGATTTGATTGGATGGAGTGAAATGATGTATCTAAAGAGCTTAGAATATTGTCCAGAAAAAATTTAATGTTGGCTATTAATAGTGGTTAATTATAGTAAAAATATAAATGATATCATTTTAAACTTTCAACTAGGTATTTTGTTGGAGTTATTCACTATTTTGCAACAAAACCTTTAGGGTTCTTTCTCTTTTTCTGTAGAAGGGTATTTGCTTTTGTCTAGTAATTTTGTCTAATAATTTTCCTGGGCCCATAGATGAAAATAACAAGTATTAAGTATTTCACATTAAATAAACCAAACTGCCATATTTGGGGCTAGCCTTGTATCTATAGGGTTTATAGAAAGGGGTGTAGAATTACCATGAGCCACCATTATATTCACCCCTTTCTCAGCCCATGTAAAAAGTTTGGAGAAGGGAGAAAGAGCCTTCAGCATTGTCCTTAGAGCAGTGTTTGCAGTGTGGGAGCTGACGGGGGTGCTTACCTGTGCCCAGAGCCACGCAGAGGGAGCATGCAAGGGAGTCACTTGTGGAATTTGAGGACACCTATATTAAGGGACTTGGCAGAGCTCTCACCGGCCCTTTGAGGAGGACTGCATTCTCCAGGTTTGGTGGTGCAGTGATACTCATGTAAATGTAAATGATACTCATACATCAAATGAATAGCATGGGAGATAGCTGAGCTTGAACCACTTGAACCATATTTAAGGGAACCCAGCAGCAAGTGAAGTTGGGCTGTACAATAAATGGAGGATGCTGAGGCCAAGTGGAAGAAATTGAGCTGGATCCTGGTCTCTCACACTAGGGAACTGTGTGGTGAGGCAGCCTTGTATGACTCTGAAGAGTGCATACATGTGTCCCACCAGTGAACAGCATCTTGATGCCTACCACATGGAGATGTTGACTTGGGGGAACTGCAACACCAAGGAAAGAACTCTAACTCTGGGGAGTTAAGTAAGGGAGCATTTGCTTTTATATTCATCCTTCTCCCTGCCTCCAGGTACTTGAGAGATTAGATTTAGGAGAAGGAGGAGGAATTTTAGAAGTTGTCATGTTTCCATCTGTCCTCCAAGGTATGCTAGAGTTAACAGAAGCAAGACAGCAGACAACACTTGCTTTTCCACTTTAGGTGCCTCATATCAGGTGTCCGGTCTGCATGAGGGAATGCCAAGAATTGGAGTTTTTAACTGGACTCTTTTCTGTATCTCAGTACACAATTAGTACCCAGAAGTTTGCTTTTACGTGGTAGGGCTAACTATGTTCCCTCATCACATTTTCTTAGAGTTATGTCAGTTCTCCAGTTCTGTGCCACTGTTCAGTTTGCAGGGACTTTCATTGTCCCAGTAGCCACAGGGCATCATTTTGGTGTACTGTGTTGATGGCATCGTGTTGGTTCCGCCTGTAGAGCTGATGCCTTGAGAAGATACATACTTACTGGAGGGTGGGAGATAAATCAAGTACAGGGTCCTACAACTTCAGTGACATTCTTGAAGCTCTAGTGGTCTGAGAAATGTCTGGAAATACTTTCACACTGGAAATTCAAGTTGCTGCCTCTCCATCAATAAGGCAGGGGTAATGCTTGAAGGACTTCTTTGCATTTTGGAATCAATATATGCCACTTACGACTCAGTTATGAAAGCAGCTAGATTTTTTGTGGTGTCTAGAGCAAAAGATGCTTCTCTAGCTTTTCTAAGCTGCAGTATAAGCAACTCTTTGAACTCTTAGGAGTTGGTGGATCAAATCAGTAGTGGTCAGAGTGTCTGAAACAATTTGAAAATGGTCAGTGGAGCCTGTGGTAGATAAGATAATCAGAGTGGAAAGACCTAGGGTTTTGGAGCAAAGCCATATTCTTTTCAGTAAATATTCTTTGAAAGACAGATCTTGCCTTGTTAATAGGCCCTGACAGAGACTAAACTCTGACCAAAAACACAAGGTGGCCAGACATGCCAGCTGCCCAGCCTGAACTATGTGTTATTTGAATCACAAGCCAGGATATGAATTTGATATGATTCCAAAACCAAGGTGACCCTTTAACTAGAGCTTGTTACTAACAAACAGAAAGTAAGTCACTTCACCACTTACTGGCTTTGTGATCCTGGACAAGTTGCTTAACCTGTCTGAGCCTCAGCTTCTTGTCTGGAAATTGAGGATAATGAGAGTATAGAACCCTTGTGAAGCATAAATGTGATAATGCATTCAAAATATATTAAATGAGACAATATGTAAAGCAAAGATTCAATAATAGGGAACTTGGTCATATGGACAATCAGGGACTATGGGGCATGCTCTTTGGGAGCGCTCGTGAGAGCAAGCAAGACATTCAGGATGTCTAGAAATACTCATTTATCATTTAAAGTGAGATATATGGTACTAGACTTGAGCAGGTAGTAAAGGCAAACTAAGATGCATGATGAGGTGGATTACACTCCCAGTGTGTCTGTTAGGTCTCTCAGCCTCCTTTTTCTCAATCTGTGTTTACAGCATCATTGTGAGTTCCCTATGATTAGTTGGTAGAAAACATTGAGCCTGTTGTATAGATGACTTAAATAAATATGCTGGCACAAGTTATGTGTACTACCATGATACTCTCATTTAGTGGTGGTTTTAAAAGACAGTGAAAAAATGTAATAATATACAGAGTTTAATAATATACACCATTATCTAATTTATCTGAATGTAAGCATGGCCTGAGGTATGTATATAGATAGTAGCAGATGATTTTGCTAGATGATTAGAGGTTTGAATGGATAAGATCAAGAAGATTTGAAGAAGTATGTAGATGAACCTCTTGAAACTGGTTCATAATATCTACATATCTGTATGTATTTGTGTATGCATCCATCCATGCATTCATCCATCCTTGCATCCATCTATCCATCCATCCATCCCATGTGAATGCTCATGAAAAGAACTTCATTGAAGAGAGGCTCTTAACCAAGACAAGATGATTTATCCTGTGCCTGTGCCTTTTCCCCTAGCCACTTTGTTACATCTCGTTAATACGCTCTTGAAAAAAGTTGCCATGAGTGGAAAGGATAGTAACTATGCATGCAATCAACAAGATTGACTTCCCCCCAACAAATCTGACTTTTAGCTGCTTTTACTGCTAGCATCAAAGTTAAATTCTGAGCCTGACATGGTATGTCTCAGATGGTCCTGCTGTCATTAAGGGGATGTGATATGTCTCTTTGGAATAGACATATATTGTGGGTTTTAATTTTTCTTCCTATTCTGACATATTCTTCCAACATTGACTTCCTTAATATTTTATATAGAATTATTACAATAAAACCTGCTCCACACGAGGGAATTTCATCATGATGAAAGAGCAAACATGCTCTTTTCAGTATGTGATTGTTCACAGTGAAAGAAGTGAGACAGTAGGCTAATGGCTAGGATATTTACTAGTCTTAGTATGTTCCCCTATCATCCAGAACCATGAAATGGTCTGTCAGAGATTCAGTTACAGCACTATTCGGGAGACAAGGGTACTGTTCTACAGATTGTGTCTTGTCTGCTGAATCACTGACCAGCACATAGAGTTATTTCTTCATTGTCAGGATACCCAGATCTAGACACAAGCAGTGAAAGATGGAGAGGGTGCATCTATGTATTATGCCTATTGATCCATTTATGAAAGATTTCCATACTGTCCCTGTTCTCTGAATTTTGTTGTTTTACAGACTTTTCTACCCACATAAGGAATCACTCCACTTGGGGTTACTACAATGGTTCTAAAAATTTGGATGCTAAGTTATTTTGAAGAACTTATGCCGCTGGTGAGCAGACATAAAAGGCATAGTGTTAGATGGTGTTTGATCCTTATTATTATGATTGCTGCTACACAGTGGGAAAAAGGGCAGAGTGGAGGGGACCCAGACTCTCTCTCCTTATTTTCATGTAAAGCCTACCAGTTATAGAATCACAACAATCCGAAGTGCTAGTTGTAGGCAAAGCAAGATGGAATGTGAGTTGAAAAAAGAAGTAATAAATACAGACAATGACCTTATGACCATATGCAGAAACATCCATCTCCTCCTTCTTGCTGTGACCAGGGTTTAAAACTGTAGGTATGGTGGTTGTATTATTGTTCCCAAATACTTGCTGTTTCTCCTTGGGGAGAGAAAATACATTCTTCTACCCGACTAACTTCAGACTTAACAATCTTCATATCTTTGGCCAGTTAAAACTGAGAAGGGATGTGAATGACTAATAACAGAAATTTAAGTCAGTGAATGGTTCTCTGTATTTTCTTTTCCTTTTGCTGTGAACTTGGCAATACTACAGATAGAGGTCGCTCTGTCATCATGGGTTTCAAAGGACAGACTATGTGGAGAGTTGCAGCTAAGCCATGGCAGGCGGGTAGTGCAAGTGAGAAATGAATCTTTGTAGTTGGAACCACTGAGGGTTGGGGGGTTGTTTATTACTATAGTATAACCTGGTCTATCCTGGCTTTTACAGTCTATTTTTACTAATTTTAACAAATATTCCTATGATTCTTACTCCTTTTCTCCCAATCTTCTATAAATAGTGGTTGGTAGTAGTTAACTATAGAGTCAAGCCCATGAATAAAAGGGTAATAAAATTGGACCAAATAAACCTAGATTAAGTGTGGGTATCACCCAGCGATTCTGGACTCAGCACTGGATACAGCAACTGATAATATTGGTATGGATACTGATGAGTATATTTTTGGTTATATAATAGTTGTAGTATATTAGGAGGTGGTGCATAAGTATGAATAGAAGGGTATGTATTGGTGCTGGACAACCAAAAAGTGAAATTGTGGTTGACATTTGTCACTTTTTCAGTTGTTGTCCACATCTGAACCCACTTCCTATGTTTGTGATTTCCATGAGCAGCATTGTGAGGCTGAGCCAGTCTCCCAGCAAGAAAGCTGAAAATACCAGACCCAAGTTTTCCTAGCCTCTTTTAAACTGATGGCATGACCGCATGGTCTAGGCTCCACCAATTAGAAGCACCATGCCAGACATTTTTTTTTTCTCAGAGTGGAGATTTGAAGAGCCAAGATATGAACTTGATATGATTCCAAAACCAAGGTGACCCTTTAACTAGAGCTTGTTACTAACAAATAAGAAGTAAGTCACTTCACCACCTACTGGCTTTGTGATCCTGGACAAGTTGCTTAACCTGTCTGAGCCTCAGCTTCTTGTCTGGAAATTGAGGATAATGAGAGTGCAACCTCCATAGAACCCTTGTGAAGCATAAATGCAAAAATGCATTCAAAATATATTAAATGAGACAATATGTAAAGCAAGGATTCAATAATAGGGAGCTCGGTCATATGGACAATCAGGGACTATGGGGCATGCTCTTTGGGAGCACTGGTGAGAGCAGGCCTGAGTTCCCAGGGCACCTGGCAGTTCAGGCCAGCTCCGGTGGTAGCTGTTTCCTCACTGGATGAATTCTGTGGTATGAAGAGGCACTGCCCCTGTCTGGGAAACTCTGGTGTGGTTCTCCCGACCTCCTAGTGGTTCTGTGCACTGTCCAATAGTCTAGTAAATTCCTGGTCTTCTTTTTGCCAGTTTGTTTTTTGTTGCTTGGACTAAGAACTGTTGCTGTTTTGACAGGCCTGGTTTTATTCCTGATGGTCAGAAATGCATGAATTTTAGATATTAGACAAATTTGGTTTAAATTCTGTGGTGCCATTTACCAGCCTGAGTAACTTGTTCAAAGTTCTTGAACTCCTTAAGCTTTTAGCTTCCTATTTTTTTAGAAACTTTTTAATTGAAATACAGTTTATATACATTATTACATTGGTTTCAGATGAACAATTTAGTGATTCATCGTTATATGCATTATTAAGCTCTTGCCATGATAAGTTTAGTTACCATCTGTCACCATTCAAAGGTTTTACAATATTACAAGCTGTATTGTCTATGCTATACTTCCATCTCTGTGACTAAATTATTTGATAATTTGATATTTGTACCTCTTTATCCCCTTCATGTATTTTATGCATCTACCCACCTCCTTCCCCAGCTTACATGGTAACCAACTGTCTGTTCTGTTTATGAATCTATTTCTGTGTTTTTTTTCCTTCAGATTCTGCATATAAATTAAACCATATGGTATTCCTCTTTTTTTAACTAGTTTTACTTAGCATAATACCCTTTAGGCCCATCCATATTGTGCAAGTGGCGAGACTTCTTTCTTTTTTGTGGCTGAATAATATTCCATTGTATATATGTACCATATCCATTATCCATTCATCTATTAATGGACACTTCAGTTGCGTCCCTGTCTTGGTTGTTGGAAATAATATTGCAATAAACATAGGGGTACATATATCTTTTTGACTTAATGATTTTTTCTTTGGGTCTATTCCTGGATGTAGAATTGCTGGGTTGTATGGTAGTTCTATTTTCAGTTGTTTGAGAAATCCCCATACTGCTTCCCATAGTGGTTACATCACTTTACAATCCCACCAGCAGTATATGAGGGGTCCCTTTTCTCCACATCCTCATCAACATTTGTTATTTCTTGTCTTGTTTATACTAGCCACCATTCTGGACTGGTGTGAGGTGATATCTCATTGCGGTCTTGATTTGCATTTCCCTGGTGCTTAGTGATGTTGAGCATCTTTTCATGTGTCTTTTGGTTGTCTTAGGAGAAATGTCTGTGCAGGTCCTCTGCCCATTTCTTAAGTGGATAATTTGATTTTTAGTGTTGAGTTGTATGAGTTTTTAAAATATATTTTGGATATTATCACCTTATCAGTTATATCATTTGCAAATATATTCTCCCATACAGTGGGTTGCCTTTTCATTTTGTTGATGGTGCTCTTTGGTGTGCAGAAGCTTTTTAGCTCAATGTAGTGCCACTTGTTTATGTTTGCTTTTGTTTCCCTTGCCTGGAGAAATATCTAGAAAAAATGTCTAATGTTGATGTTCAAGAGTGTTCTGCCTGTGTTTCTTCTAGAGTTTTTATGGTTTCAGATCTTATATTTAGGTCTTCAATCCATTTTGAGTTTATTTTTGTGTGTTGTATAAGACAGTGATCCAGTTTTATTCTTTTGCACATAGCTGTCCAGTTTTCCCAATAACATTTGCTGAAGAGACTGTCTTTTCCCCATTGTATATTCTTGCCTCCTTTCTCATAAATTAATTGGCCATAGGTGTGTGAGTTTATTTCTGAGCTGTTTATATATTTTGTTCCAGTGGTTTATATATATTTGTTCTTGTGCTAGTACCATACTGTTTTGATTACTGTAGCTTTATAGTACAATTTAAAATGAGGAAATATGATACCTCCAGCTTTGTTCTTTTTTCTCAAGATTGCTTTGGCTATACAGGGTCTTTTGTGGTTCCAAATAAGTGTTAGGATTATTTGCTCTAAGTCAGTGAAAAATGCCATTGGTATTTTGATAGGATTGCATTGAATCTGTAGATTGCTTTGGGCAGTATGGCCATTATAACAATATTCTTCCTATCCATGTGCATGGAATAGCTTTCCATTTATTTGTGTTATCTTAAGTTTCTTTCATCAGTGTTTTATAGTTTTCAGAGTACAGGTCTTTCACCTCTTTGGTTAGGTTTATTCCTAAGTGTTTTGTCCTTTTGATGCAGTTGTAAACAGGATTGTTTTCTTAATTTATTTTTCTGCTAGTTCATTATTTGCATATAGAAATATAACAGCTTTCTGTATATTGATGTTATATCCTGCAACTTCACTGGATTTGTTTATTTTAATAGTTTTTTTGGTGGTGACTTTTGAGTCTTCTGTATACAGTATCATATCATCTGCAAATAGTGACAGACTTCTTTCTTATGAATTTGGATGCCTTTTATTTATTTTCTGTCTTATTGCTATGGCTAGGACTTCTATGACTATGTTGAATAATAGTGGTGAGAGTAGACATCCTTGTCTTAGTCCTGATCTTAGAGGAAAAGCTTTCAGCTTTTTGCCATTTGAGTATGATGTTGGCTGTGGGTTTGTCTTATATGGTCTTTATTATGTTGAGGTACTTGCCCTCTATACCCACTTTGTTGAGAGCCTTTATCATGAATGGATGTTGACTTTTGTTGAAAGCTTTTCAGCATCTATTGAGATGATCATATGGTTTTTATCCTTCCTTCTGTTAATGTGGTATATTACAGTGATTGATTTGTGGATATTGTACCATCCTTGCATCCCTGGAATTAATCCTGCTGATTGTGGTGATCTATCCATTGATGTAAGTGGAGTGTTAATGTTCCTACTATTATTGTTGTTCTGTCAATCTTTCCCTTCATGTCTGTTAATATTTGCTTTATATATTTATATGTTCTTCAATTGGACTCGTAGATACTTACAATAGTTATATCTTCTCCTGGATTGTGCCCTTAATCATTATATTATGTGGTTCCTTTGTCTTTGTTTTAAAGTTTATTTTGTCTGATATAAGTATTGCTAGTCCTCCCTCCCCCTCTTTTCCATTTGTATTTGCATGGACTATATTTTTTCATCCCTTCACTTTAAATCTATGTGTGCCTTTAGGTCTAAAATGAGTCTCAGGTAGGCAGCAAATTGATGGGTCTTGCTTTTTTTATTCATTCAGTTACCTGTATCTTTTGATTGGAGCATTTAGTCCATTTACATTTTGAGTAATTATTGATAGGTGTAGTTATTGTCATTTTTTAAAATATTTCATAGTTGTTTTTGTTGTTCTCTGATCCTTTCTTCCTCTCTTTCTCTCCCCTCATGCATTATGACTTTATTTAGTATTATGTTTGGATTCCCTGCTCTTTGCTTTTTCTGTATCCATTATAGGATCGTGGCTTATGGTTAACTTGGGGTTTTTATATGATATCCTCCACATTTAGCAATCTATGATAAATTGATGGTCACTTAAGTCTGTACACATTCTAGCAACACTACATTTTTTTCCTCTCCTTCCTCCACATTTTATGTGTAAGATGCTTTCTTTTATACCTTTTTATTTAGTGATTCCCTTAACAAAAATTTTTATTTGTAACTGATTATACTGTTTTTGTCTTTTTGACCTTCATGCTATCTTTAAGTAATTGGTCTACTACCTGTGGAATATTCACTTTCATATTTTTCTTGCTTCTAGTTAAGGTCTTTCTTTTCTTCTTGAAGATGACCCTTTAACATTTCTAGTAAGGCTGGTTTAGTGGTGATGAACTCTTTTATGTTTATTTGTGCAGTTCTTTATCCCTTCTTCCATTCTGAATGATAGTCACACTGGGTAGAGTATTCTTGCTTGGAGGCTTTTCTCTTTCAGCATTTTAAAGCTATCATGCCACTCCTTTTTGGCCTATAGAAGTTCCTAATGAAAAATCAGCTGACAGCCTTATGGAGTTTCCCTTACATGTAGTTTGTTGCTTTTCTCTTGCTGTTTTTAAGATTCTCTCTTTGTCTTTGATCTTTGCCATTTTAATTATGATGTTATGTGTGAATCTCCCTGGGTTTATCTTGATTGGGGTTTTCTCTGCTTCCTGGACTTGGATATCTGTTTTCCTTCCCTAGGTTAGGGAAATTTTCAGCTGTTATTTCTTCAAATAAATGTTATACTTCTTTCTCTCTCTCTTCTGGGACTCCTATAGTGCAAATATTTGGATATTTGATATTGTTCCATAGCTCTCTTATCCTGTCCTCATTTCTTTTTATTCTTTTTTTTGCTTTTCAGCTTAAGTACTTTCTATTACACTGTCTTCCTAGTTGCTGATCTGTTCTGCATCCTCTGGTCTGCTGTTGAGTCCTTCTAGTGTGTTTTTCATTTAATTAATTGTGTTCTTCATCTCTGATTGGTTCTGTTTTATATTTTCTACCTCTTTGTAGAGGTTCTTGCTGAGTTCACTCTCTTCTCAAGTCTAGTGAGCATCTTTATAATCATTAATTTGAACTCTTTATCTAGTAGATTGCTTAACTATTTCATTTCATTTAGTTATTTTTCTTTAGTTTAGTTGTGGTCTTTTGTTTCAAGTATATTCCTCTCCCCATTTTGTTTGACTTTATGTGCTTGATTCTATGAATTAGTAGGAAAGGCTACCTCTCTCAGTCTTGAAGGGCTGGCTTTGTGTTGGGAAGATCCCCTGGGTAGACTGTGTGTGCCTGGTGGTTTTGGCTGACTGGCTGGAGGCCTACTGAGCATGAGTCAAGGGTGTCCTGGTGTCAGGGCTCTCAAGGACCTGGTTGGAGGAAGGCACATTCAAAGGGACCATCCTAGGGATTCCTCAGTGGATACCAATGGAGTCCACAATGGTGAGGAGGCAGTAGGCCCAGCACCTTCTCCACAGCTACTGGCTCTGCACTCATGATCCAGCAGCAGCTCAGATGTGCTCTCTCAGAGTGGGCAGTGACCAGCTCTGCAACCATGGTGCAGTCCCAGGGAAGTATTGCCTCCATGGCTGCTGGGTTGGCACCTGCAGTGTAGCTGTTGTCAGAATGCGCTCTCCAGGGGTCAGCAGTGACTGACTCTACCCTCAGGGCAGCTACGGCCCACATGCACTGTTTGGCTGGCACATCTGGGGTGGGAAGGGACTGGAAAGCTGCCTAGACCAAATCCAGAATTGGTGTGTGCACTCCTACCTTGCTTGCCACATCACTGTCAATGTGGGGAAGGATTGCAAACAGTGGTGCTCAGAGGACCTCCAATCTGGAGAGTTCTAACCATTGCCTTGCCAAACGGCAGCTGCTTTAGTTCTATAAAGTGTGTTTTTTTTTCACTTACAGTCTTGATGCAGTTTAAAGCTAGATTTTTTTCTAAGTCCCAGAGCAGGGAATCTGTACTCAAGTCCCTCAGTGGTATCTCTCCTGTCTGTAGGTCATTGTGCTGGTGGTGAGGTTCCCTCCTTTATTGTTTCTTCATCTCTCCTGCCATTTTTATGTGATCTTTCTATCTCTCATTGTGCTGAAGGTACTCGCCAGTCCTCAGTTCTTCCTCAAGATATATTGCTATGTGTGTCTGTGTAAATTCCCTGTGAAGTTGGGAGGCAGTGGGTTCAAGCTCTCTCTATGCTACCATCTTTGCAGAAACAGCTTCCTATTCTTTAATGGAAATAGCAGTACTTACTTTATAGGGTAGTCATAAAGAGAAACTGAAGTAATATGTATAAAAAAATGCCTATCACTGATTCTCATTTTTAACAACCATGCAGGACAGGTAATTTCCTCCCCCAAAACCAGCATGGCTGTCTTTGTGTCCTTCATGATAGGGATGGGGCTATATAAAAATTATACAAATAACTATCGGCCCTGATGTTAGGATGAGTCAAAGAACCAGGGGAGAGAGATGCTTTTGAAAGGACATAGAAAATAATTGGGAAAAGGGAGTTCTCTAGCTTTAGGTCTCTCTTAACTAAGTGGAAGGAATGGGGGTAACATAGAATGCAGTGTGTTACATTTTCGATTGCCTTTTCTTGCGTCCATTGGTAATTGAGTTGCCATTATTTGTAATTTTCTGCATTATTTGTGTGAAGCCTATTAGGCAACTACATCATTAGTATCATATTCACAAGTGTTATCATGCAGTTACAGCCAGCAGTCACCTGATAGAAAAACCCACTTTGAATCATGTGGGTGGTTTCTTTCTTCCTTCTCTGTTTCCTTCTTCCATCTTGCTGATAAAACACACACACACACACACACACACACACACACACACACACAACACACACACACACAATAAGGCATATTGTATATGCTGAGCTCCTCTATTTTTGATAAAAGATCTAGCTATTAAGTATACCCAGGATAATGACTCAGTAAAGGCACATTAACTCACTTACTTTGGGTATTAGAAATATTTTATTTGCTGTTTTATTGCTGTTCTTAAAAGCATACTTTAAAAGTGTCCATCACTAGATGAATGGATAAAGAAGATGTGGTACATATACACAATGGAATACTATTTAGCTATAAGAAAGAAAGAAATCCTTCCATTTGCAACAACATGGATGGAGCTGGAGGATATTATGCTCAGTGAAATAAGCCAGGTGGAGAAAGACAAGTGGCAAATGATTTCCCTCATTTGTGGAGTATAACAACGAAGCAAAACTGAAGGAACAAAACAGCAGCAGACTCACAGACTCCAAGAAGGGATTGGTGGTTACCAAAGGGGAGGGATGGGAGAGGGCAGGTTGGGGGAGAGGGAGAAGGAGGGGTATTATATTTAGTACCCATCATGTGAGGGGTCATGGGGAAAACAGTGTAGCACAGAGAAGGCAAATAGTGAATCTGTGGCATCTTATTACACTGATGGACAGTGACTGCAATGGGGTCTGGTTGGGGATTTGATAATATGGGTAAATGTAGTAACCACATTGTCTTTTCATGTGAAACCTTCATAAGAGTGTATATCAATAATACCTTAATAAAAAAAAAGCACAGTTTAGATCAGTGGTTTTTTGAACTTCAGGGTGCATAAAAGTTGTCAAAGAGATCACTAAACATGTAGATTTCATGGCTCACTCAAATGAGGTTGTAGCTTTGCTTCCACAATCTGGAAACTGAGGTACAGAAAGGTTAAGTTACTTGGCTTCATTGATGGAGTCAGAATTCAATCTCAGGTATTTCTTATCCTGACTTCACAATACATAGAGCAAAAAAGCAAAGTACTGTGCCCTTTGACAGGAAAATCAGAGGTTAGTTTTAGTAAATTTTCTCAGTCCAGTGATCCAGGAAAATTTGTTATGTTTTTGATGTCAATTAGATTTTTCCCAGTTTTCAGTAGGAAATGACAACCCACACTCTCTCATTTCTATTCTTTCTATCTCTATGCCTTTTCCTAATTGAATGAAAATAGACATTAAGTAACTGTACACCAAAGCAGACACTTAAAAGAATAATAACTTGAAAGCACCTGCTTATTTTTCCAGATCTGTCAAAACTTTTCATGCATTTAGGATTTAGGACTGAGAAATAGATCCTTTGGGAGTGTTACGGGTTTATAGCCTTGGGAAATTAATGCATGGTAAAAGCGTGTTTACAGTGCTTGGACTTTCTTAAACCTTCCTCTAGAGGAAATTCGTGACTCTTCTCCCCCTTATTGTCCTATTTCCAGTTTTTTCATTACCATTTGTTGAATACTTTCTTTACACAATTAGTTTCTATATACTATCCTGTTCAGTCCTTATAGCAACCCACAAGGTAGGTTTTATTCTTCCATTTTATAGATAAGCAAAAAACCAAGAGAGACTAACTTCTCTAATATCACACAGCTAAAAATTAGCAGAACTAATTTATTATTGATTTCAGTTGTATCTCACTCTAAAATCTGTGTCCTTAACTACCACCACTGCCTGTTTATGTAAGAGAATCATAGGTGTTCATGTTCTCAGGACAAGCTGGTAAATAAATTCAACAAGAACAAACACAGCAGAAAACTAAACAAACAGATTTACATTCTCATTCTGCAGCATGTTATGGAATTGCTCTAAAGCAGAGTTGAACTTCAGTGGAATGAGAGGCTTGGGATCTCTTTATGACACAGTAACTGTTCTCATATCAATGACAAAATGACAGAAGAGCCACAGGTAAGTGACAGGAGCCCTAGCATAGCACTGTGTTTGTGCAACCTTTATTAAATGGAGCTGTTGGCTACCACCTGCGGTTTTGTAGTTGTGCCACCCACTGAGCATGCATTTGATCTTCCTATTAATTAGGTGCACCTTGGCTAGAAGCCCACGATCAAGCATATATATTTCAGCGCTTAAACTGGGTTCCTCCTAAGATGAAAGCAGAATGTTTCAAAGTGCAGCATAAATTCTCATGTCATCTTCTTGGAAAATGAATGACATTAACAATATTAATTTATTGATAGAATAAAAAACATTATAAGGAAATGATGCACTTCAACTTTTACTTCTAATTTGTATTTTTATGACAAATTTTTTATTGGAGTAAAGTGGCAGTGATCTTTTTGAGGAGATTTTTAATTAGAACAGATTAATTCCATCCCTTTGGCATTTAGAAGGCAAAAAATTGGACTCCCAAAGATATTGTCTCTAAAATGCTTAAAAGTCTCCCCACATGCTTTCTGAGATAGAGACATTGCATTGCTTTTAATTTTTCTTAAAATGATTCAGTATTCTATGGGATAAATAACATTCCCCTATTTAATTGCTATTTTATCTAAGAACATTGTAAGCAAGCTCCTTCTTTTTTCAGAGGTTCCCACTGTCTGAGTTGCCTGTTTATTTTCCCTTTCTTTGACTTTCTTCCAAACATGTGTCTTTCATCTCTGCAGTGAGCAACAAATAACCAGCCAAGACCATCTCCCCCATCTTACCCCTTTTCTCTGTACTACGGTAATCTCAGTGTGTTGTGTTTCCTTTCTCTGCAGTGGCTAGGGTACTGCCAGCATGGGAGACACCAACAACTCATTTCCAATCTTCAGCCACATAATTAACAGCAAAGATGGATAGATAGAACAGGATTCATTTGCACAGCCTTGGTGCCTCTCTCTGTGTATTATCGAGGATGGATGATCTATATTTTTATTTTCTTGCTCATTTGCTTACCTTAATAGGGTGCCCTGATGAATGTATAGTAGCAAGTGGACATTTGCTCATCAGTTCTGGGGGACAGATCATTCTTCGTTTAAACTAGTCTGTGTGAGGTGGTTAGATTCAGTGGGGGCTGACAAAAAAGATCCATGAAGAATACAGTTTGAAGTGTTCTTTCTGTCATCTCTTATCAGTTGTCTTTAATAAACCTACTAGACTTTTTCCTTTTAGAGTTTTTGTCATTAGAAAAAACTTGCTAATGTAGGTGCACTCTTGCTATAAGAGTAAAAAAATAAAAGTTTTTGTAAAGGGAAAGCTAATAATTCTCTCTGCTTCTCATCTCCTTAAATAGAATGCCAGTGCTAACAGCCAAGTATGTATGTTTGTATTTCCATTTTCATGATTCATACGTACACATGCTACAAATACATATTTTTATATTTGAGTATGCATATCCATATTTTAATATTTTTACAAAACTGAAAGAATATATGTCCTTCTTCACAGTTATTTTTTGTTGAAAAAGATATCTACTTGAAAGTCGTCATTATGTATCTTCATGCACCAGGCAGTGTTCTAGGCCCTGGGAATATGATGGGCAGCAAGATGGATAACTTATTCCCCTCATAAAGCTTCCATGATAGTGAAGCATGGTAATCCCTCATGTTAATAGACAGAACCAGATGATTTAACAAATGACTTCACAATCTTGTAAATTTTCTTTCCTATGGATGGACATTTGTGTGTTTTCCCTTTTATTCTTATTTCTAGCAATGCTCTATTAAGCATCCTTTTATAGATATTCTGTATACCAGTGCTTATTTCTTTAAAAGGATTGATTTTTAAAAACTGGAATATCTGGAGAAAGTAAACACATATTTCTCATTTTAATAAACATTGTAGGTAACTTTTGAAAAGGTTGTAATAACATCCTTAGGTGTGATGTTTCCACCATTCACACATCCACCAAAAACATAGAAGACCATTTGTTTCCTGTTTCCTTTTATTCTGGATAATAGCCACCTTTTACCATTTAGATTGCCATTTGTGAAAAAAGTAGCGCTATGTGGGATGTAATTTACATTTTCCTAGTTACTAGTGAGATGGAATATGTTTTTGTATTTATTAGCAATTTGCATTTCTCTAGATTCTTGTAGAATTTTTTTTTCTTTCAGATTCTTTCTTTTTTTCTTTGTTCCCTTGTATATGAGAGAGGCTAGCCCTGTGTGTCTTCTGTGTGTTGCAGATATCCTCACCCCCCTACCTCCCCAAGTATATTTATTGAGCTGATATCTTACAGAACATACTTTGGGAATGCTGCTCAAACTTACTCTCAGTGGTCATCATAAGCTTTCATCTTCCCCAGTGAGAAAAAATGCAAATGTGAAAAAAGAAGAATAACATAATTATCTGAATTGGATTAGCTTGGTACTGTTGATGGGAAAAATTGCTGATAAAAATTTCTAACGCATTACTGGCTGACATCTCAGTCAAAACTTCACGCTTTCCTGGGCCTTACCATCACACGCATTCTACCTCCTTAGCTGTCACTAAACAGCCTTACATTGTTGCTAACCTCCCCAAACTCAAAAAATAGAAACCCATTTGCTTCTAACATTGTATTCCTTTCAGTATTTTTTCTTCTCTAAGGCATCTTTCTAGAGACATTATGAGCACTGAGTGGAGCAATTGCTTATTAAGGTTTATATTCTGTTATTTGGAGCCTTTTTGTGTTGTAGTAGGGATAACTATTCTAGGAACTTGAACATAAAGGGTTGGTTTTGCTTCTTTATTCTCTTAAATCAATATTAAGAGATTTCTGTTATCAATCTGATATCAAACAGAGTTATCAATTCTGTTATCTTTTGAACTTTCTCTAGTGCAATTCTGTCCTACTGGCAGTCAATTGGTTAGAAGTCAGTGCTTTTCTTGGGCTGGGGGTCTATTACTGGTTCTGTAATTCAACACTTTTTATATTTTCTCCAGGGAGATTTTGAGAAGAATGCTCAAATAATTAACTTGCCATCTTGGTTACTTATGTGATGGCAACAGCAAATTCATAAGGGTAAGTTGGGCTGACTCTGGATTCTCCCATCAAAAATATATGAAAATTAAGTATTTTTAGTATTACTATAAAAATAAGTGTCAGTCTGGGGAAAGGAAATCCCAGGGCAAAATATCTCTAAAAACCAAAATCAGTCAAAGGGAGAAATAAAGTTTGAAACCCGTTTATTTCTCACAAACTGCAGTCCCAGTCCATCTTTCTTCTCTTGCTCAAGCAGCAACCACCCCGGCCTCCCCCTCACCTCTCAGGTACAGATAAGCCCTCTGTTGCCCAAGTAATCACCCACTGATATGGATATGAACTTCTCCACCCCTGAGGAAAGATGCAAATGCACTAAAGCCATACTTCTTTCCACCTCTGAACGCCTATTGACATGCAGATACACTAAAGCCACGCGAGATCTTCTGGAAATGTTTCAATTTTACCCACAATAAGTATTGAGCTCTAGAAAACCAATAAACTGTTTTCTCCTTTGTCTGTCTCCTTCTTTATTTTCTTCCCTCCAGTCTTCCTTTCTTCCCTGAACTATGCTGTTCATTAATGGAAGACTAGACCTGTAGCTTCAGTAGAGAAGCTGGGAGAGGGGGAGCACAGCATAGGGAAGCAGTAGGTATGCATATAAAATTTAAGACACAGGTGCTGGTCCCTCATTTCATTTTGTAAGAAAGTGATAAAAACATTATTTCATATCTATTCTCACTAGAGTTATGTAGGAAGGGAAAGATTCCACACTATTTTCTCTTTAATACTACTTGGAAGAAAATTTTCCAGCTTCACTGGCAGCATCTCATTGTTGGCTTTGACAAACCTCTCATTGTTCCTAACTCCTTTCATTTTTCTTGTCCTTAGGTATTGTCTGTTAGACTACTTTCCTCCCCATTTTAGTAGTCTTTTTTATTTGCTCCTGTGAGGAATTTTTTTTTTTAAGCACAGAAGTCTATTTATATTTCAAACAATTTTCTCTGTGACTTGTTTTCTTTCTTAACTTTAGGGTTGGCAGAATATAGGTATGATGGCATCTGTGAATGAAAGGGATGCTTTTTAATATCTTATTAATTCATAGTGATAGGCCCAGGATCAGGAATCATGCGTTTTTATTTCTGGCTCTACTTGGTACTTGCTTTTTCTTAAATTTGGTAATAATAATTTTTGGCCTATACCACTCATATGTAAAACATAAAATATTGAATATAAGAGGAAAGACTTAAAATATAAAAGTTATAAGAAGATACTAATAAAAATCTTGTATGCATTACTGCTTTCTGGAATCATATTATTTATTCATCACTTATTCATTCAAGTGAATTCAGCACCTAGAACATGTCAGATATTTGCTACATGATGCAGATATAATGGTAAGTAATCAAATTCTTGTCTCAAGATGACATTTACCTCGCCAGGATTTGCTGAACCATCAACTTGTGATTGTTAGGAGAATTTTCCTGATCTAATTTTGTAAGTTCACCTACATTTTAATAGTTTCCTAATTGTGCAAGTCCATTTGCTTGTTTTTTTGGTGGAGGTTGTGTAATTTAAATAATGGGCTCAATGCCAGATAGTGGCTGGATTTCTATGACTTGTCCTACTCTACCTCATTGCTAATAATACTTGCTTTATTATTCATTGAACACTAGTCCTTTTTCTCTTTAGTATCTATGCTTGTCTGTTTTGTGTTTGGGACATACTCTTTAATTTCTTTTGAAAGACTTTGATACATTGATTCAAACTGTTTTGTTACTTTTTTTTCCTCCATATCACAAATTATGTATTTCATCTGTCTTTAGTTTTTGTTTTCAGGGGAGAATTTCAGTTTCTACTCATTATCAAATGTTTCCTTCAGGAAACAATTATATATTGTTTTTCTTTCTTTCTTTCTTTTTCTTTTTTGGTCAAGGTATATGATCAAACATTACTTAAAATGTTGATGGAACTGAATGAGACTCCATGTAATCTTTCTTCATTTCCCTGTGTGAATGTGGTTTGTGTGTGCAATTTACAACCTCTGTTTACCAATATAATCTTGTGATAGATACTTCCCAAAGGTCATGCAGCATATATAAATTAAATACATCCATCATGGTCTTATTTTATTTGAAGATTCCCCTTAAAGATACTTAAGCGAATGCCCATGAATAGTTTGAAAATTGTTGCTTTAGGAAATGTACTCATTGAAGAGTCTACCAGAATTATTTCCTCCTCTGTTCTCAAGAGAACATTGGCTTTGGCCATGTCTTCCATTAGAATCAGAACGATTACCATTAGTTTGCTAAGTGTATTTGTGAGGAAATTGCCACATTCGGTGATACAGTAAAAACATAAACTCGTGTGACTGACAATGAAGGAAAAAAATCTCTTCATGGGAGGAACACCTGGACACTAGCATTATCTCATTTACTATTCAGGAATCTTTTTTTGTAGATGGAAACCCAAGTGGAACTAAATTGAGCAAAAGGATGACCATTAAAAAGATATTAGTATCATTCTGAGAATCACTGGAATTGAAGAACAATCAAAATTTGGAAGGGAGGAATCTGAAAGTTCTTCAGAGATTTTATTAGGATAGCAGTTTAGCTCTTTTAACAGCATGGTTTAAACAAGGCAGAAGATTTATTTATCTCTTATGTAAAATCATGAGTGAATAGACAGTCTGGAGGAGAAGGTCACATGATTTGTGTTATCCAAAGTCCAAAGTTCCTTCTATCTGATTGTTCCACCATAACTAATTGTCTTATTTTCTGCATGATTTATTCTGGATCACTTCCTGTCAGATCTAAGTTCCAGCCCCTGGGATTGGGAAAAAATGGGAGAGCAAGCTGTTTACTTATAAGAATGTGACACTAAAACTGCACACATCATTTCTGCTCACATGTCTTTGGCTGAACTTAGTCATGCTGCTACAGAGTGGCTGGGAAGTATAGTCTCTAGCTGATACATGTTCCTGACTGAAACTTGAGGGTTCTGTTACCAAAAGGAAGATGTGAGGAAAGCTTGCAGGGACATATTGCAGTCTTCACCACAGGACTAGTAGCCCTTGAACATGGTCAAGAGTCTATCTTTGCCACTTGTCCCTCCTTCTCTCTATAAGTGCTGCTACAGGACACAGAGCAGGAATTATGGTTATCAGTGGCTTTGTGTTTAACTTCCTCAGTGTTAAGATGAATATAATCTCCTAAAGGCAGGCTCCACTCTTTATTTGTCCCTGGTACATTGCTCAGGGAGGCCATGGCTAGAGAGGAGAGTGAGGCTCTAGGTGAGCATAACATCGTTGTTTTACAGGTATTTATTAGGCACCCATGTATCAGGCAGTGTTCTAGACCAGGGATAAATCTAATCTTGCACCTGTTTTGTGAATCAGCTATTGCTGGGACATAGTCACATCCATTAGTTTGCATGTTGTCTGTGGCCGCTTTTGTGCTTCAACAGCAGAGCTAGTAGCTGTGACAGAAACAGTATGTTTTCCATGCCTATGGTATTTATTATGTGGCTCTTCACAGAAAAATTTTGCCAGCCACTGTTCAAGATATTGGGGATACGCCGGTGATCAAGACATGCAAGATCCCCATCCTTATGTAGCAAATATACATTGTAGTTGCCCTCTGAGGTCCAGTTTTCAAGGTGATTCCTACGTCTTACTAGATTGTCTGACACAGCAAATGATCCAATTCTCCATTGTCTGTATGGGCTTCCAGGTCTCTTTAGAATAGCTCTACATAACATAGTATGCTCCTACAAGGAGAGCTATACACTATTGCAACCCTAGTTCAGTGTCCTTATGAACTTATAAAAGAGATTCCACAGTCATCAAAATGACCTTGTACTTGCCTCCTGGTCCTTCATGGTCCATGAATAATTCAAGCTATCATTTTATTGTGTTATGTGTTCACATTGCTATTTTCTTGCTTCTGACCATTTTCCATATGGCTTCTTCCATTTTTCTTGATCTGTATTCTCATGACATTTGGATTATTTTGAAAATGGTTATGTCACCTGTGGCTGAAATACTAATATCCTTTTTTTTCTCATGTAAATATCTCTATCCTCTTCCTTTTGTTCGTTTTTTTTCGTAAAATCTTATAGAGGTGAATTCAGAATGTAGACATTCTTTCAGTTAGATTGAGGTTACTCATTACAGGTCTCACTCAATCTGCAAAGTAATGCAGTACATTAGTTTAACGCTCACATGCCATCCACTGCAGGATGACATCCCTCCAATATCTGATTATGAGTATCAAGATTAGAGTCTTCCTGTAACACAGCCATTGGGAGTTCAGAATGCGTCTGCCCAAAAATATGCTCCCATAAGGCTGTGGATAATTAACATAAGGGGAAGGAATGAAATAGGGGGTAAAGGTGCAAGAGCCTCATGGCAGGAGAAATTTATGATGGGGAGAACTTTATAATATGAACAAAGTGTATATTAGTATATTTATCAAAGGTTTGAAATTGAAAATCGGTTGAGTATGGTGTGTGCTCATCGACGTCACCTTCAGTCCAATCAGGAAGGAAAGGCTTACTGTGGTTTCATTAGTTTATTAGCTGTCAGCTTATTGTTCTTGACTTTGCAGTTGTTTCTCTCCCTCCCTCCTTCCATACCTCCTTCCTCTCCTATGTCCCTCCTTTCCTCTTTGCTCTCTTCCTTTCTTCTATAGATCATTACTGTGTGCTTTCTATGTTATAGGTTCTGATCAAGATACTGAACAGTATAACTGAACAGTGGAGGCATAGTCCTTATCCTCATGGACCTTACATCTCACAAGGGAGACAGATAATAAAAAAGGCAATCATTGGAGGGGACTTTGAAAGCACATGGCAAAAATGAATAGTTCTTTTTCCTAGTTAAAATTCTTTGGTAATTATATAATCACTTTTATATTAATATCAATATCGTTAATATCAAGTTCAGTTTTCTCCTCTAAATGCCAAGGAACTTCCTAATTGACTAGGTAAGCACTTACTAGCACCCAAGAACTGTAAAATGATAACTAGATAGGATATGCTTGGCCTGCCATCATTAGACTGGTGCTTTGACACTACTGACTAACAATTAAAACAGAATCTTCTTTTAAGGCAACTCTCCAATTAGCTTTACGTTATTTTGTATAGTAAACTTGCATTTCTTTAAAAAGTTCTTTTAACTCAAAATTTTTATTAGGATTCCCTAAGATTCTGTTTTTGTTTTGTTTTGTTTTGCAGTTACATTTGAGGGACATCTTACTCCCCTTACTAAAGAGGTGGGAGGCTGCTGAATGTTTCATAGAGTGGGACAGGTTTCTAGGAAATGTTATCTCTATAACTTACACCTAAGCAAGGGTGATGATCCAGGTTAATGATGATAATAGCAATAGTGAGAGTGATAAATAGCCAACACTCTCATAGTTCTAGGTGTTAAGTGTACTGACTCATTAACTCTTACAAAAACTCTATCATTAGCTCCATTTTATAGATCAGGTTACTGAGGCCCAGAGCTGGTAAGTGACTGAACTGGGGGGTGCAAATGCACGCTATTAGGTACACACTTGTAAACACTATGCTCTACTTTGTTTTATAGCTGCATACCAGCAGCTATAAGATAGTTTCCCTGGCATTGAGAGAAGAGGAGAGTTTTTGGACTAGCTGATCTGAGCTCTAATACCAGCTCTGTACCAACATGCCTTTTGCCTTGGTTTATATAACTAAACTTTAGGACTGAGTTATAGTGATATTCCATTAAGTATGTCTCTAGACATGTTCTATGAAAAAGGACTTACCAGTTAAATAAGCTTAGGACATGCTGCAAAGTGTATTTCTCTCTTGGAAAGGTGCAGTGTTTCAAAAAATTCTGCAGTAAAGATACCTATTCAACTTATTTGAACCAATTCTTCCTAAACTTTTGACCAAGGGATGCCCTTTCAGAGAAGAATGGAGGCGATAATGCATTTAAACACACTAGAGCACTAGTGGTTTATGAAACTATTTCCAGAAGCTCTGAACCATATAGTCTTTAATGATTCTTTCAACTTCAAAATTCCTGTGATTGTAAATCTCAGTTGCATATATACATGTATTTAACAATCTATTTGTATTGACCTCCAGCGTTGACACCAAACTGATTCAAAGTTTGATGAACCCACATATGCGTAATACTGTGGGTTGTGGGTTGAAGGTATACTTAATATTCTTCACAAACAAACACAGCTCAGTGGTATCAAATTTACAGTTTGAGGCCCTTCCAGCTCATTTCCTGGCATGTATAACTTATGTTCCCTATCAAGCTAAAGTAGAACCTGCCTTAACCATACGTTATTAGATTTAATGACAATAATTTTCTGTTGAAGTTAACTGAATTACAGTTTTACATGCAAATGAGTTTATGTAGTAACATCCCTGAAGTCTTGGTGTTAGTAATAGAAAGTATTGTTCACAATGTTTGTTTCACCTTTCATGGAGTTTCCCGCAAAGATCTGCCACTAACACAATGGTTTTCTTACTTTTTCCCTAGCTGTTTCAGGGTAGGCAGTTTAGAGCTCTGGCCTTAATTCTGAGAATTCTAGTGTGTGTGAACTTACTGTTCTGTGTGACTTTGTGAAGGCACATACAGAGAAACCTTTCCTGATTTCATTGATTGAACTGCACCATAGTTCAAGGTTGTAAACAGTTTACAGAATTGCTTTAGAAAGAGCACATTTAAGCACCTTAAAATATATATTGAGGGACTTAAGAATCTTTTCCCATTCTACCCATCACCAAGATATAAGAAATCAGAGTTGTAGATGAGTTCCTCATCAGCATTTAAGGTGGTGAAATTGAATTTATACAACTTATTATCCCCAAGTTTTACTCACAATCAAGAAATAAGAAATTAGTCTTGTTAAGGAAAAATATGTCTTCCTGCAAAACTGAACAAATGGGCAATTGACAAAGTACCACTACAATATAGTACTATTAGCTAAGTTAGCTAAGACCTTCAGAAATGAGACATTCTGTAGTGTGAATGAACTCCATGGGAGAAAAAACATGGAAGAAATATCTTGTGCAGAGACATTGAACTGGGGTCTTCTCTCATGTAAGAATCTTTAATAGTTCTAGTAAGCATTGAGAAGAGACTTCCTGGGGTAGTAAGTTTGCCTCTTTAATGGAATTCCCAGCTGGCACAGTCTTCCAGCTTTCAGTCATGAATGTAACTTGCATTGAAATTCTTGACAGATTTTTTGCCAAGTGTCTTCTTCCTTTTTGTTAAAGACAAAGTATAGATCTTTAGCTGATCCAGAGACCCCTTTCCATTCAGGAAGTTCTTTTCATTCATGGTGATGATTATGTATCTGGCCCTATGGAAGGTTGGTATACCAAACTAGTCTCTTATTATCATAATCTGAAAGTGGGGAGGAGCAGAAATATCCCATAAAAACTTACTTTCGAGGGGATTCACTGGCATGGTGGTGTAAAAAATAAGAACTTCATTTTCCAGTCCATCACTTTCTAAGTGCATTATCTCGAGCCAGTTGCTTCATTTCTCTCAGCTTTAGTTTTTTCCTCTGTAAAATGGGGATTGTGAAAGTGCCCCCTGGCAGGCTTTGTCAGGATCAGAAAAGTCCAGCACGTATGAGGCACCGGGCATATAACTGTCATTCAGAAATGTTAGGTGTCATTATTAGTGGCTGCAGAGATTCAAATGGTTTTCATCAAGTTTTTTAATTCAGAAAATTATGTCATGTTGGTTCATCAGCAGAATCTTTGTAGGCTCATGAGAAGAAAAAATACTACATTGTTTCCTCAGAGATAAAGCCAATAGGATTGTTGAAATTGTGGCAGCAGCAATTCTCTTCATGGTTATAATCTTACATTGCACTAGGTTCTTAAATACATCTTTTAGTTTCAACTTATTATGGTGTAAGAACATCAGGAAGAGGAAGAAGAATCAGCATGAGATTGACGGTTGAGTGGCAACTGTAATTTTCCATACAACAGAATCTTTGCTAATATAAAAGTTACCTTCTGGTTATGTAAAAGTTTAATGAAATATAGGCACAAACTGGTGTGTTTTATCCAACAAAGAACAAGTGCAGTCACAGAATTTAGCATGTTGAGTTATTCTTTCCAAAATCAACCACCTAAGGACCAACGAATATGATTTAAAACAGAATTTCTATGCATTCCTTTTTGATTGAACAAAACAGCTTGTATAGCTAAACTGGGTAGCTACAGTATAATTTGGTAATGTTTCTATTTGTTGGAGAAATGCTGAATATTTGCAGGAATGGCAAGAAGCAAAACATAGTCTTCATCTGTATGCAACATAGTCATAACACAAATTATGAGCTCAGAGATATGATTTCTGAAAAGATTGTATTAACATTGTGAAGATTAGAGCCCCCCTCATTTGCATAAATCTTGGGAATGTTGTTGCATGATAAAGCTAGCAGTTTATTTGGTGGTAGCAAACAGTGAAGTTGCATAGCACTCTATTCCACAGCTCTTGTTCCCTGATGATAGATGCAGGAGTTTGCTCTTTGTAGAAGTGCTTGGGAATCAGTATAGTCCAGATACCACTCTCAATTCAAAACTCAGCTTAAATAAAAAGGAACACCTTAGAAATGCTGTTTGAAAAATAATGAGTAAATTCTGACATATAGAGACAGTGAAAAATTCTTCTGGGAGAGAAGAGTATAAAATATCTCCTCAACATAAGCTTGTAGCCTTTTTAACTAACTATAGTTACTCCTAGGTAACCCCTGATTATTTCAGTTTTCAAGGACAACTGACCTGGAGGGAATGAAAGCTTTTATTTAAAAACCAAAAACCTGCTGCCATGTTCCTGGGGTCATGTGATCTTTTTATGTCTATGAAGTCTTAGCTAGAAAAAAATTCCCTGATAATTCACAAAGCCAGAAAGCTGGTGTCTTCTCAGATGGCTGATATATTGCACTCAGGACCAAGACCTTTTCTGTGTTACAGCTCTTTTGTTTCTTAATTAATGCATATTAACTGCTAAGGATGCAGGAGTGGAGGGGCCGAGTCACCAGTATGGTATGTTGAAGATGAAATGGCAGTCAAAATGTTACATTATAAAAATGGAGGGAAAGGAAGAGGGCACAGTGTGAATAAAGGTATATAGGGGAGTCCTCTGTGTTTAAGAGGTCATCTTTGTGGGGCTGGGATACATACAGATATGATACATCCAATGTGTGGTGAGAAGAATTTGATTTAGGATGATGATGTCTGAAAAGTTCTAAGTGGGAAAAAAAGGCCAGTGGGATAAAACATTGAGGTTGCAAGTGAGTCTATGTCCTGCCTGCTGAGATGGTGGCCCCAGCTTTCACTTTAGACAATTGATGCTGGTGCTATAGGGTCTGTTCTGCACTGAACCTTCTCACATAATGTGAGTTGTGTTTGTACCACAGATTCTTTTTACTGTCCAGAGTCTGTGCAACATTCATAATAACAAGAGTTAAAAATCAAAGCTAGCAATTAAAGTGGGCCGAGGTCTCTCTTCTAACCAAAAAAATCTCCCTTCATTAAATTAACAATAAAGCAAACAAACACGAAAACACAATAACATACAACTTAGAAGGATTCTGAAAACCACAGACTAGAGATGGAAATGGCTGATCTGTTTACTGTATACTAGGTAAAATTGATTCTGAAGCCCTGAATAACTCACAGTCTCACATTTAATGGGGTGTGCAGTTTATAACTAGTATAATAAGGCTGAAAAGCCCAGAACACAGTATGAGAAAAGAGGGTGGGACAGTTAACTTTAGCTGGAAGAAGGGACAGCAGGGAAAACTCTGCAGAGAAAGGGACACTAGAGCTGGACCATTAAGAATGAGTATGATTCTGTTTGTTAGAGAAAAAAGAAGTGACAGACATTCTAGCAGAGGGACCAGAATAAGTAGGGACAATGTATGAATGAATGATAGGTGAGCATCCATGGTGTGTCCAGTGGAAATTAAGAGGTTGATGCGGCTAGAACAGAGACATGCATAGGGGTGGAGGCTGGTGATACACAGCTGGAAGATAAGTTGGAATTAATTATGAAGTGTTTGCAAGTAAGACATGCTGTTGGTTTTGGATTTCATTAAACACTCAAAGGGTTTTAAGTAGGGGAGTACTATGATCAGTCTTGGCAGAGCGAAAGATACATCTGAGATGGTGCAATTTGGAGAAAAGGAAATGGATTAAGGAGTGACTGTTACGGCCTAGGTAAGAGAATATGAAGGCACAGTGAAACGGGAGGAGGGGCTGGATTTGAACAGTATTTCAGTAGGATAATAAATCAGGTTTAGTGACTGACTAGATGTGGAGAGTGAATTGAAGAGATCAATCCAAAATAATCTTGAGGTTTCCAACTTGGTTTCTGTCTTTTCTAGCATGTCATTAAGAAAGATAGGAAACATAAGTGGAGGAAAACAGGGATTTAGGGGAATGCTGAAGTCAGTTTTGGACATGAGTTTCTGTGGCTTATGCGAGATGGTTCAGTGAAAATGTTCAGTAGGCAATTGGAAGGTGGATTTGGAACCCAGGGGAAATCAGAGGTGGGGAAGCAGATTTGGATGCCACTTACATAACAGATGGTTTGAGACAGTGAGAGGTAATGAAATCACCTAGAGAGAAGGTGTAGAGAGGTGTAGAGATGAAACAGAAGCAACTCAGGGAGGCACCCTGATGAGTACCCAGCATTTGCCAGACAGTCCAAGGAAGAGGAGTCAGAGAAGATTTATATTTTTTTATTTTTAATTTTTTTTAAGCAGAGTGAAAGTTTTATTTAAGGTTTCTTAGAGAAGTGCAGCAGGCAACCTCAGCAAGCAGAGGCACCTTGAAAGGTTTGGAGAGACAAAGTTTAAGATTAAAAGGTTACGCTCTTAGAAAGAGCGGGCAACCTCAGAGAGAGGAGCACCAGAGAAGGAGATTTAAAAGGGGCCTGAAAGGCAACAAGAGAACCAGATTAAAATGGTGTTTTGTAGAGTAATTTAGAGAAGAGTTTCAAGAACAGGGAATGGTCAGTAATGACAGATATTGCAAAGAAATATTATGGTTAAAAGTATCTTTCTATTTTTTTTCCAACTGTGCCTAGCTACCGAGTGGGCCATGGCTAGCCATACTGTTCATTGTTTGTGAAATAGAAAAAGGGCTTAGGGAGTGAAAGGTACCTTTGTGTGCATTAAACAAATGAGTCCCTCCCTCTAGTTGAAGGCAGCACTTGGACTGTGGCAAGTGGTTCTGCTTCTCTCTGCTCCTGCCTGAACCATCCTGTGCAAGGCGTATGCTGAAAAGTCATTTGTGGCTTTGGTTAACCAGGGACAGGGGCAGTAACTGAATGATGGTGGATCAGCGCAAGGGTCCAGGAGAAGGAGCTGAAGGAATTGAGGTGATGTTGACTACTTATTTAAAATGATTGCCTTTGGGTTCAAAAAAGATAGGGAGTGATGCAAGGAGAAGAAGAGACTGGCTGACTTGAGGAAATGAGGTAGGAAGTCAACAGAGATACTGATGAGACCAAAGAGCAGAGTTTCTAGAGATTGGTAGGGGTAAAAGAATTGATTACAAGATGAGTGGGAATGGATTCTGGGGCAGAAGTAAGGGTTTGACGTGGAGAATGTTGGGAACGATGGGGCCAGGGTGTTGTGTAGTTCATCAAAACATATGTTAAAATCACTGAGGCTGACAGGAGGCAATTGAGTAGAAAAGATAACTGTGATCCTTAAGGAATATGAGGGAATGATGGGGAGGGGGTGTCAGTGAATGATAATGAGGTTGGAAAGAGTGTTGTATAACCTGATGTCATAAACTTCAGCTGGTGGCTGAAGCAGAAAAAACAGACGAACTTTTTCCCTGAATGGCTGGTTCAATTTATAATTTAATAACTCTTTTGGTACCAAAAAATTCATATTCTGGATATTTTGTTTGGTTATAATGACTAAAACACAATAGACTAGAGAAAAGCAGTAGTAGGGGAAACCATGGATTTAAAATGACATCGAAAAGGTGGGTGGTTACAGGACAAAGTAAAAGTCGTACTGCTATAGTAGAAGAGCAACCAGTCCAAGGTACATAACCTTTTAATGGCATCATCTTAGGGTGTGAAACTATGAGTGAGAATCCTGTCATTTCTCTTTGGAGGGTATTCAGCTCAAGTAGACCTCTTGACCGCACTGTCCTGGCTGCAGGAGAACCTGTGACAGCCCTGCACTTTTTTGCTGGGAAGACATGGTATGTTAGGGTATTCCATCAGCATACGCCCAACCCCCCGGCTCCGTGCCAAAGGACTTCAGATACTAGTGCGCAGTTCTTCCTTGATTATGGTCTTCCATCTGGATCTTTCATTTATTTGGGGGAGCTGAGAGCCTTGAGCATACCTTATCTTTCAAGAAGTCACTATGTTGTGTACTTGAAACCAATATAATATTATATATCAACTATACTTCAATTTAAAATAAGAAGTAAAAAAAGAAGCCACATATCTGAACAATGTACTGATACAAGAGATATAAAAGGAATAAAAACATAATTTTACAATCAAAGTATTATTTGAAATTCTTGGACCTTTCTGCATCTAAGGTCTTAAGAGTGAAAGTGCCAGTGAAAAAACAATGACAAAGACCTCAATTATTTCTTATTTGTGTTTCATGATACTCAGTGGCATGACTAGTAACGGCAGTTCTGATATAAAATTTAGTGTGGAACTCTGTTGTTGCATAGTTCTGTCTTCCACAAAAAAGAGCTCTCACCTGAATAGACATTTTTCCAAAGAAAATATACAGATGGCCAACAGACATATGAAAAGACGTTTACCATTACTAATTTAGGGAAACTCAAATAAGAACCCCAGTAAGATACCTCCTCACACCAGTCAGACTGGCTAGTATCAAAAAGGCAAGAAATAACAAGTGCTGGTGAGGATGTGGAGAAAAGGGAACCCTCCTACACTGTGGGTGGGAATGTAAATTAGTGCAGCTGCTATGGAAAACAGTATGCAAGTTGCTCAAAACATTAAAAATAAGAATACCATATGACCCAGTAATTCTGCTTCTGTGAATTTACCCAAAGAAAATAAAATTACTAATTTGAAAGTATATATACACCCTATGTTTGTTGCAGCGTAATTACAGTAGCCAAAATATGGAAACAACCTGAATCTGCATGGATAGATGAATGGATAAAGAAGATGTGGTATATGTATACAATGGAATATTAGACATAAGAAAGAATGAAATTTTGCCATTTTGTGACAAAATGGTTGGCCTAGAGGGTATTATGCTAAACAAAATAAGTTAGAGAAAGACGAGTAATGTGATTTCACTTATATGTGAAATATAAGACATAAAACAAACAAACAAAAAATAGAAATAGACTTGTAAACACAGAAAACAAACTGATGGTTACCATGGGGGGTGGGTAGGGAATAGGTGACATAGGTGTAGAGGATAAAGAGTTACAAACTTCCAAGTATAAAATAAATTAGTCACAGGGATGAAAAGTACAGCATAGGGAATATAGTCAATAATATTTAATATCTTTTTATGGTGACGGTAACTACACTTAGCATGGTCAGCATTTCAAAATGTTAATAATTGTTGAATCACCATGTTGTACTCATAAGACCACTGTAATATTGTATATCAAGTATACTTAATTAAAAAAAAGAGAGCTCTTCTCTTTTGACCTTGGAGTGGAGGAAATGGATGGATTTGGCTAAGTAAGCTGTGGTCCATGGTTGGATCATGGGGAGCCAGCACTTGGGAGAGGCAAGGGGCCAACTAGCTTGAGAGTATCTTGAGAACAGGCATTGAGTCTTCTTTGTCTTTTCATTACCTACTGTTGTGCTTGGTACCAGCAGAGGTTTAACAGTTTTACTGAATTTAGCCCCACTTCCTTGAGAAGTTGGAGCTGAGGCCGAGACACTGCTGCTGATAAACTGTTGTGTGTTTGCTGTGCTCCAGGTGCTCTTCCAAGTGTATACATACTGGCTTATTTGAGCACCAGTCTTATAAAGTAGGTTCCTATTGCCACCATTTTACAGATGAGGAACTGGAGGCTAATTAACCTGTCTAAAGTTATTTATCTAATCAGTGATAGAGCCAGGCTGGCTCTGAAGTCCAAGCTTCAAACTCTATGCTGTATTGTCTCTCAAGGGGTGGAAAAGCTGGTTGGAAAAAGTAGATAAACAACTTCATTTCTTACCACATAGATTATTTGTTGCATCTCCCTTTCTTTCTCACAAATCTAACTTTTCTCCTTCAGCATGTGACCTTGAGCAAGTAAGTCCATTACATCTTAAACAAACAAACTTCTTTTAACCAAACACCTTTGTGTAGTTTCACAGTGCCTATGGGAAAAACACAATCTGTTGCTTCTGGCCAACCTCTTTTCCTGAGCTGAGACTTGGAGAAATATGTTTGATCAAGCTTCATAAAGGGATGCTGTGTGAGACAGCAGAGAACTGCTTCAAAGACATGTCCACAGTGACTGCATTGTAGAACTGTTCCTGTAGGGACCTTTATGTGGTGTGAAATTATAAAGACAGAGTATTGTTCATTTAAAGCAGTTTTAAGGTGGAATGAATACTGTGTAATCTGAATTTATAACTCCCTGATGGTAGCTTGAATTGAATGCCTAGTTCTGTGTTACCTGTTGGGACCTATGTTATTCTGAATGACTGGAATATTTATTATTTTACCATTTGATGGGCATTACTATGTAAATGCCAATGTAGGCCCTCACATTACTGGTTTTAATTAAGATCAAGATCAACTTGGGAGATTGTATTGGCTATGTGGTTATCCTCTATGCAAATGGAATCTAGAAGTGTCTTAACTAGTATAACTCAGAAATAGGACTTCTCTTTCTTTTTTTTTGTATCCTCCAATATTAAAAAAGCAACCAAAATGTCCTCCCACCAGTTTCCTCTCTGTCCAAACACACTACCAAAGCCACATGCCTGCATGCATGGAGATGGGTAGGGGAAAATTCATCATAAAATTTCCTTGCTGCTATGGGCTTCAGAGGCTTGAACAAGAAGAGGGATTTTTTTCATGTTAATAGGAAGGGTAGGTGTAGTTGATATGGCAAGTAAAAAAGGAATATTTGAAGATAAGAGCTACATGAAGTTGTTAGAGAAAGAGGCTCTGTGATTCAAATTTTAATATATTTTTTCCTTTGTAAGAAAATATGTGAAGAGCTGGCATGATATGGATATCCATCTGAATTCTTCTAGACACCCTATTATATAAGTCTGGGAGTTCATGATTTATCGTTATTTTTCTCAAATAGATGAGTGTCTAGAATGAAATTTTTATGAACCCTATCCAGAAAGGTTCACTAAATTTCCATTTTGTTTAGTGACACAAAGAGGAAAAATACAGCTTTTCTCTGATTATGATTTCCCCAATTGAAAGATGAATTAAATAAGAAAAATTCCAAGTTGTCATCCCAAATGTGACAAACATGGGAGACTGAAGTCAGTCTACTGGATGTCTTCGTTGAACTGCTGCAGGAAGCCTGTATTAATTAATGACTTCTTTGGCAGAATGTTGTATGATAATGGAAAACTTCATGTAATTTGTTTAGTTAAAAGACATAAAGGGTTTATTGCTACACTATTTACAATAGCTAAGATATGGAAGCAACCTAAATGTCCATCAATAGATGAATGGATAAAGAAGATGTGGTACATATACACAATGGAATATTACTCAGCCAGAAGAAAAAAACAGATCCTACCATTTGCAACAACATGGATGGAGCTAGAGGGTATTATGCTCAGTGAAATAAGCCAGGCAGAGAAAGACAAGTACCAAATGATTTCACTCATATGTGGAGTATAAGAACAAAGGAAAACTGAAGGAACAAAACAGCAGCAAATCACAGAACCCATGAATGGACTAATAGTTACCAAAGGGAAAGGGACTGGGGAGGATGGGTGGGAAGGGAGGGAGAAGGGTGGGGAAAAAGAAAGGGGGCATTACTATTAGCATGTATAATGTGGTGGGGGGCACAGGGAGGGCTGTGCAACACAGAGAAGACAAGTAGTGATTCTACTGCATCTTACTACGCTGATGGACAGTGACTGTGAAGGGGTATGTGGGGGGGACTTGGTGAAGGGGGGAGCCTAGTAAACATAATGTTCTTCATGTAATTGCAGATTAATGATACCAAAATAAAAAAATTTAAAAAAAAAGACATAAAGGAATGAGTTAAATGTCAACCCAAAACTTACATGTCAACTCAATGTCAGTCTAGTGAAAACAATTATCATTTAAGAAACAATGTGATGCAGAGGAATAAACCTTGAACTCAGAATACCTAGGTTTTACCCTTAATTCTTCTACTAGCTTTGTGCAGTTGAGAAAGTCATATACCTTTCCTGGGACTGAATTTCTTCATTTGTAAAATAAAGGTGTTGAATTAGATAGTTTCAAAGGATCCTTCTCAATCTAAATTCTCATGTTTTCCATTGAGATAAGCATGATAGTAACTTCTACTAGTTAAGCAGTTTATACTTCAACAATTCAGTCTTCAAAAGTAATTTTAATAGCTTTAGCTTAAAAGGCAAAATTAAGTAGATTACATGCAGTATAAATAAGCTTTAATAAGTTGGAAACCAATATCGTATTACCCAGTTAGAGACTCTGCAACCCATATGTTCATAAAAATACTGTGGTGGTTTTATTGTTCTCTCTGGCAGTGCCAATCATAGTTAGCACTAATTAATGAAATTCCAGGGTGCTGTTTGCCAGGGGGTTCATGCAGTGGGTGAAGCAAACTACAGTGGCAAAGTTTCCATCATTTATATTGCCGTGACAATATTGGCTCAAGTTGCAGAAACAGTAATTCCAGCTCCCAGTCCCTGTGAGGACAAATGTAGATTGATTTATGTCCCGAGCCTCTCTAGCATATTGTCAACACTGAGATGGCTGCCAGAGCTCATCATACAAGGTGCTGACATATTCTGGGAATCAGCTTGCCTTTGTATGTATTTTCTCTGGAACCTTACATTTGCACACATTACTGTTTTTTTTTTTTTTTTTTTTGGTTTTGGTTTAAGGTCTAAGGCAGGGATTATTGATATTAAAAACAGTCTAACATTATTAATCTAGTTTATGGCAATACCAAATTTTTTAGGGTCAAGTAATGCTCAGAAAAGACCATAAACTTTCTTTAACCTGTGTTGGTACTATCATCAAGAGCATTTAAACCTAGTGACTTTCCTTAGAATCATACTTCCTTTATAGCAAATTCCTCTCCACCCCTTTTATTCCCTGGCTTTGTTTCCCTCCCATGTTCATAAATTACTGAGCCTCTCCATTTAGGTCCGTTTCTCCTACCCCAGCCCTCACTGTCAATGCTGCAAAGTCTAGGTCTTTTGGGCTCTGCAGTTGTGGTTGCTTTCTGATTCTAGTCGTAGACATACACAGTCATACACTGGCTTTTTAAAAAATTTGTCTCTGGAGAAGAAAAAGAGCCCAATATTCCAATTGATTGCTATAGCAAAGATAAATTCATCAGCTCAGTAATGAAGCATCATCCCTGTATGGGTTTGATTAAATAAATTGAATAGTTTACTTAATTGTGTTGTAGGAAATCAGAGGTTATCATGTTGCAGATTTCTAGCACTTTTTTTTTCTTGAGAATATAAGACAGTTCAGTGCTTCTTCAAACAAATCATTAAGATAACGTATAGACTCAAAATTCATCAGTTTTTATGTCCCATGCTTCCAAGTGGGAAAGTCTTTTTTTCCTGCATTTTTGAAAAATTGAGATGTAACACAGGTAAAATGTAATATTAGACATACAGCTTGATGAATTTTTACCTCATGTCTATCCAAACTATTAAATATTTCTCACTTTATGAAAGGATCCCTCTTCTTCTCTCCCAGTCTGTAGGCCCATTCTCATTTCTGCAGAAGGTAACAGAAATAAAATTGGTTGACTGTTTAACATTTTTATTATCTGTTTTCCCTTCTTTTTTTGTCATTGCAGAACCATTGTATCTCTAAAAATCCACTCAGATTTTTCCCCTAAAGGATAGGGTAGAAAATGGCCACTGAGCATTGTGAGTTTTGTTACATATTACTTCCTGTTGGATGCATCTCTAGGGCAGAATATTTCTTGTTGTCCTTTATTTGGTTATTAACAGAGAGGCAGAAGATTTGCTATTTTTTTAAAGATTCCTGAAAGATTGCTTATATGTATAAAAGGATAGCATACTTTTCCATTTTTCCATCAGTGGAGATTTTTCTCATTCACACAGTTTATTTTATTGTTCAGTCTCTTGAGAGAGATCCAACTCCTTCAAATTTTCCTTTTGTTCGTAGTCAGCAACATTAAACTTTTAAGGTCCACTCAGACACAGAGGAGAGAATGAAGTGAAAGAACATTATTGCGGTAGTGGGCCTTTGTAGAGGTGATTCAAGCATTTCCCTGGGGTTCTACAAAAGAATGAGAACACTGAGAGCCGGAGCTGGTGGGGTTACAGAGGCCAGAGCCAGGGCTTATTTGCTGCTGAATTCTGATTTTGCTCAGTCCTTATGCAAGGCTTCTGGTTTCCCATATGAAATCTCAGGCAGATTCAAACCCTGCTTGCCCCCTCGTATCACCAATAACCTTGGAAATGCTAATGCTGAACATTTGTATCATACTTACATGTTTAAAAAAATCCATCTCCCTATTTGATCTCATTATATATTGTGACAGCTTTGTAAAGTAAGTGTGATAAACCTCTTATCCCCCATCCCTCTTTTCTTACTGTTAATAAACTGGAATTTAAGGAGATTAAGGGTCTTTCCCAAAGAATATATCTTCCTGAGTAGTTTGGTTCCTCCCAACTAGAGTCCTAGGGAATTTTCTTATTTTATTAATGACTCTGAGGTACATATTAGTTGTCTTCATATATTCAGAAAATAAGAAAAGGCATGCAAAACATGCACAGGATCATTCTATGGCTTGAGTTCTAATATTGTACTCATAAAATGGGTTTTAGTAGGACAGTCTTGTCCATCTATTTCATATGATTAGTTTTAATGACTTAAGTCTGTGGTTTCAGAAATATCTTTTCACATAGATATTACTTGCGCTTAGCTCTTACAGCTAAACTTACTTCAGGTTAAGAATGTTTAAAACCATGCATTTGTCAAATTGGATGCTATTAGGGTTTAAGACTGGCTGGAGCGTAGGTTCAGACTGGTTATGGTAGGTGACTGATAAATATTTATTGAACAACTGAATGGTTCTAAGCATAGTTCATTATTATTTATTATTACTCTATAATAAGAGTAAGAGCTTTATAAATGTTATAATGCAATTAATGCAATGGTGGGACTTAGAGATTCAGTTTTACTCCAATATTCTGGATATGATCAGTAACTACAGCCCTTCTGAATTGTCCTGAAATTCTTGGAATAAACAAAGGCCTGTTTTAATGGCAAAAACCATAACTGTGATGTTTCCTTCACTGGTAGATTAGCAGTATCAATAAATTATTGAAATATTAGCAAAAAAAGAATGAAAATTTTTACTAGCATTCTTTTTTCTTTTTCCATTTTATGGAAATGTCATAGTTGATCTTTTCTCTCAGCCACTGGGTCTTAAGAACTGTAGATGGCAATCCAGCCACAGAAATGATCGGGTTTGCTCAGTTTAGTCATGGCTTTTTGCTTTTCTTAGCTGCACAAAATTAATGTTGCTGTAGGAAGGCAGCATATCAAGAAAAAGAATCATAAAAACAAAAGCAAATCTCAAAGAAATAGAAAACAAGATAATTTTTTTGCAGCCTTTCTTTATAAGTTCCACTACATGTAAGTTTACAAAATGCAATTTTGGGCTCATGAGTTAATCAAGAAACACTGTGAAGGCATTTCAAACTATGGAGAGCAGAAAATCTCAGTTACCATGGAAACAAGATATCATACATGAGAACAGGCCACATCATATAGAAGATTTAATTACAATGAAATGATGAATGAATAAAGACAATTTTTTTAGCCTATTTGTGGCTAAAGTCCATTACAAGTCCAGTTTCCAAGGAAACTCATGTCTAAAAACAAGAACAAGAAAAATTATGGAATAAGATAAATTACATTGGAAAAAGATTTTGAAAAGATTACAATGGGCCTATCAATTAAGAAGAACACTTTGAATTTTAAAGAAGCACATTAGGATGGGCTTAGATTTCTTGTGAGAATCATGAACTCTCCATAATGACAATAACAAATGCACTTTCTACACAGACTAATAAAGTACTTGTTCGATTGAAAAGTGTTTATGAATCTAATTTTTAGAAGTTTGGAATGGCATATTTAGACATGCTTTTATTTTGAAATGAGTTTCACTATGATTTAAGAGATCAAAGCATGGCTGGGAAACACAGCATGGTCCTATCAGTGGACCACTTTGATTCCAAATGTTGTGTCCTATTACTGAATTTGCTGCTGATTTATGCATGTGTGTTTGGGCCGAGCCGGCAAGACATACACTATCTGGAAGGCCCTTCTGATGTAAGAATGTGAGTATAAAATTGTCACTATGCAATGCAGTCTCACTGAGAAGTGGATTTAAGTTTAGGTGGCCCAGAGAGTCCTTAAAAGCACAGTATGTTCCAAATTTTAGGCCACCAGCAGTAAGCATATTAGTGGGGGCTTTGAGCGGGAGTAAGCATTAATTATAGACATTGGTGTTTTAAAGGAGCACAAACCTACCTCCACCGCTCTCCCATTGGGGGATATGAATACACGCAAAGCTGGAGCAGGGTGAGGGATGAGAGAAACAAGTCTGGTGGGCTAATCCACAGGGCCACCATATCGGAGAGCAGTTGTGTGACCAGAGGGTCAGTTCCTGGGTATCTTATCCTGCTGCATGACTTCACACATTCACAGTAGCAGTCTGTGTTGATTTGGATTCTGGGAAAAATTACAATTTGAAGGCCCTGGGTTTTAGAGTGAGACCAGCAAAAATTTGGATCTCAGCTCTACTCTGTACTAGCTGTATGGTTTTGGGCAAGCTACTTAAAAGCTTTTTTTCTCTGTTTCTTCATCAACAATAATATTTGCTGTTGGATTGTATTACTATTAATATATGTATAGCAGGATTTCTTGGCCTCAGCTCTGTTGACTTTTGGCCCAGGTAATTCTTTGTGCAGGCTGTCCCTTGCACAGTAGGATGTTTTGCAATATCTGTGACTTCTACATATTAGATGCCAGTAGCAACCACTTCTCCCCATGACCTTCACCCAAGTTGTTAAAACCAGAACCTGTCTCTAGGTGTTACCAAATATCTTCTGCGGCTCAAAACTGTCCCCTGTTGAGAAACACTGATAAAAAGTAGATGATAGATAAATGGTAATTACACCTTGTAAGTTTACATAAGGATGCAGTCTGTAGGATACTGGTTAGATTCAGGTTTAGCCACTTAATTTCCCTGATGACCCATATCTTTGCATGCCTTTTGTCAATTTTGAAAATTTCTCAGCCAACATCTTCTCAAATATTTACTCCCTTCTATTCTCTCATTTTTCTTCCTCTAGTATGTCTACTAAAAGTATATTGAAATGTCTTTTTTGATCCTCTATGTCCCATAGCCTCTCATAATTTTCTGTCTGTATCACCTTATACTATATTCTGGATGATTCCTGCAGGAAGCAATCTTCCGTTTAGGGGTTCTTTTCTCAGGGGAATATTTTGCTTATCTCTATCTCAACTACTGACTTTTTCTTTTACTTCAATGACTATAATTTTCATTAAAAAATTTTCTGTTTTTGATATCTGACTTTGATAGTACTCTTTCTTTATGGTTTCATTTCTTTCTCACTCTCATTATATATTATAAAATAACAATTATTTTAAAGTCTTTTCTCAATTACTTTGTTATTGGTGATCCTTCAGCCTCTGTTGCCTACTCATGTCAATGTATTTTCTTGTGTACTTTATACTTTTTATCAGTTTTGATGTAATTATTTATTGTTAGGGTTTCATCTTTTCTTTGATTTATGGAAGTGACCTATTGATAATATCATTGTTGACTATGATGTAGTCTTTTATGTTTACTTATTCTGGGTGTGTATGTTAGTTTTTAGCTTAGGTTCTCCATGCAAGTAATGAAAGAATTTGGATCTCATACATATGCTAGATGTAAGCTGGGGAAATCTTTCTTAAGGTAAACTTTTTCTTTTCAAGGTTCAGGGCAGATGGCTCATATTTATGCCACATCTTTAGTAGATGGGGCTTTTCTCTTGACTTCTGACTTTATTCAGAGACTTTAATTTCAGTTTCCTGTTGGAGTATTAATACGTCAGACCCTGAAAATTCCATTACATCCATCTGATTTAAGTATCCTATTACAACTATGGATTCCCTTTTCATGTCTGGCACCTGCAGAGTTTCATTTCTTAATTTGAATCTTTACTATTAATTTTAAATTAAAAATTGAATTTTTTCCTAAATGGAACATTTCTGGGTTTTGTAGTAATGGAAGGTGTAGGTTCCCTATTCAGTTCAGCCTACCATTTTGACTTGAAGTTCCAATTTAACCTTTTTAAACCTCAGTTTCCTTATCTGTAGCCCTAGAATAAAGATGGCATCTACCCTGTAGGGCTGTCATGAGATGAAAGCGAGATAATGAAGGTAATAACTTATTTACTGAACACATAGTGATGGCTCATTGCACACTACTGTCATATAAATCAGCTGTTGCACTGCCTGCCAAATTTCAGATATTCAGTAATTTATTGCTTTAATCTATAATTACGGTTATTAGTATGTATCTTCCTCCCAGATCCATTCATGATTGGGAACTGTATCAAGAATTGAAAAGTCCCAGCAGATAGTGCCAAAACTGTTCAAATATCTCTACAATCTGCAAGTCACAGTTGTTTTGAGAGCCATTCATATATATGCTTGGACTATGACAGTGGTTCTCAATCAGGTGTGATTTTGCCTCCAAAGAGACATTTGGTGTTATCTGGAGACATTTTTGATAGTTACAACTTAAGGGGCAAGGTGCTTTGGCATCCGGTGGGTAGAAGCCAGAGATGCTGCTAAATGCCCTGTAATGCACAGGGCAGCCCCCCAGCCCCCCATAGCAATTACCTGGCTCACAATTTCAGTGGTGCTGAGGCTGAGGAGCCTGAGCTAGGTCATTTAACCTCTTTTTCAAGTTCAGTTTATTTGTAAACCATGTTTCAAATTCAGTTTGTTTGTAAACTGTTTATCTCAAAAAGGTGTTGTCAATTGTTCTCTTCACTGAGTTAGTCATAGGATGTGATTGTAAGTTGGTGACTAAAGTCTGATTCAAGGGGAATCTTTCTCATGATCTATGATTTCTTTGGTGGTACAGGGTAAAGAGCAGTTACCAAATTCACATATCCATGTAGCAAAGAACAAAAAGGAGAATACTAACAGAAACAATATAACAACAATGCCAGTAATGCGCCACAGCTCACAGACAGACACCTGTACATACGCATGAGCACAGCCACACACACAGGTCCAGCGGAGTTTGGGTGAGGCTTCTAGGGAGCATGTGCAATTAGCTAGGGATGTCTTTAGATCCTGGGGTAGATTGCATTGCATTTATACTGCTAACATTTCTGGATTTGTTATTAATATAAAATAGAGCTCCTGCAGAATCTGTCTTTCCTCATCTCTCTGAAGGTTGTTTGTTATAAAATCTTTTTCACTGTATTTAAATTTTTTGTTTCTGTGTCTGCTTCTTTTTCTAGATACCTTTGAGGGCAAGTATCTTGCCTTATTTATTTTGGTATATACAGTATGAAGCATGAAACTCAATATATAGGAGACAGTAAATGCTTGAATTAAAGAATGAACAGGTGAATGACTAAAACCAGTGCCTAGGTTTACCAGCATTTCGAGTGATACATAAATGAGGCATTGGAGAATGTAGTGAGTAGCTACAAAGGAATAGGAAGTAGAAACTCAGCCCCAGATGACATGGCAGAGTTGTGCAGGGCTGCCAAACAATGTCAGCAAACCAAAAACATTGATATACAGCAATCCAAGATGAAATTTGAACAAAGACTGAGGTAATTCCTGTTGTTCTGGAATCAGGCAAACATCACTAGTCTCTGCAAATAGTGATGGTAGCCCCAAAGCCAAAAACACACTCTGCTGGTCTCTGTGCTGGTGGTGTCCTGGGCTTATGACTGTGTGAGCCAACCAGTGAGGCTGTTTTCAGGCAGAGGTGAGCACATGATCCAACATGTTACACTTTCCATGAATTAGACATGTTCAAATGACAGCATCGGGTTTCTGATGAAAAAATCGTCTGTTGCCACTATTTGTGTACTCAATTTAGGAAAAGCTGTGACATCCAGCCAGCTAGAGAAATTTACATCTTGGGTGAAAAATTTATCTGTTCGAATAATTTTCAACCTTTTTCAACCAATGAATTCTAAAAATTTGCTCTCTTTAATGACAACCATTAAATCTCTTCTCACTTTTAAGATGCAGCCATATTTTCCATCTGGAAATCTTTTCCTGATTTTATAGATGGAAACCTAGTCTTTGGAAGATGAAGCAGCTTGCCCAGCCAGTAAGTGGCAGAGGACAATTTCAGGGCTTGGCCTTCCTGGCTCAGTGCTTGGCCTCGTGTCCTCGTGATCAGTGCACAGCACGTTTCCAGTCCTCTCACAGACTTCTCCATGTGGGGACTTTGAACTTCCTGTTTTTAATTCACCATAACATATATTTGAATATAAAAATTTGTTTTAAACTAGAGTTATTTAGAAATATTTCAGTGCTGTACAACACACTGTAGTAGGCACTACGTAATGTGAAAGAAAAAGTGTTTTTATTTAAAAAAAACTGAATTTTTTTATGAATGTATTGGGCAAATATAAATATACTTCACTGGATAATCAACATAAATCTTCCCTCAAAAATTGATTCATTTTAAAATTTCAAGTGAAATATGGATATATTCTTGACAGAGAAAAACAAAGCCCTCCCCCACCTTCAGTCCCATCTCCAGGTGTAGCCATCTGAGCTGGTTATTTCCTGGATTTCTCAGCACAGATTCTCCTCCCACTACTGTCTGATGCTGCAGCTGGGGCTGGGCCTCTGCCAGTGATATCTTCCAGGCTGCTTTACCAGATGGCTTCCGGGAAGGTTTTATAATAGGGGGTAGGAGGAGGGGGGAAAAGGAACTTCTCAATTTTTCCCATTCTATTCATTATTACTCTCACCAGTGGCAACTTGCCCCAGTCCCCATGTTCTTTGGGAAAGTCCAGAACCAGCCTCAGGGATTCCTCAATAGTACAGAAGAGACAGATGGGGCTGCCCACAAATGTCTGAGCACACTCCTCCAGGACCCTCCTTTACATATCTGGATTCTTGTAACCCTATCTCTTTTTTGTTTTTCCTGACCAGAGTTGGTAGCTCTTTCCTGCAGTAATTATCTTTGGTTACCCTTAGTGTTTCTTTTGTATTAACTTCCTAACTCTTGCGTTAAATAACTCCTCTGTTTGCAATGTCATATATTGGTTTTCTGTTTTGCTGCCTGGACTCTCAAAGATATACCACTATGTTTGCATCAATCTGTATTCCTACGATGTTTCCTTTTCTCTTTTATTTCCGATTTAGTATTTTATTATTTTTATCAATGATTACTTCCATATAAGAGGAATGTGAAAAGTGGTAACCTAAAAAAACCCTAAACTACTTCATCAAGTAATTGGGCTACTACTAGGCTAATGCCTCCACACCCATTAGCAATGAGCTATTATTGACTGAGTCACTAGATATAAAGGGCTCTGCCCAGTGCTCTGGGTGATGGCAGAGAAGGAGGAGGATTTTTTTATGGACCTGCAGACTGCTGGATGCAGATGTGATTCTAGTGCTCAAGCTACTGCTGTGAGTATGAAGCCAGGTATAAACCCTTTCACCCCAAGAATGCTTCATTGTTATTTCTCATTCTCACTGAATCCAGAGAGAATTTGACCAGGGCTGAAACCCTCAGGCAAGACAATGGAGAATGTAGATGGTAGGAAGACAGCAGCATGCCAGCTATAGAGAAGGCCTGTGTTTCCCTTAGTGGGGGACAGTACCACCACTAATAGATGCAGGTTTTCAGAAGAAGAGAAGCTAAGTAGAGTTTCCAGGTCATAATCTGGCTCTCTTTTCCTGATAATTTATAGGAAATCCTGGGAAGATAAGTGGGCAAGATCATGAATTAGTTTTGGGAGATGCAGGTCTCACCACGGTGGGTAATCAGCAGGGTTGTACGGAGCCAGGGACTGGTTATTCAGTAGGAACAGGGTCAGGAGTGGTGAGCTGCTCTGCATATTCTGATTTCAAGTTCACTTTATCCAGACTCTAGTTCTCACAAGTTGGAAAAAACAGAACTTCTTTGAGTTTTGCAGTGTATGTCCTGAACATGTGGTCCATTCAAGTGTCTTGTTATTGATAGCACAGCACCCAGCAAGTTTAACTTTGAGAACACTCCACAGACCTGGACTGGTGGCCTTCTCTATAGCTGGCATTTTGCTGTCTTCCTACCATCTACATTCTCCATTGTCTTGCCTGAGGGTTTTAGCCTTGGTCAAATTCTCTCTGGATTCAGTGAGAATGAGAAATAACAATGGAGCATTCTTGGGGTGAAAGGATTTATACCTGGCTTCATCCTCACAGCAGTAGCTTGAGCACTAGAATCACATCTGCATCCAGCAGTCTGCAGGTCCATAAAAAAACACCTCCTCCTTCTCTGCCACCACCCAGAGCACAGGGAGGAGCCCTTTATATCTAGTGACTCAGTCAATAATAGCTCATTGCTAATGGGTGTGGAGGCATTAGCCTAGTAATAGCCCAATTACATGATGAAGTCGTTTAGGGTCAGATGAGGATCCTGGCCATAGGAACTTCCATTTTTCCCACACTCCAGATTCTTCCCTCATAATCTATACATCCTCAATCTTCCACAATGGTCCCTGTGTGAGAAAGTTGGAGCACTGTAACCAGATTCCACAACAGCAACAGAGAATAATGACATAGAGATAGTAACAAAAATTATAATACAGGTAACAAAAATTATAATAATCCTCAAGCCTGAGGAGACCAGTTGCCACCAAGTGGTCATTCCAGCTGTATTCAAACCAGGTCTGCTCAGATGAGTTCATGACTTATGCTTTTATGGGAGAAATCAATTTTCTGCAATAGTCCCTGTATGAGAAACCTTGTAGCAAACAAAAATTATATTAATAATTGTCATCCTCAAGCCCAAGGAAATTGATTGCCATCAAGTGGTCATCCCAGCTGTATTTATAAACAGTCCCAGTTCACAATTCTCACTTTCCACAGGAGGCCAGTAGCAGTACTGATAGGAAGCTACATGTTACACTAAGTGAGTAGCAGTTTTTGCTAGGGTGTGTGGCCAATCCACAAAGACATTAGAGGAGATTAACCTTAGAGCAATAAGACACATGTTTTAATGACACCAACATAGGCAAATCTCATCCATCGGGTAGGATGCATGCAAGAGAGTGGTCCTATGATAGGACTGTGGCAGGAAGGGGGTCCTGTCTGGGTCTAGTACACACCTTTATCCCTCTCCCTGTTGGGGTTACTGAGGGATCTATATATAGTGCTACTGGAGGTACATGCACTGGCCATAATGACAAAACAAAATTCCCTGGTAAAATGCTCCTACGTTCTGGCAGTTTTAGGATATGCGACCATGATCTTTGGGAGCCCCTCTGCTGTTACTCCAGGAGTACACAGGAGGCCAGCTTGCAAGCCTTGTCCCCAAGGTGCCAGGAGGGGCAGCCATCACTGATGCATGTGTTGAAATGTCCAAGGCCATGTCCATTCAATGGAGTCTCCAGGGTTTAGTGCATTTGGTGCTGGAAGCAAGATATTATTCTGGTGGCCAAACCTTGGCTTCAATGATTCCTCCTTGGTCTGTACTTGCAGTTGTATAGGGGAGGCAGCCACACATGTTAGCATGTCTATGGGGCTCAGTGCTCCCTTCCAGGGTTTCTCGTCAAATGCTGTAGTGCTGTCTATAAGTGGACTGACCATCCCTGTAGACCCTGTTGGTGTTTGACTTCAGGCCAGATTTTATCAGACCATTGTACCTCTCTATCATGCCTGCCCCAGTAGGATTATATGGTACATGAAACTTCCATTTGATCTTTAATTGCTACACCCATTCTTGTAGTGCATGTCCAGTAAAGTGGGTGCCTTGATCACTCTATTTCCTATGGTCGAACTTAGGCTGCAAAGAAACACTCCAGGTGTCTTTTGGTTGTCCACTGGTCTGCACACAGGAAAAGCAACCAAAAGTCCAGGAGCTGTGTCCACACAAGGTTTGGTACCATTCTGACATGAGCAGAGACCCAGTATAGTCTATTTGCTGCCTGATGGGGATATCAGCCCTTTAGCTATTGTCCCATGTTGCTGTGGAATTTGGTATAAGTCCCTCACAGTGCACTCCTGCCAGGCTCTGATGACTTTTTCAAAGGTTAAAGACAGGCCCCACCAACGGGCTACAGCCCACATTGTCTTCTGCCCCGCATGCAACAAATGTTGATGTAACCACTGAGCCACATCAGAGGCAGGCTTTCCTTTTAGCTAGTGTACCTGGGCCAATTCATCTGCTTCACTGTTTCCTGGGGATGCCAATGGCAAATGATCTGTCATATGATACATGATAACTGTTTTAGTCTGATCAGAGATCCATAGGTCTTGCCACAATTCTTGCTCCCAAAGGTGTCAGTGACCAGCCAACCAGTTGGCATGGTACCATGTCAGTAGCCTCAGAGTCAAACCTTGATTGACAGCCCAGCTATCAGTGCAGACAACTACTGGGAAGGGCTCCTGGGTGATCACAAGCCATACTGCCTGCAACTCTACCCATTGACAGCTCTTCCCCTTATCATCTTCCATCTGTATTGTTTCGGTCTTAAGATGGAAAGCTATGGCCCTCCATTTGAGGGGCTGCCCATGGCTGGAGCCATCTGTGTACCAAACACCTTTGAATATAGGGGCTCTTCCCTTCTGATAAGGATTCTGTGCTACTAATGGCTCTAAAGCAAATTCTTCCTGCCTTTCACTGGTATACTGGCCCCAATAAGCACTGGAGTTCTTTACTCAAGGGCCTGGTGGAGAGGGTGCTACACTGCTGTAGGTATGTGCCCCACTTGGCCAGTGTAGGCATCTGTGCCATGCAATGCTGTGGCTTTGGGGTCCAGTCTTGTACTCATCCTGTGATGGGGTAGGTGGTTATTACCTTTATTGGGATCATTCCAGTGATGGGCTTCATAGCCAGCGAGGTGTGGATCATGGCAGCTAATTGTTCCTCTGTCAAGGTGTACCATACCTCTGCTCCTTTCCAGAGTTGTGACCAGAACTCAATAGGTTTGTGAGTTTGTTCAAGCTGCTGCCAGAGATCCCAGCTATAACTGTCTTCAGTCATATGAACATCCAGCTTACATGGCCTTGATGGGTCTATCACACTCAAGGCCTGCATGGTCTTGACTGCCCATTTTGCAGCAGTATAAGCAGATGCACAAGTCTCATCCCAGTCTCACCTGATGTCCTTTTGTACCAACTGGTATAAGGGCCTCAGAGTTTGTGCCAGTTGTGGGATGAACACTCTCTAGTAGTCTAGAAGACTAAAAACTCTTGTAACAATGCCACAGTGGTAGGGATAGGAAAGGCCTGGACTTTATCTATGACTGCTTGTGGTATAACTTTAGTCTTACCTGACAAGATGAACCCCAGGAATTTGACTGACAAACCAGGTCCCTGAACCTTAGTACTATTCACAGCCCATCCTTTTTCCTGTGGATGTTGCAGCAGTCTAGGTGCTGTACCTTCTAGATCTGAAAGAGAATCAGACGTGAGCATGATATCATCAGTATTATGGTACAGCCGCACTGTTGGTGGTTTCTCCCATGTAGCCATATCCTGAGGTACAAGTCCATGACAGATGGTGGGGCTGTGGAGATACCCCTGTGGAAGGACAGTGAAAGCCTATTAGCATCATTCCCACGTATAAGCAAACTGTTCCTGACTTTCCTGCTCTATGTCAGTGGAAAAGAAGGCATTAGCAAGATCCACAACATAAAAATATGTTACTAGTCATGACTGAGGTCTGCATTAGAGGGGATGGCAGCATGCACAGAGAACTTTATTCAGTTCTCTGTAATCCATGGTCATACATGAGGAGCCATCTGGCTTTTTTACTGGCCACACCAGGAATTGAAAGGACTATGGTTGCACTTTATAATACCTACCTTCTTTAGTTTCTGGAGGGTTTCTCCAATTTCTTTATGTCCTCCAGGAAATTTGTATTATGTGGTATTAATCACCACTGAGGCACAGACAAGGCTATGGGTGGGTGCATAGCATGTCTTCTGAGAACTGCCTTCACCACATTTGTCAGTATGAACTCTCCTGCAGTGGTCTGCAACCATAGGCCCTGCAGAATATCTAGCCCCCAAATATATTCAAGGGTGGGAGAGATATACACAGCATACTCCTTTGGGGATAATGCCCTAATCCCAAAGGGATTTGAGCTTGTTTCACTCTGATAACCTTATCCCCGTATCCATCTATAACAGTGGAGGTCCCGGGAAACTGCTCAGGGTTGTCGTAAATCAGTGAGCATTCAGCTCCTGTGTCCACCAGAGCCAGAATATGTACATTCACTGTGGACCAATGGATTGATATTTCAACATGTGGCCTCCAGTCCCCCCTTCTCCCTCAGGCGGGTACCTTGATCCTCTCCTCAGCCAAACTGTATCCCCCAGTCATCTTCCTGTGTGTGGGTTCAGGTGAAGTCTTCTCACTCTCCAGCAGGCAGTCCTGCAAACACACAGGCCAGATTTGTGGCTCTGTGTCCAGCTTCTACCTCTTGGTCCTCAGTAGCCAGAACCGCTGCTCTGGTCTCAGTTGTTGCCGCAGCTCCAGTAGGTTTCTATTTGACTTCCCATCCAATTTCTGTCTGCTCCTGTCCCTATTAAATCAACCCACATCTGGGTCCTCATGACCTTCAAGGGGCCCTTTAAATTCTTCCTCTGAGTAGCAGACTGTATTTCCTTCCATGCTTTCATTGTTTCTGCCTCTGCCAACTCTGCTACGGGTATCCTCACTTATTGGCTACCCTAAGTGAGGGGCAAGAATAGCCACCAGAGGCCCTGAGAGGGATGTGGCAGCCATTTGAAGCACCATATTTTTCATCCCCACAGTAAAAGGCTCCTAATCTGAGCCATAATTCTCTGGACTATAAATGGCATTTTTCGTGCCTAACTCCCATTACACCTGTTGGAACTTGGCATAAGTCTGCCATGTTGTGGTAGAGAATAGTAAATTACCCTGATTGGGCCATACAGCATGAAGCATGGCCATAAGCCAATTGAGAAGGAAGTGATTTTCTGGGGTCTAATGTGCATATTGTAATCACTGCCTCAAGGCAGGATGAACTGTCTGGGAAGCCAGCTTTTCAATCTTTGATCCAGGCAGAACAATTCCATTCCTCTATATCCCAAAGACACAGGAGCCAAGCTGATATGGACTCTGAGGGCTTCTGCTGAAACTGGGAGCCCAAATCCACCAGCTTAACCTGAGTATAGGGGTAAAGCATACAGTGCTCCACAACCTGGGGAGGGGGCTGCACCTCTCCCAGGGGAACCCACAATTACTGCATCTTTATATTCGTGACTACAACCGGGTGTACCTTCAATAGAGGAGGGGTTGGTGCCTCTGGCACCCCCCCCTTTGTCCTTCCCCAGCTCCTCCATTTCCAGGGCTTATGGCACCTTTCCTTCCATTCCCCTGAGTGCCTCCTCTGCTACACCCTTTACCTTTTCTACTGTGCCTCACAGCAATGCTAGCTCAGTCTTCAGCAGCTCTCTTACATTCATGTCAGTACCTCAGAGCTGGTGTTCTCGTGCCTCCTCTTCCTGTGTTTCCCTCAGGAGTATGTCTTTCTCCTCCATGGCCTTTGCCTCCTTCAGAGCACCTGGCTGTGCTGCTGTCTCATTTTGTAAAGAATCTTTTACCTCCTCCCCAGCACCTCACAGCTCATGTTCTTGTACTGCCTCTTCTCATGCTTCTTGCAGGGGTATGTCCTCCTTCATGGCCTTTACCTCTTCCACAGTATTTTGCAACAATGCATTTTCATATTTCAACAAATCTTTTACCCCCTCCACAGCACCTTGCAGCTCATGTTCTCATGTTGCCTTCTCTCACATCAATGACATGTCAGTCATCAACAAATCCACAGCACTTTGCAGCTCTCATTCTCATGCTGCCATTTCTTGTGACTCTCACAGGAGCACATTCCTCTCATCTGTAGCCTTTTTTAGTACTGTGAGAAACAGCCAGCAAAAAACAGCTTGCTTTCTACGTTTACAAAGTTAGGGGCCCTGAGGTGTCTTACATCTTAAACAGTCTCATTCCTATTTAGTCTAGGGTTTGGCTTGATCACCAATTCAGCTCTATCAAACATTTGATTGGATCGTTATGTGTTAGATTCCATTTTAGTCCACATGACAAAAACTACACTCACAGTTTTTAAGACCTGCTTCTCTCTTTAGAATTAATTGTTGGTAGTGGAATATCAGGCTTGTGTGGGACCACAGCCTTAAGTTTCATTGTCTTTGGATTTTCAATGTTGTTTTAAGAGGTCTAAATCCATTATGGTTCCTAATTATTTTCATATGAAGTTTTCTTTCTTTCCTAGAAGTTTATGAAGTTTCTATGTCTCATCTATTATACAAATTTGTGTTTCCAGATCTCCACTGAGGCTCAGCAACAACTTCTTTTGCTGGGTGTACATGTTCTGTAGGTGGGTGAAGCACTACATGTCAAATATGTGTCTTCTTTCTCCCCTGTTTGCTTCCCATCCTGCTCCTCTTTCTATATTTCTGATACCGTTATTTTACTTCTGTCTACCCATTTCTCTAGGTTTGATATTCAGGTTTCAGTCCTGATTTCTCTCTAGCCCCTTCATTGTACACATAATAATCAGAACAGTCTGATTATTTTCATCTCTTCCTACAGATTATTGAATTTTAATCTCTTTTTGTTTAAACCACTGCAAGCTGTAAATGTCTCTCTCTTTGACGACAAAAGCCTCCTTGTGGGTTACTCTGCTATATGACTGGTGCTCATGTGTAGCAAAGCTGGCAGAATTATTCATCTAAATATAATTCTGACCTTGGCTTGTGTTTACAATCCTTCAGTGATTCTATTGATTATAAGATAAAGTGGAGGCTCCTTAATAAGGCATGTGGGGCCTTTCATGACTTATTCCTACCTACCTGTCTCAGTTGGCTTGGACTATTGTAGCAAAGTACTGTAGAGTGAGTGGCTTGAACAACAGGCATGTATATTTCACAGTTCTGGCGGCTGGGAATTCCAAAATTAGGGTGCCAGCAGACGTAGTTTCTTTCTGGTGAGATTCCTCTTCCTGGCTCACAGACAGTTACCTTCTTGCTGTGTCCTCACATGGAGAGAGGAAGCTCTGGTGTCTCTCCATTTTTATAGAGGTACTAATGCCATCATGAGGGCTCTACCCTCATGACCTCATCTAAAGCCTAATTACCTCCAAAAGGGCTCACCTAATATCATCACATTGGGGGTTAGGGATTCAGCATCTGGATTTTGGGGAGACACAAACATTTAGTCCATATTACTACCTCTTCATTTTTATTTTCCCCAACTTCATGTCTTACCATGCTTTATAATTTACACTTAGGAAATTTGGAACTATGCATTTGCCTCAAGATACCTCATGCTATTTCAGACTTCTACACATTTGTTCATGTTTTCCCTTCTGTCCTAAATGCCTCTCCTACTATGAAGATATGGATATTCTTACCTCTCTTTCTGAACTCGATGCAGGCACTGTAATTTGTAGGAAGCCTAGGCTTAACCTCCAAACTGGGGTTTTTCCCCCTTTCTCTGTACTCCCTTAGTACCCTGAGTCTCTGTTAGTACCCTGAGTTATACCACTAGCCTAGCAAATACCCTATTATATTGTCACTATGTGTGTATGCTGTTCTGCCTAAGATATTAAGCATCTCAAGTACAGAGATTGTATCATTTATATGTTTATGCCCAGTTACAAGCACGGAGATAGGCCCATAGCAGGCACTCACAAAATATTTGTTATTCAACTAACTAAATATATAATTTTACTCATGTTATTTATGTTGACTACCCAGAATGTTCTGAACACTTTTCTGCTATCTATGCCTTAGTTCATTTTCATTTTCTGTATTGAGATACTCCATTATAAACATTATAAATTCAAAATAGTTTTGACAGCAACACTCTTTTTATAGTCTCAGTGTTACATTTATAGCATGCATGAGTTTATATGCTGAGAGTAATGGGCCCAATTCAGACATTAAAAAACTGTACTTAAGCTTTATTAGTAGGGCTTTGCCCCAGTGGATTTTCAAATGTTGGTCAATGTCTTGGTGAGGGTAACTTCAAATGCTGGAGGTCCACAGTATTGTAGTAAAGGGCAGGTGCTGAGTTCAAGGCCAAACTGTGTAGTTTGTGGAGTATTTGTAGCATCCATACCCTATGAAGCTAGTTTTGGAGAAGTGGAACATTAGACATTTTAATCAATATTTCTTACACTAAATCTCTGAAGAGATGACAGAAAAAAAAGAGGACATCTTCTGGCAAGAATAAAAGGCAAGTGAATCATTTTGTAAAGGAAATAATCTGTGGAAAATGCTATTTGAGCTGTAAAGTGTTGCACAATTGTTTACTCTTGAAATCGCTGTGATTATTATTGGGGCCAGTTTGAAAGTCATTTGCTTGTCTCAGTTCAGCCGACTAGTAGGTCTGCCATATTGTCCTATGACAAGACATGCAACTTCCATGTGCTATTTGTAATGAACTTGAGTAGCTACTATTTCCTTCTACCAGATCACTTTTTCTCTTATCCTTCTGCTTTCTTCCCCTTCTTTTCTAAGCAGATGCCACCTCTGGCCATCAGTGTTACTGAAGCCTGGCTGAATTTAATCTACCATTCTTCTGGTCAGAATAATTTATTTGGGGATCCAAGCAGAGCCAGTCATAATCCTTCCCTGGGACATGTAAATGCATATCAGAGAGAGACATTCTCTTTTCGATGGGTTTTTGAGACAAGGCACTATATACGTTTCATGGGCTTATTGAGTTGCCCCTGGCCAACTACTTTGGCTTTGTTGAGGAAGTCCATGGGTAATTTCTTAAAACAAAAAAAGAATTAGAGTAATATACAGAGAAAAATGAAAACTAAGAGAGGGGGCAGATGAGAGAGAGAGAGAGAGAGCGAGAGAGCTAATGACATCATTTGCATTACTGGATCCAATTGCATCTGAATGTAGCAACTTTTGTATTTGTTGGTTATATGGATTAATTCATCCCTTTTTTGCTTTAACTATTTTTATTGATTTTCATTCCCTTGCACTGAGTGTCTGAAAAATAATACCACTCTTGTCTACAGTGTTTCAGCCACCAATACCCATGACCTCATTCTTTTTCTTGGGCCTTATTCTACTTCCTAATTGCATGGTGATTTGCTGGTTAATTATAAGGACACTGACTAGACTACCTGAGCTTAGATCTTGGCTCTTCTACTTATTTGATATGTAATCTTAGGCAAGTTTTTCAACCCTCTTTTGCTTATTTCTATATCAGTAAAATGAGATAACTAATTGTACCCACTTTTTGTAATGATTAAATGAATTAACCAATGTAAAGTGTTCAGAAAAGGGCCTGACTCCTGGTACTGGTTCGATAGATGTTAGCTATGTTAATATTGTGAATATTCTAAAACAGAGAAAAGATAAAAATATGTGTTTGTGTTTATTGTCTAATTTAAAGTTGTTAGATTTTGAGGGATGTACACCTTGCCTTCTTGGTTTGCATGGGTCCTGACACCCAGCATAATCTCAGGTGCAGGCTAAGCATTTCCCTGGCTCACCTGTTCCCACACCACATAGCAGACACCAAGACCTGTTGTTCATAGCTTCCTTCCCGACTTGCTTGCTTTGACCCATTTCTTGGTGCACTTCGCTTCTTTTTTGACCTCATTATTTTGTCCTTGTCTTAAGGCTCTTGCTTGATTTTTCTCCATGTTGATTGTGATTTTTATTCTATCTCTTGTGATGCTATTTCAATATACCACTCCTCTCACCAAAACCCTCAATAAGAAGGGCTCTTGCTAGGTTACTCAAGCCCTGTGATCAGGGGCAGGATGGCATTCAATAAATATTTATGGTTAAGAACTTATAGAACATGTCCCAAGCAGTGATATTCTAAGTTCATAGTGATGGGGAGTTAACCAAAAACTGATTGTATGGTCTAACACAGGTTTGTTGAACTTGTGCTTCTCAAACTCTTTTTTTTTTTTTTTTAGCTGTCTGGTATCTTCTGTAACCATTGATTTCCCTTAGTGGTAAGTAATTTGAGTGTATTTTTATATTAAAATAGACAGGGATTATTAATGAACACAAAGGAAAATTTACATGGTTTTAGAAGGAAAATGATCTCTAAAGAAATGTCTTCATTGCTCTGGAGGTTAGGCCTATGGACTCACATGCCTTGGGGAGTGTAAGTGTGGGATGTAAGTTTCTGTTCTTTGTTGTTAAAGATGCCTCTGTGGAAACATTTGAGAAGACCATAATAACATGTATTTCCTTTGCCAATGTTAGATGAGTTCATGTTCACAATAATCAGAACTTAATAATAGCTTACCATTTTGGAATACATCTTATGGGCTCAAAACTCTACTGCACACTTGACAATAATATAAAATTTGATATTCACAGTGAGTCTGTTTTAAGGAAGAGGAAACTGACTCTTAAAAAAAGTTAAATAACTTGGATGAGTTCTCACAACTATTTTGTGTTTTGACTTTGAGTCAATTCCAAGTCTGTCAGGCTCTTCTACTGTGTGTATCTTTGAGGAATCATTCAGAATAGCCTCATTCAAGATGACAAATTTATAAACAATTGATGGAAACAGCTTCCATCAGTAAGAGCCAGCTTGAGATTTTCTGGTGATGAAAGGAAGAAGAGAGAAGAGAGAAAAAGAATATATATATATATATATTTAAACACATATATATTTTGTATATATAAAACAGCTTGCTTCAGAAGACTGAATTGTAAAAGAGACCTTTAAAGAAATACAGGGAAAATAGAGTCACAAGGATAGGATTAAAGATGGTGGCATGAGAGTTGAGACAGAGGCCTCCTCCTAAAACCACATATAATACAAAAATAAAATTAACACAACTAATTCTGAAAGAGCAACAGGAAAGAAGGCTGCACCAGAGAGCATACACCTGGAAAAAAGATCAGACCTCACAGAACAGGGTAATCTACCAAGCCATGACCCGGCAGGACCCAAGGCCTTCCCCCACACCAGCTCACTGGTGGGAGGAAGAGAAATGGAGTGGGGAGGGAGTGGAGGCCTGGGACTGCTGAACCCTTAGCCCTGGAGATCTGCTCTGGGAGCACAAACCTACATTGCATGGTGCTCTGGTGATTAGTGGGGTTGAAAAGATAAGACAGGTGGGATATCTGGAGAGACTGAGATTCCAGCTGCTTGTGGAAAACAGGGATCTATATCTGGCTGATCTGGGCAGGCAGTCTGAGAGACTTCCTAAAAGCAAGAGGGATGATAAAGGGGCAAGGATTCCACAGAGCTTACTGCTCGGGAGAAAGGACAGATAGACAAAATGGTCCGGGTGTACTCTGCCCAGCAGGTTGGGAATTTTCACGATCTTCAGGTGCTCCATACCCCTGGCTGAATATGAAGCCCTAAGCACCCCCTCCCCATGATATGAAGCCTGCTGTGCTTTCTTTCCAGCTAGCCCACACCTGGCTTGCAAACTGGCAAAACCTGTGCTGGCATCAGGCCAGCCAGAAGGAAGCCTCACCTATAGAACCTCCAAACAAAAAGCATAAAGGCTTACACCTGTGTGTTCAGCCCACTGGTTCTGGCATTGGAGAGAGGCATAGCACCTTGGAAGCAGGAAATAGTTCTTTCTTCCCCCCAGGCACCAGCACTGCTCCCCAGGGGCTGAGCAGCTCCAGAGAGTAGAGCTTCTGGGCACTAGGGGTGCCACATATAAATTTGAAACATCAAAAGAAACTGGTTAAAAGTAAAATCTCAACAACACCAGAAAAAGGGTTGAATGAGACTGAATTAATATATATTCCTGAAAGAGATTTAAAAATAAAAATCATAACCATGCTCCTGGAGGTACAGAAAAATATTCAAGAACTCAGGAACAAATTTAGGGCAGAGATCCAATCATTGATGAACACAATGGAGGGTTTAAAAAGCAGATTAAATAAGGTGGAGGATACAATAAATGAAACAGAAATTAGAGAAGAGGAATACAAGAAACTGAGGCACAGAGAGAAAAAAGAATCTCTAGGAATAAAAGAATACTGAAAACTGTGTCACCAATCCAAGCAGAACAATATTCGTTTTATAGGGGTGCCAGAAGAAGAAGAGAGACAAAAAGGGATAGAAAGTGTCTTTGAGGAGGTAATTGCTGAAAACTTCCCCAGTCTGTGGAAGGAGATAGTCTCTCAGGCCATGGAGAAACATAGATATCCCAACACAAGGGACACAAGGAGAACAACACCAAGACATATATATATATATATATATATATATATATATATATATATATAATAATTAAAAAGGCAAAGATCAAGGATAAGGATAAGGACAGACTATTAAAAGCAGCCAGAGAGAGAAATAAGATCACATACAAAGGAAAACCCATCAGGCTATCATCAGACTTCTCAGCAGAAACTTTACAGCCAGGAGGGAGTGGCATGATATATTTAATTCAATGAAGCAGAAGGGCCTCAAAACAAGGATACTCTATCCGGCAAGATTATCATTTAAATTTGAAGGGGGTATTAAACAATTTCCAGATAAGCAACAGCTGAGAGAATTTACCTCCCACAAATCATCTCTACAGTTTGTTTTGGGGGGACTGCTATAGATGGAAGTGTCCCTAAGGTTAAATAGCTGTCACCAGAGGTAATAAAAAGGGATAAACAAAAAGTACAGAATATGATACCTAATATATAAAGAATGTAGGATGAAGAAAAGGAGGGAAAAAGAAAACCTTTAGATTGTGTTTGTAATAGCATACTAAGTGAGTTAAGTTAACCTCTTATATAGTAATGAAGTTATCCTTAAACCTTTGGTAACCACGAATCTAAAGCCTGCAATGGCGATAAGTACATACCTATCGATAATCACACTAAAGGTAAATGGGTCTGAATGCATCAATCAAAATACATAGAGTCACTGCATAACCTAGAAGAAACGGACAACTTTCTAGAAAAATACAACCTTCCAAGGCTGACCAAGAAAGAAACAGAAAATATGAATAGACCAATTACCAGCAAAGAAATAGATTTGGTAATCAAAAAACTACTTAAGAAAAAAACTCCTGGACCAGATGGTTACACTGCTGAATTTTATCAAACATTTAGTGAAGACCTAATACCCATCCTCCTTAAAGTTTTCCAAAAAGTAGAAGAGGAGAGAATACTCCCAAACTCATTCTACGAGGCCAAAATCACTCTAATACCAAACCCAGGCAAAGACACCACAAAAAAAGAAAATTACAGACCAATATCCCTGATGAACATAGATGCAAAAATACTCAACAAAATATTAGCAAACTGAATTCAAAAATACATCAAGAAGATCAACCATCATGATCAAGTGGGATTCATCCCAGGGATGAAAGGGTGGTACAACATTAGAAAATTCATCAATATCATCCACCATATAAACAAAAAGAAGGACAAAACCCACATGATGATATCCATAGATGCTGAAAAAGCATTTGACAAAATTCACCATCCATTCATGACGAAAACTCTGAACAAAATGGGTATAGAGGGCAAGTACCTCAACATAATAAAGGCTATACATGACAAACCCACAGCCAACATTATACTTAACAGCAAGACGCTGAAAGCTTTTCCTTCAAGATTGGGAACAAGACAAGGATGCCCACTCTTCCCACTTTTATTCAACATAGTTCTGGAGGTCCTAGCCATGGCAATCGGACAACACAAAGAAATAAAAGGCATCCAGATTGGCAAGGAAGAAGTAAAACTGTTTCTGTTTGCAGATGACATGCTATTGTACATAAAAAAACCTAAAGAATCCACCACAAAACTAGTAGATCTAATATCTGAATTCAGCAAAGTTGCAGGATTCAAAATTAATACAGAGAAATCTGTTGCATTCCTATACACTAATGATGAACTAGCAGAAGGAGAAATCAGGAAAACAATTCCATTCACAATTGCATCAAAAAGAATAAAATACCTAGGAATAAACCTAACCAAGGAAGCAAAAGACCTATACCCTGAAAACTATAAGGCACTCTTAAGAGAAATTAAAGAAGACACTAATACATGGAAATTCATCCCATGCTCTTGGCTAGGAAGAATTAATATTGTCAAAATGGCCATCTTGCCTAAAGCAATCTATAGATGCAATGTAATCCCTATCAATATATCTATATCACTCTTCAATGAAATAGAGCAAATAGGTCTAAAATTCATATGGAATGACAAAAGACCCCGAATAGCCAAAGCAATCCTGAGAAGGAAGAATAAAGCAAGGGGAATTACGCTCCCTGACTTCAATCTCTACTACAATGCCACAGTAATCAAGACAATTTGGTACTGGCACAGGAACAGACCCATAGATCAGTGGAACAGAAGAGAGAACCCAGATATAAACCCAAGCATATATGGTGAATTAATATACTATAAAAGAGCGATGGATAAACAATGGGGAAATGACAGCCTCTTTAACAGCTGGTGTTGGCAAAACAGGATCATGTAAGAGAATGAAACTGGATTGTAGTCTAACACCATGCACAAAAGTAAACTCAAAATGGATCAAAGAACTGTATGTAAGTCATGAAACCATAAAACTCTTAGGAAAAAATATAGGCAAAAATCTCTTGGACATAAACATGAACAAATTCTTCATGAACAAAATCTCCCTGGGCAAGGGAAACAAAAGCAAAAAGAGCAAGTGCGACTATATCAAACTAAAAAGCTACTGTACAGCAAAGGATACCATCAGTAGAATAAAAAGACATCCTACAGTATGAGAGAATATATTCAGAAATGACATTTCTGATAAGGGGTTGACATCCAAATTATATAAAGAGTTTACACACCTCAGCAAACAAAAAGCAAATAAGCCAATTAAAAAATGGGCATAGGAGCTGAATAGACACTTCTCCAAAGAAGAAATTCAGATGGTCAACAGGTACCTGAAAAGATACTTCACATCACTAATCATCAGAGAAATGCAAATTAAAACAACAATGAGATATCACCTCACACCAGTAAGGATAGCCAACATCCAAAATACAAACAACAACAAAAGTTGGTGAGGATGTGGAGAAAGGGAAACCCTCCTACACTGCTGGTGGGAATGTAAAATAGTTTAACCATTGTGGAAAGCAGTATGGAGGTTCCTCAAAAAACTCAAAATAGAAATACCATTTGACCCAGGAATTCCACTCCTAGGAATTTACCCTAAGAATGCAGTAGCCCAGTTTGAAAAAGACAGATGCACCCCTGTTAATTGCATCACTATTCACTATTTACAATAGTCAAGAAATGGAAGCAACCCAAGTGTCCATCAGTAGATGAATGGATAAAGAAGATGTGGTACATATACGCAATGAAATATTATTCAGCCATAAGATGAAAACAAATCATACCATTTGCAACAACATGGATTGAGCTAGAGGGTATTATGCTCAGTGAAATAAGCCAGGTGGAGAAAGACAAGTATCAAATGATTTCACTCATCTGTGGAGTTTAAGAACAAAGAAAAAACTGAAGGAACAGAACAGCAGCAGACTCACAGAACCCAAGAATGGACTAACAGTTACCAAAGGGAAACGGACTGGGCAGGATGGGTTGGAAGGGAGGGATAAGGGGGAAAAAGGGACATTACGATTAGCACATATGATATAGTAGGGGGCAGACATGGGAAAGGCAGTATATACAGAGAAGACTAGTAATGGTTCTATAGTATCTTATTATGCTGATGGACAGTGACTGTGATGGGGTATGTGGTGGATACTTGATAATAGGGGGAGTCTAGTAACCACAATGTTCTTCAAGTAATTGTACATTAATGATAAAAAAAACGAGACATAGAGTCACTGAGTGGATAAAAAAACAAGACCCATCTATCTGCTGCCATAAGAGACTCACTTCAAACCCAAAGACATACACAGACTAAAAGTGAAGGGATGGAAAAAGATATTTCATGCAACTAATAGGGAGAAAAAAGCAGGTGTTGCAGTACTTGTATCAGACAACATAGACTTTAAAACAAAGAAAGTCAGAAGAGACAAGCAGGACATTATGTAATGATAAAGGTGTCAATCCAACAAGAGAATATAACCATTATAAATATCTATGCACCCAACACAGGATCACCTACATATGTGAAACAAATACTAACAGAATAAAAGGGGGAAATAGAATGCAATGCATTTATTCTAGGAGATTTGAACACTCCACTTACTCCTAAGGATAGATCAACCAGACAGGAAAAATAAGTTAGTAGACAGAGGCATTGAACAATACATTAGTACAGATGAACCTAACAGACATCTACAGAATACTCCATCCAAAAGCAACAGGATACACATTCTTCTCAAGTGCACATGAAACATTTTCAAGAATAGATCATATACTGGGCCACAAAAAGAGCCTCAGTAAATTAAAAAAGACTGAAATTGTACCAACCAGCTTTTCAGACCACAAAGGTATGAAACTAGAAATAAAATACGCAACGAAAATGAAAAACTCCACAAACACATGGAGGCTTCACAATATGCTTCTAAATAACCAATGGATCAATGACCAAATAAAAACAGAACAAGCAATATATGGAGACAAATGACAACAATAATTGAACACCGCAAAATCTGTGAGATGCAGGGAAGGCGGTGCTAAGAGGGAAATGTATTGCAATACAGGACTATGTCAGGAAAACTTGATATAGATCAAAGATATGAATGTAAGTCATGAAACTATAAAAGTCTTAGAACACAAAAGAAAACATAGGCAACAATTTCCTGAATATAAATATGAGCAACTTCTTCCTGAATGAGTCTCCTCGAGCAAGAGAAACCAAAGCAAGGATGAACACATGGGTCTACATCAAACTAAAAAGCTTCTGTACAGCAAAGGACACCATCAACAGAACAAAAAGACATCCTACAATATGGGAGAATATATTTGTAAATGCCATATCCAACAAGGGGTTAACATCCAAAAAATATAAATAACTCACATGTTTTAACACCCTAAAAGTAAATAACCCATTTATAAAATGGGCGGAGGACATGAAGAGACAATTCTCCAAAGAAGAAATTCACATGTCCAACAAGCACATGAAAAGATGCTCCACATCACTAATTATCAGGGAAATGCAAATAAAAACTACAATGAGATATTACCTCACACCATTAAGGATGGCCAGCATCGAAAAGACTGAGAGCAACAAATGTAGGGAACCCTCCTACACTGGTGGGAATGTAAGCTAGTTCAACTGTTGTTGAAAGCAGTATGGAGGTTCTTCAAAAAACTAAAATAGAAATATAATTTGACCCAGAAATTCCACTGTTAGGAATTTACCCAAAGAATACAAGATATATGCACCCCTATGTTTATCACAGTACTATTTTTAATAGCGAAGATATGGAATCAACCTAAGTGTCCATCTGTAGATGAATGCATAAAGGAGATGTAGTACATATACAGAATGGAATACTATTCAGCCATAAGAAAGAAACAAATCCTACCTTTGCAGCAACATGGATGAAATTGGAGGATATTATGCTCAGTGAAATAAACCAGGTGGAGAAAGACAAGTGCCAAATGATTTCCCTCATTTGTGGAGTATAACAATGAAGGAGAACTGAAGGAACAAAACAACAGCAGACTCACAGACTCCAAGAAGGAACTAATGGTTACCAACAGGGAGGGTTGTGGTAGGGCGGGTTGGGAGGGAGGGAGAAGGGGATTGATGGGTATTATGTTTAGTACACATGGTGTGGTGGGTCATGGGGAAGACAGTGTAGCACAGAGAAGGCAAATAATGAATCTGTGGCATCTTACTGCACTGATGGATGGTGACTGTAATGGGGTATGGCAGGGACTTGATGGTGTGGGTGGATGTAGTAACCACATTGTTTTTTCATGTGAAACCTTCATAAGAGTGTATATCAATAATACCTTAATAAAAAATACACAGGGAAAGCAAATTCAGAAAGCAGCTACTGCTGCTGATGGAGAGTAAACAGGGAGGAACCAAGAATGTGGGAGAGCATCTACTCCACATCTCTGCCCCAACTAAGGCTGAGATTCAGAACTCAGAGCAGGAGTGATTATACAATTTGTGGGGCCCAGTGCAAAATGAAAGTACAGGTTCAGAGTGACTGCACAGTGTGCCTGTCCACGGAGATGCCTTTGAGTTGGGGCGTGGCAGCCCCAGGAATGCACAGGCTGCTGGACACAAAGGAACCTGGCAGTGGGCATGAGCCCAAGTTGGTTAGCAAGATAAACCTACTGAGTGGCCAGGAGAGAGGCTCACATGTTGGTAGGGTGGAATTTATCCACAGGAAGTACCTGTGGACATTTGCTGAGTTTCAGTAGGTCACGGCTGATTTGCAGGAAGTTGCTCCTGGGGTACAGGTAAAACTTGCTGGAGAGTGAGTGCCACTGGAGCCTCACAAACACTACTGACAATGTAACATAGGAAGGAGCAGAAGCCCAGACTGGACTTTATCTTGCTGTGTCTCTCATTGTCCTCCATTGAGAAACTTAACATTGTGTGAGCTTGGCAAAGGAGAAATGTTTATATGGCCTGGTTCCAGTTTACAATACATGGTGAAGAAAGGTAGATTTGGAGCAATAAAATGATAGCTGACACAGGCAAATACTGTTACTGTCTACACGTTACAGATGAAAAACTGTATTGCAGAAAGTTGAGCCTCCAGATTGAAAGGTATTTGTAATTCCAGACTTCAGAACAGTACTGCCTTGCTTTATTGCACTGCTTGAAATGTACATTCATGAGCCTGACTGCCTTCATGGGTGCTAACGAGGAACAACCTGGGGTAGGGAGCTCAGGGAATAAGAAGCAGGTCAGGTATTTGGAAGCAAGTGCATTGCTAAAGCAGAATCATGAGAGAACATTGTACAAGAAACAAGCCATGAGGGTGAATGACAGGAGAATCAATGTCATTGTACATAAGGACAACCGAAAGGTGAAGGAAAGCTGCTTTTTATAGAAGACTTCTGCCCGTATATGAAAAGGGATAGTTGTAGAATTAAATGCTATCATCTTATAAACCCCTAATGATGTAATAGGTACAAATAATATTCATTGATGTCTGCTAATATCAAAAGAAAAACAAACATTATGTGCTTCTTGGTTGAACCACACACCACCATTTTTGATGTACTGTGCTAAAAGTCTATGAAGCTGATGAAGAGCACTGTACTCCAATTTACAGAAGTTCCAGGGCCAAGCAAAATGTTAAAGGTAACTACAAGCATAATGCCAGCAAAATCCAGAATGTGAAAATGACAGGACAAGTGATCCTTTTCATAAATTTTTCAATAACTTAGCAAAATAAGAGATGGAGGAAGCACTTCTAGGTTAGAAAGTTCAGAGACAAACCAACTGTAATGCATAGGCCTTATTTGGATTGTTAATTGACTAGCAGCAAGAGTAAAAACTATAAAAAAACAAAACTAGGAAGAGTTAAAAATATTGGATAAAATTATAGAATAATTGAATAATTGTTAGTGTTTTAAATGTGATAATGGTATTTGATTTATATTTTAAAAAGTTCTTAATGGAGATGCATAATGAAACCTATATGATAAATAATATCTGTAATTTGCTTCAAAATAATTTGTGTGTGGATGGGTGGTAGGTGAGGGCATAGAAAAAAACCAATTAGCTATTAGTTGATAATTGTTGAAACAGGTTGATAGGATTCATTTTTATATTCATTTTATATCCTTACAAGTGAAAATTACCATAGTGAAAAAAGTTTTCTCTTGTCAAAATAATTTGACTTTTTATGGGATCATGTAGCTTACAAGTTACTGGTTATCTTCTACTAGGGCTGAGAGTGAAAATACGCCATTCCCCACTGTATTACTCTCATTAGAACCCAGATTTTGTAAATGGGAATTGTGTGGTAGGTTTAGTGAGGTTTTTGTTATGAAACACTTAATCTATTGTCTGTCTTTATGTATTTGAGTTATTTAACTTAAAACACGAAAGAAGGGAAACCGTCTTCTTCAAGATGGAGTATTTGACAGTAATTTTCCCATAAAAGTCAAATTTGAGTTTCCTCTCCTTTCAGTTCAAATATCCCTGATCCTCAGGTCTGCCTAACCCTAGCAAAGCTAACACAACAGCGTTTAACAAGATTTCATCACAGTGCCCTGAAGTGTTGTTTACCCTCGGTGGCTTGAAACAGCAGTGAGAAATGTATATGTTTCTATTAATCAGAATATTTCAAACAGAAAAGCTTTTAGGGTATACTTGGCCTCCTAATGTCCTCTTCCTATTTTGCTTCTCAGCAGATATTTCTGAAAACAGGTTAGCAAGAAGGAATGGGAACATCAGGAGGCTTCCTGTCATAGAGCCCCAGAGTCTGTTTAAGACTTTAGATACCATTCCTTTTCTCTTATTCAGATACTTGTTGGGCTGAACATAGTTTCTTACACCTAGTAGGTACTCATGAGGTGTGGGTAGATGGAATTGAATTATATTCCGAAGAGGAAACAAGGTGTCACGAGAAGACCTGGATTCTCGTCTGTAACTCCACCCCCCAATTAAATTGCTTTAGGACCTGGCGTGAGTTTTGTTACCTCTCTGGGCCTTACTGTCTTCATCTGCAAAGTCATGACAGTGAAGAAGAAAAGTACTGAAAGCCTTTCCAACTCTGACATTTAATGGATTAAAGGGTCACACTTATCACCTCTGCTTCATGTAGTGGGGTCATACTTGAGCTACTACTATGTTTTCTTCTGTGTTCCTTGTTTTCTCCCCTTTCCTCTTCAAGCCTGGACCCAGGAGACATTTGCGTCATGGCTAGGATTCTGAGGGGATAAGGAGTTTGTGTGGACAAAGGCTGACCAGTGTCAGATGCCCCCACCCAGGCTCCCCTACGCCTTGATTCTACCAATATTTGGCACAATGTGCATGCCGCACCATGGAAATGGAGGGGAGGAAACATCCCAGAAGCCACTGTGTTTGTCCTTCTGCCACCAGACAGAAATGGAAATAGATATTAATAGAGGAAAATAAGGTTACAACTTAAATAGTGTGTCTACTGCATATATTATTCAAAACAGCCAGTTTAACTCTTTTATTCTTGCATTAGCTGGTTGTTTTACTGTCCTGTAAATATAGTCTTAAATGACAATAATGAAGAAGATTTGAAATTTCTGTCATATAAAATGCTATGGACAGAATTGTATCCAAAGTCTGTATGTTGAAGCCAACTCCCAGGGTAACTGTGTTTGGAGATAGGACCTGCCAGGAGTTGATAAGGGTTAAATAGCATGATGGGGTGGGGCCCTAATCTGATAAGGCTGGTACCCTTATAAGAGGAGCAAGAGACCAGGGCCCGCTCTCTGTCTCTGCCACATGAGGAAACAGCAAGAAGGTGACCTTCTGCAAGCCAGGAAGAGAGACCTCACCACAGAGTGATCATGCTGGCACCCGTACCTCCAGATCAGCCTCGAGAACTGTGATAAAACAGATTTCAGTTGGTTAAGCCACCCAGTCTGGTATTTTACTGTGGCAGCCTGAGCAGACTATTGTTGAAAGCTTCAGGAAAATATATGCAGGCTGATCTTTATTGACACCCGATGTCCTTAGAGGTAAGCTGTGGCAGGATATGTTTTACTACCAATTATTTGAAATAATTAAGGATAAAACTCAAGCTATGATCAACATTGCCAAAACAAATGAAATCACAGTAACAAGCTGCTAGGAGGTTACATCTAATGCACTGTAAGTAAAATTGTGTGTTCAGTGCCTTTGATTTTGTTATTAACCTCCTCCCTCTTAGAACCTATGCATTTTAGATGAGGGAAAAGGTCAGTTATATTAGCTGGGCTGACAAGAGGGCAAACTGAAGAACAGCGGGTGTAAGTGGTACTTGTGTAGCCATTTTTTGGTGAGTTCTGCCTATCTGCTTTCAAAACCGAGAATACCCCTTTGACATTCCCCTCCAAAGAAGACAGACACTTCTTTAAATTTCTCCACTTAATCCCTGCCAGCAGCACACAAACTAGTTTATCTTATGCAGAAATCAAGAAAAATCGACTAGATTTTAAAGCAAGAGGCTCTTTTCTATTAATGATCACTTCTATTACTTACCAAATGGAATGGAAATGTTGTGGTGAAACCAACCATGGGATTTTGAAAAATCACTTGTATTTTGCCTGAATTACTGGGATAGTTGTTTGCTGTCTTTATTTTTCATAGCATATCTCTTTAATCTAGTTTGCTTAGGTTATATTAAAATCTTCTGTCTTCCCATAAACATACCCAGAACAGAGGAAAGAAATCAGCTTCAGAACCTGCTGGCCAATAATAGAAGTTGATCTGTTGTTATTAAAATTTAGCCTAGGAGAATTCATGAGTTTAAATTTCATGTAGAAAATTAGTTATACATAAAACCTGTAGCTGCTTGAGATCCATTTTTCTTCCCATTTTTATTATTATTTATCCAATATGCAATGATTAAGCCTCATCTTGGTTATGTGTTCTTGTGGCTTACCTGTGAAAGGCTATCATATCCCCTCTGATTCTCTCCTTCAGGAAACCACAGCGAGTGGCAGGGGCTTCTCAGGTTTAGTTCATTGGACCTTTGTCCCTGACCCTTCTGTGTAATACCACAGTTCAGTGAGTATCTGTATTTAAATTTAAGCCCTCTGTAAAGGGCTCCAGTTCCTGACACTCACTCTCATTTTCATGGCCCCAGCTCTTTGTGTGACCTGTATGCCCTGATATTTGGAAGAGAGATTGGATGACATGATATTGGCTGTGATGATAAAGGTTACTAAAAATGACAAATAACTGACCCTTTAATAAGATTTAAAGCAGGTTTATTGAGCTGTGAGGTTATCAGTGGTAATGAGATTTTATTCTTATTTTCTCACATCTCTTTTAATTTACAGCGGATTGGAAAAAAAATTATTTTTAAGGCTACCAAAAATATGATTCATGGCTTCTGCTCATGGGTATCGCAAGCTCATTAGAAAATTATGAAGATGCATAATGTTCAGGGTAAACTAAAGACTCATAAACCATTTTGCTGAAGGTAAAATTGATTTCAAATATGCTGGGGAAGTGAATATTAGTTAGCCTTAGATTAATTCCTTTTAGCTTGGAGACTACATTGTACAGGGCCAGGTAATAGTTCTTTAAATTAAAGATGGCTTAATTAAAAGTGCAATAAATTGAAAGAATTACTTTATTTGATATAATTTCTCTGCAGTCTGGTCTCGCTGTCTGACTCTGTTATGGCACTGCCAATGAGTGGTGACGACTAGGTTCTGATTTCCAACTATGTTATTCTTCACTGTAATCACCCTTTATTATAACACTTATCTGCAAGGGTACATCGATCAGAAAATACCTGTTAATTATACTGCTAATGGTCAGCAAGCAAGAGGATTATGCTAGAATGAAGAGGGAACGAGCTGTGAGTGCTTTGGGAGAGCCACTGTACCTATAGCAGTGGTCCTGTGAGCAGCGCTGAATTGGTAGGCAAAGCTGCCAGTCTGGAGCCAGCAGGTAGCATGCGTTTCTGACCTTTCATTTACTTGGAAAACTGCTGGAGTCAGAAGCCTAATATTAAGCAGTGACACTCAAAGTTTCTCTGGCATGGCAAGCTATGGGGTGGGTAGTCCCCCGAGAATGCACAAAGATGAAGATGTTTCTAAATGACATGGTTTGATTCTGCTTCAGGTTTTTAAAGGTTTTCTTTCAGGTCTGAAGAAGGATGAATTTTGAAACATGAACCACAAGATCTTTATACTTGAATATAAAATATGGCAAGGAATAATGATTTTTAGATAAGTTTTCCCAAATATCTATTGGTTAATAGGTGCATTTATATAATATATCTATATTGATTTTTCTTCCAATAATTCTCACATCCTGCAGAATTATTGTAATGTTTACTAGTATGCAGATAGGTCATAGAGTCTTAATCTTGTAGTATCTAACTTTGACTCCATTGGTTTGAAATTACAATTCTATTTTTAAAAGCTATATTTAATGTTTAGAAAAATCATGCATTTCTTAAATTTTGTCTTACTTTTGCAGCATGGGGAATACCGTTGGTAGTTTTTAAGTTCTGTTGAGCTTGAAAATTAGAGGAAAGGGAAATTAGATGATCCCGAACAGACTTCAATAGATAAATGGGAAGTATAGCACCACACGATTAGAGAAAGAAGGATATGGGATTATTATGGAACATTTACTGGAGAAGGTAAAGTATATATTGACTTTCATGTTTGAAATGAGGGAGGAAAAAGAGCGGGCAGGAGAGCTGCAAACACTCTTGAAAAGTAGTAGAATGACTTTTCTTCTTTATCCAACTTCACGGCTAACACAGAAGAGTGAGAACATTTTGGGGCTATTCCTGAGGTCATTAAGAAGCAGAATCACAAAAGAGAGAAAGAAATAGGTAACTAAAATGCTGATCTTCCTGAATAACTGCTCTTCACTTCACTTGACTGAAATGCAAGGAAAACTCCATGCCAGTTAGGATTTTTTATTTTTATTTTTTTTAGTGAAGCACTCAGTTTTTCAACTTATTCATTTGTACTCTTTGCCAAACAACTTTGATTTTATTTTCTGTTTCCGATTGTGTGGCTGTAGTGCTTTCTTTGGGTGTTGAGGAGACAATGCTTTTGTCTCCTGTGGATGCCAATACAGGATAAATTAACATTCAGTGTTTTTACTTGGGAATTGAAAGACTATTACATTTCTTCAGAATGATTTCTTTTATTACAAGATATATTTAATTACGCATTTAAAAATGAAGTGTTCCTTAAAATTTGGAAGTAATTTTACTATTTCCATAATTCTCTTGTCAAATTAATTAGATATTGTGAGCCAAATGTGTAGTTTAAAATCATCAGATTAATGCAAATGACATTTTATATATAAAATTAAATAGGAGACTTTTAGAGATTTCTTAATTTAATCTGAAAAGCAATTGCAAAATAGTTCTCTGTATCAAAATTAAAGATGTTATTTAAAATTAATTCTAAAGCTAAAGGACAAACATTACTTCAGATTAAATACTAAAGGACAAAGATTAATGGTGAAAAATCTTTAATTAGTAGGAAGGAATTGAGTGGAAAATTATTAACTTGTCACTTCATAAATCTTTAATACTAATTGATTAGTGCTTTATATTTAAAGATATAATCACCAGAGTGTAAATAAGCAGTGTAACCTTTCTTAATAGTGGGTTATAATATTCCATCAGACACTTGAAAGGTACTTCCTTCTGGAATAGTTGGATTATTCTATTCTAAGAATATTGGAGCTACTTTATTAGAAAAAAAATATTGTGAACTGTAGAATTATTTCCTAAACTTTGAATCTCTTTCTGCCTCAGCCATCATAGTGTTTCAGAAATAATAAATTTACCTCTATTGTTAAAAACACTGTGCTTTCTCTGACTCTCATTAGGTAGTTTTTAAAAACATTCTTAAGAATTTATTTTTAATTTCTTAACAACTATGTTTCCTTTATTGAACTGTCAACATTTGTCCATACTGGTCAAAATGTGGGCATTTTTGAAACTATCTGTTCTATTAACAAAATTTTCTCATCTTTAGTAGTGATAGAGAAGTCCAAATAGTAAGAACAAAATAAAAACTCAAATATATTTCTACTAGCATATTAATGATTTGAAGAAATTTATTTTTAGAATTTCTTTTGTGGCTAGCATTATCTGAAAGAAGTACTTTGATGAAACAATTGTGGTATATGGTGTCACCTCAAGGGCATGCCCAAATAATAAAAAATGGCCCCTAATATCCTGGGAAAGAGATAAGAAAAATAATTAGCAATTCTTCAAGAAGAGAGGGAGTGAGGGAGAGTAGTTAAGGTGAGAATATGTAAGCTGTCGGAGTGCTGTGTGTTACACGATACGGCAAATTCTGTGATCCCCATTAAGTGCTTGGTTGTGAGTGCATTTCTTCTAGAAGCTTGAGAAAGTGCTGAATTTTGCAACACTTACTGATACAAAAAAGAAATAGTGTGCATGCAAAAAAGAAATAGTGTGCATGCACAGAAATAAAAGCCAAGGACAGGTTCTAGACCTAGAACTGAAATCTGAGATACATGAAATTAAACAAAGACATTGCATTGGTACATTAATGAAAAATATCCAAGTCTTTAGGATACTGCAGTATTACAGTTTTTAGGAACCATGAATGAGGTTGAGGAGTGAAGCTGTCTTAGTTGGCTTGGACTGCTGTAATAAATACCAAAGACTAGCTTAAATAATAGACATTTATTCCTCACAGTTCTGGAAGCTGGGAAGCCCAAAATCAAGGTACTAGCCAGGCTAGTTCCTCTGAGGGCTCTTTTGCAGAGCGATATCTTGAAGCTGTTTCTCCATATGGTGGATAGAAATATGTCTTTTATGTCTTTTCTTATAATGGTGTTAATCCCATTCATTAGGGTACAACCCTCATGACCCAATTACCTCCCAAAGGCCCCACTTCCAAATACCATCTCTTTGGGAGTTAGAGCTTCAACGTGTGAACTCAAAGGGCCATAAACATTCAGTCCATAGGAGAGACATTGTTGACAGGGGATAGAAAACAGTTGATTTCATTATAATGTATGAAATAACTAAATCTGACAACGCAATGATTCTGATGATATTTTTAGGGAAAAAAAGGTTTTTTAAAAGATCATTTCCATTAAGAATGTGGTCATCTCTTCAACTCAAATATTATTGTCTTTTTTTTTTCTCTTTTCAAGACTGCTAAGCAGAATGGCACCCACATCAGCAATAATTTCTGGGAAGGAATTCAACCATGATTGAGTGTCAAATTTAAGCACCCAGTGACATTGAATTCTGTGCATTCAGGCTGAGGACAGAATATCTTGAGAATAAAGTAAGTAGTACTACTTCTCCAGGTTCCTCTGTTGGCTGATGGACAATCTTAAGGAATTGCCATTTGGTGAAGGATAACTTTAGTAGTTTATTACTGGGCATTGTCTCAGTCAAAGCATTGTCAAAAGACCATTTAGAGATGTTACACTGGTCATATAATCTTCTAACCCAGTAGTTTCCAAAGTTGGCTGTGGTTCCTCCAGTGACCACACAAGATGAAGAGATGGAAGAAGAAAGTAGAAATTTCATTTACATGAATATGGCATCCATTGGTTAGCTGGTCATCAAAGCCATTAATGTCTTTCCTGTCACACAGTCTGACTACATTCCCCAAGCTCCCCTATAACTAGGTGAATCCCTGTGACTAAATTCCAGCTAACAGTATGTGAGCTGAGTGATACATTTCTACTTCCAGGCTTGACCTCTAAAAATTTACACGTGCATTTATAAATACTCTTTCCTTGTCTGCTGGTTTGATGAATGACATAAACACAGTGATCTGAAAAGCCAAATGTTAAAGACTGTGGGTCATTTGCAAGAGTTGCCACAGATCAGGAATATCTCTTTTAGAATTTATATGAGGAGGAAATAACCTTCCCTTTCCTTCCTTTACCTTTTCCTTTTTTACTTACCTTCTCCTCTTTATGTACCTCCCTCCTTCTCTCCCTCCTTCCCTTCCTCTTTTGTGTTAGCAGTCAGTATTACTTTAACTAATGATAGTTTGGTGGATGTTTTATACTATAATATATTCATAATACAATATGTATTATTTACTGCTATACTATATGTATATATATATGTATATACACACACACTACATATTACTATACTATACTATATTACTACTATTATATTTGTTATTTATAATACAGTATGTATACTTAGGGTATACTCATTTTTTTCTTGCCTTGATATGTGTATAATAATAATATAAGAAAGGAGACCAGTGTTTTAATCAGCTTTTTTTAATGTGACTAGATATATTTATGATTCTCTTCATTTTCTTTTCAATAAATGTTTACTGAGCAACAACTGCTATGTGCTAGAAAGGCATAGGATTAGGCAAGCAGGGTAAAGTGATAACCAAACATACATTGATTCTTGCCTTTATAGGATCTACATTCTAGTAGGAAAAGGCAGATAAGAATAAGTAAAGATATATATATATATAAAATGATTCTTAATAGATTTTTTTTATGGGAAAAACAAGTGAAGAATTGAGACTAGAAAGCAGTGATGGTGAGGTGGTGTATTTGTGCAGGGTGATCAGGAAAATCCTTTTTGAGGAAGTGACATTTAAGATGAGACTAATTGTTATGTCAATGATAAGGGTCAGAAGAGAATTCCAGGCAGTAAGAATAGTGTCTGCATAGGAATATTCTTGGAATTGAAGTCCAGTATGTCCAAGAGAACATGACCGAGGGAGAGACTGGTACAAATGTGGTTACAGGAATAAAGAGGGAATCTATCATGCAGGACCATATAGACAGAGGCTGTCAAACTGCTGCCCATGGGCCAAATTTGGCCAAATTCTGCTAGTTTCTCCTGAAGTTTTCTTGAAGCATAGCCGTGCCCATTCCCTTATGTTGTTTGTGGTTGCTTTCATGCTGCAGGGGCAGAGGTGAATAGCTGTGAATGAGACTATATGGCCCACAAAACTAATAATATTTAAAACTGGCTCATTATAGAAAAAAGTCTCTCTGTGATATAGAATGTGGAGCTATTTTGGACTTCAATCTAAGAACAGTGAGAAGCTCTTAATGAGTTTTAAGCATGGAAATAAGATTAATTATTCTGACTTATGTATTAAGAAGATCCCTCTGATATTTTAAATAGGTGCAGAATGGATTGAGAAGGACAGGAATGGAAATAGGACCATTTTAGGGGGCATTTATTGTAGCGCAGATGAGAGATGGTTGTGGCCTGTCCCACAACAGAGCAGACAAAACTTACTTTTGCATTAGAAATGAAGGATTGAGGGAAAGAGTAGTGCTCAGGGCCACTCCTAAAATTTTGGCTTGAATAATCCAGAGTTGGCTAGGCCTTTACTGAGATAGGGAAGAATGGGTTTGGTGGGGGTTGGGGGATATTAAAACAAGTTTTGGAAGGAAAAAAATAAAAAGTTCTTCTTTTGCATACATGAGATGTCAAGAAGAAAGCCAAATATAGGAGTCCAGAACTCAGAGGAGAGGTCTGGATAGGTGACATAAACTTGGGAATAATAGACATAATAATTCTATTAAAACCCATGGCATTTAATGTGATCACTTAGAGAGAGTGCAGAGAGAAGGAAATAAGCACAAGACACACTCCTAAGGCACCTCAAAATTTAGGTATCAGAAGAAGAGCATAGGCTAGCCAAAGAAGCTGAGAAGGAGTAGTAAAGATGGGTATACAACCAGTGATGTCACTGTGGTTAAAAAAAGAGTATTTTCAGAGAGGAGTGGCCAACCTTGTTGAAAGCTGCTGAGAAATTAAGTGAGATAAGGAAAGAACATTCCCAGTGAATTTGATGATAGGATTTGACCTCCATGGAGGACCTTGGAGACTGGACTGGGGAAGTTCCTGTGGCATGAGAGGAAGAAAATAGTTTGTAGATGACTTCATGATGAACAGGAGATGAGGAAGTGGGAAATGTCGTGAAGACAGACCATTCAGGGAGATGGACCTTGGAGGGAACAAAGAAATGAGGCCATATCTAAACCAACATATGGGGTCGTGGGAATTTTTAAAAATTAAATATTTATTATATATTATTTATTTATTTTAAAAATCATGGCAGCTACCATATTTTGAAATAATGGAAATGCTATGGTAGAAAGAAAAAATTTGATGATGCAGGAGATTAGAGGTTAAATGATAGAGAAAGGCTTTGAGAAGAAAAGAGGGAACTGGTACCTAAGCACAATGCAAGGCATTGACCTTTTATAGGGGGAGAGACACTGTAATGGGAGAGAAGAGAAGGGTCAAGTTTAATCAGTTTTTAGGATGAATTGTGGGAACAAGAGGGATTTATGTGTAATGGCTCCAATTTTCTAGTTGCTGTTCAGAAGCAGGTTTATTAGGAGACTGTTAGTGTCCAAGAAAGAGGAGGAATTGTTTGAGAAGAGAGAAAAAAAAACCATGGGAAGTTATCAAGTGCCAATTGTTAAAGTGAAATCAGGTAGCTCAGGTGTGAAATTTGTTTTCCCAGGAACTACCAGAAAAGAATGTATGAATGCTGTTAAGAACCTGTAACAGTAGCTTACATAGTCTAGAACATAGATTTTGGAGTGAAGGTAAATAACATGGGTTCAAATCTTGCCTTTTTCTAGTCCTAGCTGTGTGACCTCAGGTGAGTTTTACTTCTCTAAGCGTCAGTTTTCTTCTCTGTGACATGACTATGACAACACTTAACATTGCTTATAATAAAAATTAAATGAGTTATACAAGGTCCTCAGCAGAAATAAAATAAAGCCCTTAGTAAATACATAGACATTTCTCTTATAAAAGCCTCCATAAGAGTACTTTGTTTATTTGGACCTTGATCATTTTCTTTATCTGCAAGATATTTTCTTTGTTATTAATGTAGACCAAACTATTTGTGAATTGGGCACCCAAACAACATGCTTTTACCTGAATCTCTTTATGTCCCCAAGTGGCCCCCTTTAAAAACTTGAGAGGATATCCCCCCTTTTTTGAGGGGATAAAGGACAAAAGGAAGTGTGTATTTGGTTGCAATTAATCAAGAAGGAATTTCTGAAGAGATGAATGATGAACAGAATTTTGAAGAGAAGTTAAGATATTGATGGAGAGAGCAGAGATGAATTTGTAGGTCAGTGGGAGGGGTGTTGCATGAGGAAAGATACAGAGATGAAAATGAGCAAATCAAATAAGGGAGATGGCAGGCAGATATTGCTGGTAGGAGCAGAGAGGCTGCGGCGAGAGGTAATGAGAAATGAAGGTGGGATGGGATCCTGGGGGGTGTAATATTAGTGGAAAGCCCTGAAGGCCAGAGAGGTCTTGGGATGTGCATAATAAGTGACACCAAAGCACAGGAGATTGCTGAGCAGGCAAAGAACCCAGAGAGAGTGAAGTTAGAGGAAAATCATTAGAGCTTCTGTGAATAGGTGGGATCTGATGAAAGGAGATGGGAGGCAGAAAAACCTGCTCAGAAGCGTCACTGCAACTCAGATGTGAGCTGAGGAGGCCCCTGGGGCTGGGTGGCCATAGGAGCAGAGAGGAAAGGATAGATTAAAATGACATAATTTCAGTGTTTGTGGGAGGCTGTGTGAAAAAAAGAGTGAAGAGAGCAATTGAAAATAACCCAAAACTTGAAAACTTGGAGTCCTGAGGAACCTTGGAAATTTTAATGACACAGGACTCTGAGGGGGGGTGATGTGGGAGCAGTGGGAGAAGAGAAGGGGAGGGTTTCAGTAGGGTGAGGGATACCAAGACCAATGTATATTTGTATACAACTTACATTTGAATTACAATAGTGAAAAACTAGGACCGGGCAGTACATTCCTGTCTAAAAGAAGGATAAGTACTAGGGAGGAAGAATATTTGTAACACTCTCCAGAAACTGTAACCCTGGGAAGTCCTAGGCTACATAGAAGTATTGTTGGATTTTGCCTGTGGATATAAAACAGTGTACAGAAAAGATGGAGAGTCAGCTGTACGTTCCTCGGCCCAGGTTTCTCTGTCTTCGGCAGCATCCACCTTGAGCACCGCCATTGTGGGACTGGGACTGGAGGACGGAATTTGCTGTGAGACACCTCAGAGGCTCCAACAGCCTCTCCACAGCTTGGGAGGACAAGACATGGCAGGATTTTCCTGAGAGCTGGAATTTGCTGAGCAATCATCTTAGGGGCTGCTGGGTCATGAGGTACCATGGGACCAGAGTCCCTAATGACTGACGTGTGACGAGCACGTGGCACAATGCTCGGTCCTTTTGCAGACAGTTGCGTTTCATCACCATCACTTAAACGTGGCTCTCTTTGCAATCTATGAAAATAGGGCAGTCAGTGTTAGGAGCAAAATCTTTTTCTTATAAGAAGCACCTGTGAATATCTTATCTTGAAATGTCTTTCTCAACTTTCTGTGTGCCTAAGGAAAGACTTTGCCCTGTCAGATTTGATCAGATCACAGAATTACTGTTATCTTTAACCTTTGTGAAGGAAAGTGTAAATGAGCAGGAAAACATGTTTGATTTCCTAAGATGAAGAAGCTTCAACAGTGACATCCAGTTGGTTTTTGTTTTTGGCTTGTAATATGTTTTTGGCTTTCTTCTATGTTTTTATTAGTGCTGACAAACTTCTGAAAATGACGGGTGCATAGTGAATGTAAAATTCAAGTCCCTGCCTCAAAGAATCTTATTTGATTAATTTCATGTAGAATATATAGATCCTGTTTTTATATATAATACATACTATGCAGCTTATGTACCCTTTGCATATTAAGGAGATACATATATATTTCTTTAATGTCTTTATCCTTTCCAAGTTTAATCTTCCAATTTAATGGGCTTTAAATCTCTTAATTTGCTATCTTATTTATACTTAAAATATGGTAAATTGTGGTTTTTAGTCATTTTTAAAACTACTTTCAGATGGCCTGAAGATTTAAATTAAATGTACATGCTGTGTTGGCATTTAATTACATTCTTGAAGTTTCTATCAGTAGTGAAAATATTTTATTTTCTTTAGAAATAACTTATATTTTTATTTATAGCTTAATAAAAATAGTATAAATTTAGACGTAATGTGTGAAACAAGAGAGTTAATCTACCCTGAATCTGAGTTTGTAAGGAATGCACCTTTAAAGAAATTAACCTAACAGTATGGAGAAATTAAAAGATGTAGCCAAGGCAAAACTGGTTTAAAAGTGAACAAGTCAAAGTATTTGACTAGCTGTCTCACAGGGTAAGGGAGGGACTGGAGCACATGGCTAGTATGTGGGCAAAGAAAAGTCTTCATCTTCCACCACACTGAATCACCAGAAAGTACCTTCCATCTTCTCTGTTCTTTCAGTGGTCACATGGGCCAGAAACTGTTTTTCAAATTGCATTCCACAGTTTTCTGAAGCATCTTTGAATGTGGTAGCTCTTTGAAATTAAGTATGACTTTGACAGACAGATTTCTTTCTGTAAAGCAGGGTGAGAACTTCTTAAGTGTGGACTGGAAGTAGACTTCTTCAGATCGCTTTATAAGCATTTGGTTTTCATGCTTGTGCTGAAGGGGCAGTGAGGACAGCTCCTTAGTCAAGCACGCTCACAGCTTCAGCAGAGCCTAAGCAAAGCGCAGCGGCAGCCGCAGTCTGTCCACCCCGGTGATTGTCGCCTCTCTTCATCAGCAGCGACGGCTCTGCCGTCCTCTGAGAGCTTTGCTGAGACTTCCTGAAGGGAGAGGGGTCAGCCACGAGTCCTCCTCTGCTCAGCCTAGGCAGTTTGCTTTCAGCCCACACTCCCAAACCCCAATTAGAAACAAACTTTATGGTGAGCTTTTCAGAAAACAGTTTTTCTTCTTCAAGTGTTAGGGAATACACAAAGTTAAGATTCTGGGCATGAAAACCTCACATACAGGAGCTGGGGGTAGAGGAACACAGGAAGGAAGATAAGCTTTTAGTAGAGTTGAATCTTTCCAAAGTTGGAGAAAGGGTGGGTGGTAGGGAAGTTGAATACTGAATAAACCTAAAAAGATTAGGAAAGCTGTGGAGCTGAGATTTGACTCTTTTGACTCATAGAATTCACTTAACGAATTGCGATCTTCAAAACTGATCTTAGGTAATTTTTATTGTAAAGCAGTAATGAAAACACGTTAGACTTGCTTATCCAAAGGAAATCCAACTTCTGAGTTACTTTTTAAAGACTATTTTCTTTAGTTTTTCTTTCATTTAGCATTTTTCAAAGTGCTCACCAAGCCCAGACCAGTCCAGTGTTTTTTTCTTCATAGTTCCATTTATTGGAGTAAGTAGACCAATTCCACCACAGGTTACCTTATATGTGGAAAGTCACCATCTTTAAAATCAAGCCCAAAGGTGTCACTTCTCCCAATTTGACACTAAAGCCTGACCATCCACATGTGAGGAGTGACTGAACATTGATTCCTAACCACTCTTCCTGAGATTCCCCTTCATTTTAGTGTCCTTTCACAGATTTCCACTCCTTCCACACAATGGCTGATCTTTGAGAATTTGAATATACATCTTTGAGGGAACCAGCAGTACTTCTTATGCCTTCCTGAAGGTGATGAATATAAGAGAAAGTGGTGGAAGGGAACTAGTCAGAGGTGTTTCAGGACTGGAGATCTCTGCTTTAACCTATGTTCAGAGAAGCTTCCTACCCTATGGGAATGGGGATTTGAGATTCCTGGATGGAGGAGTAACAGAGAACTAGAGATTTTACATCTCTGTGTCTATTAGAGGGGGAAGCAAGAGTCACCAGTTTTTATCAGAACTTTCAAAATATCGTGACAGAATGCCTAACTCACACTGATTTAGAGGATATCTATTAGCTCATAAAAATGAAACGTCTGGAAATAAGGTTGATTTGAGCAAGAGAGGGCTCAAATGATTTTCACCAAGATTCTCTCTCTTCATTTCTTCATATAACCTTTTGGTCTGACTTGTTCATTAATAGACTGCCCTTTTGATGCAGCAGCAGCCTCATGCCTTGCCAGATTCCAGTATGCCGTCAGTCACTCAGGCTGAGGTTCTGAGGCTCGCACTGCTTGGACCTGGCTGAGTCTGTGTGAACTATGTGCTCATAGCTGAACCAGTCCCTGTCACTAGAAGAAAGAGATGATCTGATTGCCCAGGCTGGGGTCACCTCACACCAGAAACTGAAAGTCAGCTGAATCCCACAGCAACCATGTGGTCTATTAAGTGAAAGAACTGTTAGTCCCCACAAGCAGACTGGAATGCTGCTAGCAAAGTAGGATGAATGGAGGCTGTAGAGTCAGAAGCAAGTGTTGTCTCTGCTCACCCTGCAGTTCTTTCTCCTGAAAGTATGTATGGGGAGAGACTAAATACATCACAAGACCAAAGTGGCTGAGTAATGAAATTTTATATATATATATATAAGAAAGAACAGATTCTACCAACTTCCTTCTCATTTGGAAACTTTTTAAAATCAAGACATTAAAATTTCTGAGAAATGCACAAAGGACAAAGAAATGCAGTGAAGGAAACAAAGGGAAGTCACAATAGGTGGTGAAGTTAATACAATCCATTATGTATCAATTTTGTCTTATCCCAAGAATAGTATTACTAAAAAGGTTTCTCATGTCTAAAAAGTATTGTGGCATTATTTCTTAATACAAAGTTGTAGCCAAAAAAAGAAATCATAGATTCTGCTGACATCCTGTTTATTCTTTAGATTTTATTGCTTCACATAAAAGTCTGCAACTGTCAGTGTTTAATCCGTTTTCTTTCTTTTTCTTTCCTTTCTCAACTTCTCTGAGAACTAGATCAGGTTTCTGTCTCCCTCGTGAATGAGATCTGTTTTTAAACAATTGACATAGCATTGTTGACAGCTCAGGCAGATCTTAAAGATTCAGAGGAAAGAAGGAATAGAAAAACATTTGCAAAATCTACATGGATCCAAAAGTGTGCAATATATTTTTGGTAGGATACACATATATGCATATGTACACATATATTGTACTAAACGGAAATATATTAACATTTGAATAATCAGAATATATACTTTCTACCCAGTGCTTATTAGGTAGAGTATTTGTATAGTATTAAGTTAATTCAGACAAACAATTAGTTTCATTGTTTTTACCCCACAGAATCACTGTGCTGTTGAACTGAACCAACCTAATTGGCTGGTTAATTTGGTGTCATCTAGGAATGTCGTGCCCTTATCCATGAAGTAATTTAAGTGTGATGATTTCACCATTTAAAGATCTGTGTCCTAGAATTACAGGTTTTTGTTAGGGGGGATTGGGCCAAAATAAAAATTTAGTAACAGTGATGGCAACAGAAGCCAAGCTGTCACTATGGCGCTGTGGCCCCTCCCAGTGCGGGGGCACAGGGAGATGGGAAAGCACTTCAGGGAAACATGCAAACAAGTACTAGTATGTGGCCAACTGGGTTTTTAAATGAGAGAACACATAACATCTTCTATAGTAAAGACTTGTTAATATAGCCTGTCGTTCCTGCAGATGGTACAGGAGAATCCATGGGATTGTTCATCTATACCTATTCATAGAACTAGTATCACAATCACTAAGGAGCATCAATTAAATATTAATGGTATATAAGAAATCATCTATGCTAGGCCAGAATATAGAAAGGAGCAGTAAGATTTCTATTATTGAGGGGCTTTATAGTGAGTTGGGGAAATAGGAAATATAAATAAAGCATAAATATTAAAACTAAGTAGTATGAGTTAAGTTCCTAATTCATAGTATAGATTAAGGGTCAACAACGTTTTCTGAAAGAACTGGATAGTACATATTTTAGGCTTTGTGGACCATACAGTCCCTGGTGCAACCATTCAACTGTTACGGCTTAAAAGCAGCTACATAAATGAATAAGCATGGCTGTATTCCAATAAAGCTTTATTTATGGGCACTGAAATTTGAAACTCATATAATGTTCATGTACCATGACATGCTGCGCTTACATTTGACTTTTTTTCAACAATTAAAAAATGTAAAACCCATTTTTAGCTTGTATACTGTACAAAAACAGACAAAACAGATTTGGTCTATGGGCTGCAATTTGTGATCCACAACAAAGATGAAAAGTGCTCTGAGTATATAACGTACTCATATATATATATAACATATGGTTGTGAGTATATAACATGTTCATTGTTGATGCTTCTCCTCTTAGAGATAAATCAAATATACGAGGCTATCCACTTGATTTTAAGAAAGCTAGGTTCAGTCTCCAATGTTTTGCATTTAACAGATTGGTTGTTATTTCCAATGGAAGCTTGTCTGGTTAGGGCTGGAGCTCAGATCTATTTGCGTATGCTAGTGGGTGATGGTTTAGTTTGGCTAACCTTAAGGGTTGTATATAAGACAGCAGTGGGAGAAAATTGAAAAGGTGAATGGGGACCAGAGGCTGTTGAATGATGAGCTGAGTGGGCTACAGTTCAGGAACAGGGTGCCTGGGGGGTTTTGGGCAGGGGAATAATCTGATTAGAATTGTGCTGCAGGTGGTTTCGAGTTTAGACCAGAAAGATGGAAGGAAAGCAGGATGGGGAACTAGCATTGCTGAACTTCTGTTACATGTCAAATACTTTCTAGAGTTTTGTTAAAACATTTCTCCACTAGTGGAATGGAGGGGAAGGCTAGTTTATAAAATACTGCAGGAATGAGAAGAGAAAGGAAAGGTGCTAGAAAAATGCCATACTCTTTTGCTTCAGATTGAATGTGGAAAATAAAGGAAATAAGCAAGGAAAACTCCAAGGTTCCAAGCCCTGGTGACTGAAAGAATGGTAATAGGGAGTCAAATGAGTTTTTGGAAAGAAATTTAGGTCGAGAAACATGTACACAGCTAAGCAAATTAGTGCAAGCCACCAGACTTGAGTCCCAAGAGGTTCAGCCAAAAATTCATTGTTCTCTTAGTAAACACTGCCTAAAGATGTTTGGAAAACCATTACTGTATGGCTTATTTTGCTAACACTTGCTTTGTCACTTCATTGACAACAGTGGGTATGAGAATAATTGGTTACATTTTGTGGATTGGTAAAAATGTTTGAAGAGCAAAAAAATTTTAAGAAGTTAACATGCACATATATGTATACACATTCATACATACAAAAATTGTCATACTGAATTTAGTAGTTCCAGAAATTGGATGTATTACAAGCACTAATTGTTTTAGTTTAGATTTAAATATGTCAAAATCCTTATGTTTAACACCTTTGTTTAACGTATGTCTTAAAGGTATTCTGCTTTTTATTCCCCTAAGATTTGGGTCATGAATAGTAAAACAAAGAAATTAGTGATTTGATCACAAAAGCCCCATTGCTTTTGTTTGCTGACTTGTAGCACCTATTCTTCTTGCTCAGAATGGAAAATCTTCACAAGAAGAAACAGTTTCTTTTTCTTTTGACTGATCCATGCCATTCCCTGTAAATTCCTTGTGTGATTACATAGCATTCTCACTGCTCCCCCCAGCCTTTCCTGTGAGTGGTTCAATCATTCTGTCAGCTCTGATTATTAATCTGCCAACATGTTCACAATCTTCTAATTTAGAGAATTAGTCACAATTTCCTGTGATGCCCATCTTCTGTGATTTGCATTATTGGTGTCCATGGATGCTGAAGAAGACTGGTTTGGAGTCACAGTTCCCTACATTGTAGTATTTCCAAAGTACGAAGAACCCCCCTCTCCCCTGAGGAGTAGAGTGCAGGTAGAATTAAGAAAGAGGCTTACCCCAGGCTCTGTTCAACTGTGTAAGAGCAAGGAAGTGATTTCTTCCTTCTCTTCCTTTCTCCCTCTTTCCCTCCTCCCTCCTTCCTCATTTCCTGTCTTCCTTTCTTCTTTTCACGAAGGTGCTCATTCCAGCCATGCTTGATGAAGGAAACAGAAGTCACTTTTAATGTTCTGGGTAGGAAGGGTTTTAATACAGGAACACAGAGGCTTTCATATTTGTTGGATGTTCTGGGGGCACAAAAGTCAGAGAAGCCACTGGTCCTGGCATCTACACCAAAGTAGATATTCTCAAGTAGTTTCCTTTGAAACTGCTAGAATAATGGCTTCTTCTTTTTAGTTTGCTAAGACATATGCAAATTCCTGTCACTGGCAGGTTCTAGCCTGGAACAATATGGGGAGAGACGACACAACAGTGACATAGTTGCTGAGGCTCTATCAAGCCAGACAGTGATGAAGTGGTGATTTCCATCCTGAAGATGCTCACAGTCTGGTTAAGTTGACCATATATATATGTTGTTTTTTAAGATGGTGCATTTTGCTGAGCCACTACTCCAGGACAAATCATTACAGTAGAGCCCTGATACAAAATGGGTTATTAATGAACAGGCCTGGTTAAATCACAACTCATACCAAGTCCCCAAATCTTAACAGCTGCTTATAGTGGAAGCTTGACACACAAGTAGTGACCAGAAATACAAACACTGTGCTGCAACTTAACTGGTATAATGCCACTAAATTTTGAAGGTGCTTTAAAGATATTATGCTTATTAAATTATTTTCAGATAATGGTCTAAGGACAAATTAACTCTGGATTACAATATTCCCTTTGATTGTGTGAATACTCCCATTTGTAAATAGGATGAAGTATTAAGTGATGATAACTTCATAAAACTTCAAAACTGTTCTGTTTGTTTTAACACCATGTATCATTAGATTACAAAGAAGCTTTTAAATTTGATGTAGTGTCTATAGATTACTTGGATTTAGTGAAACTGATATATTTCTAGTCTTAGTCCTGTCAAGTATGGACTACCTTGCCATCGGGGCACATGCTATGTTGGAAGGTGGGCAAGATATGCAATGAGATGCTAGAGGTGTAAATGTGATAGTCGTTTCATGAAGTTATATACTGTCTCTTCCAGGCTTAGTTGTCTCAACAACTCCACTGAATCATAGTAGGGAGAGAATTCTGTAGTGGAAAGTTATATTTAAATGTGCTTGTGGCAGTAAAGAGTGAGCACACCTCTGTACAGACTCCCTCAGGGGCTCCCCCTGCTCAAGTGAAGGATAAAACTTTAGCCCCCATCAAGGCCCCCTCAGCTTCAGAATGCGGGGCTTCCTCCTATTGGCCTTCTTTTCCTAGTCCTGCTTTAAACTTGTCTTGCCATTTCACAGCTGGGTTTCTTTGTGAACGCTGTTTTCTCAAATTGGAGCTCTGTCATCCTGCCCTTCTCTGCCTTGGCACCCCAGATCAACTTGATTTCCCTTAGTTTGTAGTAGTACTCTGAGCCCTGCCAAGTGCCGGGTCATCTGTGTTCCCACAGGACCTACTGCTTATTTTTATTTTTCCACTTAAAATTTTGTTTCAATAACTCGATTTCTTGTAAGTTTTCCACATCAGACTAAAAGCTCCTCAGAGGAAGGGACTGTTCTTATGTAACTTTGCATCCTTACAGCTGGCCAGAACTCCTAATATGTAGTAATTGCTCAGTAACTGATAAATGAGTGAGTGAACAAAGCTTGGGAGCAGGCAACTCATAATCACGATGATAAAATGCATAAAACAGCTAACCTTACATTTATCCCCATTTAACTACTTTATAGCTATGACAATATTTTAATGTTTTGATCATCATTATACAAAAAGATAGGAATTGCAGATCTTTCATAATGTCTCACCTGGTGCCTAGTATTCTGTTGGCCCCTCTGTGCAGTCTGCACTGCCCGTAATAACTAAGACGGCCAGTAGATGTGTTTTTTCCTTCCAACTAATTCACTCTCCCTGGTTTACCTTGCATATCCAGCTGCTGGGAAAAGCTCTGATGGTTATGGGGTTAAAGAAGAAATGGTCATAATTTTTATTTAGTGTTTCCATATAAAAGCACCTCATTATCTGCTGTACCTCATTATAAACAATGTTTTTTATGACCATTTAGTTCTCCTTAGCAGTCCTGTTTTTATTCTGTTATGCTTGCTGTCTCACCCCTCAGCTTTATGACTCCATTACCCCAGCCTGCTGCCGCCTGCTGTCCCATGCCCTCTGCTGATCTGGATAATGTAGTTTTACTGTTGCCGGGCCAGCATTTCTAATAAATTCCTCACATATAAGCAGGCAGTAGTGTAGGGCACTGTAGCTCGGTGTAATGCTTGCATATCACATCACTACACTCTCATTTGATACTTGTGAGAGAAATTACCACTGAGGCTTCTTCAGGAACAATAGCATTAATGAAATTAGGAAATGACTCTCACAGATGTTTGACACTCAATCAATCCTACTTAATTTAATTACATCCCTGAATGAAAGACAAAAGAGATGCTCTTGTAGTCCAACCCTTGCTTTTTATTTTCTAATATGCCTTTTTTTCCCTTCTGACTTCCTTAATCCTTGCTGAGAAATGTCAGTGTAATTAACTTAAGTTATAATTATTTAAAAGTGGACTTTGTTATAATACCTTATATTATTTTCCACTTCTCTTCCCCTACCAACCTGCAAGTACAGGAGTGCTCTCCTATGTAAATAGAGTGGCAGAGTGGGGAGAAATTGACTCTTATAACGTGGACAATTCATCCACTTTTTACACCTCCATAATTAAGGATACTGATGGCACTGGCACTTACAGCTTTGTCTTGAAATTTTGTTCAAGAAGATATTTTCAAGAGCTTATTCTTGAAGTTAAATAGATTTAGGGAGCATTTCTTTTTGCCACTCTTAAAATGGTAGGAAAATCTTACAAAGCACCAAAGTTAAAATAACTGACACTATTTATTACAAAGTCCATTCATATATATGACCTCCTTTAATCATCACAGTGATTTGGTAGGATGGATGTAATTATCATTTTAGAGATGAAGGACTTAAGGGAAAGAGTAATTGATTACCTTGTCTAAGATATTAAGGAGTGATCCTGAAATTTTGACTTTCATTCATTCTTTTGTCCATTCAACAAGTAAACAATTGTTTACACTAAACATGGGCCAGCATGGTTCCTGGCATGGAAGAAGTTGCCAAATAAGTAGACGGCCACAGAACTGTGCGGCACTGCTTGGACAGATCTGTGCAAAGGAGACTATGGGCGTGACTGGAGGAATTCCCTCGGTCATGCCAGGTGATGGTGGAAGGAGAGCCGATGGAGTCTAAGGATCTGGAATACGTATATTGAAGTAAAAGGGGATCATGGAAGACTTATTTTTTCTCATGAGTAATGTGATCAATCTGAATTTTAGAAAAAGTCAATCTGGCTTTAGTTTGGGTCACGCTAAGAGTGCCTCACAGGGTAGATGCTGCTGTCTCACACCATGGTAGTAAACACGGGAAGGTGCGTGGCTCAGCAGGAAGATATGAGCTGGATGTATACTGGTTTGGGACTAACATGGTGGAGGAGTGCATGAGCTCTCTTAGAAGGAATGGAGGGGAAGCAGAGAGGGCTCAGATGTCACCAAGCACAGGGCAGTAAAACAATGAGTGGCCTGATTCCCTCCTCGAATGGAGGCATTTCATGCAGGACACCCCTCCACACACTGGCCTTGTACCTTTGGGGAGGTAGTAGAATAAGGTGGAAAGGGCACTGGGTTAGCTTCAAACCACTGAAATCTTGTTCTTGCTCAGCTAATAACTCCTTGTTCAACCTAGAAGAGGGGGCCCCATTCCATTCTGGGACTCAGTTGTCCTACATCTGGAGATGAGTTACTATAGAAGGTTCCTCTCTGCATCTTCCCACCTCTACTATTCTGTGTGACAGTCCCAATGACTAAAACATTAAGATGAAAGGTAAAGACTGAAGTAGAGATGAGCACAGTGAATCCCCAGTGTTTGGATCAGAACCAACTCTTCTCGGCATGGGGAAGGCTCCTCTGGCCGAATTTTGCCCCCCTAGTCCAAAGCTCTGGGCATTTCCTAAGGGTAGTATGTCTGAGGGCTGCTCAATACCTTCCCTTCCATCTTATTTAGCACTCCTTCCTGGGTTGAACCTCTTCTTCATACGGTCAGTGAAGTGGCCGAAACATCTGACAGTGACCCATATGAAATGATCAAGCATATCTAAATATTTTACATACACTTACAGACATATCAATATCTTTGCCTATATCTACATTTACATCTGTATCTATCTAATATCTATCTATATCAATCTTTGTAGATACAGATAAAGAGCCATCACTTATTGAGCACTTATTATATGTGCCAGTGTACCTGTAGTGTACCTATAGTAAAATAACCATGGGAATAAGGAATTATTTAATCCAAGTTTAAAACCAAGTTTGAAATGTTCAGTTTTCCAAAAGCACATGGCAACATGAAAGAACCAAGATAAAAATCAAGTCTGACTCCGAAATTTGTGCTCTTAACCATTATATTATATTGCCTTTAATATTGTTTGTATTAATATAACTTTTTGTGCTTTAGGAAAATAAGTTCAGGGAAACCCCATCACTGAGTATCTGACTTTCATGGAAAATGGCAGTAATAGAAGCAATGGTCATATAGCTTACCTAAGGATTTTTGACTTAGGCTTAAAAAAGCTTATATAGTATTTCATAGGGTGCCATATTTCATCTTTTTATCTTTTATATTACTAAGAAGGCCGTGATTTTGATCTGAAACTTTTCTCAGGGTTTGTCGTATATGTATGATATTTATTTGCACGTTCTTTGGAAATAGTATAGCATGGCTGATCTAACCATTTCCCTCTCTAATTTGTAGTGACTGTTTCTTGTCCTATATTTTGTCTGCATGTGTGAAGGAACAAAAGACTCCATGGGGACCATTTTTGCTTAAAAGATTCCCTTTTAGAGATATAATTTGCTTTGTACAAAGAATAATGTCACCTCAAAAACTGACATGGAAACGAGGAATGCCAGGTACAATATAGGAGGTCTAGTTATACTTGAATTTCACTAGCCCATGGGCACGTAGAACTTAGAATTCCTTTCACACCATGTGGAAGACAAGGCAGGCTCAGAACATGAATTTGGGCCATTCCTCAGCCTAACCAGAACCATTAGCTATTTCTTCTCTGCCCAGTGATAGTCTCAATTTCTGCCCAGAATTTCAGACAGGGAGCAGAGCAAGCCCCCTGTTTCAGCCTTCATCTCAAGCTCTCTAGTACTTACTTGCTTTGCTGCTCCCAGGCTGGGTTTTACCCTAGAGTGGGTAAGTGGTCTGTCTTCCTACTTTTGTTTATCCTGTCTCACTTAACACTCACTTCCTTGTCTGTGCTGGAGAGATTTGCCTTCTCCTTTCAGGAGGCTGTTCACCCTCTCCACTTCCCTGCTGTTTTATGCCAAACGGCTGCAGGAGAAGGGTGAAAGATACATGGACTCACTCTTTCAAACATAATTTCTATTACAAACTTAAGCTGATTCAATCCATGTGACAAGCCCAGTGCTGAGAGCTTTGGAGACATCATCTAATTTGAGAGGTAAATTAGAAATGGAAAGGTAATTAAAAAATGCAGTCTTTGGGACTGGTTACATTCAGATCTTGGCTGTGCAACCTACCGGTTTTTAACTTTGGGCAAATCACTTAATTCGCTGTGCCTAAGTTTTCTCATCTGCAAAATGGGGCTAATAATGGTATTTATCTCATAGGGTTTTTGCAAGAATTAGATGACGTAATATAAGTAATGCACCAAAAACTGGCACACTGTGAAAATTCTGTAAAAATTAACTATTATTATAGTTTAATTCTCAAAAAATTCCATGGGTTATCTATCATCATTTTTTCCCATTTTTAACAGATGAGAAAGCTAAGGCTAAAAAGTGTCCCTTGTTCAAAGTTGTGCATCTAGTAAATGATGGAATGGAGCTCATGTACTTGAATGACCAAATTATCTTGCCAGATTGTAATGGGAGTCATGAGTTAATTATTCATTACTCTTCAACACCTCACAACTTACCCAAGATTGGTCTGGGTTGGGCAAAAACGCATATCACCTAGGAGAGCCATAGAATTTCTGATTATATGCAGGTCGGATTTTTAAAGTTCTCCCTCTCCCCAGAGGATGGAGGGTGAGATGTATGTTTGTTCATTATACTATTGCCTCATGGTATTTTATCATGGTCATTTGTTCACATGCTGTGTCCTCTACTAGAGTGCAAGGTCTTGAGGGCCTAGACCACTACTTCCTCAGCCTGGTGTTCCCAGCTTCTAGCAGATGTTTTTAAAATTGAATTGGGATATTTTCAAATATGTTTAAGTTACCTCTTAAATCCCCCAATATTCTTTAAGTTCATATACTATTAGCTCCATGATGTCTAGACTCAATCCTCTGTTGGTTCCACCTTCTAACTTTCTCTGAGGCAGCGTAAAGGAGAAGGTGGCGGGCGCATGTTTATATGGACTCACTGGACTTTGCAGATGGTCCCTCTGAGACCTGCAGACAGACAGAGCAAGATGCAAACATGGCTCAGCCATTTGCAAGTCTCTAGTTTTTGGCAAGTCTCTTAACTGACCTTAATTTCCTTTTCCATAATGTAAGGATAGTATCTTTGTTATGGTTCTTTTAATTAATTAAACAAGTATTAATTTAGGCACTGTAATGGGAGGTGGATTTCAGTCTCCTAGGGAACTCAAAATGACTTTTCTGCCAGTCATCACCTATGGGGATATATATAGAGAGAGCCTAAAAAGTTGCTTCTTTGTCTGAGAAGAGGTGGATAACTTGGAATAGTGAGCTTTTTTTGATTGACGTGGGGGACCAACTTATGGCATTTCTTTATTTCACTATCACCACAGTTACATAACTGAAACAGGACAAAAGTTTAGATGGAAAATTTTGAACTGTGTCAATGAGCAATGAAATGGCTTTCGGTAGAAATTTAAGCTGGTGAGGGCAGGGAGGGGGGGAATGCCCACATTTACCTTTGAATAAAACCCCTCAGCCTGCAGAATGGAGAGTGGATAAGATTTAGTGCAAGGAAACAAGCTAGAAAGTACAGTAGTTCTTCAGTGAAAGTTTATGGTGACTTGGACTAAGGTGATGGCAGTGGAATGGAGAGAAAAGTGTGATCAAGAAATATTTAGAAAACGTAATCAAATGTATTTGGGAATAGCTTGGATATAGGAGGTGCTTAAGGGGAAAAGGAGTCATTCAAAAATGTTACTCTTGAGCAAATGGAAGGCAGGTAGACCTTTTTATTGACATAGACAACATAGAAGTAAGAGCAAGTTTACTGGGAAGATCATGAGTTTGGTTTGAAAGCAATCAATTTTATGTGCCTGGGATAGATGGAAATGGAGATGTTAAGGACATAGGATTTAAGGATTTGGGTAAACTCTGTGATGTCCCAGCTTGCCATAGAGCCAGTACTTTGCTTGAATAGCATTTTGAACTTGTTAAAGTCTAAGAAAAACCAGGCAACCGTGGGGAGGGCCGGAGCCCTGCAGCTTGCTGGTTTCAGTTGTACCATTGCTCAGGCAGATGGGTGGCCATGTCACTGGGTATATGCCTGATTGCTCACCAGAACCACTAGGCTGGGAAGGAGCCTAACCATTGGTTTTTTTTTCCAACTACAGAGTTCAGGACAACAGATAAGAATTTTAACTTGTATAATAGAGAATCCCAATCGCAAAATAACTTACTTTTGGAAAGAAATAAGCCATTTGCCTTAATGGTCTTAATGTAATTAATACTTAGGCACATTGTGTCAAGTTTATGATTATATGGCATGACTATGTCTTACCAATCTTTCAGAAGGGATTTCTTGTCATTTTCTGCTCCCTTTCATTGCTGTATCTATTGCGGACCTTTAGTATTGACTGAAAGAACATTACAGATGAAACACTCTGTTCCTTATGTGTTTGATCAGTATTATATATTCTGGCCATTCCTAATCTTCCAATTTGTATGAAGTGACTAATTTGAGAAGGCAAAATGTGCAATCAAAGCTTTAAAAAAATGGTGATAATTGCTCCTCTTATGTAGGAGTAAAGCACTATCTATTCTGAAAATTGAGTGAAATTACATGGCAATATCAGGGGACAAATCTGTCCTATTTATAAATCAGAAGTTGATAGGTAGGCCTTTAGCACCTGCACTGAATATTAATAAGTAAGGCTTAGTGTCTGAGCACTGAGCCATTATTTTGTTACTGCAATTGCAGGTACAAGCAGGCCTACTCTTAGAAGCACATCTATGAGGCTCAGAGGATTGATAAAAAGACTGAAAGTAATGACAGTTCAAATGGGGCATGTAGTAGATTACAGTGACCTCAGTTCTTCATCCCTCTTTGTAACCACAATCCTTTGCCTTGTGACTCTGAAGTTTCTTCTTGCCTTTATTTGAGTTTGCCCACATGATTCACTTCAGTCAATGGCATTTTAGCAAGTGTGACATAATTGAAGACTTGAAAAGTGTTGCTCAGTTGGGCTTGCTCTACTCTACCCTGGCCATGAGAAGAACATGTCTCAATTAATCTTGTAGACCTGCAAAGATGAGAGAGAGGTGGAGCAGAGCCAGTGACTCCTGACAAGCCCAGCCTAGTGCAGCCAACCCCTGCTGACCCTCCTATCCATGAGAACAAACAATTACTATTTTCAACCACTGAGTTTTTGTGTGGTTTATGATGTGGCAATTATGTGTTATAAGCTAACTAATACCAGGAGTTGCAGACTCAACAAAAAGATACTAGCTAATGTTAGTAACTGCTAACATGAGGGGAAATGAGAGGGGAATTGATATTGGACCAGTACATAATTTAGTGCAAGAGAACACATTGTTTTGATGTTAAAGTGAAAACATTGAGGAAAGTCAAAGAACTGTTGCATGAGGAATGAAGACATGAATGCATCTAGAAAAAAAGATTCAAGAGAATTTGAGGTCGAAGAGAATAACCAATCATCAATATGTGAGTGGCCCAGACAGCAGGAATCACTGAAGGAGGATACTATCCTTCCAAGGTGAATCTTCTCCCCATTCCCCTCTTTCTCACTTCAGACCCTGGTAGAGCTGTCGTCCTGGGGTAATTTGGTCCCCTCCTCTTCTGCAGGAGATATCTGTCAGTGACTGGAGATATCTTTGATCATCATAATTTGGGGGATCAGTGCTACTGGCATAGTGGGTAGAGACCAGTGATGCTGCCAACATCATACAGTGTGCAAAGACAGCCCAACTGCAAAGGATCATCCAGTTCACACTATCAGTAGTTCCAAGGCTGGGAAATCTTGCTGTGAGATACAGCTGGTGTGCACGGCCCTGTGAAATTCTGGAAGTCTAATAAAGGAAGAAGTTTGAGTGGAAATATAACAAAGGAAGAAGTTTGAGCAGAAGTCAGACAAATTTGTTTTTGAGGACCTTCTGTACACCAGACCCTTTACTAGACATTAGGGATACAAAAATGAGAAAATTACTGTTCTCATCTTAATGGAACATGTACAGAAAGCAGCAGTAAAATGGGAGAGAAATAAAAAAAGTCCCATAAATAAACATACAATTACAAACTCCTATAAAAGAAAAAAATCTGTGAGCTAATACAAGGAATTTGATTTAGTCAGGTGGGCTAGAGAAGATTTTAACAATAGGTGGTATTTTACGTGGTACCTGGGGGATGAGTTGGAGTTAACTAGGCAAGACAGGCTTGAGGGACCATTCAAGTAGAGGGAACAATGTGCAAAGGCACTGTAGCAGGGTAACTGCGCATATGGGGGATTGGAAGCAAATCATTGCTGCTGCAGTACCTAAAACAAGGACAGGGTGGCCTCTGGTGTGATGGAAGAAGCAGGCAGGGACCACATTATTCAGTTTCAGAGGATTTTTTGAGGATTTTGATCCTTGTTCCGAGGGTAAAAAGGATTTATAGGAATGATGTAATTAGATTTGAATTTTAGAAAGATGGCTCTGAGTAACCAGTAGATAAAGATTTGGGGTCGAGGGAGGAGAAGTAACCAGGAAGGGAAAGATTGATCCTTGTGAGGTATGGCTGTTAGTACAGGTATCTCAGTCAGAGGTGAGGGAACTTATTTGAAGTGACTGAAAGAAAACTAGAAGCTAAGGAAGGAGCTGACATGTGTAGGCAGGTGAGTCAGACCTTCCCCCAAACTGCACTTGATTACAGAACCTGAGCAGGGCTTCCTGGTTACTGTTGGTAAATTAAATGAGCAAAACCCCTCTTACCCACACGAGTGAGTGAAAAAGCTCCAAGTAGTGCTTGTTCCCTCTAACCTGCTGGTGGCAGCTTGCTGAGTAGGGCAAGCAATCACCCCAGGCAGCCTAGCTGTCCCAAGACCAGCATCACATTAGAGACCAGCATCACATTAGAGACCAGCAGAGGTGGCCATTTACTTAACACATTTCCCCCTCACTTCCTTGTGTTAGGGGCTGCATGCATTGACAGTGCTTCCCTAACCCCTTTCCCCCATTTCTTTAGGTAACACATTTCCCATACCCTCCTTAGGGTGATGTATTTAAATAAACAGACTTCAAGAACATACTGTGTGACTAAGGTAACAATCTCTGCTCTGTGTCTGTTTTATAAGCAGCAGGACTTGTTAAATTTATTTACTGGTTCTTAACCTTAGTTTCCTCATTGGTGATATGGGGAAAATAATACTCCTACCTCATAGGGTTGTTGTGAGGATTTAATAGATTTGTGCATGTGAAAAACAATGCCTGGCAAATATTCTTGTTTAATTGCTGTTGAGCACTAGATATAGAAGCAGGAATGAAAATGATCTCCATCCTCAGTGAATGTACAGCCCAGTAAACATATAATTTCAGTAATCTGATTAATACAGTGCTATAGAAGTACAGAAGAACTGCAACTTCTAAAGTGGTCTCATCTCCAGCCCAGTTCATTCTGCTGAACTCTGGACCTGTGTGTCAGTCTGCTTAGTGGATATCACCCCATCCCTGGATGTTCCAAAGGAAACTCAGGCACCATTATTTATCCTGGTGCCTGAGGGAACAACTTGTGTGTCCTTCTCGTGCCTCCGCCTCCTTGTTGCCCGATCAGTCACTAAGTCGGGCACTTTCTGCTTCTCTAATTTCTTTCACAGCCAGCTGCTTCCCTCTCTACTCACTGTCATAAACTTTGCTCATAACAACTTCATCTTCCCCTAGAATACTGCAGTCGCTTCCCAACTGGTCTTCTTTCCTCCAGTATTGCTCCTTCTACCTTGTTTATACTGCATCCTGAGGGATTTTTCTAGAACACAGAACTGATAATATTTATTCCACTAATGAAAATTCTTAAATGAAATGAAAACACTTAAATGGCTCCCAGTTGCTTTAAAGTATAAAGTCCAAGCTCCAGAGACAGCATACGATGCTCTATATGCACATGACTTCTCAGTCTCACCTCCTGTTACTGCCCTGTTTTCACCAGATACTTCCTGCTTCTGAATAGCACAGCAGTCTGAATATGGCTATCCTCTGCCTCCCTCACCTCTGGGTTTTTGCAAATGTGCACCCAATCTTTTTCTTCCTGCTTTGGTAGGGACTTAATACTGACTTCCTTACTTAAAACCTGGAAACCTGGGAGAGAAGGACAAAATGCAGTAACTTACCCATAGCATTTTCATTTTCAGAGTGCATACACCCAAGATCATTTTCTTCCTCATGCTTTCCCCACCGCCTACAGCTGACCCTTGCACAATGCTGGGGTTAGGAGTTCCAGTCCCCCATGCAGTCAAAAATCTACATGTAACTTTTGACTCCTGTAACTACTAATAGCTTGCAAATAACAAAATAGTTCATTAACACATATTGTGTATGTTTTATATACACTGTATATTGTATTCTTTCAATAAAATAAGTTAGAGAAAAGAAAATGATTTGTCAAATTGTTGCAAATTTCCGAAAATTTATTCAGTATATTCATTGCAAAAAATCCATGTGTAAGCGAGTCTATACTGTTCAAACTTGTGTGGTTCAAGGGTCACCTGTACTCTTTTCCTTTTGGTGTGAGTGTGGTGATCCAGTCACCTGAAGTAATAACATTTGAAGTTTATAACTGATAATAAATTTTAAGGTAAATGTGGAAAAGCTATAAAAACAACACAATTTTTTATTCTATGAAATTCTTTTAAGTTATAGGAAAAATATGAAACATGCTTCAAATCTGTATTTTTTATTTAAAAATATTGTGCTAATAAATCCTAAAGATACTCTTTTAAGGAGTTTGGCAAAACTGTAATCACTACAATTTCTCTGAAGGAACAGAGTATGTAAATACCAGTCATTCCTTATTAACCCACTCTTTGATTATCTCAAGTACAGTACCCTTGGTTCCATTGTCTAAGATAATCGGTGTGTCCTGTCTCTCAGTTCTCCCTCACCTTAAATTGTTAACCATCTCTATGACATGTGTACGTGACTTCAACTGATATTTTTGCTACTGTCTCAGAGACCAGGATAATTATTATTTTGGGTTTTCTAAATTTCAAAGCGAGCCTTTCCTGAAGGCAAACCTGCTTTAGAGAGTATTTCTGCTTATATTCTTTGTAAGTTTTTCAAGAGTAGTTATGTCAAGAAGCTTGACCTTTTTTTTTTTTTGGACTTAAGCCAATAGTCTGATTAGATTTATTAAATAGGGACCTCTGAAAAAACAATGTTAAATTATACTACTACTTAAAATTTTGATGCAGTGCTTAATTGAAAAAAAAATAAAGCACCTAGAAATAAATGCTAAAACTCCTCTATGGGTCAGAAATTTAGTTAATGAGAATCAGAGTCCTTCTCTAAAGGACAGTTATCTGTAAGTAGCTTAACTAAATAATGGTCATGGGAATAATACGTTGGCCTATAAAGAGGAGTTAATTGCATTTTCTCACCTTCAACTGGGCAGATACTCATATAAAATCCACCACTGTATTTTCTCCCATATTCGAGGTTTAAGTATCTTCATTAAAAATTCCTTGTGACTTATGTTTGGATGTGATCATTGATGATTAGTGTGATACATTGTCATGCAGTTATTTGCAGTAGCTTCCACTAGTGTTCTTTGCGCCATAATTGTATTTGGGGCATGTTAAGAGAGCATCTAACAGAATTTTAGTAAATCATAGAAGTTATGATTTAATAGTAATGTAAGGTGGCTGAGAGAAGATACATTTTCGGTAGCACTTTCTAATGCTCTGGGAGATGGAGTACATGGGGAACAAGGAAGGGAGCTTTCTGATCTGTAGATGGAAGTAATTAAGTATGGAGGGAAGGAAAATGGTGGGCCCTCACTGTGGGTTTTATTTAGTTCCTCCTGAAAAGGATGTGATGTACATGATTAATGGGAATATTCAGTTTTTTTCCAAAGAGTATTATTCTCTCTCATCTACATGAGTTACTTATGTTCTTCCAGTTATCTGACCTAGATCTTTTTTCTTATGGAACAATATTCCTGGCCTTATGTTAATAGTGAATTTGCCACTTCTTGCTCTGTATTATATTCCCAAGCTTGTACACATCAGCTGAAAACACAAGCTATTGTGCCCAAATAACTTGTCAGTGCCTCAGATTTCTCTCCAGCTTTTATAGACATATAAAGACTAGTTTTCCCTGACACAAAAAAAGAGAAGAAGAAGAAAGGGGAGGTATTATGGGATGGTTTTCCATCTTCACCCTCCACTATGCCTCTAGCTGCATTAACCACTCTTTCATTTGTGTTTACAGTAAGACTTCAGTCCATTTAGGTTATAATTATTAGCACACTGATTACTGATGTTTGAAAGTCCAGTGCTTGGCAGTAGCATTTGGGATATATAAGGTGCTCAGTAAAATTTTTTATTGAATAACCAAAGGTATCTCTGGCACTAGAAATATTGTTGGCACTCAGTAAATACTTTTTAAAATAATAACAAAAATTTAAAAAGGCTAATATTTTTTCAGCACTTACTATGTGATAGGCACTTTACTAATTAACACTTTATATGGATTCTCTCATTTCTCTTTATATGGATTTTTTTCATTTAAATTTCATCAGTAGCTCTCTGAGTTAGGTACCAATATTATTCCCCTATCGCAGATAAGGAAACTGAAGTGCGGAGAAATATAGAAACTTCCCCAGATATTTATAGCTTGTCCGTGGTTGGGATTGGAGCACCTGTGCCCATACACGTGATCTCTGCATCAGATAAATGGAGAGGGTTGTAAATAATTGTAACATTATGATTAATTACAGTGATAGATCTATGTACTCCACTCAGTTATGGCACCAAGAATAAATGGTCAGATTTACTTGAATAGTCAGGGAAGATTTCCCAGAAAGGGTGAAAAATATTGGCAGGCATGTGCCATGGTGAGAGCACTTGGCCTTCTCCTCTCTGTGTTGCCACCAAGTTTCAATTAATTATGCTGACCTCCTGCAAAGCATCATTAAAGTCACTCGTTTCTGTTTCCTTATCTGTAAAAGAAGGAATAGAGTAGATGACCTCTCATCTTAAATATTGTAATTCAAAATGAGTTCTTTCACTGGAGTCTGTGCCTTGCACACAACGTAGAGTCAATAAATATCTACTGAATTGAATTGCTGTGAAATAAAGGAAATGCATCTGGTGGATGGTCTTGCTGCATCTAAAACCACCATCTCTCTAGACTCACTCTCCCACTGTCTTCGGTAGCAGTTGCACACTGGTGGAGTTTGCCTGTGCTGAAGCAACTTTCTGGGCCTAAGCTGGAGCCCCTCCTGCCTGTGGTGGCAGGTCAGCAAACCGAAACAGATAATTTTTGTGTCCTTGTAAACACTCTACTTGACCAGAAATACAGTATATTTATATACAGAAATACAGTCAGCTGATACTCAAATGCTCGGTCAACTCTGTGCTCTATACTTACTTCCTTGTTCCTTCTTAGCCAAATAAAGCAGACTATGTGGCCCCAGCCAAAGAAATATCTTCTCTCCTTGTTCTTTATCTTTTATCTCATAAAAGCTTCTTGCCTTTTGCCCCATTTTGCAGTTCTCTGAAAGGAGACTGTTTACTTCATGAAATGTTAAATAAAATTGTTTGTATCACTTAAATTGTTCTCTGTAGTCGGTTTTTAACAGTTTTTGGTGAAGAGGAATGTGATCTGAAGCTCATTGCTAGCAGCCTGCAGGACAAAGGGATGCACAGACCAGGCATTCACTGAACCCTGAGTTTATCGTTCTTCTCATCGTTTCTGAGGGCCATGGTTAAGTCACTCAGATCTGAGCTCTGCTCCCTTGTGTGCCGTTCTCTAATAAAACAACCAACTTTATTACAAAAACCATATATATTGCTCACTGAAAGGTTCTGGGATCCCATAGAAGTTTTGGGGTTTGTTAAAGTTCTCAGAAAGTTTCCTGGCCTTGTAAAGGTTCTGGGTTTATTAAAATTACAGAAAGGTTCTGAGTCACAGAAAGTTTCCAGGGCTTATTAAAATTCCCAGAAAGGTTCTGGGGTCTTTGAAAGGTTCCAGGGTAGTTATACTTGGAGTCTGAAACAACTGGCAGCTGTTAGGGGATTCACAAAACTTTGAGGTAAGTCCACAGCATAAATCACTGGGGCACTTGGAAAATAAATTAAGATAAGAAATCCGGACTGTTTTGACCATCACCAAAATCTAAGTAGGCACAAGTCAGACTATTAAAAGCTCTCAATGCATCTGCCACTATAAAGAAATCTTCTTGTGAAAGGAGTAATAGATCTATTGCCAACGGGCACCAGGAAAGCCAAAGTCCCAGAATCGGTGGGCATTGGTGGAGCACTTAGAAGCTGTTATTCTGCTGCTAGGATAAGTTGATCATGGAGCAGGTTAGATGGACACTAGGTCATCTGCCAAACTCGAGAAAATTTCCATGCAGTGAGGTACTCTGCAAACAGCACACAATCCCTAGCCCAGCAGCATATCCCTCTGAGGAGTTAATTTGGCTCTGAGAGATGCAAGGCTTGACTAAAGAAATGGGCTTGTCCAGTGTCAAAGAACTGAGCATGCTACCTTCTGGCAAAACTACTTGTCTTATGTCTGAGAAGTGCTGTCCTAGAAGCTGTAGATACTTGCAAAAATGGTAAAATCTTACTAAGACTACCTAGAATTACAATGGCCATTATGGAGAACATTCCAGTTAGACAGAATTGTTGTTCATTAAAGACATGCATTTGAAAGCAAGGGTTATCAGATCACCAAACAGAATGGGATACCTATTTTAATTGGCATGGAAAAGCCTTCAGAAGACTGTAAGATTCCAAAATAGCTTCATTGAAAGATTTGTTGCAAAAGGCTAATGAAAAATGAAAGAGAGAGACTAATATAAAAGACTTTACGACTGGCATGACTCCCGTTACTCCTCTCTTCCCTCCTCTACCTGAGTACTTCATCTATTAATCTACTATCCAAATTGCCTTTCTACTCTGAAAAAAACTACAAGACCATAAACAAAAGTCAAAACCTTCCACAGTAACTTGAATGCCCCATATCTACTTTCAAAGGACAGTCCCTAGATGGGCTTCTCTCCAGGTTGCTGAGACCAGAGGGATTCTCTGGTAAATGGCTTCCAGTTACTCCCTTAAACAGATGGAATCCTGGGAAAACTGGCAGAAACTGATGAAGGCTGAGAATTCTCACCAGAGTCAGTGCCCTGGATCTCCATAGTGCCTGGTTGAGAAAGGAAGGCAAAATTTCATGTTGTCCCTTCTTTTCCAAATCCAGACTCTGGCAAATTTGGTTCTGGGGTGCCCATTTGTTGTCAATTCTTTCTCTCCCAGAAGTAGTTATTGACTTCTTATTTGTCTTGTTTTGTGTCCTAAGAACTTGACTTGGCATTTTACCAGCCTAGGGCAGTCAGTTGTCAGTTCTTGCATTTGTAGGCAGCTCAGCCATCTGGTTGGGCACAAAGATATGGCTGGGCAGAAATGTGGGCTGCATTCCAGTTGTAGTTAGGATTCTACTGACTGTTTCCCTCTCTCAGAGTGGTTGTCTGTCTTTTGACTGTCTTTGGGAATGGCTCTAGATCTTGGGAGAATAGTTAGAAGCTGTAAAATAGTCTTTTGTAATTTCTCTGGGGGTGCCTCTTTTGTCCATAGGGTCATTCAAACTTCCAGGAATATTTACTATTTATATCAGCTGAAACCTGATATTTTAAAACGTTTTTTTAAAGTACTCTCAACAGAAATTGGCCAAATTAGAAGCTGATGGTCAGAGCCCGATACAGACTTTTTTGTAGGTAGGCCTTCTCCCCTAAGCTAAATGAAGTTGTCTACAAAGAGAGGAAGAAAAACATTCCAAAGACAAACAGCTCTAATCTAGAACATAAGAATCTTTTGATCTCTGTCTTAATTGAAGATAGTGTAGTAGGATGGATGGGTCAGCACCTTGATATCACTCAGGTTACAACCCAGTTCTTTGAGGAATTAAACAACTGTCATATAAGTTGAGGACAACTTGTATAAATTGTCCTAAAATTGAGTCTTTACAAGAACAGAAAAAGCTCACTTACCCTTTTTACCAATTTTTACATATTCATCTCAGAAGGCTTGTAGGTATTATACAAATTCTGGATTTGTGAAACAAGTCCTTCTTGGAGGAAGCTGTGTACTTTCTCTGTACCTATGCAATGTAAATGTTCTACCCAGTCTTCTATAGGAACTGAGAGCCATGTCTTTGAAATGTAAACTTTAGGAAGGTAATTCTTATCAGAGGGAATAAAGAAAATAAAAAGGGAAAGGCTGTTTGGAAACTAATCAAATGAAAAAAATATTAGAAGTCTTCACAAGTATTAGTAAAAAGTTTAAGCCGTCCAAGTGAGTAATTTTAACTTATTTCATCTGTCAAAAACTTGATTTGAATCAACTGTTCATTTATACCATTTCATTTTACATTATTGTATCTGTCTTAATAGCTAAAACTTTTAGAACAAAAGCTGTAACTATTTCTGCATGTTTATGTCTATATGTATGTTATAGATGTGTGATATTTTTCCAGCTCCAGATGGTATTGACAAAATTGTTTTGCAAAAAGTACTATTTCATTGGCTTGAAGAAAAGTAAACATTTATGTAAACAAAGAATACTCTCAGAAATGTAGAAACTAACCCAAGTGTTTTTCAATTTCACATGATTTAGGATAACCTTTGGTAAATAAAAGCTAGTTTAAGTTTGCTGTTTCCATTAAAACAGGCATGTCTTTAGAATTATAAGTATTAAATATAGTATTTTTATTCTACCAAGGTTTACTAAAAGTTGAACAAGTTTATGTTATCTTGCTTACAGAGTTTGTCAGCAAGAAAGATAATGTAAGATGATGGTTAGCTGTTTCATATTTTAATGTCTCATGAAGTTTTCATTAATAATCTAAATGTAATTGTTAAGAAGAAGTAAATTCAATAGATGTAAGATAAAAGTTTATAAATGAACTTTTCAACAACAATTATGCTTTTTGATTTTTCTGTTTAAAAAAGTTCCTAAAATCTTTTTGGTAACTTGAAACCTTGGAGTTACACTGAGATAAGTTAAATGATAGCTTTTCACTGAATATCTAAATCATTTCTGAATAAGGTAAAATACTGAGGCATTAATTACCGAACATAGGTTCAACCATTTGGTTTTCTTTACAGAGGAATCAAAGATATTTAGGTCTACTAGTAAACATGTTTTGTACCACAATGAAAATTTTACTATGAGGAAGCATATAGTTCTAGAAATTATGAAATGTATTTATAAATTTGCCAATCCACACAATGGCAATGTAACAGGCAGTCCACAATTGCTTCGTTTTCACTAGAAATTAAGGATTCCAAGGGTTAAGAATCTGTACTTAAAACTATTAGAAGTAATGAGGGAAACATTTCTATGTAAAGAAGGTAGGATGTATTTTTGGTAAGAAAAATTCTGAGGTACGAAGATGTGTTTATTGAAGGGAAAAAGAGTAATTTTGTCCTGAAGTAAAAAAACTGATTGTTTCAGGATTAGAGAGAGGAAGAACCACAGGAAAAAATATGCCTGGATATAAAACAGTCATACGTCTGTGGAAAAGCAGTCTTGGGAAAAGAATTATATGTGTGGTCTAGCTGGCGAAGATTAGAATGGATTAAGTTAAGTATTTTTTTTTAAGTTTTAATATTAAAAGTGCACTGGTGCAAAATTGGAATTTGGTTTTCTCTCAGTTGAAAGGACAGAATTTTCTTGGACTCTTGGTCTACTCTTGATAAGAGATTGTGAGGGGTTTGGTTTTTTCGTTTTGTTTTCTTTTTACCATTTGGGTAATCTGCTTAGAAAGCCAAAATAATTTACTGTGCTTCACATTGCCATTATCAGGTCTTCAACTGCTTACTAAGAAAATCCAGTCTTCTCAATATTAAAAAGCTAAGTTTTGTTCACAACTGTGTAACCTTCTGTATTTGTCTTTTAAATCTTCTATTGTCACTCTGGTTAAATAGACTTAAGTATTATTTCATAATGATCTGTGATCCTGTATAATCAGATGTCCAAACTTTTTGATATTTTCCTAAGATCAAATTCTAAAGGGAGTCTTTTGCCCTCAAACTTTGATATTTTCCAGAGGGCTCTTGGAAAATCTCACAGGATTTGTTTCTCACTTGTTAAGATGTTAAACTAATTAGGTTTATTTGATATGTTAAATTACATTGAAGCATTATCAAATAATTGATACTAAACCTTCCTAGATTATATTTGTGTGGATGCATATTTTAATATCAGTGTTGTAGGAATTGTATGAAATTGTTAAAACTCTGATGTGGTCTGATATAATGTTATCAGTTATTTTTCAGTCACCTTAAAATTATCTCGGTTGTATGTCATGGAAATAACCAAATTTCCTTGTCAATTCCATTATAATGAGTCATCAGATTTTTAACTATGGGTATTTTTAAGTCTTTTGTCATATACAGATAGCATTTTACTCTGATGTTTTTGCAAAAGTGAGATTCATGTAAAGGCCCCTACCAAGTATACTTGACCACTGACACCATCACCAAATTATAAGGTGTCAAGCCTTGGGTGTGTATTTCTCAAATGAAGAAGGCTCCACCTGACATCTGGTCCTGTGTAAATACTTGGAGACCTCAAAATCAAATTGACTAGGAGGAGAAGTGGCTGATGTTGGGGCAGAAAGCTTCCTCCCAAGATATTTGACAGGATAGTTCATTCTGTCCATTATAGACTTCTCTTTGTTTTTCAATGCCTCAGTTATTTATTTTCTCTCTTTTCTGTTTTCAATTTTAGTAACTTTTGTTCTTCAGTATTTCTTTCCTTTTCCATGCTTTGGGTTTAATTTACTCTTCTATTTTTTTGTCTTCTCAAAGTGGGAACTTAAGTTGATTTAAAAACCTTGTTTTCTAATATAAGCATTTAATGTAATAAATATCCCTCTAAACCACCTTTAGCTATTTTCCAGACATTTAAATGGGTGTGTTTTCATTTTTATTCAATTTAAAATAATTTCTGATTCTTCTGTGACCTATGGCTATTTAATAGTGTACTGTTTTATTTAAAAACATTTGGGTTTCTCCTGACCTCTAGTTTTACTGATTACTAGTTTAATTTTGTTACAGTCAGAGATTATACTTTGTATTATTTAATTTTAAAATTGGTTGCAGAATGTTTTATGGCCCAGGATATAATCTGTCTTAGTGAATGTTCCATTGTGAACTTGAATATAGATTTGATGAACTGGGAAGGAATATAGTGAGCCAAAAGGACTGTTTTTATGTCTATAGCCTAAAACAGACAAAAACCAGACCTCTGTGTTCCCCTTTCTCTGTGCTGTTGAATATGGTACCGCTAGCCAGAGGTGGCTATTAAATTTTTTGTAATTAAATACAATTTATTTTTAAAAATAAATTTACAATTCAGTTCCTCAGTCACACCAGCCACATGTAAGATGCTTAGTTGCTACATATTAATGGCTGCTATACTGGGAATTTCCATCATCACAGAGTGTTCTGTTCTGCACCAGTATTCTAGGTTCACATCCTGATTTTGGCCTTTAAGATCTCACCACACTCTACTAACAAGATGAGGTGTGGAGAGACCAGTCTGAGACAGTGAGAGTCAGAGAAATGAGTTTCCTCTATGTGAGGTGTAAGTTGTCACCCCAAGACTTCTGGAAAGGGTTTTTATCATGAAGGAGGAGGCTATTATAGACCTGTCTTGATGAGGAACATTTCGAAGAAGGAGCAATCTGTCAAAATAAGTCATTCCTTTTGAAAGGAAAAAGGTTTTTTACCCTCTTTGTTCATACAACAGACCATTTAGGGACTAAAACAGTACCTCACTCAGCTTCTGGTGTTGGGAGTGGATGGTGTTTGAGGTGGTGTTTGAGGTGGTGTTGGTGTGAGCTCCTGAGGATGTAACCTAGGAGAACTGTGGTAGCTGAGAGCCCAGGTGGGAAAGGTTTAATACTTCTGTTCCGGATACATGTTGTATGCATATTTAATGTCTGCTTCTCCCACTGTGCTGAGAACTCCATCATGGGACAGAATGTGTGGGTCATGTTCACCTTTTCCCTCAGGACCTAGTAAAATGCATAGCACTCAGTAGGCACTTACTTTTATGAATATATGAATGACTCCTACTTTGGAAGAGGATTATTATTATTATTTATCATTTTGATACTATAATAATGTATATCAAATTAATTAAATGTAGACTGTTACATAAATAACATTAGCTCCTGTAACTTTCATTGCATTCAGCTATCCAGTTTTTCACATCCCAAAGTATGGAGCCCAGAATTAGGTAAATGTGTTTTTAAACAGGTCTAGACGTTCTTAACTGGGGCTATACTTATAGCTTAGGCTTCAGGAGCCTATGTGTAGGTGCTTATGTATATTTTTCTGGGGAATGGATTCTTAGATCTTATTAAATGTTCAAGGAAGTGACTAACTCCTCCTCTAAATGTTAAGAACAATTAGATTAGCCAGTACTGGGCATATTTGAAATGTTATTTTTTAGTTCTATAGCATGGGTACAGCATAAAGAATGCTTATTCTGGATCTAGGAAACCTGAGTTTCTGAGATCTGTTGCCTCATTAAAGTCTCTAGTCTGATTGGGTCCCAGTAGTATCATAATAAAAATGAATAAATTAAAGATGATGAAAGACAGCCTCCATGGGCCCTTGTAACTTGGATATTCTTCTGTTTTACGGGCTGAGTCACCGCTCTTCCAGTAAGCTTGTGGAACCTTGTGTTTGTTCATTTGGAGCATGTCTCCACTGTTAAGTGAAGTTCAACTTCAGGTTCTTTATAAGCTCTGGATCTACCATACTTAAAAAGGTTATTTGTTCACTTTTATTTCTGTAGGTGATTTCTTATTGCTTCGATGTACCCTTCAACTGAAGAGACAGTTTGTCTCTGATTCCTTGTTCTAGCACAGGTGATTTGAATTCTCAATCTTATTTCCACAGTACTGGACTCTGTGTAGAGTGTGGCTCTTAAAGTGTATTCCAGTGACCCTCCCTGTGGGAGGTTTGTGAGGTCAACTATCTTCATAATTATAGTAAGAGCCCATTTTCCTTTTCTCTTGATTATGCAGGAGAGTTTACTGTCACAACTGACAGAATGCAGAAGGAGATATAAGGATGCAGCTGTCTTTTATTAAGCCATACATTGAAAAAATGTAAACCCATGATACTCTTCTGATGAATTCTTTTTTTGAAAATATAGTTTTCATAAAAACATGTAATTTATGTTGATATGCAGTGGGTTTATTATTTTAATAAGTCATTACATATTTAGATATAATTTTGAACACAGTAAATATCCATAGATACAGATATATCCATGTTTATAACCATATAAAAAACGTTCTTGGTTCTTAATAGTTGTTAACATTTTAAAGAAGTCCTGAACAAAAAGATGACTTGGAGGAACTATGTAAAGTAAGAGCAACATTTCCATTGCAAACCTTCATCTTATTTATGCTGTCATTTACGGGAGAAATAACATGGCACTTAATTGCTGTTGGCCTCACTGTTTGAGTCTTAAAAAGTTAGTGCAGGTCTCTAAGGTGCCTTGAGTCAAGTTAACAGAGGAGTACTCCTGGTAGAGAACTTGCTGGAAACTCACTTGTAACTTTTGAGTATGTAATTCTATCCAATCCCCCAAAACTCTCTCTTATCTCAGAGAAAATGGGTGGGTTCTGTTTAAAAACCCTGTATGGTATTCAGATTATTAAGTATTTAGATAGAATGCTACCATAAATAAGTCTAAGGGACCACCTTTTTAGTATGGTTACTAGCCCCAGAGGGTTTATAACATGAACTTTACAGCAGGCTACTGTCTTGCCAATGAGTTTCAGCCCCGGGCAAGTTTGCTATGGATTCAGTGTGACCAAAGAAATTGACGGCAAAACGTTCTTTGGGGTGAAACAGTTTATTACCCGGCTTGTTCTCCCAGTGGTAGATCGAGCACTAGCATCTCTGCCTCCGCCCAGAACACTCGGCCGAACTCTCTATATAGCGCAATAATAGCCTATTGCCTAAAGGTGTGGAAGCGGTAGCCTAGCAACAGGCCAGTTACATCATCAGGTGGTTTAAGTTCAGTGAGGATCCTGGCCATAGGAACCCCAACTTCCCCACACTCCACACCTCCAGGATTCTTGCCTTACAATCTACATGCTTTCAATCTTCCACAATGATACCTGTGCGAGAAAGCTGGAGCACTGTAACCAGATTCCACAATAGCAACAGAAGATAACAACAACTTAGAGATAATAAAAATTAAGATACAGCAAGATTTTGATACAGGTAACAAAAATTATAATAATCCTCATGCCAGAGGAGGTTCCTAATAACAAAAATTATAATAATCTTCAAGCCAGAGGAAGTTCCCAATCCACAAAGACTTTAGGGGCGATAAGATGCATGTTTTAATGCCACTAACATAGGCAAATCTTGTCCATCAGGTCATATGCATTCAAGAGAGTGGTCCTGTGATCGGACTGTAGCAGGAAGGGGTTCCCTTCTAGGTCTAGTATACCATACTTTTACTCCTTTCCCTGTGGGGGATACTGAAGGGTCTATTCATAGTGCTACTGGAGGTGCATGCACTGGCCATAATGATAAAACAAAACTCCCTGGTAAGATGCTCTTACCTTCTGGCCGTTCAGGATATACTACTGTGACCTTTGGGGGCCACTCTGCTGTTATTCCAGGAATACACAGGAGGCCAGCTTCCAGGGCTTGTCCCCAAGGTGCCAGGAGAGCCAGCCATTGTTGGTCCATGTGTCGAAAGGTTCAAGGCCACGTCCACTCAATGGAATCTCCGGGATTCAGTGCAGTTGGTGCTGGCAGTAAGATGTTATTCTGGTGGCTGAACCTTGGCTTCAGTGATTCTTCCTTGGTTTGTACTTACAGTTGTATAGGGGAGGCAGCCATGTGTGTTGCCATATGTGTTAACATGTCTTCGGGGCTCAGATCTCCCTTTTGGGGTCTCTCATTGAAAAGCCGTAGCACGGTCCATAAGTAGACTGACCATCCCCGCAGACTATTGGTATCTGACTTTAGTCTGGATTTTAATAAGCCATTGTGCCTCTCTGTCATGCCTGCTGCCGTAGGATTGTATGGCACATGAAACTTCTGCTTGATTCCCAGCTGTCGCCCCCATTCTTGCAGTGTATGTCCAGTAAAATGGGTGCCCTGATCATTTTCAATCACCTGTAGTCAGGCATAGGCAGCAAAGAGACGCTCCAGGCCTCTTTTGGTCGCCTGCTAGTCTGCACAACAGGTAGGAAAAGCAACCAGAAGTCCAGTAGCTGTGTCCACACAAGTCATCACGTACTGATATCCTTCTGACACAGGTAGAGGCCCAATATAGTCTATCTGCCACCTGACGAGGGGTATAGGCCCCATAGCTATTGTCCCATGTTGCTGTGGAACTCAGTGTAAGTCCCTTTTGGAGCACACGACACACTCCTGCTGGGCTCTACTAACTTCTTTGAAGGTCAAAGGCAAGCCCCACCAACGGGCTACCGCCCCCATTGTTTTTGTCCTGCATGCAGCAAACGCTGATGTAGCCATTGGGCTACATCAGAGGCAGGCTTTCCTTCTAACCAACATATCTGGGCCAATTTATTTGCCTCATCATTTTCTGGGGATACCTGTCACATGGTATACTGTAATTATTTTAGTCTGACCACAGGCCCAATTCTTGCCACCAAAAAGTCTTGCCACAATTCTTGCCACCAAAGGGGTCAGTGACCAACCAGCCAGTTGGCATGTTACCAGGTTGGTAGCCACAGGGTCAAGCCCTGATAGACAGCCCAGCTGTCAGTGCACACAGCTATAGGGGAGGGTTCCTGACTGATCACAAGCCACACAGCCCGCAACTCTGCCCATTGGCTGATCTTCCCCTCACCATCTTCCATCCATATTGTCTCAGTCTTAGGATGGAAAGCTATGGCCCTCCATTCTGGGGGCTGCCCATGGCTGGAGCCATCTATATACCATGCATCTTAGGGTATAGGGGCTCTTCCCTCCCAATAGGGACTCTCTGCTACTAATGGTTCAAAAGCAAGTTCTTCCTGCTTTTCGCTAGTATATGTCACTGGCCCCAACAAGCACTGGAGTTCTTCACTCAAGGGTCTTCTAGAGAGGGCACTATGCTGATGTAGGTAAGAACCCCACTTGGCTAGTGTGGGTGTTTGTGCCACACCACTCCTTGGCTTTTGGGTCCAGTCTCCTACCCACCACAAGATGGGATAGGTGGTTATTACCTTTATTGGGGCCATTCCAGTGATAGGTTGTATAGCCAGCTAGGCGTGATACATGGGAGCCAGTTGTTTTTCTATCAAAATGTATTGTACCTCTGCCCCTTTCCAGAGTTGTGACCAGAATCCAATGGGTTGGTGAGTTCGTTCAAGCCTCTGCCAGTGACCCCAGCCATAACCGTCTTCAGTGACATGAACATCCAGCTCACAGGGCCTTGATGGGCCTATCACATTCAAGGCCTGCATGGCCTTGACTGCCCATTTTGCTGTAGTAAAGGCAGATGCACATGTCTCATCGCAGTCCCACCTGACGCCCTTTCGTACCAACCAGTATAAGGGCTTCAGAATTTGCGCCAAGTGTGGTATAAACACTCTCCAGTAGCCTAGAAGACCCAGAAACTCCTGTAGCAATGCTACAGTTGTGGGGGTAGGAAAGGCCTGGACTTTGTCTATAACTGCTTCTGGTATCATTTTGGTCTTACCCGATCAGATGACCCCCGAGAATTTAACAGACAAACCAGGTCCCTGAACCTTGGTACTGTTCACAGCCCATCCTTTCTCCTGTAAATGTTGCAGCAATCTAGGTGCTGCACCTTCTAGATCTGAAAGAGAATCGGACATGAGCATGACATCATCAATATAATGGTACAGCCACACCGTTGGTGGTTTCTCCCATGTAGCCAAGTCCTGGGTTACAAGTCCATGACAGATGGTGGGGCTGTGGAGGTATCCCTGTGGGAGGATAGGGAAAGTCCATTGAGGTCCTTCCCCTGTGAAGGCAAACTGTTCCTGCCTTTCCTGCTCAATGTCAATGGAAAAGAAGGAATTAGCAAGATCTGCCACATAATGGTATGTTCCTAGTTTATGGCTGAGGGTATCCATCAAGCCTGCCATAGAGGGGACAGCAGCATGCATAGGGGGTATGACTTTATTCAGTTCTCTATAATTCACAGTCATACGCCCGGAGCCATCTGGCTTTTTTACTGGCCACACTGGGGAACTGAAAGGACTATGGGCGGGCTTTATAATACCCACCTTTTCTAGTTCTTGGAGAGTTTCTCCAATCTCTTTATGCCCTCCAGGCAGTTTGTATTGTTTGGTATTAGTCACCCACCGAGGCCCAGGCAAAGCTATGGGTGGGTGCCTAGCATGTCCCTTCAGAACTGCCTTCACCACACGTACTCTCAGTCTGAACTCACCTGCAGTTGTCTGCAGCCATAGACCCTGCAGGATATCAATCCCCAAAATATACTCAGCGATAGGAGATATATACACAGTATACTCTTTTAGTGTTAGACGCCCTATTCCGAAAGGGATTTGGGCTTTTTTCATTCTAATAGCCTTCTGCCCATATCCATCTATGATAGTGGGGATCCCCAGGAACCACTCAGGGTTACCATAAATCAGTGAACATTCAGCCCCTGTGTCCACCAGAGCCAGGACACATTGTATCCTGGGGACCAATGGATAGCTATTTCAACATGTGGCCTCCGGTCCCCCCCTGGTCCCTCAGGGCAGATACCTTGACCTTTCCCTCAGTCAAACCGTGTTCCCCAGTCACCTTACTGTGTGGGCTCAAGTGAGGTTGGCTCGTTCTCCAGCAGGAAGTCTTGCAAACACACAGGCCAGACTCGTGTCTCTGTGTCTGACCTCTGCCTCTTTGGTTTCAATGGCTGGAACTGCTGCTCTGGTTTCAGCTGTTGCCATAGCTCCAGTAAGATCCTATTGGACTTTCCATCTAATTTCCTTCCATCTGCTCCTGCCCATATTAAATCATCCCACATCTGGGTCCTCGTAACCTTCATGGGGCCCTGGAAATTCTTGTGAGTAACAGGTCTTATTTCTTTCCGGATTCTCGTTGTTTCTGCCTCTCCTAAGTCTGCTACTGTACGTGTCACCTCGCTTATGGGCTGCCCTAAGTGAGGGGAAAGAATGGCCACTAGAGACCCAAAGAGGGATGTAGGAGCCATTTGAAGTACAGTATTTCTCATCCCAGTAGTGAAAATCTCTTCATCTGGGCCATAATTCTCTAGACTATAGATGGCATTTCTTATGCCTAGCTCTCGTAGCACCTGCTGGAGCTCAGCATATGTCTGCCATCTAACAGGAGAGAATGGCAGATCACCCGGATTGGGCCACACAGCACGAAGTGCAGCCATAATCCAATCGAGGAGGGAGTGACTCCCTAGGGTCTGATGTGCATTTTGTAATCGCTGCCTCAAGGCAGGCTGCACTGTCAGGGAAGACAGCTTTCCCATCTCTGATCCCGAAAGAACAATTTCATCCACCCCTAAGTCCCACAGACCCAGGAGCCAAGCTGATATTGACTCGGAGGGCTTCTGCCTAAACCAGGAGCCCAAATCCACCAGCTCAGCCTGAGTATAGGGTGGACCATAGAGTGCTCCATGACCTGGGGAGAGGGCTGCTCCTCTCCTTGGGGAACTTTCAGCTGCTGGGTCTTTATTTTCTTTACAACCACTGGGCGTGCTTTCAATACAGGAGGCGCCAGTGCCTCTGGCACCACCCCTTCGTCCTTCTCCAGCTCCTCCATTTCTGGGGCTGATGGCACCTTTCTCTCCCCTCCCCCGAGTGCCTCCTCTGCTACAACCTTCACCTTTTCTACTGTGCCTCGCAGCAATGCTAGCTCAGTCTTTAGAAGGTCTCCTACCTTCAGCTCAATGCTTCGCAGCTGATGTTCTCATGCCACCTCCACCTGTGCTTCCCTCAGGAGTTTGTCTTTTTCCTTGATGGCCTCTTCCTCCTTCAGAACACCTGGCAGCACTGCCGTCTCATCTCCAATGGCACCTTGCTGCCAGTGCTCTCGTGCTGCCTCCTCCCACATCAAGGCCATCTCCTTCCTCGGGGAATCCACAGAGGTTGGCAGCTCGCATTCTCGTGCCACCTCCTCCCGCATCAATACCATCTCCATCCTCAGGACATCCACAGAGGTTTGCTGCTCATGTTCTCATGCCGCCATTTCTTGGGTCTCCTCTGTAGACCTTTTTAAGCAGCCAACCCACAGTCCCCACTGCCTCACAGGCACTCTGCTTCTCAAAAGACCTGCTCACTCTACCAAGAGCCACCCCTACTGCCTCAGGTGTCACCTCCACTTGCCTCCAGTCCTGGGGTGGGGCCCAGTTCTCTAGGAGGCAAGCCACCTCAGACCACATACCCATTGGGGGCCGACCCACTGTCTCCCCATTCACAGGGGCAGCCCGCTGAAGCACCCCTCCCATAAGGGCAGCCTGTCTTTTTCCTTGGTCAACAATGAACCCTGCCGACTTTCGCCAATTGTCTTGCCAATGGGTTTCAGCTCCGGGCAAGGTCGCTATGGATTCAGTGTGACCAAAGAAATTGACAGCAAAACATTCTCTGGGGTGAAAGGGTTTATTATCAGGTTTGTTCTCAAGGCAGTAGGTTGAGCAATAGTGACTCTGCCTCCCCCCAGAGCGTTGGGCCGAGCTCTCTATATAGCACAGTAACAGCTTATTGCCTAAAGGGGTGGAAGTAGTAGCCTAGCAACAGGCCGGTTACAGTTACATTATCAGGTGCTTTAAGTGCAGTGAGCATCCTGGCCATAGGTACCCTAACTTCCCCACAACTACTTTATTTATTTTTTCCTAAAACAGCAGCTTTTCTCCTGAGTTAGTTTCTCTGACATGACGTATGTGTGGTCTTTTCACAAATGTTTCATGGAAGACTGTTTGAACCATTTTTATGTAATCATTTTTAAAGAACTAAAAAAGAATTCCTAGAAGCTTTCCTGCTAGGCCCCATCTATGAGCAATTACTTTCAGATTCTGAGTACCAGCAACACCCAAGGGCTTGTTGGAAGCAACATTTCTATTATTGTTAATGATGAAAATGTTTGGCTAGGGAGTATATCCATTTTCTTCTCTGTCATTTATAATTGATTACTCACGGTAACCCTAAGTGGAGAGTATATTTTTATGACAGTTGTGTTTCAGAAAAAGAAACAGAAATACTGAGTTATTGGTTATTAAGTTTTGCCTATATATAACCTGCCTGTTTTCAAGGCAACTGTGAAAGTGGAAGATATTTTTAAAAAAATCATTACTTTCTCTGTCAAATTACTTTTACTTTATCTTAAAATAGATAGAAGGAAAATCTGGTAAAAATGTGTTACTACTAGATACTGGAAACTCATAGCCACAATATACTAGATATATGCATACATACACATATATATGTACATACAGTATATCAAACTGATTTGAAAATCAGACATCTTTTAGGGAACATTGTTTTCTTCTGGAACTCTGCTTGAGGGAAGTACAGAAACTTACAACTACTTTTTCTATGTTTTCAAAAACAGGAAAAAGGGAAGATTTGAAAAATTAATATATCACAGTTTCTTTATTGGTTTGATATCTCAAGCTGTTGAACTCATAGGACAAATTAGAAAATTTCTATTTGCAGACAAAAATGATTACTGACTCATGCAAATTTTCCAGAGCATAGGAAAGAATTAAAAATCTAAAAAGAACAAAAGAAAAAGAAAAAGCTGTAAAACCTAGTAACACACCACTTAATGATGAGGCTGTTTTAAGTAGTTTATTTGAATAGAAGATAAAGGAAATGGAGATGTAGACATAATTTGGAACACAAAATCATTACCATTATTCACAGAATTTCCTGGAGTTTTGGGTATGAAAGCTGGTAACAAGAAAAATTTTAATATTTAGTGTTGAATCAGTTTGGTGAAAGTTGACTTTAGTTGAAATGAGATTGAAATGTGAGGGCAGACACCCTTGTTAATACCCTGCTAGAGGTAAAACACTCATTTCAAAATGGCTTATATTAACAATAAGAAAGCAAAACCTTGTTGTATAGAAAGAAAGCCTGGGAGAGGAAATATTACAGACATTTGAATTTTATTCTCCTTAGTAAAGTTGCTTGTTTTAAAAAATCAGCACTATTTCTCTAAGGTATTTGCTTTTAACTCTGTGTGTGTGTGTGTATGTGTGTGTGTGTGAGAGAGAGAGAGAGAGAGAGAGAGAGAGAGAGTGAAAGAGTGAAAGAGAAAGAGAGATTCTTGTGTTAATACTAGTAGCAGACTTGGACTATGACAGTAATTGACCCCTTATCACTAAAATCCAATTAAAGGCCTTTCTAGCAAGTGTAATCCCATTAGAAACCATAACAAAGTGAAACAGCAAGTAAAAGAAATATTTGTATATTGAATAAAGGTCCTCCCATTGTCTTTTTACAGAAATATAATTCTGAGAATCATTAACAGTATGTTACTTAATTCAATAATGAATAAACAAGACCAAAAAATACCCCAAAACTTAAAGCAGCTCCCCAAAACTTTGAGAAAATATTCGAAGGTGTCTGTGGGCAGATATAATATAAATGAAGGGTTCTAAAACAAGATTTTTTGACTGTACAATCATAGATGATTTTAGGAAGGAAGTTGAGGAAACAGAGAGAGATCAATGTGTACAGAGAGCTCTCAGACATAAAACGATCATGTACAAAAGAGGCACATGCCAAAGACAAACACAAAGATTGGCACGTATCTAAAGAACAGGGTCAGGAAGGCTAAAGTCCAGGAAGACTTGGTGAGAAATGTTAATAACTACAAAAGTCCTGAAATGTATGTTTGGAGCAAGGTGAAAAAGCAGAAAGAGAGAGAGTTAAACTCAGGGAAAATAATATAATGTCAAGGAAGGTAAGAGAGAAAGCAGAACTTTCTATTTTCTTCTCTGCCTCTGTGTACTCTGTCAAAGACTATAATTTATTAATTTGGCATCAACTAATGAGTGTACCCAGAGTTATCTTAGAGACCAAGTATGAATATTATTTTTAACCAAATTAGTCTATGTAAGGATTTTCACATATGCTAATGCTTAGTGAGACTCATCTCACCCACGGAAGAGTAATATCTGTTGCTCATCCCCATAGATTTCTTTCTTGAAGAGTGTCACAGATATCATAATCAGTCAGCATGTCCTATAGCTTTCTCTTAAACATATATCCACATTCTCATTGCTTCACCTTTCACTCATCACTTCTCACTATGCCCATTGCTACCATTGTAGTCCCAACTACCATTATTGTTCACCCAAACCGTTCCCATTGCTTCGTAACCTTTCCCCTTTGCTTAGCTCTGCAACTCCCTCTCCACCCCCACCCTAGTTATTCACACAAGAGCCAGGAAAATATTTCTAAAACATAAATCAGATCATGTCACTCCTCCATTCAAAATCTCCAGTGTTTCATAGAGACTCACATGCAGGAAAAAGGTTGCCAGTCACCATGTTCTTTTCATCTGCTAGTGGCCCCTTGGCCAGTCCGTCCTCCTCTGCCTCTTAGGGGTATCACCTAAATTCTATATCATTTGTTTCACCACTTCTCTGCCAATATTTATACCAACGACTCACCACAGGGTCAGGAGGCTTTGCTGAACTTCTGTCTCCTGATTTCATCTGGCTGCAAGGTAAATGAATTCATAGACTGCGTGTACTACACGAATGTCACCAGGATGCATCGCCACTGCTCCAGTTTGTAGTTTCAGGTAATCTTTTAGTTAATATTAACATAGTAATGATGTATGCAACCAATTTGATGAAAAAGTGTGCAATATGATCAGAACATGACTGTTTTTATCTCTAGACGAAATTTCATTTCTGGATAAAATTTGGTGTTCCCTGGCTTTTCTTGTCTAGGGTCATAGGCAGGTCTACCGTGGTTTTAAGTGAAACTCACTTGGGAAATTAGAACATTTTGCCCTCAATAATAATTCAAAAGCTGAACTTGTTTAAAGTTTGGGGTTAAGGTCTGCTCACTCCCCCAGCTAGACCCACTCGGGCAGGTCATCTACAATAGAAGAAGGCAGCTCTCTCCCCCCACTCTTATTCCAGCTGAATAAAGTCTCAGTCCCCTCTGGGATGGGAGCAGAGAGAGAGAGAGGGTGATTTCAAAACATGATACCATATTTTTTGCTGCTCTTCCCATTCAGAGGTAGGGTATACACACACATATACCTTAGGATCTTGGTAGGTTTATGACTGTCTTGATTAAGAAAGTGTTGGCAGAAGTGGTGTTTGAAATACCCCCAGTCATTTGTGTCTTTCCAGTTGAGAGTCCAGATAATGGAGCTGAAATAAGCCATCCTTGCTGAGCCCTGTCTGCCTTCCTTCCCCACAGAATCCATGAGCATAATAAAGATGCTGTTGTTATGTCAAAGTTCATGGTAAGTTGTTACATAGACTATAGGGCAGACATTTTCTTGTAGTACACTTGGACCTGTTACTTAAGATTCGGTTTTTGTGATCTCTGGGCCTGGTCAATGTTTAGATTTGACTGTTTACCTCAAGTCATTTTTAGAGGCTCCCTTTAGGTCCTTTCTAGTGGATCTGAAACTCCTACTATGCAAGAAGAGGGTGGAACTCACAACATAGTTATCTCCAAAGAATTCTCCCTCACAAAATCTCTTCTCACCACTTCTCTCTCTTGCTCCTTTTCCTGGAGTGCTGAAATGCTCATGAGTGAAGGGCCAAAAATTCATGAGTGAATTGCCGAGACTCCTGGCTTACCTGATTTACTCCATCTCTGATTTTTTATGGATACGTCAGCCTCTTTAAACACTACCTTTAGGAATGTTTCTCAAATTCTCCAGCCTTCCATTCTCACTGTCCTTGATCTAGTTCAGTCCTTTAACAAGAGCTTCCTTGTGCTTTTGTGCACTGAATTCTTAATTCCTCAGCTCACAGTCTACCTATTACCTGAATCATCTTCATGTAGCATACCATGACATCACTTCAGTGATTAAAAACATTTTACCTTTCCTAGATGACTGTGGAATAAAGCGGAAATCTCTTATCCTGGCATTCAAGGTCCTATATCTGGTCCAAATCTGCTTACCTAAATTCATCTCACCTTTTTTACTCCTGATGTAGCCTATATTCTGGTTTTATCAGATTACTCACATTTCCCTTTTGATTCTGAAAAAGTATCATGTTTCTTCCTGTGCTTTTATATTTCTTTGCATTCATAATTATGTTATGATTAATTGTGTAGGAATTTCTCTCCAGCTAAACTGTGAGGTTCTTGAAGGTAAGGACTGTTTTCTTTATATTCAAATTAATGCAGAGAACGATTTTGGACTACCAAAAAGGTAAAATAGAATGGTCCATTGCAATAATCTTGGGAGGGCTCTTTGTGAGGTGCTACAACTGGCCTTTTTTTTTCTTGAAGTATAGCTGATATATAATCTTGTTTTGGTTTCCAGGATATAACACAGTGGTTCAACAGTTACCCGTGTTATTAAATTGTCACCCCAACTAGTGCAGTACTGTCTGTCAACATAGGGAGATGTTTACAGCTGTCCTTTTAATCTTCTCTTTTAGAATCTAATTTTCTAGTGTCAGAGTTGAATCTTAAGCGATGGAATGAAAAAAAAAAAAACTTTTTACATCCTACGGAAAAAACACTACTGATATACGTTGAGTTACTACCTCTAAAAATTTCTTAACCATTCTTCCCCACACTGGTGGAATTTTCATTCCTATTTCCTGTGCTGTGTACAAATCTATTACAACACTTCTTGTAATTATTGTTTACATGTTTTTTTTTTACTAGATTTGGAAATCCTTAAGGTAGGAATCATGTTTTATTGTGTTAGTATAGTGTCATAGTAAGTACAAAACTTTTCTTCGTTTTTGAATGGATAGATGAATGAATAGATGAATGAATAGTTAAGTCCCCGAGCAATATCCCTTTTAATTAAATCTATTAAAACGACAGTGTTCAGTTAGTATGTTAAAATTTATTTCTGCTTCTAAGTGTTAAACAAGTGGAAAAAGGAGGTATTTAAAATGACAGACATCTTCAAAAATTGCTTCATACTATGAATAGCTTTTAAAAAATTCTGGAAACTAACAAAAAAGCAATTAAGGAGAGCAAATTGACAGGAAAGGTTGAATCACTAAAGAAATAATGGGAGAATTATTTTATGCATGTAGATGTTAAATGCATAAATGTCAGTCAGTGCCAATAGTTTACCATTCTGCTCAACCTGGAGCTCCTATGATGTTGAGAAGTTCTGTCAAATGTGAAGTGAATAGGGCCAATCATAGTTAAAGTTGCACATTTGGCTAATTTGAGAACATTGTCCTGAAACAACAAATCAGTAGTTCATCTGACTGTCTTCTGTTTCCTCAACATCTTGTATTTCTCAAAACATTATGATTAAAATATCATGGTGAATTAAAGAATTTTAAATGTCCATTGTTTTTATTTCTAGCTTAGAAATATCAATAAATCACTTTTATAGAATTTGTGTTGACAATTTTAAACAACTTGAAAAAAAATATTTTACTACCCTTTGTTCATTACTGGAGATTTAATTTCCCCAAGTTTAGACTTTCTAAATCAGATATTTTTAGCAATTGTCGGATCTTTAGAGCTCCATGCTATTCTAGGCAATGTAAATTTTTTTTCAAAAGAATTACAAAAAACACTTAGCGTTTTGGATGTCAAATGGTGCTCATCAAAACCAGAAACACAACAGTGACAAAAGCCAAAATAAAACTAAAACAAAGCCTTCAAAGTTAGGCAAATGCACGCAAGCCCAGATTCTGTGGTGACTGTGGAGAGATCTCAGTAACAGACTCCTTGTAAAGGCTAAGTCACGTGGCTAGTAACACAGATAAACAAAGTAGAAACCTGCAAACTGATTTCAATGGAAATGAATACCTCAAAAGTGGGCATCAAACCTTTTCAAAGGTGTAAAGGTTGAGGATTGTGAATTAATAGCCTCTCAAAGTGGAGTCCAAAGCTCTAGGCTCAAGCTCTACATTTCTTTAAAAGAATTTTATGTATCATTTAAAAAGAAATCCTGTGGATTTTGTATTCTACTCCACAACATATCCAAATTTGTTTACTATAAAAATAACATTTTGGATTATAGTTAAATTGTTTAACTTTTTTTTTCACTGAATCAATGGAATTGAAACTGTAGGAAGATGCCCTAGTTTTTTTCCCTGTGACTTTCCATACTTTCTGTATATTGTCATGTATTCCAAGTTTGAGAAGCATGGTCTTAATCTAAAATAAGCTGTTTCTAAAAGTGGGATTTCAGGCAAAAATTTGCTTAAGTGACAGAGAGTAATACTTAAATCCTTTCTTATTAGGCCAGGCCTGATAAATACATTGAGCACTGAAAACTTGAAATATGTTATTTCCCACAGTAAACTGCTGAAGCTATTGGCTTCTGTTCTAACTCAACTATAATGATAAAGAATAACCAATCATGTTCCTAAAAGAACACTCTTTTAAAAGAAGCCAAACCTTTAGGAGATTTGCTATGAGGTGGGTGCCTGTATGGTGGCACCAAGAGATGTCTTAATAGGAGGTTTGGCCAGCCTCCCCTCCATTTCCATTAACAGTTCTGAGGCCTCCCCAAATAAATGTATACTTTAACTAATAACTTGAGATGCCACTCCTTCCAATCAGATGGCTTCCTGCAACTATTTCTTTGCCAGATATTCTAGAGCCACCATAGCATTTTTGCTTTGGTACCTTTGCTAATGTTGTCATAAGTTTTTTCTTTCTCTTTTTCTACTCATTCTGTGTGGTTCATATCAAGACTTATCTATTCTCTTGTCCTTCCCTGGATTTCCTTCATCATTCTGTTTCTCTGAGCTCCTTTCTCACTTAAAATCTCCTTAACTGCGCCCTTATTTTTTCTTGTTTCATGTGTATTTATCTTAATTCTAAACTCCCTGTAGGAAAGGATTATATTCTATATATTTTTCTGAATCTTCTTTGGCATCTGGCACAGAATTGAACATATAGTATATCTTCAATAAATACTTATTTGATTCAGTGGTCTTACCTTAGAATGTTTGGTTGAATTAAGTTGTATATGCTCTAAGCCTTGGCATTCAGTGTAGATCAGAGACCAAAAGTGTGGGCATAACTCAGGAACTTGCTAGATGTGCAGAATGTGGGTCTTGCCTCAGACTTACTGAATGAGAATCTGTATTTTAAGGAGATGATCTGGGTGATTCACATGTACATTGAAGGTAAGACATAATTTGTGTTATTCTTGGCTCTAAGTGTCAGGTTAACAAATTCCATAAATACTTAAATACCAATACCAGTAGCACTAAATGTTCTCTAAAGCTTGAAGAATTTGAAACAATGAGATGAAGTTTCAAAATATCTCTTTCGGGGCAAACACAAATTCTCTATCATAATATAACCTGGTCATGGGGCCAGTAGTACAGCATGGACAATATAGTCAATGATTCTGTAACATCTTGCTATACTGACAGATGGTAACTGCACTAGTGGGGGTGAGGATTTAATAATGTGGGTAATTGGTGAACCACTGTGTTGTGTACTTGAAACCAACATAATTGTGTATCAACTATGCTTCAATAAAAAAATATCTTTTTATTTAGGCTTCACCCTCAGACCAAATCTGGCAAATCTTCTGCTTTTTTATAGGGTAGAAACTTCACAAAATGGTTTTCATATTTTCAAATGGTTGAAAAAAAAATCGAAAGAAGAATCTTTCATGACACATGAGTATTATATAAAATCAAATTTTAGTGTCTATAAATAAAGTTTTATTGGAACAAAGCCACACCTATTTGTTTATGTAATATCTATGGCTGCTTTCAAGCAGAATTGAGTAGTTGTGACAGAGACCTGAAACTATCTATTCTCTGGTCCTTTACAGAAAAAGTTTATTTGCTCTGTGATCTAGATTCATGATGTTTGTTTATATAGAAGGAGTTCCAGATAGATTCTAGTTAAGCTTGTGTGAAAGCAGCCATAAACTTTATACAATGTAGAGGGAAGCACACAACTGCATTTTAAAATTATGTGCTGCAAAATAATTATTTTGAAATGTTGCAGGATTATTATTTTGTGAGATGTTGGCTTCCTTTTCTAACCAGTCACAGAAAGTAAGAAAAATAAAAGTGCTTGAAAATACCCGGTATGTCATTGTCATTTGGAACTCAATAAGCTATTACAGTTTTGTCAGCTCCAATCTCTAAGGAGGTGAATGAAAAAATATATCTTAGGCAATCTGACCCCTATCAACATCATGCATCACGGTTACTCTGACATCTGAAGAAGAGCAATTCTGCTCTGTCAACTTGGAGCCTCGAAGTTGCTGGCAAAGGTCACTCACTGTTTTACCTTTAGCTACTGGATATCAGATTGGAATTAAAGTGAGGAGGCATGGAGAAGGTGTCCTTCATCTTCTGTCAAATTAACCTAATCCTCATCAAGTTGCATTGCTAATTCAGCATGCTCTAAGAGCTCCTGACACTATGAGAAATGTCACCTAGGACTTTAAAGGACTTAAAGGATATGAGGCTTCTTGATTTGAGTCAATTCCTCCCTAACACATACTGGGTTTAGAAGGTATGTGTCCTTTAACTGCCTGCAGGATTGCTGTACATCTTTGTGTTTTAGGAATACAGAATGTCTGCCAAATTGGCTGACTGAATAGAACATAAAGCAGGAGAAATCTGAAGGCTGCCTGAAGTACTTGTGCTCTTATATTCCTCACATGCAGGATTTGTTAGAGTAAATGAGTGATGCTGGAAAAATAGATGTAATGTTAAAGGTAATAAATTCCCTGAGGTAGCACCCTCAACTTAGACAAAATCCCACCAGAAAGAGCTAATTGCTGAGTTTTAAGCTCCTACTTCAAAATATTAATTTGAAAGGGCTGTATTGTTTAGTTGACAGCTTGCTGGATAATGGTCAGAAAAGTATGGGTTATTAGACTCTTCTCACTAGGAAAATACTTTCCAAGCCACTCCATTTCTTGGTAATTCAGAGTCTTTGCTGAATAAAATAGGCTTTGAATACCTGGCTTTTTGAAAAGCAAAATTTTTTAATGATAAACAACTACCACAACAGTGTTTGGGTTATACTTCAGATGAAGTGCTAGAAATATGATCAGCTATATAAACAAAAATGCAAAAACTTAAACATGGAAACTCTTCACTAGTTCTTTAATTCCTTTTTGGGAGAAATAATTAGATTGAGTAAAGAAAGAGAGAATTGACAGTGGATATAAACCAAGCATGAAGCACATTGGAAAATATAACCCTAGTTTCCCCAGACTTCACCAACCTGGGACTGGAGGTGGAGCCCTAGTAACAAGGATAGCAAGAATGTTGCCATTTGTTACTCCATCCTTTACTATAGAAGCTCCTGGCAAAGGTTGTCTTCAGCCTGGCCTACTGCCCTCCTGCCCAGCTCTGCTGTTTCTCTGTGAGACTTTGGGGGTACTGTCTCAGATGGGTCAGGCATGGTGCCTGATACACTGCAGACTCCAAGTGCCCAAATTGTGCAGGATCCATGGTGAATAGGGGGGAGATGTCTCTCTCTTCTTTGTTAGACAACGTAAAAAAACCCTTATAATTTTTGCTTACAGTTTTTTGTCTCTCTACACTAAACCCAGACATATCCATGGTTCCAGTCCATAGATAGGTTTGATTGACAGATATGATGAATCAACACTCCCATCCTTGACTTTTTTCAAAGTCAGTTCATCGTGCCTTCCTCTTTGTCCCCTTGGAATAAAATGACCTTCCATGAATTTCTTGAGTCCCCCTGCAAGTTGACTTGGCAGACCTCTTTTACCATGTCCCAATGCATATTCATCCCCGGACTCATCGTAGCTTCAGCAGTGCGGCCTCCAGCTCTGAGACACACGAGTCTGGGGCAGGCCGGCCTCTGGTCCTCTAGGCAAGCCCAGACATGCGTGATTCTCAGCAGAGGACACAACCTCAAGTCAAGCCAGGTGTTCACGTGGGCCAGAGAATTTCCTACTGCTGCATATTTGCATGTCATTCTTTGCTGGAGAGCAAGATTAGTGTTCCTCCCTCTCCCTATGAAACCTGGGAAATATAAAATAAGATGTTGAGGCAGTCAGTAGAAGTTTTGAAGTGGTAATGGGGAGGGTATTGCTCTTGCTCGTTGGGTACCAACTATGTGTCGAACATTGTGCTATGTGTTACCTAATTTAATTTTCACAACAGTCTGCTTTGTTTTTACAGTTTACATTATTAAAGCAAAACAAAGTTTTAATGAATTTGAGACTGAGAGTTTAACTTGCTAAAATTTATACATTTAATAAAATGGTAGAGATTTCAAACCTTGGCCAATGAGACTGCAGAGCCCATTAATTATTTTTCACCCTAATATATGAAGATAAATGTACATCCTTCCTATTTATTTTGTAAATTCACTAGATTCCTCTCTCTGTTTAGATTCCCTTTACACATTTTTCCCCATCACATTACTCTAAAAGACATTCACATCTTTTTTTTTAAGCAGAAACTTTACAATTTTTTCCAGAAGAGTTGTTGCAGTGTATTAGCACAAAAGAGAAGGAGCCACTATTAAACAAATCTGAACAATACTATCGTGCTCAACACCTTGTAGCTGACAAAAATTCGCTACTCATTTTACTGGAAGGGTAGGCTGGACATCTGCCATTTCCATTGGTGGACGGTGCTTCTGCCCAGTGATAAATTGGTTCCAGTTGTCTTACAGCATTCAGGCATCTACTATGCTCAGTCAGGAGGCCATCAACCCCTTTCTCAAACTGAGAAGAGCGAGCAAAGTTAATGCCAAAAAAGAACAACAGGGCGTGCATTTTGGTTCGTTGTGGTCTAAGTCGGTGGACCAGTAGGCTCATGTTGTAAATGCACTCCTGACAGAGTTCTGCCTGGAACTTCAATTACACACACAGTGGGTATATATCTAGCACAATGGTTTTGTGTATTCCAGTCCTGTTTTATTTCTTGTAACAAAGAAAATAAGTAATTACTGGCTTTTTGTGCTAAGTGCTTTACCTGCAATTTGGTTGATATTTTTGAAATTCAATTGTTTCATTGTTAATAATGTACTTTTTGGTGAGCAATACTTTATCAACTAGAGAGACTCTTACTGATAGAATGGATGAGTCTATTCCATGTTTTCTAATCATGTGTGATCATTTTAAGATACTAAATGTGATATTTTTTTCAAATAATTTGTTAGGGTCAAATGTATGAAATCAGTTAAATATGATTGGTAATAAAATTGAAGGTGAGTTTTATAAACAGAAAAACAGATTTAAAACTTTAGCATTGTACATGTTTGTCTCTGAAAATCTCTACTGATATGCATAAATAATTAAATATGTATTTTTTCATGGGAAAATTTTTACTTGCTCTTGTTAAAACTAAATAGTTAAAAAATAAGGTAAGTAGGGCATGCAATATTAGTAGTACTCTTACATGAATGTGTACATGGTTAAAGATGACAGGAGATTTTTTTTTGTTCCTTAGTATACAGTGTGAAATACTTTCCATAATTCTTTGATGTCAGAAATGGAAAATATTGGTAAATGTTTGATGGTCTCTTCTACTGTGGGACTGCAATTTACATTGTTTTATTGGTAGAAAGTCACATTAAATTATCATTTCTTAGCAGTTCATTTCATCCAGAAGAATTTTATTGTGGGTCTCCAAAATGCCAAAATATTTAGAAATTCTTCATGGAAGTACTCTTCCAAGTATGTTGCATACAAACTATCTTACACTGTGGGTTTGAAATTGTGTCACCTGTAGATTACACATAAAAGTTATTAATAAAGCTATGTATAGCTTCATGAGTAACAGATAAAACACCATCATGTGACAAGACAGGGTTTGATATACTGTTTTGCTAAAGTAGAATAGATACTTTATGTCTGGTACTAATGTTGTTAAATTCCTGAGATAATTCAATTATTAGTATTGCAATATTATTCTTTTGTGTGTGATGCACTATTGAGAAATATTCAGTTTTCTTCCTTTCTCAGTAAGAATGGAGTTCAATTTAATTTTACTTTTTAAAAATAAGAGTAGTAGGGAAACTCCTGATTTTGAGTTATGAACTCAGATGAATTCCAAATAAGCTAGTTGGGGAAAATCATTGTTTTGCAATAACAGGGTGGTGAAGTCGATGGAGTACTGGAGAATTTGTGTCTCTTATAAAGGCATTAAAACCAAAAATACTGCTCTCACCAGAGTCTAAGTGAGGAATAGTCACCAAAGAGTCTAGTTTGCACCTCTGCAAAGGTTCGATGAATAGCAATGTGGCTGATCAGGGGCAGAGCAGAAGGTGGCCCTGCTCATTCATTGATTCATTCAGTTTTCTTATTAACAGTTCCTTATTAAATACCCACTCTGAACAGAATTTTGGGCCAGGCAAGGAATATTTAACATTGAACCACAGAAGTGGCTCCTGTTCTTAAGGAACTTATCTCCTGACTCAGAAGGTTCAAAATTAATTCTCCTAACTCATGTTTTGATCATTTTTGGAATCAATTCCTAAAGATTTTGTATAACTCTTCATGTTCTAAGGATTCATAAACTGTATATCTTAATAATCTTTACCTATTTAAAGAAATAACTCATATATATGTGTGAGCTTGACCAAACAAGACAGCACACCCAGTAATGACTATGTCTGCAATTTTATTTATAGGTGACAAAGCATCTGTTAGCAAAGGAGGAAAAATGTATGTTTTTAATTCACATACACATAAAATAAAATGCTTCTAATAAAGTAACTTAGAAAGATACCTCAGTCTTTTTTTGCAGTACTTCTCTTTTAGTACTCACTCAGATAATCAGACTTGGGAAATAAATTTGTGGTGGGCAGATCATGTGGTTTAAATTGGTCCTAACCTTTAACATCAAGAACAACCTTAGAAGCAGAAAGCTACAATGCCTTTCATAACAGGCACTAAATGAAAATGTATGTGAAGTAGCTAAGTAACATAAGGGAATGTTTGGGCCTGTAGGGGAGTTGGCAAAGTATGGGGTCTAAGAATTGCTTAAAGATGTTAATATTCTTTGGTAAAAAAAATAAGTTTTCTGCTGGCTAAGACAAACACTTTGATCTGACACCCCTTTTTACATTGTTAAACATAATTCTCTCAATTGCCTTCCTAAACCACCGATCTTTAAAAAGAGGTTGCAACTTTAAAATGTTACCACTTTTTGGGTTTTGAGATGCAAACCAGTAATTAAAAGAGCAATTTCACTCCAGAACTTTAGCATTTCACACCAAATTCATAAAAGCTTCACCACAACAAGGTTTTCTTCCTACTGGGAATCATTCAATTAAAGCATACCTCATGCTTCCAATTACCTGGAAAAAAATAAAAGAGAAGATAATCTATTATACCTAAAAAATTAGAATTGACACAAAGAAGACAGAAAATCACAGGTCATATGAGAGCCTGGTTTTTTATATATATGGGAAAGAAGTTATTAGGGAAATAGGAGTTACAGGCCCCCCACTTCAAGTGCCCATAGTTTTTCTAAAATCAGGGAAAATCATGCCTCTTCAATCTGGCATTAAGGATTTTGCATTTGGGAGTGTGATATTTTAAAATCATGTTGCTTATAGGAAATAGGAAATATAAGATGGAAGAATAATAACTCTGCTACCAATCCTTTTGAGAAAAAATACCAAAATGTCTTTCTGAATCATTAAATGAATGCATTTACCTTAAAAAAGTTAGACCATCTCTTTGCTATTAATTTTCATTTTCTTAGAAAATATGAAGATCAAAGCATTTTATTTTGTAAAGCATGCATTAATGACCACTGGTTACCAAAAAAGATATTAAACCACTGTGTCCTTGCCCTTGACAACTTACAAAGGACCACTTTTTATGAGGATTCTCCCAGGAATCTGGGATACAATCAGTAATTGGTTTTGCTGAGAGATCTAATTGTTTGATAAAAGCATTACTTCATCCTTTAGAATAGTAACCTTGGGGGAAGAGGTCTTGCCCTTTCTTCTTTTGAAGTCCTGAAGAGGATTACAGTCTGTAGATTGAATGATAAATTGAATTAATTGATTGGTCACTTCAGCGAAGTAGCCAGTTTATCTTTTTTCCCCCTTTTGTTGAGATTTTGCCTGAGCAGACTGAAGAACTGGGTTTCAAGTAGACCAGAACTGTAGTTTGCATTTTACCTAGGTGGAAGCAAATTGCTGCAAGCCTTAAAAGCTCTTGATCAGAACATTTTTCATAAAGCATATTTTTAAGGGTATGAAATATCTTTAAAAACCGTCCTTAAGTTAGCATATCGTAAAGTGAACTTTTCACCTTCAAGTCTACTCCTTCCAGTCTTTTACTGTACACCCCCTCTTGGTAGAAATGAGCTATGATCCCATTACTCTTCTCAAAAATACCTTTTGGCTCACCATTGCTTATGACTTAATTATTCAAGGATCTTTGAAATCTGGTTGTGATGTGCTTATTGTCCATTAGAAAGATACTTCATGTACCTTCCATAGAAACCCCTTTAGACTACTCGCTGTTTTCTGAAATTACCCTACCCATAAGTCTTTGCTTTCCTGGCTCAACTGATGCAAATGCAGGTCTTCTCTGAGCCATCCTGATAGTTACCTCAGTGCCCACTCTTGTTCTGTGTATTTGTAGACTTCTCCAAGCTACTCTTGAAGAGCACCTCTTTTTCTTGTCTTTTTTACTTCTCTCCTTTTCCCCTCAACGACCAGGCCATTCCATAGGCCAGTTTTTCATGTAGGGCTGTACCTGTGTTGGGACATCTATATGTTCACTAAGAAACACTCAACTAATCTTGCACTCACATCACTTGTCACTATTTCTTTCCTACTGGACTGAACAAACTTCTTCCGCATGCTTATAATCCTGTGGGTTTGTGTCAGGTGTTAAGTACTCACATTATTAGCAATGCCAAAGGACTGCAGAAGTGGAAATTCTCTGCTGCAAACCATACAAGCTCTCAGGGATACTAGCTTTGAGATAAGTTGAGATACAATTATCATCACTGCTGAGATAATAAATCTGCAATAGTCATTATCTTGGACATGAAGAAGCTAATTTCTTTGAATTGTTTATGCCTCTGGGATACAGTCGGGAATGGAAGAATATTGGACATCTTCAGAGATTAGAAGCATGTATACCATCCAGAAAAAACAAAAATGACTCTATTTACTTCAGTGCATCATGTGACTTTAGCTCAATGTGAGATTAACTCCAAATCTACAAATTTTCAGTAACTTTTATGTTCATCTGCTTTTTTTCTCAAAGGGAAAAATATTTAACTCTGCACGATTTTTTACTTAGGCCCAAGGCCCAATCTTACCTGAGGAGTATGTACTTAAACCTCTGCGCCCAAAGACTGGAAATCCTTCCCTATTACCTCAGCAACACACTGTTAAATCTCTCTACTTCAAGTGGTTTGACTTGGTTGAGGATGGGATTCTCTGTAAGATCTTATGTCTTAGAATTGATTTCAGGATAATTAATGATCTAGATTTAAATCAGTTATTTCTGAATATGAGATTGTATGTAAGACAATAGTATTTTTAGTGTCAAGTAAAAAATGACCCTATTATATATTAGGGTTAACTCAGTGATCCATAAAATTTAGCTACTACTGAAATAACTTGATCCAGGAAGAAACTTATATTACTGTGAATGCCATCGATTTTGAAGCAGTAGAAAATTGAGCTTCTGAGCATTTGCTTTTTAGGCTTGCACTAAAAGGGTAAATGAATTGTACCAAATTGATACGATTTTTATGTGACTTTTGAGAAAGCTTTTTTTCCATTTATTCATAACTTCCAGTCTTGCAGTCTCAGAATCTTTTCAGGCTCACATTAGATTTGGATATTCTAGGTTTGGGTAAACTGGACTTTGCATGGTACACTGGGAAACAATTGTATTTTTTCAACTAGGTTTCTACTTATTTAATTTGTGTATCATTTTATCTGAAAACTATGAAGGAAATTTAATCCTGTGTTCACAAGAAGGTGAAAGGATTATGAAATTTGAAATTGCCAGGTCACAAACAATTTTGAGGAGCCAACTTCTGAATTTTAAAAATCCCAAAGCATTATTTTGGTCTATGTGATTTGTCACATAGAACAGAAGTTTGTTATCTGAGAAAACGTCAGGCTTCTCTGAATAAGCAGTTTATATCAAACTCCATTTAGCCCTCAGTAGCTGTTGTGTGTTGAGGGGTCTTATCTTGTCAGTGGGTTAAGTGTCAGAGGAATATCTTACGGTATTTAGGATAACTTAGGTTGATAGAAAGATGTTCTTGTCTACTTAAGAGCAGTTTATGAAATGCAATATAAAAATAAGAATGCATTGAGATTTGCAATGCCTTCTTTTATAAGAAATATGATTCTTTTAAGGGACATTTTATGATTTTGCTACACATAGAGCCTTGGTTGCAAAGAATCTATATTCATGATGATCATAAGCCTGGGAAGTTCTTATTTGCATAAAACATGGTACAGAACCAGAATTTATGATTCAAAGTGTCAAAAACTGTAAATAAAAACAATCACAGAGTTATAGAAATTTTCACTGGTCACATATATACATACACTAAAATAATACATGCATTAAAGGAACTTCCAGTTTCCTCTGAGGTATGACAGTAACATGCTGTCACCACTTTCTCACTTTCTACTCACGCCTCCAACCTCCACAATTTTGCTCATGTCCCTGCAATTCTATTGCAATTACTCTTGTTTTGGCTCCCAAAGCTCTCTTCTCGCTCATTCCAAAGGACATTTGATGTCTGGGCAACACTTACCTTGAATCCCTTCTTCTGGCTTCACAACAATCTATTCTGTACCTACTCTTTTGGTCTGCTTCTGTCCCTTCGGGAATTCTTTCCTGGTCTCCATCAAGGCCGCCTTTTCTCTGCCTGTTGTCATTGATGTTAAATCTTGAAGCTCCTTTTCTTTGTCCTTCCATTTCCTCTACACACATTTTCCTTAAATGATCTCCGTCTCTTCCCATGGCATCATTACCATCCATATGCTGATGGTTCCCAAAGCTGTTCTCTATCCTGAGCTCAGACTTAGTTGTCTGTAGTAAACATTTAAGGGTTAGCTGATGAAGATCCATTTTTTTAGGAATTTCCTTTTTTTGGGACTTTTCCTTTTTAAACCAAATGTTAAAGTTGTGCTATTGCATGACCCTTTCTTGTACCACATTTAATTTGTTCAGGGATCAGTGCTTGATCCAAGCTTTAGTAATAAACTTGTGTCCTGAGATTTTGGGGTGTGAGACTTGCAGTCAGGATAACCTTTCATTGAGACCCTCGGCTGGAATCAGGATGGTTACAGGGCCCCATCAATTCGAATTGGTTGTTAAATATTTTAACATTTCTAATTGTAGGGTACAAAGCTTGGGAGTTGCCAGCAGCCATGTGTACTCTCATGTAGACCAAAGAGGCTAAGAAGGCCAGTCTGTGAATCAAAGATGGTGACGTTTATTCTATGCGAGTTATACCTCAATAACAATAATTTTAAAAAATGTTAAAATGAAAGAGAGCTAGATAGAGGGGCAAGCTGAGAAATGCCAGCAGAGTCCTAAAAACATTAGGTCCCTGAAGACTTTAGTGGCTGAGGTAGTTACATCCCTACCAAGTACATTTATGATAAAGTCATCTCCTTGTTAAAGTGAGCATTATTGAAATATGCCCTTTTAATACAAAGGTCCTAGTTAATGAAACAGCCTGTGGATATTGGACATTTCTACTTCTGTGTCAGGTACCTCTAATTCTGTCTCATCGCCCACTCAGCTCTAAGCCTGTTTCTCTTTGCATAGCTCAGTAAGTGGCATCTTTACTTATTCAAACCACTGAGCTGGTTGTTACCCTTGACTCTTATAATCTCATGCTCTTCCATCCAATCAGTTAAATCCTGTTATTTATCTGTCCTTTTTTTTTTCCCTCATTGCCATTCTATGGTATTAGTTCCTCCTACAATTTATTTGATCATATTATAGCTCATCTTCTTGCTTCTAGCTCTGCTGCCGTCCTCCAACTAGTTCTTACTCCAATGCAATCTCTTTCTTTGGCTTCACAATAAGGCCCAATATCTTTAGTTTCATATTCAGAACTCTTCAAGGCTGCCTCTCCAGCTTCATTTTCTGCTACAACCTTTGTTCATATGGTTCAGTGTGCATGAATCACACTGTAATGCATTTGGTCTAATTACTCTTTCTGAAATGACCTTCTTTCCTCTGTCATTTCATAGCAGAGAGCTCCCTGAACTGTAATTGCCTGTTTACCATTGGACTCTAAATTCCTTGATGGCAGGGATAAAGTTCTACTTTGCATTACTATGTATCTTAACACACTGCCTGTCTCTTGATAGGCATTCTGTGAATATTTATTGAACAAATACATTTGTTGGAAGAGTGAATTACTACTGGGTACAGGTACAGAGCAAAAAAGCAGAGATTTGAACTTGTAAGTCAAGGACAGAGTCCCTTTACTTGAATTCAGTGTTGGAAGGCAAGCAAGACTGTAACTCTGGATTCAGTGTTTCGTAAATTATCACTTAGCAATCTTAATAATCTTGAACATGCAGCTCTTCACGCACTAGTTCATGTTCATCTCTCCGGACAGGCATTGATTCTTTGACATGTAGCTAGTCAGGTAGAATAGATTTTACTGTCTACAGCTGGTGGCATTTTTCTCTGTGCTTTCAGTTTTTACTTCCTTGACATTTTTTTGATACTGCTGGTTTGATTTCTCCTGGACACTGCAATGTAAGGACTTTCTAAATATTAATGGCTACAACTGTGCATATCCTAGAAAAATTAACTACTTAATTGCATTAATATGAGCCTCTTGAGGCCCAGTGCTGGGTTCATATTGGAGTGATTGGATGGACTGGATGATGATATAAATATGGTAGATCATTAGAGACTTACTATTGTGCTTGTTTCAAATTACTCAGGCTCAGAAATAGGAGGGTGCACGGACATGTTTGAAAGTAGATGGCTAGAACTGTAGAGAATCTAAACTCTTGATGAGGTTTGTAAGTCTTTGGTTTTATCAGTTCCATAGAATGAGTGACAAATTTGTAACCAAGATATGAACTGGGGTCACCTTGCTCCTTAAGATTAGGTAAGACTAGCTCATCCCCTCATTCATTGTCTTGTGGAAAGTCTGATGCTTTTCCTAAGGTTTCTGTCATTTCCCGAAAGCCTTATGCTTTGATGGTCATTTGACTCCAATGTCCTGCCTATACTGACTTCTTGTCATTAGCTCTGTCCTATAGTTGTACATTTATCTCTGACCTGCCACTGTTTCCACTGACCCCACTGGACACAAGGCCCCTTCTTGATTCCTTATCAAGGCAACCACAGATACTGGACAGCTGTGTGTGGCAGAACTAAAGCTTGAAAGCGTATCATTGGAAGTTAGAATCCCATATTAGTCATCCTTGCTCTTAACTCACTGTAGGGTATTCTCACTGGCCACACTTGTCTGATGAGAGTTCCAGTTCTATCATTTTGTGAGGCTTTTCTCACCCACTTCTGGATTGCCTCTGGGAATTTGGAATTCTCACTCCAGTGTGAAGCACAGATCAGCTCTCTCCACTCAATCTTCCCCAGATCTACCTCCTTTCCATATCTGAAACCCACTAATTATTCAGCCAGAAAAAAAAAGGCATGGATTCCTTTAGAAAAGCCATTCATTTTTTCCTTTATCAGGATTCATGCTCCTTAGAACCCTTGCAGTTTAAAATAATCCGTTCTCCTGTCTCATACAGCACATTTATGAGAAAGTGCTGCATAGGGAAGGGAGTTTGGTGGTTTTTTGGCAGAGAATTGAGACTACTCTAAAAATTAGACCTCTCAATAAGCAAGTGGCCTATCTCTGGAGGGTTTTAGCAGTGAAATATCACACAATCCACCCCTACTGATCCTTAAAGAGCAGAAGCAGTAATGTGACTTTATTTTAAATCCTTTTTGTTCTGCAAATTTAGTCACTTGAGTGAGGAAAATGTTTTCCAATGGTATTGACCTTCCTGAGCAAGGATGGATGACACACAAAAGCTTGTTTGCTTTATTTCTATGCCAGATTCTTGGTGAGGCTTTTTCTGACATGAAGAGTTCAAGCGAGGGCCAAGGAGAATGGAAGCATGGAGCCATGGAACACTCATATATATTTATATCTATGAAAGATTGTTAGTGCCTGTCTGGACTTGTGTTGGTTTATTCTCTTTCTTTTCTAGGGGGATAACTGTTCTCTCATTATCATCTCATTTTAAGGGAAATTTGTTCAGTTAGCAAAGGTTTAAATATTTAGTAATTTTTAAGCTTTCCTAGGGGTTGCCAACCAAATGATTTTCCAAGGATAGGAAGATAACCCAAATAAAGGAGTGAATTGGGTGCAAGTAGGGAGCCTGAGGTGAATGGGAGAGCTCATAGCCTGTCTAGAAAAGGCAACAACAGTTACTAAGCCAATGGCAAGTGCTGAGTGCTGCATACAGGCTGGGGGTTTGCATTTTGAAGCCTACTATGTTGCTCAGCCAAAAAAGAGTCACCTTTTAAACCTCATTGCCAATTAATAAAAACAAACAAAATATGCTATGGGATCAACACTGTGAGTTTCTATGAACCCAAAGCTAAGGTGGAATCTGACCTGAGGGTCAGGGCTGTTTGACTGCCACTTGCTGTTTGGAACTTGTATAGATACTCTGTTCTTTCCCTCCTTTTATTTTTAAGTCTGTTCCCCAACACTGATAAACTTGTCTCCCATTTTCTTCGGTATATTTACTCATTTGTTGAAGCCTAGAATGCACAGAATGGAGTTTGGGAATCATTAACCCAGACTTCTGGAAAAGCAAAACTACGCACACATGCATACACCTCCCATCAGGGCATGGAACATTTGTCACCCCAGAAAGTTCTGCTGTGTTTATCCTCCATAAACATATTATTTCTTAGCACTATTTCAACACACTGCTCTTCTCAAGGTTCTTTGGATCTGGTGATATACAGAAGTACATGGTATTCACATTGAGCCAATGCAGGACTTTAAATGAAAAGTATATTCAAAACAGAGGGATATTCTACAGAATACCTGACTAGGGCTCCTCAAAACTGTTAGCATCATGAAAAATGAGGAAAGCCTGCCATAGCCCAGCATAGAAACTTCCATAGCCCAGAGGAGACTGAGACATGAGAGCTAAATACAATGTGGTATCTTGGTTGGGACTCTGGGACAGAAAAGGGAGAAACTGGTGAAATCTAAATAAGTCTAGAGTTGAGTTAATAATAATATATCAATGTTGGTTCCTTAGATTTGTCAAATATAATGATAACATTAAGAGAAAATGAAACTGGATAAGGAGGAGTATGCTAGAATTATTTCTCTATCTTTGCAACTTTCCTATAAATTGAAAATTATTCCAAATAAAAAGTTTATTCAAATTATTCAAAATATTGGGTTCATTAAAGTTCATATAAATGTTGGAGGTTAAGAACCCAGAACCCAGGGTCTGAGTCAGACACATCCGAGGTCAAATATCAGCTCTGAGTAGGACTTGCAAACACAATGGGGCTTGACTAAACCCATCATCATCTGCTTTCAAATATCTCTCTGAACCCTCTTAAATAGCAATAACAGTTTAAGTCAAGCATAGCAGAAAAACTGGGACAATTGTGAACATGTTAACCTCTCTGAGCCATTGCGTTCATGTCTAATACAATAATCTTATTTCATAGGATTGATTTGAGGGCTAAATGGAGAAAATCTATGTAGAGTGTTTAGCAGAGCACTGGGTACAGAGCAACTGTTCAATAACTAGGAGCTAATCTTATATTACTGGTTAGAAGGTGCTACATATGTCACATGCTCATTGCTGTCCCAGGATTTATCATGGTTTACTGTTCAATTGTCTGTCTCTTCCTCAGTAATCTGTGAGCTTCTTAGGGTCAGGATGTTGTCTTGTTCACCAGTGTATCTCTGTAGGATGACTGCATATAGGAAATACATGATGAAGTGTGTTTATAAATAAACTTTTTTCTTCTGAAATGAAAATATCTTACAAATTACTTTTCTGAAATCAATTGTCATTATGACAGTTCTCTTCTAATTATGACATCTCTGCAGTAACATGGTTTTGTGGGCTGCTCAGCTCTGCAGTTTTTGGCCTCCTCTGGATATAAATAGCTGTGTATGGGGAGATCTTTTCATAGCTCTGGATTTAGCTTCCTGACCCACATGTGATACTATTATTATTCTTGATGCAGGTGATTTGGCTCTGCCTTCTTAATGACAAAGGTCATTTGGGCCCTACCATTGGAGACATTTTAAAGTTACATGTCTCTCTTCAAAGTTTAGGCTTGAAAACATTAAACAGATGGTGGTACTTGGAGGGTAATTAATTTTCCTTTGGAGAAATAATCACTTTCCTTAAAAATAAATTAATGTCTCCCTCTTTTTCTAAGAGGTAATGGTTTAGTAAATTGAACAATGAACTGGGCTGCCCTTGAGCAGGATTTCGGGGAAAAGGAAAAGTCTTTTGTGTTTCTACCCCTGTCTGATTGTGTTGATTTGGGAGCTTTACTTCCTTAGGTGATTGGAAAGATTAAATAAAACAGAGCATATTAAACAGTTAGCATGTGCCTGGTGCAGAGTGACACTTGATATAATTTTTAGAGGTAGAAAGGGGACATTATTAAATGGTCTTACTGACTTTGTATGGATGCTGAGAGTCCTATCAGAGTACTACATATAGTCATAAGGTCCTGGTGTACAAGCTCCATTTGCATAGGTGGTATTTTTTAAATTAATTATTGATTAATGACCAAATTCATCTTCTTGTTTCATGTAATAATAAATCAATTGGGAAATAGTTAAATTTCCCTCTTCTTTCTGGACAGCAGTGAACAAGTGTCTCTGGCTAACAGATGACCAAATGCAATCTAATCTGGAGCCCATGTTTTAATAGTCAGAGAAAGTTCTTAATATATTTTTCAAGGCTTATTGAAATAAAGCTTCCCATGTATTTATATTCCAAATTTTCTATATTCCCCAACTTTGAACTTCCAGCAACTTTTTGACACCAGGTCTTCCATGATATGATCACACCATTTGTTTTGTTTGTGTCCGTAAGTTTATATGTAGCTGTTTGCCATTTGAATCTTCATAGTTATTTAAAATATAATGATACTGGACAGAAAGTTATTGTGTGAACATTCTCTTGAGCTTCTTCTGGTTAAGCTTGTGCCAGGGGCATATTTTTTGGTAGAAATTATCATGGTATCCATATTTTAGCATAATGAGAGATGTATTTTAATATTTCATTCGAAATAAGAAGTGATTATTTTCAAAAAAATGTGTTTTAAGCTCACTGTGTGTAGAGGAATACTGACCCCCACAGAGAGAATTGCACTGCTAAAGTGACTCCAGAGAAATGCATGTTCCACTCAGCACAGATTGCGCAGGGCTGCAGGAACAGCAGCCCTAATTTGCCTTTTGCAGAGTATTAGAGGGGAAAAAAATTCATTCTCTTGAAATTGTTTGACAAAGACTATTTAAACTTTGCTCAGTCAAGTGTATAAGGAAAGGCAGATTTGCTTCAGTAAAGTGTATATGGGAACTAGAACCAAGAAGCAGAGCTTCCGGTATAGACCAGTATTGGTGCTTCCAGTAGTAGGTAGTGTTAGTCTGTGGGACAGATGAGACCCAGGAAGAAGCCAAACTCTGATCTTTCACACATCGATTGAGGTATATCTTTCCTATGAGTATGAATTGGGGGCTGATGTCAGATCCCCTTGAATATCCTTTGAAGCTCATTTGTATATTGGTCTGTAAACTGAATCTAATTCTCATTTTCTTTTTCCAAACTGTGGGACAGTAATTCTCAACAAATAGCAAATCAATACCATCTGTCATCTTAATAAAGTTCTGAATCAAGAAACTCATTCAGATACTGTTTTATGAGAGTAACCTTGACCAGTGAAGGCCAGTAGAAGAGGGTCAAAACTCAATTCCTTGTTCAGTTTGTTTTGATTTCCCCATTTTTTTTAAATGTATTCAGTGAGGAAAGGTCTTTCTAGGCCTCTGGATGAGATTTTAGGCAATCCTGGGATTTTTCTGAATATTCTTAGAAAATGTAATATCCTTGTGATCAGTCTGAGATGGAAAACAAAGCCGTGACTTAGAAATTAGAATTTCTAATCCTGCATATTTGCTGAACTCTTTAATCTTCATTCAAAGGTAAGACCTGCTGTCCTCTTTCCCCGGGAGGGTCAGCTGCAGGCGATGTCTTTGCCTTTGGAGAAGGTGGTTTGTCTGGTCCTCATCTCGCAGTTTTCTTCTCCCCACTTGCTAACTGAGGATTCTGGTCTCATCAGGCATACTGGAGCAGGGGAGGGAGAAGGAAAAAGGGGATGCAGAAAGTCTCATTGACTAGGATGTTAGTAAGCTGCCTTTTTCTTGCTGGCCTAACTGATGTTTTAGGTTGACACTTTCTCTCCTGGGTGATTCTGTGGGCCTGTTTGTGGAATTGACACATCTGAGCCAGTCACTGACTCCTGCAACACAGGCAGCACCTTCTCTCCAGGTGCTTCTGATTTTTTATCCACTCTGATGTTCTGGCTAATCTTCTCTAAAGACCCTCCGTTGTTGTCTCTTTACACTCTGGCTTAAGCTGTCTTGTCAAGATCCCTTTTAAAATCAAACTAGATTTTACTCCCAGAGTCCCCATAAGGACCAGTGTTGAATGGTGACCCTGAAAAAGATATGTCCACGTCCTAACCCCTGGAGCCTGTGAATGTGACCTTATTTGGGAAAAGGGTCATTGCAGAGGAAACTAAGTTAAGGATTTGGAGAAATGATCATTCTGGCTTATCCAAGTAGGCCCTTATTCCATGACAAATGTCATGATAAGAGAAAGGTAGAGGGAGAAGAGACACAGAGGAGAAGCCCATGTGAAGACTGGTACAGAGACTGGAGTCAGGCAGCCACAAGCCAAGGAAACCCTGGAGCCACTGAAAACTGGGAGAGGTTAGTGTAAGTCTGGGGAAAGGAAATCCCAGGGCAAAAGACCTCTAAAAACCGAAATCAGTCAAAGGGAGAAATAAAGTTTAAAATCCATTTATTGCTCACAAACTGCAGTCCTGGGCCATTTCTCTTTCCTGCTCCAGCAGCAGCAAAACCGGCACCACCCCTCACCTCTCAGGTACACATAAGCCCTCTGATGCTTGGGTAATTACCCACTGATATAGAGATGAACTTCTCTCCACCCCTGAGGAATGATGCAAATGCACTAAAGCCATACTTCTCTCCACTCTTGAGCATCTGTTGATATGCAGATGTATTAAAGCCAGGCCAGATATTCTGGAAATACTACAATTTTACCCACAGTAAGGAATGATTCTCCAGAGAGCCTTTGTAGGGAAGCACAGCCTTGCCGATGTTTTGATTTTAGACTTCTGGGTTCCTGAACTGTGAAAATAAATTTCTATTGCTTTAAGCAACTGAGTTTGTGCTAGCTTGTTGAGACAGCTTAGGAGAATAAGGGACATTTCAGTTGGACATTGTGAGTCTTGTGCAGTTAGTTACCTTCTGCTCTGCTGGCACAGGCTGTTAACATTGACAGCCTCTCCTCTGGGGATTCCGCAGGCTTCCATCTGGCACCCTAATGTACACCCCAAACTTCATGAAGCATATCTCAAGCTCTCCAAGTGGTTTCCTGTGAATACCCTCTCACCAGACTTGAGGTAAGAGGAGAGACAGCCCTCTTCACCAAATCCATTTCCCTGGGGTGTTGGAGTGGAGCTTACAGCACAGTTTTATCCAAATAAATTCTTTCCAAATCTTTTCTGCATCTTTCCTGTCCCAACTCTATATTTATTCATTTTCTTTTTTCTTTTGAGATACCATCTTGAGTCACCAAACCTGTTCTTGGTCACCAACTTTGAGGACTGAATTTTCCTATCAGTTGTCTGTTGGTTGGTTTAACATCCTGGGTTACGTGTAGGTAGCTGGAAATGTATGAATCCTACCTACCTATCAGAATCCTGGTGCAAAAGCAGATAAAACCAGGTAACAGGAGTCCTTATGGAATTCTAATATCAAGAGGCCTTTTTCTTGGTGATGTATATATTATAATACTTCAAAGAAGCTGCTTTTTTTGGTGTTTGAACTTTGCAGTGCAGCCCTGGAAATCTGGCTGCAGATGGCCCAGCACTCATTGTGAACTGCCTTCTCATCCCAGGTAGACAACTCTCACTCTAATCCTTCTTCAGAGAAACTCTCTTCCAGTTAAACAACTCCTTGCTCCTGCAGCAGAAACACTTGTGCCTCCCTTCCCAGGTTCTACCTGCATCTCATCTTGCCTCAAGGCTGGATAAATTAATTTGTGGTTGTGCAGGAAACTCAGCAGGTCCTTGCTGGCTCTGGGGCAGCTGCAAAAGATGGCAAAAGCTGCTACTGCCTGCCAAGCTTGCTTCTCTGTTGGCAGGGGAAGCAAACAGCAGTTTCCTGTGAGGAGAGACACCACAGGAGAGTGAGCTCATGGAAAGTAGAAGAATTGTGGCTTCATTGAGGTATGAGGTGCTCCCAAATAGCATGACTGATTCCTAATCTCAGTGTCTGGTCTAAAATATGAAAATCCATAATGAAACAGAATTGCTCTATACTATTGACTTTAGCTGGCTTTCTTTCCCTGTATAAACTCATGCTGCCATTTTAAAATATGTTAACACAACACCAACATTCTTAGGCATTCTTAGGACCTTGGAAATCTTACCACCTCCCATCTCTCTTGGAGGTTTCCTACCAAAAATCTACATGTGTGAGAAATAATATCCAAGTTCAGATGAAGTTCCCCTTTGGGTTGGCCAACATTGCTAGAGGCCAACATAGTCAACCTTTCCATAACTTCTACCCAAATCTAAACAGCAAGCCGTTTGGGATAATGGAAGCAAGAATGCAAAAGAGAAAGATACTCAGAATTCATAGAATTGCAAAGCAGAGTTAACGAGGTCACTTCTAAAACCTGGTCCAGTGAAAGTTCTGTGTTTTGAGCAATAGTATTACTAAGTCTTTTCACTGGGGTAGAGTAAGGAAATTTTTTGGTATACATAGGAGAGGGTAAAAGGGTGAAAGTATGAAAAGGAAAAGACTTGTATCCTTTCACAGTTATGCTACTTCCAAAACTCTTGAGTGCTGAAGTCCAGTAGAATCATAGAGATACCACTTGCTAGAGATTTTACCTGCTGAGGCAGAAAGATGAATTCTTACTGTCGGAGATAATGTCGTGGTGTAATGTGGAAGATCAGCTTTTGAATTTAGTCCAGCACTGATAGGAATCCCCCTCATCCAGTCTACTCAGGGGCTGGTAAAGTGTCTTAGCCTCTCCAGAGTCTCAGGTTCCTCTGAAAAGTAAAGCAGTGATAATGTCTAGTAAAGTGAGTTGATAGGTACATGTATGGCAATGCATGTAAAATGCTCACCATATGTAGTAAATCAGCCCAAAATAACAGTGTAACTTTAGCTCTGTGATAAACATTGGAATGCATAGCCTTCATGTTCCCAGTTGTCTCCTGTGCTACTTCTAGGAAGCCCATGGCTGTCCTTCTCACACTGTTTGACAGATTTCCTATTTTGAACATTAGTTCTTATTAGCCCTCCCTTTGCCTTCCTGGAAGCTGCATTTTCCCTACTTTTTATACAGACTCATGGTTTCTCTTACCTCCTCTCCTTCAGGGAGAGTCTGCAGAATAGCTGTGGGCTGAGTACAGAACCCTAGGGAGCCATATGTTTAAGAGGTAAAGGAGGAAAAAACATCTTATGAGGGATTCAGAGAACGACCAAGAAATAAGAAGAAATCCAGAAAAAAAGAGCAGAATTTTAAGGAAAAGGCTTAAATAAAAAGCAAAATGTCATCTAAAGGTCTAGAATGAGAACTGAAAGAAAACTGTTCATTGAGATTCATAGATGCTCTCCTGCCTGAGCACATATGTGCCGGCTGGCTGGTGCCAGAGGAGTCTTGTTGTCAGTAGAGAATGTATTGAAATGGTTCCCTAAATCTGAAGCCGCTGTGACCACAGTGAAGGTGATGGCTCAGCCCTTGAAGACTGGTTTCTAGCAGTACTTAAAGTTCAGGCATTTGTAGCACTTACAGGATGGCATATGCCAGTAGAGCCTTCTCTCCGCAGGAGAAAGCAAATAAGTGCAAAGAGTTCCCTGGGGCCCAGGATTTTAGAGGCCCTGGAGCTTATGGAGAACACTCAGTAAGGTATGCTGTAAGGAGAAGGTAGATTATTACTTCTCTGCTTGTTCTTTAAAGACCCTAGGTTCACACGCATTTATCCTCTGTAGAAAATCATGTCCTCCAGTGATTCTACACCAGAGCCTCAATTAAGACGTCTATTTTCAAAGCCCCCTGTTCTCTACCCAGCTTGCATTATTCATTTATGGCCCCTGCTGGCCCCATAAGCATCTCATCAATCTGCAGAGCTCAGCACAGTGAAATCACATGGTACACCTGCGCTGCTGCAAGCTGCTGGAAAGGTGTTTTCTTACACCCTTCACTTCTCAAGGCTGCCTCAGATATCCATTTATCTGATCTCACTCAGATAAAATTTCAGAGGGTAAGAATTTTGCGCATACGACTTGTGATTGGTCTGAGGTGGCTGCGTTTCCTTTCCTCAGGAGTCTTCACACAGAAGAGTCCCAGGGCTTCTTCCTCTTGGGCCAGACATGCCTTAATACCAAATCTTTTCCTGTGGAAACATGTTGGCACAAGAGTCTCTTCTGTCTCAACGAGAATCTTGCCTTGCCCTTTTTGTGCTGTTTTCTGTCTGTTCTCTTTTCTCATAAATTCCATGGTAACATGGTTCTGACTATTTCTTCACATTAAGTTATAAAATGGTTTTCTTGATCTACTGCTTTTTATAGAAAGCAGCACCGATGACCCAGTTTTGATTAACACAGAGTCACAGGAACATGGAACCAAACTTGAGTGTCTTTCTTTGTTAAGCAGTGAACCATGCCTCACACTCTGCTGTGAGGGGCGGGGGCTCAGAAAGCCTTGGTGGGGGAATCTCTGTGCCTTCCTTCTCTGAGGCAGGATGAGGGGAGAAATAGGACTGACTTCCCTAGGGACCAGCCTTCAAGTTGTGGAGCTCTGTGCGGAGATGGGGTGGTGCTTACTTGAATTGTTACTTAGAGCCTGGAGTTCCTTGTGCAGGAAGATGAAACAACTCAGCTGGGGACATGAGGCTCTCATGTTTTTCCCCTAAAATATATCAATGGCCACAGTTTCATAACTTTCAGTGTTAGCCCAGCGCCTACCATAGCCTTGTGAATAAATGGACCTATTTTTGAGGTTTTCGTTGAGGAAATTCAGTATATGGGGGTGAGATGTGACATGGAAAGGATCTTTCTTTTACCAAAAGAAAACCAACCCTAACAAAGTTACTAGATAGTGAATCAGGAACTCCAAAAACATGATCTGAAACTCTTGATCAGAAAATGGAAGTATTTCTGTAAATATCTCCCATTAAGAACTAATGCCCAACTGGATAGCCATGCTGGCTTCAATAAGTCCCATATAGAAATACGTTTAAATCGACTGCCAGTATCCTTCCTGTTGGCTCTGTTTTTTGTTAATGAAAACATGAGAATACTTAGTTTGCCAAACTGTGTGTAAAAATGTCCATATCCATTATTTATTTAGTGTTCATTACTTGAATTTTCAAATGATTTTGTCAGCCTGTTACAATAAGACAAATCATTTCCCCTGGCTATTGATTCACATGCTTCCATGTAGATTTGATATTTCGGTTACCATGATGCCATGTTACCGTTGAGCTATGTAAGACACCAACTTGGAACCTAAGCTGCTTTTTTCATGCTGTTATGTCAATCTTGCTTCTAGTAAGTGGTCACTTCCTAGTATGATACTTTCCTCTTTTTTCTTTCTTTTTCTTCTTGTTCCTCCTCCTCTTCTCCCTCTCCCTCCCACTTCTGCTTCTTTTTTCTAAATTTTCAGTGATTGGTTTAAATTGTCTGGATCAGTGGGAACCTCGTTCATCTTAAAAATTGTGCTTCTGTGCTTGCTTTGGCAGCACATACACTAAAATCGGAGTGATACAGAGATTAGCATGGCTCCTGAGCAAAGATGACATGCAAATTCATGAAGTGTTCCATATTTTTTAAAAAATTGTGCTCCCATTAATAACAAAATGTATATGACAAAGCTCTTAGATAGTGCTTCTGTGATCCATCTGTTTTCCTTGTGTAGACGCTGATGGAGAAATAACAGTCCTGCCGACAAAAGACCCCTCTCTGTCATTAAAGACAAGAGAAAGAGAACAGTTTATTATAGAGTAAGCATTAGCAGAGTTACATGCATGTAAGGTTGTATAAAAATGGTTACAAAGTCTGGGCAAAATTTCACACAAATATATGCAATGAAGTAGAAGAAGGAACAATCACGATTCTCTTTTCTCCTTGAGAGGTAAATAGATACCTCCTGTATTTCTTGTATACTTTCTGAAAGAATTAATTTTGGTTTTACATGTTTATAGTTTCAAAGGTCAGAAATAATAAAATAAAAAGATAGGCCCTCTTATTGAATCTTCTTTATCTTCAAGGAGCATCCCAAGGCAGCTATTTCCTTCCTCAATGTAAATTTCATCATTTTATCCTGATATTAATCCAAGTTAGGTCTGCAAAGTGTTTCTTTAAGTCACTGATTAGTCACCAAGGTACAAGTGGCTGATTTAGAGAATGCTCACATACTGTGTGCCACATGTCAGTTGATCTCATCAGCTGTGATGATGTGTGTCTGCATGCTGGGATGGTTTTCAGAGATTCAGATTGAGATTCATTCTGACAACATTTTAAGTAGAAAGATTAATACAATGTTAGACTCAAATCTGATTCTATTTTGTTGGGCTGTGATGTGTATAAATTCATGTAGTTGTTGACCTACTGAAGTCTTTTTGGCAGAAGTTTACCTCTTGTCATTCTTGTGGTACTATTTTTATATAGATCATTGACTACACAAGTGATTATATTGTTATTAAGTCTCAGAGAACTTAGGGCCTTGTCAGAGTGCCAGGATTTGTCTTGGAAGATGTAGGCCAAACAGCCTAATGAAAAAATTCTTAAAAGAAAGATCTGGAAGTGGTCACATGGGATTACTTTATAGATTGAGTCTTTCTCTGGATTAGAGATCCTGATCAGAGAAAATTTTTTAAATATTGCAACTAAGGAGATCGTAGCATTCATTCATTTATTTAACTGTTTTGTAAGATGTAATATTGGGAGAGACAAAGATGAAATTTAATTAATACCTATTTCAAAAAAGTTTGTCGTTTAATAGTGAATATGTTCTACACAAATAAGTGTGATAAAAGAAAGTTTTGTCAAAGGTCAGTGTCTGAGTAATGATACATGACTGGTCAGATGATGAAAAGACAATCGCATGAATGTCGGGAAAGGCTTTATTGGAAATGAAGTATCTGGGTACTGACTGGTGAGCCAGGTCTCTACAGGTGAGGACAGCAGGTGTAGGAAGAACCTCAAGGACACAGCTAAAGAACCATATAAAGTGTTCTGGCAGAAGCATGTTCAGGGAGCCCTGGAAGGTGAGACTGGAGATGTATTTTAGAGCTGCATTATGGAGAGTCATAGGCTTAGACTAGGCAGAGATGAAATATCATGTACAACTTCATTTCTAAAGAAAGGCAGTGGGAAAAGCACAGGCTTTGGAGTCAGAAAGCCCTATGTTCAAGTTTCGGTTATCTCATTTTCTGTCTATGGAGTCATAAGCAATTACCTTGTCACAGCTTCCTCATCTTTTAAGTTGAGGTAAAAATGCCTACGTTGAACTATAAAGTTTAGAAGTTTAGAAAGCACTTTATAAAATATTATATTTAGACATTATCTGTCTAGGACTTTATACACAGATACATTACTGTTCCATATCTAAGAGGGCAGAGCTGGTCTGATTTATTGATTTGAAAATGACTCATGTCAGTGATTAGCACTTAATAGAAATCACCTAATGGTGTTCATTAGGAAACAGAATGACTTTTCAGTTGTTTCCCAGTTTCAGCTAATATTTCACATTTTGGTCCAGGATAACTCTATTGCTTAATACTGTTCTTACTATGCCTCAACTAAGTTTACTTCTCACTGTTAATCCCAATATGGTGTTACTTCTCCTTTTTGTTTTTCCTACGAGTAGCTTTTTGAATGAATTGACTTTGGAGCATGTCCAATTCCTTTATTTACTTCTTAATCCTTTCATGTCACTTTGGAAGTACTGCTTCAAGATGAGTCCCTGCAGAGATGGCATTTCAAACAGCCTATGAGGATTAAATTCTGTTTTTTTTTTTTTTTTTCCAGTACACAAACCCAATTTGGGGAATTATCACCTCAGGCATAAGGATGATAGTTCTAGAAATGTCAGTCAGAAAAGCATGTGGAATAGTAAAGCTCCTTTTTACAAATAGTTTGGTGGGGAGCAAAATACCAACTCCATCAACCAGTCAGTGGGCGGACAGACCTTTGGAAATGTCTGCAAAACCCTCTGCTACCTACTAATCTTCTCCCTGTAATTTCACTGGCATAAGCAATAAACCTTGTAATTATATTGCACTAATCAGGAACACTGACAATAATGGAATATCAATCACAGCACTCATATGTAAACCCAGTCAGATTCAGAGCCTAATTTTGGCATCATTTGTAGTTTCAATTATAACCTAACTAAAACGAGCCGATGGGTGCAAGCTGGCCAAATCACATGCAGCTCAACTCTTTTCTCTGACCTATCTTGAATATACTTTTCAAAATGCATCATTCATTAAGTTAAATTTCTTGTGCCAATGTTTAAGCCCGTGCAGTTTCCTTCATTTACAGTTTATAACAGCAATAACATCCTCGGCACAGGGCATTTCCTGAGGATTAATGGCTAGCTGGGGTTAATAGCTGAAGGTAGAGCCAAAGACCATCACTTCCTTCCCTCCAGTCAGTAATTCTTAGGCGATGACCTGTCCTTTCATCATTTCGCTTGAGTCTGACCTCTATATGAAGTGATGTGGCACCGCAGGAATTAATCCTGACATGGGGGCTGCAGAGATGCACCCAACAAGCTGGAGGCTTTTTTTCTTACCTAAACTGTTTTTAGGACAACTGTCATGGACCTGCCTACCAAATCTCAATGAGTCATGCTCTAAATCTGTGTACCTTCAATAAGCAGTTTGTCTACAATCAGCCAATTACTTATTTTTCTAGCTCCTAACAAGTGGTCAGAACTGATATTTATGAGATTTCGCTATTGCTTGATGGCTTCTTTTAAATATGTTCATTTCTGCCAGGCAGCTCCTTTTTCAAAATCTCATGATATAACGTTTCCATCATTGCGTGGCAACTATTACATGTTCTTCTCAGAACTCTTAATTCAAATATGCACAAAGACCCTTCCTCTGGGGTCTCTCTGTGTGTTTGTGCTGAGGAGGTGGAGGGAGTGGGTCTGAGGGGAGTAAAGGAACGTGAAACACAAACCGCGCATCCACCCAGAGCTCTGGGAAGATTTTCTTATTTGCAGGGACAAGGAAGCATCTTTCTAATCAGCTCTTCATTATTGTCTCCCTAATTAGCATGTTCCCTGAAGACTTTCATTCTTGTACTTTCCCTTGAAAGAATAATAATGGTTAAATTATTTAATAATGTTGCTTTGTCTTTTATCAGGTCTCTTACCCAAGAATCTCCAGTTGCTTTGCAGAGATTAATTATGATTCACAAGGCTCACAAAATGGTTCTTAAAACATTTTGAAAGTTGTGAGGCCTCAATAAATTAAAGAAGTAGAAGCAGAAACCTGAAATTGGGGTTCATTTGTTTCACTGTAGATAAGATTTCCTTCTCAATAATCCTGTGCCCTTTTTTTTTTTTTTCCTTCAGAATTAGGATAAAGGATGTAAGGCTAGATTCATGAAGGTGAATTAACTTCTCCTACATACTATGAATGAACTTTTCCTAAGCACTCCACCTGTGCTATTTATTACCAAGGGAACAGTGCTGCCTGCATAGAGCAGTGCATTAATCAGGACTCTGGGTCGTAAGTGACTAAAACCCAACTAAAAATGGCCTAAGTGAAAAGAAAAAAATTTGGTTGATGTAACTGAAAAACCTAGCTATTGTCTACTCCCAGCTAGACTTAGTGACTCAAAATACATTCATGAAGCACTCTACCTCTTAGCTCTCCTTCCCTGAATGGGTTTTGTTTATAAGCTGTTCCCCATAAGGTGCCACCAAGCAGCCTCAGGTTTACAGCCTAAAAGTTTCACAACCCTGGTTTAAAGAGTGTTCCCAAGAGTTCCAGCAAAAAAAATGTGAGAGTCAACCTGCTTTCAGTCATGCACCCACCTCCGAACCAGTTTCTATATCCAGCAGAATAAAATATGCTTATTGATTGGGCTGGTTCATGGGATTGGCCTTGAAGCTGAGGATAAGATCAACCTTATCTAAACTGGGTGGAAGGATTTGGTAGGTAAGTATAGTTTCCAAGAGGAAAGTCAAGGAATTGTTTCAAGAAGGAGGATGATTCAAAGGTAGAAATAATATGTCTACCGAAGGTAACATGGTTTCAGTATTTACATTTGTTTTTAGCACAGATAATTGAAGACCTCTGAGATAGAGATAGAAACCTCTGTCCTTGATTAATATAATTTTCCATTAAAATGCCACTTTCAACATTACCCTGGAAACCAACTCCATGAGATATTTCTTGAAAAAAAGGATCCAATGACTGCATAAATTTAATCAACACTGGAAACTCTAACATCCTTGGGTATATATTAGTTTTGGATAAGCTTGTATACCCTTATAGCATATACAGATTTTATAATACACAGTCAACAAACTCCTTATTCATTCATAGATGTATATTATGGCATATGTGTCTGTGTGTGTGCATGCATGCACACTTCCAAAACTTGTGATGTCAGAGATCAGAAGTGTGATGTAAGGTAGGATGATCTCTTGAGGCAAAATGGTACAGAAAGATAGAAGACAGGACCACTCAATGAAAAGTGGGCTGAGGTTCTCAGGGAACTGGCCCAACTGCAGATACTAACATTGCTAGGAAGTGTCCATGGCAAGCCACACCTCCTAGTAAGATTAACACTGTATTTTACATTTAGAAGAGCTCACAGTGGCAGAGAATCTGTGGTTCTCGGTCAGGGGAGAATGTGCTCAGTAACTGTGAGCTATAGAAAAAATCTGTCTGAGAACACTTTAGGTATTTTTCAAGGTCCCAATTCCAGGGAATTATTGGGTTAGCATGAGTGAAGTGTAGTAGGTCCCTCTGCCACTAGGTAGAAGTCCAGGGCAGGCTTCCAGATCTGGAACTGGACTTGGAAGACAATGTAACATAACAGACAGGGTGAGGGGACAAAACTTGTGAATAGAGACTGGGGATGAAGCAAGAATAAAGCTATTGGTAGTGTACATTCAGGATGTGTACATGTAAGGAGATAACTCATGAGAGTATGTGTCTTTCTGGGACTCTAACCTGTTATAAGAATGGAACTAAGAACATGTTGAGAATATTGTCATAATACAGTTGGTAAACATTGGAACAAGAAATACCTGAGTGTGAATCTCACATCACAGAAATTACAAGCTGGGTAAGTTATTTAATTCTGTGGTACAACATTTTGCCATTATAATCTAGTGCATGCAAAAAACGTCTTGTTTTTCATTTCTTTATGCCTGAATATAAATTATGAATGAGTGCTCCTACTCATACGTGAGAAATAATAATCAGTGTTACCAATTCACAGCAACTCAGACACAGTTAAACACTGTCTATTTTGAGTAAATAGTCATGTTAACCAAAGAGTTTTCTCCCCTTTCTTTTCTTTTTTTCCATCTCCCTGGGGGATCCAATATTTGAGAGAAGCTTATGTAATATAAAGGCATGCTGCTGATGGGAAAGGAAGAGTCTGGTTGGTGGCATTGCTGGTATCTGGCTTGGTGGCATCTGTTGAGGTGCAACTTGTTCCCCCAGGACATAGCTGTTGCCCTGTGGTCTTACTGTACCTGCCTCTACTGTCTTCCAGCGTTCCACAGTCTCTAATTTTGGAGTCCACTCTCCCTTTATGCTAACTGTGAGGATGTTTCTGGTATACCAGCCTCCCTTTCCACTTCTGTATCCCTCTCTAGGGTTGAGGAGCTCCAAGTTTCTTTTCTATCAGGTTCCCACCAGGCCCATCTTATTTATTTGTTTGTTTATTTATTCATTTATTCATTCTGGCTTTATTGAGATATAATTGACATATAATATTGTGTAAGTGTAAGGTGTACAGAAATTTCATTACATAATGAAATATTACAGACTTTAAAAAGAAAATTTATTTATTCATTCATTCATTCATTTATTTATTTATTATTTTTTATAATAGCTATGTTTTAGACCCCAGCATTTATTTATTTATTTATTTATTATAATAGCCTTCTTTTAGACACCATTCTCAGCCATTGTTGCTCTAATTGCTCTGTCAGATATAGCATTCATAGGGCTTAAACCTTTTCAGGGTATACTCTGGAAGGGCAGCTAATTACTTATTAAAAATTATTTTTACTTATGAGAAAATATAAGTAGAAGAGAATTTAGCATCTTTACCATTTTTAAGTGTACATTTTGGTAATGTTAAGTATATTCACATTGTTGTGCAACCAATCTCTAGAACTCCTTTTATCTTACAAAACCAAAACTCTATACCCATTAAATGACATTTCTCCTTCCCCCAGCCCTTGAAAATGACCATTTTACTTTCTGTCTTTATGAATTTGACTACTATGAATACCTGAATACCTCATATAAATGAAATAATATGGTATTTGTCTTTTTGTGACAGGCTTATTTCACTTGGCATAATGTCCTCAAGGCTCATCCATGTTGTAGCATGTGTCAGAATTTCCATCTTTTTAAGGCTGCATAATTTTACTTTTTTTGGATATGCCACATTTTATTGATCATCCCTTATATTCTTTATCTCTCAAAACATATCTGATTATCTATTGCAGTTTCTATCATTTTACCTTTTCTTTCCACCTGAAATTAATTTCTGAGTGGTGGTGAAGGGGTCAGGGAAGTGGATCTCCCACCTACTCTCAATTGTAGGCATGTGACCCTAGTGAAGTAAGGCTAATGTCATCCCATATTTTACTTTCCTTCTAACCACTGTATGATTAGTGAACAAATTCTTGGCTGTGAACACTGTTGGGTTTGGCTCTTGATAAGTAAAGCCAAATGCTTCAAATTTAGAGAGAGAAGGAGAAAGAGAGGGAGAAAAAGAGAGAAAGGAAGAGAGAGAAAATTTTTTTCTCAAGCACCTGGCTTTTGCACTTGAGAACCATGGCTTTCAATATTGTGTTCTCTGCTGAATATTTATAAAAGTCTTTAGAAGTACTTGATGAATTGACTCATTTTTCTCTCTGTGTCATATGCTAAGCCTAGGGCGGTGTGTATGGACAACCATTGCTGTTTGAATGGTAGGAGGGAAGATTAGAGGTAAGAGGAATGGAAATAAACACAAAACAACCAACAATATACATATGAGAGTGCTGCTGTGCTATAGAATAACTGGAGCTGATGCATGTAAAGCAGCTGACACATAACAGGTATTAAAGAAGTGGTGGCTATAGTGATAGTATTTCACCTTTTTTGGTGAAAATTTGAATGAATTTTGACAGCATTTTGACTTGGTTCAAGGTTATACTCTCAAATGCAGGCCTAATGATTTGGAATTTCAGGCTGGTGACTTTAGGATGTTTATATGTTTTCAGTAACAGAAATGATAATAGAAAGGCTGATGCTTAATTTGAGAGAACAGGCATTCTATTCCTACAGAAAAGAAAGGACTACCCAATACTGTTCTATATGGAAATGGTAGTCTACACTTACAGGTAATATCATACTTTGATTAGAATAATCATTTTATGCAAAATATTCATATATATATATATGGTTAATAATGTTCCGTTGTATACTGACAACTTAAATTCCCCTAAGTAAAGAGAATAGAGTTAGCTCATCTTTTTCTTATCTAAATGGATCTCTTGACTACACTTAAGAGGCAATAAGTAAACAGATTAAAGGTAAGTGCTCTGGGATCAGAGCTGTGGGTTCAAAACCACACTTGGCTGTGTACTAGCTTTGTGACCTAGGGAGCATTATTTAATCTCTTGCTTAATTTTCTTGCCTTAAGTAGGGATATAATATTAGCTACCTTCTAGAGTTAGTGTGAGGATTAAATGAAATTATAATAAATCATTTACTGCAGTATGTAACTCATGGTAGGGCCACACAAAGTTAACTGGTATCACTCATAATCCTGCCCTCATTTATGCAGTCAGTTTTACCTTGCAGTTATTTAAAAAAAAATTATCTTTCTTGCAATTTGCTAACATTTTATGAGTTATCGTGGGAGTTCTTATTTCCAGATAAGAGAGCCATCTTCAGTTTCTTCTGTGTGGGTGGCCTTGGTATCCCAGTGGTTGAAGTTTCCTGACCTTCCTGTAAGACACCAGTACCAGGGCCAAGCCTGAGGGCCTATAGGGTATTGTGGCGGGGAGCGAGGCCAGCGTGATGCAAGGAGCACACATCCTGCTTGAACTGACTTCCTTCTGAAGCCGTTTCTGATCCTGGACGGCTCCCTGCCTGCTGAGGATGTCCTTGTTGTGACCACTCAAAGGTATGACTTGTAAAGAGTACCAAGCTCTCTGAAAAACTTCCTTGCTGGAGTATTTTTCTCAAGCTAGAGGAGCATGTGTGCTCATCCTTGGCAGTAGGACCACTTGGTGCTTGGTTAGGTTGATTGGCACCTGCATTTTAGACTCTGATTTCTTTTTTAAAGGAATCCATCCCTTTTGCCAAACATTTATAGATAATCAGACAAAACAGACTCACAAAGACACTTAATATACAGCATTTCTAACAGGTTCTTGCCAGAAAGGAAAGGGTATTAAGGATCATAAACAATGTATTAATTATATTTTTTATTTTTTGGGGAACTATTCTCTGATCTTTAAACTAAATTAGGTTTTATAGCAATTAATCAGATGAAGGGAAAAAATAGCCTTGGAATTCAAGCTTTTAATAGGTATACATTAGAGTTAATGAAATTTTTTCATTGTTCAAAAAGCATTCTTGAATATCCACAATTTATGAAACCTTGTGGCAGTTGCTTAGAACTGTTCTAGAAGAAAATAGAAGCTGAGTTTCCGAAACTTTATAGAGATGAAAGAAAGCCCTATAGTTGGAGAGAGAGAGCATTTTGCATGGGCAGCAAGCCAATATGTGGGGTTTTAGTTTTACACTATTTTTTTCTATAAAACAGAGCAAACAGGATTTTACTTTTCCTTGCTCCCTCTTCACTCTGTGCAGGCACTCATGGGTCAGCAACACTTGGCTCTTTATTTTGTTTTTTAAATTTGCTCTATCTATAACTTTATTTGGGAGCCAATCTACTTTGGTTAGGTAGGCACCTGCTGTTCTTAAGAGTACCAGAAGGTGAAGCAATTGAACTCTTAACTGAATAAAACTTAACTTGGAAGAACACATTTTGAAGGAAACTACTTGAGAAGAGAAATATGAAAATATATGGAAAATTTTAAAGAAGATCTGATGAAGGGAGAAAACAGATAAAAATTGGCCATAAGGCATAGAGGCAAGGTAGGCAGCAAGACACTTCTAGTCCTAATATCCTGTTTACATGTCTAGGCAGCATTATTAAATGAAGTCACAGTGATAACCAGAGTGGTATTTTTTTTTTTATAGTTTTTTTTTTTTTTTACCAAGGTATCAATGATACACACTCCCATGAAGGCCCCTCAGGAAAAACAATGTGGCTACGACATTCACCCCCCCACCATCAAGCTCCCCCCAACACCACACTGCAGTCAACGTCTACCAGTGCACCAAGATGCCACGGAGTCCCCACCCATCCTCTCGGAGCCACACTGACCCCCTGTGACCCCACACACACCATGTGCACCAACCACGACACCCCGCAATGTTTCCTCCCCCAACCCCCTTTCCCTCCTTCCCTCCCCCTTGGCAATCACCAGTCCCTTCTTGGAGTCTGTGAGTCTGCTGCTATTTTGTTCCTTCAGTTTTGCTTTGTTGTTATACGCCACAAATGAGGGAAATCATTTGGTATTTATCTTTCTCTGCCTGACTTATTTCACTGAGAATAGTACCCTTTAGCTCCATCTATGTTGTTGCAAATGGTAGGGTTTATTTTCTTCTTATGGATGAATAATATTCCATTGTGTATATATACCACATCTTCTTTATCCATTCATCTACTGATGGACACTTAGGTTGCTTCCATATCTTGGCTATTGTAAATAGTGCTGCAATAAACATATGGGTGCATATGTCTTTTTGAATCTGAGAACTTGTATTCTTAAGGTAAATTCTAAGGAGTGGAGTTCCCCGGTCGAATGGTATTTCTATTTTTAGTTTTTTGAGGAACCTCCATATTGCTTTCCACAATGGTTGAACTAGCTTACATACTCACCAGCAGTGTAGGAGGATTCCCCTTTCTCTGCATTCTTTTCAGCATTTGTTGTTCCTAGTCTTTTCGATGTTGGCCATCTTAACTGGTGTAAGGTGTTATCTCATTGTGGTTTTAATTTGTATTTCCCTAATAATTAGTGATGTAGAGCATCTTTTCATGTGCGTGTTGGCCATGTGAATTTCTTCTTTGGAGAAGTGTCTGTTCATATCTTCCACCCATTTTTAAATAGGCTTATTTGCTTTTTGGGTGCTGAGGCATATGAGTTCTTTATATATTTTGGTTGTTAACCCCTTGTCAGATGTATCATTTACAAATATATTCTCCCATTCTGCGGGTTGCATTTTTGTTCTGCTAATGGTGTCCTTTGCTGTACAGAGCATTTTAGTTTGATGTAGTCCCATTTGTTCATTTTTTATTTTCTTTCCCGTGCCCAAGGAGATGCGTTCAGGAAAAATTTGCTCATGTTTATATTTCAAGAGATTTTTTGCCTATGTTTTCTTCTAAGAGTTTTATGGTTTCATGACTTACATTCAGGTCTTTGATCCATTTCAAGTTTACTTTTGTTTATGGGGTTAAAGAATAATCCAGTTTCATTCTCTTGCATGTAGCTATCCAGTTTTGCCAATATCAGCTGTTGAAGAGGCTGTCATTTCCCCATTGTATATCCATGGCTCCTTTATCGTATATTAATTGACCATATATGCTTGGGTTTTTATCTGAACTCTCTAGTCTGTTCCATTGGTGTATGGGTCTGTTCTTGTGCTTCGGCTTCTCAGGATTGCTTTGGCTATTCTGGGTCTTTTGTGGTTCCATATGAATTTTTGAACTATTTGCTCTAGTTTGTTGAAGAATGCTGTTGGTATTTTGACAGGGATTGCATTGAATCTGTAGATTACTTTAGGCAGGATGGCCATTTTGACAATATTAATTCTTCCTATCCATGAACACAGGATGTGTTTCCATTTATTGGTAACTTCTTTAATTTCTCTCATGAGTGTCTTGTAGTTTTCAGAGTATAAGTCTTTCACTTCCTTGGTTAGGTTTATTCCTAGGTATTTTATTCTTTTTCACGCAATTGTGAATGGAATTCTTTTCCTGATTTCTCTTTCTGCTAGTTCATTGTTAGTATATAGGAATGCAATAGATTTCTGTGTATTAATTTTATATCCTGCAACTTTGCTATATTCCGATGTTATACCTAGTAGTTTTGGAGTGGATTCTTTAGGGTTTTTTATGTACAATATCACTTCATCTGCAAACCAGAGTGGTATTTTATAACACTAGCTCCATAGAGAGTTTCTACTGTTTTTATAAAATGAAAATCATGCTTTTCAGTTTGAGTTCAGTTTTTAGTATTTATTATTGTATAGGTCTGTATATAATAATTTTCAGATATAATGATTCAAAAGCAGTTACTCAATTTAATGCATATGAAATATAGCCTACTATTAATCCAGTAAAGCAGCTCAAGCTAGGAGAATCTTTTATAGGTGGAAAGAAGTTTATTTCAAAATGACCTCTAGGTGAGCAGTAGATTCCCAAAGGTAAGGACATATACAGAATTATTTCAGTTTAATCCATGGGAACTGTTACCTCAGTTAACTCAGTTGGAACCCTGCATTTTTTCCAATTTATCTAATTATACCTTGTTTTAAGCTAGAACAGTGATAGGAAGAGAGATTAAAAAGTATAAAATCAAGATAAGACTTGAGTCTCAATGATTATCAAATGGGTGATCTTGGAAAAACTGTATGTTGTAGTTTAGTTGGAAAATATTTCTAATTCTTTACTTTGCACTTTACCCATATGACTTTGCAGCCCCTCCCATGAAGAAGTTGTATCTATTTCCTCAGCGCTTGACTCTGGATTTAGCCTTGTAATTGCTATGGCCAGCAGAATAAGTAGCTGTGTGGCTCTTTGGAGCCCAGACCTTTCACCACATGTAAAGAGATGGAGAGGGTACACAGCTGATAACTGGCTACCCCCAAAAACCAGAGGCTCCTGGGTGACCTTGGATAACAACGGATGCTTGAGGGCCAGCAGAGACCAGAGAATCTCTCAGCTGAACTCAGCCTCTGTTAGTGACTTGTAAAATCATGACATAAATAAATGATTATGGTTTTAAACTGAGATGATTTAGTGAATTTCAGATTCACTCATCCCATATGTAAAATGGAAATACTTATGCATGCACCAGAAAGCTTTTATGAGGACTATATGATATGAGAAGTGTTTTGAGCCTATCACTATGGCTGGTACATAATGTGTGTTTAATTAATGTCAGTTCCTTTTTACACCCCTTTTATCATCTCCACCCACCTTTTCACCCCTTCCCTCCCTTCACTTTTTTCCCTTGGGTCAAAAAAGCAAATAGTCAACCTTTTGAATAATTTGATCACCACATAGATTGCTAAGGTGCTTTGAATATGTAATTAAAATGATGAATGCTCAGCTCATAGGCTTGGTGAGTGCACCAGAACACATCTTGATTAAGCTGTTTGACCCATGTGCTTTCTCACTGGCTGCAGACCAGATACTGAGTGGAGCTGTGTGGGGCTGACTGACAGGCTCTGCTTGACTCAGAGAGTGATGATACTGGAGTGGCTAGGTTCATTAAGTGCCACCCATTTACATTTGGTATTTCTGGATAAGTTAATTGTTGAAATTTGTTTTACAACACAGATTTTATTAATTTTAAATATTATGTATTTGAGCTAACTTAATATTTTGAAAGTGAATCAACATAGTTGATAGTTGCTTCAATTGATAAATATGTACTGAGAACTAATATGAATACAGCATGAACATAAAACTTGTCTTTATGGAGTCCTTACATCTTAATGTTTTGTTCTTAAATCACTTCCAAAATGCAGATCTACTTATCTACAGGGACTCTGGGGTCAGTCTTTCCCTTGGAAGGAAAGACTGACATTCATTGATTCAGCATTGACTTACTCCGGTTATTAGATCTGTTATAACCATATAACCAAAGTTGAATGTAACTGAGTCTAATCTTCTTGAGACTAAATTACAGTGAGATTGAGTAATGCCTTTGGGGGCTGAATAATAAGTATTGTCCAATGACTTCATTATACTGATACTTGCTATTAGATAATCCATCTGCCTGCACTGCTGATTGCCTGCTGTTTGGAATAGTCTCAGATGCCCTGAATCTTTGATTTATTTTCATTCATTTATTTCTTTACTCTTCATTTACTCATTCATCAATTTATTAAACACACTTGCCTCTGATATTTCAATCATGTAGTTGCTCTACAGGCAATTCTGGTCCAGTGAATTGAGGTGGACATGTAAACAAATACCTAGGACAGTTATATCAACTACAAGTTTCAGGGGACCTGGGAGCAGGGACAAGGGGTTGAGGTAAATTTAACTTAGGGCAGCTTGTTTTGATCTGAGGCAAACTCTCTCCTGCCTGAGAAAATTTATCACAAGCCCAGGAAGCTAATCCTGCAGCCAGTTCTTTTCTTATTTCCATGTCCCTGTCCTGGGCTTTGCTATCTTGTGGTGCTCTGTCTGGGTTCCTGATTATACCAGTTTTATCCCCTTGCAGATGTTCCAGCTCTGAAGGTAAGAATAACAACCACAGTATTAGTTTCATTGTATAAGAAATTCTCTCACTTTATGTTTCCATTTTGTTGTAGGTGATATTTATGGGAAAGTGATCTTTGTGAGTAGTACAGTATTTGTATTAGGAGGAGCTTATTGTCATAAATTTCAGAAGTCAGTAGTTGTATTGCTTTGCTCTGGCTAACATTACAAAGTACCACCAAAATACTGGGTGGCTTAAACAATAGACGTTTATTTTCTCACAGTTTTGGAGGTTAGTAGTTTGAGATCAGAATGTTGGTAGGGCTGGTTTTTTTGAGGCCTCTGTTGGCTTTAGGTGGCATACTTGTCTCTGTGTCTTTACCTGGTCTACCCTCTGTGTGTGCGTATGTCCTAATTTCCACTTTCTAAAGGACACCAATCACATTGGGTTAGGGCCCACCCTGAGGACTTCATTTTAACCTAATTGCCTCCTTAAAGACCCTGTGTGCAAATATAGTCACCTTCAGTGGTGCTGGGGTTAAGATTTCAACATGTGGGTCTTGGGGGATTACAGCTCAACCTGTAACAGCAGTTTTCACCAAAAGTGTTCATTAAAATCTGAACATTCATATACAACAAATAAATTGCCATTTTATTTTTTAACATAGTTCGTAAAATGCATCTGACTATTTTTAAAGAAAAGGGACCTGCTGTTTCACGCACTTGGTATGTATTTATACACAAGCTTGATTGGCTCAATTGTGAAGGAGAGAGGAATCTGAAGTGCTGGAGGATGCCAGAAACAGTGTGAAAGCCTGTAGGTTGCTCTGAGCTTCTACATATTCATTTTCTTAGTCCAGTAATAATAATTAAGGGCATATGACTTGAAAATAATTACCTAAAGAATTCTTTTCTGAGTTGGCAATTAGCCAATTTCTTCTTTGCATACGGTCAGGAGCATTTTATCTTCTCTTTGCTTCATGAGCTCTCTGTTTGGCTTCTGTTTCAGCATTGCATTCATTAACTAATAGTATTCCTCTCTGCCTGTGTCATTTGTGAGAGAGGGAGGGAGGAGGAAAAGGAGGAGGGAGAGGGAGAAAAGAGTACTAGAACAGGAGAGAGCAAGATAGCACATTTGCTTTGGATTAACATATGTCAGCTCTTGTTATCCATCTGGAAATTCAGTGAGAGAATTATCTAAGGGAAGAAAAAAAGAATTACTATTGAATTTATACATAGGATAAAGAATATTTGTGTCATGCTCTTTTAACATTAGAAATTATACTGACATTACTGAAACCAGCAGAGCTTCAGTCAGAGGCAATGCTGATAAACATAAAATGACCTCATGTGAAGAGTTAGCTGTGTCTTGTTTCACAATTTAATAGAATATTAGTGAAACTATTATTTAGGTTTGGGCATACATTAACATCTTACAGATGCATGTGCTCACTCTTAAAACTTACCTTTGAGTAAGATTATAATTTTTTTTTAACAAAAGAGGTACCATAGAGGTACCATAGCTCATTATCAACTTAAATTGGATGTTGAAAGGCATCTACCTCCCTTTGATAACCATATTCCCAGTTTATTGAACCTTCTTTCTATTGTTCAGCCCTGCATAGAACCTTGGGGAGTCAAACCTCTTTCTCTTCATGCTAATTGTTTTGGGTCAGCTGGTGCCATGGAGTCACAAAATGGTTGTGATCTCTGTCTGGGTCTCAGATGTTTTAGACAAAGCATCATAATTTTACATGACTTCATTGAGCCACAGGGCCCCACACTGAAGTGAAGAAGTCCTAAATGGCTTCAGCAGCACCCACATTTTCTTCTATCATTGGTACTGGTCAGTTGTTGCCTGTGGGAAGTTTCCCTTAGAAAAAAAACAAAAGCCCATCAAGTTAAGTATCCTCTTTTTTCAGAGCATTAGCAAAAAATTCTTTCTTAATCAGTTTCTATGTTTAGATATAAGCAGTAATCAATATTTTATAGTTCAGGATACCTTTCTTACCATCAATTATGTTGTCAAAAATTATACTTTTAAGCTCCATTTTCTGAACATTTATCTGTCCTTACACTGGATCTTTGGAAACCTGGTCGTGCCCTTGGACTTCAGCAAGTCTTTCAGGGTTGCCTTGGGCGCAGAGTGACTGCCTTGTCTAGCTCTCGCCTGCCTTTCGATTTACCTGAAGCATCCCAGCTGTTAAACTGCACAGTGGTAGTAGGCTCACTGAGGGTAAAGCCAAAACTGCTAGCGTCATTTTCCCTTTGTCTGGAAAGAGGCATTAAATTTAGCAAGGATGACTTGAGAAAATTAGATTACTGCCACATCATATGGCGGGTGGTGGGGGAGTAGAATGACAAGAAATGGTGCAGTAATTATGTTTATTTAGATATCTTAGACAAATTCAGTGGAAGAAACGACATCTTTGGTCTGGTCACAATAACTAGATTTATTTGATAAGAATTGGTATAATTTACAAAATGTCATTAATTCAGTTCCTTAGGTTTTTGCTTAGCATATGTGCACTTTGTAGCATAGCCATCAGCTGATGCAAAAGCTATCTTCGTCAGAGTTTCCATCAGAGCTGACACACTGATAAAATGCTCACTGCAGGTCTATTGATATGAAAGACTGAGTAATGGCACAGACAGTTGAGGTTCACTGTTTGGTTCAGGGAGGCAGGTCAATGCTGAAATGCCTCAACATCTTCATTACTTTCTCTTTCCACTCTATCTAGTCTAGGTCAGTATTCCCTTGGACTGATACCTTACTTCCATTTTTGACTTGCTTCTGTTTATTTTCCTTCATTCTTACCACAGTAGCCAAGGTTGATATTTCTAAAAGTTAAAGAGTATTACCTCATTTCCATAACTGTCATTTGCTACCCATTGCTCATCTCATGCAGACATTTTGCTCTGGCATATGAGTCCCTGCGTCATCTACTAACTTGCTTATTTGTTTGACTTCATCTAATTCATTCATCCTGGAACTCACTGCTTCAAGTTCTTTGGCCTCCATTCAGCTTCTAGAACAGGCCGAGTTCTTTAACTGAGGCATAATTGACATATAACATTATATTAATTTAAGGTGTACAACATAATGATTTGATATTTGTATGTACGTTGGAGTGATCACCACAGTAAGTCTAGTTTCCATCCATTACCCCACATGGTTACAGGATTTCTTTTTCTTGTTATGAGAACTTTTAAGATTTACTTTCTTAGCAACTTTCAAATATGCCTTACAGTAATATTAACTGTAGTCATTACATTATTAATGTATACATTACATCCTCATGAGTTATTTATTTTTATAACTGGGAATTTCTACCTTTTGGTTCCCTTCACCCACTTCACTGCTGGTACCCCCACCCCCCAACCCCCCTGAAGCCACCAATCTGTTTTCCTGATTTACAAGCTTCAGATCAAGTCCCTTTAAACATGAGGGTCTTTGGGCATATTGTTTTCTTGCCTAGAAATATTTCCTCCTGGCTCTCCACTTTTTTTTTTTCTCTGTCTCAGCTTTTGAAGTTAGCTACTGTCATATCCATAAAAAGGTTGTCTGTATCCTCTGAAGTAGGGGTAAGGCAGATGCCCCTCATATTGTTGTATCCCAGCACTCTGTTGTTTTATAGCTTATCACAGTTTGTATTTACCTCCTCTGCATGTTTGGTTTTGCCTTGCCTGCAGGTTTTAGGAGAGCAGAATCCTTGCCTGCCTTGTTTTACGTTGCACCCCAATGCAGGGAGTAGCACCACTAAATAAATAAGTATTTGCTGAAGGAATGAATGAGATAATGTTAGTCAGTCTAGGGTAAGACTATTCTATTTAAATGTATGTAGTGTACTAAAGGTCTGGCTCACTAGTAGCTCCAACAGGGCCCTTAGCACCCCTCCTTTTGTACTGCTATGTGAAAGTGCCAAAGACATTGAATTTGACCTAATCAATATAGTTTGTGAAGCTCGTAACACCCTAAATATTCAGAAATGAATAGGCATCAACAGCATCCCTGTGGTGCACTGAAGTGGCAAAGCTGCTGATCTTGGCTTTGGAATTAGCACAAGATAGCACTTTAGCAATCTGAAGCGTGAAAAGAGAAAACAAGTCAGTTCTGTAGAATTGCCAAAAAGATGGGTCTGTTGAGGACACTGTCTGGGGATCCCCTGAACTTCTCTGGAGGAATTGAGGAAAGGTGTGGCTCCAAGGAAGGCACAGACCTTAGAGATACTATTTCACTTAAAAAATATATATGATCCTGTTTATCCAATTTCTACTAACATACTCTAGAAACCATACATTAGGAATAAACCATGCATTAGGAATAAACACTGCTCAAGCTTTGCATAAATGTCTAGGTTCCCAACATTTTCTATAGTTGTTGCAGTTATCTATTGCTGTATAAAACTATTTTTCTGTGCATCACAGTGAAATTGAGATGTAAGAGGTAACAAAGGTGAAGCATGGTAAGCGCTATGGCAGGGGACCAGCAATGTGTGACTGGAGCACATAGGTGGGTATCTAGCATGAAGATTAAGCAGAAGGTGAGTCTTGGAAGCTTAATTCTATGACTTAAAGAAACAACCATTTAATCTGTGTAATGTTTTTTGGGTCAGGAATTTGAGCAGGGCACTTCTGAGCAAGTTCTGCTTCATGTGGCATTAACTGAAGTGATGGATGGCTGGAGGTCTAAAGGACTCACTCATGCTGGCCGTTGGTGCTCTTTGTCAGATGGGAGCTCTGTGGGGGCTGTCAGACTGTTTTCCAAGTGGTCCTCTCCACACATCTGCTTGTGCTTCCTCACAGCATGGTGTTTGGGTTTCCAAAGGAAGCATTACAAATGGTAAAGCTGGAAGCTGTGCAGATGTTTTAAGGCCTAGCCTCAGAATATATGCAATATCACCTCTATAATTATATAGTTCAAAACAGATCATAGGTCCCACCCATATTCAAGGAGAGAAGAAGCAGATGCCACCTCTAGCTGGGGGGAGTGATAAGGCCATGTTGTGAAAGAACATGCTGAATGGGAGATACTGGTGTGAACATCTTTGGAAACATGATCTACTATACTGGTCTAAAATCTCATGGCATTTTGCTTATTTTTGGCCTTGAATTTGGAAAACAAGTGATACTTTCCTCATGATGATGAGTTTTTATATCCTTGAAGAAACTCATGAAGAAAATCATCTTTATCTTCTTTTATCTTTTATCTCAACTCTGTCTCTGCAGGACTATTTGATTAAATCTTATTTTACAACTTAAATTAGTTCTTTTCTATTTTTGGAAGATGGCCAATTTCTTAATATCTTTTTAATCAGCACATTATATGAGATACTGGACTCTCAGTAGGAATTGATAAATATGAAGCAAATACCAAAGGACACAAGTCTCTTTTTAGTCTGTACTAGTAAATACATCCCACTGCCAATGTGATGTTTTGAAATGAACAGTGTTGTTATAATTTGGGACCTGATTCTAGTAGTTGGTCTCTGATCATTACGCTGTGCAAGTCACATATCTTTGGTGCTTGGTTTCCTCTTGTGTAAAGCAAGTGTTTTGGATTTGATGAGAGCAAAGACCCATTCTAACCTTAAAATTATCCTTTCAGAAACTTGGTGAATGTTAATTTCTGATGATTAAACTGAGTTTACTTAGTAATTCAACTTCAAAAGAAGTTACCCACTTGTTTCCCATTTAGATTTGGCAGTCAGTGATTTCTAGCTAATGTTAAGTTAATTTGTGATTTAGTTCTTTTAAATTGTTACTACAAAATAGGAAACACATTGGTTTTTTAAACTAAAAGTTAAAACCTTTGCTTTCATTTGCTAACTGAGTTTAAATTTAGACAAGGAGGCATTGTAATGGCTTATCCAAGTGATAGAAGCTCTTAGAGATCATTGCAAAGGAAACACATCCATGTGAATGTTACACTGCTCGATTATTTCAGCCATTTGTTTCTGTCTTCATGTATCAATTTACTATGTGCCAATATTTCTTAGTCATTGTATGATTCATTTCTCACAGCAGCTCTATGAGGTAGGTGGCATTATTGTGTCCATTTTACAGGTGAGGAAACAGAAGCATACTGAGATAAGCAAGTTGTGTAAGGTCACATATCTTGTACTTGATAAAGTTGGGAATTTAAACCAGAGTTTTTTATTTCAGAGTCTATCTCTTAAGCCCTGGAGCTTGCATTCCTTTCTAGTCTTGGAATTGCATTTTTTTCCTTCAGAAATTCCATCCATAAATTCAATAGGATGGTGCCAAGAATGAGACTCTAGTACTGGGGCAGTAACTCTAATGCATTTTGGAAGTACTGAACCAATTGTGTAAATTAATTTACACACTGAGTGATGAGACAGATATCATGAGGTTTGGGGGCTTAATGGCTTCATCTCCAAAATGTTTAAGAACTTTCCCTTGTACATCTGTCATCCTTTCATAGTCCTGTTAAAACAGCATTATTCTACTTCTTCTCCTACCCACTGCTTGGCCATAAGCTTTTCTTGCATTTCAGTTTTTCATACGCAGTGTTGCTTCAGAGGAATAGGATGATAAAATAACTAAAGTCATATAAAAAAACCATCCAGTACAGACTATTAAAAATAGTGCAAATTGAATAGGACTGCAAGCATGTTTTATCTTGAAAATTTATCTGGAACATTTGCTTAACTGGAACAATTTTGCATATTCACTTCCATCTGCTTATGAAATATTCCCTTGAATAAAACTACTCCTTATTCTGAATATTCAATGTTAACTTTTTCCTTGGCTTTTTAATAAATTCACATGTTTATTGAAAACACAAATGAGGCATTTTTAGGTATTGTAAATATTACCCATGTATGTTTATGTGTAATCTTTTGTTTAATTTGTTTTTGAGTTTAACCTGCCGTTTATTAACATACATGGAATCTATAGATAATAACTCATCTAAAAGCAGTTTCCAAAGCAATTACAACCGATTTACTTAATCATATTGTGGATGTGTCTTGGTGGTTTACTGTCTCTCCTGATACAGAAGCTAGTGTAACATACTTCGAGTGCGCCACCGATTGGAACTTTTTCTTGGATGGTTCATAGTCAGAAGACTGCATTTTTAGTTTTTTATTTGTACCCTTCAGTTTATGTTTGTGACATTAAGCCACATTTTGTCTTAGTTTTAGTAGAGATGTAGTGGGACTTAAATAAGATACTGCATGCAAAATTACCTTCACAATTATCTGACCATCTTTGTATCTTTAACAGTTCCTTCTACCCCTCGTCCTGAAATAATTCACTTGCTAGTCTCTTGACTCTCTCACCTTTTTCATCCTGTCCATACCTGGCTTTCACCTGCCCTTGCGCCAACTCTTGGATTTAACTGTCTACTGGATAACTCTGGCCTGTCTGCTAAAACAATCAATTTTGGATCATCTCTGATGCTCCCCTTTGGCTCTACCTTTCCTTTACCTTTGGCTCCTGTGGGGTTTGTCCAGATCATTTGTGCTTTGCCCAGAATCTTAGAACCTGCATTACCACCTGAAATGCTAAGAACTGCTTATCTAGGAGGTAGGCAGGCACTGTGTCTGATGCTAGTGCTACAGAGGAGACTGGGACACAATCTCTGTCCCAAGAAACTTTTCACCTGTTTTCACGTGTTGCACAGGAGAGCAGAAATACAGACTTTTTTCATATAATAAATGTAGTACAAGTTATGCTTAAACTTTTGTGAGAGCACAGGAGAAGGCCACAAAGTCAAGTTTCACAGTTAGGAAAGATCATTTGAAAGACATGTCAGTTGAAATGTAGCTTAATGATGTGAAGGTAGGTAGTTGGGTGGAGCCTGTTATCTGAAGGAGAATCTGTTTAGTTTTAAAGCAAATCATGGAGTATGGAAACAACACAGTGTTAAAAAAGAAATATCAGCATTTGTATATTGCCAGCATGTCACATGCAATGTAAAAAGGTAAAAAAAGACATTGGAGAAGGCAGAGGGTCATCATGAATACTCTGTATGCTACAGTGTGAACCATGGGCTTAACTTGTACTGATAGAAAACCAGTGCTTATAATACTTTGTTGTTTTAACTGTTTATATGCCAAGTGGTATCTGTGTACTGTTTTACTGTTTGCCTAGAACTTAGCACTATAATTTGGTTTGGGGTCCACACCATTCCCTCATTTCCTGTTTATGGGTTGGGGATGTTGGAGAATTGGTGTCTCTCTCCACCACACCCCACTTTTTTTCCTCCTAAATACTTTTAGTAATAGTAAATGCCTATAGTAAACAATTTCTCTGAATTATTTCTCATGTAACTCCAAGATGGATATCTAACATTCATTGTAGCAATTTAATGTTTACAGATCAGTTTCCCATGCAAGATTTATTTCATTTGCATGTCAATTCTATGAACTAGTTATTATAAGAATTTTCATCTTCTAGATGTGAAAAAAATTGAACTCTGAATCTAAATGAGTAATCCTAGTTCACACAGCAGGTTGAACCATGAATAGAGGAAGACTTTAGAATCTGGAGTCTTTTTCTGTATTATACTGCATTTCTGTAACTTGAATAGTAAGCTTGGAACAGTAAGTAGGGAGAATATTTTACCTTTTTCTTAAATTTTTTTGCTAATAAGTGAAGTGAAGCATGAGAGAAAGCAAAATAGTGGCTGGATTTGAAACGAGATAATGCAGGTCTTTTAACTTCTTAATTTGCATACTGTCAACTTCATCCATGACTTCTTTTTGCATACCTATATGGCTACTTCCTTGACACACACATAACATGATGAGTTTTATTATTGCGGGGCTTTTCTTCTCTGATCTTTTGTCTAATTCTGGGATACAGAGAGGAATGTCATTTGCACTGTATTATCAGCCAAGATATGAAAATGACTTCCTTAACCACAAAAGAAATATGATAGCTATTTATGACTCAGAATCTGTACATCTAAATTGTATTTTATCTGCAAGGTACTTGTGATGAGCACCCAAAATACACATTATAGCACATATAATGATAACAATTTTACAAATAATTCACATATATGAAAGCTTCTAAAATGTACTTAAATCAAAATGATTTGGGAAGCAGAGACCTCTCTGGCCTTGGGTTCATCTTGGGGTCATAATTTTATCTTTTGGACATCCTCTCAGAAGAGTATTACCACTGAACGAGCTTTCTTACCAGCTTCTCTGTTGAACTCTAGTCTAGATTGTGTCAGGAAAATGTTTTAACTCGATCCTATTTCTGCTTGGCTAGAACAAGCCTTTAATCTCTAGAAAGCTCACATTTTGTAAATGTGTATTGCAAAAGTAGTTTCTTTAAGAGAAAAAGAATGCCAGTGCTTTCTAAATATGAAAGAAAACTCTATGGCTTAGATATATTTGACAGTTTTATATCAATATACTCATCTCTGGCAAGGACTTATTATTGCACAAATACTAGGTTTAATATGCAGATCAATCAATAGATATCAGAAGTTATGTACAATAATTATGAATGTTATCTAGTAAAAAAGACCTATTAGCAGTTCTAAATATTTAGGGATTCAAAATAATTGTATCAGTGTGATGGAGGTGCGTCTTACAATGAAAGGCCAATTAAGCATGTTATGATCTTTGGAGAATACCTGTTTGAGATGGTGTAAACAAAGAATAATTCTACCTTTCCTCTTTTTGGTTAGATACTACATAGTACTCATCTCCATTATTTTAAAAAGTATGTTTATATTATAGTTCCTTATTTAGAATGTTTAATTTTATGTTACTGTTTTTTTTTTTCCTTTGTGCATAGTAGCATTTCAAAAGGAAAGTGACAGTTAGCTGGCTTTGAATTTGAATCTTTTTGTTAGAATCATTAAGTTTTCCCCCTGGATGATGGGTTTTTCTTCTGAATAAAAGGCTTCTTTGATTGTTCTATCTTGGTTAATAAAAAGAGGCATAGAATTCTAGAATGTTAGAATTGGCAGGGAACTTAGTAATTTTGTAACCACAGACCACAACACACATAAAAAACTATGTATTATTTTGCAACCAAGTGTACACACATAAGTCTCTACCTCTGCCTGCTCCACACACAAATGTATTCAGGCATATAAATAAAACTGGGGCAAGAGTTTTGTGAAAAATATTTCTGCTTTGTGTGATATATCTTGGCATTTTCTCTTAACTAGTTCATTATCTCAACTCATCAAACTGATCTTACCACCAGACCAGTCACATGCTTTGCAGGGCCTAAAGCAAAATGAAACTATGGTGTCTTCTTGGTCAAAATTTGTTGAAATTTCAAGGTGGCAACAATAGCAGCTTATTAATGGGGCCTTCTGAGACTGTGTAGGTTTTACACCAGTAAAACCATCCCTGCTCAGCACTTGTGAATGGGTTGTGGCCAGCAGTTACAAAACACAGCTCTAGAGCAACTCTTATTTTACAGATGGAAAGACTGGGGAACCACTGAAGTTAAGTAACATGTTTAAGATAAAAAAATGATTACATTCAATTGAATGGCTATTCTCTAACTTGTAGGCCAGTGTTCTTACCACTACTCTCAACTAGATTACTCAGGGGTACATTATGGAGTTATACATTTTCTGGCTTTTTGTGAGCTATCCCAACTTTAAAAAAAATTTTAATTTTAATTCAGAAGTTGTTGACAATGTTTCTAATACCACTTAGTCTATATTCATGTCTTGGTAAGTGTGAATAATCAATAATGATTTTTTTTTCTTTCTCTCTCTCTCCTCTTTTTTTTTTTTTTTTTTTTACATTGAGGGGTTTTCTGTACCACCAACTACTATTATACAATATTGCAGTTTTTTTGAAGGTAATGAAGGGAGAGAAACAGACATAAGATTCTGGCTCAAAGAACAAAGTCATAAAAAACAGAGACTAGTAATGCCCTCCAGAAACTGAGATGAGATGTGGAGGAGTGAAATAGAGGGGTTGTATTTAGAGAAGGAGGGAAACATCTATTTCTCTGAGCCTGGAGGGAACGATGAGAAGACAACTGTATATAAAGGATATTGCTTCTAAATACATACAGAGAAATGTGTTTTTGTTTCTACACAGAAATGACATCTAGGGTTGTCATGTGGTAAGACTAGTGTGTAGAGAGTCAAGCAGAATAGAAGGTTCAGAAAAGCTACTGGGTGAGGCTACACAGCCTAAGGGATCATGGTTCTTCTCTAAAGGACTTGCAACATGAAGAAGTTGAGTAATGTATTCAAAGTCACATATATCTATAGCCAACTAAATTTAATAAGATATATTGGATGATAGCAATTAATATAATATAAATATTATTAATAATTGCATCTAATTGATTAGGCTGAAACCAGATTATTTTAAACCAAAAGTGAATCTGAGCCAGTTAAACAAACTGAACTATTTAAAATATAGTCCCTGATCTGAATCTACAATATTTTTATTTGTGAGTTTGTTGGGGAAGTTGATTAACCTATTTTTGTGTTTAGAACTAGTCTTTTAAGTCAGTGATTAATTTGTCAATACAAATTTAGATTATTTTTTTACTGAGATGTGATTGACATATGACATTATATTAATTTCAGGTGTACAACATAATGATTCAATATTTGTATATGTTGCAAAATGGTCCAGTACATTTAGTTAATATCCACATAGTTGGAAAAAGTTTTTTTTCTTGTACTTCCAAATATACAGTGCATTTTTATTAATGATAGTCACTATGCTATATGTTACCTCCTCAGGATTTATTTATTTTATAACTGAAAGTTTGTAGCTTTTGTCCACCTTCACCCATTTTGCCTACCTCCTACCTCTGGCAACCACCAGTATATATCTGTATCTATGAGTTTGTCTTTGTTTATTTGCTTTTTAAGATTCTATATGTAAGTGAGATCATATGGTATTTATCTTTCTCTAATTTATTTTAAATAGGATAATGTCCTCAGGGCCCATCCATTTTGTTTCAAATGGCAGGATTTCCTCCTTTTTTGTGACTGAATAATGTTTCACTACCACATATACACACACACACACACGCACACACACACACACACACCACATTTTCCTTATTCTGTCATCCTTTAATGGATGTCTAAGTTGTTTCCATATCTTGGCTATTGTCATTAATGCTGCAGTGAACATGGGGGTACATATATCTTTAGGGTTTCTTTAATTCAGCTTTATTTTTATCAGAGAAGTCAAGTGAGGTGCAAATGGAGAATAACTGGAGAAGAAAAGTGAGTAAAATTTTAAAAAATCAATCAAAATGGCATCCTACTGTTAATTATTAAAACCCAGTGTTTGATCCTATACTGTTGAACTGTGAGGGAACACCACTTAAATGTATGTGAATGAATGTTAAACATTCATTATCAGCCTTTCAGATATATTCTATATTATAGTGGAATTCATTTATTAATAACAGTAAAAATAAACTTTAAAAAAGGTACCAATAAACTTCTTCCAGATTTGAAAGTCTTAAAGTATTTTCATCTATATCCTGTTTTTCTTCTCACTCCATTCTTAGTTCTCTCTCTTTCTTTTTCCCTTTAAGTGCTTGTGTCCCAGTTTCAGGAAGGACCTCACTGAGAGCTGATGAAAACTCTAAGAAGTCCTTTCACCCAGCATTGTGCTACAGGGCTTCAGTAACAGACATATCAAATTAACATATGTGGTTCCTTTTTTTTCCATTTCAAGTTACTGGCCCTAGAGAATTTGGGAATCCTTTAGTAGAAACACATAATTTTGAATTCTCAGCACATGAATCTTAAAACTGTGCTTCATCTCAACCTGAGAGAAAAACTATTCTATGTTGTCTCTCCCATGTTCAAAGAAAATCGAAAGTTAACATGTCTCAGGAAGGCCCGTTATTCATTTTCATGTCCCTTTTCATGGCCCAAATGCAGTGGCATGCAGTTGTGTGATGATTAAGGGCTCTTGGCATCTTTTTATAATATTTTTAATTAAATTCTGATCACCTGTGAAAATTTGCTTCAATAATTTTAGGAATAGCAATCCTTTAAAGAGATCAATGGTGAACACCGTTTAAGATCTAAATGAACTGCCTTCAGTCTCTTGAACTATCTTAGTAGTTGACTTAAAAACATAATTCAGGGGTTCTCAATGCCTTGATTAGACTTCAGATGAATCTCAATCTTTCTAGAACATTATTTCTTTGGCATGGTATTTGTTATTTGTAATATCAAAAAAGTTTTGTTATTAAAAAGAAAACCGAGTAAAACATACTTCAATGTTTCTTTATGATGAGATTTCTAAGAGCCTTTAAAGTACGGGCATTCACTGCAAATCTCTAAGGGAGGGAGGATAGGGAATATAGCATTTTCCATATTTGTTTGACTGGTTTTGAGAAAAGATACCTCAGGGGACAATTATACAGAACATGTTTTGGCAGAAGCTGATAGAGAAGATGTTTGAGTTTCTGTTTACACATTCAAGGACATAGTCATGGCGTATTGAAAAAGTGTCAAATTTTTGTTAGGTTATAAAAAAAGTGTGTTATCTTAGGGTGAAGCAATCTCATGTGAAGTAGATAGAATGTGAGATATTTCCAAATCTCAAAGCAAAAACAAAATCTAAGCCCTCAGTTTTCTGTTAGCTTGTAAGATAATTTTTTAAAACAGATTATCTTTAAATAAAGTTCCTTCTTAGGCACTTAGCATGGTGGATGAAAGTGGAAATTCTAGTTATTTTAGCACAGAAGATTTTAAGTGATTCAGGCAGATGAATGACTATGGGGAAGGGGACTTATTTTGGGCACCAAGGGAAGAGCTGTATTTTTGGATTCTATATGGTGAGACACACGGCCTCTGAATCATTGGGTTGCTGATGATTTTGAAAAGATAGGGATGTTCCAAGCTAGACAGATTATTCCAAAATCATTTTCCCATAGAAGAGAAGATAGAAGATCTCCAGTATAATGTTGCTTGATAACAGTATAAAAAATTGTAATTATGACTCATTCTTTTTGAGTGCTAGGTACTTGGTGTACTATGCTAAAATGCTTTATGTGGATTAGTGCACATATCCTAACAAAAGAACCCACAGAAGGTCAGTATAATTCCTATTCCCACTTTAGATAAGAAAGTCGAGGCTGGGAGAAGTTGCATGTCTTCTCCACACCTCACAGCTCCTGAGGACCTGAAAACAGGAAGTCTGATTTCCAAGCCCACAATTTTAAACTAAGAGTTGCGTTCTGTGTTATGCTTTGCCATCAAAATTAACATTTCTAGCAACAAAATATGTCATTGGTGGGTCCCTTCTTTGTTAAATAGAGGCAATTCTGTGGCTACAGATGTTCAAGTTTCTTGGATCCTTGCTGTTTAGTAGTTATAGTTTGAATATAAGTTTTCTTACATTCTCTGCTCATCTAAGATATGACCCTGTAATTTATATTTGCATCTGAGGTTTTTGAAGGTAAGGACTAGTCTTAGGTAAGGAGACAGAAATGGTTTATTAAGAAGGAAATAAAGTCTCTTTGTAATAAAGCAGCAAGAAAAGTGGGAGAAGTTAAATATATTTAATGACGTCAAGAATGTGCAGAAGAGCACAATAGGATGAGCACTGCAATATTGACGTGATTTTAAAATTAAGTTAAAGCCTGCAAAGGTGGTCCACTGTAGTTGAGTCCATCTGTGCAGATGGTGGCAGAATAAGCTTGCATTTGTTTCAGGAATGTCTCCCAGGGCCAATCAGTTCTTACGCTCTTGGAGACACAATGCGGTATTGTTAATGGAGGTGTCACTGCTGCTGTGATCAGATCAGTTACTGCCGGAGATTCCTAATGGGCTCGGAGCTCAGCCTTCTTTACTAATTTCTCATCTCCATTCCCACTGTCATAGTTCAGGCCCTTCTTACCTCTTGTCTGGACTACCAGCTGCTCTGATTACCTTTGGTCTCACATCTCTCAAAATCACCCTACAGAGTTTAAGGTTCTTGAAGCTCCCTTTTTACCATGTCACTCCATGATCAAAGGTCTCTGTTGGGCTCCCATCACCTATTGAATGAAGAGCAGACTTTGGAGCCTAGCATCTAATAGTCTGTTGAACTGGCTGAAACCCACCTGTCTGGCCTTTTCCCCCTCTATTAACTTAATGTGTCCTTCATCCATGCCTAGCAACAGCTGCCTTGAGCCTGTGTTTCCTCATGCTGTCCCCTTTGCTTTTGCTTTTCTGTCAACTAAAATACCCTTCTCTTTTTCTTCCATCAACATTCTATATAGGCACTTTTTCCCCCCTTTAAACTACATTACCTGAGCTCTGACTGCCATGTAAGAAGTGGTACATAGTTAATGTATATGATTGTGTGAGTTTGGGGGTAAGTATACCATGAAACCTTCACTACCATCAAGGCTGTGGACATATCTATCACCTCCCAAACTTTCCTCCCAGCCGCTTTATTATTATTACTGTTATCATAGTTATTAGTGTGTGTGTGATAAGAATTCTTAACATAAGATCTACCCTCTTAAATTTTAAGTATGTAATATACTATTATTAGCTATAGGCACTATGCTGCATAACAGATCTTCAGAATTTATTTATCTTGTACAGTAGAAACTTTGTACCCTTTGGCCATTACCTCTCCATTCTCTTTTCCCCCAGACCCAGACAACTACTATTTCACTCTCTACTCCTGTGAGTTTGACTATTTTAGATTCCATATGTAAGTGAGACCACACAGCATTTGCTTTCCTGTGTCTGGCTTATTTCACTTAGCTTTTTGTCCTCAGGTCCATCTATGTTGTTACAAGTGGCAGGATTTCCTTCTTTTTTGAAGGCTGAATAATAGTCCATTGTATAGATATGCCACATTTTCTTTATTCATCCTCTGATGGACATAGGTTGTTCACATATGCATTCTTTAACGCCTATTCCAGATGTTTCACTCCTTTATAAAACTCTCTAGTCATTTAAACTGTGAGGAACTTTCCCTCCTCTGAACTTTTTGAGTGGATTTGTGATCTCTCTTTTATACAGCTAACAAATTTTTCTTTATAGCTAGAATACATTTTTATTACTGGATTTTGAGATTATTAAGTGCAAAGGCTGCATCTGAGTCATCTGTGTACCCTACGGTGACTAGTCCAAGGCCATACATAGTAAATGCTCAAAATACATTTGTTACACTCAGATGAGTGGCTCCCACCATTCTTGAGAATATTAGCCATAAAATCCTAAATCTCCAAAGGCAAGGGGTTAGAGTATTTCTTTTGCCCTATTGCACTTCCAGAGCCCTCTATTTTTCTCTTGAAGAATCATCACAATTGGATTAAAATCTTGATTTGTACAATTATTTATTGTTGATCTTTGTAAGAAAAGAGAGACCAAGTCTTCCTAGCTTATCACTGTTACCTCAGAACTATCACAAAACCTAGAACATGGAAGCTGTATTATAAACATTAATTGAATGAATGAGTCTCCTAACATAATCTATTAACAAACACCTGTGTAATAACAATTCATTCAAAGAATTTATGGGGCACTTGCTATGTCAGGTATGTTGCTGGGGCTAGAAAAACAAATATTGAAAGGGAATTCCTTCATGTCCCACTGTGAAAGTCTTTAAATCCAGTCAATTGGTGAAATAAATTTAGCCAGCCACTTTGGTTTTAGTGATGTGAGAAGATCAAGCCCTGCTCTAGCTGGTCCATAAAGGAATTGCCGAATTTCTCAAAGCCTGATCTGTGTTCCTGGTGAACAAATACAGTCTGGCGGACTTGTAAGTTCTGTTTGCTTGACATCTTTAATTTATACCTGATTTGTCAGATATCTGGAACTATTTTCCTGTGTAGTAGATTTAACCCTGTGTGAATACTGTCAGTGGGCATGTATCCACAGTGCAAAAGTCAGACAACAATACACAATGTATGAACTTCACATGCTTGACAGCCTCACCATATTTGAATGATCTGTCTCAGAGTCCTGTCAAAAGTTCAGCTGAGACATTTAATATTCAACTGGGTTACTCAAGAGGCATGTCATCCATAAATCTTCCTGATTCTAAGTTTTAATCCTGTGTCAGGTTAGTTCAGTGTGTGCTGGGCTATGTACTATAGAACAACATCATAAAACTCTGTCCTCGGCTTTTGTTGGCATTGTATGAGAAATGGTCCTCTGTAGAAGAATAGGAGATCTCCAGATTTCTTAATAAGACAGCATTAAAGATATTATGCCTGAATGTATTCAGTATTTCTTATATGAGGACCCATGGCCTCATACATATTTTTGTCAGAATTTAGAATTAACAGAAACTTTGTTCACTGCCATGCTTCCTTTCAGTAGTTAATGAAAGATTTGCAACTCATTATATTTACATATATGTATGAGAGCCAGGAAGTTAAATGCTAAGTCTTTTGCTTGGGTTCCTTTATCTTGGTTTTTGTTCTATAATTACTTCCTTCTCCTTCTCCTTTCCTACTTACTGCCTGACTCATTTTTCTTTTCTGTGCTCTTGAAAACAGTTTTATTGTATTGATTACTTGCATTGTGGTTTGAATCAATTATTTTTAGATGCAGTTGGAGGCATAAACAAATAATGCCTAAATAAATAATAGACTTGTCTTAGGCACCCATATTCTCTCTTACGTTCATTCATTGCAGGAGTTAATTGGGAATGGAATTAAATATTACTTTGATTAATTAGAGTTCATTAAGTCCCCTTGGTGCACTTTATAGAGCCTCCGAGGCTGCTGGTGCCCGCTCTAACACAATCTGAATGGCACTTTCAGGGGACAGCATTGAATTCTTCCTGTATTTTAACGAGCATTATATATACAGATAATTTTCTGTTTAGCATTCCATATTGTTCCTTCTGCTTTGAAATGAAAATTGCAAATGCTTAAATAAATTAAGTGAAAAGTTGGGTACTATCACTGTAACTCATATACATATTTTCATGTCCTCTGCTGAAATGTAATTTTCTAATGTCTGACACAGGTAAAACTGTTTAATGACTCATGGCCAAGTTCACTTTTAGCTTCTTTAAAGTGGGATAAAGAAGAACAAAACTGTCTTCATTTTTCACTTATATGAATATGAAAAAAGTGGAGATGTGCAAGCTGCTCATGATTCAGAAAACAATCCAAGACTTATTGACATACCTGTTCTTCACATTGCCATAAGGGGAGCAAATAATCCTTTAGAAACATAAATATCAATCCCATGTCACACTGGAACAACAATGTCCTGATAGAAAGGAACATTGGATATACAGACATGGTTAGTCCTGAACAAAAGCTGGACCTTGGATTCTACCAACACCTCTCCTGTATTTCAGCACTTGGCCCTCAGAAAAATTTATCATCCATGAGTTGTGTATCCTAGATAGTATTCAGCAAAACACTTCTGAAAGATGAACTGTGGGAATGGGGAGTCTTGATCAAATACATATGAAAAGTGCAACATATTACACCTCCATTTTTTGAAATGTCTCAAGTTTCACAATTTGTATTAGTACTATGGCTCTGAGAACTCCTGCAGGAAAGAAATATATTGTTAAGTCTAGCATTTTCCTAAAAGAAAGGTGTTTTCAACTCAGAACCAGCAAACAAAGAGCACCCTGTGGAATTATTCTAGTTGATTGTTATTGTTTCCACATTCCATGGGGTGCACTTTGGCTAGATATGCTCTAGGAACTCTATTCTGCTATCTTAATCTTATTTCTGTGCTGTTTCTTAGAGGCTCATGGAGCCTTGGAAAGGCCTCAGAGGAGCATGTAACCCAGTGTTTTGCAAACTGTAAGTGTGTGATAACCATCAATGGAAAGTTTGTTAAAACACAGAATGATGGGCTTCACTCCTGGATGTTTTGGTTCAGTAGGTCTGAATTAGGAGGCTAAGCATTTGCTTTCTAATAAGTTCTTGTGTGATTCTTTTGCTGCTGGTCTGGGATGATCTTTTGTAAATAATGTAGTGGTTTGATGTAGTCCACCACATCTCTGCCTCTCTTTAGTGTTTGAAACTTTCTTAGACATTTTTTACTCTTAATTTCCTCAAGTATTTTAACCTTCTAGGACACATCACTTATCCCCAAATTACTCAGCTTAAATATATGAACTAGGAAGTTACTCATTAGCTCTGGAGTTGTTTCTGTAAAGAGCGATAGCTTGCTCTCTCAATGACCTCCACTGCCTCTGGCTGCCTTCATTCTTTAGTTGTTTATCAATCTGGATGTCCATTCATTTACTTTTTGAAAAAGTGCTTCCTGGGTGCATACTATCTATTGGCAGTCTTAGGAGCTGGGCTTAGTGTGGAAAGCAAAACAGATGGAGGGCCCTGCTCTCATGGCACTCATGTGTTAGGAGGGGGAACAGAAAACAAACAAGGAATTATGTAAGTCAACAAGATAATTTCAGACAATGATAACTGGAAACAAACATGGTGATGCTAGAGAGGATGTTTATGAGAGCCTAAGAGACAGGGTGGTCAGAAATGATCTCTCCGAGGCAATGTACCTGAGGTGAACCCTCAGTGCCTTCTCTCTCTTTCTAGAGTGCTCATCTTTGGATTTGGCCGCCTAATGTCTGCACTGATTATTTCACTGCCAGCCTCACTGCCTCTTTGAACTTTGACACTGTTTGGACTATTTTCTCGCAGCATCGCTGCTTTGCTGTGGCTATGGATCAGAGGAGCTTTTACCCCAGAGGGCCTTTGTCACTCTTGGCCATTCCTCTCTTACCCTCCACTCTGCCCCCACCTCTTTGACTCAGCAAGAGTAAGTAAAGTATCAGTCTACTTCACCAACTCTATTCTTTTATAGTGTTCCTTGTCTGGAACCGTTCGTTTTGAGGCAGGCCTTTCCATCTTCTAAATGCTCTTTAAGAAAACTTTTTAAAAGTATAAGGAGCTGAATTTAGTTTCCTTGTCATTTCTCCTCCTAATTGTACCCAATGGGGTGATATATATCTAATCTAATCCCTCTACACATGACAACTCTTCAGATACCTGATGACAGCCACCATGTCCTCCACATCTGTGAGATTCTTTTTACTTAGGTCAACCTTCCCTATTGCCTTTGAGTCAATCATTCCTCAGTGGATGTGGGTTTGAATCTCTTCTGATTCTTGCTTTCTCTCCTTCATATGCCTTATCTTGTCTTTAATCATTCCTCCAGAAGTGGTTTGAATAACAGAGCAATGCAGGATTGTTACCTCTTCCTGATGTAATCACTATACGTTTATGGTGGAGCCTACATATGCAGGGTGTATTATTTCTTTAATTTTGAATATTAACCTCATTTTTAAAAAACCCAAGTTGGGTCTGACTGACCTCTTCTCTCCTAATTATTTTTCCCTGCACATTTGCTGCAGTGAAATTATGCATCCTCTGCCACTACACTTACATAGTGCTAACTGTGTATCAGGCTTTAAATACATCAACCCATTTAATTCTTATACAACATTATGAAATTGGAACTATAACTAACCCCATTTTATAGATAAAGAAAGCAAGTCACAGTGAGGTTAAATGTCACACAGCTATTTACAAGAGATGGTTTCAGAATTTGAACCCTGACAACACTGTTCCACAGTCTGTGCTCTGAATCACTATGCTATAATGCTCTTAATTCTGTGCTGTCAAGAAGACCTTTGATTATCCCTGTGAAATTTCATGTCATAAAATTTAGTTCAATCTTTCCATTCTGTTAAGATTCTTTTGGTCCTGGCTTTGTCATTCAAAGCATTCAATATCTGTAACAAGTTCATGTCTTCCATAAGTATAAAAACAATCCATTTAGTCCTCTATCTATCTACCTAACATCTATCTATTCAGAAATGACATATCATCCATCCTCTATTCATAATTTCTGAGAGCCATCAGCTGATGAGAATTTTACTGTATCTGAAGGTAAAATGCATGCAGTCTATGGCTTCCCCTTACTTCATGTTCTGGTGAAGAATTTTTACCCTTGATGACTGGCAGAAGGTGTCCTAGATCTCCTATGAAGAAAAAAAAGACATATTGAGTTGGATGTTAAAAGGCAAGTTGTAAGCATGTCAGGTTTCTTTCTAAGCAATGATCATGGAAATAGAGAGTGAAGTTGATGGATAATTAAGGTTGGTGGAAGTCCTTTGACATTAAGAAGAACATCATAAACATCTTTACAGTTTGAAGGGATTGGCCAACAACTGTGTAGAAAGTAGCTGGAAGAAATGATAGCCAGAGTTATGCTATGAATCCAGGGGGTTAGAAGAAAAATAAAATCTATTGCCAGTGTAGGATTCTGGCATTTTAACATCAGAAGGATTCGGCCATAGTGACCTGAAAAGATGCTGGTCCAGTTAAGAAAGATACATGTACTACACTGAAAGAAGTGTGCATATGCCTTATAATATATAAAGTTGTGTAGCATTTGGCTAAAACAGGTGGTCAATAGCTGTCAGTTTGTTGAGCTTTTTACTAAATCAATTACTAATAAACTTACCAGTTTTGGATTTCTATAGGGTACAAGATAAGATGGCAACTAGATAATCTTCTAAACTATCCTGTTGACAGCAAATGTGGAAACGATTATTTGTCATTACTATCATATACATTGAACAGGGTTTCTCAATAGCAGCACTGTTGACATTTGGAGCAGGATAATTTTTTGATGGAGGAGGTGGCCTTGAACTTTGTCAGAAGTTTAGTGGACTATCAGCCTGGTCTCTACTCATGAAATTTAAACTGTAATTAATCCCATTTTATAGATAAAGAAAGCAAGTCACAGTGAGGTTAAATGTCACACAGTCAGACCCAGCTTGGGTTCTTAAAAAATGAGGTTAATATTCAAAATTAAAGAAATAATACACCCTGCATATGTAGGCTCCACCATAAATGTATAGTAATTACATCAAGAAGAGGTAACAGTCCTGCATTGCTCTGTTATGCAAACCACTTCTGGAGGAATGGTTAAAGACAAGATAAGGCATATGAAGGAGAAAAAGCAAGAGACAGAAGAGATTCAAATACCAGTAGAATCCTCTCAGTTGGGATAACCAAAAATGTGTCCAGACATCTTGAAATGTCCCCTGGTGGTTGTGGAGGGGACACAATATTACCCTCTGTTAAGAACCACTGAACTAGAAAATCAATATAACAGACTACCAAGGATTTATTGAATCAATAGAAAAACTGGATGAATGAAATATTTTCTGCTGTCCACGTTCATACTAAGTCTTCATTGTCTAAAACATTAATAATGCAAGAGAGGAGCTAGAAATCAGGTTGAGAGAGAGAATATTTTTTCAGACATTGTTTCCAGCCAGGAGGAACACGTGCATTTGGGTTGAAATCTTACACAAACCAGCAGAAACTGTTCTATCCTGTGAACTCTTGGATTACCCACCCACCAAGCCTCTCCCTGGAGGGTGACCAACATTCCACCATTCACAGTTCATTCCTTTACTCCGAAGCGTCCCTTTTGAAGAGCTCCTTTAAAAAACAAATACATCAGGAATAAGTGCATAATTCTTATTGTGAACAAGAAAAAGATCATGCATTCAGCATTTTCTCCACTCAAGAATATGAACACTAGGGGAGCCTTGGGCCTTTGCAAGTTTTAGAGGTCACATTGGGAAGAGGAAGAAGTAAAGGTAAACCAGCAACTGCTTCAATGCCCAGGCACCCTCACCAGTGTTACCTGTTTGTCAGATACACACGCACAATCTCTAGGATGCTGTCTTTTCATGTTTCTTCTGCAAGTGCACACAACACACATTAAATATTGAAATATTCAAGATCATGATACCTAGAAACTTAAGTTTGCTGCTCTAAACTCATGGTCATCATTTAATACTTTTCTTAAATAGTAGTAAATTTGCAGATTACATTTTCCCATTTTGTATTTCCAAAACTGTTGATTTATGTGAAGAACTAGTGCTAAAGCCTCCTGGATTTAATTGTCGCACGAATTCTCAGCCAAACCACTGTCTTTGAGCAAAAGCCGCTAAGGTGCTTTCTTCAGAGCAGGCAGTTATCTTTTATTCAACTCCTTGCTCAAGTTGATTTCTGCATATTATTCATTAAAATGCATTTGTTAAAATATGTTTATGCATGCCCTGAAAACTAAATCATAGATAGTTTTGTGCTTATTGACAGATGAAAATAATGTCTTTGAGTTTCCACTGAGAGGTTATCATTTTCATTTTGTAAGCAGAGTTTCAGCAATCATACCTACGGGAGAGTGAGGGTATTTCTCTTCACCACACAAATTACCACATACTATAAAGGGCAGCAGGAATATTCCTTATAAAAATTTCACATGGAGCGAATTGAGCTGCTTGCAGTGTAGGTGGTCACCTGCAAACTATCCCTGGGATAGTGTTTTCAGTTCAGTTCAAGGTATACTTACTGTATACTTGTTGATAGTGGAGAAAAGAGTCAATTAAAGTTACTTGTTTGGTAGAGGATTAGATTTTTTCCCCCATACTTTTAAATATTATGGGCTATTCTTTTGTACGTTCGCTAACCTACACCTTGACAAAAATAAAAGAGAATTATAACAATATTAGGGAAGATTTCACGATGTGAGCTCATCTCTATGCCTCTTTGGTATATGGACTGTAGTGGTTTTTGCTACAATAGTTCTAGAAGCCTTTCATTTATCTGTGTGAGAGAACTTTCTCATGAGTGTTCTATTAACTTCCAAGTGTCTGTAACTTCAGTAAATATCCTTAGCAATTTTCTTTTACAAACTAGGTTTGCTTATGAGAAAAAAGGGAAATTTATAAATTCTTCCTCATTCATTTGTGGGCCTGTATGAGAGTCTGTGTGCTTTTGTTCATTATTTATATCCCAAAGCAATGCTGTGGATTGTCCACAGGAATCTGCTGGATCACAGTTATGTTTACCTTGGGAGCCTTAGGATCTGCTTTGGCAGAAAGGACATACTGTACAGATTTCTGAGGAGGGGTAACACACTGCAATGGCCAACATTTTAACTGTTGTGTGTGGTTTGCTACACACACCTTTCTTCACTCACCTGAAGTTTTCCATCTTCTTGTAGTCTTTCTATTTCCAAGGAAATGGACTTTAGTGATAAAGCCAGATGAGGAACTTCTAAAGTCCCATTTTATTTGTGTTGGATATTATTTTTTCATCGAAGGAAAGGAAAAGTAGTTTGAAAATGTGGTAAGTGATGTATGTTTTGGGCAGCATGGAGATGTACTAACTCTGTCTAAATTTCTTCAAGATAAAGACTGTTTGTCTTCTTAATATTTTTATCTCAGGCATTCTAGATATTTATCAAATAGTAGATGTAATCTCCCAGAAACAAAGCACCCTCCATAAGGGGTAACAGAAGTGCCTCCCATGTTTCATCAGCTGGAGTGCAGCTCCTAGGACCATGATTCCTAAAAGACAATCTACTATGGATTTTTTTTTTTTTTTTTTTACATATGCAACTTCCCAGGCAGAGAGAAAAGATGGCTCATGTCTTTGGCCTTGTTTCTCTCTTTTTATACTTCCTTCCAGTTTCTTCCCAAGTGTATAATAAATATTTTTGACTCCTTAAAATCAAGAATTCAGGAGAAGTTCTTTGGTTACACAGAATTGTGGCCGAGGCACGTGCCAGTCATCGGTTTCTGTTCACTGGAGGTGAGTTATACTAATGTAATCAATATTTTTAAGAGCAGAAGGGAAAACCAGCATACTTGCACTTTCTGTCTGCAGAAATTTTTATATTGATGTCCTCTTACTTACAGATCCCTAGCTTCTCTTTTAGCAGGTGGAAGAGTAGTTAAATCTGTGTTCAGTTTGGCCAGAATTGTGTTTGGAGACACAGTAGCTTGAGGACAGCATGTGTGCAACTGGGATTGTAAGCTTAGGGGATAAAAAAAAAATCTACAATGCAATTAGAATAAACTTTCCAGTTAATACATAAAATGCAACCCAAGAAGAAGTTTTTTTCTTCTTGTGAGTTTTGTGACACATGTCAATGTGAAGCTCATACAATGTGTGAGATTATTTTCTGTACTTTCTGTAAATGAATGTCAAATCTGAAGCCCTTTTTTTATTGCAAAAATAATTCAATAAATCATGCCGAGATTATAACATTTATTCTACAGCCTAAGAACTTGTGAGCTTGTGTTCTGTACTTGAACCTTAGCTTACATCTTATACACATACACTTTCACAAGTACAAGCCAAGATAAACATCATTTCATTGTAACCTTTTAAAATTCTTCAGCATAATAATTAGCTATGACATGAATAAGTATGCCAAAAAAAAACCTTCAACAGACCTGTTCTCATGCTTCATTTACATTATTCTCAGTACACAAATAGTAAGATATTAAAACTGGATAAGACTGTCAAATGAGATTCACTTACCTGACAGTTTTGTCACTTTAAATTGCTTTGTTATTTATGCCACTGTTGCAGTCTCAGCCTTGTTACTTGTTAATTGCTTAGTCAATGCAATTGTATCACAACAAATTTATCAGAATTCTAAGAGAAGAACTGTCTCTCCCTTGGATATGAAATTACTTTGATGGATTGAAGGTGATTATTTTCATTAATATGACAAGCACAAAACATTAAATTCTATTTTAAATTCCTCTGTAGTAAAGGCACAGTAAAATTAAATTTGGAGCCTTTTGGTAAAGGAATGAAACATCATGTGAACAGATGACCATCAAATCATATCAAATGAAATATTTATTGAATAATTAAGAAGTGCAGAGTACTTTAAATTTTGGATGTTAAAAACACACGGTACTTATTTGAATATAACTTGTGAATGTATTTGTGTGTGTGGCCAGCTTTGGTGACCATGTGCTGGAGCATCAGCACTGGATTCATGACATCAAAGGATTCTTTCGACTCTGGCAGTAGGATTATCCTGGTCTTCATTTTGAATTCAGCTTTTGCCCTTATAAACTCTTTATCACTTTGTTTCTGTGTTTACATTGACTTCTTTCATTTAAAATCCAATCCCAAAGAATTCATACCTTTTTCAGGTAGCAGAGTATAGTAGAATGAGCACTACATCATATCTAAAATCGAAGTTGTAATCTGCTTGCATCCCCACCTTCTCTTGCATTCTCTCCAACCTCTTCCTTTTCTTAAATGTACATGTTACTTGTAAATACTCTGTCATTGGATTATTGACACAGCCCCAAATCTCATTATCTTTTCTTTTTCTGTTTCCCTAATTTCACCTGTGTAGTCACCAAATGTGTTCGGCTCTAGTACGTGCATCTGATACTCCCTCTCCATACCCATTATTATTTTAGTTCGGGTCCTTCCATCATCTCTTCTCTGGATTGGTTTCTTCTTCTCCAGATGTCACTTCAAACTTAACTTCCATGTTGCAAAATCAAAGGAAAGTCTATATAGTACTGTGCAACTCAATATTTATTTCTGAATTACATATCTAATCATGTTATTCTTCTTGTTTAAATCCAGCAGTTCTCATTAACTGTTAACTGTTAAGTACCATTAACTGATTCTATAAACCACAGGGTCAAATAGGAATTTATCTTAGAATAGCAGTCTCTCTTCATATTGGTCCATTCCTTTTTAACATTGTGTTCTTTCCCCAAACCTTCACTTGTCCCTATATTATAAAAATAGTCACCTGTTATGGTTCCTTGACCTAGTCATTGCATTTGATGCCATACTTTAAGTTTGTTTCCTCTCTTTTCCTTCTTGCATGATTGTTAAACTGTGGGTTCCTCTGGTGATCCATGCATGGTATTCTTAATTTCCTGGGGTATGGTTAGTTATATCATCCACTCGACCTTGAAAATCTGTCTTTCAGCATTTATAGCAGCAACTGATTTGTCAAACACTTACTATATGCCAGGCGTATATTTAACCTTTATAACTAATTTATAAAGTTCATGGGGTTTCTGTCCACCTTTTAAAGAACTGGGGAAATTGAAGCCCACAGCCAGCCAATAACTTGCTGAGGATGTGGGACGGAACAGGAAAGCAGTGAAATTAGGATTTGAACCAATTGCCTTGGCACTAGAACTAGGTTCTTCACTCCTGCATTATGTGTTCACTCCATTTGGAAATGATTTGCTGGATTATATACCTCCTCTGTTGAAATGTTAACTCCTTATATGCAGGGAATGCTCTTTATAGTTCTGTTCCTTAAGCCTAGGGCAGCACTGGGTGTAGGGTAAACATTCAGTACTAGGTGCTGAATAAATGTTTAGGAGTCAGACATGGGTTCACCTTCCACCTTTTGCATCATTAGAAAAACTCATTCAACCTTAAAAATGATGGTTTTCCTCATATGTAAAATTGGAATTATAGTACCTATCAACCTATTTCAGAGTGCTGATGAAAAAATAAATAACATCATAAAAGTATTTGAAAACATCAATAGCAGTCATACAAATAAAAGGGAATATTATTTAATAAGTACAGTTCAATAAATTGAATAACATCTAAAGATTTGCTATGTATAGGTATTGTTGGTGTTCTTAGAGGTATTAAATGAATATAACATAGTTCTTACCCTGAAGATGCTTAGAATCAGAATCATCATCTAATCATTACAAATAGCTTTTCTAACTACACAGTCTTAACAAAGGCTGTGGATCACCTTAGCCGAAGACATTGAAAAATAATTTGATTTGTTCATTTAATTTTTTCCTTCATTGAACAAGTATTATCTGTACCCACAACATGATAAACACTTTCCTAGGCCCTGAAGATACAGTGATGAGGAAGTTAGACAAAGCTCCTGCTATGTGAAAGGGAAAGGTAACAGATATGTAAACTAGTACTATAGGAAACAAAACAAGTAAAAGGACAGTGATGGGTAGTGGGGGACTACCTTACCTATGTAGTCTCTTGAGAAAATGGTTAATATTAAAATTGTTAGGAAAACATCCCTAGACTTTATAATGCAATGTCCTTTTTGCATGACCATTGACCTAATACAGTGTAATAGATACTGTAGTGCTCTGCCAGTATCCCCTTGGATCCCTTTCCCACTTCTCTGCTCCCATCAACTTGGTTTGAAATGGCCAGTATCTATAGTTTCTGGGCTGTTGGAACATATGTTGCAGGTTTGTACCACCATTGAATTAGAAGCATCCAGCCATTAATGTCCCTCAAAGGCAGCCCTAAATCAATAACATGGGCGTGGGTATAAATAGCTCTCTCTCATCCCTTAGACAAGGTAACTCTTAGGCATGCATCTCACACCATTTCCCATATGTAAAGCTGTAATTTCCCACTGTGGCAACTGCTTTTACAACATGCCTCTTACTTATATCAAGAAGGCAAGTAATCTCAAAGCAGCAATGTGGTGGTAGCTGCTAGATTGTCTTGCCACACTTCCACAGATTTCCTGGTAAGGAGAAACTAAGCCCAAATGGTTTTATAGAGTTTATTACTTACACAGAAAGCAAAAGCAAGATCTACATGGTGTTAGCTCCCCACATCCTGGAACTTAACAGGACAATTTAACTGCTTCCTTACCAATTTGGATGCCTTTTATTTCTTTGTGTTGTCTGATTGCCATGGTTAGGACCTCCAGTGTTATGTTGAATAAAAGTGGGGAGAGTGGGCATCCTTGTCTTGTTCCAGATATTAGAGGAAAAGCTTTCAGCTTTTCACTTAAGTGTGATATTGGCTGTGGGTTTGTCATATATGGCCTTTATTATGTTGAGGTATACCCATATTATGCCCTCTATACCCATTTAACTGCTTCCTTATCAATTTGGATGCCTTTTTTTGGAATATTTCAAGAAGGATAAGTATTAGCTCTTCTTTAAATGGCTTCAGCAGTGAAACCACCTGCACCAGGTATTTTGTTTCTTAGGCAGTTTTTTGATTACTGATTCAATTTCATTGCTAGCAATTAGATTTTCTGTTTGTTCCTGGATCCATCTTGGAAGGTTGTATATTTCTAGAAAGTTTTCATTTCTTCTAGGTTATCCAATTTGTTGGCATATAATTTTTCATAGTATTCTCTAATAATTGTTTTTATTTCAGTGATGTCCATTGTGATTATTCCTTTTTTTGTTTCTGATTCTGTTTATGTGTATATACACTCTTTTCTTCTTTATAAATTTGGCTAGGGGTTTATCTATTTTGTTTATTTTCTCAAAAAAACCCCAGCTCCTGGTCTCATTGATTCTTTCTTTTGTTTTATTCTTCTCAATTTTATTTATTTCTGCTCTGATCTTTATTATGTCTCTCCTTTGGGCCTGACTTTGGGCTTAATTTGGTCTTCTTTACTAGTTTCATTAATTGTAAGTTTAGAGTGTTCATTTGAAATTGCTATTCTTTCTTGAGGTGTATTGCTGTATAGTTTTCTCTTAGGACTGCCTTCACTGTATCCCACAGGTTTTGAGCTGTTGTGCTATTGTTTTCATTTATCTCTATATATTGCTTGATCTCTATTTTAATTTCATCATTGATCCATTGGTCATTTAGGAGCATAAACCTCCTTGTGTTTGTAGGCTTTTTTTGTTTTCTTTGCATAATTTATTTCTAGTTTCATACCTTTGTGGTCTGAGAAGCTGGCTGGTAGAATTTCAATCTTTTTGAATTTATTGAGGCTCTTTTTGTGGCCTAGTATTTGATCTATTCTGGAAAATGTTCCATGTGCACTTGAGAAGAATGTCTACCCTGCTGCTTTTGGGTGGAGTGTTCTGTAGATGTCTGTTAGGTCCATGTGTTCTAATGTGTTGTTCAGTGCCTCTGTGTCCTTACTTATTTTCTGTCTGGTTGATCCGTCCTTTGGAGTGAGTGGTATGTTGAAGTCTCCTAAAATAAATGCATTTCATTCTATTTTCCCCTTTAATTCTGTTAGTATTTGTTTCACATATGTAGGTGCTCCTATGTTGGGTACACAAATATTACAATGGTTATATCCTCTTGTTGGACTGACCCCTTTATCATTATGTAATGTGCTTCCTCGTCTCTTGTTACTTTCTTTGTTTTAAAATCTATTTTGTCTGATACAAGTACTACAACTCCTGCTTTTTTCTCCCTATTATTCACATGAAATATATTTTACCATCTCTTCACTTTTAGTCTGTGTATGTCTTTGTATTTGAAATGAGTCTCTTATAAGCTGCATACAGTGGGTCTTGTTTTTATCCATTCTGTAACTCTATGTCTTTTGATTAGTGCATTCGGTCTATTTACATTTATGGTGATTATCGATAGGTATGTACTTAATGTCATTGCAGGCTTTGGATTCGTGGTTACCAAAGGTTCAAGGATAGCTTCCTTATCTAACAGCCTATCTATCACTGATTAGTCTATTTCAAACACAATCTAAAAATACTTTTTTGTTTTCCCCTTCTTCCTCCATACTTTATATATTAGGTATCATACTCTGTACTCTTTGTGTTTCTTTTGACTAACTTTATGAGTTGTTGATTTAATTTTGTATTTGCTTAGTAATTAATTGCTCTACCACCTTTACTGTGGGTTTATCTTCTTTGGTGATAGCTATTTAGCCTTAGCAACATTAACATCTAGAGCAGTTCCTTTAACATATCTTGTAGGGATGGTTTTGTGGTGGCAAATTTCCTCAACTTTTGCTTCTCTGGAAATTGTTTAATCTCTGCTTCATATTTAAATGATAATCTTGCTGCATAGAGTATTCTTTTTTGGAGGCCCTTCTGTTTTATTACATTAAATATGCTATGCCACTCCCTTCTGGCCTATAAGGTTTCTGCTTAGAAGTCTAATGATAGTCTCATGGGGTTTTCTTTATAACCGATCTTTTTTTTTTTTTCTCTCTGGTTGCTTTCAGTACTCTCTCCTATCCATCTTTGCCATTTTAATTGTTATTTGTCTTGCTTTTCTCTTCCTATGGTTCCTTTTGTTGGGGAACCTAAGTGTCTATTTCCTTCCCCAGATTGGGGAAGTTTGAACAATTATTTCCTCAAAGAGGCTTTCTATCCCTTTGTCTCTCTCTTCTTCTGCTGCTGCTCCTATAATGAGAATATTGTTCTTTTAGGATTGGCCACACAGTTCTTTTATTTTTCTTTCATTCCTAGAGATTCTTTTTTCTCTGTTACTCAGCTTCTTTGTATTCCTGTTCTCTAATTTGTATTCATTTACTGTCTTATCTGCCTCATCTAATCTACCTTTAAATCCCTCCACTGTGTGTTTCATTTCAGATACTTTGTTCTTCGGCTCTTTGGCTCTTTTTCAGAATTTCTGTCTCTTTGTTGAAGTCCTCCCTGAGATCTTGAATACTTTTCTGTAAATTCATGAGCATTTTATGACTTGTATTTTGAAATCTTTGTTAAGAAGGTGGGTAATTTCAGTTTCACTAAGCCTTCTTTCTGGTGTTTTTTCTTATAGTTTTGTTTGCACAAAATTCCTCTGCTTCTTCATTTTTTTCAGTGTTTCCTATGGAGTAATAGATTTGTGTAGGAGATGTCCTCTAGTGCCCAGAAACATAATTTCCTCTGCAGGAGCCTCTGCTGTTGGCATGCCATGGTGTGGCACCTTTCTGCCTGGCCTGTGGTGATCTGATTTCAGGCAGGTTGTGTGGGCCATCAAGTGGATTGTGTGAGCAGGGAGAATACTCAGGGCTGCACTGCTGAACCTGCTGTTGGCAGAACCACTCTTCCTCTGGCCTGCTGCAATGGCAAGGCCTGCAGGTGAGTTAGACCGGCACCTTCCGGAAGGAAAGTGCTTGTCTGGGAGGCTTTCACTCCTTCCCAGTTGCCACTCCTGTCTCTGCTGCCAGTTCTAGTGGGCCAAGCATGCAGGGAGGAGCCTCGAGCTTCCATGGACAGAGCCACCCTCCTGTCAGCCTACTGCCGTGTTGGGGTGGCAGGTGAGCAGGACCAGCGCCTGCTGGAAGGAAGGAGTGGCAGGCTGAGTACTGCAGTGGGGGTGCCTAGGGACTGCATTGCCAGCCAGAGGGATGGAGCATCAGAACCTCCTGAGAGTTCCCAACCTGCTGAGCTGGGCGGGCCAGGAAGGTTTTGTCCATTTGCCTTTTCTCTTGAGCAGAGAGCTCTGTGTTATCTTTGCTGCTCTATCACCCCCTCACTGCTCAGAAGTCCTTTAAACTGCCCACTCTCTTCCTTTGTCTCAGGGGGGCCAGTTGTGTGTACCTGTTCTCCACGAGCAGCTGGAATCTCAGTCTCTCTGAGTAGTCTGTCTTTGCTTTCCAGCCCCACTAATCTCCAGAGCACCATGTAATGTGGGTTTGTGTTCCTGGAGCAGATTTCCAGGCCACATGTTCAGCGGTCCTGGACTTCTACTCCCTCCCCACTCTGCTCTTCTTCCTCCCACCTGTGGGCTGGGGTTGAGGGAGGGCCAGAGTCCCACCAGATCACAGCTTGGCACTTTACCCTTTTCTGTGGGGTTTTCTTTTCTTCCTCAGATGTAGGCAGTCTGTTCTGCAGTCTTCAGGTTGTTTTCAGGTTTAGTTTTATTTGCTGTATTTTTGTGTTTTATGTGATTTTGGAAGGAGGTTTCTGTCTTGTTTCTTACACCACCATCTTTTTCCTCTGGGTCAGCCCATGTGTATGCTTAAGGCTAAAATGAATCTCTTGTAGGCAGCATACTGTTGGATCTTATCTTTTTATCCCTTCAGCCATTTTATATTTATTAATTGGATAATTTAATCTTTTTTCATTAAAGGTAGTCATTGATAAGTAAGGCCTTACTATTGCTATTTTGCTAATTGATTTCTGGTTATTTGTAAATCCTTTGTTCCTTGTTTTTATCTTTCATGTCTTTTTGAATTTTAATGTTTTTTGCTATTGGTATGCTTTAGCTTATTTATTGTATTCTTTTTTATAATTACCATAGGATTTTCCCTGTGGTCACCATAAGACTTACATAAAATGTATTTTTCAATTCTCAGATTTCTATTTTTTCTTTAAAGCTGTTTCTTTGTCAAACTTCTTGTTTTGTTTATGCTGTTATATTCTTAAATTTACATGTGGTTTACATTGTGTAATTATAACAGAAGATTGTAGTTTATTTTTATTTTTGTTATCTTTTTATCTTTTAAAATAGAGTTTTAACTGAATTATGTACCACTATTGCTGTATTACAAGTTTTAGCTCTGATTATATATTTACCATTATTGGTGAGATTTACATGACCTTTTTTTGTATTTATGATGTCTATTAGTGTTCTTTTACTTCCACTCTATGACCCTTCTTTTGCATTTCTCATAAAGCAAGTCTGTTGGTAATGAACTCTGTCAGCTTTTGTTTGTTCAGGAAAGTTTTTATCCCTCCTTCATTTCTGAAGGACAGTTTGTTGAGTATAGACTTTTGGTTGACAGTTTCTTTCAATATTTTGTATATGTCATCCCATTCTCTCCTGGCCTGAAAACTTTCTGTTAATAAATATAGCAGTAGTGTTATAGAAGTTCCCTTGTATGAAACTTCTCTTTTTTTCTCTGACCACTCTTAAAATTCTTTCTTGGCCTTTGACTTTTGACAGTTTAATTATATGTGTCTCAGTACAACCTATTCAGGTTCAACGTATTTTGGGTCCTTTGGGCCTTATGGATCTGGAAGGCCATTTCCCTCCCCAAGTTTGGAAAATGTTCAGTGATCATTGCTATAAATATACTTTCTGCCCCTTTCTCTTTCTCTTCTCTGAAATTCCAATAATGTGAATATCATTTTTTTTCCCCATTGTGTCTTACAATTCCTATAGAATTTCTTCACTCTTTTTCATTCTTTTTTCTTTGTGCTTCTCTGACAGGGTGATTTCTAATGTCCTGTACTCCAGGTCAGTGATTCTTTCTTTGCATGGTCAAGTCTACTTTTGAAACTCGCTATTGAATGCTTCAGTTCAGTTATTATAGTTTCCCACTCTTAGATTTGTTATTATTTTTTTTAATGGTTGCTATTTCTTTGTGAAACTTCTTGTTTTATGCATTATTTTCCTAATTTCATTTAGTTGTCTGTGTTTTCTTGTAGTTCACTAAACTTCCTTAGGATTATTCTGAATTCTTTACCTGACAGCTCCTAGATCTACATTTCTCTAGGGTCAGTTATTGGAGCTTTCTTAGTTTTCTTTGGTGCTGACTTATTTACCTGATTTTTCATGGTCCTTGATTCCTTACATTGGTATATGTGCATCTGAGTAATTGGGCTCTTCCTCCAGATTTTACAGGTTTGTTTGGGCAGAGACTGTTCTTCACTAGTCAGCTCAGTGTGGGTTTCTTGGTATGTCTGCTGATAATGTCCTTGGGTATATGAGACATGCCTTTGGGTCTATATTTTGGATGAGGCAATAGTTTGAATTCTGAGGATGGGTTTAAAGATCTGTCTCTGGCTTAGACTATTTAGATAAAACTACTGGTTTGGTTCTCTATCCAGGTGAGGCTGTAGGCTGGCCTTAGAGTTGGCTAGGTTCTCTGTTTAGATGGTTGAGACTGGAACCTATATTCAGTAGGAAATGGGGCTATGCGTTAGCTTCACTGCCATGGCAGCAGCAGGACAAGACCCAGAGCATATGTAAATTGTTTTTGGGGACCTGTATCAGGCCAGAGTGTACATGGAATGTGCTGGTCAGGTGAAGTGACAGTTTTGTTCTATAGATGGAGAAGTCATAGGCTGTGCTTTCTGTTCATGTGCCACCGTATGTAGGGCTGTTGAATGATCTGTAGAGCTTTCTGGGTGCTCTGGTTAGGCTTCCTGGTCAGATAGGCTAAAGGCTGTATTCAGTGATGAATTAGATTCCCTGCATGGGCACAGTGGGAAAAGCAGCTCTAAAGCCAATGACACTTTTATTTGTTATTTTAATTCATGCAAACCTGCACTCCACGTTCCCTGGCTGAACAGGGCTCCTGGCTTTGCTCTGTAAACTATGGGATCTCCGTGCCCTTCTCTTGGTTTGAAGACTGCTGGGCCATGCAGCTTTCAGGAGTTGTCACCCTTCTGATCAGCCAGGACGAGGAAACACTCTCCACAGCGAGTGGGGCTGTACCTCAGCTCCTTTGCCTGAGCAGAGAGGGAGGGTTGCTCCAGGCTACACTCAGTTTCCCAGTCTCTCCTGTTAGAAGGGGCTGGGAGCAGCCTTAGCTATGACTAAGTAGTTAATCCCCTTGCTTTTGCACAGCATGGGAGCCCTCCATGCCCAGTACTGGCTTTGCTCTGTGTGTGATCAGCTCTGCCTGCCTGCCTTGGGCTGGAGCGCTGTTGGGCTGCACTGCTTCCTAGAGTTATTGCCAATCCTTCTGGTCGGATGCAGCCAGAAGACGCTCTCCACAGCTGGTGGGGCTGTGATTCAGCTCTTTGCCTGGGTGTGGGAAAACTGGACTCTTGGGCCAGCAAAATTCTTCCTTTGAGGATCTGAATCAGGAAGATCTGCATCCTGCCATATTCTGTGGTCAAAGTGCATCCTGACTTGGTTCTGCAACTGAGCAAAGCCACTGATTGGGATTACTCCTTGGGCACTGCAGGTGTGAACTTAGTCTGCCGTTATCTGTGGGCTAGTGGTTGCAAGACCCTCCCTGCTTCTCTGTCACAGTCAGATTCCTAATGGTCAAGCCCTGCCAATTCCCCTGCAATCTCCATGGTGCAAAGCAAAGCAGGGTCTCCCACAAGGTGACCTCAGTGCTGGGGGAGACTGGGTGTACCCCCTAGGTTCTCCTTTTACATTGGAGGACAGAGGGACTTAGGGGACCTATCCATTCTTTCAGGAAACTAGAGCATAGAAAGTCTAAATTACCTGTCCATATGAGAGATCTAATAAATGGTGAAGATATGTATTTAAATTCATGTAATTTTACGTAGTCTTTGAACTTAAACATTACCCTTACATTTCACTAGCTTCTTTTAAATGAGATATTAAAAGTACAGTTTAAAAACTAATCTGATAGTTGTAGAAAGTCTTTCTCCAGGGTGTATATATAAAAAAAAAGCTTTAAATTTAAGAGCTATGTGTAAAACTCTAAAGTCAAAATCATTTATAGCACCTTTACTTAGTATGTTAATCTCTGCATGAAAAAATCTTACTGTTTGAGAACTGACCTCAAATGGTGGGAGCTGACTTAGTGCTGATGAAAAACAATATTGTGATGATTAAAAACAATGAAAATTAATTTAAAAATGCACATTTTTCTTGAGATAAAAAATGAATTAATAAAAACATAACTGTTTCTAAATCCAAAATGCACCTAATTGCCTATTTCCCCCCACATTGATAGCAACTCAGTGTTTAAAACATAATCAGCTTCTAATATATGTTTCAACTCAAGTTGTAAATATAAAATTGCTATTTAAAATCAATTTTCTTTGAGTTAGGCTAAGATTACTAATTTATGTGAGTGGACTCTTTAAGAGCAGGTTTCTATACATAAATGCCAGTAACATCTACTTTAAATAATGGCTGTGATTCAGATCTGGACAGGGGGTAGGAGGAAGAAGGGCAGCTGTAATTTTTAGATGATGGTGATAATATAGATAATACAATTCATATAGATATTAAAGAAAGAAAGGTTAGTTAGATGTCAGTTTGCCTGGATGCAGTAACCTGAACTGAGAAACATTCTTCTTAAGATTAAAGAAGGGGGATTTTAGCTGATCCTCATGGTGCCAGTGTACAAGATATAGGGCTAAACATGAGCCTACTCAATTTTCTTGGATCCACTTTAACACCTGTGATCCTTGGAGGCATATTCCCTGGTAAGAAACTTGTTGGTAGGTTGGGACATATTGAATAAACTGTTTTTGTATTACTTGATTCATCATAAAAATAGAGTAATATTCGAGGGGAGAAGCAGATGGGTTGACTCTAACTTGTGATGAAAGAAGAGCAATTCTGCAGGGTTAAACCTGGAAAAGGATCTATGAGATTCTGACTACTGATTACTATTAATTATCACTAGATCTAATATTACTTAATAGGTATAGACATCCAATAAATGATCAGTTTGACATTCTGATTGAGTAATAATTGTTCTCTATTACAGCCCATTAAATAAAGCCTCCTATTTATGCTATAGTAAAATAGAGACAGTTTTTTATCAACAGTTTTCATTAGCAAGCAATATAAATAAACTCCATCTAATTTTAGCAAGATAGGAATTTATTAGAGGAGTATTAGAGAGCTCTCAGCATAGTTGGGAGAAACAGGCCAAGTGCTTAAAAGTGGGACTTGCACCTGGCCAGACTTCAGCACTGCTGCCCTGATGATAAAACTGTTGCTACCATCATTGAGGACAAGCTGCCACAGTTTACAGTCTGCCAACTTCTTAACCTATAGTAACTGTGAATGCTGCCAACTTGAGAGACTAATTCTGCAGCATGTGATCAGCAGAGTCCATTTCTATCTTTACACCATAGCTTCAAGGGAGCCTGGGAGGTGTATGTTTTATACTGTCTCATGTTAGGGGTGGGGATTTATTTCTGCTGCTATGAAGCCTTATGAAGTGTGGAATTGCCCCACACAGGAAGGATGCTAAGATGCTAAGTGGCTTTAAAAAATGGTGATTGTCTAGTCCTGACATCTTTATTTAAAGCTTCTGGCCTCTGGCCTTGTCAGAAAACCGAGTTAAGTAGTTTCTAAATTTGCTCCAAGAATTTTTTCACTGATAGTATATAACTGTTGTTCAATAAATGGATCTCTCAAACATCAGGACATGATCTTGAATGAACATTTCCTAGCCTTATTCATATAGAGGTGAGTATTGGTAACTGTCAATTTAGGGAGAAATATCTGAAGTTAATCTTATGTTTGATGCTACTACATGGTGCTTGTACAGGCATACCTCAGTTTTTTTGTACTTCACTGGATTGCATTTTTAATAAACTGAAGGTGTGTGGCAACCCTGCATTGAACAAGTCTGTTGCAGTCATTTTTCTAACAGTGTTTTCTTACTTCATGTCTCTGTGTTACATTTGGGTAATTCTTAGAATATTTCAAATTTTTTCATTATTATTATATTTGTTATGATGAACTGTGATCAGTGAGCTTTAATGTTACTATTGTAATTATTTGGGGGCATCTTGAACTGCGCCCATATAGGATGGTGAACTTGATTGATAAATGTGTGTGTTCTGAATTGCTCTACTTACTGGCCATTTACCCATCTTTCTCCCTTTCCTTGGGCCTCCGTCATCCCTGAAACACAACAATATTGGAATTAGGCCAGTTTATAACCTTACAGTGGCCTCTTAAGTGTTCAAGGAAAGTAAGAGATGCACGTCTTTCACTTTAAATGAAAAGCTAGGTTAAGCTTAGTGAGGAAGCCATGTCAAAGCTAAGATATGGTGAAAGCTAAGTTGTGAATGAATTCAAAGGAAAAGTTCTTGAAGGATATTAAAAGTGCTACTCCAGTGGAAGCACAGATGATTAAATGAAACAGCTTTATTGCTAATAGATAAGTTTTGTGGTTTAGAAAGAAGATCAAACCAGCCACAACATTCCCTTAAGACAAAGCCTGATCCAGAGCAAGGCTCTAACTCTCTTCAATTCTGTGAAAGCTGAGAGAGGTGAGGAAACTTCAGAAGAAAAGTTTGAAGCTAGCAGAGGTTGGTTCTTAAAGTTTAAGGCAAGAAACCATCTCCATAACATCAAAGTGCAGGTGAAGCAGCAAGTGGTGATGCAGAAGGTGCAGCAATTTACCCAGAAGGTCAAGCTAAGATCATTCATGAATGTGGCTACACTATACAACAGATTTTCAACATAGATGAAACAGCCTTTTTTTGGAAGAAGATGCCTTGTAGGACTGTTAAAGCAAGAGAGAAGTCCATGCCTACCTTCGAAGCTTCAAAAGAAAGGCTGACTCTTTTGTTAGGGGCTAATGCAACTTTTAGTTGAAGCCAATGCTCATTGACCATTCTGAAAATCCTAGAGCCTTTAAAAATTATGCTAAGTATACTCTGCTTGTGCATTTTCAATGGAACGACAAAGCCTAAATTGACACATCTGTTTACAGCATGGTTTACTGACTAATTTAAGCCTAGAGACCTGCTGCCCAGAAAAATGATTTCTTTCAAAATATTTCTGCTCATTGACAGTATACCTGTGTGTTCTGATGGAGATATACAACAAGATTAATGTTGTTTTCATGCCTGCTAACTCAACATACATTCATTCTGTAGCCCATGGATCAAGGGGTCATTTTGATGTTCAAGTCTTATTATTTAAGATATGTATTTTATAAAGTCATAGCTGCCATAGATTGTGATTCCTCTGATGGATATGGGAAAAGTAAATTGAAACCTTTCTAGAAAGGATTCACCATTCTAGATGCCATTAACATTCATGATTCATGGGAAGAGGTCAAAATACCAACATTGACAGGAGTTTGGAAGAAGTTATTTCCAGCCCTCATGGATGACTTTGAGGGGTTCAAGACTTCCACTGAGGGAAGTAACTGCAGATGTGGGGGAAACAGCAAGAGACCTGAATTAGAAGTGGAGCCTGAAGATGTGACTGAATTTTTGCAATCTCATGATAAAACTTGAACAGATGAGGATTTGCTTTACATCAAGGAGCAAAAAAAAAAGTGTTTTCTTGACACAGAATCTATGCCTGGTGAAGATGCTGTGAAGACTGTTGGAATGACAACAAAAGGATTTAGAATATTGCATGAACTTAGTTTATAAGCAGTGGCAGGGTTGTTTTGAGAGGATTTTCTCCAATTTTGAAAGAAGTTCTACTCTGGATCAAATGCTATCAAACAGCATCACATGCTGCAAAGAAATTATTAATGAAAGGAAGAGTTGGTCGATGTGACAAACTTTACTGTTGTCTTTTGAAGAAATAACTGCAGCCACTTCAGCCTTCAGCAACCACCGCCATGATCAGTCAGCAGCCACCAGCACTGAGGCAGGACCCTCCACCAGCAAAGGGATCAAGACTCGCTGAAAGCTCAGCTGGTGGTGAGCAAGTTTTAACAATAAGGTATTTTTAAATTTAGGTATGTACAGTGTTTTCATAATGCATTTGCATGCTTAGTAGAATACATTATAGTGCAAACATAACTTTTATATGCACTGGGGAACCAAAAAATTCATTTTGCTTACTTTATTGTGATATTTGCTTTTTTGCAATGGTCTGGAATTGAACCCACAATACCTCTGAGATATGTCTATATGAACACAATGAATGACCAAAAGCTAAGGCTAATTTTTTATAAAGAAAAGAGGTGATATTTTTCCTCATATATTTTTTTCTATAGTCCTAAATTCTAGGTTCTTGTTTAAGCTTGTTTTTCTAACATGTTCTTGAAAGCCATAAGAATAAGATCATGTTGACCAGTGCATTGGGTTTTCTTTATAGGCGGAGTATACCTGAGTTGACAGAAAAGTTCTATGCCCTGAAGTTCAAATTTTCATTGGCCATGTCTGAAATTATACAAATATAGTCTTCAACTTTGTTCTTCAGCTAGAAGCAATAATTATTTCCTTAAATGATATGTTTCCATAACATTGACATAGTGAAACTGCCCTGTCAACAAATTTTGTACAAAATGGTAGTTGGGTTAATATTGGTGATGCTTCTCTACCTTCTTTTGTGTGCTTTTAATTAAAAAATAATTACATACAACAAGCTTGTGAAAACATGACATTTGTGAGGAAATAATATAGAATTTACAATTAAGTAGATTTGTTTCCCAACCCTGGATCTTCTACTTAGCAACTTCCTTACTTAATTTATTTAACCTGCCTAAGTCTGTTTCCTTGCCTGTAAAGGTAAGGATGATAATGTTATGGACTGATTGTTTGTGTCCTCCCAGAACTCATATGTTGAAATCCTAACCCCCAGTGTGATGGTGTTAAAAGTGGGGCCTTTGGAGGTGATTGGGTCATGAGGGTGGAGCCCTCATGAATGGGATTAGTGTCCCTATAAAAGAGACCTGGGAGGTCTCTCTCATCCCTTCCACCAGGTGAGGACATGTGAAAAGATGCATGTCTATGAACCAGGAAGTGCCACTCACCATACGTTGAATCTACCAGTGCCTTGATCTTGTACTTTCCAGTCTCTGGAACTATGAGAAATGAATTTCTCTAGTTTATAAGCCACTCAGTCTGTGGTATTCCATCACAGTAGTGCAAGTTAACTAAGGCAATAGTATCTTTATTGAAGGACTGTGGTGGGGATTAAATGAGAAAATTAATACAAAACCATGTTGTATAGATGTGGGCACTTCAGGGTCTCAGCAATGTTAGTGGTTATTACTGTATTTAGATGAGGATACTTCCATGCAAACAAGGGCAAGAAGTAATATGAAAATACCTTTAAGATGCTTATTATACAGGCTTTCTGTTCCCTAAATGAAATGAAGAAGAATTTCTCGGAGACTCCAAGTTCTGTAATTTACAAGGATCGTTTAGGCATTTTCTTTAAGATGATATTAGGATGTACACATCGGAGTCACCATCAAGAAGTAGAACAGAAATTGAATAAGCTACAGTGAGGCTGGTAACCATGGGACAGAAACAGTCAGATATAAACAGTATAATTATCATACTTAGGAAATAACTATCCTGAACTCAAATAGGAAAACAGTGGAACTTCTGTTTGACTTTGTGTGTCACTGATCTGACACAGTGTCTTAATTCTCATTTCAGAAATTTGGTAAACAGAGTAGTTCACCAGGCACTTCAGCAAATATACTATTTAATATAACCAGCATGGGAGGTAGCAGGTGCTAAGACTGAGTTGTGTGTGTGTGTGTGTGTGAAAAAGAGAGAGAGGAGAGGAGGAGAAGGAGGGAGAGAAAGGGGGAGAAAAGAGAGGTAACATTAAATTAAAAAGACATTTAATTTCACATTAACAAGCTTGGCTTGAAAAATCTCTCTCCTGCTTACTAGCTGGTTGTGGTATTTTACATCTTTCACTATTATTTTTATTAAAACAAAAATAAAATGTATTTCAGGAAGGGTAGGTATACTCAGGCACATGAGAGCACTTACACCAGTCTGGCTAAATATTGGGTGCTCAGTAAATGTTGAAATCTTGAAATGCTGTATTACTGTATAGACATTACTATGTATCTGTTCTGCTTGGTCAGTGCCTGTGATGAACAGGTAGCTAAAAACTTTGACTATCACTTGATTGTTGAAATAAATTTTAGCATTTTGCTGCATTTTTATTTCTAGTAGAACATTCCAAATGATGTTTAGAGTCAGTGCTGAAGTCAATGAATTTTTTCTAGAAACAAACCAAGTGTTTTTCTCCTGACAGGCTGTATTCCTCTTTCCCCCTCTTCTCACAGTTCATTTGTTCTAATACCCAGACATTTTTATTATACTTAATCTCTTTCTGGAAAGCCCAGCAGCTGTCTCCACAAAGGTTCCCTTTGCGTGCAGTTTCTCCTCCTGATCGCCTCTGTGAAATGCAGTTGAATTATTTATGTGTGCCATGCTTCACAAAGTGGAGAGCAAGAGGGGCCACTAACATTCATTCCCCAATCGGTGGAAGTCAGCAGGAAAAAAAAGGTAGCCCAAATAAATTACTTAGTAGAATGAAAATCAATGACATCTTTTATCAAATGCCATTAGCTCAGGCCTCCAAGTGTCAGGAAGAAGACATCTAAAACATTTGGCCCACTCAAGTGAAGGACAAAATATTCTCTTTCACAGGGCCACCAAGGGCAAGGAGCCGCTAGTTAAATAAAATCAGGTGTAAGATGCTGACTGGAGTTGAAGTCCTGCAATTCCTTTGATTATTCGCATGGTTGAGCCCAATGAGAACTCAGCTCCTAAGGACAGGGCCTCTGAGTTGGGCTGCTTGCTTCTGCAGGTAATAGAAAGCTGATGAAGTTCCAGAAATTAAGAACACCACTAAAGTGATTTTGTGCATCTGTGGTGGAATTTTGAGAAAAAAAATATCCGAGAAGGATAATGGCTCTACCTCTCCTTTTTTCTCTGTAGATATTTATTCGCTTACTGTGGAATGGAAACTTATATAGTTTTTTTTTTATTTTTGTAGATAATTATTTTTTATTGAAGGGTAGTTGACACACAGTATTGCATTACATTAGTTTCAGGTGTACAACACAGTGATAAAACATTTATATACATGATAATTCTAGGTACCAGCTATCACCATACCAAGTTGTTACAATATTTTGACTATATTCCTTATGCTATACATTACATCCTGGTTACTTATTTATTTTACAATTGGAAGTGTGTACTTTTTTTTTTTTTTTGTGAGGGCATCTCTCATTTTTATTGATCAAATGGTTGTTAACAACAATAAAATTCTGTATAGGGGAGTCAATGCACAATGCACAATCATTAATCCACCCCAAGCCTAATTTTCGTCAGTCTCCAATCTTCTGAAGCATAACAAACAAGTTCTTACATGGAGAACAAATTCTTACATAGTGAATAAGTTACATAGTGAACAGTACAAGGGCAGTCATCACAGAAACTTTCAGTTTTGCTCATGCATTATGAACTATAAACAGTTCAAATATGAATACTCATTTGATTTTTATACTTGATTTATATGTGGATACCACATTTCTCTCTTTATTATTATTACTTTTAATAAAATGCTGAAGTGGTAGGTAGATACAAGATAAAGGTAGAAAACATAGTTTAGTGTTGTAAGAAAGCAAATGTAGATGATCAGGTGTGTGCCTGTAGCCTATGTGTTAATCCAAGCTAGACAAGGGCAATAAAACATCCACGTATGCAGATGATTTCTCTCAGAACGGGGGGGGGGGGGGGTGAGGTTCTAAGCCTCACCTCTGTTGATCCCCAATTTCTCACCTGATGACCCCCCTGCGACTGTGCCTATCTTAGGTTGTTCCTCCCTTGAGGAATCTTACCCGTCTCTGGCTAACCAGTCATCTTCCGGGGCCATACAGGGAAATGTAAAGTTGGTAAGTGAGAGAGAAGCCTTATTGTTTGAAATGGTTAGCTTTTTACTTCTTTGCATATTTATGCCCTGTAGCTTCTATGCCCAGCATTTGTCTTGAGGTATCTTTACCACTTGGAAGAATTATGATACTCGGTAAATTCGATATATGGCACGAATTCTATTTAAGGGTTGTAATTAGGAAGGAAGAAGAAAAGCTATAGAAGTAGCAGGTGGAAGAAAACATGCGAAGATTGATTATTTCTTTGACATATCTTCTTGTAGAGTAACTTCAGCATGTATAGGTTTTAAGCTACTACTTAAATTGCGCACACACATTAACATAATAGGAGTATAGTTACATAACCAAAGCATACCTGTGATTACCAGCCATCTCCAGTGAAGCCAAGAAAACCAGTTAGGCACCTTACGCATTTGTGAAAACTTATATATGATATGGTGGATATTGTCCAACTGAACTTGAACAGTCTGAGAGAAATCAGACAAATTAAAACAACCCATTCCTGGGGAATGTTCACATCCCTTATGCTCTTTTAACAGTAAATAATCTGTAGTTGTAAGATTTTGGAGTGCTACAATTTGCACTTCTTCTAATTCTTGATTGAGTTCCAACAGCACAGATCCAGTCAAATTTGTTGTTTTACTGTATGCACAGGCCAGCTTAGATATCTCCTTTTTCATTCCCATGGCAAGTCCAGGAACTGGTGGGATGAGTGCATCTACACCTGTAGCAGTGCATGGATCTTTGTTGGGTTTTTTGATGATCATCTTCTGGCATGAGTCTTCCCGAGAGTGCTGATGTTGGAAGTTCTTTTTCATATCGTATCTTAGTTCATTTTCGGGGTAGCCCAATTAGGCTTTGATCCTCTGTAAAAACACAAACAGACCATTTGCCTACACTTTTATATGCCCTTTATACCCTTGTGTAGAACTCGTTGGAGGTTACCACACAGGAACTACCTTTTTTTTTTTTTTTTGGTATCACTAATCTACACTTACATGACGAATATTATGTTTACTAGGCTCTCCCACATACCAGATCCCCCCTATAAACGCCTTTACAGTCACTGGCCATCAGCATAGCAAAATGCTGTAGAATCACTACTTACCTTCTCTGTGTTGTACAGCCTTCCCCTTTCTCCCACACCCCCATGCATGCTAATCTTAATAGCCCCCTATTTCTCACCCCCCCTTATCCCTCCCTACTCACCCATCCTCCCCAGTCCCTTTCCCTTTGGTACCTGTTAGTCCATTCTTGAGTTCTGTGATTCTGCTGCTGTTTTGTTCCTTCAGTTTTTCCTTTGTTCTTATACTCCACAGATGAGTGAAATCATTTGGTATTTCTCTTTCTCTGCTTGGCTTGTTTCACTGAGCATAATACCCTCCAGCTCCATCCATGTTGCTGCAAATGGTAGGATTTGCCCTTTCCTTATGGCTGAGTAGTATTCCATTGTGTATATGTACCACATCTTCTTTATCCATTGATCTGTCGATGGACATTTAGGTTGCTTCCAATTCTTGGCTATTGTAAATAGTGCTGTGATAAACATAGGGGTGCACTGATCTTTCTCATACTTGATTGCTTCATTCTTAGGGTAAATTCCTAGAAGTGCAATTCCTGGGTCAAATGGTAAGTCTGTTTTGAGCATTTTTATGTACCTCCATAGTGCTTTACACAATGGTTGAACTAACTTACATTCCCACCAGCAGTGTAGGAGGGTTCCCCTTTCTCCACAGCCTCCCCAACATTTGTTGTTGTTTGTCTTTTGGATGGCAGCCATCCTTACTGGTGTGAGGTGATACCTCATTGTAGTTTTAATTTGCATTTCTCTGATAATTAGCGATGTGGAGCATCTTTTCATGTGTCTGTTGGCCATCTGTATTTCCTTTTTGGAGAACCGTCTGTTCAGTTCCTCTGCCCATTTTTTAATTGGGTTATTTGTTTTTTGTTTGTTGAGCCATGTGAGCTCTTTATATATTCTGGACGTCAAGCCTTTATCGGATGTGTCATTTTCAAATATATTCTCCCATACTGTAGGGTTCCTTTTTGTTCTATTGATGGTGTCTTTTGCTGTACAGAAGCTTTTCAGCTTAATATAGTCCCACTTATTCATTTTTGCTGTTGTTTTCCTTGCCCAGGGAGATATGTTCAAGAAGAGGTCACTCATGTTTATGTCTAAGAGGATTTTGCCTATGTTTTCTTCCAAGAGTTTAATGGTTTCATGACTTACATTCAGGTCTTTGATCCATTTTGAGTTTACTTTTATATATGGAGTTAGACAATGGTCCAGTTTCATTCTCCTACATGTAGCTGTCCAGTTTTGCCAGCACCATCTGTTGAAGAGACTGTCATTTTGCCATTGTATGTCCATGGCTCCTTTATCAAATATTAATTGACTTTATATGTCTTGGTTAATGTCTGGATTGTCTAGTCTGTTCCATTGGTCTTTGACTCTGTTCTTGTGCCAGTACCAAATTGTCTTGATTACTACGGCTTTATAGTAGAGCTTGAAACTGGGGAGTGAGATCCCCCCTACTTTATTGTTCTTCTCAGGATTGCTTTGGCTATTCGGGGTCTTTGGTGTTTCCATATGAATTTTTGAATTATTTGTTCCAGTTCATTGAAGAATGTTGCTGGTAGTTTCATAGGGATTGCCTCAAATCTGTATATTGCTTTGGGCAGGATGGCCATTTTGACGATATTAATTCTTCCTAGCCATGAGCATGGGATGAGTTTCCATCTGTAAGTGTCCCCTTTAATTTCTCTCAAGAGTGACTTGTAGTTTTCAGAGTATAAGTGTTTCACTTCATTGGTTAGGTTTATTCCTAGGTATTTTATTTTTTTGATGCAATTGTGAATGGAGTTGTTTTCCTGATTTCTCTTTCTTTTGGTTCATTGTTAGTGTATAGCAAAGCCACAGATTTCTGTGTATTGATTTTGTATCCTGCAACTTTGCTGTATTCTGATATCAGTTCTAGTAGTTTTGGGGTGGAGTCTTTAGGGTTTTTTATGTACAGTATCATGTCATCTGCAAATAATGACAGTTTAACTTCTTCTTTACCAATTTGGATTCCTTGTATTTCTTTGTTTTGTCTGATTGCCGTGGCTAGGACCTCCAGTACTATGTTAAGTAAAAGTGGAGAGAGTGGGCATCCCTGTCTAGTTCCCGATCTCAGAGGAAATGCTTTCAGCTTCTCACTGTTCAAAATAATGTTGGCTGTGGGTTTATCATAGATGGCCTTTATTATGTTGAGGTACTTGCCCTCTATTCCCATTTTGCTGAGAGTTTTTATCATGAATGGATGTTGAACTTTGTCAATTGCTTTTTCAGAATCTATGGAGATGATCATGTGGTTTTTGTCTTTCTTTTTGTTGATGTGGTGGATGATGTTGATGGACTTTCAAATGTTGTACCATCCTTGCATCCTTGGGATGAATACCACTTGGTCATTTTGTATGATCCTTTTGATGTATTTTTGAATTCGGTTTGTTAATATTTTGTTGAGTATCTTTGCGTCTACGTTCATCAGGGATATTGGTCTGTAGTTTTCTTTTTTGGTGGGTTCTTTGTCTGGTTTTGGTATGAGGGTGATGTTAGCTTCATAGAATGAGTTTTGGAGTATCCTCTCCTCCTCTATTTTTTGGAAAACTTTAAGGAGAATGGGTATTATGTCTTCCCTGTATGTCTGATAAAATTCCGAGGTAAATGCATCTGGCCCGGGGGTTTTGTTCTTTGGTAGTTTTTTGATTACCGCTTCAATTTCTTTGCTGGTAATTGGTCTGTTTAGATTTTCTGTTTCTTTCTGGGTCAGTCTTGGAAGGTTGTATTTTTCTAGGAAGTTGTCCATTTCTCCTAGGTTTCCCAGCTTGTTAGCATATAGGTTTTCATAGTATTCTCTAATAATTCTTTGTATTTCTGTGGGGTCCGTCGTGATTTTTCCTTTCTCGTTTCTGATACTGTTGATTTGTGTTGACTCTCTTTTCTTCTTAATAAGTCTGGCTAGAGGCTTATCTATTTTGTTTATTTTCTCGAAGAACCAGCTCTTGGTTTCATTGATTTTTGCTATTGTTTTATTCTTCTCAATTTTATTTATTTCTTCTCTGATCTTTATTATGTCCCTCCTTCTGCTGACCTTAGGCCTCATTTGTTCTTCTTTTTCCAATTTCGATAATTGTGACATTAGACCATTCATTGGGGATTGTTCTTCCTTTTTTAAATATGCCTGGATTGCTATATACTTTCCTCTTAAGACTGCTTTTGCTGTGTCCCACAGAAGTTGGGGCTTTGTGTTGTTGTTGTTATTTGTTTCCATATATTGCTGGATCTCCATTTTGATTTGGTCATTGATCCATTGATTATTTAGGAGCGTGTTGTTAATCCTCCATGTGTTTGTGAGCCTCTTTCCTTTCTTTATACAGTTTATTTCTAGTTTTATGCCTTTGTGGTCTGAAAAGTTTGTTGGTAGGATTTCAATCTTTTGGAATTTTCTGAGGCTCTTTTTGTGGCCTAGTATGTGGTCTATTCTGGAGAATGTTCCGTGTGCACTTGAGAAGAATGTATATCCCGCTGCTTTTGGATGTAGAGTTCTGTAGATGTCTATTAGGTCCATCTGCTCTACTGTGTTGTTCAGTGCTTCCGTGTCCTTACTTATTTTCTGCCTGGTGGATCCATCGTTTGGGGTGAGTGGTGTGTTGAAGTCTCCTAGAATGAATGCATTGCAGTCTATTTCCCCCTTTTGTTCTGTTAGTATTTGTTTCACATATGCTGGTGCTCCTGTGTTGGGTGCATATATATTTAGAATGGTTATATCCTCTTGTTGGACTGAGCCCTTTATCATTATGTAGTGTCCTTCTTTATCTCTTGTTACTTTCTTTGTTTTGAAGTCTATTTTGTCTGATATTAGTACTGAAACCCCTGCTTTCTTCTCTTAAGCAGCATATAGATGGGTCTTGCTTTTTTATCCATTCTATTACTCTGTGTCTTTTGATTGGTGCATTCAGCCCATTAACATTTAGCATGACTATTGAAAGATATGTACTTATTGCCATTGCAGGCTTTAAATTCGTGGTTACCAAAGGTTCAAGGTTAGCCTCGTTAGTATCTTGCTGCCTAACTTAGCTCACTTATTGACCTGTTATATACACTGTCTGGAGATTCTTTTCTTCTCTCCCTTCATATTCCTCCTCCTCGATTCTTCATATGTTGTGTTTTTTGTGCTGTACTCTTTCTAGGAGTGCTCCCATGTAGAGCAGTCCCTGTAAGACGTTCTGTAGAGGTGGTTTGTGGGAAGCAAATTCCCTCAGCTTTTGTTTGTCTGGGAATTGTTTAATCCCACCATCATATTTGAATGATAGTCGTGCTGGATACAGTATCCTTGGTTCAAGGCCCTTCTGTTTCATTGTATTAAGTATATCATGCCATTCTCTTCTGGCCTATAGGGTTTCTGTCTAGAAGTCTGATGTTAGCCTGATGGGTTTTCCTTTATAGGTGACCTTTTTCTCTCTAGCTGCCTTTAAAACTCTTTCTTTGTCCTTGATCTTTGCCATTTTAATTATTATGTGTCTTGGTGTTGTCCTCCTTGGATCCTTTCTGTTGGGGGTTCTGTGTATTTCCGTGGTCTGTTCGATTATTTCCTCCCCCAGTTTGGGGAAGTTTTCAGTAATTATTTCTTCTAAGATACTTTCCATCTCTTTTCCTCTCTCTTCTTCTTCTGGTACCCCTATAATACAGATATTGTTCCTTTTGGATTGGTCACACAGTTCTCTTAATATTGTGTCATTCCTGGAGATCCTTTTATTTCTCTCTATGTCAGCTTCTATGCGTTACTGTTCTCTGGTTTCAATTCCATGAATGCCCTCTTGCATCCTATCCATTCTGCTTATAAACCCTTCCAGAGTTTGCTTCATTTCTGTAATCTCCTTTCTGGCATCTGTGATCTCCCTCTGGACTTCATCCCATTTCTCTTGCATATTTCTCTGCATCTCTGTTAGCATGTTTATGATTTTCATTTTGAATTCTTTGTCAGGAAGACTGGTTAGGTCTGTCTCCTTCTCTGGTGTTGTCTCTGTGATCTTTGTCTGCCTGTAGTTTTGCCTTTTCATGGTGATAGGAATAGTTTGCAGAGCTGGGACAAGTGACAGGTGGAAGATCTTCCCTTCTTGTTGATTTGTGGCCCTCCTCTCCTAGTAGAACAGTGACCTCTAGTGGCTTGTGCTGGGCAGTTGTGCACAGACAGGGTTTCTGTTTCCTGCCCGGTTGCTATGGAGTTTATCTCTGCTATTGCCTTGGGTGTGGCCTGGTTTGGGCGGCTGCTCCAAAGTGGTGGAGTCACATTGGAGGGGGAGAGATTGGGAGGCTATTTATCTCTGTAAGGGGCCTCCCTGCTCCCTGCAGCCCAGGGGTTAGGGTGCCCCAATATCCCCGGATTCCCTACCTCTGGATTAAATGTCCTGCCCTGCCCCTTAAGACTTCCAAAAAGCACCCGCCAAAACAAAACAACGACCACAAAAAAAAAAAGTGGCTGCCCGTTTTTCTTTATTCTCCAGTTCCAGCCTCAGGCATCTGCTGACCGGTCTTTCTGCCCTGTTTCCCTAGTATCCAGGGCCCCCTGCACACACACTGTGTCTGCACTCTGGCCCGGATGGCTGGGGCTGGGTGTTCGGCAGTCCTGGGCTCCGTCTCCCTCCCGCTCTGCCTATTCTTCTCCCGCCGGGAGCTGGGGGGAGGGGCGCTCGGGTCCCACCGGCCGGGGCTTGTATCTTACCCCCTTCGCGAGGCGCTGGGTTCTCTCATGTGTGGATGTGGTCTGGATATTGTCCTGTGTCCTCTGGTCTTTATTCTAGGAAGAGTTATCTTTGTTATATTTTCATAGATATATGTGGTTTTGGGAGGAGATTTCCGCTGCTCTACTCACGCCGCCATCTTGGCTCCGCCCCCAAAATATATAGTTATTTTTTAAAAAAAGACCTGAAGATTCTCTGTAAAATGCAAAAACTCAGTCAATCACACCCAATGCCCCAAGCAAACATAGGGGAAGTTCTTAGTTCCTACTTGTTTCCTGTGAGATTTTGAAGTACAACTTCAGAGTATTAATTACAGTCAAGTTTGATGAAACCAAAGGGCAAACAATTGTGTTGATTCAGTTTCATAAGGGACTAAGGTTTCAGTGAGGATTTAATTAATCTTTCTTCTGCAGGTTAAGTTACTATAAGTATATAGTGGATTCAGGTAACATGGGCCTGTTTTTTTGTTTTTTTCCTTGAATGAGTTTTGCAGAGTTGCCTCAGAGAATTTTCAAATTGAAAAGATCATGGATTGGTAGTTTTTCCAAACAGAAATTATAGATGGATCAACACAAGTCTCTTGCCCCACCCATGGGAAATAATTCAGAAGTGCACGCTCATCCAGTAATGGGTCAGGAGCATTCCCCTCATGAGAGAGAGAGCACGTTATGCTTATTTGCCATTTTCACAAGTAATTCTTTGTTACCTTAGGCAAGTCATCCAGGAGAAGGAATTTAATAATAAAAATAGATATGTGTCCTTCCTTTTCAAAGCTGGCCAAGGGCACATTTTACTGCTTGAGTTACTCTACCCACTAAGAAACAATTCAAGCTCTATGCAGCTACCCTATTTATATTGTACTTGGAAACAGAGTTTGAAAGGATCTATTTTCTATGCTTACTTTAATTTTTGCTTGATATTTGAGGACTAAATGCATACAATTATAATTTTAAGCCTGGAAGCTTATAGAGTAACTTGATTTTCTAAAATATATTCTATCATATAACATATTCTATGTATTAAGATGCACTAAGTTGGATTTTATGTATTTCTTGCCCTAATTAGCATTCTCTTTTATTTTCTCCACATGATTTGGAATTATCTAAAATTAATTAGAAAATATTTGCTGTGCATTTTTATCCAGATTCTTTTTGGCTTCTCAAAACTAAGTGTCCTGCATGCTTAAGAACCACAGTTTTCTTTACATTCCCTCTCCAAGGCAATCTCATCCTTTCCAGCATCTCAGCTACGAACTAATGCCTGTCACTCTCAAATGTCTCTCTCAAGCTCTTTTTTTCTGAGCTCCACACCTAGAGACACTTGTACCTGAAGGTTCAAAACTAAATATGTTTATCTATGTTCCCCATCTATCCTCTCTTACCCTCCCATATACCTACTTTCAGTCTGCCTTGTGTTAGTTGATAAAAATAATTGTCACACTTGCAACCCAAATACAAATCTCAACCTTTCCTTGTTCTCCCATCTGTATGTCTACTTGCCCCCTTCCTTGGAGTCTGCATTCTAGATTATTTTCACCCTTCTCTTTTCTCCTTCTCTGATGTTTTTGTCCTAATAAACTGTCATCTAGTACAGCGATCTCCAAAGAGGGATACACACACACTTGAGGATGGCCAATGAGAGTCAGAGAACATTTTAGAATTAAATTAAATAATGAGTTGGAGCCCATTTTAGGTGCCTGTTCAAGATTTTCTCTATTCCTGTAGATTGTGCCTTTAGAGTCTTTCTTATTCATTCTTATATTTTTTAACACTGCTAATTCAGTGGTTGACATGCAAGGCAATACATAAACTATCTCTTAATATGTATATTGTTAGTGGAAAAATAAGAGCTACAGTATTAGAGTATTACTAGAGATTTCATATTATTTTGATATATCAGCTGTGTTAGAAGAGATCAGACTGGATGTTAAATTAAGACCAGTGAAGTAATCCAGCGGTGCTGTATTAGAACAAGGACTTCTTCATTGCATTAATCCAAGTAAGGCCTATTTTTTGTTTCAGAGGCAACTTAAGATGAACATATTATTTGACCTCTTATTGAGCGACCTTTTCAGAGAGACACTTTCCTATACAGGGTGAAATATGTTTGATATTTTTACTTTATTTTAATGTGGAAAGAATACTTAACATGGCCTCTTAACAGGTTTTTAAGTACTATGAAGTATTACTGTATCATTGTTGACTGTAGGTACAGTGTTGTACTGTGAATCTCTAGAGCCCAGTTATTTTGCTCAGCTGAAACTCTGTGGGCATTGATGAGTGACCTCCCATTTCCTCCTCCCAGATCCTGGCAACCACCATTCCATTCTTTAATTCTATGAATTTGACTGTTTTAGAAAGCTCATATAAGTGGAATCATGTGGTATTTGTCTTCCTGTGACTGGCTTATCTCATTAAACATAATATCCTCAAGGATCATCCATGTTGTCCATATTGCAGAATATTCTTTTTTAAGGATGAATACTACTTTACTGGGATGTATTTACCACATTTTCTTTATCCATTCATTAGTTGGTGGGCATTTAGGGTGTTTCCACAGTTTGGATATTGTGAATAGTGTTGCAGTGAATATATGATTGCTAGTATCTCTTTGAGATCCTGATTTCAGTTTTTAGGATAAATACCCAGAAGTAAAATTGCCAGGTGTATGGTATTTCTATTTTTAATTTTTTGAGGAACCTCCATACTGTTTTCCATAACAGCTGCACCATTTTGCATTCCCACCAATAGTGTGCAAGCTTCTAATTTCTCTATATCCTCTCCAATACTTACTGACTTTTGTTTTTATCTCCAAGATATATAAGGGATTACTACAACTCAATAGTAAAAACTTAAATGAAAGCTAATAATCAAATTTAAAAATGGGCTAATGACTTGCATAGACGTTTCTCTAAAGAAGATATACAAATGGCTGACATGTTTATGGAAAAATGCTTTCTCAATGTCACTAATTATTACAAAATGCAAAACAAAGCCACAGTGAAATATTACCTCATACTTGTTAGGATGGCTATTATAAAAACATGTGATATTTCAACAAATGTTGATACCATTACCTATTGTACCAAGACTCGGTGGGAAAGAAAAGGGTGGACCAACGGGGTGAAGTCTCACTTTTCCATGTACACTGAACTGAAAGTAAAGAAGGAATTCCTATAAGCACAGACCATTGTTCAGCAGCCATGAGTTCTCAGACTATTTGCTCTTTTCCTCTCCAACTAGAATAGATTCAGCTTTTCATCAATGATCTCAACCAATATGATGGAACAGATACATGTTCTGTTTTTAAGATATCCCAGGTAGACATCTAGGCTAGATCGGTGTATACAAGAGTCTCCAGCATATTCAAGCAGATCAAGGGTGGCCAGGCATTCATAAAACTCATGAATTATTTTAAAACAAAGAGCCAGAAGTTGTTTATGCACTTAACATTTCAATGCTAGCAGCAATATTCAAACTACTCACAGGTCATATCAGCAAGTTTCATATCTGAAAGGTCTGATAACCAGAGAGAGACTCAACACAAAGTATTTGCTTGGAATGCACTAGGTCTCAGGTAAGGTATGGGAAATATAAAGGATAATCAAGAAAATTACCAAAGAACAGTCATTTTGGTTTGTCTATCACAGCAAATCTAAAGCAAAGAGGTATTAGTTTCTATTTTAAATGTCTTCCATTTATGTTGTATTTTCATGATCTAACTCATTTTCTTCTTTCTGTACATCACTATACCTCAGATATTCTTTACCTTTTCTAATAGTTTAAAAAGATATTTTATCATGAGAAGCCTTATTTTTGGTAATAAAGATATGCTTTCATGTCATGTTCTTTAGGGTTCACTAAGATTTTTTTCTTTTTATTCTTTAATTTATTGATAAAGAATTTAGTACATTTTTTATAAACATACAGCTAAAAGCCATTTTCACTTTGAAGTATTTCCTGAACTCTAAGGCAGAAGTAATCATTCCAACTATGATCTCCCAGAACTTTGTAAGTATGTCTGTTAGGGTACTCACTACATTCATCATAGTTATTTTTTATGTTTGACATCACAACCTTAATGTAATCTTTAATGAATTTTATTTATTCTGTATTTTTCTCAGTGCCTGACACTCAGGATATGTTCAATAAATATTGAATAAGTAAACAAATAAATACATAAGTGCATGAAAATGTGATTTCTATATTTTCCAGAGCATCATAAACAGTATCATGAACATTACAAGCACTCAGTAAATGTGAAAAATTATGCAATATTTCATGGGTACCCCTTTATTTTTATTGATTGAAACCACATCCACAATGACTGTTCCTTGAGCCTCCTATTTATAGGCAAAGGGAGGCAATACAAAAAGCTTTGAACTAAGAATTGATGGTTAGCTCTGGTGCTGGAATTTTTTTTTAGTATGATTTTGGCAATTAACTTTTATCTTTACAACCCTCAGTAACTCAGGTGTAAAATGAAGGTCAGACCTGCCCTACACTCTCACTGGGTTGAACTGGCTATTACATGAGTACCCATTCATTTTTGAGAATAATATTTGAAAATTAGCATATAGCAATTTTGAGGAAACATGCTCTATATTCAATTAGATATTTTTCCCAAATATGCTTAAATACTTATTTATAGAGGTTCCTATCTTCTTATAAAAAGGAGCCCTATACAATGTATAGTGATAAATTGGCATATTGGGTCTGCAGTTTTGTTCCCCCAAGATGAACTTTCTCCATTCAAAAAATGATTTGAAAGACATTTTTTTTTGTGATGGTCAAACCAGTTTGGAATGCATATAAAGCATTTGTTTATGGTCTGAAAGTATATGCTGTTCAATATTAACCTGAAGTATTTTACGAACACACAAAAATATTTTGATACATTTAAGAAAAAATTTTTAAAAGAACATATGTGGTGAAAATTAAGATATTAATTCATGGTAAATTATGCCTTCTAGGAAAGTGTTATAAAGATTAGATGAGTCTAAGTATTTCTTCTTCAGCCAAAAGTGATACTCAGTGATGCTTACATATTTTATTTTATTTTTCACTGAAAGAAAATTCACATTCCTAAATTCAAGATTCATAATTATGTTATAGGTAATTAGGTTTTTGGCAAAACATAAACACCAAAATCCAGATCCATTACTTGGCAGTGTCAGAATTTCTGTTTCTTTGGCAACTTTTATCCTTTATGGGCATTTTGAATGTTCATATTCAAAGTTGTCTTTGAATCAAGAAAGCAAGTCTCAATGGAACTCAGTTAATTATATTCATCAATTATTCCAATACTCAAATTTAATTAAAAATTTAAATACAATTAACACAAAATTTGAAGCAGACATCTAAGTGTATGTTTCCCTAGGAATCATGAAAGGCCAGGCATGATCGCATCAGTAATTAAAGATTTATTGGTAATATAAATTGAGTATCTGAAATAGTCATTTAATATAGGTTAGGATTTAACACAAATACTCTTGAACTGGCTGTGAAATGAGTATCCATTCATTATTAAGAATAATATTTGAAGATTAGCACTCAGCAATTTTGAAGAAACATACTCTATATTCAAGTAGATATTTTCCCCCAAATGTGTTTAAATACTTATTTAGCAAAGGTTCCCATCTTCTTATAAAAAGGTCATATTTTATGCTAGTGTATTCAGTAAATTAAGGAATTTTTTGATATGATAGAAAGTATTAGAATAACAGTTATAAAGTATGCTTTTGAAAAGAGTATTTATGTATTTAAATATATCACTTAAGTATTCAGCAATATTTTAGTTTTAGGGATATAGTACAACTCTAAAAATGCCAATTTGAGCATTTAATCAGTATTAATTGGGCACTTACTGGATGCTACTGTATTAAAGCAATACCTAAAATAGCATGGTGGACTCAAAAAAATAGCATGGAAGATTCAAGAATATTTTATTTGCTTTCAAAATACTTGCAAGGTAGAAAGCAATAAGAACCAAAAAGTTCAGGTAAAGTGCCTAAGGTTGTTTAGAAAAAATGTAAAATTTTATCTGACTACTATAAAAGAGCATTTTAACTAGTCCACAGAGGACTAGATACCAGAACTCATAAAAACTGGGGAGCTAAAGCAAATTAGATGTAGAATAGTTTGAACAAATTCTCCAATATACAAAGATGAATTTATGAAGCTTATTAATGGAGGAATAAAAATTAAAAGTAAAAGGAATCTCCCCTGTAGCAAAAGAGTTATTATAGGTTTCTTTTAAAAGCATCAAGGTAGACTTTACATTTTATTCATTTATAAGACAGAGGTACTTCAAGGATATCTACTTCGGGAAATGAGGACAGCTATACAATTAACATTAAAGGAACTCTACCATTTCTTCTTCCATTTAACTTGAATTTATGAAAAGATTATCTTCAGGTCAATGTCCTTTACTGATTAGTTCTTTCAGTGTTATATTTCGTGAAATTTAGATTCTAAATTGTAGCAGTCAAGGAAAAAGGTAAATTTTGAAAATATAATATTTTACCAAAAATGAGAGGAAAAAAACAGCAAAAGAAACAATGATAATACTATCAACCATATGCTTTATTGTTTCAAAGAGATTTGTGCAGTGGAGGGAGCATGACTTTGAAGTCAGCTCATGGTTTTCTACCATTTCTACAGTTATTTCTATGACTTCATACAACTTAAATTTTCTAAGCTTCTGTTTCCTCAGCTATAAACCATAAATCACAAAGATTGAATGTATTAACTTTACATTTTAGTTTACATGATTGTGTTCACATAAAAATAAAATGATCAGCATAGAGTACAGGCAAAACAAATGTTAATTTTTCTTGTCCATCTCTTAAAGCCCGTAAAGGAGTTATTCTTTATTCAGCCACTATGTATTTTTTGAATTCTTACTCCAGTTGGCTTTGCGTTGGTCTAGGAAGAGGTACAGTAAAAAACAACAACAAAAGAAAATCTGCATTCATTGAGATTTCAGTAGTAGTGAGCTGAAGGAAAGACATCCAGTAAACAAATAAGGAAAGAAAATGAAGAATATTGCTTATTTTTCTTGAATTTTAATAACTCACCTAGGATATTCCTCAGTTTAGATAGGTTAGTTTTACTTTAAGAAGAAACAGAGAGATAAAGGCATTAAAATTAAAACATAGCACTCAGAGTATCATTAAATAAAAAGCATCAATTTTATTTTCTTGAAGCCTCAACATGAAAAAATCAGAAATGAAAATGAAATAGCTGAATGTCACGTAAAATATTTTGTTTCAAGAGTTAGTAAGTTCACAGTCTTTATAAAAGGTTATGGAAACTGGAAGGCAGGCCATATATTTTAGACTAATCTGTTTTTGAGTACCTTTAAATTGTATTCAACATTACAGTTTTATTAAATGCCTTGATTTAAAGTATACTGAATTATCCTGTAATCTACAGTTCTCAAGTGAAGAGACAAAAATCCCATCAAGCTGAGGAAATGGGAGTCTAATTCTCAAAAAAAATGTGCTTTTAATAAACTGTGATAAGACAAGCAAGAGAAAGAAAAAGGTTTAGGAGGCAAAAGATCCAAGTCTCAGACTAATGAAAACATTCAATCCATGTGTCACCACCAAATAAAAAAGAAAGGAATATGGTGAGTGGGCGCTGACCTTCAAGAATACGTCTTTTCTACATCATAGCAAACTCAGAAGAGCAATGAAACCCTGGTAAACATTTATCTTACAAATAAATGCAAAAATGGTTAAAAGAATAAACTTTAAATGCAACAGCACAATGAAATCAAGCTGTAGGAATATGTTCCATACAATGCAAATATAATACCTGTTGTATTAAGGTCACATCTCTGCATATATAGGCACATACACCACATAAATACGGCTTGTTGTGGGTACTTCTGTCTTCCAATCTCTGTTGCTATTTAAAACTTAAATTGTAAATTAAAAATTCTTTTCTAAGTAACATGTACCCATTATACATTATAGAAAGCTAGAATCTAGAATTGCCAAAAATAGAATTAAGGATTCAAAAATGATTCACATACCTGAAATAATCACTGTTAACATTTTTTGCATTCACTTTGAGTTACTCTTCTTATTTTGCTAGATTTTTAAAAATTGAGATACTACATTTATCTCATTTTATATCCTTTTCTCTTCACTTACCTGAACATAGATGCCTCTAATCACACTCATAAAACATTTTTTAAAATTGAAGTAGAGTTATATGGGTTTCAAGTGTATGACATAGTGATTCAACAATTACTAAATTACTAAATGCTCACCACGTTAAGTGTAGTTACCATCTCTCAACATACAGAGTTATTTCAAGTGATTGTATTTTTTGTTCTGTACTTTCTTCTCCAAGGCTAATTTATTTTATAATTGGAAGTTCCCACCCTCTTCCCTATGGCAATCACCAGTCTGTGCTCTGTATTGATGAGTCTATTTCTTGTTTCGTTTGTTTGTTTGTTTTGTTCTTTAGATTCCACTTATAAGTGAAATAACATGGTTTTTGTCTTTCTCTGTCTGACTTATTTCATTTAGCATAATACCCTCTAGATCCATTCATATTGTGGTAAATGGCAAGATCTAATTCTTAAAAAATAATTTTAAATGAATGCTAAATATTGTGGTAGGTCCATATATCTTAGTGCCTAGCTATATTTTGCTCATGGACCTTTGAAGCATGTTTTTTTGTTTCTCAATAATGCTGTGATAAATATCCTTGTGTATATAACATTTTCTGTATTTCACTGTATTTCCTTTGTATAATATCTATGAAGGTCATTTTGGGACCAAGGGTAAGAACATTTTGAAATCTCTTTGGCTTATTACCAATTGCTTTCCAAAGGTTTGCACCAATTAAACAACATTTCATGGAGATGCCTCTTACCCTAGATTGAGCTAACACTGATTACGATTTTCAATTTTTTATAATTTATTGGGTATATTTATAAGTCTCACTTTATTCTATTTATTCTTGATTATATTGATACTGACAATTTTATGTTTAATATATTTTGTCAACTCTATTTTCTTTTTATGTTTTACTCATTTTGTTATCTGTTGTACTTCCTATGTAGAAAGGTTCTTGACTGGTCACTTATGTTTTTTACTTTCCTATTTGTTTATTACTATTTCTTCCTCTGATGGTAATTATGTTATTCTAATTATCAAAATAATAATTAGTTATTTGTTGTCTAGATTAGTTTTCAATTGTTAAGAATTGAGATTACTTAAATTTCTATCCACATATGGGTTTTTTCCTATTTCTCCTGGCATTAATAATAATGCTGCTACTCATAGCTATCAAGTATGTAGTGCTTTGTGTGTGTTTGGCACTGTTTGAAGTGCTTTTTGCTGTATTATATAATTTGGCCCTCACAAACACCTGGTGAGGAAGTCCACTTTTTTAAGTCCACCTTTTGAATGAGGATATGGAGGGACAGAGAATTAAGTAGCTTTCTCACTGTTACTCATCAGGATTCCAATCAAGGCAGTCTGGCCTCAGGGTTCAAGTTTTTGCCTATGGCATTTTGATAATATTGTCTTCAGTAACTAGAGAGTCATGATTAGTGCATCTTCCTTGTGTATGGGATCTTTAATCAGTTTAAGACTACTCTCTATATTACCTTTGAAACCACTCCAGGGTGATTAAACAGGCTCAGTTCTGTGAAGTACAGCTAAGAAATGGAAAGTGGGTTGGTTGGGATATCAGCAAATCAGTTTCACTCCTTTCATAATCCCTGGAAACAATGTCTGGCTGCTGCAATTATTTTTCTATCTTTGGAATGTAGTGTATTATCTTTTTGCTCTGCCTTTGCTTCCTGTCAGTTTTGGGTTAACTAGAAAAGTCCTGTTACGCATGTATTCATTTTTGCCTAAAGTGTGTTCTGGCTTATTGTTGCCAGCCCTGATGGCTTTTGGTTGGTGTGCTTCATTGGCGTATGCCTACATGTTATTCTGCTTTTACAGGTACGCGTTTCTTATAGGCAACATAAAATTTTATTTATAAGTCAGCTGAAACACTGTCTTTTTATGGGTTGACAAGGTAAATGATGTGGCTAACATCACACTGTTAGTGAGGGGACATTGGATTCTATCCTAGGCAGGTCTGCCTACAAGGACCATGTCCCTTACATCTACATTTCTAATTTTTCTCCAGTAATGTTGAAAATATTGCCTTGTTACAAATTTTATTGATTACTCTAATGTTTTACAAATATTCACACCTGAAGCTTTAACTTTCTAATTTAAGGATAATACCCTAAGTTTTGATTAGATGAGAAAACAAATGCACTTCATTTCCTGCCACTTGTGCCCATGTAGTTTTCAATCTTTCTTGATCTCTGCTTTTCTAATTGGTTTAGTGATTAGACTGATGAGTCTTGGAGTCAAAGAGGCCTGAGTTAAAATCTCAGATCTGACGCAGTTTCATCTGTAAAATGAAGACTAAAGAGCTAAGACACCAAAATAGAATTATAGTGTGAGCCGTGTATTAGGCAATTGATGGAATGTAAACACATTTGGCCATGCATGGAAAATTGGTGACACAAGCCCAGTGCAAGTCTCTTTGCATTTGGGGGGTGAAGATTCTTCTGTGAAAGAACGTGATCTGCACAATGGGTTTAGCCTTGCCTGGATATTTGTAGAGATATTTATAATTAGTAATTAAGTCAAGTAAAATTTTATTTACATGTGTGGGATATATTGTGTAGCTATTAGAGAGTAGCTGAATTTGACACAAAATAAGGCCTAATGATGATGATTTTGAGAATAGCTTGGGTTTTTCCTCAAATCTGTTTTCCAGTTCAACTCCTGAGAATATCTGATAGAGGAGGGGGTAGAAGTAAGTGAAATGTGAGGGGCTATTTTTGGAAACTGAATTATGGAGGACAAATAACACTACTTTCAAGCTTTTAAAAAATATATGTATGATGATGCAAAAGGAAGAGAACGGATTTTTCCCTTCCCTCTCTGTACCACTTTGCTACAGTTACCAGTGCCTGGTGGAGCTGTCCCTGAACAGCAGCTTTGCTAGCATGGAGCCATGCCTCTCAGGTGACTGGTTAGGACCCCTGGGTGCTCAGTCTCTCAGCCACAGCCACAGTGAGGAGAGAGGAAGGGACGGCCGAGCCTGAAAGAACAGTAGATAGAGGAATAGCTGCAAATACTCCTACTGGCTGCTGGGTGCCACTTTGTCTGCAGCAATGATGCCACCTACTTGGTCTAGAATTACCAGTATAGTAGTGGGGCCCTGCAGCATAATAGTGAAGCAGCCATATACAGGTTTATGAGCATGAACTCCTGATTGTCCACCTCAGATCTGCTCCAGACATGAAATTCTATACCTCAGTACATGGCCAGGAGATCTAATATACAGCATAATGAATCTAGACAACAAAACCCAGGTATTTGATCCAACAACTTCTGGGTCATCCTTGATTTTTCCCTTGTTTTCTCATCCCATATCTGATCCATCAGGAAATCCCATTGACTCAACTTTTGAATTACAGCCAGAATCCATGCACTGTCATCCCCTCCACTGCTACCATCCTGGTGCTGTTCCCCATCATCTCTCACCTGGAATATCACCGTATCTACTTGTTCTCAGTAATGCAGTTCCAACATATCAACCAGAATGAGCCTTTTGTTTTTATAGAGACATAGTCGACATATAACATAGTGTAAGTTTAAGGTATATAGCATGTTGATTTGATACATTTATATATTCAGTGATTACCACTGTAATGTTAGCTAACACCTTTTTCACATCACATAATTGTCATTTCTTTCTTGTAGTGGGAACAATTAAGATTAGTCTCTTAGCAACTTTGAAGTTTATAATACAGTATTGTTGCCTATAATCACTACACTGTGCATTATGTCTCCAGGAATTAAAAAATCATCTACTGGTTGCAAGTTTGTACTCTTAAACAACATCTCCCTTGTTCTACCATCTCCAGCCCCTGGTAACCACCATTCTTTTTTCTCTGTTGACAAGTTTGGCTTTTGAAAATTCCATGGTATCATATAGTATTTGTCTTTCAGCATAATGCTGTCAAGGTCCATCCATGTTGTCACAATGGCAGATTTCCTTCTTTATCATGGTTGAATAATACTCCATTGTATATATACACTATATCTTCTTTGTCATACATCCAATGATGGGCACTCTGGTTGTTTCCATATCTTGGCTATTGTGAATAATGCTGTAATAAAGAAAATCCTTTTCTTTATTTCCTCTGGATATAACCCAGAAGTAGAATTGCTAGATCATATGGTAGTTCTATTTTTAATTTTTTGATGAACCTCCCTATTGTTTTCTGTAGTGGCTGAATGAATTTTCATTTCTACCAGGAACATACAAGGGTTTCTTTTGCTCCATATCTTCTCCAGTACTTATCTCTTTTCTTCCTGATAGTAGCCATTCTGAACTTTTTTATTTTTATTTATTTATTTATTTTTATTTTTATTTTTTTTTATTGAAGGGTAGTTGACAACAGTATTGCATTACATTAGTTTCAGGTGTACAACACAGTGATTCAGCATTTATATACATAATAATTCTAGGTACCAGCTATCACCATACCAAGTTGTTACAATATTTTGACTATATTCCTTATGCTATACATTACATCACGGTTACTTATTTATTTTACAATTGGAAGTGTTTATATATATATTTATATATATATATATATATATATATATATATTTTGTGAGGGCATCTCTCATATTTATTGATCAAATAGTTGTTAACCACAATAAATTTCTGTATAGGGGGGTCAATACTCAATGCACAATCATTAATCCACCCCAAGCCTAATTTTCGTCAGTCTCCAATCTTCTGATGCATAACGAACAAATTCTTACATGGAGTACAAATTCTTACATAGTGAATAAGTTACATGGTGAACAGTGCAAGGGCAGTCATCACAGAAGCTTTTGGTTTTATTCATGCATTATGAACTATACACAGTCAGTTCAAATATGAATATTCATTTGATTTTTAAACTTGATTTATATGTGGATACCACATTTCTCTATTATTATTTTTAATAAAATGCTGAAGTGGTAGGTGGATAAGAGATAAAGGTAGAAAACAGAGTTTAGTGTTGTAAGAGAGCAAATGTAGATGATCAGGTGTGTGCCTGTAGACTATGTGTTAATCCGAGCTACACAAGGGCAATAAACATCCACGTATGCAGAAGATTTCTCTCAGAACGGGGGGGGGGGTGAGGTTCTAAGCCTCACCTCTGTTGATCCCCAATTTCTCACCTGATGATCCCCCTGTGACTGTGCCTGTCTTAGGTTGTTCCTCCCTTGAGGAATCTTACCCGTCTCTGGCTAACCAGTCATCTTCCGGGGCCATACAGGGAAATGTTAAGTTGGTAAGTGAGAGAGAAGCCTTATTGTTTGAAAAGGTTAGCTTTTTACTTCTTTGCATATTTATGCCCTGTGGCTTCTATGCCCAGCATTTGTCTTGAGGTGTCTTTACCACTTGGAAGAATTATGATACTCGGTAAATTCGACATGTGGCATGAGTTCTATTTAAAGTTTGTGATTAGGTAGGAAGAAGAAAAGCTATAGAAGTAGCAGGCAGAAGAAAACCTGGGAAGATTGATTATTTCTTTGACATATCTTCTTGTAGATTAACTTCAGCATGGATAGGTTTTAAACTACTAATTAAATTGTGCACACACATTAACATAATAGGAGTACAGTTATGTAACCAAAGAATACCTGTAATTACCAGCCATCTAAAGTGAAACCAAGAAAACCAGTTAGGCACCTTAGGCATTTGTGAAAACTTATCTATGATATGGTGGATATTGTCCGACTGAACTTAAACAGTCTGAGAGAATTCAGATAAACTAGAACAACCCATTCCTGGGGACTGTTCATATCCCGTATGTTCTTTTAACGATAAATAGTCTGTGGTTGTAAGATTTTGGAGTGCTACAATTTGCACTTCTCCTAATTCTTGGTTGAGGTCCAACAGTATAGATCCAGTCCAATTTTTTGTTTTACTGTATGCACAGGCCAGCTTAGATATCTACTTCATCATTCCCATGGCAAGTCCAGGAGCTGGTGGGATGAGTGCATCTAAACCTGTGGCAGTGCGTGGATCTTTGTTGGAGTTTTTTTTTTTTTTGCTGTTCATCTTCTGTCATGAGTCTTCCCGAGAGTGCTGATGTTGGAAGTTCTTTTTCATATCGTATCTTAGTTCATTTTTGGGGTAGCCAAATTAGGCTTTGATCCTCTGTATAAACACAAACAGACCCTTTGCCTACACTTTTATATGCCCTTTATATCATTGTGTAGAACTCATTAGAGGTCACCACATAGGAACTGCTTTTTTTTTTTTTTTTTTAATCATTAATCTACACTTACATGACGAATACTTTGTTTACTAGGCTCTCCCCTATACCAGGTCCCCGCTATATACTCCTTTACAGTCACTGTCCATCAGCGTAGCAAACTGTTGTAGAATCACTACTTGTCTTCTCTGTGTTGTACAGCCCTCCCCTTTCTCCCACCCCGCTATGGATGCTAATCTTAATACCCCTCTTTTTCTGCCCCCCCTTATCCCTCCCTACCCACCCATCCTCCCCAGTCCCTTTCCCTTTGGTACCTGTTAGTCCATTCTTGAGTTCTGTGATTCTGCTGCTGTGTTGTTCCTTCAGTTTTTCCTTTGTTCTTATATTCCACAGATGAGTGAAATCATTTGGTATTTCTCTTTCTCTGCTTGGCTTATTTCACTGAGCATAATACCCTCCAGCTCCGTCCATGTTGCTGCAAATGGTAGGATTTGCCCATTTCTTAAGGCTGAGTAGTATTCCATTGTGTATATATACCACATCTTCTTTATCCATTCATCTATCGATGGACATTTAGGTTGCTTCCAATTCTTGGCTATTGTAAATAGTGCTGCGATAAACATAGGGGTACATTGGTCTTTCTCATACTTGATTGCTGCATTCTTAGGGTAAATTCCTAGGAGTGCAATTCCTGGGTCAAATGGTATGTCTGTTTTGAGCATTTTGATGTACCTCCATACTGCTTTCCACAATGGTTGAACAAGTTTACATTCCCACCAGCAGTGTAGGAGGGTTCCTCTTTCTCCACAGCCTTACCAACATTTGTTATTGTTTGTCTTTTGGATGGCAGCCATCCTTACTGGTGTGAGGTGATACCTCATGGTAGGTTTAATTTGCATTTCTCTGATAATTAGCGATGTGGAGCATCTTTTCATGTGTCTGTTGGCCATCTGTATTTCTTTTTTGGAGAACCGTCTGTTCAGTTCCTTTGCCCATTTTTTAATTGGGTTATTTGTTTTTTGTTTGTTGAGGCGTGTGAGCTCTTTATATATTCTGGACGTCAAGCCTTTATCGGATGTGTCATTTTCAAATATATTCTCCCATACTGTAGGGTTCCTTTTTGTTCTATTGATGGTGTCTTTTGCTGTACAGAAGCTTTTCAGCTTAATATAGTCCCACTTATTCATTTTTGCTGTTGTTTTCCTTGCCCGGGGAGATATATTCAAGAAGAGGTCACTCATGTTTATGTCTAAGAGGTTTGTGCCTATGTTTTCTTCCAAGAGTTTAATGGTTTCGTGACTTACATTCAGGTCTTTGATCCATTTTGAGTTTACTTTTGTATATGGGGTTAGATAATGGTCCAGTTTCATTCTTCTACATGTAGCTGTCCAGTTTTGCCAGCACCATCTGTTGAAGAGACTGTCATTTCGCCATTGTATGTCCATGGCTCCTTTATTAAATATTAATTGACCATATATGTCTGGGTTAATGTCTGGATTGTCTAGTCTGTTCCATTGGTCTGTGGCTCTGTTCTTGTGCCAGTACCAAATTGTCTTGATTACTATGGCTTTATAGTAGAGCTTGAAGTTGGGGAGTGAGATCCCCCCTACTTTATTCTTCTTTCTCAGGATTGCTTTGGCTATTCGGGGTCTTTGGTGGTTCCATATGAATTTTTGAATTATTTGTTCCAGTTCATTGAAGAATGTTGCTGGTAGTTTCATAGGGATTGCCTCAAATCTGTATATTGCTTTGGGCAGGATGGCCATTTTGACGATGTTAATTCTTCCTAGCCACGAGCATGGGATGAGATTCCATCTGTTAGTGTCCCCTTTAATTTCTCTAAAGAGTGACTTGTAGTTATCACAGTATAAGTCCTTCACTTCTTTGGTTAGGTTTATTCCTAGGTATTTTATTTTTTTTGATGCAATTGTGAATGGAGTTGTTTTCCTGATTTCTCTTTCTGTTGGTTCATTGTTGGTATATAGGAAAGCCACAGATTTCTGTGTGTTGATTTTGTATCCTGCAACTTTGCTGTATTTCGATATCAGTTCTAGTAGTTCTGGGGTGGAGTCTTTAGGGTTTTTTATGTACAGTATCATGTCATCTGCAAATAGTGACAGTTTGACTTCTTCTTTGCCAATCTGGATTCCTTGTATTTTTTTGTTTTGTCTGATTGCCATGGCTAGGACCTCCAGTACTATGTTAAATAACAGTGGGGAGAGTGGGCATCCCTGTCTAGTTCCCAATATCAGCGGAAATGCTTTCAGCTTCTCGCTATTCAATATAATGTTGGCTGTGGGTTTTTCTTAGATGGCCTTCTTTATGTTGAGGTACTTACCCTCTATTCCCATTTTGCTGAGTATTTTTATCATGAATGGATGTTGAACTTTGTCAAATGCTTTTCAGGCATCTATGGAGATGATCATGTGGTTTTTGTCTTTCTTTTTGTTGATGTGGTGGATGATATTGATGGACTTTCGAATGTTGTGCCATCCTTGCATCCCTGGGATTAATCCCACTTGGTCATGGTGTACGATGGTTTTGATGTATTTTTGAATTCGGTTTGCTAAAATTTTGTTGAGTATTTTTGCGTCTACGTTCATCAGGGATATTGGTCTGTAGTTTTCTTTTCTGGTGGTGTCTTTGCCTGGTTTTGGTATTAGGGTGATGTTAGCTTCATAGAATGAGTTTGGGAGTATCCCCTCCTCCTCTATTTCTTGGAAAACTTTAAGGAGAATGGGTATTATGTCTTCCCTGTATGTCTGATAAAATTCCGAGGTAAATCCATCTGGCCCGGGAGTTTTGTTCTTTGGTAGTTTTTTGATTACCACTTCAATTTCATTGCTGGTAATTGGTCTGTTTAGATTTTCTGTTTCTTTCTGGGTCAGTCTTGGAAGGTTGTATTTTTCTAGGAAGTTGTCCATTTCTCCTAGGTTTCCCAGCTTGTTAGCATATAGGTTTTCATAGTACTCTCTAATAATTCTTTGTATTTCTGTGGGGTCCGTCGTGATTTTTCCTTTCTCGTTTCTGATACTGTTGATTTGTGTTGACTCTCTTTTCTTCTTAATAAGTCTGGCTAGAGGCTTATCTATTTTGTTTATTTTCTCGAAGAACCAGCTCTTGGTTTCATTGATTTTTGCTATTGTTTTATTCTTCTCAATTTTATTTATTTCTTCTCTGATCTTTATTAGGTCCCTCCTTCTGCTGACCTTAGGCCTCATTTGTTCTTCTTTTTCCAATTTCGATAGTTGTGACATTAGACCGTTCATTTGGGATTGCTCTTCCTTTTTTAAATATGCTTGGATTGCTATATACTTTCCTCTTAAGACTGCTTTTGCTGTGTCCCACAGAAGTTGGGGCTTAGTGTTGTTGTCATTTGTTTCCATATATTGCTGGATCTCCATTTTGATTTGGTCATTGATCCATTGATTATTTAGGAGCGTGTTGTTTAGCCTCCATGTGTTTGTGAGCCTTTTTGCTTTCTTTGAACAGTTTATTTCTAGTTTAATGCCTTTGTGGTCTGAAAAGTTGGTTGGTAGGGTTTCAATCTTTTGGAATTTGCTGAGGCTCTTTTTGTGTCCTAGTGTGTGGTCTATTCTGGAGAATGTTCCATGTGCACTTGAGAAGAATGTGTATCTTGTTGCTTTTGGATGTAGAGTTCTGTAGATGTCTATTAGGTCCATCTGTTCTAGTGTGTTGTTCAGTGCCTCTGTGTCCTTACTTATTTTTTGTCTGGTGGATCTGTCCTTTGGAGTGAGTGGTGTTTTGAAGTCTCCTAGAATGAATGCATTGTATTCTATTTCCTCCTTTATTTCTATTAATATTTGTTTCAGATATGTTGGTGCTCCTGTATTGGGTGCATATATATTTATAATGGTTATATCCTCTTGATGGACTGAGCCCTTTATCATTATGTAATGTCCTTCTTTGTCTTTTGTTACTTTCTTTATTTTGAAGTCTGTTTTGTCTGATACCAGAATTGCAACACCTCCTTTCTTCTCTCTGTTGTTTGCTTGAAATATCTTTTTCTATCCTTTGACTTTAAGTCTGTGCGTGTCTTTGGTTTGAGGTGAGTCTCTTGTAAGCAGCATATGGATGGATCTTGCTTTTTTATCCATTCTATTACTCTGTGTCTTTTGATTGGTGCATTCAGTCCATTTACATTTAGGGTGATTATTGAAAGGTATGAATTTATTGTCATTGCAGGCTTTAAGTTTGTGGTTACCAAAGGTTTAGGGTTAGCTTCTTTACTATCTTACTGTCTAACTTAACTCGCTTGTTGAGCTATTATAAACACAGTCTGATGATTCTTTATTTCTCTCCCTTCTTATTCCTCCTCCTCCCTTCTTCATATGTTGGGTGTTTTGTTCTGTGCTCTTTTTAGGAGTGCTCCCATCTAGAGCAGTCCCTGTAGGATGCCCTGTAGAGGTGTTTTGTGGGAGGCAAATTCCCTCAACTTTTGCTTGTCTGGGAATTGTTTAATCCCTCCTTCATATTTAAATGATATTCGTGCTGGATACAGTAGTCTTGGTTCGAGGCCCTTCTGTTTCATTGCATTAAGTATATCATGCCATTCTCTTCTGGCCTGTAGGGTTTCTCTTGAGAAGTCTGATGATAGCCTGATGGGTTTTCCTTTGTAGGTAACCTTTTTTTTCTCTCTGGCTGCTTGTAATACTTTGTCCTTGTCTTTGATCTTTGCCATTTTAATTATTATGTGTCTTGGTGTTGCCCTCCTTGGATCCCTTGTCATGGGAGTTCTGTGTATCTCTGTGGTCTGAGAGGCCATTTCTTCCCCTAGTTTGGGGAAATTTTCAGCAATTATTTCTTCAAAGACATTTTCTATCCCCTTTTCTCTCTCTACTTCTTCTAGAATACCTATAATTCTTATATTGTTCCTTTTCAATTGGTCACTTAGCTCTCTTAAAATTCTTTCATTCCTGGAGATCCTTTTATCTCTCTCTGCGTCAGCTTCTCTGCGTTCCTGTTCTCTGTTTTCTAGTCCATTAATGGTCTCTTGCATCTCGTCCATTCTGTTTTGAAGTCCTTCCAGAGCTTGTTTTATTTCTGAATTCTCCTTCCTTAGTTCTTGCATATTTCTCTGCAAGTCCATCAGCATGGTTATGACTTTTGTTTTGAATTCTTTTTCAGGAAGACTGGCTAAATCTATCTCCCCAGATTCCTTCTCAGGGGAAGATGTAGCAGATGCCGAAGCTGTCTGGGTTAGTCTTGTCTGGATCATATTTTTTTGCCTTTTTATGTTGACAGGTGCTATTGACTGTCAGCTGGGAGGGCCAAAATTTTCACTTGCTACTGGCCTTTCTTTACTGGGACAACTGCGACCCCTAGTGGCTTGTGTTGGGTAATTGCGTGTAGAGTGGGTCTTTGTGTCTTTCCTGGCCGGAAGGGAGAAATTTCCCTTTCTGTGGGCGGAATTTGTCTCAGGCTGCTTCTCTGCTTTCGCAGCGCCCGGTGGGGTAATGGGTGGGGGGGCTGCTTGACTGTTTGCCTCCGTGAGGGGTCTCAGAGCTGTTGCCCAGGGAGTTAGTGCACCCGGTTTTCCCTGTAATTTCCAGCTGCTGTACTGTGACCTGGGTTGTTTCCGTCAAGCTGTTAAGTCCCTGTCCCTTTAAGACTTTCAAAAAGCCCCCGCTTTTCTTTGTCACAGGGGCATCAGCTTCGGCACCCGCTCAGAGGTCTTACTCCCTGTTCCCCCAGTATCCAGGGCCCCCTGGGCACGTACTGTGTCTGCGCTCTGGCCCGGATGGCTGGGGCTGGGTGTTCAGCAGTCCTGGGCTCCGTCTCCCTCCCGCTCTGCCTATTCTTCTCCCGCCGCGAGCTGGGGGGAGGGGCGCTCGGGTCCCGCCGGGCCGGGGCTTGTATCTTACCCCTTTCACCAGTCGCTGGGTTCTCGCTGGTGTAGCTGCAGTCTGGCCACTGTCCTGCGTCTTCTGGTCTCTCTTTTAGGGCTAGTTGTGTTTGTTGTATTTTCAAAAGTATATATGTTTTTGGGAGGAGATTCCCACTGTCCTACTCACGCCGCCATGTTGGCTCCACCCCCTCAAGATCCATTCTGAACTTTTTAAAGGGAAAGTCAGCTCATGTCCTGACTCTATCCAAAATCCTCCAAATGGTTCCCTATATCACCCAGAGTGAACTAAAAGTCCTTATACTGTGTTATAAGACTTTATATGATCTGCCTTCTCTTCATAATTTCCCTGACCTCACCAATGATGATGATTATATTAAATATAGTATTCAATATGTCACATCATTTAGTTACAATGTATAATATGTGTAAGATATACCTCATAGGGTTGTTAAGAGTATTATAAATTAATACATGTAAAATGCTTAGAAGAGTGGCACAGAGAAAGTGCACAGTAAATTCCATTTATATTTATTAATGTATCCTGATTAACCAGTAAAGTGGAATCATGGAAATGAACAGATCCCCAGATGAGAGATTAATGAAATGTTACTCACAAAGAGAGACTTGCCTAGAGCCATTGCTAGGATGTGGGAGAGCACAGATCCTAGCCTGCATCAATTGACTGACTCAGATTGCCCAGTCTCTTTCCAAGAAAATAATTATTAATATCCAGTGTAATCCACTTCGGAAAATTATGTCCTGAGTTTACCTTTTATTTTAATTTTCATTTAAACTTTCCAGAATAAAGAGTATTGAAAAAAGTTCTAAATTACATTTACTTCTTCTTTGCCAATCTGGATTCCTTGTATTTTTTTGTTTTGTCTGATTGCCGTGGCTAGGACCTCCAGTACTATGTTAAATAACAGTGGGAAGAGTGGGCATCCCTGTCTAGTTCCCGATCTCAGAGGAAATGCTTTCAGCTTCTCGCTATTCAATATAATGTTGGCTGTGGGTTTTTCATAGATGGCCTTTATTATGTTGAGGTACTTGCCCTCTATTCCCATTTTGCTGAGAGTTTTTATCATGAATGGATGTTGAACTTTGTCAAATGCTTTTTCAGCATCTATGGAGATGATCATGTGGTTTTTGTCTTTCTTTTTGTTGATGTGGTGGATGATATTGATGGACTTTCGAATGTTGTGCCATCCTTGCATCCCTGGGATTAATCCCACTTGGTCATGGTGTACGATGGTTTTGATGTATTTTTGAATTCGGTTTGCTAAAATTTTGTTGAGTATTTTTGCGTCTACGTTCATCAGGGATATTGGTCTGTAGTTTTCTTTTCTGGTGGTGTCTTTGCCTGGTTTTGGTATTAGGGTGATGTTAGCTTCATAGAATGAGTTTGGGAGTATCCCCTCCTCCTCTATTTCTTGGAAAACTTTAAGGAGAATGGGTATTATGTCTTCCCTGTATGTCTGATAAAATTCCGAGGTAAATCCATCTGGCCCGGGGGTTTTGTTCTTTGGTAGTTTTTTGATTACCACTTCAATTTCGTTGCTGGTAATTGGTCTGTTTAGATTTTCTGTTTCTTTTTGGGTCAGTCTTGGAAGGTTGTATTTTTCTAGGAAGTTGTCCATTTCTAAATTACATTTACCCAGTATTTCTTACAGTTATGTATCTATGATCATATATTTGTAAATAAATGGTTCATGTCTCCCAAATATTAAACTCTTTGAGAGAAAGTACTAGGCAATTGTAATTTGTGATTACCTAAGATTGTAAATCCAGGGCCAACAAAATAAATTAATAAATACAGAGTAATCTTGATGAGTATTAATGCATCTGTATTTGCATTGATCTGCCAATATTGTTTTAATATACACTGACCAATAACCTAAGCTCTCTTATAACTTAAAACCAAAGTTTCCTACAATTTGTCTTTTTTTTTCCCTGTCTGTTGATTCTCCATGGGTTGTTTATAGGTCTTTTTGAGTTTGTGATTCACATTTATTTATATTGCAACACTTTATTTATCACAACTAATGCCCAGACTTGATGTTAAAAATTACATCACACAAAAGTGTAGTCATTTCTTTCATAGGGTGACGTTCATATGAGTGAAAAACACTAACTCAATTCAACAGCTATGTTCAAACTATTAAGAGTAAGATTTACATACTTTTTTGCTAAGACTGTTCTTGACTGCTAGAAATTAGAACAAAATGCCACTAGCAAATGGAATCAAAATGATCAACTCATCATAAGCAACACTAGGAACAAGTCTATTTAGAAAGTTGGTCTACTTATCTATACACCACTGAGTGTACTACAGCATGTTACAGGCACTTGCATTCATTTTAAAACATTGCTGTGCTGGCAAGCTGGCAATGCTGTGCCCTTTTTGTCTTCCACTTTAAATTTGCTGTATTCAGTGACTTGGCTGTCAGGGTAATGATCATGTTAGTTAAGGTGCATGACTATTTTTCAAGGGATGAATAGTTGCATTTTTTTACTCAGAGCATCTCAGAGGAGCATAATGTCAAGCCATAGAGGCCTTTGTTGGCTGCTGGTGATTGCCAGTGCAAAGGCACAGTGATACAGTGTGGATGATAAGGAGAAAAAGTACAGGTCGATGCCATTTTCTTCCAGGGTTCCTCCATTCTGGCAGAAGTAGTAACAGCCTCAGCTTTCAAAAGGTTAGAATATTATTATACCTTTATTTCTTTGCTTAAGTTCAGGCAATGCTTTCTGTCTTGCCTAAATGGCAGAGAAGAATGGTCACTTCTAGACTCTTAAGTGGCAGTGGGAGGCTTTTGCTTAAGATTTTGTCTTGTGTCTCAGGCTCTGAATGAATATGGGAGAGTTCATGATTTTAAATTATTAGAAATGTTTTCCAGCAAGGACATTCAACAGGTATAACATTATAAATCCAAAGTAGCAGATTTTTGGTGTTTTCTTTTTGTTAAAAAAAATATATTCATCTGTGTAAAACTGAAGTTAAACTTCTTCTTCAGATAGTTATGTTCCACCAGCATTTACTCTAAAACATTAAATACCACTTTTCTCTTGTCTTCAGCCAATTCTGAGACATCCTACAGTATCTACCTACCATTGCTTTTAACTTTTGTTTCCATGGTCAGACTCTGAAGGAATGGTGTTTTATCATCATTATTTAGTTTCAATTATTCTTCAGACCTTCTCTGTTTGGGTTCTGTCTCTTCCATACCCAATTCTTCATATGCTATGGTTTTTAATGTATTCCTAACTGCCAAAGGGGTAAAAAATCTCCAGTCTCAAATGTTGAAGGTTAAAAATTTATACCATCTCCCATTAGAGGAGCTGAGGAGACAAATGATCTCTATGGAAAATTCCAGGTTTTTGATTTTATGGTTTCAGATAATAAGTTCCTTGAAGCTTCTTGAAGTATGTACCCATTTGACTGTAGTGATTAAAATCAGTTTACATTTATCATTTGGCAATTGATGTGACATAGTGAAGGAGACAATGGTGAGCAAAAAATCTGCTGCTACATCAATTTTATACTGAAATAAATTGACAGCTACTTTCCCAGCGACTTTCATGTACTTGTGGGATGGTGTGTGGGATTAAATATGCGATAGATTGATACTGGAAATGGCTTTGTGAATATAAATATAAAAAATGTAGCCAAACTGATTTGTAAAGGTGATTCTGTAGAAGTAGGCGGTTTTGTGAAATGTACACAAAGGTCTGTTCTAGAGGTTGCTGTTAGAAGGTTATGCCGTATGCTTTTTTCTGTTTACCATCATCCTTGGGGCAGACTTTCTTCCTTTTATCATAATGCTTGAAACAGTTGTCCTTGAAATTTTTGTTAAGAGAAATAGATATATGTGTAAATAGAATATAATCATTATGTAATATCAGGAACTCAGAATTCTAAATGACTGATTCTATTTCGTGACTGTCACTCAACACACTCATCATTCTTAAGGAACAAAAGCAGGCCAGGTCACACATTTCACTGGTAAGTTTCAGACTTGACCTTAGGCAGGGCCATTGGGAGGATTCAATTTAACTAACATGTGGGAAGATTTGCTCTAGTCTTTACTCACTAATTTCATATCCGACGCTGGGATTTAACATCCCAACGATGATGAAAAAATAAGTTTAGACTATGAAGGCTAGCAAGAAGAGGAGTTTGAAAACGTTAGAGTTAGATGAAGACAGAGATGGGCCTTACTCGGTGGGGACCAGGCCCTAAATCCAGTCTTCCTTTCTCTAGCCTTGTGGAAGGGAAAACATCCAAAGACAATGCCTGTCGTGTGGCATCGGACTTTCATTTGGGGTCATCAGAATTCTATCACGCTCCTTAGAATTCAAATCCAATAAAATATCAGCAAATCTGACTCCTTCCTCACATCTCTCCACTTCTGTGTGAGCAAACTGGGGGTGGGAGTTAGACAAGAGAGCTAGACACTTTCCTTACCTACTTTGCCCTTTAATTAGACTGAGGAGATTTAATAGAGGAAAGATGAGTTGGAGGACAAAGTGCTTTGCTTTTACTAGGAATCTCTGTTTTGATTGTCTTTCCAAAGATGTTTACTGATTTTTTTCTATCAACACATGAAAGTGATAAAATCTGTGTTTTGCCAGTCCCGTTGAATAACACAGACTCTGGGAAGAACAAAAAGAAGTTGACATAAAGGCAAGTGAAGTATTGGAAAAAAGTGAACAAAAACCAAATCTGGTTTAAGTTATTAAGATATATTGAATAAGGAGGCACAGAGTTTGACTTATTTTTATCTTGGGTAGAACTTAACAATTTAACCCTTAAATTTCTCAAAATTTGAACAGCCTTTAAGAATCCCAGTTTTTGACCTTTAGTACTATTTGGGGACAGACTGGTGAGATAATTACCAACTATAAGATTTCATTAAGGAGAATCACAGGAAGTTTGGTTTCCTGTTAATATTGGGAAGGGGTCTTTTCTCAGGTTTATAACCCTCAGCCATTTAGGGATCTAGTCCCTGAATGATTGTGTGGAACAGCATTTCCCCACCACCACAATACTTTTTAGACAGTGGTATAAGTGAGAAATAAAGTGTGATGATGGAGAACAAGACAAAGTCATGAGAAAGAGCAGTTCACAGAATAAGCCAAGGGTCCTGTAATGTGAGACTGAGAGCTGAATCAAAGGAACATGATCTGAAGTAGCTTACTACTTCTAAACACATATAAATCAGGAGTGAAAAGAAAAAAAATGTTTCAAATTAACTTTTTTTGGAGAGACAGAGAATGAGAGAGATAGATAATGCAATAAAGGTGATATTTCTGAAGCTTTGGTTTGAAACCAATCATAGTGTGTTAGGGAGGAAGCTGCCCTGGGGCAGCTGGGCTGGATCAGAGTGACTGGCGGGGCTTTGCTTTGTAATTCAGCATGTGGTCATCTTGGGTGGTGGAGTTAAAGCTGTATAATGGGTGGCCAAATCATTTATTATCCAAATTGGTAACTTTTGAGAGTAAAAATATTACTACTTAAATATCCTGTGAAAATAAGCATAAAACTCTCCCAGGCAACAAAAGTGGTATATTAATTAGGATTCTTCATAGAAACAGAACCACAGGATATGTACATAGTCAAATATCTGAAGGTGGCAGAATTAAAACTGTCAAATCAATAAATAGTATTTATTAAGAGTTTATTGTGCATATAAGAACAATTCATGAACTGGGAGCTTTCAAAAAAAACCTGAGTCAATTTTTACTTGTTTTGCAGAATAACGTAACTTAAGTTTCGCTTATGTGGCTTAAATGCTTTTGTCTGCTCGGGGAATTTTCAAGTCCAATCTCCATTTTGTATTTAATTTTAACAGTATGTAACCATATATGTCCATAAACATATGGAGAGGGAGGGAAAGGGAGAGAGAGAGGAGAGAGAGAGGTTGACTGATTGGTTTGAAGGAATTGGCACACGTGGTAGTGGAGGCTGGTAGATCCAGAATCCATAGTGCAGCCCAGAAGGCTGGAGACTCGGGGAAGAATCAAGGTTGCAGTTTGAATCCAAAGGCAGTCTGCTGGCAGAATTCCCTCTCTTCTGGGAAGGGTAGTCTTTTCCTATTAAGTTCTTCTGATTGGTTGAAACCCATCTACATTATGAAGAGTAATCTGCTTTACTCAGTTTACAGATTTAAATGTTAATTGCATTTAAAAATGTCATCACAACATCCAGATGTGTTTTGCCAAATATCTGGGGACAATGGCCTAGCCAAGTTGACACAGCAAATTAACTATTACACCTGGACATATGGTCAGTGAATATGGAAAGGATGCACCTAACTGGCAGCCCTGTAACTCAGTTTACCCTTCAAGCATAATGTGCTTAGCTCAGAGTTTCAAGAGTTTTCAGTCAACTTTTTAAATATGGAGATTCTGCCGACAGATCAAGCATATACACGTTTCCAGCTTCTCTTGAGCACTGGTCACCCACTTCCACTGCATCCTCATGGCCTCAGGGCAACAAATGGTTAGAAGTCAGTGACTTCTGCCTCCTTAGGGCAGGCTGTGCCCTCACTCCTTCCCCGCAGTTCCCATTGCATCACATTGCTTTGTTTCTTGCACCCCACCACTTTCATCCCCTTACATAAGCTGCCTGCATCTTGTAGGCTTATAGATTTTGAGTCCTGGCCATGTTACCTGTGTGTAGTGAAGATGGATTGAAAAGCTCCCCAATGCTTTGCCCTATAGTTAAACCAAAGATAATAATATTAGTGAAATAAGCTCAACTTTAGCTGCTCCAGGGAGTGCACAGCTACTTTAGATGAGGGCCCTAATTCCTAAAACAGGTACTTAGAAAAAGTAACTTGCTACTGTAACTTAATTTACTTGGGAGTCTTTGAAAATAAAAGCAATAGAAAGGAAGTCTTTTCTCTCTTTGTAGTGTTCATTGTCTAAGGAAAGCCAACTCACATGTTTATCTGGCTTGTAGCTATAATTTACACAGCAATTTTTTTTATTAAGGTATCATTGATATACAATCTTACACTAAGATTTCACATGAGCAACATTGTGGTTACTACATTCCCCCTATTACCAAGTCCCCACCATATACCCCATTACAGTGACTGTCCATCAGCTTAGTAAGCTTCTCTGTGCTATACTTCCTTCCCCATGCTCCCCCTACATTATGTGTGCTAATCATAATGCCCCTTAATCCCCTTATCCCTCCCTCCCCACCCATCCTCCCCAGTCCCTTTCCCTTTGGCAACTGTTAGTCCATTCTTGGGTTCTGTGATTACATAGAAATTTTAATGAATATATAATAGAAGCTCTGAGATAACTTATATGGAAAAACAGAAGTGTTGACTAGTTCTCTTTAGAATTGTCATTCAATATTTTTTTATTCTAATGGAGACCTTTATAAGAAAGGTGAATGGAAATGCATCTGTTATAGGGAAAATATGACTTTTAAGGTTTTGACAGCCTAAAATTTCTTAATAATGAGATTCCCCATTGATCTGTGAAGTATTTCCTTAGCCATATCTGTGAGCAAATATGAACTTATTTCTATGGGCCACTGCTTTTTGTAACCCTGTTCTAAAAACCTTTTAAGAAGGTTCTTTTGGGTTGGCAGAAAATATAAAGTACCTTAGAAATGCATACAAGAGAATATGTTCAGATGTTAGCAATTCAGTTGAGCTAAATGTACTACTTTAAACCTGTCAAAAACTTTTAGGTAAGAATGCCTGATAGGAGAGATATTCCTAAGATCTAGAGCAATTGAGCTCCTCCCTTCTTTTATTTATTATTTTCTGGTCTTTTAGGATTTAGTACAAAATCCATTTCTTCTTAAAAGCTCTGGGTGATTTACTCCCAGCCAAGTAGGAGCACCACAGTAGTAGGGAGGATAGTGGAGCCCTGAGGGAAGCCCCATGCCCCTTGAGTGTCACTGGCAGACCCACAGACATTGAGTTTGTGAGGAGGCTTTTGTATGCTTAGCTTAGGAATAAAGAGAGAGGAAGTGTGCACAGTGTCTGGTGAGAGGGTGGGATGGTAAAATATCTGGTCCTCAGCCTGTCCTCAGACCTAGGTTTGATTGCTACAGAAAGGGAAACACTGTTCTCACTTTATTCATGGAACATAGTCTGGCTTCGTACAGTGATGACTAAGCCCAACATAGAAGTAGGGCATTGGGAGGAGTTTGCTGCTCTGGGGTGTACCAGAGGAAAGTACCCAGTCAGGGCAATGAGAGCGGGCTTGAACCCTTAAGCCAGTGACAGTAGAAGTCAGTTTGGTCACAGGAGATGCTAAATAGAGCCTTGTTGGGAGAGGACTCCTTGAGATATATGTGTATGTGTGTGTGCATGTGTGTACATGTGGGTGTTAGTGTGGACAAATGGGGAGCACTTCGTAAGGAAGTGAATTTCTGGAGTTAAGTAAAATATAGGGCAGGATCAGAATTTGAGTTCTGTAAGAGTGCTCTTATACTGGCAGGACTAATTAATCTGTTCACTTAAAAAAATGTGTTTGTGAACAAAAGTATACCCCGATGGTACATTCTAACTCTAATCAACTATAAATCAAAGAAGTCCTCATGATTGTATAGTGTATAGCTGAAATTTTGTTCCCAAATAAAAATTTCTTCAAGTACTCCACTTTTCCTTTATTCATTTAAGTTTTTACTTATATACAATAAAATTTTTTCTTTTTTAGTACAGTTTCATGAGTATTAACAAATATATAGAGAGTGTGGTCAAGAGCAAACAAAACAGTCCCACCACCCTCAAATTCCTTACCGATTCCTCACTGTAGCTAACCCATCCCCTGTTCCTTCCCCTTTGGATTACAAGCAAACCAGTTCTCCAGATTTTCTGAAAGCTAAGTATCTTAGTTGACAGATACAATAAAATAATATAGGCCCCTGGCTAATCCCCTCTGATTCCTTTCTGTGACTCTTATTTGGTTAACAAACAAGTCTTGCATTTTTAACCTAAGCAAGCCAGGGTTATGTGGGTAATTTCACCTTTAACAAGCTCAGTTGCTGCTCTTCAGGGACTCGGTAACTCCTGCAGTTTAACTAGAGTGTAAATGAAGTTTTCATAGAGCTTTATGAGTCTCTGATCAAACGGCCATAAATATCTCTTGTTAAATTAATAAGACTTCCCCTGGGTAGGTGCTCTGCTTCTGGGTCTGTAAGCCCCTCAGACGTTATCGAACATGCTCCGCCTCTTTATCTGTGCCTCTGGCTGCTCTGTAAAAGCCTTCCAGAGCAGTCCAGACAAAGACCTGGCTGACTTGTCTGTGTGGGGAGTCCTTGGTGTTATCCTTACTGGCTTAGCCAGAATAAAAACTGCTCCCTCCCACCCCCTGCCTCCCCAGGCATCTTTCCTATTGCTGATGAAGTGAGGTCATGACCCCTGGATATAACAACCAAAATGCAAAAAATTCAAAAGAAAAATTGTATGAAGGTGCAGATTGGGGTCACCAAATGGATTGGATGGTTCAGACAGACTTTCCATTCCCCTTTCTTCTTTCTGGACTTGGGTCTTCAAAGCTTGCTAAAGAACTTACTGTCTAAGCCTACCTTATTTATATTCAATTATGAGAGTATAGGTGGCCAGGCTTTTGCTTTTTCAGAAAGTTGTTCAGATATACAGTGAATAATATATTTTCAGTAACAACTTCATAGTTATAACTGAATGCAAGAAATTATAGAAATTCACCATATTTTTAGCAGCTACTTAAAAATTTAGTGTACATCTTAAGTTTCAAGATTAACATTTCCTCAAAGAAAAGAAATTTTTTAAAAATACCTTTTTATCCGTTCTCTTACAGATGTTCCCTAATTATACTATAGTTCAGCAATTTTGAAGGTGGGGCAGTTATGTCAGTATATTGTACTTATAGATAATACATTTACGTATTGTCAGAGCATTTTGATATACATTAAATCCTTAGAATAGCAAAATTTAAGTTAAGGCCTTATAGCACAGGCCTTTTTGTCAATTGCTATAGACCCTGCTTATCTGTTCATACTTGGACACAGATAAAATAATTCCACTGACAATAATAGCTTACAAATGTACATTTTAGTTTTTGTGGAGACAGTTCGCTGTGTAGGAAAGATGAGGTGAATCAGAAGAAATGAGAACCAACAAGAATCTTTTACCCAAAGATTAAATAAGAAACCTGATTAAGGTTGGAATATGTTGAATTCATCTCAGTAAATACTTACATTTCAGGCACCTGTCTGGAAAAGAGCAAATAGGGAGAACTTTGCATTACGCTGTATTTTTGTGAATTATGTATATTCCAGAAGGGACTTGTACTAGCTACAGGTAGTAATAATAAAACTATAATAATAATGACTTCAATTTTCTAAAGTAGAGATTGAGTTTATATAATCCTATAAAGAAATGTCTTCCATAGGTATTGTATAGAGGGAGAGATTAATAAACACATTTTATGACTACAAGCCCCATTTAATGCAAATGCTATGTTCTCAGTGGGACTAGTCACAAGATGCGGCCCCAGGGAGTTTTTCTTCATTGCTGATCTAAATCTGCACTTTATATTTCTGTACTTTCTCCAAAAGTGGAACCTTCTTCTCTTTTTTCTCTTTGGATCCATTTCTCAGCAAATAGCCCCACTGTCCACTTGTCTCCTTTCACATCTAACCTCTCCATTGCCTTCTTACCTATAATATCTTAATTCAGAGACTCATCATTTCTTGCTCAAATTATTTTCCTCTATTACTGATTTTCTTGATATTCCTCTCACTGCAATGTGGGTACCTTTCCAAATGTTAAATACGATCATGACATACCTTTCATTCACTTCCTGGTTCATTCATTCATTCAATATATATTGTGCATCTCTTATGTACTATTATGTGAGCTGGGAGCAGAACTATGAGCAAGAGAGTTAATTTTCATGTCCTCAAACTCTTTCTATGAGGTGGCAGAGAAATAAATATGCATACAAGTAAATAAGTATAATTTATCAGGTACTGATAAGTGCTGTATAAGGAAGATAGAATGGGGTAATATGACAGAGAGATTTGTGATGGTAAACAGGCTGTAGTAGATTGGACAGAAAGGCCTCTCTGATGAGATCACATTGCCATCCATGTGAGTAAACTGTGCATGTGAAGATCAGGGACAGAGTGGATTAGACATAGGAAATAGCAAAATTCCTAAGGCAGGAATGAGAAATGTGTTTGAGAAACAGAAGAAAGTTGGTCTGGATGGAGCATAGTGAGCAAGAGAGAGGATAGAGGGGATGAACTCAAGATGAGAGAAAAAGTCAGGGGTCAGGACCTCACCTTAGCATCACATCACAGGGATAATGTGCTTTTCCTAGTTGGTATGTTTGTGTGCCTAAAGTGGCTTCAAGGATTGGTTTGCTTTATTATTTTTAGTACTGGGGTAAAATTTTCATACTAAAATTTAGTAATTTTAGTATAGCTTTATCATTTATCATTAACATTGCAAAGTTAATTTATGATTAATTACATTCAGCCATACAACACAGAATAATATATAAAGCATAATATTAGTTACATTAAATATGATTTTTCCCCTTTGACAATCTGTTGGCCACAATGTATATACTTTTGAATGCCCCAAATTTGCTAAGTGGTCCTACTTTTCTTCACTTTCATGGAGATAGGTGAAACATAGTTTCTCTGAATCTGGATTAATCTGGCTAACAATATAATATTAAGAATTTTAAGACAGTTCCAGATATGGCAAGATGTTAATAACTCATTAGATATGGCTTGATTAATTACCCTAGGTAATTGAGAACTGTTTAATTATATGTGGGTTTTGGAAAAACTTCTGTGTGGGTCTCTTGTGTTTTTGTTTATTTTGCATGTGAGTCACTGAGCAGTCTTTGTTCTGAACCACCTTTTCAAAGATGTTTTTATAGCACTTGATGATGTAAGATAGTGATAGTATTTCTAGAATAAAGGCATGATTACTGCCTGTTATAAAATATTGGGTTCCATAAGCTCATGCTTCTTCTCTTATAACACAACAACTGTGGGTATCATCTGACCATCTTCACATTACCTTGTGGGATTTGGGGCTCTGGGAACTGCCTCCCCCATAGACCCCCAAATGCTGGTCCTCTGGCCACTGCTATTGCTGTGTAGAATAAATTATTCTTTTTTTCTAATCCAGGAGTCTCATGTCTTATACCAGCATTCATGAAGCTATGTCAAGCCAACTTGCTGATTTGCAAGTTGGTTAAAATTTCAATCTCAGACACTTCACAGTTCTTGACAGGTGGCTTGTTGGAACTTCTTGGGCATATAGCTACATTATATTTCATAGACTCTCTTTCAGTTTTGTGTTACCATAGGACTGACTGAGCTCTGACTAATGAGTTGTAGACATGTGCCCCACCTCCAGGACTAGCCCATAAACTACTCCATGTGCCCTCTCTTCCTTTGTCTCCTGGCTAGATATAGAAGATCTAGTAGGGAACTCTAAGGACAGTGGAGAAACCTGGATCCTAAATGACTATATGAATGAGAGACCCTGGTAGCCCTCATTAGACTGTAATGCAAGTGTAGGAAAACAAACTCTTCATTAGGTCACACTTTTCAGATTTGGGGGTAGTTTGTTACAGCAGTGAACCTTTCTTGATTAATACATACACTATGGCCAACTTCATATTTAAAGTCTTTTTAAACTGTTGAAATAAATGTAAATTATTTAGAAGCTTATTATACTAGTGTGGTTTTAATTCTGACCTATCTTTCACAGGGAGTTGAAAATATTTCCCTACCTAATTAAGACTAACTAGTTTCATGTCTCAGTCGTGCTGTTTTAATCACTTGCTCTCTTAGTTTTTCCTCTGCCTTTCCCTCATGTCCTCTTTTCTCTATCTCTTTCATCACTCTCATGTTACTTCTGGGGATTCCACATTCCTCTAAATCAGTCTGCATCCAATTATTATATAACTAAGACTTTCCCTCCCAGCCAGCAGAACCCTAAAAGTGTATTCCCATCCACATATTCTTTTTTTCCATTTTCTCCCATATGCCTCCACTTTATTGGAGTTGTACCTTGTGTTTATACAAAATCAGTGTTTTTTCTTGTTTGATGAAGCTGCTGTTTCATACGTAATCATTACCTGTATTCACTATGTTCAGCTGCCTCCTTGCAGAACATGCTCACTTTGTAGCTCATTAACACTGATTTTACTTTTATTAAACATTCTCCTCAGCCTATCTGTAGTTAGGTGGCATGATTTATAGACAAGTATACTCACCATTTATTCAATAAATATTTATGAAATATGTGCATAGGCACTGGAATGCAAATTAAATCACAGAAAGCTCTGAGGTGGTGGAGCTTACATCTTAGTGAAAGAAAACACAATAAATAAATACAATGCATAGAAATTTAAAAGATGATATTTTCTTTATAGGAAAATAAAGCAAAAGAAAAGGGGGAATGAGGAAATACTGTGGTGGAAGGTGTGGGAGGGATTGGTTGCAATTATCAGTAAGACATTCAGGAAAAGTCTCACTGAGAAATTGGCATTTGAGTGTAGGTCTGTAAGAGGTGAGACACTGAGCCATGCCTGTGTTTTGGGAAAGTGTGCTCTATGGCCAGAGAAGAGTAAATGCAGAGACCCTGAAGCATGATTATCTTGACTTGCTCATGGAGAAGTAGAGAGGCCAATGCAGCTGAAACAGGGGACAATGATAGGAGATAAGATCCAAGAGGTGATGGGGGCCAGACTGGTTAGGCATTTTTAGTCTTTACTATGATTTGGCCTTTTAAATTGGAGAGTTGGGAAGCCATCAAAAGGTTTTGAACATAGTAGTGACATTATCTGATTTATATCTTAACAGGAGCAATTTGACTGTTTTGATAATCAACTATAGGAGGCAGAGGTGGAAGGAGGGTGAATGTTTGGAAGACTTTTGCAGTAATCTATACATAGCTTGGAAGAGGGTATTACGAGCAAAGGTGATTTATGAAGTGGTTATATTTGGGCTGTATGTTGAAGGTGCAGCTTACAGTTTTGCTGATATATTAGCTATGATGTGTGAGAAAAAGAGAAGAGGCAAGGATGTCTTTAAATGTTATGTTTTGAGTAGTGGAAAGGATAGTGTTGCCATGAAATGAGATTTGGAAGATGGCCAGATGGGGAGATATAAGAAGTTCAGTTTTGGAAATGTAAAATTTGAGATACTCAAGGTATAGTTAAGGTGGACACATCAGGTAACTAGTTGGATATGAATTTGGTGTCTTCGGAAGAGATCTTGACTGAGGAAATACAAGTTTGAGTGTTGGTGGTACAAAGATAGAACTTAAAGCATGAGGCTAGATGAACTTGCCAGGGGAATAGGCGTAGATGGAGAAGTGAAGGGGTGCATCTGAGTCTGATACACTTCCACATTAAGAGTTCAGGGAGGTGAGGTGATCAGCAAAAGTGGCTGTATTAGTCAGGATTCTCCAGAGAAACAGAAGCTAAAGGATGGAGACATACATACATGTGTGTGAGTGTGTGTGTGTATATATGTGTATAATATATTTTTCTGATCCTGGAGGATCAGAAGTCACTGACCTGTTGACTGCAGGCTGAAGACCCAGGAAAGCAAGTGGCATAATTCACAGGCTTGAGGGCCAGAGCTGATTGCATGGATTCCTATTCAGGCCTGAGGTCCTGAGAGCCAGGAGCAGTGAGGGCAAGACAAGATCAGGGTTCCAGATCAAGCATTCAGGAAGACAGTAAATTCAGTCTTCCCTTGCCTTTTTGTTCTGTTCAGGTACTCAGTGGACTGGATGATAACCACCCGTACTGGAGAGGGCCGTGGGCATTCCTAAGCCCACCAATTCAAATGCTAATTTCTTCCAGAGATACTGTCACAGATGTACCCAGAAAAAGTTTAGCCAGCTATCTGGGCATCCCTTAGCCTACACAAGTTAACACATAAAATTAACCATCGCAGTGGCTTAGAAATAGAAGCCAGTGTGGTGGGAGAAGCTGGTGTTTTTCCTCAAAACCAAATGAAGAAATTATTTGAAAGAGAAGAAGGGATAGACTGTGTCAAATGCTGCTGATAAAACAAATAAGATGGGACTGAGAAGTGACCTTTGGCTTAGCAGTGTGGAGTCCAAGATGACTTTGACAGATAAACAAAACAACAATTTAACAAATAAAGAACAATTTCAGTGGCATGGGAAAGGGTTTATAATGAACAGGAGGAGAAGAAATCAAAACAATGAATGTATATAATTCAAGAAGTTTTGCTGCAAAGGATAGAAAAAATAGGGCAATAGCTAGCGAAGTGTATGAGATTGTAAGATACTTTTTTTTAAGTTTAGAGATTTTACACAGTGCTTGTGTGATCATAGGAATAATTCACTAATGAGTGAAACACAGATGATGCAAAACGAAGGGAGAGAATTGCTAGGGCAGTGCACTTGAGTAGGTTGGAGGGGGTAGAATCAAACACAGGATAAATAATGACATATATTGAATGTGCAGAAATAGTGACACATACCAAATATAGAGGCAGCACCAAGAGGGACTGACAGACCAGTTGAGGGTCAGAAGGCTTCTAAAGGGAGCATGGCTGAACTGAACTTTGATAAGGAACAATTTCTCAGGGAGACAGTTCTGCCATGTGCTGTTGTATGGAGATAGGAGAGCAGAGCATATTGAGAATTGAAAGGGCAAAAGGCTGATGAGGTGGACAGAGCCAGAGTATGATAAACCTTATGTGCAATATTAAAGAGTTTGAATTTTATCCTGTATATTATGAAAAGTCTAAAATGTTTTAAGCAGGAGATTGATTTGCTTTTTGGTTTTGAAAATCACTCTAGTCACATTGTGAAAGATGGGTTGGAAGGGAGCACATTCACGTGAGAGATGGTGAGAGCCAGTAGCATAGCAGAGTAGTCAGGGAGATGGGGTTTGATTTCATTGTTGCATGGGGACTGAATCTGATTTAATATAACCAAATTGCTGATTAAATGACCAGCTAAATATAAAAAGTGATAGAAGCAGAATGTAGGTTAATTCCCCAATTTTTGGCATGTCTGACAAAAAGATGCAGAAAATATAGGTAGAGGAAGGGTTTAGGAGGGATATATCTGGTTTAGCCTTGCATATATTGGAAGAGAAACCTGTGGGATATCAGGGTGGGGATGTCTATCAGACCATCAGAAATATGGAATGGAGCTCAGGAGTGAAATCTGGCATGGAGATACAGATTTGGACATCACTGGCATATTTCTAATGGTTGAGATTTAGAGATAAAAGACCACAATAAGAAGGAAGAAGGGAGATACATTATCCAGTTTTTGCTAGGAATATACCAGTAGAATAAAATTTGATTATCTAGAAGCCAATTATTCAGAACTGCAGTGAACTCAAATTATTTTTTTTGTGTGTGTGAGAGAATAATAGTAGATTCTGAGGGGAATGACACTACCAATCAGCATTCATTAGTGATTTAAAAATGTAACAGTCTGTGTATTTGCAAATAAGTCCAAACCTGAGTTGTTTTTTCATCCTTATGATAGCACAGTGGGAAACAAAAATATTCCTAGTGATAAAAATAAAACATTTCAAGGCTTCAGTCATCAAATAATGATGAAATTTATCCAATATATTCTACTTACAAAAGCTGAATGCTGAGTAAAACTTTAGGAGAATTATTCCTAAGGGTAATAATTTTTTTGTCAGTTGATTGTCAGTTATTCAATCAATCAATCACTCAATTGGTTCTCGATCTCTAAGGATTTTAGTTGGTCCAAATTTTAGTGTATGTATGTGCATGCGCATGTGCGTGTGTACGCACTAACAGTTTTATATCGCATCTGACAAAATTATATTTTCAAAAAATATTGTGTTAGTGAAGGCATTATATAATTCTTTTTCTGAGAAAATAGCTATAGAGCATGGTAATTTTCTGCCTGCCTGACAGGCTCGCTTTGGTGGTAGCACCCCTCAGCACTTCACTTGTATTCCAAAGGTTAAACAGATTTGAAGAAATAGCATTCATTTTTGTGCTGTACAACTTCCCACTATATCACAGCTCCTACCAATTTAATGCCATATCCATAGATTCTTTAAAATAAAAGAAGTGACACATTTCACAGGCAACAAGAAAGCCAAGACTCAGGGAAACCTCTCTCCTGCCTACTTTTTAGTTCCTTCCATGGTGACAGGTGCTCCCTTGACTCTTAGCAGGCAGGATTCAGGCCGCTGCAGAAATGGAAGGAGCACTCAAGATTAGTCCTGATGCTTGGAGAATGAGAATACTTGCCAATTTCCCTTCTTTTCAGAAAATTCACTTTTTTGGAATGACCCTACTCTTGGCTTACCCTGTACAAGTAGGATTTTGCTAGACCTATAACAATCAATCTGGGAAATTGTAGGTTCATATGATGCTAATCCAACAGACTCTGGGCATTTACTCTTGTAAGTGACAAGGAAACAAATGTTGGGGTTAATCCTTCCTTGCATTTCCTGCCTTGGAGTTGGCTCTTCTTTCTTTGCTGTCTTGCCTCAGCACTGGCAAGCTGTGAATTTCTTTAGCTGTTTCCCAGGAGACTGCAAATCTGTGCAGAGAGGCTTTTCTTCAGCATAGCTTCTAATTCAGAGTGTACAGCAACTCTCTTTCATATAGTGAGAAGTCACCCCTTCAGTCTTCTATTTCATCCTGCCTGCCTTCCTTTTCCTTGTATCTAGTGTTCTCCAAGATCATGCTTCTTTTGGACACATATGTGATCCAGTGTGTAAAATAGGATCATGGCCTTTTAGAACTGGCAGGTAAGTTAGAGCTGTGTAGAGGAGATACCTCCTTTTCCAGATGAAGGATCCAAGACTCCACAGGGCATGGGGCTCAAGTCGCAGGGCTCTTCAGTTGCAGAATTTGCACTGGAATCCTCCTTTTCTGATTTTCAGTACAATGTTCTGTATCCAGCCCCACCTAAGCAAAGCCATAACTTCACATGCTGTATATTCATGCGCAAAGAGTTTTCTATAGATGGCTCTTAGGCGCCATTCTTCTTTTGCTTCCTGAACTGCTGTCTTTCTGACAAAGGTGATGTCCACAGCATTTTGCCCTTTTCCACTCACGCCGTTCAGAGGTCCATTAGCTTTGCCTGTGAACATGTCCTCCCCAAGTTCAACATACAGCAGTGGGAGAGAGGGATGTGGAGAGGTGGCTCGAAGAGAACGCAATGAGGCTAGGCGAGGAATGAAAGCACATCTCCTTTATCAAAGAGATGCCAAAGGTGATTTTTGATAGAAGAGCTTTCACAAGCAAATAAACAACAAAAAACTCTTAAATATCCTTCTCTGCATGAAAAACACACAGGTGCCTGTATACCATCAGGTGTTTTCCAACTAGAATGCTTCTCTGAACTAGCAGAAGGCAGACAAAGTGTCAGTGGTTGCCTGAAAAACTGGTTATCAATTATTTAGTTATTTGGACATAAACTTATGCACTCAGAAATATAATCCAAGAAGCATTTCTTTTGGGGTTTCTTTCCTATGAAGCTGACATTTAGCCGTCACCTGGAGGAACAGAGATGTTGAGTCAAAATGCTAAGTTTGGTTCCTAGTTCTGCTTCAAAGTATGTGAACTTACACAAGTCAGGTAACCCTAACATTTATATTTTTGTCTAAAAATTGGCCCTGATTCCTGTGCCACATGTATTTCAGATCTCTGGAGAGGAAATTGGAATAATATGTGGAAAGACACTGAACCTCAAGAAAGAAAATAATCTATACATGACATCACTTCTAGTACAAAAGAATGAGACACATTTAAAAGCATTTAAAATAAATTAAAATATTCCTAAGTAGGCAATTTCTATTCTTTTATATAAGGGCACATTTCCCTGACTTTCTTCCCCCAAACACTAGTATATTTAAAAAACGTATAAGTATAGTCTGTCAGCCAAGGCCAATCCAGGTTTTTTGATAGCTGAAACATACAATTTGGGAGGCCCTCTTTAAAGAAAAGAATAAAAATACTTGGTACCAAAGTAAATATTAATTTATAATGAGATATCACAACAAACTTTTAGGAAAAATTTGAAGCTAACAAATACCAAAAAAATATGATGAAATAAAAAAATAACATTATATTTTCTATAATTTGTTACCTGACACAACTCTGTAGTTGTGTTTATTAACTATGCTTTTTGGCTGCATGCTTTTTGATGTACCTCTTCATATGACTAAAATTTTATAACACCGGTTTTTGTAAAGATAGCCTCTGTGTAGAGGTTTTTCTCTAGCATGGTTAATGGCAATTTCATTTTTATTATTGAGAGTTGGGTTGCAGAAGACACATGAACTTCAGTCCCAGAAGTTCTTGCTGTTTGCAGGACTGCTATGGTATAGTGCTGACAGCACACAGAAACTAATACATTCCAGTCCTTGTTATATCCATCAAAATAGTTTAGGGTGTATTTGTAATCAAATATGCTGCATTATCACATATATTCTTGACAGAAGAGAAATTTCACTTTGACTTGTGCATCAGTGAGAATTGAGTTTACAATTTTACATATCTGATGATTGAAATAATTATTTTCAGACCAGCTGATGGCTTTGTACATTTCAAACCCTGCTTTTTCCTCTTCTGCCAGTAAATTTATGATGTCAGAGGTCTTAGCACATAACCCTGCCTATCCTAATGCATGTCTAGTTCTACACTTTGAGGTTAACTCAGCAGTCAGTTTTCAGTAGAGGGTGTTCTCGGCAACTATTCCTATCACAGGACAGTTAACAATAACTTAGCATGCAAATAAATAAGAACCATATAAATATAACCCAATGAACCTGCCAGTATAGTCTGTCAGCAAAGGCCAATCCAGGTTTTTGGAGGGCTAAAACATACAATTTAGGAGGCCCACTTTAAAGAAAAGAATAAAAAAATTAGTACTAAATAAAATGTCTTTACATCCCATTAGCTGGATCCCTAAATCATCTGGGACCTCCATACAGCAAAATAAAGGGAAATGGGCATGGAATAGAAGTTGGAGTGTAAAGAGAAAGCATTCTTAACTGAATATTATTTGATTAAAATGTATTACTTACATGAATTGTACAAAACATCTGCTCATATGTGGACCCCTTCCTTGGACCGGGATTATGGAAGTGAGGATCCTAAAAGCTTACGTGTCTTCAGCTTCTCACTGACTTTGCCCCTCCCTGATAGAATCCCGTACTGCAGAGTGCTTGCTTGCCTTTCAGGTCTGTGTCTTCATTACACACTGCCTGTATTAGCTTCCTAGCATGGCCATAACAAACCTCCAGAAACTTGGTGGCTTAAAGCAATAGCTACTTATTCTCTCACAGTTGTGAAGCTGTAAGTCTAAAATATGGTTTTGGCAGGGCCTTACTCCCTCTGAAGGCTGAGCGGAGAGTCCTTCCTGTCTCTTTCAGCTTCTGGTGGCCCTAGGCATTCCTTGGCTTACATCTGTCTAACTCCAGTCTCTGTCTCTGTGTGCATATGGCCTTCTCCTTTCTGTCCCTTGTAAGGACACATGGCATTGGATTTAGGGCCCATTTATATAACCTGTAATGATAGCATCTCAGGGTCCTTAACTTAATTATACCTGCAAAACCCCTTTTTCCAAATTAGGTTATACCCACAGGGTTCATGAGTTAGGGCATGGGCGTATCTTCTAAGAGACCAGCATTCAACCTACTGCACTGCCTTTTAACACATATCATGTGGGACCAGTCAGAATATTGGTCCTAACTAGCTTATATGAGACTGAACATTCATTGGTTGCACATCATTGTATTATCCTCTAGTTTCCTGAAATTTCAAATTAATCTATTTTCCAGATTTTAAACCAGGGAGCCTTTGAAAAATAATTACCAAATATTTTTGTATCAAATTCTCCCATTCATTCAAAGTATAAGCAAGCTTTATTTTTAAAGTTCAGTATGTCATATTCTATGAATCAATGGTATACAAGGATAATTGAAAACCTAGTGTGTATTAAGAATGGCTAGTCCAACTACAAAGGCGGTAGGCAAGTGGCCAACTGGTGGCTTTGTAATGTACGTTTTCATGTGACAGAGTGTAGTTCCCTTGTGGAAACATTTATTAGTAGAAGATGTAAGTGCAGATGTATTCTCTAATGGATGTTATGGGGTAGTGCTATCTGTCTGGTTCCACAGGATCTGTGACTTAAGGCTACACTAAAACAAGTTTATGAGACCTGCAGGCGAGCTCAGTGGCAAGATTACAGTAAAATCTAGGGATATATTACCAAGATGTGGACACCCTTGAAAAATAACAATTGCAGAATAGTGTTAGGATGTGTGCTGAAATGTTGCCTTCTGACATCCTCTGAGCATTTCATCCACAGCGCGTTTTTACTGGACCAACTCCACAGCCAGGTAGAAAGGTAGAATGAGATTATGTGTGGGCAGGTAAAATGAAGAAGCAGTGGGCCCCTCAATGCTTGGCTTTCATTAACTCTGTACTAATTGGCAACAGTGGATATCTCATTTTGATAAAGCAATTGTTCACCAAGTCTTCCAGGTTTTTTTTTTTTTTAAGATGCTTTGTTAATCTTTGGCAGACTTCTCCATAAGAGCCAAGCTTTAAAATGTAAGCATACTGTGCAATCATTTGTAGGTTCTGTGCATAATGAACATAATTTGACTAAAAGGTAAAGGAATCTTAGAATAGGTGGAATTAAAGTCCATTCCTTTAGTATTTTTTCTTCAGGTTTTGCACCTGGGCTTTATGTTTTTGAAATATCATCAAGAATACCTCAATTTTATTTTGCTATAAGACCATATACTTAATCCTACTCTCAGGTTTTGTAGAGCTTAAGAACAAAAATAGTATTTGGGGGGGTTTATATTTCATTTATTTATTCACTTATTTCTCATACAAACATTTATGGGGCTCTAATGCTTGCTAAGTATTATGCAGAAATTCATTTGGGGCAAAACATTTTTAAACAAATTTACATACTTTAGGTAATGAACCTTTCTGAAGTGGAGAAAGAGAAAATAGCAAGGTTCACTTGCCTTTATTCATTAGATATTTGCTAAGTGCCTACTGTAGGTACTGTGCTTAGGCTACAACACCAAATAAGGTGAAATACCTACTTTTGATCAGCTTGGTCTCTGCCTGGGGAGAGAGCACTATAATCAACCTTAAAGGTATAGCTTAGTGAGTCTTACCATAGAAGTGTGCGCAGAGTGATATGAGAGCACAGAAAAGGGCTTCACAATCAGTCTGTGAAACCAGATATCTTTTGGAGGAGGCAGAAATTAAGCTGAATTTGGAAGAATGAGTCTGAGTTTGGGTTAGATCCATGGAGTGGAGATAAGACCAAGGCTGTGGAAGCTGCTCAAGACATAGATATTGGACGACTTATTACCATGTTGAAACCACCCAGTACAGCGAATTTCATAATTAATTTCTATAGCACTTTCCAGTATAAACCTCACAAACTCAGCTAGGTTAAGTCCAGGCATAGGATATGCTGCCAACAGAAATAATTAAGAGCTTTGAAGATAGAGTAATAAATAGATAGAGTAATAAATAAATAAAAAAACAACCTGCTAGGTGATGCAGTGGGAGTATGGATGAGAATTAGCTTTGATAGCTATATACTTTATAAACCTCACAATTTCTTCTTATGGTCTGTAGCCAGACAGTAATGTTGGAGTCACCGTTCGATGAACTTTCAAAAAGATGCACGCATCAATATACATAGCTCAATGAAATTGTCTGCTAAATGGGCAATGTTGGCCAAAAACAAATAGAATGAGCTTTCTTAATGGTGTTTTTTTTGGGAAGCAAGTTTTTCTTAGCATCATTTCTGGAAATACATTTGGTAGAGGAGAAAGGAGCATCAATTTATGTTGTGGACCTGAAATTGGAATGTGTAAAAAATAATATTAACATTGAATGTGAGATGCATAAAAAAGAGGGCATGAAAAAATGACCTAACAAAATCCAGACAAATGTAATCATCAGTAAACATGGACATCTGTGCATTCAGCTGGCCAGTGTCTGAGAAGTTCGTATAATGATCACAATAGAGGAGTTTGGCCCACTAGTTCTGCTGCTGTCATTTATGACCACTTACTTCACAGGGCTATTGGGAGGTGCAATAAATATAGGAGAAATTTTCCCCTGCTATATGGCCCAGCAGAATTAGATTCTTTAATAGGTTAAGTGAGTCAGTGCTAAATCAATACCAAAAAAAATGGATGACTTGGGTTCATAGGCTGGTCAGCCAAGTTTGCATCCTAGGTGTAGATCTCCCTACAAAGAAAGCAATTAATATGCTCACCAAATCAGGACAGTATCTTTATAGGCAAGAAGGAGCACTGAAAATAAATTTCTTGTAGATTTCTACAGATTTTATCTAATCAGTATTGTTACCTGCACTTAAGACCAAATACAGTCTATACTGTGTTTTGTTCTATACAAGTAATGATGTTGCAATTCAACCTCTCACACTGAATTGTAGGACTTGTACAATGCTATATTAAGGCCACTGTAAAATTTCCAGAGAGTAATAAAGAGATGCTGGCCCAAATTCTTCAGCCAATAACAGTATTATCTTGGACTATTAGGAATGTCCAATTTTGTAGGTCACAGGTTTTTAAAGAATTATGCCCTACCTTAATTCAACTGTATTTTACAATCATCTTCAGATCAGTCAAATTGGACCTGACCTAAAAGCCTCAGTATACACAAAACTGAATGTCTTATCCTTGGAAATAATGATCAAATAACACAAGATCATATCCTCTCTGTTCCTCTAAGTACTGGAAAAAGTGACTCAGAGCTGGTCACCTTTCAGCCTTAAGGAACTAAGAGGAGCGAGGGTTTAGGAAGCAGGAAGAAGAGCATGAGTGTGGACAGACTGTGGATGGGTGGAAGGTGAGGCTGCAAAGATGCCCAGGAGCCAGGCAATGAATGGGTTGCATGCCTTGTTTAAGTTTGTATTTTATCTTGCTGAGGATGGGATCTTTGAAGAACTGTTAGCAGACAAATTACAGGAACTTGAATCAAGACTTGATGAATTAACTCTCACAACCACATAAATGGGTTGCATGAATATCCTAGTTCAAATTTCACAAACTTGTATTGAATCAGTTACTTATAAACAGACTTACATATGTTATCTTATTTATTCCTCTCAGTAATCCCAAGGGGCCAGTATATTGTGAAGCAAAGTGGTTAATGTTTTGGTGTGAGGTCACAGAGTCAGTCACATTGCAGAGATTGAAATCTGATCCATTGAGCTAGTTTAAGGGTTTAATTAACTAACAGCTTTGCCATGATTCTCTGCGGAAGTTCACTAAGTCCTCCAATCAGACATTCCAGGATGCTGAATCCTCAGTTCTGACCTTATAAGCTATATTTTTTACTTTCGGTAGAGGGAAATAGAGTTGTATAAATATTTTCTTATATTTTAATTTGTACAGTATCAATGGAGAAAATATTATTTTAGAAGTTGATCAGACTGATGATGGTCTATAGTAAACTTTTTCTATGTAACAGTGTAAAGACTGTATCCTAAAAGAATTGTATACAAATGTATGTATACAGAAAAGCAGATGGCCAAGAGAAGCTTAGGTCATTTTAAAGAATAAGGTGTGTTTCTAGAAAACTTCAAGCACTTGTAACGCATATAAAGAAATACTTGGAAATAATACATTTCAAATTTAGAACCTTTACACTGTGTTTCCCATGAGTATGCTCTTTCCCTGAATATCTGAATGACCCACTCCTCTGCTTTCCTCAGATGTATGTTCAAATGGGAAGCTTCTTATGTAAAATTATAGCTTTCTTATCCCTAGTACTTCCTATCTTCCTGCCATATATTATTTATTTTTTCCATAGTATATATCAATTTCTAAATCACTATAAAATTAATATTGTTTGTAATTTGTTATTGTACTTCTTGTTTGCTATAGAACAGAAGCCTAATAAGGGCAGAGAGATTTGCTTCTGATTTTCTGACAAATTCCCAGTCCCTAAGAAAGGTCCTTACACCGTGTATACAAAATCAGTATTTGCTGGTTATAAGAATGAATGAAAATAGGTACCAGTGGCTGGACAGCAGGGCTTATTATAAGCAATCGAAAGCAGGGCAGTACAAACTGGGCACAGGATAAACTCTTGGTCAAAGAAACACAATAGAGAGTTGAGATATGGATTCGTGTTTATTTGGAAACTACAGAATGGAGTGCCATTGCACATCATTGGAGAAAACAGTGGACTATTTAATATATGGTGCTGTGAAAATGGTTGTATCTATAGAAGAAAAGAAATGTTTATATCATACTACTCCCAAATGACTTCCAGGTGGATTCATTAGCTACACGTAAAATGGAAACTTTAAATTTAGCAAAAATTGTATTTATGACCCAGGATTTAAGGAAGAGTTTTTTTTTTTAATGTAAGATACAGAAGCAAACAAATCTAAGAGGAAAAAAAATGATCAATTTGACATTAAATTAAAAATCTCTAGTCACCAAAAGTCTCCATAAATAAAAGTGAAATGATGAATCACAAAGATATTTGCAACACATAAAGCTGACCATACCAAAGAATTAATGCCTAGAGTATATATTTAAAAAAAAAAACCAAGGAGAAAACAAATCTCATTAGAAAAATATGCTAACAGAGACACTGTATAGGAGAGGAAATATGTGAAATGGTGGTCATCCTCATTATCAACCATGCAGAGGCAAATTAAAACCACAACAAGCTGCTGTTTCTTGCCCACCAGTTTGACAAAAAAGAAAAAGTCTGACAAAGTCAAGTTAGGCACTGTTGTGGAACATCACTAGTCTTCCTCCAAACTACACTGGCAATGTAAATTAATGCATTTTGGAGAAACTTTTCAAACTATTAATAAGATATTCCATTAGTATTAATTGATATTAATACTATAATGTCAAAATACTGAATTCAATTAAAGTTATATATCCAGCTCTTCTTTCCTATCTAGCCCATAGGAGGTTGAATTCTCCTGCTGCCCAAATGTTAGATGTAACTGTAAGTCTTGCATAGGCCATTGAAACGTGAGTGGAAGTGATGGGTTTTGTTTTCAAGTACGTAAGTACTGTTACACAGTACTCCATGCACTTTGTTGCTCTGCTCTGGAACCATATAAACACATGGATATGAAGTTAGTATAAGCTCAGAGCGTTCTGAATGTTGAGCCTATACTGGAGGATGGCTTACCTGGAGCATCACCTGAGCAGCAAACGTGTGAGCAAGTCCTTAACTGTTGTGTGTTAAGCCACTGAGATCTTAGACTTATTAGCTGCCACAGAATAATTAATTTATCCTAACTAATAGCACCTACAATCTAGAAGTTCTATGTATAAGGTACCCTATGAAAACACTTGTGCATGTGCATAAGGAGACATACATAATGAAGTTTTAAATAGCAAATATTTTTAATAGTCAAAATGTAGGAACAATCTAAAAGTCCATCAGCAGAAGTGAAAAAATTTTGATATATGCATACACTGGAAAGAAACAGTAAAAATGAATAAATTGGAGTCGTACATATCCATGAGGATGAAATTTAAAAGAACAATATTAACCAAAATAAGCAAGTTGAGAATACATATATTAGTATCCATTCTATATGAATATATGCATTTAGATCATGTAAACACTTGGAAAACAATACTACATATTGCTTAAAAATAATTTGAATTAAAATGACAAAGAAATACACAGAGTTATTAAACACCAAATTTAAAAAGTGACTCCGATCTGGAAAGGATGAAAAGAAATGTGATTGAGAAGGGGTTCACCACAGACTTCAATTATAGTGAGGATATTTTATTTCTGAAGCTGGGTGGAGAGTTTATGGGACATTGTATTATTCTCTATAACTTTTGCATATCTTAATATTTTTACTAATAGAAATACTAACCATTTATAAAAACACAAAATATGCCAGCAACTATGGACTATCTTGCAGAGCCAGCTCTGTATTATGGACTAATTTTTTTAAAATTGAAAAAACTCTAGGAGGTAAATATACCCAAAGCAAAAAAGGCCCATACATAGTTAAAGGTGTCCATTGGGAATTTCATATAAAAAACACTCCCAAATTCTGTGAATTGGCAGTATATGGAAATGGAAATGCAAGTCAAGAAAGTTTGTTGACTTTTAGAAGAGTAGGAGGCATCAATTTGCATTCAAATATATGGATGTAATCCACAAGAATGAATCAGATAGGCCAGCTCATATAAAAAAATAGCCACCCAAATTTCAGTGGCTCAACTCAATCGAAATGTATTTTTTGCTAATATAGCATTCAATTTGGTATATGGCAAATAGACTTTATGAAGTAATTCAGAAACCTAGGCTTCTGCTTTGTGGCCCTGCCTCTTCTATGTTCTTTCCTTTTAGCCAGTGGGGTGGAGAAAGCATGGGGGTTCACACAAGAGGATTTTGGAGAACAGCCATGAAGGTGGCTTACACTTTCACCATATTCTAGTAATCTGATACTAGAAATGTAATCACATCTGACTGTAATGGAGAGTTAAATAATAGTCAAGGGGAGAGTGAAGTAAGTTTGGTGCATGCTTAGCTGGCCTTTAGCCACACTATCATAAATGTGTAACTGGATCATAAACAAAGGGCTGGATTGTGACCGTCAGTGACAGATCATCCAATAAGCAGGAACAGTATGATCTAGAACACTAGTTCATCAGAGCAAAGATATTCTTTAAAAGAATGGGTTCCTAGAGATTGCAAATAAACCATCAAATACACCATGGTGGGAAGAATGACCCTGAATTTCTTTATACATGTTTGATATACAAAGATAGTTTTATTTTTAATAGCTTGAGGATGTACCATCAATTATCTTTTTAGTGCTCCAGGCTGGTATTTGAAAGGAAAAATGTTAACCAGCTGTGGGATGGAGGGCTTCAGTAGGGCATCTAGTAAATTAGGCTAACAGGCTGCAGAATGCACAGAATGACCTCAGAGAATATTGAACTTCAAGTTATAAAATTTAGGCCAGGTCTTAGTGCTGACTTTATTAGTCATGGAATTGTGAGCAAGCCATTTCATCTATCTGTATAAAATCTACTCCATGATACAGTGAGAGGACACGACAGATATTTTCTAGGGTCTTTTTCAGTGCTAAAGATAGTCTAAGTTAGGCACTCTAACTATGATCCTTTCCACATTACAAACAGCAATTCAATGAAATGTGGTTGGTTCTGAGCAAAGCCAGTAGATAGCTAGCAGATCCCATAGGCAAACAGTGCCTAAAAGGCTTTGTGCACGGTTTATTCACACAGTTACCTTTTTTAGGGCAAGAAATAAAGAAAGGACAGGGATTCTTCAGTGGCATCTGCACAGACCTACAGTAGGACATTACAGAATTTCTGGACTCTATTCCCATTTCCCATTCCTTAAACACTTCTTTTTGTGATGTCTTTTTCTCCAACAGGGTATATCAACATATTTATTCTGCTTATTTTCTGATCCCTCTCACTAGAGTAAAAAACAGATTTTTGTCTGTTTTCTTAAGGTTGAACTCCCAACACTTAGACTAGTACCTAGCACATAGTAGAACCCTCACTAAATATTTATTGAATGAATAAATAAATTACAAAGACTTCAAAATCATCTGGAGAGTTTCCAAGGAGGCAGAGATGAATATTTTTTTGCAGTTTGGATATGAAGATCTGTTATAATAATAAGCCGTGTTTTTGCATTGCTTTTTTAACTCATAGGAAGCAAATTATTCCTGGAGAAGGACCTATCCTTTTGGGGGCAATTTTTTATAAGTTTGAAACTTTTTAAACCTCTTTCTTTAAATTGTCAAGAAAAATGGATAACATCACATGAAATAATTTCAATAGGACCTATTTTGTCAATATTTAAATAGGAGTTTAACAGAGTTTTGTACAAGTTTCAGGCAGAATTTTCATGAGGATTCTAATACAGTGCAAAAGTACCAAACATGAACAATTCTGCTTCTGCTCCGTATAAGGTAAGTAGCAGTACCACACACATTTCCACGTCCCCATGCAGATCAACATCTAATTATCAATGTTTATGTGTTATTCCAAGTTCCCATTCACCTAGGTCTAGACCACTATTTAATCATGATGGATTGTGGTGGGAGCATCTTTTGTGGTGCAGGCTATGATCTGCTATGATTCCTCTGCAAAATTATTATGATGAATCACACTTGTCAATGATTTTTGAATGAGACAAATCCAAAACTAATTTGCTCTCTGCAAACCAGATGTAATTGGCTGCATATCATAAATCTTCCATGAAAATATTCTTCAGTTCCATTTCTGTCAGCAAACAAAAGTGTTCTTCATAGTTCATTCCCCAAGAAAAACAATGGAGTATAATTAGAAGGGAAGGGAGAAAGTGCAGAGTTGACTTGAATTTAAAAAAGAACACAGAAAATGCCTGGATCAGATAGGCTATACAAGTGAATCTCTGCTATCAAAATCATTGTAAATTGAGCCTCTCCATTTTTGGTCCAGGGACTCACTGCTTAAGAGGGCCATAAAATACTCTATCTTCACACTACATTGTGGAAATTAAACAATGCTTATAGAATGTTCTAGAATTTGAAAATATATGTGTGTTTATTTTGAAATAGATGGAAGTTCAGTGACAATACATTGAGGGGACTAAGCTGAAATTCATTTCTTCAGTACAGTGAACATAATATTTAAAAATTTTGCTTTATTCACTAGAGGAAATCTTGACTACCAATTAGCCATGGTCCAAGTAAAACATAGAGTCCAGAGAGCTTTATACCAGGGCAAACCAACTATAGTACCGACTCTGGGGAGTGTGTGTGTGTGTGTGTGTGTGTGTGTGTGTGTGTGTGTGTGGTGTGATCTATAAAATGGGTATCCTTGTTTGAAAGTAGTTGAGAAATTCTGCATGAATATAAACCTATCATTCCCATTTTAAAAAATGATTTTAAATACTTCTTTTCTAAGTAGTGGGTCAGCGATCTCGTCTTCCTATGTATGAAGCATAGCACTCTTCCTTGTGCAAGTTTCCAGTATCAGCATAATACATCCTTTCTGAGTATGTGAAGGAAGCATTCTGATCAATCAGAGCTCAGAAAGCATAAAAAGATCCCTTCTCAAAGAAAACCAAATCTCTGAGATGAAGTGTGTCTAGTCATAAATCTCATTTCTCTTCCCCATAGTTCATTCCATTGTGCTATTCCTCATCTAATCCATGCTTCCAAACTAACCTCACGTAATAACATCATTAATAATACTTAGCACTTATATAGTGCATTCCATCTTCAGTGTATTGAACAAATGTTGAATAACTAATGCACATTGAAAGAAGTCTGTATCAAAAGTACAGAACCCAAATTCTTGTGAGATGAGCAAAAATATTTAATTATTAATTTTTGGATGATACGGTTTGTTTAATCTGTTCTTTAAAGATTTTTTTTTACCTTGTCATATAAGAGGAATAATGTTCACAGTGGGGAAGTATATGAGCCTGTAACTGGCTTTTACAGATGATTAAATGCTGGGGTTGAAGCCCAGGCTTTTGATAACTGTTAGAGCCATTTATGACCTCATATACTACTCCACTGTGGAACATTAAGTCTTAAATAACATCAGCCATGTGCTTTTATTGAAAAGAAGAGAAAGAAAAATAAAACTCCCTTTCAGATGAAAAAAAAATACATGTAGAGAACCCTATGGAGATGTCATAAATGTACATGAGTAAAATTATTTTTGGTGGAAGTTCTTTAATAGATTTGGGAACTAGGGTGTCACTTGACACTTGTCTGGGTAACCTTTGGGAAGAAAAATTATGAAGGGATGTTTCTTATATCTGTGGCATAAAAAGTGTACTGGGTTTATAATGGGCCCTGGCATTCGTCTCTGCTGCACAGAGGACGCTAACCTCTGCACCGCGTGGCTCGGTGCTTACACTGTTCATCTGCTTACACTGAACACGGTCTCTGTAAGTGGGCAGTTTCCCAAAATTGCATCTAAATATACCACTGGAGGGACAATGTCATGCCAAAGACCTACATAATGGGAGGCATCCAGGGTGCAAATGTGGCAAAAGAGGTGCCAAAGAGGGAACAAAATGAAACCGTGTATATGGCTTTAAAATGTATCTAGCCGGATACAAAGATTATTGCTTCTCAGGTTGTCACTTAAAATGTGTCCATTGGATTCTTAATCCTTGCTATATTCTTCCTGACCTTTAAGCATCTACTACTGACATTTATCTGATTAGAAAAGAAAAAGCCTAGGAGGAAGATCTACATGAGAATGTGAATAAAGAATCCATAATAAGTAACAGCCATGGAATGGAGGCATATTTATAGTAATTGTAATAATCGTAATAGTTGATAGTACTAAATTTTATATGCACTAAATTTTAGTACTTATGTGCTGGGCATTGTATTGACTCATTTATCCCTCATAGAAACAATATGACGGGGCACAACTATTACTCACATTTCACAGATAGGGAAACTGAGGCACAGAAGGGTTAAATAACTTGCTCAGTGTTATACTAATGTCAGAGCCACTAACCGCGGCTGTCTGGCCCCAGAGCTACTCTCTCAACCATTTGTCTGAAACTACCTCTTGAATATATTTATAATGATTTCAAGCAGCAATTGGAAGTTTAATGCCGGTGGCTTTTTCCTCTTTTCCTCTTTAAACAATTTACTCTTATAACAATCCTATCTAGAAAAATGCCATTATTATTTTTATTTTACGGATGAAAAAGCTGAGGTTTAAAGACTCGAGTAAGTTCCTGAGTGGAAGACATGAAGTCTCCACTCAGCAGGTCTGATTCTGGGGCTCAGCCTTGTCTCACCGCGACCGACCTCACCGACGGGTGTGTAGCGCTCCCAGGTATCACGCACCGGCCTGTGCCCTACACGGACCGGTCGTCACCAGCGCCCTTCCCAGTAGCCCGGGCAGAGGTCCCAGGGCGCAGGGAGCGCCCCTGCAGCTCACGCCCACGTGGGTCTGGCCGCAAACCCGGGCTTGTCCTGACGGCTCGTGAGCCGGCGGGCGGCTTCCGCTCTGGACGAGACCGCCGCCGTCTCGGGACAGGCGCTCAGTGGAGGCACCGAGGCGGAGGTCGGTCACCTGCTGAGAGTGCGGGGTTGAGGCAGTGTTACAGCCCAGACTCGGTGCCTGTTTTTCTTTTTTTGTAGTGAGAGTATCTTTTTCCCACAGGTGGCAGTATTGTTCCTCAATACCCAGAATAGAAGACGGATTCCTGGAGATAAACAACTAGGATCCTCTGATCCCTATTATCTTTGCATTGAGACACATGACAAAAATAATACCACTTAATTTAGTGTCAGGGAATTAATGATTACAATCCAATACTGCTAATCCCACAGGTACACCTAATGGACATAATCAAAGATGGTGAAGCAACTGAACTGTATGATTACATGTAGATATGCTAATGCCTCACATTTTTTAGTACTTATGTGCTGGGCATTGTATTGACTCATTTATCCCTCATAGAAACAATATGACGGGGCACAACTATTACTCACATTTCACAGATAGGGAAACTGAGGCACAGAAGGGTTAAATAACTTGCTCAGTGTTATACTAATGTCAGAGCCACTAACCGCGGCTGTCTGGCCCCAGAGCTACTCTCTCAACCATTTGTCTGAAACTACCTCTTGAATATATTTATAATGATTTCAAGCAGCAATTGGAAGTTTAATGCCGGTGGATTTTTCTTGGCCTCACACATGGGCTTAAATACGCATCTAAGAACACATTTTAGATGGTCTGAAAATCATATCACTTAGGTTACTTTTTGGTGCCTAATTTAATCAATGTTGTTTGCTGTAAGTGAATGTTTCAAAATAGGAATAATGTGCTTGCCTAGAGTAACACTGAATTATTCTAATCTCTCTGTGTAGAAGAATTAATACCCATGAAGTGATTTCCTTTTTCTTCATTTGCATTTTATTTGTATTGTAAAACTATTTCTTCAGCTTCTGTGATATACTAAGTTATGAGGAACAACAGTGTGCATTATTAGTTATTAACATATGCATAGTTATTTCTTATAGACTTTTGGCCAAAGGTGCATCTACAGTTGATGCTCATTTGTGACCAGTAAAGTAATTCTCATTTTTTTATATAGGCCCTTTCACAGCAAAGTGCCTCATAGGTCTCTTAGTTTTAAATAGGAAATTTCCTGTTGTAAAATGTTAAGGGTGTAAATTTGATTCCACAGGCAGATGTGCAAAAGTCATTGATATTCTAGTTACCATTAACTCTATTCTACAGATAATTTGTTGGGTGTCTCTGCTTAATGGTAAAAATGGCAGTCTCATACAGATGCTCACCACTTCTCTGTAACTCGAAAGGATGTGAGTGTGATGTGTGTACAGATAAGCATTTCCCCTTGAATAATAAGTTTCTGCTTTTCAAAAATAATGCATGGGCAAATGTAGAAAGTTAATTAACCCCTGATGTGCCTTCCTGATGATGTAACAGTGGAATACAGGATAACCTGGGAATAGCATTCATTTTGATCTTTCGACAAATGTTATTTGATATCTGATACATAGATATCAGTTTATTATTTTGCTATAAAAGCCTCATAACGAATAACACAGAGCCTCATTGATCCATAACAATAAGCCTTTAATAAGTTCACACTTCTGAGGTGGCTGGCAGGTGGCCCTGATAATTTTGGTGGGACTCAACTTTCATTTCTGCTGTTAGATGATCTGGAAGGTTTTAGCTGGCATAAGCGGATCAGCTCAGTTCTGTTCCACATCTTTCATCTTGCGGGCAGGCTTGTGCGGGTCCTTCTTATGCTGATTGCAGAGGGCAATAGCAAGGGCAAGTACAGCTGTACTAGACCATTCCATGCTTTGTTTGCTTCATGTTTGCTAGCAACTCACTGGCCAAGGCATGGCCAAGCCCAAGGGAGGGAAATTATGTCAATCCCTCCTGTATCTACCTTGGGAAAGCTTTGAAAAGTTACATGGCAGAGTTTTGTGTTTAAGAAAAGTAATTGGGTCTACTAGTGTTAGTACAGTTTTCACTCATAGCTGCAATTATTTAATCTCTAAAGTAAAATTTTTTCAGGTCTATTCCATCAGCCCCTCACCCCCCAAATATCATCCAGTCATAGTATCAATCTCACAAGGTCCAAAATCTTATAATCTTCAACATCTTTGGACATGGGTCCTTTTAACATGGAGAACTAAAAAATAAAAAGACAAATTGTCTGCCGCAAACACTCAGAACTATGTGGCAGATTTTATCTTTAAAAATGGTCTCCACAATATTTCTGGTGGAACTCAACTACTATGTTATGAGTAAGGCAACCCCACATGGGAGGATCATATAAAAATACTACAGCCAATAGATCCAGCTAAAGTGCCCACCAGTATTTATCTGCCCTTTAGATAATTATAGCCCCGGCCTTAAAGTCCTCTAGCTAAGGTGCCAGAGATTGTAGAGTAGCGAATAGAGAGAAGCTATCTTTACTATTTCTAGTCCAAGTTCCTGAACTAAAAAGTCCATGAATATAATAAAGGTTTGTTTTTGTGCCACTCAGTCAGGGAGAGAATAATTATAATAAACATTTTCATTAGAATAAAGAAAAATCAGAGGCACTGTAGCAGTCACCAGCCCACATTAGTTCTGAAATCCTTCCAGGCAAAATGTTGCCAGGTTCCCCTGCCCTGTAATGGAGTATGTCCCTTGATTAAGCTTTGGTTCTATAATCTGGAAACGACTATGCCCCTTTAGAACAAGCCGGTGATGCTTTTGCAAGCATAGCTATCTTGACACCTCTGAGAGGTTTTATGTGTATCAGATTTGATTTCACTATATGCACCACAGGCTGCATCCCAATTATTTTCAAAGCATGCCTATCGCTTTTGACTTAATTACTGGTATTTTTGACATGTCATGCTGCTGTGTGGCCAGTGCCATTCAGATTCCTAGGGGTCCATTTTTCCTGCTGAGAAGGTCTACCAGGCACCAATTTAAGTCTTTCAGAGGTCTTAACAAAAAATCTCAAAGATCTTTCATCTTGAGGCAATGTACTTATATAAGAATCTTTTCTTTCTTTGAGAGACTAGGTGTGAATGGTTTTATTTTCCATATTAACAATTTCTAAGATTTCTGAGCTCTCCATATTCCCACTAAATGTTGCTTGGAGACTGGCTAGTTCTTTAGTCCTCATTTTTCTTGTAGAACCTTAATATGAACAGTTAAAAGCAATCAGTAGATGTTTTCAGTACTTTCCTTGGATGTTTCTTAGTAAGTATTTATCTGCCCTTCAGTTAATTATAGCCCCTGTTCATTAGGTCCCAAAGTTCATTAGGTATGTGTTGTACTTTTGGGTTACATGTGACAGTTTTACCAAATATGATGCAACTCTATCACATGGGTCCCCATACTCCACTTTTCCTGTTGTAGTTCTCCTGCAGTTTCCCAGGCTCCTCTAATGGTATCCTCACTACGTGTCTCCTGGTCTCAGAAACCAATGGGCCATATTTTTGTTACAGCAACACTCCACTTTCAGTACAATTTTTTTTTCATCTGCTGCCTATACCCTTAATAATGATGTGGGACAAACAACCACAGAACTTTGGTGACAAACGACCATAAGAATTTATTACCTATAAGAATGGAACAATCTTAGCAGCAAAAATGCTTATTGTGTTTGGGGGTTACCTGATTATCAAATGATTTAGCATGGCCATACCTGGGAAAACTGGGCAACTTCAGCTCTGCTTCTTATGTCTCCCATCCTATTAGGATAGCCCCCAGTGTGTCCTCTCATGGCAGTACTATAGGGCAAGTGTGAGAATACACCCAATTATATAAGCCCATTTGAATCCCTGCATTAACATTATCACTGGCCAAAGTAATACATGGCTGAACCAGAGGTGGAAATTATGTCTACCCCCATGCCCACGGGAGGGGATTGTAAGGTTGTATGGCAAAGTATGTGGATACAAGGATGGGCGAAGGATTGGGGCCATCACTGCAGTCTACAAATTCTAGATCTTCTCACTCCAAACTTCCAATTCTTATGCAAAAGACCAAATTAACATGTCAGTACTTCAGTGATATTTTATTGGAAAGTTAGCTTTAGATTTTACAGTACTTATAACATATTTTTTACATTTAAAAATAGTAATTGATTAAGCAAAATATTCCTTTGAGGAAAGTACCATTTATTATCTTAGTTGACAGATGAGGAAACCTCAGTAGATGATTTAGGACACTTGCTAAATTTCCTTCCTTTCAGGGGCAAATAGTTAATGGTGTTCAGATCGGGTCTATTTATCAGTTAGAACATTTGTTTCTGCAATTAAACCATATGAAGTAACAGCAAAGTTTATTTCAGTTGAGGGGTTTCCCCACCTCTGTCTTTTACAGATACATTTTATTTTCTCATGCAATTGCTTAAGTGAGATTTTCCTAATGAGGACAGACTCAGACTGTATTTTTCCAGCACCATAAACAGGATAAAAATATTTCCTCATGCACAGTGCATACTTATATGTGCTTTGCTCAATCAGATTTCCTGTAGAATAAATCAAATTGTTATGGATAACCATTAGGGGAAGTAGAGATAATTTGAATGATAATTATTGGTTGTTAGCAAAGCTGTCATGTAAGAAACCACACCCCTGACATAAAAGTCCACTTTATTTTCTTTAAATATATAGTAGTTGAATTTTATGGGAACCCTTTAGCCTTCTGTGGTCCTTTATTTCCCAAAGTGGTCACTAAAGGAAAATTAACTAATAATATTCAGGACAGGAATATAATATTTTTGTGACTTTCAACCCCAAGAGCAAAAGCCATTAGTAACTATAGATTTTTCTCTGCAGCAATGAGCTAGTGTATAATCAATTTATATTAGTCTAACACTATATGGTAAGTCTTGCTGGATCTGTGCTTCTGTTTCCTATAAAAGCTTGTACCAGGCTGTACATTAAGGCTGAAAGATGAGATATAAACTTGAGTCTCAACGGTTATAAAATAATCCTTTTTGTCTGACCTCAGTCACCCTCTTAGCAATCCCAGAGCAATAAACATTAATTTTAATCAATAGCTTCCCTGTAGGTGAAATAACTTAATCATTAAAACTTTTGATACGTTAAGCAAATTAATACTAATAATAGACACTGTTTGCCTCATGTTTTCAGGTTCCTTCTTTCCTTCCTCCATTCTCTTCTCTTCCCTTCCTCTCTTTTTCTGTTGCTCTCTCTCTTACTCTTCCCTTTGTTGCCTTGTCAAGAACTAGTTTTTTTCTTTTGGAATATGGGACTTTTAGATATTGAAAAAATGTTTCATGTAATCTTAATACAAAGAAGTTAGACTTCTAGAATATTTAAAAATCTAAAGATATAAGCACAAACCTATCATTTCAAGCCTAATTTTCCACTGTATTCACTGCTCAAAATATTTTTCTCTTGCTTTCAAAATTTTTTATATTGTGTAATTTTATTTTTTCTAGTGATTACTTTATGAATTACTTGGTGTTATGCAAGAAGGCAATATAGTATGTTGTAAAGTTTCTGTTACCTTGGAGCCAGAAGTTTTAGCTCGCTAAACTCGCGCAATCCTCTGAGCCTAAGGTCCTTCTTCGTTTCTCAAATTTGAATAACAGTAATTCCTCTCTTTTCTAGCCCAACAATGGTTCATCAGGATAAAACTAATCACTAATATGTGAATGTCTCCTGTGTTCTACAACTCTTTCCACGAATCCAGGCACATGAGATATGGAAAAAAGAGAACTTTCTTTTCCTATAATTTCCTAAGAAAATACGAGAGCAGAACTTTAAAATTAATCACCCTCCGCCTCTCTTTTGGGATGGGGTGCACCATACATACCCATCTTCCTTTCAGAGGTCATGGGTCATTCTAAGTTAGTATTAAAAAACAATAGTTATTTTAGTCCTAGTAAAGTGGCAGAAACCCTTTCAGTAATAGCAGGTTCCAGGATTTTATTAAAAAGGTGAGAAAATTACTAGAAACAAGTTTGCTTTGTAAAGACACTGAGTTGCCCTTAGACTCAGATGAGCCTCCAAGCCCACTGAATCCTCATCTAGTCTGACTCCTGTGATGGAAGGAAAAGCACCACATGCTGGAATGGTTTTTGTTAGAGTGTGGGACCAAGAGGAGACTATGTGGGACTTCATGAGGAGCTAGATGGGGTGAAGGACTAAGGAAACCAAGATGAGGGCAGAAGGAAAAAAGAAGCGAGACAGAGTCCTTATGATTAACACTCACTTGGTATGAACTGATGTGCCATTGGAGGGAAAACTAAAGGATGCTTTTGTCCTGTACTCTGAACTCATAATATATGTTTAATAATACAGTAATGGAGTCTTCCTTTCTCCTGGCACATACAAAGGCACAGACAGGTGGTCCCATTATTTTCACTAAAATCATGAACATATAAGAACCCAATCCTTACTTCATTTTTAGCATTGGGGCCAATGTGATATATATGATGTTGCCTGGTCACTCAACTTTTTAGTATATTGTAAGGCGATGCTAGTCTTATGTTAATGAAGATATTTCTTGCCATCTGATTATAACGTTTTTATTGATAAATCATTTAATCACACTTATTAAATGCCTGTCAGATGTCAGGCAGCAAACTGGGGGAATAAATTACAGTTGACATTATACAGTCACTGGTTAAAGAAATAGTAGAATACAGTTCATGCATACACACTAATTAGAAACAACAAATCAATACATCCCTGTGAGGAACAACCACACCAACACACACACACACACACACACACACACACACACACACACACACACACACTCACACACTCCCCTTTATATTTTGTAATCTCAGGTTTGAAATATTTGCTGTGCTTCCTAACTGGTTTGCTAATATACTCTTTTTGTTTAGAGAGAAATTAATACATATTAAAAGGCAGTGCTTATATGGCAATGCAAAGGAAGTAGGTATCTAAAATGTTTTGTCAAATAAGAATAAAGTGGGTGGAATCACTCTACCCAATGTAAACATTTATTACATACCTACAGTAATCAAGACTATGTTATTGGTGGAGAGAGTATCACATAGGTCAGTCAATAGGACAATGAAGAGAACCAAGAAATACTCCATACAAGTACAGACAACTACCTGGTTTTGACAATGGTGCAAAAGAAATCCAGTGGAGGAAAGTAGTATTTTCATCAGATGGTGCTAAAACAATTGGATATCCATAGACAAAACAGAAACTTGAACTTCAGCCTAAATCTCAGATCTTATATAAAAATTAACTCAAAAATGGAACATAGGCTTAAATATAAAATGTAAAACTATAAAATTTTAGAAGAAAACACAAGAGAAGAATCTTTAGAACCTGATTTGGTGAAGAGTTACTAGACATTACAGTAAACAGATGATCCATAAAAGAAAATGAACTGGATTTTAACAAAATTAAAAATCTCTGCTCCTCAAAAACCCTGTTATAGGGTAAAAAGTCAAGGTACAGTCTGGAAGAGAGTATTTGCAAATCATATACTTAAGTAAGACTCGTATCTTTAACATATAAAGAACTCTCTAAACTCAACAGTAAAAAAACAAACAATTCAATTAGAAAACTACTAAAAGATATGAAGCAACATTTCACTGAGGGGAATATATAAATGGCAGATAAGCACATGAAAAGATGCCAACATCATTAGTCATTAGGGAAATGCAATTAAAACCACAACGAGATGCCACTTCACAACCATGAAGATAACTGTAATAAAAAAGACAGACAATAACAAGTGTTGGCATATATAAAGAAAATTGGATCCCTGGTGCTGCTGAAAGGGATGTAAAATAGTGCTGCCAATCTGGAAGGCAGCTTGACAATTTTTTGTAAAACTAAATGTACACTTACCATATAATCCAGCAAACACGTTCCTTGGTATTTACTAAAATGAGTTGAAAGCTTACATGCAAAAATTTACGCATGGAAGTTCCTAGCATCTTTATTCATAATTGCAAAACTTGGATGCAAACAAGTGCCTTCATAGGTGTATGAGTTTGCTTGGGCTCTCATAACAAAGCACGGCAGACAGCATGGCTTAAACAACAGAAACTTCTTCCCTCATAGTTCTGGAGGCCAAAGGCCCAAGGTCAGGGTGTTTACAACAAGGGGTTAGTTTCTTCTGAAGCCCTTCCTTCTTTGCTTGCAGATGGCCACTTTTCTCATGTATCTTCACATGGTTGTTTCCTCTGTGCATTTTTGTCTCCTAATATATTCTTATAAGGATTGGGTTAGGGCCCAGTCTAATGACCTCATTTTAATTTAATTACCTTTTTAAAGACCCTATGTCTAGTATAGTCACATTCTGAGGTACTAGGGGTTAAGACTTCAACATATTAATACAAGGAGGAGGACACAATTTAACCCACAAAAGTAGGTGAATAGATAATTGAATTGTGGTATATCTATATAATGGAATGTTATTCAACACTTAAAGGAAATGATCTATCAAACCATGAAAAGACATGGAGGAAACAAATGCATATTACTAAATATAATTTACAATCTGAAAAGGCTATTTACTGTATGATTTAACATTCTGGAAAAGGCAAAACTTGAGAAACAGTAAAAAGATTAGTGGTTGCCAGAGGTTGGAAGAAGGGGAATGAATAGGTAGAACACAGGATTTTTAGGACAGTAAAGCTATTCTCTATGATATTATAATGGTGAATGTATCATACACATTTGTTAAAATCTCCCAACAAAGTATGCAATACCAAGAGTGAGCCCTAGTGCAAACTGTGTATGGACTTTGAGTGATAATGATGTGTTAAACTGATTCATTCATAACAAATGTACCACTTTGGTGTGGGATGTGATAGTGGGGGAGGCTCAGTGTGTGGGAAGATGTATGCATGTGGGGTCAGGGGATATATGGGAAGTCTATCTTTCTGATCAGTTTTTCTGTGAACCTAAATCAGCTCTAGAAAAGTCTATTAAAGTGACCATACCAAATGCTCACAGGTATGCAGAGAAACTGGATCTCTCATACATTATTGGTGGGAATTTAAGTGATCAAGTTACTCTGGGAAATAGATTAGCAGTTGCTTAAAAACTGAATGTACACTAACCATGTGACCCAACAATCACCCTTCTGGGCCTTTATCCCAGTGAAATAAAAACTCATATCTGCCCAAGAACCTATACAAGACTGTTCATAGCAGCTTTATTTGTAATCACCAAAAACTGGAAACAACCAAAATGTCCTACAATAAGTGAATTGTAAATAAACTCTAGTACATCTATCCATAGAATATTATTCAACATTAAAAAGGAATTTGAATAGGTCTCAGTAACATTGAGTGGAGTGGAAAAAGCCATTCTCAAAGATCATGCAATGTATAATTCTTGACATACATATAATATTCTAGGTATCTGATATATATATATATATATATCAGTTTTTCTGTGAGTATATATATATATATATACACACACACATATATATATATAATATCAATTATTGGTTGCAGAAGGTTAAGAGTGAGGGATAGGTGTGTCTATAAAGAGCATGAGGGAGATCTTTGTGGTGATGGAATAGAATAGTTCTTTATCTTGATGGGGGCAGTGGTTACAGAAATCTACACAGGTGATAAAATGATATAGAACTATACACACATACTGTAATAATGTGAATTTCCTGGTTTTGATATTTTTCTGTAGTTACATAAACTGTAGCCCTAGGAGGAAACTGGGGGAAGGGTACATGGGACCTCCCTGTACCAACATTTTGTGACTATAATTATTTCAAAATGAAAAGTTAAAGAATGTACTGTTACAGACATATTAGCATTTAACTGAGACTTTCTTAGATAATTAGAATGATGAGAATCTTTGAAAATCACTGGAAAGTGATGAGAAAAATCCTCCTAAGTGTTCCACATAGGGAAACACATGGTATTGATTTATTTACATAAATACTTCCTACTTTCTAGGATATGTCCTCCTTAGATGGGGTTGCAATCATGTAAATTATTGTTTCCTTTTTTAAAAATAAGTCACTGCTGGAATGAAAGGTCAATGGCAGAGAAAATGATGTTAAAATACAGTAAAAACACAGAAGGAAATATATATTTATAAAGCTTTGATTATTTATTGAAATTAATCCATTTGTTCCTTACTGAGTTTTAAAAAAACATTAGTTTTACTATTTTCCCCATTTTTTTGTTTATACAAGTATTTTATTGGCTCAGTGGCTCAGAGAGAAATAGGAAAATGTCTATCCACATTATGTTTCCTTACTAGATTTCTTCCTATTTTATATTCTCAACAATTCTGGTGTTCTCAGCAGTATGACATTTATATATTAGATCTGTGATGATCGTTAATGACAGTCATTGCATGAACCGTTTTCTTGACTCACAGCAGTAAAAAAGCCCAAATCTTCCCTCGAAAGACTTTGTTCCCATTATATTTCCTACCAGTGAAATTTTTTTATCCTTCCCATCTTCTAAGTTTGTGATTTTGGAGCATTCTTATGTATTATATTGCCTTGACTAAGTTCCCCCTATTGATGTATTTTTCTAATGGATTTTTTTTAATAACAAGTATACACAAACTTACATATGCATACACATACACAAATTATATAAAATACTGTGAAGTATCTCTTCAGTGGAAAAGCAGAATAAAGGAAGGAGGGTGCTAGCTTTCCATCTTTTCTAGTTTCCATTTCATCTTCTGAGTAGATATAAAAACGAAAACTTGCTCTGGCAAGCATGGGGAGTTGTAGTATCTCCCCTTTATTTTTCAAATTAATGCTGTATGAGCACTGAAAAATTATAAAATAAATTTTTGCATAGAATCATGACAACCACCAGACCTTTAAGAATACATATTATTATTCATTTTAATTACTTGTTCAAGCCTTGCTAATAGGAAAATATGGACTTCACCTTTCCTGGGTGTTTGTGCCAAAAAACTTATTTTGTTTACAATTGCTGAATAGTTTATGTGTTTTCAGCTGGCAGATGCTTCAAAGTGATGAAAGGTTAAATGATGATAATAAAGGATCATTCCTTTTAGTCTTGCTGTGATCTGAGCTCATCACTGAATGCTTGACTTAGTCAATGGTTCTGCTTACATTCCTGAGAAAAAGGACTTTGTATTAGGGTTTCCTAGAGAAATTGAACCAATATTTATTTTAAGGAATTGGTTACACAATTATGGAGGCTGATAAGTCCAGACCCAAGAGAACTGATGGTGTAGTTCCAGTCTGAGTCCAAACTCAAAGGCAGGAGACCAGTGTCCCAGCTCAACGACAGTCAGGCAGAGAGAAAAGTTATGTTTTACTCAGCTTTTTATACTATTCAGACCTTCAGTGGATTGAATGGGGGCCATTCATATTGATAAGGACAATCTGCTTTATTCAGTCTACAGATTCAAATATAGAAATACCCTCATAGACACACCCAGAAATAATGTTTAATCTGGGCACCTCATGGCCCAGTGAAGTTGACATAAAATTATCCATTAAAATTTATTCTGCAGTGGTCACTGGGTATTTTTTTTTATTTTTGTGCTGCAAATGGAATAGAAAAAACGTTACAAGGGACAAGAGAATCAAAACTACACTGATTTCTTTTTATTAAAGGGCTCCGACACCTGTCTTCCTGTTATTTTTTTTTTCCCGACAATTATATGTGCATCAAAGGCCAACAACTGTTCTTTCTTATGAAAGTGACTCAAGGAAAAATCAGTGTGCTATCTACAATGTAGTGTTTACTGCTTTTTACCCAATTTCACTTTCCTGACACCAATGAATCAGATTCCCATTTCTCCACTTAGCCTCCATAGAAATACAGATCACCATAGTACCCAGTCATTTCACAGAATCCATAGATAACTGTAGATACTTTGGGAGGTAATGGAAGCTGTTTCTGTGTTATTAAATTAGAACCACCAGTGGTTAATCTCCTTGCTAACCTATCAGTGTAAAAATAGTATCTGAAAAGAGATAATGATTGGAGTTATTCCTCTAATAAGCAATAATATGAAGCTACTTCTCCAAATAAAAACATTTACTGTGTCCTTTATTCAACACACATTAATGAAACCTTGGCTAAATTCAAGATACTGCAAAGTTCTGCAGATAAGCATTAGTATGAGTAAAATATTCTGTTTTGGGACTTAATAGGATAGAAATTCAAGAAAACAACTAGCAACAGGGTTTAAAACAACTATGAGGGCACCTTTCTAGTGTGAAGAATGAGATGATGGACAGCAGGTTTGAGTAATTTTTAAAGTCTAGGCAGGCAGCTCTAAAAAGGTCTGAAAATGGCAATAGGGCTTTGGCCATAGTTATTTGAGCTAGGAAAATATGTCCAGCCTCTGGCTTGGTCTGAAGAAAGCAAAGAGAACAATGAAGAAATAGACCAATTACCAGTAGTGGAATTTCAGAACAGAACTCTATTTAGAAGAATTGAAGTACACGATGTGAAAAATCAGACATTTGGAAGAAGGTCAGAGGCCATTCAGTAGAAATATAGCACTTTGCTAGGGGCCAATTAATAGCAAGGGCAACTTGATGCCTAGTCAAAAATGCTGTTGGTGTGAAGGTCCTTAGAGATTACCCCCTTTAGTCCTTGTTCAGTCTTGGGATCTGAACACTCTGATCCTTCAGATGGATATTTAGTCTCAAAAGAGGGAAGATGCAAAATCAAAGTACAGTGTAGGTCTTACAGAAGTCAGAATCACCAGCCTCAAGAAGCTGAATTTCTGTATCCTCCTATCATAGATTTGCTTTAGTGGCAGAGGAGAAAGATAGAACCTTTATAGTTAAATGAACAAAATTAGCACTTGTTACTAAATGGGTGATGTGTGAATCATTGAAGCTTCTTATAATTAGTTTCCTTATATTTAAATGTGTACAGGGAAGAGCAATTGCATTGATGGCCTTAGTTTTTTTCAGTCTTATTATTGTGGGTAGAGTCCTGCTTCTTGACTCTGAAAATAGCCATGTGATTTGATTTGACGAATGAGATATTGTTACCAAATATGATGCAAGTAGAGTCCTCAGTTATCTGCTGCTCTATGAGAAATCATCCCAAAACATAGTGATTGACAAAAAAAAATCACTGTATTTTAGTTCTCTGGGTCAGCAGTTTGGGTTTGGCTCAACAGGGTGTTTTCCTGCTGGTCTTTTCAAGGGTGGCCTGTGCAGATGCATTCATCTGATGACTTGATTTAGTGGCTGGTTTGCCAAGAGTTCTCAGCTGGGGTGACTGGTCTCTGCTCCATGTGTTACCCTCTTGCAAGATATACAGAGAGTTTCCTCACATGGTAAATACCTTCCCAAGAAGATGAAAGCAGAAGCTGCAAAGCCTGGGCTCAGAAGTTGAGCAATGTTATGTTGATACATTCTGTCAGTCAAAGAAAATCACAAGACAACCCCAGATTCAAGAGATGAGTAAACAGACACACTGCAAAAGGCATGTGTAAGGGGAGGGGAGGATCATGGTTTTCTTTGTAAACACCTGGACATATAAAGGCGTGAAAAGCACTTGTATATAGACACTTGTTTATCTGTTATTAAATCCCCCTGCTATCTTTCTGGAGGATGAGCTGTATGGAATGGAACTACACCATCCATCACCTTTCTATCCCAGACTAGTATTCAATCAGCTGACCCTCAGACTGAGTGAGTCCAGTCAACCCAGCTACTTGATATACAGTTGACTACAGATGCATGAGTGAACCCAATCAAGATTTCAAAATCATCCAATGGGCCCAGAAACTTGAGAGCAATAAGAAATAGTTATTGTTTTAAGCCACTGAGTTTTATGTTACTTTGTTATATAGCATTATAATGCCCCTAGATAACATATATAGGGTCTGATAAAGCTAGATTCCTGAAAAAGTTTTTGTGTATTTATAGGAATGTGTATGTGTGTGTAATTGATCCTATAAGGGATCAGTATAGTGCCCAGCACCCAAGATATTCAATAAATATTCATTGAATGGACAGTTTCAGATGCTAATGGATATTAGCAGAGAGGTTTCAAAATTTTATTGAATATTCTATGACAGTAGAAGGTCATCTAAATCCTGACTCTGGGTAATTGTAGATATATTTCTTTTTCTCAAAAATGAGTTTTCTTTCATGAGTTAACTATGTATTTGACCCAAGACTGATTGTTCTTACTTTAAAATGTAAGTCAGTGATTTTCTTTAGGTGAAGCCAGAAAGTAGTGCCCTTTAAGAAGCTTCTCTGACCTGGAGCGAATCTACTCAGTGTCTTCAGATTTCTATTTTAAATGATCAGAAAAATGATCAAAGAGTGATTGGTGTATTTTGATCACTTTTCTGATTAATGCATAAATCTGTCAGGTTGAGCTTGCAGCAGTTACTACTCACATTTTAGAGTAAGATATTTTTCCTCTGGAAACTTTATGTCAAGGCAGCTAGGATTTTACAATACAAGTAGAACATATCAAACACCCTCTTTAGTGAGAGAGTGCTCCCAAATGGTACATAAAGGCACAGAATTTGCTTGTGGTATGTTGAATTCTAGCTGTTGTGTTTTCACAAAGAATATGTTTAGAAGATAATCTTAAAGCCTAAAGGGGTACAATTTTACCATGTTCTAATGCATTATATATGTAGAATATTGTTTTTCAAATCTTTTATGTCTTCCACACTTCGTTTGCCAAGGAAAAAAATATTTGTAAGCTGAATAAAAGTCTAGATGCAAAATAATTGAAAGGTCTTATTTTGTAGCCCTGTGGTTGTTCACATCCTGTTGTTATAATAGCTGGTGTTCACTTGCAGTGTTGTGATTTTTGTGAGGAGAAAGAAGTAAGTAAGTAAGGGGTGGGAGAGAGAGAGAGAGAGAGATGGAGATAGAGAAAGAAGGAAGGAAGGAAGGATAAAGGAAAGAGAGAAGGAGAAAGAAGAAAAGGAAGGAAGGAGGGAGGGAGGGGGAGGAAGCAAAAGAGAAAAAGGAGACCGAGTAAGAGAAAGCACTCCCTCTCTTCTCCAGCAAGGTTTTTAATCACCTCTGGAAGGTACTTCAAGTGTTTGTTCTTTCTGGAGCAGGATGCAGCTATTACTTTGAGTTACATGGCAGAGGTAACTCTCTGGACAGGAGTAGAGAAGTAGATCAGTGGCCAGAGGCAGTAAAGAGTGAATGGGCCTTAGTGACTAAAATCTAAGCATTTCTGATGCCAAGATCTCTGCTGACAGGGGCTTAATCTCTTGGAAGGGTAACAAAAGGAATGGAGGCTCCACAGTTATTGATGGTCAGGCATACATCCAGATTCCTAGGACAGCAGGAAATTTATTTCTGGCAAGTCCAGCATAACACATAGGTGTTGTTGTTATTATCATTATTACTAATAGGTGACATAAAAAGAAAAACATGCTTTCTACTAGTTTAATTGAAACAGAATGGCATTCTCATTAGTAAAATACCAGCTTTGCAAGTTTACTGTTCCTGATTGATGAAGGAAGAATTGAGGCAAAAAATCAGGAGGGATTAACTCTTAATCCATTCCCCATTACTAAGTAATCAGTAACTGACCTTGAGCAAGTGTCCCAACCGCTCAGAATTTTAGATGTTTCAATCTAACCTACTTGTCCTAACAATATTGCAAACAGCAATCAACAAGGTAATATTTGTATGATAAAAGCTCTGTGGAAAGTAGTACATGGGATAAAAGTTAATTTTTCTCACTACTCTTGCAATAATAAGTGGACTTTTGAAACAAGGAATAAATTGCATATCTTATGGGGAGGCTGAGGGGGAAAAAGCGGCACAAAAATTCATAGTCATGAATTGGTCACAGGCATGATAGTACAGCAGGGAGAATACAGCCAATGATTCTGTAACATCTTCCTATATTGACAGATAGTAACTGCACTGGAGGGGGTGAGGATTTAATAATAATGTGTGTAACTGTGGAATCATTGTATACTTGAAACCAAAATAAGATTGTATATCAATGATACGTCAGTTGAAAAAATATATATATATAGTAAAAATATACATAACATTTTTAGTTGCTTTTCTTTGGATTCTTTAAATTAAGTCGTTTCTGATATAAATAATAATATTAATTTAATCACTTACCATTAATTCCTTATGTTGTGTTTTCAATATTAGATGTTTTGCATGAAAGTTTAGAATCATTAATAGAACATGAACTATCTACTCTGTGGACTATACTGTTCTAAAAAATGTGGCTCATTCTAATCATAGATTTTATTATTGTTTACTGAGAATAACTGCTAATTGACACTATGCAGGGATCTTTTCACATATGGTATTGGTATTTTTTACAATAATTTACAAGGCTATAAGGTAGATGATAGTATTATCATTTTATAGATAAAGTGACCTTATGTTTAGAGAACTTAAGTCACTTACTGATACCATGAAAGAGTTAGACATGTCTTCTTATTATGTTAGACTATACCCAATATATAGCCTGTGCCTACAAGGAGCATAAGATCTAGCAAGAGAGAAAATTTCAGATGTAAATGTTACGACAATTTAAGAGAGACAGTGATAAATACCATAAAAACAAAATAGAGAAAATGTGAAGAGATACTGGCAATAATAATTATCTTTACTTCTAGGGGTCATTAAAGAGCTAATATTTGAGAAGGATCCTGAGAGGAGTTTGGAATATAAAAATGCAGAAATGGGGCGAAATCCATTTTAACTAGTAGAATCTTAATGTTAAATTTATGTAAGATGGGATGGGAATAGGGTGATATTTGGGAAATACTGAATGCTCATTTCTCTTTTGGCTTTTGAAGCACATGACCTTAGCTCTAACTATCTCGGGGTTTCAGATGCCTGGAGTAATAGTGAGACTTGTTGTCATGGAATGAAAAGTGGAGAATAAGGCAAGTTTTAACTTTTAATGTGGAAAAAAAGAATTTTGCGACAAAGTCAGTGTTTTTTTTGAAAACAAAAGGAATTTCCAAATTCATTTGTCATCCAATAATAAGAACTAAGAATTACTTAAACCACTGAGCTTCTTCCATGAGGTAGTGAAGATGCTCTGCTCATAGAGCAGCCAAATCCTAAGGCTTCCTTCTCTAGAGGAAAGAATATTTGATATGAAAGAGGAAAAGAAGATCTTTCTTGCTGGTTCAGCGAGTGTCTGCAAGAAGAAACAGAAAGGAGAAGGCAGAGGGGTGTTAGTAAGGAAAACAGCACCGAGTAGGGGTGGGATGGGTTTTTTCCAGGGGTCTTCTCAGGGCTCTGGAGGGAGTGTTCCTTGCAGCCTGCCCAGTACTGCTTTGCTCGCTACAGCTGGGCAGCTCTGTGTTCTCCAATCATAGAGCAAACACGATGTAGCCGAGGTGCTTACAGCGACATTTCTGGGTGGAGTATCACAGCAGGGGCACAGCTGCTCTTCTATAAGTTCTGTTTGCCAGGAAGCCGTTTCCATGTGAGTCATAGCATCTCTCAGAAGGACTGAAAGTACTAGGAGGGTCTGAGATGAGACAGTCAATCAGAGCATACCACCAAACTCTGTACCAGCTCAAAGCCAGATTAGGAGCTGTGTTATTGGATGCCACTGGGTGGAGGGAACCACAGTCCTTGAGACCAGGGAAGCCTGAATCAGTCCTTTAACCTGAGGTTTATTACACCACAGCCTACCTTGAAAGGACCTCAGAAGGTGGAGAGAAGACTGAGGCAAGGGAGAGACCAAGAACTTTTTCCTGAGTCTAAGTTTAATACAAGGGAAGTCTTTAACAATTTCTTTTTTTCCCACATTACGATAGGTTCCAGTTTGGGAGAAAAACTAGATTATTGGTAGATAAGAATAAAGAATTTACATTTTCTCTATGAATCTGATTTGGTATGAGGCCACACTAAATTGTGAAGGAGATATTATTCCCATTGTTGAATAAGGAAAAAAGATTGGGAGGAGCTCAATAACTTGACCAAAGTAACAGAACAGGATTAGGATGAGACAGAACTTGAGTTAGATATTCTGATTCCGTAAGTCATGCTTTTACCATAACACTATGCAATAGTAGTAGGGAATAGCAAATAAACTTGTTTGGATAGATTACAAGAAACATGGCTGGGAATTAAATGTATAATGTCCTATCTTGGACAAACATGCAGTATCTTTTTTAGGAATTATGAGAACAAGAAGGAAGTTTGAAGTTCAAACCCAATCTAGGTCTGGGTAGAAATATAGGAAAAGAGTACAGGTTTGTACACCTGTTACACAGTATTATGCAACTGCTACATCTTGGTTTATATCCATAGGTAATATTTAATAAGAACAATATTAAACTGTAAAATAAGTATAATCACAACCTATTAATAATATTTCCTTTGATGACTACTTGAGTAGTCAAACCTTTGATGTCTTGAGTCATCTAACCTTTTAAAACATTTTATTCCCAATGTCCATCCATTTCTGGTACTGTAAACATAACTGTCATGTTATAGATTTCAAAGACTGTTAAGATATGAAGATGTCAGTTTCTGTAACAGGAATGGAGCCCAGGTGCAGCTAGGGCAAGATATAAATATCTGTTTTTGATATTTAGTTTTTATAAGTGTTTTCTTCAGAATTTCAGTAATTAGGCCTAAAACTTTCACAGTTTTACTTATTTTTGTTAATAACATGAAGACATTAAAACTACAAAATTCTTCTCTTGTACTTAAAATTTATATATGGTAATTTGGATTAATTTGCATAAATACAGTATTTTTTAAAGACAGAAAATAGAGAAATGAACTTGTTGCATCTAAAATAACATTATTTGTCAATAAAATGTGCTCAGTTTTGGATTTTCATCGCAGCTTCTACATCTGTATGTTCACTTGCTGTTTACTTATGTAAAATTTTGAATTGTAATACTGATAAATATATTTTTAATAAATCTTTCCAAGTTAAATGAAGGCACCAATTGATAAGGTGTGATAATTTTAATAGCTATTACATATAAAAGGAAATGGAGAGTTGCAAGGTCTTAGGGAATGAGTTTTGGGCTATTTGCATATGAACAGAAATGTTTTATTTGAAGGACAGTATGGAAAAGGGGAGTCCTTAAAGTTGGAAAAGAGCAGAAAAAGAAATGAGAACATCTGAGAAGATTTGGGCCCTGTTGGAGAAATAAAGAGCCCAGTATGTTATTGGTGATGGCTAATATTTTAATTCACTTAAAGACAGTCTGTTGGGCCTTTATTTTTAATACCTGACCATATTTATAATTGCATAATACAAGAGAAGGAAGGAAAAACATTCAGTAAATGTTACTAGGACTACATTAACAAATTCTTAATTACTATTATTGTGAGCATATTACCCATGTAACATAAATTATTTGGTACCTACAACAGTGACTGGAAAATAGACTTATAGTGAATATTTATTTAATGACTGCTGACTATTTCATAAGAGCTATTACATTTTGAAATGATGGGTAGAGATTGGCAATGTAGAATTAAGAATCATACACGTTGAGTCAGACTCAGTCTTTAACTGACTAGAGATTCAAATTAATGTCTCAGTAAGTTCACAAATTACCATATGCCAGAGTTCTGAAGGGCCTCTCAAGTATGCTTGGAACTATGAAGATTAGGTTGTTCATAAACCCCTCATAATGATGTATTTTAAAAAGACATGTGGATAAGGCAGACTAGATGTTTTATTTTTGTTCTGTTCTGTTTTGTCTTTAAGGCTGTGAATTATGGAATCCCATAGATCTGGTTTGAATGTTAGCTCTACTACTTTCTTGTGTGACTTAGCTATGTTATTCAATCGCTTTAAATACCCAATTTATCATCTCTACGGCAGAAATCATATACCCTTCACAAAATGGTTGTGAGAAAAATTAAGTGAAATACATATATACATAGTCAGACTTAATACATGTCACTTCTCTATCATCTGCTAATTAAATCTGCTATATAGTAAAGCTGTGATTATTTGCATTTCTGTATGTGTATATACCCAAGTAAACTACCATTCAGGTCACAAAGTAGGTGAGTATCTCTAACTCCCAGTATGTTCCCTTTTGCTTCCTTATAGACACACCATGGAAAACTATTTTATTCTCTACTATCATAAATTAAATTGGTCTGTCCTATTTTCAGCTTCATTTATTTGAGTAAAATAATAACTATATGCATTTTATAAATAAAATAGCTATAAAAATAAAATAATTATTGAATAATAAAAAATAATAATTAATTAAATATGGTATATATGCTTCTGTCTTCTTTAGTTCAATTTTATGTCTATGAGATGTGTCCATGTTGTTGTCTGTAGCTGTAGTTCATTTTTTTCATTGTTGTGGGTAATTTTCATTTGTTTATTCTATAGTTGTTAGGCATTTGGGTTGTTTCCAGCTTTTGATTTTTGTAGGTAATACTGCCATGAACATTCGTAACAGTCTTGTACATGTCTTTTCATGGTCAAAACCACTCCTTTCTCCTTGAGATATATTTAAATTTACAGTTCTAGCATGTGTGTGTGTGTGTGTGTGTGATCACAACAGATATAGTCAAACTATTTTTCCAAGTGTATGTACTAGTTTCAATTCCATTGGAAATGTATGAGAATTCTAGTTGCTCCATACCTCATCAATACTTGATATCAGTCAGTAAGGGTATTGTGAATAAATAAAAAATAATGTACCTATGTATAATTATAGTCATTTTTATGGGGCCATCATGTCTAGTTGTGATTTTAATTTGTATTTCTGTGATGACTAATGATGCTGAATATCTTTTCACATGCTTATTACCATTTTCATATCATTTTTGGTGGTGTTCCTTTTTAAGTTTTGCTCAGTTAAAAATTAGATTGTTAGTCTTTTATTGACCTGCAGTATTCTGAGTTCAAGTTCTTTGCAGTGCTTAAATATTGGGAATATTTTACCCTAATCCGTAGTTTGCCGTTTCATTCTCTGTTGTATTTTTGATGACAGAACTTCTTAATTCAATAATTCTTTTATTGTTAGTGCTCTTATATGCTGTTTTGGGACCTAGAAAAAAATTTTTGCCTAAGGTTAAAGAGACATTGTCTTATGTTTTATTCTAGCAACCTTTTATTTTTTACACTTAGGATCTATCTCAAATTACTTTTGTATAGAGTGTGATGTAAGGGTCAATTTTTTTTTCTCTATTGATAGCTAATGGACCAGCACAATTTATTGAAAGGCTTCCCTTTCAATCTGAATTGCAGTGGTACTTTGTTGTAAATCAGGTGATCATATATCAATTGCAGTATTTAAGATTTTGTGTTCTTTAATAAAATAAGACAATAATTTATAATTGGAACATTGGGTGGTAAAACTGTTCTTTCTCTGACACATGCATGAGTTGCTTATTGTCAAACCCTACAAACTCAGAATCAAGATGGACTTTTCTGAATTGGTGTCATTTATTTATTTGTCAGCGTTCATCTGTATAGGGTTCAATTCCAACTTCCATCTGTAATGTGCTACTTGTTTGCCCATGTGTGCATTCATTCATTGTTTTGAGGACATGCAGCCTTGTTCTTGGCACTAAGGCCAGTGTTTCTACATGTTAATCAGATACCTGCATGTGGCATGTATCTGCACATGCTGTTGATTTGGACCAAATTGAACCAGAACCTAAGGGGAATGGGCCATAAAAGTAGAGGTAAGAATGGGTTAGACTGAAGAATGGAGAATGCATTTGGGGAATAGGTCTGTGGCCCACACTAGAAACTAAAATTTGCATTATGAGTCATTCCTAGGTATAGAAATGCTGAAACGTAATAGCTACGGAGTTTTGATTCTTGCGAATATTTTTTTAAAGAAGGACCCCTTGATACAGATTAAATGATCTTAATGTTCCCATGTTATTCCATTTAAATCCAATTAACTACATATTTTTTAGAGAGAAGGTTGTTCTTTTAGAGCATATCTGAATCTGATTTATTCCCACAGGAAAAAAAGAGTAAAGCTACTCAAAATTCTATTAAAAATGTATTACAAGTAAGAGCTCTGTTTTCCTTTCCTATTTTTTTTAAAGAGGAAAATGCAAGTTATTTGATGATGGATTCAGTTTGCATTGAGTCATCTTTTATCACAGGATTCAAAGAGAGATTTCTTTGAAGCACATCCTTGCTGAGACATAAAAACAAGTTGGGTAAAGCCGACAAGTTTGCTACAGTGACTTAGTCTGGAATATAGGAAGAACAGTGAACAGCTACCAAAAACTGCCTCCTCTTTTTTGCTGTAGTGTGCTGAACATTACAATTTTTCTCCTGAAATAGCATTAAAATTGATCATTTTCTTATAAAATACAAAGAGTATGTTTCAACAGTATTGTGTTTAGCTCCTAAAGAGCAAATCTGGGAGGTTAAATGTGAACCATAAAATGGTTTCTCAATAAAAGGATTGGGTGGGTGGCAAAAGAAATGGCCGATAAGAGTTGATATGTGGTGGTTATTGATTCTATATAATATTCTGAAGGTTTCTCTTTCACATTTTCCTTTCCAGAAAAGAAAAAAAAAAAGGATTTCAGTTAGTAATTTGAGTAAGTTGTGTTGAACACTATTCAACAGAATAGTTCAGTCTTCATAAAATATACCATTATCATTGTTCTAAGGCAGCATAGTAATTAAAAAACACATATCAGTTGGCCAAGTGACAGATAGCTGTTACCCTGGTCTAAAAAGTTAATAGGTTTTAAAGATGTAAATGAGAAGATGGCCTGTTATTCATTCCAATATACTGGATTTTGTCACCTTATAATTCTGTTATTTTCACCAATTCATATTTTAGCATATTGCAGATATATTTTCAATGCAATTAGTTTGGTATGAATATAGCAACTTTACAAGTATTTAGTATCTTGGTCATATTTTTCTTTGGGAATATATCTTCTCCTTCAGAACTCTTTAGCTCTGCAATCAACACTGCTGACCAAACAAATATATTTCACAGGAGTGTCTGCTCAAATCTTGATTTGAAAAAGATAATTTCTCTTCTTGGACAATAAAGTTTTAATCTGTACTAGGGAATCACAACAAACATTTGTCAATGGTGAATTTAGTCAGGGTGCTAGCAGAAAACAGAAGGTGCACTCAAAGGGTTAACTGGTAGCAGAAGGGACTAATAAAGGAGGTGTTAAGAATGACTGTATGAAGGCAGAATTAAGAGAAGCAAAAAGGAATAGTGAAGCTTTCAGGAGCCCACAACCATGGAAAGCCATTACTCCTCCACAGCCTGATGGGGTAATGTGGAGAGTGGTGGCGTCAGAACCCGCTGATGGCTGTAGCCGTGGGCAGTGGGCTGCCCACTTAGAGGATACAGCTAGAGGAACACAGCCACCATCAGAATCATGGGCTGGGACGGAGGCAGGTGAGGTAGAAATCAGTACTTGGTAACTTTGTCCTCTTACTCCTTTTCTTCTGGTAGTGCCTCCTGTCAATTGAAATTAACAATGTGTCAGAGGGCAAGAGATACCAAGTGATGTAGTTCTGGGGCAAAGATCAAGACAAATAATAGATCCAGAGGATAAAAGTGGAGAATAACCAGCACAGTCTATCCCTTTTTTCCAATTAGCATTCATTCCTGTTCTTCATTTAGATAGACAAATCTGAAAAATGAGGCAAAAAAATCACCAAACACAGAGGAAACACAAAATCTTAGTAAATGTATTATCATCTTAGGGAGATGTCAGTGTAGCTATAATCTCACCAGGAATTTTAATTATAATGGTCTTGAGCATCTGTGCCCTTCATGTATAGTATCCATGTCCAGGGTAGATGGAAATGATTAATATAAAGCATAGCTGATCATAGTGTTCACTTCTGTAACTCATTGTAAGGCTTAAGTTACAAGGATTGATGAAATTTTGGCTTCATTCTTTGATCACCAGTTTCATGATTCCTTTGCTCTCTGCCAGTATTACTTAATGAGATTTTTTCCTGTTGGAGTCACCCAAATCTTCATTACAATAGAATCCATCTCTGGTGGTCCTGTCTTGATTATGTTGCCCCAATTTCCCATTGTCAACTAATAAAAGAATGACTGTTTTAATAGGTGCCATAGTGAGTTGCCTGGATTTCAAAATTTTCTTTGCCCCCACTGTTTGGAAGCAATCAAATTTCTCCTTGGTACTTAAATTATTCAAATAAATACATTGACCTCTTTCTTTGCCTGTTGGTTCATCAGAATTAGGGGCCCAAGATGGCCTAAAGTCATTCTCAGTTTCTATTAAAATGGAATCATGACTGTGTTTCCTGGTGGAAGCGTTGGCTTTCCACACACACTAAGGTCATGTGTAGTGCACAGTACTAGGTATAATAGTAAGAAGGGCTATCCCACATCTACTCCTGGTTTCCAGACCCATGCACCTGGAAAACAGAGGGAAGGGATCCTGAGTGATGTAGTCCATGAAGTTCAGTAACCAAGGAACAGAGAAGGGTGGGTTATAGAGCTGAAAGAGAAAGTGGAGAAAATCCAGCAAAAAGCACCGATTAATAATGCTTTTGACTAATACATGGATTCTTTTCAACTGGCATATTTTCACTTCATTCTTTTTGCTACAAATCTGTAATTTGTTGATTAGAAAACATCTTCAGGAATATAGATAGGCCCCATACGGAATATGAGGGTGAGGCATTCCCTTCTTCAATCCTGCATCGGTTTGCTAGGGCTGCCATAATAAGGCATTACAAACTGGGTGGCTTGAACAACAGTTTACCGTCTCAGTTCTGGAGGCTGCCGATCCGAGATGAAGGTGCTGGCAGGGCCAGCTCCTCCAGAGATCCGTTAGGGAGCATGTGCTCCGCACCTCTCAGCCTGGCTTCTGATAGTTAGCTGCTTTCTTTGGCGTTCCTTGGCTTGTAGATGGGGATTGTCACCCCAATATCTGTCTTTATCTCCACAAGTGTTCTGTGTGTGTGTGTGTGTGCCTGTGACCAAATTTCTCCTTTTTTATAAGGATACCCATTATATTGGATTAGGGGCCTACCCTACTTCAGTATGATTTCTTCTTAACTAAGTACATCTACAATGACCCCATTTCCAAATGAAGTCACATTTTGAGGTACTGGGGATTAGGACTTGAATATATGAATTCTGGTGGGGGGTGCCACAATTCAGCCCATAATAGATTTTGATGCCTATTACACTGTATGGCCCAGAATAGGTCCCCAATAACTATCTTTGAATGAATATATAAGTAGTAGAAGAACAGATGAGAACACATTTATCTATTTAAAAATTTTTTGGCGTGTTAAATCTTATATCCTATCCATTAGGCTTCATCTGATTCTCCCGAAAACTATTAATATAAGAAACTTGAGTTAGTACCAGACAGGTCTTCTATTTGCCCCTAATGATTAATTAGTGGTATAAGAACTGTGTACTGTATTGGGTAATAAATCCTTCACTCAAGTTCTACCTCTGATGGTGCCCACTCAGCCAGTTTCAGAGAAAGAAATCTCTCAAGCCCATAAATGTCATTCTGACCTCTGAATGATCAGTTTACTTCCTGCATCATGAAGTTTGATTAAAAAAATTATTACTTGAGCTGGTTACATGCAGATGCTTTTAACGCTCATAAAATAATCCAATCACTTTCAAATCTAATTTTGATATTTATCCCAGTGATAACCTGTGCATAAGAAAAATTAAGATAATTTTTGCCAACATCTGAGTCACTTATCCAAGATAATTTCATTTGCCATCCTGCTGCCTGTCCTAGTACCTCCTACAGGCATATTTTTTACCACAAACTTTGAAAGTTTATAGGAAGCCTTTTCTTTTCCAGTAAACACTGTCCAACATTTTTGAACATGGAAAGCAAAGATACTCTTATTTTTTGTTTCTTCATCTAATTTTCTCCTCTGCCAAATCTTGAGTAGCAATAATGTGTTTATAAAGCTATTTTACAGGAGGCCATCCATCATACCTTACAGTGCAGTGCTATGCGGAGAGCCTTGGAGTTGGAACCCATTCTCAAGTTAGGAGTTTAGATATTCAATGAGATAAGGTTATTTATCACTAAGTATAAGCAAGTATTAATATTATTTTCTTTAATTAGCTGTTATTGATCCTTTTTTTCTCCACTATAACCCTGTTATAAACTTCATTTAACAGATGAGGAGATTGTTAGATTAATTAATCTACCTGAAGACAAAAGTTGATAGTGGTAGCGGAGTTAGACATGGAGCTACAGCTGTCTGCCTTCAGAGCCCACCATCATTCCCACAATCATTACTACTTAAGAGCAATTTGACAGAGTAGAAGGCTTGACCCTTCTCCAACCACATCACTCTTTTTCTACCTTGAACTCTCTTTGCACAGATAACTAGATAACTCCTACTCATGGGGTTCTGCTTTGACATCAGTTATGCAGTAATACCTTCCCTACTCATGCTTGTCACTTCTCCTTGGTGGAATTTATTTCAGTCATAGTTTCTTGTTTAGTGTCTGTGATCCTCATGGGGTGTTAAACTCCATTAGGGCAGGGATTATAAGTCTCTGACTTATTTTCCACCATATCTCCATCACAAAGTACAGTTCCCAATTCTGCTGTATACATGTTCCTTGATTCACAGATGAGTAAGAACACATGATACTGTCCTGCAAGTTTTATGCTCAATAAGTCCCAAGAACAATTCAGACAGAACAGTTAGGGTTTGTAAAGGAAGTGCCTCTTCTCAAATATTCTGAAATTCATACAGGAGATAAGAGCACAGTGCCTACTTTAGAGATCATTTAGTCTTCATGAAATGCTACAAAAACATATATGCATATAAACATAATATGCTTTTCTACTAAGCTATAAAAAATTGATGCACTTGATTAAAGTAAGAATTAGTGCTCCAAAAGACTAGCTTGGAGTAATATTTTCAATTTTAATTGAAATTCTTACTGTATATAGCACATGTTCCTACAAACATTGAACCTATGCTTTATATCTCCCATTTTACAGACTATAGTTTACTACCAGATTAGATCTATTTAAAGTTTACCTTAATAAGTTTTAAATGCAAGCATGAATCACAAATAAGAAATAAAATGTTTTTCATTTAATCATATCCAATTATTAATAGTAGGATGATTAAACATAAGATATTAACACACTTATTAGTATGGAAAACCCATAGGTATTAGTTCTTTAAATTTCTGTTGAATAACTTCTAGTCAAGTGGTTACCAAACCTTCTGAACATCAATATCGTTTGGGCAAGTATTGTAAGATAACACAAATGATAGTACCCCATTCTTAATAAGTCTGGGCTGGAGTCCTGAAACCCACATTTTTAGGGAATTTTCCAGTGATTTAGATTTTCACATGAGTTTGAAAACAGCTAAAGTCTTCTACAACAAGATAGCAAATCTGGCTTTGCTTCATGCCTCAGCCACTTCTTAATGATACATTAATAACTTGGGGTAATGAATTATTTCAGATAACATTCACTCAAACTTTCACCATTCTTTTTCCAACTGAAATATAGGGGCCAGAAATTTTCATTCATCCTTTATTTAAATAAAATAGGATATAAGCATAGGCAGTAATCTTGGAGCTAAAATTAATATAATGGTACTTGGATGCAATTATTTTATACATTGAATTCTGCACTAGAGACTGTATTTCAAAGTGTGGTAGGAGGCCACAGAAAACTTTATTTGCCTCTTATGTATATCTCTTCTCAACATGTGCTCTTCTCTTAAAAGCAGAGTAAAAATTCATGACCATAAATTGAGCTAAAAATGTGTATGAAGAGTATGTAATTTTCAAATCTTAATTTTGCTATTTCTTAACCTAAATCCTGAATTACTTTCAAAAGCCTCCATTACTCCTGTATTATATAATGCTTAATTTAAGAAGCCAAGTTTTGGAAGAAAGTATAGGAAAACTTAGAGCCATTATGCAAGAATACCAGGACTACCTTAGCCAAAATTCACAGAATTGGTGTACAAAGAAATGGAGGTGGGATGGGAGAGAGCTTTTATTTCTTATGAATGCCTTTTTTTCCTTTTGAAATGCTATGTTTAACTGTGAGACCATTTTCCAAGTCCCAACAGTATTATTTGTGTGAGCTAGAAGCTCAATAAATGTTTTTCTACAGCAGTCTTCAAAGTGTCTGTTAGAAGTGTTAACAATAACAGAAAAGGCAGCTGAGAATGGTGTTTGCCATGATAGAGTGACATTACAGGCATAGCCAAATCTGGATGAAGCTACATGCAGGTCACATATTATAATCGGCCTGAACACAGGTGATTCTTCCCTGCTGAACAAGAATCACAAAGTCTTATGGCTTATCTTTGTTGGCCAAATTCAGTTAATTTCCAAATATTTTCTTAATTTTCTCTCCTAAAATTCTACAATTGATAGATTGATCTAGTTTGGAAGTTGTGGAAAGTGAGTCTGCAGATTCAGTCCTTAAAGTTTTTCAAGTATCATAATGTACAATCCCAGGAAATGATTCATGATGGTATTGGAAACCAGGAGAGAGGACAAAATAGAGATTTTCCTCTTTCTTTATATTTTCCAATTCTCACTTTAATTGGCAAAACAATTCATTCCTTAGTTTCTGAACACTGTTCCATATACTTGAATTGTCACATAATTGCAGCAAAAAGCACATACTGGAGCCTGTCACTGAGATGAGCTTTTAGCCAACTGCATCTGTCATCTTTGGGCTTCAGCTCAGTGTCACCCCTGAAATAAGTGACTTGGGGTCCCAAGCATTTTATTCTTCATGAAAAAGTAACTTAAAAAAAGCAAATTTTGTGCAAGTTGAAGAGGTAGTCAGGTTGAAATGTATATATAGGAAAAATATACTTTTGCTAGGAAATAAGATTTGAAAAAGAAGTGGAACCTATAGTCACATTTCCACATTTGTAAAGGAATCAAGATTTTGTTATCTCTTGAATGTGAAGATTTATCTCTTGAATGTCAAGTGTCTCAGGTAAGTCTCTGCTTTGAGAGGATGAGAAGTATTATTTCTCTTCATAAGAGCTGTTGTTAAACTTTGTAGACTTTTAATTCAAATGTAAAGGTGGGGAGTAATTTAACCCTTATTATCCTCAATTTTTCTGCACTGGGCCACCTTGGAACAGTAAATGTTAACAATAGGCTTAATAGGGTGGAGTTCCTCAGGCAACTCTTTCTCCCTTCTACTCTCAGTAATTAAAAATCTAGTCACAAGGACGTTTTATTTGCAGCTCTGGCTTTTTGCACACACATACACAGGTTTAAAAATTTTGAAGAATATATGGAGTTTGCGTGGATAACTTTGAAGGATGAGATACTATGTATTGAAATATGCATTTATGTTATTCTGCATGGAAGGAATAGAAGATATGAATTTATGTCCATGTAAGAATCACAGAAAGTACAAGGTAAAGAAATTCATATAAAAAAGGAATGATCTATAGGAGTAAGTTACAGTGTTACAGAGAAGAGACAGAATTTTGAATCCATATTCTAGGTAGAGTACTATCATTTATAAGAATGAATGACAAGGAAATATCATCATTTGTAATGGAGAGATCTTATGCGTGAGCATGTGCATTTGGAAAAATCTTGAAATAAGAAGTAACTAGAGGGGCGGAGCCAACATGGCGGCGTGAGTAGGACAGTGGGAATCTCCTCCCAAAAACATATATACTTTTGAAAATACAACAAACACAACTAGCCCTAAAAGAGAGACCAGAAGACGCAGGACAGTGGCCAGACTGCAGCTACACCAGCGAGAACCCAGCGACTGGTGAAAGGGGTAAGATACAAGCCCCGGCCCTGCGGGACCCGAGGGCCCATCCCCCCAGCTCCCGGCGGGAGAAGAATAGGCAGAGCGGGAGGGAGACGGAGCCCAGGACTGCTGAACACCCAGCCCCAGCCACCCCCACCAGAGCACAGACACAGTGCGTGGGAGGGGGGCCCTGGGTACTGAGGGAACACGGCAACAAGACCTCTGAGCGGGTGCCGAAGCTGATGCCCCTGAGACAAAGAAAAGCGGGGGCTTTTTGAAAGTCTTAAAGGAACAGGGACTTAACAGCTTGACGGAAACAACACAGGTCATAGTCCAGCAGCTGGAAATTACAGGGAAAACTGGGCGCACTAACCCCCTGGGCAACAGCTCTGAGACCCCTCACAGAGGTAACAGACAGACAGACCCCCCCAACCCCGTCCATTACCCCTCTGGGGGATGCGAAAGCAGAGAAACAGCCTAAGGCAAACCATGCCCAGAGAAAGGAAAATTCCTACACTTCGGCCTGGCAAGACAAAAAGACCCAGCCTACACGCAATTACCCAATACAAGCCATTAGGGGCCGCAGTTGTCCCAGTAAAGAAAGGCCAGTACCAAGTGAAAAGTTTGGCCCTCCCAGCTGACAGTCAATAGCACCTATCAACATGAAAAGGCAAACAAATATGATCCAGACAAGACTAACCCAGACAGCTCGGCATCTGCTACATCTTCCCCTGAGAAGGAACCTGGGGAGATAGATTTAGCCAGTCTTCCTGAAAAAGAATTCAAAACAAAAGTCATAACCATGCTGATGGACTTGCAGAGAAATATGCAAGAACTAAGGAAGGAGAATACAGAAATAAAACAAGCTCTGGAAGGACTTCAAAACAGAATGGATGAGATGCAAGAGACCATAAACGGACTAGAAAACAGAGAACAGGAACACAGAGAAGTTGATGAAGAGAGAGATAATAGGATCTCCAGGAATGAAAGAATTTTAAGAGAACTGAGTGACCAATCGTAATGGAACAATATCCGCATTATAGGGGTACCAGAAGAAAAAGAGAGAGAAAAAGGGATAGAAAGTGTCTTTGAAGAAATAATTGCTGAAACTTCCCCAAATGAGGGGAAGAAATGGCATCTCAGACCACACAGGTACACAGAACTCCCATGACAAGGGATCCAAGAGGGCAACACCAAGACACATAATAATTAAAATGGCAAAGATCAAAGACAAGGATAAAGTCTTAAAGGCAGCCAGAGAGAAAAAAAAGGTTACCTACAAAGGAAAACCCATCGGGCTATCATCAGACTTCTCAACAGAAACCCTACAGGCCAGAAGAGAATGGCATGATATATATACTTAATGCAATGAAACAGAAGGGCCTCGAACCAAGACTACTGTATCCAGCACAAATATCATTTAAATATGAAGGAGGGATTAAACAATTCCCAGACAAGCAAAAGTTGAAGGAATTTGCCTCCCACAAACCACCTCTTCAGGGCATCCTACAGGGACTGCTCTAGATGGGAGCATTCCTAAAAAGAGCACAGAACAAAACACCCAACATATGAAGAAGGGAGGAGGAGGAATAAGAAGGGAGAGAAATAAAGAATCATCAGATCACGTTTATAATATCTCAACAAGCGAGTTAAGGTAGACAGTAAGATAGTACAGAAGCTAACCCTGAACCTTTGGTAACCACAAACTTAAAGCCTGCAATGGCAATAAGTTCATACCTTTCAATAATCACCCTAAATGTAAATGGACTGAATGCACCAATCAAAAGACACAGAGTAATAGAATGGATAAAAAAGCAAGATCCATCCATATGCTGATTACAAGAGACTCACCTCAAACCCAAAGACATGCACAGACTTAAAGTCAAGGGATGGAAAAAGATATTTCATGCAAACAACAGAGAGAAGAAAGCAGGTGTTGCAATTCTGGTATCAGACAAAACAGACTTCAAAATAAAGAAAGTAACAAAAGACAAAGAAGGACATTACATAATGATAAAGGGCTCAGTCCACCAAGAGGATATAACCATTATAAATATATATGCACCCAATAAAGGAGCACCAACATACCTGTAACAAATACTAACAGAACTAAAGGAGGAAATAGAATGCAATGCATTCATTCTGGGAGACTTCAACACACAACTCACTCCAAAGGACAGATCCACCAGACAGAAAATAAGTAAGGACACAGAGGCACTGAACAACACACTAGAACAGATGGACCTAATAGACATCTACAGAACTCTACATCCAAAAGCAACAGGATACACATTCTTCTCAAGTGCACATGGAACATTCTCCAGAATAGACCACATACTAGGCCACAAAAAGAGCCTCAGTAAATTCCAAAAGATTGAAATCCTACCAACAAACTTTTCAGAGCACAAAGGCATAAAACTAGAAATAAACTGTACAAAGAAAGCAAAGAGGCTCACAAACACATGGAGGCTTAACAACACGCTCCTAAATAATCAATGGATCAATGACCAAATCAAAATGGAGATCCAGCAATATATGGAAACAAACGACAACAACAGCACTAAGCCCCAACTTCTGTGGGACACAGCAAAAGCAGTCTAGAGAGGAAAGTATATAGCAATCCAGGCATATTTAAAGAAGGAAGAACAATCCCAAATGAATGGTCTAATGTCACAGTTGTGGAAATGGGAAAAAGAAGAACAAATGAGGCCTAAGTTCAGCAGAAGGAGGGACATAATAAAGATCAGAGAAGAAATAAATAAAATTGAGAAGAATAAAACAACAGCAAAAATCAATGAAACCAAGAGTTGGTTCTTTGAGAAAATAAACAAAATAGATAAGCCTCTAGCCAGACTTAAGAGGAAAAGAGAGTCAACACAAATCAACAGTATCAGAAAAGAGAAAGGAAAAATCACGATGGACCTCACATAAATACAAAGAATTATTAGAGAATACTATGAAAACCTATATGCTAACAAGCTGGGAAACCTAGGAGAAATGGACAACTTCCTAGAAAAATACAACCTTCCAAGACTGACCCAGAAAGAAACAGAAAATCTAAACAGACCAATTAACAGCAACGGAATTGAAGCGGTAATCAAAAAACTACCAAAGAACAAAACCCCCTGGCCAGATGGATTTACCTCAGAATTTTATCAGACATACAGGGAAGACATAATACCCATTCTCCTTAAAGTTTTCCAAAAAATAGAAGAGGAGGGGATACTCCCAAACTCATTCTATGAAGCTAACAGCACCCTAGTACCAAAACCAGGCAAAGACCCCACAAAAAAAGAAAACTACAGACCAATATCCCTGATGAACGTAGATGCAAAAATACTCAACAAAATATTAGCAAACCGAATTCAGAAATACATCAAAAGGATCATACAACATGACCAAGTGGGATTCATCCCAGGATGCATTTGAAAGTCCATCAACATCATCCACCACATCAACAAAAAGAAAGACAAAAACCACACGATCATCTCCATAGATGCTGAAAAAGCATTTGACAATGTTCAACATCCATTCATGATAAAAACTCTCAGCAAAATGGGAATAGAGGGCAAGTACCTCAACATAATAAAGGCCATTTACGATAAACCCACAGCCAACATTATATTGAATAGTGAGAAGCTGAAAACTTTTCCTCTGAGATTGGGAACTAGACAGGGATGCCCACTCTCCCCACTGTTATTTAACATAGTACTGGAGGTCCTAGCCATGGCAATCAGAGAAAGCAAAAAAATACAAGGAATCCAGATCAGTAAAGAAGAAGTTAAACTGTCACTATTTGCAGATGACATGATACTGTACATAGAAAACCCTAAAGACTCCACCCCAAAGCTACTAGAACTGATAACGGAATACAGCAAAGTTGCAGGATACAAAATCAACACACAGAAATATGTGGCTTTCCTATACACTAACAATGAACCAACAGAAAGAGAAATCAGGAAAACAACTCCATTCACAATTGCATCAAAAAAAAACAAAAACCTAGGAATAAACCTAACCAAAGAAGTGAAGGACTTATACTCTGATAACTACAAGTCACTCTTAAGAGAAATTAAAGGGGACACTAACCGATGGAAACTCATCCCATGCTCATGGCTAGGAAGAATTAACATCGTCAAAATGGCCATCCTGCCCAAAGCAATATACAGATTTGATGCAATCCCTATGAAACTACCAGCGACATTCTTCAATGAACTGGAACAAATAATTCAAAAATACATATGGAAACACCAAAGACCCCGAATAGCCAAAGCAATCCTGAGAAAGAAAAATAAAGTGGCAATGATCTCACTCCCCAACTTCAAGCTCTACTTCAAAGCCATAGTAATCCAGACAATTTGGTACTGGCACAAGAACAGAGCCACAGACCAATGGAACAGACTAGAGAATCCAGACATTAACCCAGACATATATGGTCAATTAATATTTAATAAAGGAGCCATGGACATACAATGGCGAAATGACAGTCTCTTCAACAGATGGTGCTGGCAAAACTGGACAGCTACATGTAGGAGAATGAAACTGGACCATTGTCTAACCCCATATACAAAAGCAAACTCAAAATGGATCAAAGACCTGAATGTAAGTCACGAAACCATTAAACTCTAGGAAAAAAACATAGGCAAAAACCTCTTAGACATAAACATGAGTGACCTCTTCTTGAACATATCTCCCTGGGCAAGGAAAACAACAGCAAAAATGAACAAGTGGGACTATGTTAAGCTGAAAAGCTTCTGTACAGCAAAAGACACCATCAATAGAACAAAAAGGAATCCTGCAGTATGGGAGAATATATTTGAAAATGACACATCTGATAAAGGCTTGACATCCAGAATATATAAAGAGCTCACATGCCTCAACAAACAAAAAACAAATAACCCAATTTAAAAATGGGCAGAGGAACTGAACACATGGTTCTCGAAAAAAAGAAATACAGATGGCCAACAGACACATGAAAAGATGCTCCACATTGCTAATTATCAGAGAAATGCAAATTAAAACTACAATGAGGTGTCACCTCACACCAGTAAGGATGGCTGCCATCCAAAAGACAGAGAACAACAAATGTTGGCGAGGCTGTGGAGAAAGGGGAATCCTCCTACACTGCTGGTGGGAATGTAAGTTAGTTCAACCATTGTGGAAAGCAGTATGGAGGTACATCAAAATGCTCAAAACAGACATATCATTTGACCCAGGAATTGCACTCCTAGGAATTTACACTAAGAATGCAGCAATCGTGTATGACAAAGACCGATGAACCCCTATGTATATCACAGCACTATTTACAATAGCCAAGAATTGGAAGCAACCTAAATGTCCATCGATAGCTGAATGGATAAAGAAGATGTGGTACATATACACAATGGAATACTACTCAGCCATAAGAAAAGGGCAATTCCTACCATTTGCAGCAACATGGATGGAGCTGGAGGGTATTATGCTCAGTGAAACAAGCCAAGCAGATAAAGAGAAATACCAAATGATTTCACTCATCTGTGGAGTATAAGAACAAAGGGAAAACTGAAGGAACAAAACAGCAGCAGAATCACAGAACTCAAGAATGGACTAAAAGGTACCAAAGGGAAAGAGACTGGGGAGGATGGGTGGGTAGGGAGGGATAAGTGGGGGGAAGAAAAAGGGGGGTTTTAGGATTAACATGCATGGGGGAGTGGGAGAAAGGGGAGGGTTGTACAACACAGGGAAGACAAGTAGTGATTCTACAACATTTTGCTACACTGATGGTCAGTGACTGTAAAGGGGAATATAGGGGGGACCTGGTATATGGGAGAGCCTAGTAAACAAAATATTCATCATGTAAGTGTAGATTAATGATTAAAAAAAAATCAGTTCCTGTGTGGTGACCTCCAATGAGTTCTACACAATGATATAAAGGGCATATAAAAGTGTAGGCAAAGGGTCTGTTTGTGTTTATGCAGAGGTTCAAAGCCTAATTTGGCTACCCCGAAAATGAACTAAGATACAATATGAAAAAGAACTTCCAACATCATCACTCTCTGGAAGACTCATGACAGAAGATGATCAGCGAAAAAAAAACCCCAACAAAGATCCACACACTGCCAGAGGTGTAGATGCACTCATCCCACCAGTTCCTGGACTTGCCATGGGAAGGATGAAGGAGATATCTAAGCTGGCCTGTGCATACAGTAAAACAACAGGTTTGACTGGATCTATACTGTTGGAACTCAACCAAGAATTAGGAGAAGTGCAAATTGTAGCACTCCAAAATCTTACAACCACAGACTATTTACTGTTAAAAGAACATATGGCATGTGAACAGTCCCCAGGAATGGGTTGTTTTAATTTATCTGAACTCTCTCAGACTGTTCAAGTTCAGTTGGACAATATCCACCATATCATAGATAAGTTTTCACAAATGCCTAAGGTGCCTAACTGGTTTTCTTGGTTTCACTTTAGATGGCTGGTAATTACAGGTATTCTTTGGTTACATAACTGTACTCCTATTATGTTAATGTGTGTGCACAATTTAATTAGTAGTTTAAAACCTATCCATGCTGAAGTTACTCTACAAGAAGATATGTCAAAGAAATAATCAATCTTCCCAGGTTTTCTTCCACCTACTACTTCTATAGCTTTTTTTCTTCCTTCCTAATTACAACCCTTAAATAGAATTTGTGCCACATGTCGAATTTACCGAGTATCATAATTCTTCCAAGTGGTAAAGACACCTCAAGACAAATGCTGGGCATAGAAGCCACAGGGCATAAATATGCAAAGAAGTAAAAAGCTAACCTTTTCAAACAATAAGGCTTCTCTCTCACTTACCAACTTTACATTTCCCTGTATGGCCCCGGAAGATGACTGGTTAGCCAGAGACGGGTAAGATTCCTCAAGGGAGGAACAACCTAAGACAGGCACAGTCGCAGGGGGCCATCAGGTGAGAAAATGGGGATCAGCAGAGGTGAGGCTTAGAACCTCACCCCTCCTGTTCTGAGAGAAATCTTCTGCATATATGGATGTTTTATTGCCCTTGTCTAGCTCGGATTAACATATAGTCTACAGGCACACACCTGATCATCTACATTTGCTCTCTTACAACACTAAACTCTGTTTTCTACCTTTATCTCGTATCTACCCACCACTTCAGCATTTTATTAAAAGTAATAATAATAGAGAAATGTGGTATCCGCATATAAATCAAGTATAAAAATCAAATGAATATTCATATTTGAACTGACTGTTTATAGTTCATAATGCATGAGCAAGACCGGAAGCTTCTGTGATGACTGCCCTTGTAATGTTCACAATGTAACTTATTCACTATGTAAGAATTTGTTCTCCATGTAAGAACTTGTTCGTTATGCATCAGAAGATTGGAGACTGACAAAAATTAGGCTTGGGGTGGATTAATGATTGTGCATTGAGTATTGACCCCCCTATACATAATTTTATTGTTGTTAACAACCATTTGATCAATAAATATGAGAGATGCCCTCACAAAAAAAAAAAAAAAAAAAAAGTAACTACATGAGTTAGAAGTGATTTATACAGGTGAAAATCATATAGACCTAGAGCAAAACTTATACAAAACAGCTTCTCAATCTTGGTAACGTTTTCCACTTCCCCAAGCCTTCTACCTTACTTAAAATCCCTGTTTGGCATATCTTTAAAATTAAAGCTAACTAATAAAATTTTATTATCCTTGACATAATCATGCTTTTGAAACGCCATCTTGAACATTTTGGTAAATTATTTGGAAGATAGAAAGAAAGAGAACTGAAAAGGAATGTTAGGAATTCCTTTATAAAGAGTGGCAAAAATTATAATAATAATAAATACAATAATAACAACAATAATAATACAGAAAAGCAGTCAAAGAATAGAAATAGGGCAGAACAAAATGACAGAAATTTAATAAATATGCATGATCGCCTGAAGTAGATTTTTGTGCAATTTACAGAAGACATAAATAACATAAGTCATATGAAAATGTTGAGAAGCTATATCCTATAGTCCTGGCAAAACAACTGATTTAAATTAATTTCATCCCTGTCTTTATGCATAAGCACATGCAAGTTTAACTTGGGTGTAATCACAGTGTGGCTCACAAACTTACCCTGCTTCTTTCCACATGTGTTGTAATAATCATGATACAATGCTGTATAGAATTAGAATTAAAACTGCTTTTTAATGGTAACTTAATATGTCAGAGGGTATTATGAAATGCTCAAAATAATTAACCTTTGAGGGAGTGAAATTAAAACCACATTGAGATAACACTACATAACCACAGGAATCACTAAAATGAAAAATTTTGGCAATATTAAGCTTTCGTGAGATTGAGGAACAGCTGTAATTTTTACATCTAGCTAGGGGGAATGTAAAATGCCACAGGCAGGTTATAAAATGACTCAGAAATAACTTATAGAATGTATAGTACACTTACTACATGAACCAGAAATATCATGTCTAGATATTTACCCTTAAGCAATAATCACATGTATTTGTACAAAGATATTACATTTGTAAAACTATAACCAAAAACTGGGGACATCCCAGATGTTCCTCAATTGACAAGTAGATGAACAAATTCAATATAGCTATATGAAAGAATGCTATCCAGCAAAAAAGAAACATATCACTAATCAGTGTATCAACCTATGTGAAACCTTAAAGTGTAATGGTGAACAGAAGAAGACAGATATTAGGCTAAATAATATTATTCCATTTGTATGGAATTTATAAATACATTATTTTCTTGATTCCAAATTCCAATTTTTAGATGCTAAATGTAGAAATGTAATCAATTTTAGTATATTGACTTTATATTCTGCAACCTTGGTATACATATTTATAACTTTTCTTGTACATTCCTTAGGATGCCTAATATAGACATGATTATACCACCTGCAAATGAAGAAAGTTTTACTTTGTTTCATTTCTGGATGAGCTTGGGACTTTCTTTTTCAGAAGTTTTAAAATTATAAATTCAATTTCTATGATGCATATAAAGTCATATATATAGATCTATTTAATATGAGCTTTGAATATTTTCATCCTTCAAAAAATGTGCCCATTTTATCTAAATTGTCAAATTTATTGAAATAAAGTTGTATATTCTATTTTTTTTTCAATGTATGTAGTAGTATCTGTAGTATCTGTAGTCTCTTCATTCAGTCTGGATATTGGTAACTTGTATTTTTTTAATCTTAATGTAAGATAAATGGCTTTCTGTAATTTTTTCTGATTTTAAAGAGCCATCATTTGGCTTTTTTGATTTCCTCTATTTTTTGTTTTGTCTCATTTTTATTTCATTAACTTCTACTCTTATCCTTATATTTTGCCTTCTACTTACTTTAGGTTTGATTTCCTTTTCTAGTTTCTTAAAGTGGGAGATGAGATTTTTGTTTTGAGACCTTTCCTTTTTAACGTTGGTCTTAAGTGCTATAAATTTTCCTATAAGCAATGTTTTAGCTGCATCTTCAAATTTTTATATATTTCATTTTTCTTCAGTTCCAAATTTTGTGATTCTTTTTTCTTTTACTTATGGATTATAAATATATATATATGTGTGTGTTTCTCATTTTCAAATATTTGGGGACTTTCTAGATATCTTTTTTATTGGTCATTGTTTGTTAGCAATTACTTTGCATGATTTCATTCCTTTTAAATCTATAGACTTAAAATAGAAGTAGATTATTGATCTTGGATAATGTTTCAAACACACTTGAAAAAGAGTTGCATTCAACTCTTGCTGGGTGGAATGTTCTACAAATGCCAGTTAGGTCAAATTCCTTGATGTTGTTATTAAAATCTTTGGTGTTTTTACTTTTTTGGTTCAGGGTGTGTTTGCTATTTGTTTTATTGCTCACAGAGAGAGAAATATTAAAGTCCCTCAATCTGTGTGTTTTTTAGTTCTCCTTCAACCTTCTATTTGTATTTGTTTCATGTAGTGTGATATTGTTACTAGATGCATAGACACTTAGGATTGTTATGACTTCCTAATGAATTATGCATTTCTTTTCCCTATAGAATTTACCTTTTCATCCCTAGTAATATAATCTTTGTTCTGAAGTCAACTTTGTCTGATATTAATATAGCTACTCTAGCTTTGTATTGGTAAGTGTTTGCATGTCATATATTTTTCTATCTTTTCCCTTTGAACTAATTTGATTCTGTATATTCAGTGTGGGTTTCTTGTTATAACATAGAGTTTGATCTTGCTTTTTATTTACTGTGACACTCCCTTGTTTGTTAATTAATGTATTTAGATCATTTAAATTTAAAGTAGTTTGATATAAACCTACAGTCTCATAATTGTTTTCTAGTTTTCTATCTTCTGTTTCTTCTTATTTTTTCTCCTTTTCTGTCTTATTTCAGATTATTTTTTATAGGTCTATTTTACCTTTACTATTGGCTATATATATTTATTTAGTTTTTTTCTCTCAGGTTTACAGTGTATCTTTAACTTAATCACAGACTACATTCAAATGATCAACCAATTCAATCACAGTCTACATTCAAATGATCAACCAATTCACATATAGTGTTAAAGACCTTCCATTTACTCCCTCTTAGCATTTTTGATAATGTTGTCATGTGTTACACTTCTACCCATGTTATAATCTTGACAAACATGATTATATTTGATATCCATCATCAATGATCATCTTAAAAGATTAAAAATTGATATAGTTATCAATTTTGGCACTCATTTCTTTCTGTTTTGTTTTTCTTCTGTTTGAAGGACTTCTTTAAAATTTCTTTTAGTGCAGTTCTGCTAGTGATGGCAGCTCATTTTTGGCTTGACCTTTAATATATATAGTCTCTAAATATAAAATTATCATTGATAGCTTCTTTTCCTTTTAACATTTATAGATGTAAATTCATTTTATTGTGGCTTATACAACAAGAAGCCAGCTCTCTTTCTTAGCTTTTTTTTGTTGTTGTTGAATAGAATGTGTCTTTCTTCCCCTGTAGCTACTTGTGTCACTGATGTTTTAGTAATTTCATTATGATGTGCTTTTGTATTTCTTCTGCTTATGGTTTGCCATGTTTCTTCAATCTAGGATTAGAGTTTTCATTGACTTTGATTTTATGGGAGTTATTTCTGCAGTCTTTTCTCTTGCACCTTTATTTCTTCTGAGACTCCAATTATACTTATGTTTGGTAGCTTAATATTGTCCACTTGGACTAAACCAAAGCTTTTCATTTGACCAATGGGCTTTATTTTGAGTCATTTTATTGTTATGTCAATTCACTGATTTTTTTCCTGAAGTGTCTAATCTGATGTTAATTTCATAATTATTGAAATATTGTGTTTTTTTATCTGTAGAAGTTCTGTTTCTTTTTTTCTGTAGCTTCTTTTTCTTTTCTCATCATCTTCATGTTTCCTTTACCTCCCTGAGCATGTTTATGATATTTGTAATATGTTTTTAAAAACTTTTAATTTCTCTCATTTCTGGGTCTGCTTTTCTTAATTAATTGTCCTCCTGGTTATAGGCCATATTCCCTTCTTATTTACATACCTGGCAAGGTTTTTCTGGAATATGGATATTGAAAATTTTACATAGTTATGTGTGGCTACAGACCAGCTTTTCATAAGGTCTAATTCACATCTGTGGGGATACCCTTCAGAAGACTTGAAATTGCCTTGTAAATTTGACATCATTTCATTTCAGGTGGTAGGAATATGAGCTTTTCTAGTCCTTATGTGAACTATATTTGACCTATTGAATGTTTTCCAGTATTTTATTCCCTGGTCCAATGGAATTTCGACCCATGCTTATCTAGATCAGTATTGGACAAAGACTTTAGATCTCTGGGACTCCATCTCTAAGTAGCTCCCTTTCTTCCATTACTTTGCCCCAAAAATTCTAGCTGCCTTGATCTTGCTGAAATCCTTTCACGGTCTCCTCTTCAACTTTTTGAGGCCTCTGAGATGCATAGGTGTTCTTTGTGATCTGCAGCCCAGAAACTGCCTCCTGTGGTAAGCTGAGGCAATGATAGAATCTACCTCATTAGTTATTCTTCCCTCAGGGATCACAGCCCTTTGCTGCCTGTTTTTTGATGCCTGCAAACAGAAGTTTCATATATTTTGTCTGGTCTTCTATTTTTTATTTTTTGTGTGTGGTGGAGGAGAAATCTCTATGGCAGTTAATTTTTCATGTGTAGAAGTAAAAATTCTTTCCAGAAATTTCATAAGCTCCTAATTCTTACTGTTCTGTTTAGTATTGTTGAGTATCCCATAATCCTAACAACTTAAAACATCCATTTTACTTTTTCCAGTTTTATATGTCTGAATTTTGGGGGGGGATGGCTAGAAAGTTTTTCCCTGGAGTCTCTTATATGGTTGCAATTAGAGGTCATGAAAACTCAGAAAGAAAAAATTCCATTAAGGCTTATTCACCTGACCTGCAGTTGATACAGGCTGCCAACTGGCCTCTCAGGCATAGTGTTTTTGGTATAGTTAGTTGTCTAACATAGCATCTGGCTTCCCTCATAGTGACTATGCCAAGTGAACTGGGATAAGCTTTATGGATTTTTATAATTTAGATTTGGGAGTTATATGGGGTTACATCTATTGCTGAAGGAGATACTAGCCATTCCAGGTTCAAAGGGAAAAGACACTGATCTTATCTCTCAATGGGAACTTATTTTAAAACTACTACATCTCCATTAAGCTTCTTTTTGCTTGAAATATCTTGAGTGATTTATTTTTCCAAATAAACCTTGACTATATTCAGTAATTGGTGCCATAATTTAGGTGCTGCCATAACAATGGAACTAAAATAGATGGAGTTTGTTTAGCAAAGGCGGCAAACAGCAATGAAAAAGCTATTGTAGCTGAAGGACTGTAGAACCCTCATGCTATGGCAAGACATTTGGTAAAATTATCATTTGTGAGAATTTGGAAGGTAGAATCATTCTAGGGGAAAGTTTAGAAGACAGTGACAGTAATTGCTGGCTACTATTTGTAACATTAGCCAAGTGACACAAGAAAGAGATTAATACATGCAAGAATGTACTGGTTTGAAGCAAAGATCAAAGATAATAGAAAAAATTCAGAGTTCATGTGCTTTGTAAGACTGAAAAAGTGGATTGTTTCTTAAAACCAAATACTAAGAATAAGTTGTAGCAGACCTCAAGTAACTAAGAACTAGTAAGACTACTAAAGAAAGTGAATCATTTGTGTGGTAGTTTTCAGGTAATTTTACCCAACCCCATTGTTTCAGATATCCTCTAACATCACCAGTACTTTGAGAAAGAGGTGGAATGAGGAGCTAGTGAAATAGGCAAGTTACAATGTAATCTAGAAAATATCTTTGTGAATAGTTGCTGGGGTCAAGGAAATAATGAGAAACTAACAGAAAAGAATCACCAGCTTTTAAGGACAGAATTTGTTAATATTTGGTGTTTTTATAAAAAGTAAAACCAGACAAGTCCTGGGACCAGAAGTAACTGCGAAATTTATTCAGCGACCTAGGACAGCAGATATTTCTCCTACTAAGCTAGGTGATAATGGATACTCAACAAAGAAATAATTCAAAAGGGGAAAAAATGGGGTTCTCAAGAAACAATTTTTCCCAGTAAGATGATTTAGGATGTAATTAGAATATTTCCCGGTCTCCAGGTATGGGGCCTTCACAATGCCTGCCCAGGAGGATTTCATACTTTCTATAGACCAGAGCTCCTTTGTGTCATCCATTCCTATCTTTACCAAATGGAGATTTTGCTGGGGTCTTCTTTTCTCTTCGACCACTGGGTATTTTAGGGTTGGGACGATAACATGTTGTCCTGTTTCACAGACTGCTTGATCATGGAAAGACACATTGAATCTGATGACAAAAAAATGTGGATCACTTGCAGTTTCTGGACATTGAACTGAACGCATGAAAGGATGAAAGTTTGGGGAGAGGGTGAATGAGAACCATGTATGAGAATTAGAGTGATATTTATAAAGGAGTAGTTACTTGACATTTATATGGGAATAAGAGGGTAGAGAGTAGCAGCCAGTTTGTATATTTTTCAAAACAAATTCTTCTTAGATACACAGTTAACTTCAGTCTTCCTTGCAATTAGTTGCGACCATAAAATTAAATTCTGGTTCATAGAATGGAACCTAAGGGATGTAAGCTCTGCCTTGGCTTGACCTATGGAAATCTCCTATATAAACCTAATTACCCTTTCATTCCAAATCTTTTGGTTGAATTGTTAGTATTATTAGAGAATTTAAATGAATAAATAAGGAATAAATAAGTGAAGGGACTGAATCAATTGAATGACTGCATGGAAGCTATGTAACTATAAAATATTATATACTGGGATGTGAAAAAAACTTTTTATCATTTAAGCCACTGAGAATTTGGGGTATTTCTATTATAGCAAGTAGAGCTACATTAAGAAACACATAATCATTATAAGAAGTGGGGAAGGATGGAAGCTTTTAACTGAACCAGAGAACCTACAGAACCAAAAAGGAAATTTAAGACTTTAGATTTGAACTCAAGGCACAGATAGAGAACCAGAAAGTCTTTATGAATACCCTAAAATAATTTTTTATCTTTTATAACCACAGGGCCAATGGGATTATAATCTGACTCAAATATATCCTGTGGAAAGCAGATCACAGCACAATTCACTCACTTCACTAGCCAGGTTCTTATATGTTAGGGAATTGATTGAGAAATGGTGGGACTGTTAAGAAGTGGAATATGAATATATGTATATATTATGATAACCTTGGTCACCAAATTTCATCAAGCCTCTCTTGACACTGGAAGTAGCCTGTAGTAACCTCACTTAAGGATAACAAATTTTAAGAGGATGTTGATACTCCTTAAGAAACTCTACCAATCCTCTTGGTATCCAAATCTATAACAAAGGGTCCCAGCCCACCTAGGGGGACTAGTATAATGTGGTATGCAGGGGAAGGTAATTCTCAAACCTAAGTGATTGCAAAATTTTGTTTATTTATATCAACAGAATCCCAGATGGCATATATATATGGGCAATTGATTATAAAGGTATTTGGCCAAAGATAAAAGAGTATAACATTGGACTGGGCTGAACTTACTTATATGGGTTCACTTTTCATTTCATAGATTTCATAGTTTCAAGGAACTAATAATGAATCATACTGCTTTTTTGCTTGGTAGAGTGAAACCTGGAAAAAATTATGACCTAGATTAAAAAGAGATAGCTGAATTTCCTTGGTAAAATACAGCAAAAGGATTCCAATTAATTATTGATATAGGGAAGTTGGACAGGATTTATCATATGCAACCCAATCATTCCCTCCTCATTATATCCCACAAGAGATCAGAAGATAAGATACTGCTTTCACAATAGTATTGAGAAATATATTTGTGCTGAAGGACCAGCATCCTTCAAAATCTCTGTAATAGCTTTTTGGAAAGCTAGGGATGACCAGTAGTGCTTGGAGTGGTGGTACTCAACCATGTAAAAAAATGGGTGTGGTCAGCAAATGGATGGCAAAGCTGGAGAAACATATAGAATGGCCTGATATATTCTGTCAGAATGGCCTAATTAATCATGGTGTTCCTCTAGTACTGAAATAGTTAAGATGTCTACTAAAACTACTTGATCCACATCATTGAAAAAAAAGGTAAGTTTAGGTTAGTGAACAAGGACATGACTTAAAACCACTGTTTTGATTTATTTTCCACATAATGCATAAGGCTGCTGATTTTGAATGGACTGCAGAGTAAGAAAAACTTCTATAGCTGAGCATTAACAGATTGAATGGTACCTAAGGTATCTGTGAAAGTCACAGATGCTCTTTAAAGTTCTGGCAAGCCCAAATAGAGGAATCACAGCATAGAACCCTAGGGTTTTGGAGCAACATCATACACTTTGAAGATGTAAGAAAGTTATTTATCAATTGACCTTGAAATAGGACAGTTCTGATTATCCCAGTGGAGCTAGTCTAGTCAACTGAGCCATTTAAAAACAGGAAGTTATATCCAGTTAGCATGAAGGAGAAAGCCAGAGATTTGAAGCCTGTAAAGGATTTGATGCACTGTTGTTAACATGATGATAGAGGGCTGTATGTCAACGAAAAAGTGACTTCTGTCTCATAACCTTATGAAATTGAATTCTGCCAATAACCTGAATACATTTGGAAGCAGATTCTTACCCAGCACATCCAGAAAGGAACACAGCCCTGTTTACACCTTGATTTAAGCCTTATGAGAGAGCCCTGAGTAAAGAATCCATTCATGGAGTGCCAGATGACTGACCTATAGAACTGGAGCTAATCAGTGGGTGTCATTTTAAGCCACTAAATTTGTGGTAGTTTGTACACAGTGATAGAAAATGAATACATTATCTGACCCATTAAGCTCTAATGTCAGGCTTATATAGTGGTACTCCACCAACAAATGGAAATGTGTCTTGTTGGCATAAGTAAGTGTGAACAAGTCACTCACTTATAAGGAACTTGCTACTGCTGCATTACAGCCTCTCACTTCCAGCTCTGTTCTTATGGAAAGTTATCTATGACTAGCTGACTCAGACACAGTGGGACCTTATTTACAGATGTTATTTTGGCACCAACCTGAAATACAGGCATACAGTCCCACTCAGGGATTGCCCTGAAAGACTGGGGAATAGTAAGAATGGAAATACTTCTAATGGGTTGAACATCTATATGTTCAGTTTGTGTTGAAGGAACAATGGCCAGACATGTGGATTTATATCTATTATGGACAATGGGTTAATTTGGCTGAATGTCCAGGGTCCTGGAAGAACAAGATTGGAGAACTGTTGCCAAAATAAATATGGAAAAGATATACATGGATAGAGTTCTTGAACTGTAAAGATACTGTTCTTGGATACTGGTGCCCAGCAGAGGATATCCATTTAATAGAGGATCATAGTATTCAAATAAACAAAACCTATCCATGAGTGTCAAGCAGCCTCTTTCCTCAGCCACTATGGCACTTGCTCAATGGACTCATTAACAAAATGTCCATGATGACAGGAAGAGGGGTTAGTTAAAGGTTAATAAAATGCACATCTACTCACCAAGTCTGCAATGGTTTTTGCCACTGATAAATGCCCAACTTGCCAGTGGTAGAGGCCTGAGCTCCTGATATGACACTGTTTTCTGGGGAGATCAGCCAGTCTCCAAATGGCAAGTTGATTACATTTTACCTCTTCTGTATTGAGGAGTTCCTCTTTGGAACAACACTTACTCTGATTATGGATTTACTTTTCCTATCCACAATGCTTCTGCTAGCACCACCATATGTAGACTTCCCAAAAGTTATTTTTACTGACAAAGTAATATTTTTATTGAAAAAATACTCATAAATGGGCTTTACCCAGGAGATTTACTGGTTTTAGCATGTACCAAATGGAAGAATGGTTTAACAGAAGAGTGGAATAACTTACTAAAGACCCAGCAACAGAATGGTTGGATGGTAGCAATACTGTGGTACAGTTCAAAAGATGCACCATTTGCTCGGAACCTGTGACTGCTGCAGTGTGAGAATGGAGGCGTCTCCTGTCACTTATTTTCTGTTTATAGGCATCATGTGCTCTGTTCTCACAACTTTGGACTTAAACATAAAGAGGAATGTTTCCACTAGAAGATATAACCATGGCCCCATTAAAAGGAAAGTTGTGACTGCCATGCAGCCACTTCTGTTTTCTCACATCACTGAACAAATAAGGTTGCTGAAGTACTATTTAGGATGAATAAATCTGAAATTAAAGATAAAATATGGTTCTTAGAGATAGTATTGCTAGATACAGGATGTCCAGTTAAATTTGTTTTTCATTTATTTAGAAAACACTTTTATTTCCAATACTGTAACAACACCTTTGATTGTTTTTTGAGTTAGTAAAATTTTTATTGAAGTATAGTGGATATACAATCTTATATTAGTTTCAAGCATATAACACAGTAGCTCAACAATTACCCACATTATTAAATCCTTACCCCAAATAGTGTATTTACTATCTGTTGACATGTGAAGATGTTACAGAATCATTGGCTATATTCTCCATGCTGTACTCTATCCCTCTGATCAGCTTATATTATGATTGAGAATTTTTGTGCCTCTTTATCCCCCTCATCCTTCCCATGCACCCACCCAACCCCTCCCCCATGGTAACCACCAGTCACTTCTCAGTATTTATGAGTTTACTGCTATTTTGTTCATTTTGTTTTGTTTGGTTTTTAGGTTCCATAAGTAAGTGAAATCATGTGGTATTTGTCTTTCTCTGCCTGGCTTATTTCACTTAGCATAATGCCCTCTAAATCCATCCATGTCGTTGTAAATAGCAAGTTTTCTTTCTTTTTTAAGGCTGAATATATTTCATTGTGTATATGTAACACCTCTTCTTGATCCATTCATCTACTGATGGACACTTTGGTTGCTTCCATATTTTTGCTATTGTAAATAATGTGGCAGTAACATAGGGGTGCATTACATCTTTCTAAATGAGGGATTATATTTTCTTTGGGTAAATTCCTAGAAATGGAGTTACTGGGTCATATGGTATTTCTGTTTTTAGTTTTTTGAGGAAACTCCATACTGCTTTCCATAGTGGCTGCACCAATTTACATTCCCAGCAATGCTGTGGGAGGGTCCCCTTTTCTCCACATCCTCACCAACACTTGATATTTCTTGTCTTTTGAATAATGGCCATTCTGACTGGTGTGAGTCATATCTCACTGTGGTTTTGATTTGCATTTCCTTGATGATTAGTGATGTGGAGCATATTTTCATGTGCCTATTGACCATCTGTATTTCTTCACTGGAGAAATGTTTGTTCAGGTCCTCTGCCCATTTTTTAATTGGGTTATTTGTTTTTTTGGTGTTGAGGCATAGGAGTTCTTTATATATTTTTGGATATTAATCCCTTATAAGATGAATCATTTACAAATATATTCTCCCATACTATAGGTTGTCTTTTTGTTTTGTTGATGGTGTCCTTTGCTGTACAGATGCATTTCAGTTTCATATAGTCCCACTTGCTCATTTTTGCTTTTGTTTCCCTTGCCTGAGGAGATGTGTCAAGGAAAAAATTGTTAATACTTATGTTCAAGAGATTTTGCCTATGATTTCTTCTAAGTTTTATGGTTTCATATCTTATATGTAGGTCTATAATCCATTTTGAGTTTCATTTTGTGTATGGAGTTGGACAGTTTCATTCTCTTGCATGTAGTTGTCCATTTTTCCTAACATCAGTTATTGAAGAGACAGTCTTTTCCCTATTGTATATTTATGGCTCTGTTATCATATAATAATTGATCATATGTGCATGTGTTCATACCTGTGCTCTCTATTTCATTGATCCATTGTTCTTATGCCAGGACCATACTGTGTTGATTACTGTAGCTTTGGAGTAATAGCTTGAAGTCAGGGAGCATAATACCCCCAGCTTTGTTCTTCTTTCTAAGGATGGCTTTGCTGTTAAGAGTCTTTAGTTGTTCCATGTGAATTTTAGGATTACTTGCTTCAGTTCACTGAATAATGCAATTGGTATTTTGATAGGGATTGCATTGAATCTGTAAATTGCTTTGGGAAGAAAGGCCATTTTGACTACTAATTCTTCCAACCCATGAGTGTGGGATAAACTTCCATTTATTTGTGCCTTCTTTAGTTTCTCTCATGAATGTCTTATACTTTTCAGAGTATAGGTCTTTTGCCTCTGTGGCTAGGTTTATTCCTAAGTATTGTAAATTAATTGTTGTCCTGATTTCTCTTTCTCCTAGTTCACTGTTAGTATATATGAACACAACATATTTCTATATTAACTTTGTATCCTGGAACTTTGCTGAATTCAGTTATTAGTTGTAATACTCTTTTTGATGGATTCTTTAAGGTTTTGTATATATAGTATCATATTATCTGCAAATAGTGAGAGTTTTATTTCTTTACAAATTTGGATGTCTTTTATTTCTTACCTTGTCTGAATGCTGTGGCTAGGAGATCTAGTACCATTTGAATGGTGAGAGTGAACATCTTTTTCTTGATTCAGATATTAGAGGAAAAGCTTTCAGGTTTTCACCATTGAGTATGATGTTACCAGTGGGATTGTTGTATATGGCATTTGTTACATTGAGGTGTGTTCCCTCTATATCCATTTTGTTGTGAGTCTTTATCATAAATGGATGTTGAATTTTTGTCAAATGCTTTCTTGGTTTTTATTAAGGTAATCATATGCTTTTTAAAAAAATTAAGGTATCATTGACATACACTCTTACAAAGGTTTCACAAGAAAAACAATGTGGTTATTACTTTCACCCTTATTATCGAGTTCCCCCATACCCTATTGCAGTCACTGTCCATCAGTGTAGTAAGATGCCACAGAGTCAATATTTGATTTCTTTGAGCTACAATGTCTTCCCCATGACTCCACACATACCATGTGCACCAATCATGATACCCCACAATCCCATTATCTCTCCCTCCCCACCCACCCTCACCAAACCCTCCCCTTTGGTAAGCACTAGTCTCATCTTGGAGTCTGTCAGTCTGCTGTTATTTTGTTCCTTCAGTTTTGCTTCATTGTTATACTCCACAAATGAGGGAAATCATTTGGTATTTGTCTTTCTCTGACTGACTTATTTTACTGAGCATAATACCCTCTAGCTCCATCCACTCTGTTGCAAATGGCAGGATTTGTTTCTTTTTTATGGCTGAATAGTATTCCATTATGTATATGTACCATTTATTCTTTATCCATTATTCAACTGATGGACATTTAGGTTGTTTCCACATCTTGGCTATTGTAAATAGTGATGAGATAAACATAAGGTCTTTTTGTCTTTATAAATCTGAGAAGTTATCATCTTGGTTAATTCCTAGTAGTCGGGTTGCCAGGTCAAATGTTATTTCTATTTTTAGTTTTTTGAGGAACCTCCATACTGCTTTCCACAATGGTTGAACTAGTTTACATTCCCACCAGCAGTGTAGGAGTGTTCCCCTTTCTCCGCGTCCTTGTGAGCATTTGTTGTTAGTAGTCTTTTCTTTGTTGGCCATCCTAACTGCTGCGAGGTGATATCTCATTGTGGTTTTAATTTGCATTTCCCTGATAATTAGTGATGTGGAGCACCTTTTCATGTGCCTGTTGGCCATCTGAGTTTCTTCCTTGGACAAGTGTCTGTTCATATTCCCTACCCCTTTTTTAATAGAGTTATTTGCTTTTCAGGTGTTGAAGCATGTGAGTTCTTTATATATTTTGGATGTTAACCCCTTATCAGATATGTCATTTACAAATATATTCTCCATACTGTAGGATGTCTTTTTTTGTTCTGCTGATGGTGTCCTTTGCTTTACAGAAGTTTTTTAGCTTGATGTAGTCCCATTTTTTCATTTTTGATTTTGTTTTGAAGACATGTTCAGGAAACAGTTGCTTGTGTTTATATTCAAGAGATTTTCACCTACGTTTTCTTCTAGGAGTTTTATGGTTTCATGACTTACATTCAGATCTTTGATCCATTTTGAGTTTACTTTTGTGTATGGGGTTAGACAATAGTCCAGTTTCATTCTCTTGTGTGTAGCTGTCCAGTTTTGCCAACACCAGTTGTTGGAGAGGCTGTCACTTCCCCATTGTATGTTCATGGCTCCTTTATCATATATTAATTGACCATGTATGCTTGGGTTTATATCTGGACTCTCTAGTCTATTCCACTGGTCTATGGGTCTGTTCTTGTGCCAGCACCAAATTGTCTTGATTACTAAGACTTTGTAGTAGATCTTGAAGTTGGGGAGCATAATCCCCCCAGCTTTATTCTTCCTTCTCAGGATTGCTTTGGCTATTTGGGGTCTTTTGTGGTTCCATATGAATTTTAGAATGATTTTCTGTAGTTCGTTGAAGAATGCTGTTGGTATTTTGATAGGGACTGCATTGAATCTGTCAATTGCTTTAGGCAGGATGGCCACTTTGACAATTCTTCCTATCCATGAGCATGGGATGTGTTTACATTTATTTGTATCTTCTTTAATTTCTCTTAAGAGTGTCTTGTAGTTTTCAGGGTATAGGTCTTTCGCTTCCTTGGTTAGGTTTATTCCTAGGTATTTTATTCTTTTTGATGCAATTGTGAATGGAATTGTTTTCTGCTAGTTCATCATTAGTGTATAGAAATGCCACAGATTTCTGTGTATTAATTTTGTATCCTGCAACTTTGCTGAATTCAGATACTAAATCTAGTAGTTTTGGAGAGGATTCTTTAGGGCTTCTTATGTACAGTATCATGTCATCTGCAAATGGTGACAGTTTAACTTCTTCCTTGCCAATCTGGATGCTTTTTATTTCTTTGTGTTGTCTATTGCCATGACTACAACCTCCAGTACTGTGTTGAATAGAAGTGGGGAGAGTGTGCATCCTTGTCTTGTTCCCGATCTTAAAGGAAAAGCTTTCAGCTTCTTGCTGTTCAGTATGATGTTGGCTGTGGGTTTGTCATACATGGCCTTTATTATGTTGAGGTCCTTTCCCTCTATACCCATTTTGTTGCATGTTATTATCATGAATGGATGTTGAATTTTGTCAAGTGCTTTTTTGGCATCCATGGAGATGATTATGTGGTTTTGGTCCTTCTTTTTGTTGATGTGATGGATGATGTTGATGGTTTTTCAAATGTTGTACCAGTCTTGCATCCCTGGAATAAATCCTACCTGATCATGATGATGATCTTTTTTATGTATTTTTGAATTCAGTTTGCTAGTATTTTGTTGAGTATTTTTGCATCTGTGTTCATCAGAGATATTGGTCTGTAATTTTCTTTTTTTGTGGTGTCTCTGCCTGGTTTTGATATTAGAGTGATGCTGGCTTCATTGAATGAGTTGGGGAGTACTGTCTCCTGTTCTACTTTTTGGAAAACTTTAAGGAGTATGGGTATTAGGTCTTCACTAAATGTTTGATAAAATTCAGCAGTGAAGCCATTTGGTCCAGGTGTTTTGTCCTTAGGTAGTTATTTGATTACCAATTCAATTTCCTTGCTGGTAATTGGTCTATTCAGATTTTTGTTTCTTCCTGGGTCAGCCTTAGAAGATTATATTTTTCCAGAAATTTGTCCATTCCAGGTTATCCAGTTTGCTAGCATATAGATTTTCATAGAATTCTCTAATAATTCTTTGTATTTCTATGGTGTCCATAGTGATTTTTTCTTTCTCATTTCTGGTTCTGTTTATGTGTATAGACTCTTTTTTTCTTGATAAGTCTGGCTAAGGGTTTATCTGTTTTATTTATTTTCTCAAAGAATCATCTCCTGCTTTCATTGATTCTTTCTACTGATTTATTCTCCTTGATTTTATTTATTTCTGCTCTAATCTTTATTATGTCACTCCTTCTACTGACTTTGGGCCTCATTTGTTCTTCTTTTTCTAGTTTCATTAATTGTGAGTTTAGACTGCTTATATGGGATTGTTCTTCTTTCCTGACGTAGGCCTATATTGCGATACACTTCCCTCTTAGCACGGCCTTTGCTTCATCCCACAGATTTTGCAGTGTTGAATTATTGTTGCCATTTGTCTTCATATATTGCTTGATCTCTGTTTTTATTTGGTCATTGATCCATTGATTATTGAGTATTTAGGAGCCTGTTATTAAGTATCTATGTGTTTGTAGGCTTTTTTCTTTTCTTTGTGTAATTTTTTTCTAGTTTCATACCTTTGTGGTTTGAGAAGCTGGTTGGTACAATTTCAATCCTTTTTAATTTACTGAGGCTCTTTTTATGGCCTGCTCTAGGATATATTCTTGAAAATGTTTCATGTGCATTTGAGAAAAATGTGTATCCTGTTGCTTTTGGGTGGAGTGTTCTGTAGATGTCTGTTAGGTCATTCTGTTCTATTATGTTGTTCAGTGCCTCCATGTTCTTACTTATGTTCTGTCTGGTTGATCTGTCCTTTGGAGTGAGTGGTGTGGTGAAGTCTCCTAAAATGAATGCATTGCATTCTATTTCCCCTTTAATTTTGTTAGTATTTGTTTCACATATATAGGTGATCCTGTGTTGGGTGCATTGATATTTATAATAGTTATGTCCTCTTGTTGGACTGACCCCTTTATCATTATGTAATGTCCTTCTCTGTCTTTTGCTACTTTCTTTGAAGTCCATTTTGTCTGATACAAATACTGCAACTCCTGCTTTTTTCTCCCTATTAGTTGCATGAAAGATGATTTTTCATCCCTTTACTTTCAGTCTGTGTATGTCTTTGGGTTCAAAGTGAGTCTCTTGTAGGCAGCATATAGCCCTGTCATGTTTTTTTATCCACTCTGTAACTCTATATCTTTTGCTTCGTGCATTCAGACCATTTACATTTGGGGTGATTATCAAGAGGTATGTACCGATTGCCATTGCATGCTTTAGATTTGTGGTTACCAATGGTTCAAGGGTAATTCCCTTACTATCTAACAGTCTAATTTAACTCACTTAGTATGCTATTACAAACACAACCTAGAGTTTTTTTTCCTCCTTTTTCTTCCTCCTCCATTCTTTATATATTAGATATCATATTCTGTACTCTTTTTCTCTCCCTTGATTGACTTTGGGGGTAGTTGATTTGATTCTGTATCTGCTTAGTAGTTAATTGGTCTACTTTCTTTGCTGTGCTTTTATTTCCCCTGGTGACAGCTATTTAGCCTTAAGAATACTTCCATCTATAGCAGTCCTTCCAAAATGCACTGTAGAGGTTGTTTGTGGGATTCTCTCAGCATTTGCTTATCTGAAAATTGTTTAATCCCTTCTTCAAATTTAAATGCTAATCTTGCCAGGTAGAGTATTCTTGGTTCCAAGCCCTTCTGCTTCATTGCATTAAATATATCATGCCACTCCCATCTGACCTGTAAGGTTTCTATTGAGAAGTCTGATGATAGCCTGTTGGGTTTTTCTTTGTATGTGATAATTTTTCTCTCTGTAGCTATTTTTAAAAGTCTTTCCTTATCCTTGTTCTCTGCCATTTTAATTATTGTATGTCTTCTTGTTGTTTTCCTTGGGCGCCTAGTGATGGAACATCTGTATACCTCTATGGCCTGATAGACTCTCTCCTTCCTCAGATTGGGGAAGTTTTCAGCAATTGCATTCTCAATGACAGTTTCTAACCCTTTATTTCTCTCTTCTTCTTCTGGTACCCCTATAGTATGAATATTGTTCCGTTTGGATTGGTCACAAAGTTCTCTCAATATTCTTTCATTTTTAGAGATCCTTTTTCCCTATCTGTGCTTCTTCTTCTCTGTATTTCTTTTTTACAATTTCTATTCCTTTTACTGTCTCTTATACTACATGGAATCTGCTTTTAAATCCCTCCATTGTTTGTTTCATTTCAGATACGGGATTTCTTAGTGATTGAATCTCCATCCTGAATTCATCCCTGAGTTCTTGGATATTTTTTTGTGCCTACATGAGCATGTTTATAATTTTTATTTTGACCTCTCTTTCAGGAAGATTGGTGAGTTCAGTTTCATTCAGCCCTTTTCAGGTGTTTATGAGATTTTTGTTTCAATCATGTTCATTTAATGTTTCGTATTTGTATGTGGCAAAATTTGCAGCCCCTCACATATTTTCAACTGTTGTATTTTTGTTTTCATTCATCTCCATGTTTTCCTTGTTTTGATTTATTTATTGAACCAGTGATAATATAGAAGCATGTTGTTTAGCTTCCATGTGTTTGTGGGTTTCAGGTTTTCTTTGTGTAACTGATTTCATTTTTTTAAATAATTAATTAATTAATTTTAATTTTTTTGAAGAACATTATGTTTATTAGGCTCTCCCCTACCCCAAGTCCCCCCACAAACCCCATTACAGTCACTGTCCATCAGCATAGTAAGATGTTGTAGAATCACTACTTGTCTTCTCTGTGTTGCAAAGTCCTCCCCTTTCCTCCACCCCCCACATTATACATGCTAATCATAATACCTCCTTTCTTCTTCCCTGCCCTTATCCCTCCGTACCCTCCCATTCTCCCCAGTCTCTTTCTTTTTAGTAACTGTTAGTCCATTCTTGGGTTCTGTGATTCTGCTGCTGTTTTGTTCCTTCAGTTTTTCTTTTGTTCTTATACTCCACAGATGAGTGAAATCATTTGGTATTTGTTTTTCTCTGCTTGGCTTATTTCACTGAGCATAATACCCTCTAGCTCCATACATGTTGTTGCAAACGGTAGGATTTGTTTTCTTCTTATGGCTGAATAATATTCCATTGTGTATATGTACCACATCTTCTTTATCCATTCATCTACTGATGGACAATTAGGTTGCTTCCATTTCTTGGCTATTGTAAATAGTGCTGCGATAAACATAGGGGTGCATCTGACTTTTTCAAACTGGAGTGCTGCATCCTTAGGGTAAATTCCTAGAAGTGGAATTTCTGGGTCAAATGGTAAGTCTATTTTGAGCATTTTGAGTAACCTCCATACTGCTTTCCACAATGGTTGAACTAACTTACATTCCCACCAGCAGTGTAGGAGGGTTCCCCTTTCTCCACAGCCTCGCCAACATTTGTTGTTCTCTGTCTTTTGGATGGCAGCCATCCTTACTGGTGTGAGGTGATATCTCATTGTGGTTTTAATTTTCATTTCTCTGATAACTAGCAATGTGGAGCATATTTTCATGTGTCTGTTGGCCATCTGAATTTCTTCTTAGGAGAACTGTCTGTTCAGCTCCTCTGCCCATTTTTTAAATGGATTATTTGCTTTTTGTTTCTTGAGGAGTGTGAGCTCTTTATATATTTTTGGATGTCAAGCCTTTATCAGATCTGTCATTTTCAAATATATTCCCCCCTACCGTAGGGTACCTTTTTGTTCTATTGGTGGTGTCCTTTGCTGTACAGAAGCTTTTCAGCTTGATATAGTCCCACTTGTTCATTTTTGCTTTTGTTTTCCTTGCCTGGGGAGATATAGTCATGAAGAAGTCACTCATGTTTATGTCTAAGAGATTTTTGCCTATTTTTTTTTCTAAGAGTTTTATGGTTTCATGACTTACATTCAGGTCTTTGATCCATTTTGAGTTTACTTTTGTGTATGGGGTTAGACAGTGATCCAGTTTCATTCTCTTACATGTAGCTGTCCAGTTCTGCCACCACCATCTGTTGAAGAGACTGTCATTTCCCTATTGTATGTCCATGGCTCCTTTATTAAATATTAATTGACCATATATGTTTGGGTTAATGTCTGGAGTCTCTAATCTGTTCCACTGGTCTGTTGCTCTCTTCTTGTGCCAGTACCAAATTGTCTTGATTACTATGGCTTTGTAGTAGAGCTTGAAGTTGGGGAGTGAGATCCTTGCCACTTTATTCTTCTTTCTCAGGATTGCTTTGGCTATTCGGGGTCTTTGGTGTTTCCATATGAATTTTTGAACTATTTGTTCCAGTTCGTTGAAGAATGTTGTTGATAATTTGATAGGGATAGCATCAAATCTGTATATTGATTTGGGCAGGATGGCCATTTTGATGATATTAATTCTTCCTAAGCAAGAGCATGGGATGAGTTTCCATTTGTTAGTGTCCTCTTTAATTTCTCTTAAGAGTGTCTTATAGTTTTCAGGGTATAGGTCTTTCACTTCTTTGATTAGGTTTATTCCTAGGTATTTAATTCTTTTTGATGCAATTGTGAATGGAATTGTTTTCCTGATTTCTCTTTCTATTGGCTCATTGTTAGTGTATAGAAATTTCTGTGTGTTAATTTTGTATCCTGCAACTTTGCTGTATTCCGATATTAGCTCTAGTAGTTTTGGAGTGGAGTCTTTAGGGTTTTTTATGTACAATATCATGTCATCTGCAAATAGTGACAGTTTAACTTCTTCTTTACCAATCTGGATTCCTTGCATTTCTTTGTTTTGTCTAATTGCTGTAGCTAGGACCTCCAGTCCTATGTTAAATAACAGTGGGGAGAGTGGGCATCCCTGTCTAGTTCCCGATCTCAGAGGAAAAGCTTTCAGCTTCTCGCTGTTCAGTATGATGTCGGCTGTGGGTTTATAGTATATGACCTTTATTATGTTGAGGTACTTGCCCTCTATTCCCATTTTGCTGAGAGTTTTTATCATGAATGGATGTTGAATATTGTCAAATGCTTTTTCAGCATCTATGGAGATGATCATGTGGTTTTTTCCTTCTTTTTTTGTGATGTGGTGTATGATGTTGGTGGATTTTCGAATGTTGTACCATCCTTGCATCCCTGGGATGAATCCCACTTGGTCATGGTGTACGATCCTTTTGATGTATTTTTGAATTCAGTTCATAGCTAATATTTTGCTGAGTATTTTTGCATCTACGTTCATCAGGGATATTGGTCTGTAGTTCTCTCTTTTGGTGGGGTCTTTGCCTGGTTTTGGTATTATGGTAATGTTGGCTTCATAGAATGAGTTTGGGAGTATTCCCTCCTCTTCCAATTTTTCGAAAACTCTAAGGAGAATGGGTATTATGTCTTCCCTGTATGTCTGATAAAATTCCGAGGTAAATCCATCTGGCCCGGGGGTTTTGTTCTTTGGTAGTTTTTTGATTACCACTTCAATTTCATTGCTGGTAATTGGTCTGTTTAGATTTTCTGTTTCTTTCTGGGTCAGTCTTGGAAGGTTGTATTTTTCTAGGAAATTGTCCATTTCTCCTAGGTATCCCAGCTAGTTAGCATATAATTTCTTGTATTTCTGTGGGATCCATCGTGATTTTTCCTTTCTCGTTTCTGATTCTCTTGATTTGTGTTGACTCTCTTTTCCTCTTAATTAGTATGGCTAGAGGCTTATCTATTTTGTTTATTTTCTCGAAGAACCAGCTCTTGGTTTCATTGATTTTTGCTATTGTTTTATTCTTCTCAATTTTATTTATTTCTTCTCTGATCTTTATTATATCCCTTCTTCTGCTTACCTTAGACCTCATTTGTTTTTCTTTTTCCAATTTTGATAATTGTGACATTAGACCATTCATTTGGGATTGTTCTTCCTTCTTTAAATATGCCTGGATTGCTATATAATTTCCTCTTAAGACTGCTTTCGCTGCATTCCACAGAAGTTGGTGCTTTGTGTTGTTGTTGTCATTTATTTCCATATATTGCTGGATCTCCTTTTTAATTTGGTCATTGATCCATTGACTATTTAAAAGCGTGTTGTTAAGCCTCCATGTGTTTGTGAGCCTTTTTGCTTTCTTGGTACAATTTATTTCTAGTTTTATACCTTTGTGGTCTGAAAAGTTAGTTGGTAGGATTGCAGTCTTTTGGAATTTACTGAGGCTCTTTTTGTGGCCTAGTATGTGGTCTATTCTGGAGAATGTTCCATGTGCACTTGAGAAGAATGTGTATCCTGTTGCTTTTGGGTGTAGAGTTCTATAGATGTCTATTAGGTCCATCTGTTCTAGTGTGTTGTTCAGTGCCTCTGTGTCCTTACTTATTTTCTGTCTGGTGGATCTGTCCTTTGGAGTGAATGATGTGTTGAAGTCTCCTAAAATGAATGCTTTGCATTCTATTTCCTCCTTTAGTTCTGTTAGTATTTTTTCACATATGTTGGTACTCCTGTGTTGGGTGCATATATATTTATAATGGTTATATTCTCTTGTTGGACTGAGCCCTTTATCATTATGTAATGTCCTTCTTTATCTCTTGTTATTTTCTTCGTTTTGAAGTCTATTTTGTCTGATACTAGTACTGTAACACCTGCTTTTTTCTCCCTATTGTTTGCATGAAATCTTTTTCCATCCCTTGACTTTTAGTCTGTGCATGTCTTTGGGTTTGAGGTGAGTCTCTTGTAAGCAGCATATAGATGGGTCTTGTTTTTTTATCCATTCTGTATCTCTATGTCTTCTGATTGGTGCATTCAGTCCATTTACATTTAGGGTGATTATCGATAGGTATGTACTTATTGCCATTTCAGGCTTTAGATTCGTGATTACCAAAGGTTCCAGGTTACTTTCCTTACTATCTAAGAGTCTATCTTAACTCACTTAGTATGCTCTTACAAACACAATCTAAAGGTTCTTTTGTATTTCTCCTTTTTCTTCCTCCTTTGTTCTTTATATATTAGGTATCAGATTCTGTACTTTTCCTCTATCCCTTGATTGGCTTTTGGGATAGTCAATTTAATTTTGCATTTGTCTTGCAATCAGCTGCTCCACCCTCCCTACCATGATTTTACTACCTCTGGTGACAGATATCCAACTGTCGGAACACTTCCATCTGTAGCAGTCCCTCCAAAATAGACTGCAGAGATGGTTTGTGGGAGGTAAACTCTCTCAGCTTTTGCTTATCTGGAAATTGTTTAATCCCTCCTTCAAATTTAAATGATAGTCTCTCTGGATAAAGTAATCTGGGTTCCAGGCCCTTCTTCTTCATGGCTTTAAATACATCATGCCACTCCCTTCTGGCCTGTAAGGTTTCTGCTGAGAAGTCTGTTGTTAGTCTCATGGGCTTTTCTTTGTATGTGATCTTATTTCTGCCTCTGGCTGCTTTAGCAGTCTGTCCTTATCCTTGAGCTTTCCCGTTTTAATTACTATGTGTCTTGCTGTTGTCTTCCTTGGGTCCCTTGTGTAGGGGGATCTGTGGATCTCCATGGCCTGAGAGAGTATCTCCTTCCCCAGATTGTGGAAGTTTTCAGCAACTACCTCCTCAAGGACACTTTATATCCCTTTCTCTCCCTACTTCTTCTTCTGGTATCCCTATAATGTGAATATTGTTCCGCTTGGGTTGGTCACACAGTTCTCTCAATATTCTTTCATTTTTAGAGATCCTTTTTTCTCTCTGTGCCTCAGCTTCTTTGTATTCCTCTTCTCTAGTTTCTATTTCAATTAGTGTCTCCTCCACTGTATCCAACCTGCTTTTAATACTGTCCATCGTGTTCTTTAATGATTGAGTCTCTGACCTAAATTCATTCCTGAGTTCTTGGATGTCTTTCTGTACCTCCATTAGTATGTTGATGATTTTTATTTTGAACTCCCTTTCAGGAAGAGTCACGAGGTCCATATCATTTAAATCTTTCTCGGGAGTTGTATTAACAGTTTTACTCTGGACAAGGTTCCTTTGGTGTTTCATGTTTGTATATGGCGCCCTCTAGTGTCCAGAAGCTCTATTCTGGAGCTGCTGAGCCCCTGAAGTAATGTTGGTGGTTGCAGGTGAGTGGTACTAGGGGTAGGAAAGAGCTGTTCCCCGCCTCCTGGCTCCTGTGCCTCTCTCCACTGCCTGAGCCAGTGGGCCTGGCACACAGGTATAAGTTTTTGTCCCAGAGCAGCCAGATATGGATCCCTGCTTTCCACAAGCAGCAGGAATCCCAGTCTCCCCAGGAACTCTGCCTGTATTAACTTTCCAAACCGGTACTCATGCGAGTCTCATGAAAGCACCATGAAATGTAGGTTTGTGCTCCCAGAGCATATCTCTGGATCTAGGTATTCAGCAGTCCCAGGCCTTCCACTCCCTCCCTGCTCCATTTTTCTTCCTCCCGCTGGAGAGCTGGGGTGGGGGAGGGGCTCAGGTCCCGCGGAGCCACAGCTCTGGTATGTTACACCTTTCACTGAGGTCTGTTCTTTTCTCCAGGTGTGAGCAGTCTGACGCGTCCTCTTTCCTTCTGCTCTCTCAGGATTAGTGGCACCAATTAAATTTTCTAATTGTATCCAGTTTTAGGAGGAAGCCTCTGTCTCTCCTCTCACACTGCCATCTTTAATTGGGTAACTGATTTCTAATACATACGAGTGTGATCTGAAAAGATACTTGATCTATTTCAATTTTTTTGAATTTGTTGATGAATTTTCTGTGTCCTAATCTGTGATCTGTTCTGGAGAACATTCCAAGTGCAATTAAGGAAAATGGGTATCTTGCTGTTTTTGATGGAATATTCTGTATATGTATTTTAAGTCCATATGATCTATTGTATTCTTCATGCCTCTGTTATCTTATTTATTTTCTGTCTGGTTGAGCTGTGTATTGATGTAGTGTGTTAAAGTCCCCTAATATGAAGGGTTGAGTCTATTTCTCCTTGTAGTTCTGCTAGTATTTGTTTTACATATTTAGGTGCTCCTTTGTTGGTTTCATAAATATTTATAATGGTTATATCTTCTTGCTGTACTGACCCCTTTATTATTATTTTATATTCTTCATCTCTTATTACTTTCTTTGTTTTAATATCTATTTTGTCTGACGCAAGTACTGTTGCTCCTGTTTTCTCCCTATAATTTGCATGAAATATCTTTTTCCATCTTTATACTTTCATTCTAAGTATGTCTTTAGGTCTGAAATGAGTCTTTTGTAGGCGGCATATGGATTGGTCTTATTTATCCACTGAGCCACTGTGTCTTTTGATTGATGCTTTCAGTCCATTTACATTTAAGGTGGTTATTGATAGGTATGTACTTACTGTCATTTTCTTAATTGTTTTCTGGGTCTTTTTGTAGTTTCTCTGTTCCTTTCTTCCCCTGTCATACTGTTCTCTTGCTATTTTATGGCTTTCATTAGTGTGGTTATGGGATTTCTATTGCATTTTTTGTGTATCTAAATGTTTGCGGTTACCATAATGTTTATAGGTATTTTCCTAAACATATAATAGTTTATGTTTGGACACTATATGTCAAACAAGTCTATAAGTACTTTTTTATACCTCTTCTTCCTCTGCACTTTATGTATTAGATGTCATAATCTGCATTTTTTATGTATCCATTTACTGATTTTGTGTATAGTTGAGTTCACTATTTTTGTCTTTTTTTAAAATTTTCTATTTGCTTACTAAGTAATTGGCCTACTACCTTTACTGTGGGTTTATTTTCACTGATGAACAATGTTTAGCCTTAAGAACATTTCCATCTACAGACATCCCTTTAACTTATCCTATAAGACCTGTTTAGTGATAGTGAATTCTTATAACTTTAATTTATCTGGGAAACTTTTAATCTCTTCTTCAATTCTGAATGATACCCTTGCTTGGTAGAGGATTCTTGGTTGGAGGTCTTCTGTTTCAATACAGTAAATATTTAATGCCATTCCCTTCTGTCCTGTAAAGTTTCTGCTGAGAAATCTGTTGATAGCCTTAAGGGGTTGCACTTATAAGTAGTTTTGCCTCTCCTGTAGTAATTTTTGCCTCTCTCTCTGCCTTCAATACCCTCTCTTCATCCTTAATCTTTGTCACTTTAATTATTGTATGTGCTGGTGTTCCTTTTGTTAGAGGCTCTCTGTGCTTCCAGGACCTGCATGTCTATTTCCTTGCTTAGACTGGGGGAGTTCCAGCAATTATTTCTCCAAAGAGACTTTCTACTCCTTTGTCCTCTCTTCTTCTTCTGGTACCCCTATTATGTGAATATTGTCTTGTTTGGAGTTGTCGCACAGCTCTCTTAGCATCCTGTTGATTCTAGACATTCTTTTTTCTCTCTGTTACTCAGCTTTGTTGTTTTATGGTCCTCTAGTTTCCATTGCATTGAATGTATCATTTACTTGTAGCACTCTATTATTCATTCCATACATTGCATTTTGAATTTCGGTTATTCATCAGCTCTTAGTGCCTCTTTTTGAAATAATCTCTTTGTTTAAATCCTCCCTGAGTTTGTCAGTGCTTTCCACAGATCAATGAGCATATTTATGACTGTTACTTTGAAATGTTTATCAGGAAGATTGTTGATCTTCATTTCATTTAGCCTTCTTTCTGGTGTCTTATCCTCTTCTTTTGTTTGGAATATATTTTTCTGCCTCCTCATTTTGTCAGGTTTTCTGTTTCTTCCATTGTGTTAGATAGATCCACTATGCCTCTTATTCTAGAGAGTAATAGCTTTATAAAGAAGGCATTCTGTTGTAATGAGAAGCTCAGGACTCGTTGCTCACCTGTGTCTGGTTCACTTTTGCCGTGGAGCCCAGTTGCTGTTGGTGGGCTGTGGGCAGAGTTGCCATTCTGCCTGTCTTCTGCCAGTTTTTTTTGTTAGCTGTGCAGCATCTGTTGGGATCATTGTCTGCAGCGGTTCATCTCAGTCCACCCAGGCTGGCAGCTCACTTAGCCAGCCCTTTGTGAGCCAGCAGTACTTCTGCTGGGATTGTTGTGGGTGGGGCCGCCCTCTGCCTAGTGATGGTGTTGGACCCATGAGGTGGGCAGGGTGCGTGTGCAGAGGGTGCAATGAGGCTCTTGGCTGCCAGTGAGGAGGAGGGAGAGCTTCAAGCTGGCTCCTGAAGGTGCCTGCCCAGTTGGGCTGAGAGCCAGTAAAGCTGAGTAAACCTCCCACTGCCTGATAGGCAGCAAAGTCTGACCACTGCTGGGTTGAGTGGCCGGGCAGGTGGGTATGCAGAGAAGTGCCTTGGTGCTGGGCCACTAGTGAGGGTGATGGATTGTTTTGGGCTGGCTTCTGCAAGTGCCCAACTAGTTGGGCTGCAGGAGGCCTGGAGATGTGTCATCCACCTGCCCTTTCTCCTGCAGAGAGCTTCAGTTCAACCCCTGCATCTCTGGCACCCTTTCCACTGCTGGTAAAACTTTCATACTCCTTTGTGCTTGTCTCAGTGGGCTGACAGAGTATGCCTGTCCTCTGCAAGCAGCAGGAGTCTCAGCTCCCTAGAGTGCTCCAACTCTCTGTAGTGCCAGCCCCATTAATCACCAAAGCTGAATTCAGTGTCAGCTCATGTTCCCAGAGCAGATCTCCAGGGTCACGTGTACAGAGTTCCTGAGCACTTATCTCCGCCCTCCTTGGATCCTCCTCCTCCCACTTGTGGATCACGCTTGGGTCCTGAATGATCATGGCTCTGCCATTTTACCCCCTTCTGTGTGGTCTTCTCTTCTTCACCAGGTGTAGGTGGTCTGTTCTGCAGCCTTCAGGTAGTTTTCAGGGTTAGTTGTTTTTGCTGCAGTTGCTTCCTTTGCATGTATATGGGAGGAGATTTCTGCCATGCCTTCCTACTCTACCATCCTTTTTGCCAGAATTCCCAGTTTAATTTGAATTTCAAGGAAACAATAAATACAATATTTGAGACATATTTAACATTAAATAATTATTTGTTATTTGTTATTTTTCTGAAATTCAAATTTAATTGTGTTTCTTATATTTTTATTTTCTATATCTGGCAACTTTAGTTGGGTATAAGGTGATGTATTTCTGGAAACCAGGGGATTCTCAAGTACTCTTGAACTTCCTTTTCTTTCCCTTTTTAGCCATTTTAATTTACATCCTCTCTACCACACAAACTATTGCTATCACCATGACAAGTCTGCTTGCTTTAGTTTTTCCTTTACAGACAATCCTACATACCAAGAATAGAAAAGTCAACCTAAAACAGCTGACCTACTGTATCATTCCCTTACTCAGAAAGCACCAAGGACTCTTCTTTGCTACAGAGATAGAGTTCAAAACCCTGAGCTTCAAATTCAAAGCCTTCATGCTTCATGCGCTTTTCCCACACATTCTTACTTGATCCAGCCAGAGATGTTTTCTTCACTGATGGATGTTTCCTTACATGAACTTGTGTAAATCTGAGATTTAAAGTCCCTCAACTTCTGTAAAAGTTTCTCTTATCATTCAAACAGTAAAAGGTAACTCCCTCTGAAATAATACAGATAATGTAGAGTTGTACTTATTTCTCTACATGTATTTCCCCAAATCAATGGTAATCTCTTTGTTTGGAATCACATTGAACTTTTCAAATATTTAAAATTATACAAGTTATAGGAATCAACATGTAGCATATACTAGGTTTGAAGTCTTGAGATATATATATGTGTGTGAGTATATATATACACACATATATATATGTATATATATATGACATATAATACATTTTATAAATACATGAATTATATAAATTAACAAATTATATATTATATATATAAAACATTTAAACTCACTCATAATATATCCAAAATTATGTATAAATAGATTCAAATTTTATCTTCATTTTACAAATAGCACAGCAGAGTAACAAATAAGTTGGGTAACTTGCTCAAGGTCAGACATATGTAAATAGCAGAGTTGGAATTTAAAACTGAGCAGTCTGGTTCCAGAGTTTGTCATTCCAACTATTATACTGTGTCTTTGAGGAATGTATTTTCCTGATTTAAAAAAAATTGTAACAATAAGGAAAAGACTAAGTTCTCCTTTGATTTACCAACTTTCAAAGTGCACTTACTCATCCAGAGAAAACTATTATAGCCATTTTGATTCATATTTTTTCAGACCTTTTTCTGTGTATTTATATATCTATAAATATGTATCTATAGAAAATACATACTATTGTTTGAATATGTTTTAATATATATGGCACATATACAATACACATAAATAAAAACACTTTTCTGAACATCAGTATGCATGTCTCTTTGGGAAAATATTCTATAGGGTAGATACAGAGCAAGTGAATTTTAATTTTAAAGTGCTTATATTTAGCCATTTTCCCAATAATAGTATGTGATAGTATCTATTTCATCTCATCCTCATTAATACTTAATTTTATCAAACTTTATTTCAATTTGATGGATAAAAATTTCAAACTTATTCCTTATGTGTTTTTCCGAACACTGGTAACACTGAACTTGTTTTTATCTGTAATTGATCATATTCATATTTCACCTGCGAATTGCCCATTCCTTACCTCTATTAGATTTTTCATTTTGTTCTTACTGATTTTATGCTTTATTTCATATCAGCATACTAGTTATCTATTACATATGCTGTAAATATTTTCCCCCAGTCTTCTGCTTGAATTTTAACTTTGTTTGCCAAATCTTCTTTTGCTTATTTATACTATCTTTTGTTTTACAAGTTCCTTTCTATATCTAAATTTTATATTCCCCATTCCTTGCAATCCATTCTGCATCTAACATATGTAGTGATCCTTTGAAAATAGAAATTGAATCATGTCACTTTCCTTCTTAAAACACTGGAGTATCTTCCCATTAAAAATACCTTACTGTAACTCTCACTGCCCTATATGCTCTTCCTTGGGCAGTATCACACTGTAATACTTGTCTCAATCTCTCTTCTTATGTGAGAACATACTTTTTGGCCTTTAAACAATGCTTTTTTCAAAATTAGATGTTTTATATTTGCTGTTTCCTCTGCATGAAATGCTCTCTCCCTCACCTCTACTTGTTTGGTGTTATGGATTGAGTAGTATCCCTCCAAAAAGATATGTTGAAGGCCTAACCCCAAGTTAATGAGTATGTGATAGATGAAAATCAGAATTCAGATAAAAAGACTATCTAATGCAGACAGTTTTAAGTGTATCAGTGAGAAAGCTTCAGAGGCATGGTCAACTACTATAATTATTTTATAACCAAGAGTTACAGATTATCATCAGAACTTTTTAAGGCAGTTGAGAATTTCTTTTCAGGGTAAGGGGGAAAACATTTACTAAAAAGGAAAAAGATTTATGAAATGTTGGGTTTTGTTTTCTTCTTAATGGGGCATTTGACAATTAGGCTAAAGAATTAATGGAAAATAATTGCAGAAAGCTGGATATTGAAAAAATATTAGGTTATCTCATTATAAAAAGTTTATTTTTGCTTTATTTTGCATATATTTCTGAAGCAAAAAGTTGTCATATCAAGCATATTAATGTTGTCTTAATTTTGAAAACATAATTTAAGACAGAAATTAGAAGTTGTATCTAGTTGCATTCTTATTTGCTGGGGCTGTGTATCACTTAAGTTTCAGGCTCAATCACTGTGAATGAAATGAAAAAAAGGTTTATTGTATCACAGATTTCCACAACTGTGAAAGCTGGTGAAGAATCTCTGGAAGGTTGTTAGTGTTCCTGGGGGTGAGTCTGAGTTACTTACAGATCAGCAGGGCTGAGTGTGAATAAGAAAGAGGGCAGACTAGAACTGATGAGAACAAGCTGGAACTCACATCTGGCTCCCACTGCTTACAGCCTTGAGTGACCTCAGGAAAAGCTGGAGCTCTTCACAGGATCACTCACCTGGCTGGACCAGGGCCCAAAGAAGCTGAAGGAGGAAGAATGGAAGGAGGGTCAAATAAAAACAAATCTGGATTTAGTAAGGAGAGACTTAATTTGAAAGTGATTAAGATGGCATTAACATTACTCTCAGCTTAACTAAACTTTAGAAAAGTTTCTTTCTGACTGTAGGCCTCTGACCTCCTTATTTGACCACCTACTTTGGAAAACTTGGAATTGTGAACTCTTTCTTTGCCTCTTAGAAATATATGAAAATCCTTCCCCAACTTCTTGCCAGGTTTACCAACTTGGAAATGAATTTTTCAAAGACCTGGGAGCCATCTCTTTGATATGGAAACATCAAAGGATATAGTACTTCCATCACCAGTCTTTGTAGGAAGGTAGGAGCCTGATTTCCATAAGCACCAATTAGCAAACACAGATGAGCTTGTCACAGAGGGAAATATTTGCAAACTCAGAATAACTCAATGTGCTGGACACCTCTCATCGATCAACCTCCTGCTAACAGCCTCCAGCACTTTTCCAGTAGCTCACCCTAGCACCTAACATCTCTTCCGCCTTTTGTTTCAACAGAGTTGAGTTTAGCCTCTCTCCCCTATTGAAATAATCTTGAGTGATTTTTCTTTGCCTGTTTAACTTTGGTGCAATTTTTACTTAGACAAGAGAATTATTCAAGGGGAGGAAGAGGGAATATTGTGATAGGGCAAAAGCTGTGAGGATAAGATCTCCAGGCATGTCCAGTGTTGGGCAAAAGGGTTTTTCTTGTATAGAGAACAGTAAACAAGGCTAGAAAAAAGGGTGTGTGCAGATGGGATGAAAGTGTGGCAGAAGGTGGATGAGAGACTGTTTTACACTGAGGCCAGCTTCTTCTTAGGAGGGGCTATTAAAATAGAGTCATATGCTGGCTAAAGGTGTGGAACCTGGGGAAGAAGAGAAGCTTAGTCAGAGTTTGGTTAAAAAGAATTTTGTTCGGCAAGGGGCGGAGCCAACATGGTGGTGTGAGTAGGACAGTGGGAATCTCCTCCCAAAAACATATATATTTTTGAAAATACAACAAATACAACCAATCCTAAAAGAGAGACCAGAAGACACAGGACAACAGCCTGACTACATCCACATGTGTGAGAGCCCAGCGCCTAGTGAAAGGGATAAGATACAACCCTGGGCCTGGCGGGACCCGAGCACACCTACCCCCAGCTTCCGGCAGGAGGGAGAGGGAGCCCAGGACTGCTAAACACCCAGCCCCAGCCACCCGCACCAGAGCGCAGACACAGTGCATGCATGGAGGACTGGAAACTAGGGAAATAGGGCAACAAGACCTCTGAGCGGGTGCTGAAGCTGATGCCCCTGTGACAAAGAAAAGCGAGTGCTTTTTGAAAGTCTTAAAGGGACAGGGATTTAACAGCTAGACGGAAACAACACAGGTCACAGCCCAGTGGCTGAAAATTACAGGGAAAACCGGGTGCACTTACCACCGGGGCAATAGCTCTGAGAACCCTCACGAAGGTAACAGCCAAACAGACCCCCCCACCCCCGTCCATTACCCCTTTGGGCGATGCGAAATCAGAGAAACAGCCTAAGACAAACCATGCCCAGAGAAAGGAAAATGCCTACACTTCGGCCTGGGAAGACACAAAGACCCAGGCTACACGCAATAATCCAACACAAGCCACTAGGGGTCGCAGTTGTCCCAGTAAAGAAAGGCCAGTACCAAGTGAAAAGTTTGGCCCTCCCAGCTGACAGTCAATAGCACCTGTCAACATGAAAAGGCAAACAAATATGATCCAGAAAAGACTAACCCAGACAGCTCGGCATCTGCTACATCTTCCCCTGAGAAGGAACCTGGGGAGATAGATTTAACCAGTCTTCCTGAAAATGAATTCAAAACAAAAGTCATAACCATGCTGATGGACTTGCAGAGAAATATGCAAGAACTAAGGAAGGAGAATTCAGAAATAAAACAATCTCTGGAAGGACTTCAAAACAGAATGGACGAGATGCAAGAGACCATAAACGGACTAGAAAACAGAGAAAAGGAACGCAGAGAAGTTGATGCAGAGAGAGATAAAAGGATCTCCAGGAATGAAAGAATTTTAAGAGAACTGAGTGACCAATCGTAATGGAACAATATCCGCATTATAGGGGTACCAGAAGAAAAAGAGAGAGAAAAAGGGATAGAAAGTGTCTTTGAAGAAATAATTGCCGAAACTTCCCCAAATGAGGGGAAGAAATGGCATCTCAGACCACAGAGGTACACAGAACTCCCATGACAAGGGATCCAAGGAGGGCAACACCAAGAAACATTATAATTAAAATGGCAAAGATCAAAGACAAGGACAAAGTATTAAAGGCAGCCAGAGAGAAAAAAAAGGTTACCTACAAAGGAAAACCCATCAGGCTATCATCAGACTTCTCAACAGAAACCCTACAGGCCAGAAGAGAATGGCATGATATACTTAATGCAATGAAACAGAAGGGCCTCGAACCAAGACTACTGTATCCAGCACAAATATCATTTAAATATGAAGGAGGGATTAAACAATTCCCAGACAAGCAAAAGTTGATGGAATTTGCCTCCCACAAACCACCTCTTCAGGGCATCCTACAGGGACTGCTCTAGATGGGAGCATTCCTAAAAAGAGCACAGAACAAAACACCCAACATATGAAGAAGGGAGGAGGAGGAATAAGAAGGGAGAGAAATAAAGAATCATCAGATCACGTTTATAATATCTCAACAAGCGAGTTAAGGTAGACAGTAAGATAGTACAGAAGCTAACCCTGAACCTTTGGTAACCACAAACTTAAAGCCTGCAATGGCAATAAGTTCATACCTTTCAATAATCACCCTAAATGTAAATGGACTGAATGCACCAATCAAAAGACACAGAGTAATAGAATGGATAAAAAAGCAAGATCCATCCATATGCTGATTACAAGAGACTCACCTCAAACCCAAAGACATGCACAGACTTAAAGTCAAGGGATGGAAAAAGATATTTCATGCAAACAACAGAGAGAAGAAAGCAGGTGTTGCAATTCTGGTATCAGACAAAACAGACTTCAAAATAAAGAAAGTAACAAAAGACAAAGAAGGACATTACATAATGATAAAGGGCTCAGTCCACCAAGAGGATATAACCATTATAAATATATATGCACCCAATAAAGGAGCACCAACATACCTGAAACAAATACTAACAGAACTAAGGAGGAAATAGAATGCAATGCATTCATTCTGGGAGACTTCAACACACAACTCACTCCAAAGGACAGATCCACCAGACAGAAAATAAGTAAGGACACAGAGGCACTGAACAACACACTAGAACAGATGGACCTAATAGACATCTACAGAACTCTACATCCAAAAGCAACAGGATACACATTCTTCTCAAGTGCACATGGAACATTCTCCAGAATAGACCACATACTAGGCCACAAAAAGAGCCTCAGTAAATTCCAAAAGATTGAAATCCTACCAACAAACTTTTCAGAGCACAAAGGCATAAAACTAGAAATAAACTGTACAAAGAAAGCAAAGAGGCTCACAAACACATGGAGGCTTAACAACACGCTCCTAAATAATCAATGGATCAATGACCAAATCAAAATGGAGATCCAGCAATATATGGAAACAAATGAAAACAACAACACTAAGCCCCAACTTCTGTGCGACACAGCAAAAGGAGTCTAAAGAGGAAAGTATATAGCAATCTAGGCATATTTAAAGAAGGAAGAACAATCCCAAATGAATGGTCTAATGTCACAATTGTGGAAATGGGAAAAAGAAGAACAAATGAGGCCTAAGTTCAGCAGAAGGAGGGACATAATAAAGATCAGAGAAGAAATAAATAAAATTGAGAAGAATAAAACAACAGCAAATATCAATGAAACCAAGAGCTGGTTCTTTGAGAAAATAAACAAAATAGATAAGCCTCTAGCCAGACTTAAGAGGAAAAGAGAATAATCACAAATCAACAGTATCAGAAAAGAGAAAGGAAAAATCACGATGGACCCCACCGAAATACAAAGAATTATTAGAGAATACTACGAAAACCTATATGCTAACAAGCTGGGAAACCTAGGAGAAATGGACAACTTCCTAGAAAAATACAACCTTCCAAGACTGACCCAGAAAGAAACCGAAAATCTAAACAGACCAATTAACAGCAACGAAATTGAAGTGGTAATCAAAAAACTACCAAAGAACAAAACCCCCTGGCCAGATGGATTTACCTCAGAATTTTATCACACATACAGGGAAGACATAATACCCATTCTCCTTAAAGTTTTCCAAAAAATAGAAGAGAAGGGGATACTCCCAAACTCATTCTATGAAGCTAACATCACCCTAATACCAAACCAGGCAAAGACCCCACAAAAAAAGAAAACTACATACCAATATCCCTGATGAATGTAGATGCAACAAAACTCAACAAAATATTAGCAAACCGAATTCAAAAATACACAAAAAGGATCATACACCATGACCAAGTGGGATTCATCCCAGGATGCCTTCGAAAGTCCATCAACATCATCCACCACATCAACAAAAAGGAAGACAAAAACCACATGATCATCTCCATAGATGCTGAAAAAGCATTTGACAAAGTTCAACATCCATTCATGATAAAAACTCTCAGCAAAATGGGAATAGAGGGCAAGTACCGCAACATAATAAAGGCCATCTTTGATAAACCCACAGCCAACATTATACCGAACAGTGAGAAGCTGAAAGCTTTTCCTCTGTGATCGGGAACTAGACAGGGATGCTCACTCTCCCCACTGTTATTTAACATAGTACTGGAGGTCCTAGCCATGGCAATCAGAGAAAGCAAAAAATACAAGGAATCCAGATTGGTAAAGAAGAAGTTAAACTGTCACTATTTGCAGATGACATGATACTGTACATAAAAATACCCTAAGAACTCCACCCCAAAACTACTAGAACTGATATCGGAATACAGCACAGTTGCAGGATACAAAATCAACACACAGAAATCTGTGGCTTTCCTATACACTAGCAATGAACCAACAGAACGAGAAATCAGGAGAACAACTCCATTCACAATTGCATCAAAAAAAATAAAATACCTAGGAATAAACCTAACCAAAGAAGTGAAGGACTTATACTCTGATAACTACAAGTCACTCTTAAGAGAAATTAAAGGGGACACTAACAGATGGAAACTCATCCCATGCTCATGTCTAGGAAGAATTAATATCGTCAAAATGGCCATCCTGCCCAAAGCAATATACAGATTTGATGCAATCCCTATGAAACTACCAGGAACATTCTTCAATGAACTGGATCAAATAATTCAAAAATTCATATGGAAACACCAAAGACCCCAAATAGCCAAAGCAATCCTGAGAAAGAAGAATAAAGTAGGGGTGATCTCACTCCCCAACTTCAATATCAATTATAAAGCCATAGTAATCAAGACAATTTGGTTCTGGCACAAGAACAGAGCCACAGACCAATGGAACAGACTAGAGAATCCAGACATTAACCCAGACATATATGGTCAATTAATATTTAATAAAGGAGCCATGGACATACAATGGCGAAATGACAGTCTCTTCAACAGATGGTGCTGGCAAAACTGGACAGCTACATGTAGGAGAATGAAACTGGACCATTGTCTAACCCCATATACAAAAGTAAACTCAAAATGGATCAAAGACCTGAATGTAAGCCATGAAACCATTTTACTCTTGGAAAAAAACATAGGCAAAAACCTCTTAGACATAAACATGAGTGACCTCTTCTTGAACATATCTCCCTGGGCAAGGAAAACAACAGCAAAAATGAACAAGTGGGACTATGTTAAGCTGAAAAGCTTCTGTACAGCAAAAGACACCATCAATAGAACAAAAAGGAACCCTACAGTATGGGAGAATATATTTCAAAATGACACATCCGATAAAGGCTTGATGTCTAGAATATATAAAGAGCTCACATGCCTCAACAAACAAAAAACAAATAACCCAATTAAAAAATGTGCAGAGGAAATGTACAGACAGTTCTCCAAAAAAGAAGTACAGATGGCCAACAGGCACATGAAAAGATGCTCCACATCACTAATTATCAGAGAAATGCAAATTAAAACTACAATGAGGTATCACCTCACACCAGTAAGGATGGCTGCCATCCAAAAGAGAAACAACAACAAATGTTGACGAGGCTGTGGAGAAAGGGGAACCCCCCTACACTGCTGGTGGGAATGTAAATTAGTTCAGCCATTTTGGAAAGCAGTATGGAGGTACATCAAAATGCTCAAAACAGACTTACCATTTGACCCAGGAATGGCACTCCTAGGAATTTACCCTAAGAATGCAGCAATCAAGTATGAGAAAGATCAGTGCACCCCTATGTTTATCACAGCACTATTTACAATAGCCAAGAATTGGAAGCAACCTAAATGTCCATCGGTAGATGAATGGATAAAGAAGATGTGGTACATATTCACAATGGAATACTACTCAGCCATAAGAAGAGGGCAAATCCTACCATTTGCAGCAACATGGATGGAGCTGGAGTGTATTGTGCTCAGTGAAACAAGCCAAGCAGATAAAGAGAAATACCAAATGATTTCACTCATCTGTGGAGTATAAGAACAAAGGACAAACTGAAGGAACAAAACAGCAGCAGAATCACAGAACTCAAGAATGGACTAACAGGTACCAAAGGGAAAGAGACTGGGGAGGATGGGTGGGTAGGGAGGGATAAGTGGGGGGAAGAAAAAGGGGGGTATTAAGATTAGCATGCATGGAGGGTGGGAGATAGGGGAGGGCTGTACAACACAGAGAAGACAAGTAGTGATTCTACGACATTTTGCTATGCTGATGGACAGTGACTGTAAAGGGGTATATAGTGGGGAACTGGTATATGGGAGAGCCTAGTAAACAAAATATTCATCATGTAAGTGTAGATTAATGATTAAAAAAAAATCATTTCCTGTGTGGTGACCTCCAATGAGTTCTACACAATGATATAAAGGGCATATAAAAGTGTAGGCAAAGGGTTTGTTTGTGTTTATACAGAGGATCAAAGCCTAATTTGACTACTCTGAAAATGATCTAAGATATGATATGAAAAAGAACTTCCAACATCATCACTCTCTGGAAGACTCATGCCAGAAAATTTTCATCAAAATACCCCAACAAAGATCCACGCACTGCCAGAGGTGTAGATGCACTCATCCCACCAATTCCTGGATTTGCCATGGGAATGAGGAAGGAGATATCTAAGCTGGCCTGTGCATACAGTGAAACAACAAATTTGACTGGATCTATACTGTTGTAACTCAACCAAGAATTAGGAGAAGTGCAAATTGTAGCACTCCAAAATCTTACAACTACAGACTATTTACTGTTAAAAGAACATATGGGATGTGAACAGTCCCCAAGAATGGGTTGTTTTAATTTGTCTGATTTCTCTCAGACTGTTCAAGTTCAGTTGGACAATATCCACCATATCATAGATAAGTTTTCACAAATGCCTAAGGTGCCTAACTGGTTTTCTTGGTTTCACTGGAGATGTCTGGTAATTACAGGTATGCTTTGGTTACTTAACTGTATTCCTATTATGTTAATGTGTGTGCGCAATTTAATTAGTAGTTTGAAACCTATAAATGCTTAAGTTACTCTACAAGAAGATATGTCAAAGAAATAATCAACCTTCCCATGTTTTCTTCCGCCTGCTACTTCTATAGCTTTTCTTCTTCCTTCCTAATTACAACCCTTAAATAGAATTCATGCCTCGTATCAAATTTACTGAGTATCATAATTCTTCCAAGTGGTAAAGATACCTCAAGACAAATGCTGGGCATAGAAGCCACAGGGCATAAATATGCAAAGAAGTAAAAAGCTAACCTTTTCAAACAATAAGGCTTCTCTCTCACTTACCAACTTTACATTTCCCTGTATGGCCCCGGAAGATGACTGGTTAGCCAGAGATGGGTAAGATTCCTCAAGGGAGGAGCAACCTAAGACAGGCACAGTCGCAGGGAGGCCATCAGGTGAGAAATTGGGGATCAACAGAGGTGAGGCTTAGAACCTCACCCCTCCTGTTCTGAGAGAAATCTTCTGCATACGTGGATGTTTTATTGCCCTTGTCTAGCTTGGATTAACACATAGGCTACAGGCACACACCTGATCATCTACATTTGCTCTCTTACAACACTAAACTTTTTTCTACCTTTATCTTGTATCTACCTACCACTTCAGCATTTCATTAAAAATAATAATAATAAAGAGAGAAATGTGGTCTCCACATATAAATCAAGTATAAAAATTAAATGAGTATTCATATTTGAACTGACTGTTTATAGTTCATAATGCATGAGCAAAACCGAAAGTTTCTGTGATGACTGCCCTTGTACTGTTCACCATGTAACTTATTCACTATGTAAGAATTTGTTCTCCATTTAAGAACTTGTTCGTTATCCTTCAGAAGATTGGAGACTGATGAAAATTAGGCTTGGGGTGGATTATGATTGTGTATTGAGCATTGACCCCCCTATACAGAATTTTATTGTTGTTAACAACCATTTGATCAATAAATATGAGAGATGCCCTCACAAAAAAAAAAACAACAAAAGACAAAAAAACAAAACAAAACAAAATATACACACTTCCAATTGTAAAATAAATAAGTAACCGGGATGTAACGTATAGCGTAAGGAATATAGTCAAAATATTGTAACAACTTGGTATGGTGATAGCTGGTTCTAGAATTATCATGTATATAAATGTTGAATCACTGTGTTGTACACCTGCAACTAATGGAATAGTGTGTGTCAACTACCCTTCAATAAAAAATAATTATCTAAAAAAAAATTTCATTCGAGTTGATCACTTGGGATGATTAGTTAATCATTTGTGTTGTAAGGGTCTGTGTCTGGCCTTGTTATAGGTAGACAATGATGTCACTTCTAAGTCTTATTTAGGTTATATAAGGAATGGTGATTCTTTGTAGTAAGTCTGGAGTACAAAAGCATGTGTATGTGTTTGTGTGGGATTTCATAACCATCTCTGTTTTCAGGGAGCAGAGGGCTGAATAAAATTCAACATGACCAGGATCTGATTGCAGGCCTGGCTGCTGCCCCATACCCAAAAGAGTGAGCCATCACATCAGCAACGAGGTGTGGGAGCTACAGTGACCCCTGGAGCCTGACACTGGCCTTCAGAGAATAATGCCCGTTGCTTCCTTTCTACCTTCTAAGTCTTATGCAGATTCTTTTGAGGCCAACTGTACAGTGAAAGAAATTCTGGGAAATATAGTTTCACTTGGATAAATTGATACAATACAAGAAAAAGCCTAGTGAATAACATGAAAAAAAAAGATTGAAGCAGTGAGATTCTGAACAACTAAAGTCGTGAGAATAAATAATTCCTGGTTAGGAGATCCTAACCACATATGGATTAGGAAGATAGGGTGATATGTTGATAAAAATTGCCATTTATTTCAGAAGTGTCTTTGGCCTAGTTAGTGCCATGCCCTTGATGTGCCCATAGTATTCATACCTAATCTCACCAACACTTACAATATTCTATTGTAATTATTTTCTTGGTGTGTGGGTCTTCTAAACTGGACTTGCACTCTCAAGGTCGGAAAGTATCTGCATTTTTTTGGTCAGTAGCACATTAGGTTTTGTCCTACCCACAGAAGGAGCTGATTATAGGTTTGTTCAAAGAATGGTTGAATGACAAAGTGACTTCTTCTGAAAGATGAACATCAAATTAAGGACTCTGACAAAAATCAGGACAAAGAAAATAAATTATATAAAAATAAATATTTCCTTACTTTTTGGTATGTGTCAGCATTCAGACCAAAAGCCAAGCTTATGTTGGCACTTTAAGCATATCCGTGAGACGGTCCCAGATGCATAATCAACTATCTCAATTATTTTGTAACCGAGTGTTACAGATTATCAAAACTCTTTAAGGCAGATCACTTAAGTAGAGGATTTCTTTTCAGAATGAAATTCTGTTCAACATTCTTATGGTGCCTTTTAATTCATTTTGTCAAAAAATACATACACAGAGAAAAGTGGTTCCAACACATACACACCTCTGTCTGGGGCACCACTCTAGTGCTGTACATCTATAACGTGTGTACGCCCCACATTGGAATCATTGCCTTTTTCTCATCCTGAGCCTGACGCTGTCTTTGCGTTACGCACCTGCTCTCCAGGGGGCTCTCATCCTGGGCCCGATGGAATCCTGACTAACTTCATTGTCCTTTTCATTTTATCCTAAAAACCTTATCCTACTCATCTCAGAGTTGTTGCCTTATTGTGTCTTTTTTCCTATTTCCATCCTTATCTTCCTTCACTTGTGTTCCCTCCAATCATGCAGCCCTAAATTGTCTTAAAAGCTTCCTGGTTTCTTACCACTTTCTGCAAGAAAATCGGCTAGCTCTCACTCTGAAAGGCATTGATAGTAACCAGAAAGACCTTAAAGGCTCCAGTTGTACGTAAAAGGTGTTTTCATTCCAGGTCCTTGATGCTGCCCTTCCCCAAATCTTTCCTTTTCCACCTCCCTTTAGCCAGTTCCTGTCATTGTTTCCACCTAATTCAGTATCACTGTCTCCATGTCAGTGTATTTCTGATAATAAATTACACTTACTATTTAACTTAGCAAAGCAGCAGTAGTGATCACTGTGCTATAGGCACTTTTAAAAGTGATTTTCTTCTTTATTTTTTTCTAAGTATATCTCCTATTTTTTTTTAATTGAAGTGCAATATCATATTGGTTTCAAGTATATAACACAGTGATTCAACAGTTAACCACATTATTAAATTCTCACCCCAAATAGTGTAGTTACATATCTGTCAACATAGAAAGATATTACAGAATCAGTGGCTATAATTTCCATGCTGTGAATAATTTATGTTATGATTGAGAATTTTTGTGCTTCTTTATCCCCCTCCCCCACCCTTCTCCATGGTAAACATCAGTCACTTCTCAGTGTCTATGAGTCTAGTGCTATTTTGTTCATTTTGCTTTGCTTTGTTTTTAGATTCCACAAATAAGTGAAATCACGTGTTTTTTGTCTTTCTCCACCTGGCTTATTTCACTTAGCATAATACCCTTTCGCTCCATCCATGTTATTGTAAATGGCAGGATATCTTTCTTTTTTTATGGCTGAGTAATATTACATTGTGTACATGTACCATCTCTTCTTTATCCATTAATCTACTGATGGACAGTTGGTCCTTCCATATCTTGGCTATTGTAAATAATGTGATAAATATAGGGATGCATATATCTTTTCAAATCAGAGATTTTCTTTGGGTAAAGTCCTAGAAGTGGAGTTACTGGGTCATGTAGTATTTCTGTTTTTAGTTTTTTGAGGAACGTCTATACTGCTTTCTATAGTGGCTGTACCAATTTGCATTCCCACCAACAGTGTAGGAGGGTTCCCTTTTCTCCACATCCTCATCAACACTTGGTATTTCTTGTTTTTTGGATAGTGGCCATCCTAACTGGTGTGAGATGATATCTCCAAGTGATTTCCAAAGATGAATCATGTAAAGCTCACAAATACTATATTAGGATGCTATTATTATTCCCATTTTACAGATAAGAAAGCTGAATCCTTTAAGTCATTTGCCATAATAGCTAACAAATGGCAAAGCCAGTATTCAAACCTGGAAAGTCTTGTACTGCAGACTAAGCTTTTAACATCTACACTGTGTTGCCCTCCATGATAATAGAAGGAAATAGAGAAAATAAAAGAAAATATCAGCTATAGGAAATGACAAAAACTGAAAGAAAGATTTAGAAAAAGACCTGGAAAAATGAACAATGACACATAATGAAAGTATTTAGAGAAGAAAAAGAGGAAAATAGGAATGGAAAATGATAGACAGAAATATATACACTCACAGAGGCAGAAACAGAGAAAACAAATTGTCAAAAAGATAGCAGTGTAGAAGCTAAGACATTCAAGTTAAAAAAAAATATTAAATATCTTGACTATGTATAAGCCATGCAGTTATTTTTTTCCAAAATGCTTTTCCAAAATGCAAATCATCAGGAATTAAAGTTGAAATGTTTTAAACACGATAAAACAAACAACTAAACACAGATAGAGGAGTTTATATTTAAATACGATCTACAAATAAGAATTATGAGGAATAATTTAAAACAAAATATGAGAATGTTAAAATAAGTACCTCACAGTAGAAGGCCAGTGACACATTTAAGAAATAATGGCAATATTGGTTGTTTGTAATGAGACCTTAGAATTTTTCTTTTTTTTTAAGTTACTTTGTGGCATGTATGCTGACTAGACTTGGAAAGAGACATGATTTAGAACTGGGTGAGCTGTAGTCTCTAAATTGCCTGCTCAAAGGAGTCATTCCTGTAACACCCTCAATGTGCTAATTTTATACCAGAAAAGTATACAGACTTTTTTCAGGTCTCAGTGGCTGTTAAAAACTCGGGAATGAGGAAACCTGTAAAAAGCCTCGATAGAGAGCAGCTAGCCTCTTCAGAGCAGGGAGGATGCATGTATGAACTGTGCTGGAGGACAGGCTGATATCATCTCCATTTTTTCTACATGATTCGCTCCTCAAGTGTGGATGTGACTACAGTAGAGTACACATGTCACTAGGTTGGCAGCCTGCTGCCTGTTGTCAGGTGTGGTTTTTGTTCTGCCGGTGGCACAGAAGGAGGGTGCAGGGATTGCTGCGTGCTTCCCAGGAGCCGCAGACTAGCAAACACATACAGTTGATCCTTATTTGTGGATCTGTATTTGCGAATTTGCCTACTTGCTAAAATGTCTTTGTAACCCCGAAAGCAATACTCGTGGGACTTCTACAGTCATTTGCAGACATGTGCAGAACAGCAAAAACTGTGGAAAACCTGCTGTGTCTTTACATGTTGGCTCTCATATTGGAAACAAGTGCCCTTTTGGTGGTCTATTCAGTACCACATTGTTCAAATTTTTTTGTGCTTTTTGTTTGTGATTTTGCCATTTAAAATGGTCTCCCAAGCCTAGTGCTAAAGTGCTAACTAGTGTTCCTAAGTGTAAGAAGGCTGTGATGTGCCTAACCAAGAAAATATGTGGTTTAACTAAGCTTCATTCAGATGTGAACTCTAGTGTTTATGGCTTTGAGTTCAATGTTAATGAATTAACAATATGGTCCATCCAGACAAGTAAAAGATGGAGTTTGCTCAGCTGCTGTGAGGCTTCTTCAGAAAATGCTAAAGTAACATCTACAGCTAAAGCTGTGGAAAATAAGGAAAAGTGGCTAAATTTGTGGATTCATGAGATCATGATTGATTAAAAAAAGTGTGGTAGACAGTATTATATTGTGAAGTCGAAAGTTGAAGAAGTTAATTTTTATGTTACCCAGGTCAGGAAAATGTTAAACCCTCCTCCACTAATGCTGGCAGGCTTCCATGTTTCAGAAGGTGGTATCATGTGTTAAAATGGTTAAGAAGGACAATTTAGGTGATACAAGCAAACTTTTTTAACACTTCAGGAAACTGCATTTCTACTCTCAAGAGTTCGGAGAATTATAAAGTAAGCTGTAAGCTTTTATAGAAAGAGGCAAACAGGAAACAAGGACGTACTCAGCTTAAGTTGATTGGCTGGGGTTTTATATCTGAGCTTATTTACAGAGATCAAGGACCAAGGAAGGAAGAGCCCAGAGTTGGCTTGACGTGTGGGCATTGGCTGACTGGACATACTGTGTTTCTGGTCTAGTGGAGGAGCACTTAAAGGGAAACAAAACTTACCTAAGTTTTGGTTTGCTGACATGGCACTCCAGGGAAAGAGTGGCCCTATTTAGGGGCTAGAAATTTATTCAACATGTGAAAAATGTCAAACTTTTGTGTGAGCTCTGCAGGTCAGGAGACTGTGGAAAATTACCTACTGTGTGTACATAGGAAGAGAGCTGAGTGGAAGAACAGGTTTTCTGTGCTGATAAGACAGGGTGATTTTACAAGGATGGTGGCAAATAAACTTATATAATGCAAGTGGCACTTTAGTTGATGAAAATTTTGTGACCATGCTTTAAAATCTGTCACATAATTGTTCCATGTGTGTGATCTCAGAGTTGGCATTTGTTGATATTATTTTCCCTTGTGAATATTTCAAATCTTCCTTATTTTTTTAAATATGTTGACTAAATCTAAGTTGTATCCCAAACACTGTGAATGTTAAATTCTATAGACTCTGAGCATTATAATCTTCTAGAAAATGTTAATGTGTTTTTTCTTATTTTTAGCAAGCAGTCAATCCAGTTAGGTTCTGTTGCCTTCTGCGGGTGGTAGTTCCAGTCTCTAAGCCATTGCCATTCAACTTATGTCTACCTTGCATGAATATAGTTAGTCTGAGACTTGTGTGGTAATTCAAATCTCAGTGCAGTTCTCTATGCCTTTGCTACACTGTTTTGGTTTGATCCCATGCAATCATAGCTCAAGGGTGAATCCGAGGCTTGTGATGACTCAGGAGAAAAAGCTGTTTATTTTGGATATATTTTAAGTAAGGCTATGGTACCTTATATTGAACATTCTTAGCTTTTAGCCATAGTTAAGATAATTTGAGTATTTTTTCCCACTTCATATTTAGAGATTTTTATGACTTACTATCATTAGTGGTAGATTTTAGATTAGTAATTTTCTTTAAAATAATTATTTTCAGCATAGTTAGAAATCAACCCCACAAATCTTGATATTTTGTGAGGGGCAATACCAACAGAAGAGTTAAATGAATGTATGAGTTTAGTATGAAGCCTTTTCTTATATGGAGAAATACCACTTTTACAAAATATTAGGAATACATACTTTCTAATGTGCTTGATTGACTTCCAAGACATAGAACAGTGAGAACAGTGCCTAGAATGCATCAGCTGCTCTGTACAGTCACCCCGTGGTGATGTTTGATAGTGGAGGTGGTTCCTTCTGCACAATTCTGTGAGGTCCTCTGACCATCTCTATCATGACAACCAGTGCATCATATTAAAGTTAAATTTATATATTTCTTTTCCATACTAAACTATGCACTTATTAAAGGAGTTTTTGTTATTCATTTTTGAATACTCAAAACCTAATACAACATTTGGCATATTGTAGACATATATTAAGTATTTGTTAAACTGAAGTAAAGTGTTTGAAAAATAACAAGGACACATTCCCATACAATGGAATTTATTCACATATTTTTCTGTACAAATACAAATTTCATAAATGATTATTAACAGTTCCATTGAATAAGTGGGAACTTAACTGAGTGAAATGATAAGGTAAGATTCCTTTTCTCTATTAACTGTTCCTGTACACAACTAGGCTTCCTTTTCCAGGTTCTGCAACAAATCTTAAGCAGCCTTCTTAGATTTTTCCAGTCACTCTGGGACAGTAAAAATTTCCTGGTCACTGCCAGCAAATCTTACTTTGGCAATGAACATATGAAAAACAGTATATGGATATAAACACTTGGGGCATCATTTGAATACACTCGCCTCAGTCTGGGAAGTCTGCAGTGTGTTAAGGGAGTGAGCATGGTCAATTTGGTAAGCTTTCTCTGTTTTCCTCTCCTGCTTGCCTTCTGCCCATTCTTGGATTGGAACAGGGGAATGGAGAAGAGGTTAGAAACTTAACAATATAATTAAACAAACATAATTTTGATATGGCATTTGCATGCTCACGTTTAACACTAAATCTGTCTCTCTTGAGACACTTCGATGGTTTTCTTTGAGATTTCAAAGACTGCAGCCCATCTTGTATCAGGTAGTACCTTGTCTTTTTTGGGAGCTGTATGGCAGCCCCCAAGCATCCCCACCCAACAGTATACCTCCAGTGTCTCTTTTCTGAGGAGGATGTCTTTGACAGTCTCTGAAAAGGTCACCCTAAAGGCAGCTTCCACTTCCCTGACCTCATCTGGACCAGGGAAAACACTCCTCCACTCTATCCGCAGTGGCAATACAGCTTATTTCCAGTATGGCCCACGGTTTGGCTGTATTAGATTCTCCAGAGAAACAAAACCAAAGGATATATATTCCTTATTATAAGCCTAATATATATATATATATATATATATACATATATATATTTCTATGTATAAGCTTATCCAGCAGAGCCGATGGTTTAGCTGCAGCCCAAGCCCAAATGCTTGACACCAGGAGAGCAGATGGCATATGTTCCCATCTGAAAGCCAGCAGGCCCTAGACCCAAGAGGAACCAGTCTGAGCCCATAGGCATGGGAGGACTGCTGTTCCTGCACAAGTGGTGAGGAAGGAGTTCTCTGACTTGTAGGGATGTCAGTCATTTTGTTCTCTTCAGGCTTTCAGCTGGTTGGATGAGGCCCACCTGAATTAGGGAGGGCAATCTGCTTTACTCCATCTGTTAATTCAAATGGTAATCTCGTCCAGAAACACCCCACAGACACATCTAGAATAACGTTTGACCAAGTACTTGGGCACTTTGTGACTCAGCTTAACTGACACATAAAATTAACATTCACATTAGCTGTATCTTTTTACATAAATATCTCAGGCGTGGTTCAAAAACTAGTGTTTCATAGTCCTCCAAACTTCATGGGGTATGTGTCAAGCTGTTAACATGGTTCCTTTAAAGCCTTTCTCACTTGACATGGTGTGAAGTTAAGTATCTACCTTCCTTTCTGCATAACTTGGATAGGGAAATGCCTTAAAACCCCAATAATTTTCTCCTAAAAAAGCTTCTTTTAGCTTCTCGGGCCCAATTCTTTATGCTTTTGAGGTTATTCTGTTGCACTTCAGGACACAAGGTTTTGAATATCTCTTGTTTTGGGCTGAATTCTGTTCCGTCATATGCTGAAGTCCTAAATTCCCAGGACCACAGAATGTGGTGTATTTGGAGATAAGGTCTTTGAAGAAGTAAAAGGAAGTGATTAGGGTGGGCCTTAGTGCAACATGACTGGTGTCCTTATAAAAAGAGGAAACCTGGACTCAAGAAGAGACACTAGGAATGCGTGAGCACACAGGACAGACCACGTGAGAACATGGGGAGGATGGCCGATTGCAGGCCATGGACAGAGGCCTCAGAGGAAACTAGCCCTGCAGACACCTTGAGGCCAGAATCTACTTCCAGAACTGAGAAAATAAAATTCTCTTGTTTAAGCCACACAGTCTGTGGCACTTTATTATGACAGCCCAAGCAAATTAATACATCTCTTTTTCAAGTCTTGCTTAGATAATATAGCAACTTCAGTTTGGAATATTGCCTCCTATCACTTTGTTCTTGGCCTTGGGGGCCTTAGCAGAAACTCAGAGAGAAAGAATCCCATTTTAAAACTGTTACTAATGGTTTCATATTTTTTAGAATTTTCTATGTCTATACCTATTTCTAAAAAATTCTGAACTTGTTTTAACTAACCTAGCCCTGTAAAATTTTAGATTTATATGCCTCCATTCCAAGAAACCCAAGCAATTGGAGAGCAACATAACCTTGAATGTTGCTGTTTAGGAAACATTAAATTTTGGTAGGATGTCAATAGAATATTTTTAATATGGCATCTTAAAGTATGCATGTGATCCTATTTCACTCCCCCAAAAGGGAATAAATAGATATTTTGGTTACTGCTGTTAAATAAGGAATACATGTTTTCTCCATTTCCTAAATGGACTTGCTTGGATAAATGAGTTTGATGGTAGTAAATCAGACACAATACAACACAGAAGATTTCTATTATCTTCTCTATCTAAAGGGTAATATCTAGAACATCAGGCATGTCTGTAAATGTACAAGTCTGGGAGTTCAAATTTTAAACAAAACCAAGAATAGTAAATAAAGTTATATTCTTGTGGTACAACAGTAAGTTAACATGTATCAGAACTTTATTAACATATAATTCATTTATCCTCAGTTGTAAAGAGTAACAATGCCCCTAAAAATACATAGCTGTGCAGTACCTCTGATTTCGTCTCACAAGGACATCCATGGACAATGGTCAGTGTATAGTTATAACATGAAAATTTTAGTGTGTCTTTCTTCATTAAATAAACACATTCATGATTCATATGCTGGTTGACAGCATATACATTTCTCAAGGAAAACTACGAAGTGAGAAACATAAATACTACTGAATATTAACATTTTGATTCAGAATAATTCCTCATCAGGATTACTTAATTAATGTACCTTTTCATGTTCTTGCTTTACCCACAAAGAGTAATGAAATCCCATGCGTAACACATATTCAGAAGGTCTGAAGTTTTTCAGATACTCTCACATTCTCACAGTGCATAGGTTTCTGTAAACACGTAGTCTTCATATATTCTGAGAAGTGCCTATTGGAAACAGAAGTCTATTCTGTCTGCTAAATGTGAAGAACTGAGATTCAAGTGCTGGTACTGTTAGGCTGTCAACAAAATTCAATGATTGGGCTGATGTCCAATTTTCTAATATTGACCTGGTTCTTAGGCATCCTAATAAAGTACAAATGACTAGTACAGCAAAAGGCATGTTTTGGATACTTTCAGAGTTTATGGGGGCCCATATCAGTTTTCTGTGGCAACATGCAGTATCTGCTTTATTAACTGTGGTGAGTTAGCACCAGGTTCCTGATGGCTGCAGGCTTGCAAGTCTGAGGCATTGCATCGCTGTTGAAATCAGGCACTCATATCAGCATTCAGAGTTCACATTTCCCATTTTTTATGACAAGTCCAAATGCTTGTGGGACCTGTCAAAATATTTCAAGCGATTTTTCTTAATAAAACTGTTCTTATTAAAGTTGTAAACCGTTGAATTTTCTCTTAAAAGTTTGGGGTGGGAAACGATAGCAAGTGGGTTTGTTTTAATTAACTCCCTTCAGGGAAGACTAATTTAAAGAAAATGTAGAAGTTTCACACTATCTCTCCATGTTTCTCTTAAATTTTACATCCCCTCTGTTGAAAAGGTAATTTTTTAATATTTTGAAAATTGTATGTCAGCTGAATTCACTCAGTTGGTTGAGATTTAAGTAAAAATCAAGAATGCCCACTCCATATACCATGCAGTCTCTTTCTAGGTTTCTCTGGATTTCTAGGGGATTACAGCCTCGGGGTTCCTTCTGGCTGTATGCTGTACCCTCGGGGACAGTGCAGAAATAGTGTTCTGTGTAACTGGTCTTTGCTTTCCTTTTGTCTTCGGACAGTGAAGGGTCATGGGACGGCGAGCACTGTGGTGCCTGCTTTTAGCTGTGCTTTTGAGTTCACCAAGATGCTGGGCACTTTAAGGTACAGATCCTAATGGGAGATTTAGAATTTGTGTGGTTAGGTCATGTGCACTTCCCATGTGCTCTGAAAGCACTGGAATTCTCTTAAAGTACATATCATACTTTATATTATTGTTGTTTTTAAGCTATGTGATGCCAGGGGTTGTAATAATCTCATTTGCCATTTATATTTCCTATCCTTGGCACATAATAGGCCTCTAATGATTATTTATTTGTTGAATAAATGGATTGATTATTTCATCTTTTCTATTAGGAAAAACTTTAGCATGGAAGAACCTTGATTATATACCACCTGAAGCACCAAGCTCACTCCACTGAGCTCCTGCTTGCACTGAACTCTTACCATTTTTAGTCCCTTTTTTCCACATTACACTAAACTCGATGGATCTCTAATCTCTTTTCCTTAATTTCCCACAAACCACCTAGACAGATCATTTGTACATGTAATAGGCTTTGATGAGATTTTAGAGCAATGGAAGGAATTCAGTGTTGCATCTCTGCAAAGTGTCTTATCCTAAAAAATCTGTCTGCTTTTCTACTGGGAACTGGCCCTGGTTTACTGGTAAACCGTGATAAACCCCTTCAGCATGCTGCTTGCCCACTGATACCTTTTTGTCTCTCCTTCTAGCTGTTGTTGTTTACCTTTTGCAAGATTGCTCAAAGCCATATTTCTCTCTTTTCAATTTAGTTTCCCTTCCTTTATTTAGCTTGCTTTCCCTAACTTTTCTCTGGGACTACATTTTAATATCCAGAAACCCATTTTTTGTGTCTTACAATATGAAACATCACCAATCTCTTGTCTTGCCTTGTAGCAGACCCAAATGATGGGAAATCCTTTTTCCCTCATTCCCCTTCAGTCATTTTGTTAGTAGAAATATAGGCAATTATTTTTCCTCCTTGGAAATTAAGCATGCATCCTCAAATGTGAGCATGGCTATGTTCAGTAAGCTTTGGGCTTAAATGATCAAAAAGCATGGTATATTTGAAACTCTGGATTTTCTCTTTTCTTCTGGTGAAAAAGAAATACCTGTAACATCATTTTGGGGTTGGACTTTACCAATGTGGGCATTTGTTATTTACATGTGCAGAATGGAAAAGGGGGGATTAGATTTAGTCTTAAATATTTTCTTAATGATTACATATTAAATATATTAATCTTTTAGGTTTGAGTGAGAGTGTGGTTAAATACTACTGAATTTTTTTTTCCAATTGCTGGGTCAAAGAATTGCTACTGCAAGAATAGTTCAGTGAATATCCCAAAACAAGCTAGAACATAGACAGCAAGTCATCTTTACAGATGTTCTGATAACTTTTGAGCCATGCTTATTGGGAAGCCAGATAGAAAAATGCCTCTACATATGGAAGTATTGCACAGATTCAGACCTTCAGGTGCTCAGTAAGTGTTCAATGGATTTGAAAGAGAAGGCATGAAGCTTTCTACTTGCTTCATGATTGGTTATATCAGTTGGCAATTTTTTTTTCTTTTTGCTTGTTTGCTCATTTATTATATATTTCCCTTCTTGTTCCTAAAAATATTATATTGCAAGATAACTTAAATTAGAAATGAGAAAGAAGGGGTAAAGAACAACAAAAGGAAATAAGGGGCAAGGGACAAAGAAAATAGGGGTAAGGAACAAAAGAGAACATACAGTGGATCTAGGGATGTCATCAACAAATTAACAAACTATCATACTACAAACTCTTTTAGGTATGTTTACCAGGAATTTGGTAAGAAATGGTAATTTGAAATAGCTCATTTGGCTTTGTTGACAAAGAGCTAGGGCCATAGTTTTTAGACTTAATCCTAACATGATGCCCACAAATTTTTCCTGATTATTATATCAAGGTCATCCTGATATTAATTTAGAGAGGCTCTTTTAATAATGGCATATGCAGAGTCTTAGAGAAAAAGATGTAAAGAAGCCTCCAGATATTTTATATTTCTGTAATGTCTTCATGATGCTCATATTTATCAGTAAAGAACACTAGCAGATACTCTCTTTAGGAAATCACAAGGCATCACATGATAAAACATGGTAAAAAGTCTTTACAGACTCTTAAACTCAATGTCTTCTTGGTAGAAATATTATTTGAGTCATATGAATAAAAGTTACTTTGCTCTCTGGAGTCTGTTGTTATCTTTGAAGTGATTTTGTGGGGTTTTTTTCCTCTAAGCCATCCTTAAATTGGCTTCCTAGAGTTTTGGAGTCAAAAAGAAGCTGTAGCTCAAATTAAGGGGCCAAAGATTTAAGAGAAAAAAGGAATTAAATGTTTTTCACACACGAAGCTGACTGATTGCTGTAGTAGGCAAAAAAAAAATTGTTACATTAATAATGAATAGTTTAGGATTCTTTGAGAATATGAAATGAAAAATAGGGTTTATATATGTTTCAGTGTGTTTATGTGTGAGTCTGTATTTGGTGTATTAAATTCTTTTTTTTTCTTTTGGTATCATTAATATACAATTACATGAGCAACACTGTGGTTACTAGATTCCCCCCATCATCAAGTCCCTACCACATACCCCATTCAGTGACTGTCCATCAGTGTAGTAAGATGCTATAAAATCACTACTTGTCTTCTCTGTGCTGTACTGCCTTCCCTGTGCCCCCCGCCACATTATGTGTGCTACTTACATACTATAGAATGGGTATGTATATGATAAATTATCATTTTAATTATTATTCAAATGGTCATTTTCATTGGGTATTATTCCAGAAGAATTCAGTATAACTTAAAATGTAACACATATTTTCAAATATAATATAATAAGGCTTTGACTTTTTTTTTTTTTTTTTTTTTTTAATAATTATTTTTTATTGAAGGGTAGTTGACACACAGTATTACATTACATGAGTTTCAAGTGTACAACACAGTGGTAGAACATTTATATACATAATTCTAGGTTCCAGCTATCACCCTACCAGGCTGTTACAATATCTTGACTATATTCCTTATGCTCTACATTACATCCCGGTTACTAATTTATTTTTTGATATATGTATTGGATACTATTAAGTATAATCAAGTCATTAGAAAACCTTTGTCCTCAGAATGTTGCATCTTAAAGGCATTATAATAATTAAGAGTGTGTGGGGAGTTAGGGCAAGTGTATTTGCATGAATTGATATAGAAAATAACTTCCTCTATTTTTATAAAGGACAGGACTGAAAACAGCCTAATTTTTAAATATTTTCTATTAACTTTAGTAAATTACTGAAATCCAATTTTGATTTCTCTTTTTAAAAAAATTTTCATTTATGGGCACAAGCTCAGCTACTCTAATTGCTAATATAATAAACTTGGCCAATTTATATGATCTTGCTGTGTCTTGTTTCCTTAACTTGAAAATAGTACCTATCTGATAAGGTTACAGAGGAAATTAAATAATATATGTGAAGGCCTGAAAGATCTACCAGGTGCATAAATGTTAGTTATTATTATTAATTTGTTACTTAAGTAAAAGACAAATTCATGTGATGGTTTGGGTACATTCTTGGGGAAAGACTATGAGAAAATAAGGATCTTCCTATGGTGCATCACGCTTGCCTTTCTCAGCAAAAGGTTGTAACCAGCTCCAGAGGAAATACATTTGATTCCTAACGGAGGCTCCTGTAAGACTGCAGAGTAGAGCTTATTTTTTAGAATAGAAAATTTAAACAAGATCACTTACCTGTACTAAATTTGCACCCTCCATTTGAATTAACCAAACCTGCTTCAAGGGGAATAAGTTTGCTTAGGCTAATGAGACATTGTTGACCCTGTTTATCATTATCATTCCTAAAATCTTTTCTCTGGCCTGCTCACCTTCATTTTGAATAAAAATGGTTCATTTCATATAATACATTCTTCTGTTTCTTATTTTATGGCCTTGTGCTTACATGGAGATTTATTTATTTATTTATTTATTTATTTATTTATTTATTTATTGTGAATGTGAAATTCACTGGGACTTGATTAAACATTTTTAAACAATTAAAATTCCTAAAGTTGTATTAACTGGTATGTCTTACACTCTGCAGTAGGGGTTGTACCACAGGCAGAGAGAAAGAATTTCATCGGGATTCTCTTACCTAGTAGCAGAACACTGCCTCAGTGGTAGGAAGAACAGTGAAGGAAAAAAATTACATTATGTAATTCCAACTTTATAAGCCTCAATTTAAGTCAGCTAATGTAGAGAATTTGCACTGAAGTTGTTTTGAATCCTCATTTGTTTATTTATTTTTACACAGGCAATAAGAAGCCTGTATTTAGCATTTACTATTAAAAATATTGACTGAAACTACGAATAAAGGAAAATCTTAAAACCTCCACACATTATTTAATAGGATAAAGATATTTTAGAGCCAATAATGGATCATTTTTCTTAAATAAATCCTCTTTTAATACCACATTGAAATTAGAAAGGTACTATTTTTTGCCATACACAAAGTACCATAATTAGGATTTTTTAAAACTAAATACATCCATCCATTTTCACATATGAGAAATGTAATTACTTTTTTTTTAATCCCAGTTGGGTGAAATACATTGGACAGACTTTGCTTTTTAAGTACAAAGGAAAACATATTTCTAACCAGTTTTTTAGATTTTAGCCCTAGAAAAATTTTCAGTCAGTTCTTTTTATAGAAAGACAAATAATATCATGAGTACATATTTTAGAAATTTGTCTTGTAATACTAGGTGCTTCTTAAGACAGCCTTTTAAAAGGTACTTTTATAAAATACACGACCTTTATTTGTGTATTTGTAGAAAATTCCAAGAAGCTACTGTGATACTGACAAGCACATTGATAAGGCAGTGTTAAAAGTAGCAGTGAGGAAAATTTAATGAATGATGGAGGGAAATCAATACATAGCCTTTGCACTGTGCCTGGTATACAAGGGGGAAAATACCAGAACATAATATACAAATAGTATAGATAGTGGTGGATAGTTGAATGGTTTCCACAATTCTCTCTCTCTCTCTCTCTCTCACACACACACACACACACACACACACACACACACACACACACACACACAATGTATGCAACACATATCTCAAAGTATTTTTCTATTTCTTCTGTTGTGCAGTGCTACCATGTCTTTCCCCTTGGTTCTAACACCTCTATCTCCCTTTGACCTGTGACTGACCTCAGCTCTACATTCGAAGTCCCTTAAGGGAGTAAAATTCTGTGATTCTGTGATTCTATTTCTGTTCTGCACACATCAGCTATATTTATTTATTCCCAGCCAATGGAAGCAGAGACAATTTTATTTTTATTTATTTTTCTAGTTTGCATTTTTTTCAGAGCATACAGCATTACAGAAAAATCATGGGATTTAAATGGAGAAAAACAGAATAGGTGACTTTTATTCATCCGTTCGTTCCCATGTGATTGCTTACTATGTGCCAGGCACTGCACTAGATACAAGAGACGCAAACAAGACTTGGTTTCAGTTCTGCCACCAGAAAGCTCTCAGTGAAGTAGGATGCAGATGCAAAAGGCCATACAAATGAAATAAAATACTTAACTGGCTTAACCTTGTGATGAATGGATTTTTGTGTAGGGCTATGAAGTTAATTCCAGGCACAGGAAGATGTGTGAGCAATGTGAAATCCCTGAGTGTACTTGGGGAGCTACAATATTTCAGTATAGCTATAGAGAGAACCTCCCAAGTGGAGGATTTTGAACTTGGATCGTCCGATAATGTATTGGCCTCCTTTGTCTGGAGAGTGCACCTGCTTGGTGGCTCAACACATTCCATCAGAGTGTGCAAGAATATATTAGAACTGCTCTATAATTTTGCACCATCCTTTAATTTTTATTATTTTTGAGTATGTGTCATCACATATATGTGTCTAACTTAAAAGTGAACAAATACACTATGTTGGAAGTATGCTTAAAATTATTTAAGGATGGGATTTGCAGCCAGAATGTGTGAAAATGACTATTCCAGGAATAAGAGCTTTCAAAGTGTTTTAAACTGAGGTGATCTGTTTGGCCTTGTAGAATGGGCTGATCAAATCATTAGGAATTACTGAGATTGTGCATTTAAAAGCTCAGCACAGTATATGATACATCAAGTGGTCAGTGAAGGTAAGATAGTATTAGTAGTAGTATCCGTAGTAGCACATATGTATAGAGCAAATATACCTGAGAGGAACGACTAGTGGCTTTGGCTTCCAGCATGTTTGAATTCTGGCTCTGCCAACCATGTGAATTTTTGGCAAGATAATTAAGCTTTCAGAGGCACAATTTCCTCATTAGCAACATGAGGATGATAATAAATTTCCACCTCACCCAGTTTGTAGTAAAGATTCCAAATAATGCATATAAAGGACCTGGCATAGGCCATGGCCCATTGTAGGTGTTTGATACGTAAACAAAAATACACAGTCATAACATGACTGCTACCTTCTTAAAAATTCAGAAGACTTTGCTGCTCGTCTTTGTTTTCTTCTTATTTATTTGGATTTACAAACATTACCATGGCTCTTTCAAGCTCCTGACTTTGACAGACAATGGTGGTAAGGGACATTTGCTTCTGTTTCTCTTAAAACAAACATACACCTGTTTTTAATAACTGTCTTATACTTTTTGTAAAAGTATGAAATAATATCTTCACATGCAATATTTTGCATAAAAGAAAGAGATTTGAGCCAATGTGATTCCTCTCTTGACCATGTTCACACTCTTAAACATGTGCAAAAAACAGCTTTCTTTGGCCTTTCCTCAGGCTCTGACTCTGTGGATAAGAATCAGTGTGGCCTGTATTGTAGCAGTGTGGGCTAGGGCCTAGGTGACCCATGTCTGTGTAGAGTTGTGTCTTAATAGTCCTATAACAATAAGGCTAATTTAGAATGTTCTCATGATAAAGCAGACAATTTCAGAGTATAAAAGCACAGCTGTGTTTTGATCTCTCTTCCTTTGTCTTTTATATAAATATTCTGAAGTCACTTTGGCTCAACTGTATAATCTATAGACATGGCCATGATATACAAAGCAAAATTTTAAAATTGTGAGTCAGGAATGACTTTATTGAAGAACTTATTATTCTACCTAGGTGTTAAATCAGAAATTAAAGATCAATTACTTGTAAAAAAATTATTTGTGGCAGATATCACATGGAATTTCATTATAGTGCACCTCGTAATTCCATAAAGGATTTTAACTAGTTTAATGACACAAAGATATACTTTGAAAATAATTTGTTTTGGCAAAGTCACCAGTTGAGGGGTAAAGTGCCAAATTATTCACTTCAGCCTTAAACAGAAACTGTAGCAGAAGCAAAAACAGGCCTCAGTCACTGGCGGAGAACTTTGCTAGAAGAGGCATCTGTTAACACAGGTGTTCTCAGAAGTCAAATCTTGGGGACGATTTCATCTTAAGTACATAAATATTTTTACCTGGTTCTGATTACAAAATGTAAGTTAAATATTTATTCTACTTAGCATAAAATTGAGTCTATCTAAAACTGTATGCTTTAAAGGACAAAGAATTACCCTGTTAAATTTAACATTTCATATAATGGTTTCAAGAAATGTTTTGCAGTCTTGAAGTCAAATCCTTTTTTTGTTTTGATTTTTGCTTTTTGCTATAGACAACCACATTCCTTAAAATATTGACTGTAGTAAGCTGTGTTTCTTCTCTCAAAAGTGTAAAGTACACTTATGATGGGAGATTGAATTTAACTATTAATCTGGTGATATTACCTATACATTCCTAACAATTTGAATTAATCCAATATGTATAAGAGGACTATGTAGATTTTCATAAATTTAAGAACATTACTAAGCGCATTTACTTCTTTTAAATTGCCCTAAAACTGAAGTAAAGTGACTCATATATTAACTTTATAACACAATATAGAACCTTACTTTCTTATGAATACAAGAAACTGCTTTATTTAACACTAATGGTGGGATTAAGATTGCAATATTTGAACTGGAATATAATATTTTTAAATTTGTTGTTCTGAATTTGAAAAAACTTCATGTATCTTAGAGTATAAATAAAATAAGTAATTATGGGAATGTTACTTGGACATTGTAACTCCAGGGGGGAAAATTCTGGAGGAAAATACCTTTGAAACCAAAATCAGTCCAAGGGAGAAATAAAGTGGAGAAATCCATTTATTGCTTATAAGCAGTTGTCGACTTCTGCTCACCCGTGTCTCTCATGACCAGGTTGCAGAAGAAGGACCCCACCTAACCTCTCTGGTGCATATGTGCTCTTGCTCCCCCTTGTATTTACCTATTGATATGGAAATGGACTACTTTTCTCCACCCCTTGGAAACACCTATTGATATGCAGATGCTCTAGGGCCAGGCGAGAGATTCTGGATATGTTGCAATTTTACCATAGCCCATCCCTCCAGAAATCTCACCTCACAATGTACTCCTTTCCCCATCTTTGGCAATGGCTCCTGGGCAAGAAAACTGGAGCATTGTAACCAGACTAATAACATACAATAGCAACATCAATAAAATTATGATAATCCTCAAGCTGGAGGATGCAGCTAGGTTCAAAGTCTTATGCAGATTAAGTCCATAGGTTGCCCATTCCATAGGCAGTCAGTAGCTGAGTGGGTAGGGAGTTCAGAGCAATCATCACACAACAGCTTCAGTCAGGAAGAGGGTACAGGCCACAGGGACTATAGAAGAAAATAAACTTAAGTGTGATAAGATACATATTTTAAGGACACCAGAATAAGCAAATCTTGTCCATCAGGTAGGATCATGCCAGAGCATGGACCTGTGAAAGAACAGTGGCAGGAATGGGATCTCATCCTGGTCTAGTATACCAGACTTTCACCCTCCTCCCTGTGGAAGTTACAGGTGGGTCAATATATAGGGCTATAGGAGGTACATGCAGTGGCCAAAAAGATTAAACAAAACTTCCCTGTAAGATGCTGTTTACCTCCTGGATGTTTTGGGTACACTACCATGATCTTTGGGCGCACTCTGCTGTTACTCCAGGAATACACAGGAGACCTGCTTCCAGGCCATTTCCCCCAGGTGCTGGAAGGGCCAGCCATGTGTCAAAATGTCCAGGGCCACGTCCACTCAACAGTGTCTCCAGGGTTTAAAATGCAGTTGGGGCTGGCAGCAGGATGTTGTTCTACTGGCCTTATCCTTGCTTCAGTAACTTCTCTTTGGTTTGCACAAATGGTTGTATAGGAGAGGAAGCAATGTGTGTTAGCATATCCACAGGGCTGAAGGCTCCTTTTCAGGGCTTCTCATTCAAATGCCATTGCACTGTCTGTCCATAAGTGAACTGACCAGCCCCATAGACTTTTGGTGTCCAACTTCATATTAGATTTCAAAAAACCATTGTAACTCTTTGTCATGCTGGCCCAGGAGGGTTATATGGTACATGAAACTTCCACATTATTCCTAATTTCTGCACCCATTTCTTGTAACACATATCCAGTAAAGTGGGTGCCTTGATTGCTCTTAATCACCTGTGGCTGGCCATAGGCTGCAAAGAGATGCTCTAGGCCCCTTTTGGTGGTTTGCTAATCTTCAAGATGTGCTGGAAAGGCAACCAAAAGTCCTGTAGGGGTGTCCACACAATTCATGGCATACGGATGTCTTTCTGATATGGGCAGAGGCCCAATATAGTCTATCTGCCACCTGACAAGGGATATTGGCCCCTTTACTATTGTTGCTGCAGGGCATAGTGTAAGTTTCTCTTAGAGCACACAAGGCACTCCTGGGCTCTGCTGACTTCTTCAAAGATAAATGGCAAGCCCCACTGACAGGCTGCAGCCTACATTGTCTTCTTCCCCACATGGAACAAATGCTGATATAACCATTGGGCTACATCAGAGTCAGGCTTTCCTTCTAGCCAACACACCTGGGCCAGGGAGTCTGCTTCATCATTCCCTGGGGATGCCAAAGGCAAATGGCCAGTCACATAATATATGGTAACAGTCTTAGTCTGACCAGAGGCCACAACCCTTGCCCCCAAAGGGGCTGGTGACCAACCATCCAGTTGGCATGGTACCATGTTGGTAGCCACAGGGTCAAGCCCTGATAGACGGCCAGATGTCAGTGCAGATAACTATAGGGGAGGGCTCCTGGGTGATCATGAGCCATACTGCCTGTAACTTTGCCCATTGGTTGCTCTTCCCATCTCCATCCTTCATCCATATTGTCTCAGTCTTAGGATGGAAAGCCACAGCCTTCCACTTCAGGGCTGCCCACAACTGGAGCCATCTTCAGGTATAAGGGGCTTTTCCTTCCTGATAAGGACTATTGGCTACCAATGTTCAAAATCAAGTTCTTCTTGCTATCCACTGGTATATGTCACTGGCCCCAGTAAGTGTTGGAGTTCTCCACTTTAGGGGCTAGTAGACAGCATGCTATGCTGTTGAAAATATTCACCCCATTTGACCAGTGTAGGCATCTGTGCCACACCACTCCATGGCCTTTGGGTCCAGTCTCACACCTATCCCATGATGGGATGGGTGGTTATTACCTTGGTCTGAGCTGTCGCAGTGATGGGCTCCATAGCCAGAAAGGCTTGGTATACAGCAGGTGGTTGCTTCTCTATCAAGGTGTACCAGACCTCTGCTCCATTCTATATTTGTGACCAGAATCCAATAGATTGGAGCATCCATTCAAGCCACTGCCAAAGGCCCCATCAATAACCATCTTTGGTTACATGAACATCTAGCTCACAGGGCCTTGATGAGTCCATCACACTCAAGGCCTATATGGCCTTGAATGCTTGCTCAGCAGCTATAAAAGCAGCTGCACATGTTTCATCCCATTCCCACCTGATGCCCTTTCATACCAACCAGTATAAGGGCTTCAAAATTTGTGTCAAGTGTGGGATAAACACTCTCCAGTAGCCCAAAAGACCCCAAAACTCTTGTAATATTGCCACCATGGTAGGAGTAGAGAAATCCAGGACCTTGTCTATGACTGCTTCAGGAATAACTTTAGTTTTACCCAACCAGACAACCCCCAAGAACTTTACAGACAAACCAGGCCCCCTAACCTTGGTGCTGCTCATAACCCATCCTTTCTCCTGTAGATGTTGCAGCAGTCTAGGAACTGCCCCTTCTAAATCTGCAAGAGAATCAGATGTGAGCATATCATCAATGTAGTGATACAGCTGCACCATTTGCAGTTTCCTCCATGTGTCCCATGTCCTGGGCTACAAGTCTGTGACAAATGGTGGGACTGTGGAAGTATCTCTGTGGAAGGACAATGTCCACTTCTGGCCTTCCCTCATGAAAACACATGGTTTCTGACTTTCCTGTGCTATGCCAATAGAGAATAAAACATTAGCAAGGAGCACAACATAATGATACATCCCTAGTTCATGATGAAGGGTGTCCATAAGGGCTGCTATAGAGGGGATAGCAGCATGCAAAGGTAGTGTGACTTTGTTCAATTCCATTGAATCCACAGTCATAGGCCTGGAGCTGTCCAGCTTTTTCACTGGCTACACTGGGGAATTAAAAGTACTATGAGTGGACTTTGTATTGCCCACCTTCTCCAACTCCTGTAGAGTTTCTCCAATTTTCTTGTGTCCCCCAGGCAATTTATACTGCTTAGTATTTGTCACCCTCCAAGGTACAGCAGAGCTACAGGTGGGTGCTTAGCATGTACCCTCAGAACTGCCTTTACCACATATACCCTCAGTCTGAACTCACCTGCAGCGGTCTGTAACCACAGGCCCTGCAGTTTATCAACCCCCAAAATACATTCAGGGATGGAAGAAATGTACACAGTGTACTCCTTTGGAGATAAATGCCCTACCCCCAATGGGATTTGGGCTTTCTTCACTATAATTGCCTTACCACTGTAGCCATCTGTCATAGCAGGTATCCTAGGAAATCGCTCAGCGTTGCCATAAATCAGAGGACATTCAGCTCCTGTGTCCACCAGTGCCAGGGCATGTTATACATTCACAGGGGACCAATGAATTGCTAATTCTGTATGTGGCCTCCATTCCCCACCACATCCTTCAAGATGGGGGCCTTGACCCCCTCCTCAGTCAGACTGTGATGCCCAGTTGTCCTGTGGGGGTGAGGGCCTAGATGGAGCCTGATAACTGTCCATCAGGAAGTCTTGCAGGGACACAGGCTGGATATGGGGCTTTGCCTCTGGCTTCTGTATCCTGGACCTCTGGCTGGCACAGCTGCTCTGGCTTTAATTGGTGCTACAGTTCTAACAAGATCCTATTGGGCTGCCCATAAAGTTTTTCTTTCAGTACCCCAGCTTTTATCAAATCAACCCACATCTGGGTCCTCGAGACCTTCATGGGGCCCTTTGCACCTCTCCTTTCAGTCATAGCCTATACTTCCTTCTAGGCTCTTATTGTTTCAACTTCCCTCAGACCTGCTAACGTATGAGTAGCTTCATTTATGTATTTCCCCATGTGGGGGGCAATAATAGTCACTAGAGACCCAAAGAGAGATGGTGGAGCTGTGTGGAGCACCAGATTTCTCATTCCTATGGTGGCTCTGGGGGTCCGTATTATAGATGATATTTTTCATGCCCACCTCCCACAACACCTTCTGGGACTCTGCATATTTTCCAGCTAGTGGGTAATTATGGTAAATCACTCTGATTATTCTAAACTGACCTGATGGCTGCTGTCAGCCAATCCAGAAGTGCCTGATTCCCTGAGGTGTGACAGCACTTTGCAGCCACTGCTGGAGGGAAAGGTCAGTCATCACGGAAATCAGTCTACTCATTTCAGAACCCAACATAACAATGTTTTCCAACCCCATATTCCAGGACTCAAAAGCCATGTTGGCAGAGGTTCCAATGGCTTCTGCCTAAACCGGATGCTCATGTCCACTAGTTGATCCTGGTATAGGGACAGAGCATGGAGTGCTCCACACCTGGGGAGAGGGCGGCTCCTGCCCTTGAGGAGCCTGCAGTTGCTGCGTTTTTATTTTCTTAATTAGAAGCGGGTGGTCCTTTAATACAGGAGAAGCTGGTACCTCATGCAGTGGCCTCAGCAACAGATTGGCCCATGGTCCCAGCACCTCATCCTCTCTCGACATCTCCTCTACCATCTCCAGGGCTGTATGCACTGCTCTTTCCTCCCCTCCCCCCATGTTGGCCTGCAACTCAGATTCTCCAGCTGCCTCCTTCCTTGCTGCTAACATATCTTCGAGGAGTGTGACCTGTCTTCTCAATAACTGTCTCTTTCTTAAGGGCACCCCACAGGTCATCACACATCTCTTTTAGGTTTTGCCAAAGTGTGGCTCTCTCCTTGACAACCCTTTCCACTATCTTGAGAAAAAGACATCCCACAATCCCGGCTTCACTCAGTGCCTCTAAGCGGTCTTCCTTCTTATGGAGTGCTAATTTCACAGCTTCCAGTGTCTCCACATTTCCCAAATTCTGGAGGAGGCCCTCACCCCTCTAGGAGGTGCTTTACTCTAGACTAATTCCTCATTAGGGGCTCCAAAATTGGAAGCTCCTCAGATAGGGGGCTCCTGGGTGAAGCTGTACCCTCTACTACTTCAACCACTGGGGCCTCCCCACCATCCGCAGAGGGGGTTCCAGGTATCTCCCCACCATCTTCAGAGGCAGCCTGCCCAAGTGTTGCACCCATGAAGGCAGATTGCAGGTTTCGAGGTCCTGCCAACTACCTCAAGATGTAACTCTTGGGGGAGAATCCTAGGGCAAAGTACCTTTGAAACCAAAATCAGTCCAAGGGAGAAATAAAGTGGGAGAAGTCCGTTTATTGCTTAGGAGCAGTCCACTTCTGCTCGCCCATGTCTTTCACAACCTGGCTGCTGAAGAAGGGGCCCCATCCAACCTCTCTAATCCATATATGCTCTTGTTCTACCTTGTAATTACCTAGTTATATAGAGATGGACTACTTCTCTCCACCCTTTGGAAATACCTATTGATATGAAGATGCACTAAGGCCAGGTGAGAGATTCTGGAAATATTGCAATTTTACCCACAGACATCTTGCTAAATTCTTTATTACTTCTAATAATTTATCTCTAGTTACTTCTAGATTTTATATGACATTTGTATCTTCCCCCTCATATCAAAATAATTGTACCTTTTAATTGTGCGTTTTATTTCTGTTTCTTTTTTTACTGTACTAATACCTTCAGAACATTATTGAATATAATTTGTGGTGATAGGTTTTATTGTTTCTTTATCTGATTTTAAAAAGTGTGTTTCTAACATTGCATTACTAAGTATGATGATGATGATTTACATTTTATTAAGGTTTTTACTAGATACCTTTTCTCCTCTTAGTTTTCTCATTGTTTGGTTTTATAACAAACAAGTGTCAAGTGTTTATTTAAACATATTTCCTCATTTAGTGAGATCAAAGTTATATTTTTTTCCTTTAGCTTGGAATTGCCTTTAATGGGTTTTTAAAATATTAAAATAACATTGTATTCTTGGATAAAACCAAAGTAGGCATGACTGTTTTTGTTGGTTTTACTGTAAGTATTATACCAGCATTTTATAAATGAATTGGAATATATTTTCTCCCTTTCCATTCCCTAGAATACTTTGTATTGTATAGAAATAATCTTTCCTTCAAAGTGTAAAACTGCCAAGGTCTGGTGCAGTCTTGGCAGGAAATTTTAATTACAGTTTCAGTGTCTTTTTTAAATACTATGCCTTGCTGCAGTTACTCTGGGCTGCACTAGGCCCCCAGCACACTTGATGGAGCAGTATCTCCGGCACACTGGTGATTGTACACTATAGGACTACTATAGGCAGACATTATAGATTTTATCTTTGCTATAGTCACTGTCTTTGACTACCATTTATTTATGCTTTGTGTTCTTAAAGTCAATAGAGGTTTGCTTATTTTATTACTTCAGAGAATCAATTTTTAGTGATTTTTATCTTACCTGTTATACTATGTTTTGATATTTCATTTTTTCTACTGTTTTATTTGTTGTCAATTATTTTTGTTGTATTTGTTTTGTTGTCTTCATAACTAAATTTGGATGACAAACTCCTAACTTTCTGGCTTTGTTTTGTACTAAAAAATGACTTTAACATGCCTTTAAGATTTCTTCTATGACCTATGAATTATGTAGAAGTGTAATTTTAAATTTCCTATTTTTGTGCATCAATTGATTTAATCAGACATGTTATTGAATCTTTGAAAATTTTTCATATATGCTTTGTGGGCTAATATACCAATTTTTGGTCTAATGTTCAGTCTTTTTAATGTTCCATGTATATTTGAGAAGGATGGCTAATCTGTGAGGAGCAGTGTTCAATATTTGTTTAAAGATTAAGGTGTTAATTATGTTGTCCCAATTTTATATATTTATGCTATTTTTAATTTTTTTGCCTGCTTGGCTTATCATTTGATGAGAAAATTGCACTAAAGTCTCCTAACAATGGCAGATTTATTAATTTTCACTTGTTTGTGTGTTTTTACTTCTTAAGAATATCTTATTAGGTGCAGATGTGTGAAATTTTAAAATTGTATTGGAAAGGGAAACTCCCAAACACCTCTATAGCTTTAATAATGCTTTCTGTTGTGTTGTTTAATACTAAACTAATATCAGCATAAATAGTCCAGCTATTTTTTGGCCCTTCTTTGCTTCGTTTGCCTTTTCTAGCATTTTACTTTCAGTCTTTCAAGGTTCTTATATTTCTTTTGTCTCTTGAAAGCCGTATCTAGCTGTGAATATGCAGATGCATTCCATATGGAAATTATACCTGGAAGTCTTTGTATTTTAACTGGTGAATTTTTTATTTTTATTTTTTTATTGAAGGGTAGTTGACAACAGTATTGCATTACATTAGTTTCAGGTGTACAACACAGTGATTCAACATTTATATACATGATAATTCTAGGTACCAGGTATCACCATACCAAGTTGTTACAATATTTTGACTATATTCCTTATGCTATACATTACATCCCGGTTACTTATTTATTTTACAATTGGAAGTGTGTTTAAATATATATATATATATATATATTTTTTTTTGTGAGGGCATCTCTCATATTTATTGATCAAATAGTTGTTAACCACAATAAATTTCTGTATAGGGGGGTCAATACTCAATGCACAATCATTAATCCACCCCAAGCCTAATTTTCGTCTTAACTGGTGAATTTTGCCCACTTAAGTTCATATACAAATTGATTCATTTTTACCATATTATTTCATGCTTTCTATGTATCTCATGTTTCTTCCCTCTTTCTCTTTTTAGAATAGAATTTTTTAATGTTCTGATATATTTCCCTCAATTAGATGCAAACTTATATACTCTTTTTTATAAATTATAATTTTTATTAATTTTTAAATATTGCTTTTGAAATTTTACCATAAATACTTAATTTCAAAGTCTAAATTTAATCAATGTTTTTTTTCTCACAACAAAAATAGAGCAAGAATCCTAATATTTTTAGGTCTTATCACCTGTCATTAAACTTTGCAAGTTATGATTCCAGTGTTTTTTTTCTATTGCTTATTGTAGCCTCACACTTCAAGTTTGTTTTTAAACTTTGAATCCAACTAATTGTCTACCTACTAAGTTTCATTTTCTGATTCATTGGATTTATTAATTTTTTTTAAAATCAGGCAATGTGCTTAGGATTAGGGATATGAGTTAAAAAGGATGGGGTCCATGCCATTAAGAAGTTTCACATCCAGCTGAAAATAGTGTGATAGGTTCTTCACTAAGGGGCTTCCTTATAAAAGATGTGAACACAGATGATAATGTGACTGATTAACTGATAGCTACATATTGCATTTGATTACTGTTGTTTTCATAAACAATGATTTTTAGATTTACTTCTATTTTTACTCAGATTACATTCTTATATCTGAAACATTCTTTCTGTGTGGATAATTACATTGTGAATAGACAACAGTTTTATTTCATCTCCCTTCCATCCCGCCGCCCCCACTCTGTTTATCTTTTAAAAGTTTGATTGTCTTGTTCTGGCTAGGACCTCCAGTCTGTTGAATAGGAATGGTGAGAGTGAGCTTCTGAGATTTATTCCTGAATTTCAGGAGGAAGCATTCAAACTCTTACCATGTATGAGTTATTGTAGGATCTATTTGTAGATGCCTTTAAAATTAAGTAAATTATTTTCTAATCCTGATTTGCTGAACATTATTACCCTGCTTGTAAGTTGAATTTCGTAAACTTTTTCTTCTACATCAGTTTATATGATATAATTTTCTTTTTTAGTAGTCTTTTGATTTGGAAAATATATACTGACTTACCTTTGAATGTTAAAGCAGCCTTTCATTCTCTGTTTGTATATGATGTATTATTCTACTGATATGTTTCTGAATTCAATTTGCAGATTTTTTGTTGAGGATTTCTTCATCTATGCTCATGAGAGCTCTCTGTAGTTTCATTTTCTTGTAATGCTTTGTCTGGTTTTGGTATCAGGGTATCTTGGCCTCGTTGAATGAGTTGAAAAGTCCTCTTATCAGTTCTACTTTCTGGAAGATTTTATGTGAAATTTATATAATTTCTTTCTTAAATGTTTGATATAGTTTGACAATGAAGGCATCTGTGCCTTGAGTTTTCTTTATTCTTTCATAAATGTAGGAGTTTGCAAACAATTTAGTTAAACTTTAAGTGAGCTCTGCTAGCTTGTGTTTTTCAAGAGAGATTTTTATCTAAGTTGTTGAACTCATGAGAATTTTACTACTTTTAGTATTCCCTGATTAGCCTTTCAATGTCTGTAAGCTTTGTAATGATGTCCTTTCTTTCACTCCTGGTATTGATAACTTATGTCTTTTTATTTTTCTTGGTCAGTCTGGCTAGAGGTTATAAATTTACTCATCTTTTCAAAAAACTTAATTTTGTTTTTACTGAGTTAATCTATTTTTTTTTTCCAATTTCATTCATTTGTCTAATATATTTATCATTTCTTCCTTCTGGTTTGCTTTGGATTTAATTTGCCTTTATTTATTCATTTGACAGCTATCTTCTTTTGAAATACAGGTATTTAAGTCCATAAATTTTTCTCTAAGCACTGCTTCAGGGATAGCCTCAAAATTGGAATGTTGTGTTTTACATTTTCATGCAATTCAAAAAAATCCATTGTGATTTCCTCTAGCCCACTGGTAATTTAGAAATACCTTAATTTCCAAATACTTGAGGTTTTCCCAGATTTTTTCTAGTTATTGATTTCTAATTTAACTCATTTATGGTCAGAGAAAATACTTTGTATGATTTAAAATTCTAATATTTTATAAGGTTGGTTTACGGCCCATGTTATGGTCTATGTTGGTGAATATTCCATGTACACTTGAAAATAATGTATATCCTACAATTGTTATATGGACTATTCTCCAAATGTCAATAAACATCAACTAGGAAAGTGTGTTGTTAATGTTGGCCTGGCCTTCTATAGCCTAAGTGATAGTCTATCTATTTTATCTCTCAAGTGGGCAAAGAGTCTCCAATTTTAATTATAGATTTGTCTATTTCTTCTTTTAGTTCCTTCAGTTTTTGTTTCACGTATTTTGAACATCTGTTGTTATATACATACATTTATGATTATTATGGCTTTTTTTTTTTGAGAGGGCATCTCTCATATTTATTGATCAAATGGTTGTTAACAACAATAAAATTCTGTATAGGGGACTCAATGCACAATCATTAATCAACCCCAAGTCTAACTCTCAACAGTCTCCAATCTTCTGAAGCATAACGAACAAGTTCTTACATGGTGAATAAGTTCTTACATATGAATAAGTTCTTGCATGGTGAACAGTGCAAGGGCAGTCATATCACAGAAACTTTGGGTTTTGATCACACATCATGAACTATAAACAATCAAGTCAGATATGATTATTCATTTGATTTTTATACTTGATTTATATGTGAATCCCACATTTCTCCCTTTTTTTTAAAAATAAAATGCTGAAGTGGTAGGTAGATGCAAGATAAAGATAGAAAGCATAATTTAGTGCTGTAAGATGGCAAGTGTAGATGATCAGGTCTGTGCCTATAGGTGAGAAATTGGGGATCAACAGAGGTGAGGCTTAGAACCTCATGCCCCCTGTTTTGAGAGAAATCTTCTGCATCCGTGGATGTTTTGTTGCCCTTGTATAGCTTGGATTAATACTTAATCTATAGGCACAGACCTGTTATGACTTTTTGATGAATTGACACTTGTACCATTATGGAGCGTCCCCTTTATTTCTAGTAATATTCTTCCCCTGAAGTTTACTTTGTCTGATGTTAATATAGCCCTTCAGGCTTTCTTTTGATTATTTTTTACATGTTCAATTTTTTTCTTGTTTTTAATGTATTTATTGCTTTCTGTTTAAAATAGGATTCTTATAGATGACATATACCTGAGACTTCCTTTTACCAATCTATCAGTGTCTTTAATTGGCATGTTTAGATAATTCACATTTAATGTAAATATTGATATAGTTGAATTAAAATCTACATTCTTTGTAGTTCCTTTTTATACATTCTGTTTGTTTTTTGTCCTTCTTAACTTTAAAAATTGTTATTTTCTGCTACCTAAAATTATTTAGGTATTTCTTATGTTTCCATTTTAGATCTACCATTGGGTTTTTATGTATACTTCTTTTTAAAGTTGGGCTTTTTGTTTTTTTGTCTTTAGCAGTTGCTTTAAGGTTTATGATAGAAATCTTTAATTAACTACAGTCTGTCTCCAAACTATATTATTCTGCTTCACTGTGTAGCCTAAGCATCTTACAACCATATACTCTGTTCCTCCCTCTCATTTTTTTGTGCTACTTTGCCCCACATTTTACTTGTACATATAATTAATATACTCAATATTTTCTTTCTATTTTTCATATAGTCCATTAAATTTTAGAGTGATTAAAAATAAGGAATATATCTTTTATATTTATTTTTACTTTAACTGTTAACCTTTAAAACTGTCTTGGGGCCCCTATGATTTCCAGCATCACATTTTGATAACCATTGATGTAGTCTATTAGGATTCATATAAGCTACATTATTTTTTTTCTTTGTACTTTCCACTTTTTATTTATCTGAGATTTAAGACATGTCTTCCGAACTCAGTACTCTACTTTTGGAAGCAGATGTAAAAGATGTTTTATTAAAAAACATGATGGTTTGTTTTTGTAAGACTAAGCCAAAATATACTAATTGAGATCAATAAACATCTACATATTTCTGAGAGCTATCTATGAGATCTAGTGATTTCAGTTCTATTTAGCTCTGTGAGCCCTTCATCATAAACACATAGTATTATTGTACATACTTTTATCTTTTAAGTCATAAGAGAGAGCACCATGTGGTCTGGCCTAGTCATTGGACCTTAAAAATTTTTTTTGTGTAACTCAGTTTATAATGAATTAGTTGAACCATTTCACTGCCTCATGAGGTGTCATGTAACAATCAAATGCACTTACATGAAGGAATGACAGATCCTGACAGCCATGTAAAGGCTCAAGATGATCAGCTCTCTTTATGTCAGGTTTTACCTTAATTTCTCCCAAAGCTGATACTTCCAAATGGAAACAAATAACATGTGAAACATATCCACTCCTGTGCAGATATGGGGAATGCCTTTTATCAATTCTATTTCCTACGTACAATGATGGGAATATACTTTGAAGTATTTGAAATATATAAAATTGTTAGGACGTTCTTTTATTTAAAGATTTTCTAGAAAGGTATTTTGATTCTCACCTATCTGCTTCCAATAACCATGACATCTTCTGCTACCTGTATTCCTTTTGATGTCCTTCTCTGTTCTTCATCTTTTGAAAAACAGAATTTTCTGTGCCTTATCTTTATTTGATGGGAATATTTTGTTTTGATTTTAAGAAATTGCCACTTTTAATTTGGTTATGTAAAACCAATTCAAATATTGAATTGCTCATAGTTTTCATGTTTTGAGAAATGTTGATATAAATTGTTTTTTTCAACAAAAATATAGTAGTGTGTGATTTTTAAATCACATATTAACATATCATAATCATAAACTACCCAATCAATCTCTTTATTTGTAAATGTAAAAGTTCCATAACTGAGGAATAGATGTGAACCTAAAAGTAAGGCATTAATCTAAGCATCATTACTTTTTAATTTATTATTTATTTATTTTTATTATTTTTTTATTTTGATATTATTAATCGACAATTACATGAGGAACATTATGTTTACTAGACTCCCCCCCATCACCAAGTCCCCCCCACAAAGCCCATTACAGTCACTGTCCATCAGCATAGTAAGATGCTGTAGAATCACTACTTGTCTTCTCTGTGTTGTACAGCCCTCCCCATGCCCCCCCCACATTATAAATGCTAATCATAATGCCCCCTTTCTTTCCCTGCCCTTATCCCTCCTTTCCCACCCATCCTCCCCAGTCCCTTTCCCTATGGCATCATTAGTTTTTTTAAAAAACATTTTCTTCATTGAAATGTAGATTATATGCAATATTATGTTGGTTTCAGATAAACAGCTTATTGATTCATCAACTACATATATTATTAAATGCTCACCATGATAAATGTAATTACTATCTATCACCATACAAAGATTTTATAATATTATGAACTATATTCCCCATGCTATACTTCCATCCCTGTGACTAAATCATAATTTGAGTTTGTACCTCTCTATCCCCTTTACCCTTTTCACACTTGCCTATCTCCATGGTAACCAATATTCTCTGTGTTTATATGTCTATTTCTGTTTTGTTTGTTTTGTTTTTCAAATTCCACATATAAGTGAAACCATATTGCATTCCTGTTTCTCTAACTGATATATTTCACTTAGCATAATATTCTCTAGATCCATCCATATTATATCAAATGGCAAATGTTCTTTATTTTTTTGTGGCTGAATAATACTACATTGTATATGTGTACCACATTTTTATCCATTCATCTGTTGAGGGACACTTTGGTTGCTTCTGTTTCTTGGTTATTGCAAATAATGCTGCAATAAACATAGTGGTGCATATATATTTCTGAATTAATGATTTCATTTTCTTCAGGTAGATTCCCACATGTGGAATTTCTGGGTCACATGGTATTTCTATTTTTAGTTTTGTGAAAAACCTCAATACTTCTTTCCATAGTGGCTGCACCAATTTGCAATCCCACTAGCGGTTTATGAAAATTTCCTTTTCTTCACATCCTTGCCAACACTTAGTTCTTGTTTTATTTATATTAGCCATTCTGACTGGTGTGAGGTACTATCTCATTAGAATTTTGATTTACATTTCCCTGATGATCAGTGATGTTGAGCAGCTTTTCATTTTTCTGTTAACCATCTGAAGTCTTCTCTGGAAAAAATATTTAATCAGATCTTTGCCCATTTTTTAATTGGATTATTTTTTTTCTGGTGTTGAGTTGTATAGATTTCTTTATATATCTTAGAATTTAGTCCTTTATTGCATATATCATTTGCAAATAGATTATCCCATACAATATGTTGTCTTGTAGATAGTTTCCTTTTTTTTGTGCAGAAACTTTTTAGTTTAATGTAGTTCTACTTGTTTATTTTTGCTTTTCTTTCCTTTGCCTGGGGAGACATATCCAGAAAAAAAGAATTCTATTCTTAGTGTTCAAGAGTGTACTGTCTATGTTTTCTTCGAGGAGTTTTATAGTTTCAGGTCTTAAATTAGGTCTTTAATCTATTTTAAGTTTACTTTTGCATATGATGTAAGACAATGATCCAGTTTCATTCTTTTGCATGTAGCTACGCAGTTTTCCCAACATCATTTATTGAAGAAACTGTCTTTTCCCCACTGTATGTTCTTGCATCCTTTGTCATAGATTAATTGCCTTATAGTAGTAGGCTCATCATTCTGCTCCATTGGCCTATGTATCTGTTCCTGTGCCAGTACCAACCTGTTTTGATTAGTATAGCTTTTTACTATACTTTAAAATCAGGGAGTAGGGGGTGGAGCCAACATGGCGGCGTGAGTAGGACAGTGGGAATCTCCTCCCAAAAACATATATATTTTTGAAAATACAACAAATACAACTAATCCTAAAAGAGAGACCAGAAGACACAGGACAACAGACAGAATACAACTACATCAGCGAGAACCCAGCGCCTGCTGAAAGGGGTAAGATACAAGCCCCGGCTCGGCGGGACCCGAGCACACCGCCCCCCAGCTCCCGGTGGGAGAAGAGTAGGCAGAGCGGGAGGGAGACGGAGCCCAGGACTGCCAAAAACCCAGCCCAAGCCACGCGCACCAGAGCGCAGGCACAGTGCATGCGTGGAGGGCTGGTAACTAATGAAATAGGGCAGCAAGACCTCTGAGTGGATACCGAAGCTGATGCCCCTGTGACAAAGAAAAGCAGAGGCTTTTTGAAAGTCTTAAAGGGACAGGGATTTAACAGCTGGACGGAAACAGCATAGGTCACAGCCCAGTGGCAAGAATTTACAAGGGAAAACCGGGCGCACAAAACCCCTGGGCAACAGCTCTGAGACCCCTCACAGAGGTAAACAGCCAAACAGTCCCTGGGTCCATTACCCCTCCGGATGCTGCGAAACCAGAAAAATAGCCTAAGGCAAACCCCGCCCTTTGAAAGGGAGATCCATCCATATTGGCCCGGCAAGACACAAAGACCCAGCCTACTCACAATTACCCAACACAAGCCACTAGAGGTCGCAGTTGTCCCAGTAAACAAAGGCCAGTAGCAAGTGAAAAGTTTGGCCCTCCCGGCTGACAGTCAATAGCACCTGTCAACATGAAAAGGCAAAAAAATATGATCCAGACAAGAATAACCCAGACAGCTTCGGCATCTGCTACATCTTCTCCTGAGAAGGAACCTGCGGAGATAGATTTAACCAGTCTTCCTGAAAAAGAATTCAAAACAAAAGTCATAACCATGCTGATGGACTTGCAGAGAAATATGCAAGAACTAAGGAAGGAGAATACAGAAATAAAACAAGCTCTGAAAGGACTTAGAAACAGAATGGACGAGATGCAAGAGACCATAAATGGACTAGAAAACAGAGAAAAGGAACTCAGAGAAGCTGATGCAGAGAGAGATAAAAGGATCTCCAGGAATGAAAGAATTTTAAGAGAGCTGAGTGACCAATCAAAAAGGAATAATATACGAATCATCGGAATACCAGAAGGAGAAGAGACAGAAAAAGGGATAGAAAGTGCCTTTGAAGAAATAATTGCTGAAAACTTCCCCAAACTAGGGGAAGAAATGGCCTCTCAGACCACAGAGGTACACAGAACTCCCATGACGAGGTATCCAAGGAGGGCAAAACCAAGATACATAATAATTAAAATGGCAAAGATCAAAGACAAGGACAAAGTATTAAAGGCAGCCAGAGAGAAAAAAAAGGTCACCTACAAAGGAAAACCCATCAGGCTATCATCAGACTTCTCAACAGAAACCCTACAGGCCAGAAGAGAATGGCATGATATACTTAATGCAATGAAACAGAAGGGCCTCAAACCAAGACTACTGTATCCAGCATGAATATCATTTAAATATGAAGGAGGGATTAAACAATTCCCAGACAAGCAAAAGTTGAGGGAATTTGCCTCCCACAAACCTACAGGGCATCTTAGAGGGACTGCTCTAGATGGGAGCACTCCTAAAAAGAGGACAGAACAAAACACCCAACATATGAAGAAGGGAGGAGGAGGAATAAGAAGGGAGAGAAATAAAGAATCATCAGACCATGTTTATAATAGCTCAATAAGCGACTTGAGTTAGAAAGTAAGATAGTAAGGAAGCTAACCTTGAACCTTTGGTAACCACAAACTTAAAGCCTGCAATGGCAATAAATTCATACCTTTCAATAATCACCCTAAATGTAAATGGACTGAATGCACCAATCAAAAGACAAAGAGTAATAGAATGGATAAAAAAGGAAGATCCATCCATATACTGCTTACAAGAAACTCACCTCAAACCCAAACACATGGACAAACTTAAAGTCAAGGGATGGAAAAAGATATTTCATGCAAACAACAAAGAGAAGAAAGCAGGTGTTGCAATTCTCGTATCAGACAAAACAGACTTCAAAATAAAGAAAGTAACAAAAGACAAAGAAGGACATTACATAATGATAAAGGGCTCAGTCCATCAAGAGGATATAACCATTATAAATATATATGCACCCAATACAGGAGCACCAACATATGTGAAACAAATATTAACAGAACTAAAGGAGGAAATAGAATGCAATGCATTCATTCTAGGAGACTTCAACACACAACTCACTCCAAAGGACAGGTCCTCCAGACAGAAAATAAGTAAGGACACAGAGGCACTGAACAACACATTAGAACAGATGGACCTAATAGACATCTACAGAACTCTACATTCAAAAGCAACAGGATACACATTCTTCTCAAGTGCACATGGAACATTCTCCAGAATAGACCACATACTAGGCCACAAAAAGAGCCTCAGTAAATTCTAAAACATTGAAATCCTACCAATCAACTTTTCAGACCACAAGGGCATAAAATTAGAAATAAACTGTACAAAGAAAGCAAAGAGGCTCACAAACACATGGAGGCTAAACAACACGCTCTTAAATAATCAATGGATCAATGACCAAATCAAAATGGAGATCCAGCAATATATGGAAACAAACGACAACAACAACACTAAGCCACAATTTGTGTGGGACACAGCAAAAGCAGTCTTAAGAGGAAAGTATATAGCAATCCAAGCATATTTAAAAAAGGAAGAACAATCCCCAATGAATGGTCTAATGTCACAACTATGGAAATTGGAAAAAGAAGAACAAATGAGGCCTAAGGTCAGCAGAAGGAGGGACATAATAAAGATCAGAGAAGAAATAAATAAAATTGAGAAGAATAAAACAATAGCAAAAATCAATGAAACCAAGAGCTGGTTCTTCGAGAAAATAAACAAAATAGATAAGCCTCTAGCCAGATTTATTAAGAAAAGAGAGTCAACACAAATCAACAGTATCAGGAACGAGAAAGGAAAAATCACGACGGACCACACAGAAATACAAAGAATTATTAGAGACTACTATGAAAACCTATATGCTAACAAGCTGGGAAACCTAGGAGAAATGGACAACTTCCTAGAAAAATAAAACCTACCAAGACTGACCCAGAAAGAAACAGAAAATCGAAACAGACCAATTACCGGCAACGAAATTGAAGCGGTAATCAAAAAACTACCAAAGAACAAAACCTCCGGGCCAGATGGATTTACCTCGGAATTCTATCAGACATACAGGGAAGACATAATACCCACTCTCCTTAAAGTTTTCCAAAATATAGAAGAGGAGGGGATACTCCCAAACTCATTCTATGAAGCTAACATCACCCTAATACCAAAACCAGGAATAGACCCCACCAAAAAAGAAAACTACAGACCAATATCCCTGATGAACGTAGATGCAAAAACACTCAACAAAATATTAGCAAACCGAATTCAAAAATATATCAAAAGGATCATACAACATGACCAAGTGGGATTCATCCCAGGAGTGCAAGGATGGCACAGCATTCTAAAGTCCATCAACATCATCCACCACATAAACACAAAGAAAGACAAAAACCACATGATCATCTCCATAGATGCAGAAAAAGCATTTGACAAAGTTCAACATCCATTCATGATAAAAACTCTCAGCAAAATGGGAATAGATGGCAAGTAGCTCAACATAATAAAGGCCATCTATGAAAAACCCACAGCCAACATTATATTGAACAGCAAGAAGCTGAAAGCTTTTCCTCTGAGATCGGGAACTAGACAGGGATGCTCACTCTTCCCACTGTTATTTAACATAGTACTGGAGGTCCTAGCCACGGCAATCAGAGAAAACAAATAAATACAAGGAATCCAGATCGGTAAAAAAGAAGTTAAACTGTCACTATTTGCAGATGACATGATACTGTACATAAAAAACCCTAAAGACTCCACCCCAAAACTACTAGAACTGATATCGGAATACAGCAAAGTTGCAGGATACAAAATCAACACACAGAAATCTGTGGCTTTCCTATACACTAACAATGAACCAACAGAAAGAGAAATCAGGAAAACAACTCCATTCACAATTGAATAAAAAAAAATAAAATACCTAAGAATAAACCTAACCAAAGAAGTGAAAGACTTATACTCTGAAAACTACAAGTCACTCTTAAGAGAAACTAAAGGGGACACTAACAGATGGAAACTCATCCCATGCTCATGGCTAGGAAGAATTAGTGTCGTCAAAATGGCCATCCTGCCCAAAGCAATATACAGATTTGATGCAATCCCTATGAAACTACCAGCAACATTCTTCAATGAACTGGAACAAATAATTCAAAAATTCATATGGAAACACCAAAGATCCCGAATAGCCAAAGCAATCCTGAGAAAGAAGAATAAAGTAGGGGGGATCTCACTCCCCAACTTCAAGCTCTATTATAAAGCTATAGTAATCAAGACAATTTGGTAATGGCACAAGAACAGAGCCACAGACCAATGGAACAGACTAGAGAATCCAGACATTAACCCAGACATATATATTCAATTAATATTTGATAAAGGAGCCATGGACATACAATGGTGAAATGACAGTCTCTTTAACAGATGGTGCTGGCAAAACTGGACAGCTACATGTAGGAGAATGAAACTGGACCATTGTCGAACCCCATATACAAAAGTAAACTCAAAATGGATCAAAGACCTGAATGTAATTTATGAAACCATTAAACTCCTGGAAGAAAACATAGGCAAAATCCTCTTAGACATAAACATGAGTGACCTCTTCTTGAACACATCTCCCCAGGTAAGAAAAACAACAGCAAAAATGAATAAGTGGGACTATATTAAGCTGAAAAGCTTCTGTACAGCAAAAGACACCATCAGTAGAACAAACGGAACCCTACAGTATGGGAGAATATATGTGAAAATGACACATTCGATAAAGGCTTGACGTCCAGAATATATAAAGAGCTCACATGCCTCAACAAACAAAAAACAAATAACCTAATTAAAAAATGGACAGAGGAACTGAACAGACAGTTCTCCAAAAAAGAAATACAGATGGCCAACAGACACATGAAAAGATGCTCCACATCGCTAATTATCAGAGAAATGCAAATTAAAACTACAATGAGGTATCACCTCACACCAGTAAGGATGGCAGCCATCCAAAAGAGAAACAACAACAAATGTTGGTGAGGCTGTGGAGAAAGGGGAACCCTCCTACACTGCTGGTGGGAATGTAAGTTAGTTCAACCATTGTGGAAAGCAGTATGGAGGTACATCAAAATGCTCAAAACAGACATACCATTTGACCCAGGAATTGCACTCCTAGGAATTTACCCTAAGAATGCAGCAATCAAGTTTGAGAAAGACCAATGCACCCCTATGTTTATCACAGCACTATTTACAATGGCCAAGAATTGGAAGCAACCTAAATGTCCATCGATAGATGAATGGATAAAGAAGAGGTGGTACATATACACAATGGAATACTACTCAGCCATAAGAAGAGGGCAAATCCTACCATTTGCAGGAACATGGATGGAGCTTGAGGGTATTATGCTCAGTGAAACAAGCCAAGCGGAGAAAGAGAAATACCAAATGATTTCACTCATCTGTGGAGTATAAGCACAAAGGAAAAACTGAAGGAACAAAACAGCAGCAGAATCACAGAACTCAAGAATGGACTAACAGGTACCAAAGAAAAAGGGACTTTGGAGGATGGGTGGGTGGGGGGGTATAAGGGGGGGGAAGTAGAAGGGGGGTATTAAGCTTAGCATGCATGGGAGGGGTGGGAGAAAGGGGAGGGCTGTACAACACAGAGAAGATAAGTATTGATTCTACAACATTTTGCCCTGCTGATGGACAGTGACTGTAAAGGGATTTATAGGGGGGACCTGGTATAGGGGAGAGCCTAGTAAACATAATATTCATCATGTAAGTATAGATTAATGATAACAAAAAAAAAAAAAGCATTTCCTGTGTGGTGACCTCCAATGAGTTCTACACAATGGTGTAAAGGGCATATAAAAGTGTCGACAAAGGGTCTGTTTGTGTTTATACAGCAGATCAAAGCCTAATTTGGCTACCCCAAAAATGAACTAAAATACGATATGAAAAAGTCCTTTCAACATCAGCACTCTCGGGAGGACTCATGCCAGAAGATGATCATCAAAAAAACCCCAACAAGATTCATGCAGTGCTACAGGTGTAGATGCATTTATCCCACCAATTCCTGAACTTGCCATGGGAACAAAGAAGGAGATATCTAAGCTGACCTGTGCATACAGTTAAACAACAAATTTGACTGGATCTATACGGTTGGAACTCAACCAAGAATTAGGAGAAGTGCAAATTGTAGCACTCCAAAATCTTACAACTACAGACTATTTACTGTTAAAAGAACATATGGGATGTGAACAGTCCCCAGGAATGGGTTGTTTTAATTTATCTGAATTCTCTCAGACTGTTCAAGTTCAGTTGGACATTATCCACTATATCATAGATAAGTTTTCACAAATGCGTAAGGTGCCTAACTGGTTTTCTTGGTTTCACTGGAGATGGCTGGTAATTACAGGTATGCTTTGGTTACATAACTATACTCCTATTATGTTAATGTGTGTGCACAATTTACTTAGTAGTTTAAAAACTGTACATGCTGAAGTTACTCTACAAGAAAATATGTCAAGGAAATAATCAATCTCGCCAGGTTTTCTTCCATCTCCTACTTCTATAGCTTTTCTTCTTCCTTCCTAATTACAACCCTTAAATAGAATTCATGCCATATATCGAATTTACCGAGTATCATAATTCTTCCAAGTAGTAAAGTCACCTCAAGACAAATACTGGGCATAAAAGCCACAGGGCATAAATCTGCAAAGAAGTAAAAAGCTAACCTTTTCAAACAATAAGGCTTCTCTCTCACTTACCAACTTTACATTTCCCTGTATGGCCCCGGAAGATGACTGGTTAGCCGGAGATGGGTAAGATTCCTCAAGGGAGGAACAACCTAAGACAGGCACAGTCGCAGGGGGGCTATCAGGTGAGAAATTGGGGATCAACAGAGGTGAGGCTTAGAACCTCACCCCCCCTGTTCTGAGAGAAATCTTCTGCATTCGTGGATGTTTTATTGCCCTTGTCTAGCTTGGATTAACACATAGTCTACAGGCACACACCTGATCATCTACATTTGCTCTCTTACAACACTAAACTATGTTTTCTACCTTTATCTTGCATCTACCTACCACCTCAGCATTTTATTAAAATTAATAATAATATAGAGAGAAATGTGGTATCCACATATAAATCAAGTATAAAAATCAAATGAATATTCATATTTGAACTGACTGTTTATAGTTCATAATCCATGAGCAAAACCAAAAGCTTCTGTGATGACTCCCCCTGTAACGTTCACCATGTAACTTATTCACTATGTAAGAATTTGTTCTCCATGTAAGAACTTGTTCGTTAAGCTTCAAAAGATTGGAGACTGACGAAAATTAGGCTTGGGGTGGATTAATGATTGTGCATTGAGCATTGACCCCCCTATACAGAATTTTATTGTTGTCAACAACAATTTGATCAATAAATATGGGAGATGCCCTCACAAAAAAAATAAAAATTAAATTAAAAAGAATAAATAAAATCAGGGAGTATGATACCTCCAGCTTTGTTCTTCTTTCTCATTATTACTTTAGCTGTTTGGGATCTTTTGTTGTTCCATACAAATTTTACGATTATATGCTCTAGTTCAATGAAAAATGTCACTGGTATTTTGATAGGGATTTAACTGAATCTGTAAATTGCTTTGGGCAGTATGGCCATTTTAACACTATTAGTTCTTCCTATCCATGACCATGGAATCATTTTCCATTGATTTATGTCATCTTCAATTTCTTTAATCAGTGTTGTATAGGTCCTTCACTTCTTTGGTTAGATGTGTCATAGGTATTTTATTCTTTTTGATGTAATTGTTATTGGGATTGTTTTCTTAATTTATTTTTCTGCTAGTTCATTATTTGTATATAGAAATGCAACAGATTTCTGTACATTAATTTTATATCCTGTGACTTTACTAAATTAATTTATTGATTCGAATAGTTTTTTGGTGGGATCTTTAGGGTCTTCTATATAGTGTCATGTCATCTGCAAATAGTGACAATTTTACTTCTTCCTTCCAACTTGGATGTCTTTTATTTCTTTTTTCTTATCTGAATGCTATGGCTAGGACTTCTAGGACTATATTGAATAGAAATGGTGAGAGTGAGCATCCTTGTCTTGATTCTGATTTTAGAGGAAAAGCTTTCAGGTTTTCAGTGTTGAATATGATGTTGGTTGTGTCTTTTTTACATATGGCCTTTATTATGTTGAGATATGTATTCTTTGTACCCTCTTTGTTAAGTTTTTATCATGAATGGCTGTTGAACCTTATCAAATACTTTTTCAGCAGCTATTAAGATGATCATATCGTTTTGACTCTACCTTTCATTAATATGGTGTATCACACTGATTAATTTGTGGATCTTGGATTATCCTTCCATTCTAGGGATAAATCCTACTTGATTGTGGTGAATGATCTTTTTAATGTGGTTTTAAATTCAGTTTGCTAATATTTTGTTGAGGATTTTTACATCTATGGTTGTCTGTGATATTGGTCTGTCATTTTCATTTTTGGTAGTGTCTTTGTCTAATTTTGATACCAGGATGATGGTGACCTCATAGAATAAGTTTGGAAGCTTTCCTTCCTCTTTTCAACTTTTTGTAATAGTTTAAGTAGAAGAGCTATCAACTCTTTTTTAAATGTTTGGTAGAATTCACCTGTGAAACTATCTGGTACTGGAATTTGTTTGTTGGAATTTATTTAAATTCTTGGCTCAATTTCATTACTAGTAAATGGTATGTTCAAATTTTCTATTTCTTCTTAGTTTAGTCTTGGAAGATTTTAAGTTTCTGGGAATTTCTCCATTTCTCCTAAATTGCCCAATTTTTTTGGCATATTGTTTTTTCATAGTACTCACCTGTTATCACTTTTATTTTTGTGATGTTGGTTGTAACTTATCCTCTTTCATTTCTAATTTTATTTATTTGAGTCCTCTCATTTTTTAATGAGCTAAAGGTTTATCTAAAGGTTTATTGATTTTGTTTATCATTCCAAAGAACCAACTCTTAGTGTCATTGATCTTTTGTATTTTTTATTTAGCCTGTATGTCATTTATTTTTGCTCAGATTTTTGTTATTTCCTTTCTTTTACTAACTTTTGGCTTTGTTTGTTCTTCTTTTTATTTTTCCTTTAGTTGATGAGTTAGATTGTTTACCTGTGATGTTTCTTGCATCTTGTGCCTGTATTGGTAAACTCTTAGGACTGCTTTTCCTGCATCTCAGATATTTTGAACCATTGTATTATTTATTGTTTTCATTATTCTCCAAGTAATTTTTTATTTCTTATTTGATTTCTTTGATTACCCACTGGTTATTTAGTAAAATGCTGTTTAGCTTCCATGACTTTGTGCTTTTTCTACTTTTTTTCTTGTAATTCATTTCCAGTTTTATGCTCTTCTTGGAAGAGATGCTTGATATGATTTCAATCTAAGAATCATTACTTTTAACCTCCTAAATTAAGTTATTGTAAACTGCTTTAATATTTAATCAATATAATTTTCATGTATATGATTGTTGCATAATGCTAACAACAACTATTATTTCACCTAAAATTATTATTTCCAATAAAATCCGGGTACATCTTAGCTGCATGTTTCTGTTCCAAGACCTTTCATAATGCTATAATATAGGTGATGGCTGGGGCTGAGCTCTCATCTGAAGGCTTGGCCAAAAGAGAAACTCTTTTTAAGCTCTTTCATGTGGTTGTTTGCAGGATTTAGTTCCTAATATGGGATTGGTCAACTAAGGGCCTCTGTCCCTTGCTTGCTATTCACTATAGGACTTCCAAAGTCCCTTGCTACATGGAAATCCCACAGGTGATCTTATAATATGGCAACTGACTTCCATCAAAGCAAATGAGTTACAAAGCAAGAAAAGGCATGCAAAATGTAAGCCACCGTCATTCTGTAACCTTTCTTTGGAAGTAACATTTTGTAACTTTGCTATGTTCTGTTTAGTAGAAGACAGCCGCCAAATCCAGACTACATTCAGCATGAGATGATTATATAAGAGTGTGAATACTAGGAGATGGGAATCATTAAAGACCATGTAGAAACTTTCCACCACACTTGTTTAAGTCTCTTTTGATTTTCTGACACACAGAAGGAAGAAAGGAAAATGAACCCATGTTTAGTAAAACCAGGAAATGATGTTGAAATAAAATGCAGTAAGGGGACAATATTTGGTCCTTTTAGAAAGCATATTGTTTTATTTGTTCAAAAGAGATACTCAAGTTTTTTCTGTTGAAATATCTATTTTATATTTAACCTTTTATTTTTGGGAGCATGGATTCTTAGAATGCAAAATTTGTGTTTCTAATGTTTGTGCCATTTCCCACAAATTCAGTGCTGGACCTACTTAAATTCAATTGAATAACATTTATTTATAGGTTGGAGAGCCCTAGGGAAGTGGTCCACCTCAACATGAATATGCCTTTGAGATCATAGCTCAACATGAATCTTCCTTCAAGGTAATGATTTGGAGTTTCTCAGTGAGCTATTGATCATCCCTTAGCTTTCTAAGATGCAGAAGTCTATGTTAAGTAATCTACACTTCAGGGGTAAGAGAGAAACCTCTCTAGGCATGGCTTAGTCTAAGTTCACCTTGATAGAGGCTAGGAAAATCATTAGCTTTGCCTTCATTTGCTTTCTTAATAACTCTTGATATTCCAGATGTATATTTTTAATTTGCATAAAAGACAAGACTTTAAAGCTGAAGATCAACTGACTCTATTAAAAAGGTGATGTATAAATTCCCTTTAGCTTGACATTAGTTCTGTCATGCTCCAGTTTCTCTTCAACAATCAATTAAAATATTTTGCAGAGTAATAATAATATTCTTTGTCCTGTCATTAATGTTAGGTATCATTAATGTGTCCCAATCACTATGGTAATGAATCCCACAACCAAGGAAGTCAATTCTGAATATAAGACTATCCAAAGAGAACTTCATTAGATTTAGTGCTTGTCTCATGGTACAGTTTTATAATTTGAATACTAAGTTTCCCAGACATGGTATTCTGTGAGTTGATACCACTAAATGTTCATCAGTGTGCCTCAATCTGTCTAAAATATTTGTAATGAGCCTAGATTTATATCCCTAGAAATTATCACTTAGGAGGGCCAATGACTTATTTCATGATTCATCACTTCTTGCCTCCCATTAGCACAATTAACAGCTGTTCCTCCCCAAATAATGAGACTAGTTTCAAACTATTCAACAATGTGGACTGAACAAAAGAGTTGTTAATTTTGTTTGACAGGGATTCAAAGGATTGTGATTCTTGTATATATGTTACATTTTTGGTGATAATTTAAAAAGTAGATACAAGTGGACATTATTGTAAAAATTATGCTTTTGCTAGTCAGAACAAATTGTAGGGAGAATAATGCCAATAACTAAATTACCCACATATCTTAGTATGAAACTGAAATTTAGGTAAGCAACCACATATTTTATTATGTGTTCATATTTATTAACTGCTCATTTAATTTCTTTTTCATTTAAATAATCATATCTGCCCTGTGTTTTTCCTTCACATCTTCCATGATTATGCTTGAAAGTAATTTCCTTCTTTTATTAATGAGTGTTTTTGATCAGACTTTCTTTGATGTCATTGAGATGCTTTCAGGAGTACAAGTTAGGGATTATTATTTCACAGAATGCAAAAAGAAGGATGTATTGGAGACATTCTCCTTTCTTTGCTCTTCTGTTGTCATTTATCTTATTATTTCCTCAAATTTATAACTTACAGTGAGTCCATTAGCTTGATCTTTATATTACTCTTTCAAATCCTGACATTTAAAATTCTTTTTTCTTGGTGAAAAAATATGGCAGAAGCAATGGGCTGGAGAGTCTGTAAGGGCAATTCATTCATTCATTCATTCATTTATTTATTTTGTGGTCAAATTGATACAGTGAATGAATAGGGAGGAAATGATTAGAGAATGAGATATTGAGTACTTAGAGCTGAGGTATCACAAATGGTACAGTTAATGGTGATCGCAAGTGCAAGTTTACCAAAGGAAGTGAGTACCTGAGATGTTGGTAAGGATATCCAGAAATTGAGAAATCAGAGATATATCTGTATTGATGTTGAAGTCAATAGGAAGGCTAATATGAGTAATAGAAGAGGGGGAAATAGTAAAGCAAATGTCAAGGCCATCAATAAATTAAGGAGTTACTAAGTGAGAGGTGAGAGCAATAAGCAAAAGTAGAGATTGGTATAATCTGTTGGCATATGATGACTATACATATAGTATAAAACTTATTTTTCCTACCATTCCTCCTATCAGGACAAAAATTATTAACTGTTATTTTCTGTGTTGCTCTCATAAGTGTTTCTGACAGTGTTACAGACCCACATTTTGCATTATGATTATTTCAGGCATATTTGAGTATGGGGTAACACCAGAACTGCATAGAATGAAAACAGGAGAAAAGAGAAATCATTTCTAACAAAGGGTTGTACTAGGCATAATTACTTTAGTAGTAAATTAAATAATTCTGATTTTCCAAAACAATTAGCCTTTTGATTCCCAAATTTTAGCATCTTCTATTACTTGTCTACCATAATGCCCCAAATTCACCAAACCAGTTCAACTCTTCTGTTATATTAACTGGGTAAGATTGATTACCTTAAAGTCCCCAAATGAAATAAACTCAGTGACATTTTACTGTACCATTCAGCTATTTGACCCTTTCCATCAATCTTGTAATGCTTCTTGAATTGCAATTAAAACTTGTAATAAATAAAGATGGTGAGATGCTGAAAGTTTCAAGGAGCATTTCTTAATAATTTAACATTTAGTTTTTTGTCAGTGTCCAAAATTATAAGATAGGTAAAAATTCTTCTGCAGAATAAAAACCATGTAGAAGTGTTCTTGTATTTTGTTTTTGTGGTCTGTAATTCTCTTACAATGGATATGAACTATAGAGACATTCACAAAGGTCAACAATCTTTATAAACAAAAATGGTCTTAATTTCAACAGGAGAGTTTACTAATGAGAGAAAAGAGTGAAATGGTCTCTGATGTTGTTTCTGTATTTAGAGTTGTTAATAGTCTCTTACTCATGATATTTAGTACCTTATTCTTCTCTCGAGAGTTTAACACCAGTGAAAAACTTGGGGAAAGAAAATTCAAGTAGACAACTGAACACCATAATGCTGTATAATTTATTTGTTATTTCCCTCTCATCCAGATCCCCTATATCTTATGATTATTTTAATAAAATTGTGAATTGCCAAGAACCAGTATCTTTGCTTGAGTGGTATAAGTTTAAATCCCAGTCTCACAAGCAAAAATTTGTCAATAACTCTAAAGCTAACACACCTATCTGAAAACATTTTCCCCATGGAACCTTGTTTATAGAATTGTGTTTAATTTCAAATCCTATTCTTCTCTTGAAAGTAAAAGGTAACACTGACAACAATACACTCATGTCCAGATTTATGCACAAAGAGGGAACTACCAAGAAACCCCCAAGAAGTTACCAAGAAAATTTCATACTCTTCATCTACCTGTGCTTTTCTTTTAAAATAGATGGCATTATGTATGGAGAAAGTTGACTTAATATGAACTTCAAAAATTACAGAAAATTTTTAAAAAGTTAGTGTATGAAAGACAATAAATCCTCTGATGGTCTGTTTCTTGGAATCACTACTTAGTGAATACATGGAAACAATAATTAGATATTGCAGGAACGGAGTTACTTGTTCCATGAACTAGCCTTTGTTGTAGTAAAAAAAAAAGCTTATTTTATGTTAAATAATCAAAACAATTAAAATAATTGTTAAATAATCAAAAATGTATGTGAACCTAATGATTCAAAAGAGTCACCTAATAGTCTCTTAACGTATTGTTACTTTTTCATTTCCTTGGAATATGTGCCTTTTTGTAAACTGATGTAAAGCATATGATTTATACCTTGTCAGGATAGAAATGCAGAGCAGATAAAGAAAACTAAATGAATATATATATAATTTTATAGATATCCAGAGAGGTGTTGCATACAGAGAACTAGGGCCATAGATTCATATTTGATGACACATTATTTTTATGTTCTGACCTTTGGACTTAAGGTCTATAAGCAATTAAACCACATGTGACAGGATAACATCTTCTATCCCCTAGAGTTCCCCATTCATGTCCCTCTTAGCCAGTGAGGAAAATGCCGTAATAAAAGCAAGTAAACAGCAATTATGAATTTAGCATAATAATTCATCAAGTTCTGTTATTAAAGAGGTGCAATATTAGCCCCAAAAGCCCTTGTTTATTTTAACTGCCTGCACTCCAAAAAGAGTGGGCAATACGTTGTTATTGACTCTATACAAAGAGCCCTGCCCAGTGCTCTGGGCTGCTGCCTGGCTGCAAGGCAGTGGTGGCAGCGCGAGGACAGAGACTGAGACTGCTGCAGGGGCAGAGAGGCCCAGAGGCAGAGACCGGCTTGCCGCATGCAGACTCACTCTGAGGGGATGGGATTCTAGTGACTGACCTGCCACGGTGGGAATAAAGCTGGGTATAAACCCTTTCACCATGAGAACATTCCATTGTCATTTTTTCGATTTCATAGAATCCATAGTGAACTTGTCCAGAGCTGAAACCCATTACAAGACATCTACATAGGATAGTAGATGTCGACAAGTTCTGTGGAGAAAGATAAAGCAGGAATTGGAATAACTCAGGAAGGGATTCCATTTTAAACAGAATGGTGAGAGAACTCATCAATGAAAAGGTGCCATTTGAGCAAAGATTTGAGGCAGCTTGGGAGCAAGCCATGTGCATGTGGTAGAAGAAGGTCCCAAACACAGAGAACAGCAAGGACAAAAGGTCATCAGTGGCATTGTGCCTGAGTACTTGAAAACAGGCAGGGAGCCCAGTGTGGCTGGAGCAGAGTGAGGAGAGAAGGAAAGAAAGGTTTATGGGTATGTGTGTGGTGGGAGAGGGCAAGAGGTTAGAAGATTGGCTGTGTTGTGTTTTTCTGATGAATTTTCTAAGGAATGCTAATGAACCAAATTCAAGTTACAATTACACATAGTAACAACCACCAGGAGACTGTTAATTTCTAGAAAATTTTGCTAATGAAACAGGGATTTTAACACTTTTGTGTTGACAGTTTTTTAACAGATGGTTATTTGGTTAACCTCAAGCTCAGATTCCAGATGCTGTATTTTAAATAGACAAGAAGGTTGCTATTTGAGCAAAACCTGTAAGCTCCAAACTTTTTGATGAGGCAAGGTAAGCCAGAGTTCACATTCAAGGCCAAATCTATTCTCTTTAAGGCTGATGGCGGCATTCTCAATCTGTGCATTTTTCTGAGTGTAGATGATGTAAAATGAAGCAGGAACACACTTTGCACAGCATAGTCGATACACTGAGCAAAACCAATGCTGTACAGTCACTGTTAGGTAAGGATTTATTTTCAGGCCTTGGGTATTGATTCTGGACTTTTAGTACATATTCAGGGTATTTCATTGCTAAATTGGTTACTTATAATTAATTTTTTAAAAAATCAAAGTTAGTATTTTAAAGAAGTATTTGGGATCTAGTTATATTTTGAGCATTGAAACACCATTGAATGAAAAAGAAGCTGGAAGGATATCTCAATTACAAAACCTGAGAAAGATGAGAGTACAGTGCAAACACTATTTAGAGGCAAACGTACATGGTGGTTTTAACATTTGTCCCTAATAAAAGTTTTTTATGGGACTACATCAAACTAAAAAGCTTCTGCTCAACAAAGGAAACTATCAGCAAAATGAAAAGGCAACATAATGAGTGGCAGAAAATAATTACAAGTCATGTATCTGATAAGGGACCAATATCCAAAACATAAAGAACTCATATAACTCAATAGCAAAAAAAAAGCAATCCAATTAAAAAATGAGCAAATCTGAATAGCCATTTTTCCCAAAGAAGACATACAGATGGCCAACAGACACATGAAAAGATGCTCATCATTGTTAATCATCAGGGAAATGAAAATCAAAATCACAGTAAGATATCACCTCACACTTGAATGGTTATTATCAAGAAGACAAGAAATAACAAGTGTTGGAGAAGATGTAGAGAAAAGAGAATCCTTGTGAATTATTGGTAGGAATGTTAATTGGTGCACTGCTATAGAAAACAGTATGGAGGCTCCTCAAAAAATTAAAAGCAGAATTACCATATGATCCAGCAATTCCACTTTTGAGTATTTATCTGAAGAAAATGAAAACACTAATTTGAAATGATAAATGCAACCTCATGTACAGGCAGTATAATTTACAAGAGCCCACATGTGGAAATAACCTAAATATCCATCAATGGATAAATAGACAAGAAATTGTGATTACATGCACACACACACCCCCTAATATTATTTAGCTATAAAAAAGAATGAAATCAATGCCACTTGTGAAACATGGGTGAACCTTGAGGACGTTAAGCCAAGGAAGTAAGTCAGAGAGAAAGACAACTACTGTATTTCTTGTATGTGGAATAAAAAAAAAAGCCCACTTAGATACCAGAAACAGATTGGTTGCTGCATGTTGCAAGAGAGAGGCAGTGGGTGGGGTTTGGGAGAAATGCGTGAGCTGCTTTTGTTTTGTTTTTTAGTTTAAGTAAATTGAATATCTTTTTAAATTGACAACATAAAAGAAATAATCAGAATCATAAAATAAGACACTATAAAAAAACATCAGTCAGATTTGGAAAAAAGGTGAAAATTATAGAACTGATAAAGCTTATGAAATTAAATGCTTTTTTTTATTTTCCAATTTGCCTTTATTTTAATGAGAAAAGAATAATGGCAGACCAGTGTAATTATTTTCAAAGCAAACTAATAATTAGCATTTGTGCATAAACCTCACTTTTCAAGATTAGCTTTTCAAATACTGTATTACATCTCTTTAAACAAACCTTTTCATCAGAATGATTTAGTCATCTAGATAGGGTATCAACTAATATGCAATATACCTCAGAAGAAGCTGGCAAATAAGCTGGCATTCTGAGGAGTTTTCCTAATGAGCCAATCGGCACACAGGCAGTTCAGTCACTGGAATTTTTAAAAACTTTTCTTAATTGTGAAATATATCCTGGAGATTGATATATAGATTAGATGATTGATAGATATAGATAGACAGAAGATAGACAGAGATAGATAGATAATAGATAGATAGATAGATAGATATAGATAGAAAGATAGATAGATAGATAGATATAGATAGATAGATAGATATAGATAGATAGATAGATAGATAGATAGATAGATAAAGATAGATGGATATAGATAGATAGATAGATAAACTAGATACATGATAGATGGATATAGACAGACAGACATGAAATAATCACTAATGAAATTTCCTGCTATCACCATCTTGGTTAAGGAAGAGACCATCACTAATATTTTATAAGTTATCCCAACCATCTGTCCTAGATCACATCCTGTTTTATCTTGGAAAGGTAGTCACCCTCCTGACTTTTATTATAATAAATGTTTTGCTTTTGTTGATAGTTCCTAAGCATTACTATTGCATCACTAAGTAATATAGTTTAATTTTGTCTGATTTTTTTTTTGAGAGGGCATCTCTCATATTTATTGATCAAATGGTTGTTAACAACAATAAAATTCTGTATAGGGGACTCAATGCACAATCATTAATCAACCCCAAGCCAGTTCTCAACAGTCTCCAATCTTCTGAAGCATTACGAACAAGTTTTTACATGGTGAAGAAGTTCTTATGTAGTGATGAAATTAAATGTTTTATCAATAGATTAAAGAGCAAATTTGATGGAATGAAAAAGAGAATTAGCAAACTGAAAGATAAATCTGAAGACACCGTTCAGAATAACATCCGGTGGGGAGGGGAATATAAGAGACTAGAAGACAGAGAGGATAGAATGAAAAAATCAAAATGTGTACTAAAATTTCCCAAAAAAGAACTAGAGGGAATGGGAGAAAAGCAGTATTTGGAGGACACATGTGCATGTCCCCAAATGAAAGTGAAGTAGGTACCGATGAAGAAAATGTGATGGTTATTAATTACTAGCCTCTTGACTCTCATTTCCAGCGTGATTAAAGTAACTCACAAAGAGGTTTTAAAGTACACTATGCTTTATGAAAATTTCCTGAAGTGTTAGGGAGGGATATCTTACTCAAAATTTAATTCTGGATGATTTTTATTTTTATGGAATGTGTACAGGGTGAAATTGGAAAAAAAGTGAGATCACACAGTAACTTGGCAATGGTAATGTTTTCTGTTGGTTTTGGAGAAATGCAGTGGAGGCAGGTGCAGTGCCAGGATGGGGAAGATGGCTATCCCTCTCTGTGAATGAACTGTGTCTAAGACTCTACCTTCACTGTTAATATGTACCATTAAGCCCTTATTTTTCACTGAGGGCATTTTAGTAACATTGTTTCTGACTCTTTGCCTTTCATTTTCTTCCATTCTTTCAGTCCATCCTTTATGTCACAATAGTATTCTAGTTATGAAATTTATCTTCAAAAATCTACAAAGACATGTGATTGGTGCCTGAATAAATTCTGGCCTCTAGCATTAAAACCCAGACCCTTGTGATCTGGCAGAACCTCTCTGCAAACTGGTTTCTTACCACAACCCCTATCTTGCAGCAGTACTGATTAGTTTTGTGGGCTGGTGGCTAATATCGTTTTATCAGAGTGGGTTGCTCTTATAACACTCAGGACCAGATAAATGATTTGTGGACCCCAGTGCAGAATTAAAATATAAGCTCCATTATTAGAAAATTATTAAGTATTTCAAGATGGTAATACAGAGCATCAATCCTAATGTGGGATGCTTCTGAAGTGTGGCCCTGTGTCATTGCACAGATCACATGTCTGTGAAGCTGCACCTTACACTCCTCACTGGCCAGAATTTAATGTTTCATGGCAAAAGTCACATGTCTTTTGGTGTGAGAAATCTTCCCAAGTACTTGAACTCAGAATGAACCATGCCTCCCCATTACTGTGCTCCAAAACCTGTGGACTTGTTTTAGTTTACCTAGTATTCATGTTAATCTTATTCATCCTCAATCTCCCTTCCTTCCTTCCTAACCTAGTACTTTATGCATGACTGCTGAGATAGAATTATGTCTTAAGGTTTATGTATCTTGATCAGAGCCCCCAGAAAACCATAGAGTTGGTTGCACTAATCGATTTATTTTCCATGGCTTTCCACAGCCTCAGGATTCTGCCCTGAAATAAACACAGTGCCCGTGCACCAGTGGGTCAGGAGCCTCCCATTTTCTGCATCCCTCTCCCAGTACCACGGGCAAGCATGGCACTGGCTTATTTCTGGTGAGACTGTTGGTGTCTTCAAAATAGTAAAAAGAGGAAATAAATGCTAAACTTTGTGAATAGAGAAAATAAATTGAGTAAATATAGAAACAAATAAATAGAACTCAAGGGATGGATAAGTTAGCAACTTAACAGAAATACTTTATTATTGATAACATTTATTTTAAATGCTATTTACTTTCTATAAAATATATTGAATAACATAATATATACTGCAAGAGACAATTTGCAAAATCTCAGATTTTATTTCTGTAATATAGGCATACTTACCAGTAATTGGAAGCTTTGTTAAAAAAATAAAAAGGAAAACAAGCTTTGCCTTTTTATGGGCTAAGGGAAATCATAACAACAAATACAAGTATGGCCAAAATATTGAGGAGGCAGTGGCTGAGAGTTTTCTCCCCCTTAATATTGGCTTCAAAAGATAAGGAGGATCTTTGACTTCAGGGGCTGAAATTCAAATTAAGTGGAAAGTTATTAGAATCATTATATACCTATTAATCCCTGTTACTGGATTACTGTTTAGCCAAAGAATCTAGGCTGATTTTGGACAAAATGGTGACTTTCATATTTGCCTTTTGCAACCCAGATTAATTACTCTTTATCCTTTGGTCATTTCTCTTACCTAAGAGTCTAAGATACTGAGGAGATGTAAAGGTGTTAATAAGGGTGATGCACATCCTGGGCTCCTACACATGCTGGGCTCTCCTTTTGCTCTGTTGCTCTGACATATTTATTAATAGTGTCCTCTCTCATACTCATCTCACACAGATTTACTCTTTAAAAAGTTTAGATGATAAACTATTTGGTCCCCCTCATATTACCCCCCAAAAGGAGATTTGTTTTAATAGAAACCAGAATCCTAAAGGGATGAAGATTTAATGGTAAAATTTTAGATACCAAGTAACTGGTTGGAGAGAATTAGTAATGGGGTTGAGGGTGTGGAATGAATGAGAGGGGAAGCTGCATTCTTTTGGCCCTGAAATCATACAACTCAGTCTTATTTACTTCATACTAATAACAAGTCCTCTGGGCAAGTGTTACATTGCTGTAACAGACTCAAAATGTCCATCCCTAGATACCTCACCGGAGGGGAAAATCCAGGCATTTGCAGTGTGGATGCCATCCTGAACCCAGAGCTTTCTGCGTAGGATGGGGTCTCTTAAGTAAAGTAAGTTTTTGTGTACATTTCCCTCAGATGGGTATGCGGAAGATCAGGGACTCTGGATTCTTACTGCTTAGAACATCACCAATTTATATTTATCTTGTTATATGGTACAAAATGTCTGGCTATTTGACTTCCTACAAAAATGATTCCAAATCTGTCCTACAGTTTTACATTTTTCATAAGAATCTGGTTTACAGACAACTAGTTAACAGGAATATGAGAAACCCTGGGGAAGGAAGAATGGAATAGGTAAAGTGAGAGACAGTGTCTGCTAAGAGGATGTGTAGCAACATTTCCCATCCCAGTGGTGCTCTGATGGACTTACACATGCGACACACATTGTAGTGGCTCTTCCTTTTTTTTTTCTTTTAACATAGCAGCAACCATGGTAAGAACAGCCCAAGAGAAAGTGTTTTGTAAATGTTTATGAAAAATTTTAGACCCAGATACTATAGTAGCAAAACTCTCTGTTGGGTATTTGGGTCCTGGATTCATTTTATAGACCCAAAACAAATTTATTTACAACTCTTCATCCTTGAGGATAAAAAGGGGGAATATGACAGATCACTGTATTTTTTGCTTAAGTTATTATATGGTTTAGCAAGGCAAAATTATTAGAGTGTTTTGGACATCTAATACAGGTTTATGAATGTTGATTTTAATGAGGGTAGGCAGAAAAATTAGTTGGTTTACAGGATAGTGAGAAAGTTAATGAAGTCAGTGGAAGCAACCCATTATGCAGAGACACTGATTCTGTTTGCAAAATGACCTTGAAAATTCATTACCTGACCTCACTGTATGCATTGATAAATTCTGGTGTATTTGTAAATAGCCCAAGGGAAATGAGGCATTACCAGGGTACTGGCTAAGTTTACAAGGTCTTCAACAGTAGGATAAATGTTTTCATTGTGTAGAGGGTCTGTGTTGTGTCACACTATAATTAGGTTTGGTCTGAATTCATTTTCATTTAAAGTGTTCAGCTTAATTCACTTTTCTTCCAGTTACTAACAAGGTAAATTTAATAATATTTCAGGCTTTTTAAGAGTGTGTCCTTGTTTCTAACAAATATTTAAGAGAGAGTTTTATTTCTCTGGGTGACTCAATGTGAATCTAGTTCTTGTCTTATTATAAGCAGCCAAGGTCAAGTTGACCAGTCCTTATTGAGGGCCACTAAATGTCAGGAAGAAATCACATCTGATTTCAGGAAGGTATACCTGGGAGAACGTGATGGGTTTGAAGGAAGTTAAGAATGGCAAAATCAGAATGTGCTTGAGAGAAGCAGATGTTGAGGCTATTCAGAATGGTTAGCAAGAGACTGTAGTGGGCCATGGATGTTACATCTGGAGTTTCTATTTTATCTTTAGATGATGGAAAAACAAACAAGTGCAAAAAAAAATCAGAACTATGATTTTCAAAAATCACTCTATTGGTAATATATAAAGTCCCTTAAAACTGAGAAGTGAATGGTTAAAAAACATGTCTGTAATTCATTCACTCACTTGGCAGGTGGGCATGGCCAGGAGGTAGGACACATCATGGTGGTGTGGTGGTGGGGAGAACACAAGTACCTGGGTCTGATCTCCTTATAAACAAACTAGCAGTGGACCGACAAATAAACTGAATATTTTGGGCTGGCAGAGTGTCACCTGTCTATGGAATGCTCTTAAGGAGATCTATCTAGTTGTGTAGGATTACTAGGGTAAACATACTTGGAATCTGTGAATTAATGGGACATGGCTCCTTGGAAATGCCACATAACATATATAAAATTATTTGATTGTGAAATGGAGATGTTTCACAACCTAAATGTCACCTTCTGTGTAAGTGAGGTGGGTACATAAGTTTTTTAGAAACCTCACCTGTTAAACTGGGCCATGCCATGCTGATGTGCTAAGTGTGCTCGAAGGAAGGGGTCGCTGTGTTGGAGGTCCTGGAACTCTTTATGCTTTTTTTGTACCTTATCTTACTTATATTCTTGAAACTATGTAAAAATTGATACCAGGTGAGATCTTGGTTTCTATGAGTCTGATTTCATAATATGATCCTTTGTGTTATCTCAAGTAATACAGGATTACAACTATTAACAAAAGAAAAAATCTTTTCAGAATTTTAGAAACAGAAAGATTTTGACTGAACCATCTTCCCCAAGTATTTTCCAACCTTTCCTCTCAGTTCTTTTCTGTGAATGTCTGTGTAAGGAGAGCAGCACATGTAGGTAGGGTGAGGATGCTAACACATGCATTTCAGATGTGTGGCCATCTTAGGAAATCTGTTACCTGGTAGTGGGTGGGGGTGAGATAGAGAGGGAAGGATCTCTGTGTCCATTTTAGAGTGGGGAGATAATGTCTTTCAGGTGTTACATCTGGCCCAAGAAAAGTCATATCTGATTTAGGTCTGTTTATAAAATTTGATTGTTGAGACTAGAAGTCTCCCACAGCAGACCAGCAGACATTCCTAAATATCCACAGGAAACAAATGGTGCCCCTCCAGGTCTGGAGCTGAGAGGTTAATATGCAATGCTACAAGTAAAGTATCAGACATTACATGAAACACAGTTTCAGAGAGGAAAGACCAAATCTGGGTAGCTTTCTCCATGTTTAGGGATGAGAAAAAGAAAAGAAAGAAAAGGAAAGGAAAATGGAGAAGCAAGGAGAGAATATTCTAGAACATAAAATAAACCAAGTATTTTTAAGAAATAAATTAAAAATCTTACCTCTAAGAATTATTTACTAAAAGAATAAATAGTTACTTCTTGTTGTAAGTAAAATTCAACAAAAACAAGCCTATATAAAACTAGAAAAGGAAGTGATAATCATATAATACATAAGGGTCATATGTATATATGGAACATATAGAAATGAAATATAATTGTGTGTGTGTGTATGTCTTACAGAAATGAAAAATATTTCAAGGGAATCCAACAAACAATAATTGAAGATATTAAAAGGAGCATAGTTGGTATTTCAGGAAGTCAAATTATTGCTTGAGAAGACAAGTTTGAAAAAAAGTCTCCTAGATGTACATGAATGAAAGTGAAAAAGATAGTGAAAAGTAAGGAAGACAAAGACACGTGATAGCTTACTGAATTCATAAATGTTCCCAAAGAAGAAACCAGAACAAAATATCACCAAGCCAGAATCAACAGAAATAAAAATTACATTAATCTTATTCACCTAATATTTACTTAATGCTAGCAGGCAAGGATGTGAAGAATGTATAAGAAAGCAGATGCATTTCACCCAAATTGGAAGGTTTGTTAAATAGAAAGATATATTCATACATATCCTTTCAGAAAAATTTTAATCACAGATCTGTATTAGTTGAAGAGTACAGTAAAAAATTAATAATTAAAATCTTTGTCATGTAATCACTGATTTTTCCCTTAACTTTGATAATTTAAAACTATTTAGATTTCCTATGTAATTAATAGTCAAATAGTTTTATAACAATGGGATTTAATACTCAATAGGAAAATAAAATTAAATATGATTCATATGTTGAGAGGAGTAAAAGAAATAAGCAATGAATAAAAAACAACAGAAATACATGATAAAATATATAATAAGCAAAATAATAGTAAATATATATTAGGCTAATTATGTGTTTAATAGTGAATTAAAAGGTAGTTATCAGCTTGAGTTAAACAAAATTCAAATTCATGCTACTTGTTTAAGAAATACCTTTAAACTAAGAATATATAGTATCATGAAGATAATATAATAGTCATGAACCTATGAATCATGAATGTATAGAAGAAGCAAAAAATACAAAAGATGCGTTAATATCATAAATAACAAAGTTGCACAAATAATTATAACTTTATTAATATGTTACCATTTGTTTTTGATAGGCATATCTGATGAACATATTTACAAATATTTCTATACCTTTTACCATAAAGAGGATAATTGTTTTAAGCTCCCTTAGAAAATTTTCAAAGTATATTCATAAAGAAGGCTGCATATAGACTTCAAAAAGAACAAACATTATTCAGGGAAGTTTTTAGTGTGATTAAGCAAAAAAAATAAAAATAGAAGTATTTTAACCCTCTGGAGATGAAAGAAAGCTCCCTTAAACTATTATGGCACAGAAGAAATAAAATTATAGAGACAATATTTTTTTTGAGAAATTATATCATATGTCTGAATAAATTTGCTATAAAAAATCTGTATAAATGCATAGCTTTAAATGTCTTATACTTTAAAAGATAAAGAAGAAAAAAATTGATTGAACACTTAATCTCAGAAATAAGAAAAGAATTCAGTGTGTGGGTAAGAATGTGTATGTGTGCATATACATAGGCCATAGGTGCATATAAAACAAATGAAGGAAACAATGTTAAAAGCAGAATTTATTGTCACTTAGCCAACCAATCCACCAACCCACGAACCAATCAATAAATTATAAAACAGAACAACATGGAATTAATAAAAAATCTAAGATAATAATTATTGAGAAAATTATTGAAAAAAATGAATCGATGCCAGTGCAATCTTTGTTAAAATTGCAGTGATGTGGGCTTTGTTTTAAATATTTTGAATTCAGCTGTTCACAATCTTGCTGTAGAGAAAGAATTCAAAATGAGACACTTTTATGACCAGCTTCATCTTTTGAACAGGGAAATGTATTAAAATCTGATTGCTAAAAAAAAAAAATCTGTTATGGTTTTGGGCTTGCCCACTTCAAAATAATAATTTGCTCTAATGTTATTAATTTAAATTATAGCTTCACTGCAGTCCACATTGCCCTATTGTTATTCATTAATGTTCATACCACACTGTCTTACTATAGTTATAAAATAAAAATCTAGTACTTTTCATGTCTTTGCTTTGTTGTACAATACCAAGTGTTTTCTTTCTAAAATGAGCCATTGATTCACTTCTGTAGTGGTGTCTAATTTTCCACCATTGCCTTTGAACCCTTTGTGATTTGGAATCAGATGAATGAATAGTTTGATGGATGGATGATAGATAATTAAGAGAGCTTGAGATGGAGGATAACATGATATAATGGTGGTCAAGAGAAGAAGATGTTGACTTTTGACTACAATTCCCAGGAATATTCATAAAGTTAATATAATTTGAAATTTTTCACTTATTTGTATGACTCTTTGGTTAGTGTTTATTTCAACCACTAGACGTGTCTTTTTTATATACCTAATAAAACATACATGCCACATGAATGACACATAGTAGAAACTCAATATGTATTTGTTGAATGAACTATTCATTTTTTGAATAAATCATTTGTCAAGTTAGTTATATGTAGTTTAGATGTGAAATAGGGTGACAGAAAATGATTCAGTGAAGTTTGCAGTATGGAAGTATCTGACGATTCTAACCGGATCTCTTTCAGTGGTGAGTGTGAGCTCCTGCAGTTCCCTTATTCAATAGGAGGGGAGTATGTGGATACTGCGTATTAATCGGTTCCTTTGAGCAGTGTGGCTGTGTATTACAGTAAATAAATGGAGAACAGTTTATAAACTGAGACTGATGAAATGATGGGCCAAAATTCTTAGTATTTTCCCCAAACCTGTGTCAAACTCTAACAATGTCTAGCCTAGAATACTGCAAAAGCTATTTTTTTAGTGGTCTGTCCATATCTGCTACTCCTGTCCTCCTGGAATATGGTGTCACATTGCTGATGGAGTGAATTTGCCGCCTCCCTGTTTAAAACCCTCCAATAACTTCCTATTAACCTTAGGTTATAAACAAATATCCTAAACATGTCCTACAAGATTCTGCATCCTCTGGTCTCCCACTTCTCAGCACAATTTCTTCTGAATTTCCCAGTACTTTCGTTGCTCTAGTAACACTGGCCATTTTTCGGACCTTAGGCTACTCTTTCCATTTTTTTACCTTTGTAGAACTTACTTCTCTTTTCTCTTGGTCCAGTTAATATGTGTAGATCCTCCAAATGTCAGCTAAAATACTACTTCCTCAGGGATTTCTTCCCTGCTTTCTCTGAAGACCTCTCATTGCATTATTTGGTTAGATTACAACACTTAACACATGTATAAGTTTGTGTTTATTAGTGATTGTTTTACTAATTTCTGGGTCTTCCAGCATGCTGGAAGCTCCATGAGTCGAGGGATTATGTCTCTCTGGGGTCATGATTGTATTTCCAGTACTTAGCATGGTGTATAGCAAAGGCTATGTGCTCAGTAAATATACTTTGACTGAATAAATGAGCAATGTTCCTTTAAAAGCTGGTGAGGGACAGATTTTAAAACACTTTTACAAGAATTGAACTTCCTCAAGAAAAGATTCCCTTTGTCAATTTTAACAGGAGGAAAGCAAAATATGGAGGTATATGCAGATTATTGTGTGGATTTGTGACTGGAAGACGATGACATTCTTGCCTGATGATTTTTCTTGGTATGAGGCTATCAAATCTGCTAAACTCATGGCATGTGGGAAATTTATGGAGAGCAATTAAGGTATGAAATAATCATCTTGTAAAAGGGAAAGGCAAACTTCCTTGAAACCTGAAGTACGAGTGAAGAAATGGAAATTCCTCCTACCAGGCTGTAAACCCTCTTTTTCAATCTCTTACCCTGGCTTTTTATCCACAGCATTTTAAATGTGTAATTAAATCTTAACATGTTTTCATTCCTGTCTTTCTTCTTTACTGTTTATTCTTTGTATTCTTTCTTCACATATTAGGCATTAATGCAACTGCCACTGTTTTGCTATACAACTCTCATATCCCTGATCTCAAATTTAAATTTGGATTTCTAATTGCTTCATGTTTTTGTCAGAAAAGAATCTGCTAGAATAAGAATAATTTTCTTAAACAGGTATGTAAAGTCAGTAAGTCTTAAGGCTTTCTGACTAGCAAGCCAAGGAATTGCAGATTAAATTCAGGTAGAGAACAGATAGTTAATTAGTATAGTGTTGGTGTGTACATGGCAATTTAGGTATGTAAATTTCATTTCCTATTAAAAATATTTCTAACAGATTCAGTCTTATATGAAAAATATAGTAAGTAAATAAAATGGCCCATTAAAAATACCTATAAGAAAAATTTTGTAGCAGAAAACCTCTAGGAAATGAAAATCCTGCATAAATAAAAAGAGCAGAATATTACAGGAGAGCTTTTTTCTTTCAGCAAATAAAGTAGCCCTAAATTTTATTTAATTATGACAAGACAATATGTATTAGTATAAAAGGGATCTTAATCCCACAAGCTGAATGTTTTTTATTCACTGTGACTTTATGGTAACTGGCATGTATTCTTCAAATAAGTTCTTTATCTTTTAACAAAGGGTAATAAATAGTTCAGTAGTTTAAATTCTCAGCAGTGCTTATAAAAACAATTTTCTTCATCTCCTTGACTATGAAAAATGTTAAGATTTTTTTTAACATACTCTTTTGACTTTGGCCTACTGTTTTAAAAAACAACTTTAATCAAAATTTAAAAAACATACTTTGGGAAACACACACAATACTTATGCATATTTCATTTTCACATGTTGACACCATCTTGAAACCATAAAACTTCTATTATTTTTTGTTTTCTCATTCTTCCCCAACTTTATTTCCAAATATATATTGTGTATTTCTTTTCTGATGTCCTAAGAGATTAATCTCTTTACATTTCTTTGGAAAATGTATCTTAAAGAGCATTTCCTCAGCAATAATGACACATATAAGCAAATTCTTATTGTTAATATTACTATGAATCCTTGCATAATTTCAATTTCCGATATTCCTATTACACTTTGAGGTCCAGAAGATAGTTCTCAATTTTTGTCTTGTTCTGGTCTGTGAGTCTTCTTTCAAACATGATGTGTGAGTGATCAGAAATGTATGAATATTATTATTTACCTATAGCATACATACTCATGTTTTATTGGCTAGGATAAAATTAAGAGCAATATTTTTTTTATAGAATCATTGCTGTAATAGCCACAGTAGTCTATTGTGGTTAGGTCTAAAAAAATAGGTATATTCTTGATGATTTGTTCTAATATATAAGGCACATCTTTTATTTACCTAATAAATTTGGAAATCCCATACATAAGAAATATTGTTGCCTCAAACTCTTAGTTTCAGATATGTCTCAAAGTGTGCATTAATTTCCTTTGGCAGCACCCAAGAAATGGCATAACTAGAGTATTATATTTTCTGTATCAAGTGTTACAGAAATACCTTTGTTATCATGGATAGGCAGATACCCTACAAATAAAACAAGCCCCCTTATGATTCATCATACTTTTTTCCATTAAATTACATGGCTTACTAAGGTTTTGAATAGTTTTGTACCTGAATGGTTTTGAGTGCAGAATAGGTACTTAAAGAAAATTCTTAGTAACATAGAAAACTGTTATTACCAGCACATATACTAATCTAAAGACCGCACTTGATAAGGTACCTCTGAATTTTCCCATTGTTGATGTATTTTGAAGGATCAGTTTTGTAATGTAGGTTAATACATTTCCAGAAATTATGACTCCTGAATGTCCATCTCTCATACATTTTAGGGGAAGGACCTAGATATTTCTTAATTAGGGTCAATCTTAGTCCTACTTCTAGAGGGTAGCAGATCCTCTTTGATCTAGAATGGCAAATCTTAGTTCTACACTGGAGGTTAAATGACCACACCAAGGATTATAAGAGGAAAATGGAAATACCATGGCAATTTTTTTATTGCTGTGTATAGTTATTCTCCATGATTCTTATTTGGTCTCATCTATGAAGGAGCAATACTAAATAATATCTCTCATTTGTTATGCATTAATCAACATGCTATTACTGACAGACGGGCATAGTAATATTTATATGATGGTAAAAACATGATATGTCTTTCTGTGGCAGAGAGAGGTTACTAGCAATCACTTTATCTTGTCTCTTGACAAGTGCTCATGGTGGAATGGTTAAGCCTTTATTCTTTCATAAGAACAATTGCCCATCTCTACTTTGGAATGCATAGTGAAAAACAAAAATTTTTAATTGAAGAGAAGTGGGTTAGCAAAAGTCCTTTTTATGTACCATCTATTGAAGAACCCACTTGAAGAAACCTTGGTGGTTTGGAAGCCACTTACAACATTTAAGGCCAGTATTTAGAGCCTGACCATTGGATGTGAGTGAATTCATAGATGTAAAGCGTTCTCATGGACTGACACAAACATTCTACAGCCCAAGGGGATAAGACAGATAAGCTGACCTCTGTTTCTTTTGTCAAGCATAAGAAATGGATAAAAGATTAAAAAGAAAAAAAACTTCAACAGTATCCATTCATGCCATTCAAGAACTTCAGGGGTTTGGGGTCTATTTCTCTTTGCATTTTGTCATCTTCCACCCAGTTTATATCCCTAATGCCTTAACCTAAACTGCAATCCTAAACTGTGCCCTGTACTTTTTATCTTCAATTCTTTTGCTGTCACTTGCCTTCTGGGAACTATTCCTACATCTCTGCCTATCAAAAAGGCACCTCCACAATTGGTTCTAAGTAGTCCAACCTTAAAAATCTCAATTTCCTTTACGTGGCACTTTGCAAATAGTCTTTTAAAAATATCTTCTGATTACATGGACCGTATATTTCCTGTTTATGCTCCATTACATGATTTGGCAGGAGTTTTAATGAAAATGATACAAATGGAAAAGAATTGGCTTTTAGAATGAGGGAGATAATTATTCCTTTTGAACAAATATATGTACAATCACATCAAAACCTTCTGTGTCATCGAATGCTTGATTTGAAGATTAATTTTACTTTTGGGGCATTAAGCTTTTTTTGTAAACTTAAGACAAATTAGATACTGGGTTTTAGATTTGAAGTGTCTGTTGAAACTTTTAAATGTAAATAACTTCTAAAGCCTTTTTTGACAAGTTGAGATTTCTCTGTTCTTCTTTTCTTTATTATGTTTTAATTGGCAGGTTCTTATGGCAGGGTAACTTGGGAGGAGTTCTGTGGTTGTTCCTTGTGCAGAAGAGTGGGCCGACTGTGGAAGTAGAAATAGATCCAGTCTTTTAGGTTGGAGCTGGTACTGTGAGACCTCAGTGGTTAAATGACCACTGGTGAGTAATGGTAACTGTGTTGTAGTAATGAGTGCTGTAATTTGTGAAAACTGTTTCAAAATATGTATATGAGTATATGCAAAAGTCAGCTTTGCATACATAATGAATACTGTTGGTATGAGTAAGTGAAAGGATTATTGGATAAAATCCCAGTTTGTCTATTCAAAATATTTACCTTAGAAGTGAGGCTGGGAACTGGCATTAGACAAAGAGAAGTGTTGATGTTGGCCAAACATCCTGTTATATTCAGCAAGACTACTTTCATGGAAAACAGCTGACCCACCAATCAAAAATGACATCAGTATGTAGGCTAGACTGCAGTTTTAGACGTACATGCTAGTGTGGATTGGGATGGGTGTTGTACATGCCAGACTATGGAAGATAAATAGCCCAGATGCACATGCACAGCTGCTGTAGGTTTCCTATGACATAAACCATTCTCTGTATTTTCCTAGACTCAGAATAAATGTATAGAAATAATGTCGGCCCTATTAATAGTGAATCAAATGGGGGATACATTTTCTTATAAAAAAAGGCAAGAAATAGGCTGTTGGTGTTAGTGGTCAAGTGATTGGGCTGCCATCAGTAGGATTATCTTGGCTTTCCTGTTACCGTCACAAGATGGCTGTACACCTCCAAGCCTCTCCCAGTATATTCAAAGGCAGGAAATAGGAGAAGAGGTAGTTTGAGGAACTCTCCTCAAGTATCTGTTATTTTTATCAAAAACAAGAGCTTTCCTACACCACAGAACACTTACTTTCTATTTCATTGGCCAGAAAATAGATTTGGGTCATCACTTGCTGTGAGTAGAGGCTGGAAAAAGTAGTATCTGGGAAAAGGACAGGATGATCATGACTAGCTTCAACTAATTATGATTATTTTTGGTGCTAGTCACCACACAAACTTGAAAAAAATTACCAAATAAGCAGCAGCAGAAAATGGCCGTTGGACATAATCTAACAATGTCTATGACAAAAATATAACCTGAAAGACTAGCTGTTGTGTATAGTTGCCAAATCCTGAAACAGTGTTATCTTGAATCAATTAATAAACAAAGTACTCATTCACATTAGTAATTATGGAATTACTGAATACAATTTGAAAGGCAGTATAGTATACAGATGGCCACAGATTTGGAAATAACTTTCTCTTAACTTTTTTAGGAGAAAAAAGCAGTTTATTTTTTTGCTTTGAACCTTATAAAGAAAAAAAAGCTGAGGTATATTCATTGTCATTTGGCTGGGCAACAAGAGGTTTTATAGGGTGACTTGATCTTGGCAATACAGATTTCAGGGCTTTGCTGGGAAAGCATGTAAACTGGGTTTCATCAGTTAATATTAAGCTGATTAGATAGTCTTTTTAAATTCACTGCAGACAGCTTTATAATCCAGGATGCCAAATTACATTTTTAAAATGAGACATTTCCTTTCTCATCAAAAAGACAATGTATATCCTCTGATATAAATGTGCCTGGTCATCTAAATTTAGTAATTACAACAATGTTTAGTAAAAATGGAATTAGTAAGGTGAATAGTCTTGAGAAATATTGTTTACATGCCAGGGAAACATCTGAAATGTCTTTTAAACATGGTAAAGTGGTTTTATTAGTAATTGGATTATTTGTATCTGCCAGAGTGTGCATTTTAAAGGGCTTGGATGTTGATGAACTTGGATTACCATAGGTTACCAAAGGTTTTAAGAATCTCTGTTTCCATATCCCATTTCTAAATATGACCGATTGCTGATATTTTAATCTGTCCTTAGCTATGTGTCTTGCCAATGGGTTTCAGCCCCGGGGTAAAGTTCGCTATGGATTCAGTGTGACCAAAGAAAATGACAGCAAAACGTTCTTTGGGGTGAAAGGGTTTATTACCCAGCTTGTTCTCCCAGTGGTAGGTCGAGCACTAGCGTCGCTGCCCCCGCTCTGCTCCTCTGCAGCTTTGCAGCCTTGCCACCGCGTCGTGCACAGAGCACTAGGCAGAGTTCTTTTTTTTTGTAGATAATTATTTTTTATTGAAGGGTAGTTGACACACAGTATTACATTAGTTTCAGGTGTACAACACAGTGATTCAACATTTATATACATGATAATTCTAGGTACCAGCTATCACCATACCAAGCTGTTACAATATTTTGACTATATTCCTTATACTATATATTACATCCCGGTTATTTATTTTACAATTGGAAGTGTGCACTTTTTTTTTTGTTTGTGAGGGCATCTCTCATATTTATTGATCAAATGGTTGTTAATAACAATAAAATTCTGTATAGGGGAGTCAATGCTCAATGCACAATCATTAATCCACCCCAAGCCTAATTTTCGTCAGTCTCCAATCATCTGAAGCATAACAAACAAGTTCTTACATGGAGAACAAATTCTTACATAGTGAATAAGTTACATGGTGAACAGTACAAGGGCAGTCATCACAGAAACTTTCGGTTTTGCTCATGCATTATGAACTATAAACAGTCAGTTCAAATATGAATACTCATTTGATTTTTATACTTGATTTATATGTGGAGACCACATTTCTCTCTTATTATTATTATTTTTAATAAAATGCTGAAGTGGTAGGTAGATACAAGATAAAGGTAGAAAACAGTTTAGTGTTGTAAGAGAGCAAATGTAGATGATCAGGTGTGTGCCTGTAGCCTATGTGTTAATCCAAGCTAGACAAGGGCAATAAAACATCCACGTATGCAGAAGATTTCTCTCAGAACAGGAGGGGTGAGGTTCTAAGCCTCACCTCTGTTGATCCCCAATTTCTCACCTGATGGCCCCCCTGCGACTGTGCCTGTCTTAGGTTGTTCCTCCCTTGAGGAATCTTACCCGTCTCTGGCTAACCAGTCATCTTCCGGGGCCATACAGGGAAATGTAAATTTGGTAAGTGAGAGAGAAGCAATATTGTTTGAAAAGGATACCTTTTTACTTTTTTGCATATTAATGCCCTGTGGCTTCTATGCCCAGCATTTGTCTTGAGGTGTCTTTACCACTTGGAAGTATTATGATACTTGGTAAATTTGATATGAGGCACGAATTCTATTTAAGGGTTGTAATTAGGAAGGAAGAAGAAAAGCTATAGAAGTAGCAGATGGAAGAAAACATGGGAAGATTGATTATTTCTTTGACATATCTTCTTGTAGAGTAACATAAGCATGTATAGGTTTTAAACTACTAATTAAATTGCACACACACATTAACATAATAGGAGTATAGTTACATAACCAAAGCATACCTGTAATTACCAGCCATCTCCAGTGAAACCAAGAAAACCAGTTAGGCACCTTAGGCTTTTGTGAAAACTTATCTATGATATGGTGGATAATGATCAACTGAACTTGAACAGTCTGAGAGAATTCAGATAAATTAAAACAACCCATTCCTGGGGACTGTTCACATCCCATACGTTCTTTTAACAGTAAATAGTCTGTAGTTGTAAGATTTTGGAGTGCTACAATTTGCTCTTCTCCTAATTCTTGGTTGAGTTCCAACCATATAGATCCAGTCAAATTTGTTGTTTTACTGTACGCACAGGCCAGCTTAGATATCTCCTTCTTTGTTCCCATGGCAAGTCCAGGAACTGGTGGGATAAGTGCATCTACACCTGTAGCAGTGCATGGATTTTTGTTGGGGTTTTTTGATAATCATCTTCTGGCATGAGTCTTCCAGAGAGTGCTGATGTTGGAAGTTCTTTTTCATATCGTATCTTACTTGATTTTTGGGGTAGCCAAATTAGGCTTTGATCCTCTGTATAAACACAAACAGTCCCTTTGCCTACACTTTTATATGCCTTTATACCCCTGTGTAGAACTCATTGGAGGTCACCACACAGGAACTGCCTTTTTTTTTTTGGTATCATTAATCTACACTTACAAGACGAATATTATGTTTACTAGGCTCCCCCCTATAAACACCTTTACAGTCACTGTCCATCAGCATAGCAAAATGTTGTAGAATCACTACTTGCCTTCTCTGTGTTGTACAGCCCTCCCCTTTCTCCCACCCCCCCATGCATGCTAATCTTAATACCCCCTTCTTCTCCCCCCCTTATCCCTCCCTACCCACCCATCCTCCCCAGTCCCTTTCCCTTTGGTACCTGTTAGTACATTCTTGAATTCTGTGATTCTGCTGCTGTTTTGTTCCTTCAGTTTTTCCTTTGTACTTATATTCCACAGATGAGTGAAATCATTTGGTATTTCTCTTTCTCTGCTTGGCTTGTTTCACTGAGTAAAATACCATCCAGCTCCATCCATGTTGCTGCAAATGGTAGGATTTGCCCTTTTCTTATGGCTGAGTAGTATTCCATTGTGTATATGTACCACCTCTTCTGTATCCATTCATCTATCGATGGACATTTAGGTTGCTTCCAATTCTTGGCCATTGTAAATAGTGCTGCGATAAACATAGGGGTGCATTGTTCTTTCTCAAACTTGATTGCTGCATTCTTAGGGTAAATTCCTAGGAGTGCAATTCCTGGGTCAAATGGTAAGTCTGTTTTGAGCATTTTGATGTACCTCCATACTGCTTTCCACAATGGTTGAACTAATTTACATTCCCACCAGCAGTGTAGGAGGGTTCCCCTTTCTCCACAGCCTCGCCAACATTTGTTGTTTGTCTTTTGGATGGCTGCCATCCTTACTGGTGTCAGGTGATACCTCATTGTAGTTTTAATTTGCATTTCTCTGATAATTAGTGATGTGGAGCATCTTTTCATGTGTCTGTTGGCCATCTGTATTTCTTTTTTGAGAACTGTCTGTTCAGTTCCTCTGCCCATTTTTTAATTGGGTTATTTGTTTTTTGTTTGTTGAGGCGTGTGAGCTCTTTATATATTCTGGACATCTAGCCTTTATCGGATGTGTCATTTTCAAATATATTCTCCCATACTGTAGGGTTCCCTTTTGTTCTATTGATGGTGTGTTTTGCTGTACAGAAGCTTCTCAGCTTAATATAGTCCCATTTGTTCATTTTTGCTGTTGTTTCCCTTGCCCGGAGAGATATGTTCAAAAAGAGGTCACTCATGTTTATGTCTGAGAGATTTTTGCCTATGATTTCTTTCAAGAGTTTAATGGTCTCATCACTTACATTCAGGTCTTTGATCCATTTTGAGTTTACTTTTGTATATGGGGTTAGACAATGGTCCAGTTTCATTCTCCCACATGTAGCTGTCCAGTTTTGCCAGCACCATCTGTTGAAGAGACTGTCATTTCGCCTTTGTATGTCCATGGCTCCTTTATCAAATATTAATTGACCATATACGTCTGGATTAATGTCTGGATTCTCTAGTCTGTTCCACTGGTCTGTGGCTCTGTTCTTGTGCCAGTACCAAATTGTCTTGATTATGGCTTTATAGTAGAGCTTGAAGTTGGGGAGTGAGATCATACCAAATATGGCTTTATAGTAGAGCTTGAAGTTAGGGAGATCCCCCCTACTTTATTCTTCTTTCTCAGGATTGCTTTAGCTATTCAGGGTCTTTGGAGTTTCCATATGAATTTTTGAATTATTTGTTCCAGTTCATTGAAGAATGTTACTGGTAGTTTCATAGGGATTGCATCAAATCTTTATATTGCTTTGGGCAGAATGGCCATTTTGACGATATTAATTCTTCCTAGCCACAAGCTTGGGATGAGTTTCCATCAGTTAGTGTCCCCTTTAATTTCTCTTAAGAGTGACTTGTAGTTTTCAGAGTATAAGTCTTTTACTTCCTTGGTTAGGTTTATTCCTAGGTATTTTATTTTTTTTGATGCAATTGTGAATGGAGTTGTTTTCCTGATTTCTCTTTCTGTTGGTTCATTGTTAGTGTATAGGAAAGCCACAGATTTCTGTGTGTTGATTTTGAATCCTGCAACTTTGCTGTATTCCGATATCAGTTCTTGTAGTTTTGGGGTGGAGTCTTTAGGGTTTTTCACGTACAGTATCATGTCATCTGCAAATAGTGACAGTTTAACTTCTTCTTTACCAATCTGGATTCCTTGTATTTTTTTGTTTTGTCTGATTGCCGTGGCTAGGACCTCCAGTACTATGTTAAATAACAGTGGAGAGAGTGGGCTTCCCTGTCTAGTTCCCGATCTCAGAGGAAATGCTTTCAGCTTCTCGCTGTTCAATATAATGTTGGCTGTGGGTTTATCATAGATGGCCTTTATTATGTTGAGGTACTTGCCCTCTATTCCCATTTTGCTGAGAGTTTTTATCATGAATCGATGTTGAAGTTTGTCAAATGCTTTTTCAGCATCTATGGAGATGATCATGTGGTTTTTGTCTTTCTTTTTGTTGATGTGGTGGATGATGTTGATGGACTTTCAAATGTTGTACCATCCTTGCACCGTGGGATGAATCCCACTTGGTCATGGTGTATGATCCTTTTGATGTATTTTTGAATTCAGTTTGCTAATATTTTGTTGAGTATTTTTGCATCTACGTTCATCAGGGATATTGGTCTGTAGTTTTCTTTTTTGGTGGGGTCTTTGCCTGGTTTTGGTATTAGGGTGATGTTTGCTTCATAGAATGAGTTTGGGAGTATCCCCTCCTCCTCTATTTTTTGGAAAACTTTAAGGAGAATGGGTATTATGTCTTCCTTGTGTGTCTGATAAAATTCCGAGGTAAATCCATCTGGCCTGGGAGTTTTGTTCTTGGGTAGTTTTTTGATTACCGCTTCAATTTTGTTGCCTGTAATTGCTCTGTTTAGATTTTCTATTTCTTTCTGGGTCAGTCTTGGAAGGTTGTATTTTTCTAGGAATTTGTCCATTTCTCCTAGGTTTCCCAGCTTGTTAGCATATAGGTTTTCATAGTATTCTCTCATAATTCTTTGTATTTCTGTGGGGTCATCATGATTTTTCCTTTCTCGTTCCTGATTCTGTTGATTTATGTTGACTCTTTTCCTCTTAATAAGTCTGGCTAGAGGCTTACCTATTTTGTTTATTTTCTCGAAGAACCAGCTCTTGGTTTCATTGAGTTTTGCTATTGTTTTATTCTTCTCAATTTTATTTATTTCTTCTCTGATCTTTATTATGTCCCTCCTTCTGCTGACCTTAGGCCTCATTTGTTCTTCTTTTTCCAGTTTCGATAATTATGACGTTAGACAATTCATTTGGACTTGTTCTTCCTTTTTTAAATATGCTTGGATTGCTATATACTTTCCTCTTAAGAATGCTTTTGCTGTGTCCCACACAAGTTGGGGCTTAGTGTTGTTGTTGTCATTTGTTTCCATATATTGCTGGATCTCCATTTTGATTTGGTCATTGATCCATTGATTATTTAGGAGCGTGTTGTTAAGCCTCCATGTGTTTGTGAGCCTCTTTGCTTTCTTTGTATAGTTTATTTCTAGTTTTATGCCTTTGTGGTCTGAAAAGTTGGTTGGTAGGATTTCAATCTTTTGGAATTTACTGAGGCTCTTTTTGTGGCCTAGTATGTGGTGTATTCTGAAGAATGTTCCATGTGCACTTGATAAGAATGTGTATCTTGCTGCTTTTGGATGTAGAGTTCTGTAGATGTCTATTAGGTCCATCTGCTCTACTGTGTTGTTCAGTGCTTCCATGTCCTTACTTATTTTCTGCCCTGTGGATCTATCCTTTGTGGTGAGTGGTGTGTTGAAGTCTCCTAGAATAAATGCGTTGCAGTCTATTTCCCCGTTTAGTACTGTTAGTATTGTTTCACATATGCTGGTGCTCCTGTGTTGGGTGCATATATATTTAGAATGGTTATATCCTCTTGTTGGACTGAGCCCTTTATCATTATGTAGTGTCCTTCTTTATCTCTTGTTACTTTCTTTGTTTCGACGTCTATTTTGTCTGATATTAGTACTGCAACCCCTGCTTTCTTCTTGCTGTTGTTTGCCTGAAATATGTTTTTCCATCCCTTGACTTTTAGTCTGTACATGTCTTTGGGTTTGAGGTGAGTTTCTTGTAAGCAGCATATAGATGGATCTTGATGTTTTATCCATTCTATTACTCTGTTTCTTTTGATTGCTGCATTCAGTCCATTAACTTTTAGGGTGACTATTGAAAGATATGCACTTATTGCCATTGCAGGCTTTAAATTCTTGGTTACCAAAGGTTCAAGGTTAGCCTTTTTAGTATCTTACTGCCTAACTTAGCTTGCTTATTGAGCTGTTATATACACTGTCTGGAGATTCTTTTCTTCTCTCCCTTCTTATTCCTCCTCCTCCATTCTTCCTATGTTGGGTGTTTTTTGTTCTGTGCTCTTTCTAGGAGTGCTCCCATCTAGAGCAGTCCCTGTAAGATGTCCTGTAGAGGTGGTTTATGGGAAGCAACTCCTTCAGCTTTTGTTTGTCTGGGAATTGTTTAATCCCACCATCATATTTAAATGATAGTCATGCTGGATACAGTATCCTTGGTTCAAGGCCCTTCTGTTTCATTGCATTAAATATATCATGCCATTCTCTTCTGGCCTGTAGGTTTTCTGTCGAGAAGTCTGACGTTAGCCTGAAGGGTTTTCCTTTGTAGGTGACCTTTTTCTCTCTAGCTGCCTTTAAAACTCTTTCTTGTCCTTGATCTTTGCCATTTTATGTATTATGTGTCTTGGTGTTGTCCTCCTTGGATCCTTTCTTTTGGGGGTTCTGTGTATTTCTGTAGTCTGTTCGATTATTTCCTCCCCCAGTTCGGGGAAGTTTTCAGCAATTATTTCTTCCAAGATACTTTCCATCCCTTTTCCTCTCTCTTCTTCTTCTGGTACCCCTATAATATGGATATTGTGCCTTTTTGATTGGTCACACAGTTCTCTTAATATTGTTTCATTCCTGGAGATCCTTTTGTCTCTCTCTATGTCAGCTTCTATGCGTTCCTGTTCTCTGGTTTCAATTCCATGAATGGCCTCTTGCATCCTATCCATTCTGCTTATAAACCCTTCCAGAGTTTGTTTCATTTCTGTGATCTCCTTTCTGGCATCTGTGATCTCCCTCCGGACTTCATCCCATTTCTCTTGCGTATTTCTCTGCATCTCTGTCTGCATGTTTATGATTCTTATTTTGAATTCTTTGTCAGGAAGACTGGTTAGGTCTGTCTCCTTCTCTGGTGTTGTCTCTGTGATCTTTATCTGCCCGTAGCTTTGCCTTTTCATGTTGATAGGAATAGTTTGCAGAGCTGGGATGAGTGACGGCTGGAAGAACTTCCCTTCTTGTTGGTTTTTGGCCCTCCTCTCCTGGGAGAACAGCGACCTCTAGTGGCTTGTGCTGGGCAGCTGTGCGCAGACAGGGTTTCTGCTTTCTGCCCGGCTTCTATGGAGTTTATCTCCACTGTTGCTGTGGGCGTGGCCTTGCTCAGGCAGCTGCTCCAAAGTGGTGAAGTCGCATTGGAGGGGGAGCGGCTGGGAGGCTATTTATCTCTGTAAGGGGCCTCCGTGCTCCCTGCAGCCCAGGGGATTAGGGTGCCCAGAGATCCCCGGATTCCCTACCTCTGGATTAAGTGTCCCGCCCTGCCCCTTTAAGACTTCCAAAAAGCATCCGCCAAAACAAAACGACCAAAAGAAAAAAAAAAAATTTTTTTTTAATTAAAAAAATAAAAAATGGCCGCTCGTTTTTTTATTCTCCAGCGCCAGCCTCAGGCATCTGCTCACCGTTCTTGCTGCCCTATTTCCCTAGTATTGGTGTCCCTATCCCTCTAAGACTTCCAAAAATCGCTCTCCAAAACAAAACAGCAAAAAAAGAAAAAAAAATGGCCGCTCACTTTTCTTTTGTTCTCTGGTGCCAGCCTCCAATACCCGCTCGCCGGTCTTGCTGCCCTGTTTCCCTAGTATTGGGTTCCCTGTCCCTTTAAGACTTCCAAAAAGTGCTCGCCAAAACAAAACAGCAAAAAAAATAGCCACTCGCTTTTCTTATGTCCTCCGACGCCAGGCCTCCGGTACCCGCTCACCGTTCTTGCTGTCTTGTTTCCCTAGTATCCTGGGCCCCACGCACACACTGTGTCTGCGCTCTGTTCTGGATGGCGCGGGCTGGGTGTTCAGCAGTCCTGGGCTCCGTTTCCCTCCCGCTCTGCCTACTCTTCTCCCGCCGGGAGCTGTGGGGAGGGGCGCTCGGGTCCCGCCGTGCCGGGGCTTGTATCTTACCCCTTTTACGAGGCACTGGGTTCTCGCAGGTGTGGATGTCGTCTGGATGTTGTCATGTGTCCTCTGGTCTTTATTCTAGGAAGAGTTGTCTTTGTTATATTTTTATAGATATATATGGTTTTGGTAGGTGATTTCCACTGCTCTAATCATGCCGCCATCTTCCTGAGATGTTTTCCCAGAGCTCTTTTTATAGAGTCAACAACCATGTATTGCCCACAGGTGTGCAGTGAGGTAATCAACCACGGCCAGGTGAGAATCCTGGCCACAGGAACTCTCATTTTATCTACACTATGCTAATATCATTGACTAAACTAATTAAATAGCTTGAATTTACGACAGTAAAGATATTCCTTCTCTTTCATTTTTATGTTGTATGGATTGGTATGAATGTCATAGGATAATCTTATTTTACCTCTGCATTCTTCCAGAGTGTGGATACTTAGCTTTCTCTGCATTTTTGTTTTTCAGGTTTTGACTTAATGATTCAAATAATTTTTCTACCTAATGAGAAAGAAGACAAAAGTTTAGTTTCTACTATATTCTGTTAAATTGGCTGTTACCATATTAATGCAAAGATCAGACAGAAAGGATAAAGAAAAATAGGACTATTTATTGATCCTTTCTCACATACGTAATCTTGTGCAGTCCTCCCACTCAATGTGAGTAGCTCTAGTATTTTTCAGTTTAAAGTTAAGAATACTGAGGCCAAGAGAAAGCATGTGACTGCCTCTGGTGACTACTTATGAGTAACATGGATGTGACTAGAGTCAGGTACATTAATTTTCAAGGCTGCTTTCTTTCTACAATACTACCACATCATTGTGTCCACTTTACTAACTTGAATGGCTCATTCTAGTATGTTAATTCACTTACTGTACAGATTCTTCGCAAGAAAGTTACGGAACTACCAAAAGGGGTTGATGATAACAAGTTCCTTTTTACACGGGGTCCTTAGGACATACGGATTTTCTTACTTTGCTACTAGAGTGACAGAGCCAGCTACAGTGTCGGTACAGTCGGTGATGCTGTCACTCATGAAGAGGCTTTTGGTGCTTGGCCAGTGATATGTCAGTGCAGCTCTCCTTTCAAATCTTGAACATTTGTTTGTTCCATTCTTAGAACAGATGAATGTTCAATTTAAGAAAAAAGTAGAGGCATCTTGCTTGGGAAACAGATGCTGTGAAAAAACTAAATATTTCTTAGTCTTATAAGAGTCTTAAAATTAAGTTTTCCAAATAGAGAAATGTTTTAATATCACACATGATTTTAAAAAATTGAGGTAGAAGCAATACACACTTAAGGCGGAGGATGAGGAAACATGAGGCATAAAGCATCTGTTAGTCTATCAAATTCAAAAGAAAAAAAAATTTTGTGAGATGAGTGTGAAACCGTGAAAGTAAAGCAAGCCTAGAATTTGAAGCAAGTTCTGTGTCTGCAGGTAATAGTGCAGGCAGCTGCTGAGACCCGCACCTATTTCATTGCATATTTTTGCCACACCATTAATAAGACTAATTATCAGTTATGCACAAGTAACTAATATTTTCCTTTACAATTTTGTTTTAAAAGTAACTATTCTAAAATCTTATCCAACTCATGCCATCATTAATCCTCAGGATAAAGCTAAATAAAATATTGCACACAACTTATAGCCATCAACATGGTTCAGATTTGCTCCTCATGTACTATTGTTTTTGTTGAGGGCTATTATTTTGGATCGAACAAAGGAATAGTCTGAATAGAAATTGACTTAGAATAAAGTAGGCAGTTTGATTATTATAATAATGTTTGAAAGTTTTAAAATAAATTTAAATCATGAAAATGGAAAAATATTGATTTGCTTTCAATCTCAGATCAATAAAAGGTAATCTTTTTCAGGTTTTTTTTAAAAGAAAATGAACATAGAAAACTCTATTTTAAGAAATGTATCTTATCCAGAAACCTGGACCTTCATAAAGATAAACTAAGAAATGATCACTGATTTTGCTCAAAAGAGTCCCCATGTTATTCCTTTACTGCATTTCTGTTATTCACTTATAATACATTAATCCAGTAAATTTAAAAAACAAATGATCTTATGAAATATAATTATTAATTGATATTAAAAGTAAAATTGAAGATCTGTATGAGAGATTTTATTATAATCTGTGCTCTATTATCTCTACATCTGTGCCTCACTAAACCAAACCAGTTCAAGGGGGAAATTACAGTACCATGGATAGAGTAATAAACATTTTCCTGATGATCTCTCCACCCACTAATGCAAATCCTTGAGGCCTCTCTATATTGTTTTAGGTGTTTAGAAGAGACAACTCTAGAGTGCTTACTGAGGACTGTTCTTAGCCTCAGTACCATTATTAGGGCTCACTTTCAGGTAGGTTATTGAGGAAAAATTGTCACTAGTCTTGACTCTGTGATGTAACTGTCCCCATTGCCTAGCCTCTTAGAGACTATGAGTTATTCAGTGGAAAAAGGAAAGACATCAAGTTCTTAATCATATAATTAATTTAACATCTTGTGCTTTGTATATTCAAATATAAGCATTTCTCTTAAAGTCCAAGTATTTGTAAGATAAATTATATATTACATAATTAGTGATATAAATTAATTAGGAAGCGTGACTTACAGTCTGCCCTTGCATCTCAAGGTTTTTGCTGCAGATCTGTTACATCAGAGGCACTGTGGGTAATCTAATAGATTTCTTGGCTCCACAACAGATGTAGTGTATCAGCAAGTCTGGAATGGGATCTGCAATCTTTATTCTTACCAATCTTGTCAAATGATTCCTGGACACATGCAGGTATGGGAATGTCTGCATGGTACAGGCCACTTTTGATAGTAACTGGATTACTACAAAAACATGGTAGTGTTTAGCAGTTGGGTTATTTTATTTAATGACTCTGTGTTTTGTTGGAAATATGACTGGGTGATAGGCAAGTGTAAGAAGCATATGGTAGAAAAGATAAGCCATTGCTCTTCAGCAAACAAAAAAACTTTTTTAACAGAAAAAAATTTGATTCAGCTTCTGGATCCAATGTTTAGTTTTTATAGCTTTTATTATAGAAGCATTTTATTATTTAAATATTGCAGGAAAAATAACTTTTTTTTCTTGTCTGAAGTTCCCTTGCCTTTAATTCCTTTTCTTCACTAGTTTTATTAGAAAATATGTATAATTAAACCTTTACATTAATATTTTTATTTTGTTTTGGGTTCTCTTAGGAATTCTGATATTATAGCAGGGCAGGCTGTGTGTTACTTTGTTTAGTACTCACACACCTGTGAGATAGCCATTATTATTCTCATTTCATAGATAAATGAACAGAGCCTCAAAAAGGTTAATTAATTTGACCAAAATCACACCGCAAATAAGTGGTAAAATTAACACTGATTTCAGGCTGCCTGCTCCAAGTCCAAGGGACTTTCTGTAACATCATACTACTCACTTGAAAAAGCATACTTTGTTTTTTTCTTTAAAATGGACATTCTTGTCTTCTGTGCCCATAAGCATCATGATAACCCACAAATGATATTCTTTAAGAACAGACTGATCAAATGGTTTTGATGGTAGTACCATTAAAACAGGAATTCTAAAAAACAAGCCCATTAAGTACCATTGCACTGTGTGTGTGTGTGTGTGTGTGTGTGTTCCTTCTCTGCTGCAAAGTGAAGGAAGGATGGTTATGCTATGAGTGATATTTGTCTAAATGGACAATTAATTTTCTGTTCTGTCACTCATGTAATCTTTTCCTCACTTTGGTATCTTTTACTGCAACTTTCCAAAGGGAAAGTGCATGATGTCAGGCAAGTTGTACAAACATGCCTTTTCCATTTTAAAAGCATAAGAGTGGAACTTTACAAGTAATCAACTACAGGCTACTAAAATTTTCTGATTTGAGCCTTCCTTCTGCACTATTCCAATTAAAGTAGATCTTTCTCTCCACCATGGGAATTGCACTATATAACTGATTACCAAGCACATCATGTAAACAGCTCTTAGAAACTGCAAACAACGCATTATGGAGAATGCACCTTATTAACAAAGGTCATATTAGAATCTCACCCTGGTAACTAATCACATCAGATGTACAGTACATCAATAGGCACATAGAGAAGGAAGCAGTGTTTCCAATTAAGTGAATCAGTTTGACCTTCTGAACTATAAATAAACTGCAGCAACAGCTCCTGATTAGGCTTAAGGAGTCTTACTTCCATTGCAAACAAATGCCTCAGAACTTAAGCATACTTAGAAAGTTAATCCTGTAAAGAGTCAATGAACAGATTTAAAGTTTCAACATTAATGCCTTGGACCCAAGTTGCCTCAAATTTCTGCAGTGCAGGCAGAAAAGGAAGGTATTTCTCTGAATAGATAAACAAGCCCTGAATTAGTTTCAACCCTCCCTCAGGATAACTAAATTAACAGAAGTAAACCCATTTTCAAAAGGGAATAAAATGCTTGCTTCCCTAAGTAATTACAGGGCTTAGGTTGGTTGGACTACCTCCCTCTACAAGAATATGTGCAGTTAATTTGTTAAAAAACAGATTTTGACTCATATTTATTTTTATTTGATATCTATTCTAGAACTAATTAAAAACTCATTCATCCTATTTAGATCTAAAGTTAAAATCCAATCCAGTTTTTTAACAGCATCATACTTGGTATACAGGGCTGACACTACCCACCCACCTTCAAAGGAAAGTGCACTTGAGTTTTCTAATGTTAGAAATGGATTTCCATTACTTTTCTAGGTCTCAGTTTTTTTCACCTGAGTTAGAAATGGCACAAAACTAAATGTGATTTATTCCCAGAGGAATTAACGTTAAAACAAAAGGGTATTAACAAGAAGCGTACATGTCAGAACATGTACCAGGGAGTCACTCTGGCTGGGAGGGGTAGTGTGGGTAAAATTGTAATATTTCCAGAATCTTTCACCTGCCCTCATTACATTTCCATATCAATAGTTGTCCCCAAGGGTTGGAGAGAAGTAGCCATCTCCATATCAATAGGTAATTACAAGGGGGAACAAGAGCATATCTGCATATCTGGACCAGAAGTTTGGGTGGGGCCCCTATTTCTGCAGCCCTGTTGTGAGAAACATGGGCAAGCAGAAATGGATGACTTTACTTATATGTAATAAACAAGTTTCTCCCACTTTATTTCTCTCTTTGACTGATTTCTGTTCAAAGATATTTTGCTCTGGGCTGGGAAAATATTTTCCTCCTGGAGTTACAGGGAGAGAGATTAAGAAAGAGCAGGCTGTGGTCACTTAAAGAAAAAAATGCAGAAAAAGTTTTATACTAGCCAATAAAATTAAGACAGATGTAAAGAAAGCTTAATATAGATATAACTTGCTTAGGCGACATCCAGGAAAGAATGTGAACTCATAGTACTCAACCAATGAGGAACCAGGGGAGGGACTAATGTGCTAAGGAATAAACTGCTTGTAACTGCCTGAAGGCACCTGCTCACCAGACACCTGATCTTGCAAGACCACCATTAAAGTTTTGCTCTGCTGTTCTCTTTGCCTCTCCACTTACTAAGTTTGAACTAGTGAGCACGTTTCTCACACCTGCAAAATAAAGAAGTTGGAATAAATAAGAATTAAGCCTCATAAATAAAATTTCTGTGAATCTGTATACATGCATAGCCAACAGAAGTTCAGACATCGTTTAACCCAAGTAGAAATGACTACAGTTCAACAGTATTCACTGTAATTTTTGTCAGAATTTTTGGGAGAGAGGTGCTATATGAATAAGAATGTAAATTCTTGCAAATTCAAAGAAATAATGGCTAATGTAGTTTCCTATTAGCAAGTCAAGAGATTTAATAGGGACACAAGCTCACCTTACATAAAGGTCATTTTAGAGTTTTTGTATGTGTAACTCCAGGGGGAAAATCCTAGGGCAAAATAACTTTGAAACCAAAATCAGTCAAAGAGAGAAATAAAGTGGGAGAAACTCATTTCTTACCAGTAGTCCTGCCTCTCTCTCAACCCGGCTGCTGAAGAAGAGACTCCACCCAACCTCTCTGGTCCAGATATGCCCTTGCTCGCCCATGCAGTTACCAATTGATATGGAGATGGACAACTTCTCTCCACCCACTGGAAACACCTACTGATATGGAAATGTACTAAGGCCAGGCAAGAGATTCTGGAAATATTGCAATTTTACACACAATATGAAACATTTAATTTCTGAAAACAGCTTTGAATAGCTATGTGGACTCTTTAAGTAAAAAGTCCTAGCTAGGCCCTGGCTGCTGAAGGGAGATATAGGGACTGGGTTCCTTCATACCATTTCCTCTTTTACAGGAGCACTGTAAACAGAAAACTGTAGTTAGAAATCTCCCATGTCAAATCCCATTATTTAAATTTATAATCTCACCTACTGGATTGAAGGATTCTAGCAAACCCCAGAGAAGGAGGGAGGAAGGGAGGAGAAGTATCTCTTGAACTAAGGTTTAAGAGTACTTATTTCAAGTTTTGAGAAAAGGTACTGTGAGGTTGATCAATCATACAGTAGTTGATTTGGGGGACATACAAAATTGGCCTGCATCATATAAACTTAGAGATTCAGTATTTTATTTGACCAGAGTAATGGTTGGAAAATGAGCTCATGATCTAATATTCTAGGGTGAAATCTTGGCTTTTGAGAGTGTTTTCCCTGAAGTTTTTTAACTTTGATGAAACATAAATGCAAAAGTACTTTCCAGTACATGCATAGATGTCTGAAATGAAATTGTGAAATGGGAGCTATTTATTTATTTTGTTCTTCATCCAGGTACCTTCTCCATGTCCTTGGGGACACTTTCATCCTCTAGATAGCACTATTTTTCCATATCAAAGACAGGCATCTGACAGATTCACACAGAAGCTCTTCTGACTTAATATATCATTCTTTCTAGAAGGATTAATGTATGTAATATAATATTTAATATATTTAAAAGAGGGTTAAGAGATTAACTGAAATGATGAATCTCTAGTCATGATATGCTACCTGAATCATGGAGATATTTTTAATCAAAAAGATTTCTGGATGCCCTTTTTATTCTATAACACAGACAAGTGACTATTACTACTTTTCTCACAAGACTGAGAAGGTGCTAAGATAATATAAGCTCATGAGGGTTAGCAATTTTGTTCATTTACTACTTCTCCCCAGCACATAGGACAATGCCTAACACAGAGTAGGCTCTCAAGACATATATTCTCATTGTTTGAGTCCTTACCACCTCTTACTGCCAAAATTCAGGCACATCAAACTCAGGGCCTTTTGGGACTGCAGAGATCTGGTTGTGAAGCTTATTATATAGAGAAGTCCAGATATAAGTGGTAATAACATATAAGTGACTGATGAAAAGTATAGAGGAAACGTGGTAGAGACTGCCATGGGCCCACCACAACCACTTTCTCTTCTTCCTGAGCAGATAACTGGAATATACTTCCCAGTCTCCCTTGCATTTAGATTTGTCCATGTGACTGGATTTTAACTACGTGAATGTAGGCTGAAGTGATATGAGTTACTGCAAGTCCTCTCACATCAAAACTTTCTATGTATGATTCTTTATACTTCCTCTTCTCCCATCTGCCAGCTGGAAGAAGATCCAACAGAATACATCAAGTCCTAGGGGGTGCTAGAAGGAGGCTGGATTCTCAGTAATGCTCTGGAAGGCCCCATGCTGAACAGCAATTGTTCAATTCTTCTAAATTGGATTTTCTGTAAGAGAGAGAAACTTTTATTTTACTAAGCCATTAAGCTGTTTATTGTAGAAGGGAGAAACGAAGACCATTCAGAAAAGGAGTAGTGAAGCAAGAAAGGGCAACAGGCAGGAGCAAGGCCAGAGGGGATAAAATGTGGTGGAAACATAGGCAGTCTGAGGGGTGTGAGAAGTAAGCAGGTGGCTAAATGTGGGTCAGAAGCTGATGACAGGGAATGAAGGACAAGAAGTGGAGTCCCTGGCTGAAAACTACTGATTCTAGGAAATAGAATAAGGTTTTCTGTCACAAAACAAAGCTTTTAAGACCCTGTTTCCAGGTAACACTGAGGTGGTTTTCCTCCCATCTTATAAAATTTTAACTAACACTTACTTTGTCCTTGAATCTTCCAAATCCAATGATCATTTATTTACAATAAGCCATTAATATCTTACTGTCTTCACGTGTTGCACTTAATTTGGATAGTTTTACATTTATGGAAAAAAAGCAGTATAATAATTTTTTATTCCTTTACCAACATACTTAATTGCCATTTCTTGGTCACTTTTTAAAAGTTTCTCTACTTAGATTTTAATCTCCACAAGTATACATCAAGCTCATCCATCTCTTCAGGGAGGCTTTCCCTAATATTCCACCCTTCAGACAGGTTGTTATGTTTTAATTTAAAAAAAAAAGCACTGTGCTTTTGTTAGTCATAGGAGTACTACTCTGATACAATTGTACCTAAACTTACAGGTCTCCATATAATAAATGTGAGCTCATGAAAGTGCAATGTCTTATGTCTATACTTCCTACACAATAGTTACCCCCAAAATGTTACTGAATAAATAATAAATGGGGAGATGAAAAAAGCTGGTGGAGTAGGAAGGCAGAAGCCCCTTCCCACAAACACACCAAGGAAGCAACTACAGCAAATATTATTAAATCTGAAAACATCCTGAAAACTGCAGAACACACCACCTATACCTGGAGAAGAAGAAAAGATCACAAAGAAAAGGGTTAAGTAACACGGCTGTGATCAAGTGGAACTCAAGCCCTTTCACCCTCCCAGCCAGGAGGAAGAGGAACAGACTGGGAGGGGATAGGCACTCAGAAAATCTGCATACCTGCATAATGATAAAAGTATCAGTCCAACAGCAGGGTAAAACCAATATAAATATTTATGCACCAAACAGAGGAGCACCTAAACATGTAAAACATTACTAACAGAATTAAAGGGGGAAATAGATTGGAACACATTAATTTCAGGAGACTTTAACACACCACTCATCTCATTAGACAGATAAACCAGACAGAAAATAAATAAGGCAACAGAGGCACTGAACAATACATTAGACCAGATGGACTTAACAGACATCTACAGAACACTCCACCCAAAGGCAGCAGGACACACATTCTCCTCAAGTATACAAGGAACATTATCTTTATTTATTTATTTATTTATTTTTATTTTTTATTTTGGTATCATTAATCTACAATTACATGAAGGACATTATGTTTACTAGGCTCCTCCCTTCACCAAGTCCCCCCCACATCCCTGTTCACAGTCACTGCCCATCAAAATAGTAAGATGCTGTAAAATCACTACTTGTCACCAAGTTCGCAGTCACTGTCCTTCAACATAGTAAGATGCTGTAAAATGACTACTTGTCTTCTCTGTGTTGCACAGCCCTCCCCATGCCTCTCCAACACTATAAATGCTAATCATAATGCCCCCTTTCTTTTCTTCCCGCCCTTATCTCTCCCTTTCCACCTGTCCTCCCCAGTCCCTTTCCCTTTGGTAACTATTAGTCCATTCTTGGGTTCTGTGCTTCTGCTGCTGTTTTGTTCCTTCAGTTTTCTTTTGTTCTTATACTCCACATATGAGTGAAATCATTTGGTACTTGTCTTTCTCCGCCTGGCTTATTTCACTGAGCATAATACCCTCTAGCTCCATCCATGTTGTTGCGAATGGTAGGATTTGTTTCTTTCTTATTGCTGAGTAATATTACATTGTGTAATGTACCACATCTTCTTTATCCATTCATCTATGGATGGACATTTAGGTTGCTTCCATATCTTGACTATTGTAAATAGTACAGCGATAAACATAGGGGTGCATTTGTCATTTTCAAACTGGAGTGCTGCATTCTTAGGGTAAATTCCTAGAGGTGGAATTCCTGGGTCAAATGGTATTTCTATTTTGAGCATTTTGAGGAACCTCCATCTGCTTTCCACAATGGTTGAACTAACTTACATTCCCACCAGCAGTGTAGGAGGGTACCCCTTTCTCCACAACCTCGCCAACATTTGTTGTTGTTTGTCTTTTGGATGGTAGCCATCCTTACTGGTGTGAGATGATATCTCATTCTGGTTTTAATTTTCATTTCTCTGATGACAAGCCATGTGGAGCATCTTTTCATCTGTCTGTTGGCCATCTGAATTTCTTCTTCAGAGAACTGTCTATACAGCTCCTCTGCCCATTTTTTAATTGAATTATTGGCTTTTTGTTTGTTGAGGAGTGTGAGCTCTTTATATATTTTGGATGTCAACCCTTTATCGGATCTGTCATTTTCGAATATATTCTCCCATACTGTAGGATACCTTTTTGTTCTATTGATGGTGTCCTAAGCAGTACAGAAGCTTTCAGCTTGATATAGTCCCATTGGTTCATTTTTGCATTTGTTTCCCTTCCCTGGGGAGATATGTTCAAGAAGAGGTCACTCATGTTTATGTCTAAGAGATTTTTGCCTATGTTTTTTTCTAAGAGTTTTATGGTTTCATGACTTACATTCAAGTCTTTGATCCATTTCGAATTTACTTTTGTGTATGGGGTTAGACAATGGTCCAGTTTCATTCCCTTACATGTAGCTCTCCAGTTTTGTCAGCACCATCTGGTGAAGAGACTGTCATTTCCCCATTGTATGTCCATGGCCCCTTTATCGAATATTAGTTGACCATATATGTTTGGGTTAATGTTTGGAGTCTCTATTCTGTTCCATTGGTCTGTGGCTCTGTTCTTGTGCCAGTACCAAATTGTCTTGATTACTGTGGCTTTGTAGTAGAGCTTGAAGTTGGGGAGTGAGATCCCCCCCCATTTTATTCTTCCTTCTCAGGATTGCTTTAGCTATTCGGGGTCTTTGGTGTTTCCAGATGAATTTTTGAACTATTTGATCCAGTTCATTGAAGAAAGCTGTTGGTAATTTGATAGGGATTGCATCAAATCTGTATATTGCTTTGGGCAGGATGGCCATTTTGACGGTATTAATTCTTCCTAGCCAAGAGCATGGGATGAGTTTCCATTTGTTAGTGACCTCTTAACTTCTCTTAAGAATTTCTTATAGTTTTTAGGGTATAGGTCTTTCACTTCCTTGATTAGGTTTATTCCTAGGTATTTTATTCTTTTTGATGCTATTGTGAATGGAATTGTCTTCCTGATTTCTCTTCCTATTAGTTTATTGTTAGTGTATAGGAAAGCCACAGATTTCTGTGTGTTAATTTTGTATCCTGCAACTTTGCTGAATTCTGATATTAGCTCTAGTATTTTCAGAGTGGAGCCTTAGGGTTTTTTATGTACAATATCATGTCATGTCCAAATAGTGACAGTTTAACTTCTTCTTTACCAATCTGGATTCCTTGTATTTCTTTACTTTGTCTGATTGCCATGGCTAGGACCTCCAGTACTATGTTAAATAACAGTGGGGAGAGTGGGCATCCCTGTCTTGTTCCCGATCACAGAGGAAAAGCTTTCAGCTTCTCGCTGTTCAGTATGATGTTGGTTGTGGGTTTATGATATATGGCCTTTATTATGTTGAGTTACTTGCCCTCCATACCCATGTTGCTGAGAGTTTTTATCATGATTGGATGTTGAATTTTATTGAATGCTTTTTCAGCATCTATGGAGATGATCATGTGGTTTTTGTCTTTCTTTTTGTTGATGTGGTGGATGATGTTGATGGACTTTCAAATGTTGTACCATCCTTGCATCCCTGGGATGAATCCCACTTCGTCGTGGTGTACGATCCCTTTGATGTATTTTTGAATTCAGTTTGCTAATATTTTGTTGAGTATTTTTGCATCTACGTTCATCAGGGATATTGGTCTGTAGTTTTCTTTTTTGGTGGGGTCTTTGCCTGGTTTTGGTATTAGGGTGATGTTGGCTTCATAGAATGAGTTTGGGAGTATTCCCTCCTCTTCTATTTTTTGGAAAACTTTAAGGAGAATGGTATTATGTCTTCTCTGTATGTCTGATAAAATTCCGAGGTAAATCCATCTGGCCCGGGGGTTTTGTACTTTGGTAGTTTTTTGATTACCGCTTCGATTTCATTGCTGGTAATTGGTCTGTTTAGATTTTCTGTTTCTTTCTGGGTCAGTCTTGGAAGGTTGTATTTTTCTAGGAAGTTGTCCATTTCTCCTGGGTTTCCCAGCTTGTTAGCATATAGGTTTTCATAGTTGTCTCTAATAATTCTTTGTATTTCTGTGGGGTCCGTCGTGATTTTTCCTTTGTCGTTTCTGATTCTGTTGATGTGTGTTGACTCTCTTTTCCTCTTAATAAGTCTGGCTAGAGGCTTATCTATTTTGTTTATTTTCTCGAAGAACCAGCTCTTGGTTTCATTGATTTTTGCTATTGTTTTATTCTTCTCAATTTTATTTATTTCTTCTCTGATCTTTATTATGTCCCTCCTTCTGCTGACCTTAGGCCTCATTTGTTCTTCTTTTTCCAATTTCCATAATTGTGACATTAGACCATTCATTTCGGATTGTTCTCCCTTCTTTAAATATGCCTGGATTGCTATATACTTTCCTCTTAAGACTGATTTTGCTGTATCCCACAGTAGTTGGGGCTTTGTGTTGTTGTCATTTGTTTCCATATATTGCTGGATCTCCATTTTGATTTGGTCATTGATCCATTGATTATTTAGGAGCGTGTTGTTAAGCCTCCATGTATTTGTGAGCCTTTTTGCTTTCTTTGTACAGTTTATTTCTAGTTTTATGCCTTTGTGGTCTGAAAAGTTGGTTGGTAGGATTTCAATCTTTTGGAATTTACTGAGGCTCTTTTTGTGTCCTAGTATGTGGTCTATTCTGGAGAATGTTCCATGTGCACTTGAGAAGAATGTGTATCCTGTTGCTTTGGATGTAGAGTTCTGTAGATGTCTATTAGGTCCATCTGTTCTAGTATGTTGTTCAGTGCCTCTGTGTCCTTACTTATTTTCTGTCTGGTGGATCTGTCCTTTGGAGTGAGTGGTGTGTTGAAGTCTCCCAGAATGAATGCATTGCATTCTATTTCCTCCTTTAGTTCTGTTAGTATTTGTTTCAGGTATGTTGGTGCTCCTTTATTGGGTGCATATATATTTATAATGGTTATATCCTCTTGTTGGACTGAGCCCTTTATCATTATGTAATGTGCTTCTTTGTCTTTTGTTACTTTTTTTATTTTGAAGTCTCTTTTGTCTGATACTAGTATTGCAACACCTCCTTTTTTCTCTCTCTTGTTTGCATGAAATATCTTTTTCCATTCCTTGACTTTAAGTCTGGGCATGTCTTTGGGTTTGAGGTGAGTTTCTTGTAAGCAGCATATAGATGGGTCTTGCTTTTTTATCCATTCTATCACTCTGTGTCTTTTGATTGGTTCATTCAGTCCATTTACATTTAGGGTGATTATTGAAAGGTATGTGCTTATTGCCATTGCAGGCTTTAAGTTTGTGTTTACCAAAGGCTCAAGGTTAGCTTCCTTACTATCTTACTTTCTAACTCAAGTCGCTTATTGAGCTATTATAAACATGGTCTGATGATTCTTTATTTCTCTCCCTTCTTATTCCTCCTCCTCCCTTCTTCATATGTTGGGTGTTTTGTTCTGTCCTCTTTTTAGGAGTGCTCCCATCTAGAGCAGTCCCTCTAAGATGCCCTGTAGGTTTGTGGGAGGCAAATTCCCTCAACTTTTGCTTGTCTGGGAATTGTTTAATCCCTCCTTCATATTTAAATGATATTCATGCTGGATACAGTAGTCTTGGTTTGAGGCCCTTCTGTTTCATTGCATTAAGTATATCATGCCATTCTCTTCTGGCCTGTAGGGTTTCTGTTGAGAAGTCTGATGATAGCCTGATGGGTTTTCCTTTGTAGGTGACTTTTTTTTTCTCTCTGGCTGCCTTTAATACTTTGTCCTTGTCTTTGATCTTTGCCATTTTAATTATTATGTATCTTGGTGTTGCCCTCCTTGGATCCCTTGTCATGGGAGTTCTGTGTACCTTTGTGTTCTGAGAGGCCATTTACTCCCCTAGTTTGGGGATGTTTTCAGTAATTATTTCTTCAAAGGCACTTTCTATCTCTTTTTCTCTCTCTCTCTTCTTCTTCTGGTATCCCTATAGTGCAGATATTGTTCCATTTCGATTGGTCACTCAGTTCTCTTAAAATTCTTTCATTCCTGGAGATCCTTTTATCTCTCTCTGCATCAACTTCTCTGCATTCCTTTTCTCTGTTTTCTAGTCCATTAATGGTCTATTGCATCTCGTCCATTCTGTTTTGAAGTCCTTCCAGAGATTGTTTTATTTCTGTATTCTCCCTCCTTAGTTCTTGCATAGTTCTCTGCAAGTCCATCAGCATGGTTATGACTTTTGTTTTTAATTCTTTTTCAGGAAGACTGGTTAAATCTATCTCCCCAGGTTCCTTCTCAGGGGAAGATGTAGCAGATGCCAAAGCTGTCTGGGTTAGTCTTGTCTGGATCAAATCTTTTTGCCTTTTCATGTTGATAGGTGCAATGGTGAGCTATTGACTTTCTGTCAGCTGGGAGAGCCAAGGCTTTCCACTTGCTCCTGGCCTTTCTTTACTGGGACAACTGCGACCCCTAGTGGCTTGTGTTGTGCAATTGCGTGTAGACTGGGTCTCTGTATCTTGCCAGGCCGGTTTGGAGGAAGCTCCCTTTCTGTGGGCATGGCCAGCCTCAGGCAGCTGCTCTGCTATGGCGGGGCCCCGGAGTGGTAATGGGTGGGGAGCTGTTTGGCTGTTTACCTCCGTGAAGAGTCTCAGAGCTGTTGCCCAAGGGGTTAGTGCACCCAGAGTTCCCTGGAATTTCCAGCTGCTGTACTGTGACCCGGGATGCTTCCATCCAGATGTGGTGTCCCTGTCCCTTTAAGACTTTCAAAAAGCACTCACTTTTCTTTGTAACAGGGGTGCCGGCTTCAGGACCAGCTCAAAGGTCTTGCTGTCCTGTTTCTCTAGTTTCCAGCACTCCATGCATCCACGGTGTCAGCACTCTGGTGTGGATGGCTAGGGCTGGGTGTTTAGCAGTCCTGGACTCCCTCTCCCTCCCCACTCCAACTCCTCTCCTCCCACCGGGAGCTGGTGTGAGGGGTGCTCGGGTTCTGCCAGGCCGGGGCTTGTATCTTACCCCTTTTACCAGGTGCTGGGTTCTCGCAGGTGTGGTTGTAGTCTGGTTGTTGTCCTGTGTCTTCTGTTCTCTCTTTTAGGATTAGTTGTATTTGTTGTATTTTCAAAAATATATATGTTTTTGGGAGGAGATTCCCACTGTCCTACTCACGCCGCCATCTTGGCTCTGACTCTACAAGGAACATATTCCAGAATAGATCAGTAGACCACAAAAAGAGCCTCAATAAATTTAAAAAAAGGTCAAAATTGTATCAAGCAACTTCTGAGATCACAATGTTATGAAATTAGAAATGCGTTAAACAAAACAAAAAAGCCTATAAACATATGGAGACTAAACAACATGCTTAAATAATCTATGGATTAATGATTAAATTAAAACAAATAAAGCAATACATGGAGACAAATGAAAACAAAAATACAACAGTCCAACATTTGTGGGATGCCACAAAGGTGATTATAAGAGGGAAGTATGTACCAATACATGCCTACCTCAGAAATAAGAATAATCCCGAATAAAGAGTCTAAACTCACAATTAGAATAACTAGAAAAAGAAGAATGAGGGAAACCGTCAATTAGTAGAAGGAGAGACATAATCATAATAAAGATCAGAGCAGAAATAAATAATATACAGAAGAATAAATCAACAGAAAAAATAAATGAAACTAAGTTCTGGTTCTTGAGAAAATAAAGAAAATAGATATTCCCCTAGCCAGACCTGTTAAGGAAAAAAGGAGACAGTACACAAATGAACAAAATCAGAAAAAAAGAAGAAATAGTCACAATGGATACCACAGAAATACAAAGAATTATTAGAGAATATTAGAAAAATTTTATGCCAACAAATTGGACAACCTAGAAGAAATGGACAAGTTCCTAGAAAATACAACCTTCCAAAAATGATCCAGGAAGAAAAGAAGTCTGAACAGACCAATTACCAGCAATGAAATCAAATTGGTAATCAAAAAACTCCCCAAAAATAAAAGTTCAGGACAAGATGGCTTCACAACTGAATTCTACAAAAAAATTAAAGAAGAGCTAATATCCATCCTTCTTCAAGTATTCCAAATAGTAGAAGAGGAGGGAATACTTCCAAACTCACTCAGTGAGGCCAGCATACTCTAATACAAAAGGAAAAGGCACTACAAAAAAGAAAATTATAGACTAATATCACTGACAAACGTAGATGAAAAAATCCTCAACCTAATATTAACAAACCAAATTCAAAAATGAATCAAAAGGATCATACATTACAACCAAGTGAAATTTGTTTCATGGATTCAAGGATGGTATAATATTCATAAATCAATCAATATCATACATAACATTAACAAAAAGAAGGTTAAAAACCACATCATAATCTCAATAATGTTGAGAAATCATTTGACAAAGTTCAACATCCATTCGCGATAAAAACTCTCAACAAAATGGGCACATTTGAAAATGGTTTCATTTTGGTTTCTTGTCTGCCCCTTTGTTTTTTAAAGTATTTCCTGGGTCTTACTTTGCTTCCTTAAGTCTTTTATTATACAGAAAATACTTTGCATTATTTAGGAAGACATCTGAAAATTAGATGGTTGGCCACCTTCCTTCTAGCATTAATAACATCTCTTTTCCCTTTGTTTACATTATAGTTAGATTTCAAATGTTGAGTTATATTCATTGGCTGAAATAAATTGATCATTTTATGAGATAACTGGGCTGAGTAAACCATTCTCCACTCACATACACTGGCTACATCTTTGTCTTTCTGGGCAGACCCCTTTACAGCTACTGCTTCAGTTATCATCACTGTACAGATAGCTTTCAAATCACCTGTGGCCCCAAGCATTCCCCTTATTGGCAATCTGAATTTTCAAGGGCTAAATGACTACCTTTACTTGTGTATACTTGGATTCATTAAACACAATACATTTTATTTTTATTTATTTTATTTTTTTTATTTTTTTAGCAAAGTTTAGTTTTTAGTCCTTTTAATATTAAGATCTGATTTTCTTAAATACTCCGACAACTCACTGAGACTTTAAGCATGAGAAACTACTTTGATTAAACAATTAGAGAACCCATTGCAATCTTTCAATATTAAGAGCAGACTAACAGTTAAGAAAACTTTGTCTTTTTTAACTGAAAATAAAATTCTAATTTTGCTGTGTACTTGATGCTGAGACTCATTTGCTTTAATTTTATATAGCATGACCATATTAAATTCTTCTACAAACTTTTTTTTTTGTTTTTTTTTGTTTTAGTGGTAAAACCTTACATATTTTTTTTTTTTTATTGAAGGGTAGTTGACAACAGCATTGCATTACATTAGTTTCAGGTGTACAACACAGCGACTCAACATTTATATACATGATATTTCTAGGTACCAGGTATCACCATACCAAGTTGTTACAATATTTTGACTATATTCCTTATGCTATACATTACATCCCGGTTACTTATTTATTTTACAATTGGAAGTGTGTTTATATATATATATATATATATATATATATATATATATATATATATATATTGTGAGGGCATCTCTCATATTTATTGATCAAATAGTTGTTAACCACAACAAATCTCTGTATAGGGGGGTCAATACTCAATGCACAATCATTAATCCACCCCAAGCCCAATTTTCGTCAGTCTCCAATCTTCTGATGCATAACGAACAAATTCTTACATGGAGTACAAATTCTTACATAGTGAATAAGTTACATGGTGAACAGTGCAAGGGCAGTCATCACAGAAGCTTTCGGTTTTGCTCATGCATTATGAACTATACACAGTCAGTTCAAATATGAATATTCATTTGATTTTTAAACCTGATTTATATGTGGATACCACATTTCTCTATTATTATTATTTTTAATAAAATGCTGAAGTGGTAGGTAGATACGAGATAAAGGTAGAAAACAGAGTTTAGTGTTGTAAGAGAGCAAATGTAGATGATCAGGTGTGTGCCTGTAGACTATGTGTTAATCCGCGCTAGACGAGGGCAATAAACATCCATGTATGCAGAAGATTTCTCTCAGAACATGAGGGGGGAGGTTCTAAGCCTCACCTCTGCTGCTCCCTATTTTCTCACCAGATGGCCCCCTGCGACTGTGCCTGTCTTAGGTTGTTCCTCCCTTGAGGAATCTTACCCGTCTCTGGCTAACCAGTCATCTTCCGGGGCCATACAGGGAAATGTGAAGTTGGTAAGTGAGAGAGAAGCCTTATCGTTTGAAAAGGTTAGCTTTTTACTTCTTTGCATATTTATGCCCTGTGGCTTCTATGCCCAGCATTTGTCTTGAGGTGTCTTTACCACTTGGAAGAATTATGATACTCGGTAAATTCGACATGTGGCACGAGTTCTATTTAAAGGTTGTGATTAGGTAGGAAGAAGAAAAGCTACAGAAGAAGCAGGCAGAAGAAAACCTGGGAAGATTGATTATTTCTTTGACATATCTTCTTGTAGAGTAACTTCAGCATGGATAGGTTTTAAACGACTAATTAAATTGTGCACACACATTAACATAATAGGAATATAGTTACCTAACCAAAGCATACCTGTAATTACCAGCCATCTCCAGTGAAACCAAGAAAACCAGTTAGGCACCTTAGGCATTTGTGAAAACTTATCTATGATATGGTGGATATTGTCCGACTGAACTTAAACAGTCTGAGAGAATTCAGATAAACTAGAACACCCCATTCCTGGGGACTGTTCATATCCCATATGTTCTTTTAACGATAAATAGTCTGTGGTTGTAAGATTTTGGAGTGCTACAATTTGCACTTCTCCTAATTCTTGGTTGAGTTCCAACAGTATAGATCCAGTCCAATTTTTGTTTTACTGTATGTACAGGCCAGCTTAGATATCTCCATCATCATTCCCATGGCAAGTCCAGGAACTGGTCGGATGAGTGCATCTACACCTGTGACAGTGCGTGGATCTTTGTTGGAGTTTTTTTTTTTTTGCTGATCATCTTCTGTCATGAGTCTTCCCGAGAGTGCTGATGTTGGAAGTTCTTTTTCATATCATATCTTAGTTCATTTTCGGGGTAGCCAAATTAGGCTTTGATCCTCTGTATAAACACAAACAGACCCTTTGCCTACACTTTTATATGTCCTTTATATCATTGTGTAGAACTCATTAGAGGTCACCACATAGGAACTGCATTTTTTTTTTTTAATCATTAATCTACACTTACATGACGAATACTTTGTTTACTAGGCTCTCCCCTATACCAGGTCCCCCCTATATACTCCTTTACAGTCACTGTCCATCAGCGTAGCAACCTGTTGTAGAATCACTACTTGTCTTCTCTGTGTTGTACAGCCCTCCCCTTTCTCCCACCCCGCTATGGATGCTAATCTTAATACCCCCCTACTTCTCCCCCCCTTATCCCTCCCTACCCACCCATCCTCCCCAGTCCCTTTCCCTTTGGTACCTGTTAGTCCATTCTTGAGTTCTGTGATTCTGCTGCTGTTTTGTTCCTTCAGTTTTTCCTTTGTTCTTATATTCCACAGATGAGTGAAATCATTTGGTATTTCTCTTTCTCTGCTTGGCTTGTTTCACTGAGCAAAATACCCTCCAGCTCCATCCATGTTGCTGCAAATGGTTGGATTTGCCCTTTTCTTATGGCTGAGTAGTATTCCATTGTGTATATGTACCACCGCTTCTTTATCCATTCATCTATCGATGGACATTTAGATTGCTTCCAATTCTTGGCTATTGTAAATAGTGCTGCGATAAACATAGGGGTACATTGGTCTTTCTCATACTTGATTGCTGCATTCTTAGGGTAAATTCCTAGGAGTGCAATTCCTGGGTCAAATGGTATGTCTGTTTTGAGCATTTTGATGTACCTCCATACTGCTTTCCACAATGGTTGAACAAGTTTACATTCGCACCAGCAGTGTAGGAGGGTTCCCCTTTCTCCACAGCCTCGCCAACATTTGTTGTTGTTTGTCTTTTGGATGGCAGCCATCCTTACTGGTGTGAGGTGATACCTCATTGTAGTTTTAATTTGCATTTCTCTGATAATTAGCGATGTGGAGCATCTTTTCATGTGTCTGTTGGCCATCTGTACTTCTTTTTTGGAGAACCGTCTGTTCAGTTCCTTTGCCCATTTTTTAATTGGTTTATTTGTTTTTTGTTTGTTGAGGAGTGTGAGCTCTTTATATATTCTGGACGTCAAGCCTTTATCGGATGTGTCATTTTCAAATATATTCTCCCATACTGTAGGGTTCCTTTTTGTTCTATTGATGGTGTCTTTTGCTGTACAGAAGCTTTTCAGCTTAATATAGTCCCACTTGTTCATTTTTGCTGTTGTTTTCCTTGCCCGGGGAGATATGTTCAAGAAGAGGTCACTCATGTTTATGTCTAAGAGGTTTGTGCCTATGTTTTCTTCCAAGAGTTTAATGGTTTCATGACTTACATTCAGGTCTTTGATCCATTTTGAGTTTACTTTTGTATATGAGGTTAGACGATGGTCCAGTTTCATTCTCCTACATGTAGCTGTCCAGTTTTGTCAGCACCATCTGTTGAAGAGACTGTCATTTCGCCATTGTATGTCCATGGCTCCTTTATCAAATATTAATTGACCATATATGTCTGAGTTAAGGTCTGGATTGTCTAGTCTGTTCCATTGGTCTGTGGCTCTGTTCTTGTGCCAGTACCAAATTGTCTTGATTACTATGGCTTTATAATAGAGCTTGAAGTTGGGGAGTGAGATCCCCTCTACTTTATTCTTCTTTCTCAGGATTGCTTTGGCTATTCGGGGTCTTTGGTGTTTCCATATGAATTTTTGAATTATTTGTTCCACTTCATTGAAGAATGTTGCTGGTAGTTTCATAGGGATTGCCTCAAATCTGTATATTGCTTTGGGCAGGATGGCCATTTTGACGATATTAATTCTTCCTAGCGATGAGCATGGGATGAGTTTCCATCTGTTAGTGTCCCCTTTAATTTCTTTTAAGAGTGACTTGTAGTTTTCAGAATATAAGTCTTTCACTTCTTTGGTTAGGTTTATTCCTAGGTATTTTATTTTTTTTGATGCAATTGTGAATGGAGTTGTTTTCCTGATTTCTCTTTCTGTTGGTTCATTGTTGGTGTATAGGAAATCCACAGATTTCTGTGTGTTGATTTTGTATCCTGCAACGTTGCTGTATTCCGATATCAGTTCTAGTAGTTCTGGGGTGGAGTCTTTAGGGTTTTTTATGTACAGTATCATGTCATCTGCAAATAGTGACAGTTTGACTTCTTCTTTGCCAATATGGATTCCTTGTATTTTTTTGTTTTGTCTGATTGCCGTGGCTAGGACCTCTAGTGCAATGTTAAATAACAGTGGGGAGAGTGGGCATCCCTGTCTAGTTCCCGATCTCAGCGGAAATGCTTTCAGCTTCTTGCTATTCAATATAATGTTGGCTGTGGGTTTTTCATAGATGGCCTTTATTATGTTGAGGTACTTGCCCTCTATTCCCATTTTGCTGAGAGTTTTTATCATGAATGGATGTTGAACTTTGTCAAATGCTTTTTCAGCATCTATGGAGATGATCATGTGGTTTTTGTCTTTCTTTTTGTTGATGTGGTGGATGATATTGATGGACTTTCGAATGTTGTGCCATCCTTGCATCCCTGGGATGAATCCCACTTGGTCATGGTGTACGATGGTTTTGATGTATTTTTGAATTCGGTTTGCTAAAATTTTGTTGAGTATTTTTGCGTCTACGTTCATCAGGGTATTGGTCTGTAGTTTTCTTTTTTGGTGGTGTCTTTGCCTGGTTTTGGTATTAGGGTGATGTTAGCTTCATAGAATGAGTTTGGAAGTATCCCCTCCTCTTCTATTTCTTGGAAAACTTTAAGGAGAATGGGTATTATGTCTTCTCTGTATGTCTGATAAAATTCCGAGGTAAATCCATCTGGCCCGGGGGTTTTGTTCTTTGGTAGTTTTTTTATTACCGCTTCAATTTCGTTGCTGGTAATTGGTCTGTTTAGATTTTCTGTTTCTTTTTGGGTCAGTCTTGGAAGGTTGTATTTTTCTAGGAAGTTGTCCATTTCTCCTAGGTTTCCCAGGTTGTTAGCATATAGGTTTTCATAGTAGTCTCTAATAATTCTTTGTATTTCTGCGGGATCTGTTGTGATTTTTCCTTTCTCATTTCTGATACTGTTGATTTGTGTTGACTCTCTTTTCCTCTTAATAAGTCTGGCTAGAGGCTTATCTATTTTGTTTATTTTCTCGAAGAACCAACTCTTGGTTTCATTGATTTTTGCTATTGTTTTATTCTTCTCAATTTTATTTATTTCTTCTCTGATCTTTATTATGTCCCTCCTTCTGCTGACCTTAGGCCTCATTTGTTCTTCTTTTTCCAATTTTGATAGTTGTGACATTAGACCATTCATTTGGGATTGCTCTTCCTTTTTTAAATATGCTTGGAGTGCTATATACTTTCCTCTTAAGACTGCTTTTGCTGTGTCCCACAGAAGTTGGGGCTTAGTGTTGTTGTTGTCATTTGTTTCCATATATTGCTGGATCTCCATTTTGATTTGGTCATTGATCCATTGATTATTTAGGAGCGTGTTGTTTAGCCTCCATGTGTTTGTGAGCCTTTTTGCTTTCTTTGAACAGTTTATTTCTAGTTTAATGCCTTTGTGGTCTGAAAAGTTGGTTGGTAGGATTTCAATCTTTTGGAATTTACTGAGGCTCTTTTTGTGTCCTAGTATGTGGTCTATTCTGGAGAATGTTCCATGTGCACTTGAGAAGAACGTGTATCCTGTTGCTTTTGGATGTAGAGTTCTGTAGATGTCTATTAGTTCCATCTGTTCTAGTGTGTTGTTCAGTGCCTCTGTGTCCTTACTTATTTTCTGTCTGGTGGATCTGTCCTTTGGAGTGAGTGGTGTGTTGAAGTCTCCTAGAATGAATGCATTGCATTCTATTTCCTCCTTTAGTTCTGTTAATATTTGTTTCACATATGTTGGTACTCCTGTATTGGGTGCATATATATTTATAATGGTTATATCCTCTTGATGGACTGAGCCCTTTATCATTATGTAATGTCCTTCTTTGTCTTTTGTTACTTTCTTTATTTTGAAGTCTGTTTTGTCTGATACCAGAATTGCAACACCTGCTTTCTTCTCTCTGTTGTTTGCTTGAAATATCTTTTTCCATCCCTTGACTTTAAGTCTGTGCGCGTCTTTGTGTTTGAGGTGAGTCTCTTGTAAGCAGCATATGGATGGATCTTGCTTTTTTATCCATTCTATTGCTCTGTGTCTTTTGATTGGTGCATTCAGTCCATTTACATTTAGGGTGATTATTGAAAGGTATGAATTTATTGCCATTGCAGGCTTTAAGTTTGTGGTTACCAAAGGTTTAGGGTTAGCTTCTTTACTGTCTTACTGTCTAACTTAACTCGCTTGTTGAGCTATTATAAACACAATCTGATGATTCTTTATTTCTCTCCCTTCTTATTCCTCCTCCTCCCTTCTTCATATGTTGGGTGTTTTGTTCTGTGCTCTTTTTAGGAGTGCTCCCATCTAGAGCAGTCCCTCTAAGATGCCCTGTAGAGGTGCTTTGTGGGAGGCAAATTCCCTCAACTTTTGCTTGTCTGGGAATTGTTTAATCCCTCCTTCATATTTAAATGATATTCGTGCTGGATACAGTAGTCTTGGTTCGAGGCCCTTCTGTTTCATTGCATTAAGTATATCATGCCATTCTCTTCTGGCCTGTAGGGTTTCTGTTGAGAAGTCTGATGATAGCCTGATGGGTTTTCCTTTGTAGGTAACCTTTTTTTTCTCTCTGGCTGCTTGTAATACTTTGTCCTTGTCTTTGATCTTTGCCTTTTTAATTATTATGTGTCTTGGTGTTGCCCTCCTTGGATCCCTTGTCATGGGAGTTCTGTGTACCTCTGTGGTCTGAGAGGCCATTTCTTCCCCTAGTTTGGGGAAATTTTCAGCAATTATTTCTTCAAAGACATTTTCTATCCCCTTTTCTCTCTCTACTTCTTCTGGAATACCTATGATTCTTATATTATTCCTTTAAGATTGATCACTCAGCTCTCTTATAATTCTTTCATTCCTGGAGATCCTTTTATCTCTCTCTGCATCAGCTTCTCTGCGTTCCTGTTCTCTGTTTTCTAGTCCATTAATGGTCTCTTGCATCTCGTCCATTCTGTTTTGAAGTCCTTCCAGAGCTTGTTTTATTTCTGAATTCTCCTTCCTTAGTTCTTGCATATTTCTCTGCAAGTCCATCAGAATGGTTATGACTTTTGTTTTGAATTCTTTTCAGGTAGACTGGCTAAATCTATCTCCCCAGATTCCTTCTCAGGGGAAGATGTAGCAGATGTGGAAGCTGTCTGGGTTAGTCTTGTCTGGATCATATTTTTTTGCCTTTTATGTTGACAGGTGCTATTGACTGTCAGCTGGGATGTCCAAAATTTTCACTTGCTACTGGCCTTTCTTTACTGGGACAACTCCGACCGCTAGTGGCTTGTGTTGGGTAATTGCGTGTAGAGTTGGTCTTTGTGTCTTGCCTGGCCTGAAGGGAGAAATTTCCCTTTCTGTGGGCGGAATTTGTCTCAGGCTGCTTCACTGCTTTCGCAGCGCCCGGTGGGGTAATGGATGGGGGGGCTGCTTGACTGTTTGCCTCCGTGAGGGGTCTCAGAACTGTTGCCCAGGGGGTTAGTGCACCCAGTTTTCCCTGTAATTTCCAGCTCCTGTACTGTGACCTGGGTTGTTTCCGTCAAGCTTTTAAGTCCTTGTCCCTTTCAGACTTTCAAAAAGCCCCCGCTTTTCTTTGTCACAGGGGCATCAGCTTCAGCACCCGCTCAGAGGTCTTACTCTCTGTTCCCCCAGTATCCAGGGCCCCCTGGGCATGTACTGTGTCTGCGCTCTGGCCCGAATGGCTGGGGCTGGGTGTTCGGCAGTCCTGGGCTCCGTCTCCCTCCCGCTCTGCCTATTGTTCTCCCGCCGGGAGCTGGGGGGAGGGGCGCTTGGGTCCCGCCGGGCCGGGGCTTGTATCTTACCCCTTTCACCAGTCGCTGGGTTCTCGCTGGTGTAGCTGCAGTCTGGCCACTGTCCTGCGTCTTCTGGTCTCTCTTTTAGGGCTAGTTGTGTTTGTTGTATTTTCAAAAGTATATATGTTTTTGGGAGGAGATTCCCACTGTCCTACTCATGCCGCCATGTTGGCTCCGCCTCTACCAACACAATACATTTTAAATGAAAAGGATTTTTTTTGACACACTTTCATTCTCATCCCTGATGAACTAATTTACTCTTTTTTAATGGTCATTATTTTTTTTAATGGTAACATCAATCTTCCAGTTGCCTAGAATACAACACTTTATCCTTCTCCCTTTCTCTTTTATCTGATTAGTCACCAAATCTTGATTTTACCTCAAAGATGTATTTTGTATTTTTTGACATCTTTTCTCTTCGTACTTCTATTCCTTTTGACCTGCACTTTACTTCTTGCTTTTAATTTCTTGCCTCAGTTTCACTCTCCATTCTTTTCCTTCTACCTCATAGTTTGGTTCATAATGACTTTTCTCATCTCAAAAATTTTCCAGCTTTCTGCTATTTTCAGAATAAATTCAAACTCTTTAGTATGGAATTCAAAGCCTTTCAAGATATGTGGTTTAGCATAAATTAAAACCTCAGTGAATTCAGTATATTCCCCATATGCAGGAATTGTCATTTCACTTGTCTCTATCACTTGAAATATTTCCTTTACAGTCCTTTTCTTCACATGTCATGTTCTCCTAAACTTTCAAGGCTTACCTAAAATGCCTCCTTATAGTCTGCACACAGGAGGCTTATTCCTGTGATAGCCTAGAGAAATGGGTTTGGATCTGTACTTTGCTTTGGTTTTATTATGAATATAATGCAATTTTATCAGAGATTCATTTAACTTAATCATCTGTGTGCATGCTCAGAATTTTAGTAGTAATGTTGAATCCAATTCTACTTGCCATTCTTTTCAAAGAAAACATGAGTTGAGAGCCATGGATTTTAAACTCCCTATATAAGTCTCAGTTCCCCCAGGCTTTTGGTAAGAGCATCTTGAGTTATGGTTTGATGTGTTTCTAGTCTGGGAGGATGAAGTGTCTTTTGCGTATTTTAGTAATGTGCCAAGATGCTAGGCCAGTGATGAAGAAGCACTTCTCAGTAGGTCATTTCTCCTCTGACTGTGCTGGGCTGATTAAGAGATACATGTTCTGTTTTCAATGTGCCATTTTTCTAAGGTGGTCTTCAATTTTTGAATGAGGAGAAAATATGCAAACTTCTGGATTTTAACCTTGCAGTTTTAGTGTTTTGTGCTTCTTAAGGGAACATGTATATCATGTATTTCCCTTTTAACATGTATCACAATGCTTTACTCATTGCGTTTGATGATGTTCTTTAAACTGAATTTATTTTTACTTTGTCTAAACAACATGGGACTCATAGAGACTGCAAATAGTTTCAAGCAATATTAGGTTTCTTCTATTTTGCTGTCTTTATTGTAGGGTGGCAATTCTATATATCCTTTATTTTAATACTTCATGATCCATTGAAACATTCTATAGGAAACCCTTACAATTGCTTTTGTGAATTACCAGAATAGGGAGCAATCTAAACTTATTCCTGCAGTACATAAAAGTGCTAGATATGACTGAATTTCTTGAAATTCAGTGAAAATAAAATTCACCTCAGCTTTCTAAAGAATCAATAAACAGTGCCAAGTGGCTCACAAATGTGGTGAATTCCAACTCACAGATGAGACCTGTGTCTTACAAGCATACTCAGTCTTTTTAGTTTGATAGAAGAAAAGAGTGATTTAATATACTTACATAAATATATATATATCCATTATTATAATGAAGTACATCATTCATGTAATACATTATATATGCATGTGTACAATGCATACACATTCTCACATCTCACTAATAATGAACTCTCCTTTTCTATGATGTTGTGACATTTTAATGCCTTTGTGGAAGTAGATGGCACAGACTCTTCTGCAAGTTATAACATTTCAATTTTATACTTTGGAAATTTCATCTTTTGATGGAATCCCTTTTATAACCTAATGTAAGGTTATGTTGTCTCTCATTACCACCTTTGATCACCCTCTCTGCAGAGCAAGGCTAATGTCTTCATCATCATTAAGCTCTGGAAGAATTTCCTGCTGTTTTTTAGATAATCACAATATTTTTCATTTTATGAAAAGCATGAAGGCAGTTTCTATTTCTCTCATCTTATTTCTTATATTGAGTGGGGTAGAGGCAAAAAGGACTAGTGAAATAAGTATCCTGAATAAAAAGCAAGCTTAACTATATTTCTAAATTAAATTTTGTCCCAGTAGTATTGTCCCATGTGTTTTCTGGGTGGGTGTCTGCCTGTAAATGAGGCTTTGAATTCAGGAACCAGGTTTATTATAAATTGTAACTGGAAGCTTCTTTTTAGCATTTAGTATACTGTCCTGCCTAATATTTCCTACCACCATTCACATTCCAATTAAGCTACTGAGAATATATTACAGATTTATTATAGTAAGGCTCTTTTTCATTGTTTTTGGTAGAGCTTTTTTGTAATTTGAGTATTATAAATATGATGTGAAATTATTTCATATATGCAAATCATATATGCTGTGCTTGTATCAATGTCTATATTATTAGTATCTTGATTGTTTAGAATGACCATGGACTCTGAATAATGAATTTGCTGCTGAAGGGTCTGACTGACCACTTCCACAAACATTTAGGAAGGCCCATTATGTTTCAGTCATAAAGTACTTAACTATAGCTTTGATTATTTATTTTTTTACCACCATTATATGAGATCAGTAAGAATTATCTTTGTTGCTATGACATTATGATTAGAGGAACTGAAGGATATGGAAATGGATGGAAACTGTGGTTAAGCCATTTACTCAAAGTTATAACCAAGGTCACAGATACAATAGAAATCTGAAATTCCTGTCTAAGTCCCTGTGTGTTGTTCACTGTTCAATCAAAGGAGGCAGGTTACTTCTTAGATGTGGTACATTTATAATTTTTCAGTTTGGAACAAAGTATCATGTTTATAAAGCACCTTTAAATTTCATCTCATCCAATCATTCAGCAAATACTTTAGTGCCTACCATGTGAACCTCACATGAAGAAATATATACATGACAATGTAGCATTTTCTGTCCTCAAAGAGCTTCATACATACAATTCATCTTAACATGGGACACAGAGCAGGGAAAGACATAATAACTGTTGGTTGGAAGCATTGGATCAAAGATCAAAGGGCAGAAGTTGATTTTCTTTCCAAGTTATCTCTTAAATCCTTCTTTGCCTTTCCAGATTCAGAGGTTAGGCCTGAAGCTGGAGTGGGTAGCCACCTGGACAGCCTTGGCATACCTTTAAACTGATAATCTTTAAATGTATTTTTACCATTGATTTGAATAGATAAGAAAAATTAATTTCCTATATAGTAAAGATATAAATCTTTTTCAGTTTCCAAATAAGCAATATATATAACATGCCAGGGTGAATCAGTCTTGGTTCACAGTCTCACATGTGGGATCTAATGTTTTAAATTTTCAAATCTTCCATTTAATTTCTGCTTTTGAACTCTCAGTTATTACTAGACTGATGAAAAACTTTGGACCTCTAGAAGGACTTCCTGATGTCCCATGTTTATGCAAGGTGATAAGAGAGGGATACAGTATATTAGGCTCCAGGTACTGTTACAAACTGAATATTAATAAAAGAGACGGGAAAAGAAAGCAGTAGCTATAGGTGCACAGATTAATATTTCATAATATTATCTCAGTCACATTCTCATTCAGTGAATTATAGTATAGTCATAATGTTCTCACATCTAGGTTTTTTTCTCAGATTTGTCCAAGAAGATGGGACATGACTTTTTGTCCCAGGCAGTAACTGCTAGGCTTTGGAAGGCGAGTGGGGTTGAGGAGGTTTCTCATTAGGATGTGCATTCCCTTTCCCCCATGAGATCTATCCTCCTAGCGCTGGGCTTCTACCGTCAACCCTCTTCAGTCACAGGCAGGCAGAATCCTCTTTGCAAGACTGGAAGACAAACCATAGGTCAAACCTTATCCATAGGTTAAACCATGTGGAAATTTTAGGTGTTAAGCTGACAAAAGCTTTATTACTCACCTAAAACCCTACCTTCACCTTTTCCTCCTCAGACTTATCATTTTCTACCTGGTATCTGGAATTCTTAGGCAGAGACATCACCCCATGCCCCCTCATCTCTGTTTAAATTTGCCTACAAAGGGCCCTGGAAAAGGAGGATTGCTGCCAAGCAAGTGACCAGGTCCTTACACCTCCACGTTTCTGTCATGTTTGGGTGTTTCTGTCTTTTACTTCCTGGCTTGTGTCACTATTATCTGGCATGATTGGAGAAACGAGTGGACTGAGACTGGAAACTTAATGAATAAAGAGGCTCCATTCCTGATCTGCCTCTGGATTCCTGAGACTATCGTTAAAAGCTTCAATGTCCAGGTTATTAGTTGTGCCCCCACCACCCCACCAACCCCCCTGTGTACAACCCCTTATGCAATATTTCTCTACTCCATGGGCAAATCAAAAAGGAGTGCTTCTATTTTCCTAATCGTTTCTTGCTGCCCTAGAACGTTCACCCTCTAGGCCAGGTGGCTTTCTTTGAAACTTTCCTCTATACATTTTCTTTCTCAGCATAGCTGGTGCCACAGACACATCTCTGTCATGCAACAAGCCTGTTTCACTGGAACATAGCTGGTGGTGCACTCCCAGAGAAGTTTCCTCATCTTCTATGTGTAAATCTCATTCTACAAGCTCAACTTTTCAGTAAGTATAGATTTTTTTTATTTTCTATAACTCAACTACGTTTTTAACTCTAGGTTGGTAGAAAACTTAACATTGGTCCTTCCTGAGGACTTAACCCTCCAAATTATCAGGAGTATCAGGACCTTCAAGGAATTAGGAGGGACCCATACGGTAACTGAGAAGCAGCAATGACTGTTTAAGTGAATCCTTCAGATACTTCCGTGCCATGCTAGGGGTATAAAAATATTTTATAAAATTGTCTATAAAAGTCTTGCCACTTCCCTGAAGAAGTATCCCTTACATTCAGAATTCATAAGTTCAGAAACCATAAATCTCAATGTCTCTCTCTCCAATTTCTGGCATTAACACTATTCTATACCAAGAAGTCCTATTGTGTGGAACAAAAAATAGGATAAAAAAATACCATGCATAAAATCTCAAAATATTGTTTTAGATATATGTGCACCTAACTAAACATGATTTTGTCTCATTTAATCTTTGTTATTTACTTTATCAGATGCATAGGAGATTAAGTGGCTATTCACTTCCTTTTTCTTCTGTTTTTTTGTTTTTCTGTTTCCCTCGCCAGCAACTCCCTGCCCCCTACTCTTCTATAGGTTTTGGTTTCTTTTCCATATTCTTTGGTAACTTCCTTACATATCAAAACTATATGAAGACATATCAAAAACCTTAATTTAAATTCTAAATAAATATTCCAATTTGTCATGTACCCTTGGCTTTATAATTTCAATTGACTGCAATTTCTGACTCAAGGTTTCAGGGCTGCTGGTTTGACCTATGGTTGCCTCCCCCAATTTGAACATCTGAACAAGCAAACAAAAAAACCACTGGGTAGAGATAATAGCATGTAACTCAGAAGGAGCATGTTAAATGTGCATTTTGCTGTTTTGTCAGTTATGTCTTTTTTTATTTAACTTGTATCATACCTTTAATTCTGTCCAATGATTATTTTAGCATCTTTTTATGTCAGTACCTCAGGCATTTGCCTGACTAGGTCCATCCTGTAATCTGACAGCATGGTCGGTCCTCATGACTTGTATGGGCCACTGTAATCAAACTAAGATTTAATTAGTCTCCTGCCTCTGCTCTTGCCTTATTCCTGTCATTCAGCCATAGAGTAGCCAGAGGTATATGTCTAAAATGCAGATCTAAGTATGTTATTCCCTTGCTTAAAACCTTTCAATAACTTCCATGATCTGTGACAGTGAATTATATACGTTACCTGCTTAATTCCCCTGGAATATGTTAAATGTGCAGGATATTGGGCCCTGCTTCATAAACACTTTTGATTAAGAATTTCTGGTGGGACTGATAAATCTCTGGTTGGGTTTGGAAATTTGCATTTGACAAAGAACCTAGGGAAACTCTTATGCCTCACAAAGTTAAAGAATCACTAGTTTAAAGACAATGGAAAATAAAAGTCATTAGATATGATTGCCTTGCTTATCTTTCTACTATTATCATAGACTCTGTTCAAGCCATACTTGATTACTTGTATTTCCCTATTTCTTTTATGCCTTCATGCCCATTCTCATCTTTATAACTGGCTAATTCCTACTTGTTCTATAAGAGGCAGTTGAACAATTCTTCATCTATGAAGCCTTCCTTGACCTCTTACCTCCCACAGGGAACAATTCTCACCCATCTAGGTTCTCCTATCACACTTAATAAATACTATCATTATAGTGAGAAAGAGTTCAAGTTCAAGTTAGTGGACAGCTATGAGTATTGTGGCCAAAGACAGGGCATGAACTAATGGACCTGACTCTAACTGTACGGGTGGTAATTATATCTTATCTGTTTTTGTTACTAGCATTCACTACAATGGGTATTGCATAGAAGGGATTCAGTAATTTTTTTGAATAATATATTAAAAAGTAAATGTATAGTAGGAAATGTGATAGGACTTTTTCTGTTTCTTAGGGCTTAACGATTCAAGTTAGGCCAAAACTGAAGAAAAAAATCATGAAATGCATTCCATTCTAAAGATAGTTACCAAAATTGGTGCCATATTTCTGCTCCCAGAACTTACTAAGTGCTATAGGAATCAGTCCTCCTTTTGCCACTTATCACCTCAACCTTGCTTACTGCCCAATATATCTAAGAAGTGTAGGGAGCCAAGAGATAAAGGGAGTGTTATCAGTGTCTTTGCCTCATGGGAAATGAATTGTGGATGGTAAGAGGCTTTTCCACCATAAGGATGAAATGTGGGCCCTCTGCCATCCATTCAGATGATAGGGATACTTTAAGAGAATCAGTCACATACATGTCTTGCAATGAAAAAGCCTGGCATTCTTTCCCTCATTTGAATATTTACATGAACGATGGATTTCTGACTCTCCCTCTGCCTCTCCAAGCAGAGGAAAAGAAGAGAGGGGCTGTGCAAGGTGCTGTGGGCATGAAGCAGCCTGTATGCTCACAGGCACATAAGGATGTGTGAATTTCCTGCAGGTCAAGTGCACAGTGGGAGAGTAACTGGTTTTAGTCCATCCTGTGGGAACCAACTCAGGAGGACTGATGGCCCAGGCAGGTGTCTTTACATGAGGTGGACAGCTGGCATGGAAGCTGGGGAGCTTGTGGTGGAAGAGGATGGGCTTGGGCTCCCATGTCCAGGAACTGTGGGTGGGGGGATATTCTGAGAGAGAAGTGCCTCCCGAGGCAGGCACACCTGGCAGGCAGAGGCCGTCAGTCAGTGTTGTCCAGAAAAGCAGCAACAGCCTTACAGAGAAAATTTCAGCTGTACCCAGTTAAGTGCACTGATGTTCACCATTTTCCCTTCCTTTCTCCTTATGCTTATTATTAGAGTACCTACTTCCTAGAAGAGGAGAGAAAGGGAAAGAATAAAAAAGAAGACACATCTCCTTTCCAATTAATGTTACTAACATGACAATGATAGTGAACAATTAGGAAGACAAAAACTCTGAATAGGTGATCCTGTGGAATTTTAAGCTGGGTTGGGCTATGTAGTTAACAATGTCCAGAAAGCTTCTAGAAGCTTCCTGAAATGTTCATTAAAGAATCTGCTTCCCAGTGGGGAACAGGAATTCAGTGGAAGATATTGCAAGGCAATGATTAAGGAAAAATAAATCGTTTTGTGTTTTTATACCATCAAGTTGAACTTTCTTTAAAAACTCCATTTTACTTTAATGAAAATAATGAGCAGTAGGAGGCAACAGGAGTTTACCAAGGGCTAGTAACATCCCAGTAATTTCATTTGACTTTCTTGAAGTGTTTCTAAAAGGTTTGCAAATACTCAAGTGCAATCAAGAAAAGCAAAGAACCGTCAGGATAAGAATAAAGGAACTTGTAGTTTATATAAGCGTCTGAGGAAATTAAAGTGTCAACTAGAGTTGAGTGAGGTTTATATTGAGTTTAGAAAAGGGAAAATAAAAACAAAAATTTTTGTGAGGTTTTAACTTGGTGTTCCACATTCAGAAGAGGCATTGCACTGAAGTGGAGGGGTTAAGAATTTTGCATTGAAAGAACTTCATAAATTGGGATTTGATGTCAGATAAGCCTGAATATGCATCCTGACTCCTGAGATCTTCTCTTGGTTTCAAATTTGTTCCTAGTAAGTGAAAATAATACCATCATCCACTTTGAATTGTTGTGCAAATAAGTGAAATCATATACCTGAACAATATGGTAGCATACACATAGTAAACCCAAATAAGTGTGAATGTCTTTCCTTCCAAGAGAAGTATATTCCACTGCTGAAGACAATATTAGTTCCTCACATTTTTCTAATAAATGAAGTCCCCTCCAAAAATATCCAACTTCTTTAACACTGGTTCACCCTCCATTAAGCTTCTTTTAAATAATAAACTCCATCCTCCAGATGCTTGAATTCTGACAATACATGATTTGAATGGAGATGCCAGTGTAGCTAGGTTCATGAAATCCAGAGTCCATTTTATGTTGATGAATCATTATGCTCCTGTGTGTTTGGCTATTCATACTTTGACTTGATTCCCCACAGCCTGATCAGCTCTTGGTGACATGATAAAATTAGCTTTCTGGATTAGCAAAGCTGAGGGCTAGCTCTCGGACCCAGTGACTACATGAAGGGGTGACTTCCTGCTCTCTAAGGACCAGCTAATCTTCATGTGTGACATTGCTGCTGCCTTTCTTTTGAATTTCTCTGTGGAGCTACATTATGACCTTACAAATAGAACATGACCTTACAATAGACAGTTTTGGAAATAGGCAACTCTAGAATGTGTCATGAAACTACAGCTATAATACAGTCATGCACAAAATGGCAGCTCATCAGGCAGGAATGTTAGGCAGATTACACAGCAGAAACACTCTTCTCCTCAGGACAGAAAATGACATGAAACTGCAAGCAGGCATTAAGGAAAAAGTTTCCCAGTGGTAACAAATTTTTAGCCACCTGCCAGTTCAGCACAACAGCAAGTGCACATGCTAAATGTCCACAAAACCAAAATGACTTTTTAAACCTTTTGCACAGTTATAAGGTCACTTTTTACCCTTTGAAAACAGGACAATGCTGGGATGCATTATGTGTTTTAAGTCTTTGTCCTGACAAGGAATGATAATTTTTTTTCTTTAATCGAAGATAAAATACACTAAAAAATTCTGAATAACTCTGTGAACATTAATTTTTACAAAAACTTTCAAAATTTAACCCCCCCTATTGTTATAGCATTCCAAAAATACTAGGAATTATGTGGTTAACTCTGATGTGAATTTTGATTTCTTATAATATACCTCTTTTTTAAAGATATATTATAAGTGTTGCCTACAAAACTAAGCTTTCTGAGATATTCCCTAACATTGTGCGCTGGGCCCTTGTTTGATTGGACTTTGCATCCATGTACAGAAATTATCTATGTCTATGGTATCTGACATATAGACATTCAATAGATATTTTTTCAATCAATTCATTAGTTATATTGTTTAATAGATTTTAGAGCATGTCTTTAGGAGGTAAAACACCTTGAGTTAAAAAAAGTTCATAACATTATAGATGTTCAGTGTTGAAAATAATGTCAGAGGCCATGTATTTCATCTTCGTTTCAAAAACAAGAAACTGAGGGCAAAAATGATGAAAGGAATTATATAAGACTTTTAGCTAATAATTTAAAGAACCCAAACATAAAAATATTTTTTATTTACATTTATAATTTTTACACATATTTTCATCATCATATTGATTCCAGTCCTACTTAAAGATCTAGGAAAATACGTTTTATCTCTCTAATTCATCTGTGCATTATGCACATTGTGGGTGATAAATCTGTTACCCACTGGTGATTTATAATATCAGCACAGCAGCCATTTAACCTCAGCTGAATAATAGTCTAAACTCGTCAGTATTCTCACTAAGATAATGTTTCATAATAAATATACCACTATATTCACATTAATGTGAATAAAATTTGTTTAATATTATAAAATAGACCCTCAAATTTTTAAACTATTTATATTCTGGCTTTCTTAGCTTCCAAATAAAGCTTAGTTTCTGTTTCAAGGTATTTTTTGAAACCAGATCAGACCTAGAAAAAGACCTCAAAAACAAAGTGACAAATATTTTAACAATTCATTAATAATCTATAAGATGTGATCTAATAGTGTAATCTCAGGAAAATAAGTAAACATAGTAATTACTTCATAACCCATTTCTTTTTGAATGCCTAATCTAGGCTGGGAAATGTTCTAGAGTGTGACTATACAGTGAAACCTTTTATATAGTTTACAGTCTCCTGGAGTAGTTGGTCAATAAGTAGTCATATAAGCAAGATAGTTTTGATAGTCATCTGTGTCTTGAAGAAAGCAAAGCGAACTGAAAGTACATCTAGTGGTTTGTGAAGGGCAGGAAGTACCATTAAAAAAGCTGCCAACATTTATCAAATGTAGCCTCAAAACTACAATGTGTCAGAAATATTCTATGCAGTTTGCACCTATTAACTCACTGAATGCTATCAATGGCCCTATGGGATTATTACATTCTACGGGACAGACACAAGTAGGTCCATTGCACAGATGAGGAACTTGAGACAAAAAAGTCAGTAACTCCTTAAAGTCACCAAGCCAACTAACTTGTGGTTGAAACCAGGATTTGAATCTAGAAAGTACAAACTCAGAATTTAGCATTCTGCTAAGTGATCAGTGAGGACTTTTCTGAGCCTACTTACTGAATTATAATGTGGATCAAGCCATAAAAACTCCTTGTAGAAGAGAGTCCTAGGCAGAGAGAAGAGAAGTATACAGGATTGGGGGCTGAAATGAACTAGGGCTGTATGAAGACAAAAAGATGGTATGGCTATATTAGAAAAGAAGGGGGAAAGTAGTAGGAAATGATGTCAAACTACAGATCGTAATACAGGCCATGGAAAAGAACTTAGCTTTATTCTGAGTATGATGGCTATAAACAAGGAAATGACTTGATATGATTTACATTATAGAAAGATTACAGGATACCCAGAATATGAGTATACAAGAGATACACAAGTGTAGGGGAACAAGATATAGAAGAGACTGCCAAATGCCTATCCAATAGCCATCTTCCCTTTTCCCTTTTTTTTCTGCTAACATGGACCCAATTTTTCTTAGGTTATAACATTATATTTCTCAGCCTCCCTTGCACCTTGGAGTCTCGGTCCTGTAACTGCTATGGCCAGGAAGAGATAAGGTAAAGGGTGGGACTTTGGGGGAAAAGCAGTCTATGTGAAGCTGAGTCAGCCAGCAGCAGTTTTCCCTTCTCATGCTGCTGCTTTTTCCTCCCCAGAACATGGAGGTAAAGGATAGAAATGCAAGGACCAAATTACAGCTGTAAGGAGATTGGAGGGTGGAAGCTACGATCCAAGGACATCTGAGAGACAGAGTGGGTCAGGGACTGAGGACTATTGCACAAGACCTGGGTCATTACATTCCAATGTCTAGTTTCATGAGAGAAAAATCAGCTCCAATTTTATCTAAGCCACCATTATTTCAATTATTTTCCAACATGCAGTCAAACATAGCCTCTAAATTAAAATAGAGACAAGTCAGAGGGTTATTAAAGTAGTCTGAGCAAGAGCCGATAGTGGTTTGGGTACAGTGGTATGAGTGGAGATGGTAATTCAATGTCATGCTGGTGTGGATAATGCACTCCATAAATATTTACTTAAAATAAACAGTGCATGAATAAATAAATGAATTAATTGAACAATTTACTAAAGTGATAACTAAGACAGTTAAAAAACTATAAAATGAAAACCTGCCATGATTGCAATCATATTAGAGTGCATGTAATAAATTAGCTAATATGCAAAAGGAGAAATGGTTATGTCAGTCTTGTATTAATGTCTTTCTAGCTAGAATAAAAAATGAGTAAAAAATTAAATTTAGCTTCTTAACATGTCATTTAGTCAGAGATTCATTTGGAAGGCAAAATTTAATCCACCTAGGTGACCATATATATAGGCAACTTCCCAGGGACAGATCAACATTTAAATCCTATCAGATGGATGAAACTTTGCTTTTTTCTCAACTCTAAGGAGACAAAGTTCTAATCTTTTTTCTCCCTATCCTTACTGCTTTACATATGCCAGTTTTGCCAGATTGAAACTTTTGGTGGGTACAGTAGAGGCTTTTTATCCCCTTTTTTGTGAGATCAGTGTGATCTCCACCCACTGCCTGCATCACACATTAGGGAATTCTATGAACCATGCAAGGTATCCAGTGGCAGTGGCAATGGTGGCTGATACGCTGGATTATTTAGAGATGCAGCCACGGACAGCTGATTCTTTAGGGACTCTACTTCTACTGACAGACATAAAAGAAAATGCTGAAGTTGTCAGTCTCCTATTTCTTTTATGAGCAAATTTTATTCTTTTTTGTAGCTATGGGATGGAGGTGCATTGCAGGAATGAAGTTCACGTGCCAATCTGCAAAGCTCTTCCTTGTGATGGTAGTAACACCTGTAGAGCACTTTCCACCTGAGGATGGCAAGGACCTCAGTAAAGTGGTTTTATTAAATTGCCAGAGCCCTCTGCAGAAGAGGGATGGTCAGCTGTTATTCAAGAAGAGAAACCTGGACAAAAAGGAGTCCAAGTAACTAGATTATGGTATCAAAATTAGGCAAACTTTATGTGTCTTTTGCCCTGGTCTTATAACTGAGATCAGCACAGCCATGAAGCATGTTGGTGCTTTAATCACCCATAGGTATGCAAGGAAGGGGATACATGATTTCCCAACCTCTACACTGTTGGCATTGTAGGCCAGATGATTCTTTATGTTGGGACGAAGCTGGGGGCTGCCTGAAACCTTAGAATATTTAACAGCATCCCTGACTCTACTACATGCAAGTGCCATTCCCCTATTGTGACCACTAAAAATTATCTCTGGATGTTGCCAAATGTGCCATGGGGGACAATATACCACTTTCCCTCCATTGAGAACCACTCTACTTACTTGATGTAAACTGAAAGGGGGGCTAAAAACACATCTAGATTCTACAACTGGCACTTTAGAGGAATATCCAGTTTCACATACAGAATGCAAACACAGTCTTGATTTGAGCAAACAGTAAAACAGTAAGAGAATTTAGAGCCCAAGAAGGCTTCAGGTGGCAAGTGGTATGTGGGTAAGTTGGGGTTCCTATGGCCAGGATCCTCACTGAATTTAAACCACCTGATGATGTAACTGACTTGTTGCTAGGCTACTGCTTCCCCACCTTTAGGCAATAAGCTATTGCGCTATATAGAGCGCTCAGCCCAGTGCTCTGGGCAGAGGCAGAGACGCTAGTGCTCCATCTTCTGCTGAGAGGGCAAGCTGGGTAATAAACCCTTTCACGACAAAATGTTCTACTGTCATTTCTTTGGTTACACTGCATCCTTAGCCAACTTGCTGGGGGCTGAAACCCATTGGCAAGACATGGTACTAAAGCCATTGGAGCAGGCAAAAGTGAATAAATTTGAATGATTTATCCATTCAGCCAAGTGGGAGAAAGCTGGCAAATAATAGGTGAGGTCTCAAGGCCTTATTGAGCAGACTGGGAGAGAGGGCTTGGGTGAGTGTCAGGCCAGAAGCCGAGACCTGACTAGTGGCAAACAATGAACCAACAGAGTAGGATGACAGCTTCCCCTGTCACTTCTAGACTGTGCCAGATGCTAACTTATGAGGCTGAACACACCCAACATAAACTGCCTTGGGTATAGAGATGGCCAGGGAAAGCCATCAGTAATTATCCAGGGGGTAAGGGAGCACAAGGGTGATCATTGACCTGTTTTACATCTCTTACACTTACTGATCAACTGCCAGATCCTAATTTATCCTGAGTCTGTATTAGATCAGTTCTAAAGCTATAATTACTAGGAGAAGGAGTACTTTTTTATATTTAAATATCATTTAAAATTTTTTAAATAACAACCGTGAGAAAAGCATTGCTGTCATTGATCTTGTCATCTAATACCTTAAAGAAAGGCCTCTCCTTTGGGCCTGGAAATCCTTCTCACTCTCTGATTAATTGTGAGTCTTCCTTTGAAAGTACTATTTTTCCCATAGTGAAATATACTCAAACCAGCTTAGACTTTATGTGAGTTGTAATTTTTACATTTAATGTTCATTCTTTAATTCATCATCAATCCATCCAGTCAAACTATAAACACTTTTTGAACATTAATTGGTGTTAGACACACATCTAAATATGTGATATGCCAAGTGTAAATAAATGTGGTCTCTTGACCTCAGATAGATTACAGAATCTTAGGGATATGATACTTAATTAGTTGTGACAATAGTAATTAATGCTCCTTGTAACACAGTACAGGTAGCCTTGACACAGGCATAATATTTCAGTTAAAACTTGAAGAATTACTGCTTTTCACTGGATGAAAGCATGGATTTGGGACATAACAGAACCAGCAGGGAATACAAAGGTGTGAAACAATGTTATGATCAGAGAACAGGAACACCATTGACATGAGCAGTTGGAACAAAGCCTAGAAAAGTGAGCAGGGATGAGTTTTTAAATATTCTTGTTTGGCATGCTAAGTGATGTAGGCTTTTGGCTTTTCAGCAGAGGTCTTTCTCAGCAATGGAGTGACTTGACCAGGTTCATAATGTAGAAAGATGACTCGGAAGACTGTGAAGATCTGTTAGACTTGAGATTAGCAGCAGGGGGTCTAAGAGAGACCGATTAGCCGACTATTGCAGTTGTGAGTGGGACAAATTATGGTGACCTGAATTGAAGCTGAGACAAAGGCATGGAGAGAAGAGAATTGGTCAAGGATATGTTTAGGTGGTAGGAGTAAATGGATATGGTCATTGGGTTGATTTTATGTAAAGATGTTAGAAATTGAGGAATCAAGGACCAGTGTTCACTGAGTGCCTTTAGGTCAACTATTCCTGAGCAGTTTGGGGTTGGTATCCACCACAACTGTGGACTCTCCAGGACCATTATAAACAGCCACCCAGGACTTTTCTGATTATTTTTCTGGGTATTTTTGTGGTTTTTAAATTTTTTATTTGTTTTTTATTATTATCTCAGTGTTCACTTAGGGTATTCCTTTTGGTTTTGTCATATTTCTCCACTTTTTCCCTCTTGACTTGCTGGAGGCAAGGACCACCAATCTCTCCCAGCTTCTGGAACTCAAACTCTAACATAAATATATCTACCTACTCAAAAAAGTGATGACAAGTTTTTATATTGGATGGCTGGATTAATGGCGATTCTTTAATTCATGAGGGAATACCCACTGCCCATGTTTAGGATCAGTTACAAATGTATCTGGTAGCTCAAAAATAAGTATTGGGCAAAATGCAAATGGGAATATTCTCAAGTTTTGTATTTGGCTATTGAAGTCATGAGCATGAGTATGATCTTGAGAAATAAATGTATAGAATTAGAGGTCAAAGAAAGTATTTTGAGGCTCAATAAAGAGGGAGGGTAAAATGAAAGAGAAAGGGGGAACTGTTAATAGAGAACTATATCCTGAGGCCAACATGGGAAAAAATTCTTGAGACGACGACAGTGACCAATACCTCTGAGATCCAGCAAAATAATAAATTAAAAATGTTCTACCAGATTCTCAAATGAAGAAGTGACTAGCCATAAGAGGCTAGTCACTTCTTCATTTGAGAATTAAAATTATTAAGTAATGAAAGCAGAAGCCATCTCTGTGAATTAAGAAAGGAATGGTAAGTGAGAAAATGATGAAAATAGCTATAGTCTTGGGCAGTAAAGTGAGTAACAGAGCAAGGACTATCTCTGAGAAGAATATATGTGGTATATGTAATATACCTCTGAGAGGACCAAGAAAATATATTTAAATTGGTATAAAGGAGTTCATTATGCTAAGAAGAAAAGTGTGAAGTCCAAGAACAAGGGGGTGTCATCAGTCAAGCAAGAGGGAGCAGAAGGGGAATGAGATCTTTAACATATATGAAGTTTTCTGTCTTGGAGGTGAGGTGGGGTATCTCTTCTTTTAAGACATAAAGGAAAGAAGAAAGAATAGGTGTGGGAAAAAATAGGTTGGTAGAGAGGTAGATAGATAGATGAGTTTGGACGTGGTAGGAGGGATGCCGATGGAGTTCATGTTTCATAGCCTTTTAGATTCTCAGAGGAGTATGAGGCACGATAATTTACTAGGATTGAGAGAAGTGCACTGAGATGGGGTTATAAAAATATAATAAGGACTTAGAATAACTAAAAGAGGGGATGCTAAAGGGAATGACCTAGAAAACAGTAAAATAAATTTCAAGCTCTAATGGAACTGTTTGGTTGAGGCCAAGTGTGTTTTTCAACATCATAGTTTAGTTTAACAGCATAGTTGCCAAAGCTGATGTGTTAGTTGGCTCCATCTTAGGATGGGAATTGACAGTGTGATTTCTTTAGAAGGACAAAAAAAGAAAGAAAAGGAGGGGGTTAACCTTGATTTAGCTTCTATATTTACTGATCAACTTTACCTCGGTTAATCATCACAAAATTTTCAGTAATAGACATTATTTCCATTTTACTGAAGAAGAATCTAAAGTTGAGAAATCAAATCATAGTTCCTTAGAGAGTGTCTCAAGTCTAAAATGGCAGAAACAGGATTTTAACCTGTGGGTATCTTATTTTACATTCAGCTCTCTTTCAAACAAATTATGCTAAGTAAGAATTGATACTAAAGTAAAATCATTAACCAGCGGGTCTAGATGGAATGAAGAAAGCAGATGAAACATAGGGCTTTTGAGATAATAGAATAGAGAAGGGTCAAGAATAAGGGTAAACACTGAATTGTTGGTGCAGCTGGTATATAGCCATAGGAAATGTAAAAGAAGAGAAGGCTCACTCTCACTTTTAGATGCTACCTTTGGGAACTTGATCTTCCTCCTATGTATTATTGAAAGGCAAGAGCCTGAAAAGTAGATGGAGAAGGGTTTTATTTTATGGTTTGTTTTTAACCAGCTTTTACTTTCAAATTTTGACTCCCAGCTAATCTTTCATTAAATACACAGAATTATACATTCTAAACCTAGAAACATTTTTTTCAGCATTAATAGGTGACTTATAAATCTCTTTAGTTCACTTTGCATAACAATGATTAAAATAGGAAGACTTACATAAGTGGAAAATTGGAAAATCTCCTTCTGCTGTCCTGCCCCTCCCCATTTATTTTGAAGTACAGAATAATGTAATAGATTAATCCTGCTCTATTTGTAGTGCAGCATTATTAACCAAAACTTGTTTTTAAAGTCTGTTATAATTATATCTCAGCAAACCAGGGATAAATGGTTTTACTATAGGGGAAATTACTGGGAAGAAATAAAATAACTTGTTTTTATAAAATCACCACACTTTCCATTATTATTAGAGAAGTAGATGATTTATCTAGTGGGTACCAAGGATATGAAAAGCATTTTTATTCTTTAACAAAATCCACAAAAGGAAAACACTAAAGCCAATCATAAATATCTGTGAGTGGCTTGAAAAGTTTCCTGTGTAGCAGAATGAGTCCTCAGTATGGTCAGATGCAGCCTGTGACCTCAGATTGTTACCTCCACTGTGTGTTACTCTTCCAAGGCCAGCACAGATAACTTTGAGGTGCCTATTTTCTCATCATCATCACCTGTTACTTTCTTACAGCAGTCAACTCCTGGCAGAACTAATACTACCACTAATAATGTAACATAGGATATTACAAATTCATTCGGTAAATGGCAGTTATAATGGGAGCAAAATTTTACCTTTACAGTCAGAGAACACATTAATAGCATCTTCCCTTAGGCAGAGAGGATGCCCTTAATCTCCACTCTATTAATAATTTTCATGTATGCCCCACAGGTTCATTTTGTTCTTTGGATTTGCTCTTTTTTTTTACTCAGTCTTATTCAATGTACTTTCTAAAGGTGTATAGTGGACCATATATATCACCATTTTGCAAAATGCTGCTTCTTCAGATTTTGTTTAGATTTCTTTTGTGTTGCTAATGACTGGGATGGAGGAAAAAGAAGCAAGTTGGTGAATTAATGAGTAAAAGGCTAAGTTTAGGGACTTACAGTTTTCTTCTTGCATTATTGCAATGGGGAAGAAAATCAACACCTTGATTTAATAAATATATAAATTAACATTTCTGTTTCAAACCCATGTAACCATTGTGGGGCACTTTTGAGTGTGGAAGGAGGCAATGTCAGTAATTAAGTCAGAGCAACAGAATTAATCCAGGATTGTCCTATGTCAACCAAATGCGTGAACACCCTGCTTTTATGCCCCTTACCCTGTTCTATGCTATTTTCCATGGTTACTTATGAAATTCTCTTATATGTTTTTGGTGTATTGAAAGCCACCTGAACTTGATACTATTTCTCTCTACACTCTACTGTATTTTCCACAGTGATTTGCATGTAGTACATTTTCACAAATCTTTTCCTTCTAAAGCATAAGTGTGTGAAGTAGGTATCAGTATCTTCTACTATGATGTAACCGACCTGGCACATAGCCAATTTAAGCTTCACATGAAAGAGCAGTTTCTGACTCCTGCCTCTTTCCTTTGTACAATAATCTCTTCAGAACCCTTATTACTCTCCAGATCTCTGTCCTCATTTTTTATCTTAAGTGATTTAAATATATATTTATGTTATTTTGTTATCTTTAATTAGACATATGTTCTCCTTGGCTTCCACTTTTAGAGCATTATCTGAGGTCCTGTCCCAAATCCACCCAGTTTACACAAAATCAAATCCTTGGTAATTTCTCTGAAATACTTTCAGTCTTTTCTCTAAGGTCTAACTGATGCAATTTATAGAGATGTTATAAGTGAAAAAATACTTATTTTTAAGTTACATTAGGGCATGCCAGGATTCTAGAACTTTAGAAGGAAAAAAATCATCTTTAATATTACAAACATCAATTACCTCACTTTTGGATGCTAAGATCCAGAAAATTAAAATCATTTGTCCTAGGTCAAAAAGTGGTGGAACAGAAACTTATGTCAATAAATCATGTAAATTTATGTTTTCAATCTGTATGTGTGGATTGTAAAGACCTCTTAATCAAAAACAAAGAAAGAATCTTAGTATATCACCTGCAATGATCAAAAGTTTGACTGTAATGCTTTGACCAAATAAAAGCTTATATCTTCAATAAATAAAAGTCTGTAGACGGGATATAGTAACAGTGTAGGAGCTTTAGAACATCAGCATTTTAGGCTTCTACTGTCTTTCTGGTCCACCATCCTTAGATTGTATCTTAATTCTCTTTATTTCCTCATAATCTCAAGAAAGCTACTCAGTGTACAGATTTCCATCTAATTTTCAGGCAGAAAGATGGAATGAAAAAGAAAGACACGATCTATATTTGGAAGGCAAAATACTCCCATAATTCTCTAGGAGAGTTCTTCTTGAATCTCATTGGCTGCCCATGACCGTAAGAAAGGATGGGACATGTAGACTAAACTGACAGGCTACCACTCAAAAAAACCCTACAATAATTTCCTAAAAAGGAAAAGGAAGTGTTTAAGAGGCATCTAACAGTGTCTGCTACAGTTGGCTTAAATAGGAAGGGAATTTATTAAAGTATCTCAGTACCTCCATGAAGATCAAAGTCAAACAATGGAACAAGCAGTGACACCCACGCACACCTCAGGGTCTTTCTGGTAAAACGCCATTCTTGCTACTTGACACCACACTCTCCATGCAGTGACTTGACAGTTAGTCACTATACTCCTGTTTTCCTCAAGGAGCTAGACCCCAGCATGTCTCACTTGCAACTTATTTTCCTGAAAGCATTCTTTTTCAAACTGATTATCTGCAAAACTTTCATCCTTGCTGGTTTACCTTAAAATATCTGAACTTGGTTGATAATGACTGAAGATGATCTGAGGGTATTTTAATATGTTACCACTTTTGATGACATTTTAATATCACAGGTCTTTATGTGATTTTATTCAAGGAAATTAGTGTAGTGGCAAGTTTAGGTTCCAGTGCAAGGCATTAGTAAGGAGAGATTTTTAGGAGACAAACTCCCTCCTCAAGTCCCTGAAAGAAAATCAAGCAGAAAGTTAACTTTGGTCATATGACTTATTATATAGAAAGAGCACATGGTTTTAGTTTTTGGAGTTAGAAGGCTGAGATTAACATCACAACACTACAGCTACTGTAGTGTGATTGGCTGTGTTTATAGTTGGTGTTTCAGAGGTAAAATGGGGAGAAGCAAGTCTTCCTCAAAGGGTTGCTCTGAAAGTTAGTGATAACTGTACATGAGGATGCTGTCCTAAACTGTAATGGGCTACCTGCCCTTCACATGCTGGATTTTATTAGCAAGAGATAAAAAGAAGTAAATTTGAAACAGGTGCTCACCTTTGGTTGAAGGACAGCTCTGTCACAGCCTTGAGCTTGTTTTAAACACTTGAATGCTTCCCACTGCTGCCTCTACTGAAGTCATTTAATATTTCTGTGTTTCAACTTCTTTATTAGTAACAGAGAGATAGAATTACTTGCTTTTCATTATCACAAGAAAGATGTGGTGCAATATATGTTTAAGAATAACAGAGAGAAACCTACTGGTTTTCTAGGAGCTGCTTAGAAAACAGTGTTTACAGTGGGAAAAACAAACAAAGCCAGGAGAATGGAACCAAACATACCTGGCAAAATTAAGAGATCAAGGACACATTTTTGAAAAATTGCAGTTAGATTAGAAAAGAAAAAATGCTGGAGAACCTTAATGAGTGGAGTTGATGGCTTTAATATCAGCCCAAAGAAACTGGAAGTAAAGCCAACCACCATTTCCCCCTACTATATTATAGGCATGGCTTTCCAAAGTCACCAAACCAGGGCTTCACACCTAACCCAACTGCAGTTTCAACCTCCCCGAGAAATGTCCTCAGTAGGGAATTTTCTGGTCAGCGGCAGTGAGGTAATCTGTCACAGGACGCCTCTCCATCCCCCAAAACATGAGGTCATCTGCATGATAAGAGCTCCTGCTTTCTAAGGGAAGGTGACCTGGCCTGAACCAATCCCTTCTTTTCTTTTGCTAATAACTTCTTACTCCATCCTTCTTCCTATGAAGACCTTCCATTCTGTATGACTCCATGGACCGTTTACCTCCATCGTAGGAGGGACGCTGCCCAATCCATAAATTGCTTGATAAAGCCAATTAGATCTTCACATTTACTAAGGTGAATTTTGTCTTTTAACAGTCGTATGCTATCTTCTGTTGAGTGCCTACTATGTATATGACATGGTGTGAAAACCATTAAATATACCATCTTTTCAAATTCTCATCACAATTCTATAATGCCCTTATTTACTATAATACCCACTTTTGCTACACAATTCTATAATGTAGATAATGTCCTTTCACAGATGGGGAAGATTGAGACTCAAAGAAGATAATGAGCTTTGCCAAAGTTATACAAATTATACACACTGGAATCAGATTTAAACCTACGTTTGGGTGACCCCAACATTTTTGTAACTAATCACTACATTAATCTGCTTATTCTGCCATTCAGGATTTCTTTTCTAGCAACCACAAAAAAAAAAAAAAAGTTGAATACCTCCAGGAAGATTATTACCAGGTTCCTTGCAGATAAACAGCTCTTGTCTACATTTCTGGTGAAAGTGTACCACCAAATAAACAGAAACCCCACTGGCATGTAGGCAAATTCAGTTACTGACTGCGATTAGAAAACAGAGTAGGTAGACTTAGCTATAGATTCAACTAACAGCATTTGATATGTGCACGCTATTAAGGACTGAGAAATCTAACCATAGTCATTGAAAAACAGTCTTTTCACAAAAAAGAATTCTGGAAGGAGGGTAGCATATTGGCACAAAAGAGATTTGACATTTACAGCACCCACAGGAAATAGAAGGTGGTAAAAGTGAAAAATAAAAAAAAGGCAGGAATAGAGAATACATTTCAAATACTTATGTCTTTGTTTCATGAAAGGAAGCATTGCTTACAACACTAGCAAAACACTTTTAATTAGGAAGCTGTTAATCTTCAATATTCAGCTATCTATGAACCATTCTAAAAGGCATTTAGTTAAAAATAAGTGAATCTTCTCGAACTGAATCCTCTCAACTGATTCAAGCATAGTGAAGATTACCCGTTAATGTTGCTGTTAGTATCTAAGGCAGGTCAAATATACCACTTCATTTTTAATCCATATTTTTTCTAATTTGGACTTTTCAAATATTCTTTGAAGAGCTCTGACTGCCTCCTGATGTTGAGTCTGGTTGTTTGATTAACTAGTCCCATAAAGTGTATGAAAAAGCAGGAGGTAAACCGCTCTATGCCATGCCCCAGAAGCAATTTGCATCATACTTGACACAACCTGCCTCCATCAGTGAAGGAGCTGCTCAAAAGGATTTCTCAACCTTTGACGTTTCAGAAACTATAGAACAGCTGAAGGCTAGACTGTCATTAACAGATGAGATTGTTCAAGTTACCCTATTCTCCTATTTTACCCAGCTTAATTGGCACGTCAGTCTATGGATCCTCCCTGTGATAAAAGACCGAATGTCTCCTGACTCTCCCAGGCTGACTGGTGAGTTTTAAGGGGCTGCGGTGTTGCTTGCAGACAGTGAGACCATTCAGTGAACCTTACTATCAAAGTTGACAAAGCAGCAGACTGAGTGTAGGGAAGAATATTTCCACATGCATTATTCTAGTTGTCAAGACACACTATCAAAGGAGACTTGGAGATCTGGGGCCACTGGTTTATGTAATGCCTTTCTTTCTTTTCTTTTATGTCCTTTTTTTGCCCTTAAGAATGGAGAAATTAAATGTAACAGTAAAATCCAAACTTTCTTGGATAGGCAAGATTTCAGTTTATGAAATAGGGAAAAAGCTTTGGAAAGAAGAAAAATAGAGTTCTAGAGAAAAAAATAATGTCCTGAAATTCGGTTTTTGTTTTTATGTGCTAGCACTCGCTGGGCCGGTGTGGGCTCTGCAGTGCCTGCTGTTGACTCTGATGTAGCCTGAGAGATTGTTTTGACCCATAACATTTGCCACAAGATGTGTAAGTGATAGGACTGAACTGTTATAAAGAACCAAAAATGTATAAAGTGGGATGTTAAATAGACCTTTAATCACGGCTGGAAGCACATCTCTTGTCCAGGAAATGGACAAGAAGATAAGGACAGCAGGGATTTCTGGAAACATTATGAAAGGCATCAGAAATATCTCTGAATCCGGAGCTGTTTGACCAGAAATGATGAAGGTATTTGGAGCCTGACATAGGTTCAGGTGAAAAGGATGAGCAAATGCTAGGACTGTGTCAACACAGAGACACCACAGTGGCCTGATTCAGGCACACCTCCCATTTCCAGAAACTCATATTCCTGTTAAGTGAAGTATGTGAACATAGTTGTAAGTTTATCTTCCTTTTGAAAAAAGGTTAAATAGTATTTATCTAACTAAGCGTGTATCTTGGTGCCTTTCAAGCTTTGTCTTCTATTCCTATTACATTTCTTTCTTTCAAGTCGACCTGAGTTTTGATTGGTACCTGAACATATTTTGTTTCTCTGTCTTCTCTTATGCCATTCTGGCAGCTAGTAGGCCCTTTTATCCACCTTATTCCTTATGTCAGACCCTGCTACTGTGCTGCCTTTTTTCTGAAGACTCTTCTGACATTCCATGCCAAAGGAGTATCTCTCTCCCTTGAATTTCTCTTGTGCTCTTTAATTTCTCTGATGCAGTTCATATTTTACCTTACATCTTAGTTATCTCCCCTACTGTAGAAAAATCTCCTTGAGTATCCCATCCTTACTACAAAACTATATTTTAATGATCTAGATATAACCTCTATCTTGTCAGTAGAAAACATTGTAAGGGAAGAGTAAAGAATGAAAATATTCCAAGAGATGATTTTTATTTAATTCTTCATACCATATTTTTAAAAGGTGTATAATGACATTCTGAAACAAGTGTTTGTATAGTAATGATGAAATAAATAGCTTAAATGGAAGGAGTATGTAGTTAGGAAATTCTGTGTGCCTCTCATAAAATGTCATCTAGTAAGAATTCAAAGTTTTAGTCATACCTCATTATATTAATTAGTGAATTTATTGGAGAAATATAAATTATAAGACATATCTGGACAGTTTACTCAGAAACTGTAGTATTCAGGGCATCAAGTTAGGAATATAATAACTTATCTCAGGTCCTTACAACTATGCAGAGTAGATATTGTCTCAGTTTACATGTGATAAAACCAAGGTTTATGAAGAGTAAATGACTTGCTAAAGGGCACATAGCTAATAAATAGCCAATCATTACAAAGCTTGGCCTTCAAAATGCCTGTCTTCAAAACTAACAAGAGAATCTCAGTAATAGGTAAAGATAAGGCAGCTCGGCTTCATATATCAGTTGATTGTTTGATTGATTCATTCATTTGACAAATATTTCTGAGCAGCATATTAGAGGCTGAGATGCAGCAGTCAACAGCTATATTTGGTCAGAATAGAGCTGCTGAATCTCCGGCCATTGCATCTCCATTCTAGACAAAAGGAAGGGCAATGAGAAGAGACACATCCTAGTCTTTCCCTTTAAAAAAATTTTTTTTATCTTGTTATCATTAATCTACAATTACATGGCTAGTCTTTCCCTTTTAAAGGAGTTTGGTTAAAGTCATTCTTAAACCTTTTCTTTTAGCTTACTTGGCCAGTGGTTAATCACATGGCCACCTCCATCTGCAAGGCAGGCTGAGGAATGTAGTTTTCAGTTGTGCACCTTAATATTACAACAATATGTATTTAGTGCAATATTTGTACAGAAAAAATGTGCAATGGCTATTTGGTGGCAGCTAGCTGTCTCTGATGCTCCTCTCCAAAACCATCATACACAGAAGAACCAAGTGACCTGTTAGTACTGTCTTCCTGTGAACTGAATCAGCCCAGTACCTCAAAGTGTTCCTAGCCCATAACTGGGATAAATATCCTTCCTCCCCGATGTACTCCTCTTTTCTCTTTATGCCTCTTTCAAGTTCATCATAGCTTTATATACAAGAGCATGGCCATTCTGTTTCACTCACAACTCTCTTTTTAGCTCAAAAAAGTTATGCATAGCTTAGTATAATTAAGAATAAACCAAGTTTCAGAGTAGGTTTACAAAAGATATTAATTATAGGAGAAAGGGAACTGAAAGAAAATTAAAGCAGTACAAAATGATAACATACAGATGAAAAGTCGGTTTTGATTGTTTTTTACTATTATTAAAAAATTTTAAAGTCTATGTGAGTTAAATTCAAATAATATTCAAAGGGTAGGAAATATGTATATTTAATTGTTTAAGTCATTAAGAAGAATTAGAGAAGTGCTTTGTAATCAGTGTAATTAACTAATTCTCTGCTCTTTCCAAAGAAGGAGGTAAAGTATTGCCTCAATTCCTTAATGACTGATAATTTTAGGGAAAATTTTTTACTTGGGAAAGTGACAAGAGTAAAAAAAAAGTTATCTTCAAAAGTGAATATCATAACAGCAGTGTAGGGAACAGGAAATCTGAGAGTACTGGATGTCTTTTGGATGTTTATTCTCTCTCAGCAGCCATTTCACTTTGTTTTGAGGAGACAGCTGGAAGCTCACAGGTTTAAAAGAAAAGATTTAGGGGAAAAAGTAGAACCACATAGACAAGATGTTTTGATTATTAACAGCCAGCTATAGTTTATATTGTGTATTTTAAAATGGATTTAATTAAGCTGGTGGAGCAGTGTTCCTTAGTCCTCCCCAATAAGCTAATAAAGCCCCCATCACTCCTAATTGTCTTCCACAGAGAGAACTACTACAAAAATCATACAGTTGCTGCTAAAAGGATATTCAGTGCTTCTTTAAAAAGTAAGAATTCTATGGGGTAATAAACAAGTTCATGTAGGTGACTCACATGGAATAATTAGGTAATCTGATTTAAGTTTGGTCAAAGAATGTGAAATATTGATAGAAACAACTATTGAAGAATGAGGAGAGTCATATATGTGTGCACAAACATGTAAAGAATACTCACATTCATACCAGCACTTTTTTTTGCCTAAATTATTTTTGTTCATTTTGTTATCATTAATCTACAATTACATGAAGAACATTATGTTTACTAGACTCCTCCCTTCACCAAGTCACCCCTACAAACCCCATTACAGTCCCTGTCCATCAGCGTAGTAAGATGCTGTAGAATCACTACTTGTCTTCTCTGTGTTGCACAGCCCTCCCCGTGCCCCCCAGACATTGTACATGCTAATCATAATGCCCCCTTTCTTCCCCCCAACCTTATCCCTCCCTTCCTACCTGTCCTCCCCAGTCCCTTTCCCTTTGGTAACTGTTAGTCCATTCTTGGATTCTGTGATTCTGCTACTGTTTTGTTCCTTCAGTTTTCCTTTGTTCTTATACTCCACATATGAGTGAAATCATTTGGTACTTGTCTTTCTCCGCCTGGCTTATTTCACTGAGCATAATACCCTCTAGTTCCACCCATGTTGTTGCAAATGGTAGAATTTGTTTTCTTCTTATGGCTGAATAATATTCCATTCTGTATATGTACCACATCTTCTTTATCCATTCATCTGCTGATGGACACTTAGGTTGCTTCCATTTCTTGGCTATTGTAAATAGTGCTGCGATAAACATAGGGGTGCATTTGTCTTTTTCAAACTGGGCTGCTGTATTCTTAGGGTAAACTCCTAGAAGTGGAATTCCTGGGTCAAATGGCATTTTTATTTTGAGCATTTTGAGGAACCTCCATACTGCTTTCCATAATGGTTGAACTAATTTACATTCCCACCAGCAGTGTAGGAGGGTTCCCCATTCTCCACAACCTCGCCAACATTTGTTGTTGTTTGTCTTTTGGATGGTGGTGATCCTTACTGGTGTGAGGTGATATCTCATTGTGGTTTTAATTTGCATTTCTCTGATGACTAGCTATGTGGAGCATCTTTTCATGTGTCTGTTGGCCATCTGAATTTCTTCTTTGGAGAACTGTCTGTTCAGCTCCTCTGCCCATGTTTTAATTGGATTATTTGCTTTTTGTTTGTTGCGGTGTGTGAGCTCTTTATATATTTTGGATGTCAACCCTTTATCGGATCTGTCATTTATGAATATATTCTCCCATACTGTAGGATACCTTTTTGTTCTATTGATGGTGTCCTTTGCTGTACAGAAGCTTTTCAGCTTTAAATAGTCCCACTTGTTCATTTTTGCTTTTGTTTCCCTTGCCCAGGGAGATATGTTCATGAAGAAGTTGCTCATGTTTATGTCCAGAGATTTTTGCCTATGTTTTTTAGAAAAAAAAGAGTTTAATGGTTTCATGACTTACATTCAGATCTTTGATCCATTTCGAATTTAGTTTTGTATATGGGGTTAGCATACCAGTGCTTTTATAATTGATTGCTTAATTGTTTAATTAAGTATATCCTTTCAACCAAAAAGGAGACTCATCAAGTGGCTTCTCAATACACCCCCCAACACACACACACACACACAAAACCAAATGAAGGTAGATGAGATGTAATTGTGACAAAAAAGTTCAAAGCAAATAAACTGAGCCAAATGTGGTTATTAAAAAGTACTTCATAAATATCTATGCATTTGCTATCTATTGGTGACAAATCTGGTTTTTCTAGCCAATGAAAAGAGGGCGATCTGGTAAATCACAGAATTTAGTCTGTCTGTAAATTTAAGAGCAATTCAGCATCTTAGGAAAGGCACAGCTATAATTGATCCTAAAATCAGGTATGAATTTCTTTTGAGGGTTCTCGTTTATAAGTGTGTACTGTGTATAACTAACTGAGCAATATCCTCATCACCATGTTTTAAGATTGTTTCAGAATTTATATTAAATCCTAATATAGGATCTAGTGAGATCACATGAAGCATGATTCAATAATCTAGAATTATTCCAATGTCTCTATATCAGTTTTCCATATATCTAGCTTGAATCTTGGGGTAATTTTAGACTGTTTGTGAAATAAATAAATAATGCCTGCTGAAGGCAATCCATTCACAGATATTGGTCCTCTCAGTCTACTTTATGTCATCAGGGAATGTTGACTGTCGATGAAGCTATTGATAGTCTGTAAATTGACCCTACTATTCATTAGTAATAAACAAATTAATAGATATTTATGTAAGTTGTTATGTTTTATTCACATTCTAATGTTTAGTTTACTGCCTTCTTAATTATTCTTATGGAATAGAGAAATAAATGACCTGATGATTACCCTTTTGGGAGAAAATGCTGAGAAAAGCACATATTTATTAGCTACCAAAGACAAGAATCATCAGTGAAGTTATACACCTTTCATGTGTAGAGTAAAAGCTTAGGTACAGCCTCCTAAGTTTTCTGGTGTTACTGGATATTAGCAGTAGTACAAAATGGGGCCACAATGAATGGCACTGAATGGAACACTTGATTCAAGGCACTTTCTCTCAAGGTTTTTTTGCATTTTGTTTTTTTACAGTAAAAGGCACACACGAAGAAGAGATACATACAATATGATTTTAATTATAGAGTTAATTGGGTATTGAAACTTTATAAAAATCTTTCTTGTTGTGACTTGTAACTTCCTTCTTGATTGTATGTTCTTAAGGTATTCTTTTTCTTTTCCACAACAAACAAAAGTCATAGAAGGCTCTAAAGTATATGTGAACTGTCAGTGTAGCTAGATTAATGACAATTTATATAAAAGGTATAATTTGCATGTTAGGATTATAAAACAGAATAAAGCAAACCTTGTTGAAGGTCTGAAAAATCTGATTAAATGGATGACTTTCTATTGTGTTAGTAGAAAGGAGTCAGGCTTCAGAATGACGATAGTGGCTTCATTCACTTTGTTAAACTCCTGTCCTTCCCACCCTGTCAGTCATCAATTTCTAAGACAATAGTTCTTTGACCTTACAAAACCAACCATTGGCTCCTGCATCTATTCTTGATCGATAGCTTTCTCTACATCCTAGCTTAGATACAATGTTCCAACTCTTCAAACATTCTGCTGTTACTCTAACTGCCTTGCTTTGCTGCCCTTCTAATATGTGGATGACCTGAGTCAAGGGTAGTGTAGATTTCAAACAAGTAAAGTCAAAAAACATTTATTAAGTTATTTCAAATAGATTCTGTGAATAAACAAAGTTCTTACACATCTGTTACTTAGCACTTACATTAATCTGTGTGGATTAGTGTTGCTAGGCATGTGGTAAGAGGAACCAACACATAAACTGAACAGAACTAGGCTTCCTTTGAGCTTCATCCAATTAAGAGATAATTGAGGAAAGAAAACAGTAGAGATGAGCATGGGGGAAAAACATGTCTACAAATCGTTCTACTCATTTATTACTCTCAGAAAATATATAATTTTATGTTTTATAAAGATCTATCTTAGTTTCAGTGACAAAAATATAACTCAAATGGTTAAGGATAACTTTGACTTTCTTATAATTTAAGAGTCAGAACTAAATTCTGATATTTTGGATTCAGATGCTCAAACATCAAGAACCTGTCCATTTCTAAATTTTGTTCTCCTTGGCTTTGGACTTACTATCATCAGACGTGTCCCACAGCCCTAAGCAGGTTCAGGATTCTTCAACCAGCTTGGCAATTCAGCGTGTTTACAGTGTCTTTGAAAAACAGCACTTTCTAAATTAATGCTTTCTACCAAACTCCCATGTTTTATCTAACTGCCCTGATTTAGGATACACTTACATTCTTAATCAATTACTGTGACAAGAAGAATGGTGTCACAAACCAACCTAGGTCAGTTTGGTGATGCACAATGACTGCATTCCTTTTGGTAAATGTCAGTAGCCTCCAGTAGTTAGAGGCAAGTGATGGCTGTGGGTTCTACCCTGAAACTTCATACCAGCTCTCAGGGAACACAAGTCTTGCACAAAATCCTGACACATATACAGGAAGACATGATGCCCTCAAATTGTGCTGGGGCCTCATTAAAGCCCCAGCTCTAGTTTTGGTGCTTCAATTGTGACAGTATTCTGGTGGCAAGATTCAACTCACCACACTTGTGGCAGTTAGGCAAGCAAAATCCTCTGGAGTAACTAGATGGAATTACTATGTAATTATTAGGAATTCTGGATATAATTATTTAAGAATCAAATTGAGAGTAGCATTTCTAAGGGCACACATTGTTCTGCTTGCTTGATTTTTATGCCCTATTTACAAGGGCATAAAATCTATGCAAATCCATACATCCTGAAAACTAATAATTCCCTAGTGAAAGCCCATCTCTAATATCTATTATGTTCATTAACCAGCCAATAATTTTAATGGTAAAAATTAAATTCCAGTATATAATTATGTTAATTAACAAAACTTCTGGTGTTGGTTGAAGATACAGTTGGAATGCTATCATCAGCTACATTCGGAATAAAAATCTAGCTAATTATATTTGGAATCTGCATTTCAAATTAGGCAAATGGATCACCCTTAGGAGGTAGAATAAAACTAACATACATATACATTGGTATCTCACTGTCTATACTATAATATCTTAATACTAATTACAGACCCAGTAACATCTCACTTCTAAATATTTCAGAATGTTTCTCTAAAAGTAAGAGTATCTTCTTTCATAGACAGAATAACAGGATAGCAAATAAAATGGATTAAAATTTCTTAATATTAAATAACACACCTTCCATATTTGAATTCCCTAATTACCTTAACATATCTTTTGCTGCTAATCTGACTTCTTTTTTTTTTTTTTTTGAGAGGGCATCTCTCATATTTATTGATCAAATGGTTGTTAACAACAATAAAATTCTGTATAGGGGACTCAATGCACAATCATTAATCAACCCCAAGCCTAATTCTCAACAGTCTCCAATCTTCTGAAGCATAACGAACAAGTTCTTACATGGTGAACAAATTCTTACATAGTGAATAAGTTCTTACATGATGAACAGTGCAAGGGCAGTCATATCACAGGAACTTTCGGTTTTGATCACACATCATGAACTATAAACAATCAGGTCAAATATGATTATTCATTTGATTTTTATACTTGATTTATATGTGAATCCCACATTTCTCCCTTATTATTATTATTATTATTATTATTTTTAATAAAATGCTGAAGTGGTAGGTAGATGCAAGATAAAGGTAGAAAACATAGTTTAGTGCTGTAAGAGGGCAAATGTAGATGATCAGGTGTGTGCCTATAGACTAAGTATTAATGCAAGCTAGACAAGGGCAACAAAACATCCATGGATGCAGAAGATTTCTCTCAAAACAGGGGGGGTGAGGTTCTAAGCCTCACCTCTGTTGATCCCCAATTTCTCACCTGATGGCCCCCCTACGACTGTGCCTGTCTTAGGTTGTTCCTCCCTTGAGGAATCTTACCCGTCTCTGGCTAACCAGTCATCTTCTGGGACCATACAGGGAAATGTAAAGTTGGTAAGTGAGAGAGAAGCAATATTGTTTGAAAAGGTTAGCTTTTTACTTCTTTGCAGATTTATGCCCTGTGGCTTCTATGCCCAGCTGCTAATCTGTCTTAATTAAGATCCATACATCACATCTTTATGTTCCTTTGGTTTTATCTTCCTCAGAAGCACCTTTGTGAAGAAATTCTCATAAGGTGAAGACTCAGTTATCCTAGAGAATGTCCCACCTCTACCGTTCAGATTTGGCTGGTCAACCTTGTAGTACTATTTATTTCCTGAAATTTTCTTAAATTAGAAATTTAATTTAAAGGTTTAATTAAAATTTAAATATTTTTAGCAAAAATAGATTGTGATGTTGTATACTCTATATAATACTCTATGCTTTATGAGGACTATTTTTTCTAGTAACATTGTGAACTCCTAGCTTCAATTCATACAACCATAAATTTCTTTTCTTTTTTATGCCCAAATCATCACACTTTAGTCTCATTTTAACCTCTTCATTGTGACTCCTTAGCTTCTATGTCCTCATTACATGATCCATTAAGTCTGAAAATATCCTTGCTTTCTGACCCAGCAAGATGTTCTAGGTTCAACTTGGATCACTTCTGCCATAAACAAAAAGTTAGCCCTTTCTCAGAGAAGCCCTGGTTCTTGAAAAATGGTGCTAGAGACCAAAATTTGGGCAACAGAATTTGCAGTTCAGTTTTGCTGTTCCAGTGGCACTTGCTCCTAAGCTATTATGATAGAAATGGATTAGAATAGATAAATGTATGTCTAAAAATCACTACATTGCACTGTTCCATCTTAATGTCTGATACTTTAATTGGACTCTTATTTTCACACTGAAAACTTGATTCCTAAAAATATTAAAAAGTATTTGCTTTATTTAAAATCTGAAAATGTTGCTGCATTAAGATATCAATAGAGATGTGAAATTTAGCTAAAATTGTTTGAAGTTGTTTTTGTCCTTAAAATACATTCCACCATGAGTATGTAATTAAAATACTGTGTTCTAAAGTCATATAGTTCTCAACCCTGTTCTTAGGTAAATACTTACTGATATAATACATGCTAATACACATTTAGCTCTATAATGGATCAATTAATAGTTATAATATTATATATCACATATAATATATATTACATATTATATTTATAAAATAATATTCTAAAAATATGATATATAATATATATTATTTCCAACTAGTCAGTTTCTGCTTTTTACTATTTAACTTTTTTAGTAATATTACAACATGTATATTTAGCATGTTAAAGTTTCATATTCTTAACTGTTTATTACATGGAAATTAAAAATATTTTAATGACTTTAAAATTACTCACTCTTCTTTTTCAAATAATCTATTGCATTCCCTTATTAATTTATGATTCTGTATATTATTATGCCCAAACTTAGAACATCTAAATTAAATCTCCTAGTTAGCATTATTTTGATAAAGAGCTATTTGTAAGATTTTAAAATTCTTCCTAAAAATACCTCATGTGACTAGAAAAGAAAAGTACATGTAAATCCAAGTTCCTAAGCTTTTTTTAATATCCTTTTTTTAGTCATGGATCAGAAGCAGCACTTCTTTTATATAAGTAAATTCATATTTAAGTATATTATGTAATTAAGTCACTGGGAAATCCTAATGTAGTGTAGAATTCCATGTTCTTAGCAGAATCCAAAATGGTTTTGAAATCACTCAAAATGGTTTTGGAATCACATTTTCCTGGAGCATCTCAGGTCCACATAGCCAGTCCAGGAACCCCTTCTTTGGCCTGAATTTCTGATATAAGCTAACATTCTTATCTTCTATCTTCTACCATCTGATCAGAGCTGCATTGTCAGTCATGAGCAATGTTTTCCCCAAGTTGGGTATATACTTTATTCCATTGTAATTCCAAATTATCTTTGATCATGATTGCTATTCAAAAAAGTATTTTTGAGCAAAATGTGTCATGTAATCTAAGTATATCATGATTGGAAGAATCATTTCTGAGAACAAATAAACTAGAAGACAAAGGGGCCAACCAAAGAGATTGTCCAAAGCAAAGAGACCCTTGGGTCTTTTTTGCTGATACTAAGTGAACTTACCAGTTGCTTACCCCCAAATAAATCAAGTGTTATCTACGGTTTATATTTTTTGTTGTATCTAAGGGCTGGATTATTTAATGACTAAATTCAAACACAAACACATGTGCAAACTTTCAAGACTCAACATGAGAAGGTAACATTTTGTCTTCCTCTCCAGCATAAGGCTTTTAAATAAACTATTGCTGAAGCAGTCACAGTTGTGAAAACTGTGTATTAAACAATAGAATGAAAACAGATACAACTGAGGTTGAAACTGAGTTATTAGTATTTTTCAGGTGGTTTTTACACATGATTGTGGCTTCCGGCAGAAGGGTGTTCCCAGCGAATCCCTTCTGAAAGTGGTGAAACCAAAACAAGTCAACGGTAAGGGTAGGTTAGGAGAAACCATTTTTTATTGCTCACAGTTTGCATGAATCTGCTAGCTAGGCCCAGCCCTGTCAGTCTCCTCTGGCCACAGCTTGTGCTCACCCACCTCAGTGCACTCTCCACTTCCTACCGGCTGCTTCTGGGAGGAACTGCATTGGTGGGTCCTTGGTGACTGGTAGACACCAGATCAATTACATCCCAGGAATGGAGGGAAGGAGAGAATGGCCGTTATCTCTACACCCCTTTCCCCAGAGGCTGTGGGAAGCTGCGTGGTAGATGCCTATTGATATGTCAATGAACTAAGGCCAGGTGGAAGATTCTGGAAGTTCTGCAATTTACCCCACAATGATAAAACAATAAAATAAATGAAATATATCCTTTGAAGATCAAGAAGGATGAATTTACATATATATCAGTGTACTAGCAGAGATGGACATAAAGCTATTTTATAATAAAAATTCTCCACAAAGACATATTTTAATTGAGAATCTATGCCTAAAATTAATGAATAACAGGATATAGTTGAAATCTTTTTCAGAGCAAAGCAGAAATTAATATTGAGCAAATATAAATAGATGGGACATATATACATATTCCCCAAAAAAAGTGAAGAACAGAAATCCTAGTTCTGAAACAGTAAAAAACAGTTTTGTAGTACTTGAAAGCAGAAATTTCAGTTATCTTGAAAAGTAATTTTGATATGGTGTTTTAAATATCTAACATTTTTGTTGATTTATTTCACAATCACTCATTTTTAAAATACTGCATTTGTGTTTTTTATCTTGTTTCTAAAATGTTTCTTTAATATGTATTTAGATTTTTGAGAAAAAAATAGGGATCAGTTTGATCCTTGTATTAATTGCTAACATACTAAGGCCAAAAATGCTTTTCAAATTCCCACCTTTGATCAGGGTAATTTCCACTCCGTATCTTACAGGATGAAGTTCACATTCTTGATTCAGCTTTTGCAGCCTACTCTACCAGTCTCACTCCATGCCCTCTCCACTTTATTCCCTTTTCTACAGTCACAGCCAACTTCTTGAATTCTGTGGACATACCACCATTTTTCACAAATGTATATTTATTCAGATTATTTCCAATGCCTAAAAGCTATTTCTCTTTTCCTTCTCTCCTCTCTTTTTCATTCTCCCAGGCTCCTAATTCTTCTGTAATATAAGGCAGGGGTTCTCAAAGTTAGCCCATGGATCAGCAGAATAGCATCACCTGAGAATGTGTTAGTAATGTAGATTTTCAGGCCCTAGCCCTGACCTACTAAATAGAAAACTCTGGGAAGGGACCTAGCAAGTCCTCCAGGGTGATGCTGATGAAAACTAAAGCTTGCAAACCATTGGTAAGGTATCCTAGACAACCCAGTTACAACTCCATAACCAAGCCTCAGGGGAACGAAAGCAATGGTTCCTTGTTTTCTAGGATTCAGCAGCTGATATAGGGATTGACAGTAGACACAGTGTAAGTGACTTTCAGCCTTGGCAGTACTTTGTAAATCACCGTAGGAACTTTTTTACAAACAATGAATACTCATTATCTCCAGAGATTCTGGGCTGAGGTTCCACGTGGGCATTGAGATTTTGAACAGCTCTCTGAGGGAGTCTAATGTGCAGCCAGTTCTGAGAATAACTGCTTTCTCATTTCCACCACCTCACAAATGCCTCAGAAACGAGTGTTCATTCACCTGCATGGGTGTCCCTTATGACTGTGACTCTGCCTTCTTGGCTCTCAGTTTTCTCTGTTGCTTCAGCTACCCTCTCAAAGCTTTGCATTCAAAGCTCCAAAAATGAAGGTTTCATCACAACTTTATATGGAGTGAGTGCTCCTTTTCGATGAATGCATCATATTGAGTCTCCTCAAAGTTTGCTGTGGTCCTGCAGATCTGGCCTACTGATGTCTGCCCTTTGGCTATAGCACTGGACACCTGCTCCAACCAGAAGTGGACAAGGTAGCAGTGATGTCAAACACTCTTCTCAGATGTTAAGTCTGGGCAAATCCAGTTTCATCTTTCTATTGATGTTTTCAGTAAAGTGCCTTATGTTGTAATTATTTATCAGTAAATTTTTTTCTCCAAGTTGATTGTAACCTTAATATCAGGGGTGTGTTTTCTTACCATTTTATGCTCCATAAAATCCCCACTCAATATGAACACAACCCATTCCACTCACACCCACTTATCCTTGCTCAATAAAATGTGTTCTTATAGACTCAATTTGATGCAGCAATAAACTCTTTTCGCTATGATTGTAGACCACTGATGAAAAATGAGTATACATGAACTTTACTATTAAAACTTGCATTAATAAATATTTTTAAACCTGTTAGAGGTAAGCAAATGATGTCAACCATGTGACTTATCACTGGCTACCTTCATTATGTAAGTTTCTTCACCTGGAAACTTCTTAGGCAACCACCCAATACCTACCACGTCTGGATGTGCATTTAATGAAATTCTGAGGTGATTCAAATGTACTTTAAAGTTGGAGAAGCACTGATTTAATTCTCAAATCCTTTATTTGGGTTAGAGCTACACATTGGTTTCTAACTGATTTCATAAGTACATAACTTTCATATGTAGATTTTTACTGAGCTTTTCTATAGCAAGCAGCTTTTTTTTGAATTTGAATTATTTTTCAGTTTTTTTCTTAACTGTGCTGAAATCAATAAAGGAAAATAATAATGAGTTTTAGCAAATGTAATAAATTCGATGTCTATCCAAACATCTTCATTTAATAAAATTTCTCTGTTTCTCTACCTCATTTCATACTTGCCACTTCCAGAAAGTTTAAACTGCCCAGAGAACATAGTTATGGGCCCTTATCTTAGTTTAAAAGCTTTAAAATTATTATGTCTATGGAGGAATGGCTCCACCTGGTGTCCTGGCCCCTGGGCAATTTTGTATATCTTTACATTGGCTACAGAGGCAAATTTCAACCGCAGTCAGGCCCAATTCTTGGCAGAAGGCCCTGTGATCCCACCAGAAGAAGGCAAGACGTCATCTTCTAAGGAGCTTTCACTGGCCTTTTCCCATCTGCGTCTCTTGTCTTGGGCAGATGCCCTAACTTGCTTGAGGCTCCCATGAGTCAGTACAGGGTTGACTCTCCCGCAACAGGGCAACCAATTGCCTGTGACATCTCTCAGTTTGGTGTCATCCTATGGAATTTGGAAAGCTGACACCATATTGATATTTCTTACACAGTAGAAAAGAAGTTAGCATTGCCAGGGGATTTTGTATAAAATCATAAAAATTCTGAATGTCTTTCTTACTGAGCAACTCAGAGTGGTTTCAAGTTAAGACCAAACTAACTTTTCAGTTAAAACAATAAAAAAATGGCCACACATAATTCTTTTTTTTTTTTTTTTTTTTTTTTAGATAATTATTTTTTATTGAAGGGTAGTTGACACACAGTATTACATTACATTAGTTTCAGGTGTACAACACAGTGATTCAACATTTATATACATGATAATTCTAAGTACCAGCTATCACCATACCAAGTTGTTACAATATTTTGACTATATTCCTTATGCTATACATTACATCCCGGTTGCTTATTTATTTTACAATTGGAAGTGTGTACTTTTTCTTGGTTGTTGTTGTTAGGGCATCTCTCATTTTTATTGATCAAATGGTTGTTAACAACAATAAAATTCTGTATAGGGGAGTCAATGCTCAATGCACAATCATTAATCCACCCCAAGCCTAATTTTCGTCAGTCTCCAATCTTCTGAAGCATAACGAACAAGTTCTTACATGGAGAACAAATTCTTACATAGTGAATAAGTTACATGGTGAACAGTACAAGGGCAGTCATCACAGAAACTTTTGGTTTTGCTCATGCATTATGAACTATAAACAGTCAGTTCAAATATGAATACACATTTGATTTTTATACTTGATTTATATGTGGATACCACATTTCTCTCTTTATTATTTTTAATAAGATGCTGAAGTGGTAGGTAGATACAACATAAAGGTAGAAAACATAGTTTAGTGTTGTAAGAGAGCAAATGTATATGATCAGGTGTGTGCCTGTAGACTATGTGTTAATCCAAGCTAGACAAGGGCAATAAAACATCCACATATGCAGAAGATTTCTCTCAGAACAGGGGGGGTGAGGTTCTAAGCCTCACCTCTGTTGATCCCCAATTTCTCACCTGATGACCCCCCAGCGACTGTGCCTGTCTTAGGTTGTTCCTCCCTTGAGGAATCTTACCCGTCTCTGGCTAACCAGTCATCTTCCGGGGCCACACAGGGAAATGTTAAGTTGGTAAGTGAGAGAGAAGCCTTATTGTTTGAAATGGTTAGCTTTTTATTTCTTTGCATATTTATGCCCTGTGGCTTCTATGCCCAGCATTTGTCTTGAGGTATCTTTACCACTTGGAGGAGTTATGATACTCGGTAAATTTGATATGAGGCACGAATTCTATTTAAGAATTCGTTGTAATTAGGAAGGAAGAAGAAAAGCTATAGAAGTAGCAGGCGGGAGAAAACATGGGAAGATTGATTATTTCTTTGACATATCTTCTTGTAGAGTAACTTCAGCATGTATATATTTTAAGCTACTACTTAAATTGCGCACACACATTAACATAATAGGAGTATAGTTACATAACCAAAGCATACCTGTAATTACCAGCCATCTCCAGTGAAACCAAGAAAACCAGTTAGGCACCTTAGGCATTTGTGAAAACTTCTCTATGATATGATGGTTATTATCTAACTGAATTTGAATAGTTTGAGAAAAATCAGACAAATTAAAACAACCCATTCCTGGGCACTGTTCACATCCCAAATGTTCTTTTAACAGTAAATAGTCTGTAGTTGTAAGATTTTGGAGCGCTACAATTTGCACTTCTCCTAATTCTTGGTTGAGTTCCAACAGTATAGATCCAGTCAAATTTGTTGTTTTACTGTATGCACAGGCCAGCTTAGATATCTCCTTCATTCCCATGGCAAGTCCAGGAGCTGGTGGGATGAGTGCATCTACAGCTGTAGCAGTGCGTGGATCTTTGTTGGGGTTTTTTGATGATCATCTTCTGGCATGAGTCTTCCCGAGAGTGCTGATGTTGGAAGTTCTCTTTCATATCGTTTCTTAGTTCATTTTCGGGGTAGCCAAATTAGGCTTTGATCCTCTGTATAAACACAAACAGACCCTTTGCCTACACTTTTATATGTCCTTTATATTATTGTGTAGAACTCATTAGAGGTCACCACATAGGAACTGCATTTTTTTTTTTTTTTAATCATTAATCTACACTTACATGACGAATACTTACGAATACTTTGTTTACTAGGCTCTCCCCTATACCAGGTCCCCCCTATATACTCCTTTACAGTCACTGTCCATCAGCGTAGCAACCTGTTGTAGAATCACTACTTGTCTTCTCTGTGTTGTACAGCCCTCCCCTTTCTCCCACCCCGCTATGGATGCTAATCTTAATACCCCCCTACTTCTCCCCCCCTTATCCCTCCCTACCCACCCATCCTCCCCAGTCCCTTTCCCTTTGGTACCTGTTAGTCCATTCTTGAGTTCTGTGATTCTGCTGCTGTTTTGTTCCTTCAGTTTTTCCTTTGTTCTTATATTCCACAGATGAGTGAAATCATTTGGTATTTCTCTTTCTCTGCTTGGCTTGTTTCACTGAGCAAAATACCCTCCAGCTCCATCCATGTTGCTGCAAATGGTTGGATTTGCCCTTTTCTTATGGCTGAGTAGTATTCCATTGTGTATATGTACCACATCTTCTTTATCCATTCATCTATCGATGGACATTTAGGTTGCTTCCAATTCTTGGCTATTGTAAATAGTGCTGCGATAAACATAGGGGTGCACTGATCTTTCTCATACTTGATTGCTGCATTCTTAGGGTAAATTCCTAGGAGTGCAATTCCTGGGTCAAATGGTAAGTCTGTTTTGAGCATTTTGATGTACCTCCATACTGCTTTCCACAATGGTTGAACAAGTTTACATTCCCACCAGCAGTGTAGGAGGGTTCCCCTTTCTCCACAGCCTCGCCAACATTTGTTGTTGTTTGTCTTTTGGATGGCAGCCATCCTTACTGGTGTGAGGTGATACCTCATTGTAGTTTTAATTTGCATTTCTCTGATAATTAGCGATGTGGAGCATCTTTTCATGTGTCTGTTGGCCATCTGTATTTCTTTTTTGGAGAACCGTCTGTTCAGTTCCTTTGCCCATTTTTTAATTGGGTTATTTGTTTTTTGTTTGTTGAGGCGTGTGAGCTCTTTATATATTCTGGACGTCAAGCCTTTATCGGATGTGTCATTTTCAAAGATATTCTCCCATACTGTAGGGTTTCTTTTTGTTCTATTGATGGTGTCTTTTGCTGTACAGAAGCTTTTCAGCTTAATATAGTCCCACTTGTTCATTTTTGCTGTTGTTTTCCTTGCCCGGGGAGATATGTTCAAGAAGAGGTCACTCATGTTTATGTCTAAGAGGTTTGTGCCTATGTTTTCTTCCAAGAGTTTAATGGTTTCATGACTTACATTCAGGTCTTTGATCCATTTTGAGTTTACTTTTGTATATGGGGTTAGACGATGGTCCAGTTTCATTCTCCTACATGTAGCTGTCCAGTTTTGCCAGCACCATCTGTTGAAGAGACTGTCATTTCGCCATTGTATGTCCATGGCTCCTTTATCAAATATTAATTGACCATATATGTCTGAGTTAATGTCTGGATTCTCTAGTCTGTTCCATTGGTCTGTGGCTCTGTTCTTGTGCCAGTACCAAATTGTCTTGATTACTATGGCTTTATAATAGAGCTTGAAGTTGGGGAGTGAGATCCCCCCTACTTTATTCTTCTTTCTCAGGATTGCTTTGGCTATTCGGGGTCTTTGGTGGTTCCATATGAATTTTTGAATTATTTGATCCAGTTCATTGAAGAATGTTGCTGGTAGTTTCATAGGGATTGCATCAAATCTGTATATTGCTTTGGGCAGGATGGCCATTTTGACGATATTAATTCTTCCTAGCCATGAGCATGGGATGCGTTTCCATCTGTTAGTGTCCCCTTTAATTTCTTTTAAGAGTGACTTGTAGTTTTCAGAATATAAGTCTTTCACTTCTTTGGTTAGGTTTATTCCTAGGTATTTTATTTTTTTTGATGCAATTGTGAATGGAGTTGTTTTCCTGATTTCTCTTTCTGTTGGTTCATTGTTGGTATATAGGAAAGCCACAGATTTCTGTGTGTTGATTTTGTATCCTGCAACTTTGCTGTATTCCGATATCAGTTCTAGTAGTTCTGGGGTGGAGTCTTTAGGGTTTTTTATGTACAGTATCATGTCATCTGCAAATAGTGACAGTTTGACTTCTTCTTTGCCAATCTGGATTCCTTGTATTTTTTTGTTTTGTCTGATTGCCGTGGCTAGGACCTCTAGTACAATGTTAAATAACAGTGGGGAGAGTGGGCATCCCTGTCTAGTTCCCGATCTCAGCGGAAATGCTTTCAGCTTCTCGCTATTCAATATAATGTTGGCTGTGGGTTTTTCATAGATGGCCTTTATTATGTTGAGGTACTTGCCCTCTATTCCCATTTTGCTGAGAGTTTTTATCATGAATGGATGTTGAACTTTGTCAAATGCTTTTTCAGCATCTATGGAGATGATCATGTGGTTTTTGTCTTTCTTTTTGTTGATGTGGTGGATGATATTGATGGACTTTCGAATGTTGTGCCATCCTTGCATCCCTGGGATGAATCCCACTTGGTCATGGTGTACGATGGTTTTGATGTATTTTTGAATTCGGTTTGCTAAAATTTTGTTGAGTATTTTTGCGTCTACGTTCATCAGGGATATTGGTCTATAGTTTTCTTTTTTGGTGGTGTCTTTGCCTGGTTTTGGTATTAGGGTGATGTTAGCTTCATAGAATGAGTTTGGGAGTATCCCCTCCTCTTCTATTTCTTGGAAAACTTTAAGGAGAATGGGTATTATGTCTTCCCTGTATGTCTGATAAAATTCCGAGGTAAATCCATCTGGCCCGGGGGTTTTGTTCTTTGGTAGTTTTTTGATTACCGCTTCAATTTCGTTGCTGGTAATTGGTCTGTTTAGATTTTCTGTTTCTTTTTGGGTCAGTCTTGGAAGGTTGTATTTTTCTAGGAAGTTGTCCATTTCTCCTAGGTTTCCCAGCTTGTTAGCATATAGGTTTTCATAGTAGTCTCTAATAATTCTTTGTATTTCTGCGGGATCTGTTGTGATTTTTCCTTTCTCATTTCTGATACTGTTGATTTGTGTTGACTCTCTTTTCCTCTTAATAAGTCTGGCTAGAGGCTTATTTATTTTGTTTATTTTCTCGAAGAACCAGCTCTTGGTTTCATTGATTTTTGCTATTGTTTTATTCTTCTCAATTTTATTTATTTCTTCTCTGATCTTTATTATGTCCCTCCTTCTGCTGACCTTAGGCCTCATTATTTCTTCTTTTTCCAATTTTGATAGTTGTGACCTTAGACCGTTCATTTGGGATTGCTCTTCCTTTTTTAAATATGCTTGGAGTGCTATATACTTTCCTCTTAAGACTGCTTTTGCTGCGTCCCACAGAAGTTGGGGCTTAGTGTTGTTGTTGTCATTTGTTTCCATATATTGCTGGATCTCCATTTTGATTTGGTCATTGATCCATTGATTATTTAGGAGCGTGTTGTTTAGCCTCCATGTGTTTGTGAGCCTTTTTGCTTTCTTTGAACAGTTTATTTCTAGTTTAATGCCTTTGTGGTCTGAAAAGTTGGTTGGTAGGATTTCAATCTTTTGGAATTTACTGAGGCTCTTTTTGTGTCCTAGTATGTGGTCTATTCTGGAGAATGTTCCATGTGCACTTGAGAAGAACGTGTATCCTGTTGCTTTTGGATGTAGAGTTCTGTAGATGTCTATTAGGTCCATCTGTTCTAGTGTGTTGTTCAGTGCCTCTGTGTCCTTACTTATTTTCTGTCTGGTGGATCTGTCCTTTGGAGTGAGTGGTGTGTTGAAGTCTCCTAGAATGAATGCATTGCATTCTATTTCCTCCTTTAGTTCTGTTAATATTTGTTTCAGGTATGTTGGTGCTCCTGTATTGGGTGCATATATATTTATAATGGTTATATCCTCTTGATGGACTGAGCCCTTTATCATTATGTAATGTCCTTCTTTGTCTTTTTTTACTTTCTTTATTTTGAAGTCTGTTTTGTCTGATACCAGAATTGCAACACCTGCTTTCTTCTCCCTGTTGTTTGCTTGAAATATCTTTTTCCATCCCTTGACTTTAAGTCTGTGCGCGTCTTTGGGTTTGAGGTGAGTCTCTTGTAAGCAGCATATGGATGGATCTTGCTTTTTTATCCATTCTATTACTCTGTGTCTTTTGATTGGTGCATTCAGTCCATTTACATTTAGGGTGATTATTGAAAGGTATGAATTTATTGCCATTGCAGGCTTTAAGTTTGTGGTTACCAAAGGTTTAGGGTTAGCTTCTTTACTGTCTTACTGTCTAACTTAACTCGCTTGTTGAGCTATTATAAACACAATCTGATGATTCTTTATTTCTCTCCCTTCTTATTCCTCCTCCTCCCTTCTTCATATGTTGGGTGTTTTGTTGTGTGCTCTTTTTAGGAGTGCTCCCATCTAGAGCAGTCCCTGTAGGATGCCCTGTAGAGGTGGTTTGTGGGAGGCAAATTCCCTCAACTTTTGCTTGTCTGGGAATTGTTTAATCCCTCCTTCATATTTAAATGATATTCGTGCTGGATACAGTAGTCTTGGTTCGAGGCCCTTCTGTTTCATTGCATTAAGTATATCATGCCATTCTCTTCTGGCCTGTAGGGTTTCTGTTGAGAAGTCTGATGATAGCCTGATGGGTTTTCCTTTGTAGGTAACCTTTTTTTTCTCTCTGGCTGCTTGTAATACTTTGTCCTTGTCTTTGATCTTTGCCATTTTAATTATTATGTGTCTTGGTGTTGCCCTCCTTGGATCCCTTGTCATGGGAGTTCTGTGTACCTCTGTGGTCTGAGAGGCCATTTCTTCCCCTAGTTTGGGGAAATTTTCAGCAATTATTTCTTCAAAGACATTTTCTATCCCCTTTTCTCTCTCTACTTCTTCTGGAATGCCTATGATTCTTAAATTATTTCTTTTATATTGATCACTCAGCTCTCTTAAAATTCTTTCATTCCTGGAGATCCTTTTATCTCTCTCTGCATCAGCTTCTCTGCGTTCCTGTTCTCTGTTTTCTAGTCCATTAATGGTCTCTTGCATCTCGTCCATTCTGTTTTGAAGTCCTTCCAGAGCTTGTTTTATTTCTGAATTCTCCTTCCTTAGTTCTTGCATATTTCTCTGCAAGTCCATCAGCATGGTTATGACTTTTGTTTTGAATTCTTTTTCAGGTAGACTGGCTAAATCTATCTCCCCAGATTCCTTCTCAGGGGAAGATGTAGCAGATGCCGAAGCTGTCTGGGTTAGTCTTGTCTGAATCATATTTTTTTGCCTTTTCATGTTGACAGGTGCTATTGACTGTCAGCTGGGAGGGCCAAAATTTTCACTTACTACTGGCCTTTCTTTACTGGGGCAACTGCGACCCCTAGTGGCTTGTGTTGGGTAATTGCGTGTAGAGTGGGTCTTTGTGTCTTGCCTGGCCGGAAGGGAGAAATTTCCCTTTCTGTGGGCGGAATTTGTCTCAGGCTGCTTCTCTGCTTTCGCAGCGCCCGGTGGGGTGATGGATGGGGGGGCTGCTTGACTGTTTGCCTCCGTGAGGGGTCTCAGAGCTGTTGCCCAGGGGGTTAGTGCACCCGGTTTTCCCTGTAATTTCCAGCTGCTGTACTGTGACCTGGGTTGTTTCCGTCAAGCTGTTAAGTCCCTGTCCCTTTAAGTCTTTCAAAAAAGCCCCCGCTTTTCTTTGTCACAGGGGCATCAGCTTCAGCACCCGCTTTGAGGTCTACCCCCTGTTCTCCCAGTATCCAGGGCCCCCTGGGCATGTACTGTGTCTGCGCTCTGGTCCGGATGGCGGGGGCTGGGTGTTCGGCAGTCCTGGGCTCCGTCTCCCTCCCGCTCTGCCTATTGTTCTCCCGCCGGGAGCTGGGGGGAGGGGCGCTCGCGTCCCGCAGGGCCGGGGCTTGTATCTTACCCCTTTCACCAGTCGCTGGGTTCTCGCTGGTGTAGCTGCAGTCTGGCCACTGTCCTGCGTCTTCTGGTCTCTCTTTTAGGGCTAGTTGTGTTTGTTGTATTTTCAAAAGTATATATGTTTTTGGGAGGAGATTCCCACTGTCCTACTCACGCCGCCATGTTGGCTCCGCCTCTCCCACACATAATTCTTTGTGTGTTTTCACCCAACACTATTTCATAGTAAAACCAGAAAATGAGATTAAAGTCTTCGCTACTCATTCCCTTTTCCTGTGTTTTCCTCTTGAGTGTATCTGTTCTCCTCTTCTTTAAAATCAGTTATGCAATAATAAGGTACAAAGCCAATATGGTTTATATGCACAACTGCCCAAACATACATGTAATTGAATGAGACAAAGTTTTAAAGCAAGAAAAAATGTAACACTCTTACAAAGATGTCATACTAAAGATAAAATGAAAATTTGAACAAAATCATATCTAACAACTATTTTCATTTTACATATTACCTTTCTCCCTATTTCTATCTGCCAACATACATTTGTAGGTTTATAAACACATGTATATGCCATTTGCATTCTACTTTTAACTCCTGACATTTATTTTTTCTGTATTATCCTCACAATGACTAAAAATTAGACCCTTACTATGTGTATACTCTTTCACTTTATATATTTGGCTACTTTTTTTGTTATTATGTATAACACTATAATTAATATCTTTTTGTTTGTTGTACTACCTTTTTTTTCCCTTCTTTTTCATGATTTCCTTGGAGCTAGTTCACATAAAAAGTGTATTGATGTTAGCTTTGGGTATCTGTCCTGGCTCCATCTTTACAATTGTATGATCTTGAGAACTCTCATCTTATCTATAAAATGTTAATAGGCTTATATGAAATTTTTATGAGATGTCATACACAAACATCACATTCATAAACCTCACATATGCAAATCTCTGCAATAGGAAATATTGAGTAACTATTCATATACCTATTGTTATTTTATTCCAAAGTACAAATATTTTAAAATACCCAATTTACTGATTTTAAATTCTACTTGGTGCTTATTTCACTTTAACTACACCAGCACTGGGAATTATCATTTTAAAACAAGGAGATTTTGCTAGTTTAGTACTTATGAAAAGGTGCACTATGTTGTTTTACTATTACTTCCTTTAGCAAGCGAGGATTAGTTTTTTCCATATGCAGTTATTACTATATTTGTGTTTCTATGAATTAACATTTATTTGTTATATTTATTTATTGAGGGATTGATACTTTCTTAAAAGTCTGAAAATTCTTTGTCATATCTGATGATCCCATTAGTTTAATTTTATTATTTTTACCATTGCACATTTATTCTTTACATGTTTGAATTAGACAAGTGTTGTTTCCTCTCTATCTTTCTACAAATTTCTGTTGAGAATAAAAAAGTCTTAATTCCTATCCCATGATTATCTGCATTTTGAAGGAGGTAAACAAACCAAAGAATTGTTGCTGTTTTTATGTACTTGAAGGGGTGACCTGTGGAGAGGAGACTATATTCTTTCTTTAAAGGCTACAGAAGGACTAATGAGCATCAACTTTTAAGAGATAGATAACATCTTAATATATATTTCTTTTCAATTTTTGCTTGAACATCAGAGCTAGGCAGAGAAGGAATTAGAATTGCTTGTCAATGAAAGTCATCAATGTAAATTAGACCATCTCTGAGCAAAGAAATTAAAGAGGGTACTGAAGTATCAGATGGTTGTTTTGTGTAAATGACCACTAATATTTATTCTGATGCAGCAATTTACTAGTTTGTGTATTTCTCTATATTATCAGGTCTAACTGGTTAATTTTCTCTCATGACACTATTTCTAAGTCAATGTATCAATGTCTAGTATTCTGCATTGCATTTTTGTTTTGTTTTGTTTTCAAGTAAATTTCTTCCATTTGATGGTGTGTGTTCTTTAAGAGAAGGGATGTGATTGAGTCATTTGTGTCCTTAATATGTGTATATATAGTACATAATGTACAGTAAATACCTAGCATATAGTAAATATTTGTGGATAGAATGTAAAAAAAAAATGCAAGGAAAAAATTTTGGATGTGTGGTTACTTTGTTGGAGCAAAGCAATCCTTATGACTGCATTCAGATCTCACTAGCAAATCCCCTAGATAATGAAAATATCATGATTTCCTCTTTTTATAGAGAAAAAAATCATGTTTTTGATGTCTACATTCCATGTTATCAAGTATATAGAAACTCAATCTCTAGAAAAAAATAATGTAGTGCCTGACAAACCACATGTGGTTCAGTTTATTTTAAGAAAAGAATTGTAAGACAATGAACCATCTTTTTTCTCACTAACATCAGGAACAGGAAATAACATCTCTTAAGATAATGAACATAGGGACATTTTGCCAAGATATATTCTATAAAGTTGTAAGACCCTACCTATATAAAAACTTCAATATGCAACCAAAAATAGAGGATTCAATTTTAAAGTGCTTGTGCAGAACTTACAGATGATGGAGAGAAAGGAAAAATACTGCTGAATAGCTAAGTCCTAGAAAAAAACTCATTGAATAGGACAGTCTGACACACCTGGCAGATCCTGTCAGTGAGAGGCTGGTTTCCTCAGCTGTGGTAGGTCTACCTTGCCCAGTGTTGTGCCTCTGTCCACTGCAGCTCACGTCGATGCCCAAACTTCCAGGGCCTGTAAACGTCTGGCAATTTTAGCCCAACTGAGAAAACTCTGAAGGGCCAGTCTAGCTCCAAAACTCCCTGTAAGATTGTCTAAGGTTGTTAGACCTGCTTCGCAATTGTTTTAGTCAGCTTGGACTGCTATAGCAAAATACCATAGACCGGGTAACTAAAACATAAGACATTATTTCTCATAGTTCTTAGAGCTGGGAAGTTCAAGATCAAAGAACTGGCAGATTCAGTGCCTGTTAAGAACTCTTCGGAATGGGTTGCCGCTGGCTGTTCTCCATGTGCCCACATGTGGTGGAGAGCGAGCACTGGTCCCTCTTTTTCTTTTAAGAACCCTGATCCTATGTGGGCTCCACTCTTGTGACCTCATTTAAATCTAATTACCTCCCAAAGGCCCCATCTCCAACTTCCATCACACTGGGGGTTAGAGCTTCAACATACGAATTTTGGTGGATATAAAAATCCAGTCCATACCAATAGCTCAACTTCTCTCTCTATCCAGTGTTCTTTCTTTCCTTTTCTAATCCTTTAATAGTATGCACATGGAAATCCTTTTAAGAATCAATCTCAGAGAACCCAACAAGCAATATAAATTAATATTTATTTATTTATTATTAAATTTGATGTTGTATCCATGATGTTTTCAACTGCAAGGTAAATTTATAAACTTAATATGTATCATCACAATTAAAACATCCATACAATGGAGTCATTCTACGAATTCATTTTCCTCTATTCATTATTTTTGATATGGCCACATTATGTAATAACTACTATATCATCATAGCAGTCCTGTATTGTTCTCAGTTCTATCATTTGTTAGCAAAACTTTATTTGTATCAACATAAATGTATCTGTAAAATGGGTGCTTAATGAACTTCTTGTCTTCTTTGTGTAATTTCTGGGAAGTCAAACTTTTGTAAAACTGCTTCATAAATTTTAAAACCTATGTAAGTAGAAGGATTTTCTTAACAATGTAGACAATATCTCGTTAAAGCTTACTCTGAAGGAATTCTAAATAATATTAAAATAATGTATCTGTCAGTAGAGTGATGATTTTCCTTAGAAGCTGAGCATTAGAATGAACAGGTGAATTTTAGTAGAAATATGATTTTATTCCTAATTGATTCTATGAGGCCAATATTACCCTAATACCAAAGCCAGACAAAGACACTACAAGATAATAAAACAACAACCAATATGCCTTATCAACATTAATGCATGCACCATGACCTACTGGGATTTATTCCTGGAATGCAAGGATAGTGCAACATACAAAACAAATCAGTGTGATGTGCCACATTAACAGAATGAAGGAGGAAAAACCCCACGTGATCATTTCAAGTGATGTAGAAAAGTCATTTGACAAAATTGAATATACTTTCATGATAAAAACACTCAAAAACCTAATAATAGAAGAAAGCTGCCCAACATAATAAAGGCCGTATATGGAAAAAACAAAACGTACTCAATGGTGAAAGACTGAAAGCTTTTGCTATAAGATCAGGAAGAAGACAAGGATGTTCAGTTTTGCTACTTGTATTCAACATAGACTGGAAGTCCTAGCCAGAACAGTTAAGCAAGAAGAAATAAAAGGTATTGAAATTGTAAAGGAAGAAGCAAAATGGCCTCTCTTTGCAGATGACATATCTTATATGTACAAAAAAAAAAATTACAGAAAGCTGTAGATCTAAGAAACAAATTTAGCAGAGTTATAGGATACAAAATCAACATGCAAAAAAAATTCATTGTGTTTCTACATTGAAACCCAAATGGTATGCTTACTCAATATTTGTTGAATGAGTGAGTGAATAAATGAGTCTGTGTGCATATGTGAGGTGAATAAAAACAAAACCATGTGAGCAAATAAATGTGTTTCTCTTCCCAATTTGCTCCTATTAATTCTCTATCTCTTACTTGATGGATGTCCTATATTGATACGGTAGATTTGAGTTCAAGTAAAATTGTAAGAATATCCAAGGACACTTGAATACACCAGGTAAGAAAATGAGGTAAAAACCTCCCCACTGTACTTGAACTAATGGTGGGGCTATTTAGTGGCAAGGAATTTAACAAAATGTAATTTTAAATAGAGCCAATTCTAAAGTACTTACTTAATCTGAATGATGCAATTAGTTTAGAATGTTGAAAACTAAATTATGAAGAAAACATTTTATTAATCATGAATAATCTCCCAATTATTTCTTTGTTGGTTAAAAACTCACAAAAAATAGGCTATTTCTGCATATGGAATTTCATTTAACTACCATTCATGAGATTAAATAATTCACTAAAAATGGCAGCCTTTAATTTGCACAATTAACTCTCTCCTGCGATCACCCTTTAATGATTTTCCATATTTATTCTTGAACTTCTCCAATATACTGTATACTGAGAAATGAGGGAAACTTTTAAAATACATAAATCAGTCATGCTACTCATTTACTTTTCAACCCCTTATTCCAGTTCATTAATGTCCATGCTTTCTCTAAATTATTTAATATGTGACTTTAATTCCCACTGAATAGGCTTTACTTGGATTTGGAACACTACCATCATGATATAAGAAAATATCAACCTTTTATACAAAACTCATACCTGGCCTGCTGTGTTGTTATGTGCCTACATTAGAGCAAGGTCTGTGATGATATCCCACATGTAATTAGAAAAATGACTACTAGATGTCCAAATAGTGCATATCTTATTCCTCAGTTTTTAAAAGAGGCAATTGTCTCATAATTTTCAGTTCATTGAGATTAGAAGAAGGACTAGTGCTGAAAAAAAATGTTATACTTGGAAGAATCAGAAGAGCAACCAAGATGATATAAATGAAGTACTTACATCAGTTAACACTTATTGGATTAGTAGTGAACGAATGGTAAAAATTACATTTAGAGCTATTAGATTTGGACAGCTTGAGAAGTCTGTGTGAAAACTGCAGTCCAGACATATCACAGACACAGTGACACCTAGAACTGCCGTGTAGATGGCCACCATACCGCCTCATCTTTTGAAGTACACCCTTTCACTCTTTCCTCCAAAAGCATTAGAATTTCTTCATATTTAAGTCAATCTATAATGTCTCTTGAAGCTGCTAGCTTCTTTCTAACCCAACTTGAACTGCCAGCTCAAGCCACAATTAACTCTCTCCTACAATCACCCATATTTATTCTTGAATTTTCCATATTTATTCTTGAACTTCTCCAATACACTGTGTACTGAGAAATGTGGAAAACTTTTAAAATATATAAATCAGTCATGCTACTCATTTACTTAATAACTTCAGTGAATTTCCACTGCCTTAGGTTAATATCCAAAATCCTTTTCCTGCCTTCTAAGACTTCAGTATTCTTGCCCCTACCCATAACTCCCACCTCAGTTAGATGCCATGTTCCCTATTCTATTTATTGTCCCAGCAGTATTTCCTCAGTTCCTTAATATCTTATCATCTCCCTATCACAGATTTTTGCCTGCCTTCACCTGGAATCTTCTTGGTAACTCTTATTTGCTTTCCAGTCTCATCTTAAATGCCACTTTTTCAGAGACCTCCAGTCTTATACATACATCTGTTTTTACATTTCTCCTGTACCATATGCATCCCACTTTAACAACTTCTTATATGTCTGTCCCCTGCATGAGATTTAAAACTCTGTGGTAACAAGTCATGTCTGTCTTGCTCAGCATTATATCCCTTCTCTGTGATTAGGCCTTAACAAAATACAGAGGAGGCTTGCTGGTCTATCTCTGAAAAGGAATGGATCAAACATCAGCTCACCAGTCCCACTGCAATTCATTGCCCTGGAATATGATAGTGCTGAGTCTAAATCCAGGGTCAAGACAACCTGAGGGTGCCAGAAGTTGAGGTCAGTGGGTTTCACATAGGTGTCATTGTATAATAGAAAAAGGCATGGGTGAGTCACATGTCCTGACAACCTGAATTAATAAAACACAGAAGAAGAGAGAATAAAATCATTTTTAGATAAAAATAATTCAGGCTAAAAGTCACAGTGAAAATGTCATGTCTTAAAGTAGAAAACTACCTTAGTCATTAACTGACATACTTCCTAAATAATGAGAAAATATTCTCTTATTCTCCCATTTTTATCCTTCTAATGGTGTTTTACCTACTAAAAAACTGTATTAATAAAACCCAAAAGTACTGGGTCTTATAGAGGCAAAGGAACCCCTGGGTGTTTAGAGAGAAAGACAGACGCTAGTGGGAACAAATCCTCCTGGACAGTGTGACTTGGCAACGTTGGTCACAAGCCTCACTTTTTCCTCACCTCCACAGTTTACTCTCCTTTTTCTTTTCCCTTTCTTCACTTTTATTCTCCTTTCCGCTATCCATCTTCCCCCCTCCTTCTGTAGTTCTTCATCTCTATATTGCCCACTTTTATCTACATGAATTTTCTTTAATCAAAATCACTTCTTAAATTGAAAGATGCTTTTTATTTCCATCTTACTGGGCTTAAAAAATAAAAGATGAGACAAAAATAGGAGAAAAAATGGTAAATTCTGGGCAGAAGGATCTATGGAGAAAATGTGACTCTCTGCACTTTACTATACCTCTATGTAATTCAGATCCTATATAAGAATGATGAGCAGTGGGTGGCAGACAGCATAGCCAGAAGGGGATCCTGAAGTATAATTTACTTACACAGCTTTTTTGTGTTCAAGTATAACTGATAGTACTGACCACAATGCATGAAAGGTAATAAAAGAATTGACAGGTAATCTGTAATTACACAGATCATAAGGTAACTTATGTATCTTACTATATGTATTTAATTTGAAACCTTAATGCACCACTTCAGAAAAAAGTCAGATCTTCCCTGAAAACAAATTATGTTTGAATGGCATAGATAACTAGTTACTGTCTATAGCATTTCACACTCATAGTACTCATAGTACGTTGCATTCAGCTTCCCAGAGAAGTCAAGAGCTGAAAAACTTCTGCAGATCAGCAGAGACAATTGCTTCAACCATCACAGGGATGGCATCTCCTCTGGAGAAGGAGCTGGCAGCTCTTTAACAATGCCTAATGCCTCATGACGTTATAGAAGGGGTTTGAAAACTGAATCTGACTGTTATGGCATATCCTTCAAGCTCTGTTACATTACACTCAACAGTTTCTACACCACATTGATTTTTTTTCCCCCTCTGAATGTAACTTCTTACAAATGAGGCAGCTTGTTACTCTGCCCTTTCGTCAGGTGTCAGAAGCTTTAGTGATTGATGTTTTGGAAGTACGTCCAGCTGGTTCCCCCTTACAAGTATAAGGATGATAGGAAAGAAGTAATTACGAAGACAGGGTCTCTGGACTTGGTTTTATCTTCTTCATGTGCAATCTCCTGCATATCCCTTGAACTCTATCTCAGGTTCATTAGTAAAAGTTAGATGTTAATATTTTGATCTACCAGAGATTGTCTAGTTACTCATATCATGAAGTCTGTGCATGTTATTTGTGTGCTGAGAAAATTCATTTATTCAACAGATTTTCATTATTGGTCCACACGCTTCCCCAGAATTGGGAATACAGCTGTGAACAAAATGAAATTCTTGTCTTCTTGGAGTTTATAGTCAAGTAAAGGCAGATAGACAATAAACAAACAAAGAATGTGTCAGAATAAGAGAACAAAGAGTGATGACAGTGGGAAGTGGCTGTTTTATATAAAGTCATCTGGGTGGTATCCCTGACAATGACATTTTAGCAGAGGTATGAAGGCAGGAAGACCATGGGTCATGTTGGGATCTAGGGGAAGAGTGTTTTAAACAGAGTGTAAGTTAAAGAAATAGCCAGAAGGCCAGTACTCTTAGCAAAGCAAGAGTAAGAGCAAAAGGGAGAGTATCAGAAGAGGAAGTCAGAGAAGTACAAGGGGCTGAGTAGTAAGAAACCTTAGGTCTTAGAAAGGTTTCAGTAGGGCCCAAGAATGACGGGGTCTCATGTATATTTTAACAGGATCACTGAGGCTAAGCAGTAGAGGATATACCAGAAAAAGAATGGAAATAGGAAGACCAGTGTAGGAGTCCCCTGAAGAATGCATAGAGATGATGGAGCTTTGAATTAGGTTTAAAACAGTGTATGGAGCATGATATTAAAGAAGGAAAGATGTTCAGTGGAAAGCTTACCATAACTCAAGTCAGATATGAAAAACAAACTCATTCCTAAATCATAAAGGAAAGATTTAGAAATTCTCACCTGAGGTAACTTTCATAGTGAGAGTGTGTAAATTATCTTTATTATGTCATAGACTACCAGCTGTTTCTCCATGGGTAACATTTATTTGCAATTTAGGAAACCACATGGGAGTTTTCCTTTTTTCATCCATTGGTAGAGCCCTCTCCTTCAAAAATGAGTTCTTTCTCTCTTCTTTCACATCATAAATCTAAACACAAAAACAGAACATACCCACAGAGATACACACGCCACACACAAACAAAACAATCCTCTTCACCATTATGACCAGTAGCTTTACTCTTCAATCAAAAATATGGATAAAAATGCCATAATATTCCAAAAAACACATTGAAGCAGTGGTGAGTTTATAAAAACACATATGGCATTGTGGGTAAAATTGCAATAATTCCAGAATCTCTCACCTGGCCTTAGTGCATCGCCATATCAATAGGTCATCACAAGGGTGAGGGTAGCGAGGGTGTATCTGGACCAGAGAGGTTGGATGGAGTCTCTTGTTGCAGCTGGGTCATGAGAGACACAGAGAGCAGAAGTGGATGACTGTAAGCAGTAATTGGGTTTCTCCCACTTTATTTCTCCCTTTGACTGATTTCGGTTTCAAAGTTAATTTGCCCCAGGCTGGGAAAATATTTTCCCCCAGAGTCACAGGCATTCATGCATGATGGCATAGTTATCCACAAACTTTGTGCATAATTTATTCATATTTTGTGAAAGTTATTTTTGATCACCTATTATGTACTGCTTTCAGAGATATAAATAGACATTGTAGTGAACAGTTGGCTTTAATGATGAAGAAACTCAGTGAGTGTATATTAGCTGTTATTCTTTCTCCCACAAACAATAACATTGCTGGATTTTTAATGTTCTAAAAGGATATTGGTCTTCTTTCTCAGAGGTAATGGAGGCACCAGAAATACCAGGGAGCTGATAAATTCTTAGGAGTTGGGAGACACTTGCCTTCCCCGCTCCAACAGTTTTACCCTAAGAAAGAGGGCGATATGACCACCAAAAATACATCAGCCCTAAGTTTATGAGCAGGAGAAGGAAGTGCCAAAAATTTTCTTCAGATTCTAAAAGGAGTGATGCCTTGATGCCCCCCAAAAAGTTTAAATAACATTGTAGTGATTATTACCTGGAGCTTACAGAGAAAGAAAATCCCCAAGAAAAACAAAACGAAACACAAATTTGAAAAAAGGTATTTTTCAATGTCAATCAGATTTTGACCGGTGTGAATTCCCTTTTGTCAAATAACCACAACTTAGCATCAAGGGACTTACTCAAGTTCTTAGAGAAATACAGACCACAAACTTTCAAAGCTTAAATCACGTGGTGAATATAAACTCAGCTTCTGGTGAGATGAGTTTGTTGTAATTTTACTTATCGTAACTAGTAGAGCCTACAATCATGACACAGTGTATTCACAAAGAGTTTATTTTACCCACTTTCTCCTTGAAATCATTTAGTCTGGTAAATTCTTCTCCTCTTGGATGAAACTCAGGCACTGCCATGACTTATGCGGTGACTCTTAGATAATAAAAGCTTTGGTTACTTTAAAATGTCAAACACAATGGAACTTAGGACGTTAGAATGCCTATAATAATTACAACTGATCTTCGTTAATTTTCCTTTGAAGTCCTAGCTCTATTTTTATGTGTCAGGATTTTTGATGTGTGTCCAGCATGCATCTGTGGTAAGGTACACAGATCGTTTAAAAAAAGATATCAACATATAACATAACCAGAATATTGAGCAAGTAAAACTGTGCATGTATTCCATTGACCCACATCTAAAACATTCGAATCTCTCATCAGTGCGGCAGGCCCATTGGTTAAAGTGCATTCAACACAAAGGGCTAACTCATGACACCTATTGGTGATATTTCTGCGTGCCTGTGTTCATCACAGTACCAATTGTTATCATTAAGGATCTGTTACAAGTTAGCTATTTATTTGATAGCATCCATTTGATTAAAGTATATCTATTTTTATATTGAAAGTAGAGTGCAATTTTGAAAGTGAATCTGTCCTTTAACTCTTTAGCTAAAAGAGGGAATGATTTCCTTCTTTTCATTCCATCAATCAGTGTATCACAAATAAAGCTTTGATTGATGACCAGCCATGAGGGATTAGAATTATGTCATTATTAGAAAATGTCTTACCATCACTTTTCCAAGTGTATATCAATTACGCAGTCTTGGAACTGAGATGGAAGTGGCCAAGGAAACATCTTTCTGTCCACAGCCTTCACACGGATTCACATCGGTCACAGTTCACTCTTTGCTTTGTCCCTAATGGCTGTGATTTTAATACCATTTTATCAACCTAAATAGTAGTTTGGGCTTCTCTAAAGACATTCTTTTGACAGTCTTCTTAATCATACTGCTGGGTTCCTCCAGCACTTTCTAATACAGAGCAACCAAGTTAAAATGAAGTGGAGAGAACATTGAATTCCACATTCAAACAATTGTCACTCATACAAGTTGACATTTTGAGTCTCATGTCACTGAAGAGTAAGTCATCCACTTATTATACGCTGTCTCATGCTATTTTACCAAAATGCTTCCAGTCTGTATGATTCAGTAAAATTCATTGGTACTCTACCTGCCAATATTTCCCCTTCTTACGAGGAAGCCGATAAATGAACACTTCACTGAAATGTGCCCCCTAGGGAGGCAGCAATGCCTGATGGTGTTTATGGAAGTTGAGCCATAGTGAAAAGTGGAGGACCTTTGAGTCCAAAAGAATTGTTATATTTTAATGCTTTTTGACACCTTCTCTTTGCAAATTCTTAAGCACATTTGTTTTATTTTATTATTGACAGTTTTGATATGTGAATATTAGTATGTCAAATACACATGAATACCTAGCATGATTGAGAAATTAGATTTAGCCCAGTGGAGTTAATAAAGAAAACATGTTTTCCTTACAGAACTCAGTATTAATATATACTATATTCATAAATGTTTTCAAACTGCATAGTATGTACATTGCCTTACTGTGGTAAAGATGAGCAGAATAAAAACTGTTGATTTCTATTCAGTGCCTGTAGGAAATTATAGAGGAAAAGCAGAAAAAGGAAACTAAAGTTCTACTAAAGTGGGAATTGTTACATAGAAAAAGACAGGATATTGTTTTCTGTTTTGTTATAATTTATTTAACAATATTGAAAGTATTATTTTTATAGCAAGAAAATATAGAAACTATGAAATAGAATATATTGTGTCTTACTACACTTGCAGAGGATGGCTTAATCACCTAAATACTCTATTCCCTCTGTTCAAAAAAGAAAAATAACCCTCATTTGTAGAAATCACAAGTCTTAACTTTTTATTACTATTCTCAAAATTTCATTTTTAAATAATTTGATGGGATAAATTTCCACCAAATAAATCTGTATTTATGTGGAACTCTCAATTTCTCTAGTTTCCAATAGGCAACTACTCAGCTTTATAATTGCTGGGTAATAAACAGAATTCAGGAAGAGGACCTCACTAATATTTTCAAAGTTAGTGAAATTCACTGGAAGGAACTTTCTATGAAGGATGGACAGGACTATAGTCTAGCTATGGATTTTTTAATGGAACTATTTTCTTTCCTGTAATATATGTGTAATACCCTTGCCCTGGATATCTCCCAGGATGCCTATAAGTGAAAAAACAAAGGCGAATAAAATATGTATTCTAAAGTGTGTAAACACTCTAAAAAGTGTAAGTGCAACCCAGACATAAAACCTCTTAATTGCAGAGTTCATGTTTTGTTGTTCTGAATTTTCTAGCTTTGGTGCTATTCATCAGACTGGTTTCAGCACTTATATTTATTAACAAGAGTAAAGAAAATTATAAGGATAGGTGAAATTCCAAAGGAGATACAACCATGTCATATGACTCTTGTCTGGCTATGATAACAAGATCACAATAGCTGGTATGGCAGACAGACTCCAGGACAGCTGCCTAGTAACCCTGTTCCCCTGAGTGTTGGTGGGGCCTGTCACCGACTCAGCCTATAGAACATGGCAAAGGTGATGACATACTACTTCTGCCCTTGCATTACTGTCTTACTAACAGACTCCCAGAAGATTCTACTGGCATGATGAAGTGAGTGGCCAAATGGGAGAGGCCACTTGGCAAGGAACTGTGGTGGCCTCTCTGAATTACAAGCAACTTCTAGGAGCTAAGTGCAGCCCAACAGACAGCTAGCAGGAAGTCAGGGCTCTTGGTGTATACTTATAAGGAAATTAATTTTGTCAATAGCTTTAGTGAGCTTGAAAGTGAATTCTTTCTCATTTCCATATAGGAATGCAGCCTGGCCATATCTTGACTACAGCTTTGTAAGACCCTGATCAGAGGTCTTAGCTACTTTGTGGCTTGACTCCTGACCCACAGAAACTGTAAAATAATAAATGCATGCTGTTTTAAGCTGCTGAGTTTGTGATGATTTGTTATGCATTAATAGAAAATTAATACAGTTGGTAAGGATTCAGTATTAACCTAACCTAGCTGGTGATAACTATCAAACCAGGAGATTAAATGATCTTTTTGATAAGTCACAGCCCCATATTGATCATTATTCCCTCAGAGATACTGATTTTAAATTGAATAGTTCCAGTATTTGCACTGAATCCATCGACTATATGCTGAGATTGGGAAATCTAAAAAGATCATTTGCCTTTATCTATTATCTACATGTTGCTTTTCATACTTCTTTAATTTTAAGAGACATCAAACACATCCAAAGATATAAGTGGATAAGAAACTTGTCCATAATTTATGTCCATAAGTTATGTTCTTTTCTTACAACTGTCTGTTTCATCACCAAAAAGACCACCAATAACAGACTCTTTTGTGGCTGAAACAATAAAATTTGTAGACGTGTGATGTAAATAGCAGAGCATATGTATTAGGTGCTACTCAATGTACCTTTTTTACTAATAGCCAAAGACACTACCTTATTTCTATTTTCCCATTCTCTTCTATTATTTTTCTCATCATTGGAGTATCTTCTAATTCCTGATTAAACTTTCCAAAGCATAGAAAACAATAATCAAGAATGATCTAATGCCAATGGTTATATGCTTGGTGCAGTGGGCTCTAAAGAAATGGAAGGAAATCCTGATAAGGATCTGAAGATTCTGTGAGGTTAAGTTCTTAAGTCTAGTGTTGAATGTATCCCCAACCATCCAAAACCCTGTGGCCTCCCTATTTGACTACTAAAATAAATTTAACATCTAAAATTCCTTTTTTCAAACAAGGAAGTAATTCATTCAATTATAAGAAAGGTTTAGATTATAATTGGACATGTGTTGCAAGTTTACCATAGTCAAAGATAGGTTTCCAACAATATACTCATTGACCTACTTTCATCATATATTCTATTAAGCTGCATTTTTTCATCAACTTGGCTAGTGACTGCTTCCTAGGAATGCAGCAAACACTTAAGTTTGAATCCCTGCTGGTTAGTCAACATGTGGGCCTTCTTTTCTCAGCAGACAAGCACCAACAAGGACTTTGGGTCATTCCATTTGGATGTTTCTATTTAAGTATGGTTGGGTAGTGAGCAACAACAAAAAGTCCTTTTCTCTACAACAGTATGACCTCCTACCCACCCTCCAAGGCATGTCATCTTGTCTTGAGTCACTTCTCCCTATTCTTCCTCTATTCTTACATAAGTGCTGGAAACCATTCAGCTACAACTTTCTAGTTCTCCCTCTCCCCCATGGACCTCATGAAGGTCCAAATACATACACAGCCACAGACTAGAGAGTCACTTCTCTGAAAATACCCAGATCTCTTTCTCCCTCCTCCCCTTATGCCCTGCACACTCTAGCCACCCTGCCTTCCTGCTATTCTGATTTCTGTTCTCAACTCAGGGTGACTAGTAGGCTCTGTTTAGGATCTCTCCTCCTCCCCCCATCCCTCCATGGCAGCCTGGAAACTGCCTTTAGGAGGTGAGGGGAGGCCACCATAGACAGGCCTCATCTTTTATCCTTTTCTTGGAAATCATAGATCTGCATTGCCTGTTATCTAATGTTGAAAAACAATTGTTTCATATATTTTGTCCAGTTTTTTGGTTGTATTGAAGGAGTTCAATCCTAATAGAAATTAATTTTCCTTGGACAATAGCAGAAGTCCCCATATATTTTTTTACCCTGTCCAATACAAAATGCAGAATACTAAATGTGACTTGGCCTTATCATAGCTGTACTAATATCACACAATTGAAGTTCAAAGAGTTGATAAACTGGAGAGAGAAGTTTTAACTCTGAGGAAAGCAGTTTGGAGACTTACTGGACAAAAGTGTTTACATCCTGGCTTACTACCTATTAGCTACATGACCCTTTACAAACTACTTAAATTTTCAGTGCCCCAGTTTTCCCAGATGTCAAACATGGATAATAGTAACACCTCTCAGAGGAGTGCTGTGAAGATTAAATGATTTTATATATGCAAAGTGATTGAAGAGTGCCTAGCTCATTAATTATATCCTACCATTATTATTGCTGCTATTATTAGCTTGAGGAGATAAGAAAAAATGATGTTGATGAGAAAAATGATGAGAAAAAACAATGGCTGATATGACTGTTTATTTGGTGGGAAGTAAAAGGAGTAAAGGCTTTCTCTGATGGCCTTTAAAATTAGGAGGACCCAGAATCCTCTGAATACAAAGAAAAAGTTCTAATGTGGCCTGATAGCAGAGGGTTTCCTATTCACCTATGTGTTTGTCTCTTCATTCAATAAACAGTGATTATCATTTGCTATGGGTTCTGTTTGAGGTCTTGTCTGATATGAAGATGAATCATGTGATCCCCACCCTTGAGGAACTCATGATGTAGCAGTAAAGATATAGAAACACATAACTTTTAGGCAATGTAATCAGACTTCTAGTCAGAGTAAGAACAAAGTGTAATGAAAGAATCAAAAACAATTGCGTGTAAGTACTAATAGCCTTAAGGTTAAAAGATACATTGATGGCTTATTTTAGAAACTGTACTTCACATTATTTGAAGGAAAATTGAAGGAAAGTTTTGATTCATTGATAATGAATAAGTAATTGTTATATACCAATAAATAAATTTAATTAGCAGCTGAATTTTAATATTCAAAGATAGTATAAAAACAGATAAACAATGTTTCTCCCCACTTTGGCATCCCTTAGTATGTATTGCTAAACTCTATGATTTCAAAAATGAGAGTGATGAGTTATTCTAGATAACCCCATGATGGTCTTCATTTTCAGAAAACCCATGTTATTTCATTTGTTGACCTGATTTTCATCATGATGGACTGAAGATACATGTGTCAAGTTAAAAGGGGATAAGAGCTAGAAATGATAACTACCATTTTTTAATACTATAATTTGTCAGGTACTCAAGATTAATGACTGTATTTAATTTTTACAGTCTTTATCTGAGGTTGGTACTATTATTTTTCCTTCTTAGGTATAAGGAAACTTGAGTCTCAAGGATGAAAAATAAATATAGGTTATGTGGCCCTTTTTTCTCAACACTGTTGTATCTACTCAAGCTAATACTAGTAGTAATAATGATTATAATTTCAGGTAGAGCTGAATAATAAGTGGTAGAGCTGGGGTTTGGAACCAGAGCCATTTGTCTCTAAATCCCTAGCTCTTAACCATAGTACATGCTGCCTCCAGACCTGAATAGCAAATCTGGCTCAAATTGCTGTAATAAGCAATAAGTAATGAGGTTCTCAAAGGGGCCTTTTCCTGTCCCCAAGGCATTAAAGTACAGGTATAATGGAGTGCTTTAAAACAACAATTCTTAAGGAGTTTCATTTAAAAATCCGGTAAAAATTGGTTTCTTCCATTTTATCCCTCCCACCTCCCCATCATTTTTCTCCTCTAAGAAGATGTAGTATTCTTGTAGAGGAAGAAAAAAAAATCAAATTGCTTCAATAGACAAGATTGATAGAAGTTGGAAAAAAATAATGATTGAAATTCTCAGCTGCTCTCCAAGGTGATTAAATTCTAATTGAGGGAAGGGGCCTGTGTGGAACCTGCAGGCTACAACATGACGGTTCTGTGGGCTCTGAAGGAGCATTCAGCAATTGCTTTAGGCAGTCGCATATCGAGTAGTTACAATTCAGTAATCAGAACGGCTGACATTATAATGATTACTACTTTCCCTAATTGTTCTATGTTGTGTGTTGACATGCATAAGCAATGGTTCTGAAGCATCACTAAAGAGGACACAGAGGATCTCTCATTTAGGTGGACAGAGCTAGATTTTAGGTGGGGTGACATTCTATTCCCCTCTTAAAATGTATATCCAACTTTTGGGCCTAACACCCTCAGGTTGTTATCATTACTTATTAATAGAAGATGACTTTTAAGATGAGAAAATGACAAAGTCCTATTAATATCTAAGTAGTTATTTATCATTTACATTCCCTGCAGAGACAAAAGTATCAGAAGAAAAATGTTTGCAGTTTTCAGGCAAAGGACCTACCCATTTTGCAGATTAGGAAAATGAAGTTCAAAGATGTTGCATACCTTGTCAAGGACAACAGGATATAAGAAGCAAACCTGGTTTTGTTTTGTTTTTGCACTGCACTTCATTGATTTTTAAGAGAGCAGTCTTCTCTCTGAGTTAAATTCACTTACCCATGTAATGGGAAACTAAAAGGTCCTATATCCATAACTTATTGAACGTGTCTTTTTAGATACCCATTACATGCCAGTGGTGGAAAACACAAATGCTATTCATGTCCTCTGGATGCTTATAATTGAGTGGTGAAATAAAACACTGAGCAAGTAATTATAAGTAAGATTTAGGAAATTGATTTAATTCTTATATGTAACATGGAGAGAAACAGAAAGAACCATATCATTGCCTTTTATCAGATGACTTGAGTTTGGAATAACAGAAAGGGAAAAAAATCATTGGTGGATAACTTGAGAAGCATTGAAAATCAAAGGCTTCTTTAAATGATCAATTTGTAGACTACAGAGTCTGAGTGCATTTTTGATGTTTGACCTCTGACAGCTTGTAGGACCCAATCCTTCTTCATCCCCTTTGCCCCCACATAAGGAAGTCTGGTGTTCCTCTCCATGGCATCCATAGGTAAGATCAACATGCAAACCCTGGTCTGTGTGTGAGAACCTTCCCTCTGCCCCATCCTTAACCACATATAAACCAAAGCCATCACCTTTCATGTAGCTCAAAGCATTTCAGACAAGCTTGGGTGCCTGCCCAGTTTCCTCCCTTAAAGAACACCATTTTTAAAGAAACAAACATTTTTATTCCCTCTTGGTACATGTGTGGCATCATCTGTCTTGATGTCAGAACTAATTTTGGGAATGCAAGGTTGAGCCCACCTCTGAGGGGCAAAAATGAAACAACTTGTGCTTGGAGCAGGATGGTCAAGGAGATTGTCATTACCCCACCTGTAGGACTGTCTTCTTTTCCTTTGATTTGCACACTGGCTCTGCTGCCTGCAAGTGAGCATGCCATTGGACTGCTGCCCCTCAGTAAGCATGCTATGGGGCTGCTGCCAATGGTTAGTATGCACTTTGACCTCTGCTACTTCCTGATGGTAAGCTTGGGCTTTGAGCTGTGCTGTGGTGCTTTTACAAAGTCCTACCAAGTCTCTGTTTTTCATTTATGGACCTAAATGGCAAGGTTTAACAATTGGCATCCAGGGGCAAGTGTATAGACCTGGGGCACTTCTTAAAGTGGAACTGGGCCTGTGTACTGACTGTACCTTGTGTCTTGGATTCTTTGAGTCTTGTACTATATCACATGTCTTGGTTGGAGCATGAGCCATAACTACTGCTATGCTCAGGAGAGTAACCCTCACCCTTTGTGACCATTGGTTACTTGTTTCAATCAGGCATTGATCCATTCTATGGAGCTCTTGGGAGATTGACTGATCCCTTGTACAGATATGAGCCTATCAAGGAGCCACCCAAGTGGAAAAAGAGGTCCAGACTTCTACAGCCGGATTAGTTACTTGGCATCCTAGGAGGCCTTGCTTATTTCTACTGCTCTTGTCCATGACAGATCTTTAGGGTAGAATACATCTGGCACCCAGAATGTTTTACCTCCACCCTGTTAAAGAGTTGGAAGACACCACACCCTGACAGGTAACTGAAATGGACCAACAAAGGCCTCTAGGTTCTACTGAGTGTCATGGCTTACCAACATGCCCAAACTGATTTAAGCCTAAGGGAAATTTCTTTTAAAAATTAGGGGTACCAAAATTCTAGTTAACAATAATCACCATAGGGAAGGCCCTTAACCTGACAAGAGTTATTTACAACACTCTAGAGAAAGAAACTTATAAATATGGGCAGGGCAGAGAGGACCTGTTGAAATATATCTAGTAAGAGTGCATGTACACAGACACACAGACACACACATACACACCCCTTGATACTAGAGGAGAAAACAAAAATTGAAAGAGATCTGCTATTTGACCCAATTGGAAATCCAAAATTTACTATGCTACATGGAGGAAAATTCCTTTGAAACTGCATCTCCAGATCACTGGCGGCATCAAGTCCATATTATACTGAACCTTATTCTATTAGCAAATTGAGAAGGCAGTATCAGAGATGATGGGCCTGTGCTCTTATGCTATAGCAAAGTATAGTTCAGTCTTTAAGCTACAGTTTTCTCTAATCAAATTTTTTTTTACTTATAAAATTTTTATTTCCATACAGCATGTGCTGTATGAGGTTTTTTTCATTTAGTTCAGCTAATGAAACTAGCTAAACTAAATGATCTTCATTTAGTTCATAAGTCCTACTTTACAAAAATAGGACTTAACTTAAAAATTAGTTAAGCATCTTTTCACATTTCAAATATATGAAACATTAGATGATTTGAGAGCCAACTTTAACTCCAGATTTAAAATTGCTTTTGCTTAGGATATGTTTCATATTGCAAGTATTCATTCATTCTCCAATATATACTTATTGTCTTCCTACTTGTGCCAGGCATTATGCTCAGTATATAACCATGAAAGGCAAGTCCTATGCCTTTGGGAGTTTATGATTAACCGTATGCAAACTAACTATACCCAAGCTGCTGTTCTTCCTTACACATGATCAGTTCAGCAGGCTTGGTTCTTCTAATTATACCTACTTACACTTCTGCAAATTAGACAACCCTAATAGGTAGGTTGCATCTCTGACCATCCCATACCTGGGTTTTGGAGTCATAATGCCTGCACTAATACACGTACTTCAGTACAGGAAACTAAGTGCTTTCATGGATCTGGAGTGTAAAAGAGGAACTTGAATTTGTCTGGTGTGTCTGGAAAGACCTCATGGAGTTGAACTTGAGGTAGGGTGAATTTATTGGGAAGCAATGTTGCTGGGTATTATGTTGAAATGAGAAAGAAGTAGCAATTTGACTAGGCTTAGATTTTCAGAGAGTATGTAATTTACTCTTTAGTGTAGATGAAAGGGAATGATTGAATAATTTTAAGCAAGTAGGTAACAGGCTGATTTGCATAGGTGAAAGAACATTTTGGTCACATATATAAAGAATTAACTAGAAAGCAATAAACAAGATATTGTGATAGTCAAGTGTTTTTGGCATGCTTTATGTATGGACTTCCCTGTGCATTAGGATATACGGGTATACAGGTATAGAGGAGGGTATGCAGATGACTTGATACAAAAACAGTAACATTAACTTAAAGCAAATTATTTACTCAAATTTGGATGTAACTGTCTTATCTCTGTCTTGAATTCCTTCTTATATACTAAGCATTCTTTTAGGCAATAGCAGTTGTATAAAGTAGCTACCTTTCTCCCCATTTTATAGATGAAGAAACAGACTTGGAGAAGTTTAGTCATGTAATACATAACAAAGCTGGGATTTGAATCCAGGACTATCAAATATGGCTCATGAAATCCTTATGTTTCATACAGTCCACTGACAGGCCCACATTACACCATACCACCTACCAGATATCACCACCCTTAAAGTTTCTTACTGAGAGATGTCAGCTTTTACATCAGATTCCTAGTGGTTTGGCTGACAAATTTGATGAACTGGAGTGATGTACTTTAATAAAAAGGAGAAATGATAAAAATACAATTATTAACCCACTCTTCAGGCATTCATTGATTATTGTGAATGATTTATTTTCTTTTTGAGATAAGGACAATTAAACTCATGGAGATGACAGAAACAAGTGGACGTATCTGTGAACATGGCAACCCTCAGTTAAATGGAATTTGTTAAAAACCAAAAACGGGAATTAGGTTGAAAATTCACTCACACACACACAAGAAGAAACACTCACACAAAAATGTCTGATTTCATGTTGAAGTCTGGTAAATGCTTTGAAATAGAGTGCTTTTCACTTGCTACTTTAAATCACTGCCTTGAAGGCCAAAACTGACTGTGGGAATTTAATGAAAGAGCAACATGCACCTGTATTCTTTGGTATATTGTGTTTTTGTTTGAGAGTGAGACAACCCAGTGGGAAATTTATTTTAAAAATTAGGCACTATGAATCCTTCCTCTACATCTCTTTTCATTCCTGTCAGCAGTATGATTTTATCAGTTAGGAAAATGATAAGTGGACTTGTATTGAGTGTAACAAGAATTCACACTGAACTGTTGGATTTTTAGCAGTGTTTTATAAATTATTTTGAGGAGTCTTATAACACCTGTTAACCCCAAGAAAAATATAAATTTTATTTTGCACAAGAAGGTATACATGACAAAGAGATGCTTTTCCCTTATATGATAGCTTGCACAACTCTGTTTTATGATACATAAACAGGTGACATCTGGGTGCCCCAGAAAGATTTATCTAGCAATATATTACAGACTAATGATCTTTTACTCTTATAGAGGAAAAAGTTGCCTAGGAAACAGAGGCGTGAGATCCATGTTCAGGATACAAATAAGTGTTTCTTTAGCATTCATAAACTAATCATGTAAATAATAAATATGTATGGAGTATCCATTATGTGCAGTATACTAACGATGTTCTATGTTAAATGGTGAGTGGATTAAAAATAATAATAAATTACTTCTCTTAAGGAGCTTACCTCCTAAGTCAAAGATGAAAAACATTACTCATGTTGTCACTTACCCTTTCTGGCCATAGGCCATCATTACTTATCAAAAACATTCCACCTGAGCCACCTAAACCATCTCAACACATTAATTCTTGTGGCTTCGAATGAATCTGTGAGTTGGCTTACAAGTTGAAATCTATTGGCCAACCCCGGTGAATATATTGAAGAGGAAAAGTGAAAGGAGACCAGTATTTGAGGGATCCCTATGTTGTGCAACACACAGTCTGGTTGAGTTTGGATAAAGATAAAGGAATAATTCTAGATGCTACCAGCTCATGCAGTTGAGACACAGTAAACAGTGGAGGAAAAAACTGGCTTAATTCAATACCATCATTTATCTAGTCAGCAATCAAAGAAAAATAAAAAACTGATGAGCTTTCCATTAAGTTTAAATAAAAACACCAGTGTTGAGTATTTAATTCAGTTTTCTGAAGGATGCTCCATATGAAATTAGCACTGTGGGATGCTCCACAAGGAGAGCTATTAGTAGATTAAGTTAAGGGAAGCATGCATATCACTTATGTATTCATTCAGTTAATAATTACCTACTTTGTGCCAAGTACCTTTGCAAGTGTTGGAGGTCCAACAGTGGAAAAATAAAAGTCCCTAATTGGGGTAGATTGAAAGTAAATAACAACAAGCAAATACACATATATATACATATATATTTTCTGATGATGATAAATGCTATAATAAAGCAAATGAGAATGATGAGTGAAATTTTTGTTTTATATAAGAAATATCTTTTTCAAAAGGTGACCTATGAATATAGAATTGAAAGAAATAAGTTGAGAGCAAAGTGGAGATATCTAGGGAAAGGTGTTTGGGCAGAAGGAACAGCAACTGCAAAAGCTCCAAGCTGAGAGTGTGCCTGGTGTGTTTAAGGCACCGTGATGGCAGTGGGGCTGCCAGCAGAGAGGGTGTGAGACTGATGAGCTATGATTTGTAGGAGATGCTAAGTCCCTTTAGGAACTTTGGCCTTTTATAAATTATTTGTGAACACAGTGGAAGGTTTTGAACAGAGGATGGATGTGACCTGTTGTATGTTTTAAGTGGGGCAACAGAGACTATAAAAAATACACTTACAGAAGCAAAAGGCATAAAAGACAAGAAACAATAGAGCCAATTTCAATAGTATAGGTGAAAAATTATGGTGGTTTAAACCACAGTGTTTGGAATGGATAAGGAAAAGAGTGTTCAGATTCTGGGTGTATCTTGACCGAAGAGTCATTAGGATTTGGTGGTATATTGTTTGTGGGGTTTAAAAGAAGTAGAAGAGTTAAGGATAACTCCAAGTTCAGTGGCTTGGATAAGCAGAAGAATCTCCAGTGCAGTGCTAAAGAGCATGCACTGTGCAGTCAACATGCTCTGTTCTAACCTTAGAGCTCCCACTTACTGTGAAATACAGCACAAGCCTTTTAAGTTCTCTATGCTTCTGTCTCCCCATTGATAAAATGGGTAATGACAGTACAGACCTCACAGAATTATTGTGAGTGTTAAGTGAGTTAATACTTAATAAATCACTTGAAATAGTGTCTGGCACATTATATGCCCCATCTAAGTGTTTGTTAAAAAATAAGGTAACTGAGAGGTGGATTAGATGAGAAGCAGTTTTGAGGTGGAGCAGGTAAATAATACAGTCCGATTTCAGGTAGCTATTAAATATCCAAGGAAAAAGATGTGTAAGCAGATGGATATGTTCACCTGACATTCTGAGGAAGTCTGTCAGATATAAATTAGGCAGGTATTGGTGTATAGCTGCTCTGTAGAGTCAGGAGCCCAAATGAGATTACCTAAGGAGGGGGTACAGATAGATGAGATGATGGAGGAATGAACCGTGAGCCATTTAAATATCTGTTCAGAGATTTTAGGACTGTGAAGGAAGGAAAAATCAGGGTGGCAGGAGAAGAAATAAAATAGGTTCTGGAGGATAAACAAATAAAATATTTCTAGAAAAAGTGCATTTATGCAGAAAAAGGTTTTAAAATATACAACACCCATTCATGTTAGAAGTCTTAAAGATCTTTTTGTAGTTCATAAGCATGATGACTGGGTGTTCACACTTTTGTGTGACATACGCCTCCCTCAAACCTTGTTACAACATTGGCACATTATTCGACATGAAAAAAAATTCATAAAAATAGGAATTGTTGGTCACCACCTTAGTGTAATGCTGTTTAACTAAATTTATATATATTAATCTTAAGAGCCAGGCCCTCACTTAATAAGAAACCAATAGCAGCTTTCTCACTAAAGCCAGGAAGTAAGAAAAAGGATGCCCACTATCTCCAACATTATTTGACATAGTTATGGATTGTTAGTCAGTGCAATGGGATAAGAGAAAGCAAACTAAAGTAGAAGAATTGGAAAGAAAGCATGGAAATTGTCTCTACTTGTCAATCATGGGAATGTCTGTCTATCTGATCTGATCTAATAACTATCTATGTTTGTGTATATTTGTGTAGATAATAAATTATCATTCAAAAATCAACAGCATTGATATATACAAACAAAATCCAATTATAAGATACTTTAGAAGATGCCATTTGAATAGGAAGAACAAAAACAAAACATGCATAAACTTAACAAGAAATGTATAAAATGTATAAAACACTCCAGAAGGACATATATATAGACTAAGACTAGTATATGAAATAAAAAACATATGATATTCTTGGAAAGGAAAACTAAACATCATAAAAATATTGGTTTTCCCTATGCTAATTTATAAACTTATTGCAATTCTAACTTATCAGTTTTGTTTTTGGTGCTTTATATTTTTGGAACTTAACTAATTATAAAATTCATTTGGAAAAGAAAGAATAGCCAAGGAAAACACTGGGGGAAAAAGTCACTAATGATAGGGGGATAGCACTACTAAACATTGACATGTACTATAAAGCCTCTGTAATTTAAAAAAAAAGCCTAGTATCAATGCTGAATAGACAAATCAGAATAGAAAATCCAGAAATAGTTCTCATGCCATGGAGCTCAGTACTTACAAATACCTCCTGGAATTAGGCCCCAGCTTTTAGGCTTTCTTTTGTGCTTGCTGTACTACTGTCTTCTGTTGCTCAAATGTAAGACTTGCCTCCTGTCTGCCCTTCTGAGTACCACTACTTCATAGGTCAGTGTAGTTTAACACCTTTTGTTGTGTACACTGTCTTTACCTCCAGCTTTATACACAGGTAGTTCCTTAGATTCTCAAGAAACTCACATTGGTTTATTTAGAAGTCTCTGTGCACATTATTAAAAGAATCCAATTAAGCCACAGTCATTGTAGAACTAACATCCCTGACTTTTATTTTTCATCACATTAAGTGTAAACACTTTGATTCTGTTTAATGGCAGATATTTTTTTCATTTCTTTTTTTTCCCCCTACATCACATTCTGTGGTTGATTTTCCTCTATATGAGTTCTTTTAAAATATGCCTTTTCTAGGGAATTCTACTTTAGGACATTATGATATAGAAGTTACTAGATACCCAAATTTCACCTTACCTGCCCTTTATTATTGTCAAGCAGATGTCTTTTTAAAATATGCTTTTTAAATTGGCTACCTAATATGACGTAGATTTGGCACTATTGTTTTTCTCTGAAACACATTACATTATTATTGATTTTTTTTTCTTTTATTCATTCTTCTTTCCAAATAAGAAGAAAATAAGTATAGAATAGAGGTTAACAATCTGATCTCTACGGTGAGACTAGGCTACAAGCCTGCCTCTTATCATTTACTAGCTATATGAACTTTTGAGTACTGTGCTTATTCTTTCTGTGGTTCTCTTTACTTATATGTAAAAACAAAACAACAATGAAAAGCAAAAGCAGAAATGGTGAGGTGGGAGAATTAGTAATATCACCTACCTCAAAATATTGATATAAGCATTAAACAGGTTCATAGCTATAAAGATTCGAGTGGTTTCAGGCACATAGTAAGTGCTTAATAAATTTTGACCATTATTCTGATTCTCACTTTAGATGTCATGATCTCCAAAGCACAGCTATTGTGCAGTGTCTGGGCAGCAGGATTATGGACCTGGCAAAACTGTTTCTCAACTATCACTTACATGAACTTGTTCACTATGACAGTTGAGTGTGTATCCTGGCACACTATTAATGCAGAAAGATTTCCACCATTTTGATACTCAGAATCTCCTGTATCTGGATAAGTATCAAGGAAACAGACTGGTTGGTGTAAATCCATAGGAATATTTCCTAAGAATCAGGGAAAATGAGAACAATTGTGTCCCTCATCCAGGAAGCATGGAATAAAATTCTCAAATTTATTATATCCTGAAGCAATTATGTACACTTGGAGGTTCATTAAAATTACTTGAATTACTTATTAAATATATTAATTGTACATATATATGTAATCAAAGGCATCCATTTATTTCACTAAGTGTGTGGTCTAGGCCAAGCTCCAAGATGATTCCAATGTGAACTAAAGTTTGGGAATCACTAGCTTTGATCAAGGGTTCCCAAACTATGGCCAATGGGCCAAATCCAGTCCAGTACCTGATTTTGGAAATAAAGTTTTATTAGAATACATCACAATCATTTGCATGTTATCTCTGGCTGCTTTTACTCTACCATGGCAGAAGTTGAGTGGTTAGGACAGAGAACAAAAGGACCCACAGAACCTGAAGTAATTACTATCTGGCCCTTTACAGGAAAAGTTTGCCAATTCCTGGCTTAGAACATAGCATAGAAGTGGACTTGTCATATGGAAGAGACTGAATTATCTTTTGGCAACCCAGACAATAGGAGACTGAAACATTTTCAGAATGTCTAGTTATATTAATTTTAAGAAAGCTGCACACCATAAACAGCTTTGTCCAAAAGGAAAGAAATAAGAAGTGTCCCTTGCAAATCCATTTTTCCTCTTTTTTCAGGGAGATGCAGAGAAAAACCAAATGGGAGGTCATAGCTTACATTCTTTTTAGCTTTAAACAACAACAAAAAAATCTTTCAAGTGTATAGTAGCTGTAAACTTTACGTTTTTTCAAGAATAAATCAATGATAATTGAAATCAAACATAAAATGAGAGCTAATAGTGTTAGGCTCAAAGATTTTATTTTAACAGTAGTTTGATTAAAGCAGGTGTTAATGACATAGTAAACTATTTTCAAAAAAATAAATTCACCCTATCAAAAAATCCAAAACTGATTAATTTCAAAGCAACTGTTTCTTATAACATTTCTAGCATTATGTCCTGCTTTGATGTATGTAGGAAATAGCTCTGGAAGACAAAATAGCAGCTCCTGTCCCTCTCTCTACTCCACGCATTTCACATGAACCTAAACACAGCTTGGAAAGTCAGAATTCTATGAGAGAACATATCGATTTTTATCAACCTGGAAAGCGAAACAAGGGAAAGAATGACATTGCTAGCCACAGGGAGTTTAGTTCAGGTCAACAACCCCTAAGTTTTATGGGAATTGTTCAGAAATTGTAACTGTTGTAGTGCTGAAGGACTCTGACACACGGCTGGAAAACACATTTTGACACTGGATAGTGTTCAGCCTCCATTCTGTCTCGGTCACTGAAATCCAGGGCATATTAACCACGCTATAAAGGTTCAGATGAGGTTGCTTTTTGGAATGGTATTTGACCTAGATGGAGCAAAATTTCCCATTGGAAGTTAATTCCAATGCTGGAATGTGCAGTGTAAACCAGCCAGTTTGCTGTTGCATCTCTATTTTAGCTTGTGCCTGTCCATGTCATCAAAGATGTCATTACATTAGGTCATAATGTGATAGGTCCCAACAGATGAAAATGTGAACCAGCAGAGCATGGAAAATAGCTTCATATGCAATCTCTCTAGGTTCTTTTCTCTTTAAATCTTTTGGTTTGTTGGTTGGTTTAAACTAAACCTAATCTTACTGGGGACATGATTGAACCATGTTTTAGTTTTGTTTGCTTACATTTTTCTTCTATAATTACAAATCAGCTTCTGCAGTTGGTTGCATTGAGACATGTTATTTTTACCCTTTTCTCTTTGGTGTTTTTTTTTTTATTATTATTAGGCATGTGCTAACACTGATCATCTGTCTTATTAACACTGCCATTTCAAGCCCATACCAGAGGAAATAAGAGCAAACATCTCAATATGGAAAAGCTTGTCACTCTAATCAGCTTGTAGGGTGTCATTTATTATTTAAGCAGTGTTTTCTTAGTATCTTCTAGTTTGTGTGCTACCATCTTCACCAACTGTTAGACTTTCTTAGTTACTAGAATCCCACTCACTTATAAGACTGTATCAAGTTGACTAGTGAAGATTTATAAAAAAAAATTAAAAAATAAAAATGTAGGTAATATAGACAAAAACAGTCAATGTGTTTTTAATGTCTTCTTTAAAGGGCAAAATTCTCACATCTCCTAATTAGTAAATAATTTATTTGAGTAAAAGCAAATCATTATGTTAATGGCTGTGTAACAGTCTGGCTAAATCAAAGTGATAACAGAATTGGGAACTGTACTGGGATCTTTGTTTCTGTCCAAGTAGAAGGATAAGAAGAATTGAAGAATTGGCCATAAGATTTGGCGATTTGGAATTCAAAATTGCAATTTTTAAATTCTAAGACCAGCCCTCTGAACTATGTCAATGTCAAAAATACATTGGGTGGCCAATTTCAGGGGCTTTCAGGATGCTCTAAAATGTCTGTATCATATATCCCATAATATCACACAGTATATATAGTACAATAGCATATTTGATCGTACATTAAATCAAGTACACTTTGATAATAAATAAAAAAAACACTACAGGCCAATTGGCAAGCAGTAATTATTCCAACCTGGGAAGAAGTTTAGATAACAGCTTATACACATGCACTTGCTCACATACCTATAAAATAAATGAGATTTTTTATGGAAAATATATAATTTTAGTTATTTTTCATTATATTTTACTGTATCATTATAATTTATGGGGGATGGTTTTGACTAAAATAACCACTTCAAAGAATTAGATCACAAAACTGAGGATTAATTTTTTCCTTTATGTAAGTGCTTTGGATACTTCAAAGGAAGTTTACATACAGAAATCCAAGAATAATTACTCTTATTCAGATAATATAATTAGAACCATACTTTCTTAATTGTAGTAAATTATCTGAATGATCAATTTTAGACATGAAGTTTCATTCAAAATCAGTAAAATTTTCCCACAAGAGAGAGCAGCTACATGAATAAATGACAAATAGATTAAAAGTAGAAGACATAAACTATGTCAAGCAGAAAGAAAATTCAGCAAATATATTAGTTGTTTGGCTTACTTGTTGTTAGGAAAATGGCTTTTTTCAGATGAAGTACTTCTAGGCTAAAACATTTATTATAATTTCCATTATGAAAAGCATTTAGTGATTCTGAGAGACTCATTAATTGATTCATTTATTCATTGAACAAGTATTAATTGAAAACCCACTTGTGCCAGACACCATGGTATATACTGAGGATATGAAGATTAAAATGATAGAGTTGCTTCCCCAAAGAGCCCACAAGCCAGCACACAAGACAAGCGTGTAAACAAATAATCTAATAGGGACAGGTTTTACAAATCAAGAGAACCCTTCTGGGCCAAGTTGATTTACTTAGATGTGACAGGTCAGGGGATGGAAGGGCTCCAACCAAGATTTCGCACAGGAGTTTCTAATGAAAAAAAGGGAGACTGATACTTTCATGTACTTGTAGAAATCTAAGTCAGTCTATCTAATTGGCAGGCCGCAAATACTAAATATATTAAATATACCTTGTTGTCAACAAAAGTAATTCATTGAGAAACTGAAAATTGAAATATAAATGACTTGTTTTGTGTGTTGCCTAATAGTTTCATTTTTCACTGTTAAATATCTTACTAATGTCAACCTTTTGCAGCATTAATTTTAGTTCAAAAGCATAGTTTAAAGGCTGTTATACTGGAAGCACTCATTCGAGTACTGGTATCATTGTCAAACTAGTCATTCATGAGCTTATTCAACCTGTTACTTATTGAATGTTCTGAATGCCAGGCAATGTGCAAAGCATTAGGGGTAAAAGGAAAAGCGATATAAACACAAACCTTGCCAGCAGAGAGGTAAGTCCTCCTGGGGAGAGACAGGCATTAATCAAATAATCAGCAAAATATATAATTACAAAACTTACATGGAGAAACAGTAAAAAGGATATATCTGGGGAATATGAATGAGAGAGGTAATCTAATTTTAGAGTCTGGGAAGTTTTCCCTGACAAAGTGTTATTCAAAGCGTAAACAGTGTGAGTTCCAGCTAACAAGGAGGAGGAACATTTGTGTCAGTGTCTGAGGAGAGGCCATTCCAGGCTTGAGGAGCATCACCCACAAAGGCCTCAAGAAGGGAGTACGTGTGAATTACTCAGAGCCTTATTGGTCATTTTTAGGATTTCACTATCTATCCTCAGAACAAAGAGGAGCCATTGAGGAGTTGAAGGAAGAGTCCCTGCCTCATGGAAGTCAGAGTGTGGCAGGAGGAATTTTCACAGATAATACAATTCAATTGGTGAAATGAAGAGGTTTTCAAAAGGGGAGCACAGAAGGGGACACAGCTCAAACTGGGAACTCTGAGAGCCTCTCTGGGGAATAAAATGCCTGAACTTGAAGAGTCAGTAAAAATTATCAAGAGAAAGAATATTCCAGGTAATATTACATATAATATTCCATGACAAGTATTCCAGGCAAAGGAACAATCCATATAAAGAAATGAAAGTGTGAAATAAATGCATAAGCAGAACATGCAGATAGTTTTTCATACAAGGGAATAAGAGGCAACACAGGGAATGGAAAGACATGAGACTGTACAGGATCTTCACACACGAGACCATAGAATCATGATATGATTTAGTAATTCATTCTTTGGCAAGTCATTAAAGGGTATTCAACAGGTGATTGTGATGATTGACATCTTATCTTGGTCATTCCGAATAGAGTGGGAAGGATAGATTTAAGGTGGTCGTGACACCGGGGTTATTTCAGATGCTCTCCTAACAGGAGAGAGAATTTGAGAGTGTTACATGGAATGGTAACAGTGGAACTAAGGAAGAAGAAGCTTTGAGACATATCTAAAAGGTAAATTTGGCAGGTATCAGTCATTAACTGGATATGGAGGTGAAGGAAACAGAAATCTAGCAAAACCTACGTAGTTTATTGCTTGACTTCCCTGGGTGTTCAATAGATTCATATAGTGATATTAGTAATACAGAATCAGATTTTGGGATACAATATCATGAGTTCAGTGTCCTAAAGTGAACATACTTCTAAAATGACATTGTGAGAAGCTGAGGAAATGTCTCCCCCAGAAAAACATCTATTAAACCAGTCAAAATTAGCAAAACCAATCATTCAACTTCTCTGGCAATTGATAAAAGGGTTGACAACCATTCAAGACATAATTAATTCAACATAATCTATAAACCTAGTAAAAAAAGAGTGAGACACTGTGACACTGAAGCCCAAGGCTTCATCCACACCCTTTGTGCTACAGAACAGTTCCCATCTCCTCCAGACACTGTGCCGGTTGGGTTCAGCAGCCAGTGGATATCAGTAGACCCTACTTCCAGAGCTCCATGCTGCAGAAGGCCTGTAGCAAGCCGGTGATGGCAGTGAGGCAGCCCAAGCTTGCCCCATTCCCAACTCTTGCTCCACAGGTGCAGATGTCAGCAACAGATGAAGAGTGCTTGTACTCCCCTATTTCCATAAAGCTCTTTGCTGCAGTGCCCTCAGCAGCCAAAATGCAAATTCCACTTCCTCAGTTTCCTGGGGGGGATGACTTATTCTGGGTAGATCTGACAGCCAGTGAACATTGGCAGATCCCATCTCCCCAGCTCTGGGTGTCAAAAGATCTATGTGGTGTGGTAATGGCAGCCAGCTTGCAGCATCAGTTTCTGTTGGCACCCCTCACCCTAACACTCACCAGCACCCACACAGGGAGGGTGCAAGTGGGGAGCCTGGAGAAAACAGTACCCCATCTGCAGTGCTTGCTGTAAACTGGAGAGGCTCTGTCCCTGTAGCATGCATTCTCCATGTCCACCCAAAAGAAGGATGGAGCAAGCCTGAAAGGGCATGAATTCATTTGGTTCAAATTGTTAGGAAGTATAACCCAGGGTGTAGTGAAAGACCACAGAGCCATCAGTCAGAAGTGAGTGGAGTCTCACAGCTGGGTGTCAGACCAGTGAGACAGAGCAACCAGAAGCTTACTGGGGAAGCTTACTGAGAAAGAGACGGTCAAGGAGAGCCTGCTGAAACCAAAGTCATCCTGGTGGTCAGAAATACTTTGTGCACATCCCCCGAGGAGCAGCCAGAAAGGAAAATCCTGAGTTGCAAATCCTTGAGTGAACATAGGGCAACTTTGTAATATACCTTGAATGGTGAATGCAGTCTCCAAGCCAACTGCTACTATGTTGAGAAAATGATGGGAATTAAAAACACAAAGAAACGTTGGCAGTTGTGTGTGCAGTCAGCCCGAGCGTAGCTCTGGTTACTGGGCTTCCTGCTGCCTGAGTGTGGCCGCCGCTTGCAGCAGCCAGTGCAGCTTAACCTATTCTCTTTCTGAGATTACAGTAAAGGCAGTGAAGTACATTCTGGCATCAGTGAATCTGGGGCAGGAGAGTGAGGCAACTGGTACTTAGAGGCCTCAATTGTCTTCAAGTAGGAAAGTAAAGTCATCTGCTGACAGCAGGTAAGTGAAGGGTTAGTGCAGTTGCTATGTATAACAGAAGTAATGAATCAAGAATGAGTAAAATCGTTGTTGTGAAAGGCTGAGGTACCATTTGAGGTTGGAGGATATGATTTTTGTGGTTACATCAATCTTGATAGCTGACTTGTTTCCTTAGCCCCAGGAAGGCAATAGCCTGGACTCAGGGTTATAGTTTTGCTGGGAGGATAAAACAGAGGCAGGAATGCAACACAGTTGATGGTATTGATCAAGGACTATAACACATACCCTGAGAGCAATAAATGTGAAGCCAAAAGAGCTGAACTACTGAGAGAAGATGTGGCATCAAGGCAATAGGGGTGGTTATGAGACTTAAAAAAAAATAAAAGTTGAAGATATGAAAGAGATAAAAGCATTAAGGCTGCAAACAGAAAGTGAAACATTGTAGTCTGGTGTTTTTCATTAAAATAACCAGCAGCATCACAGAATGATGGACTGTACTGGTGATTAAGGTAGAAGAGAAAAGAAGTTTCATTTGAATCCAGGATACCAAATGGAATGAAAAGAATGAAGGTATTGGATTCATTATCAACATATACACTGACATCACCCTGGTGATTCTTAGAATCATGTGGTAGAAAGAAGGCATCAAAGATTTCATCAGATATAAAGAACTGACCAAGATGTTGGCTGGCAACAACAGTGAAAAAATGTGGGGTGGCACAGACACGCAATATTAATCACAGAGTAGGGAAATGTTTCCCCACCCCCAACCCAGGAGCAGAAGAATAATGCTTTGGGAATGGCAATAAGGAGGTAGAATAATGCTACACTCATATCCAGACATCTGACCATGTTGTTAGGTGTGGCAAAAAGTATACTTCTGTGCAAAATAATGATAGTTCAACAGTGTATCACAAATCTTTATTAAGACAGGAGGTAACTGTCTGATTCAGTGAAGAGGGTGAAGATTTAGTAAGGCTGCTTATCTTGGAAGTAGGTGCTGGAATCATAAATGAAAGTTTCAGAACTTCCAGGGCAGAATAGTGTGGACATGTGCATAAAGGAGATGAACATGATGGGTGTTATGATTTAGGTGCATATTGAAGAGCAAGAACATTAGGGAAGGAGGGTTTATTTGGCCGTAGTCATCTGGATGGAACAGCCATTTAGCTATGGTAGCTGTACCCCAGCTAAGGAGGCTTGGTTGCGGTGGGGGCTGGAGTGGAAGGTCCCTGCACTGTGAGTCAGTGCTGTCATCTTTGTAGAGGTATGGCCAGGAAGTCTGCAATGGTGCAGTCGAGGCTCGGACTTGCAACAGTTTATGTAATTTATACCCCAGTGTAACATTCCCTAAATGGATAATTTATAAAATTTCTCCCTGACTGCAAATGTTAGGGGAAAATTTCTATTCAGGTAATTATTTCAGGAGGAGAAACGAGGTTGCAGGGGACTGGTGGTGGAGCTAGAGCAAGACGGAAAGAAGCAAAGAACTGAAAGTTGAGGAGAAAAAAAAGAGAGAGAGAGAATCAAACCATTCTAACAGTAGTTGCATGTGATCAATAAGGATATCCGAACCAACTTGAAGAAGTGATTCTTTGTTTTCCTGTGACTGCTGACAGTCTCTAAAAATACAAGTTGAGAATATAGATGTCCTGTTCAAATACTTGCCTGGTGGCTGTGGAAGAGAAGCTTCAGTTAAGGAGTCACCATGTATTTACATTACTAACATTAAGTTAATTAATGTGGCATAAATCAGGATGTTTATGACTTTGTTAGAATATAAACTCATGGGTGAGATCCCTCTCTTTTCCTATTTGGGGAAGTATGTTGTATTAAAAGCATACATGAAACACCTTTAGTAATGTATTTGATAGTTTGATGACTTATAGTTTAATATCTTTTCATTCCCTAATTCACTACCTCCTAAGGAAATCAATATTTAATCCTAGACTAGTATATGTGGAATCTTCCTTCTGCTCCCCAAGTGTTGAGTAACTAGTTCTTTGTTGAATAGCACAAACACATGTATGCATCTCACACAACTATGCATGAAACTCTGCCTAGTAACTCATATGTGTATGTACATACAAGCCATGTTTCTGCAGTTAAGCTAGACATTTCCATGTATTCCTTCATAACTATTATATTTTATACTCAGTGAAACATAATTCCACTGTATTAGAGCTTGATATCTCTTTGCTTTCTATAAAGCACTATGTTTGTTTTTTATTTGAGAGGGCATCTCTCATATTTATTGATCAAATGGTTGTTAACAACAATAAAATTCTGTATAGGGGACTCAATACTCAATGCACAATCATAAATCCACCCCAAATCTAATTCTTGTCAGTCCCCAATCTTCTGAAGCATAACGAACAAGGTCTTACATGGTGAACAAATTCTTATATAGTGAGTAAGTTCTTACATGGTGGACAGTACAAGGGCAGTCATCACAGAAACTTTCGGTTTTGATCACACATTATGAACTATAAACCATCAGGTCAAATATGAATATTCGTTTGATTTTTATACCTGATTTATATGTGGATCCCACATTTCTCCCTTTATTCTTATTCTTATTCTTATTATTGTTTTTAATAAAATGCTGAAGTGGTAGGTAGATGCAAGATAAAGGTAGAAAACATAGTTTAGTGTTGTAAGAGAGCAAATGTAGATGATCAGGTGTGTGCCTGTAGGCTATGTGTTAATCCAAGCTAGACAAGGGCAATAAAACATCCATGGACGCAGAAGATTTCTCTCAAAACAGGGGGTGAGGTTCTAAGCCTCACCTCTCTGTTGATCCCCAATTTCTCACCTGATGGACCCCTGCGACTGTGGCTGTCTTAGGTAGTTCCTCCCTTGAGGAATCTTAGCCGTCTCTGGCTAACCAGTCATCTTCTGGGGCCATACAGGGAAATGTAAAGTTGGTAAGTGAGAGAGAAGCCATATTGTTTGAAAAGGTTAGCTTTTTACTATGTTGCAGATTTATGCCCTGTGGCTTCTATGCCCAGCATTTGTCTTGAGGTATCTTTACCACGTGGGGGAATTATGATACTCGGTAAATTCGATATGATGCACAAATTCTATTTAAGGGCTGTAATTAGGAAGGAAGAAGAAAAGCTATAGAAGTAGCAGATGGAAGAAAACATGGGAAGATTGATTATTTCTTTGACATATCTTCTTGTAGAGTAACTTAAGCATGTATAGGTTTTAAACTACTAATTAAATCGCACACACACATTAACATAATAGGAATACAGTTACATAACCAAAGCAGATCTAATAATCACCAGCCATCTACAGTGAAACCAAGAAAACCAGTTAGGCAACCTAGGCATTTGTGAAAATTTATCTATGATATGATGGATATTGTACAACTGTACTTGAACAGTCTGAGGGAGATCAGACAAATTAAAACAACCCATTCCTGGGGACTGTTCACATTCCATATGTTCTGTTAACAGTAGATAGTCTGTAGTTGTAAGATTTTGGAGCGCTACAACTTGCACTTCTCCTAATTCTTGGTTGAGTTCCAACAGTATAGATCCAGTAAAATTTGTTGTTTTACTGTATGCACAGGCCAGCTTAGATATTTCCTTCCTCATTCCCATGGCAAGTCCAGGAACTGGTGGGATGAGTGCATCTACAGCTGTAGCAGTGCGTGGATCTTTGTTGGGGTTTTTTGATGATCATCTTCTGGCATGAGTCTTCCAGAGAGTACTGATGTTGGAAGTTCTTTTTCATATCGTATCTTAGTTCATTTTCTGGCTAGCCAAAGTAGGCTTTGATCCTCTGTATAAACACAAAGAGACCCTTTGCCCACACTTTTATATGCCCTTTATACCATTGTGTAGAACACATTGGAGGTCACCACACAGGAAATGCTTTTTTTTTTTTTAAGAGAAAGGAATATTATCAGAAAAATGTACCTCCATAGCCAATCATCTGACACCCTTTAAGTGATCAAAATTAAGGATATTTAAAGCATCCATTAATCGTTGATTTACAGTTAGTTTTATCCTATCAGTGAGTAATCCCCCTTTTCTTTCTTTTTTTTTTTGTTATCATTAATCTACACTTACATGAAGAATATTATGTTTACTAGGCTCTCCCCTATACCAGGTCCCCCCTATAAACCCCTTTACAGTCACTGTCCATCAGCATAGCAAAATGTTGTAGAATCACTACTTGTCTTCTCTGTGTTGTACAGCCCTCCCCTTTCTCCCACACCCCCCATTATGCATGCTAATTGTAATACCCCCCTTCTTCTTCCTCCCCCTATCCCTCCCTACCCACCCATCATCCCCAGTCCCTTTCCCTTTGGTACCGGTTAGTCCATTCTTGGGTTCTGTGATTCCGCTGCTGTTTTGTTCCTTCAGTTTTTCCTATGTTCTTATACTCCACAGATGAGTGAAATTATTTGGTATTTCTCTTTCTCCACTTGGCTTATTTCACTGAGCATAATACCCTCCAGCTCCATCCATGTTGCTGCAAATGGTAGGATTTGCCCTCTTCTTATGGCTGAGTAGTATTCCATTGTGTATATGTACCACATCTTCTTTATCCATTCATCTACCGATGGACATTTAGGTTGCTTCCAATTCTTGGCTATTGTAAATAGTGCTGCAATAAACATAGGGGTGCATCTGTCTTTCTCAAACTTGATTGCTGCGTTCTTAGGGTAAATTCCTAGGAGTGGAATTCCTGGGTCAAATGGTAAGTTTGTTTTGACCATTTTGATGAACCTCCATAATGCTTTCCACAATGGTTGACCTAATTTACATTCCCACCAACAGTGTAGTAGGGTTCCCCTTTCTCCACAGCCTCGCCAACATTTGTTGTTGTTTGTCTTTTGGATGGCAGCCATCCTTACTGGTGTGAGGTGATACCTCATTGTAGTTTTAATTTGCATTTCTCTGATAATTAGCGATGTGGAGCATCTTTTCATGTGTTGGCCATCTGTATTTCTTTTTTGGAGAACTGTCTGTTCAGTTCCTCTGCCCGTTTTTTAATTGGATTATTTGTTTTTTGTTTGTTGAGGCGTGTGAGCTCTTTATATATTCTGGACGTCAAGCCTTTTTCGGATGTGTCATTTTCAAATATATTCTCCCATACTCTAGGGTTCCTTTTTGTTCTATTGATGGTGTCTTTTGCTGTACAGAAGCTTTTCAGCTTAATATAGTCCCACTTGTTCATTTTTGCTGTTGTTTTCCTTGCCTGGGGAGATATGTTCAAGAAGAGGTAACTCATGTTTATGTCTAAGAGGTTTTTGCCTATGTTTTTTTCCAAGAGTTTAATGGTTTCATGACTTACATTCAGGTCTTTGATTCATTTTGAATTTACTTTTGCATATGGGGTTAGACAATGGTCCAGTTTCATTCTCCTACATGTAGCTGTCCAGTTTTGCCAGCACCATCTGTTAAAGAGACTGTCATTTCACCATTGTATGTCCATGGCTCCTTTATCAAATATTAATTGACCTTATATGTTTGGGTTAATGTCTGGAGTCTCTAGTCTGTTCCACTGGTCTGTGGCTATGTTCTTGTGCCAGTACAAAATTCTCTTGATTACTATGGCTTTATAGTAGAGCTTAAAGTTGGGGAGTGTGATCCCCCCTACTTTATTCTTCTTTCTCAGGATTGCTTTGGCTATTCGGGGTCTTTGGTGTTTCCATATGAATTTTTGAATTATTTGTTCCAGTTCATTGAAGAATGTTGCTGGTAGTTTCATAGGGATTGTATTAAATCTATATATTCCTTTGGGCAGGATGGCCATTTTGATGATATTACTTCTTTCTAGCCGTGAGCATGGGATGAGTTTCCATTTGTTAGTATCCCCTTTAATTTCTCTTAAGAGTGATTTGCAGTTTACAGAGTATAGGTCTTTCACTTCTTTGGTTACGTTTATTCCTAGGTATTTTGTTCTTTTTGATGCAATTGTGAATGGAGTTGTTTTCCTGATTTCTCTTTCTCTTGGTTCATTGTTAGTTTATAGGAAAGCCACAGATTTCTGTGTGTTAATTTTGTTTCCTGCAACTTTGCTGTATTCCGATATCAGTTCTAGTAGTTTTGGGGTGGAGTCTTTAGGGTTTTTTATGTACAATATCATGTCATCTGCAAATAGTAACAGTATAACTTCTTCTTTACCAATCTGGATTCGTTGTATTTCTTTGTTTCGTCTGATTGCCGTGGCTAGTACCTCTAGTACTATGTTAAATAACAGTGGGGAGAGTAGACATCCCTGTCTAGTTTCCAATCTCAGAGGAAAAGCTTTCAGCTTCTCACTGTTCAGTATAATGTTGGCTGTGGGTTTTTCATAGATGGCCTTTATTATGTTGAGGTACTTGCCCTCTATTCCCATTTTGCTGAGAGTTTTTATCATGAATAGATGTTGAATTTTGTCAAATGCTTTTTCAGCATCTATGGAGATGATCATTTGGTTTTTATCTTTCTTTTTGTTGATGTGGTGGGTGATGTTGATGGATTTTCAAATCTTGTACCATCCTTGCATCCCTGGGTTGAATCCCACTTGGTCATGGTGTACGATCCTTTGGTGTATTTTTGAATTCGGTTTGCTAATATTTTGTTAAGTATTTTTGCATCTACGTTCATCAGGGATATTGGTCTGTAGTTTTTTTTTTTATTTGGGTCTTTGCCTGGTTTTGGTATTAGGGTGATTTTGGCTTCATAGAATGAGTTTGGGAGTATTCCCTCCTCTTCTATTTTTTGGAAAACTTTAAGGAGAATGGGTATTATGTCTTCCCTGTACGTCTGATAAAATTCCGAGGTAAATCCATCTGGCATGGGGGTTTAGTTTTTTGGTAGTTTTTTGATTACTGCTTCAATTTCGTTGCTGGTAATTGGTCTGTTTAGATTTTCTGTATCTTTCTGGGTCAGTCTTGGAAGGTTGTATTTTTCTAGGAATTTGTCCATTTCTCCTAGGTTTCCCAGCTTGTTAGCATAGGTTTTCATAGTATTCTCTAATAATTCTTTGTATTTCTGTGGTGTCCATCATGATTTTTCCTTTCTTGTTTCTGATACTGTTGATTTGTGTTGACTCTCTTTGCTTCTTAATAAGTCTGGGTAGAGGCTTGTCTATTTTTTTATTTTCTCACAGATCCAGCTCTTGGTTTCATTGATTTTTGCTATTGTTTTATTCTTCTCAATTTTATTTGTTTCTTCTCTGATCTTTATTATGTCCCTCCTTCTGCTGACCTTAGGCCTCATTTGTTCTTCTTTTTCCAATTTCGATAATTGTGACATTAGACCATTCATTTCGGATTGTTCTTCCTTCTTTAAATATGCCTGAATTGCTATATACTTTCCTCTTAAGACTGCTTTTGCTGTATCCCACAGTAGTTGGGGCTTTGTGTTGTTGTTGTCATTTGTTTCCATATATTGCTGGATCTCCATTTTGATTTGGTCATTGATCCATTGATTATTTAGGAGCATGTTGTTAAGCCTCCATGTGTTTGTGAGCCTTTTTGCTTTCTTTGTACAGTTTATTTCTAGTTTTATGCTTTTGTGGTCGGAATATTTGGTTGGTAGGATTTCAGTCTTTTGGAATTTACTGAGGCTCTTTTTTGTGGCCTAGTATGTGGTCTATTCTGGAGAATGTTCCATGTGCACTTGAGAAGAATGTGTATCCTGTTGCTTTTGAATGTAGAGTTCTGTAGATGTCTATTAGGTCCATCTGTTCTAGTGTGTTGTTCAGTGCCTCTGTGTCCTTACTTATTTTCTGTCTGGTGGATCTGTCCTTTGGAGTGAGTGGTGTGTTGAAGTCTCCCAGAATGAATGCATTGTGTTCTATTTCCTCTTTTAGTTCTGTTAGTATTTATTTCAGATATGTTGGTGCTCCTCTATTGGGTACATGTATATTTATAACGGTTATATCCTCTTGTTGGACTGAGTCCTTTATCATTATGTAATGTCCTTCTTTATCTTTTGTTACTTTCTTTATTTTGAAGTCTGTTTTGTCTGAAATCTAGTATTGCAACACCTCCTTTTTTCTCTCTGTTGTTTGCGTGAAATATCTTTTTCCATCCCTTGACTTTAAGTCTGTGCATGTCTTTGGGTTTGAGGTGAGTCTCTTGTAAGCAGCATATGGATGCATCTTGCTTTTTTATCCATTCTGTGTCTTTTGATTGGTGCATTCAGTCCATTTACATTTAGGGTGATTATTGAAAGGTATGTACTTATTGCCATTGCCGGCTTTAAGTTTGTCGTTACCAAAGGTTCAGGGTTAGCTTCTTTACTATCTTACTGTCTAACTTAACTCGCTTTTTGAGCTATTATTAACACAGTCTGATTATTCTTTATTTCTCTCCCTTCTTATTCCTCCTCCTCCCTTTTTCATATGTTGGGTGTTTTGTTCTGTGCTCTTTTTAGGAGTGCTCCCATCTAGAGCAGTCCCTGTAAAATGCCTTGTAGAGGTGGTTTGTGGGAGGCAAATTCCCTCAACTTTTGCTTGTCTGGGAATTGTTTAATCCCTCCTTCTTATTTAAATGATAATCGTGCTGGATACAGTAGTCTTGGTTTGAGGCCCTTCTGTTTCATTGCATTAAGTATATCATGCCATTCTCTTCTGGCCTGTAGGATTTCTGTTGAGAAGTCTGATGTAGCCTGATGGTTTTCCTTTTTTTTTTCTCTCTGGCTGCCTTTAGTACTCTGTCCTTGTCTTTGATCTTTGTCATTTTAATCATTATGTGTCTTTGTGTTGCCCTCCTTGGATCCCTTGTCATGGGAGTTCTGTGTACATCTGTGGTCTGAGAGGCCATTTCCTCCCCTAGTTTGGGGAAGTTTTCGGCAATTATTTCTTCAAAGACACTTTCTGTCCTTTTTTCTCTCTCTTCTTCTTCTGGTACCCCAATAATTCGGCTATTGTTCCATTTCGATTGGTCACTCAGCTCTCTTAGAATTCTTTCATTCCTGGAGATCCTTTTATCTCTCTCTGCATCAGCTTCTCTGTGTTCCTGTTCTCTGTTTTCTAGTCCATTAATGGTCTCTTGCATCTCATCCATTCTGTTTTGAAGTCCTTCCAGAGTTTGTTTTATTTCTGTATTCTCCTTCCTTAGTTCTTGCATATTTCTCTGCAAGTCCATCAGGATGTTTATGACTTTTGTTTTGAATTCTTTTTCAGGAAGACTGGTTAAATCTATCTCCCCAGATTCCTACTCAGGGGAAGATGTACCAGATGCTGAGTCTGTCTGGGTTAGTCTTGTCTGGATCAAATTTTTGCCTTTTCATGTTGATAGGTGCTATTGACTGTCAGTTGGGAGGGCCAAACTTTCCACTTGCTACTGGCCTTTCTTTACTGTGACATCTGCGACTCCTAGTGGCTTGTGTTGGGTAATTGCTTGTAGACTGGGTCTTTGTGTCTTGCCCAGCCAGTATGGAGATAGCTCCCTTGCTGAGGGCGTGGCCAGCCTTAGGCTGCTTCTCTGCTATCACTGCGCCCTGGAGGGTTAATGAACGGGGGGTTTTTTGGCTGTTTGCCTCCATGAGGGGTCTCAGAGCCTATGCCCAGGTGGTTAGTACGCCCGGGTTTCCCTGTGATTTCCAGCTGCTGTACTGTGTCCTGTGTTGTTTCCATCCAGCTGTTGCATCCCTTTCCCTTTAAGACTTTCAAAAAGCACCTGCTTTTCTTTGTCACAGGGGCATCAGCTCTGGGACCCGCTCAGAGGTTTTGTTGCCCTGTTTCCCTAGTTTCCAGCCATCCACGCATGCACTGTGTCTGTGCTCTGGTGCGGATGGCTAAGGCTGGGTGTTTAGCAGTCCTGGGCTCCCTCTCCCTCCCTGCTCCGACTCCTCTCCTCCCACCAGGAGCTGGGCTGTGGGGCGCTCGGGTCCCTCTGGGCCGGGCTTGTATCTTACCCCTTTCACCAGGCGCTGGGCTCTCGCACGTGTGGATGTAGTCTGGCTGTTGTCCTGTATCTTCCGGTCTCTCTTTTAGGATTAGTTGTATTTGTTGTATTTTCAAAAATATATACGTTTTTTGGAGGAGATTCCCACTGTCCTACTCACGCCACTATGTTGGCCCCCAAGCACTCTGTTTTTTTAAATGCTAAATCAAGCCACAATTTCATTTTAAGATAATTAACAAGGGTGATAGATATTTTTCTCACAAGTCTATAATACAATATTAAAAAATTATGCATATTTTAATATGGAGGAGGAAATATTCCTCAAACTAGTTTCTATGAGATTAAATATTCATTTTAGTAATAGTTTTGGTACTTTGGAAGGTGCATTAATTCTTTAGGACAATGTTATGCACTTTTCAGCTGTTTCAGACTCAAGTGTAATTACTACAACCACTGTTACTTATGTCTAATCAATAATTGTTTCTCTTCTGAAAAGCTGCTGATTTTTTTCACTCTTGTGACAAACATGTTGTAACTGTTGATAAGACGTTCATCTGAAGAAAAAACATAGCTAGAAATATTACCACAATTTATAATTGATAATCTCTGTGTATCATAGTCAATAAATCAAATTCTTTGCAGCATTAGTTTTTGCCATTACTATTTTTAAGACTTATAGAAGTCTTTTGATCAACACAGATTAATGTATTTATAATATCTCATTGCTTCATTTCTTTCACATACTGTACATTTGTGTACAATCACCCACTGTTGGGTAAAATATCCCTATATAATGTGGAAGATGAAGATGATTTTTTACTAGTCTTTTGTGCTGAATGTTTGTAGCTTAAAATCATTTTGTGTGAATATCTACAGCCCATTTGCATCAGGCTAGAGACTCTTCAATTAAATTAATCTCCAGGGAATATACACTGTCTTGTATTATAAATGTGACATTACAAGAAAGGAAAGAGAGGGGACAAAGTGTCCATGCCCTACAAATGAGCTGAATTAATTCTTACACTTGGTGATTTATTCAAATTCCCTGAAGCCAACTCCATGGTGGAGATTTGGAGGAGGTTTGTTGGGGAATAGTCTGGAGAACAAAGCCCAGAAAGGGGAGAAGGCAGCAAGACTGAAATGAAGGCAAGGATGTACAATGCTGCCATTGCATTAGAGGCCTCAGCTGGGCTTGCAGGGAGTGCTGGCCCCTCAGAGGCATCTCAAAGTGAAGCCAGAGGCCAGCATTTGCACCCCTATATAAACCAGACACTGGATGCAGGACTCCCCTGAGGGAAGAGTGAGAGACTTTTGGTGAGGAAGCCCCTTTCACTGAGGACACTCCTGTGGGCCATCAATCAACAGGAGGACTAATAGCCCCAGTCCTGAAGGGAGAATCTTGTTAATGTACCACAGTATCCACTACCCATAAAGAAAGTATAATTGTTGTTTTATCCCATAGTCTTCTCTGATTTTAAAGCCTAAACACTGATACTTCCTAAGACCTGATACTTTGCCATCACCTGATGGGCCCTGGTATCATTCTTATCTTTGTTGGCTACTAGAGGTATCAGATTATTTCTGTGCATTGATTGGTGATTTCAGTAACATATTTTCTATCAAAATCTCAAAAAGCAATTCAAAGAAAATTTAGACAGCAAGTCAAATAGTGCTGTTATTTCTTATACTTGAAAGAAAAAAAAGAAAAGAAGAACATGAGAAAACATTCCTAGACCCTGAATACCCCAAACAACCCTAAGAAGGAAGGGGTATTACACTCTCTGACATCAAGCTATACTACAAAGCCACAGTAATCAAAACAGTAAGGCACTGGGACAGGAACAGATCTATAGATTAATGGAACAGAATAGAGAGCCCAGAGAGAAATCCACACATATATGGTCAATTAATATATGATAAATGAGTCATGAATATACAGTGGGCAAAAGACAGTCTCTTCAATAACTTGTGTTGGGAAAACTGGACAGCTACATGCAAGAGAATGAAACTGGACTACTGTCTTATACCATACACAAAAGGAAACTCAAAATGATTAAAGACCTAAATGTAAGAGAAAGATCCATAAAGCTTTTAGAAGAAAACATAGACGAAAACCTCTTGAACATAAGCATGAACAATTTTTTCCAAGACACATCTCAGGCAAGGGAAACAAAATTAAAAATGAGCAAACGGGACACATCAAACTAAAAATCTTCTGTACAGCAAAGGACACCATCAGCAGAACTAAAAAGGCAACCTACAGTATGGAAGAATATATTTGTACATGATTAATCTGATAAGGGGTTAACATCCAAAATACATAAAGAACTCATGTGCCTCAACACCAAATAAACAAATAACCTGATTAAAAAATGGGCAGAGGACCTAAACAGGCACTTATTCAAAGAAGAAATACAGATGACCAACAGGCACATGAAAGATTCTCCACATTGCTAATCATGAGGGAAATACAAATCAAAAACATAAGATATTACCTCATGCCAGTTAGAATGACCACTATCCAAAAGACAAGAAATAACAAGAGTTGGCGAGGATGTGAAGAAAATGTGAAGAAAAGGGAATCCTCCTACACTATTGGTGAGAATGTAAATTGGCGCAGCCACTTTAGAAAGCAGTATGGAAGTTCATCAAAAGACTAAAATTAGAAATACCATTTGACCCAGTAATTCTGCTGCTAGCAATTTACCTGAAAAAACAAAATCCTGACTTGAAAAGACACATGCACCCCTATGTTTATTGCCACATTATTTACAATAGCCAAGAAATGGAAGCAACCTAAGTGTCCATCAGTAGATGACTGGATAAAGAAGTTGTGGTACATATACATAATGGAATATTATTCAGCCATAAAAAGGAAAGAAATTCTGCCATTTGCAACAATATGGATGGACCTAGAGGGTATTATGCTAAGTGATATAAGCCAGGTGGAGAAAGACAAATACCATATGATTTCACTTATTTTGAAATCTAAAAACAAAACAGAAGAAAATGAACAAAATAGCAGTAGACTCATAGACACTGAGAAGTAACTGGTAGCTACCATGGGGGAAGGGTTCAGATGGTGGGTGAGGAGGGCGAGGGGGATAAAGGGGCACAAAAATTCTTAATCCTAATGTAAGTTGGTCACAGAGATGGTAGTACAGCATGGAAAATATAGTCAATAATTCTGTAATGTCTTTCTGTGTTGAAAGTAACTGCACTAACTGGGGTGAGGATCTAATAATAATAATATGGATAACTGTTCAACTACTGCATGGTATACTTGAAACCAATGTAAGATTGTATATTAACTATATTTCAATGAAAAAATGAAAAAAATAATTCCTTAGACAAAAACCAATGTAAAGATTCTACTAATTGGTGTCTTATTAATGGTGAGATATTTTCTATAGAGAGGTCATGCAACATGAAGAGAAGCCTTATAATCTAGTAAGAAAACATGAAAGGTTATTATTCACATATTTTTCTGAGGAAAGAACTACAAAAAAAATCTGAAAAAAAATTTAGATTCTCATACACAAAGTATTAGCAGAACACTTGAAATCTAATTTATTTTATAGATTCCACCAATAGTAGACTGATTGGGAGTCATGAAGACAATATGACAATGTTAGGATAGTTCCAAGTCATTAAAACTTTTACATGCTAAACACACCTACATCTCTCAGTACCTAAAAACCTCAGAAAGTGAAGTATGTATCTACTTAGCAAACATTCACTCATTGACTCATTCAATAGAAATTTAATGAATACCTACTGTGTGTCAGGCATTTTTCTAGGATCAGGGAATAGAAAAGTAAATTTAGAATACTGCTTGCTCATTGTGTTTCTAGTTTTAATTTTCTCCTTTTTGTTACCATATTTTTTGAAAAATGTTAAGTGCTCTTCCACTGTGGATAGACTATTCTTGCTTGGCTCTTTTACTTTGGAAACAGCCGTGTTATTTGATTTGGCCCATAGAAGGAGGCAGGCAGGCAGGGCTGATGGTGTGTTAATTTCAAACCTAGGACTCAAGAGGACTTTCCTGTTTCTGCTAGCTCTTTTCACCTCTACCAACACAATGAGAAAAACATGCCTGGACTAGTTTTCCAATCCCAGTAGGAGAAAAAAGACACACAGAGGAGAAATACCCACCACTCAACTCAGATTATATCAGCTGACCCCTAACCAACTCAGTTTTAGAAATAAATAAATGCTTATTATTATATGCCACTGAATATTGAAGTTTGTTACATGGTATTTTTGTAATAGTTGCTAACTGAAAAAAGCCTCTCAGTCATTTCATAATTAAATGTGATAGAAAAACATACAGATATAACACACTTTGGTAAATAATGTATAAGAGATAGTACCTGAATTCTGGGAGAAATGAGATGAAGAATAACCACCTGAAATTATCAAGTACAAAAGTATAAAATGGTGATATTGTGAGGACAGGGAATAAATTGCTACCATCATAGAGAATGAATATCTACAGACAGTTTTTAATGTAAAAATCCCAAAACTGGCACTAATTCAGGGTACTTAAAAGGATAGGCCACTACTCAGACATCTAATTCTAATTCTGCTGAAAGCAGATCATCCAATAAACAAAGGAAAAACAGCATTATTTATCTTCCAGCCAAATTCATTTCTCAACAGACTGAGAAGGACAATGAGAGAAACTGCTTACTCTGGATTTAATTTTTAACTAACAAAGAACTGTGTGTTAGTGAACTCAACTATAGAAAATAATACCCCTATCACCTTGGAATGTACCATGTTAGATAACTTTTTAAAAATAAACGTTTTATTTATATTCATTTCAGAAATGAGGTATTATGTATCAGATATCATGCACTAATGACTGAATGCAACACATTTTGCTTTAGTGAGGAAGAAACCTGAGAAGCAGAAACGGATACATTTTTACTAAGTGATACCATGCATTCAAAAGTCCAGAGATGACAGAGAGAGTGACATGTTTGGGGGAACTACAAAGAATTAAATGTGTTGGGGTAATGGGAGTGCAAAAAAAAACACTTGGTACCTTCCTGTTCAAATTGCAGAAAACCAAAGGTGAGAAAATTTTGGAAGAGTCCAAATTTTAAAAACACTCTGCCTTTAGAGGAAAAAGAGAACAAGGATAGGGATTATAGTAAATGCTCAGAAACCCAGTGAGAAGAGAATAGTGAAATACTGAAAATACTTAAAATTTTCCCACAATACTTGGACGTTCTCCTCTGGTATTTGTTGTTATTGTTTCTTTCTTTTTCCCTTACATATCAGTTTGGGAAGTTTCTGTTGACCTATTTTCAAGCTCACTGATCCTTCAACTATGTCAAGTCTACTGATGATCTTGTTAAAAGTATTCTTCATTTCTTTTGCAATGTCTTTAATTTTTTAGAATTTTCCTCTCTCCACTCACATTACCATTTGTCCTTTCATCTTGTCTACCTTTTCAGTTAGATTCCTGAACATACAAATCATTGTTAATTTTAATTTTCTGTATGAAATTCCACTTTCTGCACCATATCTGAATTTGGTTCTGACGCTTGTTTCCTTCAGATTACGTTTCTTCTCTTTTGACATGCCTCACAATACTTTGCTGAAAGCCTAGTATGTTCTATCAGGTAATAGGAACTGAGGCCAATAGGCCTTTAGTGTAAGTATTTATGTTAATTTGGCTAGAAGTTGGGCTGTTTTAATATGTTTGCTGCAGCTACAGATGCCAAGGCTTGGTTCCTCTGTTGTCCTTAGTTTTGTCCTCTCTCGTGGTGCTGGGACACCATAAATACTCATCTCAGAGAGAGACCCTGTATACTGCAGTTTTTTCAGCTGCAATCCCCCTGGTATTCTGGAGTCACGTTAGTGTGGTCGTACCGTATGGGGAGACAGAAGCATCTAATTTTCTAGTTAAATCTCAGTCTTCTGGCTGGCCTTTGTCTCTGAGCTGTGACCTTCAGAATTGTTGCTCCAGTGGTACAGCTTTTCCCCACTACCCTTCCCTCCCTCAGTGCCCCTGGTCTGTTTACGTATAAACCTTACACCTGTTGACACTGTTTCCACTACACACTCTTTGATGAGACATAAAGGTTAGAATCGCACTGGAGCGGGAGCGAGGTCTGTCTCCAGACAGGATAAGCCTCTGATCCAGTCTTTTACCTCGATGGTGAGCCTCTGCTTTGGAGAACGCTCTGGGTCTGTTCCACAGTGATTACTCCTCTCCCGTCACTGCCGGAGCCCCAAAGCGATCCTTCTCCAAGCTTCCCCAGGGGAACCATGTGGAATTTATGTAGGTAAAACTCCAAAATAGGGTGGGCACCCAACCCCCAGGACTAAGATCCGCAAGAATTTCTCACTCTCCTGCTAACCAACATTCAGTCTCCAGAAATTCATTAAAATTACCATTTAATTGTTGCTACCAGTTTATGGTGTCCGCAGCTCGTGTTCTAGGTAAGCAGATCTATTAGGTAAGGTCTGGGTGCTCCTGTCTCTCCAGACTTTAAGGAGACAGTTTGCCCTTCAGACTCAGTTCTCTGATGGTTCCAAAAACATGTCATTTCTCAATATGGATGAGACAGAACAGGCCAACCCAAATGAACAAATTCCCCAGTGGTGTGTTTATCGACATGGGAATGCCTTGAGCAGGGCTTTTTAGCTGCAAATCCCTACACTGAATTCAAGGTGTTTCTGAGCCTTCTGGAATCTGTATGGAAAATTACATATGCAAGAGTGTCTGTGCTTTTTACTCTGCTAGCTAAGAGAATCTATAGCTTTCAGTAAATTCAAAAAGAGGTTCATAACTTTTGTAAATATTAAGAATTAAAGAAGTTTGATATTATAGCCTATGTCTAGCTTTGTTCAGTAAACAAGGTATGAGTGGTATTAGATGTTTAATTGCTTCATATTACATTATATTCAATTCAGAAATGAAGTTTTATATACCAGGCACTAATGACTGAATGAAACATCTTACCTTAGTGAAGGAGAAAACTGAGAAGCAGAAGCTGATACATTTTTACTAAGAGATACTATGCAATCAAAAGTCCAGAGATGACAGAGAGGGTGACATGTTTGGGGAACTACAAAGGTTAAATGTGCGGGTGCTTATTTTATGAATAAAAGGAGATAACAGGTGGAAATGTAGGCAGCGGTCAATCCATGAAAGGTGTTATGTACCAGGGTAAGAGTGAAAATTCTAAAATATACAGTCATTTGGAAGGTACTTCTGGCCAAGGAGAGACATTGCCCATGTCCATAATAGAAAATGCGCTCTGGCACTTAGTATGAGGAATATATGGGATAGTAAGGTAAGACGTTCAGGCAAAACTAGGTTCAAGAAAGCCAGTCAGATAAATGCTGATATAATCCAAATGAAAAATGAGTGCCTGAACTTTGGATATGGCAATAGGATGGAAAGAAATACTATGGATTCCAGAGGCATTAAGATAAGTCCTGGATGCGGTGAGGAGGAGGAGAAGGAAATACAGCATGACTTTTTTTGTTCCTAGCTTCAACAAATTGCATTTCCAGGTAGTAATTAGGCATTTGTTTCATGAATTATTTTTTCAAAATATAACAATTTTATTCTTGATTCTTAAAAATGTTTCATAGATTGTATTAAAAGCTATAGTGCCAAATGAAACATCAGGTGTATACTTATGTATACAGCAGGGGTCTGATTGTTTGTTTGATTTCGGATTACTGATTCGAATATAAGTGATGCCTCTAGAAGAGCTTGGCACCTTTCTGCTAGATTGTTCTTCTAAACATGTTTTAAGGTTAAATACTTGGAAATATTAAATCTATATCACTGTATAGTAAAAAAAAAGATCAGCTATCTTCCGATGTTACTTCTCTAGGTTATTTGAAGTGATGGCTGAGTCACTGAATATGCTGCTCAGAGATGCCATGTTATGAAATATTGATGATATATTACTGTGAAGCAATTTGGGGCACTGATGTGAAAGGTGCTATTCAAATTGAAGTTAGAATTTGTTTTCAGGCAACACATGGCAAAGTTTACCAGCCCCAGTGAGCCAACTAATCTCGAGTTCAATTATACTGAAATTGAAAGTCAGATACCTGCTCTCACTATCAGAGGCCAAAGTAAAAAGAGAGAGAAAAAGAAAGGTCACTGTACTCCCTAATGAAATATCAAACATAAAAAATAAAAGACTCCAGGACTGAGTTTATCAGCTTGTAGCACATTTGCACCAAAGGATTCCTCTAAGCAGTGAGGACAACTTCCAAAGCATGAGGTACTGGCTGAGGCAGACAAGAGCAAAGTAAAATTTTTCTGAGCAAATGACTCTTCAGTGACTGGCTGTTCTTTTGCAACAGTTGTCAGGTTCCTGCTGCAGCATCTTTTGTATTGTAAGTAGGCATTGGTTACCTATAGAAATGTGTGATGTTCTGGTGGAGATAATAGTGGAGAGAAAACAGAAAGTATTTCATGACGTTTCACTGCTTTCTCTCTTTGGTCTTGCAAAGTTAATAGGTCTGCAATGAAGATAAGACACATTCCTCCCTTTCTGGTCCCTGAAAGTAAACTGTCCTAAAAAATGCCACAAAGTAAGTCCATTTTCAGGAACTAAACTGTAAGGGGGCATGGAAAACATCTATGGTGACCCAGTTGTAAAAGGGAAGACCCAAGTGGGAAGGGGATGCTGTACACAGTGCTAAAAACAGACTTAAGACTATTAAAAACTAGGTGCAATGGAGGCATTATATACACAATGGTAACAACCCTCACTCCATCTTCTTTTCCTAAAATATCACACAAACTGTCCTGTTTTCTCTGTTTAATTGCTCATATTAGTCAGTCTTCATCTCTTTAAAGATTTTATATGGTAGGGGTTAAGATGAACAGAATGATTTGCTCTAGGCCATCTCACTAGCAGACCACATAGCAAGGAGAATTCTAGAATGTAAATGAGTTATAATTTAGGAATCAGTAGTAGTCTTATAGATGTTGGTGTTGTGTATCCATTTTCTCCATTACCTGTGTAGTACCCAGCACACCATAACCTGGAGACTTTCTGTTTCCTTTGCTTCTACCCACATTTGGTGGCAGCCCACTCCTTAAAATGTGTCATAATGTAAAAATCTCAGAAATCTTGGCCCTTTGTAAATACGACTTCTGCAGGCCATCTTCTACTACAGATGACAAGTGACAAGTCTTAAAAGAATTCTGCCTTCAGTGATGAGTCCATCAACCATATTTGCATAGATGAAGGATTGGAGGAATAAGCCTCAAGCAGAACTGTGATACATGATGGTTTTCTTTTCCCTGAAATGTACTGATTTTAATGAAGTGCAAATACCAGGTAAGCTATTTAAAGAAGTTTCTTTGACCCTCTGGTCAAATTCAATTTAATTCAGCAAAATTTTAATTAGCACCTACTATATGCCATGTGCTGCTGTAAGAAAACAAATGTGAATAAGACATGGTCTTAATCACATGGTCTCTAAAATCAAAACCAACAGCAGATAGCAACAAAGGCACTCACTGCACAATACTGTGGTATGTGCTATAATGAAGAGGTGACCCGAAACCTTAGATGGTACTGTGGGAATACAGGGAAGAATATTTAATATTGCAAATGGCATTTAAATTGCATTTGGAAGGTTATATTCATCAGAAAAAATAAAAACCAAACAGAAAGAAGGATACAAAGAGGATATGTACAAAGGCCACTGACAAGAACAAAGAGCAGCAGGCTTAGGGACCTAAAGTGTTACAATGTATCATGATGTGTCCAGCACACTTGGAGGGGGCATGGTGTTTCCCACCAACAGATTTTATGTTGAAGGTAGCTTTTAAGCATGGAGTGGTAAAGTCAGATTTAACTGATGGGGCGGGGTACAGGAAGACTGACTGAAATAGGAGAGATACTGAAGAAAGAAACTGTAATACCCTTTTCTAGCTAAAAACAATGGGCCCTTCAAGTTTGAAATAAATAAATAAGATTATAAAATTGATCAGTGTTGCATTTAGTAATATTTTAATATTAAGCATGAGATTCAGGATTTAGAGATGTAAATATTAGAGTAAGCCAAAGGAATTGAGTTTCCTGTTCACATAAAGTGATCATTGAAGCACTCCCCTCATTACCTCCCCAATTACCAGAAATGTAATTCTGACTTAAAAACATTGAAGAGCAATGCAGGATTTTACTGAATTTCCTCATAAAGGTAGTAGAGGGTCAGGAGGAAGGGTGAGGAATTAAACAGCACAAACACAGCAACATTGCCTAAAAATCCTCTGTAGACATCTTCTGAGAGTTCCTCTTGTCTTAAAATTTTGCTTTTAAAAAGTTGCTTAAAATTTTAGTATCTTCTCCCTTTTTACCCTCCCACCCCACTCTGCACTACTTCACCCACCCATTCCTCCAGCTTTTTCAATATTAGTTCCTTCCACAAAGCACTCTATTCCTTTTCTAATGGAAAATGTTAGTTAACTATCTTGTCTTGCTCCAGATTTTTTCTGACCACATTAACACTGTCAACACAATAAATATTATATTTTCCAAAGACAGGAGATGAGGACAGCATCTTTAACTTTCATATTTTATCCTGTCACTAAAGGACAAAAAGCAGCAGAAGGAAGTAGAATTTTGTGTCCTTGCTGCTAATTGGGTGTGCAAGGAGAGCATGGGTGGGTAAGCCCTCATTCAGCCTGCTCTTTGTATACAGGAGAGGTCAGCACAACTGTACTTAGTGGGAATTACATTGTGGAGAAGATCCTAGACTCAAATTCTGTTCATTTCAAATTTTTTGTAATTTGAACTATATGGTGGGCCTCAATTTCTTCATCTATAACTTGAGAGTCCTTATAGAAAAATTTTCAAGAACTCTTCATGGCAAAGCTGCAATTGACTTTGTGTCAGAACACCTAGTTTTGAGCTCCTACTTCACCATTATTAATTAGCAGTGTGACATTGACCAGCTCCCATAAATCACTGAGGATGTATTTACTGCACTGGAATATGGGGAGTCAAGCATCCATCTCCAAAGAAATCAAAATGATATGAAGCACTATTTTAATATAGTGTATTATTCTAGAAATGAATTCTAGAATTCCAACTTACCAAAAGAAATAGTGGTAATCTTTTTACAAGATAGTTTTTTTACATCCCCCTAGTCACATACAGACTTCATCTTAAAATGTTCTTGACAGATGAATAACCATTTGTATTTGTTAAAGTCTTACTAGGGAAATATTACTATCTCTTTTGATAATATAGTCTACCAATATTTAAATCCAGATCATCTTTTTCTGTGCCTCCTTGTGATGGAGAACAACCAGTCATCATTCTCTGTATAATAACCTTTCATAAGATGTGCTCAATATAAATTACTTTTTTATTATTATTACCAAGCTGCTGCTGTTACAGTCACAGTACTTAAAATAACAGTTATCCACAATTCTCTTATCCCTCTGTACAGAGTCCATTTACTGCATTGCTTCCCTTCACTGCTGATTACTTCAGAGGGATGAAGAGAGCACAGGGAGGCTATGTTCCTTGTTAAGAGTAAATAATTAAGTGAGTAAATAAAATCAAGACCAGCAAGAAAGGAACTACCCTCTCCTTTTAAATGTTTCCTTGGTTTGCCTTGATGTCCACAGGTGGCGGTTCTTTATCAAAACCTGGATACTATTGATGAAACAGTAAGATATGAATGGTGAAAGAAAAATAAACAAATGAAGGAAATACTGATCTCATTAGCCTTCATTAGTAAGAGACCATTTTTCAACATCCTCTGCAGACCACAAACAATATACGTTTGGAGATTTTCTGAATTCCTCTCCAGATTCCAGTATTACATGTGCAATTTCATATGCCATGCCTCAGGTTTTGCTGCATTACTCATCTCCTTTCCCTGATTATCTATACCCTACTCTGTTTTCAAAGGCTTCTCAGAATATTACACTGATTTCTGCCTTCTAGCAATTCCCATTATGCTTAACAAAGTAGCACCTGTTTATGAGATATGGTTCATTGCTGTTTATTAGACATGTATGTAAAGTTTACTTCTATAATCTTGTTAAAAATCGTTGATTCATGAAAGCAGTTCTAATACATGTTTTTGTATTTCCATTGGCATAATGGATCTAGCTAGCACAGAATCACCTATTTACCCTATGCTCTACAAATGCATTTATTGCTTGCCTTCAACCAGGAGGCTATATTACCCAATTTCAAGGGATGCTATTCATATAGCATCCATTGTGAATAGCAGGAGTGGTCAGTAAGATGAAAAGCAATAGAATAAAATATTAACAGTGCCTCTGGAGTTATACAGTGCTGTCAACAATATGTAGATTACATTAAGCATACTTTGAATCCATAGATGAAAAATAAATCAATAATCATGGTTTTAAGGAAAATGGTAATATAAGCAATCAACTCATTTTTTTACAAAGAAAGTATAGCACCTCTGGCATGATTAAAATTTTCCAGAAACTTAAAATATCTGCATTTGTGAAATGAGACCCAAATCAAAATTTAATTAATCTAGGAATACAGCCCTAACATCCACTCAGTTGCAAAATCAAAGTGTTACTTGTGCTCCCTTAAGGCTCCTATATACTTCTGCTATGTCATTTTACCATCTCCCACTTTAAATTTTATTTTCCACTTCATCAATTAGAATTTAAGCTTGTCATAGTTGCAGCATGTTCAAGCCCATTGAAAACTCAGCTGCATAATTCAGTAGGGAAGAGGAATAAGGCAGGGTGTTGCCCATTTAAGTCTGAGAAACTGACTCAAATCAATGTCTAAGACCTAAGAGAGAAACAACCAAGCAATGGCTGAAGCTGCTCAAGCTTGGTTCCTGCATGCAGCAGTGTGCTGGCAGGGACCAGCATTTCAGTTCAGAGCAGCAGTTAGTATACACAGGGCATTATGTAGAGGAGCACATGTAACCAAAACGTGTAGCTAATGAAAAAAGAGGGTTAAACAAAGGATAAGCAATCTAGACAGGCAGCAGCATAAAGACAAAAGAGGCAGGAAACAACATGTATTCATAGAAGGCGTGGCAAGTACTACAGAAAGATAAAGAATAAATTTGGGTTGTGGACTCCTGAGTAAAAAGCTACAGAGTAGGCAGAGGACAGATTATCATGGGCTCTGAATGCCGTGTTAACAGCATCAGACATTATCTTGGGGGTAAAGTAAATCATCTAAGCAGTTAGAGAAAGAGTGACTGTATATCCTGTTTTATCCAAGGACTTCCAGGGGAAAATGATGAGTTTCCTCCAGGACACACAGATTTAGATATCCAGCAGGTAGGAAGATATTAGAGACCACATATCAAGGAAAGGGAAAAAAGGAGAGAGATATTAACCTAGGAATATACATTTGAGAATATCAGTTTATAGGTGGTAGATAGAATTGTGAGAATAGATGAGATCATTAAGAGATTATATGGCTGTGCCTCTTCAACTATACTATGTTTTTATGGCAGTTTAAAATGCACATTTCTAGGTATGCATAATATCCTAACCCTGGGGACTCTGATTCACTCTTTAGGGTGGGTTCATAGCATCTGTAGTCTTAAATATATCTCAGTTCATTGTGCAAAAAGGATTGAATAAAGTCGATATACAACATTATATTGGTTTCAGGTGTGCAACATAATGACTCAGTAATTATATATATTACTAGAAGCTTGCCACAATAAGTGTAGTTACCCCATTACCATACCAAGATATTACAATCCTATTATGGTTACATTCTTTATGTTGTACTTCCATTCCTAAGACTAGTTCCTTTACACTTTGCAGTTTGTACCTCTTTATCCCCTTCACCTTTTTCATCTCCTCCCCACCACTCCCCACCATGGTAACCAACAGTCTGTTGGATGGACTAGAGGGGTATTGTGCTAAATGAAATAAGCTGGGTAGAGACAAATACCTTATGATTTCACTTGTATGTGAAATCTAAAAAACAAAACAAACAAAAGAAAAATAAACTCATAAAAATAGAGAACCAAGGTTTTAAGGGTTGAGTGAAACAGGAGAATCTGCCAAGAAAACAGAAATGATAGTGTCAGAGGGGTCAATGGGAAAAAAGAGGTCCCAAGAGTTAAGGGAATGGAGAGCTTTAAGGAGATCTAGGTTCAACTCTGGCTTTGCCACTTAGTAATAATGTTATTGAGCAATTTACATAATCTCTCTGACTCTCAACTTCCTTGTCAGTAAAATGAGGATACTAATTATAACTCTCTCATAGAGTCACTATGGGGATTGAATGAGATAACGAGTCTAAAAAGCATAGTATAATCAAGGCATCTCAGAAAATGCCAGTAAATGTTAGTTCTCATTAATCTGAATATTATCATGGATATTGTGATTAAGAGTTTCGAATATTGCTGCTGTCCTTTTGATTTAGGAATCAGTAAATTATTGGTGATTTGAGCAAGAGTAATTTTGGTAATGTGCTAAGAACAAGGCCAAATTATAGTGGATTGGAGAGTAAAGGAAAAGATAGAAATGAGTGATACCCAATTTTTTCAAGAAGTTTGGGTGATGTAGCTAAACCAGATGGTAACTAGAAAGGGATAGATGATATAAGCAGGGGTCTTTTAAGGAATGAAAAATACTTGAATATGTTTGTAGACATAGAGTCAAGGATGATTAGACAGGAAAGATACATGAGACAGGAAATATTTTGTTTCTAGCCTCAGAAGTTACTAGATTTAAGAAGATAAAGATCTCACATCTGCAGTACTTGAAACTAAGGAAGGAGGTAAAGTTGGATGTGGCTATATTTGTGGAGATAGGAAGAAATATGGAAAAGTAGAGAAAGACCTGAATACATTTTTCAGAAGCATTTTATTTAACTAATATTCATACCTTTTTGTTCATCTCTTTTTAAAATGCTCTTGTATGCTTTATAAAAATTCCCATAGGGATTGCATTTTTTTTTGCCCTTAAGCAGTAGGGTAAATCCTCTTTGTTATATGCCACTAGATTCAGCTACATTTCTAGGGCATTCCAGCTACACCGAATGTAAGATTATGATGTGGAACATAGCAGAAGACTGTAGTGAAGGTAAGTACCATTGTTAGGAACATGGTAAAAAGCCTGACCAGTTTATATAAAATGATAGATGGTCAGTGCTTGGGTCCAGCTAAAGGGCATAAATATTTCGTGACAACACTGTTTAGAATAGTGTTGTTTTTTTTTCAACAGCTGCCAAAAATTCACTTGAAGAAACGAAAAAGATGTACAACATTGTCTGAGGACTAAGATTTTTCTGACTAGGTCAGAAAGAAAGCTAAGGAGACAAGGGAATTGAAGATATTAGTAAGAGTATAGCTCAAAAGATTAACTATTAAGTTTAGAGTAGACAGGGAAAGAAGAAAAAGCGGAAAGTAATTGATAGATTTGATAGGAAATGGAGCACACAAACAATTCTGAGACCAGAGAGTAGATGTAGGGACAGCAATAAAGAGGGCAGCTTTGGTCAGTATTTAGTATCCTCTGTCCACATGCATTAGGTACCATATCAAAAGTAACAAGATGAATCACAGACCCACTGGTTGCTGAGATAAAGGTAAAACCTAAAGGAGGGGAGGTGTCTGCGTCTCCCTTTCTTTGTAGATTTTGGTTTCCCTGCAGTGATCTCTCAAGGCACAGGCAAAGTAAGTCCTCTCATTCTCCATTTATTTCCTCATGTAGGAACATTCTTTTCAGAAGATCAGAGTTCCAGAGCGTTTATGCCTAAAACTACAGCCACTAACATGACTTACTTATATAAGCTGTGAACATCAACAGTGAACTTTAGAACTCAGAACATTATATCTTAATTACAAAAAATAAAACTTAATAGAAAAGACCTTCCTCAGTCAAAACTCTTGGGGAAATTTGGAACTTCTTGTTCAAGGCTATCTTAAACTCAGTATTACAATGAAGACTGAAAATTCTGTTGGTGTAATAAAATAACCAAGTAGCATATATATTTATTTCTCCAATAGTTGAACAGAATTTTACCTCAATCATTAATCCTCCTGTAAGAGAATAAAATGAGATAATAAATCACCAGTACAGATATGCTGAATTTGATCAATGTTTCTCTTCAAAAGATAGAGCAACACCCATTCTGCAGTATTTATGTCCCCCCACATTCTGTCACCCAGGAACCGGGATTGATAAGGAAGACTGTGAAAAGCAAGACCTCTCTCCCCTACAGAGTGCTGAAGCAATGAGTCATCATTTACAGGGCAAATAACACCTCATTCCAGAACAGGGCAATACTTTCTTAGGGAAGAACTGCCCTAATCCTCCACCTCTTCCTCCCACGAGGAAACTAAGGGTAACTTATTTCATTAATCCTTCTAACTGGTAGGAGAAAGGGAATAGCATTTAGAAAGGAACTACTCTATAGTGAGCATTTTAAATGTCTTCTGATGTAATCCTTAAAATGCAACTATGAAATTATAACACCAATTTCCGACAAGGAACACTTCACCGTAGAAGCTTAGTATAAATTCTTATGTCACACATAAATCAAGCTAGGTTAGGAGGCTCACTCTTCTACTGAATGTCTATTCCCAAAGTCCATCTATCTGTTGTCTGTTACACTGTTTCTTATTAGGAGGAAACATTTGCTTCAAAACCTCTTATTCCAAAATGAAGTAGGATTGTCTATTTCTAGTAAATGCTTCTTTAGACAAAATATTCATCTAGTAATAATAAGCAATGAGTAGAAATGTTTATGGCCATTTACCTCACAAGAAGTTGTCAGAACCTTCAGGAACTATTATGTCCATGTGAAAAAATTCAAGGAGAGGGTCTGTGTATTTTATAATGTCCCTGAACTCACCAGTTGATTGTGCTAGAGCCCCTCTTTCCTCTCAAGACCACAATAGCTGAAAAAAACTCTTCAAATGAGTTAGGTGAAGTATTGTTAAAATGGGAGTCACTTTTCCAAGCACTATAGTAAGTAAAGTAAGGCTTCACTTAATAATGAAGCTGATAAGTTAAAAAAATGGGAAAAAGAGGCGGAGCCAACATGGTGGCATGAGTAGGACAGTGGGAATCTCCTCCCAAAAACATATATATTTTTGAAAATACAACAAATACAACTAATCCTAAAAGAGAGACCAGAAGACACAGGACAACAGCCAGACTACATCCACACGTGTGAAAGCCCAGCGCCTGGTGAAAGGGGTAAGATACAACCTCCAGCCCGGCGGGACCCGAGCACGCTTCCCCCCAGCTCCTGGCAGGAGGGAGACGGAGCCCAGGACTGCTAAACACCCAGACCCAGCCACCCGCACCAGAGCGCAGACACAGTGCATGCGTGGAGGGCTGGAAACTAGGGAAACAGGGCAGCAAGACCTCTGAGCGGGTTCTTAAGCTGATGCCCCTGTGACAAAGAAAAGCGAGTGCTTTTTGAAAGTCTTAAAGAGACAGGGACATAACAGCTGGATGAAAACAACACAGGTCACAGCCCAGTGGCTGGAAATTACAGGGAAAAGAGGGCGCACTAACCCCCTGGGAAACAGCTCTGAGACCCCTCACGGAAGTAAACAGCCAAACAGCCCCCCTGTCCATTACCCCTCTGGGCACTGTGAAAGCAGAGAAGCAGCCTAAGGCTGGTCACGCCCTCAGAAAGGGAGCTTTCTCCACTCTGACCGGGCAAGACCCAAAGACCCAATCAACATGCAATTACCCAACACAAGCCACTAGGGGTCGCAGTTGTCCCAGTAAAGAAAGGCCAGTAGCAAGTGAAAAGTTTGGCTCTCCCAGCTGACAGTCAATAGCACCTGTCAACATGAAAAGGCAAAAAAATATGATCCAGACAAGACTAACCCAGATAGCTTCAGCATCTGCTACATCTTCCCCTGAGAAGGAACCTGGGGAGATAGATTTAACCAATCTACCTGAAAAAGAATTCAAAACAAAACTCATAACCATGCTGATGGACTTGCAGAGAAATATGCAAGAACTAAGGAAGGAGAATACAGAAATAAAACAAGCTCTGGAAGGACTTCAAAACAGAATGGGCAAGATGCAAGAGACCATTAATGGACTAGAAAACAGAGAACAGGAACGCAGAGAAGCTGATGCAGAGAGAGATAAAAGGATCTCCAGGAATGAAAGAATTCTAAGAGAGCTGAGTGACCAATAGAAATGGAAAAATAGCCGAACTATAGGGGTATAAGAAGAAGAAGAGAGAGAAAAAGGGATAGAAAGTGTCTTTGAAGAAATAATTGCTGAAAACTTCCCCAAACTAGGGGAAGAAATGGCCTCTCAGACCACAGAGGTACACAGAACTCCCATGACAACGGATCCAAGGAGGGCAACACCAAGACACATAATGATTAAAATGACAAAGATCAAAGACAAGGACAGAGTACTAAAGGCAGCCAGAGAGAAAAAAAAAAGGAAAACCATCAGGCTACATCAGACTTCTCAACAGAAATCCTACAGGCCAGAAGAGAATGGCATGATATACTTAATGCAATGAAACAGAAGGGCCTTGAACCAAGACTACTGTATCCAGCACAAATATCATTTAAATAAGAAGGAGGGATTAAACAATTCCCAGACAAGCAAAAGTTGAGGGAATTTGCCTCCCACAAACCACCTCTACAGGGCATCTTACAGGGACTGCTCTAGATGGGAGCACTCCTAAAAAGAGCACAGAATAACACAGCAACATATGAAGAAGGGGGGAGGAGGAATTAGAAGGGAGAGACATAAAGAATCATCAGACTGTGTTTATAATAGCTCAACAAACGAGTTAAGTTAGACAGTAAGATACTGAAGAAGCTAACCTTGAACCTTTAGTAACCACAAACTTAAAGCCTGCAATGGCAATAAGTACATACCTTTCAATAATCACCCTAAATGTAAATGGACTGAATGCACCAATCAAAAGACACAGAGTAATAGAATGGATAAAAAAGCAAGATGCATCCATATGCTGCTTACAAGAGACTCACCTCAAACCCAAAGACATGCACAGACTTAAAGTCAAGGGATGGAAAAAGATATTTCATGCAAACAACAGAGAGAAAAAAGCAGGTGTTGCAACACTAGTATCAGACAAAATAGACTTTAACGATGAAGGACTCAGTCCAACAAGAGGATATAACCATTATAAATATATATGCACCCAATAGAGGAGCACCAACATATCTGAAACAAATACTAACAGAACTAAAGCAGGAAATAGAATGCAATGCATACATTCTGGGAGACTTCGACATACCACTCACTCCAAAGGACAGATCCACCAGACAGAAAATAAGTAAGGACACAGAGGCACTGAACAACACACTAGAACAGATGGACCTAATAGACATCTACAGAACTCTACATGCAAAAGCAACAGGATACACATTCTTCTCAAGTGCACATGGAACATTCTCCAGAATAGAGTACATACGAGGCCACAAGAAGAGCCTCAGTAAATTCCAAAAGATTGAAATCCTACCAACCAACTTTTCAGACCACAAAGGCATAAAACTAGAAATAAACTGTACAAAGAAAGCAAAGAGGCTCACAAACACATGGAGGCTTAACAACACACTCCTAAATAATCAATGGATCAATGACCAAATCAAAATGGAGATCCAGCAATATATGGAAACAAATGACAACAACAACACTAAGCCCCAACTTGTGTGGGACACAGCAAAAGCATTCTTAAGAGGAAAGTAAATAGCAATCCAAGCATATTTAGAAAAGGAAGAAAAATCCCAAATGAATGGTCTAATGTCACAATTATCGAAATTGGAAAAAGAAGAACAAATGAGGCATAAAGTCAGCAGAAGGAGGGACATAATAAAATCAGAGAAGAAATAAATAAAATTGAGAAGAATAAAACAATAGCAAAAATCATTGAAACCAAGAGCTGGTTCTTCGATAAATAAACAAAATAAATAAGCCTCTAGCCAGACTTATTAAGAGGAAAAGAGAGTCAACACAAATCAACAGAATCAGAAAAGAGAAAGGAAAAATCACGATGGACCCCACAGAAATACAAAGAATTATTAGAGAGTACTATGAAAACCTATATGCTAACAAGCTGGGAAACCTAGGAGAAATGTACAACTTCCGAGGAAAATACAACCTTCCAAGACTGACCCAGAAAGAAACAGAAAATCTAAACAGACCAATTAGCAGAAATGAAATTGAAGCAGTAATCAAAAAAATACCAAAGAACAAAACCCCTGGGCCAGATGGATTTACCTCGGAATTTTATCAGACATACAGGGAAGACATAATACCCATTCTCCTTAAAGTTTTCCAAAAAAATAGAAGAGGAGGGAATAGTCCCAAAATCATTCTATGAAGCCAACATCACCCTAGTACTGAAACCAGGCAAAGACAACACCAAAAAAGAAAACTACAGACCAATATCCCTGATGAACGTAGATGCAAAAATACTCAACAAAATATTAGCAAACCGAATTCAAAAATACATCAAAAGGATCATATACCATGACCAAGTGGGATTCATCCCAGGGATGCAAGGATGGTACAACATTTGAAAATCCATCAACATCATCCATCACATCAACAAAAAGAAAGACAAAACCACATGATCATCTCCATAGATGCTGAAAAAGCATTTGACAAAATTCAACATCCATTCATGATAAAAAACTCCCAGCAAAATGGGAATACAGGGCAAAAACCTCAACATAATAAAGGCCATTTATGATAAACCCACAGCCAACATTATACTGAACAGCGAGAAGCTAAAAGCTTTTCCTCTGAGATCAGGAACAAGACAGGGTTGCCCACTCTCTCCACTGTTATTTAACATAGTACTGGAGGTCCAAGCCATGGCAATCAGACAAATCAAAGAAATACAAGGAATCCAAATTGGTAAAGAAGAAGTTAAACTGTCACTATTTGCAGATGACATGATATTGTACGTGAAAAACCCGAAAGACTCCACCCCAAAACTACTAGAACTGATATCGGAATACAGCAAAGTTGCAGGATTCAAAATTAACACACAGAAATCTGTGGCTTTCCTATACACTAACAATGAACCAACAGAAAGAGAAATCAGGAAAACAACTCCATTCACAATTGCATCAAAAAGAACAAAATACCTAGGAATAAACGTAACCAAGGAAGTGAAAGACCTATACTCTGAAAACTACAAGTCACTCTTAAGAGAAATTAAAGGGGACACTAACAAATGGAAACTCATCCCATGCTCATGGCTAGGAAGAATTAATATCATCAAAATGGCCATCCTTCCCAAAGCAATATACAGATTTGATGCAATCCCTATGAAACTACCAGCAACATTCTTCAATGAACTGGAACAAATAATTCAAAAATTCATATGGAAACACCAAAGACCCCGAATAGCCAAAGCAATCCTGAGAAAGAAGAATAAAGTAGGGGGGATCTCACTCCCCAGCTTCAAGCTCTACTATAAAGCCATAGTAATCAAGACAATTTGGTACTGGCACAAGAACATAGCCACAGACCAGTGGAACAGACTAGATACTCCAGACATTAACCCAGACATATATGGTCAATTAATATTTGATAAAGGAGCCATGGACATACAATGGCGAAATGACAGTCTCTTCAACAGATGGTGCTGGCAAAACTGGACAGCTACATGTAGGAGAATGAAACTGGACCATTGTCTAACCCCATATGCAAAAGTAAATTCAAAATGGATCAAAGACCTGAATGTAAGTCACGAAACCATTAAACTCTTGGAAAAAAACATAGGCAAAAACTTCTTAGACATAAACATGAGTGACCTCTTCTTGAACATATCTCCACGGGCAAGGAAAACAACAGCAAAAATGAACAAGTGGGACTATATGAAGCTGAAAAGCTTCTGTACAGCAAAAGACACTGTCAATAGAACAAAAAGGAACCCTAGAGTATGGGAGAATATATTTGAAAATGACAGATCCGATAAAGGCTTGACGTCCAGAATATATAAAGAGCTCACACGCCTCAACAAACAAGGAACAAATAACCCAGTTAAAAAATGGGCAGAGGAACTGAACAGATGGTTCTCCAAAAAGGAAATACGGATGGCCAACAGACACATGAAAAGATGCTCCACATCGCTAATTATCAGAGAAATGCAAATTAAAACTACAATGAGGTATCACCTCACACCAGTAAGGATGGCTGCCATCCAAAAGACAAACAACAACAAATGTTGGCGAGGCTGTGGAGAAAGGGGAACCCTCCTACACTGCTGGTGGGAATGTAAATTAGTTCAACCATTGTGGAAAGCAGTATGGAGGTACATCAAAATGCTCAAAACAGACTTACCATTTGACCCAGGAATTGCACTCCTAGGAATTTACCCTAAGAATGCAGCAATCAAGTTTGATTAAGAGAGATGCACCCCTATGTTTATCGCAGCACTATTTGCAATAGCCAAGAATTTTAAGCAACCTAAATGTCCTTCGGTAGATGAATGGATAAAGAAGATGTGGTACATATACACATGGAATACCACTCAGCCATAAGAAGAGGGCAAATCCTACCATTTGCAGCAACATGGATGGAGCTGGAGGGTATTATACTCAGTGAAATAAGCCAAGCGGAGAAAGAGAAATACCAAATGATTGCACTCATCTGTGGAGTATAAGAACAAAGGAGAAACTGAAGGTACGAAACAGCACCGGAATCACAGAACCCAAGTATGGACTAACAGGTATCAAAGGGAAAGGGACTGGGAAGGATGGGTGGGTAGGGAGGGATAAGGAGGGTGGAAGAAGAAGTGGGGTATTAAGATTTGCATGCATAATGGGGGGGTGGGAGATAGGGGAGGGCTGTACAACAGAGAGAAGACAAGTAGTTTTTCTACAACATTTTGCTATGCTGATGGACAGTGACTGTAATGAGGTTTATAGGGGGGACCTGGTATAGGGGAGAGCCTAGTATACATAATATTCTTCATGTAAGTGTAGATTAATGATAACAAAAAAAAAAAAGAAGAAAAGGGGTATTACTCACTGATAGGATAAAACTAACTGTAAATCAACGATTAATGCATGCTTTAAATATCCTTAATTTTGATCACTTAAAGGGTGTCAGATGATTTTCTATAGAGGTACATTTTTCTGATAATATTCCTTTCTCTTAAAAAAAAAGAAAAGCTGTTCCTGTGTGGTGACCTCCAATGTGTTCTACACAATGGTATAAAGGGCATATCATAGTGTGGGCAAAGGGTCTATTTGTGTTTATACAGAGGATCAAAGCCTACTTTGGCTACCCAGAAAATGAACTAAGATACGATATGAAGAACTTCCAACATCAGCACTCTCTGGAAGACTCATACCAGAAGATGATCATCAAAAAACCTCAAAAAAGATCCACGTGCTGCTACAGCTGTAGATGCACTCATCCCACCGGTTCCTGGACTTGTCATGGGAATGAAGAAGGAGATATCTAAGCTGGCCTGTGCATACAGTAAAACAACAAATTTGACTGGATCTATACTGTTGGAACTCAACCAAGAATTAGGAGAAGTGCAAATTGTAGCGCTCCAAAATCTTACAACTACAGACTATTTACTGTTAAAAGAACATAAGGGATGTGAACATTCCCCAGGAATGGGTTGTTTTAATTTGTCTGATTTCTCTCAGACTATTCAAGTACAGTTGGACAATATCCATCATATCGTAGATAAATTTTCACAAATGCCTAGGATGCCTAACTGGTTTTCTTGGCTTCACTGGAGATGGCTGGTAATTATAGATCTGCTTTGGTTATGTAACTGTACTCCTATTATGTTAATGTGTGTGCATAATTTAAGTAGTAGCTTAAAACCTCTACATGCTGAAGTTACTCTACAAGAAGATGTGTCAAAGAAATAATCAATCTTCCCATGTTTTCTGCCGCCTGCTACTTCTATAGCTTTTCTTCTTCCTTGCTAATTACAACCCTTAAATAGAATTCATGCCTCATATCAAATTTTCCCAAGTATCATAATTCTTCCAAGTGCTAAAGATACCTCAAGACAAATGCTGGGCATAGAAGCTACAGGGCATAAATATGCAAAGAAATAAAAACCTAACCATTTCAAACAATAAGGCTTCTTTCTCACTTACCAACTTTACATTTCCCTGTATGGCCCTGGAAGATGACTGGTTAGCCAGAGACGGGTAAGATTCCTCAAGGGAGGAACAACCTAAGACAGGCACAGTCGCAGGGGGGCCATCAGGTGAGAAATTGGGGATCAGCAGAGGTGATTCTTAGAACCTCACCCACCCTGTTTTGAGAGAAATCTTCTGCATCCATGGATGTTTTATTGCCCTTGTCTAGCTTGGATTAACACATAGTCTACAGGCCCACACCTGATCATCTACCTTAGCTCTCTTACAACACTAAACTATGTTTTCCACCTTTATCTTGCATCTACCTACCACTTCAGCATTTTATTAAAAAAAAAATTAATAATAATAATAATAATAAAGGGTGAAATGTGGGATCCACATATAAATCAAGTATAAAAATAAAACGAATATTCATATTTGACCTGATTGTTTATAGTTCATAATGCAGATCAAAATCGAAAGTTTCTGTGATGACCACCCTTGTACTATTCGCCATGTAAGAACTTATTCACTATGTAAGAATTTGTTCACCATGTAAGAACTTGTTTGTTATGCTTCAAAAGATTGAAGACTGATGAGAATTAGACTTGTGGTGGATTAATGATTGTGCATTGACTCCCCTATGCAGAATTTTACTGTTGTTAACAACCATCTGATCAATAAATATGAGAGATGCCCTCTCAAAAAAAAATAATAAAGTAGAAAAAACTCTAACAATCCTAAATTATACAGTGGTATTTTTTGTTATTTTTCTGTAACTGTGCTTAAGCTGATAAAGGAATCAAGAAATGATGACATATCAAAGTATATCTAAGAATTTTTTTAGCTAATCACAATGTACTTCTAGAGTGTATATTGCACAGCTTCCAGTGTATATAGTAAGAAATTTACACTCTGTACTCCCCAACGTCAGTTTCTATAGCCTTATTGTTATGTGATTTGTCTTCCACTTGCTAAAGACATTCACCTTTTACATTTTTTTTTATTTATAGTGGTGGTTCCTTTATTTTCTCTATAAAAAACAGACTACCTACTATTTGTTGACCAAATATGTTTCTGGCAGTAAGCTAATTATGCTATTTTCATTGTATCATTTCATTCTCATGAACAATCTGGAGTTTGATATCATTATTTCAATTAAATTGACTTAGAAAATAAATGATGAGGAAGTGAAGTGCCTGATTATGTATGTAGGTGCTAGAAGCAGGACTTGCATCAGATCTAACTGATTTCAAAGTACCTAGCACTTAACCTCTTCTAGAATAGTTTCCAATACCCAACCACTGTCAAGGTAGGGCATTTCGACTGAGTCAATGCTCTGTTCACTTCAGCATTGAGTTGCACTTGGAGAACAACAGAGTGAGCCTATTGGGAACCTATCTGTATAATACATCATAGGTAATTAATTATCTTAAGGGAAAAGAGAGTAAAAAATCCATAAGTGTGGTTCCAGGGTAATTGGTAAATATGGAAAAAGGCTCATTGTTAAGATGGTTCTACACCTTAACCCCTATCAGTATCAACGGGTTTAATGGTGAAAGATACATCTCTAAGAACTTCAGGAGATATTGAGAGCAGATTTCTCAAGTAGTTGTGGAACTGAGAGTATCAGGTAGAGTCACTTTGGCAATGTTGCTGGGTACTGTGACTGTGTAGGGTACCAAAGCTTTGCTAGGGAAGGCACTGTTAGTTGTCAGGCTCCCTGGAACTGCCCTCACTGGCTCACTGGGTACTGTTGTCACAGGGCACTGGCATCCTCGGAAGGGACATTGCAGCATGTGCAATTTGAAGTTTCTTTGGTAGTTTTGAAATTGCTGTCTCCTTTGGCTCTGCTTGCCTGTAAGTGTCCTCTGATCTTTCTTGAATTTCTCGTTTTTCACTTCATTTATTCTGTTTATTGCTTTAATGCCTAACTTTAACTGCATAGGAAGCACAAGGAAAAAAGCCATTCCTGCTTTTAGAGCTTAGTGTCTATATGTGCCCAAAGCCAAATCCAGGATTTTAGCCCTATTAGGTAAACCCAACCCTTCCTAAGATGAAGTACAACATCCCTGTTGGGCAAATATCTATTCTAATGTTCTATGAACATGATACTTGCTTTTAAGTAATGCAGGAGAAGCTTTATTAATGCTACAACCTCTGACTTATCTTTTAGGTTGAAGCTTATTTAGTAACCCTGTCATCAAGAAAGTTTATGAAACACACTATGTACATGATACCATGCAAGATCATTCATCTCACTTGTACCACTGTTGTTGTTTTTATTTCCCCCCATACTGTTATCTCACATCTATATTTTTACCATATATTAAGTTATCACGCTGTGTCCATTCTGTCCCTGCAACAATTCATTCTGGATATTTATATATGTTTAACCCTCCCCAAATCACTATTTTCTTCTGGTCATATTTCTGTACTCAAAATTTACTCAAAATGTACTCAAAATGTACTCAAAATGTACTCAAAAAAATGAAAAAGTGTTTCATTTACCACATCATATCACCCATTCTCAAGATCATGACTAGGCTTCTGAAACTGGAATTGAAGGTATTCCACAATAGGACTGATGGCTAACTTTTAAAACATATTATTTTTCTACTTCTTTTTATTAACTTTCAAGCAAATATATTCTTGGAGCAGACCATATAAATTTCCATTCCCATTTTTTTGATATTGCTATTTTCTTATTATATGTCCATATTTAATCCATAATTCAAGATTCATTCTGTGGCTCATCTCCTCTTCAAAGGCTTTCCTCTAGACCACGGTGGCCTTGTTCCTTCACTCTTACAATTCTTTTTGTATCTTAAATTAGTTATCCTTTTATTCTGCAAGTGTGTAGAGGAGAGACATTATATGTGAATTTCTGTTATTTCCTAGAGCACATACTATAGTACTTGTACCTTGTAGGTTTTCGTTTTATATTTATTGGTTGATTGACTAATTTCTTGACTTTTAAGAGTTAACAGTATAATTATAATATTGCATTATTTTTTGCTGTAGGATTTGTAAGGGGTTTGGAAGTATTCTTAAATCATGACTCACTAGAATGAGTCATAGACACAGCTCATAATCCTTTCCCTATAAAAGGCGGATGTTGTTCTATAATATCCACCGGAGTTCTTCCTTCTCTGATGTTCTATTCTGTAGGAACGCAGAGGAGGAATATATTAATGTGGAAAAGATGAGACTTTTTTAAGTACTGAGGAATTTAAAAGGTCATCAAGCAAAAGAAGGAATTGTAGGTGGTAAGTGGTAAGATTCTCACAATAAATAGCTGAAAGTAAGTAACAAATAGTCTATATTTAGGTGTTATATAGAAATTAACCTGATGGTTGCAGCTTCCTTAAATTGGCATGGCAGTATGTAAGCCTGAGGAATTAATGTGTGACACATCCATATAATGCTTCCATCAATAACAGGTAAAGCGAGCTGCTTGAGATGTAAAATTAAGGATTTGGAAGAGAAAAGCTACTTATAGGTCACAGAGCTGCTCTTAGAAAAAAAGAATGTTTCAGGCATTACTTCACAGTTTTCTGCTTTGCAAGCCTAGTGTAAGTGTCCAGTCTCGCCTATATAAGTGACTGTATACTGTGTATACAGTCTTGCCTGTATAAGTGTCCAAATGCGATTGAAACAGCCAGCTTTCTTTCCTTTTTCTCTCTTGAAGTTCTCCAACTTATTTTTTTAAAAAACCCCAAAACTGAAAACTTATTTCAGAAAGTACATAAGTGTCAATGGTCCCCAGAGTTGGCTCAGAGAAGGCTCTGACCATGACTTCAACTAAAAAAGAATGATTTCAAATATTTTATAAATGCTTGCTATATTACCTGTATCAGCTGCACAGCTGGAGAAAATTACTGCAGAAACAGGGTGAGACCTGGTAGTACAGAGAGGGATCTGAGATTGATTGTCCAATAGTTCATGCAAGCTGTATCATCTGCCAGGACGAAGTTGCACTGGTAAGAAGAATATTATTGAAAGCTGGCAGAATCATTATAACCATGTCTATGAGAAATGAAATACTTAGATGGAGGGCCCATAAGGAACTGAAACCTATGAAGTTTGCCTCATGAAGCTGTTTATTGACTGGAGATAAATATATATACATATATATTGCATAGGTAATGGGCTTAACTGATGCTAAATTTTAATTGGTGACCTATCCAGTCAACAGAATTAATTAGCACATGCTCATAGTTTTATTTCCATAGAAGTAGAAGATTTTGTTTTCATGTTAAAAAATACTTGTGAGTTATCAAGAAAATATTTCTGTGCTTACATAATGCAAGAAGAATATTTGTGCTTCTTAGATTGCCCTAAGTAAGAAAATACTTAGGAGAAAATTCTCTTTGAACAAACAGTCAGAACTGTGAATTTAGTTTCTCTGCCAACGCATGCCCCTCCTAGGTCCACCTGTCTTCCCTGCACAGCTGTTCTCACCATCCAGGTGCGTTAACCTCTCTGTTTAGTGGGTATGGCTATTTTTGCAGCACCTTGAGAGTTTTGTTGGTTGCCCGATCATTAATGGGCTATGAATTATGCAATAAACTTCTCCTGAAACAATAAAGAAGGAGCCAGCAGTGAAGTCTAGTCTGAGAATAGATGAAATGCAACAATAAAAGCCATAAACACATTTTTTCATTTGAAAATCCTATTAAGAATTAGAAATAATTCATGTTCAGGTGGCTTTGTATGGCAGAGATGCTGTAATGAAAGACTTTCAGGACTTTTAAAAAATTGAAGAAAAGGGAAAAGATGATTGGACTTGAAACAGAGGCTGTGACTGGGAAGCAGGGAGCATGTTGCCTTTGTTTCCTTCTTCCTATTAAAGTCTCAGGCTAGTGAAAATTACACTTATAATCACAAGGTCCGTATGCAATTTATTAGGTAGTTATTTTTTAAAAAATCCAAAAAACAAAAAAAGCCTTGTTTTTTAAAGCACTTTCATATAATGTCGTCTTGCTTGAAGCTGCTTCTTCTGATGATATAGTCCTTTGTGGGTCTGAGAGTAAAAGAATAAGAGACGAATAGCACTTCTTCTTAAGCAAAATACCGATTAAGTAAGGTTTAGCCTTGAGTTGCAGTTTATTTTCAGTGAGTCTGCTATTACATGAAATTTGGTTATTTTATTTTTGGGTTTCTACATAGTGGGAAAAACACTGGGAATAAATATGTAGAGTGCTTAAAAGCATGGGTATGAGATAAACACGGTTCATATGCTCTCGTTCTTTCACTTTTGAGTTTGGGACAAATTAGTTATTTTCATTGTTATGAGTTGAATTGTATCTCCCACCAATCATATGTTGAAGTTCTAACCCTCAGTGCCTCACAATGTGACCTTATTTGGAAAGAGGGTCATTGAAGATGAAATTAGTTGTGATGAGGTGATTAAGAGTGGGCCCTAATCCAATATGACTGCTGTCCTTATAAAAAGGGGAAATTTGGACACAGAGTTACTATTTGGGAAATATAACTTAAAACAAACTCTTCTCCCAACCCAGAGAAGCTCTCCACAGAGGTAGTAGAAAAAGAAAACAGTTTTATTATTGAATAAGAATTAAACCAGAATGTGATGCACATCATGGACAATCTGCTGAAAGATTATAGACAAAGAAACCCTCACCTTGTTATACAGCCCAGCAGATACAACCCACTACATGCATATTTTCAAGATAAATAGTGACTAGTCAAGTAAGAGGATCTTTGGCAGTACTTTTTGTCACACATAGTTCATGCTGACTTCACCTCGTTATTGGGGTAACCATCTGTCCTCTCTAATATGGCTTTATGCGGGAGGAAAATGAACTGATCATATCTTTATGACAGGAAATAGTTTTGCAGCCTGGAACAAGGCCCCACCAGCGTTTGGCATCTATCTTCCCAAGGAAGATGGAAGATAGAGATACTATCTCCCTTACTCCCCCTCACAGCCCTCAGAATGAGCCAGCTCGGCTTGATGTCCAACACCTAGATCTCCAACTTCTAGCCTCCAGAACTGTGAGACAATACATTTCTGTTGTTCAAGGCACTCAAGTTTCTGGTACTATGTTAAGTAGTCCTAGCAAACTAATACACCCTTTATATTTCAGTTTACCCCTGGAATGAGTAGAATTGGGAAAGCATGAGAACTGTCAAGTGGGTATGATAACGCTATCCACTTAAGAGGACTGAGAAAACTAAGTTAAAGCACATAAAATGCTTAGCAAAGTGCCTGGAGCGTAAGAGTCAATACATCTTACCTGTTAATAAAATTCTTCCTTCCCTGAGAATATTACATAGTACTCTTGGGTAAAACCAGGTGGTTAGACAAAATTATCTAATGTACTTTGCATCTCTGGAATTCAATTATTCTGGGATTTTTTGTCTTAAAATTTTAAGTCCCTTTGTTCATTTCACTACAAATTAATCAATAAAAATATACTGAGTATCTCCTATTCAAGTAAATAAATATTCATTATTTCCTATGGAATTCACATATGAAAAATTGATTAGTTAGAGTAGTGGGAATATAAAGTGATCCAGACAAAACACAGAAGAAGGGGAAATCAAATATGGGGACAAAATGGTAAGTAAAGACTGAACAGATTGGATGATGTCTGGAGTGGAGTTTGGAGGTTGGATTCATCACCCAGGAAAGGGTCATTCCATGTCCAAGGAGCATGAGAACCCAAAAAACAATTAACAACATAGATTATTGCTTGTTGCTGCAAAAATATCTATGGCCTAAAATTGTAGAGGGAGCAAGAGATATGTGACTTTAAAGAGAATATTTGGGCCAAATTATGCCAGAACAAAGGAAGAGTGTTTTGGGTTAGAGATGGAAACTTACAAAAAAGAGCTGGAATGGAATGCAATAAATAATAGGATTTTGAACCCAACCTATTGTAATGAGAGCTATTTGTCAGGCACTATTCTCAGTACTTTCATGTATATTAACATGTGTAATGTATATGGCAATACTATTAGGTAAATATTTTTTATCTTCACTTTATAGGAAAAGAAACTGAGGCACTGAGAGCTTTGGTAATATGTCTATGATTGTATAAACTAGTAGCAAAGGTAGAACTTGAAACTATATGGCTTTAGTTGCAAAAAAGAAAAATGTGTTTGCATCCATTATGCTATTGCAAAGGGGATCAGATGCATACCCAGACTACATGGGGGGAAGGAGACCAGAGCACATAGCAATCCTCATGTATGAATCCTATTTTTTACATATAGCTCAAATGCCACATTTTCTGCAAAATTTTCCTTGATGCCATCCACCAGAAGTCATCTCCCCTGTTGTAAATCATTTAGTACTTTTTTTTCGTGAGTGGTGTGTGGTCTATAAAACTTATAAAATTTGTACCAAAGTGATTTATATGACTGCCTTAGCTTTTTACAAGTTAACACTTTAAACTAAGAACTGTATGTGAGTCCTTGCTCTCATTTGGTCACATTGTCCTATGTTTGAAAATAAGAGGTAAAAATAGTTGTCCGATGGATGAATGATTAGAAGGAAAAAAACAGAAAATAAAACAACAGCAGTATTTTTTGGAAGCTGGTCAGTAGCTGTATGGTAACTGAACAACCTGAGACATTTTCTGAATAAGTGCAGAAAGCTGGAAAATAAGCTGGTTTCCACAAGTAATTCTCTGAAGGCTTAGAAACTGATAGCACTGGGTTTGGGGATTAAGGAGGGGTGGCTACAGTAAACGGGGAAGATGAGGTCTAACTTCAGAAAGAGACTAACTTCATGAGGAAAGTGAGACAGTGAGGTGGCATTAGAATGTATTAAAATTTCCTAACAGAGTGCTTAGAGGTTTTTTTGTTTGATTATTTAAGGAGTGATTGAGCATCTGATGCTTAGCTGATATTTTTATTCCTCTTCTTTGATAAACACATTCTGTAATTCTTACTAAAGACTTCCTTTGTTGATGGTTTATTCTGATCAAACATTCTAAGATATGACAGAGGCTTCTAGCTAAACCAAAGGTGGGAGGATGAGGAGACAGTCACTATCTGTTCATAATCCAGATGTCTCACTTGGCTTCCTCGCTCTCATTTCTCCTTAGCAATTCTGAGCTCAGGCCTTAGAGGCCTCATATATTTCTGCTTTCTCTTTTGTGTATATGCATTGCTGTGAAAATAACATGCCATGGCTAGCAGGGAATCCACACACCTGAGAAAGGGTGAGCAACAGAGCCACTCTGTTGTTGAAACATGAGGCGGAACTGCCCAGCTGAGCACAGCCCAGATTGCCATGGAGTGTTGGGGAGGTTTGTAGTTCAGTGGCAGCAATCAGATTGATTCATATTAGTATTAGTATTACTTGAGCCTTCAGTTACTGAACGTATCATCTTACCCCAACTCTGTATGAAAGAGATAATTTGTTCAAAAATATTAATTATGTGCTAGATTACTATTTTTGAATGAATTAGTTTAACTAAAAATTGCATGTATATTTTATTATATAAATGTGTACATTATTTGTCTCATTGATTAAACTCCAGAAGTAAACTTCAGTTTAGGTTTCAGGCCCCATCTAGATAAGGGCTGTCCTTTACCTCTGAATCCCTTCAGGCACCACTACAGTCTTCTGAACAAAATAAGCACCTCTTAATGCTTGTGAAATGAACAAATAGATCTTAAATTTATAATAGTCCAAATGCCACAAATGAACATATAAATTTAAAAATATTTTTTATCATTAGCTGGCATTATAGTTTTCTAATGTTATCACTGATTCAGAATTTTTAGTTATTTTATATACTAATTTTTGAGGGTTCTCTTTTGCAGTTAAAGAGTGGGAGACCATGCGTGTGTTCACACCTGCAGTGTTCACACTGCCTGAAAGGTGGAAGTAATCTACAACAGATGAATGAGTGAGCAAAATGTGCTATATACATACAATGGGCTGTTATCATCTTTAAAAGGAAGGCAGTTTTGATACATGCCGCAGGATGGCTAAATCTCCAAAACATTATGCTAAATGAAATAAGCCAGTCATATAAAGACAAATATTGTGTGATTTCACTTAGAGGAGGTACCTAGAGCAGTCAGATTCACAGGCAGAGAGTAGAATAGTGGTTACCTGGGACTGGAGGAAGGGAGGAATGGGGAGCTGTTTAATGGGTGTAGAGTTTTGGTTTGCAAGGTGAAGAGTTCTGGAGGTGGATGGTGACGTGGTTGCACAGCAGCATGGCTGTACTTAATAATCTAAGTGTATATTTAAAATGGTTGGAATGTTAAATTTTTATGTTATGTGCATCTTACCATAGTAACAAAGTTGGAAAAAAAGAGTGGCAGAAAAATATTTTATTAGCTACTCCTAATACATAAATCAATGAATATGAAAAGCCTTGATTATATATTTAAATCTTGATGTAAATTTGAGCCACTGGCAATATTTATTGGTCAAAGAGTTTATGCAGAGAACGAGTAAAAAGAAGCTATACATACTAAATTCCTTATAGTGAAACCAGATATTCATGGTTTAGATTGTGGTCTCTGTTTGGTACATGGCTAAAGTGTGTTGTTCACTGTAGAAACAGTTTGGCAGGGTGGTGAAGAGCCCAGGCAGGGGTTCCCATTCCAGCTACAACACTTAACAGCTGTGTAAACTTGGTCCAATTGTTTACTCTCAGTTTCCTCATCTGTGCATGAATAAATATATATAAAGTACTTAGAGAACTGGCATATTGCAGATATTATAGTATTGGCTTTTACCCTTGTTACTGAGTAATCTTGAGATTAGAATCCAAATTTCCATCATCTTTCAGGGAAACCCAGCAATAAGGATGTTTTAGGAAAACATTACCTTGTTCTTTCAGAATGATTGATTCTGAGGGATCAGCTGCTGTTTTGGGGGAGCTCACCAGAATCTCCCTCCCTTTGACTTATTTCAATGTTCTGTTTAGGTAGCTGGTACTTCTAAGTACTTACCCAGTCAAGTAAAAGGACAGAATTTATAGGTCTAGGCCTTTTGGTTTCCATCTTAAAATGTTCCCAAGTCTGGAGTAAAGGGGGAATGAATCTATTACCATGATGTGGGTACTTTGGCCTCCTCCTCTCTTTTTAAGTGCATTTTCCAGTCGTCTCTCTTCCTAATCATTTAAATAATTGGCATGCCTTACCGCCCTGAGCAGAAGGTGGGAGCTTATTTATGTCCCCTCTTTGTCTGTAAAGACAAAAGAGAAGAACAGATGAGATCAGATCAAGGAGTAGTTTGCTTTATAATCTCTCCAGAGGAATCTTGGAGTTCCCTCCTTCCATGCTCATATTTCTTGTGAAGCACTAATTAAGACGCTGATTAGTTGGTGAGCGGCTGGGGCTTCTCGTGGGTATCTTCAGGACCTACTTCTTTTCATTTTGCATATGCTTTTCTTGCATGCTTCTGGATGCTCCTCCTAAATTCTTTCCCTGAGATGGAAAAGAAAACCAAAGCAACAGCAATCCTCCCTCTTTCTTTTCAAAAGCAACATGACTAAAAGCTCATATTAAGTGCATGCCAAAGGAAATTCACTGTAGTCAGACAAACATTAAGTTGGCAACACACCAGGTAAAAACAAAGTGTCACTGGCCACAGTAGAGCTCAAAGGTGAGAAATTCAAATCTCCTGACAGGTGTCCCAGCTAAAGTACTTATGTTCTCATTTGCATATTGCAAAGCTGCCTGCAGAAGTGACATGACAGTTTTCTCTGATGACGAGGAGAACCAAAGCTATGATTCCCAACAGCTCTGATTTTTTGCTCATTCTAAATTGAAACTGCTTTGGATACATCTTTGATTTCATTGTATTAACCAATTTCATTTATGCAAAAATATTTGAGAGTTCTTCTTCTATTTAATATATTGTTGTGTAAAAGTCACAATAGGTAAAGGTTTCTAAATTCATTAAAGAGTCAAATCTGTTGTATGACATTGTTAATATCAGAAATTATTTTGGAAGATTGCATAAATGGTTCCAGTCTAGCAATGGGAATCTTGATATGAAAAAAATAAAGACCCATCTGAGTACATTATTTAAGAACATTCTAGGATATTAGCTCACCCTATATCCATTTTGAGTCAACGGTATGATGCACTGATAAAGAAAAAACAAAAATATAAAATCAGAAACTAGGAGTACTATAGGATGTAGTTATAGAATTATAGAAGAATGTGCTTCTTAAAAGACATTAATAGAGTGAAATGAATCTTTAGAAGAACAAACAAGTTAGTGAGAAGTTTGAGAAAGTTTTAAATGAGAAAGTCTTGAAAAGTGAAGGCTTAGTATCACAGAGTTGTATTTCAATATTGAAATTATTCTACATGGTCACAGAGGTTATCCATCAGTTTATTTATTCATACATTAATTTATTATTTTATTTATTCAGAAATTTTCATTGAAACATATAAAAGTCCACATAGCCCCTTGGTCTATCTGAAATTGCAGAATAAAAAGATAAACACCACTGGCCAAAACAAAGTCAGTTTAAGCAGATTTCAGGTCACCATAAAAGAAAACTTTCAAAAAGAAATGCTCCCAAATGGAATGGATTCCTCAGGGCTAACGTTTCTGTTTCTGTTGTTATTACTAGAAGGACTGCATGTACCAAATGGCCACTTGTTTAGAAATGTAAGCTTTGAGTGAAGTCCTATACTACAATCAACATGAAATCCTGTTTTCAGGCTTCCTATTTATTCATGACATTTAAAGTATGATTTCAGAGTTCTTAAAAAATTATACCCATAAGGCTTCCAAATTTCAAAGATTGTTATTGTGTTTGTTGATACGGAATGGGGAAAATGAAGATGGAGCAGAAGAGTCCTATTCTACAGCAAATAGGGTTTATAAAAGGGATTTTTTCAGGTGCAGTCTGTAAAACCCAACTGGGATTTGTTTAAGATATAAGTAATTATAATCTATGTATTTATATGTAACTATGTGGAAGTCTGATGATGCATAATGGTTACAGGAACAGAAGTTTTCACTCTTCCAATTGTGTCACCAAGTATCTGTCTTTTTCTCTCTCCATCTCTTAGCTCTATCTTCTGTTGTGGTGACTTTATTCTCAGGCAGCCTTTCTATATGTGGCAGTGGTGATATTTTGTAGTTGATCCAGGCTTATATCGTCCAAGCGACTTGGAGTATTTGATTGAAGGAATTCCTCTTCCATATAATATCATTATTTATTTCCTTCAACATGCTTCTGATTGGCTCTCCTTGAGTCATATGTACTCTTCTATGTTCAACTTTATGATGGAAATTGTAGTGAAGGTAGGAGTATGATCAATAGTCTCAATTTGTAAGGGAGAGATCATTTCACCAATAGATTAATTGCTTAATAGACAAAAGTATGCCAGAGGACCATTAAAAATACTGTCTTGCTGGTTTTATTAATTCTGGAATTTGTATGACACACTTGGTTAAAGATAATCTCAACAATATACTTTCATTTTGGGTGAAGTTATCCATTATATTAGTACAAGCCTCATACTTTTCTTGAAGATCTAAAAACAGGTAAGGATCTAAAGGCATCCAGAAATTAGTAGACCAAAGAGATAAGTGTAGCCAAATCACAAAAATTTTATCTTACAACTTTCTCCAAGTATTTTTCTATACCCTTCCAGAGTTTCATCTGTATGAATTAGACCTTGATTATATCACTTGCAGCTCTCTGCATACGTGCTCAGGTATTGAATGACAATACTTCAATGTATTAAGCTTCTTTCATTTGAAGGTGGTATCTAATCTTCATGGCATCCTCCTGCTGATGACAGGCATTATCCTTGTTCTCTACATGTAGAATTGGAAAGCTTTCAAATAGCTCCAAATCACTAGCTAGTTGACAGCTAAGTATAGCAATTCTTACTAGCACTTCAGTGCTCTTTCTGCCAAACCCAGAAGGCAAAATGTTATGAAAATTTCTTCTTTGATTCATTTCAATCCAATTCAGCTCAATTTGATTCACTAAACAGTATTAAGAACCCACAATGTGCTCAGTGCTATCCTAATTATTTTGGGCAATGCAGAATGTGCATGAGACAAAGTCCCTTACCCTTAAGTGTTTCATAATTTGGTTGCAAGTAAAACACATAAACTCAAGAATAGTTGCATATCAAAGTGAGTTAATATATATTCTAATTCTTAACTGAAAAAAGTGACAGAGGTAAGTGCAGTTGTACTTAAGATATTATATACAGAGGTTTAGAATCGATTCTCCTCATATGAAAGTATTCCTTAACACAAATTAAAATTTTGTTTTTATAGTTTATCCTGTCTAAATTAGTTTTTATAATTTATCCTAAGTTAGTTTTTGTATATTTATGGTAATCCAGCCAAACTCCTCAGGGCCACGTGTACAAAGGCAACTAAAAGTCACCATTCTGGTTCTCAAGGAATTGCATTTTATAGGAGGAGAGATATTAAATGAATATGTGTACTGATTAACAGTACAGCTTATTACAGGTGCTCTGAAGGGACAGCCCAACTTACTAGAGGAAGTATAAAAGGGAAACAGACTTGGGTTTGGAGAACAGTATTAAAAAGGTTAAGGCAGAGGTATTTAAGCGGAAACCTGAAGAATGAAGACAAGTTTGCCAAATAAGGATTGAGGTGAAGGAAGTACTTAAAGATACACCATCTCAGAGGCTAGCTTAAGACAGGTAAATAAAACAAAGGCACACAATGAGATATAAAACAGTATGGTTTCTCTCTTTTTTTCCCCCCAATTTTAAAATACCTGTATTTGAATATCTTACCAATTTAAAAATAAAACATTTCAGAACTAGAAATACTCCACCCTCCATTTGCTGTCATATTCCTAGACTGTAATTCTACAGTTATCCAAATCAAAGGATGGTCCATAAAATATTAAAAGCAATAAAAATAAAAATACATTTGTTATTCTGCAATTAGTAATATAATTTCCTTTATTCACAAAATCCAAACACTCATACATAGAGGAAATAGTGACTAAATTACCTGTTAACACTTTATACCATCAATGAATTTTTAAACATAATTTAAAATAAAGGATAAGTTTAAATAATATGCCCTATTTTCTTTAATCCAAATTCCAATTTATGGAACCAGAAAAATATCACAATTATTATTGTTCTAAGATCAAAATACTGTGTTTAATAATAGAAAAGTAGAATTTAAGTGTTCATTTCATCTTTTTATTGAAATGTAGTTGATATATATGATATTCTGTTGGTATCAAGTATACAAAACAGTGATTCAACATTTACCCACATTATTAAATCCTCACCCCAGCTAATACAATTACAATCTGTGAACATAGGAAGATGTTACAGAACCACTGACTATATTCTCCATGCTGCATTGCTATCCCCATGACCAACTTATATTATGATTGAGATTTTTGTGCCCCTTTATCCTCTGACCCTCCCAACCCACCCACCTCAGTCCCTCCCCCGTGGTAGCTACCAGTCACTTCTCATTGTCTATGAGTCTACTGTTATTTAGTTAATTTTGATTTATTTTGTTTTTAGATTCCACATATAAGTGAAATCATATGGAATTTGTTTTTCTCTACCTGGCTTATTTCACATAACAATAAACCCTTTAGGTCCATCCATTTTGTTGTAAATGTCAAGATTTCTTTCTTCTTTATGGCTGAATAAAATTGCATTGTGTATATGTACCACCTCTTTTTTGTCCATTAATTTATTGATGGACACTTTGGTTGCTTGGCTATTTTTTTTTTTTCGTAATAATTTTTTTATTGACGGGTAGTTGACACACAGTATTACATTACATTAGTTTCAGGTGTACAACATAGTGATTCAACATTTATATACATGACAATTCTAGGTACCAGCTATCACCATACCAAGCTGTTACAATATCTTGACTATATTCATTACATCCCAGTTACTTATTACTTTACCATTGGAAGTGTTTAATTTTTTTTTTTTTGTGAGTGCATCTCTCATATTTATTGATCAAATGGTTGTTAACAACAATAAAATTCTGTATAGGGGAGTCAATGCTCAATGCACAATCATTAATCCACCCCAAGCCTAATTTTCGTCAGTCTCCAATCTTCTGAGGCATAACAAACAAGTTCTTACATGGAGAACAAATTCTTACATAGTGAACAAGTTCTTACATGGTGAACAGTACAAGGGCAGCCATCACAGAAACCTTCGGTTTTGCTCATGCATTATGAACTATAAACAGTCAGTTCAAATATGAATACTCATTTGATTTTTATACTTGATTTATATGTGGATACCACATTTCTCTCTTTATTATTATTATTTTTAATAAAATGCTGAAGTGGTAGGTAGATACAAGATAAAGGTAGAAAACATAGTTTAGTGTTGTAAGAGAGCAAATGTAGATGATCAGGTGTGTGCCTGTAGACTATGTGTTAATCCAAGCTAGACAAGGGCAATAAAACATCCACGTATGCAGAAGATTTCTCTCAGAACAGGGGGGGTGAGGTTCTAAGCCTCACCTCTGTTGATCCCCAATTTCTCACCTGATGGCCCCCCTGCGACTGTGCCTGTCTTAGGTTGTTCCTCCCTTGAGGAATCTTACCCGTCTCTGGCTAACCAGTCATCTTCCGGGGCCATACAGGGAAATGTAAAGTTGGTAAGTGAGAGAGAAGCCTTATTGTTTGAAATGGTTAGGTTTTTATTTCTTTGCATATTTATGCCCTGTAGCTTCTATGCCCAGCATTTGTCTTGAGGTATCTTTAGCACTTGGAAGAATTATGATACTCAGTAAATTTGATATGAGGCATGAATTCTATTTAAGGGTTGTAATTAGGAAGGAAGAAGAAAAGCTATAGAAGTAGCAGGCGGCAGAAAACATGGGAAGATTGATTATTTCTTTGACATATCTTCTTGTAGAGTAACTTCAGCATGTATAGGTTTTAAGCTACTACTGAAATTACGCACACACATTAACATAATAGGAGTACAGTTACATAACCAAAGCATACCTGTAATTACCATCCATCTCCAGTGAAGCCAAGAAAACCAGTTAGGCACACTAGGCATTTGTGAAAATTTATCTATGATATGATGGATATTGTCCAACTGTACTTGAACAGTCTGAGAGAAATCAGACAAATTAAAACAACCCATTCCTGGGGAATGTTCACATCTCTTATGTTCTTTTAACAGTAAATAGTCTGTAGTTGTAAGATTTTGGAGCGCTACAATTTGCACTTCTCCTAATTCTTGGTTGAGTTCCAACAGTATAGATCCAGTCAAATTTGTTGTTTTACTGTATGCACAGGCCAGCTTAGATATCTCCTTCCTCATTCCCATGGCAAGTCCAGGAGCTGGTGGGATGAGTGCATCTACAGCTGTAACAGTGCGTGAATCTTTCTTGGGGTTTTCTGATGATCATCTTCTGGCATGCGTCTTCCAGAGAGTGCTGATGTTGGAAGTTCTTTTTCATATCGTATCTTAGTTCATTTTCTGGGTAGCCCAATTAGGCTTTGATCCTCTGCATAAAAACAAACAGACCCTTTGCCTACACTTTTATATGCCCTTTATACTCTTGTGTAGAATTCCTTGGAGGTTACCACACAGGAACTACCGTTTTTTTTTTTTTTGGTACCACTAATCTACACTTACATGATGAATATTATGTTTACTAGGCCCTCCCCTATACCAGGTACCTCCTATAAACCCCTTTACAGTCACTGTACATCAGCATAGCAAATGTTGTAGAATCACTACTTGCCTTCTCTGTGTTGTACAGCCCTCCCTTTTCTCCTACCCCCCCATGCATGCTAATCTTAATAGCCCCTTGCTTCTCCCCCCCCTTATCCCTCTCTACCCACCCATCCTCCCCAGACCCTTTTCCTTTGGTACCGGTTAGTCCATTCTTGAGTTCTGTGATTCTGCTGCTGTTTTGTTCCTTCAGTTTTTCCTTTGTTCTTATATTCCACAGATAAGTGAAATCATTTGGTATTTCTCTTTCTCCGCTTGGCTTGTTTCACTGGGCATAATACCCTCCAGCTCCATCCATGATGCTGCAAATGGTCGGATTTGCCCTTTTCTTATGGCTGAGTAGTATTCCATTGTGTATATGTACCACTTCTTCTGTATCCATTCATCTATCGATGGACATTTAGGTTGCTTCCAGTTCTTGGCTATTGTAAATAGGGCTGCGATAAACATAGGGGTGCACTGATCTTTCTCATACTTGATTGCTGCATTCTTAGGGTAAATTCCTAGGAGTGCAATTCCTGGGTCAAATGGTAGGACTGTTTTGAGCATTTTGATGTACCTCCATACTGTTTTCCACAATGGTTGAACTAACTTACATTCCCACCAGCAGTGTAGGAGGGTTCCCCTTTCTCCACAGCCTCGCCAACATTTGTTGTTGTTTGTCTTTTGGATGGCAGCCATCCTTACTGGTGTGAGGTGATACCTCATTGTAGTTTTAATTTGCATTTCTCTGATAATTAGCGATGTGGAGCATCTTTTCATGTGTCTGTTGGCCATCTGTATTTCCTTTTTGGAGAACTGTCTGTTCAGTTCCTCTGCCCATTTTTTAATTGGGTTATTTGTTTTTTGTTTGTTGAGGCATGTGAGCTCTTTATATATTCTGGACGTCAAGCCTTTATCAGATGTGTCATTTTCAAATATATTCTCCCATATTGTAGGGTTCCTTTTTTGTTCTATTGATGGTGTCTTTTGCTGTACAGAATCTTTTCAGCTTAATATAGTCCTACTTATTCATTTTTGCTGTTGTTTTCCTTGCCCTGGTGATATCTTCAAGAAGAGGTCACTCATGTTTATATCTAAGAGGTTTTTGCCTATATTTTCTTCCAAGAGTTTAATGGTTTCATGGCTTACATTCAGGTCTTTGATCCATTTTGAGTTTAGTTTTGTATATGGGGTTAGACAATGGTCCAGTTTCATTCTCCTACATGTAGCTGTCCAGTTTTGCCAGCACCATCTGTTGAAGAGACTGTCACTTTGCCATTGTAAGTCCATGGCACCTTTATCAAATATTAATTGACCATATATGTCTGGGTTAATGTCTGGATTCTCTAGTCTGTTCCATTGGTCTGTGGCTTTGCTCTTGTGCCAGTACAAAATTGTTTTGATTACTATGGCTTTATAGTAGAGCTTGAAGTTGGGGAGTGAGATCCCCCATACTTTATTCTTCTTTCTCAGGATTGCTTTGGCTATTTGGGGTCTTTGGTGTTTCCATATGAATTTTTGAATTATTTGTTCCAGTTCGTTGAAGAATGTTGCTGGTAGTTTCATAGGGATTGCATCAAATCTGTATATTGCTTCAGGCAGGATGGCCATTTTGACGATATTAATTCTTCCTAGCCACGAGCATGGGATGCGGTTCCATCTGTTAGTGTCCCCTTTAATTTCTCTTAAGAGTGACTTGTAGTTTTCAGAGTATAAGTCTTTCACTTCCTTGGTTAGGTTTATTCCTAGTTATTTTATTTTTTTTGAGGCAATTGTGAAAGGAGTTGTTTTCCTGATTTCTCTTTCTGTTGGTTCATTGTTAGTGTATAGGAAAGCCACAGATTTCTCTGTTTTGATTTTGTATCCTGCAACTGTGCTGTATTCCGATATCAGTTCTTGTAGGTTTGGGGTGGAGTCTTTAGGGTTTTTCACGTACAATATCATGTCATCTGCAAATAGTGACAGTTTAACTTCTTCTTTACCAATCTGGATTCCTTGTATTTCTTTGTTTTGTCTGATTGCCGTGGCTAGGACCTCCAGTACTATGTTAAATAACAGTGGAGAGAGTGGGCATCCCTGTCTAGTTCCCGATCTCAGAGGAAATGCTTTCAGCTTCTCGCTGTTCAATATAATGTTGGCTGTGGGTTTATCATAGATGGCCTTTATTATGTTGAAGTACTTGCCCTCTATTCCCATTTTGCTGAGAGTTTTTATCATGAATGGATGTTGAACTTTGTCAAATGCTTTTTCAGCATCTGTGGAGATGATCATGTGGTTTTTGTCTTTCTTTTTGTTGATGTGGTGGATGATGTTGATGGACTTTCGAATGTTGTACCATCCTTGCATCCCTGGGATGAATCCCACTTGGTCATGGTGTATGATCCTTTTGATGTATTTTTGAATTCGGTTTGCTAATATTTTGTTGAGTATTTTTGCATCTACGTTCATCAGGGATATTGGTCTGTAGTTTTCTTTTTTTGTGGGGTCTTTGCCTGGTTTTGGTATTAGGGTGATGTTAGCTTCATAGAATGCATTTGGGAGTATCCCCTCCTCCTCTATTTTTTGGAAAACTCTAAGGAGAATGGGTATTATGTCTTCCTGTATGTCTGATAAAATTCCGAGGTAAATCCATCTGGCCCGGGGGTTTTGTTCTTTGGTAGTTTTTTGATTACCGCTTCAATTTCGTTGCTGGTAATTGGTCTGTTTGGATTTTCTGTTTCTTTCTGGGTCAATCGTGGAAGGTTGTATTTTTCTAGGAAGTTGTCCATTTCTCCTAGGTTTCCATCTTGTTGGTATATAGGTTTTCATAGTATTCTCTAATAATTCTTTGTATTTCTGTGGGGTCCGTCGTGATTTTTCCTTTCTCGTTTCTGATACTGTTGATTTGTGTTGACTCTCTTTTCTTCTTAATAAGTCTGGCTAGAGGCTTATCTATTTTGTTTATTTTCTCGAAGAACCAGCTCTTGGTTTCATTGATTTTTGCTATTGCTTTATTCTTCTCAATTTTATTTATTTCTTCTCTGATCTTTATTATGTCCCTCCTTCTGCTGACCTTAGGCCTCATTTGTTCTTCTTTTTCCAATTTTGATAATTGTGACATTAGATCATTCATTTGGGATTGTTCTCCCTTTTTAAAATATGCCTGGATTGCTATATACTTTCCTCTTAAGACTGCTTTTGCTGCATCCCACGGACGTTGGGGCTTAGTGTTGTTGTTGTCATTTGTTTCCATATATTGCTGGATCTCCATTTTGATTTGGTTATTGATCCATTGATTATTTAGGAGCGTGTTGTTAAGCCTCCATGAGTTTGTGAGCCTGTTTGCTTTATTTGCAGACTTTATTTCTAGTTTTATACCTTTGTGGTGTGAAAAGTTGATCGGTAGTATTTCAATCTTTTGGAATTTTCTGAGGCTCTTTTTGTGGCCTAGTATGTGGTCTATTCTGGAGAATGTTCCATGTGCACTTGAGAAGAATGTATATCCTGTTGCTTTTGGATGTAGAGTTCTATAGATGTCTATTAGGTCCATCTGCTCTACTGTGTTGTTCAGTGCTTCTGTGTCCTTACTTATTTTCTGCCCAGTGGATCTATCCTTTTGGGGTGAGTGGTGTGTTGAAGTCTCCTAGAATGAATGCATTGCAGTCTATATCCCCCTTTAGTTCTGTTAGTATTTCTTTCTCATATGCTGGTGCTCCTGTGTTGGGTGCATATATATTTAGAATGGTTATATCCTCTTGTTGGACTGAGCCCTTTATCATTATGTGGTGTCCTTCTTTATCTCTTGTTACTTTCTTTGTTTTGAAGTCTATTTTGTCTGATATTAGTACTGCTACCCCTGCTTTCTTCTCGCTGTTGTTTGCTTGAAAAATGTTTTTCCATCCCTTGACTTTTAGTCTGTACATGTCTTTGGGTTTGAGGTGAGTTTCTTGTAAGCAGCATATAGATGGGTCTTGCTTTTCTATCCATTCTATTACTCTATGTCTTTTGATTGGTGCAGTCAGCCAATTAACATTTAGGGTGACTATTGAAAGATATGTACTTATTGCCATTGCAGGCTTTAAATTCGTGGTTACCAAAGGTTCAAGGTTAGCCACTTTAGTATCTTACTGCCTAACTTAGCTCGCTTATTGAGCTGTTATATACACTGTGTGGAGATTCTTTTCTTTTCTCCCTTCTTATTCCTCCTCCTCCATTCTTCATATGTTGGGTGTTTTGTGCTGTGCTCTTTCTAGGAGTGCTCCCATCTAGAATAGTCCCTGTAAGATGTTCTGTTGAGGTGGTTTTTGGGAAGCAAATTCCCTCAGCTTTTGTTTGTCTGGGAATTGTTTAATCCCACCGTCATATTTGAATGATAGTCGTGCTGGATACAGTATCCTTGGTTCAAGGCCCTTCTGTTTCATTGTATTAAATATATCATGCCATTCTCTTCTGGCCTGTAGGGTTTCTGTCGAGAAGTCTGATGTTAGCCTGATGGGTTTTCCTCTATAAGTGACCTTTTTCTCTCTAGCTGCCTTAAATCTCTTTCTTTGTCCTTGATCTTTGCCATTTTAATTAGTATGTGTCTTGGTGTTGTCCTCCTTGGATCCTTTCTGTTGGGGGTTCTGTGTATTTCCGTAGTCTGTTCAATTATTTCCTCCCCCAGTTTGGGGAAGTTTTCAGCATTTATTTCTTCTAAGATTCTTTCCATCTCTTTTCCTCTCTCTTCTTCTTCTGGAACCCCTATAATACGGATATTGTTCCTTTTGGATTGGTCACACAGTTCTCTTAACATTGTTTCATTCCTGGAGATCCTTTTATCTCTCTCTCTGTCAGCTTCTATGCGTTCCTGTTCTCTGGTTTCAATTCCATCAATGGCCTCTTGCATCCTATCCATTCTGCTTATAAACCCTTCCAGAGTTTGTTTCATTTCTGCGATCTCCTTTATGGCATCTGTGATCTCCCTCCAGACTTCATCCCATTTCTCTTGCGTATTTCTCTGCATCTCTGTCAGCATGTTTATGATTCTTATTTTGAATTCTTTGTCAGGAAGACTTTTTAGGTCTGTCTCCTTCTCTGGTGTTGTCTCTGTGATCTTTGTCTGCCTGTAGCTTTGCCTTTTCATGGTGATAGGAATAGTTTGCAGAGCTGGGATGAGTGACAGCTGGGAGAACTTCCCTTCTTGTTGGTTCGTGGCCCTCCTCTCCTGGGAGAACAGAGACCTCTAGTGGCTTGTGCTTGGTAGCTGCGCACAGACAGGGCTTCTGCTTCCTGCCTGGCTGCTATGGAGTTTATCTGCGCTGTTGCTGTGGGTGTGGCCTGGTTCGGGCCTCTGCTCCAAATTGGTGGAGTCACGTTGGAGGGGGAGCGGCCTGGCGGCTATTTATCTCTGTAAGGGGCCTTCCTGCTCCCTGCAGCCCAGGGGTTAGGGTGCCCTGAGATCCCCGGATTCCCTACCTCTGGATTAAGTGTCCCACCCTGCCCCTTTAAGACTTCCAAAAAGCACCCGCCAAAACAAAACAACGACCACAAAAAAAAAAAAAAATTTAAATAAAAATAAATAAATAAATAAAAAGTGGCCGCTCGTTTTTCTTTATTGTCCAGCGCCAGCCTCAGGCATCTGCTCACTGGTCTTGCTGCCCTGTTTCCCTAGTATTGGGGGCCCTATCCCTTTAAGACTTCCAAAAAGCGCTCGCCAGAACAAAACAGCAAAAAAAAAATCGTCGCATGCTTTTCTTATGTCCTCTGGCACCTGGCCTCTGGTGCCCGCTCACTGTTCTTGCTGCCCTGTTTCCCTAGCATCCAGGGCCCCCTGGGCACGTACTGTGTCTGCACTCTGGCCCAGATGGCTGGGGCTGGGTGTTCGGCAGTCCTATGCTCCATCTCCCTCCCGCTCTGTCTATTCTTGTCCTGCCTGGAGCTGGGGGGATGGGCACTCGGCTCCCGCGGGCCGGGGCTTGTATCTTACCCCCTTCGCGAGTTGCTGGGTTCTCTCAGGTGCGGATGTGGTCTGGATATTGTCCTGTGTCCTCTGGTCTTTATTCTAGGAAGGATTGTCTTTGTTATATTTTCATAGATATACGTGGTTTTGGGAGGAGATTTTCACTGCTCTACTCACACCGCCATCTTCCGCCCCTTGCTTGGCTATTATAAATAATGTGGCAATAAAGATAGGGTGCATAAATCTTTTTGAATCACAGATTTTGTTTTCTTTGGGTAATTTCCTAGGAATGGAGTTTCTGGGTTATACAGTATTTCTATTTTTAGTTTTTTCAGGAACCTCCATACTGCTTTCTGCAGTGGCTACACCAGTGTCATTCCCACTGACATTTTAGGAGGGTTCCTTTTCTCCACATCCTTGCCAACATTTGTTATTTCTTCTCTTTGGGTAGTGGTCATTCTGACTTGTGTGAGGTGATATCTCATTGTGGTTTTGATTTGCATTTGCCTGATGATTAGCAACGTGGAGCATCTTTCATGTGCTTGTTGGCTATTTTTTCTTTGGAGAAGTGTCTGTTCAGGTCCTCTGCTGACTTTTTAAATCACATTATTTTGGATGTTAATCCCTTAACAGATAAATATTTATGAATATATTTGCCTATATTCCTAGGTTGCCTTTTTGTTGTATTGATGGTGCCCTTTGCTGTACAGAGCTTTTTGTTTGATGTAGTCCCACCTGTTCGTTTTCGTTTTTTTATTTTGTTTCCCTTGCCTGGGGAGATGTCCCCAGAAAAAATTGCTCATGCTCATGTTCCAGATATTTTTGCCTGTTTTCTTCTAAGATTTTTATGGTTTTATGTCTTACATTCAGCTCTTTGATTGATTTTGAGTTTCCTTTTGCGTATGGAGTTAGACAGGAATCCAGTTTCATTCTCTTGCATGTAGCTATCCAGTTTTCCCAGCACCAGTTGTTGAAGAGACTGTCTTTTCCCCATTGTATATTCATAGCTCCTTTATTGTATATTAATTAAGTATATATGTGTGAGTTTATTTCTGGACTCTCTATTCTGTTCCATTCATCTATGGATCTGTTCCTGTGCCAGTACCACGGTGTTTTAATTACTGTAGCTTTGTAGTATAGCTTGAAGTCAGGGAGAGTAATCCCCCCCAGCTTTGATCTTTCTCTGTATTGCTTTGTCTATTTGGGGTCTTTTGTGGTTCCATGTATATTTTAGGATTATTTGCTCTAGTTCATTGAAAAAAATGCCATTAGCATTTCAATAGAGATTGCATTGAATCTGTAAATTATTTTAGGCAGGATGACCATTTTGACAATATTAATTCTTCCTTTCCATTAGCATGGAATAGATTTCCATTTATTTGTGTTTTCTTCAATTTCTTTTATCAGTGTCTTACATTTTTCAGAGTATAGGTCTTTCACCTCCTTGTTTAATTTTATTCCTAGGTATTTTATTCTTTTTGATGCAATTATAAATTGAATTGTTTCCCTGATTTATCTTTCTGCTAGTTCATTGTTAGCATATGGGGATGCACAGATTTCTGTATATTAATTTTGTGTCCTGAAACTTTGCTGAATTACTAGTTCTAATAATTCAGTTATTAAATCTAGTTATTAGTTGTAGTAGGTTTTTTTGTAGTGTCTTTGTGTTATCTATATGTAGTATCATGTCATCTACGGACAGTGACAGTTTAACTTCTTCCTGACAAATTTGATGCCTTTTATCTCTTTATTTTGTCTGATTACTGTGGTTAGGATCTCCGGTACTATGTTGAATGAAAGTGGCGAGAGTGAGTACAGTGTGGTTTCTCTTAACTTGTTCTTTGGATTTATGGGGCAAATGGGAATTTGGCATTATTTTGTTCAGAAAACTAGTGTGTGTCCAGTGACTAGTGGATATAAGAGAAAGCTCAATTGGAGAAAATAGATGACTTCAGCAAGAATTCATGGGTAAGTTTGTGTGAGAACTCTAGAAATCAAAACAAAGGGAATTAGTTATCTATAGAGGTTGTGTTCTAGCAAAGGACTCTAGTTACTTGTGACTATTTTAGACTCAACTCACTGAATAGTAGAAATTCATTAAAGGGTGTTTAAATATCTTTCTGTTTAGTGGTATGCTCTCTCATTAACAACCTCACAAACTCAAGAACAAATTTTACAATTTTGTTTTTCCCATCAGTACTTAAACCATTGCCCTTTACATAACAGGTGTTCAGGTAAATTTTGTGGGTTGATCTCAGAGGATAAGTTAGTGAAACTAGATCAAAATAATCATGATGCTTAGAGTAGGTTATATGCTTTCAAGAAAGTGGTTGCAATGGTTTCCCATTAATTTTTCCTCTTGCCTCCATCAGTGTCTTGTGCATTATAGCACTCATCTCTCTGCAGCAGAGTGAGTTCAAGTGTCTGTCATTGCTCCTGTGTTGTGAGCTTAGGCAGTGACAATCCTTGATTCATTTGCATACACAGTATCTATAAAGTTGGGATCATGAAATAAATGCTTTGTTTCTACTGAGTTAATAAATGAATGAGCTAATAAATGAATGAATGAATGAATGAAGAAATGAAGCAATTCAGTCATGCTGAACTATCATTTGGTTAAAACAGATGCAGAAGAAGAAAAGTAAGAAGGAGAAGCCCACTGTATAACACATATCATTTACTCAAAAATCATATGCTGAATAGATAAAAGCTGCACTGAAAAAACTGATATGATTTGGTCATGTACTAGATATGTAGAAAGTGGTGATAAATTAAATTATACATAAGATTCATATTTTCAGTGGTTTTTGAGTTTTTATGAGATAAGAATCACTTAAGGTGTTTTTTAAAAAATGTACATTTACTGAGGCCAACCCATAAAGGCTCAATTTAATAGATTTAACAAGAATACCAGCACTTCTGGTGCAGGTGGTCCAAGACCACACTAAGAGATACTCTGCGTTAGATATAAATGGTAGTACCATTCACTCTATTTGAAAAATTGAAAGAAGACGATTTTGTTCCCTTCAAGTTCGTAAAGGAGCATTTAAATAAATCTTCTGCTCTTTTATAGCAACAGTTGTTAAAAGAAAGAGAGAACATATGATCCTAATTTCTACCTTTGATTCTTGACCTGGAGAAAAGAAGTGTGAATTGTAAGCTGACTGTCAGTATTACTCATTACTTAAAAACCTTTAACTATGCATTTGGGGTATATTTCAGCAGCTTAAATCTCTACACAGAATGCTGCAGAAGCTTTACCCATACTTATGGCTTCTCAAGCAGTTATGTTCTTAACACCAAACAGGCAGGTAACCAAAAAGAGTGGATCAAGGAACCGCGCTATAAGCAGCAAGGCTAAATGTATATCTAGCATCCCAATTTGTAACAGAGTTTCCAGGAGAGCTGCTATCCTCCCTTGGAATGAAATGGGAGACAGAGCCATATGAAAAGGATTGTGGGTCCTCTTCTCATCATTCCCACATCTTATGGGAGAAGGCATTTTTCCCACTCCAACCATGTGGTTAGGGCAGGACTTCTCTGTTCACACATGACCCCAGGATCTTGTTGATAATTAACTTCAGTGAAAATGGGCACCTAAATCAACTAGGATCTTCAGAGTCATATTGAAAATCTTGAATGCAGAAGAGAGAAATGTGTCCCTCTCCCCATAACTGTGTCTAGTAGTGAGATGTGCTGCAGCAGTTGCTTTCTGTGTGAAAGACTGGCATGCCCCAAGAAAACATAAAGGACACATGCATGCAGGGAAGTGAGGACAGAAGGAAAGAGAGAGATGGAGGTAAGAGTTTGATAATAGTCTAGTCCCATGTTCCTGGTGTCTTGGAGACCATTTGCCTTTATCATAGCTACATAAACTTTATTAGAACTCTACCAATTTGCCTAAGTTGGGTTGGATATTTTTAAATAATACTTTATTTTTTAGAGCAGTTTTAGGTTCGCAACAAAATTGAACAGAAAGTACAGAGATTTTTCATATATCCCCAGCCCTATATATGAACACACCTCCCTGCCCCCCACTCCTGCCTTATCAACATCCCCAACCAGAGCAGTACATCTGTTATAATGGATGCACCTGTACTGTGACACCGGTATGCTCCTCGGTCCATAGTTTACATTAGGGATCACTCTTGGTGCTGCACATTCTATGCATTTGGACAAATGTATAATGACATGTACCTACTGTTAGAGTGTCATATGGAATAATTTCACTTTCTAAAATTCTGGGTGCTCTGCCTGTCATCCTTTCCTCCCCTCTAAGTTGAACTTTTGACATCACAACCAAGGATCTCTAACAGATCTGGGTGTGGGGTTATTCATCAATGACTCCATTAAATTGGACCTGTTGTGTGAATTGTGGAGGGTTAACTCTTTGGAGGAAAAACTTCTTATATTGTGAAACTAATTTGAAGTTTGACATAACCATGCATTATGTTGTAAGAGAGACTCCTTGAATGAAAAAAAAAGCTTTTTTTGTGTGTCCTGACCAGCCTCCAAGCTCAAAAGTAAACATTTAAGAAACGTGACACTGTAGAGACTTGAATATGGGAACAACACATCACTTTAAAATCTTATTTTCTTAAATATGTTTCTATTATACTTCACTGGTCAAAAATTATGCTTTTAGTTCTTTGACTCTTGACCAAGGTCTGTTTAAAGTGTCCCCTTATGTTACAGAGATACTGTGCTCAAATCTTGTTTGGGTCATGTATATTTTATTAAGTTATTCATGTTTTCCTGTCTCAGTAACAAATGGTCCAAAATGTTTTTTTTAACAGTCATAAATAATCTTTTCACTAAATGTCCAAACTTTTGCAAAATTCAATTCCTCAAATCTCATTGTGTTAAATTTAAAACTCACTCATGCAATTATCTGAAGTTCATACATCATCTTTGATGATGTTCTGGTTCCCCTGCCAGTTGGTGAATAATGATTACCAACTTTTCATTGTCTTACTGCCTTTCTTGTTAAGATTTTTCCTTCAGATTTTAGGTTGCTGTTTTCTCATAAATACCTAATAAGTATTTGTTAATATTTCCTTGACTTTGAATCTTGAACTTATGTTGCAATTTTTTGTTACAATGATCTAAGTTTACCTACACACTATTTTTAAAGTTTAAGCAGGAAGAACATGTCAGAAAACACCATATTATATAAGCTCCCAAGAAGGAACAAGATTAGATTATCCCCACTGTTTTAGAAAAAGGAACTCCATTTCTTAGAAGACTTCATAATATAAACACACAATACAAAAGTCCTAGAGAGAATAGGAAGGACAATTCTAATAGCCAAATCTCTTACAGAATGCAGAACTTGGTCTTGAATCTGTCCTCATGGAATTCAGGAACGGATGAAGGTGATGTGGCAGAGGAGGTTGAGCGGCTGCTTCAAACTGCATGGAAGCCTGACAGGTAAGGCTATAAGATCCATCGATATTTTTTACTGGCCTGGTTTGGAACACATTATTGTTTTGCATAAAGTGGACATGTTCTCTTCAAACCCTGATATAAAATTAGTATGTGAGATATACCTAAGGCAATTTTCTATTACTCATAATATTAGGAAAGAGTTGGGAGGTAGAAAGACTTTCTCACATATAGCTTATTAGTACATGTGAACATGTTTTTTCTTTAGAATGAGAAAAAAACTATTGAAATAAAAGTTTATATCATTACTTTCTATATTTAGTGCCTGTCAGTTTCTTACATTATCTCCAGATATTTTTTTCTTCAAACCCAGAGCACTAGCATTCCAACAAGCTTCCCCTCCAAGTTTACTAAACTTCTGAGAATAATAGTATTTCAATGACCTGTTAAATTTCACTGCCATTTATTAAGTGTTCTTTAAATTAAGACTTGTTACATATTTTTTTCTTTACAAATTTCATACTAGGAATCTATAATTATTCTCATCTTTATTTCACCCTCATGAAAGTTTCAGTACTTTGGGAGGTTCCCTAAATTATTCTAGATTATGAAAATGGTAAAAGCATATTGGAATACCAACCTATCTACTAGCTTGAGTGCTCTTTGAAGGCAGATTCTAAATCTTGTATCCCTAGGGCCTTGTGGGTAGTGGCCTCTCATTTGCTAAATAAATGAGCAAATTTTAGATCCAGAGTTATGTTCCCTTTACTCACAGTCTTTTTCCAAAAGGTCATATACCAGATGACATTTGGGGTGGCATTTCTTTATATTTATTTTGAATAAATTTCTGTATGCAGATTAGCATTTCGGATAGTTCTGGCCCAATGTAAAGATATAAATGATTTTTTTCTTTTGCTATTATTATCATAAATTGTCTACTTATTATTTAAATTTATATAAATGCTATTAATATCCACTTAGTAAAGAAAAAAAACACAAAAATTTTTTTAAGAAGAATTAAACCGTTCTCTAGACTGTTAAAGCTACTTTCCTTTAGAGAGAGCTCCCTTTCTAATTCATAGCCTAGATTATGATTTTATTCATGCCTGTTTGATTAAAGAAACATCAGTTTCTGTTTCTGAACATGATGAATGGCTCCTACTAATTTGAAAGGTGGCAATGCAGTGTTAGTTTGGTTTTTGTTCAGGGCCATAATGATCTTTGCTAATGGCCTAGAGCAATGGATTCAGATGAAAAATTAAAATGTTTACTCTCTGTCCTCTATATTATGTAAAAAGAGTTCCTCAGAGAACATTGTTTTCATTATCAAGGATGAGTTATCCTTTGTGATTTATTTTGCTGTGAAATTCAGAGGGCAGACGCATTTCTGACTTTATATACAGTTTCATCTCTTCATGAGGCAGCAAGAAGTGAAATAACCTCTCAGGAAACATTGAAAACAGACACTTCTTATGTGAAACAGTTTGAACTGTTCAGCATCCACAGCTAATTCTGTCATGCTTTGCTAAAATAGTGCAGCATTTAAATACTGAAGAAGCAATATACTGATAATGAAACCATTTCCAGGCAAAGAAGTTAGAACAGGTATTTAGTCTGGATAGTTTCATTATAAATGTCTGAGCATCCTGAAAACATTTCAGGCTAATGCAGTGCAAAAAGCTGCAGCTGGAGGGGAGATACATAGCTGTTTTAATCAGAACTAGATACAGGAAGGTCCTTTTTAAATGAAGATTCCCTTAAATGGAAAAACAATCTTCATTGAGCAATTAATACAAATATGTAATTAATTCAACTGTCAATATTAGTCATTTAATCCAAAGTTATGAAATTACTTCTGTGTGCCAGACATTTCCTTAATACTAGAATTTTCTGGGGTATTTAATAGGTCAGGTTAAATGTGTTAGCACATTAAAACACACAGATGAATAAAAATTTCCAATACAAATTAAAGTGTTAATCCTCATCACAGTTGACTATTTTACTGACTGAAATAAAAATGGGTTTTTGATTTAGAACCCTTCATTTCTCTTGCTTTGTGCAGTTTCCAATTGTGGTGTTGAAGTGTTTAATATAAGCATGATATGCTATTAGTCTGCAGGAAAGAAAGAGTAAGAAGCAGTTCAGATTTAATATGAATCATCTCTTAATTAGGTGATGGCAGGCTGTTAACCATACTGTAACCAAATTGTGAAAATAATTAGTTTAAAAGTCTTTCTTATATGTTTGTATTTTCCAAAAGTTCTTTATTTCACTTTCCCTGCTACCCTATTTTTGGTAACTAAATTAAAAACAAAATGATTATTTTAATGGAGTTCACCAACTTTGTTTCTTTGCCTTTAATCTTTAGGGCAGCCATTAAATGAGATGGTGCAAATCATGCCCTAGTCCTGCTACATTGGGGGATGGGGAGACAAGTACATAACGTTCCTAAGCTTTGGTTTCCTTATCTGTACATAAAAAATAATCATTAGATTGTTATGATAATTAAATGAGATAATACACATAACCTCTTAATATCATATTTTAAGTATCAATACATATTATTTGTTTAAAATCTTTGATTTTTAAAATTGTACAGGTTTAAACTGGATTTTAAGAAAAGGCAGTTTTCACTGGGGTCAAACTGACTGTATCATTTCTTTCAATGACCATATTGGCTTGAGGTCTGTCCTTAGGAGAATTGTTCCATTCTGTGACAAAGTACCTGTGGGTAATTACAGGGAAAGCCAGGAAGAAAGGCTACTTTTACTCAGAGTCTTAGCCCCTCAAGAAGTATTTACTCAGGAGTACACTGTAATTACTTCCCAGGAATGAAACGTGGGTTTAGAAATTACCATGCTCTTCACCAGGGCTGTTCTCCTTTAAGGTAGGTGGAATTTTCAGCTGTCATTTGCTTATCTGTTTGAGATAGATTGCTTAGGGCAGGTGAGGGTGAGGAGGGAGAGAAGCAGCAAAGCTTTAATTCTATTTCATTACTCCTGAGCATTCTTAGGTTACAAGTAGAGGAAGTTTGAAATCAGTGTCTTAAGAGCTACTTTTCTGACACATTCACCCTCCCCTAAATGTGTATTACAGAGACATGATTAAGGTGAAAGTTTTTCTTTCTATGTAGTAAAAGTATTTTGTGATTTTGTATTTTATGACAGATTAACTTCAAAATTCTGCTCATGGAATATCAGCAAAACTTTTAAAAAGTTGTATCTCTAACCCAGTGCTTTTGTAAATATCAGGAAGGGCTACCTACCAGGTTGCAAATTCCCAGTGTGATTGGGTGGAGAGGCCTTTGGTCTTTCCTAAACGTTATTCTTCGAATGCTAAGTGTGTTGCCTCAAAATCTGGTTTGGGATGTTTTCTTCAGATTAGCCTGTGAGTCCTTTAATGGCCTCTGACTCTGCAGCAATGGTCAGATTATACATGTGCTTATCTTTACAAATTCTGCGTGTAGGAATTACCCATTCCTAAAAAGCCATATATCATTAGTGTGTCAGGTAAAGTGGATTTGGGCATGTAGATGAGTTGGTTGCTAACAGGGCCTGTGTCCCCATGGTTCAGGGACTATGAAAATGAATAAATTTTATTATAAACACCAAAGATCCAAGTATATCAGAACCTTCATTCACTCAGGTTGGTACAAAACTTTAAACATCACATAATCAAGACTGTGAGGAATATTTGATAGTTGTAGAGTTCTTTCAGTGGGCCTCACTGAGATTATGAAATTACCCCACCTCTATCTATTGCATGTGACTCAAAAAATCACTTTTATTATGAAAATAAACAGTAGAATTTATTTATATTAGGGTTTCAAGATTGAATTTATATTCCTCGGAGAAATAGGGGTACTTATTTGATAGATTAAATTATGTTTAAACTTAATTTAAACATACCTAGGGAGGGTATCCAAGCTGTAATGTACCAATGGCACTTACAGCTCTTACGTTTGGGTCCTCACCATGCTGTAATGTGCTATCTAGTATGACAGGACGGCACTGCCCATTGTCAGTAGAGCTGAAGCCCTGATTTACATCCATTTGCCAGCAACAAAGCTATGCTTACTGAAGTTAAACTCTGTTGACCTGGATACATGTAATATATCAAGTAGAGTTAAGACCTCTGTGGTGAATTGAACAGGCAACTGTCAATTTACTAAGCTTTAAAACTAATTAGAGGGAGAAATCTAGAGCATTTAATTCTCACAAAATTTTTACCAGTCCTTACTTTTCTATCTGTCTATCATCTAGCTACCTATCATCTTTTCCCTTCTAAGTAATTTGTATATGTGTATGAGTTACAGGTATATATATCAAAGACACCTAGAGATACAAAATTAATCACTCATTTATTTAATGAGTTCCAAAATTGAACCCAATTTGTAATACAACAGTGCAGAGAAAATATAATGTCTTTACTGCGGTATAAACATGCATTCACAGTAAAAGCAATATCTATATTTCTTATCCTTTTTAAACCTTAGCCCAATCCAATCATTTAAGTAATATCTTCAGATAATATCAGCCTCTTAAAAAGTTTTATAGGTATTCTGCAATCCATCTGTCTTTTAGAAGGTCCTGTTTGGGATTTGAGTGAGCTTAGCATGGAAGAGATGAGCTACTGAGTAGAATGACCCTTCATTCCTCTGATATCCAGGAGCTGTTTCTTCTCCACTTTATGTCTGGGCAATTTTCTGGTCACTGAAGCTGAAGTTTACTCTTGGTCAGATCTTTTGGCTTGATGACAGATAGTCTTGACAATTGTTTGGCTCAGCAGGTTTCGTTTCGTCTCCAGCTGGGGCTGGAGACTCCTCACATACGTCTGGCAGTAAATTTTATTCAGTCCTGTCATGGGTGATGTGCTCAGTAGCCCTCAGTACACAGCCATCAGCTCCTCTAGGAAGTCCTCCATCTGCTTCCTCCACTATAGGGTCTCATCTAGTCATATGACCCAAATGGTGACCCAGGAAGGTGAAAATTTGGAATGTCAATCTGGATACAATGACCAGATTGCAGTAACTAAGTGCACAGGTCTGTGTCTGACCTAGGTGAGGAGGCAGTCTGAAATATAATCCTTTTGAAGATACATGGGCTGAAAGTATATGGGGTGGGATGAGGATGGCAAAAGAACGCATTATCTTTGCTCTTGATATTACCCACACTTAATCCCACACAGCTCACTGTCACTTAGGGAAAGTCTTGAAATGGAACATTGGGATATGTGTGAATAACTGTTTAACTCAGGTCTCTTTCTCTCTTTTCTCTCCCTCTAAATCCAAAGCCTGAAGTGGACAGGTCAAGGGACATTTTTACCTTGGGAGTTTTCTTTGGAAAGAACATCATGAATATAGATTTCCTGGGCCTGACTGTTGAAGTGCTAATGAGGAAATAAAATAATTTAGTGAGTTTTCTTCAAGCTCAGTAACCTGCCATGCATAGTGCTGCAGTTGGCATTGGTAAAGCAGTGCCACATAAGAGCACCTCACTTTGCTGCTTACACTTCACATCGGCTCGTTGAAGGTCTATAAAAGAATTTAGTCAGGAGTTGGAATTTTTCCCATCACTGTCTTAATTGTCAGGAGTACCTTACAAAGAATGGAAATGCACAATCAGAACTGAAGGACTAACTTTCCCATCTTAAGTCTTGTTAATTTTTATGAAAATTTTCAGCGACGTATTGTTCTACCCAGTTGCTATTTGCCCTTTACTTTATGTTTATGAACAATAAAGAAAAAAAAACGTACATGACATCTGAAACCTACTACCCAAGTTGGGCCACACCTCCCAGGGAAAGGGCACAGCCCTCCACGAGACTGGCCTCACTACAGACACCGGCCACAAGGTCATGGGTCCATAGGCCACCACTTCCAGTCGGCTGGCTTCAGATCTGCAGGTTCCCACTACCCCACAATTTTTTTTCTTTTTACTCCATTGGTTTTGATAATTTTCTGGAATGACACACAGCACTCAGGAAAGTGTTATACTTACAATTAAAGTTGTATTATAGCAAGAGACACAAATCAGAACCAACCAAAGGAAGAAATGAATAGAATGAGGTCTAGAAAGTGTCCAAAGACAAAGCTCTGGTTGTCCTCTCCCTGTGGATTCCTGGACAACATCATTGCCTCCTCCTGGCTGCAGTGTATGACAATACTCAAAGAGTGCTGTGAACTAGTCCTGTAAACTCACCTATGTCTTTGGTGCCCTGGGTTTTTATTGGGGTTTGATTATGTGCTGCTGTGTGGCTGGCCTTTAGTTTCCAGCCCTTGTTGGAGATTTGGCTTCCAGCTCCTCTGGAGAACATAACTGATATGGCATGTTCCAAAATCCCTATCATAAGTCACATTGTAAGACTGCCTATTGTCCAAAGCACCCAGGCAAAAATAAGCAGGATAGGCCGGGGGCCTAGAGATCACCTCTCAGTAGCCTAAGGCAAATGTCAGACCTTTCTTTGGATAAAGTTAATTCTTCACATCACAGCAGTATCCTTTATAAACAAATCCAGGGACTTGTATGCATGCCTGCTCTTGAAACCAGACCTGCACTTGTAAACACAGTTGAATTTGTACAGGAGTCTGTGCTTGTCAAGAGTCCCAAGTAAGTTTCTGGTTAACCTTTATCTGCTTCTTTTACTTTGATTTCTCTTTGAAAAGAAATTCCTCCATATTCTTTGTTTGAAAAAAGCCCATTTTATTAATTTAACAAAATATTTGTAAAATGCTTTTCAATTTCAATTTTTATTTGTCAATGTAACTAAGCACAGACATCTTTAAAGCAGTTTGACTTTGATATATGTTATGAATATAATTTCTTACAAAATTCTCAACTTCTTGAGGACAGGTATTATTATATCTTTTTCATGTTTGATTCCTAAGGGCCTTAAGAGTATGGGTTTCTTATTACTGCTACTAGTAAATATTTATTTGAATGAGTATAAGTGAATGTAGTCAGTTAACAGTAGGATCACATTATAGCCTATAAAAAGCATTGGAATGTAACAGCAATGCCCAAAGAACCTTTGTGGTTCCAATTAAACAAATTATTACAGTGATGACAAGTCACAGTGAAATGGGAAACCAACTGGTGATAAATAGTGCCAACTCTTACCACCACAAAGGCATCACGACCCTCCCAGATATAATGACACTTTATGTTATTTGATGTTGTAACACATCCCCCTCCAAAAAGCCAGGACACAGTTCCACAATGTCCATTATCACTTTTTTATGATATTCTTTGTGTAATGAGAGTTTCAGCTTTAATTTAAGCTGTTCCCAACACATTCAGATGTGTTTTACCAGGAATCCAATTCATGTGAGGATATTTGAAAGGCTTACACACCCCCAAGGAGGCCTGAGCATTTGGGAGCTCAGTGGAGAAATTCCTCCCCAGATTCCAGCTCTGGGGAGAGAAACCTGCTGTAAGTGCCCCCTGAGCAGGACCCAGGGACTTGGGACCCAGGGAACCAGGAGCTGCCTGTAGTATAAGCAACCCTGTGCTGGGTGCATGTGTGAGTCAGGGTAGCAAAGAAACAATTTTTTTTTTCATTTATGAGGGTTCAGTGCGGCTTCTCCACAGCAGGGAGAGTGAAGGCCCACTTTAGGACCTTGAGGGCCCCCTGTAACAGCAGTGGTAGGGAGGGTGTTAGGGGAAGACAGAAGATGACTTGGGGCAGAGGCCCACTGAAGCATTAAGTTACCTTCACCTGCCTCAAGGCAGTGGAGAGCATGGGAATAAGGTAGAGATATCCCTGTGACTGATGTTTTTGTGATAAAGAAGGGCTTGGGATCAGCAACATGCCACATACACTATGGAGTCTCAGAAACTCCTGTTGACAAGAGGCCAGAGGTCCTATATTACCCAGTGTGGAAAACAGCAAGGTCAAAGGTGGACTCTATTAAGATGATCCTACTTTAAATGATACAAGTACAATCTGTTATTTAAAAAATTAAAACAGATTTATGATCAGTTTTTATGCAAGACTGGTTACCAAGAAATCATCAATGGTGCTACATAGCTCATTGCCACCACTGGTTGCATCCTACAAGGTCCACTCTACTCACCTCCACATCTACTGCTTAAGAAAACTCATCCACCTAAGGTTCCTGATTCTTAAATTTCACTTGGGAAAGGGCTGTGTTTCCTAAAGTCAGGGAATAATTCAAGGAGATAAAAGCATGGTGAGAAGGGAACAAAGGAGGAGGCATACTAGGAAGCCTTTTGAATCTCAACTGTTCTCTTTGTTCCTTACAGTGAAAACTCAGGGTGGATTTCAAGTACAGGAGCTGCAGGGATGAGCTATGAGTTCATATTCCAGGCTTAAGCTAGAAGGATGGGAGGGAAGCTTTTGACAGAGAGAAGAAAATGGCAGAGGAAACAGAAATGGAACCAGGTGTTGAGGCAGAGGAGGACTTACAGTGGCCGAATAATGAGGTCACTATAGACAAGGATCAAGCTCTTACATTGGTCAGAGTTCTCCAGAGAAACAGAACCAGTAGGAGATGTATAAGAGGAAACCCACAGTGGGAATTAGCTCACATTACTATGGACACTGAGCAGTCCCATAATCTGCTGTCTGTGATCTGGAGAACTAGGAAAGCTGGTCGTATAAATCAGTCTGAGTTCAAGGCCTGAAAACCAGGGTGGGTCACTGGAGTAAGTCCCAGCGTCCCAAGGCTCAAGAACCAGGAACTCTGATATCCAAGGGCAGGAGCAATGGATGTCACAGCTCAAGAAGGGAGAGTTTGTCTTTCTTCCTTTTTGTTCTGTTCAGGCCTTTAAGGTATTAATTAGATCATGAGGATCTTCTTTACTCAGTGTCTAATTCAAACACTAACCTCTTCTGGAAACACCCTCACAGACACATCTAGAAATAACATTTTACCAGCTATCCAGGTGTCCCTTAACCCAGGCAAGTTGGCATAAAGTTAACCATCACAGCTCCTTATGCTCTAGTCCTTAAATCCCATCTTTGCTCCGTCCTCTTCTCAGTCCTGATCTTTCAGCTCAGGGATTTAAAGTTGGTGAATTTTGTACCAGCTCTTCAAGGTAAATTCAACAAACATCTTTCAGCACTGTGTTTTGCCTATTTGTTTACTTAGTGCATTTTTGTAGTTGAAATACAGTATGATTTGAACATTTTTTGAATTTGTGGACATAGCTAGCATGTATAACACTATTTTCATGGAGATAGGCATTCTGTATTGCAATCAAATATCATATATAACTATGTGTGCAGAAGAATGGCCTCACAAAGATGTCCATAGCCTAATCCCCAGATTCTATAAATATGTTACCTTACATGGCAAAAGGGATTTTCCAGATGTAATTAAAGGTTAAGGAGATTGAGATGGGGAGATTCTCTATATTATGCAGATGTACTAATCTAATCGTGAATCTCTAAAAGCAAAAAATCTTTCCCAGCTAAGAGTCTGTGGTCAGAGGGAGATATGACAGTGGAAGAGTATCAGAAGGGCGCGGGCTCTTGCTTTGAAGGTAGAGAAGGGGATCCATGAGCCAGAAAATAAGGGTGGCATCCAGAAGCTGGAGAAGATAGACATTCTCCCCCAGAGCCTCGGAGAGGAGCTTAGCCCTGCCAACACCTTGAAATTAGCCCACTGAGACCCCTTTCAGACTTTTGGCCTCTACAACTATAAGGCAATAATTTTTATATTGCTTTAATTTTTTGTAATTATTGTTTCCTATACAACAACAAGTTTATAGAATGTATTCAGTTAGTAAGTTGGAGACTGCTTGCATTGGGAGCTTCTTTGAGACTTAGAAATACAGTATTTTTTCACACAGCTGCTCCCTCCTGACCTGTGTGCAGGCACACTCTTGCAGATATACACACAAGCACACACATCTACTATTTTGTTAATGTGTGTATATTCTCTCATTCAGTCTTCAACATCATTTCAAGTAGAGACTAATACAGCCATTCAAAAAGTTACTGATTTCCTTAAGGTTCTATAGCTACTAAGTGAAGGAACTGGAATTAGTAAGGCCATTCTGACTCCAAAATATACTTGCTCTCCTGTACCACCACACAAGAGATTCAAAACAAAAATTGTCATATGCAATGTTACTTGTGTTTTATTTAAATATATTATATGAAACTAGAATAGTGGAAATCACTAAAAGACACATGGAATTATTAAGTGAAATGATGCAAACATAATAAAGACAACCACTGTGCAGTGATTTCTTTATCCCAAAAGGTTCTATTGTAACCTTAAAATGACATGTGTATAGAATATTCAGAATGGGCCCTTTTCCAGAGGGGCCCTGCCAAAGCATTACATTATTAAAAATCATTCTGATGTATGCAATCTTAGATCTAAGATATAGGATAAGATTATGGGCATTCTTATGAAGGGCAGAGTCTAAGATGCAAATGAACACAATCTTTTAATATTTGTCATTCCTATATGTCTTATCTTAGCTCATCCCCACAATTCACACTATGGTATTTGTGTCCCACTTTGGAATTCTTTGCTCATCTCTAAGACAAAGGCCTAGAAGGTAGGAAGCTCAGCTAATGGTTCTGAGAAATATGGAACATCAAAATTAAAATAATAAAATCAAATAAGCACTTACAGTGGGAATGAGGTAGTATATTTTTTTCCCAATTCTTATCCCAGTCATCAGGAGGTCAGGAGAACTGTAAACGCAGAGTTGAGATGTGTAACTCTGAAAGACTGAAATATGAGACCCTTGTTAGTACTCATTAAAACACTCTGCTTCTGAACTCACATGAGAAAGAAAAATTGAGTCATTATCACTCTATGAATTAGTCATTTTGAAACTTTTGGATTGCCCTCCTTATAATAGAATCTGTTGCTACTACCTAATAAATCTTTATTTTAAGGCCAAACTATGTCCAACTTGAGATTTCTGCAGTCAAGAAGAGAAATCTTATTGATTCAACAGGTTCCAGCATTGTTGCAACTCATTCTGAAGAGAATAAGAGAATATAGTTTAATCCAGTGGAGTACAGATGATGTCTTTTTTTTAAGGCTTATTAAGATAAAGCAGTTGGTGCCTGTGAAGTGCCAAGTGTGAGCTAGAAGCTGAACACAGGTCTAACATAGTGTTTCTTATCCCATGAGCTAATTTCTCAGTGCACGTTGGTATGACTAAAGAAAGGCTAATGAATAAATAAAGTTTAAAAAAGACAAAAGAGCCTTTGTCATAAATGTAAAAGATTTTTTATCCTTTGAGGTTTAATTAGATTTTGCTTAATAAATTCCTTCAAAATATTACACTTGGAGCTTTATACTCTAATGAATTTTATCAGGGTAGTTGTCAAAATATAAACAAGGGAAACAGCACTGAGAGGAAAGCAAAAACATCATGATTAAGACAACACACTCAAATACAGATGTCTTCAGTGCTTGGGATTTATTGTCCTTTTAATTTTGAGAAACAGTACTCATTGCTGATGGAAATATTTCATGAGTTTTTCAAAGTATGTTAAGAAAATAGGAATGGAAGTCAGAAACTAGAGTATTTGAAGAATGAATATATATCAGGAAATAAAAGGTTTGCCAGGGCATTCCCACTGTAGTTGTATACAACTTGAACTTTTTCCAGAAAGAATTTCCTATGACTGGTGACTATTAGTGTCTCTAGGACTAATTCCCATCTCTGGGAATGCAGTTGTACTAAGCCAAGCCCCGTGGGTCAGTATCCTTACCTGTGCATTCCCCAAATGTGCTAATAGAGTGGCAGACACATAGTAGTTGCACTATGTGTGATACCTACTTGTGATATCTTGTGACTACTTGTGATAGTAAAAGAGCAAGAGTGATGAAAGGCAAGGACAAAGTGTCTCCTTAGCTCTGAAGGCCACAAACTCAGCCTGCATGTAGCATCAAAAAGTCTCTTATTGTAAATTCATTCTTATTATGAAATACTTAAAACAGTTTGGATGACATTTAAATGAGACGGAACCAAGCTGTTACTGCTTTTAAACCTTCTGTGTATTGAGTTTGCAATGTGACCTACTCCATGGCAGAATTTTCATTTACACTTCCCAATCATTTCTAACGTCTACTGACATTGTTCTCTGTGTTGTGTCTGCCAGAATAGATTGAGGCCATCCAGACAGAGACAGATATTAGAACCAGCAGAAAGTGATTATAGGTGGCATCTGGCAGGAGTCATTTTCTCTTAAGGCTTTGACATGTCATTCCTGGTAAATCGGTTCTATTAGCTATCTAAAGGCACCAGATGTACCATAGGAGATTATGCCAATAAATCTTTTATGGATTATATATATTTTTTTACTATTGCTGAATCATTGCAGTTCATATAAGCTCAACTATGTTTGTCTAGAAATGGATTCCAATTTAAGCTTCTTAGGTGCCTTCTTATGGAATAAATATTTCTGAAAGTTGTTTTTGCATGATATGACCTAACAGTAGAGATAAATTTTTAGCAGATATTGGTAGATTGGTAAGCTATTTTATCTGTTTGAATTTGACATTTTCAGTAGATTATTGTCTTGGTGAATTCAATACATACTGCAAATACATTTTCAGTAAAATATTTTCCTTGATAACATCTGTGTGAAATGACTATTGCCAGATAGTTCCAAACATGTAACAAATAAAATGATTGTACCAAAGTCAGTAGTTGGGGACTTATGGTGGTTTGATGATAGGTACAAACTAGTCAGGAGATTAGATAGTGCTCTACATGTTCTTCTGAGTTGCCTTTCTTCACTTTATGAACACTAGCCACAATTAACCTCATCTGTAAAAAAATTTCTTATTGCTTAAAACCATGTCTACTTTCTACCTCTCTACTTATTTAAATTCTACACTTTCTTCTGGGGTCAGCTGAATGTTTGATTTTTTTAAAAAAATTCTTGTTAGTTTCTAGTAGTCATTAATCCCTTCTTTTACCATAATATTTATGGCAATATATAGTGCCACAAATAGTCACCACACTTAGATTCTTTCTACATAGTTGTTTAATTTCTACCTTTGTCTCAAGACCCAAATCAAGCTATTTCCTCTCTGGGTCATCTGAGAAAGTGATCACTACATCTCTGTACCACTCTTGTGTCTGGTATATACCATTACCTTTCTATTTGTCACACTCTATTACTCTCTATTTTTATTTTAGTCTCACCTACCCTTCTTTTCCAAACTCTTTTGGCTTCTGCTTCTCAATCTAAAGTATAACAGAAGATATAAATGAAAGAGAATGTGACAGAAATATGAGTTTTCTATATCTTAGTTTAGTTTTACCTAATAACACTAAAATGTATTAATATGTTGATGTGTTTTAGACATTTGCTTAAGCACTGCTCTTAGCCAAATCAATCATTAAGTTTTAATTGGTTTTACAGGAATTTTTTGAATGGCTACCACTGAGTTCATTTCTATTATTGATGCTATAGTGGAGATCATATGGTATTAAACAATATTTACCTCAAAGGAATTTATTACTCTTTAGAGAAACAAAAGATATATTCCTGAAAATCACCAGGAGTACGCTAAACAGAACCTGAGTTAAGTGCCAAACTGAGTGATGCAGCAAATTAATGACATGGGATATTTGGAGATGAAGAAGTATATGCAATGTCAAACATATCTTGAGGGTGGGGGGCAAATATATATTGGGGCACAGTGTTTTCTCACGTGTAGATGTCTTCAATGTGAAACAGCAGAACACTTTCAGAGATCTAATGTTAATTTTTATATCCTTTCCATACCAGTAACCATGGCTTTGTACACGTACTTGATAATTTAATCTTTGTCTGAAAATTCCTCTGGCCTTTTGATTTCCACATTGAAGTCGAAAACATATCCTTCCATGAAAAATTAGGAGAGAAAACTAGGTCTAATAAAACATTTCTAGAATCATGTGGCCGTTGTCACTATTCATCTCTAGCTTCCAGTCAGTCGGTGAGATTTAGTACTCAAGTGAATCCACTTACTGAAAGTTGTCTCATCTGCAGTGGGGTCATCATTTTCAAGCGTGACTTACTTTTCTAAGGAGTCAGGAAAAAAACAGTACCGTGGTTACCTTCTCAAATGGTTTGTTACTTAATAAGAGCAAGGGTTGTGCTCTCATATTTTTTGCTTGTGAGGTGCTGATGCATGAATAAAGTGGTTGATGATGGTTTATGATGTCAGAGAATCTTTCATACCACTGAATCTGACACCATTAATTTCTCTCCTATAATTGTGTCAATAGCAATTTTGTAATTTAATATTAAATCATTTTTTATGAATAATAGATCGGGCATCAGTCTGCCTTCTCTGATGTCTATGGGAGGCTTGCCAAGGATATGGCTGATGAAACACAACCTTAGACAAGCTCCATCTGTCCCATTTAGACGATGGACAGTGTCAGATCTCAGTGGTGGAAGTCATGACTGCAAGCTGCTCTCGGGACAGGGCTGCTGATCACACTGATTAAAATAAACAAACCCTTAGGGTGGGTGGTAGTCAGTATAAATTTAAAATAACCATTTCAAACAGACTTTCAAACAATGTCATGTGGAAAAAAAGGAAGCACATGCAGGTCAGCTCATTTAAAATATATTTTCAAGGTCACATTGTTTTCCCTCTTTCTGAAAATAACATTCAAAGGACATAGAGCTGTATAAAATGTTTCCCCAAAGTATTAGCACTCAAGGGCATCTTTAAACTAGGTCAGGAGCTTATGATTCAGTCAGGCTTTACTGAAAAGTTTCCAAATACAAGCTCAGAAAGGAAGGATGTATTTTATCTAGCGTCAGTTGGAGCCCTATCATTCCATTATGAGTTTTCATGGGAGTTTCAATTACTACAAAAAAGCCATCAATGCAAATGGACCTCCTCAAAGTAGAAAACTTCTAAGAACATAAAATCCATTGAATGGTGGGAGAATTCTTTCCCAAAATGTTTCCATTTGAGATAATCTGCAACTACATAGAAGTATCTCAATGTTAGACTTTTCTGATGTTGCTTTACTTCTTTCCAACAAATATTAAACTAGCTTATATGCTAAGTATCCTGTCAGTCCTTAAGAGTAAACTGTGAAGTCCTTTAGAAAATACTGAAAATAAGCACAGGTGATTAAATCTGAACTGTGAGGGAATATTTTTTTTTAGTCATAAAATGAAATCATATGCGTGTAATTCATTTCTGAGGTCAAAGTTTATTTCAGCCTGTTCTTTATACCTCGCTGCAAATCTGGTGAATAAGAAGATAAGGGAACTTGTCCTACTTAATAGTGATAGTTCATTTTATAATTATCAGACAACATTTACTGAAGACCAAGTAGGTATTTATTTTCTCTTGATTTCCAATGGTAATTTTATTATGTAGTAAAGAAGCAATTTTTTTTATTTCTGAAACAAAAAGCTCTAGTAAATGGAACTGTGGTGACACAAGATGCTAACATAGCTCTAAAAATGGAACACATTATCATAAGGAAGGAGGCAGATATCTAAGTGGACAAATACCTTAATCATTTTTAAGCTTCATATTTCCTCAGCCATCAAATAAGAAGGCTGAATTAGATGATTTCTAAAATTCCTGCCAGCTCTGACATTTCCTTTTCTTTAATCAATGAATTTTATTACTAAATCAAAATAGCACAAACTCAGCATCATCCTTGTGTGCAATTTCTAATGGCTTAGAAATTTTTGGGTCAGAATCTAATAGTTCGGGAATTTTAGGGTGTTCTCTGGGTCAGAGTTTCTCAAACTCAGCATTATTGACATTTGGAGCTGAATAATTGTGGGGCTGTCCTGTGCATTATAGGATTTTTAGCAGCATCTCTGTCCTCTGCCAACTAAATACTAGTAGCAATCCCTCCTCCCTCCCATTCCCATCTTCACACACACTGAATCCCTTCACACACACACACATAGGATTCAGGGAAATACAAGTTAAAACAGGGAGCTACTACTATACACACAGCAGAGCTGGTTAAAATGAAAACATTAGGTATTATCAAGCTTTGCAAGAATATTGATATATGCTAGCATGTCAAGGATAACAATAGAAATTCTGGTAAAAATGCTGGTGGAAATGTAAGCTAATTACTTTGAAATCTATTTGATGTTACCTAGTAAAGTTAAAGAACCCTTTGATCTAACTGTTTTACTCATTTTACACACTACCAACATAAGTGCTTACTTTCACCAGAATGTGTGTATAAGAATGTTTGTAGCATCTTTTTATGCAATAACCACAAACTGTAAATGTCTTATTTCTAACTTAAGAATGGTTAAAGAAAACAAAATATAGTTATAAATTAGAATACCATATAGCCATGAAAATGAGGTAATTATAGATGCACAAAACCAACATGGGTGAGTACTAAAAACAGCTTTGAACAAAATGATTTAGATACAAAAGAGATACATATTTTATGATTATATTAATATAAAGCTCAAAACAGGCAGAACAAAACCATATAACTTAGAGATACACCATTAAAGAATAAAGCTACAAAGTCAGCTAACTAACTCTGGGAGGGAAGGAGGGTGTTGTCATCAGGAAGGGGCATTTGGGGGCCTAACAATGTTTTTTTCTCTCTTTTCCAAGTGTTGGTTGTATAGGCATTCATATTACAACAATTCATCAAGTTACAGAGTTATAGTTTACCATTTTTCTGAATGTGTGCTATATTTTACAGAAATTAAAAAGAAAAACAAAGTTTTCTTATTTGTACAAAATACAGTGGAACTAATGTATATAATATAATGTATAATATATCTTTTGAATATCTTTTAAGTCTTCGAGCAGAAGAGAACACTTGCAATAAAGGGTTCAGTTGGTAGACTTATTTGAATTTAAAAATTTTAAGTAGTGGATTTTATGGAGATTTTGAGGAAAGTTGTTTTCTCAATTAAACAAAAGAAGATTAAGAGTTAGTGCATCATAATGAATTAAAACTTAAGACTTTTGGAAAGGATCCCAGAGTCTACATTTTCTACTCTTAGTGTCTTTGAAATATTTCTAGTTCTTTCACATTGTTTTTAGATTTGCCCCTTTTGACAAATACCAAAAGTGAAGTTATATTTCACACCTAGCTGGGCCACTAACTTCTCTTGTTCTCATTTTATCACTATAACCATCTCATTCTCTAACCAAGCCCTTCTTGCCTCTTCAAAAAAGCATCGTCCCTTATCAAAGATTTCCTCATTCCAAACTTCATGACTCAGCCATCAGAAGTGAACTTGGTCTCCATTACTCAAGTCTGAAGCCAAAACCTCTACTTCTACTCTATTCTAATGGAGGAAACTACCCTGTTTAGGTTAAATCCAAAGCTTTGTTTCTCATGGTTTCATTGCCCTGTTTTTAAAAACTCTGCTTCTTTCTAATTTCCAATGTTTACCTCTAGAATAAATAGTCTGTCTCTCACTCTCTCTCTCTCTCTGTCTCTCCGTTTCTCCTATTTCATTTTTGTCGGTGTACAATATGCCAGCATTTCCCATTTTAAGAAAACCATTAATTCACTCTACATCCCCCTTTAGTCAAAACCTGCATTCCTTCTGCATTTCTTCCTAACGAAATTGTTCAAATATGTTATTTCCACAGAAATGTCTCCCCTTCTTCAGTTCCCATTTCTTCTTCATGCACCCATTCTTGGTTTTCATCCCTACATTTGTTTGAATCTGCTCCCGCCAGGGGGTAACCAACCTCCCTATTTTTTCAAATGTAATGGACCCTTCCACATTCTTATCCTTCTCTAACTGGAGTTAATCCAAGAGCCTTCAAAGTTGACCACTCCTCCTTGAAACACTCTCTTCATCTGTCTTCTTTTATATGTATTTACTCTCCTTTTCTTAGATGGTCTTGTCCTATATCAAAGTTTGAAAATCCACCTGTATGCTAATATCTTCCAATTCTCTATCTTCAATTTGAAATGATCTCCTGATGGTCACATTTCTATTTCCAAATGCCTATTTGATATCTACTCTTGGATGTCAGGTTGGGACCACTGAAAATTTAATATGACCCAAATGGTGCTCTTCATTCTTTCCTTTTCATCCCTCTATCTTCCCTAGTCTTCCCCATTTCAGAAGTGGCTTAACTACTTCAGTTTGCAAGTTAAAATTTTTCTTAATTCCTCTGTTTACCTTTATCCACATTCCAAACATCAATAAACCTTTCAATATAGCTGCTAAAATATCCTGCATCTGTCCACTTCTGTATGTCCAAGCTGGCATCATTCCTTGCCCAGATTTCTTTCTGCCTCCTACTTGTCTTTCTTATCTTATTCTTAATGTTGTCCAATCCATTTTAGACACAATAGTCAGTTTTTGAATTTGATTTTCAATTAAACCACAAACTCCCTACTTAAAACCTCAGTGGCTGCCAATTGCTCTTTTAATAACATTAAGATCCCTTTCCAGACTTCATGGACCAGTATTACTCAAACCTGCCTACTTCTCTAGCTTCACATTTTGCCACTTACTCACGCAGTACTTCATGAATGATGATGATTTTCTGTCACCTCCTTGGATATTCCAAGTCTTTCCTCACTGAGAGCCTTTGCACCAGCTCTTCCTTTTGCCTGGAAACCTTTTCTTCTGGCTCTTTGACTGGCTTATTTATATACTCTTCAAGTGTTGGCTCTTTAAAGCAGTCTTCCAGAGCTGCCCAAACTTTCTAGTTACTTCTACAACAGCGCATAAAAGCTATCATAAACTGTAATTATTTTGTTTGATCATATATTAGTTTAGTATAAATTCCTACACTAGAGATGTAAGCTCTAAAAAACAACGACTTTGTCTGTTACTGTACCAATCCCTAGGGAAGGCCCTACACTTAGAAGAGCCTCAGTCAGTACCTGCTGCATCTGAGACTGCCTGGCTGAATGAAGTAATTAACTAAGTACCTAATTAAGTAATGAGTGAAAGAAACAAATCCAATTTTGAGAAGCATGAGATCCATCAGTTTTTAACAACTACTGTTGGACACAATTATTATGCACTATGTCCCGGGGAGATAGTAATCTAGAAACTTCCTGACCTGAGTTTCATGTTTTTGCTCAACATTGTATCTTCTTGGATAAAAAGAGTTTTGTGTGACACGTAGGGGAAGGTTCAACTTTTTGCTCTCAAGATGTTATTAAAAACAATTAAATGAGAGAGTGTGATATAGAGATTTTTTCCTGAAGGAGAATAAGATTATTATTATTTTTTTTTGAGAGGGCATATCTTATATTTATTGATCAAATGGTTGTTAACAACAATAAAATTCTGTACAGGGGACTCAATGCACAATCATTAATCAACCCCAAACCTAATTCTCAACAGTCTCCAATCTTCTAAAGTATAGTGAACAAGTTCTTACATGGTGAACAAATTCTTACATAGTGAATAAATTCTTACATGGTGAACAGTGCAAGGGCAGTCATCACAGAAACTTTCGGTTTTGATCACGCATTATGAACCATAAACAATCAGGTCAAATATGAATATTTGTTTGATTTTTATACTTGATTTATATGTGGATCCCACAATTCTCCCTTTATTATTATTATTATTATTATTTTTAGTAAAATGCTGAACTGGTAGGTAGATGTAAGATAAAGGTAGAAAACTTAGTTTAGTGTTGTAAGAGAGCAAATGTAGATGATCAGGTGTGTGCCTGTAGACTATGTGTTAATCCAAGCTAGACAAGGGCAATAAAACATCCACGGATGCAGAAGATTTCTCTCAAAACAGGAGGGGAGAGGTTCTAAGCCTCACCTCTGTTGATCCCCAATTTCTCACCTGATGGCCCCCCTGCGACTGTGCCTGTCTTAGTTTGTTCCTCCCTTGAGGAATCTTACCCGTCTCTGGCTAACCAGTCATCTTCCGGGGCCATACAGGGAGATGAAAAGTTGGTGAGAGAGAAGCCATATTGTTTGAAAAGGTTAGCTTTTTACTTCTTTGCAGATTTATGCCCTGTGGCTTCTATGCCCAGCATTTGTCTTGAGGTATCTTTAGCACTTGGAGGAATTATGATACTCGGTAAATTCGATATGAGGCACGAATTCTATTTAAGGGTTGTAATTAGGAAGGAAGAAGAAAAGCTATAGAGATAGCAGGCGGAAGAAAACATGGGAAGATTGATTATTTCTTTGACATATCTTCTTGTAGAGTAACTTAAGCATGTATAGGTTTTAAACTACTAATTAAATTGCACACACACATTAACATAATAGGAATACAGTTACATAACCAAAGCAGACCTATAATTTCCAGCCATCTCCAGTGAAACCAAGAAAACCAGTTAGGCACCCTAGGCATTTGTGAAAATTTATCTATGATATGATGGATATTGTCCAACTGTACTTGAACAGTCTGAGAGAAATCAGACAAATTAAAATGGCCCATTCCTGGGAACTGTTCACATCCCATATGTTCTTCTAACAGTAGATAGTCTGTAGTTGTAAGATTTTGGAGCGCTACAACTTGCACTTCTCCTAATTCTTGGTTGAGTTCCAACAGAGTAGATCCAGTCAAATTTGTTGTTTTACTGTATGCACAGGCCAGCTTAGACATCTCCTTCTTCATTCCAATGGCAAGTTCAGGAAGCGGTGGGATGAATGCAGCTACAACTGCAGCATCGCCTGGATCTTTGTTGGGGTTTTTTGATGATCATCTTCTGGTATGACTCTTCCAGAGAGTGCTGATGTTGGAAGTTCTTCATATAGTATCTTAGTTCATTTTCTGGGTAGCCAAATTAGGCTTTGATCCTCTGTACAAACACAAACAAACCCTTTGCCCACACTTTGATCTGCCCTTAATACCATTGTGTAGAACTCATTGGAGGTCACCACACAGGAACTGCTTTTTTTTTCTTTTTAAGAGAAAGGAATATTATCAGAAAAGTGTACCTCCATAGCCGATCATCTGACACCCTTTAAGTGATCAAAGTTAAGGATATTTAAAGCATGCATTCATCGTTGATTTACAGTTAGTTTATCCTATCATGGAGTAATCCCCCTTTTCTTTGTTTCTTTCTTTTTTTTTTTTTGATATCTTTAATCTACACTACATGAAGAATATGTTTACTAGGCTCTCCCCTATAACAGGTCACCACTATAAACCACTTTACAGTCACTGTCCATCAGTATAGCTAAATGTTGTAGAATCACTACTTGTCTTCTCTGTGTTGTACAGCCCTCCCCTTCCCACCCCCATCTATGCTGATCTTAATAACCCCCTTCTTCCTCACCCCCCTTATCCCCCCGACCCACCCATCCTCCCCAGTCCCTTTCCCTTTGGTACCTGTTAGTCCATTCTTGGGTTCTGTGATTCCGCTGCTGTTTTGTTTCTTCAGTTTTTCCTTTGTTCTTATACTCCACAGATGAGTGAAATCATTTGGTATTTCTCTTTCTCTGCTAGGCTTATTTCACTGGGCATAATCCCCTCCAGCTCCATCCATGTTGCTGCAAATGGTCGGATTTGCCCTCTTCTTATGGCTGAGTAGTATTCCATTGTGTATATGTACCATATCTTCTTTATCCATTCATCTACTGATGGACATTTAGGTTGCTTCCAATTCTTGGCTATTGTAAATAGTGCTGCGATAAACATAGGGGTGCATTGGTCTTTCTCAAACTTGATTGCTGCGTTCTTAGGGTAAATTCCTAGGAGCGGAATTCCTGAGTTGAATGGTTAGTCTGTTTTGAGCATTTTGATGAACCTATATACTGCTTTCCACAATGGTTGAACTAATTTACATTCCCACCAGCAGTGTAGGAGGGTTCCCCTTTCTCCACAGCCTCGCCGACATTTGTTGTTTGTCTTTTGGATGGCAGCCATCCTTACTGGTGTGAGGTGATACCTCATTGTAGTTTTAATTTGCATTTCTCTGATAATTAGTGATGTGGAGCATCTTTTCATGTGTCTGTTGGCCATCTGTATTTCTTTTTTGGAGAACTGTCTGTTCAGTTCCTCTGCCCATTTTTTAATTGGATTATTTGATTTTTGTTTGTTGAGGTGTGTGAGCTCTTTATATATTTTGGAAATCAAGCCTTTATCAGATCTGTCATTTTCAAATATATTCTCCCATACTGTATGGTTCCTTTTTGTTCTATTGATGGTGTCTTTTGCTGTACAGAAGCTTTTCAGCTTAATATAGTCCCACTTGTTCATTTTTGCTGTTGTTTTCCTTTCCCGGGGATATATGTTCAAGAAGAGGTCGCTCATGTTTATGTCTAGGAGGTTTTTGCCTATGTATTTTCCACGAGTTTAATGTTTTCATGGCTTACATTCAGGTCTTTGATCCATTTTGAATTTACTTTTGTATATGGGGTTAGACAATGGTCCAGTTTCATTCTCCTACATGTAGCTGTCCAGTTTTGCCAGCACCATCTGTTGAAGAGACTGTCATTCCACCATTGTATGTCCATAGCTCCTTTATCAAATATTAATTGACCATATATGTTTGGGTTAATGTCTGGAGTCTCTAGTCTGTTCCACTGGTCTGTGGCTCTGTTCTCGTGCCAGTACCAAATTGTCTTGATTACTATGGCTTTATAGTAGAGCTTGATATTTGGGAGTGAGATCCCCCCTACTTTATTCTTCTTTCTCAGGATTGCTTTGGCTATTCGGGGTCTTTGGTGGTTCCATATGAATTTTTGAATTATTTGTTTCAGTTCATTGAAGAATGTTGCTGGTAATTTGATAGGGATTGCATTAAATCTGTCTATTGCTTTGGACAGGATGACCATTTTGACGATATTAATTATTCCTAGCCACGAGCATGGGATGAGTTTACATTTGTTAGCGTCCCCTTTAATTTCTCTTAAGAGTGACTTGTAGTTTTCAGAGCATAGGTCATTCACTTCTTTGGTTAGATTTATTCCTAGGTATTTTATTCTTTTTGATGCAATTGTGAATAGAGTTGGTTTCCTGACTTCTCTTTCTATTGGTTCATTGTCAGTGTATAGGAAAGCTACAGATTTCTGTGTGTTAATTTTGTATCCTGCCACTTTGCTGTATTCCGATATCAGTTCTAGTAGTTTTGGGGTGGAGTCTTTAGGGTTTTTTATGTACAATATCATGTCATCTGCAAATAGTGACAGTTTAACTTCTTTACCAATCTGGATTCCTTGTATTTCTTTGTTTTGTCTGATTGCCATGGCTAGGACCTCCAGTACTATGTTAAATAACAGTGGGGAGAGTGGGCATTCCTGTCTTGTTCCCGATCTCAGAGGAAAAGCTTTCAGCTTCTCGCTGTTCAGTATAATATTGGCTGTGGGTTTATGATATACGGCCTTTATTATGTTGAGGTACTTGCCCTCTATTCCCATTTTGCTGAGAGTTTTTATCATGAATGGATGTTGAGTTTTGTCAAATGCTTTTCCAGCATCTATGGAGATGATCATGTGGTTTTTGTCTTTCTTTTTGTTGATGTGGTGGATGATGTTGATGGATTTTTGAATGTTGTACCATCCTTGCATCCCTGGGATGAATCCCACTTGGTCAAGGTGTATGATCCTTTTGATATACTTGTGTATTCGGTTTGCTAATTTTTTTATTAAGTATTTTTGCATCTACATTCATCAGGGATATTGGTCTGTAATTTTCTTTTTTGGTAGGATCTTTGCCTGTTTTTGTTATTAGGGTGATGTTGGCTTCATAGAATGAGTTTGGGAGTATTTTCTCCTCTTCTATTTTTTGGAAAACTTTAAGGAGAATGGGTATTATGTCTTCTCTGTGTGTCTGATAAAAGTCTGAGGTAAATCCTTCCGGCCCGGGTGTTTTGTTCTTGGGTAGTTTTTTGATTAGCGATTCAATTTCTTTGCTCGTAATTGGTTTGTTTAACTTTTGTGTTTCTTCCTTGGTCAGTCTTGGAGGGTTGTATTTTTCTAGGAAGTTGTCCATTTCTTCTAGATTTTCCAGCTTTTTGGCATATAGGTTTTCATAGTAGTTTTTAATAATTCTTTGTATTTCTGTGGAGTCTGTCATGATTTTTCCATTCTCATTTCTGATTCTGTTGATTTGTGTTGATTCTCTTTTTGTCTTAATAAGTTTGGCTAGAGGCTTATCTATTTTGTTTATTTTCTCAAAGAACCAGCCCTTGGTTTCATTGATTTTTGCTATTGTTTTATTCTTCTCAATTTTGTTTTTTCTTCTCTGATCTTTATTATGTCCCTCCTTCTGCTGACTTTAGGCCTCATTTGTTCTTCTTTTTCCAATTTCAATAATTGTGGTATTAGACTATTCATTTAGGATTGTTCTTGCTCCTTCAAGTGCGCCTGGATCGCTATATACTTTCTTCTTAAGACTGCTTTCACTGCGTCCTACAGAAGTAGGGGCTTTGTGTTATTGTTGTCATTTGTTTCTACATATTCCTTGATATCTATTTTAAAATGTTCGTTGATCCATTGATTATTTAGGAGCATGTTGTTAAGCCTCTATGTGCTTGTGAGCCTTTTTGTGTTCTTTGTAGAATTTATTTCTAGTTTTATACCTTTGTGGTCTGAAAAATTGGTTGGTATAATTTCAATATTTTGGATTTTGCTGAGGCTCTTTTTGTGGGCTAGTATGTGGTCTATTCTGCAGAATGTTCCATGTGCAATTGAGAAGAATGTATATCCTGTTGCTTTTGGATGTAGAGTTCTATAGATGTCTATTAGGTCCATCTGCTCTACTGTGTTGTTCAGTGCTTCCGTGTCCTTACTTATTTTCTGCCCAGTGGATCTATCCTTTGGGGTGAGTGGTCTGTTGAAGTCTCCTAGAATGAATGCATTGCAGTCTATTCCCCCTTTAGTTCTGTTAGTATTTGTTTCACATATGCTGGTGTTCCTGTGTTCACTGCATATATATTTAGAATGGTTATATCCTCTTGTTGGTCTTAGCCATTTATCATTATGTAGTGTCCTTCTTTATCTCTTGTTACTTTCTTTGTTTTGAAGTCTATTTTGTCTGATATTAGTACTGCAACCCCTGCTTTCTTCTCGCTGTTGTTTGCTCGAAAAATGTTTTTCCATCCCTTGACTTTTAGTCTGTACATGTCTTTGGGTTTGAGGTGAGTTTCTTGTAAGCAGCATATAGATGGGTCGGGTCTTGCTTTTTTATCCATTCTATTACTTTGTGTCTTTTGATTGGTGCATTCAGTCCATTTACATTTAGTGTGACTATTGAAAGATATGTACTTATTGCCATTGCAGGCTTTAAATTCGTGGTTACCAAAGGTTCAAGGTTAGCCTCTTTAGTATCTTACTGCCTAACTTAGCTCGCTTATTGAGCTGTTATATACACTGTGTGGAGATTCTTTTCTTCTCTCCCTTCTTATTCCTCCTCCTTCATTCTTCATATGTTGGGTGTTTTGTTCTGTGCTCTTTCTAGGAGTGCTCCCATCTAGAGCAGTCCCTCTAAGATGTCCTGTAGAGGTGGTTCATGTGAAGCAAATTCCCTCAGCTTTTGTTTGTCTGGGAATTGTTTAATCCCACCATCATATTTGAATGATAGTCGTGCTGGATACAGTATCCTTGGTTCAAGGCCCTTCTGTTTCATTGCATTAAATATATCATGCCATTCTTTTCTGGCCTGTAGGGTTTCTGTCGAGAAGTCTGATGTTAGCCTGATGGGTTTTCCTCTATAGGTGACCTTTTTCTCTCTAGCTGCCTTTAAAACTCTTTCCTTGTCCTTGATCTTTGCCATTTTAATTATTATGTGTCTTGGTGTTGTCCTCCTTGGATCCTTTCTGTTGGGAGTTTTTTGTATTTCCATGGTCTGTTCGATTATTTCCTCCCCCAGTTTGGGGAAGTTTTCAGCAATTATTTCTTCTAAGATACTTTCCATCCCTTTTCCTCTCTCTTCTTCTTCTGATACCCCTATAATACGGATATTGTTCCTTTTGGATTGGTCACACAGTTCTCTTAATATTGTTTCATTCCTGAAGATCCTTTTATCTCTCTCTCTGTCAGCTTTTATGCGTTCCTGTTCTCTGGTTTCAATTCCATCAATGGCCTCTTGCATATTATCCATTCTGCTTATAAACCCTTCCAGAGTTTGTTTCATTTCTGTAATCTCCTTTCTGGCGTCTGTGATCTCCCTCCAGACTTCATCCCATATCTCTTGCGTATTTCTCTGCATCTCTGTCAGCATGTTTATGATTTTTATTTTGAATTCTTTGTCAGGATGACTGGTTTGGTCTGTCTCCTTCTCTGGAGTCTCTGTGATCTTGTCTTGCCTGTAATTTTGTCTTTTCATGGTAATAGGAATAGTTTGCAGAGCTGGGACGAGTGACAACTGGAAGAATTTCCTTTCTTGTTGGTTTGTGGCCCTTCTCTCCTGGGAGAACAGCGACCTCTAGTGGCTCGTGCTGGGTAGCTGGCGCAGACAGGGTTTCTGCTTCCTGCCTGGCTGCTATGGAGTTTGTCTCCCCTGTTGCTCTGGGCGTGGCCTGGCTCAGGCGGCTGCACCAATGTGGTGGATTCGTGTTGGACGGGGAGCGGCTGGGAGGCTGTTTATCCTAGTAAGGGGCCTGTGTACTCCCTGCAGCCCAGAGGATTAGGGTGCCCAGAGATCCCCGGATTCCCTACCTCCGGATTAAGTGTCCTACCCTGCCCCTTTAAGACTTCCAAAAAGCACCTGCCAAAACAAAACGACAACCATAAAAAATAATAATAATAAATAAAATAAAAATGGCCGCTTGTTATTCTTTATTCTCTGGCGCCAGCCTCAGACATCTGCTTACTGGTCTTGCTGCACTGTTTCCCTAGTATTGGGGTCCGTATCCCTTTAAGACTTCCAGAAAGCGCTCTCCAAAACAAAACAAAACAACAATAACAACAACAACAACAAAAATGGCTGCTCGCTTTTCTTATGTCCTCTGGCGCCAGGCCACCGGTACCCGCTCACCGTTCTTGCTGCCCTGTTTCCCTAGTATCCAGGGCCCTGCGCACGCACTGTGTCTGCGCTCTGGTCGGGATGGCTGGGGCTGGGTGTTCAGCAGTCCTGGGCTCCCTCTCCCTCCCGCTTTGCCTCCTCTTCTCACCCCAGGAGTTGGGGGGAGGGGCACTCGGGTCCCGCAGGGCCGGGGCTTGTATCTTACCCCCTTCACGAGGCGCTGGTTCTCTCAGGTGTGGATGTGGTCTGGATGTTGTCCTGTGTCCTCTGGTCTTTATTCTAGGAAGAGTTGTCTTTGTTATATTTTCATAGATATATGTGGTTTTGGGAGGAGATTTCCGCTGCTCTACTCATGCCGCCATCTTGGCTCCACCTCAAGATTATTTTTTATATTGAAGTATTTTGATCAACACAGATTTAAACTAAATATTGATGGCCTTATCTCTTTGGAGCAATGGCCTTTTGTTTCTTTTTGTTCAAAGATGGGATCAGATTTCACAGGTAACATGCTCATAGGTCATTGATTGTGAACCAAATTAGCTTTTTTCTTTTTATAAAAAATACTTTGTTCTCAGCTCTTTTCCTGGATATTCAGGAAGTAAAAAGAAAAAAAAACCCATAGATAAATTGCTTGTTCTATGAGTTATTAGTGGAAAGCCTCTGTATTATTTAAGTACATAAAAATGGTATATGATATGCTGAGAGGAAATTTCAGAGTTTTCTGACTTGATTAGCAAATAAATGCAATAAAATACAAAATAGCTTTTAGGGTAGGGAAATCAGTATCAAGGAAATCATCAATTACCAAGTATATAATTCTTTTGATTTTCTTTTTGAAAAAAATTTCTGCCTTTTATCCCTACAACTACCTATATATAGTACATGTGTGACATTTTTCCAAAAGGTCAGTAGTTTCATAGTTATTTATGGACTCATAAATTTTGAAAATAAATTTGAGGAAGATACTATAATTATCCCTATTTTACAAATGTGGAAACCAAGGCACAGAGAAGTTAATTAACTTGCTTGCAGTCACAAAAATAGTAAGTGGAGGAGCCAGTGTTGAAAGCTGGGCAGTCTGATTTCAGAACCTCTCTCTTAACCTCTGTCCTGCAACACTATTATTTGTCCCCTGTTTGCTTTTGTGAGTGAATTTCATATTATAATAAAAGAATATTTAGAGATACGTTTTATATAATGACATTTTGCAAATGTGGTGTTTTGAGGTTTTCTTTATAAATTGCATGAGTGGCTATAGTATGGGATTTGTGTTCTGATTATTTTCTTCAATATAAGATGAGAGTAATCACAGTGCCACTCGTACAGAGTAGGACTTTGCAGGTGTTCATAAATGTAAGACCCCTTTCATCACCTTCAGTCAGGATATGAATTGTCTTCAGTCTGATTCCCTGGAGGGAAAACCTGAGATGGGATTCAAGAGCAGGTTATTGAGGATGTCCCTCAGGAGGCAGCAGCTGAGGTAAGGAGGATAAGACGATGGGGAGACGCTAAGCAAGAATGTGAGTTTAACTTTAGCCTGGTTGCATGAGTGGGACTTCTGGAGAACAGTTGCTCCTGAGAGTTACTCCTATAGGCTAGAGAGAGGAGCCATTTTTCTCTCCCTTTCTGTCATGGTCATTCCTGACTCCCAGCTATAAGTGGAGGATGCGGATGAGGAGTACTGTGCTTTTTCTGCAGGGCAGGGTGGTTCCTGCTTAGCCAGTGGGAATTCTCTATGGAAGGGGCAGTTGTCACCATAAGCACTCAGCACATAGCAGATGGGGGATGTTTACTCCAGTCCCATTAAGGGAATCTGGGTTGGACCCCCAACAGTATCTACTGTATTAATGATATCTAGAATATGGCATCTCAATTCACATGTGTTTTAGGACTTTTAAAATCATGAGTAATATGTTTGAGAGGTTAAATTAACTACTCCCTGTATTTGCTCCTTAGCATGGTGACATAGCTGAGGTTTTCACAGGTTAATTCAAAAGTGGATGAGATTTTCTAAAAGATTTCAAGAATTGGAGCTTTGAGTCCTAACCTGTATTTTTTGCAGCCAGTGAATTACCAAATAATTAGCAAAATTCTTCTCCTATACAACAATGACACAAGTTATTGGTGCTGTTATCAGCGTAACATGCTTTAGAAGTAACATGAATTATACTGTAATTACTAATATAAAACATGAATACCTTTAATAGCTTGGTAACTGTAAAACTGTGGGAAATTGTCTTATTAACAAGAGCAGTAGCTTAAATTGACTTCATTTTTCCTATTGTATTTTACTTTTTTGCAGTCAGAAAATTACAAGAAAATCAGAGTAGGTGTAATTTTGGGAGTTAGTCAAATTTTAATAAAATTATATATCCCTTAGACATTTCTCTAATCAATCTTTTACCTCTAAGTATAAGTGAATTTGTCTCATGATTGAATAGTCTATCTCTGAGGTCCCTTCTTTACTCATTCTGAGCTCCTGACACCTTACGCACTTCCCATGGTCCCTGCATGTTCTCTCTTCTGTCATTGCTCATTTCCACTTCACATACAAGCTCTTTGAAGATGTGGTAAGCATATCCTTCCTCCTCCCTGGCACGTATTCCATAACTCCCCTTTATCTTGCAAACAAGGCTGATTTATTATTGGTAATACAGCTTTTCAGATATGCTTATATACTATGCTAGTTGTAAGTACCAAAATACTATCATTTTTGTTGGTATAAAATATTAGTTTAGTATTTAAAAATCTGTAAACTGAACCACTTCTTTTGAGAGATACCTAGAAAATTATAAGCTTCATTCAATTTCTGAACAGAAAAAAAATATCTTACTTTGAAAAGTGTTAAGACAACACCCCTCTCAGGTATCTTACTGTTATTTTAAACCCTGTTTTAAAAAACCCATTATTATTAAGTTTTTATTTTACATCATATGTAATGGTAGCATTTCTCTCAAAACCAGATGGTAGAAGCATTCTGGAATGGCAATAAAGACCTCCAAAATTTTCCTCCTCTATAAGATGTAGGAAGAGTAAAACTGTATCTATTTGCAGATCACATCATAGAAATCCTAAGGAATTCACTAGAAAGCTATTAGAACCCATAAACAAGTTTGCAGAAATCAACTGTATTTCTACACATTTGTAATTGTCAATGCAAAAATGAAGTTAAGAAAACAATTCCATTTACAATAGCATCAAAAAGAATAAAATGCTTTGGAATAAGTGTAACAAAAAAAGTACAAAACTTATGATCTGTAACTACTAAGTATTATTGATTGAAATTAAAGAAGACTTAAATGAATGGAAAGACATATTATGTTGATGTATTAGAAGACAATATTTTTAAGATGTCAATATTCCAAATTGATCTGTAGATTAATGTAATCTCTGTCAGAATCTCAGCTGTCTTCCTTGTAGAAATTGACAAGTTGATTCGAAAATTTGTATGGATTTTATTACCAAAAATAGCCAGAACAATCTTGAAAAAGAACAAAGTTGGAAGACTCACACTTTATGATTTAAAAACTACAAGCTACCATAATCAAGGATAATGTGGTACTGGCATAAAGATGCACATATAAATCCAAGGAATAGAATTGAGAGTTCAGGCATAAGCCCATGGGTAATGGTCAACTGATTTAAAAGATAAGTAACCTAATTAAAATGGACAAATGATGTGAATAATTGTTTCTCCAAATAAGATACACAGGTATCCAAAAAGCACATGAAAAGATGCTCAACATCATCAGTCATTAGGCAATGCTAGTCAAAACCACAAAGAGATAGTATTCATCACTAGGATGACTTAAAAAAAAAGTTAGACGATTTTAAAGTGCTGATGAGGATCTGCAGAAATTGCATCGCTGGTCCCAGAATTTTCACTCCTATATAGGAGAAAGGAAAATGTATTTTTATGCAAAATGTTGAACACAAATTTCATAACAACATTTTTCATAAAGACTGAAAAGTGCAAGCATCACAAATATCCATCAGCTGATGAATGGATAAGCACAACATGGTATATTCATATGATGGAAGATTATTCAGCAATAGAAAAGAATGAAGTATAAGTAAATGCCACAACATAGATGAACCTTGAAAACATTATGCTAAGTGAATGCAGCCAGTTACCAAAAACTACCTGTTTTACTATTCCATTTATATGAAGTGTACAGACTAGGCAAATTTCTGACACAGAACATAGATTAGTGGCTGCTGAGCCCTGTGGGGAGAACATAGATTAGTGACTGCTAATGGGTAATGAGTTTCTTTTGGGGATGATGAAAGTTTTCTTAAATTAATTAGTAGTGATGGTCGCACAACTCTGATAAACTAAAAACCGTAGAATTGTACACCTTCAAAGAGTGACTATTATTGGATGTGTATTATATTTCAATAAAGCTGTTATTTTAAAAATTGGTTTGGGCTTGATCAACATCTATAAATTATGGAAGAAGAAAGCAGTTATTGTGGAAAGGATTGAGGATGTCATGATGGCTGTGCTCTTTCTCAGGGATACATTCTCACAATTACATCACACCACAAACTTGTTGCTCTCTGATAAAAACAGTATCTGGCAACAAAGAGTAAAAGAAACTTATATTAGATTTTTCTAAGTTAAGCTGCAGCAGGGATCAACACACAAACTTAATGGTATAAAACAAGCCCAAATATAGCCATCCACCTGTTTTTGTAAATAACGTTTTATTAAAACACTACCACACTCATTTATTTACATATTTTTTACGGCTGCTTTCACATTAGAATAGGAAGAGTGAGCTGTTGAGTTAGACAGTGTTTGGCTCACAAAGCCAAAAACATTTACAATTTTGCTCTTTACAGAAAAAGCTTGCTGATCTCTGCTTTACAACAGATGTTTATTTCTTGCTAACAGTCCTTGTATGTCTGAATGATTCTCTGGGGCAGCTGTGCTCCATAACATGGCACAGTGTTGCACCTCCAAATCAAAACTCACTTCCATGTTTGTTAAGACCAGAGAAGAGCAAGAACAGATGATTGAACTCTGCTGTTAAATGTTTCCGCCAGTGTGACACGTGTCAGATCCACACAAGTTTCATTGGCCAAATCAAGTCATATGCCAATGCCTAACTCAAAGTTGTGGGAAGGATAGCTCTAATGACTGTTCTTGTAGTCATCAATATTTTCTTCATTCCCTTACCTGAAGCAGTTCATCTGTGTGTTTTCACTACACAATTTCAAAATTACTCAACTTTACATGGGCTTCTTTGGTTTTTATTATTTTCATGACTGTTAGACTTTCATAATATTTTTTCTGAGGTTGTGACTTCTGTGTTCTCTATTCTAAGAACTGAACTAGAAATCTAATGTAAAAGCTGATGATATACAAATTCTATGTAAGGTAAAACATCTTACATATGTGCACGTGCATCTATGTATATTAAGAAATTACATATATGGAAACTTGCATTAGAGAATGACTAGCACTTCAAGGAAGAGTTATTTACTACAATATAATCCACTGTTTACTCATCTCTTTAATTGTGGAATTCTTTACTGCATTTTTAATTACTGCATTATCAATAATTTGATTTAGAGATGATTTTCAGGAGCTAATTACTGTTGAAAACAAATCGCATTTTTCTTAAGTAACAAGGAAATTCAGCTTCTATTTTGGTGTTTTTGAAGTATGATCAAATCACTTTGAAAAGTATTCAAGAGAAAATGCACAATGGAAAAGAAATGTGAAGGATTGTTTCACCTGTATCCCAAAAATAAGTATTCAATAGCTACAGAATCAATCTCTGGCACCAAGTAATTTATAGACACTGCATTTATTTATTGTAGAAGTAAATGCTAGCAGAGACATGCCATGGATGTACCAAATTATTTAAGCTCCTTTTCACTTGTATTTCCTGTTGTAAATCACTGCCTCTACATAATCTAAAATTCATTTTAAATAAACTTTAGAATATTACTCTTTTGAGACTGTTAGATCTATTGAAATGTTTAGGAACTTTGAAAAATACACTTGTTTCTGTGTTTGTGCTTTCTGAAACTATAGAGAGTGACTTCTTTCTCAAATATTTAATCTGGAAGCCGTTCAAACATAAGCAAACCGAAAGTAATACAGTAGAAGATATTTAAATTTCTTCAAAATTTTCCTGTGAAACATTCCTGGTGGTACTTGATGCCAATATCCAGAAAGATCTGTTATAATATTATATATGTAGTTAAAATGATCAATAGTATCATGTTGCAATACAGTATAAGGCAAAACAAGGCTTATTCACTCCTATTCAGTGAACAGTGTAAACAAGTAGTCTCTTCAGAAATTACAAAATCCACGACTTTTAAGATACCACTTCCTTTTGTTCTCACTTTTTTACTCTTCATGTTTCTCGTTGGCTTTTGCTCCCAGCCTGTAACAATCACAGTCTTTCTACACTCTGTTTCCCTTTGGTTCTCTCCTGGCATGGATCCACTTACATGATTTCATATGTGTTACTCTTAGGTGAATATAAAATTCTACTTACCTAATTCTTTCTGTCTGAATAGTTATTGCAAGAACAATAGTTCTCCCTGCCCTTGGTTACTTCCTATATACTTTGTCACTCATTCACTTAACTTTTTGATCCTTTGCTTCATTCTGGACACTACACTAACAATCTGCTTTCTAGTCCAAAAAGTTTCCTGAGCCTCAATTCTGTGGCCCCCATTACAGGAATGCCCCATCTACTAGAGTTTCTATTTTAGATAAATGGAGTAATGACCATTTAGTTAGAAGATAGCACACATATCGTTGTCACTACAGGGAAGTGTATAAGAGGAGATAGTCTTACCAGTACTGGGAGTGTATTACTCCTGGAATTTGAGGTTACAATTTGGATTGTGCCCTTGCTTTCTCTCTCTCTCTCTCTTACACACACATATTTGTTTCAATAACATTAGTGTATTATAGTATGATGTGTAATATTTAGGAGGGTCAATTCTGAGTTCTAATATTTTTGGTTCATATCCCAGCAGAACCTCTCATTAGCTGTGTGGCATTGAACATTTTGCAAAACTGATACATACGTTGGTTACTTTACCTATAGAATAGTATAACAGATATCATAGAGTTTTGTGAGAATTAAAGAAATAATATGGTAAAAATATTTAGTGGCATGATTGAGTTGTCATAAGCATTAGACACGAAATGTATTGAGTTAGAGATGCTTTGCAGACACTTTAAAATCAAACAATATTTAAAATGATTTTTATTGGAAAAATGTGTCATTGATTCCAATTATTTTATAAGCATGTTCTCAGGAAACAGCATGTTTTATAACTGGAGATTGTTTAGATATGTGGAACTCAGAAATTTCATAATTCTCAAGGCAGCTATCTTTCTCTATAATACCAGAAGTTAAAATTTGTCAAAGCCTCAAAGATTTAAGAAGTTTATATTTTCCAATTGCTTTTTTCCCCCTAATAAGTGTTGGGAATGTCCAAGAAAAAAATGGTAGTTACTTCCTATCTACAACAACTCTCCTTCTCTTAAATATTTGTTTTCACTTTCTGTTGGTCACTTCTTGCCGCCATGTCATCAGTTCCTCCAAGCTGCTGCTGCTCTGTCATATGTCTGTCTGCTCTCCAAGTGTCAACATTGGCCACCCTCTTACCATTCAGTACAGGACTAACACAACACTGAACGAGCTTTACTGAAAGCTTAGGTTTGCATGAAGGAAAAAGGAAACTTTACACTCCATCAGTGCTCATTGGATCTTTCAATTATGTCTTTCAAAGCGGGGCCCTACACTGGCCAGTCCTTCCTGTACAGCCCAGATTGTCTTCATGGTGTAAGGGTCAATAATCTCTCCTCAAATAAAAGTACTTTTGACTATACTTCCCTGCCTGGCATCCAAATTAAATGTGTCCTGTCCCTAGAGAAAAGAGTAACCTTTCTCTGCTCTGGTTCAAAGTCAGACTTCTGGACTGACCCAGGATGATTGATGAGGAAAACACCCAGTTTGAAACACTGACATGCAGGGGTATCTTTAATATCTTTTCCAACAACAGTAAGTTGTAATTACTTTATATTTGCTATTTAGGTAAATTCCTTAAGTCATTTTTAAGGTAAAATGGTAAACACCACTTTATCAAAAATGGAAATTGCTAGTAGCTTTTAAATCAAATTACGTTTTTCTTAAATCAGCCTAAAGAAGTTAAGCTTTATTCGGTACCCAATTTTTAAGTATAATATTTAATCTTTGTTTTTACTTCTACTTTGTGGAACTGTAAACCATAACCACAATTTAGATGTCATTTTCTTTTACAACTCCTCCCCTTCAAGAAATCAAACTCTTATATGTCTCTGACTACAACCTCCAGTCTTCCCATCTCGTCCATCTTCTCAGTTCTACTGAATCTATTTATTATTTTTATCATGAACTCAATCTTTCCAATTCTCTTAGCCAGTCATTTCGTTTTAGATTATTTCCTTAACCCCTTGAATCTGGCACCTCTCTTTACCACTCAACTGAAAGTGTTCTCTTGAAAATCTGCACTTCCTTCTTACCAGGCTTCTTTAGCTCTGAGTTGCTGTGCCTTGCCCTGTATTATTGGGTTCAGTTATTCTGATTGTGTTTCTTCTTGAAAACCTCCTGTGAGTTATGGATATGATACTCTGTTAAATGGCCTCCCTCTTTCCTGATAACTTCTTCTCTGACCCTTTCTTTTCTTATCACGCTGTTTCCCTCTCTGCTCTCTTCCCTGCAGCTCCAATTAATCTCTCCCTTTAGATGTTAACTTTAGCTCAATTTCTAGTTGTAATGACTATCACCAGTTTTGTATTTTCAGCTACTTATGATAATTTTTTAAGTATATACCTTGCTAATACCTTTAGGACTATATTTAAAACTGAATCTTCATACCACCCTAGCCACAGAAAACAGTCATGTGCTTTTCTAGTGTTAAACTAAGTATTTCCCTTCCCCCCGTTTCTTTGTCCTCCACCTTACTTGTATAAGGATCCCAAGGCCAGCTTGCTCATAGGTGCCCACCAACACTAGCAATCTCAGGAGGTTAAGAGATAAAAGAACATGGCTGCCAGATTATGTACATGAGGCCAGAGTGCTCATCATCCACCAGGTGACTGCAAAGAAGGAATCAACCATGCTCACCGATCCAACATAAAGCTCCTCCAGTCATATTTACCCTCCCAGGTTCTCTCTCCAGTAGTGCACTTCTGTAACGCAAACTTACAACTCAGGCTCAGAGTTCTCCTCTTCCCTCGGGCCTCCTTGCTGAACCTGGACCTTCTGGGACTACTTCTCTGTCTCTCTCTTTATCTATCTGTCTATCTGTCTATTCTCATATCACACATATATTGAATATATGTATTTCTTTTTAATCAAATTCTCCTAAATCATCCTTATCTTTGTTGAATGTTTCCTTTGTTTGCAGAACATAATGCAACCTGGAGTTCTTCATGAAAATTCTGCTTCCTTGGTAGCTCTCTGAAGATGTGGTTACTGGCTTGTATCTCAGGACCAGGAAGTAGGATAGAATATTTATTTTTCTTTCATTCTGCTTCTAGACATTATATATGTATGTGCAAGGAGGGGGGTGGTTTCCTGCGACTTCCACTAGCATAACTCTGACCTTTTTCTACCATTTCACTTAATTCTTCCCAAGGAGAGGAAGCATGGCTTATCTCTGAATCCACAGTAGAAACAGGCCCTTCACACTTTTTTCTTTCGGGGTAAACAGGGTGCATGCAGGAAGCCTACATTCTGGTCTGTACTTCCAATTCATTTTTGTGGAGAAGGTCCTTAACTGGAGAAGTTGGGGCAGTCCAGTGCTGTGTACAGCTGAGTGAATGAGCCTATTTCCATAGTTTAATCGTTGGAAGCCCATTGTTGTTACATACTTTGGCAACAGTCAGTAACACCTGGTCTCAGGTGACCATTACTCTTAATTAAGTCATGAATTAGCACAACAATTGCTTCATATGTTACATAGAGAGAATAATACTGTATCCCATAGTGTTGTTGTGAGGAATAAATGATTTAGTGCAAATTTTAAGAACTGTAAATGTGCTTGGTTCATAGCAATCTGTAACTATATTTACAACCAATGTGATACCTTGATTTTCATATGCCATCATCTCCTTATTTCTGTCAAACTTGGTTCAATTGGAGAAGAGGGATGATGTTTATTTGGTCCCGCCTCAAACCCTAACACTCCTAGGTGGTGCTCTGTTTCTTCATACTGTAGCTAAAATGAACTTTAAAGTCAAAACTGACTACCTCTTTCCTCCTCTTCAATCACCTGCATTGTTTATCTTTGTCTTTTGAATAAAATCTGAAATTCTATCTGATTCTTGTTGATTAACTTTGTTTTTGAATACATAGAATTCTAGCATTCTTCTAAAAGACAAAACTGCAAAAATGTGATATTCAGAGAAGAGTCCTTTCAACCATTGCCTCACTGTCATTTCACATCCATTGCATTGCCCTTTTTTTTTTTTTGGTGTGTATTTCCTGTGCTTGTGTTTGTAAAATTGAACAGTTACATGTGTTTTATTTCTTTCCATCTTTATATAACTTGCAATATACTATATGTAAACTTTAAACTTCTCTTAGTATTTTCTGGAAATGACCTCATTATCACTTAAATGTAATTTGTCTATTTTTTTTCTATTCCTAATATTTCGTGGATAGGGATCCTAAATGAGAGCACCCTCTGCAATTGTATAATGAAATTCAGTTTCTTTAATGGCTCATACTGGAAGTAATGGTATTGAGAGGGTTTGCAGTATTTTGTTCTCTTTTAATTTCTGTTCATTAATTTTTTCCTTTTCCTTCTTTCTTTCCCTCTACCTCTAATCTCCAAGAGGCACTATCTCTTTTGTATTTATTTCATTCTCTCCCAGAGCAATGCTTCTCCCAGTTTTCAACTTTTAATTTTCTTTGAAGCCCTTTTCCTGTAGGCAGTGCTGTGAATGACTGGGGCTGACATAGCTGGGTTCAGTATTTTAGCACTTGGTTTTGGACCTTTTCTTTCTGGGGGTGTTCCTTCCTGTGCTACATCCAGGGCCTTCATTCTGCTCTCTTCTTTTTCTGAGTCATTTATACCCTCCTTTGTCCATTCTCCTTGCACACAAACTTCCAATCATGGTGGGCCTCCAGTATTCACTCTGTCAGGATTTGAAGCTTATTTCTCTATTGACATGTGCCTTGAAATGTGTGGAATTTCCCATGTTATAATGTCATGTGTGTTTTTTTTTCCTTTAGGTTTCTGTTGATCATATGATTTTGAGGAGATTGTGTGGAAAGATTCTGATTTTGGAGGTTGTTGTTCACCTCCAAACAGGGAATGATTAAAAGCCAAACTTGCAAAATTGTTCATACAGTGCTTTCTGATCTGGCCCCACCTCAACTTCATGTCGAGTCCCTATGTCCTGTGTTCTTTCTGCTCTGACTGTGCTCAAGTTCTTTTCCTCTGGACTGTCTCTTGTAGTTGCCCATAAAAATGATTTTACTTTAATATTTATTTAGATAATACTCTTATAGTATATCTTTAATGTCAGTAGAATTAATGTGTTTCCTCTTATACAATGATTATTGTGGCTTCTTACACAGAGTACATGCACAATTCCTGTTCCTAAATACCTATTCATGATTTTTCACCACTTACTAATGCAATTTAAACATGTGAAACTATGCTAATGGTTGATTTTCTAATTTATAAGATAATACTATCAAACAAATAACTTTGAAAGCATAGAATTAAACATACTTTTTAATTTGAGAGAAAATATTTCCTTTCTTCCCCCTAAATTTTAGACCTTACACACTGGAAAATGTCAGAGTTGAAAGAGTCAATCTTTTTTATATTGGTGATATATTTGTGGCTTAGTAGAACCAGCATTTATACAATACAGTAATAAGAACAATTATTCAGTCTCTTTTAAAAAAGTTAAAAACATGGAAACTCTATTGGCTTTGATAACACCATAATTCATTGGTCAGAGTACAGTAGCTATACTACCATTATTAATATCAATAGACTCATTAAGAATCTGAAAATTTTCTCCTTGAGTTATTGTGTTCCACTGAATAATCAATGAAACCTTTGGCAATTTCTTTGATTGAAAAATCTCCTTTGTTTCTCTGGAGAAGCATTAGATAAATTATCTTAGAGAACATAGACACTTAAAAAGAAACGTCCATTTTTTTCCAATATAACCACTTCTGGAGTATTTACCATGGATTATTATATAATATGGATGGTAAACAGATTTTTAAAATTAAAGAGACTCAAGTTCTAATCCAAATCTACTTTATATTTACTGAAGTATGTATGCTTATACATTAAAAAGTTATTTAATCTCTCTTTCAGACTGTATACCTGGTGATAAAATAATTATATCTATCTCATTGGAGTATTATGAGACTTGATAAAATAATTAGCTTGGTACACCAAGTTAATCCTTCAGTAATTGCCACCTCATTGGTACTCAACAAGAAAACCATTGAAATTCTTCACATTTATTTGAAATAAGAATGCAAATTAAGGTGGCTTATAGAGGCAATATCATCTGAAGTTCCTTAGTTTTTACACCATAATGCTTCTTGGATACTGCTCTGTTTATGTGACAGAATTTAACATGAATCTTATAATCAATGTCTGTGGCTGTTCCTCAGTAGTGTAATCGAGTATACCATAGAAGGAACTTTTGCTAGTTGGGTAAATTCAGATACTAATCTTCAGGTATGTCTTCTCAGGCCTTTTATGAGATACAGTGTCCCAGAGGAAGCAACCACTTAATGCTGAGAGATACACATGTAGAATAACCTCTCATGAGCACTCCGTTATCCTGTGTCTGCTACGATCTCCACACTAACCCTCTGAGGTAGCAAAGTAGATCTGTGGTCTGCTCTGCTCACCTTTATTTGGCTGTGCCTTCATACACAGCTGCTGTGAATTCTGGGTGCTTACTGCTCACTATGTCACTATTTCTGAAGAATTGCCCTTTCCTCTGACTGGAACTGTCTTGCTGGAGAAACTAGCCCCAAACCCATATGAAGGAACAAGAGGCTGGCTCTTTGCCTAAAGGTGGGACCAACTGCGTATTTCCCCCATAGGTTCAAGCAGAAGTAGGCTCCAAGACACCTCCCCAGTGAACCCATAGCTCTTGGCGTTTTTTCCTTCATGTGGTCCTTTTCTATACTTCATCTGGGATAGCTCTGTATAACCAATAGAATATGGCAAAAGAACCATGTAGCCAAAGTCTCTGAGGTTAGAGTATAAGAATCTTCAAAGCTTCTACATTTCTCTTATATGACATTTATTCTAGAGAAGGTAAGCCACCATGTTAAAAGGTCTGACTCTCAACTGAGAGCCGTGCTGTGAGGTGCATAGACCACATGGAGAGTTCAGGTAGACACAAAGCAGATGCTGGCCAGCTCCAGGTGTGCCAGCTATCGAGCCCAAGTGCCAGGCATGTGAGTGAAGACAATGTCTTGGACATTTCAATCCCAGTAGATGCAATATGGGGAAGAAACGAGAACCCTAAGCTTATGTCTCCAGTTGTGTTGTCCCAGTTACCTCCAGTCATTTGAGCCATCTCACTTTGCTGTACTCTGCACAAATTCCTGATCCACCGGAATCATGAGATAATAAAATGACTATTGTTTTATGCCAGCAGCAGTAAATAACAACACTAGCTGGAACTACATGCTCACCTAGCTTCCTCCCCAGTCTATGTTACTCCCCTCCTGCCCTGCAGTCCTTCAGTAAGTCACTTGCACAAGCATCATCATCTCAGCTTTCTTTCAGATGATTATACCTAAAACTGGCAGGTTCTATTATTTTTCCCATTTTCAATTCACTCAGATGGAGGCACAGATGAATAATCTAACTTCCTGAAAGTCACACAGAGCTAATACTTAGGAGAGCTGGTATTTGAACACAGGCTCCAGGGCCCTTGTTCTTAACCAGAAAGCCAGACAGCTCCCAACCAGAGTTACAGCTCCCTACCATAGACAGGATGTCATGTTGGGTTACTATGGTAAAACTTCTAATCAAAGAAGCCTCAGAATACAAAAGCAACCATTTCTCCCTTTCTGATTTCTCTCTTTCATTCTGGGGGCCTGCGTGTTTGACTGAGCAAAGAATCCACTGTCTTTTTAGCATGTGAGCCCTGTGTGAGATGGCAGGATGGCAACACATGGGATTGCCTGGCTGTCAGCCAAGTGCAGTGGTGGTCTGTTTGCACCATGCCAATCCTTTTGTCACTTGCTAAAAATGCAGTGTTATCTACTCTCCCAAACACTGCTACCATCTGCCTACATAGGACTTTGACAATGATTATGGGGTGACTGCAGCTGTGTGTCTAATACCAATCACTATAATATGGAATGGTCAAAAAAATACATTTTTAAGCATCTATGTTTAAATCCTGCCCTTCCAGTTTTCCCCACCACTCTGTCTTCCCAAGCATCTTGCTTATTCTTTTGAAAGTTTGTCATGGTTTTGGAAACTTTTAACGCTTTCTGCTTCATAAAGAAAAAATGTATCATGAAAATCTTTGTATATATCCATATATCCATCAACCAAATTAAAATAGCTTCAGGGGCTAATTTTTTAAGATCACAACAGAGTCATAACATGGGCTGGTAAAAGTGTTCATTTAATTTTGTTAAATGGAGCCAAGAAAACTTGTTAGTTTTACAGTAGCATTTTCTGAAATGTCTGCTCATAATTAAGTCAGCACTTGCTTTTATGGATCTTAAGCTTTTTCTCAAAGTTTTAAGGAAATAATAAGACATAGTTTAAAATAGTATATTTTTAGCTCTTGTTGTCTGAAATGTTTACAAAATTCCTTTCAATAAGAAATTCCTTGAATAGCAAACTTTTCTCCAATACCTATTTTCAATTACTCATTTCCATCTCCCCACCATTTTAGCTGTAAAATATCAGTTAATATTTGTCACCTATTTAGAGGAAAAATAATAATCATAAAAATTTAATATATGTGCTCTACAGACAAAGATCCATGTGAAATGCCTGAAAAGTTTCTTAAAGGAAAACCATGTGTTTGGCATAAAGCTGAGCACAATCAGAGGCCAGGGAGTCTTAAAAGTGTAAGTATGAAAAAAGAAGATATAACTCACTCTGGAAGGAAAACAAAGCAATAATTAATAGAATAAAAACTCCTTGATCTCTATCCTGGGAAGTTTTGACAGCTAACTGTGGGATTCCATTTAGTGAGAATCCTAAGTGTCAGAGACTTGAAAATACTGTGAAAGTCAAAGACAAAGAAAGTAAATGATCAATACAAAAGTACTTGCCAGTTGTCCTACCTTTCTTCAACAAATAAACAAAAGATTTACCTATATCTTTCCATGAAATTCTCCCTGGAACTAGAAAAATATCTTGCTCAAGTTTCACTCAGTTTTAGTGAGCATGCTGCTTCTGAACCTGGCTGATGAGCACCCATTCTCTGTATCTCCTGGTAGGCTTGACTGTCTCTGAGCCTTTCCGATCTTTGATAACTGGACCTCTTTGGTTTCCTCATAATACCAGGTTCTTCTAGCCTGACTTTTTTCCTGTAGGGTAATTATCTGCTTATTAGTCTTATTAACAATTGTATCCCTAATGCCTAAAATTACATGTAAAGAACATACTTGGTCTGTGTTAACATGAAAATACAGTAAATACAACTAATTCTGAAAAAATAGACCCAAAACAAACTGCCTCCATCTGGGGAAAATAGAAGACCTCACAGGAAAGGATAAAGTAGCAAAGCCACAACCCAGTAGGACCAAAGCCCTCCTCCCACCCCAGCTCACAGGCAGGAGAAAGACAAGGAGCGAGGAAGGAGTAGAAGCCCAGGACTGCTAAACAGCTTGCACTGGAGATCTGCTCCAGAAGCACAAAACCACATTTCATGGTGCTCTGCAGATTAGTGGGATGGGAAAGCAAAGGCAGGCAAAACACTCAGAGACACTGAGATCTAGCAGCTTGTGGATAACAGGTATGAACACCTGGGTGCTCCAGGACAAAAGAAAGGCAGGCACTTTAAAAGACTTCCCAACAGTGAGAGGGGTGCTAAAGGGGCAAAGATTCTACAGAGCTCGCTGCTCAGGAGAAAGGACACGTGGGCAAAATTGTCCTGGCACATTAATCCCAGAAGGTTGGGAACTTTCAGGAGCTTCAGGTACTCCATTCCCCTGACTGGCAACATAGCACTAAGGCCCCCACCATGATATGCAGCCTGCCAATCCTTCCTCCTAGAAGGCATCAGTCCTGAACACCTGCTGTCCCTGCCATCACACCAGGCCAGCTGGATGGTGGCCCCACCTACAATAGCTAAAGGACATAGCACAGAGGCGACTCCCTGTGCACTTGGCCCAAGGGACCTGGAAGTTGAGGCAGAAGCTACAGACAGGAGACAGGAAACAGCTATTTCTTCCCGGCAATCACTGGTGCTGCTCAACTGCAACCCCTACCATAGCTCCAGGGCCTGGACAGCTTCAGAGAACAGAGCTTCTGGGGACTAGAGGGTGCCACCTATACCAAGTTATTAATCCATAAGAATCACTAGACAAATGAAACAGCAAAAAAATTTTGTACAAACGAAAATACAGCAAATGCTAATAAGAGGGCTGAGTGAAACTGAAATCACTAATCTTCATAAAGATTTCAAAATAAAAATCACAAACATACACACAGAGCTACAGAAAAATGTTCAAGATCTCATGGGGGACTTCAAGAAAGAGATAGAAACATTGAAAAATATAGTATCTGAAATGAAACATACAATTGAGGGATTTAAAACCAGATTAGATGAGGTAGAGGAGATAGTAAATGAAATAGAGAACAGGAAAACAAAGAAGCAGAGGCAAAGAGTGAAAAAAGGATCTCTAGGAATAAAAGAATATTAAAAGAACTGTCTGACCAATTCAAACAGAACAATATTCACATTATAGGGGTACCAGAAGAAGAAGAGAGAGAAAAAGTGATAGAAAGTCTCTCTAAGGAAATAATTGCTGAAAACTTCCCGAATTCAAACACAAAGACATACACAGATAAAAGTGAAGAGATGGAAAAAGATATTTCATGCAACTAAAAGGGAGAAAAAAGCAGGGATAGCAGTACTCGTATCAGACAAAATACATTTCAAAACAAAGAAAGAACCAGACTAAAAGGACATTACATAATGATAAAGGGGTCAGTCCAACAATAAGATATAACTACTCTAAATATCTATGCAACCAATATAGGAGACCCTAATTATGTGAAACAAATACTAACAGAATTAAAGGGGGAAATAGAATGCAATGCATTCATTTTAGGAGACTTCAACACACTACTCACTTGAAAGGACAGATCAATCAGGCAAAAAATAAGTAAGGACACAGAGGCACTGAACAACACATGAAAACAGATGAACCTAACGGACATCTACAGAACTCTACACCCAAAAGTCACAGGATACACATTCTTCTTAAGTGCCCATGGAACATTTTCAGGAATAGATCATATACTAGGCCACAAAAAAAGAGCCTCAGAAAATTCAGAAAGAATGAAATTGTGCCAATCAGCATATCAGACCACAAAGGTATGAAACTAGAAATAAGTTATGTAAAGAAAACAAAAATGCCAACAAACACATAGAGGTTTAACAACATACCCCTAAATAATCAATGGATCAATGACCAAATAATAACAGAGAACTATCAATATATAGAGACAAATAAAAACAATAACTCAACACCCCGAAACCTGTGTGATGCAGTTCTAAGAGGAAAGTATATTGCAATACAGGCTTACCTCAAGAAAGAACAATCCCTAATGAACAGTCTAAACTCACAATTAATGAAACTAGAAAAAGAACAAATGAGGCCCAGAGTCGTTAGAAGGAGGGACATAATAAAGATCAGAGGAGAAGTAAGTAAAATTGAGTAGAATAAAACAATAAAAAGAATTAATGAAACCAGGAGCTGGTTCTTTGAGAAAATAAACAAAATAAATAAATCACTAGCCAGACTTATCAAAAAAAAAAAAGAGAGTCTACACATATATACAGAATCAGAAATAAGAAAGGAAAAATCACTATGGATATCACAGAAATACAAAAAATTATTAGAGAATACTATGAAAAATTATATGCTAACAAATTGTATTACCTAGAAGAAATGGAAAAATTTATGAAAAGATACAACCATCCAAGAATGAACCAGGAAGACACAGAAAATCTGAACAGACCAATTACCAGCAATGAAATTGAATTGGTAATCAAAAATCTACCTAAGAACAAAACCTCTGGGCCAGATGGCTTCATCACTGAATTTTATCAAACGTTTAGAAGAGAGACCTAATACCCGTCCTCCTTAAAGTTTTCCGAAAAGTAGGAGAGAATACTTACAAACTCATTTTAGGAGGCCAGCATCACTCTACTATGAAAACCAGGCAAATACAACAGAAAAAAGAAAATTACAGACCAATATGCCTGATGAACAAATATGCAAAAATCCTCAAAAAAATAATTGCAAACTGAACTAAAAATCATATCAAAAAGAGTATCCATCATGATCAAGTAGGATTTATTCCAGGGATGCAAGGATGGTACAACATTCAAAAATCCAACGTCATACACCACATCAGCAAAAAGAAGGAAAAAAACCCACATGATCATCTCTATAGATGCTGATAAAACTTTCAACAAAATTCAACATCCATTCATGATAAAAACTCTCAACAAAATGGGAGCAGAAGGCAAGTCCCTCAACATAATAAAGGCCATATATGACAAACCCACAGCCAACATCATACTTAATGGTGAAAAGCTGAAAGCTTTACCCGTAAAATCAGGAACAAGACAAGGATGCCTGTCTCCCTACTTTTTTTCAACATAGTACTGGAGGTCATAGCCACGGTAATCAGACAACACAAAGAAATAAAAGACATCCAGATTGGCAAGAAAGAAGTTAAACTGTCAGTGTTTGCAGATGACATGATATTGTACGTAAAAAATCCCTAAAGAATTCCCTCCAAAACTACCAGAACTAATAACTGAATTCAGCAAAGTTGCAGGATACAAAATTAATATGTGGAAATCTGTTGCATTCCTATATAGTAATGATGAACTAGCAGAAAGAGAAATCAGGAAAACAATTTCGTATACAATTGCATCTAACAGAATAAAATACCTAGGAATGAACCTAACCAAGGAGGTGAAAGACCTGTACCCTGAAAACTACAAGACACTATGAGAGAAATTAAGAAGATACCAATAAATGGAAATACATCCCATGCTCATGGATAGGAAGAATTAATATTGTCAAAATGGCCATCCTGCCTAAAGCAATCTACAGATTCAATGCAATCCCTATCAAAATACTAACAGCATTTTTCAACAAACTAGAGAAAATAGTTCTAAAATTCATATGGAACAGCAAAAGATCCTGAGTAGCCAAGGCAATCCTGAGAAGGAAGAATAAAGCTAGGCAGTTTATGCTCCCCCACTTCAAGTTCTACTACAAAGCCACAGTAATTAAGACAATTTGGTACTGGCACTAGAACAGACTCATAGATCAGTGAATAGAATAGAGAGTCCAGATATAAACCCACACATATATGGTCAATTAATATAAGATAAAAAGCCATGGATATACAATGAGGAAATGACAACCTTCAACATCTGGTGTTGGTAAAACTGGACAGCTACATGCAAGAGAATAAAACTGGATTATTGTCTAACTCCATACACAAAAGTAAACTCAAAATGGATCAAAGACCTGAGTGTAAGTCATGAAACCATAAAACTCAAAGAAGAAAATGTAGGCAAAAATCTCTTAAATATAAACATGAGCAACTTTTTCATGAACACATCTGTTTGGGCAAGGGAAACAAAAGCAAAAATGAACACATGGGACTACATCAAACTAAAAAGTTTCTGTACAGCAAAGGACACCATTAGCAGAACAAAAAGGCATCCTACAGCATGGGAGAATATATTCTTAAGTGACATATCAGATAAGGGGTTAACATCCAAAATATATGAAAAGCTCACATGCCTCCACAGCCAAAAACCAATTAACCCATTGAAAAATACGTGGAAGATCTGAACAGACATTTCTCCAAAGAAGATATTCATATGGCCAACAGGCACATGAAAAGATGCTCCATATCACTAATTATCAGGGAAATGCAATTTAAAACCAATATGAGATATCACCTCACACCAAGTTAGGATGGCCAATAGCCAAAAGACAAGAAACAACAAAGGTGATGCAGAGAAAGGTGAACCCCTTCTACACTGTTGGTGGAGATGTAAATTACTTCAAATATTGTGGAAAGCAATATGGAGGTTCCTCAAAAAACTAAAAATAGAAATGGCATTTGACCCAATAATTCCACTCCTAGGAATTTACCCAAAGAAAATATTATCCCTGATTCAAAAAGACATATGCAGCCCTATGTTTATCTCAGCATTATTTACAATAGCTAAGATATGGAAGCAACCTAAGTGTCCATCAGTAGATGAATGGATGAAGAAGAGGTGGTACATATACACAATGTACTATTATTCATCCATCAAAAGAAAGCAAATCCTACCATTTGCAATAACATGGATTGAACTAGAGGGTATTAATGCTCAGTGAAATAAGCCAGGCAGAGAAAGCCAAGTACCAAATGATTTCACTCTTTCATGTAGAATAACAACAAAGCAAAACTAAAGGAACAAAACAGCAAGCAGACTCACAGACTCCAAGAATGGACTAGTGGTTACCAAAGGGAAGGGGTTAGGAATAGTAGGTGGCAAAGGAGGGAGAAAGGATCCAGGGGCACTATAATTAGCACACACAATATAGGTAGGTCATGGGGAAAGCAGTACAGCATGGAGAAGACAAGTAATGACACTATAGCATCTTACTATGCTGATGGGCAGTGATTCCAATGGGGTGGGGGGGGCGACTTGATAATATGGGTGAATGTTGAAACCACAATTTGCTCATGTGAAACCTTCATAAGATTGTATATCAATGATATCTTAAATTAAAAGAGAAATACAGCAAGGGAGATGTAACACATTGTCATGACCTCTTGCAGACTATTTGAATGTAGACATATATAATAAACATGATTTCTTTGGGGTCAATTTAATATATTTACTATTAAGGATAATGAGTTATAATTTTTGCATCTGACCAGGACTTCCTTATTTCTGCCATATCTTTATCATCCATTAGGTTATTTTTTCTCCCCTCCTTACCTAGCTTAGATTTTCATGGTCCATTATTGTAGTCCCTCCTTTGTTTACATTCCCAACTCTTCTTCTGTAATACATTCTTGGTAAAACCTCAACTTTTGATAAACCAGCTCTCCATCTATTACATTCCTCTAGTGCTTCTGTGTATCTAAGCCTGGCTACAGAAAAAAAAATCCTGCTGACTGAAATTATTCTATTTATGAGTTTAAATTTCAAGGTGCTCAGGAATCCTGCTCTTTGCCTCTGGGACAGTGCACTCCCCTGGTTTTCTTATTTCCTTGCTGTCCAGTACCTCTGACGAGCTCCTCTTCTTTGTCTCACCATGCAAATTTTTCAGTGTCCATTCCAGCTCTCACCCCTCATTTCTCTTGTTCAAACATACTCCCTGGGTGGTTTATCCTAGTCCCAGAGTTTTTATATATGCTGAGGATTCTTAGATTCACATTTTCAGCCCACCTCTTTCCTCTGGGTCTTGGCTTATATTTCCAACTACATATTAGTAGGTCCATTTGGTGTTTATAGGTGTCTTACATAGACAAAAATCAAACTCTTAATCCATGACATGGGATGCTTTTCCTTCGTATCTTCTAAATATTTTCTTTGTGCCATTCAAATCTAAATTTAAGTATCTTCTCTTCAGAAAATACCATCCTAGCTACCCAGTCAAAACCTCTCAAAACTGTGTATTCTTTTACTCTATTGTATTTTCCTTCAGCATATTTATCTGATTATTTTCCATCTCTCCCAGTAGAAAGTAAGATTCATGACAACATGTTTTACTATACCCTTAGAACCTAAAATGACACAACATAGTAAACATTCTAAATTTTTGATAAATGTATCAATAAAATAAGGAAATGAATAAACAAAATAATTTTATATGCTGTGAAGGAAAAAGTTGTGTGGTGTTTTGTTTAAAAACAAAATAACTGTTGGGAGGAGGAATAGGATTATCTGTCAGAGAAAAATCTCCCTGAGATAATGATTAAGATTTAGAGAATGAGATGGAAGCTGACTTGCTTAAAGTCAGGAGAAACACATTCAATGAAAGTAAATAGGAAGCATAAAGGCCCTACAGTGTGAAGCAGCTTATTGAATCAGAAATTGCTGGAAGTCCTTTGTGACTAGGGTATAGTGATGATGGAGAGAATGGCTCAAAGTAAGGATGGAGAGATGAATAAGAAGTAGGCTACATAAGTCCTTATAGACAATGATAAGGGGTTTTAGTATTAATAGAAAACTGCTGAAAGGTTTAAGCATGGGAGTGGCATGATATTATTTGTCTTTAATAAGGACTTGTTCATTGGGTAATGAATGGAAAGAGCACAATACAATAGTAAAGCAATAGAAAGAGCAGTTATGTGGCTATTACACTACTCCAGAAAAGAATTGATGATGACTAGTTTTGAGTTGTGACAAAGACATGGAGAAAATTATACAGATTTGCAACTTATTTTGAAGGTAGAATTGATTGAATCTAATAGACTGAATAAGAATCTAATAGAAGTATAACAGGAATCCCTGTCAATTTCTGATATAAAGGAGACTGGGTACTATAGGACTCGCAGAGGAAAAGCAGGAGTCACTTTGTTTAGATCAAATCTGAGAAGTCTATGAGACACGCCAGTGGAGATGTCTAGGCCCCAATAAGCTTCATGTGATTGACCTTTTGAGATGGTTTTATTATATCACCCACTTTACAAATGAATTTATAGAGAAGTTAATTAATTTTACTACATTCCTTTAACAGAAAATGGACAAATAAGTTACATTATCTGTCTCACTGTGAAACAATACATATAACTCATTAAGTTTAGATGTAGGAAGAAATCTGGTCAAAAATATAAATTTGGGAGTTGTCAGTGCATGGTGTATCTGTCTATAGGTGGGCCTACTTAGGAAGAGGAGAGAGCTGAGACCTGAGGAATATCAAAATGTAAAGGCTAGTTAAATAAGCAAAGGACACCAAGATGGCATGAACAATTATTTAAGAGGCACATCAGGGGAGAAGGCTTATGGCAACAGGGAATAGACTGTTACTAGGAGGAAGGAACGGTGAACTATGTTGAACTGTTGAGAATTCAAGTAAAATGAGTATCAGAATGATTCACTTATGTTTAATAAACAACTAACTGCACAATCTTCAAAAATATTGAAGATCTTTATAATATGGTTCCCCCAGAAACTCATCAGCCCTTCATTTTATTTTCTCCCATTTTATTTCATTCAACCCCTCATATTTTCTTATATTCCCCACTTACTCCCTTCAGTTTTTAAAAACTATAATCAGGCTGGGATCTAAAGAAAGTATAAGCATACAAAAAAAATGGAGCAAGAATAAGAAGACTCTATAAATCATGTGACTTTGGACAAATCACTTGACTTTCTATGAGTCCCAAATCCTTGCTACAAAATCAGAAAAGTTAAGTTTAGTCTATTTCTATTTCTTTCATAAGTTTCTTGGAACTTGTGATGTTAAAAGATTTTCGGAACTCTTAAAGCATTAGGAATACTGGTACTTTATACATATGTGAACATTTACATTTTCCCTTATCCTATCCCCCCTTTGAAGAGCAAACCTCAAAGACTATAACTTCTAATATACACTTAATTCACTTGGTACTGTAGAGTGCATTTCACAGGGTATAAAAATTATCAAGTCAGGTGCTGTTTTCCAGAAGTCTTCATAAATTTTATAAGTATCATTATTATTAATCATAGCAATATTTGTAGTGTTTCTGAATTTCAGTCATCTCACCACATCATTTTTTCTAGGGATGTAAACAGCACTTTTCTATATTTTTAGGTATATGTTTACTCCCGTTGTAACTCACACAAAGTTACAACACAATAAGGTTGTGAGTGATAATTCTAAAGAAGTGGGAAGTTTTCTTGGAACTATGTCACAGTCACATTTTTTTTCTTTTTTTTTATTGTTAAGGTATTATTGATACACACTCTTATGAAGGTTTCACAAGAAAAACAATGTGGTTACTACACTCACCCTTAGTAATCAAATCCCCCCCAAACCCCACTGCAGTCACCATCCATCAGTGTAGTAAGATGCCACAGAGTCCCTACTTATCTTCTCTGTGCTACACTGTCTTCTCTGTGACCCTACACACACCATGTGAACTAATCATGATATGCCACAACCACTTTCCCCCTCCCTCCCAACCCACCCTCCACCACCCCTCCCCTTTGGTAACTGCTAGTCCCTCCTTGGACTCCGTAAGTCTGCTGCTATTTTGTTCCTTCAGTTTTACTTCATTGTTATACTCCACAAAAGGGGAAATCATTTAGTATTTAACTTTCTCTGCCTGACTTATTTCACTGAGCATAATACTCTCTAGCTCAATCCATGTTATTGCCAATGGTAGGATTTGTTACTTTTTTATGGCTGAATAGTATTCCATTATGTATATGTATGACATCTTCTTTATCCATTCATCTACTGATGGACACTTAGATTGCTTTCATGTCTTGGCTATTGTAAATAGTGCTGCAATAAACATAGGGGTGCATATGTCTTTCTAAATCTGAGTTGTTTTCCTTGGGTAAATTCCTAGGAATGAATTCCTGGGTCAAATGGTGTTTCTATTTTTACTTTTTTGAGGAACCACCATATTGCTTTCACAATGCTTGAACTAGTTTACATTCCCACCAGCAGTGTAGGAGGGTTCCCCTTTCTTCACATCCTTGCCAGCATTTGTTGTTCCTAGTCTTTTCAATGTTGGCCATGCTAACTGGTATGAAGTGATATTTCATTGTGGTTTTAATTTGCATTTCCATGGTAATTAGCGACGTGGAATACATTTTCATATGCCTGTTGGCCATCTGAATTTCTTCTTTGAAGAAGTGTCTGTACATATCTGTCACCCATATTTTAATCAGGTTATTTGCCTTTTGGGTGTTGAGGCATGTGAGTTCTTTAAATATTTTGGATGTTAACCCCTTCTCAGATATGTCACTTGCAAATATATTCTCCCATACTGTAGGATGCCTTTTTGTTCTGCTGATAGTGTCCTTTGCTGTACAGAAGCTTTTTAGCTTGATGTAGTCCCATTTGTTCATTTTTTATTTTGTTTCCCTTGCCCTAGGAGATACGTTCAGGAAAAAGTTGCTCATGTTTATATTCAAGAGATTTTTGCCTGTTTTGTTCTAAGAGTTTTATGGTTTCATGACTTACATTCACATCTTTGATCCATTTTGATCCATTTTGTGTATGGGGTTAGACAGTAGTCAAGTTTCATTCTCTTGCATGTAGCTGTCCAGTTTTGCCAACACCAGTTATTGAAGAGGCTGTCATTTCCCCATTGTATGTCCATGGCTCCTTTATAGTATATTAATTGACTATATGTGCTTGGGTTTATATTTGGGCTCTCTATTCTGTTCCATTTATCTTGGTTTTGTTCTTTTTCTAGTACCTAATTATCTTGATGACCGTAGCTTTGTAGTAGAGCTTGAAGTTAGGGAGCATAATCCCCCCAGCTTTATTCTTCCTCCTCAGGATTGCTTTGGCTACTCAGGATCTTTTGCTGTTCCATATGAATTTTAGAACTATTTTCTCTAGTTTGTTGAAAAATGCTGTTGGTATTTTGGTAGGGATTGCATTGAATCTGTAGATTGCTTTAGGCAGGATGGCCATTTTGACAATATTAATTCTTCCTATCCATGAGCATGGGATGTATTTCCATTTATTGGTATCTTCTTAATTTCTCTCATAGTGTCTTGTAGTTTTCAGGGTACAGGTCTTTCACCTCCTTGGTTAGGTTCATTCCTAGGTATTTTATTCTGTTAGATGCAATTGTATACGAAATTGTTTTCCTGATTTCTCTTTCTGCTAGTTCATCATTACTATATAGGAATGCAACAGATTTCCACATATTAATTTTGTATCCTGCAACTTTGCTGAATTCAGTTATTAGTTCTAGTAGTTTTCAGCTGAATTATTCAGGGTTTTTATGTACAATATCATATCATCTGCAAACACTGACAGTTTAACTTCTTTGCCTTTTTTTTCTTTGTGTTGTCTGATTGCAGTCACGAGGACCTCCAGTACTATGTTGATAAAAGTGGGGAGAGTGGGCATCTTTGTCCTGTTCCCAATCTTAAAGGAAAAGTTTCAGCTTTTCAATATTAAGTATGATGTTGGGAAAGTTTCAGCTTTTCACTATTAAGTATGTTGTTGGCTGTGGGTTTGTCATATATGGCCTTTATGTGAGGTAACTTGCCTTCCCCATTTTGTTGATAGCCTTTCTTATGCATGGATGTTGAATTTAGTCAAATGCTTTTTGAGCAACTATTGAGATGATTATGTGACTTTTGTCCTTCTTTTTGTTGATGTGGTGTATGATGTTGATGGATTTTTAAATATTGGACCACACTTGCATCCCTGGAATAAATCCTACTTGGTCATGATGGATGATGTTTTTAATGTATTTTTAAATTCAGTTTGTTAATATTTTGTTGAGTATTTTTGCATCTTGTTCATCAGGGATATTAGTCTGTAATTTTCTTTTTTTGTGGTGTCTTTGCCTGTTTTTTGTGTTAAAGTGATGCTGGCCTCTTAGAATGAGTTTGGAAGTGTTCCCTCCTCTTCTACTCCTGGAAAACTTTAAGGAGGATGGGTATTAGGTCGTCACTAAATGTTTGATAAAATTCAGCAGTGAAACCATCTGGTCCAGGAATTCTCTTCTTAGATAGTTTTTGGATTACCAGTTCAATTTCCTTGCTGGTAATTGGTCTATTCAGGTTTTCTGTTTCTTTCTTCGTCAGCCTCAGAAGGTTGTATTTTTCTAGAAAGTTGTCCATTTCTTCTAGGTTATCCAATTTGTTAGCATTTAATTTTCATAGTATTCTCTAATAATTCTTTGTATTTGTGTGATGTCCATAGTGATTTTACCTTTTCCCATTTCTGATTCTGTTTATGTGAGTAGACTCTCTTTTTTTTCTTGATAAGTCTGGCTAGGGGTTTATCTATTTTGTTTATTTTCTCAAAGAACTAGGTGCTGGTTTTATTGATTCTTTCTATTGTTTTATTCTTCTCAATTTTGTTTCTTTCTGCTCTGATCTTTTTTATGTCCCTCCTTCTACTGACTTTTGGCCTCATTTGTTCTTTTTCTAGTTTCATTAGTTATGAGTTTAGAATGTTCATGTGGGATTGTTCTTCTTTCCTCGGGTAGGCCTGTATTGCCATATACTTCCCTCTTAGCATGACCTTCGCTGCATCACACAGATTTTGCGGTGTTGAATTGTTGCCATTGGTCTCCATATATTGCTTTATCTCTGTTTTTATTTGGTCATTGATCCATTTATTATTTAGGAGCATGTTTTTAAGCCTCCATTTATTTCTGGGCTTTTTTGGGGGTTTTTTTTGCATAATTTATTTCTACTTTTATATCTTTGTGGTCTGAGAAGCTGGTTGGTACAATTTCAATCTTTGTGGATTTACTGAGGCTCTTTTTGTGGCCTCATATATGATCTATCTTGAAAATGTTCTGTGTGTGCTTGAGAAGAATATGTATCCTGTTGCTTTTGGATGATGTGTTCTATAGATGTCTGTTAGGTCCATCTGTTCTAATGTGTTGTTCAGTGCCTCTGTCTCCTTACTTATTTTCTGTCTGGTTGATCTGTCCTTTGGAGTAAGTGGTATTTTGAAGTCTCCTAAAATGAATGCATTACATTCTATTTCCCCCTTTAATTCTGTTAGTATTTATTTCACATATGTAGGTGATCCTGTGCTGGATGCAAAGATATTTGTAATGGTTATATCCTCTTGTTGGACTGATCCTCTTATAATTATGTAATGCCCTTCTTTGTCTCTTGTGACTTTCTTTGTTTTAAAGTCAATTTTGTCTGCTACAAATACTGCAACTCCTACTTTTTTCTCTCCATTCGTTGCATGAAATATCTTTTTACATCCCTTCACTTTTAGTCTGTGTATATCTTTTTGTTTGAAGTGAGTCTCTTGTAGGCAGCATATAGACAGGTCTTGTTTTTTTTATCCATTCATAGACTCTTTGTCTTTTGATTGGTGTTTTGAGACCATTTACATTTAGGATGACTATCGAAAGGTGTGTACTTATTGCCATTGCAGTCTTTAGATTCGTGGTTTCCAAAGGTTCATGGGTAATTCCCCTACAATCTAACAGTCTAATTTAACTCACTTAGTGTGCTATTACAAACACAACCTAAAGGTTCTTTTTTTTTGTCCTCCTTTTTCTTCCTCCTCCATTCTTTATATGTTAAATATCATATTCTGTATTCTTTGTCTATCCCTTGACTGACTTAGGGTAGTGGATTTTATTTTGCATCTACTGATTAATTAATTGTTGTACTTTCTTTTCTGTGACTTTATTTCCTCTTGTGACAGCTATTTAGCCTTAGGAACACTTCCATCTATAGCAGTCCCTCCAAAATGCACTGTAGAGGTGGTTTGTGGGAGTTAAATTCTCTCAGATTTTCCTTATCTGGAAATGGTTTAATCTCTCCTTCAAATTTAAATGATAATCTTTCTGGTTAGAATATTCTTGGTTTGCGTCTCTTCTGCTTCTTTGTATTAAATATATCATGTCACTCTCTTCTGGCCTATAAGGGTTTCTGCTGAGATGTCTGATGATAGCCTGATGGGTTTTCCGTGTATGTGATCTTTTTTCTCTCTAGCTGCTTTTAAAAATCTGTCCTTATCCTTGATCTTTGCCATTTTAATTATTATATGTCTTGTTGTTATCTTCCTTTGGTTCCTTGTGTTGGGTGATCTGTGTCCCTCCCTGGCCTGAGAGACTAACTCCTTCCCCAGATTGGGGAAGTTTTTGGCAATTACCTACTCAAAGACACATTCTATCCCTTTTTCTCTCTCTTCTTCTTCTGGTACCCCTATAATGAGAATATTGTACCATTTTGATTGGTCACACAGTTCTCTCAATACTCTTTCATTCTTAGAGATCCTTTTTTCTCTCTGTGCCTAAGCTTCTTTGTATTCCTCTTCTCTAATTTTTATTCCAATTACCATCTCTTCTACTGCATCTAATCTGCTTTTAAATCCCTCCATTGTATGTTTTATTTCTGATATGGAATTTCTCAATGATTGAATCTTTTTCCTAAGTTCATATCTGAGTTTTTGAATATTTTTCTGTACCTCCATGATCATGTTTGTGATTTTTATTTTGAACTCTTTTTAAGGCAGATTGGTGAGTTTAGTTTCACTTGGTCCTCTTTCTGGTGTTTTTGAGATTCTGATCTAGGCCAGGTTCCTTTGACATCTCATATTTGTATTTGACACTCTCTAGTGTCCAGAAGCACTACTTTCTGGAGCTACTCAGCCACTGGAGTGATGTTAATGGTCACAGGGGAGCGGCGCTGGTGCCTGGGGTAGGAAACAGCTTTTCCCTGCTTCCCGGCTGCTTTTCCTGTTTCCACTGTCAGAACCAGTGGGCCGGGCCCACTGGTGTGAGCCTCTGTGATTTGTGTTTGTAGCTGCCACAGGTGGGGCCTCCCTCTGGCTGGCCTGAAGCCAGGGCAGAGACTGCCTGTTTGCGAGCTTGTGCTTGCTGGCTGTGAGGAAGGCACAGGAGGCTGGGTATCACGGTGGAGGGCCTTGGAGCTGAGTAACCAGCCAGGAGGATGGAGCGCCTGCAGCTCCTGAGAGTTCTCAACCTGCTGGGCACAGTGTGCCCTGACCCTTTTGTCTACCTATCTTTTCTCCTGAGCAAGAAGCTGCCACAGTCACTTCAAAAAAAAAAAAAAGTTGCTAAACAAGAAGGAATACCAGAGAATGTTTTGAGTTTTCTTGTAGGCAGCTGTGTGTACACATATTCTTCTTGTGCCGGTTTACTTTGCAGCCACATTAAAAGACCACAGATACTAAGACTTGATAGATAAAAAGAAAGAATAACAATATAAACGATAATAACCCTAGATTTTAAAGTTTATTTGGGTAGACTAACTACAAAGTCAGTGTGAAAATATCAGCAACAGCATATTTGAAGAGATGTCAGTATGAGAGATAACAGCCCATCAAAGAAAACACAGGGCTAAAAATGAACAACTGAAAAGTGAGAACAAAAGAAAAAATCCCTATTATATGTTAAATAGTTATTTATGAATTTAAGTCTTATAGTCAGTAGATTTTATTACAGGGTCAGAACCAACTTCTCTGAGTAAGGCCATGGCCCTTTAGTTTTCTAGAATAACTTTATAAAATAAAATACTGGTGTGGAATTTTTATAAGCCAACTTAATCTTTTCTGCCTGAGCTTCCAAATAGTCACTCTGAACAAGGTTTATAAAGGAGACCACTAACCACTATAAAACTCTCATCTTACTGTGTTGTGAAAGCAGCCAGTACCATTTTCAGTTCTCTACACCTTCAAACGACTCACATTCATTCTGTGATAGAGAATGGGGAAAACAGCATCAGAAGAAACTGGAGGAAGTGAGTAGTTTCTTGTCACCTTTAACTTGGAGTTGTTGACTTGGATTTCCTCTTATCTCCTCATAGACTTGGAATACTTCAACTGTAAGCCCTAAAGAATTCAAGATTTGCTGTAGGTTTCTATTGGCAGTTTCCTTGGGCTTTCCTCCCTCATCTTCAGATTATTCCAGGCAGAAATCAAAAGTACAGAAATACCTAATAACAATAAAAACAAAATATTCTAAGACTAAATGGGTTATAGTCTATACCACTAGGATATTTGTAATAAATGTACAGGGAACTAGAATAATCATGGAAAAAGCATTCAAGTAGTAAAACTGGGACTCTAACCCCTCAATCTAAACAGAGTTCAGAACAGGCAGCCACACCACCCTCAATTCTGAATGACTCCAACTTTAGACAATTCATAATTTAATATTGAAATTTAAGAAACATGTAAGGTATTCAGACAAAAATTATATACCATCTCTTTTGCCCTCTAACGATCACCAGGGAAGGATGGTTTCTCAAGGACAGTATCCATGAAAAATTGCACCAGATGGAGTTATACAGACAAGGAAGAATTTTTTTTAAGACTATTGCAATAGGGAAGAGAGATTGAACTCAAATCCACTGAAACAGAAGGCAAAAGTTTTTAAACATTGGTGTGAGCACAGAAGTACTAGAGGATTTTAATGGGGAGCTATGATCCATGTGATTAGGCCATGTGTGTTTGCTTGTTGGCACTTGCCAAAGTTAGACTCCTACTTTCCCATAGAGACTGGAAGATAGGGATTCTATCTTGATGTCACACTTCTGGGAGAATTGTAGAGGGGCGGAAAAAAGAATTTATAATTTCAAGTTTTCTAAAGTAAGTGCTCTAGGAAAGGGGAGGCCAAGGGCCAATAGTCATGAAGAAATCTATCCAAAGTTTGATCAAGCAGAGGGGAATGTTAAGGCTTTCTTGGTTAACAGTTACAGAACTGATGTCCTCTACAGATACCACTGAAATATCTTTTATGATGTATATACTTACAGAGTTATTCAAAGCAACATGCAGAGACTTCTGGGAAAGCTTGATTAAGATTTATGAGTTTCTCAAAGTTCTGTGCCATGACTCTACTGCTCACCTGCTACGATCTCACACACTGTTTTGAAATAACTTAGTTTTACAGCATAGAATCAACTGTGCTGTGCAGAGGCACAAATGTTATTTGCCTCTTCTTCAGCCAGCAGGAAATCCCTGGAGAGGATGTTGTAAGTGAAAAGGCTAGAGGTGATGTTGAAGGGAAAAGCAATTGCTTCTGACTGCTAATGTTTAATCTGTCCCCTACAGAAATGAAAGCAGTCTTTTATCTTTGAGCAGAATAAGGTGATTTAGAAGGAGAACAAGATGACACCACAGTAGTTGATGCTGATGCCTTAATAGTAAATTCAATTCAGTGTATGACTTATGCGAATTTCAAGACTGAGATAAACTTCACTAATGTAATGGCTTCTGGGGAATAAGTTCAGAATTTCTTTTAAGTCTCTTAAACTGTTGTTGCCATGCCATTCTGGGTTACACTGTAGTGGCAATGTTTGATATCCTGCATTTAATGACTTGTCATCATTTCTATCATCTTCATGGAAATTTGCTTCAGGCTAAAATGTAACTCACAAACTGATGGGAAGTCATAAAGTATTTTTTCCCAAATATGAGAACTTCATAATTCAATGTAAGACAAAACAATAATTCATATAGAATAACCACTTTGATAAATGCCTGTTTAATAATCAATTAAACTTGTTCATTAATATTAACTAATTATCTATAACATCCAGAGACTCTCCTAAATTCTAGCAACTTTGTGTTGAATAACACAAACACAATTCTGGTATGTTTATATACTCTTACTTCTATCTCTTGACAACATTTCAGTTGAGAAGTATTCCTTTGTATATACCAGATGCAAGGATATACCAGTTTATCTATTCACCTGTAGATGGGCATTTGGATTGTTTCCAGTTTTTAAATATAAGTTTTTATCCAGCTTTTAAGTTTCAGTTTTTAAATACAACTGTTATGAACAGTTGTGTAAAAGTATTTGTAAGGTTATGTGCTTTCATTCTAGTGGCTAAGTCCCTAGCAGGATAATGGTTGCATTATATGATATATGCATGCTTAACTTTTTAAGAAATTACCAAACTGTTTTCTAAAGTAGTTGGACCATTTTATACTCCTATTAGGAGTGTATAACAGTCCCAGTTGCTCCACATCCTTTTCAACAGTTGGTATAGATGGACATTTTTAGTTCTAACCATTGTGAAGTGGGTGTTTAATAGTGTCCCCCTATGGTTTTAATTTGCATTTCTCCAATGGCTAGTGATAATGAGCATCTCTTCATGAGCTCACTTATCATCCATATCTCTTCCTTGGTGATGTGTCTGTTCATATCTTTTATTTATTTGTATTTTGGGTGCTTTCATTTTCTATTATTGAGTTTTGAGAACTTATAATGTAATTCTAGATATGTCTTTAATATTGCATTAATACACAATATCTAATCTGTGGCTTTTCTTCCCCTTAGCAGTACCTTTTTAACATAAGTTTCTAGTTTTAATGATGTCTACTTTGTCAATTGTCCTTTTATGATTATGTTTTTTGGGTCATACCTAAAAAAATATTTTGCTGACCCAGGGAAATAAAAATTTTCTCCCAAATTTTCTTTCAAGTTTATGTAGTTATATATTCTATATTTATGATTGATCCATTGAATTAATTGTTTAATGTCCTTTGTGTAAAAAGTTTGGGTTTTTTTTTGCTTATGTATATCCAATTGTTCTAGCATCATTTGATGAAAACACTATCCTTTCTTTACTATATTACCTTTGTATCTGTGTTGAAATCCAGTTGACCATGTGTGTGGTCTACTCCTGGACTCCCCATTCTTTACACATGACTGATTTGTCTACCCTTATGATCATACTATACTGTCTTCATTACTGTAGCTTTATTAAAAATATTGAAGTCAGGTAGTGTCATGTTCCTTTCAGAATTGTTTTGGCTACTCTAGGTCTGCATTTTCATGTAAAGTTTTTAATTACTTTGTTGGTTTCTACAAAAAAAAAAAACCTGATAGGATTTCAATTGTGACTGCACTGAATGTAAGGATCACTTTAGGGAGAGTTGTCATCTTAACAGTATTGAGTCTTCCAACCCATGGACAAAGTATATCTCCCTATCAACTTAAATGCCCTTTAAATTATTTCAGCAATGATTTTAGCATTCAGTGTTGAACATTTTTGCGTATTTGTCAGATTTATCCCTGAGCATTTAATATTTTTGATACTATTGTGAGTGATACAGTTTTAAAACTTTTAGTTTACAACTGTTCTTTGCTAGTAAAAAATATAGTTAATTTTTGTACATTGATATATGCTACATCTTTCATAACTTCTCTTTGTTCTGGTAACATATTTTTGTAAATTCCACTGGATATTCTACATTGAAAATCATGCTGTCTGTGAATAAAGTTTATTCCCAACCTTAATATTTAGTTATTATTATTTTATTACATAGTTTGACTTAATGTAATAGATTATAACTTCCTACATAATATTGAATGGAAGTGATGGGAGGAGATATCCTTTTCTTGTTCCTGATCTTTAGAAGGAAGCATTTGAAATTTAATCATTTTGCATGATACTAGCTATAGGTTTTTATTATGCCATTCACCAGAGTAAATTGCCTTTCAAGTTTACTGATTTCTTTTTCTCAGTCAAGAAGGAATGTTAGAATTTGTTAAATGCTTTTCTCCATGTCTGTTGATATGTCTTTAGTGTTTTCTTCATTTTTTTTAGTGTGGAAAATACATGAATTAATTTTCAAATGTTAAAATAATCTTGTATCTAGGACAAATCTCAGTTGGTCATGGTGCTTTTCTTTGTGTTATTGCATCTGTGTTCATGAGAGATTTATCCATAGTTTTATTTTTACATTCGGTTAGCAGGGTAATTCTGGCTTTTTCGAATGAATTTTGAAGTATTCGTTTTTAATTTTCTAGAGTAGATTGTACACTTCTTGTATTGTATTGTTCTCTAAGTGTTTCTTTGATAAAATTCACTAGTAAAACTATCCAGACCTGAAGTTTTCTTTTTTGGAAGGTTTCTATCTATAAATTCAAGGTTTTCAATAGATATAAGCCTGTTCTGTTACCTTGTTCTTCTTGAGCTAAATGGTAATTTATGTTTCCCAGTGAATTGGTACATTTCATCTGTGTTGTTGAAATTTTTGGCATAAATTTGTTTATAACATTGTCTTATTATTCTTTCTGTATCTGGAGAATTTGTGCTAAAGTGATCTCTCTCATTCCTAATATTGGCTATTTGTGTACTCTTTTTATTTTTTATTTTTTTCTGATCAGTCTTGGTAGAGGTTTTTAAATTGTTTATCTTCTCAAATAAGATTTTGGATTCATTAATTTTTCTATTTTTTTCATTTTGTTTTCTATTTCATTGATTACCACTTTTAAAATTATTTCCTTTCACTTATTTACTTCAGGTTTAATTTGCTCTTCTGTTCCTAGTTTCTCAAGGTAGAAGCTGAGGTTATCAATTGATACCTTCTTTTTTGTATAGGCATTTTTCCCTAAACATTGCTTTTGTGTTATCTCACAAATTTTGATATATGTTTTGTCATTTACATTCAACTAAAAATGCTTTTTAATTTGTATTTTGGTTCTCCCTTTGATCTATGGCTATCTTAGAAGAATTTCCAGAGATCATTATTTTCTGATTTCTAATTTACCTCCATGTGTTCACATGGAATGAACACACATTGTATGATTTTGATTTTTAAAATTTGTTAAAACTTGTATTATGGTCCATAATATGGTTTATTCTGTGTGTAATTGAAAATAAAATATATTTTCCTTTTGTTGGATAGAATGGTCTATTAATGTCAATTAAGACAATTTGATTAATAACCCTCTCTAAATCTTATATATCCTTCTTGATTGATAATCTATTTGTGTTAATTATTGAGAAAGGAGCATTGAAGTATCTTACTATAATTGTGGATTTGTCTGTTTCTCCTTGTAATTCTGTAAGATTTTGCTGCATATGTACTTTTTAATTTTGTTATCATTAATCTATAATTACATGAAGAACATTATGTTTACTAGGCTCTCCCCTACCCCAAATCCTCCCCACAAACCCCATTGCAGTCACTGTCTATCAGCGTACTAAGATGTTGTAGAATCACTACTTGTCTTCTCTGTGTTGCACAGCCCTCCCCTTTCCCCCACCCCCCATATTATACATGCTAATCATGATACCCCCTTTCTTTTTCCCCTCTCTTATCCCTCCCTACCCTCCCATTCTCCCCAGTCTCTTACCCTTTGGTAACTGTTAGTCCATTCTTGGGTTCTGTGATTCTGCTGCTCTTTTGTTCCCTTAGTTTATCCTTTATTCTTATACTCCACATATGAGTGAAATCATTTGGCATTTGTCTTTCTCGGCTTGGCTTATTTCACTGAGCATAATACTCTCTAGCTCCATCCATGTTGTTGCAAATTGTAGGATTTGTTTTCTTCTTATGGCTGAATAATATTCCATTGTGTATATGTACTACATCTTCTTTATCCATTCTTCTACTGATGGACACTTAGGTTGCTTCCATATCTTGGTTATTGTAAATAGTGCTACGATAAACACAGGGGTGCATCTGTCTTTTTCAAACTGGAGTGCTGCATTCATAGGGTAAATTCCTAGGAGTGGAATTCCTGGGTCAAATGGTAAGTCTATTTTGAGCATTTTGAGGAACCTCCATATTGTTTTCCACAATGGTTGAACTAATTTACATTCCCACCAGCAGTGTAGGAGGGTCCCCTTTCTCCACAACCTGGCCAACATTTGTTGTTGTTTGTGTTTTGGATGGTAGCCATCCTTACTGGTGTGAGGTGATATCTCATTGTGGTTTTAATTTGCATTTCTCTGAAAACTAGTGATGTGGAGCATCTTTTCATGTGTCTGTTGGCCATCTGAATTTCTTCTTTGGAGAACTGTCCATTCAGCTCCTCTGCCCATTTTTTAATTGGATTATTTGCTTTTTGTTTGTTGAGGTGCGTAAGCAGTTTATACATTTTAGATGTCAAGCCTTTATCGGATCTGTCGTTTACGAATATATTCTCCCATACTGTAGGGTTCCCTTTTTGTTCTATTGATGGTGTCCTTTGCTGTACAGAAGCTTTTCAGCTTTAAATAGTCCCACTTGTTCATTTTTGCTTTTGTTTTCCTTGCCTGGGGAGATATGTTCATGAAGAAGTCGCTCATGTTTATGTCCAAGATATTTTTGCCTGTGTTTTTTTCTAAGTTTTATGGTTTCATGACTTACTTTCAGGTCTTTGATCCATTTTGAATTTACTTTTGTGTATGGGGTTAGACAGTGATCCAGTCTTGATTACTGTGGCTTTGTAGTAGAGCTTGAAGTTGGGGGTGAGATTTCCCCCCACTTTATTCTTCTTTCTCGGGATTGCTTTGGCTATTCGGGGTCTTTGGTGTTTCCATATGAATTTTTGAGCTATTTGTTCCAGTTCGTTGAAGAATATTGTTGGAAATTTGATAGGGATTGCATCAAATCTGTATATTGCTTTGGGCCGGATGGCCATTTTGGCTATATTAACTCTTCATAGCCAAGAGCATGGGATGAGTTTCCATTTGTTAGTGTCCTCTTTAATTTCTCTTAAGAGTGTCTTATAGTTTTCAGGGTATAGGTCTTTCACTTCTTTGGTTAGGTTTATTCCTAGGTATTTTATTCTTTTTGTTGCAATTGTGAATGGAATTGTTTTCCTGATTTCTCTTTCTATTGGTTCATTGCTAGTGTATAGGAAAGCCACAGATTTCTGTGTGTAAATTTTGTATCCTGCAACTTTGCTGTATTCCGATATTAGTTCTAGTAGTTTTGGAGTGAAGTCTTTAGGGTTTTTTATGTACAGTATCATGTCATCTGAAAATAGTGACAGTTTAACTTCTTGTTTACCAGTCTGGACTCCTTGTATTTCTTTGTTTTGTCTAATTGCCATGGCTAGGATCACCATTACTATGTTAAATAACAGTGGGGAGAGTTGGCATCCCTGTCTTGTTACCGATCTCATAGGAAAAGCTTTCAGCTTCTTGCTGTTCAGTATGATGTTGGCTGTGGGTTTATCATATATGGCCTTTATTATGTTGAGGTACTTGCCCTCTATGCACATTTTGTTGAGAGTTTTTATCATGAATGGATGTTGAATTTTGTTGTATGCTTTTTCAGCATCTATGGAGATGATCATGTAGTTTTTGTCTTTCTTTTTGTTTATGTGGTGGATGATGTTAATGGATTTTCGAATGTTGTACCATCCTTGCATCCCTGGGATGAATCCCACTTGGTCATGGTGTATGAGCCTTTTGATATATTTTTAAATTCGGTTTGCTAATATTTTATTGAGTGTTTTTGCATCTACGTTCTTCAGGGATATTGGTCTGTAATTTTCTTTTTTGGTGGAGTCTTTCCTGGTTTTGTTATTAGGGTAATGTTGGCTTCATAGAATGGGTTTGGGAGTGTTCCCTCCTCTTCTATTTTTTGGAAAACTTTAAGGAGAATGGGTATTATGTCTTCTCTGTGTGTCTGATAAAATTCCGAGTTAAATCCATCTGGCCCGGGGTTTTTTTTCTTGGGTAGTTTTTTGATTACTGCTTCAATTTCTCTGCTGGTAATTGGTTTGTTTAGATTTTGTGTTTCTTCCTTGGTCAGTCTTGGAAGGTTGTTTTTTTCTAGGAAGTTCTCCGTTTCTTGTAGGTTTTCCAGCTTCTTAGCATATAGGTTTTCATAGTAGTCTTTAATAATTCTTTGTATTTCTGTTGGGTCCATCATGATGTTTCCTTTCTCGTTTATGATTCTGTTGATGTGTCTTGATTCTCTTTTTCTCTTAATAAGTCTGGCTATAGGCTAATCAATTTTGTTTATTTTCTCAAAGAACCAGCTCTTGGTTTCATTGATTTTTTTCTATTGTTTTATTCTTCTCAATTTTGTTTATTTCTTCTCTGATCTTTATTATGTCCCTCCTTCTGCTGACTTTAGGCCTCATTTTTCTTCTTTTTCCAATTTTGATAATTGTGACATTAGACTATTCATTTGGGTTTGTTTTTCCTACTTTACATATGCCTGGATTGCTATATACTTTCCTCTTAAGACTGCTTTCGCCACATCCCACAGTAGTTTGGGCTTTGTACTGTCATTGCCATTTATTTCCAGATATTGCTGGATCTCCATTTTAATTTGGTCATTGATCCATTGACTATTTAGGAGCATGTTGTTAAGCCTCCATGTGTTTGTGGGCATTTTGCTTTCTTTGTACAATTTATTTCTAGTTTTATACCTTTGTGGTCTGAAAAGGTGGTGGTTGGTAGGATTTCAATATTTTAGAATTTACTGAGGCTCTTGTTGTAGCCTAGTATGTGGTCTATTCTGGAGAATGTTCCATGTGCACCTGAGAAGATTGTGTATCCTGTTGCTTTTGGGTGTAGAGTTCTATAGATGTCTATTAGGTCCATCTGTTCTAGTGTGTTGTTCAGTGCCTCTTTGTCCTTACTTATTTTCTGTCTGGTGGATCTGTCCTTTGGGGTGAGTGGTGTGTTGAAGTCTCCTAAAATGTATGCATTGCAGTCTATTTCTTCCTTTAGTTCTGTTAGTATTTATTTCACATATGCTGGTGCTCCTGTGTTGGGTGCATATATATTTAGAATGGTTATATCCTCTTGTTGGACTGAGCCTTTTATCATTATGTAATGTTCTTCTTTATCTCTTGTTACTTCCTTTGTTTTGAAGTTTATTTTGTCTGATACTAGTACTGCAGCACCTGCTTTTTTCTCCCCATTGTGTGCATGAAATATCTTTTTCCATCCCTTGACTTTTAGTCTGTGCATATCTTTGGATTTGAGGTGAGTCTCTTGTAAGCAGCATATAAACAGGTCTTGTTTTTTCATCCATTCAGTGACTCTATGTCTTTTGATTGGTGCATTCAGTCCATTTACCTTTAGGGTGATTATCGATAGGTATGTACTTATTGCCATTTCCGGCTTTAGATTCGTGGTTACCAAATGTTCCAGGTTACTTTCCTTACTATCTAAGAGTCTAATTTAACTCACTTAGTATGCTGTTACAAACACAATCTAAAGGTTCTTTTGTATTTCTCCTCCTTTTTCTTCCTCCTTCATTCTTTATATATTAGGTATCAAATTCTGTACTTTTTGTCTATCCCTTGATTGACTTTGGGGATAGTCAATTTAATTTTGCATTTGCCTCACAATCAGCTGCTCCACCCTCCCTACCATGATTTTACTACCTCTGGTGACAGATATCCAACCCTACGAACACTTCCGTCTATAGCATTCCCTGCAAAATAGACTGCAGAGATGGTTTGTGGGAGGTAAACTCTCAGCTTTTGCTTATCTGGAAATTGTTTAATCCCTCCTTCAAATTTAAAAGATAATCTTGCCAGAAAAGTAATCTTGCTCCAGGCCCTTCTGCTTCATGGCATGAAATACATCATGCCTCTCCCTTCTGACCTGTAAGGTTTCTGCTGAGAAGTCTGATGTTAATCTGATGGGCTTTCCTTTGTATGTGATCTTATTTCTGCCTCTGGCTGCCTTTAACAGTCTGTTCTTATCCTTGATATTTCCCATTTTAATTACTATGTGTCTTGGTGTTGTCTTCCTTGGGTCCCTTGTGTTGGGAGATCTGTGGATCTCCATGGCCTGAGAGACTATCTCCTTCCCCACATTGGGGAAGTTTTCAGCAACTGCCTCCTCAAAGACACTTTCTATCCCTTTCTCTTTCTCTTCTTCTTCTGGTATCCCTATAATGCAAATATTGTTCCGCTTGGATTGGTCACACAGTTCTCTCAATATTCTTTTATTTTTAGAGATCCTTTTTTCTCTCTGTGCCTCAGCCTCTTTGTATTCTTCTTCTCTAGTTTCTATTTCATTTATTGTCTCCTCTACCATATCCAACCTGCTTTTAATACCCTTCATTGTGCTCTTCAATGATTGGATCTCTGACCTGAATTTATTCCTGAGTTCTTGGATGTCTTTTCATACCTCCATTAGAATGTTGATGGTTTTTATTTTGAACTTCCTTTCAGGAAGTATCACGAGGTCCATAACCTTTAAATCTTTCTCGGGAGCTGTATTAATAATTTTACTCTAGACAAGGTTTCTTTGGCATTTCATGTTTGTATATGGCGCCCTCTAGTGTCCAGAAGCTCTATTTGGAGCTGCTCAGCCCCTGAAGCAATGTCACAGGTCACAGTGGAGCGGTACTGGTGCCTGGGGATAGGAAAGATCTGTTCCCCGCCTCCTGGCTGCTGTGCCTGTCTCCACTGCCTGAGCCAGTGGGCGGGTCACACAGGTTTGTTTTTGTCTCAGAGCAGCTAGATATGGATCCCTGATTTCCAGAAGTGGCCGGAATCTCAGTCTCCCCAGGAACTCTGCCTGTATTAACTTTCCAACCTGGCAGTCATGCGAGTCTCATGAAAGCACCATGAAATGCAGGTCCGTGCTCCCAGAGCAGATCTCTGGAGCTAGGTATTCAGCAGTCCCAAGCCTTCCACTCCCTCCCTGCTCCGTTTCTCTTCCTCCCACCAGTGAGCTGGGGTGGGGGAGGGCTGCATATATTTTTAAGCTCTGATATTATATGTATAAACATCTTGGACTGTTAGATCTTCTTGATAAAATGACCTTCTTAATCCCTGGAAATTGTATTTGTTTTCAAATCTATTTGGTCTAATAGCAATATAGCCATTCCAGTCTTCTTTTGATTAGTGTTAACATATTATGTATTTTTCCTTTTCCTTTTAACTTATTTGTTTTTTATATTTGAATTTCATTTCTGGATTTACTTTCTTAGCCAGCCTAAAAATCTCTGCCTTTTATTTGTGTTTAGTCCTTACATTTATTTTGTTTATATGACTAGATTGAAATCTGTCTTCTTGCAATTATTTTCTCTTTGTTCACATCTTCTTTTTCAGCTTTAATTTGGATTATTTTTCATGACCCCACCTTATTTCCTTTGTGGTTTATTAGCTGTAACTCTGATTATTTCAATGCTTTATTTATGGTTTATAATATACATCTTTTACTTATCATAGTCTAATTTTAAGTGATACTATATAATCATGAATAGTACATAACCTTATATTAATAAATTTATATTTCTCCCTTCCTGATCTTTGTGTTATTGATATTATATATTTTAATTTCATATTTTTTATATATTTCATATTTAACTTCTTATTTTTTATACCATGCACTACATGAATATTTTTGTTTAAACATCCAATTATCTTTCAAAGAGCTTTAAGTAGTAAGAAAGTATCTTATATATTTACCCAGTTGTTTACAATTCTTTTGTGCTCTTTGATTTTTTTATCCATACTTTCCTGTGGTATATTTTTCCTTTTCTTGAATATATTTCTTTAGTCTTTCTTACAGGAATAGTGATATATTCTTCAAGTTGGCATATGTTTGATATAGTCTTTATTTCACTTACATTTTCTAAATATATTTTCCCTGGGTAGAGAATCTCAGTTTTTTTCTTTCAGAGCTCTAAGGATATTGCTTATTGTCCTCTTGTTTGCACTATTTTTCCAGGGAGAAACCTTCTGTCATGTTATCTTAGTTTTTCTCATTTCTTTTATGCTGAATGAATTTAAGATTATATTTTTATTACTGGTTTTGTAGTTTTCTTCACTTTTCTTATGCTTGGAGTTCAATAACTTACATGAGGTTTATAGTTTTAATTAACTTTGGTAAATAGTGAATCATTTTTCCTTCAAATATATTTTCTGTCCCCTCCTGTGTTCTCTCATGAATGGACTCCTATTTTGTGTATATTAAGATGCTTCATTTCCTCACAGCTAACTTATTCTCTGCTCTTTCATTTTCTCTTAATTCTATATATGTTATTTTGATTAATTTTTATGTACTTTATCCTTAGTTTTTATTGTTCAGTCTTCAAGTTCATTGCTCTTTTCTTCTGTACTGCCTATTCTGTCTTTTATTTCATCTGTGGATTATGAATCTCAAATATTGTAGCTTTCATCTTTAGAATTTCTATTTTGATGACTTTTTACATATTTTATGTGTTTATTTAACATTTGAACATTTACAACATGGTGATTATCATGGTTTTAATGTCCTTTCCTGCTGATTTTAACATCTTCATCAATCCTATTTCATTTTAGATCAACTGGCTTTTTTCCTCACTATGCATCAGAATCTCCTGCTTCTTTTTAATGACAGTAATTTTTTATTGGATTTAAGACATTGTGATTTTTAACATTTTGGATGCTAAATATTTTTGTATTTTGTATTCTTAAGCATAGACCTAGTACATATTAAAGGTACTTGGAAGCAGCAAGAACCTTTCAGGCCTTCCTAATAAAATTTATTAGGTGGGATTAGAGCAGTGCCCTATCTAGGGCTATGTATTGTCCGGTATCTATAGAAGATGATTTGTGTACTTTTCTCAGTACACAACCTGGGACTCTTGAGGTTAGGTTGTCCACTCTGGCTGGTGAGAACCGCCACTGTATCTGGCTTTATGTGAATAACGACTCTGTTACAACCAACCCTTCCAGGTGGAACTTTTCCCAGCCTCATGTAAATTGAGAATCGGTACTCAGAAACATACTCAAGGGAAATTCTCTGCAGATCTCTGAAGTTTTCTCTCTTCCCAGTTTTCTCCTTTCTAGTACTTACTCTGGCTGGCAAAGTCTAGTGCCTTGGTCTCCCCAGCCTCTCATCTCTTTGACTCCAATTCAGATAATCTGAGTAATCTGGGTTACCCTGGCTATGCTGTGGCTGGAAACTCTTTCAAGGAAGTAAGCTGGGGTAGATCACTGGGATCACCTTGTTTATTTCCTGGTCTCAGTGATCACTGTCCTTTGTTTCTGGGTATATGGTGTTTCACAAACTGTTGTTTTATATATTTGTTCAGTTTTTGGTTGTTTTAGGAAGGAGGAAAAAATCTGGTCTGTTATTCCATCCTAGCTGAAAGCCAAGAATGATATTTTTTAAGGATGATTTTATCATATTATTTTATAAAATACTTCAGCTAAGTTCATCCCTCTGGTTCTCATAGGTCCCAAAGATTTCTTCCTGTGTCTTGCAATAAAATTTATAATGTCAATTTTAAATGTTGTACCTTCTGAGTAGTACTATTGGGGTGATAGATTTGTTCTCTTCAGTTCTTATCCCTGCAGCAACAAAGAATTGAAGGGCAGAGACACAGTAATGACGCAAAGTTAAGGTTTTATTTGAATACACCCCAGTGGAGGAGAGGACTAGAGTCAAGACAGACAAAAGCAGGTTTACTTGAATAAAGCAGAGAGGAAGGAAAAACAGGGAGAAAAGGGAAGTTCATTGAAATGCTGCTTGGCATAGGGCATAATCCCTTGCCAAATCCTAAAGCCAATGTCACCTGGCATCTAGGGTATGCTTGAAACTGCATGGCACAGGACCTAAGTCTTTGCCACCCCAGGAGCTGGAAGAGCTGCAGAGCACTGGATGGAGTGAGATTATGTTCTGAGAACTTTCTAAAGGCAAAGAAGGGAGATTTTCAGGTAGGCTACTAAGAAGTATGATTGGATAGCTGCAGTTTTGTCTGGGTTACCCAGGCAATGGGAACTTGCAAGCCTAAGTAAAAGCTCTCAGTAGTTCTTCTCTACTTATTTGGAGTAGTACAGAGTGACACACTCAAAGAACTGTGAGTGCAGGCAACCTCAGGGAGGAGGAGGTGCACTTAAAAGCTTGGACTTTTTCTTTTAGGGAGTTTCAAGAATGGGATAAAGGAAAGTGTCCCGGTGGGTTGCAGGCTTCTCAGGTGGTCTCATGATGTCTATCTATGGTGAGAGACAATATGTCATTATCCATAGCCAGTCTTCTAGGTAATTCTGTAGAATAAACTATTTGTTCCTCTCCAAGATAGTGGTCATTCCCAAGCACTGGGAACATATCAGTTAAGACTGCTTTCCCAGCCTTAGAGTAAGTCCTTGGCTGATTACCCCCTAGTCCTTGGCTAGATCCCCTTAGGAATCTAACCCCCAAACCCTCTGCTCTTAGCCTCAGGATGAGTCTTTCTTGTTCTTACTATGCTATTCACATCTCAGCACTTTTAGAAAAATTAGGGGGCGGAGCCAACATGGCGGCGTGAGTAGGACAGTGGGAATCTCCTCCCAAAAACATATATACATTTGAAAATACAACAAACACAACTAGCCCTAAAAGAGAGACCAGAAGACGCAGGACAGTGGCCAGACTGCAGCTACACCAGCGAGAACCCAGCGCCTGGTGAAAGGGGTAAGATACAAGCCCCGGCCCTGCGGGACCCGAGCGCCCCTCCCCCCAGCTCCGGCGGGAGAAGAGTAGGCAGAGCGGGAGGGAGACGGAGCCCAGGACTGCTGAACACCCAGCCCCAGCCATCCGGGCCAGAGCGCAGACACAGTACGTGCCCAGGGGGCCCTGGATACTGGGGGAACAGGGAGTAAGACCTCTGAGCAGGTGCCGAAGCTGATGCCCCTGTGACAAAGAAAAGCGGGGGCTTTTTGAAAGTCTTAAAGGGACAGGGACTTAACAGCTTGACGGAAACAACCCAGGTCACAGTACAGCAGCTGGAAATTACAGGGAAAACCGGGTGCACTAATCCCCTGGGCAACAGCTCTGAGACCCCTCACGGAGGCAAACAGTCAAGCAGCCCTCCCATCCATTACCCCACCGGGCGCTGCGAAAGCAGAGAAGCAGCCTGAGACAAATTCCGCCCACAGAAAGGGAAATTTCTCCCTTCCGGCCAGGCAAGACACAAAGACCCAGTCTACACGCAATTACCCAACACAAGCCACTAGGGGTCGCAGTTGTCCCAGTAAAGAAAGGCCAGTAGCAAGTGAAAATTTTGGCCCTCCCAGCTGACAGTCAATAGCACCTGTCAACATGAAAAGGCAAAAAAATATGATCCAGACAAGATTAACCCAGACAGCTTTGGCATCTGCTACATCTTCCCCTGAGAAGGAATCTGGGGAGATAGATTTAGCCAGTCTTCCTGAAAAAGAATTCAAAACAAAAGTCATAACCATGCTGATGGACTTGCAGAGAAGTATGCAAGAACTAAGGAAGGAGAATTCAGAAATAAAACAAGCTCTGGAAGGACTTCAAAACAGAATGGACGAGATGCAAGAGACCATTAATGGACTAGAAAACAGAGAACAGGAACGCAGAGAAGCTGATGCAGAGAGAGATAAAAGGATCTCCAGGAATGAAAGAATTATAAGAGTGCTGAGTGATCAATCGAAAAGGAATAATATAAGAATCATAGGTATCAAAGAAGAAGTAGAGAGAGAAAAGGGGATAGAAAATGTCTTTGAAGAAATAATTGCTGAAAATTTCCCCAAACTAGGGGAAGAAATGGCCTCTCAGACCACAGAGGTACACAGAACTCCCATGACAAGGGATCCAAGGAGGGCAACACCAAGACACATAATAATTAAAATGGCAAAGATCAAAGATAAGGACAAAGTATTACAGGCAGCCAGAGAGATAAAAAAGGTTACCTACAAAGGAAAACCCATCAGGCTATCATCAGACTTCTCAACAGAAACCCTACAGGCCAGAAGAGAATGGCATGATATACTTAATGCAATGAAACAGAAGGGCCTCGAACCAAGACTACTGTATCCAGCACGAATATCATTTAAATATGAAGGAGGGACTAAAAAATTTCCAGACAAGCAAAAGTTGAGGGAATTTGCCTCCCACAAACCGCCTCTACAGGGCATCCTACAGGGACTGCTCTAGATGGGAGAACTCCTAAAAAGAGCACACAATAAAACACCCAACATATGAAGAAGGGAGGAGGAGGAATAAGAAGGGAGAGAAATAAAGAATCATCAGACTGTGTTTATAATAGCTCAACAAGCGAGTTAAGTTAGACAGTAAGATAGTAAAGAAGCTAACCCTAAACCTTTGGAACCACAAACTTAAAGCCTGCAATGGCAATAAATTCATACCTTTCAATAATCACCCTAAATGTAAATGGACTGAATGCACCAATCAAAAGACACAGAGTAATAGAATGGATAAAAAAGCAAGATCCATCCATATGCTGCTTACAAGAGACTCACCTCAAACCCAAAGACGCGCACAGACTTAAAGTCAAGGGATGGAAAAAGATATTTCAAGCAAACAACAGAGAGAAGAAAGCAGGTGTTGCAATTCTGGTATCAGACAGAACAGACTTCAAAATAAAGAAAGTAACAAAAGACAAAGAAGGACATTACATAATGATAAAGGGCTCAGTCCATCAAGAGGATATAACCATTATAAATATATATGCACCCAATACAGGAGCAGCAACATACCTGAAACAAATATTAATAGAACTAAAGGAGGTAATAGAATGCAATGCATTCATTCTAGGAGACTTCAACACACCACTCACCCCAAAGGACAGATCCACCAGACAGAAAATAAGTAAGGACAAAGAGGCACTGAACAACACACTAGAACAGATGGACCTAATAGACATCTACAGAACTCTACATCCAAAAGCAACAGGATACACATTCTTCTCAAGTGCACATGGAACATTCTCCAGAATAGACCACATTCTAGGACACAAAAAGAGCCTCAGTAAATTATAAAAGATTGAAACCCTATCAACCAACTTTTCAGACCACAAAGGCATTAAACTAGAAATAAACTGTTCAAAGAAAGCAAAAAGACTCACAATCACATGGAGGCTAAACAACACGCTCCTAAATAATCAATGGATCAATGACCAAATCAAAATGGAGATCCAGCAATATATGGAAACAAATGACAACAACACTAAGCCCCAACTTCTGTGGGACACAGCAAAAGCATTCTTAAGAGGAAAGTATATAGCAATCCAAGCATATTTAAAAAGGAAGAGCAATCCCAAATGAACGGTCTAATGTCACAACTATCGAAATTGGAAAAAGAAGAACAAATGAGGCCTAAGGTCAGCAGAAGGAGGGATATAATAAAGATCAGAGAAGAAATAAATAAAATTGAGAAGAATAAAACAATAGCAAAAATCATTGAAACCAAGAGCTGGTTCTTCGAGAAAATAAACAAAATTGATAAGCCTCTAGCCAGACTTATTAAGAGTAAAAGAGAGTCAACACAAATCAACAGAATCAGAAATGAGAAAGGAAAAATCACGACAGACCCGGCAGAAATACAAAGAATTATTAGAGACTACTATGAAAACCTATATGCTAACAAGCTGGGAAACCTAGGATAAATGGACAACTTCCTAGAAAAATACAACCTTCCAAGACTGACCCAGAAAGAAACAGAAAATCTAAACAGACCAATTACCAGCAACAAAATTGAAGCGGAAATCAAAAAACTACCAAAGAACAAAACCCCCGGGCCAGATGGATTTACCTCGGAATTTTATCAGACATACAGGGAAGACATAATACCCATTCTCCTTAAAGTTTTCCAAGATATAGAAGAGGAGGGGATACTCCCAAACTCATTCTATGAAGCTAACATCACTCTAATACCAAAACCAGGCAAAGACACCACCAAAAAAGAAAACTACAGACCAATATCCCTGATGAACGTAGACGCAAAAATACTCAACAAAATTTTAGCAAACCGAATTCAAAAATACATCAAAACCATCGTACACCATGACCAAGTGGGATTCATCCCAGGGATGCAAGGATGGCACAGCATTCGAAAGTCCATCAATATCATCCACCACATCAACAAAAAGAAAGACAAATCCACATGATCATCTCCATAGATGCTGAAAAAGCATTTGACAAAGTTCAACATCCATTCATGATAAAAACTCTCAGCAAAATGGGAATAGAGGGCAAGTACCTCAACATAACAAAGGCCATCTATGAAAAACCCACAGCCAACATTATATTGAATAGCGAGAAGCTGAAAGCATTTCCGCTGAGATGGGGAACTAGACAGGGATGCCCACTCTCCCCACTGTTATTTAACATACTACTGGAGGTCCTAGCCATGGCAATCAGACAAAACAAAAAAATACAAGGAATCCAGATTGGCAAAAAAGAAGTCAAACTGTCACTATTTGCAGATGACATGATACTGAACATAAAAAACCCTAAGGACTCCACCCCAGAACTACTAGAACTGATATCGGAATACAGCAAAGTTGCAGGACACAAAATCAACACACAGAAATCTGTGGCTTTCCTATACACCAACAATGAACCAACAGAAAGAGAAATCAGGAAAACAACTCCATTCACAATTGCATCAAAAAAAATAAAATACCCAGGAATAAACCTAACCAAAAAAGTGAAAGACTTATATTCTGAAAACTACAAGTCACTCTTAAGAGAAATTAAAGGGGACACTAACAGATGGAAACGCATCCCATGCTCATGGCTAGGTAGAATTAATATCGTCAAAATGGCCATCCTGCCCAAAGCAATATACAGATTTGATGCAATCCCTATGAAACTACCAGCAACATTCTTCAATGAAGTGGAACAAATAATTCAAAAATTCATATGGAACCACCAAAGACCCCGAATAGCCAAAGCAATCCTGAGAAAGAAGAATAAAGTAGGGGGGATCTCACTCCCCAACTTCAAGCTCTATTATAAAGCCATAGTAATCAAGACAATTTGGTACTGGCACAAGAACAGAGCCACAGACCAATGGAACAGACTAGAGAATCCAGACATTAACCCAGACATATATGGTCAATTAATATTTGATAAAGGAGCCATGGACATACAATGGCGAAATGACAGTCTCTTCAACATATGGTGCTGGCAAAACTGGACAGCTACATGTAGGAGAATGAAACTGGACCATCGTCTAACCCCATATACAAAAGTAAACTCAAAATGGATCAAAGACCTGAATGTAAGTCATGAAACCATTAAACTCTTGGAAGAAAACATAGGCAAAAACCTCTTAGACATAAACATGAGTGACCTCTTCTTGAAAATATCTCCCCGGGCAAGGAAAACAACAGCAAAAATGAACAAGTGGGACTATATTAAGCTGAAAAGCTTCTGTACAGCAAAAGACACCATCAATAGAACAAAAAGGAACCCTACAGTATGGGAGAATATCTTTGAAAATGACACATCCGATAAAGGCTTGACGTCCAGAATATATAAAGAGCTCACACGCCTCAACAAACAAAAAACAAATAACCCAATTAAAAAATGGGCAAAGGGACTGAACAGACGGTTCTCCAAAAAAGAAATACAGATGGCCAACAGACACATGAAAAGATGCTCCACATCGCTAATTATCAGAGAAATGCAAATTAAAACTACAATGAGGTATCACCTCACACCAGTAAGGATGGCTGCCATCCAAAAGACAAACAACAACAAATGTTGGCGAGGCTGTGGAGAAAGGGGAACCCTCCTACACTGCTGGTGGGAATGTAAACTTGTTCAACCATTGTGGAAAGCAGTATGGAGGTACATCAAAATGCTCAAAACAGACTTACCATTTGACCCAGGAATTGCACTCCTAGGAATTTACCCTAAGAATGCAGCAATCAAATATGAGAAAGACCAATGTACCGCTATGTTTATCGCAGCACTATTTACAATAGCCAAGAATTGGAAGCAACCTAAATGTCCATCTATAGATGAATGGATAAAGAAGATGTGGTACATATACACAATGGAATACTACTCAGCCATAAGAAAAGGGCAAATCCTACCAGTTGCAGCAACATGGATGGAGCTGGAGGGTATTATGCTCAGTGAAACAAGCCAAGCAGAGAAAGAGAAATACCAAATGATTTCACTCATCTGTGGAATATAAGAACAAAGGAAAAACTGAAGGAACAAAACAGCAACAGAATCACAGAACTCAAGAATGGACTAACAGGTACCAAAGGGAAAGGGACTGGGGAGGACGGGTGGTTAGGGATGGATAAGGGGAGGCAGAAAAGAGGGGTATTAAGATTAACATCCATAGTGGGGTAGGAGAAAGGGGAGGGCTGTACAACACAGAGAAGACAAGTAGTGATTCCACAACAGTTTGCTACGCTGATGGACAGTGACTGTAAAGGAGTATATAGGGGGGACCTGGTATAGGGGAGAGCCTAGTAAACAAAGTATTCGTCATGTAAGTGTAGATTAATGAATAATAAAAAAAAAAAAAGCAGTTCCTATGTGGTGACCTCTAATGAGTTCTACACAATGATATAAAGGGCATATAAAAGTGTAGGCAAAGGGTCTGTTTGTGTTTATACAGAGGATTAAAGCCTAATTTGGCTACCCCGAAAATGAACTAAGATACGATATGAAAAAGAACTTCCAACATCAGCACTCTTGGGAAGACTCATGACAGAAGATGATCAGCAAACAAAAAAACTCCAACAAAGATCCACGCACTGTCACAGGTGTAGATGCACTCATCCCACCAGTTCCTGGACTTGCCATGGGAATGATGAAGGAGATATCTAAGCTGGCCTGTGCATACAGTAAAACAAAAATTGGACTGGATCTATACTGTTGGAACTCAACCAAGAATTAGGAGAAGTGCAAATTGTAGCACCCCAAAATCTTACAACCACAGACTATTTATCGTTAAAAGAACATACGGGATATGAACAGTCCCCAGGAATGGGTTGTTCTAGTTTATCTGAATTCTCTCAGACTGTTTAAGTTCAGTTGGACAATATCCACCATATCATAGATAAGTTTTCACAAATGCCTAAGGTGCCTAACTGGTTTTCTTGGTTTCACTGGAGATGGCTGGTAATTACAGGTATGCTTTGGTTAGGTAACTATATTCCTATTATGTTAATGTGTGTGCACAATTTAATTAGTAGTTTAAAACCTATCCATGCTGAAGTTACTCTACAAGAAGATATGTCAAAGAAATAATCAATCTTCCCAGGTTTTCTTCTGCCTGCTACTTCTGTAGCTTTTCTTCTTCCTACCTAATCACAACCTTTAAATAGAACTTGTGCCACATGTCGAATTTACCGAGTATCGTAATTATTCCAAGTGGTAAAGACACCTCAAGACAAATGTTGGGCATAGAAGCCACAGGGCATAAATATGCAAAGAAGTAAAAAGCTAACCTTTTCAAACAATAAGGCTTCTGTCTCACTTACCAACTTAACATTTCCCTGTATGGCCCCGGAAGATGACTGGTTAGCCAGAGACGGGTAAGATTCCTCAAGGGATGAACAACCTAAGACAGGCACAGTCGCAGGGGGCCATCAGGTGAGAAAATGGGGAGCAGCAGAGGTGAGGCTTTGAACCTCCCCTCTCATGTTCTGAGAGAAATCTTCTGCATATATGGATGTTTATTGCCCTCGTCTAGCTCGGATTAACACATAGTCTACAGGCACACACCTGATCATCTACATTTGCTCTCTTACAACACTAAACTCTGTTTTCTACCTTTATCTCGTATCTACCTACCACTTCAGCATTTTATTAAAAATAATAATAATAGAGAAATGTGGTATCCACATATAAATCAAGTTTAAAAATCAAATGAATATTCATATTTGAACTGACTGTGTATAGTTCATAATGCATGAACAAAACCGAAAGCTTCTGTGATGACTGCCCTTGCACTGTTCACCATGAAACTTATTCACTATGTAAGAATTTGTACTCCATGTAAGAATTTGTTCGTTATGCATCAGAAGATTGGAGACTGACGAAAATTAGGCTTGGGGTGGATTAATGATTGTGCATTGAGTATTGACCCCCTATACAGAAATTTATTGTGGTTAACAACTATTTGATCAATAAATATGAGAGATGCCCTCACAAAATATATATATATATATATATATATATATATATATATATACATATATATATATATATTTAAACACACTTCCAATTGTAAAATAAATAAGTAACCGGGATGTAATGTATAGCATAAGGAATATAGTCAAAATATTGTAACAACTTGGTATGGTGATACCTGGTACCTAGAATTATCATGTATATAAATGTTGAATCACTGTGTTGTACACCTGAAACTAATGTAATGCAATACTGTTGTCAACTACCCTTCAATAAAAAAAATAAATAAATAAAATATTCCTACTCAAAAAAAAAAAAAAAAAAAAAAAGAAAAATTAATCCTAATACTTGTCTCGCATCTCTGCTCTATCTCACCTGCATTAGCTAGGGCAAGTCTCAAGGTCAGCCCAGAGTTAAATCATGTGGAATGATCTCACATTGCAAAAGGGTGTTAACTCTGTGAGTCTTTTCTGGCTCTCTGGCTTTATCTGATTAAATCCCTGAGTTCATGGTGAGCTCCACACTCTTTTCATCCCACTCGCATCTGTCTTCTGCCTAACAGTACTGTATTATGAAATGGTATTCTAGATTGTTTTTGTGAAGCTTATTTTCAGTGTCCAACTGGAAGGGAAAAATACCTTACTTTATTGTGAATGGGATGACCTTAAGTAAAATGAGTTTGATTTGGGGGAACCCTTTTTCATTATCTCAGTAGGTTTCCTTTTGCCATTAGTAACCTCAAATAATTAGTCTCTGTTGAAGGTGGTTTCTCCCTGCAGGCAGACTTTGTTTTATATCACCAATCTTTACTGAAGCATACACTGATAACTAAGTTGTTATTTGATCGCTCAAATCCAATGTGCCTGGGAAAATATCTTAATAACTTGCCACTAGAATTAGTCCTCTGAAATAAATTTTTCCCCTTTGTAAAAATGCATTTATATGAATCCTGTGGGTGGAGAATTAGAAAATTAAGGCATAAATTTGCAGACAGCAAATGGGCCTAAGAATAAATGAAAAATAATTTTAGGGTGTGTAGAAACAGATGAAAACAAGCAGAAAGGGTCACACACAAGAAAGAGTTGAAGTAACATGGTAGGAGACTGAAATCTGAAAGACAGAGACAACCTAGGACTTCTAAAATACAGAATGAATAATATTTCATCTATGTTCACATTTTCATAGTGTAAATGTTCTTTATCTCTCCTGATTTTCAGAAAAATCTGATTGTGCCCAGAGATCCTCGTATAATCTTATGAAGTAAGCTAAAGTCTTCCAGGGTAAAAGGTTTTAATAAACTGTCACTAGCCGATATAATATAGTAAGGCTTCACTGGTTCCACTCACAACAGACAATTTATATAAATTACAAAAAGTAGATGCAATGAAAGTATGAGGTAATCATATGTCTTTATTTTATTCAGTGCCAGGATAACATTTACAGGCTTGGTCTATGGAATATTTATTTTACAGAATAGAAGAAGTTAACCTCTAGACATCACCCAACATCTTTGTTATCTATTGCTATTGAACACATAATCCCAAAATCTAGTAATAAAACAATAAACACTTAATTGACATTGTCTTCTGTGGGGCGGGCGTCAGGCATGCCTTGGGCTAGAGCTCTCTCACAAGGCCACAATCAAGGTGTCATTTGCATTTGGGGTTGCAGTCTCATCTGAAAGTTCAAATGAGCCAAGTTCCCTTCCAAACTCACTTGAGCAATTTTTGAAAGGGCTCACTTTCTCATGAGCTCTTACATGGAAAGTTTTGGTTCCTCTCTGATTGTTAGCCAGAAACTTCCCTTAGTCTCCTGTGTAGTTGCTTCTCCATAGGGTACATCACAACGTGCATTGGATTTTTCCAGAGCAAGAGAAGATAATCTAATTTTTGTAATCTAATTTCAGAAGTGACATACTATACTTTTTAGAAATGTATCATTGGGTCTGGCCTATGCTCAAGGAGAGGCTATTACATAAGAGTGTGAATACTAAGATGTGAGAATCATTGAAGGCCACCATTGGGCCTGCCTACCACACCCAACAAAAACAAAATGTGGTAATTAATGTTCATCACTGTCAGAGTAAATTATTAATTAACTCATGGCTTAGAAGGATAGATATCTTCCTGTATATTGGTTGAGAGAATCCTCAAGAAGTTGTGATGTGGTCCAATTGCAGTTTATGTATGACTGAGTGAACTACAAATTCAAAAATACATGTTCAATTGTAGGATCAGCCCACTTGTAATTAAATTCTTCTGTTGAAACTTTATATATATATATATATATATATATATATATATATATATATATATATACACACACATACACACATATATGTTTTGTTTTTCTTTTCTTTTATATTTTTCCCTCTAGTAGTTGGTAATATGCCAGAAATTTTAACATGCAGTGGATTAAGTTTTATGATTGTGACCACATGGCAAACAATAACCAGCATGCATAAGATAAAGTGAATTATTTGAAGAAAGGTGAAACACAGAACTAGGCACAATTGCTGGAAATTATTCACACCTCTCACTACTTCCTTTGCAAAGGAATAAATACCACTTGCTGCATATAATTAGATATCCTTGCCATTTTGATGGAAATATTCAAGGACAGTCTACCTCAGCTGACATCTGGGTTTTACAAGTTCCACATCAAAGCAAATATATCCCCCACTCAATTTGCTCTTCTTTCTAATGTCATGCTTTTGTTAACAGCATCGATATGTTTATATTTTCAGAGTCATCCCTTATTCTACATACCATTCTCCATATAACCATTTATTTGAAAAATATCTGAATTCTATGCATGCAGCAGTTCTTATACCATCTCATTGGCTCTACTGCCATAGCTAACACAAAAATTATCTGTTTCTTGAATGATTTTAGTAAGCTCTCTTCGGCTTCCTGATCCAAAATTTTCTTTACCATATTCTCTCCATTTTATTCTTTCAAGAGTAAGCATCTCATGTAATTAAGCATATCAACCTCTTGTGATATAATATTCACTTATCAAACTTCTTAGGCTAAGATACTCTATTCTTTACCAAACCTATACTGAGGGTTAATCTGTTTTTCTTCCATGCTGCCTCTGAAATTGACATTACTATATTTATTTGCCTGTTTTAAATTTTGTAATTTCTTTCCCATCTTCCCATCTTCCTTCCCACTAATTATGTCTAAAACTTTCTCATCCAGCATGATGGTAATTCACTCATGGAGCCTTATTTGATTGTGCTATCTAAAATTTCCTCAACCTAAATTGTGCTCATACTTAATATTACATTTGTTTGTATATTTTATCATCCCTATCAGACTACAAGGTAATTGTTTATCAGTGTTTTCCACCAAGTATCTATCACTGGATCTTACGTGAGTAGACTTTCAATGAAGGTGCAAAAGTTAACTGGATGAACAGATGAACCAATGGTAGGGATATAAGTACCACCCCACCCACGTACACATATATGTAAAAACACCATTAAGCACTTACTACATTTTAGGATGTCCCTGCTTGGACACATGCAGTGACGGGATGAGGTTCATCCACGTCATTTTTCATTCTGTTGCCAGACCACTCTATTTGCCCAAATATTTTTATTTTAATAATCCAAAAATCTGAATTATAATTCTTAATATCTATTAATTATAGCTATAGTTGTGGCAATTGCTTCATAATTTTATATTAAATTATATAAAATATTTTTACAATAAAACCTAAAGATTCACAGAACAAACCTACCTCTTATCTGTTTTTTTGTGTCATATCTTAACCCTTCTTGTTAAATATTAATCATGTACAAAGCTCCTCTAATTACTTTTCTTCAAAATTAGCATTAAAAACCACTTTAGATACACCAGAAAAAGGGTTAATACTGTTAAGCTGAGTAAAATCTCATACAAGTAGAGCTTCAATAAGCACTATTATTCGAAAAATAGAGAAAGAGCATAGAGAGTCATTTAAAATAATTAAGTAAAAGTGTAGGCAAAGGGCCTGTTTGTGTTTATACAGAGGATCAAAGCCTAATTGGGCTACCCCGAAAATGAACTAAGATACGATATGAAAAAGAACTTCCAACATCAGCACTCTCTGGAAGACTCATGCCAGAAGATGATCATCAAAAATCCCCAACAAAGATCCACGCACTGCTACAGCTGCAGATGCACTCATCCCACCAGTTCCTGGACTTGCCATGGGAATGAAGAAGGAGATATCTAAGCTGGCCTGTGCATACAGTAAAACAACAAATTTGACTGGATCTATACTGTTGGAACTCAACCAAGAAATAGGAGAAGTGCAAATTGTAGCGCTCCAAAATCTTACAACTACAGACTATTTACTGTTAAAAGAACATATGGGATGTGAACTGTCCCCAGGAATGGGTTGTTTTAATTTGTCTGATTTCTCTCAGACTGTTCAAGTTCAGTTGGACAATATCCACCATATCATAGATAAGTTTTCACAAATGCCTCAGGTGCCTAACTGGTTTTCTTGGTTTCACTGGAAATGGCTGGTAATTACAGGTATGCTTTGGTTATGTAACTGTACTCCTATTATGTTAATGTGTGTGCACAATTTAATTAGTAGTTTAAAACCTATACATGCTGAAGTTACTCTACAAGAAGATGTCAAAGAAATAATCAATCTTCCCATGTTTTCTTCTGCCTACTACTTCTATAGCTTTTCTTCTGCCTTCCTAATTACAACCCTTAAATAGAATTCGTGCCTCGTATCAAATTTATCGAGTATCATAATTCTTCCAAGTGGTAAAGATACCTCAAGACAAATGCTGGGCATAGAAGCCACAGGGCATAAATATGCAAAGAAGTAAAAAGCTAACCATTTCAAACAATAAGGCTTCTCTCTCACTTACCAGCTTTACATTTCCCTGTATGGCCCTGGAAGATGACTTGTTAGCCAGAGACGGGTAAGATTCCTCAAGGGAGGAACAACCTAAGACAGGCACAGTCGCAGGGGGGCCATCAGGTGAGAAATTGGGGATCAACAGAGGTGAGGCTTAGAACCTCACCCCCCCTCGTTCTGAGAGAAATCTTTTGCATCCCTGGATGTTTTATTGCCCTGGTCTAGCTTGGATTAACACATAGTCTACAGGCACACACCTGATCATCTACATTTGCTCTCTTACAACACTAAACTATGTTTTCTACCTTTATCTTGTATCTACCTACCACTTCAGCATTTTATTAAAAATAATAATAATAAAGAGAGAAATGTGGTATCCACATATAATTCAAGTATAAAAATCAAACAAATATTCATATTTGAACTGATTATTTATAGTTTATAATGCATGAGCAAGACTGAAAGTTTCTGTGATGACTGCCCTTGTACTGTTCACCATGTAACTTATTCACTATGTAAGAATTTGTTCTCCATGTAAGAACTTGTTTGTTATGCTTCAGAAGATTGGAGACTGATGAAAATTAGGCTTGGGGTGGATTAATGATTGTGCATTGAGCATTGACTCCCCTACAGAATTTTATTGTTGTTAACCACCATTTGATCAATAAATATGAGAGATGCCCTCTCAAAAAAATAAAAGTACACACTTCCAATTGTAAAATAAATAAGTAACCATGATGTAATATATAGCATAAGGAATATAGTCAAAATATTGTAACAACTTTGAATGGTGATAGCTGGCAGCTAGAATTATCATGTATATAAATGTTGAATCACTGTGTTGTACACCTGAAACTAATGTAATATTGTGTGTCAACCACCCTTCCATAAAAAATAATTATCTACAAAATTAAGTGATAGTTCTATGGTACAGGTGTTAGCTAACTTGACAGTGATAATCATATTCTGATATAAAATTTATCAAATCAACATTACACATTTTAAATTCACACAATGTTTTATATCAATTATATTCCAATAACAAGAGATTTAAATAAAATAATGCATATAAAGCACTGAGTAGCATGTTTTGGTAGAGAGAAAGTCCACAGGGTAAATTAGTATTATTGTTAATCAAAGTATTAATAAATATCTGTGGTGAATGTATAAAAAATTTTCAGCCTTTCTGGAAAACAAGAAATATAGTTAATGGGTATACATTTGGTTAAGAAAATATTCTTATTAATTTTAGTAATGCTTATCTCTGGGTTATGAGATTCTTGGCATTTTTTATTGTGTATCATTCTTTAGATTTTTTCAAGTTTTTAAATAATGACTGTTTTCTTTTATAGTTAAAAATGAAGTTTTGTTTCTTTGTTAAATACCTCCTTGTTTTTTATTTCATTTTACATGTCTCATTGTATTCGGAGCCTAAATCTTCCTGACATCTTCTCTCAGATACTTAAAATCTTGTTGTTTTTATCCTTTGATATGATTTATGTTCATTGACAATACAAACTTATTTCATACCGGGTCTATTCATTTATTTGGCTATATTTCTTTCTATTTTCAGGTAAAACTTACTTAGGATTATTTTTTAGAATGAAATTATTAGATCAATGATTCTCAAATATTTCTGTTCTTAAATATTCTGTTCTTAAACATTCTTACACCCTTTGATAGTCATTCCCATCAATACCAATATTGGACTCGCTTTGGCAATACCCCAAACTAGGAATAATGTAGTCTGTGTATAAGGCATATAATTGAGTCTGTGTGTGTGTGTTTGTGAATGGTTAAAAAATCTTACAAGTAATCCTGATAAATTTACTCTCAACTTTTATTGAGTTTACTCCTTTAGAGCTCCCATCCATCTGAGACATTTAATTTTTCAGGTCTTGGCTGTGGAACACTATGTGAAGTGATGGAAATAGTCCTGGAGTTGTTATCAGATGACCTCGGTCCGAGGCCTTGCTCTCCTCCCAAGTCTTCTATTCAGGGCACTCACTTAGCCTTTTTTGCTTCCCTTCCGATTTTAAAATAGAGATAAAATATCTCATAAAGAAGTTGCCAGAATTAAATGAGTTAATACGAAAACTCTTTGTAGGATAAAAAAGGTTATATAATCAAAGCATGCTTATTACTATTATTTTCTCTTAACTTTGAAGGGTGCTTACTTAACATTTAAGACCTTTTCCTCATTGTGCTCTATCTCTCAGCCCTTTCATTATTTTGAAATCCAATGTCTCAGGCTCATTTTCAGGCTTTTTCACATTGCCAATTAGTTCCAACTGGTTCTTTCTTTTTGTCAGGCCACTTTGGAAGCTACTGTGGGTAAAGGCCTAGAAACATCCCTAAAAAATTGACAAGCATAATTTTTAAAGATCATTAAATGCCTCCATAAATCCATCAGACTATCTTATATGTAGATAAATTATTGATATAACAGATATTATGACAGTAGTAATAACAGAAAAGGAATATAGATGATATAAAATGAAATTAATATTAGTATTAAATCTAGTTGATAAAAAAATTAATCAGATACAATCAGGTTACTTAATATAAATGTAAAACAACCAAAATTATTTTTTAAAAACTTAATGCATTAAATGATACTCAATTGCTTAAAATTCTTCAATGGGTTCCCTTGCATGTAGAATCAAGTCCCAATTTACAGATTTTTTTATTTAAAATTAATCTGTGTATGTGTTTGTGTTTGTGTGTGTGTGTGTGTGTGTGTGTATTTTATGAGTTCTCTACCTGCTCTAATTGTTCTCATGATGAGAAAAGTTATATTATAGTTTAGTTCATATTTGGATTGAATAAGTACTCAGTGAATGCATATTTTCCATTGGTAAAATAAAACTAATATGGGCTATTGGAATTTTAGAGACATTTAAAAAAATTCTTGCCTTTTGTTTTTTTCTATAAGGGTTCTTAGTAAAATAATTAAATCTATCAATGTTCAAATCAAATTAGATAATGGAAGTGAAATTAATTTAGAGAATTTAAAATGCTACTTATTTGGTGGTATATATAGACATGTATGTATATGTATATGTATATGTATATGTAAGTTACATGCATATGTAAGTCTTTAGCAGTAAATTGAAAAATTATTTTGAGAATCTTATATAGTAATTCCTTCATTCATTCTCATTTGTTCTTTTCTGTTTTCTCTCTCTTTCTCCTTGTAAATAACATAACTTTATAATAATTATAAAAATTTCCTAGTTGGGAATTCTAGAAATTGAGGTTTGATGTTATACTAATCATGGATAAGTGTAAGAAGCTGTTTCTTATTCTTTCTTAATTTGTAGGTGATTTTTTTATTAATCAGTAGCATTTGAATTTGAATAAATTTTGTGACAGAAGCAGAGTTTTCAGTAATAGTGATAATATGACAGTCTACTTAGTTCAGGCCTTATGTTGTTTAATGAACGTATGTAAAGAGCTGTGCATCAGCCTATCTACCCTTGACTGTTAGTAAGGGTGCATGGGGAACTAAGGGAGGCTAATAAATTCCATGTTTATTAGTTTTTATTTTTAAACAGAGCTAATTAGAAGATATTCAGGACCAAGACTTAAGAGAAGCATCTGAACATAAAGCAGAACTAAATAACACTAGCAGGTGAAAACACTTAAGGAGTTAAAACTAAAAGTGACAAATCTTAAGGATGTGACTTTTAACTCAGGGTTTGAGTCTAAGAGTATTTTCTAATCTATTTTAACGAGATTAAACCATATTTTCAAACATATCCCAAGCTCTTTTTTAATAAGTAACCTTAATTTTAATGTGGTTTCCAATTCATTAACTTAGTAACAGAAACTGTTGGTATAATAAAACCAAAAAGCCAATATTATTCTTACTATTTCCTATCACATATGTATATTTTAAATTAATAGGTGAGAAGGTATTATAACCACTATAAATATAATTATTTGGACCTGCCATAATAGCTGTAATAACTTTAAACTTGTTCTTTAATCAACTAATGAAAGATACAGTGAACGTTTCCCACATTAAATATTTCTGAAGATATACAATTTGAAGAAAAAATTTTCGTTTGTTTTTCATCTCTTTTCTTGCTACAAAATTACTAAATATGTTAAAATCTGACCTTCCCTGACTCTTGTTTTAAGCCAACAAAAGTCTTCACTATTTTAAAAGACTAAAAATGTCCTAAATAGATTTATTATTAGTTCAGTGCAGAGCATCAGTCTGTGTGCCATGTTCAACTCTCCCAAGTCAATTTATTTGCTCACCTCAGGGTAACCTCAGATCTTAGATTAATGTCATTTGATAACAGAGTGCAATTCTGCATGATGTATTTACAGTTGTCAAAGACAATGCTTTGATGAACGCCTTTAAAGTAGAATAAATATCTTATGCTATAAAACAAGTGGCCTGGTATGCTTTTGCAACCATAATGACCACTTTTCAGAGGTAAAAATACAAAAAAATTTTAAAAGACAATGAAAATAGGCCAGTGGTAGTGTTTTTCTCTATACCCAGATCATCAGATCATTCTCACTGGTTCCCACTGAAGCCACTTTTTCTAGAGTTAACAGGGATGCAGGTGCAAATGATACACAGGTATAAACAACTGGCCCAATTTTTTAGTCATCAACATTGTGAGAATATTGAAGGGCTCTACATAAATAGAAGACAGATTCTGCTTCTGAGAAGTAAAAAAATCCCCTTCATCTATTAAATTAGAGCAGTTTTATATTGAAAGCTGGTTATGACAGAGAAACCAATATTCTTTAACTCTGAAACTTGTTCATGAAAATTAAATTGAAAATCAGTAAAATACTGATTTTTCTACTGCAAGGCAATTTAGAATGTCTTGTCCACATGCTAAAGAAAAAAGCCTAAAAAATTATCTTACTCTGATTTCATACACATGCTTTGTGGAATTCTGGATGTTTTCTTAAAAGAAGAGATTTGGTCATTGTCCCTAAGTAGTATAAAACAAAACAGCAATCATCTAATCCAAAGTAACAGAAGTCTATTTTATATCCTAATACCACACTGTTTGTGTTGGTGATATGCACCTGATTCAAGTTTGTGTTAGTAGGCCCTAACCCCTAACATAGTTCTGGATGAGAGCAGATGTACAGTGTCTGTGTTTGGATCAATAGATATTGCTTTATTTCTGAAAAGAATTTTGAATGAGTTTTTTCCATCAAATATTATTATGGTAGCACTGTTAAATTTCTTCTTGGGTTTTTAGGGATTAAACTTCCTTCAAGTTACTTACTAGCATCCAAAAAATGCATTATAATTTGTTTCATAAATCACCATGTTATTAAAGATATTTAGGGAACAGAAAATACCATCTAAAATTAGAATGAAGCTTTAGCATATAGGTATGTGTGTATATATGTATATATATAAACCCTGGTCTTTTAATGTTAAATAAATAAATAAAATACATTAAATACATATATATTTAATTTATTTAATGAGTAATGGATCATATTTAGTGAGTACTTATTTTTTGCTAGGCACTATTGTTAAGTGTGACTGTTAACTCACTGACTGCTCACAATAGCTCCATGAGGTTCTGTATCACCACTCCAGTTCTCTAGATGAGAAAACTGATGTATAAGGGGGTATTTGCTAAGATCATAAAGTGAGGCAAGTGCACAGTCAGAATTAGAACACTGACCTTCTGTCTTTAAAGCTGATTCACTTAACCTCTTTTCTTTAATGTCTCTTATTAGGCCTTACTGTAATTTTGTGATGGCACCTGATTATTGAGGCATCTGTAACCAGTCTATAAACCCTGGTCTTTTAATTGACATATTCATACAATTGGCTCCTTCCCTTCCATTTTAATATGCTCCCAACATTAACACAATAGTCTACTTCATTTTGATGTACTTCATTTTGATGCCTGTGAATTTCAGATTAGTCAAATTAGTATTCATTGTTTTATTTTTTATTTTTTTCCTTTTATCTAAATCAACTGAAAGGAAATTATCAGTGATTCAACAGCCTTCCCTTTCTTACTAATTTAAGCTAGATGGACTGAGGGAATAGGAACTTCCATGGGAAGACATGGGATAAGTGTGTAAAAGGGAAGGTCTTAGGGGGATATTAAAAACCCCATGGCCTGTCTAGCAGAAATTCTTAGGTTCCATAATAAAAAAAAATTCAAAGTCTGTTGACATTGGTCCCACCCTATTTGAGCTGGATTATTGCACTTGCCCCTTTACATGCCTCCTGCACACCTCCACTCTTACCTCGTGTAGTCTACTCTCCACATAAATAACAGTGACTCAAAATAATAATAGTAACAAGTTCATAACTCTATTCTCAAAATTCTGCTTGGATCCTTACTTCATTCAGATTAAAACTAGGAGATTTTCAATGGAGTGTTTGGCCCTAAAAGAACTCTTCCTGTACTTGTGTGAGAGGAATTTTCTCAAAGTGCTCAATCCCCACCACCAGGTCTCTTGCTCACCACCCTTGTGGCAGTCTAGTTGGTGAACACAGAAAATACGGATCACTCTTCTGCTTCCTTCAGGCACTTCACAGGTAGCTCCATCCCTTCCTTTAGTGTTTCGTGCAAGTTTCATCTAAACGGAGAAGCTCTTACTACATATTCCTATAAGACAGCAAAACCCAGTGCCACTCTCACACTCACTGCCCTCCTCCTCTCTGCTTTGCTCTAATTCATTGTTTGTCACCTGATTGAGTGTATTGGTTGTTTATTGTCTGTTTCCTCCCTATAATGTAATACATGTATCACAACGGGAAGGACTTGGCCAGTTCCAGGCACTGCTGTGTCTCTCACCTGTGCCCAAAACAATGCCTGGCATCTAGTAGGCATTTAAAAACTATTGGGTTAATACAAGAACTGATGAAGGAAGAGGAATAGAATAGGAGAGGGGTATAGAAAATGAGAGGTGGAAAAGTACCTCAGATAAATAGCTATCCACAAATATTTCCTAAGATCTGTTCAGTATCAGTGAAAGAATGAGGAGATGCATGTATTAAATCTCTCTTCTCTATGATGCCAGAACTGTAGACCATTAGAAAATTATGATTCATTGTTGACATTGTATTTCACTCTGTTCATAAATGAGGTATCCTTTTTGATATCCTTGCTGATTTACTACCTGTTCTGTGATCAGATTTGCAAATATTATATTTGTAATACAATTTTATAAGCCATTTTCTATTCCATTCGTTGTGTTAGGCCTACCTAAGGAGAAACAATAAAACAGGAGATACTTTTCATCTCACACAACTTCCTCTATCTGTAGTTTTCCCTGGTGTTTCTCTCCTTTGCCACTACTCTTCATGCTCACTGTCATTCAGATTTTCTCCCAGGTCTTCTCCACATATCCGTCAGTCTGTAACTAGATCATTTACACCTTAAGGTGAAATTTAATCAACACCTGTTTTCTCTCAGATGTGATTTTGTTTTAAGACTTATTTGGTATATTCATCTCAAGCATCCCTGTTTTAAAATTTATCTAAACTCTACATATCTTCAGATATATTATCATGCATCTGTGCCATGAAAAATGGAACACACACACCGAAAACATAGTATTTTCTGCACTGCAGTTTGCAAGTCTCCTAAAAGCAAGAACTTTTCTCATTCACTTCTTTTTTTCATTTTTTATAAATTTATTTTTTATTTTGGTATCATTAATCTACAATTACATGAAGGACATTATGTTTACTAGGCTCCCCCTTTCACCAAGCCCCCCCCACATCCCCATTCACAGTCACTGTCCATAAACATAGTAAGATGCTGTAAAATCACTACTTGTCTTCTCTGTGTTGCACAGCCCTCCCCGTGCCCCCCCAACACTATACATGCTAATGGTAATTCCCCCTTTCTTTTCTTCCTGCCCTTATCCCTCCCTTCCCACCCGTCCTCCCCAGTCCCTTTCCCTTTGGTAACTATTAGTCCATTCTTGGGTTCTGTGCTTTTGCTGCTGTTTTGTTCCTTCAGTTTTCCTTTGTTCTTATACTCCACATATGAGTAAAATCATTTGGTACTTGTCTTTCTCCGCCTGGCTTATTTCACTGAGCATAATAACCTCTAGCTCCATCCATGTTGTTGCGAATGGTAGGATCTGTTTTTTTCTTATGGCTGAGCAATATTCCATTGTGTATATGTACCACATCTTCTTTATCCATTCATCTATGGATGGACATTTAGGTTGCTTCCATATCTTGGCTATTGTAAATAGTGCAGCGATAAACATAGGGGTGCATCTGTCTTTTGCAAACTGGAGTGCTGCATTCTTAGGGTAAATTCCTAGAAGTGGAATTCCTGGGTCAAATGGTATTTCTATTTTGAGCATGTTGAGGAACCTCCATACTGCTTTCCACAATGGTTGAACTAATTTACATTCCCACCAGCAGTGTAGGAGGGTTCCGCTTTCTCCACAACCTTGCCAACATTTGTTGTTGTTTGTCTTTTGGATGGTAGCCATTCTTACTGGTGTGAGATGATATCTCATTGTGGTTTTAATTTGCATTTCTCTGATGACAAGCGATGTGGAGCATCTTTTCATGTGTCTGTTGGCCATCTGAATTTCTTCTTTAGAGAACTGTCTATTCAGCTCCTATGCCCATTTTTTAATTGGATTATTTGCTTTTTGTTTGCTGAGGTGTGTGAGCTCTTTATATATTTTGGATGTCAACCCTTTATTGGATCTGTCATTTTTGAATATATTCTCCCATACTGTAGGATACCTTTTTGTTCTATTGATGGTGTCCTTTGCTGTACAGAAGCTTTTCAGCTTGATATAGTCCCATTTGTTCATTTTTGCATTTGTTTCCCTTGCCTGGGGAGATATGTTCAAGAAGAGGTCACTCATGTTTATGTCTAAGAGATTTTTGCCTATGTTTTTTTCTAAGAGTTTTATGGTTTCATGACATACATTCAAGTCTTTGATCCATTTCGAATTTACTTTTGTGTATGGAGTTAGACAGTGATCCAGTTTCATTCTCTTACATGTAGCTGTCCAGTTTTGCCAGCACCATCTGTTGAAGAGACTGTCATTTCCCCATTGTATGTCCATGGCCCCTTTATCGAATATTAGTTGACCATATATGTTTGGGTTAATGTTTGAAGTCTCTATTCTGTTCCATTGGTCTGTGGCTCTGTTCTTGTGCAAATACCAAATTGTCTTGATTACTGTGGCTTTGTAGTAGAGCTTGAAGTTGGGGGGTGAGATCACCCCCCACTTTATTCTTCCTTCTCAGGATTGCTTAAGCTATTCGGGGTCTTTGGTGTTTCCATATGAATTTTTGAACTACTTGTTCCAGTTCATTGAAGAAAGCTGTTGGTAATTTGATAGGGATTGCATCGAATCTGTATATTGCTTTGGGCAGGAAGGCCATTTTGAAGATATTAATTCTTCCTAGCCAAGAGCATGGGATGAGTTTCCATTTGTTAGTGACCTCTTTAATTTCTCTTAAGAGTGACTTATAGTTTTCAGGGTATAGGTCTTTCACTTCCTTGGTTATGTTTATTCCTAGGTATTTTATTCTTTTTGATGCTATTGTGAATGGAATTGTCTTCCTGATTTCTCTTTCTATTAGTTTATTGTTAGTGTATAGGAAAGCCACAAATTTCTGTGTGTTAATTTTGTACCCAGCAACTTTGCTGAATTCTGATATTAGTTCTAGTAGTTTCAGAATGGAGTCTTTAGGTTTTTTTATGTACAATACAATGTCATCTGCAAAGAGTGAGAGTTTAACTTCTTCTTTACCAATCTGGATTCCTTGTATTTCTATGTTTTGTCTAATTGCCATGGCTAGGACCTCCAGTACTATGTTGAATAACAGTGGGGAGAGTAGGCATCCCTGTCTTGTTCCCCATCGCAGAGGAAAAGCTTTCAACTTCTCACTGTTCAGTATGATGTTGGCTGTGGGTTGATCATATATGGCCTTTATTATGTTGAGGTACTTGCCCTCTATACCCATTTTGTTGAGAGTTTTTATCATGAATGGATGTTGAATTTTATTGAATGCTTTTTCAGCATCTATAGAGATGATCATGTGGTTTTTGTCTTTCTTTTTGTTGATGTGGTGGATGATGTTGATGGATTTTCAAATGTTGTACCATCCTTACATCCCTGGGATGAATCCCATTTGGTCATGGTGTATGATACTTTTGATGTATTTTTGAATTTGGTTTGCTAATATTTTGTTGAGTATTTTTGCATCTATGTTCATCAGGGATATTGGTCTGTAGTTTTCATTTTTGGTGGGGTCTTAGCCTTGTTTTGGTATTAGGGTGATGTTGGCTACATAGAATGAGTTTGGGAGTATTCCCTTCTCTTCTATTTTTTGGAAAGCTTTAACGAGAATGGGTATTATGTCTTCTCTGTATGTCTGATAAAATTCTGAGATAAATCCATCTGGCCCGGGGGTTTTGTTCTTGGGTAGTTTTTTGATTACTGCTTCAATTTCGTTGCTGGTAATTGGTCTGTTTAGATTTTCTGTTTCTTTCTGGGTCAGTCTTGGAAGGTTGTATTTTTCTAGGAAGTTGTCCATTTCTCCTAGGTTTCCCAGCTTGTTAGCATATAGGTTTTCATAGTAGTCTCTAATAATTCTTTGTATTTTTGTGGGGTCCATCATGATTTTTCCTTTCTCATTTCTGATTCTGTTGATTTGTGTTGACTCTCTTTTCCTCTTAATAAGTCTGGCTAGAGGCTTATCTATTTTGTTTATTTTCTCAAAGAACCAGCTCTCGGTTTCATTGACTTTTGCTATTGTTTTATTCTTCTCAATTTTATTTATTTCTTCTCTGATCTTTATTATGTCCCTCCTTCTGCTGACCTTAGGCCTCATTTGTTCTTCTTTTTCTAATTTTGATAATTGTGACATTAGACCATTCATTTGGGATTGTTCTTCCTTTTTTAAATATGCCTGGATTGCTATATACTTTCCTCTTAAGACTGCTTTTGCTGTATCCCACAGTAGTTGGTGCTTTGTGTTGTTGTTGTTGTCATTTGTTTCCATATATTGCTGGATCTCCATTTTGATTTGGTCATTGATCCATTGATTGTTTAGGAGCATGTTGTTAAGCCTCCGTGTGTTTGTGAGCCTTTTTGCTTTCTTTGTACAGTTATTTCTAGATTTATGCCTTGGTGGTCTGAAAAGTTGTTTGGTAGGATTTCAGTCTTTTAGAATTTACTGAGGCTCTTGTTGTGGTCTAGTATGTGGTCTATTCTGGAGAATGTTCCATGTGCACTTGAGAAGAATGTGTATCCTGTTGCTTTTGGATGTAGAGTTCTGTAGATGTCTATTAGGTCTATCTGTTCTAGTGTGTTGTTCAGTGCCTCTGTGTCCTTACTTATTTTCTGTCTGGTGGATCTGTCCTTTAGAGTGAGTGGTGTGTTGAAGTCTCCCAGAATGAATGCATTGCAATCTGTTCCCTCCTTTAATTCTGTTAGAATTTGTTTCACATATGTTGGTACTCCTGTATTGGGTGCATATATATTTATAATGGTTATATTCTCTTGTTGGACTGAGCCCTTTATCATTATGTAATGTCCTTCTTTATATTTTCTTACTTTCTTTATTTTGAATTCTATTCTGTCTGATACTAGTATTGCAACACCTGCTTTTTTCTCTCTGTTATTTGCTTGAAATATCTTTTTCCATCCCTTGACTTTAAGTCTGTGCATGTCTTTGGGTTTGAGGTGAGTCTCTTTTAAGCAGCATATGGATGGATCTTGCTTTTTTATCCATTCTATTATTCTGTGTCTTTCGATTGGTGCATTCAGTCCATTTACGTTTAGGATGATTATTGAAAGGTATGTACTTATTGCCATTGCAGGCTTTAAGTTTGTGGTTACCAAAGGTTCCAGGTTAGCTTATTTACTATCTTACTGTCTAACTTACCTCACTTATTGAGCTATTATAAACACAGTCTGATGATTCTTTATTTCTCTCCCTTCTTATTCCTCCTCCTCCCTTCTTCATATGTTGGGCATTTTGTTCTGTGCTCTTTTTAGGAGTGCTCCCGTCTAGAGCAGTCCCTGTAAGATGCCCTGTAGAAGTGGTTTGTGGGAGGCAAATTCCCTCAACTTTTGCTTGTCTGGGAATTGTTTGATCCCTCCGTCGTATTTAAATGATAATCGTGCTGGATACAGTAGTCTTGGTTCGAGGCCCTTCTGTTTCATTGCATTAAGTATATCATGCCATTCTCTTCTGGCCTGTAGGGTTTCTGTTGATAAGTCTGATGATAGCCTGATGGGTTTGCCTTTGTAGGTGACCTTTTTTTTCTCTCTGGCTGCCTTTAATACTTTGTCCTTGTCTTTGATCTTTGCCATTTTAATTATTATGTGTCTTGGTGTTGCCCTCCTTGCATCCCTTGTCATGGGAGTTCTGTGTACCTCTGTGGTCTGAGAGGACATTTCCTCCCCTAGTTTGGGAAAGTTTTCAGCAATTATTTCTTCAAAGACACTTTCTATCCCTTTTTCTCTCTCTTTTTCTTCTGGTACCCCTATCATGCGGATATTGTTCCATTTCGATTGGTCACTCAGTTCTCTTAAAGTTCTTTCATTCGTGGAGATCCTTTTATCTCTCTCTGCATCAGCTTCTCTGCGTTCCTGTTCTCTGTTTTCTAGTCCACTAATGGTGTCTTGCATCTCATCCATTCTGTTTTGAAGTCCTTCCAGAGCTTGTTTTATTTCTGTCTTCTCCTTCCTTAGTTCTTGCATATTTATCTGCAAGTCCATCAGCATGGTTATGACTTTTGTTTTGAATTCTTTTTCAGGAAGACTGGTTAAATCTATCTCTCCAGGTTCCTTCTCAGGGGAAGATGTAGCAGATGTCGAAGCCGTCTGGGTTAGTCTTGTCTGGATCAAATTTGTTTGCCTTTTCATGTTGATAGTTGCAATGGTGAGCTATTGACTTTCTGTCAGCTGGGAGAGCCAAGTCTTTCCACTTGCTCCTGGCCTTTCTTTACTGGGATAACTGTGACCCCTAGTGGCTTGTGTTGGACAATTGCATGTAGACTGGGTCTTTGTATCTTGCCGGGCCTGTATGGAGGAATCTCCCTCACTTTGGGCGTGGCCAGCCTCAGTCCATTGCTCCACTGTGGCGGAGTCCCGTAGGGGTAATGGACGCGGGCTGTTTGGCTGTTTACCTCTGTGAGGGGTCTCATAGCTGTTCCCCAGGGGGTTAGTGCCCCTGGAGTTCCCTGGAATTTCCAGCTGCTGGACTGTGACCCGGGATGCTTCCTTCCAGTTGTGGCATCCCTGTCCCTTTAAGTCTTTCAAAAAGCACTCGCTTTTCTTTGTCACAGGGGCGCCGGCTTTGGTACCCACTCCAAGGTCTTGCTGTCCTGTTTCCCTAGTTTCCAGCACTCCACGAGTGCATTGTGTGTGCTCTCTGGTGTGGATGGCTAGTGCTGGGTGTTTAGCAGTCCTGGGCTCCCTCTCCCTCCCGCTCTGACTCCTCTCCTCTCGCTGGGAGCTGGGTAGAGGGGCGCTTGGGTCCCGCTGGGCAGGGGCTTGTATCTTATCCCTTTCACCATGCGCTGGGTCCTCATAGGTGTGGATATAGTCTGGCTGTTGTCCTGTGTCTTCTGGTCTCTCTTTTAGGATTCGCTGTATTGTATTTTCAAAAATATATATGTTTTTGGGAAGAGATTCCCACTGTCCTACTCATGCTGCCATCTTGGCCTGTGTCCTCACTCACTTTTAAATCACACATTTTCTGGTCTTCAAATAGTTGAACATTCAATGAATTTTTCTTGAATGGATACTTATATGTGTAAATGAAATAAAATTTCTATTAGAATGAACAGTAGGAAACTACTTTTTAAAGTAGTTAAGGCCATGGATTTTTGTTTAGCTGCTCTTTAATGTTTATTTTTATTTTCTTCTTTGGTTGCCTTTATAAAAGTTTGTAGCTCATCTAATTAGATCAAATCGACTGCTCTTGTAACACATTTAGGAGGAAATTTTCTTATTGACATAGACTATATCCAAATGTCAAATATATTATTCATCTTTAGCATATTTATGTGATACAATGAGAATGAGACCCTTGTTAAAGTTTATTCTTTATTATGTGCTGAAGAAAATAGGATGGAGAAAATGTTTTCTGTGCCTGTATCTTTGAATATTTTAAAGCAAATAGCCCTCTCTTGCTTGTTAAGGATTTTGGAAAATATGTCAGCTTCTTTATTGCAAGAATTCTGGTAAATGAGGTTCTTCATTGCTGAAATGACACTGCTCTGAATTGCATCCATAGACCACATAAATTCCATCTCTTAATAAATTCATCATTAAGATTTTGTAGATTCTGTTAGTTATCTTTCCCCAAAAATCTTGCAAATTCATTCTTCTAGGGAGTTAAAAACTTTTGATTATTTCATTAAATCATTCATTAGCATCAAGCAAAGTCACACATAAAAGAATCAAATCTGTGTGCATTAGATAATAGGATGAAAGTTACAGTTAAGGGAAATTTTCAAGAAAGAACAAGAAACCAAAAGCCTTTTAATAGGACAGTTTGCTTGAGTCAACATTTGTTTAAAACAAATATAATTTTGGTATACTTTCAAATTACAGAATGGTTTTCTAGAGTAAAAATATAATATTAAGAGCTACCAGCTGTAACTGTTTTTAACCATTTGATTTGGTAATTGATATATCTGTTACTGACTTCTAATCCCTGTCTATAATAGGCTAATTATTTTGAAGCAGAAAAAGAGAATGAGATATAAATAGGATAAAATCTAAATGTTAACTTGGAACTCCACAGAATCTAATTAAAGAGCATGTCTAGTGGACACTTTAGGATTATCCAGTTGATCTCTCCAATCTGGACACAGGAAGACCAACCTTCCTCGTCTATTTGTAGCTCAGCAGGCCGTAAAACTCATTGTAGTCAATAGACATGAGTGGGAATAATGGGTTTCATGTTAGGACTGAGGCTGTAGAAATTGTTTCTGCAAACTTCTTTCTTTGACTTTTCCTTTCACAGTGTCTTAAAGCCATGCTTTGTGATGAAGAAATTACAATATGAGAATGAGACAAATCCAAGACACCAGTTAGTAAAACTCAGCCCTCAAAGTTATTGAACTTCATCAAAATTTGCATTAACAAGACATAGCTTTTGTTTTATTAAGCCAGTTATATTTCAGGATAATTTATTATTTCATCATAACCTAGTATTTATATAAATGACAATTATGTTTATTTTTATTGGCCCTGAAGTTCAGAGAGTATTGAGTTGGATATTTGGGCACACGCTCTATGGTTTATGGCCACTGAGTACCCCAGCATGTCCTCATTGTTCACATGTCTATTGAGTTCCTATTCTGTGATGATATTTTACTAGGCACTAGGAAAATGAAGTTCCATAAAATTTTACAATCTAGTAATATAAGAAGTTTATGAATAAGTGGTTAAAATTTTAAGATACTAGTAGTAATTCCCATGTCCTACTAAGAGTTAGAAACAAAGAATGGAAGAATATTTGAGAGATACATTACTTAACTGATTTGGAAAAATAATCACAAAAGAAATATTGGAGATATACAACGTAGACCCTAAAGGCTAAGAAGGAAGTTCCAATGTGCCAAGGAGGAGGGCTCTCCTGCTGGCAGAGATGGCATGTTTAATAGTACAGGATACACATTGCACACATAGTTAATGGTCGAGGAGCAAGTAGAGATAAGTGGAGGTATAGTTTAGATATATCTTACCAACAGTAAAGACAGGTTTCAGGTTTTGAAGTTGGACAAGTACATAATCATGTTGTTTTTCAAACATTTTGGAAACTGTGTGGAGGATGGACCAAAGAGGAAGGACCTGAAGGCAAGAAGATTTCATTTGGTTATTGAAGTAATACAGATGAGGATAATTCCAATCTGTTCAATAGCAGCAGTACACATGGAGAGAATAGTGTAAATTTTAGAGCCATTGGGAGCGAGAGGGTTTGCTATGTTGTGGGATGTCAGTGCTGGAGGAGAAAGCAGAGGTGGAGATTATAGTAAAATTACCAGTTTATGTGACTAGGAAGAAAATGATTCCATTAAAATCAAGAGGGTTCAAAAGGAGAGAAATGTGGTAGACAGAATAATGGTCCCATAAAATATCCATGTCCTAATCTCTGGAACCTATAAATGTTACCTTATAATAATCTACAAATCTGATTAAGTTCAGGCTCATGTGATGGAGAAATTATCCTGGATTTTCCAGATAGTTATTAAGTGCAGTGCTAGGTGTCCTTACCAAGTGGAGGCAGATTTCAGACAGAAGAGGAGAAGGCAATGTGATCATGGAGGCAGAGCATGGGAGATGTGATCATAAGAAGATGCTAGAAGCTGGAATCAGGAAGAGGCAAGAAACGAATTCTCCCCTAACATCTTCTGAGGGAGTGCAGCTCTGGCAGTATGTTGATTTCAGCCCAGTGAAACTCATTTCTGACTTCTGGTCTCCAGAACTGTTGTTTCAAGAATAAATCTATTGTTTTAAGACACTAAGTTTGTGATAATTAGTTACAGCAGCAACAGGAAACTGCTACAAAAATTTTTTAAGATTAGCCTAGAATTTCTGGCTATGAGCATATTTTTGTATGTGCATGTGTGGTTCTGAGTGTGAGTGTGTGTGTAGTTACGGATACATGAGAATTGATGAAAGTATAGAGGAAGGGAAAAGCTAAAGCTGAAATCAAATGAGCAACCTGGAAAACCATGTGCTTCCCACTTCTGTCCACTGCAGATACTGCAGCCAAGATACCAGTTATGAAAATATCAGCAAAACTTCATAGAGAAAAGTTGTAGGCAGGACAGGAAAATCATCCTAACTGGTAGATAAAGTGCTTTCAGGAGGGCTACCATGGACTTTATGGTTCCTTGTCTGGGGCTGTGAACCTTAAACTCTGAGACTCACCATGTCTTCAAATTCCTGTACCCAAACTCTATTTTCACCATCCTTCCATTAATGGCTTTCAAGTAAAGCTGATGAAAGAATTCATAAAAATCACTTGAGACTGCCAGCTAGGAAATGGTGGGAAACAAATGATATTTATGACAACCCTGAAGTGGTGCCCCTGCATCCTCCCTGTAGGTTCAATCATGCAGAGAGAGGAGCAATTAGGACAGTCACACAGGGCCATGCTCTGAATTGAACAGACAGTGCTGTAGAATCCAGTGTTACTTTGTGAAGCCTCTTTATATGAATTTCTGTAATTCAGGATTAGTCATTACCAGTAAGTATCAACTGAGTCATACACTGTTCCTGAGGCTTTTTACATGTCATCTACTCACCCCTCATAATACCACCATGCTATTTGGGTGCCACCTGAGTGATCATTTTGTTTTACAGATGGTGGAGTGGAGACACAGAGAGATTAATTCCCAGCCAGTAAGCAATCAGGTCAGGAGTCAAACAGCCTGCATTCTTAGCCAATGTGCTACAGATTTTACTCAAAGTCAGATGGTATTCAGATTCATTTGTAAGACTCCTATTCAAACTTTCCTCTTTGCGGGGAGTAGATGTAATGCTGGGGCAGTATTCTGTAGATGATCTTTAATATATATATCGACTCAGCACAGCATCAGCAATTATAACATGAGGTCTACCAGTTTTGCAAGACCTTTTACAATTCTCAGGCTTTACTCATGGTTCTTGAGCTTAGTCTTTTCTGGAATTAAGTTACTGAAGCAGGTATAATGTATTTCTTCCTCTTCCAGCCCCTCCCTCTCTGTTTTTCTCCTGCCAACAGACTCATAATTGTCAAGCTGCCTGATAAAACATTCTTGCTGGTAGACCTAATCAAAACAAGTTTCTGATTAAGATACAAACACATAGATAATAATTGATAGGTTAAATGCTTGGGAAACAAAATACTGTAGTTAAGTAGAAAGTCACTTTTAAAATTCCTTTTTGGAAATCATTACAAACTATCTAAGACACTTTTTTCTTTGTGATGAAAAATTTTTGTATGTTTTATGAGCATCATGTAAAGTTGAAATTCACATTAAGCATTGATGTTGATAAAGAAAACCTAGAGACCCATACTAAATATATAATGAGCCCAAAGTATAAATTAATTTGCCATTGCATTTTTTGAAATTGCCTTAAATGTCTTATTTCTTGTAATTTATATATTGTTTCTCTAAATGTAAAAGGTAACAGTCAAAATACTTTATTAATTGTATTTTCTAATAGGCATATTTTCAATTAACTTAAATTAGGCTGTTATTACAAGTTTTCCATGTAACCTATGAATATTGAAAAAGTCATGTGGCAAAAAGAAATCATTTCACCTTTAGATAAAATATTTGAAAATTAACCTTTTAAAGCTATTCATTTTCATGTTTATTATTGTAAAATAGAAAATACATTTCTAATACTTTCTGAAGAACGTACAATTGAAGTCTGTCTCCAAGACACATATCCAGTCTTCCTCTTCTAGTTTGGACTGTTTCTGATTTTAGTACTTTTATTGGTTGTCTACAGTTCATTAATTATAGGCTTATGCCACAATTTCTTGATTGGTTATTTGTAAGCATTATCTGACTCCATTTATTGAAGATTAATTACTTCAGTTAAACTCCTTCCTCTTCCCTCCTTCTTCCATGTTTTATAATAAATATTGGTTCTATTGATTATGTCATTTTAAACAACATATTTAAAACTCTGTTCCTTGACCCCTCAACCTGAGAATCTCTTGACCACTCTCCTCCCTCCTTTCCTTCTCTGCTTTGCAAACCTCTTAGCATTTCTTTACATTGACAAAAATGTATATTGCTTGCATTTTGTAATGTTATACACTTCCATGATTTCACTGATGTTCATTCTGAAAACTTAAGGCTGAGATGCAGCGTTTACCATAGTAAAAATATGTCAATATCATTTATTTTGGAACCAGGTAGATCTTTATAGGAGTCAAGACTCCAAGTCACTGAACTTTTGCAACTAAAAGAGGAATACCCCAAGGCTTCCAACTATTCTCTTTGTTACACTTTATTCATCATTCTAAATCATTTCACATTTTAGTTTGCTTTGTACTGTGTTTCTTAGAGCTCTACATTTTTCTTGGATTTTCTACTTACCTTTTTGTTGTTTTCTCCCAGGAACTATATGCCCTCTTCAACTCAGTGAAGTCAATCTCGGATGGTTCCCTGAATGTTCTGATAAGTAGTGACTTCTCGTTTGGCTGTTGAACAGTTGTTACTCTGGGAATTTCTTGTCAACCTCTTTCTGAAGCCACTGCCTCACACGTCTTTCCTGCAGTACATTTTAATTTTTTTTCTGAAAGGATACATGGGAGGTAAACTTTCTGCATCTTATTTTCCTAACTCTATATATACCAAATGGACTGTATTGTTATTTAGCTCCCAGGAAGGCTGCAAGCAATCTAAAGTCCAAAAATAAAAAAATTTTATTTATCTTCCAGGAAGGCTGCAAGAAAAAGAAACGGTCTAAAAATCAACCTTCTTGATAACTAAGTGAGCACTTAAACTGAAGACATATGCCTCTATATTTAGCGCTGAAAATTTCCATTCTGTTATTTCTTTGATATTTTCTTCCTCTCCTTTTTACCCCCATTTTTTCTGGTTTTTAAATATTTCATGACTCTTCCTATGGAGGAATATGGAAATATATATTGCCAACATTTTCTCTACCATTTCTCATCTGTTAATCTTTTTTGCTCTACGTAATGAAATAATTTCTTACTTTCTATTCCAAACATGTTATTGGATTCATTTTTCAGTAGTCATTCTTTAAATTTTGGATAGCTATTACACTAGATCATAGCAGGTTTTTTATATTTCATTGAAACAATATCTTCCTGAAACTCTCTGGCAAATATTCTAATATTAATAAGAAGTAGTTTGTTATTTGTTTATACTCTGTTCTCTAACCTGAATTTTATTGCTTTTCCTTCAGGTTTAATCATCTCATTTGTTCATCTTTAACCTTCTCTTTGAACTATTGAATTTCTGCAATATCAACAGGTCCTAAATTGGTCATTGATAAACATAAAATAAAGGATCAGGTAGATTCACTATGTGACTGGAAGGGGTTTCCTCTGCTATTATAGGTCCATTCCTTGAATGAGGGGCCTGTTTGTAGTGTGTGTGTGTGTGTGCGTGTGTGAGAGAGAGACATTTTGAGGTTTTACTGTGATGTTCCCAGGTATGGTATCTTCAGTATGAAGCAGGTATAGAGGTAAGAATCAGACACATTCAAATGTCAAAACAAGGCCAGTGTGAATAAACTGAACAGCCCCCCAGTCCAGGAGCCAGGGATCTCCCGCATCAGATCACTTATTCTACCTGACATTGCAGCAAATGCCACACTTCCTGATGTGCAGGAATGGGGATGGCCTGAAATGCACATCTTTCAGACTGAATCTCCATCAGTCATTGTACTTTCTGCCTTTCCTTCCACACTCTCTCTAGCTTCCAATTCCAGGAACTTCACTGTACAAAATTGCTCCTAACATCACTGCAGCTTTTTCTGTTGAATGTACTGAGCAATAGCTCCTTTTATTCTAATATATTCTTCAATGTGCTTCCATCAGTCTTCTGTCTTCCAGAAATTCATCCTTATGTTTTGACTGCTGATGTTTCTCTGCTGACATTCTCAGAAGCCCTGGGGATTTATTCACTTTCATATTTCTTCACTGAACACTCCATGGATTTTTTAGATAGAGGAGCATTTAATGAAATTTCTGACTCTAATAACTGGAACCAGAAGTCTTGTAAGAATTTTTTAATGTTATTTCATAAAGAAGAGTAGTACACTTATTTAAATTCAATAAGAAATACTCATATATATTTGTATACATGCATGTGTGTATAAAAAGTAGTACTCCTTGCTACAGTATTTACACAAATCTCCAAAGATAAATTCAAAGAGTGAGAAAGAATTCAAGGAAAGACATGTTTTTATAAATATGAAAATAAAAAGCTTTAGTTAATATTGTATTTTCAAAGCTATTAAAAAGTAATTGACAGACTAAGAAAATATAATTTCAATAAATGTAGCTTAAAAACAGTTAAAAACTTTACAGTGCATAACAGCCTTTAAAAAATCCTGGTAACTGAGGCAGAACCAAGATGGCACCATGAGTAGAGCAGCGGAAATATCCTCCCAAAATCACATATATTTATGAAAATATAACAAAAAGAACTCTTCCTAGAATAGAGACCAGAGGACACAGGACAACATTCAGACCACATTCACACCTGCGAGAACCAAGCACTTCGCAAAGGGGGTAAGATACAAGCCCAAGGCTGGTGGGACACGAGCGCCCCTCCCCCCAACTCCCGGCGGGAGGAGAAGAGTTGGAGCAGGGAGGGAGAAGGCAGCCCAGGACTGCTGAACACCCAGCCCCAGCCATCTGGACCAGAGCACAGACACAGTGCATACATGGGTACTGGATACTAGGGAAACAGGGCAGCAAGACCGGTGAGCGGGTCCCTGAGGACGGCGCCTGAGGACAAAGAAAAGTGAGTGGCTTTTTTTTTTTCTTTCTATTAAATATTTATTTAATTTTTTTTGTTGTTGTTGTTTTGGCGAGTGGTTTTTGGAAATCTTAAAGGGACAGGGAGGGACACTTAGTCCAGAGGCAGGGAATCTGGGGATCTCTGGACACTCTAACCCCCTGGGCAACAGGGAGCACGGAGGCCCCTTACGGAGATAAATAGCCTCCCAGCGGCTCCCCCTACAACACAGCTCCACCATTTTGGAGCAGCAGCCCGAGACAGGCCACGCCTATAGCAACAGCAGAGATAAACTCCATAGCAGCCAGGCAGGAAGCAGAAGCCCTGTCTGTGCACAGCTGCCCAGCACAAGATACTAGAGGTCGCTGTTCTCCCATGAGAGGAAGGCCACAAACTAACAAGAAGGGAAGTTCTTCCAGCCGTCACTCGTCCCAGCTCTGCAAACTATTTCTATCACCATGAAAAGGCAAAATTACGGGCAAACCAAGATCACAGAGACAACACCAGAGACGGACACAGACCTAACCAGTCTTCCTGAAAAAGAATTCAAAATCAAAGTCATAAACATGCAGATGGAGATGCAGAGAAATATGCAAGAGCTAAGGGATGAAGTCTGGAGGGAGATCACAGATACCAGGAAGGAGATTACAGAAGTGAAACAAACTCTGGAAGGATTTTAAAGCAAAATGGATAAGATGCAAGAGGCCATTCATGGAATAGAAACCAGAGAACAGGAACGCATAGACACTGACATAGAGTCAAAAGGATCTCCAGGAATGAAACAATATTAAGAGAACTGTGTGACCAATTCAAAAGGAACAATAACCACATTATAGGGGCACCAGAAGAAGAAGAGAGAGAAAAAGGGATAGAAAGTGTATTTGAAGAAATAATTGCTGAAAAATTCCCCAAACTGGGGGAGGAAATAATTGAACAGACCATGGAAATACAAAAAACTCACCACAGAAAGGACCCAAGGATGACAACACCAAGACACATAATAATTAAAATGGCAAAGATCAAGGAAAACAAAAGAGTTTTAAAGGCAGCTAGAGAGAAAAAGGTCACCTATAAAGAAAAACCCATCAGGCTATCAAGAGATTTCTCGACAGAAAACTTACAGGCCAGAAAAGAATGGCAGGATATATTTAATGCAATGAAACAGAAGGGCCTTGAACCATGGATACTGTATCCACCACGATTATCATTTAAATATGATAGAGGAATTAAACAATTCCCAGACAAGCAAAAGATGAGGGAATTTGCCTCCCACAAACCACCTCTAAAGGGCATCTTACAGGGACTGCTCTAGATGGGAGCACTCCTAACAAGAGAACAGAACAAAACACCCAACATATGAAGAATGGAGGAGAAGGAATAAGAAGGGAGAGAAGAAAAGAATCTCCAGACAGTGTATATAACAGCTCAATAAGTGAGCTAAGATAGGCAGTAAGATATTAAAGAGGCTAACCTTGAACCTTTGGTAACCACGAATTTAAAGCCTGCAATGGCAATAAGTACATATCTTTCAATAGTCACCCTAAATGTAAATGGACTCAATGCACCAATCAAGACACAGAGTAATAGAATGGATAAAAGAGCAAGACCCATCTACAGGCTGCTTACAAGAAACTCATCTAAAACCCAAAGACATGTACAGACTAAAAGTTCAAGGGATGGAAAAACATATTTCAGGCAAACAACAGAGAGAAGAAAGCAGGGGTTGCAGTACTAATATCAGACAAAATAGACTTCAAAACAAAGAAAGTAACAAGAGACAAGGAAGGACACTACATAATGATAAAGGGCTCAGTCCAACAAGAGGATATAACCATTCTAAATATATATGCACCCAACACAGGAGCACCAGCATATGTGAAACAAATACTAACAGAACTAAAGGGGGAAATAGACTGCAATGCATTCATTTTAGGAGACTTCAACACACCACTTACCCCAAAGGAGAGATCCACCAGGCAGAAAATAAGTAAGGATATGGAGGCACTGAACAACACACTAGAACCGATGGACCTAATAGACATCTATAGAACTCTACATCCAAAAGCAACAGGATATACATTCTTCTGAAGTGCACATGGAACATTCTCCAGAATAGACCACAAACTAGGCCACAAAAAGAGCCACAGTAAATTCCAAAATATTGAAATTCTACCAAACAACTTTTCAGACCACAAAGGAATGAAACTAGAAATAAATTCTACAAAGAAAACAAAAAGGCTCACAAACACATGGAGGCTAAACTAAATGCTCCTAAATAATCAATGGATCAACGAACAAATTAAAATAGAGATCAAGGAATATATGGAAACAAATGACAACAACAACACAAAGCCCCAACTTCTGTGGGACGCAGCAAAAGCAGTCTTAAGAGGAAAGTATATAGCAATCCAGGCACACTTGAAGAAGGAAGAACAATCGCAAATGAATAGTCTCACATCACAATTATCGAAACTGAAAAAGAAGAACAAATGAGGCCTAAAGTCAGGAGAAGGAGGGACATAATAAAGATCAGAGAAGAAATACACAAAATGGAGAAGAATAAAACAATAGCAAAAATCAATGAAACCAAGAGCTGGTTCTTTGAGAAAATAAACAAAATAGATAAGCCTCTATCCAAACTTATTAACAGAAAAAGAGAATCAACACAAATCAACAGAATCAGAAATGATAATGGAAAAATCATGACAGAATCCACAGAAATACAAAGAATTATTAAAGACTACTATGAAAACCTATATGCCAACAAGCTGGAAAACCTAGAAGAAATGGACAACTTCCTAGAAAAATACAACCTTCCAAGTCTGACCAAGGAAGAAACACAAAAGTTAAACAAAATAATTACGAGCAAAGAAATTGAAACGGTAATCAAAAACTACCAAAGAACAAAACACCCGGGCCGGATGGATTTACCTCGGAATTTTATCAGTCACACAGAGAAGATATAATACCCATTCTCCTTAAAGTTTTAAAAAAATAGAAGAGGAGGGAATACTCCAAAACTCATTCTGTGAAGCTAAAATCACCCTAATACCAAAACCAGGCAAAGACCCCGCCAAAAAAGAAAATTACAGAGCAATATCAGTGATGAATGTAGATGCAAAAATACTCAATAAAATATCAGAAAACCGAATTCAAAAATATATCAAAAGGATCATACACGATGATCAAGTGGGATTCATCCCAGGGATGCAAGGATGGTACAATCTTCAAAAATCCCTCAACATCATCCACCACATCAACAAAAAGAAAGACAAAAACCACATGATCATCTCCATAGATGCTGAAAAAGCATTCGACAAAATTCAACATCCATTCATGATAAAAACTCTCAGCAAAATGGGTATAGAGGGCAAGTACCTCAACATAATAAAGGCCATCTATGAAAAACCCACAGCCAACATTATATTGAACAGCGAGAAGCTGAAAGCTTTTCCTCTGAGATCAGGAACTAGACAGGGATGCCCACTCTCCCCACTGTTATTTAACATAGTACTGGAGGTCCTAGCCACGGCAATGAGACAAAACAAAGAAAGACAAGGAATCCTGATTGGTAAAGAAGAAGTTAAATGTCACTATTTGAAGATGACATGCTACTGTACATAAAAAACCTTAAAGACACCACCCCAAATCTACTAGAACTGATAACGGAATACAGCAAAGTTGCAGGATACAAAATCTACACACAGAAATCTGTGGCTTTCCTATACACTAACAATGAACCAACCGAAGAGAAATCAGGAAAACAACTCCATTCACAATTGCATCAAAAAATATAAAATACCTATGAATAAACCTAATCAAAGAAGTGAAAAACTTATACTCTGAAAACTGCAAGTCACTCTTAAGAGAAATTAAAGGGGACACTAACAAATGTAAACTCATCCCATGCTCGTGGCTAGGAAGAATTCATATCGTCAAAATGGCCATCCTACCCAAAGCAATATAGAGATTTGATGCAATCCCTATCAAATTAACAGCAACATTCTTCAACGAACTGGAACAAATAATTCAAAAATTCATATGGAACACCAAAGACCCCGAATAGCCAAAGCAATCCTGCAAAAGAAGAATAAAGTGAGGGGGATCTCACTCCCTAACTTCAAGCTCTACTACAAAGCCATAGTAACCAAGACAATTTCATACTGGCACAAGAACAGAGCCACAGACCAGTGGAACAGATTAGAGACTCCAGACATTAACCCAAACATATATGGTCAATTAATATTTGATAAAGGAGCCATGGACATACAATGGGGAAATGACAGTCTCTTCAACAGATGGTGCTGGCAAAACTGGACAGCTACATGTAGGAGAATGAAACTGGACCATTGTCTAACCCCATACACAAAAGTAAATTCAAAATGGATCAAAGACCTGAATGTAAGTCATGAAACCATAAAACTCATAGAAAAAATCATAGGCAAAAACCTCTTAGACATTAACACGAGTGACCTCTTCTTGGACATATCTCCCCGGGCAAGGAAAACAACAGCAAAAATGAACAAGTGGAACTATATTAAGCTGAAAAGCTTCTCTACATCAAAAGACATGATCAATAGAACAAAAAGGAACCCTACAGTATGGCAGAACATATTTGTAAATGACAGTTCCGATAAAGGCTTGACATCCAGAATATGTAAAGAGCTCACCCACCTGAACAAACAAAAAGCAAATAATCCAATTAAAAAATGGGCAGCGGACCTGAACAGACAGTTCTCCAAAAAAAGAAATACAGATGGCCAACAGACACATGAAAGATGCTCCACATTGCTAATTATCAGAGAAATGCAAATTAAAACCACAATGAGGTATCACCTCACACCAGTAAGGATGGCTACCATCCAAAAGACAAACAACAACAAATGTTGGCGAGGTTGTGGAGAAAGGGGAACCCTCTTACACTGCTGGTGGGAATGTAAATTAGTTCAACCACTGTTGAATGCAGTATGGAGGTTCCTCAAAATGCTCAAAATAGACTTACCATTTGACCTGGGAATTCCACTCCTAGGAATTTACCCTAAGAACGCAGCACTCAAGTTTGAAAAAGACAGATGCACCCCTATGTTTATTGCAGCACTATTTACAATAGCCAAGAATTGGAAGCCACCTAAGTGTCCATCAGTAGATGAATGGATAAAGAAGATGTGGTACATATACACAATGAAATATTACTCAGCCATAAGAAGAAAACAAATCCTACCATTTGCAACAACATGGATAGAACTAGAGGGTTTTATGCTCAGTGAAATAAGCCAAGCAGAGAAAGAGAAATACTAAATGATTTCACTCATCTGTGGAGTATAAGAACAAAGGAAAAACTGAAGGAACAAAACAGCAGCAGAATCACAGAACCCAAGAATGGACTAACATGTGCCAAAGGGAAAGGTACTGAGGAGGATGGGTGGGTAAGGGGGGAAGTAGAAAAGTGGTAGTATGATTAGAATGCATAATGGGGAGGGGGAGAAAGGTGATGACTGTACAACACACAGAAGACAATTACTAATTCTACAACATTTTGCTATGCTGATGGACAGTGACTGTAAAGGGGTTTGTGTGGGACCTGGTATAGGGGAGAGCCTAGTAAACATAATATTCTTCATGTAATTGTAGATTAATAATAACCAAAAAAAAAGGAAAGAGAAGGGGGATTACTCCCTGATAGGATAAAACTAACTGTAAATCAACAATTAATGCATGCTTTAAATATCCTGAATTTTGATCACTTAAAGGGTATCAGATGATCAGCTATGGAAGTACATTTTTCCAATAATATTCCTTTCTTTTAAAAAAAAAAAGCAGTTCCTGTGTGGTGATCTCCAGTAAGTTCTTCACGATGATATAAATGGCATATCAAAGTGTGGGCAAATGGTTTGTTTGTTTTTATACAGAGGATCAAAGCCTTATTTGACTACCCAGAAAACGAATTAAGATATGATATGAAGAAGAACTTCCAACATCAACATTCTGTGGAAGAGTCATTCAAGAAGATGATCATCAAAAAACTTCAACAAAGATCTTGGCGCTGTTGCAGTTGTAGCTGCATTCATCCCACCAGTTCCTGGACTTGCCATTGAATGAAGAAGGAGATATCTAAGCTGGCCTGTGCATACAGTAAAATAACAAATTTGACTGGATCTATACTGTCTGAACTCTACCAAGAATTAGGAGAAGTGCAAGTTGCAGCACTCCAAAATCTTGCGACTATAGACTATCTACTCTTAAAAGAACATATGGGATGTCAACAGTTCCCAGGAATGTGTTGTTTTAATATGTCTGATTTTTCTCAAACTATTCAAATTCTGTTAGACAATATCCATCATATCATTGATAAGTTTTCACGAATGCCTAGAGTGCTTAATTGGTTTTCTTGGTTTCACTGGAGATGGCTGATAATTGTAGGTGTGCTTTGGTTATGTAGCTATATTCCTATTATGTTGATGTGCGTGTGCAATTTAATTAGTAGTTTAAAATCTATACATGCTTTTGTTACTCTACAAGAAGATATATCAAAGAAATAATCAATCTTCCCATGTTTTCTTCCATCTGCTACTTCTATAGCTTTTCTTCTTCCTTCCTAATTACAACCCTTTAGTAGAATTCGTGCCTCATATCGAAATTACCGAGTATCATAATTCTTCCAAGTGGTAAAGATACCTAAAGACAAATGCTGGGCATAGAAGCCACAGGGCATAAATCTGCAAAGAAGTAAAAAGCTAACCTTTTCAAACAATATGGCTTATCTCTCACTTACCAACTTTACATTTCCCTGTATGGCCCCGGAAGGTGACTGGTTAGCCAGAGACGGGTAAGATTCCTCAAGGGAGGAACAACCTAAGACAGGCACAGTCGCAGGGGGGCCATCAGGTGAGAAATTGGGGATCAACAGAGGGGAGGCTTAAGACCTCACCCCCCCTGTTTTGAGAGAAATCTTCTGCATCCGTGGATGTTTTGTTGCCCTTGTCTAGCTTGGATTAATACTTAGTCTATAGGCAGACTCCTGATCATCTACATTTGCCCTCTTACAGCACTAAACTATGTTTTCTACCTTTATCTTGCATCTACCTACCACTTCAGCATTTTATTAATATTAATAATAATAATAATAAGGGAGAAATGTGGGATTCACATATAAATCAAGTATAAAAATCAAATGAACTTTCATATTTGACCAGATTGTTTATAGTTCATAATGCGTGATCAAAACCAAAACTTTCTGTGATGACTGCCCTTGCACTGTTCACCATGTAAGAACTTGTTCATTATGCTTCAGAAGATTGGAGACTGTTGAGAATTAGGATTGGGTTGATTAATTATTGTGCATTGAGTCCCCTATACAGAATTTTATTGTTGTTAACAATCATTTGAACAATAAGTATGAGAGATGCCCTCTCAAAAAAAAAATCCTGGTAACTTATTAAACTGTGGGAAATGTTAAGCATCATAACAGGGGAAAAAAAGGCTGCAGGATATTAAAGGGTAAGTTTTAAAATGAAATGACTGATAAGTATTTTTTAAAAACTTGCATCTTTTGGTTGCAAATTCTGTAAACACAATTTGAAATAATTTAAGTAGAAAGGGAGTGTACTAAATGAATATTAATGTCATTCATTCACTAAATTAAAAGAAGAAAACATACCCCAGCAAGTTTCTGGGGATTCTAAATGACTTGGTGCTTTCAAGATATTTACTGTCTCTCATGTGTTCAGCTCTCCACTTGGGTAGCATCTTGTCTCATATAGAAAATGAACATGACAACTGATTCCAGAGTTACATCTACCTTATTTAGTAGCCTGGAGGACAGTTCTTTCTTGTTGGGAAACACCCTGACCTACCTGGAGCCACATGCCTACCATGAACAAATACACATGGCTTAAGGATACTGTGAGTGCACCAGCCTTGCTCCCATCCTGAGCCCTGCAGTCACAGAGTAGTGACTGGGTTGATCTGTTGGTTGGATGAAACAAGGCAGGACCAGCACAGCTCTGTAATTAAGTAAGAGGAAGTTTTGATAGAAGAGAGATGTGGGAAAAACTGGAGTTAAATATTTCTGAATCCTTTGTTGTTAGTCCCTTCCACACATTAGGATTTGGAAAATGCTGACTTATCAGAAGTAGTAAATATGAAATAAAAGATCACTTTTGTTTTTGGATGGGTCATTGTTGGCTATCAAGAGGTTTTACTGGTCACAGATAGATTGGAGCATGTGGCATTGACTAAAGACCAAAAGGAATTGAATTTTCATGCAGTTCTAATCTCATTACCAGATTTTCACCAAAATCCCACATGGTGAGATATGCCAAGCATTTCAGTGGACTTTAATAAAAAGAGAAGAGAAGAAGTTGAATGGGCTCCAGGGGACCCTAGCTTAGCTTCCTCATGTTAATGCACTAGAATAAGCAGAATAAAGGGGCCACATCAATGAGTGTGATGCCTTATTACTAATGTGGCCTAACCAGTAAACTGGACTGTGTCTTCTTAGATTAACAAATGACTAAATTGGAGGAACAAGCAAAGAAATAATGAGAGAAAGGAATGGGCAATGCTTTGCTTATTTAAAAGTAAGTTTATGAAACTCATATGATCACCTAAGGCTCCAGTCATGAATTTTCACTTCTTTTTATGAAGTTAGAGTACTTTATTCACAGAATTTAACAGCCAGAGAAGAATTTAGAAACTGTTAAGTTCAACTGCATTATTTTATATCAAGCTGGTACTCTGAGGAGCTAAGTTTCTTCTTGAATTTAGGTTTCCTAACAATGCACAGTTGTGTGTGCTTTCTAATAATATATGACTGTCTTTCTACAATGAGGAAGATTCTTCTTCATAAAAATATAGTTGTCTAAATCTATCGATCAATCTACTATTGTCTATATAATATTAAGATAACATTCTCTCTTTAAAAGGCTGTCCAATAATTAAGTTCCATCTCTAAGTTCAAACTCAGTGAACCTGTACCCAATCTTTTTAGCTTTTATTAAAAATAATGTTAATTCCTAAAGCTTTTGCCCCAGTGTATAGTTCACTTCAAAGTTTTATTTCCTATGTTTAGGGGAAGTGTTTTCCCATCTTAGTGGATGTCTTTACTTTTTAACTATTTAATTATTTTTTTCTTTAACTTTTCACGCAATATGTTTATCAGGCAGCCCTGAACACATAGATATACACAGAGGTATGTAAACAGATACACATACATGTTCTGCAGCAGTCTTACTAGGGTAATATTTCAAGTTAGAAAATTTTATTTTATTTTAGGGATGGGAAAATCAACACTAGTTTTCTGTAGGCTACCCTGAAAGTTGTTACAGAGAGATATGTCATATCATGGAATAAGTGTTGCTTTACTATCACTGGAATGTATACGTTTAAAAAAACCCCACATTTTAACAATTGCATATCTCATAGATTAATTTAATATCACAGAATACAGATGGTATAATAAAATATTTACAGAGCATATTCCTATGGAATTTTACAAAAATTGTGTGTGTGTGTGTGTGTGTGTGTGACAAAGACAGAAACAGAGGGGAAAACATATATAGGACCCTTATGATCTATATAATACAAAGTGACATTTAAGTTTATATTAATTACTTTTTTGCATAAATTTAGTATCAAAATTAGTTCTATATGTAATTTGTGATTTCAAGATTTTATATGGTATCTTTTGCAGTTGCCATACATATTATGGAATAATTTTGTGTAAAATTTATAATGAAACAAGTAAGTGATAACCTATGTTAAACCACTGTTTTGAATTTCTTTTTAATAATATTAGCACAATCAACTTCATTAAAAACACTTGTGAAAAAAATTTTTAAATAAGTTCTTTAATTTGTTCATTTTAGAACAATTTAGTGGGAAAGAGATTTTTAACCCAGGCATTAATAATTTATTCCTTCTACCTTGAAGCCAATAAGTATTTCAGAATTAACTGTTGAATTCATTATATTTGTAACTGTATAGAGAAGAAAGATAGAAACATAAAAGCATAAATAACACATATCTTAAAAAAGAAAAACTCATTCTTTAGATATAAAGAAAGTAAGAAATGTAACTAATAATGATTTGTGTAAGTAAATTTAAATATACAAAGAAATTATCTAGAAATAAACATTTGCCTTAATCACATAATGTTATCCAGACTTCTTTGGGAAAATTCAAGAAAAATGCAGTTTTAATTTTAATATGCACATGAGATCAATTAATGTATCACATATGCAAATATGAAGGCAATGACCCTGATTCCAAATGCTTGTTATTTCTGGAGTTGGCATATGGCTCTCTCTCTAACAGCAGACATAATGATTTCAATAAATTAGCTTCTAGTGCCATGTAATGAACTCTGATTTGTGTTAATTTGGGCATTACTTAGCAATTTGATGTTAATTTTTTAAAATCAGTTTTTAAGGCAGTTTTAGAATTTTGTTTTGCATCTAAGGTTTTAATAATGGTAAGAATAAGAACATTTTTATGTAGGTGTTTTAATAAGACAAAAGCAATTTCACAAAGTAGGAATGTAGAATGTGACTTGCAAATTTTAAAATAATCAAAAATTTTAAAAATAATGTTTCCATTGTACAATGATCCTGACAAAGGATCAAAACCCCATATTTACAACAGCTAGTGATGAATTCCCCTCTTGAAGTCTTTTTTATCCCTATTATTTTTAACTCGTATAGAATATTACAAGGTTTGTCTGCTTGTTACTGGTGGCAGTGGAGTTAAGGATCATGACAATAATATATCAGAAGTAAAATATGCTAAAAGTGAAAAACACTTTTTCTTTCTAACCTATACCAAGTCACATCAAGAAGCTTTTGCTTGTGAGTATGGTCTTGCACAGATGGATTAATTGTAGAGTTTATGTAAATGCTAATAAATATGAATCTTTTCCATTTGGTTCTTGTGGGAGTCTTAAAAATACAATAGAATTTAAAATTATTCCCATTCTCATATACACTCTCATTTAACATCTCATTTAACTTTCTATATCTCAGTTCCCCTATGTATGAGTGGGATAATGGTAACTAACTCATTCAACTCTTATGGGAATTTAATGAGTTCATATGTACAAAGTGTCTGGCAAAAGGTTAAGGAATTAAAGAAGTGTTAGTAAAGAAACATGTTTAAATGGATAGTGTCACTTAATCAAGCGCAAGTGTCTTCTACTTAAATCTCCTGTCCATTCTCCACCTGACAGCCAGTGTGAAACATAAATCTGATTACACTCTGACTCCTTTGCTTAACAATCTTTAATGGACATGTCCAAAATAAAATCTAGAATCCTTACCATGGTCGACAAGGCCCTTCACATTTTGGCCTCTCCAGTTTTCTTAGGTCATCTGTCAGTCTTTGTAAATCATATCCATTGGTCTATCCATGCTAAACTATTTGTATTTACCTCAGTAGGTCATGATGTTGAATGCTTTCATGCTTAAAAATAATATTCTCTCTGCCTGAAAAGCTTTCCTTAGCTATATTTCCCTGGAAAATTCCTACAGATCCTTCTAGACTCTAGGATGTGATCATTAATATACCTAAGGGAATATTTCAATCTGATTGTTCCCATAAACCCTTGAAGACATTGTATTTGAGCATGTTGCATTTTGTAGTATTTATTTGTGCTTCTCTTTCTCCTGTAGACTTTCAGCATCATGAAGATTAGTACTGTATTCAATATATCTTTTTAACACACAGTGCTTATTACTACAGTACCTAGCGTATAGTAGACTTTCAGTGAATATTTATTGAATCATATGTTAAAGATGATGTAAAAATTCTGTTCATAAGATGTTCTACCAATGAGAAAGTAGGGTATAATATTTATATGGGTCTTGGGTATTTCAAATAAATCCTGTATTTATGAGATACTATTCCTATTTCTCAGCCCCTATATTTTCATGTGTAATTCCATGAAATGTTAAATTCATCTGCTTTTAATTATAAATACTGGAAATAGTGCTTTATTTTCCCATAATATAATCTTTGTTTTTTCCTGCACCATTTTCCATGTCTCATTGGCTCTGGTTAAGTTTCTCACTTCATGAAGAGAACAGAATGTATGGCAAATTCATTCAGTGCTAATCATGAGTTGAGCATTTTGATGTTCCACTTCCTCCTCTAAGACAAAGTTAGAGGTGCTAGGAATATTGAGTTGTGACTTGTGAATCTTCTTGCTGATCCAAACATACACAGAAGACTAAAAAATATGCAGGGCCCAGATAGTAGGTGACAGATTCTGAATTGGAGTATATTCAGGGGTATTTAAATGTTGTTTTTCTTGAATTTGTAGTTGGAATTTTAGGACAGACCAGTATACATGGTATACCAACATGAATTCTATTAAAGGTGGGGAAGGTAACTCTCTGTGCAAGAAACTCTGTCATTTCCCAGAGGTTTGAGCTTTTGTTTTCATTGTTGTCTAGTTCTTAGGACCTCTATATCCATAATTAGCTGCGGCTCATATAGAAACTTCAATATAGTACTAAGGTTTTGGTGTTCATCTGCTTTAACTACTGGAGTCAGGCAGTGGGCCTTCATCTAATGTGTGTGTCCTAACATATCAGATAAAAGTAGTCAAGTGATCATTTGTGGATTTTTTTAGACAAATTTTTTTAAATTATAAAACCTACCTCATCATACACCATTTGTGGATGTATAAAATGCTGAGTTTTTGAAAAAAATTCCAAACATTTAAAATGATTCCAGTAATTCTTGTTTTATAAAATCACTCATAAGTCTTACATATTAGAATATTCATGTATGATAGTTTAGATGCCTTGATAACTACATATAGAACCATTATTAAATTTAATATTTGTGTGTGTGTGTGTGTGTGTGTGTGTGTGTGTGTGTGTGTGTGTGTATTTCTGGACGTTAGAAGAATGTTTCAAGAGTAAATATCCCTCATAATTTCTTTTTCTAATGCACCATATGTAAATTTAATGCACACATTGATTTGAAAAATCAAATGTGGGGGGAATATCATGGCTTAATGAGAAGTGAGGCAGACACCTCCTCCCAAAAATTGCATGTAACATGAAAATACAGCATATACAACTAATCCTGAAAGAGTGGCCCAAAGACTGCCGAACAGACTTGCCTCCATCTGGGGAAAAGAGAAGACCTCACAGGAAAGGGAAGAGTAGTATAGCCACAACCCAGCAGGACCCAAGCCCTCCCCAACATCAGCTCACAGGTGAGAGGAAGAGCATGGAGGAAGTAGAAGCTCAGGACTGTTAATACCCATCCCTGGAGATCTGCTCCAGGAGCATGAACCCACATTACATGGTGCTCTGGAGATTAGTGGGGTAAGAAAGCAAAGACAAGCAGAATACTTGAGAGACTGAGATTCCAGCCACTTGTGGAGAACAGGTACACACAACCGACCACTTGGGGACAAAAGAAAGGCAGACACTTTGAAAGACTTCCCAACAGTGAGAGGGGTGCTAAAGGGGCAAAGATTACACAGAGCTTGCTGCTCAGGAGAAAGGGCAGGTAGACAAAATTATCCTGATACACTCAGCTCAGCAGGTTGGGAACTTTTAGGAGCTTCAGCCACTCTATCCCCCAGGCTGGCAACACAGTGCTAAGGCCCACCACTGTGGTACCTACCCTGCTACTCCTTCCTCCCGGCAGGCACCAGTCCACACAGTGCTGTCCCTGACATCAGACCATGCCAGGAAGAGGGTGACCCCAACTATTGAGCTGCAGGGGTGTAATGAAAAGACTCTTCTTCCCTGTGTGCTTGGGCCACTTGACCTGGCAGTGGAGACAGGCACTGCAAACGGAAGCAGGAAAGAGCTATTTCCTTCCAGCAGGCACTGGTACTGCTGCCAAACAACCCCCCAAACAGCTCCAGGGACTGGGTGGCTCCAGAGAATACAGCTTCTGGGTACTAGAAAGTGTCACTGACACAAAGTTATTATTCCATAAATATCACTAGAAAAATGAAATGGCAAAAAAAATTTTTGTACAAAAATACAGCAAATGCCAGAAAGAGGGCTAAGTGAAATTGAAATCACTAATCTTCATAAAGATTTTAAGATAAAAAGCATAAACATACAGAGCTACAGAAAAATGTTCAAGATTTCAGGGAGGACTTGAAGGAAGATAGAGAAATATTGAAAAATACAGTATCTGAAATGAACATATGATGGAGGGATTTAAAAGCAGATTAGGTGATGTAGAGGAGACAGTAAATGAAATAGAAGTTAGAGAACAGGGAAACAAAGAAGCAGAGGGAAAGAGTGAAAAAAGGATCTCTATGAATTAAATAATATTAAAAGAACTGTGTGACCAATCCAAATGGAGCAATAACCACATTATAGGGGCACCAGAAGAAGAAAAGAGAGAAAAAGGGACAAGAAGTCACTCTGAGGAAATAATTGCTGAGAAACACTCCAATCAGGGGAAGGAAATAGTCTCTCAGGTCAGGGAAGTACACATATCTCCCAAAAGAAGTGACCCTAGGAAGAAAAGATCAAGACATATAATTAAAATGGCAAAGATCAAGGACAAGGACAGACTATTAAAAGCAGCCAGAGAGAGAAAAAAGATTAGATATAAAGGAAAGCCCATCAGGCTATCAGCAGACTTCTTAGCAGAAACCTTACAGGCAAGAATGGAGGGGCATGATATAATTAATGCAATGAAACAGAAGGGCCTCGAACCAAGAATACTCTACTCAGAAAGATTATCATTGAAATTTGAAGCGGGATTGAACTATTTTCAGATAAGCAAAAATTGAGGGAATTTACCTCCCACAAACCATCTCTACAGTATATTTTAAAGGGACTGCTCTAGATGGAAGTATTCCTAAGGCAAAATAGCTATCACCAGAGAAAATAAAACCACAGTAAAGACAGTAGAACACTTAATTACTAAGCAAATGCAAAATTAAATCAACTACCCACAAAGTAAAGGGATACACAAAAAGTACAGAATATGACGACTAATATATAAGAGTGGAGGAGGAAGAAGAAGACAAAGGGAGGGAAAAAAAGAACCTTTACATTGTGTTAGAAATAGCATAATAAGTGAGTTAAGTTTGAGTTTTAGATAGTAACGGAATTACCCTTAAACCTTTGGTAAACACGAATATAAAGCCTACAATTTCAGTAAGTACATATTGCTTGATAACCAACATAAATGTAAATGGACTGAATGCATGAATCAAAAGACATAGAGTTTCAGAATGGATAAAAAACAAGACCTATATATATGGTGCCTACAATAGACTCACTCTAAACCCAAAGACATGTACAGACTTAAAGTGAAGGGATGGAAAACGGTATTTCATGCAAGTAATAGGGAGAAAAAAGGAGGAGTTCCAGTACTTGTATGAGACAAAATAGATTTCAAAACAAAGACAGTAACAAGAGACAAAGCAGGACATTACATAATGATAAAGGGGTCAGTTCAACAAGAGGATATAACCATTATAAATAACTGTGCACCCAACATAGGAGCACCTACATATGTGAAACAAATACTAACAGAATTAAAGGGGGAAATAGAATGCAATGCATTCATTTTAGGAGATTTAAACATACCACTCACTCCAAAGGACAGATCAATCAGACAGAAAATAAGGAGACAGAGGCACTGAACAACACATTAGAACAGATGGACCTAACAGACATCTACAGAACACTCCACCAAAAAGCAGCAGGATACACAATCTTCTCAAGCACTCATGGAACATTTTCAAGAATAGATCATATACTTGGCCACAAAAAGAGCCTCAGTAAATTGAGAAAGATTGAAATTGTACCAACCATGTTCTCAGATCACAAAGACATGAAACTAGAAATAAATTATACAAAGAAAACAAAATGCCCACAAACATATGGAGGCTTAACAATATGCTCCTAAATAATCAATGGACCAATGACCAAATAAAAACAGAGATCAAGCAATATGTGAAGACAAATGGAAACAATAACCCAACACCCCAAATTCTGTGGGATGCAGTGAAGGCAGTTCTAAGAGGAAAGTATATTGCAATTCAGGCTTACCTCAAGAAAGAAGAACAATCCCAAAAGAAAAATCAAAACTCACAATTAATGAAACTAGAAAAAGAAGAACAAAGGAGGCCCAAAGTTAATAGAAGGAGGAACATTATAAAGATCAGAGAAGAAAGAAATAAAATTGAAGAGAATAAAACAATAGAAAGAATTAATGAAACCAGGAGCTGGTTCTTTGAGATAATAAAATACAAAACCCCATAGCCAGACTTATCAATAAAAAAGAGAGTACACACATAAAGAGAGTCAGAAATGAGAAAGGAAAAATCACTACAGAAACCATGGAAATACAAAGAATTATTAGAAAATACTATGAAAAATTATATGCTAAAAAATTATATTACCTAGAAGAAATGGACAACTTTCTAGAAAAATACAACCTTCCAAGACTTATGCAGGAAGAAACAGAAAATCTGAACAGACCAATTGCAAGCAATGAAATTGAACTGGTAATCACAAAACTACATAAAAATGAAATCCCTGGCCCAGATGGCTTTACCACTAAATTTTATCAAACATTTAGAGAAGTCCTAATACCTGTCCTCCTTAAAGTTTTCCAAAAAATAGAAGAGGAGAGAATACTTCCAAACTCATTCTTTGAGACCAGCATCACTCTAATACAAAAACCAGACAAAGACAACACAAAAAGAGAAAATTACATACCCATATCCATGATCCACATGGATACAAAAACCCTCAAGAAAATATTAGAAAACCGAATTAATGATGATGATGTAGGATTTATACCAGGGATGCAAGGATGGTACAGTATTTGAAAATCCATCAACATCATGCACCACATCAATAAAAAGTACAAAAACCACATGATCATCTACATAGATGCTGAAAAAGCATTCAACAAAATTCAACATCCATTCATGATAAAAACTCTCAACAAAATGGGTATAGAGGAATTCCTGGGTCAAATGGTATTTCTATTTTGAGCATTTTGAGGAACCTCCATATTGCTATCCACAATGGTTGAACTAATTTACATTCCCACCAGCAGTGTAGGAGGGTTCCCCTTTCTCCACAACCTCACCAACATTTGTTGTTGTTGGTCTTTTCGATGATGGCGATCCTTATGGGTGTGAGGTGATATCTCATTGTGGTTTTTTTTTCTTTTTTTTGAGAGGGCATCTCTCATATTTATTGATCAAATGGTTGTTAACAATTAACAACAATAAAATTCTGTACAGGGGACTCGATGCACAATCATTAATCCACCCAAGCCTAATTCTCATCAGCCTCCGATCTTCTGAAGCACAACGAACAAGGTCTTACATGGTGAACAAATTCTTACATAGTGAATAAGTTCTTACATGGTGAACACTACAAGGGCAGTAATCACAGAAACTTTCGATTTTGATCACACATTATGAACTATAAACAATCAGGTCAAATATGAATATTCGTTTGATTTTTATACTTGATTTATATGTGAATCCCACATTTCTCTCTTCTTCTTCTTCCTTCTTCCTTCTTCCTACTCCTTCTTCTTCTTTTTAATAAAATGCTGACGTGGTAGGTAGATGCAAGATAAACTCAGAAACATAGTTTAGTGCTGTTAGAAAGCAAATGTAGATGATCAGGTGTGTGCCTATAGACTAAGTATTAATCCAAGCTAGACAAGGTCAACAAAACATCCACAGATGCAGATGATTTCTCTCAAAACAGGGGTGTGAGGTTCTAAGCCTCACCTCTGTTGATCCCCAATTTCTCACCTGATGGCCCCCCTGCGACTGTGCCTGCCTTAGATGGTTCCTCCCTTGAGTAATCTTACCCGTCTCTGGCTAACCAGTCACCTTCCAGGGCCATACAGGGAAATGTAAAGCTGGTAAGTGAGAGAGAAGCAATATTGTTTGAAAAGGTTAGCTTTTTACTTCTTTGCATATTTATGCCCTGTGGCTTCTATGCCCAGCATTTGTCTTGAGGTAACTTTACCACTTGGAAGAATTATGATACTCGGTAACTTCGATATGAGGCACAAATTCTATTTAAGGGTTGTAATTAGGAAGGAAGAAGAAAAGCTATAGAAGTAGCAGGCGGAAGAAAACATGGGAAGATTGATTATTTCTTTGACATATCTTCTTGTAGAGTAACTTCATCATGTATAGGTTTTAAACTACTAATTAAATTGCTCACACACATTAACATAATAGGAGTACAGTTACATAACCAAAGCAGACCAACAATTACCAGCCATCTCCAGTGAAACCAAGAAAACCATTTAGGCACCCTAAGCATTTGTGAAAACTTATCAATGATATGATGGATATTGTCTAACAGAATTTGAATAGTTTGAGAAAAATCAGACAATTTAAAACAACACATTCCTGGGAACTGTTCACATCCCATATATTCTTTTAACAGTAGATAGTCTGTAGTGTCAAGATTTTGGAGTGCTGCAACTTGCACTTCTCCTAATTCTTGGTTGAGTTCCAACAGTATAGATCCAGTCAAATTTGTTATTTTACTGTATGCACAGGCCAGCTTAGATATCTCCTTCTTCAATCCAATGCAATTCCAGGAACCAGTGGGATGAATGCAGCTACAACTGCAACAGCGCCAGGATCTTTGTTTACGTTTTTTGATGATCATCTTCTGGAATGACTCTTCCAGAGTATGTTGATGTTGGAAATTCTTCATATCGTATCTTAGTTCATTTTCTGGGTAGTCAAATTAGGCGTTGATCCTCTGTACAAACACAAACAGACCCTTTGCCCACACTTTGATATGCCTTTTATACCATTGTGAAGAATTATTGGAGGTCACCAAACAGGAACTGCTTTTTTTTATCATTAATCTACAATTACATGAAGAATATTATGTTTACTAGGCTCTCCCCTATACCAGGTCCCCCCAATAAACCCCTTTACAGTCACTGCCCATCAGCATAGCAGAATGCTGTAGAATCACTACTTGTCTTCTCTGTGCTGTACAGCCCTACCCTTTCTTCCACCCCCCGTTTATGCATGGTAACCTTAATACTCCCCTTCGTCTTCCCCACACTTATCCCTCCATACCCACCCATCCTCCTAAGTCCCTTTACCTTTGGTACCTGTTAGTCCATTCTTGGGTTCTGTGATTCTGCTGCTGTTTTATTCCTTCAGTTTTTCCTTTGTTCTTATACTCCACAGATGAGTGAAATCATTTGGTATTTCTCTTTCTCGGCTTGGCTTATTTCATTGAGCATAATATCCTCTAGCTCTTTCCATGTTGTTGTAAATGGTAGGATTTGTTTTCTTCTTATGGCTGAGTAATATTCCATTGTGTATATGTACCACATCTTCTTTATTCAATCATCTACTGATGGACACTTAGGTTGCTTCCAATTCTTGGCTATTGTAAATAGTGCTGCAATAAATATAGGGGTGCATCTGTCTTTTTCAAACTTGAGTGCTGCGTTCTTAGGGTAAATTCCTAGGAGTGAAATTTCTGGGTCAAATGGAAAGTCTATTTTGAGCATTTTGAGGAACCTCCATACTGCTTTCCACAGTGGTTGAACTAATTTACATTCCACCAGCAGTTTAGGAGGATTCCCCTTTCTCCACAGCCTCGCCAACATTTGTTGCTGCTTGTCTTTTGTATGGCAGCCATCCTTACTGGTGTGAGGTGATATCTCATTGTAGTTTTAATTTGCATTTCTCTGATAATTAGTGATGTGGAACATCTTTTCATGTGTCTGTTGACCATCTGTATTTCTTTTTTGGAGAACTGTCTGTTCAGTTCCTCTGCCCATTTTTTAAGTGGATTGTTTGTTGAGGTGGGTAAGCTCTTTATATATTTTGGACATCAAGCCTTTATCGGATCTGTCACTTACAAATATGTTCTGCCATACTGTAGGGTTCCTTTTTGTTCTATTGATCGTGTCTTTTGATGTAGAGAAGCTTTTCAGCTTAATATAGTCCCACTTGTTCATTTTTGCTGTTGTTTTCCTTGCCCGGGGAGATATGTCCAAGAAGAGGTCACTCGTGTTTATGTCTAAGAAGTTTTTGCCTATGATTTTTTCTATGAGTTTTATGGTTTCATGACTTACATTCAGGTCTTTAATCCATTTTGAATTTACTTTTGTGTATGTGGTTAGACAATGGTCCAGTTTCATTCTCCTACATGTAGCTGTCCAGTTTTGCCAGCACCATCTGTTGAAGAGACTGTCATTTCCCCATTGTATGTCCATGGCTCCTTTATCAAATATTAATTGACCATATATGTTTGGGTTAATGTCTGGAGTCTCTAATCTGTTCCACTGGTCTGTGGCTCTGTTCTTGTGCCAGTATGAAATTGTCTTGGTTACTATGGCTTTGTAGTAGAGCTTGAAGTTGAGGAGTGAGATCCCCCCTACTTTATTCTTCTTTCTCAGGATTGCTTTGGCTATTCGGGGTCCTTGGTGTTTCCATATGAATTTCTGAATTATTTGTTCCAGTTCATTGAAGAATGTTGCTGTTAATTTGATAGGGATTGCATCAAATCTGTATATTGCTTTGGGCAGGATGGCCATTTTGATTATATGAATTCTTCCTAGTCATGAGCATGGGATGAGTTTCCATTTGTTAATGTCCCCTTTAATTTCTCTTAAGAGTGACTTGTAGTTTTCAGGGTATAGGTCTTTCACTACTTTGGTTAGGTTTATTCCTAGGTATTTTATTCTTTTTAATGCAATTGTGAATGGAATTGTTTTCATGATTTCTCTTTCTATTGGTTCATTGTTAGTGTATAGGAAAGCTACAGATTTCTCTGTGTTAATTTTGTATCCTGCAACTTTGCTGTATTCCGATATCAGTTCTAGTAGTTATGGAGTGGAGTCCTTAGGTTTTTTATGTACAATATCATGTCATCTGCTAATAGTGACAGTTTAACTTCTTCTTTACCAATTTGGATTCCTTGTCTTTCTTTGTTTTGTCTAATTGCTGTAGCTAGGACCTCCAGTACTATGTTAAATAACAGTGGAGAGAGTGTTCATCCCTGTCTAGTTCCCGATCTCAGAGGAAAAGCTTTCAGCTTCTCGCTGTTCAATATAATGTTGGCTGTGGGTTTATCATATGTTGCCTTTATTATGTTGAGGTACTTGACCTCTATACCCATTTTGCTGAGAGTTTTTGTCATGAATGGATGTTGAATTTTGTCAAATGCTTTTTCAGCATCTATGGAGATGATCATGTGGTTTTTGTCTTTCTTTTTGTTGATGTGGTAGATGATGTTGATGGACTTTCGAATGTCGTGCCATCCTTGCATCCCTGGGATGAATCCCACTTGGTCATGGTGTATGATCCTTTTGATATATTTTTGAAATCGGTTTCCTAATATTTTTTTTGAGTATTTTTGCATCTACATTCATCTGGGCTATTGGTCTGTAATTTTCTTTTTTGGTTGGTTCTTTGCCTGGTTTTGGTATTAGGGTGATGTTGGTTTCATAGAATGAGTTTGGGAGTGTTTCCTCCTCTTCTATTTTTTGGAAATCTTTAAGGAGAATGGGCATTATGTCTTCTCTGTGTGTCTGATAAACTTCCGAGGTAAATCCATCCGGCTTTGGGGTTTTGCTCTTGGGTAGTTTTTTTTATTACCATTTCAATTTCTTTGCTTGTAATTGGTTTATTTAACTTTTGTGTTTCTTCCTTGGTTAGTTTTGGTAGGTTGTATTTTTCTAGGAAGTTGTCCATTTCTTCTCGGTTTTCCAGCTTTTTGGCATATGAGTTTTCATAGTAGTCTTTAATAATTTTTGTATTTCTGTGGGATCTGTCGTGATTTTTCCATTCTCATTTCTGATTCTGTTGATTTGTGTTGATTTTCTTTTTCTCTTAATAAGTCTGGCTAGAGGCTTATCTATTTTGTTTTGTTTTCTCAAAGAACCAGCTTTTGGTTTCCTTGATTTTTACTATTGTTTTATTCTTCTCTATTTTGTGTATTTCTTCTCTGATCTTTATTATGTCCCTCCTTCTGCTGACTTTAGGCCTCATTTGATCTTCTTTTTCCAGTTTTGATAATTGTGATGTGAGACTATTCATTTGGGATTGTTCTTCCTTCTTCAAGTGTGCCTGGATTGCTATATACTTTCCTCTTAAGACTGCTTTCGCTGTGTCCCGCAGAAGATGAGGCTTTGTGTTGTTGTTGTCATTTGTTTCCATATATTCCTTGATCTCTATTTTAATTTGTTCATCGATCCATTGATTATTTAGGAACATGTTGTTAAGCCTCCATGTGTTTATGAGCCTTTTTGTTTTCTTTGTAGAATTTATTTCTAGTTTTATACCTTTGTGGTATGAAAAATTGGTTGGTAGAATTTCAATATTTTGGAATTTACTGTTGCTCTTTTTGTGGGCTAGTATGTGATCTATTCTGGAGAATGTTCCATGTGCACTTGAGAAGAATGTATATCCTGTTGCTTTTGGATGTAGAGTTCTGTAGATGTCTATTAGGTCCATCTGTTCTACTGTGTTGTTCAGTGCCTCTGTGTCCTTACTTATTTTCTCCCTGGTGGATCTTTCCTTTGGTGTGAGTGGTGTGTTGACGTCTCCTAAAATGAATGCATTGCAGTCTATTTCCCCCTTTAGTTCTGTTAGTATTTGTTTCTCATATGCTGGTGCTCCTGTGTTGGGTGTATATATATTTAGAATGGTTATATTCTCTTGTTGGACTGAGTCCTTTATCATTATGTAGTGTCCTTCTTTATCTCTTGTTACTTTCTTTGTTTTGAAGTATATTTTGTCTGATATTAGTACTGCAACACCTGCTTTCTTCTCTCTGTTGTTTGCCTGAAATATGTTTTTCCATCCCTTGACTTTTAGTCTGTGCATGTCTTTGGGTTTGAGGTGAGTTTCCTATAAGCAGCATATAGATGGGTCTTGCTTTTTTATCCATTCTATTACTCTGTGTCTTTTGATTGGTGCATTAAGTCCATTTACATTTAGGGTTACTATTGAGAGATATGTACTTATTGCCATTGCAGGCTTTAAATTCGTGGTTACCAAAGGTTCAAAGTTAGCCTCTTTAGTATCTTACTGCCTAACTTAGCTCGCTTATTGAGTTGTTATATACACTGTCTGGAGATTCTTTTCTTCTCTCCCTTCTTATTCCTCCTCCTTCATTCTTCATATGTTGGGTGTTTTGTTCTGTGCTCTTTCTAGGAGTGCTCCCATCTAGAGCAGTCCCTGTAAGATGCCCTGTAGAGGTTGTTTGTGGGAAGCAATTTCCCTCAGCTTTTGCTTGTCTCGGAATTGTTTAATCCCACCATCATGTTTAAATGATAGTCGTTCTGGATACAGTATCCTTGGTTCAAGGCCCTTCTGTTTCATTGCATTAAATATATCATGTCATTCTCTTCTGGACTGTAGTATTTCTTTCGAAAAGTCTGACGATAGCCTGATGGGTTTTCCTTTATAGGTGTCTTTTTTCTCTCTAGCTGCCTTTAAAACTCTTTCCTTGTCCTTGATCTTTGCCATTTTAATTATTATGTGTCTTGGTGTTGTCCTCCTTGGATCCTTTCTTTTGTGGGTTCTGTGTATTTCCGCGGTCTGTTCGATTATTTACTCCCCCAATTTGGGGAAGTTTCCATCAATTATTTCTTCAAAGACACTTTCCATCCCTTTTTCTCTCTTCTTCTTCTTCTTGCACCTCTATAATACGGATATTGTTCCTTTTGGATTGGTCACACCGTTCTCTTAATATTGTTTCATTCCTGGATATTCTTTTATCTCTCTCTATGTCAGCTTCTATGTGTTCCTGTTCTCTGGTTTCTATTCCTTCAATGGTCTCTTCCATCTTATCCATTCTGCTAACAAATCCTTCCAGAGTTTGTTTTACTTCTGTAATCTCCTTCCTGGTGTCTGTGATCTCCCTCTGGACTTCATCCCATTGTTCTTGCATTTTTCTCTGCATCTCCATCAGTATATTTATGATTTTTATTTTGAATTCTTTTTCTGGAAGACTTTTTAGGTCTGTCTCCTTCTCTGGTGTTGTCTCTGTGATCTTTGTTTGCCTGTAATTTTGCCTTTCATGGTGATAGAAATAGTTTGCAGAGCTGGAACGAGTAATGGCTGGAGGAACTTCCCTTCTTGTGGGTTTGTGGCCTTCCTCTCTTGGGAGAACAGCGACCTCTAGTGGCTTGTGCTGGGCAGCTGCGCACAGACAGGGCTTCTGCTTCCTGCCCGGCTGCTATGGCGTTTATCTACGCTGTTCCTGTGGGCGTGACCCGGCTCAGGCTTCTGCTCCAAAATGTTGGAGCCCAGTTGGAGGCATTGCGGCTGGGAGGCTATTTATCTCTGTAAGGGGCCTCCAGTGCTCCCTGCTGCCCAGGGGGTTAGATTGCCCAGAGATCCCAAGATTCCCTACCTCTGGACTAAGTTTCCCACCCTGCCCCTTTAAGACTTGCAAAAAGCAGTCGCGAAAACAAAACAAAACAAAACAAAACAATTTAAATAAATAATAATTTAAAAAATCAAATAAAAGCATCCGCTCACCAGTCTTGCTGCCCTGTTTCCCTAGTATTGGGTTCCCTGTCTCTTTAAGACTTCCAAAAGCACTTGCCAAAAAAAAATAATAATAATTAATTAATTAAAATAAAAATGGCCACTCGCGTTTCTTTGTTCTCCGGCCCTGGCCTCAGGCACCCGCCCACTGGTCTTGCTGGCCTGTTTCCCTAGTATCCAGGACTCCACGCATGTACTGTGTCTGTGCTCTGGGGCGGTTGCCTAGGGCTGAGTGTTCAGCAGTCCTGGGTTCCCTCTCCCTCCCCACTCAGCCTCCTCTCCTCCTGCGCGGAGCTTGGGGGAGGGGTGCTCGGGTCCTGTGGGGCTGGGGCTTGTATCTTACCCCCTTCATGAGGTGCTGGGTTCTCGCAGGTGTGGATGTAGTCTGGATGTTTTCCTGTGTCCTCTGGTCTCTATTCTAGGAAGTGTTGTCTTTGTTATATTTTTATAGATATATGTCGTTTTGGGAGGAGATTTCTGCTGCTTTACTCACGCCGCCATCTTGGCTCCCCACTCTCATTGTGGTTTTAATTTGCATTTCTCTAATGACAAGTGATGTGGCACATCCTTGCAGCACTCCAGTTTGAAAAAGACAGATGCACCACTATGTTTATCACTGCACTATTTACAACAGCCAAGATATGGAAACAACCTAAATGTCCATCAGTAGATGAATGGATAAAGAAGATGTGGTACATATACACAATGGAATATTACTCAGCCATAAGAAAAAAACAGATCCTACCATTTGCAACAACATGGATGGAGCTAAAGGGTATTATGCTCAGTGAAATAAGCCAGGCAGAGAAGGACAAGTACCAAATGATTTCACTCATATGTGGAGTATAGGAACAAAGGAAAACTGAAGGAACAAAACAGCAGCAGAATCACAGAACCCAAGAATGGATTAATAGTTAACAAAGGGAAGGAGACTGGAGAGAATGGGTGGGAAGGGAGGGATAAGGGCGGGGAAAAAGAAAGAGGGCATTACGATTAGCATGTATAGTGGGGGGGGCATGGGGAGTGCTGTGCAGCAGAAAGAAGTCAAGTAGTGATTTTGCAGCATCTTACTATGCTAATGGATAGTGACTGTGAAGGGGTGTGTGGGGGGGACTTGGTGAAGGGGGGAGCCTAGTGAACATAATGTTCTTCATGTAATTGTAGATTAATGATACCAAAATAAAAAAAATATATATGTACCCCTATGTTTATCACAGCACTATTTACAATAGCCAACCTTAGTGGAAGCAACCTTAGTGTCCATCAGGAGATGAATGGATAAAGAAGAGGTTGTACATATACACAAGGAATATTATTTATCCATCAAAAGAAAAGAAATCCTACAATTTTCAACAACATGGATAAAGCTAGAGGGTATTAATTCTCATTGAAATAAGCCAGGCAGAGAAAGACAAGTACAAAATGATTTCACTCATTTATGTAGTATAGTAACAAAGCAAAACTGAAGGAACAAAACAGCAGCAGGCTCACAGGCACTGAGAAGGACTAGAGGTTGCCAAAGGGAAGGGGCTGTGGATGAAGAGTGCGTTGGGAGGGAGATGGGGATTAATGGGCACTATAATTAGCACACACAATTTAGATAGGTCATGTGGAAGGCAGTATAGCATGGAGAATACAAGTAAAGACTCTATAGCATCTTACTATGCTGATGGACAGTGATTACAATAGGGTGGGGGGCACTTGATAATATGTCTGAATGTTTTAACCACCATGTTTCTCATGTGAATCCTTCATAAGATTGTATATCTTTATATTTAATTGAATATTTAATTGAAAAAATAAAATGTGTAGGGCTTGAGTGCTTTTCAAGACTGGTATGTGTTGATCCAGCAACCTAGACTAAATACCTGGGCAATATGAGAACAGCATGTGAATTTCAGTATATAAAACTGAGGTAGGCATTTGGAGAGTCACCATGTAGGTAAATAAAACCAAAATGAAGCAACTAGTCCAACGTAGACATTGGTATGAAAAGGCTAAGACCAAAAGGAGTAGCAGTTTGTTGATTAAGCAGTAGTAATCAGAGCAACAAATAAGGAGGGTAAGATACTGCCTTTGAAGAGGTAGGTAACCATAAAAGTGTTTTTTAGTTGTATTACTCAGAGTTCTACAGAGGAACAAAACCAATAGGATGTGTATATGTGTGTATATACACAGAGAGAGGGAAAGAGAAGAAAGGAAGTTTATAAGGTATTGGCTCATATGATTATGGAGCCTGCAGGTCCCAAGATCTGCAGGGTGAGTTGGCAAGCTGGCAACCTGGGAGAACAGATGGTGATAGTTCCAGTCTAAGTCTGGAGGCCTCAGAACCCGGCAAATCAATGGTGTAGTTCCAGTCCAAATGTTGACAGCTTGAGACCCAAGGAGAGCTAATGTTCCAGTTCAAGTCCTAAGTCAGAAAAAAGCCAGTGTTCCAGTTCAAACACCAGCAGGAAAGAAGGAATCTTCCTCACTTAGGGGAGGGTCAGCCCTTTTGGTCTATTCAGGCCTTCGACTGATTGGAGGAGGCCCACTCACATTAAGGAAGGCAGTATGATTCACCCAGCCTACCTATATTATTTTTTGTGTGTATTTAAAATATGTATTATATATATATATATATATATATATATTTATTTATTTATTTATTTATTTATTTTGGTATCATTAATCTACTATTACATGAAGAACATCATGTTTACTAGGCTCCCCCCTTCACCAAGTCACCCCTACAAACCCCATTACAGTCCCTGTCCATCAGTGTAGTAAGATGCTGTAAAATCACTACTTGTCTTCTCTGTGTTGCACAGCCCTCCCCGTGCACCCCCCAACATTATACATGCTAATTGTAATGCCCCCTTTCTTTTTCCCACCCTTATCCCTCCCTTCCTACCCATCCTCCCCAGTCCCTTTCCCTTTGGTAACTGTTAGTCCATTTGTGGGTTCTGTGATTCTGCTGCTGTTTTGTTCCTTCAGTTTTTCTTTGCTCTTATACTCCACATATGAGTGAAATCATTTGGTACTTGTCTTTCTCTGCCTGTCAGCCTACCTATTTTAATTAATGTTAATCTCTTCCAAAAACACAGTCACAGAAACACCCAGAATAATTTTTACTAAATATCTGAGCACACTGTGACCCAGTCAACTTTAGTAGAAACAGAAAATATAAAATCAATGAATTTACAAATTACAGATTTCTCATACTTTGTGGATATCAGACAAAATGAACAAAAGTTCATTGAGCTTTACACAGAGTTGGGCTGGACCAAATAGAATCGGGGGTGACTGCAGCAGGACTGAGCAAGAGGACGTCCCAGTTGTTTAAGTTATGAGGCTGTCCCCCATGTAAGGATCTTGAGATGAGAAAAAGAGGAAACACACTCAGACAAAGGAAATAGAGTATAGTTAGAGGTAGAATCACTTATAGTCTAACAGGTAATTCCACCTTAAGAGTGGGTCCTAGAAGAAGTTTGGGAAGTATTTGCCATGAATTAAATAATTTGAAAAATGTATAAAATTATTAATTTAACCTGGAAATTCCTATCATATTGGACTCTACTATGTGCTGCTAACTTTGTTCAAATCCGTGTATATAACCAATCATGTGGTTTCATGCCTGTACTGTCTCACCTGTTTTACTTAAGTCAGCCTGTGAGAAACTTTAGGACTGGGAAATATTGAAGCTTCTTATCTCCATTGTGTCATTGTTTTAGTACAAAAGTAGCTGAAGTAGTTGGCATCTTACGTTGCTTTCATTGCCCTTACTATGCTTGGACTCTGCTATGGCAGGTACGAGAAATGAAATAGGGGGCAGCTCTGGTAAAAAGCTCCTGGTTGGAAGCCAAAGGAACAAACCAGAGGTAAAGAGTTTTAAGCAGAGGATAGGAGGCAGTCTTGGAATAATTTTCTCAGCTTTGAACTATGTGAGCACGTTCATATGCCCTAAGTCCAGGGACTTTATTTTACTTTTCTTGGTGTTATTTTTCAGGATCTCATAACTCAGCAGAAACTAACGTCTTTGATGTTGGTGCTCAGGTTCACTCATTCTTTTATCTTTACCATTCACATGTCCTTCATTCTGACAGCTGCTGACCTACAGTCCTATTACTCAGAACTGCTCAATTCATATTTGTTGAATATTTGCTTTATAATAAAAAATTCTTAACTGACCTTTAGTTAATCAACTCTGTATATTCTGCAGATGGTTGCTCATTGCATACTGAAGTTTTGGCTCAAAAGCCTGTGTGTTTGTACCATTTGAGTTGAATCTTTACTAAGAATCACTTGTGTTAATTCCTAAACTTATTTATTCTAGTTAACATTGCACTGAAGTTATGAATTTTAAGTATGCCTGTGTAGATGAAATATGAGTGTGAAATATAATGCTTATATGAAAATGAACTTGAATGCATAGGAGAGACTTGATGAAAATGAGAGGGAAAGAAAATCTGCTGAATGATGTATAGGCAGAAAATTACAAAAAGTCAGAAAAATCTGGGGACATTCTACATTACATTGCTTAGCAACAGTCTTAAATTCCAGCTCATTCTGAAGAAACTCAAGCTGAAATTCACACATTAGATTGTAGTTTATGCAAGAAAGACATGCAGAACTTTAAACATTTAAATAACATATTTTGGACCTACATTAAAATACTTGGTGAATAGATGTGCATTTTATACTTTATATTCAAATAAAGGTACTCAAGGCAGTTATAGGATTTTATAACACCCCATTAATCACATGATTGATGAAATATCTTTATTAATATTTTTGGCTATCAGGTATCTAGCTATAGATGTGGTGAAGTTGGGTTTTTAGCATCAAATATAAATCCATTCATTATTATACATCATTTTCTTCACATTCTAAGAATCTTTTGACCTTGTGGTTGTTACATATAAGCACAGTAACTATTACTTTCCAAGAAAACATTTACACTTGTGGATAAAATGAGAGTTCCTGTGCCCAGGATTCTCACCTGGCTCTGGTTGACTAACTCACTGCACACCTGTGGGCAATACATGGCTGTTGACTTTATATAAAGAGCTCCACCCTGTGCTCTGGGTGTGACATGGTGGCATGGCTGCAAGGCTGCAGGAGAGCAGAGCAGAGGCTAGAGTGGTGGCAGCACTGAGGACAGAGGCCCAGAGGATGGCTGTGTGGGACGACTGTGCAAGAGAGGCCCAGAGGATGGCTATGTAGGACAGCTGTGCAGAGAGTCCCAGAGGACAGCTGTGCAGACAAAGAGGCCCAGAGGCAGAGACTGGCTTGCTCCATACAGACTTGCTCTGAGTGAATGGAATTTGAGTGTCTGACCTGCCACCTGGAAATAAAGTTGGGTATAACCCTTTCACCCCGAGAATGTTTTGCTGTCATTTTCTTTGGTCACATTGAATCCATAGTGAACTTGCCCAGGACTGAAACCCATTGGCAAGATAATTGGCGAAAGTCAGCAGGATTCAGGGTTGACCAAGGAAATAGACAAGCTGCCCTTATGGGAGGGGTGCTTCAGTGGGCTGCCCCTGTGAATGAGAAGACAGTGGATTGTCCCCCAATGGGTATGTCATCTGAGGTGGCTTGCCTCCTAGAGGACTGGGCCCCACCCCAGGACTGGAAGCAAGTGGAGGTGGAGGTGACACCTGAGGCTGTAGGGGTGGCCCTTGGTAAAGTAAGCAGATCCTTTGAGAAGCAGAATGCCCATGAGGCAGTGGGGACTGTGGGTTGGCTGCTTCTCACAGTCTTAAAAAAGTCTACAGAGGAGACCCAAGAAATGGTGGCATGAGAACGTGAACTGCAAACTTCTGTGGATGCCCTGAGGAGGGAAATGGCATTGATGCGTGAGGAGGTGGCATGAGAACATGAGCTGCAAACCTCTGTAGATTCCCTGAGGAAGGAGATGGCATTGATACGAGAGGGGAAGCATGAGAGCGCCGGCAGCAAGGTGCCAATGGAGACAAGATGGCAGCACTGCCAGGTGTTCTGAAGGAGGGAGAGGCTATCAGGGAAAAAGACAAGCTCCTGAGGGAAGCACAGGTGGAGGTGGTACGAGAACGTCAGCTGTGAAGCACTGAGCTGAAGGTAAGAGAGCTTCTGAAGACTGAGCTGGCATTGTTGTGAGGCACAGTAGAAAAGGTAAAGATTGTAGCAGAGGAGGCACTCAGGGGAGGAGAGAAAGGTGCCACCAACCCAGAAATAGAGATGCTGGGGAAGGATGAAGGGGTGGTGCCAGAGGCACTGGTGCCTCCTATATTGAAAGCATGCCTAGTGGTTGTAAAGAAAATAAAGACCCAGCAGCTGAATGTTCCCCAAAGAGAGGAGCAGCCCCCTCCTCAGGTTGTGGAGCACTCTATACTCCTCCCCTATACTCAGGCTGAGCTGGTGGCCGTGGGACTTAGGGGTGGATGGAATTGTTCTGTCAGGATCTGAGATGGGAAAGCTGTCTTCCCTGACAGTGCAGCCCGCCTTGAGGTAGTGATTACACAATGCGAGGTGATACATACAGTAGCTGAAGCAACGAGAACCTGGAAAGAGATAAGAACTATTACTCACAGGAGGAATTTGAGGGGCCTTGTGAGGGTTATGAGGACCCAGATGTGGGTTGATTTGATATGGGCAGGAGAAGATGGAAAGAAATTAGATGGAAGCCAAATAGGATCTTACTGGAGCCATGGCAACAACTGAAACCAGAGCAGCAGTTCCAGCCATTAAGACCAAAGAGGCAGAGGTCAGAGACAGAGCCACAATTCCGGCCTGTGTGTCTGCAAGACTTTTTGCTAGAGCGGCTGGACAACAATGTTCCAGCTTCCTTGCACAGGGACCATTGCAGAGGACTAAGGGCACATTGAGAGGAGAGAATCCTGGAGGGGTGGAGTGTGGATAAAATGAGAGTTCCTGTGGCCAGAATTCTCACCTGGCCCTGGTTGACTAGCTCACTGCACACCTGTGAGCAATACATGGCTGTTGACTTTATATAAAGAGCTCCACCCAGTGCTCTGGGCACGACACGATGGCACGGCTGCAAGGCTGCAGGAGAGCAGAGCAGAGGCTGGAATGGTGGCAGCACTGAGGACAGAGGCCCAGAGGACAGCTGTGCTGGACAACTGTGCAAGAGAGGCCCAGAGGATGGCTGTGTGGACAGAGGGGCCCAGAGGCAGAGACTAGCTTGCTGCATACAGACTCACTCTAAGTGAACAGGATTTGAGTGACTGACCTGCCACCTGGAAATAAAGTTGGGTATAACCCTTTCATCCTGAGAATGTTTTGCTGTCATTTTCTTTGGTCACATTGAATCCATAGCAATCTCACCCAGGACTGAAACCCATTGGCAAGACAACACCCAGTTACAGGAGGTAATATTTTACTTAAGGGTTACAGTAACCAGGAAAGTTATTAGAGAGAGTCAGGGCTTGACTTGGAATGAAGAGAACTAAGGCAGCAGGGGTAGAGTGTGGGAAGCAGAGGCCAAGTCTGTCTAAGAGAAGATTAAGGGATAGGAAAACCAAGAGGCTGCAATGAGCAGAGCAGCTCCAAACTATCTCCTGGGTCCATGGAGTCTTACTGAGGAATTATAAGTGATTCATCTGTAGAATGGAGACAGGTGGTGTCAGCTTTCAATACCATGCCAAAGTATTTGTGATTTATTTTTTATGTGGAGTTATTAAATGATTATGAATAGCAGTAATAGCAAAGAGAGGTAACATAATTAAAGCCATATTTTATGTAGAATCAATTCATTAGACAGATGGAAGGGGCAGGAAGATGGAAGATGTGGCAACCATTAAGAAGATTATTATAAACAAATATTTGAATTATTTGACCCCAACTATCTTAACTCTCCATAATTACTTACTAATGCAAAAGAATATTAAAATTTCTTCCTCATTCAAATGATAACTATACTGTATTATTCTTTGCAGTTACTTTGAGTTTTCTAGCCATTTAATTGAAATTGTTTTCACTACACTGTATCACACACACACATATACACATTATGTATATATATGCACACACATATATAATTTATTTTATAAGACAGAGGTAATGATTTATTTTGAAAGGTTTGTTCTGACCCATCGCCACAATAGTTTCTGGAATATTCTGGCAGTTACAGATCAGCTGGATTGATTCACTCAGTTCCACGATATGAGTTGCTTGACCTTGATGTATTTTGTAATGCAATTTCTATCTACTCCTCAATTTCTCTGACTTATATGTCTCCATGTAACCTCAGTTTTATCTCTCCTTAGCTGATTTCATAAATCCTTCTTTTCTAGTCACCTGTCTAATACTGTCTCAATATACCATCTAATAGAGGATGCCCATTAATAGTAGTAGTAAACTCTAAACTGCAGTAAATTATATGACTGGGATTTTTATCTAGGTTTTTTTTCCCCTAATAAAATGTGTTTTTGCTGTGTCCCTCCAGAACAGGCTTTGTCAAAAATGAGCAGCATATAAATATTTGATTTATTACATTCCTATCCACAGCACCAAAATTGAAATGCCATGCCTAAAACACCATTTGTCATCAGGGTGGTAAATGTTAAACCAGTCTGCTTGAATTCTTTCATGAGCATAACAAGAACTAGAATTTAAATGACCTACAAATAATTATGAGTATTTTGCCTGAGTGAATACATTTCCATTCTCATTATTAAAAGACAAATATGAAAAAATATGAAAGGAAATAATAAAAGAATTTAAATCTACTTATAATCTCCAAATATCAGTTTGAACAATAATGCAAAGTTTCTCACCCAGAAAATTTTTAACAGAACTGACCATAAATATCAACATTTGACAGAATGAATTTCATATTTCCTCTCTTCCTCTGTCTATCCTCTAAGAATTTATATATAAAGTGACTTCTTACACCTAACTGGTCTCTGGGAAGGGCTTTCTATGAATCTTCTACCTAGACTCTGTGTGTTTTAGTGGTAGAGGGATGTATATAGAAGTATGGCTATTATCACTCTATACTGTAATTGGATAAGAGTGTAGGCTGTCTGCAAACCATAAAATAGCCAGTGGGTAAAAAAAAATTATTCATTCAACAGTGAGAGAGCACTTCCTCTGGACTCTTCAGCCTACTGCATCCTGAGGTTAAATCTGGCTTCAGGACACCTGCATTTCTGGTTTCCCTCTTATATTACTTAATAGTCCTTGCATTTCTTGGCTGTTTTTTCCTCTTCTCCTTGAACTCTTAATATTGGAGTGTACAGGTGCTCAGGTTTTGGTTTTCTTCTCTTATCTATTTATACCTCTCCTTTGGTGATCTCACCCAATTTCAGGACTGAGGACTATTTACATGCTAATGATCAGCAAAATTATATCTCCAACCCTAGACCACTTTCCTAAATTTGAGACTCACATATACCATTACCTATTCAATATCTTCATCTGAAGTCTATGAGACACCATGCATCAATATGTACACAGTCAAACTCTGGTTTCTTCAAATCCCCCTTTCCTTTAACCTCATTTCAGTTGATGACGATTGGATCTTTATAGTTACTCAGGTCAAATGCTTCAAACATTTCTTGACTCTTCCCTTTTTCTCATAATTCCATATTTAATCTGTCAGGAAACCCTATTGGTTTTACTTTCAAGCAATATCCAGAGTCAGACTCTTTCTTACCAGCATTCACATCTTAGCCACAATATCCTTTTTCATTTGTAGCAAGAACTACACTGTTGAATCATAAGTCAGATCATGTTTTTCAGCTCAAAACACTATAAAAAAATTCCATTTTACTCAATATATGAGCCAAAGTCATTTTGATGGCCCATAAGGTTCCACATGATCCAGTCCCCATTTACCTTTATCACCTCATCTCTCTTCCTTGTTCTCTTGCTAACACTTCTCCAGTCACTTTGGCTTCCCTGCTTTTCCTCAAACATGCCAGACGCCCTCCTTGCTCAGGACATTTACACTAGCTCATCTTTTTGCCTGGAGTGATCAATCACAAAGAATCTACATAGAAGTCACTCCCTTCTTTTAGTCTTTGCTGAGTTGTCATCACCAGAATGACTCCACTCTATTTAACAGCTCTATCAAATAGTTAACACACCTGTCTTTTCTATGTCTTATGGTATACATAAACATCTAACGTGCAATGCACTCACATATTTATATTGTCTAATACTTTTTATTTCTCAAATGTACCCCCTGTGAGGGCAGGGAGTTTAATCTGGTTTTTTTTCTTCACTGATATATACTGGCCATATCAAACAATCTCTTGTACATACCAAATTTCATGTAGTTGGAAATGCATACTTAAAAAATTTTACAATATCTTTATGAACAGTATGCATTTTGCTATTGATAGCAGGTCATAGATCAGTTGAAAAGATTATTTTTCTTTCTAATTTGTACAAAAAATATATAGTATATGTTACTATCAATGACATGCTAGTTTTAATAAAATAGAAAGGGAGGCAGTCAGTGAATATTTGTTGAATGAAAGAATAAATGACTGAGAACATAGTTTTTCCTTTAAGGTATTTACAAACTAGTTGAATAGCAAGACTTGTTAAGAGATATTTATAATAAATAGCACAGTGCATGACCTATATAAAGGTAGTTTTTTAATACAGAAAAGGAACTTACTCTTATTTAATCTTATCACTGAATGAAAAAAAGGAGGGGATGGTCCAAGGAAGTTGTTACCAACACCACTAAGAAGGCAGGAAATTTTGTTAATATTAGGGTAGAAAATGATAAATATGAGAGTTAAAAACATAGATGGAAAAGTGACCTGTAGTGGTGATTAGGAACAGCCATCTACAATTTATAACTCTTAAGTTATAAGAGATTTCCTTAGTATTCTTCTTGAATATTGTTTAAGTTTATTATAGTAAACCTTTGCCCTAATTCTCCTTTTATATATGAAATTCAAGTTTATGTAGATTTACATGTAATGCTCTCTCTTGATTATGAGAGTTTTTTTTCCCTAATATCTGGGACATGGGATTTCCTTCTCTTTGGGAATAATTAGAATACAAGTGGTAAAAATCTGTGCTCCCATATTTCCACAGGATGTCTTTAATGTCTGGAAACATAGTTAATATGTTTGGTTATTTTTACAAATTGAAAAGATCCTTGATAACATTATGTATATTTTCCTGTTTCTTGACTTCATAAACATTTTCTAGAGATGTCTTCAAAGATTGTTAAAAGATTTAAGGAGGGATGTTATGGTAAACCCAACTCCTAAGATTGCAAGCTCAAATTCATTATGAGGGGGAAAAAGGAGACATGAGGGAATAGAAACCACTGGATCTTCCTTGTCATAAGGCTGACCATAAACATTTTACTTTGTCATTGTGTGCTGGGGTGAGACTCCTTTGTGTTTGGCTGATTTGTCTGTTTTTTCTTTTGGTGGGGTGAGGTGTGAATTTGGGAAACTTCTCTGTAGAAAAAATTAACTACCTAAATTACAACAAAATATCAAATTACTTGGTGCTTTGGAACCATTAGATGGGAACATTAGAATGTTGAAACATAAACACAATATCAGAACTATATTGAACATTTGGACAAAAGAAGAAAATACACATAAAAATGCATTAATAGCCTTTGGTTTAGCATATCATCCATAGTAAAAAGAAATGACAAATATCACATCAAATGAGGAAGGGAGACATCAGAAATATTTAAGGTGCAGAGATGAATATTTTTGGTTATATATTTATAAACTCTGTTTAACTCTAATTCATATAATAATGCAAACAAAGAAATACTTATAACTTCAAGAAATATTTTCAAAAGAAGAGGATGAAAGTTCATCTAAGTTAGCCATAATGAAACAAAATAATTTATCTGGGAGGTCTAGATACCTAGCAACATAGAGGCTTGATTGACTAATTTGCTCATTTTTTTCCCCGCTGAAGCTATGGAGCACTTCCTACATGGTAACCACAGGACCATGTACCAAGTTAAGTGTGAAGTATACCTCTAGTGAGAGCCTCCAGAAGACCACATAGATGGGAACCAATAGTCTACTTAAATAGGAACAATTTCATTTTTGCTGTTGTTTACAATTTGTGCCCTACCATCTAGTGCAGCATTTGATGTATTTTAAGTAAAAACTGAATAAATATTTGAGAAATGAATATGGAATAATAGCCAGCTATTAATGTATGTTTTAATGAGGAACAATATGTAAATGTTTGAGATCAAAGAATAAATGCCTTACAGTATCCTTGACTTCTCCCATTCTTTCATTCCCCATAACCAACATATCATAACATCCTTTCTCTGTAAGCTCCACATATAACTGCTTCCTTCTATCACCTTAGTCCAAGGAATGGGCTACCAAGACTATCATAATTTTCTTTTAACTTGCTTCATTGATTTCATTCTTACATATACCCCAAAAAGTCTATAAGTCTATTCTCCCTAGAACAGTCAGTGTGATTGTTTTAAATTTAAATATAATTATATTATATAATTAAAATGTTGCAGGGCTTAGTCTAGAGTTCAGGATTCTTGTCCTCTTTCATTTGTTCCATGAAACCAAGGTACTTCATTTACAATTTTAACTCATATTACATATCAATTATAAGCAATCATGTTTATCATTTAAGTATATACTTAACTGAAATAAAATTTATTTTCTTTCATATTATTAAGTTCTACAGAAGTACATACTATGGGTATTAGTATCCTGTACTAGGTACTCTAATAAAGATGTGTGGGCTGAGTTCAACCTCTCATCTTTCTGATACTTTCTGTGCAAATCAACAGATATCCTAAGCCACCTAAACAGAACAGTTAATGATAATGTTTACTGCACTAACGTTTCTGTTTCTCCATATTTACTTTCTTGAGTTTATATTATATTTATTAGTTTCATTTCTAAAGCCATGACTCTCTTTAATAACTTAGCATAGCACCATTATACATCAGACAGCCTAATCCTGAATCATTAATCTGGAATTAATTTATTTCAACAAACTTCATTATATCCAGCCTGTCATTGACCCCAGTTTTAGACCTCAGTATCACTCTTCACAAATATTATACTTGTCACATTCTTCTATATTTCAAGGTACTTGAAGAGGTACTTTAAGTCAGTATCTGTTTGAAATGAATATGCTTGGAATTTTTAGTACCATGTTGGCAAGAAGATCTTTGCTTGCTAAAGAAATTTGGAAATACAAAGCTTAGATGCATTTATACCTCCAAAGGTACCATACAGGTAATATTAAGTTATTACTAGTACTTGGGAGCTTCAATTGGAAAGAACACATTACTCTTTATTCTTACTTATTAGAAAACAATGACATTTATGAAACTATTTTACATTCACTCAACAAATATTTACTCATCTCCTATTATGTGCCATATACTAGGGGTTCCATAGTAAATATATTGGACAAAAATCCTTATGCTCACAGAACTTGAAGTTTAGTTGATAGTGAAGAACAATTAAATTAGATAAGTAAAATGTAATATATTTAGTTGGAAATAAGTGCTTTGGGGAACATTAGAAAAGGAAAGTATGATGGAGAGTTTTGGGGGCAGGGTCCAAGTATAAGTCAGAGGGTGTCTTCCTGAGAAAAGACAGGAATTAAAGGTGTAAGTAGGAAAGGGAATAAGCCGTGGAGCTCTCTCTACTTGGGAAAACACCCCAATCAGAGGGAAGAGCCAATGCAAAGACTGGAAACAGAGTTAGGCGTATTAAATTTCATCAGTCGTAGATTTGATTCTGCTCCACTTCTGATGTAAAGTTTAAAATTGCTGTTCTCAGAAGTGTGTTTAATCATTTCATACAGTAATGAACTATTATGGGCTGAATTGTGTTCCCCCAGAAATTCATACATTGAAGTCCTAACAACCAATATCTCAGAATGTGACTATTGGGAGATAGGATATTTAATGAAGTGACTAAGGTTAAATTAGGTTATGAAGGTAGGCCCTAATCCAGCATGACTGACGTCCTCATGAGAAGAAGAGACTAGGATGAAGATGCACACAGAGGGCAGACCAGGTGAAGATGGAGAGGGTGGTCATCTACAAGCCAAGGAGAGACCTTGGAAGCAAAAGTCTGCAGACACCTTGATCTCTGACTTTTATTCTCTAGAAGTGTGAGAAAATGAATTTCTGTGATTGGAAGAACCCAGCCTGTGGTACGTTGTTGTGACAATCCTAAAAAACTGATATATTAATCTTCTAGCTCTTCCAAGATATAAAGTAAACAATTTTGAAAACCAAAGAAGCATCTTTACAGGATACTGTTGTAGGATATCAAGTACGTTGTTAAGCTTTCCTGAAAATCTGTCAGTGTTATGGCATAGATATGGGAGATCAAATGCTGAGGAAGTACAAATCAGTGCACAGTTACCTTTTATTGTATTTTCTGTTCTGAACATGTTATTCTAGATTAATAAAATAAAAGTTATTTTGAAATCTTATCAGAGCAGACTTTTGTTATACAAAGCACAGCTGTGGAAGTATTAATTATCCTACAATAGTGGATTGTATTACAAAGTCAAGCCAGTCAGAAAATCAAGGTATTAGAACCACACTTCAGTCAAATCTTGTAGGAGAGTCTAAATAGCTTTAAAACCCTTGCTTATAAAGGCATACTTGGCAGGTACCCTATACAGTGAAGAATATGCTTCCATCTTCAGGAGGATGTGACAGCCAGCATGGCTGCTGGATAGCCTGTGATTTGTGAGTAGGTAATCTTTTTTCACGAGCCTTATAACCCATGGAGTAAGCCATGCACAGATAATCCACCTGTTCTCCAGGTTTCTTTTGATTAACTTCATAAGAGAGCAAAGATTTATAAGGCAAGATGGTCTCTGCATTGACTTCTTGTGGTGCTCCTTTCAGAATATGAAAAACGGCAAGCAAAACCGTTCTAGGGGCACATTTGCAGATTCCTGCTGGTTTTGTTCTTCCAGGAGGCTTACAGTGAGCAGAAATAGACCTATTGTTACTTTCTTTGTCATTAACATGTTCTATAGAAAGAAAATGCCACAAGTCTCTGTTAATTCCAATTTTCACCAAGAGTTTTCCAGAAGTGAGAGGTGAACCTGGTTGAGTTCAGCATTGCATCTTCATCTGCAGCAGTTCTTCAGTCTAAAATAAGCCTGGAAGAAAATCAGCAGGAGAAATTTTTGAGAGTCTGAATAGGTAGAGCCTATCTTTGATATCCATTCTTTTTTTGCTAATGTGTCTAAAAATTATTATGATAATAGTAGCTGTCACTTATTGAGGTTTGCTTTTAATTCTGCAGATTAACTCACATTTATTATCTCACTGAATATTCAAAATATTTCTCTGTATTAGAATTTATAATACTCTGACTACAGAGGTGAAGAAATTGATGTACAGAGAAGCTAAGTACTTTGTCCAATGTCACACAGCTAAAGAATTGTTGGAGGATTCAAACACATACAGTTTGACCCCAGAGATTTTTTTCATAGCTCCAAAAAGATACTACTTAAACAGCTTAAATGGATGCTTGGAACATAAAGTATCTTCTTGGTAAATGAAAGGGAGAACTGACATCTCCCAACCTGGTTCTAAAGAAGTAGTTATGTGTCACTATGGTTTGAAAGAATGACTTTGTGTTCTCATATATGTGCTAGATGTTTCCTCCCCTCCCCACCCCACCCACTCCTTACCCTTCACCTAGGCCATGCCCCAGAAATCGGTATGGATTACATCAGTGGGTTCTTTTCTTCACACTTCCAGTGGGTTCCGCCACTGGAAAGCTCAGGCCATAGATTGGAGGTGAAGAATGATGTGGGAATCCTTGCTACTTTGGCCCCGTCCCCGTGGTGCAGCCAGGATCCAGTTGAGTCCCTTGCATAAAGATTTTGACTCTTCAAGATGATCTTTTGATGAAGACTTCTCAGTCCTTAAATGATATCCTTCCTCAGGCAATGGTGCCTTGCTCTCACTAACTGTGAGGAGTTGGATTATGCCTCGTGGTCTCCCCATACACTCCCTGCAGTTATGTATATTATCCCCTTGTAAAACTCTCTTTGAATTATCATAATTTATATATGCCAGCTGTTTCTTTGGTGACCTTGATTAATACAATTTTACAAACTGTATGGCCTCATATAGATCATTGAGATGCTTACTTTTTCATAACTGCTTACTGCATGAGCTTGCTTATAGCCCTCAAACATTTCCTGAATCTTTCCTCAAATACTTCCCTGCTGTCTACTTTTTACTTATTAAATATCAGGTTCAGACGATCTAACAACTAAAGGGTGATCTAGGGAATAAAACAAAACAATACCCCATGATGTGTTTTAATCATTTCATACAGATGGGCTACAATCATAAATCCTAGCCGTTAATTCTTCTATAGGAGTCTATTCCTACTGTCCAAAATTCACAAGTGATGATTCATTAAAATAAGCCTGAATGTGTGTTTGTTTTTTACTATATGTTGTTTCTTAAAATTCCTTGTTTTGAAACAAAGCAAGATAGCAGATACAGATTATTTCTTTGCTAGAAAGTTAGAGCTCTTCTAGAGCATTGAAACATTGATCAACTGTGAATCATAATTACAATCACCATTATGTTCAAGCAATACTGATTGAGGCCTTAGTGTATATGCATAACCAAAGAATTCACATGTCATAAACTGTAAGATATATTTTCCTACCAGATGAAGCTGTTTGAGTACATCCTGCACCAGTCTCAGCCATATTCCCTCATTAGCATTTCTAGACTATCAATGCTATTTCTGTTTAGATAATTCTGGCATATTATTGTCATTATCTTCCTTATTCTGGCATGAATGCTGATGCCCCCTTCATTTTGAACTCGTTAGTATCAGTTTGGTAGATGCCCCTCATGAGCCAGGACTAAATTTGACTAGGTCAGTAAATAAAACATCCATCCTTCTGGGCCAACATCATGAGCACACAGCCCCTGTGCCCACTCTTTAATTTTGATTTGTTCAGTGGCCATGATGAAATCTCCAAGCAGTTTGAAGAACCCTGCATATGTGGATCTGGCCCTGTGTTCAGAGAGGAGGGTGAGGGTGATGGGAGGGAGTGGGAAGACACTAGCCCATTGCCGTCACTAGAGAAAAAACCAAAATGCATATATTCTACTGATTGGGTTTAATTATATCACCTCCCTACTCAGATAAAATTAATAGGAACTGCAATTTCAGATTTGTTACCTCAAAGTGGAATCAAGTTTTTATTTCAAATTGCTTAAAGTTTATCTCACTCATATGTATCCACTTATGTAACACATTAGAGAACTTCACACAACCTGGTAAACAGGGGAGTTACCAGACACCAGGTTATTGGAGAATGCTGCTGAATAGAAGAGAAGGTAAAGCTTAGTAGTTTCAGGTAATAGTCACAAAATAATCTACTGCTTATAATAGAAACCAGTTTGACTCTTGAACTTGAATCATTTTCTCCAATAGTGGTAGAATTGAGGCCCTAGCCCCAGCCCTGAGAGGAACACAATTTTATATTATTCTCTTTTGCTCCAACAAAGTGATCTTCATGCCGTGATTTTTTTCTCTGAAACATTTTTTGAACAGCCTACATTGCATCACCTTTGTACTATTCCCCTTTGAGAATAATAATGGAGAAGAAAAGCTTAAAGTAGTCTTCTTTTATTTTTCTCTTCTTTTTCTATATTAATAAATGGATTGATTTGAGAGAAAGTAAGAATTGCTTAGACAACTCTAATGTTTGCAGCCGTTTCATAATAGTTTGTTGGCTATTGATTAAATTGGAATGCTGAACATGAACACAAATGTGATCTGATTTCAAATAACAGAGTTCTGATTTCATTTGGTAATGATTTGTTTGAAAATAAAAACCAAGTCTTTGTCAAGATTTTTTTGCATATTTACATACAGTAAACAACAAACCAAAATAGTTTTCTGTACAATAATATCAATGTGATAGTACCTGCTTAGAGCTTATGACTTCTATCCACTTTGATGACACTTGATGTGGTTAATAAGATAAAATAGCTTTTTAACGCCTAAGGTGAAAGGTGCCAAGTATCACTATGATTGTGTCAGCAAATGACAGTGACAGATAAGTACCTTATATTATCCTGGGCCTTTCCTTTTTTCCTCACTATTCTTCTTCTAAACACATGCCTATGTGATACTTTTCTGAAAAACTTAATTAGCTGCTAAGTCAAAGAACAACCAAAAAATATCTTCTGATACAAAAAGAAGAGGGAATTGTTTGAAGGTTTAGTAATGTCACACCTAATCAAATCTTAGGCAAGACCATGTAAGATACATAATCTGACATTCAGTGTTTAACATGCAGGAAAGAGTTAATGTACAATATTCAAAGAAATCTATTTTAATTTAAAATGTTCTTAAAATTATACTCACTTATTAGCTGTACTTTAACTCTACCACTTAAAATATTTTTCTAAATAATGATAATATCTAAGGACAAAACTAAGTAGCCTAGTGTTTGCTTTGAATTATAAATTCTTAAATTAATGAGAGTAAAATTAATAAAAGGTATAATTTGACTAACACAAAGAGGAGAAGAAGAATGTGACAAAGAGATAGAATAACTGCTAAAGCCCATCCTTTAAATTCTAACTTCCCATACTGACAATCAGGGAAGATTCTCATATCAAAGTCAATGGGGCCACTTTGTCTTACTGAGAGATTGCAAAATGGTTACTTTGGTTTGATATGAAAAAGGGAAGATAGTCACTGGATTGAGAATAAGAGGCCTGGTTCTCCTATTACATGGTTGTGTAGCCTTGAGAAATCATTCCACCTCTGTAGATCTTACTTTCTTCATCCAGCTGTACCAAGCAGTGATTAAGACTACTTGTTCTGGAACAGATTTGCTGAGGTGAAAATTGCATTCCCCCATGGATGTGTGATGCTGGGCAAGCTTCCTGAGGCTCTGGAACCGTTCCCTCACTTTCATGATGCAGATGATGGTACCTGCGTACAGACTTGTTGTGAGGATTAATGGGGCAAATACATCTCTGCCATTTAGAATAGTGCCTAGTCCACTGTAAATTCTTAATAAATGTTGGCTTTAACAGGCAGTGGTGTGTCATGAATTAAATGAATTTTAAAATTTCATTTTTATTGACATACTGCATTTATTCAAGTTCTGAATATAAAATGGAAAGAGTGGCTTCTATATTTAACCCAGTTGTTCATGTGAAATTCTGTACTGATGAATGCTTTGCCAGAGTGTAAGGAAGAGAATGGTCCATTTACGGTATGACACATTTGGCTCAATTCAGGGCATCGAGCATGTGAGGCTATCAACATGCCTGCTCCCTTCCAACTTAGCTAGTTTCCATTTGCAAGTTTGGCCCAGCAGCAGAAATTTGGTAAGGAGTTGAAGTGAGGTATTCATGGAACCCAAGAAAAAGAGAAAAGGAGGTTATTTATGGTATTATCGATACAGTCTATGTTTTTCCTTCAGCTTTAGAGATTATACCTGAATTCTCTAAAAGGATTTCACACAAAAGCTGCTTCGAAGAATGGTTTTTGAGAGGTCTGAGATGTGAGTGGCAGATGGCAATGCGTTAGCCGTGGTTAGGGTGCATAATAGTGTCCTCCTCATGACTTCTGTGAGGCTTAAGGAACAGGGAATTTTTTGTTTTAATTAATTGTGGTAAAATATACACAACATAAAATGAACACTCTTAACCATATTTAAATATACAGTTCAATAGTGTTAAGTACATGAAATAGTTAATAAAATCCTATTTTATATACAAAAAAATGAGGTCCAGAACAGTCAGTGATTCAGAGGTCACAGTCAGATCTGCAAACCCCACCCCCAAAAGATTCTGATACATTGGAATAACTGGATGGTACCAGTTCTGTGTCAAAAAGCCTAAATCTTGTCCAAGGAAAGTTCTATCTCTGGTCCTAAAACATTCATAGCATGTAGAACTGCTAAAGATTGGCATGGCAGTACCAACTGGGAGAACGATCGAGGTTGAACAAGATTTTTCTAAGTTTCAACAATGAGATCCTTGGAAGGACCCCCACACACCTACTGCCAGACAGTGGCTTTGTCGGCCATTATTAAAAATCATCTCCCATCGGGGTTATCCAGTTAGTATGACAAATTCCGATTTCAGTTTCTTCCCTTTGATTTGATTACAATTCCACAAAGACAAGGTATTTTTGAAAATATAAACTGATACATTTTGTGATAATGTTTCCTATTATAATTGTTTACCTTTAAATGTAATTGCAAGATTTGTCTCTCCCCTCTTATTCTCTGAAGTCATCTCCTTTTGTGAGGAGAGTCTTTATTGAAAACATTTGTAAACTGCAACCAGGACAATCTTTTTAAAAACACTGACTGAAATAAAGTCATACCTCTGCTTAAAACTCAGATGGCTATTCATTTTATTCAAACTAACCAGGCAATATTCCTGACATTCCTAAAGGCTTCAATGTGGTCTTGCCATGCTATCCTTTCTGTTTACTTGTCCTTTTTAAGCCTCTGGGTCTCAGGTCTTCCCTCTACCTCAAACATTAGTTTGAATTCTTTTTATTTAGACTTAGACCTCCCTGTGATTTCCCCATTTCCCAGTGTTGGAGAAAATTTATCTGAGATGGACACTTGGTACTTTGTCCCAAGTTTTGCCTATCCTCCCTACTTCTGGATATTTTCAAAGAGTACCATGTTCATACCAAAAAGCTTGACATTACTAATAAATAAAGTTTGGACCCAAATGAACACATAATAAGTAAAAATCCCTTCCCTAGAACTTTGAAAGTGAGACCAAAATATTTAAGCCTTAGAATTAATTTTCCAGGATAATAAAATAGAGATTAAACCCAGAAACTGTTGGTAGCAGTCATTTACTCCTAAGTGAATTAAAAGGTATAGAAGGTATAAAAATTCCATCTATGGTAAGGTACAGGTAAGTGATACCATGTTACCAGCAGCTATCTGTGGCCGCGCCACTCCTCCTCCACCAGGAACTTTAGGGGTTTTCTCCCATGCTTTTTGTAGTCAGTGGTTCTGCCTGAGTCACAGCTGCAGCCCTGACCACTGAATCCTAATCATAAATACATTGGAAGCCCTTTAAGCCATCTTCACTTTACTGATGCACTGTGTTAACCAGCATGCTCCACTCCCTCTGAAAAACATGCTGACTTGTCATTGCAGTCAGGGTTCAGCTCCTGTGACCATAGTTTCCCTTCTAGTACCCCACCCACTCTGATCTTGCTCTCTGAGTTCAGTGCTTAACCCAATGCAAAGTCTAGTTTGTTCCTTACTATGCCAATTGGTTGTTACTAATTTGAATTACTAAATTAAATTACCTATTACATAAATCCATGGAATATGAGTGCAAAAATCAAACAATTTTTGTTGCCATGAAAACTAAATTGAAAACTTTAAAAAAAACTTAAGTAAGAAAATATTTTTGAAAGTGCTCTAGAATTAGATGTAGACAAGTTAACTCTAAAAGATTGGGGAAAAATATTTAAAAAAAAAACATTCTACTCACATTTTTGATGAGTCTGTGTCCTTGGTACAATTTTAGAAATTGTAAACTGATGTTAAGTATTGGGTGCGGTTTACTCACGGTAGATGATTCTAACTTTCAATCAAATTTACATGGAGAAAAAGCTTTGGCCCTATATCAAAAGTGCAGCAGAGATACCTTTTCATATTTAATTTAAAATAAAATATTTAAGTTAAGAATGTATTATATTTTTGGTCCACAAATTAAAATGGATTTTAATTAATCTACCAATTGCTAAGCCCTCTTACATTGGATAGGAGTACTTTTACTCTTCTATTGCTTAAAGTTTGAAATGGAGTTTATTTGATCCCTCCCCCCTGAGAATCTTTCATTATACAACTTCTCAGGGCTTATTTGGCATTTTTATGTAGTCAAGGAAACCAAGAAATAGCAGAAAATACTGTATTAGAAAGAGAAGGGCTCAGAGGCAAGGGCAACTAGGAATCCATAATAAGATGTTAAAGTTGGCTAGAAGATTTGTTTGTTTTCTTGCAAGGAGTGAATTCACTATTACTTTAAATAAGGAATATAAACCAATGCTATGGTGTTTCTGTTTATTTCATTACTTCTACATTTATCTTTCACCTTTTGCTAAAAGGATTTGAAGAGGCTTATAGTAAAAACACAGCTCACAGAGGCTGAACCATTAACTGAGAACTGAGAATTGTTCTTATCTAGCACTTACACCACAATTCTATTTTGTATTTGAAAATGTCCTTGGATTTCAAAAACTAAAGCTTGTAAAGAGTTTGGAAAAACAAGTCAACTCTGCAAAACCACATACATATTTTCCTCCCTTTCCTCTCTGGCTGCCCTCCTTATATATTAATCTAATCTAAAAGAAAAATTTTATAGGATACATGTTGCAAATTTAAATAAAGCCATATAAAGAAGAAGGTGTCTATAATAATTTGTTAACACATGGTCTGATATGATTTTGTTTAATTGTGTACACACATAGTGTGCATATACATGCTGTATATGGGGGAAGGTGGTTGTTTTTCAATATAACTGTGTAATACAGATTTTGTTTTTTATGTGTAGCTTGAAGATCTATAAAAGCCAAATTCAGGACTTGCCTACTTATTGATTTTATAATTTCAATCTGAAAACTTCATCACTATTTTTTTTTGCCACCCTACATAGAAGACCATGCCAGTCTAATGGCTATAAATCTTTCTGTTCTATTTTCTGCAGTAGTTTGCAGGCTATAAAATTCTACTACATTGCTTATGAGTCTAATTTACTGACTGTATAAATCTGCCCCATCACTTGATTGACAATAATGAATTCAACTAATTCTAGCATCTATTTTTTATAAAAGGTTCAGCTCAGGACTCCTATTCTTGGATGAGGGCACAGTGATGCCCTACACATGCTTAGACCTAGGATCCATTAGTGGCGATCTTGTCATGTCACTTGGTGTCCAGTAGAGCCAAAAGAGATTGGTACAATATTTATACTTCTACAAGTGTCCAAGCCCTGTTACAGAAGAAAACTATTGGAATTCTGAAGTTATTTTAGCTCAGCATCTATGTCTGTTGGGTCCTCACAAATATGCTTATATTTGACTGACTCAAAAACGTTTTTAGCTACCGTTGGTCAAAATAAAGACAGCTGGTTTTTATTTTTATTTCTTAATATACAATATGACTTATGTGGGAGTTTTATAAGAGCTTCAAACACAGAGAAGCAAATATCTATTTTACCTAATAAAATATCCATTAAAAATGTTGAAGAGGTTCATTACAGTTCTGATCTGCTCATTGCATTAAAGGAATTATTAAAGATTGCTTCAGGATGTGGCTAAAGTAATGAAGTGCTCAGAGTAATGTCTTAGAAACCATTAGTTGTAAGAATGACATTTATGAGTAGCCACTTTAAATATTATATCTTTTAAATTTATCTTTTTTGAATATTTATGATTTGGGGAAAGAGCGTTTCTATTTATTAAGTATGTATCCCCTTGTCCATTTGAGTGAATGCATGTTTTTATGTGTGTATGTGTACAGGACATTTAAACTGGAATCCAGGGATCCAGGTTGACTTTAATTCCATCAATATGCATTTGAATTTGGGACGAGTAGATGTCACTAAAACATGCCTAGCTTCATACTTCTAGCAGTCCTTTTATATGTTTAATTTGAGTTTCTCAGAAAAAGATCACATCCAAATACAAGACTTGTAAATTTTATGAAGGCAGGGACTTAGAAATGTTGTGCATGTTCTGTATGCCCCCCATCCCAAGGAGGGTACCTGAGGTATCATTTAAGAATTTAAAGTGCACTTTCCAGAATAAGATCCTCTAAAGGGGAATCTGGCATTGCCACCCACTGGCTGTGTAACATTGGATGAATTGTTTAACTTGTTCATGCCTTAGTTTCCTGAGATACAGAATGGATGTTATCTGCTACTGGATTTGTACCTAGGATGTATCTATTCCTGTTGTGCATAATCATTTCAGTCCAGCCAGATCCTGCACACTCTAGTTAGATCATAAACTCAATGTAATTTTTAGTTTCCTCCTACTAACATAGTCCATTTGGAAATAGCACTTTGAAATATACCTCAATTTCTTTTCTTGAATACCTAAACAACTGACCAACTCACCTTCTTATTTAGTCCTTCTTATTTAGTGTGTTTTGTTTAACCCTTACTCATACTTTTTTTTTATGTCCTCAAGGTAGTATAAAAGTTGTTGGAACTTTCAAGCTGAACCCTGTGTATTGTGCGTATGTATGTGTGTGATATGAGCAGAAAAAGAGTAACTGTTATTATTGACAGGGTGTGATAGTACACTCCCTTTTTTTTCAGATCAACACGGTCACTTATCTGCTCAGATAATAGACCATCTCAATGTTTTAAATTTACTTCACATTGCACAGCACAAGATTCATATATTTTTCCTTGAAAAATGAAAAAAAATCATCCTTTAGTAGGAAAAAAGCATTATATATTGTTTTCTGGTTTAAAAATAAGAGCTTTTTGTTGTTGCTCTGTTTTAATTTCACCACATTCTCCATTTTCCTATAAATGGAATGTTTCTCAGAAGGGTAGAGTCTAAATTTAATGCTAAAGGAGGAAGAGATTGCTATGAGGGTTAAGAGAAGGAGGAGGTGCATGACTCTATGGTTTCACAGGGACAAAAGAAAATCTTCTAAGTGACAGTGAGACTGTTGCCAAGTCCTAGCTCCTGCCACTCACCCACCGCACGCCATGCCAGTAAGTGGAGAGACAAGGTGTTGGGGCAAGGAAAGCGATTTTATTCAGAAGACCAGCAGACCAAGAAGATTGTGGACTAATATCCTAAAGAACCATCTTAACTTAGAGTTGATTTCAAGCTTCTTTTATATTAAGAACCTGGAAGCTGGAGGGGGTTGAAGTCAGGAGGTGACAATTGACCTCAGCCATCCGGACGTCAGCAAAGGTCTAAGGAGGAGTGGGGAATTCCTTGTCCTTGGGGGGCTGACTCTAGTCATTTTGTTGGCATGGGTCTGGCCATGATGTTCCCATAAGTCCTTGACAATTCAGTTGTCATTTTGTACTCTATCTCCTTAGGGGTGATGAGTTTTGTGTAAAGGGCTGATTGCATCAATCTTAAGTCATGAGCAAAATTCATTTTGATGATTAACAAGCCTATATGCAGGGCTGCAGAGCTGAGCAGAAACTTTTTGACCCAAAGATTAAACAGCAAAAGAGAGATACAATATGAAGGCAGAGAAGCCAACTTTTTCCATCTGTTACAAGACCAACTGGTCATGGTGTCATTAGCTATTGTGGAGTCCCAGGGATAAGTGGCATTTATCTACTTAGTAGTAATCACAGCTCCGTCAACATTTTTAGCAATATCAAGGGTTACTGAGGGTTCACCAAAGTTAGGAATTAGAAATTATCTCTTAGATTTGACTACACAGAGATCACAAAAGCCATGCAATTGTGTGGTGTGAATGGTGTTCTATTAGCTCTTTTATCTGAGACTGGTGGCAAAGGAGTGAAGGGTCAAGGACAATGAAGCAATGACAACAGGCATTGATCCTTACTATTCAAACAGTGGTCTATGGACCAATGGCATCTGCCCTACCTGGGAGCTTGTTAGAAAAGTAGATATCAGGCAGTTCCTCACAACTACTGCATCAGAATCTACATTTTAACAAGATACCCAGATGATTGTTCAGCATATGAAAGTTTGAGAAGCATTGGTGTAGACACAAGTTTCAAAAAGGTTAACTATGAACAAAGGGACAACATTAATGCAGTACATAGAGGAAAAAAATTATTCATGAATTTTATTACTATCATTAAACAGACTAAGCACATGGAAAATGATGATAGACTGGGTTTAAAATACATGGATTACATGTAATATCAAATAATATGTTAATAATAGAGGTGTTATTCTCAGTGCATAGATTTAGAATATGAGTCTCAGATAGGTTAAGATACTGTGTCAACTTTATAAAATAAGATGCGGAAACATATATTAAGTGTGGGTCTGTCTTTCTCCAGAGCTCATGCCTATTATTATGGTTAATGTTGATTCTTAATGAGAAGAAACCTACTGAATTACACATTAAGCATAGGGTGATTAGTGATTGATGGCTGTGATTGTTTGGTGTTTGGTATTATTATTGATGGTACCAAATGGTATAGGAATTGCTGAATTTATTCATTTCTTAACAGTTTCACCTAACCAAGCAAGTCAATGTGGTTAATAAAATAGTCAATAGAAAATTTTATAAAATATGTTGTGAAATAGTGGCTTTATAACAGGTACAGTTGCTGCAATAGTTGCTACTAATTTTGAAAACTAAGTATTGTGAAAACCTGTATCAACTATAATTTCATATGATTATACTCAGTCTCCTGTGTGGCAGCCTATGGAGACTATGGTGTTCATGCCAAATAATCCTCATAGTTGAGGCACTCCATTCTTGACCTGCACAGCTAACTCCTCTCCAGGAATTGTTCTTAAATAAAGGGAGCTAGTTTGCCCTCTCCTTGCGCAGCTCCCATCCAGTGGCTTCAAGGTACAAAGACCTAGTCCCTCTTGCTTCATTTTGGTATAAATGAAGAGCATCTGAGCTCCAGAATGCTATTTGGGGTTAGCTGAGTCCTCTCTTGCACCTGCATTATAGTTCAATTCAGTAGTGTGCTGGAACCATTAGAATCATTCCTGATTTTGTATTCAGTGAATTTATGATGGTAACTTGAGAGGATTAAATGCCCCACAAAAATCAGCAAATGCTACAAATTTAGGATTTCTTTGTCCTGGAGAACTTCTTAAACTGTTACCAGCTCACCACAGTCTCAAGTTCTACTTCTGCCCAAGCCTGCATTCCTTATTTCTTTACATTTGTCATTCTAAAGTGCACTCCTCAATAAATGCCCTGCAGGCACCCCTTTGCTAGCATGTTTCCAGGGAATGCAACTTAAGACAACGGTATTTTGGCAAAAGTTAGATATTTTCAACAGTTTACATTAGGGTTTGACAAACAATGGCCAAAGGGCCCATTTTCATAAGTAAATTATATTGGAACACAGTCACACCCTTTCATATTATTGTCATCAGTGACAGATTTCATGCTAGATTGATAGAGATGTAAATGATCCACAGAACCAAAAAAATATGCTATCTGGTGCTTTACAGAAAATGTTTGCTGACCTCTGGTCTACTGGATAACTTTTATATCTAAGACAGTTCAGACTTAAGGTGTCCAAAACTAATCTCACTACCCTTCCTCTCCTCCATTTCCCAAACTGTCCCTGTATCTGCATATTTCTTCTTTGTTTCCAGGTTCATACTCAATCCAATTTCCCAAGAGATGCTTGAATCCATGCTTTTCTCTCTGTCCTTATTGCATTAATATTCAGGAGCTTATATATTGTTTGAAGCCACCTTCTATCTACCTTCTTTGCAAGCAATGTCTTCCCATCTCAGTTTTCTCCCTATGGTCTCCTGTGAAGGATTTTTCTAAAACATAAATTTAATGATACAATTTTTCTGCTTAAAACCTCCATTCAGTTTCCATTAATCAAATAAATAGCAAACCCCTTAACTTGGCATATGAGATCTTCCTTTATAAGTCCCACTTGCTTTTCTATTTTTACCTCTCAAATAAAAAATACTGCCTCTATTTTATTATCATTGATGATCTTTTACAAACAAGCAAAGCCCACTGTTCTTTTATGTCTGTGTATATAGATCCAGCTGCCTATGATGGTTGTCCCTTTTCTGGTTCATAAAATCCTATTCATCTATCAAGTTCAAGTTCAAATATTCTTTCTAACTTTAAGGCTTCCAGTGCTCCACCCAACAGAATTAGTCACTCTTTCCTTGGCATTCCCAAAGCATGTTACTGTTATCTCTATTTGTACTGCATTGTGTTTCAGTATTTGATTTTACATACAGTAGGACCAATACTGTTTGCACATCTGTCTCTGTCCATCCAGTTACTGAATTCTCAGAATCATGGACAATATTTTGTTCTTCATTTTTATCCTCCCTAGAATCTAGCACAGTGCTTGAGGTTTTCATGGTACTTAATGAATGCTGTCTGTATGAATAATACATAGAAACACATCCTTTGAAATACTCTGAGGTTTGTTAGAGGGGATTTAAGTTTATCAGATGATAAAAAGTACTATATACCCTATATAGGTTTCTATATAGGTAGAAACTATCATTACATGATATTATCAAGTTCCAGAATTTTGAAAAAGACTACTGATTTCTGAGTAACATGTATTTAATTTGAACATTTGAGATTTGAGTTTTAACAAAGAAATGCTTCATGCAACTTCTGGAACTAGAGAAAATGTTGGATTACTTGGGAAAGTATTTCATCATTTTGGTTTATAATCTTCTCTGGACTTGAGGCAGACAACACTGAAATTCCTATTCTTAACATTTTTGCATGCCCTTGTTGCAGAATGGTTATAGGAGATTAAGTAATTACACAAATTATTTTATCAGCTTTTTCCTCTTAAAATATATTGATCTAGAGTTCCAAAATTTTGTTTCCTAACATCTCAGTTGCTCTACGGTTGGACATTGCTCTTTGATTCAAAGGATTAAATTGTCTTTAACAGAAAAAGTAAGGCTGGGTTTTCTTTCACAAATTGCCATGGGAACATAAGTGCTGCAGAGCTATTATACCTCTCATCTGAAGCATTTCAGATAATTTGGAATCTCTCAAACAATGACATTCAAAACCTCCCAAGCATGATCATCCAGAATAAAGTTAGAAGACCAAGCTATTTATAATTGAGTACTGTTACAAATATTTCATTGGCAACAATTTAATTGTAACTTCATCTGGAACAACATTTGAATCAATGGCATTAAAAAAAAATCTAATTAGGCCAGAATGTGTATGGTTAAAATGTAGCAAGCCCAACTAACAGACAACAAAACTCCAGGAAAAGAAAATAAATCATTAAAGAGGTAAGAGATGAAATTGACTCAGTGGTTTTTCTTATTACTAAACATTAAAGAAATCTTTTGGTAAAGAAGCCCTTTGAAAATAAGATTTTATAGCAATTTGAAATGTGTGATTTCAATCTTTGATATATTTCTAACTTGTAGTGCCATCTGTGTGGTCAACAAGAGAACTAAGATTGTGGTTTCCTTCTTTCACTTATGAAGCAAAAATTTTCCATTTTATCTAAGCCTTTTGCTCCTGCTGGCAAGGCAAAAGATTCTGTATTCAAGTTACTTTTTTAATTGAGATATGTTCATGTTTATTCTTAATTTTACTTCCGTGTTGCTGGAAGCAATTTCATTAAAGATGGATAGAAAGACAACTGTAAAAAATACAGCTAATTATCCTTTTTTTTAAAAACATGCTGCTCCTTTGATTTTTTCCTACATTAAAAAGGGACTATCAGAATATAATTTAAATATCATGAGGCAAAGTCTTTCCTGCAGTCTTGATTTTTCTCATCATTATCCAATTAGCTTTATTCTTTTTATTCCCTTGTTATTTTGTACATATTTGAAATTACCTCATTTTTAATGATTGATGAGGGACTGTAAGTTACACACAGGTAATAATTTCCCACACAACTATAACAAAAACACATTATTTTTCTAATGATTTTTATATGCTCTGACTTATCGGCAAGAATACCTATTTTTCCAAGGGAAGATATTTCCATTAATTCATGAGCATTTAGAAGTCTAAGAAATTATTGCATTTTCAATTTTTGCTAAATACACAGCATTTGTTACTAATAATTAGGCTCATTAAATAGTGTTAGCTATTTCTTTAATCTTTCACATTTTCTACCTGACACAGGGCTAGATTATGCCACGTGTAAACAGATCTGAATGTTTGGTTATTCATTCTTAATGCACTACTTTCAAACATTCTCCACTATGTTACATCTTCCTAAGAGACAGTAACTGGGATTGTTTACACTCCTGGAGATAAAGTGGTGCAGGGAAATCAGTCACAAGAAACATAAAATATAGCTGCATGGATTTGTTTCATTTTGTCCCTAAGCAGAGAATAATGTGCGAAGGTAATTGCACTTTCAGCAATTAAAAAAGGTTACATAAAAATAATTTTCACTTAATGGGAAATGCTTCAGAATAGATTTCCCATTTGATAGCACAACCAGTTTCTGAGCTTTTTATTGCAATCTGATTAATGTTAAAGACAAAGTTGAAAACATTTTTAGTATTTTTCTTCCTTTTATACCCGAAACAAAGGAAAATTTATGACTGTACTTCAATTTTATTGCTACTGAGCCTTTCCTAAAAATGAACTGGCATATGCCATTAGTAGGTTAACTGATTTAATAATGTTCATATGAATAAGCTAGCATTTTGACTTGAATTGCTTTCTCAACTGATTGGAACTCTATAATAGAATTCTGTAAAATGTATAGAAAAAGCAACAAGGAATTCAGCTCTGGATATTTCCATTAATTCATTAGCATTTAGAAGTCTAAGAAATTATTGCATTTTCAGTTTGCTAAATACACAGCGTTTGTTACTAATAATTAGGCTCATGCATTGCTTTTACAAAAGCTCTTTAAAATGCAGTCTGGTAAAAATGGCATTAGAAAAAAGTGTGTTAATGCCCAAGTGATTTTTTTCTTTTTTTTTTTTTTAATGCCCGCTGGTAGCTCCGTCTGAGGATTTAAAAGATGGGAGATAACTTAAGGCAAGGATCACTTACGGTCACCTGCAGGGAAACCTTTGTTCAGGGGATAGAGGAAGAAGAGGGACTGCCACAGAGAAGCACAGGACAAGCTGCCACCTCCAGTGATTCCAGAGGAATGAGGAGGGCCACTGCCCTCTAACCCATTTTCCAGAAAAAAATGCTAAGGTTTTGTGAAACAAGATTTCAAGGTTGCTACTTATTTCAGAGGGTTACTGAATTTACAATTTGCCTGAATGCCAAATATTTCCATTTTAAAATCAGCACCAGTCCATAGCCTAGGACAAAACCATGTGTCATCATTACAGAAAAATCCCTAGGAGTCAGGAATTAATATAAAGTTTTATTATAATCACTTGTTATTATTTAAATTATAATACTTAATATTTAATAGTGAAAATTTAAATGACATTATCATAAAGGAAAAGTAATGCAGCTCTTTCAACTTAAGTTGCATAAGAAAGATTCTTTTTTGTGTTCCTAATTTTTCTATAATTAAAATTTTTTTCTTATGCCTTATAATTTTATATTATGTTTAAATGAAATATAACATCATAGTTCTTTTTCAGATTTTGAAATTTTTTTCTCAAAAATTTGAGGCAATGAAGTTGGTGTTCTGTTTATTCTATAGTATAGAATATATGAAGGATAAACAAATAACATATTTATGAAGTAATCATTACCTAAATAGAATTGAATAACCAAAAACTAAATATAGTTCAAAAAGTCATTTTGTTGAATGTAAAATACTAGTTTAACAAAAATATGAAAGCAAATAGTCTACAGAGATTACAATTATATATGATATACTCTGATCTTTATTATTGCTGAGGCACAAAAGTATTTATTCGTTCAAAAAAATAAGACAATGGTTTTCATGTGTCTATCTGGTCAACCCACATTGTCTCATTTTCTAATTAAAACTTATTACCCTACTTAACTATTAGATTATTTAATCTTTCAAATAATAAATAAGTTTTAGTATTCAATGACAGAGAATTTTACCATCAAATACATATGGAATTTTTTATTCCAACTTACAGATATAATGCTAACCCATATTTGAAAGAAAACATCAGAATATTAACAGATATCTGAATGATGTGCTTTGCTTGTTGTAGATATTTGTTCAGCTGATTATATATCATGGTAACCTATGCAATACTCGTTTCAAACTAAGTATAGATATATTCTTATAGTACCCCCAATTCATAAGAAATTTCTTTTGTGATTAGATCATATTACTTCCTTTTTTTTAAATTTCAAAATGTATTCATTACAATTCTAAAAAATAGCTAATCTTAGGACTTCTTTATTTAAGAAAAATTTATTCAATACATTCTATGTATTAGCCCCTGTTTTGGCATCATAGATAAGGCAATACACAAAACTCTCTTTATAAAGCTTGTATTCTAGTAGATGCAATGTGTCTTGGCCACTCCTTCCCTCTCAGGCATCCAGAACTAGGTACTCACTGTGGGTACAAAATTTAAGGAGGCTCCAAAAACCTCAATAACAAAGACAGGTAATGCTTTAACACAATATTTTAAATAATCAATATTAGTCTAAATAATCCATAATGACAAAGATAAAAAATAAAAAAAGAAGTGTCATACAGAGACGTATTGGAGTACAATGTGAATGGAAAAATTCATAATAGTAGATAAATTCAATCTCTTGCTGACAGAGTGACATGTGCCTGTAGTGAGGGAAGAAATATATGATAGCCAACTTCAGAAAGGGCCTACCAAAATTGGTACCTTGGCAAAAAATATTTCACATTCCTTGCCTCACAAGGTTTCATCCCTTCTGCATGCAAAAAAAGTCACCACTTCCACTCAAAATGTTACATCAAATTGCTTCATCAACTCAAAGTCAAAGATCATTTCATCTTCTAAAAAGGCAAGTTGTTTCCTCCATTCTCACCTAATGTACAGTGGTGAAAAGAGATCAGTAGAGGAAACAATTTTAGGAGAGACTAAAGATGGCAGCATGAGAGGTGAAACAGAGAACACCTCCCAAAACCACATTTAATATGAAAATATGGTTAATACAACTAATTTTAAAGAGCAACAGGAAAGAAGGCTGTGCCAGACTGCATATACCTGGAGAACAGAGCAGACTTCATGAAACAGAGTAACATACCAAAGCCTTGATCCGGCAGGACTCAAGCCCTTTCCCCACCCCAGCTCACTGGTAGAAGGAAGAGAAATGGAGCAGGGAGGGGGTGGAAGCCTTGGACTGCTCAACACCCAGCTCTGGAGATCTGCTTTGGGAGCACAAACCTACATTGTGTGGTGCTCTGGAGATTAGTGGGGTTGGAAAGCTAAGACAGGTGGAATACTTGGAGAAACTAAGATCCAGCCATTTGTGGAGGACAGGGATCCACACTTGGCTGCTCTGGGACAAAGGAAAGGTGGGCGGCTTCCTAGCAGTGAGAAGGCTGCTGAAGGGGCAGGGATTGCACAGAGCTTGTTGCTTGGAGAAGGGATAGGTGGCCAAGGTTGTCTGGGCATGCTCTGCCCAGCAGGTTGGGAAATTTCAGGAGCTACAAGCACTGCATCCACCTGGCTGGCTACTCAGCTCCGAGGCCCCCCACTGTGATATGCAGCCTGCTGCCCCTTCCTCCTGGCCTGCTGACACTGGCTGTCAAACCAGCAGTCCCTGCTCTGCCATCAGGCCAGCCAGAGGAAGTCACTGCCTATGGCAAATGCAAAGCACAGAGGCTTACACCTGTGTGCTTGGCCCACTAGTTTTGACTGTGGAGACAGGAGCTGAAGTTGGGAGGCAAGAAAAAGCTCTGTTTTCCCTGCAGGAACCAGCACCATTCCCGTGCGACTGCCAACATCACTCCAGGAAATGAACAGCTCTAGAGACTAGAGCTTCTGGGCACTAGAGGGCATCAAATACAAATATGAAATGTCAAAGGAACCTGGTTAAACCAAAATCTCACAAACACCGGAAAAGGCCCAAGTAAAACTGAACTCACCAATCTTCCTGAAAGAAAGTTCAAAGTAAAAATCATAAACATGCAAATGGAGGTACAGAAAAGTATTCAAGAACTCAGGGAACAAATTGAGGATGGAAATACTATAGTTTGGAGAGCACAATGCAGTGTATTAAAAGCAGATTAGATAAGGTGGAGGAGATGATAAATGAATTAGAAATTAGAGAAGATGTATACAAAGAAGCTGAGGCACAGAGAGAAAAAAGGATCTCTGGGAATGAAAAAATACTGAGAGAACTGTATGACCAATCCAAATGAATAATATTCATATTATAGGGATACCAGAAGAAGAAGAAGAGAGAAAAGGGGATAGAAATTGTCTTTGAGGAATTAATTGCTGAAAACTTCCCCAATCTTGGGAAGGAGATAGTCTCTCAGCCCATGGAGGCCAGAGATCTCCCAATACAAGGGATAACAAGGAGGATAACACCAAAACATATAATAATTAAAATGGCAAAGATCAAGGATAAGGGCAGACTATTAAAATCAGCTAGAGAGAGAAAAAAGATCACATACAAAGGAAAACCCATCAGGCTATCATCAGACTTCTCAGAAGAAACCTTACAGGCCAACAGGGAGTGGCATAATATATTTAATGCAATGAAGCAGAAGGGAGTTGAACCAAGAATACTCTATCCAGCAATATTATCATTTAAATTTGAAAGAAGGATTAAACAGTTTTCAGGTAAGCAAAAGCCAAGAGAATTTAGCACCAACAAATAATCTCTACAGTGTAATTTGGAGGGACTGCTTTAGATGGAAGTGTTCCTAAGGTTAAATAGTTGTCACCAGGAGAAATAAAACCACAGGAAAGAAGTAAAACAATTAATTACTAAGCAGATGAAAAATCAAATCAACTATCCCCGAAGTCAATCAAGGGACAGACAGAGAATACAGAATATGATACCTAATATATAAATAATGGAGGAGGAAAAAAAAAAAAAGAACTTTAGGTTGTGTTTGTAATAGCATAATAGGTGAGTTAAAATAGACTGTTAGATAGTAAGGGAAATACCCTTGAACCTTTGGTAACCACAAATCTAAAGCCTGCAATGGCAATAAGTACATACCTATCAATAATCACCCTTAATATAAATGGTCTGAATGCACTAGTCAAAAGACATAGAGTCACTGAATGGATAAAAAACAAGACCCATCTATATGCTGCCTACAAGAGACTCACTTCAAACCCATAGACATACACAGACTTAAAGTAAAGTGGTGGAAAAGATATTTCATGCAACTAATAGGGAGAAAAAAGGAAGAGGTGCAATAATTGTCTCAGACAAAATAGACTTTGAAACAAAGAAAGTAACAAGAGATCAAGGACACTACATAATGATGAAGGGGTCAGTCCAACAAGAGGATATAACTATTATATATATCTATGCACCCAAAACAGGATCACCTACATATGTGAAACAAATACTAACAGAATTAAGGGGGGAAATAGAATGTAATGCATTCATTTTATGAGACTTCAACACACCACTCACTCCAAAGGACAGATCAACCAGACAGACAATAAGGAAGGACACAGAGGCACTGAACACTCTATCAGAACAGATGGATCTAACAGATATATATGGAACACTCCATCCAAAAGCATCAGGATACACATTCTTCTCAAGTGCACATGGAACATTTTCAGGAATACATCATAGACTAGGCCACAAAAAGAGTCACAGTAAATTCAGAAGAACTGATATTGTACCAACCAGCTTTTCAGACCACAAAGGTATTGAACTAGAAATAAAGTACACAAAGAAAAAGAAAACAAAAAAGCCCACAAACACATGGAGGCTTAATAATATTCTCCTAAGTAACCAATAGATCAATGACCACATAAAAACAGAGATCAAGCAATATATGGAGCCATTTGTGGAGGACAACAATAATTCAACACCACAAAATCTGTGAGACACAACAAAGGCCATGCTAAGAGGGAAGTATATTGCAATACAGGCCTACCTCAGGAAAGAAGAACAATCCCAAATGAAGTGTCTAAACTCACAATTAACAAAACTAGAAACAGGAGAAAAAAATGGGCCCCAAGTCAGTAGGAGGGACATAATAAAGGTAAGAGCAGAAATAAATAAAATCTAGAAGAATAAAATAGAAAGAGTAAATGAAAGCAGGAGCTGGTTCTTTGAGAAAATAAACAAAATAGATAAACCCCAAGCCAGACTTACCAAGAAAAAGAATAGAGTCTATACACATAAACAGAATCAGAAATGAAAAAGGAAAAATCACAATGGACAACACACAAATACAAAGAATTATGAGAGAATACTATGAAAAATTATATGCTAACAAACTGGATAACCTAGAAGAAATGGATAAGTTTCTAGAAAAATACAACCTTCCAAGGCTGACCCAGAAAGAAACAGAAAATCTGAATAGACCAATTACCAGGACCAAAATTAAATTGGTAATCAAAAAACTAACCTAAGAACAAAACGACTAGATCAGATGGTTTCTCTGCTAAATTGTATCAAACATTTAGTGAGGACCTAATACCCATCCTCCTTAAAGTTTTCCAAAATGTAGAAGAAGAGGGAATACTCCCAAACTCATTCTCTAGGCCAGTATCACTCTAATACCAAAACCAGGCAAAGACACCACAAAAAAAAGAAAATTACAGACCAATATCACTGATGAACATAGATGCAAAAATACTGAAAAAATATTAGCAAACCAAATTCAAAAATACATCAAAAAGATTATTCATCATGACCAAGTAGGATTTATTCCAGGAATGCAAGGATAGTACAACATTCAAAAATCCATCAACATCATCCACCACATCAACAAAAAGAAAGACAAAAACCACACGATCATGTCCATAGATGCTGAAAAAGCATTCAGCACAGTTCAACATCCATTCAGGATAAAAACTCTCAACACAATGAGTATAGAGGACAAGTACCTCAACATAATAAAGGCCATATATGACAAATCCACAGCCAACATATTTAACAGTGAGAAGCTGAGAACTTTTCCTTAAAGATCAGGAGCAAGACAAGGATGCCCACTCCCCCCACTTTTATGCAACATAGTACTGGAGGTCCTAGACATGGCAATCAGACAACGCAAAGAAATAAAAGGCATCCAGCTTGGTAAGGAAGAAGTTAAACTATCCCTGTTTGCAGATGACATGATATTGTACATAAAAAACCGTAAAGAATCCACTCCAAAACTATGAGATCTAGTATATGAATTCAGCAAAGTTTGCAGGACACAAAATTAATACACAGAAATCTGTTGCATATATATACATTAAGGATGAACTAGCAGAAAGAGAAATCAGGAAAACAATTCCACTAACAATTACATCAAAAAGAATAACATACCTAGGAATAAACCTAACCAAGGAAGTGAAAGACCTATGCTCTGAAAACTACAAGACACTCATGAGAGAAATTTAAAAGATACCATTAAATGGAAACACATTCTGTGCTCATGGATAGGAAGAATTAATATTGTCAAAATGGCCATCCTTCTTAAAGAAGTCTACAGATTCACTGCAATCCCTATCAAAGTAATGACAGCATCTTCTTCACCAAACTAGAGCAAAGAGTTCTAAAATTCATATGGAACCACAAAAGACCCCAAATAGCCAAAACAATCCTAAGAAGGTAAAATAAAGCAGGGGGGATTATGCTCCCCAACTTCAAGCTCTACTACAAAGCCACAGTAATCAAGACAGTTTGGTACTGGCACAAAAACAGACACATAGACCAATGGAATAGACTAGAGAGTCCAGTTATAAACCCAAGCATAAATGGTCAATTAGTATAAGGTAAAGGAGCCATGGACACACAATTGGGAAATGACAGCCTCTTCAACAGCTGGTGTTGGCAAAACTGGACAGCTACACTCAAGAGAATGAAACTGGATTATTGTCTAACCCCATACACAAAAGTAAACTCAAAATGGATCAAAGACCTGAATGTAAGTCATTAAACCATAAAACTCTTAGAATAAAACAGGCAAAAATCTCTTGAATATAAACATGAAGCAACTTTTTCCTGAATGCATCTCCTCGGGAAGGGAAACAAAATAAAAAATTCAAATGGCACTTCGTAAATCTAAAAAGCCTCTGTACAGCAAAGGTCACCAACAAAAAGGCATCCTACAGTATGCAAGAATATATTTGTAAATGACATATCTGACAAGGGGTTAACATCCAAAGTATGTAAAGAACTCACACGCCTTAACACCCAAAAAGTGAATAACTCTATTAAATAATGGGTGGAAGATATGAACAGACACTTCTCCAAAGAAAAGTTCAGATGGTAAACAGGCACATGAAAAGATGCTCCACATCACTAATTATTAGGGAGATGTAAATTAAAGAAAAGACCAAGAACAATAAATGCTAGCAAAGATGTGGAGAAAGGGGAACTCTCCTACAGTGCTGGTGGGAATTTAAACTATTTCAACCATTGTGGAAAACAATATGGAGGTTCCTCAAAAAACTAAAAATACAAATACCATTTGACCCAGGAATTCCACTCCTAGGAATTTATCCAAAGAAAACAACTTCTCAGATTCAAAAAGACTATGCACCCCTATGTTTATTGCAGCACTATTTACAATAGCCAAGATACAGATGCAACCTAAGCGTCCATCAGTAGATGAATGGATAAAGAAGAGGTGGTACATATACACAATGGAATACTATTCAGCCATAATAAAGAAACAAATCCTACCATTTGCAACAACATGGATGGAGCTGGAGGCTATTATGCTCAGTGAAATATGTCAGGCAGAGAAAGTCAAATACCAAATGATTTTCCTCATTTGTGGAGTATAACAATGAAGCAAAACTGAAGGAACAAAATAGCAGACTCACAGACTCCAATAAGGGACTAGTGGTTACCAAAGGGGAGGGTTGTGGGAGGGTGGGTTGGGAGGGAAGAAGAAGGGGATTGTGGGGTACTATGATTGATGCACATGGCGTGTGTGTGGGGTCATGGGGAAAACAGTATAGCTCAGAGAAGTCAAATATGGACTCTGTGGCATCTTACTACACTGATTGACACTGACTGCAATGGATTATGGGGGCAACTCGATGGTGGGGTTGAATGTGATTACCACATTTTTTTTTCTTGTGAGGCCTTCATAAAAGTGTGGGTAAAATGATACCTTAATTAAAAAAAAAGATCAGTAGAACTGCAGAAGATACTCCCACTAAAGGGGAAGTGATGGGGGCAGTCTGTGCTAGTTACAGTTTTTCTCAATAATGATAAGGAATAGAGGACTGGAAAATAATTACACTAAATGGCACTGGAATGCTAAATAAAATAGAAAACAAAAGAATCCAAATGGAGTAGTACTCTTTTAAGATTAAACTATTGATTGTTTTGCCTAGGGGTATGCTGATTATTGGAAAGACTTCCATAGACACTGAGAAAGTATTTTTTGTTTGTTTTGTTTAATAAATGACCTAATCCTGCAGGTCAAGAACACATGAACTTAACTCCCCAATGTAGTTCTCTAAGCAGAACACCCATACACACACTCAGTTACAGAGGTACTTGAGTCTTTAAGTACCTGATGCTCTCACCTGGTTGAAGTGAGGCTCCAAAAGGCTCTTTTAATGCTCTCTACCTGGGTTTTTAAATTTTTTCCTGACCCTCCAAATTCTTCAGGAAACTCAGTCTAAGTGCTTTCCTGTTCACAGGTTCAAGGGAAGCATGGAACTTACCATAAAGATCATAGTTATTTCCCATGAATTTCTTCTTCCCACCAGGTCCAAACTTAAGATTACCCTGCATTGTAAAATACCTGTTATTTCAATTAACAAAAGCTCTTACAAAATAAAGCATTGATATAACAGCCTAATTATTAAAAAAGAAATACCAACCTCCTCTTTTCACAGGACTTTACATTATCATTCCATTTTCTTTCAAACTCCATTGTTTCTGCTGAGAAATCAGTCTGAATTCCTACTGGTGTCTCTCTGTATAAAAAAAGATGCATTTTCCTCTGGATGCTTTTAAGATTTTTCTCTGTATCTTAGGTTTTCAGGAGTGTAACTATTATGTGCCTTGGTGTGATTTTCTTTGTATCTCTGAGTTTCATAGAATTTGTAGGGTTTGAGATTTAAACCTTCCATCAGTTTGGGGAAGTTACTTGTCATTATCCCATCGCATAATTCCTCTACTCTATTATTTTTCTTCCTTCCTTCTTGGAATCCAAGTTCATGCATGTTAGGCTATTTAATATCCCACAAATTGTAGATGTATTGGTTCAGTTTTTCTATGCATTTTTTTCTTTCTGTTTTACCTTGAAGAAATTTCTTTGGCTGTTTCATCTTCACTTATTCTACTGTATCAACTTTGCTTAAAGACTAATATGTTACATCTTTTTAACATTTTATTTTCTTTTACTTTCCATTTTCTGAAGCTAAGTCATCAATTATATATATGATTCACTCTTACCATTAAGTTCTTTAACATATTTATTACAAAAATTACTATCTTGGCCATCTGGGGGCTTTAAAAAGTTTGGTTGTGGGTCATATATATCTGGTCTTTCACATTTCTTCATAATTTTTAGTTGTCTGACAATCATTGTGTGTAAAAATGGACACTAAAGTAAATAATACTTATCTCCAGAAATTACAAACTCTACTGTCTACAAAGCCACTACATGTGTGTTTGTGTGTAAGGGTGGGGATTGAATATTCCATAGCTATATATTATATTCTGCAGTTGAGTTATATGGGCTTGGCTACAAATTTAGTTAGATTCAGTTCACTGTTACCTGCAACTATTTTGGGGATGTAGTTTCGACTGTTCTTCAGCAAGCCTGGACTCTGAGTGCTAAAGAGACTCTAGCAATCCCTTTGTACTTTACAAAACTGTCACCAGTTTTCTGAACCAAGAGTCGTCACTTCTTGCTTTATAGCCTGGCTGCCAGCCTTCTTTCTTGAGGGATGGCTTTTTCTTGCTTCTTGTTTGTTTTGGATTATTTGCTTGCTTTTTCTTCTGCCCTCTCCTTGGGTTTCTGGGCATTGAAAGATCTTCCTCTGTCCTTATGGCCTGTCTGTAGCCTTCTAGTGCTGCTCCAGCACACTCACTGAAGATCTGGAGTGGCTAAGAAGACTTTATTAGCTCCCTTAACCAATACGTAGCCTTCAAAGACCACTGTTGTGCACTCAGAGAAGATCAATAACCAGGGGCTCATTGCTGACCATCACTAGGTTGCTTCCACAGGTTAATTTAGTTTTCTTAGTATAGTAAGAAAACAGAGCAAGCAAAGGAAAACAAATGCACAAAAACACCACCACTAGCACCCAAAACAAATAACCTTGAAGATTTTGTGGCTTATCTGGCTTGTTCATGTTATTTTTACTGGGAGTGATGGTCTTTTACAAATTTAATTTCTACATCCCAACTAGTAGTAGAAGTCTTAGTCTTATTGTAAGTTGTACATTTTACTAGAAAAACTTCTTAAAAACATATTTTTTTTTTACTTCCTTTACACATATATGTAAAACTGTGTAGTTTTTCTCACAGTTGGCATCCTGTGGACACAAATTTACTAGAGGGGAGCAGGGTCAGAGTGGGTACAAGTTGTAGGTTGGGAGAAGGCGGCAGGGGGCTTTGGGTAGCACTGGTGGCCTGAGGCCACGAAGATGGGAGGCCAGGGGGCCTGCAGGCGCCAGAGTCCTGGGGCTGCTCTTCACCTGCAGCCTCAGTGACTTAGTGCCTGGTGAAGGCTTTGGCAGGATGTGGAGGGAGGGGACCCAGGAACTTTAGACAGTCCCTCTGAGCCCCGCTGTTGTGGGGATGGCACTCCTGAGTCTAGTCCCAGTGGGATGGCTCCTTGGTCATGACCTCCTGACAGCATAAGCAGCTCACCATGGCTTGGAAGCCCATCTGTGCCCACAGCCTTTCCCTTTAGTGTGCTACTCCACAATGCCAATCTTTGGCAATGGCGCACAGAAGAAGTCACATATTTGGGGTCCTCCAGGTCCCAATTAATGTCATTTGTAAGCATTATAATAGCAATATAAATATAAATAGCAATATAAATATAAATATAAATAGTATGTATATATGTTTTTTTTTTTAGTAAAAATCCTCTAGGCCTCTGGATCTTATATTTGCTTTGTAACAAACACTATAAAATAAATAAAGCATTCTCTCTGCCATATACAAATCAAACACAGAATAGCCTCTTTTCCACATTGTCCTTCAAGGCTTAGCTCAGTTCTCCTTCCTTAAGATATTTTCTTCCCTGTGAATTATTTCTCTTTTCTGGTTTTAATGGACTGTGTGTATTTGTATTCATTTATCATGGTTTCTGCTGCATTGTATCACACAGATTTATTTGTCTGTAAGTTCCACTAAGACTCCAGTAGGAGACATGAGATATAAGAAATGCTCAAATATATTTTTGGATTAAGTAATCCAGAGCATTATAAAAGAATATCTTTCCTTAGTATCCCCTTAGTGTCTGGCCTCATTAACAAAATATAATAAAGTATCTTATTTTAATGTAATAATGCATTTTTTAAATTTAAATAAAAACAATTTCAAGTGCAATAAAAGACTATGAGTTGTATAGTTAATTTCTGGAACCTTTTCACACTTAGATTATTTTAAATGTCAATCTTAATAGGTTTGATAAACTGACTTTTAATAGCAGTCACTCTCATGTAAAGGTTACTAATAAATGAGTGAGAATTCTATTTGAAATCAACACAATTTATTGAAATCCACAGACTGAAAATAATCCCAATAAGCAAAAATAACTGAATATAGCTTCCTCAGAAACAGATGGAAAGGATTACTTCCTACAAGTAATTTTAAGCCTCCTTTGCTGAATTTATTTGGTTGATGTCCCAGTAAGTCTGCCAAAAAGTAGCCACTTCACTTGATATTTACTCATATTTCCTAGGAATTTGGTTATGCTCAGAAAGTTTGGAACCAATTCTTCATGTAGAGATGCCATTTTGTTGATAGGCTGACTGTGGCAGGATTTCACTGAGTCAGTATTTATAGCATTTGATAATTTTTTTAAATGTCTGGATACTTCCTAAATATCGTTCTGTGACTTGACAGTCTCAGTATTTCCAATCATTCCCAGACAGCTAATTCCTTTTTGTCTTTAAGTTTAAAGAAAGAAGTTTTTGATTCTATTTGTATTACTTAACTATCAATCCTTTAACATGGAATTATCATGAAAGAATACTGATATTAAAAATATTATGAAATATTGAATTATTCATTTTTAATGTTTTATATCAACCATATATTTATTCAACAAAATTCTCTATTTACACTAAGACCTTAATTCTTTTTTGAATGGCTTAAACAACATAAATTTATTTTTCACAGTTCTGTAGGCTGCAAGTCCAAGATTAAGGTGCCATCAGGGTTGGTTTCTGATGAAACCTCTTCCTGGCTTGTAAATGGCCACCTACTCACTGTATTCTCATGGCCTTTCCTCTGTGTATGCATGGGAAGAAAGATCTTCTCTGTCTCTTCCTCTTCTATAGGATTCTATTTGATTTGATTCAATTCCACTTCCCTCAAATTAGAGCCCCAACTATTTGTAAGTAGTCCTAAAAATAATATCCAGATTCAGGTAAATTTAACTGGATTAGAATTCTGATTCAAGAAGAATACTCTGCCTCCAAAAACCAGAAGAAATATTCAGAAGGAAGTCACGGAGGAAGTCTTAGTACTAATAGATACTCCTAGAGCAAAATATTTTTCCTTTTCTGGAGATCCCTTTCTTAAAGTATGAATTCAAAATTTATTTTCCCCAGATTGGTCCTTCAAAGCCACAGAAAAACTTTAGTCAATTTTCTATTTAAAAACCCATTTTATGTAACAAGTATTTATCAATACTTATTGAGTCAATTCCTAGTTAAGCATTGAAAATACTGCTAGGATAAAATAGACATAATCCCTGTCTTTGTGAAGCTCACATTCTCAAATAGGTGACAAATATTAACTAAACAAAATTCAGTTAAAATTAAGAGAATTTCTATGAAGTAAAACAAAAACAACTATTCTTGATATTCTGGAAATTCTTTCATGAAGTTCCATTTAAGATCATTTAAGTACTGTATTAGAGTACTAATACCACAAATTAAGTAGCTTCAAACAACACATATTTATTGTCTTACAGTTCTGGAGATCAGAAGTCCAAAATGGGTAAAAACAAGATTTTCAGGAGTGCACTTCTTCTATGGGGAGAATTTGTTTCATTGTCTTTTCTAGCTTCTGGAAGTTACACACGTTCCTTGGTTTGTGGCTATCTTCCTCCATATTCAAAGGCAGAAGCTATGATTCTTTCACTATTCTCATGCTGCCATCTTTGTGGTTCTCACTCTTCTACCTTCTTTTACTTTTAAAGTCTCCTGTGATTACACTGAACTCATCTGGATATTCCAGAATAATCTCTCCATATCAAGGTTATTTTCTTCTCCAACTTTAGTTCTCATTTTCCATGTAATCTACTATATTCACAGGTTCCAGGGTTAGGACTGGGGCATCTTTGGGAAGCCATTATTCTGCCTACCACAAGTAGCAACTTAAGTGAGTGGGACTTAGCCCAGCAAAGGAAGGAGAGCATTTCAAACAAAGGAAACATGAGAGTAGGCTCCCAGTTAGAAGTGGTGCAACAAGGACGTAAAGTGGTCTATTCCTCAGGTATGGAGTAAAAGTAGGAGTGAGACGTGGGCTTAAGACAAAGATGGCCTAAGAGCAGTTGACTCTTGCATAATGAGGATCAGTCTTTTGGCCAAAAAAAGATGACCAATGATCATCTTTTGTCTAGAGGCAGGCACCTAATTCCTGAAATTTCTGGTGAAACCACCATTTCCCTAAGCATTAATTCTCAACAATTAGTAGTGTGTTTATTTAAAACCAGGACAGAGAACAAATATGAGAATGGCTTAATCTGATGAAGAACGTTTTTGTTCCCTGCTCTTAATACAAAGTCAGATGAATAATCATCTTTTATCTCAGTAACATGGGGAATTTTCTAATAGGTTCCTTACCTGGCAGCATCAGAAAGAATTGCCTAAGTGGACACAATTTGAACAGTTTTTTAGTGTATTCTACAATAATACAACACTCATAGTTTCCCTTTATTTTATATTTTGCTAAAATTTTTCAAATTTGCTAAAATTTTTTGTATTTTTCACTTTCTACATGGTTGCTGAACAAATTAAACTATGACATATTTCACAACTGACACAGTGTTTCATGAGCTGTCATGTTTTGTATAGAAACCAACTTATCTTTTTTTCTTTCTATAACATCATGATGCTATATTGCTTATGGCAATATTACCTTATAATTTAGGGTATTAAAAAGCTCCCTCTCCATATTTTCTATGTTTATGTACCCTCTCTTGCACCTCCATAAATCAAAGCTTCTAATATCAGGATGCCTGTATTAAAGGTGGCTCTTCCAGACTGAATGTTTGTATCTCCTCAAAATTTATATGTGGAAGCTCTAACCCCCATGTAAACTGGTGTAGCCACTATAGAAAACAGTATGGAGTTTTCTCAAAAAAGTAAAAATAAAACTGCTATATGGTCCAGCAACTCCATTTCTGGGTATCTATCTAAAGAAAATTAAAATATTATGAAAAGATATAAGCACCCCCAATTTATTGCAGCATTACTTACAATAGCCAAGACATAGAAACAACCTAAGCATCCATCAATAGATGAATAGATAAAGAAAATGCGATACAAAAGAATGAAATCTTACCATTGTGACAACATGGATGGACATTGAGGACATTATACTCAGTGAAATAAGTCCGATAGAAAAAGAAATACTGTATAACCTCACTTATATGTGGAATCTAAAACCAAAACCAAACAAACTGAAAACTGAACTCATGGTGGTTGCATAAGTTTGGGGGGGTAGGGGGGTGAAATGGGTAGAGAGAGTCAAAAGACACAAATTGCCAGCTATAAAATGAAGAAGCCATGAAGATGTAATGTACAACATGGTGACTATAGTTAGTAATACTGTTTTGAATATTTGAGAGTAGCTAGGAGAGTGGATCTTAAAGTTATAATCACAAGAAAAAAAGTGTAACTATGTACAGTGAAGGATGTTAACTGGACCTCTGTGGTGACCATTTTGCAATGTATGCAAATATTCAATCATTACATTGTACACCTGGTGCTCATATACTGTTATGTCAGTTATACCTCAGAAAAACATTAAGTTCTAATATGAGTAACTGAAAAAACTTATCTTGTATCCAGTGTATATAGAATATAAAGTTATCAATAAGCATATTTTACTTCCAGAGTTTGAAGACGTTTAAGGCCCTTTAAAAACACAAATTTTCTTATATAACATGAGAATGAAACTTGAGTAAAAGTTACATGGCACCTGTCAAGCATTTAAAGAAAAACAAGAATTTGTTGTTAGAACTTAGTAAAACTTTGAGTTAAGAGAAAATATTTTTTAGTTGAAAATAAAGGGGAAGTGACTGGAGAGATGGAAAATAAGTCACCCTGAAAGTTTGAATTTCTGCAAAATTTCACAACAGCTCTTAATCTAGGATTGTGAATACATATGGCACTTAAACAAATTCAGAATATTGAAGTTACTAGTCTTGGCCAAATGTATTTCTTCTGCATCTTAACTAACAACTTTTGCTCTCTCTTTCTAAGCACAGGAAAACCTTCCTATTAATTATATGAAACACAGTATCTATGAATAAGAATAAATTATAAGCCTTGAAAAGAATGTCACCTGTTCAATTTATATGAGTTTCACTTTTAATCAGAGCTTCCTCTCAAGTGGTTCATTTTTTTTTTTTGTAGTCACAGTATAAAGGAACTGTTAGAAATTGACCTTGGTAATTAGGTTCTAAAGATGAAAAATTTTAGTAGTGACAGGATGACAGAATTGAATGATTAGCAAAGGAAAAGCAAAGTTTCTATGAACTTGCATACTTTAAATTTTCTCATTTATTAGCATGTCACTTTACCACTAAATAAGAATTATTGTTGAAGAAAATAGAATGCTCTATGATTTTTTTCCCTGTTAATATGGATGTAGATGATCATATATCCTGCAAGTAGTGAGTGTTCATACATGCAAAACTGGGTCAAAGAGGACAAAAAAATGAGGGCACTAATCTGGAAGAGAAAAGCATAAGCAAAGTGTCACCAAAATTCAGGTAAAAGAGGAAAAGAATCACATTTGCATACAAATTTAAGTGAATACTGTAATTTATCAAATATCTGGAATTGTTTATTGTCTTATAAAACATAGACAAATCTAGTTATAAAGTGTATAACCTGTAATTACTCAAACTGTGTATAACACCTTAAAGATGAAAGATAATCTATGTTGGCCTTGAAGATTAGCTATTTTACATCACTCATATTGACATTTTAACCAACTGTGTTACCTTTGGAATCCTCTGTAAAGAAAGTCTAAATGTATACATGGTTATTTCAAAGGGAATATGCATGGGTTGAACCTTGCCAACAGATTTTCAGAACCAAAGACACTGTGAGAACCCATTGTCAAAGCTTTCTGACTCTTTCTTATTCTAGCTGCTTCCTAAGTATACTTCTTTCCTAAAAGTTCAGAGCTACATTGCCACTCCCCAGAGAAGTACGAATATTTAGCTAATAATCATGGGAAGTCATTTTTTGTAAACATGACCAGTTCTAAATATCATCCCCACCTTCTCTGATCAGCCAGTTCTCTTTCCTTTCCCCAAGGAGCATTTCAGTCTCTGCACTTCCCACTCTCAGTCAAGAAAATCATTCTCTGAGAAGTCCCAGGATGGGCCAAGGCTGTCCCACAGTTGGGTGGGTGGCAGGTACTCCTTAGGGCAACATATGTGATTCTGCAACTGGTAGGAAAAAAAAATAAAATAAAATTACTAAATAAGAGGTTGAACACAGAGTTTCTAGAAGAGAATTCTCTGGGAAAGAATCCTTGTTAATGAACCTGTTTGGTTGTAGAAATGAGCCCTCCTGAGTATGGCTTGGAAGTTCAATGGCAGGTCAAAGAGAAAACCAAATTGTCATGGAAAAAATGAAAAGGATTTTAAGGACTGCAATCAGGGATTTTAGGGAGATACAGGGATGCTGATGGAGACAGAGGGTCTATAGGAACATGGTAAATGACTGAAGCTTGTACAGAAGAAAACATGGTAAATGACTGACGCTTGTACAGAAGAAAACTTCAGTGACAATATTCCTTATGGAAAGAATACTTAACATATTTTAAGATCAGAGTTTATAACAGTAACTCACAAGCCTTTTTCCCAATGGAAGTCTCTGAAATACATGATCTAAAAATGGAGAAATAATGAGATTGAGTAAATTCAGGGCAACTCTTTCTACCCTTTTCAATGTAGCTTCTGCTCATGTGTCATCGTTCAGTAGAATGACTGAAATCCAGTAAACTGACAGTACCAACTACTAGTGAAGAGGCAGAGCAACAGGAACTCTCATTCATTGTTGGTAAATGTGTAATAACACAGTCACTTTGGAAGACAGTTTGGCAGTTTTTTATAAAGCTAAACAGAGCCCTACCATACAATCCAAGAATTATACACCAGGGTATTTACCCAACTTACTTGAAACCATGTTCACACAGAGACTGGCATGCAAATGATTATAACATTTTTATTCATAATCACCCCAAACTGGAGGCAACCAAGATGTCATTCAATAGAAGAATGTATAAACAACTGTGATACGTTCATACAATGGAATGCTATCCAGTGTTAAAAAGGAATGAACTAACAAGCTGTGCAAAAACTTGGATGAGTTTTAAATGGATACTGCCTAGTAAAAGAAGCCTAGGAAAATGCTACAAACCATATGATTTCATTTATATGACATCCTGGAAAAGGCAAAACTGTAGAGAAGGTAAACAGATCATTAATTGGCCTGGATTTAGAGTGAGGAAAGATTAAATAGGTGAAACAGTGAAATTTTAGGGCAGTGAAACCATTGTATATGATAGTATAGCTGTGACTATGTGACACTATCCATGTATCCTTGTACCCACAGAACTAGACAGCTCAGAGTAAATCCTATTCTATGCAAATATTTTTAAATTAAGAGGGCATGGATACTATGATAGAATGTTGACTGTGAGAAAATAGTATATCTGTATATTAGAAGAAACAGTGTCACATTGAGATCAGGAGAAAAGCTGCTGAACTATGTAACTTTGGGAATGAGTGGAATCTCTTAGACTAAAAGCAAAGGAAGGCATACATAACACTGTACTGTAATAGATAAAAGTTGTTACGTGAAGTTACAGATTTATAATTCTGAAACCGCTATACATGTACCCTGGATTTCAACAACAAAGTAAATGGATGACAGATAGTAGGAGCCAGATTTCTCACTGATGAAGTGGTAGGTTACCGACCAGCAAGGAGAGGAGGCTAGAATGGTCCATGCCATAAAGGACACGGTGAAAACAACAATATGAACTCATGTTCACCTTTGTATAAATACAGAGGGGAGCATAGAGAAATAGTTACAGATATGCTTACCTATGTGAGTTAATATATGCATATACTTCCTTGCTCAGTCAGCTGGCAACATCCCAATAACAATGAGTACACTGAATGCCAGATCTTGGTTTCTAATGCCATTCCTCAGAAAAAGGAGCCAGAGGTCCTTGAAAAAATGGCTGGTTTAAATACTAGGGCAGGTACTGTACAAAATGAGCCTGAAGCCTCTTGCAGTGCCTGAAATAAAGATAGTGCTAAAAAATAAAGAAATTAAAATTAAAAGTTAATTAATTTTAAGACGCAAACAATGATGGAAGTATGGCAAAGAAACACAGGCATCAAATGAAAGAGCTTGCAGTTGCCAAGTATGGAACAATTTGAGCAAAAACAATAAAAAGAATATTGGATCATAACCCAAAGTATAAAATAAATATCCATTAGTCCTTATTGGCATGAGTAAGTGATTGAATGAATAAGTAAATGCAGAAGAATAATTCTTCCTGGGCATAAGAATTCCAAGTAATTTTTTGTCAACAATCCACCCTGGAGGAAGTGGAATGTAACTCCCTACGCTTTTAAGGGTGAGCTGCATATACTGACTACCTTCCAAAGTGACTTCTTTCCATTATAGAAAAGAGGGAAACAGAGTAACGTCACAGTAGATAAATTTGACAAAATTTATCTCAGCACAGGTGATGAAGTTTGGCAGTGGTAAGTGATGTTGACCACAGTGATATAATGTATTATACATTGACAGTTGGCCTCTGTGGTCTCCCTCCCAAAAGTAGGTCTAATTATGGGAAAAATGTCAGAAAAATCCCAGTTGAGCAGCATTCTACAAAAAATACCACATCAATACTCCTTGAAATTGTTAAAACCATCAAAAACAAAGCAAGTCTGAGAAACTGTCACAGTCAGGAGGAGCATGAGGAAACATGATGTCAAAGGGTAAGGTGATGTCTTGCATGGCATCTTGAAACAGAAAAAGAATATAGGCTATGAACTAAGGAAATATTAGTAGCATATGAACCTTAGTTGATAATAATACATCATATTATTTCATTAATTGTGACCAATGCACTATACTAATGTAAGCGGTTGACAAGAAGGAAACTGGGTGTACAGAATAATGAACTTTTCGTGCTCTCTTTGCAACTTTTCTGTAAATCTAAAACCATTCTAAAGTCAAAAGTTTATAAAATATTAAAAGTTTAGTCCTGAAACTTAGAAGTTACTTTTCTTATAGTGCATTTCTGGACACAGGGACTTGTGAGTAAATATATAGGCTTCCAATAGAAGCTAAGCAAAAATACTTTTTATTGACAGAAGGTTCACTATATTAGACCATGTGATTAAAAGAAAATGTGAACTAGTTATAAATTTCTGAATATAGTTCAGAAAGGATGAAGTCATCTTGCTAACAGTGTATTCTGTTTAGTCCCATATTTTAGCAGCATTGAGGAAGAAATCTCATTATTTAGCACCTATTAATCAATCAACTTGATAGGAAATATACAACAAAAGAACATTACAGTGATGAGGATTTTCTTAAGTATTTTAGAAGTCATCAAGGTAGAATTAGTATTTTGTTGTGCCTCTTGGAGAAAATAACATTATGCTTTCATTGTCATTATCATCACTGGCAAACCTGGTTGATTTTGTTGCCAATTAATTTTGTTAGAATATTGGCTGTTATTAGTATCCCAAAGATAAAGAAAAAAGTCTATGTTTAGGGAGAAGCCATTTGCGATAGAAATATATGTGACAACAGAGATGTAAAATCTCAGGTGGGAAACATGTTTGATTTAAAAATATCCATAGAAACTGTGCTAGAAACTTCAAATATTTCAGATATCATAATAATTAGCTCTTATGCATTCCATTTCATGTGTTTCCTTTTTCTTTCAATCTTATTGGTGTATTTGCTCTGAGATACACACTGAATCAAATACATAGGCAGACAATATAATTTTTAGCAACCTTATTATTACTGGCTAGGACTCTGTGTTCTTGGTCTGTTACCTTTTTTATACAAATGTTTAACATAATTTATTATTCAGTTGAACAAAGTGGGATGATAGTGCCTCCTTTCTAAACACACATACCCATCCAATCAGCTAGAAGGCAATATGATTTTCTAATGAGTAGCATTTGTGAAACTTACTATATATCACCTGGAGAGGGATGTTCATAGAAGAATATAGCCTGGTGGGAAGTGTGGTGACTGTAAAAAAAAAAAATCTGTATTTCTAAATAGTATCTCTGGGAGAAAAGACCCCATTTACTGAAATGCCTACATTTTATTGCTGTGTTCACATCAACATCAATGGGTAAATACATGTAATTTCAATGATCTAAAATGATATGACTTTCTCAGACATTGTGATTATTTCTGTGATTACAACATGGCAACTCAATATATAAAAACACATCTGTTGTTTCTGATTATACCTGTTCCTGAACATTTCCATCATGCTAATTTCAGTTGCTGAGTGGAAATAATTGAATTTGCCTTTCCTTTCATTTCATATTTGTTTGAGCAAACACCTGGGGATTTCTGCCTATAGGGAGAAATATAATGAGATAGTTCAAAGATACATGCATCTTACAACAGAAATGTATTGTTTTCATTCCTTTTTCTTTTTTTTTTTGCTGTTATTTCTATAAAGTTTGAATTTCCAATTTGTTTTTCCAGAGTTAAAACTGGTTTATGCTCTTCAGCTAGGTGCTACCGGTAGGAAAAAAAAAAAAAAGAACACTGCAACTTGGGAGATTTACCTAGAAAATGACTGATTAAATTTTATAAGTAGAAGCTGAAAAAGCAACATATCTGTAACAAACTAGTTTTCCTACTAGTTCTTGAAATGCAAGTAAACTGATTATCTTCATTTAAACAATTTTCCTCAATGCCTCAGTAAATCATTTTAATAATCAACCAGTTAGAGAGGTTACTATCGTCATTATTCTAGGAACTACATTTGACATAAATTTTAATGTCACTAAATATATAATCCAGTTGAAGAGATATGTCCTAACATATCACTGGACATACAAAACAGATAATACTATTATTAATAATAATCAAAGTACATCACATAATCTGTATGTTTGTTATTAATTTTTATGAGAGTTAAAGATTAGACCAGTAATGCAAACTTTAAGAAAGTGAATTCATTTATGTGTTTTACAGAATGAATAAAGTTAAGATGATACCCGAGGAGTGAAAAATATATTTCCAAAAAAATGACAAGAGATGAAATGGAAGGCAAACAGAGCAAGCTAGATATGACTTATGACTAAGGAGCTGGATCCAACTTTTACTCCTTTTATTTGAAACTCCAAATCAATGATACTAGTAAGTGCTTTAAAACCTTTCACAGACAGGTACCAGGAGACTAAGTTATTCTGTTAGGTGGATATAATTATGAGAATAGCAAACAATTAAATATCAAATTTACCTACTAAAAATTTACCTGCTAAAAAATAAATTTACCTACTAAAAATTTTAACGTTACATAAAGCAGGAGATAGGAAGAGCTGTTTTATCTAATAAATGAAGGAGTATCCATCTTCTTGACTCACTTCACATATTCTCTCTTATTCTCTCTTTAAAAGTGTCTACTCCCTTTTACTTCATGATTGATTGTCAGGGTGACTGAGTAGCTCTTTCCTCAGCAGTATAAATGTCATTCATTTTATTTAGGCATGAGATTCTCTTGAAACAAGTTTGGCACCTCTTCTTAGAAGCAGAAAATCTCAGACTACAATATACTCATGGCCAGAAAATAATAAAACTATCTTCCAAGAGAGCAACAGGGTGAAATTTGTTGGGAACAGATTTCTAAAATTAAGTTACTCATGGTGGTTGGTATTTTGTTGTAAAAATCGGTGTATCAGTGAAAAGTTGCTAGAATATTCTGTAATTAGCCTGTTTTCATCTACCTTAAATAATCCTTTGATAAAACAAAAAGCAAGAACTTCATTCATTTGAGTATATTGTAATATCAATTCCAACTGCATAAGTAATTTACCTCAGAACAATTATACACTATTTGTGTTACTTAAAAAGGAAGTTTTGGTGCTGTGATATGACTCTCAGATTTCCCTTCAGGAATGAAAGACTTATTCCCTAAGATATTGGGAATGATGCTAGAGATGTTTTTCAGATGTTTACCTGCTTCACAGATTGCATCATCTAAAGAGCTGCTGGACATGACCACATCTTTTTCTACAGCAAACAGAGTCCACTGATTGATCAATGAAGGGGTTCATGCTTCTCCTTGCTCCATCTGGAGTAACTCTGAAGTGCAGTCTCAGCTCTAAAGCTCTCCACTGAAGTCAGCAGAGAGGCCCTCACTAGGATTACATCACATTTAACCTCTCCTCTAATTCTGCTTGTATATTTCTCCTCCAAAGGTGTTCCTGTCAAGTGTATTGACTAAAAAGATACTCTCTCAGAGTCAGCTTCCTATTGAGTCCAGCCTTCAGATATTTAAAAATGTTCTTATATGCACCCATCATTTCTTAAGCAAATATCAAATCCTTATTTCCAGCTTTCTAAGGAGTCCTTCCTTGAAAGTACCTTATTTGCTTCAAATTATTCATGGTCAAAATATGCTCATCTTTTTAGGATGTATACAATGTTTATTAATATTTCTTCTACTCCAATCCTAAAGTTAATCATCTCCTTTCCTAAACATGTATGCAAATGAATATGCTAGTAACTGAAAGAGTCACCTGAAAATGTTGCTCATAGGATGGTGGGCTCAAAGTGATTTAATAATGAACTATTTAACATTATTCCCCAATATTGGGGATATAGAACAAGAAATGTATTTCAAGGAATTATCTAACTGTAGATTCATATTCAGCTAATATCTCAAATATGACATTGCATGTGAAGATGGGTTTTATCCCATTTGGGAAAATACTAGTTTTTGGTATTATTTTGGTATGTATTTTGGAAAAATACAGAATACTAGTTTTTACAGACAGAAACCAAATGCTAGATAAATTCCTTGTTCAACAATATTCTCATTGAGTACTTTCATGGTCTCATAAGCGTTATAATTTCTGGGACACAGTGAATGAATCAGGGTTGATTTCTAAGCCCTACTTTATTTATGCTTATTTAGATAATAAAATAAGTAATTGATAAAGATGTACCTAGGCCAAACTTACTTAGGAAGTCTTCAGTAAGAAAATGCCATTGAGCTAAGATCTGAATCCTAAAGGACTAGCCATGCAAAGATCTGGAGAAATCATATTCCAGGGAGAAGTCATGTTATGTGTAATTTCTTTATAGAGTTGGGAATAACCTTGATTTATTGGAAGGATTAAAAGAAAGTTTATATGGCTGGAGCATGGACACAGGTCCGCTCTCTAGGGAAAGACCTTGAGAAAAGAATTACTGAGCAAACCATTTATTAAGGAAGTGCTCCCAGGGCACAGAAATGTTCAAAGAGATCTGAGGGGATCTGGGTGTAGTAGTAACATTATCCTCTACAGAAGGAAAGCAGGAGGAGTTGAAGACAGAGTATAAAAGCATAATATGGAATAGGATTATATTTTGCTTGATGAACTATTTTTAAAGAGTTTTAATCAGATGAATAATGAGGTCAGAGTTGTGCTTTAAAATTATCCCTTGGAGACTGAGGCAGAGAGAGAACGAGAGTGAGAGTGAGAGGCTTGTGTGAGGCCAGATCTGCTGGCTGAGAAGTCGGGGTAAGGGAACTGGGGTAATCTAGGAAGCACTAAGGGTGGTTTAATCAGTATATGGATAAGAAAGATAGGCAGTCAGATTCTGAACATATTTCTGAGGTTGATTCTGTACATTTTTCTGGGAATTTAGATGTAAGACATATGAGAATAAAAAAAATTAAGGATGATGCCTTGAATTTTGGCCTGAACAACTGGGTTGTGATATTTATTAAGATGGGTGATCCTTGCAAAGGAATAGGTCAAGTGAAAAAATTGAAAAAAAAAGGATTCTGCTTGGATGAGTACATATACCAAGTAGTCAAATAGATCCAGAGTTTGGAGCTTAGAGAAAGGCTTGGGCTGACAAATATGTATTTTACAGTCAGTCATGGATAGAAAGTACTTACAGACATGATACTGGATGAGATTATATAGAGAGAAGGGACTAAAATCAATGATACACTTTTTTTTTTTTTTTTTTTTATTGAAGGGTAGTTGACACACAGTATTACATTACATTAGTTTCAGGTGTACAACACAGTGATTCAACATTTATATACATGATAATTCTAGGTACCAGCTATCACCATACCAAGTTGTTACAATATTTTGACTACATTCCTTATGCTATACATTACATCCTGGTTACTTATTTATTTTACAATTGGAAGTGTGTTTATATATATATATATATATATATATATATATATATATATATATATATTTGTGTGTGTGAGGGCATCTCTCATATTTATTGATCAAATAGTTGTTAACAACAATAAATTTCTGTATAAGGGGGTCAATACTCAATGCACAATCATTAATCCACCCCAAGCCTAATTTTTGTCAGTCTCCAATCTTCTGATGCATAATGAATAAATTCTTACATGGAGTACAAATTCTTACATAGTGAATAAGTTACATGGTGAACAGTGCAAGGGCAGTCATCACAGAAACTTTCGGTTTTGTTCATGCATTATGAACTATAAACAGTCAGTTCAAATATGAATATTCATTTGATTTTTAAACTTGATTTATATGTGGATACCACATTTCTCTATTATTATTATTTTTAATAAAATGCTGAAGTGGTAGGTAGATACAAGATAAAGGTAGAAAACAGAGTTTAGTGTTGTAAGAGAGCAAATGTAGATGATCAGGTGTGTGCCTGTAGACTATGTGTTAATCCGAGATAGACGAGGGCAATAAACATCCATGTATGCAGAAGAATTCTCTCAGAACATGAGGGGGGAGGTTCTAAGCCTCACCTCTGCTGCTCCCCATTTTCTCACCAGATAGCCCCCTGCGACTGTGCCTGTCTTAGGTTGTTCCTCCCTTGAGGAATCTTACCCGTCTCTGGCTAACCAGTCACCTTCCGGGGCCATACAGGGAAATGTAAAGTTGGTAAGTGAGAGAGAAGCCTTATTGTTTGAAAAGGTTAGCTTTTTACTTCTTTGCATATTTATGCCCTGTGGCTTCTATGCCCAGCATTTGTCTTGAGGTGTCTTTACCACTTGGAAGAATTATGATACTCGGTAAATTCGACATGTGGCACGAGTTCTATTTAAAGGTTGTGATTAGGTAGGAAGAAGAAAAGCTATAGAAGTAGCAGGCAGAAGAAAACCTGGGAAGATTGATTATTTCTTTGACATATCTTCTTGTAGAGTAACTTCAGCATGGATAGGTTCTAAACTACTAATTAAATTGTGCACACACATTAACATAATAGGAATATAGTTACCTAACCAAAGCATACCTGTAATTACCAGCCATCTCCAGTGAAACCAAGCAAACCAGTTAGGCACCTTAGGCATTTGTGAAAACTTATCTATGATATGGTGGATATTGTCCAACTGAACTTGAACAGTCTGAGAGAATTCAGATAAATTAGAACAACCCATTCCTGGGGACTGTTCACATCCCATATGTTCTTTTAACAGTAAACAGTCTGTGGTTGTAAGATTTTGGAGTGCTACAATTTGCACTTCTCTTAATTCTTGGTTGAGTTCCAACAGTATAGATCCAGTCCAAATTTGTTGTTTTACTGTATGCACAGGCCAGCTTAGATATCTCCTTCATCATTCCCATGGAAAGTCCAGGAACTGGTGGGATGAGTGCATCTACACCTGTGGCAGTGCATGGATCTTTGTTGGGTTTTTTTTTTTCTTTTTTTTTGCTGATCATCTTCTGTCATGAGTCTTCCCGAGAGTGCTGATGTTGGAAGTTCTTTTTCATATCGTATCTTAGTTCATTTTCGGGGTAGCCAAATTAGGCTTTGATCCTCTGTATAAACACAAACAGACCCTTTGCCTACACTTTTATATGCCCTTTATATCATTGTGTAGCACTCATTGGAGGTCACCACACAGGAACAACTTTTTTTTTTTTTATCATTAATCTACACTTACATGACGAATACTTTGTTTACTAGGCTCTCTCCAATACCAGGTCCCCCCTATATACTCCTTTACAGTCACTGTCCATCAGCATAGCAAACTGTTGTAGAATCACTACTTGTCCTCTCTGTGTTGTACAGCCCTCCCCTTTCTCCCACCCCGCTATGGATGCTAATCTTAATACCCCTCTTTTTCTGCTCCCCCTTATCCCTCCCTACCCACCCATCCTCCCCAGTGCCTTTCCCTTTGGTACCTGTTAGTCCATTCTTGAGTTCTGTGATTCTGTTGCTGTTTTGTTCCTTCAGTTTTTCCTTTGTTCTTATATTCCACAGATGAGTGAAATCATTTGGTATTTCTCTTTCTCTGCTTGGCTTGTTTCACTGGGCATAATACCCTCCAGCTCCATCCATGTTGCTGCAAATGGTTGGATTTGCCCTTTTCTTATGGCTGAGTAGTATTCCATTGTGTATGTGTACCACATCTTCTTTATCCATTCATCTATAGATGGACATTTAGGTTGCTTCCAATTCTTGGCTATTGTAAACAGTGCTGCTATAAACATAGGGGTACATTGGTCTTTCTCATACTTGATTGCTGCATTCTTAGGGTAAATTCCTAGGAGTGCAATTCCTGGGTCAAATGGTATGTCTGTTTTAAGCATTTTGATGTACCTCCATACTGCTTTCCACAATGGTTGAACAAGTTTACATTCCCACCAGCAGTGTAGGAGGGTTCCCCCTTCTCCACAGCCTCGCCAACATTTGTTGTTGTTTGTCTTTTGGATGGCAGTCATCCTTACTGGTGTGAGGTGATACCTCATTGTAGTTTTAATTGGCATTTCTCTGATAATTAGCGATGTGGAGCATCTTTTCATGTGTCTGTTGGCCATCTGTATTTCTTTTTTGGAGAACCATCTGTTCAGTTCCTTTGCCCATTTTTTAATTGGGTTATTTGTTTTTTGTTTGTTGAGGCGTGTGAGCTCTTTATATATTCTGGACGTCAAGCCTTTATCGTATCTGTCATTTTCAAATATATTCTCCCATACTGTAGGGTTCCTTTTTGTTCTATTGATGGTGTCTTTTGCTGTACAGAAGCTTTTCAGTTTAATATAGTCCCACTTGTTCATTTTTGCTGTTGTTTTCCTTGCCCGCGGAGATATGTTCAAGAAGAGGTCACTCATGTTTATCTCTAAGAGGTTTTTGCCTATGTTTTCTTCCATGATTTTAATGGTTTCGTGACTTACATTCAGGTCTTTGATCCATTTTGAGTTTACTTTTGTATATGGGGTTAGACAATGGTCCAGTTTCATTCTCCTACATGTGGCTGTCCAGTTTTGCCAGCACCATCTGTTGAAGAGACTGTCATTTCGCCATTGTATGTCCATGGCTCCTTTATCAAATATTAATTGACCATATATGTCTGGGTTGATGTCTCGATTATCTAGTCTGTTCCATTGGTCTGTGGCTCTGTTCTTGTGCCAGTACCAAATTGTCTTGATTACTAAGGCTTTATAATAGAGCTTGAAGTTGGGGAGTGAGATCCCCCCTACTTTACTCTTCTTTCTCAGGATTGCATTGGCTGTTTGGGGTCTTTGGTCTTTCCATATGAATTTTTGAATTATTTTTTCCAGTTCATTGAAGAATGTTGCTGGTAGTTTCATAGGAATTGCATCAAATCTGTATATTGCTTTGGGCAGGATTGCCATTTTGACGATATTAATTCTTCCTAGCCATGAGCATGGGATGCGTTTCCATCTGTTAGTGTCCCCTTTAATTTCTTTTAAGAGTGACTTGTAGTTTTCAGAATATAAGTCTTTCACTTCTTTGGTTAGGTTTATTCCTAGGTATTTTATTTTTTTTGATGCAATTGTGAATGGAGTTGTTTTCCTGATTTCTCTTTCTGTTGGTTCATTGTTGGTGTATAGGAAAGCCACAGATTTCTGTGTGTTGATTTTGTATCCTGCAACTTTGCTGTATTCCGATATCAGTTCTAGTAGTTCTGGGGTGGAGTCTTTAGGGTTTTTTATGTACAGTATCATGTCATCTGCAAATAGTGACAGTTTAACTTCTTCTTTGCCAATCTGGATTCCTTGTATTTTTTTGTTTTGTCTGATTGCCATGGCTAGGACCTCCAGTACTATGTTAAATAACAGTGGGAAGAGTGGGCATCCCGGTCTAGTTCCCGATCTCAGCGGAAATGCTTTCAGCTTCTCGCTCTTCAGTATAATGTTGGCTGTGGGTTTTTCATAATGGCCTTTATTATGTTGAGGTACTTGCCCTCTATTCCCATTTTGCTGAGAGTTTTTATCATGAATGGATGTTGAACTTTGTCAAATGCTTTTTCAGCATCTATGGAGATGATCATGTGGTTTTTGTCTTTCTTTTTGTTGATGTGGTGGATGATATTGATGGATTTTCGAATGTTGTGCCATCCTTGCATCCCTGGGATGAATCCCACTTGGTCATGGTGTACGATCCTTTTGATGTATTTTTGAATTCGGTCTGCTAAAATTTTGTTGAGTATTTTTGCGTCTACGTTCATCAGGGATATTGGTCTGTAGTTTTCTTTTTTGGTGGTGTCTTTGCCTGGTTTTGGTATTAGGGTGATGTTAGCTTCATAGAATGAGTTTGGGAGTATCCCCTCCTCTTCTATTTCCTGGAAAACTTTAAGGAGAATGGGTATTATGTCTTCCCTGTATGTCTGATAAAATTCCGAGGTAAATCCTTCTGGCCCGGGGGTTTTGTTCTTTGGTAGTTTTTTGATTACCGCTTCAATTTCGTTGCTGGTAATTGGTCTGTTTAGATTTTCTGTTTCTTTTTGGGTCAGTCTTGGAAGGTTGTATTTTTCTAGGAAGTTGTCCATTTCTCCTAGGTTTCCCAGCTTGTTGGCATATAGGTTTTCATAGTAGTCTCTAATAATTCTTTGTATTTCTGTGGGGTCCGTCATGATTTTTCCTTTCTTGTTTCTGATACTGTTGATTTGTGTTGACTCTCTTTTCTTCTTAATAAGTCTGGCTAGAGGCTTATCTATTTTGTTTATTTTCTCAAAGAACCAGCTCTCGGTTTCATTGATTTTTGCTATTGTTTAATTCTTCTCAATTTTATTTATTTCTTCTCTGATCTTTATTATGTCCCTCCTTCTGCTGACCTTAGGCCTCATTTGTTCTTCTTTTTCCAATTTTGATAATTGTGACATTAGACCATTCATTTGGGCTTGTTCTTCCTTTTTTAAATATGCTTGTATTGCTATATACTTTCCTCTTAAGACTGCTTCTGCTGTGTCCCACAGAAGTTGGGGCTTAGTGTTGTTGTTGTCATTTGTTTCCATATATTGCTGGATCTCCATTTTGATTTGGTCATTGATCCATTGATTATTTAGGAGCGTGTTGTTTATTCTCCATGTGTTTGTGAGCCTTTTTGCTTTCTTTGAACAGTTTATTTCTAGTTTAATGCCTTTGTGGTCTGAGAAGTTGGTTGGTAGGATTTCAATCTTTTGGAATTTACTGAGGCTCTTTTTGTGTCCTAGTATGTGGTCTATTCTGGAGAATGTTCCATGTGCACTTGAGAAGAATGTGTATCCTGTTGCTTTTGAATGTAGAGTTCTGTAGATGTCTAATAGGTCCATCTGTTCTAGTGTGTTTTTCAGTCTCTCTGTGTCCTTACTTATTTTCTGTCTGTTGTATCTGTCCTTTGCAGTGAGTGGTGTGTTGAAGTCTCCTAGAATGAATGCATTGCATTCTATTTCCTCCTTTACTTCTGTTAGTATTTGTTTCAGGTATGTTGGTGCTCCTGTATTGGGTGCATATATATTTATAATGGTTATATCCTCTTGATGGACTGAGCCCTTTATCATTATGTAATGTCCTTCTTTGTCTTTTGTTACTTTCTTTATTTTGAAGTCTATTTTGTCTGATACAAGAATTGCAACACCTGCTTTCTTCTCTCTGTTGTTTGCTTGAAATATCTTTTTCCATCCCTTGACTTTAAGTCTGTGCGCATCTTTGGGTTTGAGGTGAGTCTCTTTTAAGCAGCATATGGATGGATCTTGCTTTTTTATCCATTCTATTACTCTGTATCTTTTGATTGGTGCACTCAGTCCATTTACATTTAGGGTGATTATTGAAAGGTATGAATTTATTGCCATTGCAGGCTTTAAGTTTGTGGTTACCAAAGGTTTAGGGTTAGCTTCTTTACTATCTTACTGTCTAACTTAACTCGCTTGTTGAGCTATTATAAACACAGTCTGATGATTCTTTATTTCTCTCCCTTCTTATTCCTCCTCCTCCCTTCTTCATATGTTGGGTGTTTTGTTCTGTCCTCTTTTTAGGAGTGCTCCCATCTCGAGCAGTCCCTGTAGGATGTCCTGAAGAGGTGGTTTGTGGGAGGCAAATTCCCTCAACTTTTTCTTGTCTGGGATTTGTTTAATCCCTCCTTCATATTTAAATGATATTCGTGCTGGATACAGTAGTCTTGGTTCGAGGCCCTTCTGTTTCATTGCATTAAGTATATCATGTCATTCTCTTCTGGCCTGTAGGGTTTCTGTTGAGAAGTCTGATGATAGCCTGATTGGTTTTCCTTTGTAGGTAACCTTTTTTTTCTCTCTGGCTGCCTTTAATACTTTGTCCTTGTCTTTGATCTTTGCCATTTTAATTATTATGTGTCTTGGTGTTGCCCTCCTTGGATCCCTTGTCATGGGAGTTCTGTGTACCTCTGTGGTCTAAGAGGCCATTTCTTCCCCTAGTTTGGGGTAGTTTTCAGCAATTATTTCTTCAAAGACATTTTCTATCCCCTTTTCTCTCTCTACTTCTTCTGGAATACCTTTAATTCGTATATTGTTCCTTTTCGTTTGGTCACTCAGCTCTCTTTAAATTCTTTCATTCCTGGAGATCCTTTTATCTCTCTCTGCATCAGCTTCTCTGCGTTCCTGTTCTCTGTTTTCTAGTCCATTAATGGTCTCTTGCATCTCGTCCATTCTGTTTTGAAGTCCTTCCAGAGCTTGTTTTATTTCTGAATTCTCCTTCCTTAGTTCTTGCATATTTCTCTGCAAGTCCATCAGCATGGTTATGACTTTTGTTTTGAATTCTTTTTCAGGAAGACTGGCTAAATCTATCTCCCCAGATTCCTTCTCAGGGGAAGATGTAGCAGATTCCAAAGGTGTCTGGGTTAGTCTTGTCTGGATCATATTTTTTTGCCTTTTCATGTTGACAGGTGCAATTGACTGTCAGCTGGGAGGGCCAAAATTTTCACTTGCTACTGGCCTTTCTTTACTGGGACAACTGCGACCCTTAGTGGCTTGTGTTGGGTAATTGCGTGTAGAGTGGGTCTTTGTGTCTTGCCTGGCCGGAAGGGAGAATTTTCCCTTTCTGTGGGCGGAGTTTGTCTCAGGCTGCTTCTCTGCTTTCGCAGCGCCCGGTGGGGTAATGGATGGGGGGGCTGCTTGACTGTTTGCCTCCGTGAGGGGTCTCAGAGCTGTTGCCCAGGGGGTTAGTGCGCCCGGTTTTCCCTGTAATTTCCAGCTGTTGTACTGTGACCTGGGTTGTTTCCGTCAAGCTGTTAAGTCCCTGTCCCTTTAAGACTTTCAAAAAGCCACCGCTTTTCTTTGTCACAGGGGCATCAGCTTCGGCACCCGCTCAGAGGTCTTACTGCCCTGTTCCCCCAGTATCCAGGGCCCTCTGCCCTTGCACTGTGTCTGTGCTCCGGTGGGGGTGGCTGGGGCTGGGTGTTCAGCAGTCCTGGGCTCCGTCTCCCTCCCGCTCTGCCTATTGTTCTCCCGCCGTGAGCTGGGGGGAGGGGCGCTTGGGTCCCGCTGGGCCGGGGCTTGTATCTTACCCCTTTCACCAGTCGCTGGGTTCTCGCTGGTGTAGCTGCAGTCTGGCCACTGTCCTGTGTCTTCTGGTCTCTCTTTTAGGGCTAGTTGTTTTTGTTGTATTTTCAAAAGTACATATGTTTTTGGGAGGAGATTCCCACTGTCCTACTCACGCCGCCATGTTTGCTCCCAATGATACACTTTTACATTCAGAGATTTGACAAAAGAAAATAGTCAGTGAGGTGGGAAGATAATGTAAGTTATATAGAAGGCTATAAAAGGTATTTGAAGGAGGGCATACTCAACAGTGACAAATGCTATTGAATGAAAAAAAGGTGAATATTTGAACACAGAATTTTGAAGCAGTTCAGCAAGATTCAGAGGATTAAGAGCAGACCTATTGAAATTACAGGGTCTATACAGCTAGCAAACTTTTGTTTGTGCAGTTAATCTCCTCTGCTGCCATCAGTCTAATTACAGAACATGAGGAGGAGCCTAATGATAAATTATTTGGTATGTCTTCTCTGAACTTTAATTAGATAGTAAATTCTAGTCATCATGGGCCATTGCAAATAGTGTTTTTTCATTCTGCCTTTATGATTTAAAAAAGGATATGTGCTTACAGTACTCTGAACATTCTTTTGTACATTTTGTTATCTTTATTTGTATTTCCCTTCCTCACAGATCTAAGTTTCAGTTCTCTGTGCCTCAGTTTCCTCCCTTGTAGAAGAAGGAAAAGAATAGTGTGTGTTTCTTGTGTTATTGTGAAGATCAGTAGAATCAATATGTGAAAATCTCCTAAGATACTGCCTGGCATATGGTATTTGCTCCCATTGTATTATTGCCAAGAAAAATTGGTACTCATTATTTCCTAGGTTTCCTTCAAAAAACTCTTTCCAACAGACAGAATTAATCATTCTCACCTCTGTGTCACCACTGTATTTTTATTTACATTTGCTCCTTTCCTGCTGCATTTCTCATACAGTTCTCTCTCCCACTATACGATGAGCTTCCCGAAGGCAAGATTATATTTTACAGATCTGTATCCCTGCAACGAAATAATGCCAGCTCACACTGCAACAATGGTTATCATTTCTGGCTGCCTGATAGGATCCCACGCGGTGATGGGGGTAGTTCTCAAAATATGTATGCTCTGAGATTAGGATTCAGGAGGAAATTTATATATATGTATGTATATATATATATATATATATTTTTTTTTTTTAATGTTCATTTAACAGTTTTCATGTTCTGACAAGTTGAGAGTTTTTCTGGTGGGCACAAAACAAATATGTAAATAAATGAATGAGATAGAATTTCTTCTTGTTTACTACTTAGAAGGGAAATGTTCTTATCTTTTCTTTCATGCTGAATACCTTGTAGAAAAATTGCACTTATTGATGGAAAAGAACAGTATACATGATCTGATTTATCTACTTATTTATTTATGTTTGAATACTATTATGTATCACTTTTAAACTTGTTCTGATAATGTCTAAAATCAGTTTTAATGTCTTTGAATTTATTTATGAGGGTCTCTGGGTATGATTCACTACTTTACCAAAAGAGTTTAACATGCAGAAGAAAACTTCGAATTTACAGGAAAATTATACTCAAGTCTTGCATATGTTCCTACTTTCAGGAATTCTTCATTGGAATGTGGCAATTCATGTTTGTCTAATGCACCCACTGGCCAAATTAGTTAAAAACGTATAAAATATTCTCTAGGTTTCCAAAGAGGGGAAGAGTATATGTAGATGATATGAGAAGACTTCATTGGGGGAAAAACATTTATAATAAATAGAAAATGAAAACCAAATCTCTCATTGAAATTGTCAAGTTGTATGTCATGAACAATAGCTCTCAAAACCATGAATTTAGCATATTGGTGAAGATAGGAATACATTTTGATAGAAATATTTTTTATATTTTTAATAGTTTCAGTGTTAATAGTTTTCTTATTACATCCAGATATGTATAATTTTGTTTGTTCTATTAGCAGAAATTCAAATTAAACATTGTTGTTTTTCAAATGTTCAGAATGGTAACATGCACACACTTTTTTTAAAATTAACAAATAAAATATAAATGTATAATTGACAAAAATGTAATTTAATCGTCAGGTTAAGGTAAATGAACCTGCATCTGTGTAGTGGCCTTGGAACTGAAATAGGAAGTGAGTCAGTGTGTAACCCTAGAACCAGTGCTCATTATCAAAAGATAGTTGTTGAGCAATAAATATATCACCTACATGAAGAACATGAGTGAAACCTTACCTCTTTTCTTAGATGTACTTAAACCCCCATGAATTCATTATTTCTCATTTTTTCTTCAGCTGAAATTTCCACTTTGTAATTGGGTATTTAAATGATACACATTGTTTTATTTTGTTGTTGTTGTTTTCAAATCTCTCTGATTATTTTCAATAGCAGATATTTTAAACATTTCCTCACTCCAAATATTATTTTTTGAAGAAAAGACATCTAACAGGATATTCCCTCATTTGAAACTTCCTTGTTGTGGTATATTTAATTACTCAACAAAATTAACAAGTGCTTAAATATATAACATTTTTCTATAGGACTTCTGGATCATTCAGGTTGATCCTGTGGTTTCCCCAAACATTGTAAAACATTTTTATTAAAATATTTTAAAGGATCTTTTGTGACAAATTCCTGTTACACATTGGTTTATTTGGCCTTGAGCTTTATAAAATTGTGAAAATGTCAGTGAGATTGGGGGGAGGGGTCACAAAAATGGCTACTTTTGAGTTTCATTCAAATTTTTCACCATAATAGTATTTCATCCCTCTCTTTTCTAAAGCTAGAAGCAAGTTTCTTGGAGCTGAAAATTCACTTGGGAGATCCATCCTCTCTTAAGCTTTTGGGGAAGATTCTTTTAAATCTTGACCTAAAAGGAAAATTCTAACTGATGATTATGTGTATGCAACCCCAGCTCTAAACCAGGATAGCACATTGTGTATCATATACTTCACTGATTAGAGGCCTAGATTTCATCAGATAGAATTTCAAATAATTTCTGCCCAATTGAAAATAATCCCAAGTGTTATGTTTTAATTTTCTGCATGAATCAGTTTTGGGTCTCACCTAGTTTTTCAGGTCCCTAAAATACCTCATTTCTCAAAATGCCATTTCAACCAGCTTTGTCATTTATCAGTTTTCTATTTAACAAGTTGAATGTATTTTTTATATATATCATTCTATATCTGAAAAAAGGTTATGAGCATATAACTAATCTTTATACAGCTCATATGAGTGTGATTGCACCTTTTGTTTATTCCACAAAACTCTTCTATATGGTTGTGACATGTAGGCCATAGAAAACCTCAATGGACTGTCTCTCAGCCAATGAAACAACTAAAAGTTGAATTGCTTATTCTCAAGACCAGTCTTTATAGTGAAATTTTATGAGTGAGATTCTCCTTTGAGTATCTTTTCTAGTTGGAAAGTACACAGTTCATGCCAATGTTACTCCCAGTATGCTTCTAAAAATTCCAGTGACTTAGGGATAATGGACTCTTCTACTTACCTTCCTAATGGTTAAGATTATTTGTGGTCTTGAGTAACACTGGAAATAACAGACTCTGTAATCAAAGGGTTATTCTATAATTGCATCAATATTTTAAGATGATCTATATTTGAATTTTGTTCCTGATAATAAGTCAAGCAGCCATAAATAATTATTTTGTTTCTCCTACACATTACTACTGCAAAAAATTAGCTTGTTTTTTGGAAGAAGAATAAGCAACATGTAATTTTTGTTAAATAGTTGTTTTTTTTAAATCAAACAAATAAGGATATTTGCTTATTTTCTTCCATGCCTGAACATTATTTAGATGCCCTAGGAACAAAGGCAGCTAAACTAAGAACAAAAGTAAAATCCTAAAACAAATTGTCAGTCATCAAGGAAATCCTGGTCATAGGATAAAATTCTGAGTGGTTTTTAACACTATAAGGACTAAATCAACTAGGTTTTTGTGCACTTTTGAAAAAGATTATAAAACACCATGTCCTTGGTTTTCCTTTTATGCCATTCCTCATGTTTGAGTTATGCACTGTTGGTAGTGTTTTAAACCATAGCATCTACAACTGGCCTTTATTGCATGCTTTATTGCATACTTCATTTTTCAGAGCCTAGAGGTTTTTCATATTTTCTTTAGTAAGATTTATGCAATAGAATTTGTAGAGTCAGAAAAAGAGAATCAAGGAAAAGAGAGTTGATGACTTTATTTAATGCAACCTATGATTGCCACAGGCTAACTCAGACCTAAAAAATACAAGTACCCAACTTAAATCAGTGAAGCTTTAAATTCTGTTTTCTAAATTCTCCATTGAAGTTTGAATTCCATCAGCCTTCACAAGTAGCTGATTGTGGTACTGGAACGCTTTCTGGTCTCTCTTTCTCTGTCAATATCAAGGGCAACTTACTTAAGGAAATAGCCTATCATAGTTATAGAATGCCCAAAAAAGTATTTATTGAATGAAAGAGCAACATAAAAAAAGAAAAAATCAAAGCAGTTCTTAGGCTGTAGGATCCCTTTCAGCAATGGGCAGATGCCCTGCAGTATCTAAGGAAATCAATAAACTAGGATTGCTTCTATTAAAAGTTATATTTCATAGGCCTTACTGTATAATGTAAAGCACAAAGGTATTAAAACCAGACAGGCATATATTTTTAATCCCATCTCTGTGTGGCTATGGGCAAGTTACTTGGCCTACTGGGTTTCAGTTTCCTCTTATGAAAAAAGGAGATGTGACCTTGGAAATTTGCTGGTAGATTAGAAATGATGGATACAGTGTGCCTAGTACATAACAGGCATTCTATAATAGCTATTAGTAAAAATTATCCCACCCTGAGTAGAAAGAACTGTCAGCTTTTTTAGTCGCTGTTGAATCGCCTGATTCATGTCCTTTTGGTCTCCCAAGGTAACCTTGCTCTTTCAGGCTTATGTCTTTCTGTGAGGAGTTCACATCACGTTCTCCCAAGAACTGGGACAGAAGCTGTTTGTCTGTCAAGGTTTGATGCTAAGCTCAGTCATCACCTCCCCTGCCCTGCCCTGTATTTTCTGAAGTCTTGTATTTCAATCCTGTGTCTGATCAAGGTGGAAGGGGCCAGAAGCACAAGGCTGAGGATCCCTGTGCCTGGGGTCTTATGCTCTGCCATGCCTCTGATTCTCAGGTCCATTCTAAGGTGTCTCCAGCACAGAGCCCAGCCCGGGGACTCTAAATGCTAGTCGGGTCTGATTTCTACCAGCTGTGATTATCTCACTTTCAATGATTCTCAGACTATTAAAATAGATTTTTAGAATAAAATCTCACCACCATACAACTGACTGTTGAGAAACAAAATCTAGTGCCCTCTCTCCAACACTTCCATCTTAAACTGCTGTTGCAAATGATCAATAAACCATTTATTATACAAATGATTACAGGGAACTACTGGAATGCTAGGGATACAGAAATGACTAAAACAGACACTCCCTCATGGAACACACGCTCGCGTCTTAGCCTTTTATGGAACATGTGCTTATATGGTCTGCTATATGTAGGTGGCGTAAATCATTTTCTTGGAGGCATTTCTTTCTCTATTCTGAAATTGTTTTCTTTGGAAATCATCAATAATCTGCTAACTGGGCATCATTATGGTGTAACCATTCATCAGAAATTGCAGATCCCTTTCTTAAGGCACAGTAAGACCCAAAGTCCTGTTTAGGGAAGATGACCGTTGCAGGTTAGAATTTTATCCAGGACATTTCTTCTTTTATTTTTGAGCTAGGAAGCTGGACCGAAGCACATTTCAACAAAAGGAGAGTGTGGGCTTTTATTTTGATCTTGGGAACAACATATCAGTTTTTTCTACCTGAAGCCGTTTACTTGCTTCACTTATAATTAACCCCTCCAGAAGAACCAAAAGGCAAAAATGAAAAAAAAACTTTTCAAGGGTAAAGCAATAAGTTGTTTTCTTATCATACAGTTAGTAATTTGGTCAGCAGAAGCTGAATCCCCAGTAGTATTACAACTATAAGAACTGTTTTACATAATGGAAAGGGAGAGCTCAAGAGTGACCTAACAGGAGGTCAAATATTGGCTTTATCACCTGGCTACTATGTAGCCTTGGGCAAATTTCTTATCTGCAGTAAGCTAAAATTTTCTCAGAAATGTTTATCTGCAGTAAGATAAAAATAATATTACCTACGATATAGATAGTTTGGTGGCAATTGAATGCCATAAACAAAACAAATACTGTGGCTAAGATGTGGTAAATATTCAATGAGTAGTAATTGTTCTCAGTGTTACTATCTCTCATAAATGTTTCAGGAGTAAGAGAATCAATATGTGAAAAAAAGTATATTGTGAGGAGTGCCATGGAAACTTAGAAAAGGGAAAATTTTTGGCTTTGGAAGGAACCTTCAAGATTCTCTTCGAAGAATTTTCCTCTCTCCCAAACTAACAGAGACTGTTAAGGAAATCTTTGTTGAAAATTCACATTATAGATTTCTCCACTTTTAGATGAAAATAACTTGTGGATAAAAAATAACATTCAAACTCATAAAACCATCATATTACTAGCAATTGTTCATATGGCAAAAATTGGTCTAGATGAGAAAAAGTTAGATATACAAAGTTCAGGAAAACAATATTCCCAAAATGAGATTTGCTTTCTCATGGACAAACTGTCACTTATTTTATTTAGAAAATGTCATACTTTTTTAAAGATGCAAGATCTGAACATTTAAATAAGATTTAACTTTTGTCTAGTACTGTGTAAGAATAAAGTAATATAGAATAAAATATTTCTCTAAAAAGGAAATAACAGAGGTTTGCCCTTAACAAATAGAATGCCTCTGTCCTCATTTCACACTGCAAATCAGTTTCAAAACATCCAGTCCAGCCTCTGTAATGAGAATAAAAGACATTTTAAAAGGTAGCACACAGTAGCTGAATGAAAGCACACACACACACACACACACACACACATTTAGTATTCTTTAACAGTAATTCCTCTCTGCTGAAGAAGAGGACTCTAAGGAGAGTTGCTATGAACAGTGACCTGGAGGTGAAACAGAAGGGCTGTACTTACCATCTTTCTCCCTTAATCCTACTTTATTAAGATGACATTGGGCATGTGAGACAAGCTTTGCTTGTTTCCTAACACTGTACTTCTCTCATCGTCATTTAGTGTTTCAAATCATGTATGAACTCATGAAGATGAGATGAAATATAATGTCCAGGGGGAGAGAGGAAATTTTTTTTTTGCTACCGTGATCTTGTTATCTTTTCTCATTCAGTGGGAACCTTAAGCGTTGCCTTTACCTCTGGGCATCTGGGAACTACACTAAGCCTCTGGAGTTTACAATACTGTGTTGAGTTTGTCTGTTAAAATATAATAACTGTAAATGCTAAATCCAGAGGGGTTGAAAATGTTCATTTGAAATCCTTGTGGAAGAGTGGCCTGTGGTCAGAAGAATCTCACTTCCATTAAATCCTACCTGTGAACCCGAGGAATCCAGGTGCGTGCTGGCTGCATACTTACCCAGCCCAGCATGCTAGCACCAGAAACCTCCGTCGCATAACAGCTTCATGAGACTGATATTATCCCAGTTTTGGTGCCCTAGTTGTATGGAAACTGAGGCTTAAAAAGGTAGGCAAAGGCAAAAAGGTCACAAAGCCAATAAGTGAAGACAGTCTCTGATCAAACTTTACTTAGGCCCCTGCAAGCCCTCGGCTCTGGGCCTGAACACCGGACTTTGTCCTGCTGGGCCTGCAGGTCCAGTGTTAGCAAGAATCCTGCTAAGCCAATTTAAAGAGAATCCCCAGCCCTCCATATCTGATCAAATTCCTCATCCCCTGACTTTGATGTATAAACTCTTGGCTTGCTTTCAGAATGAATCCTGAATCTGTTTAGTAAGAATTCCCTCTACCCTTGATGTTTCCATCCACCAACCACCCTCTAAACATCTCCTTCACTGTATTCCCTTTCCCTCTGTTTGTAGATGAGCTGACTCTCTTATTGCCATAGACTGAATACCTAATACAGTAGTCTGGATACCATTCTAACAAGTATCAAAACAATGTTTTATTTTCTTTAACAGTAACCAAGAATGGAATCAATTCCACTGAACTCAAGTCCACTGAACTTTTCCTTATTTATTATATCTCAATATTTGATACTTTTATTTACTAATATTAAATTTCTGTTTTATTAACTAGACATATTAAAATATTTTTTAAAAAAGCAACAGACACCAGTGGTTAGCAATGACTGAGAGACACCTAAAATTTTTTCAAGATCATTCTTCCTGTTGCAAAATTATTTATAATATGTTCTGTTGCCTTTTATAAAAATCTCCACAGGCCGTATTATCTGTGAACCCTGGTGCCTTCTCTAAACCATGTAATGAACTTAATCTTTCTTTATACATACTTAATATTAGTAAGAGGAGTATTAGCAGATTATTTCTTAATTGACTTAATTTTTATAACTTTTCCTGTTGTCTCTATAATTATATTAGCTAATATGTTGCACAGAGTTGGTGTGCAATATATCTGGTGATTAAATGATTGGGTATATAAAAGTAAGCTCCTAAAGAACAGGGCTTTCTATTTAATTAATACCTCCATTCATCCATTAGGTGGTAATATTTTCTATTATTGTTCTTACTGTTGAGAGAAACATGTAACATAAATTCTTATTAGGAACTCTTTTTTGAGGTAGCTATAATTTCTCTATTTTGTCACAAGTATAAACAATTCAATAGAAGTGATTCTCAAAATCTGTGATCCTATATTTTGGCTATTTTTTAAGTAGAGGCTGTTGCTACTGATCACTTTTGTTCATTTAAATAGATGAGAATATGTTTCTTTTCCTTCACAGCTGACACTTTCTTCCTACTTCATCAAAAAATTTCATTTTCCTGGCATTATTCTTTCACTATAGCTGTGTGCTGCCCTTTAAGTGACCATATGCTTCTCATTGCCTGTAAAAAGATCATGCCTAAACTCTGTTCTTTGCTATGTCATACGAACAGTAGGTTTTTAAAATTTTCCTTATTAATTATACTTTGTCATTTGCCTAATCTAAGAATGAATTCAGGTAAACAAAACTGTCTTCACTCACAAATGTTTATACTGATTTCATAAGGTTATATTCATAATTCCTAAAATAAAATAATTACTAGTGGCTTAAGCAATAGCTGCAGATGCAATCATTCCACAACCACTATATGTGATAATTATTACAATGCCCAAATTTCATTTTGAATAGTTTAAATTACTTTTCTGAATTTCCATTAACAGTAAGTCATGAACCTTGGACTTGAAACTTGGTCTTTTAATCACAGATTCAGACTATTTTATACTTCACGAATGTATGCTATGAGCAGTAAATATTTGTTGTTGATCTTAATTAAGTTTATTTGTACCTATGAGTCTGTTTTGCTACATTTCAGGAATGCGCTTATTCCATGTTGAAGAATTTTTAAAGTAAAACCCGTTTGTTTCAATAGAAAATACTGAAGATATTTGCATTGTATGTAAGGGAGCTTTTTTCAGTGTAGAAAAATAAGATTTTTAATGTACACTTATACAGCATCAACAAAAGCATATCAGATCTTTGGCCCGTGTATTCTGTTAAACTGTGTTGTTCACTTAAATTATTTTGAATATTTTCCCTCTTTTGTTTAATAACATTACTATATATATATATCATATGTATTATATCATATATATATGTATTACAGATTGAAAATCATTTCCAAAAACACTCTGTCCACAATATGTGTATTTAGCCTGCTAAAAATTTATTTGGTCCACTGCAGCTTATCGATAGCTTCCCTCATCTATACCTCCTGCTGTTCCTTGTTCCAATAAGCTAAAACAATACTAGCATCTGCCTACCGCAAATATGCTCAGAATTCACTAACGCATTCTGATGAAAACCAAACTAGCAGTGAATGGAATGTAGACTACTTGGAAGGGGCTTGAATTTCTTTTGGGGCTTGTACTTTATTCTTAGTCCCCTGCCTGTCTCCCCTCTAGCTCAACTTTGTTTCATTTAAGCCTTTGGCATATGACACGATTTGTCATCACAGCTGATAAAGGCAGAATTTATATGATTATACTGATTTTTGCAACTTTACTACTGAATTCAATTTTAAGGCAAATCTAATATATAAGATATGCAAAACAACATGGCCTCCAAATACAAATTTATAGCCTCTGGTATTATCTTTCTTGAGTGAGAATGGACTATCCTCTATTGGATAAAAGTTGATATTAGTATAACAAATATTCATAAGGCATTTAGCAAAGACGGGGCCAGAGATCTGTTCAGCACTGAATTTGGGGCTGAAAACTCCATTCAGCCTGGAGGCAGTCTTACCTGTGTTTAATCATTTTATTATAAGTTTCAATACAAACATCTCAATATTTAAAGGTTTATCCCCCTGAAAATATTCAAAGTCGATTCCATTAGAAAACATTTATTTACAGATGTATGGAGAGAAAATATCCAGAGTACTTTTTTAAGAATGTCCCATTTAGATTAGGATCCAGTGAGTGATCAAGCCACTGGTTTCTTTTCTACTTCCTCTTTTTATTCATAATTCAGGAATAGTATGGAAAACAGGATGGTAGAAAAATAGATGCTATATTATGGGTGAAAGGGTGTAGAAAATAGGAAATGTTGAATGTTTAATGTAGAAAATTAAAAAGAATCTTGAAAGAGACAGGAAAATATTGTTACTTTCATGAATCAACAGTCCCAGTGCACATCAAAACTTCCAAATATTTTCTGATGAGAGTTCTTACATATTTAACCACACAACTTTTTTTATTTTTAATTTTTTTTACTTTCTGTTTTCTTAAGGAATGTTTTGGAGATAGCAGAAATATCTCTCTGACAATTTGAACTAATTTTATAATACTGAAGGACTTTAATTGAAGTCTAATTGGCTGGCAAACAAAAATTAAAATGCTATACAAGTGATAAACTATTCTTGATTGTAATTATTATCAAGGCTTGGATTTGAAACAACTATATTGCATGACTACCAAATAAAGAGAAATGCTGTTGAAAATCCTTTTTTGCATCTTCTTCCAGGTTTGTCTTGATTTGTATCTCTGAAAACATCTGAAATATTTTTGGCCCCTGATGTTAAATAGTGAATGTGGAGATAATGGCATTATAATATCATGTGTAAGTGTTGCTGGGCAGCTGCGTCTGGGGAGGTCTCTCGCTGCTCACTAGGTGAAGCACTAGGAGAAGCCTCAACCTGTACGGGGGGAGGGTTCTTGACTCTGGACGAGAAAGAATTCTGGAACCGGTCAGAGGAGCTTAGGTAAGGAAGGAATTCATTAGAGCAAGAGCAGCAGGGAATGGCAGCTGCCTTGCCAGCAGCAGAGAACAGGAAAGTGCAGGGGGAAAGAAGGAAAGTTCTGAGCCTAGGGCAGATTCCCTCGCCAACTCCTGAAGCCAAGGTCACCTGGTATCCTGTGTCTGCTTGGATCAGCATGGCACGGGGACTAGCCCCTACCACTCCAGGATCTGGGGGAGCCACGGAGCTCAGGATGGAGTGAGATTATGTTCTGAGAACTTCCCAAAGAAAGGAGATTTTCAGGCAGGCTACTGAAAGCAGATCTCACAGCTGCATTTCCATCTGGGTCACCCAGGTGACAAAAACATGCAGGCCCAAATGTGAGCTCTTAGCAGCCCCTTCCTACTTATTAGGAGTAAAATGGAGACAGAGTGAAGACCTGGAAATTAAATGAGATGGCAAAGAGACAAACTTGAATAATCTGAGCAAAGTTTCATTTGAAAGTACCCACTTAAAGAAAGGGAAAGTGCAGGCGTCCTCGGAAGAGGAAGCACATTGAAAGTTGGGGGATTCTGTCTTTTAAGGCTTTCAAGAAGGGACCAAGGGCAGAGGGGGGTTGTTGGGCATAGGCTTGACTTGTGGTCTCAAGGTGCTTGTATCTGGTGAGAGACACCATGTCTCCTCTCCTTTATTATCAGTCCTCCGGCTAATTCTGCTAAATAAACCCAACACAAGGAATTTATTTACCCTGTTCTCCAAGATAGTGGTTACCCTCAGGCAGTGGGGACACATCAGTTAAGACTGCCTGCCCTGCCTTAAGCTAGACTGTTGGGTTATTGTCTGATTACCAGAGAATATGTTAGGAATCTTACTTCTCCACTCTTTGCTTTTTAAAATGGAATCTTAGCCTTAAGATGGGGTCCCTCCTGTTCTTACCACAGTGTTTATATCTCAGCATTTTTCATCACAGGCAGGAAAAGTTAATCATGATGCTTGACCCATGTCCCTGCCGTGCCTCATAAGGTTGAGAAGTACTTGCTTTTCTTCCAACTTTCCCTTCCCCTCTCACTCTACTACTCCTTCCTTCTTTTCCAGTTTTTGAGAAGTAAGAATTAAATGAATATATACTCTTTCAATATAGAATTATTTCATGCAATATCAGTTGCCCTGACAAAATTGCCTAAGGGAAGATTGAATCTGAAATAAAATTTCTTTCATTTATCAAATTTCAATAGTTCATTCTGTACAATATAAATATAGAAATAAAAACAAACATTTATGTATTTTTTTGAATATTGCAATATGGAATAAATGTGTTATTTTTCAAAGAGGAAATATCAATGGTTTTGTGTCTCTATATTGTATATTTGGAAATTAATCTTGAGAAAACTGCAGACTAAATAAGGTTTTCTTTTGAGGCCATGTTGTGTTTTTCTCTCTGTTTCCTTTTCAGCTCTCACACTGCTACTATCCAAGGCCTAACTTCTCTTGTCTCACGAAGATTGTTATTCCTGTGATCTGTTCTCTACCTTAGGTTGAATGTTAGCTGTCACATATCACACATTCCTTTAGATTTCAGCTTCTAGGTGACACATAAGCAACTTGTTCTTGGCTGATATGTTATTGGATAAGTGCAGAAAAAGAACATTGAATTCACCAAAGATGATCTAGAACTTTCTCCATCTATTTGTCATGAGAATGTCTTTAGCATCTAGCAGAGATGGCTTTATATTCTCTTCCTGAAGGTATCCAAATGAAAAGCCTCTATCACTCACCCCCTATTTTCCAATATTTAGTATACTGACAACCAAGATATTCTTCCTGGTGAATGCTTACTGCCTTTATTTAAGTCCATTGCTTCAGTTTGTTCCTCTGAAGAGAATCCATTAAATAGCAGTTCCCTAAAGACTGTTAATGAAAGTCTTTATTTTTGAAAATTCACAAAACCTCACAAATTCCAAAAAATGAAAGAACTTGGTCATAGGCACAGAAATGAATACCATAAAATGGTATTGAAAGGTAAACTAGATTTTAGCCTACAGATGTCTTATCTTCCACAAAACCAGACAATTGCAGGTTTGAGCAGCTTATTATATAGTCGTTGCAGCCCCTTCAATAACTCATTTTGATATTTTGTAATTTGCCAAAATGTGCCTTTGTGATCCCACAGGCTCTTAACTACTTTGTAATGAGTGTGTATGAACAGATGGAAAATGTTTTCAATTTCAGAGAAAACCACTAATGGATGTCACCAGCTATTAGAAAAGCTCAGGTGGCTCCATTTTCCAAGGAAAGGTATTGTCATAAAACTCTTCAGTTTTTAATGAAATGTTTGCTCATTTATACCTAGATGGTAATTTAAGACTTCACAAGTCTAAACAGATTAGAGCTATAGTTGGAAATTATTCAGTGCTAAATAGCCCGGAAATCAAATCTCAAGAATCTTACCTGAAACTGGCAATGCCAATCTAGGTCATTTTATTAGAACAACATGAATTACTATAAAAACAATTCCCCCCAAGACATGAGTAAAGAAATGCAACTAAAAAGTCAAATGCAGGCTTGAGCTTTGTTGATGATCCCTCTTTTAAAGTAAAAAAGGAGCATACCTGCTGTTCTCAATTTGCATCCCAAGCAAATACATCTTCTCAAAGAAAAACACATCAAAGGAATCCTTATAATTGTTCCCTAAGTAAAGTCTTTCTCATGTTCTGACATATTTATTCATTCTCCAAAATGCAGAGCCATGACTTGTTAACTACCCCCTCAAAATTCATACTAGTTTCTTCTTTTACAAGGCTCTTCGTCTCATTTCCTGTGGAAGAAACAGGCGGACTTACGTTCTAATTAGTTTACTTTGGGTCATTGTTACCCTCTCCTTAACTTAGTATAACTTAGGTCAAAAATAAATACAATACCATCTGTGCAATGATTAATGTAGCATGTGTTTATTTATTTAGAGCTCCACCAACAAGAATTTTATGTATGCAGGTTACGAAAGAATGGAAGTAGAAACTTCCTTTCAGCAAAACAAATTACTGTAATTTCCAGGAGAGTTTCATGGTTCCATTTCTTCTTTACTGGGACATGAAATATTCCATATATGTTTTAGATAAGCTGTTTCCTCTTGTCATGGAAAATAGGTGGTCAAACACCATCTAGAGTGTTGACACTATTATTTTTAGTGCATGAACAGCATGTAAATGTAATTATATCAAAACCAAATCACTGACAGTAATATACATCTTTTAATAAAAATGCTTCAATACAGATAAAAAAATCTATGGATCTAAGCAATATGTCAAAATACACACTGCAGTTTCTTCATATGTTATTTCACCATGGAGACAAAACACTTTAACTGTGGCATTTCTGAAACCCCACTATAGAGTAGTGGCAATGTAACAAGGTTGAAGTAGTAATGTATATGAGAAGAGCTGCTGCTTTCAAAACTATAACTACTCTAAGGGTATCATCTGTTTTGTTCCCAATGACCTTTTTGTACAGATCCATATGTTTATTATGATTTCCTAAACAAGACAAATGACATGCACCTCATTTAGTTACCTCTTTGTTACAGATGCTAAGAAGTTCCTATGTGTTGAATTCTTTATCAGGAATTATTGATATAATTTTCTCATCTTCACTCTCCAACTTTTATAATTTGGCTTTGGTTTTTATTATTCTGTTCAAATAGATCTGGCCACATTGTATCTATTTTTGATTTTTAATTTCAAATCAAATAACCTTTCCATCATTTGTTTATACAGATATGGCTTTAAGTATGAATAAATCATTTACAATAATATGGCATTAGTCTTCTCATAGTATTTTAAGCCTGCCAAAGAATGGAATATAGAATCCCATTGTAATATGGCCAAACAATGAAGGAATAATTAATTCATGAGTTGAATTATTGTCAACTTTAATGCAGATGGTACTGTTACTTATATAGAACCATCTGCATTAAAGTTAGCCATGAAAATTTGTATGAAGGGATGTGTTAATTTCTGACTTTGAATATAAGCATTATTTGAATATGTAATTTTCATGCTTCTGTCCTTATTACACAAATGTGTGCACATGTGCACACACACACATTATATAACTAGCTTTATCACATGAGATGAATAGAAAACTAGGGATTACAGAAGAAAAGATTAGTGAGCTTGAAAAGATAGTTACAGAAACTATCCACAATAAAACAGACAGAGAATCTGTGGAATGACTTCAAGTTGCTTAATACATGTGTAATTAGGGTCCCTGTAAAGGGGGAAATAAAAATATATTTTAAGTAATAATGGCTGTAATTTTTCCAATTGTATGAAAATAATAAATCCACAGTTTTAAAAATCTAAACAAATCTCAAACAGAGAAATATGAAGAAAATTATCCCAAGTCTTAGCATAATCACATTGTTCTGAAACATTTTGTTCAGAGAAACAAAGATAGAGAGGTATGACAGCAGATTTCTCATCAGAACAGTGTGAGAAGATAATAGAGCAGTGTTCCTTAACCTTGTTTTCGTTATCAACTTCACCCAGAAGACTTAAAAATTTTTTTTCTCCCAATTATTCCTGCCTGTTGAAATCTCAATACCACAGATATACTGTATGTCTGTTAAATATATACAGATTCACATTCAGGTGTCTGTTCAATACCCATATATACTGAGATACTGTGTGTACTGTGGCTCTTTGGGGGGGATACAAACCATTGTAATATGATTTTTACCCCTCTACCTCAAGAAACAATTTTCACATCCTTGAGGGTAATATTGCCCCTGGAAGATATGTGCAGAAAGTAACATCTTGAAAATATAGGGAAACTATCAACCTGGAATCTTCAAACCTGGAATTCAACCCAGCAAAAATATCTTTCAAAAAAACAGAAGAATAATAAATACTTTTTCAGATCCCAAAGTCCTCAAAAATTTAATCATAAGTAGAGCTGCACTATAAAAAACATTAAAGGAAGGGCAGAAGGTCAGTAATACCATATCAATTTTGATCTACACAGAGGATTGAAGTACAGAAGAAATGCCATGTGCATCTGAAAATATAAAGGCGTTTTCCTTTTTCCTTTTTATGTACATCTCTTTAAAAGGAAATTAACTGAAGAAATCTACTACAGTTTTGTGGGGTTTATAACTTTACCCCAGTGGAAAGAAATAGAAAATAAGCATTAAAAATACTCAAAAAAAGGTCATTAATGAGTGGTATGGTGAAAATAATATAGTGGTTTAGTAATTGACCCCAGTGATTGGAGACAGTCACTTGGCTGGGATGATAAAGTTCTCTCTGAGGAACTGTAGGAAAATTCTAGGACAACTGTAGGAAATTTCTAAGGACAGATTAAGGCAGAAGAAAAAGCTAGTACAAAGAATCAGATAAAGAACCCCAGAAACAATAAACTATAAAGAGAGTTAGATCACAATGTAGTAAATTGTGATATAGTGATAAAAGATGGAGTTCAAATGAAACCTGTAAGTCCTTGCAGCCCAGAAATGGGATTTTGGATTTATTCTAATTATAGTGGCCAGCCAGTAGAGGCTTCTAACCAGGTAAGTTACATGCTTTTATTTACATTATTAAAAGTTAACTAAAACTTCAATACATTAGATTCTGAAAACACAGAAAACATGGAAATATGTCAAGGTTTCTTTTGCATATAGTCTAAGCCCTCTTAAGGTCTCTAGTCCAAGAAGAGAGAAAAACATGGTTAAATATTGTATTTTGTAATGTCTTAATGACATTACTGTTATGGAAACAGTGCTAACAAGATCTTAACTCTCCCTTAGGAGAACATGACAATTTTTCCAGAAGACATAGTAATTGAGCTCAAATCAGAGTGATGATTAGGTGTCAACTCCACAGAAAGAATGCAGGTTGGGAAGAGCACTCAGAAAGGAGTAGCAATATTCAATAAGTCTCTCAAGTTGAAAGGGCCTTGTCATGGAGAGAAAGGAAAAGAGGAATGAGGAAAAAGATAGATAGAGATTAGACTTTAAGGGAATATTATTTTGACACATCAAATGATTGAGTTTGACATACTCAAGGATATTGTAACAACATGGTTCAAATCTCAACCTAGGCATTTGACCATCTAAAAATCACATTCTCCTATTTTCCTATTGGTTATCATACATATTAATCACTTAAGAATATTACCATTTGTCTTTCATTACTCTGACTCCCATACTAGTATATAGCTTTCATATCAAAACACCCCACTAGACTGTATAGCAGAGCCTTACGACATGGTCAAAACTAATCCCTCTCATTCTGTCTAAACAGCCAGTTATTTAAATAAAGCTGATCACATAACATAAAGACACAATGTTACTAATTATCTGTTAGACATAGCACAGATAATTTACATATTTATATTTTTGCCCAGGTCTTAACACTTATTTAAGATTGGCATAATATCATAGCACATCTTTTCTTCTATGTGCCTTATTCATTATTTTCTATCAGTCTGTACTCCTTTAACCCTCCTACAAAAACTTAGCATCTACAGTTTATTTAAAATATTTCTAAAAATTCATCACAGAATTTTTGGATTGCTTAAAGCTCAATTTGAAAAGAGAGATTTTATTAATTCAACATCATTACATGACAAGACATAATTTCAAAATTTTAATCTATAATTCCTCCCTGTGTTTTCTTGCATGATTTGACCCTCTCCCCACTCAAAGAAAGACTAATACAGCTAAGTGAATGCAGTGGTCAAATATTGTCTTTTGTGTTTCAAAAGCCTACTAAAAGAGGGAAATAGAGAGAATTTACATCTTAGAAAATACGTGTAAGGGAAAGTATCTATGGTAACCACACTCTGGTACTATCCTCAGACTAGATCAGAATGGGAAAAGAAAAGTATTGGAGTAGAAACAGGGAAGTCTTAGATATGGTAGAGCCCTTCTGGAAAAAAATTTGAGGCTCAAATGGGATGAGCCTGAAGTGGAGTGGAACAGTAGAAAACCAGGGATGTTTGTGTAATCTAAGAGAAAAAAAATGAGCACTTCTATTTCTTAGTAGACCTTCATAAGGCAGCAAGACCCCGTTCTAGATGTATATATGTGAGTGTCTAGAAATTAGCTTACTTAGCTCTTACACTAGCATAGCATGGGTGTAGCTGAACAACTACACAAATTTAAGGGTGGCATTCAACTAGATATCATGTGATATCCACAGAGATAATCTCATGCTCTGGTATGATGTGAGAGCAATAAAGTGAAAGCCAGCAAGGAATGCTGCTAAAAGTAAAGGGACTATTCAGATTTTAACATGAGATGAAATAGAGGCATCAGAGTGAACCAATGAAGGATGAGCAGATGGAATGATGACCATTTAGTGGTTGTCAACTGATGTTGGAGGCACATGAACATCAGCTATTGCTTATGAAATTCTTGCCATTATGCCAGTTACCAGAACTTACACACAGTTCCAGGGACTAGGGTAGGGAATTTAAATTGACTGGGATTAAGTTTTTCCCTTGTCACCCTCTCACTGTGGGGACTTGAAAGGAAAATTATACAGAATTATAAAATAAATAAATAAAATTACATTTCTTGCAAATTTATGTTTGTGAAGTGAGACTTGCACTTGCTATAAATATACTCTATATTCCCTCTGAGGCACATCTTATATTACTTTTGAGCAATCAAATATAAGGCATGTCTATGTTTGCTTTTCCTCATTTTGTGAAAAAGTCAACTAAACTCATTTTTCCTGACTCATTTTTTTCCAAATTATGCTTTTTGGTTACCAAACATATTGTTTACACTTCAAAAACAAACCCACAAATATCTACTTCTTTGTAGAAAAAAAATTCTAAAATTATAATTTAGTTGAGATCTTTTCCAGTTACTGTATTCAGTTCATGGAATATAATCACATTAAGATCTCCTAACACAGATCCTCATGCCATCAGGTTATATGTCAAATGCTGCTTACAGATGAGTCCACCACTTCTGTCTACTTAAATTAGTGCTTCTAATCAGATATTCTGTCAAAATGCATAGGTTATTCATGAAAATAGCACTTAATCAGAAATTAGTATGGACTAAATCCCAGGTGCTAGTGTAGTTTCCTAATTCTCTTTAGGTTTTTATCAATTTATATCAAGTTATATACATTTGTTCAGGTTATTATATCCAATACACCTCTGAAATCTCAGTATCAAAAATCTGATTATACCCTGTCCTTGCAACTTACTTATTGAAGAACCTCTACTACAGTGATTATTTAAGTTCATCAAGATTTTTAATCCATATATGATCCCATTTTATCATTATTGATTAGACCTCTTTGTATTCATTTTTCATTCAGTAGCTTACAGTTCATACTCCATCATCACTATTTGTAAAGCCTACCGAATCTCTTACTTCTATTTGACATTGATAGTACTCACTTGAAGACATTAAAATAATTTAAACACCAATAGCCATTTACTTTTTCCAGATCTGTACCTCAGCAAGTAACTGCTCAGCTGACCTCAATTATTTCATATTACACATTTTAAGCAGGTCCTCAAAAGTACTCAACTCTTTCACAGTGCTTCTCTTTTGGGCTCATGTTCTCATGCTGCAAGATACACCTTCTTCAATCTTCTAGTCCAAACTTCTTCACTTTTAATCTGAGCTGAATTTTCATCTTTTAACTCACTGAGAAAGTAGAAGCCATCAGAAGCAATTTCCCTCAGAATTCATTCCAGCACCAAATCTACAAAATTATCTATCCCACGCCTTTCTTCTCTTTCTTTCCTACTGCAATTGAGAATGTTACTCTTGATCAAAAGCAGTCCATCTCTGCATTCTCTGGATGCAATTCCTTTTCAAAAGGCTCACTCTTCTGATCATACCCTTTATTTCCTCCTTTGAGAATCGTTTCCTTTCTAACTTGATAATTTTACAAACATAAAACACAGTCTGATAGCTTCTGTTTGTTCTATTGACTGTATGTACATCCCTTCCAGCTGCAGTAGCATTTATCTGGTTCCATTTATTGACAGACTTCCTGATCATTTGTTTTCACAAAAAGCTGCCTTGGCCTCATCTCCTGATTTTACCTCTTCTTGAAGTCTAGCTCCATCCCCTCAACCTTCTACTGAATCTTTTGTCAAGTTCATCAATGTCATTTTTGGCACAGAACTCAATGAATGCCTTTTTTGTCCTTGAAATATTCTCCTTTTCTGGTTCCACAAAACCCTCCTCTTTTTTTCTTCTACCACTTATCCAGTCTTTTTTTTCTAGCTCATTCTCCTAAAACAAATCTTTAATTGCTGAGAGCCTCAGGACCTTGTCTTGGGCTTTTATCATTTATCATTGCTTTTTCATTGCTTTTTCTTAGTAATATTCTTGATTCAAAAGAATTGCAGTGTCATTTCTATACTGATGACTCAAATTCTGTTTTCTCTGCAGAAGCATTTCTTTGACTCTCAGTTGCTCTCCAGCTGCATATTTCACAGCTACCTACCTCTTAAGAAACATCTCAAGATCTTGATTTTTTTTTCTCCCTCTATTTATGTGGTTTTTTTTCCTTGCTCATTCCTATAAATGCTACTACCACCCACATGAAGCCAGGAATTCAGGAATAAACCTTTATTGTTAATAATAGCAATTTATATTTGTAACTATACTGGTAATTAATTCTCTGTTTATGTTACCAGTTGCTCCCTGCCCCCATCCTTTCATTAGTGAGTCCTAATGATTTCATCTCTGAAATATATCGATTACATCTTTGCATTGTATACTGACGAAACATCAGAAATATCTGCAATTTTTAGATTATTTTACTATGATTGCTTTATCTTGGGTTGCTGTTAACTATCATCTAAATCACTACATCTACTTTCTGTCAATTTGCTTCAGTTTCTCTATGCAGCAGTAGAAGTGATGCATAGAGTTTAAAATGTAAGTTGAATCACATTGTTTCACTTAAAAGTTTTAGTTGTTTGCCAAAGCTGTTAGAATAAAATTTAACATTCTTACATGGTCTATCCAGTTGGGTATGAATTCACCTCTGCTGAGTCACTAAATTCATTTCACAGTTATGCCCCTCTGTCTCTTTCTTCAATCACATTGGTTTTCTCAGTTTTCAGAATATGTATAATTATTTTCATTTTGGTGGAAGTGTACCTGTTAACCCCAGTCCCCTCTAAGTGTGTCCACAACTTCTTCCTCATTTGATTATCTCCTTTTCATTTTTAAGTCTCCTCTTACATGACCTGCTCAGAGACTGTCCCTGAATACTTTATCTAAAGTAGCCTTTCCCCAGTGGTCTCTACTAATAGCTATAGTTTATTTATTTATTAGTTTTTATGCATCCTTAAAGTATTTCCTTGTTTTTTATTTGTTTTTGTTTTTGTTTTTTGTCTCCTCGACTAGAGTGTTCATTCCATGAAGTCAGGTACCCTTTCTTCTGGTTACCATTTTTTCTCCAATAGCTTTAATAATGTCCTTCATATTGTGGATGCTCGGGAAACAGTGCTCAGGAAATGTATCCATTGTCTGAAAGGCTTCTCATCAGAGGTAGTTTAGATTAATAGTTGTCCTTACATCTGTTGGATATAAAACTTGATGGGACATTTTAGAGTTGTCTTATACCTTGTATTAAACAACCCACACATGTATGAGGATGGCTAGATTCCTAAGGATCTTTCAGTCTTCCTAATTCTAGTAAGTTTTTCTAATTTACCTTTGCTTTGCAAATAATGCTACTGAAATTGTAGCCTAGTTACAAATCTTAGGAAATATTTGCATTTTATATATACTTTCTTCTACTTGGAGGTGGAGTGGTATTAAGAATGCATATGTACTTGATTCTTGCTACTACCTGATTCCAGGCTTTATCATTGCTCCAGTTCTCTGTTTTAACACAACAAATTATCACCAAATTCAGTGGCTTAAGACAATACCCATTTTGTTATTATTGTTTACATTTTGCAGGTCTAGACTTTAGCACACAGAGAAAGACTTGCCTCTACTCCACAAGTTAACTTTTAGATAAATGTTAGATTAGCAGATCTCTAAGTTTCCTATTGGTTATAAAACTCCATGAAGATGTACATTTTTGAAAGAGATAAAATGTCTTTTGATGATCAAGACAAAATAATTTTTTGTTAGTTAAGTCAAAGTATTTAAATAGGTGGCAGAAAGCAGGATTTACATTGGAAGTTCCATGGTTATAATTCACTTTAACTTATACCTGGAAATGACAATTCATGTCTCTTGAATCTACTGTCTGGCTCTTGATCCTCCTTCTGAGCCATATTTCCTTTTTCATGAAAGTTAATGTGTGTTTGGTGTTTAATAGTTCTCTCAGTCTACTTCCAGCCAGTAGAATTTGGATCTCTCAATGACTCTTTTCATTTTGTGTTGTTTCACTTTCAGTTCAAGTTGAATATGGAGTTCTTTAAAACTTTGTAGATCTCCTGTAAATCTATATGTGTGTCCACCCCATTCAATAACAACAAAGAAAACATGTCAGTACATTTCTTTGAATAAGCCCTTGCCTGACATATATTTCTCCTAAGGAATGATGCCTTTGTACTTCTGTAAAGCCCTATTTTTTTATTGAAATGATCTGTGAATTATACTCTTTCAGACATTGAAAGTGTCTTTTGTCTGACTGAACAGTAGTTTTAGACACCACCTTTGATCTTTCTAAGATATTAACAAAGGATTTTGTAGTCATACCATTAGCTTCATTTTTAGACCATGCAATTGTATTGTCCATTGCATAATAACAAATCAAACAAAAAATTTAGTTTCTTAAACCAAGCACTTATTATCTCATAAAATTTCTGAAAATCATAAACCTCAATGTGGCATAGCTGGTGGTTCTGGGTCAAGTTCTCACATGAGGTTGCAGTTAAACCGTTGTTAGGGTAGAAATTACCTGAAAGAGCTGAAGGATTCACATCCACAATCACAACCATGGAAGTTGGCAGGGGCTTCAGTTTCTTGCTCTGTAGGCCACTTCATGCAGCTGGCTTCTTCCAGAATGAGTGATGGAGACAGAGAGATCAAGACACCACACTGCTTTTTATGGCCTCATCTTAGAGTCAGAAACCATCAATTGTCCTTCATTCTGTTTGCTAGAAGTGAGTCAATAAGTGCAACCAACATTCAACACAAGGGTATGGCTGTCAGGAGTTTGGGGATCCCTGGGTACTCATCTTGGAAACAGAATGCATTTCATCAATTTGCATAATTCTTGGGCAGTGCCATCTCAGGTTTACTTTTGCTTCATTATTACTCTTAAGCTACATGCAACTCTGAATACACTTATTGTTTCTTTCCATGATGTACAGTTTTCTCTATTTTCACCTTTTTTGCTTTCTGTTTCAATATCTGTTAATTCTGTTGATCTGTATTCCAGTTTTTAAATTTTCTTTCAACTGTGTCTAATCAGATGTTAAATGCATCTGTTGAATCTTAGTTTCAACTATTGCATTTTTTTAGTTTTAGAGTTTACCTTTTGTTATTTTTATTTATTCCTGTTCTTTGTGAAATTCTTCATTTTAAAATTTCATTTAATAAACATGTTAATTATTGGGATTTAAAAGTTCAATATCTATATTTTCTGTATTTCCATGTATGTTAATGTTTGATATTTTGATTTTGTCTCCGATGAAATATAAATTTTAGTTTATATGCTGGACATTGTCTATGATAAATAATACAGACTCTGCCTGATGGTCTCCTCCTCCAGAAAGAGTTTATTTAATTTGCTTCCAGTAGATAGAATAATGGCAATCACCTTCCCAGGCAATGCTGGTAAATTTTCAGTTTGCCTTTTTTTCCCAGAACATAGCATTTCTAAGGTTGAACTAAAAGGTTGAGATATTTACTTGAACCTCTCATATATGAAAAACCCTAAACCCCAACTTTCATCTCCCTAGCATGATAAGGCCCCTAAAATTTCTGCTTAGCTTTTAGAAGCTGTTGTAGATTTGATTTTTTACAAATATTACCCCTAGCATAAGTATCTTTGAAGTCAACAAATAAAAATGAATTTTTATTCAAAATATTGTACTTGCTTCTCTCTGGGTCACTTTCCTGCACATCTCCACCCATAAAGTTATAACTTACTTGTTAGATTCATTGCTATTTTTTGTCTCACCAGCCCAGTAAGATTGCCACAGTTCTAGACCATTGCTATATGTTTTTGTTCTTTGCCCGTGAAAAATAAACAATCAAATGTCAAGCCTGGGAGTGAGTGGAAATTTAGCACTCACATCAATATATTTTTCTTCCTTCAGAATCTTTACCTCTCAAGCTCTGGCTTCCAGGTTTAGTTTCTGATGCCTTCAATGCAGTGTTTCAGTATTTTAACCAAATGTTCAAGTTTGTTATTAGTGAGATATTTAGTCTCATATCAGTTATTCATCTTTGCTAAAAGCACAAGTCATTCAATTTATTACAACATATATAAGACTTAATTCCCATATATATAGTTTCTATTTTCCCCTAACCCATAATCATAGTCAAGAATGCAGAAGCCCAGATATGGCTATGATTCTATAGAGTAAACTGGGAGCCAGAGGATACACTGGTTAAAGAGAGCATCATGATTCAATATGAATGAGGGTAGAAGAATTTTTTTTTCTAGTAGCAGAAAATTAGTTCCTCTGATATTTGCCATATCAGTTGACCTGCAGCGCAACCTGCTGAAGCCGTAAAATAAAGCCACAAAATAGCATATTAAATTGTTTTCTTACAGACAATTTTGCATGGAATCATGAAAATCCAAAGGAAAAATATATTTCATTGACTTAATAGATAGTGTCTGTTGAATGCAAAAAGTTAAAACTATATTACATCTGCAGTAGTGAACACTTTAGCTAAGAGGGAATGTGATTTTATTTATACATTCTTGATTTGAACTGCATATAACTCTCTCTTGAAATTCTCTTTGGGCAATGAAACTTTCTGTGATTTCTTAAAAATATTTTTATTTTTGGTGCTGAATTTTTTAAGTAGAAAGGTTATGTGACTTTATATAACTAAGAACTAATGTGATAATATAATAGGGTTTAAATAAGTAAAAGTTTTATAACATTAGTAAACTGCAAATATACTTTAAGAAAACATTATGACATTGAAAATTTTTACACTCAAGATCTGAATTTTTATTTAAATAATTAAAATGTCAACTCATTTTTAAAATGGATTGTTAAACTTGAATTTTACACATCTAGCTGAAACTCTAGTCCCTTGCCACAAAACTCTGGAAAAAAATCCAAGTACATTAACATGTCCTACAAAGCCAGGCAAAACCTGAATCCCCATCACGCAGATGGAATTACCAACTCCTCCAACCCCATCTTCTACCTCTACTTATTGCTTATTTCTCCTTAGTCACTGGAATAATGCTATTTCTTCAAATTATTAAGTTATTCTCATCTAAAGATCTTTGTCCTTATTCTCTTAAATTGAAGGGCTCTTCTTCCAGATTTTTAAATGACTTTATCTCACTTCACTTAAGTTCTTCCATAATTCTTTTATTTTCAGATCCCCTTCCCTCATTATCCTAACAAAACAGCATTACCATCTTTGCCTCTGTCATTTTTTTATCTCTTTTCCCACATTGCTTTTAGAATAGCTTCTAGTATGTGTTTGTTATTTTATTTGCTCAATATCTGGTTCTCCTACTAAAGCATACATTCTATGAGAAGCTGTATTATCAGTGCAAATATTAGTGCCTATGACAGAGCAAGTAGTTGATATTTATTATGAATAATGGGCTCCCAGCCCCTTTAAGCACACTTAAACAAAAATATTTATTGAATTAATCTTCTGACAAAGATTTCATGTTTCTATTGATGTTTCTGTTCATAACTTCCTTGAGAAACAAACTGATACTTTGATCCATGTTTAGGGATACTTAAAGTCCCTGGACTGAGGTTTATAGTATTGGATCCTAGAGATGAAGCATAACTAGTAGGTAGGTGTGTGTTACTAGGAGTGTGAAGAACATGGGTTCAAATCCTGGCTTTGCCTTTTACAATATGGGTGCTATTGGGAAAATTGTTGTCTACACCTCTGTTTCTCATCCAGGTAATCCAAATGATGATAATTGCACATACTTCACAGAGATGGGCAAACATAAATTAAACAATAAAATTTTGCTATTATTTTTATTATTAGTTCTTATTTCCTGAGATACAGGCTATGAATGACCTAAATCACTTTCCTCACCTCAAAGAACAGCATTTACAAAATTTCCAACTTTTTTTCTTTTTGGTGGTAGAGATAGTTAGTGATTATTCTCATCATTTAGTCTCCTAACACTGAAAAAATAATTATTAGAACTCTGTTTATATTCTCTTTTCCTAAGTAAATGATCTCAAGTCTTTTAACCCTTACAGTTAACATTTTTCATTTTATTCTGTCAGAGACCAGCATCATGAAGAGCACCAGACCTGACTGTTAATAATGAATAGTGTCAAGCACACACCTCCTGGGCTGCAGTATCTTTTTCTTGCCATGTGGATGGGCCAAGGTTGATGGGAAGTTTAGTCTTCAATTGGCCTTATTTGGCCATAGTACATATAGAGTCGACAGAGGGGATATCTCCTTTGAATTTTCACTATATTATGTAAGTCCTTAGGTCAGATTACATTTATAATTATAATAGTTGTGAGGTTTCAAGACCAATTAAAAAAACAAACAAACCTCAAAAAATCTTAAATAAAGAAAGGGCTTATCTGAAAACTTCAGAAGCAGGCACTACTGCATCCAGTAATCACACAGTTTCCCCTAGGACTCTGTGCCTCTGTCTCTCCACTGTGGTTTTAATGTGTCAGTTTTCACACCAGAGTTCTGGAATCTCCTGTTAGGACAATAAATCAGAGGGGATATTCACATCACACATTTTTATACTTTACAGTCCAGAGAAAAGAGAATGTATCTTAGAGATTACTCATTTCCATTGGCTTGAATCAATTTTCAGTGACCAGGGAGGTTTCAGGCAATCAGTCCCACTCAAGCCAGGTAGCCAAGAAAGGGAAGATTGAAAAGTGTTGATGGAAGAGAGAGAATTGGAACCAACAGGCAATCCACAAATGCCTACCATCCTCTTTTAAGATATGCATTTTCATATAGAGAAAGTCTATCTGATAAATACCACCAGGAATACATCTGCAATGAAACAAAGTTAGGTTTATTAACTTTCCACATCAAGGGAGAACACACTCCATGAGAAGCAATGGGGCAGATAACTAAGAAGGAATAGGAAAGGACTTTTAGTAGAGCTTGTCTGTGTCTAATGAGTATTTCTAAGGAACAACTTGGAGAAGCAGGAAGCAGCTTTGCATTATCACAGTATTCTTATTCAGGAGACAGGAGAATCAAAGCCAAGCAGAGTAAATCACTGGTAAAGAAGCAATAACAGCTCAAATGATGTGGCTTTGGTCATGACAAGCTGGAAACCTTCATTTAGTTTCTGTTAGAAATGCTATGGTCTGATTACCAACAGCACTAAGAAGACAACTTTGTATTCTGCTTCTATTTGTAATAACTCATTTGTACAGAAGTTTTTTCTCTTAAATAATCCATCATCTTCCATGAGTCTGCTATTTGGGTGCATTCATCTGGACAGTGTAAATATTAGTAAAATCTTTTCAACAGCCATTGGAAAACTCACTCTTCTTATGATTTTGGTAGGAAAATATTAGGTAAAGCATTTGCCATCTGATAACTCTAAAACTTTTCCTTTAGATTTAACTGAAATGTGGAAGTTCATCAAATTTGAGGCCCTTAAAATCCTGTAGTATTTGAATTTTAGGGGCTAAGCCTTGGAAATTGAGGAAAGTTGGGAAGTCAGTTTTAATTCCAGACAGTTGAGCTCCCTATATAAGGGTAACATATATAAATTAAGCAGCTATATACATAATAGGATTGTTTTCATTTCTTTGGAACATATTTTAGTAATATTGCTGTTGAATTGTAAAGCACTACAGTTTTAGTTACATTATTTGTCATAGTGACAATGCAGAATTGAATAAGATTTGATCTTTAGCAACTGACACTCTCCCTAGAAATTTTCTTGGTCTTCTATGTTATGGCTGATTCTTCTGCTTGAGACAGTTATTTTTTTTAAGTGATTGGTAAACATTTCTTTCTTTGATAGGTAACATGAAGTTTTTAGGACTTCAAAGAAGTTTTATTTTCTAAAAGAAATTGTCTTAGTTCCATGGAATTGTCTTTTCCCTTTTGTATTTGCCCTGTTCTTTTTAAAAAATGATTTTGGTCTTTCTTTTAGAGAGTCTGTGATATCTATAGATGTGAGCTTTTTAATATCAGAAATGCATAATGAAATATATTAATTTATATTTAGAAAATGAATATGTATTATTTATTTTGATCTAGTTGTACTTACTGATGATAAATACAGTGTTAAAGACCTTTATATTTCCTACCAATTATTCCAAGTCTACAACTGATATTTCGTGAAGAACTTCAGGAATTCTTTGCAGAATATCTTGATAATTGTGAATATCTTTTAAAAGAAACTATCTTTGTTCAAAGAACCCTTGCCTGGAATGGAGCAGAGGGTAGAGCAAAGTTGAGACAATTCTGTTCACATGAGAAAAACAATTTGGTAACCCTCTGTAGAAGTACTTTGCCTTGACTAACATTTATGTGCTGACCCTGTAAACAAACTAATAAAGGATATTGTAACTAAGAGGATGGTCTCTTAGGGAGCAAGTAATTGTAAAATAAAGAAAAAATCGTTGCTATATATATCAAGAAGGAAAAGTTGGAGGCTATCTTCTTAACTAGGATTTGGGAAATAAAATTTCATTATGAAAAAGAAGGGTATTTGCCTTACCACCTGGGCCCAATTCTTCATTCACTTTAGTTATTTTCAGTGGAACTACTTTCATTCATTTAAAGACATATTTGAGCTTCAATTTTTTTTTTAGGCTCTAGAGATAGATAATAGTGATTATCAGAGTAAATCAAGTTGTTGACTTTAGGGAGCTTACTTTTTAGTAAGGGGAGCACAGAAAACAAATAAGGAAATAAATACATAACATCCCAAATAAAATAGGGAATGGAAGTTGGGAACATTCATTCAACACATATTTACTCCACATCTATTATGTGCAAGTGCAATAAGAAGACAGAGGTGTTCTATCCTTGGGAGTTCCCAGTGAGAAACAGATAAATAAGCAGGTAAGTTTGAAAACAGTGCTTTGTAGAAGGGCAAAAATGGAATATAGAAACGTACTATGTTCAGCCCACTTCCCCTTTCCCAAGGTTATGGTGATTGGAAACGTCATTAGAGCGAGTCAGGTAGGATTCATTCTCAAAGCTGAGAAAAAAGTAACCCCATCTCAAAGCCGGTCAGCCGGCAGGCCCATCCTGATGATATGACCTCTCATTGCTGAAATTAAGATATATTTTTACAATATTAAAGGAACCACTAAATAGAAGAACTTTCAGCATTCTATAGAACAACACAGTCCAACAGAAATATAATAGCCACAAATCAAATATATATATATAGTTTAAATTTCTTAGTTGCCTTATAAAAAGTAAAAAGTATTTTAATACATTTTATTTAAATCAATATATTCAAAATATTATCATTTCAACACTTACTATCAAATTATTGAGATTTCTACATTGTTTTTCCATACTAAGTCTTCAAAATCTAGTATGTACTTACACTCAGGCACAATTCATTTTGGACTACTGATATTTCAATTGTTCAATAGCTCATGGCTCCCATATTATACAACACTTTTATGGACCTTTCCTTTAGTTTACCCTGACTGTTCTTGGAAATTTTTATTTTAGAAAATAAGAGGATATAGGATTTCAACATAGGGTATGGATTTTCCAGCTTGTTTTAATTTTTGCAGCTGGCGATTGAGGGGGGTGTGCTTTTCTGCTTGGTTTGTTAAATATTTGGTTAATGTAAGGTAAAAGGCAGTAAATATAGGGGGTTTTGTGGTTAAAATTGGAGCTACTTCAGAATAAAATAAACTGAATTTCTGAGTCTCTTATCCCTACTAAATTATTATAAAATTATTAATTATTTTAAAAATCAACCAAAATTTTTTCTGTATTTATTTTTTGGTCCTCTAACAATGAGAGTATGAAGGTAAGGCTCAAGTATTCCAAAACTTTCTGAAATTATAAAGCACAATGTAACAGACAAGAAGCTGCACTTCTCCTGGTTCCTCATCGAATTACATAATCACTAAAGAACTGCCAACTTGCTGACTACATATATTTTTAAGTCCAAAAGTCAAAAGGTGAGTATTCACCATTGACCTGCTTGTCAAAAACATTGAACGATTTTTTTTAGATGCTGACAGTATATATAAGGTTTTTTTCCCACCTATTTTGTCCTTATAACCTCTCAGGTGTTTTCATCTGTGTCTTTTCAGAACATTCATTCAGGTGATACCTGAATTTACAAACTCACTAAAATGTGATCAAATTTAACTTAGTCAATCCAGAACTGAGAGCCTATAATCTGGGAAGTTAGACTTTAGAGGTCACAGTAGAGTACAAATAAAATGCATTAAAAAATTACCTATTTTGATATTCTACTAGTGGATTATTGGTAATTATGAACCTTAACATAAATATGAAAAGACTAATAATGAAATATCCTCCAAATCTAAGTGCAGTGATAATCTTATAGAATTCAAATAAAAAAGATCATTCTTCTATGTGTATAATTAGACAAGAAAATTAAAGAAAAAAGTTGATTGCATTCTTCTTCACTGCAGAAATTTCTGGTTAGCTTTTCTTTTCAATGCTTATTATTTATTTGACAGTAAAAAAGAAATGTTCATGCTACTACACGGTGACCCTGCCTTTGTTTCAGTTCAGCTCATATTGAAGCATTGATCTTTTCTAGGTTGCAACTTTGTCCTTAATAAAACTTGAGAACACTGCTATGTTCACCCAATAAACAAGCTGAAAATGCAGTCATCAAATATACACAACAGAATGCACCATAAAATCTTTTTCTTTTCAATGATTTGCTTGGGAACTGTTCAAATCTTTGAAAGGATTCTAACATTCCTGAATATATTTACTTCTATTTGCATTGTCTTGGTACAGTTTACTCAAAATAATAACTTTAGACAAAACTATCTTCCAAGTTATTCTGGATTTCTGCATTTGTTGGCATAAAATGCAAAATGTGAAACATTAAGCACAATTTTATTATTTAACTATTTTAAATTCAGGGGTGACCAACTCAGTTTACTAACTTACATTTTTTAAAATGATTGATTATAAAGTTGCTTAAACATGTCTGTGAATGTCATTTTTCCCCCTCAGACTACAAACTGTTAACTTAGTCTATACCCTATATAACTGGGTTGTATCTTTATTTTAAATTATCATAGTTTTCTTTTAATGTATATACCTCTTTTAATTTCCTTTGGTATTAGAATATACAGCTACTTACAATGTCAGCATATTTTCCTTTCTGACTTATTTATTATAACATGCTATTAAAACTATGTACAGGCTTGACAAATTCCATAACATTTTAGTAGTTACTTCTTACAAAATTTTTATAAGGTAAGGAGAGCATCACTAAATAAAGGAACAATAGAATAAAGAGTCAACTCTAGCAATCCCAAATGATATATTTAAAATCTATGACCATAGACCATGTTGATTTGCCAGAGATTTAGTGCCCCACTTACCTGGTTATAGAGAAAGGCTCAGGTATTTGAAATGGATTTTCTTGGCATCATTTTTGTCTAGTTATTATAAGCATATTCACCAAGTTCCTAGAAGAGAAAACACAAAAATTTAGTCAAGGGATAAAAATAATAAAAATAGGATATCTTACTGTTAGCAATCTAAGAAAAAGAGCCAACATAGGTTTTTGGATATTTATTAGTGTAAAGTGATGAGAAATAAATTAAGCAAATGAGAAGTTTTTAAAGGAAAGGTAAACTGAGGTATAGCTATTAGACCAAATTATATGAGTATTTGTTCAACAATTTTCTTAACTTGTTATTTTGAAAAGAGTAGAGATTCATAGTAATTTACAAAATACAGACAACAATAGCAAAGTCCAGAGAGATTAAATGCATGTTTCATCCAGGTTTCCCCAGTGGTAACATCTTGAATAACCATAGCACAACATCAAACCAGGAGACTGACATTGGTGTCCCTTCCACAGAATTTGTTGATTCTTTTCTCTGTCTTCTCCATTCTGATATTGAACCCATACATTGAGATACTGTTTCTTTGATTTTTTCCTTTCAGTTACTGTATTTTTCAGAGCTCTGATTACTTTCTTGTTTCTTTTTTATATTCTCAATTATTTTGTCTATTTTCTATGTTTTCACTTGTTTCAAGAGTGTTTATGATTGTTTATTGAAGCACTTTTATAATTTTCTACCTAAAAATCCTTGTTAGGTAACCCCAACATCTCAGTAACTTCATTGTTGGTGTTCCTTGCTTGTATCTTCTTATACAGGTTGTAATTCTGATTATTCAACAAAGAATGATATTTTATTGTACTGTAGATATTTTAGGTATTATGCTATGAGACTATGGATCCTATATAATCTATTTTAGCAGGCAGTTACCCTCTTTGGTGTGCTAGATGACAGTGGAGGTTCATTTCCTCGTTGGTTCCTGCTGACACCAGCATGGGGTATAGAGGAGACCAGAGTGTTAAGGAGCCATACCTCACACAGACTCACTCAGTCTTGGTGCTGGATGGGAGTGGAGCCTCAGCTTCTTGCCCCAAGACAGGGAAAGTGAAGTGCTGACTAAGCCACCTCCTACTACCTAGCTAAGTGTCATTTCTGTTGAGAGTGGTTGGGAACTCAGCCTCCTGATAGACCCCCATGAAAGTACCCTGGAAGGGGAATTAGAGTTCTTCCTACTTCTGCTAGGCAAAGAATCTAAGACCAACTCTTTGTTTAGGTACACTGATGTTATCCTAGCAGTAAAATTAGAGCATTGCCTTTTTATGCCAAGTCAAGAATGGAAGATCAACTTTCAGGGTAGGCAAATTCTAAAATATTCCCGCCAAGATTTTCCTTCTTAATCCCCATGACCATAAGTATTGAGAAATCTTGCCCATGATTTTGTTATGTTATATATCAAAATGGATTTTACAAATGTAATTAGGGATGTTAATCAGTTGACTTAGAGTTCATCCAAAAGGAAGTTGTCCAGGTGGGTCTGATCTAATTACATTATTCCTTTAAAACAGATTTTTAGCTAGTAGCAGAATGCGAAGTCAGACATATTCAAGAAGGAAAAAAATAGGATTCCATACATCTTTCCTAGCTTTAAAGATTGAATGGACTATGTTTAAGTACTATATAGAAGCCTCTAGGTGCTGAAAGCAACCCCTAACCAGTAGCTAGCAATAATTACAAGAGTCAAGTGGCTGATTATATGGATAGGAGACAGAGATTTTTCTGAAACAAGCTTATTAAGCTACCTGATTATGTCCCTTGAGTGGCATTCCTAGGCCATTTCCAAGCCATGTGTTGTGCAGTACATTGCAATATGTGAATTTCAGGATTTTGACCTTAATTTAATTACCTAAAGATAGCCCAGGTCATTAAATAATTACTAGAAGTTAGATAAGAGTAATCTAAAGTTCCTGAGTTATTGTCTTTCTTAGTGGAATTTTTAAAATAGTAATAACAATTTGTTTGCTCAAACTAAGTACTTTGATAGCAGAATGTGAATGAGAAATGAGAATTTCATAGAGAAATTGACATTGGTGTACCTTCCCATGAAGAGAAAAATCCTGAGGATGATCTGTGGAGATGGATCCGGTTTTATGCTGAATATGGAAAACATGGCTGTGAATAATTTGGTTTGTTTATTCATTGAATCTATATTTTTATATGAATTGTCACTTGAAAACTGTTTTTGTATATATTTTATAGATATGATCCTTTATTATTATAAAAACTCAATAATGGAGCTGTGGAACAGCTTTTAATGGATTTCTCTACCTCCCTGTCTTTGTTGGTGATGGCAGTGAGAAATAGTATTAAGAGCACATAGGTCTGGAAAAGGAGGGAGATCCTCCTGCTAAGGGATTCTTGAAGTTTCATTGCACAGTTGATTTCATGGATATGGAAGGAATGCCCACAGGACCAGTTAGGATTTCAGCGCTGCTTATCCAAAGTTTTAAAAATCTGTTATAGTACCAAAATGAAATACAGACTTTAGTAAAAGAAGCAATAATATCCTGAGTGTTAAAAGAAAATACTTAATGGTTATATAAAACTAGAACTGAACTTTTTTTTTACAAATGTAGCAATATTGTTCTTAAATGTGGTACTGAAATCAATCAAGACTGAAAAAGCTGAAGTGCATTTACCAGCTATTCCCTCATGGTTCCTTTTTACTCAAGTCACATTGGAGCCTGACTTGTGTTCTATGATGGAAGGTAATATTTACTGAGTGTACTAGGTGACATTTGCAATATGCCCTATTGAAATCCTGAATCATATTTATAAAGAAAGGTTCAATCAAAAAACATTTTCAACCCATTTACTGACACATACTATATAATCTTCATTACTTTCCATGTTTCCTATTATAGAGTTTCTTCCAAAGTAACTACTGTATAAAGAAGAAAATATTTTTTACATAGTAAAACACAAGATTTCAAGGTGATTTTTACATTGGTGAATATGTATTGGTTAGATTTGCTGGAACCATTCCCTGAAATGAACTCAAGATTGTTTTTAGGTATCAGATGAAAAAGTATATGTAAGCATAGAGATGTTATATTTATGTTACAGATGAAGCTTTTTTTTCCCTCTATAGATATATTACAAATAAAGTAAACCTAAAAATAAGGCTGCAAAAATGATGTTTCCTGAGCACCTACAAAGCTTATTCTAAGTCTGTCATTCCTTTTTCAACATTAAGTGTTTGTGTGTTGTCACCAAAACTAATTATATATAAGTGAAGGCTTTCAAAGTACAGGAGGATACAGGGTGGAGACATGGAACTATGTATTGAGCACAAAGATGTACAACTAAATAATTTTCAAAATAGGATCTTTTTTTTTACTTTAAATGGCTTAAATTTTGCTATAACTACAAAGTGAAAAAGAATTGCATAATTATGATGTATTAAAACTATCTTGAAGTGAAACTTTTAAATATAAAGTATAAAGTATATGCATTTAATATAGGATAAACCTTTCAAATTAATGAAAATTAATGTCCAAATAAATGGCTGCCTTGTTATTGGAAAATAAAATGAAACTGGATTTCTCAGTTCCAACACCAAAAATAATTTGGGCTCAGTCAAAATTTTAAACAAAGAAGGGCACTACTAAAAAATAAGGGGTCGATACTCAGATTGTGGAAAAATACACAAATTTCAAAAGACATAAAGCCTTATGTTGAAATTAAATTATCACAGAACATTCCAGAAGATAAATTCAAAATCTAGTGCTATGAATAAAAGATAAAATATGCAAATTTTATTATAAAAGAATATGAATCAGTCAGTGAAAAGGAATATCCCAAATAAAATGATAGCAAAAAGAACTTATAAAACAAATGATCAACCTCACCAATAAAGAACTTTAAAACAGACTTTAAAAGTATGTGTGTATTCATGTCTATATTTCTCTATACCAGTACACATATTCACAGTCTATCAATATTTGTTTAACACTCCATTCAATGCATATAATGTATACAGAGCATACAGTCTTCATGGAAAATAATACAATTTAGACCATGTTCTGGCTTCTTAAACAAAGCTCAATAGATTTTGAAAGGATAAAATACACATAATTAAAAAAAACTTTTGAACCAAAATAGAATTAAATCAGAATAAAATGTGTAGACCTCCACCCCAAATATTTGAAAATTAGCAAATCCATGATACAGATTTATCTATATGACCCATTGAACAAACAATACACTTCTGTTCACAGATGAAATCAGAAGGGAAATTTGAAAACATTTTAAACTGAATGACAATTGAGAAGAGATTCAAGATGGCAGCATGAGAGGTAAGATAGAGAATTCCTCCCAAAATCACATCTAATGCAACTAGCCCTAAAACAGCAACAGGAGAGAAGGCTGCACCAGACTGCATACACACCTCACAAACAGAGCAGACCTCAAGAAACAGGGTAATGTAAGAAAGCCTTAATCCTGCGGGACCCAAACCCTTCCCCCACCCCAGCTCACCGGTGAGAGGAAGAGAAATGGAGCAGAGGAGGGGGTGGAAGCCTAAGACTACTGAACACCCAGCCCTGGAGGTCTGCTTTGGAACACAAACCAACATTGTGTGGTGCTCTGGAGGTTAGTGCAGTTGGGGAGCTGAGTCAAGTGGAGGACTTGAGAGACTGAGATTCTGGCCATTTCTGGAGGACAAGGATCCACATCCAACTGCTCTGGGACAAAGGAAAGGCAGGTGGTCTGAGAGGCTTCCTAGCAGCGAGGGTGCTGCTCAAGGGGTGGGGTTTGCATGGAGCTTGCTAAGCAGGAGAAGGGATAGGTGGACAAGGTTGTCTGGGCACACTGTGCCCAGAAGGTAGGGAACTTTGAGGAGCATCAGGCACTCCATCCCCCTGGCTGCCTACTCAGCTCCAAGGTCCCCGACTGTGACACACAGCCTGCTGTGCCTTCCTCCTGCCATGCCAGCACCTGCTCGCAAACCAGTAGTCACTGCGCTGGCATCAGGCCAGCCAGAGGTAGGCCCCGCCTACAACAGCTACAGATGCCAAGCTCAGAGGCTTACACCTTTGTGCTCTGCCCACTGGCTCTGATACTGGAGATAGGCACTGCAGCTGGGAATAAGAAAACAGCTCTTTCTTCCCCACAGAAACCAACACCGGTCCCCTATGACACCTAACCTCACTCTAGGGGCTGAGCAGCTCCAAAGACTAGAGCTTCTGGGCACTAGAGGGCACCACATAGAATTGTGAAAAGTCAAAGACATTGGGTTCAGACCAAAATCTCACAAACCCCAGAAAAATGGCCAAATGAAACTGAACTCACCAATCTCCCTGAAAGAGAGTTTAAAATAAAAATCATAAACATGCTCATGGAGGTACAGAAAAATATTCAAGAACTCAGGGATAAATTTAAGATGGAGATTGAATCATTAAGAAATTCCATATCTGAAATGAAATATACAATGGAGGGTTTTAAAAGCAGATTAGATGTAGTAGAAGAGATAGTAAATGGAATAGAAATTAGAGAAGAGGAATACAAAGAAGCTGAGGCAGAGAGGAAAAGGATCTCTAAGAATGAAAGAATACTGAGAGACCAATCCAAACAGAACAATATCTGCATTGTAGGGGTACCAGAAGAAGAAGAGATAGGAAAAGGAACAGAAAGTGTTATTAAGGAGTTAATTGCTAAAAATTTTCCCAATCTGGGGAAGGAGACAGTTTCTCAGGCCATGGAGGTGCACAGATCACCCAACACAAGGGACCCAAGGAAGACAACAGCAAGACATATAATAATTAAAAAGGAAAATATCAAGGATAAAGACAAACATTTAAAGGCAGCTAGAGAGAGAAAAAAGATCACATACAAAGGAAAACCCATAAGGCCAACATCAGACTTCTAAACAAAAACCTTACAGACCAGAAGGGAGTGGCATGATATATTTAATGAAGTGAAGCAGAAGGGCCTCAAACCAAGAATACTCTACCTGGCAAGGTTATCATTTAAATTTGAAGGAGGGATGAAACAATTTTCAGATAAGCAAAAGCTGAGAGAATTTACCTCCCACAAACCACATCTACAGTGCATTTTGTAGTAACTGCTAAAGATGGAAGTATTCCTAAGGCTAAATAGATGTTACCAGGAGAAATAAAACCACAGCAAAGTAGAGCAATTAATTACTAAGCAGGTGCAAAATCAAGTTAACTATCCCCAAAGTCAATCAAGGGATAGACAAAGAGTACAGAATAAGATACCTAACATACAAAGAATGGAGGAGGAAGAAAAAGGAGGAAAATAAAGAACTTATAGGTTGTGTTTGTAATAGCATATAAAGTGAGTTAAGTTAGACTGTTAGAATGTAAGGGAACTACCCTTTAACCTTTGGTAACCACGGATTTAAAGACTGCAATAGCAATAAGTACATAACTATCAGTAATCTAAATGTAAACGGTTTGAATGCAACAATCAAAAGACATAGTGTCACTGAATGGATAAAAAACAAGACCCATCTATATGCAGCCTACAAGAGACTCACTTCAAACCCAAAGATAGACACTAACTGAAAGTAAAGGGATGGAAAAAGATTATTTCATACAACTAATAGGGAGAAAAAAGCAGGAGTTGCAGTACTTGCATCAGACAAATTAGACTTCAAAACAAAGAAAGAAACCAGAGACAAGGAAGATTACATAATGATAAAGGAGTCAGTCCAACAAGGGGCTATAACTATTATAAATATCTATGCACCCAACAAAAGATCACCTACATATATGAAACAAATACTAACAGAATTAAAAGGGGAAATAGAATGCAATTCATTCATTTTAGGAGACTTCAACACACCACTCACTCCAAAAGACAGATAAATCAGACAGAAAATAAGTAAACAGACAGAGGCACTGAACAACGTATTAGAACAGATGGACCTAACAGACATCTACAGAACACTCCATCCAAAAGCAACAGGATACACATTCTTCTCAAGCGCACATGGGACATTTTCAATAATAGATCAATACTATGCTACATAAAGACCCTCAGTAAATTTAAAAAGATTGAAATTGTACCAACCAGCTCCTCAGATCACAAAGGTATGAAACTAGAAATAAATTACACAAAGGAAACAATAAAGCCCACAAACACATGGAGGCTTAATAACATGCTCCTAAATAATCAATGGATCAATGAATGACCCAATAAAAGCAGAGATCAAGCAATATATGGAGACAAATAACAACAATAATTCAACACTGCAAAATCTGTGGAATGCAGCAAAGGCCATGCTAAGCGGAAAGTATATTGCAATGCAAGCCTACCTAAGGAAAGAAGAACAATCTCATATGAACAGTGTAAACTCATAATTAATGAAATTATAAAAGGAAGAACAAATGAGGCCAAATGTCACTAGAAGGAGGGACATAATAAAGATTAGAGCAGAAATAAATAAAATTGAGAAGAATAAAACAATAGAAAGAATCAATGAAAGCAGGAGCTGCTTCCTTGAGAAAATAAACAAAATAGATAAACCCCTAGCCAGACTTATCAAAAAAAAAGTCTATACACATGAACAGAATCAGAAATGAGAAAGGAAAAATCACTATGAACACCACAGAAATACAAAGAATTATGAGAGAATACTATGAAAAATTACCCACTAACAAACTGGTTAACATAGAAGAAATGGGCAACTTTCTAGAAAAATACAATGTTCCAGGGCTGACCCAGCAAGAAAGAGAAAATCTGAATAGACCAATTACCAGCAAGGAAATTGAATTGGTAATCAAAAAACTACATAAGAACAAAACCCTGACCATATGGTTTCACTGCTGAATTTTATCAAACATTTAGTGAAGACCTAATACCATCCTACTTAAAGTTTTCCAAAAAGTAGAAGAGGAGGGAATACTCCCAAACTCATTCTACAAGGCCAACATCACTTGAATACCAAAACCAGGCAAAGACACCACAAAAAAAGAAAATTACAGACCAATATCGCTGATGAACATAGATGTAAAAATATTCAACAAAATATTAGCAAACTGAATTAAAAAATATACCAAGATGATCATACACCATGACCAAGTGGGATTCATCCCAGGGAAGCAAGGAAGGTACAACATTCGAAAATCCATCAACATCATCCACCACGTCAACAAAAAGAAGGACAAAAACCACATGATTATCTCCATAGATGCTGAAAAAGCATTTGACAAAATTCAACATCCATTCATAATAAAAACTCTCAATAAAATGGGTATAGAGCACAAATACCTAAACATAATAAAGGCCATATATGACAAACCCACAGCCAACATTATACTTAACAGTAAGAAGCTGAAAGCTTTTCCTTTAAGATAAGGAACAAGACAAGGATGCCTACTCTCCCTACTTCTATTCAACATAGTTTTGGAGGTCCTAGCCACAGCAATCAGACAACACAAAGAAATAAAAGGCATCCATATTGGTAAGGAACAAGTTAAGCTGTCACTCTAATATCTGAATTCAGCAATGTTGCAGGATACAAAACTAATACTCATAAATCTGTTGCATTCCTATACACTAATGATGAACTAGCAGAAAGAGAAATCAAGAAAACAATTCCATTCACAATTGCAACAAAAAGAATAAAATACCTAGGAATAAACCTAACCAAGGAAGTGAAAGACCTATACCCAGAAAACTAGAAGACACTCTTGAGAGAAATTAAAGAAGAAACCAATAAATGGAAACACATCCTGTGCTCATGGATAGGAAGAATTATTATTGTCAAAATGGCCATCTTGCCTAAAGCAACCTACAGATTCAATGCAATCCCTATCAAAATAACAAAAGCATTCTTCAAAGAACTAGAGAATATAGTTCTAAAATTCATATGGAAACACCAAAGACCCCAAATAGCCAAAGCAATCCTGAGAATGAAGAATAAAGCAGGGGAAATTATGCTCCCTGACTTCAAGCTCTACTACAAATCCACAGTAATCAAGACAATTTGGTTCTGGCATAAGAATAGACTCATATACCAATGGAACAGACTACAGAGCCCAGATGTAAACCCACCCAGATATGGTCAATTAATATATGATAAAGGAGCCATGGATGTACAATGGGGAAATGACAGCCTCTTCAACAGCTGGTGTTGGCAAAACTGGACAGCTACATGCAAGAGAATGAAACTGGATTATTGTCTAACGTCATACACAAAAGTAAGCAAAAGTGAACAAGTGGGGCTGTATCAAACTAAAAAGCTTCTATACAGAAAAGGACACCATCAGCGGAACAAAAAGACATCTTACTGTATGGGAGAATATATTCATAAATGACATATCTGATAAGGGGTTGACATCCAAATTATATAAAGAGCTCACACACCTCAACAAACAAAAAGCAAATAAGTCAATTAAAAAATGGGCAGAGGAGCTGAACAGACACCTCTCCAAAGGAGAAATTCAGATGGCCAATAGGTACATGAAAAGATGCTTCACATCGCTAATCATCAGAGAAATGCAAATTAAAACTACAATGAGATATCACCTCACACCAGTTAGGATGGCCATCATCCAAAAGACAAACAACAACAAATATTGGCGAGGATGTGGAGAAAAGGTACTCTCCTGCATGCTGGTGGTAATGTAGACTAGTTCAACCATTGTGGAAAGCAGTATGCAGGTTCCTCAAAAAACACAAAATACAAACACCATTTGACCCAGGAATTCCACTCCTAGGAATTTACCCTAAGAATGCAGAGTCCAGTTTAAAAAGATGTATACACACTTATGTTTATCAGAGCACTATTTACAATAGCCAAGAAATGGGAACAACCTAAGTGTCCATCAGTAGGTGAATGGATAAAGAAGAGGCGTTACATATACACAATGGAATATTATTCAGCCATAAGAAGAAAATAAATCCTACCATTTGCAACAGCATGGATGGAGCTTGAGGGTATTATGCTCAGTGAAATAAGTCAGGTGGAGAAGGACAAGTATCAAATGATTTCACTCATCTGTGGAGTATAAGAACAAAGCAAAAACTGAAGGAACAAAACAACAGCAGACTCACAGATCCCAAGAATGGACTAACACTTACCAAAGGGAAAGGGATTGGTGAGGATGGGTGGGAAGAGAGGGAAAACAGAGAAAAAGGGACACGACGATTAGCACACATAATGTAGGGTAGCTGGGGCACAGGGAAGGCAGCATAACACAGAGAGGATAAGTAGTGATTCTATAGCATCTTACTACACTGATGGACAGTGATTGTAATGGGGTATGTAGTGGGGACTTGATAATAGGGAGAGTCTAGTAACCACAATGTTGTTCATGTAATTGTACATTAATGATAGCAAAAAAAACCCAAAATGGAATGGCAATTGAAATCCACCATATCAAATCTGTTTGAATCAGCAAACACAACATTTCATGTGGGAAACTGCTATCTTTAAGTTTGTAGTTTAGGGAAGAAAACTAATCTCGATTTGATTACTCATAGTTTCAAATCAGGATATTAGAAAAAGGAAAGCAAAATAAACCCAGAGCAAGAGGAATAAAATAAATAATACATAGAAGACCATATATCAATGTAATAAAAACAGGTAACAGAGTGAATTGGAAAATCTGAAAGATGGGTTTTCATAAGATCAACATAGTCAACAAATCTCTAAGTAGCCTGATTAAGAAAAAAGGAGTAAACACACATCACCAATGTTAAGAGGACTATCATTATAAATGCTCTAGAAATGACAATGTAATAAATTTAATGAGTAAGTTTATTCTAATAAATCTGATGATTTAGATGAATGGGCATACTTCTTGAAAAGAAAACTCTCCACAAAATATGAATAGCTCCATGTCTATTGAAGAAATTAAATGTTACCAAATACCTCCAAAATTAAAAATCAAGTTCTAGATGGTTTTGCTGGTGAATTTTATTAAACATTTAAGGAAGAAATAGCACAACTTTAACATGTATTTTCAGGAAATGGAAGAGGAGGGATGACTGACCACTCTTTTTATGAGGCCATCATGACCCTGTTATCAAAATATGACAAAAAGTTGGAAAAAGAAACAAAGAAATTACAGAAATGGGCTTTTGATAAATATATCTCAAAATCACTGGTACATGGTTTATGATTCCATTTATATAAACTAAGCAAATTGTAAAATGTTTTATGTGCTAATTACTGTTCTTAATATACCTTAAAATTACAACAAATAACATGATTACCTAACATTATATAGCAAAAGTAAAATTCTCAACAATAATGGCATTCATTTCCTAAGTCTGCCATAACCAAAATACCATAAAATAAATCTTTAAACAATAGAAATTCATTGTCTCATAGTCTGGAGGGGTAGATGTCTAAAATCAAGGTGGAGGCATGATTGGTTTCTTCTGAGGGCTATGCAGAAAAATCTGTTCCCTGCCTCTCCACTAGCTTCCTTGTCAATCTTTGGCATTCTTTGGCTTGTAGATGCATCACTAAAATCTCTGCCTTCATCCTCATGTGGCAATCTCTCTGAGTACCTGTCTGTCATATTGAAAGAGAGCCCACCCTAATGACTTCAGTTTAACTTGATTTCCTCAGTAAAAATCCTTCCAAATAAAAGTCAAAATATACCAAGAGTTAGGACTTTAACATATCTTTTTGAGGGACTTAAAACTATTGCAGGGAGTAATGTATTGCAGGAAATAGGATATTAATTTTAAAAAGTTGAAAGTTCTTTCTTGCACTGAAATAATATTTCTCTCTCTCTAAGCTCTCTAATTAAGACTGCACATTGATGGGACCATTTGCTCACCATGCTTTCATTGTGGTGCTTGAAAGCCAATCAGGCCTCACTGCTGACAGTCCAAAATTAATCTAGACCAGTCTCTCTTTAGCTGCTTTGGTCTTGCTCTTAAAACAAATTGTTCTTTAACTTCTCATTTCACAAATATGCCTCCATACTTAGCATTTGCCTAGCTCCTTTGATGAATAATCAGGTTCAGTTTCACTTTTCTGCTTGACTTCTTTGCTATCATCTAGGAGACAACTTTTGGTGTTTTTTGTCTTTAGTCTAAGCTCTTTTACCAAGTCCAGTTTTAGTGCCATGAAAAGAATTGGCTTTATCCATTCTCTGTTCTGTCTCCCACAGAAAATGCCCTAATATTGCTGAACAAAGTGAAACAATTCTGTGCTCTCTTCCATGTGACAGCACTTAAAGATACTTGAAGAAAACTGTTTTATGCTTTTCATGTACTACTATTTCTGTTTCATTTGTACATCCATGCCTCGTTTGGCTTAAGTTCTCATATATACTACAAGAATAAACTCAAACATTATGTACATAAAAATTCCTTAAACCTCAAACTCTGGCTGCATTATTTTTCTAAAAAGTTGTAATTTTCTGTGTGCACTAGGTTATCTATTACAATTTATTGTAATTGTTTATTTAATCTTATTATACCCCCAATACTACCTGCCTCTTGGGTACAAATATATTGTTTAAATCATCTTTTCAGTTACAGCACAATGAATTAAAATTAAAATTAAAATTTACAGGCAGTTAGTAAATTAAATTTGAATGAAAGAATAAATGAGAGCCATGAGCTCTGTATTATCTTCAAATTGAATATCATCAGTTCTCCAATATCTTACTGTATTAAGTCTCCTATCTATCTGATTAAACACTTGTGTGCATGCTTTGCTTAAAATGTGCCAAGCAGAATCAAACAAAATGATCTTGATTTTGGAGTATATCTTCCATTTAGAAGTTACTGCAAGTTTTTGTTCTAGGAACAGAGGTATTAGAATAATCTAGACTTTGGTCAAATATAGTACCTGCAATGGTTCATTTTTATGTCACTTTGACTGGGCTAAGGAATGCCCAGACAGCTAGTAAATGATTGTATCTGATTGTGTGTGTCTGTTGAGGGTGTTTCCAGAAGAGATTAGCATTTGAATCTATAGATGAGGAAAGAAGATTCCCTTCACTAATGCAGGTGAGCATCATCCAGTATATTGAAGGCCTGACTAGAACAAGAAAGTGGAGGAGGAGGAAATTTGCTCTGTGCTTGAGTTGGAACATACATTGTCTCCTGCCCTCAGACATTCGCTCTCTTGGTTCTCTGCCTTTAGAATCTTACTGACACACCACTGCCCTCCCTCCCTGTCCCGCTTCCATTCTTGGGCCTTTAGGCTTTGACTGGGATCTAAACACCATCAGTTTCTCTTGTTCTCATGCCTTCAGACTTGTACTTAATTATACCACCAATTTTCTGAGTTCTCCAGCTTGCAGACTTTCAGCCTTCATAATTTAATGAGCTAACTCCCATAATAAATTAATGAATATTATGTATTTATATATGTGTATAATATGTGTGTGTGTGTGTGTATACACACACACACAACCTCCTGTTAGTTCTGTTTCTTGGATAACCCTGACTAATACAGTACCCAAATTTTAACTACTCTAAAATGGAATAATTCTTTCTCATATAACACTGAAGGCTTGGGCAGATATACTCTGAATATGCATTCAGGGTGCAGAGTAATAGCTATTCTGTTATCCTTTACACATGGCCTGCACATTCAACCTTGAGATTATCAAAATCGGGACCACTACGGTGGCACAAGCATGGGGGCTTATTATTAACCAGTATTCAAAGTTGCATGTGATTTTTTATCACAAACCACAAATGGGAATTCAGTCACTGGACAAAACTAATTGCAAAACAAGGTAAAAAATGTAGCTTAGCTGTGTATCTTGAAGGAAGAAGAAATGGATTTTAGGGAACAGATAAGTCTCACTTATGCTCTAGACACAATCTTTTGTCAGAAAAATTGTCAGAAAGGTATACTTAAGGGAGTAAGATAATGTCCTGACTAGTGAAGCCAAAAACCTTTAGTTAACTTTCTTTCAGAGTGCTATGGGGAAGACACTGATCTAAGTGAATATATGTATGTACATATTACATATGTATACACACACATACTTTACTAAGTGAATATACACATATACATATATATTCATTTATAAGTCATAAAAACACTATAAGGTATGTATATGATATATGATTGCCTCAATTTTACAGAAGATAAAAGATATAAGCCCAGAATTTTCTCAGGTCATGTATTGACACAAGACAGATCTAGGACTGAACAGATTGTTTGCTCTGCCTTGAATCATGATGATGTAGCCTTCCTTGGCTATGCTGGAAGCAGGATAAATAAAATAAATAAGACATTTCAAAATAAGTCAGGCCCAGGCAATGGATTGAATGTAGAAAGGCAAGGCATAGAAATTTATAGAAGATTCTATTATCCAATGTATGAGTATATTTTGAAGTCTTAGGACGGTCATGTCATTCTACTAGATATAAGTATTATAATTACAACTCTATACATGCAGAGAATTTTTCATGATTAAATGAGACTGTGCCACCATCTATACCTGAAAAATCATATCAATTTTTCACAGCAGCATTTAATACTTGCCATCCTTATAGTGTATGTCCACACAACATATCTTTTTAGCTAACCTTATAAAAACTTTTAAAAATGTTACCAGATATACAGTAAGTGTTTGTTGATAATGTTCATCTAACTGTTAGATTCTTTGCTTGTGGAAGAGCAAATATGTGAAAACACCTGCTAAGTTGTTCCAAATTTTGGGGAAGATGTAACTATATCCAAATTTATATCTTAGAAATTGTATGTTTTTGGCAGAACTACATACATTGATGTTAATAGTTATACAATTTTGTTCTTCACACTCATGTCTTTAACTCTTAGAGATTTTTTTTATATGGTGTAAGCTAGAGATTTTATTTTTTCTCACACCAATAGAAAATTTTTCCAACATCATTTATTGAAGTCTATCATGGCCAACTGTTTTCTGCAATGCCTCTCTGTTCAATATTCCCATGCCATGCTTTCATATATAAGTGATTCTGTTATAGAAGTTCTATTGGTGAGTAATGCCTGCAGATATTTGGAAAAGGAGTCTTCATGGCTGGTACCTCTTCCAGTTTCTTTTTGTTCTTTATGGTCCACTCTTTCTTCAAATAACTTGTAGGATCAGGTTGTCAGTTCATGAAAAACCCTTTGAAGATTAAAAAAAATTGCATAGCATTTGTGTATTTCTACATTTTTTATGTATTCTTATAGCTCTTTTGATATGGGTTTTATACTTTTCTCTTGAAAAGGTCTTCTATGTATTTTATTAAAATTCTATGTCAGACCTCTTAAAATTTAATTTGCTTTTGTTTGCTGTTGCACATGATATATATTAAAAATGAAATGACACATTTGTCTAATTTTTTGGGATGTTTGAAACAATGGCTTTTGGATACAGATATTTATGATATCCATAATACAAATGATCTAGATAGTACAATATTCTCTACAAAGTTTCTTGAAATTCTTATGATGCTAATTATGGACATGAAGGAAAAATTGCTCTTTTGTGTTTACTTTGCCAAACACAAAATTTGCTATTATTTTTCAACATTAACAGCCATGTATCTGCATTATATTTCTAATAGAAGTTATCCTTGCCGAATTTCTAAATTTAAAGTACATTTCATGTACTCTTCTGATACATCTTTTTATCAAGCAATGGAAGCTCACTCCTATTAACAAGACACTAAGATGTTTTAATGAAATACTATTTTGCATTGATTATATATTTCCAAACTTATTATGTTAATATAGTTAATAACATTGATATTTATTTTAATTACATTTCTGAGGCAGACTGAACCTGGTAATGATGTCTAATTATTTTTATAAACTTTATTTTACATACTTTATCATAGTTCATTTTCCTCATAGTTTATGTACAGTATGTTTATTTGTGGTCATTTGTAAAATTAGATGATAATTTCACTTCATCACATGATTCATGCCTGACTTTGGCATCAAAGATGTACTTGGCTTATGTAATAAAATGGGAGCATCCTATTTTTTTTCTATTATCTCAGTGTTTATATAAGATTGGTAATACCTGTAAAAGGTCTGATAAAACTTGCTGATAAAAACATCCAGGTCTGATACTTTATTTTGAGGGAGAATTTTAGATATTGATTTGATTTAATATTATTTAATACCTATAAAACAGTATATCTTTCTAGTTTTTATATTAGGTTTGGTAAGTTATTTTTCTATAAAGTTGTACTTTTAGTTTGTCAAACTTATAGCATTTATTTTTTCATAGCATGCACTGATGGTTTTTAAGTCTTTATTTCTAACAGTATTTCCCCATGCCCTTTCTTTATTCTTTATCTTGTCAGAAGTGTTCCACTTTTATTAATTCTTTCAAGGAAGCATCATTTTAGTCTATATTTGACATTTCATTGAGGTTTTATTTTTCTTATTTTATTTCTAGATTGTCATTTTCTTGTTTTATCTAGCTTCTGAATTGAACACTTATCTCATTTTTCAAAATGTCAGTGTTTTAATAGGTGCATTTTATAATTTTCTCTAAATGTTTATTTAGTTATATTCTATAGTTTTGAAATGTGGTAATGGTCATTCTAAGGAATTTGCAACTTTGTGATTAGTTTCTTCATCAGGTATACATAAGGATGAATTACGTAGAAGAGGTTCTTTGATTTCAAGATTGACATGTTTTAAAAATCTCATTAATAAATATTAATGTATTGGTTTGTCATATTAACATTACGTAATTAAGCCATTTACTTTAAAAGTTTTGGAAACTTCATGAGAAAATACTTGAAATTAAATACTTTCTGAAATTGCTCTCAGAAGTGATTTAGTTCTTCTTATTTTTATCTCCCTTGTTTTTCATCTTCCTTTTCATATTTTCAATCCCTTTTCCCTTAACAAAGCTATATATGTATTCAAAAAATCATTCTCCTCCTACTAAATCTCTTTCACCATCTGTCATTGAACCTAAATGATGAAACTTTAACTTCAACATTGTGCATTTTATTACTAGAATTTCAATATGGCTCTATTTCTATCTTATCTTTTCTTTACTATTTGACTTCTACCATTTTTGTATCACTTCGGCTTCTTCAGTTATGTCTTTAATCCCTAACAGCATATTTATTAATGGAACTTATGAACTCCTTAGATTGGTTTCCTGAGTGCTTGAATTTGAACTTGTGAATTTAAATTCTATGAATCCTTATTGATGGAAATCCTGTGTGGCCTTGAAAGGTTTCATTGAATTCTTTTATCAAATGTACCTAGATATCATGGGGCCAATTTAGTGGTCTGGGATTATAAACTAAAGTTCAACAAAAAACATTTCAACAAGTAAAGGTTAATAATACAAATTCATTGGAAATTGCAAAAGCTTGGGCATTACATAATTCTAGGAAAGTATTTTGATAGCAGTTAACAGAGTAAGGGAAAGAACAGGGAAAAGATGAAACACAGAAATGAGAAAGGGCAAAGTAAGAAATGATAGGGAAAAACAAGGAATAAATGAGATGCATGTTCTAGAGAAGCTTGTTAGTTAGACATGGAATCACTTCCTACTATAATCATATTGAGAGAGTTTTGTGTTGTCTTCCAGGTAGATAGAGCAAGATCCAAGCTGGTTTAAGCTGTAAAATCATGTTTACACAACTAATTGTGTAACAACTAACTAGTTTAGTTAGTTAACAACTAACTAAACTAATTAGTCAAGTGACTAATTCGCAGAGGTAACAATTATGACTATTAAACAAATTCTGTCCTGAAATTCAAATAATGATTTGCTTTTCTTTCTTATTTCTTCCTTTCTCAATGTGTCTCTCTTTTTGGTTTTCCTCACTACTTCACCACTGTTTTTACCTTCTTTCTTTTATAAATTATTATTTCTCCAGTATGTTTTTCTATCCTCTTTCTCTTTATTTTATCCTAGTCAATTACTTCATGTGCTTTTCAGAGGGTTCTACATCTTTTCTAGAAAATATTCCAAGGTTATCTTGTGTCTTAGTCTCATAGAAATATTTCAAAGTTCTAGCTGCTATGAGACAGCCCATCACAAAGGGATTTTTAATAGAATATTCACCATAATTAATTAACAACTGAAATGATCTTCTAAAATATTATAATTACCATTTTGGAGTTCACCTATTTTATTTAAAAAGTTCTCACTGGATGGGGGAAAAGATGGTGGCATGAAGACTGAGACAGAATTCTTATCCCAAAACCACATATAACATTAAAATACAGCAAATACAACCCAATCCTGAAAGAGCAACCCCGAACTATAGAACAGATTACCTACATCTGGGGAAAAGAGAAGAACTCACAAAAAAGGGTAAAGTAACAAAGCCATGATCTGATGAGACCCAACACCCCACCCCTCACCTAAGCCCAAAGACAAAAGGAAGAGAAATGAAACGGGGAAGGAATAGAAGCCAAGAACTGCTAAATGCCCATCCCTGGAAATTGCTCCGGGAGCATGAACAATTACATGGTGCTCTGAAGATTAGTGGGGTTGGAAAGCAAAGACAGGCAGAACACTTGGAGAGACTGAGATTCCAGCTGCTTGTGGAGAATAGGTATGCAAAACTAGGCACTCTGGGACAAAAGAAAGGGAGACACTTTGACAGACTTCCCAAAACTGAGAGTGTTGCTAAAGGGGCAAAGATTACAAAGAGCTTGCTGCTCAAGAGAAGGGGCAGGTGGACAAAATCATCCTGTCACATACAGACCAGCAGATAGGGAACTTTCAGGAGCTTGAGATTATATCCCCATGGCTGGCAACACAGTTCAGAGACCCCTCCCATCACCACTGCGATAAACAGACTGCCTCTCCTTCCTCCCAGCAGGCACAAGTCCACACACTTGCTGCCCCTGCAATCGTGCCAGGCCAGCTGGAGGGTGGTCCCACCTACAGCAGCTAGAGGGGTGTAATGCAGAGGTTCTTCCCTGTGTGCTCAGCCCACAGGGCCTGGCAGAGAAGGCAGGAATTGCAGCCAGGAAGCAGGGAAGAGCTCTTTCCACCAGGTAGCCATGAGTGCCACTCACCTGTGACCCCCACAATTTCTCCAGATACTCAGCAGCACCAGACAGTAGAGCTTCTTGGCACTAGAGGGCACATCTTACACAAAGTTATTATTCCATTGGAATCACTAGAAAAATGAAATGACAAAAAAATTTCTACAAACAAAAATAAAACAGACACAGAAAAAGGGTAAAGTGAAACTGAAATCACTTATCTTCTTGATAAATATTTAAAAATAAAAATCATAAACATTCTCATTGAGCTACAGGAAAATATTCAGAATCTCAGGGAGTCAGGGAGGACTTCAAGAAAGAAATGGAAACTTTGAAAAATACATTTCTGAAATGAAACATACAATGGAGAGATTTAAAAACAGATAAGATGAGGTAGAGGAGATGGTAAATGAAATAGAAATTAGAGCACAGGAAAACAAAGAAGCTGAAGCACAGAGAGAAAGAAGGATCTCTAGGAATGAAAATAATAAGAGAACTGTGTGACCAATCCAAACAGAACAATATTCTCATTATAGGGGTACCAGAAAAAGAAGAAAAAAGGGATAGAAAGTCTCTTTAAGGAAATAATTGCTGAAAACTTCCCCAATCTGGGAAAGGAAATAGTCTGTCAGGCCATAGAAGTTCACAGATATTGCACAAAAAGTGGCCCTAGGAAGACAACACCAAGACATATAATTATTAAAATGGCAAAGATCAAGGATGAGGAGAGACTATTAAAAGCAGCCAGCGAGAGAAAAAAAATCACATATAAAGGAAATCCCATCAGGTTATCATCAGACTTCCCAGCAGAAACCTTACAGGACAGTAGGGAATGGCATAATATATTTAATGCAGTGAAACAGAAGGGCCTCCAACCAAACACTCTACCTGGCAAGATTATCATTTAACTTTGAAGCAGGGATTAAACAATTTTCAGATAAGCAAAAGTTGAGGGAATTTATCTCCGACAAGCCATTTATACAGTGTATTTTAAAGGTACTGCTATATATAGAAGTGCTCCCAAGGCTAAATAGCTGTCAGTGGAGAAAATAAAACCACAGTAAAGGAAGTAGACCAATTAATTACTAAGCAAGTGCAAAATTAATTCAAATACTCACAAAGTTAGTAAAGGGACACACAAAGAATACAGAATATGACACTTACTATATAAAGAGTGGAGAAGAAAAAAATGAACCCTTAGATTGTATTTGAAATATCATAATAATCAAGACAGACTGTTAGATAGTAAGGAAGCTTCCCTTGAAACTTTTGTAACCACGAATCTAAAGCCTACAATGTCAATAAGTACATATCTCTTGATAGTCACCCTATATGTAAATGGACTGAATGCACCAATCAAAAGACATATAGTTACAGAATGGATAAAAAACAAGACCCATCTATATGCTGCCTACAAGAGAATCACTTCAAACCCAAAGACATACACAGACTAAAATTGAAGGGATGGAAAAGATATTTCATGAATATAATGGGGAGAAAAAAGGAGGAGTTCCAGTGCTTGTATCAGACAAAATAGACTTCAAAACAAAGAAAGTAACAAGAGACAAAGAAGGACATTAGATAATGATAAAGGGGTCAGTCAAACAAGAGGGTATAACCATCATAAATATCCGTACATCCAACATAGGAGTACCTACATATGTGAAACAAGTACTAACAGAATTAAAGGGGGGGAACAGAATGTAATTCATTCATTTTTAGGAGGCTTCAGCACACCACTCACTCCAAAAGACAGATCAAGCAGATGGAAAATGAGTAAGGAGACAGAGGCACTGAACAAACACTAGAACAAATGGACCTAATAGACATCTACAGAACACACCACCCAAAAGCAGCAGGATACACATTCTTCTCAAGTGTACATGGAATGTTTTCCAGATTAGATCACATACTGGGTCATAAAATGAGCCTCAGTAAATTAAAAAAAGATTGGAATTGTGCTAACTGGCTCCTCAGACCACACAACTATGAAACTAGAAACAAATTTTGTAATGGAAACAAAAAAAGCCCACAAACACATGGAGGTTTAACAACATGCTTCTAAATAATCAATTGATGAATGACCAAATAAAAACAGAGATCAAGCAATATATAGAGACAAATGAAAATATCTGAAAATCCATCAACATCATACACCACATCAACAAAAAGTAGGACAAAAGTCACATGATCATCTCAGATGAAATTCAGATGGCCAAGACACATGAAAAGATGCTCCACATCACTAATTATCAGGGAAATGCAAATTAAACCATGATGAGATATTACCTCACAGCATTTAGAATGGCCAACATCCAAAAGACAAACAACAGCAAATGTTGGCAAGAATGCAGAGAAAGGGGAACCCTCCTACACTGTTGGTGGAATGTAAATTAGTTTAACCATTGTGGAAAGCAATATGGAGGTTCCTCAAAAACTGAAAATAGAAATACCATTTGACCCAGTAAATCCATTCCTAGGAATTTTCCCGAAGAAAACAAAATCTCTGATTCAAAAAGACTTTTGTACCACTATGTTTATCACAGCACTATTTACAACAGCCAAAATAGGGAAGCAATCTAAGCGTCCATCAGTAGATGAATGGATAAAGAAGAGGTGGGACATATACACAATGGAATATTATTCAGCCATGAAAAGAAAACAAGTACTACCATTTGCAACAACATGGATGAAATTAGAGAGTATTATGCTCCTTGAAATAAGCCAGGTGGAGAAAGACAAGTACTAAATGATTTCATTCATTTATGGAGAATAACAACTAAGCAAAGTTGAAGGAACAAAACAGCAAGACTTACAGACTCCAAGAAGGGATTAGCAGTTACTAAAGGGAAAGTGTGGGGGAGGGATGGTAAGGAGTGGGGGAGAAGGGGATTAAGGGATACTGTAATTAGCACACACAATATACAGAGGTCATGGGGAATGCAGTACAGCATGGAGAAGACAATGTTATTCACCCATGTTATCAAGTCTCCACCCCCACCCCATTGCAATCACTATCAGTGTAGTAAGATGCTATAGAGTCATTACTTGTCTTAACCAATACTCTGGTGAGAAAGTCTGAAGTCCTACTCACCTATAGCCTGGGGTTTGTTTCCTGTAACTATGTGTGTTCTGCTGTGTCTAAACATGGAAAGTACTAGGAATAAAAATCAACTTTTGTCTGCAAATTATGTGAAATGTCTAACAAGTCATGCAATTCACTTTACAAAGTGAAAAATCAGACATTTTGATAGGTGAAATGATTACCTCACACTCTTCTCTAATATCAAAGCTGTTAGTTACTAACCTGCATCTGAAGGATGGAATTCATCTGTTCATAAAAACCTCTCTTAATGAGGAATGGCGGGGCTAGTGACAAATGGTCATTATCTTTCCTTCTTCACACACACAAAAAATGTCTTGACATAATGAAGTGTTCTAATCGATTCTAGCCTCTATTTTGTTGTCAAAAAATCTATTAACCTATGGGGAACTGTGACCTTAAAGGCCAAAGATTCAGCATTGCTGATTAAGGAAAATCCATATTTTTTGTTTGGCAGTGTTGTCCAAATTAAAGGAATAAGAAAAACAGCTGTATTTTTTTTTCAATTTCACGATAGCATTCCTTTTTCTTGCACTCTGTCTAATTACTCTGTATGAAAGTTAGATAACTGAAAGTGCTCTGTCTGAACATTTCCTGTATTTGAATTATTCCAGGGTTTTACACTCATGTTGCAACTAAAGCTAGCATTCCCATCTCCTTGGCAGAACCTCAAATATTTTTCTAAGGTGAGAAGATATGTTTTCCTCCATACTATTTGATGTTATCAATCTTGGAGAGTCAACCCACCTAACTCTTCCAAAGGGAAAATCAGTGTTTAAATCAAGATTAATAATAATAACATAGAGAATGTCATCAAGACGACAGGGTGAGTAGAGCAGTGGAACTCTCCTCCCAAAACCACATATATTTTTGAAACTACAACAAATACAACCCTTCCTAAAAGAGAGACCAGAAGAAACAGGACAACATCCAGACCACATCCACACTTGCGGGAATCCAGCGCCTCACGAAGGGGGTAAGATACAAGCCACGGCCCGGTGGGACCCCAGCGCCCCTCACCCCAGCTCCCAGTGGGAGGAGAGGAGTTGGAGTGGGGAGAGAGAGGGAGCCCAGGATTAAATAGCCAGCCCTCACCATCCGCACCAGAGCGCAGACACAATGCATGCGTGGGGTGCTGGAAACTATGTAAACAAGACAGTAAGATCTGTGAGCAGGACCCCGCAGCTGGTGCCCCTGGGACAAAGAAAAGCGAGTGCTTTTTGAAAGTCTTAAACGGACAGGGACCCCACAGCTGGACAGAAGCATTCCGGGACACTTAGCCCAGCAGCTGAGAATCACAGGGAACTCTGGGCACCCTAACCCCCTGGACAGCAGGGCAGCTCAGAGGCCCCTCACAGAGATAAACAGCCTCCCAGCCGTTTCTCCTCCAATGCGTGGCTCAGCCATATCAGAGCAGCAGCCTGAGGCAGGCCACTGCCTCCACAGGCAGTAGCTAAACTCCACAGCAGCCAGGCAAGAATCATAAGCCCAGTCTGTGTGCAGGAGCCCAGCACAAGCCGCTAGAAGTCACTGTTGTCCCAGGAGAGGAAGGCCACAAACCAACAAGAAGGGACATTCTCCCAGCCATCACTTGCTCCAGCTCTGCAAACTATCTCTATCACCATGAAAAGGCAAAAGAATTTGATTCAGAGAAAATCACAACCCCTGAGGAAATAGACCAAACCAGTCTTCCTGAGAAAGAATTCAAAATAAAAATCATATACATGCTGATGGAGCTGCAGAGAAATATACATGAGCTAAGGGATGATGTCCAGAGGGAGATTACAGAAATGAAACAATCTCTGGAAGGATTTATAAGCAGAATGGATAAGATGCAAGAGGCCATTGATGGAATAGAAAATGGAGAACAGGAATGCATAGAAGCTGATGAAGAGAGAGAGAAAAGGATCTCCAGGAATGAAACAATATTAAGAGAACTGTGTGACCAATCCAAAAGGAACAATATCCATATTATAGGGGTGCCAGAAGAAGAAGAGAGAGAAAAAGGGATATAAAGTGTCTTTGAAGAAATAATTGCTTAAAACTTCCCCAAACTGGGGGAGGAAATAGTTGCTCAGACTACAGAAGCTCACAGAAATCCCAACAGAAGGGACCCAAAGAGGACAACACCAAGACACATAATAATTAAAATGACAAAGATCAAGGACAAAGACAGAGTGTTAAAGGGAACCAGACAGACAAAAAAGGTCACCTACAAAGGAAAACCCATCAGGCTATCATCATACTTCTCAACAGAAATGTTAAAGGCCAGAAGAGAATGGCATGATATATTTAATGCAATGAAACAGAAGGGCCTTGAACCAGGGATACTGTATCCAGCACGACTATCATTTAAATATGAAGGAGGGATTAAACAGTTCCCAGACAAGCAAAAGTTGAGGGAATTTGCCTCCCACAAACCACCTCTACAGGGTATTTTGGAGGGACTGCTCTAGATGGGATCACTTCTAAAAAGAGCACAGAACAAAACACCCAACATATGAAGAATGGAGGAGGAGGAATAAGAAGGGAGAGAAATAATGTGTTTATAATAGCTCAATAAGTGAGTTAACTTAGACAGTAAGGTAGTAAAGAGGTAACCTTGAACCTTCGGTAACCATGAATCTAAAGCCTGCAATGGCAATAAGTACATATCATTCAATAATCACCCTAAATGTAAGTGGACTGAATGTACCAATCAAAAGACACAGAGTAGTAGAATAGATAAAAAAGCACGACCCATCTATATGTTGCTTACAAGAGACTCACCTCAAACCCAAAGACATGCATAGATTAAAAGTCAAGGGATGGAAAAGGATATTTCATGCAAACAACAGGGAGAAAAAAGCAGGTGTTCTCCAGAAGAGACCACATACTCGGCCACAAAAAGAGCCTCAGTAAATTCCAAAGATTGAAATCCTACCAAGCAACTTTTCAGACCACAAAGGTATAAAATTAGAAATAAATGGCACAAAGAAAGCAAAAAGGCTCACAAACACATGGAGGCTTAACAACATGCTCCTAAATAACCAATGGATCAACGAACAAATTAAAATGGAGTTCCAGCAATATATGGAAACAAATGACAACAACAACACAAAGCCCCAACTTCTGTGGGATGCAGCAAAAGCAGTCTTAAGAGGAAAGCATATAGTAATCCAGGCATATTTAAGGAGGAAGAACAATCCAAAATGAATAGTCTAATGTCACAATTATCGAAATTGGAAAAAGAAAAACAAATGAGGCCTAAGGTCAGCAGACGGAGGGACATAATAAAGATCAGAGAAGAAATAAACAAAATTGAGAAGAATAAAACAATAGAAAAAATCAACGAAACCAAGAGCTGGTTCTTTGAGAAAATAAACAAAATAGATAAGCCTCTAGCCAGGCATATTAAGAGAAAAAGAGAGTAAATACACATCAACAGAATCAGAAACGAGAAAGGAAAAATCATGACAGACCCCACAGAAATACAAAGAATTATTAGAGAAAACTATGAAAACCTATATGCTAACAAACTGAAAAACCTAGGAGAAATGCATAACTTCCTAGAAAAATCCAACTTTCCAAGACTGACCCAGAAAGAAACAGAAAATCTAAACAGACCAATTACCAGCAACAAAATTGAAGTGGTAATCAAAAAACTACCCAAGAACAAAACCCCCGGGCCAGATGGATTCACCTCAGAAATTTATCAGACATACAGAGAAGACATAATACCCATTCTCCTTAAAGTTTTCCGAAAAATAGAAGAGGAGGGAATACTCCCTCTATGCAGCCAACATCACTCTAATACCAAAACCAGGCAAAGGCACCACCAAAAAAGAAAATTACAGACCAATATTCCTGATGAACATAGATGCAAAAATACTCAACAAAATATTAGCAAACTGAATTCAAAAATACATCAAAAGAATCATACACCATGACCAAGTGGGATTCATCCCAGGGATGCAAGGATGGTACAACATCCGAAAATCCATCATCATCATCCAACACATAAACAAAAAGAAGGACAAAAACCATATGATCATCTCCATAGATGCTGAAAAAGCATTCGACAAAATTCAACATCTATTTATGATAAAAACTCTCAACAAAATGGGTATAGAGGGCAGGTACCTCAACATAATAAAGGCCATATATGATAAACCCACAGCCAACATCATACTGAACAGTGAGAGGCTGAAAGCTTTTCCTCTGAGATTGGGAACAAGACAGGAATGTCCACTCTCCCCACTGTTATTCAACATAGTACTGGAGGTCCTGGCCATGGCAATCAGACAAAGCAAAGAAATACAAGGAATCCAGATTGGTAAAGAAGAAGTTGAACTGTCACTATTTGCAGATGACATGATATTGTACATAAAAAACTCAAAACACTACACTCCAAAACTACTAGAAGTAATATAGGAATTCAGCAAAGTTGCAGGATATAAAATTAACACACAGAAATCTGTGGCTTTCCTATACACTAATAATGAACTAATAGAGAAATCAGGAAAACAATTCCATTCATAATTGCATCAAAAAGAATAAAATACCTGGGAATAAACCTAACCAAGGAAGTGAAAGACCTATACCCTGAAAACTACAAGACACTCTTAGGAGAAATTAAAGAGGACACTAACAAATGGAAACTTATCCCATGCTCCTGGCTAGGAAGAATTAATATTGTCAAAATGGCCATCCTGCCCAAAGCAATATACAGATTCGATGCAATCCCTATCAAATTACCAACAGCTTTCTTCAATTAACTGGAACAAATAGTTCAAAAATACATGTGGAAACACCAAAGTCCCCGAATAGCCAAACCAATCCTGAGAAGGAAGAATAAAGTCAGGGGGATCTCGCTCCCCAACTTGAAGCTCTACTACAAAGCCACAGTAATCAAGACAATTTGGTACTGGCACAAGAACAGAGCCACAGACCAGTGGAACAGAACAGAGACTCCAAACATTAACCCAAACATATATGGCCAATTAATATTCGATAAAGGGGCCATGGACATACAATGGGGAAATGACAGTCTCAGTCATTCAACAGATGGTGCTGGCAAAACTGGACAGCTACATGTAAGAGAATGAAACTGGATCACTGTCTAACCCCATACACAAAAGTAAATTCAAAATGGACCTGAATGTAAGTTATGAAACCATAAAACTCTTAGAATAAAACATAGGCAAAAATCTTATGGAGATAAACATGAGTGACTTCTTCATGAACATATTTCCCTGGGCAAGGGAAACAAAAGCAAAAATGAACAAGTGGGACTATATCAAGCTTAAAAGCTTCTGTATAGCAAAGGACACCATCAATAGAACAAAAAGGTATCCTACAGTATGGGAGAATATATTCATAAATGACAGATCCAATAAAGGGCTGACATCCAAAATATATAAAGAGCTCACACACCTCAACAAACAAAAAGCAATAATCCAATTAAAAAATGGGCAGAGGAGCTGAATAGACAGTTCTCTAAAGAAATTCAGATGGCCAGCAGAAACATGAAAATATGTCCACATCGCTTGTCATCAGAGAAATGCAAATTAAAACCACAATGAGATATCACCTCACACCAGTAAGGATCGCCATCATCAAAAACACAAACAACAACAAATGTTGGCGAGGTTGTGGAGAAAGGGGAACCCTCCTACACTGCTGGTGGGAATGCAAATCAGTTCAACCATTGTGGAAAGCAGTATGGAGGTTCCTCAAAATGCTCAAAATAGAAATACCATTTGACCCAGGAATTCCACTTCTAGGAATTTACCCTAAGAATGCAGCACTCCAGTTTGTAAAAGACAGAGGGACCCCTATGTTTATTGCTGCACTATTTACAATAACCAAGAAATGGTAGCAACCTAAGTGTCCATTAGTAGATGAATGGATAAAGAAGATGTGGTACATATACACAATGGAATATTGCTCAGCCATAAGAAAAAAACAGATCCTACCATTCGCAACAACATGGATGGAGCTAGAGGGTATTATGCTCAGTGAAATATGCCAGGCGGAGAAAGACAAGTACCAAATGATTTCACTCATATGTGGAGTATAAGAACAAAGGAAAACTGAAGGAACAAAACAGCAGCAGAATCACAGAACCCAAGAATGGGCTAATAGTTACCAAAGGGAAAGGGACTGGGGAGGACGGGTGGGAAGGGAGGGACAAGGGTAGGGAAAAAGAAAGGGGGCCTTATGATTAGCATGTACAGTGTGGGCAGGGGGCACGGGGAGGGCTGTGCAACACAGAGAAGACAAGTAGTGATTCTACAGCATCTTACTATGCTGATGGACAGTGACTGTGAGGGGGTATGTGTGGGGGACTTGGTGAAGCGGGGAGCCTAGTAAACATAATGTTCTTCATGTAATTGTAGATTAATGATACCAAAATTTTTTAAAAAATGGAATGTGGCCAGGCACCTGAATGTGATGGCTTTGGGCCGCTGATTGGCACTCATTGCCTAGAGGGTGAGTAATAGGTATTCAGTGATGAAAGAAAAGGGCAAATTTAAAGAACATTTGTGAAATGATGGGACTGTGTATCTGAGGGCGTGTCTAAAACATGCAGACATGAGATGTCTTTCAAAGGACGGCTCAAAAACATCCACCTGGAGACAGGATCCGCCACCCAGGACCACTGGTATGGACTGGAACCCAGATCGTGAGGTTCTTCCAGGATTACTAATTCTTTTTTTCCCCAGCTTTGTTGAGATATAATTGACATATAATATTAAGTTTCACATGTACAATATGATGGTTTGATATATATACATATTGCAAAATGATTGCCACAATAAAGTTAGCTGAATACCTAAGAAAATAATAATAATAATACATAGATTCTTGTTTCTACTTTAGAGTTATCTCAGTATTGGAATTATAAAATGAACTCAATATGATTGGCAACTTTTGAGGAAAGTCAGCTTTTAAAATTCTTATGACACTATCAGTAAGTTATAACCCTTTTGATTTACTGAGTTACATATGTTTACAAGTGCATATATATATATATATATATATATGCTGAAACCACAATATTGCTCATGTGAAACCTTCATAAGATAGTATATCAATGATCCCTTCATTAAATATATATATATATAAATATATATATATTTATATATATATATAACTTGAAAATTATAGTACTTTTCCAAGTTAAAGGGTGAATATATATCCTAGAGCTGAGAGATACACTCTAATAGTCTAAATATGGCTATATAAGGATTGTCCTTGCCTTGGGATTTTTCTGTGGAGCATTGGAAGTATCTCCTTTAGTGAATGGATTAAGTAGATGGCTTCTTTCATATGTGTTTCTGGTGTCAAGAATGGAAGGGTAAGCTAGAAAATGCAGATGTGAGCAAAAATGAATCTTAGGGAACATGCTCTATCAGTTTATATTAGTGCAGTCCTTCACTTTCCATACTTCACTAATCTACCTCCTGGTCCTGTGATTGTTTTTCTTTTATATTAGGAAATGTTCAGTGTCTTCATGACCTCTTCTTTATTCTCTATTAAAACTCACTCTCAGAAAAATATATGTTTATAAGCAGTGAAGATCTTCACAATATTTACAACAGGTAGAGCTCCCTAAGTGTTCACTGAGAACTGATGACTGCCATGATCCTAGAACATGGTGGTGGGTACCCTCCAAGGGCCAGGCACTAAACCTGGGAGAAGATATGGTGGAGAATAGGGTGACTTCCCAGGTCCTTGAAATCACATCAGAACTAAACTGCTTTTTCCTGAGGTCACTTATAAAGTAATGTATAATTATATACATTTAATATGCCAATTTTTCTCTGACAGCTTGGGGATGTTTTATTGAGATTTAGGGAAATTAGTTTTCTGTAACTTAAAGAACACTGTTCCTGAGATAATATGCTAAGGAACCACTAAAAACAAAATCAGTGAATTTCAAATTTCTTCATCTCAGTGATTGCTGAAATGCTATTGGTTATCACTCTCAGTAAAACTGAAAGGTCAAAATATTTTATTGTTGCAAATTAGTTGAAGGTCTATTCATGCAGGATAATATGAAATTGTTTAGATATATTTTGTTTACCTTATTAACATGCTTTTTATCACTGGAAAAAATAGATGCACAAATTCTGATACAGATATTAGCACCATAGTTCAGCCATATATCAAAACTAATGATAATGCATACTTATGTGTATGTATGTATATATATGGTCATATAGATTTAATTTCAGAAATGGAAGAGTGATTTCAATACATGCATACACAGTCAAACATCAACACATAAGGAGGAAAAGATAAAGAGAGATATATAAAAATGAAGAACAGACATCTGATAGCATTTAGCTACCATCATAAATAAAACACTAAAATACATAATGAAAAGAAACTACATAAATATGCAAGCTACTTAAAATTACTTGATGAAAATATTATCCCAATGGGGAAGCCATTAAAAAAATGTTTTAATTAAAATAGGAACTAGTCAGGGATGCCTGCTCTAAACTGTATTTGTATAATATTGTCTTAGCATTTTCTAACAGATGCATTGGACAAGAAAACTAAATAAACATCATAAACTTTGTAAAAGAAGAGATAAGAATAGATTGTTTATTATGATTGAATTCCTAGAAAACATGAGAGCTTCCAGTAAAAAGCTGCCAGAGACAAAAAAAAGAAACTGAAAATTTGCTTGTATACAATTTCCTTTTTGGAGAACCGTCTGTTCAGTTCCTCTGCCCATTTTTTAATTGGGTTATTTGTTTTTTGTTTGTTGAAGCGTGTGAGCTCTTTATATATTCTGGACGTCAAGCCTTTATCGGATGTGTCATTTTCAAATATATTCTCCCATACTGTAGGATTCTTTTTGTTCTATTGATGCTGTCTTTTTCTGTACAGCAGTTTTAAGCTTAATATAGTCCAAGTTACTCATTTTTGCTGTTGTTTTCCTTGCCCCGGGGAGATATGTTCAAGAAGAGGTCACTCATGTTTATGTCTAAGAGGTTTTTGCCTATGTTTTTTTCCAAGAGTTTAATGGTTTCATGACTTACATTCACGTCTTTGATCCATTTTGAGTTTACTTTTGTATATGGGGTTAGACAATGATCCAGTTTCATTCTCCTACATGTAGCTGTCCAGTTTTGAAAGCACAATCTGTTGAAGAGACTGTCATTTCGCCAATGTATGTCCACGGCTCCTTTGTCAAATATTAATTGACCATATATGTCTGGGTTAATGTCTGGATTCTCTAGTCTGTTCCATTGGTCTGTGGCTCTGTTCTTGTGCCAGTACCAAATTGTCTTGATTACTATGGCTTTATAGTAGAGCTTGAAGTTGGGGAGTGAGATCCCCCCTACTTTATTCTCCTTTCTCAGGATTGCTTTGGCTATTCGGGGTCTTTGGTGTTTCCATATGAATTTTTGAATTATTTGTTCCAGTTCATTGAAGAATGTTGCTGGTAGTTTCATAGGGATTGCATCAAATCTGTATATTGCTTTGGGCAGGATGGCCATTTTGACCATATTAATTCTTCCTAGCCACGAGCATGGGATGAGTTTCCATCTGTTACTGTCCCCTTTAATTTCTCTTAAGAGTGACTTGTAGTTTTCAGAGTATAAGTCTTTCACTTCTTTAGTTAGGTTTATTCCTAGGTATTTTATTTTTTTTGATGCAATTGTGAATGGAGTTGTTTTCCTGATTTCTCTTTCTGTTGGTTCATTGATAGTGTATAGGAAAGCCACAGATTTTTGTGTGTTGATTTTGTATCCTGCAACTTTGCTGTATTCCGATATCAGTTCTAGTATTTTGGGGTGGAGTCTTTAGGGTTTTTAATGCACAGTATCATGTCATCTGCAAATAGTGACAGTTTAACTTCTTCTTTACCAATCTGGATTCCTTGTATTTCTTTGTTTTGTCTGATTGCTGTGGCTAGGACCTCCAGTACTATGTTAAATAACAGTGGAGAGAGTGGGCATCCCTGTCTAGTTCCCGATCTCAGAGGAAATGCTTTCAGCTTCTCGCTGTTCAATACAATGTTGGCTGTGGGTTTATCATAGATGGCCTTTATTATGTTGAGGTACTTGCCCTCTATTCCCATTTTGCTGAGAGTTTTTATCATGAATGGATGCTGAACTTTGTCAAATGCTTTTTCAGCATCTATGGAGATGATCATGTGGTTTTTGTCTTTCATTTTGTTGATGTGGTGGATGATGTTGATGGATTTTCGAATGTTGTAACATCCTTGCATCCCTGGGATGAATCCCACTTGGTCATGGTGTATGATCCTTTTGATGTATTTTTGAATTCGGTTTGCTAATATTTTGTTGAGTATTTTTGCATCTACGTTCATCAGGGATATTGGTCTGTAGTTTTCTTTTTTGGTTGGGTCTTTGCCTGGTTTTGGTATTAGGGTGATGTTAGCTTCATAGAATGAGTTTGGAAGTAACCCCTCCTCCTCTATTTTTTGTAAAACTTTAAGGAGAATTGGTATTATGTCTTCCCTGTATGTCTGAGAAAATTCCCAGGTAAATCCATCTGGCCTGGGTGTTTTGTTCTTTGGTAGTTTTTTGATTACTGCTTCAATTTTTTTGCTGGTAATTGGTCTGTTTAGATTTTCTGTTTCTTTCTGGGTCAATCGTGGAAGGTTGTATTTTTCTAGGAAGTTGTCCATTTCTCATAGGTTTCCCAGCTTGTTAGCATATAGGTTTTCATAGTATTCTCTAATAATTCTTTGCATTTCCGTGGGGTCCGTCATGGTTTTTCCTTTCTCGTTTCTGATACTGTTGATTTGTGTTGACTCTCTTTTCTTCTTAATAGGTCTGGCTAGAGGCTTATCTATTTTGTTTATTTTCTTGAAGAACCAGCTCTTGGTTTCATTGATTTTGCTATTGTTTTATTCTTCTCAATTTTAGTTTTCCTTCTTTGATCTTTATTATGTCCCTCCTTCTGCTGACCTTAGGCCTCATCTGTTCTTCTTTTTCCAATTTCGATAATTGTGACATTAGACCATTCATTTGGGATTGTTCTTCCTTTTTTAAATATGCTTGGATTGCTATATACTGTCCCCTTAAGACTGCTTTTGCTGAGTCCCACAGAAGTTGGGGCTTAGTGCTGTTGTTGTCATTTGTTTCCATATATTGCTGGATCTCCATTTTGATTTGGTCATTGATCCATTGAGTATTTAGGAGCATGTTGTTAAGCCTCCATGAGTTTGTGAGCCTCTTTGCTTTCTTTGTACAGTTTATTTCTAGTTTTATGCCTTTCTCATCTGATATGTTGGTTGGTAGGATTTCAATCTTTTGGACTTTTCTGAGGCTCTTTTTGTGGCCTAGTATGTGGTCTATTCTTTTAGAATGTTCCATGTGCACTTGAGAAGAATGTATATCCTGTTGCTTTTGGATGTAGAGTTCTGTAGATGTCTATTAGGTCCATCTGCTCTACTGTGTTGTTCAGTGCTTCCGTGTCCTTACTTATTTTCTGCCCAGTGGATCTATCCTTTGGGGTGAGTGGTGTGTTGAAGTCTCCTAGAATGAATACATTGTGGTCTATTTCCCCCTTTAGTTCTGTTAGTATTTGTTTCACATATTCTGGTGATCCTGTGTTGGGTGTATATATATTTAGAATGGTTATATCCTCTTGTTTGACTGAGCCCTTTATCATTATGTAGTGTCCTTCTTTATCTCTTGTTACTTTCTTTGTTTTGATGTCTATTTTGTCTGATATTAGTACTGCAACCCCTGCTTTCTTCTCACTGTCGTTTGCTTGAAATATGTTTTTCCATCCCTTGACTTTTAGTCTGTACATGTCTTTGGGTTTGAGGTGAGTTTCTTGTAAGCAGCATATAGATGGGTCTTGCTTTTTATCCATTCTGTTACTCTATGTCTTTTGATTGGTGCATTCAACCCATTAACATTTAAGGTGACTATTGAAAGATATGTACTTATTGCCATTGCAGGCTTTAAATTCGTGGTTACCAAAGGTTCAAGGTTAGCCTCTTTAGTATTTACTGCCTAACTTAGCTCGCTTATTGAGCTGTTATATACACTGTCTGGAGATTCTTTTCTTCTCTCCCTTCTTGTTCCTCCTCCTCGATTCTTCATATGTTGGGTGTTTTGTGCTATGCTCTTTCTAGGAGTGCTCCCATCTAGAGCAGTCCCTGTAAGATGTTCTGTAGAGGTGGTTTGTGGAAAAAAAATTCCCTCAGCTTTTGTTTGTCTGGGAATTTTTTAATCCCACCATCATATTTGAATGATAGTCGTGCTGGATACAGTATCCTTGGTTCAAGGCCCTTCTGTTTCATTGTATTAAATATATCATGCCATTCTCTTCTGGACTGTAGGGTTTCTGTTGAGAAATCTGACGTTAGCCTGATGGGTTTCCCTTTATAGGTGACCTTTTTCTCTCTAGCTGCCTTTAACACTCTTTCCTTGTCCTTGATCTTTGCCATTTTAATTATTATGTGTCTTGGTGTTGCCCTTCTTGGATCCTTTCTGTTGGGGGTTCTGTGTATTTCCGTGGTCTGTTCGTTTACTTCCTCCCCCAGTGTGGGGAAGTTTTCAGTAATTATTTCTTCTAAGATACTTTCCATCTCTTTTCCTCTCTCTTCTTCTTCTGGGACCCCTATAATACGGATATTGTTCCTTTTGGATTGGTCACACTGTTCTCTTAATATTGTTTCATTCCTGGAGATCCTTTTGTCTCTCTCTATGTCAGCTTCTATGCGTTCCTGTTCTCTGGTTTCAATTCCATCAATGGCCTCTTGCATCCTATCCATTCTGCTTATAAACCCTTCCAGAGTTTGTTTCATTTCTGTGATCTCCTTTCTGGCATCTGTGATATCCCTCCAGACTTCATCCCATTTCTCTTGCGTATTTCTCTGCATCTCTGTCAGCATGGTTATGATTCTTATTTTGAGTTCTTTGTCAGGAAGACTGATTAGGTCTGTCTCCTTTTGTGGTGTTGTCTCTGTGATCTTTGTCTGCCTGTAGCTTTGCCTTTTCATGGTGATAGGAATAGTTTGCAGAACTGGGACGAGTGACGGCTGGAAGAACTTCCCTTCTTGTTGGTTTGTGGCCCTCCTCTCCTGGGAGAACAGCGACCTCTAGTGGCTTGTGCTGGGTAGCTGTGTGCAGACAGGGCTTCTGCTTCCTGCCCGGCTGCTATGGAGTTAATCTCCGCTGTTCTGTGGGCGTGGCCTGGCTCATGCAACTACTCCAAAGTGGTGGAGTCGCTTTGGAGGTGGAGTGGCTGGGAGGCTATTTATCTCCTTAAAGGGCCTCCCTACTCCCTCCTGCCCAGGTTTAGGGTGTCCAGAGATCCCCAGATTCCCTTCCTCTGGATTGTGCCCCACCCTGCCCCTTTAACAGTTCCAAAAAGCACCCGCCAAAACAAAACAATGACCACCAAAAAAAAAAAAGAAAAGCTAACAAAAAATTTTTAAATTAAAAAAAAATAAGGGTGACTACTCGTTTTTCTTTATTCTCTGGCGCCAGCCTTGGGCATCTGCTCAGTGGTCTTGCTGCCCTGTTTCCCTAGTATTGGTGTCCTTATCCCTTTAAGACTTCCAAAAAGCGCTCGCCAAAACAAAACAGCCAAAAAATAAAAAATAAAAAAATAAAGTGGTCACTCACTTTTCTGGTGTCTTCCGGCGCCAGGCCTCCGGTGCCTGCTCAGTGTTCCTGCTGCCCTGTTTCCCTAGTATTGGGGTCTTTATCCCTTTAAGACTTCCAAGAAGCGTTTGCCAAAACAAAACAGCAAAAAAAAATAAATAAATGGTCGCTCGCTTTTCTTATGTCCTCCGGCGCCCGGCCTCCGGTCCCCACTCACTATTCTTGCTGCCCTGTTTACCTAGTATCCAGGGCCCCCTGGGCACGTACTGTGTCTGCGCTCTGACCCGAATGACTGGGGCTGGGTGTTCGGCAGTCCTGGGCTCCGTCTCCCTCCCGCTCTGCCTATTCTTGTCCTGCCTGGAGCTGGGGGGATGGGCGCTCGGCTCCCGCCGGGCTGTGGCTTGTATCTTACCCCCTTCGTGAGGCGCTGGGTTCTCTCAGGTGCGGATGTGGTCTGCATATTGTCCTGTGTCCTCTGGTCTTTATTCTAGGAATGGTTGTCTTTGTTATATTTTCATAGATATATGTGGTTTTGGGAGGAGATTTCTGCTGCTCTACTCACGCCGCCATCTTCCGCCCCTCCTCTCAGGAAGGCGCTTTAAAGTTAGGATTACTGTAAGGGTAAAGTTTATGGTTTTTTTATGTATGGGTGAAGGTGAGGGGTAAAGGATAGCGGTAGTGTTAGAGGTAAGTGTAGGATTAGTGTTAGGATGAAACTTTGGTTAGGGTTTGAGTTAGGTACAGGGTTTAATGTGAGGATTAGGGATAGAGTTGATTATAGGGTTATGATTACATGTGACTGAGGTTGAGGTTGAGCATGAGGGGTGAGGCAGTGGGTCAGGGTTAGGGTTATGGTTAGGTTAGGATTAGAGTTAGGGTTAGGGTTAGGGTGAGGTGTGTTGAGTGGTGTAGGGTGATGATGTGGTTAAGGTCAGAGTGAGGATTAGGTTTCAATGTTAGGCTTAGGGTTAGATTTAGGTTTCGGTTTATGGTTAGGTTTTGGGGAAGGTGACAGTGAAGGGACAGGGTGAGAGTCCAGTGTGAGGATTAGGTAGAGATTGAAATATGGCAAGAGGATATGATCACAGTGGGAGTTAGGTTTAGGCTTTAATGTTAAAATCAGGTTTAGCTTTAGGATCAGGCTTACAGTTAGGTGTGGGAGAAGATGAGTGTGAGGGTCAGGGGTTATAGGGGAAGGGTTATGGTTAGGTGTAGTCTTGTCATTAGGATGAAGCTATGGTTAAGGTTAGAGTTTTGTTTACAGTTAGAGTGAATATTAGGGTTTGAGTTCCTACACGTCATGCTCATCCTGCCCATGACACTTGCTTAACTGCAACCCTAACCCAAAACCTCGGCCTAAATCAAATATTAAACCCTGAACATAATTCTAACTCTAATCATAATAGATTCCGAACAATAATCCTACACTTAACCCAAACACTACCACTTTTCCTACCCCTCACCCTCATCCATACCTAAACAAAACCATAAACTTATCTCTAAAACTAACCCTAACATTAACATCCCAATCTAACTCTAACGGTAACTCTATCCTCACCCTACACTGAAATTCAATCCTAACCCAACCCTAACCACTAACCCTAACCCCTCAACCTCACCTTCATCCAAACATCAGGATAATCCTATACCTAAACCTATACCTATACTCTAACTTCAAACCTAAACCTCACTCTCTAACCATAAGTGCAACCTCAACCTAAACCTATTGCAAACCCTAAGCCTAACTCTAACCCTGTGCCCCACCGTAAACCACACCCTCACCCTCATTCACACAGGCTGTGTAAGTCTTACTCTAACCCAAAACCTCACCCTAAACCCTCAACCTAAGTCTAACCCTACTAATAACTTCATCCTTGCCATAACCCTACACTTAACCTGAACCCTAACCCCACCCCAAACACTACCCCCACCCTCACACTGTCCTTAACCCTGAATTAACCTTATCCCTAAACCTAAACCTAGCCTTAACGCAAATTATAAACCTAAACTTAACTCTATCTGTGACCATATCCTCACCCTACACTGAACCCAAACCGTAAACCTAACCCAATCCCTAACCCTAGCTACGTTTCATTTTCACCCAACCTTACTGCTAATCTAAATCTGAACTTAATCCCAATCCTAGCCTTACCCCATTACTCTAACACAAGCCCTAACCCTAAATTCACCCTAAGTCAAATCCTGAGCCTAATCCTATTCTTTGCCCTAAACTGGACCCCAAACCTGAAGAGATGATCCTGAAACTGAAAAGCTCTGCATTCTAACACAAACCCTTACAACCTGAATTGCAACCCTGAACCTCAATCCCTGATTGCAAATCTTGTCCCTAACCCTGATCCCTGAATCCTAACCGTTGACTCTCACCCTGACTGCTGATCCAGACCCACAGGGATCCAAAGAAACAACCATGTCCTGTTGAAGCCACGGCTGCATATGCTAAAGGACTGCAGCAGAATCATCCCATAGTTCTTCAGATCTGCTCTTTAAGTGTCTGGCTCTCTTGTTTGTCCAGGCTGTATGCACATGATTTCCTTGTGGGAAACTGGTGTGGCACAAAGGAAATGTTTCCTGTCGAATGAATCTCTGTTCCTTTGAGATTGGGCTAGAATCCTGGTGTATGGAGCTGTTTGGGGGCTTTTGTATGTGGTCCTTGTCCTAACCCTAACCCTAACATGAAACCTAATAGTAATATTGACTCTCACCTTAAACGCTAAACCTAGGTCTAACCCTAATGATAACTTCATCCTAACCCTCCCCCTCTGCATAACCCCTCACCTTCCCCTTGCCCCTCCCCCGGCCATAAGCCAAAACCTGACCTTCACCATAGCCTGAACTTAACATTGATGCCTAAGCCTAACTCTAACTGGAACCATATCCTCACCCTACACTGAAATCCAAACCTAACCCTAACCTAGCCCCTAAGCCCAGCCTCTCACCCTCACCCTCACCCAAACCTAAGCATGACCCTAAACCTAATCCCAACACTAACCCTCACATTAAAACCTCAACTTCTCTCTCACCATAAGCATGTCCTCATAGTACACCTATCACTAACCCTAACCCTACCTTGCACCCTCTCCCTCAGTCACTCAGACCATAAGCCTAAACCTAACTCTCACCCTAACACTCACCCTAAACCTTAAACCAAACTCTAACCTTAACCATAACTTCATCATAACACCAGTGCTACACCTAACCCTACCCTACCCTCACTCATACCTACTCACCCTCAATCTCACCATCATTTTCACCCATGCCAAACTGTAACCCTGAACCTAATATAACCCTTACATTAACATGAAAGCCTAAACCTAACTCCCACCATGACCATATATCCCCATCCTACCTTTCAACCCAAATCTACCCTTAACCCTCACCACAATCCTATTCCTTCACTGTTAGATTCACCCAAACTTAACCATATCCTACATCCTAACTCTAAGCCTATCCCTAGCCTTTGCATTGAACCTAAAACTCAGTGTAACCTTATCTGTATCTTTATATCTATGCTAACAATAACACTAACCCATTCTGCAAGCCTGCCTGCCAATCCCCATCCTCACCATCAGTTACTTGGATCTGCAACCTTAAACCTTCCTCCAACCCTAACTCTCACTCTAAACCCTAAACTTAACTCTAATCTTAACAATGACTTTGTCCAAACCCTTACCCTACTCTGAACCCTAACCCTACCACTACCCTTAACCCCTTACCCTCACCTGAATTCACCCAGTCACATCCTTAACAACGAAACTAACCCATATTCTAAGCCTAACATTAAAGCCCAAACCTAACTCTAACAGTAACCTTATCTTCACCCTACATTTAAACCCAAACCTAACTGTAAACCTACCAAGTTACCCTCAGTCCTCCTGTCACTTTCAGAGACTCCTACCTGTAATCCTAAACCTAATCCTAACCTTATGTCTAATATTGAATCCTAAAACTCAATCTATCCATGAATATATCCTAACCCTACACCTTTTGCTTACTCTAACCCTAACCCTGTGCCTAACCCCTAAACCTTACTATCACCATCAGTAACACAGAATCATAAGCCTAATCCTAACTCAAACTCTAAATCTCAGACCCTAACCCTAACCCTCACTCTAAACCCTAACCTTATTCTCATCCTAACTCTTACCCTACACTTAAACCTATCCTTAACCTTACTCCTATCCCTACCTCCTGACCCTCACCCCCCCAACACCTTCACCTAACCATTACCCTAAACCAAAACTTAGCCCTAACCCAAACATTAAACCCTAAACCTAAATCTAACTGTAACCATATCCTCACCCTACTCATCCACACCTCACTGTTAGCCTAAAGCTTAACTTAACCCCAACCCCAACCCTAACCCCTCATCCTAACATAAATCATAACCATCACTTCACCACAAGCCTAACCCTAACTGTATCCCTAATCCTAATGCTTACCCTGAACCTGAAACCTGAACCTGAAAACTCAAAGTCATGAACATGACACCAAACCATTACACTTGAACCTGAACCACAACCTAACCTTGATCTCTTTCCCTGAACCCAAATCTGAACTCCTGATCTCTAATCTGATCCCTACCCCTGACTCCCGAGCCCTATCCATTGACTCTCACCCTGATCTCTGACCCAGCCACTTAGGAATACAAAGAAACAACCATGTCCTGTTTAAGCTCCGGTTGTATATGCTAAAGGACTGCAGCTGAATCATCATTTACTGCCTTAGATATGCTTTCTGGTGCTAGGCTCTTTTGTTTTCTCCAGTTTTATTCACATTAATACCTTGCAGGACACTAATATGGGCAGGGAGGGAATGTTTCCTCTCTAATGAATCTCTGTTCCTATGAGACTGGGCTAGAACACGCGTGAATGGAGCTGTTTCTGTGCTTTTGTGTTTGGTTCTTCTCCTAACTCTAAACCTAACCTTAATTGTAACCTGAAACCTAATAATCCTATCCCTAGCCCTAAATCCTAATCCTAACTCTAACCATAACCATATCCTCATGCTACTCTTAACCCTATACCTGATCCTAATCCTAACCCTAGCTACTAACCCTAACTCCTCACCATCTCCTTCACCAGTACCTGATATAACCCTAAACCTATTCCTTCTCTAATTACTTTAAGGTTTTTAAAATAATTTCCCCACTACCTGTGGATAAATTATCTTTCTTCATATGGCAAAGAATACCTTACAGTACCTCAGAAGAAATTTAAATAGAAAGTAAATTGTCAATATCATATTGTCTATTAATATCATTATAGTAGCATTGATATGGCACTAGCTTTGGTAGAGATGTATAGAGTAGAACCAGATAATATGATACGCAGAGACATCTCAGCATAAAAGAATATATTATATGGAAAATGTAGTATTTCAATTCAGAGGGATACAAGTGAATTATTTGTTAAATATTCTGTCTCAAGTGATGATAAATCTAGAAGAAAATTAAGTTTACTTCCCTGTAGTGTGGATGCAAGTTTTTCAGATGATAAAAATGCACGTTAAAATAATAACATCATAGGAAAACCCAAATCTAAAGCAACATAAAACATGTTGAAAACAAACTGGAAAAAATACATTAAAATTTTTAATTATTTACCTATCATCCTAGCAAACCTAATTATAGAAATCTATCTTTTCAAGAACTAGACTGGAATAAATATATAAGAATGTTTACTGTGGTCTTTTTGTAGAAACAATATACAAACCCATTATTCTTTGTGTTTTATCCACATGTATGTATAGTTTGGAGGTATGAAAATATTATTTACATAAAATAGAGTACTAGAAACCATAAAAAATAATATAAGCGTATTTGTTTGAGGGAAATTATATACCTGTTGATTTTTCAATGCAAAAAGATACTCAGTTGAGGTAAGAATTTAGATTCTTAACACAATTGACTTGCAAGAAAACATAAAGAGCTCTTAGCTCTTATAAATTGACAAGCAAAGGCAAACAACTAAGTATATAAATAGACCAAAATATTGAATAAGAAATGCTGAGAAGAGCATATTCAAATGGATATTAGATATGTGAAAAACCCACTTTAATTCACTAATAGTAAGATAAAAACCAGTTTCAGTAATATGAGATAGTTTTGTTTGTATTAGACTGGAAAATATTGAAGAGGAATATAATCTTTGCCAAGTGTCAGGTAAGGAAAATGGTATTCTCATATGCTGAGTTTTATGAAATGTGAAATTACAAAAAAGTTGAAAAACAAACTGGAAAAAATACATTAAAATTTTAAATTATTTACCTATCATCCTAGCAAACCTAATTATAAAAATCTATCTGTTCAAGAACTAGAACATGATAAATATATAAAAATGATTACTGTGGTCTTTTTGTAGAAAGAATATACAAACCCATCATTCTTTGTGTTTTATAAAATTATGTCATATCCACAACATGAGGTAATATGCAGCCATTAAAAAGTTTAGTTTAAGCTCTAACAATTGACTTTCAAGGTATTACAAAAGGTATGCTGAGAAAGAAATATAAGATGCCTAAAAATGTGTCAAACTTGAATTTTTTGGCAAGATGATGAATATTCCTCTAAAATTTTTTAGATTTTATGTACAAGTATAGAAAAAATGGACATATTCATATTCCATTATTAATTTGGTTTACACAGTGTTAAAGAGGGAGGTGAGAGAGATGAGGAGAATAATATAGGCACTTTAAAGACAATTCTGCTAAATTCACCTATACTTGTGTAAAATTTAGTATGTGCACACAAGTGTTCTTAAACTTACAAATAATTGGAAAGAATTTTAAAAATAAGGAAGAACTTTAAATACCCCAGAATCAGTAGTTGGTAGGTCAAAAAATAAAGCCTATTATTTTTTATTTTATTTTATAATACTAATCAAGCTTATTTAAATGTGGTAAGAGGTTTCATTTTATGATGTTAGAAAACATTAACAAAAACTACTTCATTGCTTAACTTTGTATATAATACATATGCCCTATGAAATTCTTCAAAGATAATCAGTAAAAAAGAATAAGTAGTGAAATGACTAAATGGCTGTCATTTGTTGTTTGAAGAGATGATGTCACACCCATTTATGCTTGAATAACTATTATCTTTCTGTCTACTTCAGAAGTTTCATTTCACACATGACAGACTGCCAAGTTGAGGGTGTATTTCTATTTTATTTATGATTATTTATTCTTATAGGGTGATTTAAAAATGTATCATTATCAGAAAACTTGGACGAATATTGTATAATATACTTATTGGTATTTATTTCATTGTGTGACAGTAAATATTTAATCTTAGGACAGGGCTAGAAAACAAAACACTTAAAATTTTTTTATTGAGACTGTTTTTAGAGTAGTTTTAGGTTCATAGCAAAGTTGAGGGGAAGGTGCTGAGATTTCCCATATATCCTCTATCCCACACATGTACAGCCTTCCTCACTATTAACATCTCCCAGCAGAGTGGAACATTTGTTACAGCTGATGGATCAGTACAGTGTAATCAGCCAACATCAGCAGTTCACATTATGGCTCACTCTTGGTGGTGTGCATTCTGTGGATTTGGACAAATGTATAGTGACACATATCCATCATTATGGTATCAGGCAGAGTATTTTCACTATCCTGAAGTCCTCTGTGCTCTAACAATTCTTCACTTCCATGTCCCTAACCCCTGGAAATCACTGATATTTTTATTGTCACCACAGTTTTGCCTTTTCCAGGATATCATATAGTTGGAATGATATAGTATGTAGCCTTTCAGATTGGCTGTGTTCACTTAGTAATATTCATTTAAGATTCCTCCATGCCTTTTCATAGCTTGATAGCTCTTTTTGTTTTTTAGCACTGAATATATTCCATAATCCGGATGTACCAGTGTTTATGTATTCATTCACCTACTGAAAGGCATGTTGATTGCTTCCAAGTTTTTGCAGTTATGGATCAAGCTGCTGTAAACATCCATGTGCCAATTTTTGTGTGGACATGTTTTCAACTCCCTTGGGTAAATACCAAGGAGCATTATTGCTGGATTATATGTTAAGAGTTTGTTTTAGTTTTATAAGAAACCACCACAGTGTCTTCCAAAGTGACTGTACAATTTTTCATCCCTGTCAGCAATGAATGAGAGGTCCTGTTATTCCACATCCTCATAAGCTTTTAGTGTTGTAAATTATCTAAATCTTGGCCATTCTAACAAATGTGTTTTAATTTACAGTGTTGTTTTAATTTTAATTTCCTTGATGATGCATGACATGGAGCACCTTTTCATATGCTTATTTGTATTTGTGTATCTTCTTTGGCAAGGTGTTTCTTCAGGTCTCTGGCCCACTTTTTAATTGGATTGACTGTTTCTTATTGTTATGCTTTCAGTGCTCTTTATATATTTGGGATAACAATTCTTTATTAAAAGAACACCTTTTTATGTTATTGTTTTCTTACAACTTATTCCTTCATGAAGAACTCAATTGACAGAAGGATACAATGAGAATCATAAGACTAAGATAAAGTGAAACACATCCACCTTCAGGAACAGAAGTACTAGCATGGTATGGGAATAATGAAGATTATAAAAACTGAGACCATCCTCTGAAATTGTCAGCCTTTCTTCTCCTGTAATTTAAATCTAGTAGAAATAGCATCTTAATTATATTAATGTGAAGCAGAAGTGTTCCAGATTAGAAGTGAAATTGGGGTTACACTGAATTTTTAGTATAGCCCTTGTATTATTAGGATAGTTACAGTTGCTAAGAGAAATTCTGAAAAGAATCTTTCCTAACTAAATATTTATATCTTCAAAGTCCAAGTCAGAAACATATGGCAAATAAAAATAAAAGTAGGATAAAAATAATCTAAATCAGAGGGGCAGAAGATGGTGGCGTGAGTAGAGCAGCGGAAATCTCCTCCCAAAACCACATATATCTATGAAAATATAACAAAGATAACTCTTCCTAGAATAAAGACCAGAGGACACAGGACAATATCCAGACCACATCCACACATGAGAGAACCCAGCGCCTCGCGAAGGGGGTAAGATACAAGCCCCAACCCGGCGGGAGCCGAGCGCCCCTCCCCCCAGCTCCCGGCGGGAGAAGAATAGGCAGAGCGGGAGGGAGACGGAGCCCAGGACTGCCGAACACCCAGCCCCAGCCATCCGGGCCAGAGTGCAGGGCCCTCGATACTAGGAAAACAGGGCAGCAAGAACAGTGAGCAGGCACTGGAGGCTGGGCGACAGAGGACATAAGAAAAGCGCGCGACCATTTTTTTTTTCTTTTTTGCTGTTTTGTTTTGGCGAGCGCTTTTTGGAAGTCTTAAAGGGACAGGGACCCCAATACTAGGGAAACAGGGCAGAAAGACCGGTGAGCAGAGGCCTGAGGCTGGCACCGGAGAATAAAGAAAAACGAACGATCACCTTTTTTTTTTTTAATTAAATCTTTTCTTTTTTTTTTTTTTTAATTTTTTTTTTTTGGTGGGCGTTGTTTTGTTTTGCCGGGTGCTTTTTGGAAGTCTTAAAGGGGCAGGGCGGGTCACTTAATCCAGAGGTAGGGAATCCGGGATCTCTGGGCACCCTAACCCCTGGGCTGCAGGGAGCAGGGAGGCCCCTTACGGAGATAAATAGCCTCCCAGCAGCTCCTGCTCCAACGCGACTCCACCATTTTGGAGTAGCTGCCCGAGCCAGGCCACGCCCACAGCAACAGCGGAGATTAACTCCATAGCAGCCGGGCAGGAAGCAGAAACCCTGTCTGCGCGCAGCTGCGCAGCACAAGCCACTAGAGGTCGCTGTTTTCCCAGGAGAGGAGGGCCACAAACCAACAAGAAAGCAAGTCCTTCCAGCCGTCACTCGTCCCAGTTCTGCAGACTATTCCTATCACCATGAAAAGGCAAAGCTACAGGCAGACAAAGATCACAGAGACAACACCAGAGAAGGAGACAGACCTAACCAGTCTCCCTGAAAAAGAATTCAAAATAAGAATCATAAACATGCTGACAGAGATGCAGAGAAATACGCAAGAGAAATGGGATGAAGTCTGGAGGGAGATCACAGATGCCAGAAAGGAGATCACAGAAATGAAACAAACTCTGGAAGGGTTTATAAGCAGAATGGATAGGATGCAAGAGGCCATTGATGGAATTGAAACCAGAGAACAGGAACGCATAGAAGCTGACATAGAGAGAGACAAAAGGATCTCCAGGAATGAAACAATATTAAGAGAACAGTGTGACCAATCCAAAAGGAACAATATCCGTATTATAGGGGTCCCAGAAGAAGAAGAGAGAGGAAAAGAGATGGAAAGTATCTTAGAAGAAATAATTACTGAAAACTTCCCCACACTGGGGGAGGAAGTAATCGAACAGACCACGGAAATACACAGAACACCCAACAGAAAGGATCCAAGAAGGGCAACACCAAGACACATAATAATTAAAATGGCAAAGATCAAGGACAAGGAAAGAGTGTTAAAGGCAGCTAGAGAGAAAAAGGTCACCTATAAAGGGAAACCCATCAGGCTAACGTCAGATTTCTCAACAGAAACCCTACAGGCCAGAAGAGAATGGCATGATATATTTAATACAATGAAACAGAAGGGCCTTGAACCAAGGATACTGTATCCAGCACGACTATCATTCAAATATGATGGTGGGATTAAACAATTCCCAGACAAACAAAAGCTGAGGGAATTTGTTTTCCACAAACCACCTCTACAGAACATCTTACAGGGACTACTCTAGATGGGAGCACTCCTAGAAAGAGCATAGCACAAAACACCCAACATATGAAGAATCGAGGAGGAGGAACAAGAAGGGAGAGAAGAAAAGAATCTCCAGACAGTGTATATAACAGCTCAATAAGCGAGCTAAGTTAGGCAGTAAATACTAAAGAGGCTAACCTTGAACCTTTGGTAACCACGAATTTAAAGCCTGCAATGGCAATAAGTACATATCTTTCAATAGTCACCCTAAATGTTAATGGGTTGAATGTACCAATCAAAAGACACAGAGTAACAGAATGGATAAAAAAGCAAGACCCATCTATATGCTGCTTACAAGAAACTCACCTCAAACCCAAAGACATGTACAGACTAAAAGTCAAGGGATGGAAAAACATATTTCAAGCAAACGACAGTGAGAAAAAAGCAGGGGTTGCAGTACTAATATCAGACAAAATAGACATCAAAACAAAGAAAGTAACAAGAGATAAAGAAGGACAATACATAATGATAAAGGGCTCGGTCAAACAAGAGGATATAACCATTCTAAATATATATGAACCCAACAGAGGAGCACCAGAATATGTGAAACAAATACTAACAGAACTAAAGGGGGATATAGACTGCAATGCATTCATTCTAGGAGACTTCAACACACCACTCACCCCAAAGGATAGATCCACTGGGCAGAAAATAAGTAAGGACACGGAAGCACTGAACAACACAGTAGAGCAGATGGATCTAATAGACATCTATAGAACTCTACATCCAAAAGCAGCGGGATATACATTCTTCTCAAGTGCACATGGAACATTCTACAGAATAGATCACATACTAGGCCACAAAAAGAGCCTCAGAAAATTCCAAAAGATCGAAATCCTACCAACCAACTTTTCAGATGAGAAAGGCATAAAACTAGAAATAAACTCTACAAAGAAAGCAAAGAGGCTCACAAACATATGGAGGCTTAACAACTCGCTCCTAAATAATCAATGGATCAATGACCAAATCAAAATGGAGATCCAGCAATATATGGAAAAAAATGACAACAACAACACTAAGCCCCAACTTCTGTGGGACACAGCAAAAGCAGTCTTAAGAGGAAAGTATTTAGCAATCCAAGCATATTTAAAAAAGGAAGAGCAATCCCAAATGAATGGTCTAATGTCACAATTATCGAAATTGGAAAAAGAAGAACAGATGAGGCCTAAGGTCAGCAGAAGGAGGGACATAATAAAGATCAGAGAAGAAATAAATAAAATTGAGAAGAATAAAACAATAGCAAAAATCAATGAAACCAAGAGCTGGTTCTTTGAGAAAATAAACAAAATTGATAAGCCTCTAGCCAGACTTATTAAGAAGAAAAGAGAGTCAACACAAATCAACAGTATCAGAAACGAGAAAGGAAAAATCATGACGGATCCCACGGAAATGCAAAGAATTGTTGGAGAATACTATGAAATATATGCTAACAAGCTGGGAAACCTAGGAGAAATGGAAAACTTCCTAGAAAAATATAACCTTCCAAGATTGACCCAGGAAGAAACAGAAAATCTAAACAGACCAATTACCAGCAACGAAATTGAAGCGGTAATCAAAAAACTACCAAAGAACAAAACCCCCGGGCCAGATGGATTTACCTCGGAATTTTATCAGACATACAGGGAAGACATAATACCCATTCTCCTTAAAGTTTTCCAAAAAAAAGAGGAGGAGGGGATACTCCCAAACTCATTCTATGAAGCTAACATCACCCTAATACCAAAACCAGGCAAAGACCCCACCAAAAAAGAAAACTACAGACCAATATCCCTGATGAACGTAGATGCAAAAATACTCAACAAAATATTAGCAAACCGAATTCAAAAATACATCAAAATGATCATACACCATGACCAAGTGGGATTCATCCCAGGGATGCAAGGATGGTACAACATTCGAAAGTCCATCAACATCATCCACCACATCAACAAAAAGAAAGACAAAAAACACATGATCATCTCCATAGATGCTGAAAAAGCATTTGACAAAGTTCAACATCCATTCATGATAAAAACTCTCAGCAAAATGGGAATAGAGGGCAAGTACCTCAACATAATAAAGGCCATCTATGATAAACCCACAGCCAACATAATATTGAACAGCGAGAAGCTGAAAACATTTCCTCTGAGAGTGGGAACTAGACAGGGATGCCCACCCTCTCCACTGTTATTTAACATAGTACTGGAGTTTCTAGCCACGGCAATCAGACAAAATAAAGAAATAAATGGAATCCAGATTGGTAAAGAAGAAGTTAAACTGTCACTATTTGCAGACGACATGATACTGTACATAAAAAACCCTAAAGACTCCACCCCAAAACTACTAGAACTGATATCGGAATACAGCAAAGTTGCAGGATACAAAATCAACACACAGAAATCTGTGGCTTTCCTATATACTAACAATGAACCAACAGAAAGAGAAATCAGGAAAACAACTCCATTCACAATTGCATCAAAAAAAATAAAATACCTAGGAATAAACCTAACCAAAGAAGTGAAAGACTTATACTCTGAAAACTACAAGTCACTCTTAAGAGAAATTAAACGGGACACTAACAGATGGAAACTCATCCCATGCTCGTGGCTAGGAAGAATTAATATCGTTAAAATGGCCATCCTGCCCAAAGCAATATACGGAATTGATGCAATCCCTATGAAACTACCAGCAACATTCTTCAATGAACTGGAACAAATAATTCAAAAATTCATATGGAAACACCAAAGACCCCGAATAGCCAAAGCAATCCTGAGAAAGGAGAATAAAGTAGGGGTGATCTCAATCCCCAAATTCAAGCTCTACTATAAAGCCATAGTAATCAAGACAATTTGGTACTGGCACAAGAGCAGAGCCACAGACCAATGGAACAGACTAGAGAATCCAGACATTAACCCAGACATATATGGTCAATTAATATTTGATAAAGGAGCCGTGGACGTACAATGGCGAAATGACAGTCTCTTCAACAGGTGGTGCTGGCAAAACTGGACAGCTACATGTAGGAGAATGAAACTGGACCATTGTCTAACCCCATATACAAAAGTAAACTCAAAATGAATCAAAGACCTGAATGTAAGCCATGAAACCATTAAACTCTTGGATGAAAACATAGGCCAAAACCTCTTAGACATAAACATGAGTGACCTCTTCTTGAACATATCTCCCCGGGCAAGGAAAACAACAGCAAAAATGAGTAAGTGGGACTATATTAAGCTGAAAAGCTTCTGTACAGCAAAAGACACCATCAATAGAACAACAAGGATCCCTACCGTATGGGAGAATATATTTGAAAATGACACATCCAATAAAGGCTTGATGTCCTGAATATATAAGGAGCTCACACGCCTCAACAAACAAAAAACAAATAACCCAATTAAAAAATGGGCAGAGGAACTGAACAGACGGTTCTCCAAAAAAGAAATACAGATGGCCAACAGACACATGAAAAGATGCTCCACATCGCTAATTATCAGAGAAATGCAAATTAAAACTACAATGAGTTATCACCTCACACCAGTAAGGATGGCTGCCATCCAAAAGACAAACAACAACAAATGTTGGTGAGGCTGTGGAGAAAGGGAAACCCTCCTACACTGCTGGTGGGAATGTAAGTTAGTTCAACCATTGTGGAAAGCAGTATGGAGGTACATCAAAATGCTCAAAACAGACTTACCATTTGACCCAGGAATGGCACTCCTAGGAATTTACCCTAAGAATGCAGCAATCAAGTATGAGAAAGATCAGTTCACCCCTATGTTTATCGCAGCACTATTTACAATAGCCAAGAATTGGAAGCAACCTAAATGTCCATCGATAGAAGAATGGATAAAGAAGAAGTGGTACATATACACAATGGAATACTACTCAGCCATAAGAAAAGGGCAAATCCAACCATTTGCTGCAACATGGATGGAGCTGGAGGGTATTATGCTCAGTGAAACAAGCCAAGCGCAGAAAGAGAAATACCAAATGATTTCACTTATCTGTGGAATATAAGAACAAAGGAAAAACTGAAGGAACAAAACAGCAGCAGAATCACAGAACTCAAGAACGGACTAACAGGTACCAAAGGGAAAGGGACTGGGGAGGATGGGTGGGTAGGGTGGGATAAGGGGGGGAGAAATAGGGGGGTATTAAGATTAACATGCATGGGGGGGTAGGAGAAAAGGGAGGGCGGTACAACACAGAGAAGGCAAGTAGTGATTCTACAACATTTTGCTATGCTGATGGACAGTGACTGTAAAGGGGTTTATAGGGGATACCTGGTATAGGGCAGAGCCTAGTAAACATAATATACGTCATGTAAGTGTAGATTAGTGATACCAAAAACAAAGCAAAAAAAAAAAGTGCAGTTCCTGTGTGGTAACCTCCAACGAGTTCTACACAAGGGTATAAAGGGCATATAAAAGTGTATGCAAAGGGTCTGTTTGTGTTTATACAGAGGATCAAAGCCTAATTGGGCTACCCCGAAAATGAACTAAGATTCGATATGAAAAAGAACTTCCAACATCAGCACTCTCTGGAAGACTCATGCCAGAAGATGACCATCAAAAAACCCCAACAAAGATCCACGCACTGCTACAGCTGTAGATGCACTCATCCCACCAGTTCCTGGACTTGCCATGGGAATGAGGAAGGAGATATCTAAGCTGGCCTGTGCATACAGTTAAACAACAAATTTGACTGGATCTATACTGTTGGAACTCAACCAAGAATTTGGAGAAGTGCAAATTGTAGCTCTCCAAAGTCTTACAACTACAGACTATTTACTGTAAAAAGAACATATGGCATGTGAACAGTCCCCAGGAATGGGTTGTTTTAATTTGTCTGATTTCTCTCAGACTGTTCAAGTTCAGTTGGACAATATCCACCATATCATAGATAAGTTTTCACAAATGCCTAAGGTGCCTAACTGGTTTTCTTGGTTTCACTGGAGATGGCTGGTAATTACAGATATGCTTTGGTTATGTAACTATACTCCTATTATGTTAATGTGTGTGCGCAATTTAAGTAGTAGCTTAAAACCTATATATGCTGAAGTTACTCTACTAGAAGATATATCAAAGAAATAATCAATCTTCCCATGTTTTCTGCCGCCTGCTACTTCTATAGCTTTTCTTCTTCCTTCCTAATTACAACCCTTAAATAAAATTCGTGCCTCATATCAAATTTACCGAGTATCATAATTCTTCCAAGTGGTAAAGATACCTCAAGACAAATGCTGGGCATAGAAGCCACAGGGTATAAATATGCAAAGAAGTAAAAAGCTAACCTTTTCAAACAATAAGGCTTCCCTCTCACTTACCAACTTCACATTTCCCTGTATGGCCCCTGAAGATGACTGGTTAGCCAGAGACGGGTAAGATTCCTCAAGGGAGGAACAACCTAAGACAGGCACAGTCGCAGGGGGGCCATCAGGTGAGAAATTGGGGATCAACAGAGGTGAGGCTTAGAACCTCACCCCCCCTGTTCTGAGAGAAATCTTCTGCATACGTGGATGTTTTATTGCCCTGGTCTAGCTTGGATTAACACATAGTCTACAGGCACACACCTGATCATCTACATTTGCTCTCTTACAACACTAAACTATGTTTTCTACCTTTATCTTGTATCTACCTACCACTTCAGCATTTTATTAAAAATAATAATAATAAAGAGAGAAATGTGGTATCCACATATAAATCAAGTATAAAAACCAAATGAGTATTCATATTTGATCTGACTGTTTATAGTTCATAATGCATGAGCAAAACCGAAAGTTTCTGTGATGACTGCCCTTGTACTGTTCACTATGTAACTTATTCATTATGTAAGAATTTGTTCTACATGTAAGAACTTGTTTGTTATGCCTCAGAAGATTGGAGACTGACGAAAATTAGGCTTGGGGTGGATTAATGATTGTGCATTGAGCATTGACTCCCCTATACATAATTTTATTGTCGTTTACAACCATTTGATCAATAAATATGAGAGATGCCCTCATAAAAAAAAAAAAAAAAAAGGACAGACTTCCAATGGTAAAATAAATAAGTAACCGGGATGTAATGTATAGCATAAGGAATATAGTCAAGATATTGTAACAGCTTGGTAGGGTGATAGCTGGAACCTAGAATTATGTATATAAATGTTCTACCACTGTGTTGTACACTTGAAACTAATGTAATGTAATACTGTGTGTCAACTACCCTTCAATAGAAAATAATTATTTAAAAAAATAATAATAATAATAATCTAAATCAGAACCTGCAATGAAGAATTTGTAAGGAAAATATTCTATTATTTTTGAAAATGTCATTAGTCATTCCAATTACATAATATTATATAAAAATTCTACATTTATGATTAAGACCAACAGGTATGTTGTATAGATTGTGAAGTAGTGAAAAGGCCACTAAAACCAGGAAACCTGTTTTGTCTTGTTTATTTATACAAATGAGCCATATGTCTTCAGGAAAATTACTTATTCCCCAAAGAATTAAAATTTCTTATTTGCTGCCTCTGTGTCTTATATAATACAGTTTACTTTGGGTAGTCGTACTTTATGCCTGTGTCTAGTTAAATACTAATTATGTACCTTCCAATATCAAAAGTGTATAGTCAGATATGATTAACTCACAGGAGTGGGATCTATAAAGCTGGGAGAGCAACTCCTAGAAGAGGCACTGAGTGCTGTGAGGACACCATCTCTATCATATGACCTTAAAGTACACAGGGAGTGAGAGAGAGAACATTATAGATTTTCTCATTTCAGTTATGATATGGGTGGTAGAAACAGGGAGATTGCATGGGTTAGTGAATAGTACAATGAGCTCACAGGAATTGAAATGACATTGGGAAGAGATTAATCCTAAGAAATTTCCATTCTGAAGGTCTTTAATCCTACAGGATTTCTACTGATTTGTTAAAGGTAATCTGAGTGTCTTCTGCTTTGTGGAGGAAAGGAAGGTGGGGTTTATCAGACACCTTCTCAGCATCTTTGCCAGTGCTATGAGGCTTGGAGAGATTTTCATTTCACGTGAACATATCAGTGCTTTAAAGGAGCCAAGATAATTGTATAACATAGTGATGATGTGGGAAGTAATGTAACTAAAACCTCAAATAGAAAAGATTTAGGAGAGCCTAATATGATGTAGGCTATTTTTCTGAGAAATATAGTTCTATCTACATGGCAACAGTATCCCATTAATTATTTTAAGTTGCTTCAACTGCTGTTCTGTCATTTGTCAGAGGTGAATATAGAAATAATGGAAATGAATATCACTGGGAGAGTTCTTTATAGTCACATAAACCTTAAAGCTTGTAATACTTAATGGAACACTTACATATGGACAAGACATTTCTGTATTGAGTCAAGTAATGAGTACAATGGATTACTGGATATGCTTACCTTTTATGAACAAATGTTGCCCTTTCCTTTATGCACAAGTATTAAAATAATTGAACCCTACTTACTTGAATTGGTTATCTTTAACACTATTTCTTTGAGAGTTAGTGATATTTTTTTATAAAGGATTCACCACTAATAACAATTTAAGCTTTTAAGTGTGACTTTAAATATCAGTATGCATCTCTATCAGTCATGAAGTAAAAACCACATCAACAATTTGAACAGGGGCAATTTAATGTAAATCATTATTAACTAGTAAAAAGAGTAACAACTAAAAAGGTTGCAAACTACCACTCTAGGAATACAGAACAAGGAAATGTGGGGGCCACCTAGTACCTCTGAGAAAGAATCAACAAGGAAGAGAAAACTCAGAATTAAGTAAAAGTAAGAACTTAGGAGAACATCTTCTGGCCTCCACCTCCATCCTTCCCGAGGCTAAGATTCTGAACTTGTAGAAAAATGTGTGGCTGCCACAGAAACACAGAAATCACCCACCAGAGGAGAGACAACTGACAGATGGAACAGATGAAGACTGTAGGGGTGAACCTCAGAAGACAGAAATTCACAAGAGAGTGTGGGCAGGCCAAAGATGGCTTATTGTATTAGTCCACTGGTTGGCCAAGAAACTTGCTGAAGGGTGCAGATGAACTTGAGCTGGTCTGCAAGGACCACTTAGATGACACTGAGCCTCCAACTGCTAGAGGCATGTCCGCAGAGCAGCAACCCATAGCCAGGGAGACAGGCATCTTACTTTTGTTACAGCCTTACAATGGCCCTCCTCTATCCCCTATGAAAAGGCCCAACATTGCTCTAGGTAGCAAAGGAGAAATGTTTACAGAATTCAGTTCCAGAATTATCATTGCAAAAAGCATCTCAAAAAAGCATGGACTTAGAACTGACAGGAAATACACTGATAACTGTCACAGCTCCCTCACAGAAAAATTAGAAAATATTTCCTAACTCTGGAGTTTCAAAGGCATAGGAGCAAAAGTAACTACTATATAGTTTCACACAATTATCTATTCCATTTTAGATTTCAACATATTCATCCTCAAAGATGATTTTTGTGGTAATTAAGCAATATAAACAATATTTTATGTTGAAGTGCCAATTGAAACAGACATGACTGAAGAATTTAAGTTATGCCTTAATATATTAAAATGGATTTTCTATAATATATTAAGATAACTTTTATAACTGAGGGACTTTATTTTTTAAACCATTTGAAACATATACCAGTTTTACAGGTTGATATAAATGGAGATATGAAATGGAGTAACTCCTATGTCAAATATTTGTTCTATGAGATTCTGTCACATATCATTCATCTGTGTTTAGTGTTTTGGTTAATTGCCTTCTTCCCTAGCTTCTTCTTTGGAAATGTAAATATTCCTAAGTGACTTACCCTGTTTAACTGTTGTCAGATACCTCTAGAATAAAATACATATGTGGTTTTTAAACAGTCATCATAGAAGCAAAAAACAATCCCTTGGTTCTGAAAGAAATCTTGAACTTATTTGTATCAGAAGCCAAATGTTGCACTTATATACTAGTCTAAAACTAGTAGTATTAATTATTCTAAATTTTCTCAGGTTTTGACATCTAGAAGTGGATTTGAGGCTATTTTGCTCAGTTGCCCTTATTTTCCATTTCAGAGAGGTACAAGTGCATATAACTCATGATCAAAGTTTACTTACTGCAGGGTCACAGTAAGACTCAAGCCATCAAACAGCCCAACATAATTCAACTTCCTCTTATTGCTGGTGAAGTAAAATGAACACAATGGACAAAAGAAATAGAAGGGCTTAAAAAGGTACATAGAGAATCATAAAAGCTAAAGTGAGATTATTATGATGGTCCACCCAGAATTTTAATTAGGACATGGCCCTATTCTAACTCTACCCTGTAATCAGTCCAACTCATCATTTAAAAATGTATTCAACCAACCAATCAGATGATTTTTGTGGCTGTTGTAGCTTTTATTGGTCTATCTATATAATAGCACACAACTGACCTGACTGCTTTTATATTTCTCACTGAACTTTCTTGGCTAACCAAATCAGCGGACCTTTTGTTATGCTTCTAACATAACTGGAATCCTCTCTGTGAAAGATAAATTGCACCGTTAATCAGCATCTATAAACCATGCTTAACAAATGCACTACAGAACTACCAAGAAAATTTAGTTTCATTTTTCAATTTGCTTTTACTCAATATAAGTCATGAAGAATGGCAAAAGATTTCCAAGCAGCTACTGGGCTATGGGGAAAAGGGAGGTCTCTATGTGCAGTGTGGTCATAGGGTATATTTTGAAGAGAATTTTACACTGAAAATCATTTCACATTGTCAAGAGTTTCTGGAAAGCAGCTGGTATAAGCCAACCCATGGGGTATTCAGCCTCAAGAATGATATTAGATGATAAAGATACATTTCCCATTTCACAATGACCTCTTTCTTATTTCTGGGAATTGCCTTCCTGACCCCCAGGGATTAAGTGCTATTGTGACACAGTGACACTGTCATTTCGGCCACAATTAATCAGACAAGATAAGCTGCCGCCTCATGCTGGAACAATCATCTTCTGTCCCTGAGAATTCTGAATTGGGATTCATGGACACTGTTGAGTGTCTGTATTTGAGCTGGAATTGTAAATTATAAACGCAGGAACCATGGGGTACTCATCCTCAACTCTGAAGGTGTATTTTTAAATTAAAAGAAAATTTTTTTAACTTAAATCATTCATAACACAGGTAAAACTTTTTCATTTAATATTGACTGTTTCTATATATGCCAATGCAGGCTTCAGAAAAGAATTTTGCCAAATAATTTCTCTATGGCTTTATTTTGAATCAGAGAAAATGATTAACATATTTTCTCCTAAATTTTAGCTGTTCAATAGCATTTCTTGGGAGGTTTTTTGACAGGATATTATAGCAAATTTAAAGAAAAACAGGGATAAATATTTTTAAACTTCTATCTTGTATTTAGATTATTATTAGCAAGTAGTCAAACACAGAAGGTTGTAATAAAAGGATACATAAAAACTGAGTACCAATAAAAATTTTGAAACAACGCAAATGATTACTGTTGGTATTAATATTGGTAATAGTGGTAATAGTTGAGTTGATCTTTGAAGTACTGATAGTAGCATAGATGATATTTAACAATCTCCTATTCTGTGTCAGGAACTCTACTACAACTTTTATAATTTTCTCATTAATCTTCACAGCAAATATGATAAATGTTATTATCATTTTACAAATCAGAAAATGAAAATTTAGAGACATTAATAATTTTAAAAGGTTTATGAGACTCAATTTAGTATTTTAATTTTATGTTTTGAGAAGATGGATTTTAGTATGTGAGACTCATACTTTAAATATGAAACATAGTCATTATTATTTTTCTTTTGAGACTTTCTCTCCTGCCACTTTCACCTACTTTGAAGCAGGCCTTCTCTGTACCATAAGTATTCAATAAAGAACATGAAAAAAATCATTATTACATCTTCCAACCAAAATATTAAACCCAAAATATTTTGACCTAGTGCCACCCAGCTAAACATTGTTGCCAGGGGAACAGAATTACCTCTATCTTTTATTAGTTCTTTCTTCAGTTTTTCAGAAAACTTTCTTTCTTTATGATGTTAATTTTCTTCTCAGGGTATGTCTTCCTCTGATATTTGAAAATGAATGACAGGTTCCTCCTAGTTTAGAGTGACTAGGTTGTTAAGATTATAAATGTGTATTCTCAGACACTTGAACATTGTTCACAAATTGGATTTTTGAAGTGTTAGCAATGTTCTCTTTGAGGGATTAATCTCTCCTTCAACAGAGATGGGGAGGAGAAGGAGAGACCTAAATGTAATACTCGACCAACTTTATCACAGTCAGTTTTTAAAGCTCACGACTTATCTCTTGGGCAGTTTTTCATCTTTTTATCTAATATTTCTGCTTTGCCAGATCACACATTTTTAGTGCACCTCCAGAATTTTGTCCATGTATCTTAAATATGTTCTTGTCTCTATTTTCATGTCAGTCCATCTTATTTCAAGACAAGTGCCTCAGTAAAAACATTTTACTTCACTTATTTTCAGCTTGTAAAATCCACGGAGATGTAAGTTTGAAAGCATTTTAATAAAAATAGGGCCACCCCTTCCCTCTTCAAGAAAAACTTCACCTTTACTATGGGGGCACCTTTACTTTGGAAATTCTCTGCCTAAGGAGGAAATCCAAAAGCACATTTTTTTCTTTCTTTATCCTAGATAATAATGAGCAATGTCTAGAAAAATTCTTTTTGATAATCTAGTAAATATAACCCCTTCTCTGATCTCAGTGGATTGCCTGTGGTGTGTAGAAACTTGGCAGAGATACTGTACCCTGCAAGTCATTGACACGGTACTCCTTGGTGTCTTTCCACTGACATCTGCCAGTCCTGTTCAAACAGAGCATCCCACTACAACTACTTTCTTCTGCCTTTTTTTTCTTTAAGGACATTCATAAACCTACCTACTTATTCAACCATGTTGCTGCATACAGAAGACTAACTCAAATTCTCAGAAAAATGGAGCCTACATATTTTGCACAACAGGGACATGGAAAACACAAAGGCCCACATTTCATAAAAAACAGCTTTTCAATTACTGGAAAATATTGTATTAACTATTATTTGATTAAATAAATCTAAAAGTTCAGAGATTCTTTTAAAGAGAAAAGGAGAAAGGAGAGATAACAATAAAGTATGCATGCACATGCATGTGGAAAATAGATGTTCCCCCCCAAAATTGTATTTAAATACATTTAAAATCTATTTACAAATCACAGTTTAAGTAATTAGAGTGAACTTTGTGGTTGGACAAATTGGTTAAGGTTTTGATGTGCAGATTATTTCCTCTCATACAATCCCAAGCACCCAGTTTTGGATTATATATAACATTGATTTTTGGAACATTGATCATTAAAGAGGCAGTATCTGTACATCAGAGAAATGGCCACTATAGAAAAAATAAAAGTCACCTGTAATCACCACTGAGAACATTTTGGTTTATTCACTTTCACTAATATATGTACATCTGCTTATGGAGATATATGAAACTATATAGTAAAAATTATAACTATAGTTTTATGTTCTCATTTCTTATATATATCATTTCACTTAATGTTATATTTATATACATTTTTTCAAGTCATTAAAAATATTCTAAAACATAATGTTAAACTTGTATTTTATGGATACTAAAGAATTAATTTAATAATTATCATTGCTCATTTATGTTTGTTTTTTATATTTGTAAATAACCTGCAATAAACTGTCATATATATGCATATTCATATATGTACATATTTATGTACACACACACACACACTTTATTGGTGATTACTACTTAAGATAGATTTATTGATGTAGAATTGGGAGGACAAGATGTATTCATATTTTAGACTTTAATTGCAGATATCGTCATATTTTCCAGAAGGTGGTAATAATTGAAACCCTGCTCAGAAGTGTATCTTAAATTCAGTATGATTTCTAACCCACCAAATGTTCAATTTCTCATAGAAATGATATTATATTATGCTTATATTTTCTATAAAGTTCAGCAAATCTTGTGTGAATTCATGCATGGCGTAAATGATATCAGAAGTTTATATAACCTTACTTCAGCCTGTTTTTTCTGTGTTCCTTGAATTCATTCAATATTTTTTCATGTTCTTGCTCATTCTTTTCTCCATTGTACCATTTTCATTATTATCAGACTCAAATTATCTAATGCTGTTCATTATAAGATTTTAGAATCATCACTCTCTGAATGTTCACAGGCAAAACACATTTAAACACACACACACACATACCACACTGCTTTTGTTATCTTTGACTTAGTAACAATTTATTGTTCTGTTATTTTAGGCTACAGTTGTTTCCTTAAAAGCACCTGATATTTATCAGCTGGTTCTTTGTTTGGTTTATCTCATTTATGTCCTCTTTTATGAATACACCACATCACAAAAACTAACTATGGTGTTACCTATGCAAGTCTTCTTTTGTAATACAATATATATTTTTTAAGGAAAAAGATATTAGGTGGTCCAGTGGATATGGAAATTGACTTGAGACAGCTAGATTCAGTTGTTTTTCTCACATTTGTAAAGCATATCCTCTAGAAATGTTTAACAGCAAAGTTGCAAAGTTAGAGTTGTTTCAAAAATTGATTTGATGATCTTTGAAAAGATCGGACTCTGACTGGGAGAATGCTGCTTTAATTTGGTTGGTGTCCCTATCACACACAAATATATTGCTATGAACTTCAGAAGAGACAAAATTTCTACACTATTTTCTTATAATAATTATATTTCATTTATTTATTTATTTGAGATTTCACTTACATTTAAGTGTAAAACACATCAGTGTTAGGTGCTGGGAACTCTTCTAAAAGATTTATAAATTTTTACCATTTAATCCTTATCCCTTTTGGTAACCCTATTTTATAGATCAGGAAACTGAGTTACAGAAAGGTTAAGTAACTTGTTCAAAGTTAACATAATTGTTAAGCAGTGGAACAGGATAACAAAACAAGGAAGGGGTTCCAGAGTCTGACCTTTGCAATAGCAGGATGCTCCCTCTCAACAGTAGTGGAGACCTTCCAAATCCAAACATGACCAGCCTGAACCTTCACAAATGGCCCTCAGGATATACGTGTGTGATATATATATGCGTCCAAAGTTTTCTGTGTGTGTGTGATGAGAGAGACTGAGGATATAGACAGAGATAGACATCCCCCACACACATACACACAGATCCCTGCTTTGAACACTTTACAATCAGTATAATCCCCAAAATGTTTAACAGTGCTTGATTCTAGATTATTTTACATAATTTGTTTACACATTTTTTCATACACTTGTATGCACACATATACACCCACAAATACACATCATACTAAATTAAAAGGACTTAACCATTGTGAAACAAAGCCCTATCTCTATGAGGTTATTCCACTTCTGACAGATCACATATCTGAAAAGCTTGATGTTTAATCCCTAAAGCTGGCTCAAACCTGCTATTAAATTAAGATATGAATGATGACTTTCAATTTTAATTTGCCCTGCACTTAGCAAAGTATTGTTGAGATCCAACAATCTTGTTCTAAGAACAAACAGTTCAGTTCCAATTTTTATTTTAATGATCTAAGTAAGTTAATTGTTTCTGAAGTTGGGAAGTCAGATCCTCAAATGATAAAATCATGTTTACAAGGATATCAGTTACTGTTGTAGTCAAGGGCAACTGCTAAAAATCTTGAGAAAGGTGATGAAAATAATAACATGGGGAGATATATCAATTGCTTTCTTTAAAGTGTTTTAATTTACAAATATTTCATACATGGTGATAAAATAATTGTAATAATTATGATTGCTGATAACACATATCAATATTTATATTTTACAGTGCTTCTCAGGATATAGCATTCTTTTTAAAAGGTCCTATGAGAAAGGCATGAAAGAATTTTTTCACCTTTTTTTTAAAAAGATGATGAAATGATATATAGAGTTCAGTGGTTTGTACAAGGACATGTAGTTGTAAATATATAAATGAAGTCGCTTGTGTGGTGTTGGGCAATACTTTCAAAAACTGTACTAGCATACATTAGAATCACCTAGAAAGCTTGTTAAAACCAATTTCTCAGTAATACCTCTGCTAACTGATTCAGGATGGCTGAGTTTGGGGCACTGTAGGCATTTTCACCTATTGGGCAGAAAGATAGACATGAGCAGCTGGGGAAGGGGAAGATAAGGTTCAAGGAAAAAACTGCCCAGTTGGTTGGGGGTGTCCCTATGAAGACAACAAAGGCTTTGCAGGGAGATAACTTCCTTGCCTATCAGGACCAGATCAAACTGGTCCCAACCAGGTCACAGTTAAGGCACAATCGAACAAAACTAAGATGCCCCCCAATCACACCTCATCATAATCTCATTAAAATAAAATCATGGTTTAGCTTCCCCACCCCAACCCTTGGGCCTTTTCTGTGTTCATTTTGGGAAAAGACATGCACACCAAGAGGAATCAACTAGAGCTGTCAATCAAATGACCTCACCCTATCAATCAAAAGAACTGTCTCCCAGCTAGGACATGATAAATACACCCTCCCCTAAAAGATTGGAGCCTTTGTCTACCTGGACTCTGGCCCACTTTTCCCTTGGATTGTACTCAAAACGTTCACGCTGCTCTGCTATTGTGTGTCTGCCTTTCTTTGTTTCAGGGTACAAGAACCGAGGAGAGCAAACTCGACCCACAACCTGCCAGGTGCTACTAATGCTACAGCTTCGTGGACCACACTGGGCTGGTCCTGACAGATCTCTGCTTTAATCTTGAATGAATGCATTATAATTGTCTTATTCTTTTATGTCACTTAAGCTTTTTAAGCCACATTCTCCTCATCCTTACAATAAGGAAAGTCATACCTAGTTTTGATGTGACAGCTAAATGAAAAAATATCTTAAAAATGTCTAGTCTGCCGTAAGTGCTCGTACTACTAATTCCATTCTGCTCTCTGTGGAGCCATCCTGTGGAGCTTTATTGATTTCTCCAGTTGCTTTCTCCTCAAGATTGCCACTCTATTCCCATTCTGATGGAGTGGAGCAACCTTTAATGCTTCATTCTGACATCTTCTTGAGAAGGTATTGAACTGAAAATTCAGCTGTTGAGAGATTAATTTATTATTAGAAATATTAAGCTCTTTTTTACAATACCAGCTCCCTCCCTCAGTTTGTGACACATTCATCATTTTAATGTTTCTTTCAGAGTTTTCTCATAAAAACGACTCATTAATTCAGACCATTCTGAACAACTGAATGAGGGAATTTGAGAAAAGTCAAGGCTGAAGTTGAACTTTTCACTATCTATGGATAGTGAAACCAAATTTATTTTAGTGAACATATTGACATATGAGTACAAAATTATTTTAAGAAGTTTTTAAACTTAATTGACAGAATGAACTAATATAAAGCTCTATAATATAGAATTGTTTTAATTTGATAAATTTTATTATATGTTATTTTGCTGTATTATAACTATAAGCTTAGATTTTCAGTCATTAAAAACTTTAATAAGATAATTCCATCTATTCAATTACAAGAAAATCATGAAAATTCTTTCATGTAACTTTTAAATAATTGTTTTTTTAAACATAGTGTTTTAAATGTTATTGTTTCAACATATTTTAAGTAAATTTTATTGAGGTATATACAAAGAAAATGGAGACAATACAGGACTATATATACAAATTAATGTATATTAATTTTTTCATAAAAATAAGGTTGGAGTTCTAACATATCAAATTTTTTTTAATTGGGGAGAAAGCTGAATATGTCTTTAAGCACACTATTTCTTTATGTGACAATTGCTTTAATTTCAACCTTAAAAGTTAAAAAAATAGTATAATGAAAGCATTTTGATTCCACATGATTTAAGCCCCAAATAATACTTTCCCAATTTATTTATGCATGTATGTATGTAAACAGATCTCTTCAACTAGAACTTGATATGGTTGCATTTTATTGATGCTTTTTTAATCTCTGCTATTAAGTGTATGGGTGTATCGGAATGTGGAAATTAACTGGATAGCTTTTTCAGTTAATCCTCCTCTTTCTGCTTTGTCCTTATTTTGTCAAAAGTTTGGGATGTTGGTTTACACGTCTCAAATTTATAATTCATAATTTTATTTCCTGTTTGCAAGTGCCTCCTTCTGGACTGGATGATGCTGAAAGTTTAGTTTTAGTTCCCTGACTTGAACTCAAGAGGCTCCTCCCAATGTATTCCCATATTAGTTCCACTGAGTGGAGCTCAGTGTGCTCAGAACAAGGAATATCTCTTGTTAAGCCCTTGCTCAAAAAAGATGGGTACTGGATATCCTGAATTTAACACTGTGAACATTTCTTCATGATAGTAGAATAGAAATTCAATAGATCTAATGGCATTGAAAACTTCTTCATTAAATGTTTTTTATGGAAAGGAAAACAGAGTCTAAAAATTCCCCAGAAATCAACTTTATTTTGTATTATACAGTCCTTTTTAGACTAGGAGATCTAGAGAGAGCCATTGTAAAACTGGATAGAACCATTCTAATTCTGGAGCCTGTGAATCTGCAACATTCCCTTCCTGATTGCTTGTTTGTTGTCATGTTGCTTAACATATTTACAATCTCTGCTGTTTCCTGGAACTCTTTATTCATGTGACTGCCCTTTTATTTTTATCATAACCCCTATGGATGTAAAAATCACCCCTATGTCATGTTACCAAAAATATTTCAATTAAAAAGTATTTATGAGGTCTGTGGAATTCATTGAAAATTTGGGGTTACTGGGGAGAAGTCATATTTCACAGAACTCAGTAAGTTAAGCCAAGCCAGTTTTCTATGTTTGTGACCAAAATAACTATAGATGATTTTTTAAAAGCTACATATTGCAACCAATTCCAGCTGTATATATTTCCATGAAAAAAAACATTATGAAATACAAAAGTCTGCATTCTAAGTTCTAGATAGATAGAATATTGTCCTTTTTTAGGTATAAGGTTCTAAAAGAGCAGAAATTACAAACAATTTCCCTTAGAAGTAGAGTGGATATGTGTTTAATGATATTGGGGTGGTTTTGCACTGAAATCTGCCGATGTGGTTAGGCTGAACTCATTTCCCAGAATTCCATCTCTATTATGGTGGGACACAAGAGATTCTTGTGTGATTTTTGGAAGGTAAAAGGAAAGCTCCAGATATACATGCAGCTATTATTTCTCTGAGAAAGCACTGTAATGGACAGTTGAGCAAAAGTAGTAACCAGAATATTCTGACTGGCAGAGGTATTTGGTGTTGGCTAGTTGATTCATGCTGTCCCTAGAGTGAAATAGACGGGCAGAAAACTAAAGTGCTACTTGATCTGTATATATGAGAAAGCTTTAGATTTAAACAAAAATTTGAATTGAATAACCAAAACAAAGAACTGTGGTCTCTCATTCATTCAGTTCCCCTACCTCAGCCAGTTCATAGACCCAGAGCCTCTTAAATGAATGGAATACTAGGTCTCTGAGGAAGGGACCATACATACACTGAGAAAAATTTGTACCGTCAGTTTTCTTCCCTGCCTTCCCTTAAGAGTACTGCAGACATTTTCAATAATAAATTCTTTCTCTAATTAAGAAGGAATCATAATTGGACATTTTAGGGATTACAGAATACTGAATAAGAAATGTAACTAAGTCCTAGAGACCCAAACACCACTGTAATCCACTAGCCAGAGTATAGAGGCTAATGGTCAGGTGATCAAGGGAGTTTTGGCTGTAGTTAACCCTACAGTGTTTCCAGTAAGTCCCTGTCCCAATTCTGTGGTTATTTCCCCAGTTCCATGCATATAGTTGAAATAGACATAGTCAACTGCCGGTAGAATCTCTGCCTTAGTTTTCTAACCTGTGAAGTAAGAGTTGTTACGGTATGAAAGGCCAAATACAAATCATTAGAACTGCCTCTATTAAATGAATGGAATAAGCCAAAACAGAAGCAACACCTCATTTCTGGAGTGTTTGCAAAGATGAGTGGCACCAACAAGTGCTTGGGAAATTCAAGTGTGGTTATTCTTACCGTCAAAGAGAAATGAAGCTGGAGAGTAGTGAAAGATGGTAAAGTTAGATTTTGTTCAGTTAAAACTATGGGAAGAAAATTCAGTATAAACTGAGCTTCATTTCACAGAAATAAAAGGCAGAAGAATTTTTAAATGTTAGGGCATGCTAAAGGAAGACACTGAAGGGAATTAAGGGGAGGGTTGAGCCATGTGACTAGGTTTTGTTAACTGGGTTTGCTAATTGGCACTTATGTAGAAGAGAAACACATTTTTCATATTTGTACAGTCAGGGGCTAGTTGTACAAGTTGGAGCAAGGCTCCCATAGAATTTAGGACCTTCCCCTCCCACAGGGACTGGGCGGCAAGATGAAAGTTATCTCTTGAATGTTTTCATTTCAAAGAGAAGACTCCCGGGTTCTTGAAGCAACAGATCTTGGGAGGTAGAAGACTAACATCTGAAAGGGGTAGAGAAAGGATTTATAATTGCATACTTTCTAAAATAACTTATCTAGAAGGAGCTTCAAGGCCTATCATCAGGTTTTGGCTGGAGCAAACAGTAAATTCTCCTGGCAGCACTGAGCTTCCTTAGGCATGCATTTTAAGGGGGGATGGGGTCATCCCAGGACTCAGCCTCAAGCTGCTGGAAGCTATGCTGGAGTTTGGTGAAGTCTCAGTGCAGGGGTTTGGCAAGAATCATTCTAAACTGAGAGCTTTTGGTTAACACTACTACATTCCCCTTCCATTCACCAATTTGGCCATATGGAAGATAAATGACAGTAGATTACTACAAACTTCTGTGATAATTCCTGTTGCAGCTGCTGTACCAGATGAGATTTTAGTGCAAGAGCAAATAAATACATTCCCTGGAAACTAATAGGTAGATCTTGAATTGGAAAATGCTTTTTTCTCTACATATTGTGTCAAAATTGCTGCTGTAACAAATTAACATGAGCTTAGTGGCTTAAATAATACAAGTTTATCCTCTTATAGTCTGGAGGTTGAAGGTCTAAACTCGATGTCCCAGGGCTGGAGTTAAGGTGCTGGCAGGGAGTGTTCCTTCCACAGGCTCTAGAGATGCCATCGCTTTCTTCTTTTTCTGTCTTCTAACAGCTGCCTTCTAATTCCTTGCTTTTGGTCCCTCTCTTCATATTCAAAATGGATCGCTCCAATTAGAGTGATCTGCTTCCATCATCACCTACTTTTTCTCTGAGTCCTCTTGAATTCATTTTATAAAGATCCTTTCTATTACTTGGATCCACCTGGATAATCCAGGATAATCCCTTCATGTCAAGATCTTAATTTAGTCACATCCACAAAATCCCACTTGCCATATGAATTAACATTCACATTTTTCGGGGAGTAGGATGTGGACAGCCTTGTTCCCATTGTCACATCCTTTTCCCTGACTTAGATCTTCCTGCCTCCCTCCTATAAGGACTCCTGTAATTACATTGGGCTCACCTGTGCTCTTCCCATGTCAAGATCTTTAACTTAATCACACCTGCAATATCCCTTTTTCTATGTAAGGTAACATATTCACAGGTTTCCAAGATGAAAACATGGACATTTTGCAGAGATCATTATTCTGTCTGCCAAAGCTCTATGTCCTAATTTCATCCATAGAGTCCTTGATTACCTTCAGTCCACAGGACATAATCCTGCTCTATAGCATTGATGAGATGCTGACTGGACCTGATGGGCAGGAAGCAGCAATTACTCTATAGCTGCTTTGCTGCTGGGACCATATAACTCAGCATATCCAATGGTGTTTGTTGTGTCAGTGGTGGATAGAGTTGCTTTCTGTATACTTTGTAAATCCTCTACAGGTAGATCAGTACAGACTCATGATTTTGAAGCAAGTTATTCTTGGGCCTTGAAACATAATCAGGAAACTTCCAACATTTGCTTATTTGAGTTCAAAATTGCTAATTTTAGATTTATTTGTATTTTGCATTTTTCCCCTTTTGCACAGAAATGTACACAGAGTTTATTCTGTGCCTTTCTCACCATTGTATGTTGGGCATGTGGGGTCATATATCTTGTCCCTTTAGTTTCACAGGTCTATAGAATGTGAATTTATATTGAGGACCTGTAATTGAGGAATTAAACCAGTGTTTCATTTACCCCTGGATGTGATTTAGATAAAATTCTAGGTTTTGAGTAGATTCTGTATTGAGATAAGACTTTTATGAGACACTTTGCAAGGGATGTATTTTGCATATTGAAGGATATGAATAGAGATTAGAGGCTGGACTATGATAGAAAGCCTCTCAGATGGCCCTCAATGTTCCCTGCTCTTGATACTTATCTTTATCTAATACTCTTCATTTAAATTTGGGCTTGATGTAATGATGTTCTTCTAATGAATAGAATATTGAAGAAGTGTCACTACTGAGATTAGATTATAAAAATGGTCACATTTTTTATCATGGGTGTTCTGCCATCCCACCACCCTTGCAGATTATGTGCTCTGGGGGAAACCAGATACCATGTCTAGAAGGCACTAAGGTAGCATATGGAGAGGCCCATTTGGTAAGGGATTAAACTTTTTGGTTGACGGCAGTGAGGACCTGAGGTCTGTTTACAGTCATGTTAGTGAACATGAAAACATATCTTTCTTCAATCAAACATTCAGGTGAAACTGCAATCCTGGCCTATATTTAACGGCAATTCAAAAGAGACTTTGAACCAGAACCACTCATCTAAACAAATCCCAGATTCCTGGCCCAGAGAAGCCAGGATAATAGATGTTTATTGTTTTAAATTGCTAAATTTGGGGCAATTTCTCATGCATCAATAGAAAACTTATTTTTCCTGACAAATCAATACTTTTTCATCTTATCTATATAGATACCACAGAGCAATGGAGTACAACCAATATAAATGTAACAGACAGTAAGAAAGTAATAAAAGGGTCCAGTAGATTATAACATCCTGAATCACGTTGAAAAATTAAAAACTGAGCTAATCAGTTGTTCCTTTTACTGACATTAAACAAAAAAAAATTTTTTTTTTTCTGAATCAACCTGCTATTCAGATGTAACTGCTGTGTCTTCTCTATCCACAACTTAACCTGAAATGGAAAAAATAATTTGGGCTGGAAAAAAGCAATGTTAGCATAATGATTATATATGACAATTTTGTGTGATTATCTTTATATAAATAATTTTAAGAAGTGAATTTTATATTAGTAATATTGTTTATATTTATATCTCTCCATCCCCAGTCCTACGTGCCTTCATTCTCTATTTTACACATCATTTGTTTCTTTCTTTATATATGTATTATCATTTAATTATTAAACATGATTCTTTCTTACTCAATGAAGTCAAATGGGTTTTGTACAAATTTACTTCTGTAAATAACTATATGCGGTGGTCATAGGGCAATTTTACTCTAGCTAGTGACATAACAAATTATTTGTAAAATATATTAAAATTAAGGAACATATATACACATGTATGTACATATTTTATAGGACTTTTAGCAAAACACCAATTATTGGGTCGATCTAAAGAGATAAATATTTTTCAGAAAAATATTTATTTAAAACATATTGCTGTGTGTCTGTTACCTTTCAGACATTTGATGTGTTTGCTCTACAGCAGTGAAAAGAGCAATAATCCTGTCCCTCATGGGGCTTACCTTCTAATAGAGAAAGGTAATAAATAATAAACAGAATAATCAAGTAATTGTTGCAATAGATTAAAAGATGATATAAGCAATGGGGTAAAACGGAACTAGAAAAGTGGATTTGGCAGGTTAATAAGCTATGGCTTTAAAAAGGGACATTGAGTAAGTGTAAATTAAACAAAGACTTGAAAGGTTTAAAGGAGATAGCCATCTAGATATTAGGAGAAAGAACACTGCAGGCAGAAGCAGCAGCCAGTGCAAATGTTTGAAAGCTGTAGGAGGCCTGGGGTGTTCATGGAACTGCAGGAGACTTATCTGGAGTGAAGTAAATGAGTAAGAAGGTAAAAGTGGGTCAATTTTTTGAACTTTGGTTTTTATTCCGTGCAAACCATTGCAAAAATTTAAATATATTAATCACATTATCTGACTTATATTTTCAAATGATTATACTTTCTGCTGTTTTTAGAATAAACTGGGAGGGAAGATACAACTTTGATGCAGGGATAATTTTTAAGTGGCTCTTACACTGTTTCAGGTAAAGGAATATTCACTGCTACTGTGAAAGTAGTAGTGAAGCCAGTGAGTGATGAGTGGATTCTGGGTGCATTTGAAGATAAAGCCCTCAGCTCCCTGGAATGGAGGCCAAGTGTAAGAGAAAGCGGAAGTATAGTATGACTGTATAGTATGACTATAAGGTTCAGAGACTGAACAACTGAAGGATGGAGTTGTTATCAACTGAGGCTGAGAAGATATTTTTAGGGGGGAAATGAGGGATTCAGTTCTGTACATATTGAATTTGAAATGTTAGTAGACATCCAAATGGAGTTGCCAATTTGTCATGTCAAATTGGATATCTGAGTCAGAAATTCAGCTAACAATCTAGGATAGACTTATAAATTCAGGATGCATGGCCATTTGAGGATTATTTAAAACTGTGAAAATGAATAACATCACTAGGAAAATGAATTGAATATAGAGAAGACAAGATAACCAAGGAGCATGTCCTGAAGCCTCCAACATTGAGGTAGAAAGAAAAAGGAGACTTCAAAAAAAGAAAATAGTAGTAAGTGGTGAAATAGACCAGTGAGGGACTCCTGAGTTTAATTGAGTTTAATCAATGAAGTGGACTTGGGGGGGAAAAAAAGACCAAAATGTCATAATACTTTTCAAAAAATCATAGCCATTATTTCTTTCAGTTTACATTATCACTTATTTATTGTTTTAAATTCTGGATTACATTCTCAGAATTAGTGGGTGATTCTGAAACCACGCCTTTCATTACTGAGAAGGAAACTCACCACTTTAAAGTGTAAAAGGCTGTAATGCAATGATTATTAGACACTGTTTCCACTTGAGCTGAGATGTTTGATTCCAGCTTTCTCTCCCCAGTGAACTCAGGCTTTGGCTCCATTCTCTGAGCTGATCACCAAGGCCCAGTGAATGGCTCTAATGAAATGTAGTGGCAACTCCCCTGTGATTATTGACTTCATCTGGCTCATTGAACAGAAATAAGTACTTTCTAATTTGTTGTGACATTGAATAGATGTGTTTATTTACTGAAGGATGTTGTAATGGCAGCATGCTGCCTTGTCAGAAGAAAGAGCATCTTTCCTCTTGTGGAACAGAGATAATATCAAGCAAAGATGGGTAAATTAGAGTTTGCTACAAGAACCTGACAAATGGCCACCTATGTACCTTCAAAATGCGACCAAGGCAACTAAAGAAATTAGAACTAGATTCAAATACCTTGAAGCCTCATCTCAACTCTGTCACACTAGCTTTGACTTTTAGCAATTAACACAACGTTTTATTGTTAGGTTTTTTCATCACAGAGTTGTGACTGATGGCAGGCATCTCAGGGATCATTATATACATACAAGGAAAATAAAAGAGTGACCCCAGAAAGTTTAACATGGTACATTAATATAAAATATTATCATTATTAGTGACTAAATTTCCAATGCCCTTAATCCAGCTAAAATTAAGGCCAGAACAATTATTACTGCTCTTGTAACTTCTGAATTACTTGAATATTTGCACTTTCTTGAGTTTTAAATTTAATGCATAACTGAAAGTCAATACAATTGCATAAGACTCAGTGCATTTGTAGGGAAATTACCATGTAAGAACTTGTTCGTTATGCTTCAGAAGATTGGAGACTGTTGAGAATTAGGCTTGGGGTTGATTAATGATTGTGCATTGAGACCCCTATTTTTATTGTTGTTAACAACCATTTGATCAATAAATATGAGAGATGCCCTCTCAAAAAAAATTATATAAGGCTTCCTTCCATTTGTTAAGATCTCGTTGAGGGACTACTGCATTAAAATTAAAGACAAAATTTTGTTTCAGAAAATATAGACATTGTTATCAAAAAGAAGTTATAGTGTTGAAGAAAGGATGTTTTGAATAAGATTTTTTTCATAGACTGATGGATTTTCTTAAAAATTACTACTCATAATAACAATAACAGACATATGTAATGAGAACATGAACAATGTATGCCTTCCTCATCACAACCCAAACTTTCCAATTTCTTTCTCTTGAGATCATTATTATATAATTGCAAATTACAGTATTTTCTCAAAAAGTTTTTGCCTCTAAACATATATACATATACATTCTATCATTAATGAAAATTAGTTTGGTTCAGAATTATATATTCTTAAGGATCAACAATCTTTTATTAAAAGAAATAGGATCTGTCATTTAAATATAATATAAATACTCTGTGAAGGTCTTCTAAGTGTGGCAAAACCTTGCAGAGAAAATTGAAATGTCATATGTGTCTGCCAATCAATCCAAGGAGAGTGAGAAAACAAAGTTTATTATATTGCCAAATATGCAGGTGTTTGGTATCATGTGGGTAATCATTTGGATGATGGACAAACACTATGTTAACCAATAGGAGTCTATGTGAAAGCAATATTCAATCAATCCAACTTGACTTCCAGAATTTGCCAGATCCTCCTATAAACCTATAAAAGATTTCTTCCTGACTTATCTCACTTTTATACTTCACACATTGTATGTGTGTATATATGTATATACATTTCCTTAATAGCATAGCAGTAGATAAAACCTATTTTAAAATCATCAGGGTCTTTTTTTTACAATCATGTATATTTCTCAATTGTGTAAAATATGTATAACATAAAATTTACTATCTTAACCATTGTTTTATGGATTCCAGGAGTTGTCATTTAATGGGTATAGAGTTTGTTTTCCAAGATGAAGAGACATCTGAAGATTGATTGCACAACAATTTGAATGTACATGAATTACTGAATTGTATACTAAAAAAATGGTTAAGATGGTAAATGTTATGATATGTTAAGGTCCTTGACTCTTAAGTGACAGCAAATCCTGGCAAACATTATTAATACTGGTATTACTATATAGAAGAAGTTGAACATTATCTATGATAGACAAACTCTAAAATTTTTCACCTTCTGGTGCCAACATTTAGATTACTGACAGAATTATTTTCCTTGTGGCTGTATGACAGAAGGCCCCATGTTTTGCTGGCTGTGGGCTGGAATCTGGTCTCAGGTCCTAGAGGACTGAGACTTTTTTAACATGGACAGTTTTTTGCAAAGCAGAACTTGTAAGTGGTAGCATTGGTTTTAAAGCAAAGGAGATTTCCAAGCAGTGTCAGAAGTGCTGCCTGGTTTTGCTTTTTGGTTTTTGTGTTTTTTGATGTTTATAGTAAAATGATAGATTAGAGAGATAAATTGAAGGAAGATTGTTTTATAAAAATGTATTGGGACTAAAAGCTGGCATCTAGAGCAAGATTCATGATAGCGGTGTGAGAGGTGAGACAGAGAATTCCTCCCAAAATCATATATAGTGTGAAAATATACTTAATACAACTAGCCCTAAAACAGCAACAGGAAAGAAGGCTGCACAAGACTGCAAACAGACCTCACAAACAGAGCAGACCTCAAGAAACAGGGTAACGTACAAAAGCCTTAATCCTGCGGGGTCCAAGCCCTTCCTCCACCCCAGCTCACTAGCGGGAGGAAGAGAAATGGAGTGGGGAGGCAATGGAAGCCTAGAACTGCTGAACACCTGGCCCTGGAGATCTGCTTTGGAGCACAAACCTACATTGAGTGCTGCTCTGGAGGTTGGTGGGGTTGGGGAGCTGGACAGGCGGAGTGCTTGAGAGACTGAGATTCCAGCCGTTTGTGGAGGACAGGAATCCACACCCAGCCGCTCTGGAACAAAGGAAAGGCAGGCAATAAGACAGGTTTCCTAACAGCGATATGGCTGCTGAAGGGGCAGGGTTTGCAAAGAGCTTGCTACACGGGAGAAGGGATAGGTGGACAAGGTTGGCAGGGCGTACTCTGCCCAACAGGTTGAGTAGTACTTTGAGGAGCATCCAGCGCTCCATCCCCCTGGCTGCCTACTCAGCTCCGAGGAGCCCCACTGTGACATGCAGCCTGCTGCACCTTCCTCCGGGCCTGTCGGCACCTGCTCGCACACCGGCAGTCACTGCGCTGGCATCAGGCCAGCCAGAGGGAGGCCCCTGCTACAACAGCTAGAGACGCCAAGCTCAGAGGCTTACACCTGTGTGCTGGCTCACTGGCTCTGACACTGGAGACAGGCACAGCAGACGGGAATCAGGAAACAGCTCTTTCCTCCCCGCAGGCTCCAGCACCGCTCCTCTATGACCCCCAACCTCACTCTAGGGGCTGATCAGCTCCAGAGAAAGGAGCTTCTGGGCACTGGAGGGGACCACATAGAATTGTGAAATGTCAAAGGAACATGGTTCAGACCAAAATCTCAAAAACCCCAGAAAAAGGGGAAACTGAACTCACCAATCTTCCTGAAAGAGAGTTTAAAATAAAAATCATAAATATGCTCATGGAGGCACAGAAAAATATTCAAGAACTCAGGGATGAATTTAAGACAGTGATTCAATCATTAAGAACTGCCGTATCTGAATACAATGTAGGGATTTAAAAGCAGATTAGATGTAGTAAAAGAGACAGTAAATGGAATAGAAATTAGAGAAGAGGAATACAAGAAGCTGAGGCACAGAGAGGAAAAAGGATTTCTAAGAATGAAAGAATATTGAGAGAATTGTGTGACCAAACAGAACAATATCCACATTATAGGGGTACCAGAAGAAGAAGAAGAGAAAAAGGGATAGAAAGTGTTATTGAGAAGGTAACTTCCCCAGTCTGGGAAGGAGACAGTCTCTCAAGCCATGGAGGTGCACAGATCTCCCAACACAAGAGACCCAAGGAAGACAACATCAAGACATATAATAATTAAAAGGATAAATATAAAGGATAAATACAGACTTTTAAAAGCAGCTAGAGAAAGAAAAAAGATCACAAACAAAGGAAAACCCATCTGGCTATCATCAGACTTCTCAACAGAAACCTTACAGGCCAGAAGAGAGTGGCATGATGTATTTAATACAATGAAGCAGAAGAGCCTTGTACCAGCAATACTGTACCTGGCAGGGTTATCATTTAAATTTGAAGTATGGATTAAACAATTTTCAGATAAGCAAAAGCTGAGAGAATTTACTTCCCACAAACCACCTCTATAGTGCATTTTGTACTGACTGCTAAAGATGGAAGTATTCCTAAGGCTAAATAGATGGCATCAGGGGAAATAAAACCACAGCAAAGTAGAACAATTAATTACTAAGCAGATGCAAAATCAAATCAACTACCCACAAAGTAAATCAAGGGATAGACAAAGTACAGAACATGATACCTAACATATAAAGAATGGAGGAAGAAGAAAAAGGAGGGAAAAAAAAAAGAACCTATAGGTTGTGTTTGTAATAGCATAGGAAGTGAGTTAAATTAGAATGTTAGATAGTAAGGGAATTACCCTTGGTAACCACAAATCTAAAGCCTGCAATGGTAATAAGTACTTACCTATCAATAATCACCCTAAATGTAAATGGTCTGAATGCACCAATCAAAAGACATAGAGTCACTGAATGGATAAAAAAACAAGAACAATCTAGATGATGCCTACAAGAGACTCACTTCAAACCCAAAGACATAAACAGACTAAAAGTAAAGGGATAGAAAAAGATATTTCATGCAACTAATAGGGAGAAAAAAGCAGGAGTTGCAGTGCTTGTATCAGACAAAAAGATTTCAAAACAAAGCAAGTACCAAGAGACAAAGAAGGACATTACATATTGATAAAGGGGTTGGTCCAACAAGAGGCTATAACTATTATAAATACCTACGCTCCCAACACAGGATCACCTACATATATGAAACAAATACTAACAGAATTAAAGGGGCAAATAGAATGCAATGAATTCATTTTAGGTGATTTCAACACACCACTCACTCCAAAGGACAGATCAACCAGACAGAAAATAAATAAAGAGACAGAGGTACTGAATAACGTTATTAGAACAGATGGACCTAATGGACATCTACAGAACACTCCATCCAAAAGCAACAGGATACACATTCTTCTCAACTGCCCATGGAACATTTTCAAGAATAGATCATATACTAGGCCATGAAAAGAGCCTCAGTAAATTCAAAAAGATTGAAATTGTACCAACCAACTTCTCAGATCACAAAGGTATGAAACTAGAAATAAATTACACAAAGAAAACAAAAAAACCCACAAACACCTGGAGGCTTCACAACATGCTCTTATAAACCAATGGATCAATGACCAAATAAAAACAGAGATCAAGCAATATATGGAGACAAATGACAACAATAATTGAACACTGCAAAATCTGTGGGATGCATTGAAGGCCGTGCTAAAAGGGAAGTACATTGCAATACAGGCCTACCTCAGGAAAGAAGAAAAATCCTGTATGAACATTCTAAACTCACAATTAACAAAACTAGAAAAGAAAGAACAAATGAGGCACAAAGTCAATAGAAGGAGGGACATAATAAAGATTAGAGCATAAATAAATAAAATCGAGAAGACTAAAACAGTAGAAGGAATCAGTGAAAGCAGGAGCTTTTATTGAGAAAATAAACAAAGTAGATAAATCCCTAGCCAGACTTATCAAGGAAAAAAGAGAGTCTATACACATAAACAAAATCATAAGTGAGAACGGAAAAATCACTATGGATACCACAGAAATACAGAGAATTATGAGAGAATACTGTGAAAAATTATATGGTAACACAATGGATAACCTAGAAGAAATGGACAACTTTCTAGAAAAATAAAACCTTCCAAGGCTGACACAGGAAGAAACATAAAATGTGAATAGAACAATTACCAGCAATGAAATTGAATTGGTAATCAAAAAACTACCTAAGAACAAAACCCCTGCACCAGATGGTCTCACTGCTGAATTTTATCAAACAATTAGTGAAGACCTAATATGCATCCTCCTTAAAGTTTTCCAAACAGTAGAAGAGGAGGGAATACTCCCAAACTAATTCTATGAGGCCAAATCACTCTACTACCAAAACCAGGCAAAGACCCCACAAAAAAATAAAATTGCAGACACATATCACTGATGAACATAGATGCAAAAACACTCAACAAAATATTAGGAAACGATTTTAAAAATACATCAGAAAAATCATCCATCATGATCAAGTGGGATTTATACCAGGAATACAAGGATGAAGGATGGTACAACATTAAAAAAATTAATCAACATCATCCACTACATCAACAAAAAGAACAAAAACCACATGATTATCTCCATAGATGCTGAAAAAGCATTTGAGAAAAATTCAACATCCATTCATGATAAAAACTCTCAACAAAATGGGTATAGAGGGCAAGTACCTCAACATAATAAAGGCCATATATGACAAACCCGCAGCCAACATTATACTTAACAGCAGGAAGCTGAAAGCTTTTCCTTTAAGATCAGAAACAAGACAAGGATGCCCACTCTACCTGCTTTTATTCAACATAGTTCTGGAGGTCCTAGCCACAGCAATCAGACAACACAAAGAAATAAATGGCATCCAGATTGGCAAGGAAGAAGTAAAGCTGTCCCTGTTTGCAGATGACATGATATTGTACATAAAAAAACCCTAAAGAATCCACTCCCAAACTATTAGATCTAATATCTGAATTTTTCAAAGTTGTGGGATACAAAATTAATACACATAAATCTGTTGCATTCCTATACACTAACAATGAACTAGCAGAAAGAGAAATCAGGAAAACAATTCCATTCACAATTGCATCAAAAAGAATAAAATACCTAGGAATAAACCTAACCAAGGAAGTGAAAGACCTATAGCCTGAAAACTACAAGACACTCTTGAGAGAAATTAAAGAAGATACCAGTAAATGGAAACACATCCCGTGCTCATGGATAGGAAGAATTAATATTGTCAAAATGGCCATCCTAGTTAAAGCAATCTACAGATTCAATGCAATCTCTATCAAAATACCAGCAGCATTCTTCAATGAACTAGAGCAAATAGTTTTAAAATTCACATGGAACCACAAAAGACCCTGAGCAGCCAAAGCAGTCCTGAGAAGGAAGAATAAGGCAGCAGGAATTATGCTACCCGACTTCAAGCTTTACTGCAAAGCCACAGTAATCAATACAACTTGGTACTGTCACAAGAACAGACCTATAGATGAATGGAACAGACTAGAGAGCCCATATATAAACCCAGGCATATATGGTCAATTAATATACGATAAAGGAGCCATGGATATACAGTGGGGAAATGACAGCCTCTTCAACAGCTGGTGTTGGCAAAACTGGACAGCTACATGTAAGAGAATGAAACTGCATTATTGTCTAACCCCATACACAAAAGTAAACTCAAAATGGATCAAAGACCTGAATGTAAGTCATGAAACCATAAAACTCTTAGAATAAAACATAGGCAAAAATCTCTTGGACATAAACATGAGCAACTTCTTCATGAACGTATCCCCCGGGCAATGGAAACAAAAGAAAAATGAACAAGTAGGACTATGTCAAGCTGAAAAGCTTCTGTACCTCATCGGACACCATCAATAGAACAAAAAGACATCCTACAGTATGGGAGAATATATTCCTAAATGACAGATCCAATAAGGGGTTGACATCCAAAATATATAAAGAGCTCACACACCTTAACAAACAAAGAGCAAATCAGCCAATTAAAAATGGGCAGAGGAGCTGTACAGACACTTTTCCAAAGAAGAAATTCAGATGGCCAAAAAGGCACATGAAAAGATGCTCCACATCACTAATCATCAGAGAAATGCAAATTAAAACCACAATGAGATATCACCTCACACCAGTTAGGATGGCCAACATCCAAAAGACAAACAACAACCAATACTGGCAAAGATGTGAAGAAGGGGAACCCTCCTACACTGTTGGTGGGAATGTAAACTAGTTCAACCATTGTGGAAAGCAGTATGGAGGTTCCTCAAAAACTAAAGATAGAAATAGCATTTGACCCAGGAATTCTACTCCTAGGAATATACCCTAAGAATGCAGGAGCCCAGTTTGAAAAATACATATGCACCCCTATGTTTATTGCAGCACTATTTACAATAACCAAGAAATGGAAACCTAAGTGTCCATCAGCAGATGGATGGATAAAGAAGATGTGGTACATATACACAATGGAATATTATTTAGACATAAGAAGGAAACAAATCCTACCATTTGCAACAACTTGGATGGAGCTAGAGAGTATTATGCTCAGTGAAATAAGTCAGGAGGAGAAGGACAAGTATCAAATGATTTCACTCATCTGTGGAGTATAAGAACAAAGCAAAAACTGAAGGAACAGAACAGCAGCAGACTCAGAACCCAAGAATGCACTAACAGTTACCTAAGGGAAAGGGACTGGGGATGATGGTGGTAGGGAGATATAAGGGGGGAAAAGGGGCCATTATGATTAGCACACATAATGTATGGGGTGGGCATGGGGAAGGCAGTAGAGCACAGAGAAGACAAGTGGTGATTCTAGAGCATCTTACTATGCTGATGGGCAGTGAGTGTACATTAATGATAGAAAAATTTTTTTAAAAAGGCTGGCATCTACTGAAGGGGTTTTAAGTGTTGGAAACTGTCAGATTTATATTTTGGAAAGACAGCATTGGGTGTATCATGATTGAAGAACAAGAAGTGATACTGTTTGGAGATACTAGTTAATACCTACTCCTAATTCAAAATTAACAGTAATCCCTTCTTCAGAGATCCTCCATAAGCTTCCAACAAAAGTCCAGTGTCCTTTTCTGGACTGCCAAACTCTCTATAACGTTCTTGATATTGTGTTATAATTTTTGAGTAATTTGTCCATATAAGGTATATTATATATCTATTTCAAGCAACTTAGTATTTTCATTTGGAGCTCTGGCAATTATCAGAAATTTAGTGGTTTAAAACAACACAAATCTATTATTTTATAGTTCTGGAGGTCAGAAATTTGAGGTTAATTGTACAGAGTAATATTAAGCTTTTGGCAATCCTGCATTCCTCCTAGAGCTTCTAGGGGGGAGTTTGTTTTATTAACTTCCCCAGGGTCTAGAGGGCTTCCATGTTCCTTCATCTTGGATCCTCCTATCGTCTTCGAAGCCCATCACTTCAGCTTCCATCGTCGTGTCTCTGTCTCTTCTGCCTCCCTGTGTCTCTTATAAAGTGTCTTTGATGACATTGGGCCTACCTGAATAATCCAGGATAATCTCCCCATCACAAGATTCTTATATCAATCGCATTGGCAAAATCCCTCTGCTATGTAAGATTATTTGTTCATAGGCTCTGGGAATTAGACCATGAGAACCTTTGGGGAGGATCGTGTCTACCACATGCAGGCTGTTAAGTTTTTCTTCTCTGTATCCCTGCCTGGCACTGTTCCGAAGAAGGCATGGTACTACAATGCCAAATAATGAAAGGCTTGTTGATAGAATAAATGTGTAGCCAACATTCAGCTGCCTTTTTTTTAGTGGGTCACCTGATCAGATTATCTTTCCATGACATTCTGTTTTCTGACAATCCTAGATCTTCTGGTGGCTCCAGCTGGCTTCACTGTTCAACAATATAGGAATCTCTGAGAAAACTGTTGCTCCTGATATTTGCTGTTAGCTCCTGAGACAGTGATATTGGAAAAGCCACAGCCCATATCTTCATTCTTCATATCATCATTTTACATATTTCTATGACTGTAGTTTACTTCATAAAGTTCTGACGTTTCATGTTGTCACATTGAAGATTCTTGGGGAGGGTTATGATACTTTTCTTTATATTCAAATGTTAACTGTTCAGGTTTCTATGTTATCATTCTCCACACCTTTATAGAAGTCTGCTCTTTAGTACAGAATTCTTTAACACAAGAAATGTGTTTTTTTCCTCAATATTGATTCATGTGTTTCTTTTTCTCACATTTTGCTTTGCCATCACAAAGGTACTTTTCTTTATTTCTATCTACCTCATATAGTCCCCATTTCTGATTAAATTAACCCAAGTCATCCCATTGAGGGCCTTTGAAATCTTTATAGTAATCACAAATCTCTATAGTTTCCACTGAATCCTCAAGATATATTTAATTATATACATCTGTTGTGATATGATCAATTGATTATGGAAGAGAGATTTTCAGGGGATTCTCACCTCCTCTTGTGCATACTGCATGTGAAATTTGTCAGATAGGAATAAAAGAATTGGCATTTGCCAAAGGACAATTTTAAGCACCTATTTCCTAGCTGGTTAAATACCCTGAGGTAACAGTGTTCATATCCTTCCAAGGTTATGCCAACTACAATGACATGTTTTAAATAAACATGTGACTGTGGGTCATTCCTATCACCCATCATTTCATCTATCGGTCACTGGAAATAAGTATTCACTTCTAGATGCTTCACTGTATTCTCTCTGACTGATGAATTCTTACAAGGCAAATCAAAGCTGTCTTTATGTCATCTTCATTCACAGGAATTGAATATCACTGATTATCAAGTCTAAACACATAATCACTAGCATGCCACTAAGCAATTTTGAACACAGAATATGGCATTCAATTTTAGAAAACACACTTGGCCTTTGAACAGCATTGATTTGAAATGAGAGGGTCCACTTATACATGGATATTTTTCAATATATATTGGAAAAATTTTTGGAGAATTGAAACAATCTGAAAAAAAATCTTTTCTCTATCTTACCTATTGTAAGTATACAGAATATAATACATATAATATACAAAATGTGTGTCAACTGTTTATCTTATAAGTAAGGCTTCCAGACAACAGTAGGCTTTTAATAGTTAAATTTTAGAGAGTCAAAAGTTATGCATGAAAGTCAAAAGACTGCGTGAGGGAGGGGAGGTCAATTCTCCCAACACCCCTGTTGATCAAGGATCAATTCAGATTGAATTGAGAGTGACCAATGGGATAGATATATGGATTGTATGATAAATTGATCTTTAATGTAATCTGTTAGTTAATAAAATTCAGAAAGAATCCTCTAGATTTTTTCCTGAAATCTCATGACTGCTGTGGTAGTACCCAGTAATATTTTCTTTAGGTGGCAATTATGATGGTGATAGATGATGTTTATTTAATGTTTATTGATCACTGAACTATGATAGATATAATTCTACACATTTCAGTATAGTGTATGTTCAACATAATTAATTAGCAACTACTTTCTTCCCATTTTATAATAAGAAGACCAGAAAAAGTCTAGAGAAATTGGTAACTTCTCCCCAGTGTTATGCAAGTAGGAAGCAATGAAGCTAGAATTTGTTGCTAACTCATGTGGCTCCTGCTGTTCACCTGGGCAACCACAGGGCCTTGGATTGTCTCCTCAGGCCCCTCCCCCATATTTTTTTGTTACTGGTGAATTCCAGAAATATGAAATGAAAGCAAGAGGAGACAAATTAAGTTATTTATTTCTTTTTTTGTGTTTGATTGATTTGTTTATATTCTGTTTGTATTTTAATAGAACAACCTTGAGTCCTGTTATATAGCAAACATAAGATCTATTAGAAAGTTAGTGGAGAGAGAATGCATAACTCAAGGAAAAGAGAGGCTTGAAGGAGAAGGTAAGAAATGAAAAAATGGGCTCCAGGATGAAAAACTTTGAAGTAGTCAGTGGAACCATCTATTCCTCAAAGGCAGAAGACAAGAAAGAAAGTCTTGAGGCAAGAAGGTCTTCAGGTCAGAAATCAAAGAGTTTATGCATTTTAGCTTCAGCAACTTTTGGGTGGAGAAAGACCATTCATTAGCAATGAGCAAATAGGATTGGGAGAGCTATATAAAATTAAATAAACATTAAGTATGTGATTTACAAATACACAGGATTGTGATTGCTTTTGTGTATGCGTGTGTTTGGGCATGCTGTGTGTGGGTATGTTAATCTGGTTGTAGAGGCAAAGAAAATACTTAACCTGGATTAAGGTTTAGGAGTTTACAGTGTGGCTCTGGGTTTGACTAAGTTAAAGTGCCAAGTAGAAAGTTTGCCAAGGGAGCCATGCAGCTGGACAGATTAAGAAGGAAAAGCAGTATGTGGTCAATGGGCCACAGGGATATAGAGATTCTAAAGTTTTACTTATAAAGGCAGTAGATACAGTGACAATAAGGCTGTTAGTAGGCTAGAAGGTGTTATATTAATATATTCAGACATGGAATTTGTGTGTGTTACTGTGATATACTGAATGTACCCAGGAAGTTTGGGTGTCATAGAAGGATTAGGTTAAGTACTGGAGCTTTAGAGAAGGTCAAAGATATGCTAAGGTGGAGTGTGTATAGATTTCATCATTAATATAGACGATACTGACAATAATGTGTGGAGTAGGAAGATTAGGCTCTGGGCCCAGAGCCAAACTTACTCTGGAACGTGATAGGGTTATGGGACTTGAATAAAAGCTAAATTGCTTCAGATAGCTCATGTGTCAATAAAAAGACCTGGAAAAAAATAAAATTAAATAAACATTAAGTATATGATTTACAAATATAAGTTAAAGTGCCAAGTACTGGCTGTCACTCAGAAATTCTTAAATGAGTAATCAGGTGACACAAGCCTCAAAAGAGGAGGTTCATGCCTGATGGCTAAAGAGAAGTGATATGCAAGTGGCAATACTGTTATTTAATGTAATATACATTATACCTATTTATTTTGTTAACTACCTGTCTTCTCGAGGAGTATAGAGGATCCATGAGAGCTGTTAATTTTATATAGTTTACATAATTTGTCATTTATTTTTCCTTAGTCTTAAAATTTGCCTGACGTATAGTTAGTGCTCGGTAAATATCTGTTGAGTGAAACCTGGAAAAATAAATCAAAGAAAGATTAATTAAATGGAAATTGGAAAATAAGGATGTGGACTTGGCCTTCTGGTCCCATGAAATGAGCATGAGGAAAGACAAATGTAAGAAAAATGATATACTGAGGGAAAGTTCAGTTTTCTAAGGTGAGGGAAAAGAAGTTTTTCACCAAGTAGGTTAGAAAGTGGCTGGGTCCAAGATGAAAATGTAGAAAGTAATAGGAGAAAACAATTAATGGCCAAATAGTCTGCTGATTTGCCAGAGATGAGTCAAAACTGATGGTAGTTCTATGGCATAAATAATAAGTAAGTTATTATACCATTATATCAGTTAGGGTCACAAAAGGAAACAGATTTTATATTCAAACATTTAGTTACAGATGGGGTAACAAAGAAGCTATTTATGGGGACGTGGGCAAAGTAAAGGCATCTAGTGATAGAAGGAAAAGGACCCAGGTACTATGCCACAGAAGGCCAGCATTGCAGTCCTGAATGGAGAGACAAGAGAGGGTCCTGCTAGTAAACCTGCCAAAAGCTCTGTTATGAGATTGGCAGCAAGAAAGAATATTGTCTTAGGGAGAGGATTTCAGCCACTGAAAAATTTCAGCCTGTCAAGGAGAGATGAGGATGGGGATGTCAAACGCACTGAGTCCCCCACTTCCTCCTGCTCTTTCCACTGCTGTCAGCCATTGACAGAGTCAAACCAGGAGCAAGAGGGAGTGGAGAGTAGATCTGGAGATGCACACCATTTATCACAAAGCTGAACACCGAAGGAGGAGCAGGAATATGTATACACACGTTTATGCATATGTTTGTATGTACTTTTGAGACCCATTTGTTTTTTTATGCACATACATCAGGAATGTACCCACAATAGGCTGACCGCTAAAGAGGTGGCTGTAGAGTTGAGTCCAATACAGTAGCTGCTAGCCTCATGTAGCTTCTGGGTATTTAATGTATGGTTAGTTCAAATTGAGTTGTGCTGAAGTATAAATACCAGATGTGGAACAGATAGTATGAAAAGTTATATAAAATAACTTACTAATATTTTATATCAATTGTGTTCAAAATAATATTGGTCTAAATATAAATATATTATTAAAATTAGCTGCATCTGTTTATTTTTACATTTCTTAAGATGGCCATTAGAAAATTTAAATTTATGCTTGTGCCTTTCATTTGTTTCTATCACATTTTGCTTCTATTGGACAGTGCTGGTCTAGAGCTACTAAGAGATGTCTCCACAGTGAATATAAACTTAAATGGGTCTGGGAGTCTAGGCTTCTCTTGATAGAAGCAGAGACAATTTTCCTCCAGTAGCACAAGCATTTAATTCCATAATCTTAGACAAACTCTATACGTATCTATGGCCAGAAAGATACATTGATCAAAGTTATGACTCACAAAGGAATGGTGGTATATTGTATATTGATGCTTTATAATTTCTATAGGCAATTACGCTTTTTTTTTAGCTTTATTTAGATGTTCTCAGAGTTTTACCCTGGGTCTTAAACAATTTGTCTTTGAAATTTTAATTCATTACTAGCTAAACTAGGGAGCTTATAATATTTTCAAGCCTTATTTTAATATTCTTTCAAAGTACTTATTCTATAGTCCTTATCTATCAACTTGAAATTTTTAAATATGACAGAACTTAGGAAAGGTTTGATTTCAATTTTTTTCAGGTCTGTGGCAACAATTTCAAAAGTTCCTAGTAAAGAACACTTGAATACTTTTAAAACCTTGAGAACAATTTCAATATGATTATCACTCTGCTATCTGCTACATTTTTCTTTAATTTTCTATTACAAAAGTTCCTAGGAACTACCTGCGAGGTATGCCAAGCATTACAAACTGAACAGGACTTGAGGTTTCTTGCATACCATTCAGTCCCATTATAATGAAATCTAAATCTCAGATCTCAGTGCCTTGTGACTATTAACATTCTCTTGAACTTTATAAAAGAACTAAGCTATATAAATCCTTGTGCCTTAGCAAAGTTGCACTGAAATAATGAAATTATGCTATCCAGGAAAAAGACACCTGCTTCCTATTCCATGCAAAGTATTGCAATATCTGGCATTAGGTACTACAGGAAAGGTTTGTAGAAATTACTCTCAGAATTCACAGCCCTCAGAGTACCAGCTGCTGAAAGGTAAGGAATGGCTATCTCATGATCTTTTAGTTTTGGTGGCCTAGACTGCAACACAGTACTTGATGTATGGTGGTTGCTCAATATTTGCATAATTTAATTTGACTAGAAAACATGTACTTCAGAGACAGATCTTTTCATAGGTCAGGAGGGATAAGCTGCTGGGGTTCTCTATAGGTCAGCTTTGGCAGAAGCCAATGACAGATAGGTGACCTATTTGTAGTGGAACAATAATAATGGTTTCTATAATGTTAACCCTAGGTTGGATTAACCCTGGAGAGATATAACAGGATGATTACTAAAGGAAAGCTTTAGCCAACCTTATTAATAAAACAAAGCCAATGTGTTATGGGCAAAAATTTCTGATTTTAAGGTGTAATACACAGTAAATCTCATATTATCTTTTTAGGGAATATGCAATCAATATTCAATCTAAAGAAAATAATTAGCATATATGAATGGCACATATAGTAAGTTATTCAAAGATTTCTGAGTTGTAGGCCATTAATGATTGAGAAATTTAATAGGAAATAATAATAATAATAATAGCTTAAAATGAAATACTTTTTAGAAACTTACTGGAAGTCAAGCTATTCTATGCAGTTTTACTTACATATAATAATCTAATCAGTGAAGTAACTCTCAAGTAAATTTTAATATAATTATTTTTTATACATGGGAAACCAAGGCATCAAGAGTGTAAGTAATTGTCCAAAACAGATCCAGGGGAGATTGTGACTTTGAATTCATACCCATTTTGGGAGATTAACAAGTAAGGTAAAACAAACACTACATAGATGATCCTATTTATCTCTGGATTGCATAGGCTGCATGGCTACAACTTGCTGAGCCAGCTTGTAATAGGAAATATGGAAAGAGCACATTTGCATAAACCCTTACCCTGTGGTAGGCTTACCCCGTGCCAGGAAGGAACTCTGTTTTGCAGGGCACTGTATGTCTAATGTTTTCTTAAAACAGTCAAAGTTTTGGAACCTAGGCAATAACTTTTTAAGAAATATTGTCTCTAGAACCTTGAGTCTACTATTAAGTAAAGGCTTCTGTGGTTTTCTGTATGCTCACTGGGAGAAATCTAGTAACTATCTTAGCAAGGGATGGGGGCCTTTAGGAACTATGCAATTATTAACAGGTAAAACTTTACTCACTTGCATAAATCCTATTATTCTGAAAATGTAGAGATCATAGATGGTTTTACATGTTTATCAATCCCCATTACTCAATTTATTTTAACTAGGGTACTATTTAAAAAGTGCTTAAATATTTTAGGCACTGCACACTTTACAGATATTATTCCACTTAATCATTAAAACAATCCTAAGAGGTATTACTGTCTTTATATTTCTGATGGAGAAATGGAGGGTCAGAGAAACTAAGTAATGTGTCATAGCATCTAAGTGAATAAGTCAAGACCCAGGTGTCTGACTCCAAAGCTTGTTTATTCCAGCCTATGCTCCATAAACAGATGCTCACAGTTTAGATTACAAGACCTGGAAAAGGACAAGAGAGATGATGTTTACCTTTTGGAGGTTAAAATTGAAACATTAAAAAATTTAAATTTATTAAACTGAATGCCTAGCATATAAATACTGAGAAAACTTATAAGTGAAAATCTGGATAGAAATAAACCTTTTTTAAATTGGTATTTAGTAAATCAGAATGAGCATGTATCAATAAGTAAGAATAGTTTTCTCTTTAGTGATTAAAAAACTTTAATTAAAAACCAGGTTGTGTTCTCTAGTGCTGTCCATTTAACATTGCATGATTATTTCACGTAATTAATGTATGTATTAAATGCTTTCTGATATCTATCCATTGTCTGGTTTCAGTGTGCACCTGGCCCATATCATTGCATCGCCTCTGACTTCCACACATGAGCACAATTTACTCTGTGGAGGAGCTGCAGTCAGGCTGCTGGGCCCCACTTTTCTCCCAAGCCCACTGGATGGAGAATGCCTGAGAAATAACATGACCCAAATGAAGTCCGCCCCAAAACCGACAGGGTGAGAAGGGTGAGAGTGAATGTAAATACCCTAGCTTTCTCATCCTTGGCCATCCTACTTCAAAGACATGTCATTTCCCACAGTACCCTTGTAGATTGAGCTATGGTCAGTGATAGTAGAATTTAGCAATGTACTTTTTATTATCTACATTTCCTTCCCTGCATCAGCCCCCATGACTGTGTCAGTATTTCCAAGTGAATGACAAAAACTCAACCCTTGTCTAAGAATTTGCTTCAGAGGGTAACCCCAACTAAGGTATTTCTTATGTGCAGAGCTCTGTAGTGGTGGAATGTTCCTGTGAGATAGACATGGTTCTTTCCCACAAAATTTTTGTGAAAAATGAAAATTATCTTTATTTCTAATCATTTTATCTCCACATATATATGTTTACTTGTATTAGGTAAAGGCAATGTGTGAATAATTGGCACATACACAATACACAAAGCATATACATAAACATATAAAACATACAATACATATAGCACACACCCAATCAAAACATCTCATTGGTAATTCACAGCAACTTTAACTTTATAAAAAACAAGATATAAAACTGAGATCTCTAAAAAATAGACCTGAATTAGGACAATTTATATAGTGTGATAAAGTATTTTTAAAAATTCCTTTTCATGCACATAGAAATAACATGAAACATTCAAATTACATAATTTCAAAGTTGACAGGGAAAAAGCATTTTGTTTTTAGCTGTGGTCAAATGTCAAATCCACTTACAATGGAAAACAAATACCTACATCAGTGTGTTGACTACAAATACATGCATTGCATTTTTCTGTGAATGATTCTGAGTACATATTGTGTTGTTATTTCACTTTTATCTATTGCTACAAGTTAAAATATTTTCATATCCAATAGCAATGTTATCCAAGTATTCATTATTTAGTATTGCTAATGTCACTGCTAAAAATCATGCCTAAAATAATTAATTGTGAATCAGAACTTAGATGTGACAAAACACAACAACAAAGATACCAAGAAAATAATGTGACGTGCTCTACTGTTAACTTATAATTGTGCTCTACAAAATGCAGTGGTAATGCAGAAAATTTTTTAAAGGACACTGAAGGAGAAATGTTTATAATTTTCTAACCCATATATTGGCAGGTAAAGATGATGGGAAAATGCTGGTGACATGGCTGGAAGATCCACATACCTTATCAGCACAAAGTATCGGTAGATTTATGTGCCTTGAGAATGCCTCTTCCATACCTTGTATTTATTCCTATGGATAAAAATAAATTTTGAATGATATACATTTTGAATTTCAACACTTCTTCAAGAATATGTCTCTAGCATAAAATGCAAATATTCTCTCTTCAAGGTTATCAAAGTGCTAATTACGCATCATCCTTGACAAAGTGATATGGGAGAAATCTATCTAAAATAAGGGATTCATACAAGCAACTAGACATTTAATTTTTTATTGCAGTGTATTTTGGTTTTATAAAACACAATTGGTTTAGTTATTATCAAAATCCTCAACAAACATTTATTAAATCCTTCTGGATGTATATTCTGAATGTTTGGTTATACAGGTTCAAATGATATAAAAATAACTTACATAAATGATGTAAAAATGTAATGAATACTTCATAATATTTTCTAAGTCAAATGCAGTATTTCTAATGGGGCCAATTTCGATGGCAGGTTTTTTTGTTCATTTGAGGTTTTGTGTTATTTGTAACAAATAGCTGGGTGATCAAACATCCCTGCAGAGGAATATGCCTTTACAGGAGTTCTGTGACATGATTAGCAATATAGAGAATATTATGTATCACTTTTACCTTGATATAAAATGTGCCAAGTGCATTTAGATATTATAATTTTTCTAACATAATAATTAAAATGTTTATCATGATCATGATTAGTGCTTCAATTTTCTATTGTTGGTCTTTTCTCTCCCCTATTAACCTATTCTATTCTATTCTCTTTACATGTTTAGTTAAGGTACAGTATTATACAGTGTTTTTTTAATTCTGAGAAGAGAATTCTCTTTATTTCATCATGTTAGTTGAAAAATTGAAGTTAACTTTAAAGTCTTCCCCTATTCTTAATAATCTAAACATTGTGCTATATAGCACATAATATTTGCTATTTAATTATAGTTTTGAAATTTATTAATAGAACTGAACAAATCAACTAATGGAATATATAGTTTTTCTTTCTGCTTTTACTTCTTCCATTCTTGTTATTTCCCTTCCTTTCTCCTTTTCACATATTTCTTTCTGTTAAAACATTTAAAAATCTTTTGTTTGTAGAAACATTTTGTACTGACTATGCTTAACTTCAGCAGAGTGTTTTTCAACTTGAGAACTAAGTCAGCATTTAGATTTAATGAAATCACCATCAGAATATAAAAACATCAGATTTTGCATGTGACACATTAGAAAAAAAGCCAAACCTTGTCAAATCTTTGTGCTTCTGAGTCCAGCCATGGCATTGCCTGAATTCTGGAATTTCCCCTCCATAGAAACTGCTCAAGGAGACCTGGGAAAGCAAACCGCTTTTCACCTCCGATTTTCTCCAACTGCCCTGAAGCTAGGGTTCAACAGGGAAGGAGGGTATTACATCTGGGAGATAATTTGGTCTGCCCTGGGCCATACATCTGAACTTAAATGACAGTTCCCACTAGGTCTTAACAGAGCCTAGAGACCCAGTTAAGAAGGTGGCACACTTGAAGTTTCTGGGCCTCTGGTTTAACCCAAAATGTGCAAAAGAAGACTGACATCAGCAACTTGTCAGAAAATGTCTTGAATATCTGTGTCCTGTATCAGTGTCATATCACTACTACAAGATAACAAAATGGGATATGCTGAAACCACTGAAACAACTGATGCTTTATCTGTGTTCTGAGCAGAAGTATTGCAATGGTTAGTTTCATGTGTCAACTTGTCTAGGCTATGATACCTGCCATTCAAGCAGGCACTAATCTAGTGTTGCTGTGGAGACAGTTTGTAGATGTGCTTCACATCTATCATCAATTGACTTTAAGTTAAAGAATTTACCTTGATAATTACCTTGGGCCTCATCCAATCAATTGATAGGCCTGAGGGGCAAAAACTGAGGTTTCCTTGAGGAAGCAGAAATTCTGTCTCAGGTTTGCAGCATCATCTCCTACCTGGAAGATTCCAGCCTAATGACTTGCCCTACAAATTTCAGACTTGCCAGTCTCCTCAGTCACATAAGCCTATTCCTTGAAATAAATCTCTGTATTTTGTAAATACAGATGCAGACATGGGTATAGATGTAGATTTACATGTGACTGGTTCTATTTCTACGGAGACCTCTAACTATATGGTGCTCAGTAAAAGCATTCTCCTTTGCTGGAAAAGCTAGCTTTTTAACTTTCTATCATGCAAGGGATCATCTAGGTTGTATATAAGTAGAATTTAATTTTATTAAAAAACTACAGTCACAAAATAAGACTGATGTCTGTCTTCATTTTTCTCTTATAATACTGAGGCTGCATAATATGATTTTGATTGCAGTATATAACGATTCATATTATAACAGTATGACTCTTGTATGACTAGTGTATTTTAACCTGCTTTTACTTATTTTTGTCTACTGTACTTCTTTTTTACCCCACAACTCTAGTTTTTCTATGCTTTAGATTTTGCCTTAGCTCTTCTGACAGTACTTATATTTATTGCTATTTATATTATTAAAATAATTCCTTTAGCTTGAAAAGGAAAAAAAATGAATTAGTTGTATCTCATCTGTCAAATCTAATAATTGTATAGTGGTATCTGGAAGAGTAAGACTAAGAAAGATTCTTAGTCTATGTTCCTGTTTAGTAGGAACAATCGATGTCTGTTATTTGCCAAGGCTGTGGAAGAAAAGGGGCAGGAGAAAAATGTGGCACTTTCAGAATACTGTTATCTGTCTATATGGTGATGCTGGAAAAATCTGTATCATCAGCTCTGACCTCTTGAGCTCTGAAGCAGATCCAGTTACTTCCAGATTTTTCTTTGAATAGCACCACCATTCATCTAATCGTCTAAACCATTAAAGAGACACTCTTTTCTCTGTGCCCTTCATTGCAGCTGACACTAAGCCTTTCCAGTTCTGCTTCCTAAACATTTATTGTATCTGTCCACGCCCCACATACAGCTGGTCATCTTCCAATCATAGCAGCTAGTTAAAGGTTTGTTTTGACTCTTCCACCAAACAGTGAATCTTAAGAACAGGCAATCAAATTTTTCTTTTCATACCGAAGGACTAAAACAGTCTATGACACTGAGCAAGTTATCAATAAATATTTGATAAGTGTATGAAACCCTTTATAAAGTCTTTCCCATTCCCACCAAGATTATGTCTAACTTGCTTTCCACCTCTCTGTGTTACTTCTTCCTAAGTGCTCTGAAAGGTACTGGAGAAATTATTTGCGCTTATTTGTTAGCATGACTATGTCACACTTGTACATGTTAAATTATTTATATAAACTGCATCCCAAATCATCCTTGGATCACATACTCAGTACAATTTCTGCATTTATTCTCTTAACAAAGGTCCAGTTAAAGAAAAGGGAACAAGAATTGTTGAGGAAAGGAAGAATCAGGAAAAGTGCTGATGGTCTAAGTTCCAGATGCTTTTACAGTCAAAGAGAATGAATATTATGTTTTTAATATTTATTTTTATTAATTTTACTCAGAACACACACATGCATGTTCTGAATCAGTGACAGATTAGTTATTATTGTGTAGATGATAAAAATTTCTCTGACCCTCTTTGTCCCAGTTTTACCCCTGAGACAACATAATGAAAACCCAATGATAAAGCTAGTGCAAGTATGGTCAAATATTCCATAGGGGAAAGACAAAGAAACATGGATTTTCTCTGTTTATATACTGGAAAAGGAGGCAGTTGCCTCTATCTTCTCTGCCAAAAGGAGGCACAAAAACCTCTGCCCCTTGGAGGTGGGATGAAAAGACCCAGGGTTCTCACTTGGGTTCCCCAGGTACACTTCAGTGTTTCTTGGTTTACTCCCTAGAGATGTTTCCAAGGTCAAGGGCATGATTTTCCCTTGAGCTATAAGCTCTTATCTGAGGAGTCAGGTAACTCTCTGGAGTTCTCTCACTACCTATGTAGGTGAATATTAACCTCTCAATACTTGCTTTTAGCCCAGGGTTCCAGGTTTTAACAAAATTTATTCAGAAAGCTCTAACTCTGTAGACACACAAAAAATATTTTCTCTACAGTGATATGGTATAGCTGTAATCTCTCAAGACCCAGCCACCCAGTGAAGAATATTTTGAGGAACCATAGCTGAATATGGGGATGTGAATTAAGGGAACCAAAGTGTAGTAGTTTTAAGGTCTATGCAAGGAATTGGACCAAAATAGAACCGACCAGAGAAGCATCTGCAGGACTTTACAGATATAATCTTAAATAAGGATATTATGGCAATGAGAAGCAGCCACATGATTGGAATAAAGTGAAAATAATTCTAGAATATTATGAAGTTTATATTCCAATAATATTCCTAATGCATTAGGTCTAACAGATTAAAAAATCTTAAATAAGATATCAGTAAATCAAATAGAGTGCTATATTAAAATGATAATACATGATTATTTAGAATGTTTTATTATAGTGATGAATATAAGACATTTAAAAAGTATTACATTTAGGTAATTAAGCACAACAATAATTTAAAGTTGAAAATAACTTCCATTAACTCCATGTTTAACAAACCAATTATTCAGTCTCAATAATGAAAAACTAAATATGATGTTGGTACCAAAGTAGAAAGGCAGATATATGGGATAAATTAGAAAATCTAGAAAAGAAATATATATGTGTAAGGAAAAGATGGGTTACTGTAAATATAAGGCAATTACTTCTTTGGGGGAAATTAAGTGAAAGTATCACAGATTTTAAGTTATAAAATTCCAGATGGATTAAAGAGTTAAATACAAAGGAATTTAAGTTTTTTAAAAACAGTAAGAAATAAAGGGTGAATATTTATCTGGTTTGAACAAGCCTTTTCCAAATAAGACATCAAAGATCAAAGATGGAAAACAAAACAAAAAATATAATTAATATTACAGGCCAAGAATATTTATGACATGTGTGACACAGGAATGTTAAATGTCCAACATACTTAAATTTCATGGAACATAATAGAAAATTTAAAACACAGTAATAGAAAAATAAAACATAAAAGCATGAATAGACTTTCATCAGTAATTGAATTCAAGTGATCCATGGAATATATGAAAATAAAAATTAGATTTACTTTTCCTCTAATATAATAATAATAATTATTATAATTGTGTTTTATAATATCATTATGTTATCATAACAAGTGTAATATCATTATGTTATCATAACAAGTGTTATTCCATTAGAAGATTATCAGTATTGTTTTTAAAATCCCCCCATCTTTGAGATTGTTTGTAAAGTGGACACTTTCCCATACTGTTGGTAAGAAAGCAAATAGGAATGATTGTTCTACAGGGTAATTTCCAAATGCATATCAAACGTTTAGAAGATGCACATTTTTTAATTTCAACCTAGAAAAGCATCCTCTCTACATAACAAGAGAATTCAACAGATGTCAGCAAAATATCTGGCAATAAGTCTATAGTAAAATTTTACATAGACAGTGTAATACTATGAAAGATTAATGCTTCTGTGTTTGAAGAAATGTACCTGCATAAAAAAAGAAGTGAAAATAAAATCAGATTACAAATTATAAACATCATTTTAAAATGAAAATTAAAATATATTTCCAAAAGAATTAGAACAAAATGTGGTTAGCTGTGGATGGCAGGTTAATGGTCATTTCAGTTTTCACCTCTGCTCTTCCTCCTTTTTCTTCTCTTCCCCCTCCCTTTCTCTAATACTCAGCTCATCTTCATTCCCTCCATCCAGCCTTTTTACCTTTCTTTCCTCTCCCTCCCTCCCTTCCTCCCTTCTTTCCTTCCTTCTCTTCTTCTCTCTCTTATTTTTTCTTTCTTTCTTATCCCAGTTCATACTTTGCATAGTCTTTCAGTAAAAGTTATTGTTTCACAATTAAAGAGCAAACTTAAAAAATCATATCCCCTTTAGGATATTGTTGGGAATGATGATGTGGGGCACTCAAAGTGAATGAATACTGTTTTTTTAAATAAGCTTCTTCCTGTAAGAGTAATCATGTGCCTACAAGGTTTCCAATCTGAGTTAAAATGACTTCACAGTAAAAAAAACTGTAGGTATTGCATTTCTATTCCTTGAGTGCTCATATTTTGTATGTATTTATTCAGTAGGGAAAGCTTAAAATTATCTGTGAGCTGAGACTGCATGTATATGACATACTGTAGTAGATGAAGAAAGAAGAAACATTCTAGAAAAATTAGATTTAAGAAATCTTTCAGGTCAGATTCTTGAAAACAAATATATAGATGCTACAACATATATTCACATAGACAGATGCCTACATACATATATATTTACATACATACAGGTAATATACTCATGCCTGTATATATACATAGAGAGAGATACACACACATTCGTATGCATACACACATATACAGTAGACCCCCACACACACCCGCCTTGGATTCTCTAACTTATTGTCTCAAAGAATCACTTGAGAAGACGCACAAGGAATTAAGTAGATGTAGGTGAATAGTATTGTATTTGTGTGGCCCTGATGTAGAAATTTTATTGCAGTTAAATTTTTAGAGCATAAAAGCCTTAGGTTTCCAATTGCTTTGTCAATCCCCAGTTTTTAAATTGGTTCACAACCATACTGTGAAATTTAGAGAAATAAACTGTAGTCTTTAGGACAAGTACAGAGTTTACAGAAATAAATAATAAATTTCAAAGTTAACATTTAAAAATAGATGTGAGAAAATATTATTCTCTGCTCTCACAATTTCACCCCTTGTCTGTTTCCATTATTCACACTTTTTTGCTATCATCTCGGTTTTTCTTTGCAAATCCAGGCTGTGAAGGAGGATTCGTAAATCATCCCACTTATTTTTTTCAAAATGGGATACATGTTAATCTGTAAATTAGAACTGAAATATTTTTGAATAATAAATTCAACTATAAAATAATTTCACTTTCATCATTCACTGATAATATTAATATTCACACATATATATGTATATATATATATCTCATATTATTTACTGTCTTAAGTCTCATTTCAGATGAACATCAAGTTATGTCAGTAAACGTGAAACATGCAGGCAAGAACTGAAAGATGTTTTGCTGTTTCAGAACACCTTCAAATCAATGTGCACAAAGTCCTTAAAAAAATTGTTGATTTTTAAAATTTGGAGCCTGTTCTTCAAATGCAAGCCTGAAAGAAATGTATTCTGCTGTTACATATAAGTGGGATATTATATGAGGTCATGGAAAGATGTATCTTATCATAGCCTCTTGAGCATAAACACAATAAGAGAATTTATTCAGCTTTTCTTAAAGTTATCTTTGATTCTTATAATGTTGTAATAACATCAAGGTACAATTCAGTAATGGAAAAAGCTAATTTAAATACATGTTTGATGTAATTTTAATTGTTGACATACTGCTTAGACTTTTCCACTTATCTATCTCAATGGAAACTCCTGAGGATCAGGACAGATGACTAAAGAAAGACCTTTTTATGCAAAATGTATTTGCTTGAATTTTTGAATTCAGTGCCATAATACTTGCATATAGTTTGGGAAAGTCATAATTGATATTATTTCTGACAATTTTTGGAAAGAAGGTATTTTGAATATATGCTTTTCTTAGTAATCTGATAACTATATGGCACACCTTACCCCCACCCACCAACATATGCAGACAGTCAACCAAAAACACCTGCATTCACTGTTACATAGAAAAAGAAATACTACAATTTTTCAGATAAAGAATATAGACTAAAATAACAAAAAAAAAATAACCCACAATTTTTAAAAATAGCAACATCTAATAAGTGATGAAGCTAGGAAGAAAAAAAAAGTCTTCTGGAATTCCAGCCAGGTATTCAGTTCTTTACAACACAAGCAAAAATATTCCATTGGAGTGATCTAAGGAGACTGACTGACTGAGAGCATGTGAGCTGGAACTTAGAATATCCTAGGAATAGCAACTAATAATTTGTCAAAAAGGAAGAGGGAGGACATCTCAGGTGGAAGCAAAGTTCATCAATGCCATTGAATGAAATATTGGAAATATCTGATTTTGAGCCCCATTTCCCTTCAGCAAAAGGAGGATTTAAAGGAGAGCTTTGCTTCTAGGTTGGACCTCCATGTGATAACGTCAACAATCTACAGAGGTCTTCTAGGGGTTATGGAGATGGGCATTCTTCTGAAATTTCTTTACTAAGAATTCTGAGAGAAGCTATGCAATAACACCATTGATTCCTTTATGTATTCACACATCCAAAAATGTGCTTATTCGTCATTTAATAATATATGTCAAGCACAATACTTCATCCTAATGATAGAGCTGTGAACAAGATGCAGTCCTTGTCTCCACTGGGCTTCTGTTCACGTATGTGTTTATGTGTGTGTATGTGTGTATGTTTGTACATGCAAACAAACATGCTTTCTGTTAATTGAGGGTGTGAGGAGAGGGAAATATACATATATTAATATTAAATCAGAAATGGAAAAATGATAAATATTGAGTTACCAGTTCTTGGTACCAGGAAAGTATTAAAATTTTGAGCAAATTTGTATGACATGATCATTGGTATATTACAGAAAGATAACTCTGTGGCAATGTGTCCTATAGAATCATAAGATGAGAGAATGACAAAAGCTAGGTTAGGTTGTGAACTATTATAAAACTGTAAAGGAGATGATTTGAGATTCAAATGGCAAGCTTATCTGAGCAGCAGAATTGTGTCAAATGGCAGAGAGAACATCTGACGTTATTTTACCAAAATCTAAACATCGAAAGTAGAACAGGTAAGGGAATTAACTCAAACAGTTTCCCATTAGCTACTTTATTTTAGTCCCATTCTGGGGGTAGGCATACATGTTTCTTGCATTCCCTGAGAGACCAACACTTATGAAACTAAGGTGGGGAAAATTGGCAAGACAGTCAATTAGGTCACACATTCCAGAAAAACCAGGTCAGATGTTCACTGCATAGAGACTGCCAGACATGATCTCTAAAGGAGAAATTTAACACAAGTGTGAAATATGCTCAGAAAAACAAAGTCTGTTTCTTCTACCTCCCACCCTGTGACTGGCCCCTTGCTCTTCCACCACCATTGGTTTTTGGACATCATAGGAATTCAGAAATGATTGTTTAATGAATGAATAATGACTAAAATAAGAAAGTTATGAATTAGGTTGGATGTTAAAAAGTAGGGGAAATAAATATACAATCTCTAACACAAGTTAATAAATAAAGGTGTGATTAATTCAAATGTATGATAAGTCTAGACCTCTCAAAGGACATTTTAGGTTAAGGAAAAGTTATTTGGAAGATACCAAAAACTTGACTATAAATATGGCCAGAGGAGAAAGGGAAGGGAACTGGGGTGTGAGAGAAAGGAGGAAGAAATTGAATACAGGGCACATGATGGAAGTAGAAATACTCTTAAGAAGAAGGAGAAAAGTCTCTTATTTTTTAAAAAAGACTTTTTTATATTTAGAGCAGTTTTAGGTTCACAGCAAAATTGAGAGGAATGTATGGAGTTTTCCCATACACCGTCGGCTCGCACATGCAGTCTTCTGCATTAGCACCATCACTAACCAGAGTGGTGCATTTGTCACAACTGATGAGCCCACATTGACACAATACAATCACCCAAAGTTTATAATGTACCTTAGGGTTCATCCTCAGTGTTATACATCCTGTAGGTTTGGGAAAAATATAATGACATGTATCCATCATTACAATGTCATTCAGAGTGTTTTCACTGCCTTAAAAATCCTCTGTGTCCTGCTCTCATTTTTTTCTCCCAGTGTTACACTGAATACAAAGGAGTAAGAAAGCCAAGCTTTCCAAAAGGCTTTTTAAATATTTTTAACATTATTAAGTTTTTTAGTCAAAAAGCAGACTTAATTTCAAGGTAATCAGGCCAATCAAGGCTCAGAGCCATGTACCCAGGGAGATCAGTAAATTTCTCTTAAGGGAAATTTTTAATGACAAGACAGATAGCCATCTGATAGACTCCATTTGTTTCGATTGTTTCTGCACTGTTGGAAAAGGTGACTTTGAGGTGGCTTCCAGCCCTACATTTTTATGATTCAATGATTCATTTAAACCATCAGTATTAACTATAGAATAATAATTCAATCAAATCATAAAATTTTGCCCCTAGGTTGCAATCAATTTATGTGGGGTCTAATGTTTCAAACAAATAGCTTTTATTACAATTATGAACACACATTATAAAACTAGACATGCTTATACTTCATTTGAACATAACTATTATATTCTTAAATTCTCATCCAGCAAGACTACATGTGATTTCTAATCATTTGCTTACCCTGCCAGATCTCTCAAATTACTATACATCATTTATGAATTAATACTTCTAGTGTATGCTAAAATGTTAAAAATAAAATTGCTGTATAATACATTATTTGACATAGTTATTTCAATTTTATGCATTACTTGTATTTAGTGTTTATTACTTGAAAGTTCCTTCCCTTACTTAAATGTGTAGGTAATTATAAAAAAGTATTTACATAGAGGCTGCCCTAATTTCTGATTTATTAAAAAGTAGATATGTGCTATGGATTTATTTTGCTAGTGCAAGGATGAAGCAGTAATTACCTCTATCATCTTGCAGTGTTTTTTTAATAAACTGAAGTATCATTGATATACAGTCTTACATTGGTTTCAAGTGTACAACACAGTGGTTCAACTTTTACCCAAGTTATTAAATTCTTAGCACCACTAGAGCAGTTACAATCTGTCAACATAAGAAGATGTTACAGAACCACTGGCTATGTTCTCCATGCTGTGCTATCTCTGTGACCAACTTATATTATGACTGAGAATTTTTGTGCCTCTTTATTCCCCTCCCCAACCACTTACCCCAACCGCTCTCCAGGCACCGGTCACTTCTCAGTGTCTATGAATCTACTGCTATTTTGTTCATTTTGTTTTATTTTTAGGTTCTACGAATAAGTGAAATCATATGGTATTCGTCTTACTCTTACTTCTGGCTTATTTCACTTAGCATTCATTTTACAGTATCTTTTAAAGATGTTGATGGAAAAGGCCAACTTTAAGGTCCACTATTCTTAATTACTTGATCCAGCATAAATAACTACTTACAATGGAAAGTAGTACACAGCATATCTTATTGTCTAACAACTTTAACCTATAATAATATATGTGTGCTAACAATTTTCAATGTAGATTTAAAAGAAAAAGATCAAGATTGTCAGCATATTTTACATAAATGTTAAAAAAAGTTCATGTATTTTAAGAATAGTATACTGAAATGTCATGTTGACAGCTAGAATTTTTTCCCCTAGTTTGTGCTAAAATATTGGTGCTCCAAACCTGTATTATGCAGATAGGTTATACAGTAACATACTGGAGACAGAGATTAGGGATTATAATAAAACAGCATGTTAAAAATCCTTGTGTTTATGTGAAGCTTTTTCTGGCGGATCATTGAATAACCTATTTAACTCTATTTCATGATTATTTATATCAATTTGTCTTGTTGCCTCTGCTAATTGGATTTTAACTCTGGAATGCTTAGAGTCTGTGTCTTACTCCTGTAAACTCCCATACCTTGCTTTGCCTCACTCTTCACTTCCCATTCTGATGCCTTAAATTCTTTCCTAGTCCTGGCTCCCTGGTCCACCTGCAGTGTGGTAAGTCTATGAGCCAGCATGAGCTGCATGCCAGGTGAATATCAGTTGTAAAAAGAATCACCTGTGTTTAACTAACAGCTTTTTAAAACTCAGAAACCAAATTTACTCTAGTTCTTACTAGTTAAGTTGTATTTTTTAAATTTATTTTTTAAATATATACTTTAAATATTTTAATAGTAATGATAATATCAGTGTTGTAAAAACAAAGCACTACAGAAAAATGTAAATTAAAAAATCATAGACTGTCCACTACCCCAGTGAATTCTGCTGAAATAACCATTTTTGCTTATTTGGAGTTTGAATTCTGAAAATTAAATCCATAACTGTAAGTAATATTCTTCTTTACTCTTTAGTCAATGTTAGGCAATATCAATGGGCTTTACTTTGAAAGAGGAAGACTACTTCACTTTCCATCTGTACTTTTTATTAGTTATTCTGGGGGTTGAGGGAACACCAAAACAGAAAACCTAGATGATAGATTACTAACAAAAATAGAGCCTGACTTTCTGCATATTAAGGAAAATATCCAATACCAAGAATATAAAAGGCTTCTTCTGAGAATACAAAAAATGGCAGGAGAATATAGCTTCCATTCTAACAAGAAAAAATAGGAAATCTACAAAAATCCTAAATATTTTAAGGCCTCAAAGTGCTGAGATAACAAAACAACTGAATGAGCTAAATTACAAGAAGTGACAAACCCTGCTTGGAAGATGGGCCTGGGCAGTATCACTTTGTCCAAAGCAGAGGGGAGAACAGGAAGCCACCACAGAAATAAGGGAAGAGCTGAACTTTCAATGAATTTTTAAATCCTGAGGGTTAAGATGGACTGATAGTCTTAAATCTCTGTGGACCCTAAAAATAAGGGAAGTCTGTGCCTACTTTCACACTCCTTTTCACAATTTTTTTTTCTTAAATGTTCAGAGGGAAATATGGTGTATGGCAGGGAAACAGAAAAATAACCTCAGAACTGCAGGCATTCAGATCTTGCTTAAATCTGAAGGAAGAGCAGGAGAACCTAGAGAACTCTAACCATCCTTGCTTTCTGGGATATTCATTAAAAATGGGTATTAAGTAGCTGCATCTGCCTCCTCAAGAGGAGTACGAAAGCTGGAGGAGAGAAATGTTCTCAGACATCTGGCACTGAGGGCCTGAATAAATCTGAGGCGCAAACAGGAAATCTGAGGAAAACTTTTTCTTACCTTAGACCTTATGATGAATACCATAAAACAAAGCAATATCACAGCTTAGGAGCAGGAGCACTGAAAGGATATTCCTTGAGAAAAGGAGGAGGGGCACAGGACCAGCCTGTCTGATAACAAAGTAAGATAATTGAGAGAAACTTTTCTGGAACTCCAGGCCTTACATTGGCTATAAGTAAAAGCTAACCTTAGCTAGACATAGATTACAGAGCTCAGAGATATTCCTCCACTGAACAGAGATGCACAGGGCCTGCCTCCTCTGAGTACAAGGCTCTGTCAATCACTGAGGGAGGGAAAGGAGCATGCACCCCACTCCCTTCTCAAGTATGAGGGCAGACCAGAAGAATTCAAAGGGTGTATGGAGCACTAAATACAACTAAGGCAATATCAAAGGCCAGGCCAGTTGAGTAACAGTCAGGATTGATTCAACTTTCCCCATACAAATGGCCTGAAAGAAACAAGTCGTCTTTTCTGGATGCAAATAATATTAAACTTAGTTACTACTGTTCTTTTACACACAGTGTCTGATATACAATAAAGCACTATGAGATGCCCACAAAAATGCAAGCACACTCAACACATTGGCAAGAGAAAAAACTGTAAAACTAGAACCAAACCCAGATACGGTCCAAATGTTTAAATTATGAAGCAGGGCCACAAAACCAACTATGATAAATATGGCAAAGTACTGAAGGTAAAGGTAGGCAATGTACCTGAATAGATAAGGAATTTCAACAGAGAGATCAGTGTATATATAAATGATACAAACGGAAATTTTAGAAATAAAAACATGATCCTAGGGATTAAGAATTTTTTTGGTGAGCTTGTTAACAGACTGAACACAGAGAAGAAAGAATCCATTTGACAATAGATCAATATAAATTATTCAAACAGAAACATAAAGATTTTTAAAAAGTGAAAAATAAAGACCAGAGTATTTGAGGTTAGTTTGCAATGTCAGACTACCTAACATATGTGTAATTGGAGTCCCAGGAAAAAGAAAAACAGAAAATGAATGGCAAAATCGAATATTCAGAAGTGAGGATTTTCCAAAATAAATAAAACACCAATCTGTATATTCACAAAATTCAGAAAATACCGAAGAGGATAAACAGAAGATGAACAAGGCGAATCACATCAGAGTCAAACTCCTAAAAACTAATGACAAAGACAAAATATTAAAATCATACCAAGAAAAAAGAAATAGTAAGAATATAGCTGACTTCTCATCACAAATGGTAGATACCAAAAGACAATTGTCAATGTTAGAGTCTGTCACCTAGAATTTGATATCAACAAAAAAGTCCTCCAAAATTGAAGGTAATTTTAATATATTTTTAGACAAATAAAGCATTACAGAACAATTTTCAAGGAAAAGATTTAAATTTTCATAAAGATAAATATTAATAAATTTGACTATATAAAAGTTTTAAAAAATTGTATTAATCAATTTAAGCCAAATAAAAACACAATGTTACACTAAATTAATACATAATCCAAAGACTGAGGAAAGATATTTGAAACACAAATAACTGAAAAAAAATTAGTATTGCATAGAGAAATTCCACCTATGGGTAAAGAAAAGTTAAATAATACAATAAAAATGAAGAAACTATAGATTTGAAGGACTGAAAAGAAATAATTTTATTTATTTGGTTATTTCTTTCCACTAATTTTGACTTGTTTTATAGAACTCCCATAGTGAGATTTCATGATCTATATGTCATATTTTAAAATTGTTCATTATTTTTTTTGCCTTTTGATCTAAACTCTTGAAAATTTCTTAGTCTATTTCCCTGAGCACAAACTTCTTATTTAAGCATAAATATTTATTTTGTCCTTCATTTTTTTTTATTTTAGAAATATTTCAAATTCCTAAAAACTTTTGTTTCCATTTACCCCCCACCTATTTTTAGAATCACATCTTCTATTTAATAGAAACTGAAAAATCATACATTAATTAGTCTTACATTTTCATTAGGATGAATGAAGTTTCTTCATAGTCATCTGAGTCACTTTATTATTAGCTTCCTACAGTTTCTACTCATAAGAATGTCGTAGTATATTTTTCACCACTAAACATCCTACTCATATTTTAAATTCTGATATTTCAAACTACATTAAAGAAACATAGGTAGTCCAAAATACTTTACATGAATTTGTATGATTTGTTGAAATACATTTCTGCCCCAAAATGTAGCTTTCAAAATTACTAGCATAGCTAATTGAACAAAATTTTCCAAATTCATATCTAATTGAATAAAATTTTCTGAATATGTTTTAGGGTTCATTATTTAGTTTCTCTTCCATTTATTTCTTTTAACAAGACAACATCACAGTCCAGCTTACTGTTGACAGTTTCTGACAAATGAAACATTTTACTTTTCTCTGGAAAAATCCATCTTTTAACTTTTGTTTTAACAATTACATACTTAAAACTCATCTATATTATGTATTACTATCTAACAGATTAGTAAATGAAAGATTATTGCTAGTCACTCATTTGTTAAACAGTTATTCATTGACCATCTGCTATGTTCAAAGTACTGTGGTAAACACTGTGTATAAAGGAATCAATAAAAAAATATATCCTGCCTTTTGATATGGACTCTACAGTGGGGAGACAGACATCAAACAAGGACTCAAATAAATGCAGATAACTGTAATTTGTAAGTTAAGATATAAAAAAGAAATATGGTGATCTAATAGACAAATATTTTCTCTTATCGCACCTAAAATATAACCCACTAGTTTTTCATGATGCAGCTAAAGTTTTGAGCAAATCTTACTATTTTCACTAGCTTACAATTTTTTTTTATTGTCCTTGGTAATCATAGAAGAATTCCTGATAGTATTTCTTTTTAAATGTTGATAATACATCTTTGGATATTCAAAAATACAGCAAACTATTTGATTTTTAAGGAAAAATATAACATATTTTTTCTATGAAGCATAGCACATTAGCACATTAAAAGTCTCCTCCAATAAAGTGAGGGATTATACTAATTTCTGTCTATTATAAACTAATTTTAATTATAAAGATATGAAGAGATTAAAAGCTTAAGAAATGGGAAAAGTTATAACCTTTTATAAAAAGAGATATAAATGATATAGCTAAGCATGAAATAATTGGAGTGATTAGTTTAACCTCAGAAAAGTAAACTTCAGAACAAGGAATATTACCATGATAAAAGAACGTTTCATAATGTGAAGGGGACAATCTATCAAGAACATGCAATAGTCTTAATGCCAACAAACCTGGAAAAAAAAATTTATCTATACCAAAGGAAAGGAAAAATTCTGTACTCTTAGAACACTTCACTTCTGACACTTTGTTGGGGTATTTATCACAATACTTCATCATATTTAGTTAACTTGATTTTTATTGTCTTTCTTTTTCCTCAAGCATAGGAATTTAATTTGTATGTTCACATTTCTCGGTACACACGAGAGTGCCTGGCACAAACTGGACAGTAAATATATATTTGTTAAATGAGAAAATTAATGAATAAAATGGCTTAATAAGTGAATTAATAAAATGGTTACTGTTACACCTTGCTAATGGTCTCCATATTTTTCTGTTTTAAGTCATTTGGTCATTTCTGGTTTTTCCTAAATTAAGGCTGCATAGGTGGATAATGCCTTTAGTTAATAATCTGGAAAGATTTAAAAAACATGACTGGAGGAGATCATTGATATGAAATATAAACTTTACTGGGAACCTTAAGATAAAAATATAAATATTGCCATAAGACATTTTAAGCACAATTATAATATTTATAAAAAAAGAGTGGACTCAGAGAAATTTTAAGGCAGTGAAAATATTCTATATGATACTATAATAGTGGACACATGTCATTATACATTTGTCAAAATCTATAGAATGTACAACACCTAGAGTGGACCCTAATGAAAATATGGACTTTGGAAAATAATGTGTGTCAGTGTAGGTTCACTGATTGCAACAAATACACCACACTGGTGAGAGATGTTGACAATGGGGGAGGTTGTGCATGTGTAGGGGCCAAGGGCATATTGGAAGTCTTTATTTTGGGCTCATTCTTAAAATTGCTGTAAAAATTAGTCTATTTTTTAAAAAGAGTAAATTCTTCAGTTTACTTGGGAATTCAGTGTTCTTAACAAACAGTGAGATATAATATTTTTAAAAACATTTAAAAATACTCTGTGGTGTTCCATATTTGACAGCAATTACCTATATTCTTTGAAATGAGAAGACATTTTTATTTCATCTAACTCTTAAAGTTATTTAACCATTCTATTTTTAATAGAAAGGGATTTTTAATTATTATGGGCATAGACAAATGCTTAGGAAAATAATTTATGATGAACAATTTATTTATGAGAAGTTCTCGTACATAGTTTTTGCATTATTCCCCATTCAACTTTTCTTAAAGATTACAGGCCATTGTTTCTCTGCACCAATAATGAAGTCTACAACAGGCATTGAAATACTAGTATTTGTCATTGGATCAAATAAGATTTAATTTTTTTAGTAAAAGTTTTAGAAAAAATGTCTTAAAGTATGCACTGAAAGCACATATGACTTAAAGTACTAGAAGTGAATGAAATATTCAAGAAGCTTATATGGATCTTAAGGAAATTATATCTTTTGAGTTTAAAGAAAAAAATGACCCTATGAAATGTGCTTTGTCAGCATCAACTTTGTGTTGTATTTTTATATTTACAAAATTACACAGTATAGGTCTATAGGGCTGTATCTGAAATTTCAAAAGCAAATAAATTCTGAAAACGTGAAGGTTTTTACAAATAACTCATCTGACAGTAAAATCTGATTCGACTTGAACTCATTTGATGGAATACCTGAATTGAAGTAATATCAAGCTAACTACAGCATTTATTTATCCCCCTCCCTCTTACTGTGGATATTTATGTCACTCTGTGGATACAACAATAAGGTCAATTAAAGAACACTATCCTAGGTCCAACTGAAAGGTATTATAAAATAGATTGCACATATATAGTACCACTGTTTGTACAGTCTGATAATTCCTGAAATCTATAATCCTCTTTCCTCAATGGCTTTGGATAATAAATTGTTAACCTGAAGATACCTATGAAAATAAATATTTTACATCATGGATGTGTGTTCATTGAAAAGTAATGTGCTTAAACCAATGCCTGGAATGTAATAAATGCTAAATAAAGGTGAACTATTTTTATTAACCTGAGAATTGATCTCTCAACTATAAAACAAGTGTTTGCCAGCTAGAAGTCAAATAGGACATCTCAAACTCAACGTGTCTAAAACAGATGAATTCACTTCCTCTGCCAAAACAAACATACAAAAAACACCTGCATCCTTTCCCATCTCAGTTTAGTTATTGCAGATCTAGTCTTCAGTTATTCAGATCCAAAACCTTGGTACCATCCCTGATATATTTGATACTGTTCATTCTAGAATACGAAGTATGGTAATATTGGAAAATCTCATTAGAAGCTGTTGGTTCTAACTATAAAATATATTCAGAACCTGATCACATTTATCCTGCTCCAGTGTTAGCCCCTTGTTCTAAACTACAGACAGATCTCATCTGGTTTGTTGCTACAATACCTTATCACTGGCCTGCCTAATTTTGTTTGATCTTTCCCCACTGTATTCTCAACAAGGTGGCTTAATGATCATTTAAAAACCTTACTCAAATCATGTCACTCTTCTGCATGAATTCTTGAAATGGCTCTCAATTTCACTCAGAGTAAAAGCTGAAGTCCACAACCATCTACAAGAACCTACATGATCTGTCACAACTTTATCTCTGAAATTACTTGCTAACATTCCTTGACTCACTCACTGCCTTCTAGGCACACAGGCCTTCATATTCTTTCCATACGCCAGGCCAGTTCTCACCTGCCAGCCTTATTCTGGCTGTTCCCTGACCTTTGTATCTCTCTTCTCACAGGTGGTTCCTTTGTTAAATTCCCTGTCAAGTTCAAGTATTTGTTCAAAGGATATCTTTATTCTCAAAGTGAACTACTCTGTCCACTCTATTTAATAACAAGCCCCCACTGTCTCCAACCCTAACTCTCTGGATTTCCCTCATCCTGATTGTGTGTGTGTATGTGTGTGTGTACATATAATAACACTGATCAGTTTCTAACATAATGTGCAACTAATTCATTTTTAAAGTTAATTTCTTATTCTAACTCCCCCAAGGATATAAATCCACAAAGGCAGGGGTCATTGTTTTGTCCACTGTTGTACCCCAAGCACCTAAAACGTAATAATTCCTTAATAAATATTTGTTAAATAAGTAACTGACTCATACTCAATTTTTATATTATTTGAAAAAAAAGGTTCAGAACTATAAACAGTTTTTACTAATTTCTAAGAAGGGTGTCTTATTTTCACTTTTAAAGATTTCTTTTTGTCCTTAATTATTTTTAGCTTCCTATGCTTGATTAGAATCCAATCCACATTTTCCAGAACTGAGAGAAGATTGCAGGAAAGCAATTGCAAACATCAGTGCCTACATAGAGTATATGATGAAGCTGGAAGTATGACCAGCTATTTAGTTTTCCTTGGTACTTCTTATCCCAAACCAAAGTGTTTCCAACTTAGATGCACATGGTGATAGAGATGAAATGTTGTTGCAGGGAGGTTGGGAGAGGATGGAGTTTACATGGAGTATCAAAATCAATTGCTTTAGCAGTTTTAGTATAATATGTGTTTAAAATGATTTAAAACACAATAGTTAAAACATCAACGGTTGGCCTGATTGAAATAACAATTTTAGAAACAAAGATGAAAAATACTCATTTGCTTCTTAAAATATCCTTGTTAATATTTTTTGCTATTTTTAGAATATCTTTTTGTGAACTAACACTATATACCTTTACTAGCTAAAAAGACATTATACAATGACAGATTTTTACACCAAATTCCCAAAAATGTGCAATAAAAAGAATATAATTAATAAAATGTGAGCATTCATATTTCTCACAGGCCTAAAAATCATATAATAATTTTCATATTTTTTCCTTCCACATGATATAAATCTTTTTCATTTTGTAGGCTAAGGTGATAAGAAAACATTAAATCCTTATTGGTTTATTTGATATAGTCCATAAAAGTTACAAATACAACAACAGTAATGTAAATAAGTAATAAGAAACTAGTATCTCATATGTGTTTTTATTTCTATTTCAATGAAATATCTAGGACACTGAGGATATTTGTTAATCAGGACTTTTCTGATTAGAAAAAGAATTCTGGAACTAATTTTCTTCTTGTTCTTCAAAGAGATTTATATATACATATAAGTGTATTACACATATACATTTTTATTCATATGTACATTTATATGAGTGCATATAAGTACATATATATTCATACAGAATATAAATATATGCACATATATGGGTATGTGAGATACACATTAAGGTGTCTAAAGTACATATATATGTTTTTTCCCCTCTATGGTTATAATGGGTTAATCTCTCTCACTCCCAAGATTTGTTATTTTTAGGACATTTACCTCTTAGTCTGATTACTATGCATATGGCCTCAAAGACATTTTTCAGTCACTTTATGAAGAGTGAGTTTTTAACTACTTATTCATTTGTCATCTCCTCATTATAATTTTTTCTACTTAAAGAATGAGGACACTGAAGTTATTTTGCCTACCTGGTGCCCATCTTTTCCTGTTCTATCAATATCTAAATTTTCATGTGGGCATTCACCTATCTTCTCAATGACCTTGTTCTTTAAGGAAGCTGCACTTTACCCCAGCCCATATGCATGTCCCTCCTTCTAGCTGGAGTTCAGGCCACAGAAGCCAACACAGACCAAAGAGAAGAAGGAGGCTTATATTGGGAGAGTCTGGATGTCTTAGTCCACTCCTGAGGGAGCTCCCTGGAGGCAGGCCTCTTACTGATGGGTATGGACAAGTAGGGATGCATCCTGGGAGCTGCTAGCCTTCGTCTTACACGATGAAGGGAACCAGCACTAGGATCAACAGACTGTATGGAAGACTGAGAGGAAAGACACGATATAGAAAAACAGAATGTAACTGGCATTTTGTGACATCATTGGATAAGCTTCCCCTTCCACCATCAAATTCTCAATTTTAAGTTTTGTATATCTATAAATTTCCTTTACTGAATTTTAGCCTAGTTTACATTAGGTTTTAAGTCCCTTGAAGCTGCAAGACTTCATAGGGACAAAAATTATAGTACATACAAACTTCTTACATAAAGGATTTTGAAGCATACACTTTAGTAACTCCATTATTGTACCAATAATTTTGTTTCTTAGTTTAGAAAATTATATCAAGGTCTCTGACTTTTATTCCCTCTTTCTCTCTGTCTTATGGCTGAATTCAGGCCTTCACACTATCCCTTTTATCCAAGTAAACTACAATGTCTTTTTAGTAAGTGAGTCATTCCCACGGGCTGCAGAGCTCTTACATTTGGGAGGACATTTCCAATCTTTCCTACTGCTTTTCTTTGATAAAATCCTTGGCCAAGGAGGTGAATACTAATTATTCAAAATTATTTTACTGTCATGTTTAATATTTATTTTCCAACCATAGAAGGCTGACTTACTTTGTAACATCTTACTTATTAATATTATGCTAAATTGAATCTTACTGACTCAGATTCTAAGACAGAGCAGAAATTTGCTCTTACACTCCCTGAAATAAAAGATCTGATGTTGAACCAATTTTAGTATAAGAAATTAAACATTTAAGCTATTTCCAAACGGCCACAAACTACAAATCAACATAAATATTTCATTTAATTGTCCTTTAAGAATCTTTACTAGGGATGCACTAAGTCATCTTTAAGCTGATAATGAAATACCACTAAATTACAATTTTAAAATTTATGTATGTAAACAGTACATTGGGTCCAATTTACTAATATGTGAAGCTGAAGATGATAAATCTGCTCATTTAACATACTTCATAATTTTAAATTATCCTTATTTTATTTGCTGTCCCCAAAATTAGTAGAGATTTTGTGATACATTCAAGTATTGTAAAGGTAACCTATTATGTATCAAATAGTATCTTTGTTTTACATATTTCATTGATCCTCACAACAATTGTGTGGAAAAGATAATATCTCTATACTTCATAGGTGATGAACTCTTGTGTCACAGCATAGATTGAAAGTCTCTTGCTTTTCCACAAATGCTACTTATGTTACAAGATATCTTAATAAATTTTCATATAAAAATATTTTATAGTAAGACTGTCTTCATTTAATGAAATGTTTCTTTATTTATCCATTTTTTCCCCACACAAGTCCCTAGTGATTTCAGTATTGTAGGTTTATATAATAATATAATAAACTGGATATCCATAACAAAGAGAACAGCATTATCAAGAGAATGCAGCTTAATTGAGATGATAATACAATTCTCTATATCAACATAGAACTTGAGTGATTATCTTAAATGTGTCCTTTGAAGAGAAAGAGCCTCTCAAAGGGATCAACAAATATTCATTAGCTGGTTCAAATCTTTCATTTCATCAACCTTAATTCATAAAATAATTAGATTTCTTAGAGCCAACATGTAATTTGAAGATAGCAAACTATGACTTAGCTAGGTTAAAAAGAAAATCCTCTTCCTCCTCCTCCTCTTCTTCTAATGCTTCTCCTATATTCTTTTTTTTTTCTTTTGAAGAAGAACAAGCAATGTCACCTGGGTATTTTTTCACAAAGCTATAAGCTGTAACTGATCTAGAACATCCCTCTCATCTTCTTATGCCCTAATAATCAGCATGGGATGGAATTTGGTATTGATAAGCAGGGATTAAAATGGAGGGTAGACACATTGTCACACTTCATTAGTTTCTAGACAAATGTTCACTTGTTTCAAGAAGCCTTGTCGACTGTAATATGAGGCAGAAGCCAGTCAGAAATGGACTGAGTGGCAAAATGTGGCTGTAGTTTTGAGGGAAGGGAAGATGTTGGATCAAGGGAAAGGTTTTATTTTGTCTGTTGCTTTACTCTTAGGTGCTGTTTTTAATGGGATATTTCACCATAGTTTAAGCGATGTGGGAAATCTAAAAGGAGTTTGATGATAGAATGGAGAAAAAGGACTAATGAGAAAAAGGCATGAGATCTGAGCAAAAGTGCAGGAAGTAGTATTTGACCGAAAAGAAAGAGGTTTTGCTATTGTAAAAGCAGGTAAAAGAGAAAATGGAGTTCATACATATACAGGTTTGTAAAGTCAACAGCATTTATTGCTGAATCTGCACATCACATTCCTTCAGGCATATGTGTTAGATATGGACAATTTCCCTCTGCTATTGGTATATTCTATTAGATTAGATATCATTAGGAAGTTACTTTCTTCCACCTTTAAAAATTCACACTTTATCAGTAATCCTATTCTTGTATGAAAGTAATTATAAACATTTAAATTGAAACTTAAGTCAAAATTTCTTTTGAAGTTACTAAACATACAGTTCAAGATAGAGTACCAAATATAGTACCAGAAATGGGTAATACATTTCAAGTTTTAATGACTTTTATTTTTCATAAAATTAATGCATTAAAAAAATTCTGAGTTTAAATATTTATTTCAAAAGTTTAAGAACATATTTTAAGTAAAGCAATCTCGCATGCTATAACTGAGAAGTGAATTATTTTTCTTTTTGTATTAAACAGTAATTGAAGAATTAGTGCTGGAACATTTAACTAATGAATAAAATTAGATTTTTCTATTCAAAACTCTATTTTCAGTTAATGATGGGTATTTAAGACGCTAGAATATGGATTATTCTAAGAAATGTCATAAGAGCTTTCAGAATGTGGGTTAGATGTAGATAACTTAATTTATAATTATGTTTAAAGGGATATGCCTTTCATAATTTCAAAGGTAGTTGCAGAGTAGCAAGCAATGTTGATCTTCTTTTAATTTCTACTTCTTTAATTTCTTCCCATGAAGAGATTGATTACCAACATATTGACAGACCACATAAAATGTTCACTGATTTGTGACCAGCTTAATAAAGTTTGCCCTTTTTTCTACGATACAACAAATGATTTAAATTAGGGAATTTTTAGTCCATTCCATAAATTTATATATTTCTTTCTTGAATCAAAGTGACATGGAGTTCCCTAACGATAGATGCATGCGGTTAAGCCCACCTTAAAATTTTTCTTTGAGACCTTTCATAGACTAACACTATCACATAATGTTTAAACAATGATAAATTATGACAGACTTCAATGAGATATACAAAAAATTGTTCAGAGCACATGATATGTATATTCAATTAATTCATTTCTCACATATGAGTTGTGAAGCTAGGACTGGCCTAAACTGCAATAGATGAAAGTGTCATATTTAATCACACTAAATAAAATGTACATCCTCAATCAACAGCTTGTTTAAAATACATTTGAAATTGCAAATAGCTTACTAAGTGAACAAATTAAAATCACTCGACCTTGGCATATTTAGGATATGATATATAACACACTTTACCTCTTGAGCACTCAGTATATATTTTCTAAAAATTATGGAATTGCTTTAAAAAATATATATTACTTTGCATGTTTAGCATAGGCTTGGCTAAAGAATTAGACTTTGGGATGGTGCAGAACAGAATGTGAATTAATTCATGTCTTCTAAGTATTTGTTAAAGAACTGTTTTTAATCAGTAAATTTATCTTGAGTGTTGCAGGAAAAACTGTCCTGCATATTGAAAAGAGTCATCAAACATAAGCATTTTCAGTCCCTGAATGCTTGCTTTTATATAGTTTATTGTATTAAAAAATTAAGATTCAGTGGAATATAATTTCCTAAATGTGTGGACACAGTTTTCATGTTCAATAAAATTGATATAGACAATTTGGGACTCACAGAATTCATGAAGTAAATGAGATAAATCACATACTTTGAATAATTTGCTGTAGACTATTCATGATATATGGCAGTGCTCATTGACAATATATGATAGAGTCATCTGAGTAGGGATTAGGGCCTTATTAATGGCCTTATTTCATAGATGAAGAAATACTCTGATTTCTGTCTTTGGGGTTGAGAGATGTCTGCTGCTTAGGACAAGACCTCCACAGAAGACCATGTGGAAATCAAGGTGGACCTAGGTTAACAATGTCACATGGCTTACATTTCTCTATGCACATTACCAGTTAAGGAGAGTAAATAAGAATTTTGGGGTGATGTGCTAGTCAAAGACTACAGGTTGTCTGGATGGCCAATCTCAGGATTCTGGCAGAGGGTGTGGCAGGCACTACAGGCAGGGATCATGACAATGACCATATCTTTCTTCAATTGTTATTAACTGTAGACGTTGCTCCTGTTTTATTTCTGGCTAGTACCTTTTTTCCCCAAGGATAGAATCTTATATGGCTACCTGCTAACGGGGGTCCTGTTTCATCACAGATGGACCATTTAAGAATTACATTGATATAATGCCTTATTAGCTGTATAATTAGAAATGCATGCTTAAAAGGGCATCTTCCACATCAGACATTTTAGATACTACAATTTCACCCCAGATTCATGTTTATTACAGATCCTTGAGAATTCTGTTCCCTGATGATTTGCCAGCTCTGGAATGGCATATTTCTATACTACTTTTATTTTCAAGGTATCTGCCATTTAGATCCCAGAGGCCAAGAACATTGTTAGTGTGATTTGGGGCAAAAAACTTGTACTTCTATAATACAGAAATTGATTATATGTTTTCCTTATTTTGATGGTGGAGTGCCTAATATAAGCCCATATTTTCTTCCCTGAACATTGCCATCTTTAGAATCAGAAACAAACGCTTTGCAGGTGACTGATGGCAGTCAGGAGTAGAATCTGTCATTAAAGTCCAAATAGGACTTTTCTCAAGACTTTGGCTTCATTGTTACAGCGTTTAAATCAACTGATTGTAACCTGTTAATGACACCACAAGTCACTAGCTATTAAGGTTTTTAATTACCAAAAGATTTTTAATTTAGAAGTCAAATCCAATTGCAAGTGGGAATTACAGGAAGGTCACTTAAAATTTTGCCTTCTAATCAAATTTTTTGGAACTTTAGACAATATGGATCAAATGTCCAGTTAAACGGTAACTTTATAATTTTAAAATCATATTTAAGATACAGAGTTTCCTCCTTATTTACAATATGGAGTTCTGTAGAAACTGTGGTTGGTTTAAGACTTTTTCATAAAGACTACTTACTTTTGGTACCTTATTGTTAAAATAAAAACTGGGCAAAAATCTAGATGACCTTCTTGTCCCTGGAAGACTTCCATAATTGTAATGAACTTTCTAAACTTTACTTATAAAAGTTTGAATTCTTTGCCTGCTTAGTTCAGCTCTCTGAAGTGAATGTGTGCCTTTCATTAATTTTCCAGGAATTAGGATTGCAATGGTAAAAATGCCCTTTACGATTTCTTTTATATTGAACTCTACTGTAAATGATAAACTTTAGGAACACAGGCTATCCGATTTATATCAGTTCAAGAATATTCTAGGAATGTGCTAACAGGCAGTCCTTATCTCCACAGTGTGCATGTTAATCTTGAGATGTTATAACTACTTACACTGGAAATGTAAAAATAGCTTATATATACTACAGCATGATAGAAAATGATGAAATAGTGCCAAGTTAGTATCACAAGAACACAAAATGGATCAAGGTAACAAAATAAAGAGATACAGGTCTACGGCCTCTTCAGGATGTCAGAGGATTATAAAGATCAGGCTTGCTGAGCCCAAAAGTCATATCTTACTCTTACTGTTTGGGAGCTAACATCAGTTGCCTCTGTGGTGCCAGCAAATTCTCTGAGAAATATTTATCTTCAATAATTTGTGTTAATGAATATGTAGCTGGTGTCAATGAATGTTCTTGGGTTTGTTTTTGCTTTACTTATTAGGTACTGCTATGGGTAAACTAGTCTCAAAAAAATGCCAGGTATGAATAAATATAAACTTTGAAAATTACTAATGGCATAACTTGGACACTTTAATTAATAGTCCTCAAATTCAGTTTACTCTTCTGGCAAATTGTCTCAATCATACCTTGAAAGAGATTTGTCAGGATTAAATAAGCTAATGGGTGAAAACAGCTAACACTTCATTTATGGTTATTCCATAAATGTTCTTAGTTCCATTCTTGTTTGAGTGACAAATTTTTGTTGAGCCTTTAAGTTTACCATGATAACATAAATATATCAATTAGATATAAAATGCAAAATTGTGTGTATCTTTGGAGACACTAACACAGTGTTTTTAATAGGGATATTTATAGTAACAATGAATGAGATAAAACTAGAATAACCGATTAGACTTGGTTGACTTTGTTGATAGTTCTTCCATGGACTCAATATACCTCAGTTTAATATTGAGAAAACAATTGAAGATAAATTGGGATTAAATACATTAAAGAGATTTTTTTATGTATCTATATTTCTTCTTTAAATTTATTGTTCTCAATAACTTTTTTCTCACTTAGGTATTTAAAGCACAAAATTCTGTTTAAAACATTGTTGTGCCCAAAATAGAATGTATATATTATGTATATGTATATACCAAACTATGATGTTTTTCAGATTTATTAATGTCCTTCTGATATAGTTATATACTCTAATGAAAACTGAATTTATGTTCAAGATTTTTATAAATTCAGAGGTTTTTTGGAAAATTCAGAGGTTTAGAGTTAAGGAAGTGAATTTATGATCTAATTTTACCCTTATTAGCTGTAGAACTTGAAGTAATTTACTTATATTTTCTCAATTTCTACTTCTGCACAATAGTTCTCTGTACTGTCAATACTAATAATAGTTTCCTGCCTCCCCTCCATGCCACCCACACTGCTACCTATTTCGCAAGGCTCTTGTAAAAAGAAACTAAAATGAAAAATATATATGAAAATGTTGAACTAAATATGGTGCTTCCCTTGAGCTCAGGAGATGCACAAAAAATATACATGTTATTATATGTTTGTATATATGACGTCTATATGAAGTGCTTCATTACCACTTCTGAAACTGAAAACAAATTTTCAGTCTATCCCCAATAATTTTTAATACCAACATTCCATCTCCTATTTGTTTCTAATGTCCGCTTCAGCTATTTATTCTCAGAGTTTGTGGCCTGCTTGAGATGGGTAAAACACAAGACCAAAGTGACTTTCCTTAACTTTTGAGGTGTGTGATTATTCAGATCATTTTGTGCTTTGTGATGTTTTCTTCTATAAAAAATTATTTACTGTAACTGGAAAGTGAGAATTCAGAAAGCCATAAATATACAACAGATGTTCGGTCAAGGGCAGAAAATTCTATCATTTTCTCTGAATCCCTTAAATATATTACACATATCATTTTCTTTTGGAAGCATCATCCAAGAAATTTGGAATTGCATTAGCAATACCAGCTCAGGTTATGATTGTTGAAGTCATAAAGAGAGAAATTAAATAAACAGATTTATTTCTTAACAATGGGTGGCAGTCATTTCAGGATTCTGGGAGAGATCACAAATTGGAAAGAGGAGATACCAATTTGAGTCAAAGTACTTAAAGACTGCATGATTCTGGTAGATGTAATTATTTTGGAACATACAGTTAGTACAAGTTGAAGTGAGGGAGACGTGAAGAAAAAGATATAAGAGGTTACCAAAATTTTAAGTATCTAGGAAATGTTAGCCCTTTAAAATTATAATGTAATGTTTAAGAATGTGGATTCTGTTATCAGGAAGACTATTTGTGACAATTTAACAGCTAGTGACCTTGATTGAGCAATTTACCTTGTCAATATAGCTCAATTTTCTTACCCATAAACTAGAATATTAATAATAATAATAACAATTACAATATTACATCATTCCTAGAATGCTTTTGTGGATTAAATTGAAATATCTAAAGCACTTAGAGCATGGGATAGGTTTATTCTCCTAACTATACAGATTAGGAAACCAAAACCTGGAAAGGTCAAGAATTCCTCTTTCACTGTAGTTGGTAATATCAGGACTGGACTGCATCTGCTTTCAAGTCAGTGCTCTTTCCACTGTGCCAGGATGAGAACATGATAATGGTAGTTGTGAATCATTAACAGTAAGAACAAAACACAAGTGAACTATGCCTGAATGAAGGATGAGGGAAGAAAGTTGTCAGGAGAAACAGGTAGACTAATAGTAGTGTTTATTGTAATTAAAAGATATAGCAAAATAGTATTCAACACATGTGCATTGAATTGCAAGATTTTTTGGAAGGCTTGATGACTTATTTTCAGTGTGTGGTGTTCTGTGGCTTATTTATTTCTCAGTATTTAAGGCCCTCTCTCCTTTTCTTCTCATTAAGCCACATTTAGTGATTTTCTCTCCAACTGCTCTAGCCTGAGATGGCTGAATTTTAGAAAGCTTTTAATGAAAACACAATAGTATGCAACAAAAGCTTTTATCACCATAGTGGAAGACACAGTTATTCCTCCCCTGGACTAGGGCAAAGGCTTGATTATTGATTTCTTCAGTTTATTCTTCTTATCAGCCGGCATGAGTTTTTAAAGGTGCAAATGAAATATTAGCCCCCTCCCACTCTTCAAAATCTTTCGAAGTTTCCATGCTTACTTTCAATGAGACCTAAGCTGTTTACCATGGATACACATGATTTGGCTCCTGCATAGCCCTCTCACATCACTTCATAATACTATTGTAGCTTATTCAGATCCAACCACACTGGACTTTTGTCTTTCTGTCTATCCAAAGAAATCATGCTTCCACTTCTTGCTATTTGCTTTGCCTTGGGGGCTGTGCTTCAAGGTCAGGTCTTATCACTTACGTCTATTGGAAATTATTTTCTTCCTTAATTTTGTGCTTCCTTATTTATCTGCCTCCACCCTCCCTTACATACAAAACAAAATGGAAGTTCCACGAAGCCAGGGATCTGTGTATCACGGTTAGTTCTGCAATATTATTACACTTAAGTGATAAGTGAAGAAAATAACTAGTAGTCCCGTTCTTGCAGAGATGAACCATCAGTATGGCCCACGATTTGAATGACCACTCCTCTTTTATTTTTACTGAATTTGCAGTAAATTTTCTTTTGTGTTTCATTTACTACATCACTGAAGGGAATTAAGGGAGTCTCTAGAGGTCAGGTATGTACATGAAAAAAGAAAGAATTGAAAATTGAACCCATATATTTCTGAGGAATGCAGCTTGATTTTCCGAGGCAATCCACTGAGTAGTTTCAATGGCCTCTTAAATAATTGTATTTTCTTGAATCAGTATGCTGTGACTAAGCTCCTTGTGATAACAAAGGATTGATTTCCCTCTTATACTTCCCTTCCAAGTTCAAACCCCACCTTGAGAAGAAACAATTAGATTCCCTCCAACTGTGACGTTACTGATGAGCTTGTTCCATGGTCAATGGTGAAAATCAATTTTCATTTAAGAACCTACAATACTTTGCCATTTTCCTTTTTTTGCAGTCTTTATTGATTCTTCCTTCCATGGAAAGACACTATCCATTCTGCTGTAGCCAGGTGCTGTTGCCAAGTTCCCATACTAACGGGGTGAAAGTTCCCAGAGAGCTTCCCCAGACTGTCAACAGGCCCACTTTTTAATATGTGATGAAGGCCATTCTGTCGTGGAACATGGGGGAACACTTCCATTTAGAAGAGACAGAGACATTATTGTGGCAAGACTCAAATAAGTTCTCTAGCCTTTCCAGTGAAATCAGGGTTGAGAAAGAGAAGAATCTACAATGCATTTTAAATTATTATTTTTAATCAAGTGCAGCCATTAACTTGTTCAGAGCAAAGAGCAGTTTGAAACAACTGCCTCTGAACTTCCCTAGTGGAGCCTCAGGGTGTTTCTTCTGGGGGGTGTTCAGTAGACATTTGTCTACAGGAAGAACAGCATTCAGCAGTAATTTCTGTATCAGTATTGAATACAGTGTAGTTCATAGATGTGCAGAAACAGGGCTCCTTATTTTACTTATACAAACAAGGGCTTCTAGATCTATACAAGCAATGACTCCTTGTTTGATAGCAAAGTCATTTTTGGATAGGTGCTTTCACAAATAGGGCAGTCTTCCTGTCTTTGTTTACAGTGAAGATCACCCAGGAAACTGCTTGAAAGTAAAACTGGTCTTTCCCATTTAGTTTTCGTATACAGGCCTTCTTTGGCATGACTTTGTTGATAAACATTGGTAGACTCTCCTTCTTGGAATGTTGTTGCATGCCATTTGTAATCGAGGATAATGTGACATTTAAATGCATGAACAATAGGCAAAAACTACATAACTTAAATTTTATAATAAATATAATTATTCCTGAAAGCTTATTTTATAAGTAAGAGTAGAGAATTAATATGTAGCCTTATTTAATAAAAACAGAAAGGGGAAGAAAAGCTGTTCTGGGATACAAATGAAAAAGTTGAAATAAAGCAAGTTTTTTACTCCAATACTGTGGCATTGTACCCTGCCAACAAAACTGTATTTTAGTTTAACTTTTTTTCATTTTCTTTTAAGTGAAACTACAATGAAATCATCTACAATGTACTCTTTCTTTCCTACTTTGTGAGTTATTTCTGCTATCTTTCCCTTCCTAACTGAAAATTAGAGAACTTTTATTATCTGAATTATCAAGTATTCTTCATTACAAAATTAAGAACTTAAATTGACAATAAAATGAGAAATATTTCCTTTTTATATCATGCTTGTGAGCACATGTTATTTATCTAACTTTTTTCATAAAAAGAGACTTTATTTTCGGTTGCAAATAACTTTGAAAGTGAGCTTTAGGTGTGTTTATTAATTGGAAGTGCAAGTTCCATTGTTATTTAAAAGTATTATGCTTTGTGTTTGACTACTTCATAATCCTAGAGATTTGGTGTGATCTTAATTTCATTTTATTTGTTATCTCTCTTTGCATGTGTTCATTACTTTCACCAGTGTATGTAGCTTTCACTTTGTTGGGGTTGCTGGCAGATTTGAGCATTGCCCTCCCAGTCATTGGAATGAGATAATCAGAACTTCCCTGGTTTACTTAAGAAGAAAGTGTGTTGAGCAAATTTGAATCACCTTGGAATAACAGCCTCACTGTCAAGACTAATGGATTTCTTAACGGGATCTTTCTGTAGATCTTTAAGTGTGTTGTGAGTGGTAGTCTTCCCCCCTCTGGGAAACTGACCTGTGTACCTGTGATGCTCAGAAGATTCCGTTGCTCCCTGGGAGGCCAGTTAGGCTTTTCTAATAAATGAAGCCAAAAAATAAGAAAGGAGGAAAGAACTAAATGAAATAGATTAAGATATGGTTTCTATCACCACCTACATATCTGCACTTGCTCGAGTGAAAAAGCATAAGTATCAGTTTTTAGGATGTTTCATAAGCAAGTGAGAAACATTGTGTAATGTGTATATTTAAGTGTGACTTAATGATAATATGTTTGTAGGCCATTAAGAATATCTGACCATTATATGATAATAAATTTGGTTTTTCTTATTGTTATTACCCACTCTGATACAGATTTTGATCCTGATATTGCACTGTGAAATTCTTCCTTGATCTCTCTCACACACATACACATTTTAATCTCATACTGTCATCACATCATACCCAATAGTTAGCACTATGTGCTAGTATTTAGAAGATAGAAACTGTATTATCCCCATGAAAAGTAGCATCTATGAAGTGAAAGGCAACTTCTCTGTTTGGGGTGGACGGTACAGTCACTAGGTCTTTAAGAATGTAGCATATAGGAACGTGACAATATGTCTTATTGGTATATTCTTTACGGATGTTTTTAATTTCATTAGATAAATCCTTAAAAATAATTTATTTGTGAGCTTTCAAGAGGTTTACTTAAGCCCTGAAGTTTTGTGCATAATTTTATCTGTTCATTTTTTTGACAACTACTTTAATGGCCTTCATAAAGGGAGTTAATCCCTTCTCTCCAAATTGTAAGAATTTCATCTTACTAAAGGCACAGTATCATTTGAGACATATGAGTGTTTATATCTGATTTCTTTTATCCTTCTATTATGCTGTCCAGCTCTACACAACGAAATCCTTTTTTATTTTTCTGACCAAAACTGTTGTTAGATATTTTATAGTCAGCTTTCAAGAGAAAAATACAGTTGATATTCTTATGTATATACAATTTCTATCAGAAACAATTTTACTAAGGAAAATTGCCCTTATGAAAATCTTATCAGAGAAAGTAGTCCCATAAAGTCAGAACTTTTCCTTCAGAGAATCCCTTTTTAGGATATCTGACCTATGAACCAAAGCAACATTTCCGATAAATTCTAGAAACACTAGAATAAAAAAAATTATTATGAAGCCAGAATATAATGCAAAGAGATTAAGCAAATCTTCCCTTTAAATTACCAAATTGCTTAGTGTGTGTTGATACAATCACAATATATTGTAAAAATGAATCTCTCATTGTCTTTTGTAATCAGGGTCTACTCTGAAAGCAGACGCTGAGAGCTGTATAAAATAATCATTAGTGCCTTTAGAATAAGCAAATGCTAACAATGACCTTGATTCCCAGAGAAAGAGTGTAAGGTTCAGTGCACAAAATATTGGTAATTAGCTTTGATTTTAGAGTTGTTGAAAAGTGTTAATTATTTAATGAGTTTTGTAGTGCTTAAGTATGTTTTTTTCTCAATGAAAAATTTATACAAATGGGTAATCAACACATTTGTATTTGCCCATGGAGGGAAAAAAAACACACAGATAATGTTTTTAATAACTCTCTTAGTCAAAATTTTAAGAGAAATGAGTCTTCTCTGAAACTCTTTCCCTTGTGTTCTTAGATAAATTGAAATATTGATGGCAATTTCAAAAACTTAAAATGCAATTTTCTTTAAGGAATGTACATTTGTTCCCCAAACTGATAATGAAAGAAATTTAAAACATGTATTTAGGCTCTTTTTGGTGTTCCAGGATTCTCTGTAAAATTTTTCATCAGAAATGCAAACATATGCTAGAAGTCAAATTAAATGATGCAGCAGTTATAAACTATTTTGCATCAAATATTTATATTCCAAAGTTCAGATTTATAAAAGTAGAGTAATAATCAACAGTATATTTCAATACATTCATGGAAGAAAATTGGGAATCGTACAGAACAATCACAATTTGAGTAACCTGAGTTTTAATATAGTTGAGGGCTATTGGAACTGTGTATCTGTTACTGAGTTTATCTTATCTAATGAATAGGGTAGTGACAAAAAAGGTAAGAATCACATATGTTCAGCAAAATAATAAGTAAATAAATAAATAAATAACCAACAAAACACACACAGTTTACAGAGTCATACTAGTCAACACGGATTTAAATGTTTCGCTATGCCATGGATCCCCTCCTCTCTTTTCTGTCCACTGACATGCTGAGGACATAAAAAGATATGGAAGCCATCAAAATACAAATTATTTTTTTGCAATGTGACAGAAGGCCAGTAAATTTTGTCCTAGCATGTTAGGAGCTCTGTCCAGTGAAGAAGGCTGAAAAGCAAAGAAAACTTCAAGTGCCAGACTTGTTTTGTTTTGGGGTCATCTGTTTCTAAATGTGTCATTTCAGGTTTTGATGGCTCGTGTCCAGAAAATGAGTGCCGAGCGAGACTCACTCCTCTTTCTCCCTTGGAACATACTGAGAGAAAATACTAGTTTTCCATTTTAGGGAAAGAAATGCTCTCTGCCTTTACTCAGATTAAAGCCTCTGGCTGAGAAGGAATTATTTCTGCTGAAACTTTTTTCATCTTCCCAACTCGGGAGAGCAGACTAAATGCCTCTCATCCACTCTCTTACTAATTCCTTTGAAGAGAGAAAGAGATCGCTATTCCAGTAACGCAGGCACTGAGAATCAGACTTTCTTTAATAGGCATTAAAAGATGCTGAACATCCTCAAGGAAGCTTCCTTTACTTTCCTTCTTTAGGCAAGCCATTGAGAACATAATTGTCAGGATATGCTCCTTGCAGCTCCAATGTTTTGATATTATTGAATTCCTGCCACTATGTTGCTACATGGAGCAGAGAACTCTTTCTGATTTGAAGACAGAACTATAGCCCTCCAGCATTACCAAAAATATGAGTCTCAAGAATTAGTTTTACAGAGGATGTTAGAAGAAACTGATTTGTCCTTTACTAAGTTATATTTACCAGTCCATCTTTTGTTAAAATTTTGCTTTGCAATATGATGCATCTTTCTCACTATTAATAAAATATCCATCATGCCTTCATTTGGCTATTGTCCAAACTGAAGTGGATCAGATCATGCAACCAGCATATGGATTTTTTATTATTTTTTTTATGGTGGATTATTAGTCCCAATTTGTCAGCTTCCATTGCATCCACATGTGCATATAATCTGAACCGCTAAGGTAACATTTTATATTTTTTAAGAGATTGATTGGTAGACTTGGCAACTATTTAAAAACATATGTAGTGTTCTTCTTTAAGAATCTTACCTTCCACCAAGTTCTTATTTTGAATTTCCCCTCATTGTCTCTATATGGGAAATATTTTATCTGGAACTGGTTAAGTGACATCATCTCAAAACCACCAATCAATGTAAGACATAGCCTGGAACTGATCAGTAAAAGCAACATTAGTTGGTGAAAGGATATTAGTAGTCATAAACTAGGGAAAGCTCTCAGAGAAATCTAAGCACTTCGAATTAAGAAATAATAAGTCTCCTTGAATAAAAGAGAAGAAAGGAAGAAAGAAAACAGGATAGAAGAAGTAGAAAATGATGTCAGTGAAGAATAGCTCATAGCCACATCTAGAGAACCAGATATTAGAAGCAAAAGCTAACCTTTTAAAAAGTATTGGGTCTTGCAAAAAAGTTATTGCCTGTTATCATATTAATCAGCATGAATATAAGATTAGGCTAACCAATTGTATTTTTAAAAAACTATTATTTCCTTATTTTGCTTTTTAAAATATTATTTTATTTGAAAGGAATAGAACATGGCAGATAATAGAAAGCAAGGTGTGTGTGTGTTTTAAAAAAGGGATTTAAACCTTATCATTAAAATAACTCTAAGTTAATAAAATAAGGAGATGAAACAGATGATCTTAGCCAGGTGGATTTTTCATTCAGCAACTAATTTATTATATAACACATACTGTGACCTTCTGAATTAAAAATGGAACACTCAATTTATTTTATATGAATAAAAACAATAATTCTATTTGAAACCTAAAGAAAAGTATAGTCTGAGTCCAATTTTAGAATTATGAAAGTGGTTGGTTAAAATGCATTATTCTGGAATATTTTATGCCACTGCCCTATTCTTATTAAAATATATTTTTCATATCAAGTTACATGGCTAATACATATGTCATACTTTCAAAATAAAAGAAATAGCATATGAACTAAGAAAGTTAAAACTGGTCAAAAATGTTTAAAGACTAGTTAATAATGAAAATCCTGAATAGCTTATAACATTTTATTTTGCCTTTTGACATCTTCCACAAGTGCAACAAGAGATTGATTTTGTGTTTGAACTTTAATCTATTTGAATAAAATTTTATTTCATCTTTTTATCTGCATTTTTATGATTGCTCACCAACAGATACCCTTTCATTTGCCATATGACTTCTCTCCCATTCTTTGTCGGTAAATAATAATAAAATTCATATTTTTAAGTAGGAAACAGTCTAAACATTATTCTAAAAGATGGAACTTCAATGCCAGCCTTTCTTTCTATACCTTTTGTTCATTTTCTGGCAGTTCTTGGTTAAATTAGGTTCTGAATGGGAGGCAAATGAAGAGGGAAACAATTTGAGCAGACAGAATTTAAGGTGGCTCCCATGATGCCCTTTCTGCTGGTGTTCACATGCCTGTATCATTCCTTGAGTACAGGCAGGACCTATGACTTGCTTCTAAAGGTAAATTTAAGGTGTAAAATGTGTTGATTTGATACATTTGCGTATTGTTATATGATTGCCATTATAGGGATAGCTAGTACCTGTATCATGTCATGTAATTATCTTTTCTTTTTTTGTGGTTGGAATAATTAAGATATGGTATCTTAGCAAGTTTGATGATTTCAATACTATATTGGTCTATATTTATTATTCTGTGCTTTAGATCTCTAAGATTTATTTACTACTCATTGCAAGTTTGTGCTCTTCATATCTCTTCTATCCCCCCCCACGTTTTTTAGATTCCACATTTAAGTGATATCATACAGTACTTTTAATTTTCTGTGTGGCATCTTACTTAGTGTAATGTCCTCAAGGTCCATCCATGTTATCACAAATGGAAGGATTACCTTCTTTCTCCTGGCTGAATAATATTCCATCATGTATGTACCACACCTTCTTTTTTTTTTTTACAATCTTCTGAAGCATAACGAACAAGTTCTTACATGGTGAACAAGGTCTTACATAGTGAATAAGTTCTTACATGGTGAACAGTGCAAGGGCAGTCATCACAGAAACTTTCAGTTTTGATCACGCATCATGAACTATAAACAAACAGGTCAATTATGATTATTCGTTTGATTTTTATACTTGATTTATATGTGAATCCCACATTTCTCCCTTATTATTATTATTATTATTTTTAATAAAATGCTGAAGTGGTAGGTAGATGCAAGATAAAGGTAGAAAACATAGTTTAGTGTTGTAAGAGGGCAAATGTAGATGATCAGGTGTGTGCCTATAGACTAAGTATTAATCCAAGCTAGACAAGGGCAACAAAACATCCACGGATGCAGAAGATTTCTCTCAAAACAGGGGGGTGAGGTTCTAAGCCTCACTTCTGTTGATCCCCAATTTCTCACCTGATGGGCCCCCTGCGACTGTGCCTGTCTTAGGTTGTTCCTCCCTTGAGGAATCTTACCCGTCTCTGGCTAACCAGTCATCTTCCGGGGCCATACAGGGAAATGTAAAGTTGGTAAGTGAGAGATAAGCCATATTGTTTGAAAAGGTTAGCTTTTTACTTCTTTGCAGATTTATGCCCTGTGGCTTCTATGCCCAGTATTTGTCTTGAGGTATCTTTACCACTTGGAAGAATTATGATACTTGGTAATTTCGATATGAGGCACAAATTCTACTTAGGGGTTGTAATTATGAAGGAAGAAGAGAAGCTATAGAAGTAGCAGACCGAAGAAAACATGGGAAGGTTGATTATTTCTTTGACATATCTTCTTGTAGTGTAACATAAGCATGTATAGGTTTTAAATTACTAATTAAATTGCGTGCACACATTAACATAATAGGAATACAGCTACATAACCAAAGCAGAACTACAATTACCAGCCATATCCAGTGAAACCAAGAAAACCAGTTAGGCACCCTAGGCATTTGTGAAAACTTATCAATGATATGATGGATATTGTCTAACTGAATTTGAATATTTTGAGAAAAATCAAATTAAAACAACACATTCCTGGGAACTGTTCACATCCCATATGTTCTTGTAACAGTAGATAGTCTATAGTCGCAAGATTTTGGAGCGCTGCAACTTGCCCTTCTCCTAATTCTTGTACCACACCTTCTTTATCATTTAGCTTTGGTGGGCAGTTTAGTTGTTTCCATATCTTGGCTTTGTGAATAGAGCTTTAAGTGCAGTACACATGGAAGTACACATCTCTTTGATATCCTGTTTTTATTTCCTTTGGATATATACCCAGAAATGGAATTGCTGGATCCCTAGTCCAGTCTTTAGATAAGAACTCAGCTCTGGCTGATGCTCTACAGTCTTGTGAAACACTAAGGAGAAGAATCAGCTAATCTGTGCCTGGAATTTTGACTCTCAGAAAGGGTAAGATAATACATGCATATTGCTTTAAGTTGATAAATTGTGGGGCTCATTTACACAGCTGAGAAAACTAATATGCGGTTGTATAGGACTGTGGTCTCCTGAGAAAGCTCTTCTCTTCATTGTTGTCACCATGATTATCCCCTAAGCATGTACTTGTGTGTCAAGTACCTTCAGGGCTTTCAAAACCAAAAAGAGAACAATAAGATTCAGTGAAGAGTAAGTGATTACCTCACATTAATGGGAAAATGAGTTCTAGGATGCTACTTATTTTTCAAAGAAGCAAGTTGTTCCATGTATTCCAGAAGGAATGATGATTCCATTATTTCTGCATTTTCTTCTACATTTTCCCTTGACCTTTCAATTGTCCCTAACACAATTTCAAGCTAACTGTAGAAACTAATTAATGATGAAAATGATTATTCATTTTGATGACAAATTATTTTGTCAAGTTGGTTTAAAATGTATGGTATTTGAAAACATGTCCACACAAGGATGTTTATAGAAGCTTTATGCATAATTGCCTAAAACTTGGAAGCAACAAAGTTGGTCTTTGGTAGGTAAATGTATAAACAAACTGTAGTACAACTGGACTATGGAATATTATTCAGCACCAAAAAGAGATGTTATGAAGCCATGAGAAGACATGGAGGAACCTTAAATAAGTGAAAAAAAAACAGTCTTGGAAGACTGCATACTGTATGATTCCAACTATATGACATTCTGGAAAAGACAAAACTATGAAAAGAGTAAAAAGATCAGTGGTTGCCAGGGGTTGGGGGCATGGGAAGGATGAGTGGGTGGAACATTGAAGATTTTGGAAGCAGTGAAAATACACTGTCTGATACGGTAATGATGCATACATGTCATTACGTATTTGTCCAAATACATGCAGTGTACAGAACAGCACTAAAAGTGGATCCTAAAGTAAGCTATTTAGGGACTTTGGGTGATTATGATGTGTCAATGTAAATTTATCCTTGGTAACAAACATACTATTCTGGTAAGTGATGCTGGTAATGGGGGAAGCCATGCATGTCTAGAGAGGAATATATGGGAAATCTGTATACCTTCTCCTCAATTTTGTTGTTACCCAAAACTACTCAAAAAAAAAGTCTTAATAAGAGAATTTTTTTAAGTTCATGGTTTACTAATTTCCTGACCTATTTTAAATATTAGAATAAATTCTATGTATGTTACATAATAATATCTTATAACTAAATAGGTCTGTAGAATTTATGTGTTTAAAACTAACAAAGATATTTGTATATGTATTTTTAAAAATTTTATCATAGGACATATAAAACTTCCAATTATTTTTATTATTACAAAAATCAATAATAAGTCACTTTATATGGATCCAGTCTCCTCTTTTTCTTTTGTGAGAATAGCACAATGTTTACACATTAGTGTTTTACTCCTATGTTTGTGGTGAAAAAAAACTTGAATTAATTAAAACATGGGGGTTACAATGAGACACCAAAATTGATTTATTAATTCTGTTAGGAAGTCATTGGTGTTTATATTTTGAGAAGAGCAATACTTTTGTTCTTGTAGGAAACTGCTCATTAAAATGGTTTTACAAGTACATTAAATTGATTCTGTGTAACACTAGTATCTGTTCAACTATAAAAACAGACTTGCAATTTTGGAAAACATGATTTTAACTGAATTTCAGTGCTTTGGGAAAAGTGTTTCCAGCAGTGTTTTGTTTCTTGTGAAGTATTTCTAGTCTGAGGACAGAAGTTGAATGCTGTATAAAAATAATCATTAGTGCCTGTAGAATAAGCTAATGTAAACAATGACCTTGATTCCCACAATAAGTATGCAGGATTCACTGTGTGGAGATATTGGCTAATTAACTCTGATTTTACTGTTGTTGAAAACATTAATTATTTAATGAGTTTGAAGTGCTGAAGTGTTTGCCTCTGACATAAAAATGTATATATGTGTGTACTCCTTGATAAGCAACAGTTAGGCTTAGTCCAATGGAAGGAAACTGAATATATCTGTCAAAACCATATTGACAAAATAAGTTATAACTTTTATAATAAAGAAGTAGAGAGGTAAGTTATTTAGGCCCTGGAATCTATGGTATTTGATGCTGTAAGAATGGGAAATCAGCTGAAGATATGTGTCTTTACACAAAATATGTTATTTGCTGATTTCTTTTCAAATGAAATAAATGTAAGCAAATTGGAGTTTCCCATTTATAGACAAATATGAAGGTATTCTATATGAAACTAGATAAACCCTGGAATACAAACCTCTCTTTCTGTATGAAATACAGATGGTCCCTGACACACAATGATTCAACGTAATGGTTTTTTGACTTGATGATGGTGCAAAAGCAATATGCATTCAGTAGAAACTACTTTGAATTTTGATCCTTTCCTGGCTCACGATGTGCGGTGGATACTCTCATGATGCTGCAGTTCCCGGTCAGCCATGCTCTCCCTGGGGTTAATAACTGATACACTTAGAACCATTCTGCACCCGTACAACATTCTGCTTTTCACTTTCAGGAGGGTATTCAATAAATTGCATTAGACATTCAACACTTTATTATAAAATAGGAGTGTTAGATGGTTTTGCCCAACTGTAGGATATGGTAAGTATTGTGAGCACATTGAAGATATGACGTTTGGTAGGTTAGGTATAATAAATGTATTTTCAATTTATCATAATTCAACTCATGGTAAGTTACCTATTCTGAAGACTGGAGGGTCCTGAAAACAGATTGCATAAATTAACATACCACACTTGTGAATCAAAAGCTAATAAGGAAAGTATAAATGGTGGCAAAGAGGAAAACCATCTTCTAATATGTTCTGTATTTAATTAAAATTCCCTAGGAAGGGGAGAACACTTGGGCCAGTGCCCTACCAAGTACTATAGCATATTACAAAATAAGCCAACATTATTAAAAAAAGCTTTTGATAATATTTTAGAATCTGAAGAGAGAATATTTGTCCTTCAAAGAAAGTGAAAACAGAACATTCAACAGATGATATTTTAGTTCATTAGAAGATTAAGTTACTATCACTTAAAATATTGTGAAATATTTTTTAATAAGAATAATGACATGGACTAGAGAGACCACGAATAAGATATTACATCTGTAAAGCTACACTAAAAATAAGTAAGTAGAAGTTAGTTCAAATGTTTGATTTATAAAGTAGAATTTTAAGAAGGTCTTTATAAGGAGATACTTCAGCCATAAACAATTTTCAGCAACACTGTGAATGGCAAGAAGATCATTTCCCTATGGTACGATTGTGGTGTGGCATATACTTTCTTTACAAAATAATTATTTTGGGCAAACATAAAAAATACTCTAAAAAGAAGCCAAAATGTAAGCTAGACTGAAACAAATTAAATCACAGTAAATATAGAAGAAATAAAATGAAGTTCTGCACTGAAATCCCCAAATAAATGTATTTCTTTCCATTATAATGTTACCAATAATGTGTAGTAAAAGTCAAACATTTTTAGTATTTTGGTCTGCATTTATATAACCTCATTTATGATTTGGTTTTAGAACATCCATTCTACAATTGTTTTAGAAAAATATTGTTTGCTTCAAATACTACTCCAACCAGAATATTTCTTATGGCAATATAAGCCTTCAAATTGAATTCTCAAAGTAAAGATGTTTTCAAGGAACAAACAATATAAATTATTATGTTGTCACTTTGTTACACTCTTTGCTGGAAACTTCTTGGATAATGGATCTTTTTTCATAACTTCGGTAAAATTTGTGTTTATCCAATCCAACTTTATCCTATTTCTAATAAAATAAGTTCTAAATCCATTACAAAAGGAACATCATTATAATGAATAGTGCACTACACCAAAGTATTTTAGGATCGTAGATAATGGCCCAGAATAACACTGCTTTTAAAAATCATTTAGAATGAAAATCATTGTCAAAAGTTACACAGTACAGTAAATGCTTTCCTTTCCCAGTCCTTCTTCATATCTTCCTAAAGTTAAAAATAAAAAGGTGGCCAAAACTTTGATTGGTATCTTAACACAAACACAAAGAGGCCATAACCCTGGCCAGTTGTCACTAGAATGAGATTTGACCTGTGTATGTTCTAAATTTTCTCTTCTCACAGGGGAGCCTATAGATTAAGAAGAGAGAATCATTGCTTAATGTTACCCTGCTATATATTCTTCCTAACCAAGATCTGAACCCCTTCCAATAACAAACCATTTTGTCCCAGTTACAATGCTACCTGCTATTCAGAGCTGGCACCTGGAAAGGTGAATAAGGCTATATGATGTAATGTGACATAGATTATCATTTAATAGCTAAATATAGCTAGAAAGAAGGCTCTTCATGAGACAATCTTTCGAATGAGCTTGTGTTCACTCCATGCCCAGGCCAACTTGTGCTCCAATTTTGCCAAATTTTAGTCCCTTAATTCCAAATGCTTTTTCACATACTGCTCCTTCCAAGTGTCTGTTAATGGTAATACCCTCAGCAAAGCTGCATGTCTCTCTTGCTCTCTCAGACTCTACACTGATGTTACACCTAGAAAAATTACTTTTATACCACCTATATTTTTAATACAGAAAGATATGTTACAATGTTGTGCTCTATTAAGCATTACATTAATGAACTATCATTAATAATGGAGTTATTACATCAAAGATAATTGCATGCAAATGGAGTTTTGTTATCACAGCCCAGTAATGTTTTTCTTCTAACCCATACATCGTATAACCAGTTAACTTAAGGGACAAAAATAAAAGATTTAAGATGGCCCTCAAGTCTCAGAGTTTTAGTCTAAGGCCATAAAATATGACAAATGTCTGTTTAATTTCTTGTTTTTCCTACACATTTTACTCTCATCAAATACATATCTCTTCCATGTTATAATAGTCTACTTATTCAGAAAATTGGAAGCCAAATTAAAATATAAATAAGCAATATAAGGATGCTAGTTGTGTGAATGTGATTCCTAATAAATCCTTGAAAGTTTTCAAAGCCTTAATTTATGAGCTGGGCAATTCCAATCTTGAAAATTAATTCAGTGTTTGTGCCAAGGGGCAACACTTCCTTAAACAAATAATCACATGTATATATTTGAATAAATTAAATTTAAAACATTGAATGATTACTATTTAAAATATCTTGCATTCATAAAAACAGAGGATGAAAAAACTTATTTTTCTTAAATGTGTCACAAAAAATATAAGAAAAACATGTCTTTGATATGACGGTGAGCAGTAATAATGAATTCTTGTTTCCAATGAGATAATTTCCATCTTTGATTTCAGTTGTGGAGAACAGCTAATAGTTATGTATGACAAGATCTGCAGCTCTTTATTGTTCCCTAGTACTAATTAAAACTGACACATTGTTAACACTGGCCTGAAAGCCTAATATTTGTGGATCATGAATAATGATTATATCAAGGAAAATAGCTTTTAAGTATCCATTAGACCTCATCACCAGTATCTATTCAGCTCTTCTTGACTGTCATCATTATTTGCATATATACATACCCTGGTTTGCTGTATTTTATCATTTGCCTCATGCCTGGGATAATAATATATTTCTTTTTGAAGGAAAACCTAAAAATTATATTAAAAAAAAATTTTCCTACTATAGATTGCTAACAAGTTTTGCAGAGGAAGCACAAAATCAGTGAAAGCATTTTTTGGTAATTAAGTACTAATTTACATAATTCTTTGATTTTGGTAGGGGAGGTGACAGCAATATCTATTATAAATGATGATATAAAGAAAACTCAATAATCATACTATTTCCTCTGGGACTAAGAAGCCAATGAATCTTGGTTTGCAATGTGGTGGGAAGAAAAGGGTATTTTTAACCATGTTTTATTTTTATTACTGAATTTATAAGCAACAAAGGCAGCTATTGTTGCTGTTGAATTCACGTTCCAATTTCAGCTGTCCATCAAATGTCTACAAGCACACTTTGCACTCAATTGGCTACATTTTTACTTTTTTTAAAAATCTTGCCTGTTTGTAAAGTCTGTGTGTTCCAAGTGTTTTTGCTCCCAATTACTGCATTGCCTCTTCATTTGTATCCTGGTAAGTTTAAGTCAAACTAGGAAGATGATTCCAATGTCATTATTACTGCTATTCTTTTTTATATTCTGTCTCTGTTAAGTGTAGGGTTGATGGTAAAACAGTATTTTCTCTCCTGAGTTAAGAGAATATACATATAGGCATTCTTTTCATATCTGAATATACATGTCTTAATATCTTGATTCCTAGTAAAATATTATACCAAGCATCATGAATATTTCCAATTTAAAGACAAATTGCCATCTGGAAAACATCATTTATTCTTTCTTTAGGATGGAGTATAATGATTAAGTAGAGAGACTTCTTGGATAAGGGTAATTTTCTCCTATGAATCAAATTTGTTAAGTCAGGTACAAAAGAAGAATTTCATTTACTGATATAGTGATATGAGGGTAACTTGTTATGAAAGAAAGTCAATATCATTAACTTATAATAATCTGTGTAGTTTAATATATAATTATTCTTATGTAAATTATCTATTTGTGATTTCTTAGTTCATTTCCTTTTATACATTTCAAAGCTTTTTGAATATAGAAGAAAGTACTTCATTACATTTTCTTTTTTTTTTTGTTAATCACATCGTTCAGGCAGGTGCTTGTATTTTTTTTATTCCTCATTTATGCAAGCAGCTATCATTTTTTGTTACTATTTTAATAAATCTGCATTATTTTTCATCTTTCTTTCAAATACTGATTTCTAAGACCTCATATATTTTAACAAGTCTCTTGCTATATCTGTCACATCATCCATATATAATAGATTTATTTTGTGTGATATTTGAGCTGAATAAAATAGATTGAGTTTGCTGCCCTACAAACTTTCTAGATGTTAGTAGATATTATGACTGAAGTTCTATATTTGCAAACAAGGAGTTATTGATTATTATTATGTTAAAAAGTGCAATCCAGTGATGGAACAGATAAAACATAGAATCCTGATTATATTTTATAGGTACATTATTATTAAATAGAAATAAGAATATACCTGAGAGTATGATAGTGTTTTGGAAATGACATTAAAAAAACGATTTAAAGGAAAGCTATATGTATACAGTGCTATAATTTCATATTTATTAAGCCAGTGTTGATTTTAATTTTTCAATGGTCTACCAGGTTCCTTCTTTACTTCAATACTGAGTTTACTGTATTCTCATGTGTTACACTTTACCTCTCAGTTATAGTTCTGAAGGAATCATGTGCAGTTCCTCTAACTGGGGTCTCTCTAGCCCCCCTGCCTTGAAAATTTAACTCTAGTACAAAAAGACACCTTACGGGCATAAACTGTTTAATTGCTTTACATGATCTAGCTGCTTTTACTAGGGTCTGCAATATTCAGTAGCAAAAACAGTCTCTGATCACTATTTTTTTTTTTTTTGTAGATAATTATTTTTTTATTGAAGGGTAGCTGACACACGGTATTACATTACATTAGTTTCAGGTGTACAACATAGTGATTCAACATTTATATACATGAAAATTCTAGGTACCAGCTATCACCGTACCAAGCTGCTACAATATCTTGACTATATTCATTACATCCGGGTTACTTATTATTTTACTATTGGAAGTGTATACCTTTTTTTTTTTTTTTGTGAGGGCATCTCTCATATTTATTGATAAATGGTTCTTAACAACAATAAAATTCTGTATTGGGGAGTCAATGCTCAATGCACAATCATTAATCCACCCCAAGCCTAATTTTTGTCAGTCTCCAATCTTCTGAGGCATAACAAACAAGTTCTTACATGGAGAACAAATTCTTACATAGTGAATAAGTTCTTACATGGTGAACAGCACAAGGGCAGCCATCACAGAAAACTTCAGTTTTGCTCATGCATTATGAACTATAAACAGTCAGTTCAAATATGAATACTCATTTGATTTTTATACTTGATTTATATGTGGATACCACATTTCTCTCTTTATTAGTATTTTTAATAAAATGCTGAAGTGGTAGGTAGATTCAAGATAAAGGTAGAAAACATAGTTTAGTATTGTAAAAGCAAATGTAGATGATCAGGTGTGTGCCTGTAGACTATGTGTTAATCCAAGCTAGACAAGGGTAATAAAACATACACATATGCAGAAGATTTCTCTCACAATGGGGGGGTGAGGTTCTAAGCATCACCTCTGTTGATCCCCAATTTCTCACCTGATGACCCCCCTGCGACTGTGTCTGTCTTAGGTTGTTCCTCCCTTGAGGAATCTTACCCGTCTCTGGCCAACCAGTCATCCTTCAGGGCGATACAGGGAAATGTAAAGTTGGTAAGTGAGAGAGAAGCCTTATTGTTTGAAAAGGTTAGCTTTTTACTTCTTTGCATATTTATGCCCTGTGGTTTCTATGCACAGCATTTGTCTTGAGGTATCTTTACCACTTGGAAGAATTATGATACTCGGTAAATTCGATGTGAGGCACGAATTCTATTTAAGGGTTGTAATTAGGAAGGAAGAAGAAAGCTATAGAAGAAGCAGGCAGAAGAAAACATGGGAAGATTGATTATTTCTTTGACATATCTTCTTGTAGAGTAACTTCAGCATGTATAGGTTTTAAACTACTAATTAAATTGCGCACACACATTAACGTAATAGGAGTACAGTTACATAACCAAAGCATACCTGTAATTACCAGCCATCTCCAGTGAAACCAAGAAAACCAGTTAGGCACCTGAGGCATTTGTGAAAACTTACCTATGATATGGTGGATATTGTCCAACTGAACTTGAACAGTCTGAGAGAAATCATACAAATTAAAACAACCCATTCCTGGGGACTGTTCACATCCCATATGTTCTTTTACCAGTAAATAGTCTGTAGTTGTAAGATTTTGGAGCACTACAATTTGCACTTCTCCTAATTCTTGGTTGAGTACCAACAGTATAGATCCAGTCAAATGTATTGTTTTATTGTATGCACAGGCCAGCTTAGATATCTCCTTCTTCATTCCCATGGCAAGTCTAGGAACTTGTGGGATGAGTGCATTTACACCTGTAGCAGTGCGTGGATCTTTTTTGGGGTTTTTTGATGATCATCATTTGGTATGAGTCTTCCAAAGAGTGCTGATGTTGGAAGTTCTTTTTCATATCGTATCTTAGTTCATTTTCGGGGTAGCCCAATTAGGCTTTGATCCTCTGTATATACACAAACAGACCCTTTGCCTACACTTTTATATGCCCCTTATATCATTGTGTAGAACTTATTGGAGGTCACAACACAGGAACTGATTTTTTTTTTGCTATCATTAATATACACTTACATGATGAATATTACATTCACTAGGCTCTCCCCTATACCAGGTTCCCCCTATAAACCCCTTTACAATCACTGTCCATCAACATAGCGAAATGTTGTTGAATCACTACTTGTCTTCTCTGTGTTGTATAGCCCTCCCCTTTCTCCCACCCCCCCCATGCATGCTAATCTTAATACCCACCTTCTTCTCCCCCCCCTTTTTTCTCCCTACCCACCCATCCTTCCCAGTCCCTTTCCCTTTGGTACCTGTTAGTCCATTCTTGAGTTCTGTAATTCTGCTGCTGTTTTGTTCCTTCAGTTTTTCTTTTGTTCTTATAGTCCACAGATGAGTGAAATCACTTGGTATTTCTCTTTCTCTGCTTGGCTTGTTTCACTGAGCATAATTCCCTCCAGCTCAATCCATGTTGCTGAAAATGGTAGGATTTGCCCTTTTCTTATGGCTGAGTAGTATTCCATTGTGTATATGTACCACCTCTTCTTTATCCATTCAGCTATCGATGGACATTTAGGTTGCTTCTAATTCTTGGCTATTGTAAATAGTGCTGAGAGAAACATAGGGGTGCATTGGTCTTTCTAAAACTTGATTGCTGCATTCTTAGGATAAATTCCTAGGAGTGCAATTCCTGGGTCAAATGGTAAGTCTGTTTTGAGCATTTTGATGTACCTCCATACTGCTTTCCACAATGGTTGAACCAGCAATCCCACCAGCAGTGCAGGAGGGTTCCCCTTTCTCCACAGCCTTGCCAACATTTGTTGTTGTTTGTCTTTTGGATGGCAGCCATCCTTACTGGTGTGAGGTGATACCTCATTGTAGTTTTAATTTGCATTTCTCTGATAATTAGAGATGTGGAGCATCTTTTCATGTGTCTGTTGGCCATCTGTATTTCCTTTTTGGATAACCGTCTGTTCAGTTCCTCTGCCCATTTTTTAATTGGGTTATTTGTTTTTTGTTTCTTGAGGTGTGTGAGCTCTTTATATATTCTGGACGTCAAGCCTTTATCGGATGTGTAATTTTCAAATATATTCTCCCATACTGTAGGGTTCCTTTTTGTTCTACTGATGGTGTCTTTTCCTCTACAGAAGCTTTTCAGCTTAATATAGTTCCACTTGTTCATTTTTGCTGTTGTTTTCCTTGCCCGGGGAGATATGTTCAAGAAGAGGTCACTCATGTTTATGTCTGAGAGGTTTTTGCCTATGTTTTCTTCCAAGAGTTTAATGGTTTCGTGACTTACATTCAGGTCTTTGATCCATTTTGAGTTTACTTTGGTATATGGGGTTAGACAATGGTACAGTTTCATTTTTCTACATGTACCTGTCCAGTTTTGCCAGCACTATCTGTTGAAGAGACTGTCATTTCGCCATTGTATGTCCATGGCTCCTTTATCAAATATTAATTGACTATATATGTCTGGGTTAATGTCTGGAGACTCTAGTCTGTTCCATTGGTCGTGGCTCTATTCTTCTGCCAGTACCAAATTGTCTTGATTACTATGGCTTTACAGTAGACCTTCAAGTTGGGGAGTGAGATCCCCCCTACTTTACTCTTCTTTCTCAGGATTGCTTTGGCTATTCGTGGTCTTTGGTGTTTCCATATGAATTTTTGAATTATTCGTTCCAGTTCATTGAAGAATGTTGCTGGTAGTTTCATAGGGATTGCATCAGATCGGTATATTGCTTTGGGAAGGATGGCCATTTTGACAATATTAATTCTTCCTAGCCATGAGCATGGGATGCGTTTCCATCTGTTAGTGTCCCCTTTAATTTCTCTTAAGAGTGACTTGTAGTTTTCAGAGTATAAGTCTTTCACTTCTTTGGTTAGGTTTATTCCTGGGTATTTTTTTTTTTTGATGCAATTGTGAATGGAGTTGTTTTCCTGATTTCTCTTTCTGTTGGTTCATTGTTAGTGTATAGGAAAGCCACAGATTTCTGTGTGTTGATTTTGTATCCTGCAGCTTTACTGTATTCCGATATCAGTTCTAGTAGTTTTGGGGTGGAGTCTTTAGGATTTTTTATGTACAGTATCATGTCATCTGCAAAGAGTGACAGTTTAACTTCTTCTTTACCAATCTGGATTCCTTGTAGTTTTTTGTTTTGTCTGATTGCCGTGGCTAGGACGTCCAGTACTATGTTAAATAACAGTGGGGAGAGTGGGCATCCCTGTCTAGTTCCCGATCTCAGAGGAAAAGCTTTCAGCTTTGCGCTGTTCAATATAATGTTGGCTGTGGGTTTATCATAGATGGCCTTTATTATGTTGAGGTACTTGCCCTCTATTCCCATTTTGCTGAGAGTTTTTATCATGAATGGATGTTGAACTTTGTCAAATGCTTTTTCAGCATCTATGGAGATGATCATGTGGTTTTTGTCTTTCTTTTTGTTGATGTGGTGGATGATGTTGATGGACTTTCGAATGTTGCACCATCCTTGCATCCCTGGGATGATTCCCACTTTGTCATGGTGTACGATTCTTTTGATGTATTTTTGAATTCGGTTTGCTAGTATTTTGTTAAGTATTTTTGCATCTACATTCATCATGGATATTGGTCTGTAGTTTTCTTTTTTGGTGGTGTCTTTGCCTGGTTTTGGTATTAGGGTGATGTTAGCTTCATAGAATGAGTTTGGGAGTATCCCCTCCTCTTCTATTTTTTGGAAAACTTTAAGGAGAATGGGTATGTGTCTTCCCTGTATGTCTGATAAAATTCCGAGGTGAATTCATCTGGCCCAGGGGTTTTGTTCTTTGTTCGTTTTTTTATTACTGCTTCAATTTCATTGCAGGTAAGTGATCTGTTTAGATTTTCTGTTTCTTTCTGGGTCCATCTTGGAAGGTTGAATTTTTCTAGGAAGTTGTCCTTTTCTCCTAGGTTTCCCAGCTTGTTAACATATAGGTTTTCATAGTAGTCTCTAATAATTCTTTGTATTTCTGTGGGGTCCGTCGTGATTTTTTCCTTTCTCGTTTTTGATACTGTTGATTTGTGTTGATTCTCTTTAACTCTTAACAAGTCTGGCTAGAGGCTTATCTATTTTGTTTATTTTCTTGAAGAACCAGCTCTTGGTTTCATTGATTTTTGCTATTGTTTTATTCTTCTCAATTTTATTTATTTCTTCTCTGATCTTTATTATGTCCCTCCTTCTGCTGACCTTAGGCCTCATTTGTTCTTCTTTTTCCAATTTCGATAATTGTGACATTAGACCATTCATTTGGGATTGTTCTTCCTTCTTTAAATATGCCTGGATTGCTATATACTTTCCTCTTAAGACTGCTTTTGCTGTGTTCAACAGTAGTTGGGGCTTTGTGTTGTTGTTGTCGTTTGTTTCCATATATTGCTGGATCTCCATTTTGATTTGGTCATTGATCCATTGATTATTTTGGAGCGTGTTGTTAAGCCTCCATGTGTTTGTGAGCCTTTTTGCTTTCTTTGTACAGTTTATTTCTAGTTTTATGCCTTTGTGGTCTGAAAAGTTGGTTGGTAGGATTTCAATCTTTTGGAATTTACTGAGGCTCTTTTTGTGGCCTAGTATGTGGTCTATTGTGGAGAATGTCCCATGTGCACTTGAGAAGAATGTGTATCCTGTTGCTTTTGGATGTAGAGTTCTGTAGATGTCTATTAGGTCCATCTATAATAGTGTGTTGTTCAGTGCCTCTGTCTCCTTACTTATTTTCTGTCTGGTGGATCTGTCCTTTGGAGTGAGTGGTGTGTTGAAGTCTCCTAGAATGAACGCATTGCATTCTATTTCCTCCTTTACTTCTGTTAGTATTTGTTTCAGGTATGTTGGTGCTCCTGTATTGGGTGCATATATATTTATAATGGTTATATCCTCCTGTTGGACTGAGCCCTTTATTATTATGTAATTCCATCTTTGTCTTTTGTTACTTTCTTTATTTTGAAGTCTGTTTTGTCTGATACCAGAATTGCAACACCCGCTTTCTTCTCTCTGTTGTTTGCATGAAATATCTTTTTCCATCCCTTGACTTTAAGTCTGTGCATGTGTTTGGGTTTGAGGTGAGTTTCTTGTAAGCAGCATATGGATGGATCTTGCTTTTTTATCCATTCTATTACTCTGTGTCTTTTGATTGGTGCATTCAGTCCATTTACATTTAGGGTGCTTATTGAAAGGTATGTACTTATTGCCATTGCAGGCTATAAGTTTGTGGTTACCAAAGGTTCAGGGTTAGCTTCTTTACTATCTTACTGTCTAACTTAACTCGCTTGTTGAGCTATTATAAACACGGTCTGATCATTCTTTATTTCTCTCCCTTCTTATTCCTCCTCCTCCCTTCTTCATATGTTGGGTGTTTTGTTCTGTGCTCTTTTTAGGAGTGCTCCCATCTAGAGCAGTCCCTGTAGGATGCCCTGAAGAGGTGGTTTGTGGGAGGCAAATTCCCTCAACTTTTGCTCGTCTGGGAATTGTTTAATCCCTCCTTCATATTTAAATGATATTCGTGCTGGATACAGTAGTCTTGGTTCGAGGCCCTTCTGTTTCATTGCAGTAAGTATATCATGCCATTCTCTTCTGGCCTGTAGGGTTTCTGTTGAGAAGTCCGATGATAACCGGATGGGTTTTCCTTTGTAGGTAACCTTTTTTTTCTCTCTGGCTGCCTTTAATACTTTGTCCTTGTCTTTGATCTTTGCCATTTTAATTATTATGTGTCTTGGTGTTGCCCTCCTTGGATAACCTTGTCATGGGAGTTCTGTGTACCTCTGTGGTCTGAGTGGCCATTTGTTCCTCTAGTTGGGGAAGTTTTTGTCAATTATTTCTTCAAAGACACTTTCTATCCCTTTTTTCTCTCTTCTTCTTCTGGTATCCCTATAATGTGTATATTATTCTTTTTTGATTGGTCACTCAGCTCTCTTAAAATTCTTTCATTCCTGGAGATCCTTTTATCTCTCTCTGCATCAGCTTCTCTGCGTTCCTGTTCTCTGTTTTCTAGTCCATTAATGGTCTCTTGCATCTCGTCCATCTGTTTTGAAGTCCTTCCAGATCTTGTTTTATTTCTCTTTTCACCTTCCTTAGTTCTTGCATACTTCTCTGCAAGTCCATCAGCATGGTTATGACTTTTGTTTTGAATTCTTTTTCAGGAAGACTGGTTAGATCTATCTCCCCAGGTTCCTTCTCAGGGGAAGATGTACCAGATGCCGAAGCTGTCTGGGTTAGTCTTGTCTGGGTCATATTTTTTTGCCTTTTCATGTTGACAGGTGCTGTTGACTGTCAGCTGGGAGGGCCAAACTTTTCACTTGCTACTCGCCTTTCTTTACTGGGACAACTGCGACCCCTAGTGGCTTGTATTGGGTAATTGCTTGTAGACTGGGTCTTTGTGTCTTGCCCAGCCGGAGTGGAGGAAGGTCCCTTTCTGAGGGCGTGACCAGCCTTAGGCTGTTTCTCTGCTTTCGCAGCGCCCGGAGGGTAATGGATGGTGGGGCTGTTTGGCTGTTTACCTTCTTGAGGGGTCTCAGAGCTGTTGCCCAGGGCGTTAGTGCACCCGGTTTTCCCTGTAATTTCCAGCCACTGGGCTGTGACCTGTGTTGTTTTTGTCCAGCTGTTCTGTCCCTGTCCCTTTAAGACTTTCAAAAAGCACCCCCTTTTCTTTGTCACAGGGGCATCAGCTTCGGAACCCGCTCAGAGGACTTGCTGCCCTGTTTCCCTAGTTTCCAGCCCTCCATGCATGCACTGTGTCTGCGCTCTGGTGTGGGTGGTTGGGTGTTTAGCAGTCCTGAGCTCCCTCTCCCTCCCGCCAGGAGCTGGGGGGAGGTGTGCTCGTATCCCGCTGGGCCGGGGGTTGTATCTTACCCCTTTCACCAGGCGCTGGGCTCTCACACGTGTTGATGTAGTCTGGCTGTTGTCCTGTGTCTTCTGGTCTCTCTTTAGGATTAGCTGTATTTGTTGTATTTTCAAAAATATTTATGTTTTTGGGAGGAGATTCCCACTGTCCTACTCACGCTGCCATGTTGGCTCTGCCCGCCTTTCCTTATTTTATAGCAATCATGTCATCCACATTTTTTAGTCTCTCTTGAAATTCAACCTACCCATTTAAGTGCTTTTATTTTTTTAACAGTGTGATTTTGTAAAGAGCATAGTATCAGAAAAACAGAGCATCTCTTGTTGATATTTTCTTTAATTTTTTATGACCATAGATTTTTAAACAGATGTTTTAAATAAAAGATAAAATGCAAAGCAACAATAATAGTTTCTTTTTGGTAATATCAGATGCTATTTTTTAAGTATAAGTGTCCCACAATATTTGTCAGCCTTCTCAAAACTACTATGAGGAGTTCTAGGAGGGAAATTCCAATGATTTATGAGATAGGAGAAGACATTTTCATCTGAACATTGGAAAATACAGCATCTCAACTGATACCTGCTTTATAACTCTATTTGCTATTATTTAAAAAAATAATAAAATATTACATTCTAAGAGGCTCAATAAATAATTAATAAACACAACAAATCAACAGAGAATATTGCCAGAGTTTAACTCTTGACATCAAGGGTCAGAGAAGACTTGTATTCTCAAGCCTGCTTCTTTGCTCTGGATAGCATATAGAAAATAGACATTATAGCAAGGTGAATCTCACTTTAGGTAATCCATGATAAAGTAGATGAGATCGGCCTGGAGGATCACTGTTGACACCATATAATTTCATTTATATTCACTGGTGAATTGGCACAAACAATTAGACATCATCAGTAAAATCCTCTATGTGATTCTAATAGGTCCATGTAAACAGTTGTCCTTCTTCCAAAAGGCTAATGGGGTTAACAGATTTTGCACTGAAGTCAAATAGACACATCAGTCAGGAAAGGCCTAGTTATGTTAGCAATAAACAAACCCGAAATCTTTCTTGCCTAAAACAATAAGGTTTATTTCTTATTCTATATCATTCACTCGGAATATCCACTCTGTGTTGTTATCATTCTCACTGGGCGGCCCAGACTATTAGAGGAGTCATGACTCAGAATATAACTATTTGGTCTGATAAAAGTTAAACAACAGAGGATGTGACAGAACCAATTAAACACTCAACTCAGAAGTGACATGCTCTGCTTTCTCCTCGTAACTCATTGACTCATTGACTAAAATGGTCACATAAACACCCAAACCCCTAAAGCACAAAGGAATAGGGAATAAAATGGTACACCAGATAACAGGAAAGTATAAATATAAAGCAAATAGCAATAGTAAGTATAATAGACCAAGGTCTTGTGTCCCTTATGGTCACTTATTTTTAGTAAAAGAGAACTAAAATATCTACAAATCTTTTGCTAATAAGTCCTTTCATGGGAAATCATGATTATTTTTTATGTTTCTATAGAAGAATTTTTGTTATATCAGTGTTTCAAATATCAGAAAAATCTATTTGAATCTTTTTTGACTTAAAGTTTTTGCCTGTGATGAAGTAATAAAAGAGATCAGTCCACTTCTTTCTTTACAAAGTCATCCTATAGGCCCACCCAAGTGAACTGTGTCAAATGTTGGATTTTAAACCTCCAAACATTTGAAGAATTTAGCCTTCAGACATTTGGCAATAAAAGGTGAGCAATATCCAGATAACACTTGACACTGTGTTTGAAAAGGAACAACAAATAAAAACTATTTTAGATGTCTTCTGTGTCCTTCTATATTGACATTCTTACATTCCTGAAAAAATAAAAGACTAAGAGCTTCGCAAAGGGAAGTGAGAAATGCTTGAATTATCTTTGTAATGTAGGGATTTATGTATAAGCCTGAGTCAAACGAATGTCCTTAAGCAATTATTTATTCTTTCAGAGTAGGGTGTGGCAAACTATGACCTATGGGCCAAAATCAGTTTGTTGCTTCTTTCTGTATGACACACAAGCTGTAGTTTACATTTTTAAATCATTGTAAATAATAACAGTAGTAATAACATTTTGTGACAGATGAAAAATATATGAAGTTAAATGTCAGTATCTATTAATACAATTTTGGAACAGAGCCATATTCATTCAATTACATACTGTGTATGGCTGCTTTTATGCTACAATGACAGAGCCGAATAGCTGCAGAAGAGACTATATGATTGCAAACTCTAAAAATTAGGAAATTATTCCACAGAAAAACTGAACAAAAGAGACTCTGAGACTGGAACAGCAGACACATAGTATAGAGATAAGATATCATACTGAAAATGTAGGGCAAAATTCTTCCAAAGACTATAATTTCAGAGATATGAAGGAAGAGTTTGCTCTAACTATATAAAAAAGGAATGCTTTACAAAAGGAAGCATATGAGAATAAGGAAGGACAATTGGTTATCTGATAATACAAATAAAATGTTCTGATATTAATAGAAACATTGAAAGATAAGGCAAAGATATTCTTACAGAAAATACAACCAAAATACAAAAACACAGACAATAGAACAGAAGACACAAGAAAACTGCAGAATGAATACTGGAGATTGAACTTCTAACAAAAATTGTACAAAAAAGAAACAAAGGTAAAGCAGGGCATGGAATTTTAAAAGCAACATTTTTTAAAAACCAATTTTCCATAATTGAGAAATAAGTGTCTTTTGAATGAACATTAACTTACTTTGAACCTTCAGAATATGAAGTACAAAGACAAGACTTGAATGGCTTCTAAAGAGAAAAAAATGTACATTCATCTGATTACTCAGCAGCAACACAGAAAACCCTGCTACTCTTGTTCATTTGGCTGCAATCACACTAGGCTCTTCCAGGTCTTTGCACTTTTTGTTCCCATCTGTAATACCTTTGCACAGGTATTTAAATGGCTTGCATCTTTAATATTTTTTGGAATTGATCTGTTAATGTCAAGAGAGGATAAAAGATCCACAGTCTCTTCAATGTTTCATGTAAATGTTCAGTAAGAATAAAAATTACTACACACGCAATAAAACAAGAAAATGTAATCCACAATAAAAACTGATCTGTTAAGGGAAACAAACCACAAGACAATCAGATGGTAGAAAAAGGCATTAAAACCATAAAAAATAGCATAAGAAGTTGAAAGAAAAAATGTTTATATGTGTACACAGCTGTGATTACTGGCTGATAAATTGAAATTTTGAAGAAGAAAAGAATAAAATGTAAAATTTACTGTGTGTGCTTAATAGTAGATTGAGTACAGCAAAAAAAAAGAGGGTCAGTCCTTGTAAAAGTAGATCAATAAAATTATTTTATCTAGGTTGCTTTGGAGGTGGAGCAAACATGGTGGTGTGAGTAGGACAGAGGGAATCTCCTCCCAAAAACATAAATATTTTTGAAAATACAACAAATACAGCTAATCCTAAAAGAGAGACCAGAAGACACAGGACAACAGCCAGACTACATCAACACGTGTGAGAGCCCAGCGCCTGGTGAAAGGGGTAAGATACAACCCCCGGCCCAGCGGGATACGAGCACACCTCCCCCCAGCTCCTGGCGGGAGGGAGAGGGAGCTCAGGACTGCTAAACACCCAACCACCCACACCAGAGCGCAGACACAGTGCATGCATGGAGGGCTGGAAACTAGGGAAACAGGGCAGCAAGTCCTCTGAGCAGGTTCCGAAGCTGATGCCCCTGTGACAAAGAAAAGGGGGTGCTTTTTGAAAGTCTTAAAGGGACAGGGACAGAACAGCTGGACAAAAACAACACAGGTCACAGCCCAGTGGCTGGAAATTACAGGGAAAACCGGGTGCACTAACGCCCTGGGCAACAGCTCTGAGACCCCTCAAGAAGGTAAACATCCAAACAGCCCCACCATCCATTACCCTCCGGGCGCTGCGAAAGCAGAGAAACAGCCTAAGGCTGGTCACGCCCTCAGAAAGGGACCTTCCTCCACTCCGGCTGGGCAAGACACAAAGACCCAGTCTACAAGCAATTACCCAATACAAGCCACTAGGGGTCGCAGTTGTCCCAGTAAAGAAAGGCGAGTAGCAAGTGAAAAGTTTGGCCCTCCCAGCTGACAGTCAACAGCACCTGTCAACATGAAAAGGCAAAAAAATATGACCCAGACAAGACTAACCCAGACAGCTTCGGCATCTGGTACATCTTCCCCTGAGAAGGAACCTGGGGAGATAGATCTAACCAGTCTTCCTGAAAAAGAATTCAAAACAAAAGTCATAACCATGCTGATGGACTTGCAGAGAAGTATGCAAGAACTAAGGAAGGTGAAAAGAGAAATAAAACAAGATCTGGAAGGACTTCAAAACAGATGGACGAGATGCAAGAGACCATTAATGGACTAGAAAACAGAGAACAGGAACGCAGAGAAGCTGATGCAGAGAGAGATAAAAGGATCTCCAGGAATGAAAGAATTTTAAGAGAGCTGAGTGACCAATCAAAAAAGAATAATATACACATTATAGGGATACCAGAAGAAGAAGAGAGAAAAAAGGGATAGAAAGTGTCTTTGAAGAAATAATTGACAAAAACTTCCCCAACTAGAGGAACAAATGGCCACTCAGACCACAGAGGTACACAGAACTCCCATGACAAGGTTATCCAAGGAGGGCAACACCAAGACACATAATAATTAAAATGGCAAAGATCAAAGACAAGGACAAAGTATTAAAGGCAGCCAGAGAGAAAAAAAAGGTTACCTACAAAGGAAAACCCATCCGGTTATCATCGGACTTCTCAACAGAAACCCTACAGGCCAGAAGAGAATGGCATGATATACTTACTGCAATGAAACAGAAGGGCCTCGAACCAAGACTACTGTATCCAGCACGAATATCATTTAAATATGAAGGAGGGATTAAACAATTCCCAGACGAGCAAAAGTTGAGGGAATTTGCCTCCCACAAACCACCTCTTCAGGGCATCCTACAGGGACTGCTCTAGATGGGAGCACTCCTAAAAAGAGCACAGAACAAAACACCCAACATATGAAGAAGGGAGGAGGAGGAATAAGAAGGGAGAGAAATAAAGAATGATCAGACCGTGTTTATAATAGCTCAACAAGCGAGTTAAGTTAGACAGTAAGATAGTAAAGAAGCTAACCCTGAACCTTTGGTAACCACAAACTTATAGCCTGCAATGGCAATAAGTACATACCTTTCAATAAGCACCCTAAATGTAAATGGACTGAATGCACCAATCAAAAGACACAGAGTAATAGAATGGATAAAAAAGCAAGATCCATCCATATGCTGCTTACAAGAAACTCACCTCAAACCCAAACACATGCACAGACTTAAAGTCAAGGGATGGAAAAAGATATTTCATGCAAACAACAGAGAGAAGAAAGCGGGTGTTGCAATTCTGGTATCAGACAAAACAGACTTCAAAATAAAGAAAGTAACAAAAGACAAAGATGGAATTACATAATAATAAAGGGCTCAGTCCAACAGGAGGATATAACCATTATAAATATATATGCACCCAATACAGGAGCACCAACATACCTGAAACAAATACTAACAGAAGTAAAGGAGGAAATAGAATGCAATGCGTTCATTCTAGGAGACTTCAACACACCACTCACTCCAAAGGACAGATCCACCAGACAGAAAATAAGTAAGGAGACAGAGGCACTGAACAACACACTATTATAGATGGACCTAATAGACATCTACAGAACTCTACATCCAAAAGCAACAGGATACACATTCTTCTCAAGTGCACATGGGACATTCTCCACAATAGACCACATACTAGGCCACAAAAAGAGCCTCAGTAAATTCCAAAAGATTGAAATCCTACCAACCAACTTTTCAGACCACAAAGGCATAAAACTAGAAATAAACTGTACAAAGAAAGCAAAAAGGCTCACAAACACATGGAGGCTTAACAACACGCTCCAAAATAATCAATGGATCAATGACCAAATCAAAATGGAGATCCAGCAATATATGGAAACAAACGACAACAACAACACAAAGCCCCAACTACTGTTGAACACAGCAAAAGCAGTCTTAAGAGGAAAGTATATAGCAATCCAGGCATATTTAAAGAAGGAAGAACAATCCCAAATGAATGGTCTAATGTCACAATTATCGAAATTGGAAAAAGAAGAACAAATGAGGCCTAAGGTCAGCAGAAGGAGGGACATAATAAAGATCAGAGAAGAAATAAATAAAATTGAGAAGAATAAAACAATAGCAAAAATCAATGAAACCAAGAGCTGGTTCTTCAAGAAAATAAACAAAATAGATAAGCCTCTAGCCAGACTTGTTAAGAGTTAAAGAGAATCAACACAAATCAACAGTATCAAAAACGAGAAAGGAAAAATCACGACGGACCCCACAGAAATACAAAGAATTATTAGAGACTACTATGAAAACCTATATGTTAACAAGCTGGGAAACCTAGGAGAAAAGGACAACTTCCTAGAAAAATTCAACCTTCCAAGATGGACCCAGAAAGAAACAGAAAATCTAAACAGATCACTTACCTGCAATGAAATTGAAGCAGTAATAAAAAAACGAACAAAGAACAAAACCCCTGGGCCAGATGAATTCACCTCGGAATTTTATCAGACATACAGGGAAGACACAATACCCATTCTCCTTAAAGTTTTCCAAAAAATAGAAGAGGAGGGGATACTCCCAAACTCATTCTATGAAGCTAACATCACCCTAATACCAAAACCAGGCAAAGACACCACCAAAAAAGAAAACTACAGACCAATATCCATGATGAATGTAGATGCAAAAATACTTAACAAAATACTAGCAAACCGAATTCAAAAATACATCAAAAGAATCGTACACCATGACAAAGTGGGAATCATCCCAGGGATGCAAGGATGGTGCAACATTCGAAAGTCCATCAACATCATCCACCACATCAACAAAAAGAAAGACAAAAACCACATGATCATCTCCATAGATGCTGAAAAAGCATTTGACAAAGTTCAACATCCATTCATGATAAAAACTCTCAGCAAAATGGGAATAGAGGGCAAGTACCTCAACATAATAAAGGCCATCTATGATAAACCCACAGCCAACATTATATTGAACAGCGCAAAGCTGAAAGCTTTTCCTCTGAGATCGGGAACTAGACAGGGATGCCCACTCTCCCCACTGTTATTTAACATAGTACTGGACGTCCTAGCCACGGCAATCAGACAAAACAAAAAACTACAAGGAATCCAGATTGGTAAAGAAGAAGTTAAACTGTCACTCTTTGCAGATGACATGATACTGTACATAAAAAATCCTAAAGACTCCACCCCAAAACTACTAGAACTGATATCGGAATACAGTAAAGCTGCAGGATACAAAATCAACACACAGAAATCTGTGGCTTTCCTATACACTAACAATGAACCAACAGAAAGAGAAATCAGGAAAACAACTCCATTCACAATTGCATCAAAAAAAAAAAAATACCCAGGAATAAACCTAACCAAAGAAGTGAAAGACTTATACTCTGAAAACTACAAGTCACTCTTAAGAGAAATTAAAGGGGACACTAACAGATGGAAACGCATCCCATGCTCATGGCTAGGAAGAATTAATATTGTCAAAATGGCCATCCTTCCCAAAGCAATATACCGATCTGATGCAATCCCTATGAAACTACCAGCAACATTCTTCAATGAACTGGAACGAATAATTCAAAAATTCATATGGAAACACCAAAGACCACGAATAGCCAAAGCAATCCTGAGAAAGAAGAGTAAAGTAGGGGGGATCTCACTCCCCAACTTGAAGGTCTACTGTAAAGCCATAGTAATCAAGACAATTTGGTACTGGCAGAAGAATAGAGCCATGACCAATGGAACAGACTAGAGTCTCCAGACATTAACCCAGACATATATAGTCAATTAATATTTGATAAAGGAGCCATGGACATACAATGGCGAAATGACAGTCTCTTCAACAGATAGTGCTGGCAAAACTGGACAGGTACATGTAGAAAAATGAAACTGTACCATTGTCTAACCCCATATACCAAAGTAAACTCAAAATGGATCAAAGACCTGAATGTAAGTCACGAAACCATTAAACTCTTGGAAGAAAACATAGGCAAAAACCTCTCAGACATAAACATGAGTGACCTCTTCTTGAACATATCTCCCCGGGCAAGGAAAACAACAGCAAAAATGAACAAGTGGAACTATATTAAGCTGAAAAGCTTCTGTAGAGGAAAAGACACCATCAGTAGAACAAAAAGGAACCCTACAGTATGGGAGAATATATTTGAAAATTACACATCCGATAAAGGCTTGACGTCCAGAATATATAAAGAGCTCACACACCTCAAGAAACAAAAAACAAATAACCCAATTAAAAAATGGGCAGAGGAACTGAACAGACGGTTCTCCAAAAAGGAAATACAGATGGCCAACAGACACATGAAAAGATGCTCCACATCTCTAATTATCAGAGAAATGCAAATTAAAACTACAATGAGGTATCACCTCACACCAGTAAGGATGTCTGCTATCCAAAAGACAAACAACAACAAATGTTGGCAAGGCTGTGGAGAAAGGGGAACCCTCCTGCACTGCTGGTGGGATTGTAAATTAGTTCAACCATTGTGGAAAGCATTATGGAGGTACATCAAAATGCTCAAAACAGACATACCATTTGACCCAGGAATTGCACTCCTAGGAATTTACCCTAAGAATGCAGCAATCAAGTATGAGAAAGACCAATGCACCCCTATGTTTCTCGCAGCACTATTTACAATAGCCAAAAATTGGAAGTAACCAAAATGTCCATTGATAGATGAATGGATAAAGAAGATGTGGTACATATACACAATGGAATGCTATTCAGCCGTAGGAAAAGGGAAAATCATACCATTTTGAGCAACATAGATGGAGCTGGAGGGTATTATGCTCAGTGAAACAAGCCAAGTGGAGGAATAGAAATACCAAATGATTTCACTCATCTGTGGAGTATAAGAACAAAGGAAAAACTGAAGGAACAAAACAGCAGCAGAATAACAGAACTCAAGAATGGACTATCAGGTACCAAAGGGCAAGGGACTGGGGAGAATGGGTGGGTAGGGAGGGATAAGGGGGGGGGGAAAGGGGGGTATTAAGATTAGCATGCATGGTGGGGTTGGGAGAAAGGGGAGGGCTGTACAACACAGAGAAGACAAGTAGTGATTCTACAACAGTTTGCTACGCTGATGGACAGTGTCTGTAAAGGAGTATATAGGGGGGACCTGGTATAGGGGAGAGCCTAGTAAACAAAGTATTCGTCATGTAAGTGTAGATTAATGATTAAAAAAAAAAAAAAAAGCAGTTCCTATATGGTGACCTCTAATGAGTTCTACACAATGATATAAAGGGCATATAAAAGTGTAGGCAAAGGGTCTGTTTGTGTTTATACAGAGGATCAAAGCCTAATTTGGCTACCCTGAAAATGAACTAAGATACGATATGAAAAAGAACTTGCAACATCAGCACTCTCGGGAAGACTCATGACAGAAGATTATCAGCAAAAAAAAAAACTCCAACAAAGATCCACGCACTGCCACAGGTGTAGATGCACTCATCCCACCAGTTCCTGGACTTGCCATGGGAATCATGAAGGAGATATCTAAGCTGGCCTGTGCATACAGTAAAACAACAAATTTGACTGGACCTATACTGCTGGAACTCAACGAAGAATTAGGAGAAGTGCAAATTGTAGTGCTCCAAAATCTTACAACTACAGACTATTTACTGGTAAAAGAACATATGGGATGTGAACAGTCCCCAGGAATGGGTTGTTTTAATTTGTATGATTTCTCTCAGACTGTTCAAGTTCAGTTGGACAATATCCACCATATCATAGATAAGTTTTCACAAATGCCTAAGGTGCCTAACTGGATTTCTTGGTTTCACTGGAGATGGCTGGTAATTACAGGTATGCTTTGGTTATGTAACTATACTCCTATTATGTTAATGTGTGTGTGCAATTTAAGTAGTAGTTTAAAACCTATACATGCTGAAGTTATGCTACAAGAAGATATGTCAAAGAAATAATCAATCTTCCCATGTTTTCTTCCACCTGCTTCTTCTATAGCTTTTCTTCTTCCTTCCTAATTATAACCCTTAAATAGAATTCGTGCCACATGTCGAATTTACCGAGTATCATAATTCTTCCAAGTGGTAAAGATACCTCAAGACAAATGCTGGGCATAGAAGCCACAGGGCATAAATCTGCAAAGAAGTAAAAAGCTAACCTTTTCAAACAGTAAGGCTTCCGTCTCACTTACCAACTTAACATTTCCCTGTATGGCCCCGGAAGATGACTGGTTAGCCAGAGACGGGTAAGATTCCTCAAGGGAGGAACAACCTAAGACAGGCACAGTCGCAGGGGGGCCATCAGGTGAGAAATTGGGGATCAACAGAGGTGAGGCTTAGAACCTCACCCCCCTGTTCTGAGAGAAATCTTCTGCATACGTGGATGTTTTATTGCCCTTGTCTAGCTTGGATTAACACATAGTCTACAGGCACACACCTGGTCATCTACATTTGCTCTCTTACAACACTAAACTATGTTTTCTACCTTTATCTTGTATCTAACTACCACTTCAGCATTTTATTAAAAATAATAATAATAAAGAGAGAAATGTGGTATCCACATATAAATCAAGTATAAAAATCAAATGAATATTCATATTTGAACTGACTGTTTATAGTTCATAATGCATGAGCAAAACCGAAAGTTTCTGTAATGACTGCCCTTGTACTTATTCATTATGTAACTTATTCACTATGTAAGAATTTGTTCTCCATGTAAGAACTTGTTTGTTATCCTTCAGAAGATTGGAGACTGATGAAAATTAGGCTTGGGGTGGATAATGATTGTGCATTGAGCATTGACTCCCCTATACAGAATTTTATTGTTGTTAACAACCATTTGATCAATAAATATGAGAGATGCCCTCACAAAAAAAAAAAAAGTACACACTTCCAATTGTAAAATAAATAAGTAACTGGGATGTAATGTATAGCATAAGGAATATAGTCAAAATATTGTAACAACTTGGTATGGTGATAGCTGGTACCTAGAATTATCATGTATATAAATGTTGAATCACTGTGTTGTACACCTGAAACAATGTAATTCTGTGTGTCAACTACCCTTCAATAGAAAATAATTATCTACAAAAAAAAATTATTTTATCTAAAGAACCAAGGGAATAAATGTTGAAAACTAAAATAAACAGAGTTCAATGACGTCTGAAAAAAATATTGTTCAGTCTATTATACATTTAATTGGAGTCGCAGAAGGAGATGAAAGGACATTAGGAAAAAAAAAGTTTGAGGAAAGGCTGAAAATTTTTTTAAATTGAGAGGAAATGTCAACTTACGTTTCAAGAACCTCAACACAAGCATTTTAAACCCAGAGAAAATAGTGCCTAGGCATACCATATTTAAATTCTTAAGAAGAAAAAAAAATTGGAATTATTCAAAGAAGTCAGAAATAAATGTACCTTACATATATGAATACAACTATACAAAAGATAATACGACATACTATCAGTGTTGTATTTATTGACAATAATTATATTATGTTATGTAAGATAATGGTATTGTTCTTAGAAAATACAAACTAAAGGCATAATAAGCAATATGATGACTATCTTCTAAATGGTTTAGAAAAAATATGTAGTGTATGGGCATATGAAAATTCCTTTTACTATTACTATAACTTTGCTGTAAGTTTGAAATTTCCAAAAATAGAAAGGACATAAGAAGAGCAAATGTATTAAATGTGCAACTACATGTGTATAATACAAAATTTATTTAAAACATTCAATTTGCCATAGTGGAAAAAATTCAAGCCTTCAGTGGAATAGACAATCTCTGTTTGGCTTAATTGCTGACATATAGAAATATGTGTCCATCATAGCTAGATTTTCCATTTTTTTCATTGACAAACTGGAAATTCAGAATTTTATGTGAAATTTCAAAATTTTGTCAGTACCAACTAATAAACATATACTGTATATCTGAGGCTATGAATTTGTAATCTTACTACAAATATGTGTGAAAATAGTTTCAAAATCATTTATACTTTTATAAAATACTATGAACTTTTAGGTAAGATTGACTAATAATATAAACACTTTCATGTGGAAGCAACAAATTATACTTCTGATATAATTGATGAGTTGTATCTCTAAAATTATTTTACATGCCTAATATTGTCTTTGTTTAAGTTATGAGTTAGTAAAAATCGTGGCTAAGATTTTATAACTTCTGTGTTCTTAGTATTTTCAATTTTTTTGTATTGTAGCATTATAAACATTATAAGCTGATAATTTTAAATTATCTATAACCCCAATTCTTTCCATTGCTTTCCATTCCAAGAATAGTGAAGGTCATAAGACTAAGGATGAGGAGGAGGTTCTATTGCAGGGACTATATTTAGGATTTTGCAAATGGTACTACAGGGGACACAGAAACTAAAGACTGGAGCAAAACCATTATAGTATCAGATGTCTAATCAACTCTGAGGACAGGGAGAAATAGAAAGTCACTCATAAAAATGTATAGTATATATTTATATACAATGAAGGTTAAGTTAGTGTTAAAAATTGGTTTACAGATTCAAGTTTATGACCCAGAAAACAAGACAATACAGAAATGAAGAAGAAAGGTGTGTGTGTGTGTATGTGTTATGTGAGGTATGAAGGAACAGGAAAATTCTGGTCATTTGTGAAAACACCTGTCGGTGTCTATTCATTTATCTAAAAAGTTGGTATGGAGCATGGTGTGTATATGAATAAGCCAACTTAGAAAGCCACAGGTAAAATGAGTGCCCACATTATATATAATACAGCCAATAAGGTAAATCAAAGCCATTTGCCCATATTAAATTTCAGAAGCTGATATGATGGCATTTATGTAACTGATGAATCCCTATTGTATTTTTATATGCAGGGCAGGCACTGGTTCTGTGTATGTTGTGAGAACTGTGACTTGTACTATAATCTTAAGAGCTTGATTGATTCTTAAACTGCCAACATAATGCTATTTTCTGAACCTTGAACTCATATTACATCAAACACATAATAACTGTATCAGTCCTAATACACTGTAAACTATGCAGCATCCATCTTGTTTTTCTTATTAAAAATTTCTACAGTTTTAAATTGTCCTAGATCCATACTCAGAACCACTAGTGTACTCATACTTTTTGGGCTCACACAAAGGTCTGTCTTCATTACTTAAATACTATCACTTTTCAAAATTTTTCTATTCTGCTCTCCTCACTCTCACATTGTCTCAGAATCTGTTTCTTTACTAGATAATAATTCATGTATAGTTATATTTCTTATGTGATTAAAAGTTAAAGTGATTTATCTCTAACTATGGCTATTCCTGCACACTGAATTTTATATAGTTATATATTTGTATATGTATATATTGATATACAAATATCTATATATGTCTGTATAGTATATAAATACAGATATCAAATAAAATCAGAATGCAAGATCCCCAGCAGTAAGAAAAGAAAGCCAAAGTCTCTGTGTCTTTTAACATTTAAACTTTAAAAAAATAAACAATATAATCTATGTATAAATTAAAAATATAATCAATAAATAAATTATTGTTCTTCACAGGGCTTTTAATATTGTTGAAATTTGCAAAAAGCTTTTTCCCCCAAGTTCAAATACATTTGGATTCATATATATACATACATATATGTATTCACACTTCACACATACACACACACACACACACACACACACACACACACGTGATTTCAGAGTTCCCATGTTCAGCAGAGATTAAAAGTAGGAAGAACAGACTAGCACAATACTCTTCTTTAGTTCTTCATTCACTAAAGACATTATCTCCCTGAGAACATCTCAAAGACTGCTGGTCTAACTAGACCTAGCCTGGGCTTCACAGAAGTGTTTTTGAAGTGGAGGCGCCATTAGAAGATCAGGATTATTACTAACACAATTATTGTTACAGTAAATGGAACAGATTAGAAGAATTTTAATTCTCCACTTTCTGATTTCTTTCTGTCATACACTGCCTCTTGGCAGGTTCCTGTCATAGAAACCCCCTCAGGTCTACAAGATGGACAAAATAAGGCACGTGTAACAGATATCCTGACCATTCATAGAACTGACACTGCCACCCTATGATGTCTTTTTTTTTTTCAGTCATCCAAGATATACACACTCTATTCAGATAAAAATCACAATTCTAATCTGTTCAAGTCCTGCTTAAAGTAAAACCTATTTCCCATTCTGGGAGAGCTGAGAATTCAAAACACTGTGGTATAAGGCTTGGTATTCTTATCCAAGAACACCCTGAGGTTTAAGGCTAGGCTTTCTCTTATAACCCCAGTCATTTCAAGTGCCTATGAGAGGAATTCCTTGCACATTTAATTGACAGAATATGCAAAACCAACCAAAGAGAACTGTATACAAAAGATGAAGTTGCCATCATGGGTGATTTAGATAGTTCAGAAAGGGCTCTCATAATTACATACATTTTTTTCCTTGTGCAAAATAAACTGAATTTTAAGAACTTTGTCTACCACTAATTGCAAAATACAACGTGCCTGGTTGTTCCACTGATTTGTGCAGGTAATTTTCTAACTATTTATTTAAACTTTGTATGCATAATGAGTTTACAGCTGATCCTAACCATGATTATAAATACAAATGAAGTATTGTAAATTATCATATAAAATACAATCTAGAGAGTAATATCTTATACCTAATGCTAAGTTTTAAAAGCAAAAATGGAATCCTTATAAGTCAGTTAATAGTTATGGTAAAGATAATAAATATACCTCCATTTGGGTTGGCTGTTGCTTCTGATTATCAAATGTTGTTGTTCTCCACTTTAAAGGGTCTGTTTCATTTATACAAATGCAATAGAGTAGAACAAAGCCATTCTAGATTAGAACGTACTATGTGCTCGTTTTGAAAGGCAAGGCTGCACCAATACCATTTGAAATTTTGAAGAATCAAAATATACATACAGGTTATATAGAGTTGTGATACAGTTATATGGCTTATTTGGATATTTGACTGGGAAATCACAGGAAAAGTTTATGAGGTTTGGTCTAGATAAAAGACTAAGCCAAGTTACCCATTGGAACATTATTTTTCAAACCCCCTCATTTAATTTGGATCAGACACATGCATGCACACAAACATACAGGCCTATGCACATATATCCAGTCTCTGCCCTTTGCCCTGAGTCCTTCGTCATTGGCAGTTAGGACCACTTCACCTATACCTGTGGATTTATTGTCTCATTCCAGAGTCTGAGAACTACTTTGATCTCAACATAACTCAGTATAAATAGTTCTAGGCAAATATTTTTTCAATATTAAAGGCAATTATACAGGAACTCTGCAGTGTGCTACACCCAGATAATTGTAAACATCATTAACTTCTGATAGTTAATTTTTAAAAATACACATGCATGTGATTAGTGAGGTTAACTGGCTTTTTTAGAACATGCACAGATGGGGGTTCAAACCATTGTTTAAACACATCCATTTTGGATAACATGAGTAAATCATACCGTTCCTCAGAGAGTTTGTATTCTTAATTTATAAAGTGAAGGTATAAATTCCCTTAAATCTATCCCTAAGTAATAATTATCACATAAGGATTTTATGGAATTTCATGTGTGAAATTTTTCAATGTACTTCTCTTATAAAGTAGTACATGCCAGTTCTATGAATAACATGGCTATTACAGTTTATAGCACATAGTGTGTGCACGCTAGATTTTCTCTTTTAAGGCATGGTGACTTCCTGATCGAAGGAGGCGAGCAGAAACTGCATGAAATGGAACTGCATAAAAATGGAAAGGCTAGAGGGTAAGTGTTTGACTGTGTTTGTCGAGTACTGTGGAGGCAAGAAAGACAGTGGAATCAGGGGCTGTGATTCTGCTGTGGGAGAGGTAGAATTCAGCGGGATTTGCCAATAGACTGGGAAAAGCATACATCAGCGTGACACTGAGTCATTTCTTGATTCTTCCTCTAGGACTTGCCACATCAGAACCATCAGCAAACTAATCTGACCGGTTCTCATTCCTTCTACCCTCATTGTCCTAGCCTAAGCTAGGAATATTGCCGCAACTTCCTAACAGGCTCAGGCTGCTCTCACTGCAGCCACCAGAGCTATTCTTTTAAAATGTAGGTCATATTATGTCACTCTTCTGTGTTAAACTTTCCAGTGGCTTCTCATCTTGCTCAGTGAAAAGTCAGCGTTCTTTACAGCAGCACACACACCCCAATTCAGCCTGGCTCCTTAGCTGCCAGTCTTCCCTCAGTCCCTTCCACACTCTCTTGTCCTATTGCTATAGCCACATTGGTCTCTCAGCATATTCCGTCGTTCCAAGCTTCTGCACTTGCCATTCCCCTTGCCTAAAACACTCTTCCCTAGATACCCACACAGCTTCTCACATTTATTATAAGTTTCTGTTCAAACGTCATCATGATCAGCCACCACAAATCAGGCATCCAGCCCTGCTACCGGCTAACCCATAATTTCCTTGATTTTTTTCCCCTTTGTAGCATTCATCTTCTGACATAAGACATATTTACTTGTTTGTTTTCTATTATCTGCTCCTCTATTCTCTGTGCATGCCTTTGCAATGCAAGTTCTATGAATCCAAGAACTTCTATTTCGTTTACAATTATATTCCTAAAACCCAGGAGTGTTACTGGCTAACAGTGGGTGCTTATTAAATGTTTGGAAAATAGTGAATTATGATTATTCTAATGCTGTCCTCCAAAAGCAATGTTAAAATTATTCTTTAAGTTTTTAAGATATCATAATACAGGAAAGGGGTACAGAATATTCCAGAAGCAAGTACCCAGGGAAAAAGAACACTCTTCTCTTATAAAGTAGTACATTAACAAAAAGGTTACCAAAGAAGGAAAAACAAAAATCATCCATCTGGTGGACTGATGGGGGACTTCCAGATACCAGGTCTTATGCGATTTGACTAGATGGAATTTTTCATAAACTGAGAAAAGGAATTTCCAACACTTCTCTAGCAAGTTGCTTTAGTTGGAAGTTCATAGATCATATTTTCATGATCAATTTAGTCTGTGCTTCTACGCTTAGCAAGGCTATGTCTAATTATTTCTAGCCAAATTACTATCCATTATTATCAGGATTGTCTCATCTTTTTAAAAAGACAAAACACTTAACCTTTAGAATTTTTGAATTGACACCTGCGATGATTTCACTATTCTTAGAAATATATGTATTAAAATGCATAGTTACTTTAATAATTCACATAATAATGATAATTCTCTGGGCATCTAAAGATATTTTAGTCTTACTAAAACTTTAAAATGTTTATTATTGTCAATATTGATGTTTGGTTTATGAACTCCTTGCTAACCCTCTGCTTAATTCGGTTGTTTGGGTATAAATACCAAGTGGATAAAGGGTGAGCATATTTGAGAATTGGTTTTAAATTATTAGAGTTTGCCTTTGGTATGTCCACCTCACACAGCAGCAGCTGATGGGAAGCATTGGAAAAAGTCTCAGAGGAGCTGCCTTTCATGTCATCTACCCCAAGGGGATGACTCTGTCTAGATTAATGTTGCTGCTACTCCAGAGCTCAGAAAATTACTGCCCCTGAAAGGAAATATCTGAGGTCAGGTAAGAGACCAGTCACAGGAGCTCCAAAAGAGTAGAGGCCAACTTTCTCATTTATTCAGTGACATAAGATTATCACTTTTCTCGTTATTTTGCAAGAAGAGTTCTAATAAAAAAGATAATCTAAAGGTACATTCACTGTATAAAATTCCAGGCACCTGCTATTAATATTAGGAGATATTTTATTGCTGGAAGGCTGCATTATTTAATAAGGGACTGCATTTTAAGATACCTTATATCATAATAAATATTAAACAGATTTGAAAGTTTAGGTATTACATCCTTTCATGCCAAAAACAGAAATATATTAAGTGTACACCAAACACTAGACAAAGGGTTAGCACTTAATAACTATTAATTCACTGAAAAAAAACACACACTAGAAATGAGAAACTGACATTCAGAAGTTAAATATCATGTTCAAGGTCACAAAACCTATAAGTTCAGAGATGTATTTATACTTTGGTCTTCTGATTCAAAGTCCAGTAATTGTTCTCGTCTATCATAGTTACCTCTTTTGATGATCTAAAATAGAATGTATATATTCACACCTACCTTTTAATATTATGTTTATATTATCATTCTCAATTATTTATTTTATGTTATATTATGCCTTTGCAAACAATATCCTTATTTTATCTGAGGAAAAGTGATTGTCAGAATTTGTTGTTAATGATATCATTTCTCTTGCTTGTTCTACTTTTAAGTTATTTTTATCTTCTGGTTTATTTATTTTGGCACAGCAAGGTTCACAGCTTCCTCTGCAATTTCATAAATTTTTTTTGCCTCATAACCTTGATGACTGCCCTAATTGCAATGTTCCTTTTTTAAAAGTGAATGTGGGTTATTACTTAAATACTTCTAAAGTTTTTGGTTTAATTTAATATGTTTTAACCACATGTAGAATCGAGCATACTTGTGAGTGCAACACACATTTTTCTTTCTCCATCTTCCATTCTCTGGTCTATATCTAATGATTGTCATGGAAACTATTATACCTTAAAATTTTGGCTTCAGGAAATGTCTATGTAAGTATTTTCTATTAGTATCATATTGGATTGAAATAATTTTTCTAAGAGCAGAGGACATTGTTATTCACCTAAAGTTTTTATTTTACAAATTTCAATATTGCTGCTCCGTTTTTGAAAATGCTAGCCAATCAGAATTCATTAAATCAGTTATATAGTCAGATGTGCCATATCAGTCTGGCACTTACATATTTTTATTTGCCATTTTTTTTGTGTGCCTATCCCACTTTGAAGAACACTTACATTGTCCATTCAGCAAATGTTTATTGAGTATTTACAGTAAAGCAAACTTTGTGAGAAAGTTTGGGAATGTAAGGTAAATAATGAAGATCTACCTTCTCAAGGCTTACAGTAAAGAAATAAAGTTATGCCAAATATTTCAATACAGTGCAGTGCTATGTCCATTCCAAATAAACACACAGGGTGCTGCAGGCTTACAGAATAATCAAGAAAAGAAGTATATGCAGTAGAGAATTCATGTGAAGAAAGCCAGATATCTGAAACAAGATTTTGATATCAGGAATTTGCAAATTATTTATTTAAGCTGGGGTGAAAACTATGAATGGGGGAAAGAGAGTTGATTTGGTAAAAAATCTGTTTTACCATTGTCTGTGGAACTAGTCATGTTACCTTCATTGCACAAGTAAAGAGGTTTTCTCAGACAGGTTAAATGTTAAGCAGCTTGCTCAGTTTTACAAAGATAATAGGTGATAGCAAGTAAGCTTTAATCCAGGTGTACATGATTCAGAGTCTAGACTCTGTATCCTTTCCTCATTTTATTCCCAGGTAGCTTATTTACTTCTATGAACTCAAATATTTTGTTAGATCAGTGGTTCTCAAATTGTGATTCTCACATTAGAAAAACCTTAGGACATGTGACAAATACAAATCTGTGGGCCCCTTACCAGACCTACAGAATAAAAAACTCTGCAAGTGGGTCTAGCAATTTGTGTTCTAGAAATTCCTCTAGCATATTCTTGTACACACCAAAATTTGAGACCACTGTATTTGAGTATTACATTATGTTTTCCAACCCTGACTAGACATTTGAATCTCCTTGAAAAATTGAAAAATATTGATACTTCAGTAAACTCCCAACAGATTATGAATCCCAAGTGATTCTAAATGTGCATTTAAGGTTGAGAAACATGGTGATTGATCAGTGCTTCTCACAGCTAATGTGTATTCAGTGTACCTGGGGATCTTCATAAAACACTCTTGGTTCAGTGTGTCTGGTTGAGGCTGAGGTTCTGAGATTACTAAAATCTACCAAGTGATACCGATCCTACTGGTCCACAGGACATACTGAGTAGTATCATATTATCTTTAACATATCACCATACCTAAAATACATGATTCCATGAAAACTTTTAATTCATTGCCAAAAGGAGGCAATATTGTTTTGTCTACAAGAGGGTGGGCTCTGTGTTAGAATGGGTTTGAAATTTTGCTTTATGTGATTAGCTGTATAACCTTGAGAGAATTTTCTTATTCCCTCTGTGCCTGCTTATTCATAATAATGATAACTACTACATATAATTTTGTGAATACTTAATGAACTAATCAATGAGAAATGATTTATACAATGTGTGATACTGTGATTTATAAGAAATATATATAGTATTTATCCACAGTCCCTGGCCCACAGCTTCAGAAACCCTTGGAATTTCCTAAGTGATATAAGCCTAAAAAGCACCTTTTGTAATGTTAACCTGGTGACATATTTGGAAGTCACTTAAGGATGGGAGTGGGTTGCCGGAGAGCCAACCTAGTGATTAGAAGGTCGGAACTCCCAATGCCCCTTGCAATCCCCAGGGAGAGGAGAGGAGCTGGAGACTGAGTTCAAATGCCAATAGCCAATGACTTAATCGACCATACCTACATAAAGAAACTTCCATAAAAACCCAAAAGGACAGGGTTTGGAGAGCTTCCAGGTTGTGAACACATGGAAATTTGGGGAGGGTGGTGCTCTCAGAAAGAGTTCATGAAAGCTTCTGTCCTTTCCCCATGCCTCATCCTACACATCTTCCATCAGGCTGTTCCTGAGTTATATCCTTTTATAATAAACAGATAATCTAGTAAGTACAATGTTTTATTTTTGTCAACCACTCTAGCAAATCAATAGAACACAAAGAAAGGGTTGTGGGAACTTCTAATTTTAGCTAGTTGGTCAGAAGCACAATTAATAGCCTGAGTTTGAAGTTGGGGCAGCAGGGCAGTCTTCTGAGACTGAGTCCTCAGCCTGTGGAATCTAATGCTAATGTTGGGTAGATAACGGAAGAACTGAGCTGAACTGAGTTGAATTGTAGGACATGCAGCTAGTGTTCTAAGAATTGCTTGTTGGTGTGGGACATGGAATTAGATCTGGACATATTTATGATGTTTTCCATTTGGTAAGTGTCTAATAACTCATTGTTATATAAATGCTGTTACCGTGAACTTTTTATTTCTAGTTTGACCTATTATTAGAGCAGTTTCAAATATTTCTCATGGCAGTGACTAACACATGTGGAATAGCAATATGTGTTCTTATGTTTAACATAGAATTACTGAATAATTTTAAACAAAATATGAATGAAAAAATAAGAAAATCACAGCACCTTTATTTATCCTTAGCACCAAATTGGTTGACACATATAAGATGTATAATATTAAAAAATGCATAATACAATATAATTTGCTACCAGGTATGGCAGTTTTAATCACCTATCTGACTAGTGCTTTAGAAGTTTTAGTATAAAGTATGACCTATTTAGGCATATATTCTTTTCTGAACATCTTTGAATCCTGAGACATATAACTTCTCACAGAACTATTGTTTGATCCAAATGTTTCTGTGTTAAATTTAAAGGATTTCCTAAGAGTTTCTTCACAATGTGGTATTAAAAAAAATTTTGTTGGATATAATAACTAATTAAATTCATAGTTTCTGATTTTAACAGACCCCAAATTGCTTTATATTCACCCTTAGAGATTTTGGCCTACTTAGTAGTTTGGAGAACTTTGTGATCTGAATCATACTCTGCCTGACAGCAGGAATTCAAATCCCTTGAGGACTTACCTTAAGTAGGATTCATTAGCCCTCTGCAGTCCAGTGCCCCAGCTGCCCGTGCTGAAGACGAAAGGGTAGCCAATTTAATTAATCACAGCCTAAAGGAGCATAATTCATTATCATTTTTTCCAAGTAATATGAAACTATATCAATGCTTCCAATGAAAAGATAGATGGAGCTAAGTGGTCTAATCCGGAAAGAAATGACTTACACCTAATTGCTCTTTTGATATTTAATTGAAGGTAAAATTTGAGGCCATGACAAGACAACAAAACTTAGCATCAGAGTAGAGAGATCTATATTTCTGTTATGGGATAAGAAGTCAATAAAGTGTACTATTAAGCTTTGGGAGGAGAATTATCTGTAACCCATTGTACTAAAACACTGTAACTCTTCTGCTACTCTTAGTTTATATAACTAATTTTATGGCAAATGAACAACAGTTGAATGTATTATTTTGCTGTTATTTACAATAATTGTCTGAAACAATTCAAATAACTAGAAATAGATTCTTAATGATTAATTAATTTACTCTTTCAGTGCTTAAGTGCCTACGGAGTACTGTGCTAAATGCAGAGGAGGTAAAGTGAAATAAGGCTTTCATGATTTTGAAATTATAACAGCTTATTAAGTTCTGATAGATAATCGTATTTAAAATGACATTTTAAAAATTGAATGAAGGGGTTTATAAAACAGTAAGAACTGTGTGAATTTTAGGGAAGATGACTTATAGAAATGGTATTTAACTTGGGTCTGAAAGAGAGATTTAAAAATCAGTGAGAAAAAAATAGGTGAGAGACTTTTTGACAAAGGGAATAGTATGTGAAATGAAACACCCTAGCATGTCCCTACCTATTCTGTGGTAGCATGGCTGGAGGAATGAATGGAAATAAAGTAGATAAAAAACACAGAGATTGTTGATGTCAACTACCCCTTGATTATATGGGTCATGTATAACTTGACTTGAGTAACTTCTTCCCATACAATAATTTCCAATAATTGATTCAATACCCTCAATAAATATCAAGGGATGCAATATTTTCTTCACCTGATGAGAAATGACATTAAGAATTTAAACGTTTCCAATGTCCAATGTCATTTATATGTGATAAATAAAAGCCCATGGCTTTGTTCACAGGACTACCTGATTTAAGCCTGCAAATCTTTCTGTAGTCTGTACTAGCAAGAAGTTTTATGTTATATTTAGGTCATATTCTACAGACAAGATTATAATTATAGTTTAATCCATTATAATTAGAAGGTCCATGATTATACTTGATTTTAGACACACACACAAATACATACATGTAAACACATCAAAAATAAAAACAACAGCAAAAACAGACCTCCAGCAACAGATTGGAAATTGAATGGAAAGGCTGCTGGACACAAGTGAGAGATTACAAGAAGTTGAAATAATTTCAAATTATTTAAAAAATAATGTGATATTAGAATAATTGTTTGAAAATGTGAATATAATTTGACATCTTTAATTAAAATATATACATTGAGTACACTTTATGTTTATTGACTGATTTTTAGTAAAAGGTATATGGTGTTTAAAAAATAGATTGTTCTTGTCATTATATAAGGAAGCTAGGTAGACATAAAACAAATAAACTAATAAATACATTCTAATATAAATTTCACTGAATTAAGAGAACAGTTACAGTGTCACATTGTGTGTTACTCAATTAGATTTAAGTAGATTTAAGTACAACATGTCTTGTGAGTTCGAGCAACAACCATTTTTGAATGCCTGCTGGGTACCAGGAACACATCAAAAGACATAATGAACTTGCTGCTTGAGTTCTAATAAAGAACAAATCCTCTATTTACCTAGAATATTGGTTGGTGAGAACTTGAGTCTCGTTATTGATTTTCATCTATATTTCACTAACTCTTTGACACTAGATGTGATCATTTCAAATTGCAGCAACCAATTTCAAAAATATCTGTATGCATGGCCTGTCAGAAATACAATGAAATAAGTGATTAGGGAAAACTATTTTTGACAAACTCTTCCAACTCTTGAGAAGTTCCAGACTCTGTGTCCTCCTCGATCCATATGCCCATAAATAGGCGCTGTTCCTCTCAGCTCCTCATCCTAATGTACAAGCAAGCATCTGTTTCTGTAATTACAAAATCTTAGCAGTAGGTATGCATACAGAGTTTGATGGTCAATAATATTTAATTCTTAGTACAGTAACCTGAAGATGGATTAGATAATTGTGTTATTAGATATAGAATGGCTATGATTTCACCAAAGAGAAAAGAAAACATGCATTTAGAATTTTTAAAAATTCAGAGAAAAGTACTTACATGACCGACAGTAGAGTGATGACAAAAAAAGGAAGGTGGAAACTCTAAGTATGTATTAAGACAAAATCTGAATGTAAGGGAGCCTGTCTCAGTTATCTATTGCTGTGTAATAAAAAACCCCAGAACATAGCATCTCAAAACAACATCTATTTATTGTCTCACTGTTTTCATGGGTCAGGAATCTGGGCACAGCTTAGCTGGGCTCTCTACCTCAGGCACTTTCATAGGCTGCCATCCATGTAGGCTGGGATGTAGTCATCTCAACCAAAAAAGAGTCTGTTTTCAAGCTCCTGTGGCAGGATTTAATTATTCACTGGTTTTGGTCAGAGGTTGACCTCAGTGCTTTGCCAGGGGGGTCCTCTCTGGTAAGGCAGCTTGCCTCATTACAGCATGCAATCCATGAGAGAAATAACCTGTTCGCATCACTGAAATCATCATCTTTTGTTACCTAATTATGAAGTAATGACCCATTAACTTTGCTGTATACTGTTGGATAGAAGCAAGTCACTAGGTTTATCCCACCTGCAAGGCCTGAATTCCAAGAAAGAGGCTAGTCTAGATTACTCAATTTTAGATATTATTTGGAGAAATTAGAAAACAGGTACATTTCAGTTTCCTTTCAAGAACGTTAATTTGTTGTACTATCTAAAACACATTGCTTTTCAATAATGTAATGTCTGTGTCTCCATTACGAATCAAGAAAAAGAAACATGCTATCATGAAAAATAACATTTTATTTGCCTTTTCTAGGAAAAAAGCAGGATCAGAGAAAACCCTAGAAAAGATTAATATGCTACCATGGAGATCAGAAGAGAAAACTCTCAATTTAGATTCTCCAATTTACGTAAAGATGCCCATTAAAAAAAATACATTATGTGCATCATTATATTATCTATCTATATAGTTAAGTAGAGAGGAAACATTTACACACACATACATACATACAAAGCAAATATTGATTGTATATACGTAACCTCTCTGTATGTATGCATGTATGTTCTTTATGTATATATAGTATTGTATGTCAGGCACCATGTTTAGCACTTTGCAAATAATTTTGCAGATTATAGATTCAAATCTCTAAACCATAGTAATTTTATAGTAATTATAATTTCTTAAATTGAAATAAGCAAATAACAGCAGAAAATGAATTATAAAGGAGTTCTGATGTCATATTGGTGCTTTTTTTTCCCCACACATCACCTTTTATGACACTTTTGGTAAAGCCTACTTTTCAAGAACACTGATGAGATTACAATGTAATCTTTCTAATGGTTTTCTAAATATAAATCATTTTTTTCCCTGCAGTTACATCCAAGAATGTCCGACTATTTACTAGCACCTCAAATCCAAACCATTTAAATAGTGGCATCTAAAATTTCATTACTTCTTCCCTATTTTTGTGAAAAGCATTCAAATTGTGAACAACTAATTAGGCTCAAGGTGTCAGATTCATTTTAATAATTATGGCTAATATTTATGGTAAGTTTATTATATCTTCTATCCATCATCTTAGCCAAACTTCACAACAAGAGAAGGTAATTAATATCACTGATGTGCTCTACTCAGATTGGAAACTAAACCTAGGAAGCTAAGCGACTAGTTGGAGGCACTGAGTAGCTTATGATGGAGTGAAGAGTTAAACTCATTTCTGTTGGTTCCTCAACCCCAAATTAATTTTAAAACAAAACATTTCTGCAGTTCAATATGCAAAAATGATTACTGGTATTTCAGAAGGCAAATCTTCTACATTGCCTTATGTTTTAGAAATCAATAAAAACTGCTAAATAAGTCTTTAGGAAAATATTATGGGTAAAGGTCCATGGTTTCTAAGCAGTATTAGAATATCATTGTTGACAGTTAAAGACTTTCTCTCAAAGCCGACATTTATTTCCTTTATTTTTGTTACCTGTATGAGGTTTCTTAGGTTTCCTTATAGTACACACAGGGATAGATTCATCTTTTTCCTATATGACAAAGAAAATCAGTTACCTTACTTAAAAGAGAAACTTATGAAAGTTATCCAACTATTCATAAATGTCTATTTTTCATTTTTATTTTTAAATTATGACTATTGTACTCCAGATTTATATATTTTAAATATGACTTTCAAAATTTTGATTAGATATTAGAGTTTAAAAAAAGTTGTACTTGATACCAAATGATTAGGAGCTAAAGTCACTTCAATTTTCTTATTTCTGGTCATATTTTGTCCATCAATAATCCTATCATTTTATATTACCTAGATTTCATGTTATTCTCTTTGGCCTTATCTATGCTTCTTTCAAACTCTTATTTGTTCCCAATTTCTTTCTTTCTTTAAATTAATTATTATTATAAACATTTATTACACCTGAAGTTTTGGTTTGTTTACACATTTCACATCCAATTTCTTAGCCTTTTCCAACACAGAAGAGAAATGGAGAAGGCACATGGAGAAACAGAAGGGATACCAGACTGGGGGCCAGAAGACGGAGGCTTCTAATCTTGCCTTAAGTGTACTGTGCAAATTAGGCTATGTCATTCAAAATCTCTGTCTCCATCTGCTGATTTCTTTGATGGAAGTTAATGATCTGCTTTTCCTATCTCAGGATAGTGAGATATGGTAAGACAAAAGTATGAAAGCCCTGGCATTTATAAAATATTGGAAGCAAAATGTTGGAAGTGTTATTAAGAGAACATTTTCTACTTCAGAAATTCTCCCATAAGCTTGTTCTCCCATAAGCTTGGATTGCTCTTTAGGTAATCTACTGTAACCAAAGGTAGCAAATTTCTACTCATCTTCATCCTTCTCCTTCACAGAGTGTCTTCCTCTTCAAGTAATGGAAATCTGTTGAAACCTACAAATTTTCTCTTAAATGCACTTATTCAAAATTTATTTTTTAACATTTAGCACACAACATTTAAAATTCTTGTGATATATGATTTTAGAAACTCACAGGTTTTAGTGATTCTGGAATAAATGTCATAAATTGCAGTAATATTTATATATGATTCTTTCCTTTGAATATAAGTATTAGCAAATTCCGTCAAGAAATGGTGGTGTTTAATAATGCAACAACCTTGTTTTCCTCTCAAGAAAGAAAAGGGATAGAAATGCATGGTCTGATTTCTAGTGTATTGTGATGTGGAAATTTTCTGTGTTTAGGATTAGATGACACTGATCTAAAAAGTTAAAACCACCTAATAAAAAATAAATGGACACATAGTATAGGTTTTCCTACCACTTTCATTAAGTTTTTAATATATTTGCATAAGGTATGGAATTAGAGAAGTTTGCATAAGGTGGAATGATTTTTGTTTTTGTTATTGTTTGATTTGATAAATAAATACCTAATTTTAGTAAAGTTGCTATAATTTTTAAAAATAAGTTACATTCCCAACAATGAACCAAGAGAAAGAGAAATCAGGAAAACAACTCCATTCACAATTGCATCAAAAAAAATAAAATACCTAGGAATAAACCTAACCAAAGAAGTGAAAGACTTATACTCTGAAAACTACAAGTCACTCCTAAAAGAAATTAAAGGGGACACTAACAGATGGAAACGCATCCCATGCTCATGGCTAGGAAGAATTAATATCGTCAAAATGGCCATCCTGCCCAAAGCAATATACAGATTTGATGCAATCCCTATGAAACTACCAGCAACATTCTTCAATGAACTGGAACAAATAATTCAAAAATTCATATGGAACCACCAAAGACCCGAATAGCCAAAGCAATCCTGAGAAAGAAGAATAAAGTAGGGGGGATCTCACTCCCAACTTCAAGCTCTACTATAAAGCCATAGTAATCAAGACAATTTGGTACTGGCACAAGAACAGAGCCACAGACCAATGGAACAGACTAGACAATCCAGACATTAACCCAGACATATATGGTCAATTAATATTTGATAAAGGAGCCATGGACATACAATGGCGAAATGACAGTCTCTTCAAAAGATGTTGCTGGCAAAACTGGACAGCTACATGTAGGAGAATGAAACTGGACCATTGTCTAACCCCATATACAAAAGTAAACTCAAAATGGATCAAAGACCTGAATGTAAGTCACGAAACCATTAAACTCTTGGAAGAAAACATAGGCACAAACCTCTTAGACATAAACATGAGTGACCTCTTCTTGAACATATCTCCCTGGGCAAGGAAAACAACAGCAAAAATGAACAAGTGGGACTATATTAAGAAGCAATTCTTAATTGTTCATTCAATTAAGCAAAAGACACCATAAATAAAACAAAAAGGAACCCTACAGTATGGGAGAATATCTTTGAAAATGACACATCCGATAAAGGCTTGACGTCCAGAATATATGAAGAGCTCACACGCCTCAACAAACAAAAAACAAATAACACAATTAAAAAATGGGCAAAGGAACTGAACAGACAGTTCTCCAAAAAAGAAATACAGATGGCCAACAGACACATGAAAAGATGCTCCACATCGCTAACTATCAGAGAAATGCAAATTAAAACTACAATGAGGTATCACCTCACACCCGTAAGGATGGCTGCCATCCAAAAGACAAACAACAACAAATGTTGGCGAGGCTGTGGAGAAAGGGGAACCCTCCTGCACTGCTGGTGGGATTGTAAATTAGTTCAACCATTGTGGAAAGCAGTATGCAGGTACATCAAAATGCTCAAAACAGACTTACCATTTGACCCAGGAATTGAACTCCTAGGAATTTACCCTAAGAATGCAGAAATCAAGTATGAGAAAGACCAATGTACCCCTATGTTTATCGCAGCACTATTTACAATAGCCAAGAATTGGAAGCAACCTAAATGTCCATCGATAGATGAATGGATAAAGAAGATGTGGTACATATACACAATGGAATACTACTCAGCCATAAGAAAAGGGCAAATCCAACCATTTGCAGCAACATGGATGGAGCTGGAGGGTATTATGCTCAGTGAAACAAGCCAAGCAGAGAAAGAGAAATACCAAATGATTTCACTCATCTGTTTAATATAAGAACAAAGGAAAAACTGAAGGAACAAAACAGCAACAGAATCACAGAACTCAAGAATGGACTAACAGGTACCAAAGGGAAAGGGACTGGGGAGGATAGGTGGGTAGGGAGGGATAAGGGGGGGCAGAAAAAAGGGGTATTAAGATTAACATCCATAGCGGGGTGGGAGAAAGGGGAGGGCTCTACAACACAGAGAAGACAAGTAGTGATTCTACAACAGTTTGCTACGCTGATGGACAGTGACTGTAAAGGAGTATATAGGGGGGACCTGGTATAGGGGAGAGCCGAGTAAACAAAGTATTCGTCATGTAAGTGTAGATTAATGATTAAAAAAAAAAAAAAAAAAGCAGTTCCTATGTGGTGACCTCTAATGAGTTCTACACAGTGATATAAATGGCATATAAAAGTGTAGGCAAAGAGTCTGTTTGTGTTTATACAGAGGATCAAAGCCTAATTTGGCTACCTCGAAAATGAACTAAGATACGATATGAAAAAGAACTTCCAACATCAGCACTCTCGGGAAGACTCATGACAGAAGATGATCAGAAAAAAAAAAAACTCCAACAAAGATCCACGCACTGTCACAGGTGTAGATGCACTCATCCCACCAGTTCCTGGACTTGCCATGGGAATGATGAAGGAGATATCTAAGCTGGCCTGTGCATACAGTAAAACAAAAATTGGACTGGATCTATACTGCTGGAACTCAACCAAGAATTAGGAGAAGTGCAAATTGTAGCACTCCAAAATCTTACAACCACAGACTATTTATCGTTAAAAGAACATATGGGATATGAACTGTCCCCAGGAATGGGTTGTTCTAGTTTATCTGAATTCTCTCAGACTGTTTAAGTTCAGTCGGACAATATCCACCATATCATAGATAAGTTTTCACAAATGCCTAAGGTGCCTAACTGGCTTTCTTGGTTTCACTGGAGATGGCTGGTAATTACAGGTATGCTCTGGTTAGGTAACTATATTCCTATTATGTTAATGTGTGTGCACAATTTAATTAGTAGTTTAAAACCTATCCATGCTGAAGTTAACTCTACAAGAAGATATGTCAAAGAAATAATCAATCTTCCCAGGTTTTCTTCTGCCTGCTACTTCTGTAGCTGTTCTTCTTCCTACCTAATCACAACCTTTAAATAGAACTCGTGCCACATGTCGAATTTACCGAGTATCATAATTCTTCCAAGTGGTAAAGACACCTCAAGACAAATGCTGGGCATAGAAGCCACAGGACATAAATATGCAAAGAAGTAAAAAGCTAACCTTTTCAAACAATAAGGCTTCTCTCTCACTTACCAACTTAACATTTCCCTGTATGGCCCCGGAAGATGACTGGTTAGCCAGAGATGGGTAAGATTCCTCAAGGGAGGAACAACCTAAGACAGGCACAGTCGCAGGGGGCCATCTGGTGAGAAAATGGGGAGCAGCAGAGGTGAGGCTTAGAACCTCCTCCCTCATGTTCTGAGAGAAATCTTCTGCATACATGGATGTTTATTTCCCTCGTCTAGCTCGGATTAACACATAGTCTACAGGCACACACCTGATCATCTACATTTGCTCTCTTACAACACTAAACTCTGTTTTCTACCTTTATCTCGTGTCTACGTACCACTTCAGCATTTTATTAAAAATAATAATAATAGAGAAATGTGGTATCCACATATAAATCAAGTTTAAAAATCAAATGAATATTCATATTTGAACTGACTGTTTATAGTTCATAATGCATGAACAAAACCGAAAGCTTCTGTGATGACTGCCCTTGCACTGTTCACCATGTAACTTATTCACTATGTAAGAATTTGTGCTCCATGTAAGAATTTGTTCGTTATGCATCAGAAGATTGGAGACTGATGAAAATTAGGCTTGGGGTGGATTAATGATTGTGCATTGAGTATTGACCCCCCTATACAGAGATTTGTTGTGGTTAACAACTATTTGATCAATAAATATGAGCGATGCCCTCCCAAAATATATATATATATATATATATATATATATATATATATATATAAACACACTTCCAATTGTAAAATAAATAACTAACCGGGATGTAATGTATAGCATAAGAAATATAGTCAAAATATTGTAACAACTTGGTATGGTGATACCTGGTACCTAGAATTATCATGTATAAAATGTTGAATCACTGTGTTGTACACCTGAAACTAATGTAATGCAATACTGTTGTCAACTACCCTTCAAGAAAAAAAAAAAGAAGGAAAATTCTAAAAAATTCCACAGACCAAAAGAAACACAAGAGATGATGGCTCAATGTTATTTGGAATCTGGGTGGAATCTTAGAAGAGAAAAAGGATATTTGAGGAAACACTGACAAAATCCAAATGAAGCCTGGAGGTTAGCTAACAGTTGTGTCACCAGTAGTTAATTTCTTGATTCTTTTCACTGTACAATCATTATGTGAGATTTTAACATTAAGGGAAACTGGGTGACTGGTATATAGAACTCTCTCTGTACTATCTTTGCAATTATCCTATGAAGTCAAAGTATTCCAAAATAATAAATTATTAAAGTGGAATTTACTGAGAAGTTCGGGTATCTTCAGACTGAGTTCAACTAGGCACATGTAGGTGATTAAGGCTTCTCAAAGAGCAATGAAGCAACAACATCCGGGGGTGAATATGTTTTCCAAATGTATGGAGATCCACACTCACCTGAGTCACCGAGGGAAACTATAGGATGGGAAGTGTCTTGGGAAGGGAGCACCACATGCTGACTTCAACCTCGTCTTTAAAAAGGAGGAATCTACTTGTCATTTACACACCCTACAATAACTGGAGGCACCGAAGGAAAGGTCATATGAAAAACTACATTTGTAACAGAAAGTATATACAATATTGGCAAAGATATGATGTCTATGATTTAATAAACAAAATACACAAAATATAAAAAAAAAAAATAAGTTACATTCAACCAATTTTTCTCCAATGTTACTGAGTAAGTTCTATGTATAAAGAACTGATTTAGGTGACTGAGATACATCAGTGAAGTAAAGCAGACAAGATCTCTACTTTTGTGGAGCTTACACTCTGGTCAGGGAGAAAGATAATACAAATAAACATAAAAATATATGTTGGAATCTGACAAGGCACAAAAAGAAGTTTAAAGCATGATAAAGGGGATCAGAGATACCTGAACAAGGGTAGAGAGGTAAGGATTTGTATTTTATAAGTTGGACTCATTCAAACCGTGAAATAATAAGACAGATTATGTTCAAAGCTCTGTTGATCTACCATCATATTCAGATTAAAAAGCCAGATATTTACAATGGCCTAAATGTCCAAACAATTTGCCTGTTAATCAACGACGTTTTCAACATTAGCTGTGACAGCAGTAGTTGCTCTAACAAAGAAATCTCAAATTTCAGTGACAACACAATATGATTTATTTCTTATTCAAATTTGAAAATGTATGTATCTGATGAATGAGAACTTCTCTTCCAAGTAGTGACTCATATCCAAGCTCCTGCCATTTCTTCCTCTGGCATTTCAAGCATGGCTTCTTAAGGTTGAAAGTTCCTCTGCATGAAACCAGAGGAGCTTGTGGGTGTTAGTGGGAGTATTTTAAGGCTGTATCTAAGAGTACGCATATTGCTTTCACTCACATTCCATTGGCTTAAATTCATTTAAGGTGATTTCTACAAAGGAGGAAAGGAAGAGGCCAGAAAAGAAAAGAAAAATATCAGATTATAGTTTTTATAATAATTAGCAACTATTATTTCCCTCTTTCTCACTCTGCTGTAGCTGTACTATACCAGCCTCTGTTGGTTCTGATACACTCAGATATATTCCTGTCTGAAGATCTTTGCCTTGCCAATTCCAAATGTCATGTGCATTTGCCTACGTTTGTACATGGGTCCCTCCTTTACTTAGTTGCTGCTTTATGACAGAGGCCTTTCCTGACACTTTATTTCCTCCTTTTTCTGCTTTTTTTCTTGCTTTATTGTCCTTCATAACTATTGTACACATATATATATATATATATTTATTTATATAACAAATATATATTTTATTTATATATGTGTATGTATCTATCTATATATAATCCCCTAACATGTAATATTTGCTTCACAAAAATAATAAAATGTATTATTTTTAACTAACCTTTAAATCCTGCTGTGAGAAGTTTGGATTGAGGGGTTTCAATCTGCTTAACTTGTTTGAATATATTTTTATCTATCTTCCTAAGATATTTATTTGTTTATCGTCTTTCCTTCACTAAGTCAAAAGCTAAAAGAGTACAGATTTATTTTCTTTCACCACTATATCCCCAGCACAGAGAAATGCCTGTAAGATAATAGGTGCTCAGTAAAAATGTTTTGGATGAGCAAGTTAATGAAGGAGTATGTGAATTTCTCTACAATGACACATATTATTCCACTTGTGTTTTCATATAACTCCTTCCCTAGGCTTCTTGAAGGGAACAAAGAGCACATTTCCTGGTAGGTACAATGATGATAAATATTGAATGAAGAATGAAGGAATAAATAAACAAACAAATGAGGAAAGTGATGCAGGGAGAGTTAAATTTTCAGTCATAGTAGTATATGGAAATCATGTCAGTATTCATGTTGGCTTGCTCAAAAACTCATTCTGTTTTCCCTATCAGATTGTTTCTGAGCACTTATAAATCCCTGTTATCTTTGTGTTGCTTAATTCAATAAAATTATATTTTTTGTCAGTGTGATAACTGCGATTTCATATTCTTAATTTATTTAATATAAACCCAACCAAACAGTATATATAATAAGTTATTAGCATGGGTGTGGCATAGTCAGCCAGGTCTTCCTACATTAAATGGTGTTTTAACAAAATTAGAATATCATTAGTTTTGAAAAGAAAATGCACCCATGCACACCAATGAGTCATTACTTCTAATGAATACAATGAAATGTGCCTATATTTTATGATATTCAATGAAAGCTAGCATTTCATTTTTATCTAGTCTTTTTATTTTCTTTTTTGATAAGGTATTCCATCTTCACTTATTTTACTAGAGTATTTCAAATTATTGATACTATAACTCTGCACACTTGTAATTAGAGTATGTATATTTGATTATCACTGTCTTGGATTGAATTTTCTGAAAAATTGATATACCATCTGTAGCTTGATTCCTAGTTTATGCCATGGTGCCATTTACTTCACTTTCAGTATCATCTTATTCCTCTAAGTTATAAAATGCTGTGACCTTATATTAAAATAGAAAAAAAAATTAAATCGTTTGAAATGAAATAAAGAACCACAATTGTTAAATGCAATACCAAGAGAGCATCTATGACTCATTCAGGACATAACAACTCTAAATTGCCCTAAGAATAGGAGCCATACACAGCATAATACATAATACTAATGGTGAGGGTCTGATTGTGACTGGCTTATAGAATAAATTCAGAGTGCATTCAGTGCAGCTACTTGGGAATGATATTTATCTCTAAAAATATTAGCTCTTAAAGGTCAAGAGTCTTTTTTTTTAAGAAAAATTAAACTACCTGGAAAATAATCAAGGCAATAGATAGATGTAAGTAATCATTAATTATAATACATTTGAATAAAATATTTCACAAAAAGAAACACTGCTCTCTTTATACCTAACCTATAAATCCTGCTTTGATAAATTTAATATTTAGATTGAGGGGCTATATATATTTTAACTTGTTTAATTCTTGGCTTAAGAGTAGAACTAGGGTCTAGTAATGTATTTTAAGTTCTATTTTGGTTAGAGTGTCTTTATTGACATTTGTGATTACTATTTTTTTCATGCTAAGCATAATCAACTTTTCTATGAAAACAACCGCACAAATCTAACTAAAATAGGAAACAAATGCTCTGGGATCTTAGTGTATATAAAAGATTTTGAGATTTAAGATATTCTCAATAATGGACAAAAGAAAAAACTTCAATAGCAACAAGAAGGTATGCAAATTATAACCCTCGGGGGAAAAAAGCAATTTACTGGATTAAATAAATACATGATTCTGTGTGTGTTTTTATTTCATTATATGTCTTACAATAAGCTGCTAAGGATAATTATACTTAATGGTACTATTTCTTTACATTTGATAGAAGTAACTATACAGTGATTAGTACAGTAGTATTATTAGTCCTCTATAAAGTCTGGTCTTAGTAAAGGCCTATTTCTTCAGGATAGTTTCAATACTTAAATTCCATAATCCACACTTGTTGCAATAGTTGCAATAGCTATTTCTGTCTAAATTTAGTATATTTTCTGAAAAATTTGAAGCAACATTTCACTCCAGTCTGACTTGATTATTTGTCTTATTGAAAGTCTAAACTAATTATTAATTAGTTGGGTCTTTTTGCTTTTTATAAATAGCAATTTGACCCTCAGACTTCAGTAAGCAGTAAAGTAGAATAAAACATAAATTTTTTAGGCTGTGAAAGTTCAAGAATCTTAGGTAGTCATCTACATGTTTAATATAAGAAACAGTGTTTTAATAATAACACCTTTTAAAATGGACATTCTGACAACTAGAATCGAAAAATCTAGAACAAAGTCTTATTTATTATGTCACTTTGGATTAAGTCTCACTGTATCTGTTTCTCAAATAAGCACATTATAGTCCTCTTAGCCAAGTTCTGGAGTAGTTTTGAGGATTAAAATAAGACCCTATGTGGAAAATGGTTTGCATTCCTAAAACTGCAAATGTAAGCCTTTAATGCTTTTGTTAGAATTTTTAAATTTGTATTTTCTTTTATGTAAACTAGTTAATTTCAAGCTATATTCTGAATTAATCAATATTTTCTGAACTCATTTTTTTGGTTCAATGGCTATAAGGCAGAAATGTAATCATGATAACAATTATGGTAAAGATAATAATAATAGTAGTATAATGATAAGGATAGATGTCACTCTTATAGGCTACATCACTTTTCAAGTGAAATATTAAAAACATATTTAAAAGTTTAGCCATAGTCTTCTAGAAAAGTATATTATCAGTTAATGTAGTTTACTAATCATTATGTCTTGGAAAGGCATTTGCTTTCTCTTTTGTACACATATGCAACAGTTACATTGAATTAAATGACAGAAAGCCATTCCCATCTGAACTGAAAAGATAAAACTGCAGTGGGGCAATCACAAATGAAGCTACCTCAGTTTAAACATTGTATCTAAACTCCTGTTGTCAAAGTATAATTTTTAAAAAGTTAAAAACATCATTTGTGTAAAATATAAAATGAACATGTGATAAAGATTTCCTTCAACTCATTAATAATAGAACAAGTGAAATAGTAAGTCTAATCTAAAAGGAATTTGAAGAGGTGGGTATTTATAAGAACTTGAAAGGTGAATGTTAATATAAAAATACTAGTTTAGCCACAAAACTGGCTGATTTTCTACAAAGCAATAAATTGTAAGGGTGAACATTTTTATCAGACAGAAAACTCTATGATAACGTCTATGTCTTTCAAAGTCTTTAACAGGCTTACCTGAAGTTCATAATAATATAAAATGAACTTGTTTTTTACTTTGCTGTTTACTCTGATTAGTACCCAGACACTATAAATTTCGACATTTTCATGGACTGAATTGTGTCTCCTCAAAATTCGTATGTTGAAGCCCTACCCTCCAATGTGCTAGTAATTAGAGATGGGGCCGCTGGGGTTGAATGAGATCATGAGAGCAGTGTCTTCATGACAGGACTAGTGGCTTTATATGAAAAATAAGGAAAAGATCACTCTCTCTCCACCTTGTGAGGACACAGCAAGGCGTCAGCAGCAACCGAATCAGCTGGCACTTGGACTTCCTGGCTTCCAGAACTGTGAGAAATAAATGTTTGCTTTCTAAGCCACCCAGTCTAGGTGTGGACTAGTATATGCTGTCGTATGGAACTCTAACTTGTTGAGTTGCCGACAGTAAATCATGCAGCTGGCTTTGGGTCGGCTGGACCCAAACCACTTTAAGAGGGGAAACTAGGACACTTTGTGAGTGGAGTGGAGAAGCAGGCAAGAGGATGGCAAGTCAGCTTCCAACTGTATCATTGAAATGGTGGACAAAACTGACTAACCTAGAAAAAAATTATCAAGAGATACATAAACTGCCTTAAATTTTAGATAATCACATATAAAGAGACCATTCAAATGTTTTATATCATCATAAAAAGAAAACTAAGAGTAGTAAACAACAGTCTGGCCTTATTGCAAGGAGAAGTTTTGTGACAGTGAGAAATGCATGGCAATGGAATGACCACCCTTCATTTCCACTCACCAGAGGCTTATGATTCCTAAGATTTGAGCTATTTCTTCTGTACTATTTCACTCACAGAATTATACCCTAATGTAATATATATGCTTCTATGTTAACATTTTTCTCCAACAAATAATCCTTCCTATAACTCTTTCTGTTAAAATTTACTGTTTTAGATTGAATTAATAATTATTATCAATATAGAATTGACACTACTAAATTTATAGTTAATTTAAACAAGCAATTGTTATGAATGAAATTTTTAATTTCCAATTAGATGGATTGGTTTTCTTTAAATTATTTCATATATCATTTTAGAATGATAAGGGTTTTCACTATTTATTGTTTAACTATTTTTGTTTTAATTGTATAGTTGTGAGTCCTGAGAAGGTTTGATTACATAACAAAAGAATAGTTGGAATATGATGAAATTTTGTTATAACACAGTAACTCGATTGTTTTGGTCACCATATGATTTATATGACAAAAATCACATTGTGTTCGATCATTAAAAATTATTTTTAATGATTTATTAGCTGACAATTTGATGTTCCCCTTCAATCTTCTTGAGAGCGAAGGGTTGGAAACGTCCTAATTTACAAAGTGATTTGTTACTCACTCATTAGTTATTCACCTTCTTGCCACTGAGACCAGTATTTCATATTATTTTTGGCATCCTGAGGGTTTTGCACCCCTTGGCAATGAATCTGGTTAATATTAGGGAATGTCTGAGAAATATACCCTCCTTTTAGCATGTGGGAGATGGAGATTTGTGAGTGTGTGACTGGAAAAGACAAAATCAGATGTTTTCTTAGGAGAATTAGTTTTAGAAGAGAGTAAGGGCAAAAGTAGCTATCTCAAAATCAGTGCCTTTAAGATTTGTGTGTGCCTGAGTACCTCTTAAAAAATTATTACACATGCCCAGTGGAACACTTACCCTGTGCTGCAGATGGTGGAATCTTGTTCACCGAAGTGTCCAAAGCATCTAAGACTGTTTGTCATTGCTGTGAGAAAAAAATTGTACATGGGATAAATGAATAAATGAAATAAATGAATAAAAAGCTGAGTTTGGCATTATGAGTACCACCATACTATCAAACAGAAAAATGAAATCGAAGTTGAAAATGCATCATATTTATTACTTGAGATCGATTGCTCTGAAGTGTTTCACCATTGTTGTACAAAACATATTTGATTGCACATAAGTGATGGCTCCCTTGGGAACTCATGGAAGTGACTTATATGTCCTGGGAACTATTCATATGGATTGAACTTCCAATTAATTAGGATAATTTAGATTACTAGAAGAAATTTTAAATTATAAATAGTGGTTATTTTTACACTTCCCATTCTGCTTAGTATGAAGTTATGGTCTACACAGGATAAATGTATACATATAAATATGTACATTTTTTCCATATATATTGTTTGGATGCACATATACTAAGATTATGAAAAAATATTTTCTTTTTTATCAAACATCATGAATATTCATATTATAGACACACATACATGATTACTGATACCTGTATAACTCCAGATAACTTATATAGTATGTAAATATTATATGATACATACATTAGGAGGTATTATTGGAGCTATTCTTTCTGGAATGTTTTCTATTACTACCATCTACTTTTGTTTTGAAGATATAACTCTGAAAGATACCAGACAATCTTAATATGAGCTTGCTCTGCAGTCATAGTAGTTATTCATGTAGTTTCTTTGTTTCCTACAAAACATATTAGAAGGAATATAAACTAAACCATGATATAACAGCTGACTGCTCTTTAAAGTGACATTTATGTCTATGTTATATTTAGAGCATGATATAGGAATAAATGCAGATACAGATATGCATTTTTGCAGGTAAATACAGAGTTACATACACCATCAAATATTTTATATTTCAGTGCAAGATTTTTATACTGAAAGACAAACTAGTAGTTTATGCAATATCTCAGAAATTAGTGAGATGGGAGTTGGAGATGCAGTGACATATGCTTTTAACACCACCTTTTATTTTGGGGTTAATGCAGTTGTATATAACAACATATTAACAAATAATAACTATAGTATGAAATGGTCAAACACATAGTAGAAATTATAGGAAATACTACATTTCAGATGCAAGCAACAATAAGATAATTTTCTTAATGCAAAATTAAAAGGTAAAAAAGACATCTCTTAATCCATACTTTATCATTCTAGTTTAATAATGATAACGGTGAACTTTTTGAGTTCCAAAATGATGACTTGAAAAATGTATTTCACACTTATAGTTAGCATGAATGGCTTGTGAGTGACTATATACTGAACACAGTTACTGATTTCTTTGTGTTATACAGTACTATGAAATGCATTTTCATTAACTACATATTATTACTAATAAATTTTTATTCAGTTTAATTTGGTTATGTCTCACAAAACTGGATATTTATTCAGATAAGAAATATGACTTAAGTATTCCAGTTTTGTGGCTTATATCAATTCAGATATACATGTAAACTTACAGATGCCAGTAAGTTAAACCCATAATGGCAAACTATCTTACATTTCATCAGTTCTTCAAGTGGGCAGAGCAGTATTTTTCCCTATGGCTCCTAAAGTACACTGGTGTCCTCTGCTAATGGTGAACCCTGGAGGTTAAATGTTTGGTCCGTAGGGAAAGAATGGGTGGGACAGTTTTCACAATGATACTCTTTCTTTCCTCTTGCTGGGGCCCTGGACATGAGGGAGGGAAGAATTTCTCCATATTCATCCTAATTGTCCTAGTGAAAGCCTAGTGGAATTCCCAGAAGAAACCTATAAAATAGTGCCCTCTGTCCTGTAATACAGTCTCCAGTGGCTTTTTACTCTCACCTTAGCCTATACTTGTCCTCCAGCAACTAGTCAAAATATGTAGTTTAATAGTCCTACTGGCTTCTACCTGCTTCTACCTACTTATCTCAAGATAAACAATTGCTCAGATGCCACATTTCCCTGAAGTTACCTGTCTCCAATTTCTCGATACTGGGTTTCTTGTGACCTCATTTCTCTAATAGTTGTTGCTTTTCAGATAGCTCAGCCTCCTCTTGTAAGGATGGGAATAATGGTATCTAAGCTCTTTATTCTTTTGATCTAAAACCAAAGACTTTAGATGATATTTTAGGTGAATAGCAATAACAACAAATAAATGACAGTTCATGAAAAAGGGGGTAATTCTACCATGTAATTATAACAGCTCTCACTCTAGTTAGTAGAATAAGGAGTGTATTATTTTCTTCTTTCTACTTTTCTATTCTTTCTTAATTTTCTATGACAAACATGTAATTATTTGTAATATTATCTATACGAAGCATTAGACATAAGCTCACTTAACTTCAAAATCATACAAAGATATAGTATAAAAACAAATAATTAAATGACATATAAAAGAACAAAGAACATATGAATTCAAACATGTGTCCACCTAATCAATGGAAATGAATTTCACATTTGAATCTAAACTTCAGGCAGCAAGAAAAAAATGATTAAACATGATCAATTACCTAATGTTCTTCAGAATGTCCTCAGAGAAATACAAACTTTTTACTGTTAAATACATAAGACATTTCTCAGTTGGAAAATGTTTCATAAGAGAAATATAAAAGACAAATATAAATGATATTCACATAGATAACTCAATCAAGGCAGTTTTGTAAGAGATTAACTTGATTGAAGTATACAGAATCCTCAGTATTTTTTTCTCTTAAATAAGATTTATAAAGTACATGGAAGGAGATAACTGCATATAGAATATTCACTTCCAAGATAACACTCAGTGATCACCTACTTCTGGCATTCAGAGCTTATGTAGTTTCCTCCCACATTATATTAAGTTTGGTCTGTATGATCAGTAGAATAAGACAGAATTGATCATCTGTGGCTTCTGAGACTAGGTTACAAAATGCATTGTGACTTTTGTTCCACTCTCTTTCTGTTGGATCATTTGCTCTTGGGGAAACCAGCTGTTATGTCACAAGAACACTGAAGCATCCCTAATGGAGACAAGCCAAATGTCTCATATTTCTCATATGTAGTCTCAAAACTACGTATTTTGAATGAGCTAACTGAAAAGCAACAACTTTTCTTGGACCTATTAGAGAAATGAGGTCACAAGAAACCCAGTATCCAGAAATTTGGAGACAGGTAACTTCAGGGAAATGTGGGATCTGAACAATTGTTTATCTTGAGATAAGCAGGTAGAAGCAGGTAGAAGCCAGTAGGACTATTAAACTACATATTTTGAATGAAGACAGCCAAGCCAACTGGGGATTCTTACAAGCAACTCTTGGAAGGGGATCCTTTAGCCCAAAGGAAACTTTCAGAGGAGTGCAGCTGCAGTCAATATCCTGGCAACAACCTCATTATAGTCTCTGAGACAGAACCACCAGGCTAAGATACTGCTAAATTACAGACTCACAAAAATCAGTGTTGTTTTAAGTTGCTAAGTTTTGTTACACAGATGTAGATAACTAATTCATATATCTTTTATCAAATCTTCCCTAGATTTCATTTTTCTCCTCTAGATTTGGGACAGAAATTGGAAAACAGGGCTTGGTTGGACTTCTGAAAACTGGTTTTTAGTATTGCTTTTCTATTTAAATAAATAATTGATTGAATGTAGCATGTGTTGCTTTCAAATTAAGATCTTATTAACAGCATAAGAACTGCCCTAACTCTTGCTAGAATTAAAGATCATCCAAGCCACTATGCAAAGGTGGGTTATATTCATTATTTAATAAATGTAAATAAATATTTATGGCCCGCTCTCTCCCAGGCATATGTCAGCATTGAGTCACACAGGCATATAGACTTATACTCCCCTTTGGTGTGGAATAGTTCTACTCCTGTTTTACCTGTGAGAAGGCTTTCAGATGAAGAATCAGAGGCATTATGCCCAAAATGTGGAAAATGAAATGTTTGAAAATTTTCAATAATCTTTAAAACTCGGGAAAAAAGTCAACACACCTCTCATGGATTATCTGATTTTAAGCAACTTGGTTACTTAATTCACCTGCCAAGATTGATTATGAGCAAATGGTTCCTATAGATAGTTGAATGGAGTTGCTGTATGAAGTAATTTGATATAAACCTGATTTTAGTGGACTACCGATCAAAACCAATGATTTTGTTTTAACAATAATTATCATTGAGTTCCTATTTCTGGTTGTATAATTCATATGAGAATAAAAATGCAAAAAGATAAGAGGGAAACAAGAATATTGGCTTAGAGAAATTTTTCATGAATAAAAGGTAAGTATGTTTTCACTCTCTGAGTAGTTTACTCAATGAAAGGGTATAGTGGTAGTTTCTGATAGCCCTATTATTTTCAGATAGAAAACAATACATCATTGATAGAAGTAAGTCATTGTGTTTTACAAAAATCCATGTTAACATGTTTAAATATGCAAACATACATTTTCAAAAATTAAATACTAGAATTTTAGATACAATCTTGTTCTATGAATGTCAAACATGTGACTGTATTCACACGCACTTCTGCCTCAACCCCAATGTGATCTTCTCTATATCAAGCTCTAATGTCTGGAACTGACTGAAAATTATTCATAATTACTCTGTCAGATCTGCCATACTTCCCCAGATAGATGATAGCTCCTGGAAAAAGGAAGAACATCAATGCAGAAAGGGCTCAAAAGCACTTTAATAATTTGCCATTACTGGGGTGTATGATGTTTCAGATAAGCAAAATTTTTCTGATTATGGAAAATTGGTTATTTTCACTAAAAGGTCCATCACCAATACTTTGTTTTTGGAAGAGGAACAGGGCAAGAGTACAAACGGAGGCCCCAAACTTATAAATAAAATATGTTCTGTCCTATATTCTGACCATTAACTTCCATAAAAACAAAACTGAAAAATATGTATACTTTATAGTTTCACATGATTGAAATCATAAACACAGAATCACAAAGATTACTGGAGGTAATTATAATTATAACAGGTCTTGGGAATTCTGTTAATATTTCAGTAATGTTTAAGTGAGTATTAAAGATACATTTTTGAGGAAATATATATATATATATTTTTTTTTTCAATGGTTTTTCTAGTAGTTTTTTTTGTTTTGTTTTGTTTTGTTTTTTATTGAAGGGTAGTTGACACACAGTATTACATTACATTAGTTTCAGGTGTACAACACAGTGATTCAACATTTATATACATGATAATTCTAGGTACCAGCTATCACCATACCAAGTTGTTACAATATTTTGACTATATTCCTTATGCTATACATTACATCCCAGTTACTTATTTATTTTACAATTGGAAGTCTGTTTATATATATATGTATATTTTTTGTGAGGGCATCTCTCATATTTATTGATCAAATAGTTGTTAACAACAATAAATTTCTGTATAGGGGGGTCAGTCCTCAATGCACAATCATTAATCCACCCCAAGCCTAATTTTCGTCAGTCTCCAATCTTCTGATGCATAACGAACAAGTTCTTACATGGAGTACAAATTCTTACATAGTGAATAAGTTACATGGTGAACAGTGCAAGGGCAGTCATTACAGAAGCTTTGAGGAAATATATATTTATTCTGCAAATGTATTTCTCTTGCCTTTAGCTCAACATAATTGCTAATAATGTTTTTATAATCATTATTAAGTCTTGGATAGCATTTAATTGATTTTAATTTGTGAGAATTTTGCTCTGTTAAGGCAATAACAATTGGAATTTTCTATATAATTCTGAAAGTATTCCTAAATTCTAGAAATAAAGCATAGAATTTATACATCATGTTAAAACATTATAATGGGGTTACATAAGTAACTTTAAAAAAAAATCACTGTCAATAATACTGTTAACTGTGTATCTCCCAAAAAGACCACCATAAAAACCTGTTTATCTAGCAAAATTTAGAATATTAGACTACTCAAGTAAGGGAGAATACCACCTTGACAGAATCTTGTCTGTGTCTCAGAAAAGATAGGTCAAGGGAAAATAAAAGGATATATATGTATTTATTAGAATATAATTATATGGTACATATTAATATTTTTTATAAATGCATTTATCTATATATTTATATGTATATTTATACAAATTTGTTATGTATATGTATTTATATGTTATACATATATATAGAGAGAGAGAAAGAGAGAAAGAGAGAGAGAAAGAGAGAGGAGGGGAGAGAGAATTTAGGTCTGGGCTCAATAGTCTAGAATCATTCAGAAAACTGATTGGGATCAGCCTGCTCCATCACATAATAACATAATATTAGTAGATGCTGCATTATCATTAAGAATAAACTCTTTTTCATTAAGAAAAAAATGTTTCCAGACATGTTTTGAAGTAAAGGGTGAGTTTATATACTAATTTATAGTCTTATCCCGTGGAAGAATACACTGGAATAAACAGATGTATTGTATTAACCCAGATGGACTTTATCATTATACAAGGTTTTAATGTAATCTCATAAATTGCTATCAACTTCACCATGATTTTCACCATCTTGTCAATAAATATCTAGATCTGTATGTTCTTTCTTAAATTCTTCTTTCAACGTTTTATTGCCAGATTTTTATAGTGATAACTGATTTCTAAAATAAAACTATTTTAGAAGGAAGTTTTATGGCTATTTCTACATGAATCTTCTTCATAGCCATGCAAAAGCTTTATTTACTTGTTTAAGTGTTTTGTATAATTAGAATGTCAGTTTCACTGCCTATTTCCTACAGTATATTTTTTAATGTATGAGAAAATTTCTCTGAAAAATTTTAAAAACTATATTTTAATTGTTTTAAATAGCCAAACTTAGGTTGGTTTGAACTTTTTATAAACTATGCCTAATGGTGGTAGTAGAAAGCTCTAGTTCATACCAAGTAACTACTAGAAAATTCAATATTAATTTTAATATTTGGTCAAAGTCCACAATTAAGATAAGATCTTTGTTTGTGGACCTTCTATTCCAATCACACTATTACCTTTTCTGTGCACCTTATATATTTTCTAAATTAAATCTAATTGCTTTAAAAGACTATAGGCAGCATTACCATAATGTTTCCAAGAGTGATTATTATGTTAAGTTTGATGTTTCATCAAGATATCTCACTTTTAAATACATGGATGCAAATTGAAAGAAAAAGTAAAAGTGATCTAAATTGTTATAAAAAATATCATTATTGCTAACATAGATGAAATATTAAAAAACATTATGGATTCTTGATGAATATCTGATAAATTAATGGTATCATTTTTATTTCATCAGTCTAGATAATTAAATTTTTTAATATTTTTGTATCTATCTTACATGTTTAGCTAAGATTTCAAAATCTTGAGGAGGCGGAGCCAACATGGCGGTGTGAGTAGGACAGTGGGAATCTCCTCCCAAAAACATATATACTTTTGAAAATACAACAAACACAACTAGCCCTAAAAGAGAGACCAGAAGACGCAGGACAGTGGCCAGACTGCAGCTACACCAGCGAGAACCCAGCGACTGGTGAAAGGGGTAAGATACAAGCCCCGGCCCTGCGGGACCCAAGCGCCCCTCCCCCAGCTCCCGGCGGGAGAAGAATAGGCAGAGCGGGAGGGAGACGGAGCACAGGACTGCCAAACACCCAGCCCCAGCCATCCGGGCCAGAGCGCAGACACAGTACATGCCCAGGGGGCCCTGGATACTGGGGGAACAGGGAGTAAGACCTCTGAGAGGGTGCCGAAGCTGATGCCCATGTGACAAAGAAAAGCGGGGGCTTTTTGAAAGTCTTAAAGGGACAGGGACTTAACAACTTGACGGAAACAACCCAGGTCACAGTACAGCAGCTGGAAACTACAGGGAAAACCGGGTGCACTAACCCCCTGGGCAACAGCTCTGAGACCCCTCACGGAGGCAAACAGTCAAGCAGCCCCCCCATCCATTACCCCACCGGGCGCTGTGAAAGCAGAGAAGCAGCCTGAGACAAATTCCGCCCACAGAAAGGGAAATATCTCCCTTCCGGCCAGGCAAGACACAAAGACCCAATCTACACGCAATTACCCAACACAAGCCACTAGGGGTCGGAGTTGCCCCAGTAAAGAAAGGCCAGTAGCAAGTGAAAATTTTGGCCCTCCCAGCTGACAGTCAATAGCACCTGTCAACATGAAAAGGCAAAAAAATATGATCCAGACAAGACTAACCCAGACAGCTTCAGCATCTGCTACATCTTCCCCTGAGAAGGAATTTGGGGAGATAGATTTAGCCAGTCTACCTGAAAAAGAATTCAAAACAAAAGTCATAACCATGCTGATGGACTTGCAGAGAAATATGCAAGAACTAAGTAAGGAGAATTCAGAAATAAAACAAGCTCTGGAAGGACTTCAAAACAGAATGGACGAGAAGCAAGAGACCATTAATGGACTAGAAAACAGAGAACAGGAACGCAGAGAAGCTGATGCAGAGAGAGATAAAAGGATCTCCAGGAATGAAAGAATTTTAAGAGAGCTGAGTGATCAATCTAAAAGGAATAATATAAGAATCATAGGCATTCCAGAAGAAGTAGAGAGAGAAAAGGGGATATAAAATATCTTTGAAGAAATAATTGCTGAAAATTTCCCCAAACTAGGGGAAGAACTGGCCTCTCAGACCACAGAGGTACACAGAACTCCCATGACAAGGGATCCAAGGAGGGCAACACCAAGACACATAATAATTAAAATGGCAAAGATCAAAGACAAGGATAAAGTATTACAAGCAGCCAGAGAGAAAAAAAAGGTTACCTACAAAGGAAAACCCATCAGGCTATCATCAGACTTCTCAACAGAAACCCTACAGGCCAGAAGAGAATGACATGATATACTTAATGCAATGAAACAGAAGGGCCTCGAACCAAGACTACTGTATCCAGCACGAATATCATTTAAATATGAAGGAGGGATTAAACAATTCCCAGACAAGCAAAAGTTGAGGGAATTTGCCTCCCACAAACCACCTCTACAGGGCATCCTACAGGGACTGCTCTAGATGGAAACACTCCTAAAAAGAGCACACAAGAAAACACCCAACATATGAAGAAGGGAGGAGGAGGAATAAGAAGGGAGAGAAATAAAGAATCATCAGATTGTGTTTATAATAGCTCAACAAGCGAGTTAAGTTAGACAGTAAGACAGTAAAGAAGATAACCCTAAACCTTTGGTAACCACAAACTTAAAGACTGCAATGGCAATAAATTCATACCTTTCAATAATCACCCTAAATGTAAATGGACTGAATGCACCAATCAAAAGACACAGAGTAATAGAATGGATAAAAAAGCAAGATCCATCCAAATGCTGCTTACAAGAGACTCACCTCAAACCCAAAGACGCGCACAGACTTAAAGTCAAGGGATGGAAAAAGATATTTCAAGCAAACAACAGAGAGAAGAAAGCAGGTGTTGCAATTCTGGTATCAGACAAAACAGACTTCAAAATAAAGAAAGTAACAAAAGACAAAGAAGGACATTACATAATGATAAAGGGCTCAGTCCATCAAGAGGATATAACCATTATAAATATATATGCACCCAATACAGGAGCACCAACATACCTGAAACAAATATTAACAGAACTAAAGGAGGAAATAGAATGCAATGCATTCATTCTAGGAGACTTCAACACACCACTCACTCCAAAGGACAGATCCACCAGACAGAAAATAAGTAAGGACACAGAGGCACTGAACAACACACTAGAACAGATGGACCTAATAGACATCTACAGAACTCTACATCCAAGAGCAACAGGATACACGTTCTTCTCAAGTGCACATGGAACATTCTCCAGACTAGACCACATAATAGGACACAAAAAGAGCCTCAGTAAATTCCAAAAGATTGAAATCCTACCAACCAACTTTTCAGACCACAAAGGCATTAAACTAGAAATAAACTGTTCAAAGAAAGCAAAAAGGCTCACAAACATATGGAGGCTAAACAACACGCTCCTAAATAATCAATGGATCAATGACCAAATCAAAATGGAGATCCAGCAATATATTTAAACAAATGACAACAACAACACTAAGCCCCAACTTCTGTGGGATGCAGCAAAAGCAGTCTTAAGAGGAAAGTATATAGCACTCCAAGCATATTTAAAAAAGGAAGAGCAATCCCAAATGAACGGTCTAATGTCACAACTATCAAAATTGGAAAAAGAAGAACAAATGAGGCCTAAGGTCAGCAGAAGGAGGGACATAATAGAGATCAGAGAAGAAATAAATAAAATTGAGAAGAATAAAACAATAGCAAAAATCAATGAAACCAAGAGCTGGTTCTTCGAGAAAATAAACAAAATAGATAAGCCTCTAGCCAGACTTATTAAGAGGAAAAGAGAGTCAACACAAATCAACAGTATCAGAAATGAGAAAGGAAAAATCACAACAGATCCCGCAGAAATACAAAGAATTATTAGAGACTACTATGAAAACCTATATGCTAACAAGCTGGGAAACCTAGGAGAAATGGACAACTTCCTAGAAAAATACAACCTTCCAAGACTGACCCAAAAAGAAACAGAAAATCTAAACAGACCAATTATCAGCAACGAAATTGAAGCGGTAATCAAAAAACTACCAAAGAACAAAACCCCCGGGCCAGATGGATTTACCTCGGAATTTTATCAAACATACAGGGAAGACATAATACCCATTCTCCTTAAAGTTTTCCAAGAAATAGAAGATTAGGGGATACTCCCAAACTCATTCTATGAAGCTAACATCACCGTAATACCAAAACCAGGCAAAGACACCACCAAAAAAGAAAACTACAGACCAATATCCCTGATGAACGTAGACGCAAAAATACTCAACAAAATTTTAGCAAACCGAATTCAAAAATACATCAAAACCATCGTACACCATGACCAAGTGGGATTCATCCCAGGGATGCAAGGATGGCACAACATTCGAAAGTCCATCAATATCATCCACCACATCAACAAAAAGAAAGACAAAAACCACATGATCATCTCCATAGATGCTGAAAAAGCATTTGACAAAGTTCAACATCCATTCATGATAAAAACTCTCAGCAAAATGGGAATAGAGGGCAAGTACCTCAACATAATAAAGGCCATCTATGAAAAACCCACAGCCAACATTATATTGAATAGCGAGAAGCTGAAAGCATTTCCGCTGAGATCGGGAACTAGACAGGGATGCCCACTCTCCCCACTGTTATTTAACATTGTACTAGAGGTCCTAGCCACGGCAATCAGACAAAACAAAAAAATACAAGGAATCCATATTGGCAAAGAAGAAGTCAAACTGTCACTATTTGCAGATGACATGATACTGTACATAAAAAACCCTAAAGACTCCACCCCAGAACTACTAGAACTGATTTCGGAATACAGCAAAGTTGCAGGATACAAAATCAACACACAGAAATCTGTGGCTTTCCTATATACCAAAAATGAACCAACAGAAAGAGAAATCAGGAAAACAACTCCATTCACAATTGCATCAAAAAAAGTAAAATACCTAGGAATAAACCTAACCAAAGAAGTGAAAGACTTATATTCTGAAAACTACAAGTCACTCTTAAAAGAAATTAAAGGGGACACTAACAGATGGAAACGCATCCCATGCTCATGGCTAGGAAGCATTAATATCGTCAAAATGGCCATCCTGCCCAAAGCAATATACAGATTTGATGCAATCCCTATGAAACTACCAGCAACATTCTTCAATGAACTGGAACAAATAATTCAAAAATACATATGGAACCACCAAAGACCCCGAATAGCCAAAGCAATCCTGAGAAAGAAGAATAAAGTAGGGGGGATCTCACACCCAACTTCAAGCTCTATTATAAAGCCATAGTAATCAAGACAATTTGGTACTGGCACAAGAACAGAGCCACAGACCAATGGAACAGACTAGACCATCCAGACATTAACTCAGACATATATGGTCAATTAATATTTGATAAAGGAGCCATGGACATACAATGGCGAAATGACAGTCTCTTCAACAGATAGTGCTGGCAAAACTGGACAGCTACATGTAGGAGAATGAAACTGGACCATCGTCTAACCCCATATACAAAAGTAAACTCAAAATGGATCAAAGACCTGAATGTAAGTCATGAAACCATTAAACTCTTGGAAGAAAACATAGGCACAAACCTCTTAGACATAAACATGAGTGACCTCTTCTTGAACATATCTCCCCGGGCAAGGAAAACAACAGCAAAAATGAACAAGTGGGACAATATTAAGCTGAAAAGCTTCTGTACAGCAAAAGACACCATCAATAGAACAAAAAGGACCCTACAGTATGGGAGAATATCTTTGAAAATGACACATCCGATAAAAGCTTGACGTCCAGAATATATAAAGAGCTCACACGCCTCAACAAACAAAAAACAAATAACCCAATTAAAAAATGGGCAAAGGAACTGAACAGATGGTTCTCCAAAAAAGAAATACAGATGGCCAACAGACACATGAAAAGATGCTCCACATCGCTAATTATCAGAGAAATGCAAATTAAAACCACAATGAGGTATCACCTCACACCAGTAAGGATGGCTGCCATCCAAAAGACAAACAACAACAAATGTTGGCGAGGCTGTGGAGAAAGGGGAACCCTCCTACACTGCTGGTGGGAATGTAAACTTGTTCAACCATTGTGGAAAGCAGTATGGAGGTACATCAAAATGCTCAAAACAGACTTACCATTTGACCCAGGAATTGCACTCCTAGGAATTTACCCTAAGAATGCAGCAATCAAGTATGAGAAAGATCAGTGCACCCCTATGTTTATCGCAGCACTATTTACAATAGCCAAGAATTGGAAGCAACCTAAATGTCCATCGATAGATGAATGGATAAAGAAGAAGTGGTACATATACACAATGGAATACTACTCAGCCATAAGAAAAGGGCAAATCCAACCATTTGCAGCAACATGGATGGAGCTGGAGGGTATTTTGCTCAGTGAAACCAGCCAAGCAGAGAAAGAGAAATACCAAATGATTTCACTCATCTGTGGAATATAAGAACAAAGGAAAAACTGAAGGAACAAAACAGCAGCAGAATCACAGAACTCAAGAATGGACTAACAGGTCCCAAAGGGAAAGGGACTGGGGAGAATGGGTGTGTAGGGAGGGATAAGGGGTGGAGAAGTAGGGGGTATTAAGATTAGCATCCATAGCGGGGTGGGAGAAAGGGGAGGGCTGTACAACACAGAGAAGACAAGTAGTGATTCTACAACAATTTGCTACGCTGATGGACAGTGACTGTAAAGGAGTATATAGAGGGGACCTGGTATAGGGGAGAGCCTAGTAAACAAAGTATTCGTCATGTAAGTGTAGATTAATGATTAAAAAAAAAAAAATGCAGTTCCTATCTGGTGACCTCTAATGAGTTCTACACAATGATATAAAGGATATATAAAAGTGTAGGTAAAGGGTCTGTGTTTATACAGAGGATCAAAGCCTAATTTGGCTACCCCGAAAATGAAATAAGATACGATATGAAAAAGAACTTCCAACATCAGCACTCTCGGGAAGACTCATGACAGAAGATGAACAGAAAAAAAAAAAACAAAAAAAAAACTTCAACAAAGATCCACACACTGTCACAGGTGTAGATGCACTCATCCCTCCAGTTCCTGGACTTGCCATGGGAATGATGAAGGAGATATCTAAGCTGGCCTGTGCATGCAGTAAAACAAAAATTGGACTGGATCTATACTGTTGGAATTCAACCAAGAATTAGGAGAAGTGCAAATTGTAGCACTCCAAAATCTTACAACCACAGTCTATTTATCGTTAAAAGAACATATGGGATATGAACAGTCCCCAGGAATGGGGTGTTCTAGTTTATCTGAATTCTCTCAGACTGTTTAAGTTCAGTCGGACAATATCCACCATATCATAGATAAGTTTTCACAAATGCCTAAGGTGCCTAACTGGTTTTCTTGGTTTCACTGGAGATGGCTGGTAATTACAGGTATGCTTTGGTTAGGTAACTATATTCCTATTATGTTAATGTGTGTGCACAATTTAATTAGTCGTTTAAAACCTATCCATGTGAAGTTACTCTACAAGAAGATATGTCAAAGAAATAATCAATCTTCCCAGGTTTTCTTCTGCCTGCTACTTCTGTAGCTTTTCTTCTTCCTACCTAATCACAACCTTTAAATAGAACTCGTGCCACATGTCGAATTTACCGAGTATCATAATTCTTCCAAGTGGTAAAGACACCTCAAGACAAATGCTGGGCATAGAAGCCACAGGGCATAAATATGCAAAGAAGTAAAAAGCTAACCTTTTCAAACGATAAGGCTTCTCTCTCACTTACCAACTTCACATTTCCCTGTATGGCCCCGGAAGATGACTGGTTAGCCAGAGACGGGTAAGATTCCTCAAGGGAGGAACAACCTAAGACAGGCACAGTCGCAGGGGGCCATCTGGTGAGAAAATGGGGAGCAGCAGAGGTGAGGCTTAGAACCTCCCCCCTCATGTTCTGAGAGAAATCTTCTGCATACATGGATGTTTATTGCCCTCGTCTAGCGCGGATTAACGCATAGTCTACAGGCACACACCTGATCATCTACATTTGCTCTCTTACAACACTAAACTCTGTTTCCTACCTTTATCTCGTATCTACCTACCACTTCAGCATTTTATTAAAAATAATAATAATAGAGAAATGTGGTATCCACATATAAATCAGGTTTAAAAATCAAATGAGTATTCATATTTGAACTGACTGTTTATAGTTCATAATGCATTAACAAAACCGAAAGCTTCTGTGATGACTGCCCTTGCACTGTTCACCATGTAACTTATTCACTATGTAAGAATTTGTACTCCATGTAAGAATTTGTTCGTTATGCATCAGAAGATTGGAGACTGACGAAAATTGGGCTTGGGGTGGATTAATGATTGTGCATTGAGTACTGACCCCCCTATACAGAGATTTGTTGTGGTTAACAACTATTTGATCAATAAATATGAGAGATGCCCTCACAATATATATATATATATATATATATATATGTATATATATATATATATAAACACACTTCCAATTGTAAAATAAATAAGTAACCGGGATGTAATGTATAGCATAAGGAATATAGTCAAAATATTGTAACAACTTGGTATGGTGATAGCTGTTACCTAGAAATATCATTTATATAAATGTTGAGTCACTGTGTTGTACACCTGAAACTAATGTAATGCAATGCTGTTGTCAACTACCCTTCAATAAAAAAAAAAAAAAAAAAAAAAAAAAAAAAGATTTCAAAATCTTTTTAAAAAACTACATTTTAAAATTAAACCTACTTTTTGTTTTCTCTAAGTATATTGCTTCTAGTAACATTAAATATTAAATATGAAAAGGAAGTATATAATTTTTTAAGAACATTATATGTATACTCCTTACAGGTGTTTTTGTTGAAGTCTGTGACTTGTTTGCAGTTTAAATAATCATTTCTTTAAATCATAAAATTGCATATTCTTATTTGTGTGCAAGGAACATTTAATGATATGCAATTGCATTTTCTTTTTATAAAGAATCTGTAGTTGCAGGAATTTTGTCTGACCTGTTTAAATTGAGTTCTTGATAAGAATAATTTTCTTGCTTATTTTCATTGTTTTGATCAGCAGTTAAATCAAGAGTTTGTAATATCCTAATTACAAATATTATGTGGGTGATATTGGACAGAAATCTGCTTTTATTGTCTCCAATTTTTAAAAATTTAAGCAGATTGTTTCTTTGAAAATTCTTATTTTCATTTTTTTAAATATTTTATTAAATGGAATTACAATTTTCTGTTTTTAACATGATTTTGACATGTCATCACTCTGAATCATAATTTAAATGATATTAAGAATGAAAACTAGTTGCCTTCAGAATGTCTAATATTTAAGTATTCACCACTAATAAGTGCAAAATTAAAAAGTAAAATGTCTTTCATACACATCCAAAGGAAATCATTTCCTATTATGTTAAAAATTTCCAAGAAATTTAAATCCATTCAAATTATAATTAAATATCAAAATTTAAAATCAAATTTAAGTAAATAAATCTGAAGTTATAATTTATGTAATTTTACCAATTAAACTAAAATGTGTAATGTTTATAAAAACAAAATTATTAGCCAAATCTACTACTAAAGGACACCTTTTGAATTAAAGAATTTGTACATGTCCTATATGTTTTATCTAGTCTTACACAAATTTAAAAGGAATATCAATTATGTCTTAGAAAATGTGTTTTAATTGTTATATTCTTCTAATGTCAGTGACATGCTAATTCATTAGTAACTCTGAATTACAAATTAGAGCTAAAAGAGAGACAAGAAAGTAGCCATGGCAGGTCTGAGAAATTATTCTTCCATGTGCAAAAATCTATTGTGCTAACACCTATCTGAGGAAAGCATTCATAATTCATTTTCTATATGCCAGCGCTTGAGCTGGTAAGTCCTCCCTGCCCTTCAAAGCAGCTCTGTCTCCATCACTGGCAGTGGTATAGCCTCAAATCTTCACTTTTTGCTTTTGGTCCCAGGACTTGTTGAAGGAGAGGAAATCAATGTGACCTTGGGGCTAGAACAGTGTAATAATGAGAGTGAATGTCTAGGGTTGGGGTACGTGGTGTCAGTGATGAGAGCTACATCTCCAGTGACATACAGTGACATTGTTGTATAAATGTTTTTGCAGTAACACCTGTGAGAACTAGTAAAACATGGGGCCCAGAGCAAGCATCCTCTTGCTTGAATATAAGAGTGCCTTGGTACTAAAACTGCACTTTGTAGTTATCAATCATATGCATTTTTATGGAAAGTATTCCAGAATATTTACTTTATAATTTTTTATTAAGATATTTTTAATTATTTGTGGATGGAATCAGACGATAAACAAATCTGTTGAAATAAGTAAATATAATTATTTTTCTTAGAATATCAGAAAATGAGGCCCACAGCCATTTTTAGAGAATACAATGGGACAGAGGCAATGTGCTGTAGGAGAAAAATGTGTGTTCGAAAATTAGACTTTTCTGAGTTTAAATTCTGGTTCCAGCATTTCAGAACAATTTTTTACTTCCACTTCAACTCCAGGGCCGACTGAGTCTACCTTCTGTGAGCATCACTGAGTCCCTGTCCTCTGCTTCCCTTCCCTCCTCCTTCTCTCACTGCCCTGGATGCTTGGGATTCAGGAACATTTCTTCTCTTCCCCCAAGGATCCTTTCTTCATCCTGACCTCTGCTTCAAGTTTTCAGACAAGTTTCATCCAATTATTTTTCAAGGAATTTGGAATAGGGAGACATGAAGGAAAACTTTTTTGGTCCAGCTCCAGAATAAAGCAAATCTTGTTTTTATTTTTATTTTTTTTTTGTTTTGTTTTGAGTAATAGAAATTCATTGCATTAATATCTTTACAGAGCCTTTAATTTATTTGTGATGTCAAAGAATCTTTCTATTTTCTATTATCTATCATTTCTATCTCTATTATCTTGGCTGATTATGGGCTAGAGCTCTTGGAAAGTGATGCTAAGATGCCCATTCCAGAAAGGTGTGAGGGCCAGGGAAGAAAATTCTATTTCTATATATGAATTACACATATAAGTATATAAATATGAATATATATAAGAATATACATATAATATACACAGAGTTTAGTGGATACTTGCCTGACAGAGTTGTGCTGAGAACAATAAAACAATGTCTGTGAAACAGTTACATATTATAGGCACTTAATCAATTGTGACTATGATTCCATAAGTTTTATTTTAAGCACCAGGATCATGCTAATGAACACTAATATTATATCGTTAGTATCTTTAAGTATAAGTTTTCCTTCACAGACTAATGCTTATAAAATTCTGGGTCTAATTTGATATGGTTTCCTTTTTCTGTTGTCAACCATCAATTTTCTAATTTCCTAGTTCCCAGTTTTTTAATTTTTAATGTTTTGAGAATTGAAACAAAAAAAAATCAAAATTTTACTTTTTATACAATTGAGTTAATTGTGCTTTAAAGGAAAATATCAGATCAGGATTAAATATCACCTGGTGAGCTAATATTGATGACCACAGCCTTGACACCCACCTTGAGTCGATTCTGTTGTCACATATGGGCTTAAAAAAAGTGTCACAGTGAATTCTCATGTCAGCAAAGGGCACCAAGAGAGGAAGTTTCAGCATAGTTGTATATGTCAGGTTTGTAACCTAATTTAATATGCTTATGGGTTTTGTGATAGGTATTTGGTGCTCTGTATCAGCTGACCCAGGCTTGGTTCTGGTGAGGTAAGCATCTGCAAATCTCAACGACTTAAAGCAAAGCAACATTTCTTGCTCTGATACATAATCATTATGAGTCATGGGGGTGATGGGTGTTGGGGGATGCATACACCTCTACTCCTGTTCACTGAGGTACTCAGATCTCCATGACAGGGATAAGAAAATATAATAAATAACAATCATAATATGATAAAAAAATAATCATGTATTGTCCTTCTGAACTGAAACTGCAGCAATAGATACCTCAAACATTATCTAAGGTACAATTTCCTCTAAGAAAAATTTCAAATTCTCTATATTTAAGGTAAAACAACAAAATTGTTTAATAGATATTTATGAGGGTTTTATTTGCTCACACTCATAACTAACTACTCATCTAGGATGTGACTTTTTTGTCTAAACTACTATAAAATAAAATATACTCTCACAATGGATAATTACCTCATTAACTCATTAGAAGCTGTTATTGAGAGAGAATGCATTTTAAAAGACAGCATTTTCATAAGAGAAATATTTTAAAACCTCTGGTTTGGCAGGAAAATTCAAAGCTTAAAAGCATTGGTTGTATTCATGAAGCACTTTTCTTATTAATTGTTAAAGAATGCCAAAGTCCCTTGTGGAACACAAGGCAAAACAAGCTGATTAAGAGGCTTAGTATTATTTTTAAAGCACTTAATTGCTATTTAATGAAATAGAGAGCTCGGACTTCCACTCTACCTAATAAAATGGTTACTCTGCAAGGAATGAATTGCTGGTTGCATTGACCTTGCATAGCAAGCTGGGTTTAAAGAAGCCACATAATACATTTCTACAATGATGGTATAGGGACTGAAAGCCATATTACTGGAAATGTGCATGTTAGCATTTATATCCCTTTTATAATTGCTGAAATAATGGCCAACATACATTAAGAAATGTCTGGGTATTCCACTGGGTGCCCTGATTGCAGTCAAACCACATATATGAACACCTCTTAATTGCCAAAGTAATTTCTAAGGAACTAAAAACACTGTTCATTTGCTTTTCCACCCTGCCCTTAGGAACCTACAATTTTGCTTCATAACAACCACTCAACCTTTAGCCCTCATCCACTTCAAAATGGTTTGCAGTGTTTTTTATATATAATAAAACAGCACTCATATGGAGCTAAGCACAAATCTGTAATTTTTTGGTGCCACTGTTTCCAATTTAGCTATATCAATGAATGTTTATATGTGTGTACTTTAAACATATATATATATATATATATATATATATATATATGTATATATCCCCTCTTATTTAGTGAATATAGCTTTCCTAGCAGATCTGTGAGAGCAAATGCATATTTCAGAAGGGAAACTAGGCTAGTTTTTGTTTCATTTACTGAATCATCTAACCAAACCACGAACTTGGTAAGGAAACAGAATTTGAGGAGTGCACACTGTGCCTCAGACTTCCATTCACTACTACTAAATAGTAGTTTTTATGGTAAATGTACCAAAAGGTAAATTAAAAAATTACCATTAGGTAAATTTAAAAAATAAATCTATGTATCTGCATTCATATATTGTATATGCATATACTGACACATATACACCAGTATGTAAATATATATATATATATATATATATATATATACCATTAGTATATATATCTTATATTTTTATATATGTCTTATGTATATATATGATATATATTTTTTATTATAATCAGGGTTTTTAAAATCATTTTCTTCATGTCCATCTTATATTTATTTTCTTTACTCTTCTTTCATTATTCTCATCTCTCATAATTATAATTTCTTATAATTGATTACATCTGCTCACATTGAAAACTGTTGAAGAAAACTCTTAAAATGTCACATTTTGTTTTCAGCCCATAGCCTGGTCTCTCTGTCACTGTACAAGCCACTTACTTCCTTTTTATATGTAGTATTTGCTTACTTGTTGGTAACTGCCCAGAATTAATTCCCTCATTCTCAGATAACAATACCCATATTTGGCTTTTCTTATCCACCCTTCGTTCACGTAGTTCAGGTGAAGGTGACAGTCCTCTGCGTTGGTCACCCAGTCTAACTTGTTCGCTTCAGTATAATACACTGCTGTGATTACTGTGACTGGTGTGGTTGCTTTGGTGACATACATTTGGGCAATGAAAATGGTCTAGGAAAGCTTACAGATCTACTGAGAAAGATATATCCTCTTTCTACTAATTTAGTTAAACTGGCTATAATAACTGGCAGCCATCTTTGCTTCAGCAATAGGGCCTAAGAATGAAGACTAAGAGAGAGGTGAAAACGTAGTTAGGTGTTGGGTCTAACATGATTTAGGTCATCATCCTTTCAGTTCCATAAGACAACCCCTGCCTGCCCCTCCACACACCACCTTCTTATCCCAGACAGAACTGTATTTGGTAAGTCGACTTCATCTGCTACTTACAACTAAAAAATTCTGACTATAAAATCTTGATTTTTCCCCCTGTTCTCTCATTTTTTTCCCTTTAGATATCTGTTATTGTCTAGTGAACTACCCCATCCAAGACTGTATGAAGTTTTATTCAGTCTATTTTATTTTTTCTCACTCTTCTTCAATTTCCCATGGTATTATCTTCCTTATTTCCTTTTGGTATTCCTTCCATTACTCTGTCACAAGCTCCTTTTTTTGGTTTCATCCATTCTTTAGCCATATATGATAAAAATTATTATTTTCTAAGATATCTTTGCTGATTTATGAGCATGGCAGGCAAATATAGTAAACATCATGTTTAGACAAATGCTAGTCACAAACAGGGAAACTCTATGCTTTTCTTATATTATTCAAGGGCAACAATAGTCATTGTTTTCTACGTTCTGTAATCTGTTGCTTCTGTACCACTGCCCCATGCTATTAGCAACTAGACCATTTTAGAAGTAATAAAATTCAGAATCTTTTGAAGTCAGAAAATATTCTGAAACATATATGTAAATTAAAGGAAACTAGAGGTAAATTAGGAATACTAACAATACATAATAAACAAATACAATTGAATTCTCTATATTATATACATGAAATATACAGAAACTAGAGTTACAATATATAATATGTGGTATTTCTTATAATTGACCACATCTGTTCACATTGAAAACTCTGTTGAAAAAAATTCTTTTAAAATGTCATTGAAATGAACTGCATAAAAGCAAATTAAGTGTAAAATAATGATATATAAATGGCAATAGACATGTCATCATCATGTTTAGATGACAATCAAGATTCATTATCCTTGAGATAGGAATTGACCTTACCTTTCCATGATCACAATTATCATTATTGGTCCAAAACATTCATCTAAATTCAAAGAGTGCTTATAAATAAATGTGTAATTATAGCTGCTAGTGACAAGTTTCCCAGATCATCTGGGCAACATCCAAAACTCCAGATGATTTTTGAGGGTTATCCAACTGTAAAAGTTCAAGAAGTTCATTCTGACAAATGTTTAAGTGTACCTTTTTATACCATGGGAATTAAATGTCGACTAAGTCATAGCCCTGTGCTTAAAGCTATAGAGTCTACTGCAGGAGAAGATACAGGCACAACATTGTCCTGTGATAAGTACTATGATGGGCTTGACAACAGTTACAATGGAAGACAAAACTAAGTTACATCTTATTTCTGAGGGAGTTAATGAAAGATGGCACATAAAATAATATCTGGGTAAGAACAAGATTTACTAAATACTGTGTGAAGGAGGAAGGCTGTTTCAACAAGAGGGTCCAGAATATTCAAAGGAATGAAAGTCTAAGAGTATATTGACAAAGGCACTCTGCTTGACTAACTTTAGCCAGACTCCTCTGAGCCCACTTTTTTATTAGCCCTAGACCTTAGCCCCATCTTGTCTTCAGTCTGCCTAACCCAGTTTTAGCAGGAATTCTGCTAAATCAGTTTTGCAAGGATCCTCCCACCCTTGATATATAATTGCCCTTGATATCTGATCAATTTCCTCATGCCCTCACCCCTGACTTTTGATAGATCAATCCTTGCCTGCCTTTAGCAAGAATCCTGTTAGGCCAGTTTAACCTAAGGACTCCCCCTGTGCTTGATGCCATTGATTACTCTCTCTGCTCACTGGCTGTAGTAATTAATCCCCAGCTGTTTCTTATATTCAGAGTTGAGCACACCCTTCCCTGCTCTAATACCCCTACTGCAATAGGCTTGCATGGGCCTTCCTTGCCATTTAACAATTGCCAGATAATTTTTCTTTAACAATAGACACATTGAAGATCTCTGTTCAGTATGACTGAAAAATTGAAGCAGATCAAAATTATTCTTATGCTTAAGGATCTTACAGTGTGTTTCAGGAGACTGACAGATAAATATTAAGCATAATGCAGACAAAATGCAATAAAAGTATAAAATAAAGTCACAGATAAATATTTTTAGGCTCTGGGTGGCCATTTAATTCTAATTTTGTAGGAATTGGGAGGGATTCAAGGAGAAAGGAACATTTTAGAGAGCCCTCAGGGAAGAACAACACATCAATAAGTGGAGAAGAGTGTGACAGCAGGGAAATGCATTCCAGCTAAAGGCAAACAGTAGTTTAAGCCACTGAGTTGTAAAAGCTTAGAGATTGATGGGAAACCAAATGCTATCGGTGTGCAGTAGATGAAGTAAGTTTTGAATTTGGAAAAGCAGAATGTGGGAAAATTCAGTTAAGAATTTGTTTTAAAATGACATATTGGACACAAGTTGTTCCTTTTCATTCTCTGCCAAAGTCTCATATAAATGACATAAATCACATCAAATGGCATAAATTCACAGAACAAAGAGAATAAACAAATAGATAATAGTAAAATATTTTAAGAAATGTAAATGGATGAGTGATACTTGACTTCACAAATAAAAAAAGGAAAACAAAACTGAACCAAAAACAGCAGTGGGAAAGAAGCCAAACTCTTCAGAAAACCAAAACCGCTCAAGGAAATGGTAGCACTGGATAGCTCTTGAAGTGGGGATGCTCTCCAGAACAAAATTCAGCTACATACAACAGTTCACTAAGTGTGTTGTGGCATCATTGCTAAGAAATGCTAATCATCTGGGCTTTCTGTGAATCATTATATTTTTGCTGATGGAAGATATGGCCTAAATATAAAGGCCTACTGAGAGATCAGGGTTGTGGTTGCTGAAGATTGGGGGAATTTCTTAAAATAAGACAACAAAGTTTGCCATATCAACTGACTTTTCCTTTCATGAATGATTTCCTTCTAGCATGAGACACACCTGATAGCGTTTTACCCACAGAAAATCTTTTAAAATTGGAATCAACCCTCTCAAACCCTGCTTCTGCTTTATCAAGTAAGTTTATGTCATATTTTTAAGTCCTTTGTTGTCATTCCAGTAATTTTCACACTATCTTCACCTTGAGTAGATCTATCTTCAGAAACCACTTTCTTTGTTCATCCATGAGAAGCAACTCCTTTTCCATTCGAGTTTTAGCATTAGGTTGCAGCAATTCAGTCACATCTTTAGGCCCCACTTCTTGTTCTCTCACTGTTTCCACCACATCTGCAGTAACTTTCTCCAACAAAGTCTTAAACTCATCCATGAAGGTTGAAATCAGCTTCTTCCAAATGCCTATTAATGTTGATATTTTGACCTCTTCTCCTGAATCATGAATGTTAATAGCATCCGGAATGGTGAATCTTTGCAGAAGGTTTTCAGTTTACTTTGCCTCCATCCATTAATCACTGTCAATGGCAGCTATAGGCTTATTAAGTATACTTCTTAAATGATAAGAACTGAACATTTAAAAGGCTCTTCATTCATAGGCTGCAGAATGAATGTTGTGTTAGCAGGCTTGAAAGCAACATTAATCTTGTTGTACATCTCCATAGAACACTTAGGTGACCAGGTACACTGTCAATGAGCAGTAATATTTTGAAAGAAATATTTTTTTCTGAGCTGCAGGTCTCAATGGGCTTAAATTAGTCAGTAAACCATGTTGTAAACAGATGTGTCATCCAGACTTTGTTGTTCCATTTATATAGCATAAGCAAAGTAGATTTAGCATGGTTTTTAAGGGCCCTAGGATTTTAGGAAGGTAAATGAACATTAACTTCAACTTAGTAACCAGCTACATTAGCCCCTAACAAGAGGGCCAGCCTGTCCTTTGAAGCTTTCAAGCAAGACACTGACTTCTCCTTTAGCTATGAAAGTCCTAGGTGCTACCTTCTGACAGAAGACTGTTTTGTCTACATTACAAATCTATCATTCAGTGTAGCAATCTTCATTCATTATCTTAGCATCTTTATAGAACTGAAGAGAATTAGGGTCTTGTTCTGAATCAGCTTTTACTTAAGGGAATTTTGTGGCTGGTTTGATCTATCTGGACTACTTAAACTTTATATCAGCAATAAGTCTGTTTCACTTTCTTATCATTCATGTGTTCACTGGAGTAGCACTTTTAATTCCCTCTTTAAGCTTAATCATTTCTAGGTTTGATTTAAAGTGAGAGACATGTGATTCTTTCTTTCACTTAAAACTCTTAGGGGCCATTGTAGGGTTATTAATTGGCCTAATTAAAATATTGTTGTGTCTCAGGAAATAGGGAGGCCTGAGGAGAGAAAGAAATACAGGAGAACAGAGGGTTGGTAGAGCATTCAGAACACATACATTTATCAATTAAGATTGTTGTCGTATATGGGCATGATTCATGGTAGTCCCAAACAATTACAATCAAAGTAACATCAAGGATCACTGACTGTGGATCACCATAACAAATATAACAATAATAATGAAAAAGTTTGAAATATTGCAAGAATTACTGAAATGTGATACCAAGATACAAAGTGAGCAAATGTTGGGAAAATGGTGCCAAGACAGTTTAGCTCAAGACTGCCACAAACCTTCAATTTGTAAAAAATGCAGTATCTATGAAGCACAATAAAGCAAAAGGCGCTAAAACAAGGTCTACTTGTATAATGTTTTTGGGTTGATTTTTTTAGATTGTTTCTTTTTTATCTTGATATTAACCATTCTATCTTACCTTATGTGGTATTTTTATATAGGTTACTTTGTCTCTTTCCTTTTGATATCCACTTTTTAAGCAGGTGCAATTGTGAACTGATTTACCAAAAAAGAGTGGGAAAATATTGAAGAAAATGAAATGGGGCAGTAAACAACTCCAGTTCACAATTTTGACTTAGAAAACTCTTCTTGAATCAGTTTTTCATCTTTAAAATGCATTGATGAGGTATATTAAAGTGAAAATAGTCATCAGCTGACTTACAGAGACACTCTGTAGAAAAGAGATTCTCTTTGCTTTTATGTTTTTGTGTCTGTATCAATACCTGCAGAACTGATTTCTTTGTTCTTCTTCCTCTTATGTTCCTTGCCTTTCCAAGGGTTTTAAGGGCTTTTTTTTCTGAATTGAGAGAAATGCTTTTTAAATAAATAAGGAAAGTGGAGAATGTTCAATATCTTGATCTGGGCAATGGTTCCATGAGTGTATTACATGTCAAAATTTATCAAGCTGTACACTAAGATTCATACATTTTATTGTGCAAAATATATGTAAAAAAATATATATATATAATATATATACCTCAATGTAAAATAAAATATGAAAAAATAAAACATCTGCTTTAAAAAATGAGAGTGGCATTACCTCTATTGACAGAATCATTTAAATTATGTGTTTAATCATATTTTAAATACCAAGTTTAGAATCATAATCAGCAACTTCTAATGTTCCCTGCTTTGCATATTTCATGATTTCTCTATAATTTTATAATAGATCCTTATTTTTTGTCATCAGTTCATGATGATCATCAGTTCAAACCAAGTCATCATTCCTCATTTGAAAAAAAGGAATAATTTTACTTCTCCCTCTTCTTTATGATTTTTTATTCAACTTCAAAAAATACATAAGTGAAATAAGAATTATTAGAGCTAAGATTCTCCACTTATGAAGTTATACCTTAAAAGTTGGTAAGATGATAAAGTTTAAAGAAATGAGAATTTCTAGATTTGAGTAATTATAAAATTTTTAAATGTTCGGGGAAAAAAAACCCTAATTTTCACTAACCTACTTAAGTGTACTCCATAGACATTTATTCAAATGAGAAATTCAGATAAATGTATTAGACAAGGAAATAGCTTGAAGTGGTCTTATAATAATGGCAATGGAATTATCTTTAAACTCTAGTACACCTGAATTAATAACAAGTTAGTGATAGTTCCAGGGTCATGTTTTTTATTATGAATGCTATTTTTTAAATTGCCTATTTCTGTGTTGTTTATTTGAACATAGAACTAAAGTGTGTGAGGGAACAGAGAGAGCATCTAGTCCCACCCCTCAATATTGTAGATGAAGAGTAGGGCCGAGCGGCCAAGATCCTTGTTTATTACCATGTATGTCATTTTCAGGGCTACATTTGAAATTCACATTGAGGATTACATATATAGTTCTCGTTTTGTTATAGCAAAAATAGATTGATTTGGAGGCCTTGTTATGTTGTTCCTGACAATTTCAGTCAGAACCCGAAAGGATTATGACATTGACATTTTATTAAAATACATATATCAATATAATAAATAAAGGTTTTTGAACACTTCACACATATGGCTGAGTTTTTTTACCTACTTTCAAATCAGTGTTAAATACATATAGAAGTGTGATAATTTGTTTTGGGGGGAAAAAAGGACTGCCCATAAATTTAAACCAGTTATCTCTTTGGAGTATCTTTATGAATTATTTCTGAAAATCTGACAGGAAAAAATAATAAATAAGGCACCTTGGCTTCAGCTTGTAATTTATCAGATTCCAATCACCCTCTTCTCATTATGTTGAGTAGAAGCATAGTCAGATTAAGAAAAAAAAAAATCTGAGGCCTCAACAATCATGTTGCTCATATATACAGTGCTCATTTTTGGATTTGTGTTAAGATTCTGATGTTAAGAATAGTCAACTGCGTGCAGCTATTCTAACATCTGTTGTAAGCGTATTTGCCAAATAACAAATTCTTTGCAATTAGGTAATAAGGAAATCCCAAACTGTGCAAAGAATTATGTTTATATCGATCCTGAGGTTATGAGAATAAGAATATAAAAGAGGATTTTCATAAAAAGGTGTTAAAATAGTGAAATGTTTGAAAAGAATATACAAGGCCCATTGGAATGACATTGTTCCTTGAAAGATTTCAGGCATATGATATAGACATGCTCATGACATATTATAAAAAAGCAATGATTTAACCTGGTATTTTTTTCTGAGAAAGAGGATACATTAAACACCAGTAAGAACAACGCCATTGGGAATACCTTTCCAAACCTTCAGTCTTTTTAACATAATAAGCATTTGGAAGGGAAAAAAAAAAACAGTATGGGATATTTTTTTATATGCCCCTTGAGGGCCTGTTAAGCAAATGCAGTCCTCATATAGTCTTGGCATCGGCAATGACTTTAGCATTTCATCCAATTACCCTTGCCAAGGTCTGGATTCACTGAGAAAGGGTGAGATGAGCTGAAGCATAAATTCAAAGTTTGGCCTCAATTTTGAACACAGGAAATTGTACCTTATTTGGTATTAGAAAAGATGGATAACATTTTGAGAAAAAAGAAATTGTATATCAGTCATAAACTTAAAATGGTAAGAATCTGATCATGATCTTTATATCAATTAGAGGAATAAAATATGAGCTTTTAAAGTTTATTACCCCTACTTTAGACATTTAAGAAAAAAAATGTAAACAACTGTTTTAATCAAATGGAGTAGGGGCAGCTGGAGAATCTCATTGGAAAAATCAAGAGAAAAATAAGTTGCTCTGAATAATAAAGGGAAAGCAATGGCCAAAAAGGAAATGGGCAAGGTAGGGGGGAAGTAAGGGAAGGGGGCAGACAAATGACGAGGTTCTGGTGACAAATGGCCAGACAGAAGTTGAAGGGGATTGCTAGGAAGACTTGTTATGTGATAAAAAAATGTAATCTCTAATCCATTCCCCCAGGAAAGCTTCAGTGAAATATATTTTCTATTAATGCTTTCAATGGATTTTTTAATGCAAAGATACATAAGATTGTTCTTAATCTCCTTAAGTTACTTCAAGAGTTTTCTCTCATCATGATACCCAGATTGCTCAATTCACCAACAGAAAGAAACTATACAAGTCATTTAAGGTCCAACTTGTTCATTTGGGAGGTTTTTATTGTTGCAGACTTGGGTATTCAGAAAGATTGCCAGAAGTATACAAGATTATTTCTAAAAGTCTAAGAAGTTTCCTCAGAACTTAAATTTCTTGAACACTAGATGTTATGCTTAATTCAGCCTGTTTAAACTCACAATTTCCTAGGAAATTTGAGTCTTTCTTGGAAAAGAAGAGGTATATAGCAGATATGCTTGGAAATAGCATCCAACAAAGACTCAGCTGCTGATAAAGTACAAGATGGAAGTTTGAAAGTACTTGCATAGCTACATGCTACCAGACCCTAGAGCAATTTTCAGAAATTCCAGTGCCAGGAATGAGCATAGAAGAACGATCATAGAAAACACCACTGAATTGTTGCTGGACTGACAACTGGAGGACAGAGATTAAGAGAGTTAACAGAGCCTACGTTAGTATTATAAATCAACCCAAAGCCCCCAAATTGCTGCTCTCTCTAGAAGGATATCAAACTGTACTTGAAAGGATTTCAGGCAAGATGGTTATTTGCCAAGATTTTGTGTCAAGTTTCCTAATGTGTTCCAACAAGATGGGGCAAAAAAAGATTCCTGAATATATTTATATATTTGAATATATGAGTATTGATAGGAAATGCAAAACACAAGAAACAAAGAATTGTTGCATCAGATCAGTATTAAAAGATTGTTGTGAAAAGCTGTATTTCAACAGAGGTCAAAACTTTTGCTGTCATTATAAAAAAATAAAGAATAGTTTTAGGTCCAATTATAAATGCAGTTGGAGAATTTTAGGGTGCTGCCTGATCTGGAGCCTCTCTATCATCCTTCTCTCCAAAGGGACACTAAATCCTACAAAACGATGCAGCTCTGCTTCTTTCTTAAAATGGATTTCAACCTTAGGCAGAGGGATTTTAAAAGCTGCTGCTTAAATAACATGTTAACATTCTGAATCACATTAGTATATGGCTGCAAGTCAGCCTTCATCAATTGGCTCATTTCTTCAAACATGGTTTTTTCTTTTTCTTTGAAACCCCACCTCTAATTTGTTATGGTAGGGGGCTTGCTAATTGGTTCCTTATACCCAAGTCCCTCTGTTAGTAATCCATCTAAGATCCCATTTCTTCAGAACTCAATTCTTGTCTCGCCTGGTCTTTCTTTTTTCCTAGAACACATTTTGGTCTGCAGTTCTGCCACTGGCTGGCAAATGACACTCCTTCCTGTGTAGATGAATAAATTCTGATCCAGAATTCCCCAAAGCCGTGATTTACATGCCTGCTAAGATAAAAGCCCCTTAAATACTCCTCTTGGGACATACCAAAACTGGGCTGAGCTGTCTCCTGTCACCTGCAAGTATAATGACTGGCTCTAATAATTGGATCCCACAATCTAGCACTTAACACTCCCACAACAACTGCTCCAAAGACAAGATCCAAACTTAAGGACTATCTGGTGCAAATGCTCTAGTAGTATTCCAGAGCACGAGCTCTCAGAGGGTGCCCCAGGGATCTCAGGGTGGCAAGAACGAAGAAGTCACCTGCTCAGAGCTCTCCCATGGAGAATTTAGCCAATGATTCTGTAATACCTTCCTAAGTTAACAGATAGTAACTACACTGGTTTCAGAGAGGATTTAATAATAAGGGTAGATGCTGAACCAACTGAGCTGTATACTTGAAACCAATATAAGATTGTTTATCAACTATACTTAAATAAAAAAAAATATTTCATACCTTTATATTACAGGCACTATATTAGGAAGTTCATTCAAAGTGGTGAGCTTTTAAATCTTATAGTTCTATTGTTTAAAATACTTTCAGGACAATAATGATAATGCAAAAAACTAATATGTCAAAATAGTAAGAAAAGGAACAGTCGTGTTTGTGTCTTATGCAACCTTACAAAGTCAAAATAATTTTGTTTATTGAGTAATTCCTATGTGCCGTACATTGTAGTAAGTATTTTAGATGTGATATTTCTTTTTACCTGCTCAACAAACTTGCTGGGTAGGTACAATGGTTACTCTCATTATAAATATGAGGAAAGCCACCTATTTAGTAAGCAGTGAAGCCAGGCTCTGCATCCAGCCAGTCTGTCTCCAGAACTTTCAGTCCTTACACTATATTGTAAAGTCTGACCTCCAATCCAGAGACCTTTGGAGTTGAACCATGGTCACCAGGGATCTCCACCTTCTCTAGCTATCTCTTTGCATAAGCAATATTCCAAACTTATATCTCAAAAAATATGATTTAAATTATTCATTGAATTACCTACATATTCTTGCTTAAGAGTACATACATATCTTTTAAATGTCACTATCAACAAAGGCTCATTTCTTCTCCTTAAATCATTGTGCAAATGATTGCATGACTCTTATGCAAGCTAAGGGACTTTAGTCTCCATGTGTGATTCTATTATACATGAACTATAGCTGGATTTAATAAAACATTTTTGACATACTAGATTATTAAATCTTACTTGGAAATGACCAAATTGATTTTCACATGATCTCTATTTCATAGACTAGAGGTAGACTAAATAGTATTGAAAAAATATATATATATATATAGTATTGATTTCTCTTTATTGAATTCTAACAATATGTTTAATAAGAATTTCTGCAAAGCAAATTCAGTTTCCCAATGGATTCCATCATAAAATTAGAGACACAGTGTTTTAGAAGGTTTTAAAAGATCAATTTAGAAATACTTATAAGAAACAATTTTTATTAGAGATGCTTCACTGAATAACCAAACCCACTGGGATTATATCAGCATCCGTGAGACTCTGAGCTCCTGTAATATGCCTTTCCTTTCCTCTGACTGGAATCATTCAGTGGAGCCTGGCACCAGTATATGTCCGTGAATGCTCTACACAGGATATAGTTTACTGATAACATCACAAAGTTATATCTGACATAAAAAGTAAATATTAGTAGATAAATATGAGTAGAGGAGATAAAAAGGGTTGGTGTCTAAGTATTTGGCTGAAATTGATAAAGGAAAACTTTTAGTTTATATCTTCAAGTATGCACACATATTTTAACAGTTCACTTATCTGTAGCGTTAAAGGGAAAGAAGATATTACCATATATGTGGATTTTTCAGATACTTGAAATGTAATTTCTAGGGCTATGTAATAAATCCAGATAAGAAATACAGTAACAGGATCAAGGAAGTTAATAAAGCTCTAGTGTATTAAACCAAGATTACATCAGTTTTATTTTGTTCATTCACAGGATTACATTTTATAAGAATATTTAGAGATAGGAGCCCATTAAAGGGAAAATGTTCAGAGTGGGGAAATATCTAAAAATCATTCACATTTGAAGAGCAGCTAAAGAAGGAGAGAATAGTTATTAGGTGTACTGGTATCTGTTTTCAAACAAGTGAATACCCATTACGAAAAACACACAAAAAAAGAGGATTAGACATCAAAAAAGCTGAACAAGTACTAAAAATTGAATGTATAATAGATTTCTGTTTAATATAAGAAGCAATTTCTAATGATTATAATGTCTTCAAAATCAATTCTTATGTCAGAGATTTATTCAACCAAAGGACTGAAAAATATCTCTATCTTAGAGAAATTCTTTATGTGGAAAAATTCCAGTTTTGTTTTCAAGGCATAGCAAATACTAAAGAAAATTTAGAAGGCACTAAACTTGAAATGATATTTAAATTTACCATTAGTTCTAGGGCACAAATAATCACAAGAAATTTTTTATGTGTACCTGGGATTAGGAACTGTGATGATTGACCAGGCTCAAAATGCTGGAGGAGATCCAATTACCAAGTTGGGGAAGATTCCTGGAGAGGCTGGCATCTAAACTGTGATTTAAAGTATAAGGAGGGGATAAATATACCAAAAAATAGTTAAAAGAGTGGGAAAGGCAGAGCAGCAGAATAAGTAGACAGGAGAGCATTAAAGCATAGAAAATTGCAGGTGTCTGCTGTACAAGGAAGACTGCCGTGAGAGAGGATTCCAAAAAGTGAGGAGGCTGGCGCCTGGCTGGAAGACATATACCTGTGTGTAATTTTTCAGGCCCAACCACAGGCATTTGAAAAGGACTGAGTTGCAGTTTGAGTAAGGTAAGAGCTGCACTCCCCACACCAGATTTGTGCACAGCCAGTTCATTGCTGTCTCTGAAAGGAGTCGGAGTCAGACTCAGCCTCTGTTGGGCCATGCTCTTCCTCACATCTACATTCTCAGCCCAGGGAAAAGGCCTTTCCAGGACACTTCAAAGAGAGAGGCAAGAAATCTCGCAGACGCTTTTCTCCACTCTGACTCAGTACTCCGTACTTTTCTACTTTCTGAGCCCTTCCTTCCTGCTCTCTTCAAGCCCACAGGTACATAAAACTGCAGGGAGCCTTTTGTGCTGGGCTCCGTCAGTAGTGAGGCATTTCTCCACCTGTGCGCTGATGCACCTGACTTAACTGTTGCCATCCCATGGGGAAAGTGAAACAGTGCAGGGGATCCGTACTTGGGTTTAGCCTCTTGTTTATGCTATCATAACAAGTGACTAAAGTTTCGTTACTTTTATTCTGCTTTGTTGTTTTATTTGGCCACTCTGACCCCTGACATCTCAACTCTCTCTAGCTCAGCTCAGCTCTTGACAAAAGGAAGTGATCATTCAGAATTAAGTATTGTGAGAGTTTCCTGAAAACATCCACCTAAGCAATGATAGTGTCAAAACTTTAGTCTTCAGTGGTGTTTATGGAAATGCTGGGTGAATTTGGTACCTGTCTAGGAGGTAGACTATAGAATTTGATGATTGATGAGGGAAGAGCACAGTAAGTCAGAAAGGTGGAGTTCGAGACGTATTCTTGGGTCTTTGGTCAGCCTGCACTGTTCACGCACATAATAAGTAATACCAGAGGTGAATCAAGTTTAGTCTGATTTAATCAAGTTTAATCAAGAGGGCAATTTTAGTCTGGGGTGTGATGAGGTACCTGTGGGGTAACCAAATAAAATTGCCCTGGAGTTAGTTGATCCAATAACCAACCAGACTTCTGTTAGAAAGAAAGAAGAAAGAAGAAAGAGGGAAGGGAAAGGAAAGGAGAGGAGAGGAGGGGAGGGGAGGGGAGGGGAGGGGAGGGAAGAGACTAGCTCTTTTAGTATAATCAGGGAGATTTTTGAAGTAAATTAAATATGTATGATAGTTAAATCATGACAGTGTTTAAAGGAAGAATGCATATAAAAAAAAGAAAAGGGAAAAGAATTCTGGGCCATGACCTTGAGTGTGGAGCTGATGAAGTACAATAAGATGTAGTGGTCAAAGGGAAATTTACCCCATTAATTTCTGCCACTTATAGTTTTAATACTCACTGTGTGGGTCTTTCAAATTCCTCCAAACCCAGCTTCCTCCTACTTCAGGATCTCTGAAACAGGTTATTTTTTCTACTTAGAAAATGCCTACTGCCTGGCTTCTTCTACATCTGCTCATCCAACTACTACCTACTTGCTGACCTCAATTTAAAAGTTCTTTCCTCCCTTAAGGTATGTAGGAAGAAATCAGGAGGGTGGAACTCGACAATCTCTGCTCAAACCCAAATTCCTCTCCGTGTCATGACATTGCCAAGTCTCTTAACCTCTTAGGCTTTCAGCCTTCCCATTTGTGAGCTAGACAATGAGGTCTGAATACCTCAAGAACACAAAGCTGGCCCAGAGTATATGCTCAGTCAGCATTGGCAGTTACTGTGTTGCTCTCTTAGCACCTTGCCCCTTTCCTACAGTAATTTTAAAAGTGTATAAGGGAGATGGAGAGTGAAAGGAAAGGAGTGACACACAGCAGCAATTCACCGGAGAATTCCGCTTTATTAGGAAAAGGTGCTGGTTTATACAGGAAGGGGCATGGGGTGATTGTGATGTTACTTCTATGGGGCTGGTGGCTATTGGCTAGGTGCTGGGATTGGGAGGGGGGCGAGGGGTGATTGGGCTTCAGGTGGCGCCGGCGGGAACCGAGACCCGGAAGAGAAGCAGGAGGTTCGCCATCTTATGGGTGGAGACCCTTCAGAGAGGATCATAACTGTTTTCTTACTGCTCTTTCTCCAGGTCCTAGGGCATAATAGGTGCTCAGTAAATGCTGGTGGAATAAGTTACTCTTGTCAGCTTTGTTGCATGTGGAAGTTTTCATCTTTGAATATGTTGGATGTTCAAAGGATATATCCATTAATCAGGTCTTATCTGACTTTACCTGATTAACCAGTTCAGAGAGGGTGAGAACGTTGGAGGCTCTAACAAAACCTAATTCACTCCATTTTGAAACAAGCTAAGAAATGAAACCTGTCTCTACATGTTGTCCTCTAACCAGACCTTTCAGAATTCCAGGAACTTTGCCCAGAGCTCTCTGGAAACCAAAGATAAGGACATTCCATTTTCGAGGGCAGTTTTGAAGCATACAGACTCGTTGATGCCAGGAAGTCTGCTGGGAACCATTAATAAGCCGCTAGTCCCTGCCTGTCTCCATGAAGTTTCCCTTTAAAATGCTTTGACTCTGAATGCACTTTGGAGATGGTCTTGGGACACTAGTCCACCCATCTTTCCAGCTTACTGGAGTCCTGAATATACTGAATATAGCAACCTTTCCTTTTCCCTAACACTTGTCTGTCAAGTTTTGACCTTTTGAGCTACAAGCAGCCTAACTTGAGTTCAGAACAAGGCTATGGCCTGGTGACAAGAACCTATAGTTTCCAAGTCCAGTTTCCTTTTTGGCTCAGAACATTTTATGCAGTTTTATACTGCAACATTTCTTCTGATTCTTTTGCATTGTTTCTCCCTTTGGGATAACTATAATTTATAGATACGTTTCTAACATGTGACCAACTGATCTATCTCCTTCACATAATTTATACCCCCTGGTTTGGGTACTGTTTATCAATGGTTGCTCTAAGTCCCAATTTCCTTTTACGGAGCAAATGTGATTTTTATTTCTTCCAAGATACACTTAATTTCTGCTGCATTTATTTATTTGTTTGTTTATATATTTATATATGTAGTCCATCAGTTTCTCATCCTATTCTCCTATAATAGTTGTCAGGCCTATTATTATTATGATCTACATTATCCCTATCTTTTTCTCTTATTTAACAGAGGCAATGCTCTATTGAATATCCTTTAGGATTATTATGCAGGTATTGTATATTTTTTGTCTTTTCTTTTTTATGGAGTAAGTCACATAAAGGAAGAATTTTCCTCATTCTTGTGAGGCTATCACTCTTTCTTCCCATCCTTTTTTTCTACTTCCTTCCTTCTGGAGGGAAAGGAAAATAATTTTTCCCTCTACCCTTTTAGGTTTTTGGCTGAAACCACCCTTTAATAAAAGACAGATTAAAAGAAGAAAACAAACAGAAGTTTAATAGTATGTATACCACTTATATATATATGGGAGATATCTAGGAAAACTAAGTAACTCCCCCAAATAGTTCAAGCCACCCTTAAATACCATTTCCAGCTAAAGACAAAAGAAGATGTTGAAGGGAGAGAGGCCAGCTATAGGAGGTCACCAGGGAAGGCACAGTAAACAAGGATAAGGTTGTTATGCAGATTCAAGTCAGGGCCTTCTCCAGGGATCAGTCTTTAGAGATTGAGTCATCTTCTTCTTCCTGGTACAGAAAGGGAGACACTCTTACAAAGGGAGACTTCCCTTATACATGTAAATGTCTCTTACAAAAGTGTAACTTTTACATTTTTAAAGCTGTTCCTGAGTCAGCTGTTTCTTAAATATAATCAGCCTAAAATAATCCTTATGCCAAAGAGGCAAATTTTAGGGTGGCAAATTCTGCTTATGTTCCCTCCCTCCACCCTTCCCTTCCTTCTTTCTTTCTTTCCTTTCTTGATTTGGCAATTTTTTTTCTTGATTGAAGATTGATTAATCTAGGCCTGTGTGACAAATTATCAGATTTATCTTTTTATCTATTTACAGTATTCACATTTTCTGCCACTAAGTCCTAAACCCAGAAAACACTGTGAAAGACAGATAGTTCCTAGATAAAGCTGGTGCTCAATGAGTGAAGGTTATTTTAATTCTAAATATAATTTTCTCAGTAGAGCAAAAGAGTGTGCCAGTTGAAGGCCAGAAGCACTTTCTGTGGACTCATGACTAAGAGAACAAGAATAGAGTTGAGTTAAGGAACTGTACTCCTGAGGTCCCCAAACTGCCTGGACATAAGGATGCAAAGCTTTGACCAGGGTAACTTTCTGGACTCTGCCTCACACTCTACAGATTTGTAATTCTCTCATAAGCCATTTATCTTCTCAATAATTGTTTCCTTTATGGTGCTATCTCCCCAGCCATACATCTTGTTGGCAGACAGAACCAAGTAAACTGGTAAATTACAGGTAACAGTGAAGTCAGTGAATGGCCTGGGCTCCCAAATTTGTTTTACCATGTCCACCATGAAAAGACTGATAAATCCAAATACAGAGGCCTGAAACTTTTTTATGACACAAAGTAAGGAGGAAGTAGTGATTGATGGACATCATTTGCTTGATTAGAATGAAAACTATATGGTTCATAGGAAAGATGACCACAAACTGAGAAAAAGCCAAATCTAATATATTTTTCTTTACTAAAATCACCATTTATATTTGGTTACATAATATGAGAATGTAACTTGATGACAGCAAACACTGATTAAGCTAAAACATAAGGATTCATTACTAATAATACACTAAAATAGATTAAAATTAAGAATAAAAACTTTGCTCAGATGTATGGATTAACTCTGTGTGTCCAATCAGAAACCAAAGTGGATGAGTTTCAATGGGAAAGTGCTCAAGAGACTGAAAAAAAGACCTGGAGATATCATATGAGACATAGAGGTTTACTGGGACTTAAGTGCAAGGGATTCCTGAATGAGGTTGTGCATCACTGTCGTGGACCGAAAAAGAACTGCTTATATGGGGTGAGGAGACAGAGACTATGTGTGTGCCAGGTGAAAGGGGACGAAGACTACATGCTTTGCAAGAAGGGATCATTATTATCCTACCAGCACCCCAAGGGAAAAAACCTTGATCAGAGGGATCTGCCTCTTAATAAGATGTTTCCATAAATAAGGCAGGACTGGATTTGGCCAGTCCCAGGCCATCTATATACATTATACCGAGTAAACTGCCAGAAGGAGGGGGCCATGTGGATACATGGCTATTCTGGGACTAAAGCCTGGTTATAAGCAGGCAGTGTTTGTTCCCACAATTCATAAAATAATAAAACAAAAATGCAGAATTAATGGATAAAAGACTAGGCAATTCTGAGTATTAGCTAGATGGAGATAAACAAAGACCACAGAATCAAGAACTTTATTCTTATTATTTCCTGTGTGGCTCACATAACTGTTAATTTTAATTCTTTTTTTTTTTTTTTTATTGAAGGGTAGTTGACAACAGTATTGCATTACATTAGTTTCAGGTGTACAACACAGTGATTCAACATTTATATACATGATAATTCTAGGTACCAGGTATCACCATACCAAGTTGTTACAATATTTTGACTATATTCCTTATGCTATACATTACATCCCGGTTACTTATTTATTTTACAATTGGAAGTGTGTTTAAATATATATATATATATACATATATATATATATATATATATTTTTTGTGAGGGCATCTCTCATATTTATTGATCAAATAGTTGTTAACCACAATAAATTTCTGTATAGGGGGGTCAATACTCAATGCACAATCATTAATCCACCCCAAGCCTAATTTTCGTCAGTCTCCAATCTTCTGATGCATAATGAACAAATTGTTACATAGAGTACAAATTCTTACATAGTGAATAAGTTACATGGTGAACAGTGCAAGGGCAGTCATCACAGAAGCTTTCGGTTTTGTTCATGCATTATGAACTACACACAGTCAGTTCAAATATGACTATTCATTTGATTTTTAAACTTGATTTATATGTGGATACCACATTTCTCTATTATTATTATTTTTAATAAAATGCTGAAGTGGTACGTAGATACAAGATAAAGGTAGAAAACAGAGTTTAGTGTTGTAAGAGAGCAAATGTAGATGATCAGGTGTGTGCCTGTAGACTATGTGTTAATCCGAGCTAGACGAGGGAAATAAACATCCATGTATGCAGAAGATTTCTCTCAGAACATGAGGGGGGAGGTTCTAAGCCTCACCTCTGCTGCTCCCCATTTTCTCACCTGATGGCCCCCTGCGACTGTGCCTGTCTTAGGTTGTTCCTCCCTTGAGGAATCTTACCCGTCTCTGGCTAACCAGTCATCTTCCGGGGCCATACAGGGAAATGTTAAGTTGGTAAGTGAGAGAGAAGCCTTATTGTTTGAAAAGGTTAGCTTTTTACTTCTTTGCATATTTATGCCCTGTGGCTTCGATGCCCAGCATTTGTCTTGAGGTGTCTTTACCACTTGGAAGAATTATGATACTCGGTAAATTCGACATGTGGCACGAGTTCTATTTAAAGGTTGTGATTAGGTAGGAAGAAGAAAAGCTATAGAAGTAGCAGGCAGAAGAAAACCTGGGAAGATTGATTATTTCTTTGACATATCTTCTTGTAGAGTAACTTCAGCATGGATAGGTTTTAAACTACTAATTAAATTGTGCACACACATTAACATAATAGGAATATAGTTACCTAACCAAAGCATACCTGTAATTACCAGCCATCTCCAGTGAAACCAAGAAAACCAGTTAGGCACCCTAGGCATTTGTGAAAACCCATCTATGATATGGTGGATATTGTCCGACTGAACTTAAACAGTCTGAGAGAATTCAGATAAACTAGAAGAACCCATTCCTGGGGACTGTTCATATCCCGTATGTTCTTTTAACGATAAATAGTCTGTGGTTGTAAGATTTTGGAGTGCCACAATTTGCACTTCTTCTAATTCTTGGTTGAGTTCCAACAGTATAGATCCATTCCAATTTTTGTTTTACTGTGTGCACAGGCAAGCTTAGATATCTCCTTCATCATTCCCACGGCAAGTCCAGGAACTGGTGGGATGAGTGCATCTACACCTGTGACAGTGCGTGGATCTTTGTTGGAGTTTTTTTTTTTTTTTTTTTGCTGATCATCTTCTGTCATGAGTCTTCCCGAGAGTGCTGATGTTGGAAGTTCTTTTTCATATCGTATCTTAGTTCATTTTCAGGGTAGCCAAATTAGGCTTTGATCCTCTGTATAAACACAAACAGACCCTTTGCCTACACTTTTATATGCCCTTTATATCATTGTGTAGAACTCATTAGAGGTCACCACATAGGAACTGCTTTTTTTTTTTTTTTTTTTTAATCATTAATCTACACTTACATGACGAATAGTTTGTTTACTAGGCTCTCCCCTATACCAGGTCCCCCCTATATACTCCTTTACAGTCACTGTCCATCAGCATAGCAAACTGTTGTAGAATCACTACTTGTCTTCTCTGTGTTGTACAGCCCTCCCCTTTCTCCCATCCTGCTATGGATGCTAATCTTAATACCCCTCTTTTTCTGCACCCCCTTATTCCTCCCTACCCACCCATCCTCCCCAGTCCCTTTCCCTTTGGTACCTGTTAGTCCATTCTTGAGTTCTGTGATTCTGTTGCTGTTTTGTTCCTTCAGTTTTTCCTTTGTTCTTATATTCCACAGATGAGTGAAATCATTTGGTATTTCTCTTTCTCTGCTTGGCTTGTTTCACTGAGCAAAATACCCTCCAGCTCCATCCATGTTGCTGCAAATGGTTGGATTTGTCCTTTTCTTATGGCTGAGTAGTATTCCATTGTGTACATGTACCAGATCTTCTTTATCCATTCATCTATCGATGGACATTTAGGTTGCTTCCAATTCTTGGCTATTGTAAATAGTGCTGCGATAAACATAGGGGTACATTGGTCTTTCTCATACTTGATTGCTGCATTCTTAGGGTAAATTCCTAGGAGTGCAATTCCTGGGTCAAATGGTATGTCTGTTTTGAGCATTTTGATGTACCTCCATACTGCTTTCCACAATGGTTGAACAAGTTTACATTCCCACCAGCAGTGTAGGAGGGTTCCCCTTTCTCCACAGCCTCGCCAACATTTGTTGTTGTTTGTCTTTTGGATGGCAGCCATCCTTACTGGTGTGAGGTGATACCTCATTGTAGTTTTAATTTGCATTTCTCTGATAATTAGCGATGTGGAGCATCTTTTCATGTGTTTGTTGGCCATCTGTATTTCTTTTTTTGGAGAACCGTCTGTTCAGTTCCTTTGCCCATTTTTAATTGTGTTATTTGTTTTTTGTTTGTTGAGGCGTGTGAGCTCTTTATATATTCTGGACATCAAGCCTTTATCGGATGTGTCATTTTCAAAGATATTCTCCCATACTGTAGGGTTCCTTTTTGTTCTATTGATGGTGTCTTTTGCTGTACAGAAGCTTTTCAGCTTAATATAGTCCCACTTGTTCATTTTTGCTGTTGTTTTCCTTGCCCGGGGAGATATGTTCAAGAAGAGGTCACTCATGTTTATGTCTAAGAAGTTTGTGCCTATGTTTTCTTCCAAGAGTTTAATGGTTTCGTGACTTACATTCAGGTCTTTGATCCATTTTGAGTTTACTTTGGTATATGGGGTTAGACAATGGTCCAGTTTCATTGTCCTACATATAGCTGTCCAGTTTTGCCAGCACCATCTGTTGAAGAGACTGTCATTTCGCCAATGTATGTCCATGGCTCCTTTATCAAATATTAATTGACCATATATGTCTGGGTTAATGTCTGGATTCTCTAGTCTGTTCCATTGGTCTGTGGCTCTGTTCTTGTGCCAGTACCAAATTGTCTTGATTACTATGGCTTTATAATAGAGCTTGAAGTTGGGGAGTGAGATCCCCCCTACTTTATTCTTCTTTCTCAGGATTGCTTTGGCTATTCGGGGTCTTTGGTGGTTCCATATGAATTTTTGAATTATTTGTTCCAGTTCACTGAAGAATGTTGCTGGTAGTTTCATAGGGATTGTATCAAATCTGTATATTGCTTTGGGCAGGATGGCCATTTTGACGATATTAATTCTTCCTAGCCATGAGCATGGGATGAGTTTCCATCTGTTAGTGTCCCCTTTAATTTCTCTTAAGAGTGACTTGTAGTTTTCAGAATATAAGTCTTTCACTTCTTTGGTTAGGTTTATTCCTAGGTATTTTATTTTTTTTGATGCAATTGTGAATGGAGTTGTTTTCCTGATTTCTCTTTCTGTTGGTTCATTGTTGGTATATAGGAAAGCCACAGATTTCTGTGTGTTGATTTTGTATCCTGCAACTTTGCTGTATTCCGATATCAGTTCTAGTATTTTGGGGTGGAGTCTTTAGGGTTTTTTATGTACAGTATCATGTCATCTGCAAATAGTGACAGTTTGACTTCTTCTTTGCCAATCTGGATTCCTTGTATTTTTTTGTTTTGTTTGATTGCCGTGGCTAGGACCTCCAGTACTATGTTAAATAACAGTGGGGAGAGTGGGCATCCCTGTCTAGTTCCCGATCTCAGAGGAAATGCTTTCAGCTTCTCGCTATTCAATATAATGTTGGCTGTGGGTTTTTCATAGATGGCCTTTATTATGTTGAGGTACTTGCCCTCAATTCCCATTTTGCTGACAGTTTTTATCATGAATGGATGTTGAACTTTGTCAAATGCTTTTTCAGCATCTATGGAGATGATCATGTGGTTTTTGTCTTTCTTTTTGTTGATGTGGTGGATGATATTGATGGACTTTCGAATGTTGTGCCATCCTTGCATCCCTGGGATGAATCCCACTTTGTCATGGTGTACGATGGTTTTGATGTATTTTTGAATTCGGTTTGCTAAAATTTTGTTGAGTATTTTTGCGTCTACATTCATCAGGGATATTGGTCTGTAGTTTTCTTTTCTGGTGGTGTCTTTGCCTGGTTTTGGTATTAGGGTGATGTTAGCTTCATAGAATGAGTTTGGGAGTATCCCCTCCTCTTCTATTTCTTGGAAAACTTTAAGGAGAATGGGTATTATGTCTTCCCTGTATGTCTGATAAAATTCCGAGGTAAATCCATCTGGCCCGGGGGTTTTGTTCTTTGGTAGTTTTTTGATTACCGCTTCAATTTCGTTGCTGGTAATTGGTCTGTTTAGATTTTCTGTTTCTTTTTGGGTCAGTCTTGGAAGGTTGTATTTTTCTAGGAAGTTGTCCATTTCTCCTAGGTTTCCCAGCTTGTTAGCATATAGGTTTTCATAGTAGTCTGTAATAATTCTTTGTATTTCTGCGGGGTCCGTCGTGAATTTTCCTTTCTCATTTCTTATACTGTTGATTTGTGTTGACTCTCTTTTCCTCTTAATAAGTCTGGCTAGAGGCTTATCTATTTTGTTTATTTTCTCGAAGAACCAGCTCTTGGTTTCATTGATTTTTGCTATTGTTTTATTCTTCTCAATTTTTTTTATTTCTTCTCTGATCTTTATTATGTCCCTCCTTCTGCTGACCTTAAGCCTCATTTGTTCTTCTTTTTCCAATTTTGATAGTTGTGACATTAGACCATTCATTTGGGATTGCTCTTCCTTTTTTAAATATGCTTGGATTGCTATATACTTTCCTCTTAAGACTGCTTTTGCTGTGTCCCACAGAAGTTGGGGCTTAGTGTTGTTGTTGTCATTTGTTTCCATATATTGCTGGATCTCCATTTTGATTTGGTCATTGATCCATTGATTATTTAGGTGCGTGTTGTTTAGCCTCCATGTGTTTGTGAGCCTTTTTGCTTTCTTTGAACAGTTTATTTCTAGTTTAATGCCTTTGTGGTCTGAAAAGTTCGTTGGTAGGGTTTCAATCTTTTACAATTTACTGAGGCTCTTTTTGTGTCCTAGTATGTGGTCTATTCTGGAGAATGTTCCATGTGCACTTGAGAAGAATGTGTATCCTGTTGCTCTTGGATGTAGAGTTCTGTAGATGTCTATTAGGTCCATCTGTTCTAGTGTGTTGTTCAGTGCCTCTGTGTCCTTACTTATTTTCTGTCTGGTGGATCTGTCCTTTGGAGTGAGTGGTGTGTTGAAGTCTCCTAGAATGAATGCATTGCACTCTATTTCCTCCTTTAGTTCTATTAATATTTGTTTCAGGTATGTTGGTGCTCCTGTATTGGGTGCATATATATTTATAATGGTTATATCCTCTTGATGGACTGAGCCCTTTATCATTATGTAATGTCCTTCTTTGTCTTTTGTTACTTTCTTTATTGTTAAGTCTGTTTTGTCTGATACCAGAATTGCAACACCTGCTTTCTTCTCTCTGTTGTTTGCATGAAATATCTTTTTCCATCCCTTGACTTTAAGTCTGTGCGCGTCTTTGGGTTTGAGGTGAGTGTCTTGTACGCAGCATATGGATGGATCTTGCTTTTTTATCCATTCTATTACTCTGTGTCTTTTGATTGATGCATTCAGTCCATTTACATTTAGGGTGATTATTGAAAGGTATGAATTTATTGCCATTGCATGCTTTAAGTTTGTGGTTACCAAAGGTTTAGGGTTAGCTTCTTTACTATCTTACTGTCTAACTTAACTCGCTTGTTGAGCTATTATAAACACAGTGTGATGATTCTTTATTTCTCTCCCTTCTTATTCCTCCTCCTCCCTTCTTCATATGTTGGGTGTTTTGTTGTGTGCTCTTTTTAGGAGTGCTCCCATCTAGAGCAGTCCCTGTAGGATGCCCTGTAGAGGTGGTTTGTGGGAGGCAAATTCCCTCAACTTTTGCTTGTCTGGGAATTGTTTAATCCCTCTTTCATATTTAATTGATATTCGTGCTGGATACAGTAGTCTTGGTTCAAAGCTCTTCTGTTTCATTGCATTAAGTATATCATGCCATTCTCTTCTTGCCTGTAGGGTTTCTGTTGAGAAGTCTGATGATAGCCTGATGGGTTTTCCTTTGTAGGTAACCTTTTTTTTCTCTCTGGCTGCCTTTAGTACTTTGTCCTTGTCTTTGATCTTTGCCATTTTAATTATTATGTGTCTTGGTGTTGCCCTCCTTGGATCCCTTGTCATGGGAGTTCTCTGTACCTCTGTGGTCTGAGAGGCCATTTCTTCCCCTAGTTTGGGGAAATTTTCAGCAATTATTTCTTCAAAAACATTTTCTATCCCCTTTTCTCTCTCTACTTCTTCTGGGATACCTATGATTCTTATATTATTCCTTTTCAATTGATCACTCAGCTCTCTTAAAATTCTTTCATTCCTGGAGATCCTTTTATCTCTCTCTGCATCAGCTTCTCTGCGTTCCTGTTCTCTTGTTTTCTAGTCCATTAATGGTCTTTTGCTTCTCATCCATTCTGTTTTGAAGTCCTTCCAGAGCTTGTTTTATTTCTGAATTCTCCTTCCTTAGTTCTTTCATATTTCTCTGCAAGTCCATCAGCATGGTTATGACTTTTGTTTTGAATTCTTTTTCAGGAAGACTGGCTAAATCTATCTCCCCAGATTCCTTCTCAGGGGAAGATGTAGCAGATGCCAAAGCTGTCTGGGTTAGTCTTGTCTGGATCATATTTTTTTGCCTTTTCATGTTGACAGGTGCAATTGACTGTCAGCTGGGAGGGCCAAAATTTTCACTTGCTACTGGCCTTTCTTTACTGGGACAACTGCGACCCCTAGTGGCTTGTGTTGGGTAATTGCGTGTAGAGTGGGTCTTTGTGTCTTGCCTGGCAGGAAGGGAGAAATTTCCCTTTCTGTGGGCGGAATATTTCTCAGGCTGCTTCTCTGCTTTCACAGCGCCCGGTGGTGTAATGGATGGGGGAGCTGCTTGACTGTTTGCCTCCGTGAGGGGTCTCAGAGCTGTTGCCCAGGGGGTTAGTGCACCCGGTTTTACCTGTAATTTCCAGCTGCTGTACTGTGACCTGGGTTGTTTCCGTCAAGCTGTTAAGTCCCTGTCCCTTTAAGACTTTCATAAAGCCCCCGCTTTTCTTTGTCACAGGGGCATCAGCTTCGGCACCCGCTCAGAGGTCTTACTCCCTGTTCCTCCAGTATCCAGGGCCCCCTGGGCACGTACTGTGTCTGCGCTCTGGCCCGGATGGCTGGGGCTGGGTGTTCAGCAGTCCTGGGCTCCGTCTTCCCCCCGCTCTGCCTATTGTTCTCCCGCCGGGAGCTGCGGGAGGGGCGCTCGGGTCCCGCCGGGCAGGGGCTTGTATCTTACCCCTTTCACCAGGCGCTGGGTTCTCGCTGGTGTAGCTGCAGTCTGGCCACTGTCCTGCGCCTTCTGGTCTCTCTTTTAGGGCTAGTTGTGTTTGTTGTATTTTCAAAAGTATATATGTTTTTGGGAGGAGATTCCCACTGTCCTACTCACGCCGCCATGTTGGCTCCGCCTCCCTAATTTTATTTCTTATGATGCTCAAGGCTGGAGTTAGTATTTCACTTCACCTGGTAGCCACTATTCAGTGTCCCTAAGTAGAATAACTAGCCATAGACTTAGTCTCCTTTTGTTCTCCCAAATCAGTTTATATTATTGCCTGCCCTACTTATTGATGCCAATTATTTATGTATCACCAGTCTAGAGTGGCTACATTTAATGCTTCAGCTTAGAAGGACTTGATTTCTGTTTAATGTAGGTTCATTAAAAATATGTCACATTGCTCAGGTTATATTGGCAACCATAACACCATTCCTCTGATAACAGAACTATTCTAATATTACTTGAAAAATTATATGTGTCAACTTAATGTTATTTTCAATAATTACTTTAGGGCCATGTCTTATAGAGTTATAGATATCCTAAATAATAACACTATTTTATTGGTAGGGGAAAATGTTGACTCTCAGAAAGACTGCATAAATTTAGATCAAAATTTGAGAATTGAAGTGTGCTTTAGTTTGTAGATCATCTTAATCTAAGTCAAAATATATTGTAAACCATCTTATCTGCCATTATAAGGCAGAGAATATATAGTTAGAAACTAAATGAACCCAGCAAGGAAAAAAAATCATTAATGTATTTCTTTATTCAATAAATATTTATTGAGCATCTAGTATGTGTTATGCAATTTTCTAGGTACTGAATAGTGGTTAAAACAAATAAAAGTCCCTGCCCTCATGGAAACTATAAACAATTTATATAAATTAGACCAATTTAGACCTTGCAAATATAGCTTTGACTGATAGTTTTTAGGTCTTGTCATTGCCAAAGCATATGCTATTATTTCATTATGCTCATACTGTTGCCAGTGCCTACCTGTCTATCATTTTACCTTAGAGTATGATTTACTAAGCTTTTGTAAGTCTGGGCCTGTTAGGAGAATGGAAATAACAATGGATACATGTGTGGGTAAAGATGTCAGGCTGCTGTCTCGGAGTTCCTTCCCTGCACATTAGGTGAAACCTCAGCTAGGTTGGGGGAGGGCTCTAGACTCTGATCAGGAAAGAATTCACAGTCAGGTTGAACAAGAGCCAGCAGGAAAAGTATTCATTAAAGCCCGAGCAGTAGTGAATATCAGCAGGCTTTCAGGCAGTAGAGAGCAAGAAAGAACAGAGGGAGAAAAGGAAAAGTTCATTGAACTCTCTTGCTAGATAAAGGGAAAAACCTCTTGCCAACTCCTAAGCCAGGGTCACCTTGATCTGCACAGCATGGGAATTATATCCTCACCACCTCAGAATTTGGGGGAGCCATGGGGCACTGGATTGAGTGATTATGTTCTGAGAACTTCCCAAAGCAAAGAAAGAAGACCTTCGGTCAGGCTGCTAAAGAATAAACAGCTGCAATTCCATCTGGTCACCCTGGTGAGGGGAAGGTGCAAGTTCCTCCCTACTTAGAGGTTCCTGCAACCTCTTCCCTACTGGTCTGAAATAAAACAGGGAGAGAGAAAAGGATTGCCTTAAGACTAGAAAGTTGAATGAAATAACAAAGTGACAAGGAGACTTCCTGCCAGAGGTGAGGATCTGCTAGTTCTTGTCATATAAAAAAGAGTTAAGAGACAAGTGAAATAGGCTGATACAGCAAGAGTTTATTTGATAAGACAGCACACATTCAGGAGTGCAAGCGACCTCAGAGAGGCACATGATCAAAAGTTTAGGGATTGAGGTTTTATAGGGCCTTTTGGGTAGGGTTGGCATAAGACAGGAGGTATACAGGTGATTAATAATTCCTTTGAAATTTTGTTTTAAGAATAGGATTATTATGTGACTGTTGATCCAGATCTCATCATTCTTTACCCATGTAGGTTCATTTACAATCCAGAGGTCTGTCTCTCATCCTGGTTACAAAGTTACTTAATTGACTAAGGGGCTGTAAGAAGAGGAAGACCTGCAGATAGATTAAGTTAAAGAATAAGCTGGGCCTTTTTCGCAGGCTAAGTAGATGTTACAATGGCATGACCCTTGTCCTATTTCCCTGCTATGTCTCAGATTTGTGCACGTCCTGCGTCCTGCGTCCTGCGTAAGCTGCAGCAGGCTCTCCTTACCATTTGTCACTTGGCAATGAGCCTTCACCTTTGCTCACTTGTGGACAATGAACTTGTTGTTATAAAACCCTCTGGCTGAAATCTGTCTTTTGCAATTTTCAACTTTAGTACATTGTCATCTAAATAGAACACTATCATTAATTTCAGGATGGCAAAGACAAGGAAATTCTCCCATCTTTGCCAACAATACACTACAATGTCTCTTTATTTGTTATATGAGCATGGATCACAAAAGCAAAATGGGAGCCACATCTTTAAATACTAAGTTTTCCAGTAACAAAAAGTCTAAAGAAAACTAGAGTTTATTCTATCTACTTTAATTCAAATATATCTAAATATTATCATTCATCATACAATCAGTGAAAAGTTGTTAATGAGATGTTTGGAGGAAGAAATTTTTACCCTTCTAGCTGGTCCAAGAATCAAATTGATGTGAGACAAATTAACAGGGGAAAAGAAACAAAGTTTAAGTAAAATTTTTATTTAAAGATCTATAAAGAAGGTGAAAAAAACTTATTGGAAATAGCATGGTAAACCAAAGCTAAGGAATCACCAAAGTCTTGGCAGAAATTTCTCTTAATTGTGAAGTTGATGAGGAAAATTAAAAGTTTCTCTCGTGTTTCACGCAATATACACATTTCCATCTTGTCCTAGATCATTGCTACTACCCAAGATTCTGACTAAAAGATCCCTCAAGCCCTTCCTTATTGCAACTCACCCATTTGTGCATGTGATTGGACTGGTGATTACACAGGGAGTGATACCCTTTCACTTTTATTATATGAAGTAACAAAACCAAGGGAGGGACCATCCCATCTTCTTCCCCATATCCTATCAGTTAGAAGTAAGTCACTCCACTATTATAGGGGGGATTATACTGGTTTGAACATGGGGTCACTCAAAGCTGTGTCTGCTATAGAAGGAAGAGTTGAGTTGAGCCAAGTTAATGCTTACAAGATCAGAAAGTAGCACTCGTGTGGATTATAACAGAATATGAGAGCTCTATAATATGCTATCCAAGATGTCCAGTTTACAGTAACATCCTATTAATAATAAATTTTCTGATTTTAGTAATTGTACTACAGCTATGTAATAGAATACAGTTGTTCTCAGGAATTAAATGTTACATTATTTAAGGTAAAGGGGTATGATAACATAATTACTCAATAAGAAAATTATGTGAATATATCTAAAATGTATATGTGTGTGTCCATTGAAAGAGATCAAGAATGAGAAAGTGGAGTGGGGGAGAGAAAGAGAGGAGGGATGTTGATAAAGTGAGTTGGCAAAATTACTTGGTCAGCTTAGGTAAAGCATATACAACATTCTTTTAATATTGGAACTCCTCTGTACATATCCTCATAAAATTTTACAGAAATATTAATATTGGCTGTACTTAATTTACATTTAATTTATAGTTAGCTTTTCTAAAAGTATGTATGTAAATATGATTTGAAAATAAAGAAATATACAATTGAAAGAAAAAGAGATTGGAAAGATCCCAAAAGTAAGATAGGAGTAAGATAGTGATTCTGACACTAAGCATTGGGATTACAGGTGATTTTTTTATTTGTTTCCTTGTACTTTTATTTTATACATTATCTGACCAGTGTACATATAAACATAATAAATTATAAATCAAAAGACAGCTATTATAGAAATATTAATAGAACCAACTTAACATTTTGATATCCAATCCCATAATTTCCCATGATACAACTGCATTTTTATTCATAACAGAGCTATATTTTAATAATATTATTCTTTAAAAATATGAAAGATAGTTCACTGAAAATGATTTTCATTATTTTACCAAATATATGTAATTTTCTTTAGGTACCTTAATAACTTCAATGGTTTTATCTAGGGGAAATAAAATTATGTTTAGTGGCAGATTAAATGATGAAAATTAATTTATAATTAATTATAAATAAAAATTAATAAAATGAGTTAAATTTAGGGAAATATAATATACTAATTTAAATTATATTTATATATCTTTTCATCTGGATGTCTTCCCTTTCAATGCAAAATCAATAATTTCATGTGAATGAAAAATAGTAATGAGTTAAAAAGACATCATGGAAGAGGAGACCATGTGTATGTATTATCAAGGAAAGACAGTGGAGGAAAAGTTAAATGAAAATATTTAAGTTAATTTTCAGGTGGATATATGAGAAATTCATTAGCATTATCAATTTTGTATCAAATACCAAGATTAATTTGTGAGTATATTTGTTAGTAAAATGTGAAATGTGGAGTTTGGCATTAGACCATTTTAAGTTTCCCTGAAACATGGACTGGAATATATGCAGTATTGATAATCATCAATTAGCTCCTTCAAGAAGTCTGAATTTTAGTTGTTAGAACTACCTAACATTGTATTCAATTAAACTGATTTCATTTTAATATACCTTGTTATCTGGGGGAAGGGTAGAGACTATTTGAAATTACACCTGTCTAAAATGAATGGTGTTTTCACTTAAAAGTGTTTAGTATCATTTTTGAAATAAAAGCCATGACATTATATTTTCTATCAAGTAAACACTTAGTGACAAGTCCAGCCATTAGAACCAGAATACCCAAAGTCAGAAATCTTTTGAGTATTTTGGCCTTGTGGACTGAGTGAGAACCATCCAAAATGATCATTTTAAATAGAAAATTTCCCCAAACATGGAGTCTGTATAATGTTATATGATTGTGGCTGAAGTAATTGGCACTGTAAAAATTTAGTTAGTTATTTACCTCACAGACATACTTGAAGAGGAAACCAAGAAAATATTCAAGGCTGCAGCTTTAACTCATTCATTTAGTCATTCGTTCATTAACAAATACTTGTTGATTTCTACTAGGTACTAGACAATATAATAAGAATAGGAAAGTACTTGATGAATAAATGTGTCCTAGAACAAATGTTAATGTATTATAATTTTAAGTGTCCCAAATTTATAAGTATATGCATGAGTGGTTAGATGTGAATGGACAGGTATGTCTTGGTATGCTAAAATAATTTGTCAATTATAAAACCAGACTGTTAGTTTAGTTCTATACCATGTATGAGACATTTTATTAATTTGTACTGGATTAAAAATAGCTTTTAATTTCTTTATCCTCATTCTGGGTACAGTATCAAAAGGAGGATACTCTATATTTGAACAGGGTTTTGGATTTAGCAGAAATATTGTAGCTCATGTATTGAATAAACCTTTAATGCTCATAGTACTTGTCAGAAAAGAGACTAACGCTTCACTGTTCTAAGATTTACTGGCTGACATGTATGTATAAAATAATGCTTTACCTAAAATAATACATTTCTCATATTAAGTGTACTCTGATGATTCTTTTGCTTTCTATCAGCTTTTTTTCTGTTATTTCATGATTTCAAGGAATAACTATATTTCAGAGAAAACACACCACTATTGATTTTTAATGACAGAACCTTGTTTATATATCACCAAGAAAGCCTTTATACTTATAGGGATATTTTTATAGATTCTATTATGTATACTTCAGTGCTTTTCTTTTGAATCCAAAACTCACTAAACGATATAAAATCTTATCTTGTGTTACTGAAGATATGTATAAAGTATACAAATGAAATAATAAATAAAAGAGTAGGACATATTCCCAAAGGGACAAAAATATATATGTTTTCCACTCATCTGGTTAAATTAGTTTAATTTTCTTAAACTAGAATATTAATCTTTTATAAACAAGAAAATGCATATTTTAATTTTAAACTTTTTAGGAGAGTGGAAGTATAGTTCTCTAGATTGGGACACAGAAATATAACAAAGCCTATTATCAAACTACATAAAAACCATAAATGTGAATTTGCTATTATTTCTTAGCAAGGGAAATGTTGAATACCTATAATTATTCTCTTCTCTCTGTTCTATCTCTGTCTTTCTCAAAGAAAACATTCTTTTCTCATGTACTTAGTCCATATTCATCATAGGTGTTAGCTGGATTTCATAGCTTTTATTCTGCTGATGGGGAGAAAAAAAGCAAAGGGAGACCTCAGTTTATCTGGAGGCTAGAATTACTGATCATCCTTCATATGTAGTAATGATCAGTTTACTACCTCATAAGTCTGAAAATAATTAACTTCTAAGAGTGCAGAACAGACAGATGACTCCAGGCAAAATTTAAATGATTTGTGTATAGTTGCCATATTAAATTACATCATAAAATATGTACACCATAACTTGTTAAAAAAAAAAAAAGAAAGAAAGAAACATCAAGGCCAGTGTCTTAACTTGTGTCCAGCTGGAAAGCAGAGCCTGAGCCTACGGCTGGTTTGCAAGAGCAGTGCGCTCGGGGCTTGTTGCACTAGCTGGACAATGGTTCCAGTGAGGCCTGAGAGATGGGGTGCCCAGGTGAGTGGGACTTCTTAAACCATGTAGGGCAGCTGATGTGCATTTTAAATAAGAGGACCCTGGTGGAGGGATATGAGCAGGTTTACTATTATAAAATATTACTGTACCTATCAGTTAGAGAACACATTTTATAGAAGAATGGTGGCAAGGAGACAGTTAAGAGAATTTTGAAGTAGTTCAGATGATAGATAATGATGTCTTCAGCTAGTATTTAAATAAAGAAGACAAGTTTAGGATTTAGTTTGGAGAATGATAATCAAGGACTTGCTAATATATTGGTTATTGATGAAGAAACTGGAGGGATCATGGTAGATACCTTGATACTTTACAGGAGTAATTCAGTGGTTGATGATGCTATACGCTAAGGTACAAGAGAAGGCTTTTGGAAGAATGACATGAGGGAGAAATCAGGAGTTCTAGCTGTGTTGAGGTAAAATGCTGATTAGGGAACATATAGGCATGTCTTTCTTTCTTTTTTTCTTTATTGGTATGCACTTTGCATAATATATACAACTTGAGGAGTTTGGAGACACACCCCTAACACCAGAACTAGAATATATGCCATAAACCTATCCACTACTTCCAAAAGTTCCCTCCCAACCTCTTATTTTAATGTTATTGTTATGATAAGAGCACTTAACATAATATCTAACATCTTAGTAAATTTTTAAGTATGAAATACTATACTGTTACATATAGGCACTATGCTGTGCAGTAGGTCCCTGGAGCCTGCTTGTGTTGTAAAACAGAAACTTTGTACCCTTTCACTGATCCCTCTCCAGTTCCCCCTCCTTCCAGTCCCTGGCATCCACCATTACACTCTTACTTCTATGAGTCTGACTATTTAGATTGACGACATAAGTGAGATTATGTAGTATTTTCCCTTCAGTGTCTAGTTTATATCACTTAGCAAATGTCCTCCAGGTTCAGCCACTTTGTCATGAATGGTTAAAATTGCCTTCTTTTTTAAGATTGAATAATATTGTGTTATATGTATATACCATATTTTCTTCATCCATTCATCCATCAATAGACATTTAGGTTTCTTCCACCTACAGTATAACAACACAATGATCTAAAATAAAAATAAGTGAATTGAAATTAAATGTATAAACACTGTGAATTCCACAAATATAACATTGATTATAGTAGGCAAGTTGCAAGACAGTATGTAGAACTAATAGCATTTGTTTATTTTTGCTATCAAAATATTCTTATAAAATAACACATATGTTCCTTCAGTTTTCCTTTGTTCTTATACTCCACATATGAGTGAAATCATTTGGTACTTGTCTTTCTCTGCCTGGCTTATTTCACTGAGCATAATATCTTCTAGCTCCATCCATGTTGTTGCAAATGATAGGATCTGAATCACAGAACCCAAGAATGGACTAACAGTTACCAAAGGGAAAAGGACTGGGGAGGATGGGTGGGAAGGGAGGGACAAGGGCAGGGAAAAAGAAAGGGGGCATTACGATTAGCATGTATAGTGTGTGTGGGGCACAGGGAGGGCTGTACAACACAGAGAAGACAAGTAGTGATTTTACAGCATCTTACTACGCTGATGGACAGTGAGTGTGAAGGGGTATGTGGGGGACTTGGTGAAGGGGGGAGCCTAGTAAACATGATGTTCTTCATGTAATTGTAGATTATTGATACCAAAATTGAAAAAGAAAAAGAGAAAAAAACACATATGTATATCAAAATATATTATAAATATAAATTTATACCAACCTAAAGTTGTTGTTTATCTATAGTTTTGGAGGGAAAGAAATAAGATAGAAGAATGAAGATTTAATATTTCAAAATATTTCATAAAAATAAATTAATCAAGTATGGCAAAATTTAATATTTTAGAGCTAATATCTAAGTTCAGGATCAGATCTAGAAAGGATTAGAATAGGACTTTCAGACAGGGCTTATGTAACCCGTTGGTAAGAAGAAAAGTGAGCATAAGACTGAGAAATCTGTCAGGATGTGATAAGCTTTACCCATGGGACATCTGGCAATTTTCAAAATCCTTGCAATCTTTAGCATGTGTAATTATGGTCTTCTATATTTTTTGGGACACTAATTTCTGCATGTTCTGACCAACAAAATAGCCATCACTGTCAATGATTCACAAATATAGAATTTAACAATAGCAAATTAGTGTGGTGTTATGATGATAGAATTTTAAAGTAGGAATAATTTTTACTTGATTGCTTTAAAAAGATTTAATTATAAAGAAGTATCATAGATTGTAAAACTGATCATTCTGACTGTTTCTACATTTAGAGCATTATCATAATGATCAACAAGATGTATCTTGGACATTACTTTTTAAATCCTTACCAAATTCTCTCTCCATAATACTTGAAGGGTGGTATATACAGGGTCAAAGATAGTTATCTGAAATGAGCTCTCAGGTTTCTACACTAACTCTGATATTTTCTAGCTGTGTGACTTTGTACAAGAACCTCTCTAAACCTCTAGATATTCATCTGTAGTGACAAAAAGAATAGTAGTTATTTCAAAGAGTAACGTTTTCACATTAAAATAGTGCACATGTACCACTTAACAAATTACACCAAAGCTTAGCTAGTATTACTATTATTTGTAGTTCTTTTAATTTTAGGAACACTCTACAATTCTGAAATCAGAATATTGTATTATGTTGTTAATGTGATACATGACTTATACATATAATTTATGTATGAACACAAAATTGATAAAAGAATTCTGCAATTCTTTATAATGTTATTTTCTTTCACAAGTGACAGAAAACAATGGTATAATCACCCAAATACATTCTTTAGCTTCTCAATTAACAAAGAAATTTCTATAGCCAGGTAGATAAGAGAATGGGAAAGAAAGAAATAAAGGGAGAAAAATAAAACAAAGTGAGGAGTGGAAAAAAGAAGAAAGAGACTACCTTTCCAACAATTTGTACCCTGAATACCCATAACTCCTCTTTCTGCATCAGTAGCCCAGCATTTCTAGTGGGTGTTAGGGAGAAACTCAGTCCTTTAGTCCTTTAGGAATTTGTTGTTGGTAGGTAAATGCTGCATATGCCTGCACTTGGGCAAAATAACTGTAAGTGTGTGTATATGTGTGTATATATATACACACACACCCATATATATTATATATATATAAATACATATACGAATATAAATATATATTATACATATGTATTTTAGTTTTTCCTTTTGCATAATTTTGTTGAATAACTTTAACAAGGGTGGACTGTTGATCAGTAAGATGTATTTGTGTTCCTTAGCATTTTTGTGCTAATTGGAAAAAAGAAAATAAATGATGCAGAAAAATGCACAGACATGTCTATAGCTATTTTTTTTAAGCTTAATTGTTCATTGGATGGTATTGGAAAAATTCCTTGAATTCACTATTTTATAAAAATGAACAGAGATTTACATCTTTGAACCAGAAAATTGTATATGATAGTCAAATGAACACTCCAGATTCTATAGAGCAGGGAAAGGATTTGATCTTTTTTGTGATAAGTAGAATTCCAAAATTGTTCAAATATTTAGAATATCCTGATTATATGCTTTAGTAAAAAATTGGGCAATTTTCCAAGTTTCCAAATATAAATATAAAACTTCTTCTGAGAAAAGCTACTTCAGCAACTTCAGAACAGTTATTGTCTCATAACCTTCATTCATGTCAATATAAATACAGCTTGAATTTCTTTTTCAGTCAATAACCTCTGGAGTAAAATTCCCAAATCCCTTTCCATGTCTTCCTTGTGTTAAGTTATATCCATCAAGTAAAAAAGCTCTGAGAAAGGAAATGTGATGAGTTGTAATGGCAAAATTATAATCCCACTTTTTCTCATACCCCTCATGTTACTCTGACGCTACTGAGATGCTAAGTGGTGGACCACAGATTGAGGATGGAGATAGGGAATATTCTTCAGCCTACAGAACTCCCTTGACTTTATTGAGGAATGCAAGAAAAGCCAGTTGAATAAGGTGTAGTGGGTATCAGTGGGATGAAGAGAATAGAAAAAATATTTATAAAGACTGAGAGCAAAGAATAGAAAGAAAATTCTTTTTGTTAGTCTTATGCTACAGAGATTTTTAAAAATTGCTAATGCTGTAATTTTGAAGTAAGTCTAAATAACATAAACCCAAATCATGTATTAAAAATCCTAACTTTTAATTTCTCCCTAAAAAAAATTCATGACACATCCTGATGCTTTATTCCAAACTGCTGATAAACTAGGATTGGAAGATTGAGAGATGTTTTAGCATCAATATCAAATTACAAGCTTCTCTCTTCATCTAAGAGAGGTGATTTGGTAAAGTTTTCTATCATATTAACTCAAATATTGTTTCTTTAATCAACTTTGAAAATTTGTCTTCTTGGTGTTATTTTTGTTTATATTTATACTTTGTGTTATTTAATTTATTTCTAATGAGACACTGGGGAGTTTGAGGTTGACTGTGTTCCTTTGCAATTTTCATGTGTGAAATCTATAAAAGTAGACATACAAAAAATTATATAATCAAAAATAGTAAGAAAAATATTTTTTCTAGCACACTAAGTAAAGGGAGGAAACTCAGTGGGAAGGATATTGTTTCCTTATAGAAATGCAATGTTTTTTTTTTTTTTTGGAATATACAAGTCAAAAGAAGTCAGTCTTAAGATATGAGCAGATGCTATCAATTGTATGTATCTTCCTCTTAGCTACTTGGCCCAACTTTATTTAAGACCCTGACAGTATTAGGACACAAAAAAGGAAAACAAAACAGAAAATACTTTTTTTTTTCTTTTACCTTTCAGTAGTTTACTTAGAAGAAGCATTATTGAAATCAATGACAATAATACCACAACCATAACTCCTACCTTACCAAGAGGTTTACATCACTAGACTTAATGTGACTTATCATGTCTGAAACATAGTAGCTACTGATATTTTTTAATAGACTGAATAAATGAGTTAAACCAGAGATGTTATTAGAAATTTAAAATATACATCATTTACTGGCATTCATAAAGTTTATTTCTATCCATTTTTTGTGTAAGGATATCTTTTTTATTAAGTTAAAGTGATACATTTATATGTTAACAAAATGAACTCATGGATATCAGTTAATAATATCCCAGATTGTAAACATTTTCTTACCTTTTTCCCCTCTGTTTGTGGTTAGTGTATATTTTAAATTTATTTATGATGAATATCTATATAACCAAATGTTAAGTTCCCAAACTTTAATGTCAAGACCCAACCTTAAATATATTACATAGATTTTAATTTTATTTACTGTGGTTGTCAATAGAGTCTTATTACTCTATTTCATTTTTGATTTTTAATGAACACCTGTGAGTTATGATGTGGAAAAATGTCAGGATGAGAAAATGATGATCCCCATTTTTTTCCCAGCCATGACATTTCAGTATTGTGAGCTATACCTCATAAGGTCAGGACTGTGAGACCTATTTTGCTGTACTCATTATCCACTAATCCCAAATCAGAGGCCAAGAGAAAAGAAGGAGTATATTTTAAAAGGACTTCTGGCCATGGTTTTGTGTGATGTGTTGCTTGGAAGGGCAGGGGGGAATATTACACACTGGCCTTTCTGGGTGAAAAAACTCAAATTGTGTCATGAAAAATTAACTCATGTCCTCCACTCTCATTGGTAATCAAATTATCTTCTTGCCACCTTAAATCACCTTTGTCCATTACAGAGAGAAGAGATGAAACAATGTTTTTATGAAATCACCCATTTTGGTCTCATGAACAAACATTTGTGAGGATAATGGTTGGAGAAGTATAATCCCAAAAGTACCACAAAAGATCTGTCATTGCTTTTTCTTTTTGCAAGTAGCCTATAGTGCTAATGTGAAACAACAGCCCCATAATACTCAGAGCTGATAATTAGTTAACAATATCCACTGATGAATGCTAATTAAGAATCAAAATTTTGAAAATGTCACCTTGGGAACATTTTTCCACCCTGTCCACATAGAAAAAAAATGAAAATTTTATTCATTCTTGACATTTATCATTAAAAAAAAAGGTCATTATCTCCACTTCTAATATCTGACTCCAAAAAGAAAACACAGACCTTAAAATAAACAGAAGTAGAACAAAACTGATCCAAACCAAAAGACCAGATATAGGCCCACCATGAAGCAGAGTTGCCTAGTGAATCCCATTCTAAACTAGCTTAACTGTAGCAAATCTGGACACCTAGGCATATAAAAATAATCACTTCTTAAAAATAAGACACTCAGAGGCGGAGCCAACATGGCGGCGTGAGTAGGACAGTGGGAAACTCCTCCCAAAAACATATATACTTTTGAAAATACAACAAACACAACTAGCCCTAAAAGAGAGACCAGAAGACGCAGGACAGTGGCCAGACTGCAGCTACACCAGCGAGAACCCAGCGACTGGTGAAAGGGGTAAGATACAAGCCCCGGCCCGGCGGGACCCGAGCGCCCCTCCCCCCAGCTCCCGGCGGGAGAAGAGCAGGCAGAGCGGGAGGGAGACGGAGCCCAGGACTGCCGAACACCCAGCCCCAGCCATCCGGGCCAGAGCACAGACACAGTACTTGCCCAGGGGACTCTGGACACTGGGGGAACAGGGAGTAAGACCTCTGAGCGGGTGCTGAAGCTGATGCCCCTGTGACAAAGAAAAGCAGGGGCTTTTTGAAAGTCTTAAAGGGACAGGGACTTAACAGCTTGACGGAAACAACCCAGGTCACAGTACAGCAGCTGGAAATTACAGGGAAAACCGGGTGCACTAATCCCCTGGGCAACAGCTCTGAGACCCCTCACGGAGGCAAACAGTCAAGCAGCCTCCCCATCCATCACCCCACCGGGCGCTGCGAAAGCAGAGAAGCAGCCTGAGACAAATTCCGCCCACAGAAAGGGAAATTTCTCCCTCCCGGCCAGGCAAGACACAAAGACCCACTATACACGCAATTACCCAACCCAAGCCACTAGGGGTCGCAGTTGCCCCAGTAAAGAAAGGCCAGTAGTAAGTGAAAATTTTGGCCCTCCCAGCTGACAGTCAATAGCACCTGTCAACATGAAAAGGCAAAAAAATATGATCCAGACAAAACTAACCCAGACAGCTTCAGCATCTGCTACATCTTCCCCTGAGAAGGAATCTGGGGAGATAGATTTAGCCAGTCTACCTGCAAAAGAATTCAAAACAAAAGTCATAACCATGCTGATGGACTTGCAGAGAAATATGCAAGAACTAAGGAAGGAGAATTCAGAAATAAAACAAGCTCTGGAAGGACTTCAAAACAGAATGGACGAGATGCAAGAGACCATTAATGGACTAGAAAACAGAGAACAGGAACGCAGAGAAGCTGATGCAGAGAGAGATAAAAGGATCTCCAGGAATGAAAGAATTTTAAGAGAGCTGAGTGATCAATATAAAAGGAATAATATAAGAATCATAGGCATTCCAGAAGAAGTAGAGAGAGAAAAGGGGATAGAAAATGTCCTTGAAGGAATAATTGCTGAAAATTTCCCCAAACTAGGGGAAGAAATGGCCTCTCAGACCACAGAGGTACACAGAACTCCCATGACAAGGGATCCAAGGAGGGCAACACCAAGACACATAATAATTAAAATGGCAAAGATCAAAGACAAGGACAAAGTATTACAAGCAGCCAGAGAGAAAAAAAAGGTTACCTACAAAGGAAAACCCATCAGGCTATCATCAGACTTCTCAACAGAAACCCTACAGGCAAGAAGAGAATGGCATGATATACTTAATGCAATGAAACAGAAGAGCTTTGAACCAAGACTACTGTATCCAGCACGAATATCATTTAAATATGAAGGAGGGATTAAACAATTCCCAGACGAGCAAAAGTTGAGGGAATTTGCCTCCCACAAACCACCTCTACAGGGCATCCTACAGGGACTGCTCTAGATGAGAGCACTCCTAAAAGGAGCACACAACAAAACACCCAACATATGAAGAAGGGAGGAGGAGGAATAAGAAGGGAGAGAAATAAAGAATCATCACACTGTGTTTATAATAGCTCAACAAGCAAGTTAAGTTAGACAGTAAGATAGTAAAGAAGCTAACCCTAAACCTTTGGTAACCACAAACTTAAAGCCTGCAATGGCAATAAATTCATACCTTTCAATAATCACCCTAAATGTAAATGGACTGAATGCACCAATCAAAAGACACAGAGTAATAGAATGGATAAAAAAGCAAGATCCATCCATATGCTGCTTACAAGAGACTCACCTCAAACCCAAAGACGTGCACAGACTTAAAGTCAAGGTATGGAAAAAGATATTTCAAGCAAACAACAGAGAGAAGAAAGCAGGTGTTGCAATTCTGGTATCAGACAAAACAGACTTAACAATAAAGAAAGTAACAAAAGACAAAGAAGGACATTACATAATGATAAAGGGCTCAGTCCATCAAGAGGATATAACCATTATAAATATATATGCACCCAATACAGGAGCACCAACATACCTGAAACAAATATTAACAGAACTAAAGGAGGAAATAGAATGCGATGCATTCATTCTAGGAGACTTCAACACACCACTCACTCCAAAGGACAGATCCACCAGACAGAAAATAAGTAAGGACACAGAGGCACTGAACAACACACTAGAACAGATGGACCTAATAGACATCTACAGAACTCTACATCCAAAAGCAACAGGATACACGTTCTTCTCAAGTGCACATGGAACATTCTCCAGAATAGACGACATACTAGGACACAAAAAGAGCCTCAGTAAATTCCAAAAGATTGAAATCCTACCAACGAACTTTTCAGACCACAAAGGCATTAAACTAGAAATAAACTGTTCAAAGAAAGCAAAAAGGCTCACAAACACATGGAGGCTAAACAACACGCTCCTAAATAATCAATGGATCAATGACCAAATCAAAATGGAGATCCAGCAATATATGGAAACAAATGACAACAACAACACTAAGCCCCAACTTCTGTGGGACGCAGCAAAAGCAGTCTTAAGAGGAAAGTATATAGCACTCCAAGCATATTTAAAAAAGGAAGAGCAATCCCAAATGAACGGTCTAATGTTACAACTATCAAAATTGGAAAAAGAAGAATAAATGAGGCCTAAGGTCAGCAGAAGGAGGGACATAATAAAGATCAGAGAAGAAATAAAAAAAATTGAGAAGAATAAAACAATAGCAAAAATCAATGAAACCAAGAGCTGGTTCTTCGAGAAAATAAACAAAATAGATAAGCCTCTAGCCAGACTTATTAAGAGGAAAAGAGAGTCAACACAAATCAACAGTATCAGAAATGAGAAAAGAAAAATCACAACAGATCCAGCAGAAATACAAAGAATTATTAGAGACTACTATGAAAACCTATATGCTAACAAGCTGGGAAACCTAGGAGAAATGGACAACTTCCTAGAAAAATACAACCTTCCAAGACTGACCCAAAAAGAAACAGGAAATCTAAACAGACCAATTACCAGCAACGAAATTGAAGCGGTAATCAAAAAACTACCAAAGAACAAAACCCCCGGGCCAGATGGATTTACCTCGGAATTTTATCAGACATACAGGGAAGACATAATACCCATTCTCCTTAAAGTTTTCCAAGAAATAGAAGAGGAGGGGATACTCCCAAACTCATTCTATGAAGCTAACATCACCCTAATACCAAAACCAGGCAAAGACACCACCAGAAAAGAAAACTACAGACCAATATCCCTGATGAACGTAGACGCAAAAATACTCAACAAAATTTTAGCAAACCGAATTCAAAAATACATCAAAACCATCGTACACCATGACCAAGTGGGATTCATCCCAGGGATGCAAGGATGGCACAACATTCGAAAGTCCATCAATATCATCCACCACATCAACAAAAAGAAAGACAAAAACCACATGATCATCTCCATAGATGCTGAAAAAGCATTTGACAAAGTTCAACATCCATTCATGATAAAAACTCTCAGCAAAATGGGAATAGAGGGCAAGTACCTCAACATAATAAAGGCCATCTATGAAAAACCCACAGCCAACATTATATTGAATAGCGAGAAGCTGAAAGCATTTCCGCTGAGATCGGGAACTAGACAGGGATGCCCACTCTCCCCACTGTTATTTAACATTGTACTAGAGGTCCTAGCCACGGCAATCAGACAAAACAAAGAAATACGAGGAATCCAGATTGGCAAAGAAGAAGTCAAACTGTCACTATTTGCAGATGACATGATACTGTACATAAAAAACCCTAAAGACTCCACCCCAGAACTACTAGAACTGATATCGGAATACAGCAAAGTTGCAGGATACAAAATCAACACACAGAAATCTGTGGCTTTCCTATATACCAACAATGAACCAACAGAAAGAGAAATCAGGAAAACAACTCCATTCACAATTGCATCAAAAAAAATAAAATACCTAGGAATAAACCTATCCAAAGAAGTGAAAGACTTATATTCTGAAAACTACAAGTCACTCTTAAAAGAAATTAAAGGGGACACTAACAGATGGAAACGCATCCCATGCTCATGGCTAGGAAGAATTAATATCGTCAAAATGGCCATCCTGCCCAAAGCAATATACAGATTTGATGCAATCCCTATGAAACTACCAGCAACATTCTTCAATGAACTGGTACAAATAATTCAAAAATTCATATGGAAACACCAAAGACCCCGAATAGCCAAAGCAATCCTGAGAAAGGAGACTAAAGTAGGGGGGATCTCACTCCCCAACTTCAAGTTCTACTATAAAGCCATAGTAATCAAGACAATTTGGTACTGGCACAAGAGCAGAGCCACAGACCAATGGAACAGACTAGAGAATCCAGACATTAACCCAGACATATATGGTCAGTTAATATTTGATAAAGGAGCCGTGGAGGTACAATGGTGAAATGACAGTCTCTTCAACAGGTGGTGCTGGCAAAACTGGACAGCTACATGTAGGAGAATGAAACTGGACCATCGTCTAACCCCATATACAAAAGTAAACTCAAAATGGATCAAAGACCTGAATGTAAGTCATGAAACCATTAAACTCTTGGAAGAAAACATAGGCACAAACCTCTTAGACATAAACATGAGTGACCTCTTCTTGAACATATCTCCCCGGGCAAGGAAAACAACAGCAAAAATGAACAAGTGGGACTATATTAAGCTGAAAAGCTTCTGTACAGCAAAAGACACCATCAATAGAACAAAAAGGAACCCTACAGTATGGGAGAATATCTTTGAAAATGACACATCCGATAAAGGCTTGACGTCCAGAATATATAAAGAGCTCACATGCCTCAACAAACAAAAAACAAATAACACAATTAAAAATGGGCAATGGAACTGAACAGACGGTTCTCCAAAAAAGAAATACAGATGGCCAACAGACACATGAAAAGATGCTCCACATCGCTAATTATCAGAGAAATGCAAATTAAAACTACAATGAGGTATCACCTCACACCAGTAAGGATGGCTGCCATCCAAAAGACAAACAACAACAAATGTTGGCGAGGCTGTGGAGAAAGGGGAACCCTCCTACACTGCTGGTGGGAATGTAAACTTGTTCAACCATTGTGGAAAGCAGTATGGAGGTACATCAAAATGCTCAAAACAGACTTACCATTTGACCCAGGAATTGCACTCCTAGGAATTTACCCTAAGAATGCAGCAATCAAGTATGAGAAAGATCAGTGCACCCCTATGTTTATCGCAGCACTATTTACAATAGCCAAGAATTGGAAGCAACCTAAATGTCCATCGATAGATGAATGGATAAAGAAGATGTGGTACATATACACAATGGAATACTACTCAGCCTTAAGAAAAGGGCAAATCCAACCATTTGCAGCAACATGGATGGAGCTGGAGGGTATTTTGCTCAGTGAAACAAGCCAAGCAGAGAAAGAGAAATACCAAATGATTTCACTCATCTGTGGAATATAAGAACAAAGGAAAAACTGAAGGAACAAAACAGCAGCAGAATCACAGAACTCAAGAATGGACTAACAGGTACCAAAGCGGAAGGGACTGGGGAGGATGGATGGGTAGGGAGGGATAAGGGGGGGAGAAGTAGGGGGGTATTAAGATTAGCATCCATAGCGGGGTGGGAGAAAGGGGAGGGCTGTACAACACAGAGAAGACAAGTAGTGATTCTACAACAGGTTGCTACGCTGATGGACAGTGACTGTAAAGGAGTATATAGGGGGGACCTGGTATAGGGGAGAGCCTAGTAAACAAAGTATTCATCATGTAAGTGTAGATTAATGATTAAAAAAAAAAAATGCAGTTCCTATGTGGTGACCTCTAATGAGTTCTACACAATGATATAAAGGACATATAAAAGTGTAGGCAAAGGGTCTGTTTGTGTTTATACAGAGGATCAAAGCCTCATTTGGCTACCCCGAAAATGAACTAAGATACGATATGAAAGAGAACTTCCAACATCAGCACTCTCGGGAAGACTCATGCCAGAAGATGATCATCAAAAAACCCCAACAAAGATCCACGCACTGCTACAGCTGTAGATGCACTCATCCCACCAGCTCCTGGACTTGCCATGGGAATGAAGGAGATATCTAAGCTGGCCTGTGCATACAGTAAAACAACAAATTTGACTGGATCTATACTGTTGGAACTCAACCAAGAATTAGGAGAAGTGCAAATTGTAGCGCTCCAAAATCTTACAACTACAGACTATTTACTGTTATAAGAACATATGGGATGTGAACAGTGCCCAGGAATGGGTTGTTTTAATTTGTCTGATTTTTCTCAAACTATTCAAATTCAGTTAGATAATAACCATCATATCATTGATAAGTTTTCACAAATGCCTAGGGTGCCTAACTGGTTTTCTTGGTTTCACTGGAGATGGCTGGTAATTACAGGTATGCTTTGGTTATGTAACTATACTCCTATTATGTTAATGTGTGTGCGCAATTTAGGTAGTAGCTTAAAATCTATACATGCTGAAGTTACTCTACAAGAAGATATGTCAAAGAAATAATCAATCTTCCCATGTTTTTTCCCGCCTGCTACTTCTATAGCTTTTCTTCTTCCTTCCTAATTACAACGAATTCTTAAATAGAATTCGTGCCTCATATCAAATTTACCGAGTATCATAACTCCTCCAAGTGGTAAAGATACCTCAAGACAAATGCTGGGCATAGAAGCCACAGGGCATAAATATGCAAAGAAATAAAAAGCTAACCATTTCAAACAATAAGACTTCTCTCTCACTTACCAACTTAACATTTCCCTGTATGGCCCCGGAATATGACTGGTTAGCCAGAGACGGGTAAGATTCCTCAAGGGAGGAACAACCTAAGACAGGCACAGTCGCAGGGGGGTCATCAGGTGAGAAATTGGGGATCAACAGAGGTGAGGCTTAGAACCTCACCCCCCCGTTCTGAGAGAAATCTTCTGCATATGTGGATGTTTTATTGCCCTTGTCTAGCTTGGATTAACACATAGTCTACAGGCACACACCTGATCATCTACATTTGCTCTCTTACAACACTAAACTATGTTTTCTACCTTTATGTTGTATCTACCTACCACTTCAGCATTTTATTAAAAATAATAAAGAGAGAAATGTGGTATCCACATATAAATCAAGTATAAAAATCAAATGTGTATTCATATTTGAACTGACTGTTTATAGTTCATAATGCATGAGCAAAACCGAAAGTTTCTGTGATAACTGCCCTTGTACTGTTCACCATGTAACTTAGTCACTATGTAAGAATTTGTTCTCCATGTAAGAACTTGTTCGTTATGCTTCAGAAGATTGGAGACTGACGAAAATTAGGCTTGGGGTGGATTAATGATTGTGCATTGAGCATTGACTCCCCTATACAGAATTTTATTGTTGTTAACAACCATTTGCTCAATAAATATGAGAGATGCCCTTACAACAACAACCAAAAAAAAGTACACACTTCCAATTGTAAAATAAATAAGTAACCGGGATGTAATGTATAGCATAAGGAATATAGTCAAAATATTGTAACAGCTTGGTATGGTGATAGCTGGTACCTAGAATTATCATGTATGTAAATGTTGAATCACTGTGTTGTACACCTGAAACTAATGTAATGTAATACTGTGTGTCAACTACCCTTCAATAAAAAATAATTATCTAAAAAAAAAAAAAAAATAAGACACTGACGTGACTCACCTGTGACCCCCGCCATCACTCCAGGCCAGCAGGAGGGCAGGCCAACCTATGGCACCTTAGGGGCTTAACACAGAGGCTGCTCCCTGTGTACAGCTCACTGGCCCTGAGAGTGGAGGCAGGCACCATGGCTGGGAAGTAGGAAAGAACTCTCCCTTTAAGGTAGGCATTAGCGCCACACACCTGAGACCACCACCATCACTCCAGGTGCTGGGCAGCTCAAGAAGCAGAGCTTCTGGGCACTAGAGGGCACCACCTGTACAAACCTAATATTTCTCATTATCCAATAGGATTATGAAAAAGCAGAAGAAACTTGTTCAATCCAAAATACCTCAAACACCAGAAAAAGGGCTCAACGAAACTGAAATAACCAATCTTCTTGAAAAAGAAGTCAAAGTAAAAGTCATAAGCATGCTAACAGAGCTACAGAAAAATAGTCAAGAGCTAAAGAATGAATTCAGGAGGGAGATAGACACCTTGAAAAATATAGTGGCTGAAATGAAATAAAATGGAGGGAATTGAAAGCAGTTTAGATGAGGTAGAGGAGATGGGAAATGGAATGGAAATTAGAGAACAGGAATACAAAGAAACTGAGGCAGGGAGAGCAAAAAGGAACTCTAGGAATGAAAGCATGTTAAGAGAACAGTATGACCAATCCCAAAGGAAGAATACTCGCATTATAGGGGTACCAGAAGAAGAAGAGACAGAAAAAGGGATAGAAAGTATCTTTGAGGAGGTAACTGCTGAAAACTTACCCTCAGACCATGGAGGTGCACAGATTTCCCAACACAAGGGACCCAAGGAAGACAACACCAAAACATATAATGATTAAAATGGCAAAGATCAAGGACAAAGACAGACTATTAAAAGCAGCTGGAGAGAGAAAAAAGATCACCTACAATGGAAAACCCATCCTATCATCAGACTTCTCACCAGCAACCTTACAGGCCAGAAAGGAGTGGAATGATATATTCAATGAAATAAAAGAGAAGGGCTTCAAACCAAGAAATATCTAGCCTGCAAGGTTATCACTTAAATTTGAAGGAGTGATTAAACAATTCCAAGATAAGCAAAAGTTGAGGGAATTTACCTCCCACAAACCAACTCCACAGTGTATTTTAAAGGGACTGCTCCAGATGGAAGTGCTCCTAAGGCTAGATAGCTGTAACAAGAGAAAATAAAATCACAGTAAAAATCAGTCAAGGGATACACAAAGAGTGCAGAATATGACACCTAACATATAAAGAGTGGAGGAGGAAGAAAAAGAAGGGAGAAAAAAATAGAATCTTCACATAGTGTTTAGAATAGCATAATAAGAAAGTTAAGTTAGACTGTTACATAGTAAAGAAGGACCCTTGAACTTTAGGTAACCACAAATCCAAAGCCTTCATTGGCAATAAGTACATATCTATCAGTAATCACCCTAAATTTAATGGACTAAATGCACCAATCAAAAGACATAGAGTTACAGAATGGATAAAAAAGCAAGACCTATCTTTATGCTGCCTACAAGAGACTCACTTCAAACCCAAAGACATACACAGACTAAAAGTGAAGGGATGGTAAAAGATATTTCATGCAAACAATGGGGAGAAAAAAGCAGGAGTTGCAGTACTTGCATCAGATAAAACAGACTTCAAAACAAAAAAGGTAACAAGACACAAAGAAGGACATTATATAATGATAAGAGGGTCAGTCCAACAAGAGGATATAACCATTCTAAATATCTATGCACCCAACATAGGAGCATCCAAATACTAACAGAATTAAATGGGGAAATAGAATACAATGAATTCATTTTAAGACATTTCAACACACCACTCACTCCAAAGGACAGATCAACCAGACAGAAAATAAGAAAGAACACAGAGGCACTGAACAAAACTTTATAACAGATGGACCTAACAGACAACTACAAAACACTCCACCCAAAAGCAGCAGTATACACATTCTTCTCAACTGCACATATAACATTATCCAGAATAGATCACATACTAGGCCACAAAAAGAGTCTCAATAAATTTAAAAAGTTAGAAATTATACCAACCAACTTCTCAGATCACAAAGGTATGAAACTAGAAATTGTGCAAAGAAAACAAAAAATCTAACAAACACATGGAGGCTTAACAACATGCTCCTAAATAATCAACAGATCAATGACCAAATTAATGCACAGATCAAGCAATATGTGGAAACAAATGAAAACAGCTCAACACCACAAATCTGTGGGACACAGAGAAGGCCATTCTAAGAGGAAGGTATATAGAAATTCAGGCCTATTTAAAGAAGGAAGAACAATCCCAAATGAACAGTGTAAATTCACAATTCATGAAATTGAAAAAAGAACAAATGAAGCCTAAAGTCAGTAGAAGAAGGGACATAACAAAAATCAGAGAAGAAATAAATAAAATCAAGAAGAGTAAAACAATAGAAAGAATTAATGAAACCAAGAGCTGGCTATTTGAGAAAATAATAAACAAAATAGATAAATCCCTAGACAGACTTATCAAGAGAAAAAGAGAGTCTACAACCAAATCCATAATCAGAAATGAGAAATGAAAAATCACTATGGACACTACCAAAATGCAAAGAATTATTAGAGAATACTATGAAAAATAATATGTTAACAAATTGGATAATCTATAAGAAGTGGACAACATTCTAGAAAAATACAACCTTCTAAGCCTGACTCAGGAAAAAAACAGAAAATATGAACAGACCAATTACCAGCAATGAAACTGAATTGGTAATCAAAAAACTACCCAAGAACAAAACTCCCACACCTGATGGCTTCACTGCTGAATTTTACCAGATATTTAGAGAAGACTTAATATCCATCCTTCTTAAAGTTTACCAAAAAGTAGAAGAGGAAGGAATACTTCCAAACTCATTCTATGAAGCCAGAATCACTCTAAAACCAAAAAAAAGAAAATTACAGACCAATATCCCTGATGAACATAGATGCAAAAATACTCAACAAAATATTAGCAAACCAAATTCAAAAATACATCAAAAAGATCATACATCATGATCAAGTGGGATTTATTACAGGGATGCAGGATGGTACAATATTCAAAAATCTATCAACATCATCAACTACATCAAGAAAAAGAAGGACAAAATCACATGATCATCTCCATAGATGCAGAAAAAGCATCTGACAAAATTCAACATCCATTCATGATAAAAACTCTCAAAAAAATGGGCATAGAGGGCAAGTATCTCAACATAGTAAAGGCCATATGTGATAAACCTACAGCCAGCATCATACTTAACAGGGAAAAGCTGTAAGCTTTTCCTCTAAGATCATGAACAAACAAAAATGCTCACTCTCCCCATTTTTATTCAACTGGAGGTCCTTGCCATGGCAACCAAACAACACAAAGAAATAAAAGGTATCCAAATTGGCAAGGAATATTTTAAACTGTTACTGTTTGCAGATGACATGATATTGTACATAAAAAACCCTAAAGAATCCACTCCAAAACTATGAGAACTAATACCTGAATTCAGTGAAATTGCAGGATACAAAATTAATACACAGAAATCTATTGCATTCCTATATACTAATAATGAAGTAGCAGAAAGAGACGTCAGGAAAATAATTCCATTCACAATTGCATTAAAAAGAATAAAATACCTCGGAAAAAACCTAACCAAGTAAGTGAAAGATCTATACCCTGAAAACTACAAGACATTCTTGAGACAAATCAACTAAAACAACAATAAGTGCAAGTACATACCATGCTCAGGAATAGGAAGAATTAATATTGTCAAAATGTCCATCCTGTCTAAAGCAATCTACAGACTAAATGCAATCCCTATCAAAATACCAACATCATTCTTAAATGAACTAGAACAAATGGTTCTAAAATTCATATGGAACCACAAAAGACCCTGAATAGTAAAGCAATAATGAAAAGGAAGAATAAAGCAGGGACCATTACGCTCCCCAAGTTCAAGCTCTACTATAAAGCCAAAGTAATCAAGACAATTTGGTACTTACCCAAGAACCGAGCAATATATTGATGGAATATAAGAGAGAGCCCAGATATAAACCCACACATATATGGCCAATTAATATATGATAAAGGAGCCATGGACATACAATGGAGAAATGACAGCCTCTTCAACAACTGGTGTTGGCAAAATTGGACAGCTACATGTAAGAGAATGTAACTGGATTATTGTCTAACTCCATACACAAAAGTAAACTCAAAATGGATCAAAGACCTGAATGTAAGTCATTAAACCATAAAACTATTAGAAGAAAACATAGGTAAAACTCTATTGAACATAAACATGAGCAGCTTTTTCATAAGCATATCTCCTCAGGCAAGGGAAACAAAAGCAAAAATGAACAGGTGGGAATACATCAAACAAAAAGCTCTGTACAGCAAAGGACATCATCAGTAGAACAAAAAGGCATCCTACTGTATAGAATATATTCACAAATGAGATATCTGATAAGGGGTTAACACACAAAATGTGTAAAGAACTACACACCTCAACACCCAAAAGCAAATAACCTTATTAAAAAATGGGCAGAGGATCTGAACAGACACTTTTTGAAAGAAGAAATTCAGATGGCCAACAGGCACATGAAAAAATGCTACACATCGCTAATCATCAGGGAAATGCAAATTAAAATCACAGTGACATATCATCTCATACCAGTAAGCATGGCCAATATCTAAAAGAAAAACAACAACAAATGCTGGCGAGGATACGGAGAAAGGGGAATTCTCCCTCACTGTTGGTGGGGATGTAAATTAGTTCAACAACTGTGGAAAGTAATATGGAGGTTCCTCAAAAAACTAAAAATAGAAATACAATTTGACCCAGGGATTCCACTCCTATGAGTTTACCCTTAAAAAAAATAGGATCACAGATTCAAAAATTCATATGCACCCATATGTTTATCTCAGCTCTATTTACAATAGCCAAGATATGGAAGCAACCTAAGTGTCCATCAGTAGATGAATGGATAAATAAAATATGATACATATACACAATGGAATATTATTCAGCTATCAGAAAAGAACAAATCCTACCATTTGCAACAACATGGATGGTGCTAGAGGGTATTATGCTCAGTGAAATAAGTCAGGCAGAGAAAGACAAATACTAAATGATTTCATTCATCTGTGTAGTATGACAGCAAAGCAAAAACTGAAGAAACAAAACAGCAGCAGACTCACAGAACACACTAATGGACTAGTGGTTATCAAAGGGAAAGGGGTTTGAAAGGGTGGGTTGGAAGAAAGAGATAAGGAAATTAAGGGGTGTAATGATTAGCACACAAAATATTGGGGTGTGGACCACAGGGAATGCAGTATAGCACAGAGAAGACAAATGGTGACTCTATAGCATCTTACTATGCTGCTGGATGGTGACTGTAAGGGGATATGTGGTAGGGACTTGATAATAGGGGGGAATGTAGTAACAACAATGTTGTTCATGTGAAACCTGAGCATAAGATTGTGTATCAATGATACATTAATTAAAAAAAATAAGCCACTGAGTTTCAGGGTGATTTGTTATGCAGCATTATTGTGGCCACAACTGATTAGCACCCATAGTAAGGACACTGAACTTAAGTTAAATTTTGTTTACCATGAAAAAGCTATTTATCCTTTCCACGTCTCAGTTTTATTATCTATAGAGATCTGTGTTTAGATTTGGTAAAATGGGAAGTAAGGTCATCAACTAAGAATGTGAATGGAGGACGAGGTGTTGAAGGGAGTATAATGGGAGTATAAATGTATTAGGAAATTTTTTTTTTTGAGAGGGCATCTCTCATATTTATTGATCAAATGGTTGTTAACAACAATAAAATTCTGTATAGGGGACTCAATGCTCAATGCACAATCATTAATTCACCCCAAGCCTAATTTTCATCAGTCTCCAAACTTCTGAAGCATAACAAACAAGTTCTTACATGAACAACAAATTCTTACATAGTGAATAAGTTCTTACACGGTGAACAGTACAAGGGAAGTCATCACAGAAACTTTCGGTTTTGATCACGTATTATGAACAATAAACAATCAGGCCAAATATGAATATTCGTTTGATTTCCATAATTGATTTATATGTGGATACCACATTTCTCCCTTTATTAATATTATTATTTTAAATAAAATGCTGAGGTGGTAGGGAGATGCAAGATAAAGATAGAAAACATAGTTTAGTGTTGTAAGAGAGCAAATGTAGATGATCAGGTGTGTGCCTGTAGACGATGTGTTAATCCAAGATAGACAAGGGCAATAAAACATCCATGGATGCAGAAGATTTCTCTCAGGACAAGGGGGGTGAGGTTCTAAGCCTCACCTCTGTTGATCCCCAAATTCTCACCTGATGGCACCCCGGCGACTGTGCCTGTCTTAGGTTGTACCTCCCTTGAGGAATCTTACCCATCTCAGGCTAACCAGTCATCTTCCAGAGCCATACAGGGAAATGTAAAGTTGGTAAGTGAGAGAGAAGCCATATTGTTTGAAAAGGTTAACTTTTTACTTCTTTGCATATTTATGTCCTGTGGCTTCTATGCCCAGCATTTGTCTTGAGGTATCTTTACAACTTGGAGGAATTATGATACTCGGTAAGGTCGATATGAGGCACGAATTCTATTTAAGGGTTGTAATTAGGAAGGAAGAAGAAAAGCTATAGAAGTAGCAGGCGGCAGAAAACATGGGAAGATTGATTATTTCTTTGACATATATTCTTGAAGAGTAACTTAAGCATGTATAGGTTTTAAACTACTAATTAAATTGCGTACACACATTAACATAATAGGAATACAGTTACGTAACCAAAGCAGATCTATAATTACCAGCCATCTCCAGTGAAGCCAAGAAAACCAGTTAGGCATCCTAGGCATTTCTGAAAATTTATCTATGATATGATGGATATTGTCCAACTGAACTTGAACAGTCTGAGAGAAATCAGACAAATTAAAACAACCCATTCCTGGGAACTGTTCACATCCCATATGTTCTTTTAACAGTAGATAGTCTGTAGTTGTAAGATTTTGGAGCGCTACAACTTGCACTTCTCCTAATTCTTGGTTGAGTTCCAACAGTATAGATCCAGTCAAATTTGTTATTTTACTGTATGCACAGGCCAGCTTAGATATCTCCTTCTTCATTCCCATGGCAAGTCCAGGAACTGGTGGGATGAATGCAGCTACAGCTGTAGCAGCGCTGGATCTTTGTTGAGGTATTTTGATGATCATTTTCTTGTATGAGTCTTCCAGAGAGTGCTGATGTTGGAAGTTCTTCTTCATATCGTACCTAACTTCATTTTCTGGGTAGCCCAATTAGGCTTTGATCCTCTGTATAAACACAAACAGACCCTTTGCCCACACTTTGATAAGCCCTTTATACCATTGTGTAGAACTCCTTGGAGGTCACTACACAGGAACTGCTTTTTTTTTTTAAGGGAAAGTAATATTATCAGAAAAATGTACCTCCATAGCCGATCATCTGACACGCTTTAAGTGATCAAAATTAAGAATATTTAAAGCATGCATTAATCACTGAATTACAGTTAGTTTTATCCTATCAGGGAGTAAACCCCCTTTTTTTCTTTTTTTTTTGTTATCATTAATCTACACTTACATGAAGAATATTATGTTTACTAGGCTCGCCCCTATACCAGGTCCCCCCTATATACCCCTTTAGAGTCACTGTCCATCAGCGTAGCAAAATGTTGTAGAATCACTACTTGTCTTCTCTGTGTTGTACAGCCCTCCCCTTTCTCCCACATCCCTATGGATGCTAATCTTAATACCCCCTTTCTTCTCCCCCCCTTATCCCTCCCTACCTACCCATCCTCCCCAGTCCCTTTCCCTTTGGTACCTGTTAGTCCATTCTTGAGTCCTGTGATTCTGCTGCTGTTTTGTTATTTCAGTTTTCCCTTTGTTCTTATACTCCACAGATGAGTGAGATCATTTGGTATTTCTCTTTCTCCACTTGGCTTCTTTCACTGAGCATAATACCCTCCAGCTCCATCCATGTTGCTGCAAATGGTAGGATTTTCCCTTTTCTTATGGCTGAGTAGTATTCCATTGTGTATATGTACCACTTCTTCTTTATCCATTCATCTATCGATGGACATTTAGGTTGCTTCCAATTCTTGGCTATTGTAAATAGTGCTGCGATAAACATAGGGGTGCACTGATCTTTCTCATACTTGATTGCTGCATTCTTAGGGTAAATTCCTAGGAGTGCCATTCCTGGGTCAAATGGTAAGTCTGTTTTGAGCATTTTGATGTACCTCCATACTGCTTTCCACAATGGTTGAACTAACTTACATTCCCACTAGCAGTGTAGGAGGGTTCCCCTTTCTCCACAGCCTCGCCAACATTTGTTGTTGTCTTTTGGATGGCAGCCATCCTTACTGGTGTGAGGTGATACCTCATTGTAGTTTTAATTTGCATTTCTCTGATAATTAGCAATGTGGAGCATCTTTTCATGTGTCTTTTGGCCATCTGTATTTCTTTTTTGGAGAAACGTCTGTTCAGTTCCTCTGCCCATTTTTTAATTGGGTTATTTGTTCTTTGTTTGTTGAGGCATGTGAGCTCTTTATATATTCTGGACGTCAAGCCTTTATCGGATGTGTCATTTTCAAATATATTCTCCAATACTGTAGGGTTACTTTTTGTTCTATTGGTGGTGTCTTTTGCTGTACAGAAGCTTTTCAGCTTAATATAGTCCCACTTGTTCATTTTTGCTGTTGTTTTCCTTGCCCGGGGAGATATGTTCAAGAAGAGGTCACTCATGTTTATGTCTGAGAGGTTTTTGCCTATGTTTTCTTCCAAGAGTTTAATGGTTTCGTGACTTACATTCAGGTCTTTGATCCATTTGGAGTTTACTTTTGTATATGGCGTTAGACAATGGTCCAGTTTCATTGTCCTACATGTAGCTGTCCAGTTTTGCCAGCACCATCTGTTGAAGAGACTGTCATTTCGCCATTGTATGTCCATGGCTCCTTTGTCAAATATTAATTGACCATATATATCTGGGTTAATGTCTGGATTCTCTAGTCTGTTCCATTGGTCTGTGGCTCTGTTCTTGTGCCAGTACCAAATTGTCTTGATTACTATGGCTTTATAATAGAGCTTGAAGTTGGGGAGTGAGATTCCCCCTACGTTATTCTTCTTTCTCAGGATGCCTTTGGCTATTCGGGGTCTTTGGTGTTTCCATATGAATTTTTGAATTATTTGTTCCAGTTCATTGAAGAATGATGCTTGTAGTTTCATAGGGATTGTATCAAATTTGTATATTGCTTTGGGCAGGATCGTCATTTTGACGATATTAATTCTTCCTAGCCACGAGCATGGGATGCATTTCCATCTGTTAGTGTCCTCTTTAATTTCTCTTAAGAATTACTTGTAGTTTTCAGAGTATAAGTCTTTCACTTCTTTGGTTAGGTTTATTCTTAAGTATTTTATTCTTTTTGATGCAATTGTGAATGGAGTTGTTTTCCTGATTTCTCTTTCTGTTGGTTCATTGTTAGTGTATAGGAAAGTCACAGATTTCTTGGCGTTGATTTTGTATCCTACAACTTTTCTGTATTCCAATACCAGTTCTAGTAGTTTTGGGGTGGAGTCTTTAGGATTTTTTATGTACAGTATCATGTCATCTGCAAATAGTGACAGTTTAAATTCTTCTTTACCGATCTGGATTCCTTGCATTTTTTTGTTTTGTCTGATAGCCGTGGCTAGGACCTCCAGTAGTACGTTAAATAACAGTGGGGTGAGTGGGCATCCCTGTCTAGTTCCCAATCTCAGAGGAAAAGCTTTCAGCATCTCGCTGTTCAATATAATGTTGGCTGTGGGTTTTTCATAGATGGCTTTATTATGTTGAGGTACTTGCCCTCTATTCCCATTTTGCTGAGAGTTTTTATCATGAATGGATGTTGAACTTTATCAAATGCTTTTCAGCATCTATGGAGATGATCATGTAGTTTTTGTCTTTCTTTCTGTTGATGTGGTGGATGATGTTGTTGGACTTTCGAATGTTGTGCCATCCTTGCATCCCTGGGATGAATCCCACTTGGTCATGGTGTATGATCTTTTTGATGTATTTTTGAATTTGGTTTGCTAAAATTTTGTTGAGTATTTTTGCATCTACGTTCATCAGGGATATTGTTCTGTAGTTTTCTTTTTTGGTGGGGTCTTTGCCTGGTTTTGGTATTAGGGCGATGTTAGCTTCATAGAATGAGTTTGGGAGTATCCTCTCCTCTTCTATTTTTTGGAAAACTTTAAGGATAATGGATATTATGTCTTCCCTGTATGTCTGATAAAATTCAAAGGTGAATCCATTTGGCCCAGGGGTCTTGTTCTTTGGAAGTTTTTTGATTACCGCTTCAATTTCATTGCCAGTAATTGGTCTGCTTAGTTTTTCTGTTTCTTTCTGGGTCAGTCTTGGAAGGTTGTATTTTTCTAGGAAGTTGTCCATTTCTCCTAGGTTTCCCAGCTTATTAGCATATAGGTTTTCATAGTACTCTCTAATAATTCTTTGTATTTCTCTGGGGTCCGTCATGATTTTTCCTTTCTCGTTTCTGATACTGTTGATTTGTGTTGACTCTCTTTTCCTCTTAATAAGTCTGCCTAGAGGCTTATCTATTTTGTTTATTTTCTCAAAGAACCAGCTCTTGGTTTCATTGACTTTTGCTGTTGTTTTATTCTTCTCAAGTTTATTTATTTCTTCTCTGATCTTTATTATGTCCCTCCTTCTGCTGAACTTAAGCCTCATTTGTTATTCTTTCTCCAATTTTGATAATTGTGACATTAGAGCATTCATTTGTGCTTGTTCTTCCTTTTTAAAATATGTTTGGATTGCTATATACTTTCCTCTTAAGACTGCTTTTGCTGTGTCCCACAGAAGTTGGGGCTTAGTGTTGTTGTTGTCATTTGTTTCCATATATTGCTGGATCTGCATTTGGTTTGGTCATTGATCCGTTGATTATTTAGGAGCGTGTTGTTAAGCCTCCATGTGTTTGTGAGCCTTTTACCTTTCTTTGTACAGTTTATTTCTAGTTTTATGGCTTTGTGATCTGAAAAGTTGGTTGGTAGGATTTCAATCTTTTGGAATTTGCTGAGGCTCTTTTTGTGGCCTAGTATGTGTTCTATTCTGGAGAATGTTCCATGTGCACTTGAGAAGAATATGTATCCTGTTTTTTTTGGATGCAGAGTTCTGTAGATGTCTATTAGGTCCACCTGTTCTAGTGTGTTGTTCAGTGCCTCTGTGTCCTTACTTATTTTCTGGTGGATCTGTCCTTTGGAGTGAGTGGTGTGTTGAAGTCTCCCAGAATGAATGCATTGCATTATATTTCCCCCTTTAGTTCTGTTAGTATTTGTTTCAGATATGTTGGTGCTCCTTTATTGGGTGCATATATATTTATAATAGTTATATCCTCTTGATGGACTGAGCCCTTTATCATTATGCAATGTCCTTCTTTATCTTTTGTTACTTTCTTTATTTTGAAGTCTGTTTTGTCTGAGAATTGCAACACCTGCTTTTTTCTTTCTGTTGTTTGCATGAAATATCTTTTTCCATCCCTTGATTTTAAGTCTGTGCATGTGTTTGGGTTTGAGGTGAGTTTCTTGTAAGCAGCATATGGATGGATCTTGCTTTTTTATCCATTCTATTACTCTGTGTCTTTTGATTGGTGCATTCAGTCCATTTACATTTAGGGTGAGTATGGAAAGGTATGAATTTATTGCCATTGCAGGCTTTAAGTTTGTGGTTACCAGAGGTTCAGGGTTAGCTTCTTTACTATCTTACTGTCTAACTTAACTCGCTTGTTGAGCTATTATAAACACGGTCTGGTGATTCTTTGTTTCTATCCCTTCTTATTCCTCCTCCTCCCTTCTTCATATGTTGGGTGTTTTGTTCTGTGTTCCTTTTTGGAGTGCTCCCATCTAGAGCAGTCCCTGTAGGATGCCCTGTAGAGGTGGTTTGTGGGGGGCAAATTTCCTCAACTTTTGCTTTTCTGGGAATTGTTTAATCCCTCCTTCATATTTAAATCATAATCGTTCTGGATACAGTAGTCTTGGTTCAAAGCCCTTCTGTTTCATTGCATTATGTATATCATGCCATTCTCTTCTGGCCTGTAGGGTTTCTGCTGAGAAGTGTGATGATAGCCTGATGGGTTTTCCTTTGTAAGTAACCTTTTTTTTCTCTCTGGCTGCCTTTAATACTTTGTCCTTGTCTTTGATTTTTGCCATTTTTATTATTATGTGTCTTGGTGTTGCCCTCCTTGGATCCCTTGTCATGGGAGTTCTGTGTACCTGTGTGGTCTGAGATGCCATTTCTTCCCCTCATTTAGGGAAGTTTCGGCAATTATTTCTTCAAAGACACTTTCTATCCCTTTTTCTCTCTCTTCTTCTGCTACCTCTATAATGCGGATATTGTTCCATTTCGATTGGTCACTCAGCTCTCTTAAAATTCTTTCATTCCTGGAGATCCTTTTATCTCTCTCTGCATCAGCTTCTCTGCGTTCCTGTTCTCTGTTTTCTAGTCCATTAGTGGTCTCTTGCATCTCGTCCATTCTATTTTGAAGTCCTTCCAGAGTTTGTTTTATTTCTGTATTCTCCTTCCTTAGTTCTTGCATATTTCTCTCCAAGTCCATCAGGGTGGTTATGACTTTTGTTTTGAATTCTTTTTGAGGAAGACTGGTTAAATCTATCTCCCCAGGTTCCTTCTCAGGGGAAGATGTAGCAGATGCCGAAGCTGTCTGGGTTAGTCTTGTCTGGATCATATTTTTTTGCCTTTTCATGTTGATAGGTGCTATTGACTGTCAGCTGGGAGGGCCAAACTTTTCACTTGCCACTGGCCTTTCTTTACTGGGACAACTGCGACTCCTAGTGGCTTGTGTTGGGTAATTGCTTGTAGACTGGGTCTTTGTGTCTTGACCTGCCAGTATGGAGGAAGCTCCCTTTCTGAGGGCGTGGCCAATCTTAGGCTGCTTCTCTGCTTTCCCTGCGCCGGGAGGGGTAATGGACGGGTGCTGTTTGGCTGTTTACCTCCATGACGAGTCTCAGAGCTGGTGCCCAGGGGGTTAGTGCGCCCGGTTTTCCCTGTAATCTCCAGCTGCTTGGCTGTGTCCTGTGTTGTTTTCATCCATCTGTTGCGTTCCTGTCCCTTTAAGACTTTCAAAATGCACTCGCTTTTCTTTGTCACAAGGGCATCAGCTTCGGAACCCGCTCAGAGGTCTTGCTGCCCTGTTTCCCTAGTTTCCAGCCCTCCACGCATGCACTGTGTCTGCACTCTGGTGCGGATGGCTGGGTCTGGGTGTTTAGCAGTCCTGGGCGCCCTTTCCCTCCCGCCGGGAGCTGGGGTGAGGCGTGCTCAGGTCCCGCCAGGCCGGGGCTTGTATCTTACCCCTTTCACCAGGCTCTGGTCTCTCGCACGTGTGGATGTAGTCTGGCTGTTGTCCTGTGTCTTCTGGTCTCTCTTTTCTGGTTAGTTGTATTTGTTGTATTTTCAAAAATATATATAATTTTTTGGGAGGAGATTCCCACTGTCCTACTCACGCTGCCATGTTGGCTCTACCCTATGACTGTAATAGGAAATTTTTAAAAAATCTGGACAGTATTATTGGTCTTAGTACTTTCACAGTATTAGTGGTTTCAAAGGAATTTTTAAGTTTATTAGACATTGAAAAGAGTGAATTAGAAAGATACTTGATTGTGGTTATAGAGTGCAGTGTGTGAGTCTGAGACTATGGAGGGTGAAAGTTACTGGTAATGACAAAGTTTAGGAAATGTCCATGCTGGTAAATGTCTAGAGTGAGGGACAGTAGTTTACAATAGTAATGGAGGGGAGATATTCAATGAACTGGAAATCTGAACATGTCGAAGACCAACAATTCATGTGTTGAAATTATCAAGAATGAAGTGTTGGTGAGAGTGACAGTTAACCAGTAGCTCAAAATCTTGAGAAATGCCAGAGAGTAACCTAAAAATATGTAAGTCATAGTGACATTAAGGGATTCTAATACTATTCCAATAACCAAGATCTGTTTGTTCTGATAGAAGTGGTCCTGAAAATGCTCTTGATGGGGCAATAAGGGACACACAGGATGCCTATCCCACCTGTGGGTTGGAAAAAGCTGTGGCCATGTGCAGCAATTCTGATGCTAATGAGTCAGTGCAGACTTCACAGGTAAGGGCTAGAACTCCCACAAGGCTTCCCTTCACTTCAGACACCAACCACAAGTTTGGGGCTCCCCAGGTCATCCACATCCACATTTCTAAAAAATGCTACAAATTCAGGAGTTCCTCTTACACCTTTAGGTTGGATTGCTAACTAGAACTCACAGATCTCAGGAAGGTTCTGTACTTAAATTGCAGTTTATTATGATGAAACGAATCAGGACCTAGCCACAAGAAGAGACCCAGAGGGGGAGGTTACAGATTCCAATCACAAAACTTCCTTGTCTTATCTTGTGGAATCAGGAGGCGGAAGTAAGAAGGCACAACCAGGAAGCTCAATCTAGTTCTGATATCTGGTTTTATTGGGACTATTATATAGGCATGATTGGCTGAATCATTAGCCACATAATTGAGCTCAGTCTCCACCCCCCTTCCTCTCCCTGTAGGTCATGTTGGTAGCATCTGGCTCAAGGCCTCAACCCTCAAATCATATGTTTTGTTTTTCCTGCATGGCCATCCTGAAACAATCTAGGGACCCGCCATGAGTGACCTCTCTAGAATAAACTAAACTGTGCTCCCAGAGGCCCACCATGAATCACACAGGCACTTTCATGACTTGGGAAAATTTCAAGGGTTTAGAAGCTCACTTCCAGGAACTTGGGATAAAGACCAGACCAATTTCTTATTATATGATACCACTTCAGAAGCTACAGGGCAATCAGTGAGTATCCTTAGGGGAGAGCTTGGTTTCCTTTAGAGCAAGAATTTACAAAGGTTTAGGAAAGGCAGGATTTTGCTGATGAATCACTATCAGAGGGTACCGTGAAAAGAATTCAGAAAGTTGGAAAGAGTGGATGTTATCAGAAGGTGGGCTTTGAAAGTCATGTTAGAATTTGTGTGCAGGAGATGAAGAGTAAACAGGGATAACTGATCTTGTGGTTACACATTCAAATTGCTCTAAAGAGAATAAGGAGATTGATACGGATGGTATTAAAGTGAAACGTGATGTCAAGGCTGTCAATACTGGCAATTACGTGATAAAGCCTTTGCAAGAAGCATGGAGATTTCCGAGGCTCCCGTTAAACCCATGTCAAAGGAGCTGCAGAGGCAGGGAGGTATTTGAAGGCCACAAGCAGAGGATTCTGGTAAGCCATTAAACTGAAGCTATTAGGTGGCCTTGGAAAAATAAAATGCCTCCCCAATAACCACTCTTCTGACTTTTCACATCATAGAGCAATTCTTGAACTTCATATAATGGAATCCTAAATTATGTATTCTTTTGTCTCTGTCCTCTTTTACACAATAATAAGTTGTTACAAGTTTTAATCAACTAATAATTTCTTCAGATAGTTGCTTCTGGTACACAGTATTTTGTTATTTATTATTTCCCTTAAATCTCCCATAAAATTAGGATGCTGTGCCTACCTACAGTGAGAGAATAATAGCTGTCCAGGGCCACAGAACATACCTACTAAGTAACAAAGCTCTTATTTAAATGTATGCTCCCAGGGTCCCCACTAGCTCTCAGGGTCTTTCTATTTGGGAATAGGAAGCTTATTTTCTATAAGCTTATATATAATATCTTAAGTATACTAAATCAACTCAGGTATGTCTGAACAGGGAAGTGAAGTCTTGTTTAGATGAACTGTCTTTTCAAGACTTCCTGATTTCACATTTCCTTTGATTCACAAACATCCTTGATGGGAGCTGCATCATTATGCCACAGGGAATTCTAGCTAGAGCTGAGACGTCCCAACTGTATGTATCCACTCTGAAGTTAACAAGACTTGTCAGGAACAATAAGTCTTGTTTTCCATTTAGGATTCAGGTCTTAAAATCTACAGGATGTTGCCTTTACAAATTCGTTTTATGAACAGTTATAGTGTCCCTCCCCAACAATTTAGCAGGGCAAGGGTGAATGGAAATAATTCAATAAAATATAGGTAAAGTGCTCAGTGTTGTGAATTTATTTGGAAGGTGGATTTTTACTACACTAACATATTATGCATAATGGAAGTTTTTAAAATAATAAACCAGCTTTAATATTGATGCATCTTTAGTTCACTGTTTCCCTTACTTTTGAGCACCAGATTTTGCTTCATATGTTTTTATCATGTTTTCTGTAGCCAATATTTATTTACTAAATTGTGTAGCCAACATAACTGAATTATTAATGTTACAATGGATCCACAGAGTACTGTATTTCAGATCTATAAAGATCTGTACTAGACTATCCTGCCAAAGTATCTTTTTCATTATGAGGGTGGAGCTCCTCTGCTTCTCGTTTTAATGTTTTCATCCTTGGCTTGTTTTGCTGATGCTCCTCCTCTCAAAGAAAGAAGAAGAAAAGAAGAAACCACAGCAATCATTGCCAACTGAACACTCACTATCATTATAATAGAAATGAAATTGAAATGTAAGAGCTTGGCATTATTCAAATATTTACTCTGCTCTGTTATTGATCATATCATATTCAATATCCTCATAGGCTTCTTTAGAACTGTAGATATATATGTCATAATACCTAAAGGATATTAGGATATGAAGTCATACTATAATCCACTGATCAAGTCTTTTGGGCCAAGTCTCTAGGTGTATCACATCTCTGATCCTTATGGCCTCTCAAAAATGTCTTTCTGAGGAGTTAATAGAGAACAGATGTTACCTAAGGCAGCAGCTGTTACAATTAGACAAATGGGAAAAATTGGCAAATGAAGTAGGCAGAAATTCTTTAAACAAACGATCCAATTCCTTAAAAATCAGTGAGAAGTTTTGAAAGGTCAAAAAAAGGCACAAGACCATGCATATTTGCATAAGTATATTCATTAAAATATTTTCAGAAAACAACTTTCACTGAAACAAAGGCTTTCAAGTGTTTATTTGAAATATTGTGGTTATTATGATTAGGAAAAGCAAATCTTCTATCCTGCAAAATGTGAAGTTCAGTTTTGTTGAGTTTTCAAGTTTATATCTCTTCATTTTAATTATCATCAACAGTATTTTCCTGATAGTTTCATGTGTCCATCACCTACTGGTAAAAAGTTCAGTGAAAAACTGCAATACTTCTCCCAAGTCTATAATGTTCATTTTTTGTCAGTGGGAAGAAACATGTGAAAATATAAATGCAGAAACTGCTACTAGAATTGATGGAGAAACTAATCTGACAGGGAAGGGAGGTCTTATAAGGAAGGAGAATTTTTAAAAAAGCCAACCAGAGAAAGAGAAAAACAATTTTACCACAGGGAACCCTGAACAATACACAGAATCTTGAAAGCACATATGTTGAAACCTGAGCAAAATATCAGAATGAGACAAGAGAACAGAGGTTCTCAAATTGCAGTGTGCATCAGAATTATCTGGAGTTCTTGTTAAAAATACAGACACCTATCACTCATTCTGGTTATACTGCTATAGTAAATCCAGCGTAGTATCTGGCAATCTTCACCTTACCCGGCACCCCTCACAACTCTGATGAGTCAGGGAGCAGACTGTGTCTTGAGACAGGTTTCTTTAAATGAGTGGTTTTGGTCTTCAGACCAATTTCACCGTCACTGTTACCTGAAAATTTGTTAGAAATGTCAATCTTAGGCCCACCCCAGACTAACAAAAGTTCTAGGGGTTGGGTCTAGCTATTTGTTTTAAGAAGCCCTTTGGCTTATTTCAATGCATGATCAAGGTTGAGAATCACTGCTTTAAATTCTCCTTTGGTTCAGGAATTTCACTTACTGACCAGCGGTCAGAAGTGGGCCACACTTAGTATTTCACATATACCCATACCTTCATTTGTGAAAATCTATAGATACTATAGAAGCAGGAATAAACCCTATGCACTTCATAACATTCATTATTGCTAGCTTCAGTCTAATGGTGTAGTTATAGATTCATTCCTGACTTTATAGGATATAAATATGGAACAGGATTCAATTTGAAATAATATTAAAAAATTTGTACAAAATATTTGCTGAATCATAATTCTCTGTCTCATAAGTTTGTATGTATAAATATTCCACGGTTCTCCATTTTTTTATTATTCACTGATTAATTAGCAGCTACCTTGTGTTCAGAAATAGGTGGAGGTGAAATAATAAAGCAAGTGTCCTGTAATCTGAAGCTTGCAATCTTATGAAAAACACAGCCATGTGACAAAGAAGCTAAAAAAAAAAATATGGGGCTGGAGGAGAGTGTAAATTGTAAATGATAGTTCTGGTGTATTAAATTTCACACTACTTATTTGACAACAAATGGGGTCAGGATATGTATTAGCATCTCTTTATGTTTATAATATAAATGCATGATATTTATTGACTTGAACAAAAAGGACTAAGTGGTTTGCTTTGCTTGTGTTTAGGTTTGATATTCTGTTTATTTTTCCCCAAAATAAATGTAGGATTTGGTTTGAAAATGACATAGAAATTATTATTATTGAAACTGCAGGAATGAAATTTTGGAGACTGGGTGATTTTCTTGGAGACACAAGAAATTTTGAATCAAAGCATATTTAGGTTAAAATCTGAATTATGTGACTTGATTCAGTTATCTGAGTTGTGTAACTTCACGTGCACCTTTCTGAAACTCTGTTGCTTCATCTGTGTATCTGTGAAGTGGTGATAATAAATATGGCAATGTATTACTATGAAATTATTAAGTGAGATGACATTAGTAAAGAGGCTGGCATTTGGTTGGTGCTCAATAAATTTTAGTTTTATTTGACATACATTCTCTTTAATGCCTTCCCTTTTCATACGGAGCCATGTGTCAGCCATTAACTGCTTGCTGCTCCATTTCACATCATATATCTTTGAGGTCTAAGTAGTCTACCTTAAAAAACAAAAATTATTACATTAGATACTGTTTCCCTGTTATTCAAACAGTGCATGAATATTGATGTGCATCTACTGTATACATGCATTCTCATTGGTCCCCAGGGGCAGTTGGAGTGGGTGGTGACAAGCAGGACTATGGACTGAAGAATTAAAATGATAGATGATTTGGACTGACTAACATTTAACCCAAGAACGGCTAGGACGAGTAAAATGCAACAACATGAGAGGGGTTAAAAAGGTATGTCAAGCACCATTTATCTTTTATTGTTGGCACTGACTAGTTTTCTGAAGATTTTTAGTTATATACAAAGCTCCATGTTTGCAATTTATACCTTCATCTTACTTTGATGTTTTCCATCATACTAGTAAAAAGTAAACTTTTGTATTTATTTTTTTAGGCATGAGAACAGTGGGGAGAGAAGTTGAGAGTCTGCTTCATATTTCACAGAGGCTTGAAAAGCGCCTGCAAGTTGTTTCGCTTGCAGTTAGTGCCTGTTTATCATAGCTGAGAACCGTAAAAGGTATCTTTCTACTGGCTTTATGTCAGTGGTAGTTCTTAGGTACTTATTAAAAGAAAGCAACAGTTAATTACATCATGCTCTAGACACTAGACAAGCAGAGATGAATAAGATACAATCTTATTGTGAGGAGCTCAGGTACTCTTGACGGAGGACACCTGGTTTCCATTCTCAAATTGCCTGTTCACAGAGGAGTAAACTTGCCACTTAAATGACAATACCACTGTCACTTTAAGGAAAATGAGCAGAGATACAATGGGAAGGTAGAGTTACAGAGAGAGATAGGTTTTCTTTCTTTTTTTTTAATTTTTTTGATCTAATATGTAATATCATAGTAGAATTTTAACACTTATTTTATTTATTGGAAAGTAAGAATAGTAAGATAGAAGCAGAACCATATTTGTTATTTCTTCTCTTTGTATGTTGTATAGACTTACAAAGGCATGTCAGCAATTCATCTTTAAAAGATTCATATAATGATGTTTTGTGCATCACATGACAAAGAGAAGCCATAATATATCACATGAATGCTTTGTAAAATGCCATGATTAATGGAACCATTTTAGTATTGCTGATAAGATAATAGTAATACAATGTACTATTTCTATAATTATTAATGTTTTCTCCAGTTTTTTATATCTTGTGCTTTTTAAAAATATGCTTCTGGGGAATTTCTGAGAAGAGAGTGTATTATACAAAAATGAATAATTTATTAACAGTTGAACATTTTTTATATTAGTAGCTTGAAAAGGAAAAAGCACTTCTTGTTAACTTGAAACTCTGATCCATATTTCAGCAATCATTCTGATAAGTAGTTTGCTGTGTATCCCTCTCCAAGAATGTCTACACCCAACACACATGTGTTAAGAGATGAAGCATTCCTTTAAAAACTCACTTTTGGACTCAGGTTAAAATGAATTTATCTGATGAAGTCTGCATCCAGTTCATAGAATGAGAAAATTATGGGGATTACAAGAAGAGAATTCAAGAGCACAAAGCCCTTGAAAAATAGTATGTTACTATGCTTTGAAACAAGCCTCAGGTAAACTGCTATTATTTGTATTACCACATCACAAAGGAAATTGGGAAAAGAGAGATTAAATGATAATTATTGATACACTGTAAGTAGATGATAAAGGCAAAAATGAGTTTCCAAACGTAAAGCCTAATTCTGTTCTCCCTCCACTAGGCAAGGGATTGCCTTGTTTTCTGCTCAGCTTTGATGTAGTTACTGCAGATGCCCAGCATGGCAGCCCACACTCACTGGTCCTTCCTATCTGCGCCCCGATCATCCGGACAGAAAGTGAATGGTGAGAGCCATTGACTCTTTGGAGATTGTGATTTGAAAGCATCCCTGGTGAGTGTGAAGATAATATTTGTGGGCTAGCAACAACCGTCTTTCTTTTATCTGCCAGGTACCTAAATACTCATGTTTCCAGTTTCACTTTTGATCTGCATCTGGAGAATGGGATATAAGATGTCTACTAGGGAACACCTGGGATAAATAAAGAGCTCTATGAGCTATTACAGCCTTCATTGTGCATGAAGTAACCAGAGTGGAAAAGAAAAGTGGTATTGTGGCTAGAATAAATTACAGGTAAAGATGAAACCAAAATGTAGAAAAAAATTCAGGTTCTTATGACATCATTGAGTCATTGCTCTAATTAAGTGAGCTAACTAAATGGCTTTTCTGTTTGAATCATTTCGACCAGGTATTTGTTATTGCAGCCAAAAGCATGCTTTCAAATTCTTGGTTTTGAAGCATTTAGATACACATGCCATCCTCTACATAAGTGAACCCCTCAGGATAGCTTTTTTATTAACATTGTCCTTGTATATGATTCTAATTTTACTTCCTTCATTTGTAAGATCCAAGGACTGTAAAAGCCACATAATACTTTTTCCTTCACAGGGATGCCTGGTTGCATACTTATTCTTATTCAGCCCAGTCCAGCAGCTCTCCTAGGTGACTTGCTCCTTTTTCTAATAATTTTTTCTAATCTTTTACCCACTGTCTTCCTCAAAATATTTATTGTATTGCCAGTAACTATTTCTACCTTCTTTTCTTTGTAAAAATAATGTTTACCTTGTTTCTTTGTCTAAATGAAAGATTACCTTTCCTCAAGTTAGGTTAAGATTTATTTTTATTCTCCACAATTGCTGTAGACTAAATGTCTGTGTGTCCCCCCAATGCCACCGCCACCACCCAAATTCACATGTTAACGGTATTTGGAGACAGGGCCTTTGGGAAGTAATTAGGTTTAAATGGGGTCTTGAGGGTGGGGCCTTCCAAATGAGATTAGTGCCCTTATAAGAAGAGGAAGAGACCAGAGCCCTGCTCACCTAAGGACACTGCCAGGGAGGCAGTCATCTGTAAACCAGGAAGAGGGCTCTCACCAGACACCAAACTGGCAGGCACTCTACTCTTGGACTGACCAACCTCCAGAAATGAACAAATAAATGTCTATTATTTCAGCTACCTAGTTTATGGTACTTTGTTACAGCAGCCTGAGCTGAGTACATATAGATAATACTACTACAATTTTGTCAATCTTCCAAGCTCCTAGAGACAGGGAAGCATTCTTCTTCCTCTCCCCTGCCCTGTTTTCTTACATGACCTGCTAATTCTTTCTAAAAGCCTTTCTTCTTTTATTGAAACCCTCTCTTGATACTCATCACCACTGAGTACAACTCTCTTGGCTTTTACTACATAACACAGGGGAAAAAAACACCTTTAATTCCACCCTGTTTCATGCAATGACCTAATGCCTTCACCTTTTAGGACCCAGGCCTCTTTGCAATTCAGGTGTTTTACCTCCCCTCTGCAGAAGCTCAGTGGTCATTCTCTTGACTTGATACTGGGTACCACTCAAAATTGCTTCAGCTTATGTCAGAGGTCATATTTCCTGCAGTAGAAGCAGAATTTGAGACAAAGATGAGTGTTCAGGAATTTGTTAAAGACTGCTCTTTGGATTAACTCCCGTGGGAGAGAAAGAAAGTAGTCGGTGAAGGGAAATGTTTGTCTGAGTTGCTGTCTCAGTGACCGTGTCCATGAACACACACGGAGGACTAGAGCTGGGAGGCCAGCCCAAGTGTCTGTGTGGAGGCACAGGTGCCAAGCACTTAAACCCTAGCCCTCATAAGCCATTGGCTGTGGTTACCCCAAAAAGAAGCCTGTCCTTGGGCAAGTCTACTCTCTTCACCCCAGACAGTCATAGATGAGGGTACATAGCTGAGAGGGTTTTACCAGCAGCACTCCTGCCAGCCAAGAAAAGAATCCTTCAGTCCTGGAGGATTTTGGAAAAATGAATGACAGCATCAATTACATTCCTCCATCACACTATTTAGACACTTACACTTCAGGTGGGGCCTGGGAGTAGCAACTTCCAGGAATAAAGGGATAAATAAATGCTCTACAGGGATAAACATGAAAACTTATTTTAAGTTTTATTAGTACACATTTTTATTTATTGAGGGACTGCCTCAGTAATATAAGGTTAATGTGAGTTTTCCACATCACAGTATTTTAGGATATTATTGATCCTTTTGCCTTAAACTTAATTATATACATATTTTTATGTCTTTTCTCTTGAAGTTCCTTTCTCAGGAGATGATTTTTTCATAACTTAATAAATACAGTAATTTTTAAATGAAAGTGCCATTGACACTTAAACGATGCAGGAGTTAGGGGCACTGATTGCCCGCACAGTTAAATATACATATAATTTTTGATCCCCCCAAAACATAACTACTAGAAGCATATTGTTGACTGGAAGCCTTACTGATAGCCATAAATAGTCAATCAACACATATTTTGTATATTATATGTATTATACACTATAGTCTTATAATAAAGTAAGCTAGAGAAAAGAAAATGTTATTACAAAAATCAAAAAGAGAAAATACATTTATAGTACTGCATTTATTGAAACAAATATACATATTTGTGGACCACCAATTCAAACCTATGATGTTCAGAGGTCAACTGCAAAATATTTAATAATTGCTCACAGTTTTGAAGAGCTTTACAATGTGCCAAGAATGATTCTTCCTTACATGCTTTAGTTGACTTAATTCTGTTATCATTCCCATCTTAAAATGAGGAAAATGAAGCTCAGAGAAAGCGTTATTTGTCAAAAGCGTGGATTTGACCCTCAGCAGTCTGGCCCAGTGGCCATACTTTTAAGCATCAAGTTACGCTGACTTCCTGATTCTTTTCTTGTAACTCCAAGAATGGCAAGGCAATACATCTCAATATCCTGACTGGTGACTATTTCCAGACACTGAATGTAAAGTTACAGGATTTCCCTTTTAGATTCTGTCTTATACGTAGTATTCCAGGGAAATACTGAAGGGAATATTGCAAATTTGCTCTCACACTGTTTATTTTGTTTAATATCCTGGCTTTAAGCTAAATTATTTTCACTTCATATAGAAAAATGAAGCTGAGTAAAAAAACAATGTCCAGCATATTCTCCCTTGAAAGATAACAATTTGAGAAGACAAAGACATAATAAAAAGATTCCTTTCTTTCCCTTCTTCTCTTTCTCCTCCTCCTCTTACTTCATATAATTACTTGCTGAATCTCATTTCTCTGGGGGAAAAATACAGCTAGTGTAAAATGGTGGTGAAGATGAAATCTATTAGCTGTTACAAAACAACTTAACTTCCTGCACTCAAGTCTTGTTGCTACAAAATTCACAAAATAATTGTAAATGTTTTCTTCTTGTTAATCTTCTTCTGGATTTAGAATTAAGTTTTAAAAAGACCATGATTTGGGTTGTATGAAATAGGGGCAAATACAGAAAACTAGAACATTTTCAGGGAAAACAGGATAATACGAAGTTATATGCAGTGACCCAGTGCCATTCTGAGAACTAAAGACTTAGGATTTTTTTCAAGTCTCAATAGTTTATAGATGCTGCTGAGTTAATTACATACTATATTTTATTTGTTGAGATGTTCTACTCTTGAATGTAAAATTATCTGTACCCTTATAAATGAAAATATCTTGTCATTACAGATCAAAATCCTTAGCTCAAAAGGACTATCTCATAAGTCCTACTTGTTGAATCCCAAGGGATTTCTGGGACTCTTTTATCCTTTTCTATTTCTAAAGATCAGGAAAAGTAGAAAATAAAGAAAGATGCAAAGAAAATAAAAATCATTCTTGATATCATCATCTAAGAATAACTACCGTTAACATTTGTGTGTAATTTGTGTAAAAACATTCTTCAATACTTATTTCATACAATTTACAAATATTAGATAGGCTACCTAACATGGGAGGCCCAGTGCATAATTTAAATATAGGGCTTCTTCAAAAATTATTTAGAATTTCAAGATGGCAATAGCAGAGCATTAAATTAAGTGAGAGGCCCTTCCAGGCATGGAAAACTGCCACTGCCCATGAAACTGCCTTAGTTTGTTTAATGAGTGAGTGAATGTTGAATAGCAGGGGTTATTGGAGAAGCCAAAGATATCTTAAACGTATTAGGAAAACTCAGGGTGACATGAGACTACTGTAAGTACTTTCCATTTCTGCAAATCCAGAATATGATAGAGAATAAAATAAATTCATGTGAAATTAAGAATCCATACTTACATTATGGTTAAGAGAGAGAATTTGAGGCTGAAACTAACAAGAAACTAATAGCTGTCTCAGAAATAGGAAAGAACAGATTAAAGAACTAAAAAATATTACTTAAATGAAATACCCAAATATTAAGTCAAAGGCAATCATGCAGGATATATCAGGAAATGTTTATTCCATTTTATACTAAATTAGTTATAAAATTAGTTCTTAAAGAAGAATTGAAGCTAAGGGGCATTACAGTTAGCACACATAATGGGGTTGGGGGATGGGGAAGGCAGTGTATATATAGCTCAGAGAAGACAAGTAGTGACTCTATAGCATCTTACTACGCTGATGGACAGTGACTGTAATGGGGTATGTGGTGGGGTCTTGATAATGAAGGGACTCTAGTAACCACAATGTTGCTCATGTAATTGTATATTAATGATACCAAAAGAAAAAGAAAAAGAAGAATTGAAGTGTGGGAGTATTTAAGCAAATTGGTCACTGAATGCTTGCTCACACTTTCCTGAAATATACCCTTAACTGTTTATCATTTTATTTTGCAATTGTCTCTTTAATGCAGGAAATACTGATAAATTTTGGACTCCTTTTGAAAATTGCAAAAAAAAAATGGACTGATTGGAGATTACTAGTAATGCAGCTTTGATCCTGCCCTTGAGAGACTAGAGATTTATATCCCCTAAGATTGCTGTCACCTACCTTGTAAGTAATCAGCAAACCTTGAACCATAAATATAGAAATATATTTGCAAGTCATAGAAACAAATTATAGGCATATTTATTCCTTGCATATTTTTGACAGCAGTATAAATCAGCACTAGAGATTACCTTGTGAATATTGGTGGCTAATTGATAAATAGTCAACCTCTGATTATTTATGATAATAGAAGGAAGCAATAATGTAAAGATTTCAGAGGAGTAGATGATATATATAAACAATGAATTTTTTCAGACTTTTCATCAAGATTTATTTGGTTTAATTATTATTAACTAATAGGGCACAATATTATTAATATTGCCATAATATTATTGGTATAATATTTGTATATGTTAGTGTAACAAGCATGGTATAATTTTAAAAATATTATCAATGGTTAATATTAACCATTATATTATTTGTATAAAATAATAATCTATTATTAGAGAGAAAACAGTATAATATCCACAATATGAATGCTAGCACACATACTACCTTATGATAAAAATATTTATAATGCTTGTCTGATTTCCCTCTGGACTGTGAGCCCATTAAACCATGGGGGTTCTTACTTATCTTTTCTCCAGATTACCAGTGCATTGATTTGAACAAAGTTAGTCTCAACAAGTATTTGTTGAATGAATGAATGGAGGGATTAATGAAAAAGTTACATTTAAGAGCATATGGCACTATTTAGAGAATACTTATATAAATAAAAACTAAAGAAACAGGTAATAATATATAATCAAATGCTACAATACATGTTAGTATAAAATGAGTTCTGTTGTATAATGGAAGAACACTATTAGAGTGAGTCAGCATTGTCCACGTAAGATTTTTGGAAGAAATGGGATATGAATGGAGACTTGGTCTGTTCTGAAACTGAGTAGGGTGGTCATGGTAAAAGGCAAGGATGGAGAAGTATATTTCAAACAAAGGGAGCTGGCTGAATAAAGGATGGGGGTAAAAAGGGTGAAATAGTAGGAAATCTCATAAGTCTGAAGCAAAGGGTTCTGGTGGTTTTTTAAAATTATTTTAAACTTTGTTCTTTCTAGTATTATTTTATTAACAAAAAAGTAAAGAGTTGAATTAAACATACTCCTTGGTTCTGGTATACTCTATTTACTTGTTCTTCCGTTAACCTCAATTTACATCCATTCCCTTTACTTTAATAGATTCTCATACTAAAACGTTTGATATATCCTTAGGCATGTATGTATTTTTTAAAAACCGTACTATTTTGATATGCTTTGAATTTAAGTAATTTGTTTAAATTTAAATCCCTTACAGTTTTGGAGAGAGTAGGATGGGAGTGCAGGAGGAGCTGGGGTGGGGTTGTGAACATCACGTAGAACAGAGGGTGGCCTGAGGTACCGGTCTCACTGGACAAAGACTTTTGTATGGAAAAATATACATAAGCACGAGTTTGATAAGTTTGCATAATCTCCAAAAAAATTCAACTCCTGGTGTATACCCCCCAAAAAAATCTCATCTAACATCTATGAAGACTTTCATCTTGGCATTATTCACAGTACCGCAGAGTTGTGTGGATATGTGTTTTAACTCATTTGTCTAAATACCTAAGAGTACAATAGCTGGGTTGTAAAGTAAGGAAACCACCTAACTGTCTTCCAAAGTGGGTGCACCTCTCTATATACCCACTAACAATGAGAGTCCCTGGTGCCCCATATCCTCACTGCATTTGGTGTTGTTGGTGTTTTGGATGTTACCCATTCATGTAAGGGTGTTGCGGCATCTTATTGTTGTTTTAATTTGCAATGCCCTGATGACATATGATGTTGAGCATCTTTTCATACACTTATTTGCCTTCTGTGTTTCTTCTTTGGGCAGGCAACTATCCTGATCTTCTGCTCACTTTTCAGTTGTTCTTTGTTTATTTTGAATTCAAGACGTTTTCAGAAATGTGTTTAGCACATATTTTCTTCCAATCTGTGGTTTGTTTTTCATTCCTTAACAGTATCTTTTTCAGAGCAGTTTTTCATTTTAATGAAGTCCATCTTACCTTTTTTTCTTGTGTGGATCATGCTTTTTGTGTTGTATCTAACAAGTCATTACCAGAGTCAAGGTAAATTAGATTTTATTCCTGTTATCTTCCAGAAGATTTAGTTTTTTGTTTTACAATTATGTCTATGATTTTACCTCCTGTGGGTTTTTTGGTGGTGGTTCTTAATTTCTAAGTATGAAAACATTTTAGTCTTTCTTTTTACGACTGATTTCCAATTTCAGTGGATTATCATAAAAGAACACAATCTGACTGATGCTTCAGCATGTTTCACTTGTTCCTGAAAATTAATTTTTATTCTGCATTCATTGATTCTGCAATTTATGATCTCTCTACCTATGTACAAATATGTATGATTCCTTTCACCCTTTTAACAGTGTGTATATATGCATGTACAAACAGTCACCCATACATATATACACAAAAAAGTGCACATATATCAATACTATTTTAGCATATATTTATACTATTACATATGCTATCATATAAGAATATATGTATATATGTTTGTATATACTAACAGTATTCTAGTATTACTGTGGGCTTATTAATTAAATTATAGAAATCTTCTATATATATGTTTACCCTTCTCTTTTTAGATCTGATAGCTTCTGAAAATAATGTTGTAAATACAAACAAGGAGAAAAGGACATGAGTTTTAGGTGGTAGAGATAGGTAGAGATGGGGCTCTGCACACTCAGATCCAGCCCTCCTTGTGAAACTGCAGTCTTACTTAAAATAAAATTCTAATTTTAAAATCAGATCTCCTCCCTGAAAGTGCAGGACTGTGGAAGAATTATATATTGAGACCTATTGTCTTATTGTAATCTGTCCTATAGTAATGCTATTTTAATCTTCTTTTGTGAAAAGCTAAAGGTTTCCAGACTGCTGTTTTGGAATATGGGTCATTGTTATTTGTTTGCTCACTGAAAAGCTACAAATGCTTTCATGTATCCTCCTGAGCCTTATACTTCATATGCTTTGCTCTTGGAGCTGTGCTGAATAGACATTTAATGGTAGTTATAAAATGGCAATAATGATTCTGACTTTGACAGTTTAACTTAATCAAATATTATCAGTCTCTGAGAAACTGCATTTTGCAGGGGGTTGGAGGGAAAAGTCTTATTTAGATTTGCAAACTTTTTTTCCAACAGTTATTTTAACAATGCAAATTCATGAAAATGTCTCCCTTTTCACATTTTTCTTCTGGGTCACATAATCACCATAACCAGACCACATAGTATTAATGACATTGCTTGGCCTATGCATTAGCCTTTTAGCTAAAAACTCTCAGGAGATATCGATTAATTAAACCTTTTCCGTCTTTCTTCTTTGACAGCATTATCCATGCCAAAAAATGGCCTTGGCAGAAAGCATAGGTATAAGGTATCTGAATATAAAACAAATTGGAAGATAGTTTCCTCTCTGTTCAGAATTTACCTTCCCACCTTTCTATCTCATGATTGTAGTGCAGAGTGAGTGGTTATGCAAAAAAAAGAACCCAGTGCCACCAGAAATCCATGAGATGTCAGATCATTCAGGTGGAAATCCAATTATGATTGTTGAGAAACTTCTGGCCAGGATCAGTCCTACAATATTTTAAATCACGTCCATCTGTTTACTACCCTTACAGTTTCCTGAGAGGTATCATCAACACAGAGTGTACTCCAGGCAAGTGAGTACTTCAGGCAAATGCAGACTGCTCAGGGTTTTTCTGCAAATTCCTATGTAAATTCTCACCTGACAGATTGCACAGAACCAGTTGAGGGCTGTGTGGACTTATTTTGTCCCTCAGATATGTTCTTGGCTAGAGCCGAGATGAAGTGGCCTCTCTGAACCAGAATCATGTTCCCATATCCTCTATCTGTGTATTTGTTAGTTAGTGAGTTTGATTTGTTTTGTTTATTTGCTCTAAAGGCATTCTAAAATGCAGAGGTTTGTTATCATGCAAGCATAACAAGTCCTCAATCTGTCTTATTTATAATGGTTTACATGGAGTAGAAAAAATATTTTTCCAAAGTAAGCAAACAGTGCAAAAGAAACTCAAAAGAAGTGAAGAGGAAACATAAAGTGAAAAATAATTTTTAATATATTTATCTATTTCTGATTCAAAAGTGTCTCATTAGTAGTCCCCAAATATATACTGTCACAGTAAAAACACACGAAAACACTGTAATAATATAATAAAACAGAAAACCTAAGACCAAAAGCAATCTAATGTCAGATGTTATGAAGAAATTAGCCAACATTATTAGAAGATAGATAAATTGAACTTCACACTTCCTATATCTATCACATGGCATAAATTTATTTTGCTTCTCAAAAGAGAAATTCTTGTAACGAAAATTGCAAAATGATCATCTGTATACCACCTATGGCTGGACTGAAATATTAGTTTGTCCCATATAGAAAATTTGAAAAAATATTGATTTCTATATATTAGATACTACTCATTGAAACTGGCAAAGTATAATGCCCAGATTTCATAGTATTGAGCTAATTTTTTTTTATGGTAGAAGTCATATTTATTTAAAAAATTAATATCTTTGCTATAAAATTTGTAACAGGAATGCTTACTAAATGTTTATTTTGAGGCATAAACCTGAATATTACATACCAAGTACAAGATGGTAACACTAGCTTTTCCTCATTTAATTTTGTGAAAATTGTTATGCAATCCATGTTAAAAGAACTTGTGATGGAGAAGTGTTACATTAGAAAAATAATGTTCTTGATAAAGCATTCTCAAGGAGTCCAATCACATCTTCTGCCTCTGCAATAAGGCAAAAGTCCCTGGAACAGAATATAACTTAATTTACAAAATACAATAAATGTTCAGACACATATTCAAGTTTTCTTTTGGTATGATTTTTTCTCACTGTAAAATCACTTTGTTTTTTACTAAAACAGAAAGGTAGACTTTCAGGAAAATGTCATCGGATGATTTCAGCTATACATTACATATACAAGTCTGTAGCCTAGCAACAACCATTGCTATACCATCATTAACTTTAAATATTTTACTTGGTGAGCTATATTTAGCTAATTTTTTTGCATCTAGTCAGAGACTTTGAATTGTGGAAGACAATGAGAAAGATAAAGAAGGACAGGATACTACTGATATAATTACTGCACAAGAAATACCTCTCTACTAAGCCCTGCAAGAGAAAAAAGAAGGAGATAAAAAGGCCTGGGGGATGTTCATGTTAAGGATGGAATATTTTCATTTATAATATTACCATAAATTATAAGGTCCCTTGCAGTTGATGTTAGCAGAAAGAAATCATGACTGAAAATTAGAATCCTGGGTAAAGTCTTGCTAAAAATGAGATTTAGAGTAAGAATTTAATCTTTACATGTAGTTCAGCTAAAAAAATCAATCAACCAACAAACAAAAAACCCAAATACACATTAAAAATGGACAGAAAATTTGTTGACTGTTAATTTGCTGAATACCATGCTAGACAGATTTTGCATAATTGTATGTAACATAAACAAGTATAAACATACCATTGTAGAATCTATGGATGACACAAGTGTTGGCATTCACACACATGTATCAACACACATGCAAACACACATCTATGTATACACTCACATTCAAAGTACACTTGAACTCAAAGTGAAAATAATACTAATATTTTGAAATTTTTGAAAAATTAGAATTAGAATGTAAAAATAGTTGAATATAATTTCTAAGACACCTATGAATATAAAATCTATGAAGTTATAGTCTATACAACAGGGAAAGTAAAAACAAACTAATGTATTAGAAATGGAAAAAAAAAGGAAGATATTTTTCCATGATAACAATCAATATAAATGGGGTAGCTTCAATCACAAGGAAAAATGTCTTAGATTATAACAAAAAAATTAAAATTTTAAACACAGCTAATTATATAATTATTTGAGCCAAGACATATTTGTATGCAAGATTTAAAAACTCTGAATGTGAAATTAAGAGTAGTTAATACATTTAGATTCTAAAAGACCAAAGAAAAAAAAAGCCACTTTAGGGGAAGTAGGACTTTCTTTGAATGTCGAAGTACATGTTCATAAACCTCTATTCTATTGGCCACAATATCACACACGGAACAACTTCCATCATTTCTGTTATCTTAATTCACATTTTCATAAGAAAGAATCTTATTAACAGCTCAACCCATAGATAATTTTTTTTGTTGGTAAATTTTATCCCATATATCTTGTCAGCTATTCCAGGCAATTTGGGCAAGTGATCAGATTGAGATAAACTGGAGTGTGACAGCTGGTATCATCATTTTGTATAGGAGAATAATATATAAAACAAAATGACACAGAAGTTTGAGAGAAAAAGCAGAGAAGAGCATACCAAATACGCATATGAAATGCAGTAATCAAAAAGAATTTAAGGCAAAAATATTAGTATTGAGATCATTTTTTGTAAAATTCATTACTAAATTTCTAACAGTACCTAGCACTGTACATACAAAGACGACAGTGAAGAATCACTCTGAATCCCACCATACAGAATAATTAGTAATAACATTTGGAAATTCTCAGTACAGACATCTCTATGACTGTAGTAAATATGAATATGCATACATAAAAAGGGAAGGACAAATTGACCAATCAAGTCACAGGAATACTTGTATGTTAATGGAAACATACTGCAAATACCATATTATTTAAGAACTGTGGTTCAGGTAAAAATACTATTTTTTCCTAGAAATCACACATCACCAGAAATTGTTAAATGGTCAAGAACTAAGTTCCAAAATGCCTGTTCCAAAAATTATATCTAAAACTGTAAGTCATGTCAATGAGTAGCTGCTGACAAAGCTTTCTGACTATTCACTAGTTCTCATGTATTCACCAGCATCTGAATAAGAAGTTATTTTTTAAAGTATTTTAGTCTTTCTGCCCTCATTTAGCTCATATAATTATTTTAAGAAAACATTAAAACTTTATCTTAAAATAGCACCTCAAAGATACTATTCCACTATGGGGAATGAACATTACATTAATGATTCTTTTTGACTTATTAGAAAGCATTTCTGTAACTAATATATCTAAGTAGCATATATTTGTTTTTTCATAATATTATGAACAATGACTTATATACATATACTTTTTAGATGTCTTATAATGAAATCAGAAAGTTAAAAATCTTATCCTTGGAGCTATTTATGCTGACTTGTAATTGTCAGAGTGATTCTCTTTCATGTTTTCTTTCTTCATCTGTGAAAATATATCATATGGGCAGTTAGGCAGTTTTCTTCACTTTAGAACCAAGAATGGTATATATTAGAAGAAACACACTTAAAATAGTAAAAGAAAACTCACTTAAGCAAAAGGTCTCAGGGTTCCATGGTGGTTAGTTTCTAAGTGAATTTGAAAAGTATCTTGTACTTAAGTTTTCCCTTTTTTAGCTAGAAAAATCATGACAACTTGGCAGGTAACAATTGGAAAACAGTTACCCAGATAATTTCTATGTCTTTACAGGAAAATCATCTTGCATGATTTGAAATATAATACAAAACTGGAGCTTTAGAAAAGCTACCAGTGAATTATAATTTATTATTACTACCTGAAAATTTGATGATGATATTAGCAATGCTAGATTTGCATTGATGAATTTAGCTTGGCACCTAGGGAGCAAAATTCCTTTCAGAACTTAGGGCATTTAAGGATGGTTCCCAAAGGGTAGATATCTTGTCTATTAAAAATTTTAGTCTAATCCCAAGGCTGCATCATGTTTTTCAGATATTTTATAAATATGAAATAAGTAGGATTCATACTAATTATTGTCTATCACATTAAATTACAACAATAGAGTAAACAACAAAGAGAAAAATTTCTTGAAACACTTGTAAAATGAAAATATTTAAAGTTAAACAGATTTCTGAGTCTTTCTTCTGATGGATTATCTGGTGGGTCTGAATATCATAAAGGAAAATGGTTTTTCAATGTTATTAGATTTATTTTACATATCAAATAAGGGAAGAAAAATAATTTACTCTAAGAAATATATTTTCTAGATGTGTAACAAATATAATTATGTGTTAATCAATGGACAGGAGTATTGTTACTTTTATCATTAAATTAGTGTAATGAAAACACAAAATCATTATGATATACATATGTGTATATATATATATATATTTTTTACTGTTTTATTTCACAGTTATTTATTGAGAAGACAAATGTTATTTCCTTTAGAAAGTGATGGGCATATATTTTAAATTGTTAAGTTCTAAGCATTTTTTTTTTGAGAGGGCATCTCTCATATGCTTTCTATCTTTACATGTATATATATATATATTTTAAATTCATGTATAAAGATTCCTGGAAAACAGGCCTAGGTAGAGAGTGAGGATATAGAATAAAAAGTATCTTCTAACTTTATCTCAGATCCATATCTAATATAATATATTAAAGATATGACATACTATTTATACATATGCACACACATGCATACTAAAGTCAAATCTAACTATAGTCGTTACCCTGAACTGAGACCTGGAGACTGGAGCTTACTGAGGACATAGCCAGTACAGTATCAAATCCTTCTTCAACTTCAACTGGGGCAATATTGTATTATCAGACATAATTTGAGCAGTGTGTGCTTTCAACTAATAACATTGGTTTTGGGGAATCATTTTGGTTATAAATATGCAAATTCAAAACTCTGCTCATAGAAATTTATTTTAGGAACCCAAATCATTGATACCATAATTTCTTTACAGAAAATGGGCACTGAAACATAACAAGAAAGCATATTGTTTTCTAAAGCTCAGAGGGAAAAAAGAGACTACAGAGGACTATGATTTCAAGGAAAATTGGAAAAAGAGAAACTTTTTATAAAAGGCCCTTAAACCAAGAGGCATCTTTTTAGTTCAAACTTTATCTTTTAAATTCATTATCTAAAGAAGGGAAGAGAAAAAAGAATTCTGATTTTCTTTTTTAATACTGTGACCCAAACCTAACCAGCAGCTTTTAAGCTGTTTTCTTTTCTCCTATGTCATTTATTTAAATCCTTAGGATTTATTTTTCTGCATCCAAGTACGTTTGCCTTGACTCCTTGCATTCCATCATTGTCAAGTTGGTACATTTTTTTCTGTGTAGTCAAAACAACAACAAAAATCTTTAAATATTTGTCAGTTCTAATGACTAATTTTTAACTCAACAAACTTCAAGAAATAGGGATTAGTAGAACCCCATTGCATTAATAATAAAGAACTTCAAACTTACACAGAATATTTCATTCAGTTTCTCAATTCTCCGTTAGTCATACCAGGTAGATGGCATTGTGTGATATACAAAGTGATCTTACTTCCAAAGAGCAGCCTTGAAGTCATATATCCTGGAGGGTATGTTTATTAACAGAAGATTAAAACATGTTGGTGACTATGGATTAACTCTTTCTTGTGCTACCTGGACTTCAACTGATTGAAATCCTATGAACACAATTGATTCCAAGGCTAGAATTGATACAGTGACAATATTTGAAATACAGAGAATACATGAAAGAATGACATGAGTATTTCTTTGCCAGATAACTTTCAAAATATTTCCAAACTGACATAAATGTATGGGTGAGCATACTTTTTAAAAGTGAACCTGATTATCTGGATAGGTCCAGAGGATCAAAGTAGCTACCTCAGAAATTTCATGGAAAGAAATCTTCTATGAGCAGAGACCAGCCTGTGCAAAAGTCTAGCTGTGTGGATAGGAGTTTCAACATTTAAAGGACAGCAAGGTACTTTTTTATTCCACCATTACTCTGGTTGGTGTAAGTTAGTAAATGCCCACAGATACAGTCATTACATGAAAGTGGTTTGTTTTAGGTTGTTAAAGTAAGCTTTTATCACTTCCTGTACATTTACTGTGCCCAGAATGCTTTTTAGGTGAGAGTAGGAGGTAGGAATGGTTGGCAGAGCATTCACTTGGAGGGTCTTAATGTATAATGATACATAACATGTAGATATACCTGAAATGGCCTTTGGGCATTCACCAAGAAAAAAAGTCTAAAAAGTATATATTAAAAAATATACCAAATGTTAGAAAAGGAAGAGAAGTGATGGGGTGATCAGAGGCTTCATATGGCCTAATTATTGTGATAAAATATGTACATTTGGTTGGGCAGAATTATAAAATAAACTGCTATACTTTATTTTACTATCTGATTACCTGATAAAGCAGCATGTTGCAGTGCACTAAGAAAATCTCAAAAAAACTACTGTAGTAATGGAATGCAATATACAATGTAAAATTGAAATATTTCCAGAATCTCTTGCTGGCCTTAGTGCATCTACATATCTATAGGTGTTTCCAAGGGGTGGAGAGAAGTAGTCTATCTCCATATCAATAAGTGATTACAAGGGGGAGCTAGGGCATATCTGGATCAGAGAGGTGGGGTCCCTTTTTGCAGCCCGGTGGCAAGAGACGTGGGCAAGCACAACTGGATGGCTTTGTGTAAGCAATAAACGGCTTTCTCCCACTTTATTTCTCCCTTTGACTGATTTCAGTTTCAAAGGTAATTTTCCCTGGGCTGGGAGACAGATCTTTCCCCCAGAGTTACAACTGCATAAATGTGAATGAATTAACGCAGATCATCATGCAGAACAATGCTTTAAGTTGAAGTTCAGGCACATGATTTCATCTGAAATAAAGTCTCAAAGCAAAAGGTCACTTGATTGTGAGAGTATGAGGGCTAATACCTTAATATTGAAAAGCTGTTTAAAGAACATGCAGAGGGACCTTAAGCCTACTTTCTCTTTTTCCCTAGCAAGTAACTTACTCTGCTCTATGTATAGCATTAGACCCATTTCCTTGCTGGACCCTGAATGCAGTACTTTCTATCCTGCCAGTAACCTTTAATTCATATTTCAATGCTATATAAAAATCAGTTAGCATATGGTAGAGTTAGAGTTAGTTACCTTTCCTCAGTCATATGTCACCTTCTTCTCACCTTCTTCTTTGTACACTAACTAGGTCTTTAACTGCTGGGGACTTTCATGATTAGTTCAAGCTTTTATGGAACCCTAGCTCTAAACATCTATGGAGTACACTCTTTAGCTTTAAATTATATTACATGTCATTGTTTACTACTGTTTTATATGTATTTAACAGTGATTCATTATGTGTCTTATAAAACAGTATACTTGGTATTAAATAAAATAGTTATTTTTTAATCTAGATTATCTTTTCCTCTCTTCCATGGAAATGAGTCATGTCTTTCCAATTTTTGCCATTCTTAGGACAGATTAAGCAGGTAGATGCTAAATTAATGTGTTTTTTGATTAGTGCCATTTAAAATTGACCCTCAATTGCTAAATCTGAGAAGTCCTAACTTGGGAAACAATCCACTGTTTGTATATATATATATATATATATATATATATATATATATATAAAGTTGATGCATTGGTTGTTAATGAATTTCAAAACAGATATAATTTATCCTTGTTAAATCTGCCTCATTAAGGGACGGAGAGCTTCCCGGAGAACCTCTTGAGTTGCTGTGCCACCCAACAGAAAGTACCTCTTGCACTCTTGCTGCTTGAACTTTCTATGTCTATGCTTCACTCTATCTCATATGACCTCTTGAAACAGGAAAGATAGTTAAAGTTTAAGGGTCAAACATCTTTCATGAAAGTGGAAACTAAAAAATGAATCTTTGAATTATTTTTCGTTTTCAGGTCTGCTTGACTATATACTATCTGCAGAGAGATATTGTTTCTTCTCATGTAATGAAGTATCATTTTCCAACACCATCTAAAAAGGATGAGGAGTAGAGTAAATTGGTCTTCACTGGAAATGTTAGTGTACAGACAATATTCATAGCAATGCTATCCATATTAAACATAAATTATAAACTACTCAAACATCCACCAACAATAAAATGAATAAACTGTGGAAATTCACCCAATGCAATCAAATATAGCCCACCACACACATACATGAATTGAACAAACAATTTTGAACAAAAGAAGCCAGTCATTATATACTGTATGATACACTTATGTAAAAACAATGCTGGTTACCTCAGGGTTGTACTGACTAGAAGGAGTATGAGGCTCTTCTGTGCTACTCATTATGTTCTGTTTCTTGATGTGGGTTCATTTATATGTGTGTGTTAAAATCTCAGCTTGTGAAAGTCTATTGAGTTGTATCCTTAGGATATGTATTTTTTTCTGTGGGCATATTGTTCCTCAAAAAAAAAGTTAAAAAATAAAGAGGAAATAAGTATACCAATGTAGAAGGTAAGGTGCCCTTTTTGTTATTGTAAATGGATGGCTTTCTGTGGAAAGAAAATATAAGTGAAATCTACTGTATGTTTTCTCTTTATAGATTTAATTTAATAATCAATTGATATCACTTTATCAATTGCTCACTCCACATCAAAGAATAGCATAAGGCTCCTGCCTTTATGGGAAAACATTAGCATATAGAACAAATTTTATATTTTGCAGTCTTCCCAACTTTATTAGTTATCAAGAGAAGATGCTGAGTAACAATGTGTACAGATATACAATATGCAGCTGGATCTTGAAAATGGTTAGGAACTTTTAAATTAAAATTTTTAATTTCAATTTTTAAATTGGAATTTTAAAAATTATCTCAATAATTTTATTGGGATAATTGTAGATTCACATGCAGTTGTAAGAAATACATAGAGTCCTGTATACATTGCTCAATTTCCACAATGGCAATATTTCTAGAACCATACAATAATATTAAAAGATATTTGACCTGTGTAACTTTTTTTCACTCACACATCTCCCTGGTGATTCATCCAACTTGTGGCATATATCAATAATTTGTTCCTTTTCATTAGCAAGTAATATTCCATGGTGTGTGTGTGTGCCACAGTTTTGATTAACCATTCATCTGTGGAAGGACATCTGGGCTGATTTCAGGTCTTGGCTACTACATGTCTAGCTGCTATGGACATTTGTGTACATAGATCTAGCTCAAGAAGAGCAAATGTGGGAGGTATAGATAGAAATAAGATTAAGTCGTTAGGGATGTGGTTAAAAAAGACAGACTTAAAAACACAGGTGGAAGTATTTAAACCACTGGAAAGCTGCTTTTTCCCAGGATTGTGTCTTAAAGGTAACAAAAAATGAAGCCAACAGACAAGAGTAGAGGGCAACCAGCAAAGCTCTTTTAATGATGAAAAGAGAAAGCAAGAATTTCTGCTAGCCTGGAGGGGCTCCAAGAGAGGATGCCAATCAGGGCTGTGGTGTCTGGGGTTTATATTGTCTCCTGAGAGGGGGAAGTCCCACCACCCCACTGGACCTAATAGAGAACTGAACTAATGACATAACAACTCATTCCTGATTGGCTGAAAGTACAATGCTTCATTTGTATAGTGCACAACAGCTGAGGTCTAAGTGAAGTTTAGGTAACTGAGTTTTATCTGCATAGGGCATAAAACCAGTCACAGCAGCTGATTATCTAACCAAGTGGCTGAGTTTGGATTGGGGTTTTTAGAAACTTACAAGGGTCCTAAACTTTATCTGTCTGCATCCTACCATCACCTCCCTTGATATCATAGCAAAGAAAAGGCCACTCTAGGTTCCTTAGCAGGTGAGAGTCCTAATGTGACAACTTTGGTGGTAATACTGCAAAGAGGCTAGATGCAGTAGTTCTCAGTCATGGCTGAACATTGGAGTCACATGATGAGCTTTTAAAAACTCAATTTCTGAGTTGCATCACAGACCAGTTAAATAAAAATCTCTCTGAGTGGAACTCAGGTATTCATATTTTTCAAATTTTCCTAAGCTAAACCAGAGTGGGGTGTCTGTGAACTAAGGGAAGGTAATCCAATCATGAGGATGAGGTGGCTCCTACAACCCAAAGGTGAAATGAAAAGGAATTTAGTTTCCAGGAATGAAACAAATTCTACAGTTGGAAGGAAGAAATATCAGTGTTCAATGATGAAGATGATATGGGGAAGAAAAGAAAGAATAGATCAAAGGCCTCTCAAGGTTTTTGACTAAATTGTGGACTTGCCGAATATTTATGGGGAGATGTTGGGAGGTCTTTGGTGGTGATGATTTATTTGCTTTGTGGTAATACACTCAGGTAGAGATTTCTTAGAATCAGCCAGAAATTTTCAAACTCAAAATTATTCATCAGTTTTCCCCATAAAAGTGAAGGTTCCATTTTTATATTAAAAACAAACTTTTATCCATTTTAGCAGATACTGATGTTTTGTTAAATGCTTCTGTTTGCAGATCCCAAGGTGATAATATTGCTTGTCTTCTTCAATAGACAAGTTTCAGACCTGGATACTTGCTGCCATAAACTGAAAGGAAAACACATCTTCATAATATATGAAATTAGTTATAGCTCTGCTGTGGGTCTGGCAAGCAGGTATTCAAAACTTGGCAACAGCAAAGAAGAGCCAAGTGGCTTTCGTAATGTACTTTTAAATGAAAGTCATAAAGAAAACTCCATTTCATTAAGTGCTTGAAGAGAGCTTCTCAAAAATGTATTCAGTTAGAGAAGCCCAGTTCCCAAGTGAGTCCTGTCACTGCACAGTAGGTGAGTTTATTTTCCATGGTGGCTGAGTTTGGTGCTATTGAGTTGTTTTCCTTGTCACCTTAGGCAAGCTTAAAGGCTAATGGGATCACTAATAGGCTATTCAGTCAGTTATGGAGTTCTAAACTAGCTTGGATTAGCTATGACTAAAATCAATTATCACAGTCCACTGGTCCACAGAAATCAGAGGGTACTCTCATTTCTGTTCCTGGTGAACAGCTGTACTCAGTCCTCAAGAGGAGAAAAATATTATGAGCAAAATTGATGCTAATTAGCACCCATGTTGACAGTCAAAATAGAGACGCTTAGAAGAAAATTTGCAAAATGAGACTGGTTAAGGGCAGTAAAAATTTGTGTCACTAAAATTAGCCAAGTATAATAAATGACGTTCCAGTGATTTTCTGAAAACCCATATTCTTCACTTTAATCAACACATTAAGAGATAATTTTGTGATTGATGTGATAGAAGTTGTACATTCCATTATTTATCCAATTATTTTACTTCAAAATATCCAACATCAGCAAATTTTTGTGCAACCACCAAATGTTACTGGCTTGCTACACATGTTTGCTATGACAAACACTGTCTTTTGTAGATTAGCATTGGCAGGCTTTAGCCAGTCAACAAAAATTGGTCTTTTGCTTACCACAGTACATGATAATTCTATTGCTTGTCCCTTTACATTCTACATTTAGATATTCATCGTTAGCTTAATACTTCAAGATTAAAACAATTCAATAGGAATAATATACTTTTCATTTACAACTTAATGTGAGTAAATCTTAGATTTTTACCTAGGTGGTTGTTGAAGGGAGAAAGGTTGGAAGAATATAAAAATCATAAAAGAGGCTCAAAAAATAGGAAAAGTTTTCAAAAAGACATTTTCATGATTACTGTATAATTTAGATATCAGGTGACTTTAATTAGTACTTTTCTCTTATTTCTTATGGCATCACTTTCCAAGATGAAATACAACTTTAAATATAAAGATCATATTTTATTCCAACTGAATCAGTACTGAGGTGGATAACTTCATTGAAAACTGACTTTATTTTGGATAAGTCACACAGTTTAGCTTCTGCAGTTTATAACTAACATGCTAGGAAGGGCTGATGTCTAAATTCAATCAAATATTTATGTTACCATTTTTCTTTGAAGATGTAATTGTCAGTGGAGTAATACTGGCTTAGGCAGCTGGTGTGACAGCAAGCATTCCACGGGAACCATTGATTATAGTGATGTCGTTTACTGACATGACTGTGCTTTCACAGTAAGTGGTGGTGTAAAGGGTAAAATGTTCTCATGGGTTAAGAAATGTTTTAAACTGGCTGATAAAACTTTTCTGGAAACTCTACTAGCACACATTCAAACACAATTTTTGTAAATGAAACAATATTTTTATTCCTACTCTGAGAAACAGGATCCTAAGCAATTATCTTCCCTCTCCAGGGATGAGTTTTGTGCCCTTCATCATGATTCCTTACACATATGCAGTGAGGCAAAAGAAAGACAAACAAAAAAATCTGCTTCTGATTATATTACATCCATCATAGAAGAACATGATGATACTTTAGATTTGTTGAGGACTTCAGAGTTTATAAGATGTTTTCATAACCATCTTGTGAAGTAATCAAAACAGATATCTTCTTGAAATTAAAGTTAGACAAGTTTGGACATCTAGCAAAGTATAGGACTTTAATCAGTCTATTTATTTTCTGACTATGAAGGGTGACTGAGGTCTAGTGCCTCTTTGTATTTGAGTTTTCTAAGCGCCTGCAGAAACAATTACAGTATAGTAGCATCATATATGAATTTAACATAGGCAAATTTAATTTGGTTCTTGGTGTAAATAAATAAGAAAAACAGAAAGAGCAGTAAAAACTATACAATGCATGGTATTCTGCCTGTTATCCTCTTTAATGAGCTTATACCCAAATAGGTCTAAGAGCACAGAAATGAATCTGCTCTTCTCTCTGGTGGTCTCAATTCCTGTGTGATTCTCATAGTATGAGAATTTCACTATACTGAGAAACAAAGGTATGTATTTTTTATATTGACACTAATATTTAAGACATTTTGGTATTCAACTGAAGAGGTAATAAAGAAAAAAAGCCCTCTGTATAGACTTACTAGATAATTTGTATCCATCTCTAAAATAATAACAACTATAAATTTTTGGAATTTTTAATTTGGTTTTGACCACAGTTGCTGAATTTAGAACATCAAACTCTATAGTAAGCCCAGTCCCAGGGTGACTTCCTCATCTCTTGCCTTTCATCACTTAAAATATTTTTGGTTTGGTAAACCTTGAAGCATGTGATTTTATCCATTGCATGTTCACCACCTGACATAGGGCAGATGCTAAACAAATTACTGCTTATGATTAATGCTAAAGGTGCACATATTTATACATAGAAATGCTAAATGTGTATATATATCAGACAGTATGTTAGCTAACACTGGACTTTAGGTATTTTCTGGGTCACAGTGATGATAACAAGGGAAGAAGGGGTGGTGTCCGCAGATAAAGGAATTGTGAGCTGTTATTTCTGAACATTGTAGCAGGAAATCTGTGAAGAAGCTATATGGAGATTGATCTTAAAGGAAGGGCTTCTCAGGAATGGAGGATGGAAGGGATAAACTGAAGGTCAGAAGGTCAGCAAGAAATGGATTAGAAAATATAAGGTTATAACCAGGTCCTAGAAATAACAAATAGGTAGAAGAAAAAGAGACAGGCTTTTTAGATGAGGAAGATGTTTACCAAGAGGAGATGTGAATAAAATTCTTAGGATGTTTACTAAATATGGGTGTATTTTCCAATTATTTACTAGTAACACTTGAAATTGTAAGTGATTAATTACAGTTGAATTACATCTCTACAAAACAGGAAGGGTATTTACTGGATTCAAAACACCAAATGGTTACTTTAGAGTATGTAAATTTTGGGTGGCTTTAGACTAATTAAATGAAGAGAATCAGATGTTAATGGGTTTCCAAAAGAAGCATTTGTAAAACAGGAATATATTTTTAAGAAGTACTTGGGAAATGAGAGACTCTGTAACTCCTTGGGTTTGAATCTTAAACCAGTGTTTTACAAGCTTAAGCATTAGGCAAGTTACTGAAATCCTCTAAACGTCAGTCTGCTAGTGTAAAAATAGATATATTTATTTTGTGATTTTGTTTTGAAGGATAGATGAAGTAATAAATCTGAAGCACAGCTTATCACCTGGCACATATTCAGTGCTTTAAAAATGATGGTAGTGGCAACAGTGATGATATCACTATGGCCCTAAAATAGTTCCTAAGCATGAACCAAATTCTAGTTGATTTGCATTCCTGCACTAAGGTCTCTCCTTAATTAGGGGGATTCTTCCATATGAGACCAATACCCACCAGGCACACCTTTTTTGGGAACCTGCATACATCAGGGTGAATGGAGTTCTTTCTTTAATTTTATTATCATTAATCTTGAGTATATTCTTAATTCTGCCTGGCAATAATAGTCAATTTCTGTCCTCCACCCACCCTTCACTTTAGCCTCTTCTTCTAGAGGATGACACACCTTCTCCTGCCTCAGACTTAATCGTCTCTCCATCATCCTCCTTTCAGCTGTTGAACTTGCTTCTTACTTGGCTAAAAAGTTTAAAGCTAATAAAGAAAATACCCACAGATTTCCCACCTTTACATTTATTTGCCTAATATCATCTGTATCTATTAACTCAACTTTTTCTTCTGGTAGTAGTGAAGGAACTCTTCTTGCTCCTCTGATTTGAACACTAGTTTCCTTCCATTCTAGTTCACTCAGGGTTAACAGTCCAGCAATTCTTTCCTTAGCATCATCATTTATTTCCTGTCTTCTGGATCAATTCCATTAGCAGACAAACATGCTATTGTTTTTACCATCTTTCAAAGGTATATCTTGATTCTCATGCTTCTAGTTATTTCTCCATGTGAATGCTCATGTTTGCAGTAGAATTCTTTGTAGAAGCTGTCTCTACTTTATCCTAAATTTTTCTTCTGATCTCTTCCAAACCTATCCAAGTTAGTTATTTGTCCCTTTTTAAAACTTGTCTTTTAAAACTAGTCTTATCGATTTGACCAGGGCCCTTCATGTTGATAGATATAAAGTTATTTCTTGAGCTCTTGGCCCCCTGTTAACGGAATACAGAATGTTATGTCATGTTTGTTAAGAGATCACTTTTCTTCCCTGGATTTCAGGTCGTCTAACTTCTCACAGGTTGCCCTTTCTCAGCGTTCTTTTCTGGTTTTCTTTCCCTGATTGATCCTTTAATATCAGAGTGGTCCAAGATTCTCTTTTTTGTCTACTTGTCTTTCAATTTATGCTCACTTTTTCATTAATTTCATCTACTCTAATGTGTATACATACCATATACTTGTTTTCAAATATTTACCTCCATGGTATAGTGCTCTCTGGAAGTGCAGACAAATATCCACCTGCCACCTGCCACCTTTCATATCTATACCTGGATGTCTAGTAGACATCCCAAACTCAACATGTCCAATACTGAACTAAGTTCTTCCTCTACCATTCAAATTTCTGCCTCTCCTGCAAACCTTTTAATCACTGTTGATGAGAGCTCTATTCTGCTAGAAGTTCAAACCAATAATTCTTCCATGGCCTTTTCTTTCGTACTTAGTAATAATGAAATCTCATATGATGAGGCTCTATACGACTTGGCCTCTCCTATCCTGCCTCCTCTCCTACACTTACTCACTGACTGCTTCTAACAAATAGACTTCATTGCTATTTAACAAACATCTCACAGAGTCATCTCTTTTCTCCTCTTCCTGAAATTGTTTTCCACCTGTCCACCTTTCTCACCAGCTTCAAAGCCCTGCTCACATGTCACTTCTCGGTGATCTGCTTTGACTATTCTATTTGTAGTTGTGCTGCCCCATCTCCAACAGTCCCATCCTACTTATTTTCTACCATCTATTATAGAACCTATCTCTTTGTAACATACCATGGAGTGTATCTAGTCATTATACTAATTGTTTTTATTTCTTTGTCCCTCAAGTATAATACAAGCTCTGTAAGACATGGATTTTTATCCTTTTTGTCCTCAAAAAAAACACACTTAAAAGTGTGCTTGAAACATAGTAGGTGTTCAGCAAAATATTGTTGAACAAATGAATGATCCACTGGCCCAAAAAGACAATTATTAATATTTTTAAAAAGAAAATAATAGTGGAGCAGAAAGTAATGGCATACTGACTATGCGTCTGTAGGCATGGAAGAGCTGAAGGTGTTTTGAGATTGTGGAGAGAGGAATTAGTACAAACTTCCATTTTATCAGAGGATCTGATATTTATGAAATGTAACTTCTTGAAATATTACATATTTATTAGCATGTATTTTGCCTTAAAATGTTTTTTATCTCATAATTTAAAGTATACCAGCAAATATTTATTCTTTTTTTTTTGATAATTATTTTTTATTGAAGGGTAGTTGACACACAGTACTACATTAGTTTCAGGTGTACAACACAGTGATTCAACATTTATATAAATGATAATTCTAGGTACCAGCTATCACCATACCAAGTTGTTACAATATATTTTGACTATATTCCTTATGCTATACATTACATCCTGTTTACTTATTTATTTTACAATTGGAAGTGTGTATTTTATTTTTGTGAGGGCATCTCTCATATTTATTGATCAAATGGTTGTTAACAACAATAAAGTTCTGTATAGGGGGGTCAATGCTCAATGCACAATCATTAATCCACCCCAAGCCTAATTTTCGTCAGTCTCCAATCTTCTGAAGCATAACGAACAAGTTCTTACATGGAGAACAAATTCTTACATAGTGAATAAGTTACATGGTGAACATTACAAGGGCAGTCATCACAGAAACTTTCGGTTTTGCTCATGCATTATGAACTATAAACAGTCAGTTCAAATATGAATATTCATTTGATTTTTATACTTGATTTATATGTGGATACCACATTTCTCTCTTTATTATTATTATTTTTAATAAAATGCTGAAGTGGTAGGTAGATACAAGATAAAGGTAGAAAACATAGTTTAGTGTTGTAAGAGAGCAAATGTAGATGATCAGGTGTGTGCCTGTAGACTATGTGTTAATCCAAGCTAGACAAGGGCAATAAAACATCCACGTATGCAGAAGATTTCTCTCAGAACAGGGAAGGACCGGGGGAGGTTATAAGCCTCACCTCTGTTGATCCCCATTTTCTCACCTGATGACCCCCCTGCGACTGTGCCTGTCTTAGATTGTTCCTCCCTGCAAATATTTATTCTTGAAGCCCCTTTAATTCATGAAACTTAAAGAGTTTCAATATTTAAGTTTTTGATTCCAAAGCTGCTAAGATCACGAGAGAATAGATTCTAATTATAATTCTATATAAGCATTTACAATCTAAAACTGAATATCAGCATACTGGAAACTAGTCCTATGTTTAAAATGTTAAATACCACAAGCCATAAAATTCAGATTCTGTCACATGTCTATTTAAAAATTTTACAATATTGCCCTGTATTTAATAAATTATTGAAGTACATGGCAGACAGATGCCTGCTCATTCATTTTTAAGGTGACAGATCACTTAAGCACAGAAACTAAGATTCAAATCCCATAATTCTCTTTTGAGATTAAAAAACTAGGAGTAATAGAGCTAAAAGTGAATTAAGTGTGCCCTCACATATCACTAATGAAGTATGGAGATTGTCATAGGCAGAGACAAATGCTGGGATTCAGTTAGTATTTTTAATTACCATTATCGAATAAAGAAAAAAATAACTTATAGGTTTTAGATTCTGAGATTCTGTTTACTTATCAATCTTTTTCCTGTAATAGGATTCATTGAATTAATTTTACTAATGACTTTAAATATGCCAATATATATTTTGATTCTTCCATTTGCCTTTGACTATCTCATCAAATATGTCAAATCCCCAAATTTTTTATTCCTCTACCAAATAAATAAACCTAATTCTGTTCCCTGTTTGTGTATAGTCCCTTTTCAGACTGCATATTTTGTTTCCATTTCTTTCTGTCTTCCTTTATTATGTATCTCGTTCTTATTCAAGGATCCTTTTTTCCCACTTCTGATGTGTTCTTCTATGATTAGGAATCCCAATTACTGTACAGGTGCACCCTGTTTAATTGCACTTTGCAGATACTACATTTCTTTTTTTTACAAATGAAGGTTTGTGACAACCCTGCATTGAGCAAGTCAATTGGCACCATGTTTCCAATGACATTTGCTCATTTTGTGTCTCTATGTTACATGTAGTAATTGTTGCAATATTTCAAACTTTTCCATTATTATATTTGTTATGGTGATCTGTGATCAGTTATTATGAATCACTGGAAGCTCAAATGATGGTTAGCATCTTTTAGCAATAAAGTATTTTTTAATTAAGAGGTGGAAACTTTTTTTAGACACAATGCTATTACACACTCAATAGTCTACATTATAAACATAACTTTTGTATGCACTGGGAGACCAAAAAATTAATTTGATTCGCTTTATTGTGATTTATTAGAGTGTTCTGGAACCAAACCTACAATATCTCTCCAAGATATGCCTGTAATAACCCCACCCACTTTCTCCTTTTATTTATTTTGCATTTTATTTGTTTTATTTTATTTATTTCATAGGAGGTGGAATAATTTATATGTTTGGTAAATTGGGGAAAGTAGGCCAGGTCAGGCACAGCTCAGTTTCTTCCTCTTTTTCTTGGGAACCAAGAGTTCCCTTCTATTCCCCCAGAGGTAGGCTCTTTCTGCCCTCATCCACAATTACTTTGAACTATGTCAATAAGTTTGTCTACTATGAATGTTTATCAATGAGGAGGAGGTGAGAGTGGAAGGCAGAAAGGAATTCTCTGTTCCTGATACTGTTTAGGATTGCTGATGAACAGTTATGATAAAAAGAAGACCAATGTTCAGTCATTTGTATGACTGTTTTAAATTCTCTATAGACATTCCACCCACTTATTTCCTCCATGTGGGTGGGCCACTCCCTCTACCTTGATATGCTTCAATTTGCAGCCCCATCTGCTGGTCACTGAACTACACTCGTCAGCTAGCCACTATCAATAAATAGCAATAATAACAATTTAGTTTTCATCTTAAATGCCTTGCTCTTTTTCTTATGTCTCATTTTGTTCAGAAATCAGGCGAGAAAGATGGGTGCTGGTCATCATGCTCCCTCAGAGACCTGACCCTGCTGTCATGCCACAACTAGCTTTCCTTCCTATGTGAGCACCATTCATATTTAGCAAAACCACAGCTCAGTACACAATTTACCTCCCACCGCCAACCCACGTGGTCATCACAAAGAAACCTTATCTGGACTGAAAAAGCAACACTGTAAATGTGGCACTGAGTGTTCTTTGGAGAACATTAATCATCTCATGTTGATATTATGTTATTAATAAAGTTATTACTAACATTCTGTTTCAATAGATGCAACTCAAATGGCAAAAGGACATTTCAATAAATAAAAGAAAATGTTGAATAATTAAGAGAGCATCAGCTTCATTATCCTTGAACATATCAGAACAATGAGTGTTTAGCAGTATGAGAGAAATCTTGGCTAGGATTTTATTGACTGCATATAGGCTTTCATGAATTCATGGAGGCAAAAATTAATTTATAGTGTTCTCTAAAGTAAGTCCTTTAAAGAATTAATATCCCATCTATGGTCTTGGCCCTGTTATGCTCTCCAGGATAAACTAATGAAATCATTGGTACTATGAAAAGCTACACAGTATATAGATTTACAAATTAGTAGAATAATAAAAGGATGAAAATGAATGTTTGTTACCTTCTTTCCCAGTACAAACACCTTTATTCAGTATATATGACAGCCTCAAGAGACATTTTACAAAAAATTTCTGAAATATTTAATGAAAATCATGCTCTTAATAGCAACTGGTTAATCTCTGCCATCTCAGTATCATATAAGCATATACTTAACAATAATATTATTAGTTCTTAACCTTTACTGAATGTATACTGTGTACTAGACACTTTGCTGAGAGTTTATATTAGAGCTTTTCAGTCTGAAAAGTAACTATACTCTTTCCTCAAAACATTTTGTTCAGGACTCTCATACCGAATTTTTATGTATACTTTTGTGCTAATATGTCTTTTTCTCACTGTACTATTATTTCTTCATGAGCTGAAACAATTTTTATTTATTTATTTATATATTTTTTTACTTTTTTAAATTTTGGTATGATTAATCGATAATTACATGAAGAACATTATGTTTACTAGGCTCCCCTCTTCACGAAGTCTCCCCCACATACCCCTTCACAGTCACTGTCCATCAGCGTAGTAAGATGCTATAAAATCACTACTTGTCTTCTCTGTGTTGCAAGCCCTCCCCGGGCCCTGCCACAACTATACATGCTAATCATAATGCCCCCTTTCTTTTTCCCCACTCTTGTCCCTCCCTTCCCACCCATCCTCCCCAGTCCCTATCCCTTTGGTAACTATTAGTCCATTCTAGGGTTCTGTGATTCTGCTGCTGTTTTGTTCCTTCAGTTTTCCTTTGTTCTTATGCTCCACTTATGAGTGAAATCATTTGGTACATGTCTTTCTCTGCCTGGCTTATTTCACTGAGCATAATACCCTCTAGCTCCATCCATGTTGTTAAGACTGGTAGGATCTGTGTTTTTCTTATAGCTGAGTAATATTCCATTGTGTATCTGTACCACATCTTCTTTATCCGTTCATCTACTGATGGACATTTAGGTTGCTTCCATATCTTGGCTATTGTAAATAGTGCAGCGATAAACATAGGGGTGCATCTGTCTTTTTCAAACTGGAGTGCTGCATTCTTAGGGTAAATTCCTAGAAGTAGAATTCCTGGGTCAAATGGTATTTCTATTTTGAGCATTTTGAGGAACCTCCATACTGCTTTCCACAATGGTTGAACTAATTTACATTCCCAGCAGCAGTGTAGGAGGGTTCCCCTTTCTCTACAACAGCACCATCATTTGTGGTTGTCTGTCTTTTCAATGACGGTGATCTTTACTGGTGTGAGGTGATAACTCATTGTGGTTTTAATTTGCATTTCTATGATGACAAGCTATGTGGAGCAAATTTTCATGTGTCTATTGGCGATATGAAATTCTTCTTTAGAGAACTATCTATTCAGCTCCTCTGCCATTTTTTAATTGGATTATTGCTTTTTGTTTGTTGAGGCATGTGAGCTCTTTATATATTTTGGATGTTAACCCTTTATCAGATCTGTCATTTATGAATATATTGTCCCATACTGTAGGATACATTTTTGTTCTATTGATGCTGTCCTTTGCTGTACAGAAGCTTTTTAGCTTGATATAGTCCCACTTGTTCATTTTTGCTTCTATTTCCCTTGCTCAGAGAGATATGTTCATGAAGAAATCACTCATGTTTATGTCCATGAGATTTTTGCCTATGTTTTTTTATAAGAGCTTTATGGTTTCATGACTTACATTCAGGTCTTTGATCCATTTCGAATTTACTTTTGTGTACGGGGTTAGGCATTGATCCAGTTTCATTCTCTTACATGTAGCTGTCCAGTTTTGCCAGCACCATCTGTTGAAGAGACTGTCATTTCCCCATTGTATGTCCATGGCTCCTTTATTGTATATTAATTGACCATATATGTTTGGGTTAATGTTTGGAGTCTCTATTCTGTTCCACTGGTCTGTGACTCTGTTCTTGTGCCAGTACCAAATTGTCTTGATTACTGTGGCTTTGTAGTAGAGCTTGAAGTTGGGGAGTGAGATCCCCCCAACTTTATTCTTCCTTCTCAGGATTGCTTTGGTTATTCGGGGTCTTTGGTGGTTCCATATGAATTTTTGAACTATTTGTTCCAGTTCATTGAAGGATGCTGTTGGTAATTTGATAGGGATTGCATTGAATCTGTATATTGCTTTAGGCAGGATGGCCATTTTGACGATATTAATTCTTCCTAGCCAGGAGCATGGGATGAGTTTCCATTTGTTAGTGTCCTCTTTAATCTCTCTTAAGAGTGTCTTGTAGTTTTCAGGGTATAGGTCTTTCACTTCCTTGGTTAGGTTTATTCCTAGGTATTTTATTCTTTTTGATGCAATTGTGAATGGAATTGTCTTCCTGATATCTCTTTCTATTAGTTTATTGTTAGTGTATAGGAAAGCCACAGATTTCTGTGTGTTGATTTTGTATCCTGCAACTTTGCTGAATTCCAATATTAGTTCTAGTAGTTTTGGAGTGAAGTCTTTAGGGATTTTTATGTACAATATCATGTAATCTGCAAATAGTGACAGTTTGACCTCTTCTTTACCAATCTGGATTACTTGTATTTCTTTGTTTTGTCTAATTGCTGTGTCTAGGACCTCCAGTACTATGTTGAATAACAGTGGGGAGAGTGGGCATTCCTATCTTGTTCATGATCTCAGAGGAAATGCTTTCAACCTCTCGCTGTTCAGTGTGATGTTAACTGTGGATTTATCATATATGGCCTTTATTATGTTGAGGTACTTGCCCTCTATGCCCATTTTGTTGAGAGTATTTCCATGAATGGATGTTGAATTTTCTTGAATGCTTTTTCAGCATCTATGGAGATGATCATGTGGTTTTTGTCCTTCTTTTTGTTGATGTGGTGGATGATGTTGATGGATTTTAGAATGTTGTACCATCCTTGCATCCCTGGGATGAATCCCACTTGGTCATGGTGTATGATCCTTTTGATGTATTTTTGAATTTGGTTTGCTAATATTTTGTTGAGTATATTTGCATCTACGTTCATCAGGGATACTGGTCTGTAGTTTTCTTCTTTGGTGGGGTCTTTGCCTGGTCTTGGTATTAGGGTGATATTGGCTTCATAGAATGAGTTTGGAAGTATTCCCTCCTCTTCTATTTTCTGGAAAATTTTAAGGAGAATGGGTATTATGTCTTCCCTGTATGTCTGATAAAATTCCAAGGTAAATCCATCTGGCCCGGGGCTTTTGTTCTTGGGTAGTTTTTTGATTACCGCTTCAATTTCGTTGCTGGTAATTGGTCTGTTTAGATTTTCTGTTTCTTTCTGGGTCAGTCTTGGAAGTTTGTATTTTTCTAGAAAGTTGTCCATTTCTCCTAGGTTTCCCAGCTTGTTAGCATATAGGTTTTCATAGTATTCTCTAATAATTCTTTGTGTTTCTGTGGGGTCCGTCGTGATTATTCCTTTCTTTTTTCTGATTCTGTTGATGTGTGTTGACTCTCTTTTTCTCTTAATAAGTCTGGCTAAAGGCTTATCTATTTTATTTTCTCGAAGAACCAGCTCTTGGTTTCATTGATTTTTGCTATTGTTTTATTCTTCTTAATTTATTTATTTCTTCCCTGATCTTTGTTATGTCCCTCTGTCTGCTGACCTTAGGCTTAATTTGTTCTTCTTTTTCCAATTTTGATAATTGTGACATTAGACTATTTATTTGAGATTGTTCTTCCTAGTTTAAATATGCCTGGATTGCTATATACTTTCCCCTTAAGACTGTGTTTGCTACGTCCTACAGAAGTTGGGGCTTTGTGTTGTTGTTGTCATTTGTTTCCGTATATTGCTGGATCTCCATTTTAATTTGGTCATTGATCCATTGATTATTTAAGAGCATGTTGTTAAGGCACCATATGTTCTTGAGCCTTTTTGCTTTCTTTGTACAATTTATTTCTAGTTTTGTACCTTTCTTTTCTGAAAAGTTGGTTGGTATAATTTCAATCTTTTGGAATTTACTGAGGCTCCTTTTGTGGCCTAGTATGTGGTCTATTCTGGAGAATGTTCCATGTGCACTTGAGAAGAATGTGTATCCTTTTGCTTTTAAATGTAGAGTTCTATAGATGTCTATTAGGTCCATCTGTTGTAGTGTGTTTTTCAGTGCCTCTGTGTCCTTACTTATTTTCTGTCTGGTGTATCTGTCCTTTGCAGTGAGTGGTGTGTTAAAGTCCCCCAAAATAAATGCATTGCATTCTATTTCCTCCTTTAATTCTGTTAGTATTTGTTTAACATATATTGGAGCTCCTGTATTGGGTGCATATATATTTATAATGGTTATATCCTCTTGTTGTACTGAGCCCTTTATCATTATGTAGTGTCCTTCTTTATCTCTTGTTACTTTCTTTGTTTTGAAGTCTATTTTGTCTGATACTAGTATTGCAACACCTGCTTTTTTTTCTCTGTTGTTTGCATGAAATATATTTTTTCATCCCTTGACTATTAATCTGTGCATGTCTTTGGGTTTCAGGTGAGTCTCTTGTAAGCAGCACATAGATGGGTCTTGCTTTTTTATCCATTCTATTACTCTGTGTCTTTTGATTGGTGCATTCAGTCCATTTACATTTTGGGTGATTATTAAAAGATATGTACCTATTTCCATTGCAGGCTTTAGGTTCGTGGTTACCAAAGTTTCAAGGTTAGCTTCTTTACTACCTTACTGTCTAACTAACTCAATTACTGAGCTGTTATAAACACAGTCTGATGATTATTTCTCTCCCTTCTTTTTCCTCCTTCTCCATTCTTCATATGTTGGCTGTTTTGTTCTGTGCTCTTTTTAGGAGTGCTCCCATCTAGAGCAGTCCCTCTAAAATACCTTGTAGAGGTGGTTTGTGGGAGACAAATTCCCTCAACTTTTGCTTGTCTGGGAATTGTTTAATCCCTCCTTCATATTTAAATGGTAATTGTGCTGGATACAGTATCCTTGGTTCAAGGCCCTTCTGTTTCATTGCATTGAATATATCATGCCATTCTCTTTTGGCCTTTAAGGTTTCTGTTGAGAAGTCTGATGATAGCCTGATGGGTTTTCCTTTGTAGGTGACTTTTTTTCTCTCTCTGGCTGCCTTTAATACTCTGCCCTTGTCCTTGATCTTTGCCATTTTAATTATTATGTGTCTTGGTGTTGTCCTCTTTGGGTCCCTTCTGTTGGGAGTTCTTTGTGCCTCCATAGTCTGAGCAACTATTTCCTCCCCCAGTGTGGGGAAGTTTTCAGCAATTATTTCTTCAAAGACACTTTCTATCCCTTTTTCTCTCTCTTCTTCTTCTCATACCCCTATAATGTGGGTATTGTTCCTTTTGGATGGTTCACACAGTTCTCTTAATATTGTTTCATTCCTGGAGATCCTTTTATCTCTCTCTCTGCATCAGCTTCTATGTGTTCCTGTTCTCTGGTTTCTATTCCATCAGTGGCCTCTTGCGTCTTATCCATTCTGCTTATAAATCCTTCCAGAGATTGTTTCACTTCTGTAATCTCCCTCCAGACATCATCCCTTAGCTCTTGTATATTTCTCTGCAGCTGTGTCAGCATGTTTATGATTTTTATTTTGAATTCTTTTTCAGGAAGACTGGTTAGGGCTATCTCCTTCTCATGAGTAGTGATTTTGGTCTGTATCAAATTTTTCTGCCTTTACATGGTGATAGGGAGAGTTTTTGGAGCTGGCACAAGTGATGGCTGGGAGAATGTCCCTTCTTGTTGGTTTGTGGCGTTCTTCTCCTGGGAGAACAGCAACCTCTAGCAGCTCGTGCTGGGCAGCTGAGCTCAGATGGGGCTTCTGATTCTTGCGCAGCCACTATGGAGTTTAGCTTGCGGTTTCTGTGGGCGTGGCCTGCCTTGGGCTGCTTCTCCGATATGGCAGAGCCGCATCAGAGGGGAAACGGCTGGGAGGCTCTTTATTTCCGTGAGGGGTTTCCGAGCTGCTCTGCTGTCCAGGAGGTTAGAGTGTCCAGAGTTCCCCGGGATTCCCAGCCGCTGGGCTAAATGTCCCTGGATGCTTTTGTCCAGCTGTGGGGTCCTTGTTCCTTTAAGAATTTCAAAAAGCACTCGCTTTTCTTTGTCCCGGGGGTGCCGGCTGTGGGGACCTGCTCACAGGTCTTACTGTCCTGTTTCTCTAGTTTCCAGCACCCCACGCACTCACTGTGTCTGCCCTCTGGTGTGGATGACTAGGGCTGGGTGTTTAGCAGTCCTGGGCTCCCTCTCCCTCCCCGCCCTGACTCCTCTCCTCCCACCAGGAGCTGGGCTGAGGGGCGTTTTGGTCCCCCCGGGCCGCGGCTTGTATCTTACCCCCTTCATGATGCGCTGGGTTCTTGCAGGTATGGATATAGTCTGGCTGTTGTCCTGTGTCTTCTGGTCTCTCTTTTAGGAAGAGTTGTTTTTGTTGTATTTTCAAAAATATGTGTGGTTTTGGGAGGAGATTTCCACTGCTCTACTCACACCACCATCTTGGCTCTGCTCTGATACAATTTTTAATCACTGTTATATCTATGTAGCTTGACACATAATAAACAGTCAATCAGTACATTATGTACTTTAACTAACCTCATGATTTCTAGCACTTTTTACTGTAAATGAGACTGAGAGGGAATTGGATGATCAATATCATTTTCTGAAAAGAAGATCTAGGAATCTACTTGGGAAATGTCTAGGTATGAATGCAATGTAGAGAGACAGGTAGATACAAATTAATGACCCTATAATTATTGGAGTTACCTTTTGTACCACATTTTTACTCTTCCTTGAATTATGAGGTAGATTTATTATGAAATCTGATTGTTTGGGAGCTACTCCAAATGTGGACCAGAGTATCACCTGATATAAGGTAAATCAATAAAGTTCAAATAAAGTCATTGACAATGCTGATCCATCTAACAATTATATGGCATTGCACTACACCTGCCTGACAAGCTTGTGCTTTTATACCACATTAAAGCATGGGAAATAACTCTAAAAGTACTTCTGAATAAACTACAAAATAGAGAATGCCAGATATATTGAGCTCTTTTTTACAGAGCGTCAGTTTAATAGTCCATTTTCCACTCTGGACTGTGAGAATATGATAACATTTTATGGATGACCCCCTCAAATCTATAAAAGTGTTAAAGATTTTTGATGTCATGAATTTCCTGTGGTATAACTCTTATCTTATTTTAGTTGTTAATTTCCCTGCCTTAAAAATCTAGAAGGAGCCCCTTCACACTTGGTATACAAAAGTGTCAAATAAAAATGCAACTTCAATTATATGCTTTGGTTTCTTTAGAAACAAAGATAAGATGTTTTTACTTGGCCAATAGTGTGTTCTGACACATTCTGAAAAGAGGTGAAAGTGAGTAAATAAAAAATGACTTCACATGCATAAAAAAAAAGATATGTTTAATATTCAAATGTAATCTTTTATTTGTTTTAGACAAGGCTTTTAATTTTTATGCTGCTAATGATTCCAATACTTTACATGTGTCTCTGAGTTACGTCAAAACAAAGAGTAAGCCAAATGCCTTGGTTATACACTGTCAACAAGGTACCAGGATGCATTCAGCCTTCCCTTGGAATCCTTAATCCAGTCTCTGGTGGGTTGTCAGATGTCTCGAAGCAGTAGGTGGTGCCACCCTGTAGCTCAAATGTGTTGTGACATGGAATCCTAAACCTATCTAATTCTCTCTTGCTGTTATTATTTTTAGATGCACTGCCTATCTCTTCTGGGAACACAAATCACACTCCTACAGGTGCCAAGTTTTGAGAAGCTGCAACCTGACAAACTAGACCTGTCATAACAATTCTTTAAAGAAGACACCTCACACTCCACTCCCCCAATAGGCCAGAACCACAGTTCTGGGGTCACTGCTGGCTGCTGCTGCATGTCTGACTTGGTTGGCTCAGAGGTGCAGGGGGAGTGCTTGCTCTGCTGCCTCACTTCAGGTATGAAGAGAAAAAAAATATCACCTGGTTTCCATCAAAGCGCCTTTGAATATTGTTCCTACTGAGAAGGCTGCTAGCTGCTGTTCTTTCATGCTTACCCTTTATAGTGAACTGCATCGAAAGGCTTTTAAATTCACCGATGATCCAATGTGCTTCTCAGTCTCAGTACTTCTGTAGCAGGCATCCAGCTTGAAACTAAGTTATATTTGCCCTAAGATTTATATGAGGAAACAAGGTGCCTCATGAGAAAGAACTCATACTAAGGATATTTGATACAGAGTTTTGTCTCAAGGAGAGTGGGTCAGCATTAGAGAAGAAGGATCACAGCTCTCTTAGTTAATCCTTCAATCCAGCTGCCAGGGACATAGACCTCAGTCCTTTGGCAAGTCCATGGGAAATGAAAGATAAGTTTCAAATACGAACTTCCTTTATTCTTTCCAGTATTATCTACTCAAGAAATTGAGCACATAAGCTTCATGTATGCTATTGTCAGCATTTTCTACAACGCTGGGAAAGAAAAACAATTAGTTTCTGCAATACCACAAGGCAAACATTGGTTCTGTCAGTATTAGGCATTGGCAGCTCCACTATGATCATCAGTGGGAACAACCCTTTGGCAGAAGATTTGGGGTTGGTGCTTTGGCAACCACGGCAAGCAACCAGAGCGTATCCTTGGATGGAGTCTGATAACAAAGGCCTCGTCATCTTTGGTAGGCTTCATCAGGGTTAGAGGCACCATTGGTGAACATCAAGACTTGGTTCCTTCTTCTGTCATTGAGAATATCAAGCAACACCAATATCATGGAGACCTGGGATTAGAGGAGGATTGGTTTAAAAGATTTGCCATGAAACACATTTGCAATACACTCCTGGAGGTTTAGAAAATTACCTGGCAGGAAGCTGAAGTTGTCTTACTTTTGTAGTATGTAAGGTTTTAATTATTGTGATGCTGCCCTTAATCTTCTGCCAGAAAGGCTGGGTGAAGCATGTGTATAACATACAGCTGGCCACTCAAGAGTATTTAAGGCAAGAGCTAAATTGGAAATAGAGCTCTCGATTCAGTAGGAGCATGAATTGAGTTTAGAGTACAGGATTGGGATGTGTCCTCAAGTAGAAAAATAATTGGTACTGTCAGCAGTCCTTGACACTGACTCCTCAGATAAGGATATATGTATTGAGAGGTGGCTATGAGCCAGGTATGGGGACAACAGAGAACACAACCAAGTCTCTCAGGAAGTTCATGCTCTAGAGAGGGAGAGATGACAAAGAGATAAACTAAAAATCATATACTGATAAATATTATGAAAAAGAATTAGTTACCAGAAAATGACAGGTAGTACTACCCTAGATATAGTGGTCAGGGAAGGCCTCTCTGAGCATGTGATCATGGTAAGACTCAGTGTGTGTGATTTCATGGCTGTTCTACTTCATAAAGACTATGATCTATAACTGTTTTATATGTCTCTTTGTAATTCTCAGGGTGTATGCGTATTTTGAAGATTGGGTGCCTTTTCACAGTGGAACACATCAAACTGTTGACTCAGTTTCCTCTTGAATGCATGTAGTTGTTCCTCTCACGTCTTCAGATAGGTGGAGTTTTATTTGACTCATAAACACAAGTCTGCATTCTCCCTAACTGTACTTATGCATTCTATCTCCTGCCCCATTTTATAATCCTCTTATTTATTGTAACTATCTGTTCATGTCTATATATATTTATATTGCTATTCATACACTCCCAGTTCATGTAAGTTGATAGAGAAACAAAGATACACTGTTTTAGATGCAGATAAATAGACAAAGAGATCAGCTAATACAGTTTTCTATTGAAGCCTTTGGCCTAAGATGCAATCTGACATTATGAAAATATGTCTTGTGCTTGGAAAAGTCTGCAAATGTAGTTTTACCTCTACAGAGTTAAACAAAGACTAACTACGATGAGGTGTGCTGGTCATGCTGTCATTTCTGAAAGTCCAAACACATGCAGCTGGTGTTTGTCCTGAAGCCACAGTCAAAGTAGAGCAAGTCTGCCTTAGAGTATTTCCTCTTCAGAATATTGTACACACAGATTTTGAAGATTTTCAAAAGCAGTATAAATCTTTTATTTGAATATTCATCTTCATGTAATAGAATCAGAATATGTTACATAAGTATTTATACTTTAAACAAAAGATTTTAAGTGGACAAGGCTCAGAGCTCTTTGTATACATGTTAATGAACCAAAACAAATGGTTGACATTGTCCCAGTTCTCTAGAATTTTAATATATATTTGTGTACTCAGAACATACAGCAAGAAAAATCATGAAAATAGAAGAAATAAATAGAAATACAAGAACCATGGTGATGAGATAGAATAAGATGGCTAAGGGAATATCACTGGGATAGACTGTGCCTACAATGACCACAAGGTGTAAAGAAAGCTTTGGTGAAGAAATGAGAACTTGAGGAAAAATTTTAAAGGAATTTATTTTGGAAGCTATAGAAATTCATTGATAGGTGTTGATTAGAGAGGAAGTGGGAAAGCAAGAGTGTTTTAGAATGGGGCATACAGTAGAATGGAGAGTAGATTCAAAGGGGAAGAGATAATTAGATAAACATTATATTTTAACTTGACATTGGAATTAGTTAATTTGGCAAGAAGTTATCTATTTAGGCTTTACCAAGCAGAAATTGGTGTTTATCCCAATGCACTCATTTTCTAACAATGGCATGTATCATTGCGATTTTTTTCATTACTTTATTCCCAAGAGAATTCTTAGTTGCATAAATTAAATACATAAATTAATTCCTTTAAAAAATGAGGAGAGTGCTTTGAAAATTAGATGTACGGTGCCAATGGGGAATTAAAGCAAATGTACAGATGAGTTTCACAGGAAAGGAAAATAGTTAGATAATAGAGTGAAGACAAGGTTGGCCATCTTAGCAAAAATGAAACAACAGATGGGGTATAATTTTTGTGAGTCCTCACACAGATGGTTCACCAGATGGATTCTGCCGGGTTCATACAGCTTTTGTGTATTTTTCAGCTGCTTATCATGATAGGCAAGGCCACTTCTGTGCAGGCAAAATCTTTCCTTGGTTCAGGTTATTGAAATATAACACTGGAATAAACCGGTAGTTGGCAACATAATATAAAGGGTTTTTAATTGCCATTTCTCATTAGAAACATGCAGATAATGTTATTTTGAAACTTTGGAATTCAGAAAGCGTGCATAGGTCATGGCTTACAAAATGTTATTTGGAGACTTTATGTAGGTTAGAAGATTTGAAGTATTTTATTTACTTTTCAAAAGATCACTATCATCTTTTGGAACTTTATTTTCAAAAATAACTTCCACTTAAAAAACATGACAAAATATAGGCTTGAATAAGGTTATAACTGAAAAATTACTTAAATAAATGAAGAAAACATCTCTCTGTAAATTAAACCTGATCTGTAGTTGGCATTCTATGTACTAAATTGAATTTTGGTTGATATTTATACTAGTAAATATTTAGTAAGTATATTCTTAGTAAATGATGAAGGTCATTATTTTTAGCAAAGTGGTATTGCGTGTGTGTGCTAATTCTGAAATAAACATTCAGTATAATTTAGAACCATTTCCTTTGATCAATGGGATATCTTTTAGAAGAAACATCCCTTTAAAAAAAGGGAGGATCAAGAATAAAACATTAAAACATTATATGTTTTCAATTAATTGCCCTTTATTAAGATACAGTTATATAGATTTGGTATAAACAAGGCTCTACTTGGTGGCTGCCCTTTCTGCTTTTACAAGATGAGATCTAATTCATGTAATTTTAAATTCTAACAGGAGGGATTTTTCTTATAGCAGCTTTTGTAAAGCATCAATTTATAACATGAAAGGAGTCTGATCTGTTGGGAGACACTACATTAGGCTGGAAACCCATAATTCCAGGATTTCTCAGATACAGTTCTCTTTAAAGACAAATATATCAATGGCAGAGTGTTTTAAATAAAGCATATACAGAGTTGTATTTTTCCTGAATATCTTATATCATTATTTCTTTTGAATTGTACAATAGTTGTCTGAGGTCAGCACAGCAAGTATAATCATCTCCAATTTACAAATTAGGAAACTAGAGCTTGTGAAAATGAATAACTGAAATTTGCACACCTAGTTGATAGGAATAGTGATCTGGCTTGCTGCTATCCAAAAAATGCTTACTGAGATCCTACTGTGTGCCAGTTGGACCTACACTTGTACTACTCTGTTGAGTCTGAACATGAAGTATACCAAGAAAAGGACTCTAGAGATTGTGAACCAAACCACATTCGATGCTTTATTTATTCTTTCAATGATTAGCTTTGTGCTTTCTAATAAGAATCCTTTTTTTTTGTTATTGTTGAGATGTGAGGATTTCTAGGGAAGAGAAGAGATCCTTATCTATCAAGGCACTTAGAGTGTGTATAACAGCATCACATAATCACAGTTAGGTACAAAGTGCTTTGGAAACAGAAAAAAGAGCGTCTAACTCCCCTGGAGGAAGTTAAAGACAGAATAAAGGCCCAACTGACATTTGTGGTGGTTCCTGAAGAAGTTCAAACGGTGGTCAGAAGAGGGGTAAGGTCCTTCAAGGGAGAAAGAGTAGCACACACAAAATTAATGCACATAACAAAACACAAAGATTCCAAATTAGCTCAAGTATAAACTCTAAGCCATAGAGTGACAGACGAGAGTGGGCAGGGATGTAGCAGACAAATCATTACCACTTGACTGAGTCTGTGAGGAGATTAAGCCTTTGATTTCATAAGCAATGTAAAGCTATTGGAAGTTTTGAATAGAGGTCAAACTGGTAAGTTGTGGTTATTAAAAATCATTCTGGACTACCTAAGATTTCTAAATAATATAGAGAGAGGAACTAATAGGGTATAAACTAGGCTAAAAGCAGCAGGAATTAAAAATAACTAAGAAATATTGAGGTGTTTGAATGGCAAGGACTTAAATAATTGATTGCATTTAGAAGGGAAAAAATGAAGAGTTGAGAGAAGATTAAAGTGTGTAAAAAAACCCTCAGGTTTCTAAAGAACCATTTGATGGCTAATTTGTCACTCATCATGATGAAAATTATAGGAGTGGATTTGGTGGTTGGTAATGAGTTGAGGGGAAGAGCAGGGATAGAAATGGAACAGAGTGAAGATTTAATTTCATTTTTAACAGGCTAAGTTTGAATTCCCTGAGGGATAGCTAGATGGTGAGATCCAGTAGACAATTAATTACAGAAGTATGGTGATTTAGAAACAGATTTAGTAGAAAGAATCATACATTTAGGTGTTGAAGCCTTTCCTGAATGGCATTCCCCAGGAAGAAGTGTACAAAATAAGAAATAAAGACAAAGGTAGTGCACATCAGCAAATAAGGTGCAGAAGGAAAAGAGCCTCTCAAGTAGCTGTTAACAACTGTTCTTATGCTTCTTTGTAATAATCAGTTTTCTTATTTTTTACAAGAAAAAAGGACTGTGAATTCCCAATTAAATTTATTGTTTTATATTTTAGCTTTTATTGTATGCTCAGTGCCTATAATAATCTCTGGAACATAGTAGGCACTAAATATCTTATTGCATGAATGGAGGAATGATATTTAAGCAATATTTAAGGAAGCATACAGGAGAAAAAAAAATGAGAAAGGTCAAAGAGATTGGTAAATTTGGTGGAGAGCAAAATAAAACATATTCTCAATCTGTAACTGATTCTTAAAAATTATTTAAGAGAATCTGAATACTTGAATTCACACATTCTGGATGATATCTCTAATTCTTCTTCCTAGAATTAAAATGTCATGCTTTTGTAAGAACAGAGTAGAAAAAACATTACAGATGAATCTACCTAGGAAAATATGTTACCTGAAATTCATTCATCATTTAAGTAATCTTAATTTTCCATGTGGACACAAATCAATAATATCAAATTTAACCACAATTCAAGCCCGGCTTCTATGGCTTGTGCAACATAATGCCTCTATAACAAATCCATTTATGTCACAAAATTTGACTCCTTAGCTAAATAGAAATATATGAAAGCCAGCAGTTCTACAATTTTTGCCTCTATGTACATGTAGATTCTGTTTCTTTAGTTTGTTATGCTGCAAACGAGCAATCACTGTATAATTAATCTGTTTGACTTTAAAGTATTCTGTTTCTGAGAAATACCATATTGGTCACCTTAACCAGTGTTTTCATTTCACTGATGCAACCTAAATCATAAATCCATCTGTCATTTCAATAGATTGTTTGGTGGTTAAAGCTATCTTTCTCAAATAAATGTACAAATATCCTTACTAACTAAAAAGTTTTCATTAGGGAATGTTTATAAGATTTTCTATTTTATTTCTTGGAAATATCATGCCTTAGTGGAAAAATTGTGTGTCTGTTTGTATGTCTATATCTCTGTCTACACATTACATTTGTATTTATGTATTCTTTGTGAAGCACTGATTGTCTGGAGCATCTGTTATTACTATGCCCTCCTGTATTTTTTTAACATATATAGTTCTCATTCTAGACTATAATCTCTTTCAAGAAAAAAAGTGTATATTTTGTTCTGCATCTCTCTGTGACTTCTTACCCAATCCTATCTGTATACTACTTGCCACTAGAGATTTTTCATAAATACAATTTTCAAAAATTCCCTACCTGAAACTTTACTGGTTCTATAAATAACTAAAGGAGAAACCTTTAAATAAATGATAATTATTTAATTGTCTCGTTCTTGGGAAATGGAAATAATAGCTTGATACATATAATATATAAATATCTTCCCCAAAAAAACTAATAGAAAAATATATGTGATGAAAATAGAGTCTGTTCTCAGGAGTATAAATCATAGCATTAAGTATATAGTGTAGTAATATTATGTCAGCAATAAAAATAGTACCTATGTTCAAGAAAACAGATTTCATTTTTAATTAACCCAGAAAAAATAAAGTAATGTTAATATCTAGTATTGTAAGAGTATGAGAAATCAATATTCTCATACCTTTTGATGGAAGTATAAATGATATGGCATTTATAAAGGTTAATAAACTGTGTAATAAAATGTCAAATAAACATATCATTTGACCAGTTACATCACTATTAGGACTCTGTCTTTTAGAAGCATTTGTGCATGGACCCAAAGTGTCTGCTCAGTAATGGCCATTGCAGCCCACCTTTCCTAAGGAATAGTAAACAATCCAAGAATTAAATACATTATGATGAATGTAGTTGCTGTACTATGAAACATTATAAAACCATTAAAACAGTGATATGAATCAGTAATTACTGACAGAGAGAAAACTCCATAGTGTTGTTAAAATAAACATGGGAAGAAAATGCTTTACATAAATACAATATAAAGACAGAAAAATAATACTTTTGAAAAACTGTATCTGTGTGTGAGAGACATAAACATCCAGAAATATACACTAAAGCATTTAAAACTAGTTTTCAGTGGAGAGTGAGTAAAAGAGATTTATCATTACACTTAAATGCTTGTATGTTTGATATTTTCATGTTATGCATAGATTACTATTACATTTAAAAGCAGTGCATAATGTATTTTTTCAAGAAGAGCTTTAAATGTGATTTGTCAGAAATATGTCTTGCTAGAACATAAAGATCGTGTGTTCAGGATTTCTGAATCTCAAACAGCTCTGGGCATGGGTTGGTCTTCAAAAACTGGGGAGAAAATAGCCTTTAGTGTTATTTTATATGAAGCTGAGTTATATAACTACCCACATAGATTGTCAAATATTGCTTAATATTTTTACTCACTAGTCTACCATGAAGTCTTGCCATAGCTTTTGGAAGAAATAAGGATTTTTAAATTAAAAAAAAGCAGTAAGAACTAGAGTAGAGCTTTAAAGAACATTTAAGTTTGAGGACAGTAGAGTGAGCTTGGGAGGATGCATGTAACAATGGGACTCACTGAAAATGAAGGGTGTTCCAAGCCAAGTCAGCATAGGGTTATCAAAGGTGGCAAGACCTTAAGCCATGTGGGCATAAAGAAGGTGACATCAGAAGGGCACAATCAACATACCTTTTGTACTATTTTTTTCTAGAAGAAATACAGTTTGTATCCATTCTATTTCATCAATTCACTTTTAAATGTTCATTTTAACTTCTCTGAAAACAGATACATCTTTCAATTAATGGTGTTTTCAGCTGCTGTCAGCCAGGTAGCAGTTATAGGAAACCTGTCCTTGGCCCCTTCCTCCAAAATAAAGAAAACTCCAGCATCAAAGAATATTAGGATTAATTTATGAACTAAATGCTTCCAATGCTATCAAAATAGTTATTCTAAGAATAACTGTTATGGAGTTCTCTCATTTTAAACATGTAAACAGGAAGTAATGCTTTTTATGTGAAGGCTGAGCAAAATATTAGTAAGGTAAGTGTTTCAGTTATAGCAGCAAATAAACTATTTAATTATTTAGGCAACATTAACTTGAACATCTGCTTAGAGGTGGGTAAAGGGCTAGGCTGCAAACTTATAAGATGAAGACAGGATGCTAGACCTAAAGGTACCAATTGGGTCATTTCCACTTGTACAAAATAGGTTAGGATGGCCTACCTACCAATCATAAGTTTCTGTGATTAAGTTAACCTGTAAAAGTGCCTCATAAGGATTATAGTAGACAAATGCCACACACATCTGAAGCATGCTTCTTACATGCTAAAGTGGGATTACAGATAAGAATGAATACATTATCTACTCAATTGCAGCTAGCTACCATCTAGAAAAAAAATATCAAGTTCAAATTGGTTCAGGAATTAATAAACTGCTCTGCACTTGCCTCAAGTGCCTTCAAGCAAGTTAGCTTGGTAACTTCTTCCTAACCCCCATTTTGTCTTTGTTTTAAAGGCAGCTTTTGTGTACAAGAGAATCTTACAATGACCCCCTGGTGCTAACCTCTTATTAGAAAGGCACTTGCGTGTTTTGTATGTTGTCTACAATTTTTATATGCCTTTTCTTTATTATGAGTCTAAAATAATATTTGTAACTCTGAGCTATAAAACCTAGCCCTGTATTTACAGAGTGGTTTTAGCAAAAGCCTCATTCTACATGGTAAGGGTAATATGCAGTAAAATACCTTTACTTCAGTGGATGCTGCAGTAATTTGTAATTATCTAAGGAATGCTAAAGTGTCCCTTCCTACTTACATGCATATCAAAGAACTAAAGCTGTATATTCTGTTGCAAAATGTCACAATAGTAAAATGAGGCACAGCCATTTTTTGGGTAAGAGCTACTAGGAGAAAATAAAATAAAACTGGCCTTAAACTAATAGTATTTGATGTTCAGTGTATATATCAAAGTCTCCTTTATGTTATCAATCTATCAGAGGCATTCACTCATATTTGTTATGTTCTTTCCAGAATCATTTAGCCAAACATTCCCTAGTCTTTCCTAGAAATAGATTTTCATAACTCTGGAAAGCCCTGGAGTTTTTGAGAAATCAAGTGTTCTCAGATGTTCAAGAGTCAGAAAAATTGCAAGTGTCTATATGATAAGGAAAGTGTCCAAATACACAATGTCTGCCTCTGAATAGAGTATAGTATTAAATTAGTAAGGCAATAACTAATAAGCCTATCATGAAGATAAATGTATTATGAGGTCACTGTTGAAGAAAAAATAATGTGGAAAAGGTCAGAAGGCTTTTATTTCCCCTCACCCCATTCCATATTATTCTTTGACACTGTCATAATACTGAATATGAGAAGACAGGTTCTCATCAGTATTGTCCTTAATATTTTGATTAAACCATTACATATTATTTAAATAAATTTATAGTCAATTACTTGTATGTCTGCCTAGCTTACAGTGTTCAATAGGATTTTTTAAATCACAATTTAATGGAGATTAATTCACAAAGCATAAAATTCTCCCTTTAAAGTATATAAATCAGTGTTCTCTAGTACTTTCACAGAGGTGTGCAGCCATCATGCTAATTCCAGAGGCTATCTACCACTACAAAAGAAAAGACCACAGGGCAGAGCCAAGATGGTGGCGTCAGTAGTGTAGTGGAAATATCCTCCCAAAAATATGTATTTTTGAAAATACAACAAATACAACTATCCCTAAAAGAGAGACCAGAAGATACAGGACAACAGCCAGGCTACATCTACACCTGTGAGAACCCAGCACCTTGTGAAGGGGGTAAGATACAAGCCATGGCCTGGCAGGACCCGAGCGTCCCTCACCCCAGCTCCTGGAGGGAGGAGAGGAGTTGGAGTGGGGAGGGAGAGGGAGCCCAGGACCGCTAAACAACCAGCCACAGCCACCTGAACCAGAAGGCAGACTCACAATGCAAGGTGTGCTGGATACGAGGGAAATGGGACATTAAGACCTGTGAGCAGGTCCCAGCAGCTGGCACCCCTGAAACAAAGAAAAGAGAGTGCTTTTTGAAAGTCTTAAAGGGACAGGGACCCTACAGCTGGATGGAGGTGTACCGGCACAAACAGCTCAGCAGCTGGGAACCCGGGGAACTCTGGGTGCCCTAACCCTCTCGATGGCAGCGCAGCTCAGAGGCCCCTCACAGAGATAAACAGACTCCTGCCCATTCCCCCTTAAGCATGACTCTACCATAGAGGCAGTGGCCATGCCCACAGCAACTGCACAGAGCTTCCTTCACAGTGGCAGGGCAAGAATCAGAGACCCTGTTGGTGCACAGATGCCCAGTACAAGCCACTAGAGGTCAACATTCTCCCAGAAGAGGAAGGCCACAAACTATCAAGAAGGGACATTCTCCCAGCCGACACACAGACCAGCTCCCCGCAACTACCTCTATCGCCATGAAAAGGCAGGAGAATTTGATACAGACCAGATCAACCCAGACAGGCTCTCCCGAAAAGGAATCTGTGGAAATAGATCTAACCAATCTTCCTGAAAAAGAATTTAAAAGTAAGGTCATAACCATGCTGATGGATTGCGGATAAATATGCAAGAACTAAGAAGGGAGAACACAGAAATAAAACAATCTCTGGAAAGATTTAAAAGCAGAATGGCTGAGATGCAAGAGGCCATTGATGGATTAGAAACCAGAGAATAGGAAAGCATAGAAACTGACACAGAGAAAGATAAAAGGATCTCCAGGATTGAAACAACATTAAGAGAACTGTGTGACCAATCCAAAAGGAGCAATATCTGCATTATAGGAGTACCAGAAGAAGAAGAGAGATAAAGGGGATAGAAAGTGTATTTGAAGAAATAATTGCTGAAAACTTCCCCAAACAGGGGAGGAAATAGTCACTCAGACCACAGAAATACAGAGAAACCCCAACAGAAGGGACCCAAAGAGGACAACATCAAGACACATAATAATTAAAATGGCAAAGTTCAAGGACAAAGACAGAATATTAAAGGCAGCTAGAGAGAAGAAAAAGGTCACCTACAAAGGAAACCCATCAGGCTATCATCAGACTTCTCAACAGAAACCTTACAGACAAGAAGAGAACGGCATGATATACTTAATGAAATGAAACAAAAGGGCCTTGAACCAAGAATACTATATCCAGCACGATTATCATTTAAATATGAAGGAGGGATAAACAATTCCCAGACAAGCAAAAGTTGAGGGAATTTGCTTCTCACAAACCACCTCTACAGGGTATGTTACAGGGACTGCTCTAGATGGAAGAACTCCTAAGGCTAAATAGATATTACCAAAGAAAATAAAATCACAGCAAAGTAAGCAGACCAACCAAACACTAACTAAAGACAAAAAATAAAATCAACTACCCACAAAAGCAGTCAAAGGAAACACAAAAGAGCACAGAAGAAAACACCCAATATATAAAGAATAGAGGAGGATGAATAAGAAGGTAGAGAAATAAAGAATAACCAGACAGTGTTATAATAGCTCAGAAAGCGAGTTAAATTAGACAGGAAGACATTAAAGAAGCCAACCTTCAGCTTTTGGTAACCACAAATCTATAGTCTGCAATAGCAATAAGTACATATCATTCAATAATCACCCTAAATGTAAATGGCCTGAATGCACCAACCAAAAGACACAGAGTAATACAATGGATAAAAAAGCAAGACCCATCCATATGCTGCCTACAAGAGACTCACCTCAAATCGAAAGACATGCATAGACTAAAAGTCAAGGGATGGAAAAAGATATTTCATGCAAACAACAAGGAGAAAAAAGCAGTAGTAAAAAAGTGTTGAGTAGAGAAAAAAGTGTTGTAGTACCGGTATAAGACAAAATAGACTTCAAAATGAAGAAAGTAGCAAGAGATAAAGAAGAACGTTACATAACGATAAGGGGGCCAGTCCAACAAGAGGATATAACCATTATAAATATATATGCACCCAACATAGGAGCACCAGCATATGTGAAACAAATACTAACAGAATTAAAGGAGGAAATAGAACACAATGCACTCATTTTAGGAGATTTCAACAGACCACCCACTCCAAAGGATAGATCCACCGGACAGAAAATACTTAAGGACACAGAGGCACTGAACAACACACTAGAACAGATGGACCTAATAAACATCTATAGAACTCTACATCCAAAAGCAACAGGATACACATTCTTCTCAAGTGCACATGGAACATTCTCCAGGATAGACCACATACAAGGCCACAAAAAGAGCCTCAGTAAATTCAAAAAGACTGAAATTCTAACAACCAACTTCTCAGACCACAAAGGTATAAAACTAGAAATATATAGTACAAAGAAAGCAAAAAGGATCACAAACACATGGAGGCTTAAAATACTCCTAAATAATCAATGGATAAATGACCAAATTAAAATGGAGATCCAGCAATATATGGGAACAAATGACAACAACACAAAGCCCCAACTTCTGTGGGACTCAGCAAAAGCAGTCTTAAGAGGAAAGTATATAGTAACTCAGGCATATTTAAAGAAGGAAGAACAATCTCAAATGAATAGTCTAACGTCACAATTATCGAAATTGGAAAAAGAAGAACAAATCAGGCCTAAGGTCAGCAGAAGGAGAGACATACTAAAGATCAAAGAAGAAATAAGTAAAATTGAGAAGAATAAAACAATAGCAAAAATCAATGAAACCAAGGGCTGGTACTATGAGAAAATAAACAAAATAGATAAGCCTCCAGCCAGACTTATTAAGAGAAAAAGAGAATCAACACACATCAACAGAAAAAGAAATGAGCAAGGAAAAATCACGGCGGACCCCAAAGTAATACAAAGAATTATTAGAGAGTACTATGAAAGCCTGTATGCTAACAAGCTGGAAAACCTAAAAGAAATGGACAACTTCCTAGAAAAATACAACCTTCCAAGATTGACCCAGGAAGAAACAGAAAATCTAAACAGACCAATTACCAGCAACCAAACTGAAGCAATAATCAGAAAACTACCAAAGAACAAAACCACCAGGCCAGATGGATTTACCTCAGAATTTTATCAGACATACAGAGAAGACATAATACCCATTCTCCTTAAAGTTTTCCGAAAAATAGAAGAGGAGGGAATACTCCCAAACTTATTCTATGAAGCCAACATCACCCTAATACCAAAACCAGGCGAAGACCCCACCAAAAAAGAAAACTACAGACCAATATCCCTGATGAAAGTAAATACAAAAATACTCAACAAAATATTAGCAAACCGATTTCAAATATACATCAAAAGGATCGTACACCATGACCAAGTGGGATTCATCCCAGGGATGCAAGGATGGTACAACATACGAAAATCAATCAACATCATCCACCACATCACCAAAAAGAAAGACAAAAACCACACGATATCAGAGAGGGGGGTGGAGCCAAGATGGCAGGATGAGTAGGACAGTGCGAATCTCCTCCAAAAAACATTATTTTTGAAAATACAACAAATACAACTAATCCTAAAAGAGAGACCAGAAGACACAGGACAACAGCCAGAATACATCCACACCTGTGAGAACCCAGCGCCTGGTGAAAGGGGTAAGATACAAGCTGCAGCGTGGCGGGACCTGAGCCTACCCACCCCAGCTCCCAGTGGGAGGAGAGGAGTAGGAGCAAGGAGGGAGAGGGAGCCCAGGACTGCTAAACACCCAGCCCCAGCCATCCGCACCAGAGGGTACACACAGTGTATGCGTGGGGTCCTCAATACTAGGGAAACAGGACAATAAGACCTTTCAGGGGGTCCTGAAGCCAGCGACCCTCTGACAAAGAAAAGCAAGTGCGTTTTGAAGGTCTTAAAGGGACAGGGACACCACTGCTGGACAGAAGCATGCCGGGTCACAGTCCAGCAGCTGGAAATTCCAGGGAACTCTGGGCACATTAACCCCCTGGGCAACAGTTCTGAGACCCCACATGGAGGTAAACAACCAAAAGCCCCCTCCCATTCCCCCTCAGGTGCCCCACCATACCGAGCAACAGCATGAAACTGGCCACACCCACAGCAAGGGAGCTTCATCCATACCAGCAGGGCAAGTTACAGGGACCCAGTCTACATGCAATTGCCCAACACAAGCCACTAGGGGTCGCACTTTTACCAGTAAAGAAAGGCCAGGAGCAAGGGGAAAGTCTTGGCTTTCCCAGCTGACAGACGATGCAATAGCTCACCATTGCACTTATCAACATGAAAAGGCAAAAAGATTTGATCCAGACAAGACTAACACAGACATCTTTGACATCTGCTACATCTTCCCCTGAGAAGGAACCTGGGGAGATAGATTGAACCAATCAATTGTCCTGAAAAAGAATTCAAAACAAAGGTCATAACCATGCTGATGGACTTGCAGAGATATATGCAAGAAATAAGGAAGGAGAATACAGAAATAAAACAAGCTCTGGAAGGACTTCAAAACAGAATGGACAAGATGCAAGAGACCATTAATGGACTAGAAAACAGAGAAAAAGAACACAGAGAATCTGATGCAGAGAGAGATAAAAGGATCTCCAGGAATCATAGAATTTTAAGAGAACTGAGTGACCAATCGAAATGGAACAATATCCGAATTATAGGGGTACCAGAAGAAGAGAGAGAAAAAGGAATAAAAAGTGACTTTGAAGAAATAATTGCTGAAAACTTCCCCAAACTAGGGGAGGATATGGCCTCTCAGACCACAGCGGTACACAGAAATCCCATGACAAGGGATCCAACGAGGGCAACACAAAGACACATAATAATTAAAATGGCAAAGATCAAAGACAAGGACAAAGTATTAAAGGCAGCCAAAGAGAAAAAAAAGGTCACCTACAAAGGAAAACCCATCAGGCTATCATCAGACTTCTCAACAGAAACCCTACAGGCCAAAAGAGAATGGCATGATATATTTAATGCAATGAAACAGAAGGGCCTCAAACCAAGAATACTGTATCCAGCACGATTATCATTTAAATATGAAGGAGGGATTAAACAATTCCCAGAAGAGCAAAAGTTGAGGAATTTGCCTCCCACAAACCACCACTACAGGGCATCTTACAGGGATTGCTCTAGATGGGAGAACTCCTAAAAAGAGCACAGAACAAAACACCCAACATATGAAGAAGGGAGGAGGAGGAATAAGAAGGGAGAGAAATAAAGAATCATCAGACAGTGTTTATAATAGCTCAATAAGCGAGTTAAAGTGGACAGTAAGATAGTAAAGAAGGTAACCTTGAACCTTTGGTAACCACAAACTTAAAGCCTGCAATGGCAATAAGTACATACCTTTCAATAATCACCCTAAATGTAATGGACTGAATGCACCAATCAAAAAACACAGAGTAATAGAATGGATGAAAAAGCAAGGCCCATCCATATGCTGCTTACAAGAGACTGACCTCAAACCCAAAGACATGCACAGAATTAAAGTCAAGGGATAGAAAAAGATATTTCATGCAAACAACAGAGAGAAAAAAGCAGTTGTTGCAGTAGTAGTATAAGATTAAACTCACTTAAAATTAAGGAAAGTAACAAAAGATGAAGAAGCACATTACATAATGATAAAGGGCTCAATCCAACAAGAGGATATAACCATTATAAATATATATGCACCCAACACAGGAGCACCAACATATGTGAAACAAATACTAACAGAATTAAAGGAGGAAATAGAATGCAATGCATTCATTCTGGGAGACTTAAACACACCACTCACTCCAAAGGACAGATACACCAGACAGAAAATAAGTAAGGACACAGAGGCACTGTAAAACACACTACAACAGATGGACCTAATAGACATCTACAGAACTCTACATCCAAAAGCAACAGGATACACATTCTTCTCAAGTGCACATGGAACATTCTCCAGAATAGACCACATACTAGGCCACAAAAAGAGCCTCAGTAAATTCCAAAAGATTGAAATCCTACTAACCAACTTTTCAGACCACAAAGGAATAAAACTAGAGATAAACTGTACAAAGAAAGCAAAAAGGATGACAAACACATGGAGGCATAACAACACACTCCTAAATAAACAGTGGATCAATGACCAAATCAAAATGGAGATCCAGCAATATATGGAAACAAACGACAACAACAACACAAAGCCCCAACTACTGTGGGAAACAGCAAAAGCAGTCTTAAGAGGAATGTATATAGCAATCCAGGCATATTTAAAGAAGGAAGAACAATCCCAAATGAATGGTCTAATGTCACAATTATCGAAATTGGAAAAAGAAGAACAAATGAGGCCTAAGGTCAGCAGTAGGAGGGACATAATAAAGATCAGGGAAGAAATAAATAAAATTGAGAAGAATAAAATAATAGCAAAAATCAATGAAACCAAGAGCTGGTTCTTTGAAAAAATAAAGAAAATAGATAACCCTCGAGCCAGACTTATTAAGAGGAAAAGAGAGTCAACACATATCAACAGAATCAGAAATGAGAAAGGAAAAATCATGAGGGACCCCACAGAAATACAAAGAATTATTAGCGAGTACTATGAAAACCTATATGCTAACAAGCTGGGAAACCTAGGAGAAATGGACAACTTCCTAGAAAAATACAACCTTACAAGACTGACCCAGAAATAAACAGAAAATCTAAACAGACCAATTACCAGCAATCAAATTGAAGTGGTAATCAACAAACTACGAAAGAACAAAACCCCCGGGCCAGATGGGTTACCTCGGAATTTTATCAGACATACAGAGAAGACATAATACCCACTCTCCTTAAAGTTTTCCAAAAAACAGAAGAGGAGGGAATACTCCCAAACTCATTCTATGAAGCCAATATCACCCTAATACCAAAACCACGCAAAGGCCATACCATAAAAGAAAACTACAGACCAATATCCCTGATGAACGTAGATGCAAAAATACTCAACAAAATATTAGCAAACCGAATTCAAAAATACATCAAAAGGGTCATACACCATGACCAAGTGGGATTCATCCCAGGGATGCAAGGATGGTACAACATTCGAAAATCCATCAACATCATCCACCACATCAAGATAAAGAAAGACAGAAACCATGTGATCATCTCCATAGATGCTGAAAAAGCATTCGATATAATTCAACACCCATTCATGATAAAAACGCTCAACAAAAATGGGTATAGAGTGCAACTACCTCAACATAAGAAAGGCCATATATATGATAAACCCACAGCCAGCATCATACTTAACAGCCAGAAGCTGAAAGCTTTTCCTCTGTGATCGGGTACAAGTTAGGGATACCCACTCTCCCCACTGTTATTCAACAAAGTACTGGAGGTCCTAGCCATGGCAATTAGAGAAAACAAAGAAATACAAGGAATCCAGATGGGTAAAGAAGAAGTTAACTGTCACTATTTGCATATGACATGATATTCTACATGAAAAACTCTAAAGACTAAACTCCAAAACTTCTAGAACTAATATTGGAATTCAGCATAATTGCAGGATAAAAAATTAGCACACAGAAATCTGTGGCTTTCCTATACACTAACAATGAACTAATACAAAGAGAAATCAGGATGAGAATTCCATTCACAATTGCATCAAAAAGAATAAAATACCTGGGAATAAACCTAACCAAGGAAGTGAAAGACCTATACCCTGAAAACTACAAGACACTCTTAAGAGAGATTAAAGAGGACACTAACAAATGGAAACTCATCCAATGCTCCTGGCTAGGAAGAATTAATATTGTCAAACTGGCCATCCTGCCAAAAGCAATATACAGATTCGATGCAATCCCTATCAAATTACGAACAGCATTCTTCAACGAACTGGAACAAATAGTTCAAAGTTCATATGGAAACACCAAAGACCCCGAATAGCCAAAGCAATCCTGAGAAGGAAGAATAAAGTGGGGGGGATCTTGCTCACCAACTTCAAGCTCTACTACAAAGCCACAGTAATCAAGACAATGTGGTACTGGCACAAGAACAGAGCCACAGACCAATGGAACAGAATAGAGACTCCAAACAGTAACCTAAACATATATGGTCAGTTAATATTCGATAAGGGAGCCATGGACATACAATCGGGAAATGACAGTCTCTTCAACAGATGGTGCTGGCAAAACTGGACAGCTACATGTAAGAGAATGAAACTGTGTCACTGTCTAACTTCATACACAAAAGTAAATTCGAGATGGATCAAAGACCTGAATGTAAGTCATGAAACCATAAAACTCTTAGAAAAAGACATAGGCAAAAATCTCTTAGACATAAACATGAGCGACTTCTTCATGAACATATCTCACCGGGCAAGGGAAACAAAAGCAAAAATGAAGAAGTGGGACAGTATCAAGCTGAAAAGCTTCTGCACAGCAAAGGACACCATCAATAGAACAAAAAGGTATCCTACAGAATGGGAGAATATATTCATAAATGACAGATCCGATAAAGGGCTGACATCCAAAACATATGAAGAGTTCATGCACCTCTACAAACAAAAAGCAAATAATCCAATTAAAAATGGGCAGAGGAGCTGAATCGACAATTCTCTAAAGAAGAAATTCAGATGGCCAACAGACACATGAGAAGATGCTCCACATCGCTTGTCATCAGAGAAATGCAAATTAAAACCACAATGAGGTATCACCTCACACCAGCAAGGATCACCACCATCCAAAAGACAAACAAGAACAAATGTTGGTGAGGTTGTGGAGAAAGGGGAACCCTCCTGCACTGCTGGTGGTAATGTAAATTAGTTCAACCATTGTGGAAAGCAGTATGGAGATTCCTCAAAATGCTCAAAAAAGAAATACCATTTGACCCAGGAATTCCACTTCTAGGAACTTACCCCAAGAATGCAGCACTCCAGTTTGAAAAAGACAGATGCCCCCCTATGTTTATCACCACACTGTTTACAATAGCCAAGAAATGGAAGCAACCTAAATGTCCATCAGTAGATGAATGGATAAAGAAGATGTCGTATATATACACAATGGAATATTATTCAGCCATAAGAAGAAAACAAATCCTACCATTTGCAATAACATGGATGGAGCTAGAGGGTATTATGCTCAGTGAAATGTGCCAGGCAGAGAAAGACAAGTACCAAATGATTTCACTCATATGTGGAGCATAAGAACAAAAGAAAACTGAAGGAACAAAACAGCAGCAGAAGCACAGAACCCAAGAATGGACTAATAGTTACCAAAGGGAAAGGGACTGAGGAGGATGGGTGGGAAGGGAGGGATACGTGCGGGGAAAAAGAAAGAGAGCATATCAATTAGCATGTGTAATGTGCGGGTAGGGCACGGGGAGGGCTGTACAACACAGAGAAGACAAGTAGGGATTCTCCAGCATCTTCCTACGCTGATGGACAGTGACTGGAGTGGCGTTTTTGGGGGGCGGACTTGGTAAAGGGGGGTGCGTAGTAAACATAATGTTATTCATGTAATTGTAGATTAATGATACCAAAAAAAAAGTGACCACATATCCATTTGCAGTTAATTCTCATTCCCGCCTAACTCCTGGCAGCCATTAATCTACTTTCTATATATTTTTACCTAACCTGAAAATTTCTTTATATATGGAATCATATAATATGTGTTCTTTAGTGACTGGCTTCTTTAATTTAACATAATGTTTTTAAAGTTCATCCATGACCTAGTTGTGTTAGTGCTCCATTCTTTTGTCAAATAATATTCTATTGTAAGAATTTATCATTTTGTTTATCTGCTCATCAGTTGGTGGACATTTAGGGTGTATCTTCTTTTGGACTATTATAAATAGTGCTGCTATGAACATTGATGTAAATGTTTTTGTGTGGGCATACTCTCTAACTTCTCTGAGGTTTAGACGAGAGAATAGAATTGCTGAGTTGTATAGTAATGCTATACTTGACATTTTTGAGGAACTGCCAAACTTTTCCAATGTAGCTGCATTATTTTACAATCCTCACAATAAACAACTTTGAAGATTCTGATTTTTCTACTTCCTCAATGCTTCTTCATTTGTTCTCTTTCTGTCCTGCAGACTATATAATCTCAATTGACCTGTCCCAAAATTTTTCCAATTCTTTCTTCTGGATGCTCAAATCATTTCAGTTATTGAAGTTTTCAATTCCAAAATTTTGTTTATTTTTTAATAATTTTTATCTCTTCATTGATATTTGTTATTTGTGAGACATTGTTCTCAAACTTTTCATTATTTCCTCATATATAGTTTTCTTAGATCTTTGGCCATATTTCTAATAACTACTTTAAAGAAGTTTAAACTATTAATTAGTCCAAAATCTGAGCTTCTTCTAGGACAATTTCCAGGACTTATATTTTCTTTGAATTGTCTAAACCATTTTTGTTTTGTTTTGTTTTTTTGCATGCTTCACTTGTTTACCTGGGTATTTTAAATAAAATATAGTTCTATTCTAAGTCTTTGGCCAGTTCCTTGTTTGCTCCAAATGATATCACTGCCCTGACCAAATTCTGAATGATAGAGATTTCCCCACTGAGAAAAATCTTGATCAGGTCAACTAAAGAAGAGTTCTGTGAATGAAGTTTGTCTAGGCAATTGCCAAATAGATAATATAGTTACAATTCTATGGGAATGAGATGTTTTTAGGGGGCTCCAAACCTGTTCTCATACCTGCAGAGTGTGTCAGGCCACTAGTTTCAAAACTACCTTGGAGCTGGGGTAAAGGTTGGTGGAAATAGAGCAGGTGAAACTCTAAAAAAATCACTGCTATTACCATGTTTCAGTTTTTTAAAAATAAATGGCCATCAGATTGGTCCAAACCTTTGGTTGATTTACAGAATTTGGAAAATGTTGATCATTTTTGTCATTTTCCTCATAGCTTTTTTTGAAGAATAAATTTTGGGGATCCTTATATTATTCCAAGCATTTGCCCTGTTCATTGGGTTTTTTATATCTTGCTGTTCTTACTTATTGCTATGGATTTCTGGACACTAAAACTTGGCCTCAATGTGTCTTTCCAGCCTCATCTCTGTGTTCTTTCTTACATATACTTTATAATACGTTGAACCATCTGTTTTCCTATACTACTATGGCCTTTATTATACCCTAGCTTTGTTTTTACTATTCTTTCTGACTAATTCAGATTTGCTTACTTTGGTTTTAAATAGCTCCATTGAATGCATTTTTTAAAAATAGTAAGTATGCCAAAAAATTATAATGGTAGCATCTAACATTTCTTGACATTATAACATCAGCTAGCCTCTATTTTAAGCACTTTGCATTATCTCAATTAATCCTCACAAAAATCAATAATGCAGATAGAATATGAAGAAGCAGTTTTTCTGATAAAACAGTATTTGTTTAAAATCTTAACACAGTCTTCGAGTAAGAAGGGACAGAAGCCACCAGCACTATTTTAAACTTGGGTTATCAGGTTGAAGTCGCCTGATTGAGAAGAGAGAAAAGGATAAACTTTAAGGGCAACTATTTTGAGCTAATTTTTGAATGTGCTGAGTTTATGGGACACCCAAGTGAAGAAAGGCAGCCAGCGGTTGGATATATGAAACTGCAAGGCATGAGAGAGGTCAGTTTTGGAGATGTACATTAGGGATTATGAATATGTAAGTAGTATTTCAAATTTAGGAGTGAATAAACTTGACAAAATAACCAATACGACGTAGCAGAATCTGATGATGGAAATTTGAAGGTATCCAAAATTCTAGAAAGAGCAAATTAGGGAAAGAAAGAGATTAAAAGCATGTCAAGCGTGAAGAATAGACAAAACCTAGGTTAGCATTATGGCTTGAAGGTATATTCTTAACAGTATCTCTCATACTTGACATGGGAAAGAAATGATGAGTACAGAGGTGCACAGCCTTATGGACAGCAAAGAAGGAAATTTCAGTAAGTAGAAAGGAAGGTGTTGGCTAGAAGACCTAAAGAAAGTAGTGAGGATCTGAGAACATTACCTGGAGGGAAATGGAAAACCCTGTTGACACGGGTCACCATGCTGTATGTAGTCCATCAGAAATGATTGCTTGTAATTGTGTAATGGTCCTAGAGACTCTAAGGTTATATGACTGACTGGGCCAAGGTTCAGAACTCTGAAGACAACGAAGAAGAAACACGTTCTGATTTTCATGTCAAAGTGTGTTCATTTTGCCACATACATTTTTCAGTTTCATATTGCACTGCAATAAGCTTTAGGGAAAAAAAGGAAATATGCATGTAATAATCAAAATTATTTATGCAGATATAAATATCTTGGGGCATTATATTTTTATACTAGTTCAATTATTTATTATGGTAGAGAGGAATCAAATCTAGCTAGAAAGACACTTTTTAAAATTACCATCCTTTGCTGTTTAATTCAAATTCAATTTTTTAATGAGGTCTGTAGTATGTTTGTATGATGTTTTAGCATGGATAAAAAATAAAATGGTCATACATTTGTTGCTTTGCTTTTCATTTCTAAGTCAAAGAAAAAATATTAAAGCAATTTTGAATTTACATTTTTAGTCACTTAAAAAACTTAAAATTCTAATAACAGAATAATACTAATAAAATAATGTACTTCTTAAAATTTTATTATTCTATTAGGATTATTTTAAAAATTTGTAACCATAATTTTGTTTATTAAAGAAACACAGTTTTGTCAAGGTAAAAATGGCATAGAATTCAAGGGCAACTATAACTCCAGGGGGAAAATCGCAGGGCAAAATACCTTTGAAACTGAAATCAGTCAAAGGGAGAAATTAATTTAAGAAACCCATTTATTTCTTACAGTCATCCCGTCTCTCTGTCTCTACCCAGCTGCAGCAGAAAAGAGAGTTCCCCAACCTCTCTGTCCCAGATAAGCCTTCCCTCACCCATGTAATTACCTATTAATATGGAGATAGACTACTTCTCTCCATGCCTTGGAAACACTTATTGATATGGAGATGCACTAAAGCAAGGTGAGAGAGTCTGGAAATATTGCAATTTTACTCAAGGCCCACCCCTCCAGAAATTTCACCTTACAATCTGCACATTCCCCATTTTCTGCAATGGCCCCTGTGTGAAAAAAATGGAGCATTGTAACCAGACTAATAACATAAAATCATGAATCCTCAAGGCAGAAGATTCAGTTAGGTTCAAAGTCCTATGCAGATTAAGTCCATAGCTTGCCCATCCCATAGTCAGTAGATGAACAGGTAGAAGTTCAGAGCAATCGTCACATGGCAGCTGCAACCAAGGGGCATATCCAGGCCACAAGGACTGTAGAAGGAACCTTAAGGGTGATAAGATACATGTTTTAATGACACCAACAGAGGCAAATATTGTCCATACATGGAAGAGAACAGTCCTGTGATAGAACAGCAGCAGGAATGGGATCTTGTACTGGTCTAGTATACCAGACTTTCACCCCTCTCACTGTGGGAGTTACATATGGGTCAATATATAGGGCTACAAGAGGTACAGACACTGGCCATAAAGATAAAACTTCCCCATAAGATGTTCTTACCTCTCAGATGTTTTGGGCACACTACAGTGATCTTTGGGGGCCACTCTGCTGTTACTCTAGGAATACACATGAGGCCAGCTTCTAGGCCTTTTACCAAAGGTGCCAGAGGGTTCCTTTGGCATAAGATGTTCTTACCTCTCAGATGTTTTGGGCACACTACAGTGATCTTTGGGGGCCACTCTGCTGTTACTCTAGGAATACACATGAGGCCAGCTTCTAGGCCTTTTACCAAAGGTGCCAGAGGGACCACCATTGCTGATCCATGTGTCAAAATGTCCAGGGCCACATCCATTCAACAGTGTCTCCAGGGTTTAATGCAGTAGGGACTGGCAGCAGCATGTTGCTCTACTGGCCATTTACTGGCTTCAATAACTCCTTTTGATGTGCACATGCAGTTATATAGAAGAGACAGCAAGGTGTGTTAGCATATCCACAGGGCTCAAAGCTCTTTTGTGGGGCTTCTCATTCAAATGCTGTAGCACTGTCCATAAGTGAACTGACTAGCCCTGTAGACTATTGGTGTCTAACTTCAGGCTAGATTTCAATAAACAATTGTACCTCTCTATCATACCTGCCCCAGTAGGATTATATGATACATGAAACTTCCATTTTATTCCTAATTGCTGCAACAATCCTTGTAACCCATGTCCAGTAAAGTGGGTGCCTCAATCCCTCTCAATCACTGTGGCTGGCCATAGGCTGCAAAGAGATGCTCTAGGCCCCTCTTGAGGATTAGCTGATCTACATAATGTGCAGGAAAAGCAACAAACAGGCCAGTAGCTGTGTCCACATATCATGCCATACTGATATCCTTCTGATATGAGTAGAGTCCCAATATAGTCCATTTGCCACTTGAAAAAGGGTATTGGCCCCTTTACTATTTTTCCATGTTGCTGCAGGACTCAGTGTAAGTCCCTCTTTGAGAACACGAGGTACTTTTCCTGGGCTCTGCTGACTTCTTTGAAGAGCAAAGGGAAGCTTCACCAATGGCCTACAATCCACATTGTCTTCTGCCCTTTGTGCAACAAATGCTGATATAACCATTGGGCCGCATCAGAGGCAGGCTTTCCTTCTAGCCAGCACACTTGGGCCAAAGTGTCTGCTTCATCATTCCCTGGGGATGCCAAAGACAAATGGCCAGTCACATGATATACAGTAACAGTATTAGTCTGACCAGAGACCCATAGGTCATGACACAACTCTTGCCCCCAAAGGGGCTGGTGACCATCCATCCAGTTGGCATGGTACCATATCGGTAGCCACATGGTCAAGCCCCGACAGACGGCCAAGCTATCAGTGCAGATAACTATAGGGGAGGGCTCCTGGGTGATCATGAGCCATACTGCAACTCAGCCCATTGACTGCTCTTCCCCTCTCCATCCTCCATCCATATTGTCTTAGTCTTAGTCTTATGATGAAAAGCCACAGTTCTCCACTTCAGGGTCTGCCCACTACTGGAGCTGTCTGTATACCAGGCATCTTCAGGTATAGGGGCTTTTCCCTTCTGATAAGGACTCTTGACTGCCAGTGGTTCAAAAGTAAGTTCTTTCTGCTTTCCACTTGTATAGGTTACTGGCTCCAATTAGCATTGGAGTTCTCCATTTAAGGGGCTAGTAGAGAAGGGCTACACTGCTGTAAATATGCACTCCATTTGGCCAGAGTAGGCATCTGTGCCACACCACTCCATGGCCTTTCAGTCCAGTCTCATACTACCCTGCAATGGGATAGGTGGTTATTACCTTGACCAGAGCTGTTCTGGTAAAGGCTCCATAGCCAGCAAGGCATGATACACAGCAGCCAGTTACTTCTCTGTCAAGGTATACCAGACCTCTGCTCCTTTCCATAGTTGGGATGAGAATTCAATAGGTTGGCGTGTCTGTTCAAGCCACTGCCAAAGACACCATCCATAACCATCTTCAGTTATATGGACATCACAGGGCCCTGATGAGTCCATTATACTCAAGGCCTGTACAGCCTTGCCTGTTTGCTTAGCAGCAGTAAAAGCAGCTGCACATGTCTCATCCCAGTCCCACCTGATGCCCTTTCATACCAACCAGTATGAGGGCTTCAGAGTTTGTGCCAAGCGCAGGGAAAACACTCTCCAGTAGACCAAAAGACCCAAAAACTCTTGTAATACTGCCACTGTGGTAGGAGTAGGGAAAGCCTGGACCTTGTCTATGACTTATTCAGGAATAACTTAGTTTTACCTGACCAAACAACCCCCAAGAATTTTACAGACAAACCAGTTTCCTGAACCTGGTACTGTTCACAGGCCATCCTTTCTCCCGTAGATGCTGCATCAGTCTAGGAACCTCCCCTTCTAAATCAGAAAGAGAATCAGAAGTGAGCATAATATCATCAATGTAGTGATACAGCCACACCATTTGCAGTTTCTTCCATGTGGCCAAATCCTGGGCTACAAGTCTGTGACAAATGGTGGGACTGCATAAGTGTCCCTGGGGAAGGACAGTGAATGTTCACTGCCAGTCTTCCCGTGTGAAGGCAAACTGTTCCTGACTTTCCTGTGCTTTGTCAATAGAGAAGAAAGCATTAGCAAGGCCTACCACATAATGATATGTCCCTAGTTCATGACTAAGTGTGTCCATAAGGGCTGCTATAGAGGGGACAGCAGCATGCAAAAGGATTTTATTCAATTCCATACAGTGCACGGACATACACTGTCTGGCTTTTTCACTGGCCACACTGGGGAATTAAAAGGATTATGAGTGGGCTTTATGATGCCCACCTTCTCCAACTCCTGTACAGTTTCTCCAATTGCCTTGTGCCCTCCATCCAGTTTATACTGCTTAGTACTTGTCACTTGCCTAGGTATTGGCAAAGCTACAGGTGGGTGTTTAGCATGTCCCTTCAGAACTGCCTTTACCACAGATATCATCAGTCTGAATTCACCTGCAGTGGTCTGTAACCACAGGCCCTGCAGGATATCTACCCCCAAAACTATATTCCAGGATGGCAGAAATGTACACAGTATACTCCTTTGGGGGTAAATGTCCTATCCTCAATGGGATTTGGACTTTCTTCACTCTAATTGCCTTACCCCATAGCCATCATCACATCAAGAATCCCAGAAAAATGCTCAGGATTGCCATAAATCAGAGAATATTCAGCTCCTGTGTCCACCAGAGCCAGAACATGTACATTCTTCTACAATGTGACCTCTATTCCCCACCACATCTCCCAATGTTGGGGCCTTGACTCCCCTCGGTCAAAACATAATGCCCAATTGTCATTCTGTGGGGGTGAGGGCCCAGACAGAACCTGAGTATTATACCCCAGGAAGTCTTTCTGGACACAGGCCGGATATGGGACTTTGTCTCTGGCTTCCATGTCCAGGACTTGAGCAGCTGGAACTGCTACTCTGGCTTTAATTGGTGCCACAGTTCTAACAACATCCTATTGGGCTGCCCATCACATTTTTCTTTCACTACCCTGGCCTTTATCAAATCAACCCATATCTCGTTCCTTGAGACCTTCATGGGGCCCTTTTACACCTCTTCTTTCAGTCGTATCCCATACTTCCTTCTGTTCTCTTATTGTTTCAACCTCCCCCAGATCTGTTAAAGTACAAGTAGCCTCATTTATGGGTTTCCCTATGTGGGAGGTAAGAATAGTCACTAGAGACCCAAAGAGAGATGTGGGAGCTGTATGCAGCATGAGATTTCTCATTCCTATGGTGAACAACTCTTCATCAGGGCCCTGGGGGTCAAGATTATAGATGACATTGTTCATGTCCAATTCCTGCAACATCTGTTGAAGCTCTGTATACATTTTCCAACTAGTGGGCAAGTTTGGTAAATCACCCTGATTAGGCTAAACTTCTCTGATGGCTGCTGTCAGCCAATCCAGAAGCACCCCATTCTGTGAGGTGTGATGGGCACTTTGCAACTGCTGCTGGAGAGCATGGTGAGTCATTGGGTAAGCCAGTCAACTCATTTCAGATCCTGACATAGCAATGTTTTCCACTCCCATATCCCAGAGACACAAAAGTCATGTAGACAGAGGTTCCGATGGCTTCTGCCTGTACCAGATACTCATGTCCACCAGCTCATCCTGGGTATAGGGGTGGAGCAGGAAGTGCTCCACAACCTGGGGAGGGGGCAGCTCCTCCCCATGAGGAGCCCAAGGTTGTTGCATTTTTGCTTTCTTAATTACAACCAGGTGGGCCTTTAATACTGGAGAAGCTGGTGCCTCGGGCAGTGGCCTTGGCAATAGATCAGCCCCCGGCCACACCCCCTCATCCTCTCCTGACATCTCCTCTACCATCTCCAGGGCTGAAGACATTGCTCTTTCCTATCTCTCCCCCACAACCTCCCACAACACAGACTCTCTTGCTGCCGCCCCTCTTGCTACTGCTAAGGAATCTTTAAGAAGCTCAACCAGTCCTCTCAATAACTGTCTCTCTTCCTTAAGGGCATCCCATAGGTCATCTCCAAGCTCCTCCAGCAGTGCTGAAGTGTGTCTCTGTCCTGCAGAAGTCTCTTTCTCTCTCCTTTATAATCCTCACTCTCTCCTTGATAACACTTTCTACTATCTTGATGAAAAAAGATCCTACAATCCCAGCTGTTACACGGCCACTCAGGACCTCTAAGCAGTCTTCCATCTGATGGAGGGCTAATTCTGCAACTTCTGGTGTCTCCACCCTTCCCCTGTTCTGGGGAAAGCTCCACCCCTCTAGAAGGTGCTAGACCAATTCCCCTCTAGGGGCTCCCCAGTTGGAAGGCCCACATATAGAAGTTTCCTGAATGAATCTTCACCCTCTACAGCTGCAGGCACTTGGGCCTCCCCTCATCCCTAGAGGCAGCCCACCCAGGAGTCACACCCATTTAGACAGATTTCAGATTCAGAGTTCCTGCCGACTACCACCAGATGTAACTCTGGAGGGAAATTGCAAGGCAAAATACCTTTGAAACTGAAATCAGTCAAAAGGAGAAATAAAGTTTAAGAAACCCATTTATTTCTTATAAGCAGTCATCCTGTCTCTTTCTTGACAGGCTGCAGCAGAAGAGACCACACCCCACTTCTCTAGTCCAGATAAGCTTGCCCTTGTAATTGCCTATTGATATGGAGATGGACTACTTTTCTCCACCCCTTGGAAACACCTATTGATATGGAGTGCACTAGAGCCAGGCAAGAGATTCTGGAAATATTGCAATTTTACCCACAGCAGCATACAATAACATTTTCAAGAATCTTATTTTTTATGATAACCATCAATATTAAAATAATCTGAAACTTGAATATGGAATTACTTAACAAGGTGGAAATTATTTCCAGTATAGCTAGATAACTAAAATTTTATGGAATTAATATTCTGTTTCTAGATTGTTAACTTGCCAATAAACATAATGTCCCACAAAATTGGTTAATTTCACCATCTTTGTTAATATTATTATTCGGTAATGCTGTGAATTTCACAGATCCATTCTAGAACTTGCATATACATGTATAAATATATTTTCAAATTTTGAATATAACCATATTTTAACAAAATGAAGCTTATCCTTGAGAAATCAAATTTTCATTAAATCTCATAATTCATATAAAATACAAAGTCTTTTTGGCAAAGTTTAATTAACTGTTAATCTTTTAAAGACCATATAAATAAATATTTTATAAATTTAAAATAAATTAAAAAACAGTAATGTCAGGATCTAGATTGAATATTTATGAGGATACATATTCATGACCTAGAACTGGTGAGACAAATTACCATAACCTTGGCAGTTTACTCAACAGAAATTTACTTTCTCAATGTTTTGGAAGCCAGAATTCTGAAATTAAAGTGTTATCAGGGCCACATTCTCTGGAGGCTTCAGGGAACAATCTTTCCTTGCTTTTCCCTGATTCTGCTCTGTCAGCATTCCTCCTTGTCTGCCCTGACTTCTACTTCTTTCTCCTCTTTCAGTCTTAACCACTTCTGCCTTCTATAAGGGCACTTATCATTGGATTTAAGGCCCACCTGGATAATCTACTCCTCTCAAATTCCTTAGCTTAGTCATAGTTTTGCCATATAAGGTAATGGTCACTCTTTTGTAATAGAACACAATATTCACTTGTTACGAGGATTAGGAAATTAATATACTTTAGGGAGACATTTTTTTCTCTGCCTATATCAGGGAAGGATATAAAAATGTTTCGCATTTGACTCATTTTTCTTCTGAGTATTTTGCTCAAATCAAGTATTATCTTTTGCCATTTAAAATGTTATTGCAATAGTAACAGCTATAGTTACATCCCACTGATTGACTAATTCCATAATTAAATAATTAAAAAACTATGTATCACTAATTTCAATCTCTAAATTGCTCAAGGCTAAGTATCCACTGCTACTGCGCTTAGCCTCCTATCTTCAACTTTCCAAAACAGTTCATTTCCATTTTTCTTGATCCAATTCATTCTTTATTCAAACTACTCATGTAATTTACTGAGAAATGTGGAAAAATATGAGGTAATAACTTAGTGAGAGTGTGTGTGTATTTGCATGTGTGTATGTTTGTAACTCTAGGATATAAACTTTATATAAACACTCACTATTTGGATCTATGAAAATACTATCAAGATTGAAACAAATGAATAATTAGTAATAAATTTAGTAAGACAAGTACACAACCTGTAGTCTGGAAACTACAAAATATTTGTAGAAGTAAATGGAAAGATATCTCTGTTAATGGAACAGAAGACAATATGTGTATATATATTAGGATGGCATGTTCCTAAATTGATCTACAGATTCAAAACAATCCCTATTAAATCTCCAGATTTATTTTTTGCAGAAATTGAAAAGCTGGTTAATTTATATGGAAATGCAAGGAACACAGGATAACCAAAATAATTGTGGAAGAAAAGGACAAAAGTTGAATACTCACACTTCCTAAGATCAAAACTATTGCAAAGCTACAGGACTCAAGTGAGTGTGGTCCTAGCATGTGGGTAGGCATATAGCTCAATGGAATAAAATTGAGAGTCCAAAAATAAGCCCTTATTTTTATTGTCAATTGATTTTCAAAGTGGTGTCAAGATAATTCAGTGGGGTAACATAGTTTTTCAACAACTGTTGCAAGGACAATTAATTATTTTTATATGCTAAAGAAGTAATTTAACCCCCTTATGATACCATGCAAGAAATATCTACAAATGGACCATAGCTAAATAAGGGCTAAAACTGTGATACTCTTAGAAGAAAACATAAACTAAACCTTTATGATCATGTGTTAGCCAACAGTTTCTTCATTGGAAGTTTGTCTTTATTTCTGTTGAGTATATACTTAGGAATGGAATTGTGCAACCATAGTAGCTGTATTTTGACAGTTTGAATAACTGCCAGGCTGTTCAGTGTGGTGTTAAGATAATTTTCACACAAATATTTGTAAATGAACTTTTATAGCAGCATTATACATAATAGCCAAAAAGTGGAAACAATTCACATGACCACCATCTAATAAATGAGTCTCCAAAATGTGCTCTATTAATACAATGGAATATTATTTAGCAATAAATAGGTTGGAGTGTTCACCACTATGGCATAAATGAACCTTGTAAATAGTATGTTAAATGAAAGATACTCCTTTTGTCTTTCTTGATCCAATTCATTCTTTGACAAAGAACCCATATGTCTGAGTCTATTTATATGAAATTCCCAGAATAGGCAAATCTATGGAGACAGTAAGTGAATGAGTGGTTGCCTACACCTGGAATTGAGGGGTGAGAAATAGGTAGTAACTACTAATGTCTATGTGTATTTTGGGAGGGTGAGAAAAATGTTCTAAAAGTAGATGGTGGTGATGGTTGTACAGCTCTGTGAATGTACAAAAAGCCATTTAATTGGAGACTCTAAATAAATTGTATGATATGTGAGCTATAGCTTATAAAACAAGCCACCCTAAACATTTTTAAACTAAAAGAATATTTCTTAGGAGAAAATTTTAAATGCAAAATCATTTACATAGGATGATCTAAAAATACAAACTGAAAATGGACTTTTGTTTCTTCTTCTATGTTTTGATGTTTTCATTTTTGCACAGCATCAACCAGAATGAGGAATAAGAAGCAGAGTAGGAGCTGATCTTTCAGAAGATCTGGCAAGGGAGGCAATTGGAAATTCCCTTCAAAGGCATCTTTTTAAAGCTGGGTTATAAAACATTGTCAAGGTGAGCAAGAGGATAGTTGGTGAGAAAGAATGTCACAAATTCTGACAATTTGTTTAAATCTGAAAACAAGCCTTTGTTTTGGTCTCTATGAGAGATGGCCACCTGTAACAGAGAAGCCGCTTCGTATCTTGCAGGGGGCCTGGAGTGCAGCCCAATGACAACTGCATTCTTTACTTCCTTATAGTCTACTGCTATGTATTCCAGATAATGTGGACTTACATATCATATCAGCTAACTTTAATAAAATTGACCTTCAAATGCAAGATTGTCTTAAAATTCTTCCTGCAAAGAAATACTTCATGTAAGCACAAATAAGGAAAAAGAAAATGATAGTATTGACAATTCACCTTACTAAAATTTCTCCCCTAGAAATATTAAGAGGTTAATGAAGAATTGTCTAATCAGATTTGATAAAAGTTTTACCAAGAAAATCTGAACTTAAAAAGATACCTTTTGATATGTTAGATTGATTTATGTTCTTGTTAGAAATAAGATTTATGAATTAAATTTATGAATATATGAAATTTATACAGTTCATAATTTACAGGTAATCAAAAGCAACACATATTTTAAAATGAGAAGTTTTTAGGATATTATCAATACAGTTATTTGCAAATGAAAAATAATGATTACCATGCCTTATAATGATTCATGAGATAAGTTAACAGGACAGTTTTTTATTCTGCATAGGTGTAACTACAGGGAGAGGAAATTCAGTTGCAAAATACCTCTAAAATTGCAATCAGTCAAAGGGAGAAATAAAGTTTAAAACCCATTTTTTGCTTACAAACTCCTGGTCTTCAGTGGCTACCAGGATATCATCTATATACTGTAAAAGAGTTAATTCTGGCTGTTTAGATCGGAACTCACTTAGATCTTCATGTAGGGCCTCATCGAAGATGGTTGGCAAGTTCTTGAATCCTTGGGGGAGGCTGGTCCAGGTGAGCTGGCTGTTAATTCCTTTTTCCGGGTCCCTCCACTCAAAGGCAAAGATGTTCTGGCTCTTAGGTACCAGGGGCAAGCTGAAAAAGGATCTTTTAAATCTAGGACTGTATACCAGGTTTGGGTAGGAGGCAATGAGCTGAGGAGGGTGTACGGACTTGGGACCGACGGGTGTACATCTGTCACCTGTTTGTTTACCTCATGCAAATCTTGGACTGTTCGACTGTCAGTTGAGTTCGGAATTTGGACTGGTAATAGGGGGGTATTCCATGCTGACTGGCAAGGTCTCAGTATGCCTAACTCGATAAATCTCCTAATGTGTGGAGTGATTCCAGCTTTTGCCTCAAGTGGCATCAGGTATTGCTGAACCCTGTCTGGATCCACCTGATTTCAGTTCTATAAATATTTCCGGCCTATGTTGAGCTAATCCTACACCCACTGTCTTGGCCCAGGCTTGGGGAAATGTCTGTAGCCAATATTTTAAGTCCTGCCTTGGTGATAAGGGTGCCTGGTGCAGGTGGTACTCATCTTCGAGGCTTATAGTGAGCACCTATATTGGATGTCCTTCTTTGTTTAGAATTTTTGGCCCCTCTGGGTGGAAGCTAATTTGTGCCCCCACCTTGGTGAGCAAGTCTCGGCCCAATAAGGGGTAGGGGCATTCTGGGATGACCATGAACGAGTGAGATACCTGGCCCACACTGAGGTACACCGTCCTTCAGGTAGTCCATGAATATTGTTTCATCCCAGTAGCTCCCTGTACCCACGAGGTTTTATCTGCCAATTTTCCCTGAGGTTGTAATAGGACGGAGTGCTGAGCTCCGGTGTCCACAAGGAATTCTATAGGTTGCCTCTCCACTTTTAGGGTTACCCTGGACTAGGAGAGGGGTGCTGAACCCCATCACCCCTAGTCATCAATGCCTTTGGTACCCAGGATAGTAATGGGGGCCTTTTTGGGTTTCTTGTTAGGACAGTCTTTGACCCAGTGGCCTTCCTCTTTGCAGTATGCACACTGGTTCTTATTTAACTTGGTGCGGTTCCCTCGGATAAGGTCTTCCTTACCTTTCCAGTGGCCAGTTTCTTAAGGTGTCTCTGTCGCTCCTGAGAGCTATCTGCAGTCGTAGCCAGCAATATTTTAGCCAAGTTTTGAGTTTGGCGGTCGTTTATTCTCATCTGTAGTTCTTCTGGGCTCTCTCGATTACATAAAACTCTTTCTGTCACTACTACCGGGTCCTGAAAGCTCCTTTCTCCTAATCTCTCCACTCTCTGTAATTTTCTCTTTATGTCTGGAGTGGCTTGGTTAATGAAAGCCATAACTATAGCGGCTCTATTCTCTGGAGCTTCAGGATCCATGGGGGTGTACTGTCTAAAGGCCTCCATGATTCTTTCTAGAAATGCTGTTGGGCTTTCATCCCTGCCTTGTTGAACATTATATACCTTAGCCAAATTGGTGGGCTTTCGTGCAGCCTCCCTGAGACCTGCCAACAGAGTCTGGTGATAGACCTGGAGTCTCTCCTTACCTTCGCTGAATCATAGTCCCAGTTTGGATGAGAGAGAGGAAAAGTAGCATTTATGAGATCTGGGTTCTGGGTAGTCTGTCTATTGTCACCCAGAACTGACTTCTGGGCTTCCACCTGGATCCTTTCTCTCTCCTCAGTGGTGAAAAGAACCTGTAAGAGCTGTTGACAATCATCCCAAGTGGGTTGATGGGTAAAAAGAACAGTGTCTAAGAGGTTAATAAGATCTTTGGGGTTTTCTGAGAACTTAGCATTCTGAGTTCTCCAGTTATAGAGGTCGCTAGTGGAGAATGGCCAATAGTGCATTGGCTATCCTGTTTCATCAGGGGGCCCTGCAGCATGCAGGGGGAGGACAGTTGAGTCAGTGAGTCCTTGACTGAGGGCCGCCTGATGGACTCGGCCCCTTGTCCATGCTGCAGGTCCTTGCACAGGTGCTCCTCCTTCAGGAACAGGAACCGGTTCCCCTCCATCTGGTTCTACTGGCTCTGCCGGCGGAGCTGTTGGGAGGGGCTGATAGGGTGGTAGAAAGATCAACTCCTCTGAGATGGTGTCCTGCAGGACTGGGTAAAGGGAGGGTTTGGTTTCTTTAGGTCCTGAGTCTCTCTGAGACTTTGGGACCGGACCTCATAGGGCCAAGACTTTGGGTATGGAGCCTGTCCTGAATGGAAGGAAAGGTTTAAGCCATGAGGGAGGATTTTCAATCAGGTCTTGCCAGACTAAGATGTAGGAAATTCAGCCTGGAAGGCCCTGGGCTCCTTTCCTGAAGATAATACCTTTAACCAGCAAAAGAGTAGTTAGATCAAAAGTTCCCTCCGGCGGTCAGCCAACCTTAAAGGACAGCCACTCAGAGGGGCAGAAAACATGAAATTTTCTCTTCCTGATGTCCATGCTCAAATTGTGAGCCCTCTCCCTAACATCTGAAAAATGGTCTGTCATGAGAGATAAAGGAGTCATCTGTGTCTGTCCCATTTCTTCCATCAACAACAAGACTAAGATAAACATGATAACCAACAAACAGGCACCTACAGAGAAGAATCTGCCACGGCCGCAGAAGCAAAACTGAAAGTAAGTTGAGGGCCTGTTGGACTGCAGCGGCAGCTGTCTTTCCTCACAGATGAGGACTTTGTCCTCCAGACAGGGGCCAGGGACGTCTCCCAAGACTCCCAGTCAGCGACCCGCCAGTGTGTCTGCTTAAGTCAATGCCAACCCTGATACAGATTGGAGCTCCTACAGGCTTATACAGGCTTGTTCATGAACAAAAACAGTGAGACACAGACAAAGACAGACAGACAAAGACAGACAAAGACAGTCACCAGCTGGCACTGGGCCCTCTGGGTTGGGAGTCCTGGGGCTCTCTGGGATCCCAGATGAACCCCCAAATGTTGTGACCAAAGTTGTGAATCCCAGGACACCACCAAGGAGCCAACACTGATGCAAAAGCAAAGAGCTTTTATTCGAGCTAGCCCAAGCTCAGTCTCACACCTGCACCAACACAGTGGCCAGGTGCCAGAGAAAGAGAGTGAGTTTCAAAAACACAAAGGTTTTATGGGATTCTAGGATGGTTGGTGGGGTGATGGTCGTGGCTCTGGCTTATTGGTTGGGTCTAGGGGTAGTTGGTGGGTGATAGGTCATGGCTCTGGTTGATTGGCAGGGTCTAAGGGTGGTGGGTAGGCTTCTTGCTGACTGGAGGAGAGAGAGAGAGACCAAGATCTGATTGGCTGCTATAAGATCTGGGTCCTGATTGGCTGAGGTAGGATCTGGGTCCCGATTGGCTAAAATAAGATCTGGGTCCCGATTGGCTGATATAAGATCCGGGTCCCGTTTGGCTGAGGTATAGTCCTTGCTCTTTCAAGACTACAATTATTATTTCCAAATATTCACTATCCTTCTCAAAGGGAATTATACTCTCATGTCCTTTCATATCAACCATTGCCATGTAATTTGGACCATGGAATATTAGTGGTCTTTATCTTATACATGAAGAAATTTAAAAGTTTGATAAAGCAAGTATATTATTTTCCTAGGGTTAGTTACAAATTACCACAAACTGGTAGCTTAAAATAAGAGACATATATTCTCTCAATTCTATAAGGCAGAAGTTTGAAATAAAGGTGTCAGCAGGGCTGGTTCCTTCTGGAGGCTCTGAAGAAAACACTGTCCTGTGCCTCTCTCTCAGATTCTGGTAGGTGATGGCAACTCTTTCTATCACTCCAGTTCCCACCTCTGTGTTCACATAGCCTTCTGCTCTGTGCTGTCTCTGTCCTCCTCTTACTGTAAAAATATCAGACATTTAATTTAGGGCCACATCCAAGTCCAGGATTATTTCATCTGAAGTTTCTTAATGAATTACATCTGTAAAGACCCTATTTCCAAAGGAAGTTACATTCTGAGGTCCTGTGGATTAGGACTTCACCATATAAATTTGGTGGGAGGACACAATTTAACCCATCTGTGGGTAAAATTGTAATATTTCCAGAATATCTTGCCTGGCTTTAGTACATCTGCTTATCAACAGACATTCAGAGGTGGAGAGAAGTATGGCTTTAGTGCATTTGCATCTTTCCTCAGGGGTGGAGAAGATCATGTCCATATCAATGGGTGATTACCTGGGAAACAGAGGACTTATCTGTACCTGAGAGGTGAGGGGAAGGGCCAGTGTTGGGGCTGCTTGAGCAGAGAAGAAAGACGGCCCGGGACTGCAGTTTGTGAACAATAAATGGGTTTTAAACTTCATTTCTCCATGATTTTGTTTTTTAGGGGTATTTTGCCCCAGGATTTCCTTTCCCCAGACTTACAATTGGCATAGTTGGCAGGGTTCCTCTGAACCAGAAATGTGTCATAAATGGGTGCTACCTTTGGGAGGGCTGCCCCTAGAAATGATGGGAAGAAGTGGCACTCGTGCAGAGGGACATGTGTCTACACTTGTGTGGTCGTGGAGGTGCCACCACTGATGCTGGCTACGTTGATCCCAGCCCATAGCCTGAGCCTAAGGCTACTGCTTCAGCCACTGCTGCTGCTCTTGCTGCCAGCTGGAGCCTGGCCACAAACATAGAAAGGAGCAGAGGTCTGGGTCACATTGAACCAACTGACTGCTGTGTACCACACCTTGCTGGCTATAGAGCCCATTGCTGGAACAGCTCTAACCAAGGTAATAACCTCCTATCCCATTGTAGGGTGGGTGCAAGACTGGACCCAAAGGCCATGGAGTGGCATGGCACAGACACCTCAAAAGACAATGTGGGACCATTGGTGTGGCTTGTCTTTCACCTCTGAAGAAGTCAGCCGAGCCTGGAAGGAGTGCTCTGCATGTTGTGCAGATCAGCAAACCACCAAGAGTGGCGTAGAGTGTCTCTCTGCAACCTATGGCTGTTCTCTGGTGACTGAGAGTGATCGAGGTACCCACTTTATTGGATATGTGTTGCAAGGATGGGTGCAGCAATTAGGAGTAAAATGGATGTGGCCCTGGACATTTCAACACATGGATCGGCAATGGCTGACTCTTCTGGCACCTTGGGGAAAAGGTCTGGAAGATGGCCTTCTGTGTATTCCTGTAATAACAGCAAATTGGCCCCTGACAATCACAGTTATTTGCTTCTACAGTCTTTGTGTCCTGGATGCGCTCTCTGGCTGCCACGTAATGTCTGGAATGGATGAACTTTGGACTTAATCTTCATGGGACTTTGAACCTAGATGGATCTTCTGGCTTGAATATTATGATTGTGTTCCTGTTGTCAAGAAAATAATGTTTAAAGAGAGGCTTGACTTTGTCTAATGTTTGGTAAAAGTTTTGTGAGCAATCTAGCATGATTGTTAGGAATGAGTAAACAAGTGTAGAAACATATTTTGTGCTTAGTGAGAGACTGTGCTGTAAAGTACATTTACTTAATCTGCATAGGCTGAATCACCTGGCTTGAGGATTATCAAGATTTTATTGCTGTTGCTATTGCATGTTACTAGATTGGTTGGAAGAGGGGGATCGAGTAAATTGTAAGGCAAGATATCTGGAGGGGTGGACTGTAGGTAATACTGTAATATTTCCAGAATATCTCGCCTGGCTTTAGTACATCTGCATATCAACAGATGATCAGAGTTGGAGAGAAGTATGGCTTTAGTGCATTTTCATCTTTCCTCAGGGGTGGAGAAGTTCATTTCCATATCAATAGGTGATTACCTGGGTAACAGAAGGCTTATCTGTACCTGAGAGGTGAGGGTGAGGGCCAGTGTGGTTGCTGCTGGAGCAGAGGAGAAAGACGGCCCGGGACTGCAGTTTGTGAGCAATAAACGGGTTTTAAACTTTAGTTCTCCTTTTGAGTGATTTTGGATTTTAGGGGTATTTTGCCCTGGGATTTCCTTTCCCCAGACTTACACCATCCCATATGCCAAAGAAATGAGTGAAGAAACTGAACAGCCACTTAAAGAAATAGAGATGTACTAGTATCCAATAAACATTAAAAATGTTCAAAGTCAGTAATCATTTAAGGACATGCATATTAAATTCTTAAAAGTGAATTTATTGTTTTAGTTCTACCATATAAACAGCTTGAAAAATGTCTCTCATATGCTTTAAAGAGAAAGCTGAACAACTTTCCTTGGAAAACCAACAACTTTTCTTGGACACATCAGAGAACTGAGGTTGTAAGGCAAACCACCTTTGGGAAATATCGAGATGGTTGAATCCAAATAGTTACAGCTGAGATTTGCTTATGTGAAGTAAAAGTTGCTGCAGCCATGAGCTAGTAGAAATCTGCAAACAGTAATTTTGATGGAATAATGAGACTGAGTGGGGGCTAGCATATGAGCAAAAAGTCTGAAAGACCTTAGTCTTAGGAAGAGCCCAACTTTTTTGAGTTTTGCCTCCTGGAACTCCACCATGTGTTCACATTGAGGATCTGAAAAAAATAATCCTTTTACTCATTGCTCTAGAAGGGGGAAGGGAAGAATAATCATTGTGAAAAGGCTGCCATAAAGAAGGTTTACTATCTTGGGGAAAAGACATTACTAAAAACTTAGGTCACTCCGGTAAAGGAATCTCCTCCCACTCAAGCCCCCATTAACTTTCTTGTCTCACCAAATGAGGGGGAAAGAAAAAGACAAAAAGCACTGGAAAAACATGTGATAATGTCACAGCATAGAGAAGTACACAGTCAAAGACAGATTGCATTATCAAATTATAGAAAGCTTCCCCTCATCTTACCACCATATCAGTAGGGCTCCAATATAATAGTTGATTACAGTATAAAGGGCTGCAAGATACAAACTCTACCCAAGAAGTCCTTAGGGAAGCCCAACAACAGAACAGGCATAAGCAAAGGTACTAAAAGAATTTGAAGCTGTGGCACTGTCCACATTACAGTAAACATTAAGCACAGTACGGCTCCCTTTCACATTAACATATATCCTCACACCAAAGTCTTATCTACCTCAGTACCTATTACCTGATGCAACAGTCCATCATTTCCAGTTACATATTTAAGGACTAGGGCAATTACACTAAAAGACTTCAGACCTCAATGCTATACACAGCAACCAATCCACAGCCTTGGAACCATGAAAAAAAAAACACGTGTAGTATCTGTGGGTAAAATTGCAATATTTCCAGAATCTCTCACCTGGCTTTAGTGCATCTATGTTATCAATAGGTAATTACAAGGATGGGAGAGGTTGGTTGGAGCTCTCTCATGCTGCAGCCTGGTCAAGAGAGAGATGGGATGACTGTTTGTAAGAAATAAAGGGGTTTTTTAACTTTATTTCTCCCTTTGACTGATTTTAGTTTTAGAGGTATTTTGCCCTGGGATTTCCCCCCCAGTGTTACAGAATCTGAACCATATTAAACTAAAAGCCTAATTCTACTACAGTTTATGACCTTATGTGTTAAGATGATAAATGGTCACTGTCTTCCCTAGGAAGGAAGGCAGAATTTGCTACCTCAAAATGTGCCTTTATAGCATAAGGATTATCATGAGCTGGTTATTTTTAAGAAACTGTAGATGCAGGAAAAGCTCTGAAAACTGAGTAGAAGTTACCCTTTGTAAGAGATATTTTCTTACATTTGTAAGAGAAGTTTTCATTTGTAAGAGTTTCTCCCTTACTGTACCAGGAAGAGAAGGATGAATCTCCAGAAGCTATTATCAGTAGAGAAGGCATAGATTTAAATCTGCATAATGATACCCTTGTTACTTGTTATTGTGCTTTTCTTGGTAACCTCCCATTAACAGTCCTCTCCCCAGCCCCACACACCTTTATTTTGTTTTTGCTGAAGGTGATGGTGTTTTGGGTCTTTTCAGGAAGTTATTGTTTTCCTGGATACCCCCTACATATACAGGGAGCATACATGTTAAAAATCTGGTTGTTTTTCTCCTATTAATCTGTCTTTTTATTACAGGTCTCTGTCAGCCAAAAACCTGGAAGGGTAGAGGGAAAATGATTTTTCCTCCCCCACACTTCTGTATACTGTATCTCAATAAGGTATATTAGCATTCCAACATTAATGTTGTTTTTAGTTCAGTGATGAAAGCATGTTGTAACTAGAGAGGAAAATCTTTCTCCAAGCCTGGGGCAAATTACCTTTGAAACTGAAATCAGTCAAAGGGAGAAATAAAGTGGGAGAAACCTGTTTATTACTTACTAGCAGTCATCCACTTCTGCTCGCCCATGGCTGCAAAAACGGACCCCACCAAACTTCTATGGTCCAGTTATAACCTCGCTCCCCCCACCCTTGTAATCACCTATTGATTTGAAGATGAACTACTTCTCTCCACCCTTGGAAACACCTACTGATATGGATATGCACAGGGCCAGGGGAGAGATTCTGGAAATATTGCAAGTTTACCCAAAAATGTCTTCTTAACTGTTAGAGTTTCTTCATTATTTGCTGTGGGGTTTATGTTTGTTTGGTAATAGAAATTATAAATAATGATAAATATTTCCTAAACTTGCTGTTGTCAGCTTTGTCTCCTCATAACTACAAAGTCTACCATTTCAAAGATGCATTAAGCTGTATTGTTCTTCTTAACTGGTAAATTCCTCCTCAAAGGCTACAAATTTCTGTATATCTGAGAAAATGACCTGAACTGACTATGACTACACCACTTGAAAAACAGGCCTCAAATTCAATGTCAAACAATAAACAGTCTACAGTTGCATGAATTCCTAAGCCCTCAGTAAGAGAAACCAACACAAGTTTCTTCTGAAGGAAGCTACAGAGCATTCTGCTGAACAGACCCTTTCTCATTATATTCATTTATGACTAGCTCAAACATCATCATCAAATCTTTTCAGACTGCATTCTTCAGGTGACAGAATCATTCAAATCTAGAAACTCTGTTCCCACATGTGCAGAATAGCTCTTTCCCAATGGCAGCAGAGAAGTGGAGACAGACTGCTGTCAAAACTCAAGTATATTTTATACATAGAAGCTTTTAAATGTTACAGCTTTTATAAATGCTTTTTAGTATTTCCAATCTTTTGTTTTAAAACCATACATTCCTGGATTTTACATTAGGAATCCAGACCCAGAAATGGATTCAGCATCTAAAAGATAAGGTGTTATATTTCTAAGAACACAGCAGATACTAATGCAGCCTGTTAACAGACTAGGTTCAGAATCTCTGCTCTGTACCTTCCCCAGCAGTGCCTCATTATTAGAGGCACTTTCCCTAAGCATATAACTGGAAATCTATGATACAGTGACTTTCCTCTCAGAAGATAGTCAATTCGTCACAACTCTTTGATCTTTTTGTAAATTATGTATCAGTGAAATACTCTATCATGTATGAGTTTCTGGTTGTTACTTATAAGTCATGACAACTTTGTCATGCATAAATGTATATAGCACTCATAACATTACTTTTTACTAGATAATTGGGCCAAATACAAATGTAACTAAATTTCAGAAAATCCCTATGGGAATGGGAAAAGTAGTTACATGCTGTCTTTTTCATTTCTAGAGCAGTATCAAACTATCACAGAGCAAAATAAAAGGGGGAATTTAGAAGAAATAAAAAGCTTAACTGGATGCTTTGCCTGTGGCCAGGGGAAAAAAATAAAGTGCTTGAAATTAAATAGATTTTTAATCCTGTATTTTTAAACTTTTATCCACCAGAGAGAATTTATTAGAGATAACAATCCTTTACACATATATAGTGTATTTCATTTTTCCAAGTGCTTCCCCATGAATTATTTAATTTCTCAGAGGTCAGTACGCATCTCATCTACATGGAACTTTGTTATTTGAATGCTCTTCTGAGGATTCAGGGCTCCAGGGCTTTGTCACAGCTATTCCCAACGTTTGAAATTCTTTTTGCTTCTCCATACCTTTCTATGTTCGGCTGGCTCTTACTCTTTCTTCAGTTCCTAATCTAGAAATTGTCTCTTCAAGGAAATCTTTCCCTATTTCTGCATATGGTTAAGAACCTTTTATATTTGGTCCTTCAGAATGTTGAATCAGACTTTTTTGCTCTTTTATTTTTCAGTCCCTGGTCAGTTTTTACCACTTTATAACTCAGGCTTTATAAACTGAGACAGATCTGTTCACCATCTATCCTAGCATTACATCAGTCATTTAAAAGGTATTTTATAAAAATCTGTTTAACAAATTAATGAATAAATATAAATGAATGAATCCACATTACTATCCCTTTTGAAGTAAGTACAGACCAAATCTGAGTGAAGTAAAGATGTTAGAAAACCTTGAAAACTTTATTTGGTAAGAGCAGGACAGAAGCAGAAGGCGTACTCTAATTTTAGAAAATAGAAAACTGTGACAAGGAACATAGGTAACTCTTTGAGGTATTATCATATGGGTTTCCCAAAAGCCAAACCTAAGACAAAAATTTGGGTCTATGTGGTAAGAAATCCTAGGGATTATCTTTACAGTTTTGTGTGTGGTTCCCTGAGAATCTGATGTAGTAAGTCTGTGATTATTTTACCATTTTAGTAATAAAAATAATGATCATGGTGTATGACATTGATCAGACACTTGTTATATGCCAGGCACTGTATGAGGTCATTTTAGTGGATTACTTTATTTAATATCACAATAAACTTATGAAGTAATTAATATTATCATCCTCATTTTTTAGATGAGCCAACTGAAGCTTAAAAGAGTTGGTTTGTGGTAGAGAGCACAAAGTCTAAAATCTGATGGTTTAGGGTACAACTCCTACTTTTACATTTGCTAAGTATGTGATTTAATTAGCTTCAGTTTTCATATCTATAAAATGGAGGTATAATATAAGTACCTCATAGGTTTGTTTTTATAATTAAATGCAGTAACTCATACAACAGGTGGTTGGCATATATAATGTTCTATGAATAAGAGTTCTTATTTCTGGTTTATTTTTTCTGCAGATTACAAGGTCCATGAAGGCAGGGGCTGTATCTGCTTTGTATATTATTCTCAGTGTACACTAGACTCTATAGTACTTCTTAAATGGCTGAATGACTAGAGTTTCTTATTCAAAATCATTTAATATGATTTGGAATCAAAACTGAAACAGTCTCAGGCCAGAATTGATGTTCTAAAACCATTTGGTTCTGTGGTCCTTAAAATAACATTGTGACAATTAAATACATAATTTATACCAAATCATATATGAGTTACAATAATTGATGTAAGACTTAACACTGGTTCACAGAAAATTGTCTTTATAGTTCCAACTTGGGATCCTGGGTACACATCTCTTAAGAAAAATTTAAATCCCAAGACACTGCTGAGATATCCCATGTTTTTCTTCTCATTCTCCCCTCCTTCCACCCTCTCCTCCAACAAAGGCATTAAAAATTTTTTGTTTCACTCTATTAATGTCTCCTTTTCTTGGCTCTTTGTGGAAGAAAAACAGAACTCAACAAAATTTTCCACAGTACAGAACTAGTGCAGCATGATTTTTTTTTCTCAGGTTTGGTTAGAGGAAGTGGTATAGGAGAAACCCTGTGGCAACAAAAAACGTATTCCTTGGTCACGTCCACTTACACGAGAGTAGAAAAATGTTAAGGTGCAGATAGACGCTAATGTTAGGACTTTGCAAATAAAAGAACAACAGAAAAAGACATAACTGCATTTCAGAGTAAAATTGGTTCTAGACTCTCCTGGGCAATTTATGATGGTAGCAGGCCTCCAAAGAAGCCCTGGAATGATGAAAGGGATGTAGTTAGTGAGAGGATGAGGAGGCTGAAGATAAGCAGAGGCTGCAACTGTGATAATAACTTAGGCTAGCAACTCTTTCAGTTCTGACAGATCAGATCAATACTGAGCAAAATGCAAAGATCAGATGTGGGGTTCAGGCATTCCTAGCTAATCACATGGATAAATGCACAGGGAAGGAAAACCTTACATGGTAATAGCAGAAGAAAAGCAGAAACTACCTATTACATCTTCCTGATGAAGTTGTTATCTGGTGGCAATAATGTATTTTGTGCAATTGTGTATGAGATAGAAAGCATCCGTACAGATGTTGATGGATAGAACATTTTTTAAAACTATTACATATTTTAAAGGGCTATGATTATGAAAGTCCATCTTCTTACCATTGCCAAAAGATCCTTTATGATCTACAAAGTTGCTTCATGATCAAAGGAGCTTTGATTTGTGATCTTAAAAGTAACAATGTAAATTTCCTATAAGATGTAATTGATATAGTCTTCTCCTAATAACTCCCATTTTTGTACAGTTTTAGCACAAACTATGGCATAGTTCAACTACCTTTGAAACTCTCTCCTTATCTGTGTATCATTAACTAAATGATAGTGAAGCTAAACATGTGTAGAGAAAAGAGATTTCCCCTTTTGTTTAGAAAATTTCCAGGAGGCTTGACAATATAAATTTTGTAATTCAAGGCCTTAAACTGGAAGAGTGAAGAAAGATGTAAAATGTGTGCTATTTGTTTTTACCAACAATCTTACAAATAGTTTTAGGTGTAATTACTATAATCTAGCAATAAGTGGTTTAAGAGTTTTCATAGTAGAACTGTGTCACTTTTTTGTGTCATATCAAAGTAAAGAAAAAACGAAAACTCAACTACCAATAAATTGCTAATGTTTTAAAAGGAATTTAAAAATATGAATGTTGCAATGAAAGATTGATCTAAATGGGCATTTCTCACTTTTGCCATAACCTTTATAAAGCCCTCAGAACTTTCAGTCAATGAATTAATTTACTCATTGAGGTAGATTACTTTAAGTGTTGAATCCGATCAATAGACAAAAGGAACTATCAAGTATTGGAATCTGGTTGTTTGGATATGTGATTCATAGCATGATAAAAGCTGTTCATTACTCATAGGACGTGCGATGCAGAGCATTTCAAAAGCTCTTCATTACTCAGGGAATACCTTCCATGGCCTTGCAGTCTGACTTCTCTACCTTTTAACTCAAATTGCACTAGCGGTTTGCATTGATCCAGAATAGTCAATTCCTAACGTCATGCTACAGTGAAAGCAGGCCAGTTGTGATACAATTTCATGGGTCCTGTGGTTCTTCAATGATGCATGTCCAAATAATCTTCTGTATTTCTGTGGCATTATTCCCAAGCTCAAAGGACTTAATAGCGCTTCTAAATCCTCCCAACTTTAATTTTGAAGTGGGAGCATGGGTCCCTACTAATTCACATATATTTTATATATACTGCAGGTTAAGTCCTGTATCTTATAAAGAAACTAGATATAATAAAAGTTTCTTTAAATAGTATTGAATACAGGTATTGTTATTAATACAGGCATTGAATTTTCTCAATTCATTCAAAACGATTTATTGAAAACCTGTGTGTTATATACTATGTGACATATTGAATCATTCACTATACTCTGACACTATAACCACAGCTGCCACTCATTGAGTGCCTATCCTGAGTGATTCATTGGGATAAACTCTTTTTATTCATTTCTTACAATTTCTTCTTCACAATAAACATCCAAGATAAACTTATGTGTAAGAAACCTCAAGTTTTCTCATAATAGGCTGCCCAAATTCACATAGTTAGGAAACATTGTTGGTGCTGGCAATCCAATTCAATTATATCTGACTCTAGAATTGTTCTTTTATTATTAAGTCAAGTAGTTCTATATTAATTATGTCTATTTCCAAGCATACAAGAGATAACAAGAAAATCAAGGAGACAAGAGTTTAGGCAAGTGGTCTACCCAAATTGCTATTTATGGAAGTCCCTTGACTTTGGAAGCTGGAATGCTACAGCATGATTTGGGCTTTTTTGGCATTGTGTAGGAGCTATTGTCTAACTTCTCTGGAGAATGGAGGCCAAGTTACAGTTTGAATGTTTGAAGACTGACAAGATAAATGAAGGAAAAATAAAAGAACACAGCCAAGAAAATACATAGATACACAATGGCTCAGTCTGCAAAACTGTGCTTCACCACATAATCCTCCTATTAAACATACACATTTTTCTTAACATTCATAGCTATTCAAAATTAATCTCACCTTGACCAAATACTCTGTGAAAAATACAAGACAGTATCTATTTGACCCATTTTATCTATAAGGAAAATTTTACTCTTAAAGTCTACATGATGTATACGTGTTTATTTAGCTAGAATTTGCCCTTGAGAACAAATGCTATTGCTACCTCAACATTCTAAGCTTTAAGAGAAATAATAATATTAGTAATAACAGCTAAGTGATGATCAACTAAATTGTTTAAATGTCCGTGGTCATAACTAATTAATTGTATTAATGTCACTAATTACCAATTATATGTTTATTTCACATATCTAGAAAAATCATCTATAGAATTTTTGAAAAGTAGAAACATGAACTTCATCATTTCAGCTTTATGATAGAGTTTTCTGGTCCAGCTGAAAAAAATTATAATCAAATTTTTCTGCTTAATGGAGTTCCAACTGCTATAAAAATAACATTTAATTGTATTAAAGTTTATCTGTATGATACTTTTCATGGCTCAAATTCATTTTCTTGACTTTTATTTATGGTTGTGTATATTCTCATATTTAGAGATATTATATACTATTTTACCTGCTTAAATTTTAAGTCTCGCCACAGAAACATAACCTGGCAAGCAATATACCAAAATTCAAATAAAATTCTTTTACATTGTTCTCAATCAGTTTAGAGTTAGTGGTTTAGGACTTAAAAATCATAATATTGGAGTGAACACTGTGGAAAGCCATTCAAATTGTCCTTAAAAAAATTTAAGTCATAGAATTACTTCAGGCCATTATTTCAATAAGCTTCTCCATTCATTCATCTATTGGCAATATAAGTGACTCATTCATGATCTCAAAGTACACTAAGGACTATAAAGAGAAATTGAACATATTTTGAGCACATATCATGGATTTTTTTTAAAGCACTATAAATTAGTTGCACCAGACTTTTATATTCAGAATTGTTATATTACTGTCTTCTGATAGCATTATATTTATTTCCCCCATTTTATGAATAAACAATTCTTAGGCATTGTATTAATATGCAAGTAAAATTAACAGAACTGGAAAGGCTCCCTTTTTTGCATCCCTCAAAACAAAAGTTCATTATGACAAAATTTTAAAAATATGACCTCAACAAACAAGATTTAAAGATGCTACCACAATTTGGTGAACCAGAAGATAAATTCATCTTAGACAATATATTCTCATTCTATAATCTTAATTATGAAGTGAGTTTATAAAGGTCAAACGACATGAAGTCAATTGACTTTTTAGTCTATTGTATTCTTATATGCCAACAATGAACAAGCAAAATTTGAAATAAAAAAAAATAGCATTAAATAAGTGAAACCCTGAAGCATAAATTTAACAAACTAAGTGCATAATCTGTATGCTGACAATGACAAAACACTGATAAAAGAAATAAAGGATTATCAAAATAACTTGAGAAATAACCTTTTTCATGGACTGGAAAAATCAGTATTGTTAAAATTTCAATATTGCTCAATTTTATTTAAAGATTCAATGCAATTCCAGTATAAATACCATCCAACTTTTTTTTTTTTTAGAAATAGAGACAAGTTGATCTCAAAGTTTACATGGAAAGGCCAAGTTTCTATAACAGTCAAATCAATTGTGGAAAAACAATGACAAAGTCAGAGGACTCACATTGCCTAGTTTTAGGAATTACCACAAAGCTGTAGTAATCAAGACAATGTGGAAATGATGAAAGGATAGACAGAGATAAATGGAATAGAATAGTATAGACTCACATAAATATAGCCAATAGATTTTTTTGACAAAGATGCACAGTCATTTTAATGGAGAAATGATTGCCTTTTCAACAAATTAAACACGTGATGCTGAAACAATTGTATATATATCCATATTCAACCCCCCCCACCAAAAAATGAACCTAAAATTCATTTTCTTAAAAGAAAGATGCCAGATACAAAGGGCTACAGATTATAGGAATTAATTTATATAACAAATGAAAAAGCAAAATTATATGGATGGAAAACAAATCTATGTTTACTAGAGGTTGGGGAATTGGGGAGTAGTTAAAAGAAAACATACAGGCTGATTTTTACGGTGATGAAATTATTCTGAATGGTTCTGAAGTGTTGGATTCATGAATGTATACATTTTGAAGATCCTATATATAGAAACTGACTTAAGTAGCTTTGAGAAATGGTGATTTTCACTGGAATTTGAAAAATCAAAGACAAAAGGAATTGTCCATCAACAATATATTATAGTTGCAAAGCTTTTTCTCACAGGGATGTGGGTTAACAATTCTGAACCTCCTTTAACATTATACTGGGATTGAAAAGCAAGTAAATGGATAGAAGGTGGTGAATGGCTGGAGCCAGGTTCTCAGTGTTTGACAGGGAAATTACACATAAGCATGGGAAAAGACTGGAATGAATCATGTTCTACTGAAGTTGAGTTGGAGACATCAGTGGACTTCTTTTAGTTTAATATATAATGAAATAATTATAGATAGTTTTTTATACATGTGTTATAGTATATATATATATATATGTTTCCTAATTGTCCACTGAGAGGGCCTAGCAGTGACACCTAATAGCAACTAGCTTACCCAGTGCTTGGTTTCTAATACGATCCTCCAATGAAAAGAACAGAGACTCCTTTGCAGAATGGCTAATTTAGGACAGGAACAGAGAAACTAAAAGATGACCTTGGAGCATCTTGTGGTGCATTTCATAAGAATTATTCTTTAAACTTATCTGAGGTTTTGAGTTCATGCCTTTAAAAATTTCAAAGTAGTTAATTAAACATCTGAACTATATTAATTTTTCTCTAGATACTGGTACAATTGATAGCCATGGATTAAATTATAGTTTGATTCTTTATTTTTATTCAGATAAATTAGAGTTTTTACCAACAGCCCCATAGTATTGCTCACAGGAGCATTAGCTATACAGATGATACTTCATTATGCTATTTTTTTCTTACCTATTATATATCACCTTAGCTTGTGTCTTGGGAATAAAACCCTGTAAATTTAGCAAAAATGTCTATTTATTTTAACACCTTGAACTTCAGCCACATAACTGATCACTCTTTACTGTAATTGATGTCTCCTTTGACAGAGTGCAAATTTTGCTACATGGAAAGGGTCCATGTTTGTCAATTAATTCCTAGTGCTGGCTCAGCTCTGGGCACATAGCTTACAACTCTAAAAATATATTTTAATGAGTTGCCTAGTAGTTCAAAATACAATATGTGTGTTTATATCCAGAAGAATATGGCAATATTTTTCTTGATCAACCTTAGATAATTTCTCTCATTAGGTGAACAAAATTAAAACTACATATGGAAACCATTTCAATGCCATAAAATTGCTACTTTGAGATGTCCTTTAGAACATTTCTGTAAATAGGTTCTCATATGGTATTCAATTAGGAGATCTCGTCTGAGACATAAGTCATATTCTAGCAATAAGGTTCTCTTCTGTGCTATTAAGTAAGGGACAAAACACTCTTCCTGTGAAGTATCCAGCTGCCTTAGTCCTCCCATATGGTAGTAATCCAGAATTATTATTTTTTAAAGTATTTCCCAGATAACTGGGAAAATGCACTGCATTTCTCCAATTTTTGTGGGTTTATTATAGAAAGTATTGAGGTAATCAAAAGAAAAAAAAGTAACAGTGGAAAACCGTATAAGTAGTAGAAGTCTCCAAACTGATGAAGACATAACTGATAACATTTTGTCCATAACTGCTTTTATTAAGTTTGACTCACAAATGGGCCTTTCAGTTGTAGTCAGCAAAAAACAGAAAATGCCTATTGGATCTTTAGAAAAACAGTGGAGCCTTAGATGTAATTACAATAATGATTACTATTAATAACATTTACAGCAATAATAGCCATTAATATCTATAATGAATGCACTATGTATGTCAGAAACTGTGTAATAAATATTACTTATAGTGCTTCCTTTAATAAATGTAACTTTTCTGAGTTACAGATAATTGCATTTATTTTATGGCTGAGACTGTCAAGGGAGAGAACTCATAGAAAGAAAATTTGAGACAAGGGACAGAACTTTGGGAATCTCAAAAATTATAGCACAGAAACACAATCATGCATTAGAGAATAACAATGAGAGAAGAAAATCTAAAATGCTATTCAGTCTATGAGAAGTTATGAGAATAGATTCTTTGAGGTTGGCCTAAGTATCATATGGTACCAAGAAGTAAAGGAAAGTGGAAAGAAGTAGTGATTAAGGGCCATGAATCAAACAGAAGAATGGCAGCAGCCTGTGGAAAATTCAGATAGCTCACAGTGATGATAATAGAAATAGGATGCTCTTTGAAGAAGTTTCCTACCAAGAAGAGGGAGGGAACTTTTATGTTATTTGCAAAGTAGAAATAAGGAGCAAAGTTATTTTAGACTGTGCAGGAATTTATGAGTGTAATTTTTAAGAGGGTTATGGGTAAGAAAAAGTTAAGTTTGTGAAAGAAGGAGGCTTTGGTTACAGAGTAGATTCTCAGGAATGATTTGTCAAATAAAAATTGATTTAGCAAGATCCCTGGAGATAAAAATGTAAGATAAAAAAAAAAAAGATAGGTAAAGAGGCTTGTTGGGACCTTTGCCTCTTTTAGGCCTGTGAACGGCTGCAGACTGGAGGCTTCCATCCTCCCTCGTTACTTCTGCGTTCATGGCCTAACTAGTTTCCTGCACGCGTGCTCATGGCCCTAACTCCACCTCCCCACCTAAACTGAAACCTGCCTAAGACCCTAGTGACAGATGAGATAATCAATTCCCATTGGTTTCGGTTACTTCCTTATCTTCCCCTATATAACTAAGCCTCTGATGGAATAAAGCTGAGCTTTGCTGCACCCTTGAGGCTGACACATCTTCCGGCTTGGTGTGGTTTTGTTTTTCCCTGGATCTCAGGGGAGGGTGTCTAAGCTGCCGACACTTGCCATCTCGCTCAGCCCCGGGGATAACAGGCTGGTCCTGCTTGTCCCCCAACCTTCTTGTTGCTGAAGAGCAACAGAGGCTAACCTTGTAAAAATGTAGAAGCACTTTTTTCTATAATCCATGTTAAAAAATGTGCTAAAAGCTGGTGAAAATGATCAGATGGAGAAAAAAAGGATTAAGGGCATTTTAGGAAGTTCATTATTGACAGGCCTTGTATCATGGGAAAATAGAAATCTAAGATATCTAAAAAAAGCGAGGCCATGGTAGTGGGATAAGAGATTTAAGATGAAAAATTGAACATAGGGACAATGGTATTCTGGAATATTGAATAGGCAAGAAAGAAGAAATGAAATATTCATGAAAATCACATAGCATAAAGGGATATCATAATCAAATTAAACACCAGGAATCAGCATGCACACTAAAGGAGTTAAGGAAAATATGAGATGAACCAGGCAGCAAGCCTTTGTGCAACACTCAACTCTAGGACATAATTTGGTAAAATATCAGCAGGGCTAAAGTTAATTCAAATCACCTGAAGGGCTTGTTAAAAATGCAAAATAGGATGCAACATGGCGGCGCGAGTAGGACAGTGGGAATCTCCTCCCAAAAACATATATATTTTTGAAAATACAACAAATACAACTAATCCTGAAAGAGAGACCAGAAGACACAGGACAACAGCCAGACTACATCCACACGTGGAAGAGCCCAGAGCCTGGTGAAAGGGGTAAGATACAATCCCCGGCAAGGTGGGAAATGAACATGCTTCCCCCCAGCTTCCGGCGGGAGGGAGAGGGAGCCCAGGACTGCTAAACACCCAGCCCCAGCCACCCGCACCAAAGTGCAGACAGTGCATGCGTGGAGGGCTGGAAACTAGGGAATCAGGGCATCAAGACCTCTGAGCGGGTTCCGAAGCTGATGCCCCTGTGCAAAGAAAAGCGAATGCTTTTTGAAAGTCTTAAAGGGACAGGGACATAAGAGCTAGACGGAAACAACACGGGTCACAGACCAGTGGCTGTAAATTACAGGGAAAACTGGGAGCACTAACTACCTGGGCAACAGCTCTGAGATCCCTCATGGAGGTAAACAGCCAAAGAGCCCCCCTGACCGTTACCCCTCTGGGAGCTGCAAAAGCAGAGAAGCAGCCTAAGGCAGACCACATCCACAGAAAGGGAAATTCCCCCATTCCGGCTGAGCAAGACACAAAGACCCAGTCTACACACAATTACCCAACACAAGAAACTAGGGGTCGCAGTTGTCCAAGTAAAGATAGGCCAGTAGCAAGTGAAAAGTTTGGCCCTCCCAGCTGACAGTCAATAGCACCTGTCAACATGAAAAGGCAAAAAAATATGATCCAGACAAGACTAACCCAGACAGCTTCGGCATCTGCTACATCTCCCCTGAGAAGGAATCTGGGGAGATAGATATAACCAGTCTTCCTGAAAAAGAATTCAAAACAAAAGTGATAACCATGATGATGGCCTTGCAGAGAAATATGCAAGAACTAAGGAAGGAGAATAGAGAAATAAAACAAACTCTGGAAGGACTTCAAAACAGAATGGAAGAGATGCAAAAGACCATTAATGGACTAGAAAACAGAGAACAGGAACGCAGAGAAGCTGATGCAGAGAGAGATAAAAGGATCTCCAGGAATGAAAGAATTCTAAGAGAGCTGAGTGACCAATCGAAACAGAACAATAGCCGAATTATAGGGGTACCAGAAGAAGAAGAGAGAGAAAAAGGGATAAAAAGTAGCTTTGAAGAAATAATTGCCAAAAACTTCCCCAAACTAGGGGAAGAAATGGCCTCTCAGACCACAGATGTACACAGAACTCCCATGACAAGGGATCCAAGGAGGGCAACACCAAGACACATAATAATTAAATGGCAAAGATCAAAGAAAAGGACAAAGTATTAAAGGCAGCCAGAGAGAAAAAAAAGGTTACCTACAAAGGAAAACCCATCAGGCTATCATCAGACTTCCCAACAGAAACCCGACAGGACAGAAGAGAATGGCATGATATACTTAATGTAATGAAACATAAGGGCCTCGAACCAAGACTACTGTATCCAGCATGAATATCATTTAAATATGAAGGAGGGATTAAACAATTCCAAGACAAGCAAAAGTTGAGGGAATTTGCCTCCCACAAACCACCTCTACAGTGCATTCTACAGGGACTGCACTAGATGTGAGCACTCCTAAAAAGAGCACAGAACAAAACACCCAACATATGAAGAAGGGAGGAGGAGGAATAAGAAGGGAGAGAAATAAAGTATCATCAAACTGCGTTTATAATAGCTCAACAAGTGAGCTAAGTTAGACAGTAAGATAGTAAAGAAGCAAACGCTGAACATTTGGTAACCACAAACTTAAAGCCTGCAAAGGCAATAAGTTTATGTTATTCAATAATCACCATAAAAGTAAATGGACTGATAGCACCAATCAAAAGACACAGAGTAATAGAATGGATAAAAAAGAAATATCCAGCCATATGCTGCTAAGAAGAAACTCACCTCAAACCCAAAGACATGCACAGACTTAAAGTCAAGGGATGGAAACGATATTTCAAGCAAACAAGAGAGAGAAGAAAGCAGGTGTTGCAATTCTGGTATCAGACAAAACAGACTTCAAATTAAAGAAAGCAACAAAAGACAAAGAAGGACATTACATAAAGATAAAGGGCTCAGTCCAACAATAGGATATAACCATTATAAATATATATGCACCCAATACAGGAGCACCAACATAAAAGAAAAAAATACTAACAGAACTAAAGGAGGAAATAGAATGCAATGCATTCATTCTAAGAGAATTCAACACACCACTCACTCCAAAGGACAGATCCACCAGAAAGAAAATAAGTAAGGACACAGAGGCACTGAACAACACACTAGAAAAGATGGACCTAATAGACATCTACAGAACTCTACATCCAAAAGCAACAGGATACACATTCTTCTCAAGAGCACATGGAACATTCTCCAGAATAGACCACATACTAGGCCACAAAAAGAGCCTCAGTAAATTCCAAAAAATTAAAATCCTACTAACCAAATTTTGGGACCACAAAGGCATTAAACTAGAAATAAACTGTACAAAGAAAGCAAAAAGGCTCACAAACACATGGAGGCTTAACAACATGCTCCTAAATAATCAATGGATCAATGACCAAATCAAAATGGAGATCCAGCAATATATGGAAACAAATGACAAAAACAACACAAAGCCCCAACTACTGTGTGACACAGCAAAAGCAGTCTTAAGAGGAAAGTATATAGCAATCCAGGCATATTTAAAAAAGGAAGAAAAATTACAAATGAATGGTCTAATGTAACAATTATCGAAATTGGAAAATGAAGAACAAATGAGGCCTAAGGTCAGCAGAATGAGGGACATAATAAAGATCAGAGAATAAATAAATAAAATTGAGAAGAATAAAACAATAGCAAAATCAATGAAACCAAGATGTGGTTCTTCGAGAAAATAAACAAAATAGATAAGCCTCTAGCCAGACTTATTAAGAGGAAAAGAGAGTCAACACAAATCAACAGTATCAGAAATGAGAAAGGAAAAATCACGACGGACCCCACAGAAATACAAAGAATTATTAGAGAATACTATGAAAACCTATGTGCTAACAAGCTGGGAAACCTAGGAGAAATGGACAACTTTCTAGAAAAATACAATTTTTCAATACTGGCCCAGAAAGAAACAGAAAATCTAAACAAACCAATTACCAGCAACGAAATTGAAGCGGCAATCAAAAAACTACCAAAGAACAAAACACCTGGGCCAGATGGATTCACCATGGAATTTTATCAGACATACAGGAAAGACATAATACCCATTCTCCTTAAATTTTTTCAAAAAATAGAAGATGAGGGGATACTCCCAAACTCATTATATGAAGATAACATCACCCTAATACGAAAACCAGGCAAAGAACTCACCAAAAAAGAAAACTACAGACCAATATCCCTGATGAACGTAGATGCAAAAATACTCAACAAAATATTAGCAAACCAAATTCAAAAATACATCAAAAGGATCATATACCATGACCAAGTGGGATTCATCCCAGGGATGCAAGGATGGTACAACATTCGAAAGTCTATTAACATCATCCACCAAATCAACAAAAAGAAAGACCAAAACCACATGATAATCTCCATAGGTGCTGAAAAAGCATTTGACAAAGTTCAACATTCATTCATGATAAAAACTATCAGCAAAATGGGAATAGAGGGCAAGTACCTCAACATAGTAAAGGCCATTTATGATAAACCCACAGCCAACATTATATTGAACAGCGAGAAGCTGAAATCTTTTCCTCTGAGATCGGGAACTAGACAGGGATGCCCAATTTTCCCACTGTTATTTAACACAGTACTGGAGGTCCTAGCCACGGCAATCAGACAAAACAAAAACATACAAGGAATCCAGATTGGTAAAGAAGAAGTTAAACTGTCACTATTTGCAGATGACATGATACTGTACATAAAAAACCTAAAGAATCCACCCTAAAACTACTAGAACTGATATCAGAATACAGCAAAGTTGCAGGATACAAAATCAACACACAGAAATCTGTGTCTTTCCTATACATTAACAATGAACCAACAGAAAGAGAAATCAGGAAAACAACTCCATTCACAATTGCATCAAAAAATAAAATACCTAGGAATAAACCTAACCAAGGAAGTGAAAGAATTATACTCTGAAAACTACAAGTCACTCTTAAGAGAAATTAAAGGGGACTCTAACAGATGGAAACGCATCCCATGCTCGTGGCTAGGAAGAATTAATATCATCAAAATGGCCATCCTGCCCAAAGCAATATGCAGATTTGATGCAATCCCTATGAAACTACCAGCAACATTCTTAAATGAACTGGAACAAATAATTCAGAAATTCATATGGAAACACCAAAGACCCCAAAAAGCCAAAGCAGTCCTGAGAAAGAAGAATAAAGTAGGGGGGATCTCACTCCCCAACTTCAAGCTCTATTATAAAGCCATAGTAATCAAGACAATTTGGTAAAGGCACAAGAACAGAGCCACAGACCAATGGAACAGACTAGACAATCCAGACATTAACCCAGACATATATGTTCAATTAATATTTGATAAAGGAGCCATGGACATACAATGGCGAAATGACAGTCACTTCAACAGGTGGTGCTGGCAAAACTGGACAGCTACATGTAGAAGAATGAAACTGGACCATTGTCTAACCCCATATACAAAAGTAAACTCAAAATGGATCAAAGACCTGAATGTAAGTCATGAAACCATTCAACTCCTGGAAAAAAACATAGACAAAAACCTCTTAGACATAAACATGAGTGACCTCTTCTTGAACATATCTCCCCGGGCAAGGAAAACAACAGCAAAAATGAACAAGTGTGACTATATTAAGCTGAAAAGCTTCTGTACAGCAAAAGACACCATCAATAGAACAAAAACGAACCCTACAGTATGGGAGAATATATTTGAAAACGACAGATCCGATAAAGGCTTGATGTCCAGAATATATAAAGAGCTCACATGCCTCAACAAACAAAAAACAAACAACCCAATTAAAAAATGGGCAGAGGAATGGAACAGACAGTTCTCCAAAAAAGAATTACAGATGGCCAACAGACACATGAAAAGATGCTCCACATCGCTAATTATCATAGAAATGCAAATTAAAACTACAATGAGGTATCACCTGACACCAGTAAGGATGGCTGCCATCCAAAAGACAAACAACAACAAATGTTGGCGAGAATGTGAAGAAAGGGGAACCCTCCTACACTGCTGGTGTGAATGTAAATTAGTTCAACCATTGTGGAAAGCAGTATGGAGGTACATCAAAATGCTCAAAACAAACTTACCATTTGACCCAGGAATTTCACTCCTAGGAATTTACCGTAAGAATGCAGCAATCAAGTTTGAGAAAGACCTATACACCCCTATGTTTATTGCAGCACTATTTACAATAGCCAAGAATTGGAAGCAACCTAAATGTCCATCAATAGATGAATGGATAAAGAAGATGTGGTACATATACACAATGGAATAATACTCAGCCATAAGAAAAGGGCAAATCCTACCATTTGCAGCAACATGGATGGAGCTGGAGGGTATTATGCTCAGTGAAACAAGCCAAGTGGAGAAAGAGAAATACCAAATGATTTCACTCATCTGTGGAGTATAAGAACAAAGGAAAAACTGAATGAACAAAACAGCAGCAGAATCACAGAACTCAAGAATGGACTAACAGGTACCAAAGGGAAAGGGACTGGGAAGGGTGGGTGGGTAGGGAGGGATAAGGTGGGGGGAAGATGAAGGGGGGTATTAAGATTAGCAACCATGGGGGGGTGGGAGAAAGGGTAGGGCTGTACAACACAGAGAAGACAAATAGTGATTCTACAACATTTTGCTATGCTAATGGACATGGACTGTAAATGGGTTTATAGGGGGGACCTAGTATAGGGGAGAGCCTAGTAAACGTAATATTAATATTAGTCATGTAAGTGTAGATTAATGATAACCAAAAAAAAAAGCAGTTCCTGTGTGGTGACCTCCAATGAGTTCGACACAATGGTGTAAATGGCATATAAAGTGTAGGCAAAGGGTCTGTTTGTGTTTATACAAAGGATCAAAGCCTAATTTGGCTACCCCAAAAATGAACCAAGATATGATATGAAAAAGAACTTCCAACATCAGCACTCTCTGGAAGACTCATGCCAGAAGATGGTCAGCAAAAATCCCCAACAAAGATCCACGTGCTGCTACAGCTGTAGATGCACTCATCGCACCGGTTCCTGGACTTGCCATGGGCATGAAGAAGGAGATATCTAAGCTGGCCTGTGCATACAGCAAACAAATTTGACTGGATCTATACTGTTGGAACTCAACCAAGAATTTGGAGATGTGCAAATTGTAGCACTCAAAATCCTACAACTACAGACTGTCTATTGTTAAAAAAATATATGGGATGTGAACAGTCCCCAGAAATGGGTTGTTTTAATTTGTCTTATTTCTCTCAGACTGTTCAAGTTCAGTTGGACAATATCCACCATATCATAGATAAGTTTTCACAAATGCCTAAGGTGCCTAACTTGTTTTCTTGGTTTCACTTGGGATAGCTCGTAATTATAGGTCTGCTTTGGTTATGTAACTGTACTCCTATTATGTTAATCTGTGTGCGCAATTTAATTAATAGTTTAAAACCTATACATGCTGAAGTTACTCTACAAGAAGATATGTCAAAGAAATAACCAATCTTCCCAAGTTTTCTTCTGCCTGCTACTTCTATAGCTTTTCTTCTTCCTTCCTAATTACAACCCTTAAATAGAATTCGTGCCTCATATCAAATTTACCGAGTATCATAATTCTTCCAACTGGTAAGGAAACCTCAAGACAAATGCTGGGCATAGAAGCCACAGGGCATAAATATGCAAAGTAAAAAGCTAACCTTTTCAAACAATAAGGCTTCTCTCTCACTTACCAACTTAACATTTCCCTGTATGGCCCCGGAAGATGACTGGTTAGCCAGAGATGGGTAAGATTCCTCAAGGGAGGAACAATCTAAGACAGGCACAGTCGCAGGGGTGCCATCAGGTGAGAAATTGGGGATCAACAGAGGTGAGGCTTAGAACCTCACCCCCCCTGTTCTGAGAGAAATCTTCTGCATACGTGGATGTTTTATTGCCCTGGTCTAGCTTGGATTAACACATAGTCTACAGGCACACACCTGATCATCTACATTTGCTCTCTTACAACACTAAACTATGTTTTCTACCTTTATCTTGTATCTACCTACCACTTCAGCATTTTATTAAAAATAACAATAATAAAGAGAGAAATGTGGTATCCACATATAAATCAAGTATAAAAATCAAACGAATATTCATATTTGAACTGATTGTTTATAGTTCATAATGCATGAGCAAAACCGAAAGTTTCTGTGATGACTGCCCTTGTACTGTTTACCATGTAACTTATTCACTATGTAAGAATTTGTTCTCCATGTAAGAACTTGTTCGTTATGCTTCAGAAGATTGGAGACTGATGAAAATTAGGCTTGGGGTGGATTAATGATTGTGCATTGAGCTTTGACTCCCCTATACAGAATTTTGTTGTTGTTAACAACCATTTGATCAATAAATATGAGAGATGCCCTCTCGAAAGAAAAATGCAAAATATTGGGCCACAGAGCAGTCCTTCTAAATCGGAAACTTTGTAGGTGGTGCTTGTAAACTGTAATTTGACATTTCCTAGGGTAAAATTTATGCAAAATAAAGAGACACACTACTCCAGGGGATTAGGGAGAGGAGAGAGAGAGAGAGAGAGAGAGAGAGAGAGAGAGAGAGAGAGAGAGAGGGAGATGTTCTACCATTGTGGCAGTTGAGACCCAGTTCTGATATTTCTCTCAATTACTTCAGGCTTAGATATACAAATCTTATTTTGTTATATCTAGGTTTGGGGTAAATGTAAGTTTTCACGCAGATATCCCATCTGGCCTTGATAGTGGTGTGTGGATAAGGGCCTGTTTGTATATTAGTGAAAAAATTTACCAAGGCTGAACCTCGGGTAGATCCTGAGCAAGGGTGGGGTGGAGAGAAAACACCATTGTCTCCCCCGCTCCATTCCTGGTGCATAATTGGTCAGGCACCTGCCAGTCACCAGGGACCCACCCATGGAGCTCCTCCAGGAAGGGGTAGGTTGGGGAAGCGAGCGTGGGCCGTGGCTAGAGGGGACCAGCAGAGCAGGCTTCCAGGTGGGGCAAGTGAGGAGAGGCAGAGAGCGCCTCGGGAGAGGGAGACTGAGCTGTGAGAAATACAGACTCTTTTCCCAAACTCCCACCCTGTTGCCTTCGGCCTACAGATTCATGGAGAACTTACTCCAGGCAGGGAACCCCTCCTCCCAGAGCCACAGGAGGAGTCCACCATTACCACAATAGCTGTGTGGTATAGATTTTTAGGAAACTTTCTCTAAAGAGACTGGAAACCTCCAGTTCCTCTATAAAAATATTTTCTTTCTTATGGAAATAAAAGTATTAATGAATTTATAATTATTATTCATAAACAAGGCAATGTGAGTATCACTTTTCTCTTGGTCTGCAAGCTGCCCCCATGTCTTTATTTTTGCAGTAAGGAAGTTTGCATGTACATATTTCTGTATCTTCTCCCTTTGTTCTTTTGTTTGGAACCCTGTAGCTTCATTTTATCAAATAAACACTCCCTGATATTTTTAGGTAAAAGTTGGTGTTTTGCTATACCCGAGACTTTTCCTATTGCTAATAACAGTGGGATTGATCCATGGGGCTGAGGAGAGTTCATGATCAGGAAACCTTCACCTTCCTTCTCAGCCTCAGGATATAAATAGGCATGAGAATATTACCTAAAATTTTTGGAGACTATGGCATATATTTTTTATAAAGGATTATCTGTAGGCTGTGGCTATTTCATATTCCTTTATCTTCTTCATATATCTGTACCTTACATCATCATGTATCTTAATACAAAATATATTCTCCATTTGAAATCAGAGGGCTGAAAGCAACACATTTGGTTGTTAATGTTGCTGTACATAGGTTTTGAATATGGAAGAAATAGCATAGAGAACCCTTCAACTAATCTCTATCTCTTGCTTTTCTAAAATGCCCCAATTATTGAAATTAAAAGAATTGAGTTACAAGCTGGTATGAATATGGGAACCACCCAGAAGTTATGTAGACCACAAAACAGAGTGACATTAAAATATTAAGTTGTACAGTAGTAATTTACTGTAGTTTAAATCAATATGTGTTTACACAAAAATTGCTGGACTAATAGAAAAAAATAGTAAATCAATTAATAAGACAGTGCCAAAGGTATTTTTGAAATATGATATCTTTAATACTAAAATTCAGCATAAAAGGGCTTTTCAGATTCTTTGCACCTAGAATCAGTGGGAAGAGACTTATGATAAAGACTTCCTCTTTTCAGCAAATGTATTTAATCCAGCACATTAATTGAATGTGTCTAATACTAAACCAGGAGTAAGAAAGAGAAAGTATATAGTTAGATCTATGCTGTCTAATTCAGAGTTGAAAAGCTCCTCATAATTTTTAATTCTAAATCCCTAATAATTTTAGAGAAGTTACACTATATGTGCTATTATATTTATATACAAATAGTTATAATCAGTATAGAATTTTTATTTTGTCAAGTTTTACCCAAAATAAGAAAAAATTATAATTAGATCACTGGAATTCAGTTATTGAAAATATTTCTTATAATACTCTTTCATTTTCAGAAATACTAGAAAATTGTAAAAACAGTAGACCATGTGCTTGAAGTTATATGTAATGCTTGGAGTTATACTGGTAGCTTTAATGTCTGTTACCCAATTACATCTACTAAACCAGAGTCAGAGAAATAATTTTATGGAAAGAAAATAAGATTAAAACAAAAAAGCATGAACTCTTTTCTAAAATATTTTTCTGTTATTCTGGTGGAATTGATTGTTCATAGGCAGATATTTGTATTTCTTGATGTCATTTTCCAACTATGTTTCATAATCCAATACTTGCAGAGGTTCTTACTGCCAAAATTTTATCCCGGAAATACAGTGATTATTTTAGTTCCCAAAGCATTTCATTTCGTGTCCATGTTTCAATAATATGATTCACTTCTTCAAACAAATACAGCATCTATGAACTAACTGAATGTCAATCTAAGTTGTCCAGAGTTACTACCGGTTATAAGGAAATATTTTTAAAACATTAATTTTGAGCCAGATCATGAAGTAGGCACTGCACATACATTTAATCCTTATAATAGTTCTGCAAGGTAAGTCGTAAGTCTTTCTCCATTTTATATATGGAGAATCACAGGCACAGAAATATTAGTAATAGTTGAAAACTAGTAGAGTTGATTTGGAAACACAGACCCATTTAAATTTAGGAAATAAATTCTTAACTCACATACCATAATGCATTGTAAGTCAGAAAATGACCTTGATTAAGAAAGTATGAAAAGGATAAGGAGAGGCGGAGCCAACATGGCGGCATGAGTAGGACAGTGGAAATCTCCTCCCAAAAACATATATACTTTTGAAAATACACCAAACACAACTAACCCTAAAAGAGAGACCAGAAGACGCAGGACAGTGGCCAGACTGCAGCTACACCAGCGAGAACCCAGCGACTGGTGAAAGGGGTAAGATACAAGCCCCGGACCTGAGGGACCCGAGCGCCCCTCCCCCCAGCTCCCAGCGGGAGAAGAGTAGGCAGAGGGGGAGAGAGACGGAGCCCAGGACTGTTGAACACCCAGCCCCAGCCATCCGGGCCAGAGCACAGACACAGTGCGTGGGCAGAGGGCCCTGGATACAGGGGGAACAGGGCAGTAAGACCTCTGAGCGGGTGCTGAAGCTGATGCCCCTGTGACAAAGAAAAGCGGGGGCTTTTTGAAAGTCTTAAAGGGACAGGGACTTAACAGCTTGACGGAAACAACCCAGGTCACAGTACAGCAGATGGAAATTACAGGGAAAACCGGGCGCACTAACCCTCTGGGCAACAGCTCTGAGACCCCTCACGGAGGTAAACAGTCAAGGAGCACCACCATCCATTACCCCACCGGGCGCTGCGAAAGCAGAGAAGCAGCCTGAGACAAACTCCGCCCACAGAAAGGGAAATTTCTCCCTTCCGGCCAGGTAAGACACAAAGACCCACTCTACACGCAATTATCCAACACAAGCCACTAGGGGTCGCAGTTGTCCCAGTAAAGAAAGGCCAGTAGCAAGTGAAAATTTTGGCCCTTCCACCTGACAGTCAATAGCACCTGTCAACATGAAAAGGCAAAAAAATATGATCCAGACAAGACTAACCCAGACAGCTTCGGCATCTGCTACATCTTCCCCTGAGAAGGAATCTGGGGAGATAGATTTAACCGGTCTTCCTGAAAAAGATTTCAAAACCAAAGTCATAACCATGCTGATGGACTTGCAGAGAAGTATGCAAGAACTAAGGAAGGAGAATTCAGAAATAAAACAAGCTCTGGAAGGACTTCAAAACAGAATGGACGAGATGCAAGAGACCATTAATGGACTAGAAAACAGAGAACAGGAACGCAGAGAAGCTGATGCAGAGAGAGATAAAAGGATCTCCAGGAATGAAAGAATTTTAAGAAAGCTGAGTGACCAAACGAAAAGGAACAATATAAGAATTATAGGTATTCCAGAAGAAGTAGAGAGAGAAAAGGGGATAGAAAATGTCTTTGAAGAAATAATTGCTGAAAACTTCCACAAACTAGGGGAAGAAATGGCCTCTCAGACCACAGAGGTACACAGAACTCCCATGACAAGGGATCCAAGGAGGGCAACACCAAGACACATAATAATTAAAATGGCAAAGATCAAAGACAAGGACAAAGTATTACAGGAAGCCAGAGAGAAAAAAAAGTTACCTACAAAGGAAAACCCATCAGGCTATCATCAGACTTCTCAACAGAAACCCTACAGGACAGAAGACAATGGCATGATATACTTAATGCAATGAAACAGAAGGGCCTCGAACCAAGACTACTGTATCCAGCACGAATACCATTTAAATATGAAGGAGGGATTAAACAATTAGCAGACAAGCAAAAGTTGAGGGAATTTGCCTCTCACAAACCACCTCTACAGGGCATCCTACAGGGACTGCTCTAGATGGGAGCACTCCTAAAAAGAGCACAGAAAAAAACAACATATGAAGAAGGGAGGAGGAGGAATAAGAAGGGAGAGAAATAAAGAATCATCAGACTGTGTTTATAATAGCTCAACAAGCGAATTAAGTAAGACAGTAAGATAGTAAAGAAGCTAACCCTAAACCTTTGGTAATCACAAATTTAAAGCCTGCAATGGCAATAAATTCATACCTTTCAATAATCACACTAAATGTAAATGGATTGAATGCACCAATCAAAAGACACAGAGTAATAGAATGGATAAAAAAGCAAGATCCATCCATATGCTGCTTACAAGAGACTCACCTCAAACACAAAGACACGCACAGACTTAAAGTCAAGGGATGGAAAAAGATATTACAAGCAAACAACAGAGAGAAGAAAGCAGGTGTTGCAATTCTGGTACCAGAAAAAACAGACTTCAAATTAAAGAAAGTAACAAAAGACAAAGAAGGACATTACATAATGATAAAGGGCTCAGTCCATCAAGAGGATATAACCATTATAAATATATATGCACCCAATACAGGAGCACCAACATACCTGAAACAAATATTAACAGAACTAAAGGAGGAAATAGAATGCGATGCATTCATTCTAGGAGACTTCAACACACCACTCACTCCAAAGGACAGATCCACCAGACAGAAAATAAGTAAGGACACAGAGGCACTGAACAACACACTAGAACAGATGGACCTAATAGACATCTACAGAACTCTACATCCAAAAGCAACAGGATACACATTCTTCTCAAGTGCACATGGAACATTCTCCAGAATAGACCACATACTAGGACACAAAAAGAGCCTCAGTAAATTCCAAAAGATTGAAATCCTACCAACCAACTTTTCAGACCACAAAGGTATTAAACTAGAAATAAACTGTACAAAGAAAGCAAAAAGTATCACAAACACATGGAGGCTAAACAACACGCTCCTAAATAATCAAAGGATCAATGACCAAATCAAAATGGAGATCCAGCAATATATGGAAACAAATGACAACAACAACGCTAAGCCCCAACTTCTGTGGGACACAGCAAAAGCAGTCTTAAGAGGAAAGTATATAGCAATCCAAGCATATTTAAAAAAGGTAGAGCAATCCCAAATGAACGGTCTAATGTCACAATTATCGAAATTGGAAAAAGAAGAACAAATGAGGCCGAAGGTCAGCAGAAGGAGGGACATAATAAAGATCAGAGAAGAAATAAATAAAATTAAGAAGAATGAAACAATAGCAAAAATCAATGAAACCAAGAGCTGGTTCTTCGAGAAAATAAACAAAATAGATAAGCCTCTAGCCAGACTTATTAAGAGGAAAAGAGAGTCAACACAAATCAACAGTATCTGAAACGAGAAAGGAAAAATCACGACGGACCCCGCAGAAATACAAAGAATTATTAGAGATTACTATGAAAACCTATATGCTAACAAGCTGGGAAACCTAGGAGAAATGGACAACTTCCTAGAAAAATACAACCTTCCAAGACTGACCCAAAAAGAAACAGAAAATCTAAACAGACCAATTACCAGCAACGAAATTGAAGCGGTAATCAAAAAACTACCAAAGAACAAAACCCCCGGGCCAGATGGATTTACCTCGGAATTTTATCAGACATACAGGGAAGACATAATACCCATTCTCCTTAAAGTTTTCCAAGAAATAGAAGAGGAGGGGATACTCCCAAACTCATTCTATGAAGCTAACATCACCCTAATACCAAAACCAGTCAAAGACACCACCAAAAAAGAAAACTACAGACCAATATACCTGATGAATGTAGACGCAAAAATACTCAACAAAATTTTAGCAAACCGAATTCAAAAATACATCAAAACCATCGTACACCATGACCAAGTGGGATTCATCCCAGGGATGCAAGGATGGTACAACATTCGAAAGTCTATTAACATCATCCACCAAATCAACAAAAAGAAAGACCAAAACCACATGATAATCTCCATAGGTGCTGAAAAAGCATTTGACAAAGTTCAACATTCATTCATGATAAAAACTATCAGCAAAATGGGAATAGAGGGCAAGTACCTCAACATAGTAAAGGCCATTTATGATAAACCCACAGCCAACATTATATTGAACAGTGAGAAGCTGAAAGCATTTCCGCTGAGATCGTGAACTATGCAGGGATGCCCACTCTCCCTACTGTTATTTAACATAGTACTGGAGGTCCTAGCCACGGCAATCAGACAAAACAAAAAACTACAAGGAATAAAGATTGGCAAAGAAGAAGTTAAACTGTCACTGTTTGCAGATGACATGATACTGTACATAAAAAACCCTGAAGACTCCACCCCAGAACTACTAGAAATGATATCAGAATACAGCAAAGTTGTAGGATACAAAATCAACACACAGAAATGTGTGGCTTTCCTACATACCAACAATGAACCAACAGAAAGAGAAATCAGGAAAACAACTCCATTCACAATTGCATCAAAAAAATATAAAATACCTAGGAATAAACCTAACCAAAGAAGTGAAAGACTTATATTCTGAAAACTACTAGTCACTCTTAAAAGAAATTAAAGGGGACACTAACAGATGGAAACGCATTCCATGCTCATGGCTAGGAAGAATTAATATCGTCAAAATGGCCATCCTGCCCAAAGCAATATACAGATTTGATGCAATCCCTATGAAACTACCAGCAACATTCTTCAATGAACTGGAACAAATAATTCAAAAATTCATATGGAACCACCAAAGACCCCAAATAGCCAAAGCAATCCTGAGAAAGAAGAATAAAGTAGGGGGGATCTCACTCCCCAACTTCAAGCTCTATTATAAAGCCATAGTAATCAAGACAATTTGGTACTGGCACAAGAACAAAGCCACAGACCAATGGAACAGACTAGAGAATCCAGACATTAACCCAGACATATATGGTCAATTAATATTTGATAAAGGAGCCATGGACATACAATGGCGAAGTGACAGTCTCTTCAACAGATGGTGCTGGCAAAACTGGACAGCTACATGTAGGAGAATGAAAGTGGACCATTGTCTAACCCCATATAGAAAAGTAAACTCAAAATGGATCAAAGACCTGAAGTAAGTCATGAAACCATTAAACTCTTGGAAGAAAACATAGGCACAAACCTCTTAGACATAAACATGAGTGACCTCTTCTTGAACATATCACCCAGGCAAGGAAAACAACAGCAAAAATGAATAAGTGGGACTATATTAAGCTGAAAAGCTTCTGTACAGCAAAAACACCATCAATAGAACAAAAAAGAACCCTACAATATGGGAGAATATGTTTGAAAATGACACATCCGATAAAGGCTTGACGTCCAGAATATATAAAGAGCTCACACGCCTCAACAAACAAAAAACAAATATCCCAATTAAAAAATGGGCAGAGGAACTGAACAGACAGTTCTCCAAAAAAGAAATACTGATGGCCAACAGACACATGAAAAGATGCTCCACATCGCTAATTATCAGAGAAATGCAAATTAAAACTACAATGAGGTATCACCTCACACCAGCAAGGATGGCTGCCATCCAAAAGACAAGCAACAACAAATGTTGGCGAGGCTGTGGAGAAAGGGGAACCCTTCTACACTGCTGGTGGGAATGTAAACTTGTTCAACCATTGTGGAAAGCAGTATGGAGGTACATCAAAATGCTCAAAACAGACATACCATTTGACCCAGGAATTGCACTCCCAGGAATTTACCCTAAGAATGCAGCAATCAAGTATGAGAAAGACCAATGTACCCCTATGTTTATCGCAGCACTATTTACAATAGCCAAGAATTGGAAGCAACCTAAATGTCCATCGATAGATGAATAGATAAAGAAGATGTGGTACATATACACAATGGAATACTACTCAGCCATAAGAAAAGGGCAAATCCAACCATTTGCAGCAACATGGATGGAGCTGGAGGGTATTATGCTCAGTGAAACAAGCCAAGCAGAGAAAGAGAAATACCAAATGATTTCACTCATCTGTGGAATATAAGAACAAAGGAAAAACTGAAGGAACAAAACAGCAACAGAATCACAGAACTCAAGAATGGACTAACATGTACCAAAGGGAAAGGGACCGTGGAGTATGGGTGAGTAGGGAGGGATAAGGGGGGGCAGAAAAAGAGGGGTATTAAGATTACCATCCATAGCGGGGTGGGAGAAAGGGGAGGGCTGTACAACACAGAGAAGAGAAGTAGTGATTCTACAACAGTTTGCTACGCTGATGGACAGTGACTGTAAAGGAGTATATAGGGGGGACCTGGTATAGGGGAGAGCCTAGTAAACAAAGTATTCATCATGTAAGTGTAGATTAATGATTAAAAAAAAAAAAAAAGCAGTTCCTGTGTGATGACCTCCAATGAGTTCTACACAATGATGAAAGGGCATATAAAAGTGTAGGCAAAGGGTCTGTTTGTGTTTATACAGAGGATCAAAGCCTAATTTGGCTACCCCGGAAATGAACTAATATACGGTATGAAAAAGAACTTCCAACATCAGCACTCTCTGAAAGACTCATGCCATAAGATGATCAGCAAAAAAAAAACCCCAACAATGATCCACGCACTGCCACGGGTGTAGATGCACTCATCCCACCAGTTCCTGGACTTGCCATGGGAATGAAGAAGGAGATATCTAAGCTGGCCTGTGCATACAGTAAAACAACAAATTGGACTGGATCTATACTGTTGGAACTCAACCAAGAATTAGAAGAAGTGCAAATTGTAGCACTCCAAAATCTTACAACCACAGACTATTTATTGTTAAAAGAACATATGGGATGTGAACAGTCCCCAGGAATGGGTTGTTCTAATTTATCTGAATTCTCTCAGACTGTTCAAGTTCAGTTGGACAATTTCCACCATATCATAGATAAGTTTTCACATATGCCTAAGGTGCCTAACTGGTTCTCTTGGTTTCACTGGAGATGGCTGGTAACTACAGTTATGCTTTGGTTAGGTAGCTATATTCCTATTATGTTAATGTGTGTGCACAATTTAATTAGTAGTTTAAAACCTATCCATGCTGAAGTTACTCTACAAGAAGATATGTCAAAGAAATAATCAATCTTCCCAGGTTTTCTTCTGCCTGCTACTTCTATAGCTTTTCTTCTTCCTACCTAATCACAACCTTCGTGCCACATGTCAAATTAACCGAGTATCATAATTCTTCCAAGTGGTAAAGACACCTCAAGACAAATGCTGGGCATAGAAGCCACAGGGCATAAATATGCAAAGAAGTAAAAAGCTAACCTTTTCAAACAATAAGGCTTCTCTCTCACTTACCAACTTTACATTTCCCAGTATGGCCCCGGAAGATGACTGGTTAGCCAGAGACGGGTAAGATTCCTCAAGGAAGGAACAACCTAAGACAGGCACAGTCGCAGGGGGCCATCTGGTGAGAAAATGGGGAGCAGCAGAGGTGAGGCTTAGAACCTCCCCCCTCATGTTCTGAGAGAAATCTTCTGCATACGTGGATGTTTTATTGCCCTCGTCTAGCTCGGATTAACACATAGTCTACAGGCACACACCTGATCAACTACATTTGCTCTCTTACAACACTAAACTCTGTTTTCTACCTTTATCTCGTATCTACCTACCACTTCAGCATTTTATTAAAAATAATAATAATAGAGAAATGTGGTATCCACATGTGGATCAGGTTTAAAAATCAAATGAATATTCATATTTGAACTGACTGTTTATAGTTCATAATGCATGAACAAAACCGAAGGCTTCTGTGATGACTGCCCTTGCACTGTTCACCATGTAACTTATTCACTATGTAAGAATTTGTTCTCCATGTAAGAATTTGTTCGTTATGCATCAGAAGATTGGAGACTGACGAAAATTAGGCTTGGGGTGGATTAATGATTGTGCATTGAGTATTGACACCCCTATACAGAAATTTATTGTTGTTAACAACTATTTGATCAATAAATATGAGAGATACCCTCACAAAAAAAAAAAAAAATACAAATTCAAACTAGTTCAATACTACTGTATATTTACCAAAGTGACTAAAACAAAAATGCCACAAAATACCAAGTGTTGATGAGAAAATGGAGGAACAAGAATTCTTATGTACTCTAAAAGAAAAGTAGATTACTGTAAGAATAATTGTTGTACAGAGAACTGTTTGGCACCACTTAATAAAACTGAACATTCTTAAACACTAAAAAAAAAAAAAGAAACGGATAAGGAGCTGTAGACAGCTCACTCATCAAGTTATCGGGACTTGAAAATGCATGGAAATTCACCATGGATACATTTTTTACAATCACGTTCACGGAGACCCCAAAAGGAAGAAAACAATTAGATATTCATAATGCTAATGAGGAAATACTGTTAGTTTTATGTATTGAATTAAGTAAATGAACCACAGGAACATTACTAGAATTTATACAATTATGTTTTTTTTGAATGCAGATTTATAATTCACTATTCAATGATTATAACTCAGATAATTATTATGCTTTAACACAAAAGAAGGTTAAAAAATTAGCAATAATTTATAAAGAATGGCATAAATCAAAATATGCAAATATCAGAACATGTGATAGGTTTTAAATTAATCATCTTTTTAAAATTGTGCCTCAAATTGGTATTTAACTATTAGTTGAACTTTTAAATTTTTCTGGTGTTTTCTATTGTATGAGCATATTATATGAAAGTAGGTGAATATTTACTTTCAACTGCATATCAAACTATAAATCCTTCTAAACAATAAGATATTCTCTCTCTTCATATCAAGACTCAAATATTAATAGTATTACCATTATTCCATTCACCAAATAAAAACTAATATTGTCTGGTTGTTTTATGAAGAATAATGCAAGCAAAATATAATCTGTATTGCATTAGGCTTGATGGCAGCAAGATTTCTTGGCCATTGATATTTAAGCAAAGCATTCAGTAGTCCATTTCAACTTGCATCTGTTACTCAGCTAGTAGCACACTGTGGTAGATATTAGATAAGTACTTAGAACATGGTACATATAATCCTTATTGATATAGCTTTGAAGGAGTGATTTCTGTAAATCTTATATTTCTCTTTTTTCATTTTGCATTCATTAAAAATATTCTATGTTCCTAAGTCACAAGAAAATACTGAACATCTAAAAAAATGCTATTATACATTAGTGTCTACTATATAATATGAAATCAGAAGTACTAACCAACTTCTACATGAAACTATCAAATAACATAATAACCAAAATATTGATGAAAAAGACCATCCAACATGCTATTCCTAAGATAAAACATTTATACTTTGAGAAATGAAAACTAGAGTAAAGAAAGGCCAAAGATAAATATGAGATAATGCCACTCTAGACTCAAAATGATGAACATAGATTAAAATTCTATTAATAAAGACAGTGAGTGATATCTCAGGAAGTATTTGCAAAACAGTTGACTTTATAAATTGGCAACTCACTTTCTATCAAAACTGCCACACTTATAATAATAAAATAATAATAATGTAATATCATTGGGTATTCAGCATTTAGTCATTGACACCATTGTTGTGTTTACCCATACCACCTATCCCTGACAACAGAAAAGCTGAAATTTAAAGGAGTGTTCTTTAAAGGAGTAGGGAAGGATCGGTGTTAAATTCAATGATCAACTGTTCCATTATGAACAGAAGCCATCTGACATATAATGAGTTCAGTTGTTTTGTTTTTAAAGATTACTTCTTCACATCAGTCATGTAAAGTTTTTGAGTGTTTTCTCTCTCTACGAAAATGCCAGTATGGTTTAGCTTCTTGAAAGGAAAATGTTTTGTAAGTATAATACACTTACTACATAGTAACTCTCAAAACTCAACATACAATATATGAAGTTTAAAAAGTCACTAAAATTTTTACAACCATAAATCACATATTTCAAAACCACACATTTTTCTTTAAATATGTTTAGATTGTTGAATATGTGTATTTATAGATCTTCATGGATATGAGATTGAATTAGGTTATAATACATGAAGATTGCATTAAGCATTTCAGTCTTCATGAATACTTACTAAGTATGCTGATGCATTCGGATTTTTACATAAGCTGATCCTTGTAAATCATTTTAATGTGAATTTCTGTTCCTAAGAATACCCAGCATTTAGTGAAATCCTATTTATTTGTTTTTTGTCAGTTTCTTTTTGTACCACTCCATTAAATAGACCACAATAATTTGAGGACAAAGATCACAGTTATTTACTGTTTTATTTCTAGCACTTGATAATTTTCTTGAACTAGACTATATAGTAAATAAATATTTATTAATGTGATCAATGAATTAATCCCTTAAAATAATTCATTTAAACTCTTGAAGTCTCTTGTTATATCAAGGATACCTATTGATTAATCTTTTTGAAATTGATTTTTTAAGATAAATGCAGGAAACTTCAAGGTTGTTGCATGAGAATAGTGTTGCACCATTTGAAAGAGCATTTCCAAATTTGAGGATTAAATTATTCTTCCCAGGAGGTCAAATGTAAGTGTTGGGGTCAGAACTTATTTCTTCTGAGATACTATTTGGCACATTAATTAACTTTTAGCTTTGAGGGGGTTAAAATGTGCTCCCAAGTATCCTTGCTCATATCATGCCTTCAGAAGGATAAATCAGAAACAACAAGGTTTTACTTTTAAGAAAAAGGTATACAATAAATTGATCTATGACTCTAATTGTACCATAAGGCAAGACTGTCTGTATCTAACTGAAGTAACTCACTTTCTCCCAGAAGCCTAAAGAGGTCAGAAGTGGCCCTCAGCTACTCCTATGCCAGTGCTTGTCCATCTCCCACTATGCATACTCTTCTTTCCCTCTCCCATCTCTAATATTCACATGATTTAAATAAACTCTCTTCTCTTACATTGATAAGACAAGCTAGAGCACTCTTAGGATTTGCTCTTCTATTAGACCTCAAACTATCATTCTTATACTGGTAGGATATTTAGAGGGAACCTTCATACCCTACAAATACATGTTTTATCACTTGACTAGTTAGCATGTAAGCCAAGTACATATGTACATTTGGAATGGGGGTAAGGAGAGAGAAGGGGACAGCATAAATTCAAAAAAGGAGTTCAGTCCGACTTTCTCAAGGCTAACTAATGAAAGTTAGGATATAACTTTTTTCTACCTCCACATTCTTCCGTAAGGGTGCTTAACATAAAATGAGATAAGCTTTCAGTTTTCTGAGTGTGTTATTGTGATTGTCTTCAAGGATTTCATTTTGGAATATACATCTATGTCATCATTTAATTTTATTCACACCTGAGATTATAAATATACATGAAAGGCATTAGAAGAAAGGTGAACAATCTGACCCATTTATTAAAAAAAAGAAAAAGATACCATTAGATTCTTAATCCTATTATTAGGGAAGTCTGTGAATTTCCACTAAAAGTTGCTGAGAAATTCATTAACTCTTCCATCCAGATAATATACTGCTAATATTAAGCCCTGATTGTTTTCCTATTTATATAAAGGTACAAAGATGACTTAATATGACATTTGCAAATGATATGAACAGAAATTTCAAGGAAAAGGAAAACAGAATGATTAAAAACATACAAAATCTTCTTTATCTCATTAGACAATGATGTGGTAATTAAAACAAGGTGTCATTCAACATCTATTACATAGTCATGAATTTCAAATTGTGAAATTATTGGGATTCAAAAAACAGAAGCACTTACATGTTGAAGTACAACCTGTCATGCAAGCTTTAGATAGAATTGGACAATACACAAAATAATTAGATTCATTTACTCTATGGCTTTCTGTAGCCTATAGAAAGTCTAAGAAATGTACACTATACAATGAGCCATGAACAAGTGTCATTTCTGGTAATTGCCAAATATTAGAATCAATCAAATATTCATCAGTAGGGGAAAAACAGGTAAGTTTTATTCACTATTAATTTGGCCATATCAGCTCTTTAGGTATCAAGGGATGGATTCAAATGGAACTTGAAATGGGTTGAGTGAATAAAATAAGACTGAAAAAGAATTTTCACACTATGATATGATTTTTGTATGTTTATAAAGTATACATTAGCATAATATGTTCTCTTAATATATACAAATTTATTGGAAAAATACATGGACAGGAGGGATGTGCACCAACTTCCAGGGGAGAAAGGAATGCAGTGTGATATAGGCTGGGTGACTCCAACTGTGCTTATAGTCACATTTTAAAAATTAATTAATATCTGAATTAAATATGGAAATATATTTATGATTGCTGGATATAGATGATCTAGTTACAATTCCATATATTTATGTAATATTACATAATTACAAATCATTGCCCTTATTAGAAAAATAAGATGACTTCTTTGATTGGCAATTTGTTTAATTTTCTCTCTCCTTTTAGTATAAAGTTGAAAGAGACGAAGGACTGAGATCCTTAGAAAAGGCAGAGGAATAGCTTATATATTGTTTGATTTTTGTTTTGTATTGCTTTAGGACCAGGGATATTTAACAGTCCCATTTATTTCTTGACCTCCTACAATATAAACAGACATCAATAAATTTGCTACAAATAAAGCCTCCATGTGTATATGTTTGTGTGCTTGTATCAGGGTGTAAGATAGTTGAGAAGAAGGCTTGAGTTTTGTACCTACATATGTACAGTAGAGAAGGGGAACTGGGTTCTTGAGAGGAGAGAAACCATGAACTGAACCAATTCAGAAGGAACAGTGCCTCAGGGACAGAAAAAGCCATAAAAATATAAGCCTCTCAGGAATTATTTCAACTTCCAACTTGATGTAAGACATTGATTTTATGTTTTAGCCTATATCTATATCTTCAGGTGTAGGCTAACACTAGTTGCTGCTTTAGTTTCATATGCAAATCATCTTTCTACTAACATTTCTTGGTGGAAAGATAACTTATCCAAAAAACTCTGCCACAATTGCTCATAAGTCAACTGTTTATTCCCAAAATACAATGCATTTCATTTTATATTGTGCAAAAAACATTGTGCAAAGACACAAAAACCAATTTTAAAAATAGCAAACAACAAAACCCAACATTTTACTCATAAGAATTACATAGGGAACTACATGTAAGAAAGTAAGGCATTAAAACAAGCTCTACTCCTATAGGTCAACTTTTCAGCTTTAAGAAACCATTGGGTAGTAAACTCTACTACTGCGGAATCAAGAATTATTCCCTTGGTAGGAAATCTGCACAGTGTAGGAGGAGTGATTCAGAATGTGTTTATATTTAGGATTTCACAGCATTATATATAAAGAGCTTTTTACTCTTGAGATGGCAAGACAGCAAGGAAATATTTTAAGCCAGGACAGGTTGTCAAGTATTTAATCAAGTAACCATGTCTATCCTAAGACATCTTTTTAATGGACGTGTGTCATTTACTGGGCAAAAGCCCAAACCAATGGAGGTGCATTTCAATGATTAGTGAGACTAAGATTGATGACAAAAATACTGGAGTAGTGTCTGCAAGAACAGGATTTAAGCCAAGGTTTTATATATGCCAAGACAAGAAGTTAAAACCTTCTAGTATGAATACAAAGCCCCTGAAGAAATAAACTCATGAATTGACAGAATAGGGATAGAGATTATTTTCTTCATCTGATTAGCAGACATGACCCCTGCAGCCCATAAAACCTTAACCATTGTCTTTTCAATAGCAATGTTTTATTAAAAGTGCCTAAGAAGTAATAATGATAAAGGGTGGAGATGATAATATGGGTCAAAAAGCACTTAATCAGCTTACAAATAATCCTTTTTAAAGTAGTAAGCCTTTGTGTTTAATTTTTCTTTGTTCACTTGAGAAGTATTTAACTGTACAAATTCAACCATTCATTGATCACCTCAACCAAGTTTTTTTTATTAACCTATCATTGATATACACTCTTATGAAGGTTTCACATGAAAAACAAAGTGTTTACTACATTCACCCATATTATCAAGTCCCCCCACGTACCCCATTGCAGTCACTGTCCATCAGTGTAGTAAGATGCTACAGAGTCACTACTTGTCTTCTCTGTGGTACACTGTCTTCCCCATGATCCCCCACACACATGTGTACCACTCATTCTGGTACCTCAATTCCCTTCTCCCTCCCTCCTTACCCACCCTCCTGCACCCCTCCCCTTTGGTAACCACTAGTTCCTTCTTGGAGTTTGTGAGTCTGTTGCTGTTTTGTTCCTTAAGTTTTGCTTTCTTGTTATACTCCACAAATGGGGGAAATCATTTGGTATTTATCTTTCTCTGCCTGACTTAGTTCACTGAGCATAATATCCTCTAGCTCCATCCATGTTGTTGCAAATGGTAGGATTTGTTTATTTCTTATGGCTGAATAGTATTTCATTGTGTAAATGTACCACCTCTTCTTTATCCATTCATCTACTGATGGGCGCTTAGGTTGTTTCCATATCTTGGCTATTGTAAATAGTGCTGCAATAAACTTACGGGAGCATATGTCTTTTTGATCTAAGAAGTTGTTTTCTTTGGGTAAGTTCCTAGGAGTGGAATTCCCAGGTAAAATGGTATTTCTGTTTTTAGGTTTTGAAGAACCCCCATATTGTTTTCACAATGTTTGAACTAGTTAGCATTCCCACCAGCAGTGTAGGAGGGTTCCCGTTTCTCCATATCCTCGCCAGCATTTGTTGTTCTTAGTCTTTTCCATGCTGGCCATCCTTACTGGTGTGAGGTGATGTCTCATTGTGGTTTTAATTTGCATTTCCCACATAATTAGCAATGTGGAGCATCTTTCCATGTGCGTGTTGGCCATCGGAATTTCTTCTTTAGAGAATTGTCTGTTCATGTTCCAGTATGATCCATTGTAAACTGATAGGTTTCTGTGATGAAACAAAATAACAGTTTTGTTTATTTTTTAAAGTAATAACTAATGAGTATTCAGTGGCTATATGTTCTACAAACTGCACATACTTAGAGAGACAGGTACTTAGAAAGTGTCCTAATTCAGCCTTTTGCTTAAGTTGCAGGAGGGCAAAGCTGCATCATTTGGTTTTTGATCTCCTTGAGATCAGTGAAAAGTGAATGGACACTTGAAATTCACTTATGAAGGTACTCAATGTGGCAACATAAATATTTTAAAAATTATCCATGTAGAAACTAACAATGATACTCACTGGCAATAATAAGAATGTATTTAAAACATATAATTTCCTAGGTTAAAATTCAGAAAGTTTTTTTGTTAGAACCTATGATAGGATGTGCATTCCAGAATAATAATCAGTCTTAAATTAATGAAACTACAGGACTTTCATTCATTAGAAATGTATGCTACCCTGAAGTTTCTGAATTAATGTAAATTTGAATGTTAATAGACAAATTTTAGTGTAGTAATATATCATAGCCTGCAGATTGGGTAAGTAAACAAAAGCTCAAAGGAGTGTACTTATATAAAACCTAAAAATGATATTCAGACCATCTTCTTTTCATATAAAACAATACAATCACTCCACCCAGCTCTCCCAATGAAGGATAATATAGCAGTTCCAACTGAATTAGAATGGGAGTAAACTTGGAGCTAAATGAATCATAAATCAATAAACACCTCAGCCTGCTGCCTCATGGTTTATTGATTCACAAGCTGTTTATCCCACACTCATTGTGCTTCAGTGCAATTATCGTTTAATTACATTTTCTGTATGTACCAAATTGTATTTTAGATGTCTTCCTAGACTAAACAATTTCAAGCTCTGTATCTACTCACTAACCATGGGTTTGTTTATCTTTTCTTCTTTAGTATGCTTGTCTTGATTTCGGCTTGTACACAAGACATATCTCACAATAGGACCTATTAAAGCCCATTTAACAAACTCTCCCTAATTATAATCATGTTTATTGTTTTCATTTTTTACATCAGGGTTGATTGCAATATAACAATGATGTGCCTTAGAAAAAAAATAGCATAGTATGAGCCATATAAAGCTATTGAATTTTATTAATCTAAACCATGAAATTTGTTCTTTTATTCAGCCTAACTATGAAATAGTGTAGAATGATAATATAATTAGTCATTGACTTGATATTGACCATTTAAGATATTCTTTTTAAAAAATAATTGTGTATGGAATATTCTTCCTAATTTCATGCCATCTTGTGTAAAAAAATCTAATCTTCTAATGAGCAAACTCAGAAACACCAGCTAATTTTCTACTTTTATCATCTGAGGCATAAAGTAAATTAAACATTTTTTCTAATTAAAAAGAGGTTCTAAGCTAAAGACCCCTGAAATATGTCTCAGATGAAACTCTCTAAAACATCTTTTAGAAACAATGACACATAGCATGTGAAAGCTTGAAAAGACACTTTTTTTTTAAGGACAACACTTGGTCTTGACAAATGAGAGTAGATTTCAAAGCTGTATTAGGGATGAAATATCATTTATATCATTCCTCAAAATATTATAATCCATCTGTTATTTTTATCCCTATCAGGAAACTGAGGTCAACATTGATAGCTGACATCTGAAGTTAGGTCTGCTGCTATTTTGTTCCTTCAGTTTTGCTTCATTGTTATACTCCACAAATGAGGAAAATCATTTAGTATTTGCCTTTCTCTGCCTGACTTACTTCACTGAGCATAATATCCTCTAGCTCCATCCATGTTGTTGCAAATGGTAGGATTTGTTTTTTTCTTATGACTGAATAGTATTCCATTGTATATATGTACCACTTCTTCTTTATCCATTCATTTACTGATGGACACTTAGGTTGCTTCCATATCTTAGCTATTGTAAATAGTGCTGCAATAAACTTAGGGGTGCATATGTCTTTTTGAATCTGAGACATTGTATTCTTTGGGTAAATTCCTAGGAGTGGGATTCCTGAGTCAAATGGTATTTCTATTTTGAGTTTTTTGAGAAACCTCCATATTGTTTTCCACAATGTTTGAACTTCTTTTCATTCCCATCAGCAGTGTAGGAGGGTTCCCCTTTCTCCAAATCTTCACCAGCATTTGTTGTTCCTAGTCTTTTCGATGTTGGCCATCCTAACTGGTGTGAGGTGATATCTCATTGCGGTTTTAATTTGCATTTCCCTGATAATTAACAATGTGGATAATCTTTTCATGTGCCTGTTGGCCATCTGAATTTCTTCTTTGGAGAAGTGTCTGTTCATATACTCCACCCACTTGTTAATAGGATTATTTGCTTTTTGGGTGTTGAGGCATATGAGATCTTTATATATTTTGGATATTAACCCCTTGTCGGATATGTCATTTACAAATACGTTTTCTCATATTTAGGGTGCCTTTTTGTTTTGCTGATGGTATCCTTTGTTGTACAGAAGCTTTTTAGCTTGATGTAGTCCCATTTGTTCATTTTTGCTTTTGTTTCCCTTGCCTGAGGAGAGGCATTCAGGAAAAGTTGCTCATGTTTATATTCAAGAGATTTTGCCTATGTTTTCTTCTAAAAGTTTTATGGTTTCATGACTTACAGTCAGGTCTTTGATCCATTTTGAGTTTACTTTTATGTATAGGGTTAGACAATAATCCAGTTTCATTCTTTTGCATGTAGCTGTCCAGTTTTGCCAACACCAGTTGTTTAAGAGGCTGTTATTTCCCCATTGTATATCCATGGCTCCTTAGCATATATTAATTGATCATATTTGCTTGGGTTTATATATGGGCTCTCTAGTCTGTTCCATTGGACTATGGGTCTGTTCTTGTGCCAGTACCAAATAGTCTTGATTACTGTGGCTTTGTAGTAGAGCTTGACGTCAGGGAACTTTTGTTTGTTTTTAACAAAAAGGGAGAAATTATTAAATCAAGATTCTATAGTAGGGTTATCCCTGTTCTATTTTATCAGTTGGGACAAAAACAATTTTGTAAACTTATTTCTTACAATTCTCAAGCACAAGTCACCTATTCCAGGTAGATAATGATACTAACTCTATCAGGACATGCTGGGCATTTTGCTGCCTTTGCTTATTATCTTCATCATTTGCAGTCCAAATCCCACCACTTTATCTACATAGCCATCCCTGTAGTTCCCAGAGCCCTCTCTTCTGAACTAAAACACTGTTGTCAGTACAGATAATTTTTTACTTAATATTTGTTCATTTAGCAATTACATATTAAGCTCCTATCTTGAGAAAGGCACTGTTTGGGCTCTTGGAAAGCAGCATTTAAAAACAAAAAGATAAACATCCCTGCCTTCAAGGAATTTATGTTGAAATAGTGAAATATAAATAATAGCATCATTTAAAAAATTAGTGCTTTAGAGAAAAAAAGGCTACAGAAGAGAAGGAGAGGGTTTTGGCAAGTGAGAGTTTATGGATTTAAATTCTAGTAAAAAGAATAAATGTGAGCAGAGATCTGAGAGTAATGGTAGCTGGGCAGAGCTATGTTGATGACAGGGTTGGGTGGAGGGACTGTAGCATCTTTTCATGTGCCTGTTGCCATGAAGCAGCAAGTGCAAAGGCCCTGAGATGGCAGCACATGTATCTAGCAAGTTCAAGGAAAAGCAGAGAAAATAGTGTGGCTAGTTGGAATGAGTAGAGGGAAAGGAAACCAAAGGCCTATAAGGGACTGTGTTGGGCTTCCCAGATCATTGTGAATCCTTTGGCTTTTACTCTGAGTGACACAGGAAGGAACTAGGGGATTCTGTCAAGAGGAGTGCCATGATGTATGAATCTTCAATAGGAACATATTACTACCTTGACAGGAGACTGCACAAACAGGTTTAGGGAGACTATTACAATTATCTGGATGAATGATAATGTGGTTTTAAACACATTGTGGTTTAAACAGGGAAGTATCAGTGGAGTCGTTGAAAAATGTTTAGACTCTGGAAGTACTTTCAGTATGGAAATGACGGGGCATGCTAACAAATTGAATGAAGGGCATGCGTAAATGAGACGAGTCCAAGATGACACCAAGTTATTTGGCCTTAATAACTGGCAGGATAGAACTATCATTACCTGAGATGGAGACACATATAAGTAGAGCAAGTTGGAGGGGAAGATTGGGACCTGTGTTTTGGACATTTTAATTTTGAGGTTTCATTAGATATCCAAGTTGAAATGTTTAATAGTGAGGTTTATGTTTATTTCTGAATTTTAGGAGAGCAGTATGAATTAACAATATATGAATTTGGGAAATATAGATTGGACAAGGTCAAGAGAATAAGTATTTTGAAAAAGACATATAAGGAATGAATCTCAGAGCATTTCAACATTAATGAAATAAGGTTAAAGAAATGAGGAAGAATCAACAAGAGACCTAATGAGGAGAAGGACTGGGCTTCATGATTCTACTGAAGGGCAGGTCAAGGTCCCCACCTTGGGGACGTTGTGGGGACCAGAGGCCACATATAGAATTAGCAATTCATTGGTCCCCTGTTAATGTGCAATGTGTCCTGGCGCTGGTGGACACAGGAGCTGAATGTTCTCTGATTTGCGGCAACCCTGAGCATTTTCCTGGGACCCCTGCTGTGATAGATGGCTATGGGGGTAAGGCAATAAGAGTGTAGAAAACCCAAATCCCAGTGGGATTTGCAGGATATATAAATTTCAGGATATCTACCCCCAAATGATATTCCTGGATGGGAGAAATGTACACAGTATACTCCTTTTAGGGTAAATGCCCTATCCTGGGGGTCCATATTATAGGTCATATTTTTCAGGCCCAATTCCCACAATACCTGTTGGAGCTCTACATACATTTTTCAGCTTGTGGGTAAATATGGTAAATCACCCTGATTAGGCCAAACTGCCCTAATGGCAGCTGTTAGCCATTCCAGAAGTTTCTGATTTCCTGAGGCATGATGGGAACTTTGCAAGTGCTGCTGGAGGGAAGGGTGAGTCATCAGGGAAGCCGGTGTACTCATCTTAGTACCCAACATAACAAAGTTTTCCACCCCCATATCCTAGAGACCTTAAAGCCATGTAGGCAGAGATTCCGATGGCTTCTGCCGGTACTGGATGCTCATGTCCACCAGCTCATCCTGGGTATAGGGGCGGAGCATGGAGTGCTCCACAACCTGCGGAGGATGTGGCTCCTCCTGCTGAGGAGCCCATGGTTGTTTGGTTTTTATTTTCTTAATTACAGCAGGGTGGGCCTTTAATACAGGAGAGGCTGGTGCCTCGGCAGCAGAACAGCCCATGGTCTGCCTCCTGAGGGCACCACTCTTTCCTCCCCCTTCCTCAACAGCCTCCTGCAATGTGGCTTCTCCTGCTGCTTTCTCACTTGCTGCTGCTAAGAAATCTTCTGGGAGCATGATCCATTTTCTCAATAACTGTCTCTCTTCCTTAAGGGCATCCCATAGGTCATTGCCCAGTTCCTCCAAGGAATGCTGAAGTGTGCCTCTCTCCTGCCAAAGTCCCTCTCTCTCCTCAATAACCCTCTCTTTCTCCTTGATAACATTTTCCACTATCTCAAAGAAAAGAGACCCTATAATGCCAGCTGCTACACAGCCACTCAGGGCCTCTAAGCAGTCTTCCATCTGATGGAGGGCTAATTCTGCAGCTTCAGGTGTCTCCACCCTTCCCCTGTTCTGGGGAAGGCCCCACCCCTCTAGGAGGTGCTTTACCCTAGACCAATTCCCCACATAAATTTTTTAAATCTACTTTTCTTTCCCCCTAAGCTACAAGGAAGTAAATATCTAAGCTTTCTATAATAGAATTTTTCTTAATGGTTAGTTCTTAGAACCACTACACCCTTTTCTTCCTATACTGAAAGGCAGGGTGAAGAGGATCGGTCGGTTGGCAAACTGTTTTACCAAGAAGAGCTAGTTTACTTTCTCTCTTGCTTTCATTCAAAGCATTGTGAGGGTGTCCTCATCCTAAAATGCTGCCCCTTACCACCTGTCCTTGCCAAGCCCAGGAAAATCAATTCATCAATCAACAGGCTCTTTGTCATTTCATACCATTGTCCCTTTACAATTTCAGTTTTTGCATAGATTTTTCTGTGATTTTTTTTTAAGATCACAGAAAAGAATGACACTGTTGTCTTCTGTTAAAGATAACTTGAGGTATTTTTAAATTTTTTGGTTTATTTGAGCAAAAATTGATTCCAATTAGGGCAGCAGCAATCTGGAAGTAGTTTGGAGTGCTTCACAGACAGGAGCTCCTGGAGAGACAGTGAAGAGGGAAGTGAGGCACGGGAATTATTGACGGACTATAGCTTAAAGTCTAGTTGGTGTTTTGGGGTTGGTTGTCTCTAGGTTTTGGGCATTTACAGGCTTGTATTTTCCTTTGCATACATAGGGTGAGAAGGCATTAGAGATACCTTAGCCTAATGGCCTCCTTGTGTAGTTAATTTAACACAACAAAGAAAGCAAATGTTGAAGTGCATGCTTTCCTGGTTGTGTGTGAGATTGGGGGTGGTGAGTAAGGGTGGGTAAGAGGCAAGAAGCTTTCTCGGCTGACCGTCTGCTTATAGAAGGTTGTACCCCAAGGGTTGTTTTTATCGTTCAATTTTTGTTTTTATTATAACTCTTTTTTTTTAGGTTCACAGAAAAATCTGAGACCACTCAGATCAAAGTACTATTAACAGAGGACTATTTCTGCCAGTATACTGCATTTCAGTAAAACTGGAATTTGGGGTGTGTATGCTTTGTCATGGAGATGGGTTGCACAGCAGGATGAGAGACAAAATAGAAGAAGTAAGCCCTGGTGAGACCACAAAAGGTTTCTTTAGCCACAAGGAAGTAATCAACTTTATCCTGTGTCTGTTGGAAGCCTTTCAAAGGAATACCACTATTGGATTATCTCCTTTTTTGTGTTATTAGAGTGCCATAATCTATTTTGTATTTTTCATATTCAATGAATTGTTAGGCCATTTTGATGATTTTTATACAAATATTGTCTTCTTGTAATGATCATCCTTTCCTTCCTTTGTTTAAACCTATGAAATTGGAGTGGTGGTTGCCAGGGGCTGGGGTGGGGGAACAATGGGGAGTTACCGATTAATGGTTACAGAGTTGCATTGTGGGAAGATGAAAAAAAGTTCTGAGATGTTTGGTGGAGATGGTTGCACAACAGTGTGAATGCACTTAATGCCACTGAATCATACACTTAAAAATGGTTAAAATGGTAAATATTTTATATATACTTTATCATAATTAAAAAGTTAAGAAAAATAGCAATATTGGAGAAGAGGAAACTTGAATTCCTAATGGACTTCCTAATATAAAAGTTGTAACTTCGAAAATTTTGGTCAAAATTTTCTCATTTTCAGTTCCTTTAAAAAATAAAATGTTCTTTTTCATCCATATTCTCTGACATTGTTGAGAGGCTTTATAGCAACAATGTATATAGAATACTTAATATAATGCCCGACTCAAGGTAGGTGTGCAAAAATAGCTTCAAGGTTCATCATACATCTGTGTGCTAAACATCGGTATAGCTGGATGGGAGATTATTTGGAAGAAAAGCTCCATTTAAGGATTTAAATAATAAATAGATATTAATCACACAAGCTTCTTGTAATGATAAAACTATTAAACTGTCAGTTATAATATAACAATGTCTTGAGATAAAAAATAAGCCCTGATTTTAATGACATATTTATCTAGTTCTTGTTTAAAATGTCTTAAGAGTATTTCTGCCACTCACGTTATTCATCACAAATCATATAATGCAAATGTTTGGAGGTTGGAGTTTAATTAGCACTGATACTTACCAGGTTATGGCTTTTGACTGTAAGAGACAGCAAGTAAAGTCCAGAATAGGTCAAGTTTATAGCACCAATCTTGGGAATCTTGGTATATTCTGAATAAAAGGAATTTCTTAGGGTCATGGCATTATGACTAAAGGGGATCTAATCATTAACACTGGATTAAAATTATTTTTTTCAAGGGACAAGAATTTCGAAGTTTGGAAGAATTTAAAGAGATATCATAGTATAGTGGTTAAGAGCCTGGATTCTGCAGTCACATGTCCTAGGGATGAATCACTTCTCTACTTCTTCATAGTTGTACGCCCTTGGATATGTTACTCCACTATTCTAAGTCTCAATGTAATGATAAACAGAGCTAGTTCACAGAGGTGAGACACAACAGTAAGACATTTAGCATAGTTCATGACACTTAGTAAGTCTTCCACAATTTTTTTATTATGGTGATAATAATTACGATTCATAAGATCTTATTATCTTAGAAAGTCACTGGACACGGCCCACTTAATTACTGTGGAATAGAGCAGACTGATCATTGCTGGGGCTTGAATCTAGGCTGTGGGAACTAAGAGATGTTCTGACATAGAGGAGCATTTAGAGCCAACAGAGATGCTTGGTGGATGTCTCCTCCAGCTGGTATTATAATTTTCAATAGGTTATGGAATTGGGCAACAAGTTCAAACAGTCAAGCAATGGGAAGGGAACAATATTTATTTAACCTTATATTACAAAAGCAGTAACTGACTGATATAAAATAATAATAAGGAACATAAGCAAATTATTAGATAGCCAGGCAGGAAGTCAAGCAGCATTAAAGAATTATTAAGTAGCAGAAGCCCTGTCACCAATGTGGGTGCAATCCAAGGACTCCATCCAGCCCTTGTTTAAGACAAGTAGCATTATAAATATTTGTTTTAGTTTGAATTCCCTTGGGCTCAGATCCAGAGAGAAGAAAGTAAGTACAAATAGTTTATTTGGAAGGGTCAGTTACCACCAGTGGAGAAGTGCAGAAGTGAAAAGGGGGAAAGGGGAGTGCAGGCAGTCAACAGAGTGTGCTGTCAAGCCAGCTATACTATCAGCAACTGGGATTTAATCCCATGGGAAAATTGTTAAAACCCACCTCTTTGAAAAGGGAAAGGAAGCAGAGGATTTGTATGGTAATTACTACCAGTCATTTGTGGAACACTGCTGGGGAAAGGAGAGGAACAACACTGGCTTCAGAGGAAAGACTAAGGCAAAAAGATGTTGGAAAGATACTGCCAGTTGGAAGGTGCTAGGGTCTATGGGACACATACTGAAGGATCACAGCATCAAGGAAATCACCTCTAAGATTCATCCCCTGATACTCATGTATTGCATCTAACCTATCTTTAACCCAAAACTCACAGTTCACTGAAAAAGTTTCCTACGTTTCCTGTTCTGCATCTCACTCCTTATATCAAATCCCCTAGAAAAACTCTTCATTTTCTGCATGATCGTAATCCTTTATTTGAAACCCTTCGGACAGATGATTTTTGAAATTCAAACTTTTAGAATTTTAGAAAGGTGATACAGTTAATATTCTGTATATCCAATAAAACTTCAATGAGGCCTGGGCAGGACTCTGTAACAAATGGATTAATATTCCTCATGCCACATGAGTGTTTACATTAAGTGGTATAGGTAAAGACAGTAAATAGCATCACATCAGTCAAGTCAGTTACATGCTTAGTCTGGATATATCTGGGCTGGACACACTGTGGAATTCATTCTAGAAGATGACCCCAGGGGCTGGGGATGGAGGATGTGGGTGGGCAGAGAACATCTACGTGATCTTGAAGCAATGGAAATTTGAAGGTTAAGTAAGTGGTCTTATGAGAGAAGGGAAAGGAGAATCTGGAAGTAGTATCCGGTGCAATTATTTTGTTCTGTTGAGTTAACTCAGATCTGCCGAAATGACTCTTTGCTAAGCTACAAAAAGGCAGGAAGGAAATTAAATTTCAGGGGTATCTGGATTTTTTTTCTTTCAGATGTCAATTTGTAATTTTTAAAAAAATTTCTAAGCAGAGTTTTGGGATTTTGGAATTGTGGATATAAATGGTAACTATATAGTGGACTGTGAATGAAATCTGCCTTTTATATTTCATAAAATTAAACTAAAGTTCTCTCTCTCTCTGTCTCTCTCTCTCTCTCTCAGAATCTATTTTTCCAATACAGAGTGCTGGGATACACTGAGATATAATCTTTAGAACTGTATACCTCAACCTTTTTTTCCCCATTAGCTTTTCTAGATTTGTTTTCCTAATGCCCACCTTCATAACATTTAATCCCAAAGATATACTGTATATCTGTTGATGTACTGTGGCTCTTTGGAAGATCACACATCATTGTAATATCTAACATTATTTTGTCCCCCAAGAACCAATTTTTAACACCTTGGAAGTTATACCACTCACACTGAAAATCCATGCTCAAATTAGAGAATACAAATGTTTAACAGTTTCTAGGTGAAAACAATGTGCCATTTAACACATTTTTGTAATTACTTTAATCAGTTTAACTTTTGTTTTAGATCTCTCTTTTAAGAATCCTTATAGAATCAACTGAGTTTTAAAAATAATCAATATAAATTGGAGAAGTGGGTTTGATGGATGGTCATGAACATATATTTTTAAAGTGAGTACACAGTTCTGTTGAAAGAAAATCATACATGAAATTAATGCAAAGGACTTTTGGGGGCATTATTGATTCAATGTTTTATATATTGAAATTTTCTACCATAAGTAATATTTTGAAAAGTTTGATGTTAAATGAGAGTAACTGGATAGACTTTTCTGCAGAAAGTTTATAGATTATAAGGTAAAAATAAGTCCGAAATTAAAGTGAAATCACAAAATCTGGAATCAAGATTTTGCCAGGAGCTAGTGTTATGAAAAATTGTTGAACTTAACATTAGAAGATGTGACTCAAGGTGTGACTTGCCATTTCTTATCCTCTCCAGTCACTCTTTCTCTTGTTTATAAAATTGTAATTGTGATTACTCCAAAGTGTACTTGTGGGCCCCAAATGAGCAAATATATGCTAAGTTGTTTTATAAATTACAAAGTTTAAAAATATAAATATTTATTGAATTATGTCAAGAATTGATTGGTAGAGCTATGTCCAGTGTAATTTGAAATAAAGACCAAATTATGAGAGGCTAAAATGACATGCATGAGCCTTCTCCATGTTTTCTATACCAAACCCTCCTTCTTTATTTGTTTATGCTTCCAAAATTTAGTGTTTGATAATATTATGGTTTATCCATTTTTAGGAGTTACCTGGAAAATGGGTAAACTCCTACATTTTTTCTAACTGAAGAAAGTTTAGAAAGAATTGAGGCTATTTTAAAGGATTAAAGTCTCTCAGAATATTTCTGCTGAATTTTCACTGATCAATACTATCAAATTTTAGAGAAAAAACTTGTCAATATATGTACATTTTCTGGTAATAGAAATACATATTCAGCCAAATATATAATGTAACTTTTCCCACTGAGGATCTTTAGAAGTTCTCTTCTATTTTTCTAAAATCTTCAATTAAAAAGAAAAAACCCCTACATTACAGCAGAGTAGTATGTTTTCTCTCCTTTGAACTATTATAAAATTTCTCTATCATAGCACTTTTCTCAGTGTATCATAATGGTTTGTTTACTTTCCTGTCTCTCATTAGACAGAGAGTTGCTAAGAAAACATCATTTTCCATCCAGCCTGCAGCACAGTGCTTATTAATACACTCAATATTCCTTGAATTAAATTGAGTAACACTTTGTACCTTGTTGGCCCACATATTTCTAGACATTCTGTTATAGTAATATGTACATGTGTTTATTCCACTATTGTGTTGCAAATTCCTTGAAATGTGGAGCTATAACTTTGTTCCTTTATTAGCATGGAATGAATAGAATATTTGGGGGGTTGAATGCTCATGGATACTTCAAGGCAATTGTCATTGTTTCTGAATGGTACCATTGCAATATTCTTAGTTTTCTTATGGCTGGATTCCTGATAATCCAGATCTAACAACTACCAGAAATTTTAAGCCAAACAAAAGATAAAGGGAAAGGAGTGAGACAAGAAAAGAAACAAGTGTACTAAAGCTTTTGGAGAGTAATAGATTCCAAGATGTACTTGCCTGTGGATGGTAGGGAAGGGGATATTTGTTTTGACCACAGTTTTTAATGACCACAATTAACAAGACAGTCATCAACTGCAACATCCAAACTGTCCAATATCAGAAAGAAAGTGAACAATGTGTGTAACAAAGCACAGGAATCCATCCATCCAAGTGTCACCCCGAACAAGAATGGTCTGAGGGTGGACACAGAGAACTCTACTTAGATTATAGAGACATAGGTAGAGTATCATCAGCTGTGTTATTAAAAAAATATATATCAGTTAGGGGTTCTAGCTCAGCATGTAAGGAGCTTGGAAATTACTACTACATTCTAACAAGTAAAAATCTGAACAGATTGAAAAATCGACAACTCTTCTTGCATCCGTAAGGGAGGGAAGTCACATGGCAAAATGAACTGCTCCACCCAAGATTGGAAAGCCAGACAGGCCAATAAAGGGAGGCACAGCTTAACACAATAGAGATACAAGAGTGGAAAATACTACTGGAAATAGTGCCAGGGTAGAAAAACCTAAGCTGTAGTCCATAAATTGCCAGAGGCTTAGGGAAAAATTCTGAGAGTTAAAAATTCCAGGGGGACCCAGTTATATGGGGTTCCTACAAGTTTGTGAGATTTACCTCCAGGAGCTCAAGTAGGTTCCCTCAGTAAATATTGGAGAAAAATCCTCTTCCTGCTTCTAGCAGAGGGAGGGGGAAAGTAAACATTTTGAAATACACCAGAGTACTCAGTCCTGAACAAGGCCTGTTCTCAGGGCAAACTAGTTAACCAGATTCTAACCCACTGGGGTATTACTAAACCAAAGCCTAACTAACCTGGGGGAAGGGAAGTACCCAATCAGTGTTAGCCTTTCAAGTCAGAGAAGAGAAATGCCCAATTCCAGCCCACTCTAGCCATCCTATCTCACCAACAGGGGAGAAAAACCTGACAGAGTTGTAAAGGTCACACTCCAGAGCCATAGGTTCACTAAAAGACTAACAGCTGATCTTAAGGAACTACAGAACATCTTCCCTCCTGCATACTTTACCACCAATTACTAAAATCATATTTGGAACAGTTCCAGTTACCCAGTACATCATATCTGGCTGTAAAGAAAAAATTGTAAGGCCTATTAAAAGGTGAAAAGCACAATTTGAAAAAATAGAGCAAGCATCAGAACCAACCATGGCAGGGATATTGGAATTATCAGATCAGGAATTTAACCACTACAATTAATATGCTGAGGGCTCTAATGGATAAAACAGACAGCATGCAAAAGCAGATGGGTAACATAAACAGAGAGATGGAAATCCTAAGAGACAACCAAACAGAAATGCTAGAGTTCACAAATACCAGAAGAGAAATGAAGAAAGGCTTTGATGGGTATATCAGGGTTCTCCAGAGAAGCAGAAACAGTTGGATGTATGTAGATATACATATATATATATATATATATATATATGTGTGTGTGTATGTGTATATATATATATATATATATATATAAAAGGAGATTTATTATAGAAATTGTCTCAGGTGGTTGTGGAGGCCAAGAAATCCCATAATCTGCCTTCTGCAAACTAGAGAATCAGGAAAGCCAGTGACATAATTCAGCCCAAGGCCAAAGGCCTGAGAACCAGGGGAGCTGATGGTGTACCTGTCTAAGTCCAGAAGTCTGAGAAGCAAGAAGGCCACTGTTGGAAGTCCTGGAGCACGAAGGCCTGTGACATAGAAGTTCTGATGTATGAGGCCGGGAAAAGAAGGACGGTCCAGCTCCAAAAGAGAGAACAAGAACTCACCTTTCCTTTGCCATTTATTTTATTTTTATTCTGTTTGGACCCTCGATTGGATGATGCCAGCCCACATTGGTGAGAGCAAATCTTTTCTTTGTTTACAGATGCAAATGTTAACTCTTCCAGAAACAGTCTTACAGACACACCTGTAAAAGAATGTTTTAACAGATATCTGGGCACTTCTTAGCCCAGTGAGTATCAAAGTGCTCTTCCTTCTGAACTCTCAGGGTTTGGGTGAGGATCAGTCCCTTAACCCCTGTGTCTCAGCTGTAAGGTAAAGTGAGTAATCTTAAGTGTTTCTGTGGGTTCTCCTAGCTCAAAAATTATGTAAACTTATGGTAGGAATGAGAGGTGGCAGGCATCTCCAAATAAGAGCTAAAGAAAATGATGATTAAGATCAATAGGACATAGGTTTTAAATTTATATTAGTAATAGCAATGTGTAAAGAACTGAAAAGTTAAGTGATTTCAGTTTTAAAACAAGAAATTGAGAGAATAGAGACTCAACTACTCTCAATGTGGATAGGCAATTATTCAGTGAAAAAGCAATGTAAACTTTTTTCCAACAGGGCCACAAAGAGATAGTTAATGGGTAAGAGCAGCTAGTAGGCTGGAAGAAAATAAGGGCTAGTGATTTAAGTTAAATTATGTCATTTTAATTTTATTATAGACTTTAACAAACCATGAAGTCAAGGGCTTACTGACTCATACATTTGGACAGAACTATAAAGGGCATCTACTGTCAGGTTTACTATCTGCAGAAACTTCTGATATTTTCTTTTTTCTTTTTTCCTTATTTCCTTCTGTACTTATTTAATATGCTTTGAGTTACTTTGCCATTTTATATTGGGTATCACTTTTAAACTCAAATGAATAATAATTGCTTTGAGCTATCTTTTTATTTCTCCATGTCCTGCTTAAGAAAACATCCTTTTATTAATTTCTGACCTTAAACATGCCATTTGATTCTGAAAGTGAATTTCATTGTTTGTAAGCATGGCTAAAAACATTAGCCCTTCCTCATTGTTTTATTGTGATTATTACAATAAATTCTACATGTTATGTGCTTTGTAAAGTACAGAAGTTATGTATTATTTCATTGAATTTAAAAGCAACAATTTTTTCATGTTTCATGTTGATTTCTTTCCACATGACCAATTCAGAATTTAGGACTGGCTACCCTCCAGGACATTAGTGGTGACCTTGTTGCTTAATGTTAGCTATATATACACCTCACTTGTATTATGGTTGAAAATGGCTAAAAGCAAGTGCAGATGAAGCATTGAAAACCTGGGCTAACACAGGCTGGTTCAGCCCTTATTTCCCATGTCTGTCAACATAATGCTCAGATTTCCAGCTTACTGGATCTATTCCATTATTTATGGCCAGATTTGAAAGTGTCTTCCAACTTCTTTCTTTCTCATAAATTTTCTGGCCCAGAAACACCAAATTTTTAATTTTAAATAGGTAACACTTTAGGAATCAATCTTTACATGATTCAAAAGTTCTGTTTCAGTAATATATAAATTAACAATTTTTCACCATGTAAAGAAAAAAAAGGAAAGAACTAAATGAATGAATGTGAGTAAACTAGAATACCTAACCTTTAATAAATGTTCACCAAACTGCATCTAAATCTGTAATGTAACAATTGATTAATTATTGAATCAAATCTCTTTATGATTAATATTTAATTATACCCATTTACTTTAATTATGGGCATGCTTTTGTGTTTTCTCTTATACTTATACATATATACATTTTGTACTTCACTCTCAAAATGTAAAAGCTATTGTTATATATCTCATTGATATATTTAAAGGAGAATGTCATATAAAAACATCACTGATGTTCTAGTTCTCCCAGTAGTTATTATTAAAGCCAAAGATAAATGGAAATATCATTTTTTACCCATGAACTATAAATCAATTGATTGAATCATCCTCAGGCCATTAGAAAAAAATGTTAAAGGGTTTTCTAAGAGAAAGTAACCCTTCCCACAAGTTAGTTTACAATGTTAATTAGTAGAAACTCTGAAGTTTATAAGAAGTTTTTCAAATGTTTGGGAAAGAGAGAACATCTCTTTGAGACATGTCAGCTGAGTTCCAATTTAAATTGAATTTAACTGAAAAGCTGTATAAACTAAAGTACACAAATGTTTTGGTCTCTACAGAGTACCACATTTCTTCACATACTTGCAAACTGATATCTCAAAAATAACTTCTGAATAGATTCCATGAAGAACATTATTAAAACATCAATATTATATATGAATGTAAAAATTGATATTCATTAAATGAGGTGGTTGCAAAGAAAATCAAACATTGGGAGAAAGCAATCCTGGGAAGAAATGGAGAGAAAATAACAATTTTCATTCCTTCCAAATGGTTACTTCACTCATTCTTTTTGGGAAGGAAGAGATCAAACAAATAAAAAAATGTATCTCACAAAAAATTTTTTTTTTCTGGTACAAACTTGCCTTACAACCAAACTGTTTCCTACACATAAGGTTTATGGTCTGTTTTATTATTGTCACTTTTAGAATTCTAGCATATATACAATACTAAGACAAAAATATATCACTTACATCTCTGACTTAAAATGATAATAAAACTATGATATATATATATATATATATGTACATATGAACTTACATATGTGTTCATGTGTAGTATGAGCACATGAATATGTGTGTGCATGTGTGTATATTTAAAGCAAACAGGAATTTATGCAACTTACAAGGATGATGATTTTTCCCTAAAATAGAGAATTCCTACTCTGTACAGATTGAAACCTGTTGGAGCTGATTCTAGAGTCAGCCAGTAAACAGGTTTGGTTTGATCAAAATTAATTTTACAAAATGAATTTGCCTTTAGTTGGACTTACGTCCTATAGTTGGCCACCACTGGCCCCACACCTTATTATACTTTTTCTTAGACACTGAATGTACCTGTTTTTTCCCTTGAAGACATTTGATTTATGACTTCTCTTTTAAGTCTTGTAAGAATAGATACAAATTTATTTCTAAAAATTTGCAAAAAGTAACTTTTCAGGAATACAATGAAATGCCCACATTCTGCTTTAAGTAGCTAAAAATTTTCTATAAAGTTATGAGTGGAGAATCCAGAGATGAATTATAACTTAGGACATTACAGTTACATACTAAATACCCTGTGATAAAAATTCACAACAATAATAAGCCATGTTTCATGATGTAATTCACATTCAAAAGTTTATAGAATGATGGCCATGATATCAAGAAAATCAGAGATTAAACAAAGAAATTGTACAGAATTGTGGCAGGTTTAATTCTTATTTTAACAAGGTGAAAATATGTAACAGTGTATGTGTATAAAAAATATATACATGGATGTGAACACACATAAACACAGCTGGTAAAACCATATACAAAAACTTGGAAATGGAAAAATACACAGAAAAACAGAAATAAACAAAAAACATCAACTATTTGTAAAAATTGTAAATTACTATAATCATAGGCAATATATTTTATTCTTATTAGTAATCAAAGAAATACATATTTTAAAAGCTTGTTTTATTTTGGCTTATAGGATTAGCAACATTGAAAGTCTGTCATTACATTATATATATGAAAGTGTGACTTAGACACTTTTATGTATTACTGACAGGAATGCAGAGTGGTATAATCTTTCTAATGGCAGTTTTATCACATGTTAAAAATGTGATGTATATATGTCTTTAGATACAGGATTCCACCTCTGAGAATTTAACTTAAGAAAAGATTTAGGTAAATACATCAAGATGTGCAAGAATGTTCACTGTAAAGCATCAGTGTTATGTAATGTTATGTAACAATGTTATGTATACGGCCCCCAGTTATCTTTTTATAAGGCAAAAATTGTATTAAATTATATAGTGAAATATTAAAAAAGCATTGAAATAATGATTTCCTCTCACTCATTTAATGCATAATGAACACTTACTGTACTCTAGGTACTATTCTAAGAAGTGGGGATTTATTGGCCAGAAGAAAGCTATTAAAGTAGCTGGCCTGCTCATTTTCTCTCCTTATTGAGAGGTATGCTCCTTAGGGAAGGAAAGAAAGCGATCTAATCTAATCTCCTTGCAAATATGTTGATAAGCAGACTCCTTAACAAATAGACTACTAATATTTGCTGTGAAGAGAATACTCACAGAAGTAAAGCAAATTCAAAGGTCTGGTGCAGTGGTATCTAACTCTTTGGTCTAAGATCTTTACAAATCATTGAGGACCTCAAAGAACTTTTGTTTCTTGTGCTATATCTATCACTCTTTCCCATTTTATAAATTAAAACTAAGAATTTAAAAAATATATTAATACATGATATGTTTAAAAACAATAATAAACCTCTTTTGTGTTTAACATGAATGACATTTTAATTTAATGATACCTTCCAAAACTAGAGAAGAATGTCAGCACAGAATACTTCTCAAACTCTTTAATCTTTGCCTTAGCAGAAAGTATCTGGATTCTTATCTCCACTTTTGCCTTTAATCTGTGGGATAGCATAGTTTATGTAACCTCTTGAAAAAATTCCACCATGGAAAATCCTCACAAGTTTTAAGAGAGTGAAACTTAACAGGCATATAAATCTTCACTATTATAATAAGAATCGGTTTAATTTTGTTGACCTCTTGAAAGTGTCTTGGTACGTTGAGGGGTAGACAGAGCATGATTTAAGGATCTGTAATCCTGAAAATGAGTTTAATGTATTTGAGGGATGGACAGAAGATGATTTAACTGGAGTAACATGACAGAGGGTGAGGTGGGTTTGGAGGACATGAGGACAGAGATGTAGGTAACAACAGATCATTTATGACCATATATAGAATGGTAAGGAACTTAGATTTATTCTTGTTTGAAAGGAAAATCTTTGGAAGTTTTTCAAAGGAGTGGTGTAATCTGGTTTATATTTTAGAAAGTCAACTCTGGTAGCTTATGAGGAATTTAGACTGGTAGAGGGTAGAAGAGAAAAGGGTTATTAGCTAGGAGACAGTTTCAACTGTAGGCCAAGGTACTGGTGGCTACGATAACAGGTAACAATTTTTAGACTGGTCCACCACCATCATATGGAAGCAGAACAAACTTCTTATGGGAGACTTACATCTTCTGCTCAAGTCATATTTATCCTGATTTAAGATTCCAGTCATAGGAGGGCTGTGAAATTGCTACGGGAATGGTAACCTCTTAATACATAAAGTCCAGTAAAAAATAAGTATAAGATGGACAGTATAACAGAGAAGACTTGGATGGAAAATCCTGGAAAGCAGTCACATACCAAGTTACAGATACCCTGAGAAACAGCTGTACACAATGACTTCTTTAAGTATTTGGTTGAATTAATAAGTTCCTCTTCTTTCCTTTAGCACCTTTTAAAGGGTGGTTGTCACATTCAGGCAAAAGAATGTTGATTAATACATGGAATTCTGTAACTATTACTATGAGGAGAAGTGTCCAAATTATGTCAAATTAATGATCTGGATTACAGTTGAACATATTATTTCATTGTTTATTACTAAAGAAAGAAGAAACACACAAAGTCTGTGAGCATTTTTATAAATAATGATATCAGTGATTACCTTTGAATGATAAGATTACTCTTATTTTCCTCATATTCTAAAACTTTAAAATAATGAGTAGTATTTTTATAATCAAAAAAGCACTGTGAAAAATTTCAAACATTAATTTTAATTATAACATAATTTAGTCTTATAAACAAAAAAACTTCTTATAAAATGGGATACCTCTGCCCTTAAGTTCAGGTCTTACAGATTAAAAACACCTAATTTGAAATAAATGTCAGAATTTCAGAAACACCATATGTATCTATGAGATAGCCTAGTCATCTGTCAAGAAAAAATGTTTTTACAGTCTATGTTGATATTATTATTTTAAAAATTCTTTATAAGGAGTCTATATTTAATAACTAAAACAAAAAGTACTAGTGTTAAAAAAAAAGAATACCAAATCCATGGAGAATTAATATGAAAGGTTAAGGAAATTCACATCGAGTTATTAATAAACTGAAATACACTTTTTTTATTAGATTAGATTCACAATCAACACACACTCCACTCCAGTAAGCTTTTGTGAGTCATCGTGCATACATTTTAATCTGAGCTGGGTGTGTTAATGGCTTCAGCCTAATTATGAATGAATCATTACGAAATAACAAGGACTGGACTCTAGATAAGAAAGATTTATTAAATAGAAATCACTCATTACATAAAGTGTCCTTGAAGTTCTATTCTATGTATAACTTCTTGTATTTGTAATGTTTCTGAAATTTTCATTGAGGTCTGAAACAAGGTAATATATACTTTTCTACTTTATAGTCAGAATACTACATTTTCTTTAAATTTTTTTACTTGCTGCTTGTTTCATTTGGAAATGTACACTTTAATTTTCATAAGATGCAATTCTGACAATATGATAGGTAATACAATTATGTGCCACTTAACTCTCAAGTATCTACCATAGTGTTTGTATTATAGCTAGTAGTATATTTCTGATTTATGTTTCTAAATACAAAAGACCACTTTATGTACATTCCAGACATAAAAGAGGGATATTCTGAAGCATCCTAGGACAAATTGAAAACTCCCTCACACAAAATACATCATTCACAATCTTGCTATGGAAGCATGTAAATATCTTGCATGTCTGTGGTCAACAGTTTGAATTACTTTTCTTCCTTCACTGCTTTTGAATGGGCATAGGCATTTTGTTTTTTTTTTTTTAATCAGACAAAATTACTACTTGGCTTTGAATAGATCTTCTGTAGCTGTGGCTCATATTTAATTGTTACCATTGTGATTTTTATTTAACTGTAGTAAAGAAACATTTTGGTCTGAAATAGATTAGATATTGTTACAAAGAACCATCTGTAAAAGTACTCTGCCAGAAACCTGTTAAATATTCTCTTCTGTGATTGGATTTCAAGCTCTTGTTTACAAAAATAATGCAAAGTCAAGATTATTTTCAAATAATATTTTGTTTTGATTCAGCACTTTTATCTGAGTGCTTGTATGCAAATTTTTATAATCTTCCAAAATTATAAAGTATGATAACCAATGGTTTTATATTATATCTGTCCCTTCAAGAGAGAAGGCAGGAAGGAATATGAGGGGAATCAGCTTGGGTATTAAAGGATATTGAGAACAATAAGAAAAGTCTGTTATTGGTATTATTATAAAATGTGCCTTCCCTTTGACCTACTAAATCACTTTCTAAAAGGCAACTATATTTTTACCACTGTATTTGTCATAATGTTTTTTGTGATAAAACTGTTGAATAACCCAATTGTATATTAGTATGGGTGGTATATATAATCCAACTGAACATCAATAAAAGTTACATAACCATATAATAGCATAAAATGAAACCCTGAAAAGAGGAAGTTGTCTAATATATGGAAGTACTATACTATACAGTCATTAATACTGTGTACATAGATCATATAGACAAGTGAGGGAGATAGGCATTAATTTAAAGAATCACCCACCCACCTATGTAATTTTACACTGTGAAATGTTTATCAAGGAGAAGTACTCGGAGCTATACATATAAAAGCTAGGTTGCAAAGTAGTATGTATAGTATTATCTTAACTGAATATAACACTGATAAATGATAATTGTCAATATGCACATAAAATCTAAATTATATTGGGGGAGGTATGGGAAGATGGTTAGTTTTCAATGGTCTGGACTACTTTCACCGTATCAATACAATTCAATTGCAGAAATACATTAAATTATATTAGTAAAATGAATTTAGAGAACTTAAAACATTTTTGAACATGTAATTAATAGTTTAAATTATTTAAAATCAGTATTTGTAGACTCATTGCCTTCCTTATTTAAAGCAAGTTATTTTAAAGCAAATTATTTGCAAGTTCAATAACACTTGAGCAGTAATCCTCCTCACTGATTTGCAGCTTCACTGGCTCCATGGAAATTAGACTGATCCACTTGTTTTCTTCAACATGATAAACTTCATAAAGAAAACAGAGGAATTAGTTATTTGACTGAGGACAAAAGTTTATGTCCAGAAAAGTAGAAATGTTTTGTTTCTAGACCAGGGGTCAGCATAATACAGCCTGGAGGCCAATCTAACCCCCAGCCTATTTTTATAGGAGCTTCAAACTGAAGAATATATGTGTTAAGTGTTTGAAAAAGATTAAAAGAAAAATATTTTTATGTATAAAAATATTATGAAATTTAAATTTCAGTGGCCTAAATAAATCTTTTAATCAGGTGGCATTTAGTACAGTCATAATGTTGTATAATCACCACCTTTCTAGTTTCAAAACATTTTTATCACTTCAAAGGATATTCCATCTCCAACCTCCCCTCCCCTCATCCTCTGGAAACCGTAATTTACTTTATCTTTCTAATAATAATTATAAAATAGTAACTTATTAATAAAAAATAAGATTAGGAATATTAATATGAATTAAGTTTGGTATATCTGTATTGATACACATCATACAATAAACACAGACATACACTCATTTTTAAAAATAGTATGGCATTATTTAAGGTCCTTTATCACTTGTTTCTCAAACTTCTCATTAACATGAATCTTTCTTTAGAGATTGAGTCATTTAGTTATGCTCATCAATATGTATTTAATAAGTGATTCATATCTTTGTGCTTTTCAGTTAGTGTGAAAATAAAATTATAGTCATCATAACTGATTACTGAATTTAAATTATAATGGAATAGAATTAAGTAGAGACTGATTTTCACATGCATTTTCCAGAGAAAATGTGAATTGATGATCTAACCCATCAATTTCACTCCAGGATAGCATAGAAGAATTACATGGAATAATATACTACTATTGATCAATGAAGACTGCTCAAGATGAATATCTCATAGATGGGAACTATGTACCGGAAATGGAAAATAGGACCCAGGAAGTAATTTGTACTGAGAATTCAAAACATATTGTCAAAAAAAAAATTAAATAAGAAGCAGCAAAGATGCAAATTAATAAGCCCAAAATAATAATTTTGCCAAGGATGAAATAGAGTCCACCATGTTCCCATTTTAGCACAAATGATGCTAGAAATCCCTATGTGTAAACAATAGGATTTAATATCCACTCTTGGTGAAATCTATTAGATAATACTCATAATATTAGTGCTATTAAAGTACATATATATTCATTTTATTAGAAAGCTCAAAATAGACCTTCCTTACCTCTTGTTACATTCAGAGCTTAGCAAGCCTGTGACGTGTAGATAGCAGGTAATATAGAATACAGTTTCAAGAGTCTTATTTTATATGTGTGACCTATCACATGACCCCCATAGTTTTATTGTTCTATTCTTGTTGTCGGGAAGCTAAGGGAGTGTGGGTTCAGCCATTCAGCCGTTCTTGGGACTCAGTAAAAGGCAGAGCTTGAGACTAGAGGGATGCTGCTTGACCTGTTGCTTCCTGATAAGACGGTAACGTTTCAAACTGGTCAGTTCCTTTATCTATAGGTAAAATGGAGCTGGATCAGCCCAAATATACGTATATACTTCTATGTTTCTTTGACAATTTTGTTTCAGCAATTTGTTTAACTTCATTCAGGTTTGCCCTTAACTTTTAAAAAACTTTTATTAAGCTTTGTTGACAGAACTGACATATAACATAGTGGAAGTTAAGGATGCATGATGTGGTAATTTTATACATGTACGTACTGTGAAATGATTACTGCAGTAAGGCTGCTTATGCCCCCATGCCCTGAGAGGTCTGTCCGCACCGGCTCCTGCCGCTCCCAGCCTTCCTTGCGCCCCGGGTGGGTGGCTCCTCATCGTCACGTCGGCGCCTGCGCAGCGCAGCGCAGCGCTACCCTCGCTCGCGGCTCTTTGTCCCTGTTTCTGTCCTACTCTCTCCCTCCTTTTCCCCATCCAGTGGGCCCTGCCCAACAGCGTCTTTCCCATGCCTGAGCCTCTGCCAACACAGTGAGTTTGATTTTTTTTTTTTTTTAGGATTCTACATACAAGTGAGGTTATATGGGTATTTGTCTTTGACTGACTGATGCCACTTAGCATAATTTGCTCAAGGTCCATCCATGTTGTCACAAATGGCTGAGTAATAATAGTCCATTCTGCCTGTGTACCACATTTTCTTTTCCATTCATCTGTCCTTCGACACTTAAGTGGCATCCATGTCTTGGCTATTATAAACGCTGCAAAGAACGCAAGGTGGCATTATCTCTTCAATATACATGTGTTTCTTCAGATACATGCCCAGAAGTGGAACTGCTGGATAATATAATAGTCGTGTTTTAATTTTTTGAGGAATCTTCATACAGTTTTTCATAGTGGCTCCACCAGTTTACATTCCACCAACAATGTACAAAGGTTTCCTTTTCTCCACTGTCCTTACCAACACTTACCTCTTTTTTATAATTACCATTCTACCAGGTGTGAAGTGATATCTCAGTGTGATTTTTGATTTGCATTTCGCTGACCATTAGGGATGTTGAATACCTTTTCATCATATCTGTGGTCTATTTCTGTGTCTGGAAAAATGAGTATTCAGATCCTCCATCCGTTTTTAAATCGGGTTATTTGTTTTTTTGTTATATCTGAGTCCTTATATAGTTTGGATAGCAAACATCATATTTATGGTTTGAAAATATGTTCTTCTATTCAGGTTGCTTTTTAATTTTGTTGATTGGTTCTTTAGTTGTGCAGATGTTTTCTAGTTTAATGTAGTCTTACTTGTTTATTTTCCTTTCGTTGCTAGTGCTTTTGATGCTGTATACAAAAAAGTCATTCCCAAGACCAATGCCAATTTTATTTTTTATTCATATTCATTTTACTTAAGACCTCTATGTCTTTATTACACTTCCCTCTGGATCCTTTCAAGGTTTTCTTCTTTTCTTGCTTCTTTGCATATTGACTATAATATACTTAGTTACAGTTTTTCTTTCTTTTCTTTTCTTTTTTTTTTTTTTTTTGCATTCAACCTGCTTGGCATTCTGTGAAACTTCCAGAACCTGAAGTTCAGTGTCTGTTATTAATTTTGGAAAAATTCTTAGCCATTGTTACTTCAAATATTTCTTCTGCTCCATTCTCTTTTTCTTATCCTTCTAATACTACAGATATACATATGTTATGCCTGTTGAAATTATCTCATGATTTCTTATGCTCCATTCCCTTTTTCTTATCATTCTAGTCCTACAGATATATGTATGTTATACCTGTTGAAATTGTTTCATGATTCTTGGATGTTCTGATCTTTTTTTAAATACACACACACACACACACACACACTTATTTGCATTTCAATTCAATAAATTTCTATTGACTTATCCTCAAGCTCGCTGATTATTTCCATGGTCATGTCCATTCTACAGAGGAGCCACCAAAGGCATTATTTCTCTTCAAGTTTTTTTTATTTCTATCATCTTCTAATTCTTTTAGAGTTTCCATCTCTGCTTATTTTCCCCATCTACTCTTGCATATTGTCTACTTTCTTCATTAGAGTCCTTAACATGTAAATGATAGTCATTTTAAATTCCCTGTCTGATAATTCCAAAATGTGATTATAGCTGAATCTGGTACTAATATTTTTTCTGTTTAGACTGTGTTATTTTCCTGCATTTTAGGACCTTGTTTTTTCTCAAAAGTCAAACATGATGTATCAGTACAAGGAATGGAGTAAATAAGCCTTTAGTGTGTGGTTTTGGTTAATCTAAGTAGGAGTTGAGAAGTTTCAATGTTTGCTATTCCACAGGTATCAGAGGCTCCAAATTTTCTAGTGTTCTTGTTTTTGGCTCCTTTCTTTCTTTGGACTTTGCTTTGACCTTCTCAGATGGAGTCTGAATCTTGCAGTCCTGTTACTGTGATCTCTGTTACTATGCTGAAGCCCTGTTGTGGTGGCTGTGAAGTGTTGAGGAGGGAGGTGTTCTATCATCTTATAATTAAAGTCTCAGTTATTTAGTGACCCCTGTCCATGAGCTGTAACATTCATAGATTTTTTTAAAACTTTCTTTCCTCTTTTGGTGAGATATAAGACCAGAGGGATCTGGAATGGGAGGAATTTCCTCTTTCAGCTGATAGAACACTCTGTTGAAGTATTTTCCCCTGGAGAGTACGTTTTTGTTATGGAGAATATTCTAGCCATATTTTACATGTTTACTTTTTCCTTTGCCCTGCCATACCTACAAAGATATCTTTCTTACCTATTAATCATGAGAATGTGATAGGGTTCTTAAAGGTAAAATCAATGAGACTGCACACTGTTACATCTTGGATTTCTTCACTCACAAGCTAGTCCACACCTAGTCTCCAACAATTGATCAAAATGAACATTTAAATATTCCTTCCTACAGTTTATGGCTCTAGTGACTTCTGCTCAAGGTAAACAGGTGATAGTTGTGACTCTGGTTCCATTTGTCTCTCCAAATTACAGGATAGGATCTGCCTGTAACCTCAGTTCTCTGGTGAGTCAAAGAGAGTTACTGATTTTCACTTTATCTTTTTTTTTATTGTAAAGATGGTGGTGACTGTTTATAAGCTCTCTTCATATTAGAACTGAAATAGAAAGTCTGTCTATTATACTTGCTTACACATGTCTTTGGAATGACTATCCTGATAAAGGAAATTCTAGAATACTGACTGGCTAAAATAAAATTTTAGGTATACAAACACACAAAAATGATAAACACTAAATAATGCTAGTTTTCAGCTAAGGTGGTTTGTCAAAGTCCTACAATAATATGCAAGAAAATGTTTTTTCATTCACTGATTTTATCTTTCATACATGGCATATGCTAAAATCATCAATAATGTACACATATGCATCATATTCTAATTAATAGTATTGTACCATGTGGGTTATTTATTCTGCAGCAGTTATTTGTGCCTTGCATCATATTTTTATTTCACCATGGAAATGTATTTTGAGCTATTATGTTAATAGGAATATTTAGAAATAAGACCACATGACAACTAAAATAACAATAATAAAACACAAAATATGAATACAAGTAACACTGTAAGTTGCTACAGTAGGTCTGACAGAGGCAGTGGGAACTATAATCCCAAAGAAAGGTTAAAGAGCAATTGAAGCTTAGTTGAAAAGTTAAGAATTAATAATCATAAAGAACTGGATAGATGGAAAAGGCAAGTGATAGAGTTACATTGTCAGATTCTGAAAGCAGGAGAGATATCTCAACAACTTTGGTATGCAGTATAAATAGGACATGTCTACTTGTTAAATTTGTCATGTTACTTATTTCTTTGTATACTGCAATTATCATTTTTAGTAAAATTCACCATGGTGAATATGAAGCAGTGTATATGAGGAATGTTTGCAGAAATGCAGGTGCATTTCTGCAAACATTCCTCCTATCTACTGATTCACAAGCATCCTCCTGAATTTTTTGAAAAAACGTTATTGTTCTCAGAATATGATTGCAAGAGAACAGGTACAGTAATTTGAAAGATGTAGAAATGGTAGAATTTACAGTACATAAACAATTATTTAAGAATATTAAAGACAAAAATGCATAGATAACTAGAGTGCACTAAAACTGGGCATCCTTTTAATATTTGAAATTTCCTTACTATCAGATCAGATAAAAATCAGAATGGATATAGTATTTTGTATCCTACACATATTAACATGGAATTATGTGCCCTTTAATTAGTCTAGACAAGAGAGTTTTAGTTAATAGACTTTATAATGATTATCTTTCTACTCAATGCATCTTTTCATTATTTGAATATATTTTTGTAATATTTCTTGAGGTTATGTTTACATGTAATGAAATTGCCTGGTCACATTTAACGAATCAAAGTATTATGGTATTATAACAAAAATATTTATTTAATATAAATAAGAAATAGTATATATAATATAATCATATTTATATAGTATTTATTTCCAACTGTAATCCATTTATATGTTTTTGTTGATGTGAGAATCCATCTAGCTCCTTAGTGTACAACTGTCATTTTAGACTTTAATGTCTTCTAATGATGACAATATCTTTTGATTCACACTTTCTTAAATGTTACCATCATTATTAAATTGAAAGAGACAATAAAGATATTTCAATCCAAAATGAATTATATTTTATAAATATCAGCCATGGGAACAGAAAAATATGGAAATAAAATATGGGTTTACAGAATATACTGATTTTTTTCTTCAACAGTGTTGCATCTACTGATAATCCATTAAAATAACTTTTCATTTATTTTAGTATTTTGTTGTTATCTAAAGTTTCAATTTCATTCTTTATAGATTTTCCACACCTCTGCTCAAATTATTCATCTGATACTGTATTGCTTGTGTGAAACTGCCTCTAAAGGCTTTCTTGAATCTGCTGGGGCAGAGTAAAATTTGGGTGTTCATTACATTTTAAACGCACTTCTGTCAAAGTGATTATTATGTTGCAGTGGTTAGCAGTAGAAGTAGAGCTACTTAAAGGAAAGGAATTTGTCTTTATTTTTATCACTAGAAGTCATCACAATGACTAGTGTAAATATTTGTTGAACAGTGAATTAATGAAGGTTTATGCAACATTTTCTTTAGCCCTTAATATATTATTATTATTATTGACACCAATATTAGTATTCTGTATTAAGTATTTAGTAAGTGACTAGTACACTTACTGGAATTTAGTAGGGGCTAGATAAATGAATCAATAAATGACTATGTATGTTACTAAATATCTTTTTCTGTATCATTTCTAAAATTGTGAATTTGCTAATAAGTACCTTTGAAAGATATTATATAATTCTAACTTCTTTAGATTCATTTATCATCTCTGAGCTGTATCTTTTAACAATTCACTGTTTTATTTTCTAAATTTAGAGACATTGTGAGCACAGAATTTTACAGTAATCACGAGTCCTTCCTTTACTAAAATAGAAATCTTGCCACCTCATCACCAAAAGATCATTAGATTATGAACTCAAATTAAATATCTGATTGCTTTTGTGAATTTCATGTCCTGTGTGGAGTGCATCTTCTTAGAGAACACATCAATAGTAAAAAATCATGTGAGCTACTATTTAATGTACTTATGACTAATATATTCAATCTGTGAAGTATATTTTGCAAATCTTAGCAAAATTGTTGTGTTAGATGTATGAAATACAGCTTTATCCCTATGTCCTTAACAATGTAAAATTTGAGTTTGTTTGAATATGAAAATATGCTTATGCTCTGGGGAATCCTCTGAGATACTGTTTTATGATGGTGTGATAATTGCTGTCAGGACTTTCCTTGATAATGATTAATAGTCTCATCTGCTACTCTCTTTCTTAAAGACCTTTATCAACATTAACACTTTTGACCTTTTTAATTGCTTGGATTAAAGCTAGAAATGGGTGGTTATTAATGTTCTGTGCATCATGCATGGAGCTTGAAATAATGTTTATTATCTCTAGAGCATTCAGCAAGTTTATATTTCCCTCAGTAAATGTGACTTTAAAGGTGTCTCCATAGCGGATATTAACATGTTATTCATAAACCTTTCAGCTGCATTTAGAGTTTCTTAGTGTTTGCTGAATTTTCCTTGATACATCTATGTCATTCTAATTATAGATTTTAACTGGGTTGCACAAATACATGCACCCCATTTATTATAGAAAGCCATAACAACTATCTATAAAATTGTCTGCTCTTTTCCTCTCTTTATATATTATACAGAATTTAAAATGGTGGATTTTGGACTTGTCATTCGAATTTGCCAGGGCATGACAGTGATGTGAATCAATATTGAAAATGCAAAGCTGTACTGTGGAAGTAAAGGAGCCTTTTATATACAACATCGCTATTAGGCAGTTCACCTATTGTTCATTTCCAAAAAAGAATGAAAAATAACATGATTTGAGAAAAAATTTTATTGACATATGCAGAAAGGAAAAACTGCTTAGAAAAATGGATTTTGCACAATAATATAACTATAAACAAAGAATATAACAACTTGTGTTACTGTTTATGCATATATTCATGCTTATATTATGCAGAAATAAGTAACAGACATGTTTACACATGCATAAATATATGCATAAATGTGTATTCATCATATAAAAACATATGTGGTGATTAAAATACATGAGCTCTGTATTAAAATATTTAACATCTTATCATATACTTAGATGTACTAAAAATCTGAGAACAAATTGAAACTTCTTTCACATTTTTTCTAATCATTATATATGGACTAATAGCTGGAAGTTAAACCCATGATTTTATGGTTTTATCCAGACATACTTCAAATAAAATGAGGGTAAGTTAGTGAGAAACTGGGCAGAGATAAGAGGAAAAAAAAAAATCTTCTTTTTTCACACATGTGAAACCCATTTGAACCTAACATTTTAATGCTGATTTGAACAGCAGTGCTAGTGCTCATGATTTGATAATGAGAGTTATGTGTAAGTTTCTGGAAAACAAATGCTTTGTAGACTAAAGGTAATTGTATATTGTTTGTTCATATGTACACACACAGGACTAGAAAGCATTTTCGTAATCCAGTTTCCATTTTCTTCATTATACTTTTACTGTGATGGGGTTCAGAGCAGGCCATCCCAAAATATGCCACTGTGGAATATTGATTATTTTAAATTAAGGTTTCATAAGAAACAGCCAATGCAAGAACTGCTGACTATCCTTTGTCTCTCTGAAAGCAATGTCACCCATGTGAAAGGTGCCCTCCCTGTGCCATTAAGAAAGGAGACATCCTTATTGCCAGAGAGAGGGTATTAAAGGCCCAGAATGCTGTATAAACCTTGTTACTTCCTTACTAATTTACTACCCCAAGCCCAAACTTCTTTGTCTTGTTAATTTTTGATAAATGTATTGTCTCTTTATCTGAAAGGTAAAAAGCTGCCTGCTTTGGTCACTTCCTTGAGTCTCAGATTTCTATGAGCTCCCAACATATACATATTAAATTTTTCTCCTTTTAATCTGTCTTATATCAATTTAATTACTAGACCAGCCAAAGAACCTAGAAGGGAAGAAAGGAAAAATTTTCCACTATTATAGTTGAAGCAGTACTTTATAAAGAATAAAGGCACACGTTATATTTCTTATAGGTTACTATAAAAAAATTCCAGAGTAAAAATTATTTAATCTGATAATTTGCAATTATTTTGTAGTCTTCATATGTTAGAAATGTGCTATACATATGTTTGTTTGCTTTTGCTTTACACTTGTGTGAATTAAAACAGTGATATTAGCTTTTATTTTAAGTTGGAAAAAACTGAACTAGATAGAATTTAGGAGACTTGCCCAAGATGTTATATACATCAGAAGAATAATTAGTGACAGGTGCCTCTTAATACTTACATAGATTTTTGTTAATTGCTCAACCTTACAAATTGATCGTTGAATCATATATTAATTTTCATATTTCTCAGGATTTGTTTTTCTATAAATCCAGGAGGAAGCACAACCTGTGAGACATAGAAAGTACTCAGTAACTAGCTGCCAAAGAAAGATTAGATAAAAATGGAGACTTCATAACATCATAAAATTAGGTATAAAATATCTTCAAAATAAGAAAAAATAAAAAGTAGACATAAAGTAGAATAAATTTAGTTTTTGATGAACTATCTTGATGATTCTATCTTCAAGTTGATTAGTATTTCTGAGGAAATCATTATCCCTATCCCTGTATATTAATGGGGAAGTTATTCAAACATTTGTGACAGTCTGGAGTATAGAACAGAAAATATTAATATAGGAAATGAAGTATGCTAAGTTCCTAGGTATTTTAAGTGAGACTTAGTTTAAATTACAAGGGTAATTAATATAATCCAAATGAATAGAAGTATACTAAAATATTTTCTAGCTCTAGTTGATATGCAACTTCTGGAGTTTCCCAGGTGTAATTTGAACGCTGCCTTCTGCCCCCCTTCCCCTCTGCCCCACCACTTGCAGAGGGCAGACAGAAACAGAAGAAAGAGCAGATCTCTCCAGATTGGAAGGTCTAATAAACAAGGGACCTTGCTTACTTACTTTTGGGTGGCTCTAAGACAAGTAGATTTCTACCAACCCCAACACACACACAACCTGCCAGAATCTTTAAAGTTTATACAGAAACCTTAATTGAGTTCAGTCATGTACACAGTCTGGATCACCTCATCACCACATTACTATCTCAAGGCTCTATCCTCTGAGCAGCTTCTGGGGGTGGGGGAGGCAAATGAAACCACATTCCAAGGACCGGGAGGGGTGAGGGACCTCTAATGCCTGGTTCAGCTTGTAGGTCAACCAGCAGTAATATTAAGTCAAAGCAGATATGGTCAAAAAGTTCCTAAAGGCATTATCGAATATCAATAGTCATGTTCTAATTGGAATACTTTTGAAGATTAGGCAAAATTTTCATTAATGACCATAAGAATTAAAATTTATGAAATGAAACATATAAAGCAAAAAAGGAAATACTGGAAGAAATAATTGCCAAGAGATTTCCAAAATCAATGTCAGACACCAAAAACAAGTCACTTGGAATTATAAGTAGTAAGACTGTATTAGCTTTCTCTAGTTATGTTGCAGTAACAACTCCCAAAATAGAATAATACCAAAAGTTTATTTCTTGCCCATGTTATATTCTGCTATGGATCAGATTTGGCTCTGCTTATGAAGTCTTCATCCATGGTCCAAACTTAAAGAAAAATCTTGGCTCTTGGAACTTTTGCTTAGAGGTGACTTTTGTCACTTCTGTGCATATTTCCTTTTCTAAAGCAAGTCATCTATCTGTCCATTCTAAAGTCATTGTGATAAGAACTGTTCTTCTCCAAAGGGGGGATTCTCTAAGTATAGAATTGAAGAGGGTCATGAGTATTTGAAAAAATATGACAACATATTGCAGAAAATTCTGTGGAAATATTTTCAAAATTCCTCAAATCTAAGAATAGATACTTGGTACTATATGTGATATTGCCAAATACTACATTTTATTGTGGATTCCTTAAGGATCTCATGTTATCTATAAGATTAAGAAAGCCAATTTGGAAAAGAAAAATCATTATGTTCCCATTGAAGATCATGTATATAAACTATAGAAAAATCAGATATTTGAAGTTCAGATGTTTAAGGAACTCTGGTCTTAAGAAATACATTGGGAACAAGGGGGATTATGTGTCATTGTCAGGGGTGGTAAAGTAGCTGGGCCACTTTTGAAAACATGTAAGTCATGACTAGTCATGGAATTGAGCAGTTGAAACCTGTAAATCTGTAACTCATACTGAAAGACCCCATGCAGAGAAGCCAGTGAATGAGAAATGAGGGTTTGTATTTTCTTAATAGAACTGTGTAAAGGGCTGTGTAAAAACTATATATAAGTACATGTGTCTTGAGGGAACACATCCAATTAAGACCTCAGGAGTAATTATTTGAATTAGCTATTAAGTGAATCTCAGGATGTTCTGCCTCTTCCATATGGCACTGATTCCCACTGACGTGCAAATAGGAGATATGAGCTGCTGCTATTAAGCATTGAGCTGGTATAGTAAACAATGGGAAAAGTGACAGGGTACTAACTCATCTGAACAAAGTTCCACCCACCACATTTAATAATCTTAAGATATTAATGTTTTCAGATGGCTTTAGCAGCTAATTTTAGAGGAAAAGGGGAAACTATGCTAAGTGATCAATTAGTCATCTTTCCCATAGTTTCGTTTATCTTTATTTCATGTGTTTATTTGAATGAAAGAATATTAGTTGTGAAATATAAATGCCTAGTATAGTGTCTGTTATATAATATTTGTTCTGCAATTCTCAGGGGAAAAAGAGTGCTTCAACAAGTAAATAAGATGGATAGATCAATAAATAAGAATGTTTGCATACACATGCACATGCAGGTGTATATATACTAAGAGAGTTAAATTCTTCATGTTAGTCTCTTCTTATGTAAAGATAATCTGTCTATATTGGTTCAGAATATTTCAGGAATAAGTGAAAGAAATTCACTGAATTAATTAGGAAACCCTTAGTCGTAATAACTTAAGGTGCAACTAAATACTGGGAGCTTAGTGTCATCAAATTTCTGTTACTCATTTTACCCATATTCTGTTTTTCTTCTGTGTGTAGATTTCATTCTCTAATCATCTTTAGATGCAATAAAGAAGTTGATAAGATGGTTTAATATTCAAATCCAGCATGCGTTTTAGTATATGGGAAGGAAAGGGTCTGTCCTTTCAATTGGAGGAGAAAAATCAAATAATTGACTTCGCTTCAGTCAAATGTTCTTCCCTGAATCAGTTGTGCTGAGTATGGGATAATGTGTTTCTTTTGAGAAGGATAGAGATGATTGTTAGCACATCCTCTTGAACTACATGGAGTTCAGGAAGACTGAGTCCCTAAAGGACTGAGTATTGACCAAGAGATATGTCCACTAAAAATTATGTATGTCAGTAACATGAAAATACATCTTAAATAATTAAAAGTCACCCAGAGCTTTTGCAAGTGAAAGAAAAATGTGATAATTTCTAAGAGATATGGTGTCATAAATATTTCTACATAATTAGAACTCTATTTTCAACTCTGATTTCAAGTTTATTCTCCTCATGAAAGGACAGTTAGAAAAAACACTATTACTTCAATGGACAGAATATAATCAGATTAGGAAGAACCACACAGACGAGAAAAAACTTGGAGAGTACAGCACAAATGGAAATGGGAAACCATTGTCTGGTAGGTAGTAAAACATACTAATGGCAGATGGATATTTGTTCTAAAGGAAGGAAACAAAGCCATCTCAGAAGGCAATTGATAGAGATTTATTTATTTAGAATTTCATCTTTACCTAATTATAGAGTCTAATTTTAATAGTGTTAGCATTTGATGAAGTAAAAAATATGTCATAGAGCTGTATAGATAAAACAGTGATTTGAGAGACATGGAAGCATATGAACTGTATCATCAGAAGTGAAACAAAGTAATTCAGGTTCTACCAACACAAAGAAAATGATTGTAGTCCAAGCCAATGAAATATTTTTACTAGTCCTTAAGAAAAAAAGGACTTGATAAATAAATCCAGATGCCACATTATATTCATCATCATGTATTTCTCTCTTTCATGGTCTGTTTCTGTTATCCTCAACTGGTGTTTGCCAAGTTGTGGTAACACTCTGATTCTTCTTTATAGTATTTTTTCATTTAATTTATTTTTTATTAAAGCAGTGTTAATATACAATCTTACATTGGTTTCTAATGTACATCATAGTGGTTCAACAGTTCCTGTAATCAACTTATATTGTGATTGTGAATTATTATGCCACTTTATCCCCTCCTCCTCCCCTCCACTGCACCCACCCCAAACCTCCACCCTTGGTAACCACTATTCACTTCTTGGTGTCTGTGAGTCTACTGGTGTTTTGTTCTGTCTGTCTTGCTTTGTTTTTTTTAAATAATTATTTTTTATTAAAGGGTAGTTGACACACAGTATTACATTACATGAGTTTCAAGTGTACAACACAGTGGTAGAACATTTATATACATAATTCTAGGTTCCAGCTATCACCCTACCAGGCTGTTACAATATCTTGACTATATTCCTTATGCTATACATTACATCCCGGTTACTAATTTATTTTACCACTGGAAGTCTGTCCTTTTTTTTTTTTTTTTTTTTTTTTGTGAGGGCATCTCTCATATTTATTGATCAAATGGTTGTTAACGACAATAAAATTCTGTATAGGGGAGTCAATGCTCAATGCACAATCATTAATCCACCCCAAGCCTAATTTTTGTCAGTCTCCAATCTTCTGAGGCATAACAAACAAGTTTTTTCATGTAGAACAAATTCTTCCATAATGAATAAGTTACATAGTGAACAGTACAAGGGCAGTCATCACAGAAACTTTCGGTTTTGCTCATGCATTATGAACTCTAAACAGTCAGTTCAAATATGAATACTCATTTGGTTTTTATACTTGATTTATATGTGGATACCACATTTCTCTCTTTATTATTATTATTTTTAATAAAATGCTGAAGTGGTAGGTAGATACAAGATAAAGGTAGAAAACATAGTTTAGTGTTGTAAGAGAGCACATGTAGATGATCAGGTGTGTGCCTGTAGACTATGTGTTAATCCAAGCTAGACCAGGGCAATAAAACATCCACGTATGCAGAAGATTTCTCTCAGAACGGGGGGGTGAGGTTCTAAGCCTCACCTCTGTTGATCCCCAATTTCTCACCTGATGGCCCCACTGCGACTGTGCCTGTCTTAGGTTGTTCCTCCCTTGAGGAATCTTACCCGTCTCCGGCTAACCAGTCATGTTCCGGGGCCATACAGGGAAATGTGAAGTTGGTAAGCGAGAGAGAAGCCTTATTGTTTGAAAAAGTTAGCTTTTTACTTCTTTGCATATTTATGCCCTGTGGCTTCTATGCCCAGCATTTGTCTTGAGGTATCTTTACCACTTGGAAGAATTATGATACTCGGTAAATTTGATATGAGGCACGAATTCTATTTAAGGGTTGTAATTAGGAGGGAAGAAGAAAAGCTATAGAAGTAGCAGGCGGAAGAAAACATGGAAGATTGATTATTTCTTTGATATATCTTCTTGTAGAGTAACTTCAGCATGTATAGGTTTTAAGCTACTACTTAAATTGCACACACACATTAACATAATAGGAGTATAGTTACATAACCAAAGCATATCTGTAATTACCAGCCATCTCCAGTGAAACCAAGAAAACCAGTTAGGCACCTTAGGCATTTGTGAAAACTTATCTATGATATGGTGGATATTGTCCAACTGAACTTGAACAGTCTGAGAGAAATCAGACAAATTAAAACAACCCATTCCTGGGGACTGTTCACATGCCATATGTTCTTTTAACAGTAAATAGTTTGTAGATGTAAGACTTTGGAGCGCTACAATTTGCACTTCTCCTAATTCTTGGTTGAGTTCCAACAGTATAGATCCAGTCCAATTTTGTTGTTTTACTGTATGCACAGGCCACCTTAGATATCTCCTTCCTCATTCCCATGGCAAGTCCAGGAACTGGTGGGATGAGTGCATCTACAGCTGTAGCAGTGCGTGGATCTTTGTTGGGGTTTTTTGATGATCATCTTCTGGCATGAGTCTTCCAGAGAGTGCAGATGTTGGAAGTTCTTTTTCATATCGTATCTTAGTTCATTTTCGGGGTAGCCCAATTAGGCTTTGATCCTCTGTATAAACACAAACAGACCCTTTGCCTACACTTTTATATGCCCTTTATACCCTTGTGTAGAACTCGTTGGAGGTTACCACACAGGAACTGCCTTTTTTTTTTTTTTTTTTTTTGCTATCACTAATCTACACTTACATGACGAATATTATGTTTACTAGGCTCTCCCCTATACCAGGTCTCCCCTATAAACCCCTTTACAGTCACTGTCCATCAGCATAGCAAAATGTTGTAGAATCACTACTTGCCTTCTCTGTGTTGTACAGCCCTCCCTTTTCTCCTACCCCCCCATGCATGTTAATCTTAATACCCCCCTACTTCTCCCCCCCTTATCCCTCCCTACCCACCCATCCTCCCCAGTCCCTTTCCCTTTGGTACCTGTTAGTCCATTCTTGAGTTCTGTGATTCTGCTGCTGTTTTGTTCCTTCAGTTTTTCCTTTGTTCTTATATTCCACAGATAAGTGAAATCATTTGGTATTTCTCTTTCTCCGCTTGGCTTCTTTCACTGAGCATAATACCCTCCAGCTCCATCCCTGTTGCTGCAAATGATTGGATTTGCCCTTTTCTTATGGCTGAGTAGTATTCCATTGTGTATATGTACCACATCTTCTTTATCCATTCATCTATTGATGGACATTTAGGTTGCTTCCAATTCTTGGCTATTGTAAATAGTGCTGCAATAAACATAGGGGTGCATCTGTCTTTCTCAAACTTGATTGCTGCGTTCTTAGGGTAAATTCCTAGGAGTGCAATTCCTGGGTCAAATGGTAAGTCTGTTTTGAGCATTTTGATGTACCTCCATACTGCTTTCCACAATGGTTGAACTAACTTACATTCCCACCAGCAGTGTAGGAGGGTTCACCTTTCTCCACAGCCTCGCCAACATTTGTTGTTGTTTGTCTTTTGGATGGCAGCCATCCTTACTGGTGTGAGGTGATAACTCATTGTAGTTTTAATTTGCATTTCTCTGATAATTAGCGATGTGGAGCATCTTTTCATGTGTCTGTTGGCCATCTGTATTTCTTTTATGGAGAACTGTCTGTTCAGTTCCTCTGCCCATTTTTTAATTGGGTTATTTGTTTTTTGTTTGTTGAGGCGTGAGAGCTCCTTATATATTCTGGACGTCAAGCCTTTATCGGATGTGTCATTTTCAAATATATTCTCCCATACTGTAGGGATCCTTCTTGTTCTATTGATGGTGTCTTTTGCTGTACAGAAGCTTTTCAGCTTAATATAGTCCCACTTACTCATTTTTGCTGTTGTTTTCCTTGCCCGGGGAGATATGTTCAAGAAGAGGTCACTCATGTTTATGTCTAAGAGGTTTGTGCCTATGTTTTCTTCCAAGAGTTTAATGGTTTCATGGCTTACATTCAGGTCTTTGATCCATTTTGAGTTTACTTTTGTATATGGGGTTAGACAATGGTCCAGTTTCATTCTCCTACATGTAGCTGTCCAGTTTTGCCAGCACCACCTGTTGAAGAGACTGTCATTTGGCCATTGTATGTCCATGGCTCCTTTATCAAATATTAATTGACCATATATGTCTGGGTTAATGTCTGGATTCTCTAGTCTGTTCCATTGGTCTGTGGCTCTGCTCTTGTGCCAGTACCAAATTGTCTTGATTACTATGGCTTTATAGTAGAGCTTGAAGTTGGGGAGTGAGATCCCCCCTACTTTATTCTTCTTTTTCAGGATTGCTTTGGCTATTCGGGGTCTTTGGTGTTTCCATATGAATTTTTGAATTATTTGTTCCAGTTCATTGAAGAATGTTGCTGGTAGTTTCATAGGGATTGCATCAAATCTGTATATTGCTTTGGGCAGGATGGCCATTTTGACGATATTAATTCTTCCTAGCCACGAGCATGGGATGAGTTTCCATCTGTTAGTGTCCCCTTTAATTTCTCTTAAGAGTGACTTGTAGTTTTCAGAGTATAAGTCTTTCACTTCTTTGGTTAGGTTTATTCCTAGGTATTTTATTTTTTTTGATGCAATTGTGAATGGAGTTGTTTTCCTGATTTCTCTTTCTGTTGGTTCATTGTTAGTATATAGGAAAGCCACAGATTTCTGTGTGTTGATTTTGTATCCTGCAACTTTGCTGTATTCCGATATCAGTTCTAGTAGTTTTGGGGTTGAGTCTTTAGGGTTTTTTATGTACAGTATCATGTCATCTGCAAATAGTGACAGTTTAACTTCTTCTTTACCAATCTGGATTCCTTGTATTTCTTTGTTTTGTCTGATTGCCGTGGCTAGGACCTCCATTACTATGTTAAATAACAGTGGAGAGAGTGGGCATCCCTGTCTAGTTCCCGATCTCAGAGGAAATGCTTTCAGCTTCTCGCTGTTCAATATAATGTTGGCTGTGGGTTTATCATAGATGGCCTTTATTATGTTGAGGTACTTGCCCTCTATTCCCATTTTGCTGAGAGTTTTTAACATGAATGGATGTTGAACTTTGTCAAATGCTTTTTCAGCATCTATTGAGATGATCATGTGGTTTTTGTCTTTCTTTTTGTTGATGTAGTGGATGATGTTGATGGACTTTCGAATGTTGTACCATCCTTGCATCCCTGGAATGAATCCCACTTGGTCATGGTGTATGATCCTTTTGATGTATTTTTGAATTCGGTTTGCTAATATTTTGTTCAGTATTTTTGCATCTACGTTCATCAGGGATATTGGTCTGTAGTTTTCTTTTTTGGTGGGGTCTTTGCCTGGTTTTGGTATTAGGGTGATGTTAGCTTCATAGAATGAGTTTGGGAGTATCCCCTCCTCCTCTATTTTTTGGAAAACTTTAAAGAGAATGGGTATTATGTCTTCCCTGTATGTCTGATAAAATTCCGAGGTAAATCCATCTTGCCCGGGGGTTTTGTTCTTTGGTAGTTTTTTGATTACCTCTTCAATTTCGTTGCTGGTAATTGGTCTGTTTAGATTTTCTGTTTCTTCCTGGGTCAATCTTGGAAGGTTATATTTTTCTAGGAAGTTGTCCATTTCTCCTAGGTTTCCCAGCTTGTTAGCATATAGGTTTTCATAGTATTCTCCAATAATTCTTTGCATTTCCGTGGGGTCCGTCGTGATTTTTCCTTTCTGTTTTTTTTGTTGACTCTCTTTTCTTCTTAATAAGTCTGGCTAGAGGCTTATCTATTTTGTTTATTTTTTCAAAGAACCAGCTCTTGGTTTCATTGATTTTTGCTATTGTTTTATTCTTCTCAATTTTATTTATTTCTTCTCTGATCTTTATTATGTCCCTCCTTCTGCTGACCTTAGGCCTCATCTGTTCTTCTTTTTCCAATTTCGATAATTGTGACATTAGACCATTCATTTGGGATTGCTCTTCCTTTTTTAAATATGCTTGGATTGCTATATACTTTCCTCTTAAGACTGCTTTTGCTGTGTCCCACAGAAGTTGGGGCTTAGTGTTGTTGTTGTCATTTGTTTCCATATATTGCTGGATCTCCATTTTGATTTGGTCATTGATCCATTGATTATTTAGGAGCGTGTTGTTAAGCTTCTATGTGTTTGTGAGCCTCTTTGCTTTCTTTGTACAGTTTGTTTCTAGTTTTATGCCTTTGTGGTCTGAAAAGTTGGTTGGTAGGATTTCAATCTTTTGGAATTTTCTGAGGCTCTTTTTGTGGCCTAGTATGTGGTCTATTCTGGAGAATGTTCCATGTGCACTTGAGAAGAATGTATATCCCGCTGCTTTTGGATGTAGAGTTCTATAGATGTCTATTAGGTCCATCTGCTCTACTGTGTTGCTCAGTGCTTCCGTGTCCTTACTTATTTTCTGCCCAGTGGATCTATCCTTTGGGGTGAGTGGTGTGTTGAAGTCTCCTAGAATGAATGCATTGCAGTCTATATCCCCCTTTAGTTCTGTTAGTATTTGTTTCACATATGCTGGTCCTCCTGTGTTGGGTGCATATATATTTAGAATGGTTATATCCTCTTGTTTGACTGAGCCCTTTATCATTATGTAGTGTCCCTCTTTATCTCTTGTTACTGTCTTTGTTTTGAAGTCTATTTTGTCTGATATTAGTACTGCAACCCCTGCTTTCTTCTCACTGTTGTTTGCTTGAAATATGTTTTTCCATCCCTTGACTTTTAGTCTGTACATGTCTTTGGGTTTGAGGTGAGTTTCTTGTAAGCAGCATATAGATGGGTCTTGCTTTTTTATCCATTCTGTTACTCTGTGTCTTTTGATTGGTGCATTCAGCCCATTAACATTTAGGGTGACTATTGAAAGATATGTACTTATTGCCATTGCAGGCTTTAAATTCGTGGTTACCAAAGGTTCAAGGTTAGCCTCTTTAGTATCTTACTGCCTAACTTAGCTCGCTTATTGAGCTGTTATATACACTGTCTGGAGATTCTTTTCTTCTCTCCCTTCTTGTTCCTCCTCCTCGATTCTTCATATGTTGGGTGTTTTGTGCTGTGCTCCTTCTAGGAGTGCTCCCATCTAGAGCAGTCCCTGTAAGATGTTCTGTAGAGGTGGTTTGTGGAAAGCAAATTCCCTCAGCTTTTGTTTTTTCTGGGAATTGTTTAATCCCACCGTCATATTTGAATGATAGTCGTGCTGGATACAGTATCCTTGGTTCAAGGCCCTTCTGTTTCATTGTATTAAATTTATCATGCCATTCTCTTCTGGCCTGTAGGGTTTCTGTTGAGAAATCTGACGTTAGCCTGATGGGTTTCCCTTTATAGGTGACCTTTTTCTCTCTAGCTGCCTTTAACACTCTTTCCTTGTCCTTGATCTTTGCCATTTTAATTATTATGTGTCTTGGTGTTGCCCTTCTTGGATCCTTTCTGTTGGGGGTTCTGTGTATTTCCGTGGTCTGTTTGATTACTTCCTCCCCCAGTGTGGGGAAGTTTTCAGCAATTATTTCTTCTAAGATACTTTCCATCTCTTTTCCTCTCTCTTCTTCTTCTGGGACCCCTATAATACGGATATTGTTCCTTTTGGATTGGTCACACAGTTCTCTTAATATTGTTTCATTCCTGGAGATCCTTTTGTCTCTCTCTATGTCAGCTTCTATGTGTTCCTGTTCTCTGATTTCAATTCCATCAATGGCCTCTTGCATTCTATCCATTCTGCTTATAAACCCTTCCAGAGTTTGTTTCATTTCTGCGATCTCCTTTCTGGCATCTGTGATCTCTTTCCGGACTTCATCCCATTTTTCTTGCGTATTTCTATGCATCTCTGTCAGCATGTTTATGATTCTTATTTTGAATTCTTTGTCAGGAAGACTGGTTAGGTCTGTCTCCTTCTCTGGTGTTGTCTCTGTGATCTTTGTCTGCCTGTAGCTTTGCCTTTTCATGGTGATAGGAATAGTCTGCAGAACTGGGACGAGTGACGGCTGGAAGGACTTCCTTTCTTGTTGGTTTGTGGCCCTCCTTTCCTGGGAGAACAGCAGCCTCTAGTGGCTTGTGCTGCACAGCTGCGCGCAGACAGGGTTTCTGCTTCCTGCCCGGCTGCTATGGAGTTAATCTCCGCTGTTGCTGTGGGCGTGGCCTGGCTCGGGCAGCTACTCCAAAGTGGTGGAGTCGCGTTGGAGCAGGAGCTGCTGGGAGGCTATTTATCTCCGTACGGGGCCTCCCTGCTCCCTGCAGCCCAGGGGTTAGGGTGCCCAGAGATCCCGGATTCCCTACCTCTGGATTAAGTGACCCGCCCTGCCCCTTTAAGACTTCCAAAAAGCACCCGCCAAAACAAAACAACGACCACAAAAAAAAACAAGAAAAAAAAATTTTTTTTAATTAAAAAAAAAAAAAAATTTTTTTAATTAAAAAAAAAAAAAGGTGGTCGTTCGTTTTTCTTTATTCTCCGGTGCCAGCCTCAGGCCTCTGCTCACCGGTCTTTCTGCCCTGTTTCCCTAGTATTGGGGTCCCTGTCCCTTTAAGACTTCCAAAAAGCGCTCGCCAAAACAAAGCAGCAAAAAAGCAAAAAAAAAAAAAAAAAAATGGTCGCGCGCTTTTCTTATGTCCTCTGTCGCCCAGCCTCCAGTGCCTGCTCACTGTTCTTGCTGCCCTGTTTCCCAGTATCGAGGGCCCTGCACTCTGGCCCGGATGGCTGGGGCTGGGTGTTCGGCAGCCCTGGGCTCCGTCTCCCTCCCGCTCTGCCTGCTCTTCTCCCGCCGGGAGCTGGGGGGAGGGGCACTCGGCTCCCGCGGGGCCGGGGCTTGTATCTTACCCCCTTCGGGAGGCGCTGGGTTCTCTCAGGTGTGGATGTGGTCTGGATATTGTCCTGTGTCCTCTGGTCTTTATTCTAGGAAGGGTTGTCTTTGTTATATTTTCATAGCTATATGTTGTTTTGGGAGGAGATTTCCGCTGCTCTACTCACGCCACCATCTTCCGCCCCCTCCCTCTTGCTTTGTTTTTATATTCCACAAATAAGTGAAATCATATGGTATTTGTCTTTCTTTGCCTGGCTTATTTCACTGAGTATAATACTCTCTAGATCCATCCATGTTATTGCAAATGGCAGGATTCCTTTTCTTTTTATGACTGAATAATATTCCATTTTGTATATGTACCACATCTTCTTTATCCATTCATCTATTGATGGGCACTTAGGTTGCTTCATATCTTGGCTATTGCAAATATTGTAGCAGTAAACAAAGGGGTGCATATATATTTTCAAATCAGGGTTTTTGTTTTCTGTGTGTAAATTCCTAGGAATGGAATTACTGGGTCAAATTGCATTTATATTTTTAGTTTTTTGAGGACCCTCCATACTGCTTTCCACAGTGGTTGCACCAGTTTGCATTCCTACCAACAGTGTACAAGGGTTCCTGTTTATCTGCATCCTCACCAGCATTTGTTGTTTCTTGTCTTTTGCATAGTGGCCATTCTAATTGGTGTGAGGTGGTATCTCATTGTCGTTTTAATTTACATTTCCCTGATGATTAGTGATGTGGAGCATCTTTTCATGTGCCTGTTGGCCATCTGTATTTCTTCTTTGGAGAAGTGTCTGTTCAGGTCCTCCACCCATTTTTTTAATTGGGCTATATGTTTTTGGGTGTTGAAGTGTACATGTTCTTTATATATTTTGGATGTTAAACCCTTATGAGTCATTTATGAATATATTCTTCCATACTGTAGGATGCCTTTTTATTCTGCTGATGGTGTCCTTTGCTGTACAGAAACTTTTTAGTTTGGCGCAGCCCCATGAGTTCATTTTTTATTTAGTTTCCCTTGCCTGAGGAGATATGTCCAGCAAAAAATTGCTCATGATTATATTCAGTAGATTTTTGCCTATGTTTTCTTCTAAGAGTTTTATGGCTTTATGACTTACATTCAGGTCTTTGACCCATTTTGAGTTTACTTTTGTGTATGGAGTTAGACAATAATCCTTCTGTTGTTTCTTTTATTATCTTCCCTACCCTTGTACTTTTTAAATGTTTTTCTTTCATAACTTTTACTAAATGGGTATTGAAATGTCTGAAAATATAGTACTGAGAAAAAAATTCTATCAAGACAATTGTCTCCACAAAACATGGAAAAGAAAGAAAGTGATTTTATTACTGAATGTGTATATCTAAAGTGCAGTCCACATTGTAGGCAGTCTGCAAAAGAGACTACAAAGTCTGAACAGAATTCATATACATTAATTAGGTAAAGCAGAAGAAAAACAGTGAAAACTTTTCTTATCCCCTTCAGAGACAAATGGTTGTACCTTGTAATAGTCTCCTGTATCTCCTGAAATACTCTTGAGTTCATTTCAGAGGCATGTGCTTGTAGTTCCAAAAGTTTTAAGCACTGAAAAGAAATAGACCAGGCCTGCTAACAAGCACGTTATGCTTCCAAAGAGATGCACTAAAGAAGAGGGGATAAAATGTCATAATTGTACGTTTTCAATATTGGTACTAGCTAATACTTACCAAGCAATTAATATTGTCAAACACATTTGTAATGACTTTACATGTATTAACTGTTTATCCCCAAAGTGTCTTTAAGAAATAGCTATTATTATCACTAGTCTTATTATTGGTTTTCTAAAGGAAGAAGATGCAGTGGGCTAAATTACTTGCCAAAGTTGATAGAGCTAGTAAGAAACAGACAGGATGTAATCCCTGACAGTATGGCTCCCAAAGCCCACACTCTTTAATCATTTCACCCACTGTTTCATATATATATATATATTGTTTATTTTTTCTCTATTATATTCTGCCTTCCTAGATCCTTCTCAGCCCACTCTTCCGGCTCAACAATTCATTCTTCAATTGAGTTCATTCTGCTTTTAGTCCTTTAGTTAGACTTTTATTCCTATAATCTAGACTTTTAAAAATTAAAATCACTCTAGATAGTTATTTTATATTTGTGCAACATACTCCAAAATCTCTCTGAAGATATTACATACAGTTATTCTAAAACTTCTGTTTTCTTAGTTGATGATTTCCTTGGTTAAGAGGGTTTTTTTTTTTTTACATTTTATTTTTGCTGTGTCTTTTTCTTGGTGTGGTTTCACAGGTTTCAGTGAGTCTTGATTATAGGCCTATCCTTGAATTTTTTGATACTTAAATGATTGTGAAGCATGGTTTCCAAAGGTATATACAGGTAGTTTATTTTTAGAGGATGGAGGCATTCACGTTTTTTAAAACTGTTTTAGTCCAAATATCTGTACTTTCTACTTTACATTATGGGTGAATACCACTTTCAGCTGTTTAATAAAGGATGAGTTAGGAGGAAGCACTTACTAATCAGTTGATCAAAATTATATCTGCCTAGTGCCTGGTGTTTTCCTCAGGACACCTTTTATCTCCTAATCTTAGTGTGCCCCCCATCCCTCCAAATCTCCCCTCTTTCCATTTCACTTCTCCCACCTCTACATGCACAATGGTCTTCTTCTAATTATCACTGAGATCCTGTTGATGGCACCTCCAACCACCATATTACTCATTCAGATCTTCCAGTGATTCCTCAACATCTATGATATTTTCTCATTGTCCTCCCAGGATTGTTATGAAGATAAGTATTAGTAAGTGTTCACCAAAGAAAGGACCAATAGGGTATGTAGATACAGGTGTAGATAGATGGAGATTAATTATGAAGAAGTGGCTCACATGATTATAGAGGATGAGATCTCCCACAGTCTGCCATCTGCAAGCTGGAGATCCAGGAAATCCATTTTACTTCCTGCCCAAACCCAAAGGCCTGAGAACCATGGGAGCCAATGGTGTGAATCCCAATCTGAGATGGCAGGATCTGAGTTGATGTCTGAGGGCACAAGACGATGGATTTCCCAGCTGAAGCAAAGAGAGAATTCACTCTTCCTCCACCTTTTTATTGTGTTCCAGCCCAAAATGGATTGTATGGTACCCACCACTTTGTTGAGGGGAACCTTTATGCAGTGGACCAATTCAAGTAGTAATCCCTCAGGTAACACCCTCACAGACACACACAGAAATAATATTTTACCACCTATCTGGGCATCTCGTAGTCCAGTCAATTCTGACATGAAATTGACCTCACATATGTACATCTGTATGTGTTTATAACATAATTCATATATATATATATACACACACACATATATTTATGTCATGTTTTGATTCAAAGCCAGAGAGAGTGTAATAAACTGATCTTTAACCACCTTGATTGAATAATCTAATGAAGAGATTTGTTTCTATCTTGGAAAAAATTCCAAACTTGCAAATTGATTCTGATAAAATTTGTCCTGAATGCACTTTACATTATTAATGAGCCACAATTTGGTTGTCCCTGTTTGTCAGTTAACTATGTCACACCTGTTTCAAAATTCTGCCTTTGCAGGGCATTTTGTAGTGTCCAATATGAAGAAACATTTTGTATGTTAAAAAAAATTTCCTCATTTTTAAAGAAGTTATGCCAAGCATAAAAACTATTTAATAAGTAATTATATTTAATGCAGAAGCAAATTAAAAGGAACTGTCAGAAATTACATATTGGGTTGAAAGCTTCTTTATTTCAAAATACCCATATTTTGAGTTTACTATAGATACTCTGGTTCTCAGACATTCATTTGGGTTTTAATTTTCCAGACTATGTTCTAATTTCTATAAACTTGAAATAATAATAGCACATAGTTCAAAAAGTTGTATTGAGTGTGATGATTTAAGATGATTAAAACATTACCTTATACATCAAAAAATATTAGCTGTTCTAATTAGCTTCCCCAATGTGGTCAGCCTTCTTCTCTTTCTACATAAAAACATTCATGGTATATTAATAGTGTATGTAACAGTTGGTATAACTGTAACATACTACATAAATAAAAAAATAAAACTTAATGTTCTAAAGCTTGCATAGGGGTGTTTATGTTTACTCAGAAAATAATATATTGATGACATTTCTGCCCAATGTGGAATATTTAAAGACAGACCACAATAAAAGAAAATCTTCTGTCTTTCTCCTCTCCTACTCCCCCATCCCCATTCTTACCGTCTTTCAGATTTTCCCTGTACCTTAAACTGAGTAAAAACCAGGAAGTATGTCCTTATTGGATTAAAAATGTAAAACAAATAAGCAAGCTATAAAAATAAATAAGCACTCTATAAAACATTTTCTGAACATTTTTCCTGCTTTCTATTTTTTCATCTTTCAGCTCTTTAATTCTTATTTTCATATTCCTGTTTCTCAAATCCCTTCACTTTGGCAACTTCTTAATTTTTTCTTTTGGCTGATAAACCAACATGACTCTTCCTTTCTCAGGAGGGAGAAATTGCTTTTGAATCAAAGTTTCCATAAAACTCTCAGCCACTCCCATTCATATCTCTGTTACATAGGCAAACTTCAAAAAAGTAAAACTAGCTGAATAGCTGAAAACTTGATTTTAGAGTCAGAAAGCCTCCATTAGTAGATAAAAACGTTGCTTAGCAATAACTTGATTAATTAAACTATAGAAAATTGAGGATAAGCCTTTAAAAGAAGGATTATCCAAGCAGAGACTGGCATGGAAGTTCAGGATGGTAGATGAGGAAGAGTCAGCCAAATTTGGAGAATGGAAAGAAAACAGGTATTGTGTTTTCCTTTTAAGACTTTCAATAGTTTTATGAAAGGAACTAGACATTTTACTAGAAATCCACTAACTAGTCTTCTCTTTTTGATATGTAGAGTAAAATACATGTATTGGGTGAGTTCAGTGCTTCTCAATTTTTGCTTTTGCTTTCATTAAGTAACACATTAAAGAAGACCTTTGAGTAAGTAGAGTCTTTTTTGCAGCTTTAACGTGCATTTTCTACTATTTATAGGTGACCCCATAGGTACGTTAACATCTGAGAAATTAGATGGCATTATAGATCACTCAGCTCATTGTTGCTTATTTATACACTACAAACAGGTAATTCTTTTGGAATTTTCTCTGCCAATTTGGGAAGAGGTTTCTTGAGCATAACCAGGTTCTACTTTCATGCCTCCTATAGTAATATTTGTAATTACAATATTATGAAAATCATTCTGCCATTCTTTATGCTTAAAGCAGGATATGAAATGCATTTTAGAGAATGTTTCCCAAGATAGTTTTTTCTACCTGTCTTTTAACTTTAAGTCAAAAATATTTATTACTTTTTTTTCTAATTTATGTTGATAGTTTCCTCAAACTTTTTGAAATACATAACTAATAATTTAACAGATTGTTTGGGATAATTAAGAAGCTAAGTTAATCTCAGGAGACCACATTTCCTTTTACAACCCTGTCACTAATGCATTGTAAAATTTTAGGAAAACCATTTAACCTATAGTTGAGTTTACATTTAATGTCTAAGATCTTTTATAATTTAAAAGTCTTTGCCATCTATAAAACTTTCCTCTAAGCAGACATTGTGAAACATGTTGAAAAGTTATTTCTTATCCCATAAACATGACAAACATATACTCCTATTGTAAATCATACAATTTTCTCTGCATGTTTTAGAAAAAGACATAGCAGGTAGAAAATATATAGATATTCTTAAAAATAGTTATTGAAGTTTACAGTGGAAACAGTCAGATAATAATCCTGTGCTTTCTGACCTAAAAGCTCAATCTTTTCTCACCCAGTGAACTCTAAACTAGAGAGAAGTACTACTTTTGCCAAAGGGATAGGAAAGCTGTAACAACAATGGTATCACCATCACTCTGCTACAATTCCTACTGTCATGCTTATGTCAGTCAGATGTGGCAAATTTTGAAAAGGTCTGTGCAACTAATATCTGCCATGCACCTCTACTCTCCAGTCAATTCTAAACCAAAGAAAGATAGAGGCTGTGGATTTTGTTTGATGGTGGGTAAAAGTGTGATGGTACTAAGACATCATTATAAAGGGAGAAGTGCTAATAGGTACTTGTAAAGCAGTTGAAGATTATATGTAAACTAATTATTTAATATGAGATAAAGAGAATATTTGAGTGATTTATGGTCTCTATATGCCTGGTGCAATCATGGTGGACAGATTATTCTCATATTAAGATTGTGATACTTTGTAGTGTCCAAAACCAAACCATGTATTATAGTAATGTGAGCTCTGAAATAGAATTTTGAATCAAGGCTCTGTTTTCAATTCCTGTACTTACTATACTGCATGTGGTGATGGGCAAGTTACCAGTTTCTGGGAGTATGTTTATTTATGATACAATGCCTATTTTACAAATTAAGGGAATGAAAGATACCTATGGATTTCAAATAACTTTAAAAAAATTATTCTGTGGCTTTTATTTTCAAATCTAAATTTACTTTTTTCACGTCATCAGTAGCAGTAAGCTTTTATATTTTGGGGATAAACTTGGAAATACTCATGATTCCTGACTTCTCTAAAAGATTATGATGTTTCTATGATTATTCTAAATTGATTTATTAAAAGGACAAATAAAGTTGAAATGAATGATAAAAAGAATACGGACAGATATAACCTTACTAGTTGGGGTGAGATTTAATAATGTGTGTAAATGCTGAATCACTGTGTTGTATTTTTGAAACCAATATAATATTGTGTATCAACTATACTTCAATAAAAAAAATACACTTAAAAAGTGCATGAACTTTCTCCCAAATTCCAAACAAGCTGAATTGACAGGAAGGATCGAGATAGTAGTGCTGATAAAACCAAAGTGTAACCAGTTCCTAAGCTTGCAACAGATGAATGGTTATTAGGGGTGAAGAAAAAGTGTTCTTTGGAGCCTTAAATTTAGACGAGCTTGATTCTTTTTCACCTCTTACTTAGATCTTGGCATCTACAAGCAAATGGAGTGCATTATTATAATTTTTTCTTGTTTTTATTGACATATAGTTGATATACAATCTTATTTTAAAGTGTACAACACAGTGATTTCACCAGGAACCCACATAATTAGATCCTCACCCAAACAGTGTAGTTGCTATCCTTCAACATAGGAAGATGTTACAGAATAACTGGCAGTGTTTCATGCTGTACTACCATACCCATGACTAACTTATATTATGATTGAGGACTTTTGTGCCCTTTTATTCCACTCCCCCTCTCCACCCACTCATCCCAACCACTACCCCTTGGTAACCACCAGTCACTTCTTAGTGTTTATGAATCTATTGCTATTTTGTTCATTTTGTTTTGTTTTGTTTTGTTTTTATATTCTACAGATAGATGAAATCATTGTATTTGTCTTTCTTTGTCTGGCTTGGCTTATTTCATTTAACATAATACCTTCTAGGTCCATCCATGTTCCAAATGGCAGGATATATTTTGTTTCATGGCTGAATAATATTTCTTTGTATATGTGTACCACTTCTTCTTTATCCATTTATCTATTGATTGATGGACACTTTGATTGCTTCTACATCCTGGCTATTGTCAATAATGTGACAGTAAACATAAAGGTGTATATATTTTTTTGAATCAGAGATTTGTTTTCTTCAGTTAAAATAAACTTAGGGGTGCATATTTCTTTTTGAATCTGAGAAGTTGTCTTCTTTGGGTAAATTCCTAGGAGTGGAATTCCTGGAACAAATAGTATTTCTTTTTTTAGCTTTTTGAGGAACCTCCATACTGCTTTCTACAATGGTTGAACTAATTGACATTTCCACCAGCTGTGTATGAGGGTTTCCCTTTCTCCTCATCCTCACCAGCATTTGTTGTTCCTAGTCTTTTCTATGTTGGCCATCCTTATTGGTGTGAGGTGATATGTCATTGTCATTCTAATTTGAATTTCCCTGATAATTAGCAATGTGGAGCATTTTTTCATGTGCCTATTGGCCATCTGAATCTGTAGATTGCTTTAGGCAGGATGGCCATTTTGACAATATTAACTCTTCTTACCCAAGAGCATGGGATGTGTTTCCATTTATTGGTATCTTCTTTAATTTCCCTCATGAGTATCTTATAGTTTTCAGGATTAGGTGTTTCACTTCTTTGGTTAGGTATATTCCTAGGTTTTTTATTCTTTTTCATGCAATTGTGAATAGAATTGTTTTCCTGATTTCTCTTTCTGCTAGTTCATCATTAGTGTACAGGAATGCAATAGATTTCTGTGTATTAACTTTGTATCCTGCAACTTTGCTATTCAGGATTTTACAAATATTAGGTCTAGTAGTTTTGGAATGGATTCTTTAGGGTATTTTATGTACAATATCATGTCATGTCCAAACAGGGACAGTTAACTTCTTCCTTGCCAATATGGATGCCTTTCTGTCTTTGTTTTATCTGATTGCATTGGCTAGGACCTCCAGAACTATCTTGAATAAAAGTGGGGAGAGTGAGCATCCTTGCCTTGTTTCCAATCTTAAAGAAAAGCTTTCAGTGTCTCATTGTTAAGTATGATGTTGGCTGTGGCCTTTGTCATATATGGCCTTTATTATGTTGAGATACTTGCTCTCTTTACCCATTTTGTTGAGAATTGTTATTATGAATTGATGTTGAATTTTGTTGAATGCTTTTTCAGCATCTATAGAGATGATCATGTGGTTTTTGTACTTCTTTTTGTTGATGTGGTGGATGATGTTGATGGATTTTTGAATGTTGTACAATCCTGCATCCCTATAATAAATCCTACTTTATCATAATGGATGATCTTTTTGATGTATTTTTCAATTTGGTTTGCTAGTATTTTGTTGACTATTTTTGCATCTATGTTCATCAAGGATGTTGGTCTGTAATTTCTTTTTATGTGGTGTCTTTGCCTGGGTTTTGTATGAGAGTGATCCTGGCCTCGTAGAATGAGTTTGGGAGCATTCCCTCCTCTTCTACTTTTTGGAAAATTTTAAGGAGGGTGGGTATTAGGTCTTCACTAAATGTTTGATAAAATTCAGCAGTGAAACTGTCTGTTTCAGGAGTTTTGTTCTTAGGTAACTTTTTGATTATCAACTCAATTTCATTACTGGTAATTGGTCTATTCAGATTTTCTGTTTCTGTGTCAGACTTGGAAGGTGGTATTTTTCTAGAAAGTTATTAATTTCTTCTTGTTTTTCCAGTTTGTTACCATATAATTTTTCATAGAATTCTCTAATAATTCTTTGTATTTCTGTGGTGTCCATATTGATTTTTCCTTTCTCATTTTGTGATGCTGTTTATGTGTGTAGAGTCTCTTTTTTTCTTGACAAGTCTGGCTACAGGTTTATCTATTTTATTTATTTTCTTGAAGAACCTGCTTCTGCTTACATTGATTCTTCTTATTGTTTTATTTTCCTCAATTTTGTTTATTTCTACTCTAATCTTTATTATGTTCCTCCTTCTATTGAATTTGGGCCTCATTTGTTCTTATTTTTCTAGTTTTGTTAATTGTGAGTTTAGATTGTTCATACAGGATTGCTCTTCTTTCCTGAAGTAGGTCTGTATGGCAATATACTTCCGTCTTAACAGCCTTCGCTGCATCCCACAGATTTTGTTGTATTGAATTATTGTTGTCATTTGTCTCCATCTATTGCTTGATCTCTGTTTTTGTTTAGTCATTGACCCATTGATTATTTAGGATCATGTCGTTAAAATTCCATGTGTTTGTGGGATTTTTCATTTTCTTCACATAATTTATTTCTTGTTTCATTCCTTTATGATCTGAAAAGCTGGTTGGTACAATTTCAATCTTTTTGGATTTAGTAAGGCTCTTTATGTTGCCTAGTATATGAAAATGTTCCATGTGCACTTGAGAAGTATGTGTACCCTGATGCTTAGATGTCTGTTAGGTCCATCTGTTCTAGTGTGTTGTTCAGTGCCTGTGTGTCCTTACTTATTTTCTGTCTCATTGATCTGTCCTTTGGAGTGAGTGGTGTGTTGAAGTCACCTAAAATGAATATATTGCATTCTATTTCCCCCTTTGATTCTGTTATGATTTCTTTCACTTATGTAGGTGATCCTGTGTTGGATGCATAGATATTTATAATGGTTATATTCTCTTGTTGAACAGACCCCTTTATCATTATGTAATGTCCTTTGTCTCTTGTTACTTTCTTTGTTTTGAAGTGTATTTTGTCTGATACAAGTACTTCAACTCTTGCTCTTTTCTTCCTATTAGTTGTATGTAATATCTTTTTCCACCCTTTCACTTTTAGTCCCATACACTTTATTGTATGTCTTTGGGTTTGAAGTGAGTCTTTTGTAGGCAGCATATAGATGGGTCTTGTTTTTTTATCCATTCAGTGACCCTGTGTCTTTTGATTGGTGCATTCAGACCATTTACATTTAGGACGATTATCAATAGGTGTGTACTTTGTACCATTCCAGGCTTTAGATTTGTGGTTACCAAAGGTTCAAGGGTAATTCCCTTACTATCTAACAGTGTAATTTAACTCACTTAGTATGCTATTACAAACACAACCTAAAGGTTCCTTTTTTTCCCTCCTTTATCTTCCTCTTCCTTTCTTTACATATTAGGTATCATATTCTGTACTCCTAGTCTATCTATCTCTTGACTCACTTTGGGTGTAGTTGATTTGATTTTGCATCTGCGTAGTAATTGATTGTTCTACTTTCTTTACTGTGGTTTTATTTCCTCTTGTGACAACTGTTTAGCCTTAGGAACACTTCCATTTGTAGCAGTCCCTCCGAAATACACTGTTGAGGTGATTTGTTGGAGGTAAATTCTCTCAGCTTTTGCTTATCTGAAAATTGTTTAATGCCTCCTTCAAATTTAAATCCTAACCTTGCTGGGTGGAGTACTTTTGGTTTGAGGCCCTTCTGTTTCATTGCATTAAATAGATCATGCCACTCCCTTCTGGCCTTTAAGGTTTCTGTTGAGAAGTCTGATGATATACTGATAGGTTTTCCTTTGTAGGTGATCTTTTTTCTCTCTCTGACTGCTTTTAAAAGTCTGTCCTTATCCTTGATCTTTGCCATTTTAATTATTGTATGTCGTGGTGTTGTCTTCCTTGGGCCCCTTGTGTCAGGAGATCTGTATACCTCCATTGCGTGAGAGACTATCTCCTTCCCCAGATTGGGGAAGTTTTCAACAATTTCCTCCTCAAAGACACTTTCTATCCCTTTTTCACTCTCTTCCTCCTCTGGTTACCACGTAATACAAATACTGTTCTGTTTGGATTGGTCACGTGGTTCTCTCAATATTCTTTCATTCCTCGAGATCCTTTTTTCTCTCTGTGTGTCAGCTTCTTTATATTCCTCTTCTCTAATTCCTATTCCATTTATAATCTCTTCTACTACATCTAATCTTCTTTTAAGTCCCTCCATTGCATGTTTCATTTCTGATATGGAATTTTTTAATGATTGAATCTCCATCCTAAATTCGTCCTTAAGTTCTTGAAGATTTTTCTATGAGCATCTTTATGATTTTTATTTTGAACTTTCTTTCATGAAGATTGATGTTTTCAGTAGTCACTTGGCTCTTTTTCTGGTGTTTGTTGGAGTTTTGTTTTAACCAGTTTCCTTTGATATTTCATATTTGTATGTGGTGCCCTCTAGTGCCCAGAACCTCTAGTCTCTGGAGCTGCTCAGCCCTGGAGTGATGTTGGGGTTCACAGGGGAGCAGCGCTGGTGCCTGGGTGTAGAAATGAGCTGTTTACTGCTTTCTGGGTGCTGTCCCTGTCTCCACTGTTAGAACCAGTGGGCCAAGCACCCAGGTGCAAGTCTCTGTGCTTTGTGTTTGTAGCTGCTATAGCTGGCCCCTCCCTTTGGCTGGCCTGTCACCAGGGCAGGGACTGCAGGTTTGTGAGCTGGTGCTGGCAGTCCAGGAGGAGGGCACAGCAGGTTGGGTATCAAGGTGGGGGCCTCAGAACTAAATAGTGAGCCAGGGAGATGGAACACCTGAAGCTCTTGAAAGTTCCCAACTGGGCAGAGTGCACCCAGACAGTTTTTCCCACCTATCCTTTCTCCTGAGAAGCAAGCTCTGTCATTCTTGTCCATTTAGCAGCCCTCTCTCCATTAGGAAGTCTCTCAGACTTCCCACCTTTCTTTTGTCCCAGAGCAGCCAGATGTGGATCCCTGTTTTCTACAAGTGGCTGGAATCTCAGTCACTCCCAGTATTCTTCCTGTTTTAGCTGTCCAACTCCACTAATCACCATATCACCATCCAGTGTAGGTTCATGCTCCCAAAGCGGATCTCCGGGGCTGGGTGTTCAGTAGTCCTAGACTTCCACCCCCTCCCCACTCCATTTCTCTTCCTTCCGGTGAGCTGAGGTGGGTGAAGAGTTTGGGTCCCACTGGATTAAGGCCTTGCTATGTTACCCTGTTTTGTGAGGTCTGCTCTTTGCTCCAGGTGTGTGCAGTCTGACACAGGCTTCTTTCCTGTTGCTCTTTCAGGATTAGTTGTATTAACTATATTTTCATATTATATGTGGTTTTGGGAGGTGTTCTCTGTCTCTCCTCTCATGCCGCCATCTTTAATCCTTGTCCTTTTGTATTAATTTTATATCCTGCAACTTTGCTAATTTATTAGTTCTAACAGTTTTATTGTGGAGTCTTTAAGATTTTCTATATATAGTATCATATCTTATGCAAATAGTGACAGTTTTACTTCTTCCTTGTGATTTTGGATGCCTTTTGTTCTCTTTATTTGATTGCTGTGGCTAGGATTTCTAATACTATGTTGAACAAAAGTGGTGAGAGTAGACACCCTCATCTTTTCCTGATTTTAGAGAAGCTTTCAGCTTTTCATTGGAAATCAGTATTATTCATGTGCTTTTAGGCCTCCATCATTTCTTCTCTAAGCTCCAGCCTTGCAATGACAGATGATTTTTATGTATTATTTCAAATAATTTTTCTAGAAATTTTGTTAGTGTTAACTTTTTTTAGATGTGACAGCTTTTGCCTCATCATCATAGGTATTTTACAGAATTTAACTTATGCTATTTCTGATTCAATTAGCTTTCTATTTTATATTCTGCACATGTAAGAATATTAATTTATAAAAAACAGATTTACAGCTCTCTGAATGAATAGTGATGTCTTGAAATTTTGTGAATGGAAAAGCTTCTAATGTTGAGTTATCTACAAGAAGAAACTTACTACTAAAATTATGCAACACAAAGTAAGTATGAAGTGGTATGATTATTTTCATCTATAGTTCATATAGTTATAAATTTATATTTGCATAGTTATCTGCCTAACTCTGGAGATAGTATGGGTTTTAACACTGTTCTTTTCCAAAAGTGAGCTGAAGAATTTTCCATGCTCTTAATTGTGACAACAGTGACTTAAATTAGGCAAAAGTAATTATGGTTACACAATTTATTTGTATTTTTATATGTCATTTAACTTTTCAGTAAATAACTTCAAAAAAAACAGATTTGAATTTTCAGCGATATATTATATAAGATGATATTGGAATTTGGGGTTAATTATTGGAGTTTATAATTTAAGTTACTTTAATTAGAATAGTAGTATGAAAGATTCACAGACAGATGAGGGGGAGGGAGCATTGTTGAGGTTGATAATAGAAGCTACATTAATTGGAATATTAGTATGAGAAAGAGACAAAGACATTGGAAGAGTAAGAGTTGTTTAATTTTGTAAGTTGTTTTAATTTTAATCCCTAACAAAATTAGTTATTGTGTAATACTAAAAGAGTTTGGGATCAGGTTAATAAAATTAAAATATTTTCTGTGAGTTAGACTTAATGGAATAATCACCATGTTCCCTAAATCCCAATATTTAATGCATAAGTAGATTTCTCTCTTTCCCCTGCTATGTACATTCCAATTTCATATTTCAATAGTAGAAATTCTAATTGAGTGTTTATTTATTTTGAGTGTTATAACAAATATGGAGCAGATACATATTTTCTTCTCAATAAAATAAAAATTTTCTTACATACATTGACACATAAATGGTAATAGACTGTTGAGAATAATTAGGACATTTGTGTGTCCAGCCTTTGGTTTCATTTTTTCTAAATCATTTCAATATGAAGGATATATCAGATTTTCTCCTGAATAGTATATGTAAATAGACTGAAGTCACATGATGTACATACCAAAAATTAAATGCATAACATAGAATTTTTAAGGAAAAATGTTCATTTCTGTTAAGAACAGGTAGCAAGTTTTAATTTTTTTTTTTTACTTCTCATTCAGAAAGCAACAAGAGCATCACAGATAATAAAAATGATTGAAAACTACATTCTCAGTTAAATTAGAATTAGGACACAGAAAAGCCTCCAAATTTCATAGCTGGTGAAAATGTGGCCGAAAGGCTTAGCTAACCAGAAAGCTCACTTAGGAAGACAAGGAATGCCTTAGGGAGGAAAAGCTTCTTGTGGTTGCATATTTCAGAAACCTCTAACACATATCCACTTCCAGAAAAAAGGTTACAAATTTATAGGAATCTACAGTAAGTAAAATATTACTGTAGATTGAGAAGAAACAAGGTACAAAATGTGTGGGAGTGCCCAGAGGTGACTGATCTCTTAAAGTCCCTGCTGTATCTTCTAAAAGTGACTGCTTCAGACTTGAAAAAATGGCTGTGTCTCTTGGTGACAGCAGACTGTAAAGAAATAAAAATAAACCCAGATTATTAGTAGAAGTCCCCATGAAATAGATTAGGTTCTAAGGGTCATAAGAGGGGTGGATACATAGAAGTGGCATGAATTAAGGAAATAGTTCATCACTGTAACAACAGAGGAATAAGACCTTAAACTTTGAAGACCGAAAAGTTCCTCTGTCTTCTTTTTCTCTACACTTCTCTGAAAGCTCCTGCTATTAGTGTAGGGAAATTATATTAGTCCTACACAGGTGCCAGGAAAGGATTACTCAAAGTTTCATAGAAGTAGGCTTGGGCAAAATATTGAAAGGATAAATAGAATAATCCTAAATATGGTGAAATCTCACCAGAGAAATGTTTCAATAACAATAAAAAATGTAACATAATTGCAACATGAATTAAAAAACAAAACAAAACCAAGCAACCAGATTCACGAACTAACACCAAAGGTAGACATGCAGAGACTCAGATTACAGTTACACAGAAAGTAGAACTGATGACTAGACAACAGTGTAATGAGAAATGAGTTTGACAAAAGGAAAATTCATAAATGAAGAATAAATAAAAAGAAACACAAAATAGACATGACAGAAGATAGAAAATATTAATACTATGGTCCAGATCAAGACAAAGAATATACTGAAAGGTATCACTATGAATCATAGAAAAAGGCAGCCTCAAGTATGCATAAGTAGTGTTGGCAATGAAAAAAATTGAGAAAGCAATTCAAAATTAAAGTTTCTTGAAATAACTTATAAGTTAATCTGCAGTACAAATCCTAGCATGTGTACGATGACATCAGCTCTCATTATATTGCCCCAGAGAGAATTGGATACAAGACAGATGATTGCAGTTATTGCTGGGAACAAGTAATAATAATCCATCCCTGCTCCAGAAATATGTTTTTTAGGATAATATGAATATATAAATATATATATAGTTAAATCTTATGAATAAAACAACATATAATATAATTTATATAATTATATAATTTAATATATAAATAATTGTATATTTAAATGTTATCAACTAGTTTTGCTATCACGTCCTGTTCACTCCTCCTGGAGGGATTTCTACCCTAAGGTCATGAGGATGGCCAAACACATGGCACAGATACTGGACGGATGAGATAAACATTAGTTTATTAGCCACATATACGAAAACTTAAGGATTTATAGTAGTGAAGCACCTTATAAAAGTAATATAAAAAATCAAGACTTCTGCCTTCTGGTCCAGCATGTGAAGAAAGAGCTTGGAAGCCCTCATTCTGGTTTTTTTTTTCTTCCTCATTCTGTTTTAACAAAAAACATACAGTAGCTGAAAAATCAACAACTCTTTGATCTGTCAAAGTGAAGTTATAGGGCAAACCACTGTCTTCGTAATTAGAGAGCTAGGTGAATAGATAATCACAAATTACTGGAGCAGAAATTCACCAGCAAAAAGAACAAAAGATTTCTTGGAGGCTCATTGTGGACAACTCAGAATTAAAAACTCCCAGGGAATCTAGTCATTGGGGGCACTCACACTTTTGTGTTTTACCTTCAGGCACCTAACCAAATTCCCACAGAGAGTATCAGAGAAAAATTCCCTCTTGCTTCTGGCAGTGGGAGGAGAAAAGTAACCATTTTGATATATGATAGAATTTTTATAGTAAGGCTTACCTTCAAGAGAAATTTTTACTACAGCCTAAATTGTTGAGGCTTCAGAGTCTAACTGACCTGGAGGAAGAAATAAATTCAACTATAGCCTGTTCTAACCTTCCACATGGGGGAAAGGAAATACTCAGCTCCACCCTACTCCAGCCATCCTGTCCAAACGGAGGATAAAAACTGACAAGGATTTGTGAAATTCAGTGTTCTGATGTACTGAGTACTCACATATAATTAATCACAGGACTATAAAATATATCCGCTCATCACAACACATTATTAAATGTGTTCTATTTTTTGTTTGAGGAAAGACTCTGATCTTGAGACTACATCAATAAGAACTCCTAAAACTAAAAAGTAAACAGGAAAAAGACTGAAAAAATAAAAGAACAGGATGTCTAAGAACTGTAGGAAAACTACAAAAGGTGTAACTTATGTGTAATGAAAATTCCAGAAGCAGGAAAAAGAAATGAGTAGAAGAAATATTTGAAACAATAATGACTGAAAATTTCCTCCAAATTCATGTCAGATACCACACCACAGATCAAGATCAAGGAAGATCAGATAACACTAAACAGGATAACTGCCACAAAAAAAAGGCAAAAAGCAAAATCTATCCCTAGACATATGTTTGAATTGCAGAAAATAAAAGACAAAAAAGAAATCTTGAGAAACCCAGAGGGGAAAAATATATGTTACTTTAGAGGAGGAAAAATAATGATCATATCTTATGTCTCCTTAGAAACTATGCAAACAAGAAGAGACTGAAGTGAAATATTTAAAATATTGAGAGTTATTACAATATTACTGACTGCCCCATGTGGTACTTTTCAGCCCTGTGACTTACTTATTTTGTAATTGGAAGTTCAGACCTCTTTAATCTCTTTAAAAACAAGTACACTTACATACTTAAAAATAAAATAAAACCATTGAGGGGAAAAAATTAGCAAGTTAGAATACTGTGCCTGTAAAACTATCCTTCAGAAGTGAAGTAGAAATAAAAAATTTATCAAACAAAAATTGAGAGAATTGTAGTCAGTCTATTTGTCTTGCAAGACACATTAAAAGAAATTCTTCAGAGAAAATGAAAAATAATTTAGGTCAGGAACTCATATCTATATAAAGAAAGGAGGATCATCAAAAATGGTATAAATCAAGGTACTATAAAAATTTTTATTGCTCTTATTCTGAATTGATGTAACAGGCTGTGTTTTTTTCATACACAGCAGTAATACAACCCCTTTTGGGTGTCTGGACCCAATTCCAATGCATATGTGTGGGAAGGGGTCTTCCCAAGCACAACACTAAGCAATTCTTGAACCCCAGCAGGGTGTCTGAGAACTCAATTCTGATGCTATCTGCCCAGAGACAGCACCAGATTCCCCAAATTAAGGGCTTCATCTTACAAACCTGATCTCCATTACCCCCTACTCCAGATGCTGGTTGCAAGGCTTAGGCAGTTACCTGTACTTGTTACCAGCTATAGATTAGAGGTTTCAGCAACCACAACCCCCCTTAGGTTCAACTAATTTGCTAGAGTGGCTCACAGAACTCAGAAAAACAAGTTGACCAGTTTAATAACAGATACAAATCGACAGCCAGATGAAGAGATACGTACGTAAGGCAATGTTCCAAATAAAGGAGCTTCTATCTTCATGAAGCTTGGGGTTTGGCTCACTTGCATTTGGAAGCTTTCTGGTTCCCCAAGAATGGAAGGTCTCTCTAGAGAAGCAGGGTACAAGGGAGTGATATGCTCTTAGGCATTTTTCTGAGGCCTTCATTGCATAGTCATGATTGAGCATGGCCATTGGTGGATTCAAACTCCAGTCCCTGCCCTTGGGTGAGGTCCAAAAGTTTCTCGCTAATATGACAAGAGAACTGTTTCACCTTTAAGGCTCTGCAGTGTTTCCAGGAACTGTGGATGAAGGACAAAAAGGACAAATATACCTGGGAAATACATATTTGGTCATCTGAATGACCAAATATATGTTTCTCATGACTCCTTACATTGCACAGGCATTAAAGGAAGAAATTATACCAGTTCTCTATAATGTCTTCCAGAAAGTAGCAATGGAAATACTTTCTAATTCATTGTAGGGGAGTAGCATTTATCTACTACCCAAACTAGACAAGGACATTACAAGAAAAGAAAACTGCAGATAAATATATCTTATGATCACAGACACAAAAATTAACAAAATATTAGCAAGTTGAATCCAACAATGTATCAAAAGAAGTATACACCATGACCAAGTGGGATTTATTCCAGGGATGCAAGGCTGGTTCAACATTCAAAAATCAATTAATGTAATCCATTATATCAATATACTGAAAAAGAAAAATCACATGATCATATCAATTGATGCAGAAAAAGCACTTGATAAAATTCAACACCATTCATAAAACTGCTAGAGGGTAACAGGAAAAGAATCTAGATGATCTTGTATATGGCAGTTACTTTTTAGATACATCAAAAGCATGATCCATGAGATAAATAATTGATAAACTATACTTCATTAAAATGAAAACTTATACTTTGCAAAAGAAACGGTCAAAAGAATGAGAAGAAAACCCACAGAATAGGTGAAAATACTTGTAAAAATATATGCAAGATGCTTTAAAAAGTTTTTTTCATATGTCTATCACATAATTCTTGCTTCTATTTGGCCTGCATACCTTTACTTGAAGCACTTAAACAAAATTAGCTAATTATTTAAAAACAGCTTTCAATTCACAATGATTAAAAAAAGTAAAACTCTCAGTAAACTAGGAATTGTGAGGCATTTCCTCAGCTTGATAAGATAATCTACAAAAACCTACAGCAAACATCTACTTAAAGCTGAGAAACCCAAAGCTTTCTCACTAAGATCAGGAATCACTTAAGGGTGTCCCCTCTCGTGATTCTTTTCTACATAATACTGGAAATCCTAGGTAATACAATAAGGCAAGTAAGGAAAATAAAAAGTTTACTGATTAGGAAGGGAGAAATAAAACATTTTTTTGCAGATAGCATGATTGTAGAAAATTAAAAAGAATTCACAGAAACACTTCAGGAATTAAGCAATTATAACAAGGTTGCAAGATACAAGGTTGATGTACAGAAGTCAAATGCTTTCATATATACCAACAATGAATAATATGGATTTAAAATTACATGTTACATTACCAGCCAAAAAACATGAGTGACTTGATATCAATCTAACAAAATGAGTACAAGATCTATTTAAGGAAAAGTACAAAACTCTGAGGACAGATATCAAAATAGAACTAAATAAATGGAGAAATATTCCATATTCATGAATAGAAAAACTCAATTTCAAGATGTCAGTACTTCCAGTTTCAATTTATGGATTCAGCACAGCCTCATTCACAATCCCAGAAAGTTATTTTGAGGGTATTGACAAAATTATTCTAAGTTTATGTGGAGAGGCCAAAGACCCAGAATAGCCAACACTGTAATTGAGGAAAAGAACAGTTAGACTATTGGCCCTACTCAACTTCAAGACTTACTATAATGTTATAATAAGATAGTGTGGTATCATTGAAAGAGCAGATAAATAAATCAGTGGAACAGAATAGAGAACCCAGTAATAAACCCATATAAGTACAGTCAAGTAACATTTTGCAAAAGAGGAAAGGCAGTACAATGAGGCAGTGTTTTCCACAAATTGCGCTGAACAACTAGGTATCCATGTGCAAAAAAAAAAGCTTATGCTAAGCTATAAAACTGCTAGAGGGTAACAGGAAAAGAATCTAGATGATCTTGTATATGGCAGTTACTTTTTAGATACATCAAAAGCATGATCCATGAGATAAATAATTGATAAACTATACTTCATTAAAATGAAAACATACTTTGCAAAAGAAACGGTCAAAAGAATGAGAAGAAAACCCACAGAATAGGTGAAAATACTTGTAAAAATATATGCAAGATGCTTTAAAAAGTTTTTTTCATATGTCTATCACATAATTCTTGCTTCTATTTGGCCTGCATACCTTTACTTGAAGCACTTAAACAAAATTAGCTAATTATTTAAAAACAGCTTTCAATTCACAAAAATTGACTTTAACAAATGGAAAGAAATACCACTTTCTAGGATAGAGAGATTCAACATAAAGTTATGTTTACTCATGCTAAATAATATATGATTTAACATGTTCACTTGAGTCAATTATATGTATTGATTAAAATTTTAATATTAAAAAGATTAGATGCTCATTAGAAAAAATTTTAATTAATTTGAGACAAAATAAAAACAGAAAGGTCATTATCCATCACTCCTACTCATCTTTGTCCTATATGTAACAAATTTGTTAATTTGCTGTATATCATTACATATATTTGTTTTCAGTATTTTCTCTATTCCATGAATACTAAAGTATATTCATGTTTAATTTATATGATATTACATCATTCTAGAAAATTGTCAAAACAATTATGAGATGTTTTTTGCATCTGTAACCTTCAGTCTTAAAGCAGAATTTCATATCATGAATTCACTTTAAAGCCAAGGATTGCTTGCAGGCAGTTTAAACACAGAAATGTGTTTCTTCTTTTAATTGAGTGATCCAGTGTTTTACTAACGTAACTCTTAATTCAGAGGTACCAGTGGATTTATTTCCATTTTAAGAGTCTAATTGGTTATAAGGAATAATGATACCATTTTTCAGTAACAGAGGGGTTAGGAGCATAGACTCTGGAGTTATTGCACATTGATTTTAATTAGTTCTTCTATTTAATAAATATATGACTATTTACATATCAAATAACCTTCTGGTGCTTCAGTTCTTCCATCTGTGAATACAAATAACTATAACCCCTCAATCTAAGGGTAGTTGTAAGTAATTACAGGGTACATAAAGCATTTGAAACAATGCTTTGTACTTTTAGAGAAATACCTTTTTTTTTAAAAGAAAGTATGTATTTTTAGGTGTGTGTATATATATATATATATATGTATATTTATACATATTTTCTGTGTAGATAGTGAATACTTTGGTGGAAATCAGATTGACAGAAATCAGTGTGTGGCTAATGAGACATTGAATTAACCCAAGTAAAAATGTAAATGGGATGTAGAAGAAATTATCAAAATAAGTTATTACAAACATAGCTGATTTCATTATTCAGGCTTAATAAAGGCAAAAAATGTTGTTAATTTTAAAAAACATATTTAAGAGTGATAAGGACAGAAGATCTGAAAAATTTGGGCTGTGAATAGAGTGGGTGGAAGCCCATATGGTGGGTATGTTTGCCAACACTCTGATGTGCTCTGTATATACTTGTGTTCATTTTATCTTTTTTGTGGACTGGTCCTTTTATGAACCTATAATTAAATTGCAGCTAAAATATAAAATGGTTAAATATGCATTTCTTTGCTATATTTTGGCATTTGGTTAAGTTCCCTGTATGTATTCTGCTAAACAATTCAAGACTTAGACTGAAAAACACAGATGGAAAGATTTATATCATTAACAATTCATTTGACAATAAAAAAGCATTTTTTGACACTACTTGCAGCGCACCATCATAGATATTTCTAGAAACAAATAAATGGACTTAGATTTATTTTGAATCTGTGTGATGAAAAGAGCTAAGTGTCTTCCCAAGCAGCTGATGTAGATTGCATTAGCTGCAGTGTAAGTTCCATGAAAAGGGAGTTAAATCTTCTGCTTTATTTTGCTGACAAAAATACCTCCTGGATTATTATTTTCCCTTTCTCTTACTATTGACAATAGAGATATCCTTTAAAGAAAAATCAGCATAATAGCAAGCATTTTGAGATAAAAAATGAAGGTGATTCAAAAGATTTGTGTGCTCTCAAAATCTTTGCTTGGTGAAATTGAGATTTTTAAAAAGTCCTATGTTGTCACAGAAGCTCAAATAAAGATGCATCAGTAGAATTCAAAGGTGCTAATATTTTGGATCAATATCAGTATGGGCTTTCTAATGGATTTCATGTCAACTGTCAGATTTGCTCTAAGAGCCATTGTCTTGCTACCAAAAATATTCAGTCATATGCCAAATACCTAATTTTGAAGATTCCCCAAGTCTTTATTTTTAAAAAGTAAAATAAAATCAATCAAAATTATCCAATAAGCATGAGAATAGATGTCTTTCTATACTCTATGTTACTCACTAGTAAATGTTTATTAAATTATGGCTTTTGTGCACATGATCATCCAAACAAAGTGCATGATTTATATCTTTATTTTTTTTAGCATTTATATATACTTTACATATATTATTCCTTTCTTATTTTAGATGAAATGCACATCATAGTGCTTCAACAGTCCACCTCCGCCTCCTCCAACCCCAACCCAATCCCTTCCCAATTGGTAATCAGTAGTCACTTCTCAGTGTCTATGAGTCTAATGCCATTTTATTCCTTCTGTTTTGCTTTGTTTTTATATTCCACAAATAGGCGAAATCATATGGCATGTGTCTTTCTCTGCCTGGCTTATTTCACTGAGCATAATACCCTCTAGATCCATCCATGTTGTACCAACTTGCAAGATTTTTTTATGGCTAAATAATATTCCATTGTGTAATGTACTACATTTTATTTATCCATTCATCTACTGGTGAACACTTAGGTTGCTTCCATATCTTGGCTATTGCAAATAATGTGGCAATAACATAGGGGTACATATATCTTTCCAAATCATGGATTTTGTTTTCTGCAGGTAAATTCTTAGGAGTGGAATTACTGGGTCAAATGGTATTTCCTTTTTTAGCCTTTTGAGGAACCTCCATACTGCTTTCCACAGTGGTTGTACCAATTTTCAGTCCCACCAACAGTGTAAGAGGATTCCTATTTCTCCTCACCCTTGCCAGCGTTGGGTGTTTTTTGTCTTTTGGATGTTGACCATCCTAAGCGGTGTGAGATGATATCTCATTGTCATTTTAATTTTCATTTCCTTGATGATTAGTGATGTGGAGCATCTTTTCATGTGCCTGTTCATTATCTGTATTTCTTCTTTGGAGAAGTGTATGTTCAGGTTCCCCACCCATTTTTTAATCAGGTTATTTGGTTTTTGGGTTATGAGTTGTATGAGTTCTTTGTGTATTTTGGATGTTAACCCCTTATCAGATGAGTCAGTTATGAATATATTCTCCTATATTGTAGAATGCCTTTTTATTCTGCTGATGGTGTCCTTTGCTGTACAGGAGCTTTTAAGTTATGTGTAGTCCCACTTGTTCATTTTTTGTTTTGTTTCTCCTGCCTGAGGAGATGTGATCAGGAAAAAGTTGATCATGTTTATATTCAAGAGATTTTTGCCTTTGTTGCCTTCTAGGACTTTTATGGTTTCATGACTTACATTCAAGTCTTTCATCCATTTTGAGTTTATTTTTGTGGATGGAATTGACAATAATGCAATTTCATTCTTTTACATGTAGCTGTCCAATTTTGCCAACACCAGTTGTTGAAGAGGCACTCTTTTCCCCATTGTATGTTCATGGCTCTTTTATCACGTATTAATTGGCCATAGATGTGTAGGTTTATATCTGGGCTCTCTAGTTTGCTCCATTGGTCTATGGGTCAGTTCTTGTGCCAGTACCAAATTGTCTTGCTTACTGTGGCTTTGCAGTTGAGCTTGAAGTAAGGAAGTGTAATTCCCCCAGGTTTGTTCTTCTTTCTCAGAATTCCTTTGGCAGTTTGGGGTCTTCTGTATTTTAATACAAATTTTAGAACTACTTGTTCTATTTCATTGAAGAATGCTGTTGTTGGTTTTTGATAGGGATAACACTGAATCTGTAGATTGCTTTAGGCAGAATAGCCATTTTGACAATATTAATTCTTCCTATCTAAAAGCATGAGATGCATTTCCATTTATTGGTATCTTTAATTTCTCTCATGGGTGTCTTGTAATTTTCGGGTATAGGCCTTTCTTCTCATTCATTGTTAGTATATAGGACTGCAACAGATGTCTGTGTATTGATTTTGTATCCTGCAACTGCTGAATTCAATTATTAGTTCTGGTGGTTTTTTGGTGGATTCTTTAGGGTTTTCCATGTATGATATGTCATGTGCAAATAGTGAGTTTCAGTTCTTCTTTAGTAATTTGTATCCCTTTTATCTCTTTGTGTTGTCTGATTGCTGTATCTAGGACTTCCAATACTATGTTGAATAAAAGTGGGGATAGGCATCCCTTTTTTATTTTAGAGAATATAAAATATTCTTGTCTTGTTCCCAGTCTTAGAGGGCATTCTTGTCTTGTTCCCAGTCTTAAGGAAAAGCTTTCAGCTATTCGTGCTGTTACGTATGATGTTGGCTGTGAGTTTGTCATATATGACCTTTATTATGTTGGGGTACATACCCTCTGTAGTCATTTTGTTGAGAGTTTTTTTTTTTTTTGTAGATAATTATTTTTCATTGAAGGGTAGTTGACACACACTATTACATTACATTAGTTTCAGGTGTACAACATAGTGATTCAACATTTATATACATGACAATTCTAGGTACCAGCTATCACCATACCAAGCTGTTACAACATCTTGACTATACTCCTTATGATATACATTACATCCCAGTTACTTATTTATTTTACCATTGGAAGTGTGTACTTTTTTTTTGTGAGGGCATCTCTCATATTTATTGATCAAATGGTTGTTAACAACAATAAAATTCTGTATAGGGGAGTCAATGCTCAATGCACAATCATTAATCCACCCCAAGCCTAATTTTCGTCAGTCTCCAATCTTCTGAGGCATAACAAACAAGTTCTTACATGGAGAACAAGTTCTTACATAGTGAATAAGTTACATAGAGAACAGTACAAGGGCAGTCATCACAGAAACTTTTGGTTTTGCTCATGCATTATGAACTATAAACAGTCAGTTCAAATATGAATACTCATTTGATTTTTATACTTGATTTATATGTGGATACCACATTTCTCTCTTTATTATTATTATTTTTAATAAAGTGCTGAAGTGGTAGGTAGATACAAGATAAAGGTAGAAAACATAGTTTAGTGTTGTAAGAGAGCAAATATAGATGATCAGGTGTGTGCCTGTAGACTATGTGTTAATCCAAGCTAGACAAGGGCAATAATACATCCACGTATGCAGAAGATTTCTCTCAGAACAGGGGAGGTGAGGTTCTAAACCTCACCTCTGTTGATCCCCAATTTCTCACCTGATGAACCCCCTGTGACTGTGCCTGTCTTAGGTTGTTCCTCCCTTGAGGAATCTCACCCGTCTCTGGCTAACCAGTCATCTTCCGGGGCCATACAGGGAAATGTAAACTTGGTAAGTGAGAGAGAAGCCTTATTGTTTGAAATGGTTAGCTTTTTATTTCTTTGCATATTTATGCCCTGTGGCTTCTATGCCCAGCATTTGTCTTGAGGTATCTTTGCCAGTTGGAAGAATTATGATACTCGGTAAATTCGATATGAGGCACGAATTCTATTTAAGGGTTGTAATTAGGAAGGAAGAAGAAAAGCTATAGAAGTAGCAGGCGGAAGAAAACATGGGATGATTGATTATTTCTTTGACATATCTTCTTGTAGCATAACTTCAGCATGTATAGGTTTTAAGCTACTACTTAAATTGTGCACACACATTAACATAATAGGAGTATAGTTACATAACCAAAGCATACCTGTAATTACCAGCCCTCTCCAGTGAAACCAAGAAAACCAGTTAGGCACCTTAGGCATGTGTGAAAACTTATCTATGATATGGTGGATATTGTCCAACTGAACTTGAACAGTCTGAGAGAAATCAGACAAATTAAAACAACCCATTCCTGGGGAATGTTCATATCCCTTATGTTCTTTTAACAGTAAATAGTCTGTAGTTGTAAGATTTTGGAGCGCTACAATTTGCACTTCTCCTAATTCTTTATTGAGTTCCAACAGTATAGATCAGTCAAATTTGTTGTTTTACTGTATGCACAGGCCAGCTTAGATATCTCCTTCTTCATTCCCATGGCAAGTCCAGGAGCTGGTGGGATGAGTGCATCTACAGCTGCAGCAGTGTGTGGATCTTTGTTGGGGATTTTTGATGATCATCTTCTGGCATGAGTCTTCCAGAGAGTGCTGATGTTGGAAGTTCTTTTTCATATCATATCTTAATTCATTTTCAGGGTAGCCCAATTAGGCTTTGATCCTCTGTATAAACACAAACAGACCCTTTGCCTACACTTTTATATGCCCTTTATACCCTTGTGTAGAACTCATTGGATGTTACCACACAGGAACTGCACTTTTTTTTTTGTTTGTTTTGGTATCACTAATCTACATGTACATGATGAATATTATGTTCACTAGGCTCTTCCCTATAACAGGTCCCCCCTATAAACCCCTTTACAGTCACTGTCCATCAGCATAGCAAAATGTTGTAGAATCACTACTTGCCTTCTCTGTGTTGTAGAGCCCTCCCTTTTCTCCTACCCCCCATGCATGCTAATCTTAATACCCCCCTACTTCTCCCCCCCCTTATCCCTCCTACCCACCCATCCTCCCCAGTCCCTTTCCCTTTGGTACCTGTTAGTCCATTCTTTAGTTCTGTGATTCTGCTGCTGTTTTGTTCGTTCAGTTTTTCCTTTGTTCTTATATTCCACAGATAAGTGAAATCATTTGGTATTTCTCTTTCTGCGCTTGGCTTCTTTCACTGAGCATAATACCCTCCAGCTCCATCCATGTTGCTGCATATGGTTGGATTTTCCCTTTTCTTATGGCTGAGTAGTATTCCATTGTTTATATGTACCATACCTTCTTTATCCATTCATCTATCGATGGACATTTAGGTTGCTTCAAATACTTGGCTATTGTAAATAGTGCTGCGATAAACATAGGGGTGCACTGATCTTTCTCATACTTGATTGCTGCATTCTTAGGGTAAATTCCTAGGAGTGAAATTCCTGGGTCAAATGGTAAGTCTGTTTTGAGCATTTTGATGTACCTCCATACTGCTTTCCACAATGGTTGAACTAACTTACATTCCCACCAGCAGTGTAGGAGGGTTCCCCTTTCTCCACAACCTCGCCAACATTTGTTGTTGTTTGTCTTTTGGATGGCAGCCATCCTTACTGGTGTGAGGTGATACCTCATTGTAGTTTTAATTTGCATTTCTCTGATAATTAGCGATGTGGAGCATCTTTTCATGTGTCTGTTGGCCATCTGTATTTCTTTTTTGGAGAACTGTCTGTTCAGTTCCTCTGCCCATTTTTTAATTGGGTTATTTGAATTTTGTTTGTTGAGGTGTGTGAGCTCTTTATATATTCTGGACATCAAGCCTTTATCGGATGTGTCATTTTCAAATATATTCTCCCATACTGTAGGGTTCCTTTTTGTTCTATTGATGGTGTCTTTTGCTGTACAGAAGCTTTTCAGCTTAATATAGTCCCACTTATTCATTTTTGCTGTTGTTTTCCTTGCCCAGGTGATATGTTCAAGAAGAGGTCACTCATGTTTATGTCTAAGAGGTTTTTGCCTATGTTTTCTTCCAAGAGTTTAATTCTTTCATGACTTACATTCAGGTCTTTGATCCATTTTGAGTTTACTTTTGTATATGGGGTTAGACAATGGTCCAGTTTCATTCTCCTACATGTAGCTGTCCAGTTTTGCTAGCACCATCTGTTGAAGAGACTGTCATTTCACCAATGTATGTCCATGGCTCCTTTATCATATATTAATTGACCATATATGTCTGGGTTAATGTCTGGATTCTCTAGTCTGTTCCATTGGTCTGTGGCTCTCTGCTCTTGTGCCAGTACCAAATTGTCTTGATTACTATGGCTTTATAGTAGAGCTTGACGTTGGGGAGTGAGATCACCCCTACTTTATTCTTCTTTCTCAGGATTGCTTTGGCTATTTGGGGTCTTTGGTGTTTCCATATGAATTTTTGAATTATTTGTTCCAGTTCATTGAAGAATGTTGCTGGTAGTTTCATAGGGATTGCATCAAATCTGTATATTGCTTTGGGCAGGATGGCCATTTTGACGATATTAATTCTTCCTAGCCACGGGCATGGGATGAGTTTCCATTTGTTAGTGTCCCCTTTAATTTCTCTTAAGAGTGACTTGTAGTTTTCAGAGTATAAGTCTTTCACTTCTTTGGTTAGGGTTATTCCTAGGTATTTTACTTTTTTTGATACAATTGTGAATGGAGTTGTTTTCCTGATTTCTCTTTCTGTTGGTTCATTGTTGGTATATAGGAAAGCCACAGATTTCTGTGTGTTGATTTTGTATCCTGCAACTTTGCTGTATTCCGATATCAGTTCTAGTAGTTTTGGGGTTGAGTCTTTAGGGTTTTTTATGTACAGTATCATGTCATCTGCAAATAGTGACAGTTTAACTTCTTCTTTACCAATCTGGATTCCTTGTATTTCTTTGTTTTGTCTGATTGCCGTGGCTAGGACCTCCAGTACTATGTTAAATAACAGTGGAGAGAGTGGGCATCCCTGTCTAGTGCCCGATATCAGAGGAAATGCTTTCAGCTTCTTGCTGTTCAATATAATGTTGGATGTGGGTTTATCATAGATGGCCTTTATTATGTTGAGGTACTTGCCCTCTATTCCCATTTTGCTGAGAGTTTTTATCATGAATGGATGTTGAACTTTGTCAAGTGCTTTTTCAGCATCTATGGAGATGATCATGTGGTTTTTGTCTTTCTTTTTGTTGATGTGGATGATGTTGATGGACTTTTGAATGTTGTACCATCCTTGCATCCCTGGGATGAATCCCACTTGGTCATGGTGTATCATCCTTTTGATGTATTTTTGAATTCGATTTGCTAATATTTTGTTGAGTATTTTTGCATCTACGTTCATCAGGGATATTGGTCTGTAGTTTTATTTTTTTGGTGGGGTCTTTGCCTGATTTTGGTATTAGGGTGATTTTAGCTTCATAGAATGAGTTTGGGAGTATTCCCTCTTCCTCTGTCTTCCCTGTATGTCTGATAAAATTCCGAGGTAAATCCATCTGGCCTGGGGGTTTTGTTCTTTGGTAGTTTTTTGATTACCGCTTCAATTTCGTTGCTGGTAATTGGTTGGTTTAGATTTTCTGTTTCTTACTGGGTCAGTCTTGGAAGGTTGTATTTTTCTAGGAAGTTGTCCATTTCTCCTAGGTTTCCCAGCTTGTTAGCATATAGGTTTTCATAGTATTCTCTAATAATTCTTTGTATTTCTGTGGGGTCCGTCGTGATTTTTCCTTTCTCGTTTCTGATACTGTTGATTTGTGTTGACTCTCTTTTCCTCTTAATAAGTCTGGCTAGAGGCTTATCTCTTTTGTTTATTTTCTCGAAGAACCAGCTCTTGGTTTCATTGAATTTTGCTATTGTTTTATTCTTCTCAATTTTATTTATTTCTTCTCTGATCTATTATGTCCCTCCTTCTGCTGACCTTAGGCCTCATCTGTTCTTCTTTTTCCAATTTCGATATTTGTGATATTAGACCATTCATTTGGGATTGTTCTTCCTTTTTTAAATATGCTTGGATTGCTATATACTTTCCTCTTAAGACTGCTTTTGCTGTGTCCCACAGAAGTTGGGGCTCAGTGTTGTTGAAGTCATTTGTTTCTATATATTGCTGGATCTCCATTTTGATTTGATCATTGATCCATTGATTATTTAGGTGCATGTTGTTAAGCCTCCATATGTTTGTGAGCCTCTTTGCTTTCTTTGTATAGTTTATTTCTAGTTTTATGCCTTTGTGGTCTGAAAAGTTGGTTGGTAGGATTTCAATCTTTTGGAATTTTCTTAGGCTCTTTTTTGTGGCCTAGTATGTGGTCTATTCTGGAGAATGTTCCATGTGCACTTGAGAAGAATGTGTATCCTGTTGCTTTCGATGTAGAGTTCTATAGATGTCTATTAGGTCCATCTGCTCTACTGTGTTGTTCAGTGCTTCTGTGTCCTTACTTATTTTCTTCCCGGTGGATCTATCCTTTTGGGTGAGTGGTGTGTTGAAGTCTCCTAGAATGAATGCATTGCAGTCTATTTCCCCCTTTAGTTCTGTTAGTATTTGTTTCACATATGCTGGTGCTCCTGTGTTGGGTGCATATATATTTAGAATGGTTATATCCTCTTGCTGGACTGAGCCCTTTATCATTATGTAGTGTCCTTCTTTATCTCTTTTTACTTTCTTTGTTTTGAAGTCTATTTTGTCTGATATTAGTACTGCAACCCCTGCTTTCTTCTCACTGTTGTTTGCTTGAAATATGTTTTTCCATCCCTTGACTTTTAGTCTGTGCATGTCTTTGGGTTTGAGGTGAGTTTCTTGTAAGCAGCATATAGATGGGTCTTGCTTTTTTATCCATTCTATTACTCTGTGTCTTTTGATTGGTGCATTCAGCCCATTAACATTTAGGGTGACTATTTAAAGATATGTACTTATTGCCATTGCAGGCTTTAAATTCATGGTTACCAAAGGTTCAAGGTTAGCCTCTTTAGTATCTTACTGCCTAACTTAGCTCGCTTATTGAGCTGTTATATACAGTATCTGGAAATTCTTTTCTTCTCTCCCTTCTTATTCCTCCTCCTCAATTCTTCATATGTTGTGTGTTTTGTGCTGTGCTCTTTCTAGGAGTGCTCCCATCTAGAGCAGTCCCTGTAAGATGTTCTGTAGAGGTGGTTTGTGGAAAGCAAATTCCCTCTGCTTTTGTTTGTCTGGGAATTGTTTAATCCCACCATCATATTAGAATGATAGTCGTGCCAGATACAGTTTCCTTGGTTCAAGGCCCTTCTGTTTCATTGTATTAAATATATCATGCCTTTCTCTTCTGGCCTGTAGGTTTTCTGTCGAGAAGTCTTATGTTAGCCTGATGGGTTTTCCTTTATAGGTGACCTTTTTCTCTCTAGCTGCCTTTAAAACTCTTTCCTTGTCCTTGATCTTTGCCATTTTAATTATTATGTGTCTTGGTGTTGTCCTCCTCGGATCCTTTCTGTTGGGGGTTCTGTGTATTTCCGTGGTCTGTTCGATTATTTCCTCCCCCAGTTTGGGGAAGTTTTCAGCAATTATTTCTTCTAAGATACTTTCTATCTCTTTTCCTCTCTCTTCTTCTTCTGGAACCCCTGTAATACGGATATTGTTCCTTTTGGATTGGTCACACAGTTCTCTTAATATTGTTTCATTCCTGGAGATCCTTTTGTCTCTCTCTATGTCAGCTTCTATGCGTTCCTGTTCTCTGGTTTCCATTCCATCAATGGCCTCTTGCATCCTATCCATTCTGCTTATAAACCCTTCCAGAGTTTGTTTCATTTCTGTGATCTCCTTTCTGGCATCTGTGATCTCCCTCCAGACTTCATCCCATTTCTCTTGCGCATTTCTCTGCATCTCTGTCAGCATGTTTATGATTCTTATTTTGAATTATTTTTCAGGAAGACTGGTTAGGTCTGTCTCCTTCTGTGGTGTTGTCTCTGTGATCTTTGTCTGCCTGTAGCTTTACCTTTTCATGGTGATAGGAATAGTTTGCAGAGCTGGGACGAGTGATGGCTGGAAGAACTTCCCTTCTTGTTGGTTTGTGGCCCTCTTCTCCTGGCAGAACAGCGACCTCTAGTGGCTTGTGCTCAGCAGCTGCGCGCAGACAGGGTTTCTGCTTCCTGCCCGGCTGCTATGGAGTTTATCTCCGCTGTTGCTGTGGGCGTGGCCTGGCTCGGGCAGCTACTCCAAAGTGGTGGAGTCGCGTTGGAGGGGGAATGGCTGGGAGGCTATTTATCTCCGTAAAGGGCCTCCCTGCTCCCTGCAGCCCAGGGGTTAGGGTGCCCAGATATCCCCGGATTCCCTACCTCTGGATTAAGTGTCCCGCCCTGCCCCTTTAAGACTTCCAAAAAGCACCCGCCAAAACAAAACAATGACCACCAAAATATAAAATAAAAAATTTTTTAATTCAAAAAAAAGGTGTCTGCTCGTTTTTCTTTATTCTCCCGCGCCAGCCTCAGGCATCTCCTCACCGGTCTTGCTACCCTTTTTCCCTAGTATTGGGGTCCCTATCCCTTTAAGACTTCCAAAAAGCTCTCGCCAAAACAAAACAGCAAAATAAAAAAGTGGTCACTCGCTTTTCTGGTGTCCTCTGGCACCAGGCCACCGGTGCCCGCTCACTGTTCTTGCTGCCCTGTTTCCCTAGTATTGGGGTCCCAATCCCTTTAAGACTTCGAAAAAGTGCTCGCCAAAACAAAACAGAAAAAAAAAAAATTAGTCGCACGCTTTTCTTATGTCCTCCGGTGCCCGGTCTCCGGTGCCCGCTCACTGTTCTTGCTGCCCTATTTTCCTAGTATCCAGGGCCCCCTGCGCATGTACTGTGTCTGGTCCCGGTTGGCTGGGGCAGGGTGTTCGGCATCCTGGGCTCCGTCTCCCTCCCACTCTGCCAACTCTTCTGCCGCCGGGAGTTGAGTGGATGGGCGCTCGACTCCCGCCGGGCCGGGGCTTGTATCTTACCCCCTTCACGAGGCGCTGGGTTCTCTCAGGTGTGGATGTGTTCTGGATATTGTCCTGTGTCCTCTGGTTTTTATTCTAGGAAGGGTTGTCTTTGTTATATTTTCATAGATATATGTGGTTTTGGGAGGAGATTTCCGCTGCTCTACTCACGCCGCCATCTTCCGCCCCCTGTCCTTGTTGAGAGTTTTTATCATGCATGGATGTTGAATTTTGTGAAATGCTTTTTCATCAACCATTGAGATGATTATGTGGTTTTTAGTTTTTTTTTTGGTAATGTGGTGAATGATAGGATTTACAAATATTTACCATCCTTGTATCCCTGGAATAAATCCCACTAGGTCATGATGGATGATCTTTTTTTATCTATTTTTGAATTCAATTTACTAACATTTTGTTGAATATTTTTGAATCTGTGTTCATCAGGGATATTCGTCTATAATTTTCTTTTCTTGTGGTGTCTTTGGTTTTTGTATTAGTGTGATGATGGCCTCATAGAATGAGTTTGGAAGTATTCCCTCCTCTTCTACTTTTTGGAGTGCTTTAAGGGTGGTTACTAGTTCTTTAAATGTTTGGTAGAATTCAGCTGTGAAGCTATCTGTATGTGGAATTTTGTTTTTGGGGGGATTACCAACTCAATTTCATTGCTGGTAATTGGTCTGTTCAGTCTTGAAAGGTTCTATTTTTCCAGGAAATTATTCATTGCTTCTAAGTTGTTCAATTAATTGGCATATACTTTTTCATAGTATTCTCTAATAATTCTTTGTATTTCTGTAGTATCCATTGTGATATTTCTTCTTCATTTCTGATATGTGTATACACTCTCTTTTTTTATTTATAAGTCTGGCTAGGGTTTTATCTATTTTGTTTATTTTCTCAAAGAACCAGCTCCTGGTTTCATTGATTTTTTTTTTCTCTTTTATTCTTCTCAATTTTACTTATAAAATTTTTTAACTGCTCTCTTTTCCTTTCTTTCTCTTTTTAAAATGTAGTTATTTTTGTGTGTGTGTTTATTGTTGGCTTTAGTGTTTACCAAAGGTTCAAGGGTAGCTCCTTTATTATATAATAGTCTATCTTAAGTTTTTGATTACTTTGTTTCAAATGCCATATAAAAGTACTTTTTTTTCTTTCTCCTCCTTATTTTTGGTATTAGATGTCATAATCTATACTTTTTTATATCACTTCACTGATTATGTATAGTTTATTTTGCTTCTTTTGTTTTGTTTTAATTTTATCCTTGCTTGGTAATTAGTTAGTTGGTCCACTACTTTACTCTGGGTTTATTTTTACTGGTGGAAGCTATTTAGCCTTAGGGTCATTTCCATCTGCAGCAATCCCTTTATCAGGTCACAGAAGACTGGCCTAGTGGTAGCAAATTCCTTCATCTTCTGTTTATCTGAAAATTGTTTAATCCCTACTTCAAATTCAAATGATAATCTCTCCTGGTAGATGATTCTTGGTTGAAACCTTCTGTTTCAGTACATTAAATATGTCATGCCACTCCCTTCTGGCTTGAAGTGTTTCTTTTGAGGAGTCAGCTCATAGCCTGATGGGTTTTCCTTTATAAGTAATCTTTTTTCTCTCTCTAGCTAGTTTCAACACTCCTTATCCTTGATCTTTGCCATTTTAATTATTATATCTTGGTGTTGTCTTCTGAGGGTTCCTTTTGTTAGGGGATCTCTGTGTTTCCATGACCTGAGTGTCTATTTCCTTCCCCAGATAAGGGAAGTTTTCAAAAATTATTTCCTAAAGAGATTTTCTATTCCTTTGTTTTTCTCTTCTTTTCATACCCCTATTATGTGAATATTATTTCATTTGTATTGGTCACATAGCTCTTTTATAATTCTTTCATTCCTAGAGATCCTTTTATCTATCTGCTCCTCAGCTTCTTTGTTTTCCTGTTCTCTAATTTCTGTTTCATTTACAGTCTCCATTAAATGTTCTAATCTACTTTTAAATCCCTCCATTGTATGTCTCATTTAAGATACTGTATTATTCAGCTCTGGCTTTCATTAAAATTTTATGTCTCTTTGTTGACGTCCTCCCTGAAATCTTGAATACTTTAAAGTAATGTAAGTATTAAGGTTAGGCCTAGTGATTTGTGTGGGGTGAGGATAGGGTTACAGGTAGAGTTAAATTTAGGCTTTAATGTTAGGGTAGGCTCAGAGTTAGGTGTGGGTCAAAGTGACAGTGAAAATTTAGAGGTAGGGAGGGTTAGGATAAGGGTTAGGTGTCAGGTGAGGGTATAGTTACAGTTAGAGTTGGGTTTGGGGTTAAATGTTGTTTCAGGACTTGTTTAGGTTTAAATTTACAATTAGGTGAGAATGAAGGTGAGAGTGAGGGATTAGGGTAGGAGTAGGAGTAGGATTAGGTGTAGGATTAGATTTAGGGTGAAGTTGTGGTCAGGGTTATGCATAGGTTTAGGGTTTAGGGTGAGGGTTAAGATTAGAATTAGTTTTAGGTTTACAATTCCATGTGAATAAGCTTGAGGGTGGGGGTTAGCATTTAGACATAGGGTTATGGTAAGTGTTAGTGTTAGGTGTAGAGTGAGGATATGATTATGGTTAGAGTTGGGTTTAGGGTTTAATGTTATGCTTCTATTTAGGGTTAGGTTAGGATTAGGATTAGAATTAGAACCACAAACACAAGTAGAAAGCAGCACAATTCACCTGACTTCTATCCTAGTCTCAAAGGAATAGTGATTCATTCAATAGGAAACATTTTCTTCCTGTACACATTAGTGTCCTACAAGCAAATCATGTACATAAAGTTGGGACTGACAGAGATCCATAAACCTAAAGTGTAAATCTCAGAACTAAATGATTCTGTTGCATGCCATTAGCATTTGCAACTGGGGCTTGAACGGGACATAGTTTTAACTTTGGATTTCTAATAGTCCAGGTCAGGGGTCAGAGAGAAAGTCAATGGTTAAGGTTCAGGGGTCAGAGTAAGGATTCAGATTCACATTCACGGGTTCAGGTTCAGGTGTATGGGTTTGGGTTCAGATAAGTGTCAGAGTTAGGGTTAGGCTTCAGGATTAGGTGTAATGGTTTGGGTTCAGGGTCAGGTTTAGGGTTTTGGGGTTTCAGGTTCAGAGATTCAGGTTTGGAGTCCAGGTGATGGGTAAGGATTAGTGTTAGGTTTAGAGATAAGCTTAAAATGAAGTTATGGTTCTAATTTGAGTTTTGGGTGAGGGGTTACAGTTAGGGTTGGGTTAACTTTAGGCTAACAGTGAGGTGTGCATGAGGATTAGGGACTTGTGATAAGTTTAGATTTAAGTTTTGGTGTTATGTGAGGATATGATTCAGGTTATGTTTAGGGTTAGGTGTAGGGTAATGTTTGGTTAGAGTTAGGTTTGAGGGTTAATGTTAGGTTTAAGGCTAGGTTTAGTTTAGTTTTACATTAGATGTGGGTGAAGGTGAGGGTGAAGATTTAAGTAAGGTATATAGTTATGATTAGGATTAGGTGTAGGGTGAGGGTTAGGATGTACCTATGGCTAGGGTTAGAGTTAGGAGTATTTTTTACAGTAATGGTTAGGGTTAGAGATAGGTTTAGGTTTACATTTCTGTATGACGGTTAGTGTGAGGTTATGGGTGAAGCACATGGTTATGGTAAGGATTAGGTTTAGGGTTACAAGTAGGTTTGGGTAAAGTAGAGGATTGGGAATAGGGTTAGTGTCTAGGGTTAGGGTTGGATTTTGGTTTAATTGTAGGGTGATGATGTAGTTACAGTTAGAGATACGTTTAAGATTTAATGTTTGGGTTAGGCTTAGGCTTAGGTTTAAGGTTACCATTTGGTATGGCTGAACGTGAGGGTGAGGGTTAGGTGTCTGGTAGGAACAGGGATAGGTTTAAGTGAAGCGTGAGGCTATTGTTACAGTTCAGGTATTATTTAGGATTTCGTTTTAGAGTTAGGCTTATAGTTGGGTTTCAGTATACGGTTAGTATTGTGATTAGGGTTAAGAGAAGAAATACAAACACTATTACAAAAGCAGCTGCATTCACTGGGCTTCTACCCCAGTCTCGTTGGAACAGAGATTCATTCGACAGGAAACATTTCCTTTCTGTCTGGCAAGGAAATCATGTTCATAAAGCTGGGACTAACAAGAAATCCATTCACCTAAAGACCAGATTGCAGGAATTAAATGATGACTGTGCTGTAGTCCTTTACCATATGAACCTGGGGCTTGAAGAGGACATGGATGTTTCTTTGAATTCCTAATGGTTTGGATCACTGGTCAGAGTGAGAGTCAACAGTTAGGACTCAGGTGTCAAGGTAGGGTTCAGATTCATACTCAGAGGTTCAGGTATGGTTGAAGGTGAGGGGGAAGTGCTAGGGTTCATGACTCGGGTTAGGGATAGGGTTAGGTTTAAAGATGAGTAGGGCGACTATACGGTTACAGTTAAAGTTCAGGTTTGGCTGAATAGTTAGGATTTGTGTTAGGTAGTGTCAGGTTTCTAGTTTGTTGTGGTGAAGGTGAGGGTATGGATGTGGTTGTAGAGGCAAGAGTAAGATTAGGGGTTAGAACTTGGTGTTGTGATAGGCTTCACATGAATTGAGGGTTAGGTTTAGAGTTACATATAGGTTTTATATGTGGGTTAGGGTACAATTTAGGTTTAGGTTTACTGCTCTGTGTGAGTGAGATTGAGGGTGAAGGGTAGGAGAGAGGTATAGTGTTAGGGGTAGGGTTTCAGCTAGCGTTAGGTGCAGAGTGAGGATATGGGTACATTTACATTCAGGCTGAGGGCTCAAAGTTAGCCTTTGTGTTAGTGTGAGGTTTAGGATTGCGTTAGGTTTGGTTGAAGAGGAAGTGAGTGGTTAGGATTAGTGACTACGGTTAGTGTTAGGGTTAAGTTGATGGTAAAGTTTTAGTTGAGGATGTGGGTAAGATAAGAGATTTCTAATTTAGAGTTAGGGTTAGTTTTAGATTTAGGTTTACACTAACACTTTGGTGTGGGTCAAGGTGACGATGTTGAAGAGAGTTTCCAAGTTAGTAAGCTTATGGTTATGGTGAATTTGTAGAGTAAGGCTTGGCATGAAGTTCGTTTCAGGGTTAGAGTTTGGTATAGTGTTCAGAATGAGGATTATGGTTTGATTTAGGTTTAGGCTTACTGTACTATGTAAGTGAAGTTGAGGCCTCGGTGTAGGGGTAGGCATAGGGTTAGGGCTACTGTAAGAAGTATGGTGAGAATACCATTATGGTTTGAGTTACGGTTAGGGTTCAATGGTAGTGTTTGGATTCAGTTTAGGGTTAGGCTTATGTATTGTATGGGTGAAGCTGAGGATAAGGTGTTACAGTTAGTGATTAAGTTCAGGGCTAATTTTAAGATTAACTGTACAGTTAAGATATGTGTATGGCAAGGGTTCAGTCGAAGCTTCACTGTTAGGGTGACAGTTTGTTTTTGACATAAGTTTTGGTTTACAGATCTATGTGAGTGAGTTTGAGGGTGAGAGGTCGGCATTAGGCCTACCATTTGTAGTAGGATTAGGACTACCATGGTGAGTAAGGAGAGGATATGATTACTTTAAAAGTTAGGGTTCTAGGATAGTGTTTAGTTTAGATTTAGGGTTAGGGTTATGTGATGTACGGATGCAGTTGAGGATGAGGAGTGAGGGTAAGAGTCAGTGTTAGGAGGAAGTGTATGGTGAGGACATGGGTTTGGATAGAGTTAGGTTCAGAGTTTATTGTTAGGGTTAAGCTTAGGTTTAGGATGAGTGTTACGGTTTGGTGTGAGTGAATGTGAGGGTGTTGGGGGTTTAGAGGAAGGTATGTTTAGGGTTAGGGTTAGATGTTAGGTTAGGGTTAGGATGAATTCAGGGTTGTGGTTGTGTTAGGTATTGGGTTTAGGGTGAGGGTTAGGCTCCAACTGAGGTTTCGGTTTATGGTTTCTCATGAGTATGCTTGCAGGTGAAGGCTGTAATATACACAAAGGTAAGTGTTAGGGTTATGGGTAGTGATAGGTATAGGGTGAGGATATGGTTATGGTTTGAGTTATGAAGACGGTTCAAAGTTAATGTTTGTGTTAGGTTTAAGTTTAGGATTATGTCAGATATAGTTTGATGTGAGTAGGAGGTTCTAGGGTTTGTGGCTCGGGTTAGGGTTAGGGATAAGTTGAAAGATAAGAGTAGGTTGAGGATATGGTTACAATTAGATTTCGGATTCAGCTTTATTGTTAGGATTTGTGTTGGGTGTAGTGTCAGGGTTCCAGGTTGGTGTGGGTGAAAGCGAGGGTGTGGATGGGGATGTAGAGGTAGAAGAAAGATTAAGCTTATGATTACATTTGATATATGCTTTGGAGCAATTTAGGGTTAGGGTTAGAGTTATGTATAGGGTTTACAGTGATGGTAGGGTTCAATATATGTTTAAGTTTATGATTCCATGTGAGTGTAGTTGACGTTGAGGGGTAGGAAACAGGTATATGTTTATTTTATGGTTAAGGCTAGCATCAGGCTCTGGGTGAGAATATGAGTTATGTTATATAACAGTTATGTTTAGGATGAGGGATGAAAGTTAGCCTTTGGGTTGGCATGAGGTTTAGGGTAGCATTAGGTATGGTTGAAGGGGAAGGTGAGAAGTTAGCTTTAGTGACTAGGGTTGGGATTAGGGTTAGGTTGATAAGTTTTGGATGAGGGTGTGGGTATGATTAGAATTAGGTTTCGGCTTTAGAGTGGGGGTTAGGGTTAGTTTAAGTTTGACACCATAGCTATGGTGTGCATGAAGGTGAGGGTGTTAAAGAGGGTTTCTGAGTCTGGGTAGGGTTAGTTGTAGGGTAATGTTATGCAGGAGTTCAGTTTAGAGTTTGGTATATGATTCATGCTTATGGTTAGGGTTCAATATAGGTTTAGGCTTATGGTTCCATGTAAGTGAGTTTGAGGGCTAGGAATAGGGGTAGGTATAAGATTAGGGCTAGAGTAAGGAGTACGGTGAGAATATATACAGTTTAGTGTTAGGGTTAGGGTTTAATGGTAGTGTTTACATTCAGTTTAGGTTTCTTTTTATATGTTGTATGGGTGAGGTTGAGGATGAGGTGCTTTGATTAGTAATTAGGCTTAAGGTTAGGTTTAGGCTACAGGTTAAGTGTACAGTGAAGAGATGTGCACGGTTAGGATTCAGTTGAAAATTCACTGTTTGAATGAGGGTTAGGTTTTGTGTTTAGGTTACACTTTGGTGTGGGTGAGAGTGAGGGTATGGTTGGGGTTTAGACGAAGGAGAAACATTAGGGTTAGTGTGAGGGTTTGAGTTAGGCTTTGGAAGAATTAAGGTTTGGAGTTACTATTAAGTATAGGTTTCATGGTTAGGGTTAGAGTTTTATTTAGAGGAAAGTTTATCATCCATGTGTGTGTGTGGTTGAGGATGAGGGGTAGTCGTTAGGAGTATCATTTGGGTTAGTTTTAGGTCTAGTGTAGGGATTAGGGTGATGATATAATTATGTTCAAATATAGGTTTCAAGGTTAGTGTTTGATTTAGATTTAGGGTTAGGCTTATGTGATGTATGGGTGAATTTGAGGGTGAGGTGTTAGAGTTAGTGGTTAGAATTAGGTAGAGAGTTAGGATTAAGGTGAAGTGTATGGTGAAGATATGTGTATGATTAGAGTTAGGTTGAGCCTTTATTAGGGTTAGGTTGAGCCTTTATTAGGGTTAAGCTTAGGTTTAGGATGAGTGTTATGATTTGACGTGTGTAATGGTTGAGGGTGTTGATGAGGATTCAGAGGAAGAGGTATAGTTAGGTTTAGGCTTAGGTGTTGGGATTGCCTTAGGATAAATTCAGGGTTGTGGTGTGGGTTAGATATTGGGGTTTAGGGTGATGGTTAGGCTTCAACTGTGGTTTTGGTTTAAAGTTGCTCATAGGTTAGATTATGGGTGAGAGCTATGTCATAGGCATAGGGCTAGTGTTAGGGGTAGGGCTACCGATAGGTGTAGGGTGAGGATATGGTAACTGTTTGATTTAGGATGACAGTTCAGAGTTAGCATTTGTATTAGGTTAAGGTTTATGGTTATGTGCAGTATGATTGAAAGTGATCGGGTGGTGCTAGAGTTCATGGCTCATATTGGGTTAGGGTTAGGTTTAAAGATAAAGTGTAGGGAGAGGATACGGTTATGATTAGAATACAGGTTCAGCTTTATTGTAAGGGTTTGCATAAGGTTTAGTGTCATGGTTCCAGTTTGGTGTTTGTGAAGGTGAGGGAGAGTAGTTAGGGTTTGTGACTAGTGTTGGAGTTAGGGCTTGGTTAGGTTGGTGATTAAGTTGTGTCTGTTTGTCTGTACGATTAGTTAGATTTCAGTTTTAGAGTTAGGGTTATGGTTAGTTTTAGGTGGATGCTAACTCTTGGGTGTGGGTGAAGGTGAAGGTGTTGAAGAACGCTTCCAAGTTGGCGTAGGGTTACGATTAGTGTTAGTGGTAGGGTAAGGCTTAGCATGACATTTAATTTAGGGTAAGAGTTAGGTATAAACTTCAGGATGATGGTTTGGGTTCAATTTAGGTTTAGGCCTACAGTTCCATCTAAGTGTGGTTGAGGGCTAGGGTTAGGGGAAGGCATAGGGTTAAATCTAGTGTAAGGTGTTCTGTGAGAATAGGGTTTAATGGTAGTGTTTGTGTTCAGTTTAGGGCATGGCTTAGGTGTTGTATGGGTGTAGTTGAGGATTAGGTGTTAGCGTTAGTGATTAGGTTTAGGGTTAGGCTTCAGGTTAAGTGTGCAGTGAGGATATGTGTATGGTTAGGGTTTGGTTGAGGCTTCAGTGTTAGTGTAAGGGTTAGGATTCGTGATAGGGTTACAGTCTGTTTTTGGTGAAAGTGAGGCTGTAGATGGGGGTTTAGAGAAAGGAGAAAGGTTAGGATTAGTGTGAGGTTTTGGGTAGGCTATGGAGGAATTTAGGGTTGGGATTTGATTTAAGAATAGAAATGTAACCCTCACCCTACAGTCAAGCCTCAACTGAACCCTAACCGTACACATGCCACTGTTCACTTAACCTGAACCCGTACCTCACTCTAACCCTAACTCTGAATCCTAATACCTCACCCTCAATTTCACCCATGCTTCACATTAGCCTAACTCTAAATGTAAACCAAGCACTATCTTTGAACCCTAAGTTTAATCGAATCATATCCTCACCCTACACTCTACAGTAGACCTCACCTTAACATAAATGGTATGCCTAATGCCTACCCCTCACCCTCAACCTCATTCACATGGAACTGTAAACCTTCCCATAAATCAAACTCTAATGCTCACCCTGAAAACTCTTAACTCCAACCTTTAATTACTCCAAAGCCTAACCCAATCCCTCACACTAACACTAATCTTTCTCCTATCTCTAAACCCCCATCCACACCCTCAATTTCACCCACACCAAACTGTAGCCCTAACATGAAACCTAACCCTCACCATAACAGTGAATCCTCAGCAGAACCCTAAGCATGCACATCTCCTCACTGTACACATAAACTGAAGCCTAACGCTAACCCTCATGCTAATCACTAATCCTAATGCCTCATCCTCAAATTAACCCATACAATACTTAAGCCAACCCTAAACAGAACACAAACACTACTATTGAACATTAACTCTTACTCTAACCATAACCAGATCCTCACTGCATTCATAACTCTAGCTCTAACCCTATGCCAACCTCTATTGCTAGACCTCAACCTCACTTATATGGAGCTGTAAGACTAAACTTAAATCAAACCCTAACCATCAGCCTGAACACTATCTAAGTCTAACCCCTAACTGAACTTCATGCTAAGCCTTACCCTACAACTAATCCTAACCAGACCCATACCCCAACTTGGAAACCCTCTTCAACACCCACACCTTCACCGACACCAAAGCGTTAGCATCACCTAAAACTAATCCTAACCATAACTCTAAAGCTGAAATCTAACTCTAATCGTACCCACTCCCTATCCAAAACTTAACCATCAACCTAATCCTAAATCCTAAACCTATCTCTAGTCACTAATCCTAACCACTCACCCTCCACTTCAACCATATCTAATGTAACACTAAACCTCATGATAACCCAAAGGATAACGTTAAGCCCTCAGCGTAAACATAAATATACCCACATCCTCACACTGCACAAAACGCTAGTACTAACCCAAACCCTAACTCTATACATCTCCATTATGTCTCATGCTCAACCTCACTCAGAACCATAATCATAAACCTAAATTGTAACCTGCCCCTCACTGTAAAACCTGTCGGTAACTCTAACCCTAAGCCTCAATTCATTCAAAGCCTATCTCGTCATTGAACGTTAATCCTAACCTTACTCCTACCTATACATCCCCATCCACACCCTCACTTTCACCCACACCAAACTGGAACTCTGACACTAAATCTAACACAAACCCTAACAATAAAGCTGTACTCAAATATGTAACCATATACTCAACCTACACTTATCTTTATATCTCACCCTAATCCTAAACCAAGCCATGAACCCTAGCACCACCCCATCACCTTCAACCATACCTGACATAACCCTAAACTTAAACCTAACTCAAATGCTAACTTTGAAATATCATCCTAAGTCAAATCTTAACCATATCCTCACCCTACACCTAGTGCTATGCCTATACCATAGCCCTCATCCGTAACCTCACCAATGAGCAACTGTAAAATGAAACCTCAGTTGAAGCCTAATCCTCACCGTAAATCTGATACTTATCCAACACTGCAAACCTGAATTCATCCTAAGCCAAACCCAACACCTAACCCTAACCTTAACCATACTCTTTCCTATGAACCCCAATCAAACCAACACCCTCACCCACACCAAACCATAATATTCACTCTAAGCCTAAGCTTTACTCTAACAAGGCCTCAACCAACTCTAACCAAACCAATATACTTCCTGTACACTTCATCTTAACTCTAACCCTAAATCTACCCCTCACCCTATCACTAACCACTAATCCTAACACTGCAACCTCAATTTCACCCATACATCATATAACCCCAAATCTAAACCAAACGCTATCCTTGAATCCTAACATATCCATAATCTTATCTTCACTCTACTCCCTATACTAGACCTAACCCTAACCCAAATGTTATGCCTAGTGCTTACCCCTCACCCTCAACTTCACTCACATGAAACTGTAAACCTACCTCTAAATCAAACACTAACCCTCACCCTGAAACCTTTGCTTAAATCTAACCCCAACCCTAAATTCCTCCAAAGCCTAACCCAACCCCTCACATTAACCCTAACCTTTCTCTTACCTCTAAACCCCATCCACATCCTCACTTTCACCAACACCAGACTGTAATCCTAACATGAATCCTAACACTGAAGCCTCAAACGAATCCTAACCAAACATATCTCCTCACTGTACACTAACCTGAAGCCTAACCCTAACCCCTACCCTAATCACTAATCACCCCCCTCTCCTTCAACCATATGTAACATAACCCTAAACATCAATCTCTCCCACAGGCTAACTTTGAACCTTGATTATGAATCTAACTGTAGCCATATCCTTACCCTACATGTAACTAAACTATAATCCTAACCCTAACCCTATAACTTTCCCTTATCCCTCACTGTCAACGTCACTCACATGAAATCATAAACCTAAATCTAAATTGAATCCTTACCCTCACCCTAACACCTTACTTAATTCTAACCCTGATCCTAAATTCATCCAAAGCCTATCCCAACACCTAATCCTAACCTTACCTTTGTTCTACCTCTAAATCACCACCCACACCCTCACCTTAAATCACACTAAACTGGAACCCTGACAATTAACCTGAGACCCTATCAGTAAAGCTGAAACATAACTCTATCCATAACCATATTCTCAGGGCATACTTATCCTTAAATCTTACCCTAACTCTAATGCTCACTATGAATCCTAGCACCTCTCCCTCACCTCAAACCATATCTGATTTACCCCTAATCCTAAACCTAACCCAAACACTAACTTTGAACCATCATCCTAACTAAAACCATAACCATATCCTTACCCTACACCTATCACTAGCCCTAACCCTAACACTAACCCTGTGCCTATCCCATAGCCTCACCCACACCTCACTTGCAAGGAACCGTATACCAAAACCTTAGTTGAAGGCCAACCCTCACACTATATCTGATAATTAACTCAGACCCCAATTAACATTAGGTTTAGGTAATGGTTAGTTTGGTGTTGGTGAAGGTGAGTTGTAGATAGAGATTTAGAAGTAGGAGGAAGGTTAGATTTAGGGTTATGTTTTGGTATAGGCTTCTGATAAATTTAGGGTTAGTGTTAGAATGAAGCATGGCTTTCAGAGTGTGGGTAAGGGTTTGATTTATGTTTAGGTTTATGCTTCTGTGTGAGTAAGGTTGAGGGTGAGAGATATGGGATAGTCATAGGGTTAGGGTTATGGTTAGGGCCAGCAGTAGTTGTAGGGTGAGGACATAGTGCAGTTAGATTTAGGACCAGCGTCCAAAGTTGATGTTTGGGAAAGCTTTCATTTTGGGGTTATGTAAGGTATGGTTGCAGGGTAGGGTTAGTGGTTAGGACTGGTGTCTATGTTTAGGGTTCAGTTGAAAGTGAAGTTTTCCAAGAGGATATGTGTACTATTAGAGTAGGTTTTCCCTTTAGAGTTAGAATTAGGGTTATTATTAGGTTCACTGTTATGCTTTGATGTGGATGAATATGAGTGTTGAAGAGGGTTAGGGTAGGGATAGGGGTAGTGTTAGTTTTAGGCATAGAGTAAGGCTTAGAATGATGTTAGGTTTAGGGTTAGAGATAGGTTTAGGGTTCAGGCTGAGTGTTTGCTTTCGATTTAGGTGTTGGCTTATGGTTCCTGGTAAGTGAGATGCAGATCTAGGGGTAGGTATTGGCATAGGGTAGGCTTCATGTTAGCACTGGTAGAAGGATTAGGGTGAGGATATGGTTATGGTTAGAGTTAGGGTTATGGTTCAAAGTCAGTTTCAAGGTTAGATTTAATGTTAAGTTTATGTGATATGTGGATAACTTTGTGGGTAAAGTGTTAGGGTTATTGGTTAGGCATAGCATGAGGGTTAGGTTTAGGGTTTAGATTAAGTGTATGGTGATGATATGGGTACAGTTAGTTAGGTTGAGGCCTTATTGTTATGTTTATTAGGCTTACGGTTAGGGTTAGGGTTTGGTGGGGGCAAAGGTGGGGGTATTCATAGGGTTTTGATGAAGGTGTAGGCTAAGTTTATGGTTAGATGTTGGTTTTGGCTTAAGATGAACTTTGTATTATAGTCTGATTTAAGCACAGGTTTTAGGGTTAGGGTTTGGGTTCAAGTGAGGGTTCGGTTTACAGTTGCAAGTGAGTGAGGCTGATGATTAGGGTTTTGATATAGGCATAGGGTTTGGGTTAAGGTTAGGGCTTGTGATAGTGTAGTGTGAGGATATGGTTAAGGTTCGAGTTAGGATCAGGTTTCAAAGTTAGCCTTTGGGTTAGGTTTAGGTTTAGGTTTAGGGTTGCATCAGGTATGGTTGAAGGTGAGTGGGAGGTGATGGGTTCGTGGCTAGGGTTAGGGTTTTGTTTAAGGTTAAGGGTAGGGTAAAGATAGGGTTATGGTTAGAGTCAGGTTTAGGCTTTATTATGGTGTGGAGCAGGTTTAGTGTCAGGGTTACAATTTTGTGTGGATGAAGGTTAGGGTGTGGATGGGAATTTAGAAGTATGAGAAAGGTTAGGGTTAGGGTTTGGTGTTGGGTTAGGCTAAAAATGAATTTAAGGTTATGATTACAGTTTATATGTTTCAGGGTGAAGGTAAGAGTTCGATTTAGGTGTTTATGGTTCTTATTGAATGTGGTTGAGGTTGAAGTGTATGCCTTAGGTTAAGGGTTAAGATTAGTGTTAAGTTTAGTGTAAGGAGTACTGCAAGGATATTTTCATGGTTAAATTTATGGTTAAGATTCAGAGTTTGGGTTTTGGTTATGTTTACTTTTAGGGTTTACATTAGTTATGTGAGATGGGTGAGGAATTAAAAGTTGTGGTCTAGGGATAGGATTAAGGTCAGTTTTAACATTAAGTGTAGGGAGTGGATATGGGTATGAATAATGTTAGGTTTCAGCTTTATTATTAAGGTTAGGTTTAGTTTAAGGTTGGGATTTGGTTTGTGTGGGTGAATGTGAAAGTTTTGTTATATGATTAGGGTTAATTTTAGAGTTAGAGTCAGGGATAGGGTGAGGGATAGTTTGCAGTTAGAGTTATGTTTAAGTTTAATATTAGTGCTAGTGCTAGGTTTAGGTTTAAGCTTACATTTGGTATGGTTGAAGGTGAGATTAGGGGTTAAGGGTAGTAGTAGGTTTAGTATTAGGTTTAGGTGTAGTGTTAGATTTAGCATTAAGTTGTAGTTAGTATTAGAATAAGGGTTAGGGTTTAGGGTGAGTGTTACTGTTTGAGTTAGTTTTAGGTTTATTCCACATGAGTGAAGGTGATGGTGATGACTAGGAGTTAGATGTAATGTTAGGTTTAAGTTTAAGGTTACAGTTAGCATAAGGTGTAGGGTGAGATATGGTTATGTTTAGAGTTAGTTTTAGGGAAAAGTGTTAGGATTAGCATTAGATTTAGGTTTAGGGTTACATTAGGTGTAGGTTAAGATGCAGGTGAATGGTTAGGATTAGGGGCTAGGTTTAGGGTTACCATTAAGTTCAAGATTACATTTATGAGGAGGATATGGTTATGGTTCAAATTAGGTTTAGGCTTTCATGTTAGAGTTAGGATTATTTTTAGGTTTATGATTATGGTTGCTGTGGTTGAGAGTGAGTTGATGGTGTGGGGTAAGGATTAAGTTTAGGTGTAGGCTGAGGATAGGGTTATGATTAGTATTGGGTTTAGTGTTTAATGTTAGGTTTATGGCTAGGTTTAGGTTTAGGATTACATTTTGGTGTTTGTGAACATGGGGGTTAGGGTGAGGGTTTAGGCATAGTGGTACGGTTAGAGTTAGAGTTAGGTTTAGGTTTTAGGTGAAGATTGGAGTTAAGTTTAGGTTTTTGGTTCCATGTGACATAGGGTGAAGAAGAGGATTCAGAGTTAGGTGGCGGGTTAATGTTAAATGTAGGGTGCAGGGAATGAAGAGCTCTTAGGGCTTGTTCTTCCAGGCACCTCTCAGTTGGGACTGTATTGGTGCCAAGCAAGCTGGGAGAGTCTCCCTTTATCTGCCAGCAGCAAAATCTGAGCCTGGTGCTGAGCCATGTGGGTTGGTTTCTGTCAGGGAACAGTGGGGTGCCTTGGGGATGCATTGTGAGCAAGGGGTTGGAGAATCGAGCTCCTGAGAGTTCCCAATCTGTTGGACCCCATAAGGGTTGGGGAGGTATCCTCCACCTGCCCTTTCTCCTGAGGAGAGATTTCCATCCAACCCTCATCATCTCTGGAAACCCTCCCACTGTTGGCAAGTCTTTCAAACTGCCACATCTCTTTTGGTCTCGGGGCTTGTGGAGCATGTCTGCCCTGCACACTGGCTGGAGTCTCACCCTTCCAGTGTTCCACCTGCCCCTGGTGTACAGCCCTGATAATCACCAGAACCCAATGTAATGTGGGCTCGTGCTCCCAGAGCATATCTCCAGGACTACATGTGAAGCACTCCTAGGCTCCTACTCCCTTTCTCTCTGCTACTCTTTCTCTTACCTGAAGGCAGGTGTAGGGGGAGTGCTTGGGTCCCACTTGGTCTTAGCTTTGCTGCCTCACCCTTTTCTGTGTGGTCCTCTCTTCTTCCTTAGGTATACGGGGTCTGTTCTGCAGTCTTCAGGTCATTTTCAGGTCTAATTACATTTGGTGTATTTTCCTCATTTATGTGTTTTTTGGGAGGAAGTTTCCATCTTGGCTTCTTATTCTGCCATCTTTATTCCCAACCATGATTTATATATTAAAATAGACCATTCCATTGTAAGACATAATTCTAAGTTTTCAGAAGCATTGGAAAAATTTGTCAAAACTTCCAATTTCAAGGGAAAGTAACAAATTCCCACTTAAACTTGCTTGTGATTATGGTTGCAGTGGATAAAGCTATCTATATATCTCTTTTTTGTAGCATACTGTAAGCCCCCTTCAAATTATTATAACAAATATGAATCATGATAGACATATTTAAAGTGACAGGTGAATCAGTGAACTTGGATTTTGATCAATATAAATTATAAAACCTCAACAACAGAGAGTAAGCACATTTGAAGACAAATATTTGAGCTTCAGATCTATGGAAGAACATAAAAAGCATACTAATATATGTATAATGGGAGTCCTGAGGAGAAGAGAGGAAGGGCAGAAAAAACATGTTAGAAGACATATCAATTGAAATAACAAATTTTATTTTTTTTAATTTAAAGATACAAGAAACATCTCAAATGGAATGGGTGCAAAACAATTCACTCTGTATATATCATTGTTAAAGTGTCAAAAGACAAAGATGAAGAAAATATTGTAGCAGCAGAAGAAACTGGTATCATATTCAAAGAAATGCTATACAATTTACAAATTACAAATTACACAGACAAATTTACTCAGAAGGTAATAGAATGTAATATTTTATGTTGAGAAAGAAAATAATTATTATCCAACAGTTCCATGTCAGTCAAAGAAAAAAGTAAAAATAAATACATTCCTAGAATTAAAAAAACAAAGAATTTTTTGCTAGGGGCTCTGTTGCACAATAAACAACAAAGGAATTCCTTCAGGCTAAAAGGAAATGTCACTGGATAGTAGCTGAAATCCATAAGAAAAAAAAGAGCAAAGGAATGGTAGTATATTAGAAAACACAACAGAATTCATGAAATATTGTCAACATTCTACTGAACTTTAAAATAACATAGGATTATATAAAGCAATAATCATAGCAGTGTTTTCTTTGGCATGAAATATAAATAGATAATATGTATGATAATAATAAAACAAAATAGGAAGAAAAGTAGTAGTTTATTTGAGTAAGACTGCTATATTTTTAAAAAATTAACTTGAAGTAGATGGTGATAAGGTCAGATGTATACTATAATTCTTTGATATACCACTAATAAAATGACTCAGAAATATAGGTAAAATATCAACAAAAGAATTAGAATTGTACACCAGTAATATTTGTTTAAAATGTGAATGTAAAAGTATCAACAGAGGACACAAAATCAATATAAACTATATAGAAAATAAATAGCAATCTATCAGGAATAGATACAACCATATGAATAATTATATTACATGAAGATAAACACTCTCATAAAAACACAGGTATTGTCAGGATTAAATGTGGGATTCGACTATATTTCCAAATTTCTTAAAAGATTTTTAAATGGAAAAGGATATATCTTTAAAACATGGTAAGTGAGGAAGTGTGGTTATATTAATTGATTATACAAAATAGACCTTAAGATAAAAAGTATTTCTAGACATATAAAGGTGTGTTTTAAAATAATAAAAGGGCCAATACATCTGGAAGATAGAAAAAGTGTAGATAGATGCATCTGACAAAAGAGCATCATAGTACTTGAAGCAAAAAATGCCACTTTTGAAAGGAAAATAGACAGCTAAGTAATTATGGTTGAAATTTTAATTGCTTTTGATTCTTGATGGAACAGGATAAAATATCCATTAATTATTTAAGAGTCAAGTAAAGCTATCAACTAAATTGACATGACTGATGTTTTTAGAATGCTTACTCCAATAGCACACAATAAAAATTGTTTTCACACACATGGGGCATTCTCTGTGAAAGATCACAAGAGAAGACATAGACAAGTGTCAAAAAATATGAAAATAGGCTTTTGAACACAGAATAGTTAATTTAGAAATCATCAGCACAAATAAATTGAGAGAAATTACCAAATATTTGGAAATTAAATCACATAAAATTAGGAACTTCAGAGAACTCACAAAGGAAATTAGAAAATATTTTAAGTTAAATAGTAACTGGCACACAACCACACAAATATGTGGGGTAGAACTAAACCAACACCTGAAGTGTCTGGCCCAGATGCCTCTACCTATGAATTATATTCAAGTACTTAAAGAGAAACTACGAATCCAACACATATTTTTACAGAAAATATATATAGAGAAAACATTGACCAACTTATATTTGAGGTTAGTAGTAATATTTTACCGAAGCCAGATAAAGACATAATGAAGGAAGAAAACTATAAGCAAATATCTCTCATGAGCATATACTCAAAAGTTCTTAACACATTTAGACTACAGAAATCCAGCATCATAAAAAAGTATTCTACACTATATTTCTGGGCTTTCTGTTCTGTTCCACTGATCCATATGCCTCTTCATATGCCAAGACTATACATAGTGTTTTTACTGCTGCACCTGTTTTTGGCTTAAACTTTCTCTCACAGTGGCCATGGGCTAACCACATTGCAAATTTGGTAGGGGGCTCTTTTTCTAATAAAACAGAATTAATTTTGTGAGATATCTGGTGATCACTACTCATCTCTACAGCAAAGATAATATATTTCACTTTTCGAGAAACTATCTTGTTTCTTATAGATCAGCTACAAACAATGATGAGGTCATCAAATGAGGATAAAATGCTCTTTAACTTATACCCATTTGTATTTTATGAAAGAAGTGAGTGAAAGAGAACAAAATGTTTGGTTCTTAAGTGCTAGTAGATGGCACAACTAAATAAATGTGTGCTTTCAGCCAAGATTTGGGTTAATAAGATTTTTGAGAGCTAAATGGTAATTGGCCTCTTAAAACATACTTCCTATGCAAACTTTTTATCTCATAAGAATTTTACCTGATGTGAATCACTTTTATGAATATAACATTGTAAGTTGAGAGTGATGCATAAATACAATTGGTATATGATTCTATCTTGTCAATATATTTGATAAACAGAATCTCATTGAAGTCAATGATAGATTTATTCCAATATTTGAACAATATAATCACAATATGAAGACAAGGCTTCTTTCTAGATCCCAGGTATACAACATATGACTGAGTCCAGTAGTACCTTAATTAGAACAAAGGAACAGTGTTTCTTCCATTTATCTTGATAAACTAAATATTTCCATATATTTTTACTTCATATTTTTTTCCAAAGCATATTATCAATATCTGCTTAAGAAAAATTAAAGCAGATGGCATCCAGAGCTAATTTAGAGCAAATACCACATAGAGAAAATAGCAACATCCTAAAAATTATGTGGTTCGTTGTTTGCTATTCTGTGGACTTACATAATTAATGTTATACCCAGAAGTAAAACAGTTTATTGAACATTTGTATAGCATGAAAAAAGCTATTCATATATTTTATTCAAGACGTCCTTTCCCAATTTAGTTTACTTTAGAAATGCTTCAAAATATGACATAAATTATATACTTCCATCATTTGCCTTATTTTATGTTAAAGAGATTTCTCTTGCAGTCTAATTAGGAGCAGAGACTTGTATATTAAATAAATCTCATTTCACCATCTAAATGATTTTGTTACTCAAGTTTTGTTCCTGAGATATAGATAGATAGATAGATGATAGACAGATATTTGCAAGTACATATTTGTATATGTATAAGTGTGTGTGTGTGTATATATATATATATATATATATATTGCAAAGCTATACCTGAAATTTAAATTATAAAACCCCTCTCATGTATCAAATCACTATATTATTTGTATTGTCTTTTAAAAGAAAATGTCTTAAGAAAGTTTTCTATATCTATTGAATTCCTTTACATATTATTCTGCTCCCTTTGATCCCTTCAGTAAGGATGGAATACAGAGAAAACTATTGAAAGTATTCTTCTCAGTATTTCGAAGGATTATTTTCCAAATCCACTGGCCAATTCAATGTCATTGTGTCATGACTTGATTTGGCTCAGAGAGGAGAGGTCAGCAGCCCAGGATGACAAGAAAGCAAGTTGTGTTAAAATCATTTATGAATTCTAAAAATGTTAACAGGATATGTTTTAAGTGATACAGAGTTAAAAACAGATGTGATCTTGCCCTTCACAAAGATTACTGTAGTAAAAGGTAATATTATATTAAAATATATTATTCCAATGAAGCTTAATCTCCTAAATTATTTAAATGGATAAGAATGATGAATAAATGTAGGAAATCATTCTCTTTAGTCATATGTTTTCATCACTTTTATTTTTGCTGATAGCTATTTCAGGTGGTTGTTATGGTTGACTCACTGTAGTGCAGCCTGAAAGACCAGTGCCAAATATAATCATGGAAAGGGTGCTTTTGATTATAAACTTTTAATATTGATTGAATCCTGAAATACTCCTGGGTATGTTTCTGGTAACATAGTAACTTAGAATCTAAGAGTGTCGGAGTTGGAGTTGGAAGTTAGATGCATTATTCAGGAATCTTTCAGTTATGAGTGATGATGGAAAGCCAGTTCAACACAGCCTAAGAATGATTTGCACACATGCACACTTTATTTGAAGAGCACTAGGTAACTCAGTTAAGGGCTGAGCTTCTGGAAATGGGGCAGCAATGGGTCTCTCTTGGGCACTGGACATTCAAGGTATTGACTGCATCTCTGGTGTGCTTTAATTCTTGACATCCATGCTTTGTCTTGTGTTGTTCAGCATAGCTCCAGGCAGTTCTTGGGTTATTATCTTAAAATTTTTATCCCTGAGAGGAAGGAGAATAATTTTTCCGTGATCTCAGGAAGGAAAATTCCATGGTGAATTCCAGTTGTCATGGCTTAAGTTACAAGCACTTCTTTGATCTATCTTTTTGTCCAGGGCCTTGGATACTATGATTTTCACAACAATGTTCCCATTACCAACCATCATGGGCCAGGAGAGTGAGTTCTTTTAATAGAAACTGGAGGAGGATAGGGATGCTTCCCTGTCCCTAGGTAGTAGTCACAGTTTACCCCTTGGTTGCTCAACAAACATGACTACACACATAGCAGTAATATAATATAATTATTATTTTAATAATATAAATAATAAAATAATAAATAACTGTATTTTCCTTACTATAATTTTTAAAGAATGTCCTCCCTCCAACCTTAGTGCAGCTGTTCAAGATACAATCATGAGTAAATCTCAAAGAGAGGCCATTCACAGAAATATCTAACAACTGCATTGAAAACCAAATCAGCAATATATCTACTCAATATGAATTCCTTCCAGGTATATCTGGAAGTGGCCTCTCATGATACTGCAACCCATGGCAAAAATATATGCATATATATACACCACAGAAATTGTAAGCATATTAAATTCCCCTGTTTAGATAAACAAGAAGGAGTCCTATCTGGCAGTCCTTATAAGTCAAAGCAAATATCATAGCTTGTTCAAAATAATTTAAAAGTCTTCCATAAAAACATTTCATATCAAATACCAATTTTTATTATGAGCTCAAGTTTCAGTGATTGTAAGCAACAGATACTGATGTAAGCGAACTTAATAAGAACAGGATTTATTGCAAATATATGGGATAATTCTCAGTGGAGGGAAAAAACGCAGATATTAGGGAAGTTTTAGTGAATATGGGGTCTGAAATATGGGACCTGGTACTAGATCATCAGGCAGTCAAGAGTCTGGTTAATTTGAAGACTACAGATAAGGACAGAATATGGAAAAAGAATTATATAGAGTCGAAGGATAGGTTAAGGCCAAATTATGGTAAGTCATTCAGGAGTTATACTGTAAAATTTGAAGACTTTCCTATGTAAGAGAGAAAACTGTTGTTACACCTAGGCTGCAGTTAATTTTTCATAATCTACCTGGAACAGATTATGTCCTAGGTGTTCCAAATGTCCCTCTGAGTCCCAAGTGTGCCATACCTTGAATGACAGCTTGTTAGAGATGAGACAAACAATAACAAAATTAAGGTCTTTTGAAACTTTGCCATTTCAATACTGAGATAAAATTGAAAATGGAGCTACTGAGTAAGTTAGATAGTGACAAGGGAGAATAATAAATGATCTTAAATCTTCTGATTTCCAGGTCTCTATTCTTTATATTATTTCATAAAGAAGCATATTGTTGTTATTTAGCTCAACATGTAAACTCTAAACTGTGAGCAGGTATTATCTTTAATCTCATTCCATGTAATTTTTCCTTAGGAATTTTTATGAGGAAAATTTGTACTTCTCCAAAATTCTTTGTGGAGTGTAACTGAGCAGCACTTCAGTTAGGATGCCCACTGTGAGCTACCCTAGTGCCCTGTGTCAAGCAGTTAAATCCTATGCTGTATATACTTGAAGGAACAGAATTTCCCAAAGGTTACTGCATAAGACCTAACAAGATTTTTCCCTCCAAAGTCTGCATTTAGCAAAAAACAATCAGAAAATTCTATCCTCATAGCTACCTGAAAACTAGAGGTTTCTTAAATACACTGGAATAAAGCCACATTGAGAGGTAATCCTGAAGCAACTAACTTGTTGGCACTAATAAGTGACAAAGAGTGCAAGAAAGACAGAAAAGGGAGTAAAAATGAATTATCCTCTTTTAAAAAAGAATCCTTGTGTGGGGAAGTTGGGGTTCCCATGGCCAGGATCCTCACTGAACTTAAACCACCTGAAGATGTAACTGGCCAGTTGCTAGACCACAGCTTCCACACCTTTAGGCAATAAGCTATTATTGTGCTATATAGAGAGCTCTGTCCAGTGCTCTGGGTGGAGGCAGAGATGCTAGTGCTCGACCTACCACCGGGAGAAAAAGCTGGGTAATTAAACCTTTCATCCCAAAGACCGTTTTTCTGTCAATTTCTTTAGTCACATTGAATCCATAGTGAACTTGCCCAGGGCTGTAACCCATTGGCAAGACACCTTGACAACTGGAGCTCAAATTCTTATCAGACAAAACAGCTGAGGCAGCTGTAATAATCTTGTCTTAATGTGACTAGATGTTGATAAACACCTCAACATCTGACAGAGATTCACAAATAAATAATAAAACACCACTGAACCAAAATAATGTCTCTTCAATAAGAAAGTAGATACAACTACACCAAAAAACCCATAATTTCTAAAAATATACTAATGGAGGTCCTTACATTTGTCTTGCCAATGGGTTTCAGCCCTGGGCAAGTTCGCTATGGATTCAATGTGACCAAAGAAATTGACAGCAAAATGTTCTTTGGGGTGAAAGTGTTTATTACCCCGCTTGTTCTCCAGCGGTAGGTTGAGCACTAGCGCCTCTGCCTCCACCCTGAGCATTGGGCCGAGCTCGCTATATAGCACAATAATAGCTTATTGCTTAGAGGTGTGGAAGCAGCAGCCCAGCAACAGGCCAGTTACTTCATCAGGTGGTTTAAGTTCAGTGAGGATCCTGTCCATAGGAACCCCAACTTCTCCACACATTTCAGAAACAGAAAAATGGTTACTTAAAAATGCATTATGAAATGTTTGCATTTAAAATGTCTTATTGTTGGGAATAATATAAACATTTGTAATACAGATGGATAAAAACTAAACATTCAGCATTTGTGAAAATCAAAGAAGAGTATTCAAAGCATTTTTGAAACTGGGGAATATAATTTAATACCAAGAAGTTTCCGAGAATTAGTGGGAAAAAAGTTAAGATGCAATTTACAGGATCTATATTGTGAGTGTTCAGGTATCACATATTACCAAACTTTGTTGTAAATAAAATGAAAGTTTCTGTAGCCAGGATTCTCACCTGTCCCTGGTTGGCTAGCTCACTACAGATGTGTGGGCAATACATTGCTGTTGACTCTATGTAAAGAACTCTATCCAGTGGTCTGGGTGACACAGTGGCATGGCTGCAAGGCTGCAGGAGAGCAGAGACTGTAGTGGTGGCAGCACTGAGGACAGATGCCCAGAGGACGGCTGTGCAGACAGAAAGGCCGAGAGGCAGAAACAGGCTTGCTGCATGCAGACTTGCTCTGAGTGAATGGGATTTTAGTGATTGACCTGCCTCCGCGGAAATAATAAAAATTGGGTATAACCCTTTGTTTTGCCAATGGGTTTCAGCCTCAGGCAAGTTCTCTGTGGATTCAATGTGACCAAAGAATTTGACAGCAAAATGTTCTGCGGTGAAAGGGTTTATAACCCAGCTTGTTCTCCCGGTGGTAGGTCGAGCACTAGCGAGGTAGGTCTGCCTCCTCCCAGAGCACTGGGCAGAGCTCTCTGTATAGTGCAATAATAGCTTATTGCCTAAAGGTGTGGAATAGCCTAAAGGTAGCCTAGCAACAGGCCGGTTACATCATCAGGTGGTTTAAGTTCAGTGAGGATCCTCTCCACAGGAACCCCAACTTCCCCACACCCTTTCACCCCAAGAACGTTTTAGTGTCATTTTCTTTGGTCACATTGAATCCATAGTGAACTTGCCCAGGGCTGAAACTCATTGGCAAGACAGTTGTATAGTGAGATCTGTGTAAATAAAATAAGACAGTTCTATTTTTGGTTTATAGAATTTGAATTTGTGAATACTGATATGCATAAAGTGTTCAGAAACAGTCATTTCAAAACTTTTACCTAATTGCTCAAATTTCAATGGTGTACATCAGAATAATAAAATCAAGTTGAATATACACAGTCAGTTGATTTTAAGTGAAGATACATTTTTGGTAGCATCATTTCAATAATTATTAAGAATCTTTATTCTTTTCAATCTGTGCTGCGTTAGAGCTGAGCAATCAACATGAGCTGTTAGCAATCATTAGTTTTACTTACCTCCTATTTTCCATGTGACTTTTAAATATGGAACTACAACATTTGGATAATGGGTGTTTCTTACATAAAGTTACTGAGTTGCCTATAGTCATCTGCTTAATAGATTTTTCTGTTATTTTTTTTCAGAAACATTAACTTTCCTCAATAGTTGAGTGCAGTATCCACCTATAAACATGATTGCCATAAGAACTCAAATCCTTAGCATAGCAAAGAAATATGCCAATATATGCACTGCAGAAATAAACAGGAGCCACCTGGTTTACAAACTGATTATGAGTTGATGTATATAGTATGGGAGATTTGCGAGAAGCTTCTAATTTCTTGGCACTCCTTATTTTAAAAAAGCCTTATATATTTCCCTTATTAAAAAAGAAGCATATTTACTTTCTAGGTATAAATCTATATTTTTCACCTGAGTATCTTGGAAAAATAATAACCCTAGACCCAAAATAGTGAGACCATTTATCCTCATTTTCCCAAGACAGTTTGATTCACTTGTTAGAGAACCTCTTTATTCCAAAAGTGCTTTGGTTTGTACAGTAATATATACAAGTATCTCATCCTCTAATGTGGTTGATCTTTTAAAATATATTTCCATCATGATTAGTGTTATTTTCTTGACATTGTAGTATATGTCATATGAGATACCCTCCTTGGGCCATTAGACCAAGCTTGTGCAGTCTGGGTAACTTGTTCCTAGCCAAAGTTGCATTTATGATCTAGTATTACCATTGCTCAGTTTGGTTTATTTTGATAGTTCCTGTATATGTTAGGAACTCTTTAGGCTGCATGTAACCAAATAACTGTGAGATCAACAATAAACAATATTTTTAATTAGCTTTGATTGAGGGTATATTGAGATAGACAGTTTCTGATTTGGTAGCAACTTTATGAACCATCAGTAATCCAAGCTCTTTCTGTTTCTATTCTACTCTGCATTGCTTTTCTTTTCTGGTTCCATGCTTGTCATAGTTTTGAAGGATGGGTGTCATAGTTTAGGCTTTATATCGATGTTCTAGACAGTAATAAGGGCAAAGATTGATGCCAGCAACTTCTTGGCATCAATTTATATATGGGTTTGTATAATTCATAGTGGTAGGTACAATAGATAGAGAAATACAAAATGTCATCAGATAGATCACATATCACATTCTATTACAAACTTCAAAACTTGTAGTTACTAATTTTTAGGAAGTCATATGTATACACACACTTTCCTTTTGCATATTGACAGTCTGATGTAGTTAATGTAGCCATTTTCCCAGGGGAGTTACCTAGTTTTTCTGAAACTCCAAGAACTAATTTTGATTTTAATTCCTCATATTTCCAATTTTGCCATCTGAAATAACAGTAACATGTCTCATAAGTGTAAAAGTATCGTAGAAGTTTACAAGTGAGAAGTCACATATGCCATAGGGAAATTGAAGCTTCAGAGAGAGAATTGAAATGCACATTGAGTGAAAGATAGGGTTTCAGCTAAGAATAGCACTGTGAAAGGGAAATTTCACTGTCAGAATCTTTGTGCAAAGGAAAAAGATTGGAAATTTGTAGGGACAAAGAAATGATAAGTGAGACTGGAAAGGTATATGACAAAAGGAAGAAATGGCACATCAGAATGGTAGGAAACTTTGAGTGCTGAATTGAATGCATCTTGTGATGTTTTCTTGGTTATTATGACTTTAAAATATTTAGCTTTATAGTTGTTATTTTATTGTTATAAGATAAAATATCTGTTGTATTTAAAATTTCCTTTGTTACTACCAAAATATTAGGAATGAAGGAAAATAGCTTAATTCATGCAGGCCATATGTTATAAACTGTTATTTCTGCAGACATTGTGACAGAGATGAATTATTATGTTTAGTGTTCAAAGGGTTGAGTGACTCTCCCAAAGGAAAAATAAACTCTATTGCAAAAGACAAAAATGTGTATCAGTTTTTCAAACATGTGAGAAACATCAAATAGACAACACATAAAATAGGTTATAAAAGAGAGAAGTGACTCATAATATGCACAGCATAATACTATACAATACTGTAAACCAAGTAGATCTAACAGGCATCTATTGAACTGTCCCTCTAACAACAGCAGAATTCATACTCTTTTCAAGAACTCATGGAACATTCTGTAGGATGGACCTTATTTTACCCCATAAAGTATATCTCAGCAATTTTGAAAGGATTGAAATTATACAAAATAAGTTCTTCTATCAATGGAATGAAATTAGAAATTAATAACAGTAGAAAATTTGGGAAATTCACAATAATGTGGCAATTAAACAGCAACCTAAATAACCAACTGTCCCAAGAAGATATCACACAGGAAATTAGGAAGTACTTTGGATTGATTAAAATGAAAACACAACATTCCCAAACTTTTAGGATGCAGGTAGAACAAAACTTAGAAGGTTATTTATAACTGTAAACACCTACATTAAAAAAAGGAAAGATCTCAAATTCATAATCTGTATTCTCCATGAGAATAGGATTCTGTTTAGGATTTTGTTCTTCTTCAATAGCAGTAACATTTAAAATTAGTTGTATTCTCCTGTATCCTCAGACAGTATGCCAGTTCAATTGCATCTCACACTTGGTAGTTATATGACTTAGTAGCCTAAGATTAAGAAAGAGCAGGTGAAACGTGCTAATTTTTCAAGCCTAAATTAAATGACCATCATGGATGTCTCTCAACTTCTCTGACAATTTTGGTTTACTGGTCAGTATTATGTGATATGTTTTATAAGAATACTTGGGTTTTACATCAAATGTGTTTTAAAGGTGGAAATACATAACATCAAAGCATCCTATTGAGGCTCTTAATGTAACACATCTTGCTTTTTGTTTGTGTTTTAATAGCCTTCATCTTTTAAAGCTATGTCTTGCTCTTTAACAGCACTTTATTTTACATTGTTATGGTGATTACCTTGACTTTCACTGAGGATATCCAGTATTGAGCAAAAGTTTCTATAATTTAGTCCAACTACTTTAATGCCTTTTTGCCATCAAAAGTTTTGCGAGAATGCAAGCTAAGTAGTATTTAAAACCATATCTTTCCATTTTATGGGTATAATTGAAATATAAATGCATCTCACACATGATGGAGAAGATGAGTAACTATAAATCAATATTTTACTTTGTAAGTAAACTACTTTTTAAAAAAATAAATGACCATTGTGTTGTAGATACTTATGCATGTGTCTTGAATTTAATTTTGTTTCCATGTGGAGAGGATTTTAGAAAGTGTGTGGGCTTTGGATATTTTCTTAAAGGCGTATGTTCTCTTTTGACACAAATTTTTTTAAGGGATTACTCTAAACAATTTTTAAATCAATAAGTAATTATGATGGTTCTTTCCAATCAAATAAATATTGACTCAGAAGACATATGCTTTCTATTTCTGGGAAAGAATGCTGCAATCACCATTTGCTATCATTTCACATTAAATAACCTCAGATATTTGTTAAATGAAGTGATACAAAACATTTAAAAGAGATACACACTGACTTCGTATTGTTTCACTGGGAGTTATAACAACCTATATTGGATTTTTTTCTCTACCTGGTCTTTGCATATCAGGTTGTCAGAGATGTATTCAGACAATGTATTAGTGTATTTATTTGAGGCTTTAATACCAAAGCCTGACAGAATTATCTCTACGGTTTATATCACTATAAAATTGGTTTATAGTGATACAGTTAGTAATGTTAAGCCTAGATATCGTAACGAGTAGTACTGATTGTTCCACAGTAAGGTTCACTTTATAGTGACATTAATGAACAATACTTATGCTATCATGCTTTATGGCATCAAGTAGTTTCACTGTAAGAGAATAACAGTTATCCTGAACAATCTAACCTCACAGCTAAACTTTGCATTCATGGTACATATCAATTCAGTGTCACAAAGATCCACATGCTTTTCTGACCTCCTGAAGTTGTGAAGAATTTCTTTATAAGTGAAGATATTACAAGTTATAAACCTTGAAATATTTGTAATAATTGGAATTAATTTTTTAAAAATTATTTGGAAAGTCGTTTTTGATATTTAGTATTCTGTAAAATGCAAAAAAGCACAACTTTTGCATTTTACTTGTGGATTTTTTTTTGAATAGAAATCATTTTGCGATGATATAACCAGTATTTTTTAGTTTTACTTTTAATATATGGTTTACTTTTAATATATGGTTAAAGCATTTGAAATCATGGATTATTAATTATATTGTATATTTATTTGCAGTTACTATACCATAATGCTGACTAAGTAACTAATGACTCAAATTGCTATTTGTCTACTATATTTTTCATGATAGGTCAGGATATACCTTGTTATTCAACAATTCAAAAATTTAACATATAGTACCCCCAAAATTTTTTTTGCTCACAAAACGCTTGGCAATCCCTGGCTGTTTAACTTCTATGCAGTAATCATATAGCCTATGAAAGGCTTCATTAACCTATCACTGCATCATGTTTAACAGGTGTTATTCTCATTCCCTATGACAGGATACAGATGTCTGGAGGGCCTCAAAATGGCAATTACTATATTTAAGTATTACTTCAATCACAACCGATTGGCCAACACTAGTCACTTTGTGACTGGAGTTTTCCATGTACCCCAAGAATGTTGAGAAACGATATTATAGTTGGAAATATCAGAAATTATAGCAATATATTGTAGCAGGAGTCAGAATCAGATATTATAGCTAGAAAAATTAGAAATATCTCTTGTATAGCAGAGCATTGGTCTATGATTAATTTATATTGAACATATATTCCTCCATCATTACTTGTTATAAAACAAGACCTATATGATTTCTTTTTGGTATCATTAATATACAATCACATAAGCAACATTGTGGTTACTAGATTCCCCCCATTATCAAGTCTCCACCACATACCCGATTACTGTCACTGTTCATCAGCGTAGTAAGATGCTATAGAGTCACTTCTTGTCTTCTCTGTGCTACACTGCCTTCCCTGTGACCCCACCCCATGTTATGTGTGCTAATTGTAATGCTCCTTATTCCCCTTATCCCTCCCTTTCCACCCACCCTCCCCAGTCCCTTTCCCTTTGGTAACTTTTAGTCCATTCTTGGGTTCTGTGAATCTGCTGCTGTTTTGTTCCTTCAGTTTTTGCTTTGGTCATATACTCTGCAGATGAGTGAAATTATTGGGTACTTGTCTTTCTCTGCCTGGCTTATTTCACTGAGCATAATACCCTCTAGCTCCATCCATGTTGTTGCAAATGGTAGGATTTGTTTTCTTCTTATGGCTGAACAGTATTCCATTGTGTATATGTACCACTTCTTCTTTGTCCATTCATCTACTGATAGAACTCAGATTATCCATTCATCTACTAAAGCAACTTAGGTTGCTTCTATTTCTTGGCTATTGTAAATAGTGCTGCAATAAACATACGGGTGCATATGTCTTTTTGAAACTAGGCTCCTGCATTCTAAGGGTAAATTCCTAGGAGTGGAATTCCTGGGTTAAATGATATTTCTATTTTGAGTTTTCTGAGGAACCTCCATACTACTTTCCACAGTGGTTGAACTAGTTTACATTCCCACCAGCAGTGTAGGAGGGTGCCCCTTTCTCCACATCTTTGCCAGCATTTGATGTTCCTAGTTTTTTCTATGTTGACCATCCTAACTGGTGTTAGATGATATCTCATTGTGGTTTTAATTTGCATTTCCCTGATAATTAGTGATATGGAGCATCTTTTCAAGTGCCTGTAGGACATCTGAATTTTTCTTTGGAGAAGTTTCTCTTCATATCCTCTGCCCACTTTTTAATAGGGTTATTTGCTTTTTGGTTGTTGAAACATGTGAGTTCTTTATATATTTTGGATGTTACCCCTTGTCAGATATATCATTTACAAATGTATTCTCCCATACTGTAGGATGCCTTTTTTAAAAATTTTATTATCATTAGTCTACAATTACATGAAGAACATTATGGTTACTAGACTCTCCCCTTCAGCAAGTCCCCCCAACAAACCCCATTACAGTCACTGTCCATCAGCGTAGTAAGATGCTATAGACTCACTACTTGTCTTCTCTGTGTTGCACTTCCCTCCCTATGCTCCCACACATTATACATGCTAATTGTAAGGCCCCCTTTCTTTTTTCCCTGCCCTTACTACTCCCTTCCCACCCCTCCTGCCCACTCCCTTTCCCTTTGGTAACAGTTAGTCCATTCTTGGGTTCGGTGATTCTGCTGCTGTTTTGTTCCTTCAGTTTTTCTTTGTTCTTATACTCCACATATGAGTGAAATCATTTGGTACTTGTCTTTATTTGCCCATCTTATTTCATGGAGCATAATGCCCTCTAGATCCATCCATGTTGTTGCAAATGGTAGGATTTGTTTTCTTCTTATGGCTGAATAATATTCCACTGTGTATATGTACCACATCTTTATCCATTCATCTACTGATGGACACTTAGGTTGCTTCCATTTCTTGGCTATTATAAATCATGCAGCGATAAACATATGGGTGCATATGTCTTTTTTAAATAAGGCTCCTGCATTCTAAGGCTAAATTCCTAGAAGTGGAATTCCTGGGTCAAATGGCATTTCTATTTTGAGCATTTTGAGGAACCTCCATACTGCTTTCCACAATGTTTGAACTAATTTTCATTCCCAACAGCAGTGTAGGAGGGTTCCCCTTTCTCTGCAACCTCGCCAACATTTGTTGTTGTCTGTCTTTTGGATGGTGGTGATCCTTACTGGTGTGAGGTGATAGCTCATTGTGGTTTTAATTTGCATTTCGCTGATGACAAGCGATGTGGAGCATCTTTTCATGTGTCTGTTGGCCATCTGAATTTCTTCTTTGGAGGACTGTGTGTTCAGCTCCTCTGCCCATTTTTTAATTGGATTATTTGCTTTTTGTTTGTTGAGGTGCATGAGCTCTTTATATATTTTGGATGTCAACCCTTTATCGGATCTGTCATTTATGAATATATTCTCCCATACTGTAGGGTAGCTTTTTGTTCTATTGATTGTGTCCTTTGCTATACAGAAGCTTTTCCACTTGATATAGTCCCACTTGTTCATTTAGGCTTTTGTTTACCTTGCCCGGGGAGATATGTTCATGAAGAAGTCACTCATGTTTATGTCCAAGAGATTTTTGCCTATGTTTTTTTCTAGTTTTATGGTTTCATGACTTACATTCAGGTCTTTGATCCATTTCGAATTTACTTTTGTGTATGGGGTTAGACAGTGATCCAGTTTCATTCTCTGACATGTAGCTGTCCAGTTTTGCCAGCACCATCTGTTGAAGAGACTGTCATTTCCCCATTGTATGTCCATGGCTCCTTTATCATATATTAATTGACCATATATGTTTGGGTTAATGTCTGGAGTCTCTATTCTATTCCACTGGTCTTTGGTTCTGTTCTAGTGCCAGTACCAAACTGTCTTGATTACTATGCCTTTTTGGTAGAGCTTGAAATTGGGGAGCGAGATCCCCCCAACTTTATTCTTCCTTCTCAGGATTGCTTTGGCTATTTGGGGTCTTTGGTGTTTCCATATGAATTTTTGAACTATTTGTTCCAGTTCATTGAAGATTGTTGTTGATAATTTGATAGGGATTGCGTCAAATCTGTATATTTCTTTGGGCAGGATGGCAATTTTGATGATATTAATTCTTCCTAGCCAAGAGCATGGGATGAGTTTCCATTTGTTAGTGTCCTCTTTAATTTCTCTTAAGAGTGTCTTACAGTCTTCAGGGTATAAGTCTTTCACTTGCTTGGTAAGGTTTATTCCTAAGTATTTTATTCTTTTTGATGCAATTGTGAATGGAATTATTTTCCTGATTTCTCTTTCTATTAGTTCATTGTTAGTGTATAGGAAAGCCACCGATTTCTGTGTGTTAATTTTCTATCCTGTTACTTTGCTGTATACTGATATCAGTTCTAGTAGTTTTGGAGTCATGTCATCTGCAAATAGTGACAGTGTGACTTCTTCTTTACTAATTTGGATTCCTTGTATTTCATTGTTTTGTCTAATTGCTATGGCTAGGACTTCCAGTACTATGTTGAATAACAGTGGGGAGAATGAGCATCCCTGTCTTGTTCCCAATCTCAGAGGAAAAGCTTTCAGCTTTTCACTGTTCAGTATGATGTTGGCTGTGGGTTTATTATATATGGCCTTTATTATGTTGAGGTACCTGCTCTCTATACCCATTTTGTTGAGAGTTTTTATCATGAATGGATGTTGAATTTTGACAAATGCTATTTCAGCATCTATGGAGATGATCATGTAGTTGTTGTCCATCTTTTTGTATATGTGGCGGATGATGTTGATGGATTTTCAGATGCTGTACCATCCTTGCATCCCTGGGATGAATCCCACTTGGTCATGGTGTATGATCCTTTTGATATATTTTGAATTTGGTTTTCTAATATTTTGTTGAGTATTTATGCATGTACGTACATCAGGGATATTGTTCGGTAATTTTCTTTTTTGGTGGGGTCTTTGCCTGGTTTTGGTATTAGGGTCATGTTGGCTTCATAGAATGAGTTTGGGAGTATTCCTTCCTCTTCTATTTTTTGGAAAACTTTAAGGAGAATGGGTATTATATCTTCTCTGTATGTCTGATAAAATTCCGAGGTAAATCCATCTGGCCCGGGGATTTTGTTCTTGGTTAGGTTTTTGCTTCCCACTTCAATTTCATTGCTGGTAATTGGTCTGTTAAGATTTTCTGTTTCTTTCTAGGTCAGTCTTGGAAGGTTGTATTTTTCTAGGAAGTTGTCCATTTCTCCTAGGTTTCCCAGCTTGTTAGCATATAGGTTTTCATAGTATTCTCTAATAATTCTTTGTATTTCTGTGGGGTCCATCGTGATTTTTCCTTTCTCATTTCTGATTCTGTTGATGTGTGTTGACTCTCTTTTTCTCTTAATAAGTCTGGCTAGAGGCTTATCTATTTTGTTTATTTTCTCGAAGAACCAGCTCTTGGTTTCATTGATTTTTTTCTATTGTTTTATTCTTCTCAATTTTATTTATTTCTTCTCTGATCTTTATTATGTTCTTCCTTCTGCTGATGTTAGGCCTTATTTGTTCTTCTTTTTCCAGTTTTGATAATTGTGACGTTAGACTCTTCATTTGAGTTTGTTCTTCCTTCTTTAAATATCCCTGGATTGCTATATACTTTCCTCTTAAGACTGCTTTCACTGTGTCCCACAGAAGTTGGGGCTTTGTGTTGTTGTTGTCATTTATTTCCATATATAACTGGATCTCCATTTTACTTTGTTTGTTGATCTATTGACTATTTAGGAGCGTGTTGTTAAGCCTACATGTATTTGTGGATGCATTTGTGGGCCTTTTTGCTTTCTTTGTACAATTTATTTCTAGTTTTATACCTTTGTGGTCTGAGAAGTTGGTTGGTAGAATTTCAATCTTTTTTAATTTACTGAGGCTATTTTTGTGGCCTAGTATGTGGTCTACTCTGGAGAATGTTCCATGTGCACTTGAGAAGAATGTGTATCCTGTTGTTTTGGGGTGTAGAGTTCTATAGATGTCTATTAGGTCCATCTGTTCTAGTGTGTTGTTCAGTGCCTCTGTGTCCTTATTTATTTTCTGTCTGGTGGATCTGTCCTTTGGAGTGAATGGTGTGTTGAAGTCTCCTAAAAAGAATGCATTGCATTGTATTTCCTCCTTTAGTTCTGTTAGTATTTGTTTCACATATGCTGGTGCTCCTGTGTTGGGTGCATATATATTTATAGTGGTTATATCCTCTTGTTGAACTGAGCCCTTTATCATTATGTAATGTCCTTCTTTATCTCTTGTTACTTTCTTTATTTTGAAGTCTATTTTGTATAATACTAGTACTGCAACAGCTGCTTTTTTCCTTCCTATTATTTGCATGAAATATGTTTTTCCATCCCTTGACTTTTAGTCTGTGCATGTCTTTGTGTTTGAGGTGAGTCTCTTGTAAGCAGCATATAGATGGGTCTTGCTTTTTTATCCATTCTATTACTCTGTGTCTTTTGATGGGTGCATTCAGTCCATTTACATTTAGGGTGATTTTTGAAAGATATGTACTTATTGCCATTGCAGGCTTTAGATTTGTGGTTACCAATGGTTCAAGGTTAGCTTGTTTACTACCTTACTGTCTGACCTCACTCGCTTATTGAGCTGTTATAAACACAGTCTGATGATTATTTCTTTCCCTTCTTTTTCCTCCTCCTCCATTCTTTATATGTTGGTTGTTTTATTCTGTGCTCTTTCGTGTTTCCTTTAACTGCTTTTAGTGGGTAGTTGATTTTATTTTGTTTGCCTTTAGTTAGTATTTGTTTCATCTGCTTTCTTTGTTGTGATTTTATTTTCTCTGGTGCCATCTCTTTAGTCTTAGGAGTTCTCCTGTCTAGAATAGTCCCTCTAGAATACCCTGTAGAGGTGGTTTTTTGGGAGGCAAATTCCCTCAACTTTTGCTTGTCTGGGAATTGTTTAATCCCTCCTTCATATTTAAATGATAATCATGCTGGATACAGTATCCTTGTTTCAAGGCCCTTCTGTTTCATTGCATTAAATATATCATGCCATTCTCTTCTGGCCTGTAAGGTTTCTGTTGAGAAGTCTGATGATAGCCTGATGGGTTTTCCTTTATAGGTGACCTTTTTCTCTCTAGCTGCCTTTAAAACTCTGTCCTTGTCCTTGATCTTTGCCATTTTAATTATTATGTGTCTTGGTGTTGTCCTCCTTGGGTCCTTACTGTTGGGAGTTCTTTGTATTTCCGTGGTCTGTTTGATTATTTCCTCCCCCAGTTTGGGGAAATTTTCAGCAATTATTTCTTCAAAGACACTTTCTATCCCTTTTTCTCTCTCTTCTTCCTCTGGTACCCCTATAATGTAGATATTGTTCCTTTTGAATTGATCACACAGTTCTGTTAATATTGTTTCATTCCTGGAGATCCTTTTATCTATCTCTGCATCAGCTTCTATGCATTCCTGTTCTATGGTTTCTATTCCATCAATGGCCTCTTGCATATTACTCATTCTCCTCATAAATCCTTCCAGAGTTTGTTTCACTTCTGTAATCTCCTTCTGGACGTCTGTATTCTCCCTCCAGACGTCTGTAATCTCCCTCCTGACTTCATTCCTTAGCTCTTGTATATTTCTCTGCATCTCCGTCAGCATTTCTATGATTTTTATTTTGAATTCTTTTTCAGTTAGACTGGTTAGGTCTGTCTCCTTCTCACGTGTTGTCTCTGTGATCTTTGTCTGCCTCAAATTTTGCCTTTTCATGGCGATCGAGATAGTTTGCAGAGCTGGCACGAGTGATGGCTGGAAGAACTTCCCTTCTTGTTGGTTTGTGGCCTTCTCCTGGGAGAACAGAGACCTCTAGTGGCTTTTGCTGGGAAGCTGCATGCAGATGGGGCTTCTGATTCTTGCCTGGCCGCTATGGAGTTTATCTCCGTTGTTACTGTGGGAGTGGCCTGACTCGGGCTGCTGCTCCGATATGGTGGAGCTGCATTGGAGGGGGAATGGCTGGGAGGCTGTTTATCTCTGTGAGGGGCCTCTGAGCTGCTCTGCTATCCAGGGGTTTAGGGTGCCTTGAGTTCCCTGCTGCTGGACTAAGTGTCCCAGGACATTTCCATCCGGCTGTGGGGTCCCTGTCCTTTTAAGACTTCCAAAAAACACTTGCTTTTCTTTTTCCCTGGGGCCCAAGCTGCAGAGACCCACTCACAGGTCTTACTGTCCTATTTCCCAAGTATCCAGCACCCCACGCATGTACTGTGTCTGCGCTCTGGTGAAGATGGCTAGGGCTGGGTGTTTATCAGTCCTGGGCAATGTCTCCCTCTCTGCTCCAACTCCTCTCCTCCCGCCCGGACCTGGAGTGAGGGGCGCTCATGTCCCACAAGGCAGCGGCTTGTATCTTACCCCCTTCGCGAGGTGCTGTGTTCTTGCAGGTGTGGTTGTTGTCCTGTGTCTTCTGGTCTTTCTTTTAAGAAGAGTTGTCTTTGTTGTATTTTCAAAAATATATGTGGTTTTGGGAGGAGAGTTCCACTGCTCTACTCATGCTGCCATCTTGGCTCCGCCCCCCAGTTGACCCTCCTTTTAATATACCATCAGAAGGTCAATAGTAGCCTGGCACTGCATCACAGTGCCTATGTCATTCCCTTCATTTCATCTCATCACATGGGCATTTTATTATCTCACATCATCACAAGAAAAGAAGGGTGAGTATAGCACAGTAAGATACTTTGAAAGAAAGAGAGAGATCATATTTACACAACTTTTACTACAGTTTGTTGTAATTATTCTCTTCTATTATTATTGTTAATCTCTTACTGTACCTAATTTATAAATTAAAGTCTATCATAGGTATGTATATATAGGAAAACATAGTATACACTGGGTTTGGCACTGTCCATGGTTTCAGGCACCCACTGGGGGTCTTGGAACAGATCCCTGTAAGGGGGAACTATGTGTCTTTAGAGTTACTATATGTTATTGAAAACATATTTTGAAAGCTTGCTGTTGCTTACAGCAAGAGGATATATTCAAAGATAAAAGCACACAGACATAAACAGTATTTCTTTAGATATCATCATTGATATTTCTCTAGTTTAGATATCACATTGAAATTTTGAGTGACTTCTCATGAGATGTATGTGGATTAGTGAAATGGAGAGGTCACATTTACAAAAATATTAGACAGTAATTTACTGGAAATAATATCTGGCTTGCATCAGAAAGTGTCCATATGATTTATCAAATTAAATGCTGATTTTGTTTATATTAAGTATCTTTTATTGTATTCTAATTATTTGGTAAAAATTCAAATACAAAAATATAATTTCATATGTCTGAAATACTTGATTAACTAGAATATCAGATTTTCAACCTGATAACAAAGTATGTACAGAATATTTGTATTAGACATCATGGGTATCATAACAAAATCTTCATATGTGTTAATGCTACCTGAAGTCTTATATGCCAGTCCTAAGAATTTCTTGACTGACTTTTGGAAAGTTGCTCCACAAGTTCCCTTGAAGTTTCATCACTATATGATAGAGCTAATTCACAGATTCTGAAAAGTGAAGTAAGGCCCTTCTCCATTTTTTACAATCTCTACAATTCACTTCCACTGAAGGAAGTTTGAAACTAAATCAGTAAATAATATAGGAGCTTTCAACATTATCAGACCAATGTAATAAGGAATAGAACTTGAGAGTCTTTTTACACTGCTCATACTAATCCTTAATCTTCATGTACATTACTTTAATATTTCACATAACTATCATAATATATTGTAAGTGCTCACAATGAACATTTGTTGCTATAAAATCCTAAAATCTCCAGTTTTTCTGCATATGTTATTTGATTTTCTCCTTAAGAACCATCATTTTTAAAAAATTAGTCCATTTATGTGGTTCATGAAATATTAACATCTTTCCTCCACAAGGGAACACACATATTTTTGTTTGGGTACCTGACATAGTTCTATCATTAATATTTCTTTCATCTGAAAGATTGTGACAGTTGGGTCCAAGAGGACTATGTCCAAAGTTGTCAGAATGATTTTCTATGTGGAGAAACATGTGGACCCTTGGGAAAGAGATGCTCTCCTTTCATTCTCTTGTAACAAGTTTGCAACTGTAAGGATGATATAAGTCCAGAGGTGTCAGGAGTCCTCAAAAGCTTAAAAATCAAGCCAACACAGATTAAAGTAGGGAGTAAGATACTTATTTCTATTGACATTAAATTTCTGGACCTCAAGCAATGTCTGAGTCAACCATACCTGTAAAGCTATGCTACCACATTTTTAACTTAAAAGACCCCAGTATAGGGGTACTGAAAGTAGAAGATACCATTGACAACTTTTGACATGTGGCTTCATGAGATAGGTAGAAGACAGTGTAAGTCTACAGATTCCAAGCTGTGAGAACTCATTTAACAGTACAATTTACCTGGAAGCAAAATGACAGAGTAATATGTTGCACCTGTTGTACCCAGGAACTTCTATCTTAAGACATTTATCTAGTAAATATTAGGTTGTTGGGATTTTTTTATTAATTGTTGTGTCTTTAAGTAAGGCCTTACCAAAAAATAGACAAACTTTGGTTGAGGCCAGTCCATATGAAAGTAGAGGGAAACAAAAGCTTTACTAGTGTTATATTGATAGTTTCAATGGAATTCACAGGCATAGCATCTTCTAATGACAAACTTTATGGTATGTTAATCTAAGAATTGGTGAAGAAAAAACAAGTATGTTAAGAGAAAACATGCTATAAGATTGAAAGCTGGGAGAAACCTAGCCAGAATATCCAAAAAATATTTTCTTTTCACTCTCCTTCTAGCCTGAAAAAAAGTAACTCTTAAGCTCATAAAAATGGCCATCTTTCTGGGAGAGATTCCCTATCCTAGGCTATTGTGTCCTATTGTTCTGAATCAGGGGCCCAAAAAGAGGACATTAAACCTGATTTCCAGTATTCAATTGATGACTTTTGGGCTTGAGTTAGGTAGTCATGTGAGTGAGCCTGGCCTGGGCTCTTTTCCCATATGTGTTCTGATTTCAATCCTACCTCCATTCTGTAGCTAACAGAAGCAGTGGAGATGGTACAAGGCCTGTTGGGTTTGTGTGTCCTCCATTGTTCATGCCCAGGGCCATTACTCCAAATTTATACAGGCTCCACACTCATTTAAGTTATCATCTGGGGGTTGAGTACATCTCTTTCTTCAGAGAACTTATAAGAACATAGCTTTACAATGCCAGTGATATCTTTGATGTTTGCTTTTGCTTCTGATTCATGTGGTGAGGCTTCCTTGGAAGATCTTCACTGTGCTAGCTGAGAGATGCACATTTTTGAGTTAATAGATCTGTTCTTTTTGTTTTGTCCTTGAGCTGCTCAGCTGTTCTCCCAAGTTGTGGCAGAATCGTGGTGCCATCAATATTGAAAGAGATTATATTCTCTCTACATAATGTAGCAATTGTATTCCAAGGGTATCAAGAGAAGAAACAATTAGAAGGTATGCTGCTATATATTTATGTTTAAAAATTTCAAGTGGTAAATATAACATAAACAGAAAATAATCATCCAGATTTTCTTGCATACTCTGGGTAAGACTTGATTTATGCTCTTTATCAATAAAGAACAGTTACAATCCTTGAAAAAGTCAATGGGAGGCGGAATTCATGGGTGGCACGATGAATGATGCAGCATTCCCGTAATTATGTAACCAACATTAGGTGCTATTCATCAGGGAACGGAGACAAGATCTATATTCTTCCAGTGCAAACAACTACCAAAGATCCATGGCACTGCAAATATTAATTGTGTTGTTTCCTTTTCCTTGTGCTGGGATATATGAAGTTAGCCAGAAGCCTGTGGTAGGTTTTATTCTCCAATAAATAACAGGAGGAGATGATATCTAGACACTATGCAGAATCTTCGCCTGCATTCATTGGACTGTAACTGAATATATGAGAACCTCTTTTCCACCTATCATTCTGAATTTTCACTGATTAATCACTGTACCACACATGGGCCCATGAATGTAGAAAGGTACCTTGGAGAGAAATACTTGCCATAAAGTAGGCCTTCATAGCCTAGAGTCAGGCCTGACAGAAAGAGAGAGGAGAGGAAGAGAGAGAAAGCTGGAATGGGAGAACAAGAGAGAATTGTGGAGCAAAATTAATGAAAGTAGATTATTTTATAATAATTCACAGTTAATAAAATATTTTTGTTCTGGGGTAAACAGACCCATGTGGTCAAGTTGAATTGAATTCTAAATGCCCTTTAAGATACACTTTCCGGAGCTCGATTAAAGATGGCAGTGTGATAGGAGAGGCAGAGGCTTTCTCCTAAAACCGTATACAATAGAAAATATAGTTGGTGCAACTAATCCTGAGAGAGCAACAGGAAAGAGGACGGCACCAGACTGCATACACCTGGAGAAAAGAGCAGACCTCAGCGAATGGGGTAACGTACCAGAGCTGTGGCTCCACGGGACCCTCCCCCACCCCAGCTCACCAGCGGGAGGAAGAGAAATGGAGCAGGGAGGGAGTATAAGGCTTGGGACTGCTGAATACCTAGCTCCGGAGATCTGTGCTGGGAGCACAAACCTACATTTCATGGTGCTTTCATGATACTCGCATGAGTACTGGGTTGGAAAGTTAATACAGGCAGAGTTCCTGGGGAGACTGGGATTCCAGCTGCTTGTGGAAAGCAGGGATCCATATCCAGCTGCTCTGGGACAAAAACATACCTGTGTGACTGGCCCACTGGCTCAGGCAGTAGAGACAGGCACAGCAGCCAGGAAGTGGGGAACAGTTCTTTCCTCCCCGGAGGCACCAATACTGCTCCCCTGTGACCCCCGACATTGCTTCAGGGGCTGAGCAGCTCCAGAGACTACACCTTCTGGACACTAGAGGGCACCATATACAAACATGAAATGCCAAAGAAACCTGGTCCAGAGTAAAATTAATATAACTCGGGAGGAAGATTGAAATGACATGGACCTTATGACTCTTCCTGAAAGGGAGTTCAAAATAAAAATCATCAGCATGCTAATGGAGGTAAGGAAAGATATCCAAGAACTAAGGAATGAATTCCGGTCGGATATCCAATCTTTGCAGAGCACAGTGAAGGGTATTAAAAGCAGGTTGGATATGGTGGAGGAGACGATAAATGAAATAGAAACTAGAGAAGAGAGATGCGAAAAAGCTGAGGCACAGAGACAAAAAAGGATCTCTAAGAATGAAAGAATATTGAGAGAACTGTGTGACCAATCCAAACAGAACAATATTCACCAAATAGGGATACCAGAAGAAGAAGAGACAGAGAAAGGGATAGAAAGTGTCTTTGAGGAGGAAGTTGCTGAAAACTTCCCCAATCTGGGGAAGGACACATAGTCTCTCAGGCCATGGAGATGCACAGATATCCCAACACAAGGGACCCAAGGAAGGCAATGCCAAGACATATAGTAATAAAATTGGCAAAGATCAAGGATAAGGACAGACTATTAAAAGCAGCCAGAGAGAGAAATAAGATCACATACAAAGGAAAGCCCATTAGGCTAATATCAGACTTCTCAGCAGAAACCTTACAGGCCAGAAGGGAGTGGCATATGTATTTAATACAATGAAGCAGAAGGACCTGGAACCAAGATTACTTTATCCGGCAAGATTATAATTTAAATTTGAAGGAGGGATTAAACAATTTCTAGATAAGCAAAAGCTGAGATAATTTACCTCACACAAACCATCTCTATGGTCTATTTTGGAGGGACTCCTATAGATGAAAGTATTCCTAAGGTTTAATAGCTGTCACCAGAGGTAATAAAACCACAGTAAAGAAAGTAGAACAGCTAATTACGAAGCAAATGCAAAAATAAATTAACTATCCCCAAAGTCAATCAAGGGATAGACAAAGAATATAGAATATGAGACCTAATGTATAAAGAATCGAGGAGGAAGAAAAAGGAGGAGAAACGGAAAAGAACCTTTAGATTTTGTTTGTAACAACATATTAAGTGTGTTAAGTTAGACTCTTAGATAGTAAGGAAATTAACCTTGAACCTTTGGTAACCACGAATCTAAAGTCTGCAATGGCAATAAGTACATACCTATCGAAAATCACCCTAAATGTAAATGGACTGAATGCACCAATCAAAAGACATAGAGGCACTGAATGGAAAAAAAAGAAGACCCATCTGTATTCTGCCTACAAGAGACTCACTTTAAACCCAAAGACATACACAGACTAAAAGTGAAGGGATGGAAAAAGATATTTCATGCAACTAACAGAGAGAAAAAAGCAGGAGTTGCAGTACTTGTATTAGACAAAATAGACTTCAAAACACTGAAAGTAACAAGAGTCAAAGAAGGAAATTACATAATGATAAAGGGGTCAATCCAACAAGAAGATATAACCATTATAAATATCTATGCTTCCCAACACAGGAGCACCCACATATATGAAACAGATACTAACAGAATTAAAAGGGGAAATAGAATGCAATTCATTCATTCTAGGAGACTTCAACACTCTACTATGAAGGACAGATCAACCAGACAGAAGATAAGTAAGGAGACAGAGGCACTGAATCACACAACAGAACAGATGAACCCAACAGACATCTACAGACCTCTACACCCAAAAGCAACAGAATACAAATTCTTCTCAAGATACCCTTTCCAAAAGCTCTAGATACACTAAAGGTTATTTCTTCCTTTGAGGCCTGGTTGTACTGCTTTTTCTGGGTTATTGAAAAATCTAGCTGTATTGTCAACGTTTATTTGTAAATAGTTACAAAACTCCTGTTATTTGACAGAGTCTCTCTTCCTTGAATCCAAAAGAATAAGACAAACAATGGTGATTAGTAAATCACAAGACTACCCATGTGACCCAAACAATTTATTATACTTTACTTCTATGATGTAGTAGTTTTATGGAGCTGCTGCTGTCTTCATCACAGGATAAAGACATTGTGACTCTGGCTTAAATATAAAATTCTTGCTTATCAGAGAAATACAACCTGTAGGGATATGTTTCCAGTTGGTTGATATGAATGTGATTTATTATATGACTATGATATATGATATTGTTGATTTGATATTTCCTTTGACTATGTGCTCATTTTTAACATGGGAAACAGATTCTTTTCACAAGAGTGGTAATATTTTGGCTAAATTTCAAAACAGGGCAGGAGATTATGAGTGTTCAATCTACCACTCATCTTTCTTTTAACTCCTACTGAGCTAAATGGGAGTTTTATACTTTAGCAAACAGTGAATTAGGTTTCCAGTGATGTGAAGAGAAGAGGGCAGACAGTTCCAGATGGCTAGTGCCACAGAAGTTAAGGGTGAGGGTTTGCAGAGGAAAGAGTGGGGGCAATTACAATCTCAGTATTAAAAGTCAGTAGACAGGAAAACAACCAAAACGGTAATAGATGAATGAAATGACTCTGTTGGCATGAGCAAATTCTATAAGCTTTTTCAAAGCTCCCAAGGGCAAATACATTATTAGTAGATTCATATCTATTAAGAACATGCCATGGGATTAAGCTGCTCTGGGTTTATCCTTACTCTATTTTTTTCATCTATTTTTATAAAGTTGAAGCAACAGAGTTTCATAGTTAACATACCTTTCATTACTTGAAAATAATGATTCTATAAGAACATGTTGTTTTTCAGTTTTCTGAAATTACTTACCTTTATGTTTTCCCCTAATGATACTTCACTGCATTAATATAGTTAGAATAGAAATGATACTATTTTTCTTTCTAGAGAAACTGAAATTATCATATATGGCTTACAGCCTAACTTTTTCCCCCTTTGACTGGCTATAGTGCAATAGATATCAGCTCTTTTCCAGCATTCTATTGTTAATGCCTCATGCAGGATTCATGCCTGATTATCTCAATTTAGCGCTTTTAATTTAACACAAACATTAGCAAGGAAAACCAATTCACCAAACCTAATGACTGGTCATAATGCAATACAATAAAATGTTGCTTTTTACATTTTTTTAATGCAAAATTCATCTCAAACACATTTTAAAGTTAAATGACATCATTTTAGAATTAAATATCATCTCACAGTATCAGCTAATAAATAAGAGCTGAGAGAGAAATTATCTATTCTCTCTCAAAAGATAAGTCAAAGAATGGTTTATGGGATATATATTTAAATTGGGTGGTGAGAGATTCTAGAGAAGGGATAAAGAATAAAATCACTAGGAAGCCTGGGAGCCTTGGCTGGGAGCTTTATGAGAAAGCTTTTATTTAGGATGTTTGTTTGCTTCATGCACTCTGAATTTCTTTGTGAACTTGGGTAAGATACTTTAAGTCGTCTGTAGCTTAGGTTTTCCTAGGCATTAAATTAGGACAGAGAACAAGTTTTTGAAAGAATGACTGCTCCTGTTAAAAGGAAGTGAATTTCTGTGTTTCTTACCTTTTTACTGGACAACAAGGTTCAAATAGAAATAATAATATTCAAACCTTAAAAAAATAACATGAATGTCCAAAAAAGAAACAGCATAATCCCTTATCTGCAAAACTAAACAATCTAAATCTTTACTCTATACCTTGTTGATATATTCCTGGACATGAACTGCACCTTTTAAAAAAAACTTCATTTATCATTAAATACTGGAAGTTTAATCCTTCTCATCTTATTAGTATTAGAAATCTGAGGGACTTTCAGAAATTCAGAATGTTATTCTATTGCTCATTAAATTATTTGAATAAAATTGACACTGGTACCCTGGTCAAGGCACTTCACAATAATAAAGTTAATGACAACGCTGGGAAGGTCTAACTTTCTATTTTGAAGATATGGTTTATGTGTTAGAATAGTTAAAAGACATTGCTTATATTTTTCAAGCTGTCAACATTGGGAAATTACCATGGCCAGTACAAAAATAAATCACACCAGAAGACTTTTTTTCAAGCCAGCCTCCATCACCATTGTCTCCTGTGCACTCACCTGTCTCTAATCACAACTAAACTCTACTTTCTCACCTGTGAAATTAAAGGAATGGTCTGAATACAAGTCACAGATTCAAATACTCACAGGGATCCAACAAGTAATTTAAGCTAATTAAATGTATCATGTGACTATTAGAGGAACCTGAAGACGAAGACTGAATATCTAAATATTCTAAAAATAACCCCTATAGTTATTTCCATGCAGGAATTTGATTCAATATAGCAAATTTTCCTTTTTTAAAAATGTTTCTAAGAATTAAACATTTTTTTCAATTATCTAATTATTAAATATTAGTCCAGACATTTTTAAGGAGACAATATAAAACATTTATACAGTGCAAACCTAGACTTGAAAGTTACCAGTTTTTAAATCCTATAATAGATCAAATTTTAGATTTCTCCTAATAATCTGTGATTTTGTGTTTCTGCAATGTTGGAATATTACAATTGACTAGGAGTTTTCATGTAAGATGATATATGGAATGTAATACTTCTTATTTATAGATAAGTAAATGGGCAAGTTTTGTGCAAAAGATGATATACAGAAACATAATTTTTTCTCCTTTTCCTTTTTCCCCTTTTAACTCCTTTTTACTCAGGTATAAATTGACTGCTAGGGTGTTAGTTCATATTTATTCCAATAACTACTCTTTTTAAAAAAGTATTAATAAAGAACTATTAATGATTACATTCTTCATTACCTGTATGTCACCCTCACAAAATTAGGGAAGAATGATGTCCTAATTGGAATAGAAATGTTGAAATAAAGGGGAATATCTTACCTGGGCCAAGCAGCTTTTCCCAGAGGATGGCACTATCTTGGTATTATCTTGAAACTCCAGTCTCTGTTCTTTACCATTGCAGGCCTAGAATATTAGTAATTATTTCCCCAAGAGGGAAATAAATTTCCAAGACCTTTTATGGTAGGTACACTCAATTAGAGATAGATGTACTTAAAATAAAAATGTCGTATTTCTTATTTAAAAAGAACTGATAATCAAACAAGACACAAGAGCTTACTTAGCATTTCCTGTCCTTGTATTTCAGTCTAACTGCTTGGCCAGTTATAATCAGAATTGTGCTCTGTGATCACTGAAGTAGCTTCAAGTAGTCTGATGCCTTGTGTTGAATGGCTAACAGGGACTTACATGTTCATCTTCAATATAGTGATTTTTTAGCACAATGATCAAACACTCAAGGTATGACAAGCTCTCACCTAAATCACTCTGAGGTATGCTATTGATGTGAGCTTAGATAGATGAATTTCCTTTAAAAATGGTAAGACCACAGATACAAAAAGTTGAATCTAAACCTCAGGTTCTTTGCTATCAAACTTACCTAGGCATTGCTTTCATGTATTAATTAAAAATTTATTTGGTTTCTTTCATCCCTAGACATAATTCCCATCCCCATTCACACACAACGGCCTATGTTAGTCTATGTAACATATCATCTTAAGTATTAAATATCTTCTAACATTAATGGTGTAGTTTTGAATTACATTTTAATTCCAAAACCAGTATTGTGTTATGAATCATATTTTTCTTATATTTTAACTCAACATTAAATTTTACTGTCTTTTTTGTTCTGTTCACATCTAGTAGTTTCTGCAAAGGTATTCCATTTTGTGTATCTAGCACACTTTGTTTTAATCCTTACTCCTATTGATAGACACATATGTTGTGTTCAAATTCCTGCTGTCATAAACATTGTAACAGTTCCACCTATAAAAAGGTATGTTTGTTGGTTCAGAATATAAATACAATTTTGACAAAGTTAGAATGTTTAGAATTCATATTAGTGTTAATATATACTTCCAAATTTATCTCTAGGTGATTGTACTCACACTAGGAAAAGAAGTCTCAAATACCCCTACAATTGTGGATATTAGAGTTATCAAATCTCATTTCTTCTCATCTTAAGGGACTGAAATTCTGTTTTAGTGTTGCTTTAATTCATGTTGCTCATAACTTTAGAATATTATTAAATATCTTTTTTTGTACTTTTCTTCATGTATTGGCCACATATTTTTTACACATTTTTCTAACGTGTTTCCTATCTTTTCCTATTTTTCAGGATTAAATGTATGCTATGTTAATAATTATTAGTTTTAGATAATGCTACTCTTATTACCCAGACTTTTACCAATTATTTTTATGAAGGTATACTTGTAAACAATATTTTTCATTTTAAATAATCTTTTCCTCATGGTTTTATTTGCTTATCATTAGTTTATTCAATAACTCTACAAATAACTCTTTGAGTGTTAATAAATAACTGGGTCCAATTTTAGGCACATAGATAATGTAGACAGATACATAGATACACAGATACATGCATTAATAACCCTGTTCTCAAAGGTGCTTACAATTTGTGGGGTTATAGACAATCATTAAACACGTAAAGTTAAAATATGTAGGGTGGTTATAAGAGCTATGAGAACAAAATACGCACAGTAAATACAGACAGAATGATAGTGGAGTATCATAATTTATAAAGGGAAATAAAGAAAAGTGACATTTGAGCAGAAAACCAAAAGTAGAGAATATACACTTCATGTGGCTCTCCAGGGAAAAGAATTCCAAAGTTTTGAATTTTTTAACAACTAGAAATTCTTCCTTATCCCAAGATTTTCTCCAACTATTTTATTCTATTGTCAATAGTTTGCACTCTACCTTTATTTTTAATTCATTTGGGTTTTATATATTTATTTAATACAAGTAAATGTTACAGATGTAATTTTACAAAATAATGAACCACTTTTCTCAAATTTACAGTAATTTTTCTTCCTCTCTTCAATAATTTATCATGCCATCTCTATTATAAATCAGGACCCCATATATGCATAAGAGTATTTCTGGATACTGTATGCTACTTGGGTGTTTCTATTTTAATAGCAAATCACATTTATTCCTAAAACTTTTTAATATAAGTTTTTTACCTTGTATTTATTAGGTTTCCAGCTTGCTCTTTTATTAAAAAAATCCCAGCTGTTTAGTTCCACATAAATTTCATAAGTTTACCACAAAGTCCTATTGTAGAATGTGAAGTTACAGATATTAATGAATTGATATTTTAATTTGGTGAGAAACTACTTGTTGTAATATATTATACCACTTTTGAACTCTGATTATATACTTCCATATAATCAGATATATAAGAAAATTATTTGATAATGATTTAAAATACACTATGTAAGCATTCAGTGCTTACACTGGGAGAGAAGCAGGAGAAGGAGGAAGAGGCAGGCAAGGCGGACCAGAAGCAGAAAATGTAGCAGGACAATCTATGTAACCTTTGAATAGGTAAAGAAGGATATATTTTTATACCTAAAAAAAAATTGTTAATGTGCTATCAGGTTGTAGATATGGAGTAGAGTGTGAACCTGGAGAAATGTTTTGCATAGAAAGACTAGGTTGAAGTTTCAGCTCTGAATTTATCTATATAATGTCATCATGACGGGCTATCATTAGAATTAAGTAAGATGATATCAAGAGCTTATTAATGGTATTATTAACGAGGATTTTTCCAACATTACCAATATAATGAATATATTTAAATTTACCTTTCTACTTTAATTTGCCTTTCAATTTTGCATGTCTAATACCACAAGAAAACAATTTTGTTGATGTCTACATCCAGAGAATACACTGTATGTGTCAGATTCATGACAGCCAACCCATAGACTGAAATGGTTATATTTATCATGTGGATAATATATTGTCTTTGTTCTTTGAAGGAGATGTAGAGAATAAACCAAGACTGTGTATTCAGAAATCTATTATACTTGGTTGTCATTGATTCCTGAGATAGTTGTGCAAAGACATACACCATGAACAAGCATTTTAGTGGTCTATTACTTCTAAACTCTTAGATATATTTTCTGCTTTACATGAATGATACGGGACTTAAAGATTCCTTCCATTCATGGATTAGGGCCTAATCATCCCTTTTGCCTTTTCTTCACAAAGCATAGTCTAATATTTTGATTCTGTGTTTTAATACTCCAATGCTAAAATAAGAGCAAGGGAAGGGAATTCCAAGAATTGAAGTATGAAAGAGTAATTTAATAATATTTTTGTCCTTACTCATTTTCAACTGTTTTTATAGTGAAATAATTTCATGCTATTATAAACATATTTATTTATTTATTTATTTATTCATTTATTTATTTATATTTTTATTTTTTTGAGAGGGCATCTCTCATATTTATTGATCAAATGGTTGTTAACAACAATAAAATTCTGTATAGGGGACTCAATGCCCAATCATTAATCAACCCCAAGCCTAATTCTCAACAGTCTCCAATCTTCTGAAGCATAACAAACAAGTTCTTACATGGTGAACAGTGCAAGGGCAGTCATCACAGAAACTTTCCGTTTTGATCACACATTATGAACTATAAACAATCAGGTCAAATATGAATATTTGTTTGATTTTTATACTTGATTTATATGTGAATCCCACATTTCTCCATTATTATTATTATTATTATTATTATTTTTTTTTTTTTTAAATAAAATGCTGAAGTGGTAGGTAGATGCAAGATAAAGGTAGAAAACATAGTTTAGTGCTGTAAGAGGGCAAATGTAGATGATCAGGTGTGTGCCTGTAGACTATGTGTTAATCCAAGCTAGACAAGGGCAACAAAACATCCACGGATGCAGAAGATTTTTCTCAAAACGGGGGGGGTGAGGTTCTAAGCCTCACCTCTGTTGATCCCCAATTTCTCACCTGATGGCCCACCTGTGACTGTGCCTGTCTTAGGTGTTCCTCCCTTGAGGAATCTTACCCGTCTCTGGCTAACCAGTCATCTTCCGGGGCCATACAGAGAAAAAAACATATTTATTTTAAAGTTTTTATTTCAACATTTCATAGTGTATGTGAGCCAAATGAACTTCATTCAGTCAGCATTTATTGGCAACTTTTATATACAGTAGCCACCAAGGTAACAAAGACAAAGACACACAATTGTTACTGCTAGAAACCAGTAACTGATCAATATAAGTATATAATGACAACTAAAATTGGAACTATATGATAAGGTCTTAAGTACACATCAATGTTCTTAGAGGCAGTAATAAACTGATTAACTTAAGCAGAAAATAAATGTTTTTAAAGGATATCTGTATGCTCACACAATTTAATGAAAGGCTAGAGCACTATGGTGAGAAAAAAACTAAGGAGGAAAGACAAAACCAAAATTCTCTTCAGTTACAGATGACAAGGGTCTCTCTAAGATTTGGCACAAGGACCCTCATGATTCTGAGAAATGTATAGTCACCATGTGTAAAATATTTTTTAAAAACTGAATTGTTGATCAATAAATTTCATAAATGTTTAGTAAGACAGACAAAAAAAGAGGGAATGTACAAGTTATGAATATCTATAATCAGAACTGAAAGAGGATTTATCACTGGAAATCCCAAAGACATTTAATGAATGGTTATGTAATAATAAGTACAAATCTACATGTGTTCACTTGATAACAGATAAAATGGACCAATTCTTCAAATATACAATACCAAACTCACTCAGGATGAAAAAGATTATATGAATTATACTGTAACTGTAGCAAATTGAATCTGTAATAAAAAGTTTCCAAAATAGAAATATTCAAGCCCACCTGATTTCTGTGGAGGTGATATCAAATATGTAAAACAATAGCCACATATTCTACTAAACCTCTTCCAGAAAATAGAAAAGAAGGCAGAACTCCCCACTTTTATGAGGCTACAATTATTGTAATAACAATACCAGACAAAGTTAATATAAAAAATAAAATGATAGACCAGTATACTTCATGAGCTTGTACACTAAACTACCCAACAAAACAAAATAGTGAGTGTTACACACCACAACTAAAACAAGTGGGGTTAATTCCAGGAATGAAAAAGTGATCTGATATTCAAATTTCCACCATCAATATCATGAAGATCATTTGATAAACTCTGAGATCCATTCCTGATAAAACTCTCAGTACATAAGGGATAGAAATGATAAAGAACATTTATGGAAAATCTATATCCAATGTCATACTCAATGGTGCACAATAAATGACACTCCTAAGAGAACAGCGAATTAATAGTGAAAGAGTTCATAATCCTAATAGCTGCAACATTTAATTAACTGTCATGGGGGAAAGGGTCATTACAAGAAACTAAGAAAGGAGAGGAAGAGTCAAGGTCAAGTAACAGAAGTTCATCTCTTTCAGAAGCCATAGAAGAGTTAATTTCAAGGAAAAATAGTTTAGAAGGCTTCAAATATTCCACGGAGTTTGATTAAGGACTAAAACGAGTTCACTGTGTTTGTCAGTGAGAATGTCATTGATAATATTACCGAGGAGACTTTCAGTGGACAAAGCAAACAGAAGTGTGATTGCCAAAATCCAACATATGAATGGGAAGACTCCAAGCATATGAGGCATATTGATCAGAGGAGATAATTTTGAATGAAGAAGTGAAATATGGGCTTTGAGACTGATTTTTAAGGTGGGTTGTATTATGTAGCTAAGTATGTGATGGGAGTAAATAATTTTCTTCCTGATGGATTATTTTCCACAAAAAGTAGTAGATAAGTGCATCTACAAAATCAAGCACTTCTACAGTGGTTTTAGGGGCTTGCAAAGAATGTTATACATTTGAAAAGTTATTTTTAACCCAATTAATTAATTTTGCTACTTAATTCTCAGAACCTTTATGTGGTCTGCTTTCTTTATATTGATATATATTTTTTAAATTTTATTTTGATATCATTAATCTACAATTACATGAAGGACATTATGTTTACTAGGCTCCACCCTTCACCAAGTCCCCCCCACATCCCCATTCACAGTCACTGTCCATCAACATAGTAAGGTGCAGTAAAATCACTACTTGTCTTCTCTGTGTTGCACAGCCCTCTTCATGCCCCCCACACTATACATGCTAATCGTAATGCCCCCTTTCTTTTATTCCCGCCCTTATCCCTCCCTTCCCACCTGTCCTGCCCAGTCCCTTTCCTTTTGGTAACTATTAGTCCATTCTTGGGTTCTGTGCTTCTGCTGCTGTTTTGTTCCTTCAGTTTTCTTTTGTTCTTATGTCCCACATATGAGTGAAATCATTTGGTACTTGTCTTTCTCCGCCTGGCTTATTTCACTGAGCATAATACCCTCTAGCTCCATTCATGTTGTTGCGAATGGTGGGATTTGTTTTCTTCTTATGGCTGAGTAATATTCCATTGTATACATGTACCACATCTTCTTTATCCATTCATCTACTGATGGACATTTAGGTTGCTTCCATATCTTGGCTACTGTAAATAGTGCAGTGATAAACATAGGGGTGCATATGTCTTTTTCAAACTTGAGTGCTGCATTCTTGGGGTAAATTCCTAGAAGTGGAATTCCTGGGTCAAATGGTATTTCTATTTTGAGCATTTTGAGGAACCTCCATACTGCTTTCCACAATGTTTGAACTAATTTACATTCCCACCAGCAGTGTAGGAGGGTTCCCCTTTCTCCACAACCTCGCCAACATTTGTTGTTGTTTGTCTTTTGGATGGTAGCCATCCTTACTGGTGTGAGATGATATCTCATTGTAGTTATAATTTGCATTTCTCTGATGACAAGCATTGTGGAGCATCTTTTCATGTGTATTTTGGCCATCTGAATTTATTCTTTAGAGAACTGCCTGTTTAGCTCCTCTGCCCATTTTTAAATTGGATTATTTGCTTTTTGTTTGTTGAGGTGTGTGAGCTGTTTATATATTTTGGATGTCAACCCTTTATCAGATCTGTCATTTTCGAATATATTCTCCCATACTGTAGGATACCTTTTTGTACTATTGATGGTGTCCTTTGCTGTACAGAAGCTTTTCAGCTTGATATAGTCCCATTTGTTCATTTTTGTGTTTGTTTCCCTTGCCTGGGGAGATATGTTCAAGAAGAGGTCACTCATGTTTATGTCTAAGAGATTTTTGCCTATGTTTTTTTCTAAGAGTTTTATGCTTTCATGACTTACATTCAAGTCTTTGATCCATTTTGAATTTACTTTTGTGTATGGGGTTAGACAGTGATCTAGTTTCATTCTCTGACATGTAGCTGTCCAGTTTTGCCAGCACCATCTGTTGAAGAGACTGTCATTTCCCCATTGTATGTCCATGGCCCCTTTATCGAATATTAGTTGACCATATATGTTTGGGTTAATGTTTGGAGTCTCTATTCTGTTCCATTGGTCTGTGTCTCTGCTCTTGTGCCAGTACCAAATTTTCTTGATTTCTATGGCTTTGTAGTAGAGCTTGACGTTGGGGAGTGAGATACCCCCCACTTTATTCTTCCTTCTCAGGATTGCTTTAGCTATTTGGGGTCTTTGGTGTTTCCATATGAATTTTTGAACTATTTGTTCCAGTTCATTGAAGAATGCTGTTGGTAGTTTGATAGGGATTGCATCGAATCTGTATATTGCTTTGGGCAGCATGGCCATTTTGACGATACTAATTCTTCCTAGCCAGGAGCATGGGATGAGTTTCCATTTGTTAGTGACCTCTTTAATTTCTCTTAAGAGTGTCCTGTAGTTTTCAGGGTATAGGTTTTTCACTTCCTTGGTTAGGTTTACTCCTATGTATTTTATTCTTTTTGATGCAGTTGTGAATGTAATTGTTTTCTTGATTTCTCTTTCTATTAGTTTATTGTTAGTGTATAGGAAAGCGACAGATTTCTGTGTGTTAATTTTCTATCCTGTGACTTTGCTGTATACTGATATCAGTTCTAGTAGTTTTTGAGTGGAGTCTTTAGGGTTTTTTATGTACAATATCATGTCATCTGCAAATAGTGACAGTTTAACTTCTCCTTTACCAATCTGGATTCCTTGTATTTCTTTGTTTTGTCTGATTGCCGTGGCTAGGACCTCCAGTAATATGTTGAATAACAGTGGGGAGAGTGGGCATCACTGTCTTGTTCCCAATCGCAGAGGTAAAGCTTTCAGCTTCTCGCTGTTCAGTATGATGTTGGCTGTGGGTTTATCATATAAGGTATATCATACCTTTATTATGTTTATAATATAAGGTATATCATACCTTTATTATGTTGAGGTACTTGCCCTCTATACCCATTTTCTTGTGAGTTTTTATCATGAATGGATTTTGAATTTTATCGAATGCTTTTTCAGCATCCATGCAGATGATCATGTGATTTTTGTCTTTCTTTTTGTTGATGTGGTGGATGATGTTGATGGATTTTCGAATGTTGTACCATCCTTGCATCCCTGGGATGAATCCCACTTGGTCATGGTGTATGATCCTTTTGATGTATTTTTTAATTCGGTTTGCTAATATTTTGTTGAGTATTTTTGCATCTATGCTCATCAGGGATATTGGTCTGTAGTTTTCTTTTTTGGTGGGGTCTTTCCTGGTTTTGGTATTAGGGTGATGTTGGCTTCATAGAATGTGTTTGAAAATATTCCCTACTCTTCTATTTTTTATAAAACTTTAAGGAGAATGGGTATTATGTCTTTTCTGTATGTCTGATAAAATTTCGAGGAAAATCCATCTGGTCTGGGGGTTTTGTTCTTTTGTAGTTTTTTGATTACCGCTTTAATTTCATCACTGGTAATTGGTCTGTTTAGATTTTCTGTTTCATTCAGGGTCAGTCTTGGTAGGTTGTATTTTTCTAGGAAGTTGTCCATTTCTCCTAGGTTTCCCAGCTTGTTAGCATATAGGTTTTCATAGTATTCTCTAATAATTCTTTGTATTTCTGTGGGGTCCGTCATAATTTTTCCTTTCTTGTTTGTGATTCTGTTGATGTGTGTTGACTCTCTTTTACTCTTGATAAGTCTGGCTAGAGGCTTATCTATTTTGTTTATTTTCTCGAAGAATCTGCTCGTGGTTTCATTGATTTTTGCTTTTGTTTTATTCTTCTCAATTTTATTTATTTCTTCTCTGATCTTTATTATATCCCTCCTTCTGCTGACCTTAGGCCACATTTATTCTTCTTTTTCCAATTTTGATACTTGTGACATTAGACCATTCATTTGGGATTGTTCTAACTTCTTTAAATATGCCTGGATTGCTATATACTTTCCTCTTTAGACTGCTTTTGCTGTATCCCACAGAATTTGGGGCTTTGTATTGTTGTTGTCATTTGTTTCCATATATTGCTGGATCTCCAATTTAATTTGGTCATTGATCCATTGATTATTTAGGAGCATGTTGTTAAGCCTCCATGTGTTTGTGAGCCTTTTTACTTTCTTTGTACAAATTATTTCTAGTTTTATGCCTTTGTGGTCTTAAAAGTTGGTTGGTAGGATTTCAATCTTTTGTAATTTACTGAGGCTCTTTTTGTGGTCTAGTATGTGGTCTATTCTGGAGAATGCTCCATGTGCACTTGTGAAGAATGTGTACCCTATTGCTTTTGGATGTAGAGTTCTATAGATGTCTATTAGGTCCATCTGTTCTAGTGTGTTGTTTAGTGCCTCTGTGTCTTTACTTATTTTCTGTCTGGTTGATCTGTTCTTTGGAGTGAGTGGTGTGTTGAAGTCTCCCAGAATGAGTGCATTGCATTCTATTTCCTCCTTTAATTCTGTTAGTATTTTTTTCACATATGTTGGTGCTCCTGTATTGGGTGCATATATATTTATAATGGTTATATTCTCTTGTTGGACTGAGCCCTTTATCATTATGTAATGTCCTTCTTTATCTTTCGTTACTTTCTTTATTTTTAAGTCTATTTTGTCTGATATTAGTATTGCAACACCTTCTTTTTTCTCTCTCTTGTTTGCATGAAATATCTTATTCCATCCCTTGACTTTAAGTTTGTGCATGTCTTTGGGTTTGAGGTGAGTCTCTTGAAAGCAGCATATGAATGGGTCTTGCTTTTTTATCCATTCTGTTACTCTGTGTCTTTTTATTGGTGCATTCAGTCCATTTACATTTAGGGTGATTATTGAAATGTATGTACTTATTGCCATTGCAGGCTTTGTTTTTTGTTACCAAAGGTTCAAGGTTAGCTTCTTTACTATCTTACTGTCTACCTTAACTCGCTTATTTAGCTATTATAAACACGGTCTGATCATTCTTTACTTCTCTCCCTTCTTATTCCTTCTCCTCCCTTCTTTATATGTTGGGTGTTTTGTTCTGTGCTCTTTTTAGGAGTGCTCCCATCTAGACCAGTCCCTGTAGGATTCCCTGTAGAGGTGGTTTGTGGGAGGCAAATTCCCTCAACTTTTGCTTGTCTGGGAATTGTTTAATCCCTCCTTCATATTTAAATGATATTCGTGCTGGATACAGTAGTCTTGGTTTGAGGCCCTTCTGTTTCATTGCATTAAGTATATTATGCCATTCTCTTCTGGCCTGTAGGGTTTCTGTTGAGAAGTCTGATGATAGCCTGATGGGTTTTCCTTTGTAGGTGACCTTTTTTTTCTCTCTGGCTGCCTTTAATACTTTGTCCTTGTCTTTGATCTTTGCCATTTTAATTATTATGTGTCTTGGTGTTGCCCTATTTGGATCCCTGGTCATGGGAGTTCTGTGTACCTCTGTGGTCTGAGAGGCCATTTCCTCCCCTAGTTTGGGGAAGTTTTCAGCAATTATTTCTTCAAAGACACTTTCTATCCCTTTTTCTCTCTCTTCTTCTTCTGGTACCCCTATAAAGCGGATATTGTTCCATTTCGATTGGTCACTCAGTTCCCTTAAAATTCTTTCATTCCTGGAGATCCTTTTATCTGTCTCTACATCAGTTCTCTGTTTTCTAGTCCATTAATGGTCTCTGCATCTCATCCATTCTCTTTTGAAGTGCTTCCAGAGCTTGTTTTATTTCTGTATTCTCCCTCCTTAGTTCTTGCATATTTCTCTGCAAGTCCATCAGCATGGTTATGACTTTTGTTTTGAATTCTTTTTCAGGAAGACTGGTTAAATCTATCTCCCCAGGTTCCTTCTCAGGGAAAAATGTAGATGTCGAAGCTGTGTGGGTTAGTCTTGTCTGGATCAATTTTTTTGCCTTTTCATGTTGATAGGTGCAGAGGGGTGCTATTGATGCATCTATCAGCTGGGAGAGTGAAGACTCTTTCCACTTGGCTCCTGGCCTTTCTTTGCTGTGACAACTGCGACCCCTAGTGGCTTGTGTGGGGCAATTGAGTGTAGACTGGGTCTTTGTATCTTTCCAGGCTGGTGTGGAGGAAGCTCCCTTACTGTGGGCGTGGCCAGCCTCAAGCTCCTGCTCTGCTATGGTGGGGCCCTGGAGGGGTAATGGACAGGGGGCTGTTTGGCTGTTTACCTCCCTGAGGGGTCTCAGAGCTGTTGCCTAGGGGGTTAGTGTGCCCGGTGTTCCCTGGAATTTCCAGCTGCTGGACTGTGACCCAGGATGCTTCCGTCCAGCTGTGGGGTCCCTGTCCCTTTAAGACTTTCAAAAAGCACTCACTTTTCTTTGTCACAAGGGTGCCGACTTCGGGACCCGCTCACAGGTCTTACTGTCCTGTTTCCCTAGTTTCCAGCACCCCGCGCATGCACTGTCTGCGCTCTGGTGCAGATGGCTAGGGCTATGTGTTTCGCAGTCCTGGGCTCCCTCTCCCTCCCCACTCTGACTCCTCTCCTCCCGCCGGGAACTGGGGTGAGGGGCCTCAGGTCCCACTGGGCTGCAGCTTGTATCTTACCCCTCTCACCATGCGCTGGGTTCTCGCACGTGTGGATGTAGTCTGGCTGTTGTCCTGTGTCTTCTGGTCTCTCTTTCAGGATTAGTTGTATTTGTTGTATTTTCAAAAATATATGTTTTTAGGAGGAGATTCCCACTGTTCTACTCACGCCGCCATACTGACTCCGCCCCTCTAGATGGTAATCTTACTCATGGCAACTCCATGCTCCAAGGAGAGTGTGTCCCACTTTAGCACACGCTCATGATTCACCCGTCTTCCGGGTCTCGAAACAAAACGCTATATTGATGTTTTTAAAGAATAACAGACATACAATAACATGCATACAATTAAAGTTTTTGAAGAAAATTTCTCTAGAGATAAAAAGAGAAAATTTCAAATAGGAGTGAGTAACATTTTTTCTCTTATTGGTGAAATTTCAAGCAGATGAGGAAATTAAATCTGAAACATCAATCACCACAAAAGTGTTTCTGTGATTAGCCAGTTTAGATTTTCATTTGTAGAACTGCTAACCATGGAGGGTGTTCAGAACTCATTCACTTTTTGTAAACATTTATCATTGACATGATATCTTTGATGAAATTTAGAAATCTTTCTTGCTTCCTTATTGAAAATATGCTCTAAGACATGTTGAAAGATGCCATTATTGTGTTCTAATAAAGTTTATAAAAGCAAAAAAGGAAGAAAAGTGAGTAAGTAGAGTAGGCAAAGTAACTATTCTCAGAAGAATTTCTGATTTTGTTTATATTTTAATCTAAAAGTAAAGCATACCAAGTGAAATAAATTTGAAAACAATATATACCAAATATACTTCAAAATATACTTTGTAGGGAGATGAGATAAGTGTGCCTTTGGACTTATTTATTGCCAATAAATCTCCTAAGTGGATTTAGCAAGTAGTACTTACATGAACTTTTTGAATATTGCATTTATATCGCATCCTTTTCAATATTTATTATGGATTAATTTTTTATATTTTATTTAAAAACATATAGCAGGTGGAAATTATATCACACTAGGACAGAAATTTTCATTTTGGATGCGTGATATTGACCATCTTTTCAAATGATTATTGATCATTTTTGTTACCTCTTTTATTAATTACTACAGTACAATAAGTGTGGTACAATTACCATCTCCCAAATTTGTAACTTCTCTTTAAATTTTTGGGGTTTAGTTGGATAAACAAATGTTTAATTTTATACAGAATTCATATATATTTCCTTTAAAAAAGTGGTTCAGAAACTGCCTGCAAAATAGTATTGCTTGAGAACTTTTAAAAAATATTATGTAGGCTCCAGACCAGACAAATATCCTTAAAGGTTTATCTATTGCATTAATGTTTTCAATACAAAATGTGTTTTGCTTTGTTGATCCTCTATATTAGAAAACTTATTTTATTTAATTAATTTCTGTTCTTGTTTATCTCCTTACTACTACTTTCTGTGTATTGTTCTTTTTCAGCATTGAGCTTATTGCTTAGTTCATTAAACTTTAGCCTTTATTTCAAGGTACTATAAACACTTAAACTTCCAACCAGTGTCTAAATATGTAAGACAAGTTTATCTCACATTTATTAATATATAACATTTTAATTACTGTTCATCTGGAGGTAGTCCTGAAGTTTAATTTTATCACCTTTTATCTTTTAGTAATTAATTTTGCTTTTAATTAAGTGCATGAATAATTTGAGACATTATTAATTTCAAAAATTTTAATACATGGATAATTTTAGGTAATTTTTTATTTTTATTTTTTTGCTTCATTGTAATTTAATCGTTAATACTTTTTTTTGCAATTGAATGAAGGCCAAATGATCAACTTCATTATTCACAGCACTAATTTAGAGGATGTAATTCAGTGTGAGAGCCAAATAAGTCAGCTAGCGGAAACCCAGACTAGAGCAAATTACACACATGTTCTGTAGTAGTCCTATGAAAAATAAGCACAAACTGTATATTTTCCCTGGACAGATTGGCTCTTAACAGAAAGAAGAATGATGGAGTCGACCTGAGCATACTATCTTCTGAAATTTCTCAAGCAGGTCTGCCACTGTACCTTCCTATTATGCTCCCTTGACATAAAATAATTCTTAGCAGTACAGAAGAAACGTTAACTAATAATTTTCCTAAATTTTGTTCTTAACCCATTGATTGGGCTTAACTTTAGACCAAGGATGTGACTTTACTCTTTTAGGGTTGAGACCAACAGTCTGTGGGACCAGTCTGGCTCACACGTTCATATTCTTCATTTTTGATCACTGCTGTCCTGGGCATCCTTCTGGGGCTGGTAATAGAAGTTTAGATACTTCCCTATGAAACAACTCATCTGAGTCACAACAGTATATTGATGAACTCACACAAACCCATGCTTACATACCATAATATAAATGTAAGCTGATTTCTATTTTCCATCCCAAATTATGTACAGTCAAATTTTCTACAATAACATGTGAGAGATACTGCAAGATTTCAAGAGATAAAAATGAAGGCTTAAAGACACTCCACAATGAAATAATAAGAGAAAAATTTTGAAATGTTCTCCTAGTGTCAATTTTTCAAGGAGAAATTAAAACCTAGAACAAATTGTGAGCTTACATACAAAACACTGATGTTCAAAGAATTAAAATCCTTAATTATTGTTATTTTTGCCCTCATGAGTTAAAAATCTAAAATTTTACTGAAATTCAAAATATTTTTGAAATTATTCCTATTGTCAGTGTCAATCATATATATTCTCAGTGCCTACGTTGGTTTGTGATTTCCCATGCACAGCAGAGAAAGTTGTTTCTTCACTGAAATAGTGGTGTTATTTCAGTTTCGGGCACATAGTGCCAAGTTTCTGATAAACCTCCAGTTTTCAAAAGGTTACTGAGCTTTCCCAGTTAGACCTTTGCTTCTCTCCCCACTCCCCTTGCTTTCCTCTCTCATGGTTCTATTCCTTGGATACTCCCCTTCCTTTTCCTTTCCTTTCTTTCTCTTCCCATCTCTACGTGCTTCATTTTCTTCTGTTCCCTTCCCATCCTTCTTTTCCCATGTCTCCCTCCATTCCCTTACTTTCCCAGCAAAATCTCTGAGGACATGGACAGTGAGCAGGGTTTGGGAGCCATGTTGAGGCATGGGTCAGTATTTCTGGAGGCTAGGACATGGTGAACAGGTGGCAGGCAGAAGAAATGTGGTTGAGACTCAAATTGAAATATAACCTTCAAATAAAATAACTCAGTATTTGATAGCCTTTAAATAAATCACTAGTAAAGTCCGTTCTCTCCATTGCTGATAAGGTGATTATTTAAAAATGTATAATAAAATGTTACTCTGTCTAAACAACAGTATTACTTGCTCTAAGAGCCTACCTTGTGCTACCATTCTACCACCTGAATCCTACCAGGGGGAAGATAAAGGATATCAGAATCTTTTGTGATATATTCACATTGTACATACCTTTATAACATTTGCCTAGTGTTATATGGCAAGTACTTGTACAATTTAGAGTCAGTGTTTTCATTTTGCATCTTGTAAGATTAGCAATGCCTGATACATGAGAGTGTGTGATGTGATGTGTGTAAATTCTACAGTAATTCAGTAATCTGAAATATTTGATTAATTTTCTAACTCCATAAAGGAGTTAATCTATACTTTAAGTGGTCCCTTAGAATGAATACAATATGAATCTATGTTTCATTTTAGAATACCTAAGATCAGCCTATTTGTGAATTGCTTGAGTCACTTATGGGCTATCTTCAGTAGCAAAAGGGAATTTCATGTAAATAGTTCTATGGAAAGTAATTATATCTTTAATTTGTTTTTTATAAATACCATGTAATGGATAAAGTTAAATCCTCCTAAAACACCAAGTTTACTCATCATTTTGATATTTTGCTTTATTACCAGAACACTTTCCTTCTACCCTAGGGATAACATTAACCATTAGGTAGTAATCTTTTCCTACTCTGATGTTTTGAATAACTAAGAAAATAATGACAAATAGCTTTATTCATGTTGTAATGATAATATCTTCCATTATTGATCACAGAATTTGTGCCACATAGATAGATAGATGATGAATGAATAGATGAATAGATATAGATGGATTGATAGATCTAAATATGAATATCTGTATATTTATATATAAAACCTCTTTTAATACTCATAAACCTTTTGAGAGAGATAGTATCACTGCTTTATAAATGAGGAAGCGGAACTTTACAGAGGTCATTAGAGCCAGTAAGTCATGGATCTGGATTTAAGCCTCAGACCATCTCCAAAGCACATTTACTCAAATATAAATAACGCTGGCACAGAGAAGGCAAATAGTGACTCTGTGGCATCTTACTACACTGATGGACAGTGACTGCAGTGGGGTATATGGGGGTGGTCTCGATAATATGGGTGAATGTAAGAAAGTTTCATGAGAGTGTATATCAATCATATCTTAATAAAATCATATAAATAATGCTTTACTATAATTAATGGTAGGGAAAAGAAAGAAAAAAATGAGAAAAAAAAGTCTGTCATGATGGAATAGAATGCTTTAAAAGGGAAATCAACTTAAATCCTTAGGACTTAATTTTAATTAAATGTGCATATTGTAGATATTATGTTAATGGTAATCTCTTTTTTTACACTTTTTAAAATTGAAGTATCATTGATATATAATTTTATATTGGTTTCAGGTGTACAACAGTGATTTAACAGTTAATGGTGATCTTAATTTATATGTGAAAAACACAAAAATAAAATAAATAATACAACTTCCAGTGAAACGTACCTTATTAGATGCATGAGTTCAACCTCTGTTTAAATTGTTAGTGTTTTATTATTTTAAAATAACCTTAATTTAAGTCAATTTAGAAGCAAATACATCTATAGGCTTTCTGTGGTAGTGGTTAGGAGTTGGAGAATAGAGATAGCAGTGAATTGAAATAATTATTTTAAAAAGTTTCAAATAATTATTTTCTTCTTTTCTTTAACCCAAAGACAAACTTGTTTTGTTTTGGAATGTTATCTAATTATTTGTTCTTATGATAGCTACTTCCTATAGAAAAACTTGTAACAGAGGCATTTTAGGACACAGCAGACTGGATCATTTTTGAATGTATGTGCACATACAATCAAAGCAATCTGGAACAATAAGAAGCTGAGAAAAATGAAAATTCTGGGTTATTCATAAAAGTTAATCCTCAAAATATCTTTTTACTGGATTCTAAATGCACATACATAAAAAGTATTTCAGACAGAGAGAAAACCAGTATTAACACTTCTGTAAAATATACATTTTTAAAAAGTCTAAGAAAATTTCATAATCTAAAAAATTAAACTTATTTTATGCATAGCATGTGTAAGAACTCCATGAATCAGAGATTTACTATCATAATCTGAATTTCATAAATGTTAGAGAAATCAATAAATAATATTATAAAGCAAAAGAAAATACATAAAAATGTCTGTGGTAAGTTGTTAACATAATATTAAATACCATATACACATACATAACTGAACAACAGTATTCTGCAATTTCAAAATTAATTAAAGGTGTTTCTGTGTCTAATGTAAAGGTGACAACTTGTTTCTAATGGCCTCTGGGGCTCCAGTTACTTACAGTAAATCTAAAGTTTTGGAATCTGTAAATATTAGGTGAGGCCTTGTGCAGTTGTTAGAGTAGAAATAATTTGATTTTGAAAACATCATTTTTAAATGATCCAAACTAATAGAATCTGAAGTATCAAAAGGAGTACCAGCTAATTACAAAGTGGTGTGTGTTTGTTTAATTATTTTTCTATCCTCACTTCAAACTAACTAGAAATAGAGAATATTAAAAGAGGCCTCTGTGTTTACGGAAAAAGAAAAAAAGAATAATCTACAGACATTTTCACTTTCTTTCCAAACTAAGCTTAACTGATTTTGAAATACTGAAGTTTGACTCCTGCCTATCTGGTGTAGAATTTGAAACTGTGGTCAAGTGCAATTATAAAAATCAGACTTAGGTTTTGGTTGTACATACAAACTAATTATTTTTAAAAGTTATTGCAGTCACAAGTTTCCCAAATAGATATGATAAAGGGTAGGAAGGCTATTATTAATATATGTAAATATTTTTCTTTGACAGTTTCCTCCCCTGATTTGGTTACTGTAACTTCTGGATCAGTTATCCAATTTTGTTATTTTTGTGTGTGTGTATCATGATAGCCATCTATTTGGGAATTTTTTTCTTTCTGGAAAGTTTTTGTAAATTCTGATTTCATACCGACATTTTTGTTACTTTCAAATTTCTTTTTGTTTGTTATAGGAAGATCTGTATTTCAAGAGAGAGTCTCCAACACTGATTCATTCATGATACATTTTGCTATTTCTGGAGCTAATAAATGCTTCATTTTTTCCCTTAGATTTCTATGTGTTCTTTTTTAATTTTCTCCAACAGTCTTAGATTCTCACAGCTTTCATCCTTTGAAATCATCCTAATACTAACATTTCATATTTCCTGTGTTGAATACCCTGTTTCTGGGGCACAATGTCTCCCTCTTTCATTATCTACTACTACATTTTGATGCAGTGGATTGTTCAGTATGTTTCTGAGAAATGGTATATGGAAATCTTCATTTTCTAAGAAATTTGATATCTGAAAACATTTGTTTTATCTTCTGATAGAATAGTATGACATATAGTATGTCTCTATATAGAAGCATATTATGATATGTATGTACTATGAATATGTACTTTATGCACTATGAATGACTATATGAAAACACACTATATGCCAGATATTTATTTAGTATTTCTCAGTATAAAATTCCAGTTTTGAAATCCATTTTAATCAAAATTTTGATGTCTATAGTCTCTAGCTTCCTATACCATTATTGAGAAGAAAAAAATGTCAATTTCTCATCAAACCATTGGCTGAGATCATTTTTCTTCTTTCCGTGAATTTTAATGATTTTCCCTTTGTTCAAGTTGTTTTAAAATTTTATTGTGATGTGCCTTGGTGTACATTGTATTTAAATCTATTGTTACTGGTTATTCATACTTCTGTCTGGTGACTCATGCTATTTAGATCTATTTGGTCAATAACTGTCTAGTCTCCTGCAAGGTCAGGAAGATAGTAGTTGTGTGGTTTGCTCTTTGGTGGACATCTGAGAAGAGGGAGGGAGAGTGAGTGAGGAACAAAAATTTCCAAAGACTCCCTCATCAAGCTTTTCATCTATTTTGCTGTTTATCTCTACACCACATGCCTGCTTTCTCTGTCTCTTATTCTCAGGTCCTTGTGGTTTCTCAAGTTCTATGACGTTGTATGAGCTAACTAACTTCAGTGAGTGTCTTCCCTAGGAGAAAGTTTTATTTTAACATCCTGCACTATACCAAGGCAATTGTCACTCATTTGCTGGCTATGTCCCCAAAATATATTGAAACTTAGAATCGTTTTTATATATTCACGTTTTTGAAGTATATAAGTTAGATACATTAAAATGCATACATTTAAGAGTATAATTTGATGACTTTTTGAAAAATATATATAGTCATGTAACTACCATTGTGGCACTACACAGCATATTTCCATCATGTCAGGTGTCTTTTATAGTCAGTCACCTCACCCCAACATAAGCATTCACTGATCAGTTTTACATCATTAATCACTAGTTTTGCTTGTTTTAGAAATCATAAAATTCTTCAATATGCACTTACTCAATTTTGTTTATTTTGTAAAGCAGAATTATTTAAGAAACGCCCTTGTCATAAGGTAACAGTAGTTCATCAATGAAAGTATTAAAAAAAAAAATAACTTAGAGATCCTTTTCATGCCATCAAAACAGGAGTACATTCTGGGTTATTTCCCCCAAACACTCACTGTATAAATGATATCCAAGATCCTAATGAAGTAATCATCTGGAGTAATGGACAATATATATTGTATTACTGCTTTTCCTGATTCTTTTTCCTGGATTTGTTCCAAGATGAGGTAACAGATAAAAAAAATGTATGTCTAACACACTGTATTGTTTAATTAACCTTTGTGTGACTGATTTATATCAAAGGCATGCATTTGAACATATGTAAAATATATATTTTCATCACTATGGATTTATTGTTATTTTATTCTGATGCAATTTTGAAAATTCTGAAATGTATAATATTCTGCACCTGACCAAAAAAACTTGGTAAGAAATCTACTACCAGATTTAAAAATGCAAATCTGGGCCGTGATGAAGTTTCTTCCATCAGTGACTGAGAAAACAATAGGTTAATTTCACATTGGGCAGCATTTTAGGTGAACACTAATGGAGTCAGTCTCTTCAAAGAGTGAGGTATCTGTAGATTTCTGTGCACTGACCTGAGAAAGAGGGGGCCTCGATTCTACATCTAGTTCTTCTGATATCTATTACTAGATGAAAACGAGAGAGACAGTTAAGCTCTCTAAATTGAAATTTAAAAAACAGTAAGGTATATTGGCTATGAATTATAATCCTCTAGAATTCTCACTTTTATTTTCAAGTTTTGATCAGATTTCTGGTTCAGGAGAGGTTTGTATAAAGAAAAAATCAAAGATATTTCTTGACGGAAAACTGTGGGGTAGGTAAGATGGAGGAGAAGGCAGATAGAAGATAGGAATAATTTATTCAGGGATGAAAGTGTTACAATTTTAAATATGAATATTAACAAAATAGCCTTGAACATGGAAATGATAGGATTTCTTGTATAACCTGGTAGTTTTTAGGAACCATTTAAAGAATAAACTGAAAATTTTTGGATTGCACAAAAAATGAAAATAAACTGTTACAGACTGATGAGGTTTTAAACTATCCATTTATTTTTACCACTAAATTAGTTTAAACCTTAATACTGAGACCCAATTGGTTTGAAAATACAGACTGTATTCTATATTCCTTATTTAGCTTCAGTTTTTCAGTATGTCATTCAAAACAGACTGAAACAATTTGTAAAATTTAGATTGAAGTTGGTAAAAAGGAAGACAACTACCTCTGAGATCAGTTTTCTGAAATTTGATATTTTATGGTTTATAGCATGTCTGATAATTGACTATGAATTAATAGTGAGTTAAGAAAATGATTCTGAAAGTTCACTCTATTTTGAGGACAATTTTTGTTTTCGATACTAAGCAGCGGATATTTCCTAGATATAATTCTTTTTCCTAGTAAATAAAAAGAAAGTATCTCACTCTTCTTAAATTGCCATAAGGCCACTTGTTTATGTATTGACTTTGGCATTTTTGTTACAATGCTTTATTTTTTTTAATTGTTAGTATATTATGAATAAGTAATGAAATTCAGCTCATAAAACTTACATATAAAGTTATTACTTCTAAGTAGGCTAAATTTGCATTTTTTAATTATTCAGGTTGCTTACAAATGTAAATGACATTTTAAGTATTAATGATATTGATGTGTCTACTGAGCAATATTTTTCCAAAGAAAATATCCTATTTATTTTCAGGATAAGAAATGAGGGCTTTCAGAGCATTTGTGGTTGTTTAGAATGTAAAGATCTCAAGTGTGCATGTAAAAGATTCATCAAGTATATCTTATGAGATGGATGCATAAATACTTATAGAGAATTATTTACTTGAATAATTATCGCATTTCTTAATTTCAATATATTAAAATTTTTCCTCATGATAACATTTCCTTAGAAAGACAATTTGACCATTAAAGGAATATTTACATAACAAAGAAAAAGCTCTATTAAAGTAAATTAAAATACTCCCAGATGGGAATTCCTCATATCAGATTTGTAATTTAATATTTTATTCGAACTGCAATGTGTCAAGAAACTAGATAGCACAAGATGATCTGAGTTAATACCAGTTAAAAGACTATTACAATGGTCCAGATAATAAATGCTGATAAATTGAATTGGTCTTGGCAATAAAAATGGCAAGATATACCTAGATTAAAGAGATAATCGGGGAGTAAATCCATACACATGATATATAAGATAAGAGTAAAAGAGAAAGATGTAATAGAATACATTCAGATTTCTACTTCTGTTAAAACAGGTCAAAGGAATCTTGATAGGGTTTGCAGTGAATCTAGTTGGCTTTTGGTGTGTATTGACATTTTAACAATATTAATTCTTCCAGTCTATAAACACAGGCTACCCTTCCATTAATTTGTGTCGGCTTCAATTTCTTTCATCAACATTTTAATAGTTTTCAGAGTAGAGATGTTTCACTTCTTTAGTTAAATATTCCTTAGTATTTTATTGATTTTGATGCCATTGTAAATGAGGTAGATATCTTTTTCTTTTTCAGAAAATTCATTGCGAGTGTACAGAATACTACTGATGTTTTATGTTAATTTTGTACACTACAACCTTACTGAATACATTGATTAGATACAGCAGTTTTTGGTGGAGTCTTTAGAATTTTCCATATTAGAAAAACAACTTGAATAAAGGAAAAAATGTCATCTGCAAATAGATACAGTTTTACTTTTTCCTCTCCCATTCTGATGTCTTTTCATTCTTTTTCTTTCTGAGTGTTCTGGCTAGAAATTCCAGTACTATGTTGGATAGGGGTGGTGAGTGAAGGCACCTTTGCCTTGTTCTTGCTCTTGAAGGAAAAGTTTTCAATATTTCCTCATTGAGTGTGAAATGAACTGTGGATTTGTCATATATGGTATTTATTATGTTGAAGTACATTCTTTCATACTTAATTTGTTAAGAGTTTTAGCATGAAAGAATGTTGAATTTGCCAAATGCTTTTTCTGCATCTATTGAGATGATCATATGATTTGTGACTTGTGCAATAAGGTGGTATCATTCCCTGAGCTAGTGAACATGGAGAAATACTAGATTTGGGGGAACACAATTATGTTTTTGATTTGATATTTGTTGAGTTGGAAGTATTTTTCAAACATCAAGGAAGTGGGTCTAATTTTTCCAAAGAAAACTGTGGACCTAGTGATGTAAACTTGAAAAATGTGTAAATGCTAAATTTCCTGGAAAGAGAGTATAACGTGTGTAAAAAAATAGGACCTAGGGAAGTATTTTGAAGAACTGACTGCAATATTTATCAGAAGCCTAGTAGATAAAGATTAATAAACAAAGGGGACAGGAAAATTAACTGGGGAAGAAAGAAGTATTTCAAGAATTTCAATCTCCATGTGGTTAAAGTAAAGATAGGTACAAGGTAAAATGTAAATCTTCTAAAGGCATGGTTGAATCACTGATCACTGTCATCTAATCATTGAATCAGTAGAAACAATTGTGCCCCTGGAGGCAGGGAAGTCTATGTATGATGAGATTACATTTGACCTTGGGTATTAAAGATGAACAGAAGTTTGCCCATATGACAAAGTGAGAAAGCAGTTTAGGAGGAAGGAGTAACATGTACAAGAACACAGACTAGAAAAGGACAAAACATAGATTAAGGAATGAGAGATGTGGTTTGGGCTTAGATTTTGAAGAATTATGAAGGCAGGGAAATGCTGTAACGCCATAACTATCAAAGTGATCAAAATATTGGCACTGAAATCCATTATTTTGTCCTTTATCTGCTGCTGTAATTTATGCAATTAACAAATTGATTCCCATTTTCTTGCACGTTTTTAGATTGATGTTCCACAGTTCATCTAAAATAAAGTATCTTGAAAATATCAGACATCATATATTGCTGTCCAAGATCAACTGCCATTGTAAAATTTGATATCTTCACATATCTTTGAAGAAGCCTGGATACAGGCTCTTAATAATCCCCATTTTCACTACATTATATTAAGGACAGTTATTTATCTTCTAGCTTGCAGAGTAAATTAAGTCTTTATTCCATTGTTTTCTGCTTAGCATGAAACCCAGCAGTTAAAATGTTTCTGAAAATTATTTTCAAATACACTGACAGGAAATAAAAATCAAATCCATAGTTTATGCCTATTAAAAATACATACAAAATATATGTAATAATTAGTTACCAACATATGAAGAAATAGTGCACTAAAGAGCTACTGGAAAATAACCTGCATAGAAATAATTCACTTTAATATATTACTGATTTTTACAATGTTTCCTCTCTCATTCTTTATTAATGGGAATATTTACATTCAAATAGACATCATTTGTTTTTAGGAATTCATCTGCTCCTGATGTTTATTCTCTACCTACTATTCAATCTTCAGTTTATAGCACAAGCATCGGTTGCAGGAAAATGATTAGGATGTCACTAAAGTTTGTGCCTTCAGATGAGAAATATGGTACATTTTGAGTACTGTGTAACTGGGAACCTAATGTTGTATTCATTCAAATTGTTTCAAATTAAAATAAGCAAGGACTGAGAAATTTAAACAAAATGACACGTTGTTTTATCTTAACTGATATACCGCTATGTGGTATCATATATAGCTTTTTAAAACATGCCACTTGTTCTCCAGAAATATAATCAGAATATGATAGACATGATAAAAAAATCATGTTTGAAAACTCATAAATTGCAGAGCTACAAGATCGACATGGTAACAATGTGTTTCTATTGCTCTGTTGTACAAGTAAATCCCTGTTTATGGGATTGAGAATTAGTATTTACCAGAAGTAAATGTAAATTAATCGAAGTAATTCTGCATAGCATTGATATATAGAGATTTTACATGTTACATATTTGTCAGTATGTAGACTATTACACCTCTTGTGTCTGTAATCACTGGAGATTTAAGTTCATGGGGAGAAAATGTGACTAATAGAGCAGTGTGTTGCATTGCCTTGTGATAAAACCAAATGCTACAATGTGTTCCATTTCAACAGCAAAACTACTAATCTAATGGAAATGTTACTGTTCTAAGCAGTATTAGTGTTATTGTAGAATACAATGGAAATGCCTGCATTAATATAATTTGGCAAGAAAAATGACAGCTAAGGAATTTTTTTTTATTTTGGGATCATTAATACACAATCACATGAGCAACATTGTGGTTACTAGATTCTCCTCATTATCAAGTCCCCACCACACACCCTATTACAGGCACTGTCGTCAGCATAGTAGGATGCTATAGAGTCACTACTTGTCTTTTTTGTGCTATACTACCTTCCCCATGCCCACCTACATTATGTGTGTTAATTGTAATGCTCACTATTCCCCTTATTCCTGCGTTCCCACCCACCCTCCCCAGTTCTTTTCCCTTTGGTAACTGTTAGTCCATTCTTGGATTCTGTGAGTTTGCTGCTGTTTTGTTCCTTCAGGTTTTGCTTTGTTCTTATACTCAACTGATGAATGAAATCATTTGGTACTTGTCTTTTTCCACCTGGCTTATTTCACTGAGTATAATACCGTCTAGCTCTATCCATGTTGCTGCAAATGGTAGGATTTGTTTTTTTCTTAAGGCTGAATAATATTCCACTGTGTATATGTACCACATCTTCTTTATACATTCATCTACTGATGGACACTTAGGTTGCTTCTGTACCTTGGCTATTGTAAATAGTGCTGCAATAAACATAGGTGTGCATATGTATTTTTGAAACTGGGCTCCTGGATTCTTAGGGTAAATTCCTAGGAGTGGAATTCCTGGATCAAATGGTATTTATTTATTTCTTATTTTTATTCATTTATTTTTATTAAGGTATTATTGATATACACTCTTATGAAGGTTTCACATGAAAAAAAGAAGTGGTTACTACACTTACCCATATTATCAAGTCCCTACCCATACCCCAATGCAGTCACTGTCCATCAGTGTAGTAAGATGTCACATATTCACTATTTGCCTTCTCTGGGTTACACTGTTTTCCCCATAGTCCCACACACCATGTGTGCTAAGCATAATACCCCTCAATCCACTTCTCCCTCCCCACCCACCCTACCACACCCCTCCCCTTTGGTAACCACTAGTTCCTTCTTGGAATCTCTGAGTCTGCTGCTATTTTGTTCCTTCAGTTTTGCTTTGTTGTTATACTCCACAAATGAGGGAATTCATTTGGCACTTCTTTCTATGCCTGGCTTATTTCACTGAGCATAATGTCCTCCAGCTCCATCCATGTTGTTGCAAATGGTAGGATTTGTTTCTTTTCTATGGCTGAACAGTATTCCATTGTGTATATGTACCACCTCTTCTTTATCCATTCATCTACTGATGGACACTTAGTTTGCTTCTATATCTTGGCTATTTCAAAAAGTGCTGTGATAAACATAGGGGTGCATATGTCTTTTTGAATCTGAGAAGTTGTATTCTTTGGGTAAATTCCAAGGAGTGGTATTCCCAGGTCAAATGGTATTTCTATTTTTAGTTTTCTGAGGAACCTCCATATTGCTTTCCACAATGATTGAACTAGCTTACATTCCCACCAGCAGTGTAGGAGGGTTCCCCTTTCTCCGCACCCTTGCCAGCATTTGTTGTTCCTAGTCTTTTCAATGCTGGCCATTTTTACTGGTGTGAGGTGATATCTTATTGTGGTTTTAATTTGCATTTCCCTGATGAATAGTGATGTGGAGTATCTTTTCATGTGTCTGTTGGCCATCTGAATTTCTTCTTTGGAGAAGTGTCTCTTTATATCCTCTTCTCATTTGTTAATCAGGTTACTTGCTTTTTGGGTGTTGAGGTGTGTAAGTTCTTTATATATTTTGGATGTTAACCTGTTGTGGGATATGACATTTACAAATATATTCTCCCATACTGTAGGATGCGTTTTTGTTATGTTGATGATGTCCTTTGCCATACAGAAACTTTTTAGATTCATGTAGTCCCATGAGTTCATTTTTGCTTTTGTTTCCCTTGCTTGGGGAGATGCATTCAGGGAGAAGTTGCTCATATTTATATAAAGGAAATTTTTGCGTATGTCATCTTCTAAGAGTTTTATGGTCTTTGATGCATTTCAAGTTTACTTTTGTGTATGGGGTTAGGCAATAATCGAGTTTCATTCTCTTGCTTGTAGCTGTCCAGTTTTGCCAACACCAGTTGTTGAAGAGGCAGTCATTTCCCCATTGTATCTCCACGGCTCCTTTATCATATATTAATTGACCATATATGCTTAGGTTTATATCAGGGCTATCTAGTTTTTTCCATTGTTCTATGGGTCTGTTCTTGTGCCAGTACCAAATTGTATTGATTTCTGTGGCTTTGTAGTAGAGCTTGAAGTTGGGGAGCATAATCCCCCAAATTTATTCTTCCTTCTCAGCATTACTTTGGCTATTCTGGTTCTTTTGTGGTTCCATATGAATTTTAGAATGATATTCTCTAGTTCATTGAAGAATGCTGTTGGTATTTTGATAGGAATTGCATTGTATCTGTAGATTGCTTTAGTCAGGATGGCCATTTTGACAGTATTAACTCTTCCTGTCTATGACCACAGGATTTGTTTCCATTTATTGGTATCTTCTTTAATTTCTCTCATTAGTGTCTTGTGGTTTTCAGAGTATAGGTTTTTCCCTTCATTTGTTAGGTTTATTCTTAGGTATTTTATTCTTTTTGATGCAACTGTGATTGCAATTGTTTTCCTGATTTCTCTCTCTGCTAGTTCATTGTTAGTGTATAGAAATGCCACAGATTTCTGCATATTAATTTTGTATTCTGCAACTTTGCTGAATTCAGATATTAGATCTAGTAGTTTTGGAGTGGATTCTCTAGGGTTTTTTAAGTACAATATTGTGTCATCTGCAAACAGGGACAGTTTACTTCTTCCTTGCCAATTTGGATGCCTTTTATTTCTTTGTGTTGTCTGGTTGCCTTGGCTAGGACCTCCAGAACTATGTTGAATAGAAGTGGGGAAAGTGGGCATCCTTGTACTGTTCCTAATCTTAAAGGAAAGGTTTTCAGCTTTTCACTGTTAAATATAATGTCGGCTGTGGGTTTGTCATATATGGCCTTTATTATTTTGAGGTACTTGCTCTCCATACCCATTTTGTGAGAGTTTTTATCATGAATGGATGTTGAGTTTTTCAAATGATATTTCAGCATCTATGGAAATGATCATGTGGTTTTTGTCCTTCTTATTGATATGGTGGATAATGTTGATGGGTTTTCGAATGTTGTACCATCTTTACATCCCTGGAATAAATTCTACTTGATCATGATGGATGATCTTTTTGATGTATTTTTGAATTTGGCTAGCTAATATTTTCTTGAGTATTTTTGCATCTATGTTCATCAAAGATATTGGTCTGTAATTTTCTTTTTATGTGGTGTCTTTGCCTAGTTTTGGTATTAGAGTGATACTTGTCTCATAGAATGAGTTTGGAAGTATTCCCTCTTTTTGTACTCTTTGGAAAACTTAAAGGAGGATGGGTATTAGGTCTTCACTAAATGTTTGATAAAATTCATCAGTGATGCCATCTGGTTCATGAGTTTTCTTCTTTAGTAGTTTTTTGATTACCAGTTCAATTTCATTGCTGGTAATTGGTCTGTTCAGATTTTCTGTTTCTTTCTGGGTCAGCCTTGGGAGGTTATATTTTTCTAGAAAGTTGTCCATTTCTTCTAGGTTGTCCAGTTTTTTAGCATACAATTTTCCTAGTATTCTCTCATAATTCTTTGTATTTCTGTGGTGTCTGTAGTGACTTTTCCTTTCTCAGTTTATGTGAGTATACTCTCTTTTTTTCTTGATAAGTTTGGCTAGGGGTTTATCTATTTTGTTAGTTTACTCAAAGAATGAGCTCTTGCTTTCATTGATTCTTTCTGGTGTTTCATTCTTCTCCATTATATTTATTTCTGGACTAACTTTATTGTGTCCCTCCTTCTACTGACTTTGGACCTCATTTGTTCTTCTTTCTCTAGTTTCATTAATTGTGAGTTTAGACTGCTCACATATGGGATTGTTCTTTTGTGAGGTAGGCCTGTATTGCAATGTATTTTCCTCTTAGCATGGCCTTTGATGAATCCCACAGATTTTGCATTGTTGAATTATTGTTGTCATTTGTCTCCATATATTGCTTGATCTCTGTTTTTATTTGGTCATTGATCCATTGTTATTTAGGAGCATGTTGTGAAGCCTCCATGTGTTTGTGGGATTTTTCATTTTCTTTGCATAATTTACTTCTAGTTTCATACCTTTGTAGTCTGAGAAACTGGTTGGTACAATTTTAATCTTTTTGAATTTACTGAGGCTCTTTTTGTGGCCTAGTATGTGATCTATTCTTGAAAATGTTCCATGTGCACTTGAGAAGAATGTGTATTCTGCTACTTTTGGGTGTAGAGTTCTATAGATGTCTGTTAGGTCCATGTGTTCTAATGTGTTGTTCAGTGCCTCTGTATCCTTATTTATTTTCTGTCTGGTTGATCTGTCCCTCAGAGGGAGTGGAGTGTTGAAGTCCCCTAGAATGAATGCATTGCATTCTATTTCCCCTTTTAATTGTGTTAGTATTTGTTTGACATATGTAGGTGCTCCAGTGTTCAGCACATAGCTATTTATAATGGTTATATCTTCTTGTTGGATTGACTCTTTACCATTATGTAATGTCCTTCTTTGTCTCTGTTGACTTTCTTTGTTCTGAAGTCAATTTTGTCTGATACCAGTACTACAACTCCTGCTTTTTTCTCTCTATTACTTGCATGAGATATCTCTTTCCATCCCTTCACTTTTAGTCTGTGTTATCTTTGGGTTTAAAGTGAGTCTCTTGTAGGCAGAATATAGATGGTATAGGAGGGTCTTCCTTTTTTATCCATTCAGTGACTCTATGTCTTTTGTTTGGTGCATTCAGTCCATTTACGTTTAGGGTTATTATCGATAAGTATGTACTTGTTGCCATTGCAGGCTTTAAATCTGTGCTTACCAAAGATTCCCATTTAACTTCCTTACAATCTTAGAGTCTAACTTACTTAATATGCTATTGCAAATACAGTCTAAAGGTTCTCTTTATTTTTTCTCCTCCTTTTACTTCCTCCATTCTTTCTATAGTCAGTATCATATTCTGTACTCTGTCTATCCCTTGATTGACTTTGGGAATAGTTAATTTAATTTTGCATCTGCTTAGTAATTAGCTGTTATACTTTCTTTGTGTGGTTTTATTACCTCTGGTGACAGCTATTAAACCTTAGGAACACTTCCATCTATAGCAGTCCGACCAAAATACACTGTAGAGATGGTCTGTGGGAGGTACATTCTCTCAGCTTTTGCTTATCTGGAAATGTTTAATCCCTCCTTCAAATTTAAATGATAATCTTGCTGGATAAAGTAATCTTGGTTCCAGGCCCTTCTACTTCATTGCATTAAGTACATCATGCCACTCCCTTCTGAACACACTCAGTTTCTGCTGAGAAGTCTGACGATAGCCTGATTGGCTTTCCTTTGTATGTGATCTTATTTCTGTCTCTGGCTGATTTTAATTGTCCTTATCCTTGATCTTTGCCATTTTAATTACTATATGTCTTGGTGTTGTCTTCCTTGGGTCCCATGTGTTGGGAGATCTGTGCATCTCCATGGCCTGAGAGACTATCTCCTTCCCCAGATTGAGGAAGTTTCCAGCAATTACCTCCTCAAAGACATTTTCTATCCCTTTTTCTTTCTCTTCTTCTTCTGGTTCCCCTATAATGTGAATATTGTTTCATTTGGATTGGTTCTCTCAATATGCTTTCTTTCTTAGAGATCCTTTTTTCTCTCTGTTCCTCAACTTCTTTGTGTTCCTCTTCTCTAGTTTCTGTTTCATTTATCATTTCCTCCACCCTATCTAATTTTCTTTTAATACCCTTCCTTGTGCTCTTCAACAATTAGATTGTCAACCGGAATTCATTCCTGAGTTCTTGAATATCTTTCTGTACCTCCATGAGCATGTTAATGTTTTTTATTTTAAACCCCCTTTCAGGAAGACTCATGAGGTCAATGTCATTTAAATCTCTCTCAGGTGTTATATTAATAATTTTACTTTGAACCAGGTTCCTTTGGCGATTCATATTTGTATATGGCATCCTCTAGTGTTCAGAAGCTCTACTCTCTGGAGCTGCTTAGCTCCTGAAGCAGTGTTGGCTATCATAGGTGAGTGGTATTGGTGCCTGGGAAGAAGAAAGGGCTGTTTCCTGCTTCCCCACTGCTATGCCTGTCTACACTGCCTGAATCAGTGGGCCAAGCACAGAAGTATAAGCCTTTCTGCTTTGCATTTGTAGTTGCTGTAGTGAGATATTCCTTCTGTCTGGCCTAATGCCAGGGTAGAGTTTGCCAGTTTGTGAGTCAGGTGGGGCTGGCTGGGAGAAAGGTGCAGTAGGCCTCCTATCATGGAGGTGGTCCTTAGAGCTGTGTAGCCAGCCATGGAGCTGGAGCACCTGAAGATCATGAAAGCTCCTAACCTGCTGGGCAGAGTGCACCTGGACAATTTTGTTTACCTGTCCTTTCTCCTGAGCAGTAGGATCTGTGAAATCCTTGTCCCTTTAGCAGCCCTCTTGCTAAGGGCTTCCTTGTTAGGAAGTCTCTTGGACTGCCCACCTTTCTTTTATCCTAGAGCAGCCTGCTATGGATCCCTGCTTTCCACAAGCGTCTGCAATCTCAGTCCCTCTAGGAATTCTGTTTGTCTTAGCTTTCCTACCACCTAATCATGAGATTACCATGCAAGCACCATGAAATGTAGGTTTGTGCTCCCAGAGCAGATATCTGGAGTTAGGTATTCAATAGTTCCAGGACTCACTCTCTCCCTGCTCCTTTTCTCTTCCTCCCACCTGTGAGCTGGGGTAGGGAAAGGGCTTTGGACCTGCTGTGCCATGGCTTTGGTATGTTACCATGGTCCATGAGGTCTGCTCTTTTCTCCAGGTGTATGCAGTCTGGTGCAGTCCTCTTTCCTGTTGCTCTCTCAGGATTAGTTGTATTAATTATATTTTCATATTATACATGGTTTTAGGAGGAAGCTGCTATCTCACCTCTCATGCCAACATCTTTAATCCTAATCTCAAATTGTATTTCTATTTTTAGTTTTTGAGGAACCTCCATAATGCTTTCCACAATGGTTGAACTAATTTACATCCCACCAGCAGTGTACGAAGGTTCCCCTTTCTCCACATCCTCGCCAACATTTTTTGTTGTTTGTCTTTTGGATGGTGGTGATCCTAACTGGTATGAGGTGATATTTCATTGTGGTTTTAATTTCCATTTCTCTGATGATTAGCAATGTGGGGCATCTTTTCATGTGCCTGTTGGCCATCTGAGTTTCTTCTTTGGATAAATGTCTGTTCAGATCCCTTGCCCATTTTTCAACTTGATTATTTGCTTGTTTTTTTTTTGAGGTGCATGATCTCTTTGTATATTATGGATGTCAACCCCTTATCGGATGTGATTTATGAATATATTCTCCTGTACTGTCAGATGCTTTTTTGTTCTACTGATGGTGCCCTTTGCTGTACAGAAGCTTTTTAGTTTGATATAGTCCCACTTGTTCATTTTTGCTTTTGTTTCCCTTGCCCATGGAGATATGTTCATAAAGATGTTCATTTTTATATTCAGGAGATTTTTGCCTATGTTTTTTTCTAAGAGTTTTAAGTTTGCATGACTTACATTCAGCTCTTTGATCCATTTGGAGTTTACCTTTGTGTATGGAGTTAGACAGTAATCCAGTTTCATTCTCTTACATGTAGCTGTCCAGTTTTGCCAACACCAGCTGTTGAAGAGGCTGTCATTTCCCCATTGTATATCCCTTATCATATATTCATTGACCATATATTCTTGGGTTAATGTCTGGACTCTCTGTTCACTGGTCTGTGGGTCTGTTATTGTGCCAGTAACAAATTTTCTTGATTTGTGTGACTTTGTAGTAGTGCTTGAAGTTGGGAAGCGAGATCCTCCCCACTTTATCCTTCCTCCTCAGCATGACTTTGGCTATTCAGGGTCTTTTGTGGTTCCATATGAATTGTACTATTTGTTCCAGTTTGTTGAAGAATGCTGTTGGTATTTTGATAGGGATTGCATGAAATCTGTATATTGCTTTAGACAGGATGGCCATTTTGACAATATTAATTCTTCCTACCCAAGAGCATGGGATGAATTTCCATTTATTAGTGTCCTCTTTCATTTCTCTTAAGAGTGTCTTGTAGTTTTCGGGGTAGAGGTCTGTTCACTTCTTTTTAGGTTTATTCCTATTTTATTCTTTTTGATGTAGTTGTGAATGGAATTGTTTTCCTGATTTCTATTTCTGGTAGTTCATCATTAGTGTTTAGGAATGCAACAGATTTCTGTGTATTAATTTTTTATCCTGCAACTTTGCTGAATTCAGATATTAGTTCTAGTAGTTTTGGAATGGATTCCTTAGGTTTATTTATGTACAATATTATGTCATCTTCAAACAGTGCAGTTTGACTTCTTCCTTACCAGTATGGATGCCTTTTATTTTTTTCTGTTGTCTGATTGCCAAGCCTAGACCTCCAGTACTATGTTGAATAAAAGTGAGGAGAGTGGGCATCCTAGTCTTTTTACTCATCTTAGAGGAAAAGCTTTCAACTTATCACTGTTAAGTGTCATGTTGGCTGTGGGTTTGTCATATATGGCCTTTATTATGTTGAGGTACTTGTCCTCTGTACCCATTTTGTTGAGAGTTTTTATCATGAATGGATGTTCAATTTTGTCGAATGCTTTTTCAGCATCTATGGAAATGATCATGTAGTTTTTGTCCTTTTTGTTGCTGTGGTGGATGATTTTGATGGATTTTTGAATGTTGTAACATCCTTGCATCCCTGGGATGAAACCCACTTGATCATGATGTATGATCCTCTTGAAGTATTTTTGAATTCCGTTTGCTAATATTTTGTTGAGTATTTTTGCACCTATGTTCATCAGGGATATTGGTCTGTAGTTTTCTTTTTTGGTGGGGTCTTTGCCTGGTTTTGGTATTAGGGTGATGCTGGCTTCATAGAATGAGTCTGGAAGTATTCTCTCTTCTTCTGTGTTTTGGAAAACCTTAAGAAGAATGGGTATTATGTCTTCTAAATGATAAAATTCAGTGGTGAGTCCATCTGGTCCAAGGGTTTTGTTCCTGGGTCATTCTTTGATTACTGATTCAATTTCATTGCTGGTAGTTGATCTGTTTATATTTTCTGTTTCTTCCTGTGTCTGTCTTGGAAGATTGTATTTTTCTTGAAAACTGTCCATTTCTTCTAGGTTATCCAGCTTGTTAGCATATAGATTTTCATAGTATTCTCTAATAATTCTGTGTTGTTCTGTGTTTTCCATAGTGATTTTTCCTTTCTCATTTCTGTTTCTGTGTATGTGTGTAGATTCTCTTTTTTTCTTGATAAGTCTGGCTCTGGGTTCAACTATTTTGTTTATTTTCTCAAAGAACCAGCTCTTCATTTCATTAATTTTTTATATTGTTTTATTCTTCTCAATTTATTTATTTCTTCTCAGAACTTTATTATATCCCTCCTTCTAGTGAGTTTGGGCCTTATTTGTTAGTCTTTTTCTAGTTTCAATAATTTTGAATTTAGACTGTTAATTTGGAATTGATCTTCCTTCTTTAAAAAGGCCTGAATTGCTATATACTTTCTTCTTAGAATTGCCTTCACTGCTTCCCACAGAAGTTGGTGTGTTGTACTGTTTTTTTCATTTGTCTCCATATATTGCTTGATCTCTGTTTTAATTTGGTCATTGATCCATTGATTATTTAGGAGCATGTTTTTAAGCCTCCATGTGTTTGTGAGCCTTTTTGTTTTCTTTCTACAATTTATTTCTAGCTTTATACCTTTATGATCTGAGAAGTTTGTTGGTATAGTTTCAATCTTTTTGAATTTGCTGAGGCTCTTTTTGTTGCCTTGTATTTGGTCTGTTCTGGAAAATGTTCCATGTGCACTTGAGAAGAATGTGTATCATGCTGCTTTTGTGTGGAATGTTCTATAGATGTCTGTTAGGTCCACCTGTTCTAATGTGTTTTTCAATGCTTCTGTGTCCTTACTTATTTTCTGTCATTGGTCTGTCTTTTGGAGTGAGTGGTGTGTTGAAGTCTCCTAAAATGAATGCATTGCATTATATTTCCTCTTTTAATTCTGTTAGTATTTGTTTCACATATGTAAGTGCTCCCGTGTTGGGTGCATAGATATTTATAATAGTTATATCCTCTTTTTGGACTTATCCCTTTATCATTATGTAATGTCTCTCTTTATCTTCTATTACTTTCTTTGTTTCGAAGTCGGTTTTTTCTGATATAAGTACTGCATCACCTGCTTTTTTCTCCCTATTGTTTGCATGAAATATTTTTTTCCATCCCTTCACTTTTAGTCTGTGTATGTCTTTTCGTTTGAAGTGAGTCTCTTATAGATAGCATATAGATGGGTTTTGCTTTTTTTATCCATTCTGTAACTCTCTGTCATTTGATTGGTGCAGTCAGTCCATTTAAATTTAGGGTATTTATTGATAGATATGTACTTATTGCCATTCCAGGCTTTGGATTCGTGGTTACCAAAGGTTCGAGGGTAGTTTCTTTACTATCTAACCATCTAACTTAATTCACTTATTTATGCTATTATAAACACAGTCTGATGATTCTTTATTTCTCTCCCTTCTTTTCTTCATCCTCCACTTTTTATATGTTAGGCATTTTATTCTGTACCCTTTTGTTTCCCTTGACTGACGTTTTGGGTAACTGATTTAAATTTGCATTTAGTTAGTATACAGTTTGTCTACTTCCTGTACTGTGGTTTTATTTTTTCTGGTAACAGCTATTGACCCTCAGGCATACTTCCGTCTAGAGCAGTCCCTTTAAAATACACTGTAGAGATGGTGTATGGGAGGTAAATTCCCTCAGCTTTTGCTTATCTGGAAATTGTTTAATCCCTCCTTCAAATTTAAATGATAATCTTGCGGGATACAGTATTCTTGGTTCGAGGCCCTTCTATTTCATTGCATTGAATATTTCATGCCATTCTCTTCTGGCCTATTAGGATTCTACCGAGAAGTCTGATGGTAACCTGATGGGTTTTCCTTTGTAGGTGATCTTTTTTCTCTCCCTGGCTGCTTTTAATGCTCTTTCCTTGTCTTTGATCTTAGCCTTTTAAATTATTATATGTCTTGGTGTTGTCCTCCTTTGGTCCCTTATGTTGGGAGATCTGTGGACTTCCATGGTCTGAGAGACTATTTCCTTTCCAAAATTGGGAAGTTTACAGTGATTATTTCTTCAAAGACACTTTCTACCTCTTTTTCTCTCTCTTCTTCTTCTGGTACCCCTATATTGCGCATATTTTTCTGTTTGGATTGGTTTCACAGTTTTCTTAATATTCTTTCATTCCTATTGATCCTTTTTCTCTCTCTGCCTCAGCTTCTCTGTATTTCTGTTCTCTGATTTCTATTCCATTAACAGTCTCTTCCACCTCATCTAGTCTGCTCTTAAACCTTCCATTGTTTGCTTCATTTCTGTTTTCTCCCTCCTAAATTCATCTTTTACCTCTTGAATGTTGTTCTGTAGCTCAATCAGCATGCTTAAGACTTTTATTTTGAATTATTTTTCAGGAAGATTGATGATTTTAGTCTCACTGAACCCTCTTTCTGTTGTTTGAGGGATTTGGACTGAACAAGGTTCTTCTGCCTTTTCATGGTGGTGAGAGTGGTCACCGGCGAGTGTTGCATGTGTCAGCTGGGAGAACAGACTCCCTGATTTTTTAGTCCCCTTGCCTGTTTCAGCTCTCTGTGCCAGTTAACCATGCACAGGGAGCAGTCTCTGGGTTAGTCCCCTATGCTGCTGTGTTTAGGGCTCCCCTCAGGATGGCCTAAGGCACTGGTGGGGGTCACAGGCCAGCAGTGCTTGTGTCTGCTGCAAGGTCTAGGGCCCTTCATGCTTCCTGGTCTCTACGCCCATCTACTCTGTGCCTGTCAATTGTGTGCAGGGAGTTGCCTCTTGGTTAATGCTCTAAGTTGCCATGGGCAGGGAGGCTTTTGGGATGGCATAGGCCACTGATAGCAGTTGGAGGCCAGCAGCATGTGTTCTGCCATGAGAACAAAGGCCCTTCCTGCCTCCCTGTCTCGATGCCCATTTCCACTGTCTCTGCCAGGCAGTCACATGCAAAGGGCAGCCTCTGAGTTAATTTCCTAAGCTGCTGTTGGTGGGGCAGCCCTCGGATTGGTCAAGGGAACTGGCAGGGGGTCGTAGGTGAGCAGCATGTGTTCTGCCATGAGAATGAAGCCCCTTCATGCCTTCCAGTCTTCATGCCCATCTCCTCTATCTGTGCTAGTCAAACACATGCAAGGTATTGCCTCTGGGTCTGGGCTGTTTATCTGCATGAAGGGAGAAACCTCTGTGTTAAGCTTTGTGGTTGCTGTAGGCAGGGCTGCTCTCTGGCTGGTCTGTGTCAATGGTGGGGACACCAGGTTTGCTTGCAGGTGCTGGTGGGGAGGAAGGAATGGCAGGCTGCTAATCTCAGTGAGGGGCATTGGAGCTGCATTGCCAACAAAGCAGATAGGGCACCTGATGGTCCTTAAAAGTCCCAGCCTTCTGTGCTGAGTGTGCCAGGATGGTTTTGTCCACCTGTTAAACCCTTGTCCTTTTAAGACTTTCAAAGTGCCTACCTTTGTCCCAAGGTAATCAGCTGTGGGAACCTGTTTGCAGTCTAAGTCTCATATTTTGCTTTTCTGCTCTTCTTTTCTCCAAAGTACCATGCAATGTGTGTCTGTGCTCCTGGGGCAGATTACTAGGGCTGGTTATTAAGCAGTCCTGTGCTTCCACTCCCTCCCCTCTCTGATTGTTTTCTTCCTGCTGGTGAGCTGAGGTTTGGGGAGTGCTTGGGTCCCATCAGGTCACAGCTTTGTACCTTGCCATTTCCCTTGAGATGTTGGGTTCTTGTAGATGTAGATGGGCTGGTAAACTGTAACTTCTGGTCACTCTTTTAGAAATAGTTGTATGTGCTATATTTTCAAACTATATATGGTTTCGGAGGAGATTTCCACCACCCTACTCATGTCCCCATCTTTTCCTCTCTCTCTCTACAGTCACAGCTAAGGAATTTAAATTTCTAATCAAGTGTGGAGTTCAGAAAAAAAATCAATGAAACAAAATATGTTCCTGCTAAACTGAATTGAAAGTGCTAGTGAGTGGAGAGCATTTGAAATAGGATAGGTTAGAGTAGAGAGGGTAGGTTTCCATGTTTCAATAAGAAGGGTGTTTTCAAGGACAGGAGCAAAAAGGAATTCTGTTTAGAATTTGGTCTTAAAATGCTGGTAAAAGTTGTTTAAATTAAGAAAAAAAACAACAGATTACTTAACTCAATCTGATAGTGAACAGTAGACTCATTCAGTTTGGTTGTTCAGATCACATATTTAGAATTCCATTCTCTCTTTTGCTCTAGTTCAGTTCTCTTTGGTAATAAAATTCCTTACCTTGCCTTACATTGGAAGAATTTATTTACAAATACATTTCTCTTAATTTGAAGTATATTCCAAGAACAGGCAATATCTCTTCTAAGCTTAGTCTTGGAATAGTATTTTTCAAGCAGTGACTTATAACCTCACTACTAGGTTATAAAACTAAATTAATGGGTCTTCACGAGCATTTTAGGCAATTAAATAAAATACAAAAGAACATACCAGGATATATCACATACTATGAATATGTAGTTTCAGTTTTTGTATTGAGTGTGTTTGTATGTCTTGGGAGGAGAGGATAATTATAATATAGTATGTATATTTATAATTTATGTTCAGAAGTTTGGAAGGGCCATTTTAAAGAAAGTCATATATTTGTGTACAATATGGAGTACTGTTTGAAATTATAACATTTATAAACATCATAAGTATTTTTTAACCAAATAATAAATACATCTTATATATTCTATATAATTGAGTACTATATGGCACTTAAGCTGGATAAGGTAGATTTTCATGTTTCAAAGAAAATAATACTCCATAATATAATATTAAATGAGAAAATGAAGATTAAAGAAAATATTAACACCATTTATATAAAATTTAATGTACACATTGCAGTCGTATATATTGTGTGTATATAAGTATATACATATACAGAACTATAAATATAAATGTAGGAGTGGGAAATTTAAATACTTAATTCATAATAGCAGATAACTTAGGGGAAAAAGGGTGGCTATGAGATTGGTAAGATTCAGAGAAGTCCTCCAGTGATTTTGTTATATGTCATTTCTTTAAAAACAAATCTAAAAATATAGAATATCAGTATTTGACAGATCTGGGTGCTATGTACATTGTTCATACTATATATTTTTTGCTTGAAAATATTTCATAAGAAATATGTTCGAAAACATGAATGCAGCAAAGACACAATGAAGACTAATAGTTATTGGCAAAGTTATATGGCATTCACCACTTAAATTATGTCTTCAACAAACAACCTTAACTTCTATTGACTTCAAGGAGCAGCAGATGCTCACACCTCAAGGAAAGTTTTATTTCTAGGGATTATGTTACTTCTGCCAAATAATAGAAAATTATTGTCTTAGAGAATAGCACGGAAGTCAGGGTGCCAGCTGAATGATCGATTATTTGTTTTCCAACAGTTTTGAGATTACACTAAAAATTTAGTGACATTGTGTGTTATTGTTTAGGAAATAATTTGCAGTAGAAGTGATGTATGGAGCACATATAAGGAGGTGGGCTGTGACTGCAGTTAGGCTGAAATACTTCCATTTCAGGCCATGTGTGAAGATCCAGATAATCACACACTCTTTTACATGTTTCAAGTTTTACTCTTTTCAGTTTGAGGAGAGTATTAGGAAAAAAAAAATAAGTTTGTTACTGACAACTTTTTTCTTACTTTTCTCTACCAAACTCCAGAAGTGATTCTGCATGTATTGCAAAGACAAAAAAGAACATTATTGTATTTTTTGACAAAGTAAAATGCTAAGTAGGAAAGATTAGAACAAAGTACCAGGATATTTGATATAATATTCAGTGAATTTATAAACTAAAAGCATGTGTGTATGCACACTCACCCAGAAAGACACACAGAACACATGCACACACTTTTTTAAAAAAATGGCTTAACACAATCTCTTAAAAGTGGCCATCTCTTTTTAGCAAGTGAAAGACAAGGTAAATGAAATACCTCATAAACTTCTCTTTTCTAGGATCTCTTATATAATTGCAAGAAACTTTATTAAACATTTCTCTTTGCCCTGTATCTGTATTCTTTATCATTCAATACCAGGAAAATTTGTTATCAAACAATTTAGGAATATGTTAGAATTGGGATATGGGTGCTTTAAGCAATAAATTTTCTGTAATACCAGATTGGTCTTCTCCCTTTGGTAGCTGTATACAAAGAACCTTGGGAATGAGATAGCCTCATAAGTCTTATAGGGGAAATCTGTTTTTGTTAAGGTTGAAGCCCACATGGTATGCAAAAAGTATGTGATAATATGTTTGATTTTGGTAGGAGATAGTGATCCTGATATCTGAAATCTCTCATGTCTAAACTATTTACCACCTGAAGCCTATGATTAGCAAAGTTATGGAACTAGATCCACACCTTCATTTTAAAATAAGAAAAGATTTCTTTTGTCTAGTAGACAAAAATTTTTAATTCTTAAATACTTTATATAGACATAATTATAGAATGCTGTAACTCATTTTTAACTATTAAATGTCCTATAACAGAAGACTTCAATAATTGAAAATCATTGTGAACATTAAATAACTTACAAGAGAATTAAAAATACAACATATATGAAACACAAATTAATGATACCTGAAATAGTGAAAACTAATATATAAATATTCTATGTTAATTTTTTTTTTTTTTACTTTGAATACATTGAGAAAACACACCAAGAACCAGTTGTGAAGACTGTACCTGTTGTGATGATAGCTCCTGGCTGGAGGGGGTTTCCAGCTTTGGACAAGCTCACTCAGGATTCCATGAGACTGAAAAACAACAATGTAACGTATAGGGGTAAAAGGGCTTATACTAAGCTTCATTCTTGCAGTGGCAGGTCGAGTGCTAGAATCACTTCTGCATCCAGCAAGTCTGCAGTTCTCCTCAGCCACTGTCTCTGGCAGCCAGGTCTCTCTGACAAGAAGCAAAGCACTGACAGAGCTCTTTATATAGCAAGTCAGTCTTCTACTCTGCCTCTGCTGCAGGCTGTGCACTGAGCATGGGGCAGAGCTCTTTATATAGCAACACAGGGTATAATGGCTTATTGCCAACATGTGTGCAAGCATGCGCCTGCACCGTAGGCCAAGTAGTACATCATTGCACGTACACAGTGGGTGAGTAGATTACAATCAGGTGAGGATCCTAACTGGAACTTCCATTTTCCCTACAGTGATCAATTATATGAGATGATTTTTATTTTGTCTTTGAAAGATTTTCAGTTTCACATGGACAAAAGATACATTTTGGCATGTGTGTAAGTATGTTGAAAATTTAGTAAGGGAGAAATTTCTGGGACAAGACATTGGATGCATATTTGCACCCTTAAACTTTTCCCTAAATCAGAAACACATGTTTTAGGAAGAATCAACACTTTTGTATCTATGGAAAAGGATGGAAAAGGTGTTTAACTCAATAAATAGTCAGTAATAGTCACTCTAGCTGGCAAATTTGATTGAGACATTGCCCTTTATGTCTTTGAGCCATGTTTGGCTTTTATCATAGAAAAAGAAAACTGAAAAATTTTCATTTATTTCACTTTCTCTACTGCCACCTTAGATGATCTCATCCATGTTCATAATACTATCTTGAAGGTGACTATTCCACAGTATGGACATGCCACCCAGAGTTATCTTAATGTCAGAAAGTCACATTCAGTTGTCTACTTGATATTTCTACTTACAGATCTAATAAAAGTCAAAATGTATGTCTAAAATTAAACTTTTAATTCTTCAAGTAAACACACACACTCATAGTACAACACACACAGTTTAACTGTTTATCCGTAGGCCTTTATCTCAATCAATGATACCACTAACACATCAGTGCTCAAGCTGGAAATGTAGTTCTTTTATGTCGTTCTGACACCCAGCCCTTCAGTAGTTTATATAGATTCTAACTCTGAAAATAATTTCAACTTCATAAAAACTTCACAACTGCCTACCTCCATTGCCTTGTTGTTATAATACAAATCATGTTTCTACAGAATAAAGCAAAAACTTCCTAACTTATCTCCCATTTAAATTATTTGCCCCCTTTAATTCATTATTGCTACAGAAGTTGGAATTATTCACTAAAACATAAATCTGATTGAGTTACTTCCTGCTTAAAATTTTTTCACTGTCTATTGATGGCACTTGAATCCAGTCTTCAACTATCACTTGATATAGGCAAAATTTCTGCCTATTTTTCTATGCTCCATATTCACTTGTATATTTTTTTAAGTTTTAGAAGTGTAAACCACTTTAGGTCCTCAAAGCTTTGGCATATCCTGATCTTTATGGCTTGGTCACATCCTTTGGTCTCAGCTTCAAGCAACTTCCTCAGATAGTCTTTTTGTAATCAGTATATCCCAAGTAAGTCCTTACATTTTTCTTGAACTCATCTCTAGCATATTTCCCATAATGCACTTATTACAGTGTAATTGTTTTATGTGTCTGCATAGTTTGTTGATATTGTCATTTTTCCTAGTAGAATTAATCTATGTAAATACTGAGGTGTATTTCTTTTTTTATCCCTGTTTCTGGCTTGTAATAGATACTGACAACAAGTAGAAGGATGATAATTATATGTTGAATGGATTAACAAATATTTTGTTTGATATATGGTTTAATGACAGACAATTTGTTAAAAGTTTTAATGGAAAAAAATAAAACTTTCTTTTTTGCTTGGGGGAGCCTTATATATTACATATTATTTATAATTACCTGTTATATATCATGTAGCAATATGTAGTATAGCAAATATATAAAAAGGGAATTTAAAATTAGTTACTTTAGAGTATACAGGGTTACTATTGGAGACTATATAAAGTAGAATACACACATGGTACCTGGAAATTCAGAAGACTAGATTTACCTTGTTTTATACATCAATAATTCTATTTTGCATTGTTATACAATGTAAACTCTATCTACAGATTGCTTAAGGAATGCAAACTAGGTATGCTAAGGCCCAGAGGGGTTCTTCAGCACTTAGGAAGCATCTGAATAGAGCTGGTTATAACTTCCTTTTTCTTCCTTTCTACTTCCCTCCTACCTCCCCTCCTCTACTCTTATCAGACACGAATGTGAATCAGCCCAAAGGTGTTGGACCACATGGCTGACAAAAAGCAGTAATGAACACAAGCCCCATTATTGTTCTAGAATTCGCTGCCTGCTGGGGTTTAACCAATTAATCTTTCCCCAGTAATCAAGGAATTAGTGAAGTTTTCCTTATCTATGATTTGGGCTTATATTTGTCCTTTCCCCACACCCTCTCACTACTCCTATTTATCAAGAACTGATCCTTTATAACTAATGTTCTACTAAATTTCACTTACACAGACTCCCCAGCCCTGCCTCTGTTTCTCATAAACTTTTATAACAGTGAAATTTCACAATGCAATCGACATATAATAGATTTGACACCTGTTTGGGTGAATAACACTTAAATTTATTCATCCATAATTTTCTTCACTTCTACACCTAAGCCTGGATATAGGTGATTCAGAGCCTTTGGAAATACATCAAGTATTGCTGTGAGCAGTGGAGGAATACAACATACACGAGGTAAGTTTCTGAACATAAATTTTCTTATATCATAACAGCGGTTTTCAGGTATTGTCTTTATCTTTATCCTAAAAATCACTTAACACTGTAATCTAAAATTAACGGTTAAAAAATCCACTTTAGTGATTCCTACTTCTAGGCATACCTCAGAAATATTGCAGGCTCAGTTCCAGACCACTGCAATAAAGCAAATATTGTAATAAGGCAAATTAAGTAAATTGTTTGTTACCCAAAGCATATAAAAGTTATATTTACACTATACTGTAGTCTACACTGTACACTATACTGTAGTGTACAATAATAGCATTATGTCTTTAAAAAGTACATATTTTATATCTTATTGCTAAAAATTGCTAACCATTTTTCAGTGAGTCCTAATCATTGCAGATCACCATAACAAACATAATAATAATGAAGAAGTTTGAAATATTATGAGAATTATTAAAATGTGAGACAGAGACATAAATAGCAAATGCTTTTGGAAAAATGGTGCCAGTAGACCTGCATGACACAGGGTTGCCATAAACCTTCAATTTCTAAAAAGTACAATACCTATAAAGTGCAATAAAGTGAAGTACAGTAAAATGAGGTATATAAAACTTTGTGAATCAATATTTTTGAAGTGAATGAAGGAAATGTTGGGAGTATTTTGTTTTTATATGTCCTCTAGATCTCGACTAAAACTGATTACTGATTAAATGAAGCATTTCATAATAATTATAATAAAATAAAATTTAAGAGTGAAAACTTCAGAGTCTTGGAAATTCAGGTTTAACTTGAAGACTTTTTGAGGCTGTTTTTATTTTTTAATATTTATAAAATCTCCATACAGTGCCTATCAAAGAGTAAGAGGGAAAATTTCTTCTTATGTTTCCCCACTGATACTTGGAATTCTAATAAAATAATCATAATGTAGCAATCACCACAAACACTTTCTTTAATACATTAGTCTTCCCTTAACCACAGGGGATATGTTCTAAGACCCCTAGTGGATGCCTGAAACCATGTATAGTACCAAACCCTATATATACTATGTTTTTCCCTATATATACATAACTATGACAAAGTTTAATTTATAAATTAGGCATGATAAGAGATCAATAATCACTAATAGTAAAATAGAAGAAGGTATACAACCCAATTCCATTTTAACACATTAATAACAATATCTGTTGGAGCATTTTTTCATTAATACAAGAAAAAATTATGCAGGTGTAACTTCATTCTCACTCATAATATATTGAATATATTTGAATTTCATATGCATTTGAATTTAATATCTGAAAATGCAGTTTCTTTTTTTAACTTTTCAAAATCATTATAATAGAATTGTTTCTGCATAGTTTGTTTTTCATTTCTGTTCTGAGACAGATTTGTAGAACACTAAGGATAAACTCAGAACAATGAACAGTTTATAGTTAACTCTCTTTTTCCTATGTAAAAATTTTCCTAATCAGGACATGATACATTCAGTAGAATCTATACAATCAGCTTGCAGTAGTTAAGTTTGATTTTGCCTTTGGTTGAAAACTTTCATTGCTAACTAGTGGTAGAAATTATTTCTCTGAACTTAGTGAGTTGTCAAGTGTATTTTGCATCAGTGACAATGTGGGCAGTGTGTTTTTGTGGCATCCATTTATTTGTGACTATATATAGCTGTTTCATTTTTCTCACTGACGTAAATGTATATAGTAGGTCAATGTATATAGTAGCTTATATAGTAGACAATGACATTCGGTATCTGTACAACTCTTGTATTTTGATAGTAACTGCAATCCTTAGTTTGTTCCTTTTCTGTTATAGCCAATATATATTCTTTAAGAGGCAGTTAATGTTTTCTGGTTTATATTCTATTATCATTACCATACTCCCTGGTTGATGAAGCAGACTTGTTAGCAACTCTACTGAGTTTGAAATCTAAGTTGTATTTTATTGAGTACCTACTATGCACTTGTGAATGAAAGTACCATTTTTGGTGACTTAAATAATTTAGAACATTCTGAGTGCATCAGAATGCTATAAGCTGAATACATTTATAGTAAATATAGTTAGGAATTTTAATTGCTTTAAAATTACCTAGTGTATAAAACTCCAGGTAGAAAACAACCAAATTAAAATGGAGGAATTATTGCCCAATGAACAATGACTACAATGAAGAGTATAGTTTAACTGTTTATATTATTTTACATAGGGAAGAGTCATCAATAAAAGGATAGTAAGGAGGAAGGAAGAAAGATATAAAGGGAGTTAAAGAAATTATTTTTTATTTATGTTACATTGGATAAAGTGCTGACTAGAGATAGAAGTCTTCTGTTCAATATCAACTCTTTGATTTTAATTACTTTTTATCAGGGCACCTGGCAGCAGTGCATTTCATTTTTGTTAATGACTGCTTAGGTATATTAAGCATCCTGACTAAATTTCTCTGGCCCTGATTATCTCAGAAGTGGAAAGAAGTGCCATGACAATTTCAATTGTTGGAAATTTATGAAAACTAAAGATATGTCTTACATGACAAGCCTGTTTAACCAACATGCTGTACTTTATTTGCACAGCTCAGAAATTATGTAAGTCTACAAGCAAAAATGTAAAGTTCTCTGTTTAACTGTTTAATAATCCTCAATTTTTATCTGCAAAATGTACATCATATTCCCTATTCCCCACTGTTAAGAGTATTAAAAGATACAACTAATATACAACTAAGTGAGTAAGTCTTAATTTTCCATTCTTGTTACCACTGATTTTTTACTTAAACTAAACTTTTATTGTGGAATGAGGTTGGAAACTTACACATGATGCATTATAAAACACATACTACATACACACAACATTTGTGTTATAATATGTTTAATTTTATGTATATATCAGATGCCTCCAGTATTAAATGGGCCTTACAAACCATAATTATATGTACTAGAACATATGTTACAGGTTTAAGTGTAGATATGCAACGCATGTCTCTTGATACTATCAACATACAAAGATTCAGCACAGGTGTGTTAAGATATTTTTGTCTTTCTGCTCAGTGGTTTATGCTACCAAACAATAAAACCTTAAACAGTTAACTGAGGATCTTAGTTTCTTTTGATGCTGGAAGTTGCATTCCAGGATCTCTCAAATTTTGCTGGGAAGTAGTTTTAAAGACAAAAAGTATGGAGATACTCTATTCTCCAAGCACATACTGTCTTCCAAAACAATGTTAGCCTTCACTGAGAGTACATCCATATGGATTAGATTGTTGACAAAATGAGGTTTATTTGTGATCAGTTTGTTCATCTTGAACTATTGATTGTTTGCAAAGAATGTAGTTAGTATTTTATATTATTATTGATAAAAGTTGTATTTGATTTGAAATGTCAGAATTTTCACTCGTGATTAACATATATATTAGATCTATTCCCCATAAGCATTATCTGAATAAAGACCAAGTATAAACTAATCTGTAATGTGTGGTAACTTGGTGACAGCTACAGCACAGCTTGACTCAGCAATCATTCTGATATATTTTGCAATTATTTTCAATCATAGATATTCAACAGTTCTTATAAAAGCCAAACTGAAAACATGAGACATCGTTTTCTGATTTGATAATCATGTCCTTGAGAAGTTAAATCTAGAAAGGACCACTGCTGAGCTGAGTGTCTGTGAGTGAATGAATAAAGATCTCTTTTAAACACATATGCCAAGAGCTGCACATGCAGCTTTCCTTCTTATTCTGCAACCATTATGAAATTAATGTTGCTCATCATAATGAGGGGTGGGGAAAAAGTAAATCTTCTCATATTATGAAAGCAGAAAATTCCTCAAATTTTGCATTTTACCAATGTTGTGTCATCATCTTTATAAATGGCAGTAAATAAACATATTTATAACTCTATGTATGTATAAATATAATCCAAAATTTCTTAAGAAGAAATTTCTTTGATTCTCTTTACAATTCATTTTATATTATTGGGGGCAAAGTACTTCATTTTAACCATGTGGCCTAAGTTTTGTAGCCTAGAGAATTGTATGTGTTTAGCAAAATGTGCTGATATGCTACTTGGGTTGTTTGGCCATAGGTTGTTGCGTAATGGCATGGATTATGTTATAAAAAAGAAAGGGAGAAGAATTTGATGTTTCCACCAACTTCTGGTGATAAAAGATAGAAGAGGCCATAGGAGAGAAAGAAATAAGCTCAATAAATGCTTGAGAGTTTAAAGACTTAAGTTACTACTTTTCAACCCTGTCACAACCAATACCTCCTTTTATTTATTCTATCACAAAAGATTTTAATAGATTTTACTAAGATAGAATTTACCTAAAATATTGGAAATACTTGAAGCATACAGTTCAGGGAATTTTGATAAACATATGTATATATCTAACCATCTCAACAATCACAAAATAGAACATTTTCAGCACTGGGAAAAGTGTTCTTGTAGTCTACCATAGGCAGTCCTGACATCTCCTTTCTTAAACTATTTTTGATCGACTTTTTTTCACTGTAATTTAATTTTCCATCAATTTTTATATAACTGCAGTCAGTGTGTGTATGTGTGTGTGTGTGTGTAATTTTTTTTAGTCTGCCTTCTTTCACTTAGCATAATGTGTTTGAGGTTCATTCATGTTGCTACACCAACTTGAATATTTAATAGTAAATACTTCATAAGGCTCCATTTATATAATAAAATAAAATCCATGGATATACCCTTAATTTGAAATAGAAATAAAAGTAATTTATGTAAATATTGTATATATCACAACATGTAGATGTACAGACATGTCTAATACTATGAAATAACCAGATACTTGTGACTATGATAGAAATGATAAATTGACCCTTTCATCATTATAAAATATCCTATTTATCCCTGACAATATTATTTGCTTTAAAATACAGTTTTTTTATTAATTGTAACTCTTCCAGTTTTCTTCTGATTAAAGTTAAAATGGTTTATATTTATCATTATTTTATTTTAAACTACCTGTGCCTTTGTACTTAAAGTGTGTTTCTTATAGGTAATGTGTGGTTTGGTACTGCATTTTTATCCACTCTGACTATTGATTGGGTTGTTTAGGCCATTTACCTTTAGTGTGATTATTGATCCAATTAGATTTAAGTCTATCATCTTGAGATTTTCCCATGTAGCTAGTGAAAATAGGCTCCTGCTGTGTGTGGGTTTCTTCTAATCCTTTTAGAAGTTTTCTTTTTTTGACATAAAGTATTATATCATATCTGTTATCATATTCTTCTTTTCCTACCTACTTTTGTGTTGAGGTGTTTTTATTTTTTATGTGATTCCAATTAATCTCCATTTTTGGCCTACAAACTATAAGCTCTGTTTTGTTTTTATTGATTGCTTTAGGGTTTATTATATTTATGTTAACATCACATCATCTCAAGTGATGTTATACTTGGTTGCACTGACCTTCTTGGATCTGACATTATAGTTTTCTGCAAATTTGGATAATTATAGGCCATTCAATGAATGTTTTATTTTTTCCTCCTTCTATCCTATCCTTTGGAAAATCCAGTTACCCATGAATCAAGCCAACTAAAATTATAGCACAGCTCACTGATGCTTGTCATTTAATTTTTCCCTCTCTGCATACAATTTGGGTAATATATACTGCTATATTATTATTTAGTAATTTTTTGTTCTGAAATTTACTATCTGATTTTAATCCACTCTATAACTTTTACTTCAGGTCCTTTAAAAAATACATTTTCCTTGTTTCTACTTTACTTTTTAACATATTGAATATGGTTGTCACAACTGTTTTAATATCCTTATCTGCTAAATCTAACTCCTGTGTTAGGTCTTCATCAACTTTGATTGATTGATTTTTCTCCAAACTTACATTATCATTTTGCTGCTTCTTCCTGTGCCTGATAATACTTGATTAGATTGTGAATTTTATCTTGTTAGATGTTCAGTGCTAGATTTGTATTTTTGTAAATATTCTTGAGTGTTTTTCTGAGACACAGTTAATTTATTTGGAATCAGTGTGATCTTTCAGGGTTTGCTTTTAGGATTTATTTTTGAAGAAGTGAATCAGTGTTTAATTATGACCTAATGATTTCCCACTTCTGAGGCAAAACATTATTGTGTACTGTACCCAATGCCTAACCAAATGTGAGATTTTCCCATGTAGCTAGTGGAAATAGGCTCCTGCTGTGTGTGAGTTTCTTCTAATCCTTTTAGAAGTTTTATTTTTTTTGACATAAAATATTTTTTCTCACATATATGCACTAAAAATTCTCTGCTGAAAATTTCATGGGGACTCTCCACAGGTCTTTTGTGTTCTCTCTATATGAACTTTCTTCTCTCTGGTATTCTGTCCAGTAACTTTTAGTTACCCTTTTTTCCAGAACTCTGAGTTATGTGTTTTAACATCAATGAATCTGCCTAAATCTGGTTGTGTTCACTTCTCCATACTACAGCCTGGAAATTGTATCAAAGCAATAAGCTGGGGCAAAGCATAGGGCTTACTTTGTTTTCTGTCTCTCTGGGATATGTCTCCCTTATTGCCTGGTGTTCAGTATCTTGAAAATTGCTGTTTCATGACTTGGTTTGGTTTTCCTAGTTGTTCAGATGGGAGAGAAATTCTAGTCCAAGTAAATCCATTTTATATTGAATATAAGACATGTTTTGTTTTAAGAATACTTCTTACTGAGTATAGAGTTCTAGGTTGGCAGTTACTTTCTTTCAACTTTTTAAAATATGTAATTTTACCTCCCAAAACTGCATTATTTTTTGAGATGTTAGCTTTCAGTCTTGTTTATATTTTTCCTTTGCAGGTAATAAGCCTTTTTCCCTCTGACTGCTTTTAAGAATTTTTTGTTTTTACATTTTTTCTTTTACTTATACTTTTGAGTTTATAATAATTACTGATTTTATAATTTTCTGTCATTTGTGTGTTTTAAACTCTGAACCATCATCTTTTTAAACAGTTTTTCTGTCTAGTTCCCTTTCTCTTGTTTTCAAAATTCAAATTATCAGTATATCATGAATTGAATTTCCTATATCTTTCTCACTTTTTTCTGTTTTTTATCTTTTGCCTTTCTGTGCTTTGTTTTGCATCCTTATTTTTTATCTATATTTCAGTTTGTTTTCAGGTTATCTTTTCTTTTGTGTCTAATCTGTGTTAAACCCATCTATTAAGTAAATTCACCTATAAATTTTGAAATCTAGAATTTTCATTGAATATTTAAAACTTTCAAAATAACTGGGAATTCTCTATCTTGTCTTTTAGTTTTTCTAACATATCAAACATGCTATTTTTTAAAATCCGTATCTGATAACTTTATCTATTCTTCCTCTTGGTATCAAGTATGATATATTACCTCTTTGATGCCTGTTTATTTTGGATTGCATGCTGATGGTCACACTGTAGAGATAAACTGAGGCTTAAGATATTGTTATCTTCTTTTAGAATGTGTTTTTTGTGATTGTGAAGTAGTTATGGTTACCTGCAATCCAAGCATCTTTATCCAATCAGGGCTTAAAATGTTTTGAAGCATCAATCCATATGATATATCACTTGTGAACTGACACAAACCTGTGTTTTCAACTACCAAATTCCTTATCATATAGCTGCATATAATTTTTAGTACTCCTGAGTGTTACCTGACCATGAAATTTCACATCTTTTTACATTGACATCTATCTCTATACCTGAAATGTCATCCTCCACTCCTAGAAACATCATGCTCATTTTTTACATCCTGGATTAAATGTCACCTACTCTGTAGTACCTTCCCTCTCCCCCACTGTCTGAGCAAATAGCTATTTCTCTGAGTTCTCATAGCCTTTTTAGTAAAATTGCTTGGCTTGTACTTTCTTGTTCTATTATTAGGTATCTCTTGTACTGTTATAATATAAGCTGTTTGAGGAAAAAACTAGGTCAAAGTTGTAATTATAATAGGGGACCAAAACCTTGAAACCTTTATGTCCCCAATGTGTAATACATTACTGAACTATAGTAGGCTGCTTAATAATCATTGTTGAAATGTGGTCCTGGGGTTTCATTCCTGTATTCTTTAGTACATTTCATGCCTTGTAGCATTCTCTGGAAATATGCTTCTGTGATCTCTGACCAAATCTAAGTGGAACACTTCTATATTAAAAGACTGTGAATCCCTAGGCAGTGATTATAGCATGCTTCCACTCTCATGCCAAATCTAAACCATATGCTGTCAAAAGCATTGCCCTAGGGCTAAAATCAGATCCAGAAAAATTAAGTGTTTCCATGAATTTAGGCTAATTCCCAGTAGTTATTCTTGTTCTGATTCCTGCTTTCAAATGATTAAAAAAGATACAGCAAAGTAGGTTAAAATGTCTGTTTTCATATAGTATCAATTGAAAAGAAATATGTTATAGCAGGAGCATGTGTACTTAAAATTCAAGTTCAGATTTAATTTGTTCTTCAAGATGCCAGAACAGATCTAAGAAGCTAAGTGATTTGTGGGTTAGCAGGAATAAAAGAAGAATATGAACATCAAAAATTAGACCAGTTCACTTGAGCCAGCACTCAAATCAAATATGGTAAGACAGATTGAGATTTGTCTTCAGAATGAATGATAACAAACACTAAGTGATGTGCTTTTGAAGATGTTATCGGATGACCAATATGGAAAACCATGTCTGCAAGGCAGAGATAGCCACACTGTGAGGAATTGCATATACTCTAGTCATTCAAGGAATAAAAGATGCCCAAGAGAAATATCATTAGATGGAGGTCCTTTTATGTTCCTGGAGAGATCTGAGAAGAAAAATGGAAGGATCTAAATTTTATATAATTTAGTCACTCAAATCTCAGTCTACAAACTAAAAAATGACAGGAAATATTCTCAATTAATTCTCTAATACTTTCCCATGATAGTAGGAAAATCTCTGAGGAATTTATGCAAGTCAAAGAACCTGAGTTGTCTAGCAGAAAATTGTCAATAAAAGAAAGTATCCAAAACAAATCAGATCCACCCCACATTGTGAATCAAACAGACAAACTACTTGTGTGTAGATGTCATAATAAAGCAAGTCCCTTATTGTAGGTTGGGCTCTTGTATGTGTGTGTGTGTGTGTGTGTGTGTGTGTGTGTGTGTACTATATATATACCCTTATGGGTGTCAGAACCTTTTTTGGTATTTTATCCACTAGAGACTTGTTTCCAATTTATACTCTGGAAAATTTGCCACACAGGAAATGCCCACCTTCTTTAAAAATCACACAGAAAAATTTAAACTATGAAATGCTTTTCTCTACAGTTAATTCTGGAGAAATTTCTCCACATAAAGACAGCCCACTCTGCCTCAAAATGTTGACTTCTTTCCTTGAGATATCCTTTTACCTTGAACATATTTTTTCATCAGTTGTCCTACTTTCTATCCCTGAGAGTTAATTTTTTAAAAACGTCTCTCCCATTCGATAACTATGAGTGAAATACTATGAGAAAACATACAGTAGAAAATGATGTAAAAGTAAATGTTCCAACTTATTTTCTAGTACTCACTGTTTTTATTCCTACACATTTTTGGCTTTTGTCTTTGGTCAGTGATCTCTTACTACTCTGTGTCTAAAAGTCCATGCTATGATACATATTCTGAGAATTTGGGTTGAGGATATGGGAACTAGTTAGATACAGACATTTCCTCTCTGACTTGTTAGTTTAGTGTTCTGGCTTCCCATCAGAAAACCCATCCATTTATTGACTAAATATGCAGACACCTGAAAAAGCCAGGGTACACCCTTGATGGCAAAATCCTCCCATCACTAAAACAACATTGTTATGGAACTATCCATGCAAAATAAATTATCATAATATCATAGAAACTGATTACATTTTTCTAATCAAATTCCATTTAATTCTGATTCTATTTAGGGCTACCTCATTATCTTTTCCTTTAATAGATTATTTTCAGAGAATGATTAGGTTTATTGAAAAATGTGTACAGAGTTCCCACATATCATCTCTCCTGCAACAGTTTCTCCTAGTGTTTACATCTTGTGTTGATGTGGTACATTTCTTTTTCATCTGATGAGCCAATTTGATACATTATTGTTAACTGAAGTCCATAGTTTATGTCTGAATTCTCTTTGTGCTGTACAGTTCTATGGGTTTTGGTAAAGATATAAGGTCATGTAGTCATTGAAGTATACAGAATAGTGTCACTGACCTAAAAATTCTTTATGCTCCAATTATTCATCACCCCCTTCTCTCTGAACCCCTGACATTCACTGATCTTCATACTGTCTCTTACAGTTTTACCATTTCCAGATTGTCATATAGTTAGAATTAAGCAGTATGTAGCCTTTTCAGACTGACTTCTTTCACTTAGTAATATGCATCTAAGGTTCCTCCATGACTTTTCATGGCTTGATAGTTCATTTATTTTTATTGTTGAATAATACTCATTATATGGATGCACTACCATTTATCCATTCACCTATTGAAAGACATCTTGGTTGCTTCAAATTTTGGACTAATATAAATAACACTACTGTAAACATTCATGTTCAAGTTGTGTGGAAATAATTTTGTTCACTCATTTGGGTATATACCAAGGAACATGATTCCTGAATTGTATGATAAAACGATATTTAGTTTTGTAAGAAACTGCCAACTGTCTTTCAAAGTGACTTAACCATTTTATCAGCAATAAATGAAATTTTCTGCTGCTCCACATCCTCCCCAGCATTTAATATTGTCAGGTGTTTTGGGTTTTACCCATTTCAGCAGGTATGTAGTTGTTCTGATTTGTATTTCTCTGGTGACATGATGTGGAGCATCTTTTCATGTGCTTATTTGCCACCCGTATATCTTCTTTGGTGAGATGTCTATTTAGATCTCTAGCCCATTTTTTAATTGGATTGTTTGTTTTCTTATTGTTGAGTTTTAAAAGGTCTTTGCTAACAAAACTATTTTGGAAACAAGTCTTTTATCAAATGTCTTTTGCAAATTGTCTCCCAATCTGTGGTATGTCTTTTCATTATCTTAATAATACCCTTTGCAGAGCAGAAGTGTTCAATTTAAATAAAATCCAACTTAACAATTTTTTTTTTATAGATTGCTCTCCAGGTATTGTATCCAAAAAGACATTTCCAAATCAAAGGGTACTTATATTTCCACCTAAGTTATCTTCTAGAAATGTTATAGCTTGCATTTTACATTTAGGTCTGTGATCCATTTTGAGTTAATTTTTTGAAAGGTGTAAGGTCTGTGTCTAGATTCACTTAATTGCATGTGAAGTTCAGTTCCTAACATCAAATTTAAAAGCATGTATGTAATATCATCAATTATGGCATTATAGTTATACCATGATATCATTTAGCTTGAGGGTAATTTAAAAGTGGCCCATGACTGACTTAACTGAAATCCGTAGTAAGCTTAGATCATCTCACCAAAGTATTTATTCAAATATTATCTTAACTGATCTTGTATATTTATTTTCTAAAGTGGGTCATTGTTATCTGTCTCATGACAAAGAAATAAACACACATGTGTGTGCCCATGTATCAGAAAAAAAATAGCTCACATTATTTTGTGGTTCTGTTTATCACAGAGACCCCACGTGAATGTCTCATGAACTCATTAAAATTACTGTAGTATAATACCAAATAATCAAAATGAAAGTTAAAATTTGAAGTGTTGTTTATATGCCTGATGAAAATACAACCTTTCAACAAGTACAAAAATAATGATAGTCAGGAGACATTTTGTTAATCACTTGAAAAAGCAAATGAGGATCTCAAAGAGTATAGTTTGGTAGCTTTTCTCATAAATGTACTTTTAAAATGGAATTTAATGGAACATTAAAAATTAAAGTTTTCACTTTTAATAGTTGACATGTATCTCACAAGTAAGTTGGCTTTTTAATCTTACTACATTAAATCTCAAACATTGAAAAATTAATTAGAGTTTTATGTATGATATAGAGGTATTTTGTGTTGCTATGTATTTCCACATATAGCATGTTTTTGGTATGTTTGTGTGTCTTCAATTATCATGTATTTGTAAAATTACTACACTTTTGTATTTCAGATTTTTAAAGTTTTTTCTAGAAAGAGACTGAATCTATCATGTTTTTGAGACCAAAAAGTGGAAAAAAAGTAAAAATAAAAATTGAAATCCCTTATTCTTAACGTGGGATTTGTTTTCAAGAAATACATTTTTCTCCTTCTATTATGTTGCATAAAACATATATTACACATTAGAAGTATATTAACAAAAGCTGCTTGTAAAAGAGATGGCATTTATAAGAAATGTAATTTAGACAAATTATTACATATGCTAATAACTTTGATTTAGATCTTCATAGTCATTACTTACTGTAGATTTGGTTATAAAATATTTATACTCTTCTGTTTATTGAGGTTCACCATATATTGGTGTTATTTTCATTTAAATACATTTACATTTAAAGGATGTCATCCTCTAAAATGCCGAAGAGCAAAAGATGTTTTGGTTATCTCTCAGTCACAGATTGGGCTAGTTTTACTTTTGAATTACTCTGAGAGCCACATTTCATGAGCCCACTTCCCTATCTCTTACCTTTTACTTTTTTTTTATTGAAATATCAATGATACACAATCTTATATTGGTTTCAAGTATAAAACACAGTGTTTCAACAGTTACCCATATTATTAAATCTTTACCCCAACTAGTGCAGTTACTACCTGTCAACATATGAAGATTTACAGAATAATTGTCTATATTCTACATGCTGTACTACTATCCCTGTAACCAACTTATATTATGATTGAGGATTTTTGTGCCCTTTTACCCCCCTCCCACTCCCCACCCATCCACCCAAACCGTCCCCCATTGTAACCACTAGTCACTTCTCAGTGTCTGAGTCTACTGCTGTTTTGTTCATTCTGTTTTGCTTTGCATTTAGATTTCACAAATAAGCCTGATATCAGGCTTCCAGCTACCAGAACTGTGAAAAAGTAAAGTTCTGTTGATTATAAGCCTCCAATCTGTGGTGTTTTGTTATGGCAGCCCAAATGGATGAAGACAAATGAAGATATGGTAGTGAACAAGGAGACAAAAGCCTCTGCCTTCATGAAACTTATTTAATCATGGAAGTTATATTACTTATCTTAAGTGAGAGATGTAGGTTCCCATATGAAATCATGGTAGGGAATGGTCAATTCTCTCTTGCATTTTCATTAATTATTACATTATTTATTTTTAGATTGTATTATTAGAATATAATAGTTTAGAATGTTTAAAAATTCCTGGAAAGCTGAGACTTTTATCATTACTGTTTCTCCTCATCCTTAGTAACATATAAAATTAATATTTTGTCTGATATTAATGTAGCTCATTATTATTAATATAACTGTTATTAGGCTGGTGGTAAATATAATCCTGATTTTTAAAAATGTATTTCTACTTCCTTTACTTTTAACCTTCCCATGCTTTTATGTTTGTAATGTGCAATTTTTGAAAAGCATTTAGCTGATTTTATTTTTTATTATATCCATTATGAAAATCCATGTTTCTAAGATGGTAAATTTAGACCATTTACTATTTTTTTATTTACCTCCCTTTTGACTAATGATATACTTTGTCTTATTTCTTCCATCTTATTTTAAGGTATTTACCTTCGTTATCAAAGTCAGTAGAGTTCTTGTTATTAATAGAGGGCAGCCTAAATTTTTAGCGATATACAAGTGCATAAAGGAGTAAGTGACAGTGCAGCAAAGGTGACTGTCAGTGAGTTCTGTTCATGGAACTAACTTGTGTTCTTGACACCTAGTCAAACACAATCATTTATAAAACTAATCCTCAGTTAGGAAGTGTTCCTCCACCTGCCCAGCTGTGCAGCTTGATGGTTCAGCAGCCACTTAGCTTATTCAATATGACAGTTCTTTCAGTATGGTCATTGTGGGTCCCATGGTCAGGTGTTCAGTCTCCACAGGGCATGTTAGTGACTCTGAACCACTTTCCAAAGAACACTTGTCTCAAGAAGAATGCCATAAGTCTCTGTGCTGACATCAGCCTAGGTTCCATATTACATCACTGTCTGCTACAGGCACTTTTCAAGTGCATTGTGGTTTGTATCCTCTTCAGAACTGTCACTTATTCTGAGACCCACCCCAAACTGATAGCATTATGGACTACTTTGAAAATAGCTAACACAGCATATTGAAAGTTTACTGAATTCTGAAACCATTATCATAGTTTTCATCATGCAAAGTTATCTTATATGACATAGGCAATTGATCCATAGAAACTGAGATTGAAGTCTGAATTTGGTTAAGTACATTGTTTTTTCTGTCATTCATTTGGCATATGAAGGGTTTTTGCTAATTCCTCCTCTCTAGGCTCATTTAGCATGAGAATCCAAGATATCCTGCAAAATAATAAAACAGTCAGATTCAGGCCAGTCTGGATGGAGACAGAAGAAGAACTGACATGGCCATGAGTAAGACAGTGACATGTTTCTGCTGTTCACCCAAACTGCTTCTGGTGCTCTGTGCTAAATGACATAGAGGAAAGAGCATTGCCAGCTCATTAGTTGTATACCATGTGCTAGGGCTATGTTGATTTGCTCCATAAAAGAGGCAAAATCTGAAGTAGCAGCTGTAATTGGAGTCACCACCTGTTTTGGTAATCCACTGCTATTCACAAAGCTGTCCAATTTCTGCACAGGCCAAATAAGCCTATGCTCAGTAAATGCGAAGGACTGAGCACCCTGCTTTTTTTACATCTTTGTTACTGTCCTTAGGTATGTGATGTTGCTTTAGATTCCTAGTTTTATATGTATGGCCAATTCCAGGCCATCTGTAATACTCTGAGGCTCTAGTTAAAGCTTTCAGCATTTGTCTTGGGTATTGCCCCAAACTGAGTGTTGATTCTTACTCCACTGTCATTTTGCCTCATTATTTCTCTTCATCTTTCTCTTCTCCTTCCCCTTCCTCATTTTTCCTGTTCTTGTTTTTATGCTTCTTTATTACTTCTCTCTCTCTTCTTTCTTCTTATCTCTTTCTTTTTCTTGAGATTTTCTTCACTTTCCTATGTACAACAATACACTTACAATCCACATTCTATTTGCATTGTAACAAGGTGTCCTTTTATAATATCTAGTCGAGCATTCTGCTGGAAGTGTGATTGGAAACATGCATTCATTAATTACTCTTTAGAATAAAGTTGGATACATGAAAAAAAATTATGGGAAAAAAACCTGTGGTGACATTTGAAATTTTAGAAATTTTTCTTGCATATTGAAACTAGCTCATAGCAAAAATTTCTTGTTAGAAATTTCCCCTCTCCATCATTTTATGAACACCATTTATTTAGACATCAAATTACAAAAAATATTTTTTTAAATCTCTATGTATACTTCACTTAAAATAGTTATGTATCTGACTTCCCTGTGTGTAAAAACTTTGCATACAAGCATAATTACTATGTCAGTCTCTGAATAATAAAAGAGAAGCTGTTCTTGAATTTTGTTCCTTGTCTCCAGGACTTGGACCTACTGGAAAATTCAAGTCTCTGTAGGAAGTTGAACTTGTCCAACCTCTCATGACACTCTTTTTGGCGGGGTCATAATTGTCTTCACCCTAATTTGTTTAATCAATATGATAAAGGCATAATTTGACATACAGTAAAATTTACCAATTTCAAGTATATAATTCAATTTGTTTTGACAAATGTGTATAGTTGTAATAACAAAATGACATTCATAATGTAAAATATTTCCTTCACCCCATGATGTTCCCTTGTGCTCATTTGCAATCTATTTACCCACTATTTTTATCCACTATTAATGTTATGATACTTCTTTATATACCAGAAGAGAGTAATTTATCTATGTTTTGCAAATATTTTCTCCCAATTTGTGTTTTTCATCTTCATTTTTCTTAATACTGTCTTTTAAGGAAGAAACATTTTTTATTTTGGTGAAGTTCAATTTACCAGTTTTCTTCTATGTGTAATAATTTCTGCACATAGACTAAGAAATTGTTCCCCAAACTCAAGTTCCCAAATATTTTCTACTACATTTTTTTTCAGAAGTGTTACAGTTTAAGTTCTTACATTAGGTCTCTGATAAATTTGAGATAATTTTTATGACATCAGGGAATCATTTTGTTGCTTATGGATATTCAATTTTTTCAGCATTTATTTTCTGTAAAGACAATCTTTTCCTCTTGAATTGATGTCTTTCTTTAAATCAAATGATCATAGGTATGAATGCATTTCTGAACTCTTTTTTCTGGCTTAATGACCTGCATGTCTATCTTTAGGCCAATACACTGCTGGCTAACCCTCTGCCAACACTTTAATCTGAACGAGTTTAGTTTAATGGAGCCTTAGCATGACATACTGGGGAAAAAATGTGAAATCTTTAGTCAGACAATGGTTTAACACCTCACCTCTGTTAATTTTTTGTTGCATGATGTTCAGATTACAACATTTTTCTTCTGAATATCAGTTTCTCATGTAAGATTGATAACATTTAATTATATGAGGAATATCCCAGTGCCTGATAAATAAAAAATATTTCATAAATGTTAGGTCCCTTTATCCTTTGTTCAGGATGTTTTAATTGAAAAAAGATTAGCTACTGTGTTTGTGATAGATAGTAACACCCATATTATGCATTCATGAAAAAAAACAGATAATTTCTTCAATTAAACATGTAGTTAAACCTTGCTGTAATAATTTCTACCCTATTTTGAGTAAAATAGACATTTTTTGGCCATGCTTAATTATAATATATTAAAAAATTAGAAGAATAATTTATTTTCTTTTCAGATGCATCTCTTTCTAAGGAATTATTTATTCTTTGAGTTATAACAAATTGTATACAAAATATAGTAACAATGTTCTTTTCAAAGCACTGACTAAAATGGGTGTTTTTTCAGTATTTTAATATGTTTACATTAGAGACTAGTGGCCTAATTTATAAAACATTTGCTATTTTGTACTTTACATAAATCACAATGCATTCTTGTTTATGTTGCTAAAGCTCATTTCATGAATATGGGAAGACATTTAACTTACAAAACAGCATTAAGTATTTGAATGAATGCTTCTGAACTATGGTAGAAAATGAAAGCTGGAAGAAAGTCTGGGTTTTAGAATTCAGTAAAAGATTTGTTTATGCTTGCTTTGACTTTATGACACAGAATGCTGTGCAGTTATAAAAGTTGTTGTAACTACTGTCACCCCTTGCTTCTTAAAACCTCACAGATTAAATGGGTTCATAGATACGTTATGAAATATCCAGTGTTACCGTTTGACTATATAATAATTGGGTATTTTATAAGTAGAAATGGTGAAAACTAACTTTCTCTAAATTTAGCAAATGTTGTGTGTTGTTATCTGAAGGTTATTCAGTGGAGATATTGTTTAAGTCTGAGTAATTTAAAATATTTTATTCTTCCAATATGCAGGAAATCTTGAGCCTACCATTTCTTGGCAGACTATGGAACAGCAGAGTATTTAGAAAATTCTTAAATCACTTCTAAGTTAATGGTATGCCATATTTATATGAAGCAACATATTTATAAACTAATAATATTTTTATAATTATTAAAATAATTATATTTCCTCCAAATGTTTATTATTCCCTAAATTGGTTGATCCCACACATAGGTGGGAGAAACCCAAGTACTCAACGATCTGTGATATGAAATTTAGGCTAAGAATACATTTGATTTGATTTGATTTAAAAAATATCTGAGTTACAGCTAAACACAAACACTATAACTATTTATTCCTTTTCAAATAATTCTTTATTTTTACCTTAATCACTCTTCTTGTAAAGTGTGTCAGGTTTGGTTTTTTAAATTCACATATCATTTATATTGTAATACATGAATACAGAAAATGCACAAATCATAAAGTCACAGTTTGATGAGTTATAGAAATCAGTACACCCATGAAATCACTGAGATTAAAAAACACATATAGGTACACACAAACATATACATACTACATTACAGGCATCCCAGAAGTGCCCCTCGTTCCCAGTCACTAGTCTCCCCAAAGGTAACTATTTTTGCTTCTACCATCAAATAGTAGATTTTCCTTCTTTTCAATTTTATATAAATGAAATAAAACAGGTAGCCTTTCTTGCCTGTCTTAGTAACATATGATATTCATAAATGTATATATCAATAATTTATTTTCATTACTTTATAGTTAAATATTATACAATGATGTCACAATTCATTTATCCATTTTATCCTTGATTAGTACTTTGGAAACTTCCAATTTTTGACTATTACTTATAGTATTGGTATGACATTGTTGCACATGTACTTTAGTAAATATATTTAAGCAGTTATTTTGCATGTATGTCCAGAATAGGAGTTATTAGTTCATGCTTGATAATTCAAAGCAGTTTTCTAAAAAGTTGATTCCAATTTATACTACTACCAGAAGTATATAATTTTTTCTGTTGTATTATAATTTTAATTTACATTTCCTTGAAGGATAATGATGTTGTGAGACCTTTTCATATATGTATTGGCTATTGGTCATCCTTTTTTGGTGTGAGATGTCCACTGAAGACATTGAACCATTTTTCTGTTGATATTTTCATTTTTCTGTTGTCTGGCTTTTATTCCCCTTTAAGGATTTGTAAGATTATAGAGTCTAGACACATCCTTTTTGAATATTTGTGTTAAAAATATCTTCTTCCACTCTCTGAGTTTTATCTCCTTTAGTTTTAAAAAAATTTCTTAATTTGACTCTAGTCCAATAATTAATTCTATATCTTGATAGTCAGTACTTTTTGATTTCTTGTTAAAAATCAGTCCCTTCTGGAGCCATGAAGATATAATCCTACATATAAATGTGTGTGTGTGTGTATTTGAAATTAATAAACTTTGTTTTTAAAAATAGTTGTAGGTTCACAGTACAATTGATTGGAAAATGTAGAATTCACATATACCTCTGCCCCAGATACTCCACCTCTCCCACTACCTATATCCCCCCATCAAAGTGGTATATTTGTTATAGTCAAAGAACTTACATTGACACAAAATCATACAAAGTCTAAAGTATACATTATTGTTCACTGTTGATGTATATTCTGTGAGTTTTGACATGTTAATAATGACATGGATTTCTCCATTAAAATGTCATACAAAATAGTTCAGCCCTAAAAATCCTTTATGCTTTGCCTACTTATCCCTCCCCACCTCTAAACCTTGGCAACCAGTAATAGCTTTGGTGTCCCCCTACTTTTGCCTCTTCCAGTATGTTATATAATTGAAATGTGTGTAGACTTTTCAAATTAGCTTTTTTAATTTAGTAATATACATTTAATTTTCCTCCATTTATTTTCTAGGCTTAATAGCTCTTTTCTTTCCTATTCCATTATCTGGATATACCACAATTTATTTATTTATTCACACTGAAGAACATATTGATCGCTTTCAAGTTTAAAACTTGCTGTAACTTATAAAACTGCAATAAACATGTGTGTGCATATAATTGTACGGATAGAAGTTTTCAATTCATTTGATAAATACCAAGGAGCAAGACTGTTGTATCAAATGGTAAGAGTATTTTTAGTATGTATATAAAAAACCACCAAACTGCCTTCCAAAGTGGCTCTACCATTTTCATTCCTATCAGCAATAAATGAGAATTCCTGTTGCTCCACATCCTCATTCAGTATTTTGTGTTACCAGTGCCTTAGATTTCAGCCATTCTAATAGATATGTTGTAGTGGTATCTCACTGCTTTTAATTTGTAATTGCCTCATGCTGTTTTCATGTGTAATTCCCCAAAGACATTTGATGTCGACCATCTTACTCATCTTACCATATTCTTGCTTGCCATCTGTAAATCTTCAATGATGAGGTGTCTTTTCAGATGTCTCACCTATTTTTTAATTGTATTGCACATTTTCTTATCTCTGAGTTTTAAGAATTCTTTGCAAGTTACTGTGGCATAGTCCTTTATCAAATGCGTTTTTCAAACATTTTCTTTCAGTATATAGCTTGTTTTCTCATTATCTTGACATTATCTTTAACAGAGCAGAACTTTTAAACTCCAATGAAATCTAGTTTATTATGCCTTTGATGTTGTATTTAAATGGCATTGCTATACGTAAGGACATCTAGGTGTTTTCCTCTTCTAGGAGTTTGTGGTTTTACATTTTACAGTTGGATCTGTAACACACTTTGAGCTAATATATGTGAGTGTGTAAGATCTGTGTCTATATTAAACTTTTTTACATATGGATGTCCAGTTGTTCCAGCATCATTTGTGGAAAAGTATATCTTTGCCCCTTTATATGGCCTCTGCTCTGTGTTGAAGGTCAGTTGCCTATGTGACTATTTCTGGGCTCTCTATACTGATGCATTGATCTGTGTGTCTGTTTTTCACTAACACCACACTTTGGATTTCCCATATTTTTCTGTGCATGCACTTTTTATTAAGGGAATAATTCTATGCATGACATACGTGACCAAAAAATTTCCTCCAGGTTTTGCTATACTTCTAAAAATATTTTTTGGGAAGATGATCTCAAATATACTCATATGTTGTCAAATCTCTTGATTTTTTTCTCTTTGAATTTTATCTGTTGCTTTCTTAGAAATCTTTCATATCCCAAGATTGAATATTCACATATATTTTCATTTAGAATTTATTGTGTTCCTCTTCTTCCTTCTTCTTTTCATTATTTTACTCTTCAATATGCTTGATATTTAATTTGCTATATGTGAGGAACCTATCATTATTTTCCACAAAATAGCTGTTCAAATGCCCATTAACATTTTGAGTGAATTTATCTAACACAACTGATTTATTATAATTTTATGAAATGAAATGCTTTGTGCAATATAATTGTTTCTCTACTATGTACTCTGTCCATTGATAGATGCAATCATCACTGAACAAATAACACTGTTAAAACATTGCATGTTTATAATATATTTTGATATAACAGGAAGTAATTCCAATCCCAAAAATTGTGGAATTTTATAAAATTTTTTCTGAAAAATTTTCAGTGTAAGAATATTCCAGTTGCTTTGCATCCTAATACTTAATATTATCATTTAAAAAAAATTAACTATTATTTTAGTAATGTAGAGGCCATATCAATTTGAATTTCCTTAATTACTAAACACTTTAATAACATATTTATTTACTTATTTACGGTTCATATATCTTCTTTGTTAAAGTCCAAATATTTTTTTAATATGGGTGAGTCTCCTTTTTATTAAATTTATCTGTTTTTCATATGTTCTAGATTTTCTTGACACATTTATATTTTAAAATATATTTTCACAGTTGTGCTTGGCTCTTCAATTCCTTAAGGCTCTTTTGAAAATCAAGTATTTTTAATAATTATGTTACTTTATCTTTGTTTTAAATTACAGCTCATCTCTCTTGTATTTTATTGTAACTTTTCTTAACCCCATGTCAAAACATTTGCCTCTATTTTCTTAAGTTTTCTGCAAATTTTGGTTCACCATGTCTGTACAGGTCTATGGTTCATTTTAAGTTTCAGTATTAAGCATTACTTTCTTTTTTTCTCCAGTTGCTCCAGTATCATTTGTTGAAAAAATATCATTTTTCCATTCCTTTGGCAAAGGTCATTTGACTTAATATGTGTATATAAATTAATTCCTATTTTTTCCACTTCTCTATATGTCTGTTCTTCTCCAATATCACACTGTTTTTATGACTATACTTGTATAGTGAACCTTGAATCAGGGAGAGTAAGTCCTCTGTGTATTTCTTTTTAATTCTTTAGGCTATTCTAATTCTTTTACATTTATGTGTACATATTAGAATATATTTGACAATTTCTATAAAAGCATAATTGAATTTTAATTGGGATTTACTTAAATCTGTATCAATTTCTGGAGAATTGAAATATTCACACTATAGAATCTTTTGTTCCATTAGTATATTTCTTCATTTATATGTATATGTTCTTTAATCTTTCAACAATGTTTGCAGATTCAAAGTCTTGTTCATATTTAGATAAGTTAATCCATATGTATTGTATATTTTTATATTTTTTTATATCATAAAACTTCCAAATACTTATTGCTAGTATAAGCAAATAAATTGATTTTCTATATTGACTTGTACCTTGTGACTTGATTAAATTCACATATATTAGTTCTAATAGTTTTGTAGATTCTTTAGTGTTGCTTGAATCCCCAATTGTGTTAGCTGTAAATAAAGAGAGTATTCTCTTGATCTTTATGTCTTTATAACTTTTCCTAGATTTAATTGCATTAGCTGAGTGGGGGTGGAGGGTGGTCCTTTATAAAGTTAAATAGGAGTGGTGAGAGTAGACATTCTTGTCTTATTACAGATCTTACGGGGAAATCATTCCGTCTTTCACCATTAAGTGTGATGTTAATCACACGTTTTTCATAATTGCCTGTTCTAGTTTGCTAAGGCTGCTGTAAAAAAAGTACCACAGACTGAGTAGTTTAAACAACAGAAATTTGTTTTTTCTCAGTTTAGGAGGCTTAAGAGGTCCAAGATCAAGGTGTCTACATAGTTATTCCTTCTGAGGGACATTGACAGAAAGATCTATTTTTTTCCATTCTATTTTTCCATATATTTTTAATACATACTGTGCTTTGGTAGATTTAAAAAAATACATAATACAGTCACCCCTTTCTTGAAAATGTAGCTCCTTTATTTTCTATACAATTGATACAATGTAGCATTCACTTTTCTCACTCTCCTTAGAGTTAAGAAGGAAAGTCAGCCTGACCAGTAAGGTTACTCCTTTTCTTTCGATTGTGACACACACTCCCGTGGCAGAATAGTAACGTTCAGGTCTCTTCACTCTCACTCTCCAGTATGGTGACTACGGAGCTCAGCAGGTGGCGCATGCCCTGTACATGCTCACCCGGAGCTCTAAACCCGCTATACCCAGGCCTTGGTCCCTGTTCTCAGGAACACATGGAGGACATGCCGAACTTATTAGGGTGTCTGAGGTGCAACAGGCAACTTCCCGGGCAGCCCCGACAAGACTGGAAGGGACCCTGCCGCTCCCAGCCTCCCCGGCTAGCCCGCCACGCAGGTGGAGCAGTACGCAGCGTGCACCTGCCTGAGGATTGCGTATGTCTGCGCCGCTTAGCTGGCTGCTCTGTCTCCCGTTTCTGTCTCTCTGCCAGCAATCCCTCCGCTGTCTCCCTGTCTCTCTTTCCTTGCCGCCTCCCAGTGGGGCCTTCCCAGGACCAGATTTCCTGCCCTGAGCCTCAGCAAGCACAGTGAGTTTTTTTTTTTTTTTTTTGCTAAGATTCTACTTATAACAGTTTATACAATATTTGCATTTCTGTATGATTATTTCACTTGGCATAAGCCCTCAAGGCCCATCCATGTAGTCGCAAATGGCTGAGTAATACTCCATTGTGTGTATATAATATAAAATGTGGCAGTAAGTATATAATATAAAATGTGGTAGAGGGTATAGAGATGAGTGTGAACTCACTTTCATCTGTTTCTGGACGCTTAAGTTGTTTCCATGTTTTGGCTATTGTAATTAGTGCTGCAGTGAACACAGGGGTGGCAATATCTCTTTTATACAGTGATTTAATTTCCTTTGGTTATATACCCAAAGGTAGATCATGTGGTAGTTCTATTTTTAATTTTTTGAGGAACTTTCAGACTGTTTGCCATAGTGGCTTCACCAGTTTCCCACCAACCGTGCACAAGTTTCCCTTTTCTGCAGATGCTCGCCACCAGTTGTACATTTAATCTTTAGGGTTTTCTATATATAAATCATGTCGTCTACAAATAGAGACAATATTATTTCTTCCTTTCCCATTCTGATACCTTTTCTTTCTTATTCTGACTAGGACTTCCAGCACTTTATTGAATAGGATTGGTGAGAGTGGGTCCACTTGTCTTGCTCTTAGAGGAAAAACTTTCAACTTTTCACCATTGAATATGATATCAGTTATGGGCTTGCCATATATGGCTTTTAGTATGTTGAAGCACATTCTTTCATACCTAATTTGTTAAGAGTTTTTATCATGAATGGATTCTGAATTTTGCCAAATGCTTTTTGTGTATCTCTAGAGATCTTCATATGATTGTTATATTTCATTCTATTAATGTTATGTATCACATTTATTGATTTGCATATAATGAAGAACCTTCCTTGCATCCAGAGGATGAGTTCCACTTGATCATGGTATATAATCCTTATATATGTACTGCTGAATTGGTTTACTAGCACTTTGTAGAGAACTTTTGCATTTGCAGTCATCATGAATATAAGCCTACAGTTTTCTTTTCTTCTAGTGTCCTTATTTGGTTTTGTTACCAGTGTAATCAGGGTGATGCTGGTCTGGTAAAATGAGTTTGGAAGGGTTTCCTCCTCTTGAGTTTCCTTAGATGAATTTGAGAAGGATGGGTGTTAATTCCTCTGTGTTTGGTAAAATCACCAGTGAGTCCAGCTTGGTCCTGGACTTTTCTTTGTTGGGAGATTTTTTGATTACTGATTTGATCTTTTTATTAATAATTGGCTCAGATTGTCTATTTCTTTCTGATTCAGTGTTCTGAGGAGGTGCAGTTCAGCCTACAACAAAGTCCTTTATTAAGTAATGAAGGTGAGGAGACTGTTTTCATGAATCAGGGCTGAGTTTTGTCAAATAGTTTTCTGTATCCATTGAAATGATTTTATGGCTTTTTCTTCATAGTCCATTAATATACTGAATTACATGAATTCATTTTCTAATGTTTAACCAAACACCACTTTATCATGATTTGTTATGTTTATACTACTGCTGAATATGAATTACTAGGATTTTGTTGAAGGTTTTTGTTTCCATGTTCTTTAGTAGTACTACCATTTAATTTTCCTCCTTGTTTATCTTTATTCGATTTTGGGATTAGGGAATAATATAGCTGAAATGAGTTGCAAAGTGTTCCCTCCTATATGTAGAATTGATATTATTTATTTCTTATATATTTGGTAGAATTATACCAGTGCCACTATCTTGCCTTGGATGTTTTGAGAAAATTATTTCAACTAATTGTTTCATTAAACAATAATCAACTCTTTAGATTATCTGTATAGTTTAAAATGAACTATAGCTTTATGATGTGTCAAAGATGGGAAATTAAATCAGAAGAAGTTATAGAAAGAAAGAAAGGTTTGTCCCTTCAGGCCTAAAGGCATTTTGAAAGAAGGAGATGAAAGCTGGGGAAACAATTGTTGAGATATTTTTGTCCTTTCCTCTCCAGGCCGTTTTCACCTATCAAAGAATGTTAAAAGGAAGACAGGGAACTGGGAACGTTTGCCCTACTTGTTGAGGTTATGCAAGGGACCCTCCTCATAGTTTTCTTTGAAACAGTCTAATAATGTCCAATATAAAAGCAAAAACAGAGAGCCTCCATTACTTTATACAGACACCCTGCTATTAAAGAGGTATTTGTTTGACTTGAGGGCATATGGCAGATATCTAGTCACTTGCTCTCCTTTTTCATCAGTACACTAATAACCACAAGTTCACATTTTTCCCCAAGAAAATATTAGAAGTCAACACTTTTCTTTTATCATGTACAGTGCTTAATCTGTGATTTTAATATCTATGGTCCCATAAAAGCAAACAGTTAAATAATTTTGTACAAACGGTGGAAATTCTTATTTCATTGTGGCAATTATACTCTCTTAGCTTTTAGCAAGATATATATATATATATATATGTGTGTATATATATATATATATATATATATTTATATTACTAACAGTACAGTGAAGCAAATTTCGATATAATGGGCTGCCCTTTAAAAAACTCAGTATTGTCAGTATACTTAAGTCATAGTTTTTGTAAATTTTTAGAGAAGAGTTATATGTTAACATGTTTTTCAGTTAAAACCTTGTATTTTAATATTGGAAATCAGCATTTGGATTTGAAGGAGGGTTAAATTATTGCAGTCAATAACTGCACTTCAAAGAGATAATTTTAAAAAGTATTTGATCTGTATGTGTTTAATGGAATACAAAAGAAACTATCATCTTGACATCCATAAATCTTCTTTAAGCAATAGAATGTGATAATGCTGTAAAAATATACAAGCATACCAATTCTCGAATCATATGAACAAGTACTCCTTTGAAGCGTAAAAGTAATCATTACATTTTTTGCTTTTGTTCTTCCATTTTTCGAGTAGTAACTTTCAAAATAGTTTTACACTGAACCAGATTCTCGTTTTATTCTGTCTATGTAATGCTAGTGTAAACTAGTATAGATTCAATCCTATATATTGTAACTAACAATCTTAGGGAATACTCTAGCAAATATAGCATGGAGAATATCTTTATTGATGATATTTATAATTATATGTATCTTCTGTCTGATTTTCAACACACATATTAATTCATTCCATTATCCTTTGAAAATCATCTGATAATCTTTCATTAAGCAATTACTGGTAATTAATTTTGGGCTCCTCAAATGTGTTTAGTACACATTATAATGGGGGCATTTTTGATCATTCTTTTTAGATGACCTGTATTTATTTTTTCCTAATTTCACATCAATATTGATTTTTTTCTTACTTCAAATTCTTGTCCAGAAATTATCAAGAATCTTCATATTATATTTTTACATGTTATGTATTTAATGATTAATACTATTAATTATGTTTTAGAAGGTAATCTAGGAACTGTATCTGTTATTATTTTAAATATTTAGTAATATTTAATGTACAGTATTGATTTTTTTAACTCCCCAGTAGTAAAACTGCTCTGATATTAAATTCATTTCTTCTAATAATATTTACATGAGAATTTAATTAATTTAACCTAACTTATGTTATCAAATGCTGATATAAAGATGTAAACATTATTAAATAACATCACTTTTGAGAAAAAAATTCCTGTGTGCGATTTACCTATAATTTTTCTTTCCAATAAAAAGTAAGAATTTATTATCATTTAAATTTTACTATTTCTAAAAATAGGACCCTTCTCATAATAAATGTATGTAATATGTATTTATTACCTAAAAATATGTTATTAAACAATGCCTTGTATATTTTGATTAATATTATCCTAGGATTAATATTATAATTAAGGTAATATGGTCCTAAGAAACCATTGTCTTCTTATCTATAACTACTTTGATAAACAGCTCTACTCCTAGAGACTGTTCCTTCCTGAGTTGAAAATTAGAGGGCATGTTGGTCAAGTAAAGGACAATAAGGCAGAGGATAAATTAGTATATTCACCTTTTAGAAACTGAAACAATTTTCATTAGATATCAGATAAAACATGTGTGCCAAAAAGTTCAAATATATTTCCTTTCAGAATATTTTTTTCTTTTTATTTTTTAATTAATTTATTATTGATATACACTCTTATGAAGGTTTCACATGAAAAAACAATGTGGTTACTACATTCATCCATGTTATCGTGTCTCCTTCACACCCCATTGCAGTCACTGTCCAACAGAGTAGTAAGATGCCACAGAGTCACTGTTTGCCTCCTCTTGCTACACTGTCTTTCCCGTGATCTCTCCTGTACCATGTGTGTCAATCATAATACCCATCAATCCCCTTCTCCCTCCCTCTCCACCCACCCTCCCCCACTCCTCCCCTTTGGTAACCTCTAGTCCCTTCTTGGAGTTTGTGAGTCTGCTGCTGTTTTGTTCCTTCAGTTTTGCTTCATTGTTATATTCCACAAATGAGGAAAATCATTTGGTACTTGTTTTTCTCTGCCTGGCTTAGAATATTTAAACAATTTTTATCTTAATTGTGTGGCAGACATATAAGTAACAATGTAGCAGCAAACATTAATGTTTTATAGAGTTATTTCATTTAGTAAGCCTGAGAGATTGGATGCAATAACTAGTAGTGAGATACTGAGAGTTGCCAACATAGAGAATCAATTGATGTAGTTGCAGATTGGGGAGTTATTTTAAAAGGGGGGAAAAAAGACAAAGTAGTCTTCATTAAAACAGATTTGCAAGAACATCTGTACCTGTAAGACAGAGGGATGAAATAGATGGTAGAATCATACAAGAAAGGCAGTAAATATATAGTTATTAAATTTACGGGTAATTCAGTAAATTGAGTATCTCAACTAAAGATTTTCTGTAAAGTACAGATCAGGAAAATATTTCCCGAGGTAATAGACAGGCATGTAACCAAAGATAGTTAAATTGTAGACTCCATTCATCGATTTTGAATCATCACTAAATGGACAAAGAAATCGAGAAAAGAAAAAATCCTTGTAACAACTTCTGGATGGCATTATTTCTTGCCATAAGGCCATTACTACTATTACTGCTTCTAGGTTCTGTAGTCACCTTAAATCTTTTATGTTTCCGAATTTGGGTTCTAATCTTGCCAGTTATGTGACACATCACCCTCCCCACCTCCCCATTTATCTTTCAGTACATTTCCTTTTGCTTAATTTCAATTTCACAAAGTTAAGATATACACTCAGTTGAGAAATCAGAATAATATTTAATTATAACTATAGATATTTTACACCACCTAATAGTCACACTGAGTCTTTTGACAAGAAAATTTTAAAGCTAATCATGAGGATATATATTCATAAATAAATTTGAACTTTATTTTAAAAATTGCTATAGCAGCTGAGATATTTATCTCAATGTATCCTTCATAGCTGTGATTTTTAAAATAACAGGGGTCAAAGTGAAAATTTATATCCTGTTTGTTATATTTTTTGTTTCTTTCTTTCTGTTAATAGCACTTTTAATATTAAAAAACTTTATCAGAGCTACTTTAGAGAAACCTTTGTACATTAGGTAAAAATTTGATAAATTACTCAGATTTTAATAGCTTTCCCTGAATTTTAAACCCCTGAACACTGGGTATCCAGGTGTTATTGTTACCAAAATATTCCTATGTGACCTGGTGCACATGAAGAGCAAATGATTAAATTAATGTATGTATGAAGGAATGTTTACTTCCATTGATTACTTCCAATGTTTACTTGGTTGGTATTTTAAATTTCTGTAGAAAAAGTAAAGGTCAGTACTATCAGAATGCTGTATATTCTCTAGTCTATGAAATAAGTTAAAAATTAAAGTAGATCTTTGGTTTAAAATAGAATTAAATCTTTATTTTGCAGGTATTATTCAATTGGCAGTTATTGTCCTGCATTAACTCATCTTATTTAGACATTTAAAATATAAACAATTTTCTTTATAATATCAATAATAACAAAAACTTTAAATTAAAACAGAAACTTACATAGCTATAAAAAATGGTTTTCCAACCATCTGTGGGGGGGAAATGTACTGCCATTCATTGTTTTTATAAACAAAAGTAGTATTTAGTCTAAACTGAGTAATTTGAAAGGAAAATACAATTAATAGCTTCTGTTAATTTTTGTTATTCTCGTAATTGTAGGCACTTCCTTTCACATGAACTGAAGTATCGTATATGTTCCTAAATGTTTACATTTTCTGGAAACCTAGAAATTCAGACTCTGATAGAGATATACAAATTCTGTATGTAGACTCTACTTTTTCTCAGGTGTGGAATTTGGAGTTACCTGGTCCCATATGTTTTGGACATACATATATGACATTACATTCACATAAATATCACTGAATGCATATTATAAAATGGAATAAGATGGATATATTTTAATGATCTAGACATCTTTCACATGAGCAATTTAATCAGTTATACAAAATTCTTAAAATTCTAATTTTGCCATGATAAATTGGTCTATCTCCATAAAAACATCTTCATCCTTAAAAAAAAAATCTAAGACTTGGAGATAGAGAGCATTGTAATGGGCCATGATGGACTTTTAAAATTCAGTCAGAGATGATTAGCTAAATGGTATTCAGTACAATTTACTGTTCAAGACAATTGTCACTTAATCTCTATTACTGTTTTACTGTTTGTTTTTATTTTTGACCTCTCAGGCATGCTTTGTTCACAGATAAGTTGCACGTAAACTTCATCAAGTGTTGAAATCCATTGGTGTTTAGGATGGTAGGAGTTGGCAGATAAGCATTTTATAAGTTTGAGATTGATAGTATTTTAGGAAAAAAATGCTTAATTAAGACAGAGTACAAGATTTAATTTGCAAAGTTCTCTTGGAAGGATCAGAGCAATATTTTCAAATAAATATTTTGCTAAATAATTTATTGGTCAATGAATTCCCATTTATATTTTTTCAGCCTATATCCACTGAGAAATGAAAAGAGCAAAAACTTTGGAGTAAGATATTCCTGGTTGAATTTTGGAATAGTAAATTCCTGTGATTATGGGTGATTATCTAGCATTTCAGAATCTGACTCCACAGCTTCCTTCTGCTATAAAGTGAGGGAAATTGCTTAAATATGATGTTTAAATAAAAGTCTATGAAGGGACTCTCTCATAATTCCCATTAGCAGTTACTTTACTATACTTTGCTCTCTTTTGGTTAACATTGGAACATAAAAAACTGATTATTTTTCTATTAAAATGTCAGAGGGAATAATGAATCAAAATCAACTGATGAGTTGACTTTTTGTTGGGTGGAATTAGCTTACATTTTAGGGACCAGTGGAAGGGCAATAATGCTAATTCCTCCTGTGAACTGTAATTTCTTCTTTAGCAAGGGAGAGAATATCAATATTTTGCTGCCTTTTTAGAACAATTCATCCCAGAGTCTGAAGGTATGGAATATTCTGTTGTTTGTTGAATGGATAAGTGGACAGATACATTGTTGAATAAGTGAGTATACTGGTTTTAAAATTTGTCCACAATCTCTTTGATATTCCACATTTCCAAAGATAGAATTCGATTTCCATTGTCTTGAATGTGTGTGGATTTAATGACTCTCTTTTAGTTAACAGAATCTGGGAAAACTGATGGAATGTGATTTTGGTAACGAGTTCATAAAGATTATATCTTCTGCCTGGTTCTCTCTTTTTCTCGCTCATCTCATTTTGGGAAAGCCAGCTGCCAAGGTTACAAAGAAAATCAAGCATCTTTTTTTGGGTTTCCTTCTACCAACAGTTATCATCAATTATTCAGCCATATGAATAATAGATTCTCCTTCTCTACTCAACGTTCAGCTGATATAGCTTTGGCTGACACTTTGACAGCAACCTATAAGAGGTCCTGAGTAATAATCACCCAGCTAAAGAACCCCAACATTCCTAGCATACAGAAAGTGATGTTAATAAATTTTGTTTCAAATTATTTGAAAAGAATGAAAGAACAATTTGAAGGTACACAGGAAGCATAAGGATTTTTTTTCCTATGAAACTGGAAAAAGTGGTTATGATGTCAAAATTCTCATTGCAAAAATTGGTCTAGCCCTCAAAGATTAGTTGGTACATTTAGATTTCTTATTAACTGTCTTCCCTACTTCCTTACTTCTCAGCTTTCACCCAAATACCTCCAAGAATATCGGTGGAAATGAGAGCAGGGATTTGATTTGGATCCCATAGAATAGGAAATTGGATTATCTATTGCAGTTATTCTTTTTCACACTCTCTGAGGATCCTTATATAAGTCTGATCACATTCAAATGCATCTGCTTGAATTGGCCCAAGTTTGCTTCTTCTAATGTCTCTCTAGAGTTTGGAACCACCTATGTTTACAGTGACCAGTTAAATTCTGGTTTGATATGTGACCTGGTGCACATGAAGAGCAAATGAATAAATTAATTTATAATAAATCCAGGGTTCAGGAGCCTTGCTAGTGCCATCCCTTGCACTTACTCTTTTGATTTGAGCATAACAATGGATTTTGCTCTACAAAGTGCTTTATTATTATATGTTTCTGGATCCTGGGAGGTTTCCCCATGGATTGTGATCTAGGATGGTTACTGATACCTGGTTACATTTTTCCAAATGCCTTGTAACATCCTTCTGCCTCCCCTTTAAGCCCTGTGCTCATTCCTTTATGTGGCCTCCATATCTTTTTAAAGTGGACTTCCCATTTAAACCTACCTTCTAACATAAACTAGTATAGTCACTTTGTAAAATGTTGTTCTACTGCAGTTCTTTGGAATGTTTTGTCACAAAGATGACAGATTTTATAGGCTTGAAGGTAAATTAAGAAAAAGCTTTTTGACAGTTAAATAGATGTTATACTGCATAGGATTAAGAAGAGAACATTTTCTATAAATATCCAATGGTCTCATATTGTGCTTAACTTATTATACTCTTTGTGTCTTTTGTTTTCCATCTTATAGTCTTTTGACTCCATCTTTTTGACTCTATCCAACAGTCCTGTTCTCCTCAATGAAGACGTAATAGAGATTATAGGGAGAGGTAGAGAGCATGTCCTTGAGTAGAGGAGACATAAGTTCAGCCATACACTTACTATTCTTTTGGTATTTTGGTAGGAGCTAGAATTTGTTAATTTGGTAGGAACTAAGAATTCATGCCTTAGTGTATGTTTTAATACAAGGGAAGAGTAAGTGTGGTGGGGATCTAGTACATTTTGTTTAAATTTAGGCAGAAACAGCATATGATGTCTTGAGGTATAAGCAAAAGACTATGTTTAGTGCTTCCCAGCTCTCTTTTATGAATTTTCTTTCTCAATAGATGCCTATTCATGCCATGTCTTCTGAAATGCCTCCTCTAATAAGGGATAACAATCTTACAAACTATAACATATCTAAGTATTAAAGATTTAATATATTGTCCTACAAGGAATATATTCCTTCTTAGAGGCTTTCCTGAATGAAGAATGATATCATAATGATGGAATGTCAAACACTGAGGAATTATTGTGGGGGAATTTGGAGTTAAGAGATATTTGAAATTTTGCTGGATTGGTGACTCCCTACTCTATTTTTAAAATTGTCCCTGTATTCTATATTATGATTAAGGTAACATGAGCATATGTTTTCAAATTACAGGTATTAGCATATTTTTCTCAGCATGATGTTTATAATTTTATTTGAATTATTGTGGAATTTATATTTTGTAAAAAGCCTGAAAATAGGGGCCAGATTGTGTTTGAATTTGGCTTCCACCTGAGCTATGTAACCGTGATAAGCCACTGAAATCACCTGTCTTTCAGTTTCTTTCTCATCAGAAAAATGGAATATGGCATATCATTGGAGCTCTGGTAGGATTAAATGAAATGAGATTGTACATAAGTACAAATACATGTATATGTGTATATTTGTATACCATCAACAGATAGGATATTTGAAACAATGTAGGCACATTTATTTTGGTCATTGACTTGCATGTTCAGTAGCAGTGTGTTCTTTTCACAATTCTTAAATTCTTACACAATTCTTAAAATATGTTCATTCATTTCTATGATTTTTTTCCCTGACACAAGAGAAGAAATTGAAGTTGTTTATTTAATGGCAAATATATATACATTTTAACTCACCTTAGAAAAGTAAGTTCTTCAGGTGTCATTAAAAATTACTTTAAAAAGTAAATTTTCTTAGTATATTTTACTTCTGTTGATCCATTAGAATTTTCCATGTCCTGTATTTGAAATACAAGCCTCTTTATGAGAACTCTGTGTAGTTCTTAATTAAAGTTAATAGATAAAAACATAAATAAGTAAATGATCTTTAAAAAAACCTTAAACCTATATATACATTTTTCATTTTCTATTAAAAATAAATTTCTGTTCTTCAGGTCACCCAGCCTGTGGTATTTTGTTATGGTAGTCCTAGTAAAGTAATACACTCCCCTATTGTAACAGCCATGAATTGTCTTCCTTTTCCCGATTCACTAGTACAATCTTTGTCAAAATTCTTGCTGGACCACCTCTTGTCTCAACTAGGACCATGTCCTTAAGAAGCAAAGGGGTGGGTTTTCTCCATTTGCTTTCTACAGACAGCCTCTTTTTTGATTTTCCATTCATCCTCCCACTGTAATTGAGAGCACCTCCTCTGGCAGCCTGGGGCAAGGACTGTCATTGTTGTGCCATGGCCCCAAGACATGATGGGGCACACATGCTTGACTCCGATCATACTCAAACCCAGGTCTGCCAGGCCCCAGGTTTTGAAAGCAGCAGTGAAACATGGGCTTTGTCATACTGACACTACCCAGTAACCAACCCAGGCCCAGGGCGGTGGTTTGGTTTACAGGAGGGGAAGTTGTGGCTGAGGATCCATCTCAAGAAGAGGAGAGGTGACAGAGGTGCAAAGACCACAGCCATGACCTCTATTTCTCATAGTATTACTTCAAAAGCACAAATTAAAAAATAAAATTATTAAGAATTTGAGAACAGCAACCATGGGACATTAAGCAGGAGGTCCTATGTGATTGATTGGTCACATTTCTTTGACCTATGATGTGTGACTAACAGACTGGATAAAACAGGGACATTAGAATTTTACACTGACCCAGGTGCATGTAGCAGAAGTAGTGAGAAGTGGTTATGTTCTAATAAACTCTGAAGGGGTTCATAGCAGGATTTTCTGTGGGAAATGGGTGAAACAGAGAGCTTAAAAATGTTCCCAGGCTCACTCTTATAAGTAATTGGAAGGAAAAAGTTGATATTATTGAAAATGGAAAGAGTATATAAAGAGCAAGTTTGCAAGGTAAATAGAAATCAAGAGATTTGTCTTGGACATTTAAGACTGAGGTATATAAAAGCTCACATGATGATCTTTGGACGTTTTGAAAGTGAGGGAACATGGCAGTTGGGTATATACATGTGAAGTTCAGAAAAGACAGCTCAACTGGAAATATAAATATGACTGACTTCAACATATAGGTTGTATTTTAATACATGAAACTGGTTAAAATTACCAGGAAGTGCATATTCAGAAAGTAGAGGAGGCCTCCAAAGGCCCTGTCCCAGAGAGTATAAAATAAGAATTTAGGGGAGATGAGGAGGAGAAAAAACAAGAGCCTGAACATAAGGCCATTGAGCTCAAAGGAAAATCAGAAGTGTATAGTAACATTTCTAGAAGCTAAATAAGAAAATACATTTTAAGTAGGAATGAGTGGTCAAATGTGGCAAATTCTGCTGTTTGGTCAATTAAAATCAGGATTAGGAATAAATGCCACACAAAGCAAAATTACAACATTGGAGATTTTGTCAGAAAAATTTTGTGAGGGGAGATAAACTTTATTTCAATTAAACTTTATTTAATAGAAAAAGAGAAGGGAAACTGGCAATTTTGTATATGTGTATATATGTGTATATAGACCTTTCAAAGAAGTTTTTCTGTACTGGGAAAGAGCAAAATGAAATGGTACCTGGAAATGAATGCAGAATCAAGATTTATTTTCTGCCAGATGAGAAATATAATAATATGTGCATGCCATTGGAAATGTCAGGTAGGGAGCACATTTTCTTGATACAGGAGAAAGAGGAAAATTGCTGGAGGTGAAAGGACATATTACAAGATTAGAGATATTGTCCATTTTAAGAGCATTAAAATTATATCCATAATGATGAAAGAGAATATAGTGCATGTAAGTCAGAGTTGATGGGCACAAATAAAGTTAGGTGGTAAATATGGAAATGGGAGCTGGTGCACATGCTTGTGGAAATCTCTTTGCAATATTTCTATGTTCTTAAAGACATAGGAAGGAAATCAAGAGTGTGGAAAGGTAAATGAGGTATTAAGTATTTGTAGAAAGGAGAGAAATTATGCTTTATTTGGGAAAATAAGTGAGATTATTTGAAAGATAAGGAACAAGAGTACACTTAAATTTCATGTTTTATTTTGTATGTTTCAGCTTTACCCTGTTCAAAAGTATTGCTTAAAACATAAAAATATGGATTTAACCTGATTTAGCTTGCAAAGGAAATACAAAGAAGCAAACGAAGGTCAGATAAAGGAGGTGAGTGTTTATGTAATGTAAAGTTTTTTTTTTTAAAGGGCTATTATATTTAAGCTGAGTAAGAATAGGAGTGGAAATCTTGAGAGTGAAAGTGGGTAGAATCATCAGATTGTCATGATGAAACTGTAAGGTTATGGAATCAAGGTAATAAAGTGAAGGAATGAGCTAAAGTAATAAAGTTAACAATGAGTTGAAAGTAACAGGGTGAATGCTTGAAACTTTACTTTTACTTCTTTGCTACATTAAGATTACTAATTCCTTTCAGATGTATGATATATTTCCATCAGTAAATTCAAACATTTTTTATCCTGTGATTCAATCTAAAAAATACATATATATGCTTTAAATTAAATACATGTGCTACTCTGTCAACATGGCATGTATATGTATGTATATATATGACCATGTACATAATCTAAAAACTAAAATGAATGAAAAAATACAAATTTATAAAAAAATATAAGTAGAAAAGTTTATATTTTAATCTGGAACATTTCCCCCCTGCCCCAAGATCATCATTTATATTTTCTTGGGCTTTTGAAGACCGTTGCTTTTGCCAAATTTTTTCTGTAAAGCACCAGATTGCAACAATGTTAGACTTTGTGGACCATAAAGACTTGTTACAACTACTCAGTTTTACAAATGCTGCAGAAAAACAGTCATCGATAGTAAGTAAATAAATGACCATAGCTGTTTCAATGAAACTTTATTGTTAAAAAAAAAAAAGGATGAGGTGGAAAGGATTTAGCTCTGGAGTTGTTTTACAGTTGCAACTGATTTTTTATTTCTCATTAAACCAGTAGAGTGAAATAAAATAGTTTATGTTAAGTGTTGAACAATGAGGTGGAAATTTGTCATATGAAATGATTATTTTTACTTTAGAAAGTCACTGAATATATGGAAGCTCATATAATATTTAACATAAAATATAAACATGGTATACATATCCACACAGAGAAATATATTCAGTTGTGAAAATTAGTGATGTAGCTCTGTTTGTGCTGATTAGATGTATCTGGAAGACACTTAAGTGAAAATAGTGCAGAGCGAGTGTATAGGGTACTAAAATTTGTGTTTATAAAAGGATATGCTATATACTTATATTTTGTCAATGTTTAGACTGTCTTTGTTAAATCTACAATAAACTGGCCACAATCATTACCTCTAGAAAGACAGGGTCCTGAGTGGGTATAGAAAAGGGACAGCAGCAATATTTTTCAAAGTTAGTTCCTTTGCATCTTTTGAATTTTAGACCATTTTGCTATTGCCTGTTACAAAAGAAGTTAAAAGTGTTTAGGATTTTTCCTAAGTAGGTAATGAATTGAAGAGTTCATGTTATCAATTTTATTTAACTATTAAAACAACTGATCGGAAGATAACATAATAAAAGTAGTACAAAATAATCAATGAAAGGATGCTTTTATAAATTGATGTCTAAATAATAAGGTACAAATAAGAATCTCACAATGTAGCTGGTTCTTAGGACAGAGCTACACAGAGATACAGTAGGTTACAGGTTGTTATTAGCTTCTGGTGCCCAGGAAATAAAGAGCTGCTTATTTAAAAAGCTAAAAAAAAAAGCCAGTCTCTTAAGATATAGTAGATGTAGCACAAAGTGTAATATAATGCAGTACCTAATTTTATGCAAAATCCTAATAGAAACATCATAACAGTATCATAAGCATCATAAATGGTATGGATACTATTTATATGAATTTAAAGGCAATTCACTTAAGGGAGATGAACAAAGAGAGAAATAAGTTTGGCCATTTCATTTTTATAATTTAATTTACTTAGAAAATATAAATTTCTGTACCAAATATTAATAGATATTTTCAAAATTTTATAAATGGAAGCATATGTTAAAACAGGTCAGGGACTATGACAAATTTTTCCTTTCTTCAATATTTTTCTTAAAATAAATACCTATTTGATATATTTGAGCAGATAAAACCAATGAAAATTGTTTACTGAAAGAGCTTGCTCTTTCATAACAATGTAATTTATTTTTATCAGCTTTATTCATAAAATATTTTACTTCATAATATAGTAATTTTACCCCAAAACTTTTCAAACTAAATTAGCAAAATAATTCATGCCAGAAATATCTGGGGATACTTGGAATGACAGTTGTATTTTTTCCCTATGTCATTGTTTTCTATCTTTTGAGATCATTTGTAAATATAGTTACATTTGTTCCTTCATTTTATTATAAGCAATATAAATGTGACTGTATTATATAAAATTTAGAAAATGTTCAGTTGATTTCAACTGTTTTTGTTGAGAATATTGAAAAGTGTTGTTTTTCTATTCAGTACAGTTGTGCAGATGTCTATGTTAAGTCATGCAGAGCTGTTGGAATTCTTTCCACAGACTAGGGCCCCATGATCTATACTGACATTCACAAGTGACAAACAAGGGTGGTTAACAGCCCTCTGAATTATTGGGTTCATGCCTGGCCAGTGGCTCACAAATGTGGCAGTATCCATATCAATATTGGCATTTTTCATTTTCCATAATTACATATTAAAGCAGCTAGACTTTTAAGAAATCACTAAATTGAGAAAATAATATTTTTTTTAAAGATAATTTTTCTTATGCATACTTTATTTTGGGGAAACTGAGCAGTGTTAAAATTCAATTAATATTTAGTTAAAAATTTAGTTTAAAATTTAATTAAATTTTAATGCACCACACTTACACCTTGACTAAAATTCTAAATTAAATCTTTCTATCATAAGTAGAACATTTGTCAGAAAAATATACAATCTAATTACAATCTGCCATGATACTTTTATACTAGTTCAAAAATTTACTTTGGAAATCAATTTGCCTCCATTAGACAACTCTCAGTTTAAAATAGATATCAAATTGTGATTGATTATTTTTATAACCATGTGCATCCATTTCTATTTTCTACTTGCTTTTAGAAAACTAACACAAGACAATTGTTAATCCTAACGTTTGAGCTCCACCCATATGTTATTGGCATTGCATACTTTATTGGTGAGTTAGGTTTCTGTTTTGCTAAATTTATAATCAACACTTCTACCTCTTTTCCTGTTTATTTATTTATTTTCTATTAATATCAGTAATGTATACTATCATTCTCCAAGACAATGAAGGTCAGATACTTCCAGTATCTCTTGTTTCTCTCAGGTTTACTGACTTCTCTTTGAGTCACCAAATTCTGTTGAGCTTTTTCTCATATTCTTTTTTTTTTTTATTTTTATTTTTTTATTTTTATTTTATTTTATTTTTTTTTGTAGATAATTATTTTTTTATTGAAGGGTAGTTGACACACAGTATTACATTACATTAGTTTCAGGTGTACAACATAGTGATTCAACATTTATATACATGACAATTCTAGGTATCAGCTATCACCATACCAAGCTGCTACAATATCTTAACTATATTCATTACATCCCGGTTACTTATTATTTTACCATTGGAAGTGTATACTTTTTTTTTTTTTTTTGTGAGGGCATCTCTCATATTTATTGATCAAATGGTTGTTAACAATAAAATTCTGTATAGGGGAGTCAATGCTCAATGCACAATCATTAATCCACCCCAAGCCTAATTTTCGTCAGTCTCCAATCTTCTGAGGCATAACAAACAAGTTCTTACATGGAGAACAAATTCTTACATAGTGAATAAGTTCTTACATGGTGAAGAGTACAAGGGCAGCCATCACAGAAACCTTCGGTTTTGCTCATGCATTATCAACTATAAACAGTCAGGTGAGAAATTGGGGCTCAACAGAGGTGAGGCTTAGAACCTCACTCCCCCGTTCTGAGAGAAATCTTCTGCATATGTGGATGTTTTATTGCCCTTGTCTAGCTTGGATTAACACATAGTCTACAGGCACACACTTGATCATCTACATTTGCTCTCTTACAACACTAAACTATGTTTTCTACCTTTATCTTGTATCTACCTACCACTTCAGCATTTTATTAAAAATAATAATAATAAAGAGAGAAATGTGGTATCCACATATAAATCAAGTATAAAAATCAAATGAGTATTCATATTTGAACTGACTGTTTTTCTCATATTCTTTATTTAACCCATCTTTCTTTATATCCCAGTATTAACAATTAGTCCAGTATATTGCCACTCTGTGATTGTGCTATGGCAGTAGTTACATATTTTGGCTTGTAGATTCCAAGGAGAAATATATTACTTTTGTTCAATTCTGAATATTGTAGCTTGGAAAATATAAAATAAGACAGTGAACAAAAATGGTCTCTGGAGAATAAATCTTCCAGCAGTTTGTTTTCTGTTCTTTTTAAATATGTTGATATCTCATAGAATTTGATTTTGATTTCTAGACACATAAAAGGAATTGAAAACATGATTTTGATGGATGATCTCAGTGGGATTCTAGAACTCTGACCTATTTCCCAAACACTTCTAATTACTCGTAAGGAAGGTATTGACCTAGTCCTACAAACTCAATTTTAATTCAGAAGAGGATTTAATGAGGGATACAGTAGACAATCCGCAACATTTTCAATTACACATGTGGTTTAGGTATTGAATAGAAATTCCTGTAGCCATTTCTCAAAAATCAATGGCAAAACCTATCCTAAATTTGAAGTGTAGCACACACAAAAAACACACATTTACACATAAACATAATTTAAGAATCAAAAATCTCTTTTGTCTATACTGTATCAGCTGAAAGTGAAAACTCAACGTAGCAAACACTTAAATTGATCAGGCAAAACTCTCTACAGATTTTTTCATTGAAAGGAACAAAAAAAGCAATTAAGACCTTGTACACATTAAGTTTCTGTCTTTATTAACTCTTCAATTATTTTTATTTCAAATATTTTCAAGTTACCTATTGTATGCATGACACTATGGTAGTTTTTTGATGTTGATGTTAAATAAAAGAAGCCCTGATGAGGAGCTAAGAAAGTAAAAACATACAAATTTTATCCCATTCTAATTAATTACACAGAACTTCGTGTTTCTTTTTCAAAAGTTACATTTAAGATATGGTGAATAACAGCTGTTTCTTCTTTAACCTATAAACTCCATGAAAACCTGGGCTGTGTTTGCTTTGCTTTTTTTTCATCCCCATAGTCTGGCTTAATTCCTGTCAGGTATCAAGTTTTATGAATATTTATTAACTGAATCGATGATGCAAGTTTGCAACACAGGGTTGAATAAATACTCTAAAGAGATACAACTCAAAGAAGTAGTACTTAACATCCAGTTAACAGGAGGAGAAAAATAGCACTTGAGAACATATTTTTAAAAAATGGATAGGATTGAGGCCACCTGGCATTGGTAGAGAGATTCAAGGAGAAAGGAAGAAAGAGCCTACAGTTGAAGAATCCTAATCCCGGCACTCAGGTACTATTTTGTTTATGGATGTATATGTCCTTTGTATGTGGCTTTCAATATTTGGGTAAGGAGTGAATGAAAGCTTGTCTTCCCTTAGCTTTTCATTGTCTTCAAATATTAATCTATTTGTGTATGTGCATGTGTGTGGGGTGAGTATGCTGTCTGAGAGTCCTCTTCTGGAAGTTGATATGGGGGAGCAGAAATGATTGAGTGGAGAGACTGAGTCAGACAAGGGAGGGAAAGCTGTAAAGAATGTGTTAATGAGCTGTTTGTTCTGTAGGCAGTTGGGGCGCATTTCTGCGGAGACTGTAGAACACATGTCAGGGTTGTTGAGGTTTTATTCCCACTTGCTTCCTTCTACTCCCTTTAAAAAAAGTTCCACGAAAGCCTTCTGACTTGGATGACTGTATGTATCTTTTCAGTTTTCTTTTCTTCAGTTTTCCTTCATTTTATATCATTTAAGTATGAGGGCAATGCTTTAAGATTCTGTTAAGTGTTCTGTTGGGGTGAGTTTATAAATCAAAGTGGGTCTTTTGTTTTGCTGATAGGAACATGAAACCAGTCATTGTGCTTAGATTCCAATATATGTGTAATAGGCAGTACTTCTGTGTACATTTCATGTTATTACAACCTTCAAATCCATCACAAATTTGTGTCTTTTGTTTACCACATTGATTTAAGTTTGAGTACTTGTTACTGAAAGGGACAAATTTCTTTGGATTTTTGTTTGTTTTTAATTGGTTGGGCTTAGAGCAGCATCACACAGTAGGCAATGGATTTGTGGGTAGCATCTACCGCAGTCCTAGTAAAACCATAAGAATTGAGGAAATGCCTTTTAATTATTTGGTCATTAAAATAAGGTATTACTTTCACAACCTTTATGGAAAATATCTCAAGGATGTAGGAAAACACTACCTTTAGCTCTTCTTTAAAATATGGATCTCCTATTTGCCTTTAGTACATTCATTCTATTAATCATGGGTCAGGAAAAAATGCAATTTTTAACAATCTGGTATGAAGTACTTATTTTTATATATGCAAATATCTAGTTATTTGGTATATATGGCATGCACTATTGAAAAAGAGAGAGTAGTCATAGTTTTCCAAGTATCTGAAAAATCCTCCTGGGCATTTATTCATGCAATAAATACTGAATGATATCTATTCTGTAAAAAATACTAGACTCAGAGGACAGACATATAAAAATGATCGGTATGCAATCTAATACCTGATTCATGAGGAAAAGAGTAACACAAGGTAGCAATGAATAGGGATACTGGATATACTGTATTGCTGGAATATGGGCAAGTTTACAATCTTCCTTCCACATTTGAAAGAATATCTGCCAAATATTGTGTAGGGGGCACAAGCTCAAAGGAAAAATATGCCAACTGAGAAACAGCAGTGGCACCTGAAAGTAACTAGAAAAGTTTCCAGCAGAATATCACTCTCAGTGTATACTGTGGAAAGATGTGGTGTAGAATCAAGGGCCAGGCACGGGGCAGCCAGGGCACGAGCACTTTCAGTGATGCGTGGCATAGATCAATAATTTTTTAGGTGTACCCTTGCATCCCTTTTTGAGAGATTACTCATATTCTGGACATTGAGTTAGAATGTTTTACATAAAGTATTTTTAAGCCTCAAAAATCATTGTTTGTGATCAGTTGTGTTATTTTCCCAATTTACAAAAAAGAAAACTGAGTAGTCAGTTATCTCCTGCAAATGAAAGATGATGTGACAGAGCCAGGATTTGAACTGACTCAAGGCCATACTTGAAAAGGTGCTGCTTCATCATGCATTCTGTCTGGTTAAGTTTCCATTGACACAAACTTCCCAGAGAGCTATTTGATAAAATGAAACAAGATCTTTAAAATGGTCATCTCTTTTGACAGAATAATTCTGAATCTAAGAAGTCATTGCAAGGAAATGATAAAGGGCATAGACCAAGTGTTTTACGTGCAAGGGTATCATCATGGCATTTTTTATAAAGACAACTAGTAGGAAAAAACTAAAGTTCTGTACTAAAGGATTAGCTAAATGAATTTTAGCTAATATTCTAAGAATGAAACATGTTTCCATTTAAAAATAACTTTTTATAGATTATGTAATTGTATGATAAAATCATCATAATTAAATAGGAAAATACTGAAAGTTATGTTCATTATCATTTTATTATTGAGTATATGGGTATACTATTTGGAAGAGAGAGAATATGCCAAAATGATTATCTCCACTGAGTTAGATTGTAAAAAAATTTTTCAAAATTTTAGTATCTTCAGTTTTTTGATTTTTTATGAAATGTTTATTAAAAATAAATAAGAAACTATTAAATTACTTAATCGTTTATTTATACTTATAATTTTGTTATTTCATATTTTACTGAATTGAGTAAATATATACAGAACAGTATTTAATGTAATATGAAAACAAGGGTATTTGTGGGCCTAAAGCTTCCCTATCCTCAGTATCTAGAAAGATGAGCAAATAGTAAAAAATCAAGAAAACTAATGAACATTAACATTCCTGTCATACTCCTTGTATCAGTTTCCTAGGGCTGCTATTAAAAAGTTACCACAAACTTGGTGGCTTAAAACAAAAGATATTTTCTCATAGTTGTAGAGACCAAAAGTCTGAAATTAAGGTGTTGAAGGCTTCACTTATTCCAAAGACTCTTAGGGGAAAATCCTTCTTCTCTTCCAGCTTCTGGTGATTCTAGGCCTACTCTAATTTGAGTTGTGTAACCCCAGTCACTGCTCTGTCTTCATATGGCCTTCTGTTCTGTATGTCTCTGTTCCCCAAATCTCCCTTTCCTTTCTCTTATAAAAACACCATTGGATTTATGACCCACTCTAAATCCAAGATTATCTCATTTTGAGATTCTTAATTTAATTGCTATTGGTAAAGACCCTATTTCTAAATAATTTGACATTCATAGGTACTGAGGATTAGGACTTGAACATATTTTTGGGAATCTACTATGCTGTTCAATGCATTAGTGGATTGCATTGGCTATAAACAAACATGGCTATCTCCCTCACTACCTTCAAGTATTTGCTCAAAGGTCACCCATCAATAAGGCTGATCATCCCATTTAAAATTGCAACTCCCACTTTGTACTTATTCTCAATAATCATCCTATCGTGAATCTTACAACAAACTACATAATTTACCTATATGTTATATTATGATCTTTCTCTCTCTCTGTCTCTGTCTGTCTGTCTCTCTCTCTCTCTCTCTCTCTCTCTCTCTCTCTCTCACACACACACACATACACACACACACACACACACACACAAATACCATTAGAGCAGATATTTTTATGGTTTTCTCTATGGACTTTTAGCAAGTAACTAGAACATTGTTGATCAATAAATACTGCTTTAGTTAATGGGAAGTCGTGTTACTCGTCTCACAGCCATCTAATGGTACCCCATTTCATTCAAAGTGAGACATTTATGATCAATATGTAATATTTTATTGTGGAATATAACATAAAAATCCTTAAAACATAAATGTACAGCTTAAATTATTTATAAAACTAACACACATGCAGCCATTATTTAAATAAAGAAGTGGAATATTGCTAACACCCTTAGAAAGCTCTCATGTTTTTTTCCTGGTCACAATTTTTTCCTTTCACCCAGTGGCTACCATTTCTCTGACATTTCTAGTAATCACCTCCATGCTTTTCTTCATACTTCTTACACCTTTGTAGGATGCATCAATAAATAATAAAGCTTACTTTTACTTCTTAAAAATGTATGTAAACAGATTCATACCATGTGTAGTTTTTTCTTCTGGATTTGGGTGGCAGAATTATGTTTTCAAATTTCATCCATATTATTAAGGATAGATATATATATTTTTCATTTTCCTCACTGTGGTCATAACATTGTATAGATGTGCCACAACTTATTGATCCACACTCCTACCACAATGCTAGGTTTGTTTCCAATTGGGGTTATTATAAATAATACATTATAAACATTCTGTACATTTAGCCTGCCACATGTAAGCATGCCAAACTCTAGGTTATATAAAAAAGAGTTAAAATAATGAAATATTGGGTATTTAGCTTGAGGAAATGGGTCCAAACATTTTGCAAATAAATATTAATTTCTATTCCCTCAATTACTCTACATGCTCTCTAACACTTGGTTTTGTCAGATATTTCATTTAATGTTTATGAATGTGTAGCCATACCTAATATTCTGATTTTAATTTTTATTTCTCTGATTACTAATGAAATTAAGCACTTTTCATATGCTACTTAATATTTGGATTTTCTCTCTTGTGAAATGCCCATTTATGTGATCTTCTCACTTTTCTATTGAGTGACTGTTGTTTACTAGCAGTGTTTATATTTTCTGAATGTGAGCCTTTGTTTATGAGTTACAGTGATCAGACTCAATACTTGTCTGTTACTTTGGTGAACAGACATCCTTAATTTTAATGCAGTCAGATTTATCAATAACTGATTTTATGGTAAGTGCTTTTTGTATTAAGAAAGTTTTTGCTATACTAACATCATGAAGATGCTTGCCTACATTTTCTTTTAAGTATGGCCTTGTAGATTTAGCTGTGTAATATACCTGAAACTGATTTGGGGATATGGAGTTATAATATGGCACCACCTTTCATTTTGATTTTCCATATTTGTTTTCAATACCCTTTTCCAAGTATTGTAATGGTCATAATTTCCCCTGATTTTCAGTATTATTATCATCATAAATCAAAAAGATATTTTACTAGTGGCACCTTTACTTAGAATTATTATTCTTCAGATAGTAGTCTGACTATATCCTATCTTTGCTCAGTTATCATTTTCTTGTGCAGGTCCTTCCTGACCACTTTATCTGAAATGGTAATCCTCTATTAAACTCAGCACTCTTGTACACTTTCTTCATAATGTTTATTAATATTTGAAATTATAGTATATGTTTTATTTACTAGTCAATTTATTACTTATGTCTCCACATGTAAGTTCAGTGAGGAAATGAATATTATTTATATTTTATATTCTATAACCCACTGTCTAGAACAGTGCACGATACATTTTAAACATGCAACAAACATTCATTGAATGAATGAATAAATTAATTTAAACAAAGGACATATTATCCTGTTACAATATCAGTATATGATTATAAAGACAACTTAAAATACAAGTAAGGGAATAAAATATTCAGATGTGTGAATGGGAAAAAAATTCAGGCCACAGTTCATGGAAATGATTGGAGTAAAAGGGGATGATAGGCAGAGAGGCAAGTATATAGAATATTAACCATATGAGTGAGGATTCTCTAGAGGAACAGTCTGTATATATGTGTTTGTGTGTGTATATATATATATGTACTGTGTATACACACACACACACATAGAACTATAAGTTTTGGGCTCACATATTATGGAGGCTGAGAACTCCCAAACCTGAAGCTGGCAAACTGGAGACCCAGGAGAGCAGAGGAGTGGTAACAGTCCAAGTCTGAAGGCCTGAGAACTGGGAAAGGCAGTGCCGTGAGTTCAGCACGCTTGAGACCCAAGAAGAGCTGATGTTTCAGTCTCAGGATAGGAAATGACTTAGGTCTCAGTTCGAGGTAGTCAGGCAGGAGAGTTTCCTCTGATTTGAGGTTCAGCCTTTTTGTTCAATTTAGACTTTTAACTGATTGGATAATGGCTACCCACACAAGGGAAGGCAATTTGCTTTACTTATTCCACCTCTTCAAATGGTAATCTCTTCCTAAAACATCCTTACAGACGTACCTAGAATATGTTTAATTAAATATCTGGGCACCTCATGGCCCAGTCAGGTTGACCCGTAAAAAATGAACCATCTCACTGGCAATGAACAGTAAGGGTACCATGGCTGTAGAGGTGCCATTAGAGAAATGGATAGCATCAGCATTTTCCAGACAGCAACAGTGGAATTTGCTGGTCACAAAAACAAAGATGGTTAGAGAGAATGATTCCATTAGCTGAAATAGGAATTTAGGAAAAGAGTGAAGTCTCAGGAGGGTGATCATGGAATTTTTTTTAAAAAAGAAAAATTGTTGGGTGGAGCCAAGATGGCGGCATGAGTAGGACAGTGGGAATATCCTCCCAAAAACATATATATTTTTGAAAATACAACAAATACAACTATCCCTAAAAGAGAGACCAGAAGACACAGGAAAACAGCCAGACTACATCCACACCTGCGAGAACCCAGTGCCTGGTTAAAGGAGTAAGATACAAGCCACAGCCCGGTGGGACCCGAGGCCCCTCACCCCAGCTCCTGGTGGGACGAGAGGAGTGAGAACGGGGAGGGAGAGGGAGCCCAGGACTGCTAAACATCCAGCCCTAGCCACCCGCACCAGAGCACAGACACAGTGCATGCATGGGGTGCTGGAAACTAGGGAAACAGGACAGTAAGACCTGTGAGTGGGTCCCACAGCCGGCGCCCCTGGGACAAAGAAAAGCGAGTACTTTTTGAAAGTCTTAAAGGGACAGGGACCCCAAAGCTGGACGGAAGCATCCCGGGTCACAGTCCAGCAGCTGGAAATTCCAGGGAACTCTGGGCGCACTAACCCCCTGGGCAACAGCTCTGAGACCCCTCACAGAGGTAAACAGCCAAACAGCCCCCCATCCATTACCCCTCCGGGGCCCCGCCATAGCAGAGTAGCAGCCTGAGGCTGGGCAGGCCCATGGGAAGGGAGCTTCCTCCATACAAGCCTGGCAAGATACAGAGACCCAGTCTACACGCAAATGCCCAACAAAAGCCACTAGGGGTCAAAGTTGTCCCAGTAAAGAAAGGCCAGGATCAAGTGGAAAGTCTTGGCTCTCCCAGCCAACAGATGACTCAATAGCATACCATTGCACCTATAAACATGAAAAGGCAAAATTTTGATCCAGACAAGACTAACCCAGACATCTTCAACATCTGCTAAATATTCCCCTGAGAAGAAACCTGGGGAGAAAGATTTAACCAGTCTTCCTGAAAAAGAATTCAAAACAAAAGTCATAACCATGCTGATGGACTTGCAGAGAAATATGCAAGAACTAAGGAGGGAGAATACAGAAATAAAACAATCTCTGGAAGGACTTCAAAGCAGAATGGACCAGATGCAAGAGACCATTAATGGACTAGAAAACAGAGAATAGGAACACAGAGAAGATGATGCAGAGAGAGATAAAGGGATCTCAAGGAATGAAAGAATATTAAGAGAGCTGAGTGACCAATCGAAATGGACAATGTCCGCATTATAGGGGTACCAGAAAAAGAAGAGAGAGAAAAAGGGATAGAAAGTGTCTTTGAAAAAATAATTGCTGAAAACTTCCCCAAACTAGGGGAGGAAATGGCCTCACAGACCACAGAGGTACACACAAATCCCATGATCAGGGATCCAAGGAGGGCAACACCAAGACACATAATAATTAAAATGGCAAAGATCAAAGACAAGGACAAAGTATTAAAGGCAGCCAGAGAGAAAAAAAAGGTCACCTACAAAGGAAAACCCATTAGGCTATCATCAGACTTCTGAACAGAAACCTTACAGGCCCGAAGAGAATGGCATGATATACTTAATGCAATGAAACAGAAGGCCCTGAAACCAAGAATACAGTATCCAGCACTATTATCATTTAAATATGAAGGAGGGATCAAACAATTCCCAGACAAGCAAAAATTGAGGGAAATTGCCTCCAACAACCAGCTCTACGGGGCATCTTACAGGGACTACTCTAGATGGGATCATTCCTAAAAAGAGCACAGAACAAAACACCCAACATATGAAGAAGGGAGGAGGAGGAATAAGAACAGAGAAATAAAGAATCATCAGACCGTGTTTATAATAGCTCAATAAGCAAGTTAAGTTAGACAGTAAGATAGTAAAGATGCTAATCTTGAACCTTTGGTGACCACAAACTTAAAGCTTGCAATGGCAATAAGTACATACCTTTCAATAATCACCCTAATTGTAAATGGACTGAATGCACCAATCAAAAGACACAGAGAAATAGAATGGATATAAAAGCAAGACCCATCCATATGCTGTTCACAAGAGACTCACCTCAAACCCAAAGACATGCAAAGACTTAAAGTCAAGGGATGGAAAAAGATATTTCATGCAAACAATAGAGAGAAAAAAGCAGGTGTTTCAATACAAGTGACAGACAAAATAGACTTCAAAATAAAGAAAGTAACGAATGATAAAGAAGGACATTACATAATGATAAAGGGTTCAGTCCAACAAGAGGATATAACCATTATAAATATATATGCACCCAATACAGGAGCTCCAACATATGTAAAACAAATACTAACAGAACTAAAGGGGGAAATAGACTGCAATGCATTCATTTTAGGAGACTTCAACACACCACTCACCCCAAAGGATAGATCCACCGGGCAGAAAATAAGTAAGTACACAGAGGCACTGAACAACACACTAGAACAGATGGACCTAATAGACATCTATAGAACTCTACACCCAAAAGCAACAGGATACACATTCTTCTCAAGTGCACATGGAACATTCTCTGGAATAGACCATATACTAGGCCAAAAAAAGAGCCTCAGTAAATTTCAAAAGATTGAAATCCTACCAACCAACTTTACAAACCACAAAGGCAAAAAACCAGAAATACATTGTACAAAGTAAGCAAAAAGGCTCACAAACACATGGAGGTTTAACAACACGCTCCTAAATAATCAATGGATCAATGACCAAATCAAAATGGAGATCCAGCAATATATGGAAACAAATGACAACAACAACACAAAGCCCTAACTACTGCAGGATACAGCAAAAGCAGTCTTAAGAGGAAAGTATATAGCAATCCAGGCATATTTAAAGAAGGAAGAACAATACCAAATGAATGGTCTAATGTCATAATTATCGAAATTGGAAAAAGAAGAACAAATGAGGCCTAAGGTCAGCAGAAGGAGGGACATAATAAAGATCAGAGAAGAAATAAATAAAATTGAGAAGAATGAAACAACAGCAAAAGTCAATGAAACCAAGAGCTGGTTCTTCGAGAAAATAAACAAAATAGATAAGCCTCTAACCAGAGTTATTAAGAGAAAAAGAGAGTCAACACACATCAACAGAATCAGAAATGAGAAAGGAAAGATCACGACGGACCCCACAGAAATACAAAGAATTATTAGAGAGTACTATGAAAACCTATATGCTAATAAGCTGGGAAACCTAGGAGAAATGGACAGCTTCGTAGAAAAATACAACCTTCCAAGACTGACTCAGAAAGAAACAGAAAATCTAAATAGAACAATTACCAGCAATAAAATTGAAGCAGTAATCAAAAAACTACCAAAGAACAAAACCCCCGGGCCAGATGGATTTACCTTGGAATTTTATCAGACATACAGAGAAGACATAATACCCATTCTCTTTAAAATATTCCAGAAAATAGAAGAGGAGGGAATACTCCCTAACTCATTCTATGAAGCTAACATCACCATAATATCAAAACCAGGCAAAGACCCCACCAAAAAAGAAAACTACAGACCAATATCCCTGATGAACGTAGATGCAAAAATACTCAACAAAATATTAGCAAACCAAATTAAAAAATACATCAAAAGGATCATACACCATGACCAAGTGGGATTCATCCCAGGGATGCAAGGATGGTACAACATTCAAAAGTCCATCAACATCATCCACCACATCAACAAAAAGAAAGACAAAAACCACATGATCATCTCCATAGATGCTCAAATAGCATTCGACAAAATTCAACATCCATTCATGATAAAAACTCTCAACAAAATGGGCATAGAGGTCATGTACCTCAACATAATAAAGGCCATATATGATAAACCCACAGCCAACATCATACTGAACAGTGAGAAGCTGAAAGCTTTTCCTCTGTGATCGGGAACTAGACAGGGATGCCCACTCTCCCCACTGTTATTCAACATAACACTGGAGGTCCTATCCACGGCAATTAGACAAAACAAAGAAATACAAGGAATCCAGATTGGTAAAGAAGAAGTTAAACTGTCACTATTTTCAGATGACGTGATATTGTACATAAAAAACCCTAAAGACTCCACTCCGAAACTACTAGAGCTAATATCAGAATTCAGCAAACTCACAGGATACAAAATTAACACACAGAAATCTGTGGCTTTCCTATACACTAATAATAAACTGAAAGAAAGAGAAATCAGGAAGACAATTCCATTCACAATAACATCCAAAAGAATAAAATACCTAGGAATAAACCTAACCAAGGAAGTGAAAGACCTATACCCTGAAAACTATTAGACACTCTTAAGAGAAATTAAAGGGGACACTAACAAATGGAAACTCATCCCATGCTCATGGCTAGGAAGAATTAATATCGTCAAAATGGCCATCCTGCTCAAAGCAATATAGAGATTCGATGCAATCCCTATCAAATTCCAACAGCATTCTTCAATTAAGTGGAACAAATAGTTCAAAGATTCATATGGAAACACCAAATACCCCGAATAGCTAAAGCAATCCTGAGAATGGGGGGGATCTCACTCGCCAACTTCAGGCTCTTCTACAAAGCCACAGTAATCAAGACAATTTGGTACTGGCACAAGAACAGAGCCACAGACCAATGAAACAGAATAGAGACTCCAAACATTAACCCAAACGTATATGGTCAACTAATATTCGATAAAGGGGTCATGGACATACAATGGGGAAATGACAGTCTCTTCAACAGATGGTGCTGGCAAAACTGGACAGCTACATGTAAGAGAATGAAACTGGATCACTGCCTAACCCCATACACAAAAGTAAATTCGAAATGGATCAAAGACCTGAATGTAAGTCATGAAACCATAAAACTCTTAGAAAAAAACATAGGTAAAAATCTCTTAGAGATAAACATGAGTGAACTCTTTTTGAACATGTCTCCCAGGGCAAGGGAAACAAAAGCAAAAATGAACAAATGGGACTATATCAAGCTGAAAAGCTCCTGTACAGCAAAGGACACCATCAATAGAACAAAAAGGTATCCTACAGTATGGGAGAATATATTCGAAAATGACAGATCAGATAAAGGCTTGACATCCAAAATATATAAAGAGCTCACACACCTCAACAAACAAAAAGCAAATAATCCAATTAAAAATGGGCAGAGGAGCTGAATAGACAGTTCTCTAAAGAAGAAATTCAGATGGCCAACAGACACATGAAAAGATGCTCCACATCGCTTGTCATTAGAGAAATGCAAATTAAAACCACAATGAGATATCATCTCACACCAGTAAGGATGGCTACCATCCAAAAGACAAACAACAACAGATGTTGGTGAGGTTGTGGAGAAAGGGGAACCCTCCCACACTGCTGGCGGGGATGTAAATTAGTTCAACCATTGTGGAAAGCAGTATGGAGGTTCCTCAAAATGCTCAAAATAGAAATACCATTTGACCCAGGAATTCCACTTCTAGAAATTTACCCTAAGAATGCAGCACTCCAGTTTGAAAAAGACAGATGCACCCCTATGTTTATCGCTGCACTATTTACAATAGCCAAGATATGGAAGCAACCTAAATGTTCATCAGTAGATGAATGGATAAAGAAGATTTGGTACATATACACAATGGAATATTATTCAGCCATAAGAAGAAAGCAAGTCCTACCATTTGCAACAACATGTATGGAGCTAGAGTGTATTATGCTCAGTGAAATAAGCCAGGTGGAGAAAGACAAGTACCAAATGATTTCACTCATATGTGGAGTATAAGAACAAAAGAAAACTGAAGGAACAAAACAGCAGCAGAAGCACAGAACCCAAGAATGGACTAACAGTTACCAAAGGGTAAGGGACTGGGGAGGATGGGTGGGAAGGGAGGGATAAGGGCGTGACAAAAGAAAGGGGGCATTATGATTAAGATGAATAGTTGGGGGGGTGGGCATGGGGAGGGCTGTGCAACACAGAGAAGACAAGTAGTGATTTTACAGCATCTTAGTATGTTGATGGACAGTGACTGTGAATGGGTATGTGGGGGGTCTTGGTGAAGGGGTGAGCCTAGTAAACATAATATCCTTCATGTAATTGTAGATTAATGATATCAAAATAAAATTTTTTAAAAGTGAAAAATTGTTTAAATGACTTTTGCTATAAAATTGTCACATCTGATAAAGACATCTATATCAAAGGAATAAGGCTTGGACTAGTGATATATAAATACATAGTAATTGATAGGAAGGTTCAAGGGTATAAACCTAACTGAAACTTTAGCATTAGGTTGAAAGGAGGAATACACTTGGTCATTTGACATTAACTTACATCATGTATGACCTTTGAGTAAGCATTTTCTGGCAATTGAAAAAGCTGTTGTAAAATTGGGTTATTTGCACATTTGTTTTATAGAAGTCTCCAACATGTTGATATTCATTATTTTTATGTAATATATCCATACAACAAATTACAAATAAATGCAGTAGAATGAGTCATTAGCATTTTAAATACCCGTGGATGTAGTTACCTTTAGAAATTTTGGGCGGTCATTTTTTTTTTAATGTAGAAGAGTGACTGTCCACTCATCAATTAAATAAGACTAAAGCTCAACCTGCAGAAAATAAATAATTTTATACAATAAACATTTTTCCTTGGTTGATTTGAAAAACTTAGGGGCTGATCTAATATAAATACTGCCAGCTTATCTTTAGTATACATCTTAAAGCAAAACCAGACAGACACGTTCAGCTCCACATTGTAAAGGTATCACAGGGGACTGAAACAATCAAATCTAATAGAATTTTTGAAGAAATTGAATGCCTTTTTCAATATGTCTGTCTATATTCTGATAGAATGAAAATGAGGCTACTCTTGGAAGAATAGCTCCAAATTGAATGGAAATATCCCAGCATACAAGTTCACGTGAGTGAGAAGCTCCTAATGCCACCTGTGTACAATGTTGCTGTGACCATAATGCTGCTGGATACCTTTCCAAGGACAGCTTAAATTCCCTTTCCCATGGAGCGCACATAGAACTCTATATCTTCCATTTAATCTGATGTATAAATGATAGACTACATCTACATAAATGTCTAAAAATAATACTTTGAATATTAAAAATCTTCATAAGACTATTAGTAAAGGTATACCATTTTTAATTTAAAAGTGTGATACTCCATGTGTAATATGGAAACATAAACACAATTAAAATTTTGATTAAATATGGAATCTCTAAGATCAAGTTTTGTTAATATTAACATTCAAACTATTTTATATACTTCTCAGTAAATCAGCCAATCTTATAGGTGACAAGTACACAGATTTATAAAAATGTTTAGAGTCTAGTTTATTATTTTAGAGATTCACAGATACAGTCACATATAAATTTTAGAGATTCTTATGTATTTATTTAAATCTGTGAAAACAGTCATTTTTTTTCATGGATTTAAATTAATTTGTACTTTATTTTCAAAATGCTCATAATTAAGGATACTTAGCCACCAAGATTCTATTGGGAACCCTCCCCTTATTTCTCTCCTTAACTCCAATCTCAAAATATTTTCAGTTGCTACCTGTGGATAATAATATCTCTTACATTCTCAATCTTTCTCACCAGAGACATGTTCTTTGCAACTATGAGTGAAGGTTTTCCTCTCTTCCTGGATGGTAGAAATTTCAATGAATACAGGCATACCTTTTTTATTGTGCTTTGCAAGTATTGTTTGCTTTACAAATTGAAGGCTTGTGGCAGCCCTGAGTCTGGCAAGTCTGCGGCACCATTTTTCCAACAGCATTTTTCACTGTGTTTCTGTTTGTCATATTTTGGTAATTCTTGCAATATTTCAGAATTTCTCATTACTGTTATGTTTGTTATAGTGATCAGCTATTGGTCATCTTTGAAATTACTATTATAATTGTTTTAGGGAGCTGCAAACTTTACCCATATAGGATGGCAAACTTAATGAACAACTGTGTGTTCTGAGTGCTCCACTGGGATGGCCATTTCCTGGTCTTTCTCCCTCTCCTTGGGCCTCCCTATTCCTTTAGACAAAACAACATTGAAATCGGGACAGCTAATAACCTGACAGTGGCCTCTAGGTGTTCAAGTGAAAAGAAGAGTCACATTTCTTACTTTAATTCAAAAGCTACATATGACTAAGTTTAGTGAGGAAGACATGCCAAAAGCCAAGATAGGCTGAAAGCTAGCCCTCTTGTGCCAAACAGCCAACTTGTGAATGCAAAGGAAAAGTTCTTGAAGGAAATTAAAAAGTGCTACTTCAGTGAGCACATGATGAAGAAGTCAAACAGCCTTATTGCTAATATGGAGAAAGTGTCAGTGGTCTAGATAGAAGATCACAATATAACCTGAAGCCCAAGAGAAAACCAGTGCAAGGCCCTGACTCTTTATTTCTGGGGAGGCTGAGAGGGGTGAGGAAGCTGCAGGAAAAAAGTCTGAAGCTAGCAGAGGCTGGGTCATGAGGTTTAAGGAAAGAAACCATCTCCATAACATCAAAGTGCAGGTGAAGCAGCAAGTGCTGATGTGGAAGTTACAGTAAATCATACAGAAGATCTAGTTAAGCTAATGAAGGTGGCTACACTAAACGATAGATTTTCATTGTAGGTGAAACACCCTTCTATTGAAAGAAGATGCCATGTATGACTGTTGTAGCTAGAGAGGAGACGTCCATGCATGCCCTCAAAGCTTCAAAGAACAGGCTGACTCTCTTCTTAGTGGCTAATGCAGTTGGTGATTTTTAAGTTGAAGCCAATGTTCATTGACCATTCCAAAAATCCTAGAGCCCTTAAATATGCTGTATCTACTTTGTCTGTGTTCTCTAAATGGAACAACAAGGCCTGGGTGACAGCACATCTGTTTAAAACATGGTTTACTGAATATTTTAAGCCCACTGTTAAAAACCCTGCTGCTCAGGAAAAAAAGATAACTTTCAAAATATAATTGCTCACTGACAATGTATGTGGTCATCCAAGATCTCTGATGGAGATGTACAATGAGATTAATGTTGTTTTCATGCCTGCTATCCAACATTCATTCTGTAACCCTGGAATCAAGGAGTAATTTTGAGGTCTTTCTTTCAGGTCTTACTACTTAAGCAATACATTCTGTAAGGCTATAGCTGCCAGAATGATTCCTTTGATAGATCTGGGCAAAGTAAACTGAAAATTCACCATTATAGTTGCCACTAAGAACATTCATGATTAATGGAAAGAGGTCAAAATATCAATGTTAACAGATGTTGGAAGAAGTTGATTCCAATGCTCATGAATGACTCTGAAGGAATCAAAACTTCAGTGGAGGAAGTAATGGCAGCTGTGGTGGAAACAGCGCGAGAACCAGAATTAGAAATGGAACCTGAAGATGTGACTGAATTGCTGTAACCTCATGATACTGCTCTAATGGATGAGGAGCTGCTTTTTCTGGATGAGCAAAGAAAATGGTTTCTGGAGATGGAACCTACTCCTGGTAAAGATGCTGTGAAGACTGTTGAAATGACAACAAAGGATTTAGACTATTACGTAAACTTGGTAAAGCAGGCGCAGGGTTTGAGAGGATTGATTCCAGTTTTGAAAAAATTTCTACTTTGGGTAGAATGTTATCAAACAGCATAACATGCCACAGAGCAATCATTCATAAAGAAAGAGTCAATCAATATGGCAAACTTTTTTGTTAGCATATTTTAAGAAACTGCCATAGTCACCAGCCTTCAGCAACCATCACCCTGATAAGTCAGTAGCCATCAACATCAAGACAAGACCTTCTACAAGCAAAAAGATTATGATTCGCTGAAAGCTCAGATGATGATGATCATTTTGTAGCATTAAATTATTTTTAAATTAAGGTGTATATATTTTTTAGACATAACAGTATTGCACATTTAATAGACTACAGTATAGTATACACATAACTTTTACATGCACTGGTGAACCAAAAAGTTCATCTGACTCTCTTACTGCAATATGCACCTCATGTGGTTGTCGGGAACTGAACTCACAATACCTCCAACATAGGCCTGTAGCTATTCTTCAGCATGAGGGTTTTTAAAATTCAGGAGAGTGATAGACCTGTTCATAATCTTATTTCTTCTAATGGTTTAGATGGATGGGATTTAGTGGGAAAGCTTACCCTTTGTTTTGCTTTTCAAGATGAGCCAGTTTACTGAATTCTCACAATATGTTAAATTTTGTAATATTTCTCCTATTTTTCATGTTCATTTTTATCTTTGGTTGAATTCTGAGAAAAAAATGAAATACAAACTTTTTGGTATGTCTTGATTAACTATAAATACTACCTATATATAGCTTAGCTAGAGTTGTAAATGAATCAAAAATTAATTTATATATGTTTACATATTACTTTAAAGAGATATTTTTGCTATTTCTGAAAATGAATGCTCCCATTGTTCTATTTCAAAATGAGTATATTTTTAGATATGCTTGATAAAGAAAATGGGTTTTTGGGGTCTTTAAAAATATTCATCTAATGGAGTTTTTATTTTAATACTCTTAAAAGTCTTTTTATTTAGTCACCATGGGACATTAACGACCACATCTTAGTATGTTTCTCATAAAGCCCAGTATACAAGAGGAAAAAATAAGTCCATTATATTTTGTAGTTTAGTGTGCATGTGAGTGTATGTATTTCTGAATGTGGACAAGATAGGGAAAAAAACATGAAATGTAAGTTTATAAAGCTATATTTTCAGATGTCAGGCTATTTTTACTGCTTTTTACTAAAGTTAACCTTAATGTAAGAAGCTATGTTGAAAACAAATCACTTTTTTCAGGCTTCCAAATGTGACCAAATATTCTACTAAACTAAATTGTATTCGGATTAATTGCAAGTAAGCTCCAATCCAATGCTTATTGAAAAAAATCAGTTTTAAATTAACATAGATCAAGACAAATAATTCATATTTTATATGAGAGAAACACAATCTCTATGCAATATGAATCCTTAAATTTTCCTCTCTATTATTCCTAATATGCCTCTATATTAATAAATATTCCTCTATATTATATCCTAAAGATGTTTGAACACAGTGTAGACATTTAGAATAAATTTTCAGAGTTGACTTGTATAACAAATATCCACTGCAAATCATTGGCCTTTCTTCTTATGACAGACTTGGCAAAAAATATGATTATGATTGTTGTTGATAAAAATTCTCAATTACCATTTTTGTTCTATGTCATTATAACCATTTTTAAACAATATGATTTCTAGAACACAGATATAGAGTTCTTCCTCAATCTCTCATTTCCAAATGGAAAGACATAAATAATATGAAGTACAAAAACACATGTACATCAACAATGGAAATCTAAGATGGTTTTCACATATGTGAAAACTGGAGAGATTTTTTTGCTTGTGATAGAATGTTCATTGCTAACAAGCAGAGTAATGGGTTGAGAAATAAATCCACCTGGAAAACTAAAATCAAGATATCTCATTTTATCTTGATTGCATAACTCAGTTGCATGAAGTTAATCATGATCCTTAGCCTGAGCACAGTACAATGACCTAGCATGATACAGGGTACATATAATAAATGCTTGAAAAAAATACTTTAGTGTAATAATAAATAACTTTAAATACAAAGAAAGTAATAAAAAAACAGGTTAATATCACACTTAAAATTAAGATACTTTATTTATAAATTGTAAAACACAGTTACCATGGTTTCTTTCTCAAATTATAATCCTTAAGACCTTGTGAATATTTTTACCTAAAATAGTAAAATAGACTAAGAGAAGGAAGAAATTTTGATGCATGTACCTTTCAGAAAAGCCATTCCACCATCAATGAAAGGTGACATTTTCCATCAGTTATTACAGGTTATTGGAAGATGACTCCTTTTTTCATAGCCCTTATCACTGCCTGACACATTGTGTAATTATTAGTTTATATGTTTATTTCTTGTCTCATATCTAAACTGTAAGCTCCATGGCAGCAAAAGCTTTTCCTGTTTTGCTTACTAATGTTATACAGAGTCTACATTGATAATTGACAGAATGTAGGTACCAATAGATACTAGTGGAATAGATGTATGAATCACAAATGAATATAAATTAGATCCAAGGATAGCTGCTATCATTGGAGTAAGGGACAAGATAGATGAAGAGCACTAGGGATTCATTCATGCCTTTCACAAAAAAAAACTGGCATGCAGCCTGCTGGAAAACAGACAAAACAAGAAATAACAATAGGGGGTTTTAAAACATTCTCTTGACATTTCAGCACATTAGTATCAATACATTTCTTAGTTTCAAGTAAAATGTCTTCATCCCTGTCCATCAGAATGATAGTTTCCAAACATGGATTTCTATGTATCCAAAGTATTTAGGAAAGCTTTCCAAAATACTCATTCCTGAGCTTCTCTTATAACTGTTAAGCCATCTGTGATAACCAAAGACTTAAAATTTTAGTATCTGATAAGTTATGATTTAGGCAACAATATTAGTGACACCAAGGTAGAAATTCCATGTATAATTATTTTGAATGGAAGAGGTGTAAAGATTTTAGTGGTTTAGAAGAATGAAAGAACTCTACATAATGATAATATAAAACTACTGATTAGAAAGAAGATTGATATCATTAAATAGAATCATCTCTCCTGTGTGAGAGTTATTAAAGATACCTTGAATTCGTACACTCATTATCATAAGGCTTAAAAATCATTTGAAATAAAAGGTATCCAACTGTTCTATTGTAAAGATGATAAAAAATCTCTCTCCTAAGATTGTGAATGGTCACTATTCTCATCTGGAAAAATTGTATTAGAGTAATACAGTAACTTTATACATTTCTGGAAAATTAAAGTGATTATCATAAATTATGGATGAAACGTATCATTGCAAGTCCACTTTATAAAAGAAATGCTAGTATATTCTTGAAGATTAAAAGGGAGAGTTTGGTGTCCCGCAGACAGTGTGTGTATGATTATTGGACTACTCAGTTGACAATGAATTATATAATACAGAGAATTTTTTTCAATGCATAGGATTTATTCATATGTATGAGTCCAGATCATAATTTGTGAGTTCAGATAATATTTCTAAGTAAGATTTTCCAGTTTTTCTTCCAAAGTAATATTATTGGTATGACAAATTATTATTGTTTTTCTACTAACTTAGGTTGGTTTTGGCTGATGAATAACAGCACAGTTACAAAGTACCAGCAGAATTGGGTTATTTAATTCAACACTTAGAATGTGAAATTTTGTCTTTCAAAATTAATAATATTTGAAAAGAGCCTAAGCAGCACCCTTAATAGAAATAGGAAATGAAGAATTGTGAGGAAATAAGAGCACCTTAATTTGTCCATGAACACTTTAAAATCTCATGAACTTTGCTTTCATCTTGTCCTCACTGTCCTTTTTTATAAATTTTTCTACCAAAAAAAATTTTTCCAAAGGCTAAAATATTTGTATACACTTCTCTCCACCTGTATGTTTCAATTCTCCTCACAATTCATTGTACACTTAGAAATTCGCCAAATTTTGCTTAAGTGAGGTACAAATTAAACCATGATTCTATTTTTGAAAAATTTCCTTGTAAAATTTTGGGAAGCATCTTTGTGCTTACATGATCACAGAGGTAATTTGTGTTTTCACAACCTAGTACTTTCTAGAGAAATTCAGAGAAACCATTAAACTTATGTTTCTATAAGTTTCCAGTTTATGGCCAATAACCAGGTTGTTCTGTCATCTAATATGCATAGAAAAATAAATCAGTAAGCCCATAAACAGTTTCCCTTTTGCTATGTTTGAATGTGATTTCGACTATAAGACCATATTAGTATTTCCATTTTAAAAATCCAAATGAAGCTCTGGACATTTTGATGATATGCAAATCTAACCTCCTAGCTGCTCACATCAAAACATTTCAAGTTACCCTTCATCTTACAATTTTTCAAATCATATCTGATCAATCTGCATTCTTTTAAAAATATCCAGACAGTGACTATTTCTCACCACCTCCTATAGCACACCTTGGTCTAAGTCACCATCATCTCTCATGGGGGTTATTGTAATAATCTCTACCCTCCTTCCTCTTCCTTACACTTCTTTCTTGCAACAGAGTAGACAGAGCAATATAATTAAACAAGCCCAATTTTGTTACTCCTCTGCTCAGACTCTTCAGCGTTTTTATATCTCACTCAGAATGATCTTCAAAATCCAGCCACCTCTCCTGCAAGCCTGATGACCTCTCTGACCTTATCTCTCATGCTTACCCTCATTTATTCCACTCCTATCCAAGGACTTTGTTTTTGTTCTGTGAACACATAAGTTATACTGTTTTTTTGTGTGGTTTTTTTTTTCATTTTTTTCCTTAAGAGTCTTTGCAGATGTTCTCATTCTGTGGAAACACTTTCATTTATGGCCTGCTCTCTTACCTCCTTCTATTAATTGCTCAAAGGCCTTATTTTGAGTGATGCCTTCCTTGACTATCCTACTGAAAATTACTTCCCTTTTCCAATCCCATCATCAGCTTTCTTTTCTTACAGTTTTTTAAAAAATCATCTGATACATGTTTTACTTGTTTATTTAATATATATGCCTTCCCCATAAGAATTTATACATCACAAATTTATAAATTTTTCTTAGTTTTCTTGACCTCATTATTTCTAATTTATTGGAATAATACTTGGTTTATAATCTAATGAACATGAATTAGTGAATTATTATACATGAAATAGCACATTTTGTGACTGGTGTTTTCTTCCAAAAAATTGGGCACCTTTTATTGCTGTTTTCTCATGGAAAAAAGCATTTCCAAAGAAGGTATATAGTAGTAGGTCTATTCTTGCTGTTTTTGTGATGTATAAAACATATTATTACCACTAGGGATACCATCCCTAGAAAAAAGTTGCCTGTGTTTGATGCACAATTTTGATCTAAAGGACTAAGTGCCCGTTTCTTTTAAGTGGATAATATTAAAGTTCACATTTGAATTATAAAGTTTAGGTATTTTTACAGGGTCCAGAAGAATTTAGATATTTCATTGAGTAAATAAAACACCCTAAATAAAAATAATATATGACAATTCTATCAGTTTTTTACTAAATTTTAGAAGAAGTTTACATAAAAGCAAGAAATTAAATTATATAATAATTCCAAATTTTTGAAAACCCACGTGCACATCAAGTATCATATATGTCTGATAATGGTATATACTTTTATCCACATGGTCTACGTAAGAGTTTGCTCATAAGTCTCATTCCCTATGTTCAGAAGTGTTAAAAAGCAACATATATCTTAATATTTTATATTTATATCAAATATTTTAGACATAGAGATTTCCTACTTCTTTTTCTCATGAGCCAGTCCTTTTATTAAATATCAGTGAAATGTAGCATACAAGTTCAGATCACCTATATAATATGTTAGGCAAATTCCTTCCGGCATTCATTTTAAGATCAGTCACTCACATGCTCAGCATTAATAGAAAATATCCCAACATTGTAAAAACACACACACACACAGACACACATACACACACCTTGCCAACTGATAAATTTGAAGCATCAGTCACAGAAAATGCACTGTCCTTATCTTTTTTGTTTGTTTCTTCATTCCTTTTCAAAACTGTTTTAATTTTCAGTACAACCTCTTTTACTTCAGGAAAATTTTTGTTGTAAAATTTATGTTATTTTTTTAATGGAATCTGTCTTTGAGTTATTTTCTTTTAGGTTTTTCTCCAAACTAAGATTATGTGTATATATTCACCTATGTATTTTCTTCTAACTCCTTATCCACTTGGTATTTATTTTTTGAATGGTGTTTAAACAACAGGCCTTTTCAAATAGTCATTTTTCTTGCTCTCTTAGTTTCAGTGATTTTTCAAGGTTCTTTGTATTTTAGATTAAGTGCATACATTTTATTTTGTGGCAATCAATTACTATTCTATTAATGTACTATTTTTGCAACTGTAGGTTCACATTATTTTTATATACATTGAGATGAGTACTAAAGTTAGGGAGACATTTGAGATAAAGGTGCTTTGGTCATGTTTATAAACTGAAAAAAATGTGAGAGGAAAAGAGAAACATTAAGATATGTAAGAAAAGATAAACTATATGGGAAATCTTAAATTACATGTAAAAATTATTTTAGTTCTAAAAGGAAAAAGGTTTAATGCCTCTGAGACCAGATTTAGGAAGGTAGAGATGGTTTTGAGTGTATCTTTGGAAATACAAAAACTGAACTGCAGATTTGATGATCTCTCTTTCTCTGAGAAGTAGGGAAGGTTGTTAGTTGCAAACAATTGAAAATATAAGATTTAAAGTAGTATTAAATTGCTGTTTTAAAGTGATTTGAATTTTAGAGATAAAAGTGTTACAGCATTAGGAAGAAACAAAATCAATTCAGTGTGTCAACTCTTCTCCTTTGGTCTGAACAAAGTTCAAATTTGATAACATATCAATTGAAAAATGCAAAATTGTGCGGTAGTTAACTCTCTGCAATTAGCAAAAGGTCTAAAAATCAATATTACTTGGAACTAAGACTTATGTCAGTAGTGGAGTAGACCATACAGAATAGTATAATAGGCCACCAGGGAATACTTTGCTCTGGTTCTTTGTGTTCACAAGGTAAGTAGTAAATTTAGTTCTACAATCAGCGGAGTCATAGAAATCATCTCAAACATTACTAAACTTAGTTGGAAAAGCATAGAAGTCTATTTATGTCATGTTCTGTGCAAAAGGAAGAATCAGTTATCTGTATTTTTTGAGAAGGAAATTACTAATTAAGAAATTGTCTCTACAGTGTGTGAGGCAAAGAGGATTTGTATTTGTGGTTGGGATTGCTTTACTCGCTGATGGTGATGGTCTTTCCTTCATACCAATGCTATTTGCTTAGTTTAGATTTAGTGGATACTTTGACAGTTGACAAAACTAAGGATTAGAAGGCTCTACCTAATAGATGAAAATTCAGTTAACTCATTGGCCTACAAATGTTGTTTTACTTTTTTGTCCTTGGAGTAACCTTAAGAAGTTCAAATGGCAAGTATAAATGTTATGCCCAAAATACATTGAGAAGATTACTGTAACTATTTCATAGTTGTTTATAGGAAAGTAAGGATAAAGAGAGAGGGCCCAGATCATCAGGATCATACTGACATCTAGACGTATTGTAGATATTTAATAAGGAGCAGGAAGGGGACATGTGAAGCATCAGTGATTGAGTACCAAGGAGGGAAGAACTTCAGTTCAGAAGAGGTAACACAGGTGTTGTGCAGTGACTGTTTGCTAGTTTATTCTCAGTCTTTGTCTGTGTGGCCCAGAAATCTCTGACAGCAGTTCTTCACCCATGTCACATTTTCAGTGACTCTCTGCAGCACCAGCAGAGTTGGGCGATCTGCCTGTGTTCCCCACTGGCACTTCTCCCGTCAGGCTGGCTCCAGTGTGCTCTCTGGCTGGCTCTGATTCTCCTAGTTATGTGATCCTCCATCTGCTTCCACTTGTGGTGGCAAAGTGGTGCTACCCATTTGTTACTTTTCATTCTGCCATCTTTTTCATTTTGCTGCTGCTTAAACCATATTTTAAACATAAATAGCATAGTTGATTGAAAACTGTAAAAATTCCTGGTACTTGTTTAGAGTCTTTGCTGAGAACAGTTAGTCTTTGCCACTGACTATACTGTGCTTTAAACCAAGTTGCAGAAATTTATTGCAATATGTTTTAAGTAACCAAAATGGAAAATTCAAGCAAACTGTTGCCTGTGTTCAGCCTTGTGATTTAAAGACAGCTGGTAGAGAAAAGCACTAGCATAAATCTTGTCTGAATTTCTGACACCCAACATATTAATTGTGAGATCTTTATCACTTTTCTAGATGTTTAACCATTGTGATGGTGATAGAACAGAACAGATAGAATAAATTTGGATTTATAAAATCTAGGTTCAGAGTCTTACTTGTTTACTAGCTGTTTGACCCCTCCAGTTTTGGAGATGAAGAAACTGTGACTGAGAAAAAAAAAAATATATAAATTCCTCAAGTCTTCAAAACTAGAAAGTGTTGTAGATTAGATATTAAATTAGGCCTTTTTTACCTCAAAAGCTATGCTCAATCAGCACACAGAGCACCCAAAGTTATTTTTATGGTTTTTTTTTTTTTTGTATTTGAAATGAAGTTCACTGCTGGAGCTCATCTATATTAGAAAACTTATGTGGCTTGTGATCAATTGCTACCTCACCTCACACTTGTGACCCAGTTTCTCTCTAGGTTATAGTTGAACTATTTGTGTCTTGAGTATTCTTTCTCTTTCTAGACATACATATTTTGTAAATGAATCCACAAGGACCATTTTTCTCTAATTGAGACAAAATATCTTCTTACATATTTTCATACAGATAATCCTCTCATTTTTTTTTCTTTTAGCCAATCATTTCAATCCTGATTCATAATTGATAAAGCACCTTTTGTTTCAACTCTTTGACCAAATATGCTCTTTGCCTCTTGGCATATCTTAACCATGATCGTCAGCTGAAAATCCTACTTCTATTTTACCTCTCTCCAGTTGAAAATGTAATTTTCTCACACTACATGGATCTTATGATGTTTATGTGAGTTTGAAATCCTCCTACTAATCCACACCAAATACAGAATATTGTAGCTTGTAAAATCCCTATTCTTCTCTGAGTCTCACCATTTGTCTGTATCATGCTCCCTTTCACCTCATCCATAGAACTCCTTTACATAATCCTTTATTCTTCAACAGATGTGGAACATGGTTCATAGTCTTTCTTTCCATGGAAACACCAACCATCAAGAGTGACTTCAAAATCTAAATGGAGGTCTCATGAAAAACCTGGCCTCTTGTTTTCTGACAGCTGAAATACCATGACTTTTCTTACCTGTGCACTTTGACCAGACCATCAGTGATTACCTACTAACTGAGCTTATTGTTACACTCTTCCACCAGAAAAAAACATCAATTCAGATGTTTTGCTTTATGATCTTAGATTTCATTTGTTTTCTCAATTTCCCGATGAACCTATGCTCATTACAACTGGACACCAAATTCATGTGGATCACTAGTTTATCGCCTTCTATTGTGTTCATGGTTCTGATACACTCACTGTCATGTCACTCACTCTTGTCAGAATTCCAAACCCACCTGTCCTTTGTCCTTTTGCTACATTACATAACAGAGCTCTGATCCTGGGTAATTTACATTGTTTACATTGTTTTGGGTAGTTTACATTGTTTTGCTCATAGCTGGGCTACAGAGTATTTTCTGTATAAAAAAATCAATTCATCATATTTACAACTGTAAAGTATCACCATCCTCAACTAGGCCTTCAATCATGCTAAGCAATTCTATTTCTCTGGACATTTCATTTTCCACTTTCCACAAGTATTTTAATCTCATTCAACTGTCATTAAACCTCCAATAAGTCATTTTCTTACCATTTCATGCTCAACAAATGATTTCTTACACCACTTCACAGAAAACTAAACTAAACTAAACTAACAAATAGCTGGGAACCACTTGTGCCTGAAAACCATACCACAATCTGTCAATATTTATAATTAGCTTTTTTCTTTTCTTTCCTTCTTTTCTGTTACAAAGTAGGAGGACTAAAAGAGATGTGTCTTGTCAGAAGTCACACATTTGTGAATTAACAGGATTTTGAACCTGACTTTCTTTCCTTCAAAGCTCATTTCCTTATCACTGAAATATTATAAATTCAGAGAGAGATACAATGTGAGTAGATACAATATCTTCCTTGAATTGAAGGTGGTCAGTTTTGCTGCATTTCCCCCTCTTCTTGTTCTGATAAAAAACATGTTATACGTCTTTCTTTCTGTGGAAACACCAACCATCACAAATGACTTCAGAATCTAAATGGAGCTCTTGTGAAAAACCTGGCCTCTGTTTTCTGAGCATCTGATATATCATGACTTTTCTTATCTCTACATTTTGGGCAATCAATGGTAACATACTGACTGAGTCCTATTATTATACTCTTCCACCAGAAAAAAATTGTGAATAAGTAAAAAGTAATAGTAATAGTAATATAGTAATTTTATATGAATTACAGTGATTATGACCAGTCTAATAATATCATTTTTATAAAGGTATAAGTAAAAACCTGTAATTTATAATAGCAGAAAAACTAATTAATACTCAACATATCTTTGCTGTGTTCAGTAATCTATTTAAGGAGACAGTTTTGTTTCTTTGAAGCTCCAAAGGATCTAGTACAGTATGTGTTATTCCCAAAACATTGTAAAATTAGTGAAAATATTATTTGTCAGGAAAAATGAGTTTACTTGCATTTGTAATAGATGTTGCCTGCAGCAACAGCTGTCCTTCTATCAAGAATATGCCATGTTGAAAAATGAAAAGTTGATTTCTGTTATTTTTTCCTTTTTTTCCCCTTATATTTGTTGTTTATCACTTTGAAGGAAATGGGAATCATTTAAAATTATTTCATTATACTGCAGGGAGAAGAATATTAGTGTGCCTGGAAATGCAGTTATGCCAACTCACTCTTAATATTATTTAGGTGATTATTCCCATCACTTGAGATGGCTCAAATACTGTGAATTGCAAGAGATCAATCAATCCTACCAAAATCACATGAAAATCATTTTCAGCTCTTTCAGAACGATGACTTTATTAGGTAGGCATGTTATCCAAGTCATTTAGTTGACACTAGAGTACATTCTTCCTCTAATGATTTCAGACATACAGGGTAAGTATAAAGATGGAACCTTGAGGCATATTCTAGGAGTGCTTCCTACAGATTGCCCTTGCTCCATTATTCAGTACTCCCTAAGAATGATTGTTTAGCCAGCTTTATATTATCCACAAAGGCACACTGAGAGAAATGATTAAATGCCCATTTTTCCTTTGTTATAGCTATGAAAGATTTTTCTGACCCCAAGCAGAAAAATATATAAGTATTAAAAAATTGCAATATGGGAGGATTAAAGATGGTGGTGTGAGAAGTGAGATAGAGGCTTCCTCCTAAAACCACATATAATACGAAAATATAATTAACACAACTAATCCTGAGAGCACAACAGGAAAGAGGAATGCGCCAGACTGCATAAACCTGGAGAAATAGCAGACCTCACGAACAGTAACGTACCAAAGCTGTGTCCTGGTGGGACCCAAGCCCTTCCCCCTCCCAGCTCACCAACGGAAAGAAGAGAAACTGAGCAGGGAGGGAGTGAAAGCCTGGGACTGCTGAATACCTAGCTCCAGAGATATGCTCTGGGAGCACAAACGTACATTTCATGGTGCTTTCATGACTCATGGTTATTTAGCTGCTTGTGATTATGGGGTTGGAAAGCTAAGACAGTAAGAATTCCTGGAGAGACTGAGATTCCATCTGCTTGTGGAAAGCAGGGATCCATATACAGCTGCTCTGGGACAAAAGCTTATTCCTGTGTGCTCGGCCCACTGGTTCAGGCAGTGGAGACAGGCATAGCGAACAGGAAGCAGGAAAAAGCTCTTTTCTCCCCCCAGGTACCACAACAACTTCCCTGCGACCCCTGACATTGCTTCAGGGGCTGAGCAGCTCTGGAGAGTAGAGCTTCTGGACACTAGAGGGCGCCATATACAAATACGAAATGCCAAAGGAACCTGGTCCAGAGTAAAATTATTAATATAACTCCAGAGAAAGATTTAAATGATGTGGACCATATGACCCTTCCTGAAAGGGAGTTCAAAATAAAAATCATCAACATGCTAATGGAGGTACAGAAAAGTATCCAATAACTCAGGAATGAATTCCGGTCAGTGAACCAATCATTGAAGAGCAGAATGGAGGGCATTAAAAGCAGGTTGGATATGGTGGAGGAGACAATAAATGAAATAGAAGCTAGAGAAGAGGAATACAAAGAAGCTGAGGCACAGAGAGAAAAAAGGATCTCTAAGAATGAAAGAATGTTGAGAGAACTGTGTGACCAATCCAAACAGAACAGTATTTGCATTATAGGGATACCAGAAGAAGAAGAAGAGAGAGAAAGGGATAGAAAGTGTCTTTGAGGAGGTAATTGCTGAAAACTTCCCCAATCTGGGGAAGGAGATAGTCTCTCAGGCCATGGAGATGCACAGATCTCCCAACACAAGGGACCCAAGGAAGACAACACCAAGACATATAGTAATTAAAATGGCAAAGATCAAGGATAAGGACAGACTATTTAAAGCAGCCAGAGATAGAAATAAGATCACATCCAAAGGAAAGCACATCAGGTTAACATCAGACTACTCAGCAGAAATCTTACAGGCCAGAAGGGAGTGGCATGATATATTTAATGCAAAGAAGCAGAAGGGTCTGGAACCAAGATTACTTTATCTGGCATGATTATCATTTAAATTTGAAGGAGAGATTAAACAATTTCCAGATAAACAAAAGCTGAGAGAATTTACCTCCCACAAACCATCTCTAAAGTCTACTTTAGAGGGACTGTTATAGATGGAAGTGTTCCTGAGGTTTAATAGCTGTCACCAGAGGTAATAAAACCACAGTAAATAAATTAGAACAATTAATTACTAAGCAAGTGCAAAATTAAATTAACTATCCCCAAAGTCAATCAAGGGATAGACAAATAGAGAATATGATTTCTGATATATAAAGAATGAAGGAGGAAGAAAAAGGAGGAGAAAAAGAAAAGAACCTTTACATTGTGTTTGTTATAACATATTAAGTGAGTTAAGTTAGACTCTTAGATAGTAAGGAAGTGAACCTTGAACCTTTGGTAACCACAAATCTAAAGTCTGCAATGGCAATAAGTACATACCTATCGATAGTGACAGTAAATGTCAATGGACTGAATGCATCAATCAAAAGACATAGATTCACTGAATGGATTAAAAAAAGATGATCCATTTATATGTTGCCTGTAAGAGACTCTAAACCCAAAGACATACACAGACTAAAAGTGAAGGGATGGAAAAAGATATTTCATGCAACTAATAGAAAAAAGCAGGAGTTGCAGTACTTGTACTGGACAAAATAGACTTCAAAACAAATAAGGTCACAAGAGAGAAAGAAGGACATTACATAATGATAAAGAGGTCAATCCAACAGGAAGATATAACCATTATGAATATCTATGCTCCCAACACAGGAGCACCCACATATGTGAAACAAATTCTAACATAATTAAAAGGGAAAATAGAATGCAATGCATTCATTCTAGGACACTTCAATTCTCCACTTACTCTGAATCAACCAGACAGAAAATAACTAAGGACACAGAGGCATTGAACAACACATTAGAACAGATGGACCGAACAGACATCTACAGAACTCTACACCCAAAAGCAGCAGAATACAGATTCTTCTCAAGTGAACAAGGAACATTTTAAAGAACAGATCATATACTAGGCCACAAAAAGAGCCTCAGTAAATTCAAAAAGATTGAAATTATACCAACCAGTTTCTCAGATCACAAAAGTATGATACTAGAAATAAATCATGCACAAAAAATGAAAAATCCCACAAACACATGGAGGCTTCACAACATGCTCTTAAATAACCAATGGATCAATGATCAAATAAAAACAGAGATGAAGCAATATATGGAGACAAATGACAACACATAATTCAACACCACAAAATCTGGGGGATCCAGCCAAGGATGTGCTAAGAAGAAAGTATACTGCAATAGAGGCCTACCTCAGGAAAGAAGAACAATCCCATATGAGCAGCCTAAACTCACAATTAATGAAACTAGAGAAAGAAGAACAAATGAGGTCCAAAGTCACTAGAAGGATGGACATAATAAAGATTAGAGGAAAAATAAATAAAATCGAGAAGAAAAGAACAATAGAAAGAATCAATGAAAGCAAGAGCTTGTCTTTTGAGAGAAAAAAACAAAATAGATAAACCTCTAGCCAGACTTATCAAGAAAAAAAGAGAGTCTTCACACATAAACAGAATCAGAAATGAGAAAGGAAAAATCATGATGGACACCACAGAAATAGGAAGAATTATGGAAGGATACTATGAAAACTTATATGCTAACAAACTGGATAACCTAGAAGAAATGGACAACTTTCTAGAAAAATACAACCTTCCAAGGCTGACCCAAGAAGAAACAGAAAATCTGAACAGACCAGTTACCAGCAATGAAATTGAACTGGTAATCCCAAAACTATCTAAGAACAAAACCCCTGAACCAGATGGCTTCACTGCTAAATTTTATCAAAATAAGTGAATACATAATGCGCATCCTCCTTAAAGTTTTCCAAAGAGTAGAAAAAGAGGGAATACTTTCAAACTCATTCTATGAGGCCTGCATCACACTAATACCAAAACCAGGCAAAGACACCACACACACACAAAAATTAGAGAACAATATCCCTGATAAACATAGATGCAAAAATACTCAACAAAATATTAGCAAACTGAATTCAAAAATACATCAAAAAGATCATCCATCATGATCAAGTAGGATTTATTCCAGGGATGCAAGGATAAAGGATGGTACAACATTCAAAAATTCATCAACATGATCTACTACATCAAAAAAAAAAAGGACAAAAACCACATAATCGGAGCCAAGATGGCGGCGTGAGTAGAGCAGCAGAAATCTCCTCCCAAAACCACATATATTTTTGAAAATACAACAAAGACAACTCTTCCTAAAAGAGAGACCAGAAGACACAGGAAAACAGCCAGACCACATCCACACCTGTGAGAACCCAGTGCCTCACGAAGGGGGTAAGATACAAGACCCGGCCAGGCGGGACCCAAGCGCCCCACACCCCACCTCCGGGCTGGAGGAGAGGACTCAGAGAGGGGAGGGAGAGGGAGCCCAGGACTGCTAAATAGCCAGCCCTAGCCATACGCACCAGAGTGCAGAAACAGTGCATGTGTGGGTTGCTGGGAACTAGGGAAACAGGACAGTAAGATGGGTGAGCAGGTCTCTGCAGCCAGCACACCCGGGACAAAGAAAAGCGAGTGCTTTTTGAAAGTCTTAAAAGGACAGGGACCCCAAAACCAGATGGAAGCATCCTGGGAAACTTAGTCCAGCAGAAGGGAATCTGGGGAAGTCTGGGCACTCTAACCCCCCAGGAAGAAGCAGGGAGCATGGAGGCCCCTCATGGAGATAAATAGCCTCCTGGCAGTTCGCTCTCCAAGGCAGCTCCACCATATCGGAGCAACAGCCCGAGGCAGACCATGCCCACAGCAACAGCAGAGATAAACTCCATACCAGCTGGACAAAAATCAGAAGCCCTTTCTGCATGCAGCTGCCCAGCACAAGTCACTAGAGGTCGCTATTCTCCCAGGAGAGGAAGGCCACAAACCAACAAAAAGGGAACTTCTTACAGCCATCACTCATGCCAGAGCTGCAAACTATCTCTATCACCATGAAAAGGCAAAATTATAGGCAGACACAGATAATAGAGACAACACCAGAGAAGGAGACAGACCTAACCAGTCTTCCTGAAAAAGAATTCAAAATAAAAATCATAAACATGCTGACGGAGATGCAGAGAAATATAAAGAGCTAAGGGATAAAGTCCGGAGAGAGATTACAGACGTCTGGAGGGAGATTACAGATGCCAGGAAGGAGATAACAGAAGTGAAACAAACTATGGAAGGATTTATAAGCAGAATGGATAATATGCAAGAGTCCATTAATGGAATAGAAACTAGAGAGCAGGAATGCATAGAAGCTGACACAGAGAGAGAAAAAAGGATGTCCAGGAATGAAACAATATTAATAGAACTGTGTGACCAATCCAAAAGGAACAATATCCGTATTATAGGGATTCCAGAAGAAGAAGAGAGAGGAAAAGAGATGGAAAGTATCTTAGAAGAAATAATTGCTGAAAACTTCCCCAAACTGGGGGAGGAAATAATTGAACACACCACGGAAATACAAAGAACTCCCAACAGAAAGGACCCAAGGAGGACAACACCAAGACACATAATAATTAAAATGGCAAAGATCAAGAACAAGGAAAGAGTTTTAAAGGCAGCTAGAGAGAAAAAGGTCACCTATAAAAGAGAACCCATCAGGCTATCATCAGACTTCTCAACAGAAATCTTACAGGCCAGAAAAGAATCAAATGATATATTTAATGCAATGAAACAGAAGGACTTTGAACCAAGGATACTGGATCCAGCACGAATATCATTTAAATATGAAGGAGGGATTAAACATTTCCCAGACAAGCAAAAGTTGAGGGAATTTGCTTCCCACAAACAACCTCTACAGGGTATTTTAAAGGGACTATTCTAGATGGTAGCACTCCTAAGACAAAACAGATGTCACCAGAGAAAATAAAATCACAGCAAAGAAAGCAGACCGAACAAATACTAACTAAAGGCAAAAAATAAAATCAACTACCCACTAAAAGCAGTTAAAGGAAACACGAAAGAGCGCAGAATAAAACAACCAACATATAAAGAATGGAGGAGGAGGAATAAGAAGGGAGAAAAGAAAAGAATCTCCAGACAGTGTACATAACAGCTTAATGAGCGAGCTAAGTTAGGCAGTAAGATGCTAAAGAAGCCAACCTTGAACCTTTGGTAACCACGAATCTAAAGCCTGCAATGGCAATAAGTACATACCTATTGATAATCACCTTAAATGTAAATGGACTTAATGCACCAATCAAAAGACATAGAGTCAATGAATGGGTAAAAAAACAAGACCCATCTATATGCTGCTTACAAGAAACTCACCTCAAACTCAAAGACATGCACAGACTAAAAGTCAAGGGATGGAAAACATATTTCATGCAAACAACAGAGAGAAGAAAGCAGGGGTTGCAGTACTAGTATCAGACAAAATAGACTTCAAAACAAAGAAAGTAACAAGAGATAAAGAAGGTCATTACATAATGATAAAGGGCTCAGTCCAACAAGAGGATATAACCATTATAAATATATATGCACCCAAAACAGGAGCACCAGCATATGTGAAACAAATACTAACAGAAATAAACGAGGAAATAGAATGCAATGCATTCATTTTAGGAGACGTCAATACACCATTCACTCCAAAGGACAGATCCACCAGACAGAAAATAAGTAAGGACACAGAGGCACTGAACAACACCCTAGAACAGATGGACCTAATAGACATCTATAGAACTCCACATCCAAAAACAACAGGATACACATTCTTCTCAAGTGCACATGGAACATTCTCCAGAATAGACCACATACAAGGCCACAAAAAGAGCCTCAGTAAATTTAAAAAGATTGAAATTCTACCAACCAACTTTTCAGACCACAAAGGAATAAAACTAGAAATAAATTATACAAAGAAAACAAAAAGGCTCACAAACACATGGAGGCTTAACAACATGCTCCTAAATAATCAATGGATCAATGAACAAATTAAAATAGAGCTCAAGGAATATATGGAAACAAATGACAACAACAACACAAAGCCCCAACTTCTGTGGGACGCAGCGAAAGCAGTCTTAAGAGGAAAGTATATAGCATTCCAGGCACACTTAAAGAAGGTAGAACAATCCCAAATGAATAGTCTAACATCACAATTATTGAAACTGGAAAAAGAAGAACAAATGAGGCCTTAGTCAGCAGAAGGAGGGACATAATAGAGATCAGAGAAGAAATAAACAAAATTGTGAAGAATAAAACAATAGAAAAAATCAGTGAAACCGATAGCTGGTTCTTTGAGAAAATAAACAAAATAGATAAGCCTCTAGCCAGACTTATTAAGAGAAAAGGAGAATCAACACACATCAACAGAATCAGAAATGAGAATGGAAAAATCATGAGAGACTCCACAGAAATACAAATAATTATTAAAGACTACTATGAAAACCTATATGCTAAGAAGCTGGAAAACCTAGGAGAAATGGACAACTTCCTAGAAAAATACAACCTTCCAAGACTGACCAAGGAAGAAACACAAAGTTAAACAAACCAATTACGAGCAAAGAAATTGAAATGGTAATCAAAAAAATACCCAAGAACAAAACCCCGGGCCAGACGGATTTACCTCAAAATTTTATCAGACATACAGAGAAGACATAATACCCATTCTCCTTAAAGTTTTCCAAAAAATAGAAGAGGAGGAAGTTCTCCCAAACTCATTCTATGAAGTCGACATCACCCTAATAGCAAAACCAGGCAAAGACCCCACCAAAAAAGAACATTACAGACCAATATCCCTGATGAATGTAGATGCAAAAATAATCAATAAAATATTAGCAAAACGAATTCAAAAATATATCAAAAGGATCATACACCATGACCAAGTGGGATTCATCCCAGGGATGCAAGGATGGTACAACACTGCAAAATCCATCAACATCATCCATCAACAAAAAGAAGGACAAAAACAACATGATCATCTCCATAGATGCTGAAAAAGCATTTGACAAAATTCAACATCCATTCATGATAAAATCTATAAGCAAAATGGGTATAGTGGGCAAGTACCTCAACATAATAAAGGCCATATATGATAAACCCACAGCCAACATCATACTGAACAGCAAGAAGCTGAAGGCTTTTCCTCTGAGATCGGGAACAAGACAGGGATGTCCACTCTCCCCACTGATGTTTAACATAGTACTGGAGGTCCTAGCCATGAGAATTAGACAACACAAAGAAATAAAAGGAATCCAGATAGGTAAAGAAGAAGTTAAACTATCATTATTTGCAGCTGACTTGATATTGTACATAAAACCCCTAAAGACTCCACTCCAAAACTACTAGAACTGATATCAGAATACAGCAAAGTTGCAGGATACAAAATTAACACACAGAAATCGGTGGCTTTCCTATACACTAACAATGAACCAATAGAAAGAGAAATCAGGAAAACAACTCCATTCACAATTGGATCAAAAAGAATAAAATACCTAGGTATAAACCTAACCAAAGAAGTGAAAGATCTATACCCTGAAAACTACAAGACACTCTTAAGAGAAATTAAAGGGGGCACTAACAAATGGAAACTCATCCCATGCTCTTGGCTAGGAATAATTTATATCATCAAAATGGCCATCCTGCCCAAAGCAATATACAGATTCGATGCAATCCCTATCAAATTACCAACAACCTTCTTCAACGAACTGGTACAAATAGTTCAAAAATTCATATGGAAACACCAAAGACCCTGAATCACTAAAGCAATCCTTAGAAAGAAGAATAAAGTGGGGGTGATCTCACTCCCCAACTTCAAACTCTACTACAAAGCCATAGTAATCAACACAATTTGGTACTGGCACAAGAAAAGAACCACTGACCAGTGGAACAGATTAGAGTCTCCAGACATTAACCCAAACATATATGATCAATTAATATTTGATAAAGGAGCCATGGACATACAATGGGGAAATGACAGTCTCTTCAACAGATGGTGCTGGCAAAACTGGACAGCTACATGTAAGAGAATGAAACTGGACCACTGTCTAACCCCATACACAAAAGTAAATTCGAAATGTATCAAAGACCTGAATGTAAATCATGAAACCATAAAACTCTTAGAAAAAAACATAGGCAATAATCTCTTAGACATAAACATGAGTGACCTCTTCGTGAACATATCTCCCTGGGAAAGGGAAACAAACACAAAAATGAAGAAGTGGGACTATATTAAGCTGAAAAGCTTTTGTACAGCAAAAGACACCATCAATAGAACAAAAAGGTACCCTACAGTATGGAGAATATATTTGTAAATGACAGATCTGATAAAGGCTTGACATCCAAAATATATAAAGAGCTCACCCACCTCAACAAACAAAAAGCAAATAATCCAATTAAAAAATGGCAGAGGAACTGAATGGACAGTTCTCCAAAAAAGGAAATTCAAATGGCCAACAGACACATGAAAAGTTCCTCCATATCGCTAATTATCAGAGAAATGCAAATTAAAACCACAATGAGATATCTCCTCACACCAGTAAGGATGGCTACCATACAAAAGACAAACAACAACAAATGTTGGCGAGGTTGCGGAGAAAGGGTAACCCTCCTACACTGCTGGTGGGAATGTAAATTAGTTCAACCATTGTGGAAAGCAGTATGGAGATTCCTCAAAATGCTCAAAATAGAATTACCATTTGACCCAGGAATTCCACTCCTAGGAATTTACCCTAAGAATGCAGCACTCTAGTTTGAAAAAGACAGATGCACCTCTATGTTTATCGCAGCACTATTTACAATAGCCAGGAATTGGAAGCAACCTAAGTGTCCATCAGTAGATGAATGGATAAAGAAGATGTGGTACATATACACAATGGAATATTATTCAGCCATAAGAAAACAAATCCTACCATTTTCAACAACATGGATGGAGCTAGAGGGTATTCTGCTCAATGAAATAAGCCAAGCGGAGAAAGAGAAATACCAAATGATTTCACTCATCTGTGGAGTATAAGAACAAAGGAAAAACTGAAGGAACAAAACAGCAGCAGAATCACAGAACCCAAGAATGGACTAACAGGTACCAAAAGGAAAGGGATTGGGGAGTATGGGTGGGTAGGGAAGAATAAGGGGGGGAGTTAGAAAGGGGATATTATGATTAGCATGAAAAATGTGGGGGTGGGAGAAAGGGGAGGGCTGTGCAACACAGAGAAGTAGTGATTCTACAACATTTTGCTATGCTGATGGTCAGTGACTGTAATGGGGTTTGTGGGGGGGACTTGGTATAGGGAAGACCCTAGTAAACATAATATTCTTCATGTAATTGTAGATTAATGATAACAAAAAAAAGAAAGAAAAGGGTGATTACTCCCTGATAGGATAAAACTAACTGCAAATCAACGATTAATGCATGCTTTACATATCCTTAATTTTGATCTTTCAAAGGGTGTCAGATGATCAGCAATGGAAGTATATTTTTCTGATAATATTCCTTTATCTTAAAAAAAAAAAAGGCACTTCCTGTGTGATGATCTCCAATAGGTTCTTCACAGTGGTATAAAGTTCATATGTAAGTGTTGGCAAAGGGTTTGTTTGTGTTTATACTGAGGATCAAAGCCTAATTTGGCTATACAGAAAACGAATTAAGATATGATATGAAGAAGAACTTCCAACATCAGCACTCTCTGGAAGACTCATGCCAGAAGATGATCATCAAAAAACTTCAACAAAGATCCTGGTGCTGCTGCAGGTGTAGCTGCATTCATCCCACCGGTTCCTGGACTTGCCATTGGAATGAAGAAGGAGATATCTAAGCTGGCCTGTGCATACAGTAAAACAACAAATTTGACTGTATCTACACTGTTGGAACTCAACCAAGAATTAGGAGAAGTGCAAGTTGTAGCGCTCCAAAATCTTACAACTACAGACTAACTACTATTAAAAGAACATATGGGATGTGAACAGTTCCAAGGAATGGGCTGTTTTAATTTGTCTGATTTCTCTCAGACTGTTCAAGTACAGTTGGACAATATCCATCATATCATAGACAAATTTTCACAAATGCCTAGGGTGCCTAACTGGTTTTCTTGGCTTCACTGGAGATGGCTGGTAATTATAGATCTGTTTTGGTTATGTAACTGTATTCCTATTATGTTAATGTGTGTGCACAATTTAATTAGTAGTTTAAAACCTATACATGCTGAAGTTACTCTACAAGAAGATATGTCAAGAAATAATCAATCTTCCCATGTTTTCTTCCATCTGCTACCTCTATAGCTTTTCTTCTTCCTTCCTAATTACAACCCTTAAATAGAATTCGTGCCTCATATCGAATTTACCAAGTATCATAATTCCTCCAAGTGGTAAAGACACCTCAAGACAAATGCTGGGCATAGAAGCCACAGGGCATAAATCTGCAAAGAAGTAAAAAGCTATCCTTTTCAAACAATATGGCTTCTCTCTCACTTACCAACTTTACATTTCCCTGTATGGCCCCGGAAGATGACTGGTTAGCCAGAGACGGGTAAGATTCCTCAAGGGAGGAACAACCTAAGACAGGCACAGTCGCAGGGGGGCCATCAGGTGAGAAATTGGGGATCAACAGAGGTGAGGCTTAGAACCTCACCCCCCCTGTTTTGAGAGAAATCTTCTGCATCCGTGGATGTTTTGTTGCCCTTGTCTAGCTTGGATTAATACTTAGTCTGTAGGCACAGACCTGATTATCTACATTTGCCCTCTTACAGCACTAAATTATGTTTTCTACCTTTATCTTGCATCTGCCTACCACTTCAGCATTTTATTTAAAAAAATAATAATAATAGTAATAATAAGGGAGAAATGTGGGATTCACATATAAATCAAGTATAAAAATCAAAGGAATAGTCATATCTGACTTTCTGACTTGATTGTTTATAGTTCATATTACATGATCAAAAAAAAACAGCACATAATCATCTTAATAGATGCTGAAAAAGCATTCGACAAAATTCAACATCCATTCATGATAAAAACTCTCAACAAAATGGGTATAGAGTGCAAGTATCTCAACAAAATAAAGGCCATATATGGCAAACCCACAGTGAACATCATACTTAACAGCAAAACGCTGAAAGCTTTTCCTGTAAGATCAGGAACAAGACAAGGATGCCCACTCTCCCCACTTTTACTCAACGTAGTTCTGGAGATCCTAGCCATAGCAATCAGAGAACACAAAGAAATAAAAGGCATCCAAATTGGCAAGGAAGAAGTCAAGCTGTCCCTCTTTTTAGATGACATGATATTGTATATAAAAAAACCCTAAAGAATCCACTCCAAAACTACTAGATCTAATATCTGAATCCTCCAAAGTGGCAGGATACAAAATTAATACACAGAAATCTGTTGCATTCCTTTACATTAAGAATGAATTAGCAGAAAGAGAAATCAGGAAAACAATTCCATTCACAATTGCATCAAAAAGAATAAAATACCTAGGAATAAACCTAACCAAGGAAGTGAAAGACCTATATGATGAAAACTACAAGACACTCTTGAGAGAAATTAAAAAATATACCAATAAATGGAACACCTCCTGTGCCCATGGATGGAAGAATTAATATTGTCAAAATGGCCATCCTGCCTAAAGCAATCTACAGATTCAATGCAATTCCTATCAAAATACCAACAACATTCTTCAACGAACTAGAGAAAATCGTTCTAAAATTCATATGGAACCACAAAAGACCTTGAATAGCCAAAGCAATTCTGAGAAGGAAGAAAAAAATTGGGGCATTTTGCTCCCCAACTCTTCAAGCTCTACTACAAAGCCTCAGTAATCTAGACAATTTAGTACTGGCACAAGAACAGACCCTTAGACCAATGGAACAGACTAGAAGGCCCTGATATAAACCCAACCATATATGGTCAATTAATATACAATAAAGGAGCCATGGATATACAATAGGGAAATGATAGCCTCTTCAAAAACTGGTGTTGGCAAAACTGGACAGCTACATGCAAGAGAATGAAACTGGGTTATTGTTTAACCCCATACACAAAGTAAACTCAAAGTGGATTAATGACTTGAATGTAAGTCATGAAACCATAAAACTCTTAGAAGACAACATAGGCATAAATCTCCTGAATATAAGCATGAACAACTTCTTCCTGAACACATCTCCTTGAGCAAGGGAAATAAAAGCAAAAATGATCTCATGGCACTACTTCAAACTAAAAAGTTTCTCTATAGCAAAGGACACCATCAGCAGAACAAAAAGGCATCTGATAGTATGGGAGAATATATTTGTTAATGACATATCTGACAATGGGTTAATATCCAGAATATATAAGAACTTACACACCTCAACACCCAAAAAGCAAATAACCTGATTAAAAAATGGGCAGAGGATATGAAGAGACAGTTCTTCAAAGAAGAAATTCAGATGGCCAACAGACACATGAAAAGATGCTCCTCATCACTCATCATCAGGGATATGCAAATTAAAACTACAATGAGATATCACCTCATACCAGCATCGAAAACACTAAGAACAGCAACTGCTGGTGAGGATATGGAGAAAGGGGAACCCTCCTACACTGCTGGTGGGAATTCAAGCTAGTTCAACCATTGTGGAAAGCAATATGGAAGTTCCTCAAAAAACTAAAAATAGAAATACCATTTGACCGGGGAATCCACTCCTTGGAATTTACCCAAAGAATACAACTTCTCAGATTCGAAAAGACATATGCACCCCTATGTTTATTGCAGCACTTTTTACAATAGCCAAGATATGGAAACAACCTAAGTGTCCATCAGTAGATGAATGGATAAAGAAGAGGTGCTACATATACACAATGGAATACTATTCAGCCATAAGAAGGAAAAAAACCCTACAATTTACAACAGCATGGATGGAACCTGAGGACATTATGCTCAGTGAAATAAGCCAGGTGGAGAAAAACAATTGCCAAATGATTACCCTCATTTGTGGAGTAAAACAATGAAGCAAAACCGAACGAACAAAATAGTAGCAGACTCAGAGACTCCAAGAATGAATTAGTGGTTACCAAAGGGAAGGGGTGTGGGAAGGTATGTCAGGAGGGAGGGAGAAGGGGATTGAGGATTGTTATGTTTAGTACACATGGTGTGAGGGATCACGGGGAGAACAGTGTAGCACAGAGGAGGCACACAGTGGATGTGTGGCATCTTGGTGCACTGATGGACAGTGACTGCATTGGGGTACGGGTGGGAACTTGATAATATGGGTAAATATAGTAACCACATTGTTTCTTCATGTGAAACCTTCATAAGAGTGTATATCAATCATACCTTTATAAAAAAAAAGGAAAAAAGAAAAAAATGTAAATGAGGGATATTCTTTACCCCAGACAAATGAAGCAGACCTGGGGTCTCTGAAAAAAAAAATCACAATAATAGAGAATAATATTAAGAGCATTTGTATTATATTTTAAATGATCCAGCATTAAGTAATTTGCTCTACCATTGTATTCTAATACTCTCAAAGCAACTGTTTACCAATGCTTTTTGAATTCTGCTGAGGTTTGGCATCAAACTTACTTACGAGCTTTAATTCTTTAGTTTTCATGATCTCTTTCTCTTTTTTGAACATTAGTATATACACTGACTCCAGGATATTTGTGTCTCTCCTATTTTTCATTTGCAAATGAGCATACATTTACAGATTCTCCTGTTTCATAGACAGAATTCTAAATATGAATTCAGAAGTCCTGCCTTTAAGCCTTGGGTCTGCTCCTTAGCTCATGAATCTGAGGGCAAGTCAGGTATGGCTGCTGTTCTCATCTGTATAATGGAAATAAACATATGTTCTTCAGACAAGTATTTTAGCAATGAGACAGAATAAGGTCCAGGTAATGGCATAGAATTTCGAATAAGAGAGAACAGTATATGGATAATAGTAAATCACTATATACATATAAATGATTTTGTTAATGAGACTCTATTAGTGTCTTTAAATACCAAATATCTAGACTACGTGTGTTGGCTTGTTTTATTAGCCAATGCCTTCATATAGTGTCTCCATTTATCCTAAGCTAAACTTGCCTTTAGTTGACACTTGATTTAATTATTTATTTTAAAGGTCATTCTCTCCCCGTCCGTCCCTCTCTCTCAGTGTTTTTCTGTCAAAGACAGAAGACACATAGGAACAGACTGCCTGTTATACTTGCATTAAGGTGTAAGATGAGCTATTATTTGTTTTATTTCTTGATTGAAAAGGAACCTAGAGCCTGTTTGTGATTTGATATATCGTGCAAACTTTGTTTTATTATGAAATTTAATTTTTCTTATACTGTTACTGCAGGCTGTGACTCTTTTTTAAATAGTCCTTCTTTTCCAGTACTTATCCTGGCTGAGCTGAAACTTACCTAAACACAGAGATTCTTTTGCAGCACACTACTTTCACTAAAAATTCAAACATGTCCTTTTTAATCAAGAGTACCAGATTGATTTTTCTTCCATTCAAAAAGTAGCCTATTATGTACCTAATATTGGTGATACAGAGATAAAGCAGAGTTTTCAAGAGTGTTCAGTAGGTAATGGTATGGTGCAAAAGATGAAGAAATGGCTACTATGATTTATGATACAGAAGCTGAGAAAAGTTATGCAGCTCAGATTGGGCAGGTCTGGTTGGTTGAGGGAATTTTTCCTAATTGACACCTGAGCTGGTTTTAGGAGGATGAACAGAAGGAAAGTATTTCAAAAATGGAGTGGAGACAGCTATAAAAAAGCATGTGAGAGGAGAAATGTTCATGAGCAGAGACAAGAAAGATGGGAGAATCAGAAAGTCCTGCATTTTTGACTCCCTCGCCCGGGCCCCAGGCTGCATGTCAGTGCTGGCAGGAGTGCCCAGGGAACTGTAAGAGCCCTTGCAGCACGGCTTGTGTCCTTACTTGTGTCCACCATTCAAAGAAGCTCTTGATTCTCATATACATCAGCTCATCTTATCTGTCTTCTAGGCCTTTTCCTCTTTCTTTAGCATACATGGTCAATTATCAAAATGCCCTGTATCTCAGTACTTTCTCAGAGCATTCCTTTCACCATCTGACTCTGACTGAAATCTGTCTCTCCCTTGAGGACATTGCTGCCCTAAATCCTGCACAAGTGCTGACTGTTGTGTCTTGGTATATGGAGGCAGCCCCTGTCACAGATGTTAACTGCGGAGTGCCTGCCTGGGGCTCTAGATGTGTAATATCAGTTGTTCCTGATTGAAGCTCTTTGCTTAACTTGATCAGCTGACCTGTGTCACTCCTCTAAGCTTTTCATTACTCATCTACTCATCTTGCATTTCTGTGTTTATTTAAGTGTTTCTGTGGCATCTTAAAACCAGTATGTCTAAATGCTGTATCTTTGTATTTTCTCCCCAGCTCTCTTTTCCTGTTTCAGTTAATGACAGCAAATCCAGTTGATCAGGTGCTTATGTCTAGATTAATCTTTGATTACTCTTTGGTGTTCACACTTCAAATTCAATTTGTCAGCAAATACAGCTTGTCAGTTTTACCTTTAAAATATATCCAAAATTTCACCATTTTTACCTCCTCCACTTCTGTTTTCCTGGTGTAAGCTCCCATCATCTCTTCTGGCCTATTTTAATATCTTTGTAATGGTCCTCAGGTTCTCATGCTTCTGCCATTGCCTCTTTATATCCTTGAAACAAATCTCGGAGAAGCAACCACATGATAGTTTTCAATGGACAACAGATCCCATTGATCTTTTGCTAAAAGCCCTTCAACAGCCTTCCAAGTCATCTGAAATAAAATCCAAGGTTTTAAATGCCCGGCACATCCTGGTGTCATAACTCCCTGGCTTCATTGTCACTCTCCCCCACATTCACTCTGCTCCCGCCACGGTGGCCTCCTGGCTATTCCTCAGTTCCTCTGAGTCCAGGCCTGTTCTCAGCCTAGGGCTTTGCACTAGACATTTCTTTGACCTAGACTGTCTTTACTCCAGATACCGAGAGCTCACTCCTTTGCATCCTTTACTGTAATTTACTAATTTGATTTGGTTTTTATTTTTTGACTAGTACATTAATTTTGTGGGTCTGTGCTTTTTTTGCCGGCTGTTTAATTATATCTGTGTAGTTCCAGAATCTGGATAGATGCATGACAGTAAAAGAGATTAAATGAATAAGTATATCTTAAACAGCAAAAGTAGAAAAAAATGATTAGGAAATACAACAAAAATAAGAGATAAAATTTACAGCAATTTTTAAAAAACACACTGGAATTAAAATGCAATGAGAAATGAAAAATTGCCATCATTCTTAAAGATCCTTCTTGTCTCTGCTCATGATCACTCTCCCTTCCTTGTGTCTTTCCCAAGGGTGGCAGTTTTCCTGACATTTAGCACTAAAAGGTATTTTTGCCAATTTTTCTTAACTTCACAAGGTAGAAGCATATGGTCTGTTATTTTTTACATTTCTAACTTCTTTAGCCCAGAATTATTTTATAACATGTATGACATTTTTTATAGAGCTATAGTTTATATATTTTCATTGTCATAATATTTCATTTGGGGTGTATACGACTATCTATTCTAGTGTTGATGAATGTATAGTTTCCAGCTATTTGACTTTGATTCATAATAATATTATGGACATTCTTTACATATCTTTGGTACCCATTTGGAAGGTGGTATCTGTGAAGGTAACAGAACGGCTCCTGTGTACACATCATCTACATTTTTATAATCCATGTATTAGTTAAATTGATGTCCTCTCTAAATTTTTACTCTCTTCAGTCTCAGCCACAGAAGTTGAGGGTTTCCAGGAAAAGTGAAGAGTTCTTTCAACCACCTTAGCTCTCTGTATCCTCTTTATCCTTTAAACTTGAATCTATTCAAGCCTGTCTTTCATGGGCATCACTATATAAAAAGTCCAAAGAGCTGACAGAAAATAAGTTATCAATAAAATGACCCCAGATACCCAAACTTAAAATAAAATAGAAAATAAGCCAAACTCCAGCATGACAACAGTAATCTTATGCAAAATCATTTTTCTCACAACCAGGAATATTGTACTTTCAGAGACCATTGCAGAAGAATTGTGATAAATGAAGAGAGGAGAAACAGGAAAAATCTTCCTTGCCAGTATTTAGATTTATGGCAGCTGCTCTGAGTTTATAACATTTGAAATTAAACTCACCTGAAAAAGATCCCATCAAGAAGTTAATATTGGAATTTTACATATTTATATTTGTAAGAAAAACTCAACAATGCAAGCTCTCTCAGAGTATACTTTTAATTTGTATAATGGTTTTCCATATATTCAACAATATAATATATTAAACAACCCATGTTTTCAGCCATCATTACACTGTAATGCCATTCTTGGAAGAAAATATTCCTATTTTCATTCAACAATAGAGGGCGTCTCCCATCTGTAGCCACTCTCTGTCCCTATCCTATCTCATACAGTAACAGAAAGAGGAATCTGAGAAAATGAACAATGAGGCTATGTTACTTGTAAAAAGCTTCAAATTTACTATGGAATATTCCAGAATGTAACTAAGAACAAAATAATTAAAGGCAGTGATATGTATTAAGCACATGAATATTGATCCCCCTGTGACAGATGAGAATCTCAAGAATCCAGAATAATAATTATTGCCTCTCAGCCTTTTAGATACGTCTAATATTAATTCATTCTTTCATTTACTGTCAATTCACTATATATATATATATATACATATATATATATATATGTATGTATGTATGTACATGTATATGTATATACATTTTAATATTCGGTGTGTCAGGCACCATTCTGGATGCTGGGGTATAAGAAGAACAAGATAGATAAAGTTCATGCCTAATAAAACTTATGACCGACTATGAAAGATAGAAAATATGTCAGGTGGTATTGGTTGCATAAACAAGGCATTCAAAAATGCAGTTGTTTAAACACACAAACACACACACATAAACCTACATACACAGCAGTGTATTTAACTGACATCTCTGCAAGTTGACAGTTTTGGTTAGGCTCAGCTGATTGGAACTTCTGATGTGGACCTCATTCACCTAATCCCAGCTGGGTTTATGCAGGTATGTGTGATGAGCTGGTGGGTTGGGTGGGACTTCTGGGTATGATGGCCTTGACTTCCCAAATGGGAATCACGTCACCTAGTCTCATCTTCTAGCAGGCCAGCCTGTGATTATGTACCTGGTGGCATTGTTCCAAGAGCAGCAACAGAGCAAAGACCAGTGTAAAGCATTTTCAAAGTCACTGCTTGTCTCATGTCTGCTGCTCTACCATTGACCAAACAAGGAAAATTGTCAGGATATAAGCATCATTGTATTAGGGGCTACCCAAGTGTGTTAGCATAGGAGACATGAACAAATGGGAGATTCATTACTGCAGCAACATGCCGTAGATCATAAATAAATACATACATTCATACATATATACACACACACACAATCCTTTAGCTGAGAAACACCAGAGTGTCTAAAGTCAGGACCAGTTAGACAGCTAAATCAGCTGAGTGTGAACTTGAAGTCAGGGGTTTGACTCAATTTTGTAAGGCATTTTTGTTTTGCAAAGGCCCACATATATACCCAAAGTTTGTGGTGGGGGAAAGCATATTACTAGAATATTTTATATGTAAAAGAAATTGGTTATGCAAAGGTCATTAAGAATTATTCTTACTATCAAGAAGTTAAAATTATACTGGTAGAGACTCAAACAAATATACTGTGGGTAAGTGAGGGTTCCTATGGCCAGGATCCTCAGTGAACTTAAACCACCTGATGATGTAACTGCCCTTTTGCTAGTCTTCTGCTTCCACACCTTTAGGCAATAAGCTATTATTGTTCTATATAGAGGGCTCGACCCAGTGCTCTGGGCGGAGGCAGAGACGCTAGTGCTCGACCCACCGCTGGAAGAACAAGCTGGGTAATAAACTTTCACCCCAAAGAAATATTCTACTGTCATTTCTTGGTCACACTGAATCCACAGCGAACTTGCCCAGGGCTGAAACCCATTGGCAAGACAATATTATTGCAAAACACTATTATAAGAGAAGTCATAGATAAAACATTAGAATTATCAATTTTGCTGTAATTAGTTGATTCACTCCTATGTAGCAAGAAATACTCAGTCCCATACTTGGTAAAATACAGAATCTCCTATGTTCAAAATGAAATGTTTAGATGAAGAAATGGGAAATCTATTTCTTAGTGTGTCACTGACATGAAACAGACGATCGCAGTTAATAGAAGCAGAGCCTATTACAAATGTCATCCACATTTTTCTTAAAAATTTCTTACCATTAATTCAAAAATCCCCCAAGCATAAATTATTTATGTAATAGGATGAAGTGGTAAAGAGTTTATTTTCTGTGCAAAGTGAATGTAGGGCCTTCATAATCTTCATGTCTCTCTCTGTCCCTAGTGATTTATATTTCCTTTTCAATTCGCAGATGAAAACATTCCCATTTTTTCAAGTGGGTAAGAAAGAAAAACAAATACAAGGCATAGAGTTCTTTAGTCACATTTATACAACATACTACAACACCTGACAACCACTTAGGTGAAGTGTCAAGTCTTGTGTGGTCAGTATGTGGTCAGCTAGGATATACAGGTTGTTGCAATGTTGAGAGAAGTCCCTTAAGGTTCTAGGCCTTTGCCTCCCTTATTTTTATGATGAGGGTTTTAAAAATAATTAAATACAATAATATATGACCTGGGGAGGTGTCAAATCTCTTCTTTAGTTTTTTAGATTATTTTAGAAATGTATACCACATTCAACATTCAATTCACTGAATCTATGCAATTAACATTGAGAATTAGAAAATTCCCAGATACATAGTTCCTTCAAGGACCATATGGTCTCCCGAAGAAAATCTCAAAGATTTCATTGTTAACAACATGGAGTAGGCTGGTGTCTACCAGATTTCATTTACAATATCACGGGAATGGGAATATTCAGTGAATTAATTATCTGAAGGAAATACATGCTAAGAAGTTTCTAATTAAGGCTTTGATGTAAGTGTTATAGAAAGTACAGTAATATATTTGAAGTACTGGTTGTTCTGGATGACACTCAACTATTTTCGTATTAACCTGTATTTCAAGGCATGGTAAAAATAATATTGAATTGGGAATCAAAAGATTTGGCTTCTGACATGAGCTCTAGTAATAATATATGCCATTAGGGAAATTCCATCACTTCTATCACATGCAATCTCCTTGATTTCTTTTCCTCTGAGTGCCACTTTTCTTATTTGCAAAGTGAGCAAGTTGAACTAAATGAAATTTACAGGTACCTTCTACTATCTATGGCTCTAGTGTCTCTTCAGTTTTCTTCTGGAAGGAAAGAGCAGCAGTGACTTGCCATCCCCAGCTTTGCAGAAATAACTTGAGCAAAATTGCTTACTCTGGTTAAATTATTAGCCCAGTTCAGATGTAACCAAATGCATACAAGACATGGATATTTGAAGAAAAATGCAGGCTTGCGAAAATTCAACAAGGCTTCTGGCATTTGCTTAGTGTTCTTTGAGATAATGGGCATTCAGTATGTGTTTTTAAGGGAACAGCTATCAAGGCCAGATTTCCTTGTGATTTTTTTTGTTGTTGTTGTTAAATTAAGCTTGTTAAGTAGAGCTCTGGGTTGTCAGATGGTGCCACAGTATCAGCCAAAGATAGAGAGGGAAAGTGAAACAGAGAAGCTTATTCCTCGCAACTCCTGGAGGAGATTCAGGGTACGCTTTGAGTGACCACAGGGAGGTCAAGGTAGAGTGCAAGCAAAGAGCAAAATAAGACCTGGGGTACATGCCCTTATTAGGGTCTGTTGGTGGAGTACTTTGGGATGAAGAGACTAAGGGATTCACAAGGTGAAGGAGCAACCTGGGAGGCAGGAGAGACTTTATCACAATGGCACTAAGGGAGTCTTATCAGGAATTCACACTTATGTGTGAGTCTGAGGGCTTTTATCTTGGGCATGGCCTGGAGGAAGGGGCTAATGTCAATTCAAAACCTTTGAAAGTCTCTTAGCCTCACAAAATGGATGCCTGTGCAATAATACTGTGGGCTAGTTTAGCTGTACTCTCAACAGTGAGAGAGAGAAAGGTTGCTTCTGTCAATTGCTTTTTTCAAATTAATCTGAAATGAACAGTTGGGGAAACTACATAAAGGAAAAAACAGTTTTTTAATTGCATTGTTTGCAATTTTTTCACTCATGCTTTTCCACTGTAGGTTCCAATTGTAAGGGATCTGAGTGAATCTCCATGTGCATATACACATTAAATAAATGGTGTATTTTAAGTTAGCTCATAGTAACTTTCTAATTTAGATTTATAGTTCCCTTCCTTTTGCCTCTTTATTTTATTTCACATAATATTTCCACAGTTCTTCACTGTACAATTTTAATCAATTTTGTTAAGAGATGATTTGCATACAGTAAGTGCACTCATTTTAAGTATAAAGTTCAATTGGTTTTGATAATTGTAATCACCCATATAACAACAATCTTAATCAAGAAAGAGAATATTTGTGTCACCACATATGCTTCTGTTTTCTATCAATTCAATCTGACTCTGGCCCTGGCAACCACTGATTTTCTGTCAGTTAAATTAATTTAGTGTGTCCTATAATTTGATATAAATGGGATTACAAAATTTTATTCTATCGTATCCAGCTTCTTTCACTCAGTCTAATGTTTTTGAGATTCGGTCATGTTGTATACATCAGTATGTTGTTATTTTATGTTCTGAGCAGCCCATTCTTGTGCTATACCAGAAGTTATTTATCTACATGCATCTCCTGGACATTAGAGCTATTTCCAGTTGTGGACTAAGAAGAAAGCTGCTAGGAAAACCCATTTATGTAGGCCAGTATTTTCAGTTCACTGATAAACATGTTGGTGTAGACTGGCTTAGGTTGTATGGCTAGCATATTTTAAATAATAAGAAAATATCACTGTTTTCCAAAGTAGTTTTATCACATTTTTTATCACTCAAAACATTTCTACCAGCAATGTTTGAGAATTTCAGTTGCTTCCAATCCTTGCCAATGTTGATATTGCAATTCTTTTTAATTTAACCATTTTAACAGTATATATAGCTGTTTAAACTTGAATAATAATGTTGAGCAATCCTCAGATGTGGATGGCTATTTTTGTCTATTAAGGTATTATTGATATACACTCTTATGAATGTTTCACATGAAAAACAATGTGGTTACTACATTCACCCATATAATCAAGTCCCCACACATACTCATTGCAGTCACTGTCCATCAGTGTAGCAAGATGCCACAGATTCACTATTTGTCTTCTCTGTGCTACACTGTCTTCCCCATGATCCCCCACACCATGTGTACTAAACATAATACCCCTCAATTCCCTTCTCCTTCCCTCCCCATCCGCCCTCCCACATCCCTCCCCTTTGGTAACCCCTAGTCCCTTCTTAGAGTCTGTGAGTCTGTTGCCATTTTGTTCCTTCAGTTTTGCTTTGTTGTTATACTCCACAAATGAGGGAAATCATTTGGCACTTGTCTTTCTCTGCCTGGCTTATTTCACTGAGCGTAATATCCTCCAGCTCCATCCATGTTGTTGCAAATGGTAAGATTTGTTTCTTTCTTATGGCTGAATAATATTCCAATGTGTATATGTACCACCTCTTCTTTATCCATTCATCTACTGATGGACACTTAGGTTGTTTCCATATCTTAGCTATTGTAAATAGTTCTGTGACAAACATAGTGGTGTATATGTCTTTTTGAATCAGAGAAGTTGTATTCTTTGGGTAAATTCCAAGGAGTGGGATTACTGGGTCAAATGGTATTTCTTTTTTAGTTTTTTGAGGAACCTCCTTATTGATTTCCACAATGGTTGAACTAGCTTACATTCCCACCAGCAGTGTAGGAGGGTTCCCCTTTCTCCATATCCTCACCAGCATTTGTTGTTCTTAGTCTTTTTGGTGCTGGCCAGTGGATTGGCTGTTTTTTATACTTAGTTTGTAAAGTGGTCATTGGGGCTTTCCCCATATTTATGATGTTCTTGTTCTTATTATTTATTTGTACATCTTTATATCATAATTTATTTTATATATATGGCTGATACAAGTACATTATCATACATAATATATAAATAATAGGAGTACATACAATTTATAATAATATATATATAATATTTTTCTAGCCTAAGGCTTGCATTTTTATTAAATATAATTACAGAGAGCACAAGTTTTTAATTTTGGTTAATGCCAATATTATATGTATTACTGATATCTATAAATCATATATGACAGAGTCCTTCCAATTTATTAATTTTCTTCTTTCATTGTTAGTGATTATTGTTCTGTTAGGAAATCTTTGCCTACTCCAAGGCCACAATGATGTTTTATAAGTGTTGCTTTTCATTTAGGTTCATGATTAATTGCAAATTAATAATTTCTATGGTATGAGGTAAGGGATTAGATAATTGTTTTCCACAGAGATGCTCAGTTGCCTCAACATCATTTGTTAAATAGTCTATCTTTTATAAACTATATATGCATATTTATTAAAAAACAACTGATAGTGCAAATGTACATCTGTTTATAAGTTCTCTAGTTTATTTCATTGATTTTGCATGTACCCTCACAAATACTACACAGTTTGATCACTGTGGTATTATATAGTAAAAAAGTCAGGTACTGTAGATTCCTCAGCTTTATCTTTACAAAAGTAGTTTTCCTGCTTATTGCCTTAATAGATCCAGATGAATTTTAAAGCGAGCTAATCAATTTCTTAAACTTTCTGAGAGTTTGACTAGGATATAATTGAATCTATTAGAATCAGATCAGAAAAACATGCTAGATCCTATTATAAAATGCTTCCTCAGATATTTAGAAAATTCTCCAGTCTGGAGGTCATTAAATTTTTAATAGATTTAGTTAGGTTTATTCCTAGGTATTTTATTCTTTTTGATGCAATTGTGAATAGGATTGTTTTCTTGATTTCTCTTTCTATTAGTTCATTGTTAGTGTATAGGAAAGCCACAGATTTCTGTGTGTTAATTTTGTATCCTGCAACTTTGCTGTATTTGGATATCAGTTCTAGAAGTTTTGGAGTGGAGTCTTTAGGGTTTTTTATATACAATATCATGTCATCTGAAAATAGTGAGTTTGACTTCTTTTTTATCAAACTGAATTCCTTGTATTTCTTTGTTTTGTCTAATTGCTGTGGCTAGGACCTCCAATAATATGTTGAATAACAATGGGGAGAGTGGGCATCCCTGTCTTGTTCCCGATCGCAGAGGAAAAGCTTTCAGCCTCTCGCTGTTCAGCATGATGTTGGCTGTGGGTTGATCATATATGGCCTTTATTATGTTGAGGTACTTGCCCTCTATGCCCATTTTGTTGAGAGTTTTTATCATGAATGGATGTTGAATTTTGTCAAATGCTTTTTCAGCATCTACGGAGATGATCATGTGGTTTTTGTCTTTCTTTTTGTTGATGTGGTGGATGATATTGAAGGATTTTCGAATATTGTACCATCCTTGCATCCCTGGGATGAATCCCACTTGGTCATGGTGTATGACCCTTTTGATATATTTTGAATTTGGTTTGCTAATATTTTGTTGAGTATTTTTGCATCTACATTCATCAGGGATATTGGTCTGTAATTTTCTTTTTTGGTGGGGTCTTTGCCTGGTTTTGATATTAGGGTGATGTTGGCTTCATAGAACGAGTTTGGGAGTATTCCCTCCTCTTCTATTTTTTGGAAAACTTTAAGGAAAATGGGTATTATATCTTCTCTGTATGTTTGATAAAATTCTGAGGTAAATCCATCTGGCATGAGGGTTTTGTTCTTGGGTAGTTTTTTATTACCCCTTCAATTTCTTTGCTGGTAATTGGTTTGTTTAGATTTTGTGTTTCTTCCTTGGTCAGTCTTAGAAGGTTGTATTTTTCTAGGAAGTTGTCCATTTCTTCTAGGTATTCCTGCTTCTTAGCATATAGGTTTTCATAGTAGTCTCTAATATTTCTTTGTATTTCTGTGGGGTCCATCGTGATGTTTCCTTTCTCATTTCTGATTCTGTTGATGTGTGTCGTTTCTCTTTTTCTCTTAATGAGTCTAGCTAGAGGCTTATGTATTTTGTTTATTTTCTTGAAGAACTAGCACTTGGTTTCATTGATTTTTTTCTATTGTTTTATTCTTCTCAATTTTATTTATTTCTTCTCTGATCTTTATTATGTCCCTCCATATGCTGACCTTAGGCCTCATTTGTTCTTCTTTTTCCAATTTCAATAATTGTGACATTAGACTATTCATTTGGGATTGTTCTTCCTTCTTTAAATATGCCTGGATTGCTATATACTTTCCTCTTAAGACTGCTTTCGCTGCACCCACAGAAGTTGGAGCTTTGTGTTGTTATTGTTATTTGTTTCCATATATTTCTTGATCTCTTTTAATTTGGTCGTTGATCCATTGATTATTTAGGAGCATGTTGTTAAGCCTCCATGTGTTTATGGGCCTTTTTGCTTTCTTTGTACAATTTAGTTCTAGTTTTATACCTTTGTTGTCTGAGAAGTTGGTTGGTAGAATTTCAATCTTTTTAAATTTACTGAGGCTCCTTTTTTGGCCTAGTATGTGGTCTATTCTGGAGAATGTTCCATGTGCACTTGAGAAGAATGTGTATCCTGTTGCTTTTGGATGTGGAGTTCTATAGATTTCTATTAGGTCCTTCTGTTCTAGGGTGTTGTTCAGTGCCTCTGTGTCCTTACTTATTTTCTGTCTGGTGGATCTGTCCTTTGGAGTGAATGGTGTATTGACGTCTCCTAAAATGAATACATTGCATTCTATTTCCTCGTTTATTTCTGTTAGTATTTGTTTCACATATGCTGGTGCTCCTGTGTTGGGTGCATATATATTTATAATGGTTATATCCTCTTGTTGGACTGAGCCCTTTATCATTATGTAATGTTCTTCTTTACCTCTTGTTACTTTCTTTATTTTGAAGTCTATTTTGTCTGATACTAGTACTGCAACACCTGCTTTTTCCTCCCTATTGTTAGCATGAAATATGTTTTCCATCCCTTGACTTTAAGTCTGTGCATGTCTTTGAGTTTGAGGTGAGTTTCTTGTAAGCAGCATATAGATGGGTCTTGTTTTTTTATCCATTCATTGACTCTATGTCTTTTGATTGGTGCATTCAGTCCATTTACATTTAAGGTGATTATCAATAGGTATGTACTTATTGCCATTGCAGGCTTTAGATTTGTGGTTACCAAAGGTTCAAGGTTAACTTCCTCACTATCTACAAGTCTAACTTAACTCACTTAGTATGCTGTTACAAACCAAATCTAAAGGTTTTTTGTGTTTCTCCTCCTTTTTCTTCCTCCTCCATTCTTTATGTATTAGGTATCATATTCTATACATTTTGTCTATCCCTTGATTGACTTTGGGGATAGTTGATTTAATTTTGCATTTGCTTAGTAATTAGCTGTTCTACTTTCTTTACTGTGGTTTTATTACCTCTGGTGACAGTTATTCAACCTTAGGAACACTTCCATCTATAGCGGTCCCTCCAAAATAGACTGTAGAGATGGTTTGTGAGAGGTAAATTGTCTCAGCTTTTGCTCATCTGGAAATTGTTTAATCCCTCCTTCAAATTTAAATGATAATCTTACTGTATATAGTAGTCTTGGTTCTAGGCCCTTCTGCTTCATGGCATTAAATACATCATGTCACTCCCTTCTGGCCTGTAAGGTTTCTGCTGAGAACTCTGATGTTAGCCTGATGGGCTTTCCTTTTTATGTGATCTTATTTCTGTCTCTGGCTGCTTTTAACAGTCTGTCCTTATCCTTGATCTTTTCCATTTTAGTTACTATGTGTCTTGGTGTTGTCTTCCTTGGGTCCCTTGTGTTGGGAGATCTATGGATCTCCATGACCTGAGAGACTATCTCCTTCCCCAGATTGGGTAAGTTTTCAGCAACTTGCTCCTCAAAGACACTTTCTATCCCTTTCTCTCTCTCTTCTTCTGGTATCCCTATAATGTGAATATTGTTCCGCTTGGATTGGTCACACATTTCTTTCAGTATTCTTTCATTCTTAGAGATCCTTTTTTCTCTCTGTCCCTCACCTTCTTTGTATTCCTCTTCTCTAGATTCTATTTCATTTATCATCTCCTCCACCATATCCAACCTGCTTTTATACCCTCCATCACGCTCTTCAACAATTGCATCTCTGACCTGAATTCATTCCTGAGTTCTTGGATGTCTTTCCGTACCTTCATTAGCATGTTGATGATTTTTATTTTGAACTCCCTTTCAGGAAGTGTCACGAGGTCTATATCATTTAAATCTTTCTCAGGAGTTGTATTAATAATTTTACTGTGGACCAGGTTTCTTTGGCGTTTCATGTTTGTATATGGCGCCCTCTAGTGTCCAGAATCTCTACTCTGGAGCTGCTCAGCCCCTGAAGCAATGATGGGGGTCGCAGGGGAGGAGTATTGGTGCTTGGGGGAAGGAAAGAGCTATTCCCCGCTTTCCAGCTGCTGTGCCTCTCTCCACTACCTGAGCCAGTGGGCCGAGCACACAGATATAAGCTTTTGTCCCAGAGCAGCCTGATATGGATCCCTGCTTTCCTCAAGCGGCTGGAGTCCCAGTCTCCCCAGAAACTGCCTGTCCCAGCTTTCCAACCCCATAATCAGAAGAGTGTGATAAAAGCACCATGAAATGTAGGTTTGTGCTCCCAGCGCAGATTGCCAGAGCTAGGTATTCAGCAGTCCCAAGCCTTCCACTCTCTCCCTGCTCAGTTTCTCTTCCTCCCGCCGTGAGCTGGGGTTGGGGAAGGGCTCGGGTCCCGTAGAGTCACAGCTCTGGTACATTACCCCATTTGGTGAGGTCTGCTCTTTCTCCAGGTGTATGCAGTCTGACACCGTCCTCTTCCCTGTTGCACTCTCAGGATTAGTTGCGCCAACTATATTTTGTAATTGTATCCAGTCTTAGGAGGAAGCCTCTGTCTCTCCTCTCACACAGCCATCTTTAATCCTAATGTCTTAAATAGATTTAATTGTCATGTAGAGTATGGTATCATGCTTTAGAGTACAGCTGAGAGAGAGACTTCCCATGTTTGTAATGCTTATTAGTTAAATGAAGTTGAGCATGTTATTCAACCTCTGCACCTTGGTTTCCTGTTTGTTATGTATTTGGAATAATAATAGTGACTGTCTTGAAGGAATGTTGTGATGATTAAGTTAGTCAGTATTTGTAAAAATTTACAACAGAACCTTGCAAATATTAAGCACTTCATAGATGTGTTGTTTTTGTGTTTTTTTTACTTCTGAAATAATTGTTACAGTCATTGCATTCTTCTATGAAAGCCAAGAAAAAATATTTTTTAATTAACAATAGGCTACAGGCTCAATTTTTATATTTTTTAGTGCAAACGTCACTCTGGGCACTGCCTCCTACTCATGGATCTAAAAGTTGCTATAAAGCATGAGAAGATGTTACACATAGGAACACAAAATGGGGTTAATAATGCTGAAATGTATAGAACCAATATGAAGACATAATAAAATTAGAAATATTTGTAATAATAGTCCTTTAAGTAGACAATCAACATATTCTTGAAAAATTCTTATATTGTTTGTACCCCACCTTACCCTTTCTTTCCTTAGATCTAAGTAGCACATGATGAAAGTGGAGCCTTAGGGAAGGATTTAATGACATTTAGGAATCTGGAGAGACTGCTTTTTTATTTTAGTAAGAAGGATCTTTGGTATTGCTGTGGACCTGTTAGATGGAGAGGACCTTTGGGTCGTATGGTCAGGCGTGCACACACCTAGCTTTCCTGGTTAAAAATTGCTGGGCCTGGAGATTATCACTGTTTGTCCTTATGAGCCTAGGAAGCAGTTTAGGAAGTGTACAACTTGCCCTAGGAATGAGGAACAAGGTTAAGAGGACCTTCATTTTTCTTTTGTCTGTTTTCTGTTCCACTTGCTAACAGAGAAAAGCATATATGTAACTCATACGGTTTTCTGTGTCTCTCAGATTCAGGGAGGAATTGTTTCAGAGGAAAAACCAATAACCACACATAATTCTGATTCATTGGGAAAAATGAGCTGAAAGTTGCCACTAATCTTTAGCATAAAATGTTGTATAGTTTATTAACAGCAATAACTTAAAGTAATGGTACAAAAAATTCAGAATTTGTTTGCAAGGCAAACAATTGGCTAATCTTTTATGGCATTATGATTTTTCTAATATCACTGGTCAATAAAGAAGAGTACCCTTTATTGTAAACTGAAAGAACAAGACTGTACCAGATATAGTGTCACATTCAGATACTGGAATGTTTTTAACAACTTCTTTGCCTTAAGAGCATTCTTATTACAAACCTGCTTATCTGTGATTGCCCCATAAAAAAAAAAATCTATGAGGGACATTATGATTAGCATGTATAATGTGTGGGGGCACGGGGAGGGCTGTACAACACAGAGAAGACAAGTAGTGATTTTACAGCATCCTACTACGCTGATGAACAGTGACTGTGAAGGGGTATGTGGGGGGAACTTCGTGAAGGGGGGAGCCTAGTAAACATAATGTTCTTCATGTTATTGTAGATTAATGATCCCAAAATTAAAAATTAAAAAAAAAGATCAATGAGAGGGAAACTGCAATTATAATGGGGATTTCAGATATAACAGTATGAAATTTGTGACGTACTTTCTGACATCACATAACAAAGTTGTGTAGTGTTTGTTAGCCATAATAAAGGCAAGGAGGTAGGGTAGAGAATAAACTTGGAATGGACTCAGAAGGCCTAGGCTTATACTCCAAATTCATTCTTTGCTTGTTGAGGAAACTGTGTTGCTATGTGCCATCTACTGAGATCTGGATCCCATAATGTTAAAGTAGAAATAGTAAAGCTTTTGCTCTCTCCCCCATAAAATTTGTTTTTAAGTATAAATAAGATAATGTGCATAAAAAATTTCTGTAACCCATTATATCAGAGTAGTTTCCTTCTTTAAGGAAAGCATGAATATGCTTCAGGATAAAAGTAGCCTTTTGCATGAGGATCAGTCAGGTCCGCCAAAACAACAAACTTTGCTAATAGAAGTAGCTAGTAACTAAGGGCCTGGCTGTACAAATTGTCATATAAGGAAAAATGGCCAGTCATACTGTAATGTTCTCTGGCAGCCTTACATATTTTCCAGTAGAGGATCTCTGAACCCAGAATGAAAGTATGTAAGTTTGGAATTTCAAATTGGTCATAAGCTGTGCATGTGTCCATCGTGTCAGTTTGCACTCAGCAAAACCATCAGCAGTATTGGTTCATTGTTAATAATCTAGACATAGCTTAATTATTGATGACCCTTAGCTTATTATCTACATTTTGTGACACAGAAGATTGTTAATTGTCTCATACTATTTTGACTGTTACCAATGCTGGGTTGTTAGTTTACAAGCAGAAAACATTTCCTTGGGGACTATATAAAGCAATGTTGTATGTTTGTGCCTATGTGTTTTTCTTCCAAATTAAATTGATTAGATTACATATGCCTGCATTTCATTATGAAATCATAAAATAAAATATACTCTATAAATATCGGCATGATGCAGTACCTGAGTTACATTTAGACTATACTGAAGAGAACCACAAACCAATGAAAAATTAAGTCTCGTATGACAGCAGAGGTGATCAGAGCAAAAAAAGACTTATTTTTTAATGCAGCACAAATAAGATGTTTGTCAATAACTGTAAATCTAATAAGAATATTTAACTTAAAGGTATACTAAAATATGTTTAAATTAAAATAAAATTAAGAAATAATTATGCTAGAACTAAAGCAATACTAATTTTTTTCAATAGTGTATTCAAACAGTATAATTCTTAAATGAAGTCCACCAGTTATTGAATTTTCTGTACAACAGCCATTATGTTAAATGGCTTACATAGAATATTTCATTTAATCCTCACAACTAATCCATAATGGAAGTGTTGGTCTTCTTATTTCTTACTGCAGACACAATGGACCAGTGAGAGTAATATAACCTGACTGAGATCAAGAGGAAGAAGTAGAGTCTGAACTCTACCCATGTTAAAGCCATAGCACTATATTGATGTGTGACTGTATTATGCACTTTAATTCCTGCCCTCTTGGTGAAACAGTGTGTAAATTCTCATCAACTTAGCTTTTCAGAGAAGATCCTTTTACATATCTCCCATCTGATGTGGCTCCTAACCCTGTGTTTAGTTTGCATAAAGTCCTGGATGTAGGTCTTCTAATGTTAAGTTCATTCCTCTTTCTGTTTTAAATAACATTTTATCTTTACCAGCAGTCCTATTACTGCTTTAGTTATGAGATAAGAACTCGTCTACATATTTCTGAACCTCAATTAATTTTATTAGAATTCACACTGTTTATAATTTGTTTGTTACATACTTTTGCTTGTGAGACTTGAATACAGTTTTTTCTACAGGTGAATTATCTTTTTAAACCTAAAATTGGAATTGTGCTACTCAGAGTTATGGAATTAAACTTAAAAAATTGAAATATATCTTAAGTATCAAGGAAAATTTTATTATCTTTCTGGATTTGGTAATTTAGCTGGTTATTCAGTACTTGAGAGGTTCATAAATATTTGCAGGGAACTGGGCCAGTTTCTTTGTGGCAATCTCTAATCTACTACAGTATCTAAAATGATATAAAACTTTAAAAATATGATATTCAGTAAAAAATATAACTTCTATATCTTGATGATAGTTTGACATAAGTGAGCATATGATTCACACTTGCTATAGAACATAGAAAAATATCTGTTCTGAATATTTTAGAAACATTCTTCAAGTAAGAACATTTGGACAACTCTTCAAAATTCCTTCATTTTTTTCAAGAAAAGTCAAAGTAACTCAAACTACTCCAAGAAATACCTTTTTATTATTTTCAAAAATTAAATCTGATATTTCAAAAATACTCTTACAAAATGCATGAGTCTTAGAATGCAGCTAGTATAGAATTTTTAACATATAGTTTTATTTTAAGTAGAATTATGCAAGATTAGCATCTATATTCTTTCATTTACTTAAGCCAAAAGTTTTAAAAAATGTCTGATGGTTTCAGAGTTTATCTGTCTACATATAATAGAAATGTTGCACGTACCCACTGATGCTTTAGACCTTAGTAATAGGAGGATTTATTTGCTTCTCATGTTGACATGTTATGGTTTTGAAGAATGCATAGCGAGATTTGGATTTGAGCCAAATTATCCTATGGAAGGCAAGGATATTTTTCTTTTAAATTTTAGGTTCCTCATCCTGTATTATTTCTGTACAAGATCACAAAATATATTCTAATATGCTATTTCTCGTAATACTTAGGTTATGATTCAATTTATAGGGAATAATTTTTGAAACATATAAAGAATATTAGAAAGAATTTTAACTTTGATGGCCAAATAGAAAAAATATGTAAACTTAATATCACTCCCCAGCAAAATCGGGTTCTTACCCATAAAGTGAATCAGCAGTTAGCACGTGGTGTGCTAGAGAAGTCTTTTAGAAAGTAGATTAATCACGGGTAGATTTCCAAAGTGTTTTAGACATTTTCATATTTTGTTTAAATATAAGAAATAAAATAATGTGATTGAAAGGGATATATTCTTCCTCAAAAAAAGTGACTACAGAGTTAATATTTCAAAAATATGAGAATAAAATAATAGACACTGTAGGTCATTGATGTGGCTTAAATTATGGATCACAAAGAGAAAAATCTACCATTGCAAAAATAAGCCATCATTATGACTATGTTCTGGACAATGTGCTAGGAGAGTGCTTTACGTGTATTACTCCTTTAATTCCTTACAGCAGCCATTTTTTTGAGAATTGATGGTATGCAGTTAATTATGGTATAGCTTCAGTAGATGCCTTTAGGTGGTATCTGATCTGCTGGATCACGTTTGCATTTCTAGAAGTAATTTCTTATGAGCCAGCCTAGAACACACTCCTTAAAGCACCTCCAAACAGTTTAAATGCATCTAACTTCTGTATTCAGTATTTCCTGCTTTCACTTCCGGTGGTTGTTTCTCTTTCCTGCACCACACTGTATTTGACATAATCACTAAGTTTTCCTTGGTCTTATGAGGACAAAAGAGAAAGCAGGGACAAGTTATGCAGTCCAACTGAGGGCCAGGAGTGACACAGATGGTCTGTCCTCTCAGAGACAGTGAGAAATGATTCGGCTTATGATATAATATATTCTGTAGTTGTGTTGGACTTGTTTGTCATGAGTTGAATATGTGAAGGTTAGGATAGGAAAGAAAATAAAAGGAACTAAAGTCGGCTGAGTATAATAGTGAAAGCCCAGGTCTCCCTCCTTTGGTGCCAGCAGCAAGTTTAATCCATATAAGCCCCAGCCAGGGTGGGACCCCGCACCCCAGCCCCATGCCCTAACCACCATAAAAACCAACCCCGTCTCCTGTCCCAGCTCTCTGAAGACATTTTTAAGCCAGCTTCAGAGCCAGCCCTGCTCTCCTTAGAAAATGTTACCATGAGAGTTATAAGCATATTTGCTGTGACCACAGCAGTCAGCACAGTGAGCAGGGTAGTAGGGGGTCTGGATGAGGACCGCCGCTGCTGGGGGCTTCTCTTCCTATGACTTGCTAATTGGCTGTGCTGCCTATTGACAAGCTTGCACTTTTAAATTGCACTGTGTTGTTCTGTGTGCACTGGCTGAGTCCCACTGAGCCTCTGTTATAGATTTAACATACTTAAGTCAGAAGTTTTAATAATTGGTGAAGAGGACAGGGGTATGAGAGTGAAGCCTTTTGTAAGATAGCCTCAATTGTAAGTCTTGACCAGACCTATCTGTGCAACTCAGATTTAATTATATGCCTTAATTCCAGCAGAAATTGTGAAATGTGCTCATCTCAGTAGAAACAATCTTACCCTGTGACAGCTGGTAGTGTCTCAAACAGAAACTGGTCCCCATTGTATAGGGTGTGCAGAGAAAAGACTGATACCCTGTAATACACAGGCCAACTGGGTTGCTGCTTCTGTGAGAAAGCAGTTACCACATAGTGTGTTGAGGTCAGTTATTAAAGCAGGTGACTCACCAGAATCCTACAAAATCCCTTGCTAGTGCTTCTGTTTATGCCTCTGTCACAGCAGAGATCCGGATATTCCAGGTCATAGGGGAAACATGTATGGCACATTTGTGATAGAACAAACCCTCCTCTAGCTCAGGGTCCTTCAATGCAATATAGCGACCACGGCCAAGATCCTAAACCTTGAAATTTTGATTTGAGGCCTTCTGGAGGAAGAAACATAAAAATGGGCAGAGTTTTAAAAGAAACAAAACCCTGGATACAAGGGGAGAAAACACAAAACTGAAAAGGAGTTCACAATTTGACTTAGTAAGAAGTCCAAAATTTACTCTATTTGTACAACAAAAAGATAAAAGGGACCAGACTGGCTTTTGCATCTCTTCATAATTTAAAATGATGCCAAATATCATATACTTAAAGATTAAGAATGTCTGATACTTAACTTTCAGGCTATTGTATATTACTGAAAACCTAAGGGATAAACTTCAGATTTCAATCTCAAATATGGTTGTGTCATCACTCACAGTTTCTGGATATCTGAATATATCATTTTACTTGGGAAAAAAAGTATGCTCTATTCACCTTGGCTATGAAGTCTACTTGTGAGCGCATGTGATCTTAGGAGGGAGACTCACTCTGGGAAGGCCAAGATCCGTGAAGTTTTCTCAAGTGTGAGAAATCCTATCCTGTACCCACAGCAGACATTGTTAGAAATGGTTTTTGTCATCATTTTGTAAGTACATCTCTTGGCAGTTGCTTTAATTTAAAACCTAATGGAAAGTTGGAAATTATAATAACCTAAGAAGCTTTCTGAATAGAAGAGAGAGAAAAATAAAAGTGCTATCCCACTGCTAACTTGCCATAAGTGACTGAGCGATTCCTTGTCTTCCTTCAGTGGGCTCTATATCACCTACCGCCACCTGCCGCTTTAGGCTGTTCCTGCTCCCGCACTGCTGGCTACTCAGAACCATTTACACAGCCACTGTAAACCCTAAACTGCGCCTGATTTCTAGTGGTGGTTATGGTTTAGAGTTCAATATCTTTAATTTTTTTAATGACCCTGAAGTGACATTCTGATCAAGCCTGTGTACCGGTGTGCAGCATCACTGTCCTAGATGTTCGCAGCATTATCTGTGGGCAGGCCACAGACTTCCCTCTGCCTCTTGAGTTGGAATTCCTCTGTTCTGTAGGACTGTTTTCCTCCAAATGGATCATAGCATTGAACAAAGTGTTCTCTCTCGTTAACGTAGCACAATAGTTACGTATGGCACTTGGCAAACATTCCTAATTTATCATTTCAGTTCATGAATTCTAGCTTTCCTTCCCATCAGTGTCCAATGTGGCTGACAGTACAACCATACAAGTCAAGTTCTAGCAGTGACTTTGGCTCTCCTGTAATCCTCAAGGCTAATAAATATCCCAAATCATAGATGTTATCCAGAATTATAATCACATAGACATTTGAATACAATTCTTTTTCCATAGAAACAAAAAAGTTGGATGGTTAATGGTTGTGTTCACTCTTAACTACAACAGAGAAGTAATTATAATCTGGCACTTAATAGTCACTGAATGTCTAGTGTATTCATTCAAGAAGCTTTTATTTTCTTTTAGAGTTTACTATGTGTAAGATACTCTTCTAGCTCCTGAGGATTAAATAATGAACAAAATAGACAGAAATCCCTGACACACAGACCTAGGTCATGCTGCCCTATTAAATGACTCCAAACTCTTAGAAGTTTAAAACAATAAACGTTTATTTCTAGTATAGGTTAAATCTTTATTGCAGGTTAGCCAGGGGCTTCGCTCTCTATGCGCTTACTCTACAGCTAAAGCCAGTGGTGTAGCCACTGTTGTGAATCACAGAGGGAGAAGGAAATAGAAGTATGAAGGCCTCATACCAGTGATCAAATGCTCCAGAACATAAATGATATACAGCACTATTGCTCATACTTCATTAGCCAGAGTGAGTCACATGATCCCAACCAAACCTAAGAAGGGCCCGGAAGGGCAATCCTCTCTTTACCCAGGTGATTTACAGATGGATGAATTTCATGAGCTGCACAAACTACTACTACATGGGCAATGGCATATAAGAAATCAAATAAATAGAATATATAGATTATATAGAAATTATAGAGTGAAATAAAATAGGAAAGTTGAATAGAATTTTGGTTCAAGGGGTGAAATTTTAAATCATAAATCAGATGGGGTCTGACTGAGATGTTGACACTAAATAAACTCATGAAGTAGGTAGAGTGTGAAGACAGAGGATCATCTGTGAGGAAGAGAATTCCAGATGCAAGTCTGAAGGTAGAGATCTGTGTTGTGTGTTCCTGGAACAGCAGGGAAACTAGGGGAATGAGCTGGGGGAGTATAGTGAGAACTAAACTGAATATGTTACCATGAAACAAATCACTTAAAGCAACTTCCAAGGTTTGAGCAGAAAAGTGAAATGATCTTTCATGATGATCGCAGTATCTTTCTGTGTGCTGTGTGCCATTAGGGGATACGTTGGTGATAACCAGTTAGAAAGCACTGGTTCAGGCAAGGTCTTAACCCAAGTTGATATCAGTTAAGCAGGTATGACTGGTAATTCCTGGATTCTGGTAATATTTTAAAGGTTGAACCAAATAGTTTGCTGGTGAAAAGTATGTGTGAGAGAGAGAGGAGGAAGAAATTAAAGATCAGAGTCTTATTCAGAAAAAATAGAGGGCTGGCATATTTTATCCTTTAATATAATTAGCAAATTACCAGTTACTCACTTGGCTCTGTATTGCTACTGTCCCCACTGCCACCACCCTTATCCACACAATTACCATCTTTCCAGAGCCCTTGCAACAGCCTCAGTTGGTGTAACTCTTCCACTCTTCCATAGATAAGTCAATTCATTTAATAGTCTAAGTGCTCTTTTTGAAAACAAAACATTTTCCATCACAGAGATATTTTAAAAGCTGCTTTGAATTCCAAAAATCCTATTAGATCCAACTCTGGCACTCCCCTGACCTAATTTATAATCAGACTCCTCCTTTGTTCACTCAGCTCCAATCAGCCAGCATTTTTGCTTTCTGAATATAATAAATACTGCCCTTTGCAGGGTCTCTCCCCTGATGTTTTCTGTGCCTAGAACAGTGTTCCCCCAGATATTTGGAAATATTCTTACTTCTTTTAAAAAGTTATCTCTTTGTAAAAGTCATACCTGAGCACCCTGTCTACAATGCTTTCCTTGTACCCACTCCTGCCACTTTTCCACTTTACTCCTCTTTATTTTCCTTGTAGCACTTATGGATGACATCATGGAATATATTTCTTTGTATATGTATTAATTAATTTTTTTATTTCTTCCCCCAGTGAAATTTAAGAATTGCTGAGGGCAGAGAATTATCTGTTTTTCTCATACCCCTACTCCCATTGCCTGAACTAGCGCCTGGCATAGAGTTGGCACTCAAGATATCTTGGTGTGAAATGAGAGAAAAAAATAAATGAGAAAAATACAGGTGGATGAAATTAGAGTCTCCTACAGGTGCCCCATTTTTTGAAGTTTAAATAAGTTAAGCAGTAATCTGGTGAACTGCCAGAAACTAGAGATGTCATAATGTAGCCAGCACCTTGAATGAAAGAGGAGAAAGATTCAATTACTGATACAGTTAATATCTTGACAAAAGCAATTGAGTTCTGCTGACATTCTGAAACAACTTACAGAGTTCAAACATTGTTGTCTAGAAAATAGAATAAGGGTAAAGATAACTCCACAGCATAAGGCTTAAATAATATTTATTTTTTTGTATGGAAATATGTGCTTGGGACATGCAATTAATTTCTAGAAATGAATGTGGGAAGTAAATATTCTTCCAGAACATAATCCCAGAAGAAAATTATTGAACAGTTTGGGAAGGAAAATTGTAACTTGCAGGACTCACTAATTACAAACAGTATCTAAAATAGCATCTAAAACAACGAATGACACTTTCTGTTAATCCAAACTTGTGCATTGAGTAGAACCCTGAACATTATGGCCTGGTTTGCCAGAGCTCCCCCGCCGGGCTCTGGCAGTCACAGCCTTATCAGCTATATGAGTATAGCCAAATGGCTCAAGATATGGATGGAGCCTGGATGATTTGATCCTTTGTCCTGTGCCAAAAAGAGAATTGAATTATTAAATGACTTTAAAAGTGTATCAACTACTAAATGGTTTTAGTCATATGCTGAGGAATGCCCAAAGTTTTAAAATGTACCTTAATTTTCATAGTACATTCTGAATTTTAATGAATTAGCTGAATGAAAAGTTGTAAAGGCTGGAGTATTCATTACAACACTTTGGAAACAACTCTCAATATTGTTATGGTAAATGATTTCAGATGACAATTAAAAATAAGTAATACATTTGATAGAGCGAATTTTATGTGATGTGTTTTAAAAAGTTTAGCATGACCAGTGACTACAAAAATCATAGCCATCTGAGTAATGTTTAAATTGGCTTAACAAATTTATTACATCAAGTATGGTATTAAATTTCAGCTTAGGAAATGAAGCCTGATTTACCTCTATTTTACAGACAAGATCACACGAAGTCAAGGTAAGAGCAAACAGTAGAACAAAGAATGTATTTCTAGTTGGTGATTTAATACATTTTAAAGGGATCCTGTCAAGGATGACAGGACTCAAATTGAACCTACCCTGTATATAAATGGTTGTGTTTGGCTCCTTCAGAACTTAAGTGTCCTAGGATTTGTAACCCAATGAACTTGGCTGAAAACATGTTATTATTATTAGAATCTTAGGCATCAAGAAGTTATGAGAGAAGTGGAGGCTCTTTTGTTGCAAATAGTAATTGACAGCCATAATGACTATGGAATGTTTTGGGATGTTGAATGTCTAAGGAAGTTATCTGTTCTGTGTTCAATGCTGTTATCTAAAGCTATCTATATATGTAATCTTTATCTGTATGCCTCTTATTTGTTAACTTCTGAGGTATTTTATACACTCAGTTTCCAGTTTTAGAGAAAGATTAAATGGCTTGCTCAGGGACACCAATTTTGTAATTATAATTTTGTTTGAACCCACTTTTATCTGATTCAAATATCCATATTCTTTCCATTGTACAACACAGCTTCCCAAAGCAGAGATTCATATAAATTTAACAAGTGTTTTGAAGATAATCTTCCTAGAAAGCTTTTTTTTATGTTGGCTCCCCACAATTCTCACTGTCCCTCAACATGTACATACACCAAAAACTACATGTAGGAAATATAAATATATGACTTCAAGGATTTAGTAAATAATTTTTATTAAATGCTAAGAATTAAATATTAAGAATGCTGTAAGTCTTGAATTTTGTAGGTACTCTGTAGATATACAATCATGAATTACTAGTATTAATTCTACTTGTATTCATAAATTCTAAGGACTTTCAAATATACATTTTTGGTTCTATTTTTGCCCATGTTATTGATAAAGAATTCTATAGAAAATGTTAGTTCTAAATTTGTATTTAGTTGAACCCATGATTGATTAAATTTTGTTCAATAAGAGCAGACAATGTCTTAATATATTTGTGTTTATTGGTAGTCCCTTGACATTGGAATTAGCTTGTATCCCTTGGCATGTGTCTTCCTTCAAAATGAGGGCAGCATTCAGCTGCTATTTATTTGTGCCAATCTTGGCTGAACCATTTAATTCACATGGACTTGATGAAATTGTAGCTGTGGGCTTTGTTTGTTCTTGTTCCTGTAAATCACAGGACAAGACAGGTTTTAGGGCACCGTTTGAATCAATCCCTCAGGTCTCCCTAACAAATGGGTGTCACTGACAAACACTGGCAATGATGACTCCCTGATTTCAATTGCACTTTTAGAGGGTTAGTAAAGTGACCTATGGCCTTTCTTGCAGTTGGTTTCTGGAAGATGGGAAATAGTAATTATAGTGTAATAAAGCACACAAGGACTCTATTTAAATGGCAGAATTTGCATTTAAATGGAAATTTCAAAATGAAAACATGTAAAAGCTTGATAGGTACAATATTTAGTATACAGCTCATGCCAGCAGTTAGGAGCATGCTTAGTCACATGTCAGAGGTAGACGTGCAGAGGTGGGCTTTTGTGCACACCCAAAGGGCAGGGGCAGAGCATTTGAGCAAGACTGAAAAAGAAAAGGGAACCTTAGCCATAGATATGACACATTTCATCAAACTGAATTAATAATTTCTAGAAGAGTAGGGATTGAATTTTTTGGGGGCACTCTAATATGACCTATAGCTAATGAAAATGACTAATTGATTACAACTTAGAGAATGTAATAGAATTTAACTCTTTGAACTGCTCAAGTAATTTTGCATTAATCTATTAATTGAAAATATTTATTTATAGCCCAGATAGGAAATTAAAATATACATAAATTTAAATATATTGACAATTAGAAGGCATTTTGAAGCTGACATGAAAATCTATCATGAAAGTGATTTCCTCATTTTAAATAAAAGAGATATTCATGAAGATATCTTTGTAAGTTTTTTAATTCACTTCAGTGAAATGTAGCAAATAATGTGATGAAGGGATGAATGTTTAAAAATGGTGTTAATTTGAATATTATCTCTTTTGCTTAAGTAGTGATTTTATTGAATAACTCAACTGGTACAGCCTATGTAAAAGGAATCCTAAAAGGTATGTTTTTCAAAGATTCCAATTTATAAAAAGTTCTGTCCAAATTATGTAAGAATTACTGCCTAACTATTCAATAAATAGCTTTATATAAATTAATTTTCTAATCACAAGACAAAGTAAAAATGTACTATTATGTTTCAAATCTGATCATATTAAAATCTTATCTTTTGGCAGTTGAATAAATAAAATATACCAGGTAGCTTGTTTCTTAGGTTTTACATACTTGAAGGCTATCAACTGTTGAAAAAAATTTTTTGAGATCATCTATGTGAAAATGGTTTCTGAAATGTAGAGTGTTTCCTAGTGAAAGTAGTTAAGTCAGAATAGTCCTTAATATGTGTGTGTATTTCTCATCTTTTCATGTTCTGCTCTTTGTATTTAATAATGAGAGCAAAACTGCTACCACAGAGACAGACTTTTCTATTTGGCTTCTCTTTAGCATATCTATTTTCAGCACATTGAGCTGTTGGATTGAAAACTGATCAAATGTATAGACACCTTTCTGCTGTCTGAATATGCATACAGACTCATGATTTTAGTGCTTATGTCAGTTATAAAATAGAAAAGGGACATACTTGTGATCCAGTCATTTTACTAGGTTTAGCGTGTACTAACTATGGAGTAGAAGCTCTTGTAACTACAACAGTATCATGTTGAAATATAACAAAGATTCTGATGAGCTTTAGTTTGATGCACAATTTGGATGATGCTAGTTTTCTCTCAAGAGGAATAAGTACATATCTTCATAGGATTTGAGCTCCATTTATGAAAGAATCATAAGGATAAGGGTCAACAAATTCTTCAAGATTTGCTTCCAAGCCTCAGTGAATTTCAGTGATGTTGAGCATGTTCCCTTCTACCTGCAATTATGTCTTCTAGCTTTTTCATTTCATTTATTAACTCCCAAATTTGGCTTAGCATGGTTCTCTGGTTCTGATGGAAGTTAATGAAAAATAAAAAGGGGAGCTCTCTGAAAATTTTCATTTATTTTATTTATTTATTTATTTATTTATTTATTTATTTATTCATTCATTCATTCATTCATTTATTCATTCAACAATTATTTAGTGAGTACTTACCATATTCCAGGTGTTATTTTGTTACTGGACATACAGTAGTATATAAAACAATAAAATCCTTGCACTCAAATTGTATAACATTAGGCCAGGTAACAAAAGTTAAGTTAAACACATATTAAGACACACAGAGATGATATAGTGTGAGAGAAGTCCTATTTTATGGAAGGTTGTAGGGGACCTAAATAAACTTAAAGATTGAAATTTGTTGGATGACTCCTGGGCAACATTTGTGTGGATGGTACTAAGTATCCAGAGTATAAGACTACTTTATTTGATATTTCAGGCAGTAACACTCCCAAGTCAAGCTTTACTTTTTTTGTTTCTCAATTAATTTGAGTAGAGTTATCTATTCTTTTACATCTCTCATTCATTATTGTCCCTAGTTATTTTAAGTCCTTTTGAGTCACACTGAAGTAGTTTGTAAATAATTGAATATTACTCACCCAATAATTGCAGTAATATTCACCTCGGTTTTGTCCAATTGCCTGAAACCATTTGTTGGTGAGAATGGACAGTCATGAATTAGTTTTATCCAGATAAACTGATCCTGTTACTATGTTTGTTGGCAAATGTGTTATTCCTCTGAAGGAATACAATTTTACTAACTAGTTAAAACATCAGTTTCCAAAGATAGCCAAAAATATATCCCCAGAGACAGAGAGAGAGAGAGCTCTGTAAGGTGTGATAACATTCATGAAATACCTGGATTTAATTCCTTTCACATAAATGCTTTTTTACCCAGACCTGAAACACTTGCCTTGATATACTCCATATGACCTATAAATATTATTATTTTCCTAAGTTCTTAAGTCCTATCCCTGATCACTAGTTTGGTAGTTAGTGTTATGTAGACTTTAGTTTCATCACATTTATTCACCATTTATTTACCTCTCTGATAATTCATTGACACTTATTCATTAAATAAACACTGATGATGCACAAACTATGTATCATGCCCTGTGCTTAGCTCAGTGATTCTATTTGCCTTCTGTGACAATAATAATCCTTCCATTGTTCTTCATTAACACAATCTATTAAAAATGCTGCAAGGAAAATTTCTTATACATTTAAATATCCTGCCATTAAATGTATGTAATTTTGAGCACCTACTATAGGCCAATCACCATTCAGACACTTAAGGATACAAGAATGAGTATGTTTATTTTTCATTCATTCATTTGTGATTCACATTTTTATCAGTCCTTTTTGTCATCTTAGAAACTTTGGTTTTTATTCTGCAGATAATGAAGATTCATTGAAGGTTATTTGGCAGTGGTGGTAAACAATTTTTTTGCTTTGCATTTCAGAAGAAATATATTATTGTACAGTGAAGTGAAGAATAAATTGGAATAGGTGAAGATTGGAGCCTGGGAGAGTTGTTACTAAGCTATGGCAATGATACAGAAAGAGATGAAGATACTCTGAGCTGAGATGATGATATCTGGGCAATGAAGAATTGAGAGTATTTGAAATATAATAAATAAATAAATAATAAGTGTGGTCTTATTTCTTTCATTTGATTTTCTAAGATTAAATATAATTACTTTCATCATTTTCATGTATAACTATATTAAGTGCAGAAATGAACTCCAGTTGTTTAGGCATGTGAATTGATTCTCTCATTTCTACATGGAATCTAATAGAATGATTTCTCCAGACTTCAAGCTTCATCTCTTCCTGTAAGGGAGGTTCTCAGCTACATATGGGTTTCTCCTCTCTGCAACAACAGCTTGAAAATAGTAGGCTGAAGCAATGGTTGGCTCACCTTATTTGTCCCCCATATCCCAGGTATCATTGTTCTTCATTACCTGATTCCAATGTTTTAAGAACTGTTGGAGAGATCAGGAAAGCTACAATTAGCAGACCCAAGTATCAGATATTAGAGAAGAGAGAATTTCTCAGAGAGATAACTCTGGGAATCCTTAGAGGATATTCTTTGAGTAAGCATCTGAGTACAAATCAGCCCATGGGTATGAAGAAACTATCTAAGATCAGGTAGATAATCACTGAAATACACAAAACAATATCTGAAACCCTTGTAGATTGGGGATATTTCTTGTTCCCACCAGGCAGAGGCTAAACCCCTATAACTTACAGAACACCAAGTATCTTACTCAGAAGTCTCTTGGCTCAGTAGTAGAGGAACTAAACATAAAGTATTCTTGCTCTTGTCCCAACTGACAAAGAACAACAACAACCAAAGTTGCAAAAGGATCAAACTGTTTCTGATTGCCTCCCACTACAAAGCTGAAGAATTTTTGTATGAATATGAAGTATCCAGCAAACAACAAGGTAAAATTTGTAATGCTTGTCTTCTAATCACAAGTGACCAGATATGGAAAGAATCCAAAAAATACAACCTATTATGAGGATGATATGAATCAATCAAACTGACAAATGACACACATGATAGAATTAGCATAAAAGAACCTTGAAAACAGATAAAACTGTTTCCTGTAGATTCAAAAACCTGTAAGAAAAATGAAGCATGGAAAGTAGACACATGAAGAATATAAAAGACCCAAATCAAACTTCTGAAGATGAAAACCATACCAGATAAGATCAGCAAATGATTAGTTATTGCAAGAGAAAAGATTAGTGAACATGAAGACAAAATAACAAAAAGTACCCAAAATGAGAGACAGGAAACAGAGACTAGAAAACATATGAACAAACATGAAAAATACAAACTGTAGCTGAGATGTGGGACACATAAATTATGTCCCAATAAATAGCGTAACATATACATAATTGAATTTCCTCAAAGAAGGTTGAGGGCAGAAAAAATGGTTAAAGCATTAATGATTAAAATTCTTCCAAAAATGAAGATAATTATACAGCAAACAAAGAACAGTAGTCATAAACACCAATCACAAGAAACAAGAAGAAAACTCCATCAAATTACTATCAAATTACTGAAAATCTGTGAAAAAGGGGAAAAAGTCCCAAAACAAGCAGAAGGGAAACAAAGACCAATTTTGTACAAATGAAGAAATATAAGAATGATAGCAGACTTCTTTAAAATAATGGAAGCCGAATGACAGTGAGGAACATCTCTGTATTACAGAATGGAATAAGGGAAAAAATCCTGTCAGTCTACATTGTATTCCTAGTGAAAACACCTTTCAAAAATGAGGGGTAAGTAGAAGGAAGTATATTGCAATACAGGCCTACCTCAGGAAGGAAGAACAATCCCAAATGAACAGTCTAAACTCACAATTAATGAAACTAGAAAAGGAAGAACAAATGAGGCCCAAAGTCAGTAGAAGGAGAAACATAATAAAGATTAGATCAGAAATAAATAGAATCGAGAAGAATAAAACAATAGAAAGAATCAATGAAAGCAGAAGCTGATTCTTCAAGAAAATAAGAAAGATAAACACCTAGCTAGATTCATCAAGAAAAAAAAGAGAGTCTACACACATAAACAGAATCAGAAATGAGAAAGGAAAAATCACTACAGACACCACAGAAATACAAAGAATTATGAGAAAATACTATGAAAAATTTTTGCTAACAAACTGGATACCTAGAAGAAATGGACAACTTTCTAGAAAAATACAACATTCCAAGGTTGACCAAGGAAGAAACAGAAAACCTGAATAGACTAATTAGCAGCAAGGAACTTGAACTGATAATCAAACAACTACCTAAGAATAAAATGCCTGAACCAGATGGTTTCACTGCTGAATTTTATCAAACATTTAGTGGAGACCTAATACCCATCCTCCTTAAAGTTTCCCAAAAAGTAGGAGAGAAGGGAATACTCTCAGACTCATTATATGAAGTCAATATCACTATAATATTAAAACCAGGCAAAGACACCACAAAAAAAGAAAATTCCAGACCAGTATCCCTGATGAACAGATGCAAAAATAATCAACAACATATTAGCAAACCGAATTCAAAAATACATAAAAATGATCATCCATTTTGATTAAGGGGGTTTCATCTCAGGCATGAAAGGATGTTAAAACATTTGAAAATCCATCAACGTCATCCACCACATCAACAAAAAGGACAAAAACCACATAATCATCTCCATAGATGCTGAAAAAGCATTCAACAAAATTCAACATCCATTCATGATAAAAACTCTCAACAAAATGGGTATAGAGGGCAAGTACCTGAACATAATAAAGGCCATATATGACAAACCCACAGCCAACAGTATTCTTAACAGTGAAAGATTTTCCTTTAAGATTGGGAACAAGACAAGTATGCCCACTCTCTCCATTTTTATTCAACATAGTACTGGAGGTCCTAGCCACAGCAATCAGACAACACAAAGAAATAAAAGGCATCCAGATTGGCAAGGAAGAAATTAAACCGTCCGTGTTTGCAGATGACATGCTATTATACATTAAAAACCCTAAAGAATCCATTCCCGAACTACTAGATCTTATATCTGAATTCAGCAAAGTTGTAGGATACAAAATTAATACACAGACATCTGTTGCATTCCTATACACTAATGATGAACTAGCAGAGAGAGAAATCAGGAAAACAATTTCATTCACAATTGCATCAAAAAGAATAAAATACCTAGGACTAAATCTAACCAAGGAAGTGAAAGACCAATACTCTGAAAACTACAAAACACTCATGAGAGAAATTAAAGAAGATACCAATAAATGGAAACACATCCTGTGCTCATGGATAGGAAGAATTAATATTGTCAAAATGGCCATCCTGCCTAAAGCAATGTACATATTCAGTGCATTCCCTATCAAAATACCAATAGCATGCTTCAACGAACCAGAGCAAATAGTTCTGAAATTCATACGGAACCACAAAGACTCCGAATAGCCAGAGCAATCCTGAGAAGGAAGAAGAATGTGGGGGGAATTATTTCCCTGACTTCATGCTCTACTACAAAGCCACAGTAATCAAGACAATTTGGTACTGGCACAGGAACAGACCCATAGACCAATGGAACAGACTACAGAGCTCAGAAATAAAACCAAGCATATATGGTCAATTAATGTATGATAAAGGAGCCATGGATATAAAATGGGGAAATGACAGCCTCTTCAACAGCTGGTGTTGGCAAAACTGGACAGCTATATGCAAGATAATGAAACTGCATTATTGTCTAACCCCACACACAAAAGTAAACTCAAAATGCATCACAGACTTGAATGTAAGTCCCAAAATGATAAAACTCTTAGAAGAAAACATAGGCAAAAATCTCTTGAATATAAACATGAGCAACTTTTTCCTTAATGCGTCTCCTCAGGTAAGGGAAACAAAATAAAAAATGAACAAATTGGACTACCTCATGGTAAAAAGCTTCTGTACAGCCAAAGTTACTATCAGCAGAACAAAAAGGCATCCTATAGTATGGGAGAATATATTAGTAAATGACATATCGGACAAGGGGTTAACATCCAAAATATATAAAGAATTCATATACCTCAACACCCAAAAAGCAAATAACCCTATTAAAAAATGGATTGAGGATATGAACAGACAATTCTCCAAAGAAGAAATTCAGATGGCCAATTCTCCAAAGAAGAAATTCAGATGGCCAATAGGCACATGAAAAGATGTTCCACATCGCTATTTATCAGGGAAATGCAAATTAAAACCACAATGAGATATCACTTCATACCAGTTAGGATGGCCAACATAGAAAAGACTAGGAACAGCAAATGTTAGTTAGGATGCAGAGAAAAGGGAACCCTCCTACACTGCTGGTGGGAATGTAAACTAGTTCAACCATTGTGGAAAGCAGTACAGAGCTTCCTCAAAAAACTAAAAATAGAAATTCCATTTGACCCAGGAATTCCACTTGTAGGAATCTACCCAAAAATTCAGGACCACAGTTTGGAATAGACATATGCACCCCTATGTTTATCACAGCACTGTTTACAATAACCAAGAAATGGAAGCAACCTAAGAGTCCATCAGAAGATGAATGGATAAAGAAGATGTGGTACATATGCACAATGGAGTATTATCCATCCATAAGAAGAAAACAAATCTACCATTTGCAACAACATGGATGGAGCCAGAGGCTATTTGCTCATTGAAATAAGCCAGGCAGAGAAAGACAAGTACCAAATGATTTCACTCACCTGTGGAACATAAGAACAAAGCAAAAACTGAAGGAACAAAACAGCTGTAGTCTTATAGGACCCAAGAATGGAGTAACAGTTGCCAAAGGAAAAGGGTCTGGGGGTGGTGAGAAGGGAGGGGTAAGGGGATTAAGGGTTATTACGATTAGTACACATAATGTGGCAGAGGGGGCACTGGGAAGGCAGCATAGCACAGAGAAGACAAGTATTGATTCTATAGCATCTTACCACGCTGATGGACAGTGACTGTAATGGGATTTGTGGTGGGGACTTGATAATGGGGGGAAAGTAATAATCACAATGTTGCTCATGTAATTGTATATTAATGATGGCAAAATTAAAAATTAAAAAATTGGGAAAAATTAGGGGTTAGTATAGACTATTTCAGATGTATAAAAACAGAAAAAAAAATTGATTACCAGCAGATGTGCTATGTAAGAAAAATAAAAGTCCTTCAAGCAGAAGGAAAGGGATACTAAATATGGATATCCAGATCTATCCAAAGGAATGAAGAGAAGCAGAAACAGTGACTACATAAAAATTAAATCTCTTTAAAAATTAATTTCTTCAAAGTAAGCATCACAACATGTCATTGTGAGGCTTCTTTAAAGTAATGGAATAGTCTTTAAGTACCACACTTAGTCTCTATTGGGTATATATATTTTTAACAACCTTTTGAAAGGGCAAGAACCGTTTTTGTTCTGAGGCTATGCAAAAGTAAGATGTGCGTAGAATTAGGCAGAAAAAAAAGTATACAAGGAACAAATGGAAAAAATAGAAAACAACGAGATTATTTATTTAAAATAAATCATAAGTTAAATGGTCTAAACACTCCAATTAAAAAATGGGAGTTATCGGATGGGATAAAAAAATGCAGGACACAACTCTGTGTGGCCTACAAGATACTCACTTTATATACACAGACACAAATAGATTAAAATAAAAAATGGTACACTGTGCTAATACTAATCAAATTGAAACTGGAATAGTTTATTGATTCTAGAAAAAATAATATGCGAAGCAATAAAGAGGATTATTTCATAAAAATATCAGAGTCAATTAATCAAGAAACCCTATCAATATTAAACATGTATGCATCTAGTATTAGACCTTCAACATACATGAAAAATTTGATAAAACTATGAAGAAAAATACACATAATCACTATAATTATAGTCAAAATAGGTAAATTGTAGTGGAATGTCCAGAATACTATGTGACTCAAAACTGTTTTGAAATAGATAAATGAGAACTGCAACTATATCAGTTTCCTAGGGCTTCATAACTCAGTAAGACAAATAGATGTCTTAAAGCAATGGAAATTCATTGCCTCATGGTTCTGAAAACTAGAAGTCCAAAATCAGGGTGTTGTCAGGACCATGTTCCCTTTGAAGCTTCTAAAGGACAATCCTTTCTTGTCTCTTCCTAGCTTCTGGTGGTGGCTGTCAATTTTAGTGTTCCTGGGCTTGCAGCTGTATTACTCCAAGCTCTGCCTCTGTCGTCATATGGCATTTTCCCTGTGTGTTTCTCTCTTCTCCTCTTGTAAGGATACCAGTCATACTGGACTAGGAGCTCATGCTACTCAAGTATGACCTCACTTAACTACACAGCAATGCCCCTATTTCTAAAGGTCACATTCTGAAGTACTGGAGATTAGGATTTTAACATATATTTTGGGGGGACAAAATTCATCCTATAACAGCAATAATTAAGTTTTCTCTAATTCAGGGTATACATTTAGAGTAAATTGAATTTCAATTGCATAAACAATTGTTGAATATGCTAAGAGTGACTCCAAGCTTAAAGCCTCACTCAGTAGGATAAATATAGAACCATTAGTGAAAAGAGGAAATAAGATAGATAATTGTATTCTAATTTGAATTTGAGTCAATAATAGGCCTTTATTTACCATTTTTTTGACTAATTTTCTTCCAGAAGGAAAAGAAAGGCAGAGGAGAGGAGGCAGTTGATTTAGACAAAGACTTTTTAGGTCACTCACATCTGCAACTTCCTTTCTTAAGAGCAGCAAAGCCCCAGTCTCATCTTCAATAAATCACTCTTACCACACCGTACGCCAATCTCATGATGTATCAGGGACTTTCCAGTCCTTTGCATTGATGACGTTACAAGATTCTTTACAATGCACAGAAGAAATAATTTGTTAAATGAAATGTAGAGTCCTAGGTTCATAATGTTGGTGCAGGCTGTATGCACTCTGGGCTCCAGAGGCCAAAGCTGTGGCACAGTGAGAGAGAAGGAGTGATCACAGTTATAGGAGGAGAGACAGTCTTGAACAATGACACAGGTGTCAACACTGAGAATATGGATTATCAAGGATGAGAGGTTGTCAAGCCAACTCTCATAGATAGGTCAAAGATGAGAACAAAATACAGCAAACAATAAAATTAAAAACTTCTCCTTTGATTTTTGGAGAAATGATGATCTTGAAGAAAGTAGTTTCAATAAATTGTTAAGATTGAAACCAAGATTATTAGAAAGTGAACAAGAAAATTAGATATTGATCTTACTATGAAATAATTTTGTATTCAAAACAAAGAGCTGATGGTAGCATGAAGAATGCAAAGAGTGAGAGCTTTTGTTTTACTTTCAGCAGGAACAGTCCTTACAAATATCAGATGAAAAGGTGGGGTCTACAAGAATAAAGAGGATGAAAATACAAGAGAGGAGAGATCACATACTGGATTATAGGATACTGGCAAAAATTGTATTTCCCTGGCCCACTATATTAGCTCTTCCTCTGTCATTAGTACATTTACACTCCCACCACTCCAATTCACTCATTCATTTAATGAGTACTGGATATGCAAATATCCTATCATTCCAGTATGTTTTGGGGTTGTATAGTCTATGTAGTAATACAGTATTACCATATTTCAAAAGAGTTAATATAATTTTAAGAAACATTATCATGTGGGTCTCAAATATCTTGCATATATTTGATTAGATCTTAAAGCTGTGGTCAGCTTTAAGTCTATTTACTTAGGTAGGCTTCCAGTCTATTTACTTTTTATCCTTTTATAATGGACATTTATTATCCTTTATTAAAAATAAGTTCTGTTTTAATTTTTTTTATTTTTGGTAATCCACACTTAAATATAATTATATCTATCATTTAATGAGTATTTACTGTTTTTAGGGAAATATCAAAGTCTTTGCATCATTACAATGACTATATGAGTTTTTTAGAAAAAGGTGGCATGGTTTATAAAAAGTGAGGTTGGGATGAAGCTAATCAGTCTGGTTTCTAAAGCCCTCCCTCATATTTGCTGTCATGTGCTGCCTAATATGAGCTTCACTCTCTACATACCTTTCTGTGATTTCGAAGAGAGAATTCTAGACTAATATTCCCCTCCTCTTTATCCTTTTCATAAACTTTCAACAAGAACTAAATATAAAGTGGTGTGTGTATGTGTGTGTGCGTGTGTGTGTGTGTGTGTGTGTGTGTGTGAGAGAGAGAGAGAGAGAGAGAGAGAGAGAGGGAGAGGGAGGGAGAGAGAATTTTTGCTCCTCTTCATCCTTCCAATGAACCTCAGGTTCAGGCATTAAACTAGAAATAAAAATTGTACTGCACTTTAATATTCTCAGGTAACTGAACTATGAACTACCAGAAATAGTCAAGATATTACAAGAGAGACTTATAAAGGACATGCCAGCCAATTCTTGACATATATCATGCTAGAGACCTTAGTACAACCATGTCTCAGCAGTAGCTGAAAGGTTAATGGAATTGGGATTTGTGTAGACATGACTGATTTTCTTCCTGCAGGAAGGAAAGGAGGGGGAAAGAAGCTGATTTGGACAAAGACCTTTAAGGTCATTCACACCTGCATCTTCCTTTCCTAAGGGCAGCAGAGCACCAGGTTCTTCTACACTAAATCACTCTAATCTCTTAGAGGAATCCAAAGCTTGTCAGAGAAAACATTGTTCATCCAAGAATAAGCTAAGAAACTAGATAAAATAGTCAGTGTGAGAAGAGCAAAAAACCAACACTGTGAATCAAGCATGTCTGTGAAGCATTTCTGTTAAGTCGGTGTCTTCCTGGTGGAAAACTTAAATACAACTTCCAGCTCTTGAATATCATATATGAATGATTTTTAGCATATGCTCCTGCCATCATCCTTTTTAAAATTATAGTTAAACATTTTTTTAAAGAGTATCAAGAAATCCTTAATCAGTTTGCTACTAAAGAAAGTTATTTCTTTTTCTGTAATTACTACTTTTTTTAAGCTTTGTTTTAAGAAATCTTTGTTCTGCTTTTTGACTCTTTATAGAGGTAGCTGTTACCTTATTGTTTGGCATGCCATTGTGGGGCAATGTGACCACAGCTTTAAGATCTAATCAAGCCAGATTTCAGACCATTCACTCAGCATATTTACAAAAAAGAAAAAAAAACTATTTTAGTATCATATCTATAATGCAAAGTTAGGGGACATTATTTTAATATGTTCTACTTCATAATTTTATGGGTGCTTTTATTGCCTTTTGAAGCTGAAAACTAAATGTGCAAAGGAAGAACAAGGTTGAAAATCAGTAGAGTTCTATTTTTTCATTGTCATGAACTTCAAGACAGCTTTAGTCATAAACATTTTGTGTAGAAATCTTATAAGTGTTCCTTCCATTTTATCACTAGTCAACTTCATTACTTTATCATTTAGTGTATTCAAACTCTCACCTGTTAGGAACAGGTTCATAAGTAATAATTTCTATACTTAAATAACTAAAATATATTACCCATGATGAACAAGGATAATTTCTTTACAGATTGAAATAAAATAGATATTGATATTAAGTGCCATCTTGATTGCAATATGTTTTTCCAAAGATGGTTAAGATAAGAAAATAAACAAAAACTGTAGGTCTGCTATTATGTCTCAAATTTTGAATTATCACACTTATTGTCATCACCTGAGATCAGCTTATCTTTCTGTGAAGAATGAAAAATAAATTCGAGACAAAAAATATTGATCTTCATTCCTGTTGCAGTTAATATTTGCTCTTCTGGGGATACTACATTTATTTAATGTGTTCAAACTAGAAAAGGGAAAAGCAGAAAAATAAATTTATACAATTGACATGAATAATAATGCTGTCTGGATCTATAAAGTTAGGTACAGTTAAAGTGGTAAACATAAAAAATATGAGATGACAGGAATTTTAAAGTTTGCATATTCCAACCCCTTTATTAATGTCAAAGAAACTGAGGCTCACATGAGGGAGGTGCCTGGGCCAAGGTCTTAAAACAGGGATCAGCAAACATTTTCTGCAAAGGTTTAGATAGTATTTTGGATGTTCTGGAACATACTGTTTCTTTTGCAACTACTCAATTCTGCTATTGTGGTACAGAGGCAGCCATAAAAAATGTGAAAACAAATAAGGTAGGTTTTTTTCCCAATAAAACTATATTTGCAGATTTGGTCCATGGGTCATAGTTATCCCCTGCTCCAAACTATTACAGTTTTAAACATTTAAAGTAGGGGACAAGTACTTAGATGCCTGTGCATGATCTACTCTGAGACATTGCTTTTTAGCTTGAATTTGTACTAGATGTTGATAACATGGGAAAGCAATACTTTCAGAGAATGATCCTAAAGGTGATAAAATGTTTACTGATATCTAGATAACAGTAAAACTCATTTGGTATGCAGAGAAAGGATAAAAGGATATCAAGAAGGAAAATTAGATAATCATAAAAAATTATTAAATTCATTCATCAATAAAAGATTCTATAGGTTGCATTCCAAGTTGATGGGTGTGATTCAAACTGATGCCTCAAAATAGTACTTTCTTTACATTTTCAGAGTCACTAATGAAAGATGACACTTGGAAGAGTTAAATCTATGAACTCTACTGATGTTCCCTTGGAGAAAGGAAATACTAATGAATAGCTGCCTCTAGAGACACTATGCAGTAAGACACAATAGAATTGGGTATTGTAGGCCAAGTTTTCTGAGACATTATTTGTTTTCCTTTCTAGATATAATAAAAACAATTATAAATTTGTTCTCAACTACTGTTGGTGTCTAATTATGGCTACTTGGACCAATGAAATGTTTAATACAAGCACAGATTATGAAAGCTCAAGTAATACATTATATTTTATATTAGCAATTATGACTTTCCTCTATTTAATAAGGAGTGGTATTATGAATAAATAATTGTTACACTCTCATGAATCATTTTTAATGATTAGAGCACAAAATATTATATTATGAATCTCATATCCATCTATGACAAAACAGTCACTTCTATTATTCATTAAACTAATATTTGATGAGAATTTACTGTGAGTTAGGCAGTGGGCTAATTTTTGAAAAATCAGTGATACATTAGGCAGACAATATTCCTTTACCCATGAATCTTTAACTGGAAGAAGTTCCTTTAGTTATCATATTTATAAAATATAATAAATAAATTATGATAATACAAAGGTTAAAAAAGACTTTGAGAATAGTTTTTCTGATTAAGAGAACTTAATCTTGAAAGATAAAATGATTATAGCCATTCTAAGAGTGAGGAAAAGAGAATTACAGAGAAAGTAGAATGAACAACATCCATACACAAAATTCTTAACAAAAAATATCCTGTCATGTAGGAGGCAAAACGAAGACGGCTCTGCTGGAGGATTAAAGAGAAAATGAAATGAGATAGTGGAGCTAGATAGAAAGTAGATAAATCATTCTGAGTCTTGTAAGTCATGGTAAAGGTCATTTTTAGGATCATATGTGCTCCTATGGAAGGAATGAAGTGTAGATATAGGAACAAGAAGGAACAGCTTGACAAAGTCTGGATAAGTGATGGGTAGACTTGGGTCATGTATTTGAAGACAGAATCAACAGGACTTGCTGACAAATTGAATGTGGGATTTAATTGAAAGAGAGAAATCAAGATTGTCAGGTTTTAGATTTGATTGGTGAGTTCCATTGACTGGGATAAAGGTGAATGGAAGATAAAGTGTCGGCACGTGCTTCAAGAGATACAACTTGGAGATATCAACTACGTTCAGAGTTCAAAGAGGCACTGGGCTGGATATTTGAGAGTCATCAGTATTGTACGTGATGTGAATGAGATCTCCAAAGAAGAGAATAAGGAGCAGAATATTTTCTAAAGCAAACAATTAGACATCATTTACAGTATAAGGAGTCAGCAAGATAATTGACCAAAAAAAGGTCACAAAAGTATATATTTCAAGAGAGCAAAAAAATAGTCACCTGTGCTAAATATTGCCAGAGATGTGAGGAAATCCAGAATAAAGTAAAGGGAAGAAGAATCGGACATTCTTTGTTAAATGAATTCAACTTCCATGGCAAGTTCAATACACACATTTATTTCTCCTGATCATGAAAAAGCCACTAAATAGGAGTAATGGACTTAAAAAGCCATTAACCCCAAATGACAAAGTGAATAGGAAATTCAATAACAATAGAGTAAGATGATATAAGTGAAAGCAAATAAACAAGTTGTAATTGTATTAGCATCCTGGGTAATGTTGCAACTTTTACTAAGTGACCTAGATGATAAATCTTTTAGATTTTATAAAAAATCTAAAAGATTATATATATGTATATATTATATTATATATATATATATAATATTTCTTTCACTCCTTATTATTTGATTAAACTTCACTTCCATAATATAAATCCTCTTATTTTAAAATGAGTGCAGCCCATTTGAATTCACATGAAAATGTTTAATGATTATGAATGAAATTATGAATGAGAACATTTTATCAGTTTCTTTACCCTCTATGTATAGACCATGTAAACTTCAGGATTTGAGGATGTAAACTGAAGTGACCTCTAGGATCCAAGCAGGTCACAGGTGAATGTGGCCACACTCCTCTTCTGTTAGGGCAACCAACAGTCAACTGTTTCTGTTGATGCCAGGCCCAAAGTTGCCAGGCCTCCCTGACTTTAAGAGAAACTGGAATTTATGTTTTATCACACGAAAATGTATAGATAAGAAAGATTTTAGCTCTTAAAAAGGTCCTTTGAAGGGTATAGAAAGACAAACTAGTATATTGGGAGAAAATATTTGCAAACCACATGTATGATAGAGGACTAGTATTTACAGTATATAATGAAACCTCAAAATGGAATAGAAAAAAAATCCAAATAGGTAGCAACATACATGGGCAAACATTTCATTGGAGAAGATATACATATGGCAAATAAGCACACAAGAAGATGTTCAACATAGTTAGCCATTAAGAAATCCAAATAGAGCATCACAGGAAGATGGCGGCATGAGTAGTTCAGAGGAAATCTCCTCCCCAAAACATATATATTTATGAAAATACAGTAAATACAACTATACCTAAAAGAGACACCAGTGGATGCAGTACAACAGCCAGGATACATCTACATCTGCAAGAATTCAGCATCACACAAAGAGGGTAAGAAACAAGCTGCAGCCAGGCGGGACACAAATGCTCCCCCACCCCAAAACCCCGCAGGAAGAAAGGAGTTGGAATGGGGAGGGAGTGAAAGCCCAGAACTGCTAAACAACCAGTTCTAGAAATCTTCACCTGGAATGCAGACACAAGGTGCACAGGGTGCTGGATATTAGAGAAACGGAAAAGCAAAACCTGTGGGCAGGTCCCCGCAACCGGCGCCCCTGAGACAAAAGAAAAGCAAGTGCTTTCTGCAAGTCTTAAAGAGACAGGGACCCCATAGCTGGACAAAGTTGTCCCGGCATCTGGGAACACTGGGGAAACATAGGCGCCCTAAACAGAGGCAGTGCAGCTCTGAAGCCCCTCACAGGACTAGGCAGCCTGCCAGTTGTTCCTCCAACTGGCATGGACCCCGACACATGGGCCCAGTAGCAGGAGAGTGGGAGGGTGCACCGGGAGTGGAAGTACTAGAAGGAACCAAGAGCAGATCCATGTGCCGCAGGGCTATCCTGCAGCGGCGCAACCAAAAAGCCCAGGCGCAGCTCTAATGCACCGGCGGCAGTGAAGCCACAGCCCGGTAAAAGCCTGCGCAGAAAAGCCCCGCACACACCAGCAGTGGAGCCAGAGGGAGCAGGCATGCTCCCAGGAGCCGACCGGAAACCCAACCCAATGCACAGCCACCCGGACCAGACCCAAAGGTCGCTGCTGCCACACAGCTGCCCGGCAGGGTCGCTGCTAGCATGGAGGAGTGCACCTGGTGTGCCTGCCACTCCCCGCAGGGGTCCGCTGCTCTGACAGACACCCTACCCACAGCAGTTTAGGAGATTAACCCGGTGGCTGCTCCAGGAGTGCAGGTAGCCGTCACAGGCAGTGGAGAAGGGCAAGGCATCCAGCAAGCAGGAAAGGACTTTCTTCTCCCAGCTGACACATCTGCAACCTGCCTACAGCCACTGCAATCAACATGAAAAGGCAAAAAATCTGGTCCAGACCAAGATAGTTACACCTGAGAAAGGATCTGCAGAGGCAGACCTAACCAGGCTCCCTGAAAAAGAATTCAAAATAAAAATCATAAACATGCTGACAGAGTTGCAGAGAAATATGCAAGAGCTAAGGGATGAAGTCCAGAGGGAGAATACAGATGTTCGGAGGGAGATTACAGAAGTGAAACAAACGGTGAAAGGATTTATAAGCAGAATGGATAAGAAGCAAGAGGCCATTGATGGAATAGAAACCAGAGAACAGGAACACATAGAAGCTGATGCAGAGAGAGATAAAAAGATCTCCAGGAATGAAACAATATTAAGAGAACTGTGTGACCAATCGAAAAGGAACAATATCCTCATTATAGGGATACCAGAGGAAGAATAGAAAGAAAAAGGGATAGAAAGTGTCTTTGAAGAAATAACTGCTGAGAACTTCCCCAAAATGGGGAAGGAAATAGTTGCTCAAACTACAGAGGCACACAGAACTCCCGAGAGACAGGATCCAAAGAGGTCAACACCAAGACACATAATAATTAAAACGGCAAAGATCACGGAGAGGGACAGAGTATTAAAGGCAGCCAGAGAGAGTAAAAAGTTCACCTACAAAGGAAAACCCATCAGGCTATCATCAGACTTCTCAACAGAAACCTTACAGGCCAGAAGAGAATGGCATGATGTATTTAATGCAATGAAACAGAAGGGCCTCGAAACAAGGATACTGTATCCAGCACGATTATAATTTAAATATGAAGGAGGGATTAAACAATTCCCAGACAAGCAAAAGTTGAGGGAATTTGATTCCCACAAACCACCTCTACAGGCTATCTTAGAAGGACTGCTCTAGATGGGAGCACTCCTAAAAAGAGCACAGAACAAAACAGCCAACATATAAAGAATGGAGAAGGAGGAAAAAGAAGGGAAAGAAATAATCATCAGACTGTATTTATAACAGCTGAATAAGTGAGTGAGGTCAGATAGTAAGGTAGTAAACAAGCTAACCTTGAACCTTTGGTAACCACAAATCTAATGTCTGCAATGGCAATAAGTACATATCTTTCAATAATCTCTCTAAATGTAAATGGACTGAATGCACCAATCAAAAGACACAGAGTAATAGAATGGATAAAAAAACAAGACCCATCTATATGCTGCTTACAAGAGACTCACCTCAAACCCAAAGACATGCACAGATTAAAAATCAAGGGTTGGAGAAAGATATTTCATGCAAACTACAGAGAGAAAAAAGCAGGTTTTGCAATACTAGTATCAGACAAAATACACCTCAAAATAAAGAAAGTAACAAGAGATAAAGAAGGACATTACATAAAGATAAAGGACTCAGTCCAACAAGAGGATATAACCATTATAAACATATATGCACCCAATACAGGAGCACCAATATATGTGAAACAAATACTAGCAGAAATAAAGGAGGAAATAGAATGCAATGCATTCATTTTGGGAGACTTTAACAAACCACTCACCCCAAAGGACAGATCCACTAGACAGAAAATAAGTAAGGTCACAGAGGCACTGAACAACATGCTAGAACAGATGGACCTAGTAGACATCTATAGAACTCTACATCCAAAAGCAACAGGATACACATTCTTCTCAAGTGCACATGGAACATTCTCCAGAATAGACCACATACTAAGCTACAAAAAGAACCACAGTAAATTCCAAAAGATTGATATCCTACCAGCCAACTTTTCAGACCACAAAGGTATAAAACTAGAAATAAATTGTACGAAGAAAACAAAAAGACTCACAAACACATGGAGGCTTAACAACACGCTCCTAAATAATCAATGGATCAATGACCAAATTAAAAGGGAGATCCAGCAATATATGGAAACAAATGACAACAATAAAACAAAGCCCCAACTTGTGTGGAACGCAGCAAAAGCAGGCTTAAGAGGAAAGTATATAGCAATCCAGGCATATTTAAAGAAGGAAGAACAATCCCAAATGAATAGTCTAATGTCACAATTATTGAAATTGGCAAAAGAAGAACAAATGAGGCCTAAGTTCAGCAGAAGGAGGGACATAATAAAGATCAGGGAAGAAATAAATAAAATTGAGAAGACTAAAACAATAGAAAAAAAATCAATGAAACCAAGAGCTGGTTCTTTGAGAAAATAAACAAAACATATACGCCTCTAGCCAGACTTATTAAGAGAAAAAGAGAGTCAACACACATCAACAGAATTAGAAACAAGAAAGGAAAAATCATGACGGACCCCACAGAAATACAAAGAAATATTAGAGAATACTATGAAAACCTATATGCTAAAAAGCTGGAAAACCTAGGAGAAATGGATAACTTCTTAGAAAAATACAACCTTCCAAGAATGACCCAGAAAGAAACAGAATATCTAAACAGACCAATTACCAGCAATGAAATTGAATCGGTAATAAAAAAACTACCCAAGAACAAATCCCCCAGGCCAGATGGATTTACCTCGAAATTTTATCAAACATACAAAGAAGACATAACACCCATTCTCCTTAAAGTTTTCCATAAAATAGAAGAGGAGGGAATACTCCCAAACTCATTCTATGAAGCCTACTTCACCCTAATACCAAAACCAGGCAAAGACCCCACCAAAAAAGAAAACTACAGACCAATATCCCTGATGAATGTAGATGCAAAAATACTCAACAAAATATTAGCAAACCGAATTCAAAAATACATCAAAAGGATCATATACCAAGACCAAGTGGGATTCATTCCAGGGATGCAAGGATATTACAACATTCGAAAATCCATCAACATCATCCACCACATCAACAAAAAGAAGGACAAAAACCACATGATCATCTCCATAGATGCTGAAAAAGCATTTGACAAAATTCAACATCCATTCATGATAAAAACTCTCAACAAAATGGGCATAGAGGGCAAGTACCTCAACATAATAAAGGCCATATATGATAAACCCACAGCTAACACCGTACCGAACAGCGAGAGGCTGAAAGCTTTTCCTCTGAGATCGGGAACAAGACAGGGATGCCTACTCTCCCCACTGTTATTTAACATAGTACTGGAGATCCTAGCCACGGCAATCAGACAAAACAAAGAAATACAAGGAATCCAGATGGGTAAAGAAGAAGTCAAACTGTCACTGTTTGCTGATGACATGATATTGTACATAAAAAACCCTAAAGACTCCACTCCAAAACTACTAGAACTAATATTGGAATTCAGCAAAGTTGCAGGATACAAAATTAACACACAGAAATCTGTGGCTTTCCTATACACTAAGAATGAACTAATAGAAAGAGAAATCAGGAAAATGATTCCATTCACAATAGCATCAAAAAGAATAAAATACCTAGGAATAAACCTAACCAAGGAAGTGAAAGACCTATACTGTGAAAACTACAAGACACTCTTAAGATAAATTAAAACCCGATCATCTAAATTTGCTCTCCTACAACACTAAACTATGTTTTCTACCTTTATCTTGTATCTACCTACCACTTCAGCATTTTATTAAAAATAGTAATAATGAGAGAAATGTGGTATCCACATATAAATCAAGTACAAAAATCAAATGAATATTCATATTTGAACTGACTGTCTATAGTTCATAATGCATGAGCAAAACCGAAAGTTTCTGTGATGACTGCCCTTGTACTTTTCACCATGTAACTTATTCACTATGTAAGAATTTGTTCTCCATGTAAGAACTTGTTCGTTATGCTTCAGAAGATTGGAGACTGACGAAAATTAGGCTTGGGGTGGATTAATGATTGTGCATTGAGCATTGAGTCCCCTATACAGAATTTTATTTTTGTTAACAACCATTTGATCAATAAATATGAGAGATGCCCTCACAAAAAAAAAAGAGGAAAAAATAAAAATAAAAAGAACATACAGTGAACTGCAGAAACAATGTACAATATTAAAAGCTATGCAGAAAGCAAAAAGTAAAAAAAAGATAAATTAAAGAGGTCACTAAGAAATGGAAACTCATCCCATGCTCCTGGCTAGGAAAAATTAATATCATCAAAATGGCCATCCTGCCCAGAGCAATATACAGATTCGATGCTATCCCTATCAAATTTCCAACAGCATTCTTCAATGAACTGGAACAAATAGTTCAAAAATTCATATGGAACTGTCAAAGACCCCGAATAGCCAATGCAACCCTGAGAAGGAAGAATAAAGTGGGGGGGATCTCGCTCCCCAACTTCAAGCTCTACTACAAAGCCACAGTAATCAAGACAATTTGGTACTGGCACAAGAACAGAGCCACAGACCAGTGGAACAGAACAGAGACTCCAAACATTAACCCAAACATATATGGCCAATTAATGTTCGATAAAGGGGCCATGGACATACAATGGGGAAATGACAGTCTCTTCAACAAATGGTGCTGGCAAAACTGGACAGCTACATGTAAGAGAATGAAACTGGATCAGTGTCTAACCCCAAACACAAAAGTAAACTCCAAATGTATCAAAGACCTGAATGTAAGTCATGAAACCGTAAAACTCTTAGAAAAAATCATAGGCAAAAATCTCATGGACATAAACATGAGTGACTTCATCATGAACATATCTCCCCGGGCCAGGGAAACAAAGGCAAAAATGAACAAGTGGGACTATATCAGGCTAAAAAGCTTCTGTACAGCAAAGGACACCATCAATAGAACAAAAAGGAACCCTACAGTATGGGAGAACATATTCATAAATGACAGATCCGATAAAGGATTGACATCCAAAATATGTAAAGAGCTCACATGCCTCAACAAACAAAAAGCAAATAATCCAATTAAAAAATGGGCAGAGGAACTGAATAGACAGTTCTCTAAAGAAGAAATTCAGATGGCCAACAGGCACATGAAAAGATGCTCCACATCGCTTATTATCAGAGAAATGCAAATTAAAACTACAATGAGGTATCACCTCACACCAGTAAGGATGGCTACAATCCAAAAGCCAAACAACAATTATTGGCGAGGCTGTGGAGAAAGGGGAACCCTCCTACACTGCTGTTGGGAATGTAAATTAGTTCAACCTTTGTGGAAAGCAGTATGGAAGTTCCTCAAAAATCTCAAAATAGAAATACCATTTGACTCAGGAATTCCACTCGTAGGAATTTCCCCTAAGAACGCAGCAGTCACGTTTGAGAAAGACAGATCCACCGCTATGTTTATCGCAGCACTATTTACAATAGCCAAAGATTGGAAGCAACCTAAATGTCCATCAGTAGATGAATGGATAAAGAAGAGGTGGTACATATACACAATGGTATACTACTCAGCCATAAGAAGAGGGCAAATCCTACCATTTGCAGCAACATGTATGGAACTGGAGGGTATTATGTTCAGTGAAATAAGCCAAGAGGAGAAAGAGAAATACCATAGGATTTCACTCATCTGTGGAGTATAAGAACAAAGGAAAAACTGAAGGATCAAAACAGTAGTGGAATCACAGAACCCAAGAATGGACTAACAGATACCAAAGGGAAAGGGACTGGGGAGGAGGGGTGGGTAGGGAGGGATAAGTCAGGGGGAGAAGAAGGGGGGTATTAAGATTAACATGCATAATGGAGGGGGGAGAAAGGGGAGGCCTGTACAACACAGAGAAGACAAGTAGTGATTCTACAACATTTTGCTATGCTGGTGGACAGTGACTCTAAAGGGGTTTATAGGGGGGACCTGGTATAGCGGAGAGCCTAGTAAACATAATATTCTTCATGTAAGTGTTGATTAATGATAACAACAAAAAAAAAGCAGTTCCTGTGTGGTGATCTCCAATAAGTTCTTCACAATGGTATAAAGGGCATATCAAAGTGTGGGCAAAGGGTTTGTTTGTGTTTATACAGAGGATCAAAGCCTAATTTGGCTACCCCAAAAATGAACTAAGATACGATATGAAAAAGAACTTCCAACATCAGCACTCTCTGGAAGACTCATGCCAGAAGATGATCATCAAAAAACCCCAACAAAGATCCACGCACTGCTACAGCTGTAGATGTACTCATCCCACCAGTTCCTGGACTTGCCATGGGAATGAAGAAGGAGATATCTAAGCTGGCCTGTGCATACAGTAAAACAACAAATTTGACTGGATCTATACTGTTGGAACTCAACCAAGAATTAGGAGAAGTGCAAGTTGTAGCGCTCCAAAATCTTAAAACTACAGACTATCTACTGTTAAAAGAACATATGGGATGTGAACAGTTCCCAGGAATGGGTTGTTTTAATTTGTCTGATTTCTCTCAGACTGTTCAAGTTCATTTGGACAATAACCATCATATCATAGATAAATTTTCACAAATGCCTAGGGTGCCTAACTGGTTTTCTTGGTTTCACTGGAGATGGCTGGTAATTATAGGTCTGCTTTGGTTATGTAACTGTATTCCTATTATGTTAATGTGTGTGCACAATTTAATTAGTAGTTTAAAACCTATACATGCTTAAGTTACTCTACAAGAAGATATGTCAAAGAAATAATCAATCTTCCCATGTTTTCTTCCGCCTGCTACTTCTATAGCTTTTCTTCTTCCTTCCTAATTACAACCCTTAAATAGAATTCATGCCTCATATCGAATTTACCAAGTATCATAATTCTTCCAAGTGGTAAAGATACCTCAAGACAAATGCTGGGCATAGAAGCCACAGGGCATAAATCTGCAAAGAAGTAAAAAGCTAACCTTTTCAAACAATATTGCTTCTCTCTCACTTACCAGCTTTACATTTCCCTGTATGGTCCCGGAAGATGACTGGTTAGCCAGAGACAGGTAAGATTCCTCAAGGGAGGAACAACCTAAGACAGGCACAGTTGCAGGGGGGCCATCAGGTGAGAAATTGGGGATCAACAGAGGTGAGGCTTAGAACCTCACCCCCCCTGTTTTGAGAGAAATCTTCTGCCTCCGTGGATGTTTTATTGCCCTTTTCTAGCTTGGATTAACACTTAGTCTACAGGCACACACCTGATCATCTGCATTTACTCTCTTACAACACTAAACTATGTTTTCTACCTTTATCTTGCATCTACCTACCACTTCAGCAATTTATTAAAAATAATAATAATAATAAGGAGAAATGTGGGATTCACATATAAATCAAGTATAAAAATCAAACGAATATTCATTTTTTGACCTGATTGTTAATAGTTCATAATGCGTGATCAAAACCGATAATTTCTGTGATAACTGCCCTTGTACGGTTCACCAGGTAAGAACTTATTCGCTATGTAAGAATTTGTTCACCATGTAAGAACTTGTTCGTTATGCTTCAGAAGATTGGAGACTGATGAGAATTAGGCTTGGGGTGGATTAATGATTGTGCATTGAGTCCCCTATACAGAATTTTATTGTTGTTAACAACCATTTGATCAATAAATATGAGAGATGCCCTCTCAAAAAAAAAAACAAAAAAAAAATCCTATAGCTGTTTCATGGGTAAGGTCCATAGAATGGAGGTGGTATAATTCCTGAGTAAGAATAATTTAGAGGCAAATTTGAAATGGAAGTGAATGAATACTGAAATGTCCATGGAAAGGCAATATGTAAGGCAAAATGCATCCCTTGCCATTTTGCAAGTTTGTTCTTATGTAAGTTAGGTTCAAGTAAACAAACAGAAAATACATACCATCTGTTGTACCACTGTAAACTGTGCTTTCCTTGACAGAAAAGTCTAGATACACAACAGATGGGATTCAGAATTAGATGTCATTGTTTAGTAGACTTTGAACTTTTTCCCTCCCTTCAATGCATCTCTTCAAATCTATTCGTTTGGGATACTCACTTTCCTACTCCAGTGTATGCCTACCATTCTGAACCCACTCTAGATAGTTATCTCCAGATCTTTTCTCTTTCCTCACTCCTTTTTCTCTTTCTATAAACCCTTTAGAATAAACCTTTTCCTGTGCCAGAGGTCAGTCTTGGCTTAGGCTTTTAGTCAGTTGGCTCTGTCTATTTTTTCCCATTATAAAACTGGGAATGTAATGCTCATGAGCCTCCGTGAATGGAAAATGGCGTGACAGAAATGGCTATTCCAATTCTAGTGTTATTATGAAATGGTTACAAGAATAGTACATTTAGTTTTTCTTGTTAATAGTTTTCTTGTGCCTCTCTAAGGTTTTGTGATTTTGTTAATACATTTTTTTCTTTCATCTTACTAAGGATACCTCTATAATATATTATTTTGGTTTGTCTCTCTTATCCCAAATGAGAAGGAGCTCTCATGCCAAGAATAGATGAGGTAGAAAACCCAATTCAGCAATATACAAAATATTAATATTGAATATAGCTCTTGTTAATGGAAAGGTAGATAACCTAGAATGTCTCACCCACTCAATACCCAATATTACTCCAATAATTGCATAAAAATACCTTCAAAACACTAAGCCACACATTTAAATACATTCCAATAGTTTTAATATCTTTTATGCTAACTGACTTATTACTGTAAATATTTTTCATTACCTTAGCATTTTTTACCTAGAAAATAAAGTGATCTAAATTGCATTGGATAATTCTCTTTAGACTAGCTATAATTAATATTTAGTGAAACTATTTTAGTAAGTAGTATTGCATTGTTCTATGACATTGATTGTTTTCTACTATGTTCAGGAGCATAAAACTTCCAAATCACAAATGGCTCCAGGTTGTTGAAGACTTTTGCCTTTCAGTTATGATCTTTATACTGTCTTGACTATATTCCTTGTCCTGGGATAATCTTGCCTAAAGCAAATCCTTTCTCCATTCAAAATTGATCTGGGTTTATGATCCACATGACAAAGATTTTTCTAAAAAATAAAAATGAAGAACACAATGTAAGCAAGATTTAAAATTTTGTGCAAAATTGACACTAAATAAAGAAAAAAGAAGTTGAGATCAAGAACAAGAAATCAAAAGCAAGAGAAATAAAGAGACAGAAAGAGATCATTTGTCTCTGATTATTTCCTACGGTGGTAGGGGAAGATTTGGTTTCTATGTCAGTAATACCCTGATGTTACTTTAAGAGTTGTTCACACTGATAAATATGACTTACAAATGAATAGTTCTTTCTTCATTTGTTCTTGCCTCAATTTTTCAGGAAGTCCCAACATTTTTCTTGTCATTTACTACCTAAGGTTCTTCCAGGCAGTCTTAAATAATGCCTAAACTGTACCATTGTCTATCTTGGTTAGCACTGTCTACTGTGTGTACTGTGAATATTGTTTATTAGGTAATTTTATAGATTCACCTTTACAATCTCGTATTTCATCTCTTCACAGTGATTACTAGCTTAGTAATTTTCTTTAAGTTCAAACACAGTTGTTCATTAGTTTATCATTATTTGTTGATCATTTAGTTTTTTGAGGAACTTCCATACTGCTTTCTACAATGGTTGAACTAATTTACATTCCAACCAGCAGTGTAGGAGAGTTCCCCTTCCTCCACCTCCTCACCAGCATTTGTTGTTGCTTGTCTTTTCAATGTTAGCCATCCTAACTGGTTTGAGATGATATCTCATTGTGATTTTAATTTGCATGTCCCTGATTAGTGATGTGGAGCATCTTTTCATGTGCCTGTTGGCCATTTGAATTTCTTCTTTGGAGAAGTGTCTGTTCACATCCTGTGCCCATTTTTTAATTGGATTATTTGCTTTTTGGGTGTTGAGGCATGTGAGCTCTTTATATATTTTGGATGTTAACCACTTAAGGATATGTCATTTATGCATATATTCTCCCATACTGTAGGATGCCTTTTTGTTCTACTGATGGTGTCATTTGCTGTACAGAAGCTTTTTAGTTTGATGTAGTCCTACTTGTTAATTTTTGCTTTTGTTTCCATTGCCAAAAGAGATATGTTCATGAAAAAGTTGCTTATGTTTATATTCAAGAGTGTTTTGCCTATGTTTTCTTCTAAGAGTTTTATGGTTTCATGACTTACATTCAGGTCTTTGATCCATTTCAAGTTTACTTTTGTATATGGAATTGTGTTTGGAGTAATCCAGTTTCATTCTCTAACTGTCCAGTTTTGCCAACACCAGTTGTTGAAGAGGCTTTCATTTCCCCATTGTATATTGATAGCTCCTTTATGGTGTATTAATTGGCCATATTTGTGTGGGTTTATATCTGGGCTCTCAATTATATTCTGTTGATCTATGGGTCTGTCCTTGTGCCAGTACCAAATTATCTTGATTACTGTGGCTTTGTAGTAGAGCTTGAAATAGGGGAGTGTAATCCCCCCATCTTTATTCTTCAATCTAAGGAATGTTTTAGATATTCAGGATCTTTTGTGGTTCCATATGAATTCTAAAACTATTTGTTCTAGTTCATTGAAGAATACTGTCTGTATTTTGATAGTGATTGCATTGAATCTGTAGATTGCTTAAGGCAGGATAGCCATTTTGACAATATTAATTCTTCTTACCCAAGAACACAGGATGTGTTTCCATTTATTGGTATTTAATTTCTCCAGAGTGTCTTGTAGTGTTCAGAGTATAGGTCTTTCATTTCCTTGGTTAGGTTTAGTCCTAGGTACTTTATTCTTTTTGATGCAATTGTGGATGGAATTGTTTTCCTGATTTCTCTTTCTGGTAGTTTGTTAGTATATAGGAATGCAACAGATTTCTGTGTATTGATTTTGTATCTTGCAACTTCACTGAATTCAGATACTAGATCTAGTAGTTTTGGAGTGGATTCTTTAGGGTTTTTATGTAAAATATCATGTCATCTTCATACAGTGACAGGTTACCTTCTTCCTTACCAATCTCGATGCCTATTATTTCTTTGGGTTGTCTGAGTTCTGTGGCTAGGACCTCCAGTATTATGTTGAATAAAAGTGAGGAGAGTGGGTCTTCTTGTCTTCTTCCCAATTTTAGAGGAAAAATTTTTAGCTTTTCACTCTTAAGTATGATGTCAGCTGTTGGTTTGTCATATATGGCCTTTATTGTGTTGAGGTACTTGCCCTCTATACTCATTGTGTTGAGAGTTTTTATCCTGAATGGATGTTGAACTGTGCTGAATGCTTTTTCAGCATCTATGGAGATGATCATATGGTTTTTGTCCTTCTTTTTGTTGATAGGGTGGATAGTTTTGATGGATTTTCAAATATTGTACCATCCTTGAATCCCTCAAATAAATCCTACTTGATTATGATGCATGATCTTTTTGATGTATTTTTTAATTCAATTTGGTAATATTTTGTTGAGTATTATTGCATTAATGTTCATCAGGGATATAGGTCTGTAATTTTCTTTTTTTGAGGTGTCTTTGGCTTTGGTATTAGAGTGATGCTGGCTGCATAGAATGAGTTTGGAAGTGTTCCCTCTTCTTCTGCTTTTTGGAAAACTTTAAGGAGAATGGGTATTAGGTCTTCTCTAAATGTCTGATAAAATTCAGCTGTGAAGCCATGTGGTCCAGGGATTTGTTCCTGGGTAATTTTTTGATTACCAGTTCAATTTCATTGATGGTAAATGGTCTGTTCAGATTTTTTGTTTCTTCCTGGGTTAGTCTTGAAAGGTTGTATTTTTCTAGAAAGTTGTCCATTTCTTCTAGGTCATCAAGTTTGTTAGCATATAATTTTTCATAATATAATCTAATATTTCTTTTTATTTCTGTGGTGTCTGTAGTGACTTTTCCTTTCTCCTTTCTGGTTCTGTTTATGTGTGTAGGCTCTTTTTTTCTTGATAGATCTTGCTAGGGGTTTATCTATTTTGTTTATTTTCTTAAAGAACCAGCTCTTAGTTTCAGTAATTCTTTCTGTTGTTTTATTATCCTCAATTTTATTTATTTCTGCTCTGATCTTTATTATGTCCCTCCTTCTACTGACTTTGGGCCTCATTTGTTCTTCTTTTCCCAGGTTCATTTGTTGTGAAATTGCACTGTTCTTTTGGGATAGTTCTTCCTTTTTTAAATAGCCCTGAATTGCTAAGTACTTTTCTCTTAGAACTGCCTTCACTATGTTCTAGAGAAGTTGGGGCATTGAGCTGTTTTTTCATTTGTCTCCATATATTGCTTGATCTCTGTTTTCATTGGGTCATACCATTGATTATTTAGGAGTACGTTGTTGAGCCTCCATGTGTTTGTGAGCATTGTGGTTTTCTTCATACAATTTATTTCTAGTTTCATACCTTTGTTATCTGAGAATTTGGTTGGTACAATTTCATCATTTTGAATTTGCTCAGGCTCTTTTTGTGGCCTAGTATGTGATCTATTCTGGAAAATGTTCCATGTACACTTGAGAAGAATGTGGATGCTGTTCCTTTTCGGTGGAGTGTTCTGTAGATGTCTGTTAGGTCCATCTGTTCTAGTGTGTTGTTCAGTGCCTCTGTCTTCTTAGTTATGTTCTGTCTGGTTGATCTGTCCTTTGGAGTGAGTGGTGTGTTGAAGTCTCCTAAAATGAACTCATTGCCTTCTATTTCACTCTTTCATTTGTTAGTCTTTGTTACACATATTTGGGTGCTCCTATGTTGGGTGCACAGATATTTATAGTGGTTATATCCTCTTGTTGGCCTGATCCATTTATCATTATATAATGTCCATCTTTGTCTCTTGTTACTTTCTTTGGTTTGAAGTCAATTTTGTCCAATACAAGTATTGCAACTCCATTTTTCTCCCTGTTCTTTGCATGAAATACCTTTTTCCATTCCTTTACTTTTAATTTGTGTATGTCTTTGGGCTTGAAGTGAGTCTCTTTTAGGCAGCATATAGATCTTATGGGTCTATAGATGATATAGATCATATGGGTCTTTCCTTTTATCCATTCTGTAACTCTGTGTCTTTTGATTGGTGCATTAAGTCCATTTATATTTAGAGTGATTATTGATAGATATGTAGTTATTGCCATTCCATGGTTTGGATTCATGGTTACCAAAGGTTTAAGAGTAGCTTCTTTACTATCTAACAGTCTAACTTAACTGTCATATTATACTATTATAAACACAATCTGAAGATTCTTTTTATCTCCCTTCTTTTTCTTTCTCCTCCATGCATTATATGTTAGATGTCATATTATGTACTCTTTGTGTATTCCTTGACTGACTTTTTGTGTAGCTGATTTAATTTTGCATTTTGTTTAGTAATTAATTGGTCTGCTTCCTTTAGTGTGGTTTTATTTTCTCGAGTAACAACTGTGTAGCCTTAGGAGCACTTCCATTCAGAGCAGTCCCTTTAACATACACTTCAGAAATGATTTGTGGGAACCAAATTCCCTCAACTTCTGCTTATCTAGAAATTGTTTAAGCCCTCCTTCAAATTTAAATGATAATCTTGATGGTTAGAGCCTTCTTTATTCAAGGCCCTTCTGTTTCATTGCATTGAATATATAATTCCATTCCCTTCTGGCCTGTAATGTTTCTGCTGAGAGATCTGATGATAGCCTGATGGATATTCCTTTGTAGGTGATCTTTTTTCTCTATCTGGCTGCTTTGAATACTCTCTCCTTGTCCTTGATGTTTTCCATTTAAATTATTATATGTCTTAGTGTTGTCTTCCTTGTATCCCTTGTGTTGGGAAATCTGTGCACTTTCATGGCCTGAGAGACTATTTCCTTACCCAGACTGGGGAAATTTTCAGCAATTATTTCTTCAAATACTCTTTCTATCCCTTTTTCTATCTCTTCTTCTGGTACCCCTATAATATGAATATTGTTCCATTTTGGATTGGTCACACAGTTCACTTACTATTCTTACATTCCTAGAGATCCTTTTTTCTCTCTCTGCCTTAGCCTCTTTGTATTCCTGTTCTCTAATTTCTATTTCATTTACCATCTCCTCTACCTTGTCTAGTCTGCTTTTAATTCCCTCCATTTTGTGTTTCATTTTTGCAACTGTATTTTTAAGGTCTCTGTCTCCCTCCTGAATTCATCCCTTAACCCTTGAATATTTTTCTGTAGTTCCATTTCCATGCTTATGACTTTTATTTTTAATTCTTTTTCAGGAAAATTGGTGATTTCAGTCTCACTGATCCCTTTTCCTGGTATTTGAGGGATTTTGGATTGAACAATGTTCTTCTACCTTTTCATAATCCTATTGGATAGTGAGGAATAGGTTTGTGTGGTCAGTGCCCTCTAGTGCCCAGAAGTTCTTCCCTTCATGGCTGCCAAGTACCTGGAGTGATGGCAGTGGTCACACGTGAAAAGTGCCAGTGCCTACACTAAAGTTCGAGCCTTTTCCTGCTTCCTGGCCTCAGTGACTGCCTCTGTTGTCAGGGCCAGTGAGCTACATTCAGTGATCATCCTCTGTGTTAAGCCATGTAGTTGCTGTAGGTGGGGCTGCCATCCAGCTGTCTGGAGTGATGGTGGAAGCAGCAGGTTTGTGTGTAGGTACTGGCAGGGATGAAGAAGTAACACAGTGTTTATCACCGTGGGGAGCCTTGGGGCTGTGTTGCCAGCCATGGGGATGGAGTGCCTGAAGTTCCTGAAAGTTGCCAACCTGCTGGGCTGATTGTGCTTGGACGATTGTGTCCACCTGTTCCTTCTCCTGAACCCTTGCCCCTTTAGCAGCCCTCTCACTTTTGGGAAGTCTTTCAAAGCACCCACCTTTCTTTTGTCCCAGGGCAGCTGTGGGAACTTGTTCACAATTTTAGTCTCTGACTTTGATTTTCACCCCCCTCTAGTATCCAGAGCACCTTGCAATGTGTGTTTATGCTCCTGGAGTAAATTTATAGGGCTTGGTATTTAGCCATCCTAGGGTTCTACTCCCTCCCTACTCTGATTCTCTTCTACCATTGAGCGGGGGTGGAGGTAGTGCTTGGGTCTGCCGGGTCATGTCTTTATTACTTTACCTTTTTCCATGAGATGTTGTCTTTTCCCAGATGTAGACTGGCTAGTGCAATCTTATTTCTGATAATTCTTTTAGGAATAGTTGTATTTGCTGTGTTTTCATGTTATATGAGGTTTTGGGAGGAGATTTCTGCCTCACTTCTCATGCTGCCATCTTCCCTGCCCTGAGAGCATGTTTAATAAATCTTAATGGAATGCTTATGATATATTAAAAGCAGCAAATAGGAAAAATTACAGAATCATTTGCAATTATTTATTTATTTGTAAATAAATAGGCTTTATTCATAAGTTTTAAAATTAAGTGTAGAAGGGTATTGCCTTACTTCCCTAATGAAGGAAGAAATTCCAGTGCCTTCATATTGCAGTAAAGAGCCTTATAGTCTTTCAGTCCCAGAAAGGAAGTTCTTATGGTTCATCTAAATCTAAGAGCCAATGTTATGGACAAGAATTTTCTTTTTTTAAGATAAATCATCTGTTTAACTACAAGGGGAAATCTACCCCTTTCCTATCATATAGGGGAATTCTTCTTATGTCTGGAATATTTATTCTTAAAACAGGCTTTGTGCTGTGTTTTTAGCATGCTTCATTAGACAAACATATATGACTATCTACCTGTAATTTACACTTGCAGGTCGTAAAAACTCAAGATCCAGCATTTAATTTAAATCTGCATTTACGTATAAAAGAACATAATAAAGTATTTGCTTTATTTTTGAGAAACTGATGTTCCCTTCCTGGCTGATTTCTTAAATAAAAGTATTTTTTATTTTTTTTCAATACTTATATACTCTGGAATCAAAATTCCAGAAGCAAATTCCCAAAAATCTCCAAAAAATGGTGACCTAATTTTTTTATCTTTTATTAGTTACAATACATGCTTGGCTATTGCAGTAAAGACACAAGAGAAGTAATAGTCATTTCTCATATAACAGTTTAAGACAGATATTGCATCTCTATAGGGTATTAGGGAAAGGTGCTCTCCTATTTTTTGCTTGCTGAATCTCAACACCAGGTGTGCCTCTTTCTTTTGAAAGCATAACCTAAAAATTGCACAGATCACTTCATTTCAAGCCATTGTTCAGAAATAAATCACATATCTAAAACTTGCTGCACAGAGGGTGGACAATTTAGATTTTACCTATTTGTCAATGTACCCAGCTAGATTAATCTATTACAAAAAACAAAAATTGACAGTGTGTATTGGGAGTAATCAGAATCTCTGCCATCCTGCACAGAGCTTATACTGTATTAAAGTTTGAACATTGGGATAGTGAGAAAGGACAAATACTAGTTTTAGAAGTGCTTTTGATATAAATGATTTGATCAAATACCAAATTAGATTAATACTATTTCTATCTATATTGAAAGTTTTTGTAATCCTCAAGCTGTCATTCAAATATAGAAAACAGTTTGCCTTCAGGTTGAAATAAGTTTATAGTTTTGAAACTCTCAAAAGATATGAGAGTTACTCCTAAAGTGTGTGTGTGTGTGTGTGTGTGTGTGTGTGTGTTAAACATTTTTATGTACTTTTTGGACTTTTGACTGCTACCTTCATCTCTTTTAGTTTTTTTTAATGTATTACATGATGTCTCAGTCCTTTTCCCTTTAATGCATGTTGAAAATCAATAGCTGTGTTTTATTTCCTTTCTTAATATTCCTTTTGTTACTGAGATTCTTTTTATCTTTTTCAATTTTTAAAAAACTTTTGGAATCATTAATATACAGTCACATAAGCAACACTTTGGTGACTAGATTCCCCCCATTCACAAATCCCCACACATACCCCATTACAGTCACTGTCCATCAGCATAGTAAGATGCTATACATTTAGTACTTGTCTTCTCTGTGCTACACTGCCTTCCCTGTGCCACCACCCTACATTATGTGTGCTAATTGTTCTGCCACTTATCTCCTTCTTCCTCCCTTCCCACCCACAATCCCCAGCCCCTTTCCCTGTGTCAACTTTTAGTCCTTTCTTGGGTTCTGTGAGTCTGCTGCTGTTTTGTTCCTTCAGTTTTTTATTTGTTCTTATGCTACACAGATGAGTGAAATCATTTGGTACTTGTCTTTCTCCACCTGGTTTATTTCACTGAACATAATACCCTCTAGCTCCATCCATATTGTTGCAAATGGTAGGATTTGATTTCTTCTTATGGCTGAATAGTACTCCATTGTGTATATGTACCATATCTTCTTTATCCATTCATCTACTGATGGACATCCAGGTTGCTTCCATTTCTTGGCTATTGTAAATAGTGCTGTGATAAACATAGGGGTGCATATGTCTTTTTCAAACTGGGATCCTGCATTCTTAGGGTAAATTCCTAGGAGTGGAATTCCTGGGTCAAATGGTATTTCTATTTTGAATTTTTTGAGGAACCTCCATACTGCTTTCTACAATGGCTGAGCTAATTTATATTCCCACCAGCAGTGTAGAAGGGTTCCTGTTTCTCCACATGATCGCCAACATTTGTTGTTTTCCTTTTGGATAGTGGCCATCTTACTGGTGTGAGCTGATATCTCATTGTGGTTTTAATTTGCATTTCCCTGATGATTAGTGATGTGAAGCATCTTTTCATGTGTCTGTTGGCCATCTAAATTTCTTCTTTGGAGAATGTCTTTTCTGATCCTCTGCCCATTTTATTTGGCTTATTTGCTTTTTTTGGTTTGGATGCATGATCTCTTTGTATATTTTGGATGTCAACCCCTTATCAGATGTGTCATTTATGAATATATTCTCCCATACTGTCAGATGCCTTTTTATTCTACTGATGATGTCCTTTGCTGTTCTGAAGATTTTTAGTTTGATATAGTCCCATTTGTTCATTTTTGCCTTTGTTTTCCTTGCCTTAGGAGATACATTCAGGAAAAACTTGCTCATGTTTATATTCAAGAGGTTTTTGCCTATGTTTTCTTCTAAGAGTTTTATGTTTTCATGCCTCACATTCAGGTCTTTGATCCATTTTGAGTTTATTTTTGTGTATGGGTTAGACAATAGTCCAGTTTCATTCTATTGCTTGTAGCTGTCCAGTTTTACCATCACCAGTTGTTGAAAGACTGTCATTTTCCCATTATATATCCATGGCTCCTTTATCGTATATAAATTGACCATATATGCTTGGATTTATATCTGGGCTTTCTAGTCTGTTCAATTGGTCTGTGGGTCTGTTCTTGTGCCAGTACCAAATTGTCTTGATTACTGTGGCTTTTTAGTAGAGCTTGAGATCAGGGAGCATAATCCCCCGCACACACTTTGTTCTTCCTTCTCAGGATTGCTTTGGCTTTTGGGGTCTTTTGTGGTTCCATATGACTTTTAGAACTATTTGCTCTAGTTTGTTGAAGAATTCTGTTGGTATTTTTGTAGGGATTGTATTGAATCTGTAGATTGCTTTAGGCAGGACGGCCATTTTGACAATATTAATTCTTCCTATCCATGACCAAGGGATATGTTTCCATTTATTGGTGTCTTCTCTAATTTCTCTCATGAGTGTCTTGTAGTTTTCAGGGTATAGGTCTTCCCTAACTTCTTTAGGTTTATTCCTAGGTGTTTTTCTCTTTCTGATGCAATTGTGAATGTAATTGTTTTCCTGATTTCTCTTCCTGCTAGTTTATTGTTAGTACATAGGAATGCAACAGATTTCTACACATTAATTTTGTATCCTGCAATTTTGCTTAATTCAAATATTAGTTCTAGAAGTTGTGGAGTAGATTCTTTAGGGTTATCTATGTACAATATCATGTTATCTGACAACAGGGACAGTTTAAGTTCTTCTTTGCCAATCTGGATGCCTTTTATTTCTTTGTGTTGTCTGATTGCCATGGCGAAGACCTCCAGAACTATGTTGAGTAAAAGTTGTCATCCTTGTCTTGTTCCTGATCTTAAAGGAAAATTTTCGGCTTCTCACTGTTAAGTATAATGTTGGCTGTGGGTTTGTCATATATGGCCTTTATTATATTGAGGTACTAGCCCTCTATACCCATGTTGTTGAGAGTTTTTATCATGAATGGATGTTGAATTCTGTCAACTTCTTTTTCAGCCTATATGGAGTTGATTGTGTGGTTTTTGTCCTTCTTTTTATTGATGTGGTGGATGATGTCGATGGATTTTCGAATGTTGTGCCAACCTGGCATACCTTATATGAATCCCACTTGATCATGGTGTATGATCCTCCTGATGTATTTTTGAATTTGGTTTGCTAATATTTTGAGTATTTTTGCATCTATGTTCTTCAAGAATATTGATCTGTAGTTTTCTTTTTTTGTGGTGTCTTTGCCTGGTTTTGGTGTTCAAGTGATGATGGCCTTGTAGAATGAGTTTGGGGGTATTCCCTCCTCTTCTACATTTTGGAAAACTTAAAGGAAGATGGGTATTATGTCTTCACTAAATGTTTGATGAAATTCAGCAGTGAAACCATCTGGTCCAGGAGTTTTGTTCTTAGGTAGTTTTTCATTAGCAATTCAATTTCACTGTTGGTATTTGGTCTATTCAGATTTCTGTTTCTTCCTGGGTCAGCCTTGGAAGGTTGTATTTTTCTAGAAAGTTTTCCATTTCTTCTAGGTTATCCAGTTTGTTAGCATATAATTTTTCATTGTATTCTCTCATATTTTTTTTTTATATTTCTGTGGTGTCCATAGTGATTTTTCCTTTCTCCTTTCTGATTCTGTTTATGTGTGTACACTCTCTTTTTTGCTTGGTAAGTCTGGCCAGGTGTTTATCTATTTTGTTTATTTTCTCAAAGAACTAGCTTCTTCTTTCATTGATTCTTTATATCGTTTTAGTCTACTCTATTTATTTGTTTCTGGTCTAATCTTTATTTTATTCCTCCTTCTTCTGACTTAAGGCCTCATTTTTTCTTTTTTTTTTCTAGTTTCTTTAATTGTGAGTTTAGACTGTTCATATGGAATTGTTCTTCTTTCCTGAGATAGGCCTGTAATGCAATATACTTCCCTCTTAGCATGGCTTTCACTGCATCCCACAGATTTTGTGGTGTTGAATAATTGTTGTCATTTGTCTGCATATATTGCTTGATCTATGTTTTTATTTAGTAATTGACCCATTAATTATTTAGGAGCATGTTGTGAAGCCTCCATGTGTTTGTGGGATTTTTCATTTTCATTGTGTAGTTTTTTCTAGTTTCATATCTTTGAGGTCTGACAATCTGGTTGGCATAATTTCAATCTTTTTGAATTTACTGTGACTCTTTATGTGGCCTAGTATCTGATCTATACTGGAATATGTTCCATGTGCACTTCAGAAGAATGTCTATCCTGTTGCTTTTGGATGGAGTGTTCTGTAGATGTCCCTTAGGTTCATGTGTTCTAATGTGTTGTTAATACCTCTGTCTCCTTTCTTATTTTCTGTCTGGTTGATCTTTCCTTTGGAGTGAGTGGTGTGTTGAAGTCTCCTAAAATGAATGCATTGCATTCTATTTCCCCTTTTAATTCAGTTAGTATTTGTTTCACATATGTAGCTTCTCCTATGTTGGGTTCATAGATATTTATAATGGTTATATTCTATTGTTCAACTGACCTCTTCATCATTATGCAGTGTCCTTCTTTGTCTCTTGTTACTTTCTTTGTTTTGAAGTCTATTTTGTCTGATTCAAGTACTGCAACTCCTTCTTTTTTCTCCTTATTAGTTGCAAGATATATCTTTTTCTATCCCTTCACTTCTAGTCTGCATATGTCTTTGGGTTTGAAATGAGTCTCTTGTAGGCCCCGTACAGATGGATCTTGTTTTTTTATCCATTCAGTGCCTCTTTATCTTTTGATTGGTGCATTCAGACCATTTACATTTAGGGTGATTATCGATAGATATGTACTTATTACCATTGCAGGCTTTAGATTTGTGGTTACCAAAGGTTCAAGGGAAGTTCCCTTACTATCTAACAGTCTGATTTAACTCAATTTGTATGCTTTTATAAAGAGAACCTAAAGGTTCTTTTTTTCCCCTCCTTTTTCTTCCTCCTCCATTCTTTACATTGTGTACTCTTTGTCTATCCCTGGAGTAACTTTGGAGGTAGTTGATTTGATTTTGCATGTGTTAAGTAATTAATTGTTCTACTTTCTTTACTGTGGTTTTATTTCCTTTGGTGACAGCTATTTAGTCTTAGGAACACTTCTGTCTATAACATTCCCTCCAATGTAGAAGTGGTTTGTTGGAGGTAAATTCTCTAAGCTTTTGCTGATTCGGAAATCGTTTAATTCCTCCTTCAAATTTTAATGGTAATCTTACCAGGTAGAGTATTCTTGTTTTGAGGCCCTTCTCTTTCATTGCATTAAATATATCATGCATCTCCCTTTTGGTCTGTAAGGTTTCTGTTGAGAAATCTGATGATATCCTGAGGTTTTCCTTTGTATGTGATCATTTTTCTCTCTCGCTGCTTTTAAAATTATGTCCTTATCCTTGATCTTTACCATTTAAATTATTATATGTCTTGGTGTTGTCTACCTTTAGTCCTTTGTGTTGGGAGATCTGTGCACCTCTATGGCCTGAGAGACTGTTTCCTCCCCCAGATGGGAAAATTTTTCAGCAGATACCTCTTCAAAGACACTTTCTATCCCCTTTTCTCTCTCTTCTTTGTGTGGTACTCTTATAATGTGAATATTGTTCTCTTTGGATTGGTCACACAGTTCTCTCCATGTTCTTTCATTCCTAGAGATCCTTTTTTTCTCTTTGTGCCTCAGCTTCTTTGTATTCCTCTTCTCTAATTTATATTCCATTTACTGTGTTTTCTACTACATCCAATCTGCTTTTAAATCCCTCCATTGTATGTTTCATTCAGATATGTAATTTCTTAAACATTAAATCTCTGTCTTAAATTCATCCCTGAGTTCTTGAATATTTTTCTGTACCTCCATGGGCATGCTTATTATTTTTATTTTGAGCTCTCTTTTAGGAAGATTGATGAGTTCAGTTTCACTTGGCCCTTTTCCCGGAGTTTGTTGGAATTTTGTTTGAACCAGGTTCCTTTGACTTTTCATATTTGTATGTGGTGTCCTCTAGTGCCCAGAAGCTCTACTGTCTGGAGCTACTCAGCTCCTGACATGATCATGGGGGTCTCAGGGGAGCGACGCTGGTGCCTAGTGGGAGGAATGAGCTTTTTCCTGCTTCCCGGCTGCTGTGCCTGTCTCCACTGTCGGAAGCAGTGGGCTGAGCACACAGGTGTAAGCCTCTGTGCTTTTCATATGTAGCTGCCATAGGTGGGGCCTCCCTCTGGTTGGTCTGACACCAGGGCAGGGATTACTGGCTTGTGAGCCAGTGCCTGCAGGCCAGGATGTAGATACAGCAGGCTGTATATCACTGTTGGGAACCTCTGAGCTGTATAGCCATCCAAGAGGATGGAACACTTGAAACTCCTGAAAGTTCCACACCTGTTCGGCAGAGTGTGCCTGGTCAGTTTTGTCCACCTATCATTTCTCCTGAGCAGCAAGCTCAATACAACCTTGCCCCTTTAGCAGCCCTCTCACCATTAGGAATTCTCTCAGACTTCCTGCCTTTCTTTTGACCCAGAGCAGCCAGATATGGATCCCTGTTTTCCACAAATGGTTGGAATTTCAGTCTCTCTAAGTATTCTGTTCTGCCTGTCTTAGCTTTCCAACCCTACTAATTACCAGATCACCATGCAATGTAGGTTCGTGATCCCAAAGCAGATCTCCATGGCTGGGAGTTAGCAGCCTTAGGCTTCCACACCCTCCCCACTCCCATTTCTGTTCCTCCCTCTGGTATGCTGGGGTGGGGGAAGGGCTTGCATCCCACTGGATGACAGCTTTGGTACATTACCTTGTTCCATGATGTCTGCTCTTTTCTCCAGGTGTATGCAGTCTGGCGCAGCCTTCTTTCCTGTTGTTCTTTTAGAATTATTTGTATTAACTACATTTTTATATTATATGTGGTGTTGGGAGGAGTTCTCTGTCTCAGCTCTCATGCCGCCATCTTTACTCCTATCTCAGTCCACCTAGAGCCATTTAGCTGTTGAGTCAAGAGGCAGAATGAAGCTGGGGTTTCTGACTCAGCCTTCCTCGCCACCAACTGGGGGTAACAAGAGGAGGCCTTAGACACTGGTAGGGCCCCTCTGCTGACTGGGCAGCAGGGCTGAGCCATCTCACCATTTGTCTGAGTGATTCCTTTCTGCTACCTTGAAAACTCCTGCCGAAGAAAGAGGTAGATGTCTTTTTCCTGAAAACTCATCTATATTTTGAATGATATTGGAAAAAAAGATTTAGTCTTTAAACTGAATAAATTTCAGTGGCCAATACTAGGATCAGTATTCTACACATTGTTTAAAACAGATATTTAAAATAATTTTAGTCTCAATGCAGAGTCCAAAATTTAAATTGATCATTTCATATATCATTACTTCCTTTTAGTACTCGCTATTTATTATTTCTAAATCTTGCAGGTAATATTTCTAATTGAAAAGTGATTTTCAAAAATCACGAAATAAAAAGACAACTCAGAATCATAACTTAAGATCTCTAACTTTTTTATTGAGTTAGAAATTCATATAACAAAATTAACCATTTTAAATTGTATAATTCAGGGGCATATAGTTCATTCACAATGTTTTGTGACCACTGGCTCCGAGTTTCAAACTTTTCATCATCCCAGATGAACTCCCTGTATCTATTAATCCATCACTCACCCTCCCTCTTCCCTCTGTCCTTTATTAACCACTAATCCTTCATCTCTATAGATGTACCAGTTTTGGACATTTCATATAAAAATTCATGCAATATGTGACCTTTTATTTCTGGCTTCTTTACTGGTAATGTTTTCAAGGTTCATCCAAGTACCAATACTTCATTTACTTTTGTGGATGAATAATACACCATTGTAGAGAAATAGGAAAATGTCTTTATCCATTTATCCATTGAAGACATTTGAATTTTTTCTACCTGTTGGCTAGTATGAATATTGCTATGAATATTCATAAACAAGTTTTGTTCGGGTAACTATTTTCTTTTGAGTATATCTTTAAGAATGGAATTGCTGGGTAATATTTAACATTTATGCTTATATTTTTAGGGAACCACTGTTTCCACAGTGATTACAATATTTTACATTCCCATCCATAATGCACTTGAGTTATGCTTTCTCTGTATCCTCACCAACACTTGTTAATTACATTTTTTAAAATTATAGACATTTTAATTGGTGTAAATTGGCATCTCAGTGTTTTTCATATGCATTTCATTAGTAACAAATGGCAAATGTCTTTTCATGTGAGTGTTGGATATTTGTATATGTTATTTGGAGAAATGTCTACTCAAGTCCTCTGCCCATTTTTAATTGGGTCTTTTGTCTTTTTGTTGTTGAGTTATAAAGATTCTTTATATATTCTGGATACTAAATTCTTATCAAATATTTTTTTGCAAATAGTTTTTGGAAATCATATAAAACATTTTTCCCATTCTGAAGGTTTTCCTTTAACTGTCTTGATAATGTTCTATGATATATAAAAGTTGATTTTTAATTTTCCTGAAGTTCATTCATCTATTTTTTTTCTTCTGCTTCTTATGCTGTTGGTATCAAATCTAAGAATCCATTGCCAAATTGGAGGACATGAAGATTTAACCATGCATTTACTTCTAATGGTTTTATGATTTAAAATCTTATATTAGGTCAGAAGTTCATTCTGAGTTTATTTTTGTGTGTGATGTGACATACAGGTCCAACTTAATTCTTCTGTATGTGGTATCTAGTTGTCCTTGTACCATTTTTTGAAGATTTGTAATTTTTCATTGAATGGATTTCTTTTCCATCTATGGTTATTATTTAGAATCTCAACAAAGGATTTATTATGAGGAACACAAATCCTTTGATTTAGGATGTTTCATCATTTCAGTATAGTGCAAATTTGCCTATAAAGGCAATGTTGCAAGAAAGCTATGACAACAACACAAGCAAAATTATTTCATCTGCCAAATGATAACCAATTAATACCTAAAGAAAAAAATGTCACTAGGACCAAAAATAAAACTGCAATTACTGGCAAGTCTATTTGGTCAAATGAGATGCTAGCCAACACTATTCCTAACATATACTAATAGGCAGATGTCTGAAAAGGCCACTGAATAAATATGTAAAGCTTTTAAACAGACAGAACTCAGATGACAAGCACTTCTAATCTATCTTTATACCAGATGGCTTATTGTTTCATTAGTCCCAGACATTATTTTAAAGATAAATGCCTCTTTACATTATAATATTTAAATATTTAAAAATATGCATGTATGTTTTTAGAAAATAAAGGATATAGTTTCAGACTGGATTTAAAAAAATATTTTGAATGACCTAAAGGATTTTATTATTATTTTAAAATTCAGGAGTAAGAAATTTTCAACAGGAAGGTAGTTCAACCCCAAACCATACAAAGTATGTATTTCTTAACAACTGATTGCTATGTGGGCAGATATACATAGATAAGTGATTTGATCTATATTTTCTGTTTAAAGACTAAACTGAAGAAAACTAAAAGCAATGGTGTAAAAAGCAGATCAATCACTTTAAGCTCATAATGAATTATTAACAATGAATAGAACACCAGAAACACATTCTCCTCTGGGCCTCAGACGGTGTTCTATCTCCCTGGATGGCAGATGTCTGGATATAGATATCTGAATGGATTGTTCTTCCTCTTATTTTTTGTCTTGCTTATCAGTGTTAACACTCTCATGAGGGATTTTGTGACCAAGCATTCCCTGGCACTTTCTCCAATTTTCTTTAATGCCACAGCATTTGTCATCATCTGAAATATATAATTCACTTAAAAAATAAAGAACTTTTATTTTGGAACAATTTAAGATCGACAGAAAGTTGCAAAGATAGAAGAGATTCCACCCATCTTCCTCCTGTGTTAGCATTATTTATAAGGAGGGTTTATTTGTCAAAACCAGGATCTTTGGCACTGCACTAATAACTAAACTAAAGTTTATTCAGATTTCTCTATTTTTTCCATTAATAACATTTTCTTTCTGTTCCAGGATCCAGTCCAAGATACCATGACACTTGCAGATATTCTATTCGCTTAGTCCTTCCCATCTCTGATAGTTTCTTAGTCTTTTCTTTTTTTCATGACCTTGACCCTTTAGAAGAGATGTGGTCAGTTATTTGTTAGACTGCCTTTCAATTTGAGTCCCTCTGATGTGTTTATGATTAGACCAGTGTTATGGATTTGGGGGGAAGTATCATAGAGGCAAAGAGCACTTCTATGTCATCATATCAGATACATATCAACGTGACTTACAGCTAATGATGTTAGCGTTGGACTTGTGGCAAATTTACTTTCTCACCTATTCCTTCATTATAATGTCACTAATTTTCCCTTACTATATCTATTCAAATCTCTACATACAGCCTATTACAGTCAAGGGGAGGTGAATTAAACTCTACCTCTTGACAGAGAGATTATCTATATTTAGATTTTAGGATTTTTTTGTAAGGAAAATGTGTCTCTTCTCCATTTATATATTTACTATTTATTTATATCACTAAAGTCTTTAATACTCATTTTTTTCTTTGTGTTATAGTAAAATACTATTATTTATTTTATTTCTCAAATTGTTCCACCTTTGAAGCTCTTTCAAATTGGCCCAGTGCCCCTTTGATATAACCTATACATTTGTGTGCTTATTTTTTTTCATTGTTTGCTTGTTAGCCTGTGTAGTGCTCCCTTACATTCTGGCAGTGTAAGATATGACAGGTTCTCCTGAATTGCTTCTGCTGCAGATCTAGATTCAACCATGTATTTAAAGAGCCTCATTCCTTATATAGCTCTCTTATCATTTACCATTTCTTTACACCAAATGGTAAATTGAATGTGAGTAAAATTTTTATTTCTTACCCCTGCATTCTCAGTGTTAAACTCAATAATAATGTAAAATAGGTGAATTAACAGAAAGAAAATACACTTACTCATCAAAACTACAATTAAAATTTTTTGTATCATTTTTTCCTTAAAAAAAAATGTGACCAGAAAATGTAAACTGTTATGAAATTACCTTCCTGATAGGGTTTTAATTTGAAAAGGGGGCTATTCCCTGGCATTTTTTAAAAATAGGTATTCTTCTCCTTCTATCATCATCCCCATCACCACCATTATCATAATTATTGTGTAAACGAGTTTTGAGCATGGCCATAGCATCAGGGTTCTACTCTATCTTTCCTTTTATATAAGTAGAACATTATTTTTTCATGTTTTCCCATGACTAATATATTTTCTTCCTCTATCATAATTTTTATTGCTTTGATGAAACAAAAGAGGGTATCATATAATTCATTACTGCAGACCTGTTTACATCAAATGTGTACCCATTTTTCAACATCAAAAGCAATATGAAAACAAAATGGAGAAATTAGGATAAAAATGGAAGCAGGCAAAAATACTTGACTTTAAATTCAATCAAAGTTGACTTTGTAATTTGCCAGCATGATAATGATTCTAGTGTATTGGCCTTGAACATTGTGACCATTTCTCTTCAAATGTTTGGGAACCACACACATTGAAAATAAGTCATAGCATCAAATTTTTTCCCCTTTCTCAGAAACTCTATAAAGTTCTAACTGAATGCCTTTCAAAGTCATATCAGCCAATGTAGTTTAATCTTTTAAATTATGCAACACTAAATTTACCGTCAGAAACAGTTATAAAAAAAATTGTAAAAATTGAGAACTCACTAAAATGGAAAGCTTATTTATCAATGCAATTTTGTTATTACAGCACAAATTTCCTGATTGTATCAGGTGCTGACATGCCTTAGAGGAGTTTGCTTTCAATGGTGGAGATGATATATTTGGCAGAAATTGATACAAAGAGATGCATTACCATACCAGAAAATGCTGATTTCAAAATTGCTTCTCAATCACAGTTTTCACACTCTATACATAATCTCAGTATGTAATAGTGCCTTAGTCATTTGTGGTTTGATTTCTTCCAGTAAATAACTTGCATTACTCATAAAGCACATGAACTTTGTCAATATTTTAGATTCAGGTTTGTGCTCTGTGGTGATAAATGATTGACTAACATTAAGAAAATTGGAAATAATTCTAAAAGGTAACCTGGACTTTAAAATTTTTAAATCATTTTCCTAAGAAAGAAATGATTTATTTTTCATATCCTGACTTACAAATGTCTTAACATCTAGGTAGGAAAATGCACTGAAAGAGTCGAAATTAAAGAGAGACTTATTAAATACATAAAGCTGCTTCTGTCTTCTAAGTAAGTATTGATGTTGTTTGCTAGGAAAGCTGCCTAGCAACCCATATTCACTTAACAGGATATGAGATTGATTCCATCAGATCACAAATGCAACATCAGTTACCCATAGAGTTTGTGAAAAGATTTCACCCATGTTGTGTATCAAATGAATCACTGTGTTCTGAAGTCTGTAATTAGAGTTTATCCATACAAGACTTAAATTGTTATGTATATAAACAGACATTTCTTTCTTTCTTTCTTTTTGAAAATATGGGTGTTCTTTTTGTGCCTTTGTCATACTCTACAGAGAGTATAGCTGTCTGTTTTGTCCATTTTCCTGAAGGCTGCTACATGGAGAGCATCTGTACAACCCAAATAAAAATTCTTGAAGTAAAGATGAATAAAGTAGTCTTTAGTATTTGAAATAATAAACTAGTTTTACTTTGGTTTCTGATCATTCTTGAAAAGTACAGTGGCATTTTGTTTGCTATGAGGTTTTTGTTATTGTTTTCTTCAGTATATCCTGTGCTCAGCATTATTTTGGTTGTTTTTGATATATTTATGTCAATATATTTTGATATATATATATATATATAACATCTCTATAGACTTTTCATTAAAAAAAGGGATTACTTCACTGTAAATATCTGTAATTCACTAAATACACGTCATGTAATATTTTAAAGCTAAATTAGATTGACAGAAGTTTTGAGTTATATTTAAGAAAAGATTTTAATATGAAGGCTCTTAAAAAGTAGCTATGCAATAAGGTGGAAAATAAAATAATACACAGTCTTAGGTGTAATATTCTTATTGTATTAAGAAAGTAGTTTTATGTTCACTGTTTTAAATTCTAAAAGTAAAGTAAATTTACTGTATAATATAATGCAAGGTGATGTGAGGGGAGGGGGTCAGTACTGATATTGACACATATCTGATAATTTAATCCAGAAATATGGAAAGCAAATTTAAATATACATACAAGTAATATCATTGCTTAAAGAATCTGTGTATTATGAAGTGGTTAGAAGAAGCTGAAAATATTTGGAAGAAGAAAATTCTTTGCGTATGCTTTTTTATAAAGAGTACAGATACTTTTCAGGGATAGTTCAATAGACCTTCATAAATTTAGAGATTAATAACTTCTCCACTGCATTTATTACCCTTCTTCTCTATAAAACATAAAGGCCAAGGTAGGGGCTATATGCCAATATATGTTGAGTGAATACTTGCCTGAACACAAATGTTAATATATTTACTTCTTCATATATTATTTTCTTACCATTCGATTCATATCAGTCTCCTATAATTCTTCTAAGATTCAATAAAATGTTATTGATTCTTTCATATTATAGTGCAGTTTGCTCTGTCTCCGTTGCTCTAGTCTGAGCCTTTGAAAAGGAAACAAGCCATGCTCTCCCTGCAGAGGGACTACCTGATGCCTGACTGGTATGGTGAACTTTTTAAACATTTGTTCAGGAGTTCTCTGCATATTGATACTTGGATAAAAGCACGGATTTTAATCTAGAAATGATTCTTCTCTTATAAAATCACTTAAAGAAAAACAATCTAAGCAAAACAGCGTAAAGAAGGTAGAAATAGGGAAGTAGGAGAGGAAGAAGCTGCACGTAGTGGTTATTGAAGAGGCTACTGTCACTTAATATAATTTTCAAACATCTTCTAAATGATTAATTTTTTTCATATTTTTAACTTTCACTAATTAATACTGTGTGACTAATTTCTTACCGAGGTGAAGTAGGTAGGCACTACTGTTGATATATCTGTAAATGTTATTTAAAAGAAAGAAAGCCACCAAGTCAGACTCCTTTTGCACTTTCTCTTTCTTCCTTCTTGCCTGGCCTGATCAGTCCTTCTATGGCTATTTTCTAAGTGTGATGAGAAGAGCTGTTAAGTGTTCTTAGTCTGAAGTTCTTTGAGTACTTGAAATTTGTTTTTGTGTCTGCAGTAGTTCAGTCATAACTCAGGGAGGTTATAAAGGCAGTGAAACTTTTTATTTTTAGTACAGTCCTACAGATGAGGTCTAGTTTGTGTGTCGTATTACATTCAAGCAATATTGCAATGCTCTAAGGTCATTTCAATCCAAAAGTAACAATTTATGAATCACCATATCATTAGTGCTCAGTTATAGATAATGGAAATCATTTTAGGTATTTAAATCAGAAAGAATTTCACTATTGAGAATGAGATGCTTGCACCATTGTTCAAAAGGTTGGAAAAACAAATTCTGTGTGCACCTTCCAGAATATCATGGCAGATCTGGCCAAAAAGGAAATTGCCACATTGTTGTAATCAGCAATTGTTGTAATCAGGAAGCTCTTTCAGTCACAACTGTTCAAAAATGACTGCGGGCTCTACAACATGTCTTAGCTGCAATAGGAGGATTCGAATGAACTCTCAGGGTGGCTGGTCCTGGAGCCATAACCTGTGTGCTAGCACCACAAAAGTAAAATGGATATCCCATTGGTGCTATGTCCTCACTTAACTCTGGTCTGAATTCAAGTCTTAGGGAAATATCTTCTAAATTAATTCCAGAAATTAGCTGTAAAGGAGCCTAGGAAATACAAGTTTTGGTTCTCTTATGAATACAGTCCAGCAAGGTACACAAGAAGTTCCAACAAATGTGCAGCCAGTTGATTTACCACATCTACTGCAGTCACTTAAGTCTGACTTACTAGAGCATTTAATAAGATAATGATAGGAGTTTTTAAAAGAAAGAGATCTATTTTTATATTCTAAACTCTTATCTATACCCAAACTAAAAATCCCATCCTTCAGATATAATTTGCTGTCTACCTCAATTTCCTGTAATAAAATGTTGTGCCTTTGCAAGTGATGGATATATAGGAATGCTTTAGTTCCCAGCCATGACTAGAGGTCTTTCTTCTGCGATCATTTGTAAAACAAATTGGTTCCCTACAACTTACGCATCAGTTAGAAGTGGTTTTCATGTAAGGCTTCTCTTTCCAAGGCACTCAGGGTGTGCTTGAGTCCTGTTAGGGAAAAGAAAAATAGAAGGATCAAGAAAATAAACACATTAAAATCATAATCAAATGAGGTGTGAAAATTATAATTTAGAAACTGAATTTTTAAAAAATTGTTAAAGCAAATTACTACCCCAAGATGAAAGAAAAACTCAGCCATATGGCAAAGTCAAAAAAAGTTTGAAAACATTACATTGCCAAATCCAAGTAAAAGTTTTATTAAATTAGGAAAAACTAATGATAGAAAGTCATTTTCCTCATCCTGGTAATCATAAAAATGGAAAACTCAGGACAAAGCTATCCACAATATCTAATATATTCTGCACAAATACATTTTTAAAAGTATGACAGTCTACAGAAGGAACATTTCTGCTGTTACTTACATATTTGAGGAAAAAATGATTTTAAGTTCTTATTGAGGTACTTATGCTAAACAGATGACAAAATACTCTGCTGTCAGCCTTCCTACAAAATCGCTTTTATTCTCATGCATCTCAGTAGGAAACATTTAAATCAAAGAATGTGATTCTTTTTGTGAAATAGAGATATGTAGCAAGCATTTATGAGGGAGAGAGGTGGGCACGAATTGTATTCAATCTGGCTTTTCTTAGCAAAGAAACTGTTGCCCTCTATCTTAACATGATAAAGTGAATAACGAACTGTAATGAATCAGGACTTCTATGAGGAAGGGCTCTTGAAATAATAGTCTCAGTCCTAAAGCCTAGTGTCTTTTACCTCGTGATGGATAGAGACAATAGAACTGTCAAAATGTTTCTTGGGTAGAATTTTATCTCCATTTACATAACAAAACACATTCTTACATTTTAGGGAGAACAAAGTGTGTAAAAGAGAGGAGAAGCATGTGGACCACTTATTTATGTATTTAAGCACAAGAGATGTTTATGAGTTAAAATCAGAAGAGACAGATTTATGTGGGAGAATGAAGGTCCTCCTGATGAAGTAGAGTTGATTAACCTGTATGTTTGTTTGCTGTTATTGGAATATATACTCTTCAAAATTGAGAAACAAGATAAACATGCTGAAAGGAATAGGAAGAGGCTAAAGACCCTCAAAATTACTCCTTTCACATGAAATCCTTTCAAAATATACAAATAGGAAATTGAACTAACAGACACTATGAAATACTCTGGAGCATAAAATAGGGAACATAGGTTATGCTTACATCATGTCAGGCATATCACCAAGGGCTTTACATAGACAAATTCATTTAATACTTCTGACAAGACTATGAAGAAATTAGATGAGTTTCCTCTAGCCTACTGATGCAAAGCTGAGGGAGAGATGTGTCAGTTGCCCAGAGAAGCACCAGTGGTGACAAAGCCAGGATTTGGATCCTTGCCCTGTCATCACTTGGGCCATGCTTTTAACCACTGCCTCATATTGCCTCTGCAATATTGATGATCTGTAGTGAATTACAGTGTTGTCACTAGCTAAGGGATAGAAAGACTGAAATTGAAACAGTCTGAATTCTTGAGAATATGTCATTGCCTTTAAACTATGCTTGATTCACTCTTCTGACCTTCTGTTCTTACTTAATTCTCTTAATTTGCAGTAAGATGCTTTTCAGAGTTATGGAGGTTTTTTCTTTGCTTCATATATCTTCAAAAGGCAATATGTTAAAAACTATTAGAAATTAAAATAGAAAATATGGAGAGGCCTTGAAATTGGTACTTAAGAGTGAATGTCCCCCAAAAAGATCATCATAAGGTCAAATTTGCAAAGACAATCTTAAATGAACCATGAGATATATTGTCTTTTAAGATGCTCTTCATTTAAATCATGAAAAGAGTTTTTTTTAATTACAGAATTAGCATCTTTAAGTGATCTGCATTTTTAAAAATGAGTACCTGAAGTTCCAATACATATTGTAGACCACTAGTTATTATTTTATGTTAATAATAAAACATCTGTTGAATAGTTATCATATTCTAAATCTGGTACCAAGCAATGGGCATGGAATAATACATTTTACCTTCAGAGGTACCCATTCTTTTTTAAAAGAGACAGAAATAAAAGTCAAAATTACCCAAAAACATATTTTAGCATTACTATTCAATTGCAAATTTATATTACTTCATTGAAATTATGTTTATGTCATTGGGTGTTACCAAACAGAAATAAAAATGTACATGTTTCCTGTAGAGAAACACCAGAATTAATTCAGATTATATTATTACAAAATAAAATAGAAATGGTTATGTTTCTCCAACTTAGTCTTGCTTGATATTTTTGTTCTATAATTTTTATTATGCTACTCAGAAAAGGTAGAGTGGGGTACAATTACAGTAATCCATTACTGTCCTGTCAGCTACTAATAGAAAATGTTTTTCTCAAAAACTCATGAACTGTTAGCACTGAGAACGCAGATAACTTTGATCCGCACTTTCCAATGTTCTTGACAGATGGTCATTGAACACCTTGATCACGTTCAAATGTGAAAGCATTGCTGTTTGAATATATATTCCATTTGTGAATGTCCTAAAGTTTAGAAATTCTAATTTATTTTTCTATGCTCTAAATTGACCTATACAGAATTATTTAATTTTCCTTCAGGATGCAGTTTAGTTCTTTAAATGTTTAAAAATCTATACCTGTATCTATTCCCCTAGACCATCTGCCATTCTCTCTGTTTACACTCCCCCACCGCACTGCTTGCTATCACCCTAGCCTGTTGCATGCTCCCACTTTATGGAACTTGCTCTGGCCATTCTAACTAGACATCATTTCCTCAGATATCTGCTTGGCTAACTCCCTCAGTTCTACACATTTTTTGCTTAAATATTATCTTTTGAGTGAGCTCAAACCTGAATGCTTCATTTAATTTATGAACTACCTACCCTCCAACATCACTCTATAATTCAGATCTCTTTTATACTGTTGGTTTTTGCATAGTACTTATCACCTTGTAATATAAATAACATTTTTTTACTACATTAATTTTAGTTATCGTCTTTCTCCCTTTCTAAAGGATCATTTCCAGGCACTAATGAATTTTTTGTGTATTTTGCTCACTAACACATCCCAAGTATTCTCAAGAATCCCCAAAGAGCATTTGTAACTGAACCTAATAATAATAAGTGAACATTTCACTTGTGCTATATACTTAAACAGGCATTAGACTTTGTTCATCTAAAGATGTTTTTGTCTGTTTCTTTATGTAATTGCATCAAATATATTGCATTAGCTCCTTTTTATAATTCTTTCCATAATGAGGAGATATTAAAAAATGAATATTCTTCATATTAGGTAAGTATTCTTTTATAAATTATTGCTAGGATTAGAAAAAGTAAAAAACCAAAATATAACATGCCAAAACTGGTTATCTGTTTTGCAAATTTATAGGTAATTTTGTTGTTGATCTCTTCTTGTCTTTCTTCTAAAGTAAAAAACATTGCCTGGGTAAGAAGAATAATATGAGATTGCTGAAACAGATTATGGAGAAACATGACATAAACAGATCAACTATTCAAAATATATGGCAGGTAGCTAAGAAATATTAAACTTCAATTAAAATTCCAGATTGAAGTTTACCTGCAAGCATTAGTTGTGTTTCTTTGATGACAGTTACAAATGCCATTAAAACAGATAAATGGCATCAGCTAATAAGAAAAAAATTCCTTTTGATAATAAATTCCAGATTAAATTCTGCCACTTACTAGTTATTGTGTATAACCTATTAGCTATACTATGTGAGCAATGAAAGGTGAATGTTCTCTGTCAGAAAATATACATCTGTAAGTGCCATAAACTGGAAATGCTTAATTTCAAGGATAACAATATTTCTGATGCTATATTTAAATTAGAGTAAAGGAAAGAGGGAACTAATGGTTATAGAGCAACCTGACCAGTTGATCCTAATGTTTTCAGAAATTACCATAGATTTCAGTAACTTAAATGTGGAGGATGGATACATGCATTCAATCACTGCGTTTTCTGAAACCAAATACCAATGATGTTTAGAGATTTCTTCCAAACAATGAGAATACTTTCGCAAGTATCCAGCATCCTCTGAATGCAGTGAGAACAGGAATAAATTAAGTTTGCCAAGTGTGTTGATCTCAGCTTAGTTTATGTAACTAAATCTAAAGCTCTTTATGTAATATTATTATATAAGAATGTAATCAATCTGCAAATAGATATACAGATAATATGTACAAATTACCTGTTATAACTGAATTCCAAGGTTCATTTTTATATTATGCACCACAATGAGAATTATATGAAAATATCTAATTTTATATTACTAATATACTCAAACACAGTGCATGTTATTAACTAAAAGAATCTCCTCTTTGTAAGATATTTCCATTTGCTTCTTCATTAAAAAACATAAGCAAAGAAAAAATTCCTTCCTATAAGGAGTATGGTATAATGAGTATATTTTTCCACTAATTACTTCACAGGAGTCATCATGCCGTAGATTAGGAGAGGTAATATTGAACAATACTGAATAGAAAATAATATTGAATATTGAAATAGCAAGGTAATACTGAAGTGTGTTAGTATTAAAAAATTAAAAACTATCAGAGGAAAAGTTTGGACAGAGTATAAGATGAATAAGAAGTTATTTAGAGTTATAAATTAATCTGACAAAATTATAAAAGCTGAGACAAACAAAAAAATTCTTGCCCAGGGAGGAGGATGAAATGAACTCAAAATGTTAAAGCCCATTTTGTTAAGATTCCTAATGCTGCAGAATCTTTCATTTGTCTTGAAGTGGAATGTATATACAGAATGTGCATATTGTCCCAAGTATTCTCCTCTTTCCCAGCCTCCTAAGACCCATCAGCTCTAGTCAAGCAAGTTCTTCAACCTTAACTCTGTTCGATACCTAAAAGAAAAAAGAGAAGTCAGATATTGACTTGAATAGAGAAGGACTATATCCCAACTACAAATAGGAGCATAAAAATAATGTGGAGAGAAAACAGCAGGGAATGAGCATCTCAAGAGCAAATTGAGGAGGGGATGGAGCCTAAGTAGATAGTAAAATAATGGACAGTAGAGGGGAAGCTTGGGATAAAATAAAATGATTACATTTGTATGTAAACACACACAAATACATATGTAAACATATAGACACATACATCTGTATGGCTGCAGATTAAAAGAAAAGATAGAAGTGTTACATATTGACATCCGGTTGACAAACATGATTCAGTATCCACTCTAGTGAAACACACTGTGAAGATGTTGGGTGTGTTGTCAATAAAGCAGACAGGTCCTGATCCTCTTAGAGTTCACAGTGTAGCAGACAGGACATACTTGAAAATAGCAAATAAAACCTTATGAGTAACAAAACGGCAGAACGGAGAAATTGATGGTGCTATGGTATCATATAATAAGGAGATTCAGTCTTATTTACTAGAAAGAGTAGTGATTAATAACCTGTAGAATTGGAATTTCAGCTGAAATCTAAACGGTGAAGAGGTAAAGAGAAGACTCCCGGTGTGGGGATTCTGTCAGTTGCTGCATATGTTATTCCGTTTATGCATTGTGTCACTGGGAAAACAACTACAGGGTGGGTTCAGGGACCTATTGGACTCACTGTGAGACAGGTCTGAGCTAAAACTCCGTTGACCACCTGATTTCCTTAAGTCCCTACACAGTGGGAAATCTCTTTGTTTCTTAACATATCCCACTGGTTCAAGTTTGGGAACTGATTGAGGAGAACTGTTTTTATGATTGGAGTTAAACTTGTGTTAACATTTTTTCCTTGCCTCTCATTTCCTTCTTATCTGACTTTAAATTTTTATCTGCCTCCACTACTCTTTTTAAAGTTATGGATGACTTCTTGCTCTTCGATTTTATCAATCTTATCTGCCCCCTTAGTCGCATTCCACACAGCTGGACCTCTCTGTTTCTTAACACATCCCACTGTATTTCACTGACAGCTAAAGAGATTTTAGCAAAATGTACATTTGATTGTGAAATCCCACTACTCAAAGCCCTTTGAAAGCTTCCTGTACCCTGAGGATAAAGTTCTAAATCGCTAAAAGTCTCTTCATGTGACCATCTCTCTTCACTCTAATTACATGCTCTTTTGTGGTTGGAAAAAATATATACCTGAAATATGAGCTGTTTCAAAATAACGTATCAAGTAAAATTATCTCCAAAATAAACCAGAAATATTTGAAATACATGAAATCTCATTTTACATTAAAGCAAACATGTAAAAACATTAATCAAAATCTGACATGGCTCATTGAGAGTACCTAGTGAATAAGAAAAGCGGTTTAGAAGAAAACTTAAGGGCAACAAAACCAGCAGATAATTGATGAGTGGAAGAAGTTTAAAAAACTGTAGATTTAAAGAGAAGGCTCTAGGTTCACGAATTAGAGACAGCAACCCCCAGATCTGAGAAAAAAAAAGGGGGGGAAATATTGCCTGGAGGAAAAAAAAAGTATTGTTAATCAATTCTGACACAAAATTATGTTGAATCCATCCCCCTTCAGGCTTCACTAAGAAATTAGGTAATTTCCCCATTAAATCCATTTCTGCTCCCTGTCCCCATCAGGAATTCCTATGGAAAATTTAATATACCCAGTAATAATATGCAGATACCACAACCACAGTCATTAAAGAATTCACCAGAATCTCATTATCATGAAAAAGAAAATGTTAAATGAAGGAAATTAGCAGTGTTGAGGACCAAAGAATGTTTTTGAAGTTATGGAAATAAATGCACAATTGAATTGAATGTAAAGAGATGGATCCAGTAGACGGAGATACTGATAATGATGGGAGACTGAAAAAAAATAAAGGTGAAAACAAGAGACAGGAAGGAATGGGAATCAGAATAAAGAAGGAAGGACAAATATCACTCAGCTCATACCAAGTAGTGTTTTACTTTAAAGAAGAGATAAGGCATGGATTTCTTCTGCTATTTGTTTAGTCCGTGGGGAAAAGATATTCCTGTGATTTCTTTGTAATATTGAAGTTGCATTGTCTAAGTGCTGCAGGGTAACTTATATAAAAGAGCTGGTGTGGTGTGTGTGAAAGCAGAGCAGTGGCCGCCCAGGAGGGAGCTTTCTCACCTTGACATCGTCAGGCCATTTCATCTAACACTTGACGACACCACACTTGGCAGTCATGTCATCACTCGCTTTCTCCAGGCATTTAGGGATGTCATTAGGCCTTGGGCTTTTTGTAGCAAGAAAGGATATATACTTTGCACTTTTTCTCATGTCGTATTTGGCAGCCTTTCTGTAAATTGCTGCAGTATTCTCATCTGCCATACACCAATGAAATCTGAGAAAGGGACAAGCACTGTAGATACTGCAGTGGAACCAGGTTTTTAAGCTGAAAGGAGATACAAACTCTCAGACATCACAATTGCTTTTAAAGTGCTTTCCTTCATGGCATTAAAGTCTATATCTATGGAAAGGTAAAAGTATCAAAGATAAATATAGAGACAGATGTGTGTGCCTATGGACAGAAGTGAAAGGAAGTGAAAGGAAAATGTATAATACAAAATAAAATGTTGAAAATGAAGAAAACAAACAGAAATTTATAAAGAGGAAGGGGGAAAAGTCAGTGATTCACAAATAGAGAAAAAAGGAAAGATGCATCAGGCAATCTGGAGGACCTCTAATGCTCTATTGAATAAAATCAGTCTCCCCTGTTTAATAATTTTATTTTGATTTTATTTGTTATTTGTTGATTTTATGTATGTTATATATATATATATATGTTAAATATATTAAATATATATATAGAGAGATATACTACATATATTTGTGTGTGTGTTGGTTCAGGCTTTATTATCAGAATATGTACAAATTAACTAGTTAACATATGGAAATCAGATTTTGATGGTGCAGCAAAACACAGAGCACCAAGGTAATAAAATTAATTCTCTTGATTTATAAAGGTATTTATAAGTTATATTTGTGTACACCTTTCTATCTAATTATCCTGTCAGTCGTGGGGAATGTACAGGACAAGTGTTGTATACGATAAATAAGAAAATTGAGACCTGAGACAAAGCACTGGTAACAGTGGCAATGGGACTAGAAAACTTCGTCCTCCCATCCGGGCTTCTTAACCATTTTCACAGCACACCTCCACCTACATCACGAAAAGCACATGGGGGTGAGAAAAGGAGTGTTATACACAAACAAACAAGCACGTAAAACTAAAACATGACAGTAAAAGCATATGTATACTCCCCAGACATATCACAGTGATCCCCCTGAATACTTTTTTTTCTGAGAAGAAAAAGCTGTAAATGACAGAAAGTCTGTGTGCAATATGCAAAGGGAGAGTGGGCAATAGGTGTGATTCTCCTGCTCAATGTGAGATCACAGTTCTCCAGAGAAACAAAACAGATACACACACACACACACACACACACACACACACACTCACACACGTATATATGTGTATATATATATATATATAAATGGAGAGAGGGAGAGAGAGATATTGATTTATTATATCATTATAAATTGGCCCCCATGATCATGGAGGCTGGCTAGTCCAAAAACCTGCACTGTGGACCAGCAGCAGGCTGGAGACAGAGAGAGCCAGTGTTAGACGTCCAATGCAAAGCCGGCAGATGGAGACCCGGGAGAGTCTGCACATGAAGTCTGAAGGCAGAGAATTCTCTGTTGCTAAGAGAGGCCGGACTTCTTGTTCTATTCAGGCTTTCAACTGATTGGGTGAGGCACCCACATTATGGAGGGCAATTTGCTCTATCAAAAGTTTACTTTTAAATGTTAATCTCATCGAAAAATACTCTTAAAGTTGACACATGAAATTAACCATCACAAAGGGTATATCGTCAATAGGAAGCTAAATATCCATAGATGAAATTATACCTTGCTCTGTCATTTCCAATTTGCTTTTAAAAAATTAATTTACTAAACATTTACTGAGTATCTATTGAGTGTCATGCCTGCTTCAGGCTTTAGTGATGCAGCAGTGAAGCTGATAGACAAGGCCCTGACCCTCGTGCATTTTATGGGGCCATCATAAACAGCAATTTAAATCTGGGGCAATAGCATTTGAATGGTTTGTATTGTTTAAAGCAAAAGGCCTCTTTCCCCAATGTGCACATATGACCTACTTCCTCAGGGACAGGCTCTTCCTTTGACATTCTGAGTAACACAAGCCCTTTGGCAATTTATGACAGATGGAAGCATTTACCAGTGGTTAGTGAAACGTATATCTCTGAATACCTGCCCTGGGAGAAGGCAGAATTAAACATTTTTACAAGATTTTATATTTTGTATCAACTTGTAATGAGATAATTTTTACCAAGAGACTTCACAGGAAGACATAACTTATTTAATAAAGTGCTACTTATAGTAAATTGTCTTTCAGAATTGAGAACAACTTTTGAGAGGAAATATTACATATATATATATATATATATATATATATACATATTGTATTTTGTAATATATATTTGCTCCAAGAGTAAAAGCATTTACTAAACTAAAAAATTCATTTTGATTGTTTTGTGGGGTTTGAGATATTAAATTATTTAGTATTAATAAATTTTATATGAAGCTGATATTTACTCCTGGAGAAAACTTAAAAACAAATATATTTTATACAGGCATGCCTGTCTATTGAAATATACACCCTCTATATTAGTTTCCTAAGGCTACTGTAACAAATTACCACAAACTTTGATGTCTTAAAACAATAGAAATTATTCTCTCACATTTCTGGAGGCTGGAAGTCCTAAATCAATAGCACTATACTAAAATCAAGGTATCAGAAGAACAATTCCCCCAGAGGCTCTAGTGGCGAATCCATTGCTTGCCTTTTATTGGTTTATGTTGGCTGATGAGATTCCTTGGATTGTGGTCACATCACTTCAGTCTTCAAGGCCATCATTCTCAAATCTTTCTTTTCTTCATTTTCTTATTGATTTCCTCCCTCTGTGCCTGTATAAAATCACCTTCTGCCTTTATCTTGTAAGAGTACTTGTGATTGCACTTAAAGCCCATCTGGATAATTAAGGATAATCTGTCTCAAGATCCATAACCTAATCATATTGGCAAAGATGTCTTCTCCTTATAAATTAATATTTGTAGGTTCTGAGCCTTAGGACCTGAAATCTTTGGGAGGCAATTATTACTCAGCTTATCACAACTTCCTTGTAACACGTGATTAAGTTTCATTTTCATTAATAGGTCAGAGAAGCTAAATAGATTATGGTCCTATAACAAATGATTTCAAGATAAAATACAAATGTTTATTTTTCTTTCATGCTACATACTCATTACAGTATCCTCACACAGAGACTCAGACTGACTGAGCCTTTATTCTTGGAAATATAGCCTGGCACAGAAAGGAAGGAACTGTGTGAATGCACACCACCATCTTTTCAAGACTCCATCTGGAAGCTCACATTTCACTGATGACTCCTAACCGTTAGAGGTCCCACTGTGTGCCTAAGAAGTGAAGATTGCTAAATCTTGGTGAATAGGTCTATCACAGTGATTTTTGGGTATTTCAGGTAGAAAGCTCAATATAATATACAAACAATTGATTTCGGGTAAAAGTTAAAAATAAGCTGAAATTATTTAGAATAATATGGTTTACCTTCAGCTTAATTTGAAGATTTTACTTTAAGATTTTAAATAGAAATTTAGAAAATACCATATTACTTTTAATGTACTATCTCTTGAATACCATAAACTATATACAGAAAACGTGGATGATTTTCTTGTAATTGGTATTGGATCAAAGCTCAAAGATAATTGATCTAGGTACTGCTATGTGTGTAAGCTCAAACATGTCCTTGAATGATGGAGGAAGATGCAATATTGTTGCATTCAACAGTATGAATAACAACCCTTTGTAAAGATTTTGATGTTTGTCTTTGAGTTGCTTTTTCAGCGGAAAGAGGATAGAGAATATAGGTTTTTATGTAGGGTCAAAGAAAGGGCAGTGGCCAATGAAAACGGATATTAATTATTGAAGTGTTCTAAAGCTCAGTAGAACTTGAAATCAGTTTTAGGTATTTGCAGTAAGGTCGGGTCCCTAAGGGAAAGCTTGAAATGCTGCTTTTGGTTGGAGAGCATTCACTAAGGATGTGCCCTCAGCATTTGTGAAGAGACCCACACTTACTGTGTCATCTTGACAGAGGTTGTAGGAAATGAAAGTCTTTTATATAAAGGAAGTTGATGACATGATTTATATGAAAGCATGTTATAAACTAGAAAGTGCTATACAAATGTAGACTCCTTTACCCCTGAAATTTAATATATTAATTCATTGGAATATCTCAGAATTTATAGATCAAATATATAGAACAAATGCACTTTTAAAAATATTTTTATTAAGGTATGATTGATATACACCCTTATGAAGGTTTCACATGAAAAAACAATGTGGTTATTACATTTACCCATATTATCAAGTCACCCCCCATACCCCAATGCAGTCATCGTCCATCAGTGTAGTAAGATGCAACAGATCCACTATGTGCCTTCTCTGTGCTACACTGTTCTCCCTGTGATCCCCCACACCATGTGTACGAAACATAATACCCTCAATCCACTTCACCCTCCCTCCCCACCGGCCCTCCCACATCCCTCCCCTTTGGTAACCACTAGTTCATTCTTGGAGTCTCTGAGTCTGCTGCCATTTTGTTCCATCAGTTTTGCTTCATTGTTATACTCCACAAATGAGGGAAATCATTTGGCATTTGTCTTTCTCTGCCTGGCTTATTTCACTGAGCATAATGTCCTCCAGCTCCATCCATGTTGTTGCAAATGGTAGGATTTGTTTTCTTCTTATGGCTGAATAATACTCCATTGTGCATATGTTTCTTTCTTATGACTGAATAGTATTCCATTGTGTATATGTAACACCTCTTCTTTATCCATTCATCTACAGATGGACACTTAGGTTGCTTCCATATCTTGGCTATTATAAAAAATGCTTCAATAAACATAGCGGTGCATATGTCTTTTGGAATCTGAGAAGTTGTTTTCTTTGGGTAAATTCCAAGGAGTGGAATTTCAGGGTCAAATGGTATTTCTATCTTTAGTTTTTTGAGGAACCTCCATATTGCTTTCCACAATGGTCCAACTAGCTTACATTCCCACTAGCAGTATAGGAGGGTTTCCTTTCTCCTCATCCTTGCCAGCAGTTGTTGTTCTTAGTCTTTTCAATGCTGGCTATCCTTACTGGTGTGAGGTGATATTTCATTGTGGTTTTAATTAGCATTTCCCTTATGATTAGTGATGAGGAGCATCTTTTCATGTGTCTGTTGGCCATCTGAATTTCTTCTTTGGAGAACTGTCTCTTCATATCCTCTGCCCATTTTTTAATCAGGTTATTTGCTTTTTGGGTGTTGAGGCATGTAAGTTCTTTATATATTTTGGATGTTAACCCCTTGTTGTATATGTCATTTACAAATACATTCTCCCATACTGTAGAATGCCTTTTTGTTTTGTTGATGATGTCCTTTGCTGTACAAAAACTTTTTAATTTGATGTATTCCCATGAGATCATTTTTGCTTTGGTTTCCCTTGCTTGAGGAGATGGGTCCATGAAGAAGCTTCTCATGCTTATAGTCAGGAGATGTTTGTCTATGTTGTCTTCTAAGACTTTTGTGGTTTTATGACTTACATTCAAGTCTTTAATCCATTTTGAGTTTATTTTTGTGTATGGGGTTATACAAAAAGCCACTTTCATTCTCTTGCATGTAACTCTCCAGTTTTGGCAACACCAGCTGTTGAAGAGGCTGTCATTTCTCGATTGTATGTCCATGGCTCCTTTATCATATATTAGTTGACCATATATGGTTGGGTTTATATCAGGGCTCTCTAGTCTGTTCCATTGGCCTATGGGTCTGTTTTTGTGCCAGTATCAAATTGTCTTGATTACTGTGGCTTTGTAGTAGAGCTTGAAGTTGGGGAGCTTAATTCCCCCTGCTTTATTCTTCCTTCTGAGGATTACAGACCAATATCCCTGGTGAGCATAGATGCAAAAATACTCAACAAAATATTTGCAAACTGAATTCAAGGTCTTTTGTGTTTCCATATGAATTTTAGGATGATTTTCTCTAGTTCACTGAAGAATGTTGTTGGTATTTTAATGGGACTTGCATTGAATCTATAGATTTGCTTTAGGCAGGATGGCCATTTTGACAATATTAATTCTTCCTATCCTTGAGCACCGAATGTGTTTCCATTTATTGGTATCTTCTTTAATTTCTCTCATGAGTGTCTTGTAGTTTTCAGAGTATAGTTCTTTCACTTCCTTGGTTAGGTTTATTCCTAGGTATTTTATTCTTTTTGATGCAATTGTGAATGGAATTGTTTTCCTGATTTCTCTCTCTGCTAGTTCATTGTTAGTGTATAGGAATGCCACAGATTTCTGTGTATTAATTTTGTATCCTGCAACTTTGCTAAATTCAGATATTAGATCTAGTAGTTTTGGAGTGGATTCTTTAGGGTTTTTTATGTACAATATCATGTCATCTGCAAACAGGGACAGTTTAACTTCTTCCTTGCCAATCTGGATGCCTTTTATTTCTTTGTGTTGTCTGATTGGTGTGCCTAGGACCTCCAATACTATGTTGAATAACAGTGGGGAGAGTGGGCATTCTTGTCTTGTTCCTGATCTTAAAGGAAAAGCTTTCAGCTTCTCGTTGTTAAGTATAATGTTGGCTGGGGGTTTATTGTATATGGCCTTTATTAAGTTGAAGTACTTGCTCTCTATACCCATTTTGTTGAGAGTTTTTATCATGAATGGATGTTGAATTTTGTCAAATGCTTTTTCAGCATTTATGGTGGTGATTATGTGGTTTTTGTCCTTCTTTTTGTTGATGTGGTGGATGATGTTGATGGATTTTCAAATGTTGTGCCATCCTTGCATCCCTGGCATAAATCCTACTTGATCATGATGAATGATCTTTCTGATGTATTTTTGAATTTTGTTTGCTAATATTTTGTTCAGTATTTTTGCATCTATGTTCATTAAGGATACTGGTCTGTAATTTTCTTTTTTTGTGGTGTCTTTGCCTGGTTTTGGTATTAGAGTAATGCTGGCCTCATAGAATGAGTTTGGAAGTATTCCCTCAACTTCTAGTTTTTGGAAAACTTTAAGGTGGATTGGTATTAGGGCTTCACTAAACATTTAAAAAGTTCAGCACTAAAGCCATCTGGTTCAGGGATTTTTTTCAGGTAATTTTTTTATTACCAATTCAATTTCATTGCTGGTAATTGGTCTGTTCAGATTTTCTGTTTCTTCCTGGGTTAGTCTTGGAAGGTTGCATTTTTCTATAAAGTTGTCCATTTCTTCTAGGTTTTCCAATCGGTTTGCATATAATTTTTCATAGTATTCTCTAATAATTCTTTGTATTTCTATGGTGTCTGTAGTGATTTTTCCTTTCTCATTTCTGATTTTTGTTTATGTCTGTAGACTCTCTTTCTGTCTTAATAAGTCTGGCTAGAGGTTTACCTATGTTGTTTGCTTTCTCAAATAAATAGCTCTTCCTTTAGTTGATTCTTTCTCTTGTTTTATTCTTCTCGATTTTATTTATTTCTGCTCTAATCTTTATTATGTCCCTCCTTCTACTGACTTCGGGCCTCATTTATTCTTCTTTTTCTCATTTCATTAATTGTGAGTCTAGATTGTTCATATGGGATTGTTCTTCTTTCCTGAGGTAGGCCTGTATTGCAACATAGTTCCCTCTTAGCATGGCCTTCTCTGCATGCCATAGATTTTGCGGTGTTAAATTATTGTTGTCATTTGTCTCCATATATTGCTCAATTTCTGTTTTTATTTGATCATTGATCCACTGATTATTTAGGAGTATGTTGTGAAGCCTCCATGTCTTTGTGGGCTTTTTGTTTTCTTTTCATAATTTAATTCTAGTTTCATACCTTTGTAATCTGAGAAGCTGGTTGGTACAATTTCAATCTTTTTGAATTTACCAAAACTCTTTTTTTGGCCTAGTATATGATCTATTCTTGAAAATGCTCCATGTGCACTTGAGAAGAATGTGCATTGTGTTGCTTTAGGTTGTAGTGTTCTGTAGTTGTCTGTTGGGTCCATCTGTTCTAATGTGTCCAGTGCTTCTGTCTCCTTACTTATTTTCTGGCTGGTTAATCTGTCCTGTGGAGTGAGTGGTGTGTTGAAATGTCCTAAAATGAATGCATTGCATTCTATTTTACCCTTTAATTCTGTTAGTATTTGTTTCACATATGTAAGTGCTCTTGTGTTAGGTGCATAGATATTTATAATAGTTATATCTTCTTGTCGGACTTACCCTTTTTCCATTATGTAATGTCCTTCTTTGTCTCTTGTTATGTTGTTTTGAAGTCTATTTTATCTGTAACAAGTACTGCAACTCCTGCTTTTTTCTCCCTATTAGTTGCATGAAATATATTTTACCATTCCTTCACTTTTAGTTTGTGTATGTCTTTGGGTTTGAAGTGAGTGCCTTGTAGGCAGCAAATGGATGGGTCTTGTTTTTTTTTTTTATCCATTCAGTGACTCTATGTCTTTTGAATGCTGCATTTAGACCATTTACATTTAGGGTGATTATCGATAGGTGTGTATTATTGCCATTGCAGGCTTTGGATTCATGGTTACCAACAGTTCAAGGGTAACTTCTTTACTATCTAACAGTCCAACTTAACTCACTTAGTATGCTATTACAAATGTGAACTTGTTTTTCATTCTTTTTTTGCTTTTAGATATTCTCTTAGAACTGAGTACGCCAGCACTAGCCATGTCCATTTTGCTATTTCCTATCTAAAAGTCAGTAAAACATTGTTTTACTTAAATTCTGAATAGTTTGTTGTTGGGAAATATAATTGTACATTTTGGACAGAATCATAAATTCTTTGAATCACCAGGAAAGGGGCAGATCAGCTGTAGTGAATGCCAAACCTAGTTTAGCACTAAGCAAAAGCAAAAAAGAATCAAATGAGTAATTAAGAGGCATGCTTAATTTGCTGAAAGAAGTCTGTGAGGCCAGGAGAAATTCTTAAGTTGTAACCACCTCTCTTTGCTCCTTCAGCTAAGGAAAACTAATGACTACTCTAACCTACTCCTAAACAATTGTGTGCTGTGAAAAAATTTACTGTGATCCAAAAAAAATTTCTTCCAGCCTAAGAAGTATAACTTTATACTTCCCCTATATGAATCTATTACAAAGACTCTTTCTAGGAAAAGTTATGTCACTCAATAATTAATGAAATAGAGAAAATAAGTATATAGGATTTTTCTTACAAGGAAAAGAAAAAAGGATGAGAGAAATATACAGAGAAATGGAAAATCAGAAAATTCCAGAATTCTCATCAGAAATATGTTTTGAACAAAGAAACTGAGTCCATATGTCATCATCCTTCAGAACAATGTATTTCCTTGTCATATACACTAAGAGCTCAAAGTCTTATACAAAACAAGTATGGTGGAACAATAAAAGATAAAATATTTTACTTTGTAATATCTAAAAATGGGAATAAAAATAATAATCATGGAAATGAATGCCACTTTGGGAGCAGCAGAACTGGCACTGTGAACAAACTGTTAAGGATATGGAGAAAAACCTTGAGATGAGAAAGGAAATGAATAATGACTTAAAAGGGATTTGAAAGAAAATGGTTGATGTGGAATCTGTTCCAAAGTGTTCTAACGTATGAATAATTGGTGTCTCTGCCAGAAAGAAATAAAATAATGGAAGAGAAAAAATCCTAATAGTATAATTCTATATATTTCCCAGTCATAAAGGGAAGCATAAAAAGTTGTATAGTCCAGCAATTCTACAAATTTATTCCATAAATTTATACTAAATAGATAGTAATACATTAGCAAAATGATGTGTGTGAACTAAGGCTCACAGGAGCAATGTCAATATAATAAAATAATGTATATAATTTCTGTAACTACAACTTTTTAAATGATCTATGAAACCTTTATACAATGTCATACTACTGAGATGTTTAATATGGAAGTTCTACAGAACTAATTTGGAAGATCTCCAAATCATATTTTTGGTTGAAAAAGAATGCTAGAGAACTAGAAGTATGTGCAAATGTGTACATTTCTGCCTGTTTATGTATATGTTCATACACACACACATTGTGTTAGTTCACTTCCTCTGAGTAGAAGACAACCATGCAGAATTAGTTGCATAAAACATTTATTGGGAAAAGAAACTTCTGAGGAGAAAAGTGGGAGGAGCCATATGTGGTAGGGAGCATTTTGAGACTGTAATGCAGTTCATCCTCTATGAAGAATGTAAAGGAAAAAAGGGTTGGGTTGTAAGAGTGACAGACTACAACACAGTTTTAAATTGGTGGAGACTCCTCAAGTCAAAGTTACCCAATGGAGGTATCCTATCTCACAAAATACAGGCCTGTGTGCTCAACGTAGGCTAGAAGTAGTCCATGGGGCATCAGCTATCTCTGCTACTGAATTCAGAGGGCAGTGCTTGGGACTGTTACACTGTCAAAGTTATACTCCCTGAAGCAGGAGACTTCAATGGCACATTTTCATGGCTGCTGCAATTCTCCGTTTTATGAAAAAGATATATTTTACATACAAGTTCAGGAATAGCTCCTCCATAGCTCTTCCATGAGCCTCTCTTTCTGAAGAAAAACCTAGCAGACAGCTCTGGTATTGTGTTTGGTCTTGGGGTTACAACTGTACTCATCCATTCTCTCCTGTATATCATCCATGCTGAATATCACTTATCATCAGCTGTCACCTCGGCATGTCTTGTTGGCTTACCAAATAGTGTGACCGAAAACTTCATTTTCAAGGTGTCATTCTATTTTCAGAATGGAGCTGTTGCACATGTCAATTAATAGTTACAGTAGAACAAGGGAATGTCAGTAGGCAACTGGATTTGTCAGCTGGGTTTCAAACATCCTCCTCCTCCATTGTAGCAACTCCACCTCTTTCTGCTGTGCAGAATTAATTATCCCTGCCAGTATGGTCATTCTCCTTCTTACCTATTTCCTTCTGAACCTAAGGAGTCCTAGAAAACCCTGATGTCACTTATGGTTTGTAATCCAGTGGAATACTGTGTCTCCTTACAAGAGTGTGTCCCCTCTGTGAACTAAGATCTCCAATCTTGAAGAGGGCAGGGGTGTAGGGAGAGAAAATACACTTTCTCTAATGGCTCATTAGGAATAACAATAACTTGAGCCATACCTGCTTCTCATTGATTCCAGGATCTATATAATCTTCCTCTTGGGGACACAGCACCATATACATCCTTATATTTAATGTATATAATTTACTCTGAAGCATGGCATTCCATATTGTCTCACTTCTGCTTCTGAGATAATAATTCAACTGTGCATTTAAAAAGCTGTTCCAGACTTTTATGGGGCCAGTTATTTCCAGATGGTGCATTGTGTGACTCAGTCCACTGTGAAGTTAGTCCCATGATCATATCCTATGTTGTGTCAGATTCCATGCCTGTAGATCAGGTATTCTGTAAGCTCCTGTATAGTGGTTTTGGTTCACTCTTTAAAAGCAGAAAAGGCAAATGCATGCTCATAACTGTATCTCTCCTGAGTCCAAACTGGATTGAACCCATTATGATCAACTTGACTACAAGTTGCTGGTTGATTCTCTTGAGGAATATTGCCATATTTCATATTCAGTGTTGATCTTTTGTCTGAACTTTGTAATTTTAGACAGAGTAATAGCTAGTAAGAACCTGTGCTGTTGAGTTCCTAGATAGCTTCTGTCTCTATCACCTTGACCTTTGTTGTACCTAAAGGGCACGTTCTGGAATGGTCAATGAAGAAGCTTAGCTAACATCAACTGGCCAGGTATTTTGTCTGTGTGCTTGTTTAGTGCTTTTCTGTGTTATCTAATAGACTTTAACATGTCCTGTAAAATGTTCCTCCTTTGTACCCACTCTCATATATCTATCCACATGCTTGTACCAAGATCTTGTGTTCATTTGTATTTATTTTCTATTGCTACTGTAATAAATTACCACAAACTCAATGGTGTGAACGAACACCAAGTTTATTCTACAGTGCTGTAGCTTTCAACACTGTTCTCCATGGGGGTTAAAATTTCTCTTTGGAAGCTCTAGTGGAGCATCTGTTTCCTTATCTTTCCAGTTTCTAGAGGTTTCCACATTTCTTACCTGTGGCTTCTTGCTCCATCTTAAAAGCTAACAAGATTAGATCTCTCTTAACTATTCTTCTGGAGTTACAACTCCCTCTCAGACAGCAGGAAAGGTTCTTCCCTTTTAAGAATTTATGTGTTTAGATAGGACCCACCCAAATAATGAAGGGTTGCTCTCCCCATCTTAAGGTCCTTAATCTTAATTACATACATCTGCAAAGTCCATTTTGTAATGGACTTTTGTAATATGTAAGGTAATATATTCTCAGGTTACAGAAATTAGGACCTGGGAATCTTTGTGGGTAAGGATTATTATTCTTCCTGCCACACTGGATCAGCAAGCAGTGTGAAAACACTGATTTTCTAGTTCTTTTCTTTCTAGGCCACATAGGCAGCCTTCAGTTACTGTCTAGAAATGCATATGCACCCTCACCTTAGGCCAACTTTCGTCCACCCAATGTGGATGACTAGGTACATTGTTGTTGTTATGTCTATTAGGAAGATTTTTTCATGTCTTTCCACTGGCCTGGGTAGATTTTCTACTATCTATCAAGACTACCCATGAATGTGCCTATAATGCAGCTGCCATTCAATATTTTGTTTCCACCCTGAGAATCTGTCTATAAACCAACCTCAGGTTATTTTTTTCTCTTTCTTCAACTGGTCCCCTCCCCACAATACAGCTGCAAACACTGCTTGGGTACCTTATTATGCAGCTTACTCGTACATCCTCATCATGCTTAGGCAATGTCCATCAAAGAAGGACAAAATACTTCTGCCTTCAGATGGCCTGCTGCTGGACTTACCTGAATTTCTACATTTAGTGCTTCCAACAAAATGCAATTCTTAATGGCCCAGACTTTCTTGGACTGCACTGTGACAGAGAGTTGGAGAGTTAATATAAATCTGAAGCAAAACTGCAAATGCATATTGTCCGTATGGCATAAATGCGAAACTTTTTCTCATCTTCTTATCTAATTGGGATGGAAAAGATAGTATTTACAAGCCAGTGATCACATTACATATACATGATACTTTATTAATGTTTTCTAAGATAAAGAATACAATGCCTGTCAAAGCACTATGACTGAGACTACTATTGGTTAAGCCTGCAATATTCTGTAATCATCTCTAGTAATTTGCTTTCTGCAGGAACCAGTCTGGCAAATGAAGTGGAGATGTGATAGGGACAGGAGGCATTTAATGTTTTAGGTCTTTACTGATAGCACTAATCTATTTGATCTTTTCTTGTAGTCTGAGACTCAATGTGGGAGTTACTCTAACTGCTAAGTATATCCATTCCGATTATGTGCTTGGGGACTTGACAAATGATACTTGGTGGGTTCCTGGACCTGTGGACACACTATAAACTGGAATCTTAGCTAGTATTTCATTCATTACTTGGTCCCTGGAAATTCCCACTCATAACAAAGGAGCAATCATAGCTTTTTGGGTCTCTTAGTTCAAATATTAATTCATATCTTGAATTGAATAGTCCTTGAAATAACTGGGTACTACTCTTTATCCAAGACTGGGAGAATCATCACAATTCGTGTTGAAAGGTCTTTCCTGATATTGACATAGCCACTTCTTCAATTAATTGATTCCAGAACTAAAATCTGGCTGACGTCTGGGACTGAGCAAGTAATTTTGGCTATGGGTTACAGTACACACCTTTAGCCTCCTTCAGATTTTTGTACAAATTGCTAGACCCTAGATTTAATAAAGTCACTTTTCCACAGACCAGCATTGAGAATCTGTGGCAAAGTCCCTCACTGACTAGAATTGTATTAGTTCACTACACTGTGGGTAGGGGAGTATATGAAGTGTGTGTAGTGGTTTACTTTCTTATTGTTGGGGTAGGAGCCAACCATTTTCTTTGAGTGGAACCTAATTTGCTCAGCTTGTCTATATAATCAGTGTCTTTGTTTCTTTGGTAGCAGTTGGACTGTACAATGTAAACCTTTCTGTACCAGTACCATGGAGGTGTGAAGAGCATGGTGTAAAAAGAAAATTACAGATAGATCAATGTTGCTATGGCCTATATTAAAAGGAAGGAAGTAGAAATTGTGAATGTCAGAATATATTTTTAGGAAAGTGTTCAGAGGGTAAAGGGCTGAAATCTGTGACATATCGATCTCCAATAAAAGTGCATTGAGCCCTTTGCATGAAAAAGGGAAAATTCAGAAAGTACATGACAATTGTCTTCCACTGTCTACAAGTTTGCCACATGTAACATTTGCAAAGGGATGTTCAGTTTACTTTGAAATGATCCTCATGAATTTGCCAATTACTGGAGACCTGTATTGCAGTAGAACAATACCAAAAAGCCCTACAAGTGCTTCTGTAGCACTTCAGTTGTGACGATAAACATCTACAAAATTAAATTCAGATTTGGGAGAACTCTTGGGGTCTTTGGAGAAAAACTACGGTATAAATGCCAGGAAATTAATATGTATATATATATATGTTTTGGTGAAATCTAAAACTATTATAATAATTTAAGTTTTCATATTCAAGTATCCAAGAATCATAAAATATTCTATAAATTAATGAGTTCAGTTGCTTTCAGTATATGAATAAAATACAAGTCGTTGAGAGTTCAAAGAATTCACTTTAAATGCTGTGGAAAAAGTTAGCCACCTTGATTCAAAGTATGTGTGAACTTCCCAGTTTAACTAACATGCTACATTAGGTCTATTTGCAGAGTAATGTTAATTAGCAATTAAATAACTCTTATTAATAATAATATAACTTACATGTACATTTTGCCATACAGAGTACTTTATTTTCTTTAATCTTTAAAAAGTGTATCTGTAAAAATAAAAGGGCACATGTTATTATGCATGATTTACACTGAGGAAATGGAAGCAAAGAAATAGTAGAGCTCCCTGAAGCGGCCTGGTTTAGGGCAGTGGGACCAGCATGAGGGGATCTCCTGCCTCCCAGCACAGAACTCTTTTCACAATTTTAGCATTTGTATAACTCAATTTATGTTGTATTCTGAAGATTAAATATGGCTTTTGTCATTATATCTCCCTTAATCACCTATGAATAATTAATGTTTGTTCAATTGAAAAAGTATTGTAATGAGATATATAACTAGAAATATAACCCTTTTTTTAAATGAAGTTACATAAAGTGGCTCTGGTGTCAGATTGCTCTTCCTTTTACTAATAGTGTGAACTCAGGTATATTTCCTAAACTCTCTAGATCTAAACTCCCTCATCTGTAAAAGACTGGAAGTAGTAATAGCACCTACTTCAGAGAGTTGCTAAATGGATTAATCTAATTAATATATGTAAAGTGATTAAAACATTGCTGGCACAAACAAGATCTCAGTAAACATTATTATTATTCTGGGATAGTTTCACCAGGGAAACATAATGCTCTGTTTCTGTTATGAAAATGGAGCTTCCCAAGACTTTTCTAGAATCACACATAATTTTAGAGGTACAAAAATTATTTATAGCAGCCATTGTAATTTACATATAAGTTACAGGCCTTCCCAAAGATACTGTCCCTTGGTGATTGCATGTGGTCTAGTAACCTTTTCTTTTCAGAAAACGATCTCAGAAGGTGTTAATTTGGAATTCATTTTGCTTGGATTAAGATAATACAGATGGTTTGGTATTTATACCTTTCTTTTTTTATTATAAAAGCAATTGACTTTTTAAACATTTTGCTCCTTAAAAGTATAAGATTTTATTTCTTCAAAAATTTTCCAGATAATTTTATGTAAATGAAGTACAATTGTACTTCTTAGCTCCAAATATAACCCTAAGTAATTGCCTTAATTCAATAAACACCAATAGTATAATTCATGTAAAAATGTGTATAACATTTAATTCAGACTTTCTGATCATTTTAGCCACCCCTATATATATATGTAGCTTAAGTGTTCTCAAAAAGATGTATACTCCCTGAAGTATTAGAAAACTTAGAATTAGGCATGATCTAAGAAACATAGACAAAAAACCACTATTATATTTATTATCAATTTAATAATTGAAGAGAGTTCAGAAATTTGAGTGTGTCTTTTTTTAACTGACTTTTTGATTTACAATGAAATTTTGTTTGGTTAATAGGGGTATAAAAATGATTTTATGACCCAATGCTGGCAATATGAATAATGGTGAACTGAATATTTGAATTTAGGTTTAAATCTATATAATATACACATTATGTGAATATAAAAAACTATTTTAAAATGGGTATAGATATAATGAATCACACAAGTGAATGTATATATTATCCATTTTAAAAGTTCATTACTCTTTATAATATGCTTAAATGGCTAAAGTATAATGTATTTTCTTCAGGCTTCCATACATTTGTGTAGTATAAAAGTTTTTTTTCTAATTCCTTAAAAATGAACCATGAAAATTAGTTAACTAATATACAAAGTTTACTTCTTTGACATGTGGAATCATTTGCTTTGTGCATTCTTAAAAATATACAGTATGTGAGAATTCTTTCTCCTTACAGAGATAAAAGAGTGAATGCTTAAATCATAGCTTCATGTTACTCAACAATATGGAAATATCAGTTTAAACACAGAAAAATACTGACTTGTCTTCCCTTTAAATGGCCACATCCATTTGGTTGCATACACATTAGGCTTCCAGAGTCAGAAAACTTCTAAGTAAACAGCATATTTTATGAAGAATTTAAACAGTGCACACATTCTTTCATGGTACTAGACAAAGGCAATGGCCATATTCGAGCAGGCTTTCACACAGGAGGGTGCAGCACTTGCTCCTCTGCCCTAGCTGAGTCAGTTCTTTCCACTTCTTCAAGTGACGAATACTAGAATAACTCATAAATAAAGCTGCATGTTGTGATTGCCACTCAAGATTTAAAAACGTCTCTTATTTCAGAGACATATCCTTCTGAAAGCAAGTGGAAAAGATTTTCTCTTGATTTTCCTGCCTTTTGTCCATTGAAAATGAACTGGGTGCTAGTTTGATGTAATTCTGACAGGTGCTCTAGCCTGTGAACTCTTCTCAGTTGTTGTAACTAGATTGTCATTTGGACTCGTGGGAAAATGTTTTGTTAGCAGTATGTTATGGATGTTACGGGTAAAATGGAAATGTGGAGATTTCAAATATTTTTGTTTAATTTTAAAATGGACACAAATATTCTTGAATTTAACAACTTCTCAAATAACAGATGTAATAGTGTTGTTCTGTATATACAGTATCCTGGCACTGTTAAATGGAATTGTTTTTCTTTTGAACATAAACCTAATGAGTTTTTAGGGAATCCCTATTTGTGGATGCTACCCTTCTTTCCCAATAGAAATTTAACAAATCACAATATATATGGATTTTGCAAAATGTCTTCCCTTGAGCAATATACTTCCTGGAAAAAAAAAGTTTTTTTAGCTAGACTAGTACTGGACTCCAATTGTTATTTATCTGGCAAGATACATAGAACTTCACAGAATTTTTTGTGTATAATGCATCCTCCTAGCATATATTTTATTCTAAATCTCACCGTGTGTTTCCCTAATAATAAGTATTTCCTCAGTTAGATTTCAAGTCTTTCACCTACTCCCAGCTTCACTTCCATTCAAACAAAAGTTTCTTTCCATTTTTCCCTAAAAGATAGAGACATCATCACGGTTTATTTATTTTCCTTATTTTTGTATTTATATTTCAGTAGTAATCTAAATACACATATACATACCCATTACATGACAGATGTGTATGTGTGCTGGATTGCCTGCATCAGCATCTTATAGCCAATTAAAATCATGATATTCTTGTATCTTCCTTGCATTTTCATTTACATTTACTTGGGCAATGATAATATTTTAACTCCTAAAAGCTATTTTCTAAAGAAGATACAGACTTACTTTTTAATGATACATTTATATGAATTAAAGGCCAAATGATGCTATAACTGCATCAAAAAGGGCATCTCTGAAGTCTGTGTATAGAAAGTGATAGAACATTTGAGTTATCCCATGGCACATAGTTCCATGTGCTGGGTTTAATGCCCTGGTGCTATAGCATACCATATACTATTTATTTCAGAAGTGATTCCATTTATGAACATCATCTGCTCTTAATTTAATATTAAGTGCTTTTTCATGTTTCATTATAAAATGTGCCTTATTTTGATCCCTTTGCATGACCTATGAGTTTATACTTAGTTTTGTTAGTTTCATATTTAAAGAACATTTTATCAGAAATAATTTGAGATAAGCATTCTGTCCAACTATATTTTCCCTTTAAAATATTTATTTGCTTCTGGGTAGCTCAACTGCACATTCATACAATATCTTTAGTTTGTGGAAGTAGCAGGAAGAAAAATTATTTCAAAACACTGTGTGCTTTCTAGGTTTCCTTTGACAGACTTTAATATTGAATATTCATACTATTCATATAAGTCCTTTGGCCCAGGTGACAGAATGGTGACTGCCATCAGAAGACTTTTGTTTAAGTCAGTTGGATAAGTTCTTTGGGAGCCTTTTATTTCTCGTATGAAGTAAGTTGTTTTGGTTTGCTCATTATTGACATAATAAATTCAGTAGTAATGGCAATATCCCCAGATAGACCCCTTTATTGTCTGTCCCAGTTCTCATTTTAGAACACAGAAAATAGCATCATCCTATATATTCTGAATCCTCAAAGCTACTTAAAGCATCAGGACTTCTATTACTATAGATATATTATTTTGGTATTGCTTGTTCAAATGCTTCTGTGCTTTGCTAGATGCCACTTAGTTTGTGATTTCTATTCAGTCATTTTGTTAAAGGGAAACATCTATTGCTGTATGCCACAAAATGTATAGTACAAACTTCTTGTACTATTTACTGTGGAATGTGTGTACTAACAGCCTCTAAGATAGCCATCAATGCTGCCTGCTTGTTGGTATCTACAGGCTTGCCTAGTTCCCTCTCACAATCAATTGGGTGGAGTTGGGAAACTGTGTAGTTCGGGACATTTTAACAAAATGCTATAGCCTGGGTAGTTTAAATGACAAATATTTGTTTCTCATAGCTGTGGAGGCTGGGAGGTCCCCGCTTAAGGCACCAGCAGACTGGTGTCTGGTGAGCGCTCTCTTCCTAGTTTGCAGATAACTGTCTTCTCGCGCTGTCCTCATACGACAGAGTGGCAGGGCTCTGGTCTCTTCCTCTTCTTACAAGGGCACTAAACCCAACACGGGGACTCCTCCTCATGACCTCATCCAAACCACATCACCTCCCAAGGTCCCACCTCCATGTGTCATTACATTGGAGAATTAGGACTTTAACATATGAATTTTAGAGCAGAATAAATATTCAGTTCACAGCAATAACCAATAAGATACTGCAGAAATTATGGGTGTAACTTCTAAAGGTAGGTCCTATGAACAGGCCTACATGGTGAAAACAGACAATCAATCAACGGCCATGGATGTGAATCATTTTGGAAGTAGATCCTTTAATCTCAGTCAAGCCTTCCCATGGCTGCAGCCGAAGCCCACATCTTGATTGCATCATGAAAGACCCTGATCCCTAACCACCCACCTATATCATTCCCAAGTTCCTAAGCCATGAGACTCAGTAACAAATACTCATTGTTTTAAGCTGCTACATTCCAGAGTTACTTGTTACACATCACTAGGTAACTAATATACATGGACCACTTAGATATATGCTGTGGTGATTTCTGTGTTTGGGTTTGAGAAAGAAGAAAGCTTCCCTTGACCCCAGGAAAATGGCCTGGCACTAATGGCTAGGCCATGGTTTTGTTAGAAGCTGGCTGGCATTCTCAGTCAGGCTGTGGTATTCTCCTTTTGAACATAATCTCACAGAACAAGAAATTTAAAACAAGAATATTAAAACAAATACTTTGTGTCTGTGATGAAATTAAAACAGGGCCATTCTGTAATCTCATGTAAGCACAAACAAAACCAAGTTCACTATGTAAAGTGCAAAAATATCAAACTTCATCCTCTCCTGGTTAATATGAGTGATTGCTGCTTCTTTACCAATTGCCAATATAGATTTTCTTCATTCCTCCTGGTTTATAAAAAACATATATTAAAATATCAAATCATGGAAGTGCCCCTGCTCCCTGACAGCACCTGATCCAGAGTAAAGACACATACTCAAATCACCTATCATGTCAAATTCTGAACCACAAACATTTTTTAATACCCACATATTGAGATGATCTATGGGTCCCCATAATATATGTTCTTCTTATGGTCAAACAAGTAATAAACCCACTTTGTTAGACCACAGGTGTATATCTGGTGGTCTTTTTCCTGGAGGACATTGACAAGTTCTTTAAAGTATCCATATATCCAATAATAATTAGCATTTGCCTTTATTAATTATACTGATGGATAAAATGTCTCCTAAACTCAGAACAGAATATTCTATGAATTAAATATGATTGATACTTTTTTGTACCATAAGTATAGGGTTTTTATTTTCCTTTTTAAAAATAAGTTTTTGAAAACCTGGAAAAAAATTAAAACATTTTGGTATGAAAGCACACCAAAATTTATAGAAAGAACTATTAAATATACAAGTTAGAAAAAGGACTCCGGGACCTATTTTTTTTGCTGTGAATTAAATACTTTATTACTGATATTAATTCTTTTCAAAAAAATTTTTATAAGAAATCTTCAACAAAGTATTGTTATTTTAGCCTTTCAAAAATCCTTAGCCCTTTGCCATCTTTTTTACTACTAGTTAGAATTCAACATTAATCCTCTTTCCTTTTTTTGTTAAAACTACATTGCTAATAATCATTTCTAATAATATTTTTGATGGTTCCTATGTGCTAGGCACCATTCTAAATACTAACTTAATCATCTCAGAAAGCTTGTTAAGTGTTATTATTTCTGTTTTACAGTTAATTAAACTGGAGCATAGAAGATTTAAGTGCTTCGCCACGAGCGTGAAGTGTATGAGTCAGAATTTAAACCCAGGCAAGCCGGGGTACACTGTACTTTACAGAGTATCTTCCTGGCTCTTAGTTTTTCAAAAAATTAGCCATTGCTCCTGTGCCTTGTAATTAATTTTAATTTCTTTAATATATATTCTCTTCTCCCATTTAGGTAACTCCAAACTACTCTTTTAAATGGTTCCATGTGTAATATGCTTTTATCTGTCTATGATTATTCATAACTCAATCAGACATTCAATATCTAGGAATGGAAAGGTAAATTTTACACCTTCTATCATAAAAAAATTCATTTATTTCTGACTTTCAATTCATCAAGTAGAACAAAATACAGGCCTGTGAAAGTTAATGGATTATCTTATATAGGTACTACTTTTAGATAAATAATATGCCAAAAATAATAACTCTTATTTTATTATAAACTGTACAAAAATTGTCCATTCATCTATAAATTAGAGAAGATTATCTTTACCTGTGAAAATGTGTTCTGGGCATATATCTTTGTTTTCTTATTATCCCTTCTGTGGAAAGTCTGCCTGAGATATGGTGGTATTTTAGTAGGCTAATACTATATGATCCTTTCAAGCTATTCAATTTTAAATTATGTTTAGAAGTGTTTTTTTTATTTTATCTTTCAGTGCGATACTGACAGTAAAGAAGTAAAGAAGAGTTTACTTCTTCTTACCTTTCTTACCCAAGAACCTAAGCTAGGTAAAGGATTACTTAGCATTTGTAAGGATGAATGGGGATTTCCTTTTTGTAGTTCTTTTGTCTCCCTAAACCTTTTTGTTCATTTTTTTGTTCTTCTCATTGTCTTTCAACTACTTACCTGGAAAAGTTAAGACATGGGCTTGGGAGTTAAAACAGACCTTTCTCGACTCCTGTTTATACTCCACTAACTAGTTCATGCCTTGGGCCATGCCTCTGATTACTTACTTTTAAAACTGTGATCTTAAATGATTGTTGTGTTCATTAAATACAGTAATTTACATAGAGCCCTTGTCATTAGCATTTGGTAAGTACTTAATGAAAGCTCTCAGATAATTTGTCTTTTCCCCCTTTTTGTTGTGATGGCTTTAAGAATGCACCTTACAGAACTCCAGCTTTAGGATTACAGACCAAGGAACCCCACTGCTGTATTCTGAAATCCACAGCCAAGTTAGCACTGTGTGCATGCTTCCTGCAGGCTGCTCCCAGCAAGGACTGAGTGTTGGCAAGACACTAAGGCAGACTGCTCCTGGGAGAACACAGCACACTTTTGAAAACAGACTTTGGTTTGAAGATTCTGAAGACATTCCCAAACCTTCATGAGACTGCGTGGCAGACTAGAATACTTCTATTAACCTCCCCTCCCTCTCTTCTTCCCTCAGGGGCTGACATATACTGGGGGTCTAGTTTCTCTCTCAGATTCCCCATCTTCTCTTTAGAAGACCAATCTCTTTGCCATCGACTCCCTCTGGACTGCCAGCATACATACATCCTATACTTACCTCTACCTAATTTTGTTGCCTTGCTTCCCTCTCCTGCATATATCTTGACAGTAAAGTTCTGGAATCAATAAATAGTATAGACCATGAGCCAATCTATGCAATTTAAGGTACACTTCTCAAGAGCTAAATCAGACTACCCCAACATTGCCCTTTGGGATACCTGTTGAAATTATCATTCTTATACATATATATATATAATTTAGCCTAGTTTAATTTTTATTAGAGAATGACTAAAATTCCTCTTGATCATTTTTTGCAGAGAAATGGAAAGAAAAGTATTCCAAATTCCCTGGATATCAATCGATTAGGAAGTGTAAGTACATTTCACCAACATGTGATTCAGATTATAGCAATTACCACAAATTTCCTGGTACTCTCGTTATACATCTCTCTGTACGTAAGAACATTCGCTACAGTTTTAAAAATAAGACTTAGCTTTTCTGAGTTTTAAACTTAGAAGATGAATCTCTAGGCAGAAAGGATGTATCATTAATCAGTCCAGTACTTCCCAGAGTGAATCATCTCTCTGGAGTTCTTGCACTTTGATACCTGATACTCCAACATGAAGGTACCCCAGGAAACATGGCTTTCACTTTATAGATTAAATATGTTTGCACTCCAATTCTACTCTTAGTTCAATTTTAGCTCAGCACAAGCAGCCTATAAATATAAACAAATAAGTACAGACTTTAATAAATATTAAGAGCAGAAGAGGAGTCAAAGAGAAAATAAGAATATAACTAGACTTACTTAAAATGAACAAGTACATTGTATATACTATTGCAGAGAGATTGTTCTCAGGGCTGAAAGGCCCTGCTGCTTTTCTTATTGTGACACAGTAAGTTTGTTGGGGCCTCAAAGAACTGACACAGCTTTGTAGGTATCTTTTAAGGTTTCCTTTTTGCCTAGTTTCTGCCCCATCTCTTTGCCCTCTCCTTCCCTGATGCTTTTGTGATAAAGATCCAAAGAGTGAGATTACCTGAATGCAGCCCAACTAGACTCTGCCTCTAAAAACCCTGCTTCCTTTCCAGGTAACTGATGCACAGTGAGTGCTCTCACCACTGCAGGTAAGACCCTGTTGCTACACTAAATGGTGTAACTTGAATTCCATTTTAAGTTCAAAATTAGAACTCTAATATACTACATCAAAGCATTTATCTAATGGGTATCAAGAAATAAATAAACATTAGACTGTGGATCCCTGAAGGAAGCAGGGCATTATATCTTTTACAGTGCCTTCGATTTATTTGAAGGTCAATATAATTTTGAGAATGAAATGTTTTATCTTTTTTAGCTTTCGAAATGCTGAATGCCTGAAAAGTTCAATAGTACCCTGTGTCTCCTCTGAACTGCTGGCCCAGGTGTTAATTGGCAGACTTACTCGGTACCAGCCTCTGCATAGTATCTAAACATGCAGTGTGGGGACCTTTTGATTTCTTCATCTCTGCATGCCTCAATTTAAAAGACCCGTGGATTAAGTGAAACCAGTAAATCAGATTAGAAATACAAAAGACATACAGTAGTCTCAGCTGTTTGAAACTATGCTATTTTCATGTAGATTGCCTTTCTTATATCCTAGTAGTGACTCCAGCTCAAATATAAATTTAAAAATTAATACAAATATTCCAAGAGAAAAATGATGTAAGAAAAACACGAAAAAAAGCAATTTAGAAATAAGTAAATGTATTGGATATATTCCATCCAATATAGAATAATAGAATAATAATCAAATAGATTATTATCCATTAGAATAATATCCAATAGAATATCCAATATCCAATAGAATAATCAAATATCCAATAGAATAATAATCAAAACATGAAAATAAAATGAGATGCTAGCTTCTTCCTAACAAAATGACACTTTTTGAGACAGAAAATACCCATTGTAATCCAAGGATTAGGACAGGAGGTGTCTTCATCCATGGCCAATGGGATTATAAATTGGTATATAATTTTCTGGAGGAAGTTTGCTTATATGAAAACCCTACCCCTGAGCCCTTTCTTCTTTCTTCCCATCTCCTTTAGAAGATGCCAGTGAAGGTGGCAGCTATCTATTATCTAATCTCATTCTTCTACTCAGACACCTCATAAAGTCTCAAATCATGAAAAGACGGATAGAACCAAAAAGTCTACTCACCATAAATCACAGTGCTATGAGAAAACAGAAAACTTACAGGAACAAATTAGATGCAGATAAAATATAGAGAGAATCTAAGAGCTAGGATTTTTAATGAAAGAGACACTCAGCTCTGTAGTTGTCAAATAGCTTGATGGGTTAAATCTTGTTGTAGTGAAATTGCTGAGATATTTCTCCTAAGAACCCACAAGTCTCATGAAAATACCAATCCAGCTCTTTCTCAGGACCACCTAGTCCAATGCCAGGCTGCAAAGACAAGAAAATACAGAGATCTCTCTCCTTGTGTTCTTCAATTGTTAAAAAAAAGTAAAAGCTGGAAAAACTAAAAAAGCCATAAAATTTTACATACACCCTTTGAACCAATAACTTACAGCTAAGAATTAACCTTAAGAAAATAATCATGTCTCTAGTCAATGAGTAAGCCATAGTCATCAACATGTGAGGTTTTAATATGAAATTGAAAACAGCCAAAACTGTAAATATAGGATCTTGGTGAAATTCATTCATTCATACAGTTATTTATTACAAGCCTCTTATGTTTCAGGCACTCTTGATGTTTGTATCAGGGAACAAGACAGAAAAAATTCCTTCCTTTGTGTTGAATTCTACTGGTATGGTCTGTAAGAAGCACTGAATATGTACACAGCAAAATTGTATTTTAAAAGAAAATTTTAATGAGATGGAATTCACAATATTGTAAATTATCTAATATATAAAATATATATATATATAAAAGCATATAAAAGTTATACCATTATGTTTATAATAAATTCACAGGTGATATTTTTAAATCTACTATGTTTTCCATCTTGATGAGCACAAGTTACATTATTCTAAATAAGACTTTGCTTTCCCTCTACACATCAAATTTCTCACAATGAATAAAATTATTTTTAATATTTTCAATAGTGTATGAAAGAAAATATACACAGTATTTGAATAAAAGAAACATATGCAAACATATGCAATTACACCATCACATTTAAAATAGAGCTAACAGCATATTTTTTCTCTTTGGTTTTGATGATTTACAGGAAAAATGTGCATTGTTCTAAAAAGGAACGGTGAAATATCACAAAGGAATAGCCATTGTACCATTATAACTGTTGTACCAATAACCATTATAAAATTTTGAATGTGAGAAATAGCTGAAATAGGAATCCACATGACTTAATGATTGAGTGCAAAGAATTTGTCAATTACATGACTTCAAATCCTGATTCTAGCATTTCTTCATTGTGAGATACTGCACAATCTTACCTGTCTATGCCCAGCTACATCATCTATAGAATAGGAATCATAAGATAGGACCCTAGTGTATTTTTAGGTATTAAATGATAATGTTTTTGATTGTTTAACAATGTACTTGGCATATACTAAGTACTCAGTAAGTAGTAGCTATTATTATTAAATTAGAGATATATAACATTATAAAAGAGTAACTGGAATTTTTATTAGAACAATAATAGAAAGTGATCTAAAGCATTACATGACAAGTTGAGCAGAAATTAAAATAATGTATATGCATTGGAACTCCAATTACTTAATACACCAGTCAATTACTTCTCCTATCAGACACCAATGTAGAATGTAGAAGAATAATATTTATGGGGAAATAATGATATATATTTGATTTCCATCTATTCAGCTTCACAGTTAAGTTGGGCGGGGAAACAGTGACTTGCAATTTTCTGCTAGCTTAAAGACTTTAATATTCTAATGGCATAAGAAAAACAAAAACTTAGTCCAATAAACACATATGTATGAGTAATTTGTAAGTCTCAAATTAAACAATACAAAAAAACTGTACTCTTGTGGCCTTTATAACTTTTCCATGTTATGTCTTATTATTAGAACTTGTACATTTTATTTAAAAAGTTTTATTTTAGTGGTTTTTAGATTTATATTTACTTTTCATGAAAATCAGATGGAGTTTTTGTAAAAGCCAACAATTTACTTGAACATATGCTTAAATACTAAACCTCCAGCTACTTTTGTACACTAGCTTCTCTTGCTGTTATAAAACTAAATAAAGAGGATAATATTGCATGCTAATCATTTGGGGGTTTCTCAAGAGACAAAACTGTAGCAGTAAAATGGGAATTTCTAGGACAATCTTCTGTTGATCACTCCAGCTTCCCTGCCAAAAATCCCATATCTAGACGATTGATTGGATCTTCAGTTATGAGGTTAATACAAGAAGTGTATTTGATTTTCATTTCAAAATATTTTTAGGGCTGAGGTGTCACCATGCCACCTCTTAACCTCTGTTTTGAGCCTTTTAAGTGAATAGCTGTTAGTGTGTGAGAAGGGAGCTCACCTCAGTCTTCCAGACATCAGCTGTCTCCAGTTCATTCAACTGCTTGAACTCTGGAGGCCAGCTGGTGTTCCAAGCCTATTTGGAAGTGTGAGTGGCTTCATAAGTAACAGAAGGAAACCAGTCACAGTAGAATCTAATTCCACTAACAGTGTTCCAGTCCACATTACATAGAGATCAAACAGCTCAAATGCTCAGACTTGTGTATGCAAATGAATTTTTGAGTTTGGGAGTAGAGGAACGCAAGAACCATTCAAATGATGTACCAATCATATGTTTCTTTCCTTAGACAACTTATTTATTTATTTCTGTGAAGATTGGTGAAGGTTGAAAATTTGGATATGTTTTGATTGTAGTATTTGAAGTCAAAGGTGATGTTTTAAGGAATTTGCTAATGAATAACAGGACAAAGGAACTGGTAAAAGCTTAGTGACTTAGCTTTTATCATTTGCTGCTAATATGCTGCAGAAGGTAATTGAGCAATGGCTCCTAAATCTGACAATATGAGTCACCTGGGAAGTTTTTTTTTATGCTTTTACTAGACTCACCCTCAGCCTTCCTATCAGGATCTCCAGATGTCTCCTTTAACCATGGTCCATGGGGTACTCTAATTAATAGTCACATTAGGAAACCACTGGTCTAGAAAAAGTCTATATTGTGCTGCCCATAAGTGTCTAATGATATGTAGCATAATGCTTACTGTTTATTCTGGTTTTTTTTCATAATTCTGCTTTTAACTAATCTATTTTGTCCTTCAGTAACTTAATTTTTTTGTAATTCCCTTAATACATTTAAATATGTTTAATCACAGCCTTAAGAGTTCAGAATCTATATGGTATACCTTAACAGTTTATACTCCATATGCTATACCTCACCAGATGGTCTTAAAGATAACTTACCTAATGATTTCTGTATTAAGAACATCTTACCTAATTAATTTTATTGGAACAAATTTCTAAGGAAATTTAAAGTTATATATTGCTTAGATCCATTTAGACTAATACTGACTCCTTTCTGTAAGTTCCAAGCTCCTCAAAGAATATGTTGTGGGGATCCTAGACATAAAGAAGCTTTCTGTAAATGTTTATTGAGTGAACAAATGCATAAGTCTAATAACTCCCCGTAGTTAGTAATCGAAAGTTTCTGAGTCCTAACTAATATACCTAGAACCCTGCAACAGTTTTTACTTTAAGGTTTCCACAAGGCCACAAGAAAAATACAACATTATATTTGCTTTTAAGAAATTAACTGATGGAATGGACAGTTTTTTGTTTTCTTGTTTTATTTTTACTTTTTAAATATTTTTATTTTTTAACTTTTGTACCTTCACCCTCCTTCCTTCACTTCCTTCCTCCCTCCGTCTTCTTTTACATTGTCTTTTTTTTTTTTTGTAGATAATTATTTTTCATTGAAGGGTAGTTGACACACAGTATTACATTAGTTTCAGGTGTACAACACAGTGATTCAACATTTATATACGTGATGATTCTAGCTACCAGCTATCACCATAGCAAGTTGTTACAATATTTTGACTATATTCCTTATGCTATACATTACATCCCGGTTACTTATTTATTTTACAATTGGAAGTGTGTACTTTTTTTTTTGGTGGGGGGAGGGCATCACTCATATTTATTGATCAAATGGTTGTTAACAACAATAAAATTCTGTATAGGGGAGTCAATGCTCAATGCACAATCATTAATCCACCCCAAGCCTAATTTTCATCAATCTTCAATCTTCTGAAGCGTAACAAACAAGTTCTTACATGGAGAACAAATTCTTACATAGTGAATAAGTTACATGGTGAAAAGTACAAGGGCAGTCATCACAGAAACTTTGTTTTGCTCATGCATTATGAACTATAAACAGTCAGTTCAAATATGAATACTCATTTGATTTTTATACTTGATTTATACGTGGATACCACATTTCTCTCCTTATTATTATTATTTTTAATAAAATGCTGAAGTGGTAGGTAGATACAAGATAAAGGTAGAAAACATAGTTTAGTGTTGTAAGAGAGCAAATGTAGATGATCAGGTGTGTGCCTGTAGACTATGTGTTAATCCAAGCTAAACAAGGGCAATAAAACATCCATGTATGCAGAAGATTTCTCTCAGAACAGGGGGGGTGAGGTTCTAAGCCTCACCTCTGTTGATCCCCAATTTCTCACCTGATGGCCCCCTTGCGACTGTGCCTGTCTTAGGTTGTTCCTCCCTTGAGGAATCTTACCCGTCTCTGGGTAACCAGTCATCTTCCGGGGCCATACAGAGAAATGTAAAGTTGGTAAGTGAGAGAGAAGCCTTATTGTTTGAAATGGTTAGCTTTTTATTTCTTTGCATATTTATGCCCTGTAGCTTCTATGCCCAGCATTTGTCTTGAGGTATCTTTACCACTTGGAAAAATTATGATACTCGGTAAATTTGATATGAGGCATGAATTCTATTTAAGGGTTGTAATTAGGAAGGAAGAAGAAAAGCTATAGAAGTAGCAGACGGAAGAAAACATGGGAAGATTGATTATTTCTTTAACATAACTTCTTGTAGAGTAACTTCAGCATGTATAGGTTGTAAACTACTAATTAAATTGCGCACACACATTAACATAATAGGAGTATAGTTATATAACCAAAGCATACCTGTAATTACCATCCATCTCCAGTGAAACCAAGAAAAACAGTTAGGCACCTTAGGCATTTGTGAAAACTTATCTATGATATGGTGGACATTGTCCAACTGAACTTGAACAGTCTGAGAGAAACCAGACAAATTAAAACAACCCATTCCTGGGAACTGTTCACATCCCATATGTTCTTTTAACAGTAAATAGTCTGTAGTTGTAAGATTTTGGAGCGCTACAATTTGCACTTCTCCTAATTCTTGGTTGAGTTCCAACAGTATAGATCCAGTCAAATTTGTTGTTTTACTGTATGCACAGGCCATCTTAGATATCTCCTTCTTCATTCCCATGGCAGGTCCAGGAACTGGTGGGATATGTGCATCTACACCTGTAGAAGTGCGTGGATTTTTGTTGGGGTTTTTTGATGATCATCTTCTGGCATGAGTCTTCCAGAGAGTGCTGATGTTGGAAGTTCTTTTTCATATCATATCTTAGTTCATTTTTGGGGTAGCCAAATTAGGCTTTGATCCTCTGTATAAACACAACAGACCCTTTGCCTACACTTTTATATGCCCTTTATAACCTTGTGTAGAACTCATTGGAGGTCACCACACAGGAACTGCATCTTTTTTTTTTGTATCATTAATCTACACTTACATGATGAATATTATGTTTACTAGGCTCTCCCCTATACCAGGTCCCCCCTATAAACTCCTTTACAGTCACTGTCCATCAGCATAGCAAAATGTTGTAGAATCACTACTTGCCTTCTCTGTGTTGTACAGCCCTCCCCTTTCTCCCACACCCCCAAGTATGCTAATCTTAACACCCCCTATCTTCTTCCCCCCCTTATCCCTCCCTACCCACCCATTCTCCCCATTCCCTTTCCATATGGTACCTGTTAGTCCATTCTTGAGTTCTGTGACTCTGCTGCTGTTCTGTTCCTTCAGTTTTTCCTTTGTACTTATATTCCACAGATGAGTGAAATCATTTGGTATTTCTCTTTCTCCGCTTGGCTTGTTTCACTGAGCATAATACACTCCAGTTCCATACATGTTGCTGCAAATGGTAGGATTTGCCCTATTCTTATGGCTGAGTAGTATTCCATTGTGTATATGTACCATATATTCTTTATCCATTCATCTATTGATAGACATTTAGGTTGCTTCCAATTCTTGGCTATTGTAAATAGTGCTGCGATAAACATAGGGGTGCATCTGTCTTTCTCAAACTTAATTGCTGCGTCCTTAGGGTAAATTCCTAGGAGTGGAATTCCTGGGTCAAATGGTAAGTCGGTTTTGAGCAATTTGATGTACCTCCATACTGCTTTCCACAATGGTTGCACTAATTTACATTCCCACCAGCAGTGTTAGAGGGTTCTGCTTTCTCCACAGCCTCACCAACATTTGTTGTTGTTTGTCTTTTGGATGGTAGCCATCCTTACTTGTGTGAGGTGATACCTCATTGTGGTTTTAATTTGCATTTCTCTGATAATTAGCGATGTGGAGCATCCTTTCATGTGTCTGTGGGCCATCTGTATTTCTTTTTTGGAGAACTGTCTGTTCAGTTCCTCTGCCCATTTTTTAATTGGGTTATTTGTTTTTTGTTTGTTGAGGCATGTGCGCACTTTATATATTCTGGACGTCAAGCTTTTATCGGATGTGTCATTTTCAAATATATTCTCCCATACTGTAGGGTTCCTTTTTGTTCTATTGATGGTGTCTTTTGCTGTACAGAAGCTTTTCAGCTTAATATAGTCCCACTTGTTCATTTTTGCTGTTGTTTTCCTTGCCCAGGGAGATATATTCAAGAAGAGGTCACTCATGTTTATGTCTAAGAGGTTTTTGCGTATGTTTTTTTCCAAGAGTTTAATGGTTTCATGACTTACATTCAGGTCTTTGATCCATTTTGAGTTTACTTTTGTATATGGGGTTAGACAATGGTCCAGTTTCATTCTCCTACATGTAGCTGTCCAGTTTTGCCAGCACCATCTGTTGAAGAGACTGTCATTTCACCATTGTATGTCCATGACTCCTTTATCAAATATTAATTGACTATATATGTCTGGGTTAATGTCTGGATTGTCTAGTCTGTTCCATTCGTCTGTGGCTCTGTTCTTGTGCCACTACCAAATTGTCTTGATTACTATGGCTTTATAATAGAGCTTGAAGTTGGGGAGTGAGATCCCCCCTACTTTATTCTTCTTTCTCAGGATTGCTTTGGCTATTCGGCGTCTTTGGTGGTTCCATATGAATTTTTGAATTATTTGTTCCAGTTCATTGAAGAATGTTGCTGGTAGTTTCATAGGGATTGCATCAAATCTGTATATTGCTTTGGGAAGGATGGCCATTTTAATGATATTAATTCTTCCTAGCCATGAGCATGGGATGAGTTTCCATCTGTTAGTGTCCCCTTTAATTTCTTTTAAGAGTGACTTGTAGTTTTCAGAGTATAAGTCTTTCACTTCTTTGGTTAGGTTTATTCCAAGGTATTTTATTTTTTTTGATGCAATTGTGAATGGAGTTGTTTTCCTGATTTCTCTTTCTGTTTGTTCATTGTTAGTGTATAGGAAAGCCACAGATTTCTGTGTGTTGATTTTGTATCCTGCAACTTTGCTGTATTCCGATATCAGTTCTAGTAGTTTTGTGGTGGAGTCTTTAGGGTTTTTTAAGTACGGTATCATGCCATCTGCAAATAGTGACAGTTTAACTTCTTCTTTACCAATCTGGATTCCTTGTATTTCTTTGTTTTGCCTGATTGCCGTGGCTAGGACCTCCAGTACTATGTTAAATAACAGTGGGGAGAGTGGGCATCCCTGTCTAGTTCCCAATCTCAGTGGAAAAGCTTTCAGCTTCTCACCATTCAATACAATGTTGGCTGTGGGTTTATCATAGATGGCCTTTATTATGTTGAGGTACTTGCCCTTTATTCCCATTTTGCGGAGAGTTTTTATCATGAATGGATGTTGAACTTTGTCTAATGCTTTTTCACCATCTATGGAGATGATCATGTGGTTTTTGTCTTTCTTTTTGTTGTTTTGGTGGATGATGTTAATGGACTTTCGAATGTTGTACCATCCTTGCATCCCTGGGATGAATCCCACTTGGTCATGGTGCACGATCCTTTTGATGTATTTTTGAATTCGGTTTGCTAATATTTTGTTGAGTATTTTTGCATCTACGTTCAACAGGGATATTGGTCTGTAGTTTTCTTTATTGGTGGGGTCTTTGCCTGGTTTTGGTATTATGGTGATGTTAGCTTCATAGAATGAGTTTGGGATTATCCCTTCCTCTTCTATTTTTTGGAAAACTTTAAGGAGAATGTGTATTATGTCTTCCCTGTATGTCTGATAAAATTCCGAGGTGAATCCATCTGTCCTGGGGGTTTTGTTCTTTGGTAGTTTTTTGATTACTGCTTCAATTTCATTGCTGATAATTAGTCTGTTTAGATTTTCTGTTTCTTTCTGGGTCTGTCTTGGAAGGTTTTATTTTTCTAGGAAGTTGTCCATTTCTCCTAGATTTCCCAGTTTGTTAGCATATAGGTTTTCATAGTAGTCTCTAATAATTCTTTGTATTTCTGTGGGGTCTGTCGTGATTTTTCCTTTCTCATTTCTGATACTATTGATTTGTGTTGACTCTCTTTTCCTCTTAATAATTCTGGCTAGAGGCTTATCAATTTTGTTTATTTTCTCAAAGAACCAGCTCTTGTTTCATTGATTTTTGCTATTGTTTTATTCTTCTCAATTTTATTTATTTCTTCTCTGATCTTTATTATGTCCCTCCTTCTGCTGACCTTAAGCCTCATTTGTTCTTCTTTTTCCAATTTCAATAATTGTTACATTAGACCATTAATTTGGGATTGTTCTTCCTTTTTTAAATATGCCTGGATTGCTATATACTTTCCTCTTAAGACTGCTTTTGCTGTATCCCACAGTAGTTGGGGCTTTCTGTTGTTGTCATTTGTTTCCATATATTGCTGGATCTCCAATTAGATTTCATCATTGATCCATTGATTAATTAGGAGCGTGTTGTTAAGCCTCCATGTGTTTGTGATACTTTTTACTTTCTTTCTACAGTTTATTTCTAGTTTTATGCCTCTGTGGTCTGAAAAGTTGGTTGGTAGGATTTCAATCTTTTGGAATTTACTGAGGCTCTTTTTGTGGCCTAGTATGTGGTCTATTCTGGAGAATGTTCCATGTGTACTTGAGAAGAATGTGTATCCTGTTGCTTTTGGATGTAGATTTCTGTAGATGTCTATTAGGTCCATCTGTTCTAGTGTTTTTTTCATTGCCTCTGTGTCCTTACTTATTTTCTATCTGGTGGATCTGTCCTTTGCAGTGAGTGGTGTGTTGAATTCTCTTAGAATGAACGCATTGCATTCTATTTCCTCCTTTAGTTCTGTTAGTATTTGTTTCAGGTATGTTGGTGCTCCTTTATTGGGTGCACATATATTTATAATGGTTATATCCTCTTGTTGGACTGAGCCCTTTATCATTATGTAATGTCCTTCTTTGTCTTTTGTTACTTTCTTTATTTTGAAGTCTGTTTTGTCTTATACCAGAATTGCAACACCTGCTTTCTTCTCTCTGTTGTTTGCATGAAATATCTTTTTCCATCGCTTGACTTTAAGTCTGTGCATGTCTTTGGGTTTGAGGTGAGTCTCTTGTAAGCAGCATATGGATGGATCTTGCTTTTTTATCCATTCTATTACTCTGTGTCTTTTGATTGGTGCATTCAGTCCATTTACATTTAGGGTGATTATTGAAAGGTATGTACTTATTGCCATTGCAGGCTTTAAGTTTGTGGTTACCAAAGGTTCAGGGTTAGCTTCTTTACTATCTTACTGTCTAACTTAACTCACTTGTTGAGCTATTATAAACACAGTCTGATAATTCTTTATTTCTCTCCCTTCTTATTCCTCCTCCTCCCTTCTTCATATGTTGGGTGTTTTGTTCTGTGCTCTTTTTAGGAGTGCTCCCATCTAGAGCAGTCCCTGTATGATGCCCTGTAGAGATGGTTTGTGTGAGGCAAATTCCCTCAACTTTTGCTTGTCTGGGAATTGTTTAATCCCTCCTTCATATTTAAATGATATTCGTGCTGGATACAGTAGTCCTGGTTCGAGGCCCTTCTGTTTCATTGCATTAAGTATATCATGCCATTCTCTTCTGGCCTGTAGGATTTCTCTTGAGAAGTCTGATGATAGCCTGATGGGTTTTCCTTTGTAGGTAGCGTTTTTTTTCTCTCTGGCTGCCTGTAATACTTTGTCCTTGTCTTTGATCTTTGCCATTTTTATTATTATGCGTCTTGGTGTTGCCCTCCTTGGATCCCTTGTCATGGGAGTTCTGTGTACCTCTGTGGTCTGAGAGGCCATTTCTTCCCCTAGTTTGGGGAAATTTTCAGCAATTATTTCTTCAAAGACATTTTCTATCCCCTTTTCTCTCTCTACTTCTTCTGGGATACCTATGATTCTTATATTATTCCGTTTAGATTGATCACTCAGCTCTCTTAAAATTCTTTCGTTCCTGGAGATCCTTTTATCTCTCTCTGCATCAGCTTCTTTGCGTTCCTGTTCTCTGTTTTCTAGTCCATTAATGGTCTCTTGCATCTTGTCCATTCTGTTTTGAAGTCCTTCCAGAGCTTGTTTTATTTCTGTATTCTCCCTCCTTAGTTCTTGCATATTTCTCTGCAAGTCCATCAGCATGGTTATGACTTTTGTTTTGAATTCTTTTTCAGGAAGACTGGTTAGATCTATCTCCACAGGTTCCTTCTCAGTGGAAGATGTAGCAGATGCTGAAGCTGTCTGAGTTAGTCTTGTCTGGATCATATTTTTTTGCCTTTTCATGTTGACAGGTGCTATTGACTGTCAGCTGGGAGGGCCAAACTTTTCACTTGCTACTGGCCTTTCTTTACTGGGACAACTACAACCCCTAGTGGCTTGTGTTGGTTAATTGCGTGTAGACTGGGTCTTTGTGTCTTGCCCGCCGGTGTGGAGGAAGCTCCCTTTCTGAGGGCGTGACCAGCCTTAGGCTGCTTCTCTGCTTTCGCAGAGCCCGGAGGGGTAATGGACAGGGGGGCTGTTTGGCTTTTTACCTCCATGAGGGGTCTCAGAGCTGTTGCCCATGGGGTTAGTGCACCCGGTTTTCCCTGTAATTTCCAGTCACTGTGCTGTGACCTGTGTTATTTTTGTCCAGCTGTTTTGTCCCTGTCCCTTTAAGACTTTCAAAAAGCACTCGCTTTTCTTTGTCACAGGGGCATCAGCTTCGGAACCCGCTCAGAGGTCTTGCTGCCCTGTTTCCCTAGTTTCCAGCCCTCCACGTATGCACTGTGTCTGCGCTCTGGTGCGGATGGCTGGGGCTGGGTGTTTAGCAGTCTTGGGCTCCCTCTCCCTCCTGCTGGGTGCTGGGGGAAAGCATGCTCGGGTCCCGCCAGGCCAGGGGTTGTATCTTACCCCTTTCACCACGTGCTGGGCTCTCGCACGTGTGGATGTAGTCTGGCTGTTGTCCTGTGTCTTCTGGTCTCTCTTTTAGGATTAGTTGTATTTGTTGTATTTTCAAAAATATATATGTTTTTGGGAGGAGATTCCCTCTGTCCTACTCACGCCGCCATGTTGGCTCCACCTCCCATTTCTGTTTTATTTGTTTTATTTTGTAGATTCCACAAATAAATGAAATCATGGTATTTGTGTTTCTCTGTGTGACTTATTTCACTTAGTATAATAACCTCTTGGTCAGTCCTCATTTCATAAATGATAAGATTTCATTCTTATTTTTTTGATATTAGCTCTCTGACTGGTGTAAGATAATTTCTCATTATGGTTCTAATTTGTATTTCCCTCATGATTAGTGATGCTCAGCATCTTTTCATATGTCTTTTGGCCATCTGTATCTTCTTTGGAAAAATGTCTATTCAGGTCCCTGCCCATTTTATTAGCAGGTTATTATTATTATTATTATTATTATTATTATTATTATTATTATTGTTATTTGGTGTTGAGTTGTATAAGTTCTTTATTTATTTTGGATATCAACCCCTTGTCAGATATATCATTTGCAAATATTTCTCCCATTTAGTAGGTTGTCTTTTTGTTTTGTTGATGGTTTTCTTTGCTATGCAGAAGGTTTTTAGTTTAATGTAGTCCCACTTGTTTATTTTTCCTTTTGTTTCCTTTCCCTGGGGAGACATATCCAGAAAAAAAATTACTTATGCTTATGTTCAAGAGTTTACTCACTATGTTTTCTTAAGGAGTTTTATGATTTTAGGTTTTTAAGTATTTAATCCATTTCAAGTTTATTTTTGTGTATAATATAAGACAGTGATCCAGTTTCATTCTTTTGCATGTAGCTATTCAGTGTTTCCAACATCACTAAGGGACTGTCTTTTTACCATTGATATGCTTGTCTCCTTTGTCATATATTAATTAAGCATATAAGCATGGGTGTATTGCTATACTCTCAATTAAGTTCCATTGACAAATGTCTGCTTTGTGCTAGTACCATACTGTTTTGATTCCTATAATTGTGTAGTATAGTTTGAAATTAAGGAGTATGATAATTCCAGCTTTGTTCTTTCTCAAGATCACTTTAGCTATTTGGGGCTTTTTGTGGTTCCATACAAAGTTTAGGATTATTTGCTCTAGTTTTGTGAAAGTTGACATGGAGTTTCAATAGGGATTGCATTAGATCTATAGATTGCCTTGGGTACTAGGGCCATTTTAACAATATTAATTCTTACAATCCATGAGCATGGAATGTCTTTCCATTTATTTGTGTCTTCTTCAGTTTCTTTCATCAATGCCTATATTCTCAGTGTATAGATCTTTTACCTCCTTGGTTAAATTTATTCCTAGCTACTTTTATGATGCAATTGTAAGTGGAATTCTTTTCTTAATTTCTCTTTCTGCTAGTTTATTTCTGAATTTTGATTTTGTATCCTGAAATTTTGCTGAATTCATTTATTAGTTCCATTAGTTTTTGGTGGAGTCTTTGGATTTTCTGTATATACTGTCATGTTATCTGCAAATAGTTCCAAAATTTACTCTTCTGTACTGACTTGGATGCCTTTTATTTCTTTTTCTTGTCTGATTGCTGTGTTTGGGATTTCCAGCACTATTTTGAATGAAAGTGGTGAGAGTGGACATCCTTGTCTTGTTCCCGATCTTAGAGGAAAAGCTTTCAGTTTTCACCACTGAATGTGTATGATGTTAGCTACAGGTTTTTATATATGGTCTTTATTAAGTTTATTCCCTGTATACCAACTTTGTTGAGAGCTTTTATCATGAATGGATGTTAAATTTTGTCATATATGCTCATTCTGCATCTATTGAGATGATCATATGGTTTTTATCCTTTTTGTCAATGTGGTTTTTCACATTGATTGATTTACATATTGAGCCATCCTTGCATTCCTGGATTAAATCCCACTTGGTCTTACTGAATGATCTTTTTGATGTATTTTCAATTTAGCTTGCTAATATTTTTTTGAGGACCTTTGCATCTGTGTTCACTATGGATATTGGTCTGTAATTTTCTTTTTTGTGGCATATTTGGTTTTATTGTTAGGGTGATGCTGACCTCACAGAATGAATTTGAAAGTTTTCCTTCCTCTTTAATTTTTAGAATAGTTTGATAATGATAGGTATTATTTCTTCTTTAAATGTTTAGTAGAATTCACCTGTGAAGCCATCTTGAACTAGATTTTTGCTTCTTCAGAATTTTTTTGATTACTAATTCTATTATTAGTTACTGGTTTCTACAAATTACTATTTTTTCCTATCTAGTTTTTCTAGGTTATCCAATTTGTTGGCATATAATTTTTCATTGTAATCTCTTATAATCCTTTATATTATAAGAGTAGTACTGTTGGTTGTAACTTTGAGGAGCAGAGATTTTTGAGTACAGGGGTGACTGCTATTCAAATCCATTCTTAACCCTGCCTCTTCACATTACCTCTAAAATGAAGTGAGAGAGAGCACTGAAGTTCCAAAACAATAAAATAAATGAATGAATGAATATATAAATAAATACATGAGAATGAAGAATTCATATAAAGTTTTAGCATACTGTATCTGGCATATGAAAATAGCTTAGTGACCCATTGATTGTCATGCTAATGCTGATAAATATTGTTTTTTATATAGTTACTTAATTTATAGAACGCCCAGAGTTAGGTGATATGAAATGCTATTTTTTCTGACTTTCATTGTAAGGAATTATGATTGAAATATTCTCTCCAGATATGTTCACTCATGTATTCAATTGATATTTCCTGAGTTCATGCAATATACCAGGCTCAGAAATAGGTAGTAAAATCATAACACTGTAAAAGGCATAAGAAAGGGTTAAACAGTGAACAGAATTTCAATTCAATGCAGCAAATGCTGAGGCTTCCAAGGAAGCCTTTTGGGGCCAGAAAAGGTTTGCACAAAAATGAAGTGATTTCTATGTCAGTCCCTGAAGTCTATCTGATATCTAGCTATGAAAAGGAATGTGGATGTAGGGAGTGGGTACTAAACAAGTGTTTCTTTAGTGCAGAAATAAATAAAATCAAGAAGAATAAAACAAGAAAGAATCAGTGAAGGCAAGAGTTGGTTCTTCAAGAAAATAAACAAAATAGATAAACCCATATCCAAACTTAACAAAAGAGAGTCTACACACATAAACCATCAGAAATGAGAAAGGAAAAGTCACTATGGACATCACAGAAATACAAATAATTATGAAAATATACTGTGAAAAATTATGTTAACAAACTGGATAAGCTAGCAGAAATTAACAGCTTTATAGAGAAATTTAAACTTCTAAGGCTGACCAAGGAAGAAATAGAATATCTGAATAGACCAATAACCAGCAACTAAATTGATCTGATAATCAAAAAACTACCTAGGAACAAAACTCCTGGACCAGATTGTTTCACTGCTGAATTTTATCAAACATTTAGTGAAGACCTAATACCCATCCTCCTTAAAGTTTTCCAAAAAGTAGAAGAGGAGGGAATACTCCCAAACTCATTCTACAAGGCCAGCATCACTCTAATACCAAAACCAGACAAAGACACCACAAAAAAGGAAAATTATAGTCCATTATCCCTGATGAACATAGATGCAAAAAGACTCAACAAAATATTAATAAACTGAATTAAAAAATACATCAGAAAGATCATCCATCATGATCAAGTATGATTTATTCCAGGAATGCAAGGATGGTACAACATTCAAAAATCCATCATCATCATCCACCGAATCAAAAAAAAAGAAGAATGAAAACTACATGATCATCTCTATAGATGCAGAAAAATCATTTGACAAAATTCAACATCCAATCATGATAAAAACTCTCAACAAAATAGGTATAGAGGGCAAGTACCTCAACACAATAAAGGCCAAATATGACAAACCCACAACCAATATTATACTTAACAGTGAGAAGCTGAAAACTTTTCCTTTAAGATCAGGAACAAGACAAGGATACTCACTCTCCCCACTTTTATTCAACATAGTTCTAGAGGTCCTAACCACAGCAGACAGACAACACAAATAAATAAAAGGCATCCATATTGGCAAGGAAGAAGTTAAACTGTCCCTTTTTGCAGATGACATGATATTGTACATAAAAAACCCTAAAGTATCCACTCCAAAACTACTAGATCTAATAGCTGAACTCAGCAAAGTTGCAGGATGCAAAATTAATACCCAGAAATCTGTTGTATTCCTATGCACTAATAATGAACTAGCAGAAAGAGAAATCTGGAAAACAATTCTATTCACAATTACATCAAAAAGAATAAAATACCTACGAATAAACCTAATCAAGTAAGTGAAAGATCTATACCTTGAAAACTACAAGACACTCTTGAGAGAAATTAAAGAAGATACCTTAAATGAAAAAACATACCATGCTCATGGATAGGAAGAATTAATATTGTCAAAATGGCCATCCTGCCTAAAGCGATCTACAGATTCAATGCAATCCCTATCAAAATACCAAGAGCATTCTTCAATGAACGAGAGCAAATAGTCCTAAAATTCATATGGAACCACAAAAGACCCTGAATAGCCAAAGCAATCCTGAGAAGGAAGAATAAAGCAGGGGGGATTGTGCTCCCTACTTCAAGCTCCACTACAAAGCTACAGTAATCAAGCAGTTTGGTACTGGCACAGGAACAGACCCAGAGACCAATGGAACAGACTAGAGAGCCCAGATATAAACCTAAGCATATATGGTCAATTAATATATGATAAAGGAGCCATTGTATAATGGGGAAATGACAGCCTCATCAACAACTGGTGTTGCAAAACTGGACAGCTACATGTAAGAGAATGAAACTGGATTATTGTCTAACCCCATGCACAAATGTAAATGCTAAATGGATCAAAGACTTGAATGTAAGTCATGAAACCATAATACTTATAGAAGAAAACATTGGCAAAAATCTCCTGAATATAAACATGAGCAACTTTTTCCTGAACGCATTTCCTCAAGCAAGGGAAGCAAAATAAAAAATGAAGAAATGGGACTACATCATGCTAAAAAGCTTCTGTACAGCAAAGGACACCATAAGCAGAACAAAAAGCATCCTACCGCATGGGAGAATATATTTGTAAATCCCATATCCGACAAGGGGTTGACATCCAAAATAAATAAAGAACTCACATGCCTCAACAACTAAAAAGCAAATAACCCTATTAAAAATGGACAGAGGATATGAACAGACACTTCTTAACTTTTTTATTAAGGTGTGATTGATATACACTCTTATAAAGGTTTCACATGAAAAAAACAATGTGGTTACTGCATTTACTCATATTATCAAGTCCCCACCCATATCCCAATGCCATTAGTGTCTATCAGTGCAGCAAGATGCCACAGATCCACTATGTGCCTTCTCTTTGCTTCACTGTTCTCCCCATGATCCCCCACACCATGGGTACTAAGCATAATACCCCTCAATTCCCTTCTCCTTCCCTCCCCACCTGCCCTCCCACACCCCTCCCCTTTGGTAACCACTAATTCAGTCTTGGAGTCTCTGAGTCTGCTGCTATTTTGTTCCTTCAGTTTTGCTTCATTATTATACTCCACAAATGATGGAAATCATTTGGCATTTGTCTTTCTCTGCCTGGCTTATTTCACTGAGTATAATGTCCTCCAACTCCATCCATGTTGTTGCAAATGGTAGAATTTGTTCCTTTCTCATGACTGAATAGTATTCCATTGTGTATATGTACCACATCTTCTTTATCCATTCATCTACTGACAGACACTTAGGTTGCTTCCATATCTTGGCTATTGTAAAAAGTGCTGTGATAAACATAGGGGTGCATATGTATTTTTAAATATGAGAAGTGAACAGACACTTCTTCAAAGAAATTCAAATGGGCAACAGGCACATGTAAAGATGTTCCACATCACTAATTATCAGGGAAATGTAGATTAAAACCACAATGAGATATCACCTTACACCAGTTAGGATGGCCAACATTGAAAAGACTAGGAACAACAAATGCTGTCAAGGATGTGGAGAAAGGGAAACCCTCCTACAGTGCTGGTGGGAATGTAAACTAGTTGAATGTTTTTGGAAAGCAGCATAGAGGTTCCTCAAAAAACTAAAAATAGAAATACCATTTGACCCAGGAATTCTACTCCTAGGAATTTACCCTAAAAGTATAGGATTCCAGTTTCTAAAAGACATATGCACCCCTATGTTTATGGCAGCACTATTTACAATAGCCAAGAAATGGAAGCAACCCAAGTGTCCATCAGTAGATGAATGGATAAAGAAGATGTGGTACATGTACACAATGGAATATTATTCAGCCATAAGAAAACAAATTCTACCATTTGCAGCAACATGGATGGAACTTGAGGGTATTATGCTCAGTGAAATAAGCCAGATGGAGAGAGACAAGTACAAATGATTTCACTCATCTGTGGAGCATAAACAAAGGAAAAACTGAAGGAACAAATTAGCAGCAAACTCACAGAACCCAAGAATGGACTAACAGTTACCAAAGGGAAAGGGGTTGGGGATGGTGGGTGGGAAGGGAGGGAGAAGAGGATTAAGGGGCATTACAATAAGCACACATAACATGGGGGTGGGGGGCACGCAGAAGGCAGTATAGCACAGAGAAGACAAGTAATTACTGTATAGCATCTTTCTACACTGATGGATATTGACTGTAATGGGGCATGTGGTGGGGACTTGATAATGGGAAGGAAGGAAGGAAGGAAGGAAGGAAGGAAGGAAGGAAGAAACTTCTAGTTAGTCAATCCATTGTAATTTCAGTTTTCATTTATAATAGCTGCTGGCATTAAAGAAAAGAAAGAAAGAAGTGTTTCTGTCCCTCAAGAGGAGGTCTGTACTCAGACCATGAAGAAGAGAAATAACATGACCAAAAGAAAAATGCACAGATACTGTAATTGCAGATAAGTGAGAGTTACACTCACACACGCAGACACGCACACACCACACACACACACACACACACATCACGTTTATATGTTTATGAATTTATAAGCTAAAAATTGATGTAACTCTATACACTTATTAGTTGATGTAGTTGAAATGAGCAATAGATTTTCAGGGGGTTAGTTTTCTATTTACTGCTGTTACAGTTAGTGATAGCTCTTTAAATGCAACGTTATGGATATAATTTACCTAAGAGATTTCTTTGATTTATGAAACTAGAATGAAAAAAAAGGGACTGAGACTCACTGCGATTTTCATTTTTCTTTAAGTATTTTCTACTTCTACATGTTTCATGGGTACTAATAGAGTACATAGAAAGAAAGTCTCACAACATTCTTGAAGTTCCAGACCAGAGCATATCCATTTCTCATTGCTTTGTGTGTCTATGTGTGTTTCTTGGTCCTGGCCCCTAAGCACAGTATATTTAGCCAGGATTGGACACATGACTTAAAATAGGCAACTCAGATTCTTTGTCCTAGCAAGAGGAATCATGGATATCTGTCAGTCTACTATCTTTTGATTTCTCAAAATGAAACTTATATTCTGTGAATCCTTATGCACTAAAGAAAAAGAGACATACTTAAAAAGTATTTATTTTTATTTTAGCAAACACATTGTGCAGAGTGCCAGTCAATGTTCTAAGTAAGCATGTGGAGAATGAAGAAATGAAGTACCATACCAGTCCAGAGAAAAAGTGATAAATGACATGGATAGCTGTTTGGGTTCATAAAATGTTTTAATTTCAGTAGCAGGTTTCTCTGGGGCATGAATGCACCAAACAAAGCTTTTGTCATGTTTTCAATGAAATAATAATAAAGCTTCCTGATGTATAACAAATTTATTCAATTATTTAAACAAGATTATTTTGTTAAAACAATGTCTGAAACTAACTGTAAAAGGGTGCTGAGCAGATGGTATAGCTCTCTCTTCAAAAGTTGTTCATTATTTTTTAGAAATTAAAAAAAATGTAGGATCAATTACTCTATAGATATACATCAATTGATATAATTTCATTTTTCACCAAATTATTAAAGAAGAGTTTGCACATAATTCAGTATTCACTTAGCAAGCTGAATTTCTTCAGTCTTAACTTTTTAAAAAAATCATCTTAAGAAAATGATATGAACTAGCATTTGGGAATTATAAATATTATTCTCAATTACATTTCGTATTACCTTAGTTATGTCTCAGCATCCATAAAAATGTTACTTTTCTATCCATAAAAAAGTTTGTAATTACTACTTTATCTACTACATAGTCATTTTATGATAATAAAATGAATCAAAATGAATTTATAATTTAGAAATGGCTCTTTTTTGGGAAATTTGGTTTAAAAAGTGATGGCTAAATGTCTAAGTATAGGGATTTTTAAATTTAGTTTCCACTTCACAACTTTTTATTTTCTATGCTGGAAGCTTTTCTTATGGTATTTTGAATCTCTTTAGTTTTCTTCATTTTACAGAAGAAAAAGCTACAGGCAAAGAAAAAACACAGTAATTTACTCAAGTCTATATAGAATTGAACTTGAGTCATTCATACTTCATAGAACAAATTTTCTTCATTATATTATCCTGACTTACTTGGAATCATAGCTGTTTTCCAGAGAAAAAATATTAAATAAGGAAAAATATTTCCTTTGTATAACTCCAATCATTGAAAGAAATATGATTATATCATAACTGAAATAATTTTAATAAATTTGTTGTTGATTGAATATGATGAGTTTTTGTGTTCTTCTTGAATGTAATTTATAAGGAGCGTTGGGACCCAAAGCACATCTATTAGGGTCCTAAACCCTGGCTGAGATCTTGAAAACCCAGTAGGCAAACCAGCTATAGGTAAGTGAGGCATCCTGAAGTGCAGGGATCTTGCACAAAGACATGGCAAACTGGGCTTGCCACTTGACAGATAACTGGTCTGTTATTAAGATAGGAGGCGGGAGGAAGCTCTTGTGAATATGTTGCTTGTTTAGTAAGGATTGTAAATATTTTGGAGTTGGTGAAAAAAATACTCAATATAAGATAGGTTATGAAGATTTAGTTTGATATTGTTAATTTTTAGTGACAAAACATTAATAAAATCAGAACAAAAACTATAATGGGTATTTAAACTTGTATTTCAAACTTCTACAGAGTTCTCAGCCATACACTTTGGTAGTCCACATACACCCTGAAACATTATACAGGCAGAGCTTCCATGTCACAAACCACAGAGGAAGCTGACAGTTGTGAATTTTGTGATCAACCCGTGATTTAACTCATTCTAAACTCTGTTTGAAAGGTTCATTAATTCCATATGCTTTCTGATGGATTTATCTTTACTCAGTAAGTCACCAGCACTTCTCTTAAAAATACTCATTTTTAGAATTTGTCCTTACTTTGTTACCAGTTTTCCTATTTTTAATCATTGCATATGTTTTCAACATTTCATTTTTCTGCTTCATTGTGTTCTCATTTATATTTCATTATACTTCCCATCTGTCTATCATATCTTCATGTCTTGTCTACTGTTTCCCATAATATTTCTATTTTGCCACTTTATCAGTTTTGTGCTTCTTACTTTAATCAATATATATTTAGAAACAGTTTACTTCTTTTCAATGTATGGTTTTGGTTTATAGGAATTTTGTCATTTATTACAACAAATTCTGATTGTATGTACCTATTTTTCTAGATGTCAGCCTTCTATCAGTGTTCCAAAATGTGTCTCATGTTACATCTGTTCAATAATTTTAAATGTAGTAAGTCTGTCTTCCTACAAAATAACATTCAACAGTCAGCATATTTTAAAAGTTTTTTCCCCCAAATTACAAAGTTTGAATAAATTTCTGAAGTAGCTCTATAGAAGAATGCATGCTAGAAAAATAATCTCATTTAAGAAAGGATTTACAACAGATGGTATTTCTGTAAAAGAATATTTTATTTTGTCAAATAATGGTCTTATTTGTAGAACTTGGTAAATTTACTATTTTAGTAATAAGTTAAAATGTTGGCTATACATTAATTTTTCTTTTTATTGAAGGGTAGTTGACAACAGTATTGCATTACATTAGTTTCAGGTGTACAACACAGTGATTCAACATTTATATACATGATAATTCTAGGTACCAGGTATCACCATACCAAGTTGTTACAATATTTTGACTATATTCCTTATGCTATACATTACATCCCGGTTACTTATTTATTTTACAATTGGAAGTGTGTTTAAATATATATATATATATATATTTTGTGAGGGCATCTCTCATATTCATTGATCAAATAGTTGTTAACCACAATAAATTTCTGTATAGGGGGGTCAATACTCAATGCACAATCATTAATCCACCCCAAGCCTAATTTTCGTCAGTCTCCAATCTTCTGATGCATAACGAACAAGTTCTTACATGGAGTACAAATTCTTACATAGTGAATAAGTTACATGGTGAACAGTGCAAGGGCAGTCATCACAGAAGCTTTCGGTTTTGTTCATGCATTATGAACTATACACAGTTCAAATATGAATATTCATTTGATTTTTATACTTGATTTATATGTGGATACCACATTTCTCTATTATTATTATTTTTAATAAAATGCTGAAGTGGTAGGTAGATATGAGATAAAGGTAGAAAACAGAGTTTAGTGTTGTAAGAGAGCAAATGTAGATGATCAGGTGTGTGCCTGTAGACTATGTGTTAATCCGAGCTAGACGAGGGCAATAAACATCCATGTATGCAGAAGATTTCTCTCAGAACATGAGGGGGGAGGTTCTAAGCCTCACCTCTGCTGCTCCCCATTTTCTCACCTGATGGCCCCCTGCGACTGTGCCTGTCTTAGGTTGTTCCTCCCTTGAGGAATCTTACCCGTCTCTGTCTAACCAGTCATCTTCCGGGGCCATACAGGGAAATGTAAAGTTGGTAAGTGAGAGAGAAGCCTTATTGTTTGAAAAGGTTAGCTTTTTACTTCTTTGCATATTTATGCCCTGTGGCTTCTATGCCCAGCATTTGTCTTGAGGTGTCTTTACCACTTGGAAGAATTATGATACTCGGTAAATTCGACATGTGGCACGAGTTCTATTTAAAGGTTGTGATTAGGTAGGAAGAAGAAACGCTATAGAAGTAGCAGGCAGAAGAAAACCTGGGAAGATTGATTATTTCTTTGACATATCTTCTTGTAGAGTAACTTCAGCATGGATAGGTTTTAAACGACTAATTAAATTGTGCACACACATTAACATAATAGGAATATAGTTACCTAACCAAAGCATACCTGTAATTACCAGCCATCTCCAGTGAAACCAAGAAAACCAGTTAGGCACCTTAGGCATTTGTGAAAACTTATCTATGATATGGTGGATATTGTCCGACTGAACTTAAACAGTCTGAGAGAATTCAGATAAACTAGAACAACCCATTCCTGGGGACTGTTCATATCCCGTATGTTCTTTTAACAATAAATAGTCTGTGGTTGTAAGATTTTGGAGTGCTACAATTTGCACTTCTCCTAATTCTTGGTTGAGTTCCAACAGTATAGATCCAGTCCAATTTTTGTTTTACTGTATGCACAGGCCAGCTTAGATATCTCCTTCATCATTCCCATGGCAAGTCCAGGAACTGGTGGGATGAGTGCATCTACAGCTGTGACAGTGCGTGGATCTTTGTTGGAGATTTTTTTTTTTTTTTTTTTTTGCTGATCATCTTCTGTCATGAGTCTTCCCGAGAGTGCTGATGTTGGAAGTTCTTTTTCATATCGTATCTTAGTTCATTTTCGGGGTAGCCAAATCAGGCTTTGATCCTCTGTATAAACACAAACAGACCCTTTGCCTACACTTTTATATGCCCTTTATATCATTGTGTAGAACTCATTAGAGGTCACCACATAGGAACTGCTTTTTTTTTTAATCATTAATCTACACTTACATGACGAATACTTTGTTTACTAGGCTCTCCCCTATACCAGGTCCCCCCTATATACTCCTTTACAGTCACTGTCCATCAGCGTAGCAAACTGTTGTAGAATCACTACTTGTCTTCTCTGTGTTGTACAGCCCTCCCCTTTCTCCCACCCCGCTATGGATGCTAATCTTAATACCCCTCTTTTTCTGCCCCCCCTTATCCCTCCCTACCCACCCATCCTCCCCAGTGCCTTTCCCTTTGGTACCTGTTAGTCCATTCTTGAGTTCTGTGATTCTGCTGCTGTTCTGTTCCTTCAGTTTTTCCTTTGTTCTTATATTCCACAGATGAGTGAAATCATTTGGTATTTCTCTTTCTCTGCTTGGCTTGTTTCACTGAGCACAATACCCTCCAGCTCCATCCATGTTGCTGCAAATGGTTGGATTTGCCCTTTTCTTATGGCTGAGTAGTATTCCATTGTGTATATGTACCACATCTTCTTTATCCATTCATCTACTGATGGACACTTAGGTTGCTTCCAATTCTTGGCTATTGTAAATAGTGCTGCAATAAACATAGGGGTGCATCTGTCTTTCTCAAACTTAATTGCTGAGTTCTTAGGGTAAATTCCTAGGAGTGCAATTCCTGGGTCAAATGGTATGTCTGTTTTGAGCATTTTGATGTACCTCCATACTGCTTTCCACAATGGTTGAACAAGTTTACATTCCCACCAGCAGTGTAGGAGGATTCCTCTTTCTCCACAGCCTCGCCAACATTTGTTGTTGTTTGTCTTTTGGATGGCAGCCATCCTTACTGGTGTGAGGTGATACCTCATTGTAGTTTTAATTTGCATTTCTCTGATAATTAGCGATGTGGAGCATCTTTTCATGTGTCTGTTGGACATCTGTATTTCTTTTTTGGAGAACCATCTGTTCAATTCCTTTGCCCATTTTTTAATTGGGTTATTTGTTTTTTGTTTGTTGAGGCGTGTGAGCTCTTTATATATTCTGGACGTCAAGCCTTTATCGGATGTGTCATTTTCAAAGATATTCTCCCATACTGTAGGGATCCTTTTTGTTCTATTGATGGTGTCTTTTGCTGTACAGAAGCTTTTCAGCTTAATATAGTCCCAACTTGTTCATTTTTGCTGTTGTTTTCCTTGCCCGGGGAGATATGTTCAAGAAGAGGTCACTCATGTTTATGTCTAAGAGGTTTGTGCCTATGTTTTCTTCCAAGAGTTTAATGGTTTCGTGACTTACATTCAGGTCTTTGATCCATTTTGAGTTTACTTTTGTATATGGGGTTAAACAATGGTCCAGTTTCATTCTCCTACATGTAGCTGTCCAGTTTTGCCAGCACCATCTATTGAAGAGACTGTCATTTCGCCATTGTATGTCCATGGCCCCTTTATCAAATATTAATTGACCATATATGTCTGGGTTAATGTCTGGATTGTCTAGTCTGTTCCATTGGTCTGTGGCTCTGCTCTTGTGCCAGTACCAAATTGTCTTGATTACTATGGCTTTATAGTAGAGCTTGAAGTTGGGGAGTGAGATCCCCCCTACTTTATTCTTCTTTCTCAGGATTGCTTTGGCTATTCGGGGTCTTTGGTGGTTCCATATGAATTTTTGAATTATTTGTTCCACTTCATTGAAGAATGTTGCTGGTAGTTTCATAGGGATTGCATCAAATCTGTATATTGCTTTGGGCAGGATGGCCATTTTGACGATATTAATTCTTCCTAGCCATGAGCATGGGATGCGTTTCCATCTGTTAGTGTCCCCTTTAATTTCTTTTAAGAGTGACTTGTAGTTTTCAGAATATAAGTCTTTCACTTCTTTGGTTAGGTTTATTCCTAGGTATTTTATTTTTTTTTATGCAATTGTGAATGGAGTTGTTTTCCTGATTTCTCTTTCTGTTGGTTCATTGTTGGTATATAGGAAAGCCACAGATTTCTGTGTGTTGATTTTGTATCCTGCAACTTTGCTGTATTCCGATATCAGTTCTAGTAGTTCTGGGGTGGAGTCTTTAGGGTTTTTTATGTACAGGATCATGTCATCTGCAAATAGTGACAGTTTGACTTCTTCTTTGCCAATCTGGATTCCTTGTATTTTTTTGTTTTGTCTGATTGCCGTGTCTGGGACCTCCAGTACTATGTTAAATAACAGTGGGAAGAGTGGGCATCCCTGTCTAGTTCCCGATCTCAGCGGAAATGCTTTCAGCTTCTTGCTATTCAATATAATGTTGGCTGTGGGTTTTTCATAGATGGCCTTTATTATGTTGAGGTACTTGCCCTCTATTCCCATTTTGCTGAGAGTTTTTATCATGAATGGATGTTGAACTTTGTCAAATGCTTTTTCAGCATCTATGGAGATGATCATGTGGTTTTTGTCTTTCTTTTTGTTGATGTGGTGGATGATATTGATGGACTTTTGAATGTTTTGCCATCCTTGCATCCCTGGGATGAATCCCACTTGGTCATGGTGTACGATGGTTTTGATGTATTTTTGATTTCGGTTTGCTAAAATTTTGTTGAGTATTTTTGCGTCTACGTTCATCAGGGATATTGGTCTGTAGTTTTCTTTTTTGGTGGTGTCTTTGCCTGGTTTTGGTATTAGGGTGATGTTAGTTTCATAGAATGAGTTTGGGAGTATCCCCTCCTCTTCTATTTCTTGGAAAACTTTAAGGAGAATGGGTATTATGTCTTCCCTGTATGTCTGATAAAATTCCGAGGTAAATCCATCTGGCCCGGGGGTTTTGTTCTTTGGTAGTTTTTTGATTACCGCTTCAATTTCGTTGCTGGTAATTGGTCTGTTTAGATTTTCTGTTTCTTCCTGGGTCAATCTTGGAAGGTTGTATTTTTCTAGGAAGTTGTCCATTTCTCCTAGGTTTCCCAGCTTGTTAGCATATAGGTTTTCATAGTAGTCTCTAATAATTCTTTGTATTTCTGCGGGGTCCGTCGTGATTTTTCCTTTCTCATTTCTGACACTGTTGATTTGTGTTGACTCTCTTTTCCTCTTAATAAGTCTGGCTAGAGGCTTATCTATTTTGTTTATTTTCTCGAAGAACCAGCTCTTGGTTTCATTGATTTTTGCTATTGTTTTATTCTTCTCAATTTTATTTATTTCTTCTCTGATCTTTATTATGTCCCTCCTTCTACTGACCTTAGGCCTCATTTGTTCTTCTTTTTCCAATTTCGATAGTTGTGACATTAGACCATTCATTTGGGATTGCTCTTCCTTTTTTAAATATGCTTGGATTGCTGTATACTTTCCTCTTAAGAGTGCTTTTGCTGTGTCCCACAGAAGTTGGGGCTTAGTGTTGTTGTTGTCATTTGTTTCCATATATTGCTGGATCTCCATTTTGATTTGGTCATTGATCCATTGATTATTTAGGAGCGTGTTGTTTAGCCTCCATGTGTTTGTGAGCCTTTTTGCTTTCTTTGAACAGTTTATTTCTAGTTTAATGCCTTTGTGGTCTGAAAAGTTGGTTGGTAGGGTTTCAATCTTTTGGAATTTACTGAGGCTCTTTTTGTGTCCTAGTAAGTGGTCTATTCTGGAGAATGTTCCATGTGCACTTGAGAAGAATGTGTATCCTGTTGCTTTTGTATGTAGATTTCTGTAGATGTCTATTAGGTCCATCTGTTCTAGTGTGTTGTTCAGTGTCTCTGTGTCCTTACTTATTTTCTGTCTGGTGGATCTGTCCTTTGGAGTGAGTGGTGTGTTGAAGTCTCCTAGATTGAATGCATTGCATTCTATTTCCTCCTTTAGTTCTATTAATATTTGTTTCAGGTATGTTGGTGCTCCTGTATTGGGTGCATATATATTTATAATGGTTATATCCTCTTGATGGACTGAGCCCTTTATCATTATGTAATGTCCTTCTTTGTCTTTTGTTACTTTCTTTATTTTGAAGTCTGTTTTGTCTGATACCAGAATTGCAACACCTGCTTTCTTCTCTCTGTTGTTTGCTTGAAATATCTTTTTCCATTCCTTGACTTTAAGTCTGTGCGCGTCTTTGGGTTTGAGGTGAGTCTCTTGTAAGCAGCATATGGATGGATCTTGCTTTTTTATCCATTTTATTACTCTGTGTCTTTTGTTTGGTGCATTCAGTCCATTTACATTTAGGGTGATTATTGAAAGGTATGAATTTATTGCCATTGCAGGCTTTAAGTTTGTGGTTACCAAAGGTTTAGGGTTAGCTTCTTTACTATCTTACTGTCTCTCTTAACTCGCTTGTTGAGCTATTATAAACACAGTCTGATGATTCTTTATTTCTCTCCCTTCTTATTCCTCCTCCTCCCTTCTTCATATGTTGGGTGTTTTGTTCTGTGCTCTTTTTAGGAGTGCTCCCATCTAGAGCAGTCCCTGTAGGATGCCCTGTAGAGATGGTTTGTGTGAGGCAAATTCCCTCAACTTTTGCTTGTCTGGGAATTGTTTAATCCCTCCTTCATATTTAAATGATATTCATGCTGGATACAGTAGTCCTGGTTCGAGGCCCTTCTGTTTCATTGCATTAAGTATATCATGCCATTCTCTTCTGGCCTGTAGGGTTTCTCTTGAGAAGTCTGATGATAGCCTGATGGGTTTTCCTTTGTAGGTGACCTTTTTTTTCTCTCTGGCTGCCTGTAATACTTTGTCCTTGTCTTTGATCTTTGCCATTTTTATTATTATGCGTCTTGGTGTTGCCCTCCTTGGATCCCTTGTCATGGGAGTTCTGTGTACCTCTGTGGTCTGAGAGGCCATTTCTTCCCCTAGTTTGGGGAAATTTTCAGCAATTATTTCTTCAAAGACATTTTCTATCCCCTTTTCTCTCTCTACTTCTTCTGGGATACCTATGATTCTTATATTATTCGGTTTCGATTGATCACTCAGCTCTCTTAAAATTCTTTCATTCCTGGAGATCCTTTTATCTCTCTCTGCATCAGCTTCTCTGCGTTCCTGTTCTCTGTTTTCTAGTCCATTAATGGTCTCTTGCATCTTGTCCATTCTGTTTTGAAGTCCTTCCAGAGCTTGTTTTATTTCTGAATTCTCCTTCCTTAGTTCTTGCATATTTCTCTGCAAGTCCATCAGCATGGTTATGACTTTTGTTTTGAATTCTTTTTCAGGAAGACTGGCTAAATCTATCTCCCCAGATTCCTTCTCAGGGGAAGGGCTATACATTAATTATATAGTCAATATTTTTATTCCTTTTCTTTAACAATTTAAAGTGATTAGATGAATTCAGTATTTTCTATTGCTATAACTGATCATAAATTATTGTGGAGTTCACTACAAAAGTGTCATGCAAAAATACTAAACTTGGTGTCATTCCTTTCTCTCATTCTCCCTCTACTTGCTATACCTTTCATTGTTAAATTGTTATCTATCCATTAGTTACTCATAAATTATACTGTCTAAATAAACTACATAAGCTAGTATGGATCAATGAAGGATTCTGTCATTATTTGAGGATTTATGACATTTACATTGATAACATTCACAAGATTGAGAAAAATCTAAAATCTAGATGTTCCCTCCTAGATGTTCCTTCTTCCTATATCTAATAATTTTTTGATGAATCTATTATTCACACAAGGAATATGGAAATAATAGACAGCATGGCCTTTTAGGATTAGAAGGACCTGAATGTAATTTTTCTTACTAGCTGTGTGAGCTGGTCATGTTATATGATCTTGATGAACCTCTATTTTTTCATCTATAAACTAGTTTAATCTATAACCTAATATTCTGCCTCACAGAGTATTTTTAAAATTAAAGTAGATTTTATTTGCCATATACTTATAGATCTTGGCATATAATAAGCACTCATTAAATCATTGTTTTTATTGTTCTTACAATCAAAGAAGTGGAAGGAGAGCCAGGGTGGTGGTGGGGCATATGGGGAGGTGAAATGCTTTCCTGCCAAAGCCCAGCATCACTGGCTGGGAAAGCACATCAAGAACAGAAAAGAATCCCGAATGCTGCTCCAATTGCTGGTGGGTGGTAAGAAGAAGGATTAATTCTAGTCTCCCTGCCTTCTAAGCAGGTATGAACAGAGAAGCTTTAATAATAGAGACATGAAATGATGACGTAGGATATTTTAGATGTTTTCACAAGCTAAAAGGTGAGTATAAAGTTTTGAATTACTCTAAGTATCTACTTGTGTGGAGGAAAATTCTGTAGACAGCAACTAAAAATGAAATAATGTTAAAAATGACATTGCATTTTATTAAAATGTAGGATCCCTCCCATAATCAAATCAACCTAAGATCAAAATTCAAAGTTTTGAGGATAGATTTGAGGCAATAGACCAGATGTGTGTTATTGAACTTGAGGCCATCTCTTATCCTTTCAGGAGAATTTAGTATTGAAAGCTACATTTCTCAAATATCAGTCAATTCACTATACTACTCATATAAAACTAAGCCAAGGCTATGCAACTCTACTTTTCTGCTTTCAGTTGTCTGAACTCATCTACATTTAGTACAGTTGGAAAACTGATGAAGGCTTTATGATTTAGAGCATTTTGGACTATTTATATAATCCACTTGTATTCATGCAAAAAATAACTATATTTAAAAGGTTTAAATTTAAGAGATAAAGAGGAAAGTAAAATACATCTGACTTGTTCTTTTTCAATGTGGTTAGCAATTTGAATAAAGATTCAGAACATTAGTTTTAAAACAAATTACTGTTACAGCAGCATTACATTTTTAAAAATTCACAAAATACATTTATTCAAACTAAATTATAAATTAGATGTCAATTATCCCTCAGTGAAGCTGAAATGAAAACATGTGAGTTAGATAATACTGAAAATATAATTATAACATTGTGGAAAAACAATTAAAACTCTTCTTATCTACCTAATTCTTCAAATCAGAAGCCTGGAAGATGTATTTAACTTTCCTTCTTCTTATATCTAATAAATTGCCACATCCTATATTTTCTTTTTAAATATAATTTTCTCTAATGTTTTCCACCACGTTGACTCTAGGGTGTGCAGACAAATAAATGCTTTATTGGTGTGTCTCTATTTATATAAGCAATTTGATTTAAAAAATACTCAACAGGCAATGACAAGTACAGTGTTTTTCAATGAAGACTTAGAGTAATTTGTAAGAAAAATTTCTTTACATATTTAATAATTTTCTCATCAGCGCAAGTGGAAATTATTCATATCTAGGCACTACCTCTTCCTGTTCAGGTCCAGAAACCATCGCTTATTGTCAAATGTGTCGTTCTTGGCTAATGTCTTTATCTCCCACTGGGAGGAAAAGCTGGCAAGTAGCTCTTTAGAAGATGTTTGTATGAAATGATATGGATCATATTTTTTTGCAGTTCCCTCATACCAGTTATTTAATGCTGGTTACATTATTATTCATAACACTGTATCATCTATTGTGTCCTCCCTTCCCAAACCCTGGATTCCAGTGATTTTTCTCAAAGGTTGTTATTCTGCTTCATTGATGACGACCATAAATGCAAGCCTTACCCAGAGTAAGCAAGAAAATGCAAACTATTATTTTGTGGTCATGTTAATTTTCCATTAAAAAAATTAAGATAAATAAAGAACAACACATCTTCCAACCATGTCTTCTTTTAATGAATTAGGCTGTGATCATTGTGTTCCTAGAATGTGATATCTTTCTATATTAATTGAACCTCTGTCCTTCACACACAGTCAACTCTAAGTGGAGAGAGTAGGCAAGAAGTCTGTGGAAAGAATGAGAAGAGCAGACCCATTAGCACAAGGAACATTTGCCATGACCTAAGACTGACATTGTCACCACATTGACTAGAAGAGTCTATTAGCATTGCAGAGCAATAGTGTTGAAAGCCCTTGGATAAGATAGATGTAACCCTAACCAAGGACTGATGGACATGATGCATGAAGCCTACAGAAAAGGTAGGGTAACATCCTGGGTGCCATGGGCAAGTGGACACATAAGGTGAAGAGTGCTTGTCAACACCTCAGCCAAGACGCTGTGGGACAGTGGTTCCCAACCATGGCTGATTTCATTACCCAGAGGACATTGGTTATGTCTGAAGAGATTATTAAAGTTGTCACAACTGGAGAAGGGGAGCAAGGTTGATATTGTCTAGTGGGAAGAAGCCATTGATGATGCTTAACATAATGAACTATTCAACTTTAAATGTCCATAGCATTGAGGTTAGGAGACTGCTTTAGATCCAAGGCCACATTAAGGTAAAAACTCAGATGGGAGAGATCTGAGGAAATGACTGATGGACACCAATTAAATCTAAAGGTTAATAGTGGACTGTTAGTGTCCCAGAAGCCTGAATTGTCCTCTGTCTGATCCAAGTGTCATCCCAAATCAGCATGCCAGCACCATACTCGAGCCCAGTCTCATATGACTTTTGAAGGAAATATTCATCAGTGGTAGCAATCCACTCATAGGGCTGTCATCCTGTAACTGTGCCTGCCTGTGAGGCTCTTGGACAACTTCACAATGAAAGTCCTAGAGCTTCTTTAGAGCTGATAAACCCCATTCATGTAGAGGATTGAGAATTGAAGAGAGTCCTGAGGGGAAAAAACAGGGTCCAGGGCCCAGACAGATCATTATCTGAGCTCAGTACACTGCCTGAACTGCTGGCACCAGAGGGAGACCTAGAACATTTTAAACAAAGCACTTCAGTTCTGGCCCCCAGGAGTATGTGCCCTGGTACCAGTTCTCCCTTCCTCTTCCCCAAACACCATCATCTCTTAATCTTGATGTCTACAGAGTCCTTCTAACTGTTCTCTCAAAGTCACATCTGCCAACATTTATTCCATGAAAGGTCATTTCAGCAAGAGTAGCTCTCTAAAATAAATAGTAGATCATTTAACTCCACTTATGGCCAGTTAACTTTCTACTCTTAGAATAAAACCCAAAATCCTATACTTTATAAGAACCCCAGCTGTTGTTTCATATTCTAATCTTTTTCCTCTTTCCCTCTCCATTTTTGTTTTCCCATCTTATTGTACTTCTTTGTGTTCTTGAATGCATCACTCTGAAGACAAGAATCAATTGTCCTGTAGAAGGTCCCACAATCTCAGTTTGTCTGATTGATTTATCAGATTCTTATTCCTGTGTTTAATGTCAACTGGAAGTTAGATCCAACAGGATGGTTAGATTCAACTTAAACATTTTTTCTTTTTTGATCAGGAGTACTTCACAGGTTGTGTTGTGTACTTCACATGGAAGTATGTCAAGATGAACTTAGTGCCTAATGGTGCTGTTATTGATGGTAAGGTATCAGTGGACTCTTCCAACTTTCATACATCATAGAGGGGACTTAGAACATAAGGATAAAGTATACAACTTAATATAATTAGTTTATTGAATATTCACTGAATAAATTTTGCTCAGTTTTCTTATTTTCTATTGCAAGTCTTTCTATGTTAAGTATCTAACTCACTGAAATTACCACTTATAGGAATCTTTGGAAAATTTAGGTAAGACTTATAAAGGCTAAGGGAGGAATATTTAAATCCATAAGATATAAAACATAAATTCAACAAGTAAATGACCAAATCTCCTATAATAAAAGATGAGAATGCACACATATCTGACAACATATCTATTATCAGTCAATGACTACAAATTATGGATTTAGGCATACAATTAAGGCTCATTGCTATAAGTGGGTTTAGAGATCTCAACACACTAACAGGTTTATAATTTAATTAGTAGTGTTCTTAAAATTTTCCTCTGCTGATTCAGCACTTTTGCCTTTGTTTCTCATTTCCTTGGTACTTGATTCAAAAATAAAACTTGGATTTCAAACACATTAATTAATCCTTTTACTTACTGGGTTATTTCAGCTTTATTAAATTAAAGTAATCAAATCACCTCATTCCTAAAGCTTTGAGAAGACAAATGTTAAAGCCTTCAACTATGAAAGGATGAAAAAGCTCACTGGAGAGGCAGGATCTGAATAGTCAAATAATTTGAATAGGCATTAGGTACTTGGGAACTTCCACATGAACAGGTGATTCTTGGATAGTTCTATAAATCCATTCTGAATATAGTATGTCATATGTAAGAAGAATGAGTGTTTTTAGATGCTCTATCTACATCTACAAAGGAAAATATTGGCATATCCAAGGTGACCTCAAAGTGACGTGGCTATTGAGTGATGGAGCTGGAACTAGACCCCAACTCTAACCAAACACCATGCCCTTTAAGTACTCATCAACAGACCAGAGTAAACAGAAGGGTCCAGTCTTTTCTCCCCATGCACATTAAGACAAAAACACAATGGTAGGGTGTTTTTCAGCTAATTATGTACTGCTTTTATGCCAGTAGACATGCACAGGTATATTATTTCATTGTAACAAATACTAATAATATAGTGTTAAATGGTAACTTTGGAATTTCATTCTGTCTGCCAACTATATCCTTTGTCAAACAAGTTATCTTAAGGTTCTACCTTAAAAATGTTTGATATCTGGAGAAATTTAATATGGAAGGCCACCCATTTGTATCATTTCAGATTAGTTAATATTATGTTAGTCAACAATGTGTTATGTTTTGCCACTATAAAAATAATCACCAGCTAGCCTTATTGTCAAAATTTGGAAATGGAGTTATTAAAAAAAAAAAGAAAAAACAAAACCTCCTGAAAAGCAAAAATTTTTAAAGCTATGCCTTTAGCTAGTGTTACCATAAGAATGAACACATATAGCCCCTTCACACTTTAATTAGAAAACTAGAAGCACTTAGTCAAAGCATTCAAAGGAACAATGTGTCAGCTTCCTAATTAGTTATAATCAGTGTGCTTGTGCTATTAACAGTGCCTAGCTGCTCTTTGTAGTAGCAAACACCTAGGATGCTTTTATGCACTGACATCTCATTTATGCAGCACAATGCCACTAAGAAAGAGATGACAGTGTTGTAGGAAAGAGAGGCCCTGTGTTGGAAGAGGGGTTCCCAGGTGAACAGCTGTGTGAACTTAAATGATTGAAGTCAATTTCCTGAAATTCAGTAACCTTATGTCTAAAATATGAATAAGAAAATCTTTTTCATGGTGTTCTTTTGAGGCTAATTAATATTTTATTTTCTGCTACATAGAAGGGTTTAGTAAATATATGTTGAATCTGAAATATCGGTTAATTACAGTATTTGGTAAATTTGTATGCATGAATGTGTCTGAACATAGAGAAAAATGTCAGGAGTGTTTACATTTTGGGAAGTCCTGCTAGAAAGAATTTAGGCTTTATTTTATACATTTCTTTTTCATCAATTTCCAGTTACCACAATTAAACATGCATGTTAACTAATAACTGTGCATGAACCAAACAAGGTCCATAGTCCTGCAACCTGCCATACTGTATTATTTAAGCCCATTTCCTAGGTCCCTGCATAATAGAAATTCTTAACTGCTATAGTGAACAGATTTAATTCCAAGGGCTGTTGACCCACACCACTAAGTGCTCAGAGTAACTACCCTTTTGGATATCTGAAAATACTTTTCTTTCATTCTCCTTTGATGTATTGGTTATCTTGTAAGATTTTCATGTTCTATTTCTCTTTTTTTTGTGAGTTCAATACCTCTGATCTTCTGAAGATTGAAAACTTCATAAATTATGTGGTGTTTAATAAAAGAACAAATGAAGTAAGTACAGTATAAGTGGAGACCTGGACATGAAGAATATGTTTATTTTTTAATATCTGTGGTAAACAGAATTCTAAGAAAGTCCATATGATATCTGTTGCTTCATGCAAACTCCTTGAATAATTTATTTGCCTTGAGAATCTCTGAAGATCCCATGATTAATTTACATTATAAGACAATATAATTACATTTAATAATTTGGCACTCTCAAGACTTCCTTACATTATGTAGAATTCCATCTTATCAGCATCCAGGGAGACTGGAAGGAGAGACAGACTCCTACCATCTGTGAAGAAAGCAAATAGCCTTATAATGAAATGCCTTATAGGAGCTACGTGGCAAAACTGTAGGCCTCTTTTAGTTGCTGAGAGTAGTTCTTGGTCAAATAAGGGTAAATCTCAGTTATAAAGGTTTGAGGACCTAAATTCTTCTGACAACCTGAATTAACTTGGTGGAGGAAGCTGGACCCCAGATGAGGTCCATGGATGGCCCTGGTCACCATCTTGACTGTAGCCATGTGACACCTAAAGAAGAAGACCTAGCTAAGTCATTCTTGACCCAGAAAACAGTGTATTTTATTAATTTTTAGAATTTTACCTGTAGGCTTTCTTTACTCACTTTTTTACCGATAGAATGCAACTTTTAAATTTAGAATATTGTTAGATTTACAGAGAAGTGTAGATAACTCAGAGTTCTCCTATACCTTAAGCCATCTTGCCCCTGTTATTTCTTACATTAGTATGGCATATTTGTTATAATCAATGAACTGATGCTGATATGTTTTTACTAACTGAGGTTTATATTTTATTTAGATTTCCTTAGTTCTTTCCTAATGTCCTTTTTTTCTCCTAGGATCTTATCCAGGACACCACATTCCATTTAGTTTTCCTGTCTCCCTTGGCTGTGATGGTTTTTCAGATTTTCCTTATTTTTGATGACTCTTGACAGTCTTGAGGAGTATTGGTCAGGTTATCTTGTAAATGTTCCTTAGTTGTGATTAAGCAAATGTTTTTCACATGATTAGATTGGGGTTATGAGTACAGAGGTAAAATTCACATCATGACATCACAATATCATATTGTCCTGTTAATATGAGTTATCACTGTTGATACTGACTCTGATCACCTGACTGGGTTTATGTTTATGAGGGTTCTCAACTATGAACTTATTCTTCTTATCTACCTTACATACTGTACTCTTTGAAAGGAAGTCACTATGCAGACTCCACACTTAGAGTGGGCAGTTGTGCCCCATTGTTACACTCCCTTGAGAATGTAGTATCTGGATAAATTATTTGGAATTCTTCTGCACTGTAATAAACTTGAGTCTTTGCCCCCATTTTTTCAATAACTTATTTATGTCAGTAGTAAGTCAATATGGACTCATGGATGTTGTTTTTATCCTTCAGGTTACAATTCAATATTTGGTCAGTTTTTTGTTGCTTTGGCCATTGGGTGGTCTTTTAGTTGACTTTTGTATCTCCTTACATTATTAGTGTTTTTTTTTCTCTATCTCTGTGTTTTAGTTTGTGAAATTTCTTTCGATGTATTCAAGCTCAATGATTGTTTCCTCTTTTTGGGTGCAGTCCACTGGACACAGTCTACTCAAATGCATTTTTCACTCCTGTTGCAATGTTTTTGATTTCTAACATTTCCTTTGATACTTGATTTAGAGTTCTGGTGTTTCTGCTTACATTATCATCTGTTCTCATATGTTGTCTACTTTTTCCATCATAGTCCTTAATTAATAGTTCTTAAATTAATCTCAAGTATTTTTTTAGTGATTAGTTTTTGCCTACTTGTAGGTGAGATACAAAGAGCAGAGAGAGTCAGGTGATAGAAATGCCCTTTCCCCAGATGAGACAAGGCTTTTCCCCTGGACAGTAGAACTTTGCTATGGAGAAAGCTCTGATTACCTTGCTTCCCCCTAATCAGGGGGGAGCAGACCTCTTTCCTGGATCTTTACCATGAGAAGCTTATTGGGTTCTTGGAGGTAAGAACCCCCAGAGGTGTGGGGATCTCCCTAAGAGTACCATGTCCAGAGTTTCTTTCACACTAGTCCACACAGTCACCAACAATTCATAAGTAACCAATATTATTTATTTTTCATATGCTTAGAAATTGTCTGTTTCTAACACAAGTGAAATATTTAAGGTTTGTTAGGAAATGGAAAGAAAGAAGGAAAGAATTCTAGCCAGAGTACTTAACAAGACAAAAAATAAGGGGAATCCATATTGGAAAAGAAGTAAAAATACATTTATTTGCAGATGACATGATAATCTTTTATATAGAAAACCCCAAGCTGCTGAAAACAAAATAAATTATAAGAAAGCACACATGATTGTAGTATGTAAGATAAATATGTAAAAATTAGTGGTTTTTCTACATACTAGCAATGAGCAACATGCAAATGAATGAAATGAAAACAATTCCTTTTATAATATCAAAAAGAATAAAATACTAAAAAGTAAGTTTAACAAAAAAGTGCAAGACTTCTTTTCTGCAGATATCATTAAGAAGGCAATATTCCCAAAATTAAGCTACAGTTTCAAGGCAATCACCATCAAAATTCCAGCTGTTGTCTTTGCAGAAATTGGCATTTGGATTCCCAAAATTCCCATGAAAATGCAAAAGACCCACTTATTTTACCAAAAGACTATTGGAAAAGAACAAAGTTGGAAGATTAGGAATTCCTGATTTCAAAATCCACTCTAAATAAACAGTAATCCGGGCTGTATGGCACTGGCATTATAGATATATAGATCAATAGGATAGAAATCAGAGTACAGAAATATGCCCAGATAGCTATGGTCAATCGATTTCTGACAAGGGTGCTAGTCACAGAATAATTTGATGGAAAAAGAATGTTTTTTCAATAGACAGTATTGACACAAGTAGATAATCACATGCAAAAAAAGAAATTGGGCTATTTGCATTACTGCAAAAATTAACTCAGATAGCATTATAGCTCTAAGTGTAAGACCTAAACTATGTAACTCAGAATACATAGGAATAAGTCATGACCTTTGGTTATGAGGTGATTTCTTCGGTGTAAGAACAAACATAAGCAATGAAAGTAAAGGTAGATAAATTGGATTTCATAAAAACTAAAAACTTTTTGCTACAAAAAAATCTCCAAAAAGTAAAAATGTAACTCACAGAATTACAGAAAATATTTGCAAATCATGTATCTGCTAAGGGACTGATAAACAGAATATATAAATACAATACAATAGTAAAAAGGCAGCTCAACTGAAAATGAGAAATGGAAATCAAAACCACTATGAGATACTACCTTAGCACCCACTTGGAAAGCTATAATCAAAAAGACAGATAATAAATAGCAAGTGTTAGTGAAGATGTGCGAAATTGGTATCCTCATTCATTGCTACTTGGAATGAAAAATGGTCTAGCCACTTGGAAAATAATTTTGTTCCTAAAAAAGTTAATCATAGAGTTACCACATGACCTAGTAATTCCCCTCTTTGGTATATACCCAAGAGAAATGAAAACATATCCACACACAAAAACTTGAACATGGATGTGCATAACAGTATTTTTCATAACAAATGTGGAAACAACCCAAATGTCCATCAACTTATGAATGGATAAACAAATGTGGTATATCTATATAGTGGAATATTTTTCAGCTGTGAAAAATAATGAAGTGCTAATACATGTTACAATAAGGGTGGACTTTATGAGCTTTATTCTATATCAAATAAACTAATGAAAAAAGATCACATATTATATGATTCCATTTATATAAAACAATCTAGTAAAGGCAGGTCTACAAAGACAAAAAAGTAAGTTAGTTGTTATTATAGGTAGGGTGGTGGGAAGTAACTGCTAGTGAGTATCAGGAGTACTTTCTGGGGTGATGAAATTATTCTCAAATCAACTAGTGGTGATACATTGCCACATTTTATTTGTTTTTTGTTTTATTGTTTTTTTAAATTAATTAATTTTTTATTTTGCTATTATTAATGTACAATTACATGAGCAATATTATGGTTACTAGACTCCCCCTATTATCAAGTCCCCACCACATACCGCATTGCAGTCACTGTCCATCAGAGTAGAAGATGCTATAGAATCACTACTTATCTTCTCTGTGTGATACTGCCTTCCCTGTATCCCCCCCACTACATTGTAAATGCTAATCGTAATACCACTTTTTCCCCCTTATCCCTCCCTTACCACCCATCTTCACCAGTTCCTTTCCCTTTGGTAACTTTTAGTCCATTCTTGGGTTCTGTGAGTCTGCTGCTGTTTTGTTCCTTCAGTTTTCCTTTGTTCTTATACTCCACAGATGAGTGAAATCATTTGGTACTTGTCTTTCTCCACCTGGCTTATTTCACTGAGCATAATACCCTCTAGCTCCACCCATGTTGCGGCAAATAGTAGGATTTGTTTTCTTCTTATTGTTGAATAATATTCCATTGTGTATATGTACTACCTCTTCTTTATCCATTCATATACTGATGGACACTTAGGTTGCTTCCATTTATTGTAAACAGTGCTGCAATAAACATAGGGGTACATCTGTCTTTTTCAAACTAGGCTGCTGCATTCTTAGGGTAAATTCCTAGGAGTGGAATTCCTGAGTCAAATGGTATTTCTATTTTGAGTTTTTTGAGGAACTTCCATACTGCTTTCCACAATGGTTGAACTAATTTACATTCCCACCAGCAGTGTAGATGGGTTCCCCTTATCCACATCCTCACCAACATTTGTTGTTGTTTGTCTTTTGGATGGTGGCCATCCTAACTGGTGTGAGGTGATATCTCATTGTGGTTTTAATTTGCATTTCTCTGATGATTAGCGATGTGGAGCATCTTTTCATGTGCCTGTTGGCCATCTGAATTTCTTCTTTGGAGAAGTGTCTGTTCAGCTTCTCTGCCCATTTTTTAATTGGCTTATTTCCTTTTTATTTCTTGAGGTTCATGAGCTCTTTATATAATTTGGATGTCAACCCCTTATCGGATATGTCATTTATGAATATATTCTCCCATACTGTAGGATGTCTTTTTGTTCTATTGATGGTGTCCTTTGCTGTACAGAAGCTTTTTAGTTTGATATAGTCCCACTTGTTCATTTTTGCTTTTTTTCCCTTGCCCAGGGAGATATATTCATGAAGAAGTCACTCATGTTTACGTCCAAGAGATTTTTGCCTATATTTTTTTCTAAGAGCTTTATGGTTTCATGACTTACATTCAGGTCTTGATCCATTTCGAGTTTACTTTTGTGTATGGGGTGAGACAGTCATCCAGTTTCATTCTCTTACATGTAGCTGTTTAGTTTTGCCAACTCCAGCTGTTGAAGAGGCTGTCATTTCCCCATTGAATATCCATGGCTCCTTTATCATATATTAATTGACCATATATACTTGGGTTTATATCAGGGCTCTCTAGACTGTTCCGTTGGTCTATGGGTCTGCTCTTGTGCCAGTACCAAATTGTCTTGATTACTGTGGCTTTGTAGTGGAGCTTGAAGTAGGGGGTATAATCCCCCCTGCTTTATTCTTCCTTCTCAGGATTGCTTTGGCTATTCGGAGTCCTTTGTGGTTCCATATGAATTTTAGAACTATTTGCTCTAGTTCATTGGAGAAAGCTTTTGGTATTTTGATAGGGATTGCATTGAATCTATAGATTGCTTTAGGCAGGATATCTATTTTGACAAAATTAATTCTTCCTAACCATGTGCATAGTATGTATTTCCATTTATTGGTATCTTCTTTAATTTCTCTCATGAGTGTCTTGTAGTTTTCAGAGTATAGGTCTTTCACTTCCTTGGTTAGGTTTATTCCTAGGTATTTTATTCTTTTGGATCGATTGTGAATGGAATTGTTTTCCTGATTTCTCTTTCTGCTAGTTCATCATTAGTGTATAGAAATGCAATAGATTTCTATGTATCAATTTTGTATCTCACAACTTTATGGAATTCAGATATTAGATCTAGTAGTTTTGGAGTGGATTCTTTAGGGATTTTGATGTATGATATGATGTCATCTGGAAATAGGGACAATTTGACTTCTTCCATACTAATATGGACACATTTTTTGAATGTACTACAATATTTAGTATTTAATTTTATACTTTAGGTGAATTTTGTGACATGCAAATTTTGACTTAATAAAGCTGTTAAAAAATAGAGTAGATGGAGGAAAGAAGTAAGATAAAAAGAAAGGAAGCAAAGCCTTTTCTTAGCACACTTATGGACCAGATGTCATGACAAATATGAAATGGGTTTTATCTTTCAATTTATACAAAAGGAAATTGGGTCTTAGAGAACTTAAATAACTGTCTTAAGACTCTCAGATACAGTAAGATAAAACTGTGATTCACACCGAAATCCAGCTAACAACAAAATGCATGGTCTTTAACTACACAGTTGTATGAATTATTTAACCAAGAGAAATAGTGTAAAAAACTCATTTTTCCAAATTATTAGAATGAACATTTTTATATCCTACATGTTCAAATAAATATGATTCACTGAAAAGTTTTAATAAGATAAAAATTGGGGGAGATGAGAACTATTAGACTAGCTAACTAAGGTGGACATACATATTTAAGCAACGATTAGATTTGCACAATATACAATGATCATTTTTTCTAGTTTATCCTGAATAAAAAATAACCAAATGATTTTCTGGGACTTCTTGAATTCTTGCTGATTCTTAAAATTATAGTTTTAAGAAATATGTTTCAAATTCAGAAACATGCTGATGGTGCTGTTTCTGCCTGCACCAGATAAGACTTTGAAAATATTATTCTTATCTCATTTGTTGTAAGAAGATTAAAATATACCAAATATCAGTTATTTAAATTCTTTGTTTCAGTGAAATTAACTCCTAACTTATTCTGTGAAAATAAAATACTATTTCTTAAAAAGCTTTGTAAGCCTTAAAACGCATATGAATGAAAAGTGATACTATGATTACTATGATTAACATACCAGATATTAAATAATTATATACTGAATTGAATCTCTTAAGATAACATAAGGTAAATTTTGACTATTTCTTTCATTGACTCTGTCTTCAAAATTATTCTTCTTACTAATTTATTTTTATACTAATATATCCTCTACAAACTGTTGAAGGTAAAACTAAAAAGAAATAATTAAATTGTTTAGTCAACATAATTTATAATTTAACTATAGTATTTTTCCTTTATTAAAACAAAACCTTTGAACTACAGGTACTCAGACTTGACTAGATTAACAAGGAGTTAATTTAAGGGAACATCTATTTGTAATGTCCTAGGATGGGAAAAAAGGGTTCCAGATGCTTACATAATTCATCCCTCTAACTCTAGAATAAAAATATCTTTGTAGTATATATACTAAGCAAAAATTCAGTGCTGTTTGGGTTCTAATATCCCTAAAAAATGTATGCATATATCTTTTTCTAAATCTCCAAAACTGGGGTGTGCACAAACCTACTATGTGGTGTACATATACGTATTTTTATTACAACTCTGAAAACCATTTACTGCAGCTACTTTGATAGGAAAAATAGATGTGGTAGTCAAATTCTAAGATGGGTTCCTTGGTCTCTGTCCTCTTGTGTGCACAGTCTGTATAATCCCCTCTGCTAGAGTATGAGTGTGCACTGTGCGTATGGCAGATGTCACTCCTATGATAGTTTACCTTATGTGGCAGATATGAAGGAATTTTGTAGATACAAAGCTGATCAGCTGACTTTAACCAAAGGAAAGATTATAATGAGAGGACCTGACCTAATCAGCTGAGCCCTTTATAAAACACTCAAAAGCAGCAGAGAAGCTGTCATGCAGGCCTTGAAGAAGGCGGGGAAATGCATTCTGTTTACAAGGATGTGTAATGGGACCCTAAACCTGAGATGAGACCGCAGCCCTAGCCAACACATTGGCTGCAGCTGTGCCAGATCCTGAGATGAAGATGTAACTAAGCTGAACTGTGCTCTGACTCCCGAACTGTGCAACTGTGAGATAATGTGTGGATATTGTTTCAGGCTGCTAAGTTTGTGGAAATTGATGCACAGCAGTGAAAAAGTAATTTAGTACATATATCACAAGGTCCTGCATGTATAGTGGTTTATACATGGTAGGCATTAATTAACACTCCTATCATAGATTTTAGTTGAATAAACTAAAGCTAATTTCAAAAAGTCTTTCATATTATCACAGACCCTTTTCTGTCCTGACTTTAGTGGAAACTTTTTAAGTGTGGCAGCCACAGGCAAATCTCAAGCATACTGTTCCCAGCTAAAAGTTGATTTAAGGTAAATCCTTGCATATAAAAGATGTTCTTCTTACAGACAGAGAGTAAAAAAGAAGATTATTGTAATGCATTGAAAAATAAAGGAGATTTCCAGTATAACCAACTGAGGTTTAGCTTCTAATGCTAGGAATATTTTCCAACTTGACTGGCTTTGTGAGACAGAGGTGAAAAGTGCCTATGTAATGAAGAGTTTCTTTTTCAAGACATACAATTGCAGAGGGAGATTTAGCAGAAGGCAGTATAAAAAATACATTCTTCTGTAAGCATTGTTTAGCTTTGCAATAATACTTGAGAGTTCAGAAATCTTTCAAAGGAGGAATAGAAGAAACAAAAGTTTTATTTCAATGTGTTTTCCCTCTCAGAAAAAGAATTGTTAAGTGAGCAAGAATTTCTTTTGATTTCTAAAAGAAAACTTGCTATAATGCTAACAGGTATCATGGCCATTTAATAAAATTAAAAATATAGGGTGACACAAAGGAATATACCTAACAACATTTAACATCTTTACATGAAAAAATCATGGTCACATAAACAGCAAGTATGCAGAAAACCAATCACAATACAAAGAAACTACAGAATATGTTATCGGAGAGCAGCTTAGAGGCATCCATCCCCAGGGGTAAAGGGCAAGTTACAGGCAAGACAATCATCACTTTGATGTAACTGGAAGACAAATAGAAGACCCATGTTATTGTAAATACCCATTAATATTACAAATTGTATTGGAACATTTAACAAGTATAGTGCATAATCAATGAGTTTATTATATTCATCATTGCTAGAGGGAATGCTTTAATAATAGGAAGCTTATGAAATAGAGTTTGTGTTTTATTTGCCAAGTCTCTTTATTTATAATCTTGTCTGAAACTCGATGAAGGGTTGGACTTTGTGACCTTGCATGTGATTACCAAAGTTTCATTTTTTCTATCCCTTTCCCTAATTAATATATATTTTGCAGTCCAAGTGATGAACCTCTGAAATTATCAAGCACTTTGTATTTAATTCATTCACTCAGTCAAAATAGCTTTTTAGACCAAAACATACGACAAATGTAAACAGGAAACTCAGTGAAATTTGTTAGATTTCCTTAGTAGGGGTTAGCTGTGTTTTGTAACATTTTTCATCAGGGATTTTAAATCAACCTTAAGACTATAAGCATAGAAAGTTATACCTTTTCAGAAAAGCTAACATGTTCCTTTCTTTTTTTTTTTTTTTTTTTTTAGATAATTATTTTTTATTGAAGGGTAGTTGACACACAGTATTACATTACATTAGTTTCAGGTGTACAACACAGTGATTCAACATTTATATACATGATAATTCTAGGTACCAGCTATCACCATACCAAGTTGTTACAATATTTTGACTATATTCCTTATGCTATACATTACATCCCGGTTACTTATTTATTTTACAATTGGAAGTGTGTACTTTTTTTGGTTGTTGTTGTTAGGGCATCTCTCATATTTATTGATCAAATGGTTGTTAACAACAATAAAATTCTGTATAGGGGAGTCAATGCTCAATGCACAATCATTAATCCACCCCAAGCCTAATTTTCATCAGTCTCCAATCTTCTGAAGCATAACGAACAAGTTCTTACATGGAGAACAAATTCTTACATAGTGAATAAGTTACATGGTGAACAGTACAAGGGCAGTCATCACAGAAACTTTTGGTTTTGCTCATGCATTATGAACTATAAACAGTCAGTTCAAATATGAATACACATTTGATTTTTATACTTGACTTATATGTGGATACCACATTTCTCTCTTTATTATTTTTAATAAAATGCTGAAGTGGTAGGTAGATACAACATAAAGGTAGAAAACATAGTTTAGTGTTGTAAGAGAGCAAATGTAGATGATCAGGTGTGTGCCTGTAGACTATGTGTTAATCCAAGCTAGACAAGGGCAATAAAACATCCACATATGCAGAAGATTTCTCTCAGAACGGGGGGGTGAGGTTCTAAGCCTCACCTCTGTTGATCCCCAATTTCTCACCTGATGAACCCCCTGCGACTGTGCCTGTCTTAGGTTGTTCCTCCCTTGAGGAATCTTACCCGTCTCTGGCTAACCAGTCATCTTCCGGGGCCATACAGGGAAATGTTAAGTTGGTAAGTGAGAGAGAAGCCTTATTGTTTGAAATGGTTAGCTTTTTATTTCTTTGCATATTTATGCCCTGTGGCTTCTATGCCCAGCATTTGTCTTGAGGTATCTTTACCACTTGGAGGAGTTATGATACTCGGTAAATTTGATATGAGGCACGAATTCTATTTAAGAATTCGTTGTAATTAGGAAGGAAGAAGAAAAGCTATAGAAGTAGCAGGCAGGAGAAAACATGTGAAGATTGATTATTTCTTTGACATATCTTCTTGTAGAGTAACTTCAGCATGTATAGATTTTAAGCTACTACTTAAATTGCGCACACACATTAACATAATAGGAGTATAGTTACATAACCAAAGCATACCTGTAATTACCAGCCATCTCCAGTGAAACCAAGAAAACCAGTTAGGCACCCTAGGCATTTGTGAAAACTTATCAATGATATGATGGCTATTATCTAACTGAATTTGAATAGTTTGAGAAAAATCAGACAAATTAAAACAACCCATTCCTGGGCACTGTTCACATCCCATATGTTCTTTTAACAGTAAATAGTCTGTAGTTGTAAGACTTTGGAGCACTACAATTTGCACTTCTCCTAATTCTTGGTTGAGTTCCAACAGTATAGATCCAGTCAAATTTGTTGTTTTACTGTATGCACAGGCCAGCTTAGATATCTCCTTCATTCCCATGGCAAGTCCAGGAGTGGTGGGATGAGTGCATCTACAGCTGTAGCAGTGCCTGGATCTTTGTTGGGTTTTTTGATGATAATCTTCTGTCATGAGTCTTCCCGAGAGTGCTGATGTTGGAAGTTCTCTTTCATATCGTATCTTAGTTCATTTTCGGGGTAGCCAAATTAGGCTTTGATCCTCTGTATAAACAGAAACAGACCCTTTGCCTACACTTTTATATGTCCTTTATATCATTGTGTAGAACTCATTAGAGGTCACCACATAGGAACTGCATTTTTTTTTTTTTAATCAATAATCTACACTTACATGACGAATACTTTGTTTACTAGGCTCTCCCCTATACCAGGTCCCCCCTATATACTCCTTTACAGTCACTGTCCATCAGCGTAGCAACCTGTTGTAGAATCACTACTTGTCTTCTCTGTGTTTTACAGCCCTCCCCTTTCTCCCACCCCGCTATGGATGCTAATCTTAATACCCCCCTACTTCTCCCCCCCTTATCCCTCCCTACCCACCCATCCTCCCCAGTCCCTTTCCCTTTGGTACCTGTTAATCCATTCTTGAGTTCTGTGATTCTGCTGCTGTTCTGTTCCTTCAGTTTTTCCTTTGTTCTTATATTCCACAGATGAGTGAAATCATTTGGTATTTCTCTTTCTCTGCTTGGCTTGTTTCACTGAGCAAAATACCCTCCAGCTCCATCCATGTTGCTGCAAATGGTTGGATTTGCCCTTTTCTTATGGCTGAGTAGTATTCCATTGTGTATATGTACCACATCTTCTTTATCCATTCATCTATCGATGGACATTTAGGTTGCTTCCAATTCTTGGCTATTGTAAATAGTGCTGCGATAAACATAGGGGTGCACTGATCTTTCTCATACTTGATTGCTGCATTCTTAGGGTAAATTCCTAGGAGTGCAATTCCTGGGTCAAATGGTAAGTCTGTTTTGAGCATTTTGATGTACCTCCATACTGCTTTCCGCAATGGTTGAACAAGTTTACATTCCCACCAGCAGTGTAGGAGGGTTCCCCTTTCTCCACAGCCTCGCCAACATTTGTTGTTGTTTGTCTTTTGGATGGCAGCCATCCTTACTGGTGTGAGGTGATACCTCATTGTAGTTTTAATTTGCATTTCTCTGATAATTAGCGATGTGGAGCATCTTTTCATGTGTCTGTTGGCCATCTGTATTTCTTTTTTGGAGAACCGTCTGTTGAGTTCCTTTGCCCATTTTTTAATTGGGTTATTTGTTTTTTGTTTGTTGAGGCGTGTGAGCTCTTTATATATTCTGGACGTCAAGCCTTTATCGGATGTGTCATTTTCAAAGATATTCTCCCATACTGTAGGGTTCCTTTTTGTTCTATTGATGGTGTCTTTTGCTGTACAGAAGCTTTTCAGCTTAATATAGTCCCACTTGTTCATTTTTGCTGTTGTTTTCCTTGCCCGGGGAGATATGTTCAAGAAGAGGTCACTCATGTTTATGTCTAAGAGGTTTGTACCTATGTTTTCTTCCAAGAGTTTAATGGTTTCATGACTTACATTCAGGTCTTTGATCCATTTTGAGTTTACTTTTGTATATGGGGTTAGACGATGGTCCAGTTTCATTCTCCTACATGTAGCTGTCCAGTTTTGCCAGCACCATCTGTTGAAGAGACTGTCATTTCGCCATTGTATGTCCATGGCTCCTTTATCAAATATTAATTGACCATATATGTCTGAGTTAATGTCTGGATTGTCTAGTCTGTTCCATTGGTCTGTGGCTCTGTTCTTGTGCCAGTACCAAATTGTCTTGATTACTATGGCTTTATAATAGAGCTTGAAGTTGGGGAGTGAGATCCCCCCTACTTTATTCTTCTTCCTCAGGATTGCTTTGGCTATTAGGGGTCTTTGGTGGTTCCATATGAATTTTTGAATTATTTGTTCCAGTTCATTGAAGAATGTTGCTGGTAGTTTCATAGGGATTGCATCAAATCTGTATATTGCTTTGGGCAGGATGGCCATTTTGACGATATTAATTCTTCCTAGCCATGAGCATGGGATGCGTTTCCATCTGTTAGTGTCCCCTTTAATTTCTTTTAAGAGTGACTTGTAGTTTTCAGAATATAAGTCTTTCACTTCTTTGGTTAGGTTTATTCCTAGGTATTTTATTTTTTTTGATGCAATTGTGAATGGAGTTGTTTTCCTGATTTCTCTTTCTGTTGGTTCATTGTTGGTATATAGGAAAGCCACAGATTTCTGTGTGTTGATTTTGTATCCTGCAACTTTGCTGTATTCCGATATCAGTTCTAGTAGTTCTGGGGTGGAGTCTTTAGGGTTTTTTATGTACAGTATCATGTCATCTGCAAATAGTGACAGTTTGACTTCTTATTTGCCAATCTGGATTCCTTGTATTTTTTTGTTTTGTCTGATTGCCATGGCTAGGACCTCTAGTACAATGTTAAATAACAGTGGGGAGAGTGGGCATCCCTGTCTAGTTCCCGATCTCAGCGGAAATGCTTTCAGCTTCTCGCTATTCAATATAATGTTGGCTGTGGGTTTTTCATAGATGGCCTTTATTATGTTGAGGTACTTGCCCTCTATTCCCATTTTGCTGAGAGTTTTTATCATGAATGGATGTTGAACTTTGTCAAATGCTTTTTCAGCATCTATGGAGATGATCATGTGGTTTTTGTCTTTCTTTTTGTTGATGTGGTGGATGATATTGATGGACTTTCGAATGTTGTGCCATCCTTGCATCCCTGGGATGAATCCCACTTGGTCATGGTGTACGATGGTTTTGATGTATTTTTGAATTCGGTTTGCTAAAATTTTGTTGAGTATTTTTGCGTCTACGTTCATCAGGGATATTGGTCTGTAGTTTTCTTTTTTGGTGGTGTCTTTGCCTGGTTTTGGTATTAGGGTGATGTTAGCTTCATAGAATGAGTTTGGGAGTATCCCCTCCTCTTCTATTTCTTGGAAAACTTTAAGGAGAATGGGTATTATGTCTTCCCTGTATGTCTGATAAAATTCCGAGGTAAATCCATCTGGCCCGGGGGTTTTGTTCTTTGGTAGTTTTTTGATTACCGCTTCAATTTCGTTGCTGGTAATTGGTCTGTTTAGATTTTCTGTTTCTTTTTGTGTCAGTCTTGGAAGGTTGTATTTTTCTAGGAAGTTGTCCATTTCTCCTAGGTTTCCCAGCTTGTTAGCATATAGGTTTTCATAGTAGTCTCTAATAATTCTTTGTATTTCTGCGGGATCTGTTGTGATTTTTCCTTTCTCATTTCTGATACTGTTGATTTGTGTTGACTCTCTTTTCCTCTTAATAAGTCTGGCTAGAGGCTTATCTATTTTGTTTATTTTCTCGAAGAACCAGCTCTTGGTTTCATTGATTTTTGCTATTGTTTTATTCTTCTCAATTTTATTTATTTCTTCTCTGATCTTTATTATGTCCCTCCTCCTGCTGACCTTAGGCCTCATTTGTTCTTCTTTTTCCAATTTTGATAGTTGTGACATTAGACCGTTCATTTGGGATTGCTCTTCCTTTTTTAAATATGCTTGGAGTGCTATATACTTTCCTCTTAAGACTGCTTTTGCTGCGTCCCACAGAAGTTGGGGCTTAGTGTTGTTGTTGTCATTTGTTTCCATATATTGCTGGATCTCCATTTTGATTTGGTCATTGATCCATTGATTATTTAGGAGCGTGTTGTTTAGCCTCCATGTGTTTGTGAGCCTTTTTGCTTTCTTTGAACAGTTTATTTCTAGTTTAATGCCTTTGTGGTCTGAAAAGTTGGTTGGTAGGATTTCAATCTTTTGGAATTTACTGAGGCTCTTTTTGTGTCCTAGTATGTGGTCTATTCTGGAGAATGTTCCATGTGCACTTGAGAAGAACATGTATCCTGTTGCTTTTGGATGTAGAGTTCTGTAGATGTCTATTAGGTCCATCTGTTCTAGTGTGTTGTTCAGTGCCTCTGTGTCCTTACTTATTTTCTGTCTGGTGGATCTGTCCTTTGGAGTGAGTGGTGTCTTGAAGTCTCCTAGAATGAATGCATTGCATTCTATTTCCTCCTTTAGTTCTGTTAATATTTGTTTCAGGTATGTTGGTGCTCCTGTATTGGGTGCATATATATTTATAATGGTTATATCCTCTTGATGGACTGTGCCCTTTATCATTATGTAATGTCCTTCTTTGTCTTTTGTTACTTTCTTTATTTTGAAGTCTGTTTTGTCTGATACCAGAATTGCAACACCTGCTTTCTTCTCTCTGTTGTTTGCTTGAAATATCTTTTTCCATCCCTTGACTTTAAGTCTGTGCGCGTCTTTGGGTTTGAGGTGAGTCTCTTGTAAGCAGCATATGGATGGATCTTGCTTTTTTATCCATTCTATTACTTTGTGTCTTTTGATTGGTGCATTCAGTCCATTTACATTTAGGGTGATTATTGAAAGGTATGAATTTATTGCCATTGCAGGCTTTAAGTTTGTGGTTACCAAAGGTTTAGGGTTAGCTTCTTTACTGTCTTACTGTCTAACTTAACTCGCTTGTTGAGCTATTATAAACACAATCTGATGATTCTTTATTTCTCTCCCTTCTTATTCCTCCTCCTCCCTTCTTCATATGTTGGGTGTTTTGTTGTGTGCTCTTTTTAGGAGTGCTCCCATCTAGAGCAGTCCCTGTAGGATGCCCTGTAGAGGTGGTTTGTGGGAGGCAAATTCCCTCAACTTTTGCTTGTCTGGGAATTGTTTAATCCCTCCTTCATATTTAAATGATATTCGTGCTGGATACAGTAGTCCTGGTTTGAGGCCCTTCTGTTTCATTGCATTAAGTATATCATGCCATTCTCTTCTGGCCTGTATGGTTTCTGTTGAGAAGTCTGATGATAGCCTGATGGGTTTTCCTTTGTAGGTAACCTTTTTTTCTCTCTGGCTGCTTGTAATACTTTGTCCTTGTCTTTGATCTTTGCCATTTTAATTATTATGTGTCTTGGTGTTGCCCTCCTTGGATCCCTTGTCATGGGAGTTCTGTGTACCTCTGTGGTCTGAGAGGCCATTTCTTCCCCTAGTTTGGGGAAATTTTCAGCAATTATTTCTTCAAAGACATTTTCTATCCCCTTTTCTCTCTCTACTTCTTCTGGAATGCCTAGGATTCTTATATTATTCCTTTTATATTGATCACTCAGCTCTCTTAAAATTCTTTCATTCCTGGAGATCCTTTTATCTCTCTCTGCATCAGCTTCTCTGCGTTCCTGTTCTCTGTTTTCTAGTCCATTAATGGTCTCTTGCATCTCGTCCATTCTGTTTTGAAGTCCTTCCAGAGCTTGTTTTATTTCTGAATTCTCCTTCCTTAGTTCTTGCATATTTCTCTGCAAGTCCATCAGCATGGTTATAACTTTTGTTTTGAATTCTTTTTCAGGTAGACTGGCTAAATCTATCTCCCCAGATTCTTTCTCAGGGGAAGATGTAGCAGATGCTGAAGCTGTCTGGGTTAGTCTTGTCTGGATCATATTTTTTTGCCTTTTCATGTTGACAGGTGCTATTGACTGTCAGCTGTGAGGGCCAAAATTTTCACTTACTACTGGCCTTTCTTTACTGGGGCAACTGCGACCCCTAGTGGCTTGTGTTGGGTAATTGCGTGTAGAGTGGGTCTTTGTGTCTTGCCTGGCCGGAAGGGAGAAATTTCCCTTTCTGTGGGCGGAATTTGTCTCAGGCTGCTTCTCTGCTTTCGCAGCGCCCGGTGGGGTGATGGATGGGGGGGCTGCTTGACTGTTTGCCTCCGTGAGGGGTCTCAGAGCTGTTGCCCAGGGGGTTAGTGCACCCGGTTTTCCCTGTAATTTCCAGCTGCTGTACTGTGACCTGGGTTGTTTCCGTCAAGCTGTTAAGTCCCTGTCCCTTTAAGACTTTCAAAAAGCCCCCGCTTTTCTTTGTCACAGGGGCATCAGCTTCGGCACCCGCTCAGAGGTCTTACTGCCCTGTTCCCCCAGTATCCAGGGCCCTCTGCCACCGCACTGTGTCTGCGCTCTGGCCCGGATGGCTGGGGCTGGGTGTTCGGCAGTCCTGGGCTCCGTCTCCCTCCCGCTCTGCCTGCTCTTCTCCCGCCGGGAGCTGGGGGGAGGGGCGCTTGGGTCCCGCAGGGCCGGGGCTTGTATCTTACCCCTTTCACCAGTCGCTGGGTTCTCGCTGGTGTAGCTGCAGTCTGGCCACTGTCCTGCGTCTTCTGGTCTCTCTTTTAGGGCTAGTTGTGTTTGTTGTATTTTCAAAAGTATATATGTTTTTGGGAGGAGATTCCCACTGTCCTACTCACGCCGCCATGTTGGCTCCACCCATCGTTCCTTTCTTTTTATGCCTTACCTGAATCTTAGTTCTGCAAGTTCCATGTGGGATTCCCTCAGGATAGAGCCCGTACCTGTATACTACTCTTCTACAACTATTCCTCTTTGAAACTCACCCAGTTACTCTGATTATTTCGCATCCATCTTTCTGAATTTTTCCTCTCAAATATGTCCAACTTTTGGAGATATTTTTTTTATCCATTTTGATTCTTAAGTGTTGGTTCCCAGCAGGTACAACTCTGTACACTTGATCGGTAATTTTAAGAGAATGTTTATTCCTCCTACGAAGATACTGCCTCTCTTTGGTGTTAGTTTTTAAGTCAGCTCTCTGACATATTATTTAGACTTTTTATTAGGTTTCATTGAGATCTGAGTTCCTTTATACCCTAGTAATAATATTATTATCTTCCCTTTTCTAATAGTTTAAGGTCAGTTAGAACCCAGAGACTTTACACATATATTTAATTTTATTTTATGTTAAAGAAATTACTCTCACCCTCTTGTTTTATCAGCCTACATTTCTTTATTTTGTTTTCATTCTTCTTGTGCTTCTGTGCTTGTAACAATTTTGGTTTTAAAGTATGTTTTTAAGTAAAGCAGATAGACTGAATGTTCTGCCAAAACCCATAACATTGTCATTTTCAATTTTTGGTGTGTTTTTTGCTTTTTTATTTTATTTGCTTATTTTTCTATGTCCACCTAAGATTATGGCCTATTCTCTTTAAACAATGGCTGCCATTTCTCTCCATTTGTAATTTTTCAATAAAATATACCATATGTTTTTAGGTAAAGTCATATTTTGGGTCTCTGAAATCTAATGTAATAACCAGAACTCATGTGGTTAATAAAGCTCTATCCTGATATTGCTCAGTGCATATATAGTACTGTATATATATATATATATTGCACAGGGCTTCACACTCAGAAGATTCCTGCACTTAGTATAATTTTCTGCTGTCACTATCTTGAATTTCTTAATAATTTTTAACAAAGAGTCCACATTTTCTTTTTGTACTGGGCACCACAAATTGTATAGCTGTTCTGGGTGGTCATAACTGCATTTTGCTACAGTCAACTGCCAAGGTCCCATGTGACTGAATTTTAAAGTCAGTCTCCAGGTCATACCAATTAAAGCCAATGCATAACAATAAAACAAACAAAAATCGCAGAAGAGAGGTAATAATCTGATAATATGACCTGATGGAGGAATCCCATTACCCACGTTTGCCACAGCACCTCTAAGTGTCACAGCCGCTCCTTCCCGCTGCTGGAGTGTAGCTGTCACTCCTTGTGTACTGCCTCACTTAATTTCACCCCCTATCTGTTCTCGGTATTCCAAGCCAAATACACTAGATATTTAGGAGATTAGAAAGGACCAATAAATAGACCCTTTCTATGCTATCTAGGTTCAGAACCACTTGAAAGATGGACAACAATCACTTTTGGAGTTCAGAATATCAGCTTTCCTACTAATAGCAAATGGGAAAGCCTGGCCAGTTTTGGTCCAGTGTCATGTTCACACTCTCCTGGATAGAATTATTTCCCCCAAAACTACAGGCTTCCTCCATAGCTCTTGTCCCAGTAAGCCTAGTACATGATGAAAGAAGTTAAAAATGATTGCTTCCTGTCAGCAGCTGCCCATCCCCCACTCTAAGGAAAGAATAGCAGGCCACACACGCCCCACCACCTCTCTGAGAGCGACAGATCCAGTGACTCAACACTCTTGCCTTCAGGAACAGTAAAGAAGAGACGTACTTATGAATCAGGAACCCCACTCACACAGATCACTGAAGGCAGGAAGAAAGGAGTTTCTTATAATGGGGGAGTGGGTGGGGATGTTGTAGGACAAGGAATTTACTACATTAGATATATCCCTGGTCCATCTAAGAGAAACATTTAAGGTTGAACATTTTTGAAGAAATCCAAAGGCCCTTCTCTAGGAACTTATCCAAAGGATAATGAAGAAACATATTTTGGAATAAAGCCTATTTTGATGTACACACAAGAAAATTTAGAATAAAAATAAACCAGTGTTTCTACTTGTGAAAAAACAGAAATTTTTTAATGTGTGCCATCCAACTCAAATTTTTTCTGATTCAACTCGATAGCACTAATTTTTTCTATTTCACAATTTTTAAAGGATGATTACTTTTAATTTGCTACTATAATTTACACTATAGATTATAAATTAGAGTTTATTCATGATATTCTGTTTAATTTTGAATAATGAAGTCTACAGGTACACTGTAATGTCAACTATGGCACTTACACACATTTATATTCTTATATTCCTGATTTCTGTATTAAGGAACTCAAGGTGCCTAGAGGTATTCCTCTTTCACTTCCATAATGTCTCAAGACTATATTCTAACTAACTGAAGAGGAGTCATCAGGCTCATCTGGACAGTCCATTGCTGTTGTCTGATGCCACAAAAAGAAGCTGAGGACTGATTGTGCAGGGATTAAATTTAAAGCTGTGAAAGTGTTCCACTTTGCCCTCATTTGTTACCATGTGGTCCAGATACTGTCCAAGTGTATTTCTAGATCTCTCTTCCACTTTGCCCTGCTCTGAGGTGATAATCTGCACAGATTATATTAACAAATAAGTCTTTCTGGCCTCAGGTTAGGGTGAATCAATGGAGAGCTCAGGCAGAGATGGAAAGAGAGAGAATGGTGAGCTCAGGGTACTGACTTGGTGCCCTAGCTCCCACGCTAAGGGGGTGCCCACCGTGTCTCCCCCTGAAGGCCACTGCTCTTCTCAAGGCTTTCTTCTCTGCGAAGAATTTCCCTTCCAGTTTCTGGGAACCACCACTCTAGCTGTTTCTTGCACCAGATTACTGAACTGTTTCTTGTGGTTCCTTTACATCCAACCACACCTTCCTAAAGAATCCTTTTTAAACAGTTCTAGGGATATGTTAATTTTAACGTGATACCAATTTTATATAGCCACCCAGACATATATTATGGACAGTGGGAAGGTCAGTCTAAAAGTATGTAAAACACTGGTTTATAGTAAAGCCAGAGTATTTTCTGGTTTTAGGAAATACAATATATTTAGTAGCAGGCTGGTCTGGGGAAATTCTTAGCTATTGAGTTTAGATCAGTTGCATTTTAAATAAAGGTAACTTTTACCATGCTCATACAACCTTACTGGTCCCCTAGGTATTGAGCATTCCTCGTGGGTAAGCATTTAAAGAACTCCAAGCTGGGATGTTTTCTCATCCATCTCCATATTTGCCAAGGAAAGGCCTTTTCCTGAGAGCATTATGATTATGTACAGGATGTTTTCTGATCAATATATTCCTACTTAAGGATGCCAAAAACTTAAAACGATGATCTTCCAGACCTTACAATATTAGAATCCATTTAGAGCTCTTGTGCCATTTTAATAAAGAAAATCATCTACAAGACAGCAATTCAAAGTGTTGATTAAGAAAAAAAAAGATGAATTAGTCAACTGGTATATGGCAGTAGTCACACTGCTCTCCTGAAAAGTAAAAAGTAAAATCAAATTATATTTCTAAGCCCTGATACTCACTTAATACTCACAGACTATTGCCATTTGTAAGCTTCATAGCTTCACACAGCTGAGTATAAAAACCACACAGCATCTTGCATCTACCTACCACTTCAACATTTTATTAAAAAATAATAATAATAATAAGGGAGAAATGTGGAATTCATATATAAATCAAGTATAAAAATCAAACGAATAATCATATCTGACTTGATTGTTTATAGTTCATGATGCGTGATCAAAACCGAAAGTTTCTGTGATATGACTGCCCTTGCACTGTTCACCATGTAAGAACTTATTCACTATGTAAGAACTTGTTCACCATGTAAGAACTTGTTCGTTATGCTTCAGAAGATTGGAGACTGTTGAGAATTAGGCTTGGGGTTGATTAATGACTGTGCATTGAGTCCCCTATACAGAATTTTATTGTTGTTAACACCATTTGATCAATAAATATGAGAGATGCCCCCTCAAAAAAAAAAAACCACACAGCAGTAACACATTGGAAAAAATAGTGTCTTAAAAATGAAATAGCTAAATGCAGCATGTTTTTTTTTGATACCTATTGGTGGTTTCCTCCTTGTTTTTACTGAAATAAATAGTCTTGAGGGAACATTTCTAGAAGCCCTGCATTTTGCAATACAAGTGAAATAATATATCCTCTACATAATGGTCTTCCCATAGTGTGCACATGCATGGAGGCTGCTTGTCTTCTTGCTCTTCTTAATTAGTTCTGTCCTCCTTAAGAAACTTCTGAGGATAACAATTAGAGGCATTCATGTTACTTCCTTAAATCTTGCCATCTCCAGATTACTAAAAAATAATTGGATTAAGTTGTGAACATATAAAGAATTTCCTGAGCTTCTCTTCAGAGTGGAATATTTCTCTAGTGTACTGAGAAAATAGAAGAGGAATACTGTTAATGTTTTTGTCCCTCTAGGAATCTGGTTTCAACCTGGAGCCCTTGATAATAAGGCACTAGGAAAAAACCTCCTGGGAAGAAAAATTTGTGAGCTTAGGTTTAAAGATGCAGTCTTTGGCCTCATGTTTTTTCCTTGTTGGGCAACAAAACATCAAACAACATTAAAAAGCCTTTTGTGAAACTCAGTTTAAAAATACTGTGATAGATTTTTCTCTATTCTCCCCAGAATTCATTCAATAAATACAAGTGTCTAAATATAAAAATAACTAGAACAAAAGATAGGAAAAGATTATGTACATATGAGTCAACAGTTTGAAATGGATTATTAATGAAGTACATTTCAAACCATCTGGTTTTCCACTCTTGATTAAATTAGTATAATCAGTATGAATCGATCAGCTGTGGAACATACATAACTGTTACATATAAATGAGTCATGTATAATAATTGTCTATGTATTTAAAGTGAGAACTTTATGTACCAAACCACTAGAAATTATACAGATAATCAACTTTCTACTCAGTTCTTCAATGCAAATTACCATTAGGAATATTCCATCACTTTACATTTGTAGGAATCTGTTTTTTTTTCCCCTTTAAATAATAAAGCACCTGTTAACCCATTTTTAATTTCTTCACTCAGTGAGAAACAAAGACAAAAGTCTGAGTTAGAGACTCTGTTCTCAAATAGCTTGTAAACCTTCTGGGATAGAAAATAGCTTTACATGCAATAACAGTAAACACTACAAACAATGGCAGGACAGGTTCCAGGATTTTGGTAATGATGAATGCCCTATATAATTTACAGAGTTAAAAGATCCTTCATGCACAACATTTAATAAAGTGTGTGTGCGTAATTGCTGTTTTCTGTGAATAGTTGAAGCTACACAGATGTGGTCCCAAACAAAAGTCTATATTTTTTAAATTTATTTTCTTATTTTAATGTCAACATCTAGAAAGTGTGTGACAAATCATGGATGTTCAATCAATATTTACTAAGTGAAAAATCAGGGAGTGTGAATCTCTCTCAACTGAGAAGACATTTCCCATCCATTAAAGCCCTCCAAGTTCTGCAAGCATCTGGAATTATATTTCCTAGTTGCCATGGCTCCTTAATGCTTAAGCTGCAATATTGTTAAAACTTTTCAACATTAGTAATAGTAGTGATTGTTTGACAGTCAGATGCCCCTGACATCTCTTTGGAAGAGTGGGTATTGTGAAGGTTGCCCAGAGATCCAGTCCCATCAAGGATGCTCTGCCCAACTGTGTGCTCCTGTCTGTGCTCCAGGAAATGGTTTCTGCCTTAACCTTCCGGAAACACTTCCCCAGCTGCTGTGCTTGTTCAGCTTGTTTGCACTCCTGAGCCAGTGTCTGGGCTCGCTTTGGCTCTTTGAGCCCTGTTCAGGTCCCAGAATCCTGCCTTTAATCCTCTTCTTTATCCCCTGCTTGGTGCCATGTATTGAGCCTTTTCTAATTATTTCTCATTTTTCTTCATTTAGCCTTAAAAATTGTGTTGTTAATGGACTTCACAAGAACTATTTTTAGTCTGGGCTATCTCCTTAATTATATCTTGGGATTCTAAACATGCTTTAAGTAAGTCCTTAGCTGGGCTAAAACTCCTCTAATCAAAACAAATAGATAACTGTGAAGAGATAAAAACTAAGACCTCTAACTTAATTTAGACACAGGGATGTAGGTATCTTTCACAGAGCAGAATATTCCCTAAGAAATGACAGGTCACAAGAATTCAGATGTAAGGAGTCCTCTGTAATGAAAACAAGTGGTTAGCAGACAATAACCTACTTTTCTAGGATCACTTTGGGACCAGGCAAATGCAAACAAACCTTCTCATTTATTTACTTATTTTTGACATTACTATCATCCCAATAGCAAAGTGATTCTCTGTAAATACTTATAACATAAAACTACAGGTATAAATATGCTCCTGGTAGTGATCTACAATACAAATGTTTTATATTTACCTTCATCTTTTTTGTTTTGGGATGACGTCTTTGCTCAGATATGAAATGGGTTGTAGATGAGAGACCACCAGCACCAAAACCTGCTCCACAAGTGTCAGTGGCTTATACAGGAATCTCAGAGAGAGCAAAGGGACACTCCTTCCAGAAATGCTGTGTCTGCTAGGCTACTGGTAGCATGGAAGAGAATATCATGCCAGAAAACATGAGCAATGATTCCTGGGTCAAACATTAGGTCAGAGAGTAAGAGTCTGAATGAAACATATTTTAGGGATAACTTAATCAATTAAAGTTTAATCATCCTTTTGTATGTATATTCATTGATGATATTTGACTAAAAATTATAGATCTAAATAAATATGAGTTCATAAAACTAAAACATAACCAAAAGCATTTGTCATTATTTAATTGAAATCTTTTTTAATGTTATATGAAATGATGCCTTTTAATATTGATAAAACTTAGATTAAATGAAACAAGGTAATTATTTAATACTTACTGAATTAACCTACTTTTGGGCTGCCTATCTTAGTTTGAACTCTCAGGAAAAGACTCTGATGTGGAGATCTGCATGTGAGAAATTCATTAAGGAGTATCGCTGGATCAAATGAGAGTGAAAAGTGTAGAATTGTGCAGGGGAGTTATGCTGAGCTGGACTAACAGCAAAGGCATCAGCCAATCAAATGAGGGTTTCTATAGATCAGGCACTGCTTACAATGGTTGTACCCTAAGCAAGGTGGCCTTGTCAGGTCACAGATGTAAGCTTCCCTGGGGGAAGTGACTGGACTAAGTGGGACTTGGCTCTTTGGCTGAGAACAATTCCTGGAGAAGTACTCACCTAAGGTCCACCCATTGCCTCCAATCCTAGTAGCTGGGAGTTTGTCAGACTTACAAGAAACTCTGGAATGCTATATATCCACTACAATTCACTTCTTGCCCGACTTGGATCCAATTGCTTCATAGGGAAGTTCTAAGAAAAGCTTCTCTAGTTGTCTGGTCATTTTCCTTGGAAACTAGGAATACAAAAGGCTTCAGGGGAAATTACCCTCTGTTTTGAGGTCACCACTGGTCCTCACGGACACCCCACTCTGTCGTCCTTTATGGCTGCCACTTTCACCCAGCCAGAGCCCTGGCTGGTCTAAGGGACCTGCCCGCTGGATGACTCTGACCCTCGTGCATGTGAGGCTGGAATGTCTGGTCTCCATTCCCAGACCTTGAATGCTGCTCTTGCCCTTTTATCATCCAGAACTGGACCAGAATAAATCAAGAACCACCCCAATAGATCAAAAAGGGTATTGAAAATATTTTTTCCTATCTCCATACAGAATGGCAGATGTCTCTCCCCCTGATGATCAGAGTCAATTATCCTGGTTAGTGTTTTTTTCTCTTACTGGCTAGATGTATGGCCTGAGGAGCCAAAAGTGACTGGATTCCACTCCATGAGGACTCTTACTCAGTTTCCTTGTGAAGCATTTCTGTCTAACAGATCTCCAAATCTGAAGAGCCCGGAGTTGTAGAGGCAAGATGCAGCTTTCTAAAAGCAGACCCCTGTGAGCGGGATGGGCATCTTCTGCACCACAGCTTCCTCTCCTTGGTTCCTGGAAATGAGTGTCCTACCTACTGGGATCACCTTGTGGTTAGCATTGATTGTTTTATGAGATACGTGTGTGTGTGTGTGTGTGTGTGTGTGTGTGTGTGTATGTGTGTATGCATATATAATACATATAATAGACACATTATCTAATTTATAAATACTAATATTTATTAAAAATACATATTTTTTCCTCTTCTTGGGGATGGAGTACCATCTTGCCAAGTACCATCTAAACTGGGGCCTCGGTTGAACCTTTACGAGGTGGTCCCACACCCCTCATCACACTGTAAAGACTGCAGCTTCTAAATGGGAAATTGTATAGTAGGACTTTTGGACTCCATGCCTCTTTGTCTTTAAGTGTGCATTTTATTCTAATCAGATGTTACTCAAGATACTGTGTTGGTTCTTCAAACTGGATAGTTGTGCAGGCTGAAATGTAAAGATAAATATATATTTACTTCCAAAATATATGGTAATCCTACTTTAAATTAATTGCTGACTTTTCCAGGTTGGAAAGGGTCCAACTTAATCTACTTGCCACCAAGTGTCTTATTGATCTTGAGGGATAGTATCACATGAAGTTCTCAGCTTCAGTCTCTGTTGATGGCAGGTTAACAAGATATACTTGCTGTAGAGTTACAGAGTCTGTCCTCCTGAGGAGCTAGCCTCTTCTGTATTTAATGGTCTCCAGATCTAAAGCTGGCTCAAATCCAGCAATTGGGTTTGGGAGTGTGCCTTTTTATTGAGGTCATTGTCTCAGTTTTCTGATCATCAGATCCTTACTTACTTTGATTTTATGTATTGACTAATATCCTTATTTTCTGCTGTCTCTATTGCCCTATAGATGAATATTCTTGTTATGATCACAGCTGTCTATGGATCAAGCTCTCCTAGGTGCCAGGCCAACTTTGCTGCCTATTATGATGTTCATTCCTACCTTTGCTCTGAAACACAGGCTTCATAATTTGGCTTCTGTTATGTCAGTGTCCTATCATACCACTGCTCTCAGCAGACTTGCTTCTGTTACAGCTCCCCTACCATCCGTATGACTGAAAGAGCACAGCCACCCTTCACAAAGGCAATGCAGCCCTCACCATATGCTTTATCACTTCACACTGTTTTCTGGGCTCCTCTGTGGAGCATAATTCTAGTTTCACAAAGTATAGCTACTCTCATATGCTTACTTCTATAAGCCTTCTGACTCCCCTTTCCACTGTGTATAAGACTAGTCAGTGACATATCTGTTGCACATAATATGGTACATTGCTTTCTCTAGGATGCCAACAGGCATTTTAGAAGTGTTAGCATCCCAAGGTATAAAATCCTTTTCCAGGGTATTAAATCCTGCATACTGGGAGGATATTCCCAAATAGCAAGCTTTCCCTTTTCCATCTTTATTTTCCATCTGCTTTACTATAGCCTCTTTGGGACCTTGTATTATATATTTCAGAGCTTCTTCCTATGTGTACATTAGATCCTACACCCACTTTGGAATATAGACTCCTACATCCCTTAGTAGTTCTCGCATGTCTCTAGCTGAATTATGTTGTAATATGGCCATAGTTAACAGTCTAGTGATCAGGAGAGGAATCGGGCCTGGATCCTGAGATCTTTGCATCATCACCAATCAAGAAAGGAATGCTAGCCTCTAAGAGAAAAGAAGGAGCTACTCCTGCACACCTAGTAGGTTCAGAGAGATATGAAGATTCAAGGTTTCCATGAACACTAAGTCAGATGTCTACATCCCAAGTCTGTGTCCCACTTCTCAACCAGGCCCTGACCTTGCTGGGGCAGACCGGCCAGGGTTGAGAATTCATCTTTCTCTGGAGCTCTGCTAACGCCTGTGATCTTCCTTGAACTGCAGGAGATAAGTTTCTCTTTGTGTACTGCCAAGGAGTCACTTTGACTTTTAGCCATTATTGCTAAAACAGCTATAATTGATGATTAATCACCCTCAGTCTTTCATTTTCTTCCTCTAAAACATCAGTAGCATTCAACATAGCTGTCTGATATCATTGTCCTTATAATTAGTATGCCCTAAACCTTTTGAAGGCCTGAGATATGGCAATCAACAGGGCAATACATTTCTCTGGTGTCCTACACTAATTTTCCACCAGTAAATGTTTAAAAATTGTATTGCTACAGCATGCCAAGGTGTTATTAAGGCTGAGTCTACTACCAGCCCTTACTGCCAACCAGTCTCTAAAATATTCTTAGAAACAGATTCATCCGATAATTCTTGGCACCATATATACTAGTTCATGTTCCTTGGCTAACAGACTTTCAGATGGAGATATATATGCAGAACAGTTATAGGAAGGAGCACTGGGTATTATCCTTAGCCTCAACACATAGTGGATGAGTATGAATGTAGGATTGGGCAGAGGGAGAAGTGGAGCTATGATATAGTCACAAAGGCCTTACCCAGTTCCTTGGGGAGCTGAGATAACCCTTTAGATTGACCTACCTTGAAGTAATATTGTCATTGTCTTTACACCTCCATCTTCACTTCCAAGAACTATCATAGTTTCCTAGCACCAGTCTTTGGATGTGGGCTCCCTGGAGGAGGGTGGGTGATTTGATGACTGGGTTGTCCTTGCCTGAGAGTTATGCCTCTAGAGGCATTCAGCCAAGGGCAGTCAACCACTAAACATGGGGCAAGTGGGGGAGGCACTGCCCAGTCCATTAAACTCCTTTTTATTTTCATCTTCATTCTCCTTGACATTTGACTAGTTTGCTACTTCTGTGCTGTCCTTAATACTACTCTTTCTCCCAAGTGACTTTGCATTTTGCCCACAGCAACTATCACCCAGCTGCAGTGATTTAACATAAGCAGCCCCTCTTCTCTTGCTCCTGGATGGCAGAGTACTGTTGGAGCAGATGTAAAACTACGCAGGCCTGTCCCAGTACGAATACATGCTGTGCAACTGCGGTTACATTTTCACAATTATAAGCGCAAACATATGAAATCACCTCAGGCAATGCTTTGACAGCTCCCTAGGGTATTGCTCAATTCTGAAGAACACTATAAAATAGCTTAAAAAGTATGCTTCACTACCCAGTAGCAAAATACACAAACTGAACTAAGCCAGTCTCCAAGCAAAGTAAATTCCTTGTCCAACCGCATGACAATGTTATGAAATGATAATGAAAGTTATGCATAACTAACAAATTAAAATTCATACCTATAGAAGTATTTCCCAATGTAAGAAAGAGTGAGATTCATTGTGCAAACTGTATGAAAAAAGAAAAGCCATCTTTTATATCCCAATCTCCCTTTAACTTTGGAAATACTTCAAAAGAGAAGAACATGAGAAGATATCAATTCAATCAGGAAACACTATTGAACATCTGTTATGTGCCAGGCATATTCTAGGAACTGGAGACAGCAGGAAGAAAACTCCTGAATCTTGTTGACATTGCAATATTTTCCATTTGCTGTTCCTCGGCCGTTCCCTTCTCTCCCCTGTCTCCCTGCTTCTGCACATGCCACATCTTCTGTCACTGCTACATGTCCAACTTGGAAAAATCTACTTCAGCTCAGGCATAACCTTCTCTTTTCTTACTCATTCCCCTTCTGTAACAATTCCACTTGTTCCTATTTCCTCTTTCTCTTTCCCTCTTTTTCACCACCTCTTCTTTATACTAGTTTTTAAGTTCCTCATGACCAGAACAGTCATGTTACTCTTTGTCTCTCAAGCATATAGCACAATGCATCTTAACATATGTATCTTGAACATATGAAATAATTAATATATGTTGATAACCTATAAGGAAGAAAATATGAACTGATGTGCTAATAATTGCAGTTATGTATCTGTTTTTGTTTGATCAATTCTCAGGATGAAAGAAAATTGATCTATGTATAATAAGAATACCAAATACATTTTATCTCACTTGCTTCTTTCAATAAATCAGTAACGATTTTCTGGAGTACCAGTTTGAGAAGAATTGGTTCACAGCTGTGCTCAGGCTCAGCAGGAAGGATTATCATGACCCATTATCTAACCTGCTATGAGCTCCAGAGAAGGGGTACTGCTATTTCTAATCTCTCTTCCTCTCTCTTGTTCTTGCTTATTTACTTTCTAGCACTTTTTTTTTTACTATAGTAGTATAAGAGAAAAAGAACACAAGGCTTATATGTTGTATAGAGAAGGAAAACTTCCAAAGAAGGAAAACTATTCAGCTGAAGAGGGAAGTTGTGTAAAGCTGCTCATGACCTTCGAGTTCTTCTTGCTGGCAGTGTTAGACAGTTCACTGCTATTTGCCTCACACTGGGCGATGACAAGATTTCCCTATGACAAAATTTCTCAAGCCTCACACCCCTGGCATTTTGAGCTAGCTCATTCTTTGTGGTCTTGTGCACTCTAGGAAGATTAGCAGAAGCCCTGGCCTGTGCCCGCTAGACCTTGCCACCCCTGTCACCACCACACAGGTCTGCACCATCAGAAGGTTTCCAGGTGTCAGCAGTCACCATGTTAAGAACCATTTGACTCACCTGCCTCTATTTCTTCTCCAATACTCCCCATAAGTTCAGAAACAGAAATCTCCAGAACACTGTCAACAAACAACCTGGATTCTTCTTTGGGAATTGGAAGTACAAATCTTCTTTCATCCTTGACCCTCAAATCGTCCTTTACCCCACACTATATTTGGCTTGGTAGTGCCTGAGGTTCACAGTAAGCACACCCTCATGCCCAATACACATCCCAGCATCTAACTTTTCAGTTCGGCTCCCTGTTTCCTCCCCTTTCTTTCCCTCTCTTCCCTTCTCATAGAGCAAGTACTATTCCCAGTGTTTCACCTTATGTGTATACCTGGGGGTTTGAATATCAAGGCCAGGAATTTTACTCTTATATTTCCCCAGGGGAAATTAATATTGTGGCTCAAATTACCCAATGATGGAAAGAATTAAAGAAATACAGAGTACCAGTGAAGGAAGTACCCATTAATGTCTAAAACATGATACCAGTACTGCTTTGTGCAGCTTAATCACAGCAGGTCTGACATATCTTTCCAGTTCTGATTTTATTTAAAAGCTAAAAAACATCTGATTATACAGAGATCAGTTTCAGCATTACATGGCAATTGAAAAGGGAGTTACTGGCCTGAAAATCACTTCTTACTGTGCTGGGAGTAATCATACTGACTTCCCATGGACACTTGTCAGTGTTCCTTAATTATGTTGCCAGCAAGAGATCCAAAATGAACATTAAAAACAAAATGTTATTCCACAATTAGTATGTGTGTGCACATACATCTAATGGTATTAATTCCTTTATTTCTCTATTATGAGGAAAACATATGCATATATTATGTTGGATATCCATTACTGAATAACAAACCACCTCAACACATAATAACTTAAAAAGGAACCACTTACTTATCCCTCATTATTTTGTAGGATGAATGGATTTGGCCCAGTGGTCCATGTGTTGTAAGTGACGTCAGCTAAGCTGTCCTCATCTGGGCGTTCAGATGGACGAGGCTGTCCAATGTGGCTTACTCATATGGTTCATAGGCCTAGTGTCTGGCAGCTCCCCTAGAGCTCGGGAACACAGTGCTTTGGTTATGCTCCATGTGGCCTCATCATTTGGCTTGGGTTTCTCAGAGCACAGAGGCTGGATTTGAGAAGACAGGAAGTAAAAGCTGCAAGCTGTTTTAAGGCCTGGGCTTGAGAGTTCCAGAGCATCTCTTTCTCTACGTTCTATTAATCAAATCCATCAACAAATTCTAAAACAGGATGTATTTCTGAGACCATCTTTGGAGACTGTGAACCACATATTTAATAGCACAAGAGTTGAAGGGCGGTTGTATGAATAAAAAATTAAGCTCAATAATAACATTTATTTTTTCAATAAATGCATATTTTCTCAAAAGTCATATAATATTCTTTTGCATTCTTTGCATTTATGCCTATTCCATGATAATGTAAATGTTTGTAGTTAGATATGAGGATTTGGTTCCTATTGTAAGATCTGTACTGTTTCTTGCACTATGGGGGATGTTGATTTATTTATAATAGAAGTACAGCTTCCCTCTGCTTTCCTCTAATTCAAAAGCAACATGGATTGTTTCCAATTTTAAGGTATAATAGATAAACTCTCAGCATTGTTAAAAGGGTAATTTTATAAAACCACCCAGGATAAGTGGTTGACAGTATCTACCGTAGCTAATCATGTACATGTCCTACGACCCAGGATTCCACTCCTAGATATGCCCAACAAAAATCGGATGATGATTTTCACCTTCATAATTTTAAACATTCAAAAACAAGCCAAAATTTAATTTTCAGCTTGTGAGCTATAGACTTAAGACCATCTTAATTTAAAAAATGTAAAAATGGTTTTTAGAAAGAATACATCAAATGCTTCTTTCATTTTACATTCTGTTCTTTGGGAGATTAATGCTTTTTTTTTGGTACACATATCTCTGCTTTATTTCAAAGGAAAGAATAGAGATTTAGTCATGACAATGTTAATAACTGTGAAGGTAATTTTAATTATACTCTACTTGCAAGCATACAAATTAGCCTTTTACAGTTTCATGGACGCTGGCAGAGGTCAAGACTCCTGGGTCAGAGACACAAAGAATTTATTATTAATGGCACACTGAGCATCCTGAGTTTTATGTTTGCATTGGTTCCTCTCGACCTCCAAACCCCTGGGGGTGATGTGAACAGGCCCAGGTGGATGCTATGCATACAGTAGGTTTGCACCACAGCTGAGGAACCCTGACCTTAGGAAATCCAGATCTTTTATAATATACTTGAAAAAACTGCCCAGCCTTTGCTCCAGGGCAGACATCCTCGTTAGTATACTGAAAAACCAACAAACTTGTCGTGTGCTCTGCTTTGGGACTATACAAACAACCTTGCTGGAAAAGCCCAAATACAGGCCATCAGTGCCTCTGCTCTCAAGATACACCAAAATGAAAGAGATCCATACCAACAGACAGAAAATTAATTACTTGCCTTTTCTCTCTGTTCTGTAATTATTGACACTTTTGATTAATAACAATCTTTATGCAGTTATAACTCCAAATAGTTTATAGGAGCTTATAGAAGAATGTGTCCATTCTTTTTTACTGAGTTTTATGGGGTCATTTTATTTACCAAATGCCCTCTAACATCATATGAAGAATTAACAAAGTATTCTTACAGTGTGACAAAGAGTACTCTGACAAAAGAGCTGTGCTATCACAGCAAAAATACTGAATATATTTTCAGTTTTATAAACAAAAGCACAAATATTTTTACTAGTTTGACTTAGAGTCTTCTGGAAAGTATTTAAAACAGAGGTGGAAAACCACTAAAAATGGAGCCAGACAATAAGTATTTGCAAACTGTTTCTAGCACTAAAAAAGTGATTGGTTTTAGGCTTATGAGTTTTCTAATCCTTCTACTTTATTTTTCAAAATAGAGGATGCATGACAGAATAAGGATATTATGTGTAGGCCCTGGAATAATTTTCCAAGAAAAGAATTTGATTTAGTTACAACTGCTAGCAATTTTGCTAGCTTCTTAGTCTCATTTTTGCATTAGTTTTCATCTTGTTAAAATAGCGCAATGTCAGTAAAAAGTATGTCTAATAATTATCAGTTTGCTGTTATTTGAAGTGCTTATTACAGACCTGTAAGACTTACTATGTCTTAAATGATAATGTTAAATGACAATATCAAAAGTATGGGAAAGGTGGAGAATATTTTAGATTATATAGTAACTGCACAGTAAAAGTTGGTCAATTTTTCTTTATGGATTAAAACTTAATAGAACTACATAAATAACCAAATAAAGGTAAATGATGACCCATAATTATTTTGGTGATTCTCATATTTGCATGCTGTCTTGTATATTTGAGCAGTCTTAAAACTAAAAGAGCAAGTTGCATTATTTTTCAGTTATAAATCCCCATTCTAAGAAATCTGAACCCACTCATGAGGCCATTTGAGATGTTTTCAAGAAATAACTGTATAATACTAGTATATAATATTATGTATTTAACATTGAAAATGACATATGTAATGACAGTGTTATATTGCCTTAATTCACTTTGAAATGCTTCAGTATACAGAGTTCAACATAAACGTGGTATTCTGGCTTTAATCTACAATGCTCAGGTTACTTAATAGACACAGAAATGCACACTCAAAACTGGTTTCTTGTTAGCAATTCTGGTTCAGGGTCCTTGCTCTTACTTCATCTGCTTTACCCATTGCTGGCATGTTGGTGAGAGTAAGGGAGAGGAGAGGACGGGAGGTATGGGCAGTGGGGAGGACCCCTTGTACTTTTTCTCTTTTGTTTTGTGTGAACACTCAAAAATGCTAGGAACTGGGGCGGTAGCCACATCCCAGAACAAAGGGGTAGAATAAACAAAGTGGTTGGGGAGTAAAGTTACAGGAGAAGCACCAACTGCAGCCAGAAACACCTTAAGTGAGGGAAGCTGAAGTTCCTGCTAAGCTCCATCCAAGGTCCAAGTGCCCAAGATTAAAGATCCTAGTTTATCAATCACGGCTGAAGCACTTCCCATAAACTGGGGAGAGTACTCGGTGGAGGAAGAAAATTTGTCCTCTTTCCCACCAATCCTTACTTTTATAAACTACTGGTTTTCTCCCAGTGAAGTAAAAAGCAAAACACAAAGAATGAAAAGCCGTAAAGTTGTCGCCACAGTACCTGGCAGTGAAACTGAAGAGGCCGACGGCATGGACCCTCCACTAGACCATTCTTCACCAGGTTGGGCAAGAGCAGAAGGGGAACGCTTCTCAAGGAGTCCATTTACTCGTGGGGTTGGCTGCAGGAGCACTAACACAGAGTTCATCCCTTAAAGCAGGAATAAACTTCACTGCATCAAAACAGCTACCTATGCTAGAGGGTGGCACCTGGTTATGAAATGATTCACCGTGTTCTTCTCTGACATGCTAAACAAGGACAGTGAAGATTCTTATCAGTTCAGTTTTCTGCCTAGGGACTGGCACTCATGAAGCTAGCCTATGGAATTAACAATAGTATCAACAACTCGGTGTTCACTGTGGATCTCATTGTATTCCTGTCCAGCTAGACTCATAGACTCAACTGATCCTAAGAGTGCCCTATGTCCTAAGCTGTTTTCATGGGAATCAGTTTTGGCTTGTGCATCAGTGATCTGCCACCTCCTTGAGATTGGTAAAAGTAACTGCCTGGTTGAAATATGCCTTTCCCACTTTGCCAGTCCACTGATGTGAAATAAGCACAGTTGCAACAGGCACCAGCTAGCAACATTATAGCCACTTCCCTCTCACGTCCTCAGAGGACATGTGAATTTAGAGAGAGTGCTAATGTGCAGAGTGGTCTTTTCAAACTTTCCCCCTACCACACTGGATCCTACCCATAATTTTATTGGATTTCAACCTCTGAGTGGATATTGCTTACACAAAGGCTGCAGAGCTGGAGATGTAGGCCAAACCTATGCGATTTCATCTTTTCTCAAGCACAATAATTGTCAATAACATGGTCATGGTTGCTGGGATGATGAGAAGAAACTAATAGTATCAGCATAAGAAGTGTTAGAAATATGTTGCCTTTTTGCTTCTCACAATGTGAGCTGACTCTAAATACTGTTCAAGAACATTTGTCCTGTGTGAATAAAAATATAACAATCTATATACTCTTTACATATATACATAGGACAGCCATCTGATTCTGTTTTTTTGCCACATAATGGAGAATTCTGTAATGAGGTTCCAACTACAGGTTAGCTGGCTCCTGATGCTAAAATACCATTGCGTATGCCTTGAATCATGCGCTTAGGAGTGTCTGCAACTTTGCTGAACTCACAAGAATAACTCATGTGACAATTTTTGCTTGCTTGCTGGTACAGAATTCATTCAGACACTTGCTCTCATCTGGTAGCCCCACCTAGCAAAAAGACTGTGGGAGAGGTGAATTAGAGCCCATGTCTCAAATTTCTGAAGCCTATGGAACTACCCAAATCGCCTAATATTGTAAATGTCCAAAATGACTTAGTTTAGTTCACAAAAGCTCAGTGTCATGGAGAAAGATGATTGGTTGACTGACTTAATTGATTGTTTAACAAAGTACCTCCCAACATAGAGAATACATTAGCACATTAACCATATTTCAGGAATTTGACTTGAAACTTGTAAGCACAGAAACATTATTTTTTTCCTTGTTTTTCTAAAAATTGAAATTGTAATGATTTGCATGGGGAGAAATCATACAACCCAGTTTCACATAGAATCATATTACAGTACAGACAGAATGATAATCTAGTAATTTGCAATGAGAAAATTAATTGTTGAAGAGACTAAAATTTTTGAAAACTGAGATCAGTATATCCTCTACAGAGTAAAATTTCATGGTCAAACATATTTTTTATAATCAGAAGTTGAAAATGGATATAGAGCAACAGAAGTTAGTGAGCTAAACTAAAACAGTCAATAGTCATACCATAACCCATATAGGGACCAAAGCATTCATATTTTCAGTCCAGATCTCTTGTCTTCTGAAAATACATGAATAAGCACAAGGAAATCTCTGGGTGATTGGCTTATCCTTTTCTAGAAGACCACCTAACCAACTCGTGGCATATTATTTCCCTAAACAGGATCAATATCAATGATTTGATTTTTGATAATTCCAATCACTCTAAAGTACAAGAATTACTTCAAATTATAATCTCAAAAGTAGTTCCATATAGCCTGATTAGTATGATAGGCATTTATTTATAAATGTCTCAGGGGGACATTTTGACTATGTTGTTTTATTCCCACCATTTGGTTAAAATTGAATGAATAAATAAATTTGACCAATTTATGTCTTATAAACTACTTTAGTTCCCATAGTTTTCACATTTTCAGGGGGCTCCACACTGTTCTTCACGGCTAATAACAATATGTTTTATAGGGCATATACTATAGATGAGCAATTTCTCTTCTGATTAAGTCCTTCGGTGGGGCTCAGTTTCTTTATTCTCATTTTTATGTCTTCTTTACCCATTTCTCTTCTAGTTTCCCCAGAAACTTTTTGAAGATAGGAGTGTACTAATTGGCAGGAAAAGTCATGTAATTTGTAGGATACAAAAGAGCAAGGGAAAACAAGTGTTTTGTCATTCTGTTCCTTTTTGGTGATTCTTCAGGAAAGAATGACAGAATTGAACTGTTTCTTAAACTTTTCATCTATGACTTATCTTAAATGCATTATCATTTTGGTCACTTCTATATATGTACTTTCACAAATCAGTTACATAATGATGTGACCATGTCTGGAGCTACAAATCAGTGGAGTGCTGTCAATTGGATCTTCTAGAATGCCACCGGAGGCTCAGAGCTCACCACTGTCTTGCTTTCAGTCCTCATGCCACCAAAGACGTTTTTGATGTTTTATTAAAGGCCAGGATTCTTCTGATTGTTAAATCTGCATTAGGGTAGAGTCGGAGACCAAAATTTCCTGACGGCCTCCTACGGAGTATGTCACAAATGATGGCAGACACCGTAATGTTCAGAGCAATATGGCAGCTGCCAGAGGGAAGCAAATAATAAGCTCTAAAAATGCCAATTTTAACTTAAAAAGAAATCTATAATTCTCACAAGCTAGGAGCCCTGCCTCACCGCAGAATTTTCAAAACAATATGCTGAAGAGTATGGATTCATATGCCCTTGAAACTGACTCTGAATAAGTCTGATTTAGAAGCAAAGATCATTTAAAACCCTCTTTTGTTTTGGCCTCTAAATTCTGATCAGACAGAAAAGAGGCATGTTTTGGAGAGGTAGTTTGCTTTTGAACCAATTACCAGTATCAATCCTGTGGGGAATTGACCTTTGCAAAGAAATTTTCAAACAGCTCGTAAAGGTGTCTCATGGTAATCCTTTGCCAGACAGAACCTTAGTACAGTAAAGAATGTTTAGAATTTTCATGTCTCATATGAAAGGATATCATAATGCTATGAATGGCTCTGTCAACTGGGATCATTAATTCTGATCACAATTTTATTTTAAAATCCTTAAAGCCCAAAGTTACTACAAAATTGTAATTAGTCTCATAGACAAATTTCCCATGTTATAGAAGTATTAAGTATTTTACCCAAATGTTTCAAATTGTATAGTTTTTCTATATGCCTGTTATTTTAATAAATGCTCCATATTTGGTTTTTAGTCTTTTAGAGACTCTACAAAATCATTTTTAAAGTATATATGTATGTACATTTTCTTTAGACAATGTTCCTAGATCTAATTAGATTTGCTAATGGATCTGCAACAGTCAGAAGTTAATAAACACTGCAAGAAAATATTCCTTGTATACTAAAATACTCTTGTTAGCTGTTCATATCCAATAAGATTTCTTCTTCCTGGTTTTATTTTTAGATAATAGTATAGTGCAATTGTGCTTAAGAATATAGTCTCTGGAGTCTGATAGTCTAGCTTTGAAACATATTCATCACAAGCTTGTGCAACTTTAAGAATTTTTTCAGTGTTTTCAGATCCACAATTTTCTCATCTATAACTAAGAGTAATAGTGGTATGAATTTTCATGTGCTAATTATGAAGATTAAATGAAGTGATATATGTAAAGCACTCAACTCAATGCCTTGCATACAGTAGAAGTTCATTATTTGAAGGGTCTAAGATAAAATTTTAAGCAATACTGAAATATAAGCTAGAAGTTCAAAATGGAAAAAAAATTTATTTATCATATTTCTGTATGGTCAGTTTTTCCCTTAGCATCCCATTTTTTTAAGTATAAAGTGACCTTTACCACTAATGCACATCTACCACCCATCACCATAACACTACCTTAAACATTGCCAACACTCAAAATTTCACTGTTTTTTCATAATAGCAAATTGAGCCACTGCACTAACTTCAACTTAAGCTCTTTACAGCCATCTCCTTCATTTCTTCCACTGTAACTGCTCCTCAGACTCATAGTACAACCAACCTGTTGACAACTTCTGTACATTTGATTTCCTTTTTCTAGGGGGTAAAAGGGTTTATACCTAGCTTTTTTAAAAAAAATTTTTATTAAGGTATGATTGATATACACTCTTACGAAGGTTTCACATGAAAAAACAATGTGGTTACTACATTTACCCATATTATCAAGTCCCCACCCATACCCCAATGCAGTCACTGTCCATCATACACGGGACTTTCTAAATGATGCTTTGGAAAAAAAATATATATGTATATAGATACCAATTTGCAGATGGGCCAACAAAGTTGATAAAAGATGTCGAAAAGAATGTTTTACTTAATTACTCTCTTAAATTTTTTTTAATGTTAGATAACTCCCAGAACTTCATTTATTCCTTTTTTGTTCTTTAAATAAGATATTGTATTTTAAGTTACTGTTTTTCCTGTGTCCCAATTTTGTTTTAGAATGATTATTTGTTGAATGGAAAAATTAATGCATGCATGAATGTATTTTGGGCATGGCATTGTCACTGGGACCACCTGAAAGATGATCAGTTCCATAGAAACTTGGTATTTTTCATTTTATGTCCTTTTTAGAAAATATACTAGATTATCTGAGATTTAATATTTAAAGCAATTTTAGTATTTTGAGGTGTATTTAAAACTGTACTCATAAAGTAGTCTAGGATTGACTCAGGAAATAATTTTGATGTAGGTAAAATCAAATCTTTCCCTACTTCTTTGTTGAAGGAAAAGGTCTAAATTCTGAAATTCTGTAAATTTGAGTCTACATGTTATCTTTATCTCATAATTATTTACACTGATTATTTATTAAAGGTTTGTCTTGGCTTCATTTTTAAAAAATTTCAAGCATTGGTGGGGAAAAGATTTTCCCACAAAACTTACAACCCTGCAGTATAGCATACGGATGCTGTGGAATCAATATAAGTGATTGAACAGTAAGCGACTTAGATACCATTCTGATAATATGTACATCTGAAAACATATCTAGCTTTTAAGTTGTGAGATATGCTTGGCAGCACTGTGTCCTGATGTTTTTTTGGCATTGCTAAGATGAAGGGTACTTACATTAAATTTCAAACACATTTTTGTCTCAACTGTTCATTCTAGAAACAGCTCCCTTCTGTGTCTAAATTCCATTATTTCAATAAGTATTTCTTTTTTCTCCTTAATTTGTAATTACTGACTGTAAAGTCTAGTCATATTTCTTCATGTTTGAGATTTTCAGAATTATTTAATTTTTTTATATTAGTTGTTGAAAACTATGAAGACATATGTCTTTCCTAGTGGCAATTAAAGACTTGGAACAATTCATGTTCTAGAAACAATTATTTTTTAATTATCTTAATGTGTCATTGAATAATTACATTATCTAAAGATGGCAATATTAAGTCATTACAGTTTTAGTTTATTAGATTTTTAGAAGGTAATATTTTTATATTAGATTCCTCTTTGAAAATCTTAGTGCAAAAATACAAAAATAATATATATGTGCCACTGCAAATTACATATGTAACATAAATACAAATTTTTAATGTTCAAACCAATTATACATCCTGTAAATGTCTCCTAATGTATTCTCTTTTAACTGTCTATTCTCCCAGTGATGGATTAATTTGCAAATTTCTATCCAAAAAAGCTTTCCCCATAGTGAATATTTGTACTCTAGTATGAATGGAATGTCATGCAGCTCTAAACACTGGATGTTATATTCAGTTGTTTTTCTTTAAAATCCATATTCTTTCTTTGTAATGAATGAAAGCATGTGCCTTTGAGGTACGTTCCAGGAGTTTCAATATTCTTTTTCTTTAATAATTTTTGTGTTTACGTCCATTGTTCAAAACAAAATAGAGAAATAGCAGTTTTCCATCATCCAGAAACCAATGGAATAAACCAGAGGGAATACTGGCATGTTGGTATTGTGGTCAATTTGAATTTGAATTCAATTCAAAATCTTTCTATACTCATCCTGGATGACTAATGACTCTCCTTGTGTACCTGTAAGATTTAAAAAAACAAAATAGTGTGTTGTCTTTTCCTCTCATTGCACATGCAACTGATCCTAATTTTTCAAGTTCTCCAAGTTATAATCAGTTAAAAAATTAATACTAACACTTTATGTTCACTATAATGTAAATAAAACACATTTCCTCATTCCAGTCCATCACCACCACCTTCCTACATGGCTAAGTTCCATATAACTGGTTATTTTCTTACCAATATTTTATTTTCCTTTTCTTTCCAATGGATTTCTTAAAGTTGTTTGGTAGAGTACAATTTTGCTTTTCTTGTTGGGTTTCAGTAGTTTTTCTTTCCTTTTTCCAGGAATCAATTTAATGTTGAGTTGTTTGGCACTGTTAATTTGGGGAAAATATGTCTGAGGTGAATAAAAAGAAAATCAGGAGAGTTTTGATGAAGCAAAACTTTGAAGGAATGCTGAGGCAAACCATAAGCTCAAAGCTAGATAATAACTATAATTTAGTGCTCATGATTTATGCTTTTCTACCATGATCACCACAACTTAGACACATGATATCTCTTTCTTTTTAATCTCTTGCTACCTTCCTTGTCCTGTCCTAATCATAGAATCTCTAGTCTAGTGGTATTATGCTCCCTGAATAAATAAAACTCAGACAAGAGTATTACTCTTTGTCTTTGCTTATCTTACTTGCACTACTGGGAATGATCTTTCATCTTTTCATTAATCTGGAAGTGTTTTGATTTAAAGTAACACAATCCTAGTTAGAACAAGGGAAGAAAAATGTAAATTAAAAAAATTAAATCAATGGAAGTTTAGGAACTAAACTAGATTTTAAGGATGAATAGAGTCTTGCAAAAACCTGATTTTCTCTCTGGCCATTGAATTACCTGTTCCCCTGTTCATGTCCCCTGACGTTCTCCTCTGCATTTGTAAATAAAGCTTTCAGAAGCTTTCTGATGAATAACTGTAAGCCTTGTCATAGAAAGGAATTCAGTGCTATTAATTTTTAATCCAAAATTTAAGATTCTTATGAAAGAGGTTCATATTTAGTTAGGTGTCTGTTCTGAATCTAATCAATTGCGACCTAAGAGTGTGAGTCACAAGTCTATCTGTTGATACTAATGTGGCCAGGAAAGCATGGTGAAAAGAAAAAATAGAAGCAAAAAGCCCTGAAGCTGCCCTGATCAGTAAGTTGTTAGAGTGAGGGCACACCCACTAGCCAGTGAGGAGGCCGGAGGGCTGAATTAAATTCTTATGGTCTAGCACAGAAAGTACTTTGTTCATCAAACTTTTCAAAATGGTACTAATTACCACTTGCTTCGTGTCCCTAGAACTTCATTCAAACTCGTTTTATCCTATTATAGAAATTGTCATGTAGCATTATATGATCTTACATCACTTTCTCCTTACAATGTGAGTTATCTGAATTTGTATTGTTTTATTCATCTAACGTTCATAGTAGTTAAGGCACATTTTAGGAGCTCACTACACATTTTCAAATAAATAAATGAACTTACCTACATATTGTTAGATACAAGCAAAATACATGCATTCTTCCTTTCTTTTTTTCCTCCTTTCCTTCTGTCATGTTATCATATCAAGTGCTTTAAACCAACTTTTTCCTTAAGATATGCCTACACATACTCTCTGCTATATTAATCGGCATTCTTTTGTTCAGAACACTACTTTCCTATTATCTTACCTTTATTCATTTTTTGATTTAATATCTGTTTTTCCCATTAAAGGAATGAAAGCTTTATGATATCAGAGATCTTGTCTTATTTATTTCTATGTTCTTAATACCTAGAACAGTATCAGATATGTAACAGGTATTTTCTATATAAATGAATAACACACGGGCAACCCAGTATAAATCCTGGCCTTCAGAGACGATTGTTCGATACTGGGTAAAAACACTAGCAATTACTCACACAAATTTACCATGAGAACTGAAACATGCATAAAATTATTTCTTGCTAATGTAACCTGGAAAACATTTGAAAAAGTCTGGGGAGATGAATTGAATTTGTCTAGGTGGAACTAAGGGTGAAAGAGAATACCAAACAGAAACATCAACAAAAATATGTGGTTGAAGTAAGGCAGGTAGGCACAAGAATTTACAGGATTTGACAGGGAAATAAAATGCCAGCAGGTGAGCACTGGCGAATGAGATTGGAAATAATTTGAGGCAAGGCCTTGGATAATTTTGAGCTATAATCAAAGATACTGTAATTTTCTCAAAATACTGAAGAAGCATTTGGTAATTTTTGATTGGATGATAATGTAGTCAATGGAGACTTGCTAGAAGGCAATTGTTAGGATCAAGATGGAAGGTAATCAAAGTGTGAACTAGGAAAGAGGGAATGGGAAAAAATATGAGGGAATGTGTGCAAACATTGTTCAGGGAAAATAAAACATAATTGTCAACACATTGCAGTGTCAAGCAAAGGAGAAACAGAGAATTGGAGTTTAAGCGACTTGGCAGATGCAGGTATCATGAGCAAAAATAAGGAAATTATGAAACTAAGGGAGATTGAGATAAAAGATATGTCATATTTTGTAGTGGTGATAGGGTATCTGGAGCTATCTTGAAGCAGCACCTGACCATTCAGTACTGGAAAACCGCTAAGTCAAGGCTGAAAAGACAGATTTGGCAGGCATGCACACTGAGGTGAAAATTAAATTCAGATCTGGTGAGATGGTTCAGATTAAATTTATAGAGAGAGATGAGAAGAGGGACTAGACCAGATCCATGGGAGAATTTCTATTTATTAATAATCTTTGTAGAGTAATAGGAAGGTAAGGTAATGTTTTTGGAATAAATAAGGTATTATGATGAAAAATGATTACATTATAGATAATTCAGTATAAAATAGTAGTAGATCTGATTTAACTTTATGCTCTTTCTTTCAAAGCAACTTGCCTTTCTGAAAAGTTGACAAAAGCTTCTTCGTTGCCATAAATTCTTTATTCAGCAGTGAAAATTGGATAGCTCCCTTGTGTGTGCTCTGCACTAGGCTTGGCAGTTATATTTTCCACCCACTAACACCCCCATGAATAAAATAACTTGCTGAGCTGGTATCCAGGCTTCCAAAGGAAGGTGCTGGAAATGAATATTAGAATGTAAAGTAATCCACACTTTGAGTTTTACTTAATTTGCTATGAAAAATTCATTCATTTGTTCACTTAGCAAACAAGCAGTGATTATCCATTTTGTGCTTTTCTCATTGATTGTAGTTTGCTTACCAGACAAGACTCTAACCACACAGAGGAAATAGACAGTTTGTCCTAAGATACTAGGATTTCTCAAGGTTCATAAATTCATTTTTAAAATAAACTAGTCAACTGTAGTTTGATGAAAATTTTTAAATTGTTTTAGGGTAATAATGCTGAATAATTTAGCATAACATTTTGACACTAGTATGAAACAATTGCAAAGAAGCTTGGGAGGAAGAAATTTCTATTTCCTTATTTGAAATATTTTTATGAAAAAATGTGAATATGAATGGACACTTACAAAATAGATGTTGAAATATGTGTAGCAGGCATAAAGATAATACTCCACTTCATTCATATATAATCATTTTTATAATCAAAAACATTATGCTTGTCCTTACCCACTTTCCTCTCTTCTGTCTTCTGACAATCACAAGTTTTGACTTCCAATTTTAAAGTTTTCATTGAAAATATTCATTTTATTGCAATGAATTGCTTTCAGAATAAGGCAGTTGATACGTTTATTATACATAGCATTTTAAATTATATTGTGTTAAAGAAATGCAAGCCTTTGGTAAAAAACATTAAATTAAAAATATATAAGGTACTACAAAGTCTATAATAGAAATTGCAACACTTTGCTTCACCCTCCCCTCACCCCTATTCCCACACCACAGGATAACCACTTTCAAATACTAACTGTTATTTCTGGTATTTACTTTCATAATTATCAAAAGTATGCTATGTTAGTAATCTGATGTAACAATATTTTACATTAGATATCAACCTCCTGTTAAGGAAGATGAATTTTTATTATAATACCACTCTGTCACCTTTAACTCCCTGCATATTACCATGTATAATTATATTAGATTTTCATTTAAATCAACAGCTATGTTTTTATTATATTGACTGTATAAATTCTTTATTTCTGTACTGTATTAAAGCATATTGAGGCTTCTTCAATGTAAAACTTACTGCTTTTTCTGGTATTAGTAATCACCTTGTTCGGTTTTCTTTTGGTCTTATTATTGATTCCACATGCTCCATCAGATATTATAGACACCTACCAATGTCATTTCAAATATGACTGAGCATATAGAGAATTAATTGAAAGTTTTTTGTTTTTGTTCCCATCCCCCACAACCGCATCCTTGGAAACTCCCTTCCTACTACTATAAGTCCTACTGTTCTATTATTCTAATATTTTTCTTACCTAATTGTAGACCATCCTTTGTCTCTCTCTGACATTCTTGTTTCTTGGACTTCACATTTTGTAGTAGCTCTGTGGAAGTATGGCATATGGAAAGTAAGTATATATGGGAGTGCTTGCATTACTCGATTGTATACTTGAAACCAATATAATATCATATAGCAAAAAACAAGTAAATAAATAAATAAAAATAAAGACAGAAAACAAAATGTCTTCTTTCTACCCTTATACTTGACTGATGCTTGATTCGTTACATTATTTTAAGCAGATCTTTTATTTTCTACATTCTTCTTCTAGCTCCTATGGGTCTTCACTGCACCCAGGAGGTGACAGCATTTTCTACCTTACTTCCAGTGGCTTAGGGATTCTGTTCCACAGAGAAGTTAGAGTAATGGATCCAAGTTGCATGTATTTCTCACTGCAGTAACTGCCTGCCCTTCCTCAGGTCTGCAGCATTGAGGATAGCTTTAACTGGTTTCCTATTCTACCATAAATCTTTCTTGTGAACATGCAGTAAGGTCCATACAGAAAAGACTTCGATTAGTACACACTCTACTTGCTTCTGAAACTCCTAGTAGTTCTGTATTCTCATGCCAGCCCTCACTCCACTTTTATACATTTGTTTTAAAAAGGTTAGTTTTTATGGTGCCCTTGTCTTCTTTTGTGCTCTGCCTCAGGTAAGCCAATGCTAATGTCTGAATTTCTTCTAGTGGGGCTTGTATGCTTTTGGATTTCAGGCTTTTGATTGCCTTGGGATCTCAGATTTTTGATAAATTTGTTAATCCAAATAACCAAAAAATATTTGCTAATCCAAATATCCAAAAAATATTTGCTAATTGTCTGACAGGTATCAAGCACTAAGGAATATGGTAGATTCAAAGTGGAGAATAAAATGCACATTTTTATATTCATGATTTTAAATAAAATTAAACAAAAACAAAATCAAAATGTGTTAGGTAATATAGAGAAAAACATTAAAGTGATAAAAATGATTAAAAATAAGAGGAAAACAAGATATAGAGAACACTTTGTATTTAGGTTTAGGGAAATTCTCACTGCTTAAGAAATATCTACACTCTGTCCTTAAACATGTTAAGAAATAATGAAGTGACATTCCAGGTAGAGGGCATAGAAATTGGGATGGCCCATAGATAGACAAGAGCATTGTGTTTGTGAGTTTACAAGAAAAGGTCATTGTAGCTGAAACTGAGGGAACAAGAGGGTAGTGTCAGAACTTGAGGCTGCAGAGATGGGCAGACAGGGCCATATCCTTGGGGTTTTCGAGGCTATCGTGAAAATGCAGCTTTCATTCCACGTACAATGTGAAGCTGTCTTCTCATTTCAGTAAATTGCAGTTCAGTTTTTCTAGTTGCGGAGACTTTATGTGTTTTGTTCACTTGTATATTCCAATTGCCAAAGTAATACATAAAGACATTTGCAGAATAAATAAATTAATTTGAAATTTTGTTTTTTTACAGGAACTTTTATCCAAACCCATTAATATTCTTTTGAATTAGCATTGTCTTCCTTAATCTGTATTTTGTCTAATGCATTCTGACAACTATCCAGTTGCTGATGTTTGTTTTGACCATTCTGTTCAGTTTAAAAAATTTTTTCTTTAAGACAGCATATTGCTCTTTGGTAGAAGAAATTAAATTTTAGGGTAGATAAACATGGTTTGAATTCCAAATTAATCATGTAACTTTGGGCAATTTGCTTAATATTTTTTAACCTTAGACCACAAAAGGGGAAATTATCTTTTCAGATAATTTTTTGTGGTGAAATAACAGGAAAATATGTGCAAAATTGCTAACACCAAGAAAATATCCAATAAATGGAATGTATTATTATTATTATTAATAGTAGCATTCTTATTATTTTTGTAATATGAATGTCTGAAGATCCACATGAAAACGTATCTCTTTCCAAATGATTTCCTAAACATTATTCATCAAATTCATTTCTTCAATTAAAAAATACTTTAGAAATTTCATCAAAATCTTAAGCTCATTATTTATATAGAGTGTTGTATAAATTATGCAGAATCCATTGGAAGTATTTAGGAATGGCCTTAAAATCCAGGGATTATGACTCTGCAAAATTAAGAAAAAAATCAAATATAATGTGTAAAAGCACTTTGATATTATTCATTCAGCTGAAGAATTACAGGGAAATTTAATATTTAAACATATATTTATTTGTTAGTATTTGATTTATTTTCCTTTTTACTCCACAGGGGTCTTTTGTCAATAAAATAACATAACCCAAATTATTGTAGGAATTACATCATAGATCATTTATATCCTGTTGTTAAATTCATTCCTGTCATTTAGTTATCTTTCACTTCACATAACTATATAATTACTGTCATGTGAGCCACATGACAATATTGTAACCACAGTTCAAATGGGGAAATTTAAAAACTTGGTATGTTGCATCTGTCTTAATTAGCAATTGTGATTTTAATTGGGATCTTCTTTGACTATTGGCTGAATTCACTTACCCTTTACACAAAAATGGGCAGTCTTGATCCTTGATTGTTTAGGAAATCTCAGAAATCTCTTTAGTCTAAAAGCACCCTTTTCATTGATAAACTGGTTTTATAGAGGCTATCCTGGTTAAATATAACCTCTTTGCAGGGAAAAATTCCTATCTCTCCCACTGGTAGAAGAGTTTTGCTGTCAACACACACACACACAAACAGAATTGCAGAAATGTGAATGGAAGATTAATAACTTTCAAAGGAGATAGAGGTGAGTTAAGAAATTGAGGAATTACATATCAAAGAAAACACATAAATCAAGGTGCCATCTTTGCATCTGTAACTAGATAGACTTACATCAAATTCTTCTCAACCCTATTAGGAATAAGAAGTCTGAGTGCTTGACCTTTACTAGCTAAGGAAATTTAAGTTTCAATTTCTCCAAGTTCCATTTTCTTATTTATACTATACTTTTTCCCAACTCATAGAGCTAATTTTAAGTTAAAATTATTGATCATGTTAAGGAAAAAACTTTTTAGTATTCCAGAATTTCATTACCCTGTGCTATTTTAAAGGGCTGAAATATCACTATTTGTTCTTGTTGTGATATCATTTCAGCCACTGCAGCCATTTCTTCAGTTCCCTTTGCTCTTTTGCCAGGATTTCCCTCCTCCCATTTTTTCTGCCCTTCCCCTGCCCATCTCTGAGTGTGCTCACAGACCTCTCATTTATACATTACCCTGAGTTTTACCAATTTTTCTTCCCCATTTTAGCCCCTCCTTCACTGAAAAGGGTTTTTGTTATTACTGTTGTTACATTGGAAAGGGGTCTTTGAGAAGGTCTCAACAGAACAAAGAAACACCCTTAAAAGACTGTCCTGAAATCTCCACACAGAAGAGCTATAATTTGGCAGAATAAGCATTTAAGCCAAATGTGTCCCATTGTTCTGAGTACCAAAGGGCGAAGTACCTTGAAGCCCAAAGAAATAGCAGTTATTAGTGGTTAGTAATTCATATTAAAATTTCTAAAGATATATTAAATATGTGTCACAAATCAATTTCAAATTCTACATAATATGAGTAATGAGTTTATATTTTTATTAAAAATACATTCAACATTAATTTCATTGTTTTTCTTATTGTGGACTCTTTTAAAATGAAATACTGGCATTTATAACAATGTTTCAGTATTGCAGGTAATACCAAAACATCTTCATTTTCCTTTGATCACATATTATAGTCTTTTGATCAGCATATGTAAATTTGTCTTACTAGTTTTCAAATTGTTATGTCGTGTATAGATGTAATGTTTATCGTCTGGTTTGGGATAGCTTTTATGAATGCAGATATTTAGATTACTTCATAGTGAAGTATAAAAGTTTGCCTCTGTAGGAATACTTGAATTTTAAATAAGGTTATTTGCCAAGGTTAAGGCTAATTGTCTACACAAGTGACATCTGACAAATTGTATTATATATAATTGGTCAGGAATTTTCAATGAATGAAAAATCCTCACTTTCCATTAAGTTAAATTTCACAGGAAATAGCTGCTTCTGTGTTTATACTTAAAGAAGATCTTAAATTTTACTCAATAAGAGATGTAATATTTCATCAGATCCTTATGGATACTCAGTGAATTATTATGATTACTTTTACTTCATTAAATACAGCTTTCTTATGTTTGTACAGCCTCCATCATGTTATACCTATGATGTGAGAAGCACAGGGTTTTAGGATTAACCCAATGATAATCAAATCTGAGCAAATGGTATTTATCCTAAAGGCTGCTTTTCTTTGTTGTTTGTTTTCAAGTAGCTAAATGCTACCTCCTCTATCCCTTCAAATCTATTTATCATTCCAATGGATGATTTCTTCAGATTCATGAAAAGCTATTTTCCATTAAAGAGGCTAACGGAAAAGATCCACATTGACTTCACAAGCATACAACTTCTGTTTCCTTGTGTGTATGACTGCTTTTAAAAAACGAACTTGAAACCTGCAGAGGTTTATAAACAGAAAGTTGGTGAATTGGCCCCAGGATAAATGACTCTGAAATGTTTTTAGGGAATTCTTCCCCGGAATAGTTACTTAGACTTTTACTTTCATCTGAGGGGCAGCTGATCATAACAAAGGCAATTGCAGTCAAGCCTCTGGGGTTCCCTTTATCTGTCGTCACAATTTGCACCCTGCTGAATGAAATATCAACGTGCTGAACCATGTCAGGGCAATGAGCATAATAATGGGGACTCAGTGGTATAAATGAGGTTAATAACTTGTGAGAAAGCTTTGTTCCTAGATCCTCGCATTTTCTTCTCTGCACAGTGTATGTAGCTCTTTTGAAATACCGCATGTCCATGGAGAGCTAATGGGTCTCGTCATAAAGCTAATACACTGTGCTTCAGTAGTCGTGGAACTCATTTCTGAAGTCACACTAATCTGCTTTCCTCTGCGAAGTTTTGTTTCTGCTACTGAAAGGTTTTCTTACTCCCCAAGACTTCAAGCTGAGCTTAAAGCTTTTCTGCTGCTTCTTAAGATGTTTCAAATTAGAGGTGACACTTTTGTTTTTGGAGACTTTTTTGGAAATTTTAATTTTTTAATACACAGAGAAGCATCTTGTGAAGGATATAAAGAGAATTTTTAAAATGTCACAGCCCTGCCTTAATACCACTGCTGTGTCCTCCCCAGGCCCTCTTCCTTCTCTTCTCTCACTATCTCCCTCCCTCTCTGCATCTCAGGGGAAGCTTTTGCTGTCTGCTCCCGCTTACTTCCTGCATTGTGTCTCCCTTACAAGCCATTCTGAGGACATTAGTCTCATAATAGACTAAGAAAACCATATATATTTTTCTAGTTGTCAGGGACTATCTAAGGGCAAAAAAATCCACTTGACTGTTTTCTACACTAATATGTCCCTTGTAACCTGTTTTGAGGATTTCTTTTGCTCACACCCATTCTTATTTCCTTTCCTATGCCTACATTCTGAAGTCATACAAGCATTAGGGAATGAGACTAAATAAGCAAACCTGGAGGGAAATCAAACCACAAAGTATTAAAAAAATACTTACCTCTGATGTTCTTCAAGCTGCCTGAATCAGGATCAGCCATGAGTTAGTACCTACCCTTTTTGTATGCCTTTTCCTTTTCTGTATGATTTTCTTAGAATATTTATAGTAATGCCACTGTGATAGTTAAAAGGGTATATATATATATATAGTGCTTCCTATGTGCCAGGCACTGCTTTTACATATATTAACTCCTGTGAGGGAGAGAGTATTATTACCCTCCTTTTACAAAAGAGCACAATCAAATAATTTGCTTCAAAGTGGTTCAACTCTTTTCACCCATCAAGTAATTTACGCAAGGTTGCACAGCTAGCAAGTGGCAGACTAGGCTATGCATTGTGGGATAGATAAATGGAAGTTTTCACCCAGAAATTCCAGAATTTCCTGCCTGGCCTTAGTCCATTTACATACTGATGGATGATTACCACAGTAGAGCCTCCAGCATATCCGGGGCAAGGGTGGAGAGAAAATGGCCATTCTCTCCTCCCCTCAGTTCCTGGTACCTAATTGGTCTGGTGTTTGCCAGTCACCAGGGGCCCGCCCATGGAGTTCCTCCCGGAAGGGGGCAGAAAGGAGGAGCAGAGCTCTCACCTGGGCCAGAGGGTACCGTGATCAGCAAATCTGGTGAGGAGCCTGGCCAGCGGATCTGAGCAAGCTATGAGAGTAACCCCCTAAACCCAACCTGTCCTTCTGCTTGTCTTATTTCTGTTTCACTGGATTCATAGGGAACTTGTCCCAGGAGTGGAGGCCTCCTTCCACCCAGAGCTACGGCACCAAGACTATCCAGCTCTACAGATCGTGTTCCCAAGTACTACCTCATGCATAGTGCAACAGGTTTGTTTGAACTTAGAAGGAAAAGAAAGAGCATCCCTGTATGGTCAGTTTGATCTGATTAGAATTTATGACACTGGGCACAGTAAATTGCTTCCTGAGCCTCAGCTTCCCTACTGGTAAAATGAAACTTAAAGGCGTATTCTAATTATTATTTGTTAAAGGTTAAATATAAAAAAATACAGATACTACTCCTAATTTTGTGATAAGATTAACAGTATACATAGAGATTAAATGTCCTGCATGGCTATAGAGCTTGGAAAGAGTGAGGCCAATGCATGAAAAATATTTTTCCTATGTCTGTATCTTCCATATCCTTAGCCAATGAAATTATTTTCTCTAGCCATCCACCCCATGCCTTGTCCCTACACTCCGTGTCACTCTGCTGCATACATTGATTTGAGTAGTCTCATTGCCAGTAGTATTGAAACTTGCTACTGTGTTCCATAATGGCTGCACCATTTTGCATTTGCACCTGTAGTGTACAAAATGTCCCAGTTATGTACAAGGATTTCTCTACATCCTCACAAACACTTGTTATCTGCAGTTTTGTTTTGTTTTGTTTTGTTTCTGATAATAGCCATCCTAGTATAAAGTGATATGTCATTGTGGTTTTGATTTGAATTTCCCTGATGATTGGATGATTGGTGATGTTGAGTATCTTTTCATGTGCCTCTTGGCCAATTGTGTATCTTCTTTGGAGAAATGTATATCAAGCCTTTAACCTATTTTTAAGTCAAATTATTTATTTATTTTTTGTTATTGAGTTTCAGGAGTTCCTTAAATATTTTGGATATTAACCCCTTATCAGAAATATGGTTTGCAAATTTTCTCTCATTCTGTAGGTTGCCTTTTCACTCTGTTGATTATTTCCTTTTCTGTGCAGAAGCTCTGTAGTTTGATGTAGTCCAATGTTTCTTTTTGCTCTTGTTGCTTATGCTTTTAGCATCATATTCAATAAATGAATACCAAGACCAATGTCATACAGTTTTCCCTTCTATTTTCTTCTAAGAGTTAGTTAGTTTCAGGTTTCACACTTAAGTCTTTAATCTATTTTGAGTTATTTTTGTTTATGGTGTAAGGTAAGTGTCCAATTTAATATTTTTGCATGTGGATATGAAGTTTTCCCAGCACCATTTATTGAAGAGACTGTCCTTTCCTTATTGTGTATTCTTGATGCCCTTGTCAAAGATCAGTGGACTATATATACATGGATTTATTTCTGTGCTCTCTACTCTGTTCTATGTGCCTGTTTTTATGCTAGCATTATACCATTTTAATTTCTCTAGTTTTGTAATATATTTTGAATCAGGAAGTGTGATGCCTCCAGCTCTGTTCTTATTCCTCCATATTGATTTGGCTATTTGAAGTCCTTTGTGGTTCTGTATGAATTTTAGAATTTCTTTTTTTTCCTATTAAAAAATGCCACTGGGATTTTAACAGAGATTTTATTAAATCTGCAGTGTGCTTTGTTTCTATGCAATTTTAACGATATAAATTCTTCCAATCCATTTATATATCTTTGTATTTTTTTGTATCTTCCTTAATCTCTTTCATCAATATTTTATAGTTTTCACTTCATAAGCCTTTTACCTCCTTGACTAAGTTCGTTTGTATTTTACTTTTTGATGTTTTTATAGATGGGATTGTTTTATTACTTTTCTTCTCAGATAGTTCATTGTTAATGTGTGGAAACTCATCTGATTTTTGTATGTTGGTTTTGTATCCTGCAACTTTAATAAACTCATTTGTTATAACAGGTTTGAGTGTGTCTGTGTGTGTAGATTTTAGAGTTTTCTGTAGAAGTTCACATCATATGCAAAGAGAGATCATTTTATGTCTTCCTTTCTAATGCATATGCTTTTTATTTCTTTCACCTGCCTGACTGATCTGGCTGGGACCTCCAGTACTATGTTGCACAGAAGTGTTGAGAGTGGCACCCTTGTCTTGATCTTAGAGGAAAAGCTTATTGTTGAGTATGGTATTAGCTATGGACTTGTAATATTTTGCCTTTATTATGTTGAGGTAAATACTTTCTGTACTAGTTTGTTGAGAGTTTTCCAATCATGAAAGGTGTTAAGTTTTGATAAATTATTTTCCTCCTCAAAAAATTAAAAACAAAAATTTCACACTATCTGAAATCCCACTTTCTGGGTACATATCCAAAAGAATTGAAATCAGGATCTCAAAGAGATACCTGTGCTCCCACGTTCATGGCAGGATTATTCATAATAGCCAAGATATGGAAACAATATAAATGTCTATCAATGGATGAATGAATAAAGAAAATGTGGTATATACATATGAAGGAATATTATGCAGTTTTAAAAAAGGAAATCTTGTCATATGGGGTAACATGGGTGAATTTTACGGCATTATGCTAAGTGAAATAGGCTAGTCACATAAGAACAAATACTGCATGATTCCTTTTAGATGAAGCATCTAAAATAGTCAAACTCATAGAAACAGTCCTTGGTTTCCAAAGACTGGGGGGAGGAGAAAGTGAGGAGTTGTTATTCAAAGGATATAAATGTTCATTTATAAATTCTATAAATTCTAGAAATCTGCTGTGAATAAGAACAGAGCTAGAGGCATCACACTTCCTGATTCAAAATATATTACAAAACTAGAGAAATTTAAATGGTATAATGCTAGCATAAAAATAGGCACATAGAACAGAATAGAGAGCCCAGAAATAAATCCATGTATATATAGTCCACTGATCTTTGACAAGGGCATCAAGAATACACAATAAGGAAAGGACAGTCTCTTCAATGAATGGTGCTGGGAAACTTCATATCCACATGCAAAAATATTAAATTGGACACTTACCTTACACCATAAACAAATAAAGTTGACAATACTTTATTGTGTACTTAAAAAATTTTGTAAATATTTTCACAATAAAAGAAAATGAAAGAAACTTGCTACTATATGTCTACTCGGTAAGGATCAGTCTGCTTTCTTTCATTCACAAATTTCTCAGATTAATCTAAACATTAAAAATTTGCTTAAAGTGAGAAAGGTGAAGGATTATAAGACTTCCTAGATTATTATGAATTTTATTAGTGTATAATGACAGTGCCTCTGATACCTGGTCCCATTATGCTAAAAGTTTCTGACCTGGCAAACAGGAGAGATTCAACCAGGTAAAACTAATTACGCTTCTCACTGAAGAGTGCAAGAATTGCCTCTTGTCTTGCTTATTAAGTGCCCAGTACTGACCTCCATCAATACTTTGAAAATGAATATTAAGACAATAAATTGGTCAATCTCTGATATTCCTTTCTCAAAGAACTTTGAGAGACTTGGCTAAATTTATAAACCTGAAGACCAAACATGCAGGAAACAATTACTATCTTATATTCTCCTTATAAAGGGCCACCTTCATGTTCTTAAGTTTTATAATTCAGGATCATCAATATGCATCAAACAATACCTGTCCCATATGGAGCATCAAAAATGAAAAATAAAAAAGTATGTTACTACTTGCTAGTTATCAGACCAATTATACATTTTCCTGTTTCTTTTTTTTTTAATTGAAGTATCATTGATATATAATCTTATATTGGTTTCAAGTATACAACACAGTGGTTCATCAGTTACCCATATTATTAAATTCTCATCCCCACTAGTGCTGTTACTATCTTTTTAATCTACAGAGGATCCCTGTGTAAATCCAGTATATTCTGAGTTACACTTTGAGTCTCATTTTCAAGAAAGAAGTTCCCCCAAAAGATTTATTTCATCCTCTTCTTTGTACCACTCACATTTTTTTAAATCCCTGGATTGTAATACTTGCTATATCAAACTGGGATTTTGTTTTTTAATAATGTAGCTGAGATTATACGGCAATATAATATTTAATAGGAATTTACTGGGCACCCCACACAATGTTCAGTTTGGTGGGCAACATACAAGTCTGAAATAGACCAAATCCCAAAGGTACTTACAGTTTAGTTGGGAGGGGGGCAAAATGTAAACATGAAATAATATTCTAAACTGTTTACAACAGACTAGTCCAAGTTACCAACGCAACATACTGTCAGTAATTTCTATAGAAAATTCTCTGTAATTACAAAAATAACGAGGAACAGGAAAATGTTATATGATTCCAAAAATTTGGGGAGATTTTTAAAAATTATCTTCATAAGGTGCCATGCCAGGCATGCATAATCTGGAGAGAAATAAGTCAAGAAATTTGGCCTTTTCAGTGTTAGTAGGCCAGACAGAACATTCTCAGGATGATAACTGCATCATACACACAGACAGCAGTTTGCACAAAGGCACAGAGGTGAAATATCATGATGTTTCTTTCGAGCTGCAAGCAAATTCCCGTAACTGGAGTATAAAGGGCAAGACAAGAGATAAAGCTGGAAATGTAGAATGGGACAAAATTCTGCACAGAATAAATATATTAGTCTCACATCTGTCAAGGCAGATCTTGCCTTAAGGGCAGGTCAAGCAGGAACCCCCCAAATTACTAACACTCAAAAGAAGAAGCATTGCTGGTAAATAAATATTGTGATCACTCTTACAAGCTATGGAAATAACCTATATGTTTACCCAACATGATCTACCAGAAAACAGTGCTTTTACCTCACAAGTATATTTTAAAATCTGCAGTTTCTTACTTATGTCCCCTGATTAATGTGAGAAGAAGGATGGCATAGGAAAGAAATGGAACCATACATTAGGATATTGACAATTTCCCTTGTGCTCTCATCAACTAGATATGTTTTCTTGAATGTTGAAACTGACTTCTGGCAAATAATGAACTTCTGGAAAAAAATCTCTTACATTAGTGCTTCAACTTAGAAAAATGCTGTTGTTTGGGTTACTAATTAAAATGATAATTTCATTTTTCCTCTAAACCAAAATGTTTCCTTTTGTACTTTATCATACTTCATATTTCTCCAATTTGGTTGTATTTGTAAATAAATATCTTTATATCAGTGACTTGTTCCAAGTTTCACAGTATGCTTTACAGAATTAACGTTGTTGGTTGTACTTAGTTTAAACAAATAGTAAAAGTCATTATCAATTGATTTGGTCAGCAGATGGCAGTGTTTCTGAGTTATGAGCACAATTTCCTGTTACTTTTCAAATTTGAAGTTTTAGCTTTGAAATATAGATTTATTTAGAATTCTAATGCTGTAGTTTTCTTGGGAATTGAGTTAATATTTTTGGAAAGATTTACCACAATGAATCTGGGAAGCCCTTTCCTCGTGATTCTGATCCATACGTGTTCCCTGCAATCTTTCTCTCCTTCCCTCCTTCCCTCCTTCCCTCCTTCCCTCCTTCCCTCCTTCCCTCCTTCCCTCCTTCCCTCCTTCCCTCCTTCCTTCCTTCCTTCCTTCCTTCCTTCCTTCCTTCCTTCCTTCCTTCCTTCCTTCCTTCCTTCCTTCCTTCCTTCCTTCTTTCCTTCCATCCTTCCTTCCTTCCCTCCTTCCTCTTTTCCTTCCCTCCTTCCTCTTTTCCTTCCCTGTCCTTTATCCTTCTTCACTTTCTCATTTCCTGCCTCATCCTGTATTTTTTCTGCCCTTCTTTCCTGTTTAAAATTATTCTTTAAAAAAATCTCATTTGGAAAGTTAAAAATGATGTAAGTGAATAGCATTTAATTTAAAGACGAGTCTTGCAAAAGAGAGGAATTTTAGTAGAAGCCACCAGGAGAAAAGTGCATGGAAAAATATTTTTACACTGAGAATAATGCTTTTAAAATCAGACTGAGAGATTGCTGACTTATTTAATTAGCCCAAATGGTCTCATTTATAGTGTATCAAAAATAGAGTATATTTGAAATTCACACAGCAACTTCAACTGTTTTGTTGCACAAAGTATCATTTAAGGCTTTGAAAATATTTGCATTTATCTGTATTTTCAGGAATTGGGACTGGATTTACAGAGTCAGAAGTAAATTTGAGCTGTTTAAGAGGTATTTATTTTTTCTTGTGTCCAATTATTTTATTTGTATGTTGAAAGAAAAATCTACTTAAAAGACTTTTTTTTTTTACTTAAGATTCAGCAAGGCTTGATTTAAAACAAAAACATCTTGTAATACTGAGCAGTTGAATTTTGTCATAGGTATTTCACAGCTAATGACTGAATATTGGATAATGTTTGAAGCAAGAAAGTTAGTGAACTATTTAATGAATAAAAGTTCTATTTATTCCCCTCATTCTGAAAGCTTACTCTTTGATATAATGAAAGGAGCATATGTTAATTAAGGCCATTAATGGCCACCGATCAATTAAGCTTCGTTTGGATTTTTAAAACATGTTTAACTTTTGTGCTTTTTACCTCTACAATAAACTCTGAAGTTCTTTTCTGTTTACTCTGGCTGCCACTCAAAGGGACAGGGAACCCAATAAACATAAGTATATTCACGTGCAGTTGCTTTTAACACATTGAAAATTTAATGTGAATTTTTTTTCCTAAGGGCTATAGTTAACAAATGTGTGGTGATTTTATTTGGAATGGATAACCTTATTTACCCCCTCTCCCTCGTGCCTCCCTAGAGGCACAAAATCAAAATTCACAAAGGCAGGAGTTGAAGGAATGAAGCAGGCACCCTTTTTTGCTCTGGCTCTGAGGAAATGTTAATTTGGGGAATGTCAATACTTTGGGAATAAAAGACAATTCATATTGGAGTAATGAAAAATGAAAATGATTTTTAAAAATAAGAATACCACGAGTTCTTAATAAGGAAAAAAGAGAATAAGAAAAAAAAGAGAAAAGCCATACTCTGGACACAAACTGAAAGGTATAGAGGGAATAGATGAAAGAAAGGAGGGGACAGATGAGAGAAAAAGGGGATGCAAACTCAACAGTCCAAGCAGGCTTATTGCTGAACCTGAGAGGGACCCCTCTGTCCTGGCCAGCAGAACAAAGGAAAGAGAGTCTCTAACAGGTTAAGGGGCTTTTTATGGCCAGGGTTTTTGGTGGGCTTTCTGTGAGGGAAGGGGTCAGGGAAAAGATGGGCTTGTGGCTTGCTGACATGTCCTCTGGAAAATGCTTATAGCTTAGGTAAGATGACACCAGGTCTCTCTGAGATGGTGGGTGGGCTTATTCAAATGGTGGTACTCAGGTCCGGATTCTATCACAAACCATCTATCAGTCTTAAAAGTCAACAAAAGAAATTGCTTGACATTTTTGTTAACAATAAAAAGACAGATTTGAATTCTTACAATGGCCTACTACTCTCCCAAGCTTATTCTTCTCTTCAACGTGGTGGCTGCTTTTGGACAGCCTCAGTCATCCAGGTCAGAATTCACTCAAATGGAAAATTCTGGACAAGAGACCTAGGAAAAGAAAGAGATTTCTTCCTGTGCCAAGTTAGAATTACCCTCTATGGAAATTAGATTTATATATGTGTCTGCGTGTATATATATATGAATATATATTAGAATATATATGAATATATATTAGAATATATATTTTCCTTAAATTTCTAGATTTTTGGATATGTAAAAAAAAGGGAAATGTAGGCAGGTGGACAAAAGGTGACATACTAAGTGATTACTGTGTACCAGATATTTTCATATTCTCCTTTCCATGACCTTAATATTATCCTCATTTTACAGTGAGAAAAATGAGGATGAAAGAAGTTAAGTAACATACATAAGATCAAATTCCAAAAAAATGCTTTCAGATCCCAAATTTTAATTACTTTACTGTCACCTTGGATATTTCACTCCTAATAAGTGCTAAATTAAAATATTAATATTTCATGTTTAATATTTAGGATATATTTTCTGAGAACAATATTTTTCTTGACTAAAAACAATTATGACATTATGAAAATATCTTAAGATATGTCTGTATACTTTCTAGTGGTTACAAAGGGAAGAAAAATAAAAACATTAGCATTATAGACGTCAGCTCATTCTCTACCTGCATATGTGTTTTGCTTGTGTTTTTTTTAAATGATATTGCATGTTTATGAAGAAATTGAAATGCCAATAGATTCCCAGATGGTCATTGATATTCACAAGTCTCTAGATGTTCATTATACTTTAAATGGTAGTAAGATACTTAGTTTTGAAAATAGAAATGGGCAGGCTGAAAAGTAGTGTAACATATATATTACAGGCCAGGGTAGAAGAACTGCCCAACAGCTTCCCGACTGATCTGGCTCTGTTTTGGTGGATAGATAAAGCCTGCATATATGCAGAATAAAGAATACCTTAAGGTTTAAATGAATTTTCAGGGACTTTTCTGTAGTTAAAAATACAGAAATTTTAATTTATCTTAAAATAAATTTGTTTTTTATATAATTGTATTTGAAATAATTTAAAAATGGCATAAAGATTGCAAAACAGTTATACTTAAAAAAAAATGTTGCAATGGAAATTTTGTATAGTTTGCACCCAGATTCCCCAGGTGAGGATATTTTACCACATTTTTTCACTCACAGCATATAAATGCCAAGAATTATGAAGGGCCTGAGATTTTATCCTGCTTGCAAGTTAACAAGTCACCTTGTCACAGTCTCATACATGCTGCAGAAGTCAAGACACTTTTGGGTCAGAGACTTAATTATTGTTCATTAAGACTTTATTAATCAAAACACAACAGAAAGTATTAGCTTCATGTTCCCATGGGTTTCTGTTGCTCAATACAACAGGGATGAGGATGGTGATTATGAGAAGGCAGGCCCAGATAGATAATGCACACATAGTGGGTCTTTATTACAATGGAGTAATCTCAAATCTAGAAAAGCCTCCATCTCATAGGGGGGCTACACTTATCCATCCTTTATCTGAGAGGGATACATTAAATTTATCCTGGTCATAAAACAAACCTTCCCTCTGCCCAGGGAAAGAAGACATTATCTCTGTCTTCCACAGTTATTTGTTATACAAACATCCTTGCAAAGATAGTATGGGGATAAAATCTTTCTCAAGATACATAGAAATTCAAAGAAAGACCATGGACAATTATTTCCCAACACCTATTATCATTCTTCCCTTTTTGAACCATTGAAAATAGTTCCAGACATGATGCTCCATCAGTCTTTATTGTTATGGTGCATATTCTACAAAAACAAGACATTCTCTTACGTAATGATAGCATAACCATTAATGCAATCATGCAAATTTGGAAATCAACATTAATGCCATAGTATCATGCAATCCATAGATTCCATTCAAATTTTGCTCACAGTCCAACAATGTCTCTTTCTCCTTTCTTACCCAAAATCTAATCTAGGATCATGCATTGTGTTTTCATGTCTGTTCATTCTTCTTTGATTTCTGGATTCAAATTTCAAGCCTTTAATTTCAAGACTGGAGCATTTCCCCAGTCTTGTACTGTCTTTTATGACCTAGACTTTTAAGAAATGTATGGCCTTCCATCTGTAGGATTTCCTTCAGTCTTATTCTGTTGGATATTTCCACATTTACAGAATAATTAGTTCATGACTTTGAGAAGAATACCACAGGGCGATGCTGTGGCTTTCAGCTCATCACATCTTAGGAACAGGACTTCTCCCACCCCCAACTGTCGTCATGACTCTAATCAACTGGCTAAGTTGTTCATGTCTGCAAATTTTCTCTACCAAATTGTCATGGATGTTCCTTGTGTAACCTTTAAATGTTTGAGTGGAAATTACTATAAATTCACCTTAATATTCTATCATCCAACTTCCACCCTCTAGTTTTACAAATATTTATGCTCCCTGCCTGAATCAACATCCATTATAATAGTTTATTTTATATTCGTCTCATTCTCTCTATATGTATTGTGATTCTAACATAAGATGAGATTTCCTTTAGCTGCATACAATTATTCAGTGATTTATTTATAGTTGGAGTCATGAGTTATGATTTTATGCAATGTGATATAAGCCATTATTACTGATAGTTTTCATTACAGAAATTTCCCTAGATTTACTAACTAGGAGCCCCTTCAAACTTACTTTTGTCTCATTTGCCCATGTCTCCATACTTTTTTGAGAACCTTAATTTCTGTCATAAAAATGTGTTCCAGTTTCATTGTACTTTCCCTGCTTGAAATCAGCCCTTCAGCCATTTCTTGAAGGAGAGTTGATTTCTTTTAGTTGAGGATGGTATTTAGAGACCAAGATCTATGCATTTAGTGTCTTCATTGCTACAGATGTGTCATAGAACCAAGGCCCTTCAGATGACAAAGATACATATATATATAATTACACATACATACATAAATACATGTATTTATTTCTACATATAAATCTGTGGTGCTTTATTCACAGCAATACCACCAAGTCCATTTAACACCTTCTCCCTTTTAATATTTGTAAATCCCTTCTGTGGTAGTGAGAATCCTGTCTCCTAGTATCTTGGCATATTAACTTAGTAGCTCAACACTCTAGATACTCCCAGTCTCCTGACCTCACTCATTTCCTCAAGTGCTGGCCAAACCACTGCCTGCTCAGCCCCAGCCCAGCACCAACTCCTTGGCACTCCACTTTGTCAGCCTCACCATGTCCTTGGCTGTATTGCAGACTCCTACCCCACACTGTCTACTTGGCCTCTTCAAGGGAAGAGAAGTGGGAGAAAAAGAGGAAATTACTTGTAGTTGTTATTTTTAGAATAATCTTTATTTTTTACATTTGACCAGATTAAATTTTTGTGGTTAGACAAGTGGCATTTGCAAAATAGTCTACATCGAAAAAATTTGGGAGCAACGTCATACCGCCCAACCTTGACTAGAATTGTCCTAATGATTATATGCAGATTTTAGTATTAAGACATCATTTTTTTGAACTGTGGCTGATGCTCAGCTATTCTAGTCTTCCAGTTTTGTTACGTTAGAGATGACATTCTACTAAATCAATGAAATGCTGTTCAGTATAGTCCCCATGGTATGGAGTTTCTGAAAAAAAGCAAAATCTAGTGACTTATCAGAAATAGTGTCTTTGATCCATGATAGGCCATCATACACCTTCAGCAGAACTGGGACAATTGGATCCCAAGAGTTGCAGATAAAACTCTAGATGCTATAAAAAAGGAAATGTTGGAAGTATCTTGCTTGCTATCTCTTTAGGATTCCAATATGATTTTCTAAAGATATTTACACTCAAAGGGAGGACTGCATCACTTCTGAAATGAATGTGAATCTTTTATCATATCTAATTCAACATGAATTGAAGCCTTAAAAAAAGAAAGTATTCATAGAAAACTAGTATTTAAAACTGTTAAAAGAGCACTAGTAAATGCTTTGTAATTCAAATAATCTTTCAAGGAATCTAGACATGTAAACACTGTATCTTGAAAAAAATATGTCAAAGTATAATTTAAACACAGACAAAATCTGAAGAAGTTCATAAATTATTGGAATTGTAGCTCTAAGGGAAGCTTTTGGAATGAGCGTAGATAGTGAATACAGCTGGAGTGAAGTTCTAAATCATATGTAGAGAATGAATCTGAACCAACAAATATTTAGGAACATATAATAATTTCTAGTAAAATGACACTGATAAGTATTAAGTGCTCAAAAATGTTAGCTATTATGATTTCATGAGGTGGATGTTCATTTTCTCTATTACATACTAGATCTGGGTTAGGCAGTTATTTAACAGTTGAACAACAAAGAACTTTCTTTAATCAACCAAAGCCATTATTAGAAACCAAGATTCTGGCATTTTTGTCAAGGGTAAAGCTCAAATAGGCTTTATGCAAAATGCAAAAAAAAAAAAAAAAAAGGCAGATTTTATATAATTAAATAAAAACTTTAAGTTTTTAAAATTTTTTGTGAGCTGTCATTTAAATAAAAATTAAAATGAGGGTATAAGTATATTTTAATTTTAGGTATTAATCCTGGAAAATACTAAAAAATCACATTTAACCTTGAAGATCACAGAGCCAGAAGGCTGTAATTGCTGGTGTTTATTTTAACCTAAGCATTTTCCAGTTTAGATGGCATCAGCTCTGCGAATCTCGATTTCAAGTAGCTTAGTTCAAAACTCTCCCCTAACCCTGCTGGTCATCATTTTCTCTTAACTCTTTTTCACTAAATATTTTGGCCATATGGCTCATTTCTTCCTCACCTACTTTTTTTTTTTTCAACTTAACCTGCTTTGCCATTGTCTCCTATGTATTTTTATTTATTTTTCTCATATATACTTAAAGAACTTGTCATTTTTCAAATGATTTACTTGAGGAAATGTTTCATTACTTCATTACTTTATACAAATCTGATTAAGTCCTTCTAGTATCCATGTTTTTTCCCCCATATTTGTGGTTTTTGATCAAATAGAGGGACTCAGTCCTCATAGGAAGCAACCCCTGGTTGATTTATTGGAGCAAAAGAAGAACCAAAAAATAAATGTTAAACATCAATAACTGTTGTAATTTTAGCATAGAGAATGAATTCAAGCTTGGTAAATGAAGAAAATTCTCTTGGAAAATATTGAGGATCATTGTATACAAAATAAGAATTAGCTTTAATCCCTCCCTGTCTCTTTTGGTTGTATGTTAATTTTTATATGGTCAAATACTGGAGAACATGAAATAGAATATGTGAGAATGGCATGAAATATAGGGAATGTTCTCAGGGAAATTATGAAATAAGTTCTTTTTCTAGAATACAAGGTAAGTCTTCTGAATGGAAACTAGAGAATTAGTTAAGAAATCAATGGGATAATTTGGGGAGTCAGGTCCATCTCTAGATTCTGCAGTACTATAAAAATGCTGCTGATAAAGTTGGTGTAGTATGCCAAAAATTTCCTTTAATCACATAGGCACCATCAGCATAGAATGGAGGTGGGTTATTGCAGTCAAATTGACTTTGTGCAGTATGTACTGGGCAGATACAAACTGTTCTGAACCTGATTTCTTCGTTCCATTCTGTAATGATTTTCTTCATTTGTGTCACTGTCAATTCTTATTGCTTTCCCTGAGAAAAACAGAATTTTTGCTTTTGTATGGTTTGAAAGCTTGACCTATTACCAACATAGGATGGGGGATAAAACAGACTTAAAGTGGTTAACTAATAATATAAAAAATTCCATTTCATATTAATTAATCATATATAATTACTATAGAATTCAGACTTAAGTTATAGGTTAGAAAGGAGTTAAGAAATTGTTCTTTGTTTATTGAGGAGATAAGTCACATAAAAATAAAGAATAAGAAATTCTCTGATATGAGCATATACCTACATAATAAAAGTTCCCCTCTTCACCTTTACCTAGTTGTTCAAGGACTTCTTTAAAATTACCCAAGTTAAAGCAATATTTAAGAACAATTTGGATGTTAATACCAATAAATTAATATTTTCAAAAGTAATTAAGATTTGTTATACAGTGATTATGCCTGTGATGTATTAGTATTCCTGTAATTCATTCATCTCCAAATTCTGAAAGGCACTAAGTTGGTTTTGTTCATACCACTGGAGATGCTTAAAATAGCATATCTGAAGTCACATAGTGTACGTTCCTATCTTCTCTGTCTTACTTACTGGACACTAAAGGCAAGTTATTTAACCTTCTTATCCAAATAACTTAAAATATTTGAGTCCCAATTTTGCTGTTAAATTTTTCAAGATTAAATGAGTTAAGAACTATAATATATTAAGCACATTTAATCAATTAAAAATGATCAATAATTGGGAGTGTCATTATCATCATCATCATCATATATAAATATCCTTCTAAGTATTCCCTAAGAGGCACATGACATCTTGGTCAAAAAAATGTTTTTAAACCTATTTCTACCAGAGTTAGCTAAATTCTAATGTAGCATACTATATTAATCTAAATCCATTTTGCAATGTCAAATATGCATGCAATTGATCTTCATTTCCTGACCTAAGATGCTCTGGAGTAACCACGTTCATCAATAATAAGCTATTATATAGGACAAGAATGGTGGGTGGAAAGTCTCAAAATAGTTTGTGTCATTTGTTTGCATCCATTAGATGAAAGTGGAGAACTGCAAAACATATTTTATTACCTGATAAGCATCATGAAGTGACTACCACTACTGTATATAAAAATCATATTTTATTAATACAGGTTAACAGAAGGGAGCAACATTTGCGGTATAGCATGAATTTGTAAGTACATAGTCCCTCTTTATGTAGACATAAAATGGAATCATAAATAGCTCAATTAAACCAAAGAAGGCAGAAAAATGTTTTTTAAAAAAACAAATTGGCAATACGGATCTAGTTGTATTAACAATGCAACACAGAGAAGACAAGTAGTGATTTTACAGCATTTTACTATGCTGATGGACAGTGACTGTGCAGGGCTATGTGGGGGGGACTTGGTGAAGGGGGAGCCTAGTAAACATAATCTCCTTCATGTAATTGTAGATTAATGATACCAAAATAAAAAAATAAAAAAAGTAAAGCAGCCACTATGGAAATAAGTTAAGTAGTTCTTCAGAAAGTTAAGCTTGGAATCACCAATGACTCATCAATCCCATTCCAGGGTATATACTCCTAATTTTTAAGAGCAGGGACGGAAACAGACACTTGTCTGCTAACATTCATAACAGCATTATTCATAGGACAGTGTCCTATGAAACAGCCCAGTGTCCATCAACAGATTAAAGGATAAATGAAATGTGGTCTATTTTTCCAGGGAGGAAGGATATTCCTCTGTCCTTCAACGCTCTTCTAGCAGTTCTAGGAATCCAATTGACATGAGACAGATCAACAGGAAAAAAAACAAACCAAAGTTTAATTATGCACATATGGAGGCCCAATAATACAACTGAGACCCAAAGAAATGATGAAGGCATGCAGCTTTTATACATTTTAGACAAACATAAATCTGTGAGGAGTTGACACAACTAAGAGAACTTCAGTTTGGGAGCTTCAGCTAGCAAGGAATTCTAAACAGCATTTGGGCTGGGCTGGTAAATTAGTAGAAAGTAGTGTGGTTTGTTTATATAGGCTACTTTGGCCTTGAATTCCCTGAGGCCAGAGAAATGGGGATGGGAGGTCAGAGAACCCCTTCTGCTTCTGCTGTTTCTCCAGTTGTTGTAATTCAAAGTAATCAATATGCATTGTGGCACACCTTGGGGTGACCTGCCCTTGGCCCCTACAATACACAAAGGAATATCATTCATCTATAAAAAGAATGAAGTTCTGATAGATGCTACAATATGCTTAAGCCTTGAAAACATTAATGTAAGTGAAATAGGCCACACACAAGAATATACATAGTATATGATTCTGTTTAGATGAAATATCTAGAATTTATAAAGACAGATAAATTAGCAGTTACAGGGACTGGGAAGGCAGGGGATGGGAAGTTACTGCTTAATAAATGGGTAGAGCTTCTGTTTGGAAGATGAAAAAGTTTTGGAGATAGTTGTGATGATTGCATAACACTGTGAAGGCCATTGATTCTGACAACCAATGACAATGTGTGGAGTTTTTCCCCCATACCAAACAATTGTCTGGTGCTAGATTGGTGTTTTTTGATTCAACTCAATTCTGACACTCTACCTGGGTATAGTAAGAGCTCAGTACTACAAGGCTGCCCACCCACTCCCCAACTTCAGATATCAATTATAGGTTCAGATGGTAGCCTGTGCTTCTAACCAACAGTTATAGATTAGAGGTTCCAGTGACCGTCTCCTTGGGTCTCATTGATTTTTCTAGAGCGGCTCACAGAACTGAGAAATATTTTACTTAATAGATTACTTTTATTATAAAAGTATGTAACTCAGGAACAGCTGGGTGGAAGAGAAGTATAGCATGGACAAGGTATGGAGAAAGTGTGAGAAGCTTTCACATCCTACCTGGTACTTGAGAGGGGTCCTTGGTCTCCTTGCAAGAAATAACTCAAGAATGGACCTAGAAAAGCTTTTGAGCATTAAAAGTTTTTGTTGTGTGTGTGGAGATTTAGAGTTAAGAGGAAGGAGCGAGTATGCACCCAGGGAGTTGGGGCTCAAGCAGACTCAGAGGGTGTTGCCCAGAGAACAATAGAGAGCTTTTTTTATTTGAAGGGAGTTGAATATTCACTAAGTAAGGTTAGAGTTCAAAGGGAACAGGTGGAGTCTTCCTGGATTTCTGGCTTGCTCTACCTTTACTGGGACAGAGAGATTTTTGACTCGATTTGGTTCCCGCTGGAATTGTCATGGCCTGGGGAGGTGTGATTTGACTATGCTAATGAATGAAAGGGTATGATTTTTACTATGGCAGTGGATTTTGGGGTGCAGTTTGGGGTAATTTCTCCTCCATGTTGAAACTAACCAGTTTTGGCCAGTCTGTTACCTATATATATATTCTCACTCTACATCCCATGAAAACAGCTTACAAGGAATTCGCAGAATATACGCAAGCATCTAGCTGGATGTAAACACTGGCCAAAGTCCCCGTCCACCTTCCCTGCTCGTGTTCGGCTATCTGCCTATTAGAACATCTCCATTACCACTTTCCCTGAATCTCCATGCATTCACTAACTCAGAAACTCTCTGAACTCCTTTCTTTTGGAGGCTTCATTAGATAGGTATGGTTAATAAAATCATTGGCCATTGGTGACTGAACTCCATCTCCGGTCCCACTTCTCTCCCTGAAGGTGGGGCAGGGGTGTGCAAGGACTGGAAATTCTACCCTCTGACCACACACTTGGTTCCCCTGCAACCAGCCTCTAGACTTCAGTCACCTGGAGGCTTTCTAAAAGGTCACCTCATTAACTAAATAAGACAGCCTGATGGCTCTCATGACTTAAGAACACAGAGGTTTTAGGATCTCTGTGCCAGGAAGGGAGACAAAGCTTAAACATAGCTTTCTTATTATAAGTCACAAAATCACTAATTAGTGCAACTAAATTATACATGTAAAATGATTAAAAAGTTGTATTTTACAAATATTTTATGACCAAAATCTGATCTAAAAGTAGAAGACAGAAGTTTCAAATTGGATAAAAAGCAAGCCCAAACTGTATGCTTTCTACATGAAATCCACTTTATATATAATGATATATTTAAATTGAAAGAAAAATGATGGAGAAATCAATGAATTATGAACTGTAATATATGTAAACAAAGTGGAAAATCAACCAAGATATTGGGAGATCCTGGGATAGAATCCAACTCTACTACAAATGTATGATACAATCTCAATATGGGGATGGGGAAAATGTTGATTATAATGAAGTCTGAATCCATTTTTAATGTTAGACTGCTGTCCACTTTCAAGCCCCACCATTCTGTCTTCCTCTCTTGTCCCACATCCACACAAGCTGATAAGAAAGCCCACATTTTCTGTCCCTTGACACTAATGGAAAGTGGAAACCTTGTAAACCCCAGCCTATAACCATATGAGGACCCTCAGCAAAACCCCATACCCTAAGTGCACATGCACATGCACACACACACACACACACACACAAAAAAAAAAAGAATAGTTGTCCTTCCTTTCCTCTCAAGCAAATTTTTGGACTTGCTGGGATGTCAGCCCTGTTCTCCCCAGAAAACTTCATTATGTGAGCAATAAATCTCTTCATATCCACTTGGTACGTGTGTGGTTTTATCAGTGTTAACACTGGAGCCATTTGAGGCTGAGGTGGAGTCTCTGTCTGCCACCCAAGGGTGACTCAGTATCACTGATTTATATAAATATAGATTTTATTTGTACTGGATTCTATAAAGGTACTGACAAAATAAAATGTATATAAACATTGTAATATAAAGTGCATTGCTCCCCCAACCCACAGGGAAACACATTAGAAATTCTAAAACCACTTTACATGTATAATAGGATTGAATCAATTAACTATATCAAAGTCAAGTTTCTCTTTCTAGTTTGAGTACTAGTTTGCAAATAAGTAGGAAAGATTTTGCAAATAAGCAGGTGGGAAAGTATAAAGAACTCTTTGGTGCAATTAGAATTACAGATATTAGTATAAACTCATTTTGATGTGTATGTATATGTATACTGTTTTTCAGATAGATGCTGAAATATATATAGATACATATATAACAACAAGGACATCCAATGTCTATATTCTGGTTTCTATGTGCCATTCTTTAATAAAGGGAACCAAGGTTCTTTAGAGAAATGGCTGATTGTAGAACTCCAGCAGAGAAAATCCAAAATGATTCTGGAAGATCTTAGTGCCAACAATTAAGAAGATCCCCCAAAATAAAGCACCAGGGACATGTCCGGAGGGATAGAGAAGCCAACATGAAAGAACTCCTAATAGTCAAATCTGGGATATTCTGAGGAAATGATCATGATAATTATAATGGGTTATAACTCAAGTATTAAAATAACTATCCATGTGTTCATACTGACACACAGAAATGATTGAAAAAAAATTGAAAGAGTGGAAAAAGGGATAGGTCATTCCTACTCAAGAATTTCAAATAAAAGATAGACAATAGATACATAGTTAGATAGCCCCTCTTATAGGAGATAGAGCTTAATTCTCTTTCCCTTGAGTGTGGACTGGACTTAGTAATTCTCTTTCCAAAGATCACAGTATGGGATGGGAAAATAGTAACTTTAAAGTGGAGAGAATTGTCAGACACCACCTTAACCAAACAACATTAATATCACCAGTGATAAGTAATGCTGACATTATATATCCTTTATCTCTGTGATAATCTTCCCGAAAATCCACACCATAATATAATCGTGAGGAAACATCAGACAAATCTGAATTGAATGACTTTCTAAAGAAAAAATCTGACCAAATCTCTTTAAAACTGTCAAGACATGAAAAACAAGAAAAGACTAAAAAACTGTCACAGACAGGAGTAGACTAAGGAAAGATAATGACTAAATGCAATGTTGTGTCTTAGGTTGTATCTTTGAACAGAAAAAAAAATGACCTTAGTAGAAAAGCTGGTAAAATAGGAATAAATGTATATGTTAGTTAAAATTATTATGCTAATAGTAATATATACTTTTGATAAGTATACCATGATTTACAAGAAATTATTAGTGCAACCAAGTTGAAGGTTAGGTAATAACTCTCTATCCTGTGTTTTGCAACTTTTCTTTAAATCTAAATTATTCCAAAATAAAAATGTATTAAAAAACATTTGACACACAAACAATACAATAAGCTTACATTATATGCCTCTTGTTGTGATACAATAATGCACAGCACAACCTATACAATACTCTTCCCCAAAAAGTCTTACCTCAAACGTAAAAGAATAATCACCTCTAATCATGAGAAAATAATGAAGTAAATATAGACTTGACACATTATACTAGACAACAGTGATGGGTTTGAAAAAAAAAGTCAGCATCATGAAATATAGCATTGAAACTTAAAAAGGTTGGGTGTGCATTAGTTTCTTAGGGCTGCCCTAACCAGTTAACTTAAATTCAGAGGTTTAAAGCAACATAATTTATTCTCACAGTTCTGTAGGCCAGAAGTCAAAAAGCAAGGTTACACCAGAGCCATGCTCCCCTTACAGGCTCTAGAGGAGAATCCTTCCTTGCCTCCCACAGCATCTGGTCGTTCCAGCTATTCCTTTGCTGGTGCTGCATCACTCCAGTCATTGCCTCTGTCTTCACATGGCCTTTCCCTTTCCTTCGTCTTCTGTGTTCTCTCTTATGGGACACTTGTCATGCAAGTAAGGACCCACCTGGATAATTCAACATAATCTCTTCTATAAAGACTTAATTTAATTATGCCTGAAAATACCCTTTTTTCCAGTGAGGTCACATTCAAGGTTCTGTGACATGAACATATCTTTCTGGAGCCACCATTCATTCCACTATGGGAGTAATTAAGGACACTAGATATTTAGGAGACATGAAAATCACATGCAATGCATGATGCTTGGTTGGTTTATGGTTGAAAAAATCTAAGGAGACATTCATGAGGCTCTTGGGAAATTTTTATATGGACTATCTATTAGCTATTATTTATTATGTCAGCATTATATCTACTAAATACAATAATTCTTTCATTGTATGGGTGAATGCATATTGGTTCTTACTGGTTACATGAAGATATATTTGAATTTGATGTGGTGTTTGCAACATACTTTTTTTTTTTAAGGTATCATTGATATACACTCTTATGAAGGTTTCACACAAAAAAATAATGTGGTTACTACATTTACCCATATTATTAAGTCCCCACCCATACCCCAATGCAGTCACTGTCCATCAGTGCAGCAAGTTGCCAGAGATCCACTATGTCCCTTATCTGTGATACACTGTTCTCCCTGTGACCCCCCACACCAAAAGTTACAAAACATAATACTCCTCAGTCCCCTTCTCCCTCCCTCCCCACCTGCCCTCCCACAACCCCCTCCTTTGGTAACCACTAGTTCATTCTGGAGTCTGTGAGTCTGCTGCCATTTTGTTCCTTCAGATTTGCTTCATTGTTATACTCCACAAATGAGGGAAATCATTTGGCATTTGTCTTTCTCCGCCTGGCCTATTTCACTGAGCATAATGTCCTCCAGCTCCATCCATGTTGTTGCAAATGGTAAGATTTCTTTCTTTCTTATGGCTGAATAGTATTCCATTGTGTATATGTACCACCTCTTCTTTATCCATTCATCTACTGATGGACACTTAGGTTGCTTCCATATCTTGGCTATTGTAAAAAGTGCTATGATGAACATAGGGGTACATATGTCTTTTTGAATCTGAGAAGTTGCCTTCTTTGGGTAACACCAAGGGGTGGGATTCCCGGGTCAAATGGTACATCTATTTTTAGTTTTTTTGAGGAACCTCCATATTGTTTTCCAAAATGGTTGAACTAGATTACATTACCACCAGCAGTGTAGAAGGGTTCCCCTTTCTCTGCATCCTCACCATCATTTGCTGTTCTTAGACTTTTTGATGCTGGCCATCCTTACTGGTGTGAGGTGATATCTCATTGTGGTTTTAATTTGCATTTTCCTGATGATTAGTGATGTGGAGCATCTTCTCATGTGTCTGTTTGCCATCTGAATTTCTTCTTTGAAGAACTGTCTCTTCATATCCTCTGTCCATTTGTTAATTGGGTTATTTGCTTTTTGGGTGTTGAGGTGTGTAAGTTCTTTATATATTTAGGATGTTAACCCCTTGTTGGATATGTCATATATAAATATATTCTCCCATATTGTAGGATGCCTTTTTGTTTTGTTGATGATGTCCTTTGCTGTACAAAAAATTTTTAGCTTGATGTAGTCCCATGAGTTCATTTTTGCTTTTGTATCCCTTTCTCGAGGAGATGTGTTCAGGAAGAAGTTGCTCATGCTTATATTCAGGAGATGTTTGCCTATGTTGTCTTCTAAGAGTTTTATGGTTTCATGACTTACGTTCAAGTCTTTAATCCATTTCAAGTTTACTTTTGTGTATGGGGTTAAACAATAATCCAGTTTCATTTTCTTGCATGTAGCTGTCCAGTATTGCCAACACCAGCTGTTGAAAAGGCTGTCATTTCCCTATTGTATGTCCATGGCTCCTTTATCATATATTAATTGACCATATATGGTTGGGTTTATATCAGGCTCTCTTGTCTGTTCCGTTGGTGTATGGGTCTGTTCTTGTGCAAGTACCAAATTGTCTTGATTACTGTGGCTTTGTAGTAGAGCTTGAAGTTGGGGAGCATAATTCCCCCTGCTTTATTCTTTCTTCTCAGGATTGCTTTGGCTATTCGAGGTCTTTTGTTATTCCATATGGATTTTAGGACAATTTTCTCTAGTTGGTTGAAGAATGCTCTTGATATTTTGATAGGAATTTCATTGAATCTATAGATTGCTTCAGGCAGGATGGCCATTTTGACAATATTAATTCTTCCTATCCATGAGCACAGGATGTGTTTCCATTTATTGGTATCTTCTTTAATTTCTCTCGTGAGTATCTTGTAGTTTTCAGAGTATAGGTCTTTCACTTCCTTGGTTAGATTTATTCCTAGGTATTTTATTCTTTTTGATGCAACTGTGAATGTAATTGTTTTCCTGATTTCTCTCTCTGCTAGTTCATTGTTAGTGTATAGCAATGCCACAGATTTCTGTGTATTAGTTTTGTATCCTGCAACTTTGCTGAATTCAGATATTAGATCTAGTAGTTTTGGAGTGGATATTCTTTAGGGTTTTTTATGTACAATATCATGTCATCTACAAACAGGGACAATTTAACTTCTTCCTTGCCAATCTGGATGCCTTTTATTCCTTCGTGTTGTCTGATTGCCGTGGCTAAAATTGAATAAAAGTGGAGAGAGCGGGCATTCTTGTGTTGCTCCCGATCTTAAAGGGATACCTTTAAGCTTCTCACTGTTAAGTATAATGTTGGCTGTGGGTTTATCATACATGGCCTTTATTATATTGAGGTACTTGCCTTCTATACCCATTTTATTGAGAGTTTTATCATGAATGGATGTTGAATTTTGTCAAATGCTTTTTCAGCATCTATGGAGATGATCATGTGGTTTTTGTCCTTCTTTTTGTTGATGTGGTGGATGATGTTGATGGATTTTCGAATGTTGTACCATCCTTGCATCCCTGGAATAAATCCTACTTGATCATGATGTATTATATTTTTGATGTATTTTTTAATTCGGTTAGCTAATATTTTTGTTGAGTCTTTTCGCATCTATGTTCATTAGGGATATTGGTCTGTAATTTTCTTTCTTTTTGGTGTCTTTGCCTGGTTTTGGTATCAGAGTGATGCTAGCCTCAGAGAATGTTTGGAAGTATTCTCTCCTCTTCTATTTTTTGGAAAACTTTAAGGAGAATGGGTATTAGGTCTTCACTAAATGTTTGATAAAATTCAGCGGTGAAGCCATCTGGTTCAGGGATTTTGTTCATAAGTAGGTTTTTGATTACCAGTTCAATTTCATTGCTGGTAATTGGTCTGTTCAGATTTTCTGTTTCTTCCTTGGTCAGCCTTGGAAGGATGTATTTTCCTAGAAAGTTGTCCATTTCTTCTAGGTTATCCAGTTTTTTAGCATCTAATTTTTCATAGTATTCTCTAATAATTCTTTGTATTTCTGTGGTGTCCATAGTGATTTTTCCTTTCTGATTGCTGATTCTGTTTATGTGTGTAGACTCTCTTTTTTTTTTCTTGATAAGTCTGGCTAAGGGTTTATCTATTTTGTTTATTTTCTCAAAGAACCAGCTCTTGCTTTCATTGATTCTTTCTATTGTTTTATTCTTCTCAATTTTATTTATATTTGCTCTAATCTTTATTATGTCCCTACTTCTACTGACTTTGGGTCTCATTTGTTATTCTTTTTCTAGTTTCATTAATTATGAGTTTAGACTGCTTATATGGGATTGTTCTTCTTTCTTGAGGTAGGCCTGTATTGCAATATACTTTCCTCTTAGCACAGCCTTGGCAACGTGCCACAGATTTTTGTGGTGTTGAATTATTGTTGTCATTTGTCTCCATATATTGCTTGATCTCTGTTTTTATTTGGTCATTGATCCATTGGTTATTTAGGAGCATGTTGTGAAGCCTCAATGTGTGTGTGGGATTTTTTATTTTCTTTGCATAATTTATTTCTAGTTTCATACCTTTGTGATCTAATAAACTGGTTGGTAAAATTTCAATCTTTTTGAATTTATTGAGGCTCTTTTTGTGGCCTAGTATATGATCTATTCTGGAGAATGTTCCATGTGCACTTGAGAAGAATGTGTGTTCTGTTGCTTTTGGGTGTAGTGTTCTGTAGATGTCTGTTAGGTCCATCTGTTCTATTGTGTTGTTCAGTGACTCTATCTCCACATTTATCTTCTGTCTGGTTGATCTGTCCTTCAGAGTGAGTGGAGTGTTGAAGTCTCCTAGAATGAAAGCATTGCATTCTATTTCCCCTTTTAATTCTGTTAGTATTTGTTTCAAATATGTTGGTGCTCCTGTGTTGGGAACATAGATATTTATAATGGTTATATCTTCTTGTTGGATTGACCCCTTTATCATTATGTAATGTCCTTCTTTGTCTCTTGTTACTTTCTGTGTTTTGAAGTCTATTTTGTCTGATAGAAGTACTACAACTCCTGCTGTTTTCTCTCTCTTAGTTGCATAAATTATCTTTTTCCATCCCTTCACTTTTAGTCTGTGTATGTCTTTGGGTTTAAAATGAGTCTCCTGTAGGCAGCATATAGATAGGTCTTGTTTTTTTATCCATTCAGTGTTTCTATGTCTTTTGATTGGTGCATTCAGTCCATTTACATTTAGGGTTATTATCGATAGGTATGTACTTATTGCCATTGCAGGCTTTAGATTCATGGTTACCAATGGTTCAAGGTTAATTTTCTTACTATCTAAGAGTCCAACTTAACTCACTTAATATGCTATTACAAACACAATCTAAAGGTTCTTTTCTTTTTCTCCTCCTTTTTCTTCCTCCTCCATTCTTTATATATTAAGTATCATATTCTGTATTCTTTGTCTATCCCTTGATTGACTTTGGGGATAGTTAATTTAATTTTGCATTTGCTTAGTAATTAGCTGTTCTACTTTCTTTACTTTGGTTTTATATCCTCTGGTGACAGCTCTTAAACCTTAGGAACACTTCCATCTATAGCAGTCCCTCCAAAGTAGACTGTAGATATGGTTTGTGGGAGCTAAATTCTCTCAGCTCTTGCTTATCTGGAAATTGCTTAATCCCTCCTTCAAATTTAAATGATAATCTTGATGGATAAAGTAATCTTGATTCCAGGCCCTTCTACTTCATTTCATTAAATACATCATTCCACTCCCTTCTAGCCTGTAAAGTTTCTGCTGAGAAGTCTGATGTTAGTCTGATGGGCTTTCCTTTGTATGTGATCTTATTTTTTTCTCTGACTGCTTTTAATAATCTGTCCTTATCCTTGATTTTAGCCAATTTTATTACTATATGTCTTGGTGTTGTCTTTCTTGGGTCCCTTGTGTTGGGAGATCTGTGGATCTCCATGGACCGAGAGACTATCTCCTTCCCCAAATTGGGGACGTTTTCAGCAACTACCTCTTCAAAGACACGTTCTATCCTTTTCTCTCTCTTCTTCTTCTTCTGGTATCCCTATAATGCGAATATTGTTCCATTTGGATTGGTCACACAGTTCTCTCAATATTCTTTCATTCTTAGAGATCCTTTTTTCTCTCTGTGCCTCAGCTTCTTTGTATTCATCTTCTCTAGTTTCTATTTCATTTATCGTCTCCTCCACTGTATCCAGTCTGCTTTTAATACCCTCCATCGTGCTCTTCAGTGATTGGATCTCCAACCTGAATTCTTCCTGAGTTCTTGAATATCTTTCCATACCTCCATTAACATGTTGATGATTTTTATTTTGAACTCCATTTCAGAAAGAGTCGTAAGGTCCATGTCATTCAAATCTTTCTCTGGAGTTATATTAATTTTATGCTGGACCAGGTTCCTTTGGCGTTTTTTATTTGTATATGGCACCTTCTAGTGTCCAGAAGCTCTACTCTCTGGAGCTGCTCATTCCTTGAAGCAATGTCAGGAGTCACAGGGGAGCGGTATTGGTACCTGGGAGGAGTTAAGAGTTGTTTCCTGCTTCCAGGCTGCTATGCCTGTCTCCACTGCCTGAACCAGTGGGCGGAGCACACAGGTATAAGTTTTTGTCCCAGAGCAGCTGGATATGGATCCCTGCTTTCCACAAGCGGCTGGAATCTCAGTCTCTCCAGGAATTCTGCCTGTATTAGCTTTCCAACCCCATAATCACACAAGTATCATGAAAACACCATAAAATGTAGGTTTGTGCTCCCAGAGCCGATCTCTGGAGCTAGGTATTCAGCAGTCCCAGGCCTTTCACTCCCTCTCTGTTTTGTTTCTCTTCCTCCCACTTGGTGAGCTGGGGTGGAGGAAGGGCTTGGGTCCCACCAGACCACAGCTTTGGTACATTACCCTTCTGTAAGGTCTGCTCTTTTCTCCAGGTGTATGCAGTCTGGCACCATCCTCTTTCCTGTTGCTCTTTCACTATTAGTTGTACGACCTGTATTTTCTAATTGTATATGGTTTTAGCAGGAAGCCTCTGTCTCTCCTCTCACTCCGCCATCTTAAATCCAATCTCTGCAACTTACTTTGAAATAGCAAAAAATATTGTAAGGGCATGTGTATGTGTGCATGTGTGTAAAACAGGTAAAAGTAATGAGAAAGAGAACAATGACAGAATGTAGTAAAATGTTAACAGTTTGGTAAAGTTAATTAAAGAATAGTCTGATTTGCTTTGTATTCATCTTTCAATTTTTTTTCTAGGTTGAAATTATTTTTTAAGGAATCGTTAAAAAAATAACACATTTGTGATTTTCTGTATATTTATATCTTAGGGAAGAGAACTGCAATTCAAGGTTTAAAAGTTAAATATTTCTTCCTTGACTACTAAAATTTATGTAGTGGATGATCTTAAGGATTAGTCTACCTGCAAAAGTCAACACTTTACCCTCTAAACTAGGTGTTATTAAAAATTATGTAAAGTATATATTCCCTTATTAAGCAAATAATATTTTTATGCTGACTGGAGAATATGTGGAGATTTACATAGTTAAGCAAAACAATAGAATTTGAAAGAATATTAAGGCTTACATTCAGACAATCATGCACAAGATATTGAATTCGTCAGTAAATGTTTACTTCCTTTTGGTTTTGCCAATCCTATATCAGATTTATTCATCTGTATTATTGTTAGATACTAAAAATTAAGAACCAGAAAATTACAAAATAAGGTTCATTTCCCAAAACAGAAAAATAAGTGGCTCCAGAGAAGCCCTGGATAGATAATTCAGAATTCTTCTCTCCCTGGATGTTTATAGCTGTTGTCTCCTCTACAGGACACTAGGCTGCTCATCTACTGAACAGTTAGAGGACTGTTGTTATATCACTTGACTGTGTCAGTTTTTCACATTCAAGGAATTTGCTGAATATTATTTCAATATGTGACTGCAGGTGCACTGACATGGTAATAGAAGGCAGTTATAAGAGATGTGTGTGTGTGTGTGTGTGTGTGTGTGTGTGTGAAACCATGGGTATGCTTTAGAATTTCTGTAACAATTTGTTTTTCATTCGTGAAGGTCACTAGTGAGTTTATAGATCAAAATTTGACTTGTTTTCAATATGGGTCTTGATTAGTCAATCAATAGCCAAGTGCATTTCAGAATGTTATTCTAAAGGTCCTTGGAAATACTCTTTGGTCGTGTGAGTCAGAAACATACTACCTTAACTACAGAATAGTTTTTTTTTTTAAAGTATGCCAAGGTCTGCTTTCTGAAAGAATACAGAGAACCAAATTTTTTTTAAGTATGTCAAGGTCTACTTTCTGAAAGACTACAAAGAACTATGAATTATTTTTATTTTAAAGAGTACCAATAATGACAAGTTAACATAATTTTTCTGTTGAAGAGTTTATTATTATCATCTTTTGTGTTCTGTAGCTTTTTATGCAGTCTAATAAAAATAAGTATGTTGGAATTAATTGATGTTCTCCTACTTAACAAATATACTATAGTATCTATATCTAAATTAGTATTATCTAAGACACTATAGAATTTATACCTGCTACACACATTCATTTATTTCCCTATTGTTTATATCACTGTGGTTTCCCATGCAGCAATTGTCTCAGCTGCCATTCTCCCAAAAAGCAGGACAACTGTGATGGACAGCTTTAGTTCTTGAGCTCAGAAAGGCTAGCCAACAATTTAATGTGGTTTCTTTTGCAGTTCAATGTCTCCTCTGCTCAAACCTGTGCCCCAACATGCAGATATTGATTCCAAGGGCACTCCTAAGAGGCATCTTATATGTTGAACTTATTCCAGAGTCTGCTTCTTGGATAACCCAATGAGACATATTTTTAAAAACCTGAAATAACTTGAGTGTCCATACTCACAAAAAGGTTATTCCAGGCTTTTATTTCTATTTTAAAGTTGTCTTAAACCCTAAATCATAAACTACTTCATATGTGGCAACATTTTGTCTTTTCAAAATGTGGAACTCTTATTACTGAATCAGGCTTTCAATGCCAGATTTGGTGTAACTTTAGGTAACACCTAAAGTGCATCATAGTGTAAACACAACATACGAAGGAACTGAGGGGCTTTTGTACACAAACCAAAAATAGAGTAACAAGACCTGGACTTAACTTCCTACCTAAAACAACCACAAAACAAAAGAAAGCAGAAAGCAGATAAAATTAGGAATCAGGGGTTTTCAAAACCCTGGGCATCAGGCATTAAAGGACAGTGATTCCTGAGAGATGGGAAACAACAGAGGTAGCCTTACTTTCTTGCTCAAACTTGCTTTCTTGAGACAGTTTCAGGGCTGCAGTATAGGAAGGAAAAACCCAGGTGAACCAGGTGGACTTGAAAAGGACAGAAAAAGGAAAACCCATGTGCACATCTCAGTGGATGTAAAATCATTGTTTCACAAATGGTGTTTCAACATCATTCCCTGTGAAAACTTTCGACCAATTAGGAATAAAGAGCAAATTCCTCAGTCTGGCAAGTGCATCTAGGAAAAATCTACAGCTCACATTATACTTAATGCCAAAATTCTGAAATATCCTCCCTAACATCAGAATTACACAGAATGCCAGTACTTAACCACTTCTGTGTGTCATTGTACTGAAAGTTCTATTCAGGGAAATAAGAAAAAAGAAATAAAATTCATCCAGATTAGAAAGGAAGAAGCAAAACTATCATCATTTGCAGAGCACATGGTTGACTATATAGAAAATCTAGTGAGGTCTATGAAAGGCTATTAGAATTAATAAATTTTAATGAGTGAATTTAGTAAGCTTCCAAGATGTAATACCTATATTTTTCAAATTGCATTTCTATATACTAGCTATGAACAATTGGAAACTGAAATTAAAAAAAATACCCTTTGCAATATCATCAAGAAATATAGAGCATTTAGGAATAAATTTGGTAAAATATATGAAGGATATTTACACTGACAAATTATTATTAAATTATTTTTTTAAAAGTGCAAACTGATGCTAAAATTTATATGGCTATTTAAAGGAGCTTAGAATACCCAAAATCAACTTTGAAAAATAAGAGTAAATTTAGAAGATTTATACTTCCTGACTTCCAGACTTATTATAAACCTATTCGAATTAACAAAATGTGGTAGTGGTAAAAAAATAGGCAAATAGATCAAAGGAACAGAAATAACAAGCCAAATACACCCACAGAAATATGAATTACTGATTTTTTTTTACTAAAGAACAAAGGCAACTTCAATAAATGGTGCTGAAACAATTGGATATCTATGTACGAAAAAAAAAACCAATGAACTCCAAACCATAGCACATGCTATTATAGAAATTAACTAAAAAATGGGTTGTGACCTAAATGTTAAGAGCATAGTATAAAATTTCTAGAAGAAAATCCTGGGGAAAAAAAATGTTACCTTTGTGTAGGCAGTTATTTCTTAGTGATAGTACTAGAAGTACAACACATAGAAGAACAAACTGATAAATGGAATTTCACCAAAATACAAAATTATGCTATTCCAAAGACTCTTATGAAAATATAAGTCACAGACTGGGAGGAAATATTTGCAAATTAAATATATGATTAAGGACTTATGTTCAGAACATATAAATAACCATAAAAATAACTCAATAATAAGAAAACAAAGAAACCCAATAAGAAATGGGCAGCAGATTTGAAAAATTCATTTGCTGTGAAGGAAGGGTTACTTGATTCCACACAGAGCTGTATGTAATACCGTAACAGTGGATAAAGCATTCTGAAGGTCCACAGAAGGTAGTTTTGGCAGAAGCGTTGCACACAGGGGAAGCAAATCCTATCTACAGTTAAGTGGGTATTCCAGGAAGAACAAAGGACTGACCCTTTTAATCAATCCAGTTTAATCAACCATGAGGTTGCTGGCTGATCACGCCAGGAAATAGGGCCATATTGAAAGTTCAGGGTTGGTCTCTGCTGCTGGCAAAATGGGGACTTGTCAGAGGCCATAGTCAGATCAGCCTTGGGGAGTGCAAGTCCATATTGCTGAATCCAAGCATAACCTCCATTCTGAGCAACATGGCTGCTTAGTTAATGAGCTCACTGGGCAATGACAGAGGAGGCTGTGGAAAGAAGCTGACTGGTGTCTACAGAACAGGTCATCCTATCCATCTTATTATTACAATCCTCTCTGGTGAGGTCACCCTTTGGTGAGTACTCACATGGGACACCAGTATCTTCACATTTTCTGCCCATTGAGAGAGGTCTAGCCACATACTTCTTCCTCAAATTTCCTTGTCATCAAATTTCTGATCATGCTCCATCCATATATTTGACTATCCTTCCAAAGCATTGGCCACAGCCCTTCAATTGGTATATAATTGTACATCTGGCCATTTCTTCTTTAAGGAAAGTGCATGACTAGGACAACTGCTTAAAGTTCTGCCACTGAGACTATTTCCCTTCACCACTGTCCTTCAAGGACATACAAAAACAGGGACTGTAGTGCTGTATCTGACCACTTTTGGGTGGTACCTGCATATTGTGTAGAACCATCTAAAAACCAGGCCCAAGTCTTATCTTCCTCTGTGTGGGTAAAATTGTAGTATTTTCAGAATATCTCGCCTGGCTTTAGTATATCCGCCTATCAATAGACGTTCAGAGGTGGAAAGAAGTATGACTTTACTGCATTTGCATCTTTCCTCAGGGGTGGAGAAGTTTATCTCCATATCAATGGGTGATTACCTGGGCAACAGAGGGCTTACAGTACCTGAGAGATGAGGGGGTAGGTAGGTGTTGCTGCTGCTTGAGCAGGAGAAGAGAGACGGTTTGGGACTGCAGTTTGTGAGCAATAAACGGGTTTTAAACTTTATTTCTCCCTTTGACTGATTTTGGTTTTTAGAGGTATTTTGCCCTGGGATTTCCTTTCCCCGGACTTACACTGTGTCAGAAAATTAGAAGGAAAACTCCCCGTGAGACCACAGATACAGGTTTGGAGAGAGAACGTTATGTACCAGGAGTGGGGACCTTGGACATTTGGGCCACTTCCTCATGTGACTTGTGTTGTCAGGGCCTGCTCAAGCCCAGTCATGTATTTACTCTTTTTAATGACGAGCGCTGTTATGCATGCCCAACCTTATGGGTTGATGAGTCAGGTAACACCCAGTTCATGATTGACACACATGATAACTTGGTGTTCCATGGTTTTGTATTCAGTCTCTGTTAGAGCCCAGCAGCTGGCCAAGAGCTGTTTCTCCAAAGCAGAGTAATCATCCAGGGGATGAAAGTGCTTTGCTCCAAATCCTATGGGCCTGTGCTGCAGTTAATTTATATGGACCTGCTATAGGCTCTTTATACTTCTCTAAAGTTTGAGAATTAAAAACAGTAGAACAAAGAGAAAAAATAACACAAATATAAGTGTTTCTCCATCTCTTCATGCTTATTAGACATGCATATTTTGATATGCTTACATTGTTTTTCTTATTTTTCAGTTTTATTGAGGTAAAATTAACAAAATTGTGTGTGTGTTAGAAGTGTTCGAGGTTTACTCATAAAATTTTAAGTACAAAACAAAGTATTATTAAGTGTAATCACTATGTTGAACATTAGATCTCTAGAAAAGATTTATTTCATAATTGAAGGCTCATACCATTTGACTAGCATCTCCCAATCTTCTTCAGTCCCAACCTCAGATTACCACTATTCTCTATATATCAGTTCAGTTTTTTAAGAGTCCACGTATTAGTGAGATCATACAGTATCTGTCTTTCTCTCTCTTTGGCTGATTTAATTTAGCACAATACCCTTTAGATTCATCTATGGTGTTACAAGTGGCTGGATTTCCTTCTTTCTCCTGGTTGAATAATATTGCATTTAATATATACACAGTTATCTTTATCCATTCATCCACTGATGAGAACTAAGGATGTTGCCATATCTTGGCTATTGTGAATAATGCAGAAAAGAACATAAAAATTCAGATATCTCTAGAGTAGAGATACTGATTTCACTTCCTTCAGATATATAGCCAGAAGAGGGATTGCTGGGTTATATAGTAGCTTTATTTTTAATTTCTTGAGGAATCTTCATGCCGTTTTCATAATGGCTATACGAATTTACATTCCCATAAACCTTGAACAAGGGTTCTCTTTTCCACATTGTCAGCACTACTCATTAGTTATATTTACGGTAAAACTAATCCAACAGGTGTGGGGTGACATCTCATTGTGGTTTTGATTTGCATTACCCTAATGGTTTGTGATGTCGAGCACATTTTCATGTACTTGTCGACCATTTGAATGCCTTCTTTGGAAAAGTATCTATTCAGGTGCTCTCCCTAATTGGGCTATTTAGTTTTTTGCTATTGAGCTGTATAATTTATGTCTTTTTGATATTAATACCTTATCTGATACATTATTTACAAAGGTTTTCTCCTATTCTATATGTTGCCTTTTCATTTTATTGACTGTTCTTTGCTGTTCAGAAGCTTTTTAGTTTTATGTAGTCCCATTTGTCCATTTTTGCTTTTTCCTATGCTTTGGGTGTCATATCAAAAAAAAAATCATTTCCAAGATCAATGTAGAAAAGCTTTATCTCTGTGATTTCTTGTAAAAGTTTTATGGCTTCAGGACTTAACACTTCAGGCTTTAGACCATTTTGAATTAAATTTTGTGAATGATATAAGAGAGGATAGATCCACTTCTGTTCTTTTGTCTGTGAATATCCAATTTTCCCAACTCCGTTTATTAATGGAACTATTCTTTCCCCATTGTGTGTTCTTTGCTCTCTTGTCAAATATTAGTTGACAATATGCACATGAGTTTTTGTCTGGGTTCTCTATTCTGTTCCATTGGGCTATATCTGTTCCACTGGTCTATGTTTTTATACCAGTACCATACTGTTTTGTTTACTCTATAATATAGTTTGAAACCAGGAAGTGTAATGCCTCCAGCTTTGTTCTTCTCTCTCAAGATTGCTTTGCCTATCAAGGCCTTTGTGGTGCCACATGAATTTTAGGATTGTATTGTATATTTCTGTGAAAAATACCTATGGAATTTTGATAGGGATTGCATTGAGTCACTTTAGATACTATGCACATTTTCCAATCCATGAATATTGCCTCTCTTTTTCCATTTATTTGTGTTTTCCTCCATTTTTTCCATAAATGTCACAGTTTTCCATGTACAGGTCACTCACTTCCTTGGTTAAATTTATTAACTACATTATTGTTTTTGATGTTATTATAAATTGTGTTCTTTATTTCTCTCTCTGGTTATTTGTGTATAAGAATGCAATTGATTTTTATGTAGTGACTTGGAATCCTCTGACTTTACTGAATTTGTCTATTAGTCTAACAGATTTTTTGATGGAATCTCTAAGGTAATCTATGTATAAGATCATGTCATAACAAACAGAGAATTTTACTTCTTCCTTTCTGATTTGGATACATTTTTTTTTCAGTATTAAATGAAATAGAAATGGTGAGAGTGGGTAGTCTTGTTTTATTCCTGATTTTAGAGGGAGAGCTCTCAACTTTTCACCATTGAGTATAATGTCAGCTCGGCTTGTGGGCTTGTCACATATGGCCTTTATTATGTTGAGGTGTGTTCCCTCTATGTCTACTTTGTTGAGAGTTGTTGTCATAAATGGATTTTGTCAAATACTTTTTATGCATCTATTGAGATGATTATAAGATTTTTATCTTTCATTTTGTTAATGTGATGTATAATATTGATTTGTCGATGTTGAATGATCCTTGCATCACTGGAATAAATCCTACTTGATCATGGTATATGATCCTTTTAATGTATTGTTTAATTTGGTTTGCTATTATTTTGTTGAGGATTTTTGCATCATTGTTAATCAAGGATATTAGCATGTAATTTTCTTTTCTTGTAGTGTTCTTATCTGGTTATGGTATCAGGGTAATTTTGGCTTTGTAAAATAAGTTTGGAAATGTTCCCTCCTCTTTTGTTTTTTGGAAAAGTTTGAGAAGGATTGGTATTAACTATTCTTTCTTCTTCATTTCTGAATGACAGTGTGCCAGGTAAGTATTCATGTTTGGGGGGATTCTTTTAATCCTACAAAGCCAGGATGGTTACTGACAGCTTCCTGTTTGCTTTCCCTAGGGCACTGCTGAATGTCAAGCTTGTCTGCTTTCTCCAAATCCCATAGTCAGCAGGCTTTCCATGCATGCTCCCTAACCACCTGCAAAGGCTCACACTCACTGCCTTTAGGAGCATGCACAGGGGGACAGCTGTGCTGGGGAGTTGTATTTGTGAGATACATAGATCACTGAGGTATCCACATTGAAGTTGGGGGGATCAATAGAAAAGGCATCCAGAATATCAGAGGTTGGCTTACTGATAGAATCCATCAAGCAGCTGGTAGGATCTGAGTCCTTTCAATGCCTTCAGGAAGCCATAGCTGCTATCCTCCCAGCTGCTCACCAGCATCAGTTAAGACTTCAGGCCTTAGTGTTCTGCATGGGATAAAAAGGAATTGGGCCTACTTGGCAGCATTCTCCATTCATATCTGGGGAAACCCAGGGCTCAATCACAGGCTCTCGCTATGTACCATGGGAGAAATTATCAGCTGAGAATGTCTCTCTTGGCACTGAGTTGTGGTGCCTTGGGGAAGGGGTGATACAAGCAAAGTGAAACCATTGCTTGTCCATTTTGGGTTTTTCTTTGCTCCAAGGTTGTGCTGCAACTTCTCCACTGGACTCCTGGGCTTCCACAAAGGGATTCTCATCCATGGGTGATTGTCAAAATCAGTTTGTTGGGGGAAAGATGGTGGAAAACTCCTATTCTGTCATTTTGATAATATCACTTCTTGTTTATATTTTAAATCATGGTTTATTAATTATTATGTATATGTATTTTCATTTAGTTTAATTATTTTGATTTTTAAAGATATTTTAGTGGTACTATATTTTTTTCATTTATAAATGAATTAAGGATACTTAAATACTCACTCATTTTTGTCATGTGAATCACCATTTACTTTTCTCTAAATTGCATCTGTATAAGAAACACTTTAAAAGAGGACAGTGTCACCATATTAGCAATATTTGACCAGAAAATATACATTATCTTGTCATATGAATGCTATAAAGTAAAAATCAAATACTACAAACAAAAAGTCCTGAATTTGAAATGATTAAGGGCAAATTATGTCCTAAGAATTCCATAAACCTACCATTCCCCTTTGACGTATACTCAGTTATGAGTTACAACTTCATTTAGTTGTGATAAACTTCTGGTACCTGGCCTGACTTCATATGCTATTAAGGTGCTTGAAAGACCAGTGAGAAAGAAGCACACCTCAGCAGGAAAATAAAAAAACCCTTTAATGAAGAAAGTATCTAAAAGATAGGAAAGTGTTCCATTGGTGAAAAGAAAGTTGAATTGCATATTAGTGTGCTTCTCTTGAGTACATGAAGTTATTCAAGGAAGGTTCTTTTTACGGATGGTCCTCATGTATGCTAAGAACAGAAGAAATAAAAATTGGATAGTTTTAAAAGTAAAGTGGACTTAGGTTAGAAGAAAGTGTGTGACATGACTATACTGAAACCAATTACTGAGAATCTCTGTAGCATTAGAAATGGAGTTTCTTAAGAATGGCAGTTTAGCAATATCTTTTGAAATAAAATGTTTTTGAATTTAAAGGTCTTGGCCATGACCCTCTTAATAGAAAGAATATTCAAAGACAAATTTGGACATTATTTAAAGGAGAAAAATATATACACTTTTGAGATATTTCTCCAATACTAGATAGAATTGTAGGCATCTTTACAACATCCAATCTACTGCATAGTCAGTAACCTTCAAACTGTAAATTGAGTCCAATGCTTGAAGAATCTGTCCTCGAAATTTAAAAAGACAGTGTTAATATATTTCTGTGATTGATTGAAATGCCAAATTTAAAAAGAAAAGAAATATACCTTAGGAATATGAAACTCCAAAAGAATTTTAAATTCTCATTTCTCACTGATGCCTGCAAATTACTTCCATATTTACCACTGATTTCAGAAGAGATCCTTAGTCAGAAAAAAAACACTAGGGATGAAGAAATAATAACAAGTAGGTCCATTGGTACAATCTAAAGAAAATAGTGGTATGTCACTTTAAATTATATATGAAAATGTTTTTTCTCATTTCATATATGCACTAAATCTTACATGTGGTTTTGGTGTGTTCTTCCCCATTATTACACCATTAAGCTGAGAGACAAAATTGCAATTAACCAAGGATTACATGAAGGAGCAATGTGTAAGAAATAATGCATGAATCAAGCAATAAGATTTTTTAAATATTTTACATTTCATTCATCCATAATAACTCAATCAGGATTACATAAGCTGTTAGTCTAATGGAATAGAATAGAATGGAACACTTCTGACTTGGGGTCCACTGTATATCCAGGGGCTAATTCCACTTCCCTAGAAGCATCATTGGACCTTCCCTTGGTCAATAATAAACTTCTTTAGTAAATTCTCCTCTAAAGTTTATAGTAATATTTTCTTTCTTTCTATTTTGCTTTCCCTCTTAGTAAACAGGTGTTTCCTGATTGTTTAGCCACATTCTGCTGTATTTCTGAGGGTATTTGGTAATTGGCCATTTCCTTAAAATAATCATGATATAGGTTCTTTCATCTCCTTTAAGTTAGTCCTATAAATGTAACTTGTGCTTCATATATATTCATTTCAATGATTTTTGAAGCTTAATTCTAGCTTGATTTTGAAACTTAATTCTAGCCTTACTTAGATATTAAGCTTGGGACCTGAGGCAACACATATAGTTATATGTTGACTACTTATTGTCAAAATCATATAGGCTTAAAGAAGTAGCAAAGTAAGAAATTTTACAATTCAAACGTGTAGGACCATATAAACATATATTCAAAACTAATAATCCATTAAACCAAAAAAATTATTTTTGTATTTCTAATGAAACTGACATAAATTGATATACTGTTTGATGTGACATTATTTAGCTTACTGCTTTTTTTTAAACTCACATTTCAATCAGTTGCTTGAAAGGTCATGTTTAATGTCACATCAGCACTTTCCTAAAATTATTTATTTTGGTTTGGATTTAGTATGATAAGATAAAACCTTTCTCAGTATTCATTCTGAATGGCCCAAAAATTCCATTCAGTATTTTAGCATAGTTTCATTAAGTTGTCGATCTTTAGTCAAGGACATTCAAATGCTATAAAACTTTATAACATAATAGTGCACACTGATATTTATTCAACAATTATTTCTCTGTTGGCTCTTTGGATTTCAGACATATATAGAAAAATAGATGAAAGTATACATACAGATATAACTATATTATGATTCCAAGCACAATATGTTATAAAGATACTTTTAAAATAGATTAAAATTAAGAAAATCATGTGAGTCAATGGGTCTTTAAAAAAATTTTGAACATCTAAGTCACTCTCATTTCTTGACCCACTTTCTCCTCTCACAGCCAATAGCTTCATTAAGCATAACAGAAAGCGTTCTTACCGGGTAGCCTTACTGATCTTATTAACCATGACTATATATATAAACACTTGTGGGCTATGCCATTGAAAACAATTATCCAAGACTTTAGTGCATCAGGCAAGGCATATATAATGGCAAAAATCCCCGCTATTTTTTCGTCTAGTGTCATTTTATTGTTTTAACTGCTAAGAGAAACCCTATTTGGCACTGATGAGTGGCTTTTCATCTATTGAGGAATCCTTGTAATTCAATCCCAGAAAAAATTACAAATTGACATAGGGGAATCTGTACTTCTCATCTCCTTGTCCATAATAATAAATCAGTTCTGAGTGCAAGAGACCCAAGGAGTTTTTGATGATTATTTCAGGGCAGAAAATATTTCCTAATATTTTAAGATGGGAGAATGTCTTCTCTTACTGATTAACATAAAAAAATGGAACACAAGATCCAGTAGCAACTGGTATACTTCTGATTTCTCAGGAAATATCAGCTTTAAGTTGAAGTAAATACAGAGTAAGACATAGAAGAGAGAAGGGATTAAACTTCTCTTTTTGCTGAGTTTCTGTGTGCTTCCCAGTGAATTTGCAATTATAAGTGCCCAAAATATCTCTTAATGTTTTAGGCCAAGAATCACTTGCCTAGAACCCATCAGTGCAGTACTGATAAAGTCTCCATTGTCTAATCAAAATAAAAGTACAATTAGGATATTCTGGGTTTTTCCTACATTTTCTTAAAGTCAGTTCTGCATCCATGCTACATAATTTAATGACAAAGGAGTATATACATCCTTTTTCTGAACTGAAAATACTTTATAAGTTATTTGACATCTAGTATAAACCACATCATATTGGTATTTAATGTTTTCAAATTAGATTATAAAATAAGAATAGTAGATATTTCTTATATTTTATATCCTCTACAATACATGGAAGAGTGCTATATATATAGAAAGACATACTATTGAATGCCTTAGTTGATGACTGTCACTACATTTTTCATTTATAGAAATAAGAGGATATTAATTAGATAATATTATACATGCTGCCTTAAAAATGATGCAACCATTAAACTAAATTGTGCTTTAATTTGTCACTTAATATGGGAGAAGAAAACTGGTATGATTGAAAGGAAGTGCTATACTTTATATACATATTTAATCACCAAGGAGATACTAACTCTTATGATTTCAAAGGTTAAAAAATCAATTTTAAAACATTAAGAATTTAGGGATATTAAACTGCATTTTAAGAACATTTTAGACAGTTACAATGTAATTGATACCATGAAATACAAATTATTAGCATTCACACATCACAAATTAGCATCTATCTCTCTTTTTTTCTTGTTGGGCAAAGTTTATTTAAGCTAGTACTAGCATTTTTCTCCTTGGAACTCAAGAGAAATATAAAAATATCAGGAAAAAATAGAACATATTACAGAAAAAAACGTATTGTTTTAAGCATTAGAGCCTGCTTCGAATGGTTGTTCATTTGTGTATGTATAACATTGTCTAATACTAAGAAAAATGAAAGAACTATAACCAAAGGGAATTTGTTGGAGAAAAAAGCACAAGAAAAGTAAGGATCTGTCAGAAATGATAACATGCAGAAAGAGTTAAGTTTTGAGATTTATTATCCACTAAAGTCTTGAATATCTTTTACAATAGCTATTCCTTATACAAACCTATGACATTTCAAATTATACATAAAAGTGAAACTTTTTCCTACTTTCAGATATATCCAATAATTAAATGAAATCCCCAGTTAACCAACTAATTCCTTGGTTTTTCAACCATATGGTTTGTATCATGTAAGTACAAGCATAGAGATTAAATGCCTTATAAGGCCCATCAAATTCATATAACTATTACACAGTCATTATTAGAGTTTGAAAACATTTTCTGTCTATTTTGAAGCTGACACTTTTTAGACAATGTATATTCTATCTTATATTCAAATCAGGGAACCAAGGAATTGAATTTTCATCCAAATTATAACCTTTATAAAAACATATACAATAAAGCTTGTTATAACATGAGCTCAATCAGTCATCAAGAAGTCTGATTATACTTTAATATAGACATTTTAAAAATATTAAAAGCTAAGATATTTCTGAAAATATAGCTCACTTCCTGACATATGTGTGCTGTATAAAAATATGCCTTTATTGTTAATTTATGAAAATAGAATTTCTAAATTTTCTCTTTATTTTTGTGACTGGAAATTAATAGTCTTAAGAGAAAGAATGTCACAAAGTACTGAGGGAAATAATGTTCATAAGCAATTGGTTAAGATAATAGCATAGTCTTAGGACATACTAAGTGTACATTTTACCTTACCTTGGTTATAAGAAGACATTATTTGAAAATACACCATTGATTTAATATCAAGTCAGGGTTAACTTCAGTGTTCGTTATGATAGTATTCTTTTGTTCTAGAAAGCCTGCCGGCATAATATGTTAGTATTTGATTTGTTTAAACTGCACTTTGCCTTTAAAATATCATTAAATTTGTAACATGTATACAGTGCAGCTATGTAATTACTTAATCTTGATATTGGGATTAATGAGGGAAGTTGCCTGTATTATAGGGCTATCTCAAAAGATGCTTTTATTTTTTCTTGTTTAAGATTAACATAAAAAACTTCCCTATTGTTCATAAACAATCAGGGTTTGCAACTTAACATGTTTTGACTTAAAAATATATTATAAATAAAAGATAACTGTAGTGGTCAAAAAGTCTCAGATGAAGAAGAGAAAGTTTAGTATTAAGTACATTTATCAAAGAAAACAAACAACTAATGGAGCTAATGAGATAATAGTAGTTGAACAATCCATCCTTCCTGGCTCTATTTCCTAGTCCTAGAGTGAAATGGAACAATAAAAGGTAGTATATGATTGGGAAGAAGTGGAGACATAAAAGATCTGAGTTTCTGTTACAGGATTTTCTTGCTGTGGTTGCCTTTTATTCACTTTTTATAACTCCTAATACCCCAATCTATTCCTTCAGTTCCTTCTCCGGTAAGAACTCTTAGAGGAGATCCTTTGTCCGAGAAGAGTCGTTAATGTGGTGCCCAACCAACAGCCAAATACACTCGAAAGGAAGGAATGATGGAGCCCGTGACAGCCTATCCTAGGGCAGGAGTCATAAAATCAGCAAGAAGTGATTGGCAAATTTCTTATTTTTACTTCTTTTTGTAAATACACTTAATACATAGACGTTTCCTTTCCTTTTATATAATATATTGGTGATACAGTGAGTAGGTTGAAATATGTGAGGCACAACATCAGCAAAAAGGCAGACTAGTAATCCCCAAGCCCTCACTGTCCCACAGAAACATCAGAATAGCAACCAAAAGCTGTCTGAACTAACACTGTAAGAGCTCTGAAAAACAAAGTTTTATGGCCATGAATCAAGGGCTCAATCAAGAGAAATCTGTCTTCAAAATAGCAGGATATTTGTGGTGTTTTTATTCACCTTTGCCCCCTCACTGGTGTAGTGATAGTCTTATTCTAAAGTGTGGTTCCATTTCTCTATTACAGTTGAAGGCAGTAGAGCAGAGCTTTTTTGCAAACTATCATGAGGTCTTTTCTAACCTGTCTGGGAGATATCCAGACAACTCGCTTACTAGTCTCTGTTTTGAATAACAAGAAACACAGATGGAAAAATCAGCAGGCACTGTTGCAAATTACACAAATGTTAATGGAATATTATTTAGCCTTAAGGACTAAAAAAAGGAATGAATCCGATACACGTCACAACATGAATGAAACTTGAAAATATGTTAAGTGAAATAAGCCAGACACAAATGGACATAGATTGTACACTTTTTCTTATATGATGTATTTAGAATAGGCAAATTCAGAAATACAGAAAGTCTAGGGGAGGACAACAGGAGCTGGGGTGAGTTAATTCTTGGCTAAGAGTTATAAGCATCAGGTGCTTTTTTGAAGAAGATTACATTTTTGTTTTAAAGAAATAACTCTCAATTCAATTACTGAATTGATTGATTTGATTGAATTAAGTTGATTTACTCCCCATATGTCAGCATGAAGAGCTACATAGATCTGTTCTCTAGCAAAATGGGAAAAATTAAAAACAAAACTCTAAAAAATCTCTGGAAATGTTTCTAAGGTCATACAATGTAAGAAGAAACATTTATTAATAAATCTGCTACAACTTGGTTAGAATAGTAAGAGTCTATGACATTTAAACCACAACCAAGTTCCTTCTTACACCTTTCCCACCCCAAGCTCAGCATGATAGATTTACTCCAGATGGCTGCCAGCATCTTCTAATTTTGTTCCATCTATCAATTAACTGTTTTAAGAACTTTAGGAGCAGGGGCTCTTTCTAAACCAAATCAACCAACATTCCACAATGATGCTCAATATAATCAACCTATATTCCTATAATGTTTTGTTTATTGGCTCTAGTGAGCCATCTCCAATTTACAATTTGGGCCATTTAGCTTCCAAATTGTGTATGAAAGTGAAATATTATTTACCCTTCTATGGTCTCCTATTTAAGTTTTCTGACTACCTAAATTATAATTCATTGGGATATGAGGCTCTTCTTAACTTATAGTAGATAACATTTGTATTACCATCTCCTCTTTGTTGACTTAGACTTTCTCAAACCATTGTTTTAATATACTTTATTCAATTCTCATTTTCCTGAATATTTTCCTAAATGCATATCATTTGAGAAGTTCATATACTTGGCACTTTTCTTAAAGGCTTATGTCATACTTTCAAGTTTTGCTTTTCTCTTTTTATTATTACTTAATATCCTGCAAATTATTAATGTCCTTTTAGAATAAGAGCTTCCTAGAGAACTTAATAGCCACACTGCTTTCTTTAGTAGACATATACATTTCACTGTGAGTGAAAATAATTTTTGACAGTATCATTTGATAATTTATCTTAATACTTCTAAGCCGAGAGTTTATACATCATTCCTACAAAGTATTTAAAAATTTTCCCTGTTGAATTTATGGTACCCAAAAGATGATCCTCCTCCTCCTCCTCCTCCTCCATGGCCAATGTTAGATATAGTGTGGGGAAGTTGGGGTTCCTATGGCCAGGATCCTCTCTGAACTCAAACCACCTGATGATGTAACTGGCCTGTTGCTAGGCTACTGCTTCCACCCCTTTAGGCAATAAGCTGTTATTGCGCTACATAGAGAGCTGGGCCTAATGCTCTGGGCAGAAGCAGAGATGTTAGTGCTCACCTACCACCGGAAGAACAGAGAACAAGCTAGGTAATAAACCCTTTCACCCCAAAGAATGTTTTGCTGTCAATTTCTTTGGTCACATTGAATTCATAGTGAACTTGCCCGGGGCTGAAACCCACTGGCAAGATAATTGGTGAAGTCAGCAGGGTTCATTGTTGACTAAGGAAAAAGACAGGCTGCCCCTATGGGGGCTGCCCCTGTGAATGGGGAGACAGTGGATTGTCTGCCAATTGGTACGTGGTGTGAGGTGCCTCCTAGAGGACTGGGCCCCACCCCAGGACTGGTGGCAAGTGGAGGTGACACCTGAGGCAGTAAGGATAGGCCTTGGTAAATAGTAAGTAGGTCTTTTGAGAGACAGAGTGCCCATGACAAGGTGGAGACTGTGGTTGGCTGCTTCTCACAGTATTAAGAGTCTACAGAAGAGAAAGACATGCTCCTGAAAAAGACCCAAGAAATGGTGGCATGAGAATGTGAGCTGCAAACTTCTGTGGATTCCCTGAAGATGGAAATGGCGTTGATGCGAGAGGAGGCAGCACAAGAACACAGGCAACAAGGTGCCATTGGAGAGGTAAAAGATTTCTTACAGCAAGACGGCAGTGCTGCCAGGAGCTTTGAAGGAGGATAAGGCCATCAAGGAAAAGGATGAACTCCTGAGGGAAGCACAGGTGGAGGTGGCACGAGAACGTCAGCTGCGAAGCATTGAGCTGAAGGTAAGAGACCTACTGAAGACTGAGCTGGCATTGCTGTGAGGCACAGTAGAAAACTTGAAGGTTATAGCAGAGGAGGCACTCGGGGGAGGGAAGAGAAAGGTGCCATCAGCCCCAGAAATGGAGGAGCTGGGGAGGGAAGAAGGGGTGATGCCAGAGGCACTGACCCCTCCTGTATTGAAAGCATGCTCAGTGGTTATAAAGAAAATAAAGACCCAGCAGCTGAAAGTTTCCCAAGGAGAGGAGCAGCTCCCTCCCCAGGTCGTGGAGCACTCTATGGTCCGTCCCTGTACTCAGGCTGAGCTGGTGGATTTGGGCTCCTGGTTTAGGCAGAAGCCCTTGGAGTCAATATCAGCTTGGCTACTGCGTCTGTGGGACTTAGGGGTGGATGGAATTGTTCTGTCGGGATTAGAGATGGGAAAGCTGTCTTCCCTGACAGTGCAGCCTGCCTTGAGGCAGCAATTACAAAATGCACATCAGACCCCAGGGAGTCACTCCCTCCTCGATTGGTTTATGGCTGCACTTTGTGCTGTGTGGCACAATATGCATGATCTGCCATCCTCTCCTGTTAGATGGCAGATGTAGGCTGAGCTCCAACAGGTGCTGCGAGAGCTAGGCATAAGAAATGCCATCTATAGTCCAGAGAATTATGGCCCAGATGAAGAGATTTTCATTACTGGGATGAGAAATATTGTGCTTCAGACAGCTCCCACATCCCTCTTTGGGTCTCTAGTGGCCATTCTTTCCCCTCACTTAGGGCATCCCAAAAGTGAGGTGACATGTACAGTAGCTGACTTAAAAGAGGCTGAAGCAATGACTAACGAGAAAAAAATTAGATCCGCTATTCACAAGAAAAATTTAAAGGGCCGCATGAAGGTTACAAGGACCCAGATGTGGGTTGATTTAATACGGGCAGGAGCAGATGGAAGGAAATTAGATGCTCCGTCAAATAGGATCTTACTGGAGCTATGGCAACAGCTGAAACCAGAGCAGCAGTTCCAGTCTTTTAGGCCAAAGAGGCAGAGGTAAGAGACAGAGCCACAAGTCTGGCCTGTGTGTTTGCAAGACTTCCTGTGGGAGAACGAGCCAACCTCACTTGAGCCCACACAGCAAGATGATTGGGGAACATGGTTTGACTGAGGGGAAGGTCGAGGTATCTGCCCTGAGGTACCAGGGGGGGATGGGGGCCACATGTTAAAATAGCTATCCATTGGTTTCCAGTGAACATACAACATGTCCTGGCTCTGGTGGACACAGGGGCTGAATGTTCACTGATTCATGGTAACCCTGAGCGGTTCCCCGGGACCCCCACTATCATAGATGGATACAGGGTTAAGGCTATCAGAGTGAAACAAGCCCAAATCCCTTTGGGAATAGGTCATCTACCCCCAAAAGAGTATTCTGTGTATATATCTCCTAGCCTTGAGTATATTTGGGGGATTGATATCCTGCAGGGTCTATGATTGCAGACCACTGCAGGTGAATCAGACTGAGAGTATGTGCAGTCAAGGCAGTTCTGAGGGGACATGCTAGGCACCCGCCCATAGCTTTGCCTGTGCCTTGTGGGTGACTAATACCAAACAATACAAACTGCCTGGAGGGCATAAAGAGAGTGCAGAAACTCTCCAGGAGCTGGAAAAGGTAGGTATTATAAAGCCCACCCACAATCCTTTCAATTCCCGGGTGTGGCCAGTAAAAAAGCCAGATGGCTCCTGGCATATGACTGTGGATTACAGAGAACTGAATAAAGTCATACCCCCTATGCAAGCTGCTGTCCCCTATATTGCAGGCCTGATGGATACCCTCAGCCATGAACTAGGACCATAACATTATGTGGTAGATCTTGCTAATGCCTTCTTTTCCATTGACATTGAGCAGGAAAGTCAGAAACAGTTTGCCTTCACGTGGGAAGGATGGCAATGGACTTTCCCCGTCCTCCCACAGGGATACCTCCACAGCCCCACCATCTGTCATGGACTTGTAACCCAGGACTTGGCTACATGGGAGAAACCACCAATGGTGTGGCTGTACCATTATATTGAAGATGTCATGCTCATGTCCGATTCTCTTTCAGATCTAGGAGGTGCAGCACCTAGACTGCTGCAACATCTACAGGAGAAAGGATGGGCTGTGAACAGTACCAAGGTTCAGGGATCTGGATTGTCTGTCAAATTCTTGGGGGTTGTCTTGTCACGTAAGACCAAAGTTATACCAGAAGCAGTTATAGATAAAGTCCAGGCCTTTTCTACCCCTACAACTGTAGCAGTGCTACAGGAATTCCTGGGTCTTCTAGGCTACTGGAGAGTGTTTATCCCGCACTTGGCACAAATTCTGAAGCGCTTATACCCGTTGGTATGAAAGGGCATCTGGTGGGACTGGGATGAGACACGTGCATCTGCCTTTACTACAGCAAAACAGGCAGTCAAAGCTGTGCCGGCCTTGAGTGTGATAGACTCATCAAGGCCCTGTGAGCTGGACGTTCATGTCACTGAAGACAGTTATGGCTGGGGTCTCTGGCAGCGGCTTGAACAAATTCACCAACCCATTGGATTCTGGTCACAAGTCTGGAAGGGAGCAGAGGTATGATACACTTTGATAGAAAAACAACTGGCTGCCGTGTATCATGCCTTACTGGCTACAGAACCTGAAAGGGGTGGCCTTTGTCTTGCCCCATGTCTGCATGCAGAATGGGGAAGCACCAGCTTGGAAACAACTGGTGCAGTACTTGGAAGTTATCTGCCCACAAAAGCAGATCTCATTCTTGCAAACGAGCCAAAATGCCTTATAGTGCAAACAGGGAGGCCTTGGGAATGTGTGCAAACACCGCCCCTGCTTCTGGGCAGATTCTAAGAAATCAACAGAAAGTTCTGGCCTGTTCCCCTAGAGTAGGGAAAGATAAGTATAGCATTTGGCTGAGGTCCAGCAGTATAAAAATAAAGGAGTTGCACCCCATCGGGGCTGCTGCAGCCATTGTCTGTCTGTCTTTGTTGTCTGTATTTTTTGTTCATTCCCATTTACACCATAGCGATTGGTTATGCACACCTGTAGTCCCAGCTACTCGGGAGGCTGGGGCCGGAGGATCGCCACATCTGGCACCCAACATGGGGCAGGATCCCGTGCCCCTGAAGAGACTGGAGTCTCATGCTCTAGGACGCGAAAGGTGACTTGGGAACCAGAAGGGGGACAACTTTGGGTAAGCTGGCACCACGATAGTTGACTTCTGGCAATCATGGGGAATTCCCCATCCCTAGAAAAGAAATATCAGCAACTTCTACAAAGACTCGTGAGCTGTTACACCTTGAGTCCCCAGGCTGGCCCTTTCAGATCTTTGATGACTCATCTCCTTCCTTATCTGTGGGTCAGAGGCAGGGAGGGGACTGGCAAGTGGTGCCCAAACAGGGACATTTGCATTTTGTTGGTGTAAATGCCAAAGACAAGCTGTTGAAAGTTTTAAACTAGACTCCCTGAGATAGAAGAAACTTGTCTTTTACAATACAGACTGGTTTTAAATAACTAATGCTAGAACTGTACTTGCATTTCATTTCCAGCCCCCTGGATGCACACAGTCCGTATCAGTTCAGAGCCTTCATGGACCCTTTTAGTCTGGGGCCGTCTAAACCTTAACCCAGTTATGTAAACTGCTTGCCCTTAGAGTGTATTCTTGAAAGCTGAAGTACTTTTAATCAAATAAACTAAAAAGAAAGAAGGCAATTGAATATTAGTAACTCAAATCTTTATATCAGTTTGTCTGTGTATATGTTCTTTTATAAAAAGTGTTGCCAACTGTAGTCATTACATCTCAATCTGTATGCTTGTGTGTCTAAATGTGTAAATGAAAAATATTTTCTACCTCCGGATGGTATTAATAAAAATTGATTTAAAAATAAGCACTTGTGAAAATTGGGCATTGTAAAACTTCCAGAAAATCTAATAAAAAATATTAAGCATTAATGCTAAACTAAGTTTAACTGAAACAGACATGTTCTTCTAGTTATCAGCTGCCAAAGTTAACTTAAAGTCATTTAAGTTGATGTTATCTTTTAAATATTTCAAGAAGATACTTAAAGAAAAGCTTGACTTTGATGTTTGATAAGTTTTATTCATAATCTATCATGGTTGCTAAAAATAAGTAAACAAGTGTAGCAAATGAACGTCTTAATAATAATACTCTATTGATAATGTATAACAGTATGTATATCTGCAAACAGGCTGAGAATTTTGTGGTAACAAAAATTCTTAAAGTTGTGCTAAGTTATATACACACATTTTGTGCTTAATGAGAAATTGTGCTGCAAGGCACATTTTCAAAAATGATAAAATATGTTCATAAATGTATTAATTTGAAGAATGCTGGTGTAACAGTTTACAATGGCCTATTTTTCAGTGTTCACTGAAGGTTAAGGTACCAAATAGTTTTAAGTTATAATTAAAACTACTTAATATAATAAGGAAAACATTTCTGTATGCTAAAGAATGTACGTTTTAATAAGAGAAGGTATAAGGAATAGAAATGCATTGTATTGAAAGTAAAAAGATAACTATTCAAAAGTACATCTGTTCATTTAAGGAAAGAAAACACTGAATGTAAAAGGAAAGTTGTAAAAAGTTTATAAAAAATTGATATAGTCATGCTATGTGAAATTAAAGCAAATAACTCTTGATATCAAGTACACAGCAAGACTAGAATTTTTTGTTTGTTAAAAGAACAAAAGTTTATTAGTCTCCCTTTAATGTTGAAAGATTGTAAAAAGTTTTCTAACTGTTTATTAAAACAGTTTCTTATGCTTAATGTCTCAATGAATTGTCTGAGTATTTAAGAAAATGAGATCTTAATATGAAAAAGACTATAAGCTAAGTGTTGTTAACAACTATATAACCTTCTGTATTTGCTTTTAAACCATCTTATTATCATTCTGGTTAAATAATATGTTATTTGATAACTATAATTCTATGTAGGCAAGTGTCTTAAAAACTTAATTTAAAAAAGTACTTTTACCTCTAGTTAACTCTGATATTTTCCAGAGGGCCCCTGGAACATGTCAGAGGAATTTCTTCTCCTCATCAAGGAAAATATTTGACTAATTTGGCTTATTTATCTGATATATATTTACCTGGAAAGCACTGTCAAAAGGAATAATGCTAAACTTTATTACTGAATGTTTTATGTTACAGAAATATCACTCTTCCCCCTAAGATGCTTACTCCTGATGCCCAGTTAAATTTACCTGTTAGTACTGCTATAATTACTGACTGTGTGTGTATTAATTGTACTCATGTACCCTCTTATCGTAATTCTGCAATCAATGTAAAATGGGTATAGACTTCCCAACGGTTGAGTATTTTTGTGTAATAACAATACATATAAGCCCTTTCTTCACACTACCGAGGTGTTTGTGGTGTGGGACGCATTCTTCCTGCCCTAGTAAACCATCCTGGATATAAGCGCAAGAGACTTCTCTGAGCTCTGCCATCTGATTGTGACGACAACTTGAAACTTTCAGATCCTGCCGCTGTTGCAGTTGCAGCTGCGTTCCTCCTGCAGGTTCCTGGACTTGTCGCTGGAATGCAGAAAGAGATATCTAAGCTGGCCTGTGCATATAGTAAAACAACAAATCTGACTGCTTCTATATTATCTGAACTCAACCAAGAACTGGGAGAAGTGCGAGTTGCAGTACTTCAGAATCATGCTACTGTGGACTATCTGCTGTTAAAAGAACATATAAGATGTGAACAGTTTCCAGGAATGTGTTGTTTCAATTTGTCTGATTTTTCTCAAACTATTCAAAATCAATTAGATGATATCCATCATATGGTCAATAAGTTTTCACAAATGCCTGGGTTATCTAACTGATTTTCTTGTTTTCATTGGATATGGCTGGTAATTGTAAATCTGCCTTTGTTATGTATCTGTATTCCTGTTCTGCTAATGTGTGTACGCAATTCAATAAGTAGTTTGTTAAAACCTATAAATGCTCAAGTTATGTCTGTCTTTCGACATGTTCGATCTCAGCCGTGTAATATTTAAAGAAAGGAGAAGATGAAGGGGATGGCCTTTGTCTTGCCCCATGTCTGCATGCAGAATGGGGAAGCACCAGCTTGGAAACAACTGGTGCAGTACTTGGAAGTTATCTGCCCACAAAAGCAGATCTTATTCTTGCAAACGAGCCAAGATGCCTTACACTGCAAACAGGGAGGCCTTGGGAACGTGTGCAAACACCACCCCTGCTTCTGGGCAGATTCTAAGAAATCAACAGAAAGTTCTGGCCCGTTCCCCTAGAGTAGGGAAAGATAAGTATAGCATTTGGCTGAGGTCCAGCAGTATAAAAATAAAGGAGCTGCACCGCATCGGGGCTGCTGCAGCCATTGTCTGTCTGTCTTTGTTGTCTGTATTTTTTGTTCATTCCCATTTACACCATAGTGATCGGTTAGCGTGTGCCTGTAGTCCCAGCTACTCGGGAGGCTGGGGCAGGAGGATCCCTACAGAACCCATCACTGGTATGGCCCTGATAAAGGTAATAAGTATCTATCCCATATTGGGGTGGGTATGAGATTGGGCCCAAAAACCAAGAAGTGGTGTGGCACAAACGTGCACACTGGCCAAGTGGCGTGCTTAAGTACAGCAGTGTAGTGCCCTCTCTAGTAGCCCATTGATTGAAGAACTCTAATGCTTATTGGAGCCTGTGACATATACTAGTGAAAAGCAGGAAGAACTTGCTTTTGAACCATTAGTAGCAGAGAGTCCCTGTCAGGAGGGAAGAGTCCGTATACCCTAAGATGCATGGTACACAGATGGCTCCAGCTGTAGGCAGCCCCAAAAATGGAGGGCCATAGCTTTCCATCCTAAGACTGAGACAATATGGATGGAAGATGGTGAGGGGAAGAGCAGCCACTGGACAGAGTTGTGGGCTGTATGGCTTGTGATCAGCCAGAAGTCCTCTCCTATAGTTGTCTGCACTGACAGCTGGGCTGTCTATAGGGGCTTGAGCCTGTGGCTACCAACCTGGTACCATGCCAACCAGCTGATTGGTCACTGACCCCTTTGTGGGCAAGAATTGTGGCAACACTTATGGGCCTGTGGTCAGACTAAAATAATTACACTATAACATGTGACAGGTCATTTGCCAGTGGCATCCCCAGGAAATGATCAAGCAGATAAATTAGCCCAGATATGTTGGTTAGAAGGAAAGCCTGCCTCTGATGTAGCCCAATGGCTAAATCAGCGTTTGTTGCATGAAGGGTAAAAGACAATGTGGGCCGTAGCCTGTCTGTGGGGCTTGCTTTTGACCTTCAAAGAAGTTAGTAGAGCCCAGCAGGAGTGTGTCCTGTGCTCCAAAAGGGGCTTACACCGAGTTCCACAGCAACATGGGACAATAGCTAAGGGGCCTATATCCCCCATCAGGTGGCAGATAGACTATATTGAGCCTCTACCTGTGTCAGAAGGATATCAGTATGCCTTGACTTGTGTGGACACAGCTATTGGACTTCTGGTTGCTTTTCCTACTCATTGTGCAGACCAGCAGATGACCAAAAGAGGCCTGGAGTATCTCTTTGCTGCCTGTGGCTGACCCCAGGTTATTGAGAGTGATCAGGGCACCCATTTTACTGGACATACACTGGAAGAATGGGTATGACAGCTGGGAATCAAATGGAAGTTTCATGTGCCATGCAATCTTATCACAGCAGGCATGATAGAGAGGCACAATGGCTTGTTAAAATCTGGACTAAAGTTAGATATCAATAGTCTGTGGGGATGGTCAGTCCACTTGTGGACCTTGCTACGGCATTTGAAGAAGAGACCCCAAAAGGGAGCTCTGAGCCCCGTAGACATGTTAACACATATGGCTGCCTCCCCTATATAACTGAAACTACAAACCAAGGAAGAATCACTGGAACTGATATAAATCAATGAAATAAATATTTTCATTATTATTCAAATCAACAAATCAATTCATTATTTCTAATATATCCCTTTATAGTTATAAGTAAAAACTAGACAAAAAGCTTGAGATCCATCTAAATCTTTAGGTCACTCTAGGAAACTAGTTGCAAAGCTGTAATAGTTGTTCATACATTACTAGAATAATATCTTGTTGTCAGCACCAAATACACTGAACCCCAGAGACTGCATTGAGTAGACATGGCCTTGAACCTTTTGACATATGGACCAACAATGGCTGGCTCTCCTGGCACCTTGGGGAAAAGGCCTGGAAGCTGACCTCCTGTGTATTCCTGGAATAACAGCAGAGTGGCTGCCGAAGGTCACAGTAGTATATCCTCAACAGCCAGAAGGTAGGAGCATCTTATTGGGGAGTTTTGTTTTATCATTATGGCCAGTGCATGTACCTCCAGTAGTACTATATATAGACCCTTCAGTAACTCCCACGGGGAAAGGAGTAAAAGTATGGTATATGAGACCTGGAAAGGACCCCCTTCCTGCTACAGTCCTATCACAGGACCACTCTCTTGCATGCATCCTACCTGGTGGACAAGATTTGCCTATGTTGGTGTCATTAAAACATGTGTCTTATCACCCCTAAGGTCTTTGTGGATTGGGAACTTCCTCTGGCTTGAGGATTATTATAATTTTTGTTATTAAGAACCTCCTCTGGCTTGAGGATTGTTATAATTTTTGTTACCTGTATCAAAATCTTGTTGTATCTTAATTTTTGTGATTATCTCTAAGTTGTTGTTATCCTCTTGCTGTTGTGGAATCTGGTTACAGTGCTTTCTCGCACAAGGACCATTGCAGAAGATTGAAAGTGTGTAGATTTTAAGGTGAGAGTCCTGGGTGGGTTGAGTGTGGAGAAGTTGGGATCCTATGGCCAGGATCCTCACTGAACTTAAACCAACTGATGATGTATCTGGCCTGTTGTTAGGCTACACTTCCACACCTTTAGGCAATAAGCTATTATTGTGCTATATAGAGAGCTCGGCCCAGTGCTCTAGGTGGAGGTAGAGACGCTAGTGCTCGACCTACCGCTGGGAGAACAAGCCAGGTAATAAACCCTTTCACCCCAAAGAATGTTTTGCTGTGAATTTCTTTGGTCACATTGAATTCATAGCGAACTTGCCCTGGTCTGGAACCCATTGGCATTACATATAGAAACAATGGTTATTTGATTTCTGTCATACTGTCATTTCCTCCTTTTCTGTGCAGTCCAGCTTAGTACATTTAAGGAGTTTGGCTTCAGCCCCTAGGATGTATCTGACATGAAGTTGCCTAACGGGTACTGCCTGCCAAATTAACTCTTAAGGTCCTTAATCCATTCCTACTTTACTTCATAATTATTATTTTTGGTTTTTGAGTACCCTGGTTTCACAGCCTCAATTTTCCTACTATTACCCTTCTTCTATCATGGTGCCCATACCTAAGTTATATACAGCTTTCCTGAATATGTCTTATTTCAATTAGTAATAATAATAATAATAATAACAAAAGCTATATTATGTGCCAGATATTATGAAAAAAGTTTCACATACACATACATTATCACTCTTTTTTTATGACACAATTATTATATGAATTGGTGAATACATGTTATGGTTCCTAAAGTTCTGAGGACCTTCCACCAATAAAATGCCCATACAATTCTGTCTCACTAAAAAAATAAACATTTATGTAATCAGGGCTGCGACATTACCATTCAAGACCTTCTTGTCTTTAAAAATCAGATCCAAAAAGGGGAAGAGCAGGCCTTCTCACCTTTTATTCCTAAGAAACAGGATTCATTTTTGGAATTCATTTTCCATATACCTTCATCAAACTTTTACCAAATATTCTAAAATAATCTTTTATTCCTGAAACAAAGTGAAGCAAATATAAGAAAAATATGTCCTCTTTTACTGTTTGTTTACAACTAAATGGTGATAGTTTTTAAAGTTACTTTAGTCCCTAAAATGAGCCCAGTGAAGAAAGTTTATATCTAATACCATAAAGTACACTTTTGGTTGGCTTTCCAGAATTTAGAAAAACATGCAATTGATTTTTCTACTGGAGCCCACCGGTCTCTGAAAAAGATGTCAGTACAGAAATTAACATTTCACCTGTTTTTGTCTGCAGTTCACAAATAAAGGCTTTATGCCTTTCCAGACTGTAATGCACACACTCTACTATGTCTCTGACATTTCATCTGTCCCAAGAGTGAACGAACATAAGTGATATTGTATGTGGTATGATTAAACCTTAAACAAACACTGCTTTGTATCTTCCATCATTTAGAAGAACCAAAAAAAAAGTCTATTTAAAAAATATGTTTATGAACCCAGGTAATGTTAAGTCACTTAGGTGTTCTATTTATTCATGTCAGAATTTAAGAGGTAATACTCATATTCTCTAGTTGTTTGGCTTTGGAAAAGTTACTTAACCAATCTAAGGCTTAGTTTTCCTGGTCTTAAAATGGGTATAGAGGAAGTAGTTTTTATGAGGCAGTTGTGAGGATAAAATTAGGTGAATACAAACTATTTGACGAATCTTTTATTCTAGTATAAGGTGATTACTCAAAATCTAGACCATGATAATTATTAAATATTTTCATTATTATTCAAATCAACAAATCAATTCATTATTTCTAAGAATATATCCCTTTATAGTTATAAGTAAAAACTAGACAAAAAGCTTGAGATCCATCTAAATCTTTAGGTCACTCTAGGAAATTAGTTGCAAAGCTGTAATAGTTGTTCATACATTACTAGAGATACCTACACTTTGCAAACTGGGCACCTTAGAAAATATAGGAATTCCAGTTCCCTTTGTTCTGAGGATAGCAAACAGGATATTGCAAGGAAGCCCTAATATTGTTCTTTTTTTAAAAAGTTTCCCATTGAGATGATAATGAACGTTTGAATTGCCCACCTAGGAAGATTTTCTTTGAGGAGAGAGTGCAGGGGTCATTTGAAAAGTCACTTGATACTATGTTAGAAAAGGAATATTTTTCTCTTGGCTTGGCTATCAATAGATGAAATAGCTTTTCCTCTCCCCTTGCCTCATCCCCTTCCCGATCACTCATGCCCTTTATAATATTCAACAAAAGCATTGCTCAACTGCATCTTGTCTGACAGTGAAGGTACATAAAATGCCCATTTTGTTTAAATGAATGGCAGTAACCTTTCTACTACACTAACTACTACCGCTCCACAGGAAACAGCATGTGCTCTGCTTATCTCTCCTTTCAGCTCAGGGTGTCTCACAGGTAATATAAATCACAATCCCCTTTAATCTGGTAATCATTTAACAGGAGATCCCATGTGCTGTATTCAACTAGGTTCTTTACTTGTTTGAGACATCTAATGTTTCTAAAGTTGTATATACTCACAACATTGATAAACAACAGGTTTTCTTAAAGAAGCAAAAAGGACTAGTAGCATAGTCACAAATCCTGCAATGCTATCCTATCTTTTGAAATAATCTCAGTGACTATTTAATCTTTGACCTTAAGACATTCATTTATGAAATACTTATTAATTTTTATCAAGTTACCAGTCCCATGTTAAGTACTAGGGATTTGGAAGTGAGCAAATAAGTATCACCCTGCCTTCAGTGACCTATAACTTCAGTTCTTCATTTCCCCTAGGATATAAATAACTCATATTTATATACGTATTTTTACTATATTTTTACATTTATTTACTATTTTTGAACTTAGAAAAATTCATCATGTCTATACGTTCTCCTGCTTAGAAAATTCATAGCACTTTTTCATTGCTAAATGATATACACACTCAATATGTACAAAGTGGCTAGGGGCAATATTTAAATACCAAAACTGACAATACAGAAATAATATATGAGAAGTGAGACAAATTAATCAGTTTACAACACCTAGGATCATATGGGACATGGTGAAACTGGTGAAATATTACACTCTCTGTTTTAAAATCTATTTTATTTTTTATTTACCTAGAAGCATGCTCTGAGACAAGTATTGTAGTGCAGAGTTTATTTGGAAGGGTCCCAGGAAATACATATGTGGGGATGTGGAAATGAGATTGGGAGAAGGCAGATAATTAAGTATTAATCATCAAGCAAGTGACTACATTGTTTAAAAAAAAAAAAGCTTACTCTGATGGGGAACTCAACTCTGATATCCAATGTAGAAAATTGGACTCAGAGTCACCTCACCTGGGGCTGGGAGCTGATTGTTTAAATGCACCCATTCGTTTGTGGTTGAGAGCTGCTCCTCAGGGATGCTGGCTCCTGGTGCTCGCAGCTTACTGCAGCAGTGGAAAGGACGCCTCCAAAATCCAAACTCTTCAGGCAAAGTACTTACTATAGTACCGGCCATTGGAGGTCTGCCCAGCATGTACTGACAAGGTAAAGCTGAGGGGACATGAGTAAGATACTTGTGATATCTGATACCAACTCATGAAAATTAAATAATCAGTAAAAATAGATAGAACAGTGGGGAACAATGGCAGCAAAACTAAAGGAAACAGTTTCCATAAGTGACACATAACTGGATTACTATTCCCAGAATACTGGAAAGTTATAAATATTCCCAGGCACCCTGAGTCCCTCAAACTACAAAGGTTTTCATTGTGAACTTCTGTAGTGCTTTATACTCCCTCAATCATATTTTATCAACTTTTAAAAAATTTATTTTATTCCAATTGTCCTTATGTCCTTTTGTAGAAAATAAGTTATATGAAAACAGAGACAGTATAGATCTTGCTTAATGTCATATTTCAGTGGTTAACAGAATGCCTACCTCATAGTTGGTTCTTTGTAAATAACTGATGATTAATGGGTCGGTAACACTAAATATATTTTGCTGTGCCATTCTAAAAGAAAAACAAAGAGGGTGTGTTTTTAAAATGAAATATAAAGATATATGAATTTAGGGACTACTTTAAATAATATTCACATGTAATAAGTCAAAAAAATAGCATTTGTTGTACTTTTTTTCCATATGTAACCCATACTCAGTGGAAACAATTATAAAGCTCTATTTTCACTTAAATTATTTTCAGTTTAATCAATTCAGGGTATTTTTAGAAAGTTACTAATAGTGTATAAGGATGAGTTTAGGATTTGATTGGTGTTCTCTGATAGCATGTGCTTTTGATCTCTATTTCTTTTCAAACTTAGATAAGAATGTTACTGAACTGGCAAGAACAGAAGTACTAAACTAAGCAAATGTGTTATGATCATCAGGTGATGTTATTTTGATCAAGAACATCCCTCAGTATAAATACATGAGATCAGCAGAGCACTTAATTAGCACTTAGCCAAATCTTTCTAAAATAATTTGTGATAGCCCATATATGTATAAAATGAGAGTTCCTGTGGCCAGGATTCTCACCTGGTCCTGGCTGACTAGCTCACTGCACACCTGTGGGCAATACATGGCTGTTGACTCTATATAAAGAGCTCCGCCCAGTGCTCTGGGCACTATATGGCGGCAGGGCTGCAAGGCTGCAGGAGAGCAGAGCAGAGGCTGGAGTGGTGGCAGCACTGAGGACAGAGGCCCAGAGGACTGCTGTGTGGGATGACTGTGCAGAGAGGCCCACAGGATGGTTGTGTGGGACAGCTGTGCAGACAGAAGGGCCCAGAGGACGGCTGTGCAAACAGAGGGGCCCAGAGGCAGAGACCAGCTTGCTGCATGCAGATTTGCTCTGAGTGAATGGGATTCTAGTGACTGACCTGCCACCTGGAAATAAAGTTGGGTATAACTCTTTCACCCCAAGAACGTTTTGCTGTCAATTTCTTTGGTCACATTGAATCCATAGTGAACTTGCCCAGGGCTGAAACCCATTGGCAAGACACCATATCACATATAATATTGGTTCTTTTCTAACAGTATTTTGATTTGGTAAAATATTTAAATAAAGGCTTTTAGGTTTAGGAAAAAAATGTACCTTTGGCTAGACAGAGAAAGAATGACAGGTTACACTCCCTTTGGCTCCCTGATTGAAGGTTCGATCACTCACCTTTGTAGCTGCCATAGATCATTGATTAGGAGGAATCAAACTCATGTCTAACTCTGGAATATCAAAGCGGAGAGATTATTCAAACTCTACAGACCCTCAAAGATTCTCGGAAGACCAATGACTTGTTTCCAGACTATCAGGGATAGACTTTCAATGAATTAAATTGATGAGTTTAGGGAGAAGTAGGATGCTGTTAAGTATATTCATTTTATACTAAAGTCTCAAAAAGAATCAACTACTGTATGTGAAAGATGAAATATTTTAGTTTTTAAATGTCTAAGTCAGATGACTCATGGCCATCCTGACTTAGCATGGATCAGTTATTTCAATAGCCTCTTAATCAGTGCTAACAATTATGGTGGAGTGAAGCCTATAAATATGGATTAGTATCATATACTATTATAGTAATAGGGAAATTACAACTTATACTTTGATGTAAAAAAATAATAAAATGGCTCTCATATTACATTTAATGTTCTAATTTCACTTTTTGATAAAAATATTAAATTTAATGGCTAAGTTTAGGACTAGGAGCAACATCAATATTATTCAGATGTGTATGTATTTGTGCTTTTATAAGAGCACATGCTTTTTATTTCTGTAAATGTACTAATAATAATGTATAATGTTAATAAAAATTACTTTGCATTTTCACATATTACTTAGACATACTTTTCTCCTAAATACATGTGTTTATATATACAGTGGATATGTTTTTTTGTTTTGAATGTATGAATATGACATAGTCATTGGTAGTGTTAAAAACTCAATAAAAATAATCTTATTTTCCTGTAGTACAAAAAAATCACTCTAAATTTTCCCTTAATTTAGAATTCATTATTTTAGTTTAAAAACTAACACTGTTTTCTTTTTATAATCTGTTTATTCTTTTCTAAAGTTTTTAGAGAATTTTGTCTCAGATACCAACTTTTAGTCTATAAGAAAGATATTGCATAATTCAACTGGCAAGGGACACATTTTTATTACATGTATTTTCTCCCATATGCTACTTTTCACTAATATTCTTGTAAAGAAATCCTAGTGGAAAATGTAAAAGAAATGTCAAATGGTATATCTTGATCTCATCTGGCTTTGGAGAACTTAAAAAACCATAGGTCAAAGTATGTTTTGCTCCCACTTTAGTTTTATGCTTGAGTCATTTTATTCCATGTGCATATAACCTTTTACTTAACAAATGTTCCATCAGACCCACAGGCTGCTCTTTGTGGTAACAATACATATGCTTAGTTCTGTGAAGAATTTAACTAGTTAATGAGGTTACAGATATAAGACTACTGTAATCTAGGCATTTAAATAGATTGTTAAATCGCATAGAGAATATTGTCAGTGATTCTGTAACATCTTCCTATGTTGACAGATAGTAACCGCACTGGAGAGGGTGTGGATTAACAGTATGGGTAACTGTTGAACTGTTACAGAAAATGCTGAAAAAACCTGGACTGGATCACTGACGGAAGAACCAAGCGACACTCGGAGGTCTTGGAGTGTTAAGGCTTTATTTCACATCGGCGGGCTGAGGTGAGTAATCTCCCAAAAGTCTGAGCCCCGAACAAAGGCAGAGGGAACAATAAATATCTTTCTGCTTCCATATCTATAACATTCCTTCATGCACAGCAAGCGAGCAGGCAAGGGGGCGGGAGTTTAGGGAGTGAACCTTGGGAACCGGTGCTCGGCAGAGCGGGAAACCAAGGGAGTGTTTTTTTTTGTTGTTTGTGTTGAGGACAGAGGAGGCATAGGGGAGCCACCTGGGCTAGATTGCTGTCCTTGTAAATCTTTCCCTATCAGAACCACTGTGTTTGTATATTTGAAACCAGTGTAAGATTATATATCAATGATACTTCAGTAAAAATTAAAAAAAAAAACCCTCCAAAACAAAAATTGCATTAGTAAGCATTTTGGGATAAAGTTGTTTAATAATTTTGAGTCATTAAACTTACTCTTCTCTAGCCTTAAAAAAAAATCTCTAGACACAAGAAGTAAAATATAACTAGTCAGTTTTGAGATTACAGGCTTTCAAGAAGGTAGTAGAAATTTATCACCAGAAAAAGAAGTTTATTAGAATCAGAACTTCAGAAAGTTTTGAAATTCTTAATTATTCATTCCCTACATAGCTTATTGGGTACTGTTTGTTAGACACTGTACTAAGCTTGGGAGGACTAATGGTGAACAAGTCTTTGCCTGGTACAGTTTACAGGGTACCCCAAATGAATGAACCTAAAAGTTATTCAGAGAAAAGTCAGCAAACCTGCTAGAGCACCTCTTATTCTTTTAACTTTTTTTTATTTAAAACCTTTACATAATCATCCTTCACCATCAAGTTTATTTACATTTTGGGAGGGTCAATGTGACTAATGACTATAACTATGTTCAATCAATATGACTAATATATCTACAGTTGCTCTTACAGCATGTCAATATTATACAAGGAGGTGACTTTTCTCCAGAAGTGCTTCTGTAGACATTGAATGACAAACATTTGCATTAAGTTCATATTGGAGTTTTGGCAGATGGGGATGAGAGAAAGAAAATAATGAAATCAAGTTAAAGGTATTAGCAAAAGAATGAGAAGCTCTATGGGATCACACATTTATCACTGATTCCTCTGAACTAACTTATACACCTACTGCTCCCATATTTCCAAAAGAATCATTAGGCTATTCAGAACTTCTACAACAGGATTAACAAACTTTGCTGTCTTTTTCCTCATGCATGTTACTTAATGTTTCCTCTATCACTTTGCCCCAGCAAAAACCTGCTTCTGCCCTTGGGTTGCAACGTCCCCTAAAGCCTTTTCACACAGATGTTGATCATTCTCTAAAAAGAGAGATGCCATCTATTTACCACCACATATCAGTTAAAGTTACCACAACCAGTCCTGACTAGGTGGCTCTGATGGAATGCTGCATTCTTGCTAGGTGCTCTTCTAAGTTTCATTTATCATCTCATTTAATGTTAAGAGCAATCCTTGAGATAAACTCTTGTTTTATTTGCATTTTATAAATGACAAAAAGTGAGCCCTGTGTGGTTATTTAACTTCATCAAAGTGACACACCTAAAACAGCTTTTTGCAAACTATTGATCCTGTGAATACAGTTTAAAATATTGATACATGAGAACACATCCTTGTCCTGTTTTCCAAGACTATGGAGTTGTAGGACATGCCAACCTAAATAAAGGAGGTAAACTGAGGCAATCTCAAATTACCAGCAATTTGAGGACTAGTAGAAGAATTTCAGTTTGGGAAATGCATGCTGTTACAAGCTATGCACAAGTTTGTTGTGGGTTTAGGATGGGCTATATTTGTAGGTAGGGGTGCAAAGAGGGGAAAATTCAGCCAGTGTCCAAATAGGTCACTTGCTGAGGATGGTGACAGATTCTTGGAGGATGTTCATTTGCTAGGAGATAAGTCTCTATCCTCTCTAAATCAGGCTCTTATGGGAAATCAGTTTCTTGATTCTTAAGTTTCATTCTAAGGGTGCATGCATAAGAACCTACATTTCATATCCTCTGGTTCCATTTTAGATTGAAATTCTTTCACAGACTCAAGAATACAGATTTTCAGGACATTTTCTGGGTGACACTAATGCACCCTAAAGTTTAAGAACTGCAAGCGTAATAAGTGCAAGAAGTAGGAATTTAACCCAGGTATGCAAGAAATCTAGCATCTTTACCACATTATACCACTAATGATAGATAAAGGAATCTACTATTACCTTTACCACAGATAATATAAAATATTATCTCTTATTGTGAGCATCAAGGGGTTTGGGTGACTGTGTCTCAAGAAACTTAGTTCCAGTATTTTGTGATATTTATTGGTCTTTTATATGTTAAAGATAATTGCACTAATCAAAAACGTAATTATTATGCGTGTAACACTTTGAACATTTACTTTCCCTCAGAGTACTGTTAGATCTCTGGTTTATTCAACATATATTCTTCAGATGTTTAATGGCAAACCTTCTCAAACATTAATTAATATAATTTGAAAATGTTACAAGTTGAGCATAATATTGATTTTATGTATAGGAATTACCTCTTATTGAAGCATTTAAATTGTACACTTTCAATAGTATGCTCAAAAGTGTCTCTTTTGTTTCCATAATAGATGGATTTTGTGTGTTCACAAGATTTTTTAAAAAGTTAAAGCTTATTCTTTTGATGTTGAACCAACATTTTGTGATTGTATAGGTTCACTTTAGGCTATAGAAATTATACATGGCTATACTTAATTTTGCCACAAAACTCAGTTTGTGAATTTCTGTAAAACATGTGTTTATATATTTAAGCATAATATTTTCTCTTTTCCAAACCATGCTGATAAAAACATTTTAAAATGGAGGTTTTCGTCTTTCTGACTCATGGTCATTTTGACAAGTATCAGCAATTATTTTGAGCTGGGTGACACTGTAATTTCCTAGAGCTATTGCAGTGACTAGGGCAAGAACAATGCCTCATCTATTTTGTTCCTTTTATACTCTTATAAATGGAGTAACCAGAAAACCATTGTTCATGTAACTATGTCTAAAATAAGAGTAAAAACAGATAAGGGTAAGGACTTCTGTAAATTATGCTCATTAGCTCATCCAGGACATACAATTGCTTATAGACCTTTGATTTTTTTTCTTTGATATGTTAGTTTGCTTTTTTGTTATTTCTCAATTCATGTCTATATTTAGTAGATGGGGTAGTAAATTGGGTAAGTGTAAGAGTAATAATAAAACCTTAGCAAGCTTAAAAATGAAGTCGATTGTAAAGGTGAGAGCATGCTTACAGAGCATGATTTGATATTCATTTGTGATTCACTCTGTTTCTTCTTAGCCTCCAACCAGCAAAGACATCTGTTTTACTCTTTTTCTTATGCTGAAACAACACATACCAGCCATTTCTCTCAGGCCTAGAGTCTTTTATTCCTTATCCTCTATTTAGTGCTGAGGACAAACTATCAGACACTCTAGGGAAATTATCCCACGTGGTGGCTCTGGCAAGGGAAAGGGACATTGCTCCTAAATAGTGGATTGATTCTGAATGAATGCCTTGTATTAGATGATCCCCAGTCTCAGCAGGATTTTCAAAAGAGATTATTGACTTGCTGCCCCAATATTCAGGCCAACAACCTGTAAATCATATGACGGAGGCTGCAGGAAGTTTATTTCTTTGGACAGAAAGAAAACGAATTCAGATTCCCTTAAAGAAGATTGAACCTCCAATTATTGATTTTTTTTTGAAATAGACAAAATTCTTTCCTCCTATCCAGGGAAATCTCAACTTCAGCTGGCTGAAAATATTCCCACCTTGAAAATCTAAAATGTATCACAGAATCGGTTGTTAGATTTCACCCCAGAAAAGTTAGGCCAGATCTATTTCTTTTTCATTTGATTTTGATCAATATTAAGTTATTTTTAAGAAAAAAAATTTATTTGGATATATTCAGGGACATTTCCCTGGTCAGCATTTTCCCAAAATCCAGATCAGTTTTATCAAAATTTATCTTACTGGGCTCAATTCTCTAGTTGTTTTCTGAGGTGATATTTTGGCATTTATAATGGAAAGAGATGAGTATAAATTCTGTGTTATTAGGTAATTCAATAGTCAACTGGCTAATGTGGAATTGTTTGTGATAGGTAAATACAGGTATAAATATGACAGCTACTCATGTACCTCATGACTGCCTGTCTCTTCCAACTTGAAGATATGCCCCCTAAAGTCCTTTTAGTATTGTATATAACTTGATCCCAATTTTTCATTAATGTCCAAGTATCAGTAACCCTGGAAGATACTAACAAACAAGTTTCCTGCTATTTCACAAATTGCAAAGAGATCAGTTATGAGCAAAAAGTACCATTGTAAATATTTCTGCCATTTGCACATGTGAAAACTAAAAGGAAACCCAGAAATAGAATCTGTAGTTAGATAACATGTTCTCGCAAAGTATGTGACTGCTCTGTGTCTCCACAATGTGCATTCCTTATCTTTCTGTTCAACAGCCAGTAGCCTCATTACAAAATTCTTCTGTTCTTTTTCTTCCTTCTCCCACTTCTTAAATCTTCTAATTGTTTACCTTAGCTGTACAGATATGGTTTATATGTACATTTTAAATAGATAGTACTTAATATCACAGAGATTCTTAAAAATTTGGAAATAATTTAATATTAAAAAATTTTTATGTTAGTCACATTAAACATGCATTATTTGTTGAGTGGTCTTCTACTCATCTTGGCAAATTTTAAACAAAAGAAACCTTTTCCCTAAGCTTCATTATCTTATATACCTCTATTATTACTCCAATTTTCTTCTCCTTCCTAAAGAAAAGTGGTGATGAAACATTGCTAATAAAAGTAGTTAAATGCTTGATCTACTAAACTCATAATGCCTAATGCATTCCATTTTAGAACATGCTAACAGAAGAACCCTATTCATTTTTTGTATTGTTTTATAGATGCCAAGGCATTGTATAATCACAAAGCAGACTATATTGTTTCAATACAAACACATGTAATTTGAAATATTTCGTTTAATTGTACAAAATGCTATTATCAGAACTCCCAATACAATTTTGAATTGAATTAATTGCTAACATTTAAAATGCAGCTAATTTTTACATAAAGTCTCAAAACATTAGAAAATCTAGACATTTTAGGCTCACATTTTGTCATGCCAGTAGTTTCCTTATGCTGAATGTTGTCTGCTATTTGGTTCACTGTCACTTTCTAATGAAGTACTTCATTTCTATTACCTTCCTGATCTGTAAATATTTCTATTTTAGAGCCAGGTTAATTCATTTTCTTATCTGTTTCAGGATTCTTTCCTAAAGTACCCAAGAAAAGTTTCAGTGGAAATAATCCATTTCATTATAATGTCATTTCTTTCATTGTTTGACTATTTTAATTAGAGGTATGCCTTTCATCAAACCCATGCCCTGTCCGAATAAGAAAAAACTCAGGTGTATGCTCACTAGCATCAAACACGTGAAACGAGTATCATATGAAATAGGGATTAATTATCTTGTAGAGTTCCAGAAATGAGAACAGAGGCTGGGTACAAATAAATCTTTTCTAAGTGTAGGAAAGATTTATATTAGTATGTTTTAGTTAGGTTTTCCTACATAGCAAATCACCCCAAAGTTTAGTGGCTTAAAACAATCTTGTATTAAACTCATTGTTCACAGGTTGACAGCATAGCTCACCTGATCTAAGGCGACTCAGTAGATGTCCATTGAGATCATTATTGCAGCCTCAGCCATTATCTGGTGGTCTGTAGTCTGCTGGCCAGGGTAACAGTGGTGACTTGGTTACTTGACTCCCATCATCCAGCAGACATTTCCCCATGCTGGTGTCAGAGTTCCAACAGAAGGAATATGGAAGGCTGTGAGGTCTGCTGAGGCCTGGTCTTCATACTTGGTACAATGAAACAAATCAATTTCTAAGACTAGCCCAGAATCAAGGGGTTGGGAAATAAATTTCATCCCTTGATAGAAAGCAGGCTGAAAATTATCGTGGTTACTTTTGAAACCCACCAAGTAGCCATGAATAGTTCCTTATTTGCCAAAAGAAGTGATTCTCAACAGCAGATGTGACCAATAGGAAAGTTTTCCTCTGAATTTTCAACAAATGAGAAACGTTTTCCTCCAATAAATTCACCTACATGAATATGGTTACTAACTTATTTCTTTGCTTAGTAGAGAAAACTGCTTTCCATTTCCACAATTGTCTCAGAATTTTAACTAATTCTGCAATTATTGTTTTTCATTTGAAAAATTCTATCATGTTTATTATTCCTGGTAAAACAAACATGGAGGTAAATACTTAGGATCCACCTGCCATTATTGAGAGCACAACCAGCCTTTTTTATCTCCTCTTATGAGTCTTTTACTATTTAATTCAAGAGTTTTTATAACAGAAATATTTAATTCTTTGCCACTGATGCATTTACATTTCCCATGCAGCATTTCAAGTTACTTACGGGTTGGCAGGAAAACACACACAAATCATGTATCTCCCATTTATTTTATCAAAGATGAAAAAACTTAATGGAAGTTATGTGTGTATGTAGAACAAGAGCATGTGACATGTCTTTTTCTTGACCCCTTAATACTTAAAAAAGTGTGTACAGGTATGGTTATAATCTCTAAATAGAAATAGTTCTGCCAGATTTGAAAAAACATATTATTGCAAGTGATTATCTCTACAGTCATTTTTTTATTAAGGTATAGTTGATACCTTATTTTAATTTCAAGTACACAATACAGTGGTTCAACAGTTACCCACATTATTAAATCCTCACCCCAACTAGTGCAGTTACTGTCTATCAACATGGAAAGATGTTACAGAATCATTGGCTATATTCTCCATGCTGTACTACAATCCCTGTGACCAATTTGCATTATGACTGAGAATTTTTGTGCCTCTTTATACCCCTCCCCACCAACCCATTCCACCCCTTTCCCCATGGTAACCACCAGTCACTTCTCAGTGTTTATGAGTCTACTGCTGTTGTGTTCATTTAATTTTGCTTCTGTATTCTACAAATAAATGAAATCATATGACAACATTTATCTTTCGCTGCCTGACTTATTTCACTTAGCATAAAACCCTCTAGGTCTATCCATATTGTCACAAATGGCAGGATTTCTTTCTTTCTTTATGGCTGAATAATATTCTACAGTGTGTATGTACCACATCATCTTTATCTATTCATCTAATGATGGACACTTTAGTTGCTTCCTTATCTTGGATATTGTAAATAATGTGACAATAAGCATAAAGATGTATATATCTTTTTGAATTATGAAAAGATGCTTGATATCACTAATCATCAGGGAAATGCAAATCAAAACCACAATGAGATATCTCCTCACACCAGTTAGAATGACCACTATTTAAAAGACAAGAAATAGCAAGTATTGGTGGGAATGTGCAGAAAAAAGGAAGTCCTCCTACACTGTTGGTAGGAATATAAATTAGTGCAGCCACTATGGAAAGCAGTAGGGAGGTCCTCATAAAACTAAAAATAGAAATGCTAGATGACCCAGTGACTCCACTCTAGGAATTTGCCCAAAGAAAATGAAATCTATACTTTTATATCAGATTTCCAGAAACTTTTAAATCTATGCCCTTCCTTTAAAGGAAGTGATTCTGTAAGGATCTTATTTCCCTGAAGTTCAGCCCCTAATTCTGATGAAACTTTTTTTCTGAATTATAATAAAAATCAGTTTGTCCCAAGAACATGATCACAAATCTATTTCCCCTATATGTCTTTTTGAAAAAGTTAAGACTTAAAATGTAATAGCTTAGTTTTTAATTCCTCTGTGACTGTAATTCCACATGTCCAAGTCACTGCATAGCAGATTCACTTTAACATAATGGTCCTAGACACCCAGTTGTAAGTAGTTTATTTTCCTCACAACTTTCTTCCTGTATTATTTCCCACAAGTTGTTCCTTTTACCACTATCTTCCTGATTACAAATGTCCAAACCTTATTTTGACTTATTTTTCATTATAGTTTCACTTCTAAGTAAATTCTGAATTCTGTCATGCCAACCCTTAAGTCTGCCTTTCCATCCTGCCTATTTCCTCTGCCCAATAGGCTACCTACCTGATCTCTAGACTCATCTTCTGGCAAATTCCACTCAGTCCAATTTTCTCTCTATCTAGAGAGGTATCCATAACTACACTGATTTTTATTAAAGAAAATTCTGATACTTCCATTATCCTGTTTTAAAAAGGAAAAGAACACCCAGATTCATTAGACAAGTATAAATGGTACTTGCAGCCAAAATTCAATTTGACTTGACTAATATTTCTCATTGTGCTATTCAGCATGTGCACAGAGCATCCCCAAATTCCTGTTTGCTTTTTCTGTTTCCTTTCCTAGAATTTCTTTCCCTGCCTTTCATCACAGCCAAATCATATGCATTCTTCATGGTCTACTTCCAAATGCTGTCTGCTATATGAGCTCTTTAATAAACCTTCCTATTTCTCTCTTCAACATTCTCATCAATTCCATCTATACCTCATCAATTCTGATCACTTTTAATGTGGATATAATTCATTTGTGCTTATGGCTCATTTTTCATATTAGCTAACTGGTTTAACTTCTCCACAACAGAGAGTATGCATAATAAGCAGTCAGGTATAATATTAATTCAATGAATGAGTGATAGAATTAATTAATGGAGTCAAGATCCCACATTAGCCTGTTTTTTTCCCCACTGTCCAGGTGTATGGTGTACTCTCTTTAAAGACAAAAACTATGTTTTGTTTCATCCATTTAGTGTGTATGATTGTGTGTGTGGAGAGAAGAGGAGAGGGGGAGGGAGAAGAGAAAAGGAGAGAGAGCCATCCACTACATAGCTTGTTGTCTGTCATTTGTTAGATGCTCAGTGCATATTTGTATAATCACTGAAATATTCTAATCTCCCCACTGCCTTATAATGAAATACAGCAGGATGAATACCTCATTATTGGTATGTTTCTACTAGGATAAGATCGTATAAGATGAGTAATTCTCTATAGTGAGAAATCTATTCCTGTTGATTAGGATAAAATTACATTAGAATTTTGGCTGCCACATATGTTAATTTATATTCAAATTATAAACTGCTAAAGTAGACATGTGTGCACGTGTATGTGTGTACAAATAAATAGCTGTTAAGGAACATTGTCCCACCCTTCTTCAAAGCATTAATGTTTTCAAACTAAAAGTGGGATTCCACAAGTATCCTAATTTTATTTTAGTTTTTATTCCATCTTGTTAAGAACTTTGTGGTTTTTTTCACAGCTGCTTATTTCAGTTTATGTCATAATTAGATTTGAAAAAGTATACTTTCTACTACTTCATTCAAGAGAAAAAGAACAGAGTGTATTCTATGTCAGTTATTAGCCAAACTAAACCAAGCTGATGTAGATGTATGAATATTCTTTGAATGTCATAATTCAGAATTCAGTTGGCTTAACTATACCAACCAAACTACAAACTGGAACTGTTCCCTTGCCCAGTGTTGTTATAAATAATCACCAAAAAAACAGGCAAACCCACCATCAGGCAATTCTTTTAGAAAATTCCTAACTTGTATCTTTGTATGCTAATATGCCTGCCTAATGATTAATAATTAAGTTACATAGCAGATTAGGCATTTCATATACATGGTACCTATTCCAAAATATATTCACTACTATCATTTTAATATGAGAAAACTTTTCTTTTTAATGAACATATGAGCATGCTTTCACACACACTGTCACAATGGCCAAAAATGGAAAGTAGAAAAGAAATCACGTTATTAATAGTAAATGTATCTCAAATAATTATGTACATATTTTAAAATTTGTTCAAATGAATATTATCAGACATATCAGAGCTGAGTAAGGTCTTTTTTCTTGATATAAATGACCATGTCTAGATGTTACATTCCTTATCGGATATGTCATTTATGAATATACTCTTCCCTATTGTACGATGCCTTTTTGTTCTGCTGATGGTGTCCTTTGCTCTACAGAAGGTTTTTAGTTTGATGTAGCCATTTGTTCATTTTTGCTTTTGTTTCCTTTGCTCAAGGAGATGTGTTCAGGAAAAATTTGCTCACGTTTATATTCAAGAGACTTTTGCCTATGTTTTCTTCCTTGAGTTTTATGGTTTTATGACTTACGTTCAGTTCTTTGATCCATTTTGAGTTTACTTTTGTGTATGGAGTCAGACAATAATACAGTTTCATTCTCTTACATGTAGCTGTCCAGTTTTGCCAACATATATGCCTTGGAGTTGTTTTCCTTGGGTCCCTTGTATTGGGAGATCGGTGCACATCCATGGCCTGAGAGACTATTTACTTCCCCAGACTTGGATGTTTTCAGTAATTATTTCCTCAAAGAGATTTTCTATTCCCTTTTTCTCTCTCTTCTTCTTCTGGTAGCCCTAGAATGTGAATATTGTTCTGTTTAGATTGGTCATACAGTTCTCTCAGTATTCTTTCATTCCTACAGATCCTTTTACTCTCTGTGCATCAGCTTCTTTGTATTTCTGTTCTCTAATTTCTATTTCCTTCACTGTCTCCTCTATCTCATCTGATCTGCTCTTAAATCCCTCCATTGTATGTTTCATTTCAGATACTGTATTTTTCAAAGTTTCTGTCTCTTTCTTGAAGTCCTCCCTGAGATCTTGACTATTTTTCTGTAGTTCATGAGTATGTTTATGATTTTTATTTTGAAATCTTTATCATGAAGATTGGTGATTTCCGTTTCACTTAGCCCTCTTTCTGGTGTTTGTAGGATTTGGCTTTATACCAGTGTCTTGCCAATGGGTTTCAGCCCCAGGCAAGTTAGCTATGGATTCAGTGTGACCAATGAAAATGACAACAAAACGTTCTTGGGGTAAAAGGGTTATACCCAACTTTATTTCCAGGTGGCAGGTCAGTCACTAGAATCCCATTTATTCAGAGCGAGTCTGTATGCAGCAAGCCAGTCTCTGCCCCTGGGCCCCTCTGTCTGCACAGCCATCCTCTGGGCATCTCTACTTGCATAGCTGTCCCACACAGCCATCCTCTGGGCCTCTGTCCTCGGTGCTGCCACCACTCCAGCCCCTGCAATGCTCTCCTGCAGCCTTGCAGCCCTGCCACCGTGTCGTGGCCAGAGCACTGGGCAGAGCTCTTTTTATAGAGTCAACAGCCATGTATTGCCCACAGGTGTGCAGTGAGCTAGTCAACCAGGGCCAGGTGAGAATCCTAGCCACAGGAACTCTCATTTTATCCACAACCAGGTTCTTTTTCTGCTTCATATTTGTAATGATTACTATGGAATAATAACTTTATGTAGGCTGTGCCCTCCAGTGCCCAGAAACTCTATTCTCTGGAGCTGCCGAGCATCTGGAGCAATGTTGGTTTAAGAGGAGACCAGAACCAGTGACTGCCTAGAGGAAAGAGCTCTTTTTTGCTTTCCTGGCTGTAATGCCTGCCTCCACTGCCAAGTCCAGTGGGTCAAGCACACAGGCAGGAGCCTCTGTGCTATGCCCCTGTAACTGTCATAGGCAGGGCCACCCTATGGCTGGCCTGGTGCAATGGCAGGGGCAGCAGGTGTGCAAGACCCTGCCTGCCAGGAGGAAGGAGCAGCAGGCTATGTATGGCAGAGGGGGACCTCGGGGCTGTGTTGTGAGCAAGGAAATGGAGCACCTGAAACTGAAAGTTTCCAACCTGCTGGGCTGAGTTGTCGGGATGATTTTGTCCACCTGCCCTTTTTCCTGAGCAGTGAGCTGTGTGTTATCTTTGCCCCTTTAGTGCCCCTCATACTGCTGGGAAACCTTTCAAAGTACCCACTGTTCTCTTGTCCTGGAGTAGCTGTTTGTGTATACCTGTTCTTCCCAGTGGCTATAATCTCAGTCTCTCTGAGTATTCCACCAGTCTTTTCTTTCCATCCCCACTAATCTCCAGAGCACCATGTAATGAGGGTTTGTGCTCCCAAAGCACATCTGAAGGGCTGGATGATTAACAGTCCTGGGCTTCTACTCCCTCCCAGCACTGTTTCTGTTCCTCCTGCATATGGGTTGGTGTGGAGGGAGGGCTTTGTATCTCACCAGAACGTGGCTTTGATCCTTTACCCTTTTCTGTGAGGTCTTCTTTTATCCCCAATGTAGGCAGTCTGTTCACCAGTCTTTTGGTAGCAACTTTCAGGATTAGTTGTTTTTGCCATATTTTCATGTTATATGTGATTTTGGGAGGAGGTTTCTGCCTCACTTTTCACACTGCCATTTTTTTCCCAAGTCTCTCACTTCCTACTTTCATGCCTCTTTAATGTGCTCGTATGTTGTTTTTGTTCTTCATTTGAAACTTAAAAAGCCAGACCAAGCAAAAATGAAGTTTACCATATCTGTAAAAGTGAGTTAGTAAGTTGCCATCCACTTAGAGGCATGGTCACTCAAGTGAGTCCTTTGTATATTTTCTGACCTTTAAAGTATGTGGCTGTCATTAATTGGCTAATTATTAAAGCATGATCACTGAAATAACTGATGTTGATTTATAGAGGTTTAATTAATTCTGGAATTTATCTGGTATCATGACTATAAGTAGTCTTTTCCTAGTAGTAGGAGAACATTAAAACAATCACAGATAACTACTTGTGACAGTCATCTGTGATTCACTCATCTTTTCAACTATATGTAATCAACTGGTTGACCCATGCTTTGAATTTGTAATTATTACAATTATAATTTTCATATTCATAAGTTATGTTTGATTCCTTTTCACATTTAATTTTCACTTGTTCATCTTGGACATTTTGTTCTTTACACGTATTATACTCAGGTACTTTTATTCTATGTGAAATGATTCCATTAGTGAATCTTTTCCAAGCCTGTTTACTTTCTGATATTTATTCTAAGCTTGTTTTCTTTAGGATTTTACCTGAGTTAATAATTTGAAGCATTTTTGAAGTAAATTTCTGCCAGGGAGTTTATGTAACTTTGAGAAGTAGCCTGAAGATGACCATGACTCAAATCATTTTTAATTCATTCCTTATCCTAGATTTATTTTATAATTACACCGGAAACATTAAGAGTGCAAATGTGACAGTGAAAAGCTATGGTTATAAACTCTGAGGAGACTTTGCCTTAATACAGTTCTAGGCTTTAGATAGGACAACCTTTTTGTTGTCCTCCTAGGAGCATTGGGGTGGTTTTTTTTTTTTATAGCCCTGTGGGTGGTTCTATGAACTTTGAGTTCTCATTGTCATGTGGGGATCCTGTAACATCACCTAGCTTTAGTAGACCTGGCTTTATCTGGCGCTTCCCTTGTCCAATGCAGACGCCCAGTTCAGCAGCACTAACAGTGTTTAGGTTGCTTGATACTTTCTACAAACCAGGAATCATTGTTTCACTTACTTAAGATTCTTTATATTTGCAACAACCTAATAATATTTCTATATTTATATCAATTTCTATATCTATACCAACCTATGTATAGACATATCAACATGGGTATAGATGTAGACATATACATATATGTACATAGAAGAAAATATATATCAATGCCTATATTCAAATAAGCACTCATTTAAAATTTTATTTTCATTTGCTACTATTATAGCTCTCTTTTAATATTACTAATACTATAGGACCTAATATTTAGTGACTGTCTAATATGTTCTAACTATACACAATAAAATACACAAACATTACTGCATAGATCTATTAATTTTGACATGTTTACACTATTGTTAAACATTTAAATGCATTATCTTATTCAATACTCAAAGCAGTTCTCTGAAGGAGAAACTCTTATGGTCTATCTCTATTCTTATATAAAGGATCTGAAGTTTTAGGAGGTTGAATACCTGAATGATCTCATATCATATAATTTTCAGAGCTGAAAGTTTACACATATCTTCCATCAAAGCTCTAATAATTAGGCATGTTTTTTTTAATTTTTAATAATGATATACTATTTTAACTAGATAAATTTAAGCACTTCTGTACAACTATCATGAGAAAGAAAGACCATGTGTCCTGTTGACAGAATTCCTTATATTTCATAATGATTTAGAATGAATGTGTGCCATAGTGATTCTAGCTGTAAATCAGGAAGCAAATATGTGTATATTCCTTCATAGGAAAATTGAGGATTTATTTATTAATTGGCTTTGAGATCCTAGGATTAAAGGTTTAAGTACCATCTTTATTAAGGCTAAAAACTAATTAAAGTTTTAATCTCAAATAATCTTAGGATTAAAGGATGTCTCTTAAATTTATGTAATGGTTAATTGAGATCAAGTGCTTCTTGAGACACACACCCCTCACTTCTCTGCTTTCCCCTTCAGTGATTGTCTTTCTAATTTCTGTCATTGGCCATGGCAGAATCCTTTTCTTATTATTTAGGTGGAATATTACAAAGTTTCAATATTTGGATCAAGAATGACTGTAGTTTACAGTTTTAATGGGGATAATATGTCTATGTCATAAGGATTCCCCAAGCAAGACTCAGTGTGGCCTTCAAAAACCATACAGAGAGAGAAGTGTCCTGGGTCTTGGTCTTCATAAGCCTTATCCACTAATAAGATCTTTGGAAACATACATATGTAAATCCTCACATATTTTTCATCTTTATTTCTTTGAAATGAATTTATTGGAACTGTAGTCTTCTATTTAAGCCTAAGCATTATAAGCCTAAGGATTGTCTTTCATCCTGTATTAATTAAATCAGTTTCTCTTCACCTGGGATAGTGTTTAGGCTTTGCCCACACCCCCAAAAAAACAATTAAAAAATTCTCTTTCAAGGTGTTTTGTCTAATTCTCTTCATTCACAGAAAAAGAAAGCAAAATCTCAAAGTAATCATATCCTCAACCACCTTGGAAAACATAGATCAGATTAAATATAGAGAGACTCCCAATTTTCACAATGGATACAATTTTCTGGCAGTCCAAGACATAAACAGAATGAAAAGCTAAAATATACCATGATTAAAACACTTAAATCCTAAAAGTTTCTTCCCAATCTACTATAATTGTGAGATAAAGTTGTTTTCTGTTGGGCCAGGTTGAAGACTTCCCTGGATTTTGGAGAGCTTTTCAGATTTTATTACATGTATTTTGATTGAGCTCCTAAGTCATAACCCCTTTTTTTCATTATTACCAATAAATTTGATTTTTCTTTTTTCTGGATTACTGGGATTTTTATTAATAGCTGCATTTATTATGTAGGTGTAATTTACCTAGTGAGTAAAATAGGATGATTCTCTGACCACTAATTTAGAGAAATGTTAAGAAGCAATGAAAATTTTTACCTCTAATTGCTAGAAACAAGACTATCAAAAGTTGCTAACAGCTCTTTGTTGATGAATTTCTCTGCATGAAATTATAAGTATTTACAGTCAAATACAGACTATCTCTAACGGCACCATTACAGAAAGTCATTTAATGAGTAGATGTTAACTGTGTCCCTGACACAAAAGACTCTACAGGAAAGAATTATTCTGTTCTTAACCACTGAAGAAGTTTATGTCCAAGTAATTATCATGACCCTATCCAAATTAAGATGGCTACTTGAGGAATTTTTATTTTGCTGATGGGTAAATTTGCTACATTATTTAGTATATAAAATCTCATACATGCATTTTCTTCTAGTTAAGTTTAGCATTTTTCTGTTTTTCACTTGTCACAATGTGTTAAAGTGGCTTCAGAGTGGATATGGAAAAGCATTTTAAAAATGGTGTGCCAAAGGAAAAGTTGGAGTTATTTATAGCACTAGACAATGAATATTATAATGCTGGAAGTTTTGCATTTTTTTCGAAGTGTAGAAGTACAAACACACATACACATAAGTATGGTTTCCTTAAGTAAGCTGCAATGAAGTATCATCAAGAATATAAACACTGTGGTAAAGAAAGAATGAATAAACCCTGCTTTAATGAAAAGTATTAGTGAAATATAATTAATATTCTATATGATATGAATTACTATTTGCCATAAAAAATCACTAATGTTTTTGGGTGCACGTCAAAATGAAAAGGTAGGTTGGTATGTAATAGAATCCTAATATTTCTCACCAGGAAACTGATTCATTCAGGATTCAGTAGTTAAAATGGACTCCAGAGTTCTACTAATGGAACTACTGGAATCTCTAACATGTTATTTCTCTATTACTTGCTAACTCTTGCAAGGGAACCACATTGCCCTCTATTCCTTGTCCACCTGAGTTAGAAGGACCATTTTGTGAACCAGTTTTATGGTAATTACAGAAAATCTTGTGTGGTAATTTCTCAAAGTTCAGGCTTTAAATATCAACTTGACTGTCTGTATATTAAAATCTGTAGCTATGTTTTTTTCTGAGGTACCAAAAATTGGTGTCAGGTTGTGGTTCTAGGAAGTTCACTTTTCTTTAACAGAGTTCTTTCAGTGTCTGTGACATCAAAGCTTCATTTTTTTCTTCCTCCTCTTTGGGATGAAATCTATATTGTTGTGTTAATGAAGATATAGTGTAAGATTCAATATCTAATATGGAATGGACTTCTCAGTAGTCAGTGGTGACTTCTGGTTTCACACTATTCAACATTCTTCTTTAAGATTACAAACAGGTTTTTCTGTTTACTGCTGTGGGTGGAGATGAATTGAAAAATAGAACATCTGTACATTTACTAGAGTATTAGCTGGTATTCTGCTACTTTTCTTCCTTTTATTCCAGTTAAGCATAGAATAGAATATTTAGTCTTCTCTGGCCTTCTCCCCAACAGATTTATTATACCTAAAATATAACTCAGTGAATGTTTAATCTCTAAGATTTAGGGCCTCAACATACCAGAATCTTGAACTTCTAGGGCTGCTAATGATATCTTCCCTAAGAAAAAGCATAAAAATATTGCTTTCTATACCTAAACTATAATAGAAATGATAATGATTCTTGGAATTTTACAGCAGATGCCAAATCGATTTCCTTGAATACTGTAATACCTATCAGTTTTGGACTTTGATGTACATATGACAAAGATAATTTTCTGTCACAGTTTCATACTGCTCAAAAGTATTATGGGTCCCCATTGTTTGCTAAGGACATTTAGCAGTTTTAGTTTATTAGTCAAGATATCTCTGGTAGTGGAATCTTAGTGAATATCAGGTAACATGATTTTTAGACAATCTGCACAGAAACACATGTGTTTCCAGGGATATGAACTGATCCAGGTCTGCCTGATGGAACATCAAAGAGTTTAATGAGCTCTGTGACAGAGTCAAGGTTTCTGGAAAGGAAATGATTAAATCATGGAGACTGAAATAGTAAGAAGTTAGGAGAAAGAGTTTGACTAAAAATTTAGGACCAAGTCTAGGGACTGAAGCTCAAAATGACAATGATAATGTCCCAATAGGAAAGAGATGCATAAAGAAAAAAGGTTCTGTGGTCAGATAGGACTGCTCAGATGCTAATTTCAACTCCTAATGGTGACTGAACACATGGTGCAATTTTGTGAGAGGCTAAATGGAGTGTAAAGCTTATTTGAGTTTAAATTGTCATGTAATTGTGAGGTGATGATGTTATGATGACCCTCAAAGAAAATAGAGATGCTACTAACTTGGATGGCTGTGGTTCTAATTCAACGTGTTAAATGTGAATAATGAGAAGGGATAATAAGAATGAACCCCTAACTGCTAAATTCATAGAAGAAAGGACGCAGAATTGAGGAATAAGAGCTCTGTGCAATGTAAACTTGACTTCTCATTTGAATGCCCAGTTTTGTTCAGCTGAGGTCACATCTCAGTGCTCAAGTTGTATGTAATCAAATATGAAAACATTAGGAAACATACATCTTAATTGTTTATCCTTTTATGAAAAACAAATTGTAGCTGCTTTTAATCTCCCCCTTGATCCTGTTTTGAAAAAAAAAATGATAGTTGTGATTAGTCTCTGGAAAACTACTGAATATAATCTACTCTTCAGGTTCCTACCTCAAAAGTGACATGAAGGCCTATAATTGCATATATGCATATATGTATGTTTTAGAAGAGTAAAATGGTTGAATTTACATAAAAGATTAGAACGACAAAAACGGCAATTTAGTCACTTATTCTATGTTTAGACACAACTTCTAAGTTATTTTTTGAATAAAATTATAAATTCCAAAACAAGAACAATCATATTCATGCTAAAAGTTATGGATGGTTGGAGGTGCATATCCTTCTATTTTACACCCAAAATATCAGAAAGAAAAGGAATTGACATAAAGAATAGAGAAAGTCATGCAAAGATTTTCACAACATTTCTGTGGACAATAGTTGTGGTATAACAAATTAGGCAAGAGAAACTTGACATAAAACTTACCATGACTTCCTACCAATATTCTAAACCCCTTGCTTAGTAGAGTATTTTTCTAGAGACCTTGAACTGCCCTATAAAGTGTTCAGCATATTCAGGATGAGAATATTCATATTCTCATATTCATCATATTCAGGATGAGAATAATACATCTATATTCTTACTGTCCTTGTACTAAAATTTAATATTTTCATCAATTATATATGTGTGCAATAATACAACAGACATGGAATATAATATAGCAGTATCTGGAATTTTGCCAACAGGATTTTTAAGTATCTTTCTGAGAATATTATAGTTGTTGGAGATACTTTGAAATAAATTTAGGCTTATAATTACTTAAAAACTTTAGTAGTTATTTGATATTCTCCTATATTGTTTTGTTGAATGACTTAATAGCATAATGAGTTATTAATTAGTTGATGATGAGTTAATCGATGTGTCAGATTGGGTTCCCTTGGAGGTGGATATCAAAAGAGACTTTAAAGTACAAAAGCACAATCGAGAAATGCCTGAGACGGGTAGACAGAAGAGGGAGCAAGAGTAGGCAGTGTTTGACGGTGATGCTGATACAACACCTGCAGAAGGAGACAGGGAAGGAAGGAGGGATGGCAGGAAGAGTCTGATTGCTGGGCACCTCTAAGTCTCAGCCAGACCCCTGAGGAGCCACAGTGCAAGGATCATTGTTGAAAGATTTCCGTGCTGGGTGGGATTGTCCTGAATTTGTAGCTCTGTTGTGTTCAACTCAAGGCCTGCGAACAGCCCAGTGGATCCTGAAGCCTCCTGGAGACTAACCAGCTGTGCTCCTTGCCGCAGGTTCTCTCCTGAGTGAAGAGATCTCCATGGTGTCCTACAATGGCCTCCACAAGGAATACCATTGATTTTTCCCCATATTTTGATAACTGTACTTAAATATATCTGTTTCCTTTATAGTCCTTCTGTGTTGCTTTCTGTACATTTTAAAAACATTATTCTGAGATCTCCAGAGGTTATTCCTGGCCACTGCCAAAGGTCCATGGTTGAAAAAATGTTATAAATCTTTGACCTAGAGAAAATATAAGTAGGATACCTATAAGTAGGATACAGGTAGGATATCAAGCCAGATTTTATATTTTAATCTCAAGTTTCCCTAAACATTTACTTATAATGTTTCAATCTGCTAAATAATTCATTATGTTAAAATCAATAATGTGCCTGAATTGTTTGGCTTAAATCTTCCATGAAATCCTCTGTCAACTTCTGCTTGTAAATATGGCCTGGATGTCTTACAAGAATATGTCCTGTAAGATTTCAGGAAAATATGTGTTAGGCTCTAGAGAAAATTATTTTGAATATGGGAATTTTTAAAAACTATTTCTACTCTAATCCAGCTAGTAGAGAGAAAGGAAAAAAAATCAAATCCTTAGGAAGAAAAAAAATCTGTTTGAATTTGTGACTAACTCAGGTTATTGATTGTATGAGGGAAATACATTCATTTTTGGCCTGTTTTCAGAAATTTCAACTTAGCATTTAACTCAACGCATGCTTTACTGCGATTAAGATTTTAGAGTCTAAACAGGAAAACTAGAAAACATGCCAAATCACAGACAGGAAGCAAAAAATTTCCTTTCTGTGGTCACTGGGAAATAAGACCATGGCTGACTGGAAAAATATCCTTTTCTGAAAGTCTTTATCATTTCTCTCCTATATTTTTCCATTCCAATCCCAATATCTTTATATATTCAAATAATTAGCTGGCACCAAGATAGGCTTTTCTGGAGAGCCACATCTCTGGTGCTTGTCCGCTTAAACTGTCTATTAACATAGATTATGACATATCACATGTCAAAGATCACTCTGTACAAACCCATTTTTCAAATCCTTTCTGTGATGGTTAATTTTAGTGTCAACTTGACTGGGCCACAGCATACCCAGATATTTGGTTAAACATTACTCTTAGTGTGTGAGGCTGTTACTAGATGAAATTAACATTTGAAGTAGTAGACTGAGTAAAGCAGATTGTTCTTTTCTGGTGGGCCTCATCCAATCTCCTGAATACCTAAATAGAGTAAAAAGGTGGAGGAAGGGGGAATGTACTCTCTCTCACTGACTGTCTGAGCTGGGACTTTGGTCCTCTGCCTTTGGACTCAGACTCAGACTGAAACTTAAACCATCAGCCTCCTTCTTCTCAGACTTTGAGACTCAAACTAGAACTACAGCACGTGCTCTCCTGGGTCTCCTGCTTGCTGCCTGCAGATATTGGAACCTCTTAGATTCTGTAATCATGTGAGCCAGTTTCTTATAATAAATCTGTCTTTCCATATATAATATGGCATTAGGTGGAATATGTGTGTGTGTGTGTGTGTGTGTGTAGTTTATCCACTGATATCATTTTATCCATCTACTATCTATCTATCTGGAGAGAGAGATTTTATGGGCTCTGTTTTTCTGGAAAACCCTGACTAAGAGACTTTCTTTCAGTCAATGAGTAATAACAAAAGAACTTTGGACTTAGTGAACAGTTCATTAGATGATAGATTTGATAAAAAGCTAGGAAGACATAATGGTATCAAAAGTGAGGAAAGAAGTCAGATTTCTCATCAACTATGATTCACACATTTTGGCCTGAGGAGTTAAAGGGACTAAAAGAACTCAAAATTACTGACCGAATTTTCCATAGATTTCAGCAGCATCTATTTTGTCACTGTGGAAGAAAAACACACTAGTGCTTTTTGTGTGAAAGAAGAGATGGATAGATACCTTAATAAAAAAAATAGAAGAGATGAATGGAATACTCAAAGGCTAGCCCTGTCACCAGCAAAACAGATTTCTCTACAAATTTGGGTTTTCTTAAGGGAAAATTTGTTGGTCAGTAGAAATTCTCATTTTCAACATCTATTTCTCAGCTGGTTTTTCAGGGAGAATGTACAAAATCATTTCGTGGAAGTAGAAGAGCCCTTTGACATACTATGAGTTTAAAGACTGAGTGAAAGAGGCCACAAAGATAACAGTGCAACCTGGAAATTTTGGTTGTATGAGTATCTTTGGGATCCTGTGATGTTCAAAGATATATAAGAAGGAAGGATACTAAATAAGCAAGACTGCACAAATGATGTTTGGAAATGCATGAGCAGCAGAGTCACTGGAATAAGTAAGTCAAGACCTTGGAGTCATGTGGCTCTGGAGGCCAATGTATGTTTGTTGATCTGCATTATAACCATGAAATTGAGGGGATAAGTAATCTTAGTTCAGAAGAGACTCATTCAAGAATTCCTGGGAAGACGAACATTGTTTATGGGTCTAAACTGTCCTTCTATTACCAAATTATTATTTTATTCATCATTATTCTAGTCCCAGGAGATACAGAGAAACAAGCATCCTCCCATTGTAGAACTTACATAGTTCAGGGACAGACAGACTAAAAGTAAACAGACATATAAGGAAGCAAAATAATTAGCAGTTATAGGTAAGTGCTATGAAGAAAATGTATGGATAATGAAATAGACAGTAGGGATGGACATTTTTAGTTTTGATGGTCAAAAATGGCTTCAAAGATACAATTTTAGAAGAAATGTGAAGGATAAAAAGTGGCCAACACTTTAAAAAAAAACTGGGACAACTTATTCTAAGTAAATAAAACAGCATGGGTCATCACAAAGAAAGTGGAAAACCTTAGCTTGTTTTGAGAAATAAAAAAGCAAGCAGTATTGCTAGAGCACATTGTAGGGATGAGTGGTAAGTGAACATGTGGGAGAGATGCTTCTGCCCAACCTAATGTCCATCTTTGTCTCACATCACAATCTGGTAGTACTTGGACACAAGAAACCCATGTGTATATATACAGAGATATCAAGATTAAGTTGTTGCAAATACAAAAGAAGCAGTAAGATTTGGAAGGCAAAATCAGAATCAAAAAGAATAAAATCAATTGTCTTAGCAGAAACTAAAGGTTTTCTTCATTTCCCTTGTAAGAAATAAAAATAAATAAATAAAATCATTTAGATTCTACACAGTACATCTTAATATCAGCTGTATATAGAATGACTATTTTTTTCTTATATCATAATTTAAATATTTCGGTCTCAACAATTTACTCATATACATTTCCAAAGTAAAGAACCCAAGCCATTCACTCTGTCATTATTTTATTTGTTCATTAAACAAATATTTGCAGAGTGCTAATATATGCCATACAGTGTTAGGACGTAGGACATCATCCCTACAATGTGCTCTAGCAATACTGCTCACTTTTTTATTTCTCAAAACAAGCTAAGTTTTTCCACTTTCTTTGTGATGACTCAAGCTGTTTTGTCTACTTAGAGTAAATTGCCCCAGTTTGTTTTTTTAATAGCTGTAGATGCTGCCTCTGCCATCAACATACCTTATAGCCTAAGGGGTTATACATTGTAAGGTGCAACTTCAATATAATGTGACCAAAACTATGATTGGACAGAGTTAAGCTTTCATAGGAAAGTATTTTATTCTTAACATGTAGGATCAAACTATTAGATGTCAAGTAGGATTGACATCTAAGCTAAATCCTAAAAGTTGAGTAGGATTTAGCCAAATGAAGATAAAGGGGTGAACACTACTGACCTAAATAACTTGTAGAAAACTGTATTACAAACTAATAACTTGAGAAAATTGGAAAACCAGCATGTCACAAGAATGGAAAATTATATCTGGTTGGAAAATAGCATGTAATATGTGATATGTCATGGTGGTAGGGTAGGTTTTTGGGGAAGCAGTAAACAAAATACAAGTAAAAAGAAGCTTGGATAATAGCAAGAGTCCTGATTTTCCAGGGCTTATAAACCATGTTTACATCCTTATCCTTTGCCTAATTGCTTTGGAAAGCCACAGAGAGATTCTGATCAGAAGTATCATATAATCAAATATCTTTTTTTAAAAGACTGCTCTGGCTACAGATTAGAGAATATATTTAAGAATGATAAAATTAGGACAAAGAGTATAGGTGTTTGGATTCAGTGATCTCTTTTTTGGCTATCCAGTTGAAATTATCCTACCAAGAAAGGATACCTTCAAATAAATGTTGCATCACTTGATAAAAAAGCATAACTTGAACAAAGCATATGTCTGGTAAAGTTCATTTTTATATTTATGAAATACAAGAAGCTTTTATTAGTTTTGAATTAGTAAATTCTGTTCAAGGCTGGATAATACAAATACTTACATGAAGGACAATTTGAATTTGTAGGTTTACCATAATAATTGTGGTACACAGATAATCTGCTTCCAAAATGTAGGTTCCTTTTGAATTCCTTTCCACAAGTGAAATTATTCTCCTATATCATTCAGAAAAGAATTCACATTAAAGCAGCACTTACCAACAAACCACAGAGAAATTGAAAATAATACATGGGGGTGGGAGAGGTCACATATACTATAATCACTGTAAGGAACCATAAAATGATGGCATATTTGTAATGATGTGTGCAAATGTCAAGGAAAGTTTTATAAAGAAGCTCAAGACCTCAAAATTGTATAAAATGGAAAACATTGTTCTCTTGTTCTTGCTATCTAAATAGGAGGCTCTTTCTATGATTCTTCCATGCTTATGCACGTGTGAGATGGACTAAAAAGAACTACTGACTTTCTCTCATAACATTATCTTTATATAGTTCCTGAATCTATTATTTTAGAAGACATTGCACTATGCATTTTTTTGGGAGCTCATATCAAGTTGGTTTCAAAGTACCATCTCATAAATAGCAGTACATTTAGAAAGCAACGTTTCACTAAGTGTGGTAGGTCTTTATAGTAGTTGTACATATGACCCAGTATTGCCATTTCTAGGAGTTTTTTCTAAAAGGAAGAACATAATATTTTATCTGTATATGCAATGTTTGTTGATCAGTTATTAGTAAAGATCTGGGGAAATAAATACTTCAAAGTAAGGAATCATTAAATATATTTGTATACATCTATATGATGGACTATAACGAAGTTTTGAAAAGTGAAGATTTAACATTTTAATGAAATCAAAGTATTAAGTAAAAAAGCAAAACAAAAACTGTATATGAATTTAATCTTGGTTTAGAAGTGTATATGCTATTTTAAAAAACCCAATAAATATTTAAACACACATATGTGAGGGTAGGAATCCTCTCTAGGTAAAATATCACACATAGACCCACATTCACTGAATTAAGATCCTAATCTACTAAACATCTTAATTATCTTTTGAACTCTATAGATAAAGCCAAACTGTTCTCAGCCTGCTTTGTTAATATTTTCACACTATAGTTTAAGATATAATACTTAGAGAGTTTTGTAGACTTTTCATGTTTTATTCATGTATTGATAGTATTTTGAAGAAGTACAAAGGCATCTTCATCCTATTTTCCATGTTTACATAGACAATCTTTATTAACACTTTACCCAATTATTTTCTGCTCCATGCATCCTTCTCTTCTTTCTTATGAATACCTACTATTTTCAGTTGTCTCAGACAAGCAATCTTTTCTGCCTACTATTTTTTCAAACTCTACCAATATATTCATTCTTTCAAAAAAATTTTCATCAAGGCCTAATTAACATATAAGTTTCAGATGTACAACATAATGCTACAGTTTTGCATATACTACATAATGTTCACCATAATGTCTAGTTAACATCGATCACCATACATAAGTTTTTTTCTTGTGAGGAAAACTTTTAAGATCTATTCTCTTAGCAATTTTCAAATATGCAATACAGTATAATTAACTATAGTCACCCTGCTATACATTTCATTCTTAAAATATATTTCATTATGGTTTAGTATTATAGAGTCAGATCCAGAAATCCCATCAGTCAAAGTGATATAAACCAAACTATAAAAATCATTATATTATATTACTGTTAATGACATACAAATTGATGACATTTGGACCTAAACTACTCTACTGATGCTATAGAAAGGTTATCTAACTCCATTGTTATGTTGCTCTTCTTGACTTCTGAGTTCTATTGAACTAATATACACAAAACATTATTTGAGAAGAGAATTTTTGTTTAGAAGTTGGTAATCTGCTTCAAATTTTTGCTGTCACCAAATTCTCATCATATGAAATAATTCAGACACAACATGGCATTACATTTCCACCTAAAATTTATCTGCACATTTATGGATAAGATAGATGACATGAAAATTAGATGAACTGGAAACATGCTCCTAAAACCTAACATTTTTATTTCCTTTGAACTCTTTGACTTAAAAAGAGATTTCACTGTCTTCCCTAAAACATTTAAATTTCTAAATCCTTCTGTGAACTCTGCACAAGCACTTGAAATATAAAAATATATAGGTTATACATTATATAGTCAAGAAACCAGTGTCTGGTTTTGGATAACTTGGTCTTTGTTTTTGTCTTATAGTTTTGAAATATCCAAATTTAAATATGAAATCAATTAGCTAATTTTTAAAATTGTAGGATAATTAGCATTGAGGATATGTATGAGGACATATGAGAAAACACCTATATTCATTTTTTAAAGAACACTGCATATACTGAAGTTAATTTCATATAGCTAAATATACATATGGAGCAGCCATACCTAGTTATCTGTATGGCCCTCCCATGGCTCTAGAAGTAAAGCCATTGATGCTTTCTTACTGCTTTTTTTTACATTGTTTCTAAACTATAAGAAACTTGTATTTCCTGTCATTCTAATTTTGAAAACTAAATTGCACTCTGTTCATTTATTCCTTCAAATATTTCTCTCTTATTCTGGCATTCTGATTATGCAAATCTTACAACTTACAATACTGTCCCAAATTTCTTGGATGTACTGTTCTATAATTTTCTTTATGTTTCAAATTTGGACATTACTTAGTTCACTGATACTTTTCTCATTTGTGTCAGGTCTACTGATGAGCCTGTCAAATTTATTCTTGATTTCTGTTACTTTGTTTTTTAACTTCTAGCCATTCTTTTTGGTTCTTTATTGTAGTTTTCATCTCTAAGCTGACATTACCTATCTGATTTTGCATGTTGCCTACTTTTCTCATTAGAGTGTGTGCTGAGATCCCTAAGAACACCTCAGCTTTGATGAATCACTAGGACTCACAGATCCTAGAATACAGTTCAATATGCATGGTTACAGTTTATGTGAAAGAATACAGAATAAAATCAGCAAAGGGAAATGGCACGTGGGAAGAAACCAAGAGAAATCAGGCACAGCTTCTAGGCTGTTGCACAGACATGCTGAATTCTCCTGCAGTGCGTGCAATGACACACACAGAGTACTGTTGACCAGGGAGCTCACCCAAGCTGTAGTGCCCAGGTTCATTCATTGGGGCTCAGTCACATAGGCATGTGTGACTAACCTCAGCGACTCAGATTCTAGCCTTTTACTATAAAATCTATAAAATTGTTCTTTTATAGTAATTTAGAATGATTTGCTGATTTCATCAGCAAATTCAAATCAGAAAATAGAAGTCTACACAATTTCAATGTTTAGAGTAGATTAAGTACTGTTATTATTCAGCTTTTCAGGAGCTAACTGACTCCAATAATATATGTGTAAAATATAAATGTATGCAAATCTAGGTTAAAAGTTAAATTTTGACCCATTTTTTGTTGGCTTCTACACACTCTAAATTGTTAACATCACTGTGTTAGTTCTCCTTGAAAGTATAACTTAAGTTGGAAGGAAAGTTTCTTTATGCATCTGTACCCACAAGTGTTGAGTAGCAGAGGTGACAGTATTGTAGTGTAGACCAGAAAGAGCTCTGTCATTATTAAAAACCCATCATTGGATTAGACAGCTATTTTTCTGATTTTCTTTTTATTTTTGGTGCCAGAAACATCCATGTTTGTATTGGGAAGTATATTGAATTTTCTTGCACCTGTGGCTTTCTAACTATGATTAAGAATCACTTCAAAGCTTTCTCCCTAGCAATCTTTATTTTGAGCACTAATGAGGGTGGTTAAGAACTGGGTCCTCCATAGAACAATTACCTGTTCCCATGAAATAAAATGTTAGAATTGAAATTGAGGGATAACAAATGTATCTTTAAAATCTATCAAGAGGGGTTTATGTTATTGATTGAATTGCTTATCACATTAACTGGTGATTGCTGACAACAAGTATAAAATTAACATAGTATCCTAAATATTTTAAAATATGTAATGGTTTATTACATTAGTAATTTAATCTATATGAAAAGGATTATTACAAACTTCAGTGCAATTTTTAAGCACCTAATATGCACATATAAGCAAGAAAGACAAACAGGGAAATATGCCTTTATTACTTTGCTGATAGCTTGATCTTTCTTTAGTCTAAAAGCATATTCCAGAAGACTGTAGATCTTACTGGTTTAGCAATGCAGCTGAAGAGAATCAACTAAGGCAAGTTGTGGAGGTGTGCGAGTGTATGAATATGTGCGTGTGCATACAGACACCGCAAAAGGCCCATGGGGAATTAGATGATAAACTAGTATGGTTTAAAATAAAGTAAAACTTAATTAGTATTTGAATGTTAAAGAATGTTGATGTGTGATCTCCTGTCTGGTGGTGTGTTGGAACTGGCTTCAACTGGATCACAATATCTGTTAAATTTTCAAGAATTTGCAAGCCATTTGTTGAACTATTGGTAGCTTGAAATTGTCATTGAAGGATGATTTACCCCACAGAAACCAGCAAACACTACAAATTTTGGGACTTTTTTCCCCAGAATGAGGACCTGCCAATACACCATCACCCATTTGCTTCCTTTTCCTCTTCAGTTCAACAACCAGTTGGCTACTAAGAAGGCCTCTGGGTCCCTTACAGAGCCTAACACAGTATGGTTCAGGGGCCATAATGCAGCTATGACCTGTTTTTTTCCTTATTCCTCATGCCCTTCTACATAACCCAGATTTACCCTTCAAGTCTCTGGGCAATATTAGTATAAAACTTGAGCAGGTTTTGCATGGAATCCAGATTTTCACACTCTTTTAAACATAATTTGTATTCTCCTGCCAATGTACAGAATTGACATTTTAAAAATTAAATAATGAATAATGTGAGGGGCATTTGCTTAAAAATTAATATATGTAAGTGCAATCAAGCAGGTAAATCTCAAAGAATTTGTACATCATTAGAAATTAGACATAAGTAAAATGAGCCAATCAATAGTATGCCCTTCCTATGCATATGAAAAGTATTAGAAATAAGCTGTCATCTTGCACATATGAATTTCAAGTCAGATCTAAAGGTAAAGGTTACTCTCTTAGACAATGGCTAGAATTTTAAAATTCCGACATTTCATGTCAGTATCTACAAGCTTCAGCTTATAAAAATTTTCCCTCTAAGTACAATTTTGAACATTTTTTGTATCAAATGCATTTTTATCATGTCCTGTATTATTAAACCCATGAGGAAATTATTTAAATTTCTGCAGATGGTTTGTGTCCAGGAATTGACAAATTGTTTCAATTCATAAATCCAAATATTGTAAATCTTGTTAATCCTATTTGAAAACTGTGATGGTGATCAGGTGGCATTTCTTTTTCCTCTAAAAAATTATATAATAGCACCTTAGGACACTATTTTAATTCAGTGTTTTTTTCCTTTTTTTGTTTCTTTGTTCATTAAGTTAGACTACAGAATGATCCATTTTAGATAATAAGAAATGAGTGCTATGCATCACAACTTGATTGGTCCTGCAGTTGAAAGAAAGAAAAAAATCAGTGATAAGCTTCTAAAGTTATTACCTTAGAAAATCAATTATCTACCGTGAGGTAACGGCAGTGAACAGCTTTCTGGAAAGATGAGAGAAAAGTAGTGAGAGGATTAATGGAGCAGTTAGCACAGTATTGATTAGGCCTCAAACTGGCAAATTTAAGTCTGTATCTTGCTTAAAAGGAGCAAAAGTCAATTTTCCCAAATAATAGTTTAATAACTATTTGATGAGAAAAACTTTGAAACATTGCATCATATTATGTGTTATAGAACCACATAAGTTGGATAAATCAGACACACAAGGACGTACACATATACACTGACAAATAATACAGATGAAAAACTTCCTAGTAGATTTTTAACCTTCTCTTAATAATATGCTAATTATTAGGTGAAACATTAACAAGTCATAATATTAAGTTTTAGGTGCTTAAATAATGAAACAGGGACAAATACTTCTTATACAGACTTTAAAGTACTGGAATTTTGAAACCTATGCTAAGAAGTTTATTTCTAGGAGAAAAAAATAAATTATCAACCTTAAAACATTTTTGATTCAGCTAAACATTTGACATGAAAAATTTCTGAAAGTCCTCCTACATTTGAGGGCATTATATATACTTAGGGTTTATATTGATTCTCATTAGTCAAAATATCAAGAATGATACTATTAACTGAATAAACCCTTGATATTTTATTTCTGTAAGTCCCTAAAATACTAACGTTAAAAGCAAATGATTAAAATAAATTGATGTGCAAGTCCCTGCTGGTGTGTGTAGGTGTGGGTATATAAGTGCTACTTCCAATATATGCAAAAGACAAAAATCATATAATGAATATAAGATCACTTGAATAAATGTACCCACAGTACTCAAGAAACTATGGTGGTCACATTTATGGAGCAGGCCAAGGCTTTATGTCTTGATATCACACTTATAGGAACAACATGACATTTTTAAATCATATGTTTTCCATTTTAATTTAAAATGTTAGTATAGATAAATGTGAATTAGGATTTTAGTCCATTTTTGTTTTCATATATATATATATACATAAGGGTTTTCAAGGTTTTAAAACATTTGTTAATTTTTTTCCAAGGCTGTCTCATTCTATACCGGTTTTTTTCTTTTAAACTTTAATGTTCTTTCCTCAAGCTTTACTATCAAAATCATATTCCCACAAACTGAAGGTAAAAACAAACAAAAGTAATTGTTAAGTTTGAATGAAGACAGATAGTTGCATTTCATATTACACTAATGTAGTGGCTGGATAGATTTAAAATAACATATTATTACTGATAGGTGTGTGTCAACTTGATAAATGAGTTGCATGGGACATATCTTGACTTCTAACATTCTACTTTGACTTGTTTTTATTTGGGATCTCTTTGCCAATCAGTAATTTTCACTCTAGCATTTTGGTTTATAAATTATCAAATAAAAAACAAAAGCCTTCTGGATAGATATACTGTAAGAAGTTACTATTATAGTCTCATTTATGTTTGTAGAATTTACAGGCAAATTCCTATTTAATATTTGAACTATGACCTCTTCATTGATAAAGTAGTAAAGCTTTATATAAACTGGGACTATGATAGTTACATCATAAACATTAGCTGTTTAGAGGTTGTTTTTCAAATAAACCATCTGGCTACATGTCTGCAAGTAACCTAAGAGAAGAAAACATAGTTATATAATAAAATCTAGAAATGAATAGAGTTATAAGGAATATGTTTCATGTTTATAAAAATATGCATAACTTACTGAGTTTTAGCTATTTTCCATTTTGTCTCAGCATTAAAATGACATGATCAAAGATATGTGCTACTTATAAAACTTTAAATCATTGAGTAGGAATAAAATCATAGAAAGTTCATTGGCAGTATTTATATTTTATATCAAGCAACTATAGTATTCAAATGAATAAATAAATCAGCTTGCCCAACACTTAATTCAGTTGCTTAATAAAAACTGGCTTTATTGTTCCTTGTTTATATTTGATCATTAATTAAAGTAGAATTAATTTCTTGTGCTTGATTTAATTTATGTTTACCTGGCATCAAGATAGATTGAAAAAAATAACTGAAATAAAGAATGTAGGAAAAAAATTATAAAATAATTTTCAGTATAAAGTAGTGGCTCTCAGTTATCCCAAAGGAATAAAATCAAGAAAAATAGAATAAATGCCTAATTAAATTATATAGTGACCCAACATTTTTATCATACTACTTGAATAACACAATTCAGAATATTTTTAAATGTCCCTAATCCAGGACTGTTATTCCTTTTGAATGTGATTGCTAAGAAGTCTTAGGATTTATTTCCAGTAATGCTGAGGTCTAATGACAAGTCTGTTTTGTTATGTTTTCTTATTCTAGTGTTTGTTCATTTATTCAACAGTCAAGTATTGAGCAGACACTTCATTGAAATAGTGTCTTAAGGTTTTATCACATAATTTTTTAGGAAAAAAGAAATACCACCTGATCACCAATGTTTATCATCTCAATATGAATTTAAGGCACCAGAAATGAAACAACATTCCTTTAGAGTGGTTATTTAGGAGATAACCAGAAAAGAATACAAATAATGATTTTTGATTCATGTCTTCAGTCTTAAAACATATCAATGTATTAAATAGAAGAATGTGAAATGTTTGGATGGAGGGGATGTGATATGAAATAGAATTTAGATATAATGAGTTAAATATGATAGGAAAGCAATCAAATAGAAATAGCATGAAATAACTGGAATAAAACTTTTTGATGATATGTTATCTGTTATGGGTATTTCCCTTATGAAAACTGAATACTATGTGGTATATGAACATATCTTGGTTGTTTTAGTATTTGTGGTAGGCTGGAAACATAGTAATCTAGAACTAGAAAGATCCATTTCAGCTGAATATACCTTTGTAATTGTGTCTTTATTAGATAAAAAGCTAAACTGCTCTTGTTAAAGGAGATTTGGGCATGTATTTCCATGTACTTAGTTTCACCACTCATTTATGCAATTGCATTTGGGTATTTGTAAAATAGGGCTACCTGTTTTCTGTTGGACAGACAGCAGGCCAAGGTAGTTCTATAAAGTCATGAATTTCCTGTATTTGTAAGTATTTCTCCATGTCAGTAACAACATCAATCTGTAGAAAAGATTTGTTTCCTTTAAGGTACTCACTATTTTCTACTAACTGCAATATTTAAGAAAAGAATAAAAGTTAAACCTGACATATTTAGCTGGAAAAGTGTATTCTCTTTTTAATTAAAACAATCTAGAGTAACATTGGAATCTGACAAATATTCATGTGCTAAATTATAATTGAACCCTCACAGATGCTATGTCAGTGGAACATCTGTTAACACCAGCATTTTTGCATTTTGAGAGCATGAAATATACACATAATACACAATTCAGTGTTTCATAAGGTTTCAAAACAAAGGTTCATATTTATAAGTCATCTGGGAGTACCTTGAACTCCTAACTTTCAGATTTTAATTAAAGATGCAAAGCAGACAATTCATATCTCTTGCTATTTAACAGCAACCACTAGTATATTTAGCACTCGGAAAGATCCCAGAGAGTCTATAAATTAAATTGAATGAAATGTATATATATGTTTACAAAAATAAGAGTGGATACCAAACAATGCATTATTATAACATTATGTAGAACTTAAAGCCCATCCCTTAAATGGTCACAAAATAATACTCCCACAAATTAAAAAAACTAACAGTTTTAGCAACCAAATTCTGATAAGTGTTTTTTAAAATATTGAGCAATTATGGTAAATATTAGTAAAATAAAATTGAATTAGATCATTGAGATTATTATATCCTAAAATTATATGAAATCTCTTTCTGAAAATGCAATACTTTGCTCTCAAAAGCATATAAATTAAAACATTTTAAATTATTTTTCATTAATTATTTTTGAAGTGATTTCTTTAGCCAAAATAAAGGGGTTAAAATTGTTCATATATTGAACTTTTAAATACTAATGCCCATGAATCACTTTCAAATGGAAGTTCAACATGTCCTCTTAGAAGATTTCAGGAACTATCTGGTTGTGTCTGGACATTTTGTCAACAATTGCTTGATTACAATAAACGTGATTTTAGTGGTATTCTGCCATATTGAGAAGGTAAATTTTTATGTAAAAGCATAAATCTTTTGTATTAAATGTTATATTAAATATGGAAATTTAATATATTATTAAATATTTAACAGCTAAAAAATGAAGTAGGTTTTCTTTGGTAATTTTTTAATTTGTATAAACAAAACAAAAATCTGACATTATCAAAAGGAAGAAAGCATTGACCAGGAGGGTTTTGACAGAAATGAATTGATACTTGGAATATGGAAGTATTTCGGACACTATTTGGGAATAGTATTCATAAGAGCCATATGATCTATTTTGTCAAGCAAAGAATCAAAGAAGCATGCTTACGAATATGAATATTAATAGTCATATGGAGGGAGAGGCCAAGAAAGGCAAACTAAAGATTGGTCATGAAGGAATTGGAATCACAAAGGTCAAAAAAGGTGAACCAAGGGAAAAAACAAGCTGCTCTCAGGAATGAGGTGAGCCATAAATCAAGAAGAAGGTGTGAAGCCAATTCTTTCATGTAATAGTAGAGGAAAAGCTACACTTTAAGGAAAATGAATCAGTTTTGTGAACTGTATCTCTATCTTAAGTGTTTATGTATCTCCTGGTTTTGCCTAATACCCTCCTATTCTGTTGCTGTAAGATTCAGTGGAAACTTCTCATCCCTATCCTTGTTATGTATATGTTAGTTGTATGTCACACATGTATCATCTTATGGTAGGACTATGGCTGTCAAAGTCTAAGAGTCTTTAAGGTAGGCCTGAAGTTTGACCAGGGACACTCATCAACAGGAAATAGAAGAAAACAAAGGGAAGTAGAAACATCCTACTTGGTTATAGATTTTTAAGTACCAAATATTTAAGTATAAATGGAGGTGTCGTTTCATTCTCTTTGTGGAAAGAATCAGTGGGTGGTTTATGAAATAGTAACCACGTAGGATGTTGAGGTCAATTTGAGTAAAGGGATTGGATCCATTGTGTGTTGGGATTGTAGTGGGGTTTTTATTGTTTTATTTTATTGTTTAAGTCCTTTGTAAAGAGGGTTTTTAGTGAATTGAGAGACTTGTTCTTCTAAGACAGAACTTCAAAACTTTGTTTTTAAGCCCAGGGTACATCAAAAACAAAGGCCATTTTAATCTATATTTTCCTAAAAGTGTATATCATATACACTTCAGATAGCTTACTAAAGGACTGAAGTTTAGTATCTAGAAAATATTTTGTTCCTGGTGACAAAGTTGAAATCAGTTGTCATCAGTTTTTGTAATAAGTAAAAAAAAGTATGTGAATAGATTTAGGCCAAGAAGGAGCAAGAACCCATTGCTGTAATGAAGTGTATTGGTTTTATGTGCCAGATGTTGAATTAGGACTAAAGATGGAGACAAAAGGCAAACAGTGCTTGGGCTCATGAAATATATTTTCCCCTGAGAGTAGAGGATGAGGAATGACTTCTCATAAATAATGTAGGGAAGAGACTAACCAAGAACTTTCAGAAATATAAATTCCAACTGAAATAATAAATTTCTGGAGATTTTTAGGTCTAGTAGTACATTTCTCTTTAAATTTGAGAGAACTTGACATCACAACACATAAAGAGGGAGAGAATCAAAGCATCTCTGGCCAAATCTACATTTTTGGGGACTGAAAATTATCAGAGGTATGGTAAGAACAAGTGGATTCAATTTTATATGCTGACCCATGTCCTTGTTGTACATTAAGTTGTTACTATTGTTTTAGTAGATTTTCAATCTTAAATTTCACAGGTAAATTAAAAAATCAGACCCCTATACCTTTGAAACATAGTGAGTCACTGTGAGTCTAAAGGAATATGTGAACATACAATTGCTTGTTATAGGCTCCACTTATCTCCTCAACTCAAAAATCAATATTGTGTCCACTAATCTCTTATAAGTCCTAATTTATGAATAGCAGTTTCCCTGGAAGAGGTAGTACAGGTATTAGATATTAGAGATAGATGAGCATGATAGTGAATCCATTTACATTTTTTGTTTTTATATGAAAAAGAATGCTCATTTTTTATGTTATATACCTATTCATTTAAAATCAGTTTTTCTTTTCAGTTTTTCCAGGTCCTCTTTTTTTTATTTTTAATTGAGGTATAACTGACATACATTACATTCATTTCAGGTGTACCACATAATGGTTTGGTATTTGTATATATTGTGAAATGATCACCACAGTAAGTCAACATCCATTAGCATATAGTTACAGAATTAATTTTCTTGTGATGAGAACTTTTAATATCTACCCTCTTAGCAACTTTAAAATATGCAATATAGTATTATTAACTCCAGTTGCCATGCTATACGTTACACCCCATGACATTTATTTTGTAACAGGAAGTCTGCATCTTTTGACTCAATTACCCATTTTGTGTACCCTCTACCCCCACTTCTGGCAACCACCAATGTGTTCTCTGTATCTATAAGCTGTGTACTTTTTTTTTTTTTAGATTTCACATGTAATTGAGATCATATATGTGTTTCTCTCTGATTTATTTCACTTATATAATGTCTTCAGGTTTCATCCATGTTGTTGCAAATGGCAAGATTTCACTTTTATGTCTGATTAATATTCAATTGCATGTGTGTCTATGCACATATACCACATTTTCTTTTTTTGTTTCTTGGCTATAGCAAATAATGCTGCAGTGAACATAAGGATGCATGAATCTTTTCAAGTTAGTGGTGGTGAAGTTTTCTACAGATAAATACCCAAAAGTGAAGTTGTGGGATCATATTGTAGTTACATTTTGAATATTTTGAGGATCCCATTCTCTTTTGCATAGTGGCTGCCACAATTTATACTCCCACTAACAATGAACAAGGATTCCCTTTCCTCCACATCCTCACCAACACTTATTTTTTACGTTTTTGGTAAGAGCCATTCTAAGTGTGAAATATTATCTCATTGTGGTTTTGATTTGTATTTCCTTGATGGGATAAGTGATGGGGAGCACCTTTTCATGTACTTGTTGGCCATCTATATACCTTCTTTGTAAAAATGTCTATTCAGTTTCTCTGCCCATTTTTAAATCAGATTGCTTGTTTTTTTCTGTTGCAGAGTTGTATGAGTTCACTACATATTTTGGATATTAGTCCCTTATCAGGTATTACTTTATAAATATCTTCTCCCATTCAGTAGGTGGCCATTTTATATTGTTGATGGATTCATTTACTGTGCAGAAACTTTTTAGTGTGATGTAGTTCTACTTCTTTATTTTTGCTTTTGGTGTCAAATCCAAAAAATCAGCTCCAAACCAGCAACAAGGAGCTTATTGCCTATGTTTTCTTCTAGAAGTTTTATGTTTTCAAGTCTTATATTCAAGTTTTTAATACATTTTAAGTTAATTTTTGTTTATGATATAAGATTGTGGTCTAGTTTCTTATATTGTAAAGTTTTCCCCACACCATTAATTGAAAAGACTGTCATTTCCACACTGTATATTCTTGGCTCCTTTGTCATAAGTTAATTGACCATGAATACATGGATTATTTCTGAGCTCTCTATTCTATTGCATTGAGCTATGTGCCAGTTTTTATGCAATACAATACTGTTTTGAATATGACAGCTTTGTAATAGAATTTGAAATCAGTAGCATGATGCCTCCACCTTTGCTTTTCTTTCTTATGATTCTTTGACTATTCAGGATCTTTTGTGGTTGTAGTTCCATATACATTTTAGAATTGTTTATTCTATTTCTATCTGATGTAATTGTAAGTGGAATTGTTTTCTTAATTCACCTTCTGTTCATTATTATTATTATATAGAAACACATTTCTGTGTATTGATTTTATGTCTTGCAACTTTACTGAGTTTACTTTTTACTTTCAAAAGTTTGTTGGCAGTTCTTTAGGGTTTTCTATATGTAATACCATTTTATCTGCAAATAATGAGTTTTACTACTTCTTTTCCAATTTGGATGCCTTTTATTTATTTTTATTGACTAATTACTCTGACAAGGAATTGCAATGAATAAAAGTGGAAAAAGTTGGTAACTTTGTTTTGTTTCTGATCTTAGAGGGAGAGCTTTTTAAACTTTTCATCATTGAGTATGATGTTAGCTATGGGATTGTCATATGAGGCCTTTATTATGTTGAAGTACATTTCCTCTCTATACCCATTTATTAAGAGTTTTTATCTTAAATGGATGTTGAATTTTGTCAAATGTTTATTCTGCATCTGTTGAGATGATATGATATTCATCCTTCATTTTGTTAATGTGGTGTATGACGTTGATAGATTTGTGGTTGTTGAACCATCCTTGCATCCCTGGGATAGATTGTACTTGATCACAATGTATGATCCTTTCAATGTATTGTTGAATACAGTTTGCTAATATTTTGTTGAGGATTTTTCTATCCATGTTCATCAGAGAGACTGATCTGAAATTTTATTTTCTTTTGTCATCCTTGACTGTTTTTGGTATCAGGGTAATGCAGGCCTTATAAAATGAGATTGGAAGTGTTCTCTCCTGTTCCATTTTTTTGAATTTGAGAGGGATATTTTGGAGCTTGAGGATTGTTAATTATTCTTTGAATGTTAGGTAGAGGTTACTAGTGAAGCTGCCTGGTCCTGGAATTTTGTGGTGAAGTTTTTGATAACTAACTCATACTCCTTATTAGTAATCTGTTCAGATTTTCTATTTCTTCATGATTCAGTTTATAAATTGTAGGTTCTAGGAATTCATCAGTTTCTGCTAGATTGTCAGATATTGACATATAATGGTTTACCCTCAAAATACTTTGTATTTCTGTGGTATCTATTGTAATGTCTCCTCTTTTATTTCAGATTTTACTTATTTGAATACTCTGTTTATTCTTGGTGATTCTGGTTAAGGGCTTGTCAATTTTGTCTTTTGAAAAAACTAGATCTTATTTTCATTGATCTTTTCAATACTCTTATTAGTCTTTATTATATTACATTTATTTCTCCTCCAATCATTTTAATTCCCTACTTCTAGTAATTTTCTCCTTTGTTCTTTTTCTACTTCCTTTGGGTATCCAGTTAGGTTGTTTGAGACTTTTTTGTTTCTTGAAGTAGGCATTTATTGCTTTGAACTTCTGTCTTAGATCTGCTTTCACTGCATCCCACAAATTTTGATATGTTGTATTTCCATTTTTCATTTCTCTTAAAGTATTCTTTGATTTCTCTTTTGAGTGTTTCATTCTCTTGACTCATTGGTTGTTCAATAACATATTGTTTAATCTCCACATAATTGTGAATTTTCCAGTTTTCTTCTTGTAAGTGATTTCTAGTTGTTTTTTACCATAGTGGTCAGAAAAGATGCTTGATATAATTGCAACCATCATAAATTCATTATAACTTCTTTTGTAGCCTAATATATGATATGTCCTGGTAAATATTCCCTGTGCACTTGAGAAGAATGTGAATTCCATTGTTATGTAAATATTGTGTATGGTTAATTATAAATTGATCACATAAGGTACACCCTAGTTAATCAGTGTAATCTCAGTACTATGAAGAAGATATTTTATTTGCATTATAGTAAACTTAATATTAATTTGAAAACATATTCTAGATATAACTTATATTTTAAAATATCCCTTTATGTTCCTTACATATTCAACCTCTTAACAGTTTGTGTATATGTGTTTAAATACACACATATGTATGTAACTGGATATAAATGTTAATTGTGAAAATTATTTTATTTATTAAGTAGAACTATCAAATATTTGACAGTAAAGTATTTTAAAAATAATTTGGTATTTATTTTTAAAATAGAATGATAAAATTATTATTAAAACCATATTATAAACCACCTATAAGAAAATTATCCTTGAATTCACAAATCTCTTTTGCTTTTTAACTGTTAATACCAGGCACAAGATAACAATGATTTCAATATAATATAATGCTAATTTTGTATAACTGTTTGGGATATTAGCATTTATATCAAAATAAGTCTTGAACAATTCTTTAAATTATGTATTTCCCTGTTAGCTATAAATATTTCAAGAAGTCCTGTTTGGAAACTTCATATCTTATAAGAATATTAGCCTTTCAACATATTCATAAGTTGAAACCCCCCCCATATCTGTATCAATTGCACATATATAAAAAATAACAGTATAAAGAAAAATGCATTAAAAGAAAATGTTTTCCAAAACACATTATATTCTCACTACTAACAAAAAACTTTTAAAAATGTTTAAAAAGATATTTCTTTATGATTTTGAGATTTTGGAAGCTCAAAAACTAAATTAAAATTGGCAAATAGGAGGGCAGAGCCAAGAAGGCAGCCTGAGTAGGACAGTGGGAATCTCCTCCCAAAAACATATATATTTTTGAAAATACAACAAATACAACTATCCCTAAGAGAGATCAGAAGACACAGGTTAACAGCCAGACTACATCCACACCCGCGAGAACCCAGCGCCTGGTGAAAGGGGTAAGATACAAGCCACAGCCCAGTGGGACACGAGGCCCCTCACCCCAGCTCCTGGCGGGAGGAGAGGAGTCGGAGTGGGGAGGGAGAGGGAGCCCAGGACTGCTGAACACCCAGCCCTAGCCATCTGCACCAGAGAGCAGACACACAGTGCATGCATGGGGTGCCGGAAACTAGGGAAGCAGGACAGTAAGACCTGTGAGCAGGTCCCGCATCCGGCGCCCCTGGGACAAAGAAAAGCGAGTGCTTTTTGAAAGTCTTAAAGGGACAGGGACTCCACAGCTGGACAGAAGCATCCCGGGTCACAGTCCAGCAAATTGAAATTCCAGGGAACTCCGGGCACACTAACCCCCTGGGCAACAGCTCTGAGACCCCTCACAGAGGTAAACAGCCGAAAAGCCCCCCATCCATTACCCCTTCCGGGCCCCGCCATAGCAGAGGAGCAGCCTGAGGCTGCGCACGCCCACAGCAAGGGAGCTTCCTCCATTACCGGCCCAGCAAGATATAGAGACCCAGTCTACACGCAATTACCCAACACAAGCCACTAGGGGTCACAGTTGTCCCAGTAAAGAAAGACCAGGAGCAATTGGAAAAAGTCTAGGCTCTCCCAGCTGACAGACGTATGGATAGCATACCACAGCACCTGTCAACATGAAAAGGCAAAAAAATTTGATCCAGACAAGACTAACCCAGACAGCTTTGACAACTTCTACATCTTCCCCTGAGAAGGAACCTGGGGAGATAGATTTAACCAGTCTTCCTGAAAAAGAACTCAAAACAAAAGTCATAACCATACTGATGGACTTGCAGAGAAATATGCAAGAACTAAGGAAGGAGAATACAGAAATAAAACAATCTCTGGAAGGAATTCAAAACAGAATGGACAAGATGCAAGAGACCATTAATGGACTAGAAAACAGACAACAGGAACACAGAGAAGCTGATGCAGAGTGAGATAAAAGGATCTCCAGGCATGAAAAAATTCTAAGAGAAATGAGTGACCAAACAAAAAGGAATAATGTACACATCATATGGATACCAGAAGGACAAGAGACAGGAAAAGGGATAGAAAGTGTCTTTGAAGAAATAATTGCTGTAAACTTCTCCAAACTAGGGGAGGACATGGCCTCTCAGACCACAGAGGTACACAGAACTCCCATGACAAGGGATCCAAGGAGGGCAACACCAAGACACTTAATAATTAAAATGGCAAAGATCGAAGACAAGGACAAAGTATTAAAGGCAGCCAGAGAGAAAAAAAAAGGTTACCTACAAAGGAAAACTCATCAGGCTATCATCAGGCTTCTCAACAGAAACCTTACAGGTCAGAAGAGAATGGCATGATATACTTAATCCAATGAAACAGAAGGGCCTCGAACCAAGACTACTGTATCCAGCACGATTATCATTTAAATATGAAGGAGGGATTAAACAATTCCCAGAAAAGCAAAAGTTGAGGGAATTTGCCTACCACAAACCACTTCTACAGGGCATCTTACAGGGACTGCTCTAGATGGGAGCACTCCTAAAAAGAACACAGAACAAAACACCCAACATATAAAGAAGGGAGGAGGAGGAATAAGAAGAGAGAGAAATAAAGAATCATCAGACTGTGTTTATAATAGCTCAACAAGTGAGTTAAGATAGACAGTAAGATAGGAAAGAAGCTAACCCTGAACCTTTGGTAACCACAAACTTAAAGCCTGCAATGGCAATAAGAACATACCTTTCAATAATCACCCTAAATGTAAATGGACTGAATGCACCAATCAAAAGACACAGAGTAATAGAATGGATAAAAATGCAAGACCCATCCATATGCTGCTTACAAGAGACTCACCTCAAACCCAAAGACATGCACAGACTTAAAGTCAAGGGATGGAAAAAGATATTTCATGCAAACAACAGAGAGAAAAAAAGCAGGTGTTGCAATACTAGTATCAGACAAAATAGACTTCAAAATAAAGAAGGTAACAAAAGATAAAGAAGGACATTACATAATGATAAAGGGCTCAGTCCACAAGAGGATATAACCATTATAAATATATATGCACCCAATACAGGAGCACCAACATATGTGAAACAAATACTAACAGAATTAAAGGAGGAAATAGAATGGAATGCATTCATTTTGGGAGACTTCAACACACCACTAACTCCTAAGGACAGATCCACTGAACAGAAAATAAGTAAGGACACAGAGGCACTGAACAACACACTAGAACAGATGGACCTAATAGACATCTACAGAACTCTACATCCAAAAGCAACAGGATACACATTCTTCTCAAGTACACATAAAATTGGCAAATAATTTGTTAGACACTGCTGACCATGTTCAGCAGTTGAATAAGAATTTTCATTGTTTGGCCAAGTTATAGATTCTAGGAAAGCGTTTTTAAAAAACATATTGCTAGAACAGTTTCTTTAATTACTTATTATTATGTCCCAAAGGGTTATTGAAATAATTAAATGTCTTTTTGCTTTAATCCTCAGACATCTATACCTAGAAAGACATCAGAATTCTATTTCAAGTCCAACAGCATATTAAATCATTGCTTTTATTTTATTTGCTTGCCCCAATATGTCTTGTTAAACAAAATAAAATCATAGTTAATCTGATTGAATAACCATTTAGAGAAAGGAAAAATCAGTGAATATAATGGTTATGCAAGTATCAATAGCAATGGAACAAACAGGATGGTAGTTAAAGTTTGTTAAAGAACCATGAGGATGTATTTCTCCCTGATACACTTCAATTGAATATTCATTATAGAATCAGAGGAAAAAGTGAAATAACAGAATTATTGACTATATACAAAAAACAGTGGGCTACTTTGTTATTTTTCTCCAACTGATTTTGAAGTTTCTTACCAAGTACATTGAAAATTTATTTTAAAAATGATGGAGAAGCAACTAATAAAAATGAAAAAGATGCTGGAATAATAAATGTTTTTATAGTATAAGGTGAGGAGGTCAGTACTAATTAGAGCCAGATTTTACCAATAACTAATTATCTAAATTATTGTTAATGACTAACATTTTCAGTGGTTAAAGAAGAGAAATGTTGAGATTAACCCAAATTGTTTGCCAGAAACTGATGAAGAACTAGTTGAAGTGTTGAGCCTTGAAAGTAAAAGTAATTTTTACTTTCTTTAAAAATCCCCTTTCATTCTCCTTCAGGAAAATGATACAAATAAAACTTGAGATTATTTCATTACTGATATTAACTGTATTACTCCATTGCCACACTCCTAGATCCATGGTTTAAGAGTATGTTTTTCCTCAAGTGATTATTTAAGGAAATGAGTGTATGTAAAAGCAAGAGATAGGGCAAAAAATCATGGTGTGTCTTAGAAATAGTCAAATTTGTGTTCTTTAGCTTTGCATAATTCCTCAGTTTGTGCTTCACTGAACTTGGATATCATCATCCTCATCACCCAATCTTCAAGGACAGGAATTGGAAAATAGTATTTATCTTAGCTGCTATTAGAGAAGAAGATAAATGTAATGACTTCTTACCAGCATCCTTTCAGCAATATCTCTGATATGATAAAATGAACCAGACCATTCCTCACTCTTTTAAAACAGCAAATGAACATAAACAAATGTTTACAGCACAAATGTGCAGTATAAAGACCACTGAAAGAATCTAGCAGATTCCTCTGCAGAAAAACTCTTGTTCAACAAGTTCAAATTATTAAAAATATATCTAGCTAAGCTTTAGGTATAAAATTATAATATTACCTCAAATTAAATTTAGATTTATTTTTGTATTCCAAAAATTCAGTCTATACTGTTGATATACTGATAATGATAGATCATTGACTTTAACCCTCAAACACTTAGCATTTGGCCCAAATATGTATTTGGCACACTTCTACATATATGATATCTTATTGAAACCTCTATTCCTGTTATCCTAAAGAATTACATTTCTTCTTTGCTGGCACATAAGATCTATATAATTTTAGTTATCAAGGTGATGTATTCATAATAGGAAAGTTGAAATGACCAGACTTGAAAATACTTAGGAAAGACTGGATTCTTCTGTGCTTAATGGAAAAATATTACAACATACATAGAACTCACAAAGGAAGGATATTAGTGTTCTCTCAGATGTTAAGCCAAAGGTGAAGTGAAGCATGCATTGGTAACCTCATTGCTTTCAAAGGTACCAAAGTCTTAACAACATGTATAACTGTTTTACCACTTAGACAGAAAGTATGGTTTATACCAGGTGACCTTGAAAAGCATCTTGAATTATTTTGGTCATAGAAATTGTTCATGAATAAAACAGAACAATTAAAGTTGGAATTTTTTGTGTTATGTCTTACCTTTCTCTCTAATGTTCAGGAAGAATAATTACAAAATTCATTAATAATTAACATTGCTGAATTTCCCTAAATACAAATGTCTGCATTCATTGTTGGAGTGCAAGTTGCCTTCAATTTAATAAACCCAAAGAATATATAATAGAGGAATTATTCATACCTTTCATCCATCTGTATACTGGTACTTATTGGACAATCTAGCAAGAAAAGGCTGTACAGCTTATTATATAATTCACAACAGTGAATTAAATTATATCAAAATTTACAAAGAATGAAGGGTATTTTCCTGGGAAAGCAAAATCTAATATTAAAACACTTTAATCACTTAGAAAAAGAATATTAAAATAATTTTACCAAATATTTTTAATTATAAATCTATTTTGCTTATGCTTATTTCATGTTCTCTGTAAGTCTGGCAAGCCCTTTTCTGACTGGTAGTCTTTTCAGACGACCTTTGATTCCTTGCCATGGGCTGCTTGCAGTGTCTGTAGTGATTTCGTGATTATACTCACACACACACATACGTGCATAAGTAAGCTCTCACTTTTGGACCATCTTTAAAACAAACCATCCCTATTTTAAGACATCTTCACTATTACAATAATAGCAGTAGATGAACTATTCTGAAGAAAGTTAAGTAAGCCAAATTAGAAATAAGGAACTGGAAAGAGAAGAGATCTAAAACTATTTTTATGGCTGGAATAGGGTACAGCATTCTTTTCATTTATTTTTTATATTTTTAATAATGCATGATAAAATAAGTATAGAAGCATATGTAAAGCACACTAAAGTCTTGGAATCTCAATCTTGCATTTGCTAACAGTAGACATTTAAGATTTGAATGGAAGAAGAAAATAAATCTTGAAAGATGCATAAGATCAAAGAAAGGATCTACATATATGACACATACGGCTTTTGCTTATGAAGTCCATTGTGTCCTAAATGGAGTTACGTGGGTTATTTAGAAAATGGAACTAAACTTTTCTAATCTTAGTTATCAGCAGAAATGTTGGTTCTTGTCCGTATGTGAAACTGGAAGGGGTGATTCCACCAGTATACTAGAAATGGAATGAAGGTCCTTATAGTTAAGTTTTTTTTTTTTTTTTATGGTGGATGCAGTCGTGAGAAAGAATACAGAAAGATCCCTTCTATATGTGCCCAGTTTACTCCAAGGGTTTCTTTTTTAATTAAGGTATTATTGATATACACTCTTATGAAGGTTTCTCATGAAAAAACAATGTGGTTACTACATTTACCCATATTATCAAGTTCCCACCCATACCCCAATGCAGTCACGGTCCATCAGTGCAGCAAGATGCCATTGATCCACTATTTGCCTTCTCTGTGCTACACTGTTCTCCCTGTGATCTCCCACACCATGTGTACTAAACATAATACCCCTCAATCCCCTTCTCTCTCCCTCTCCACCTACCCTCCCACACCCCTCCCCTTTGGTGACAACTAATTCCTTCTTGGAGTCTCTGAGTTGGCTGCTATTTTGTTCCTTCAGTTTTGCTGCTTTGTTTTACTCCACAAATGAGGGAAATCATTTGGCACGTGTCTTTCTCCGCCTAGCTTATTTCACTTAGCAAAATGTCCTCCAGCTCCATCCATGTTGTTGCAAATGGTAGGATTTGTTTCTTTCTTATGGCTGAATAGTATTCCATTGTGTACATGTACCACCTCTTCTTTATCCATTCATCTCCTGATTGACACTTAGGTTGCTTCCATATCTTGGCTATTGTAAAAAGTGCTGTAATGAACATAGGGGTGCATATGTCTTTTTCAATCTGAGAAGTTGCCTTCTTTGGGTAACACCAAGGGGTGGGATTCCAGGGTAAAATGGTACTTCTATTTTTAGATTTTTGAGGAACCTCCATATTGCTTTTCACAATGGTTGAACTAGCTTACATTCCCACCAGCAGTGTAGGAGGGTCCCCCTTTCTCTGTAGCCTTGCTAGCATTTGTTGTTCTTAGACTTTCCAATGCTGACCATCCTTACTGGTGTGAGGTGATATCTCATTGTGGTTTTAATTTGCATTTCTCTGATGACAAGCGATGTGGAGCATCTTTTCATGTGTCTGTTGGTCATCTGAATTTCTTCTTTGGTGAACTGTCTCTTCATATCCTCTGCCCATTTGTTAATTGGGTTATTTGCTTTTTGGGTGTTGAGGCATGTAAGTTCTTTATATATTTGGATGTTAACCCCTTGTCAGATATGTCATTTACAAATATATTCTCCCATACTGTAGGATGCCTTTTTGTTCTGCTGATGGTGTCTTTTGCCTTACGGAAACTTTTTAGTTTGATATAGTCCCATAAGTTTATTTTTGCTCTTATTTTCCTTACTCAAGGAAATTTGTTCAGGAAGAAGTTGTTCATGCTTATATTCAGCAGTTCTGCCTATGTTGTATTCTAAGAGTTAATGGTTTCATGACTTACCTACAGGTCTTTGATCAACTCCAAGTTTACTTTTGTGTATGGGGTTAAACAATAATCCAGTTTCACTCTCTTGCATGTAGCTGTCCTGTTTTGCAAACACTAGCTATTGAAGAGGCTGTCATTTCCCCATTGTATGTTCATGGCTACTTTATCATATATTGATTGACCATATATGGTTGGGTTTATATCAGGACTCTCTAGTCTGCTCCATTAGTCTATGGGTTTGTTCTTGTGTCAGTATCAAATTGTCTTATTACTGTGGCTTTGTAGCAGAGCTTGAAGTTGGGGAGCATAATTCCCCCTGCTTTATTCTTCCTTCTCAGGATTTCTTTGGCTATTCGGGGTCTTTTGTGGTTCCATTTAGAACAATTTTCTCTAGCTCATTGAAAATTGCTGTTGGTATATTGATAGGATTGCATTGAATCTGTAGATGGTTTTAGGCAGGATGGCCATTTTGACAATATTAATTCTTCCTATCCATGAGCATGGGATGTGATTCCATTTATTGGTAACTTCTTTAATTTCTCTCATGAGTGTCTTGTAGTTTTCAGAGTACAGTTCTTTCACTTCTTGGTTACGTTTATTCCTAGGTATTTTATTCCTTTTGATGCAACTGTGAATGGAATTGTTTTCCTGATTTCTCTCTCTGCTAGTTCTTTGTTAATGTATAGGAATGCCACAGATTTCTGTGTATTGATTTTGTATCCTGCAACTTTGCTGAATTCAGATATTAGACCTAGTAGTTTTTGAGCCAATTGTTTAGGGTTTTTTACATACAATATCATGCCATCTGCAAACAGGGAGAGTTTAACTTCTTCCTTGCCTATCTGTATGTCTTTTATTTATTTGTGTTGTCTGATTGCCATGGCTAGGACCTCCATTACTATGTTGTATAGAACTGGGGAGAGTGGGCATCCTTGTCTTGTTCCTGATCTTAAAGGAAAAGCTTTCAGCTCCTTGCTGTTAAGTATAATGTTGGCTGTGGGTTTGTCATATATGGCCTTTATTATGTTGAGGTACTTGCCCTCAATACCCATTTTGTTGAGAGTTTTTTTCATGAATGGAGGTTGAATTTTGTCAAATGCTTTTTCAGCATCTATGGAGATGATCATGTGGTTTTTGTTGATGTGGTGGATGATGTTGATGGATTTTCAAATGTTGTACCATCCTTGCATCACTGGAATAAATCCTACTTAATCATGATGGATGATCTTTTTGGTGTATTTTTTAATTTAATTTGCTAAATTTTGTTGAGTAATTTTACATCTATGTTCATCGGGGATATTGGTCTGTAATTTTCTTTTTTTGTGATGTCTTTGCCTGGTTTTGGTATTAGAGTGGTGCTGGCCTCGTAGAATGAGTTTAGAAGTATTCCCTCTTCTTCTACTCTTTAGAAAACTTTAAGGAGGATGGGTATTAGGTCTTCACTAAATGTTTGATAAAATTCAGCTGTGAAGCCATCTGGTGCAGGAGTGTTTTTCTGATGTAGGTTTTTGATTACCAGTTCAATTTTCATTGCTGGTAATTGGTCTGTTCAGATTTTCTGTTTCTTTCTGGGCCAGCCTCGGAAGGTAGTATTTTTCTAGAAAGGAGTCCATTTCTTCTCGGTTATTCAGTTTGTTAGCATATAATTTTTCACAATATTCTCTAAGAATTCTTTGTATTTCTATGGTGTCCATAGTGATTTTTCCTTTCTCATTTCTGATTTTGTTTATGTGAGTAGAAAAAACAGTCTTCATAAGTCTGGCTAAGGGTTTATCTATTTTGTTTATTTTCTCAAAGAACTAGCTCTTGTTTTCATTGATTGTTTCTATTGTTTTATTCTTCTCAATTTTAATTATTTCTACTCTAATCTTTATTATGGCCCTCCTTCTACTGACTTTGGGCCCCTTTTGTTCTTCTTTTTCTAGTTTCGTTAATTGTGAGTTTAGACTGCTTAAATGGGATTGTTCTTCTTTCCTGAGGTAGGCCTGTATTGCAATATACTTTCCTCTTAGCAAAGCCTCTGCTGCGTCCCACAGATTTTGAGAGATTCAATTATTGTTGTCATTTTTCTCCATATATTGCTTGATCTCTGTTTTTATTTGGTCCTTGATCCATTGGTTATTTAGCAGAATGTTGTCAAGTCTCCATGTGTTTGTGGTATTTTTCATTTTCTTTGTGTAATTTATTTCTAGGTTTATACCTTTGTGATCTGAGAAACTGGTTGGTACAATTTCAATCTTTTTGAATTTACCAAGGCTCTTTTTGTGGTCAAGTATATGATCTATTCTTGAAAATGTTCCATGTGCACTTGAGAAGAATGTGTGTTCTGCTGCTTTTGGGTGTGGAGTTCTGTAGATGTCTGTTAGGTCCATCTATTCTAATGTGTTGTTCAGTGCCTCTGTGTCCTTACTTATTTTCTGTGTGGTTGATCTGTCCTTCAGAGTGAGTGGAGTGTTGAAGTCTCCTTAAATGAATGCATTGCATTCTATTTCCCCCTTTAATTCTGTTAGTATTTGTTTCACATATGTAGGTGCTCCTGTGTTGGGTGCATAGATTTTTATAATGGTTATACCTTCTTGTTGTATTGACCCTTTTATCATTATGTAATGTCCTTATTTGTCTCTTGTAACTTTCTTTGTTTTGAAGTCTATTTTGTCTGATACAAGTACTGCCACTCCTGCTTTTTTCTCCCTAGTGTTTGCATGAAATATGTTTTTCCATCCCTTCACTTTTAGTCTGTGTATGTCTTTGGGTTTGAAGTGAGTCTCTTGTAGGCAGCATATAGATGGGTCTTGTTTTTTTATCCATTCAGTGTTTCTATGTCTTTTGATTGGTGCATTCAGTCCATTTACATTTAGGGTTATTATCGATAGGTATGTACTTATTGCCATTGCAGACTTTAGATTCGTGGTTACCAAAAGTTCAAGGTTAACTTCCTTACTATTTAAGAGTCTAACTTAATTCACTTAATATGCTATTACAAACACAATCTAAAGGTTCTTTTCTTTTTCTTCTCCTTTTTCTTCCTCCTCCATTCTTTATATATTAGATATCATATTCTGTACTGTTTGTCTATCCCTTGATTGACTTTAGGGATAGTTAATTTAATTTTGCATTTGCTTAGTTATTAGCTGTTCTACTTTCTCTACTGTGGTTTTATTACCTCTGGCAACACATTTAAACCTTAGGAACACTTCCATCTATAGCAGTCTCTCCAAAATACAGTGTAGAGATGGTTTGTGGGAGGTAAATTCTCTCAGCCTTTGCTTATCTGGAAATTGTTTAATCCCGCCTTCAAATTTAAATGATAACCTTGCCAGATAAAGTCATCTTGATTCCAGGCCCTTCTGCTTCATTGCATTAAGTACCTCATGCCACTCCCTTCTGGCCTGTAAGTTTTCTGCTGAGAAGTCTGATGATAGCCTGATGGACTTTCCTTTGTATGTGATCTTATCTCTATCTCTGACTGCTTTTAGTAGTCTGTCCTTATCCCTGATCTTTGCCATTGTAAATACTACATGTGTTGGTGTTGTCTTTTTTGGGTCCCTATGTTGGGAGATCTGTGCATCTCCATGGCCTGAGAGACTGTCTACTTCCCCAGATTGGGGAAGTTTTTAGCAATTACCTCCTCAAAGACATTTTCTATCCCTTTTTCTCTCTCTTCTTCTTCTGGTACCCCTATAATGCAAATATTGTTCTGTTTGGATTGGTCGCACAGTTCTCTCAACATTCTTTCATTCTTAGAGATCTTTTTTTCTCTCTGTGACTCAGCTTCTTTGTATTCCTCTTCTCTAGTTTCTATTTCCTTTATCATCTCCTCCACTGTACTGAATCTGCTTTTAATACCCTCCATTGTGGGGGAGGAGCTTGAGTCCTGCCGGGCCACAGCTTTGGTACATTACCCTCTTCCATGAGGTCTGCTCTTTTCTCCAGGTGTATGAAGTCTGGCACAGTCCTCTTTCCTGTTGCTCTTTCAGAATTAGTTGTATTAATTGTATTTTTGTATTATATGTGATTTTAGAATGAAGCCTCTGTCTCACCTCTCATGCTGCTATCTTTAATCCAATTATCCTATAGTTAATTTTTTTGTAACCAAGTTACTATGAATCTATAGGAAAGAACAATATGAATTGGAGTTTACAATTCTCAAAATATTCAATAGATTTTCAAAAATTATACATAGAATATATATCTGTACTTCAGGGTATTAGGATTTCTTTTCTTGAAAATGAGTAAGTAGTATTTAAAATTTGATATTAACATCCTTAATTACAAAATTCCCTTTATTTTCCATTATATTTCATCTTATTTTACATATTTTAATACTTCATTCAATTTTATATTTCTTAGATAGAGAACTTTCAATCCACAATATACTCATCTCTTTAACTTATCTCACAAATTAGTATCACTATTTAAACAGTTGCTCATGCAAAAGAAAATATTGAGTCATTTTTTTGATTCCCAAAACATTTCCAAATGTAGCCTTTTCTCTGTGCTGTCCAGTTGAAATTCTCTGTGATGGTGGCATACTCTATATTTGTTCTGTCCAATATGGTAGCCAGCTACTCGTGCCTACAAAGCTCTTAAAATGTAGGTATTGTAAACGAGGAACTGAATTTTTAATTTTATTGAAGTTAAACTTAAATAGCCACATGTGGCTATTGGTGACCATATTAGACAGTGTAGCTCTAAACAGATATAACCAACTGTCTAATTTGTATCTTCTGTGAGATATGATATAAAATATCAAATTGAATATCCGCTGGATTCAGGGCTCCTGATTTTCTAGGCTCACCTACCATCTTGGTTCCTCTCACTTTTCTATATGAAATTGCCATTGCCATTCTTTATCTCTTTGCATTATTAACATTTGATGGTGCTATTACTATTTTACACTCTATTTAGTGTATTATATGTTTCTGGCCTGTATCCTTGATCATAATGTAAGAAACATTGAAGAAGAGATCTTACCTATATTCATCACCACTCTATCCAGAGCCTAAATAATGTTATCATACAGTAATCCTTCAGTATCCCATGAATGAATGAATAACACACATTTTTAAAAGAAGAATCATAGTACTAGAGTCATAGGACAACAGTGATGAAGTGAAAGGTGAGATGTTTATAGTTAGATGTTAATTGTATTGGGTCTGACTTTTATGAATAATCAGTTTATCCTCAAGAAAAAGACTAATTTAGCCTTAGTTCCTTTTTGGGTATAAATAGATTATAAAAATACTTAACTTGGTAAAGTTATTTTAGTGCAGAATGATATAAAACTTGTGTATGGAATATAGTTTAGAAATGTTGACCATCATAAGAATGGTAGCAATAATTATAATTTCAGTTTTAACTTTGACGTGTTGAATATCCTTGGCCAAGTTTCTTACATTTCCTGGGATCTCTTTATTCATCTGCTCCATGACACAGTTGGGTGTTTTCATCTCTGTTTTTAGAACTAGCAAGCCTTTTGAAAAGGAATTCATTCTGTACTGCATATTTCAAATATACTAAAAGTGTGGCAAGTATGAATATACAATAAAATACAAACTTTTCATCCCCCATTAGGTATCTTTAATCAGTCAGTATTTTAGAAAATTGGCATTTCTCTAACTTCTCAGATTGAAATGCCCTAAGGAATCATGAAATTAATTATTTAAAATAACCAATTATTACATAAGTTCATTGTACTGATTTCAGATTTCAGACTTTTGGCATTATCCAGTTTTCCTTAGAGATTTTTGTCATATTTGCCTTTTGAAAATTTTGTCTGCTTGATAAATTTAATTTATAAAAGAAAAAGGCAGGAAGACTTAATGGTATCTGAGTTCAATTTGGAAGAGATTTTAATGTTATTTAATTTTTACTGGCATCTATATAACAGCATAACAGTGCCAACAGATCAAAAGTAAATGGCCCAAATTTCTGACGCACGATGTGTGTTACATTCAGAAAGCAATGAAAGGAAAGTACATTTGGAGGAAAAAGATAATGACTTTGCCTTGGACTGAGCAGTAGAAACCTTAACTGCTGTGCATGTCCATTAATCATCAAGTTACAGTAGCAGGATCTGGCAGTTGGGCAGAATAGACTATTTGCATTAAAAATATGTCGATTTCAAATGCAATAAAAACAAAAAAATCAATAATAATATATTTAAATTCAAGCAGTCATCACAGCACTGCAATAGCAATCAATCATATTTACCAAGGCCACATATGTAATAATTCTCCTGATCCCTATGTAATTAGTAGCTTTGCCTCTTGAATTATCAACAGCTCTCGTGGCTTATGCTTCATACTTGCTTAATAAGCATCTGCAATCAATAATCTTGCCACAGAGTAAGAGGCAACCAGCCAGCCAGGCCCAGGGTGTAAATGCTGCAGAACTGATCATTACATCGGTATGAACAACAAGGAGGTGGCTGTGCTAATGGGAGAGGCATGCAGTTAGCAGTCAATTTAGAAAATCTATTTACTGGAATGTGTGGGCCTTACCATGGCTGGTGGTGTCTCAGCTCTGAGGAACAGTCACCCGAGAACACGTCTCCAGATCCTTCCCAGAGATGCTTTTATGGTGATCATCTCCTGAAGCTGTCTTCTATATCTTGATAGCAACATAACAATCCAGTCTACCTGAAATGCTTTTTATCCAATTGGAATAGCAAACAATTACTTTTTTCATACATATGGTATGTGATGGAGAACAGGAATTTATATGCAAATTTGACTATTGGTGACACCTTGATGACCAGAGTTTAAGGACCAATTGTAGTTGTAAAAAATTTTTAAAAACGCCTATTAATGCCGTTCACATGAAAAATAAAATTAAAAATCCCAGTAGAGAATGTGCATTATATGGATAGAAATATTATACTGCTTATTGTATTCAGTCTGTTGACTTATAAATACTCTCACATTTTCACCAAAGGGACTGTTGGAAATGCAGTCATATCTAATTTTTAACCTATTAAATGTTAACTATGTTCATTATTGATATTATTTAAAATGTATTTATCCATAACTTAGGAGACTTTGCAAAATATATAAAAAATACTGCTTTTCGTCATTTGTATTAAATGGATATCACAGGGAAGTAATCACTTAAAAATTAAGGCTTAGGTGTGCTTTTTTTATATTCTTATTTAAAAGTGAAATTATTGAAATTACAGAATTACATTTTAAGTGAGTTTTAATATAGTTCAGTATTGTGAAATGAGTTGACTAGTACAGAATTAGAAGGTGGCCCCAGGTATTGGGTGGAATTTCTTTGAGAAATGAGCTCACCTGAGAGGAATGGTCTCTTACTGGCTGATACTAAAGATCTTCTCAGGCTCCTGTCTCAGCCTTCACCAAGGTAGGGCTGAGGGTGAGAGCCTGTGTGGCCGCAAGTTGAAGGATCGGGAAGTGGTGCCAAGTCTCACCACCAGGAATAAAACTAATGATACAAGTAAATTAGGGCGAGTAGTTATCATTACCACTGATGTCATAGCACTAGCAGGATATCAAGTTTTTTAAAGTGATCAAGGTATCCAGTAGTTTCTAGAATGGTAACTGCCTTTTTTTGTTAGCCTTACGCCTTTTCATAATTCTTCATAGTGTTCAGTAATGTTTTATTTAAGGAACTTTTGGGAAGCAAAAACAAAATTGATAAGCCTACATATATAAATCTCAGGTTTGTAGGGAAGCGGAGATTCAGGTATAGGATGGGTAGATAAGGGAAATAATTATCTGGGGTTCATTATGAGGACAGCATAGGGAATTATGCTGGGCTAACACTTGCCCATTAGATTAAAAAGGAGATATTTACATGTGCTTCAGAAATAGAGTAAGCCTGGACAATAAAAATATTTTTTATTGCAAGAATTGGCGCCTTACATTTCCTATGTACATAGGGCATCTCCTTTTTAAGATTTTATAATACCTCAGACTCAGAGTATTAGTATTTCTCAATGCCTTCCAATTTTACTTCCAAAAATAAGGAAAGAATTAGAATCTTCTCCTGTCAGGAAAATATTATAGTATGCTCTTGGCAATTTTTGTCCAAATAACAAAATATATCTCAGAGTGCATAAATAAAACTATAATGTACAAATAAAGCTACTTAGTCTACAAATTGAGGTCCACAGTCTTATTTTTGGAAGTCTGTCAGATTTCTGATTTTTTAAATTCTGTTTTAATTTCATAGTAAACTGGAAGAAAAAATTAAGCATTTATAGGATTATCTATATTATTACCATCTAACCAATACTGGAAAAAGGTCTCAATGATCATACATGTTTGTATGACTAATTAAGGAAAATTAATGTCCTATACAGAATAATGTATGAACAAAGCTGTAGTAATAGTCCAGGTGTAGAAAACAAGTTTGAGGTGTGGCATGTCACACAGCCACAGAAGCCTTCAGGATTAAAAGAGACCATTATGAAATACTCATCATCAGTCATGGGAATAGCAGTGATTTCCAAATATAATTCCTCATGTTAAAGCTATTAATTCGAATGCTTTTTTATTTGTATTTAACATACACATTCGATTGGATGTACTATACCATAAATATGTATTAAATGTTACATTTATGAATATTCAAGTTACATTATTAAGAAAGTAGTCAACACTTATTGAGTTTACATATTAAGTTTAGAAACACTATATATATATATGTATGTATGTATGTATCACAGTACTGCTAAGTATATAAAGGGTAGTATTAACCCTCTGTATTAATTAAAACTCTCTTAGTTCTTCAAGTAGGGTCTATATACCTTTCCAAAATTTTCTCTCTTTAGAGCATTTTGTGAGAACTTTGATTCATCCAGACTCATCATTTTTCTAACATGTCATGTGTATTTCCTGCCTTTGCATCTATATTCTCTGCTTACTCCCCTGACTGAAGTTCGCCTCTGTTCCCATACTCACTACCTTGCTGCATATTCATCTAACAGAGTTTCTCTCCACTCCTAACTTATCCTTATAAGTATTCCTTTAAAAATATTGTTACTTGACACATTTTACTTAAACATCATTAAGTATGCATTATTCATATATAGTTACATCCATATATAGATAATATATCATATGTGTATATCATATACATATCATTATATATATTTTTCTCTGGTTTCCCCAAATTCCTTTGTTTTCCTTTGAAGGTACTGCAAAGCACAGTGCGTTTTATACAGAGGGTGCAATTGCAACATAAACACTTATTAATACAAAGAATAAGAAATCTAACTAGGGTTAGTGCATGGCAAAACTCTCTTATAGAGTTGTCTGTATGACCATTTAAATGGGGAGACATATTTTGGAGGATTTGAGGGAAAACCTAAGCAGGGCCTATCATTCCCTTTCTGTCCATATATAAAACATGATTTGGCCCCCACACAGTGAAAGATCTATACGTTTTTAAGGAATGATGCATGCATATGGCCTTTTTTGCCTATCTTCTTTAACTAGGAGTGTTTTCAAAGTTCATCTATTGTAGCATGTATTGGTGTTTAATTCCTTCTTATGTCTGAATAATGACTATCTCACTGTATGAACAGACCATATTTCATTTGTCTATTATCATTTGATGGACATTTGGGTTATCTTCACTTTTGGGTGTTATGTATCATGCTGCTATGAACATTTGGGCAGAAGTTTTTTCATGGACCATGTTTTAAATCTCTTGGATATACTTAAGAGCAGAATTGTTGGATCACATGAACTCTACATTTTTTGAGGAAAGGCCAGAGAGTTTTCAAGGGCTGCTTCGTTTTATATTTTAATAAGCCGTGTATGAGAGTGCAGTTCACCTTACATCCTAGACATCATGTGTTATTGCCCTTTTAAAAAATTATAGCCAGTCTAGTGATCATAAAGTGAGCATAAGCTTTATGGTCTTGACTTAAATTTCACTATTGAGTAGTGATGTTCAGCATCTTTTCATCTGCTCATTGATCATCTGTATATCTTCCAAGGAGAAATGAAGAAATGCATTATGTATTTTTAGTTAGGTTGTCTTTTAATTGTTGAGTTATAAGAATTCTTTAAAGTTCTGGATACTAGGCTCTTATCAGATATATAATTCACAAATTTTCTCCCTTGGTGGATTGTCTTTTCACTTTCTTGATAGTGTCATTTAAGGCAAAGTCATTATTTATCTATTTTGGTTGGCTTATGCTTTTTGTAGTTTTCAGCATATAAATCTTGTTTTGTTAAATTTATTCCTAAGTAATTTGTTTTTGATATTATAAATTGTCTTAATTTCATTTTCATCAGATTGTTCATTATGTGTATAGAAATACAATTAACTGTAATATTTTGATCTTGTAACCTTCAACCTTGCAGAACTCTTTCACTAACTCTAACAGTCTGTACGTGTGGATGTGCACATGTACATTTGCGTGTTTGTGTGTGAATTTATTAGTAATTTCAGTATACAGTATCATAATCTGCAAAAAAAATAGTATTACTTCTTCCTTTCCAATCTGAATGCTTTTTTTCCCTTTACTTTCGCGATTGCCCTGACTAGAATCTTCAGAACAATGTTGAATATGATTAGTGATAGCAGATATCTTCAACTTGTTCTTGATTTTGGAGGGAAAGCTTTCAGTCTTCATTAGTATGATGCTAATTGTGTTTTTTATTTTCTGTGTGTAGTTGACCTCCATCAGGCTGAGGATGTTCCCTTCTATACCTAGTTTGATAAGTATATGTTTTTATAAATCATCAAAGAATGCTGGATTTTCTCAAATGCTTTTTCTTTACAAATTAAAATGATCATGTGACTTTTGTCATTTATTAATATATATAGTACACTGAACCATGCTGCTATTTCCGGGATAAGTGCCACTAATTCATGTTCAAATCCCTTTTATGTGCTTCTGGATCTGGTTTGCTACTTGGAGGGTTTTTGTGTTTGTAAGAGATAATTGGTCTGTTGTTTTCTTTTCTTGGAATGTTTTTATCTGCTTTTAGTAACAAGGTAATATTTGCATCATGGAATGAGCTTTTAGTTTTTGAAAGAGTTTGTGAAGGATTAGTATTAATTATTTTTGAATATTTGGTAGAATTCACTAGAGAAGCAATCTGGTCATGAGATTTTCTTTGTTGAAATTATTTTGATATGGAAATCCAATGTTGTAATTCCTGTTTATTCACATTTCCTATTTCTTTTGAGTCAGTTTCAGCAGTTTCTATCTTTTTTAAGAATTTGTCCATTTTATCTAGGTAATTTGTTAGCATAAAATTGTTCACAGTATTCTCTAATACTCTTATTTTATTTGTTTAATATGCTTTATGTCATTCCTGAGTATAAGAAGTTGTGTTGTCTCACTTTTTCGCTTGGTTTGTCAATTTTGTCAATTTCTTGATTTTTTTTTTTCTGACATCCTTGGTATTGTTGCTATGAATGGATTTACATTTCTATTCTCTAATTCACTCATTTCTGCTCCAATATTTATTATTTCATTCATCCTACTTTCTTGGATTTAATTGCTCTTTTTATTTTTCTAGCTTCTTTATGTGGAAGATAGGATATTAATTTGAAATCATTTTTGTCAATATATATGTTTATAACTAATTTTTCTCTCATAATGCTAATAAAGCTACATCCCATACATTTTGGTATGTTTTTGTTTTCATAGATCTATAACATTTTCTAATCTTCCTTGTGATTTATTCTTCGACCATTGACTGTTAAGGAGTGTGTTACTAAAACTGCGTATTATTTTGAATTTTCGGAATTTCCTTCCAATTTCACTCCATTGTGGTTAGAGAACATATTTTGTATGATTTAAACCCTTTTAAATTTATTGAGATTTGTTTTATGACCGAACATGGCTATCCTGGTGAATGTTCCACGTGCACTTGAAAGGAGTATGCATTCTGTTTGCGTGCCAGTCTGTCTTTTCGTTGCAATGTTTAATCCATGCACAGGACAAAGGTAGAATTTATGTATGCTAATTTATTATTCGATTTTATATGCCTAATGAGTTTGCTTTGCTATTCTCTGGTTGCTGTCCTTTTAATACATTGATATACTCTAGCATGCCAATTTAAAACTATAATCATTCTTTCAGTGTATATTTTGTACTTTCTTCTTAGATATTACCTAAATTATTACAATCTACTTCAGATTAAAAGCAACTAAATTTTAGTAGTATACAGAAACCTATACGTATAGATCCCCTTTCCCTCTTTTCTCTTTTGTACTTTTATGTTAATGTGTATTGCAACTTTATACATTGTATTTCCATAAAAACATATTTCTGGTTACTGCTTTATGCACTTGTCTTTTAAATAAGTAGGAGAAAAAGCAGTTGCAAGCAAGAAAATTCATTATATTGTTGTTTATGTTTACTTACTTAGCGACCTTTACCAGTGTCCTTATTTCCTCTAGTGGATTTGAGATACTATCTACTGTCCTTTTGTTTCAGCCTAAAGGGGCTACTATATTATATCTTAGAAGATTTAATAGGAACTGCTTTTCTTACATTTTGTTTTTCTTGCTGTCTCAATTACTCCCACATCTGTTATTTGTGTGCTTATTCATTTATTTTAGATACTTCACCTATCTCCCCACACCTCCTCTATGGCAAACAACAGTCTATTTTCTGTGTTTAAGACTATATTTCTGTTTTGTTCATTTCTTCGTTTGTTTTGTTTTTTAGATTCCATGTCTTAGTGAAATCCTATGGTATTTGTCTTTCTGAGCCTGACTCCTTTCACTTAGACTTCTGGGTCCATTCACATTGTTGCAAATGGCAAGATTTCACATCTTTTTATAGCTAAGCAATATTCCTTTGTACATGTACCACATCTTTTTTATCTATTTATCTATTGATGAACATCTAGCTTGCTTCTGTATATTGCCTATTGTAAACAATGCTGCAATAAACACAGGAGTGCATGTATCTTTTCTCTCTCTTTTTTTTAAAATTTTGGTATCATTAATGTAAAATTACATGAGCAACATTATGGTTACTAGACACCCCCCATTATCAAGTCCCCACCACATACCCCATTACAGTCACTGTCCATCAGTGTAGTAAGATGCTATAGAATCACTACTTGTCTTCTCTGTGTTGTACTGCCTTCCCCGTGCTCCCACACACACATTATGTCTGCTAATGGTAATGCCCCTTTTCCCCCCTTGTCCCTCCCTTCCCACTCATCTGCCCCAGTCCCTTTCCCTTTGGTAACTGTTAGTCAATTCTTGGGTTCTGTGAGTCTGCTACTGTTTTGTTCCTTCAGTTTTTTATTTGTTCTTATACTCCACAGATGAGTGAAATCATTTGATACTTGTCTTTTTCCACCTGGCTTATTTCATTGAGCATAGTACCCTCTAGCTCCATCCATGTTGTTGCAAATGGTAGGATTTGTTTTCTTCTTATGGGTGAATAATATTCCATTGTGTATATGTGCCACATCTTCTTTATTCATTCATCTACTGATGGACACTTAGGTTGCTTCTATTTCTTGGCTATTGTAAATAGTGAAGTGATTAACATAGGGGTGCATATGTCTTTTTGAAACTAGGCTCCTGCATTCTTAGGGTAAATACTTAGAAGTGGAAATCCTGGGTCAAATGGTATTTGTATTTTGAGTTTTTTGAGAAACCTCCATACTGCTTTCTTTCCACAATGGTTGAACTAGTTCACATTCCCACCAGCAGTGTAGGTGGGAATATCATTTTAGTTTGATATAGTCCCACTTGTTCATTTTTGCTTTTGTTTCCCTTGCCTGGGGAGATATGTTCCCACCCTTTCTCCACATTCTCGCCAACATTTGTTGTTGTTTGTCATTTGGATGTTGGCCATCCAAAATGGTGTGAGGTGATATCTCATTGTGGTTTTAATTTTCATTTCTCTTATAATTACCAATGTAGAGCATATTTTTATGTGCCTGTTGGCCATCTGAATTTCTTCTTTGGAGAAGTGTCTGTTCAGCTCCCTTGCCCATTTTTTAAATTGGATTATTTGCTTTTTGTTTGTTGAGGTGCGTGAGCTCTTTATATATTTTGGATGTCAACCCTTTATTGGATGTCATTTATGAATATATTCTCCCATACTGTAGGATGCCTTTTTGTTCTACTGAGGATGTCCTTTGCTGTAGAGAAGCATTTTAGTTTGATATAGTTCCACTTGTTCATTTTTGCTTTTGTTTCCCTTGCCTGGGGAGATTTGTTCATGAAGCAGTTGCTCATGTTTATGTCCTAGAGATTTTTGCCTATGTTTTTCTTTAAGAGTTTTATGGTTTCATGACTCACATTCAGGTCTTTGATCCATTTCAAATTTACTTTTGTGTATGGGATTAGACAATGATCCAGTTTCATTCTCTTACATGTAGCTGTCCAGTTTTGCCAGCACCATCTGTTGAAGAGGCTGTCATTTCCCCATTGTCCATGGCTCCATTATCATATATTAATTGACCATATATGTTTGGGTTAATATCTGAACTCTATTCTGTTTCACTGGTCTGTGGGTCTGTTCCTGTGCCAGTAACAAATTGTCTTGATTACCTTGGCTTTGTAGTAGAGCTTGAAGTTGGGAAGCGATATCCCCGTGCTTTATTCTTCCTTCTTAGGATTGCTTTGACTGTTCGGGGTCTTCTGTTGTTCCATATGAATTTTAGAACTATTTGTTCCAGTTAGTTAAAGAATGCTGTCAGTATTTTCATGGGAATTGAATTGAATCTGTAGATTGCTTTAGGGAGGATGGCCGTTTTGACAATATTAATTATTCCTAGGCAAGAGCATGGGATGAGTTTCCATTTGTTAGTGTCCTCTTTAATTTCTCTTAGGAGTGTCTTGGAGTTTTCAGGGTATAGGTCTTTCACTTCCTTGGTTAGGTTTATTCCTAGGTATTTAATTCTTTTTCATGCAATTGTGAATGGAACTGTTTTCTTGATTTCTCTTTCAGCTAGTTAATCATTAGTGTATAGGAAAGCAACTGATTTCTGTGTATTAATTTTGTTTCCTGAAACTTTGCTGAATTCAGATATTAGTTCTAGTAATTTTTGAGTGGATTCTTTAGGGTTTGTTATATACAATATCATCCCATCTGCAAATAGTGACAGTTTAACTTCTTCCTTATCAATCTGGATGCCTTTTATTTCTTTGTTTTGTCTGATTGCCATGGCTAGGACCTCCAGTATTATGTTGAATAAAAGTGGGGAGAGTGGGCATCCCTGTCTTGTTCCCAATCTTAAAGGAAAAGCTTTCAGCTTCTCACTGTTAAGTATGATGTTGGTTGTGGGTTTGTCATATATGGCCTTTATTATGTTGAGGTATTTGCCCTCTATACCCATTTTGTTCAGAGTTTTTATCACGAATGGATTTTGAATTTTGTCGAATGCTTTTTCAGCATCTGTGGAGATAATCATGTTGTTTTTGTCCTTTTTTTTTTTTTTTGATGTGGTGGATGATGTTGGTGGGTTTTCGAATGTTATACCATCCTTGCATTCCTGAGATGAATCCCACTTGATCATGGTGTATGATCCTCTTGATGTACTTTTGAATTGGGTTTCCTGATATTTTGTTGAGTATTTTTGCATCTATGTTCATCAGGGATATTTGTCTGTAATTTTCTTTTTTTGTGGGGTCTTTGCCTGGTTTTATTATTAGACTGATGCCGTCTTCATAGAATGAGTTTGGAAGCATTCCCTCCTCTTCTATTTTTTTGGAAAACTTTGAGGAGAACAGGAATTATGTCTTCTCTAAATGTCTGATAAAATTCAGTGGTGATTCCATCTAACCCGGATGTTTTGTTCTTAGGTAGTTTTTTGATTACTGATTCAGTTTCGTTGCTGGTAATTGGTCTGTGTAAATTTTCTGTTTCTTCCTTGGTCAGTCTTCAAAGATTGTAGTTTTCTAGAAAGCTGTCCATTTCTTCTAGGTTATCCAGCTTGTTAGCATATAGATTCTCATAGTATTCTTTCATAATTCTTTGTGTTTCTTTGGTGTCCTTTATGACTTTTCCTTTCTCATTTCTCTTTATGTGAGTAGATTCTCTTTTTCTCTTAATATGTATGGCCAGGAGTTTATCTATTTTGTTTATTTTTTCAAAGAATCAGCTCTTGGTTTCATTAATTTTTTTCTATTGTTTTATTTTTCTCAATTTTATTGATTTCTTATTTGATCTTTATTATGTCCCTCCTTCTGCTGACTTTGGGCCCCATATGTTCTTCTTTTCCAGTTTCAATAATTGTGACTTAAGACTATTCATTTGGAAAAAGGGATTGTTCTTCCTTCTTTAAATAGGCCTGGATTGCTATATATTTTCTTTTTAGAGCTGCCTTTGGTGCACCCCACAGAAGTTGGGGCATTGGGAGGTTGTCATTTGTCTCCATATATTGCTTGATCTTTGTTTTAATTTGGGCATTGATCCATTTATTATTTAGGAGCATATTGTTAAGCCTCCATGTGTTTGTGTGCCTTTTTGCTTTCTTTGTACAATTTAGTTCTAGTTTTATACCTTTGTGATCTGAGAACATGGTTGGTAGAATTTCAGTCTTTTCAAATTACCTAAGGCTCTTTTTGTGGCCTAGTATGTGGTCTATTCTGGAAAATGTTCCATGTGCGCTTGGGAAGAATGTGTACCCTGCTGGTTTTGGGTGTAGAGTTCTCTAGATGTCTGTTAGGTCCATCTATTCTAGTGTGTTGTTCAGTGCCTCTGTGTCCTTACTTATTTTCTGTCTGGGTGATCTGTCCTTTGGAGTGAGTGGTGTGTTGGCATCTCCTAAAATTAATGCATTGCATTCTATTTCCCCCTTTAATTCTGTTAGTATTTGTTTCACAAATGTCGGTGCTCCTGTATTGGGTACGTAGATATTTATAATGGTTATATCCTCTTGTTGGACTGACCCCCCTTAATCATTATGTAATGTCCATCCTTATCTCTTGTTACTTTCTTTGTTTTAAAATCTATTTTGTCTGATGCAAGAACTGTAACACCTGCTTTTTTCACCCTAATGTTTGCATGAAATATCTTTTTTCATCACTTCACTATTTTTAATTCATTTTGTTTTCATTAATCTACAATTGCATGAAGAACATTATGTTTACTAGACTCCCACTTTCACCAAGTCCCCCCCCACAAACTCCATTACAGTCACTGTCCATCAGCATACTAAGATGCTATAAAATCACTACTAGTCTTCTTTGTGTTGTGCATCCTGCCTTATGCTCCTCCCCCACATTATACATGCTAATCGTAAGGCCCCTTTCTTATTCCTCACCCTTATCCCTCCATTCCCACCCATCCTCCCCAATCCCTTTCCCTTTGGTAAGTGTTAGTCCATTCTTGGGTTCTGTGATTCTGCTGCTGTTTTGTTCCTTCAGTTTTTCTTTGTTCTTATACTCCACATATGAGTGAAATCATTTGGTATTTGTCTTTCTCTGCTTGGCTTATTTTACTGAGCATAATACCCTCTAGCTCCATCCATTTTGTTGCAAATGGTAGGATTTGTTTTCTTCTTAAGGCTGAATAATATTCCATTGTGTATATGTGCCACATCTTCTTTATCCATTCATCTAATATGGACATTAAGGTTGCTTCCATTTCTTGGCTATTGTAAATAGTGCAGCGATAAACATAGGGGTGCATCTGTCCTTTTCAAACTGGGCTGCTGCATTCTTAGGGGAAATTCCTAGAAGTGGAATTCCTGGGTCAAATGGTATTTCTATTTAGAGCTTTTTGAGGAACCTCAATACTGCTTTCCACAGTGGCTGAACAAATTTACATTCCCACCAGCAGTGTAGGAGGGTTCCCCTTTCTCCACAACCTCACCAACATTTGTTGTTTGTCTTTTGGATGGTGGCACTCCTTACTGGTGTGAGGTGATATTTCATTGTGGTTTTAATTTGCATTTCTCTGATGACTAGCAATGTGGAGCATCTTTTCATGTCTGTTGGGCATCTGATTCAGCTCCTTTGCCCATTTTTTTTGAGATCTCATATTTATTGATCAAATGGTTGTTAACAACAATAAAATTCTGTATAGGGGACTCAATGCACAATCATTAATCAACCCCACGCTTAATTCTCAACAGTCTCCAATCTTCTGAAGCATAACAAACAAGTTCTTACATGGTGAAAAGTGCAAGGGCAGTCATATCACAGAAACTTTCATTTTTGATCACACATCATGAACTATAAACAATCTACAAGAAGATATGTCAAAGAAATAATCAATCTTCCCACGTTTTCTTCCACCCATTTTTTAAATTGGATTATTTGCTTTTTGTTTGTTCAGGTGCATGAGCTCTTTAAATATTTTGGATGTCACCCCTTTATCGTATCTGCCATTTATGAATATATTCTCTTATACTGTAGAATAACTTTTTGTTCTATTGATGGTGTCCTTTGCTGTACAGAAGTTTTTCAGATTGATATAGTCCCACTTGTTCATTTTTCCTTTTGTTTTCCTTGCCCAGGGAGATATGTTCTTGAAGAAGTTGCTCATGTTTTTGTCTATTCATCTCCTCTGCCCATTTTTTAATTGGATTATTTGCTTTTTGTTTGTTGAGGTGTGTGAGCTCTTTATATATTTTGGATGTCAACCCTTTATCGGATCTGTCATTTATGAATATATTCTCCTATACTGTAGGATACCTTTTTGTTCTGTTGATGGTGTTCTTTGCTGTACAGAAGCTTTTCAGCTTGATAGAGTCCCACTTGTTCATTTTTGCATTTCTTTCCCTTGCCTGGGGAGATATGTTCAAGAAGAGGTCACTCATGTTTATGTCTATGAGAATTTTGCCTATGTTTTTTTCTAAGAGTTTTATGTTTTCATGACTTACATTCAGGTCTATAATCCTTTTCAAATTTACTTTTGTGTATGGGGTTCAACAATGATCCAGTTTCATTCTCTTACATGTAGCTGTCCAGTTTTGCCAGCACTATCTGTTAAAAAGACTGTCATTTCCCCATTGTATGTCCATGGCTCCTTTATCATATATTAATTGACCAAATATGTTTGGGTCAATGTCTGGAGTCTCTATTCTGTTCCAGTGGTCTGTGGCTCTGTTCTTGTGCCAATACCAAAGTCTCTTGATTACTGTGGCTTTGTAGTAGAGCTTGAAGTTGGGAAGTGAGACCCCCCCACTTTATTCCTCCTTCTCAGGATTGCTTTGGCTATTCAGGGTCTTTGGTGTTTCCATATGAATTTTTGAACTATTTGTTCCAGTTTGCTGAAGAATGCTGTCAGTATTTTGATAGGGATTGCATCAAATATGTATATTGCTTTGGGCAGGATGGTCATTTTGATTATATTAATTCTTCCTAGCCAAGAGCTTCCATTTGTTAGTGTCCTCTTTAATTTCTCTTAAGAATGTCTTATAGTTTTCAGGGTATAGGTCTTTCACTTCTTCGGTTAGGTTTATTCCCAGGTATTTAATTATTTTTCATGCAATTGTGAATGGAATGGTTTTCCTGATTTCTCTTTCTATTGGTTTGTTGTTATTGTATAGGAAAGCCACAGATTTCTATGTGTTAATTTTGTATACTGCAACTTTGCTGTATTCCGATATTAGTTCTAGTAGTTTTGGAATGGAGTCTTTAGGGTTTTTTATGTACAATATCATGTCATCTGCAAATAGTGACAGTTTAACTTCTTCTTTGCCAATCTGGATTCCTTGTATTTCTTGGTTTTGTCTAATTGGCGTGGCTAGGCCCTCCAATACGATGTTGAATAACAGTGGGGAGAGTGGGCATCCCTGTCTTGTTCCTGATCTCAGAGGAAAAGCTTCCAGCTTCTCACTGTTCAGTATGATGTTGGCTGTGGGCATGTCATATATGGCCTTTATTATGTTGAGGTGCTTGCCCTCTATACCCATTTTGTTGAGAGTTTTTATCATGAATAGATGTTGAATTTATTCAAATGCTTTTCAGCATCTATGGAGATGATCATGTGGCTTATGTCCTTCTTTTTGTTTATGTGGTGGATGATGCTGATGGATTTTCGAATGTTGTACCATTATTGCATCCCTGGGATAAATACTACTTAATCAAGGTGTATGATCCTTTTGATGTATTTTTGAATTTGGTTTGCTAATATTTTGTTGAGTATTTTTGCATCTATGCTCATCAGGGATATTGGTCTGTAGTTTTCTTTTTTGGTGGGGTCTTTGCCTGGTTTTGGTATTAGGGTGATGTTGGCTTCATAGAATGAGTTTCGGAGTATACCCTCCTCTTCTATTTTTTGGAAAACTTTAGGGAGAATGGATATTATATCTTCACTGTATGTCCGATAAGATCCCAAGGTAAATCCATCTGGCCCAGGGTTTTTGTTCTTGGGTAGTTTTTTGATTACCACTTTGAATTCTTTGCTGGTAATTGGTTTGTTTAGATTTTGTATTTCTTCCTTGGTCAGTCTTGGAAGGTTGTATCTTTCTAGGAAGTTGTCCATTTTTTCTAGGTTTTCCAGCTTGTTAGCATATAGATTTTCATAGTAGTCTCTAATAATTCTTTGTATTTCTGTGGGATCCGTCGTGATGTTTCCTTTCTCTTTTATGATTTTGTTGATGTGTGTTGATTCTCTTTTTCTCTTTTTAAGTCTGGCTAGAGGCTTATCCATTTTGTTTGTTTTCTCAAAGAACCAGCTCTTGGTTTCATTTTTTTTCTATTGTTTTATTCTTCTCAATTTTATTTGTTTCTTCTCTGATCTTTATTATGTCCCTCCTTCTGCTGACTTTAGGCCTCATTTGTTCTTCTTTTTCCAATTTTGATAATTTTGACGTTAGACTATTCATTTGGGTTTGTTCTTCCTTCTTTAAATATGCCTGGATTGCTATATACTTTCCTCTTAAGACTGCTTTTGATGCGTCCCACAGAAGTTGGGGTTTTGTGTTGTTGCTGTCATTTGTTTCTATATATTGCTTGACCTCTATTTTAATTTGGTCATTGAACCATTGATTATTTAGGAGCATGTTGTTAAGCCTCCATGTGTTTGTGTGCCATTTTGCTTTCTTTGTACAATTTATTTATGGTTTTATACCTTTGTGGTCTGAAAAGTTGGTTGGTAGAATTTCAATCTTTTGGAATTTACTGAGGCTCTTTTTGTGGCCTAGTATGTGGTGTATTCTGGAGAATGTTCCATGTGCACTTGAGAAGAATGTGTATCCTGTTGCTTTTGGATGTAGAGTTCAATAGATGTCTATTAGGTCCATCTCTTCTAGTGTGTTGTTCAGTGCCTCTGTGTCCTTACTTATTTTCTGTCTGGTGGATCTGTGCTTTGGAGTGAATGGTGTGTTGAAGTCTCATAAATGAATGCATTGCATTCTATTTCCTCCTTTAGTTCTGTTAGGATTTGTTTCACATATGTTGGGGCTCCTGTGTTGGGAGCATAGATATTCATAATGGTTATATCCTCTTGTTGGACTGACCCCTTTATCATTATGTAATATCCTTCTTATCTCTTATTGCTTTATTTGTTTTGAAGTCTACTTTGTCTGTTACTAGTACTGAAACACCTGCTTTTTTCTCTCTGTTGTTTGTATGAAATATCCTTTTGCATCCCTTGACTTTTGTCTGTGCATGTCTTTGGGTTTCAGGTAGTCTCTTGTAAGTAGCATATAGAAGGGTCTTTCTTTTTTATCCATTCTATTACTCTGTTGTCTTTTTATTGGTGCATTCAGTCCATTTGCACTTAGGGTGATTATTGATAGATATTTACTTATTGTCATTACAGGCTTTGGATTCATGGTTACCAAAGGTTCATGGGTAGCTTCTTTACTATCTAACCATCTAGCTTTAACTCACTTATTATGTTATTATAAACTCAGTCTGTTGATTCTTTATTACTCTCCCTTCTTGTTCTTCCTCCTCCACTCTTTATATGTTAGGTGTTTTATTCTGTACCCTTTTGTGTTTCCCTTCACTGCTTTTGTGGATAGCTGATTTTATTTTCTGCCTTTAGTTAGTATTTGGTTGATCTGCTTTCTTTGCTGTTATTTTATTTTCTCTGGTGATATCTATTTATCCTTAGGAGTACTTCCATCTAGAGCAGTCCCTTTAACATACCCTGTAGAAGTGGTTTGTGGGAGGTAAATACCTTCAAATTTTGCTTATCTGCAAATTGTTTAATCCTTCCTTCAAATTTAAATCATAATCTTGCTGGATACAGTATTTTTGGTTCAAGGCCCTTCTGTTTCATTGCAGTAAAGACATCATGCCATTCTCTTCTGGCAGGTACGGTTTCTGTTGAGAAGTCTGATGATAGCCTAATGTGTTTTCTTTTGTAGGTGATCTTTTTTCTCTCTCTGGCTGCCTTTAGTACTCTGTCCTTGTCTTTGATGTTTGCCATTTTTATTATTATATGTCTTGGTGTTGTCCTCCTTGCATCTCTTGTGTTGGGAGATCTGTGGGCTTCCATGGTCTGAGAGACTATTTCCTTTGCCAGCTTTGGGAAGTTTCCAGCAATTATTTCTTCAAAGACAATTTTTATCCTCTTTTCTATCTTTTCTCCTTCTGGTACCCCTATTATGCAAATATTGTTCCATTTGGATTGGTCACACAGTTCTCTTAATATTCTTTCATTCCTGGAGATCCTTTTATCTCTCTCTTCCCCAGCTTCTCTGTGTTCCTGTTCTCTGATTTCTATTCCATTAACAGACTCTTGCACCTCATCCAGGCTGCTCTTAAGACCTACCATTGATTGTTTCATTTCTGTTATCTCCCTCTGGACTTCATCCCTTAGCTCTTGCATATTTCTTTGCAACTCCATCAGCATGGAGTTTATTTTGAATTCTTTTTCAGGAAGATTGGTTTTATCTAACTCACCAGACCCTCTCTCTGGTGTTTGAGTTATTTTGGACTGGACCAGGTTTTTCTGCCTTTTCATGGTGATACAAATTATTGCTGGCAAGTGGAGCATGTGTCAGCTGGGAGAACAATGGCCCTTCCTGCTTGCTGGTCACCTTGCCCTTTTCCACTGCCTGTGCTGGTTACCCACACAGAGGAAGCAGTCTCTGGGTTAATCCTTTGGGCTACCATGGGTGGGACATCCTTCGGGATGACCTAGGGCACTGCCAGGTGTTGCAGGTGCACCTCATGTGTTCTCCTGTAAGAATGGCACCCCATGTGCCTTTCGCACTTTGCCCTGGCTTCCTCTGCTTGTGCTGGGAAGCTGCATATAGGGGGAGCGTCTGGGACTTGCCCTGTTAGCTGCATGCTGAGAGAAGACCCTGTGTGGTTGCTGTGGGCAGGACTGCTCCTCGAGTGGTCTGCAGCAATGGTGGGTCAGTCGGTTTGCTTGTAGTGTTGTGGGGGGGAATGAACCACAGGCTGCTTATCTCCATGAGGGGCTTCGGAGCTGCATTACCACCCAAGGGGTTAGGGTGCCTGAAGTTCCTTAAAATTCCCAGCCTGCTAGGCTGAGTCTGTCAGGACAATTTTGTCCACCTGTTAAGCCCTTGCCCCTTTAAGACTTTTAAAGCATCTGCTTTTCTTTTTTGTCCCATGGGAGCTGGCTATGGGGACCCACTCACAGTTGCCATCTGGGATTTTACTTTTCTGTTTCTCTAATATACAGTACACCATGCAATGTGTGTCTGTGGTCCCAGTGAAGATTACTAGGGCTGGTTATTTAGCAGTGCTGTGCTTCCACTCCCTCCCCACTCTGATTCTTTTTCTTCTGCCAATAAGCTGGGTTGGCTTCCACTGGGTCATGGCTTTGTATCTTACCCTTTTCATGCGATGCTGAGTTCTCACAGATGTAGATGTAGCCTCGCTGTTGTACTGTGTCTTCTGGTCTTTTAGGAATAGTTGTATTTACTGTATTTTCAAAATATATATGGTTTGGGGAGGAGATTTCCACTGCCCTGCTCACACCGCCATCTTGACTGCCCCCCATGTATCTTTTCTAATTATTGGTTTTGTGTTCTTCAAATAAATTTCCCTAAGTGGAATTACTGAGTCATATGGTATTTCTATTTTTATTTTTTGCGAATCCTCCTTACCGCTTTCATTGGTGGCTACCCCCATTGACATTCCCACCAACAGTGTACAAGTGTTTTCCTTTTTCTTCACACCCTCACCAACACATGTTATTTCTTATCTTTTATTTAGGTTATAAAAGCCTTGTTGGATATATCATTTGAAAATATAATCACCCATATGGTAGGCTGCCTTTTCATTTTGTTAATGGTTTCCTTTGCTGGGAAGAAGCTTTTTAGTTTGATAAAATCCCACTTGTTTATTTTTGCTTTTGTTTTCCTTCCCTGAGGAGACATACCCAGAAAAAAATTATTAATGTTGATATTTGCCTATATTTTCTCCTAGAAGTTTTAATGTTTCAGGTCTTATATTTATTTCTTTAATCTATTTTGAGTTATTTTTGTGTATGGTTTAAGATAGTGATCTGGTTTCATTCTTATGCATGTAGCTGTGCAGTTTTCCCAACACCACTTATTGAGGAGACTGTCTTTTCTCCATTTAATATTATTGCTTCTTTTGTCATAGATTAATTGATATAACTGTGGCTTATTTCTGGGCTCCCTAGTCTGTTCTATTGATCTATGTTTCTGTGCTAATATAGCATACTTTTTTGATTAGTATACATTTATACAATAATTTAAATTCAGGGAGTGTGATACCTCCAGCTTTGTTCTTATTTCTCAAGATTGCTTTGGATATTTGGGGTCTTTTGTGGTTCCACATAAATTTTAGGATTATTTGCTATATTTCTATTTTAAAAATTGGCATTATGATAGGGACAGTATTGACTCTGTAGACTGCTTTATGTATATGGCAATTTTAATATTAACTTCTCCTATCCATGAGCATGGGATGTTTTTCCATTTGTTTGTGTCATCTTCAATTTCTTTCATCACTGTTTTAGTTTCCAAAGTGCGTGTTTTTACCTCCTTGGTTAGATTTATTCCTAGGTATTTTATTCTTTTTGATGCAATTGTAAATGGGATTGTCTTCTTAATTCATTTTTCTGCTCATTTAGTATTTGTATATGGAAATGCAACAGATTTATGTACATTATTTTGTATCCTGTGACTTTGCTGAATTTATTTATAAATTCTAGCTGTTTTTTGGTAGAGTCTTTAGGCTTTTTTCATATATTATATCATTCGAAAATAGTGACAGTTTTACTTCTTCCTTACCAACTGGATGCCTTTTATTTCTTCTCTGATTGCTGTAGCTAGGATTTCCAGTACTGTGTTGAATAAAGTTGTGAGTGTGAGTATCCTTGTCTTGTTCCTGATGTTAGGGAAAAGGTTTTAGTTTTTCACCATTGAGTAAGATGTTAATTGTGGGTTTGACATATATGGCCTCTATTATGTTGAGATATGTGCCCTCTATACATACCTTATTGAGAGTTTTTATAATGAATTAATGTTGAACTTTGTCAAATGGTTTTTCAGCATCTGTTTGAGACTACCATATGGTTTTTATCCTTCCTTTGTTAATGTGGTATATCACATTGATTTGTGGATATTTATAGTCATCCTTGCATCACAGGTATAAATCCCACTTGATCATGGTGAATGATCCTTTTAATATATTGTTGAATTTGGTTTGCTAATATTTTGTTGAGGATTTTTGCATCACTGCCTTTCAGGGACATTGGTCTATAATTTTCCCTTTTATGTAGTGTCTTTTATTTTGGGTTCAAGGTGATACTGGCCTCATAGAATGAATTGGGATGCACTGTTCCTCTTCAATTTTTTGGAATAGCTTGAGTAGGACAGGTATTAACTGTTCTTTAAATTTTTATTAGAATTCATCTGTGAAGCCATCTGTTCCTAGACTTTTGTTTATTGGGAGAAATTTGATTACCAATTAAATTTTGTTTAATAATTGATCTGCTCAGGTTTTCTATTTCTTCCTGGTTCAATCTTGGAAGATTGTCTGTTTCTAGGGATTTATCCATTTCTTCCAAGTTGTCCATTTGTTTGTGTATGATTTTTCATAATAATCTGTTATAATTGTTTTTATTTTTCTGGTGTCAATTGTACTTCTGTTTCATTTCTGATTTTGAGTCCTCTTTTTTGTTTTTTTTGATGAGTCTAACTGAAAGAATCAATATAATTTTTTCAAAGAACTAGCTCCTAGCTTCACTGATCTTTTGTATTGTGCTTTTAGTCTCTATTTATTTGTTTCCATTCTGATCTTTGTAATTTCCTTTCTTCTACAACTTTGGCCTTCACTTGTGTTTCTTTTTCTAGTTCCTTTAGGTATAGGGTTAAATTGTTTGAGATAGAGTTTGCATCTTGAGGTAGATTATATCACTATAAACTTCACTCTTCGGACTGCTTTTCCTTCATACCAAAGATTTTGAACTGTTTTATTTCTATTTTCATTATTATCCATGTATATTTTTATTTCCTTTGATTTCCTCAGCGACCCATTTGTTGTTAAGTAGCATGCTGTTTAACCTCCACATGTTTGTGTTTTTCTAATTTTTTTTCTTGTAATTGATTTCCAGTTTTGGTCAGAAAAAGTGCTTGATATGATTTTAATCTTCTTATATTTATTGAGGCTTGCTTTGTGACCTAACATGTGATCTGTTCTGGAGCATGTTCCATGTGCACTTGAAAAGAATATGTATTCTACTACTTTGGGATGGAATGTTCTGTATCTTTTAATTCTATTAAGTCTCATGTGTCATTCAAAGCCACTGTTGCCTTAATGATTTTCTGTCTGGATAAGCTATCCCTTGTTATACGTCAGGCATTAACGTCCCCTAGTATTATTGTGTTATTGTCAATTTCTCCCTTCATGTCCGTTAATATTTGCTGTATATATTAAGTGCACTTGTGTTGAGTTTTTTGTTGTTGTTGTTATATCTTCTTGCTGGGTTACGCCCTAAATCATTATGTAATGTCCTTTGTCTCTTGTTACAGTCTTTCTTTTAAAGTCTATTTTGTCTGATACAAATATCACTACTCCCACTTTTTTCATTCCTATTTGCATGGAATATCTTTTTCTATCCTTCAGTTTTAGTCTGTGTGTGTCTTTAGGTATGAAGTGAGTCTCATATAGGCAAATAGAAAGTCATCTTTTTTTATCCATTTAGTTACCCCATGCCATTTGATTGAAGCATTTAGATCATTTACATTTAAAATAATTATTGTTAGGTATATACTTATTAACATTTTGTTAGATATTTTTTGGTTGATTTGTCATTCTTTCCTTGTCCTTTCTTTCTCTCTTGCTCTCTTCCCTGGTGTATAATGACTTTCTTTAGTGTTAAGGTTGGATTACCTTCCTTGTTTTTTGTGTATTACAGATTTCTTGTTTGTGGTTACCATGGGGTTCATATATGGCATCCTATGTTTATAGCAATCTCTGATAAATTGATGTTCACTTGCTTGAATGCATTCTAGTAGCATTACACTTTTTTACTACCTCCTTCCACATTTTATGATATGATGCATTCTTTCTGTTTAGTGATTCTGTTAACTAATTTTAGATGTAACAGGTTTTACTATTTTGTTTTTAACCTTCATACTCCTTTTAAACAATTGATCTACTATCTCTGCCATGTTTGCTTTTAATAGTGAAATTTTCCCTTCTTAATTTTCTTGCTTCTAGTTAATATCTTCTCCTTTTAGAAAATTTCCTTTAATATTTTTTGTTAGGCTGGTTTAGTGGTGGTGACCTTATGTATACTTATCTGCGATTTTATCTCTTTTAATTCTGAATGACAAGCTTGCTGAGTATGGTGTTCTTGGTTGGAGGTTTTTCTCTTAGTACTTTTAATTTATAATGCCACTTCCTTCTGGCCTGTGAATTTTCAGTTGATAGCCTTAATGAGGTTTTCCTTATAGGCAATCTGTTGCTTTTCTCTCACCACTTTTAAGATTCTCTCATTTTCTTTTATCTTTTAATTCTAATTGTTATGTTGCTTGGTGTGGACTTCCACAGTTTCATCTTGTTTGGAGATTCCTGGACCTGGATGTCTGTTTCTTTCCCTAGGTTAGGGACTTTCAGCTATTGTTTCTTCAAATAAGTTTTCCACCGTTTTCTCTTTCTTGGCCTTCTGGGACTCCTATATGCAAATGTTAGGATGTCTCATATTATTCTAGAAGTCCCTTAACCTATTTTTTCTTTTTTATCCTTTCTGCTGTTCAGCTTGAGTGTTTTCCACTACTTTCTCAAGTTACTGATCTGTTCTTCTGTTGATGCCTTTACTTATTTGTTTATTTATCTGATTGCTCTGGCTAGGACTTCTAGTCTTATGTAAAATAAAAGTGGTAAGAGTGGGCATTTTTATGTTGCTCCGGATCTTAGAAGAAAAACATTCAGTTTTCACCAGTCCAAGTATGATGTTAGCTGTGAGTTTGGTATACATGGCCTTTACATTGTTGAGGGATGTTGAGGATTTTTGCATTGACATTCATTTAGAAATAGTAATTATCTCTTTTTTTTGTATCTCTGACTGGTTTTAGTAGCAGGGTAATGCTGGCTTCATTTCAAATTTCCCATCTCCTTCCAAATTTAGTATCTTTTCCTAAAGTATTCCTTTTTAGGAATAAATGCTTTCTACTAAATTTGGGCTTTAGTTTTCTTTTTATAGGTCCTTTAGATATAAGATTAGATTTTTTTTAGATTTTTCTGCTTCTTGAGGTAGGCCTGTATCACTACAAACTTCACTCTTTGTTTTTTTTTTACAATTTTTTAAATGAGGTATATACAATAAAATGCACAAATCTTAATGTACAGCTTGATGCACTCATGGAATCATCATCTAGACCAAAATATCAAACATTCTAATTTTTCCCCTTCATCTGTCACTCATCCACCATCCTCCCACCTTTGCTATGGCAACCACCATATGACTATGTATATGTCTATGAGTCTATTTCTGTTTTGTCCATTTGTTTCACTTTTTAGATTCCACATATAAGTGAAATCATACAGTATTTGTCTTTGTCTGACTTATTTCACTTAGCATCCATCCATGTTGTCACAAATACAAAGATTTCATTCTTTTTTATGGCTGAGTAATATTTCCTTGTATATATATATATACCTTGTTTTTATATATAATTCATCTATTGATAGACATTTAGGTTGCTTCCATATCTTGGCTATTACAAATAATGCTATGATAAACATAGGAGTACATATATCTTCAAATTAGTGTTTTAATTTTCTTTGGATAAACAGAAGTAGAATTGCTGGATTTTTTAGTAGTTCTGGCTTTAATTTTTGAGGAATCTCCACACTGTTTTCCATAGTGACTGTACCAGTTTACATTCCCATCAACAGTCACAAGGGCTCCCCTTTTCTCTATATCCTCTCTAACACTTGTCATTTCTTGTCTTGTTATTAGCCTCTCTGCTGTAAGATTGATTTCTCATTGTGTTTTTGATTTGCATTTTCCATTTTCTGATCATCTCGAGTATTGGTATTACTACAAACCTGTATTGCTACTAACTTCCCTCTTAGAATTGCTTTTGCTTCATACATGTTTCTCTTCTATTCTTACTTGTCTTTAGAAATTTTTTCTCTTTCATTTCCTCAATGACCCATTGGTTATTCAGTAGCATGTTTTTTAGCCTCGACATACTTTTCATTTTGTTTCTTGTAATTGATTTCCAATTTCTTACCATTGTGGTCAGAAAAAATGCTTGATATTATTTCACTATTCTTACAAAATTCATTGAGATTCATTCTGTGGCCAAACATATGATGTATCCTGGAAAATATTTAATGTACTCTAGAAAATAATGTATATTCTGTCTTGGGATAAAATGTTCTGTATATATTAAGCCCATCTGGTCAATGTGTCATTCAAAACCACTGTTTCCTTAGAGATTTTTCTGTCTGGATAATCTATTCATTGATGTGAGTGGGGTGTTAAAGTCCTCTTATTATTACAATACTGTCAATTTCTCCCTTTACATCTATTATTATTTGCTTTATATATTTAGGTGCTCCTACATTGGGTTCATATATATTTTTACAATTGTTGTATCTTCTTTTCAGATTGAACCCTTTATCATTATGTTATATTTTGGCTCTTTTTACAGTTTTTGCTTGAATGTCTATTTTGTCTAAGTACTGCTATTCTGGCTTTTAAAATTTTCATTTTCATAGAATATTTTTTTCCATCCTTCACTTTCAGTCTGAGTGTCTTCTTCTGAAGTGCATCTCTTGTTAGTGACATGTACATGGGTCTTTTCCTTTTTTTTAATCCATTCAGCCACCATATGTCTGTTCACATTTAGAGTAATTTTTGATAGGTATGTACTTATTATCAGTTCATTAATAGTTTTCTTGTTGATTTTGTAGTTCTCTACTCCTTTCTTCCTTTCTTGCTCTATTATCTTCTGAGTAATTAATTTCTTTAGTGTCATTCTTGGAGTCCTTTCTCTTTACTTCTGTATTATAGGTTTTTGTTTTTGTTACTATGAGATTCATATATGACATCCATTGTGGTCAGAATTATCTCAGTATGATTTTATAGTCTTAAATTTATTGAGATTTGCTTTATGGCCTAACATCTGATTGATGTAAAATGTTCTATGTGTGCTTGAAAAGAACATGTATTCTGCCGTTTTGTATCTAAGTCATGTCATCTGTGTTGTTCAAATCTACTGTTGCTTTGGGGTTTTTTTGGCTGGATGATATCCATCTGCAACACTTGAAGTACTAGCCCAAGTGTGTATACCAGACTCAGTTATCCCAAGGCAAAAATTATGGGATAGTTATGAAGAAAAAAATGAAGAGTTTAGTGATACTTTCTATCCCCACTCTACTAATCTAAATATTTAAAAATGTGTATGAAGTAAAACAACTATGTATAAGTACATAAGCTGTAACTATGGTACTAAATCCATCTTCACAAAGTTAACATGTAAATATAGTACCAACTACATCAAGAAATATAATCCAAGATATGCACCCCAGAAACTGCTTTTGAGACCCATCCTATTACTACATTATCCAGAGGTAGACACTATACTGAATTCAAAAATCATAGTCTAGTTTATCTTTCTACTTTACGTAAGTGAAATGATAGAGTACATGCTCTTTCATGACTGGTTTCTTACGTTCAACATTATGTTAGTGAGATTTCTCCATGAAATTGTGCAGTTTGCTATTTATCATTGTTAAAAGGGAAACCGTTCCATTGAATAAATGCACTATAATTTGTCTATCCTACTATTGAACAGGTTTTCTCTGCCTGCATTCGAAGTTGTTTTTTTTTTCGGGGCAGTTTTTACTGGTATTTTTCTTTCTCTTTTTCTTGTCCTCTTTCTTTTCTTTCCTCCCTCCCTCCTTCTTATTGGTGGGGGTTTACAACTTGAATCTCTGAGCTGATGCCATTTATTTTATTTTGAAAAATTGGTAACTTCATTTCTTCATATATTGTTTCTACTCTACCCTCTCTCCATATAGTACACTTCTTCACTATGCCCTTTTATTTTATACTCTTTCCTGTATTTTTAATCTTTTTTTTCCCCCTATGGAGATCCTTAGTCTTTGTTTCCTATTAATCTGCTTCCAAATTTACTAATTCTGTCTTCTACTAGGAATTTTCCTTATTCTTTTGTCACAGAATAATTTTTCCTTTTTAAGAAATATTAATTTTATTGAGCTATATTGACATATAACACATTAGTTTCAGGTGTGTAACATAATTTGATATTGTGTACATTGTCAAGTGATCATCACAATGTCTAGTTACCATCCATCACCATACAAATTTAACTTTTATGGTTTACTCTCTTGACAACTTTTAAGTATGCTCTGCAATAGTACTGATGTAGTCATGGCAGTATACATTACAGCCCATGACATACTCATTTTATAACTGAAATTTGTACCTTTTGACCTACTTCACCCATTTTTCCCCTTCCCAACACCCCTCCCCTCTAGCAAACACCATTCTGTTCTCTGTATGAATGATTTTGGTTTGGTATGGTCTGTTTTGTTTTTTATTTTCCACATATAAATGAAATCACACTGTATTTGCCTTTATTCTTCTGACTTCACCTGGAATAATGTACTCTTGGTCCAACCATGTTGTCACAAAAAAAAAAAAAGAATTTCATGTCACCTTGCTTACCACCTATGTTTTCCTTCAGAATTTTATGGTTTCGAGTTTTATATTTAAATATTTAATCCACTTCAAGTTAATTTTTGTATGCAGTATAAGATAGTTATCTTGTTTCCTTTTTTGCCTATGGCTGTTCAGGACTTCCAACACCATTTATTGTCTGTTATTTCCCCACAATATATTTATTCTTGACTCCTTTGTCATAAATTAATTGACCATGTAAACATGGGTTTAATTTTGGGCTCTCCATTCCATTCTATTGATCTATATTTTTCTGCCCATCCATACTGCTTTGATTACTGTAGCTTTGCAATATGGTTTGAAATCAGGGAGTGTAAAGACTCAGAATTTGTTCTTTCTCAAGATTGCTTTGGCTATTTGGTGTCTTTTGTGCTTCCATACAAATTTTAGGATATTTGTTTTTTCTGTGAAAACTGCTGGAATTTTGATAGGGATTGCATTGAAGTTGTACATTGTTTTGGATAATATGTACACTTACTTTGTGCTCATGGAATGGAAGAATTAATTGTAGTATCTTTCTATTTATCTATGTTATTTTCCATTTCTTTTATCAATATAGTTTTTGGTATACAGGTCTTTGATCTCTAGAAGTAGAGATCATGTTATTTAAACTTTGTTCACTTAGCAATTGGGGTTGTAGGGGAAAGTTTCTGTGGTTCAATTATGCTTCAGACCTAGGCATTCATCTTGTCTTTGTGTACTCTCTGAATTTACGTAAAACAGCTCTTTGCAACTATAACCACACCCCAGGACAACTCTTAAAAAATACCTCTATTTATCAAATCTGTCAGTCAATCCACAGTCTTAATTTTGATTGAAATAAAAGCTGTGCTGAACATAGTTCAATGCTCTCTCATCAAAGCATATTCCACACACAGTTTCTAGGGTTTTACATTTGCCTCATTTCTTCTGTTTCCTTTTTCTCAGTCTCCTATGTAGAGTCACTTTCATTTACACATTCTCTTAGCACAAGTTCCCCAAACTTCTGCTTTTGGCCTGTTAATCTTTATATCCATAATAATTCTCTAAATTATGTTAACAAATAACATGACTTTGCATCTTATTTGCATCTGTGTCCTGATGACTACTGAATTTATCTCTTTGAGCCAGGCATCTGTCTTAGAATCTCTGAAGTTACATTCCCAACTGACCCCTTGAAATTTTCACAAGATTGTCTAATAGGCTTGTGAAACTTCTGTTTCCAATATAAAGTTATATTATCCTCCTTCAATCTCCAACTAATTCTGCTCTAGCATTTTTCCCATGGCAAGTCCCTCATTCAAAAGAAAGGATACTCAACTTTTCTTTTCTCAGGAAAACAAATATCATCCTTCAGTTGTTAGTTCTATATCCACTTTTCACCATCTCCATTACTACCACTCTGTTTCAAGCCACCTACATATCTCTCATGGTTTTTTCAGTAGGCTTCTAATTGTCTCCATGATTATATTCTTATGCTTCTTTAATCTGTTGTCAACATAGCTAACAGTTTCAGTTTTTGTGAGTGACTGTTCAGTTTTCCCAATATTGAATGAAGAGACTGTCTTTTCCCACTGTATATTCTTGGCTGCTTTGTCACACATTAATTGATTATGTATGATTCTGTTAAAATGTAGGACCATAGTATTTCTCTGTTTATAACTCTTTAGTTGCTTCCTAATTCAGAGAAATTAAAATTTCTCTTATCCCTTAAATCCCTGATTTGGTTCCATTATTCTCTGAGCCTAACTCCTGCTACTCTGCTCTTTCACACTATTCCATCCACACTTGCCTCCTCCCAATTTCTGGAACTGCACATGCTTCTTAAGAGTCTTTGCACTTGTTGTTTCTAGATATCAATAGGGCATAGTCCCTTACTTCCTTAATATCTTAACTCAAAGATCATTTTCTCAATGAGAGTTTCCACAGCCATCCTACCAAAACTTTCAACCTCTCCTTAGAGACATCACACTTTCCCCTGCAAAACCTCATGTTTTTCTCCTTACTACATTCAAGATTTGTATTTATTTAACTTATGTAATATATACCTTTCTATCATTAGTTTATAAATTGAATGAGTGTATGGATTTTTGTTTTCCCATTTTACTGCTGCTTCTCAAGCACAAAAGTCAATGGCTGGTGCATAAGAGAAGCCCCAAAACTATTGTTTATGTGAATTAATTCATCTTAGTCTGTAGCCCAATACAGTGTTTTCAATACTTCACAATGAAGGCCTCCCTTAAAATTATAAGGGATGTCTGTCCCACTTAGTAATCTGCAGTGGATACTTTTCTGCCCTCTTTGTTTGTGCCATAGAAAGGAGATGATCAAGTATGCGCTTCTACCACAGTGTAGGCTAAGAGTGGCGTTCTGCTTCTTGCAAAGAACAGTTTTGAAGTTTGGAGTGATTGTTTTTATTGGGGTAAATTATAGGAAAGTAGATTGTGGCCATAAATATATGTACGCCAAATCCTGATCCCCTTTTATGAATACATTAATACTAAAATTCATACTTTTATTGGTACCTGTTTGACACCTTTGATATCACTTAACTTTAAAACCAATTAAGAAGGGAAAGATAGGTGGATACTTACTACTGAGCCCTGAAAATACCATTAAGGAATAGATATTGACTGAAATTCCCTGTGCTAAGTAGCATGTATTGCTTAGCCAAGTGGATGGCTTTAATTTTTAGTACTTTTATAAATTTAGATCTTGTGTTTTACCTCAATTGTTTGTAGCTATTCATATTAAGACTGGATTTTTACTACTCTAGATTAAATGTGTGAGTCTAGGAAGCACAGTCCAGGTAGGTCTCTCTAGATTAATCTGAATTTACCCATGCATATCTGTCATTGAAATAAACAATTACGGTGGAGGCAAAGATTATGTTAAAGGGAAAGAGAATATTTTATTACTAGCTAAAATTCACCTTCAAAAATGCCTGGCATTGCATATAAAATTTCTAGGAAGTAATGGAAGAGGATTTTTTTTTAACTGTATTTTCTTCCTTAGTTAGTTCTGCATCTCCAGTCTGGATTTTGGCCTACCGAGCACTCTGTTGTGATGTGTGTTTTATGCCAGGCATAGAAAAGCAGTGTTAAAATAACTGCTTGAAATTCTGTTCCTATGTATGATAGTTTAACCTAAAATTAGGGAGGAAATGGTAGACAGATTAATGATGGTATTATGTGCTTGTCCTTAGCCCACTACACCTTTCTTATGACCACTAATACATCAGATCGACAGTTTGGATTCCACAATAGAAAAGCCATTAACTCTATTAAAATAGATGATGTATCATATTATAAAGATAATATACTGTCCTTAAGGGTCAAGATTGAAAAATCAAAACACAGATTGTTTTAATCCCAAAATTTAAGTCAAGCCATTCAATTTAAACACCAATGCTCTTTTCTTAGTAAAAGATTTTGCCCAGAAAGTCAATCATAGTGGTTTTTAAGAATATATTCCTCTTATTATCAAAAAGAGTAGTATCTTATTTTTCAATTTTTTTCCTCAAAAAGGGGATTTATTACCCTTTTAAAATTTTATCACTAGGTAGTACATTTTCTGTGTATTCCAACCTCACAGAAAGGTAAGTAATTGCTATGTATGTTAAAGGAAAGACGTGTTATGTACAGTCTTTTACGTCTGCAATTCCCTAAATAGGTGAGCATTCCTCAGCTTGATTGTAGCACAAACAAACCCAAAGGATCCAGAATAGTTGTATTTCTCTTCAACCTTCAGAATTATAGAGGACAATATTCTTTTCTGATTATTTTCAAGGATGCAAGTCATTAGCAAACCTAGGTGCCCTGACATGCTATCCAGTGTTTAGAAAAGTAACCACATTGAAGCAATAAAGAAATTTGGTGTCTGAGGTACACTGGTTTACATGAATGTCAGTATCCGGTTCTACAAAACTTTAAAACTGTTCCTAAAACAAAGCGTTACCAAGTTTGGGAAATAGATCATCATGTTTTCCTATCAGCAGAGATCCTGTTTAAGATCTTTATCAGGTTTTCTCTGGGAGAGTGAATGAATCAGAACCCATGAGTGACTATGCAGTGTAAGCAGATAAGGAAAGTATAGAAAAAATCCAAGATCACCAACTAAAAAGGCCTTGATTAATTACATCAGTAATCCTGCTCTACTTACTCTTCCACGATAGCTGTTAAAGCTAATGAATTTCCTCTTGTCTTAGTATAATAAAACAAGGAGACTACTTCTTGTCAAGCATCTCTATAGTCAAATACTGTTAACCTAAGATGATGCACCAACTCCATAAGTAGTGACTTTTCAAGTCACCATCCTATTGTAAAATATATAAGAAGCATTTTTCATATAAGATTTGTAATGTAGACTACATTACTTAAGATTTTCATATATCTTTCAAATTTTAAAACTTGTATTCCAACCATAACCATTATCATAAATGCACAATTACTGAGGGATCACAGTGTATAAAATATTATAGTCTACCAAGTCATTTGACTTTCCCCTTTACAGGAAAAAAAAAAGTTGGATTTTAAAATAAACGATTGTTTTTCAACTTTCTTTCATTTCACTTTCCAGGAAGTTCCCTATCATATTGTCTCTAGTCAGAACTTGCAATTCTTCCCTGTTATCCCTTCATGGCATGACACTTTCTCATGTAATATAGCTCTGTGGAGATGTTTAATTTTTTTTCTAGTTCCTGTCATTTACTTGGCACAGCATTTTTAAATCAAAAAGGTATACTGCATATTAGTCTTTCACATAGGAGAGTTTTGGCATTTTGTGTGACTCAATTCTTCTTTATATTCTTATTATAAAAGGATTACTGTTCCTGACTCTGTCCACAAATTTTATTACATATGCCTGAAAGTATGACATCCACAAATTTCCATTCTTTCCCAAATGCCCCATAGGACTGGGATGCCATCCTTGCTTGAGAACCACTAGAAACATAAACTACATCACAAGCCAAGATCTATTCTTACCCTGAAGAGGTACATACTCCAAAATTCATATATTGCTATTTAACAGACCCTGGAGCCAGTACTTCTACTTACATATCAGAAAAAAATGCCTGTTATATTTTACAATAAGCAAATATGCTGTCTGATTCTGACTTGGCTGACTTTCCCAATTTAAAAAATCTTGCTTCGCATTAGCAACTTAAAACAATAGCCAAACACTAAGATCATTTTCTTGAATCTGGATTCTCAAGGGAAAACAAAATCACCAAAATTAAGAAAAATAATATCTCTTAAGACAATCTGACCCAGCTGAGGTATATGAACAAGTAAATCTGACACTTAACTTGGACATAGATTTTAAATTTGAATATTTTTATTCTAAATGAAAAATGAAAGCTGAGGGGTTGGCTCTGCTGAAGTGCATAATTTGGTTTGGTTTTCTTTTGAAAAGAAATCTGACAATTGGGATTTATTCTGCCTTTTCCTTTTTACAATTTCTGGACTATTTGACTACTATATATATATGTATACTTTAAAGTATATTCTCTGTTCACTTTATGCTTTTGAAGCTTTTACAACTCAGTTTTAAGCACTAAGTTAAGGGGCAATAAAATAATTGATTAACCTGTTTCTTCAAAATTCTAAACACCTTTTTGTTTTAAAAAGTAAAACATGGAACACATAATAGTACAGGAACATTCAACTTGACTGAACCATAAGCACAGCATTAGCTTGTACTCAAATGCATTTTTGATTAAAGAGAAATACCTTAGACTTTTAAGTTGAGAATGCTGGGTTTGTATTTTGCTAGTGCTTTGTGATTACATTTTTATATCTACAGAATACCCTTAACATTCTGGAAACATTTATGGGATTAAAACACTTTAGGAGTACTCTAAATTATCAGAAGAATATGAAAGCACCTTCACAATATATCTACAACTTTATTGAACACTACTATGTTTCAGGCATTATCGACTTACTATATCTTTATTATTATCACTATTGTTTCTATCATAGGTCTAAAAGTTCCTCATTTAATTTCTGTAACAGCATTTGAAGGTATTATGTCTCCATACAGAAAACTAACAATTAGAAAAATTAACTTTCTCAATATCACACAAATATTAGACTACAGAACTAATATTTGTATGTAGATCTATACATTGCTGATGATTCTTTAAATATCATATACTACTAAAGGTAGATATATGATTAATGAAATAAAAACATAGTTATAATTTGAGAAGGTTTGGGGTTCTAGAAAACACAGACTGGCATTAGTTCCTTACCTGGCATAGTTCAGGTAGATAATCATGGAAATGTTTGCTTTTATGCTGCTGCCTTCTTGGTGGTCTCCTTAATTAAACAATCTGAAGTTTTCCTGTACCATTGAAACTGATGAAAAGAGTGCCTATTTTTGAGGAATTAATTTTTTAAATCACATTTTGGTTAAAATACTTTAAAAACTGTTTTAAAGTTTTATTGAAGTACTATTGATATACAAGCTTATACTGATTTCAAATATACAACACTGTGGTCCAACATTTACCCATGTTATTAAATCACCACCCCTTGTGGTACGATTGCTATCATTTGACCCAGTGATTCCATTTCTAGGAATTTAAACAAAGAAAACAAAACAAAAAGATATATGCACCCCTACATTTATCACTGCATTATTTACAATAGCCAATAAAGTAATAACTAATTATTATAATTTATATGTTTATTGTGCAAAACTGAGGGAAGATAGATTTTTAAAAATATAAAGTCAAAATTACCTGTCATTTAGCTATAATTTCTGTGTACTTGTTGCTATGTACACTACTTCCAGAAAAGAGCTGGGTTATGGAAAGAGGCATCTTAGACAGGGTATATAGAAATTATTTTTTCTAATATTTTCATGACATCAGACAATTAAAGTCTTTGATATCATAGCCACATCATAATGAGCTCTACCTAGTATCTTATGGCCTTAAGACATATGAATAAAAATTTTTGAGGTTGACTTTTTATAAAACATATATAGACTTGGGTCATTTCAAAGACTATATTGTAATTCATGCTAGAATCTCATTCAACTAAAGTTTTTATACTGCACAGTTTAAGCTTTTCATGACTTGCCAAACATGATAATAAAAGATTATATCTCAGTAGCCAACTACAAAGATTCTACATTAAAGTGCCTGTATCACTGTGTGAACACCATTTTAAACATTTTGAAATCCTTATAGATACTATAATCTTGAAGTTTCAAAAGTCAAAGATATTATAAAAATATCTCAGTAAACATTTATTCTAGTGCATATACTCAATTACAAGTAGCTTTTTAAGCAAAAATAAAGAATTTTTATACCATATATCCTTATAAATATTTCACATAGCTTTTGTAAAATCTTGTGGTAGAATTTATTAAAGAGTGTATTTCATACTTTAGTTCTCACTTATTTTAACAGATATGAATTTAAGAATAAAAAGCATAGTTATGATATAATCATTATACTTTCCTAATATTTTCTAATGTACCTGAAATTGTTAAACTATAAAATTATTTCATATAAGGATTTTTTTGTGATGCTCACTAACATTTATATTTTCTTTCTTTTGGATTAAGTTTGTTCTTAACTTTATTTGATATTTAAGGAGATTTATAAGTTCAAATATATATATAACTGAACTACTTTAAGTCCTTAACCATTTTGCCCATGTCTTACTCTCCCAATTAATTATATACATGAAGTAACTCTAGGCTTTTTGTCATCCACGTTAAATTTTCATTCCACAAAAGGTGTTTTGGGCTAGACAGAGGCTGTTGAATATACTGACTATTACAATAAACTACAACAACAACAACATTTTGATAGAATGGGTTCATTAAAGTCTCCATGATAGAATGCTAATATGCTAGATTATATATTAATATATATGTACATAATTATGTGCATAGCTTAGACATAATTATATACATAGCATATATATTTTAGAATAATATACAATTCTCTACAAAATACAGTAATTGATTTTTTTTTTAAGAAATAAATGGGTTTCTTAAACTTTATTTCTCCCCTTGACTGATTTTGGTTTCAAAGGCATTTTGCCCCAGGATTCCAAGTTATAGTCAGAGTTTTGAAATAGGTAATTGGAAGGGTATCTCGCCATGACCCTCCTTAACCCAGAACGACTCAGGAGACATGGCCCACGCAAGAGGTTTTATCATCTGAAAGAGAAAATGGCTTCTCCCAGAGAGAGGGAGCAGCAGCTCGTGGGTGAGGAAGCGCGTTTTTAAGGAGTAGGGGTAGGGTGTGTTCTGCGTTGGTGATTGGATCTTAAGGGGTGGGGGTCTTAGTGCGCCAGAATTTGCCTTCATTCCCATCTTTTTCTTTTCTTAATTGGGCCTCTGGGGAACTGGGTGTAGAATCTCATTCTCTAGCTACTTCCTGCTGGAGGGGGGTGCAGATTCTGGGGTTAGTGAGGCCATTGCTGTAGAGTTGGGGAAGGGCGGACATCTTGAGATGATTCGTGATGTCATCTAGCTGGTTTCGTTATTCTTCCTGAGAAGGCCTTGATAGCCCTGGAGGAGTAACAAATTGAAGGCCAGTGTTGGGTGAGAAGATGAGCATCTGGGGAAATGGACGGTGAGCCCATGGAGGAGGATAGGGCAGTGAGGGTTCCCAAAGCAGCTCAGATTCCCCCAGAATGACTCAGGAGACATGGGCCCATGCAGGATATTTTATTATCTGAAAGAAAAAATGACTGCCCCCAGAGAGAGGGAGCAGCCAGTAATTGACTTTTATTATCTGATTTTTCAAGTTTTAGAAAAATCATGTATTTCCTTATGAATTTAAGTAGATTATCTGTGATAGACATTGTCAGATTGGTTCCCTAGAACCATGAAAAATACGAAATTTGTTTTGATTTCTTAAATTTGGAATAAAAATATTATATCATTTAGAAACAGCTTTATTTAAATCAGATTTTAAACAATGTCACTTCTTCTAGTCTTTTGGTCTGAAATATTAGAAGCTAAAATTATCATCCAAAATAAAATATTTCTTCTCAGCAGTACAACTGATTTTCATATCTTATTAGTTTTGCTAACTCTATTAGTAGAATAAGCTGGACTAGATGGAGAATTCACACTGAAAGATGACGACAAAGGGATGCAACATACACCTAATAATGAAATAGTTTAAAAGCAATTGCTAATACCCAGATGAGTTAATACACGTCTTAGTACAATTCATATTTTTTCATGAAGCTTTGAATAATATTTAGGAAAAATAAATGTCTAAAACAATTTCCTCAAATTTATTCCTCAATAAAGGATACTTTAGGAAAGCAGACTAAGTTTGTAAGGAGATGGAAATTTGAAAATCAAATCATGGCAATGATAAATTTCTGATTTTGGTGATTTTACTTTGATCATGAAACAGGACAACTTTGTTTATAACAGATGCTCACTGAAATATTAAGGGATAGACAAGCACAGTTACCTTTCTTATTGTTTAAAAAGAGTTTGATAAAACAAGTAATTGGAATAAAATGCAAATAACTTTTGAATCTTAGTGTATTCAGCAGTTCCTTGTAATGTGATGTATTGTAATTATTCTTTGTTTGAAATACCAAGAAAAACAAAAATAGCCTAATCATCTGGGGATAGTATCTTTTTCAGTAGGATATAATGCCTAAAGTTTGAGGAAATGCTTTAATTTACAGAAAGATTTTTAATTGTTTTTTAACAGTCACAAGGCTATCAATCCAATTATTGAAGGTACCGCAATCATAGATTAGCAAGGAACAGCTCAAGTTTTTTAATAGAAGTTAAAACCTAATATTTTATAGGCCAATTATAATAGATGATACCATACAGACAGGAAAATACCCACCATTTTTTGTTGACAATAAGATGTGCTAAAGCAATGTATTAGAGGTTGGTGTCTAAAAACATAAATTATGGGATTTGACAACATGGGTTCTAATCTATGTTTTGGCTCATAGGAACTCTGGGTCCATTGGTAAATTACTGAAATGCTCTTCTTTCAGTTCCCAAATCTGTAAATTGGGAACAATAAAAAGCAAAAAACTAGCTTTTTGGTTGTTAGAGTATTAAGGGAATAAATTAATGTAGACTATTTGGAAAAAATGAGTATTTTCCTCAAGGTCAATTTCATAGAGCTCACCTGCTGCCTCCACCATATCAAGGGCTCCTCTTTGTTACTCTGTAGCACTCACTGCCTAAGAAAACATTTGTAGTTTGGTTGGAGATCGTTTTATGTAAGCAATTTCCTCATTATTTATATATTACTCAGCTATTCATTCAATTATTGAACAATCTAGTCTTTTGTCTATCTAGAAGAGAAAATCCACACATAGAAATACCTAAAGTAAAAAAAATATATATATATATTATGGATAAATTCTAAGTGTGTTTTCACAAAGAAAACTTAAGGATGTTGTCTGAGAGATCTTGGGAAGGGTTCATATGGAAGACTAGCATACAGGATACTTAAGGTATAAACTATAAAAGTTTATTAAGTAATATAAAAAGATGAGATAGAAAAGTTAGACTGTTTCACAAAAAGAGTTATCCAGCTGACAACATGCTAGACAGATTTTTAAACCACAGTAGCATTAAAATAGTTCTTCTTTGAAGCTACAGTTGATATCTTTTTTTTTATAGTCTCCTCAAACAATTTTTTCTGCTCTTAGATTTGTTTAGGTTTTCATTGAGAATGCTAGACCTTTAAAAGTACAGATCTCAAGATTAAGTCAGTCAGCATGAGGACTCCATCAGTGGTGGGGAGCAGAGAGTGGTGGCGGCAAGCCAGAAAGCCAGTGAAAGGTGATGCCTGTTATGAGATATAACCATCTAGCAGGAAGGATCCCAATAGTAAACAATAGAAAAGAGTTTGACTGCAGGGACTATAAAATGCCACAGAATAAATTTAACAAGAAACATGACCAAGAAACATGACCTCTATAAAGACTGCTATAAAAGTTTATTAAGTAATATAAAAAGATTTGAATAAATGGAAAGATACATCATATCCTTGGATAGGAAGACTGCATAATGCAAAGACAGCTGACTCCTCAGTTTAGGGTATTTTTATTCAAACACCACAGGATTTTATTGCTCTGATTCTCCAAAATTATTTCAAAGTTCATCTAGAAAAAATGGAAAAACCACTTAATGTGAACAAATAAGTTTTTTTGAGTATTTCTATCAGATCTAAATATTTAAACCAAAATAAAAAGTAAACAGAACATACACACACATATATATGTAAATGGATATTATTAGTTCTATGATAACTTAGTAAAGCATATATAATATGCAGAAAAATTAACAAAGGGGTTAAGTCAAATAAAAATAACAACTGAAAAAAATAATTACGTAGACACCTTGCCACACTACATGGATTTCTTGTCTAAAGATTAGACCATAAACAACACTAGAAAATAAAAATAAATATTGCCCAATTCTGTAGAGATAAGTCTAAGATAAAAATTATTTTAATTGCATTGAAACTACTCCTAATGAAAATTACATACTTTTTGCCCTTGCCTATCCAAAGTATACAAGTAACTGAGAAAATAAAAATATTTAACATATATCTCATAGTCAGTTCCTGTTTTTTAAAAAAAAATGTAAGTATATAAGCAAAAATAAGAACTCAAAAATAAACAACTGAGATATACAGTCTATTGGCTATTAAATTAATCACATTTGAAACTTAACCACATTTGCTGAAGATTTATTGAAACTTACTTTCAGTAAGGCTTGGCATTGGTAAAGTGAAAATATGTTCATATCCTTTAACCGACTCTTCTCACTTTTGGGAAACTGTACTAAAATGTGGCATGATGATAGTCATTCTAATATGTAACATCCTCAAATTATAATGAGTGTTATAGTGTTAACTATAAAAAAACTAAAATTTGGTCTTTAGATGAAAATATGTGCAGCCAGTCAAAAATGAGTGTTACAAAAACAACGAGGAAACAGGAAAGATACTGTGTATGTATGAAGGATGGAGGGTCCTTACAGATAACTCAAAAAATGTGATGAGTTATTTTATTTCTTGGAGCCTTAGTGTCTTCACCTATTCAATAACTGATCAGGAATTTTTTGAGGAAAATATTGAAATAGAAAAAATCTTTGAAGGACAGTGGAGTATAATACATGTAAAATCACATAGCAAAGAGTCTATACCTAAATATATACATATGCATATATATAACTTCTCTTACCTATCCTTTTCATTAGGAAGCTGATATCCTATACTTTTACATACACTTTAGATTCAAATACTAATTTTTAAACATTTTTATTGCTTGAATCATGCATATGGTGTTGGGCACAGTTTCACAATTCACATGAATTCACTAAGAAAACACAGCTCTTTAAATTTTCGATAACTGATCATACCTTCCTCATCTGTTGTGTAACAGAAAAAATTAAACTTGCCAATAAATAGTATATCAATCTTTTCAGGGTTGAGCTGCCTCCACTGAATTTAAAAATGTGCTTTTTATTAGGTAGAAAAAAACAGTATCTCAGTATAGTAGATTAACATTGAATGGGGAGGAAATTATATAATTTGTCATGCACAAAAGTACTTAGTATATATATTTTTTGAATAATAAGAGGTCATCAAATGTACCTCAGTATAGGGAAAGAATTTACAAAACTACCTTATACCTCTTTCCTAATTTCTTCCTCATTAAGCAACATTCTGATAAAAACTTGATTTCCAAGTATATACACAATACCGAGAAAGGAGCATGCTAAGGGATATAAGCTACTATTTAAAATATTGAAATGTGTAGGTCTATTCATAATTACATTAATTTCCATTTTGATTTTTCAACCAGAATCTTGTAATTTTGAGTAACATGAACCAATTCCTAAAGCCTAATAGAGCTGAACATTCAAGTCTGAAAATTTGAAAACCACAGCCTCTTCTCAGTGTCAGGGCCATGTAAGTGACTTGAGGGGGTTGCAGGGGAAGACATTTCAACTGCCCACCAAATATTAATTTTTAATATGGGCAAATGTAATTTCTGACTTTTGGGAAAAATCTATTTAAGTTTCCTACCTCCACCTTTCCAAATCTCCAAAACCTTCATTTGAGGAAAGCCCAGAATGCATTTCACAGATTAGTGCTCCATCTCTTACCTTCTGGGGACAGAAAGGACATATTTTTGAAATGTACAGATTATTTCTATTTCCTGGGAAGTGATGGGAAAAGCTAGCTTGTTCATACACTCTTCCTCAGACTTTGTCTTTAGACCCAAAGGACTAGATGAAAACAATATTATTAGTGGTCAAGAGAGACTTGCCTTATTATAGAGTTACTGGTTGGCTTATTTCATGTACTGATAGTCGTTCTATTTAAGATATGTTCAAACAATATAAATCAGAAATCAATACAGATAGGCCCATCATCAATCCCAGGTCTTGGTGTCTACAATGAATTATAGTAAAAATCTAATTCAAAGATTTGATTTGTTTATATCACTTCATTCACTCATTAAAATATTACTATGAGATATCAGAATACCTATTTCCATTTGGTTAATTAACTCTTCTTTCCCATCAATATTGTCATAAATATATATATAGGTCTATTCATATTAGATTCCACAGCATGAATAAAGTTATTTGTATTTTAAATATATGTAGAGTCTGCACCCAAGATTATATAAGAAATGGAAGCAATTCTATTGGGGGGAAAAAGAGGAAACTATGTTAAATTGATGGAGATATCAACTAAATTAAATTCACTGAATAGCTGACCAAAATTTTCAAATCTAATTCACCAGATTTATAAAATTAACTGCACATTTTCAATTAAGTTACATGTTTCATTTAATGGCACATTATTTTCACATAATTTTTAAAGCTGTTTATATTTTTTAAATGTCAGTTAAAAGTATTACAGCGTTCATGAGTCCAAAACATTTTCATAAAAGTAATAATGAAATCTAACTATAGTTAGTCCACATCATATCATCCACTAGGATTTCTATTTATAAAACATTCCAAAGAATCTTCAGTTTGCTTCTCAGAATTTTATCAAAGTATAATTTGAATTTATCTCACAAGCATATTAGCTCAAGGTCACCAGGTTATTGCTCTCATAAAATGAAGGACTATGAAGGTACATCTCAGAATATTTCAGTCAATTTCAGTAAATGAATGAATTAATAAAGGAACTAATATATCAATCATAAAGGTAAGGAGAAAGCAAATGCAATAACCTAATTAATAATCCAACTCAAATATTCATCATTAGAAATAATTATTGGCTCTGGGTTGAATCCAAACACTTCTTAAAATTTGACAGTTTTACTAGCACATTAAGGCAGTCATTATTTACTGTAAACAAATTTATATATGTCTGTAGTAAACTTTTTAATTCCAGTGAAAATATTTTATCTGTTCATGTCTGTTGGACAACCTTCAGATCTGCATTAACTAATTATTTCATAGTCTAGGCAATGCTTTTCTGGCCAAATTGTCAGGTTGTGCAATATTATGTGTCAACCTATAAATAACACAGATAAAAATCTTTAGGAATTATGGAGGTAGGATTGATGAAGCCATAGAAATTGAAATCACCTTGTCCATCCTGAGAGCATGGACATTTGATCTACTATTAGCTAATTAGATATATTTTCATAGTAGAGGAAAGAATAAAGCCAAAATAAAGATTATGTCACAAAGCTGAAAAATAGAATCATTGTATTAGATTTAATTAAAATTGAAAACCAGACTAAAAGGTTTTTAAAATAAAATTTTGCCTCTTTTCCTCAATATTTATTTGATAATTTCATGATATACAAGCACACTTTCATAATTTTACAAAACAATGTCAAAAATATATCACATATATGTATGCATACATATACATGTATATATATGTGTGTGTATATACATATATATATAAAATGGGAAATATATATATATATATATATATTGTTTTTTAGAAAGACAAATATTTTACATTTGACTTTTTGAGTTTTCCCTCTACTTCTCTTTATCCTTCCAACCCTAGCAGGCATTGTTCTCTCCCTCTGCATGTCAATGTTAAGTTTTTATAAATATTCTCATATTTTTTCCTGCTTATGTATTCACATTAAATAACTTAGAGACATACATACACATATGAACCTATATGTTTTATGTTCTGCAGCTTGTTTTTCCCTCACTCAGTATCTCAAAATCGTGAGAACTAACAGGTACAATGATAGTATATTTATATTTGTGACTATAACCTACTCTATGGTTTGGAGGACCATGGTATGATATGGCCCATCATTTTCCTTTAATGGCACTCACTCAGATTGCAGTTTTTTGACATCATACAAATCCCAGTATTCTTTTATATGTCTATTTTAAAAAAATATTTTATGCTTATAGGATAGATTTTCAAGGAGTGGAATTATTGGGTTTAAATAAATGGTTATTTTTCACCTATAGAGAAATTACCAGTTTGATTTGCCAGAACTGTATGACTGTATCTTTGCTCACATTCCAGGCCAGTAGTAGGTATTAGAGTTTCTTTTGTTTTGCCTTATGATTTAATGTAATAAATTGTTTTTACTAGAGTTTGCAGTTCACTGACTATTGCCCTTGTGGGAAGTTTTAAATTTAATTATTTGGATTTGATTTTTTTTTTAAATCCCCTCCTAACATTATACTTACATATTTGTATTAGATATTTTCTTATTACTTTATAACAGTTTATGCATATTGTATGTATAAACACTTTATTTTATTTTATGCACTTTAAATTTGTTTAAAAAAAACCATTGGCTGTATATTGATGCTATTTATGGTGCCTTGTACTTAGAAGCACGTCAATGCTAGTTTAATGTTAAAGATACCATATATATGGCATCTAAGTTACTGGTGTTGGTTAAAAATTTCTCCTCTGCTCCTATTACATTTTCTTGAAATATACAAACTCTGTTTATTTGCATATACCTTTTTAGACCACTAGGAATATATTTTTGCATATGATAAAAGATAGAAGTTGTATTTTCTGCCAGATACAGAGCTATTTATACAAGCACCATTTATTAAATAATCTATTTTTCTCCATTGAGTTTTACTTTTCCCATTTAAAATATGAATATTTCATTTATACTGAGATCTATTTCTGAATTTTGTCATTCATTTTTCAATTTCTATAATAGCACTTTATTAATCTAGAATGGTGACTTTGTAATAGGTTTGTATTATATTTTACAACATATCCATTATTCTTTTTCATACTCACTTTGGCAATTCTTAAAGTGTAGAAAATGATGTGCATAATCTACAAGCAAGGGACATTTTTTCAGTATAAGCTTTGAGGTTGTTTATTTAATTTAAATTTAAATTTTCCATAGGGATTCACATTTCAAATTAGTATATATCACTTTTGAGAGTTTTTTATGTCTTCCTATTATAATGGCAGCACATATTTTATTATAATACTATCCCATATTATTTAATAAGATTTTGTAGTTTTCTTTAGCCAGTTTTAATATTTAATTTGTTCATAATTATTTTGAAATTTTCCTATCGTACAGATAATATTTTATCTAATTCCAGTAAATGGCATTTATTGTTAGATTAGGAAGAAAAGGAAGCTTTCTTTTTTGTCCATTTATTTGTAAATGGAATATATCTTCTTTCTAAAGATACATATATACACACATATCTTGTTAGCATTGATTTTTTTCTCCAAGTTGTTGACCTACTGGATTATGCTGATAATTTTAAGTAACTCATTTTCCATAATTTGAATAAAGCTGTCTTTAGTGTCTTATGCTCCTCTGATTTTGCCCTGGATCAATTTTGTATTTTATGTGGAAACATTTTTTCGGTTAGCACAAAAATGACAATGATTATTTTGCTATTTCATAAGCTTTTAGTATGACAATTGTGTTGACTTACTAGAATGATTTGGAGAATTTTATTTCTTTGGTCTTGAATAATTTAAATAAACTTGAAATTATTTGTTCTTTACGTTTTCTGAATCTCAAATATCCCATTCTAGTTTGGGTCCATTTTAAAAAGTAGACCTTAAATACTCCTCAAATCTCTTCTAGCAATTGGACTAGTTGCAATTTCTAATTCTTGGGTCAATTTTAGGTACTTAAAATTTTACTAAGAAATTATCTGTTTTCAATGATTTTCAATAGTGTTATATGTAGTAATCTCTTCATTATTTCTACTTTGGCTATTCATCTAATTATGTTTTCTTTATTCTTATAAATTTTGTTTGATTCCTTCTTTCTAATTCAAAATATACCCAGAATTATCATACTAGCCTTTGTCTGATTGTAAATTTGAGTTTGCTTTCTATGTCATTATTTAATTTTTGGTTTTTATTTATATTTATTGTTTTGTTTATTTTTTTCCTAACTTCCAAATGTCAAATAACGAAGGAATATAAAGGTAAATATTTCTTCTGGATTTGGTTTCTACTGGCCTTTGCTTTTTTAGTGGATCATTCTCTTTTTTCTACCGCTGATTAATTTTGATAAGCAAAGATTATCAGTAATTATATTTATTAATTTCACAAGTTGTACTGATACTTTTGGCACATTTGTATTTGGATCAGAGAACACACCTGTAAAATATCTTCATTTTAGACTATTTGGTGATTTTTCTTCCTGCCAGTACACAAATAACTTTGTGATTTTTTTTGACACATATATCCAAATACATGGGATATAGAATAGGACATAAATAGATATTAATTATTCAATTCTCCAATACTCTTTTTTTCTGTTAAATCAGTCCTCTTCTGAATGAGATTTAACTCTCCTGTAAGTTCATGTTAAGAAATTTATTGTATTTCTATTAATTTTTTAAAAAATTTTTATTAAGGTATGATTGATATACACTCTTATGCAGGTTTCACATGAAAAAACAATGTGCTTACTACATTTACCCATATTATCAAGTCCCCACCCATACCCCAATGCATTCACTGTCCATCAGTGCAGCAAGATGCCACAGGTCCACTATGTGCCTTCTCTGTGCTACACTGTTCTCCCCGTGATCCCCCCACACCATGTGTACTAAACATAATACCCCTCAGTCCTCTTCTCCCTCCCTCCCCACCGGCCCTCCCACACCCCTCCCCTTTGGTAACCACTAGTTCCTTCTTGGAGTCTCTGAGTCTGCTTTTATTTTGTTCCTTCAGTTTTGCTTTGTTGTTATACTCCACAAATGAGGGAAATCATTTGGCATTTGTCTTTTTCTGCCTGGTTTATTTCACTGAGCATAATGTCCTCCAGCTCCATCCATGTTGTTGCAAATGATAAGATTTGTTTCTTTCTTATGGCCGAATAGTATTACATTGTGTATATGTACCACATCTTCTTTATCCATTCATCTACTGATGGACACTTAGGTTGCTTCCATATCTTGGCTATTGTAAAAAGTGCTGTGATAAACATAGGGGTGCATATGTCTTTTTGAATCTTAGAAGTTGTATTCTTTGGGCAAATTCCAAGGAGTGGGATTCCCAAGTCAAACGGTATTTCTATTTTGTTTTTGAGGAACCTCCATATTGCTTTCCACAATGGTTGAACTACCTTACATTCCCACCAGAAGTGTAGGAGGGTTCCTCTTTCTCCACATCCTCACCAGCATTTGTTGTTCTTAGTCTGTATTTCTATTAATTTTTATCTTGTATATTCTGATGAATCTTTTTTTGAGAGATGAGTCTTTTGTTCTCTAAAATGTCACTTATAAAGCTTAACAATTTTAACATGAAATTACAATTTACCTGCTATATTATAAATTGTGCTTTCTCTTCTTGTGTTTTCTCGGTAAATATTTTCTGTCATCAGAGTTTATTCTTGCAAGCTGAATCTAATTTTTTTTGGATGGTTTGAAATGACTTAAAGAGAGTCATTTTCAAAATAGAGGTGGAGTGGCCATTGCAGAAGAACTGCCTGGCATGTCCTGTTTTCTAAACCTTTAAACTGGGCCAAAATGCCAGCACTCCATGAAATCAGCAAGGATGAGAAAAATCCTGTTTGAAGCCTGGTCAAGCACAGGGGTCACTAGGAAAAGTTCTCTTTTATCAATCACTAAAATACAAACCTAGCCCTGCTAATCAGCACCAAGGTACTCTTCTTAAAAGCAACTTAACTAATCTTCTTTTTTCCATAAAAGCCCTGAGTCTACCTACTGTAATTGAGACACTATTTGGGTTTCCACCTAAATCTATGTACCCTGAATTGCAATTTGATCCCAAATAAATATATCGCCTCTTGATCTGGTTTCTTGTTTTTAGGTTAACATTCTGGATATCAGAAAACAGGACATGAGGCCATCTCACCTTTGTTGACTGGCATTCCCTAGAACTGGGTGCAGTACCCACAGGAGTACCCTTTCTGCTAACCATTTCCTCAGATTGCTGTCTCCTCTGACTTTGAGTCTTTCCAGGCTCCAACCTCCCTCATTTTGGTCAAAGAGGCCACTTTTCTTTGGGAAAGGCTTTTACCCACTGCTGCTGGAAGGGTTTCCCTTATTAGTGAGTACTCTCCCCCTTGTTTGTGTGCTTTTCTACAGTATTGGACCCATTTGTAAGTCTCTTTGAGAGGTTTCTCCCTCAGGGATTCCAGCTAACTTTATGTTTAAGAATGACTGTCCTTCCTCTTGCAAATTGTTTTGGGCTGGTAGACTGAAAATACCAAAGACACTTTAGAATTATAATGGCCATTATGGAGAATATTCCACTTATGAAGTACACTTAGAAGAAAGAGTTCTCAATTTAAACACACTGAATTGGATATCTATTTTAATTGGTATACAGAAGGCTCCAAAAATGTTTCAAAATTCTGAAACAGCTTCATTGAAAGATTTGTTGTAGAAGGCTAATGAAAATTGAAGACATGTACCTAAAACAAAAAACTCTAAGGCAGTTCAAATTCCACCCTTTCCTATTCATCAAATCTCAAAACCTCCCTTACTCATTTCAAAAAGTTTGTAATTTCTCCAGGAACTCTTATCTAGATCATCCCTAATTTCTAAGACTGAAAAAGGGGGAAACAAAAAAAAAAGGAAAAGGAGGCCTTTTAAAAATACAAATTGCTATATAAGCACCTTTGCCCAAAATCTAGTCCACCGCTTCCATAAGATTGCTGGTCAAGGACAAATACAAATCTCAAATGTCTTCTCCACAAATATTAGAAAACTTTTTAGCCATCTGAACAGATAAACTTATTGCAGCTGTTCATTTGCAAACTGGTGAGTTTTGCATTATCATACCCATTTTATGGCTAAAAATTTTTAAAGGACTATAAGGTCTCTGTGTCTGTATGTACATGTGTGTCTGTATTTTATATGTATTATATGTGTGTGTTGCACATGGGTATTTTATGCCTCTGGATGGTATTGCCAAAATTAATTTGTAAAAGAATTCTGTTAATAAGTTTCAGGTTCACATCTGGGAAAATATTCAATATGAAAGTTAGTTTAAGGCTATTGGTTTAATTAAAACAGGTATGTCTTTAGAATTATTAGCATTAAATATAAAACCTTACCTGAATTTACTAGTCAAATTCATGCTATTTCTTGCAAGATTTGTCAGCAAAAATAAAAAAGCTTGGAATAATGGCTGAATTTCTCCAATGTTTAATGAAGTTTCTGTGGAAAATCTAAACATAATTATTAAGACCAAGTGAAACTGAATAGATGTAAACAGGATAGGAAGTTTTTAGGCTACTATTCTTTTTTGCCAAATCTTTTTGGTAACCTGCAACCTTAAAGTTTTGCTAAGCTAAATGATTAGTTAAATCCATTGAATATGCAGATCATTTTCAAATAAGATAAAATAGTGAGACATTAACTACTGAACATAGTTTTACCTAGTTTTAGTTTCCTTTTTACAAAAATACTAAAAATATTTGGACCCATTAGTAAACATGCATTGTACTGCATTAAAAAATTATACTGTGATGAATCATTTTTCACTAGAAATTAAGGTTTCTAAGGGTTAAGAATTCTAATATACGTAATTAAAATCTACTAGAAATAATGGAAACATCTTGCATACAAGGGAAGTAAAATGTATATTTTATTGAGTACAAGAAAGTTGTAAAAGGTTTGTAGGAAATGAATTTCTTTTCCTCATATCCAGGGCTTTGATTACTTAGGAAAATAGAATCTTCTTAATACTAAAATAACTTTTGCCAACCACTATGTGACCTTCTGTATTTGCCTTTAAAATTTATTGTCACTTTGATTAAACAAATAATCAAGTATTGGTTCATAATGATCTATGATCCTGTTTAAATCAAATGTTCAAACTTTTTGGTATATTTGACAAACTTCCTAACACTCAATTTTAAGTGAAACCTTTTCTACATGAACTAACTTAGATACAAGATTTCCAGTGGGCCCATGGAGCATCTCAAAAAAAGTTATTTCTCTCTGTTTATAAGAGATATTAATTAGGCTTATTTGGTATGCTAAATTACATTGGAAGCATTGTCAAATAAGTGATGCTAAACCTTCTTAGAATATACTGTATGGGTGAATATTATTAATATAGTTTATTATAACTATATATGTATTAAAATAATGGTTCTAGAAGTGATATAAAATTCTCATTTATGTCCCGGTATAATATTTTTAGTCATCATTCTAGCTATCTTAAAATATTATATGTTAAGGAAATAATCAAATTTCCTTGTCTGCATTATGATGAACTCTCAGCAGCTAACAAGGGACATTTAAAAATAAATTTGTCATTTATAGTTATTGTTTTACTCAGATACTTTAAATGCTTGCTTTCCAGATTTAAGGCTTAGCAGTGATTTACAGCAATTTGGTAAAATATACTTTTGTAAACAAATATGAAACACTTATTTTTTTCTCTTCCTGACCCCTACAGAATTCAGAAACTTGTAGTATTTTATTTGCATTTCAATATAGTTATTTGCATAAACTCAATAAGAATCCGTTCTCCTTGTAATAGGACACAATTGGAGACACTGGTTATATTACCAAAGCTTTGAATGGAGTATCATATTTGAGAGATGTGAATAGACTCAGATATGACCAGAGTTCTAAAGAATTAAGGTTGCCTTTACAGAATCAGTAACGTCCCTTTAAAAAATTGACCTTATAACTTGCTTACAACATTTCAGCAAAGCAATCTTAAAGGGAGTTTATGTGGTCAATCACTATTCTTACTGCACTTATGTAAATAATCAGGCCACATTTAATACAAATGAATTAGTTATTAGTGTGATTATCTTTGGTTTAAAAAAGGATAATTGTAGAGAAAAAAGTTATGTTTGCATCTTTGTAAATATTAGATTCTGATCATTATCTCCAACTTTTCTTGTTACATGCCTGTAAACTAGTCTGTATCTTGAATTCTTGTTTCCTCAAATATCTGGCTATGACTCTCTAAACTAATATTTCCAATTTTCTTCCACCCCTTTGATTTGGAATCACTAAGAACAAAGACTGCCCTGAGTCTCCTTGGAAGGTGCCAACCCAGATCCTCTTTATTACCCAGATAGCAACCAAACTTCAGAGACATGAGCCTTGAGTAATCATTTCACAGATGAAGAAGATTCCAGCTGACATTTGATCCTGTGCAAACACTGGGGACCTCCAAATAAAACTGATGAGGGAAAGAAGTAGCTGTCATCAAGGTAAGGGTGCTATCTCCAGAGATGCTGGATCAATACTTTCACTCTTTTACCCTAGCTCTGGCCCAAAAAGATCATGCCAACATCCATATTTCCCAGGCAATTCCTTTTGTGGTAGCCTTTGTCTTTCAGACTGCTGGATTTTTCATCAAAAACTCTTGTTATGAATGAGAAACTGTCATGACTTACTAATAGTTCCTGTTTGGAGGGCAATACTGTGCTGGTATGCTATACCTACTCCCTTTGAATTAACTGAAGCAGACCCTTTACCAATGGCTAATTCAGAACAATAGGCAGAATTTTATGCTTTTAAAAGATGTACTTTAGTGAAAGTAAAATTACAAATATCTACACAGTTACTACACCTTTGGAGTAGTTCATGATTTTTATTTGCTTTGGAAACAGAGGATTTTTAACCTTTGGTGAGTATCAAACTAAAAATGGAGCTTCTGTCAGTGAATCATTAGATTCAATTCAACTTCACTCCACCTTGGCCATTATCAAGGTCCTTGGGCAATCAAAATTAAATGCTAAATGGAGGAGCTAAGATGGCAGCGTGAGTAGGACAATGGGAATCTCCTCCCAAAAACATATATATTTTTGAAAATACAACAAATACAACTAATCCTAAAAGAGAGACCAGAAGACACAGGACAACAGCCAGACTACATCCACATGTGCGAGAGCCCAGCGCCTGGTGAAAGGGGTAAGATACAACACCCGGCCCGGTGGGACCCGAGCACACCTCATCCCAGATCCCGGTGGGAGGAGAGCAGTTGGAGCGGGGAGGGAGAGGGAGCCCAGGACTGCTGAAACAGGGCAGCAAGACCTCTGAGCGGTTCCTGAAGCTGATGCCCCTGTGACAAAGAAAAGCCAGGGCTTTTTGAAAGTCTTTAAAGGACAGGGACCCAACAGCAGGACAGAAACAACCCAGGTCACAGTCCAGATCCTGGAAATTCCAGGACACCCGGGTGCACTAACCCCCTGAGCAACAGCTCTGAGACCCCTCAGGGAGGTAAACAGCCAAACAGCCCCCCATCCATTACCCCTCCGGGGCACGGACATAGCAGAGAAGCAGGCAGGGTCTGGCCACGCCCTCAGCAAGGGAGTTTCCTCCAAAACGGCCGGGCAAGACACAAAGACCTAGTCTACACGCAATTGCCCAATAAAAGCCACTAGGGGTCGCAGTTGTCCCAATAAAGAAAGGACAGTAGCAAGTGGAAAGTTTGGCTCTCGCAGCCGACAGTCAACAGCACCTATCAACATGAAAAGGTAAAAAAATTTGATCCAGACAAGACTAACCCAGACAGCTTCGGCATTTGCTATATCTTCCCCTGAGAAGGAACCTGGGGAGATAGATTTAACCAGTCTTCCTGAAAAAGAATTCAAAACAAAAGTCATAAAAATACTGATGGACTTGCAGAGAAATATGCAAGAACTAAGGAAGGAGAAATCAGAAATAAAACAAGCTCTGGAAGGAATTCAAAACAGAATGGACGAGATGCAAGAGACCATTAATGGGCTAGAAAAAAGACAACAGGAACACAGAGAACCTGATGCAGAGAGAGATAAAAGGATCTCCAGGCATGAAAAAATTCTAAGAGAGCTGAGTGACCAATCAAAAAGGAATAATATACTCATCATAGGGATACCAGAATGACAAGAGACAGGAAAAGGGATAGAAAGTGTCTTTGAAGAAATAATTGCTGTAAACTTCTCCAAACAGAACTGCCATGACAAGGGATCCAAGGAGGGCAACACCAAGACACATAATAATTAAAATGGCAAAGATCAAACACAAGGACAAAGTATTAAAGGCAGCCAGAGAGAAAAAAAAGATCACCTACAAAGGAAAGCCCATCAGGCTATCATCAGACTTCTCAACAGAAACCCTACAGATCAGAAGAGAATGGCATGATATACTTAATCCAATGAAACAGAAGGGCCTCGAACCAAGACTACTGTATCCAGCACGATTATCATTTAAATATGAAGGAGGGATTAAACAATTCCCAGAAAAGCAAAAGTTGAGGGAATTTGCCTACCACAAACCACTTCTACAGGGCATCTTACAGGGACTGCTCTAGATGGGAGCACTCCTAAAAAGAACACAGAACAAAACACCCAACATATAAAGAAGGGAGGAGGAGGAATAAGAAGAGAGAGAAATAAAGAATCATCAGACTGTGTTTATAATAGCTCAACAAGTGAGTTAAGATAGACAGTAAGATAGGAAAGAAGCTAACCCTGAACCTTTGGTAACCACAAACTTAAAGCCTGCAATGGCAATAAGTACATACCTTTCAATAATCACCCTAAATGAAAATGGACTGAATGCACCAATCAAAAGACACAGAGTAATAGAATGGATAAGAAAGCAAGACCCATCCATATGCTGCTTACAAGAGACTCACCTCAAACCCAAAGACATGCACAGACTTAAAGTCAAGGGATGGAAAAAGGTATTGCATGCAAACAACAGAGAGAAAAAAGCAGGTGTTGCAATACTAGTATCAGACACAACAGACTTCAAAATAAAGAAAGTAACAAACGATAAAGAAAGACATTACATAATGATAAAGGGCTCAGTCCAACAAGAGGATATAACCATTATAAATATATATGCACCCAATACAGGAGCACCAACATATCTGAAACAAATACTAACAGAACTAAAGGAGGAAATAGAATGCAATGCATTCATTCTAGGACACTTCAACACACCACTCACTCCAAAGGACAGATCCACCAGACAGAAAATAAGTAAGGACACAGAGGCACTGAACAACACACTAGAACAGATGGACCTAATAGACATCTACAGAACTCTACATCCAAAAGCAACAGGATACACATTCTTCTCAAGTGCACATGGAACATTCTCCAGAATAGACCACATACTAGGCCACAAAAAGAGCCTCAGTAAATTCCAAAAGATTGAAATCCTACCAACCAACTTTCCAGACCACAAAGGTATAAAACTAGAATTAAATTGTACCGAGGAAGCAAAAAGGCTCACAAACACATGGAGGCTTAACAACACGCTCCTAAATAATCAATGGATAAATGACCAAATCAAAATGGAGATCCAGCAATATATGGAAACAAACGACAAAAACAACACAAAGCCCCAACTACTGTGGGACACAGCAAAAGCGGTCTTAAGAGGAAAGTATATAGCAATCCAGGCATATGTAAAGAAGGAAGAACAATCCCAAATGAATGGTCTAATGTCACAATTATCGAAATTGGAAAAAGAAGAACAAATGAGGCCTAAGGTCAGCAGAAGGAGGGACATAATAAAGATCAGAGAAGAAATAAATAAAGTTGAGAAGAATAAAACAATAGCAAAAATCAATGAAACCAAGAGCTGGTTCTTCAAGGAAATAAACAAAATAGATAAGCCTCTCGCCAGACTTATTAAGAGGAAAAGAGTGTCAACACAAATCAACAGAATCAGAAATGAGAAAGGAAAAATCATGACGGACCCCACAGAAATACAAAGAATTATTAGAGAGTACTATGAAAACCTATATGCTAACAAGCTGGGAAACCTAGGAGAAATGGACAACTTCCTAGAAAAATACAACCTTCAAGACTGACTAAGAAAGAAACAGAAAATCGAAACAGACCAATTACCAGCAACGAAATTGAAGCAGTAATAAAAAAACTACCAAAGAACAAAACCCCCAGCCACGTGGACTTACCTTGGAATTTTATCAGACATACAGGGAAGATAAAATACCCATTCTCCTTAAAGTTTTCCAAAAAATAGAAGAGGAGGGAATACTCCCAAACTTATTCTATGAAGCCAACATCACCCTAATACAAAACCAGGCAAAGTCCCCAGCTAAGAAGAAAACTACAGACCAAATCCCTGATGAACGTAGATGCAAAAATACTCAACAAAATATTAGCAAACCAAATTCAAAAATACATCAAAAGGATCGTACACCATGATCAGGTGGGATTCATCCCAGGGATGCAAGGATGTTACAACATTCAAAAATCCATCAACATCATCTACCACATCAACAAAAAGAAAGACAAAAACCACATGATCATTTCCATACATGCTGAAAAACTTTTGACAAAATTCAACACCCATTCATGATAAAATCTCTCAGCAAAATGGGAATAGAGGGCAAGTACCTCAACATAATAAAAGCCAAATATCATAAACCCACAGCCAACATTATACTGAACAGCGAGAAGCTGAAAGCTTTTCCTCTGAGATCAGGAACTAGACAGGGATGCCCACTCTCCCCACTGTTATTTTAACATAGTACTGGAGGTCCTAGCCACAGCAATCAGACAAAACAAAGAAATACAAGGAATCCAGATTGGTAAAGAAGAAGTTAAACTGTCACTATTTGCAGATAACATGATGTTGTACATAAAAAACCCTAAAGACTCCACTTCAAAACTACTAGAACTGATATCGGAATATAGCAAAGTTGCAGGATACAAAATTAACACACAGAAATCTGTAGCTTTCCTGTACACTAACAATGAACCAATGGAAAGAGAAATCAGGAAAACAATTCCATTCACAATTGCATCAAAAAGAATAAAATACCTAGGAATAAACCTAGCCAAAGAAGTGAAAGACCTATACTCTGAAAATTACAAGTGACTCTTAAGAGAAATTAAAGAGGACACTAACAAATGGAAACTCATCCCATGCTCTTGGCTAGGAAGAATTATTATCATCAAAATGGCCATCCTGCCCAAAGCAATATACAGATTTGATGCAATCCCTATCAAATTACCAGAAACATTCTTCAGTGAACTGGAACAAATAATTCAAAAATTCATATGGAAACACCAGAGACCCCGAATAGCTAAAGCAATCCTGAGAAAGAAGAATAAAGTAGGGGGGATCTCACTCCCCAACTTCAAGCTCTACTATAAAGCCATAGTAATCAAGACAATTTGGTACTGGCACAAGAACAGAGCCACAGACCAATGGAACAGACTAGAGAATCCAGACATTAACCCAGACATATATGGTCAATTAATATTTGATAAAGGAGCCATGGACATACAATGGCGAAATGACAGTCTCTTCAACAGGTTGTGCTGGCAAAACTGGACAGCTACATGTAGGAGAATGAAACTGGACCATTGTCTAACCCCATATACAAAAGTAAATTCAAAATGGATCAAAGACCTGAATGTAAGTCATGAAACCATTAAACTCTTGAAAAAAACATAGGCAGAAACCTCTTAGACATAAACATGAGTGACCTCTTCTTGAACATATCTCCCCGGGCAAGGAAAACAACAGCAAAAATGAACAAGTGGGACTATATTAAGCTGAAAAGCTTCTGTACAACAGAAGACACCATCAATAGAATAAAAACGAACCCTACAGTATGGGAGAATATATTTGTAAATGACAGATCCGATAAAGGCTTGACGTCCTAAAATATAGGAAGAGCTCACATGCCTCAACAAACAAAAAACAAATAATCCAATTAAAAAATGGGCAAAGGAATTGAACAGACAGTTCTCCAAAAAAGAAATACAGATGGCCAACAGACACATGAAAAGATGCTCCACATCGCTAATTATCAGAGAAATGCAAATTAAAACTACAATGAGGTATCACCTCACACCAGTAAGGATGGCTGCCATCCAAAAGACAAACAACAACAAATGTTGGCGAGGCTGTGGAGAAAGGGGAACCCTCCTACACTGCTGGTGGGAATGTAAAGTAGTTCAACCATTGTGGAAAGCAGTATGGAGGTTCATCAAAATGCTCAAAACAGACTTACCATTTGACCCAAGAATTGCACTCCTAGGAATTTACCCTAAGAACACAGCAGTCAAGTTTGAGAAAGACATATGAATCCCTATGTTTATCGCAGCACTACTAACAATAGCCAAGAATTGGAAGCAACCTAAATGTCCATCGGTAGATGAATGGATAAAGATGTTGTGGTACATTTTCACAATGGAATGCTACTCAGCCATAAGAAGATGGCAAATCCTACCATTTGCAGCAACATGGATGGAGCTAGAGGGTATTATGCTCAGTGAAATAAGCCAAGCGGAGATAGAGAAATACCAAATGATTTCACTCACCTGTGGAGTATAAGAACAAAGGAAAAACTGAAGGTACAAAACAGCAGCGGAATCACAGAACCCAAGAATGGACTAACAGGTACCAAATGGAAAGGGACTGGGGAGGATGAGTGGGTAGGGAGGGATAATGGGTGGGAGAAGAAGGGGAGAATTAAGATTAGCATGCATGGGGGTGTGGGAGAAAGGGGAGGGCTGTACATCACAGAGAAGACAAGTAGTGATTCTACAACATTTTGCTATGCTGATGGACAGTGACTGTAAAGGGGTTTATAGGGGGGATCTGGTATAGGGGAGAGCCTAGTAAACATAATATTCTTCATGTAAGTGTAGATTAATGATAACAAAAAAAAAAGAAAGAAAAGGGGGATTACTCCCTGATAGGATAAAACTAACTGTAAATCAACGATTAATGCATGCTTTAAACATCCTTAATTTTGATCACTTAAAGGGTGTCAGATGATCGGCTATGGAGGCACATTTTTCTGATAATATTCCTTTCTCTTAAAAAAAAAAAAAAGCAGTTCCTGTGTGGGTGACGTCCAATGAGTTCAACACAATGGTATAAAGGGAAGATCAAAGTGTGGGCAAAGGGTTTGTTTGTGTTTATACAGAGGATCAAAGCCTAATTTGGCTACCCAGAAAATGAACTAAGATACGATATGAAGAAGAACTTCCAACATCACCACTCTCTGGAAGATACATACCAGAAGATGATCATCAAAAACCTCAACAAAGATCCAGGCACTGCTACAGTTGTAGCTGCGTTCATCCCACCGGTTCCTGGACTTGCCATGGGAATGAGGAAGGAGATATCTAAGCTGGCCTGTGCATACAGTAAAATAACAAATTTGACTGGATCTATACTGTTGGAACTCAACCAAGAATTAGGAGAAGTGCAAGTTGTAGCGTTCCAAAATCTTACAACTACAGACTATCTACTGTTAAAAGAACATATTAGATGTGAACAGTCCCCAGGAATGGGCTGTTTTAATTTGTCTGATTTCTCTCAGACTGTTCAAGTTCAGTTGGACAATATCCATCATATCATAGATAAATTTTCACAAATTCCTAGGGTGCCTAACTGGTTTTTTTGGTTTCACTGGAGATGGCTGGTAATTATAGGTCTGCTTTGGTTATGTAACTGTATTCCTATTATTTTAATGTGTGTGTGCAATTTAATTAGTAGTTTAAAACCTATACATGCTTAAGTCACTCTACAAGAAGATATGTCAAAGAAATAATCAATCTTCCCATGTTTTCTTCTGTCTGTTACTTCTATAGCTTTTCTTCTTCCTTCCTAATTACAACCCTTAAATAGAATTCGTGCCTCATATCGAATTTACCGAGTATCATAATTCTTCCAAGTGGTAAAGACACCTCAAGACAAATGCTGGGCATAGAAGCTACAGGGCATAAATCTGCAAAGAAGTAAAAAGCTAACCTTTTCAAACAATATGGCTTATCTCTCACTTACCAACTTTACATTTCCCTGTATGGCCCCGGAAGATGACTGGTTAGCCAGAGACGGGTAAGATTCCTCATGGGAGGAACAACCTAAGACAGGCACAGTCGCACGGGGGCCATCAGGTGAGAAATTGGGGATCAACAGAGGTGAGGCTTAGAACCTCACCCCCCCTGTTTTGAGAGAAATCTTCTGCATCCGTGGATGTCTTGTTGCCCTTGTCTAGCTTGGATTATCACTTTGTCTACAGGCACACACCTGATCATCTACATTTGTTCTCTTACAACACTAAACTATGTTTTCTACCTTTATCTTGCATCTACCTACCACTTCAGCATTTTATTAAAAATAATAATAATAATGATAATAAGGGAGAAATGTGGGATTCACATATAAATCAAGTGTAAAAATCAAACGAATATTCATATTTGACCTCATGGTTTATAGTTCATAATGCATGATCAAAACCTTGTACTGTTCACCATGTAAGAACTTATTCACTACGTAAGAATTTGTTCACCATGTAAGAACTTGTTCGTTATGCTTCAGAAGATTGGAGACTGACAAGAATTAGGCTTGGGGTGGATTAATGATTGTGCATTGAGCATTGAGTCTCCTATACAGAATTTTATTGTTGTTAACAGCCATTTGATCAATAAATAAATAAATATGAGAGATGCCCCCTCAAAAAAAAAAAATTAAATGCTAAAGGAAATAATTGTGCTGATCAAGCAATCTTTAAATTCACTTTGGTTGTTTTGGATAACAATTGCTCTAGACTATATCAAGGTGTCTGTTCCACAGCTAGTACCTATTGTATAAACTTGGATAAATTTTTCAGGATTGGTTGAAAAACAATCGTACAAAATCAGAGAACAAGCACTCTGTTTCCAGTAGTTACCATTAGAAAGCTCTTGGTTTTTCAGCCTATTTAGTTGGCTACCCTTGGGTATAGCCTCACAGTTTAGAACTATTCTACAATTAGGAATTAGTGTCCTGCCTGTGTCTCTAGGGATTATTCTAAAACTCTGCTTCTATTGTTTTTCATGATGCCATAAAAAATTCCATGCAAATAATGTTAACCCATATTTTGAATTTGTTTAAAACACTTATTTGGTCAATTAAAGAAATTTTACCATGCTTGGCTTATTTCATAAGATTTGACAAGCCGTCCTCTGCTGTGGTGCTCATGTTCAAATGGGCCTAAAGGCTCCCAGGAAGCCACTCTCTCTCCAACAAGGAACAAAACACACTGGGAATGAGTATTCCTGGCAATAAATGATTAATAAGTCGCCCTGGCAATGGGGAATTGAACACCAAAATCATGAGAAAAATCCAGTTCAAATGGTTGATCAGCAGTGCTTTTAGAGAGATCTTGATCAAAAGGGAAATGTGAAAAATCACAGAAATAGAGTCATTTTTAAAATAAAAGCAGAGCAGCCATTTTGGCAGAACTTGTTTTCTAAACCTTTGAGCAGAGCCAAACCTCCAGCATTCTAAGAGGTCAGCAAGGATCAGAAAATCTGTTTGAAAAGACTGATAAAAGTGATCTTTTAAGTGACTATTTTGACTGACCAATCAGTAAAGTATAAATCTAGCCCTGCTCGTCAGCACCAATGAACTGTTATTAAAAACAATTTATCTAATCTTCATTTTTTTCTATGAAAACTCCGAGTGCACCTTCTGTATTTAGGACACCATTTGGGTTTCTACCTAAATCTGGGTACCCTGAATTGCAATTCTTTGATCCAAAATAAATACATTATCTCTTGAACTGGTTAACAATACTTTTGTACCTCTTTTACTAAGATATTTTTTCTTTTTACAGATTTTAGTATTGCTTTAAGAACTCAAATGTCAGTCTTACTTTTCTTTCCCTTAGAATTTTTTTTAATCTTATACATTGTATGGTATTCTCTTTATCCTTGGAATTCTACAAGAATATGCTCAGTCATTTTCTATCACCAATCACACTAAAACCTTTCAATAGAATCAATTCTCTTTCAGCTCATTAAAAATGTCTTCTCTTACTCATTTCATCATTAATACTGTTTGTCTCCTAGAACTTCTATAATTACACATAGAGCCACTGGATCTATGTTCCCACTCTTTTTTCTTTTGCTTCACCATTTTCATTTTTCTATTTTTTCTTTTTTTGTCTTATAGAATTTTTGTGTTTTGTCATCCAGTCCTCTTAAACAGAATGCAAAACAAACAAAAACTTCCTTGGATGTTCATGATACTTAGATCTAGAAAATCTATAAACTGCTATTTAGTGTCAATACACATTTTCAAGCCCTTCAAAAAACATGGAAACACTAACATTACATAGTATATTACTCTTTAAAAAATCATTGAGGAACATTGTTGTCTTTCAATTTTTTCAGATGGCCAAATTAAATAAATAAGGGGATAATTGAAACAAATAAAAAGGGAGTGGGGAAAAATACCAGAAACCACATAAATTCATAGCAAAATCTATCCTCTAAGGTTTAAGAAAACTCACCATTTTCTTCACTTTGGTTAACTAGTCTTCTATATGTAGATGATTAATATAAAAAGGAATCAAGTTTACTCTATATCACAAAAGAATAGGCAAATATAACAACATATAATTATTTGAAAAATACGAAGCTAATCCAAAGTTCATCATATATGAGTAAAACACAAACTATGCATTATTTGATTGATTTGAGATATTAATAATTTGTCAGTCCAATTGGAAATTTATATAAATGTTTCATAGGGAGAATTTTTGAAAAGGTATTCTTGAAAACTTATGTTCTGGAGTTTAGTCCACATTTTTCTTCTAGAAAGTCAACCATAATTTTTAATTATTTAAAGACATAATTATGATTAATAATTTAAGACTAAATCATTTTAGTAAACTATTAATTCATTTTGACAGGAAAAACATACCTATGTAAAATTGAGGGTTTTTTCCTTTTATGACAAATTTTAATGTGGAATTTTATACTAGAATAATCATATTTTGTCAGGTTTTTGCTGAACGCTTTTTAGTCATTCAGAAATATTTGACAGCTTATAACTAAACCACTGTGAATCATCATGCTGACACTCTTTTTAAAGTATGAGTCTTTTTTTATTCATGTGATTTTCATTCAGTTCATAATTAGATTTTATTCTCAAATGTTCTGATGAATTTTGTAGATTAATTCATTCATTAGCACAAAAATTCACCTGAATCTTCATTTTCCAGTAATGATTTAATTTTTAAAAGTATAAATATACATGGTCTATGTAATTGTTCTGGGTTTTTATGATCATAAATAGTATTCCCAAGTATGAACTATATGTGTACATATAAACATTTACATACATACAAACATGTGTACATATATATTCATACAGAGAGAAAAAGAAGAGAAATTATTAATAGAATCATAGTCATATGAAGATTGAATGCATTCATTTTTGGATTTTCTTCACATTCTCTCATATGTTCATGTGTTGTTTTGGAAAAAAATAGCAATATATGTTTTACATATATCTTGATATGCCAATAGTTGTGAAAGAAATACTTCTTGTACACTTATGACAAACTATGTTTAGATGAATTTTGTTTGCCAAAGAAATGACTCACATTTTAAATAGAACAAAAAGTTGTTACTGGTAAAAGATAAAACTGAACATAGATGACTTCGGAAAATGTCTATAAACTGGGATTATTTTCTCTAGAAGGATATATTCTAACGAAAGAATCATCTACAACATAACAGTGCAAATACACAGATAATGTAATCGTGTAAGAGATGCTACTTCTATTTATTCTGATTGTAATTTTGGTACTTTTATTTTTTTATTTAAAAGAGTTCATTTTATCTTCAGATAGGAAGGCTATGAAGTTAGAAATTTAATAATAATCCTTGATTCTTCAAAATGAGAACAGGCTTTTCAACTCTGGACAGTACTCAGGTTACACAATAGCCTTGTTACTGATTCAACCAGCACTCTTTCACTTTCTCAGGAAAGCACAGGGTCAGTCTTTCACAAGCAGCCTAGTATTCCAACTCCACAGGTTAGGAGCTCCTGTTGTTACAGGGCAGACTGAACAAAGCCACAGGAAAGCTCTGGCTACACTCAGCCTAATTCACTGCCCTGTGACACATGTGGTTCCTGACCAGTCCTTTCCCACCCCTGAATCCACCCTGGTCTCTTCAGAGGCTGATGGTGTTCATTCTTAATTATTGTACATACTACATATTTAGAAAGTAAGCCACGTGCTTTTAAACACTAAATTTATTTGAAATGTGTATTTATTATAAAGATTGTGTCATCTTTCCAAGGTATCCAGTGACTGTTTTATATCTGTATTTTTAGGTACCTCAAGTAGCTAAGATGCCATACCAATGGTGAAACTGTCAGAGAAGGATGTATTAAGCTTATTTATGAGGTTCAGAAATGCTGATTTTAACCTGCAATGGAGGAAATGCTTCGGTGAGTTTGAATAACTAGTACCAAGTAGAAATATCTGAACTACTTGGGTCTTAGTTCGGTGCTGGTCATTGTATATTCTCAACAATTACTTGCTTATAAAACAATCAATGGGTTTCAAAACTAGCAAATTTTGAGGGTAAAAGACCTATTTTCAAATTCTGGATATATTATTTTCCCTGTAGGTAACTTTAACAAGTCATTAACCTCAGGAACTGTGTATTATTCATTGTATACAGTGGATTTGGGAAACAATAATGTCAAGTTTACAAGATTAGCTTTAAAAGGAAACAATGTGTGTAAAAAAATAGATGCACAATGAATTTTACCCTTGTGCTATTATCGTTGTGTATATATTATAGAAATTGATGTTAGCATTAAGAGTAACATGCCACTGCATAATCACAGAATATCTATGCAATTAACTTGGAAAATGTGGAGTATAATTCTGAAAAAAATAAAAATAGGTAAAAGAGTCCTCCCTCTGTTCTTCTCAAGTATTTCCTCCTTTTCCTATGTGCACCACTCGCCAGATTGTGATAAAAACAAACCTTTTAGCACTTCCTTACTCCCCCTGGCAAAGCACTCCAACAGAAGAATGCCCAGAAGAAACCACACGCACTCTTCAGTTAGCAGCGCTGGTTTCTTAAACATTAGAAGGTATGCTTTACAATGTCATCACCAGATTACCTTAAATGTGTTTTGTGATATTATCTATTTATAGTCTCAAGGAAAAATTCTTTTCAAATAATCATATTAAGTAAATCTTAAAAGTTTTCATATTTTAACAGTAAAAACATGCTTATTAAAACAAACAAAACTTTCTAATATAAAAACAAAGGCAAAGGTCTTATTTTCCTTATCACCACCTGCCTCGGTGTGGGCAGCTTTTTGTGTGCCCTGTAGTATACTACTGTATCTTTCTGCTGATATGTATTTATAGGGGAATCTATACAAACACGTGTACAAATATACCCACTTGTTTACTTTGATCAAATCGCAGGCCTGTATATTAGTGTGTCTATTAAGATTTTAGTTTTGACTTATAGCTGTCATAATTATTTAGAAATTTAATCCCTGGATATTTTAGAAGTGTTCTTACAATTGTGATTTTTTTTTAAGCCATTCCTTCTCCAGATGCTTATTGTCATAACCAAGAAAAATCTACTGGTTTTGTATAATTTTCAGCCACTTTATCAGATTATTTTAAGAGCTGCCATTTTTAGCTGGAATTTCTTAAATTTTCTAAAAACCAAACTATTAGCAAAACCACATACTTTTTCTACTTTTTTGAAGACATTTTTGAAAAATTCTAATAGCAGACATTTCTGAGTTCCTGAAATTATTTTAACTTACCCAATATTAAACTAAGATTTTCTATTGTTTTTTCATAAATACTTTTATTATATAAACAGAAGGAAATTTCTTAAATATATTTTTACACATTTAAAATTAAGAATGGCTGATTTTTTCCAAATAATTTTCATAGTTCCCAATACGACTTAAGTTTTATCCATTAATTTCTTGATATAACAATATTTTGTCTAGAAATAACAAAAATTCCATAGAATCCAGTAAGTTATAAAATTGGTCTACCTATAGTTTTACAAAGGTTCTATCAGCTCTGTGTGTATGTCCTTGTCTAAACTTTATTAATAGCTTCTTTGTCTTTAAGCCAAGAAATGATGTCTTTGGTATTTTTATAAAATACTGTCCTAAAATTATATTATTCTTTTTTGAAAAACATCACTTTGACTTAAAATATTTTGTTAAATTTAATTTTGCTTTTCTCAGTTCCTTCAGCATTTAAATTATTTTTAAAGATAATATTATTAAATTTTGAATTTTTATTACAATAATATTTTGATTATTGGGTGGTGATAGTTAAATGATTTTAATGGGTAGTGTGGTTTATGAATGAACATTGCTTTTTTAACTATTGATCAGATTGCTGAATTATTAGTGAACAAGGCTGGAATAATTTAAATAGTAATTTCCAGTGTTTCTATTGTCTTTATTTACTGGTACATGATTTTTGAGGAATTAGAGTTGATCAGTTGGAAGGTTGGATATCTATAAATATAGACGTATCACTGTAATACAATTTTCATGATGATTATAGTGGATACCATTTCTTATGTTTTACACATGATATGAGTTCATCTCTGTAAATGACTTGATCAATCCTCTGTTAGACGTCATCTAATTCAGAAGAAATTTACGAATACCAAAAATAGAATGATGATGTAATTAATGTCGAATAAATATATGTAAAGTAGAGAATTTATGGGATCTTAGAGCTTATTTGAATATATATATGCCAGTTGCCTAAATCAATTTCTGGCACACATAAAATAATTGAACACCATAAATGTGTGCTCCATGAAGGGAGGATGTTTCGTTTTGGTCTTGGCTTCATTCCCATTGCCTAGTGCCATGTTGGGCTTATAATAAGCTTTTTGTGATTATTTGTTCAATGAATGAATCAAAAATATTAGCCTCTATATATAAAATGTTTGAGTTAATGGAAAATCAAAATGAACATCTAAACTCAGAAAATACTTCTTAGTTATATTATGAATGGCAATAGTAGAGAGTCTAAGGTATATGTTGTAGTTTCTCTGCTCCATGTCAGTTATTTAGATTTATGAATTGAGCAAAGATAAATTTTACTGCAGTTCAAATGGCTATATTTTGTTTTTATTTGTAAAACATAAATATGTAATACTCAGTTATTCAGATTCACTTAGTTTAAAAATTCATTGTGTTCTTATATTACAATTCTAGGAATCTCCAGAATCTAAAGATCAATTACTCTTAAATCTTAGATAGAATATTGAGACACTCAACTCTGTTGAATATGGGAAGCTGTATATTATAAATTATTCCTTTCAAGATAATTTAGGAGTTTCAGAAAATAATAAAGTCCCATCTCTGATAAGAATCCAGGAACCAAAAGTTTGGCTAAAAAGTTAAAAAAAAATAAAAGGTAATAAGCTAAAGGAAACATGAAAAAAAGTATGGAAACAAAAATAAAGTTGAAAATAGAAACACATACCATCCATATGTTTTGTAACATTAAATACCAGAACACAATGGAGCAATCTCTAAAATATTATTGAGATAACAGTAACATCAAAAGTGGATGAAATCTCCCTAAGTGATAATAGATGTATAATAATGTAAAAGATTAAAAATATGAGGTGTGGAATTGTTATATAGAAAAACAGACTAACAGACCACAAAAATTTCACTAAAGATGTAAAATTTCATAAACAGATCAATATTTATATAAAAGACGACATATGGTTATAATATCATAGTGATTCAAAATGTGACTCAGAGACCAGTTAAGAATTGGTTCTACCAATTATCAACTCTCTGAAAAAAAATTTTTAATTGTAGTTGATACACAGTCTTATATTATTTTCAAGTATATAACACAGTAATTCAAGTTATCCACATTATTAAATCCTCACCCTAACTAGTGCAGTTACTATCTGTTAACATAGGAAGATGTTATGGAGTCACTGATTGTGTTCCCCATGCTGTCCTACTATCCCCATGGCCAACTTATATTATGATTGAGAATTCTTGTGCCCCTTTATCCCCCTCACCTTTCTCTCTCACACAGTCTATCCCTTCCCTTGGTAACCACCAATTACTTCTCAATGTCTATGAGTCTACTGCTATTTTGTTCATTTTGTTTTGTTTTTAGACTCCACATATAAATGGCATCATATGGTATTTGTTTTTCTCCACCTGGCTTATTTCAAACAGGATAGTACCCTCTAGGTCCAAACATGTTGTTAGTTCTATAAATTGTTTAATATTCCTTTGCCTGATAATCATAACTACACATGCAGCATTGATATTACTAGACATGTTTGGCTTACAACACACTTACGCACTAAATAAGACCTTTACAGCCATTATTCCTGGAAAAACAATAATAACTGAATATTTAATCATTATATAAATCTTCACGTGCACACAAGAAGAAACAAAACCCAAAGTTTTGAGTTTTAGGTTAGTTTATCAGAGCAGAAATACAGTTTCTTTGATATTTTCTATTATCTTTTCTCAAATGAAATAAAGTACTGGTTCTTTGAAGAGAAAAAAATTGACAAAACCTTTAGCTATATTTACAGTGAAAGAAAGAGAATTCAAATAAAATAGAAATGACTGAGGAGATATTACAATTGATAGCACAGAAATACAAAGGATAAGAGACTATTACGAACAATTACAGAGTGACAAATTTCACAACCTAGAAGAAATAAATTCCTAGAAACCTAACATATCAAGACTGAATCATGAAGAAATAAAAAATATGAACAGACCGATTACTAGTAAGGGGACTGAATCAGTATTCAGAAACCTCCCAGTAACGTCAGCATTATGGCAGAATAAATCATTCATTTTTTTCTCCTCTTCAATGTACAGCCAAATTGGACATCCATAACTGATCAAAACTGCCTCTGCACAGGATGCCAGAGATCCGTCCATCTGTGCATCTTATAGTGGGTGAACTGCACCTGAGAGGATGCTGTTGTGCCAGGGAAGCTGTGAAGGCAACAGCAGTGACCTCTAACGGGGGACATAGAAAGGGAATGTGGTAGAAGTCTTCCAGGCCACCCAGGCTGCAGCTGGAGGAGCCGGTTGCTTTGGAGGGACTTCCATGATTGGGGCAAGGGAAATAGAGGGCAGAAGACAGGCAAACAGAAAGAAGGCATTTCCTGCTGTGCTGCCTCTGAGATTTCCACATAAGGTACACCCACACGAGGACTGGGCTCCTTCACTCTGTATGCTGCTTCTATGCCGTGAGCCTACCCAGGCCACAGGTGCTAAGCCTACACCTCTCACTACTCGATTGCCAGCTGTTTTATATGTCAGCATTTTTACACATACTAAAGCAATTCTGAAAAAAAAAAGCCAGATATACCATACTTCCTAGTTTCAAATTATACTGTGAATCTATAATAACAAAAATAGTGTGGTACTAATGCAATAATAGACACATGGACCAGTGGACCTGAACAGAACCCAGAATTAAATCCTGGCCTATAGGAGCAACAATATTTGACAAGGGGGCCATAAGGAAGGATAGTTCTTCAACAGGTAGTGCTGAGAAACTTAAGAAACATGCAGAACAAAGAAATTGGACCCCTATCTCATAGCACTCACAAAAATTAATCACTAGAAATGGATAAAAATACTTAACATAGGACCTGATATCATAAAGACAATGATTTTTTAGATGTAATGCGAAAAGCACACAAAAAAGCAAAAATCAACAAATGGGGTTAAAGCAAACTGTAAAGCTGCAAAGCAAAAAAAAAAAAAAAGACAACCTATGGAATGGGAGAAAATTCTCTAAACTGTATATCAGATAAAGGATTAAGATCCAAAATATATAAACAACTCACACAGCTTAATAACAAAAGACAATCTGATTAAAAAATGGGAAGAACTAAATAAACATTCTTCCAGAGAGGACATCAAAATAGCCAACAGGCAAATGAAAAGATGCTCACAGCCCCAACCAGGGAAATGCAAATCAAACCCAGGAACTATGACCTCATACTTGTTTGTATGACTGTCATTAGGAAGGATCAACAGGCACTAGTGAAGATGGGAAAAGAGGAAATTTACATGCTCTTTGGTGGGATTGTAAATTATTCCAACAACTATGGAAAACAATATGGAGGTTTCACTCAAAGTTAACACTAAGATTGCCATATGTTCTAGCAATCCCACTTCTGGGTGTGTACCCAAAGTGAATGAAGATAGGATTTCAAAGGGATGTATGCCTTCCATGTTTGTTGGAGCATTACTCACAAGAGTCAAGATGGGAGATAACCTAAATGCCCATCCTCAGAAAAATGGATAAAAAAGATGTTTTATACTCACACACACACACACACATACATACATACAAACAGTGGAGTACTATTTTTCAGCCATGAGAAAGGAGGCTATTCTATCATTTGTTACAACATGGACTATGCTAGGTGAGATAAGTCAGAAAGAGAAAGCCAAATACTATATAATATCACATATATGTGGAATTGGAAAGAGTCAAACTTGTAAAAATCAATAAAATGGTGGAAACCAGAGGTGGGAGGTAGGAGGATAAGATTGATGATTAAGGGAACACATTTACAACTAGTGTAGAAAATAAGCTATAGAGATCTCATGTAAGGTAGATTGAATATAGATAATATAGCCCTATAATCAAATTTGCTAATAGAGTAAAATGTATTTATCCCAATACATTAAAGGATAATTATGTAATGTGATAGGGGTGATAAATATCATGACAGTCATATTACCATATATAATGGTACTAAATTAGCATGTTGTACACCTTTAATTTATACATTATATGTCAAACATATTCAGTGAAGAAAAACCCTCCCAAACAAAATTGCAGGATCAAAAGGCTTCACTATTGAATGCTATTAAATATTTAAAGGGAAATAATACTAATCCTTCTCAAATTGTTCCAAAAAATAGAAGAGGTGGGAACATTGTCAAACTCATTTTATGAAGCCAATATTACCCTGATACCAAAACCAGACAAGGATGACACAAGAAAATAAAATTACAAGTCAATATCCTTGATGAACATAGATGCAAAAATCCTAAACAATATATTAGCAAGTTGAATTCAACTAGACATTAAAAGGATCATACTCGTAATCAAGTGAGATTTATTCTTGGGACACAAGTATAGCTCAATATCCACAAATCAGTCAATGTGATACACCACATTAACAAAATGAAGGATTAAAGTCATAAGATCATCTCAATAAATGCAGAAAAAACATTTGACAACATTCAACATCAATTTATTATAAAAACTCTCAAAGTATAGAAGCAATGTAACTCAAATAACAAAGGATATACATGACAAACCCAGAGCTAACATCATTCTTAATGGTGAAAAGCTAAACCTTTTCCTTTAAAACCAGGAACAATACAAGCATGCCCATTTTTGCTAATTTGATTCAGTATAGTATTGGAAGTCCTTGCCTGAGCAATTAAAGAAATAAAATGTATCCAAATCAGAAAGGAAGAGGTAAAACTATCTCATTTTAGGCTGATGACACAATACTATATATATAAAACCCTAAAGACTTCACCAAGTAACTGTTAGAATAAACAAATTCACTGAGGTCACAGGATACAAAATCAATATACAGAAATCTATTGCATTTGTATATACTAAATAATGAAATACAGAATGAAATTAAGTAATTCCATACATAATTGCATCAAAAAGAATAAAATATCTAGGAATAAATTTAACTCAGGAATTGAAAACTCTGTACATTGAAAACTAAGATGTTGATGAAAGAAACTGAAAAAGATACAAATAAATACAAGGGTATTTTGTGCTCATGGATTGGAAGAATATTGCTCAAATGTACATCCTATCAAAAGTGATCTACAGATTCAATGCAATTCTAACAAAAATTCCAGTGAAGTTTTTCAAAGAGGTAGAAAAAACAATCCAATATTTGTATGGGACCATAAAAGACCCCAAATAGACAAAGTAATTTGGAGAAAGAACAAAACTGGAAGCATCATAATCTGATTACAAGCTATATTACAAAGCTATAATAATAAAAACAATATGGTACTGGCATAAAAATAGATACATAGATCAATGGAATAGAGTCCATAAATAAACATATAATCAATTAATTTATGGCAAATGAGGCAAGAATATATAATGGTATACTCTTCAATAAATGGTATTGGGAAAACTGGACAGCCACATACAAAAGAATGACACTATACCACTATCTTATACCACACATAAAACAACTCAAAATAACTCAAAGACTTGAACACAAGCCCTGAAACTATAAAATACTTAAAAAATAATACAGTAGGAGGGGCGGAAGATGGCGGTGTGAGTAGAGCAGCGGAAATCTCCTCCCAAAACAACATATATCTATGAAAATATAACAAAGACAACCCTTCCTAGAATAAAGACCAGAGGACACAGGACAATATCCAGACCACATCTGCACCTGAGAGAACCCAATGCCTCACGAAGGGGATAAGATACAAGCCCCGGCCCGGTGGGAGCCGAGCGCCCATCTCCCCAGCTCCCTGCGGGAGAAGAATAGGCAGAGCGGGAGGGAGACGGAGGCCAGGACTGCTGAACACCCAGCCACAGCCATCTGGGCCAGAGTGCAGACACAGTACGTGCCCAGGGGGCCCTGGATGCTAGGGAATCAGGGCAGCAAGAACAGTGAGAGGGCACTGGAGGCCGGGTGCCGGAGGACATGAGAAAAGCGCGCGACCATTTTTTTTTTTTTTGCTTTTTTGCTGTCTTGTTATGGCGAGCACTTTTTGGACGTCTTAAAGGGATAAGGCCCCAATACTAGGGAAACAGGGCAGCAAGACCGGTGAGCAGAGGCCTGAGGCTGACACCTTAGAATAAAGAAAAACAAGCACCCACCTTTTTTTTTTATTTAAAAATTTTTTTCTTCTTTTTTTTTTTTTGGTGGTCGCTGCTTTGTTTTGGCGGGTGCTTTGTGGAAGTCTTAAAGGGGCAGGGCAGGACACTTAACCCAGAGGTAGGGAGTCCGGGGATCTCTGGGCACCCTAACCCCTGGGCTGCAGGGAGCAGGGAGGCCCCTTACGGAGATAAATAGCCTCCCAGCAGCTCCTGCTCCAACGCGACTCCACCACTTTGGAGTAGCTGCCCGAGCCAGGCCACGCCCACAGCAACAGCGGAGATTAACTCCATAGCAGCCAGGCAGGAAGCAGAAACCTTGTCTGAGCGCAGCTGCTCAGCACAAGCCACTAGAGGTCGCTGTTCTCCCAGGAGAGGAGGGCCACAAACCAACAAGAAAGGAAGTCGTTCCAGGTGTCACTCATCCCAGCTCTGCAAACTATTCCTATCACCATGAAAAGGCAAAGCTACAGGCAGACAAAGATCACAGAGACAACACCAGAGAAGGAGACAGACCTAACCAGTCTTCCTGAAAAAGAATTCAAAATAAGAATCATAAACATGCTGACAGAGATGCAGAGAAATACGCAAGAGAAATGGGATGAAGTCCGGAGGGAGATCACAGATGCCAGAAAGGAGATCGCAGAAATGAAACAAACTCTAGAAGGGTTTATAAGCAGAATGGATAGAATGCAAGAGGCCATTGATGGAATTGAAATCAGAGAACAGGAACGCATAGAAGCTGACATAGAGAGAGACAAAAGGATCTCTAGGAATGAAACAATATTAAGAGAACTGTGTGACCAATCCAAACGGAACAATATCCGTATTATAGGGGTCCCAGAAGAAGAAGAGAGAGGAAAAGAGATGGAAAGTATCTTAGAAGAAATAATTGCTGAAAACTTTCCCAAACTGGGGGAGGAAATAATTGAACAGACCACGGAAATACACAGAACCCCCAACAGAAAGGATCCAAGAAGGACAACACCAAGACACATAATAATTAAAATGGCAAAGATCAAGGACAAGGAAAGAGTGTTAAAGACAGCTAGAGAGAAAAAGGTCACCTATAAAGGGAAACCCATCAGGCTAACATCAGATTTCTCAACAGAAACCCTACAGGCCAGAAGAGAATGGCATGATATATTTAATACAATGAAACAGAAGGTCCTTGACCAAGGATACTGTATCCAGCATGACTATCATTCAAATATGACGATGGGATTAAACAATTCCCAGACAAACAAAAGTTGAGGGAATTTGGTTTCCACAAACCACCTCTACAGAACATCTTACAGGGACTGCTCTAGATGGGAGCAGTCCTAGAAAGAGCACAGCACAAAACACCAAACATATGAAGAATCGAGGAGAGGAACAAGAAGGGAGAGAAGAAAAGAATCTCCACACAGTGTATATAACAGCTCAATCAGCGAGCTAGTTAGGCAGTAAGATACTAAAGAGGCTAACCTTGAACCTTTGGTAACCACGAATTTAAAGCCTGCAATGGCAATAAGTACATATCTTTCAATAGTCACCCTAAATGTTAATGGGTTGAATGCACCAATCAAAAGACACAGAGTAACAGAATGGATAAAAAAGCAAGACCCATCTATATGCTGCTTACAAGAAACTCACCTCAAACACAAAGACATGTACAGACTAAAAGTCAAGGGATGGAAAAACATATTTCAAGCAAACAAACAGTGAGAAGAAAGCAGGGGTTGCAGTACTAATATCAGACAAAATAGACTTCAAAACAAAGAAAGTAACAAGAGATAAAGAAGGACACTACATAATGATAAAGGGTTCAGTCAAACAAGAGGATATAATCATTCTAAATATATATGCACCCAACACAGGAGCACCAGCATATGTGAAACAAATACTAACAGAACTAAAGGGGGATATAGACTGCAATGCATTCATTATCCGAGACTTCAACACACCACTCACCCCAAAGGATAGATCCACTGGGCAGAAAATAAGTAAGGACACGGAAGCACTGAACAACACAGTAGAGCAGATGGACCTAATAGACATCTATGGAACTCTACATCCAAAAGCAACAGGATATACATTCTTCTCAAGTGCACATGGAACATTCTCCAGAATAGACCACATACAAGGCCACAAAAAGAGCCTCAGAAACTTCCAAAAGATTGACATCCTACCAACCAACATTTCAGACCACAAAGGCATAAAACTAGAAATAAACTGTACAAAGAAAGCAAAGAGGCTCACAAACACATGGAGGCTTAACAACACGCTCCTAAATAATCAATGGATCAATGACCAAATCAAAATGGAGATCCAGCAATATATGGAAACAAATAACAACAAAACTAAGCCCCAACTTCTGTGAGACACAGCAAAAGCAGTCTTAAGAGGAAAGTATATAGCGATCCAAGCATATTTAGAAAAGGAAGAGCAATCCCAAATGAATGGTCTAATGTCACAATTATCAAAATTGGAAAAAGAAGAACAGATGAGGCCTAAGGTCAGCAGAAGGAGGGACATAATAAAGATCAGAGAAGAAATAAATAAAACTGAGAAGAATAAAACAATAGCAAAAATCAATGAAACCAAGAGCTTGTTCTTTGAGAAAATAAACAAAATAGATAAACCTCTAGCCAGACTTATTAAGAAGAAAAGAGAGTCAACACAAATCAACAGTATCAGAAACGAGAAAGGAAAAATCACGACGGACCCCACAGAAATACAAAGAATTATTAGAGAATACTATGAAAACCTATATGCTAACAAGCTGGGAAACCTAGGAGAAATGGACAACTTCCTAGAAAAATACAACCTTCCAAGATTGACCCAGGAAGAAACAGAAAATCTAAACAGACCAATTACCAGCAACGAAATTGAAGCGGTAATCAAAAAACTACCAAAGAACAAAACCCCCGGGCCAGATGGATTTGCCTTGGAATTTTATCAGACATACAGGGAAGACATAATACCCATTCTCCTTAAAAGTTTTCCAAAAAATAGAGGAGGAGGGGATACTCCCAAACTCATTCTATGAAGCTAACATCATCCTAATACCAAAACCAGGCAAAGACACAACCAAAAAACAAAACTACAGACCAATATCCCTGATGAACGTAGATGCAAAAATACTCAACAAAATATTAGAAAACCGAATTCAAAAATACATCAAAAGGGTCATACACCATGACCAAGTGGGATTCATCCCAGAGATGCAAGGATGGTACAACATTCGCAAGTCCATCAACATCATCCACCACATCAACAAAAAGAAAGACAAAAAACACATGATCATCTCCATAGATGCTGAAAAAGCATTTGACAAAGTTCAACATCCATTCATAAAAACTCTCAGCAAAATGGGAATAGAGGGCAAGTACCTCAACATAATAAAGGCCATCTATGAAAAACCCACAGCCAACATTATATTGAATAGCGAGAAGCTGAAAGCATTTCCTCTGAGATCGGGAACTAGACAGGGATGCCCACTCTCTCCACTGTTATTTAACATAGTACTGGAGGTCCTAGCCACGGCAATCAGACAAAACAAAGAAATACAAGGAATCCAGATTGGTAAAGAAGAAGTTAAACTGTCACTATTTGCAGATGACATGATGCTGTACATAAAAAACCCTAAAGACTCCACCCCAAAACTACTAGAACTGATATCAGAATATAGCAAAGTTGCAGGATACAAAATCAACACACAGAAATATGTGACTTTCCTATACACTAACAATGAACCAACAGAAAGAGAAATCAGGAACACAACTCCATTCACAATTGCATCAAAAAAAATAAAATATCTAGGAATAAACCTAACCAAAGAAGTGAAAGACTTATACTCTGAAAACTACAAGTCACTCTTAAGAGAAATTAAACGGGACACTAACAGATGGAAACTCATCCCATGCTCGTGGCTAGGAAGAATTAATATCGTCAAAATGGCCATCCTGCCCAAAGCAATATACAGATTGGATGCAATCCCTATGAAACTACCAGCAACATTCTTCAATGAACTGAAACAAATAATTCAAAAATTCATATGGAACCACCAAAGACGCCGAATAGCCAAAGCAATCCTGAGAAAGAAGAATAAAGTAGGGGGGATCTCACTCCCCAACTTCAAGCTCTACTATAAAGCCATAGTAATCAAGACAATTTGGTACTGGCACAAGAGCAGAGCTACAGACCAATGGAACAGACTAGAGAATCCAGACATTAACCCAGACATATATGGTCAATTAATATTTGATAAAGGAGCCATGGACATACAATGGCGAAGTGACAGTCTCTTCAACAGGTGGTGCTGGCAAAACTGGACAGCTACATGTAGGAGAATGAAACTGGACCATTGTCTGACCCCATATACAAAAGTAGACTCAAAATGTATCAAAGACCTGAATGTAAGTCATGAAACCATTAAACTCTTGGAAGAAAACATAGGCAAAAACCTCTTAGACATAAACATGAGTGACCTCTTCTTGAACATATCTCCCCGGGCAAGGAAAACAACAGCAAAAATGAGTAAGTGGGACTATATTAAGCTGAAAAGCTTCTGTACAACAAAAGACACCATCAATAGAACAAAAAGGATCCCTACCGTATGGGAGAATATATTTGAAAATGACACATCCGATAAAGGCTTGACGTCCAGAACATATAAAGAGCTCACACGCCTCAACAAACAAAAAACAAATAACCCAATTAAAAAATGGGCAGAGGAACTGAACAGACAGTTCTCCAAAACAGAAATACAGATGGCCAACAGACACATGAAAAGATGCTCCACATCACTAATTATGAGAGAAATGCAAATTAAAACTACAAAGAGGTATCACCTCCCACCAGTAAGGATGGCTGCCATCCAAAAGACAAACAACAACAAATGTTGGCGAGGCTGTGGAGAAAGGGGAACCCTCCTACACTGCTGGTGGGAATGTAAGTTAGTTCAACCATTGTGGAAAGCAGTATGGAGGTACATCAAAATGCTCAAAACAGACTTACCATTTGACCCAGGAATTGCAATCCTAGGAATTTACCCTAAGAATGCAGCAATCAAGTATGAGAAAGATCAGTGCACCCCTATGTTTATCGCAGCACTATTTACAATAGCCAAGAATTGGAAGCAACCTAAATGTCCATTGATAGATGAATGGATAAAGAAGATGTGGTACATATACACAATGGAATACTATTCAGCCATAAGAAAAGGGCAAATCCAATCATTTGCAGCAACATGGATGGACCTGGAGGGTATTATGCTCAGTGAAAGAAGCCAAGCGGAGAAAGAGAAATACCAAATGATTTCACTTATCTGTGGAGTATAAGAACGAAGGAAAAACTGAAGGAACAAAACAGCAGCAGAATCACAGATCTCAAAAATGGACTAACAGGTACCAAAAGGAAAGGGTGTGCGGAGGATGGGTGGGTGGGGAGGGATACGGAGGGGGATAAGTTGGGGGGTATTAAGATTAACATGCATGGGGGGGTAGGAGAAAAGGGAGGGCTATACAACACAGAGAAGGCAAGTAGTGATTCTACAACATTTTGCTATGCTGATGGACAGTGACTGTAAAGGGGTTTATGGGGGAGACCTGGTATAGGGGAGAGCCTAGTAAACATAATATTCCTCATGTAAATGTAGATTAGTGATACCAAAAACAAAACAAAACAAAACAAAAAAAAGGGCAGTTCCTGTGTAGTAACCTCCAATGAGTTCTACACAAGGGTATAAAGGGCATATAAAAGTATAAGCAAAGGGTCTGTTTGCGTTTATACAGAAGATCAAAGCCTAATTAGGCTACCCCGAAAATGAACTAAGATACGATATGAAAGAGAACTTCCAACATCAGCACTCTCTGGAAGACTCATGCCAGAAGATGATCATCAAAAAACCCTAACAAAGATCCACGCACTGCTACAGCTGTAGATGCACTCATCCCACCAGCTCCTGGACTTGCCATGGGAATGAAGGAGATATCTAAGCTGGCCTGTGCATACAGTAAAACAACAAATTTGACTGGATCTATACTGTTGGAACTCAACCAAGAATTAGGAGAAGTGCAAATTGTAGCGCTCCAAAATCTTACAACTACAGACTATTTATTGTTAAAAGAACATAAGGGATGTGAACATTCCCCAGGAATGGGTTGTTTTAATTTGTCTGATTTCTCTCGGACTGTTCAAGTTCAGTTGGACAATATCCACCATATCATAGATAAGTTTTCACAAATGCCTAAGGTGCCTAACTGGTTTTCTTGGTTTCACTGGAGATGGCTGGTAATTACAGATATGCTTTGGTTATGTAACTATACTCCTATTATGGTAATGTGTGTGTGCAATTTAAGTAGTAGCTTAAAACCTATACATGCTGAAGTTACTCTACAAGAAGATATGTCAAAGAAATAATCAATCTTCCCATGTTTTCTTCTGCCTGCTACTTCTATAGCTTTTCTTCTTCCTTCCTAATTACAACCCTTAAATAGAATTCATGCCTCATATCAAATTTACCGAGTATCATAATTCTTCCAAGTGGTAAAGATACCTCAAGATAAATGCTGGGCATAGAAGCTACAGGGCATAAATATGCAAAGAAATAAAAAGCTAACCATTTCAAACAATAAGGCTTCTCTCTCACTTACCATCTTTACATTTCCCTGTATGGCCCCGGAAGATGACTGGTTAGCCAGAGACGGGTAAGATTCCTCAAGGGAGGAACAACCTAAGACAGGCACAGTTGCAGGGGGGTCATCAGGTGAGAAATTGGGGATCAACAGAGGTGAGGCTTAGGACCTCACCCCCCCGTTCTGAGAGAAATCTTCTGCATACGTGGATGTTTTATTGCCCTTGTCTAGCTTGGATTAACACATAGTCTACAGGCACACACCTGATCATCTACATGTGCTCTATTACAACACTAAACTATGTTTTCTACCTTTATCTTGTATCTAACTACCACTTCAGCATTTTATTAAAAATAATAATAATAAAGAGAGAAATGTGGTATCCACATATAAATCAAGTATAAAAACCAAATGAGTATTCATATTTGAAGTGACTGTTTATAGTTCATAATGCATGAGCAAAACCAAAAGTTTCTGTGATGACTGCCCTTGTACTGTTCACTATGTAACTTATTCAATATGTAAGAATTTGTTCTCCATGTAAGAACTTGTTTGTTATGCCTCAGAAGATTGGAGACTGACAAAAATTAGGCTTGGGGTGGATTAATGATTGTGCATTGAGCATTGACTCCCCTATACAGAATTTTATTGTCGTTAACAACCATTTGATCAATAAATATGAGAGATGCCTTCACAAAGAAAAAAAAAAATTACAGACTTCCAATGGTAAAATAAATAAGTAACCGGGATGTAATGTATAGCATATGGAATATAGTCAAGATATTGTAACAGCTTGGTAGGGTGATAGCTGGAACCTAGAATTATGTATATAAATGTTTTATCACTGTGTTGTACACTTGAAACTAATGTAATGTAATACTGTGCATCAACTACCCTTCAATAAAAAATAATTATCTAAAAAAAAAAAAATAAGAAAATAATACAGTAAATTATTTGACATAACTCTTGGCAATTATTTTTTGGATTCGACATCAAAATTAAAGGCTATAAAAGCAAAAATAACTAAGTGAAACTACATCATACTAAAAAGTTCTGTACAATTAAAGAAATCATCAACAAAATAGAAAGACAAAGTCTACCAAGTGGGAGAATATAGTTGCAAATCATATCTGATGAGGGCTTAATATCCAAAATATATAAAAACTCATATAACTCAATAGAAAAAAAACAAACAATCTGATTAAAAAATTGGCAGAGGATCTGAATAGATCTTCTCCAAAGAAGACATATGGATGGCCAATAGGTACATGAAAAGATGCTCAACCTCACTAATCAGGGAAATAAAAATCAAAACCACAATGAGGTATCACCTCACACCTGTTAGAAAGGCTGTTATCAAAAAGACAAAAACAAAAGTATTGGAGAGGATGTAGAGAAAAGGGAACACTTGCATACTGTTAGTGGGAAAATAAATTGGGGCAGCCAGTAGGGAAAATAGTGTGGAGGTGCCTGAAAAAAATTTAAAATAGAACTACCATATGATCCAGGAATTCTATCTCTTGGTATTTAACCAAAGAAAATGAAAACACTAATGCAAAAAGATAAATGCACCCTCATGTTCATTGAAGCATTGTTTACAATAGCCATGATATAGAAGCAAACTAAGTGTCCATTAGTGGATAAATGGATAAAGAAAAGTGACTATATAGTGGAATCTATATATCAAAATAAACATATCTAAATAAAAAAATCCAAAAACTTTTAAAAGTAAAGTATCTTCATGTGTATTAATGCAATAGAATAGAAAATAGAGTCTGCCGTTTTAATTTTTCCTTTGGTTTGTTTATGTTGTTTTGCTGAGTAGTCTGAATCTTGTAAGAGTCCTGTTTTATATAAATAAACTGAAATGATATACCATTTGTAAAGTCAGCAAAGGTGAGATTTGATTGTTTTGTTTGGAAAGAGGATGCTTCAGAGGTAAATCTATAAAATGTCCTTAATTGGCATGAAAAGTAGATGTACATATAGATACATAGATATAATCAACTATTGTCTTTAACCATTGAAGTTATAACACTGTATCTTAATTATTTTCAAACACCTTGATGAGTTCATTTATTCAGTTATTTTGAAAACCATGGACTTTGAAGGCTGATGGAATTAATAATTGCCACAAATTAATAAGCTATCTCCCATACATAAAAATCAAAATATTTACCATGTGTTTTATATAATCTCATTAACTCTCAAAATCCTAATATAGGCACTGTATCCCTTATTCATAGATTAAAATACAGACACACTCATGCAAACCTATAGCATCTTGATACACATGGTCATATAGCCAATATGATACTACTACAACTAATGAAAAAATATTATCTTGAACAATTAAAATATTCTAGGAATTGTGCCAAGATTTTTTACTTGCACTTTCTCAATATTAATACAAAGAAAATAACAAAAAGGCATTGAAAACTTATGTGTTACCAATTCTAGAGTTTATGGCCTCAGCAACTAAGCTGCTAAATACCAGAGATGGAATTAAAGCCCCCTTCTCTGTCTGTACAACCCATACATTTTTCAGAATGTGGAATACTTATGAGCATCCCTCCCTAATCTCACACTTAGCTGTACTTTAATATTTCATACATGACATCTAAGTATACTAAACCTAGAAATTTCATGTTCTATATTCAGTTATATACAATTATTTTTAAATGCCTTTATCAAGAAAGTACATTAATAATGACTGAGAACTAGATGTTAATTGTAGTCTAAATAAATTGTTAGTGTATGTGTCTCTTACTTAAATTTTATTTGGGAGAAAATTATCATGCTTACTTGCCATAAATATTTATTTTTGTTTTTTTTCTCAGATAAATAACACTAAAGGAATGAAAGTGAACTTGGCCAGTGAAAGATTCTATTATCTTGTTTTACTTAAAATGCAAATTTTAGGAGCATTTCTGCTTAGGATAGTGGAATTAATAACTCCTACAATTCTCTGGAAGTTTAAGATCTTTCCAGGAAAGTAAAAATCTTAGGGCTCATGAAAAAGCCTAAAACTTGCCTTAAATTTACTTGTGTCTTTTTTTAAGGAATCTGATTGTTTTATTGCAATTGAATTGACATTATTGTAGTTTTCCTTGACCCACAATGAGATTTTTTGTTAATATTTCTCTAACAAAATCTGGATTATAATAAGAGACAAACTATTTTTGAACACTAACAAGAAAACATGAAAATGTTTATCAAATGGACTATGAATGTTTTTTGTGAAAGCAATGTTTGTGCATAAGGATGTGCTCTTTTGTTAGTAACTCTCTTTTATCTGTACCAATTGGTTCTCAGTTTGGAATTAAGATACCTTTTTGTGGTGAAAAATCACCTAGCATAATGCAGATTCACTATATAACAATACAAAAGAACAAAATTGCATGTTTTTCTTGGAAAATACAGTATTCATAACTGGAATCATAATTCAGCTCATGTTGGCGATTTGTCCACTGGTAAGAAATCAAAGACATGAAAAGGAAGAAAAAACAAAGTTCTACTTGAATACTGTACATAAGCTTAAGAAAAAGATAGTAGAAATATCCATAAAAACACTGAGTTTAGCATCCCATGGGGAAGAATGCCTGATAAAAGGCAGCTCTAAATATGAAGAGAAAATAATATAAGAAAAGACAAAGGAAGCATGTTTTTCAATTATGAAATTAGTCTGCCTGTACAAATATCTATTGAAATCCTATGAGTGAAAGGAACAGAGCCAGGCATAAAGGAATCTCTGAATATGTCCTGAAATTTAGCTCATGTAGAGTTTCAATCAAGAATTATACAGAAAATGCTTAGCTACATTGCTAATTGGCAAAAAAATAGTCAAGTAGATAAATGGAACAGAACAGAGAGCCCAGAAATAGACCCTCCATAAATACAGTCAATTGATCTTTCACGAAGGAGCAAAGGCTATATGATGGAACAAAGGTAGTCTTTTAAACAAATGGTTCTGGAATAAATGGACATCCACATGCAAAAAATGAATTTAGACACAGACCTCACACCCTTCACAATTCCCTCAAAATAGATCACAGACCCAAAAGTAAAGTGCACAATTTTGACGTATCTAGGAGATACCATAGGAGAAGACCTAGATGGCATTGGGCACAATGGTACCTTTTAGATATAACACCAAAGGCACAGTCCATGAAAGAAATCATTGATAAGCTGGACTTTATTAAAATTAGAGCCTTATGTTCCACAAAAGACAATGTCAAATTAGGAGACAAACCAGAGCCTGGGAGAAATTTGCAAAAGACCTATCTGAGAAAGGACTGTTATCCAAAATGTACAAAGAACTCTCACTCAAAATTCAACCATACATCATATAGTATATAGTACACATTTATACTCTTTAGTGTATAAGATATGAAACATACTGAGAATAGACATATTGAGAATTTATATATATATATAAATTCTAAAACCATGTATCCACAAATATCAAGGATGAGAATTGAGATCATTCTGTCACCATAACAGCTCTTTATTCCAGAAAATTCTTGATCAAGAAGATGATGGTACAAATCACCAAGATCACTTTTTGCTACAGGAAACTTCTGCAAATGAATTTATCCTGACTGCTCACTCATCCAAACAAATAGTTCACAACAGTTTTTCATCTTTGTGATGCTGAGAAATTTAATTAATCAAGATTCACTTAAAGACCTTGTTCTTGATGAGCCCACTGAACCTAAATAATTTTGTCATAAACATTGTCCCTAATTACTTCAACACTTTCAGTGACCCACTCTAACTTACTTCAGTCAATCAAAAAACCTCCACTGACCTCATCCCACTGAGATTTAGATGGTTTTCATCTCTATTGCACTAGATCCCATAAGCACAGCTTTACTTGATCATATTCATCTGGTGATCTGTTAAGGAGGTTGGCCTCTGGCAATCCTGTCCTTTTTACTCCCAATGTCCTTTAGTATATGATTGTCTGTATAGATCTTGGCTCACATTTGTATTATTTATGCTGACTTACCTGGAAATAATGCCTATTAATATTTTAACATTTTAATAATATTTATGTTACATTTTGTCAGAACTGAGTAGGGTGCATTTTTTACTAATTTTAGTTTACAGTGTTATTAAAGAATACTTTTGGTCTAATATACAAGTCTGAGCCAACTATCATTCAAGTGAAAAGCACATTTATGAACTTAACTTCTGTTTATTTCTATCACCTTTATGAACTGTTGGTAGACTTCCTTTGACAAGATTGGAAACTTTAAAAATTACTTTAAATTTTTTTCATTTATCTTATTCTTATCTTCTCTATAAGCTGACATAATTTCATTGTCTTAACCTTTTTTTAAAGTTAGGAATAAATGTATACTTCTTGTTATAAACTACATATAGACAATAAGGAGATTCTTTAAAATTCATATCCCATCACCTGAACATAATCGTTGTTGTGTTGGAGTACACACACATACAAATACTATAACACAAACATTTATATATAAATATATAAACTGTACTTTTACATAATGTAAAAATGTCTCCTTCCATCTTTATCATTTTGTGTAATAGACAAACTATGATGTGTTATATGTAATATGCAATATGTATTATTCTGAGTGTCTGTACACACACACAAATTATAGGCATATTATTTATTTTCAAGACAGGATTTTACAAGCGCTTAATGTTGCTAACTGTATCAAGTACAAATTCCTCCACTTAACTTTTAAATTCTTCTATAATATAAATTTTTATGGATTTGCATTGTGTCCACTTATATTAGCTAGAAACATGTCCAAAATTTTTGGTAGTTCCAGGTTAACTGGGGCCACAGGAAATACTTTGTGGACAGTTTGAAAGGCTGAAGTAAAGCAACAAACTTACATGCGTATAGTTACTTGTTTACTGCCATCCTGGTTGGTATGAGGCAGCATTTGGGATCATACCTCTCCCCATTCTCCAGGATCTCCCTTCAGCTTCAAAAACTAGCTCACCTGAATGTTGAGCTCCTTATCAAAGGGTGCTTCCTTCTCCCACAGAACCATCCATCTTACAAGTTGGAGGCTTGGAGATATTGAAAGATCAATTCAGTTTGCAGCCCGGTTTCTTGGTTTCAGAATGAGCCTTGTAGTGTCTAGATTACCCTCTCTTTCCCCAGTTCCTTTGTATTTTCCCTTCCCTACCCTGAGAACTGCTAGTTTGAGCACCAGACAGACACAGTAGCTTCACTGAGTCTGTTTAACCAGCATACAAATTAGTTAGGGTCAGATTCTAGTAATTCTGTTTCTCTGAATGCTGAAAGACCACTGAGATATTTCCCATTATCCGTCCAGATACAAGGTATGCTCCAGTGATACCAGCTATAAATAGTGCTCAGTGTTCATCACATTCAAATTTGCCTTTATAGCCCTGCTGCTTACAGACTGCTCTGTTTATAAGAATCAATTCATTCTCCTTCATGTGAAGGAATCCACTTTGTCTTTCAAAGAATAATTCAAACCTCTTCCTTGAAACTGTAACTGCAATTGTTTTATTTTTCTGTATAATAAACCTTATACTCACTTTAAACTATTTGAGATTTAGTTTACATTTCCAAATGTGTGTCTTTAGTACATCTTCCTAATGTGATTGAAAGATGGGAAAAAAACATTTATAATTATTTTGTTTCTGCAGCACCATTAGACACATCATGTGTATGTCAATCAAACTCTTGACTATTAATGCATAAAACATGCCTTTCTACTTCAGGAAAAAAATCCATTTCCTATTTCAGAAAACTATAAAAACAACATAGAAATATTCATATAGAGAAGGTTACACATCAGAGTCTGGGAGGGGAAAGAATGAGTAAAGGATGGTCTTGAAATTACAGAGAAAAAAATAACATGAACAAAAACTGAGTTTTGCTGTTCTGTTAGCCATTGGATATATCATTTTCTATAGTCAAAGAACCGTGGAAAAATAGACATCTATGTCTAATGTGAAATAGAAATCAATTTTATATTGTCTTTAAAGTATGTATAAATTAACTTAAATTCTAAATGCTAATGAAAAAATTACTATTTTATAGATTTCATATTAATCACAGGTCTTTTTACAAAAGTATTTAAACTAATTTTGAGATTCAGGCAGAATCATATTCGAAGACTTAGAAAGAGAAACACATTCTTTAAATAGGCATATATATAATCCATTACACAGTTCAGTGAAAATATCTGACATATTTATTCATTTACCATTAACTTATGAAAGCTAACACAAAATAAAAGCTATGCATTGAGAATAAAGGGAAAAGAGGAAGATTTCAAATTCAATAGGGAATAATAGGGATTTTAAAATAGAAATTTAGAGACTATACATGAGCTGAAACATGAAAAATATAGTGTCCCTGGCACTTACCTGCTTTATGCCTAAAATATCTTAACTACTCATATGCTTATTTTCCATTTTAGCTGCTGAATTCAGATTTATATTTTTGGGTTGATTGTTAAATGAAGTCATCACTCTCTTTCAAATCATCCTGCTGGCAGAAGTTCACAGTACTTTATACATTGATTAATGTCTTCATTTTATTTTAATATATCCTTCAAAGTCACTCACTTACCTAGACCAGAGTTGAAATTAAATAATTTTCTCCATAAATTTAAATTTGTGGCAACATGAAGCTTTAAACAGAGTAATAAATGATTGACAGGTTAGCTTTTCATTTTAAGTCTACTTAAGTAAATATCTACAAGATTAAATGCCTGAAGGAAACAAATTAGAAGAATAAAAAAAAGAATAAAAGAGCTTTTTAAAATACGGTGTTAAAAGAAAAAATTGAACTAAAATGGTCATGAGCTGTCATCATATCTTCCCTACATCATGGCAACATGGATCCTAACTTATCTAAAAACTACTCTTGCTTTTAAAAGTCAATTCATGTAGTAATTTTAATGCAAATGTAGTGATACCACTCTCCTGCTTAAAATCATTCAAAGTTTGCTGTTGCTCTTGGGATAAACTCCAAAATCCTTAATATGGTTGGTAAGTCCCTGATCTATGCCCTATCTTATTCCTCACCACTGTCCACTCACTTACAATCTATTCTTATGATTACTAAACTTTATCTGTCTCATGGTCTTCACAGGTGATTTCTTTCTGTTGTAAAACTTTCCCACCATATTCTCACCTGGCTATGTAGAAAATTCATTTCACAGCTCCTTAAACTCCAGTTTAAACCTCACCACAAAGGAAGCCTTCCTAACTTCTCAGACTTAATTTGAACCCTGGTTATATCCCCTCAAGATAATGCTATATTTTTCCTCTAAAACAATGTTTTTATTCCCATTATGATCAGTATCTATATTATTTTAACCATTAGCACTTCATATTTTACATATAATGTAGAGCATAGAACATAGAATGATCCAAAAGGTGTGTTGAATTCACAAATGACACTAAAAACTATTTGATACTATTAATGTTCTACTTTAAGTTCTTATAAACCCGTCTTTAAAAATGGATGGTAAAATATTCTTTATTTAAAGTCATTACTAATCACTGGTAGATGGCTATGTAAAGTTACTGTTTTAGGTATGGTCCTTGGTCAGAAACATAAAGATTACCAACAACTTTATAATTTGTACCAGGATACAATTCATTTCCTTTGAGGCTGACTAGTATTTTGCATTAATTAACAGGCAGATTTCTGAACCAGCTCACTCTCTACAAACTTCTACTAGCCATTGGTGGCTGATTGAATGTCTCCCAAATCTCGTTTTTTCCTCTGGTAATTTCTCAGTGTCCTATCTCATGCGATGATCTCTGTGTTTGTCTTTCTCTTTCTCTCTCTATTATCTGCCTGAACCAATCAATCAATACCAATAAGTAACAATCTTCATCAGTTAAGTTTTTTCTTATTTATCTTAGCTTTGATCTTGGCCTTTGCTGCATTTCCTGACAGTCAACTTATGAGATACAGGTATTATGGTCTGGTCTCTACTCTGGCTGTTGTCATATTACCAGTCTGAACCAATGTTCACTTGGACCCAGACAATTATTAGAAAATCCCCAGGTGGTCAAGCAGGGGGAAAGCATTCTCAGAGGACAGACTGAGTTAGAAATAAAACTAGGAGAGCATAAGATGTAAGGTGGGATTGCAATAAAATGTGGGAGCCTAACCTTTAATATTTACACTGGGACAGGAGAAGAAGAAATGACATAAAGAGATAAAAACGGCATACATGTTCAGTGACTGAGAGTAAAAATGTATGATGGTCTAAGAAGAATCTGCAGTTTATTTACAAGGGCATTTTATTGTCAAAGGATCATAAAGGAATACAAGGAAGAAAGATTTTAGAAGAATAAAATGGTCACTGCATAGTTAATACAAAAATGATAAACATAGAAAATTGCATTCTCCTGCCTTGCTCCAGCTGGGAGCCATTGCTTTTCTTTTTTAACCCTAGGATTTTTTTGATTTTTAATTTTTTTTCTTTCCTGTAAGGTGCCATATTTATATTCTTCCTCTGCCTCTCTCTAGCTGGTAGGCAACATATTTACACTCTCCTTCTGCCACACTCTGACAAACAAGTATCTCCAAGAGGGAACTTTTACTGCATCCAGTGCCCCAGTGTATGTGGATACACTTAGGAGATAGATCTACATCATCTGGTTCTATGAACCAGTGGGGCTTGTGCTTGTGGATCCCACTGGTCTGCACCGACAGAGAAAGCATTCTTAAATATCTAGCACACCCCAGGCATGGCGAGAGTGAGCAGACCCAGTCTTCCTGGGAAATAGTCCTATAAGCTCATCATGATAGTTACAGCCGCTAAGAGCTCATGTAATCCTTTCCAGAGACCTCAGAAGGCAGCTCTACCTTCCTACTCTTCCTCTGCTGTGCTCTGGAGCACCAGATCTCCCAGAATGGAACTCTTACATGTGTCTGGTCACTTTATTTTCACTTCCAGTGCCTTGGTCTTGTGATTACTGCCCAGGGGGTGCCCCTTGGTCACATATCTCCAGGGGTGTTTACATTTCTGGGTCCCATAGGACTGTAACAATTAGAGTTCTGGGCAGGATATCACCTCCAGGGCACAAGACAGACAGTGAACTGAAACAAACCTCAAGTATTTTTGTTAAAGGGGCTAATTTGCTTGTCTCAGAGCTTTGCCTAGCAGGCTAGATTTAGGTTTGGCACCCATCTAATGGCAAATGGACATGCTCGTAGGGAACATAGGCACACCATCTTTGCACTTTCCTGTCTCACTGCAATTGCCAGTTTTCCCAGACAGGGGCTTATACATCTGGAGTCCTCATTTTTGTGACTACCATCCAGGCAACACTCTCAGATTACTTGACACTGGTGGTCAGTGGGGCTTATGCTTGTGGTCCTGCAGACCTGTATCTATTTACACACTAAAGATTTCTGCCTGAGGGTTTGGTTTCCAGTCAGCCTGAACCTAGCTGCTGACTGAGATCATCCCCTTAGAGACAATGATAAGACTTGATAGACCTTTAAACACCAGGAGCCATTAAAAATAAAATGGGCTGTTTGGGCAGTTACAAAGGTTTGAGAGACAACCAAGAGCTAGGGCAGGGGTGAACAACAAAGTGCATCGTGTACATGAGGCCACACTTTTCAAGACTGAAACAGATGGCTGCTTTATCTAATGCATAGGAACCAACACAGAAGCAACGGCAAACTGAAAAAACAGAAATAAGTTTCAAATGAAAAAGAAAGTCAAACAGATTTAAGGAATTTACCTCAATAAAAATTCAAAGACATAGTCATAAAAATGTTCACTGAACTCAGGAGAAGAATGGAAGAACAAAGCGGGAATTTCAGCAAAGAGAGAAAATATAAGGAAGTATCAAAATATAAGTCACATATCTGAAGAATAAAGTAGCAGAACTGAAAAATACATGAGGGGTTTAACAGCAAGACTATATGAAGCAGAAGAAAGAATCAGTGAACTCAAAGACAGGGCAATGGAACTCATCAATTAGAGCAGCAGAAGGAAAAAAAACAAGTGAATATAGCTTAAGGCATTTGGGGAACAACATCAAGTGGAATAACATTCACATCATAGAGTCATAGAAGAAGAGAAAAAAGGGAAGAAAGCATATTTGAAGGAATAATGGCTGAAACTTCTCTAACCTGTGGAAGGAAAAAGACATTTACCCAGGAAGCTTAGAGAGGTGCAAACCAAATGAACTCAAAGAGACTCAGAACAAGATACATTATAATTAAAATGTCAAAAGTCCACCCACACTGCGGACTATTACTCAACCATAAAAAGAATGAAATATTGACATTCATGATAACATGGAATAAGTTAAAGACAAATACCAGATTTCACTTATATGTGTAATCTAAGAAGAAATAACAAACAAAACATAAATAGACTCATTAACACAGAATACAAACTAGTGGTTGCTATAGGAGATTGGACAAAATAGTTGAAGAGGGTAAAGAAGTATAAACTTCCAATAGTAAAATAAGTTATGGGGATAAAAATTGTAACATAGAGAATAGAGTAATATTGTAGTAACTTTGTGTGGTAACAGATGGTAATCACACTTATTGTTGTGAGCATTTCCTAATTTGTGTAATTGTGAAATCACTATGTTAGACACTTAAAATAAACATTGTATGTCAACTACTTCAAAACATAAATTTTTAAAAATTCTCCATCAAAAAAATACAATGGTCATACAGGACTAGTATGAAAAATTAAACACCAACATATCTAACAACCTAAAAAAAATGGGAAAATTCATACAACCTGCCAAGACTGAAACATGAATAAATACAAAATCTGAACAGAAAAATTACTTAATAAGGATATTTATCAAGAGTCAAAAACTCCAAACAAACAAAGGTCTAGGACAAGACAGCTTCACTGGTGAATTTTATGAAATACTCCAAGACTCAATACAAATCTTTCTCAAACTGTTCCAAAAAATAGATAAGGAGGGAATCCTTCCAAACTCACTTTACAAGGCTGACATTATCCAATATTGAAGTCAACAATAGTGCCACAAGAAAAGAAAATTATTGACCAATCTCCTTAACAAAGATAGAGGCAAAATCCCTCAGTAAAATAAGATCATGCACAAAAAGCATTGGAAAAAAAAATTCACCATCCATTTATGATAAAGACTGTCGAGGAAGTCTTAGGTGTTCACATGGTGCCCTGACCACCAATCACCAGCAATCCTTGGGGACCAGCAGGAGGAGGAGGACTCAAGTCCTAACTTTTTGACATGACAAGATGTTCAACACCACGAATCGTCAGGGAAATGCAAATCAAAGCCATAATAATGAGATATTACCTCCTGCCAATCAGGATGGCTAGTATCAAAAAGACAAGAAATAACAAGTACTGATGAGGCTTTACAGACAATGGAACCCTTGAACCCTGTTGGTGGGTATGTAAATTGGTACAGCTACTATGGAAAACAGTATGGAACTTCCTGACAAAATTACCAAAAGAACTACCATATGACCCAGCAGTTCCACTCTTGGGTGTTATCCAAAGAAAACTAAAACACCAATTCAAAAAGATATATGCATCTCCAGGTTCACTGCAGCTTATTTGCAATAGCCAAGACATGGAGACAACAGGTGTCCACCAATGGATGAATGGATAAAGAATATTTGGTATATATATACATAACAGAATATTATTCAGCCATGAAAAGAATGAAATTATGCCATTTACAACAACATAGATGGACCCTGAGGGCATAATGCTGAGTGAAGTAAGTCACATAGAGAAAGACAAATATGTAATATCTTTTTACTTTGTGTAATCTAGAAAAAAACAAACAACATCAACAAAAATCCACCAAGCCCATAGTTACAGAGAACAAATTGGTGATTACCAGAGGCAGAAATTGTGAGTGGGCTAAATGGGTGAAGGGGGTTAAAAAGTACAAATTCCCAGTTATGTAACCAATAGTCAATGTACAGAGCAGTGACTACAGTTAGCAACTTTCAAATATTCAACACGGTACTGATAAGAGAGTAGGTGTTCAAAGTTCTCATCACAAGAAAAAGAAATCTTGTTACTACACATGGTGACAGATGTTAGCCAAACTTTTGTATCTATTGCAAAATCATCTCCAAAATATCATATTACATGGACACATGAATATTTCATATCTCAATAATACTTCCAAAAAATGAGAAGTCATTATTATCATCACAATGGGAAAATTAACTTTGATATATATTATCAATGATCAAGAAGGTTTTCTAACATTCTACTGATGATATTGTAATCTGGCTCACAGCCACTTTTGAGGACCACTTACTGATTTTATATCAATTGAAATTCACAATACACAGCCAGTTTGCAGTTCAGCCATTTCAGTTCTCAATGTCAATTTTAATAAAATATATATTTGCAAGGAAACATGTAAAATCATTGTTTTTAATTGCTTAAATTTGGATTCTAATTACCAGTCACTGGTAAAAGAGTTAAAACTTTGATAGATTTAACAGGATAATAAGATGCATTTTAAAAGTGTGGTATGCACAATGCCTTGATATGAACTGTGAGAAATAGATATCTAAATAAGATGATTGACTTTTCAATTTGATATGCTTGGCACATTCTTGCCTTATACTTGGTGTCTTGGTAGCCTGCCCAGTTGAGAATCTTTCCCAAATATTTCAGTGATACATATATTAGCAGTTAAAATATGCTAAAATGGCTTTGGTAGATGCCTACTCCATACTTCTAACTTTCACTATGATCTTATCTAGTAGTGTGTAAAAACATGTTAAATGAATAGTACTTTTGCTTTAATATGAGGTGAAATAAAATTTAAATGATCAGCAATAACCCAACACTCCTTCTCATTATTGTCGAGACCAATGTAACATCTTCCTTTCAGGGAAGTATGTGGAGCTGACAAACAGACTGCTTGCCAAGAAGATGGTGGAGATAGCTACCCCTTCACATCTCAGGTGGTGGTGACAGAAATACTTGAAGTTACTTCCCTTGCCAGATGTATAGTGCATCAGATGACTTCATCTCAGTGAAGTCCACAGCCTAGAAAATGCACAAAGCTATCAGACCTCCAGATGACACAGGGAAATATACCAAAATACATTTTAAGTGTATGTGAAATAAGCATAAGAAATAAAAGCTGAGCATTCCTCCCATCAAGTTTATCAAGGGTAGTTTGAAACTATTAAATTAGTATCATCACTTATTGTACACTATTAATCTACAAATATTTATTAGTGTTTCATAATTTTATTTTGCAGTAAACCTTTTCATTAGAAATGAACTCAATAAATTAATGTGCATGTTAAATGAAAAAGATACTCAATTGTTGATTTTAATATTTCAGGGAAGTTGATAAATGGGTAGCTTGCTTAAGGACATGTAACCATATTATTCATTTACTGTGGAATGATTCAAGAAGATATGTTTTTGCAGTATCAAAATTTGATGAACTGTTAAAAAAAATCACAGCCGATATATCTTGACTAGATTTTTCTAAAAATAATTAGTTTATGAAAGATCATCTGAAAGGTGGCAAAAGACAAAAGCCAAATATTTGGCTGGTATAGTTATATACTGAGATTTATATATAAAGAGAAATGTGAAAATCTTCTATTTAACTGACTTAGCTCTGAGTATGTGAGGTAATTACAAATTACCACTGAGTACCTACCTTAGCTCTAAGTATATGAGGTAAAAATAAAAATATGAGTATATACAGTAGTTTCTCATTAGAAAGTAATGTTTTGCAAAGAATAGTATAATAAAGATGTTAGCAATTTCAAATATATTAACCTAAAATAGAATTATGATTTAGAAAATTTTGTAAAAATAATTATACCATACTTTGAAAAATCATATTCATAGAAATAAATTTTAATAGAAAAATAATTTTCTATATTTTTAAGGAAATAATTATGTTTTGAAAGTATATGTTAAATAAAGCTACTTTGTAGACCCAATGATAGAGCAAAATCAATTTTTGGTCAAAAATACTTAAATTATATAAAATAACTGAATTTTCTAAATTTTCTCAGAAAAATGTTCTGGTTTGGTTGTCATTCTATGTATAAGATGTAATATTAAGTGAAATAATCATATTGTACATTATGAGTGGTATAACATATATGTAAAAATAGAATCTCTTAGTAACATTTTAATAATATCTTTTCTATATATTTTAAATATATTCTCTGTTTCTCACTAAATGTATACACACACACACACACACAAACACACAAGAAAACACACATCTAAATGTTAACGGTAGTTCCTTCTGCAGAAGTGTCTGGGACTGAAGATGGCTGTTTTATTTAGTTTTATATTAAAGGTTTCATTGGATCAGTCACTGTGGAATTTAGAAATGATTTCTGTGTCTGGAGACTCATCAATCAGCATTATAAATCATGATTACAGTCAGGTGAATAGGTGAAAATTATAAAACATTTATACAGTGAAAATTTTATTATGTAAAAGATGGATGGAAAATATTGGGCAAATACTTAAGTGTTTGGTAGATTTGTTTTGAGGATTAAGAAGAGACTGAGGCATAAGTGGTAAATCGAAACACAATACAAGTATTTTTAGAGAATAGGAATCACATCCTGTCCATGCCTGTATTTGCAGTGTCAAGTGTACTGGGTGAACAATAAATATTTAGTAAAAGAGTATATAGATTTCAAAAAGTACCAGAGAAAAGTTAAGGGAAGGGAAAGTTTAGAGGGGAGAATAATCAAGAATATATAAATTCTAAGTTGTTAATACTTTGAAGAGCTCCAATGCTTTATAAAATACTAGAAATTTCCTTTTCTAATAGAATCAAAGGTATTACATGCAATGAGAATGTCATATTGGTTATTAATCTAGCTACTTCATTGTCCTGTAGGGTCTTTCCTTGTATGTATTTACAGGTATATTTTATTTATCTCTTGACTGGACCATGGAAATGCCTGTGTAAGTTACAAAAATTAGTCCTGTTTCTTTTTCATGCCTATTTGAACACACACACACAAATACACACACAGAATCAGGGGTAGCTAGTGTAGGGAGGCTGTGTGTCTATGTGGTCAGCAATAGCACAGGTGGGGAGTGCTGGGTGGAGCCAGCATGGGCACTGGTGGGATGCACCAGGTGCATTGGGCAGGAGAGCAAAAGCCGGAGAGAGCAAGTGAGTGGCTCACACACACATAGTGACCATCCCAGAGACCAAGAGGAGATGGGGCCATTCTAGATTTAGCTTTTTCTTTGCACCTCTAACTGTGGAAGATCTGTCCTGCTGGTCTTCAGGTCACTTTCAGAGTGAGTTGCTATATTATATATCTATGGATGTGTTGATGGCAGGAGATGAATTCAGAATCCTCCTGATCTGCCATCTTCCCGCAATCCCATGTTAAAATATACATGTATATATATTAAAGATGCATAAGGGAACCAAACCCCTGGTAAGCTAACCCATCAGCAGGAGAGATACCACAGGCCCAGAGGAGTGAGGGGATTAAGATCAATTACTAGTAATGAAATTGAATCAGTAATCAAAAACTCCCAACAAAGAAATGTCCTGGACTGGATGGCTTCACAGGTGAATTGTGCCAAACATTAATGATGCATTAATACCAATCCTTATCAAACCATTATAAAACAGAAAAAAAAGGAGTGCTTGCAAACCCATTAAATGAAGCCAGCATTACCCTGATACCAAAACCCTTAAAGACACTACAAAAAAGAAAATTACAGACTTAATGAATATAGATGAAAAATTCTCAATAAAATATTAGCAAACTGAATTAAAAAAATACATTAAAAGGATCATTCACCATGACCAAGTGAGATCATTCCAGTGATGCAATGTTGGCTTAATAGTCACAGATCAGTATGATATACCTCATTATCAAAATGAAGGAGAAAAATCATATCTCAGTAGATGCAGAAAATGCATCTGACAAAATTCAATATCTGTTCATGATAAAAAAAAATCAACAAAATGGGTAGAGGGAATGCATGTCAACATAACAAAGGTCTTCAACAAACACACAGCTAATATACTCAATGGTGAAAAGCTGAAAGCTTTTCATGTAATATCAGGAATAAGACAAGGATGTCCACTCTCACCATTTTTATTCAACATAGTACTGGAAATCCCAGCTATAGCAGGCAACAAAAAAAAGAAACAAAGTCATCCAATTTGGTAAGAAAGAAGTAAAACTGTCACTATTTTCAGAGAAATGACATGATACTATATATAGAAAACCCTAAAGACTCCACTAAAAAATCTATTAGAGTAAATGAATTCAGTGAATCACAGGGTACAAAGTTAATATACAAAAATCTGTTGTGTTTCTATATACTGATAACAACCTAGTAGAAAGAGAAATCAGGAAAACAGTCCCATTCAGAATTGCATCAGAAGAATAACCAAAAATAATTTAACCATGGTGGTAAAAGACTCGTACTCTGTAAACTATTAGATATTGATGAAAGAAATTGAAGATGACACAAATAAGTAGAAGGATAAACCATGTTTCTTGATTTGAAGAAATAATATTGTTAAAATATTAATTATCTAAAGCAATCTACAGATTCAATGCAATCCCTATCAAAATACCAATAGTGCATTTCATAGAACTATAATAAATAACTCCAAAATATGTATGGAATTGCAAAAGATTCCAAAGAGTCAAAGCAATCAAGAAAGAAGAGCAAAGCTGGTTAGGTGTCACAGTCCCAGACTTCAAACCCTACCACAAAGGTACAGCAATCAAAACAGTATGGTACTGGCATAAGAATAGACACATAAATCAATAGAACAGAACAGAAAGCTCAGAAAGAAGCACACACTTATCAATCAATCTATGACAAAGGAGGCAAGAATGGGGAAAAGACAGTCACTTCTATAAATGGTGTAGGGAAAACCAGACAGCTACATGCAAAAGAATGAAACCATTTTCTTACACCATATACAAAAAATAAATTCAAAATGGATTAAAGCACTAAACATAGGACCTGATCATAACTCCTCAATAAAACATAGGCAATAAACTCTTGGATATCAGCTTTAACAGTACTTTTCTGGATATGTCTCCTCAGGCAAAGGAAACAAAAGCAAAGTAAACAATTTGAAATACATTATACTAAAAGGCTTTTGCACAGTGAAGGAAACCATAACAAAAGAAAAGGCATTCTACTGAATAGGAAGATACTTGCAAACAATACCTCTGACAGGTGTTAATATCCAAAATATAGGAGGAACTCATACAATTCAACACCAAAAAAAACCCCACAAAAAACAAAAAACAAAGACTTATATTAAAAATGGGCAGAGGACCTGAATAGACATTTTTCTAAACGAGACATTCAACTGGCCAACAGACATGATACAAATATGTTCAATATCATTAATCATCAAAGAAATGCAAATTAAAACCACAGTAAGTTATCACCTCAGGTCGTTTTCAGGGTGAGTTGCTATATTATATATCATATAATATGAGAAGTACAGCACCATACCAGTCAGAATGGCTAGTATCCAAAATACAAGAAATAACAAGCAAAAGGAAAGCTTCAAAAGGGAACCCTCATGCACCATTGGTGGAAATGTAAGTTTGTATAGCTGCTATGGAAAACAATATGAAGGTTCCTCAAAATTTAAAAATAGAAATACCATACAATCTATTCTGGGTATTTACCCCCAAAAAAATGAAAACTCTAATCCAAAAACATATGTGCACCTCTATGTATTACAACATTATTTACAACACAAAGATAAGGAAGCACCCTAAGTGTCCATTAATAGATGAATAGATTAATAAATGGTACACACACACACACACACACACACACACACACACACACACACACAGACTGAAATGTCATTCAGCCATAAAAATGTAAAAATCTTGCTATTTACAATAATGTGGCTGGACCTAGAGGGTATTACATAAGTGAAATAAGTCAGAGAAATACAATTGCCATGTGGTTTCATTTATATATGGAATCTAAATAACAAAGTAAACAAGAAAACTCAGAAACAGATTCATAAATAGGAAAACAAACCCGTGGTTATCATTGGTGGGGGAGGAGGCAGGGAATGGGCAAAATAGGTGAAGGGGATTAAGAGGTAGAAATTTCCAGTTATAAAATAAATAAATCACAGAGATGAGGAGTACAGCACCAGAAATATAGTCAGTAATATTTGTCAATAATACAATAATTGTATGGTAATAGATAGTAACTACACTTTACTGTATTTCATAATGCACATAATTGTCAATTCACATGTTATACACATGAAACTAATATTGTGTGTCAACTATATTTCAATTAAAAAAGTATATGTACCAATTAACATAATTATATTTTATAGGTGTACAATAAAGGAAATGTTTTAATCTTAATGGAATTATTAAAGAAAATTGAGCATAATGACTTAGAGGCAAAAAATAAATGTTTCTCTACCCTGTTACTGTTTTAACATAAACATCTGTATGTCGTAGCTTTCCAACTATTGAAGTTAATATAATAGATGTTGAATGAGTCATGTTATCTAAATCTCCATTTCTAGTAATCAGTATTCCCATTATATAATGTAAACTTATGACTTTATTCAGTTAACACAAATTAAATTCAGTTTCTGCCAATATTTAATATAAATCTTTGCTTCCTGAACTTGATGAATTCATCCCTAAAATACAAAGCACTGCCAAATATCACCACCTCTTTTGCCACAACAGCATAAAAACTTTCTTTTCCATGCTTCAACTAAGCAATACTTACCTCAGAGAAACTTAACACTGCTCTCCTGCCTTTTTTTTATTCCCTATACATTTGATCCAAAATATTTCTTTTAATGCTATTGTTTCCTTTTCCTAAGATTACTTAATTCATTAAAATTTAAAAACTAGGATTACTTAAATTTTAGTATTGTTTTAAGAGCATAAAGGAAGCATTTATGATGGTAGGGTAGGAAGGAATTGTTATAGATCTTTTGTGGGGAATTGGTCTCATTGGACTTTCACTCTCAGAAATTTTAGGTAAATCATATTCTCTGTAAAATGCTTTGGACCTGAGTCTATTTCCTGACGATGATATAGTCCATTATACGTATTTTGGAGAATATTCTTATAAGATTTTCCTTTCACAGGGTTCAGGCTTAAGCTAATAGTAATGTATATATGTCTGCATAAGATCACAGGACTTTTTCTTTGGCCTTAGGTAAATACAAGATGGGTTACAGCTGGGAAATCCATCTTTTTCTAGAAAAAGTGCAAAGAAAGGATTGCCTTTATATATTAGGATATATATAAATATATATATATACACATAAACCTACACACTATATTTAGTTTCTTTCCGCTGTGCTTTCTCTTTTATCTATTTTGAAGCCTTACAGGAACATAGGAGTGAAATAGGCAATTGTGGTTTGATGTGTTTTGTTGAAAGCTTCTCATACTATTTTCAATCATATAGACCTTCCTTCAACTACACACTCAGAAAATAAATTCATCTTAAAGTTACTGTCTCAGTGAAAACTGGACCAACAGTTTAAATGTTTCTCCAGTTTTGGGGTGGTCCCTGAGAAACTAAACTTGTTTCAGTGTACTGCTTTCTATTTTATTATTTCATTTTTAAAACTTTCACTGCACCAGAGATTGTTTTTTACTTTTCCATAATTGCCGATTTATATTTGATTACTTTATATTTCTTGGAGACTCACACATTTGCAGAATTAAATAATCAAGAATGTTAACCCCTTAGATGAAACCAAAAGATTTCTTACTAGTTTTTTTCATTTTATCATGGACTCTTTCATTATAACCATGTCTTTTAAAAAACTAATAATTGTTACTAGTCATTATTTTATCTTACAATCAAATATGCAGTATCTCTCAGAAATCTTTCACTATGTTTGAGACACGGGTCAATGCAATTGCAACGAATCTGTTTTTCAAATGATAAAAGTGGTTGAAATGTTTGGTTCCTAGTTGAAAACCTGTATGATTTTTTCAGACTTGATAAAATAGGCAGTTATGAAGGCTTTATCTGACAGGCCTCAGGGGGAAATCCTGCCCTCCTCACACAAGACTTGGTGCATAGCCAGGGCACTGTGGTCTCACATGGCAGCTATAGTCAAGGTTTCTGCCCTTCTTAATCCACATAATCTTTTCATATTTACATTCTAGCCTGGTGTGGATAAAATGAGAGTTCCTGTGGCCAGGATTCTTACATGGCCTTGGTTGACGAGCTCACTGCACACCTGTGGGCAATACACGGTGGTTGACTCTATGAAAAGAGCTCTGCCCAGGGGGTCAGAGCCAAGATGGCGGCATGAGTAGGACAGTGGGAATCTCCTACCAAAAACATATATATTTTTGAAAATACAACAAATACAACTAATCCTAAAAGAGAGACCAGAAGACACAGGACAACAGCTAGACTACATCCACACCTGTGAGAACCCAGCACCTGATGAAAGGGGTAAGATACAAGCCGCAGCCCGGTGGGACTCAACGCCTCTCACCCCAGCTCCCAGTGGAAGAAGAGGAGTCGGAGCGGGGAGGGAGAGGGACCCCAGGACTGCTAAACACCCAGCCCCAGCCATCCGCACCAGAGCGCAGACACAATGCATATGTGGGGTCCTGGATACTAGAAAAAAAGACAGTAAGACCTGTGAGCGGGTCCCGCAGCCAGCACTCCTGGGACAAAGAAAAGTGAGTGCTTTTTGAAAGTCTTAAAGGGACAGGGACCCCACTGCTGGACAGAAGCATCCCAGGTCACAGTCTAGGAGCTGGAAATTCCAGGGAACTCAAGGCACACTAACCCCCTAGGCAACAGCTCTGACACCCCTCACAGAGGTAAAGAGCCAAACAGCCCCCCGTCAGTTACCCCTCTGGGGCCCCACCATAGGAGAGCAGAAGCCTGAGGCTGGCCACTCCCTCAGCAAGAGAGCTTCCTCCATACCCGCTGGGCAAGATACAGAGACCCAGTCTACACGCAATTGCCCAACACAAGCCACTAGGGGTCGCAGTGGTCCCAGTAAAGAAAGGCCAGGAGCAAGTGGAAAGTCTTACTTCTCCCAGCTGACAGACTAGTCAAAAAGCAAACCACTGCACCTATCAACATGAAAAGGCAAAAAAATTTGATGCAGACAAGACTAACCCAGACAACTTCAGCATATGCTACATCTTCCCCTGAAAAGGAACCTGGGGAGATAGATTTAACCAGCCTTCCTGGAAAAAGAATTCAAAACAAAAGTCATAACCATGCTGACGGACTTGTAGAGAAATATGCAAGAACTAAGGAGGGAGAACACAGAAACGAAACAATCTCTGGAAGGACTTCAAAGCAGAATGGACGAGACACAAGAGATCATTAATGGAATAGAAAACAGAGAACAGGAATGCAGAGAGAGATAAAAGAATCTCCAGGAATGAAAGAATATTAAAAGAACTGTGTGATCAATCAAAATGGAACAATATCCGTATTATAGGGGTACCAGAATAAAAAGAGAGAGAAAAAGGGATAGAAAGTGTCTCTGAAGAAATAATTGCTGAAAACGTCCCCAAACTAGGGGAGGAAATGGCCTCTCAGACCACAGAGGTACACAGAAATCCCATGACTAGGGATCCAAGGAGGGCAACACCAAGACACATAATAATTAAAATGGCAAAGATCAAAGACAAGGACAAAGTATTAAAGGCAGCCAGAGAGGAAAAAAAAGGTTATCTACAAAGGAAAACTCATCAGGCTATCATTAGACTTATCAACAGAAACCTTACAGGCCAGAAGAGAACGGCATGATATACTTAATGCAATGAAACAAAAGGGCCTCGAACCAAGAATACTGTATCCAGCATGATTATCATTAAAATATGAAGGAGGGATTAAGCAATTCCTAGATAAGTAGAAGTTGAGGGAATATGCCTCCAACAAACCACCTCAACAGGGCATCTTACAGGGACTGCTCTAGGTGGGAGCACTCCTAAAAAGAGCACAGAACAAAACACCCAACATATGAAGAAGGGAGAAGGAGGAATAAGAAGAGAGAGAAATAAAGAATCATCAGATCGCGTTTATAATAGCTCATAAGCGAGTTAAGTTAGACAGTAAGATAGGAAAGAAGCTAACTTTGAACCTTTGGTAAAAACAAACTTAAAGCCTGCAATGGCAATAAGTACATACCTTCCAATAATCACCCTAAATGTAAATGGACTGAATGCACCAATCAAAAGACACAGAGTAATAGAATGGATAAAAAAGCAAGACCCATCCATATGCTGCTTACAAGAGACTCACCTCAAACTCAAAGACATGCACAGACTTAAAGTCAAGGGATGGAAAAAGATATTTCATGCAAACAACAGAGAGAAAAAAGCAGGTGTTGCAATACTAGTATCAGACAAAATAGACTTCAAAATAAAGAAGGTAACAAAAGATAAAGAAGGATATTACATAATAATAAAGGGCTCAGTCCAACAAGAAGATATAACCATTATAAATATATATATGCACCCAATACAGGAGCACCAACATATGTGTAATAAATACTAACAGAATTAAAGGAAGAAATAGAATGCAATGCATTCATTTTGGGACCCGTCAACACACCACTCACTCCAAAGGACAGATCCACCAGACAGAAAATAAGTAAGGACACAGAGGCAATGAACAACACACTAGAACAGATGGACCTAATAGACATCTACAGAACTCTACATCCAAAAGAAACAGGATATACATTCTTCTCAAGTGCACATGGAACATTCTCCAGAACAGACCACATACTAGGCCACAAAAATTGCCTCAGTAAATTCCAAAAGACTGAAATGCTACCAACCAAATTTTCAGACCACAAAGGCATAAAACCAGAAATAAATTGTACAAAGAAAGTAAAAAGACTCACAAACACGTGGAGGCTTAACAACATGCTCCTCAATAATCAATGGATCAATGACGAAATTAAAATGGAGATCCAGCAATATATGGAAACAAATGACAACAACAACACTAAGCCCCAACTTCAGTGGGACACAGCAAAAGGAGTCTTAAAAGGAAAGTATATAGCAATCCAAGCATATTTAAAAAAGGAAGAACAATCCCAAATGAATGGTCTAATGTCACAATTATAGAAATTGGAAAAAGAAGAACAAATGAGGCCTAAGGTCAGCAGAAGGAGGGACATAATAAAGATCAGAGAAGAAATAAATAAAATTGAGAAGAATAAAACAATAGCAAAAAATCAATCAAACCAAGAGCTGGTTCTTTGAGAAAATAAACAAAATAGATAAGCCTCTAGCCAGACTTATTAAGAGGAAAAGAGAGTCAACACAAATCAATAGTATCAGAAATGAGAAAGGAAAAATCACGAAGGACCCCACAAAAATACAAAGAATTATTAGAGAGTACTATGAAAACCTATATGGTAACAAGCTGGGAAACCTAGGAGAAATGGACAACTTCCTAGAAAAATACAACCTTCCAAGACCGACCCTGAAAGAAACAGAAAATCTAAACTGACCAATTACCAGCAACGAAATTGAAGCAGTATTAAAAAAACTACCAAAGAACAAAACCCCCGAGCCAGATGGATTAACCTCAAAATTTTACCAGACATACAGAGAAGACATAATACCCATTCTCCTTAAAGTTTTCCAAAAAATAGAAGAGGAGGGAATACTCCCAAACTCATTCTATGAAGCCAACATCACCCTAATACCAAAACCAGGAAAAGATCCCAACATAAAAGAAAACTACAGACCAATATCCCTGATGAACGTAGATGTAAAAATTCTCAACAAAATATTAGCAAACCGAATTCAAAAATACATCAAAAGGATCATACACCATGACCAAGTGGGATTCATTCCAGGGATGCAAGGATGGTACAACATTCGAAAATCCATCAACATCATCCACCACATCAACAAAAAGAAAGACAAAAACCACATGATCATCCCCATAGATGCTGAAAAAGCATTAGATAAAATTCAACATCCATTCATGATAAAAACTATCAATAAAATGGGTATAGAGGGCAAGTACCTCAACATGATAAAGGCCATATATGATAAACCCACAGCCAACATTATACTGAACAGCGAGAAGCTGAAAGCTTTTCCTCTGTGATCGGGAACAAGACAGGGATGCCCACTCTCCCCACTGTTATTCAACATAGTACTGGAGGTCCTAGCCACGGTAATTAGACAAAACAAAGAAATACAAGGAATCCAGATTGGTAAAGAAGAAGTTAAACTGTCACTATTTGCAGATGACATGATGTTGTACATAAAAAACCCTAAAGACTCCACTCCAAACCTGCTAGAGCTAATATTGGAATTCAGCAAAGTTGCAGGATATAAAATGAACACACAGAAATCTGTGGCTTTCCTATACACTAACAATAAACTAATAGAAAGAGAAATCTGTAAGACCATTCCATTCACAATAGCATCAAAAAGAATAAAATACCTAGAAATAAACCTAACAAAGGAAGTGAAAGACCTATACCCTGAAAACTATAAGACACTCTTAAGAGAAATTAAAGAGGTCACTAACAAATGTAAACTCATCCCATGCTCCTGGCTAGGAAGAATTAATATCTTCAAAATGGCTATCCTGCCCAAAGCAATATACAGATTTGATGCAGTCCCTATCAAACTACCAACAGCATTCTTCAATGAACTAGAACAAATAGTTCAAAAATTCATATGGAAACACCAAACACCCCGAATAGCTAAAGCAATCCTGAGAAGGAAGAATAAAGTGGGGGGGATCTCACTCCCCAACTTCAAGCTCTACTACAAAGCCACAGAAATCAAGACAATTTGGTACTGGCACAAGAACAGAGCCACAGACCAATGGAACAGCATAGAGACTCCAAACATTAACCCAAACATATATGGTCAACTCATATTCGATAAAGGGGCCATGGACACACAATGGGGAAATTACAGTCTCTTCAACAGACGGTGCTGGCAAAACTGGACAGCTACATGTAAGAGAAGTAAATTCAAAATGGATCAAAGATTTGATTGTAAGTCATGAAACCATAAAACTCATAGAAAAAAACATAGGCAAAAATCTCTTAGACATAAACATGAGTGACCTCTTCTTGAACATATCTCCCTGGGCAAGGGAAACAGAAGCAAAAATGAACAAATGGGACTTTATCAAGCTGAAAAGCTTCTGTACCGCAAAGGACACCATGAATAGAACAAAAAGGTAACCTACAGTACAGGAGAATATATTCATAAATGACAGATCCGATAAAGGGTTGACATCCAAAATATATAAAGAGCTCACACAGCTCAACAAAAATCAAATAATCCAATTAAATAATGGGCAGAGGAGCTGAATAGACAGTTCTTCAAAGAAGAAATTCAGATGGCCAACAGACACATGAAAAGATGCTCCACATCACTTGTCATCAGAGAAATGCAAATTAAAACCACAATGAGATATCACCTCACACCAGTAAGGATAGCTACCATCCAAAAGTCAAACATCAACAAATGTTGGCGAGGTTGTGGAGAAAGGGGAACCCTCCTACACTGCTGGTGGGAATGTAAATTAGTTCAACCATTGTGGAAACCAGTATGGAGGTTCCTCAAAATGCTCAAATTAGAAATACCATTTGACCCAGGAATTCCACTTCTAGAAATTTACCCCAAGAATTCATCACTCCAGTTTGAAAAAGACAGATGCACCTCTATGTTTATCGCTGCACTATTTACAATAGACAAGATATGGAAGCAACCTAAATGTCCATCAGTAGATGAATGCATGAAGAAGATGTGGTAAAATAAACAATGGAATATTACTCAGCTATAAGAAAAAAACAGATACTACCATTTGCAACAACATGGATGGAGCTAGAGGGTATTATGCTCAGTGAAATAAGCCAGGCGGAGAAAGACAAGTACCAAATGATTTCACACATATGTGGAGTATAAGAACAAAAGAAAACTGAAGGAACAAAACAGCAGCAGAAACACAGAACCCAAGAATGGACTAACAGTTACCAAAGGGAAAGAGACTGGGGAGGATGGGTGGGAAGGGAGGGACAAGAGTGGGGAAAAAGAAAGGGGGCATTACAATTAGCATGTATAGTGTGGTGGGGGGCACGGGGAGGGCTGTGCAACACAGAGAAGACAAGTAGTGATTTTACAGCATCTTACTACACTGATGGACAGTGACTGTGAACGGGTATGTTGGGGGGATTTGGTGAAGGGGGGAACCTAGTAAACATAATGTCCTTCATATAATTGTAATTGTAGATTAATGATATCAAAATAAAATTAATTTAAAAAAAAGAGCTCTGCCCATGCTCTGGGCACAACACGGTGGCAGGGCTGCAGGAGAGCAGAGCAGAGGCTGGAGTGGTGGCAGCACCAAGGGCAGAGAGGCCGAGAGGACAGCTGTGCGGACAGAGGGGCCCAGAAGCAGAGACTGGCTTGCTGCATACAGACTCGCTCTGAATGAATGGAATTCTAGTGACCGACCTGCCACCTGGAAATAAAGTTGGGTATAACCCTTTCACCCCAAGAACGTTTTGCTGTCAATTTCTTTGGTCACATTGAATCTATAATGAACTTGCCCGGGGCTGAAACCCATTGGCAAGACACCCTGGGTACTTTCAATCCTAGGTCTCTGTATCTGAGGTCTTCAGATGCTGCTGTTAAGACCTAAAGGGAGGTGAGAGGTTGCTATGGAGTGTTGTCCTACATATATAAACAACAACAATAGTATTATACACAGCAGTAATAGTAGTGTAACTCCATTCTGGTTCCCAGACTCAGTTCCAATGTGTGTAAGTATGTGCGAGGGGATCTTCCCACACATACCACCAAGCAATACCCAAACACCTGCAGGGCATCCAAGGACTCAATTCTGATGCAATCGGCCCAGTGACAGCACCAGATTCCCGAGGCTAAAGGCATCGTCCTACAAGACTACCCTACACCTCCCTCTCCAGACATCAGTCACAAGCCCCAGGTAGTTAATCTGTGCTTCTGATTCACTGGCCACAGATTGGAGGTTCCCATGACCTCCCCTTTGGGTTTAATTTGCTAGAGGGGCTCACATAACTCAGGAAAACACTTAGGTTTACCAATTTAATAAAGGGTACAAATTAACAGTTGCATGAGGGGATATACTGGGCATGATCCTGATAAAGGAGTGTCTATCCTCCTGGATCTGGGGGCCCTGCCCGGTGGCACGGGAGGCATCTGGTTCCCCAAGCACAGAAGCGCTCTCTGACTGAGAAGCAGTAACCCAGAAACCTGCAAACTCTTCTCAGGGGTTTCTGTGAGGGCTTAGTAGCATAGTCATGATTGACTAAATTATTGGCCATTGGCTGATTAAACCACCAGCCTCTGCCCTTGGTGGGGGTCCAGAAGTCTTTCATTAACCTGACAAAACACCCATTTCCCCTTTTAGACTCTGCAGTGTTTTCAGGAACTGTGGATGAAGACCAAACACACCTGGGAAATGTGTATTTTGTCATCTGAATGGCCAAATATGTATTCTTATGATTCATTATATTGCAGAGAGGGAAAGCTAAATTTAAGACATTTTTGCCCACTCTGACTCATTTCCCTGTACTTTCCACTTTCACTTTTACTCCTTCGCTCTCCCGCAGCCCCCAAATTCAGTACTCCAGGGTCCATAAAACCATGAAAGCCTGTGTCCAGGTCACACTCAGCAGTGAGACCTCGCCACATCTGGGCTCATCCATCAGACCGCTGGCCAGTGCGTCCTTCCTCAGGGGAAAATGGAATAGGGGCGTCAGCCATTCCTCCGGTTCATCATCTCAGTAACTGATTAACTCTCGACTCCTGAATCAGGTTTGCTGCCTTCCCACACCTGGTAGCTCTGTACTCTCCCTCCCTGATCAGCAGAGCTCCTCACACTGGTAAGGAAAGGTGTTAGCTCCAGGTTCCTGGAGTGATTCAAACAGCTCACAACTCGGATATTTCTTAAGTTAGCACTGCCAAGGAAGACCCTCTACAGAGCTTCCTCCCAAGCACAGGGCGATGCAATAGTCACCTTGCTCCACACTACAAGGTCAAAGCACAACAGAGCACAGCTTAGTCCTGCAGGCTTCTCTGACAAAAATACCATAGACTAAGTGGCTTAAAACTAACAGAAACTTTTTTTCTCACAGTTTTGGAGGATGGGAAGTCCAACATCAGGCTGCCAGCAAGGTGGGGTTCTGGTGCAAGCTCTCTGAGCGGTTTCCGGGTTTCAGACTGCTGACGTCTGCTATCCTCACCTGGAGACAGCAGAAAGCGGTACTCTCACCTGCCTCATATAAAGGCACTAATCCCATTCAGGAGGGCTCCACCCCATTAATCTAATTCAACTACCTGTCAAAGACTCCAATTCCTAATACTATCACATCTGGGGAAGGAGTTTCAATTTATGAATTTTAGGAGAACACACCATTCAGCTCATAACAGAGCCTAACAAAACAGTCTAAGGAAACCCCCTCAGCATAGCGCCTCTTCCACACCCCCATGCATGCCCTCCCCATCTATCTAAGTTCTCTGTTTTTTAAGAAGGAAGAAAGTAAACCAAATACCTTGATGAACAATCCTTGATTTGATTTGTCTTTCCTACTACTGCTCTGCAAAAATTATACTTTGACTAAAGTACATTTTACTACCTTGTTCTTAATTTCTAACTCTCTCTTTTTAGCACACTTTGCCAATGAGGGCTCATTCAAAATTAGAAACTACAATTGACATATGGATTCATCTTCCCACTATATTCTGCTGACTCCATGACAGATTGTTATTTAAAATTAAACATGTATCAATCTCTGACTCTGGTCAAGAGGCTTCAAAACATTTGGGACCAAACCAAATATAGTTTTCCTAGAAGAAATAGAAAGATATTAGAGTTGCAAAGGCTCAAGTTGAGACTCAAAGAATGTAACTGCCTAAGGTGGGAAATCTTTTCACAGACTCATTCATGTGTTCATGTTTTGCATGTACCCAAAGCATTAAAGGGCTTCCCTACTGCAGGACTGCTGGAGATTTCTTGTCTTGGGACACTACAGTCCTTAATTCAGATGTGCTATATCTGTAAACATTTTGTGAGGTTAAGTTTTCCTGAAGATTTGGGGTTGAAGGACGTAGCATATCTCATGAATTCAATTTGTTATCATACCATGTCAGGTTCTCCTTTGTCACTATTTTGCCCAGTGGATGAGGAATTAAAAATATTCAATTCAACATTTTGTCAAAAGCTGACCCCACTAGCCCACCCTCAGCCCACTCCACACACATGGGATGTTGGAACTAGACCATTAAAATGGTGCTGTAAAATCTTACTTTCTTTGGATTATTATATATTTCCAAAGTTATAAAGTTCATTTTCTATTAGTGTGGCAACAGAAACTGGAGGACATTTCATGTGTGGCTACTTAAATTTGGTTACACCTAAGTGATTTAAATGAGCAGAGAAAACAAAGGATGTGCAGGATTCCTGATTTCAAATTTAAAGCCTAAAGAACCCAAATACTGAAACTCTTTAAATTGGGTGAGGGAGTGGGCCACAGGAGAGGGGTGTGGAATATTAACAGTGTCAGGTATCCAGATTGTAGTTAAAATTAGTTTCATTTTATAAACCAATTTATGCTCTGTTTAAGGAATACCAGTTTGCTGTAAGGCCTGGTTGTAAAAGGGAAACAGTTGTCCTTGAGTAGAAAATTTGAATACAACTTAACATGACTTTCAACTATAGGAAATGTGTAGGTTAGGGTCTGTGGGAAGAAAAATCCTCAAACCCTGTGAGACCTTTGTTTAATCCAGTATTTTCCACCTGGTTTGGAAAAATTATTACTTACCCTAAGATATAGTTCATCAGCTTCCGTAGGTCTCAAAGTGATTTTTAAAAAGTTGTTTTGGAAATTATTGTAATTTCACACAGCTTGGACGACCAGATGCAGGTGTTTTACTGGATCCATCTTTCAAACATGCTTAATACAATCCAACTTTTTCCATGACTTATTTTTGTGCTGCTTCAAGACCCTGATTTCTTTCCTTATTCAATTCAGAGTATGTGTTATTTTGTTTATGATTTATACTGCTTATTTTATTTCCAATACTGTCTTAGGTCTCTTGCATTACTGATCTTTGCAGTTATTTTTATTTAAATTTATGTATCACTTGGGGAGTCAACTTTGTTATCAGCATCAGAGGAAGAGTGTGTAACTGTATCTATTGGTTACTTACGTTAAACACACAGTGCTCACAGATTGTGATTGGTAGCTGCTTAAAAAAATGAGAAATTAATTTAAGTCAAGTTGGATATAACTTTTCCAAATAAGGCACTCCATTATTTTTTAGTTTCTTAATGATTTATTTATGATTTTATAATCAACTTTTTTTCATGTATACTAAAAAGTGCATGGGGTACTCTCTCCATCTGTGTGTGTGTGTGTGTGTGTGTGTGTGTGTGTGTGTGTGTGTGTTTCAGATTTAACAAAACAATATTAACAAATATTCCAGAAGAGAAAGAGAAGTGGTAAGGTCCAGAAAAAAATATATGATTTCCTTATTTGTAGTTGTTAGAGTTTACTATCTTGTGGAAAAGTGGGTGGAAACTGGTTTCAGGACTTACTGTGCCTTTTTATAGTGTGTGTGTGTGTATATACATATACATATATATATATATGTAATGTCTCAAGTTAGTTTATAGTTTTTGTAATTCTTTTTTTCATTTTGTAATTCCCATTTAGAGTATCTCCAGATACCATTCTGGGAAAGAATACATCTTGTGTGAGCCTTATTATAAAATTATATAAAATTAATCCTTATTGAACATTATAGGAATCTGAGCATTGCTCAAAGTATCACATTTGTGTTAACACATCTGTTATTTTTATTTTATTGATAATGAAACAAAGGAAAGAAACAGTTTTTTGTGTGGACTGTCCTAAATACTATATTTGATTGTTTCTGTTTAGATTCTGATTCTCAAGGTGTACAAAAATATACACACACATACACACACACATACATAAAAATTTTAAACTGTTACTTTCTCTGGATTTCTGCCACTAATAATGTGTTATTTTAAATCGTTTTAAATGCTGAAATGTAAACTTGCTTCTCTCTTCCCCAAGTTAACAGAACTGATGTTCTCTCCCTTCACCCTGGTGCTAGACTGACTATGATGTGACCCTATTCTCTTGTTATTCTCTTCAGTCATACACAGGAGAATTTTGAAATCCTTGCAAATCCAATAGAGTTAATACAAATACAGTTATCTGAATGCTTTTTATCATTATGTAAAGATCATATTGGCTGATTATATTTCTGTATGGCTTTTTTTTTTGTGGGCTGTTTTGGAGAATTAAATGCTGATAGGTTGATCTGATAAAGGCAGAATGCTTCTTGAATTGCATATTAAAGTTTAGGCCAAACCAGTAGTGTTTTGTCTGTTTCTAATTCCTTCTGCTCTAATTATTTAATGTTCTCTTTTCATAGTTAAAAAATAAATCTCTGTTCATGTAAATTTTCCATTCCAAATCATAAATCAAATCCTCACTGCCTTTAGACTGAAATTTGAATTAAAAAACTGGATATTCCAGGCCTCCATGTTCTGACCCTAGTCTGGCTTCCCAAGATTTAGCTCCATCTTCACATTCATGAGTCCTGTACTTCATCTAAACTGAGCTGCTTAGTCTATTATTTTCCTCCCTGTTCCTCATTTGGGCTTTTCCCATATCAGCCTCTTCAATTAAAGTATATATTGTTTCCACCATGTGTTTTTCTGTGAGACTTCTAAATCTTCTACTTGAAGCAATTTCTTACAAATTTATTACCTCTATTGTGTTTATTTTATGCAAATTTATCCACCCTCCCCTTCCATGCTCTTATTAGGAAGGAAACTTCTTGAGGCCAGGGGTCACATGAAACCTGTTTTTGTATTCCAAAATGCCTGACAGGAGAGAATAGTAAATGGACAATATTTTTGCCTAAATTCATTATTCATTAAATGCTCCATATTTGGAGGCATACAGAATCACAGTTATAGATTTTCAAAAATATATGTGCAATGTCTTCAAGCTAAAATTATAATTCAGTATGAGGTTGAACCTAAGCCCCTTTATTAAAAAAAAAAATTATGGGTTATTTTGAAAGCCATTCTAATATTATGAACACTGATTTAATGCTGTGAGCCAAGAGTTGTACTTTACATTATTTGGAAAGTTTTCTCTTAATTATGTAAGTAAATCATGGTCATTATTTCATAAATGAAATGAGTGATGAGAAAAAATATGGAAAGTAACTTGCTGTACACATACCACAAATGCATTTTTTAACAAAATAAAATATTTGAACTCACCATTTAAATTCCAATACATTCACTTCATTAAACATTTTTCTATTCTTGTGAGTACATACATGCATTATTATTTTAGTGGTTACATAATAACATTCCTGTATGGATATATTATAATTGTTACTTGTGTTAATATTTAGACTGCTTCCATTGTTTCAGTATTATAAATAATGTAGCAACACATTATTATACATACATGTTTATCCAGTAACACCAGCACCAAGACCACTGCCTGGAAGATAGTAAGAGATTCATAAATGAAAGCAAATGTGCTTTGTTGTGATTAATGAATTAATTTTGCATACTTGTCAGATGATTTCCTTAAGATAAAGTGCTGGTCCAAAAGTTATGTATATTTTGTGAGAAAATCATAATCTTTTTTTCCAATCCTTACCACTTCTCTTTCTCTTTAGAGAGACAGGTAAATCTTGACATTCCTACCATTTATACGACAAGTAGTGTTTGGCAGTACTCATTTCCCACTGCTATGGACTGAATATCTGCATCCCACCAAATCCAGATGTTGGAAACTAATACCAGATGCAATCATATTAGGAGGTGCTAGGTCATGAAGGTGGAGTTCTCATGCAGGAAATCAGAGCTCTTATAAAAGTGACCCTACAAAACTCCCTAGCTCCTTCTGCTAAGGTTAAAGTGAGCAGACAGCCACCAATGAGTAAACAGGCTCTAACCAGACATGGAATCTGCTCTCACCATCATCTCAGGCTTCCCAGTTTCCAGAACTGTGAGAAATAAATATTTGCTCTTCAAAAACCACCCAGTTTATGGTATTTTTATTATGGTTCCTCAAACACATTGACACCCCTATCTTGAACAAAATGTAGATAGTGATCCATTTTAACCTTTCCCAATCTGAGATAATTAAATTTGCATTACTTTGATTCCATAGATATTTGAGTTTATCATATTTTTACATATTTATATATTTATTTCCTGAATTTGAGTTCTTTATCTAATTTTCTGTCAGGGAACTCAACTGACTGACATAATAAATTTTATTTAATAAAATATGATATTTTAATCTTGTAAATGAAAACTTTCCATAGTGTCCATTTTCTTCTATTTTGTTTATGCTATATTTTGATGTACTGTTTATTACTTATTGCTTAATATTATAATTCAAGTTTATAGCTTTGTGGTCACGTTTGACATTTCAGGCCTTCATTATAATCTTACCCTACTTTTAAGTTTATATTAACTTGACTTAAAGTTGCATAAGTTACATTAACCATCCATTGCTTTTTAATTCTTAAATGTCTCTCCAGTTCTTTGGAGTTAACAATTGTATTTCATCCCTGTATCTCATCCCACCTCTTTCAAATTCGTATTTTTAATACATCTCAATTTGTTTATATTCTACACTAGTCAGCATTTTTCATATTCAAGAATGCCAACCTATCCTTTGTTTAACCCATTCTTCCCTTAATTTCTTGCCTAATATTCTTTAAGGAACAATTGTACTAATTTTCAATCATTGAAACAGCTTATGGAAAAGTAAAACACTCATTGTGTGAATCAGGTAGTTTACTAGGAGTTGAGCACAATGTAGTCAGCCTAACAGACATGTTCTAGACAAGAGCCTAGAACCCTCTTCAATACACTGTTCAATTTTTCAGTTTTTCAAAAATTATATATATATATATGTATCTTCCTCAGATATTTTCCATATGTGCTACACTGAATTTAATAAAAGATATAATTTAAAGTTACTTCAGATATTTTCGTGTGACATAAAAATGCAATCCTTAAGAGTGTTTCTTTAAACATTTTTAAATCATGAAGGGCATACAAAGACTGAGCATATTGTTAAACATGGCAAAGTAAAATATATTTCATAAAATATCAATGTATATGTGGGGAAAATGTAACTCAACATTTATATGCAAGAAAGCATTGCCTCCTTTTATATTTTAGGAGTTAGGGTAGAAATAGTACTGTATGTTTGGATCTTTTTATCCTTACTAGATTTTTTTCCTCACTTATTTTTCTTTTAACTGCTGAGAGAAGTGTTAAAATCTCTAATTATAATTGTTGATTTGCTCTTCCCCCCAACAATTTTTCAGGTGTTCTGCTTCTTGTATTCTGATTTTTCATTAATAAGTACATACACAATTATTGGTATATCTTCCTGATGAATGGTACCTTCATTGTAATAAAATTACCAATCTCTGTTCATATTCTTTTTCCCTCCAGTCAACTTTGTCTAATATCAGTATGTCCATTCTAGCTTTCTAATGATTAGTGTTTCATGGCATAACTTTTCAATTTCTTAAAACACTCTCTGTAACTTTATATTTTATGTGAATCTTTAATCCAATATGATAATTACTACTTTTAACAAGAGTGTTTATCCCTTGTGTACTTACAGTGATTCTTTATATGGATCGTGTTAACTTTACCATCATGATATTTGTTTTATTATTTATCTGTCTGTTCTTTTCCCTATCACTTTTATTTTCATTTGAATCAACTGATTATGTTTTAGTATTCTTCTGCATCTTCTCATTCACTTAATATCTATGTATTTTTAATAAATGCATATATGACTACTCTAGAATTTAGCTTTGTTTATCTCAGATAATGTTATTACACTTCACATATAACCTAAGAAGCTGACAACAGAGTTTAAATGAATTGCTGAAAGTACCTCAGTCAGTTTGTGGAAAGGTGAAGAATAAAAGTCAAAATTATGATCTCATCTTTAAGTTATCTCTTAACAGATCACCATGTAGTCAAACAGAATAGAGCACTCACTGATGACTGGGTCTCTGTGATAGAGATGGTCAACTTGCTCAGGCTGTCAGGCATCAAAACATTTGGAGAATACTGTTCTAAGACAGGCCTGGTTTCAAAATTGATTATGGCATTGCTATATTAACTTAGCCATTAACATGCAAAGTTTATCTCTGAATTTCATTTTCCCCATCAAGAATCAGAAACAAGCATACCCACTTCATGTTAAGAATTAAAGAAGAAGTATAAACAATATATATGTGCATAACTAATATTCATTCCCGTCAAAGACATGGGATTCTTTTCTGCCAGAGGACTTAAAAGGTAAGAGAAAAGAAAGTAATATAACTGTGTGATTTTATTTTTTACATGCTTATTTTAACCTCTGGGGAAAGATTTTATAGAAAACAAAGTTTAAACTTACTTCCTGAAAGGTGGAATTTAATTTGTATATGCATTATAATTATCTTTTTGCATGATAGATAATTAAACATTAACTATTTTAGAAATATGTATCTAATGTGGATTGGTTTATACTTAACAATATAAAACTAAGATAAACAGGTAATGAATTCAACTGCCTCTGTGCCATTGAAATAATTTTATTTTAAAACAGCAGAAAAGCTAATAAGAACTCCATCTTGTTTTTGTCAGGAACTTTGCAATATCACAAATAACTAATAGCAGTTATGTGTAGCTTGATTTTTTTGTGGGTAATTTTATATTTTCTCTTTAAATTTCATTAGACCAAAACATTCTCTAAGTAGTTAAGCTCCAGCCAGTCACTTAGCTAATTGTTTATCAAATCCATCAATCTTGAGAACATCCATATTTTTCACCTGAATTAAAAGTAGAGGTTCTTTGAATCATTTTATGGATTTTCTGGCAATGAGCAATGAAGGACATCCTAACTAATTGACTCTGCTTAGTATTACTCTGTGCATTCTATTGTCTGGCTATCATTCTAAATGGTTAATTTTCTCACCAGACAAGATCCAGTCCACAGAAATGACCAATTATCTAGTACTAACCCTTAGAAATATGTGCATTATGATACTCTTACATGGAAACCAAAAGATAATATAATATACTCTCTTCTAAGTGTGCTTAGACCATTTAGGCAGATATTCTCTTTTACCTGCACTAGACCATTAAGGCAACCAGGTCAGCAGTGAAGTTCTCTGTACTATTTAAGGTGTTTTGATAGTTTTGAATACATAAACTGATTACTTTGAAAGTTATTTTTGTCCTTTTCAAATCCACAGAAAGTTGCAGCATCAAAACTTCAGATATGTTTAGTACAAACTATTAGAAATGTGTTTGGTACAAAAAGCAGGAAAAATATTTTGTTAGAAGAATGGCTGTGGGATCCTAAGTTTGCTTTCATTTTTATTTGATCTTTATGTCTTCTTCCCACTACTAAAATAACCCGTGTGTTGTATCATTTTTTTTAATTTCTTCTTTAAAGTCTGAAGGTGTTTGTGGAGTACTACAGAAATTTGTACAATGAAGGTCTTCTGTAGAACTTTCTCATATTTCCACACATGGAGATGTAAGTCATGTAAGATAGTGTCCTAGTAGCACAGGCTCTGTGTGGCATACATAAATACAAACATTTTAGCTGAAATTCTATTCCTTTCTCCCTTTAGAATGCATGGTGCAATACAAATGACTGAAAATATTTGGAAACAGGAGTGTCAGACTGTAACAAGAGATAACAAGTCCAAATTTTGCTTCTTAATATGTTCTAGACCCTAGAGTGTTTGTGTCCCACAGTTCAGAACATGCGTAGAAATAAGTTTTATTTTGGATAAAGAAAATGTGTGTTCAGCAGAGCTTAAAGTGCTATGTGAAATAAAGGTAAATGATTATAGTAGTAAAAATAATACATAACTCATTATACATTTGTAGAAAGTTTTACAGTTTTTAAAGAACATTCATTTATTAAATGTAGGAAGAGTGAGAATGTGAAATGAATTAACATATTATCTTACCTTTTTTCCAGGATGTGATTTTCAAAAAAAAGAAAGTTTTATAAAATAAATTGATTGTATTTCAGTGGACTGAAGTTCTACCCTGGTTTATTCTTAACAGGTCTCTACTTGCAATTAGACCAGTTTGGAAAGAAAGACAAAATTCCATGGGCCAGTGTTACTATAGAATATAGTTTGCAGTAAATTGTTGCAGTTATATTTTCATTTCTCAATCATAAACAAAAAAGGCATTTTGAACTTAATGATACCCCTGAGATAAGAGTAAAAAAATACATTCAACCAGGGAAGTCAGTCATTCAACACCATTTAATCCATTTCAATAAATCAAGTTAACCAGTTAAAAGGGAAACTCAGGTGTAATGTGGGATAAAGAGAATGATTCTCTTGAGAAGAAGTAAAAAATTAATTTCTCCCAAATATAAGGGAAAGAGACAAAGGAAATGAGATCATTTAATATGGAAGAAAAATAAATTACTTTAAAAGAAAATCTAAAGATTGAGGTAGTAGCCCTCTTAGTGAAATATTTATTAACTAAGAAAACTCAGAAATAAGACTGTAATGCTAGATTTTACCTTTATAATAGGTTTACTTTTGCTTATTAAAAAATCAATTTTATTTTATTTTGTTTCCATATTTTTAATATTTAGGTACTTACATTGATAGAAAAGTACATTATTATAAGATGTGAAATGGATGATGGATAATTACAAAATGTAAGATGGAAATATACCTAACAAACTTCTTGGCACATTGGCATTTGGTTAAGATGAAAGTTTAGCTAGATTTCTCTTTATGGTTAATTAAAGCTGAATCTTTGTCTTAAATACTTATACCTCATATCTCCTCTTGGCACTTTATATCATTTTAATGACTGTATGAATATTTTTGTTTTCTCCCCTTTTTCATTCATCAGTACTTTAGGTAATTTTTAATGTGTTAGTTGATTCTATATGCTTGTGATTTCTAAAAACCTCCAGACTCTTATAATTTTCTCTAGAAAAATATGCATAATACAGAAATAGAGGAGTAAGAAACACAGACATATGTTTTGAATTCTTATTTCACCACCTGAGAACTCATAAACATAATATTTTCTAACATTTCCTAAGTGTTCTTTTATTTCCTTGCCTTTGGTGCCTGGTTCCTCCTCCAACCTCCTAATAAACTAGACTGTCACTTGATTACATAAAGATAACACATGTAAATCTGGACCAGAAGAAGCAAATCAGTGTCATTTTGCACAAGACCTGCTGTAACTGTTGTAGAATAATTGTTGAAAATATTATGAGTTATTTTGTACCACAGAAGTAAGTTTCCACATCACTATGACATTTTCATTTTGGCAGCTATCAGAAATTTAGAAGAAGTGCATATATATGCTCTATCTAAGTATATAAATTACATTAACCTGACCAGTTTTAAAGATCTCGAAAACTATCTTGACATTAGAAAGGATTACAGTTTAGAGTTCAGAGGATAGAAGCAGTCATATTTCAGGGAGTATATTCAAATTTAAGGCTCAAATTGGAATTTGTAGCTTCTAGACCCATTCATTTTTTTTCCCCCACAGCTGAACATGGAATACTGGGAATATATGCCAGCACTAAAACTTCACATCATATGTCTGAAAAGAAAATAGAATCTACTTCTCTCCATATGTGAGGATGAATATACATAAAATATGAATGCATATGAACCAATGGTTAGAATTTTACTTTTGCATAATATTTGACTCTGTGGCAGGCGTGAACACAGTACTGCACATGGAGCAAATCCAACCTGCTTTTGTAAGTAAGCTTTATTTGGAAGACAGCCACATACATTCATTTACATATTATAGACTCCTTCCATATATTAACAGCTGAGTTTAATACTTACTCTGTGTAGTTACAGGCTGTATGTCCTGCAAAGATGAAAATATTTACTATTTGTCTCTTAAGAGAAAGTCTGTGAGCAGTAGACTCATAGGCACTGAGAAGGAACTAATGATTACTATGGGGAAGGGGTTGGGGTAGGTTGGTGGGGAGGGTGAGTAGGATAAAAAGGTACAAAAATTTTCAATCATAATATAAATTGGTCATGGTAATAGTAGTACAGCATGGACAATATAGTAACATCTTTGTACATTGACAGATAATAACTGCTCTAGTGAGGTTGAGGATTTAACAATATGGGTAACTGTTAAACCACTGTGTTGTATATTCAAAACTAATATAAGATTGTATAGCAGCAATACTTCAATAAAAAAAGAAAAAAAACACTATTAACAAGTAAAAAAAAAAAGGAGAAAGTCTATAGACCAAACAGGTCTTCTATTGTTTGTCTTGTATTTTTTTTTAATTTTTTTATTTTGGTATCATTAATCTACAATTACATGAAGAGAAAATTATGTTTACTAGGCTCCCCCCTTCACCAAGTCCCCCCCACATACCTTCACAGTCACTGTCCATCAGTGTAGTAAGATGCTGTAAAATCACTACTTGTCTTCTCTGTGTTGCACAGCCCTCCCCATGCCCCCCACACACACTATACATGCTAATCATAATGCCCCCTTTCTTTTTTCCCACCCTTGTCCCTCCATTCCTGCCCATCCTCCCCAGTCCCTTTCCCTTTGGTAACTATTAGTCCATTCGTGGGTTCTGTGATTCTGCTGCTGTTTTGTTCCTTCAGTTTTCCTTCGTTCTTATACTCCACATATGAGTGAAATCTTGTTTTAACTCTTAAGTAATTGACTTTATGTTTATAGTTACAAAATAAATAAATATAATAGTATGATAAAATGAGATCCAAATTTGGATTAAAAATCACAATGCATTCACCAGCAATTTTCTATATGAAGAAAATGCAACTATACTTATGAGTTCATTCTTTAATAGCATTGCATTAAAAATTAGTATTGTATGAATTACATTGGGTTGGATATTTGAAGAATTATTCAACTTCAGAGTATGCATACACATTAGTCTTTAATAAAGTTAAGAGATGTAGTCACAGAAAGAAAGCATGGGAACTTGCTAGACTTCTAGGTAAGCAACCTACAGTCTTTTTGTAGTCGACCAGTATGTGCTTGTTGGGAGGAATTTGATTATTTAAAAAGCAACTTAATGCTTTCTCTCAGATAAGCAATGCCTGCAGTTAATAGCTTCTTCCAAACTTCTAAAGAAAATATATCTACCTGTAAGATATTTTCATTAAAAAATTATTTAAACCTTCAGAGATCAGAAGCCACAGCTGCAGGTTCACTATGTACTGCAGGAGTTTTCAATTCTAAAAAAAATAATTTCAAGTGCTATGAAACTCTAAGCTGCTTAGATCCTAAAGAAAACCCAATAATAGTTGAAGCAGTGCATGTAATACATACAGTTGTAACCTAGAGGAATGAATTAATTTAAGTCATCTAATAATTTCATAACCTTTATGAATAGCCTTAAAGACTCTTCTAGTTTTGGAAATAAGTTAACTAAGAAAATAATTAAACATTATTCAATCTTAAATTTGTGAGTGTTTAAAGAAGCATTATTTTTTAAATACTCAACTGTGAGGGTTTTCCTTTAATTGCCCCCGTGGTGCTTTATTGTTGCTAGTCCTTGATTATGACCAGATTTGAGTCTTTTCATGGAAACAAATGGGTCTCTTGAAAACACATTTCAGAAACAATATAGTGCTGTTTGTGGGCACTATATTAGGTGTACAAGTGGATGGCTCTCTGCACTGATCAGTGTTTCTTCTGTGGTTTTAAAAGTCTAGTATAGATCAGTTCAGCTGTATGTGGGGAATCAAAAAACAAATCCAAGAAGAGTTTTGTTTTTTTTCTCTCTCACTTTACTATTAACATCACTTTTAGTTAGTACTGTTTCACCGTAAAAACTATTCCCAAATACATGGAACAGCATGTTTGCTTTTCTTGAAACATGAAGCTGAAATATATGAATATGAGTTCCTCATTTTTTTTTTATGATTTACCATATCAGCTCTCCAAGTAGCAAGTTAAGTTAAAAAAAGCACCTATGATGGCTTACAGGGATGAAAGATTTCCACATTTGTGGGAACTGTTTGTTTATGAAGCAGTTTCATGTTCCTTTACAATATGCTTTCCAATATGAGGGAAAAAAAACAACATGGCATTACAAACAAATACTTAATTTTTTCTATGTCTATAGAAATTATTTTAATGGCCAATTCTCTCAGATAAATCAATTGTTCAATATTACCAAATATCTTTCTATTTAGTGGTTACCATCAAATAATTACCTTGTTCCTATATCTTTGATTGAGATAAAGTCTTATATATTTGAATATGACAAATCTTTAATAGCCATCATTTTGACCACATGAAAAACAAATATCCTTTGCTATATAACATAGAGTATAGTGTTTAAGAGCTCCCCTGCTCTTTTTTGAAATGATTGCCAGGTTCTATAGGGAAATAAATTAATTTCATATGCCATGTATTATTTAACATTTAACTTTATTAGTACTTTTTGCCTTGCCCAAGCAAAGTTTTGACTTAGTAAATAGACACTATATATTAAGGATCATGGATATATCTGCCTCAGCAAAATTTCCTATTTTCACATGGGAAAGAATTTTAAATGATCTTGGGAGCTACTTTTGAACATGGTTCATAGTTATGGAATTAAATTTATTATGTGAAATATTTATAAAAGTTATTTCCATACATATATCAAGGCATATTATTATACATGAATACTGCTTTTTCTTTTGCCAAGAATCCCTATATAATTCTTTAAGCAGTTTGTTTCTTCATATTAACTCTCATATTAATATCTCTATTATTATTTTTCTCTGTCTGAATTTTTATTTGAACTGCATTATCTAAGGTCTGATAATTTAAAAGCAGAATTAAGATGCCACAAGAGCCTGCTCACTTTTACAATGTTATGAATTTAGGCTACTTTGTTTTCAAGATTCTACAGAGGTTCCTTTCATGCTCTTCCATTATCAGTTTGAAAAATTTTACTCTCAGTAATATGTCCTAGCAGCTGCAGTTGAAATCTGCCAGTTAAGTGTTTCCTGAATAACCCTCTTCTTATAATGAATAGTTCAGAGCATTTTAACATAAGATGTGGAAAACAATTAAAAGACCCAGTTATCCTTTTGTACCTTTCCACCCTATCTTATACCCAAAATATACCCACCCAAAAAAGAGCTTGATACCTTAAGAGAGAAAATAAAGACAATGTTAACTCCAGTAAACATGAACAGTTACTACCTTACACACACATACTTCTACTTTATCAAGAATACTAATTAATTTAGCTTATTTGCTAGTTAGCTGTGTTAATTTCACCTTAGTGTTTCCCTTTTATCTTGGGCATTTGGGAAAGATTTCAACAGTAACTCAAAAATTGTTTAGAAACAAATTATTTCATGCTATGATTGGCTTGGTAAGTTTGATCTTATGATTTCAAGTACATGAACATGTGATGAACATGACTGGGTATCTGTGACTATATATGTTACTTGGTAGAATTAAAGCACTATATTATCCCTAAATTACTTGTACATTGATTGGATGAACTACATTTAAGATTTTTGTTATTCTTATTGCTTCTTCAATTAGCACACCTGCAACTGAAAGTACCAATAACCATGTGACAAGGATCCTGACTCAAACTGACTAACCAAGAAAGACACACCTTAATTTCATGTATCTCACCTTCAAGACAGGTCAAGACTGAGGGCTGGTTGATTTAGTGGTTCAGTAAAATCAGCATCAAACAGAAAGTTCCATGTATCTCTCCTATATGGTGTCCTGTGTTATTTTTGTCCTTAACTTGGATTTTCTCAAGTCTCTCATGATGGCTGAAACAAAAAGTCCATACACACACTGTCTAGAGGCTGAAAAAGGAGTAAGGAAATCCTGAACACCATTTCTCCCCACCTGCTAACACTAAGCTGAATATACACGTAGTTAATGAGTCATCATTGGATCAGCAACTTCTTAACTAGTTATATATAATGCAAACAGAACCACTATAATTGAACTTTACCTAGTAAATATGACCTGTTGAGCTTGGGAGATGGTGGTATGCTTTAGAGGTACATAGGACAGAGGTGGACATCATAATGAAAACAACACTCTGTGTCTAAACTAAAGAAGTAGGGGAGAATGAATGTTGGGTAGAATGACAATATCACTTTCTCTGGCAGTCCATAATAATATTTCAAATTAACAGCATAATTATGCCTAAGACTTACCCATATAGATGAGCCATGTATGAGTTGTCTCCCAAATTTAAAGAATCTCACATTTAGGAAACTTTCTGTTTAAAGAAATTTGAAGTAAAGGGTTGAGAAACAATCATTTCATTTCTTCTAATCTGATATAATACATGATATCTTTAATCCCTTTTCCATAAATCAGCACTATAAATTTCTAGGAGGGTTTATGATACCTTTACCAATCTTGTCTACTTTGGTCAAATATTCTTTAAAAAATCTCAGCTGACTACCTTTCTGGTTAGTATCTTTCTATTGCACTTAGAAACAGACACAGGGCTCCATTTACCAGTTGAATATATTCTGCAGTAGAAATATATTCTTCCTCAACCAAAAAGATAATTAATAACTGACTTAAGTTTACATTAGCTTTCTTTATCACTCATGTAACATTCATCTTTCAAATTGAACTTGTGGTAAATAAATTCTAGTCATCCTATACACACAAAAAAATGTAATTAAGTAATTTCAGAATATTTTTCTTATGTAGGTTGTTAATTTACCTTGTTTACTGCTCTAAATAAAATTTCTTAGTAAATAATAAATTTTAGGAGGAAATTTTACCATTATTAATATTGCACATGGAATATACTTAATTGTAACAATAATTCTCTGATGATTTATTTTTATATCTAATTTACACAAGAGGAAATTGAGTTTGAAAGATATTAATTGACTTGTTGAAATTTACACAGCTAGCAACTGATGTATGTAGACTTCCAAACCACAACGATTTGACATCAAAGCCCATGCTGTTTCAAATGTGTTTGTAATGGGAGAGGATATCAAAAAAAGTCCAATAGCTAAGTAAGTGGTGAAATATCATAGAGTATAGCTTCTCTTGGTGTATTCTTTGGGATAATAGCTTCTAACATGATGATAAATGGTTCAGTGATCAAATTATTTGGGAATGGTACATTAAATCATGTTAACTTATTTTATATCAGAATTTCTCAGAGACTTAATATATTTATGTGTATTATAGCTTTGAACCTCCAAAGCAACATATGGAGTTATATTTAGCAAAATGGTTTCATAGTTGAATTTTTTGGATGTTTATTTCTTTTTGGTTCTTGAACAATCTAATCCCTTAAGAAATGGAATATACATAACATTACCTGCCAAACTTTAAAAAAACTTTGTATTATAGATGATTTCAAACCTATTCAATAGTAGATAAAATTGCTTCTTTAATCTGTGTCTAGCAGCTCCAAAATCATTACTTGATGATAGACCCCCTAAATTCTCAAGTTATTTTTGTAGACTCTTCCAGAATTCTATTATTTCATCAACAAATATTTCATAACAAATTAAAATATATATATATTTCGCAACATAACCATCATATCACTATCAAATTAATTAGTTAATCCCTTAATACCATTATATGTCTAGCTAGTTAATAAAATTCTAATTTTATCATATTTGTTATGTTGTAGCCATATCAACTCTAAAACCTATTGAATAGACAATATATGTAAGAATATTTCAAAGTCTCACTTTACTTACATAGTTCATATGTAAGTGTTACTAGTAGTAGCATAAAAATAACAAGAATTTACTAGATATGTTTGCCATTGACTAGTTGCAGACAACACAAGCAACATGAAACTTGCCTTTTTTCTCAAGAGAGATTAGAATGAGTGCCAAATGCTTGGGAATGAAATGGGCATTCAGAAGTTAAAATAATTGCCCAGAGCTAGAGAACCAAGCCACTATACTAGCTGATGTACCTAGTGTACTTTCTTGGAGAACATAGAACTCGTTTTGAATACACAACAAAATCATTCTCACTGATGTCTATGTCCAAAGTATATTTTTGACTCCAAAAATAATAACCCAGTGCAATGTTACCTTTTCCATGTAACTATCATTTTTTGCTTCAAATATGAAATAATATCCTTTAATATGTGATATTGAGGTCAAATTGAAGTCACACTGATGTCAAGTATTTTAAAGGGTGAATTTCATATATCATTTCTGCATAATTAGTCTATTACCATTTAAAGAGCTTTAAATAATAAAAAAAGTCCTTCTTTTTGTTTCTCATTACTTTATGTAGAACCACATTTCTTATGGTATTATTTTCCTTCTGTGTGAGAACTTCTTTTGGAATTACTGGATGCGAAGATCTGCTGAGGATGAATTCTTTCAGCTTTTATAGGTCCAAAAACGTCTTTACTTCACCTTAGTTCATTTATTTTTCAATCTTTTTTTTTCTGTTGAATATTTCATTTTGGAGAGGTTCTACTGTTATGTCTTCAAGCTCTCTAATCTTTACTTCTGCAATATTGAAATTTTTGATAATCATATCCAGTGGATTTTTCACTTGAGACATGAAGTTTAGACATTTAGACATATTTAAGTATTTGACCTGGCTTTTTATGTTTTTCTTCCTCTAGGTAGCATATTCAATCTTTCCCCTAGGATCTTGAACAACTATTTTTTTATCATTTTGTCATAATTCTGTTATTGATGCCATTCCTATGTCAGTTTTTATTGATAGGTATTTTTCCTCATCATGGGCTATATTTTCCTACATCTTTTCATTCCTGGACATTTTTTATTAGATGCCAGATGTTGTGAATTTTACCCTGTTGTACACTGGATATTTTATTAATTTTCTTTTAATTCCTGCAAAATATTCTTGAGCTTTGTTTTGAAATTCAGTTAAGTCGCTTGGAAATTGTTTGATCCTTTCAGTTTTTACTTCGAAGCTTTGTGACGGAAGGCCCAAGCTGTGTTTTGTCCAGGAATAAATTCTTCCCAATTATTCAGGCAATATCCTTCTGGAAACTCTAATTCCCCACTAACTATGACTTTTCCCACTTGACTTGGTGGAAAAAGAACTTTCCTGGCCATCTGTGAAGTCGTGAGATTGCTCCTCGTCTTCTTTTGTGTAATTTTTTCCTGGCCTCTTGTGGCTTGGCCCCGACAGGTAGTCTGTTGTGCTGAAGACCTGAGAGGAACCCTCTGCGGGCCACCCACATCTTCTCTGGTGCTCTTGCCTCTCCCATACTCTCTCCTGTCTCCTGACTCGCAGCTCCATCGCTTCGGACCAACGGGAACACACGTTTTGCCTGAGTTTCTCTTCCCTGTTTGGTGCCCAGAAACTCTGCAGGAATTGAAATAGGACAATCAGGGGGCTGAACTTACGTCCTGTCCCCTAGCAATCATTAATCATTGTTCTTTGGTGCTTGATAGCCACAGTATTTAGACATATGTTTCATATATCTTCTTCAGTTTTTAGTTATTTCAGGCAGGACATTAAACTTAGCCCTCGCTACTGCATCTGTGCTGATTGAAAACTAGACACACGGTTCTGCTTGTACCCCAGATAGAACCGACAGCAGACACATACTTAGTTTTCCAAAGGACTTCTTTTTCCCTCCAGTGTTTAGGCCAAAGTAGGCAAGCTTACTTGTAGCCTCCAGGTGCTATTGGATCAGTTGTTTTCTTGCATCAGTTTCCAGAGGTTAGAATCATTCCAGGGTCTTAGATTTACAGTGAAGTTACAGTTTCAATTGCCAGTTTTGTCTATGTCTAAATCAGGGACTGGCACGCTTTTTCTGTAAGCAACCAGACAACACTATTACTGTAGGCTTTGTATGAGGGCCACATGGTCTAAAGTGCGTATTCTTTCTTTTCTTCCTCCTTAAAAAAAAAATAATTAAACCTGTAAAACTTGTTGTTAGAACATATGCTGCGTAGAAACAGGAGGGCAGGCTGCCTTTTCCCAGTGGCTTGGAGTTTGTTGACACCTGATTTAAAGTCTTACTGCCTAACTTCACAAGGATATAAGAATGTAAGTCTAAAAAATAGTGAGACTGGTTTTGTGCCAAGATACAGCACACCTTTCTAACATTCTGGTTTTCAGTTGTCTGGTGGAATTCCTTTTATGGTGCACTCAAATTTTCATTTAAAGGGCTACTGTTTTCTCATTTGGCATTTGTAAGTAAATTGCAGAAAGAGGCTTTTCAGATAATTTAATTTATTTCATTTTGGCCCCTCATTTTTCATTATTATTGTAATTTTGACACCGTTTTACATATTGCCATGCCTTGTGGTGATTGTCACAAAGTAAGGGAGGAGCTTCAGTGTCACAGTGCTTAAAGTGAACAATAGGCATCAGAAAGTAAATGCTATAGGTAGGGTAATAATTGCATTTTCTTTCTTTTTGCTTTTTAAATTTCCTATTTTCCTTTATACCTTCCTCTTTCCTTCACCTTACAAATAAATATTAACATTTCACTATGTGTTAGATGAAATTCAGTTAAGTCACTTGGAAACTGTGAGAATAAGAATAAAATTGGAAATTGGAAATAAGAATAAAAATTTAAATAAGATGGATGCACTTTTGTCCTTTTGGAGTTTAGTGCCTAGTAAGATAGACAAAAACTGAAAAATATATGAATTAATATATAAATAAAATTTTGTTAAATACTATTGATACCGGGGTCCTTGCCTGTGGAGTGGAAGAATGAACTTTGCAAACACTCAAGATAGGAGAACAAGATAGAGGCTTTTATTTAGTGATAAAACAGAAGGACAGATGTCCTGGCTCAGGCCAGGAGGGGACAAGAGAGTTCCAGGGTGGTGTGTTGTCTAGGGGTTTTACAGGCAGTTGAGAGACAAAGAGCAAGGGATGTACACCTGCTAAGTGGTCCCAAAATGTTTATTTTTGAAGAGACATTAAGTTTCTAATTAGTCTTCCTGGTTATTTACAAGAATTTTACTGCTCTGATTTCCTCCCAGGAGAGCAGCTTCCTGGTCTGAGAGCATATCATTCAAGACCTCCTGCTTTGTTCCCAAGGTGGGCTGTTATTGTCTATTTGTTAAGAAACTTACTTTTTAACTAATTGGGTTTTAAGATGCAATCTTATTTTCAAGATGGAATCTTTCCTGCTTTTACTACTTGTTTTGGGCTTGCTTGCTACATTGCCCAGGTTGCAAATCATTTGTTTAGGGCTGGAGGAAGAAAAGCAGCACCTGGGTAAAGTCAGAAAAACAAGCTGGGCCCCCCAGCAGGCTAAAGCACATCCTACAATGGATTATTTTGCTTTGTTTTTTCCAGAGGCCTTCACCCTACTCTGTCTAAGCCAATGGTCCCTGTCTCAGTATTAGGGAGCAAAACTTTATTATGTCAAAAAGTCAAGGAAGAAGGCAGTAGATATGGTAGAAAATCTATTTCAATAAAATAGAGAAAATCCTAAAAGAAACTGAGAATTAGTAGACTATAAATACTCAAGTCTGCCCTGACTGGCAGTTCTGTGGGAGTGTTAAGCTTTCCACTTCCAACCAGAGCTCCAAACTTACTGACAATCGTTTTGAAAGTAGGTAGTAAGACCTTGAGTATGTTGATAACATTCGATTCAATAATCCTTCTTTTAATGTCCTATTATAAATTCAAAGACACAATCATTGATGAGTGAAATGTGTAATCTGAAGAACATTCTTTAAAATAGTATTTATAATGATGAATATAATTTTAAAATCACACGAACATGCTTAATTTTATAAATAATACACAATTATTTACAAGGCATATGTTTTAAAACATGTTAATTTTAGGGAAAATATTTAGAAGAAAATAATAATTTTTAAAAAAAATGTGAAAAATTACCAAAATAAATCTATGTGCACATGCAACTATCTCTCTCATCTCTATTCCTCATTCCATCTTTTTCTCCCTCTGCAGACCTCTCCCCACACACCTCACTACACACACACACACACACACACACCCCTCATCTGTACATCTATATAGACTCAGATGAAATGTTTTGGGACAAACATTAAATGTTTTTATTTTCAGATCGTGAATTAAGGGTGATTTTCATTTTCTATACTTTCTATATTATCAGCAAAATGATGTTACTTTTAAAAAGACTCATCATGTTGATACAAATTCACGATTGCATTCTTTAAGTGACATAGACATTTCACTTCTTAAACTTAATGTCTCCTTCATTGACTTAGAATTATTTCATGTTTCTCTAAGAGAAAGATTAGGTATTTATTCTAGGTTGGTTAATATTTAGCACATCTTCTATAGTTAATTTATGCTGGGATCAGAACAAACAACAAGGACAAGGACTCCTTGTAAACCACATGTCCTCCCACCCCTATGTGGAATAAAATTGAAGAATTTTATCATTGCGTGGAATGCTGTCCCTTACGTTTCACATCTGGCAGAAAATGTCTTCACCTAGTTTTCTCTTCATCTTTAAAATTCTTCTTGTTACCAGCTGTCTTCATTCTGTGCAAGGTATCTTTCCTTTCTGTTCCTTTAATATGCTGTGCATTCCTCTACCTTTGTGCCCGCCCAGCTGAATTGCCTTTTTGTTTCAGAACTGCCTTTCCTGCCTGCATTGAACTTAAGAATAGAGCCTCTGCCATCTCTTCCCCTACTTCAGAAGAGTAATTGGCTCATCACAAATGCCTAACAAATGATAAATGAATTATTGGAGGTACAATATGACAGAAGAAATAATCTTTGCCTATGTTTCAATAGGTACATGATTGTACCAACAGAACTTTCAAAAACCTCACACTTTCCCTGTTTTGTAACTTTATAATCTCATCACTGCAGAGGTACACAAATATTAAACAAACAGACATATAATACAATGGCACAACACCCATCATCCAGAATGGAGGCAGGTCTAAACACTTGCTATAGTCAAAGTGGTATATGTTGACTGAAGAGCAGCACTGTTCATCACAGTTGAGAACTCCTACCCTATATTTGATTTACCTGTGTGTTGATTTGTTTATAAAGGCATCATCAGATTAAAATGAAGAGAACAGATGTAGGCAATCCAACATGTACGTAAGTATGAGAACCTTTGGTAAAAAGACAGTGCTGATGTTGATAGCTCTATACATTAAAATTCTCCCCCTTTCACCTTCAGAATTTCAAAAATGTCTACACTGTTTTCTGGGAAGCACATATAATAAAATTGAACTCCTTATATTTAAATATCCTTTATCATTTAAAACCAAGATCTAGACACTTGGTACATGTGTCAAATTATCTTGAAAGAAAGGAAAATTGGTCTGAGAAGTAATTCTTTCTTCATTTTCATTAAACATGCTTCGGACAATTTGCTTTTAGTATCTAGAAAGTCTAAATGTTGGTAATGGTGCAATATGTTTGTGGTTTTTATACCAATATTCTCCTCAATACATTTTAATGAGCCAGAGTTGCTGAAAGCCCAAATAAAATACAAGAAATACAGATATTACTCAGTAATTCCCATTCTGCTGGCAACAACACAAAATAAGGTTCTTTGTGGATGAGCTAATAGGAAAATCTTTCAGCATCTTGGTCTGACACATTTATTGTTCATCTCTGTATTCCCTGATTTGGGTGTTTTGCCCTTTTTAGTGGCTATCTAAATACCAATTTCTCTGAGGTGAGTGTGCTCCAGATAAGCCTGTCTCCTCCAGGAGTTCAAAATCTCTAAGGATCAGAAAAGGCCCACTTCTTTCATTTGGACTAGGGAGGGACTATGTGGACAGTTTTGCAGAAGTCCAAGAGAGGCTAATGGATTAGAGAGAAGCTGAAAGTTTGTAAGACATTTATACACTTATTCATTCAAGAAAAAGATTTACTTTGAAGGCTATGAATTACCTTCTGATAGGGGCTACCTGATAGAATAATGATATTTCAAACTATTCTGGGCCCTAATAACCTTCCTTCCTTTGCCCCTTTTACTCTTCCTCTTCTATCCATTCCAGCTGCTCCCCTTAACAACCACTTTCTTCTCTGCCATCCCTCACTTTTCCAAGTCCTGTTAATGTGGCTGATGAAGTCTCCCAAAACATCTTTGGAAATACTGAAAGAAAGACACAGTTAAAATCTCTACTCAATATATATATATATTTTTTTTTTAGATAATTATTTTTTATTGAAGGGTGGTTGACGCACAGTATTACATTACATTAGTTTCAAGTGTACAACACAGTGATAAAACATTTATATACATAATTCTAGGTCCCAGCTATCACCCTACCAAGCTGTTACAATATCTTGACTATATTCCTTATGCTATACATTACATCCCGGTTACTTATTTATTTTACCATTGGAAGTCTGTCTTTTTTTTTTTTTTCTTTTTTTTTTTTTTGTGAGGGCATCTCTCCTATTTATTGATCAAATGGTTGTTAACGACAATAAAATTCTGTATAGGGGAGTCAATGCTCAATGCACAATCATTAATCCACACCAAGCCTAATTTTCGTCAGTCTCCAATCTTCTGAGGCATAACAAACAAGTTGTTACATGGAGAACAAATTCTTACATAATGAATAAGTTACATAGTGAACAGTACAAGGGCAGTCATCACAGAAACTTTCGGTTTTGCTCATGCATTATGAACTATAAACAGTCAGTTCAAATATGAATACTCATTTGGTTTTTATACTTGATTTATATGTGGATACCACATTTCTCTCTTTATTATTATTATTTTTAATAAAATGCTGAAGTGGTAGGTAGATACAAGATAAAGGTAGAAAACATAGTTTAGTGTTGTAAGAGAGCACATGTAGATGATCAGGTGTGTGCCTGTAGACTATGTGTTAATCCAAGCTAGACAAGGGCAATAAAACATCCACGTATGCAGAAGATTTCTCTCAGAACGGGGGGGTGAGGTTCTAAGCCTCACCTCTGTTGATCCCCAATTTCTCACCTGATGACCCCCCTGCGACTGTGCCTCTCTTAAGTTGTTCCTCCCTTGAGGAATCTTACCCGTCTCTGGCTAACCAGTCATCTTCCGGGGCCATAAAGGGAAAAGTAAAGTTGGTAAGTGAGAGAGAAGCCTTATTGTTTGAAAAGTTTAGCTTTTTATTTCTTTGCATATTTATGCCCTGTAGCTTCTATGCCCAGCATTTGTCTTGAGGTATCTTTATCACTTGGAAGAATTATGATACTTGGTAAATTTGATATGAGGCACGAATTCTATTTAAGGGTTGTAATTAGGAAGGAAGAAGAAAAGCTATAGAAGTAGCAGGCAGAAGAAAACATGGGAAGATTGATTATTTCTTTGACATATCTTCTTGTAGAGTAACTTCAGCATGTATAGGTTTTAAGCTACTACTTAAATTGCGCACACACATTACCATAATAGGAGTATAGTTACATAACCAAAGCATATCTGTAATTACCAGCCATCTCCAGTGAAACCAAGAAAACCAGTTAGGCACCTTAGGCATTTGTGAAAACTTATCTATGATATGGTGGCTATTGTCCAACTGAACTTGAACAGTCTGAGAGAAATCAGACAAATTAAAACAACCCATTCCTGGGGAATGTTCACATCCCATATGATCCTTTAACAGTAAATAGTCTGTAGTTGTAAGATTTTGGAGCGCTACAATTTGCACTTCTCCTAATTCTTGGTTGAGTTCCAACAGTATAATCCAGTCACATTTGTTGTTTTACTGTATGCACAGGCCAGCTTAGATATCTCCTTCATTCCCATGGCAAGTCCAGGAGCTGGTGAGATGAGTGCATCTACAGCTGTAGCAGTGCGTGGATCTTTGTTGGGGTTTTTTGATGATCATCTTCTGGCATGAGTCTTCCAGAGAGTGCTGATGTTGGAAGTTCTCTTTCATATCGTATCTTAGTTCATTTTCGGGGTAGCCCAATTAGGCTTTGATCTTCTGTATAAACGCAAACAGACCCTTTGCCTACACTTTTATATGCCCTTTATACACTTGTGTACAATTCATTGGAGGTTACCACACAGGAACTGCCCTTTTTGTTTTGTTTTGTTTTGTTTTGTTTTTGGTATTACTAATCTACACTGACATGACAAATATTATGTTTACTAGGCTCTCAACTATACCAGGTCTCCCCTATAAACCCCTTTACAGTCACTGTCCATCAGGATAGCAAAATGTTGTAGAAACACTACTTGCGTTCTCTGTGTTGTACAGCCCTCCCTTTTCTCCTACCCCCCATGCATGCTAATCTTAATACCCCCCTGCTTCTCCCCAGCCTTATCCCTCCCTACCCACCCATCCTGCCCAGTCCCTTTCCCTTTGGTACCTGTTAGTCCATTCTTGAGTTCTGTGATTCTGCTGCTGTTTTGTTCCTTCAATATTTCCTTTGTTCTTATATTCCACAGATAAGATAAATCATTTGGTATTTCTCTTTCTCCGCTTGGCTTGTTTCACTGAGCATAATACCCTCCAGCTCCATCCATGTTACTGCAAATGGTTGGATTTGCCCTTTTCTTATGGCTGAGTAGTATTCCATCGTGTATATGTACCACATCTTCTTTATCCATTCATCTATCGATGGACATTTAGGTTGCTTCCAATTCTTGGCTATTGTAAATAGTGCTGCGATAAACATAAGGGTTCATCTGTCTTTCTCAAACTTGATTGCTGCATTCTTAGGGTAAATTCCTAGGAGTGGAATTCCTGGGTCAAATGGTAAGTCTGTTTTGAGCATTTTGATGTACCTCCATACTGCTTTCCACAATGGTTGAACTAACTTACATTCCCACCAGCAGTGTAGGAGGGTTCCCCTTTCTCCACAGCCTCGCCAACATTTGTTGTTGTTTGTCTTTTGGATGGCAGCCATCCTTACTGGTGTGAGGTGATACCTCATTGTAGTTTTAATTTGCATTTCTCTGATAATTAGTGATGTGGAGCATCTTTTCATGTGTCTGTTGGCCATCTGTATTTCTTTTTTGGAGAACTGTCTGTTCAGTTCCTCTGCCAATTTTTTAATTGGGTTATTTGTTTTTTGTTTGTTGAGGCGTGTGAGCTCTTTATATATTCTGGACGTCAAGCCTTTATCGGATGTGTCATTTTCAAATATACTCTCCCATACTGTAGGGATCCTTCTTGTTCTATTGATGGTGTCTTTTGCTGCACAGAAGCTTTTCAGCTTAATATAGTCACACTTGTTCATTTTTGCTGTTGTTTTCCTTGCCCAGGGAGATATGTTCAAGAAGAGGTCACCCATGTTTATGTCTAAGAGCTTTTTGCTTATGTTTTCTTCCAAGAGTTTAATGGTTTCATGACTTACATTCAGGTCTTTGATACATTTTGAATTTACTTTTGTATATGGGGTTAGACAATGGTCCAGTTTCATTCTCCTACATGTAGCTGTCCAGTTTTGCCAGCACCACCTGTTGAAGAGACTGTCATTTCGCCATTGTATGTCCATGGCTCCTTTATCAAATATTAATTGACCATATATGTTTGGGTTAATGTCTGGATTCTCTAATCTGTTCCATTGGTCTGTGGCTCTGCTCTTGTGCCAGTACCAAATTGTCTTGATTACTATGCCTTTATAGTAGAGCTTTAAGTTGGGGAGTGAGATCCCCCTACTTTATTTTTCTTTCTCAGGATTGCTTTGGCTATTCGGGGTCTTTGGTGTTTCCATATGAATTTTTGAACTATTTGTTTCAGTTCATTGAATAATGTTGCTGGTAGTTTCATAGGGATTGCATTAAATCTGTATATTGCTTTGGGCAGGATGGCCATTTTGACGATATTAATTCTTCCTAGCCACGAGCATGGGATGTGTTTCCATCTGTTAGTGTCCCCTTTAATTTCTCTTAAGAGTTACTTGTAGTTTTCAGACTATAAGTCTTTCACTTCTTTGGTTAGGTTTATTCCTAAGTATTTTATATTTTTTGATGCAATTGTGAATGGAGTTGTTTTCCTGAATTCTCTTCCTGTTGGTTCATTGTTAGTATATAGGAAAGCCACAGATTTCTGTGTGTTGATTTTGTATCCTGCAACTTTGCTGTATTCCGATATCAGTTCTAGTAGTTTTGGGGCGGAGTCTTTAGGGTTTTTTATGTACAGTATCATGTCATCTGAAAATAGTGACAGTTTAACTTCTTCTTTACCAATCTGGATTCCTTGTATTTCTTTGTTTTGTCTGATTGCCGTGGCTAGGACCTCCAGTACTATGTTAAATAACAGTGGAGAGAGTGGGCATCCCTGTCTAGTTCCCGATCTCAGAGGAAATGCTTTCAGCTTCTCACTGTTCAATATAATGTTGGCTGTGGGTTTATCATAGATGGCCTTTATTATGTTGAGGTACTTGCCCTCTATTCCCATTTTGCTGAGTTTTTATCATGAATGGATGTTGAACTTTGTCAAATGCTTTTTCAGCATCTATGGAGATGATCATGTGGTTTTTGTCTTTCTTTTTGTTGATGTGGTGGATGATGTTGATGGACTTGCAAATGTTGTACCATCCTTGCATCCCGGGGATGAATCCCACTTGGTCATGGTGTATGATCCTTTTGATGTATTTTTGAATTCGGTTTGCTAATATTTTGTTGAGTATTTTTGCATCTCTGTTCATCAGGGATATTGGTCTGTAGTTTTCTTTTTTGGCGGGGTCTTTGCCTGGTTTTGGATTTAGGGTGATGTTAGCTTCATAGAATGAGTTTGGGAGTATCCCCTTCTCCTCTGTTTTTTGGAAAACTTTAAGGAGAATGGTTATTATGTCTTCCCTGTATGTCTGATAAAATTCCGAGGCAAATCCATCTGGCCCGGGGGTTTTGTTCTTTGGTAGTTTTTTGATTACCGCTTCAATTTCGTTGCTGGTAATTGGTCTGTTTAGATTTTCTGTTTCTTTGTGGGTCAATCTTGGAAGATTGTATTTTTCTAGGAAGTTGTCCATTTCTCCTAGGTTTCCCAGCTTGTAAGCATATAGGTTTTCATAGTATTCTCTAATAATTCTTTGTATTTCTGTTGGGTCCGTCGTGATTTTTCCTTTCTCGTTTCTGATACTGTTGATTTGTGTTGACTCCCTTTTCTTCTTAATAAGTCCGGCTAGAGGCTTATCTATTTTGTTTATTTTCTCGAAGAACCAGCTCTTGGTTTCATTGATTTTTGCTATTGTTTTATTCTTCTCAATTTTATCTACTTTTTCTCTGATCTTTATTATGTCCCTCCTTCTGCTGACCTTAGGCCTCATCTGTTCTTCTTTTTCCAATTTTGATAATTGTGACATTAGACCATTCATTTGGGATTGCTCTTCCTTTTTTAAATATGCTTGAATCGCTATATACTTTCCTCTTAAGACTACTTTTGCTGTGTCCCACAGAAGTTGGGGCTTAGTGTTGTTGTTGTCATTTGTGTCCATATATTGCTGGATCTCCATTTTGATTTGGTCATTGATCCATTGATTATTTAGGAGCGTGTTGTTAAGCCTCCATGTGTTTGTGAGCCTCTTTGCTTTCTTTGTACAGTTTATTTCTAGTTTTATGCCTTTGTGGTCTGAAATGTTGGTTGGTAGGATTTCAATCTTTTGGAATTTTCTGTGGCTCTTTTTGTGGCCTAGTATGTGGTCTATTCTGGAGAATGTTCCATGTGCACTTGAGAAGAATGTATACCCTGTTGCTTTCGGATGTAGATTTCTATAGATGTCTATTAGGTCCATCTGCTCTACTGTGTTGTTCAGTGCTTCCGTGTCCTGACTTATTTTCTGCCAGTGGATCTATCCTTTGCGGTGAGTGGTGTGTTGAAGTCTCCTAGAATGAATGCATTGCAGTCTATATCCCCCTTTAGTTCTGTTAATATTTGTTTCACATATGCTGGTGCTCCTGTGTTGGGTGCATATATATTTAGAATGTTATATCCTCTTGTTTGACTGAGCCCTTTATCATTATGTAGTGTCCTTCTTTATCTCTTGTTACTTTCTTTGTTTTGAAGTCTATTTTGTCTGATATTAATACTGCAACCCCTGCTTTCTTCTCACTGTTGTTTGCTTGAAATATGTTTTTCCATCCCTTGACTTTTAGTCTGTACATGTCTTTGGGTTTGAGGTGAGTTTCTTGTAAGCAGCATATAGATGGGTCTTGCTTTTTTATCCGTTCTGTTACTCTGTGTCTTTTGATTGGTGCATTCAACCCATTAACATTTAGGGTGACTATTGAAAGGTATGTACTTATTCCCATTGCAGGCTTTAAATTCGTGGTTACCAAAGGTTCAAAGTTAGCCTCTTTAGTATCTTACTGCCTAACTAGCTCGCTGATTTAGCTGTTATATACACTGTGTGGAGATTCTTTTCTTCTCTCCCTTCTTGTTCCCCCTCCTCGATTCTTCATATGTTGGGTGTTTTGTGCTGTGCTCTTTCTAGGAGTGCTCCCATATAGAGCAGTCCCTGTAAGATGTTCTGTAGAGGTGGTTTGTGGAAAGCAAATTCCCTCAACTTTTGTTTGTCTGGGAATTGTTTAATCCCTCCGTCATATTTGAATGATAGTCGTGCTAGATACAGTATCCTCGGTTCAAGGCCCTTCTGTTTCATTGTATTAAATATATCATGCCATTCTCTTCTGGCCTGTAGGGTTTCTGTTGAGAAATCTGATGTTAGCCTGATGGGTTTCCCTTTATAGGTGACCTTTTTCTCTCTAGCTGCTTTTAAAACTCTTTCCTTGTCCTTGATCTTTGCCATTTTAATTATTAGGGATCTTGGTGTTGTCCTTCTTGGATCCTTTCTGTTGGGGGTTCTGTGTATTTCCGTGGTCTGTTCAATTATTTCCTCCCCCAGTTTGGGGAAGTTTTCAGCAATTATTTCTTCGAAAATACTTTCCATCTCTTTTCCTCTCTCTTCTTCTTCTGGGACCCCTATAATACGGATATTGTTCCGTTTGGATTGGTCACACAGTTTTTTTAATATTGTTTCATTCATGGAGATCCTTTTGTCTCTCTCTATGTCAGCTTCTATGCGTTCCTGTTCTCTGATTTCAATTCCATCAATGGCCTCTTGCATTCTATCCATTCTGCTTATAAACCCTTCCAGAGTTTGTTTCATTTCTGTGATCTCCTTTCTGGCATCTGTGATCTCTTTCCGGACTTCATCCCATTTCTCTTGCGTATTTCTCTGATTCTCTGTCAGCATGTTTATGATTCTTATTTTGAATTCTTTTTCAGGAAGACTGGTTAGGTCTGTCTCCTTCTCTGGTGTTGTCTCTGTGATCTTTGTCTGCCTGTAGCTTTGCCTTTTCATGGTGATAGGAATAGTTTGCAGAGCTGGGACGAGTGACGGCTGGAAGGACTTCCTTTCTTGTTGGTTTGTGGCCCTCCTCTCCTGGGAGAACAGCGACCTCTAGTGGCTTGTGCTGGGCAGCTGCGTGCAGACAGGGTTTCTGCTTCCTGCCCGGCTGCTATGGAGTTAATCTCCGCTGTTTTTGTGGGCGTGGCCTGGCTCGGGCAGCTACTCCAAAGTGGTGGAGTCGCGTTGGAGCAGGACCGGCTGGGAGGCTATTTATCTCCGTAAGGGGCCTCCCTGCTCCCTGCAGCCCAGGGGTTAGGGTGCCCAGGAATCCCTGGATTCCCTACCTCTGGATTATGTGTCCCACCCTGCCCCTTTAAGACTTCCAAAAAGCACCCACCAAAACAAAACAACGACCACCAAAAAAAAAAATTATAATTTTTTTAATTAAAAAAAAAGTTGGTCGCTCGTTTTTCTTTATTCTCCAGTGCCAGTCTCAGGCCTCTGTTCACCGGTCTTTCTGCCCTGTTTCTTTAGTATTGGGGTCCCTATCCGTTTAAGACTACCAAAAAGCGCTTGACAAAACAAAACAGCAAAAAAAAAATGGTCGCTCGCTTTTCTGGTGTCCTCCTGTGCCAGGCCACCGGTGCCCACTCACTGTTCTTGCTGCTCTGTTTCCCTAGTATTGGTGTCCCTATCCCTTTAAGACTTCCAAAAAGCGCTCGCCAAAACAAAACAGCAAAAAATCAAAAAAAAAAAAAAAAAAAATGGTCACACGCTTTTCTTATGTCCTCCGGCACCTGGCCTCCAGTGCCCTTTCACTGTTCTTGCTGCCCTGTTTCCCTAGCATCCAGGTCCCCCTGGGCACGTACTGTGTCTGCACTCTGGCCCTGATGGCTGGGGCTGGGTGTTCGGCAGTCCTGGGCTCCGTCTCCCTCCTGCTCTGCCTATTGTTCTCCCGCCGGGAGCTGGGGGGAGGGGCGCTCGGCTCCCGCCGGGCCGGGGCTTGTATCTTACCCCCTTCGTGAGGCACTGGGTTTTCTCAGGTGCAGATGTGGTCTGGATATTGTCCTGTGTCCTCTGGTCTTTATTCTAGGAAGGGTTGTCTTTGTTATATTTTCATAGATATATGTTGTTTTGGGAGGAGATTTCCGCTGCTCTACTCACGCCGCCATCTTCCGCCCCTCCTCTACTCAATATTTTTTAAAAAATACAGAGTGGAAAGAAAACATGGTCTAATTAGGAATATTGGTTCAAAGGAGTGACGAGGTAGATGGGCTAAAGAAATCTCTTGTGAATTGTCTGGTGACCTTTTGGCCAAAGAACTTCTTATATTAATTCTATAGTGTGATGTGGTACACCTCTACTGCTGTGAGTTGTTTGTAAAACTGTTTCTTCCACAGCCTCCTGCAGTAGTCTTTTAAAAACTTTTAAAAGTATAGCATTGTCCAGATCAGGGATTTTCAATGCTTTCTTCATTGTTGCCTTGTTAGAGGGAGACATTAATTTAATTTAAATTTCACAAAAGAAATTAAATATCTAATAATAAGATTTTTGTCTCTTAGAGTTGCTTCAAAGGTCATGAAGCATTGTATTATCTAACAATTTTTTGCCCCCACGGGCCAGTTTTCATGCACTTGGAAGAGCTGTCACCCACGTTAAAAATGCATGGTCTATATGGTAACAAGGAAGGGCAAAATAAACATTATGCTTGAGACAAAGAGGTGACCCATTAATGGCATGTATTTAGAAAAAGCGCACATCAAATAATAAGTGACTAAAAGAACTAAGCATTATGCCAGTGTTTAGCTCTTACAAATAAAACTCTTAGACATTATTATATTTTGATAATTGCTTCATCTTTGAATCGATTTTATTTCTTTCATTAATTTCTTATTGAATACTTATTTATGTTTCAGTCAGAGTTGTAGATGTTGGGGAAACAATGACTAGTAGGCTAGAAAGGAGCTCTCCTCTAGGAAGAAGGACTCCAGAAAAAGCAAAACACTAAACAAGCAATTAATTTAAAAGATGTTAAGTGGTTTGATAATGAAGCAAATTGTTTGGTCAGCACTTAATTATTTTAGGTGAAGAAGAAAGAAACACTAAAAACTAGGAATAAATGTTGTTAATGTTAAAGAGACAAAGATTTGGAAAGTTTAGGAGCATATTAGGTAGGGAAGTAAAAGCTTAACAGGGCCTCAAATGGGAGTTATTGTAGGACACTGAAATGCTGGTATGAAAGAGATAGTTGAGGATGTCCACAGTGCTTGATGGTATGGTAAAGAGAAGGGAATCACATTTATGTTTGTGTGTCTGTGTGTGTATATATATATATATGTGTGTGTGTGTGTGTATTTATATTTATATTATTTATAGAATATTTGTTATTAAGACAAGTTCAGAATTTGTTTATCAACATTATTGTTTTTCTACTTTCTGCTTCATTAGGTTTGGTGTTACACTCATTATTTACATCTTGCCATTTTCCCAAGTGTTCTTTGACATAATTTTGTATATTGGATGATTAATTCATTTATTTTCTCTCTTTAAAATTAGTACAAGAAAACAACTAATGTACAAGTCAAAGTCTTCTGTTACTATAAAGGTACCTTGCTTTCCTACTTTGGGGTAGGGTTATAAAAAAGAAAGGGGAGAATTTATTATATTTACATTTTATGATAAGATCTTGATAAATGAATTTTGCCACCATAGTAATAGCTTGATTTTTCCTAAAAAAAAAAAGTATGACTCTTAGAGAATTTAAAAATGAGGACTGCATGAATGTTTTAATATAATCTCTTCCCTAGGATTGGATTCTCTAATGTAAAAAAACCTTTTTTGCTACTATATATAAATAAACACAAAAATTGACCATCTAGCTTCTTTCTTAATTATAGATTATAGGATGAGTATATTAAATAATTCAAATGAACACCTGCAGTATTATTCATAATAGCCCAAAAGTAGAAACAAATCAAATGTTCATTGATCGATGAAAAAATAACAAAAATGTGGTATATCTGTATAATAAACTATTTTTCAGCCAATAAGGACGAAATACTTTTATATGCTATACCATGCACAAACATTGCAAACATGCTTAGTGAAAGAGACAAGACTCAAATGTCACATATTATGTCATTCCATTTACATAGAGGGTCCAGAACAGGCAATCCTACAGGGACTAAAAGTTGATTAGTGGTGCCAGGTCGGAGATGGGGGAGGGAAAGGGAAATTACTGCTGAAAGGTAAGGGCTTCTTTGAGAATGATGAGAATGTTCTAGAATTAGTGGCAATGTTTACACAACTTTGTAAATATTAAAAGCCAATGAATTTTATACTTTAAAATGATGAGTTTTATGGAATGCAAATTATATCTCAATTTTTGAAAGTTGGAAAATATATCAATAAACATTAATTTGCTTATTAAACCTTTTTAATAATCTCTTAAAGGGTATGATATTGTATAGTTTTTCAGGCATTTTTCCCTGAAGTCAAATGAAAGTAAAGAAAATAAAAATTATAAACATAGAATGACATCTTGTCTGTCTGTCTGTTTATAGATCTATCCATCTACATATCATCTATATACAATCCATCTATATATCATGAATATAATATTAGAAACCATAATCATGCCTCCAGTACCTTTAAGAATCCATGATCTATTTTATAGACAAACCACTTTCATATTTATATTCCACTTAATAACTCTATTTGTGTATGTGTTTCGGCTCTCTGTTTTGTTCATCTTTAGCTACGCCTTATTCCCAAATTTTAGAACTGTGTAGTCTGGAAAGATGTGATTTCCTATTATCTTGTCAGTTGAAAAAGAAGATTTGTGAAAATGAAAGTTCATGAGATTTGTCTTTAGGGATTTATTCCTATGAATTATACAAAATACAGACTTCTAGTAAAATGACATTTAGAAGTACTCATGCATACATCTATTTTAACCAATAAGTCAAGTTTTACTTATGTAATGTATTCCAATCACATGGAAGTCATTAAAGTAAGTGTCATCTCAGAAATGAGTGGTATTACAATAAAATATTCTGCAATAAAACAATACATAGCAAAAATATAAAAGCATAAAAAGTATTGTGCTCTTGATGCCTAATTTACCAACACTTCAGGTCAGCAAAATTTTTGAAGATTCATTCTTTTTTTAAGTTTTCAACAAATAGTACTTACCATACATTTTACCAAAATGATATACTATTCCCTGCATGGTCATAGATTAAGTCAAATAGAAGAAAAGAGGTACTGAAAAATGAATAAATGATCTGTAGCACAGTTTAACCAGGAACTTACATAATGCACATTCAGTATAAAGTCATTGTAGCATCCACACACGTCCTCTCTCAGAGAACTAATATTGTGGAATATTCTTTTTCATACATTTTTTTCTCATATAATCTGGAAACATAAAAGATGAAATTAGAGTTGAAGTACATGGCCTGTGATCCATTTGTTCCCTGCATAATGGAACGCCTGTGGCAAAAAGAAGAAAAGGCCAGTCTGATTTAGTCTCCTCATCCATGTGGTAACCGGACTTTGGACTGAATAGACTATCATTTTTGCTAGAAAGAAGGTACTTACCATTTGGATATTTTTAACAGGCTGGTTCATGTTAAGAATTGCTTGTAGAAAATAAAACGAGAAGCTAAGGATTTATGAGTAGGGCTCCCTGGAAAATGTCATGTAAATTGAAGAATAAATAGGCTGGTTTTATAAATTAGATATTCCCTGATGTATCTGGGGTAATAACCCGGATGTCTCATGCACATCCTCTTTTACTCTTGGTCAAAGTTCATTTTCTAAGGCAGGAAAGGAGAACATAGGGAGCTACCCTCAATATCCAGACCTTTCTCAGCTTTGTCTGTCCTATCTAATTGCCTGACTCTTTGAAGTTATTAACACATTTTATGAATGGTATGAATCTGAACTGACAACCTAGTCTTTAGTGAAAACTCAGTATGAAATATGTATAACTAGTGTTGAATGCCAATTCTCCCCACTAGTTAAGGAGTTCCATGGGACAGGCTCAAAGTCAGGCTTTTTCAAATATCATCATTCTTTATAATAAATAAGTAATAAAAATCCAATAATCATTTAAACTAATTAACTGAACAAATATGCATAAAATACATTGAAGATGCTACATGTTAAGTAGCATTGCCTACCCTATAAATATGTTATACTGCAATTGAGTAAACTAGCAAAAAATTATGGTTACAAGCATTTTGTAATTTTAAAAAGTTGTTTTGTTTTGGTCATCATTCTAACCTTACCAAAAAAGTAGAACATACTGGCTGTCCAATTTGGTCTCCCCAAAGTCAAGTCCAAGGTATTATAGGTTTTTATTATAATTTCTAATTGTCCAATAGCTTTAGTTACAGAACATGTGAATTAAAAGGCAGTTAGAGATAATGAGCTGCAGAGAAACTGGAAGTAGGTTAGAGAAGAAGAGGCAAATCAAAGTATGTCAGATAATATAATTATTTGATATTGTTATTACTATATTTGTTTAATAAATACTTCATAAAAGATAAAGGGAAATCAGGCAAAGGGCATTTATGGATTACTACTTTGCTATGGAAGCACCTCAAATGGTTAATGTGCTTTTATTAGTTGGCCTGACAGTAACAATAGGAGTGACAAAAGGGACCCAATAAACTGTCTCTCAGGTGCTCCTCATATTTTAACTTATTTCACCCTCATATAAATCAATAAGGTAGGCTACCGTTACTGCTTTTAAACAAGAAAGGGCTATGTTAAAATTCAATTAAATAAACTTGCCTAAATTCACAGGACCAAGAAGTGTGATGTGGCTGTAAACATATGTCTAAAACTACTTGGTACTGAATATGATAGACTGAGACCAATAGTTAAAGATAAGATAAAAAAACATTGAACTTCTGAGTGAAGATTTAGTAAAAAGATATAACTAAAAATATATTAAATGTTTGGAAATACATTTATCAATTTAAACAAAAAATATATATGAGTAGATATTAATTATGTTCCTGATAAATTCTAACTTTTATTGTATAAAATTATAATCTTAAATATGCATGGTTTATGTTAATGAACGCACAGCTTTCATTCATTATTATATCCATTAGCTTGGCATATAGTAAAGTTTTATGTTATCCAATGTCATATATTTATTTACTCAAAAGAAGTTAAGTTTCTCGACTTAGAAATTAGAGAGCAATTTCTTTGCATAGAAAATTAGAAGTAAATGCATACTATTAGATTCATGCTAGATTATAATAGTTGAATAAAATATTTAGCATAGTAAGCCAGTGTATTACACCAAAATGGAAATAATATAGATATTTTAGTGGCATCTATTTCATTAGAAGAATATTATATATACATATATATCTTTATTATATATAATTCACATCTCATAAAATTCATTTAAAGTTTATAGTTCATTAGTTTTTAATATAGTCACATAGTTATATATGCTGCACCGCAGTATAATTTCAAGCCTCATGCCCATAGCAGTCTCCTCCCTATCTGTCTCTCTTCCAGCTATAGACAAATGTCTACTTTCTAGCCCTACAAATATGCCTCTCATACACTTTATCTAAAAATAATAATACATTTAAAATATATATTTAATAAAAATATTTTAAAAATGATAATTACACAACAGATGTCTTTTCTGACTGGTTTCTTTAAATTAGCATGATATATTCCAGGTTTCATCCATGCTGTAGCATGTACCAGTACCTCATACCTATCTCTCCATTGCTAAATAATATGAATAATATTAATAGTTTGGACATACTTTGCTTATTTCTCCAATGTTAGCTGATAGACATTTTGGGCTGTTTCCAGATTTTTGCTATTATGAATAATGGTGCTATGAACATTTGCATGCAAGTTCTTGTGTGAACATATGGTTTCATTCCTTTGGATATACGTATATGTAGGAATGGCATGCTAGACTATATGGTAACTCAAGTTTTATATTTTGAAGAACTGACAAATTGTTTCCCAAAGCAGCTATACTGTTTTACTTTCCAACCAGCATTATATGTGGGTTCCAATTTCTTAACATTCTTGTCAACATTTGTTTTATCTTTTTTGATTATAACTATCATTATGAATATGAAATGGCATCTCATTATGGTTTGGTTTGCATTTTTCTAATGACTAATGATACTTAGCATTTTTACATGTGCTTATTTGTTTTTTGCATATCTTATTTGGAGACATTTCTTTTCTAATTTCTGCTCGTTTCTAACTGGATTATGTGTCTTTTTAATAGCTAACTTGTAAGAGTTCTTTATAAATTCTAGGTAAAAATTCTTTATTATATATGCCACTTGCAAATATTTTGTTCCATTCTGTTAGTTGTCTTTTGATGAAAATCAATTTATTTACTTATTTTTACAGTCAACTATACTTTAGGTGCCTTATCTAAGAAACTATTCCCAAGTCCAAGGCAATGAAGACTTGCTCTTATGATGTCTTCTAAGAATTCTGTAGATTTAGCTCTTACATTTATGTCTATTATCTACTTTGCATTAATTTTTGTATATTCTGTGAGACAGGGGTCCAAATTTTTTGTTTTGCATGTGAATATACAGTTGTCACTGACCATTTCTTGAAAAGACTATCCTTTTCCCATTATAGTGTTTTAGCACCTTTGCCAAAAATCAATTGACCATAAATGTAAGGATTTCTGTTTCTGGATTTTAAATTTCATTCCACTGATGTATCTTTCTATCCTTGTGCCATTAGAGAGAGACTGATTACTATAACTGTGCAGTAATTTTTAAATCAGGAAATTTGGGTACTCAAATCTTTTTCAAGATTGTTTTGGCTATTTTACGATCCTTACATTTACATATGAATTTTGGAGTCATTTTGTTAATCTCTGGAAAAAGGTTGCTGGAATTTTGATAGAGATTATATTGTAGGTTTATACGGGAAGTACTGCCATCTTAATACTAAGACAGATCCATGAATATGAGATGTCATTGCAGTTATTTCGATCTTTAAATTCCTTCAAAGATATTTCATAATTCTCAGTGTATATATTTCACTCATATTGAATTATTCTTTTAATGCTATTATAAAAGGAATTGTTTCTGCATTTCATTTTCAGATTGTTGCTACTGTGAGACAAACAATTGATTTTGTGTATTAATCTTGTAACTTACAAAACTGCTGAACTGGTTTAATAATTTATGTAGATTCTTTAGGATGTTCTCTATAAAAAATTATGTCATCTACAGATAGAGATATTTTACTTTTTCCTTTCCATTCTAGAAGCTCACCTAATTTTTCTACCTAGAATGTCTAGTGCAATGACAAATAGAAGTGGCAAGAGCAACCATCCGTATCTTCTTCCTGTTCATAGGGAACAGCAATCAGTCTTTCCCCATTAAGAGTAATGGTAGCTCTAGGTTTTTCATAGATAGTTTTCTTTAGGTTAATTAAGTTCCTTTCTATTTCTGGGTCACTGTGTGTTTTTATCATAAAAGGGGATTGTATTAAATGGCTCTTCCACATCTATTGAGATTTTTGTGTGGTTTTCCCCAGATGTTAAACCAAACTCGGTCATGGTGTGTAGTCTTTTTATATACATTGCTAGATTTGTTTTGCTATTATGTCATTAAGGACATTTTGTAGCTATATTAAGATATATTGGTATATATTTTCTTCTCTTTTGTTGTCTCTGTTTTTGTTATCATGGTAACATGGAAGAATTTGCAAAGAACTAGTACTAATTCCTTTTTAAACATTTCTTTGGATTCACCAGTAAAGTCATCTGTTCATGGATTTTTCTCTGTGGGAAGGCTTTTATAGCTAATTTGATCTCTTTACTTGTTATAGGTCTATTTATTTTTTCTATTTCTTCTACAGTGAGTTCTAATAGTTTGCATTTTTCTAGGTATTTACTCCTTCAATCTAGATTATTGAGCATGTTGGCACAGTGTTTTTTGTGGTATTCCCTTATCGGTAGGCCCCCAAAGATATCTATTTTCTAATAACTGTGAATAGTATTGTTGTATTGGTCTCCTTTTCACCCCAATTGTGAGAGAGGGATTCCCACCCTAAGGTTATGAGGATGGTGAGCATATGGTGCCCCAGCACTGGACAGATTAGATGAACTACAGTTTACTAATCATATATACTCCCAGCCTGGAGGGCAATGACATTGAACCATAAAAGAGGTGTTGAACTCAGCTACTGCATGAACAGCAGGGTCTGTGAGAGGCAGGCTTTGTAGTAACAAGAGAATTGGGTCACCACAGGGAATAGGAATTCTCCTATATTCCCTTAGGAGAATATAGTTGGCTTATTTGAATAATTCCACAGGCTGCCAGGGAACTGAGTGAGGATACACACACACACACACACACATAGCTGGTTTATAGTCATGTACAAGTTATTTATTTCCTTGTTGCTCTTTCTAGATATCCTATACATTATTGAAAACAGGGTATTATATCTCTAAATATTATTAAATTACCTATTCTCTAACTAGTTTTGACTCTTCTTTTTCCTTAATGTATTTATGGACTCTTTTATTATACATATATGTAAATATGTTACATATATATTACAGAATTATATCTTCCTGATGAATTGGAAGACATTATAAAATATCCTACTCTGTGTTTATAAACAATTTTTGTTTTAAAAATCTACTTTGTCTTATATTATCAAAGCCACTTCAATTATCTTTTGGTTACTGTTCCCATTGTTTGGTAAGTGGAAAATGCCTCCCCCGAATCCCCACCATCCAAGGATAGCAGGTCCTAATCCCTGAAAATTATAAACTGTTAACTCATAAGGAAAAAGGGTTTTTGCTGATGTGATTAAGGATCTTCTGATGGAGAGATTATTGTGGATTTCCTGGATGTACTGTAAATGCATTTATACGTGTCTTTGTAAGAAAAGGGCAGAGAAAAATTGTGTATACACACAGAAGAAGAAGGTGATATGAAAATGGAAGGGAAACACTTTTGAATATTGCAGTAATGCAGCCACAAGCCAAGAAATATTAGCAGCCACTGGAATGAAGCTAGAACAGAGGCAAGGGGTGGATTTATCTTGAGGTTCTCTGAAGGGAGTACAGCCCTATAGACTCCTTGATTATATCCACTGATAATGATTTCAGACTTCTGGAATCAGAACAGTGAGAGTTTAAATTTCTACTATTTTAAGTCACCACATTAGTGGCAGTTTATTATAGCAGATGAAGGAAACTAACACATATGATATATATTTTTCATTCTTTAATTTTCAATCCATTTCTGTTTTTGAATCTAAAGATTTCTGTTGTAAACATAATTTGGATCATGTTTTATAATTGACTTTTTCAATCATTGACTTTTGATTGCATTTTAATGTATTTACATTTAATGTAATTACTAGTAGCTACATTATTAGTAGAACTTCTCTCTCTCACATTGCATTTTCTTAGGTCATATAATTTTTGCTCCTGTATTCTTCAATTAATGACTTTTTTTGTGTTAATTAGGTATTGTGTAGTGTATCCTTTAAATTCTCCCTTTTTTATTATATATCTTTGGAGTTATTTTATTTTGGTTACTGCTATAGAAGGAATGTTTGTATGTTCCCTGAACTCCTCTGTGGAATCCAGTGGGAGAGTATTTGGAGGTGGAGTCTTTGGAAGTGTTTGGTCACGACTGCAGAGCACTCATCATAACAGAGGCCACAGAGACACCCCTCACCCCTTCTACCATGTGATGGCAGAGAGAAGATGGCCATCTAAGAACTAGGAAACAAGCTCTCAACCAGATGCTGAATCTGCCAAGGACTTGATCTTGGACTTCCCAGCTTCCAGAACTATGAGAAAGAAACTTCTGTTGTTTATAAGCCACCCAGTCTATATTTTTGTTAGAGAGGATGATGTGGACTAAGACAACTACCCTGAAGATTATAATTAACATATAAACTTAAACCAATCTGGTTATTTTTAATACTAACCTAATTTCAATAGTATAAGAAGCTTTACTCCAAAATGCCTTTGTTCTCTTCTGCTCTGTTGTGCTATTATTGTTATACAAATTACATCTTTATATATTATCAACATGGTTTTGTACTTATTGCTTTAAGCAATTAATTGCATTTCACATCAGATAGAAGGCCAGATTCACAAACAAAAATATGTTTATACTGTCCATTATATCTACCTACGTAATTACCTTTACTGGCACTCTGCTCTTCTGTTCGTTCCTCACTCACTGGATTCTAGTTACTGTGGGTGCTGCTGTCTTGTCAGCATACTGATCTCATGTTTGGCAATGCCTTGAAAATAGAGCTTTTTTCACGGAGCTGATCACTGAGTCAAATCAAACAGCCATACCACCTTGGGAATGGAGATTTTCCAGACTGTAGCTAATTTGCACAAAATATTGCTGTGATTGGGGATGGAGTCTTAAAATGGAATCAAAGAGAGAGGTTCATTAAAATTCTCTCATTTCACTGGAAGTCTGCTAATTCTCATAGCTTCTGTGACAAGGGCTAAGGAGAATGTAGGGGTTGCTTCATACACTGATACCTTGTAGAGGTTCAGTAGTTTCTCTTGGATAGATACCTTTCAGTTCATTCTATGGATATAGCTAATTTCTGGAATTCTAAAATGGTTGATTTTAGCTGTTTTGATGTTTGTGGGAGAGTAGTTTACCAAAAGCCTTACTTGGCCATTCTGGAAATGAGCTTTGAAATACAAATGTCTATACTTTTTATTAGAGAACATTTCAATGCTCTCTTTTTTTGTGGTATTAGGAGACATCAATCCATTAATTCACAAGAGGTTGCAAAATGGTACTATTTCAATCACTCCATTTCTTTGTGAGTTATAAGCTGGGATACATGTACAGAGAGATAGATAATATATACATGTCTTCTGTTGTTTTCCAATTTCTAAAGTAATGAGCTGTTTCCATAGACTTATCAAACATGACCAATAAAGGTTTTTGTTTGTTTTATTTTGTGTGCCTTTTGTATTTTTGTTTCTTACTACATGTTGGACTCTTGAATTAAGCATATTTGCTGTATTTTAACCAAATATTCTTAAATGCTTACATTGTTTCACCATCAGCCAGTGGGGAAGTGGGGGTGAGGGATCAAGTTGGCTCCTGAAACATTTTGACATTATTTTGGTGACTTTCATAGCTACTTTCTTTTGTTGGACTTCCCTTATATGCCGTTTCTCCAAGGTTTCTTTGTTCCATTTTTATGAAAATGGTATTTAGAGACTCCAAAATGCAATATCACAGTTACTCATTGCTACCAGACTTGTATTTTCCATGCATTTTAGAGATAGGAAATAAAAATACTCGAAATGAATTTTTTATTTGTGTGTGTTGCCAAAGAAAAGTTGTGGAAGTTAAATAGTCAAGAAAGACTTTACTGAGAACTATTGTAATAAGGGAGAGAGATTAAATATAACTCCCCTGAAAAAAAAGCAAGAGATTTTAAGTGCTGGGGTGAACAATTGGAATGAACTGGACATTGTGGAAGCTGGTCAATGTCACTAGGACATCTGTTTGCTAATTGGTATTTATCAGTTATGTTCCTACCTTCTCATAGAACACAGAAATAGGTGCTCTTTCTTGATGATTACATTTTAAATGGATGGCTTCCAGGTCTTTGAGAAAGACACCTCTCAGTTGCAAAACTGTCAAGAGGTTGGGAGATTTACATCTCAAATGGGCAAAGAAAGAATTTACAACTGAAAGTTTGCTGAAGTAACTCTCTAAGAAAAGGATGATATGGGTATATACACAGGAAAAAGCCTGTCCTTAAGTACAATTAAGCTCCCAGGGCATGTTATGGCTTTCTTAATCAATAACCATACCTATACACACATACATACATACGTAGTAATATATGTGTATGTGATATAATACAAAAGACAATATACCTCATGAGTACATTCTAGCATTTTCAATACAAATTCATGTCTATAGAGCTTTTACTTAGTCTCATCAATCTTATCACTGTTATTTACTTTTCCCTTCAATAAAAATCTTAGCTCACAAGTAACACCACCATAACTACCCATTTATTTTTCTCAAAAGGCACATACAACTGTCTCAGAATAATCACAGAATTATCACTAATGATGTTATTTTTGCAATTCTTTTTGCCTTAATTCATATCACACGAAGATATATGGTTAAAGTACTGTATTTCAATGTCACTTGAAAGTGTTTTTCTCTGTAGTGTACAAACTCAATATAAACTTAAGCTGATTTGTTTTAGTTAACTTTTTATTTTTGAACATACAACCTTAATGTAAAATATTTGCTTGATACCAAAATCAAAACTATATAAATAGTATATTCAGAAAACCCTAGTTTCTATCTCTGCTCCTCTCCACATCATTCTTTCTATAGATAACATTCTCCTCACATTACAGTTTATTTTTCCATTGTTTCTTTTTTATAATATACATAACTGTGTTCACACACACACACATTTCATATTTGTAGCTAGCTCTCTTCTGGCTACAGACTGAATATTTGTGCCCCTCAAAATTCATATGGTAAAACCTAATTCTTATGTGACAGAGCGGGTCTCTGTGAGGTGCCTAAATCATGAGAGCAGAGCCCCCATGAATGAGATTAGTATTCTTAAAAAAGAGACCCCACAGAGCTCCCTCTTCCGTTCTGTTTTGTGAGATTACAGTGCGAAGACAGCTGTCAGTGAGGAAGCAGGCTCTCACCAGACACCGAATCTGTAGGCACCATAATCTTGAACTTCCCAGTTTCTAGAACTATGAGAAATAAGGGTTATTTATAAGCCACCAGTCTATGGTATTTTTTTTCTAACAGCCTTAATAGACTAAGACACTCCCTTTTTACATTATGTTAGCTATGCACACTTTTCTTCACATTGATTTTAAAATAATAAACAACCTTGGAGCTTACTTCATAGCATATATAGAGTCAACCTTTATTCCTTTTTAAAGTCGAAATAGTATTTGCAGAGTCTCCACAGTGTGAATACAATAAAGTGTTTTATCTCTTGAATTTTCATTTGCACTGAATAAAGTAGATAACTGTCAAGTCACTACGATGCACACTTGAAAGCAATATAATATTTTATTTTTAAAAAAAGGAATTGCTTTCCACTGAAAAACAAAACAAAACAAAACTGAATGACTAAAATGTTTCCATCCTGGCAGGGCAATATTTTAAAGCACTCTTTCAGATAAAGAAAATTATGAAATGTGAACCAATTCATTGTCTAGAAAAAAGGCTTCTACTTCAGATTTTAGACACCTGTAACAAATAGCAATTTTAATTAAACTAATAAAAATAAAGCTCTTATTTGTGGACAAATACATAAATAAATAAATAGACATTCCAAAAGCCAAAATAAAAAAGTGAAAAAGATACAGGTAAAATTAACTTTAAAATAGAGTCTATTTAATACAAGATATCCAAAACACTTTAATTTCAACATGTAATCAATTGAATAGATTACTAGTGAGCTATTTTTGCTTATTCATTCTAAGTAAAAAAAAAAGTTTATTCAATCAGTTCTCCTGCTAATGAATACCTGGCCATTTTTATGTGAGACTATTATCCTCACAGTATTACTGAGTTTGTATGTATGTGTTCTTGAACTCTTGGAAGAGGAGTGGTGCCAAATTACTTTTCTTACTTTTAACATGTAAAGGTATTTTCCTATTGTTTTTCCCATGTTAAAAATGTTACCTTCTTCCCCTCTCCAACATTTATCTAGCCTCTTTTTTTTTTGCCCCGATTGTACCTGCTCTGTTCAACTTTTATTTACTTCCAGTATTTCTCCTTACTTCAGGGATTTGTACTTTCTGGACAAAGGGAATTTCAGTTGGTTCATTTCAATAGTTCTGAGAACCCCAAACACTTCCTGCTGTGGTCTTGTGGCATTCTGGAAAACTCTCCCCCCATTTTATGGGCTGTTCTCAAATGGGCTTGCTGAGATTTCCACTGAGCACCTTACAGCATTTGGGGTTTCTTTGGCTCTTTCAACAGTCACTTTCCTTTCCTCATTTTCTTAAAACTGCAAGAATAACAAGGTCAAATTTCCACACTTTACATTGAACTTTTTCATAACCATGAGAGTAACTGTATGACAATAACTTATAAAATACTTTATCTCATTTCATTTTTATAGCGTTAATGGCCTCATCCATATATTCAAATAGTTTAAGATATCTACCACTGATGGCAAACAGAGTTATAATTGCTAAAGCTGGAATTGAAACCAGCCTCCAACTGGAAGCCAAAAGTGTGCTTCATACCGTTACAGCTTAAAGCTAAACCTCTTGTAGGTTGGATACAGACTATTCTATCAATTTGATATAGTTTCCCCCTGCTTTAGAGACTTAAGGGAAATAGCCCATGGATATCCTAAACCAGTAATATACATTATCTCAAATTGTAGCTCCAAGAAACTCAAAAGTGTGTGAGTGACAGAGAAGGTGACTAGCACCATTGAGAAGAGATGAGAGACTATGTCTCCAGTCTCTCAATCTATGATCCTATACATTAATTAAATTGGAAACATTCCCTGTAGGAACACTGTGAGGTCTGTGCTGTTACTCCTTACTCATTAAAACATTGTTCTTTTAAGTGAATTAGCCAATTACCTTTAGGAAAGCCTGCCTTTTTGAATTTCAAAATAGCCTTTCCTGCACTCTTTACTATCTGACATAATATATTGAGAATAAAAATATATGAACCTCACTTGCTTATTCATTAGTTATAGCAATACTAAAGTGAAAGTAATTGTATTACTACTAAGAATCCCCTGGTAGGTTCTCAGTAAGATGTTTGCCCAAATTTTCTCACTGTTAGAAAAAGTCATGGACTGTTACGAGATGCTTTCACTATTCTGGTGTTTTTTGAGGATCCTTGAATCCTCAGCCAGAAGTCAATATTTTCAAATATAATAGAAATGATTACATATAAAATAAAATTAAAAGGTTTTTAACTATGATTTGGTAAAATTTTGGACCATGTTTGTATTAACAAACCTATTATCCTGAGAAACCATGTGCCGGCTGACATGGCATGACTCCTAAAATTTATTCCTATATCCCTGGCAATTGTAGCTGCAGCAATCTTTGCCCAATCAAGAGACAGAGATAGTACGTTAAACAGAGGAAGTTTAACATAAGAAATATTAAGTATAAAAAGAGAATAATTATAAGATGCAAGGAAACCCTGTATGGTATCATAAGATTAGGATCACTCCAAAGCACTCCAGAAAGGGTAAGTTTAAGAGTTCTGACTTTGTTAAAGAAGATGCAGTACATTTGGATTTGAGAAGCAATAAATACAAATTGATGACTGATAGTAACTAAGCCAATTTTAGGTCACATAAGTAGCAAATGATAAGACATCAGGCCATAACAGGGATGGTAAAACGTTTTAAATAGGTTAATAGCAATCGTGCCATTGTGGTCCTTTTCTTACATAATATGCACATTGATTAATACATTATCCAAAGTCTTTCATATTCTAAATTATTTTCCACTGTGGCTCAGCCATTTTCACCAGTACTAAAAGTACAGGTAATTAAATAATAAATAATTAATGACTAACAATGATAAAGAGAGGTAAATTCATGTAAGATATTCACTAATATATGTATGTAAGGACTCAGATGTAGTACACTGACTTAATTCAGCTTATGTGAGATGAAAGTATAAAATACTGGTTAAGAGTTAGGTTTCTAAGTCAAATTCCCAAATTTCCACTAATAGCTTTGTGGTTTGGCCATGTTAATCAAGTTCTCTATTTCTCAGTTTACTAACTTAAATAATGGGATAATAATAACATCTGCTTACAGGGTGGGGTGTAATCAGTTTAATTGATAAATTTAAGTATATAGAACAAAGCCAGGAAAATAATGAAGACTCAACAAACATGACTATGATCACAGTTACCAGACCTATCAATTAACCAGAGGGAGCTTGTTTATGAACTTGGGATATATTGATGAAAAGGGTGAATAGAATAATCACAGTAAGAAATATCTAACCTTACAATTTGCATTAATATCAGACACTAAAATGTGCCTAGAGTCTAGATAAAATAAAGTATTTTAACTATTATTATTGAATCACATTTTTTTCTGCATGATACTTAGGAAAAGTTAAATCCTATAAATAGATGTACCAGTGGGGACCTGGTCCTGAGAACTAGAGGACATGCTACAGAGTATAACCCTGAGCCCCAGACATAGGCTGGAGCATTGTAGTATATATTCAACAAAATTAGATGATGTTTTAATAGTTAATTTGATTACTAAGTTTGTTATCTTTAAACAAAAGAGATAGAGAAGGCGCCCCCAGAAGCAAATTCAAATAATATTTAATATCATAATATAAATCATGAGATACTGCTTCATTAGATGGTTATTATTAAAACGAAAAAAAAAGAAAAGAAGTGTTGGCAAGTATGTGGAGAAACTGGAACCCTCATTCATTGCTGGTAGGAATGTAAAATAGGATAGCTGCTGCCAAAACATTATGCCATTTCTTCAAATAATTAAACTTAGAATCACTGTAAGACCAGAAATTCCACTTCTAGGTATATACACAAAAGAACCGAAAGTAGGGGTTCAAACAGGTATGCATATACCAATGTTCTTAATTCATTATCATCACTCACAGGAGCAAAAGGTGGGGACACCCAAACGCCCATAGAAATATGAATGGGTGATCATAATATATTGCCTTTGTTCTAATTCAGTTTATCTATAATTTACCTCAATCCTGCATTTGTAATTTCAGCCTATTGCAAAAAAATAGGTTCTATTCAAAATGTAAAAGTTTAATATCTATATTAAGAATAAGAAATGACCTATGAAACAAAGAAAGAAAAAAGAGGACAATAAGAAGCATTGGAGACATCTTAAAATATCTAACATTTCCAAGACTACATAAGGAGCAAAAGCGTGAACAATGAAAACAGTTGTGTATTAGTCTATTAAATGAACAGGGTTTATTAGAATTCCATGATTTCTCATTATTGCAAATATTGAATTCCCTAGATGGAAAGTTTCCCAGTAGGTTTGGAATTTACTAAAAATCTGTCATGAGAAAATTGTTAGAAGATCCATAATTAAAATGTAAAGTACTTTTCTGGATAAGAACACTTTGTCTTATTGGAGAATCTGGACCTCATTATACTTTGAGTTGGTGAAAGAAGGAATGGAAATGTTTTCCTGTACTATCTGATGTTATGCACAAGAGAAAAGGAACTGCTAAAGACTTTATGATGAGTATTAAAAATATCAAATGGACTTATGTTTCCAAAAATAATAATAACAAATCTCTTTGCAGACAAAAATGGACAGAAAGGAAGAAGTGGTGAAGGTTAATGAAGCAAATTAGACTCCAAAACCTCAAACACATGATGGTAACCAGGAAAGGAGACCAAAGTCATTTCATTCCTGATGGAGAAATCAAGTCAGAAAATTATCCTGAAACCTAGAACTACCTTTTTCCTGACCCCACACTCAACAAAGACAATTTTCAAAAAACAAAAACAAAAAAAGGGAAACTGAAAACATACTGTAAGGCAGCAGTTTCCACTTCTTGAAGGGGCAAAAGAGAGGGAGAGAGTCATTCAACAAAATTAGGCCAAACTGTTCCCAGAAATAAGAAATGAACATCTTTAGACTGAGACCACCTAGCAACAGCTCTAATGCCTGTATTGGAGGTGCAAGTAGGGCAGATGAAGGTAAATCTGCCTTCACAGAATGGATAATCTTGGAAAAGAAAAAACTGAGCAACACCACACATACACACACCACCCATGTACAAGGAAAACAAGTTAAATTAACTTAATGTGTTTTGTCTCTGCACTCTTCCAGTGGTAAACATCTTTGTTACTTTGCTATTTCATTCAAGTGTATAGACTTCAGCACAAGTCTTCACTCTCTCTGTCCTACTTCAGACAGGAGAGAAAGGCTACAAAGATCTCTGATTTGGGCTTGGAAGTTCCTGTCACCTGGGTGACCCAGGCAGGGCTGTAGGTATATGATCATGCTCTTTAGTAGGCTACTAGAACATTGTGGGTAAAATTATAGTATTTCCAGAATCTCTCACCTCGCTTTGGTGCATCTGCATATCAATCGTTATTTCAAGGGGTGAGAGAAGTGGTCCATCTACATATCAATAGGCAAGTACAAGGGCATGCAAGGGTTTATCTGGACTGGAGAGGTTGGGTGGAGCTCTCTTCTGCTGCAGCCTGGTCAGAAGAGAGACAGGGATGACTGCTTGTAGGAAATAAAAGGAATTCTTAACTCTATTTCTCCCTTTGACTGGTTTTCATTTTAGAGGTATTTTGCCCTGGGACTTTCCCCCCAGAGTTACAAACATAATATCACTCTATCCAGTGCTCTGCAGCTCCCCCAAATCCTGGAGTAGTAGGGGCTTAGTTTCCACACTGTGAAGATTTGAGTGGACACTGGAAGCCAGGTGACTCTGGCTTCAGAAGTTGGCCAGAGATCCTCCCTATGTGAAGCAGGAGATTAATGAACTTCCCTTTCCTCTCTCTGTTCTTCTTGCTCTCTACTGCCTGCATGGCTGCTGACATTCTCTGCCACTCTGCTTTAAAGAATCCTTCCTTACCTACACTCACCAAACCTGTTCAAGAATTCCTTCTCTACCAGAGTCAAGAAGCCTCCCTGACCCAGGATGAAGATTGACCTAAGTGCACAGGGAGAGACTTTCCCCAGATCCAGCTGCCTCACAACACACTAGCATCCCCAAAAGTTCTTCTTTGTCATACTGATTCTTTTATGCTAATTATTATTTTTAAGAAATAGCAGTCCCAAGTGAAGCTCTGAAAATGAGTAGAAGTTATCTTTTTGTAAGAAACATTTATACTTTTAAAGGAAATCTCCATTTGTAAGGATGTCTTCCTCACTATCAGGAAGAGGAAGATATCTGCTTCTCTAGAAACTGTTAGCAATGGAAAAAGCATGGACTTAAGTCTGCATAACACCCTTACCTTTGTTATCTGCGGTTTTTCTGATGACCCCCCATAACTTACTCCCCAGCCCCAACATCTTTTCTCCTTTGCTGAAGATGGTATTTAAAGTGATGGCTTGAGCCATCTCAGGAAGTTACTCAGTTTCTCTGGGTATTTCCCATGTATACAGGAGGTATACATGTTGTTAAACTTTTGCTGGATTTTCTCCTGTTAATTTGTCCTATATTAATTTAATTATTAGACCAGCCAAAGAACAGAGAAGGGAAAACTTTTCTGCCCCTACAGTGCAATTTCTAATAACTAATGATCAGCATTTTTTCAGTTGTTCCATAACCAGCTGTATATCATCATTTGTGAAATGTCTTTTTGAAATCTTTGGCCAATTTGTTTATTAGGTTGTTTGTTTTCCTAGTATTGATTTTTGAGAATTACTTATTCAAAAGAGAAAAAGTCCTTTATTGGAAAGGTTATTTGCAAATATTTTCTCTCAAATTGTAATCTGTCTTTTCATTTTCTTAAGAATGTCTTTCAAACAACAAAAAATTATTTTGTTATAAAGCTGGAAGCTGGAGTCCAAGATCAAGGTGTCAACAGGTTGGTGTCTTCTGGGCCTATCATTGGCTGTAGATTGCTTTATTCTCCCTGCGTCTTCATCTGGTTTTCCCTCTGTGTACATCTATGCCCTACTCTACTCTTCCTATAAGGACATAAATCATACTGGATTAGGGCATAACCTAATGACCTCATTTTAACTTAGTTCCATCTTTAAGAGACCGCTTCCTAATGTGGTTACATTCTGAGGCACTAGGGGTTAAGACTTAACATAAAATTCTGGAGGGAACACAATGCAGCACTTAAGGGTGTAATTCTCTATTTGGTTTTCAATTCCTTATACCACTGCTGATAGTTTTGAAATAGAAATACTTCAGATATACTTTACATCTCTCTGCCGAATTTACCCATTTGTTCATACATGTTGTTCACTATTTTCAGTATTTAACATACTATCTATTAAACAGAGTTATCCCTATCAAATAGTTCCAATATCTGAATTTGTCTGGTTCTGTTTCTTTCTGTGGTTCTTGATACCCTGTTTTGTCTTCTTGATTTTTTTTTTCTGTGTCTTACATTAATTTTCTGTTATTAAAAAGTAGCCAACTTGTGTAGGGTAGTAAACCTGAGGTAAATATTTTTTTGCAAAGAAATGGACATGATCTTTGCTGTCTTTAGTGTGGAATTTTTAGACCACCTACAAAACAGTTGATCTGGGTTTATTATAGGAATGGTTACCTTCAGTACATCTCATGGTTCAGATTCTCTGTTGTTTTCTTCTGTTTAGCAGGGGCTGGTTTGCCCAAGGATTTTTCTCAATGTCTTTCCATCCTCAAGATCAGGACTTGCTTTTTGCCTTAGGGAGGATCATTGTCTAGTTCTTGCCCTCTTCCAACAGTTGAATTCTGTTAACTTGTTGCTCAACACTTGTTAGCCTGCAGGGGAGGTTAATGAGATGTTCTCTGTTCTGACCATTCCCCTTAGGCAGGCATTGTATTCCTGCATTTTCTGACTGGGGCTTTCTCAGAGATCTTGCTCTGACATTAACAGTAGGTCTGACCATAGCATTTATTATTTTGTTCAGCCAGGGGTACAGTGTATTTTCTTTTCCAGTCCCTCAGCTACAGTGGATTTCCACCACTGTCCTAAAAGTGTGACAGTATTTTTGTTTTGTTTTCCTTTCACATTCTACAGAGGTTTAAGGCATTTATTCTCTTGTGGAGATAGGAGAAAACAATCCAGGTGGGATTTGTGTTTTTCCTTAAGTAGCTACATTTTTCTTCCCCTCTGCACCATGGAGGATACATTCCTTGTTCTCCTGCTCAGTCTCCAAACAATTGTAAGCACTGCATGAACTGTGAAGAGAAAAACCCAGTGGCTGCAAAATCCATGCGTGTGCAACTCCCCAGGCTCCATATTCTCTCAGTCTTCCACACTCATCCTCCATTTAGCTAAACTCTTCTTACTGGTGCCAGGTGGCATTTACTGCATTTAAGCAAGTGCTCATTTCCTTGGTGGGATGTCCCTTTGTTTAGATTTTGGTTAGTTGGCTGTCTTGCAATTGTCTGATGTGCTGAAGTGAATCTGGGTATTTTCTAATTGCTCAGGGATTTTATTGTTCTTACTGGTATATGTGGGAGTGATGCTCTTTCCAAGTTTATACATTGTTAAAGGAACCTAGTCTTAAGACCACAAGTTTATTAGTTAAACACCTTTAAGTGATATCATTCTGTCATTAATATTTATTTTTTGGACAGGCTATTTAATTGCCTTTGCCTCAGTTTCTTCAACAAGCAGATTAAACACCACAGCAAGATTATGCTCAAAAGTGATATTTATATGGCACTTGGTGTGGAGATGGAACCATGGACATGGGATCTGAGGTTTGGTTTGGATATGCCATTCTTTTTTCCCACTAAGTTATCTCAGAGCCCCTTCCCTTATCTACAAAATGAGAACATTTGACTAAATTATATCCATGTTGCTTCTCCATCATGATCTGAAACCATTATAAATCATACTTCCATCTTAGAACACACAATTTTTTAATTGTCTTACTTATCTATCTCCTACAGGTGCTATGTTTGTGTGTGCATTAATGTGATCATAAACTATTGCTAATATTTGAAAGTTAATATTTGGAACATTGAATAACATAGTTATACAGTTTGTGAACTAGGTTTCTTCCTTTAATGATTTGTTATATTTTCTTATTCTGTTACTTAGAGTTCAAATTAGAGTACAAAATTGCAATAGTCTTTTGAAAAATAACAAAAATGTATTTTATCTAGAGTTAAAATCGGAGTGCATAGTTTTGATGATATTTTGAAAAATAACAAATATATGTTTATTTGAAGGCAAAAATAACTTATTAAATACAAAATATACTTCTTTAATTAAGTTGTTGATACATTTCAGCAATAGTGTCAGTCAAGTAACTTTATATAATTTGCTGTCTGTTCTTTCTATTTGTTATGCATGCATGTGTTTTATATCCAATAAGCATGGTTTCCTCTCACCAAGAAGAGAAAGTTTCTGGAACTGCATGTTATTTTACAAAAGAAAATTGAGATTAGCTTCTAAGGAAGCATTTACATTAAGTTTTTAAGATACTGTCTTTCTCATTACATAACTATATAAAAAGAAAATTAAATCCATTATTAAATTTCAGAAATTGGAGGAAAAAATATAAAAATAATACAAATTATTTACTCATAACATTTCTTTCTACTAAAATTTCATTGCACATTTCAAAACCAAATCTGTCTGCCTGGTGGATCTCTCAGATATCTCATTATAAAGACTTGTCCCATTTTTATAATTACTAAGAATTAGAAAAGAAACCAAAATACTTAAAATACAATAGTTGGTGTGAGGGAAATTCATCGGCAATGCATTTCTGTCTTTCTTGCCCATTTTTCAGTGATTTAAAAACTGAAAATATTTATACAATTAAAGTACTGCTGACTCCAGTAGGTTTGAAAACTGAAGGCTCAACCTATTTGTTAAAAGCCATGCATCATTTGACGTTACATAAAATCCCATGGATCCCCCACAATTCCTCTCTCCAGTGAAGCAGAAAGCATAATCTGGACTTGAAAAAGAATAAAAGTAACTGCTAATGATCAGGCCCGTTTTATAAAACAAAGGAATTCACCTTCTCCAAGATTAAACATTGGTGTGGCCCAATAGTTATATTTCAGAAAGAATGTATTTCCCTTTGAGAGAAGATATAAAGTTGCTGACTAGAAATGCTTAAATGATCTACAATTTCCAAATTCAGCAGTGACCAGAGTATGCTACATCAGACAAATGCAAAACTAAAAATTTTCAAATTTTAAATCAAGACACTTCATTTGTTGATCTGCACTTGGAATTCCTTATGAAGTAATAAATTACCTAAACTGTATTTAATAATATGACAATTTGAGTCAGTTTTTCCAGTCACTCCTTAAAAACAAAATCTTACTTGTTTATTTCTTACTGGTTTCATGAGATCATATGAATGATTGATTCTGTCCTTTAATATTGAATGGCCATGTGCTCAAGATATTTAAAAGGATATTGAAAAATAATGGGATAATGATGTAAAACTATTAATTCACAATATAAATTCTCTTTTGATTTTTCACATAATTACAATTTTGGATACAGCTAAAGGGAACGAGGAAACCATGCTTGCCACTTACTACCTTAGAGCCAAGTCCTGTCTTTACAGGTTTATGTCTTCATATAAACTGACTATGGTAATGACAAATCTTCAAGTAAATCATTTAGATCATACAACAGAGTTTGGAGCAACAGTTCTAGATAACTGTGGTAGGCTATTCTGAGTAATTTATAATGCCTAAGCTAAGCAATATGAATTAATAATTCATTATGATTATGATTATATTTGCCATGGCAATGCTAATTATTTACATCAGCTAAATCTGACTTCATTAGGCACAGCTTGACTATTAGTAAGAGATAATACATTGGAATTTTACAGACATGTTAAATTTATAGATTATTTCATATTAGACTTCTAGGCGCCTAAATTCTTTTACATGTTACTATTTAAACACACACACGCGCACACACACACACACACACACAATATACCAATCACCACTTAAATCTACAAGTGACTATTTTTCACTACAGATAGGATACAGTTATTTAAATTGTCAATTAGTCTTAATTTTAAAAGTTCACCTGTGCATGATCATGGATGAAAAAAGATCAGTATTCAATTATTCAATTATAAATATATATATATATATATATATATATATATATATATATATATATATATATATATATATATATAGCAATGGTTACATTTAATATAGAGCACTTAGAAGCATGGTCCCAGCCCAATCTGACTCTTAAGACTGAGCTATAAACCCCTGCATTACATTGTTCTATTTATATTAACTCTAAGAGAAGAAACCAGTGGGACATTTTTGCCTTTTAAAAAATACAGTAATGAGGGCCATTCCCTCCAGGCTCCTTCTTTCTCTAATGTAAGAGAGAAAAAAGGAAAGGCCACCAATCCAGTTATTTAGCCACTGGAAAATTAGATTCACACTTCCTCTTTATAATCCCCATAGGATCTGTTACAAACTTGGTTTAGAAGCCCAAAAGCTTAAATGAATTTGTGTTAGCATTGTGATGTCTTCATTTGTCAAATTAATGGACCACCAATTTAGCATCAGGAGATGGCCTGAGGGAAATAGAGACCAGAGGAAACAAAGTTTTCCTTAGCGGTAAGGAATGGAAATTCTGAAACAAGAAGGCCATTCTGGTTTTGGAAGAACACCCGGGTAATGGTGCCTGAGAAGTCGGTAGTAAGGCAACTTTTCTATGTGGGAGGAAAGTACCATGGTAGAAATAGAACCCATGGTAAGTACATTTTGTGCTGGACCATGTCTAATACCTAATTTGATAGGGCCTGTGTGTTCTGCTTCTCTCCAGAGATCTTCAATGACCTCTACCATTCACTTAATCCACACTAATCTAAATCCTTTTAGATCCAATTACATGATTGCATCTCATAATGAGCTAAAAAAATTACACTTAGTCTTACTCTCAGGAAACTTGAAAATGTATATGATGGCAACATTTTTCTGGTCTAAAGTATCCTCTTCATGCTCTGTGGTGCTGGGCTTCTTAGTTTTAATCTTGAGCAGATTCAGAATTATTTTCCTTCAGAAAGTCGTGATCTTGCCTTCAGAATTCCTGCTGTCTTGTATAGTAAAGAAATCTAGCTTTGAATTGTGGCAAGAATATAAGTCATACCCTGTAAATTATTTGCAAATTTAATTTTTAATCAAAATACAGTCTAGTGTGGGCCATTGATGTCAAAAACAGATGAAAGTGATAAATTTTAAAGGTATGAACGTTAGTGATAATTTTTTAAGTGAATAAAAATAAGCTTCTGGGTGAAGTTTCAGGTAGAATTCAGGATTCCTTCCATTCAGTTTGTCCCAATCAAATCCCACAGGACTACTGAGATTGGTCGATTATAGGTCTTCTCTCAAATCATAACATTATACCTGTCAACAGTAACTTTGAATCTCCAGCTATTTAACTTCAGTCAAACACTTAGATGAAACGTGTAATTTCAAAGGGCTACCTAAGGTATGGGTCAACCTTGTATGTATGATCTTACATACAATTAGCCTTCTTCAGAGGGTCATCCAGCTATATGAGTGTGCTCTAGGACAGACCTACCAACCAGCACATATGACCCACTGGGTGAGCTCTGTCATGGGTTAGAGGTAGGACAGCTCCAAATATATTGTCCAGTATGGGACCTATTTAAGAACAGAAAGATTACTAAAGCTCTGGAAATTTATCATTTTTGAAATATGGATTGATATAATAAGGTTATTTTATTGTACATAGGTATTCAAAATAAAACCACATTTTATAAAATAAAAATATGTTGCTATGTTTTTATTAAAGCAATAAAATATTCCTGTATAGGTATTGAAACATTAAAACATTAATATGAACTTAGAATCATTACATTATTTTAATCAAGTTATAGGTCATATACATCTTTAATAACATTAAATAGCATTTTTATTAAAAGTATTTTCCCATATTAGCATTTTACTTTCTATTTACCTGTAATATTCCTTAAAGTTGCATCTTCTACTTTATGTATATGAAAAAGAACCATTTACATAGTTTCTTCTCTCTAGTTTGTAATATTCATATGTGTAAAACAAAACACTAAATACTCCTTTCACTGGTTTTAATATAGCTTCTAAGCTTAGATCAAAGCCTGTTGAATGGAGACCATTCTCAATTGTAATTTTTTTTAATGTGTAAATATTTCAGCCAAATATTGGTGCTCTTTCCTTTTTGAGGATTCTTTGGTACAACTTGCATTATTTCTTCATTCTCACCATTAGTGACTTATAAGGCTTTCTCAGGTCTGTTTCATTTCATGAATCTACCTGTCAGATACCAAAATCTTGAGATTAGTATCCTTGATCTATTCTCTTCAACCTTATTGGTCTAAATCTTCTCTCTCTCTCTCTCTTTTTTAAAAATAATCCTATTACTATAATATTAATGGAAATTCAGGAGGGAGCAAAACTCTTAGTGCTCACCATACACATAAAGGTTTAAATCACTATCAAATACTTACAAATTCCAGTTTTTTAAAGAAAGAGAAGTTATGCACACTCTTTGCTACAGTTGGCTAGGGGAGTGGTTGCTGTCATCAAGAACAAAAACAAAAAGATAAATATATTCACTTTCTCTCTTCTTTAGGGAACAACCTAGACTGTGTTCCTGTCCAACTAGCATGAGTGGTGGGAAAACGAATACTCTTTAAAAACAATAAATGTGAGACTCTATCATAATGCAATTCTTAAATGTGTTATTTTAGAAGTCATTCTCTAGATTCATTCAGATGGAAATTTTCTGTATCCCCAATCCTATGTGATAGCCTGTAGTCACGCATGGCTATGGAGCACTTGAAATAGGCTAGTATGACTGAGTAAATGAATTTAATGGAAATTAATTTATTAATTTAAGTCAATATATAACCACATACCTCATAGCTACCATTTTGGGCAGTGCAACTCTATTTAAAGAATCAGAAAGGTCATATTTATTTATTGTAATATGCATATTTTTACATTTATAAACAAGCCTATTATCTTTTCAGCATTTTTTCTTTCTTGCAATTTTTAAGTTTCTGGAGCTAATTTAAGCATTTTCTTGGGGAAATGAAAGATAAGTCTCAATGGCAATATAACCAGCACAAATGCCTCAGCATTGAAAACAAAGCAAAACAAAACACAGGGAAAAAGTCTCATAAATAAGGCCCACAACCCTAAATGTTTACCCATAAAACTGCTTTTGAGATTTGTTGTGGATTTTGTGATGTAAGTCCATAAAAGTGTAAAAATTATCCTCTTCTTTCCTTGAAGCCATTGGCAAATTGTGAGTTGCTGGTGACTTTTGTTGTTATCATTACAGGTTGAAACAATAGTGCCTCTTGAATTATTTTAGTGCAATGACTGTCTTTATTTTACACACTTTATTTTCTCAATATTGTCCAGTTGGCATTCAAGTTCAACAATCCAGTTTTTCTCTGACCAGATTTCAGGTTTTTTAAGACCCTGTTCCCATCTCAATGTACAATAAATAAACCAACCAACCAACAAATAAATAAAAAACCCAAAAATCCTGTATTAGAATAAGATTGTTAAATGCCTTAAGCCTATTCTTCTGGGCCATGACAATGTATTTACTTAATCACCTATTAGATATCATGTCCATGTCAGAAGGATCTTGAATAGCTATGAACTGATCTATACCCAGTGGAAAAAGTTCCCCAAGAGTTAGTAAATTAAACCACCTTTTTGATTTTGAGTTGACGGCCAACTCAATGGTCAGTTATACTTAGGTGTAGAAGCAGAATCTGGTCTTTATTATCTATTTTTCATTTCAGTCATGGCTAAAAATGTAGGCATTTGCATCATATAATAGCAATTTTAGGCAAACATCCAGCTTTAGTAATATGCATCAGTCTTTCAAGTTTTAAGTAAAATTACACATTATAATTTTAATTGGCATAATATTCCCAATAGTGAAATTGAATTACAATGTATTTTTTATTTCCATAGTTCCCTATATTAAGAGTGTATATAAACATACAGGTAATTATGCAGATACTTGAATCTAAAAATCTTATATTATTTTTAGCCTAAAATTTAATAAGCCATTATTAAGTTAATATCACTAAATAATCATATGGAGATAATTCCTATAATGCCTTGAAGATAATCACAAAAGTTTAGAATTTCAGAATGGTTCAGTCATATAATACATATCCTCAAATTCATAACTGAATATTCAGTTTCTGGCCTAAAGCTAGGGTGTTGTATATGTGGAGTTTATCACTTTTCTTAAATAACTGTGAGATTTTTTAATTAATATGTTCATGTCCTCTTTCATGGTTGATCTTTTTGGTCAGTAAAACGACTACTGAATTGGTTGTCCCGGAACTTGAGGCATTTGCTATTCAATTCCCGATTTCAATAATTTCTCAAGTAGCTTTTTAGAACTGCTTACCAAATTGTATTATCAGACAAAGAAGTTAATGATTTTAGTCCTCATGCAATAGTTTCCTTTCTACTGTATATTCAGTGAGCAACACAGATCTAGCTGATCAGAAATGGATGCTCAGTGAAGTGCGTTTAATTGCCACAAATTTTCTTGTTAATTTTATCCCAAATCCAAGTCTGTTAAACTAAAAATAACATATCAACTGACTGAGTTAAGCAGTCTGAACAAGAATACTCTGGTCAATGTTAACAGATGACCTTATAAATGCTATGGTCTGAATATTTGTGTTCCCCCTCTCCCCCAAATTCATATAGTGAATCCTAACACTTAAGGTGACAGTATCAGTAGGTGGGGCCTTTGGGAGGTGGTAAGCACATGACAGTGCAGCTCTCAGGATTAAAATGAGTTTCCTTACAAAGGGGCTCTAGAGAGATCTCCTGCTCCCTTCTACTATGTAAAGACACAGTGTGAAGTTGAGAAGTTGGGTCTGCAACCTGGACTCTTCAGCAGAACCCTACCATGTTAGCATCCTGATCTTGAAATTCCAGCCACCAAAACTCAGAGAAAAAAATTTCTAGTATTTATAAACCACCTAGTCAACAGTATTTTGTTAAAGCAGCCTGGACTAAGATAATTGATAAATTAATAAATAAGTTAATTAGTTAGTTAATTTAATAATGCTTATTTTTTTAATGTAAGATTTGGGGAAATAAAAGTGAACTTAGAGAAAAAGAGAGGGATGTGTAAAGTAAAGTTACAAAATTGTTCCCTTGTATGAGTGGTACCAGAAGGTAAAATTAATCTGTGAAACTCTTTACTTAGATGGCAGAATAACTGTTCTCTGTATATATTTCTTCTTAGGTGAGATAAATGTTATAACTTGATGATTTGAGGGAAAGAGAAAATTTATAAATGATATAAATGAATCCAGAATGCCTCCAGTCATTTTTAAATGATTTTTTCAACTCTTTTGCATAATTGCTAGCTTCTTGTTTCCACTTGTATTTTTTATCACTAATTTGGTGTTTACTAAAAATTTAAATCATCTGGGCATAACCTGCTGTTATGAAAGAACACTCATTTTCTATTTTAGTTTTTTCCTATATCTAGTTAAAGAGTAGAAAAGCTAAAAAGGATGTGCTTATGTCAGAAATATCCATAACATTAAGATTCCTAATTACCAACTGATGACATTTAGCTAAATTTTATTCAATGTAAATATTGGCAAGTTAATTATCAAAGTTCTCCAGTGTTGTGTTTTACTAGTGATTTGCCTATCACATTGAAATCTCGTCCACCTTTCAGGCTGAAAATATCCACTCACTCATATCTATCTAAACTTATTTTCTGTCTAAACTCTTCTTTGAAATATATATATTATAGTTAATATGCAAAACATACTTGGTTGATCTATGTTCTATTTAACATGTCCATTTTACTGAGACAAATCTTCCCCAGTCTTGCAGTTCCTCCTCCTGCTCAGACTGTTTCAGCTCTTACTGACCTTGCTTTCTTCTACACCTCTGTGGTATGAGGAAATATTTGATTTGTGTATGTATGTGAGTGCATGTCTTGCAAGGTCTGGATAATCCTAGAACAGCAATTAGTAAATGCTCCAAAAATAAAGGTACACACACACCCACATATTATAAATTATGTCAAGTAGAATTGTTCAGCATAATTATGACAGTATCTATGCATAACAACAATAGAGTTAACCTCTAACAGGAATGTTTTCGAAGTAATATTTTATAAACTTTCAGTTCATTTGGTTGTTTTTAACATATTGAGGAATTCTGTTTTTGTGACTAAATGAATAGTCTCTACATTTTCTCTAAAACTGCCATACTTTGAAAAAGTCTTTAGAAAGCTGAGGGTGTTTTCAGCTGAAAGGACATTGTGAAAATAATTTTATTTATTATAGATATAAAATACACACACATGTGTGCATTATTATTTGATCAAAGGGTTGGTCTATTAGTGGTGAAGTCCCTCTCGGTATTAAATATTAAAATTGAAAATGTAAACTCTGGTAATAATAAAAATTGTTACACATAGAAAATAAGTATGCTTAACAGAAAAGTAAAAGAATAAAAAATCATATTAAATACTCATTTCTCAAAAAAATGAGTTGGGATATTTAAATCTTTTAAGAGGTGCTAGAATTATTAGCAAACATTAAATTAGTAGCTTCAGTGTAATAAATGTTCTTTTCATTCCTTTCATTTTGGTTGTCTGCTAAAATTTTTGATCCTAGGCAAACTATTTGATGAATATATACTTTCTATGAGTAAGAACAGTTGCCCTTTATTGATGAAAGTGCTTGACACAAATTATAATATTTGATAATTATAAAATTTGATCATTTCTTGGGTACAACGGTTAGGGGAAATACCTAAACACCTTCTGAAATTCTGGGTTAATCTTGACCCTTTGTTGACATATTGGTAATTAATTCAGTGTGATTCAGCTTTTTATTTCTGATTGGTTTTCATTTTCCTTGATATTTTTCTTACTTTGTGTTGAGGCTTTTAAGCTTCATAACCAGGAGCTATTTCATCGTAGTGATTGCAGGCCTGATTTTGACAATTTCAGAAATGACAATTTTTCAATAAAATGGGTGAGCATGTCAATGGAAGAAGATAATTTGATAGTATATGTCAAATTTACAAAAAAAGTCAACCAGCTGTCCTTTGGCTACTCTGCTTTTCTATAAGAGATACTCAGATAATTTTGGTAGAAAGTCTGATTTCTTCCATGTTGAGGATTATTATGAAGATTATCTAAGATTTAACAGATAAAATAGACTGGTTTCTTTTTTTGCTTTTTTGTTTGTGGTGAGAAAAATACAACTGTAACTGAAGCTTAAACATAATGGTGTTAAAATTTTATTTTGCTTTCTAACTTATTTCCCAAAGGCTGCTTTAAAAAATCTATGGTTAGCTTTTACTGCAGACAGAATACTAGGTAGGTTATTTTGATTTAATAAAAAACAGAATCCAACAAAGCACATTATAGTTGGTGGAGCCCTTACAATGATGATGCAAATGTACATTAGGTAATTCCTCTAAAATGACTAGCTTCATTTAACCTATTTAAATAGCTGAGAAGATCTTGGATTAAGAGAAAAAAATGCAGATTCTGGCTGTAGTTAATAACTGTATTAGTAGAATAAGTGTTCTCATTAAAAGAAAAAACTGAGATAAAAGTAAAACCTAGATCTTATTTTATTTAGATCTCATAAACATCCCTCATCTGACTCAAAAAAGAATATCAGACAATGTTAATATTTAAATATTAAAAGACCTTATACACATTTAGTTAATAGTATCTTTTAGAGTATATGATCTCTTTAGCTCAGTGAACTTTGTACATTTTGACCATTTTCACTTTTCATCAAATTTGTCTGTTTTAATACAAATTTAAAACATGTTTAAATTGCACCATCAAATCAGAATATTGAAAAATTCATTCCAATTGTTTGTCTTTATAGTTTACTTTTTCCTGGTGAATTCCAAAAACTTTAAAATTTGAAAAATGAATACGAAATAGAGAATATGATTTAGTTGCCTTCTCAAGGAATATTAAGTAAAACAATCGAAATGAAACAACTAGTACTGTGCTTGATATTGGTAATAAATGCATATTATGCTAATAAATGCATAATATTTCTGAAGTGGAATTTGAAATTTGAAAATGATAGATAAAATCTACCACAAAATACATTAATCCTTTCAACCTAATTGTTATTTCATGCTTAAACTGTTTTCTTATTTTACATTCCAAAGTCTTTGGTAGAGTCATTATTCTGGGAGGAAAAACAATTCCTTCCTTTAAAGTGGTATATTAATGAATATACGTACACTTAATAGAGAATTAAAGTTTTGTACCTTCAAAAAGTGAAAGTTCTAAGGAAATATACACTCTTTTGGAAAAAGTTGTTAACAATACAGGATTACTTATTTTAATTATGTGCAGTCTATTCTGTCGGAATGTAGTTTTTTGGGGTACATGTGCTTTATGTTGTCAATTTTAATGTAATCCATCTGTGTAGTTGATAGTGTGATTTAAAACAAGCCAATTGATGTTTCCTTTGTTCAAAATTAAGAGAGAAACTTTGGGCGGAACCTTTTGTATTGGGAAAGGTTTTGTCTTGAGTTTGATTCCAACTTATAGTCTAATTTTCCACCTAAAACAGAATCATCCTTTGAATCATGGTTTCATCTATCTTCTACAATATGTATATTATGTACAATATGTATATTATATACATACATATATATATGCACATATATATATTGAACATATGTATATTATATATCATTTTTAAACTTAGATGTTTAAAAAACTTACTGTTACATAAAAAATAGCTCATTTCTGAATTCCTGTGATGATCTGTACTATTGTTTAGTTTGATCACACTACAGAAATAACTTTTGAGTGAATAATCATTTTTTTTTCCAGAAGTATTTAAGTGATAGGATGTAAAGGGTAAAAAGCATTGCCATGTCAGAAGATTTTTAGGCAGGTACATGGTACAAGAGATATAAGACTAGAGAAGATGAGTGAATACCAACAGAAATTAGGATAAAACATTTACTGTTAATAAATAAAAAGTCCAAATACAATTCCATGTAATTCTACATGTTTTTTTCATTTTGGGATCATTGTCAACTAAAAACATAGTGTGATACAAAAATTAAATGTCTGTTATATTACATATTGTGTTGTTTTGTGTGTGTGTGTGTGTGTAGAGAAAGACAGAGGGAAGACTCTATTGTGATATAATATGATGCCATAACCTGAAGTTTAAGGTCTGGTTAGTGGAGGTCCAGAAAAGTCTGAGATGAAAGGAAGTAAAGAACATGACAAAAACTGGGACAACAGGGAGCCCTTCTTTCTGACAAGAAAGATCTATCTTCAACTGTGTTAGCATGAGTAATTACGGATTCTCTGAGCTAAGGAGCACAAAAGAATGTAGAATGGTAAAGCAGCAATGCTGAACTACCTGCAAATAGGTGAAATTTTAGTACAAAGGAAGGAGTCTGGCATTGAATCATTCCACCAGGAACATGGTGCCAGGCACTAAGTGAAATGATTAGGCCCCTTCACTGATGATTTTGAGCTGAAGGTGAGGAAAGCCAAAAGCAATTAAGTCTAGAAATACGGCTTCAAGTTCTGTTTTCATCTTGTATCTAAAACTGTTATAGCGTTTGTGTTTGTGGATGTGTGGGTGTGAGTGTGTACACATTTAAGATGAGATTATTTACATATGTTAATGTTAGGAATGTTAAGTAGAAAGACAGATAAGGGGGAGATAATGTTCAAAGAAAAACCCTCCCAAATTCTATCCAGCTAGGGGGTCCCATGTGAAGACAATAAAGGGTTGCACGGAAATAACTTCCTTGCCTGTTGGGACCAGGCCAGACTGGTCCTGACCCGATCCCAGTGTGGTACAATTGAACAAAACTAAGAATTTCCCAAATAGGAAAAGATATCCCCACTGAGAGGGATGGCTATATAGATGGACCTGTCAATCAAATGACCCCACGTTGTCAAAGAGGAACCTCCTAGACAAATAAATCACACAGGCCTCCCGCCTAACAGATAGAGGCTTTTTTCTACCTTGACTTTGGCTCACTCCTTCCTCAGAGTGCATTCAAATAAAACTTTTGCTCTGCTTCGTTATTGTGTCTCTGCCTTTCAGTTCCTTGTTGCGGTGGGGACAAGGACCGAGAAGAGCAAACTCAGGCCAGTAACGTTAATACATGTCATTTTTCAAAACTTACATTAATAAAAATTTCTATGTGGTGTATTTAAGATATGTCTTCATTCTCAGAAGATTCATTGCCTTTTTCTTATTAAGGACTTAAAGATATAAACAAATAAACAAAACATTCCAGCAATTCTTTTGGGACTCCTCAAAGTATAACAACTCCAAACTACCTGCATCTTTGATTTAAAAGTATTGTTGAGTTTTCAAAGTGAAAAAGAAGAATTAAAAAATAAATTACATGTAAGAAAAATTTATGGAGTACAGTGAAATCAATATTGAAATGGTCTAATAATTAAATGATTTAAACTCACAATTAATATCTGTGATAAAAACTTCTTTAGAACAAGGGTAAAATATTCAGAGAGTCAATCCGTTAATGCAGAGTTAATTTTATGAGAAACACATATATTACTTAATTATTTTTCAACAATGTGTTATGAGGTTAGGTACCATTTTTATCCTCACTTTACACAGGAAAAAAGTCTGGCCCAGTAAAATGACCTAAGTGAGAAACTCAGAAAAGCAAGATATATATTCTAGATTTTGATGTAGACCTGTTTCATATAAACAATAAGGATGTACTCTTAAAAAAACATTTACAACTATATTACATGCTTGGAAGTTAATAGGCAAAACATACTTGATAGAGCCTATAGTCCAATGGCTTGCTTCAATTTCAGTGGAAACAAAATTCAGTCTATAGACTATTGCAGAAAGAACACACACCTAATTTCATCTTACAGATAATGGAAGGTATTTTGGAGTATGGGAATCCTAAGCTGGATTTTAGATTAAAGAGTAGAAATAACTTGTTAAAAATGTTAAAAAGCATGAAATCTGGAACCACACTGCCTGGTCTATATTCCATCTCCCCATTTCATAAGCAGAATAAGTTAATTAGTAAAAATGGTCCTCGGTTTCCTTACATATAAAATAGAGATAATAATAGTGTATCTTTCATAGATATGTTGTTAGATTTAAATGCATTTACATATGCATATTGCTTAGAACTGGGCCTGATGTAGAGATAAAAAAGCTATGGAAGTGGTTTATATTATTTAATATTATTATTATTATTTATTCAGGACATGACGTGCACCAACACACAGCACATGCTCTCAAACGCCTAAGTGAAGTCAAGGAGGTAAGAAACAACATGGTATGTTTATGGATCCATGAGAAATTCAGTGCCTGGGGTACAGAGGGGTAAGAGGGCTAAAGGAGAGGTGGCAGAGGCCCAGTCACACAGTGACTTAAATGTGATGCCAAAGGGGTCAACTTTGTAATAAGGAACCACTGAAAAATCTCAAACTCTGAAACTGGCCTCTTTTATGATTTTACATATCACCCTGAGGAGAGACGATTTTTGCATAGCATACCCAGAGATTGGGATATGTAGGGGGCTACTGTAACTGTCCAGATGAGGAATGATGAGGATTTAAATTCAATAGTATCAGATATGAATAAAAAGGGGTGAACAAATTTTAGAAACAAACAACTATTTGAGTGATTTGGTGGATGCAAAGAATTGAAAATTCCTTTAAGCTTTTGGTTGCACTGACTGAAATCAATCATGTAAAAAATAAGTAAATAATAAAATTAAATAAAAAGGGCACAACAGGATCCAAATTCAGTTTAACATCTGATGGGGTTGAGATTCTTGCCTGGCACAAATGAGGATGTCCAGTAGAAATCTGAATAACATATACCAGCGAAGCTGTACGTATATTTAACCAATCACAGAGCTCTAGATTTTTGTTTCATGGTTTTTTCAACTTCTATAATTGTAGAATATGAGCTGCCACAAGGGGAATTCCTCAGGCTGTAAAATTTCTATTATGATTTTTTTCAGTTATTGTTATATGATTGGTGCCAAACTCTAATTTATATTACGGAAACTCTTGATTTTCCATGAAAATAAATAAACCAAAAATATGCAAACACCACTTCAGAATAAACATTTTTGTTTGACCATTCAGTGAACTTTTAGTAAATGTGTGTTTATTCAATTTGGGGACAGATGAACATAGAAATAAAGAAATTAATCTTAACTTGTTACTAGAAGAATTCTTTCTCCAACTTAAAATTTCTCCAACTCCCCATTGTAATTTAGTAAAATAAACAATCAACTCTTCTGGTCCTAATCTTTTTTATTCTTTCCATTACTAATGAAAATGGAAACTCAGGATTATGTTTTGGTTACTAATTACTTGCTGTAATTTATATTGTGTGACTATTTTAGGATTCAACTTGAATTCAAAAAACCATGTAAAATGAATAGGGTCAGCTTTTCTTCAACAGCTCTCTGCATTCTTATTTTTTTTATGTTACTTTTTTTCTCCTTGCAATCAAATCTCAAAGAATTTGGCAAGGGCTAAAATCTCTGTACTGTGTTCTTTGACCTTTTATTTATTAAAATGCTCTGGATACAGAGTAATTTACTTTGCAAATATTTATTGTTTCACCCAACTTGAAATAGGAACTGCAAGCACTTTGATAAATGCATCCGGAGATTGTCTGGCTTCTCCAAACCTTCTGGAATTACTTTTATCCCTTACTGAAATGGTATCCTGCAATTTTCTGCTAGTGTGTCTGTAGGGAAATCGCAGCTAATATTCCTATGAATTGTATTGCTGCAGCAACACCTCTATTTTCCTCTGTTGGTGGAGGTATAATGTTGTCAGAAAAATATAACCCTCAGTATCCCTGGCCCTTTTGCATCTCTTGCCTCTCGATTGTGCATTACAGGTCAAAATGAATAAGGCTGGGGGCTGTGAATGGTCAGGAGAACAGGTCTCTCTTACTGGGACCCTTGCCACAGGATAGTTCTGTATGGGCTGAGTCTGTTCTCCTCTTCTTGTCCCTACCGCACCAAAGAAGTGAAAGGCAGAGACACAGTAGCGAAGCGGAGTGAAAGGTGTATTTGAATGCACTCCAAGGGAGGAGCCGGCCAGAGTCACGGCAGACAAAGGCTCAGATCTGTTAGGCGGGAGGCCTGTGTATCACATTCTGGCTAGGAGATGATGACTCTTTCACTGAGAAGGTGGGGCTACTTGATTGATGGGTCCACCTGGACAGCCGTCCCTCTCAGTGCACATGTCCTTTTCTATCATGGGTTGTTCTATCAAGGGTTTGGGTAGCCCTTAGTTTTGTTCGGTTGCTCCCACATTGGGATCAGGTTGTGACCAGTTTAGCCTGGTTCCAATAGGCAAAGAAGTTCTCTTCCTGCAAAGCCTTTGTTGTCTTCACGGGGGACCCCCACCTGGCAGTTTAGGCTGTTTTTTCCTTTAATTTCATCTTTTCCTTTCCCCCTGCTGCTCATGTCTATCTTTTTACCTACCTAACAGTTCTTTGCCATTATTATGATTAAAGCCACTTCTCCTTAACCAGGTACTCCATTTATCATAACACTTCCTTAACTGCATATGACTCACAGTTACGTGGACCTGTTTTTCTGTAAGATACTGCCTTAGATACAAAGCTCTCTCTTCTATCAGTATAAATCGAAAAGATTTAGTTTAGCTTTAAATCATATTTGAGAAAAATACAAATGCAATGGAATTACATATGTCACTGTTAGGCTGGGAAAAACAGTAATAGGTGAAGCCTTCTATGGGAATATACAGAGTCAAGTTAAAGGTAAATGTTAGTTGACTTGGTGAAGTCATGAATTTTTCTAACAAATGCACCAAATCCACTGGCTGGCTTCAGTATCAAGGGAAGTTTTGTCTGACAGCTGCCTGATCCTTTCCATTATGAAGTCTACCATGCTGTTTATTCTTTTATTCAACAGATATTTATTAAGGGCCCACAAATCATTAGGCATTTTCTAAGCTTTAGAGATTTACCAGTGAACAGGAACACAGAAAGTGCCTGCTCTCATGGGAACTGCATTCTAATGGAACAAAAGACCATGAAGAACAATGAATTTAATGCACAAGTATTGAGAAGGAAAAGTAATACATCAGCGTAAGTGGTCGGAGAGTGTCAGGAATGTATTATTTTAAACATACTAGTTGGGTCATGTCTCTCTAACTTGGTAACAGCAGAGACATAATGAAGTGAGCAGGTAACTCCTGAATGTATCCAAAAGAATAGTCCAGGCAGAGACAACAAAAATAGCAAAAATTCTCAGGCAGAATTATAGGAATAATTGGTGTGTTCCAGAAACAGCAGGAAGATCAAGCAGCTGTAGTTAACTGAGGAGGAGAGGTCAGAGAAGGAGAAGGAGAAAAGAGCATCCATGCTTAGAAGCCAAGAGGAAGGCTTTGGTTTTCACTGAAGGAAGTGGGAATCCATGGGATTTTAACAAGGGGACATGAGAAAACTTCAGCTTTTAGAAGCTCCCTCTGGCTAATGTTACAATTAGCAAGACCACAATTTCAGCCTTAGTTTTGGTTTGTACCTGGGGTATGCCCAGATGCCACAAAGTACTATCACATCACCAGGTCAGCATGCTGAAGCTACAGATTATTCAAAAATTTATTTTGTTATTATTATTTTAATTTTCAGAATTAGGTTTTTATTTTAAGATCTTAAGCTGGATAATATGAGAGGCATTAATTATTTCACCATGGACTAAGTATCTGTATATTTACATGTCAGATCACTTCTCAGGTTGGTACACATCTACTTTCCCAGGTCACATTTATGGCAGCCTCTTGGAAAATCTACAGCATGGTGCCAGAGCCCTGTGACAACCACATGTGTTATTCTTCCCTTTAGTTCCCTGATTGTATATTGTATTATAAGCTGTTTTGTGTGTGTGTGTGTGTGTGTGTGTGTGTGTGTGTGTGTGTGTGTGTGTATGTGTGTGTGTCTTATATTTAAACAACTGGTACATTAAAATCAATGAAAACCAGAAAGGGAGGCAGGAAATATTTGAGAAGGCCGTACAAAATTTTCCATAATTATAAGTCATCCTTCTTTACATTTTATATGTCTGTAAAATAACAGGAAGAAAACTTCTCCTCAGAGTCCAAAATTAGTTTAAAAATTATTGCACATGTCATTATGGCTCAGAATCTCTGTCCTGTGATAAGACATAGAAAAGAAACAAACTCTCCAACTCAAACACCAGCCCCTTTTCCTCTCAGCTGAGGTGAAGAGTAAATATTTCTACAGAGGCTTGCTTCTGAGCTACTGGCAAAACTTCAAGGTGTCATCTAATTATCAAGAAAAACAGGCCAGCTCCTATGTCAGAGACTTGGAATTTTCAGGAAAAACCACTTTCAATAGAATGTGAGGATTGTTGTGGGAAAAACTGTTAGTTCCCACTCAGTATTTGCCTCCCATTTTTCTGCAGAAACTAAAAATTGTACCTGGGCACACGGCAGCGGACTGGAAGACTATACCCTTCAGCCTTCCTTGCAACAGGTGTGGCCACACAAAGTGCTGGCAGTGGAGTATCAGACACATTGATGAGTAGGCATTTCAGGTTTCATTTCTAGTAGAACAGCTTTTCATCCTTTGCCGTCTTCCTCCATCTTTCTTGTAAGAGTGCAAGTATGGCAATGAATAACCTTGGACCACATACATGAGGGCTGTGCCATGAAAATGGCAGAAAATACAAGGGCCTGTGTCCACGACACCATGATGCTAGCCTGTAATTCTTGGGTAGAGTACTCTCCCAATTGTTGCATTAGAGGAAAATCAACTTGCATCACAGTTGAGCCACTTTGGCTTTGGGTCTTTATTAGAGCAGCACGTGTGCCATATCTTAAAAATAAAAACTAGTATCTAATAAATGAATCCACCCTTGCAATACAAACAACTACTACTATCGACAAGCAAACTTTATGTCTGGGAAGCTCAGACAACTATTTCAACTTTAAATCCCACATTAAGAAAGCTTTACTACCTTCTTAGTATTATCAGCTGACCTTCCCAAGATGAAAGCCTTTTCAGTTTTCTAAGGTGTTAGCTACATTCTGTACTTAAAAAAAAAATGCATATATTGACATTATTGTCTATAAAAATTTGATCCCAACCAATCATATATTTTCTCTTACTTATTTGTATTTAGAACTTGTAATTGTGTCAGAAACTTGACTTTGGTTTGACTCAACTGTTTTTAAAAACCTTGATTGCAAGTCTTTGATCAAAGAAGAGTTCTTTCCTGCTGTTTTTCCTTCTCCTTTAATCTTTAGAGCATAGCCCTAAGTTTTGGCATGGACAAAAGGATTTTAAAACATTAATTTTAAAAACGTTTTTTAAACTTTCTAAAAGTAATGCTATTATTCCAGTTTCCTGGGCATGATTCCACTCCACTGTGGTTGCTCTCAGGAAAAGTCCTATGTAATGGGCCCTGCTGATCTCGGTTTCATATTCCATCATTTGCTCCTGTCAGCAGTTTGTTAACTCTGGTTTTCTTTCTTTACCTAATCAACACCTCCAAACACACACACACACACACACACACACACACACACACACACATTTTATCCCCTCTGCTTTGGATAGTGTGTGTGAGTGCACAATTGCAGCAACCAGAATCTGGAGACAGGGTACTGTGTGTTTTGGTCTTTCTTATTTTTCCTGCACAGCTTCTGTAGTACTTGACAGAGTAAATTCCAATAAACATTTGCTAAATTTAATTATAATTAGACTGGAGAGACTTCAGCTAATAAAAATCACCAAGCTTTTCTGAGTGAATTTTGGATCAATGTTCAATCAGAAGAAATTAATTTTGTGTATCAAAATGTACTGTTTCAGATACAAAATACCTAAATGTCAAGTTATTCGTATGTGAAGATGTCATTATCTAGAATCATTTTGTTGAATTAATTATCTTAAAAAATATGGGTTTTTAGGTGAAGACAAATACTAAGTGTGCTAAATAATGAGCCCTAAAGAAAGTGAAAGTTATTTTATACAGTTGACCTGAACAACACAGGTTTGAACACAGGTCCAATTATCCATGGATTTTTTTTTCCAATAAATATACTAGAAAATGCATTGGAGATTTGCAACAACTTGAAAAACCATTTCCTTTCTCTATCTTTATTGTAAGAGTGCAGTATGTAATACATATAACAAACAAAAATATGTAATAATCGACTGTTTACATCGTCAGTAAAGCTTGTCAAACGGTAGGCCATTAGTTCAGTTTTTGGGTAGTCAAAAGTTATACGTGGATTTTCACCTATGTGTGTGTGTGTGTGGAGGCAGTTCAGTGCCTCTAACTCCTGTGTTGTTCAAGGGTCAACTATAGTTTTTTACAGCCTGCCTGCCCATGGGACAGTTCTGAATGAACTGCCATGCTTGGCCTCATGGGGTTAGGGTCTAGGTGAGATTCAAGATACTTCTATCCTTGTGGGGCTGGAGCAGCTACATAAGGTTTATTTCAGGGCTAGTTAAGACCAGGGTATTAAACCTTTTCACCTACAGAAGCTCCTGAAAGAGGATTTCAAATTGTCCAGTTTTCTGAGAGTCTTCATATTATAAATTTAGACATGAATGGAGTGTTAAAAAAAAAGAACTCTGATCTGGACTTTTTGCTACCTGACTTATCAGGGCCTAAATATGTGTTCAGTTCAACAACATTAGGAAATGAGTGATCTTATAAGGATAGAATGATTTGCATTTTCACTTTCTGAATGCAAAACATATACTTTATTGTTGAAGAGCCAGCTCTGTATACGAGCTGAATAAGTTTCATCTTTCCACCAATACCCTTCTCCCACCTCCTGATGCTTCTTTCAGAGGGACCTCAGAGCTTCCAGGTTGCCTTTGTAATCACGTTAATTTCATTCAACAAATGGTCATGGAATATTTATCATATGCTGGGCACCCCACTAATCTCTAAAGATAAACTATACATAATCCTGCTGTCATGAAGTTTATAGTAAATATAGTAGGGGAGATAAGCAATACACAGATACTTACGCAGAATAATTAATCAAATAATCTACTCCCCTAAAAAGTATAAATTACAAACTATGAGACATGCTGTGAGAAGTAACTATGTATATAAATGGGGAAGTGTTATGCTTCAAGAAAAGGAAGAACAGACACAAAGGTTAAGAGGTAGGAAAGTGCTCTGTGAGTTTTGAGAAAGTGGAAAAATCCAAGTATGGCTGGAGTATGGGTATGATAGGAGGGGAATCAATAACTCCCCTCCAGGGAAGGACTTTCCCCAGCTGTCAGCTCCTCCAGGATCTGTCAGAGCTGCAGAGATCTACTTTGCCAGAGTTCATGCCCTTAAACCATGGTCATGCCAGGAACGATATAAAGGCAAGAGGCTTGACAACTCTGATGGGCAAAACTCATGCTGGAGCTTCTCACTGGCTTAGCTGAGGCTTTCTTGGGCATACACTGAAGTTTGACTTCTTCTTAGGTTCTATACTGCTTTCTACTCTTTTCCTTTCACAGATGCCGGTATTTATTTCTAAACGTATGTACAACAACTTAGTACCAGTGTCTGCTTCTGGAAAATCCTGGAGGGAAGTATGACATGTGCCTGGAGAGGTGAGCAGGAGCCAGGTAATGGAAGTCTTTGTTCTGACTGGGTCTTTATTCTCAGAGCCATTGATAGCCATCTAAGGGTTTTAGGCAGACAAAGGATACAATTTGATTTACATATTTAAAGGTTGATTGTGGTTGCTTTATAGGTTCAGTTGGAAGAGAAGAATAGGTGGTAGAGAAGGGATAAATTATGATCTCTGCATTGGATGTATGGAGGTGCCTTTGTGACATCCAAGTAGAGATCTTTGATGAGAATTGGATCTATTGGTCTGAAGTCCAGAGAAGTCCAGGTTAGAGATTAGCAAAGTACCTGCACTCCCAGAATACTTAGCTGCCAACTTCAACTAAAGTCAGAAAACAAAAATTTAAAATGAGCAGCAGGATAGAAGAGAAAAAATGGTAGGACAGAGGTGCCGTCCATCTCTGCGATGGAACCCACCCTCTTTTACAGCTTCCTTCCTCACTTCACCTGTGAACTCACAAACTCTCCACAATTAAGTTTCAAGACTTTTTTAATGTAGAAAAGGGGCCTAATGCGAGAGGTGGAACAAGGTGAGCTAATAGCCATTTCTGTAAGCAAGGATTATTGCAAATAAGGAAATCATGTTAATTGGATATTGGTTATTTGGGGAACTTCTTTTGTAAATAAATTCTTAAATCAGAAGCCAAAACCAACATTCAAGATGCCTTTGGAAGTACATACAGTTTGACAACACAGGGGTCAGAGGCACCAACCCTTTGCACAGATGAAAATCTTTGTATATAACTTTTAACTCCCCTCCAAATTTAGCTAGTAATAGCCTGCTTTTGACTAGAAGCCTTACTGATTACAGTCAATTATCACATATTTTGTATATTATATGTATTACATACTGTATTCTTATAATAAACTAGAGAAAAGAAAATGGTTTTTCAAATTGTTGCATATCTCCAAAATTTTTTTCCAATATATTTATTGAAAACATTTACATGTATGGGGATCTGCAAGTTCAAACCCCATGTTGTTCAAAGGTCAATTATATAAAAGCTCTAGTATAATTATTTTGTGTTTCACTCCTGATTTAGATGTATTCATTAAAAAAGTTGATAATACATTACATACTCTGACATAGCATAAGAATTTCCATAGCTTAACTAATGGACAGATTCAAATTATTTTTGCATACAATTATATAAACATACATAATGCCATCATCATAGAATTTGTGATTTAGGAGGAAACAATGAGATTCATTCCTTTAATCATATTAATGAAGAAATTAAGGCTTAGAAAGGATTACTGATAGTCCAAAAGCAAATATACACATGGATAAGAGCCAAAGTTTGAAAAAAATTACCTATCATTTATTGAGCATGTACTATATGCCAGGCACCATATTAGACGCATTCTAAGGACACAGTTTACTATTTTAGTATTAAGCTCTTAAGTTATTAAGCAAGGGCTCCAGAGCAAAACTGCATGTCTTAATCCTGGTTATTCTATCTGATAACTGTGTGACTTTGGACAGGTTATTCACCCTTTTTATGTCTCGGTTATCTCCTCTGTAAAATAGGATGTATATTAGTATTTTACTCACTGTGTTAGTGTTGGGATTAAATAGGTGAATACATGTGATATATTTAGACATTTATATAGTATATCTCACACAATAAGCCTTAGATGATTATTAGCTATTTATGTTAAAAACAATTGAACATATTGTGTCTGTATTTTATATATGACTACTGTGGCTCTGAAGGGTTAAATTACTTAAAATCACAAAATGTGTTCATGTTTCAGCTGGAATTCAAATGACGTTTTGACTTAAAAGCTTTTTTTCCACTGTATTCAGCAACAATTCCCAGTACTCCTTAAACTATTTTCACTTGAAGTGTCTTTTGACCTGTATTATGCAGTTAATAGCTTTTGTTTTTATGGCAAATAGCTTAAATACAATAGTCAAATATGGAATAAAATATGATGCTGAATATCTGTATTTTTCAAACTTCCAAAGGTAATCTTATCCCACCAAATGTTTATTTTCTTTGCAGCAAAATACCACAAAGAAGGTTTTATTGCCTTTGATTGCAATTACTCTGTGGTTTTCTAGTGCTGTATATTATTATTCCTAATATAGAGAGATTTTGCTCTTAGGATTTTTATAATGTTAACTGGAATGTTTTTCTGTTAAAATCACTTGGTCTACATTCTTTGATGTCCCAGCATTTGGTTCAGTAACTTTTCTTACATCAATAAGACTTTGATAGTTTGAGAAATATTTATTGCCTAAAATGTGCTACTGTACATTTGATGTTTTCTGTTTTTATTTTGTATTACTATTGTAGAAATATACATGAAAACAAAAGTTAAAAATCAATATACAATATATGTTAACAAAAGGATCAAGTACTTAAAAATGAATCCCCCTTTTGGGTCGGTATAGCAAATATAAAAAATTGCCAAGTTTTGTTGATTATAACATAAGGAGCTCATGAATTATTTAGTACAAAGAGCAAGAAATATACCGTGGGCATAATTTTATTATGTTGAAGACATTTCATGAATTTTATGATTGTATTTGAATTTAAGTATATCTAAACACAGGCATTATTTCAAGATACAGCTTCATAAGTGAAGGCACGCAGTTGGATGGCAAAACCAAGAGTACGACTGCCAGATCACTTTTTTAAGAGTTGATGGGAAGAACTGAACCTACTCTGGGAGTTCATCATTCATAAAATGAGGAGGCAATAAAAGGTTACTTCTTAAGTTTTTTCTTTTATATCTCTGAAGAAAAATATGGTCACGGTGAAGTAATAGCATATTACAAAATGAAAAATGAGTTCTCAAATTCATTTCTATTTTAATTTTCACTTAGAAAGATCAAAGCAGTTTTTAATATTGAAATTAAGTTGGTTAGCTTGAAACATATTTTTCTTTTTTCCCATTCATTATGTTATTAGCAATGAGAGAAGACAGTAAATAATTATTTTAAAATCTTTAAATGTTATTTTTTGAGCATTTGAGAGATGGTAAACTAGCAGTGCTAACATATTTAAAATCTAGCATGCTCACCATATCATTGACACATATACTTGAAAATTTCATATAGATTGTGTGCATTCTAACCATATTACCTGAAAATAAAGTTTTATAAAGGATTAGCATCATCATGAGTTTATGTTTTTCAAAAATATTAATAGTAAAAGTATTTTTATAATGAAGCACTCAAAAACTAGAAAGCTAAAAATATCTAAAGGAAATTTATAAAATGATGCATTATTGTAAAAGGGATCTTCAAGACAAAATATATTGGGAGATCATCTATTATGTTAACAAGTATAAATTATTCTGGGTTCTAATGTCATTTATAATATAATCCCAGTTTCTTATTCAGCTTTCTTGCTTCTGTTTCCTCAGTAAACCTCCTTCTATTGTCCATTTCTTTCAGTCCCATTGCCATCACAGGGTTGGCATGCTGGGGTAAACTGAATAATGGCCCCCAAATCCTGGGGATTAGATTTTTAACTTCCAAAATCTCTAAATGTTACCTTTATGGAAAGATCTTTAAAAATATAATTAAGGATCTTGAGATGGAGAGGTTATGTTGGATTATTTGGGTGGGCCCTAACTGCAATCACGAGGGCAGAGAGAGACTGAACATGAACAGAAGAGAAATCAGTGTGACCATGGAGGCGGAAACTGTAGTGATCTGGCCACACAACCAAGGATGCCAGCAGCCCTGGATGGTACCAGAGGCAAGAAATGGGTGGTCTTTTAGGGCCCCTGAGGGAGGGCAGCCCTGCTGACACCTTTTGGCCCAGGTACACATGTTGGACTTCAGATGAAAAGAACTATGAGAGAATAAATTTCTGTTGGTGTAAGCCATCTGGATGGTGGTGATTTGTTAGAGCAGCCACAGGAAATGAATATACATGCTTACTACTATTCCTTTATTGCCTTATTTAGGAGTCCATCCCAATTCTCCTTGACCTAGTCAAATTATGTCTGTTCTGCAAGTATCATTCATCCTGGTTTTCATATATACCATAAACTTTCTCCTGCTGCACCAGCCCTCACTGATTTCCTCATCCCGAAAAACTTTTCTAATGACACAAATTAGCCCTTAGTTCAGTCTTGTAATTGATTGTTTAATTGATTTTTTTCACCAATTTCTTTCTCAAATTTTATTGCACTTGCCTTCATCTTATAATAATTGATTATTTCTACAGAGCTCATGGTTCCTACAATGTTGATCACATATAAACTATTCAATATACTACATCCCAATGCCAATATACTATATCCTGAAGACTTTATACCTTTGTATTATTCTTTTAATATTCTCTTCTGTCCATGCATATTTTTCTCTTCATCACTGTGAATCTCTTTGTGTTATCCTTCTAATCTTCTATTTAAATGGCAAGGTTCATTTTCTTTTTTGATGAAAAATCATTTTTGTGGGTTTGGAATGCCAGGTTTGAATCCAAATTCTCAATTATGTTATCAAGTATAAATTACTCTGGGTTTTTATCCCTTTAGTTTTCTATTTATATGGCAAACTTTGTTTTCTTTTTTGATGAAAAATCATTTTTGTGGGTTTTGAATACCAGGTTTGAATCCAAATTCTCAACACTGACAAACTGTTCAATGATGAAAAGGTCATGCATAGTCAGGAGAATACACATTTGGACGGGTATCCACTCTTTTTTGATTGCCAACATATAGCTGGCATTTAGGAGATGGAAGCTGTGGCCATATAATAATAATACTTGTAAGTGAACCATAGGCTTTATTCCCAGTTAGCTCTTTTATGTACAAAGACATGGCTAGAGACAAAAGAACAGGTTTGAGCATGGCTCCCTACACATGTTCTCACTGGTGAAACCATGAGGACTGTAACCCTGACTACTTTGGAGCCTCAGTTTCTAAGACAAAGAGACTGAAGGAAATTAAATGTGGTTGTTTGTGAAGTGTAACAATTACACACAAAGGAAGCTCATCCTGTTCTAAGGGGAACAAAACTACTCATTAATCAGATCTTTGATAGAAGAACAGAGCCTTTTGAATAATTTAACAGTCCCAATTGGCCAACTGTTCAAAGAGAAAAAGAAATTGACTTGACTGAATGACATCATTTTGACAAGAGACAGAAATTTGTTCTCTGGATATTATATAGCATACTTACTTGGCAGATTTTCTCTTTATCTGATAGTGAGTTTGGTATCATACAAATATAATAAACCATGAATATATGTGTGCACACAATCGACTTACCCACACATGACACACACTTATAACGTGAAGCTTGTAAAGAAATGATCAGTGACCAACTTCATGAAACTTAATCATTGCTTGATAGGTAGGGAATAAGGGTTTACCTCTCTTTTCCTTAATAATCCCCATTGTTCAATCTTGATTGAAAAGTACTTAAAAGCATAAGTAAAAACAAACGAAGAGAAGGCCAAAGCCAAATCCTGTAGAGGCTTCAGGGAAACAATGGGACAAAGGGGTGTGTTGCTTAGCAGGGGTCCTTTGTGGAGGATACAAATAAAAATCTTGAGAGGAAGTCGCACTTCTTCAGATTTTGCATTTAACCTAGAGAAAATGGTTTGCATGACAGCGTCATGGTAAAGCAAAGAAGTCAAAGATTTAGAAAGAATTATTTTCAAATACTACAGGCACAAATGATACACATGCTGCAAAATTAATGTCTCTCTCCACAGAAGTTATTTTGATAGCTCCCAACCAAAGGCCCACCACCCTGTTTTTGTCAGGTGTTTAGAATTTCTCACCTGGTCTTTTCCATTTCTGAATTGTTTGCAATTTTCTGCTGCAATAGCTATATCCACAATGTTAAAAAGTAAAATACATTTACTGAAAATTTTATATATAAGTGTATACTAGAATTATTGATTTAAATTCATTACACAGCGACCAGAAAAGATAATTTAGCACAGTATGTTGTTCTTACTTCAGAAATAATTTTCCTCCAATTAGCCTCTCTATCTTTTCCTTCTATTTGTTTTCATTGTTGCTGCATGCATATAAACTTCTTATTTGGTTCATTGTTGCTGCATGCATATAAACTTCTTATTTGGTTCAGAAATTTGGTAGTTCTGGTTGTCAATAGCTGACCCACCCCTTCCACTTTTGTAAGTGAGCCTCAGACATAAACCAGTTCATATCATCAACTTTACTTCATTGAACACACTGGTGAGTCTCACAACCCTGGGTCCTTTCTTTCAGGAATATATTGCTTTTGCTAAGCAATATATATGTTATCTCCTATTTCAGACCCCTTGCCTCTGCACATCAACACCCAGAGTTCATCTTATCAGAGAAGTCAACAAGGAAGTGGAAAATGTAGTTTAAATAGTAGGAAAACACAATTTTCATTTTTAAATGAAATGCATGAGGTTGGCCTGGCTGGGCATAAAAATTTAAAATACCTCTCTTTACTCATGCTAGATATCCCCAAGTCAGATATCCCCAAGGCAGATATCCCCAAGTCAGATAACTTGGCTTTCGTGGATTTCCTAAATTGGAAGAGAATTCTTTCTGGGGTCTTAGACGAAGCATAGGAATTATGATAATGACTTTAACCTTTCAAGACTAAGTCACCATTTTATTTCTGAAGATTTTCACGTGGTAGAAGCACCAAAGCAGAGAGGTTTCCAAGCTGTCATTTTTGTCTGTTTGCTTTAGTGAAGACAGGGTGCAATTGCAAAGCTGCCCTTCTTGCGGCAATTGATCACTTTTCCAACTTTATGTATAAACAGAAAATGAGAGTATAAGACCGAGATATTCAAGTACTTGGCCTCATTGTTTACTGGGACACGGGGTTTTTCACAAGCGTCTTCCTCTGTGAAGCTGTGCCATCTGCTTTAGAGTACAGTATTTATAATTTATAGACTAAATGTTCCTTGTTTACCCACCATAAGTAAAATATTAATGGGTTACTGTTTTGTTTTTACTCCCTCCACAACTCCTCAGCCACACCAGGGGGGAGAAAGAGGAAGGCGGATCAGCAACTCCCAGTGACGGTCAGTTTCTCCTTAAATCCCTCAAGGGCAGACGGAGAAGAGTTTTTAAGGCACAGTGTTTCATCCTAAATTTCCTTATCAAATATTCCTTCCTGAGAATCAGTTTGCAGCTGCTCATCTCTCTGGATAATCTTCTCAATCTTCTACCCCACCTCCCAGGGGACCTCTGTAAACCTCAGGCCATATTTTGGATTCCAGTAAGCTTTTTCCTCTCCTTTTATTTGCAGTTATTTATCTGTGGCCAGAATATTTCCACTTTATGAATTCTGATCTGCTACCTAATTTTGTCTTTAATGATGCAAAGAGTTTTGTTCTAATAACTTCTACATCATCCAGGTATCATTAGAATATATTACTCCCATTAAAAGAGGTGCTATTTTGTTATTGGTGGTAGTGTTTATCATTGTCAATAACAGTTGGTGAGAGGGAAGGGAAATATAATAGAAGCAAAACATAATTAATGTTTCTTTTAGTGTGGCCTCAGGAAAAATAAAATGAGTCAAGTTTCCACTGAGGGTTTTGAGTTTCATTCTTTCCCTTAGATATAAAGAACCTGAGATATGTGATATAAAAGGTAACATAGATAAGGTTATATAATGTGTGTATTGTGGAGGAACCTGGGAAAACAGCTCTAGTGAATGTTGAGGGTTCCTGTTTAACTAAATATTGCTAAGTATTTTTTATAAAAGTAATTTGAAGCTTTTTCTATTAAAGTTTTTAAAATATTTCAGTATTTCCAAAGTTGAAAGTAAATTAAGATTGAGACAGTTAAATCTGTGAAATAAATTCACCCAATAAGAAAATAAGTGTGAAGTAAATAATAATAATAAGTCCTCCCTAAGATAATGTACCATGAAGCTATTGGGTGGTCTAATTTTAGAGAATTATTAAATTCTAATCATATATATATACACTCATTATAATATAGAGAGTTAAGTATATATTTTAATGCTCTTTTTAAGTTGATAATTCAGTTTTACTCATTCACTATTCATGTTTATGAAAATATTTTAAAATTATTTTTCATCTTCCTATAAGAAAAGCATTGGTCACACACAGCTCACTTCCAAGCTGGACTGAATGGATATTAATTTGGATATAATATGTTTCATTTTTATGGAATCTCTTATCATTGGATAAAACTGTTGAATGACTCCACAAATTAAATTTAATGTTTCTACTACTGTATGGCTACACAATATACTATCTATAAATTATTTAAGTATCACCATGCCATGTGTGCAGACACACATACACACAGCCAAGCACATTTTCAATGCCTCAGTAGTAACATGAAGTAAGTTACTAACTGAATTTAAAAGCATTTACTTAAAAAAAAATTCCAAATAGGGCATCTATTAATTCAACATGTATTTAAAGTAGTGCTCTTAAAAGCTTTTTCCTCAGCATTAAAATATAGGTAAAAATCCAAAGAAAAAAAAACATGGAGTTAAGGAAACTCCAAAGCTTTAGACATTTCTTTTTAAAAGCCCCAAAATGGGATTTGAAGAAAGACTTAGGAATATTGCTGGAATTTTAACTTGTGAAGACTGATGGGGAAATCTGGACATGAAAACTCAAGCCTTAATATCTATATATAGCTAATATGTAAAATTATGCAATCAAATCTTCAAAAGAGATGTAGGTTTTTGTTTCTATTATTGAATACTGCAACTCCTTTATAATTTTTAGTTTATCATTTTGTATTGTTTGCATATGCTTTTAGCATCTATTTGCCTCAGAACACTGCTGATGACAGTATACAAGATGGAATATAGTTTACCATGTAGTTTAAAATGATCTCTTAAGTAAAATTGTCTTTTTGCTAGTCACCTTTCTATTAACCTATTAATTTAAGAATCCCCATCAGTACTGAAAATTCATCTTAGCTTTTCAGAATTTCCTACAGTCTTTAAGACCAACGAAGATACTTGAAATAACACTATTGTTCATATGGTACTATTATATAATCCCTATATTTTCATATTCAGTTAAAAGTTAATGAAGAACTGAGGATTAAAGATAGAGGTATGAGAGGTGAGACACTGGCTTCCTCCTAAAACTGCATACAATTTGAAAATATAGTTGGTGCAACTAATCCTGAGAGAGCAACAAGGAAGAGGACTGCGCCAGACTGCATACACCTGGAGAAAAGAGCAACCTCACGGAACAGGGCACCAATACCACTCCCCTGCATGGATCTCTGGCAACTTGCTGCACTGATGGACAGTGACTGCATTGGGGTATGGGTGGGGACTTGATAATATGGGTAAATGTAGTAACCACATTGCTTTTTCATGTGAAACCTTCGTAAGAGTGTATATCTATCAATCATACTTTAATAAAAAATTAAAAAATAAAGTTAATGTAGGACTAATATGTCCTATATTTCTGCAACTTAATTATACTAGTGAATTTGGAAAGTGTGTTTAATTATTTTCTCCATAAAATAGAAAAAAATCCTAGATCCAGATGTGTTCACAGCTGAATTCTACCAAACATTTAAAGAAGAGCTAAGACCCATATGTCTTAAAGTATTCCAAAAAGTAGAAGAGGAGGGAATACTTCCAAACTCATTCTATGATGCCAGTATCACTCTATAACAGAAACCAAAGACATTACAAAAAGAAAATTTTAGACCAATATCCTTGATTAACATAGAAGCAAAAATCCTCAACAAAATATTAGCAAAACGAATTCAAAAATACATGAAAACATCATCCATCATGATTGGGTTTATTTCAGGAATGCAAGGATGGTACAATATTCATAAATCAATCAATATCACATACCATATTACCAAAAAGAAGGATAAAAATCACATGATCTTCTCAATAGATGCTGAGAAAGCATTTGACAAAATTCAGCATACATTCATGGTAAAAACTCTTAACAAAGTGGGTATACAGGGTATGTACCTCAAATAAAGACCATATATGACAAACCCACAGCTAACATCATACTCAATGGTGAAAAGATGAACAAATTTCCTTTAAGATCAGGAACAAGTCAAGGATATTCACTCTCACCACTTTTATTCAATATAGTACTGGAGGTCCTAGCCACTGCAATCAGACAAGATAAAGAGATAAAAGGCATCCAAATTGGAATAGAAGAAGTTAAACTGTTACTATATGCAGATGACATGATAATATATATATATATATAAAACCTTAAATAAGCTACCATAAAGCTATTAGAATAACTGGATTCAGCAAAGTTGCAGGATACAAAATTAATACACAGAAATCTGTCATGTTCCTATATACTAACAACAAACTAGCAGAAAGAGGAATCAGGAAAACAACTCCATTTACAATTGAATCAAAAAGAATAAAACACCTAGGAATAAACCAAGGATGTGAAAAACCTATACTCTGAAAATTATGACAATCTTGAGAGAAATTAAGGAACACCAATAAATGGAAATCTGTACTATGTTCATGGACAGGAAGAATTAATATTGTCAAAGTAGCTATCCTGCCCAAGGCAATTTATAGATTCAATGCAATCCCCATCAAAATACCAACAGCATTTTTCAATGAGCTAGAGCAAATAATCCAAAAATTCATATGGTACCACAAAAGATGCTGAATAGCTAAATAAATCCTGAGAAAGAAGAACAAAACTGAGGGTATTATGCTCCCTGACTTTAAGCTATACTACAAAGCTACAGTAATCAATACAGTATGCTACTGGCAAAAGAACAGATCCATAGATGAATGGAATAGAATAGAGAACCTAGACATAAAACAATACATATATAGTCAATTAATATACAATAAAGAAGCCATGAAGATACAATGGGAAAAAGACCACCTCTTCAATAACTGCTGCTGGGAAAACTGGACAGCTACATGCAAGAGAATGAAATTGGATTACTATTTAACTTCATAAACAAAAGCCAACTTGAAATGGATCAAAGACCTGAATGTAAGACATGAATTATAAACTCTTAGAAGAAAACATAAACAATTTTTATACATTTTTATACAACAATCTCTTGAACATAAACATGAGCAATTTTTTTAGACATATCTCCTCAGGCAAGGGAAACAAAATAAAAAATGAACAAGTGGGACTATATCATACTAAAAGCTTTCATACAGCAAAGGACACCAACAGAACAAAAAGGTGATTTACAATATGGGAGAATATATTCATAAATAATTTATCTGATAAGTGGTTAACATCCAAAATCTATAAAGAACTCATATAACTCAATACCAAAAAACCAAATAACCCAATTAAAAAAAAGACAGAGTACCTGAACAGACTTTTCCCCAAAGAAGAAATATGGACAGCCAACAGGCACATGAAAAGATGCTCTACATCACTGATCATCAGGGAAATGCAAATAAAATCAAAACCACAATGAGCTATCACTTCACACCACTTAGAATGGCCACTATCCAAAAGACAAGAAGTAACAAGTGTTGGTGAGGATGTGGAGAAAAAGGAACCTTCCTACACTGTTGGTGGGAATGTAAATTGATGCAGCCACTGTGGAAAGCATTATGGAGGTAACTAAGTAAACTAAAATTGGAAACACCATATAACCCAGTAATTCCACCTTTAGAAATTTACCCAAAAATGCCCAAATACCTGATTTGAAAAGATATATCACCCATTTGCTTATTGCTGCATTATTTATAATAACCAAAATATGGAAGTAACTAAATTATCCATCAATATATGAATGGATAAAGAGGAGGTGGTACATATATACAATGGAATATTATTCAGCCAATAAAAAAATAAAAAAGGAAATCTTGCCATTTGCAACAACATGGATGGACCTAGAGGGTAGTATGTGCAGTGAAATAAGCCAGTCAGAGAAAGACAAATACCATATGATTTCACTTATTTGCGGGATACAAGAATAAAACAAAGTGAACAAATAGCAGCAGACTCATAGACACTGAGAAGTGACTGATGGTTACCTGGGGGAGGGTTGGGGTAGGTGGATAGGGAAGGTCAGGGGAATAAAGGGGCACAAAAATTCTCAATCATAATATAAGCTGGTCACAGGGATGGTAGTAAAGCATCAAGAATATAGCCTATGATTCTGTATCATCTTTCAAGTTAACAGATAGTCGCTGCTTTAGTTGGGGTTTAGGATTTAAAAACATGAGTAACTGTTGAACCACCGTGTTGTATACTTGAAACCAATATAATATTGTATATCAATGACCCTTCAATAATAACACGAAAATAATCTTTCCTAAGTTTTTCTGGACACTTTCATTATCATTTTATCTTCTAAAACTGTGTGACATAATTAGAATTTTATCTTTCATATCTGTCTCACTGAGATGTATGGAGGAAACATCTATAATTAAAATAAATGATATGAAAATAATCATGTTTGTAAATGGAAACAGTTTAAGATGTTCAACATATTCTATTTTTATGACTATTAAATAGACTACCATAAGATTTTAAATCAATGTCATATATATGACAAAATACATCAATAAAATACATATTTTAAATAAATAATTTATAAATTCTGAAATATATATAGTCACTCTAATCAAGATAGGAAATGTAGAAAGTGTCGCAATCCAGTGCCTCAATCACCACTGTATTGTGTCCATGTGCTGTCAATTTATCACTCTCTTCCCCTGTAAACTGCCGACACAATTTCTATTACCTTAGCTTAATTTTGCTGTTCTACAACTTCCTGTGAGTAAAACCATAGTATGTTTAATTTTTGGATTCAGCAGAAGTTTCCTGGTTCAAGAAGCTAGATTCCTGTCCCCCTGTGAAAATTTACCCCTACTTTTACTGTCTTTCAGCAAATTTCAGGGGTGGAGAGAATTGTTAAATGAGGTATATTATTCTTCTGTCTGTGCATCATTTACACGTCTCTCTTGACTTTTTGCACTTCATTAATAGCTTGCTGGCCTTTTCTCCATTCAGCAAAGTCCCTGCCTAACAAGACCTGGCTTTCGCCTCCTGGAAGTAGGTGATTCTCATACCTCAAAATCTCCTCTCTCTAGTTCTTCATTACCTCTTCCAAGTACTATTCATTGTGAATGCCAAAGCTATTTATGATTTTTTCATTTCATCTAAATTTTTCTCTGTGCCAAGGCAGGAATGAAGGGCTTTCCTATCCTTTTACATATTAACTAGGATCAGAATTCAGTAACATTCACTAATTTATTGAATATTTGTAAAGATAATATTCATGTAGTATTCGTCTGTTAGTGAGCTATAATGGACAGTATATGTCAAAAATATGGAATTTAGCAATTAGTTCAACAATAAAAGTATTCCTGCCTTCATAGAGCTTATTTTTTTTAAGATGATATGAAAATAATCATTCTAGTTTAGGAATACAATGTGCTCTAAAACTCAAGCTCCTCTCCTCATGCTTCTAAACTTTTCTTTCCTAACAGTTAACTCAAATCCTTTCTCCCCATCCAAAGGAGAAAATTATGTGATTGCTCTTAACTATTCCATTTTAATCTGATACCTGCACCTGCTCATGATCTTTGCGTTATTGTTTGTTCACTTCCTTAGTTTTTATCTTTCCACTTTTCCCTGGGCCTTTCTTAAATGTTTGTAAACATTTTCCAACCTCTCTTATGTTAAATAAATAAAATTCATCTGGAACCTCTTCTCCCATTTATTTAATACCTTTATCTTACAACTTGTGGAGCCAAGGGATTTGAAAGAATGGTCTAGAGTCTATTTTTTCATCTCTTAATTATTACCTGTGTTTCTTCAGTCAGACTTCTGCTAACAGCACTGCTTCAACTACTCTGGTAAACATCACCAGCATTTGCATCATTTCCCACCCAAGTGAAACCTCTGAGCTTCATTTATTTAATCTTATAAAACTTGTAAAAAGTACCAGCTATTTACTTTTTGTAATTGTGTTCTCTCTCGGATTTCAGAAATCCATCCTTTTCTGTTCCTCCATTCTGATCTCTTTTTGGTTCCTCCTATATATATATTCTTCAGTTGAAAGACTTTTGTTAACTTTCCCTTACTAATTCTTCCTTCGATAGCATCCATCTTGAAATCTATCCTATGCTCATGAACAGGAATAATTAATACTGTCACCCTTTCATTTAAAATGCCATTTTTTTCCTAAACTCCCCTATCTTATTAGTTTTCAAACCCTACAATTCATGAAAAAATGTTATTTTAATTTCCTCTGTCCTTATAAATACTGAAATAGTCCATAGGCTAGAATTTAAGTTACAGAACTATGTGTGAGATAAAACAGGCAAGTGAAGGTACATGAAAAGACACTGTGAGGTAAACTGACCTCTTTTGATGCCATAAAGTAGTGCTGAATGAATTAACAAAAGGAATAAGGCAATAGAGGGAGAACAAAGAAAATTATAAAAGTTTATAATTCTAAATAAAGAATAAAGAAATGAGTACTTCCGGTGACATTTTGAAGTGGAAGCCAGTAAAAGGGGTAAACAATACTGAGGAGAACTTCAACTTTATAAGGCATGCATATTAGGAGAAAAGATAAACCAAGAGAACAGAGAATGAATGGAAGGTACATGAGTGTCTGTACAGGTGATATTCCAGGTTTTGTTAAAACATTTTCTTATTTGCTCCTCTTAAGAAGTCTGTAAATCATCTACTGATGACTCTATTTTTTTTTTTTGAGAGGGCATCTCTCATATTTATTGATCAAATGGTTGTTAACAGTTAACAACAATAAAATTCTGTACAGGGGACTCAATGCACAATCATTAATCCACCCCAAGCCTAATTCTCATCAGTCTCCGATCTTCTGAAGCACAACGAACAAGTTCTTACATGGTGAACAAATTCTTACATAGTGAATAAGTTCTTACATGGTGAACAGTACAAGGGCAGTCATCACAGAAACTTTCAGTTTTGATGATGACTCTATTTTATTGTAAAACAAAAACTGTGTTTGAGCTGACAAGTTACTTCCCAAAGACATACCACAACTAAGTGCCTAAATTGAAATCGAAGCAAGATTATTGTGTAAAGAGACCCAATGTTATTTTCTTTCCATATTAAAGTGTAAAAATGAAGATACTTGAAAAATTTGTTCAATATCTTTTTCATTAATTAGACATATGAGAAAACATAAATATAATGAATCCTGTTAATATCCCAGTAGAATTTTCCATGATAAATTACATTTTTTATATCAGTGATGAGCATTATATATTCATGCACATTCTGGACATATTTTCTTATGATTTGTAACATATATTCTGGGGAGCAATACTTCATAAATATTCTGCCTTATATATTATATTTATACACATTTAAAACATTAAGACTTTAAAATTAACCCAATTTTGCAATTGAGGATATCAAATCCTAGCTTTGTTGTTTCATTTTTATTTATCCCATCAGTAATAACCTGCCACTATTGCTTTGTGGTGGGAGGCAGGGCTTATAGATGTTTCAAATGTGTTTGAATATGATATCAATTGCATCTTTATGAAACATGTCTGTTCTTTAATACAAAATTTATGTAAGTATAAAAATTAAGACATTTAAATATTAATAACATCTCAAAAATCTACCACTTCTATACCAAACAGTTAGTCCCCATCATTTCCATTCTGCACTTTTATTACACCCTTGGTTAAAAAGGGAGGTGGAGTTAGGTATGTGCGGTTGTGTGCTGTTATTGCCAGTGGTATGTTACCTCATGCATTCCACTATTTTTCAAAAATAATACAATCATTTGATTACTTTACTATGTCTCTCTTGATTCAAGTAAGTATCCATTTTGGCAAATATATAATTAGATATTCTTCCATCAAACGGTAAGCCATTCCACCAATTCAATTCTTAACAACCTACTATGTGATGATCACTGAGACAGGAAGCTTCAATTGCTACTGTTAAAATTTTTACTGGGAAATACAGATTAAAAAAAAATATTATAATCATTTTAATAATTACTTATATGTGTGTACTGTCAAGGAGCATGTAGTACAGGATGTATACAGCTAAACCCAGGAACACTAACGTAGCCTTGGGAATCATGAGTCGATATAAAAAATGTCTCTTAAGGAAATGATTTTTAAGACCACACATGAATGATAAGTTTAAAAGGTACAGAGAAGGAAGACAAGTATTTGCGATAGGGACACTCAGAGGAGAGAGAAAGCACTGTGGGCTTTAAATTCCGAGGTAGCAAAGCATGATGAGTTGTAGTGTTGTTAGAAGTCCGAAATGGCTTGAGGAATGAATAAACATGAAGACTCAAACTAGATGTGTTTGGCAAGATAAGAAGAGCCCAGAAAATGCTCGAATTCCTAGAACCTATTACATAGTTTCACTTATATAAACACTGTATGTACATTGAACATTAACCTGAGGAATGACTTGAAGAGGCTTAAATTTTAAGAAGTTCACATTGGATCGGGTGGCAGGAGTGAGTGGATTTCTGAACACCAATTACAATACTGCTTCTATAGCCTGGTCAAAAGTGATACGGTGGTAATGAACTTTCTCAGAGATTCTCTAGCTGAAAATGTTCAATTTTTGTTCATCTCAAATTGAAGTAATATTCCAAGAGCTAGTACACAGCTAAATAAGTTTACTAGATTCCTCGGCAGCTGGGTATGTCTGTGTGACTGTGTTCCAGCCAATGAAATACCTGAAAGCGATTGGCACCTATTCCAGCCTTGGCTCATAAAACTATCTCACCTGTACCCCTCTGCGCTTCTCCGCAAGATATGTAGGAAACAAACTGTTGAATATAGCAGAGCTTACAGCAAGCTGGATCACTGCCAATATTCACCTGTCCAAAATGAAAGCAAAACTGTTTAGATAGTTGGTCATGTGTCACCCAATTTTTTCTCTCAGTTAATAATTATATTATCTGAGCTGTTCTCTACTAGTTATAGTAACACAGCAGTTCATCACACTGTTTACAAATATTGTTCACAATATGCCGTTACATCATTTTTCAAAAGTCAGTTTTACTGGGATAAAATATACTATTTTAGTTTCCTAGGACTGCTGTAACAAATGGCTGCAAACTAGGTGTTTTGCTGAAATTTATTTTCTCATAGTTCTAGAGGCTAGAATTTGAAAGCAAGATGTCAGCAAGGTGGGCTGCTTCTGAAAGTCCTGAGGATAAATTTGTTCCATGCTTCTCTTCTAGCTTCTGATAATTGCTGTAACCTTTGGCATTTCTTGGATTATGACTGCATCACTGCAATCTCTGCCTCTCTTATCACATGACATTCTCTCTGAGTGTATCTGTGTCCTGTGCCTTCACACAGCCTTCTAAGGATATCAGTTACTGAATTTAGTGTGTATTCTAATCTAGTATGATCTCATCTTGATTATATCTGCAAGCAAAGATCCTATTACTTATCGTAATGCCACATTCCCAGTACTGGGGTTTGGAAATTCAACATCTCTTTTTGAGGAACACAATTCAACTGACAACATGCACATACACCAAAATTCACCAAAGATGAAAATATGAATCTTTGAGTTTTAGTAAAGAAAACATAGTACATAAACACTGCCATACTCATGATCTGGTATACATTCATTAGCCCAACAGCTTTCTCCTGAAACTTTGCAATTAATATACCACCAAAATCCAGCACCTGGAAATCACTGTAGTTTTCTCTCACTATAGTTTTGATTATTCTAGTATGTCAGATTAATAAATCATGTATTATAAAATATTTTGTGTCTGGCTTACGTCACTTACCACAATGCTTTTAAGATTTATCTGTGTTGTGGTGTGTATCTGAAATACCAGCTTTTTTGTCACTAAGTAGGTTTCTGTTGTATGCATCTGCCACGATTTGTTTATCCTTTCTCCTGTGGATGGAAATTCTGCAGCTCCTACATCACCCCCATCCAGGGACTTAGTGGGCAAGGGAAACTAACAATAATATGAAGCTCATGCTACTTGCTGTAACAATAATGTTCTTTTTCTCTGTGCCCAAAGTCTCATATCTTCTATCAGTAAATGTGAAGCCATGACAGGCTAACTTAAAAGCTTGTGAGTAGGGTAAAGATCTTTCTTTATAATTTTCTGTGGTGATGCCTATTTTAGTGGCTAATTATCTCAAACTGGTATGCAATAGGGTTTTATTTTTGACCCTATTACTTTTCTTATCCTATTTGTTTTGTACAATTGAGCTAATTATATAAAGTATTTCAATAGCTATCTTTATATGAGTACCTTTTAAATATGTACATGCAATTCAGATAGCCTACTTTAACTCTAAATCTGTATATTTTATCACTGCACATCCTATCATACATGTGCACTTCCCCTCCTGATTATCAAACAGTCATATCAAATGAACTATGTCTACAACTAAATTTATTAAATATTCTACATAGCATGCTTCTGATCCTAAATATATCACTAAACACCACTTCCTTCACCCAGTCACTTCAAGGATTTCCCACTATCGAACTCACTCCTAGTTATTAAATCCTCCAGCTTTCATATCAGCAATTCCTCTTCAATTTGATGCTATTTTCAGTCCCTTTTATTATTGAAATGATTTTATATCTAATTCTGGCAGAAAGAATATGGAAGTGGAGGGAGAATTTAGATATTTTGATAATGAATTGGTATGCTTTTATTATTACTGAAGTAGAGAGGCAGGGAGGGGAAGAAAGAGGAGAGAAAGAAAGAGAAAAAATATGAGAAAGAAAGAGAGAAAGAGAGGAGAGAAGGAGAGAAAGAGACAAAGAGACAAGGAAAGAAAGAGACAAAGAAAGAAAGAAAGAGAAAGAAAGAAAGAAAGAGAGAAGAGACAAAGAGACAAAGAAAGAGACAAAGAGAGATGGGGGAGGGGCAATGAGAGAGAAAGAGACAGAGAGCCGGAACATGACTGTGCATGTGTTTGTTACGATATAGATCATTAGATTAGAAGAGAAAATAAATTGAGAGAAGAATGAATTTAACATATAAGGAAAACCTATTTCAGCTTCTTTTACAAAAATTGTTTCATTTACTTCTCATAATAAAGCCATAAAGTAATTATTAATATTACTCCATTATTGGAAATTAATTTCTCAGCAGTCAAGTTACTTGACTTACCTGCATATTTGGGGAGATTAGGTATAGGATTAAGCCATTTGAAAAAAATTGGGCCAAACTAGTAAGAATTTATCTTTCAACAATAGCTTTTTACATTTTTCATTATGAAATGTAACACAGAGGAAATGCACAAAACAAAAAATGTACAGCTCAATGATTTCTCAAAAAGTGACTGAATTGACATAACCAGAACTCAGATAAACGTGTGGAAAATTGTTAGTTTCCCCAGAGACACTTCATTCTCACTTTCAACTTCATATCCTTCCTCTCAGAAATAAACATCATCCTAAATTTATGGCAATAACTTCCTTTCCCACCTACATAAATCCACTAAAAACTATAGCCTAATTTGGCCTGCATTGTGAAGCTAATGTAAATGTAATCATCAAGCATGTGTAAATTAAATATGTGTAAACTATTATTGCTCATATTCCTTTGTTTTCATTGCTGCATAGTGCTCCACTGTATCCATTAGATAGAGCAATCTATCAAATGTACTTTTGGTAGATTTTTGGGTTGTTTTCAATTTCTCACTTATTTTAGTGTTCCATGAATATTCAGCTATAACAATCTTAGAGCATACAGATGAATGTTATTTGGGTGTATACTTAGAAGTGAACTTGCTATTTCATAGAGTATCTACATGTTCAACTTTAAAAGATAATGCCAAATATATTTTAAAAAGAAATTTTAACAATTTATATTCCTTCAAGTAGTATATGAGAGTTCCTGCTGCTTCATATTTTTCTCATCACTTTGTGAGAGTTTTTCTTTTCTTTCTTCTTTTTTAACATTGGCCATTCAGTTGAGTACACACTGGCATGTCTGTGATTATTTAAGAATTGAAAACTTTTCCATGTGTGAAAGCTATTTAAAATTGTATAGCTATGCAGTGACCCTTTATGTCGCCCAACATTTTAAAAATTGGGTTTCTGATATTTTTGTAGCTTTAAAATAACTTTACATAAGCTAGATATATGACTTTTATAGGTTACACAGGTTGAAAATACTCTCTGATTGAGCATATTTCATTGTCACTCTCAATTATGTATATTAATGAAAAATAATCCTCAATTTCATGAAGTGAATTTACTAATATTTTTAAATGATTTGTGATTTTATTTAGTATCCTTTTTATATATCCCTGGATTTGCATTGCTAATATATTGTTTAGGATATTTGCATGCATGTTCATCAGTGATACTGATGTATAATTTTCTTATTTCCTTTCAGGTTTTGGTATCAAAGTTATATGACCCTCATTAAAGGAGTTATGAGATGTTCCAACCTTTCTACTCCCTTAGAGATTTTTGTAAGATTAGCAGAATTTATCACTTAAGTGTGTGTTATAATTCATTAATGAAACTTTTTAGACCTAGAAGCTAATTTGTGGAAATTTTTTAAAAATAAGAGTCAGAGTCTGAAATTGATAAATGACTATTCAGATTCTTTTTTTATAATTTTTGTTCTGGCATTTTCCTAGAAATTTTTCCATTTCACCAAAATTTTCAAATATATGGCCATGGAGTTCTTCATAATTATTGTGTGTGTGTGTTGCTCTGCTTCTGGCTCTTCCATTTTCGTACTCCCTTAAGCCTATTCTGCAACCTCATATAACTACTTTCCACAGTTGCTAGTTTGAACTACCTTTATATTTTTCAGATTTGACCTTTCACATTCCTACACCTTTAACCCTCTTTGTAACTTCCAATGAAACTTAGTCTCTCTGGTCTGAACTCCTGCAGGACTTTAACTTTTTTGACTTTATCTTTGCCACCTTCAAATCCATCTACCCACATTGCCACTAGGGTGATAAAAGAAAAAACACACACATGATTGTTTTTTTTAAAAGACCAACATTTCTCAAAATTGAGTAAATATTTCACTGAAATATATTCTTTTCATTGTATTTTTACCTATTTAATTCATATGCCTACTTTGGTTCAGTAGAAGTTCAATAATCTTAGCCAGAAAGCATTTGCTGACAACTATTCACCTTCTGGGTTAAATTAGGCTTTTCATGGCTCTAGGTACTTATATGTATCTATACTATATCATAGTTTGACTATAATTCAGTATAAGTTTCTGTTAGAATGCACTATCCATAACTGAATAACTATCTGCTTAGTTCTTTGGGTTATTTATCTTTATATCCTCAATTTCAAGCTCAGTAACTCACATCCCTGAAACTCTCAAGAAATACTTGTTGATATAACGATCTGAATAGATGACTGTATAAAATAAATAATTTTTATCTAAGTCATTCTGATAGTTAATATAGAAGCTCATGGCAGAAGAGGGAATTTTGCTTATTACTGGACATACAAAAAGAATGACAAAGAAAATATTCCTGCTTTACTTTGCTGTTACTGCCCACTTTGTAACAGTCACTATTATCAGGCAAGAGTTTAAAAGCTAGTGAGCATGCCATATCTTTAAAAGGTTTCTAAGAAGTAAAGGCAGAATAGTAAGTGTTTTTGAAAATTTTAAGGTTTTTAGATATGTAAAGTTAAGTTTTGGAATGTCTGTATTAATCTTGCTAGTTACTGAAATATACCATATCCTGACATTTCTGTTACAAGCAGTTAAATAGAGGAGCAATTTTGGATATATAGTTCTTCTGGAGAGATAAATTTTCATAACACATTGTGGCTATAGCTATGCATTGAAAAAGCCAACTAAGAATTATACCTGATTTTTGTATTTAATTATTTTTTGTTATTCTACTTATTTATATATATAGTCTTTATTTTGTCATAAAAACCACCTTAATACAGAGTACTTATGAATGATCCTCAAAGAAACTCAGGGGTTTAAATGCTTAATAATTGGTTTCTTATTTGCAAATTCTCCCTGTACTTCCTTTTTTTACCTCTGCTTCTTGAATACTATGTCATTTATAAAGTCCAACATGAATTTTGCCTCCCTGCATGATATCCTCCACCCTAAGAAAGCACATATCTCTTCATTTCATCCTTCAGCTTGAAAAAAACTCAGTGCCTCTCCATCACCTTCTAATTAAAATGCAAACTTCTGGACATAATGCACAAACTCGTTTATATCTCAGCCTTTTAGAAACCCTTTCAGCCTATTCTTTTTCTGCTTCTCTCCTCTGATCAATATTGGAAAAGACAAATCCCCAAAACCCTCATGGTTTCTTGCCTTCACGCCTTTGCACCTGCCTTTGTCTCGGCTTTGAAGGTTTCCTTTTCCATTTTCTATCTCCAACATATCTTTGAAGGGTTAAAGTCCTGGTGAGATGGGTACTCTTCTACCCCACCGATTTGCATCAAAGGTTATTCCTCTGATTTCCTGTAGCACCGCTGAATGCTGCTGTGCGCACCTAAGTGATATCACAATGATCAGTATTTCCTCCAAAATCGTACTCAACTCTGAACCCGTAGAAACAAGCACAGTACCAGGAAACTCAATCATTTTGTTAAATGAATGAATGGCTCTACCAGTTTGGTGGACATACACTTAGGGCACTTACTGTTCTGTCAGGTAACTGCTTTACTGGTTCTTTCTCCTCTCAGTCTTGTCATTATACCACAGTTACCATCCTGTGGAAACATGTTTCATTTATGTGCTTGTTGTCCCTAGCAGATTTCTGCAGTTCACCCTCAGTGCTCCTTAGCATCTGCTAACTTCTCTTCAGCTCCTAGTTTAAATAATGTTCCATATGTATTCTTCAAGGTTTATTGATTCTGCTCTCTAGAGAGTGCCTTATACTTCAAGTGAAGAATTTGAAAATATGGGGATCATTAAAATAGATTCCTGTGTTTTGGCCGAAGTTCAGTTATGGTGCTGTAATTGTTTGCAGATTTCAAACTGGAAGCAACGTTATATAATACAAAAAACTGAAAGTAAGCATCTAAACAACATACTAACAAAGGAATTTTCTGGGTCTTGACTTTAATCAGTTTATTTGCCACAGAGAATAGAGTTTGAAGTCAAGGTTTAAAATTCAAATACATATTAATGATATTCATTATTGCAAAGCATAGAAGTTATAAATAAAGCTAAATTATAGGTAAAACAAATCCAGAATGTGACAAGAGACTTGGAATTTCACTGATATTGTGGTATAAATGTATTTACATTTTTCATAGGTGCTTCTGACTCTGTGAAATATACACAACTAAGTTTCAGAAAGTTCACATATTATTATACCTGAGAACCTTAATTAATGTAAATATGCCTTCCTTCACAATCTCCATCCCTAATTCAGAACTTTACCCTCAGGATGTAATCTTTTTTAAACAGTTGATCTGAAAATATCCACAATTGTCCCATAAACATCTCAAATTCAGCATGCCTGAGACTGAGTTTGAGTGTAAGCATTCGCTGTAAATCTTCTCCTCTATTTGAATTACCTTAATTATTGGAATCTCATCCACTGAGGACATTGCATATATATCACATCTTTGTGCTATATGCTGCACCCTCCTGTCATCAAATTGGACCAATTCTACAGAAAAACCTTAGTGTCTCTAGTATCTCTAATCTCACTATTAGGGACTTTGGTGATGCTCTCATTTTTACCTGAATAATTGAAATACCCTTCCACCTACCCTATTCTTCAGGTCACACTCTTAGAAACCACTTTTATTTTCTTTTATTTCCTTCACCTACATCCAATCTCTCAGCAAATTCTACAGGCTCTACTTCCAAAATGTATCCCTGGTTTGATCACATTTAATCATTGCTATTGAAAAACCAGTCTAAGTTATTATTTTCTCTATGTCACCATCTTTTCCATTAAGACTATAGAGTAGTTTCCTAATTGGTCACTGTTATCTTTATGCTTGTACAATCATTTTTGCACACAAGTCTGAAAAATTGTTCTAAAGGACAAATCCAATCATAATTTCTATTACTTGCAGTGTTAATCAAAATATCTCCACCACACACATTGAAAGATTTGATAAAATATGTGTAAATATTTAAAATATATATGTAGCTGAAACTTTAAGGAAGTTAACTAAATAAGGAAGCCAAAACATAATGATCAAACATAAAACTAGAGAAGTTAGCATTGATACTCAGCTGCCAAGGGAGCACTTGTCAATCCTTATAATCAAGAAGCTTATATTTAAAGGTCTGGGGGAAAGGAGGCCACATTTTGGGACTGTACAATATAGAGAGAACTGCAAATTTAGGTTAAATATAAAACCCTAAAATGACTCCATCTTTTGAGAGAAATTATAAAATAGAATAAAGCATTCTCCATTAAGAGAAATGATGAGGACCATCAATGTTTTATGTGGAAAAATGCTGTTGCTCATGAAAATCATCAGTGCAAAACTCACTGGTTTGGTATATAAATTCATGCTACAGTTTAACTAAGCAATTCAAGCTATGTAATTGCCAGAAATGCCTCCACTAGAGTGCATGTCAGAAGGAATGCAGAGTCCTGCTGAGGGGCACAGTCCCAAGGCTAGTCTGAAGATCATTCTATCAGCAAAACATTTTTTACTTAGTAAAATAGGTGTTTAAAATTTACTGATAAGTCTTCCCAATCTAACTTCTAGTAATTATTTAATGGAGTTTGAGGCATTCAAATTCAGGCACTAATATGAAATAGACTTTCTTGTTTTAAATCTGCCTTCAGTGTCAAGGAACAAAACTGCTATAGTTGTTGGACATCTGGTCCAGATTACTTGGATCCTGATGAAACTGAAGGCTCAGTTTTTTTTTTGTCTTCTCTAATTCCCTTAGTTTTGTTATGATTTTAGCTAATACAAATAATTGGATTTTGCAAACAAATTTTCCCAGTATAAGTTTTTTAAGAATTAGCATACTATCTCAATGTTGTCAGTGAGGGTTGTGTTATAATATATGGTACCCTAAGCATTCTACAAAGTTTGTTATGTGAAATACTCATTCAAGTCAAAGATTCTGAGATACATATGGGCATTGTAAGTGGGAAGGCATCCCACACTTATAGCTTCTGAAGTTACCCCAAATCTCACTTGTCTTAGAAACATCTCTGGGAAGGGCTGAACATAGTAAGATATTGAAGATAATCAATTTTTTTTTTTGAGAGGGCATCTCTCATATTTATTGATCAAATGGTTGTTAACAACAATAAAATTCTGTATAGGGGATGCAATGCACAATCATTAATCAACCCCAAGCCTAACTCTCAACAGTCTCCAATCTTCTGAAGCATAATGAACAAGTTCTTACATGGTGAACAGTGCAAGGGCAGTCATATCACAGAAACTTTCGGTTTTGATCACGCATCATGAACTATAAACAATCAAGTCAGATATGATTATTCATTTGATTTTTTTACTTGATTTATATGTGAATCCCACATTTCTCCCTTATTTTTCTTTTAAATAAAATGCTGAAGTGGTAGGTAGATGCAAGATAAGGATAGAAAGCATAATTTAGTGCTGTAAGAGGGCAAGTGTAGATGATCAGGTCTGTGCCTATAGACTAAGTATTAATCCAAGCTAGATAAGGGTAACAAAACTACATATGGGATGTGAACAGTTCCCAGGAATGTGTTGTTTTAATTTGTCTGATTTTTCTCAAACTATTCAAATTCAGTTAGACAATACCCATCGTATCATTGACAAGTTTTCACAAATGCCTAGGGTACCTAACTGGTTTTCTTGGTTTCACTGCATATGGCCGGTAATTGTAGGTCTGCTTTTGTTATGTATCTGTATTCCTATTCAGTTAATGTGTGTACGCAATCTAATTAGTAGTTTGTTAAAACCTATACATGCTTATGTTACTCTACAAGAAGTTATGTCAAAGAAATAATCAATCTTCCCAGGTTTTTTTCCGTCTGCTACTTCTATAGCTTTTCTTCTTCCTTCCTAATTACATCCCTTTAGTAGAATATTGAAAATTACTGAGTATCATAATTCTTCCAAGTGGTAAAGATACCTCAAGACAAATGCTGGGCATAGAAGTCATAGGGCATAAATCTTCAAAGAAGTAAAAAGCTAACCTTTTCCAAGAATATTGCTTCTCTCTCACTTACCAACTTTACATTTCCCTGTATGGCCCCGGAAGATGGCTGATTAGTCAGAGACAGGTAAGATTCCTCAAGAGAGGAACAATCTAAGACAGGCACAGTCACAGGGGGGTCATCAGGTGAGAAATTGGGGATCAACAGAGGTGAGGCTTAGAACCTCACCCCCTCTGTTTTGAGAAAAACCTTCTGCATCCATGGATGAGTCATTCCAGAAGATGATCATCAAAAAACTTCAACAAAGATCCTGGCGCTGTTGCAGTTGTAGCTGCATTCATTCTGCCGGTTCCTGGACTTGCCATTGGAATGAAGAAAGAGATATCTAAGCTGGCCTGTGCATACAGTAAAACAACAAATTTGACTGGTTCTATATTGTCAGAACTCAACCAAGAATTAGGAGAAGTGTGAGTTGCAGTGCTTCAAAATCGTGCTACTATAGACTATCTATTGTTAGAAGATAATCAATTTTATACTTCAATTTTTGGGAACTTTTAACTATTAAAGTCATGAAAGTTTGATTTTTGACTAATTAGTTTTCTCTTTAACCTAATAATTTGGTGTTTTTATTTCTTTGGTACTTTGAATTCGAAAATCTTGGATTTTAACCATTACTTAACTACATATGTATTATATATAGTTCAGTACAACTGAGTTTATTCTATATGTGACTTTGTCTAGGTCTGAGTTTTCACATACATGTATTATCTATAAGCATTAGTTCATTTATAAATATTTAACTATTTTTTTGTTTATCTTGCATTTAAAATTAAATAATATGGGCATGACTGTATGCTTGTCTCATTTTCTTCTGGGAGAAAATGTTGGCATTGGGTAAAATTGAATAATATAAGTTATGAAAATATTTTGTATTTCATGAAGTTTCTGTAATTGGTGGCATCTAACAATCTCCAAACATAGTAGAATGTAAGTGTTAAAAAAATCTATTGACTCCACCAAAATATTGTTAGAACTAATAAATGGATTCAGTAAATTTACAGGATAGAACATCAACATACAGAAATCTGTTGTTCTATATACTAATAATGAACTATCTAAAATAGAAATTAAGAAAATAATCTAATTTAACATTGCATCCAAAAGAATAAATTACTCAGAAATAAATTTAACCAAGGAGGTGAAAGACCTATACACTGAAAACTGTAAATCATTGATGAAATAAATTGAAGATGACACAAATAAATGGAAAGATTTTCCATGCTCATGGATAGGAATAATTAATATTATCAAAATGGTTATCCTGCCCAAAGAAATTTACAGATTCAGTGTAAACTCTCTCAAAATACCAATGTCATTTTTCATAGAAATAGAATAAACAATCCTAAAATTTGTATGGAACCACAAAAAACCCAGAATAATCAAAGCAATCATGAGAAAGAAAAATAAGTTGGAAGCAACAGTCCTTGAATGCATTACTATATTACAAAGTCATAGTGATTAACACAGTTTGGTAGTAGCATAAATATAGATGCACCTGTTAATGGAACAGAATAGAGAGCCCAGAAATATACCCATGCATACATAGTCAATTAATTTATGATGAAGGAGGCAAGAGTACACAATGGAGAAGGTACAATCTCTTAAATAAATTGTGCTGAGAAAACTGGACAGCCACAGCGTAGATCTTAAGAGTTCTCATTACAAGAAAAAAAATTCTGGAAATATGCATGGTGATGGATGTTAACTAAATTTATTGTGGTGATCATTTTTAATACATACAAATACTAAATCATTATGTTATACAACTAAAACTAATATAATGTATATCACTTATATCTCAATTTTAAAAAACAATCTATTTAGTTCATAATATTAGCAAGATATTTAATTCCTTACAAGCATTTTAGTGACATGTATGAATCATCTCCTTCTTTTACACACACATAAATACATATAAGCAAAAGAATTAATCTGGACTGCTATATTACCTGACGTAACAAAAATTAACTCAAAATGGATTAAAGACTTAAATGTAAGACCTGAAACCATAAAACTCTTAGAAGAAAACAAAAGTGGTAAGCAGAGGTTTTATAGGTCTTATAGATGAGTTTTTGGATTTGACACCAAAAGCACAGGGAAAAATATATATATAATAAAATAAACAAATGTGACTACATTAAACTAAAAAGCTTCTGCATAGCAAAGTAAACAATCAACAAAATGCAAAGGCAACCTACTGAACAGAAGAAAATAGTTGTAAATCTTATATCTGATAAGGGGTCAATATCCAAATATATAAAGAACTCATACAACTCAATAGAAAAAAATCAAACAAATTAAAAAATCCAATTAAATATGGACAGAGGATTTAAGTAGACATTTTTCTAAAGGAGACATACATAAGGCCAGTAGATGAAAAAATGCTCAACATCACTAAACATCAGGGAAATGCAAATCAAAATCCCAAGGAGATATCATCTCACACCTGATAGAATAGCTGTTAACAAAAACACAATAAGTAATAACTGTTGATGAGAATGTGGAGAAAAGGGAACTCTTGTGCACTGTTGGTGGGAATGTGTACAGAGGCAGCCACTACAGAAAACAGTATGGAGATTCTTCAAAAAATTGTAAGTAGAAGCATTATATGATTCACCATTTCAATTTCTGGTTGTTTATCTGAAGAATGAAAACAACTTGAAAAGATATCTGCACCTTGTGCTTTTTGCAACTTATTTACAACATCTGAGATATGGAAACAACCTAAATCTCAGTGCCCATTGACAAGTGAATGGATAAAGAAAACTTCACACATGTACGCACACACACATAAATGCCATCCAGCCATAAAAAGGATGGAATTTTGCCATTTGTTAAAGTACAGATGGATCTTGAAGGAATTATGTTAAATGTAAAAAGTCAGACAGAGAAAGCAAATACTGTACAATCTCACTTAAATGTGGAATATAAGGAAAAAACAAACAAACTCATAAATTCAGAGAACAGCTTGGTGGTTTCCAGAAGTGAGGCAGTGTGGAATGGGTAAAGAGAGTCAAAAGGTATAATCTTGCAGTTATAAAATCAGTAAGTCATGTGGATGGAGTGTACAGCATGGCAAGTGTAGTTAATAATATTGTATTACTAAGAGGGTGGGTCTTCAAAATTCTCATCACAAAAAAAAATTCTGTAAGTATGTATGGCAATAGATGTTAACTAAACTTACTGTGGTGATCATTTTATAATACATACAAATAACAAGTCATTATGTTGTACAACTGAAACTAATATAATGTATATCGATTATATGTTAATTTTAAAAAACAATCTATTATTTAGTTCACAATATTAGCAAGATATTTAATTCCTTACAAGTATTTTACTGAAATGTTTTTTTTACACACACACAAACACACACACACACACACACACACAAGAGAAACTAAAATAACAAACTTAAAACACATAAAAAATTATAAAGCAAGTTTTAGACAAAAATAAGTTTATGGGAATTAAGAAGGAAATGTGTCCAATATATGTGTCTTGAAGAATTGAATAATAAAAAAGAGGTGTTTTATTGGTAAAAACAGTAACTTGTCAACAACATCATCTTGTAAAAAGAATGATAACATTTAACATGTTGATCTTAGAAATATTTCATGTTCAAATGAATTGACTCCTCAAAAGTTAGCCTTCAAGAAACTATACTTTATGATTGACTTTGTGACTGAAAATATCTTTATAAGAAGATAATCATATGTTTGGGAAAAGCACACACTTTTAGGATATGACACATAATTCAAGAAGAAAGGACCTATAAATCACATCAATGCAAAATTCGGATAAATATTCCCATTATTTATTGTTAACCTGGATGGCACTGCTTCCTGCTTCTCTGCAGACTTTTCAAGGCATGGGCAGCATCACTTTTTCCTCATGATTATTAGGGATGCTCCTGGGCTCTTCTGCCTGGGGAAAGGGCTACAACTATCCTGTAGGACACAGAACCATCTGGCTCAATACCCCTGTTGAGTAAAACAGTAGGCTTCTGTTTTATTTTTGATGTGCTGGATTGTGGTTCTGGGTGCCATTTTACTTTCTTAGAGAACTCACTCTGATTATTTATTTATTTATTTATTTTCTGGTATCATTAATCTACAATTACATGAAAGACATTATGTTTACTAGGCTGCCCCCTTCACCAAGTCCCCCCCACATACCCCCTCACAGTCACTGTCCATCAGCATAGTAAGATGCTGTAAAATCACTACTTGTCTTCTCTGTGTTGCACAGCCCTCCCTGTGCAACCCCACACTATACATGCCAATCATAATTCCCCCTTTCTTTTTCCCCACCCTTATCCCTCCCTTCCCACCCATCCTCCCCAGTGCCTTTCCCTTTGGTAACTGTTAGTCCATTCTTGGGTTCTGTGATTCTGATGCTGTTTTGTTCCTTCAGTTTTCCTTTTTTCTTATACTCCACATATGACTAAAATCATTTGGTACTTGTCTTTCTTCGCCTGGCTTATTTCACTGAGCATAATACCCTCTAGCTCCATCCATGTTGTTGTAAATGGTAGGATCTGGTTTTTTCTTATAGCTGAGTAATATTCCACTGTGTATATGTACCACATCTTCTTTATCCATTCATCTACTGATGGACACTTAGGTTGCTTCCATATCTTGGCTATTGTAAATAGTGCTGTGATAAACATAGCGGTGCATCAGTCTTTTTCAAACTGGAGTGCTGCATTCTTGGGGTAAATTCCTAGAAGTAGAATTCCTGGGTCAAATGGTATTTCTATTTTGAGCATTTTGAGGAACCTCCATACTGCTTTCCACAATGGTTGAACTAATTTACATTCCCACCAGCAGTGTAGGAGGGTTTCCCTTTCTCCACAACCTTCCCAACATTTGTTCTTGTTTGTCTTTTGGATGATGGCTATCCTTACTGGTGTGAGGTGATATCTCATTGTGGTTTTAATTTGCATTTCTCTGATGACAAGTGATGTGGAGCATCTTTTCATGTGTTTGTTGGCCATCTGAATTTCTTCTTTGGAGAAGTGTCTGTTCAGCTCCTCTGCCCATTTTTTAATTGGATTATTGGCTTTTTGTTTGTTGAGGTGTGTGAGCTCTTTATATATTTTGGATGTCAACCCTTTGATATTTAGTTTTTGATCTTCCTATTATCTGTTAATGAATTCTATGAGCCATGCATATTTTGATAAAAATTCAAGAATGCATAACTTAGGATAAGCTTAGGTGATACTCAAGCTTGTGGTGATAGTATACAATTATGTGAACACTTCTCTATTCAAGATTTCTTATGTTAATTATCATTTGTGAATAAATTTTAAATTTATAGTGCTGTATTACTTTATTGGCATTGAGTTTTTTCTAGACTCTTAATATTCCACCAATAAATGAAGTGAACTGGGAAAATATTTTACAAGTTTTCTGCTCATAATACATTTACATTATAGTAAGATATATTTTATAAAATATAATATGTATTTTGTAAAAGTCAGTTTTCAAAATGTTAGATAATATATTACATGAAAAAATACAGGAAAAAATCTAGCCATATTAGGGCAGTGCTAATTTTTAAAATGTCTATTTAGAAACAGAAAAAAAACCTCAAAAGAATTCCCATTTGACAAATCCATGCAAGAATTCAAATATATCCTTTGAATTTCCCTTCCTTCATGGACACAGATATATGCCAAGAAAGCTTGCTTTTCTGTCCTCCTAATAAGGTGAGCCTTTTATATAAGTATAAAGATGTGTCCAGAGTGAGGGTTTTTCCATGCTTGTATCTCATTAATTTAACTAGGAAACCAGGTTGGGATCCTACGAGCTTGTCTTTGCATTCAAGAAATAACTAATATTGTATTGATTGCCACCATGCAGCTATACCTTACTGTCTCCCTTCTATATTACACTCTTGCTGGCTAATGTACTTGTTTAAGGAACACTTTGATATGTATTCAAATCTCACTGGAGATTACATTCTCTAAATGAATCACTTTCTATATATTTAGAAAGATAGCTTATTTTTGTAAGCAATGAAATATGCATATATATATATATATATATATACACACACATATATATATATATAATATATATGAAAACACTTTGAACTCTGTTAAAATGTCCATACACCATTTCAACCTGTCCATGAATATCAGTATGCCTTATATTGCTTTTCAATATTTAATTAAAAATTAATTATTGATTCCTAAATTTAATCAAGTATCAACATTTTATTAAATATCAAGGGAATGTTAATTAGGCATAAATTTACTATTAAGTTAGTATATCTATTTTATATACTTCTGTAGGCAAGGATTAGTAAGCATCAGTTTTTAAAAAGAATGATCAGTAACATGGAGTATCACTCCTGGAAGTGTGGTGGTATAGACATTCTGAGGAAAAAAATCAATAAAAACAAATGAATGCTAGCTAAATTACAACAAACACATTTTTTAAATTTATAACACATAAGGAAGTTAACCAAAAATAATTAAACTGAATAAGCCATACAGAAACTAAGGCTAATGATATTGAATATGGAAACCATAAATCTTCTCATTTCTTAACAATTCTAGAAATAAAATGAATCTACATAGAATAGGATTCTGGTCTTTGGACCCATATAGGGAGGCACCCCTCAACATAAACACCTCACAATTCAAATAGACTAAGTACTGACAAATGTAAATTTGTGGCAAATGTCCTGAGAAGACTCTCAGCCATGAGCATGAATTGTCAAAAGCAGTACACAATATATTTATACCTCAAGTAATCCAAAATTAAGGATATTAAATAGACTTTAAAGTAACTACCTAGAAAGTTTTAAAAAGAATGCATATCAAGTTTTTAGATTAGAAAAGAGACAATAAAAATTCAGCATGTTAGATTTAGAAATAAACAAATTTCAACTTCTAGTCAATAAAGTATTGCCATCAAAACAAAACAAAACAACATCTTACAGCATATTTTAAAAAGCAGATTAAAAACAAGTTTTGAAACAATACTGGATTGGTTTTAACTTCTGATATAATCCCTATATATAGAAAAATATATAGTTGAGTTAAGATGCATAATCAGTAATGTGTAAAGGTATACCATATATCTCATCTGGGTACAAGAAAAGGAGAAAGACAACAATGGAGAGGCTATATTAAAAGATGTAGTGAGAATTTTCCAATATTGGTGAAAGATACATCCTTCATATCATGAAAGACATCATTTTCCAAGCAGAAGAAAGAAATCTAACTCTAAAGAATATCAAAGACAAAGGCCTAAAAGAGGCCAAATAGAACAGACAGATCACACACCAAGAAATGAATATTATACTGCTAATATAATTATTATATAACCCTAATATTTCAACAGCAGATAAAATATTACATTGATAACATCATAGTGACAAGAGAAAATATTTGTCGATATCAAATCATGTACCTAGGGAAACAATTCACATTGAAGGGAGAATTAACACATTTTCAAATTAAAAACATTTTACCAGCAATAGATATCTTAAAACACTTTTTAACATGTTCCTAAAGTTTCAATTTCAAATTTTTCAATATTGTTATTGTACTATTCCCTTTTGTTGCCATAGATTACAAAACACCAAAAATGCTGGATCTACAGAATACACCGAAATGTTCAGTGCACAAACTTTTGAATCTGAGTTTAATACTATGCAGCTAATTTTTCTTCCAATTTTGTTAACTTGCTGGACAATTGGCTCTAACATTTCCTTGTACACAAGTGATAGTTTAGAAACTGTATTAGAACAAGTGGTAATTGTTGAGAGGCAAGAGATTTTTCTGGTAGTCTAAAGAATTGTCTTGCCTCCCAGGCCATGTTTCCAAGCACAATTATTTGCTTAGAAAACTATTAATTTAGTATTTTGTTTCTTACCTGAGGTGTTTATAATCTTAAGGTATAAAGATATAGGCATATAAAGATATAAAGCATAAAGCATGTTAGCAGCACCCAGAGCCACAGAATAAGAATGCTGCATTAATTTTAGTGGATTATGTTTTCATAAAAAAGGTATAATATAGGGTAGTGTATAAAATATGCATGACTTCAAAACAAATTAATGCAGTTGAAAGCATGCTTAGAGGGAAATTTGTAGCAGTGAATGCATATATTAGAAAAGAAGAAAGATCTAAAATCAATTATCTAAGTTTCACCTTAGAAAACTAACAAAGGAGCAAATTTAATCCAAAACAGAAGATAAAAAATAATCAGAGCAGAAATCAATGAATATCATAACAGGAAATCAATAGAAAAAAATCAACAAAACCAAAAGCTGCTTCTTTGAAAAGATAAAAAAAAGTGATAAGTTTCTAGCCAGGCTATTTAAGAAAAAAAGTAAGAGGATATGAATAATATCATAAAAGAGTGAGGGGACATCACTACTGAGCCAATGGGCATAAGAAGATTAATAAAGAAATACTATGAACAACTCTATGTTCACAGATTTGATAATTTAGATAAAATGGACTGATTCCTTGAAAGACACAAGCTGCACATGAAAAACTCTTACAAGAAGACAATCAAACAGGCCTCTAACTATTAAAGAAATCATTCAATAATTAGTCACCTTCCAAAACAGAAAGAACCAGGCCTAGATGGGTTCATGAGTGAATTCTATCAATTAAGGAAGAAATTATACCAAATCTCTATAATAGAAGCAGAGGGAATATTTTTTAACTAATTCCATAAGGCCAGCATTACTCTTATAGGAAAACTTGACATTACAAGAAAACTACAGACAAATATGTCTCATGAACATAGACGCAAAAATCCTCAACAAAGTTTGGCAAATCAAATCCAACAATATATAAAAAGAATTATACATACACCACAACTAAGTTGTGTTTATCCCAAACATGCAAGATTATTTCAAAATTCAAAAATCAATTAATGCAATCCTTCACATGCAAATCTAAAAAAGAAAAATCATGTGATCTTGTCAAGAGACGAAGAAAAACATTAGACAAAATCTAACACCCATTCATGATAAAAACTCTCAGTTGAGTAGAAATAGAGGACAATTTCCTTAACTTGAAAAGAATACATAGAAAAACCTACACTAACATCATACAGCTAACAATCAAACTTTTTATTATTGTTCTGTTACTGTTTTTGTTTTGTTTTCTTCCTTTCTCACTATGATCAGGAACAAGGCAAAGATGTTTCCTATCACCACTCTTTTTCAATATTGTACTAGAAATCCTAGCTAATGCAGTAATACAATAAAAGAAAATAGAAGGTGTAGCAAGATTGAGAAGCAAGAAATAAAACTGTCATTGTTCACAGACGACATGAACCTCTATGCAGAAAAGCCAAATAAATCACCAAAAACTCCTAGAATTAATAAGCATTTATAGCAAAGTTGCAGGATACAAGGCTAACATACAAAAGTCAATCACTTTCCTATACACCAGCAGTGAGCAAGCAGAATATGAAATTATAGACATAATACCAGTTAAATTATCATCACCCAAAATGAAATATAATGTATAAATCCAAAAAAAAATGTATTAGATCTGTATGAGAAAAACTACAAAACTCTGATTAACAAAATCAAAGAAAAACTAAATAAATGGAGGGCTAATCCATGTTTATAGACAGGAAGACTCAATATTCTGAAGATATCAGTTCTTCACAATATTGTGAAGATCCATGTTTATAGATAGGAAGACTCAATATTGTGAAGATATCAGTCTGATCTACAGACTCAATCCTAATCAAAATCTAAGCAAGTTATTTCATGGATTCCTACAAATTGATTCTAATATTTATGTGCAGCAGCGAAAGACCCAGGACAGCCAGCCAACTCAATATTAAGGGACACAGTTTGAAGACTGACGCTACTTGACTTTAATCCTTAATGAAATGTTAGTTATCAGGACAGTGCAGTACTGGTTAAAGAATAGAGAGCTCAGAAATACACCCACATATATACAGTCAACTGGAGCAAAGTATTTTCAACAAATAGTGCTGGAACAATTGGACATTGACATGAAAAAGAATTCATTTAGATGCAGATCTTACACCCTTCACAAAAATTAACTCAAAATAGATAACAGGCTTAAATGTAGAATATAAGACTAAATCTTTTTTTTTTTTGTAGATAATTTTTTTATTGAAGGGTAGTTGACACACAGTATTACATTAGTTTCAGGTGTACAACACAGTGATTCAACATTTATATACATAATAATTATAGCTACCAGCTATCACCATACAAAGTTGTTACAATATTTTGACTATATTCCTTATGCTATACATTACATCCCGGTTACTTATTTATTTTACAATTGGAAGTGTGTACTTTTTTTTTTTTTGAGAGGGCATCTCGCATATTTATTGATCAAATGGTTGTTAACAACAATAAAATTCTGTATAGGGAGTCAACGCTCAATGCACAATCATTAATCCACCCCAAGCCTAATTTTCGTCAGTCTCCAATTTTCTGAAGCATAACGAACAAGTTCTTACATGGAGAACAAATTCTTACATAGTGAATAAGTTACACGGTGAACAGTACAAGGGCAGTCATCACAGAAACTTTCGGTTTTGCTCATGCATTATGAACTATAAACAATCAGTTCAAATATGAATATTCATTTGATTTTTATACTTGATTTATATGTGGATACCACATTTCTCTCTTTATTATTATTATTTTTAATAAAATGCTGAAGTGGTAGGTAGATACAAGATAAAGGTAGAAAACATAGTTTAGTGTTAAGAGTAAATCTTATAAGAGTTAGCATAGGAGAAAACCTAGATGACCTTGAGTATGGTGATGACTTTTTAGATAAAACACCAAAGGCAAGATCCATGAGATAAATAATTGAGAGGCTGGACTTCAATAAAATTAAAAAGAGAACTTCTACTCAGTCAAAGACAATGTCAAAAGAATGAGAAGACAAACCACAAACTGGTAGAAATGTTTGAAAAGACACATCTGATAAAAGACTGTTACAAAAATAAAGAATTCTTAAAATTCAAGATAGGAAAATAAACAACCTGATTTAAAAAAATTAATAGATACCTCACCAAGAAAAATATACAAATGTCAAAGAAGCATGTGTAAAGATGCTCCACATCATATACTGTCTAAGCAAGTTATTTCATTTTTGAAATAATAGGTGTGTTGGGCAACAAGGAACTCATTCATTGCTAGTGGAATGCAAAATGGTTTAGGCATTCTGGAAGAACAGTTTTAAAACTAAAGGTACTCTTATCAAACAATCCACCAATTTTACTTTTTGGTGTTTACCCAAAGGATTTGAAAACTAATTTCCACACAAAAACCTGCACATGCTTGTTTATAGCAGCTTTATTCACAATTGCCAAAATTTGAAAGCAGACAAAATGTCTTTCAGTAGGTGGATGAATAAATAAACGGTGGTACATGTAGACAATGGAATATTATTCAATGCCAAAAAGAAATGAGCTATCAAGCAGTGAAAAGACATGGAAGGATATGAAATACATATTATGTATTGAAAGATGCCAATCTGAAAAGGTTGTATGACTTCAACTATAAGACATTCAGAAAAAGACAAAATTATGGAGACAACAAAAATATTGGTGGTTGCCAGGGTTAGGGGATTGGTAAGGGTGACTTTGTGAACCCAAGTAGTATTTTTAGGGCAATAAATACATTCTGTGTGATACTATAATGATGGATATGTGTCATATATTTGTCCAAACCCATAGTATATGCAACACCAAGAGTGAAATGTAACGTAACTATAGAGTTTGTGTGATTATGATGTATCAATATAGGTTTATCAACTGTAGCAAATGTACCACTCTGAGGTGGGGGGTTGTAATGTTGATTTTAAGGGAGGCTATGCATATGTAGGGACAGGTAATATATGGGAAATATCTGCACCTTATTAATTTTCATGTGAACCTAAAACTGCTAAAATACTTTGCCTTTAATAAAAAACAAATTATGGCACATCAAATTAATTTTGCACTTGTGAGGTTCTACTTCAAAGGAGGCATTCCTTCTCCTGCTCTAATTCTGCAGATGCAAATACTATCCAGCAATAGCCCACAGGTTTCATGAGATCACATGGGCCCAACATGGTCAGTTTCCACTGCTTAAGGAAAATTTAAGAGTATTCCTTTTTTACTGAAACCTCTTAATATTTTAATGTTGGCAACTAATTCCAAAATGTAAATGTATCGTGAAGTTTCAACTTACAAGGCCAAAAGCACAAAATATGCATTCAGAATGTATTTCATAGACCATCTCTTCGTTTTGGCTATTGTATCTCCCTGTAACCTTACAAGCAATTCCTGTGATTGGTGAGTTGACTCAAATTAAACATACTTACTTGAGATAACTCTAGACTGAGGCTCACAGTGAAAGCTTACAGTCCAATGGAGTGTCAATTTCTTAAAGTAGGGATATGGCCTGTGTCATTCATCACTCCATAGCGTAATAAATACAAAATTACCTGGCACATAGTAGCTACTGAATATTTATTAAAAGAATACATATATATGGTATATACATATTTGTTTTATATGTATTTTTCATATAAACTTATACATTTATATAAACATACATAAAATTATATATATATATTTATAAATGTATTTAAGAATTAACTATACATATATTTAAGGCCAAGTGATATCTATATCTGTCTTTCAGTCTTACTAATGCAGAGCTTCCCCCAAAGCCTCTTCATGTACCCATTCTTAATAGTACCTGAATTTTGCTGGAATTCCCTTGCTGAATTCCTCATTACTGTGTATTCACTATAGAATGTTATTCAAGAAACTGGTCTGAGATCAAGGACTGGAGCAATCTACTCCTTATCCACCTTTACCATGAATGACAGAACTAACAAAAGTTATAAAATACAACTATTTGTTGGCTATAAAAATTATAGAATTTTTTGTGAGATATTACAAAGTCTGAAGCAAGTAATTGTTTCTTCGATGGCCATAACATGATATTGATCCAATGTCACTTAGCTAAATATTTTTAAAAATTTATTTTGGTATCACTAATCTACAATTACATGAGGAACATTATGTTTACTAGACTCTTCCCTTCACCAAGTTCCCCCCACAAACCCCATTACAGTCACTGTACATCAGTGTAGTAAGATGCTGTAGAATCACTACTTATCTTCTCTGTGTTGCACAGCCCTCCCTGTGTCCCCTCACTACATTATTTCTGCTAATAGTAATGCCCCCCAACTTTTTTTTCCCCTTATCCCTCCCTTCTTACCCATCCTCCCCAGTCCCTTTCCCTTTGGTAACTGTTAATCCATTCTTGGGTTCTGTGAGTCTGCTGCTGTTTTGTTCCTTCAGTTTTTCCTTTGTTCTTATACTCCACAGATGAGTGAAATCATTTGATACTTGTCTTTTTCCACCTGGCTTATTTCACTGAGCATAATACCCTCTAGCTCCATCTATATTGTTGCAAATGGTAAGATTTGTTTTCTTCTTATGGCTGAATAATATTCCATTGTGTATATGTACTACATCTTCTTTATTCATTCATCTACTGATGGACACTTAGGTTGCTTCCATTTCTTGGCTATTGTAAATAGTGCTGCAATAAACACAGGGGTGCATATGTCTTTTTCAAACTGGGCTGCTGCATTCTTAGGGTAAATTCCTAGGAGTGGAATTAGTGGGTCAAATGGTATTTCTATTTAGAGCTTTTTGAGGAACCTCCATACTGCTTTCCACAATGGTTGAACTAATTTACATTCCCAACAGCAGTGTAGGAGGGTTTCCCTTTCTCCACAACCTTGCCAACATTTGTTGTTTGTCTTTTGGATCGTGGTGATACTTCCTTGTAGAAGGTGGTATCTCATGGTGGTTTTAATTTGCATTTCTCTGATGATTAGTGATGTGGAGCATCTTTTCATGTGTCTGTTGGCCATTTGAATTTCTTCTTTGGAGAACTGTCTGTTCAAATCCTGTGCCCATTTTTTAGTTGGATTATTTGTTTTTTGTTTGTTGAGGTGCGTGAGCTCTTTATATATTTTGAATGTCAACCCTTTATTGGATCTGTCATTTATGAATATATTCTCCCATACTGTAGGATGCCTTTTTTTCTATTGGTAATGTCCTTTGCTGTACAGAAGCTTTTCAGCTTGATATAGTCCCACTCGTTCATTTTTGTTTTTGTTTCCCTTGCCTGGGGAGATATGTTCATGAAGAAGTTGTTCATGTTTATGTCCAAGAGATTTTTGCCTATGTTTTTTTCTAAGAGTTTTATGGTTTCTTGACTTACATTCAGGTCTTTGATCCATTTTGAGTTTACTTTTGTGTATTGGGTTAGGCAATGATCCAGTTTCATTCTCTTGCATGTAGCTGTCCAGTTTTGCCAGCACCATCTGTTGAAGAGACTGTCATTTCCCCATTGTATGTCCATGACTCCTTTATTGTATATTAATTGACCATATATGTTTGGGTCACTTAGATAAATTTTAACTGTCATATTTTAAGATGAACATAAAACAATTTTGTTATTGCTGACACTGGCTTTTTATGATCCAAAAGCTGCTCAACTCTAAAGTTTTTCCTTTTTATTTTTTCTCTGAATATGCTTTTTCTGTTCTGGTCCATTGGTCTAGCTTTCTTGGCTGTCTAAAATGCTGTTCAGCTTCCCCGTCTACCGGCTGCCTGATTTTTCAGGGCTGTGAGAGGTGTCCTTTGTGTGATAGGTAATCTGTTTACCTACTTGAATTGTACATTAGACTTTTTTGTTTCTTGAGGACTGTCACCATGTCTTGTGCTCTATTGTATTTTAGCCCTTACTCACCTGGCTGGCCCATTACTGATATTCAGTAAATATTTGATGAATGAGTGAAGAAATGACTTTCACTGGGCTCTTTAAGAAGGTGGCTGATATAACCATAGTTTTGAAATTTTAATGCTTAGCCCTGGAACATGTACGTATTTCCTGTACTTCTCTTTAATCCCATATCATTATCATCAGAGCTCTATTAACTAGAATTTCAGCATTTATTTAGAATGATGATAATGTGAACACCTTGATGGTATCTGACTCATTATCTATTAAATTCTTTTCAACATGATTTTAATAACACATTTAATATGCTGTATTTGGATTTAAAAAACATGATATGCACAATAGCATTAATCCAAATATTTGATTAACTATAATACCACATTTCCCTGTCATTAAAGATAACAGATAATTTATTATTCTTATTGTAATTATATTAATATTCTAGCTAAATTAGTCTATTTAAATCCAACATTATAGTCTTACTCTGATTAATATACACCAATAATGTCTTATGCTGATTTAATATGATTTAATGTACTATATGCTTTTTTAAAAATGTGGAGAATATTTTCTTCTAGATATAGTTATGAAATGAGAATAATATAGGAAGAGTCAGTAACTAATAATCATCTCCACTCTACATTTTTTATTAGGAGTATGTCATGTGCATAATAGAACCTTAGAGTTCTGTGAGATATTTAATATTATAGAGCTTCGAGAATGCCTTTTAACAGCAGCAAATATTTCCCCTCTGGGAGAGGGGATGCTCCAATGATATAATGTATAAGAAGGAATTGTGCTTCTAATTTCAGAGGTTTGTAGGTAGTGAGGAGATAAATGCAAATAAAATAACTGGAAGCAGTTTGCTCACTGTTAAATTCAATAAAGGAGTAATTTGAACCCCGAGCAGAGGCGACTATGAGGACAAGACCACCTAGAGGACTTTCTTGTACAGTCCAGTCAGCCTTGGCCCCAAATTAATAAAAAATCAGACATCAAGAGCTGGAAAGAGCTGTCGATTGGCCCTTTGCTTTTTAAATTTCTCTTAGAAGCAGTTGGTTCCTCTTACTGAATTATGAGATAAAAATAATGTACAAAGTAAATTAGTATATAAGCTTGAATCATCCTGTAGGCATAACATGGCCATTATGAAAGTAAAGGGTGTAGATGGGTGGCAAAGTGCTGCTCTAAAATGCAATTTCTAATTATAATTGATGTTCTAGTTTCTACACATCATGTTAGAATACAACAGACAAAGGTGAAATTCTAGTACTTTCAAGCTCTCCTGGCAAGATGGCCTTTTTTGAGAAGGTCAGGAAAATGTTATAGTTTCAAGTAACAGTAATATACTTTTTCACCATTTATAGCAGTACATGCTTAACTTTCTTTTGAGGATAATTTTTAAAATTCAGAAAATGAAGACACCACTATTTTAATCAACACATTCATGCAAAAGGAATTTTAAGATCTGTAAAATTTCTCCTCACTTTTTCTTTTTAGCATCATCATCTTTTCTGCCTCCCATGGTGACTACTCATAATCCTTGAATTAACCATTTTGTTTTTATTGATTTATTCCATTTAATTTCATAATCAGTTACCTCGTTCATAACACAAATTTGTTCAGTTCAGCTGCCTAGGCAAGGCTAGTGGGAGGAATATATAAACTGGCTTTGGAACTATAAATTTTGGTCTTGTTTGTTGGTATACTACTTAAATATCTGGATGATGAGACTGAAGAAAGCTTTTTCCTTGCAAGATGTTAGGTGAAGAGACCTTAACCCAAAACCCCATTTTTCGGTTCCTTTCTTCGCTTTTAGAGCAATGCTAAAATGAGGGACAAGTGGTGTAACCTTTGCAGTATTGATTTCCTTCAGAATACTGAGAGCCAGTATGGAAGGCTGTGCAGTTAGCTGTTAGCTGGAGATTCTCCAAAAAGGAAAATAAACAAACCAGAACTGGTTAAAGCCACCAGAGACCCTTCTGAAGAGCTTTAAGGATGCTTCACAACTCCAAAGAAGAGAATTGTATATTTTATGACTAAACAGTGCAAATACCAGATAGGAACTATGATGATTATTAAACTTAGGATAAATTAAAATTACTTATCTAAAGAGGAATGACTATACCCATTTAATGAATATTTTCTTCAAGTTAATAAAAAGGAAAATGGGATGCTGTTTATATCATTTAACTGACTCATTTAAAGAAAAATGTATAGTGTGTTGCCAAATCACCACATTAAAATGCCAAAGTCTTTTTAACATGGTCAATAACATGATATGACATCCAAAAAGAAAACATTCTATTTTTTTTCTACTTACTATCATTTAAATAGCATTCCCATAGTAGGACTTAAGTTTTATTTAATTTATTTGGAGCAATGTCTGTCTGCTACACTGATTAGTGTTATACAATTAGAGCAAGGGATTAAAAATATCTTTGTGAATGAGAATATGAGGTAAGTTTCCTGTAATATTTGCATATGACTGTTTTCTGGCTTTCCTATACATAACATAGCTTTGGACCATCCTTTTTTATTTTTTTACAGTCAGTAGTAGTACAATATCCATGTTAAGTCCACTTGTGTTTTGCTGGAGAACCTAAGTTCTCCCCTTTCTTAATCACACACTGACAAACTTAAGTTGAAATGAGCCTATCTTAAGGCCATTAGGTTTGCCCTGCATATGGGATAAAGAAGTCTCTTATATTTTGCTTGAGTAGATCCTGCTTGGAACTGATTGTGGGGTCTCTTAGCTCATATAATTATTCATGGCTACAAGTTTCATCTCACTAACATAATTCTGACTTATTTTAGTTCAACTCACAGGGCTATGCCTTACATTCCAACTTTACTTTCATCTATAGATATTGTCAAAATAATAATGCATATGGTAGTCTTGCATGATGTATAATTAGTATATTTTATTAATTTTCTCAATTATGAGAAGATATGTATGTATAACTTTTATCACAGGTTATTAAAAAGCACTACATATCAATATTAGAATTTTTGGGAAAAATGACAAATTAGAAAACTAAACTTTCTCATCATTTCTGTATATAAAGATAGCTACTATTTACCACATGCCTTAGTTTGCTGGGGGTGCCATAAAAAAGTACGATAAATTAGGTGGGTTAAACAACAGGTCTACTGCCTCACAGCTGTAGAGGCTTGAAATCTGGAATCAGGCTGTTGGCAGAATTCCCTCTGAGGGCTGTGAAGGAGAAATCTGGTGCATGCCTTTCTCCTAGCTTCTAGAGGTTTCCTGGCAATCTTTGGTTTCTGCCACATCATCCTGACTTCTGCTTTCCTTGCCACAGGGCTTCTACCTGCTTGTGTGTGTGTCTCTAGATTCTCCTCTTATAAGGATCACAGCCACATTGGTCAAAGGTCCATCCCACTCCATGATAATTTCATCCTAACAATTATATTCCAGTCACTCTGTTTCTAAATAAGGTCACTTACTGAGGTTCTAGGGGTTAAAACCCAACACATGAATTTTGGGGAAACAGAGTTCAACTTATAGAGCCATCTCATTATATATCCTTTGCATTTTCTGTGCTTATGTAGTAATGATAATCATCATTATTTACAAAGCCCAAACTTTGTGCCAGTAACTCTGCAAACTGATTCAATAAGTTACAGGACAATATATCAAAGAAAACAAACTAACATCATTCTACTATCAAGAAAAACTTGGGCATAGAGAAAATAAGTAATTTTCCTAACGTCACATAGCCAAGTATAAATCCAGGCTATCTGAACCCTGGCTTTTCGTAAAAGATTCATGTTGTACTTTATGTTTCATAACCTGAATCTTTAGAGTATCTTTGCTATTGTACAGGCCATTTGTCATGTAAGCATTCTGGACTTAGTATATGATAGAAGACTGAAATGGTTGCACATTAAGAAATCCCTCTATCTTAAACTGACACAGCCACCAAGGAGCTAAGCCCTTTTTGCATAACCTGTATTTATAAGTACGGATTTTCAGATACTGGCTCTACAACTTTCTGGTTGTGTCAGTTTTAGGAAAGAAAACCTCCCGTTATAATATAATTGCTTTGCTTTCATGTAAAATTTCAAATAAATATTTAGATTTTTCTGGTGAAAAATTAAATATCTCACCATACTGAGTTTCCTGTTTTGTCAACACTACATCCAGGACCATTGGGTGACTGATTTCAAATGATAGAAAAATTTTAGTTGGGTAAATTAAAGAACCTAAACTAACATTTAGATATCCTACTATTGGACTATATAGAAAAGGACACTGAAGCAAGAACACAGTGCACTGTTGAATAAATACTTATTTAATCCTCATGAAACTTTGAGATTGGTATTATTATTTTCATTTATATATGATGAAAATTTGGAGCAGAGAGTATAAGCTCTTTGTTCCAAAACATTTCAATATTCAAAGCCAGATATGGGATTGAAACCCACATTTCACTTACTTGAAAGCCAGGGCTCTTATCCTAAATCACTTTGCTATACTGTGTTTAGTGAAACTCCTCTGCCATGCTTCAGTTACTTGAATGCCAATTCCCTGCTTCCTAAATGCAAAACCATCCTGTCCCATTCTCCCTCATGAACACAACATGAATCCAAAGAAATATACACTATTATTTGAGAGACTAGTAGTTCTTCACATTTCTTTTAATTCATAAATAGGGTAGGGTTCAAATTTAAAATAGAAATATAGACACATGAATTTAATTATCTATAGATATATCTTATAATAGTTATAATAATTATAAGAAACAAATCAAACCAATATGCTGTTTTGGAAATAGACTAATCTTTATGGGAATTTCTCTTTCTAAATGTAAAAAAGAAAACGCAATTAAAATTTAACATGTTTGTATAGAATCAAATGAAGAGTAGCAATACAAATGAGGTTTTGACTTTAGACAGAGCCATGAAGTGTAACAGTTATAAAAAAGTAAAAAGACCTCTAGACCTATAATAATTGTCCTCATTACCAGTTTCAGAATTTAGAGAAGGATATGTTAGAATATGGCCTTTGATGACAATGAAAATTACTATTTTTTTGTTTCCTAATATCAAAGTATAATTCAATTTAATTTATTATTTTTGTTGTCCTATACAAGATAATTAAATTTTGTAAACCATTGATAGAGATCACAAGCTCAAATACTCATAATTGAGAAAATCAAAATCAAGTCAGGCCGCTTTCTTCATATCTTTTATTTGTCACCTTTGAGAGAGATGTGTATAGTAGAATATTTCTTTATTGTAAGAACAACAGGGAAAATGTGCTGATGTAATGTGTCTTATCTGTAGCCTTGGTTAATAGAACTACAATAAGGTTTGGGGTAGGGATTGTGGGAAATTGGGAAGTTGATAGCCTTGTGTAAACTGGGAAGCTACTAACAAGCTCCTCTTGTTGGTGCTGGGACTAGTCTGGGGTGTCTGACATTTCAAGAGAATCTGGAAAACCATATTTTATATGAATACTTCCAATTTTTAAATGTTCATGTAAAACAACCATGTGCCAAACAAAATAAATCTACTTAAATCTGTTCTTTATATCATCAGCACATAACTTTGGAAATATTGGCTTTGGTTTCAAATAGGCTGTCAGCTGTTTTTCAGAATAAAGAAGAAAATTTTGAAATGGCATCAATCAAAATCTTATTAGTGATTCAGCTGTCAAAGCTAGTCATTTATTTATTTAATCTGAGATGCTGGTAAAAAGGGTACAAACTTGCAGTTAGAAGATGAATGAGTTCTAGAGATCTAATGCATGACATTGTGATTATAGTTAACAGTACTGTATTATATACTTCAAAGTTGCTAAGAAACTAGATCTTCAAGTCCTCACCACAAAAAAGAAAAGATAATTAAAGGACACAATGGAGTGCTTGCTATTGCTATGGTGGTAATCATATCTCAACATGTAAATGTACCAAATCAACATGTTGTACACCTCAGCTTACTGAATGTGATATGTCAATTGTATTTCTGTAATCTTACTCTGTTATGATGGCCAAGCCATCTTCATCTCTATCTATTCTTCACAGAGCAGCCATAGTGATCCTGTTTAGCATAAGGCAGGTTATGTCAATCTTCTGCCCCAAAGTACTAAGTTTCCATTTATTTTAAAAGACAGAAGTTTATAAATTCCCATGTGAGTTTCCCCCTTAACTTGTCAATCATGCTCAGGCATCCTATGGCTCTTACCCATCCTTCCCTCTCCTTTACCTCCAACTTAATGGCCCCACTCTTTCTCAAACATTCCAGTAAGGTATTTTGAAAGCATTTACTATTTTCTCTACCTGGATTTCTTTTTCCACTTACATCTACATGACCAGTTCTCTAAAAATTTCTCTCAGGTTTTCATTCAAACACCACTCTGTAAATAAAACATTTCCTAGACCTTCTATTTAAAATTTCAACCTACAGCCCCTGGTTCCTCATGGCAATCTTACCCATTTTCTTTTTCTTTTCCCTCCACAATCTAACATACACACCTATACCATAGGTTTGTGGTGTTTATCCCCTCTCTGGTCTGCTTTAACAGCATTTACTTATGATTTTGCAAAATCTTCACAAATTTTATTCAAATGGACCAGTTATTCTATACCCTTAAAAAACTGAGAGTACAGCCTTATGTTATGAATTTGCAAAGAACATTTCAGGGGATAGTATGGATCAATTCATGTTTTCTGATGACTTACTTTAGTAAAGTGATAGAGATAATGAGACCACTTAATTAATAATTAGAAATAATATATTTCTTTCAAATATTTTCATATATAATCCAACAAGTCATGGCTATTGATTAAAATACGTATGAGTTCCTCAAGTGTTTAACTGAATGTAAAAGAGGTTAGATGTTGGGTTAGCTGTCCAAGGGGATATTTTTACATTATGTAGTCATAAATACATTTTCTACAAGTATGTTTAAATATTACCTATTGAGAAGCTGATATGATGCTGATAAGGTGTAAGTCAGATTATTTGTTTCCCCGCTTTCAAAATCCTCTAAAGCCTCTACATATCACTCAGAAGGAAACTAGAAGTTATTATAGTGCTTTGCTTTGTCCCCTCCTTCAGGCCTTTACTCATATGTCTCTTTGGTTTTTCATTCCTGATAACACTAACTAAAACTGCAATACCTTTAGCCTTCTACTCCTTAATTTTTTGTTTGATCTTGCTACATATTTGCTCATTTCTTTATACTTTTCTCTACTATACATGTAAACTATACAAGGGGAAAGATTTCATCCAAGTTATACATTAACATATCCTTTATGTCTGTAATATTGCCAAATCAATTAATTCAGGTATAAAATCCTATAATCTACACATACACTACATAAATGCACACAATAAAACTGCATTATTATATAGACTAAATAGAAGTATAAAACTATTATTCTTAATCATCAATAATTGTGTTTTTCCCAATTTGCAACTACAACATTTTAACATAAATTTAAAACTAAAATTATTTTGAAATTTAAAAATAAACTTCACCTAGTTCCTAGCATATAGGACTCTAAAATATATGTGGAAGTGACTGCTCAAAATGCATTTAAAAAACAGTTTAATTTTGTTAAATACTTGAGTTTTTGAATCATTAAGAAGAATTCTCAATATAAAAGGAGTACTTATTAATATAAAGACGGAAATTTGGTTATTACAATTCTGAATTGTCTAAATATCTCATGTAATTTTGCAAGCAAAAATCATTTACAAATTCAATTATGCATGGTATTAGTCAGGGTAAGATAGGTGTTATTGTGGTTTCAAACAAAATTCCCAGCTGCTAAACACATTAACAGTTTATTTTATTTATGCTATGTATCTACTGTGGGTCTGGAAGGGATAAACACCTTGTAATTTCTCGAGGTTGTAGAGCAAGAGAGAATGCATTTTAATATAAGCTTTCGAAACTAAGAGGGGAGGGCAGGTGGCAAAGTACAATTAAATCTTTAAGTTTCTATGCATGGTTGGTGCTCATTTCATAAACTATACAAATGATAAAGACATGCCTGACCTCGAGGGGTATAGAAATACAATAGTGTCCTAGGCTCTGATGGAAGTGGACAAGTAGTAAGTAGCAGGACCAAATTATGTGAATATGTACAAGCAGCACTATCAACTACGCAAAGGTTACTGAAAATGTGACATGAAACTTTTGCTGTAGATAACTCCAATGAAAGTAGACTGTGGACAATATCTTTGAAAAATGGTTCCATTTCTGATAGATCATTGTTAAATCTCACTGATCAAATGCCACAGAAACATACCAGTAGAGAATAATAATGCTGACACTTGTGAGATTGCTGCAGCCTGGGGAACACATCTCAGAACAAGTCTGGGCACCACATTCGACAGAATGAGAGTCAGAGGGACTTGTTTGGAGGCTTCTAACAAGATTCGTGCCTGGGCTGGAAATGAACAGAAGTTTTGGAGGCAGTGAGACTACATGATCGTTCACTGCCAAGGAGTGGGAGGGATTCTGTGGTGAAGTGTGGGCCTGGAGTTGTCAATGCTAGAAGAGCAGCTGTCATCCCTGTTAGCTGTGTGCCTGCCCTGTGGTCACAGTTCAGTCCAGCTCACAGAATGGTCTTGCTGGACTACTTCTTGTATTCTGTAAGCATTATTTATCGGTGTCTGGGAATATCATGACCTGCTTGCCAGCAGAGCCAGAAGAAGTATATCTGCTTTTTCACAGCTTTAGTAGTTTGGAGTTTATTATTTTTAATAAACCTGAGTCCTCATTACAGCCAAAAAATTAAAGTTTATTTTAACATGATGCTCATAGGTTACAGGGGGCAGATGTAGTCTTAGGTCTAGTGTCTTCACTGTGTCTTCAATTTCTTACTTAAACTAGTGATAAAAACTAAAAGGAAGTATAGATTTGGACTGGACAAGTGAAGGCTGATAAATGCACTGGCCAAGGACAGTTATGGACTTGATACAAAGGAAAGACATACATTTAGCAAGTATATTATCTCTTTTCAATGTATTTATTAAGAATGTTAACATTAGTAATTAGTTGTATGATATGCACTTAGAATTCAATGAATATTACCATTTAAAAAACACGTAACATGAGGGGGGTATTAAAGATGGCTGGCTGCGTGAGAGGAGAGACAAAGGCTTCCTCCTAAAACTGGATACAATTAGAAAATTTAATTGGAGCAGCTAATCTTGAGAGAGCAACAGGAAAGAGGACAGCATCAGACTGCATACACCTAGAGAAAAGAGCAGAGCTCACCGAAAAGGGTAACGTACCAGAGCTGTGGCTCCACGGGACCCGAGCCCCTCCCCCACCCAGCTCACTGGCGGGAGGAAGAGAAACTGAGCAGGGAGGGGGTGGAAGGCCTGGGACTGCTGAATACCTAGCTCCGGAGATCTGTGCTGGGAGCACAAACCTACATTTCATGATACTTTCATGAGACTCGCATGACTACTGGGTTAGAAAGTTAATACAGGAAGAGTTCCTGGGGAGACTGGGATTCTGGCTGCTTGTAGAAAGCAGGGATCCATATCCGGCTGCTCTGGGACAAAAACATACCTGTGTGACCGGCCCACTGGCTCAGGCAGTGGAGACAGGCACAGCAGCCGGAAGGCGGGGAACAGCTCTTTCCTCCCCCCCAGGTACCAGTACCGCTCCCCTGCGACCCCTGACGCTGCTTCAGGGGCTCAGCAGCTCCAGAATAGAGCTTCTGGACACTAGAGGGCGCTATATACAAACATGAAACGTCAAAGGAACCTTGTTCAGAGTAAAATTTTTAATACAACTCCTGAGAAATATTTAAATGATATGGACCTCGGGACTCTTCCTGAAGGGGAGTTCAAAATAAAAATCATCAACATTCTAATGGAGGTTTGGAAAGACATCCAAGAACTCAGGAATGAATTCAGGTCAGAGATCCAATCATTAAAGAACACGATGGAGGGTATTAAAAGCAAGTTGGATACGGTGGAGGAGACAATAAATGAAATATAAACTAGAGAATAGGAATAAAAAGAAGCTGAGGCACAGAGAGAAAAAAGGATCTCTAAAACTGAAAGAATATTGAGAGAACTGTGTGACCAATCTAAGCGGAACAATATTCGCATCATAGGGATACCAGAAGAAGAAGAGAGAGAGAAAGGGATAGAAGGTGTCTTTGAGGAGGTAGTTGCTGAAAACTTCAACAAGCTGGGGAAGGAGATAGTCTGTCAGGCCATGGAGATCCACAGATTCCCCTACACAAGGGACCCAAGGAAGACAACACCAAGACACATAGTAATTAAAATGGGAAAGATCAAGGATAAGGACAGACAGTTAAAAGCAGCCAGAGGCAGAAATAAGATCACATACAAAGGAAAGCCCATCAGACTAACATCAGACTTCTCAGCAGAAACCTTACAGGCCAGAAGGAAGTGGCATGATGTATTTAATGCCATGAAGTAGAAGGCCTGGAACCAAGATTACTTTATCTGGCAAGATTATCATTTAAATTTGAAGAAGAAACTAAACAATTTCCACATAAGCAAAAGTTGAGAGACTTTACCTCCCACAAACCATCTCTGCAGTCTATTTTGGAGGGACTGCTATAGATGGAAGTGTTCCTAGGGTTGGATAGATTTCACCAGAGGTAGTAAAACCATGGAAGGGAGGGTAGAGCAGCTGATTAAGAGGCAAATGCAAAATTAAATTGACTATCCCCAAAGTCAATCAAGGGATAGACAAAAAGTACAGAATTTGATACCTATTATATAAAGAATGAAGGAGGAAGAAAAAGGAGGAGAAATAGAAAAGAACCTTTAGATATTATTTTTTACAGCATACTAAGTGAGTTAAGTTAGACTCTTAGATAGTAAGCAAAGTAACCTGGAACCTTTGGTAACAACGAATCTGAAGCCTGAAATGGCAATAAGTAGATACCTATCGATAATCACACTAAATGTAAATGGATGGAATGCACCAATTAAAAGACATAGAGTCACTCAATGGATAAAAAAAAAAGACCCATCTGTATGTTGCTTACAAAAGACTCACCTCAAACCCAAAGACATGCACTGACAAAAGTCAAGGGATGGAAAAAGGTATTCCATGCAAACAATAGGGAGAAAAGAGCAGGTGTTGCAGTACTAGTATCAGACAAAATACACTTCAAAACAAAGAATGTAACTAGAGATAAAGAAGGACATTACATAATGACAAAGGGCTCAGTCCAAAAAGAGGATATAACCATTATAAATATATATGCAACCAACACAGGAGCACCAGTATATGTGAAGCAAATACTAACAGAACTAAAAGAGGAAATAGAATGCAATGCATTCATTTTAGGAGACTTCAACACACCATTCACCCCAAAGGACAGATTTACCAGACAGAAAATAAGTAAGGACACGGTGGCACTGAACAACACACTAGAACAGTTGGACCTAATAGACATCTATAGAACTCTTCATCCAAAAGCAACAGGATACACATTATTCTCAAGTGCACATGCAACATTCTACAGAATAGACCACATACTAGGCCACAAAAAGAGCCTCAGTAAATTCCAAAAGATTGAAATTTTACCAACCAACTTTTCAGACCACAAAGGTATAAAACTAGAAATAAATTTTATAAAGAAAGCAAAAAGGCTCACAAAGATATGGAGGCTTAACAACACGCTCCTAAATAGTCAATGGATCAATGACCAAATTAAAATGGAGATCCAGCAATATATGGAAATAAATGACAACAACAACACAAAGCCCCAAATTCTGTGGGACGCAGCGAAAGCAGTCTTAAGAGGAAAGTATATAGCAATCCAGGCATATTTAAAGAAGGAAGAACAAACTCAAATGAATAGTCTAATGTCACAATTATCAAAATTGGAAAAATAAGAACAAATGAGGCCTAAAGTCAGCAGAAGGAGGAACATAATAAAGATCAGAGAATAAATTTTAAAAATTGAGAAGAATAAAACAATAGAAAAAATCAATGAAACCAAGAGCTGGTTCTTTGAGAAAATAAACGAAATAGATAAGCCTCTAGCCAGACTTATTAAGAGAAAAAGAGAATCAACACAAATCAACAGAATCAGAAACGAGAAAGGAAACATCACGACGGACCCAACAGAAATACAAAGAATTATTAGAGACTACCATGAATACCTATATGCTAACAAGCTGGAAAACCTAGAAGAAATGGACAACTTCCTAGAAAATTACAACCTTCCAAGACTGACCAAGGAAGAAACACAAAATCTAAACAAACCAATTACCAGCAAAGAAATTGAAGCAGTAATAAAAAAACTACCCAAGAAAAAAAACCCCGGGCCAGATGGATTTACCTTGGAATTTTATCAGACATACAGAGAATATATAATATCCATTCTCCTTAAAGTTTTCCAAAAAATAGAAGAGGAAGGAATACTCCCAAACTCATTCTATGATGCCAACATCACCTTAATACCAAAACCAGGCAAAGACCCTATCAAAAAAGAAAATTACAGACCAATATCCCTTAGGAACGTAGATACAAAAAATACTCAATAAAATATTAGCAAACCCAATTCAAAAATATATCAAAAGGATCATACAGCATGACCAAGTGGGATTCATCCCAGGGATGCAAGGATGGTACAACATTCAAAAATCCGTCAACATCATCCACTACATCAACAAAAAGAAAGACAAAAACCACATGATCATCTCCATAGATGCTGAAAAAGCATTCAACAAAATTCAACATCCATTCATGATAAAACTCTCAGTAAAATGGGTATAGAGGGCAAGTACCTCAACATAATAAAGGCCATATGTGATAAACCCACAGCCAACATCATACTGAACAGCGAGAAGCTGAAAGCTTTTCCTCTGAGATCAGGAACAAGACAGGGATGCCCACTCACCCCACTATTATTTAACATAGCACTGGAGGTCCTAGCCACGGCAATTAGACAAAACAAAGAAATACAAGGAATCCAGATTGGTAAAGAAAAAGTTAAACTGTCATTATTTGCAGATGACATGATATTGTACATAGAAAACCTTAAAAACTCCACTCCAAAACTACAAGAACTGATATCAGAATACAACAGGGTTCCAAGATACAAAATTAACACACAGAAATGTGTGGCTTTCCTATACACCAACAATGAGCCAATAAAAGAGAAATCAGGAAAAAAATTCCATTCACAATTGCATCAAAAAGAATAAAATACCTAGGAATAAACCTAACCAAAGAAGTGAAAGACCTGTACCCTGAAAACTATAAGACACTCTTAAGAGAAATTAAAGAGGACACTAACAAATGGAAACTCATCCCATGCTCTTGGCTAGGAAGAATTAATATTGTGAAAATGGTCATCCTGCCCAAAGCAATATACAGATTTGATGCAATCCCTATCAAATTATCAACAACATTCTTCAATGACCTGGAACAAATAGTTCAAAAATTCATATGGAAACACCAAAGACCCCAAATAGCCAAAGTAATCCTGAGAAAGAAGAATAAAGTGAGGGGGATCTCACTCCCCAACTTCAATCTCTACTACAAAGCCACAGTAATCAAGACAATTTGGTACTGGCACAAGAACAGAGCCACAGACCAGTGGAACAGATTAGAGACTCCAGACATTAACCCAAACATATATGGTCAATTAATATTCGATAAAGGAGCCATGGACATACAATGGGGAAATGACAGTCTCTTCAACAGATGGGGCTGGCAAAACTGGACAGCTACATGTAAGAGAATGAAACTGGATCATTGTCTAACCCCATACACAAAAGTAACTTCAAAATGGATCAAAGACCTGAATATAAGTCATGAAACCATAAAAATCTTAGAAAAAAACATAGGCAAAAATCTCTTGAACATAAACATTAGTGACTTCTTCATGAACATATCTTCCCAGGCAAGGAAAAGAAAAGCAAAAATGAACAAGTGGGACTATATCAAGCTGAAAAACTTCTGTACAGCAAAGGACACCATCAAGAGAATAAAAAGGTATCCTATAGTATGGGAGAATATATTCAAAAATGACAGATCTGATAAAGGGTTGACATCCAAAATATATAAAGAGCTCATGCACCTCAACAAACAAAAAGCAAATAATCCCATTAAAAAATGGGCAGAGGAGCTGAACAGACACTTCTCCAAAGAAGAAATTCAGATGGCCAACAGACACATGAAAAGATGCCTCACATCGCTAGTTAACAGAGAAATGCAAATGAAAACTACCATGGATATCACCTCACAGCTCACACCTCACATCCAAAAGACAAACAACAACAAATGTTGGTGAGGTTGGGGAGAAAGGGGAAACCTCCTACCCTGCTGGTGGGAATGTAAATTTGTTCAACCATTGTGGAAAGCAGTATGGAGGTTCTTCAAAAAGCTCAAAATAGACATAGCATTTGACCCAGGAATTCCACTTCTAGGAATTTACCCTAAGAATGCAGCACTCCAGTTTGAAAAAGACAGATGCACCCCTATGTTTATCGCAGCACTATTTACAATAGCCAAGGAATGGAAGCAACCTAAGTGTCCATCAGTAGATGAATGGATAAAGAAGATGTGGTACATATACACAATGGAATATTATTCAGCCATAAGAAGAAAACAAATCTTACAATTTGCAACAACATGGATGGAGCTAGAGGGTATTATGCTCAGTGAAATAAGCCAAGAGGCGAAAGAGAAATACCAAATGATTTCACTCATCTGTGGAGTATAAGAACAAAGGAAAAACTGAAGAGACAAAACAGCAGCAGACTCACAGAACCCAAGAATGGACTAACAGTTACTAAAGGGAAAAAGACTGGGGAGAATGGGAGGGTAGGGAGGGCTAAGGGTGGGGAAGAAGAAAGGGGGTATTATGATTAGCCCATATAATGTGGGGGGTGGGGGAAAGGGGAGGGCTGTGTAACACAGAGAAGACAAGTAGTGATTCTACAACATCTTAATATGCTGATGGACAGTGACTGTAATGGGGTTTGTGGGGGGAACTTGGGGTAGGGGAGAGCCTAGTAAACATAATGTTCTTCATGTAATTGTAGATTAATGACAACAAAATAAAAAAAGTAAAAAAAAAGAAAAAAAATTTTTTTTCAGATAAAAAAAATCACGTAATATAAATGTTTTCTTGAAGTACAACTTATTGGTCTTTTATGCCTGCTCTTACAGATTCAGTGATTCAGTCAAGCAGTTTGCAGATATTTAAGCTAAAAAATTAGCATTTCCAAATATTACATGTTCGACAATTCCAGGTCACTTCTCTAAAATAATACCAACAACAAAAACCTCCATGTCAGAATTGTGCTATTTTGCCTTTTGACTACCTTTACCATTTCTGCTACCCCTATCCCTGGCTTTGGCAGCCTTCAATCTGTTCTCTGTATCTATGAGTACAGGTGTTTTTAAAAGAAAAAGTTAACATGTCCAATGACAGGATAACTTCTGGAGATGTAATGTATAGCATGATGACCATAGTTAACAACATTGTATTATATATTTGAAAGTTCCTAAAAGAGTAGATTTTAAAAGTTCTCATCACAAGGAAAAAAAATGACTTCTTATGTGAGGTGATTGATGTTAACTGGACTTATTGTGGTTATCATTTTGTATCATATACATATTTCAAATCATTATGTTGTACACCTTGGACTTATACAATGTTATATGTCAGTTATATCTTAATAAGACTGGAAAATTTTTTTTAAAGAATTGTACTGTTTTATGATAGCAATATATAATAATTTTTTATTAAATTCTAATTAGGTACAAGCTATATTTCTCTTTCTAAGCCCATTTGGCTAGCTTAATAATAAACCCACTCAAACACATCTACATAGATATGTACACTCATAATGACTTTATGTAGAAGGATCAAAAGTTATTTACAAAGAAAATTATACAACAAGAATAAGAAATATATTAATAGAAATGTTTATGAAATTTGGCATAGGCCAAATATAGATATCATTTATCACATACATTATTTCCGTATGAAATAAAAATGCTTGTATCTTTTATCAAATAAAATAGGCTAAACTAAAACCTTTTTAACATTATTTTAAGATAAACAGTACATTCAAAAATAGCCAACAAGGGAGGTGGGAGACTGGTGTAATATAAAGAAGAGTATTTATGAGGAGAGATTTAAGGGAGGCTGATAGTTTCCCATAAATAGAATAAAAACTGAAAGGACAGTGAAGTAAAAGAAACCAATACTGGGGAGAAAGAGAACACTAGGAAGGGGAATTTCAGAAGGACTTGTTTTAGCTGAAAGTAGATGGTGAGTAATATTAGATATAAGAATGTAGCAGCATGGTGGGATGCTGAAAAATGGCTCCCAAAAGATATCACATCCTGGTCCCTGGAAACTAGAAATGTTATAAATTAATAGGTATTTGCAGATGTAACTAATTAAGAATCTTTTTTGTATACTTGAGACTAATATAATATTGTATATCAACTATACTTCAATAAAAATAATAAATAAAAGTAAATAATAAGAAATATATTAAAAGAAATTAAGAATCTTGAGAAAAGGGGATCATTCTGGATTTTGAAAGTGGACTCTAAATATATTTACATTTATTCTTAAAAGAGGGAATTAGAAGGAGATTTCATAACACACACACACACACACACACACACACACACACACACACGGGAAGTGATATGAAAGTGGAGCAAAGAAGGATTTCAAGATGCTTGTTTTGAAGTTTGGAGTGATATGACCACAAGACAAGAAATGCCAGCAGCCACCAGAAACTGGGAGGCAAGAGGTGGATTCTCCCCTACAGCCTCCAGAGGGAGCCCAGCTAACACCTTGATAGTAGCCCAGTAATAATGATTTCAGACTTCGGGTCTCCTGAATTGTGAAAGAATAAATTTCTGTTGTTTTAAGCCCAGTTTATGTTAATTGTATCAGCAGCCACAGGAAACTAGCACAAGTATCATATGAAAAATATGTTTTAACATTGCAAAGATTCTCTGATTATTGAAATAAGTCATAAAAATCATGAGAAACCTGCTATTTTGACCTTGGCATATCAATATAAGCTCAGAGCCTCATAGCAACATCGCTGGAGAAGGCAAAGATAAGCCAGTATAAAAGCTTTACAGAGATAAGGTCTTTGGCAGGTAGGCTTATTTTTCTGTAAATTGATAAAAAGTTAATTATATTATTTCTGGAAAAATTAGAGTAATTATTTATAGAAAGTCTCATTAGTTAGTTGCTTCAAGTTTGAGAAAAGTTTTCATTTTCCCAAAAGGAAATAATCTGAGTGATAGCTGTCCTAATATCTATTAGAAACTAGTTAAACTTCTGGAAAGCAAGCAGAATAATTGCAATGCTCCATTCTTGAAAAAAAAATTAACCAAAAGGAGGTTAAAAAAAACCTTTTCTTCATGCTAAAATGCTAGGAAATAGCCACAACCTCATATTACAAATTTAGAATAATATCTGTCAGAAAAATTACTATTTAATCCCAATTAAATGAGGTCACCTGACAACTGAGTTGACAGAATTACCACTTAATGATATGGGTAGCTAGCGAGAGAAATAGGCTTCAAACATATGAAAAATATTCTATTTTTTCATAATTTCATGGGGATAATTAAACTCCAAAATTACCATGTAAAGTAGGCATTTTAATATATAACTGACAAGTTCAAACTAGAACACATGGGTCTGTGGTTATGGTTTGTCCTAGGACTAGGAAAAGAATATATAGACAGAAAAGAGAAAGGGGTCTCACAGAAGACAATACATAATAATAACACTGAATATTGAGAATTAGGTTTGGCTAGAATTGACCTCATACAAGGAAAAGAAGAAAAAGAAAGAGACACATGCAAATAAAGTACATTCAACAGAAAGATAGGCAGATATGCAAAAATAAATGTATGAAGAAAATTTGGGAAAAAAGATTTATAGTTATACTCTGTTACAGAAACAAAACACAACAAGAACTCCATTAAAAAATAAAAAGCAAAGAAAAGAAAAAATAAAAGATAAGACAGTAGATTGTGATGAAAACTGAGCCAGGAAAACTAAGGAAAAAAATGAAGAACACAATTGGATACCATCAAGCAGAAATGAAGCAGAAAAGGGAGAATCAACAGTGTAGAAAGATAAATAATTTCCATGGAGGACAGGCTTAAAAGAAGTCATACACAGTGAGCAAGAAATGGGCAAAGAAAGCCAGTCAGTTATATAAGAACACACTAAGTAAGAGGACAGAAAAAGGAGATCTGAAAAAGTGATATTCTAGTTTACCGGAAAAAAATGATGGGAATGAAAAAGGTAATACTCAAATTTTTTGAAAAAAGAAGAAAATTTCAGTGAATTAAGGAAAACTTGAATCTTGAAACAACAAATAGACTTCTTTCAGGCAAAAATGAAAGAAATTTGACAATGGCAATTTACATTGGTCTCAGTTCCCCTCCATTCCTCCTGTGTTCACAGCCTTTGTTCATGTGATTTGTAGTCTATCCCACTGGAGGTGAAATTTACTTCCCTGCTACACTAATGACGAACTTGGTCATGAGACTCACTTTGACCATAGATATGCGTGAGGAAAAGGCAGTGTACAATCTCTAAAACAAGATTTAAGAGACATCATATTTCCTCTTGCTTGTCTTGAGCTACTTCCATTCCTATGGAAAGATTTTCTATGCCCCAGTAGCCACACCTCTCACTGGTGTCTTCCAATTCCCAGTTTACCCAGAGGTTGAGAGAGGATAATAAATATGGGGACACACATTGGCCCAAATAGCAATTTAGAGCCATGTCCAGCTGATCCCAGATTATATCAACCAGCCTCCTGGCAAACCTACCATCATGTGATCACATATCAATAACTGTTTTAAATCACTGAATGTTTAGGTGAACTCTTATGTGACATTTTTGTGACAATAGTTGACATAGTCATTGACCAACAAGATTATATTCATTGATTCAATTAAATTTAGCTTTAAATAAATAATATCCTTTAGAAAAATACACAGAAGCACATGCACTCAGCAGATAGATAGATAAATAAATAAATGAATTTGGGGCAATAAATCACCTGGAAAGAGCCATTTACCTTAAAAAAAAAACAAATTATTAAGCAAACTAATCTTAGAATTCTCAATAACAATGGGTGACTCCAAAGTCTATTTACATGACAACAGCTAGAGAAATTTCTAAAAGCTTAAATCAGATAATTTAACCCCACCCCTTTCTCAGAACACTGCAGTAATTTAGATCACACTTAGATTAAAATTCAAACTACTTTCCCCTAAATGATCTGGCCCAAGGCTACTTCTCTAATCTTTCAAACAGCCTTCTCCATTACTTAATTTTTTATGCCCATACTGGCTTCAAGGCTATTACTAGCAAAGGCAAGGATTTTTAAACCCTCAAAATGTTTGCATTTGCTATTTCCTCTGCTTAGGAACGGTCCTTCCTGATTTTAGATTGCTTATTCCCAAAAATTAGCCTTCATATTCCCTACATAGTACACTGAATATTTATTTGCATATATCTTATATATTTATTTACTTCATCCGCAATGCCATGGGAGCTCAAGTATTGTTGAAGTTTTGGCTGTATGTATAATCAATTTCTGAAAATGTGTTTGAGCAGAAATATCAGTTTCTGTTATTAATAGATATTTTAATACATTAATAAACAAATATTAGAAGTCAAGCAAACATCTAAATAGTTTAAGTGAAAATAAAGTGCCTAACCAAACTCTCTGTGGAAGTTTATAATCCACATAATTTCCAAATAAAATCTACTTCATATCAACCTCTAGTCTACTGAACAATAAACAGAAATAAAAACTACAAAAATTAGGAAATAACAGTATCAAAGTACTGGTGGTAGCATTAAATCTAGTTATAAACATACAATTGTGTTAATTTAACACTGATAATTACTGATATGAAGCTATGTTGTAACTTGTGAAAAATCTAGTATCTGTGTAAAATTTATGTTGGTACATCTACAGAAAATCTAAGGCAAAAATCTCAAAGTTGAAAAAAGTTATTTGAGAAGGTGATAGGAGCAGGTATAAGTAATATATTACTTTAGTTTATATAAAGAGAGTTGGTACTCTTTGCTCAGTTTCTGAGGTTGATAAATCAAGAAATATAGATTAAAATTGATATAAACATAAGAGAAAATTCTGCTGATAGAATAAAAAGTATTCTATAATTTCCAGATTATCAGAGGGAAACAGAAATAAAACAATAATACAGATCATAAAGCACATGCTATAAAACAAAGGTGATTACTAGGAAACATTAGAAAACAAAATCAAATGGGGTCACAGAAGTAAAACCAGTTATATGCAAATCAATCAATATATAGACATGCAATAAGTTCATACTCAGGGTTATAAAATTAAATTCAACTATATAGGGTTGCAAAATTCAACTGTATATTGTTTACACAGGCCACCTGAAACTAAGTGATTTAAAATGTGTAAATGTAAAAGAATGAAAGATAAAGAAAAATTTAAAATGAAAACAAATCAGTTGCCAGACTGTTAATGTCAGAAAATAAATCAAATTTGAAGTAAAAAAAAAAAATAGCAGCAAAACATAAAGAACAGCAACAAAAAATGCTTAAACTACAAGTAAAGAGGGAATTAAGGTTATTTGTTTCCTCTGATAATTAAAGCAGACAAAAAAGTTGTGTAGACCCTCTAATAGACATATTTAAATCTAAATCAAGAACACAGCAAAAACAAAGACATCTAAAAATAGAAGAACATTAGAAATGAAACTACATCACTAGTAATTAAACAAAAATAGTGGAAAAATGTACAAAGCCTTATAAAAGGAGACTCAGAGTTCCTAGAGTAAAACAACAAAATAATTATGGCATATTTAGAAAGTAACTATAATGAGCCCAGCACATTTCAAAATCTATGGAACATGGCCAAAGTACTACTTAGAGGAAAACTAAATTGTTATTTAATAATAAACAATTATTTTCAGTCCTTCTTTTTAGTAATAAAATAAGTATTGAACTCTAGAATTTTAAACAGAAAATAAAGACTGTGTAAACAACGATATTTAAAATAGCAATGTGGGGGAAAAACACTTTCAATTAAATTTGGTGGCTGAATCCATTAATCCAACAAATTTGCTTCTTACCTTATTCTTGGTACTTCAAATACATTAGTGTATAAATGGTTTCCAGTCAAGGTCCAGACAACTCTCAGGGAACAGCTCATACCAATCTTATCCAAGCTCTTTCAGAGAGTGAGCAGTGTCAAGGAAACTTCCAAAGTCCTTTAAGATGCTAGTATATCCTCTAAACTAAAGCCATACCAAAAGAAAAATAAACTCATAAACATGGTTTAAAATATCCCAATTAAATATTAGTATTTTGACCAAAATTGATGAATATATACTTTCTCATTAGCAGATTCTCTGGGAAAAATTAAAATTAAATATTAGTCTTAAAGTAATAAAAAACATTTTATTTAAATTAAAAATAGACTTGCTGTTTTCACTTTAAAGTCCAAAGAACAAAATTTTAAGTCTAAAACTATCCTCCCCAGTTATTTTTTCTGTTGAGTCCCATATACATTCCTTCTCAAAGCTTGTATTCTTTTCCCAGTTTCAGTGTGTGCTGTTTGGTAATTGGCAAAGTTCCATCAGGGTCTCTGAATTGTATTAGTTCAATATTAAGTCTACAAAGTGTCTAATCATATTTTTAAATTGCCAAATTTAAGTGCGCAATTTAGTGGACTTTTCAAATGTATACATCATGAACTACTACAAACATGATAGATAACATTTCCATCACTCCAAAAATCTTCCTTGTAGCACTTTTCAGTCAGCTGAACCTGAAAGCTGCTCAACTACTTTCTATTATCATAGTTTTGACTTTCCAGAATTTTGTATGAATGGAATAATAGAATACAAAGACTTTTTATATCTTCTGCCCTTTTAAAATGCATCCACATTGATGCTTGTTTTTAGAAGTACATAACCTCAAACTGTCAACAATCCAAATGTCACCAAATGGTCAATAGACAAACAAATTATCATACATGGTATTACTCATATTTTAAAGAAATCCAAAATATTAAGAAACAAGATCATCAGAACACTAGCCACATCACCACCAAATCTGGGAAACAAATCCATTCTGATACTCCACACTTCAGGACCCAGTACTTAGTATTACTAAAGCTCAAGACAGAGTTTATTCTTATACATGAGTGAAGGAATGGGTATAGAAACGTGTCTTTGATTTTAACTAAAAACCAGAAATAGCAGGCAGTCTGGTACACCAAGAAGTCTGTGCCAGTTGTCTGGAACCCATGATGAATTCATTAACATTCAATTAGGAAAAGTCTCACTAAGAACATAATTTTGTCACAATATATCTGCCACATCCAGGAGCCGGCCATTCTACATCTGCTGCTAGTGCAAGGCCCCCAGTTCGCCCCACTAGAGTCATGTTCAGGTTTCAAAGCTGAAGCTGCTGTGTTAATTGAAGCACAGGCCATTAGGGGTTGACATGTGGTAGGGTGGGCAGGTATGACCTCGACTTCATTTCTGTACTCCTTGGAACACTTTTTCCTCTATTTTCAATTCTCTAAATTGCTTAATAATAATACCTCTGGGCACAGGCAGTATATGCATAGCCACTTGGTGTAATTCTCTCACCTTAAAATATACTCTAATATTTTTGTGGAGTATTTTTTATTCTTTAGCTTGTGAACAAGCCTCTATATCCCTCCTCAGAATCCTCTACTGCCCCAAATGCAGAATGGAATTGGATTCAGTGTATTTAGTCATGTCTACATAAGCCTAGCTCTAACAATTTAAAGCTGGAAATTCCCCTGTGCTCTATAGAACAAGCAAACTCAGATGCCTTGCATTTTAACTGCAGTAGATATTATTCTGCACATAAATGCTTAAAAGGACTGGAAATATCCATTTTCTTACAATCAAATCTCTGCTTCAGCTGAACAGTCCTAGGAAATCCTGCACCTGTATTGCTAGCTAGCAAGAGTCTGCAAACTGACAGTGCCTGAGCCAGCGTAAGGGGCCTTGAGATTGTGACTGCTTTCTTGGTCATCTTTAGGGCCAGGGTTGGAGAGGTCACCCATGACCTCTGCTGTTTTTATATGTGAATTCTCCCTTCATTTGTGCCCACTAAGGCCCCTGTGACACTGTGGCATATCTGAGATGCTCTTTCAGCCCCCATTCCTCCCTTTTCTATTTGCTTTTGCCACTTAAACCCATCCACTTTTATGCATTTGCCCTTGACATTTCTGAGGAAACCAACACCTTTCTGAAGAATTAATTACCTTCGCCTACTTCCCTGCTTTTATAAATATAGTCACTCAGTTATAGATAAAATCTCCATAAATAGATGTCATTACCTATCAAAATATCATGTAGCCTAAGACTTAAAACTTATAGTCTAAATGCCAGTAGAAATCATTAAAGCCAAAACTCCACTTAAATCCTGAGAATATAATCTAGAAAATATAAATAAAAGGCCCAAGCCCTGTGGCTAGGCTCCACAGAAATCCTCTTCTGCATATTTTGTGATATTCCATTCCATCTCCAGTCATGCAAAAGGATATTGGTGACTCCAGTGGGGCACACCATAAAGAGTTGTACCTTCCCTGGTCAGGTTCTTAAAAATTTTTAATTAAAAAAGTGTAACTAATTAAGTGGAGAATAAAATATGACCATTATTTTTATAGCAACTGAGTTAGAGAATGTAGTTGCTATGGAGTCCAAATGGGCCTCTTAACTGAACTCAAGAATTAAGAAATTATATCCACCCAATTACTAACAATATCAGGCCAAGAAAGTGGGCTCCAATAAAGGTAATTCAATGGAAAATTGATAGACTTTCCAACAGATAGTGCTGGAGCAATTATATACCCACCAGTAAAAACATCTTTCTCAGCCTGCATCCCATTCATGGCTGCCCCCAGGATGTACAGAACACTGGGACAGTAAACAGTGGCCCCCCTTTTTTTTTCATGTAGATGGAGGTCTGAGCCTCTGTCCACATCAGCAGTTTGAGCCCAAATCAACATGTTAACTTCTGCCAAATCATTTTCAAACAATCCTGTGAAAGAAATACTGTGACTGCCAGCCGGGAAGTTCCCCACTCACTAAGCTGCCTTCTTAGAATCAAGGCCCATCTGTTGGGCCCAGGATTACCTCATATTCAAACTCCTCAGCACATTGGGTTGACCCAATCAGTGGATTAAAGTGTTGGACAGTACCTTCAAGGGGAGAAATACTGACGGGGGCTCATGTGAGTTGTCTCAGGCCCCTAGGGGGTACTTTGACCATTTTGAGGGAAGCCTTAAAAACTGGAGGGGGTGGTACTGTGGTGTGCAGCCTCCATGTGGTGCAAGAACCCCACTTACCCAGGACTAAAAGCAATACTACCATGAATCATATACAAAACCCATTTCAAAATGGATCATAAATCTAATATAAAATCTCAAATTATAACATTTCTGAATGATAATGATAACAGTAGAGAAAACATTTGCAATCAGGCTAGTCTTTTTTTTTTGTTAGCTAACATACATAAAGCAAGAAACGTAAATAGAAAAAAAATGTATACGTTTGACTTTTCAAAATAAAACTTCTGCTATTTGAGACAGTTTAGACAATGAAAACAGGCACAGACTGGAGAAAAGATTTGCATAGCACATATATACATAGTGTCATTTTACATGGAATGTAAAAATGACGCATATTCTGCATACTTAATGAATTATCAACACACAGTTGTCAGAAATAACCAAATTTAAAAGTGGGTAAAGATTTGAATAGATACATCTCCAAAGAAAATACACAAATGAAAATAAGCACATGAAAAGATGCTCAGCATCATTAGGGAAATGGGAATTAAAACCACAATGAGATACTCTTAATACTAAAAGTGGTTTTAAGAAGAAGCATAATTGAAAATGTCAAGTGTTGGGAAATGGATCAACTGGAAGACTCATGTATTTCTGGTGAGAATTAAAAATGATAAAACTACTTTGCAAATGAGGTTGGTGATTTCTCATACAGTAAAACACATTCTTACTGTGTGGCTCAACAACCTCACTACTAGGTATTTACCCAAGAGAGATGATATAATCTGTCTACACAAAATCTTGTGTGGGAATGTTTATATCATCTTTATTCATAGTCACTCAAAACAGCCAATAATTCAATTGTACAGCAAGTTGTAAATGGGAAAAAAAAGTGGTATATCCATAAAAAGGAATACTACCAAGCATTACAAAGGAATGAACTTCTGATACATAAAACATGAGTGAGTCTTGAAAACATTATGTTAAGTGAACAAAGATAGGCTCAGAAATTACATAACCTAAGTTTGTATTTCAATGATGTTCTAGAAAATATACATATATTGGGACAATAAACAGCTTTGTGCTTTCCAGGGCTTGGGAACAGAAGCAAGGGATTAATTACACAGGGTTATGAGATAACTTCTTAGAATGATGGAAATGTTTTATATTTAGATTGTGATGTTGATTATGTGACTATGCATTTGTCAAAATTCATAGAACTGTACACCAAAAATAAGAGTTTTTCTCAATTATATTTCAACCTAATTTTAACAAGAGAGATAATTAAAACATAATTCATACATGAAAAATATATCTTTGCCCAATACCATCCCCCATAATTATCCATCATTATCATTGCTTTAGTACAATTTTTGTGTTTGCTAAATTATATATTGTGTTCATATATGTACACTTCGAAGTTTTTACTATCAGTTGCCTTTATTCATACATGTATAAATATAAGATGATCTCTATATATCACTAAAAGTGTACACACAGATATATCTCTTCTATTTTTCTCATTTTTAAACATTTTCAATTTTTAGACACACAAGAAGTTATAGAAGTAGAACAGTGTTCCCTTATATTCTTTACCCAGATTCCTTGATAATATCTTACATAGCCATTGTACATTATAAAACCCAGGAACCTGACTTCAGTACACTACTACTAGATTATAGACATTATCCAGATTTTACTAGTTTTTACATGCACTCATTGTTATTGATTGATTTTTTTCATTTGTGTGCAGACTGGTTATAAGCCTTGTTGATCAATCCTTTCAAGTACTTAGAAAAATGACAGCAAATAGGAATCAGCCCACTCCCTCCAAACTAGGGAGTTGGTAAAAGATTATGAAGAAGAGTGAGGGATTCTGAGCATACCACTGAGTGGCCTATGCATGAAACTAACTAGAATCAACACAAGAAATGTTTTGATTGATGGTATGGAATATTGCTCAGGTTTTAGACTGACTTCTGGTTCACACACAGGGGGACAAGAATTTGAAAAATGAAATTTACATGTGAACCATAACCCACAAAAACTAAATAGATGGTCCTGTAAAACCAAACAGGTTGACAGCCTGCTAAACTAGAACACTGCCTCATAACAAGGTCTACCAAGATACAGTCCAAAATTAATCATCATAGCAAGAAACAAGAAAATCTCAATTTAAATGAGAACAGATCATCAACAAATGTCACCTCAAGAGGCCAGAGCTGTTGGAATTATCTGACAAATATATTAAAGATGCATTCTTTAAAATACTCCAACAAGTAATTATTGACACTCAGATTTAATTAGAAAAAATAGATATCAGCCAAGAAATAGAAGATACTTGTATTTTCTACTTAAATCTTTAGGACTGCAAAGACTTTTTAGAACTTAAAAATATAAAACAAAAATGAAAGCAAAAAACTCACTGGAGGAGTTCAACAGTATAATGGAGATAACAAAAGAAAAGAATTAGTGAACTTGAAGATAAATCATAAATGTTATCCAATATGAACTGTAAAATTGTTAGAAAAGCAAACAAACTGAACATGTACCATATGACTGGTAGAACAACAAAAACAAAAGATTAACATTGTGTCACCAGTGTTCCAGAAAGAGAAAGTGGAAAAGGAATTGGATGAAGATTTATGAAGATTGAATTGAAAAATTATGGCTGAAAACATCCCAAATTTGTTAGTCATGAAATTACAGATACAAGGTCAGTAAACTCCAAGCAAGATAAACTCAGAATAATCATAACCAGACACATACACATGAAATTCGACTTTCCAAAACCAAAGGATAAAGAGAAACCTTGAAAATGGCCAGTGAGCAAAGATCCATAACCTATAAAGTAGTAAAATAAATAACAGAAGATTTCTCATCAGAAAAAAAGAGGTGAGAGGAAGTGACATTTTTAAAATTTGCTTTAGAATAATTTCTTATGGGAAAAAAATTCACATTTTTAATTACATTGTTCTGGAATGCTCAGATTATTAATTTTAATTTTAAATGAAAAAAGAATATTTACTATTTAATATGTTACATAAACTCACTGAATTCTCACAGTTTATAAAAGTAACACTATTATTTTCAGTATTTTTATAAAGGGGGAAATTAAGGTTAAGCCATTGTTATAAGTTACAACTGGTAGGTGACTGGGCAGGAAATGAATAAATGAAATTTTAAGAGGTAGTTGAACAATTTGTTATTTTATCATTGTTGATGTTATTACACTTAGAAAGAGATTGCTTGCAAAGAAAATCATTTCTCAATTGATGTTTCACAACTGGTTACTTTACCACATTACCAATTTCCCTATATAATATGATATATTGTCATAGATAAGCCTAGAATTGTGGACATGTATATGTGATGCTTCCCTTCATTTTTAAATTTTAACAAAAATATCCAACCAGATGATGACATTCAAATGTATTTTTGGAAGTACTGGGATCAGACCTCATGTGTGATCTTGAATAATCTTTATTCTCAGTACATATTCAAATCACTGTGTAAAAGTTCACTTAAAAAAACTGAAATGTATAAAATAAAAAATTTTAATTTATTTCTCACCATGTATCATATACTTTTCTGAGCAATTTATGTAATTAAATTAAACTTTTATAAACCCTTTATGTAAGATACTGTTAGTTTCCCTTTTTAGTAGAGAAGGAACAGAAGCTCAGAGAAACAATTTAACTTGTTCAACAACAAATAGGTAATTATTGTTTATGAAGATATCATAAATGTGAATATTTGAAAGGACTCACCAAACTCTAAAGGCATACTCACAGTAAGACTTTTATTTAAAAGTGCAGAATGAGAAAGAGTGCAGGTAAACATTAGGGATACGAGACATCCTGGCGTAATCTCACCAGGGTCCCTGTGCACACATGGATGTGCTTTGTCTCCAGGTTAGACCACCAAGATCTGTGTGCTCAGTCCTGGCGGCAAGCTTGTCTGATTAACTGCTTAGGTCAGGTGGAAACAATCAGGAAACAAACCGGCTCTGTGTGTCGCCTAAGGAGTTTTGGACTTTAAATGGCCCATAATGAATCCACGGCCCCTATCAGCAATAGCCAGATATGGGGGCATCCCCAGAGGTGAGGGCTTGGCTTCCAGGTCCAGCTGCACATGAGCTCTATCCCATGCTGTGTTGGAGCTTGAATTTCTACCCCAGTATCCTAGCTCCAGAAACCATGCCCTGAAAGCTATGCTGTTAGTGCAACAGGGGAAATTTACTGTTCTTCTGGCCTTATATTACTTATTAAAGATGAAGAACCAGGTCTCAGAGTGGTAAATTGATGTACTTATATTAATATGTTAATTGATCATAATTTTAATGGCTGACATTTACAACTTTGTGAAGAAATTTTATAAGCATTCCCATTTACATGCATGGGAACTGAGGTTAAAGAGAGCACATAAGGTTATACAGCCATTTCTGGAAGAGCCACCCATCTACTCATCATCCTACTGCATTGGTGACAAATTTAAAATCTGGAGCTAGACTGCTGGGATTGCAACCCTGGCCTAGCACCTAATGAACAATGTGTTTCCACCACACCTCTTTACCATCTGATGTGTCATGGTCCCTACCTCTCAGCAGGAATAATGATGGAGCATATGTATAACATATACTCATTGTGAGGATTAAGTGAATTGATATATGTATGGCTCTTAAACAGTGTCAGGTACAAGAACAATGCTCTATCAGCATCCGCTATTATTACTGATTTTATAAATGTGTACTGAGTGTTTACAGGATCTGTTCCAGACATGGGATAGAGGAATGAAAAACCAGGCAAAGTCATTGTTCTCAGGGAGCGTACATTGTAGTGGAAGAAGACAGACAATGCGTAAACAATCAAATATAGGCCATGTCAGGTGAAGAGAAGTACCATCAAGAAAAATCATATAGAGATGTTTTATAGAGTGCTGAATGCATGCTATTTATTACATAAGATTTGAGGCAAAATCTGATAGAAATGAAGAGTACTGCAGACATCTGAGAAAGAACAGTAATGGCAGAAAACAAATTGTAAGGGCTCTGAGGTAGGCATATGTAAAGTCTAAGGAATAGCAAAGGTGGTTAAAGTGGCTGATAACAGCATGAGAAATTAAAAGAAAATTACGAGGAGACTTAAGTTATTGCTATATGGAGGCAGGGCAGGGGGAGGGGCAGATCATGTAGGGTTTACACCATAGGACTTCAGGTCTTACTAAGAGTGAGCTAAGAAGCTTCTAAAGTGTTTAAGGAATGATAATAATAAAATCTAAGGTACATTGTTACATTTAAAGATACTCTGTTAGCTCCTGTGTGGAAAGCAGATTGTGTGTGTGTATGAGTGTAATTGTGTGTGTGTGTGTGTGTGTGTGTGTGTGTGTGTGAAGTAGCAAGGTGGAGAGGGGACTGTTTGAGGTGAGCTGATAATTGCTCAGACAAGGGCATACTCAGATGTCAGAATAAGTGGTCTAAATGGAGGGAAACAGAAAACCAGGATTTAACCTGGGTCTGCTTAACTTCAAATCCCGTTAAGTCTATAACCAGACATGGTACAAATATCTTTATCTCCTAACTCCCTGGATCCCCTGGTATAACTAAATTACATTTCTTCTTTCTCAGCTGAGGAAGGACCTTAGTAATGCCAATCCCTTTTCCCACCATGTCCTAGAGCTTATGTTCCCTCTCAAGTCTCAGCTCATTCAGCATTCTTTTTCTAGAAAACCTCACTCCTGTTCTCTCAATTTTCATCTATACACAGATGCATTGCAAATCTGCAACTCATTTAAAATCTTTTCTCATACTCCCTGAGACTGTTTTTAACTTCCTATGTAAAACAAAACAGAACTATTTATTTATCCTTCAGGCATTAGCAAACTCAAAATTAAACTCAGTATCCATTACCCTCCCTCATATAAGTCTGCTTATTATCCAACAGATAAAACTAAATTTATGCCTCCTCTCTTCTGGTTACCATCTTAAGCGAGTGTCAACTTTTTGAAAACAAATTTCAAGGCACATTGATGAAAAGAAGTTTTCTATTTATACATCAGCATTTAATAATGAGTAATGGCTGGCTGGGGTGGAAAATGAAAAAGCACAATATAGTATCTCTCACACTTTTGCACACACACAGAGTTCAGCTTAATTATGCAGTTTCCTTTAAGCAAAGTGAAATTATATTGAAGTTTGGGAGGGTATCTAAGTAGGTGATTTTCATTCCAAATTTTGAGTACAAATCTCACATATATTACAACATAGGATACATTTTTTATTATTCATAATTGGTCATACATTTAATTAGAGGAATATCTATTTGTTTGAAAGTCAGTAAGAACCTTGCATCAGTGTGAATCTTAGAATCTCTGACTTGGAGGGTATGTTTCAAAATATCTCAACCAATGTAGGAATCTCTTCTAAAGCAACCTTTGACAGTTTTCTAGACTCTGCATGAGCATGTTCAACAATGTAGCAATCATAAGCCCTTATAGAAGCTGATGCATTTAAAGAAACTCTAATCATTAGACCATTCTGTACTTCTTATTAAAGGAGGAGTTGTGGAGATACATGAGCAGGGAAATACAATGAAATCCAAACTATTTAAACATTTTTACAAACTAAATCCAAATAGCTGGTCTACCTGCTTCATTGTTCATCCTTTAAATAAAATTAGCCTTCTTCACAAGCATACCATGATAAATATCTCTAGGCCAACTTCACATTAGTTCTTTCTCTCTCTACTTGAATATGAACAAGTTCTTATCCTCACTGTATCTCAGTTTCTGTATCTGTAAACAAAAAGGTTGGTAATAATAAGGTCCATCCCATAATTGTATGGAGATGAAATGAATATACATAAAGTGCCTTAGACAGTGCCTGACACAAGTAATCAATTTAGGATAGGCATTATGGTGGTTGTTATTGTTATTTTCTTATTATAATTTCTTACTTCTTATTCCCTACTCTAATTCTAGTCCATTCCTCTGACTCTTGTTGGCCATTATTCCCTTCAATTGGAATCATCTTTCTCATTTCCCATCTCAATTTTTGGCATATCCCAGACTGACTCCTGGTTTTCACCCTTTATCTTCATATGCAAAGAAACCACCTGAACTGCACACCCCTCATTCAGCCACGATCTGCCAGTCAAAGGGAAAGGAGAAGAAAATTCCTGGAGCTAAACTAGCTCCAGGGCTTCCAGCTGCTGTAGATCCACAATGCCAAATCTCAACTCAAACTTCTAATCACAGATTTTTTCATTTCTGAAGTTCACATCAGCTATTGATCCTCAGCACAGAGGGAAAATTGTGCAATTCTTATCTCCTACCTCTCATTCTCATGTGACGGTATCACGATTCCGGCCTAGTAAGTTGTGCAGTGTCCTTTGGGACTGCCCATTTTCTTGGTTAAAATGACTGTTTGACAAAGACAGACCTAAATTTTCAGGGCATTCTAAGAAACACGCATCTTTAATGTCCAGCAACTGAACGGTGCTTCCTTTCCTGCTACCCTGATACCTACTTTGTGGTGGCTACACGGGTGTGACGCTGGTAAGAATCACCAAGGATTTTCCAACAACATTCTGTTTCCCGGTGGGGGCCAGTGTTTTAGGAATCCTCACATCCAGTGACATATTTTCACTGCTTTTTCTAGAAGCCAAATAAAGGTGATTGAATATTTTGGATTTATATTTTTATGCCTGTTGTTTTATTTAGGCATAGCTGTGACTCTCTCCTTGCAAATGCTGTACATGTCCGTTTAGGAGGGGAGCTCCACAGAGGGCTTCCTGTGCAGCTCAGCAGCTTTTTTAGATACCCAGCTTCGTTAAAATAAATGTCTAAAAGTGCATTCAAAAGTTATTTCTCTGGCTTTTATTACTCTTTTCTTCTTTTGTAGTCATTTGTAATAAATACCAAACACAAGTCATACCTCCATTCTTACCCACTTTTCACAACTAAGTCTATGAATGGCCCACCATTAGACCTTAATTCTCTCCCAGTCCTTGAGGCAGCCCTATATTTAAGGGTCCTGTCTGGATATGACATTTTTTTTTAAGTGTTCTGCAAATAACTTAAAAAAATTTGTGTCCTTAACGTTTGGGTTTTTGCTTCTCAAACCATCTATAAAAAGGGGCCAGATTTTCTCAACTAATCTATCATGAATTGATTTTTCTTTTAAAGTGCACACACACACTCAAACTAGAAACTAGAAAATTAAATTTTAAAAAGTATGCTCCAATTAATAGACTCCTATTTTTACTATTAAAATTACATTTCAATAAATATAATAAAAACTTATAAAGTATATTTTTAAAAAGACAAGTTAAAATGTAGAAAATTCTTATTATATTCACAACTATTTGATTTTCTGCAATATAAACAAATTGCAATAAGTGAAATGAAATTATCCATAGTAAATGTGTATTTGTACACTTTGAATGAACCCTGAGACATTAATATTTAAAATTTTAAGTGATGAGCTTGCTTATTTGTTAATTTATTTAATATAGGTTGGATTGATGACAGTGATACAGCAACTGATACTCTATAGCTAAACATGGGATTAGAAGTGTTTTGGTTTATTATCACTCCTAGAAGAAACCAATCTAGGAGTATATATTGATGAGAAAAGAAAATAATCTAAAGAATTTCATCAAGCTCAAGATATTCATTTTAAACTTTTACTGAAAATGGAGCAAACATTGTAATGATGTATCTCAAACTTTACCTCCAAATCTTCACCAATAAGCAGTCCCAACAATTTGTCTTATAAGTTATAGCCAAATTAAATAATTTGATGTAAAAATGAGTTATGGATTTTATACTGTTTCATCAATTTTTCTTCTAGATTAAGAAAACTGCCTAATGTTATTTTCTTAGTTAATTAACTTTCTTCTATTCTCTAAAAATGTCTAGCTACTTTTGGTTGTGCAATATAACATAACTTAATCACAAGAGTGATATCCCATCATATTCAGTGGTCTCAATCACATTACATGCAAGGATTATTTAATGGGAATCGTCTAAGAATTCTGACAAAGTATTATTCTCCCTTTGCAAAACCTGTGCTCTAAATTGGTATTAACATGTTGGCAAGTAACATGTACTTATAAAGGACATTTTAAAAATAGACTATAAATGTTACATTATTTTATATAAAAATTAACACATTAATTTTGGTAGTAATTAGGAAATAGAAAAAAAAAACAAATATCATTCCTTAGCCTAAATATGGCCACCAAAATGCTGATAACCTGAGCAGACTACATATTTCTGAGTGGGGATCATTTAATGGATAGAGCTAATATTAGGCTTCAACAACAATAGTTTAGATAAAATAACTGGATATAACCTTGTATTTTACTTATTTTAATATAAGTAATTCTATTTTTTCCTGATCCATGTAGACATAAGTGCTTTGCCTATTACTTTCCAAATGGCACAGGTATCAGCTTACCAATTATATACCTTAAAATAAATGTAATCTAGAGATCTATGAAAACACATTTGGATAAATATCTGGCAATAACATTAATAACATCACATGTTTCCTAAAAAGATTACACATTCTACTGTTAAATTTCCTTTTTAAATCATTTATCAGCTTCTCTTTATTCATATATTGAATCTTGTCCTTGGGAATAAATTTTAATTCTCACCATTTTGGCCAGGAATGTCCATATTCTTTTAATGCATAAATACATCCTGAATATTTCTTATTCTGTAGGAAGAGCTGTGAAGTACAGAAAATAATGTTTCAAAGAGAAATCATAAGGGATCATTTATTGCTCCAGCACTTTGAAAAATCTATGAAATTCCTTTATGGCTTCTTCATTATATTTTCAATGGAACAATTAGTTTGAGTGGCTACAAACACTGAATTTTCATGACCACATTATCCTTTGAAGCCAAAATTACTGAATACATTATTATCTATGCAAAATATAGTGGGTTGGGGTGAGTTTGTGATTAAAAAGCATAAGTTGCCTCCAACTGGAAAACTAGTTGAGAGTTAATTTCCTAACAGCCTACCTAGTCACACTTTAAAACCCATGTAGTTTGCATAATTTAGTAGTTTATTTCAAGGGTATATTTTTCAAGTCTAGAGAACAGTATCTTTGGCTCTTTTAATATTTAGCAATAAGTGGTAACATCTCAAATACAAAAATAGTCCCTCGAAAATTTTAGTTGCAATTTCTTGTGTAATAAGACATTTTCATGCCTATTTCATTCAAGCACATGCTCTAATTACTTCAAAATTACCGAGGGCGTAACTCTAGCACCAAGCGAAGTAATTTCCCATGGCTTGAGTAAAAGTTCTAGGAAGTTTAGGTAATATATGGAGGTTTTGAGTCCAGACCAGGGATTGGCAACTATTTTCTATGAATAAAAACATAGTAAATAATTTACGCTTCCATCTATACAATCTCAGTGACAACTACTGGGCTCTGCCTTGGTAACCTGAAAGCACTGAGGAGATGCTTAAATGATTGGGTCTGAATGTATTCCAATAAAACTTTATTTACAAAATAGGTGGTTGATGGGGTTTGGCTCTCAGAATGCTTGCTCAATATCCTGTATCCTCGAGGGGCCAGTGTTTTAGAAATCCCTTGAGATTCCAAATGAATTTTAGAATGGATTTTTTTATATTTCTATGAAAAAAAAATGGGAAGAGCTCCTCTTTTTAATGGATTATGTTTCAATAGTGGAATAAAATACATTGAGAAAGACTATGATATTGCTGTCTCTAAATTTGGCAAAACTCAAAGTAATTATAGAGACAACTTAGGTGATACACTTTTTTGGCAACAATATTTTCATGTATAATCTATTTTCTCTTCCCAGAGCTCAGTTAACAGAGTTCCTCTCTCTAGTATTGCACAATGTGGAATGGGAGTTGGAGGATGCACACTCCTTTTAGAGATTCGTGTAAAAGAGAACAGTGTTATTAATTACATTTCATCTGGGATTTTTAAAAAATTCAATTAATATATTGTGCAGTACAAAGAAAGAAATACCTGTCTCCCAAGGTCTGGGGCAAGATGTCATCCAAATCCTATTTTACACCTAAATAATTTTGTATATGTATGCATGTATGATCATTTAGAAAATTTCACAATGTGTCTCTTATTTAGATATTACAATATTATTTCCCATCTTAAGGTAAATGTGCAGTTTTGGAGAAAAGTGTCCCATATTCAAGGTGTCCCACCACTCTGCTTCATGTTCAAAGGGATAATCCCTACAGAGAAGCCCAGTTCTTTAATAAATTGTTAGGTAAATTGAAGGACAAAGTGTCTAGCCTGGCAAGCAAGATCACCTCCATATAAAACCAGTATTCTTATGGTGCCATACATCTGGCTTTCTTTGCTACTTAATGATCTTTCAGGCACTTAGGAAATTGGTAGGACCAACACTTCTGTAATATGAATAATTACATTCAGACATGGCTGACTATAGATTTTGTGTATTCTTGGGAGTAAAACTAGGTATTATGTGAATACATGGAATTAGAAAAGAATGCTGATAGTAATGTTAGATAGTAAACTTTATCAACAAAATGTTAATGATGAGTCAAGAATTTGCAAGTCTCTGAGAATGTTTAGCAGACTGTTAGTAACACTGACACATTAGGAAATTTGGGACCTTATGCTCCAGTGATGTGATTAACTGTAAATCATTTATTTAATATTATTAATGGGAATAAACAGTACATTAAAGCTTTTAATGCTTTCATCTCTCCTGTATTTTTATTTTTTAATTGAAATGTATCCATTCATAAGTTTACATATAGTGTAAATGTTAAAGGTGAAATAAAAATCCTGATTATCCAATTTAATATTTTTAAAAGAAAAGTCCTTTGATGTTAGATTGCAACTCTATTCCTTGTATTTTTACTATCCAAAGTGTTTTATCTGACTATATGTAAATCAATTTACTATTGCTTTAGTAAATGAAATCAGTGGGGCTGAGTTACAGTGCACTACAGAGGCAATTTCTATCTTATAGTAAAGGTAGGCTGTATTATCCTTTATTTTCTCTTACTGTTGATATGGTAATTGAATCCTTTGATTCTTCAAATTTATTAGCAGCTAATTTTTTTATGATCAAAAAAACAATAAGAAAAATACATCTATTTAACTATGAAGCTGAACTTTGATTAAGAAAAGTATAATTCTATAGCTATTCAAAATTCCAACCTGGAATGGAAAATACAAGTTAATATTTATTACTCTCATTATAAGAGCATTTGAATTAAATAAAAGGCAACACAAATGCTCTTTCCCTTTTTCCTTTATTTTTGTTCCTGGTGGTTTTTATAATCTGGGAATTTGAATAGCTCTATACCTTTGTCCTGTCCCAAACTCCAACCACATTTCCTTTCCAGGAAATACTTAATAAAATTCTCTAAGAGAAAATAAAAATCTCCCTCCTCTCCCTATTAAATAGTAGAACTAACAGAGACAAACATGAAGTCTAAAAAGACATAATTACACTTGATATTTACCTTCCTACTTGGTCAATAAAATAATTCAAGGGTCTGAAAAATAAATCTCAAGTATTAGAAATTACAGAAAACTACTGGAGTATGTAAACTGCTGAGAACTTAATTTTTTCTAAAAAGATAAATATTTACCATTTTTAAATATAACCTATAATAATCTAAAATGGCTAGAAAAAATTCCTGTTGCCAAGTGATTGAGAACTTGTCTAAATTCTGTTTTCAGGCTTATTAATTTCCAAACTCATATGTTAGAGCCTGTGGAGAGTAGCGGAAAACAGCCTGAAGAGACAGAAGACTTATACAGCATTGGTTAAAATGTTGCTATACCAGCCACATGATTTACTTAGACATTTGTGTGGGTAAGTACAAATATACTACTCATAGAACATGTTTCTCTGAGCTGTGGAAGCATTTTATGTATATTTTTACCAAATTAAGTCTCATGACAATTTCATAAGTATTATCCTTACTTTGTGGGTAAATTGATATTATTTTAGAGAAATCAAAGTAATTTGCTCAAGATCAACTAACATATAAGTAATAAAAGCAGCATTTGAAATGAAAAGTCCTAGCACCGAAGCCCATGAATATGTAACAGCTATATTACATGGCACAATTAAAAATGATCCATTTATTTTAAAAAGTGCCCCTTGATTGTGTTTTAACAATTACTACTGATTATTCTGTGAAGAATTCCAAGGATCTTGGAGTTCCAAAATTATGGCTATAGAAACTTCCTAGCATTTACCAGCAATCCCTCCCCCGCCCCACTGTGTGCTTCCCACCAACAGTCTTCTAATGTAATAACCTAAAGGGTTCCAGACTATAACCGTGAAGGTATTTTATACAATACATAGTTACATAATCATGAAAATACTTTAAATAATGGTTGAGGAAAGTAGTATTATCTTTCATGACAAGAATTAGGGAGTTTACTTTAAAGCTTAATCTTAGGAATCCATTTTTGGGTTAATCTTAGGAATAAGTCTATTTGCACTTCAGACACTTCAAAGGGAGGCAAGAACAAATTTCTCTTCAGGTTATTTTGACAAGAAACAGATAAGGGAGTGTGAGCTGCCTTGTGACCCATTACATGAAATATTAGACATTAAAAAAAAAACATCCAAAGCAGATGCAGCAGAAAGCCAATTTCCAAGTTTACTGAATGTACAAGCTAGATAGGGTTCTAGGGATAAAATTCAAACCCTAATCAATAAGATTTGGTTACTAGTATCCTCATAGTCTCATAAACTATTTGTCTTCCTCCACTCTTCTCTCTCCCTCCACCTCCCTCCTGAAGTTGACTAATTAGATTTGCTTACTTTGCATCCTAGAAGACTAATAAGGCATTCAATAAATATTAGTTCATTTCACACAACTCAGTATTAGACAGACACACATAATACATTTTACTACTCACGTTATATACTTAAAATTTTTTTCATTACAAAAATATTATTTTACACTTAAATACTCATCTCTACTAAGTTAGGCTGCAGGCTTTCCTTACTGATGTTATCTTATTTATTCATGTGTTATTCATTCAGTCATGCACTATCCAAGCATTGGGATGGTTATAAAGATGAAATCAGCTCTAGAAAAAGAGGGACAGTTTAATGGGGAGGCGGGCAGGCAAATGGACAAGTTGCTCTATTGGAAAAGAAGCTACGGCAGTTCTGTGGAATCACAAAGAAGAGTAACTAAGAGAAAGACTGTATAGCTGAAAACTTAGGATTTAGCTCTCAAATACACTTTCTGTTAGATTAATGTCATTTGTTTATACATTTCTCAATCATACATTTTTTCTGACATAAACAGCCTTCAGATTGCCACTTAAATGACTTTTCATTTCAGCTGAAGCAAAATAATTCTGGATTCAATCTTGAAAAGTTTTTTTTTTTCTTTGTGGGAAGTGAACTAGTGGTAGATGTATATATTAGTTTATTAACCAAATCCTGTTTAAAGAGTTAAAAAGCAAGAAGTACTGTGACAATGAAAATTTCATATTTTCTTTGTTCAGTGATTCAAGATACTGCAGGAAGGCCTTGTTCACATCTACATAATAAATGCACTGAAAGTCTGAGGAGAGAGAGTGGATGGATATCAAGTGTTTATGTAGGAAATCAGCACACTAGCAAAAACAAATAACAAACCAATAAATAGTGTCATGGTGAGTAAGAGCCCCTGCATGATGTGTTTTCTCTAACAGAATGTTATTTCTTTTATTTTGTTGCAAACATTTCCATAAAACAATAGAAAAACATAGTTCAAGAGTGCTACCGTTCTGTGGCTGCAAAAGTCAGCTAACACTGAAAATCCTGTCATGGCATCTATTTATTCCTTCAATCTTAGGGATCATTAAACAGACATAAGATGATTTAAACCTCATATATTAGAGGAAAAGCTGAAATATGCATTAAGTTATAAAACTTAAATTTTCCTAAACATATCTGAGTTTTCTTGACCCATCAGAGTTAGTCTTAAACAATGAAGCAATTATATTGTTTCCATTTCTTCAAAGAAAAAAAAAACTCTCCCTTTGGGAAAATATATTTACCATGTTACTAATTATTAATAATATTTAGACCTATAAACTTTTGACATAATATAAATTGACAGAAAAATATGGTTTATATTAGCAATCAGACTTTCATTCTTCATATCAAAAATCTGATTTTTACATTAGATATTTAATTAGATATAAAATCTAATTTACATCTAAGTCACTCACATATAACTTTTACTGGCTTTAATATTGTTACCAGATACATCTCTAATGTATATAATTTTACAGGTATAGAAAACTGATTTTTTTTAAAGGTTGATAGCTATTAAATCAGGACTTAAAGCAATGAAAGAAGTCAGAAGCCTTTGTCCTAAGGACCTGTCTTTAATTAATCAGCTCACCTATCTCCTTGACAAGTGAGAAGGGCTTTCAGAGGAGAGACCCAGACTTAATAGTTTTATAGAGTGATTATGCGCATGATTTTGATCTAGTGACATTTACATGGACTAAGTTACAAGATAAAGACAATCTTCCTAAAGCCAGCCAAAGTTAATTTAATGGGATTTGAAAGATGATTAATAATACTGTGACAGGAAACAAAAAAGAGAGAAAATGTCTCCTGGAACTCCTTTCTCCTCTTCTCCAAGACAGGGTCAAAGGTGTGCTGTGTGCAGGAACAGTCCTGCATGAATCTCTTATATCCTGTTTATGTTCCTTTCCCCATCAGTTCCTTCTTCTAGATTCACTACTTATGGTGAAAAATCAGTTTCAACAACGATGAGATAAACAACAAAATCTTCTGAATTCGTCTCTACCCACTGATAGGTTTTAAATTGTTTTATTTTCAGAGAGCAAAAACACAGTAAGACTGAATAATACTAATAAGAACAAAAAATACACAAGAGTATTTTATTTTGTAGAACTATATATTTATCCTTATATGAAATTGAGTCATGAAATCCTCAACAAATTACAATTGCAAAAGTTTTTGTTTCTGTTATTTTTAGCATTGTATTGTTAAAGTCATTAAACAAGATGCCACTAGAGTGTCTCTAATGTCTTGTAATCTATATAAGCAAACAAAACCTAAGCCAGAATCAATGCCCTGGAATCTAAGACTGGAAATTTAAGATCAAGCAACCAAACACAAACAGCCAATTAAGATTTCCCAAACAAAACAACTATTTAAGCTCTAACCAATCAAACTATTCCCTTGCTTTGTTTTCTCATCTTCTCTATAAAAAACTCTCTCCTTGCTCCTCTCAGTGGAGCGCTCCCCACTGCCTTTCATTTGGCTTTGCCTGATTGAAATGGACATATGCTCAATTAAACTCTTGAAATTTTAATGTACTTCAGTTTACCTGTTAACAGTTCAAGTACCATTTAATCTACATTTGAGGAAATACAATATTCTCCAAATGTTATGGGGTAAACCTGTGAAAAGTGTTTCAAATTCACCCTGGGGTTCTGTAATAGATGGGGCTTTGGGGGCTTTTTTTTAAAATTCTAAATATTTCTAAGAAAATGGCCAAAAAGGTGATCTTTAGATACATTTTAATTTGGGGAAATTTTGCTAGGAAGCCAGATTAGGAGCCAGATGAGGGAGAACATGGCCTTCTTTTTGCAACTTTTCTTTGGTAGTTATGATCTAGGTTGGGATAGTCTTAGTGGAAGCTCTTAGGTTCTATAACCTCCTCAAGTCCAGAATGTGGTATCTTGTATAGTTGCAGGAAAGCGGCTATAAATGACTGATAATTAAAAACAATTACATATCAATGATCTAAATAGCAGTTATCAAAGATGAAAGAAGTCTGCATTTGGAACAAATTTTAAATTTAAAATCAGAAAAATAATTACGCTTTATCGACATTTAATATTTATACTGGCACTGATACCTTCTCTAAGGCCATTATATATCAGGTCATGTGTGATGTGTAAACAGAATAGGACATCTCCTTAAGGAAGAGTGAAATTCCATGAGGCATTAGGTGAAAATTGCACTCTCAATCGTTTTTTTTCTTTTAATGTTTTCTGATGAAGCACAGCATACATATGACAGGTTGACATGATTTATGAGTTATAGTAACTAGTTAAACTAAATAATTCTCAAAAAAGGATAATGACCTTGAAATATTCCTGTAAGGAAACAGTCTATTAAATATCAACAGTGATTGGAATACAATAAACAATGAAAAAAATCAGATGTGAGATTTAACATGTCCTAGTTAAGGCTCTTCATCAGCTATGCCATGGGACAAAACAATGGTGATTTTAATCATATCTGATGAGAGGTTGGCAACAGATGGGAACAATATAAGATCATCAGAAATATGGATTTATATCAATTATGTTTAAAAATGAATAATGCTCTCTCTTAGTTTATTTTCTGAGTTAAGAATTCTCTGAAGTTCTTGTAATTAGAAAAACAAACTTTTAATATTTATTTTCTCTTAAGGATCATATTTTGAGTATTCTGATATCTTTCCAAAGCATATAAGATGTAGAGATAACTACCCATATATATAACTTGTTTTAATACTTATATTTTGGAGTAGTGGTTAATAATTATTCAGTAAAAGAGGTCTGTGATTTTTCTTTTAAGTTAGAATGCCACTTCTCTAAGAGATCAGACTTTGAAGTGTTTTAATGAGAACAGGAATTGAGTATAATATTTGTAATTGAACAATAACGACTTCAATCTACATCTAGCATACAGTCTATAAATTTTAATTTTTAAGTGAAATATATTAATTACATAATCTGGAAACTGGGATTCTTTATGTTTATTACATAATTCCCATATAATTATCTGATGAAATTGATTGTCAATTTGTCACATTGTGAAAAAAAGGACCTGTAACTACAGATGCAATGTTATTTACATAAGTATATATTTTATTCTGATTTCCAGAAAATGTACCTTACTCATCTTTAACTGCAATTTGTAGAAATGTAAATCTATGTTACCTGGGCTCCTTGTCCATCTTTCCTGTGGGTATATTGCAAAATACAAAGAGAAATTTTTCAGTTTCATTAATTGAAATTTGGTCAAGAGTATGTTCATAGGAATATAGCTCATCATTGAATTATTTAAGATAATCCATTTTATCTAATAATCTGTAACCTGTGCTTCCCAGAACTACCATAAGAGTGAAAATAAGTCACATAAAAGACCCCAAACTATTTCTCAGGTTGTGCCAACTCCCCCCTGTGCTACCCACACTCATGCCAATCCGGAAAGTTTCCAAATAATTCTGGGATTCCTGATTACACACTCTGTCTCTCAGTATAGCTTAGTATGTAGGAGCACAGATTTTGAATTTGAATTTTGGCTCAATACATACTAGGTGTGGCTTTGAGCAAGGGTGTTAAGGTCACAGGATTCAGTAGTTAAGGTCACAGGATTCCAAGTAGATTTAATCCCTTGGAAAGTGTTGGTGTGTAGAAAAGGCACCATAGATGCTTTCTATCATCAGCTGCGATAACTTGTATTACAGACAACTAACACAGTTGCTCAGCCACAGGCTTGCTGCCAGCTCACTGTGGCCTAACAATACCCAGAAGTATATTTGTCAGGAAAGACGCCAGGTCCTGATGTGAGCACGGATGGGCGCTCTGAGGACTGCTTATTATTGGCACCGCTTCGGTCTCTGCAAGCGGCTGTGGCCCCTGAGGATGCTGATGCCCAGGCATTCTTGCTGTTCTGGGGACCCCTCACCACAGAGCTCACATTTCCACTCCTTGTTTCCCTGTAGCGTTCTCACTTCTTACAGAGCAAACACAGTGGCCTGCTTTCCTGTAACCAAATCTTTATGTCCACAAAAGATTATAAACTAGTAGCTCATAGATAGTATTGTTTATTAATATATATATTAATGCCTTTAGTTTGGGTCTCTATTTTCAATTGGCTGACAACCTATTGTTAATTATTTCCTTATATGTAATATATTCTCCTGTTTGGCTCCTGAAGACACTTTTTCCTTGGGGCCTAGTCTCTTTCTTATAGGGTAAATCAATCCCCTATAGCCTCTTTGGTACCACATTTATGTAAACACTGGCAAGCCACCACATTATTCTCCAAGTGTTTAATAATTTAAGATTGGTGTGTCCTGCAGTTTGATATGGAAGTTTTAATACAAATATAATGTGATAAGAAAAACTTGACAATTTTATAAAGTGTTCTTAGTCTTGGCTTGATACAAAATATCATAAAAGTCCTTAATAATTTTAAAGTAGAGAATTAATAATATAAGCATCCTCACCATATGTTCTTACATAATGATTTATAGCAACACTTTAGAGTTTCTTCATGCATTTTTTTCTTTCCCATAATCAAGTTTGTAAATAGAGGTTAATATATGACTTATCTACTTTAAGGTATACTAAAAGATATGCTAAGAGAAAAAATGAAATTGAATAAACTTATTTTGAAACCTAACTGGTATTAAAGGTAAACATTTTATAACAGGAGTTAAAATCTTCAAAACTCTATTCAATAAAACCAAAAGCCGTTCTGGGCACAGTGAGACATTTCAATAATCAGAACTACTTTTCACTTTTCAGAAATCCGACTAAAAAGAAATGGTTAAATGTGCTGTAAACAGGGCCGAGTTGTTAATGTCTTTCATGCAGCTGAACCAAGTGTGAGTTATGGAGCCATTGCCCCGAGGGTAACTGAAACAGATGAGGGAAGAGGGGAACTCACAGCAGGACTCACACTCAGACCAGGAACTGTCCATGATTAGCTTCAGTCAGTCTACAGGTCACTCTGTTCCTGCACTGTTATCCTTCTTCAGAAGCCCCTTAAAATCCCTTTGATTTTCTTCTCCCCACCTTCTGTGTTAGAGACAGCTGACTGCCTCAATATCCAGGCTGCCCTTCTTCCTTTTTAAATGAATCTTCTATTTTTAGTGACCTATCTGACCATCAGAATTCAGACTGCATTTTCCAGTCTTTCTTTCAAATAGCTGTCATCCATAGGTCCATGTGCTGGCCCATGGCATTGAAATAATATGAAATATCAAGCTACCAAAACAGAATTAGTGATCTCACCCCATATTAAGTGGTGGTAATACTTTCAGAGCATATAGGTAATGGTGAAACCCAGGTGAAACCTGGAGACATCTGAACTCCCAAAACCACTCTCCATGTCTTGGCTTTGCATGCTTGGATGTTCAGTGGCCCAGATTTAACAAAGGAGTTGCCTCAGTGATCTGTGTTTGTCAAAAGAAAGCTATTTTGATCATGAATTATCTTCATTTTATACTCCAATGGTTGCATAATTTAAGTAACGTTTTCATGGAGCCATGCCTCAAAGATTTCATAGGGTCAAATATCCTAGGTTTACTGTCAACAATCCTAAATACATCAGGTATATCCTGTTAAAAATATTTTAGAGGTAAGGGCCCTTTGGCTAGTAAATGTCATTATTGAGTTTGCCAAAGTATTAGCACAATTACAAGAGGCCATGACCTGCTATTTACTCTTTATTAATCAGATATGTAAGCTGAAAACCCATGTTTGGCTTATAGGATTCCTTCCTATAATGCTACACCAAACAATTTTCAACAACTCAACTCTGGCATTGACCATCATTGAGCCCAGGTGTTGAACAAACCAAGAGTCGGTGCTTTTGATACAGAATTGTTGATAAGCCCATATTATTAAAGAAACCTTCATTTATATGAAAGAATCTTCTTTTATGTAGCACTCCAAATCCATTTCCACACATAGTCCCAAGATTTACACTGACATAGATTAATAAAATCTTGTGATTGTTTTGGTGTGTTTTTTCCATTTGAGTTATAGTTATATATGATCCTCTGTAAAAGCCCAGATCTAATCTAGTTATAAATCTAGAGGGAATTAGGGAAGGATAAGAGAATAGGGCCTGAAGAGAGTGGCAGTGTGAATAGTGCAGGTGAGGTCATTAAAAGTCTTTCAGAGCACGAACTATTTCATGGGTCTTGTCAAGAGGCAGCCTCTGCTGTCATTAGAAACTCATGGAGCTTAGGCACTTTGGATATACAGATTTATTTGAATCCAAAATGTCTAAATTACAATACTGTAGTCTTTCTGCTTACCAAGAAAATGCACACACTTTCATAAAAGAGACCTCATGGGGCTGATCTTTAATCCATTCCTGCACTAGTGGTTTATAGCAGCATTGCCTTGACCCAATAATGGTGTGAACTCATCAGATAGGTATACGTTCTGTACCTGTATTGTTTCCACCAGCTTTTCATACAATAATGATTCAATTTCTTTGCTGTCTCAATCCTAACCATGTCAGATTACCATCCATGATTCTAGTTTCCTGTTGTGTCTGTTTTGTTACCCATAGTCCCTTTTGGTAATAAGTACTAACACAAAAAGTAATAATTTACAAATAACAGAATTATTTCCATCTGTTTTAAGTAGAATTAGGTTTGGTAAGAGGTAGACAACTCAAAGCATCTTTTAGAGGCTACACTGACACACTCAAATCTGACTTCCCAGGAATTATTCCCTAAACCAAACCAATAGACTGGAGACCAATATATATGCCACCTCTGCCTCTATCAGTAGATTAGGATTGACAAGAAGTTGCTACCAATGCTATTATTTCCAGGATCATGGCAGCTTTGTAAGGATTTTTCATCAGTAAATGTGCATATTCCCTACCTCTTTTGCCACAAGTAACTCTATCAAAAATTGAATTCTCACTTGGGAATCTTTTTCACTTTATGTGTCTAAATGTGTTTCCACTGATTTGTAAAATCTAAATCATATCCAGAAACCTAGTGCCAATGGAGTCTGAAAAGTAATTATATTTGCTTTATTTCTTCTATACACAAATATCAAATTTGACTCAGTATTGAGTAAGACACTATATTTGACATATATATAACTGACTTTCAAGTGGGAGTCAACTATCAACAAAGAATGTTGATGTATGTAAGTTTGAGAAATGATGGCTTACACAAAGTTAATATGCTTTTACTGCTGCTTAGGCAAAGTTAATATGTTTCTTTACTTAGGCCTTTTTAAGAGCCTTTTATATATGAAATTCATTATAGGGGGCTATAATAAGAGGTATTTTAGATTTATTTGACTACAGAGTAATTTTAAGAAACATCTATTAGAATCTAATGAGATCTTAGTATTAAATGCAAGACAGTTTAGAAAAAAAACAACCTAGCTCCTGTTTTTTCAGAAAGCTACGTAAGTTCAACTGACTATTTCCACCACCTCCTAAAAAATTATAGAGATGAAGTTAAGGAGAAATGCATACACATACATGTGTGTGTGTATACTGATATCTTGTGTGTGTGCAAACATATATAGAAACTGACCTGACATAAGGAATAATTACAAATAAATGAAAAAAACAATAGCAAAATTGATACCACATAATTAAGCCACTGGAACATTAAGAAAAAATGATACCAAACAGATGAGGGAGAAGTTAGTAGATAAGAAGGATCAGAACTAGAGAGAACTCACTATCATGTTTCCTTTAGCTACTCTTGAGAAAGAAATGAAAAACAAAATAAACAAAATAAATATATTATGAAGACTTTCTGGTGTCATGAATTATCAGAATATGGATTTGAAAGTGCTGAAGATTATTTTTTAAAAATCTATGAAAATCTACACATGCCCTACAATAGTTTAGAAACTTAATAATTAAGAAAACTCTTATAAGTCTTCAATTAAAAATGAAAAAAATAGGGAACTTTTTCCTTACCAAATAAAACAATTTACTTCCTATTTCTCTGAAATATTAAATGCCAGTATTTATGGAATCTATAGCTATACCTTTGAGGGAAAACATTCCCCAGAAATTTTTAATTATAGCTAATTAGTTTTCATTTTTAATGCACCTGAAAGTTATTCACAGAGAAGGAAATGTTCAGAAAATTTACCCTGCACACAACTTTTTGAAAATACACTATTTGTTACTGTACTCAAATTATAAAATTAATATAGGTTACAAAGCATCAGGAGGAAGGAAGTAAAATTTTTTATATTTTTTCAATATTTTCTACTATGTGCATATTACTTTTTTTGTTGTTATCATTAATCTACAATTACATGAAGAACATTATGTTTACTAGGCTCTCCCCTACACCAAGTTCCCCCAACAAACTCCATTACAGTCACTGTCCATCAGCATAGTAAGATGTTGTAGAATCACTACTTGTCTTCTCTGTGTTGCACGGCCCTCCCTTTACCCCAACCCCTACATTATACATGCTAATCATCATACCCCCTTTCTTCTTCCCTGCCCTTATTCCTCCCTACCCTCCCATTCTCCCCAGTCCTTTTCCCTTTGGTAACTGTTAGTCCCTTCTTCGGTTCTGTGATTCTGCTGCTGTTTTGTTCCTTCAGTTTTTCTTTGTTCTTATACTCCACATATGGGTGAAATCATTTGGTATTTGTCTTTCTCTGCTTGGCTTATTTCACTGAGCATAATACCCTCTAGCCCCATCCATGTTGTTGAAATTGTAGGATTTGTTTTCTTCTTATGGCTGAATAATATTCCATTGTGTATATGTACCACATCTTCTTTATCCATTCATCTACTGATGGACACTTAGGTTGCTTCCATTCCTTGGCTATTGTAAATAGTGCTGTGATAAACATAGGGGTGCATCTGTCTTTTTCAAAACTGGAGTGCTGCATTCTTAGGGTAAATTCCTAGAAGTGGAATTCCTGGGTCAAATGGTAAGTCTATTTTGAGCATTTTGAGGAACCTCCATACTGCTTTCCACAATGACTGAACTAATTTACATTCCCACCAGCAGTGCAGGAGGGTTCCACTTTCTCCACAACGTCGCCAACATTTGTTGTTGTTTGTCTTTTGGATGGTAACCACCTTTACTGGTGTGAGGTGATATCTCATTGTGATTTTAATTTGCATTTCTCTGATAACTAGTGATGTGGAGCATCTTTTCATGTGTCTGTTGGCCATATGAATTTTTTCTTTGGAGGACTGTCTGTTCAGCTCCTCTGCCCATTTTTTATTTGGATTATTTGCTTTTTGTTTGTTGACGTGCATGAGCAGTTCATACATTTTGGATGTCAAGCCTTTATCGGATCTGTCATTTACGAATATATTCTCCCATACAGTAGGGTACCTTTTTGTTCTATTGATGGTGTCCTTTGCTGTACAGAAGCTTTTCAGCTTGACATAGTCCCAATTGTTCATTTTTGCTTTTTTTTTCCTTGCCCGGGGAGATATGTTCGTGAAGAAGTCACTGATGTTTATGTCCAAGAGATTTTTGCCTATGTTTTTTTCTAACAGTTTTATGGTTTCATGACTTACATTCAGGTCATTGATCCATTTTGAATTTACTTTTATGTATGGGGTTAGACAGTGATCCAGTTTCATTCTCTTACATGTAGCTGTCCAGTTTTGCCAGCCCCATTTGTTGAAGAGACTGTCATTTCCCCATTGTATGTCCATGGCTCCTTTATCATATATGAGTTGACCATATATGTTTGGGTTAATGTCTGGAGTCTCTAATCTGTTCCACTGGTCTGTGGCTCTGTTCTTGTGCCAGTACCAAATTGTCTTGATTACTATGGCTTTGTAGTAGAGCTTGAAGTTGGGGAGTGAGATCCCCTGCACTTTATTCTTCTTTCTCAGGATTGCTTGGGCTATTTGGGGTCTTTGGTGTTTCCATATGAATTTTTGAACTATTTTATCCACTTCATTGAAGAATGTTGTTGGTAATTTGATAGGGATTGCATCAAATCTGTATGTTGCTTTGGGCAAGATGGCCATTTTGACAATATTGATTCTTCCTAGCCAGGAGCATGGGATGAGTTTCCATTTGTTATTGTCCTCTTTAATTTCTCTTAAGAGTGTCTTGTAGTTTTCAGGGTATAGGTCTATCACTTCCTTGGTTAGGTTTATTCCTAGGTATTTTATTCTTTTTGATGCAATTGTGAATGGAATTGTTTTCCTGATTTCTCTTTCTATTGGTTCATTGTTAGTGTATATGAAAGCCACAGATTTCTGTGTGTTAATTTTGTATCCTGCAACTTTGCTGTATTCCCATATCAGTTCTAGTAGTTTTGGAGTGGAGTCTTTAAGGTTTTTTATGTACAACATCATGTCACCTGCAAATAGTAACAGTTTAACTTCTTCTTTACCAATCTGGATTCCTTGTATTTCTTTGTTTTGTCTGATTGCCATGGCTAGGACCTCCAGTACTATGTTGAATAACAGTGGGGCGAGTGGGCATCCCTGTCTTGTTCCTGATCTCAGAGGAAAAGCTTTCAGCTTCTTGCTGTTCAGCATGATGTTAGCTGTGGGTTCATCATATATGGCCTTTATTATGTTGAGGTACGTGCCATCTATACCCATTTTGCTGAGAGTTTTTATCATAAATGGTTGTTGAATTTTGTCAAATACTTTTTCAGCATCTGTGGAGATGATCATGTGGTTTTTGTCTTTCTTTTTGTTTATGTGGTGGATGATGTTGATGGATTTTCGAATGTTGTACCGTCCTTGCATCCCTGGGATGAATCCCACTTGGTCGTGGTGTATGATCCTTTAGATATATTTTTGAATTTGGTTTGCTAACATTTTGTTGAGTATTTTTGTATCTACGTTCCTCAGGGATATTGGTCTGTAATTTTCTTTTTTGGTGGGTTCTTTGCCTGGTTTTGGTATTAGGGTGATGTTGGATTCATAGAATGAGTTTGGGAGTATTCCCTCCTCTTCTATTTTTTGGAAAACTTTAAGGATAATGGGTATTATGTCTTCTCTGTATGTCTGATAAAATTCCGAGGTAAATCCATCTGGCCCGGGGGTTTTGTTCTTGGGTAGTTTTTTGTTTACCGCTTCAATTTCTTTGCTCGTAATTGGTTTAACTTTTGTGTTTCTTCCTTGGTCAGTCTTGGAAGGTTGTATTTTTCTAGGAAGTTGTCCATTTCTTCTAGGTTTTCCAGCCTGTTAGCATATTGGTTTTCATAGTAGTCTTTAATAATTCTTTGTATATCTGTGGAGTCTGTCATGATTTTTCCATTCTCGTTTCTGATTCTGTTGATGTGTGTTGATTCTCTTTTTCTCTTAATAAGTTTGTCTAGAGGCTTATCTATTCTGTTTATTTTCTTGAAGAATCAGCTCTTGGTTTCATTGATTTTTGCTATTGTTTTATTCTTCTCAATTTTGTTTATTTATTCTCTGATCATTATTATGTCCCTCCTTCTGCTGACTTTAGGCTTCATTTGTTCTTCTTTTTCCATTTTCGATAATTGTGATGTTAGGCTATTCATTTGGGATTGTTCTTGCTTCTTCAAGTGTGCCTGGATCGCTATATACTTTCCTCTTAAGACTGCTTTCACTGCATCCCACAGAAGTTGGGGCTTTGTGTTGTTGTTGTCATTTGTTTCCATATATTCCTTGATCTCTATTTTAATTTGTTCGTTGATCCATTGATTATTTAGAAGCATGTTGTTAAGCCTCTATGTGTCTGTGAGCCTTTTTTGTTTTCTTTGTATAATTTATTCTAGTTTTATACATTTTGATCTGAAAAGTTGGTAAAATTTCAATCTTTTGGAATTTACTGAGGATCTTTTTGTGGCCTAGTATGTGGTGTATTCTGTAGAATGTTCCATATGCACTTGAGGAAAATGTGTATCCTGTTGCTTTTGGTTGTAGAATGAACACATTACTTTTTTAACCAAAAGATTAATGAAAACATTTATATTTTTACACTTTTGCAAGAATGTCGGTTCCTATTACTTTTTTTGGTAATTGAATTTATTGTGCAAATCTGTATTCAGCAACTGCCTTATATGAGGTGTATATGAAGGAAATGCAAACAATGATTTAGGCACAAGGATATTCATGACAATGCTCTGACAATGATAAGAAACTGGAAACAAATTAAATCTCCAAAATTAGGGATATTAAAAAGGAAAAGATGCATCTCTTCAATAAACAATAATGGGGTGATTACAATTAAACTTATTTGATATTTCATATACAAGTAAAATGGTTGTATTACAGTGATTAATTGACTATTATACAAATTATATTTCCAGTATAATCAGAAATGTTTAAAATAGCCATCAAACACTTAAATATACTATGACAGAAAAGTTTTAACTATAGTTGCTTTTAACTGTTGGAATAAACTATTCATTTTATTTCTTCATTTTATCATTTATATTTTATTATATTCATTACATTTCTTCTATTTAATTATTAAAAGAATCTCCAATAATGTATTTTACTTTGATAATCAGACAAAACCAACAAAAACAATACAGTATTACAACATGACTTTTTTGGGGAAAATTTTGAGCTATGCTTTCAATGTCCAGAATCCCATTAGACAATTGTAAACTTAGGGAAAAATAACATCTCTCTCACCTATAGTTAAAACTAAGTCAGAAACATTACAAAGAGTACTGAAGCTGTGAAGCCAAAATACTGCTTTCTGCTAGTAATGCTGATATCTGCAGGTTAATTGATTTCGTCAACTAAAACCCCAAATTTGATGTACCTCCTCTCTTGTCATTGGAATGTTCGACAAGTTCTATTATTCATGTTCTTGTAAAATTTAACACATGAAGAGTTAGATTAAGAATAGATTTTTCTGTGTGCAGACTGGCTCCTGTCCACAAAGAGAAAATAATAATACATACATGAAATTTTGAATTTTTCTTTATGGAGAGAGAAAGGCCACTGCTTAGACTCCATTCATCCCCTGGCTCTTAGACTAAGACATTTTTACTGAAGCCACTCTTATTCCTGATCACTTCATTTGCTGTGTGTGCTTGAAATCAGGGATTAGCAAACTACTGTTTTTGTAGTTCTCATGAGCTACAAATGATTTTTACAATTTTAGTAATTGAAAAAGAAATCAAAAGAGCTGGAGATAAAAAGATGGAGGTGTGAGAAGTGAGGCAGAAATTTCCTCCCAAAATCACATATAACATGAAAATACAGCAAATACAACTAATCCTAAAAGAGCAACCTGAAGACAGCTACAGACAGCCTATATCTGGGAAAAAGAGAAGACCTCACAGAAAAGGGTAAAGTAGCAAAGCTGTGATCAGACAGGAACCGAGCACTCCCCACACTGCAACTCACAGGTAGGAGGAAGAGAAACAGAGTGGAGAGGGAGTAGAAACCCCACTAACTAGGACTGCTAACCACCCAGCCCTGGAGATCTGCTCCAGGAGCATGAACCCACATTACATGGCACTCTGGAGATTAGAGGGGTTGAAAAGCAAAGATGGGAAACACTTGGAGAGATTGAGTTTCCAACTGCTTGTGGAAAACAGATATCCACCACTGGATGTTACAGGACAAAAGAAAGATGAACACTTTGAAAGACTTCCCAATAGTGAGAGGGGTGCTAAAACAGCAAGGATTACACAGAGTTTGCTGCTCAGGAGAAAGGACAGGTGGACAAAATTGTCCTGAACACTAAGCCCAGCAGTTTGGGAATTTTCAGGAGCTTCAGGAGCCCCATCACCCTGGCTGACAATGCAGCCACAAGACCACCCACAGCAGTAATCAGCCTGACACTCCTTCCTCCCAGCAGGTAACAGTTTGCACACCTGTTGCCCCTACCATCAGGCCAGGACAGCTCAAGGGTGGCCCTGCCTAAGGCAGCTATAGGGGCATAATGCAGAGATTCCTCCCTGTGCACTCAACCTACTGGACCTTGCAGTGGAGGCAGGCACTAATGCAGGGAAGAAGAAAGACCTTCTACTCTCCCAGTAGGCACTGGTGCCATAGGCGTGCTATCCCCACCATTGCTCCAGATAAAGGGAAGCTCCAGAGAGTAGAGCTTCGAGGCACTAGAGGGCACAACCTACACAAAGTTATTATTCTAAAGTAGTCATTAGAAATATGAAAAAGCAAAAAATCTTGAACAAGCCAGAAACTCTCAAACACCAGAAAGAGTGCTAAGTGAAACTGAAATCACCAAACTTCTTGGTAAAGATATAATAAAAGTCATAAAGATGCTCATGGAGCTACAGAGAAATATTCAAGATCTCAGGTAGGACTTCAAGAAAGAGATAGAAATTTTGAAAAATACAGTATCCAAAATGGAACATACAATGAAGGGATTTAAAAGCATATTAGATGAGGTAGAAGAGACAGTAAATGAAACAGAAACTAGAGAACAGGAATGCAAGGAAGCTGAGTCAGAAAGAGAAAAAAGAATCTCCAAGAATGAAAGAATAATAAGACAACTTGGTGTGACCAATCTGAGTGAAAAAGTATTTGCATTCTAGGAGAAGAAGAAGAAGAAGAGAAAGAAAAAGTGATAGAAAGTCTCCTTGAGGAAATAATTGCTGAAAACTTCTCCAGTCTTGGAAAGGAAATAGTCTTTCAGGTCATGGAAGAGCACAGATCTCCCAACACAAGAGACTGTAGTAAGACAACACCAAGTCATATGAATATTAAGGTAGCAAAGATCAAAGACAAGAAGAGAGTACTCAAAGCAACCAGAGAGAGAAAAAAGACCACATACAAGGGAAAGCCCATGAGGCTATCATCAGATTTTTCAGTAGGAATCTTATAGGCTAGAAGAGAGAGGCATAAAATATTTAATGCAATGAAACAAAAGGGCCTCCAACCAAGAACACGCTACCAGGCAGAATTCTCATTTAAATTTGAAGGAGGGATTAAACAATTTCCAGATAAGCAAAAGCTGAGAGAATTTACATCCCACAAACCATCTCTACAGTGTATTTTAGAGGGACTGCTCTAGATGGAAGTGCTCTTAGGCTAAATAGCTGTCACCAGAGAAAATAATACCATAGTAAAGGAAGTAAACCAATTAATTACTAAGCAAATGCAAAAATAAATCAACTACCCAGGAGGTCATTCTAGGGATATATAAAGAGTACAGAATATGACACCTAATATATAAAGAGTGCAGGAGGAAGAATAAGAAAGGAGGAAAAAAAAGAACATTTAGACAGTGTTTGAAATAGTGTAATAAGGGAGTTAAGTTAGACTGTTAGATAGTAAAGAAACTGCCCTTGATCCTTTGGTAACCACAAATCTAAAGCCTACAATGGCAATATCTACCTGTAATCACCCTAAACGTAAATGGTCTGAATACACCAATCAAAAGACATAGAGTTACAGAATGCATAAAAAAAAAGACCCATTGATGTGCTTCCTACAAGAGACTCACTTCAACCCTAAAGTATACACAGAGTAAACGTGAAGGGATGGAAATAGACATTTCATGCAAATAATAGGGAGAAAAAGCGAGTTGCAGTACTTGTATCAGATGAAATAGACTTCAAAACAATGAATGCAACAAGAGCAAAGAAGGACATTACATAATAATAAAAGGGTCAGTCCAACAAGAGGATATAACCATTATAAATATCTATGCATCCAACACAGGATCACCTACATATGTGCAACAAATACGAACAGAATTAAAGTGGAAAATAGAAGACAGTGCATTCTATTTAGGAGACTTCAACACTCCACTCACTCCAAAGGACAGACTAACCAGACAGAAACTAACTAAGGAGACAGGCACTGAACAGCACATTAGAATAGATGGACCTAACAGACATCTACAGAACACTCCACACAAAAGCAACAAGATACACATTCTTCTCAAGTGCACATGGAACATTTTCAAGAATAGATCATATACTAGGCCACAAAAAGAGCCTCAGTAAATACAAAACTATTGAAATTGTACCAACCAGCTTCTCAGACTGGAAGGGTATGAAACTAGAAATAAATTATTCAAAGAAAACATAAAAGCCCACAAACACATGGAGGGTGAACAACATGTTCTTAAATAATCAATGGATCAATGACATAAAAGCAGAGATCAGGCAAAATATGGAGACAAATGAAAACAACAACTGAACACCCCAAAACCTGTGGATGCAGTGAATGCAATTCTAAGAGGAAAGTTTTTGCAGGCTTTACCTCAAGAAAGAAGTACATTCTGAAATGAACAGTCTAAACTGATAATTAATGAGACTCTAAATAGAATAACAAATGGGACCCAAAGTCAGTAGAATGAGGGACATAATAAATATCAGAGCAGAAATAAAATCAAGAAGAATAAAACAATAAAAGGAACCAATCACACCAGCAGCTGGTTTCTTGAGAAAATAAACAAAATAGATAAACCCCTAGCCAGACTTATCCAGAAAAAAAGAGAGTGTACACACATAAACAGAATCAGAAATGAGAAAGGAAAAATCACTACAGACATCACAGAAATGCAAAGAATGATGAGACTATGAAAAGTAATATGCCAACAAACTGGATAACCTATTTATCCAACAAAAAGCAACTCCTGCTTTTTTCTCCCTATTATTTGCATGAAATATCTTTTTCCATTCCTTCACTTTCAGTCTATGTATGTCCTTGGGTTTGAAGTGAGTCTCTTGTAGGCAGTATATAGATGGGTACTGTTTTTTATGCATTCAGTAACTTTATGTCTTTTGATTGGGTGCATTCAGAATAAATAGACAACAATTCAGAAGAAACAGAAAAATACAACCTTCCAAGATGGACCCAGGAAGAAACAGAAATTCTGAACAGACCAATTACAAGCAATGAAATCGAACTGGTAATCAAAAAACTACCTAAGAAAAAAATGTCTGGAGCAGATGGCTTCACTGTTGAATTTTATCAAACATTTAGGAAAGACCTCATAACCTTCTTTCTTAAAGTTTTCCATAAAGTAGAAAAGGAGGGAATACTTCCACACTCATTCTATGAGTCCAGCATCACTCTAATATCAAAACGAGACAGACACAACATAAAAAGAAAATTACAGACCAATATCCTTGATGAACATAGATGAAAAAGTACTCAAAATAGTAGCAAATTAAATTTAAAAATTCATCAAAAAGATCATTCATCATTATCAAATGGGATTTATCCCAGGGATGCAAGGATGGTACAATATTTGAAAATTCATCATCATGAACCACATCAACAAAAAGAAGGACATAAACCACATGATCATCTCCATAGGTGGTGAAAAGCAATCGACAAAATTCAACATCCATTCACGATAAAAACTCTCAACAAAATGGGTATAGAGGGCAAGTACCTCAAAATAATAAAGGCCATATATGACAAACCCACAGGCAACATTATATTTAACAGTGAGAAGCTGAAAGCTTTTCCTTTAATATTGGGAACAAGACAAGAATGTCTCCTCTCCCCAATTTTATTCAACATAGTACTGAGGTCCTAGCCACAGCAATCAGACAATACAAAGAAGTAAAAGGCATCCAGATTGGCAAGGAAGAAGTTAAATTGTCACTGTTTTCAGATGACATGATATTGTTCATAGAAAAGTCTAAGGAATCCACCTCAAAACTACTAGAATTACTGAATTTAGTGAAGTTGTAGGATACAAAATTAATACACAAAAATCTGCTGCATCCCTATACACTAATGAGAACTGGCAGAAAGAGAATTCAGGAAAAAAATTCCATTTACAATTGCATCAAAAAGAATAAAACACCCAGGAATAAACCTAACCAAGGAGGAGAAAGACCTATACCCTGGAACCTATAAGACAATCATGAGACAAATTAAAGAAGACACAAATAAATGAAAATACATCTCATGCTCATAGATAGGAAGAATCATTATTGTCAAAATGGCAATGCTACCTAAAGCAATCTACAGATTCAATGCAATCCCTATGAAAATACTGACAGCATTCTTCAGTGAATTAGAACAAATAGTTCTAAAATTCATATGGAACCACAAAAGACCCTGAATGGCCAAAAACATCCTGAGAAGAAAGAATAAAGCTGGGGGGATTACAGTCTCCAACTTCACGCTCTTCTACGAAGCCACAGTAATCAAGACAATTTGGTAACTGGCACAAGAATAGACCCATAGATAAATGGAACAAAGTAGAGAGCCCAGATATAAAGCCACACATATATGGCCAATTAATATATGATAAAGAAGCAATGGATATGCAATGGGGACATGACATCATTAATGGCCTCTTCAACAACTGGTGTTGGCAAAACTGGACAGCTACATGTAAGAGAATGAAACTAGATTATTATCTAACTCCATATACAAAAGTAAACAAAATGAATCAAAGACCTGAATGTAAGTCATGAAACCATAAAACTTGGAAAAAATTGGTGAAAATCTCTTGAATATAAACATGAGCAACTTTTTCCTGAATATATCTCCTCGGGCAAGGGAAACAAAAGCAAAAATGAAGAAATGGGACTACATCAAACTAAAAATCTTCTGTACATCAATGGACACCATCAGCAGAACAAAAAGTAATCCTACAGTATGGGAAAATATATTCATAAATGGCATATCTGATAAAGGGTTAAAATTCAAAATACATAAAGATCTCACATGCATCAACAACCAAAAAGCAAATAATCCAATTAAAAAATGGTTGGAGGATATGAAAAGACACTTCTCCAAAGAAGAAATTCAGATGGCCAACAGGCACATGAAAAGTTGCTTCACATCACTAATTATCAGAGAAATGCAAATTAAAACCACAATGAAATATCACCTCACACCAGTTAGGATGGGCAACAACAAAAATACAAGGAACAGCAAATGCTGGCAAGGATGCAGAGAAAGGGGAACTCTCCTACACTGTTAGTGGGAATGTACATTCAACCATTGTTGAAAGCAATATGAAGGTCCTCAAAAGACTAAAAATAGAAATACCATTTGATGCAGGAATTGCACTCCTAGGAATTTACCAAAGAAAACAAGATCCCAGATTCAAAAAGACATAAGCACCCCTATGTTTATCACAGCACTATTTAAAATAGCCAAGATGTGGAAGCAACTTAAGTGTCCATCAGTAGATGAATGGATAAAGAAGAGGAAGTACATATACACAATGGAATATTACTCAGCCATAGGAAGAAAATAAATCTTACCATCTGCAGCAACATGGATGGAGCTAGAGGGTATTATGCTCAGTGAAATAAGTCAGGCAGAGAAAGACAAGTACCAAATGATTTCCCTCATTTGTGGAGTATAACAACAAAGCAAAACAGAAGGAACAAAACACCAGCAGACCCACAGACTCCGTGAAGAGACTAGGGATTACCAAAGGGAAGGGGGTGGGGAGGGACAGAGAAGGGGGTTAAGGGGTATTGTGATTAGGACATATAATGTAGGGGGGGCACATGGGGAAGGCAGTATAGCACAGAGAAGACAAGTGGTGACTCTATAGCATCTTACTATGCTTATGAACTGTGACTACAAAGGGGTATTTGGGGGGACTTGATATGCGTAAATGTTGTAACCACAACATTGCTCATGTGAAACCTTCATATGAATGTATATCAATGATACCTTAATAAAAAAAAAGAAGATATATATGCATGACAGTTTCTGCTCTTAAACTCAGTAGGTAAATAAGTCACTTATTCTCAAAAGAAATGAGTTGGAGAAGAACAGGGGGAAGAAACTCATAAAGTTATGCTTTTGGAATTCCCTCCCTAGGAAAGGAAACACTAGAAGTAGAAAGTTTGGCACATGAATCCCATTACATGTAGTAATAGATTAATTTCTATGGATTTTAAAATTTTGTCCATAATACCTAGAAGAACAGATGCAACTTATTTATGAATTTACACTTCACAGTTACTCATTCTTCTCATGTACTCAAACCAAGTTAAGAAAAATTACAGATTAATCAAAAGTCATCTTGACATGGTTGATATAACAAAGCTTCTAAATATACCTGTAGTTTTGATGTTTCTGTTAAAACAAATATTCTAAAAGGGAAATTATCCTTTTTGTATACAAAGTAAGAGATAAAATTGTCTTCCTTTTTCAAATGGAAAATTACAAATGATTGTTAATTACCTCTTTTTATAAACACAGAAATTAAATGATACTATAGGTTCTAATACATTTTTATGTCATTTATGTCATTATGACATCCCTTAGCACACCTGTGGCAGAATATAGAGATCAATTAATTTTTCTCTAAATGCAGAACATTCCACTGAATTAGCATTTTCAAAAATCTAATTTTCCTTTGGCAAACAAATTTAAGGAACACTAAAAATACAGCAAATAATATTAATGGAAATATATTCTTTCTTCACTTATTAATTTCTGGAATAAAATATTAGACTAAAAATGTCTAGGTAAAGAAATGCTCAGCTGAATTTGTGTTAATATTCTAGAACAGGCAACTATAAAAAACTTAATTGATTAACATTCCACCAAAAGTAATTATTACTTTGGATGGATTTCCAGTTCATTAAAAGTGTGTACTTTATTTTCACTGTGTTTGAATACAGAAAAAATGATAAAAAAATATTTGATTAGTTATCATGTTATTCCAGCACTATTTCTGCAGTCTAGGAAAACATGAATGTAATATTTAAAGTTTATAATTGCACAATATTTCAGGAGAAAAGTAGTAAAATGTGGCGAATTTGTACTTGTTCCAAGGTGTAATTTTAATGCGTTTCCAATTAAGACATTTAATGAGTAGAAGAATAACTGGCATGTTTGTTTAGAAATATCTCTAACAACTTGTCCAGCCAGAGCCTGATCAAAAAGAAACATTTTCTTTTTAGACTATGTATTCTAAAAGCAACACCCATTCTTTAGGTATATTTAGAGGCTTCATTATGAGACAGTTTCTAATCTGAAATGTTTATGGAAATGGCTCGTTCATTCATCATTGTGAATATTTACCATGACCATGTATGCTTCAGTTGCAGTGTTAGGTGCTAATCATACACAGATGTGTCACATGTGGCCTCTGCCCTCTAGGATTTTATAGAGGCTATTTGATTTTGTCAAAAAAAAAAGTAGCTGCAGCATAGTCTACACACTCTAAAATAAGTAGTATAGAATTAGGCAATTTAAATAATATACATAATGATATTACCATAGGATTTTTTCTTTGAGTGAATGGGTGAATTACATCATTCTCTGATTACTAATCTGAAGTGGGCACAATGCTTATTCATGCATTTAGGGAAAATGATAAAGTATTTAAATGTATTCTTGGAAACCCTCCATTTTAATGTTTGAAAGTTTAATGTTTATGACATATAGTCTACTCAACCATCTCATGGCTCTCAGAGAGAACCGATATTTTCATGACTATCAGATTAACTTTTCCTCTCTATATGTAGAAATGTCAATCTAATTATCCCTAGAATCATACCATTTTTTCTGTCATGTTCTTGGTCTCTATTTAATCCAGGTTTCTATGATCAAAACACTGTCCATCAGTAATCAATGTCCTACTGAGAGGGTAAAAAAGGTTAGTAGGACAATTATATGTGTTTTTCTTTTTTTTTAATTAAGGGATAAAATGATTTTGGTGTGTTTATCCTTTGTAAGGCATGGTGCTACGTGACAAGAATCAGTGGGGGAGTGGAGAAAAACTGAACCTAAGAGGGGGGTTAAGATGGATGGTTACAATAGTATTTTGTGATGGACTACAATATCTATCTATTAGAACCATTTGAGCAGGACGTTAAATATCTTCCAGTTTCCAAATATTCAGTTGTATACGTGACACTCATCTTGTCTCTATGTATTTTGCCTACAATTCACTGTAGCTATTTTTTTTTATCATAGTAAAGGCATAGCACTTTCATATCATGAACTATACATTTAAAACTTTTCCCACCAGAAGCCTAAAAATTTAAAAAAATCACAATTCCAATTAACATTAAGTAAAAGTAGGTAAGTGTTTACATATGATAGGTAAGGTGAGTATAAACTGGATATATGTTATCTGCCACTTGATCTGTGGTAGCAGAAGAATCAAGGAGAGCCTTGGGAATTTCATTGAAATGGAAAAGCTCAAGCCCCACTCCTACTATGCACTTCAAAAGATCTTAAAGTGTCCATATTACTGGTATAAGAAAATTAAGAAGCCCTTCTCTATAGACTTTTGTGGGGCTTGAAACAAAATAAGGTTAAAATGAGAGAAAAAGTACTAGAAGGGATGGCTGGTTAAAGAGAGATACACTTTAAAGACCATTACTGCAGTGGCAGGGAGTGAGTTGAAATGGTGGGGCAGATGTGCTGTTTTGATCACTCTTCGGCTGGTTCTCCTTTAGAATAGCCAGTGATCCGGGGAGCACTGGAAGATGTTGGTGATAGGCTCCTCAAACTCATGGAAGATAACATTACACATCCTGGAGCTGCAAGTCACTTGACCTAAATGGCATCTTTACTAAGCAAATTCACTGTTTTATTTTGGAGCAACTATCAACTGTGTTTTTTCCTCTATTGTACATTCACAGCGATGAGCAAATGACAAAACCACCAGATATCTAAAACCTATCTGCTGAAACTGGGAGGACGTCCTAAGTGAGTATCTTTGGGAGAATCATTTAACTCCCTAATTTGTGCTATTGCAGAACTTGATTCCTGCCTTGAGAATTATGTGTCTGTCTCCTCCTAAGGGAGGTTCCATGAAAACAGAGAGCGGGTCTGGGTTTCTGTAGCTCTAATCCATGGCATAGTGCCTATACCCAGCAGGGCTCTATACCTGCTTAATTAGGGTAGAACTGATTGGCTAAATGACAGAAGGAATGATGGACTAAATGGTTTAAGTAAAAGAGATTTTATTCATCATCTAAGTCTAGCAAGGAAAGAAAGGGAGAGCTGTGTCTCCACAGCAGTTGTAAGGAGAAGGTCATGAAGCTAGGGGCCCATCCCTTGGTTTTTCAAGTGTAGATGCCCCACTCATTCAGCAGGCCAAGCTAGCTTCTGCATCACTGAGATCCCCAGGGAAGGCCATTTAAGGGGCAACTGCCACTTTAGGGGGAATTTCATATTTGCAGAGAGAGCAGGCACCATGTCTATCTTACTTCCTATGTGTGTTCTACACAACTTCTGAACACGAAGAAGAACATATGAATAAACTACATTATAATAAATGCAGTTGTGTTCTCTGCCATAGCCAGGGCTCTTGGGCAGTGCAGACAAGTATTATAGGGTTACAGGAGCTTGTTTGGAAATAGATGGAAGAGTGATGCAAGGTAATGTAAGTAAAATCATAAAATGAATTTTATGTATCATTAATTCTGATAACTGATTTTATTGCTTTGGAGAATTATTATGGCAGTCTGCTACAAAATACTTAACCTAATTTAAATTTTAGAACACAGTTTTTGGCAAATCACTAGAAGCAATATTTTTAATCAATGAAGTGGATCTAATTTGGATTTCAGATGCAGAGACAGAGAAAGTGGAAGTTTCCTAAGGTAAGCACTTTGTATTTCACAGCTGTGTTTTTAATGTTGTCACAAGAAAGAAAATTAAATAATGACTTTTTACTTCTATACAAAAAAACCACAGAAGATCAAAGCCTAAATAAACTATTTCCTTGCTGGCATATTCTAACTCTGATATTTTTATGCAGTCATTATGGTTTCAGGAATTACTTTATTACCACTGTTCATGATAATTTTGCCATGAGCCAGATGATGTTTAGGAGTTCTATTAGAATACCTGGTAAATTTTTGTTTGGGAAATTAGGATTTTTAAATTGCTCTCACTGTTCACTGACCAACTACTTAACCTTAACAAGTTATTCTGATTCCCAAAAGTTTAAATCAGAAAAGAAAGGACCATACTTTTTGATAAAGCTCAATTTTTCCAGTAAGTTCAGATTTGTTTGATGGAATCACCTTTTTTAAAAGGTTCTGTTGCATCAAACATTCATGCTTTAAATATAAGTCTCATACAGATAGAAAAGAAAATATCTTTCTATCTGCTCACTATAAAATGTTGCTAAATGGGAGAAAAAGCAATGTTCATACTAGTCAGTTGACTGCATGCTGCGAATTGTAGGCAGCACTCCCAGAATCCTGGCTTCATTTTCCCGTTTTATTTCTTCCTAGAGCAATCATCTATGATCCCAGCAAATAAAGCTATCCACTGCACTTAACCTAAAACCTAGATGAGGTCAGCGACTGTCAGAGTCGAATGAGAGCCAACAGTTTATAAACTGATCCCTCCTCTTGACATTGTTGAGGAATACAAACATTTTTTAAGATGATGCATGTGTGTTGATAGGAAGAAAAGTGAATAAACTCTGCTTATTCAAGGGAGATCAGAGGTTTTAAAATCAATGGGCCAAATTCTGCTTTTTATTTGTGTGTCTATTGCTCCTGATGAAGTCAAGATGCACATAAATGAAAGCAGAAAGCTGCCGAGCTCATTCTGGATATTGGCATATTTTAGCTTTGTCTTACACTGTGCTTATATTTTATATGACAGAAGAAATGTCATATATAGAGCACCTATTTTTACCATCTGTGACTGACAATCCATTTTCCTACTGACATACCTTTCTTCTAGGATGTGGGAAGTAGGTAAGAAGACAGAAGACAGTGCCACTCAAATGAATTTAACATGATTTGGCAAGAAAAGTAAGTACTTCAAAAATATCAGAATCCAGTTTGCTGGGTGGTCCTCAAAGAGCAGGCCACCTGAGTCTCATGGGGGAAAGTTAATCATCCCCTACAGAAATACTTTCTGATCCTCTTAGCAGAACATGCTCTTGGATACTCAAAGAACTTTTGAATGGAACATGAAAACTGTGTTTTTTACAAAACAAGCTCAAAATGTCCAATCTGTGTCACATATAGCACTGGATTTCTCTCCAGGAAATCCAGTATGCTATCATCATAGGAATGTAAGATTACCAGGAAATTACAATGGGATACTGATGACTTAATCTTGTTAACAGACCATTTCACCAAACAGAAAGGCAAAGTTTCAGGCAACAACTTCAGCTAGAGGGGATGATACCTGACAAATACCCCATATTTAAGTGATCTTATTTGAAATGTCATAATCTCATCTTCAGAATATCAGAAGACATAGAGGAAATATATTTGAGTTTCTTCAGGATGTGGTGAAAAAATATGATCCATACAAAAAAGATTCCTTTTTTAAAAGGTAATGGATTGATACATAACAGAATAATTCCAAAGTAATGTACCCATACTGTACATAGGCATGTGCAATAACAAAATAAACAAAAGGAGATGAAGAAAAATCCACAATGCCTGAATCAGGATAATAAAAGTAAGAAGGATTCTCTCCATTATCCTTATACTTTCTATGTTTTATAAGAAAATAATACGCTTAACCATCAGAATATATTTAGAGTACTGCTATCTTTTAAATATTTGTACAATGACCAACACACAAAACTATTTGAATTAAAAGCTATAAAGAATACCTTACATGTAACATAAACTGAAATTTCTTATTATTTTAATCATGTAAATCATTTCTACAGGATTTCCTTGAATCAAACATTTAGATCATTTCAATATGTGCTTAATGAATGCCTGTTCTATTCTGAATAATGGGATACCAAGAGTTTTTTTTATCTCTATTAAAAATTTACAAATTATGCTAAAATAAAGCATGCCATTTCATCCAACTCCATCAACTTTTAATTTTAGCAGGTGTATAGTTGAAAAATAGAGGCTTAGGAAGTGGGAGATTCAAAGATTAAAAGAGCAGTTTCTCCTGCCATGCTCAGTTTTCTATTGCAATAATTGCCTCCAAATAATTGGAATAAAAGATAGTCTTCTTGATTCACTATAGTCTAAATGTGTTATTTGTGGAAATACTGAGATAGAGTAACAAACCTAATTCCTTGTAGGACATTAATGACCAGTGACAAAATGATTCCCCAAAACAAGTATGTTTCCTACTCTTTAGGGAGCTATAAGAGGGTGAATTATACTGAATAACAGAATACTGCTTAGTACATTTTGTAGAAACAGAGACAAGGCCAGTGTGAATGACATAGAAGATAGGAGAGGCAAAGTGGAGTGAGATAAGCTTAGGGAAATAGGGGCATATAGAATCAGTCTGAGAAGGGAATGTCAAGAACTTTAATCTTCATAAGAGACTAGGAATCTATGGCTGAAATATGGAGAACTGTGGGTAATGGGTCAGAGTGGAAATTAAGTAATTAAGTTGGAAGCTTTTAGTACATAAACCATATATAATGTTGCTTAATGTGTGACTTATTACGATAATGGAGGTTGTGATTATGCCTTAATAAAACCAAGGAGGGACAACCTCTGAGTTATCATCAGAGTAATTTTCATCTACAATTATTTATGAACTAATTAAAGTAGTCACATGAGTAATTGAGGAAGATACCATCAGTCTTTATCATTCAGTAATCTTCAACGATGGGCCATAGTAGTTTACGACTATTGGCTATGACTATTTGCTATGAATTATCCACCAGAAGATACATACCATCTACTGAATGCAGCAGTTTGTATATATTTTAATGGAAATGTATGTTTTAACTACAAAGTGTGAGAGCTCTTTAAGGAAAAAAAAATGGATTGCCACATTAATTTCTAACTCATTAAATACCATTTATTCATTTAAATAAGAATTCCCAAGAACAATTTGATATTTGACTTCACTCACGTGAATACAGTTACTGATTCAACTGTTTTGCTAAAGGACCTATGTGATTTTCTACTCAGCAGTAATAACATTCTATAAGACACATTTACTTACTATTGTGTGTATAGTCATGAGTAGATTTTTGATCAAAATATTTGAAACAGTTATGCTGATTAAACATAAGTCAAAAGCCAAACTCCACTTTGCTAGTGAGGCTTACTTTAATTACTACATACCCATGGGTCAATATGCTAACCTTGCTTTCTAAGGGCCTGGAAAATTGCAGCACCTGAAATTCTTAATTTTAAGAACTTAATAACTACTGTGCATGCAGTAAGCTTGAAATGCCCCACTTTGATGTCCTGCATAATTAACTGAGGGATCCATCTGCTGTCCCTCTAGATCTCCACCACATGCATTCCCAGGCTATGCCTGTCACAGGCTGCCAATAAGCCACACATAGGAGCCATGTCTTTCACATATGAGACTTTGTTGATCAGCTTTGGCTCTAGGACTTCCAGCTGGCCTTGCCAAACCTTTCTTGAATGTGCCTGCAATCTGAGACTTTTCCTATTTAAACTTTCTTTCCCTGATCTTTTTTAACATCATTGCATCTAAAAGCTCTCTGCACCTTCTTAATTTTCCTTATTTTTATCCTTAGCCTGTGTTTCCTGCAATAATTTTCCTATGTGTCTAATTGTCTTAGCATATGTTTCTCAAAGGAATTCTACAAACAAGCATCACCAGTGGTGGTGGTCTGAGAAAACAGGCACATTAACAAATTTAGTAGGGCTGCAGCCAGTGATGTTCCCATTACTAAAGATTTCACTGTTGGTGACCTCTAAAGATGCCCTAGTGGAGAGAAATTCCCTTGCAGGTACTAAAATTCCAGATTTTAAAGATGTGAAAATAAGTGTGTTCTGATTCCATTTTCCAATATGTGTATATGTGTGTGGGGGTGGGGTGAGGGAGGTTTCCACCACCACCAAGCAGTGGTACCACTGGCTAGGTACCCTCACAATTTAACTCAATTCTGACACTATCTACCTGGAAATAGCATCAAATTCCACACATTAAGGGCTCAGTCCCACAAGACTGTCCCCAATTCAGACACCAATCACAAGTCCAAGTTGTTTGTCACCCCTGCTTCTGACCCATCAGCTATAAATTGGGAGGTTCACACAACCCCCCACCCTAGGTTTAATTAATTTGCTAGAATTACTCACAGAACTCAGATAAACATTTTACAGTAGTCCCCACCTCATCCACAGGTGATATGTTCCCAGTAGATGCCTAAAATTACATATAGTAACAAACTTTTACATGTCTTATGTTTTTTCTACATACACACATACCTATGATAGTTTAATTTATAAATCAGCCATAGTAAGAGATTAACAACTAATATTAAAATAGAACAATTATAACAACATACTGTAATAAGTTATGAAAGTGTGCTCTCTCTCTCTCAAAATATCTTACTGTTCTGTACTCACCCTTCTTATGATAATAAAGTGCTTAAGTGATGAGATGAGGCAAAGTGAATGATGCATATGTTGTGACAACATCAGGCTACGGCTGACCTCCTGGCCATATGTCAGAAAGAGGATAGTCTGTTTCCTGAACCTGGCTCCCAGTGGTTAACTGAAACCATAGAAAGCAAAACTGCAGATAATTGGGGAACTACTGCATTAATTGGTTAACATCCTGAGAAAGAGGTGCATTGGCAGGGTATGGGGAAGGGGCCCAGAACCTCCTAGCTCGCTCTGAGCACACCACTCTCCCAGATCTCCACGTGTTCACCAGCCTGAAATTCTTGGAACCCTACCCTTTAGGGTTTTTATGGAGGTTTTATTACATAGGCGCAATTGATTAAATCATTGGCTACTGGTGAGGAACTCAGTAGCCAGCCCTTCTCCCTTCCCAGGAGGTCAGGAGGGTAGGGCTGAAAATTCCAAACCTCTAACGTTGTGTTTGACTCCTCTGGCAGCCAGCCCCCATCCATAGGCAGGGTCCAAAAGTCATCACATTAACATAACAACACACACCTTTATCATTCCCATTATTTTTTAAATTCTATTGCTTTTAGTAGCTCTTTGCCAAAAAAGGCAATGAAGACCAATTGCACATATTTCTTATTATAAAGCACAATATCACAAGGGAGAACAATGCCTACAGAAATAGTAGTCTGCAATTACAGCTGGGTTGTACTGACACATTACAGAGGAATAATGAGAAAGTAAGGGTCATTATCAAGCATTTAAAGGCTACATATGAAAAGGGGGGGTTCTCAAGCAATTTACAAAGAGGCACTTGTCACCTGGAATGGATGAGTAGAGACAGCTGAGCAGGAGACTGGGGACCAGACAGAATCAGAGAGCTCATTTGATCTTTACATTTCCAACTAACACATGTCATTAATGTGTCAAACCCTTGTTGTTAAAACCTAGAACACAATAATATGGGATATAACTAACTATCTAGACAAATGCCCCAGAAGATGTCGGCTTTACAGAGACCTTCAAACCTTCAGAGCTTACAGAAGTGGACAGCCAATCCCAAGCAAGAGCCAGCATTTCCTCCATGCTGGAGATGCTTTGGAGCCTCTACCTCATAAAAAACAGGCCCTAGACTTAGGAGTTTTCTCCATCTCCTCTCTTGGCTTTCAAGATGACTAGCAGTAAATTCCCGGAAAACTCAGCAGTGAACTTTTACTTGATCCCTTGCACTGGAATTTAAGACTTGACAAACGAAGTCATTGATTTGAAGGCATTTTCTTAAGATACTAGATTTCATACCCAGACAAAGACCCCATGGACTGGGGCAAAGTCATTGCTGGAGTGGCTCATAGAAACGTGGAGAAAGTGGTGGTCAGCACTGAGTGAAGCTTGAGTTGTCATGGCAGATGGTAGAGTAATAGAGAACTGAGAGTAGAAGTGTTGGCATATCTATAATGTGAGACCAGAAGATTCACCGAAGATAATGTTCCACAGGAGCCCAGAGGACACTCTATTCATCTAGACTCTGAGAATGTAGCGGATGATTGGAATACCAGCAGCAGTAAGCAGTTCAATGCGGACTCTCCTCTGCAGACTAACCCTTAAGTTCAAAAAGCAGTCATAGAGCCTGGTTTAATAATATTAATGGGGTGATATAAAAGGTTCCTAAAGTAATAGGAGCCAGGTGGCAGAAGGGACAGTGCTAAACTGTCAAAAGCCAGGAGGCTGTAACTACCTTAACCATCAGCATGATGGACAGGCATTTAAGGGGGCTCCACACACAATGAGTTATGGAAATGGTAAATAAAGCAAGATGCCAAAAGGTGCAAAAGAGCCTAGCAAGGGTGGTGCTTAACACCTAAAACCAGGAAAAGGCAAGAATAGACTATCAGGGGGATGAAGGTAGTTCTCTCAGTGAAAAGTCATGAGATCTAATCCAATTTTTTGTCAAGCACTCTGACTAAAGAATTTTCTGGGTCCCTAGGCCCTGCAACACAGCTGCAAGTATATACCAAAATAATTCCTCTAGTCTCCCACAAAATGACCTGTGGCCATTAGGGAAAAAGAGAATATCCAGGCATTATAAATACTATGGGAAAGAGGGTATGTCAGTGATACTTGAAAATACCAAGCATCAAATTGGCCTCTGTTAGAATGGCATGTGCACCAAATTTATATGCACAGGAAAGAAGATAATAATTTTTGAAACCTAAGATTCATTAGGTACTAATGACCTCATTAAAAAGAAATTTCTTGTATTTGTTTATTACATTACCAACACAATGAGATGCACAATGGCAGATATCATGGTGTGATATAAAAAGCATGAAATTTAGGCCCACTGCATCCTTGGACTCACCCAAAGGTTATTTCTCCAGCCTTAATATAATTGATACACTTGGCAGTTGGACTAACATCCACATTTTGTTCTCGACCTGTGGAGTAAAAACCTATCACATCAGGAAAGCCTAAGTAGAAACCTATGAAACTCACATATTACCCCCTCACACACTAGCCAAGATAGTAAATCCAAAGCAATTCTTATCCTAGAGGGAAAAGGGAAGATGTTGGAGTTGAGTGCCATGTTTAAAGATCTCAATAATGCACAGATACTGATACCTATCATATCTACATTTATTTTTCCACCTGGTCACTGTAGACAGTGGAAGAATCTAGAGAATACATGTGGACTACCACAATTAGTAGTGTCCCAGTATAAACAGCTGGAGGATGTAATACTAGTGAGCCATCACCACTGTCCACTCTGGACTGTCACAAAGGCCCATGAACAAAATTGTCATGGTAGCAGAAAATAGGGCTATTCTAGTACACATTCTTTACTAGATGTTCCAACAGTTCATACACAGAGGGACAAGTGACTGTTCTGTGTCCTGAATGCCCTTCCTGCCTCCATATCCTTAACCAAAAGCACTAGTTGAGGTCTTATAGAATGTCTGCCTCACATGGATATAAAGCACAGAACATAGCATCTCGTTAGATAATCTACTTCACAATGAAGGAGCAGTGTGAGTGCATCCATGGGATCATGGGATCCACTGGTAGAATATAACATTGTGGCATCCAGAAGAGGTAGACCTGATAAAGAACTAGAACGACACCACTGAAGCTGCAACTCAGAGACACCCCTCTGAAGGAAGCCATCCTTTAGGATGCAGTCTGATGTATTACATCAGAGACTTTCATATGGTGATGTAGCCACTAAGGACAACTATATGGGCCAACCAGTAAATGGGTGGAAGCAGAAATGGCTCTATAACCATTACTCACAGCAAGCCACTCAGGGGTTTATGCCTCTTCCCCCATAGTTTACATCACTGAAAGCCCTGGTACCCAGAAGGATGTACTCTTCCCAGGGGATAGAGCAAGTGCTCCAGTGGACTACAATCTATGGCTGTTGCCAAAGCCTTCAGAGTCTTGGTGTCTAGGGACCAGCAACTAAGAAGAGTCATCATCATGACAAGGGAACTGGACTTGATAACAAGGAGATGTGAATGCCCTTATGTAAATAGAAAGAGGTAAGAATAAGTATGGAACACATATAATTCCCATGGGCGCTCCTGGTACACCTTAACTCCATTCGATTATGATAAGACTTCTGTAGCAATCCTGATGAGAAGACATGATTTCTAAGGATTCAGACACTTTGATAATGAAAGTTTGGGTTGCAGGACCATGTAAGTCACCAAGACCTGCCAAGGAGATAGCTGAGGGTTAGGGTGAGAGGGACTTGGGATTGATAATAGAGGAGGAATAAATGAATACCAGCTGGGGCCCTGCAACCAACTTCAGCATAGAGGAGAGTAGTTTTTCCGACAAGCCTCTCCTTTCAGTTTCTCCCCTTAGAAAGAGAGGCTCATGGGAACCATCAGGAAGTCACTCCCCAAACTTGTGGAGTAAATTAGATCTATATCAAAGGGTGAATGGTGGCAGCCATGAAAATATGCAATTCAAACCTTCTGCTGTTGGTAGCATGCTTGACTGACATCCAGGGTACTGGCCCCTTGGATTCACCGTCATGTGCTAAGATCATGTTTCTTGTAGGCTAAGGCCATATTTCTCACATCACATAGACTATGTACTGTGGCGGTTCTAATGCAGTGCTGTTCTTGCAAGGCACGGACTCCCCTGCTGGGAAACTTTGGCTCCAGGATTACCATTACCTGGGCTGAACCTTCCTTGGAATTGCACTGCAATTTCTATTCAATTCCCTTTCCTTTCCTCTTCTTCCATATGTGTTAGACATCATCGCAGTCTGCAGTCTCTCCTTTTTTTTTTAAATCTAATTTCTCTTTAACTTTCACCTATGTTCTCCCCCATAAATTCTTTGCTAGTCATATCCCGTTTTGGCACCTGTTTTTGGGGCAATCTAAAACTAACACAGTCTGGAATGGACTGGACACATGAGACATTCTGTTATGTTAGCAATAGTTGAGTAAGGTAGATGCCATCATCACCATCATGTCAATGAGGAAACTATTGCACCAGAGGTCAGCATGCTTGTCCAGGATAAAAGCTAGAAAGCCGTGGAGTGAGGTCTATCTGAATCTAACACCAATTCACCTTCTGCTACACCTAGGAGTGATTCTTGACTTTCAGATTCCAGTTCAATTGTTACCTAATCCTTTGGAATCTAATCACTTTCCATTGAAATAATTTTCAACTTGGCCCAAGCTCCAAAATTCCTTTTGCTTTCTACCCTCAATTCACAATGGCTTCTTCCGTTTTTATTAAATGCATAGTAGTTCATTCTGAAATAGATTCAGAGAAAATCTCTTTCCCATCTTTTACTAGTTAATTTCTCTTTGTAAGTTAGATCTCATCAAATACTTTTCTCCAGCAAAGTCTCCTGTGGCCTCCATTAAGCTACTTTCAATATTGTGAGGTCATTTGATTAATTAAAACCCTTCCCCAACTCATATGAGACAGAGATGACTAATTTCTACACACTTTTGATTTGACAGCATCCTATGCAATATCTACTACAATAGATACTAACATACTGTTGAAAGACTAAAGAAAAGACTAAATGAATACACTGTCCTTTTTAGCACTTGGTTTTTAGAACATGTCTTGCATTTGTTTCAAAATCCATTTTAATTGAAAAAGATGACTAGAAATGATTGATGTAAGTTTTGTGCTTTACCTGTCATACTAATAAATTTCAGTCACCATGTAGTAACTACTAAAGCATAAGAGTCAAAAAACTGAGAATTCAGCAAATGGGGGTTGCTACAAATGGCAACACTATTAAATTTTGTCAAACCAGAAAATTATCAATTAGGATGATTTTGAAAACATGATATCAATTTCTTACTTTTTTCCCTTTTTTTCTTATATCACATAAACCCAATTGTAGAAAATGAGAAATATTTGATTTGTCAACTTAGATGAATAAAATTAATGATATTCACCATTATTCAGTGTCCCTCTGCTTTCATGTTCAGAGAGGTTTCAACTTCCCTAAACTTTTGCATTTGGATGTAGCCATCTATCAAGTTATGGCCATGAAATGTGACTGTGAGTGAGTCATACTTAACTCTCCTGTTCTCACTTCCCCTTTTGTATAAGCCCTTGAAGTAGGTATTGAGACATCAGAGCATTTTTGCCAAGATCCATGAGTGTGTAGTGCAGAACTCTGAGTAACATAGCAAGAAGAAGAAGAACATATTTGTTATTTGAAGCTACTGATATTTGGATATTATTCTTCCACACATTAAACATACCCTATCCTGATTCTTAAGCTATGTTTAGGTGTATTCCTGGAAAAGTTTAGAACTTGCATGTAGGAGGGAATATATCTGAATATGTATTTTTAAATTCTTAGCTAACTGAAAGAAGGCAAGAAACTATATACATGTAGCAATAGCTGAGCACAAAATCTTCACAGTTACTTGGCTTAGATGGGACATTTCACAACTATGTGTATGACTGATGTCTATTTTACATTTAATGATCACAAAGTCATGAACTGTGGTAACTAAGAAAGATTTTTTAAAAGTTTACTACACAATTGGGTTTTCTTTTAGCCCTTTTTAAGAGTGGATATTATGAAAGTTACCTAGAAAGTGATTAATGTAAAATGTCCCAGAACAAAGATGATCTCTGAACTAGAAAACAAAAATATCATTTATTAATATTTATGTTTCTACAATATGGAATATTAATATTTTATGTTTGTTCAATATACATTATCTACTAGAAGTGGACCGGGAATATTTCAGGAGTATGAAGATATTTCGTTCACTTTTTTTTGTGTGTATGTGTTTTTTTAACATTAACGTATCTAATGATATTTTCCAGATGGAAAAGTTACTATGCTTTGCGTATGCCATTCTTTTAAGGTATGGTTTCAGTGTTGATTCTTGCACATGAAGAAAACTAAATGTTATAAGAAATTTTAGAATATAACTAAATTTTAGATTCTAGAGTATAACTAAAATATATATTATCATATGTACAGTGTACCATGATAAAAGCATCATTAAAAACCTCTACACCTCAACTGCTCTTGAGTTCAAAGAATAGAAGGAAGAAAATCTATTTCTCTATTTTTCTTACTTTGTTGGGTAAGGTATATAGGGAGTGCCACGTTCCAGTAATTGATAAGCAGACATTCTCCAAAGGTGAGTATGAAAAACTCATATAAAATGTTATTCCTTTTGCTGTGTAAACCCTCCATCTCACAACTCTTAAAGAAAGGAAATATTTCTGGTCATTTTGGTTATTCTAGAGAAAATAACACATTTCTTATCCATAAAACTGTACAACTAATGAAGTGTTTTTGAGTTAGCTACCTAGTCACATAGAACATCCAGCTCATTAATAAAAAACTGAATTAACCATAATTTATTATGTATAATCACCATCTAAAAAAAGTCTTAACACCACAGTTCTTAAGTTATTTGTTTCACCAAAATCCAATTTATATAGGAACATTCTGTATTATGTGCTCAATTTTCATGGAAAACTAAAATCTAAGAAATAAAGATTATATTTTTAAAACCAGCTTAATAGTTTATGAGGGCATGTACAATAAAATTACATTTACTTTTTATTTATTAAGTCACCATCCCACTTAAATGATGAAGAAATAGAAAATCTGAATATAGCCCAGTTTGAAAAATACATATGCACCCTTGTTTATCACAGCACTATTTACAATAGCCAAGACATGGAAGCAACCTAAGTGTCCATCAGTAGATGAACGAATAAAGAAGATGTGGTACATATACACAATGGAATATTACTCAGCCATAAGAAAAAAACAGATCCTACCATTTGCCACAACATAGATGGAGCTAGAGGGTATTATGCTCTGTGACTTATTTTAATATCGGCAATTTGTACCTTTTTATTTTCTTCACCCATTTCATCCGTCCTCTCACCGCTCTCTACTATGGCAACCATCAATTTTTCCTCTGTATTTATGTCTATTTCTGTTTTGTTATTTATGTCTATTTCTGTTTTGTTTGTTCATTTAAAAAATTTTTAGATTCCACATATAAATGAAATCATATGGTAAGTCTTTTTCTAACTATTTCACTTAACATAATATATAAAGAAATGAAAATAGAGGCATTTCAAATAACTTCCCTAAGATCACACAGCTAATGGCAGAGCCACTACCAATTAAATAACTTGGACAATGTACTTACTTTATCAAAATATCCAAGAATTGTTTAAGCTTCAAATAATATTATATATTATAATTTACCAGAAGACAGTTGTTTTTCAGTGTTATTTGAGAAAATAAACCTGTCAATAAGATCCACCAAGAGGTAAGTTTAAAACTGTTCTATAGTAATTATTTAACCTGTTATTTTAGTGATTCTCTTAATAAAATGGTGTGGTCCACACCATCTCACGGGTATTGACAGAGTAAGAAAAATTACTTTTGACAGATTAAAAAAAAATAAGAAAGGAAAACTCTAAGGTACAGGGAGGTTAAATCCTTTCCTTTCTCATAATTCTTCCAAGATAGGAAGGAAGCACAACCTTTGCCATCAACGTCTGTGTTGTGGCAGTTCTGCTTTTCCTACGTACCACCTAGATTGGCCTTATGCTCTGTGTGCTCTCTTGTTTCCTTATCTGAGCAATATCATGTTTAATTTCCTTAGAGAATTAAGGTTTCTGAATTTGCTCTAAGAAGGCTTCAGGTGGGCGAAGAGCAGGAATTTAAGAGCATAAGAAGCTTACTTTTATCTTTCATCACTCAAAACTCTGTGTAATTTGGGAATAACAGATGGATAAAATTGTTAGCCTCAAACTCAAGGATGAATACAATTTTTCCTTTCTCTTCAGAAACAAAGCTCAATAGAACAACTTGGCTTTTCTATTATCCACTACAGGTGAGGATCCCTTCCTTTTTAGTCTTGTACTTTGCCAGTGTAACCACCACCTAGTGTCAACAAAGAAAATGTACTCACGTAGCCGTGCTGACCAACGGCATTAAAGTCAGCAATTTCCTTTAAAATAGGCAGTGAAACCTTGAAATCAGCGTCAGTTTTATCATGAAATAATTTTGCAAACTCTATATTATCTTCACAATTCTGTTCTAGATGATAAATTTGATTACTTGCAAGCTACACCAAACTTCTTAAGATCGCTAAGATTTATTTTGTAATTGAATAATCATCTTTAAAGTAAATTTTAAAATATTTAATTTTTATATTAAAAATTTACAGTTTTTTAGATATTAATTTTTAAATGTGTAATATAAAGTAGTAACTGCTTCTTTTTGGTTTTGTGAGACTTTGAAGTTTATGCACTGTTTGGGGTGCTGTTTAACATCTTTTTTTATTGAAATATCATTGATATACACTTTTATATTGGTTTCAAGTATACAACACAGTGGTTCAACAGTTACCCATATTATTAAATCCTCATCCCCACTAGTGTGGTTACTATCTGTCAACAGAGGCAGGTCTTACAGAATCATTAGCTATATTCTTCATGCTGTACTACCAACCCTGTGACCAATATATGATTGAGACTATTTTGGCCTTTTTATCTCCCTCCGCTTGGCACCCACCCACTCCAACCCCTCCCCAATGATAACCACCAATTCCTAGTGTCTGCAAGTCTACTACTATTTGGTTCATTTAGTTCTGTTTTGTTTTTATAGTCCAAAGATGAGTGAAATCTTATGGTATTTGTCTTCTTCTGCCTGGCTTACTTCACTTAGCTTAATACCCTCCAGGTCCATTCATATTGCTGCAAATGGCAGGATTTCTTTCTTTTTTATGCTTGAATAGTATTCCATTGTGTATATGTACTACCTCTTTTTTATCCATTCATCTATTGATGGATCCTTTAGTTGCTTCCATATCTTGGCTATTGTAAATAATGCAGTGATAAACATAGGGGTATATATGTATCTTTGAATCAGGGATTTTGTTTTCTTCAGGTAAATTTTTAGAAGTGGAATGACTGAGTTGTATGGTATTTCTATTTTTAGTTTTTTATGGAACCTCCATACTACTTTCCACAGTAGCTGCACCAATTTACATTCCCACCAACAGTGTAGCAGGGTTCCCTTTTCTCTACATCCTCACCAAACTTGTTATTTCTTGTCTTTTGGATAGTGGCCATTCTAACTGGTGTGAAGTAATATATCTCATTGTGGTTTTGATTTGCATTTCCCTGATGATTAGCAATGTGGAACATCCTTTCATGTGCCTGTTGGCCATCTGTATTTCTTCTTAAGAAAAATGTCTGTTCACTTCCTCTGCCCATTTTATAAACAGGTTACTTGATGATTGGTGTTAAAACTCATGATTTATTTATATATTCTGAATGTTAACCCCTTATCAGATAAATTGTTTATGAATGTATTCTCCCATAATGTAAGTTGCCTTTTTGTTCTGCTGATGATATTCTTTGCTTTGCAGAAGCTGTTTAGTTAGATGTAGTCCCACTTACTCATTTTTTATTTTGTTTCACTTGCTCAAAGAGATGTGTCCAGGAAAAAATTGCTCATGCTCAAGAGATTTTTGCCTATGTTTTCTTCTAAGAATTTTATGGTTTCATGTCTTATATTCAGGTATTTGATCCATTTCAGTTACTTTTGTGTGTGGAGCTAGACAATAATCAGTTTCATTCTCCTGCATGTAGCTTTCCAGTTTTCCCAACACCAGTTACCAAAGAGGTTATCTTTCCCCCTTTGTAAATTTATGGCTCCTTTATTATATCTTAATTGACCATATATACATGGGTTTATATCTGGGCTCTCTATTCTGTTCCATTGGTCTATGAGTCTGTTCTTGTGCCAGTACCATACTGTTTTGATTATTGTAACTTTGTAGTATAGTTTGAAGTTAGGGAACATAATACCTCCAGCTTTGTTCTTCATTCTCAGGATAGCTTTGGCTATGTGGAGTCTTTTGCAGTTCCATGTAAATTTTAGGATTATTTGTTCAAGTTCACTGAAAAATGCCATTGGTATCTTTAAGGTGATGGAAATGAATCTATAAATTGCTTTTGGCAGTATGGCCATTCAATAATATTAATATGTCCTATTCATGAGCAAGTGATAGACTTCCACTTATTTGTGTCTTCTTAATTTTTCTCCTGAGTGTCTCCATTGTATATTTCATTTCAGTTACTGTATTCTTCAGCTCTGAGTAGCTTTTTTTTCAAGTCTTCTACCTCTTTGTTGAAGTCCACCCTGAAACCTTTAATACTTTTCCACAGATCAAGTGAGTATATTTATGACTGTTACTTTGAAATCTTTATCAACAAGATTAATAATCTCTGTTTCATTTAGCCCTCTTCCTGGTGTCTTATCCTATAGCTTTTTTTGGAACATATTCCTCTGACTCCTCATTTTGTTTCTTCCCTTGTATTAGAATTAACACAACTTCTTAAATCAAAATCAGGTACAGCACACTGGAAGGATCCCCAGCAAATAAAGCTCATGAAGCATAAGTTAAATAAGCTTCTTGGTAAATCAACCTTCGCTGACATACATTAAATGATTTTTTAATAGGCTTTATGGAAAATGCTTTCCATGTACTATTTCATTTTTTTCCTTAATAATGTCCATGTGAGATAGACACTTTTATTAACCTCATTTGACAAATAGGGACACTGAGGTAGAGAAAAATTAAGAAATTCTTAATAAATGGTGGGGTCAGAATAAAATCTAACTGCCTGTTCCTAGATTCCTTAAACAATTTTAAAAAATTTAAATGATGATAAACAAAAACAGAATAGATCTTTACTATTTTGTCCAACACCTTTGTTTTATACAAAGAATTATAATATCAGAGAATTTAAGTGACTTACCCAAGGTTACATGAAAAGGCTATTTCTCAGAATATTAAAACTGAAAATTTTTTTTTTTTTTAAATAATTATTTTTTATTGAAGGGTAGTTGACACACAGTATTACATTACATGAGTTTCAAGTGTACAACACAGTGGTAGAACATTTATATACATAATTCTAGGTTCCAGCTATCACCCTACCAGGCTGTTACAATATCTTGACTATATTCCTTATGCTATACATTACATCCTGGTTACTAATTTATTGTACCATTGGAAGTCTGTCCTTCTTTTTTTTTTTTTTTTTTTTTTTTTATTTTTATTTTTATTTTTATTTTATTTTTTTTTTGTGAGGGCATCTCTCATATTTATTGATCAAATGGTTGTTAACGACAATAAAATTCTGTATAGGGGAGTCAATGCTCAATGCACAATCATTATTCCACCCCAAGCCTAATTTTTGTCAGTCTCCAATCTTCTGAGGCATAACAAACAAGTTTTTACATGTAGAACAAATTCTTACATAATGAATAAGTTACATAGTGAACAGTACAAGGGCAGTCATCACAGAAACTTTCGGTTTTGCTCATGCATTATGAACTATAAACAGTCAGTTCAAATATGAATACTCATTTGGTTTTTATACTTGATTTATATGTGGATACCACATTTCTCTCTTTATTATTATTATTTTTAATAAAATGCTGAAGTGGTAGGTAGATACAAGATAAAGGTAGAAAACATAGTTTAGTGTTGTAAGAGAGCACATGTAGATGATCAGGTGTGTGCCTGTAGACTATGTGTTAATCCAAGCTAGACCAGGGCAATAAAACATCCACGTATGCAGAAGATTTCTCTCAGAACGGGGGAGTGAGGTTCTAAGCCTCACCTCTGTTGATCCCCAATTTCTCACCTGATGGCCCCCCTGCGTCTGTGCCTGTCTTAGGTTGTTCCTCCCTTGAGGAATCTTACCCGTCTCTGGCTAACCAGTCATCTTCCGGGGCCATACAGGGAAATGTGAAGTTGGTAAGTGAGAGAGAAGCCTTATTGTTTGAAAAAGTTAGCTTTTTACTTCTTTGCATATTTATGCCCTGTGGCTTCTATGTCCAGCATTTGTCTTAAGGTATCTTTACCACTTGGAAGAATTATGATACTCGGTAAATTTGATATGAGGCACGAATTCTATTTAAGGGTTGTAATTAGGAAGGAAGAAGAAAAGCTATAGAAGTAGCAGGTGGAAGAAAACATGGGAAGATTGATTATTTCTTTGATATATCTTCTTGTAGAGTAACTTCAGCATGTATAGGTTTTAAGCTACTACTTAAATTGCACACACACATTAACATAATAGGAGTATAGTTACATAACCAAAGCATATCTGTAATTACCAGCCATCTGCAGTGAAACAAAGAAAACCAGTTAGGCAACTTAGGCATTTGTGAAAACTTATCTATGATATGGTGGATATTGTCCAACTGAACTTGAACAGTCTGAGAGAAATCAGACAAATTAAAACAACCCATTCCTGGGGACTGTTCACATGCCATATGTTCTTTTAACAGTAAATAGTTTGTAGTTGTAAGACTTTGGAGCGCTACAATTTGCACTTCTCCAAATTCTTGGTTGAGTTCCAACAGTATAGATCCGGTCCAATTTTGTTGTTTTACTGTATGCACAGGCCAGCTTAGATATCTCCTTCCTCATTCCCATGGCAAGTCCAGGAACTGGTGGGATGAGTGCATCTACAGCTGTAGCAGTGCGTGGATCTTTGTTGGGGTTTTTTGATGATCATCTTCTGGCATGAGTCTTCCAGAGAGTGCAGATGTTGGAAGTTCTTTTTCATATCGTATCTTAGTTCATTTTCGGGGTAGCCCAATTAGGCTTTGATCCTCTGTATAAACACAAAAAGACCCTTTGCCTACACTTTTATATGCCCTTTATACCCTTGTGTAGAACTCGTTGGAGGTTACCACACAGGAACTGCCCTTTTTTTTTTTTTTTTTTTGCTATCACTAATCTACACTTACATGACGAATATTATGTTTACTAGGCTCTCCCCTATACCAGGTCTCCCCTATAAACCCCTTTACAGTCACTGTCCATCAGCATAGCAAAATGTTGTAGAATCACTACTTGCCTTCTCTGTGTTGTACAGCCCTCCCTTTTCTCCTACCCCCCCATGCATGTTAATCTTAATACCCCCCTACTTCTCCCCCCCTTATCCCTCCCTACCCACCCATCCTCCCCAGTCCCTTTCCCTTTGGTACCTGTTAGTCCAATCTTGAGTTCTGTGATTCTGCTGCTGTTTTGTTCCTTCAGTTTTTCCTTTGTTCTTATATTCCACAGATAAGTGAAATCATTTGGTATTTCTCTTTCTCTGCTTGGCTTGTTTCACTGAGCATAATACACTCCAGCTCCATCCATGTTGCTGCAAATGATTGGATTTGCCCTTTTCTTATGGCTGAGTAGTATTCCATTGTGTATATGTACCACATCTTCTTTATCCATTCATCTATTGATGGACATTTAGGTTGCTTCCAATTCTTGGCTATTGTAAATAGTGCTGCAATAAACATAGGGGTGCATCTGTCTTTCTCAAACTTGATTGCTGCATTCTTAGGGTAAATTCCTAGGAGTGGAATTCCTGGGTCAAATGGTAAGTCTGTTTTGAGCATTTTGATGTACCTCCATACTGCTTTCCACAATGGTTGAACTAACTTACACTCCCACCAGCAGTGTAGGAGGGTTCCCCTTTCTCCACAGCCTCACCAACATTTGTTGTTGTTTGTCTTTTGGATGGCAGCCATCCTTACTGGTGTGAGGTGATACCTCATTGTAGTTTTAATTTGCATTTCTCTGATAATTAGCGATGTGGAGCATCTTTTCATGTGTCTGTTGGCCATCTGTATTTCTTTTTTGGAGAACTGTCTGTTCAGTTCCTCTGCCCATTTTTTAATTGGGTTATTTGTTTTTTGTTTGTTGAGGCGTGAGAGCTCCTTATATATTCTGGACGTCAAGCCTTTATCGGATGTGTCATTTTCAAATATATTCTCCCATACTGTAGGGATCCTTCTTGTTCTATTGATGGTGTCTTTTGCTGTACAGAAGCTTTTCAGCTTAATATAGTCCCACTTACTCATTTTTGCTGTTGTTTTCCTTGCCCGGGGAGATATGTTCAAGAAGAGGTCACTCATGTTTATGTCTAAGAGGTTTTTGCCTATGTTTTCTTCCAAGAGTTTAATGGTTTCATGGCTTACATTCAGGTCTTTGATCCATTTTGAGTTTACTTTTGTATATGGGGTTAGACAATGGTCCAGTTTCATTCTCCTACATGTAGCTGTCCAGTTTTGCCAGCACCACCTGTTGAAGAGACTGTCATTTCGCCATTGTATGTCCATGGCTCCTTTATCAAATATTAATTGACCATATATGTCTGGGTTAATGTCTGGATTCTCTAGTCTGTTCCATTGGTCTGTGGCTCTGCTCTTGTGCCAGTACCAAATTGTCTTGATTACTATGGCTTTATAGTAGAGCTTGAAGTTGGGGAGTGAGATCCCCCCTACTTTATTCTTCTTTCTCAGGATTGCTTTGGCTATTCGGGGTCTTTGGTGGTTCCATATGAATTTTTGAATTATTTTTTCCAGTTCATTGAAGAATGTTGCTGGTAGTTTCATAGGGATTGCATCAAATCTGTATATTGCTTTGGGCAGGATGGCCATTTTGATGATATTAATTCTTCCTAGCCACGAGCATGGGATGAGTTTCCATCTGTTAGTGTCCCCTTTAATTTCTCTTAAGAGTGACTTGTAGTTTTCAGAGTATAAGTCTTTCACTTCTTTGGTTAGGTTTATTCCTAGGTATTTTATTTTTTTTGATGCAATTGTGAATGGAGTTGTTTTCCTGATTTCTCTTTCTGTTGGTTCATTGTTAGTATATAGGAAAGCCACAGATTTCTGTGTGTTGATTTTGTATCCTGCAACTTTGCTGTATTCCGATATCAGTTCTAGTAGTTTTGGGGTGGAGTCTTTAGGGTTTTTTATATACAGTATCATGTCATCTGCAAATAGTGACAGTTTAACTTCTTCTTTACCAATCTGGATTCCTTGTATTTCTTTATTTTGTCTGATTGCCGTGGCTAGGACCTCCAGTACTATGTTAAATAACAGTGGAGAGAGTGGGCATCCCTGTCTAGTTCCCGATCTCAGAGGAAATGCTTTCAGCTTCTCGCTGTTCAATATAATGTTGGCTGTGGGTTTATCATAGATGGCCTTTATTATGTTGAGGTACTTGCCCTCTATTCCCATTTTGCAGAGAGTTTTTAACATGAATGGATGTTGAACTTTGTCAAATGCTTTTTCAGCATCTATGGAGATGATCATGTGGTTTTTGTCTTTCTTTTTGTTGATGTGGTGGATGATGTTGATGGACTTTCGAATGTTGTACCATCCTTGCATCCCTGGAATGAATCCCACTTGGTCATGGTGTATGATCCTTTTGATGTATTTTTGAATTCTTTTTGCTAATATTTTGTTGAGTATTTTTGCATCTACGTTCATCAGGGATATTGGTCTGTAGTTTTCTTTTTTGGTGGGGTCTTAGCCTGGTTTTGGTATTAGGGTGATGTTAGCTTCATAGAATGAGTTTGGGAGTATCCCCTCCTCCTCTATTTTTTGGAAAACTTTAAAGAGAATTGGTATTATGTCTTCCCTGTATGTCTGATAAAATTCCGAGGTAAATCCATCTGGCCCGGGGGTTTTGTTCTTTGGTAGTTTTTTGATTACCTCTTCAATTTCGTTGCTGGTAATTGGTCTGTTTAGATTTTCTGTTTCTTCCTGGGTCAATCTTGGAAGGTTATATTTTTCTAGGAAGTTGTCCATTTCTCCTAGGTTTCCCAGCTTGTTAGCATATAGGTTTTCATAGTATTCTCCAATAATTCTTTGCATTTCCGTGGGGTCCGTCTTGATTTTTCCTTTCTCGTTTCTGATACTGTTGATTTGTGTTGACTCTCTTTTCTTCTTAATAAGTCTGGCTAGAGGCTTATCTATTTTGTTTATTTTCTCGAAGAACCAGCTCTTGGTTTCATTGATTTTTGCTATTGTTTTATTCTTCTCAATTTTATTTATTTCTTCTCTGATCTTTATTATGTCCCTCCTTCTGCTGACCTTAGGCCTCATCTGTTCTTCTTTATCCAATTTTGATAATTGTGACATTAGACCATTCATTTGGGATTGCTCTTCCTTTTTTAAATATGCTTGGATTGCTATATACTTTCCTCTTAAGACTGCTTTTGCTGTGTCCCACAGAAGTTGGGGCTTAGTGTTGTTGTTGTCATTTGTTTCCATATATTGCTGGATCTCCATTTTGATTTGGTCATTGATCCATTGATTATTTAGGAGCGTGTTGTTAAGCCTCCATGTGTTTGTGAGCCTCTTTGCTTTCTTTGTACAGTTTATTTCTAGTTTTATGCCTTTGTGGTCTGAAAAGTTGGTTGGTAGGATTTCAATCTTTTGGAATTTTCTGAGGCTCTTTTTGTGGCCTAGTATGTGGTCTTTTCTGGAGAATGTTCCATGAGCACTTGAGAAGAATGTATATCCCGCTGCTTTTGGATGTAGAGTTCTATAGATGTCTATTAGGTCCATCTGCTCTACTGTGTTGTTCAGTGCTTCCGTGTACTTACTTATTTTCTGCCCAGTGGATCTATCCTTTGGGGTGAGTGGTGTGTTGAAGTCTCCTAGAATGAATGCATTGCAGTCTATATCCCCCTTTAGTTCTGTTAGTATTTGTTTCACATATGCTGGTCCTCCTGTGTTGGGTGCATATATATTTAGAATGGTTATATCCTCTTGTTTGACTGAGCCCTTTATCATTATGTAGTGTCCTTCTTTATCTCTTGTTACTTTCTTTGTTTTGAAGTCTATTTTGTCTGATATTAGTACTGCAACCCCTGCTTTCTTCTCACTGTTGTTTGCTTGAAATATGTTTTTCCATCCCTTGACTTTTAGTCTGTACATGTCTTTGTGTTTGAGGTGAGTTTCTTGTAAGCAGCATATAGATGGGTCTTGCTTTTTTATCCATTCTGTTACTCTGTGTCTTTTGATTGGTGCATTCAACCCATTAACATTTAGGGTGACTATTGAAAGATATGTACTTATTGCCATTGCAAGCTTTAAATTCGTGGTTACCAAAGGTTCAAGGTTAGCCTCTTTAGTATCTTACTGCCTAACTTAGCTCGCTTATTGAGCTGTTATATACACTGTCTGGAGATTCTTTTCTTCTCTCCCTTCTTGTTCCTCCTCCTCGATTCTTCATATGTTGGGTGTTTTGTGCTGTGCTCCTTCTAGGAGTGCTCCCATCTAGAGCAGTCCATGTAAGATGTTCTGTAGAGGTGGTTTGTGGAAAGCAAATTCCCTCAGCTTTTGTTTGTCTGGGAATTGTTTAATCCCACCGTCATATTTGAATGATAGTCGTGCTGGATACAGTATCCTTGGTTCAAGGCCCTTCTGTTTCATTGTATTAAATATATCATGCCATTCTCTTCTGGCCTGTAGGGTTTCTGTTGAGAAATCTGACGTTAGCCTGATGGGTTTCCCTTTATAGGTGACCTTTTTCTCTCTAGCTGCCTTTAACACTCTTTCCTTGTCCTTGATCTTTGCCATTTTAATTATTATGTGTCTTGGTGTTGCCCTTCTTGCATCCTTTCTGTTGGGGGTTCTGTGTATTTCCGTGGTCTGTTTGATTACTTCCTCCCCCAGTGTGGGGAAGTTTTCAGCAATTATTTCTTCTAAGATACTTTCCATCTCTTTTCCTCTCTCTTCTTCTTCTGGGACCCCTATAATATGGATATTGTTCCTTTTAGATTGGTCACACAGTTCTCTTACTATTGTTTCATTCCTGGAGATCCTTTTGTCTCTCTCTCTGTCAGCTTCTATGCGTTCCTGTTCTCTGATTTCAATTCCATCAATGGCCTCTTGCATTCTATCCATTCTGCTTATAAACCCTTCCAGAGTTTGTTTCATTTCTGCGATCTCCTTTCTGGCATCTGTGATCTCCCTCCGGACTTCATCCCATTTCTCTTGCGTATTTCTCTGCATCTCTGTCAGCATGTTTATGATTCTTATTTTGAATTCTTTGTCAGGAAGACTGGTTAGGTCTGTCTCCTTCTCTGGTGTTGTCTCTGTGATCTTTGTCTGCCTGTAGCTTTGCCTTTTCATGGTGATAGGAATAGTCTGCAGAACTGGGACGAGTGACGGCTGGAAGGACTTCCTTTCTTGTTGGTTTGTGGCCCTCCTCTCCTGGTAGAACAGCGGCCTCTAGTGGCTTGTGCTGCGGAGCTGCGCGCAGACAGGGTTTCTGCTTCCTGCCCGGCTGCTATGGAGTTAATCTCCGCTGTTGCTGTGGGCGTGGCCTGGCTCGGGCAGCTACTCCAAAATGGTGGAGTCGCGTTGGAGCAGGAGCTGCTGGGAGGCTATTTATCTCCGTAAGGGGCCTCCCTGCTCCCTGCAGCCCAGGGGTTAGGGTGCCCAGAGATCCCGGATTCCCTACCTCTGGATTAAGTGACCCACCCTGCCCCTTTAAGACTTCCAAAAAGCACCCGCCAAAACAAAAGAACGACCACAAAAAGAAACAAGAAAAAAAATTTTTTTAATTAAAAAAAAAAAAATTTTTAATTAAAAAAAAAAGGTGGTCGTTCGTTTTTCTTTATTCTCCGGTGCCAGCCTCAGGCCTCTGCTCACCGGTCTTTCTGCCCTGTTTCCCTAGTATTGGGGTCCCTGTCCCTTTAAGACTTCCAAAAAGCGCTCGCCAAAACAAAGCAGCAAAAAAGCAAAAAAAAAAAAAATGGTCGCGCGCTTTTCTTATGTCCTCTGTCGCCCAGCCTCCAGTGCCTGCTCACTGTTCTTGCTGCCCTGTTTTCCCAGTATCGAGGGCCCTGCGCTCTGGCCCAGATGGCTGGGGCTGGGTGTTCGGCAGCCCTGGGCTCCGTCTCCCTCCCGCTCTGCCTGCTCTTCTCCCGCCGGGAGCTGGGGGGAGGGGCGCTCGGCTCCCGCGGGACCGGGGCTTGTATCTTACCCCCTTCACGAGGCGCTGGGTTCTCTCAGGTGTGGATGTGGTCTGGATATTGTCCTGTGTCTTCTGGTTTTTATTCTAGGAAGGGTTGTCTTTGTTATATTTTCATAGATATGTTGTTTTGGGAGGAGATTTCCGCTGCTCTACTCACGCCGCCATCTTCCGCCCCCTAAAACTGAAACTTTAAGTGACATTGAGTTTCATCTCAGTTACTTTTCCTTTCAACAGCTCTACCAGAAGCAGATTTTGAAAGACAATGGCAAATCACCATGACATTCAGCCATGTTAACTGATTTTGTTTCAAAATTATGTGCTTTCCAGCAGTCCCAAGCTTACATACTTTATTACTTCACTCAGACTTTGTACATATCTTTTGATATCACTAGTTACTAACATCTAGGCCACAGAAAGCCATGGTGTCAGATTACATTTGTTCTTCTGCCTATTGCAATTTTGCTCCTGCAAAGCTTTCAATTCTGCTTATTTTTATCCTAGCTTTGGAGTTGGTTACTTGTTTCACTGTCTGTCTAATTTAGATACTTTCTCTATTGTCCCACTGTTAATTCAGTGACATATCATTCTAATCTTATCTGTCAGTTGTGTGGATTTGCATTCAGTATTATTCACAATATGCTTAGTTTTCTAGAGACCCTTATAAATTTCTGTGACAAGAGAATATCTCACCACATTGTGGATACGTGCACTGTACATGGGCAAGCATATAAACAAAATCATTATTTCCATGGCTTTCTCCCTAAATTTAAGTCCAGTCTTTACATTCAAAACAAGTTTCTATGTTATCAGATGGATAACAATGATGCATATACCTGAATATTTGTCATTCATTACTTATTAGTTTAAAAACATTTTCCAGAAGAATAAACTACAATATCAGTTTTATTGAGAAGATGAATAAAGATTATATAGTGTGAAAGATAATTCCATACATTTTTCAGATGATCAGAGGAAAAAAGAGGTGCTAACATACCAAAATCACATAACCAGACCTTTTACTTCAACAATATGATATTGTCTGGAGCATTAGAAATCTCAGCAACATCCCAAGAAGTCACTATTATTGGTTTAACTGGTTAGGTTTTTCCCAAAGATATAGCTAAAGAAATAGTGGAAAACACTATAATTTTTAAAGGAATTATTTAATATGTGATAATATTGGATATATTGTAGTTTTATGGTATGTAAGCCTTGAAAGTTAGGTTGGGATGCATATATTATTGCCAAGAGTGACCATTAAAAAGTTGGATCAAATCAATGGTTTAAGAAACATAAACAAAAAACCCCACACTTTTATATAAAATCTAACAAAACTGTGTAATGTTCAAAGCAGATTCACAGAAGCTGCTCAGTCTCAAAATGTGATTAGACATGAGAGAGCCCTGCTTATTCCTCCTTCTGGCTTGCCCCTCCTCAGAATCAAAGGGTTGGCTGGGGCTCTAGAGGTTCTGTAGAGAAGAGTATGAAAACTTCTGGCTTAAAAAAAATGTCTTTTTTTATAGAGTTGTAAACATCTTTATATATTCTCACGCTTTCACTTTCTATCTCCTTTACTTGTGGAAAAAAGTTCTCTGGAAAGACAAAGAAAATCAGCATACGTGTTTTAGTAACAGGTCACTGCCATTCTGCTATGAATGGAAAGATGTTTTCTGCTGCACATCCAGCTACATTTTTCTGTGACACTTATGTTAATTGTGGAGATAAAAATCCCCGACATGCATGGCATCACAATTATGAAAATTTTCACCTATATTTACTTGTAATGAAATAAAGTTGAAAGGGAAAATATTGGGATATCAAGAGGCTTTTACACATCCTTGGTATAGGAACAGTGTATCTAATATCTCTCCCTTCTTCATAGTAAAACCAAAGTGATACAGAAATCCTGGAAGTATGCAGAAGTGGTCAACATTAACAAAAACGTGAACATGCATGGATGGTGCTCAGCAAAGTATTGTGATCTAATTTTTTCATTTGGTTTCTCCAAGGAAAAAAAAAAGAAAAAAATGGAAAGAAAACCACATAAATGAGTAAGAGTGAATAATATGCAAACTTATTCTGGAGGTGGCCCTAATTGTAGTCATTTTGCTACATATAGTATCATTGTTAGAACTGATCTCTATAAACTTTAGTATTTGGCATGAAGTTATTTATACAAGCAAAAAATTTTTTCTCAATAGACCTCCTTAGAGATGATTGAAAGAAGTTTGCATTTACATGGCAAGAAAAGCAGTAGAACAAAAGTCTATGCCAATTCTGCTGCTCTCTGTAACTATATGTCCTAAACGTCATTTCTCATAATGTGATGCTGTCCCATTATATTAATGCATAATACTAAGTGGAGTTGTTGAGAAGAAAGTGTCAAATTCTGTAGACATCATAGAAAGACACAGAAATGACAGTTGGTATGAGAAAAGAATTCCCAGACAAAAACAAGATCCTGTGAACTTTTTAGAAAGTTCATGGTCTGGGACATGCTATGTTATCTCCTCTAAGGCACAAGAAAGTGTAGGACCCTGTGTCTCATGCCACTAAGACAGAGACACAGCTCTTGGGTATTTATGATACTTTTCTACTTCATTTATTGGATGACTTCAGTGGTTGTCATTTTCAAGTGAGGCCCAATATAAGATTACTTTTAAGAATGTTCAGGCTGTTTAAAGTTTTTATCCCACTCTGGGACTTAAGACTCAATAGATTCAATCTTGCTAAAGGTAACCATGGAGAATAATGATGGTGTGTGTAGTCAGGAATGTCAAAGAATAGACCCTGGGGTCCTGAAACAGTTGATATCCTCCTAAGAAGAGAACTGTTTTCTCTCCTGCAAAGAGCTTTTGAATCCAAGTAGGTGATGATTCTCTTATAATAACACACTAATTGACTAGGCAACCATGGCTAGCCATGGTGAGCTCTGTGTCATCCAATTTCCCAGTGCCTAAGGTTAGGCAGCCATAGCAATCTGTTGCATGATGGTAGTGGTACAATCAGAAACAGGCCTGATCAGGTGCAGAAGACATAAAGAAGCAGTTGTCTCATAATCATAAACAATTGTCTTAAAACTTCATATTACCAACCTCTTTTGCCACAATCCCACCCCACTTAGCCTCATGTGAAGAGCCCAACAATCAACCAATGGAAAAAGAAAGGATGTAAGTCTTTGCAGAGAGGCTGGTGTGAGATCTGGGAGTAAGCTCGACAAAAACAGCTACTACATTATTGTCACTATCTAAGCTGGCCATGAGGACCATGGTGAAGGGAAATACAATCAACAGAGCTGCTAGCAGAACATATGGTTTCTCACATGCATGAAGGGAGAAGGAAGCAAAACTATGGTTATATTGTGATACCTGGGAGATGGGGAATAATGTGGCTGGTTGGTCTGAGGCCTGTGAATGGACCTAAGGAACTGGAAATGTGCATCTTTATATTTCTCAGATACCACCACCCAGAGATCATCCAACACAGATGATTCACTCCCAAACCAGGTGGACAGGATTACTCAACTGATGGGAGTCACCAACCAGCTCTTCAGTTAACCCTGAGTTTGTGTGGATCCACAAACAGAATGGAAATGGTGGCAGGGATGGAGCTATGATTGTCACCAACAACGCAGGGTTTCTATGTCACTACAGCTGGTCTAGCTCCTGACCTTATCAGTCTGCTACTAGTGGAGACCAATGGTGAGCTATTACGATAGCACTGTATTTTCAGAGACTGCCAGGCACTAGGTAGTATGTTAAAATTTATACTTTTCACTTACAAGGAGAATTGACTCATTCTGAACCGAATGAATATATAACCTGGATATTGAGATATCATCTCTGTCCACAGTGACTTCACCCATGCCTTTTGTAAATGGTGTTCAGAATGCCTGATCTATCAAAGTGGTATCCCACACATATTACCTTGAACCAAGAGACACATTTATAGCACAGGAGTGGATCAGTTGGCTTCAAACTATTGGATCATGTCATATATCATGTACCTCCTCACCCAGAAGCAGATGGATTAACAGAGTATTGTAAAAGCCTACTGAAGGCATACCTCAGTGATGCATGCACTTCATACAAATCACTTTGAAGGGTTAAAATAATGTCAGAATGGACAATATATCATAGTATTTTCCCCATAATGAAAAATTACAGGTCTAGGGAAAAAGGGATGTAATAGGATGGGCCCTTACTGTCACTCTCATGGACCGGCTTATGGAATTTGTGCTCTCCAGCTCTGCAAACACATTCTGCTGGATTCAACTTGGATTCAGATGTTTGGATTCAAGTGTTTCCAAGAGTTCAACACTTCTCTCAGCACATATTAGAAGGATTCGCTGAACTGGAGGCTGTGCCTACTGCTTGTCTATTTTAGACTCTTCATAACAGTAGGCCAAGGAGCAGAAAAATAATTTATCTGTAGGCTGAGGTAATCAATCCTGATAACTATGAAATGAGAATTGTGACCACATAATGGAAGACGAGGAGCATGTTTGCAATATAGGAGTTCATTACATTATCTCCTAGAAATTCTCTGCCCAGTGATAAGTGTGGATGGTCAACTACAGCAACATACAAAGGCAAATAAGTGCTCCTATATCTCATGATGAAGCTCTGGGGCTTCCTGGTAAAATCTAAAAAGGGTGGTAAAGAAGATTGATGAGGAAATATTAAATATTTCCCTAGGACCAAATGCAGAAGTAGTGATTATAGTGTGTTTTGCTAAACCTCTTTGTTTTTTAGGAAATTAAAAGTGACTATATCTTGAATATTTAGACTCCTTCAAAGGTGCAAATGAAGTTTAGGACTGAGTTCCATGACATCTATTATAGCAGGAGCCAAACCAACCTTAGCCCTCAGGTCAGATAGCAGAAGAAAACAGAGGCTGTGGCTTCCACATACATAAGCCACAACCCTAAGTGTGTGGCTGAGCAAATGCTTTGTCGGGTGATCTTTGATCAACAGAAGGAAAAAAGGAAGGAATTAGTACACAAATTGGTTGTCTTTTCTTCCCCATGTAGATGCAGGAAATCCATTCACTTTATCTGAAGATATCCAGTATAACTGAGTGACAAGCTATGTTTTCCTTTGACCCTAACATTAACTTGATACAAAATCAACTTCAATGTTCTTTTTCCCAGTGATAAGTATGGATGGTCACTTTGCTTCTTCCTTCATTCTGGATATTTTGGGATGATTGTTCACCCCAAATAAGTGTAACACATCAGCTTTGTTTTAGTGTCTGTTTCTGAGAACTCTAGTCTAAATGTGGATCCATGTTCAAAGCAGGGGAATCCTCTTTGACAGAGCTCTTTACTTCCTGGGGTGAGTGGCTTCTGAGAAAGACAGAAGGTGCACACTGTAGCTCTCCATCCCAATGCTCAGGATCTGATGTTGGGACTATCTTACTCTGTAAGATTTATTCTTCTCCTGCAGTGATTTTTATGTCAAAAATTCCCCTTAAATGTCTTACAGTCTGTACTCTAGGAACCTATCCTTTGTTTATTATCAATACATGTACATGTGTGATGTCTAGTTGTTGACCTGATCCAATTCTTTCCAAGTGTGTACCAGAGCAGAACCATGAGAGATTTGTTTACTGTCTTATAAAACATGACTGTAAAGGAAACACTGATGTTTAATCATGAGACATAACCCTTGTTATAGGTCTTGAGGCCTATTTCAAAAGTTTAGTGCATACATTTGTGGACTGAACTTAGCGGTTTCCTTGAGAAAGGTTTGCACTACCACTTTAACTCTTGGTTCATCCTAATTGAACCAGATCTAAAAATCTGGAAAACTTTCATCTCCAATGTCAAGCTAGTTCTACCCTAATCATCCCAAAATTTAATTTAAAGCCCAAGGAAGGGTAAGAATGTGATGATATCAAAAAGAAAATGACAAGACATCTGCTCCTGCTGAATCCATAACAGCGAAATTCTTGTTCTCTCAGACCAAGTCACTATGATAACCAACAAAAGACTGTTTCACTGCCATACTGCCTCACTCTCCCTAAAAGCTGGGAGGTGTTTATATTCCTTTTTAAAGACTTATTTTAAAATTTATATGAGGTGAGTACTTGGAATCTTGTCTAAATCAATCCTCTCTGCATTTGTAATCAAATCTTAGATAGCCTTGTCCTAGTAGTCCAATATTTTGGGATATAGGGTATGAATGTTCTTACATAGAGAAATAAGTTTGCAAAAGGATTAAGTACAATAAAATGTTTAGCTTATAAAAATGATGCTGCTGAATATGTATATGTGTGTGTATGTGAAATACAGGTAACTAATGTAAATGTTTTTATTTTTAATATATATTTAAGTAAATATTTAAATGTACAAGTGTATGTATAAGTATTTATGTGTGTTAGTATATGTGGGTGCCCATATATGTGTAAGGATTGAGGGAATGAGTGCAAAAACGTGGAATATTATCATTGCAACAAGTTTCAGGGATTCCCTACAGCTTCTAATAATGCATTCCATACATAAATTAGATATACACGGACATGTACTCAAGTTGTCATTGACTGATTCTAATTCATGAAATGGGACATCTGCCCTTTCTTTGTAATCTAAATAATGGCTGTAATTCTCAAAGAAAGCTTATCAAGACAATGTCTTAACAGGTATTGTGTTATATGGACTCTCTTCTGTCTTTGTATACTTCCTCATTTTAATTTTCTATATTTATATTAGCTTGTGAACCAATGATACAAAGTTGTTTGGCAAAAAGTAGACATTTATTATGAAATGATATTGAAATTGAAGTTCTATGAAAAACACAAATTATATATTTTGCCTGAAGTTTAACATACAGTTTATAGCTGACTTCACTGCTGTTTCCTGGTTTCCATGAGCACTGAAATCATTGTATTATCTTTTAGGACTAACACAGAAATACGTAACTAGTATCTTTTGAATATCGGTCTTTCACTCTATCGAAAATGTTAAAACTGATCCAAACAAAAAGACAACAGCTCTGATACTTAGAAACTGTAGGTTTGTGTATCAGTTGACTATGAGAATTGCACCATCTGCATTCCCTTTGTTGCACCTTAGAGATTAGACACGAGGTGTTAGAGAACTGGGAGAAAAATAGCAGAAAAGGACATTCTTCAACAAGAATAAAGTGTCTATTTGAAGAAAGTATGGCTCTGAATCATATTTTATATCCACAAGAAGGGTTTAGGGAAAATGCAATCTACGGCTTTTCGTTATCAATGAAATAGTGTTGTTTGATCTACATAGTCGTAACACCTACAGTCAAGTGGATGGAAGTAGCACAGTGAGATGTACACTACTCACATTTAGTAAGATGAAATCAACTTTAGTTCTTCACATTTTATGCACATGTAAACCTCAACCTGTTGGAAAGGGACTAACAGAACCAACATGTGCCGTACCAGATATATCTACGACTCACGTTAGGGTTTGCTTTGAGAAAACCTGTTCCTCTTTGCTCCCAGCTTCATGGTATTGATCCCAATATAGGGATGCATAGCACTTTTGGCTCTCCAAAACCTGAAAGGTGGAGTCATTGGCTGAAGGTTATGGAACCTGCCTTGCAAAAACTAGCATATTAGATCTCATATATAGTAATATTCTATGTAGCTGTTGGGGAAAGAGAAAGAATCTGTTCTCAGATGACCCCTGGCATTATGACTATTTACCCCTCTCCTTTGTGGGTATGGTATATATGAATATGACAGTTTTATTTAGGTTTAATTTTCTTATAATATTTTTTTGTGCTGAATAATTTCAAAATAAGCATGAGTGATTTGGTATCTCTCATTGGTATTTCACAACATAGGTCAGAAAGGTGGAGTAAATAAGGCACTGCATTCAAAACAGGTCCTTTCAGTCTGGATTCAACTTTTTTGTTTGTTGCAGATACTGTTCTTGTTTTGTTATTCCTTCAGTTAAAAGTAATAAATGCTCCCTCTTTGTTTGACAGGTGAACTCACAAATAGGGAACTATATTTGTAAGGCTTAGTGAGAAGGCAATAGATAGAATACCAAGAGTAAATTACAGTCTTTTAATTCATATGTTCACACATTGAATAGAGATCCTTTAGAGAACTATTACCAAGTACAACTTCCTGCTCCATGTATTAGCTCCAGATGCTTTTGGCTTTAGGAAAGCAATGGGACTTCTGTCTAACATCTGCATTTCTATTGCTTTTAAATTAAACACACAAAATAAAATATATAATCTATAAAAATATTCTTCCTGGATTTTTAATGGTAAAACTTGACACAAATTCTTGTCAGATTTATTCTTAAGTAGATAATAATAACATATTACAAAGCTAAAAATAAAATAGCTACCATTTATTGACCATTCACTATGTACCACACTGTGCTTTATATATTTTATCTGTAATTCTCTTCAAAGTAGATATAATTGTTCAAATTTATGAAAGAGGACATAGAGGCTCAAAAAAGATTAAATCCTTTATACATGCATAGCTAGTAAATGGTAAAGTCAAGATGCAAACCCAGAGGTTTCCAACTCCAAATTTCACATCTGTTGCAATTCCATTCTGAACTAAATATGGCTATAAGATGTTTTCCTATGTTCATAAGGAATCTTTTGTAATTAAGACATTTTCACCTTATGAAGATTTCTCAAAATTGGGTAATCATTTTCCCTGTGGAAAGGGGGAAAGAAGAGCAAGTGTGAGTGTCTATATGAGAAAATAAGCACAGACTTGTAAAATAATTATTATTTCATGCTAAAGAAATAAAGGTATTCATCAAAAACATCATTTGACTAGGAACATATTGCTTTGAGTAAGTCTGTCAGAGATACATTTGCATGAAACTAGATAGGAACACATTTTGAATTCTAATATTCAAATATTCTTTGAATTCTAATGTAAACTTTGTTTTCCTAAGTGAAGTAGAACAGCTGAGATATAATAGTCACTAATTCCTCAGAATGGGTAATCAGTGGAGACAATCCAATTAAAAATAATCCTTTCTGTTCATGTTGGGGTGGAACCAGTGACAAGTGATGAACAGTCTGTTTTTGTAGATGGTTGTGGAAAGTGAGCAACATCAAAGGACTGAGATACATGGCAGCATATCCCTTTCCTGATACACTATTTTTTTTCTTGCACACACCTTGCAGAACCTTAGGTATGATTCAATATTCCTATATTTCAAGGGATCACTAATATAGAGAGCCTGTTAACAATTTCTGCATCTCCAGGTAGTATCCAAGGGCTGGGTGAGTGTCCTGAACTGTAAACAGGAGTAGGAGAAGTGAATGAGTCCTTGGTAAACATCTTTGTTTGTCTACTGCACACAATTCTGTCTTATGCAAGGACCTGGTTTGATTGTTAAACTTATAAGTTGACTTAAACTCACAAATCTGTCTTTAAATTTCTTAAGTAGAAGTTATTCTGCATCATATGGTGCATTTATCATTTGGTAGTCTGCTATTTTTATACAAAGTTTTCTATTTTGTTATTGTGTTCAAATCATAAGTTTAATGACTCCATACAATCAAGGTTATATTTATATAATTACATAATGAGAAATATTTTAACTGCTGCTTCTTACTTTTTTTAGCCAATCTAGATTGTTTAGATTTCTTTTTATGGAAATCTTTGATTAGGACGATTCATCCTTTTCCAAGTACGAGTTTTTATCCTAAGAGAGATTCAGAAAGTAGGAAATATTGGATATGTGCATACCATTTTGAAATATTTAAAAACAATGTGCTACAAGCAGGGAGGAAATTTGTGTCTTTGATGGTCACTTTTCTATGCATATATATTTTGGAATTATGCATTTCCATTCTATCATACTTTTCTTGGACTTGCAATGAATTGGTGCACAATAATGCATTTGTTTCCTAAGGAAATATAATTAAAAACAAAATTTTGCCCTGATTTAGCAAGCTACAAAGATAATCTATTACGATGGCCAACACAAAAATTTTGGATTCAATAGTTTTTCTTGTCTTTATATAGTTATTTTTTTTAAAGTTATATCTGCAGTATTGACTTATAGAAATTGTATGTCATAATATTCAGATGATAAACCACAAGTCCCATTTTTCAGATTTTTCTGATAAAAGTATATTTGAGGTATTATTTATGTGGTTGTTTTATCCTTGTTTATGCTAATGAATGCTTGGGTCATAACTGGAGTTGGATTCATTCAGGGTTTTATTTTGTTGTTTGTAGTATTTCAAGTGATGTTTCATCTCAAAACTTACAGTGATTAGGGTTAATATCCACACAAAACAAAGATCCCTGATTTCATATATTTTTATATTTGCAGTTGCATAACCCAGATAATTTTGATCACATAAGGAACTCAATTAACAATCTATATAACTGAAAGTAATTTTTTATACTTAAATATTACAAGGCATATAAAACATACCCTATTTTTTCAAAAGTGTATTTCAGTGTATGGCTATTTTATGTAGTATTTTCTCTCCAGCTTTATTGGCATATAATTGGCATATAATACTGTGTAAGTTTTAGGTATCCAATGTTTTGATTTGATACATATATTTATTGCTAAATGGTTACCACAATAAGGTAAGTTAATACATCCATTGCCTCAATTATTATTTTTATAATGAGAACATTTAAGATTTACTCTCTTAGAAACTCTGATGTATGTAATACAGAATTGCTATCTGTAGACACTATAATGAACAGATCTCCAAAACTTACTCATTTTTTTAAACTTTAAATTCTTAATTTTTTAATTAAAGTATCATTGATATACAATTTTATGATGGTTTCACATAAACAACACAGTCAATACCTATTCATTTTATAACTGGAAATTTATACCCATTGATAAACATCCTCACTTACCCATCCTCCGACCCCTGTAACCACCATTCTACCCTGTTTATCTGACTTTGGCTTTCTTATAGATGCCACATATAAGTGACATCATACACTATTTGTCTTTCTCTGTTTGACTTATTTCACTTAGCATAATTTTTTGGCTTTTTGTTTATATAATACTTGGTAGTACAAATAAAAAATCAATATAGTGCAACAAAATTGGTCAGTTTCATATGGATATTTTTTTCAGGTCAGAAGCAAGAGCTAGTTATTTACATTACCAAAGGAGTATAAGACATTTTATCTACTATTTTGCATGTGGGACTCAGATGATTATCTTATCTAATGTTTGTGAAAATTAACATATTAGTTAAACTATGGAATCGCTCACAATCACAAAATGTTGATTATGTAAGAATCACATATACTCTATTTCTTACTTTTTAATTCAACTCAGAGACTATATGTGATGTGACACCAATTAAAGTGTCATAATCTGTACTTGAATCTATACCTGGTAATGCTTTATATTTATGAAAGAGTTTCCTAAAATATATTTTTGATTACTAAATTCTTATATCTAAAATATATTATATTTCTCAAGTTTCGGTAACCCTTGTGTCTATGTGCAGTGGCAGATTGTGAAAGATACTAGACAAAAGAGAGTAAGGGATGATGTTGGTCAGGGAGTCATGCTATCAAGGCCTGGTGGCATCTCACACAAATCAAAATTTCAAGACTGCATGTCATTCGTGATACACTGAGACCTTATGGTAGTCAAAGTTCCATGAAATTTAAAAGAAGTCATCCATGTAATGACACTATCCTGGTGTTATTAATATTACATATTTTAGGATGAAATTTTCCACTCAAGCATTGTGAGCTAGAGTCTACCTGGTACCACTGTGACCTCTATCAGATGTGTCTGGTGCAAAGTTATGCATTAGCTTCTAAGACTGTCACTTGTTTATCCCATAGGACAGGATAAGACAGTGAATCTGGCTGACACTTGCCAAGAAGCCTTCCTCCATCACAGCTCTTCTAAGAGGTTGAGGCTTTCAGGTGGATGGTAAAAATGGGGCAAAAATCATGAATTCCTTGAAGCTGCAATAGTTTTCTTCAGGTTTGTACAATCAGTCTGGCTTTGATTAGAGGTCAGCAAAATCTTGCCTTCGGTGATCAATATAGTGACTCAGTCATAGATCAACTGAAACAGGCAGTCCTGTCTTATTGTCTAGGCATAGTTATTAATAGTCTTACTCTTACTCTCAAGTACTGTACTGTATGGTAAATTATATAATCACACTACTTCAAAGACCATCTTAAATTTCTTTTACCCCTATTCCATAGTTTGAACTTAACAAGGCTTCTGGTTCTCTGCGTAAGAGAATTCCATTCAGTGCTCTCTCTTTCATGAGTACTGTGGAAATTTAAGTCAGGGCTTGTCGGTCCCTCCCTGCTTCTGACCCACAGATAATGGAGGAGACGCGATGAGTTATCGAAGATCTGACAGGACTAGCCAGGGGACTCAAGGCGTGACAGCGCAAGAGTGGTGCTGAGAGGGCACCTCTCATATTTATTGATCAAATGGTTGTTAACAACAATAAAATTCTGTATAGGGAACTCAATACACAATCATTAATCAACTCCAAGCATAACTTTCAACAGTCTCCAATCTTCTGAAGCACAGCGAACAAGTTCTCACATGGTGAACAAGTTCTTACATAGGGAACAAGTTCTTACATGGTGAACAGTGCAAGGGCGGTCATATCACAGAAACTGTTTCTGTTTTGATCACGAATCATGAATTATAAACAATCAAGTCAGATAAGATTATTCATTTGATTTTTATACTTTATATATGAGTTCCCACAAGGGCTTAAAGCTTTAGGAACTTTTTTCATGTGTAGGAATTCAATTTTAAAATATCAATATATGATAGAGTAGAAGAGCTTGGCCATTAGCTAGGGAGATAACCTAGATTTTTATACTTGGTAGCTGCTATACTTTTTCTCTTACAAAGGATTTTAACTTTCTAACCAACTCTGTAGTTCATTATTTATAACCTTAATTTTCATATACCCCTACACTTTTCAAGAAGGCAGAAAGATTCTAATTTTTTATTTTGTTACTGTATGTCTTAGTTCTGGAAACAATACCTTTATATAGTAGGTGCTCAATAAAGATTTGTTAAGTGAAGAGATGTAAGGGATGACTTTGGGCCATCAGTTTCCAGAGTGGTGAGAAGTAAATGTAATAATGTGTAAGTTTCTGGGATATAGTAAGCTCTAAATAACTGTCTTCCTTTCTCCTAAAGCACTTGCCAATAATGTTTAATTTCTTTTAGTTAAAAAAACAACTAGCAAAGCTTGTTTAGCAAAATACATATCACAAAAGGCATTATTTATCTTTTCTTTTTAACTCTATCATTCACTCACTACTTAACCTAAGTTATTTAAACTCTAAAACTGTTTAACATAAAGCCATTAAAATAGAGAGATTATACATGAGGCTATGCTTTCAAGAATGCATGGCGTGAAGCCGTTTTTATTTCCAAAGAGATGCTCAAAATAATTCAGATGATACAGTGTACTAAAACATTGCCTCCTAGACAAATCTTTCAGTCTTGCAATTATGTATAAAAAAGTCAGAAATTCAGATTAACATACAACTTTGTCTCTCTACAACATTGGCAAGGCCGGTCTCCAAAAGTAATTCAGGATTATAATTTATAAAGGGATTTTTCAATCCCCAAGGTTGTAAATGTATGAATACCTTATGGATTCTTTAGTACACTGATCTCTGGCATTGCCTAAATCACCCAGCTCATCCATTGCACTACCACCGAAGAGGTTTGGGATATAAAGTAGTACTTAGGGAATTTTCATCAGTCAAAAACTTTCTGAATGGTAAATAGTATTATAAACAAATCAAAAGCAAATACCAAACTGGGAAAAATACTGTTTGAACGCACACAATACATCAACACATGGCCAATTTTGTTTAATTTTTAGAAAGAATAAACTCATTCAAACAGGAGAGTAAAAAACCAAGCAAATAAATAAGCTCAACATGCCCAACAGAACATCAGCACCACATATGAAGAGGTCATTCACAAAAAGAGACAGTAAACATGTGAACAGATAGTCAATTCTGTGCATAACTAAAGAAATGCAAATGGAAGCAAGAATAATTTTCACCAATATAGTTTAAAATACATGAAAATGTTTCTGATACCATGAAAAGTTGACATGACTGGAGCCATTTTAAAATGGAGTCAGAATGGCCATTGGATAGAAACCACCTTAACTGCCTTTGCCTGACCTGGGCAGAAAACTTTGGACTAGGCAAAAGCCCAATAGTTTTAGGCGATTGTTTGAGAAGTCAGTTGAAGAACAGACATCTTGATCACAAGTCTGATGGTTGTGGACGTTCTGAAGTGAGAACCAGTAGTCAATCGATGTGTAACCCAGCGTAGATTATCTGGTTAAAACACCCTAGAAAACTTTTTTTTTCCTCTTGTTAGCTCATGTAGTTTCCCAATTCCAGTACTTTCCTATTCCTCACAAAACCTCCTTACTTTTGTCCTACAAGGAGGAACACTATTTGGGTTTCTACCTGAATCTATGCTCCCTGAATTGCAATTCTTTGATCTCAAATAAACACTTGTTTGCTTTTCATTTGCGTTCTTTATTTTTAGGTTGACAATATTAAAAAGTTGTTTCCAGGATGAGGAAATGTGTGCAAATTGTATACACTCCTATACTTCTGGTGTTTATTAAACAATAATTTGCAATGATTTAAAGTGGAGGACCACTAAAACCTAGTATGTTAATCTTTGTTATCTGCCTTAAAGAATCAGTTACATATGTTCACAAGGTGGCTTGTAGAATATTCTCATTGCAATATCATTTATATTGCCTAAAAATTGGAAACCTATTAGATATTAATCATTAGGTATGTGATAATAATACAATAAAACATCAAATATCCCTCTGAAAGAACAAAACTGTTGTGCATGCAGTAGCATGCAAACATCTCCAATCTATATTATTAAAGGAAAATGCATGATGCTTACTATATCCCAGAGACTTTCACAAGAATGTATTCCCAGAACATCCCTGTGAGTTAGGTTATAGTATTTTTTTCATTTTAGAGAAGAGGAAACAAAGTGTTATTGTTTTGTTTTGTGTCCTTTGTTTTGTGTTTTGGTGTGGGAGATGACTAACTCAACATCACAGAGGTGACAAGGAAACCTAGTCTGTCTTTTGTGAAAACATGGGTGAACCTGGAGGGCAGTGTGCCAAGTGAAATCAGCCACATGGGAAGTTAAGTACTGCATGACCTCACTTATACGTGGAATCTAAAATAGCCAAACTATGTGATTCCCAGTGATGCATATTTGGTCATTAGAATGTAATTTCTTAAGTATCTGTTTCTGCATCCAAGTCTGATTCAAAAATTTAATTCTCCATTTAGGTGCTGACACCACACTACTGTAATTATTGTATTAAAAAATGTTCAGAGGGGAGGAGCCAAGATGGCAGCATGAGTAGAGCAGCAGAAATCTCCTCCCAAAACCACATATATCTATGAAAATATAACAAAGACAACTCTTCCTAGAATAAAGACCAGAGGACACAGGACAACATCCAGACCACATCCAAACCTGTGAGAACCCAGAACCTCGCGAAGGGGGTAAGATACAAGCTCCGGTCTGGTGGGACCCGAGCGCCCCTTCCCCCAGCTCCCGGCGGGAGAAGAGCAGGCAGAGCGGGAGGGAGAGGGAGCCCAGGACTGCCGAACACCCAGCCCCAGCCATCCGGGCCAGAGCGCAGACACAGTGCATGCGCGGGGCCCTGGATACTAGGGAAACAGAGTAGCAAGAATGGTGAGCGGGTACCGGAGGCCTGGCGCCAGAGGACATAAGAAAAGCGAGCTGCCGTTTTCGTTTTTGTTTTGTTGTTGTTTTTGTTGAGGTGAGTGCTTTTTGGAAGTCTTAAAGGGTCAGGGACCCCAATACTAGGGAAATAGGGCAGCAAGACCAGCAAGCGGGTATTGGAGGCCTGAGCGGGAGAACAAAAGAAAAGCGAGCAGCCATTTTTCTTTTTTTTGTTGTTTTGTTTTGGCGAGTGCTTTTTGGAAGTCTTAAAGGGATAGGGACCCCAATACTAGGGAACCAGGGCAGCAAGACTGGTGAGTGGGTGCCTGAGGCTCACGCCTGAGAATAAAGAAAAACGAGTGGCCATTTTAATTTTAATCTTAATTTTAATTTAATTTAATTTAATTTTATATTATTATTTTTTCTGTGGTCGTTGTTTTGTTTTGGGGGGTGCTTTTTAGAAGTAGTAAAGGGGCAGGGCAGGACATTTAATCCACAGGTAGGGAATCCGGGGATCTGTGGGCACTCTAATCCCCTGGGCTGCAGGGAGCAAGGAGGCCCCTTACGGAGATAAATCGCCTCCAAGCTGCTCCCGACCACCGCGACTCCACCACTTTGGAGCAGAAGCCCGAGCCAGGCCACGCCCACAGCAACAGCAGAGTTAACTCCATAGCAGCCGGGCAGGAAGGAGAAGCCCTGTCTGTGCGCAGCTCCATAGCACAAGCCACTAGAGGTCGCTGTACTCAAAGGAGAGGAGGGCCACAAACCAACAAGAAGGGAAGTTCTTCCAGCCATCACTCGTCCCAGCTCTGCAAACTATTCCTATCACCATGAAAAGACAAAATTACAGGCAAACCAAGATCACAGAGACACCAGAGAAGGAGACAAACCTAACCAGTCTTCCTGACAAAGAATTCAAAATAAAAATCATAAACATGCTGACAGAGATGCAGAGAAATACGCAAGAGAAATGGGATGAAGTCCGGAGGGAGATCACAGATGCCAGAAAGGAGGTTACAGAAATGAAATAAACTCTGGAAGGATTTATAAGCAGAATGGATAAGATGCAAGAGGCCATTGATTGAATTGAAACCAGAGAAGAGGAATGTATAGAAGCTGACATAGAGAGAGATAAAAGGATCTCCAGGAATGAAACAATATTAAGAGAACTGTGTGACCAATACAAAAGGAACAATATCCGTATTATAGGGGAACCAGAAGAAGAAGAGAGAGGAAAAGGGATGGAAAATATCTTGGAAGAAATAATTGCTGCAAACTTCCTCAAACTGGGGAGAAAATAATCGAACAGACCACGGAAATACACAGAACCCTCAACAGAAAGGATCCAAGGAGGACAACACCAAGACACATAATAATTAAAATGGCAAAGATCAAGGACAAGGAAAGAGTTTTAAAGGCAGCTAGAGAGAAAAAGGTCACCTATAAAGGAAAACCCATCAGGCTATCATCAGACTTCTTGACAGAAACCCTACAGGCCAGAAGAGAATGGCATTATATATTTTATGCAATGAAACAGAAGGGCCTTTTACCAAGGATACTGTATCCAGCACGACTATCATTTAAATATGATGGTGGGATTGAACAATTCCCAGACAAGCAAAAGCTGAGGGAATTTGCTTCCAACAAACCACCTCTACAGGACATCTTACAGGGACTGCTCTAGATGGAAGCACTCCTAAAAAGAGCACAGAACAAAACACCCAACATATGAAGAATGGAGGAGGAGGAATAAGAAGGGAGAGAAGAAAAGAATCTCCAGACAGTGTATATAACAGCTCAATAAGCGAGCTAAGTTAGGCAGTAAGATACTAAAAAGGCTAACCTTGAACCTTTGGTAACCACGAATTTAAAGCCTGCAATGGCAATAAGTACATATCTTTCAATAGTTACCATAAATGTAACTGGACTGAATGCATCAATCAAAAGACACAGAGTAATAGAATGGATAAAAAAGCAAGACCCATCTATATGCTGCTTAAAAGAAACTCACCTCAAACCCAAAGACATGTACAGACTAAAGGTCAAGGGATGGAGAGACATATTTCAGGCAAACAGCAGCGAGAAGAAAGCAGGGGTTGCAGTACTAATATCAGACAAAATAGACTTCAAAACAAAGAAAGTAACAAGAGATAAAGAAGGACACTACATAATGATAAATGGCTAAGACCAACAAGAGGATATAACCATTCTAAATATATATGCACCCAACACAGGAGCACCAGCATATGTGAAACAAATACTAACAGAACTAAAGGGGTAAATAGACTGCAATGCATTCATTCTAGGAGAATTCAACACACCACTCACCCCAAAGGATAGATCCACTGGGCAGAAAATAAGTAAGGACACGGAAGCACTGAACAACACAGTAGAGCAGATGGACCTAATAGACATCTATAGAACTCTACATCCAAAAGCAACAGGATATACATTCTTCTCAAGTGCACATGGAACATTCTCCAGAATAGACCACACACTAGCCCACAAAAAGAGCCTCTGCAAAATCCAAAATATTGAAATTCTACCAACCAATATTTCAGACCACAAAGGTATAAAACTAGAAATAAATTCTACAAAGAAAACAAAAAGGCTCACAAACACATGGAGTTTTAACAACATGCTCCTAAATAATCAATGGATCAACGAACAAAATAGAGATCGAGGAATATATATAGAAACAAATGACAACAATAACACAAAGCCCCAACTTCTGTGGGACGCAGCGAAAGCAGTCTTAAGAGGAAAGTATATAGCAATCCAGGCACACTTGAATAAGCAACAACAATCCCAAATGAATAGTCTAACATCACAATTATCGAAATTGGAAAAAGAAGAACAAATGAGGCCTAAAGTCAGCAGAAGGAGGGACATAATAAAGATCAGAGAAAATAAACAAAATAGATAAGCCTCGAGCCAAACTTACTAAGAGAAAAAGAGAATCAACACAAATCAACAAAATCAGAAATGAGAATGGAAAAATCAAGACAGACTCCACAGAAATACAAAGAATTATTAAAGACTACTATGAAAACCTATATGCCAACAAGCTGGAAAACCTAGAAGAAATGGACAACTTCCTAGAAAAATACAACCTTCCAAGACTGACCAAGGAGAAACACAAAAGTTAAACCAATTACGAGCAAAGAAATTGAAACGGTAATCAAAAAACTACCCAAGAACAAAACACCCAGGGCGGACGGATTTACCTCGGAATTTTATCATTCACACAGAGAAGACATAATACCCATTCTCCTTAAAGTTTTCCAAAAAATAGAAGAGGAGGGAATACTCCCAAACTCATTCTATGAAGCCAAAATCACCCTAATACCAAAACCAGGCAAAGACCCCGCCAAAAAAGAAAATTACAGACCAATATCCCTGATGAATGTAGATGCAAAAATACTTAATAAAATGTTAGCAAACCGAATTCAAAAGTATATCAAAAGGATCATACACCATGACCAAGTGGGATTAATCCCAGGGATGCAAGGATGGTACAAAATTCAAAAATCCATCAACATCATCCACCACATCAACAAAAAGAAAGACAAAAACCACATGATCATTTCCATAGATGCTGAAAAAGCATTTGACAAAATTCAACATCCATTCATGATAAAAAACCTCAGCAAAAAGGGAATAGAGGGCAAGTACCTCAACATAATAAAGGCCATAGATCATAAATCCACAGCCAACATTATACTGAACAGTGAGAAGTTGAAAGCTTTTCCTCTGAGATCAGGAACTAGACAGGGATGCCCACTCTCCCCACTGCTTTTTTAACATAGTATTGGAGGTCCTAGTCATGGCAATCAGACAAAACAAAGAAATACAAGGAATCCAGATTGGTAAAGAAGAAGTTAAACTGTCACTATTTGCAGATGACATGATATTATACATAAAAAACCTGAAAGAATCTAATGCAAAACTCATAGAACTGATATCGGAATACATTAAAGTTGCAGGATACAAAATTAACACACAGAAATCTGTAGCTTTCCTATACACTAGCAATGAACCAATAGAAAGAGAAATCAGGAAAACAATTCCATTCACAATTGCATCCAAAAGAATAAAATGCCTAGGAATGAATCTAACCAAAGAAGTGAAAGACTTATACTCTGAAAACTACAAGTGAGTCTTAAGAGAAATTAAAGGGGATACTAACAGATGGAAACCCATCCCATGCTCGTGGCTAGGAATAATTAATATTGTCAAAATGGCCATCCTGCCCAAAGCAATATACAGATTTGATGCAATCCCTATCAAAATACCAGCAACATTCTTCAATGAAGTGGAACAAATAATTCAAAAATTCATATGGAAACACCAAAGACCCTGAATAGCCAAAGCAATCCTGAGAAAGAAGAATAAAGTAGGGGGGATCTCACTCCCCAATTTCAAGTTCTACTATAAAGCCATAGTAATCAAGACAATTTGGTACTGGCACAAGAGCAGAGCCACAGACCAATGGAACAGACTAGAGAATCCAGACATTAACCCAGACATATATGGTCAATTAATATTTGATAAAGGAGCCGTGGACATACAATGGGGAAATGACAGTCTCTTCAACAGATGGTGCTTGCAAAACTGGACAGCTACATGTAGGAGAATGAAACTGGACCATTGTCTAACACCATATACAAAATTAAATTCAAAATGGATCAAAGACCTGATTGTAAGCCATGAAACCATTAAACTTGTGGAAAAAAACTTAGGCAAAAACCTCTTAGACATAAACATGTGTGACCTCTTCTTGAACATATCTCCCTGGGCAAGGAAAACAACAACAAAAATTAACAAGTGGGACTATATTAAGCTGAAAAGCTTCTGTACAGCAAAAGACACCATCAATAGAACAAAAAGGAACCCTACTGTATGGGAGAATATATTTGAAAATGACAGATCCTAAAAAGGCTTGACGTCCAAAATTATATATAAAGAGCTCACATGCCTCAACAAACAAAAATCAAATAATCCAATTAAAAAATGGGTGGAGGAACTGAACAGACAGTTCTCCAAAAAAGAAATACAGATGGCCAACAGACACATGAAAAGATGCTCCACATCACTAATTATCAGAGAAATGCAAATTAAAACTACAATGAGGTGTCACCTCACACCAGTAAGGATGGCTGCCATCCAAAAGACAAACAACAACAAATGTTGGCGAGGCTGTGGAGAAAGGGGAACCCTCCTACACTGCTGGTGGGAATGTAAATTAGTTCAACCATTGTGGAAAGCAGTATGGAGGTTCATCAAAATGCTCAAAACAGACTTACCATTTGACCCAGGAATCGCACTCCTAGGAATTTACCCTAAGAATGCAGCATTTAAGTTTGAGAAAGACAGATGCACCCCTATGTTTATCGCAGCACTATTTACAGTAGCCAAGAATTGGAATCAACCTAAATGTCCATCGGTAGATGAATGGATAAAGAATATGTGGTACATATACACAATGGAATACTACTCAGCCGTAAGAAAAGGGCAAATCCTACCTTTTGCAGCAACATATATGGAGCTGGAGGGTATTATGCTCAGTGAAATAAGCCAAGCGGAGAAAGAGAAATACCAAATGATTTCACTCATCTGTGGATTATAAGAACAAAGGAAAAACTGAAGGAACAAAAGAGCAGCGGAATCACAGAAACCAAGAATGGACTAACAGGTACCAAAGGGAAAGGCACTGGGGAGGATGGGTGGGTAGGGACGGATAAGGGGGGAGAGGAAGAAGGGGGTATTAAGATCAGCATGCATGGGGCCATGGGGAAATGGGAGGGCTGTACAACACAGAGAAGACAAGTAGTGATTCTACAACATTTATCTATGCTGATGGACAGTGACTGTAAAGGGGTTTATAGCAGGGACCTGGTATAGGGGAGAGCCTAGTAAACATAATATTCTTCATGTAAGGGTAGATTAAAGATAAAAAAAAAAAAAAAAGAAAAGAAAGAAAGAAAAGGGGGATTACTCCATGATAGGATAAAACTAACTGTAAATCAACAATTAATGCATGCTTTAAATATCCTTAATTTTGATCAGTTAAAGGGTGTCAGATGATCGGCTATGGAGGTACACTTTTCTGATAATATTCCTTTCTCTAAAAAAAAAAAAAAAAGCAGTTCCTGTGTGGTGACCTCCAATGAGTTCTACACAATGTTATAAAGGGCAGATCAAAGTGTGGGCAAAGGGTCTGTTTGTGTTTATACAGAGGAGCAAAGCCTAATTTGGCTACCCAGAAAATGAACTAAGATACGATATGAAGAAGAACTTCCAACATCAGCACTCTCTGGAAGAGTCATACCAGAAGATGATCATCAAGAAACCTCAACAAAGATCCAGGCGATGCTGCAGTTGTAGCTGCATTCATCCCACCGGTTCCTGGACTTGCCATTGGAATGAAGAAGGAGATATCTAAGCTAGACTGTGCATACAGTAAAACAACAAATTAGACTGGATCTACACTGTTGGAACTCAACCAAGAATTAGGAGAAGTGCAAGTTGTAGCGCTCCAAAATCTTACAACTACAGACTATCTACTGTTAAAAGAACATATGGGATGTGAACAGTTCCCAGGAATGGGCTGTTTTAATTTTTCTGATTTCTCTCAGACTGTTCAAGTACAGTTGGACAATATCCATCATATCATAGACAAATTTTCACAAATGTCTTGGGTGCCTAACTGGTTTTCTTGGCTTCACTGGAGATGGCTGGTAATTATAGGTCTGCTTTGGTTATGTAAATGCATTCCTATTATGTTAATGTGTGTGTGTAATTTAATTAGTAGTTTAAAACCTATACATGCTTAAGTTACTTTACAAAAAGATATGTCAAAGAAATAATCAGTGTTCCCATGTTTTCTTCCATCTGCTACCTCTATAGCTTTTCTTCTTCCTTCCTAATTACAACCCTTAAATAGAATTCATGCCTCATATCGAATTTACTGAATATCATAATTCCTCCAAGTGGTAAAGATACCTCAAGACAAATGCTGGGCATAGAAGCCACAGGGCATAAATATGCAAAGAAGTAAAAAGCTAACCATTTCAAACAATATGGCTTCTCTCTCACTTACCAACATTACATTTCCCTGTATGGCCCCGGAAGATGACTGGTTAGCCAGAGACGGGTAAGATTCCTCAAGGGAGGAACAACCTAAGACAGGCACAGTTGCAGGCAGGCCATTAGGTGAGAAATTGGGGATCAACAGAGGTGAGGCTTAGAACCTCACCCCCCCTGTTCTGAGAGAAAAATTCTGCTTCCGTGGATGTTTTATTGCCCTTGTCTAGCTTGGATTAACATATAGTCTACAGGCACACACCTGATCATCTACATTTGCTCCCTTACAACACTAAACTAAGTTTTCTACCTTTATCTTACATCTACCTACCACTTCAGCATTTTATTAAAAAAAAAAAAATAATAATAATAATTATAATAATAAAGGGGGAAATGTGGGTTCCACATATAAATCAAGTATAAAAATCAAACAAATATTCATATTTGACCTGATTGTCTATAGTTCATAATGCGTGATCAAAACCAAAAGTTTCTGTGATGACTGCCCTTGTACTGTTCACCATGTAAGAACTTATTCACTATGTAAGAATGTGTTCACAATGTAAGAACTTGTTCCTTATGCTTCAGAATATTGGAGACTGACGAGAATTAGGCTTGGGGTGGATTAATGATTGTGCATTGAGCATTGACTCCCCTATACAGAATTCTATTGTTTTTAACAATCATTTGATCAATAAATATGAGAGATGCCCTCTCAAAAAAAACATGTTCATACATGATTCATGTGACATTTAATGTTCCACATAACTCTTAGAATAAGAAAGCCATTGAAGTGTTAATGGAATTGCTGTAAACCTGTAGATTAGTTTTTAGAGAGTTAGAATCTGTATAACGTTTGGCTCTTTTGTATAGGACCAGAGTATACCTCCACGCATGTAGGTCTTTCTTATTGTGGATTTTTTCTTTTTTTCCTTGATACAGATTTTGCACATTTACTGTGAAGTTGATGTCTTATTATTCTATATGCATGATTTATTCTGTTAGAACATACTTTCGGTTTTAGAAAATGCATTAAAAAAATTTTGTTGCTGTTTTTATTTGAGTGCATACAGTAATTATAAAGGCTTTTCCATGGCTGTCAATCACTTTCCTTTCTCCCGGCTCTTTTATCCACTGTTTGTTCTTCAATTGCATATTTTCCTACCATGAGCATTTTCAGAGTCCAAACTGCCAAAGCTGAAGAGGTACTGATTATCTTCTCATTACTATATAATTTTCCTGAAAGGAGCTGAGATTTTTTTTTCTTACTTTAGTTTTTCCATCTTTATTGATGTAGCATTGACAAATAAAAGTTGTATATATTTAAGATGTACAACTTGAGGTTTTGATATACATACTCATTGTAAAACAACTGCCACAATCAAGGTTATTAATATATCCATCACCTCACAGTCATCATTTCCTTTTTTTTTCCTTGTGGTGAAAATACTCAAGATCTCTCCCTTTTGCAAATTTCAAATATATAATACATATTGTTAACTATAGTCATATTGCTGTACATTAGATCTCAAGAATTTATTCATCTTGCACAACTTGAACTTTGTCCTCCTTGAGCAACAACTCCCAATTTCCCTCTCCCCTTGACTCTGGCAATCACCATTCTACTCTCTGTTTCAATGGGTTTGACTATTTTGGATTCCACATGTACGCAAGATCATGTGATATTTGTTTTTTTATGTCTGGCTTGTTTCACTTAGCATAATGTCTTCCAGATTCAACCACATAGTCACAAATGACAGAACTTCCTTCTTTTTCAAGCTGAATGCTATTCCATTGTTTAAACAACACATTTTCTTTATCTGTTCATCTGTTGACAAACATTTAGGTGGTTTCCTATCTTGACTGTTGTGGATAATGCTGCTAATCTCTTTGAGATCCTGATTCATTTCCTCCCAGAAGTGGGACTGATGAATCATACGGTAGTTCTATGTTTAATTTTTTGAGGTAGCTCCATGGATTTTCCATAATGGCAATACAAATTAAAATTCCTCCCAACAGTATATAAGGATTTCCTTTCCTCCACATCCTCTCCCACCAACACTTACCATCTTTTGTCTTTTAAACAAAAAAAAAAGAGAGAGAGAGAGAGAGAGAAATCTTTTGTCTTTTTAATAGATAGTCTAGTAGATGGTGGGTGATACATCCTTTTGGTTGTCATTTGCATTTCCCTGATGATTAATGATGTTGAACACATTTTCATATACCTGTTGGTCGTTTTTATGTCTTTATTTTGAGAAATGTCCATCAGGTCCTTTGCCATTTAAAAAAAATCACATTATTTGTTGTTTTGCTTTTGAGCTGTGTGATTTCCTTATCTGCTTTGGATATTAATCCCTTATCATATATATGGTTTGCAAATATTTTGTCACCTTTTGTAGGTTGCCTTTCACACTGTGGGTTGTTTCCTTTGTTGTGCAGAAGCTTTTTAGGTTGATATGACCTAACACATGGCTTATCTGGCAGATGTTCTATGTTGCTTGAGAAGAATATGCACCCATCTGCTGTTGATGGAAAGTTCTCTATGTGTCTTTTAGGTTCATTTGGTCTATGTTGTTCAAGTCAGCTGTTTCTTTATTGATTTTCCATTTGGATGTTTTATGCATTACTGAAAGTGTGGGATACTGAAGCCCCCTACTATTATTGTATTGCTGACAATTTCTCCCTTCAGATTTGTCAATATTTGATTCATATATTTAGGTGCTCTGATAGTGGGTGCATAAATATTTATGATTGTTATATCTTCCTTCTTAATTGACCCTTTAATTGTTATATAATGACCTCCTTTGACTCTTGATTTAAAGTCTGTGTCTTCTGATATAAGTATTTCCATATCTGCTCTCTTTTGGTTATAATTTGCTTGGAATATCTTTCTTCACCCCTTCTCTTTCAGCCTATATGTGCCACTAAATCTAAAGTGAGTCTCTTGTGGGCAGCATATCTGTGGGACATGTTTTCTTAATTCGTTCAGCCACTTTGCCTTTTCATTAGAGAGATTAATCCATTTATATTTAAAGCATTATCCATTCATAAGGACTTACTATTGCCAGGTTAATTGTTTTCTGCCTGTTTTTTGGTTTTTTATTCCTTTTTTCCCTTTCTTGCTGTCTTCCTTAGTTATTTGTGATTTTCTTACAGTCATTTACTTTGACCTTTTTTTCCTGTTATCTTTTGTATGTCCATTATGGGTTTTTTTTCTTTGTGTTTAGTTGACGCTTACATAAAGTATCTTGTAGTCATAACCATGTTTCACCTAACTACTAAGTTCTGCTCGTTTCTTTTGTGTCTCGGGGTGGTTCACAGACTGGCAGCCTTAACATTTCCCAGGAACCTGATAGGAATCCAAATTTTCAGTTAGAAGCCCAGATCTACTAAATCAGAATAGGGGGATTGTGAAGCCTTAGTATCTATATTTCAACAAGCTCTCCAGGTGATTCTTATGCACAGTTTGAGAATTATTATGTTTATCAATAATTATTTTAACAGTATGCCATGATGCTTCACCTGAGTGGCTTATTCGATTCACATTTGCTCTTTCTGCCTACAGTTTTCTCTCTTAGTTTTTTTCCTCCCTTATTCTCCCTCAAACTCCTCTTGGTTAAAGCCTACTCATCTTTCAAGATACAGACCTTGCTATATTTCCATTAGGAAGCTTTCCTGGTCTCACCCACATAGAAATATGCACTTCCTCCTTTTCAGACCTTTTCATCAACTGCATAAATTTCTCATAAAACTCCTAAGCATTTTTGTGTACCATTTGCTCATTTATCTTTCTTGGAAGGACATTGCCTCACTCCTTGTGGTGTCTCTTTTGTTTGTTAGAGTGTCAGACAAATTTTAAGTGTTGAGTAATTGTTACTTTACCTAATTAATAGGAAAAAATTCATTTCATAAACTGGTAAATTTTGTTAAGTTTTTATCTCATGGACATAATAATGTAGTAGGCAGTAAACCAACTTATTTTTGTTTCTATTCAGTATTTCAACCATCAAAAAAACTGGAGTAAAATATTTTCAAGGTTATGAAATAATCTCTGAAGTATTATAACTTATGGCATCATGGCAGAGCAGCTAAAATGGGAGGTGAAAGTACAATTAAATAGGGAACATGATTTTTAATAGGCAGATATTTAAGCCTCATTCAAGTCTCCATGTGAGTCCACAAAGCTGCCCATGCCCATCTGTTGTCTTCTTTATTCAATCACTATCAATGGATGCCAAGGAGGAGTTACTACTTCTATATGAATCTTAGCACAAAGGCTTCAGATAATTAAAAATGATAGAACTGGGACAGACTGTTAAACATAAACAGAAGGGTAAAAAGACATCTGGCATACTTAACAGTGAATAAACCAGGTTTAACTAACCTGAGTACAAAGCACATTGAAACATCGTGACAAACTGAAAAACTTCTGTTGAAAGATATTTCTGCTGATATATAACTTAAAATATTTCCCTTCAATTGTATTTTTATTAATTGGGACATTTCCATAAAATGGGGTATTTGGCTTTTAGATTTCATCTGCTCTCACTGTTTATTTCTCAGTTGAAGGTATAATCCTTTGTGACATTGAAATTGGCTTATGTGGAGCTGATTATGATGTACATTCAGAGAATTGTGACTTCAAGGTGAGAAATGAGCAGCAGGAACAGATGAACTCTAAGCAATAGAGAGACTATTTTCATGCAAATATCCCCACAGTGACAGAAAGATGAGAAGGGAGAATTACAGAACACAGAGGGCTTACAAGAATATTATTTCATAATATTGAATGATTTTTCTATTTTTTATGGTGATGAATCAGAGGGTGTTTAGAAATATATTCATATGTCTCTATAAATACCATTAAACAAGTTCTCCAAGATTAATTATGTTCGCTTGTTTCTATTACTAAGTCAAATACACTATCAGCAGGCAGGCTTGTTCAGGTAGTTTTTGAAAATCAGAGCTAGAAGCAGTTGTGCAGTTTACGCTTTTAGAATCCAGGAGGCAAATTCATTCAGTAAATTGAGAACTTGATATATAGTTTGATGAGATGTATTTGTGTTTGGCTGCTTTATACAACAAACTGTTTTTTAAAAAAGGAAAAAGGGAAATGGAAGGCATAGTTGTCTGGATTATATATAGATGTATGCCCTCTCCAAATTATAAAAAATTGAGATAATTAACAGTCTCTGTAGACTAAACCTTAATAGTGTCCTCAAATCTACTTTAACTCTTGTCATTTGTCAATTATTAAGTGGGGATATAATGGAAGTCAGGTTATTGTTATACCTACCATATACTATTTCCTGTGCTTCTAAAGTATCAAGAAGTCATGAGATCATGCTGTAGGATAAAAACATAAAACCTTATAATTTCCAACAGGGCAATGTTTAGTTTGTAAATTGGTTCTTTATAGTTGGACGTCATTGACTTAAATAATAATTTGGAGCTTAAATTTTGTGAGTAAAGATGGAATCATATCATTCACTCCTGGCCATACTGAATTCCTTTCAATTAAAGTTAAAGATGAGACTCAGATATTAATCATAGAGCAAATGACACAATGCTGGAGCATGGCTAAGAGCTAGAATCTAGAGACAATGAGAAAAGTCAAATCCAGGCTCTGCTATTTGATGAAGAAAGTTTCACTGTCAGACCATCAAATATACTGTGCACAACAGGAGGATGGCAGTGGGAGTCATCACTCCCTCCTTGTTTCTGTTACTCTCATTCTAATTCTCTCTCTCTTCCTCTTGCTTTTGCTTTCAGTCTTTCTGTCTCTTCTTTATTGGTAAACTTTTTGTTTGACACAGACTCTTCTATATTCTCATGGAAGATTTATATGTATATATGTATATATGTTTTACATTTTGACTTCTATCCCTGTTGACTACAAAGTATTATCATATCCTAAAGTGATAGATATGTTGCTACCAATCAATGTTAGAAAAGGTTTATCTCAGTTTATTCCTATAAATAATCTTAAGACTCTCTTCCATCATGAGCAGTATGAAGTATATTTGCCTACATGTAGTATATCCAAAACATGTCTTCTACCTAAAATATTTTCAATGTTTTTCATTTCCACTATTAATCATTATAACTGCTTACCAAATTTTAACTTTCTTTTTATTTGAGTGTTTATATGATTCTAGTTCTTTCTGTTTTATATCATTTTGCAGTTTGTTAGAAATTTATAGAGTACCTACACTTGGTAAGACCCTGATTGGACTCTACATATTCAGTTGTAAACAATAGAGACGTGTTTCCCTACCTTACAGGTCAGTGGAGAAGGTAGAGTTAAACAAGGAACATGAGTGCAACCACTATAAAATTAATTAAGTGCCATTAAGGAAAAGTAAACAGATAATAAAAGAAGACAGTGAAAATGTGTGTGATTAGCAAGGAAACATCCTTCTGTGAAAGTGATATGTTAGCAGATTCTAGAAGGAGTCAGATGGAGAAGTCAGTTGGGAGATTTTTCAGAAGAATATTTGATGAAGAGGAAGCAGCAGATACAAAAATCTTAAGTGGGAGAGACCTTAACCATTTTTTTTTTTGTAAAATGAGATTAACATTTTAGGATACTAATGGTAAAGGGATATGTAGAAAAGTATGAAGTTAGAAAGTTATTGCAAAAAAAAAAAAACAACTGTCTCTCTTGTCCCCTCCTGGCCTGAGCCAGGAGCTCTGTCCTCTTGCTTTACCTCTAAATAAAAATCTCTGCCTTGCAAAAAAAAAAAGAAAGTTATACAAGATCCAGACAAAATAAGATACTATAATTGATGCTATGAGTGCATTTGAAAGCTATGTAAATGGATTAGGAAGAGAATTAAGCAAGAAAAGTTTAGCTGGCTTCAAAGGAAAGGAATAGTGTGAAGATATTCTTGTAGGAGGTGCCACTTAAGCTGGATTCCATGTTAAACAGTGATTCCTTTGAGAAATCACATTATCTTCCTTAGGTAGACCTTAGGTAGAGTATTACTTTATTGTTTACATAACCTTGATGTCACTGTATCTTTAAAGAATAGCGTGTGACTCAGGGCAAAAATGATTTTGGTCCTGGCAATGCTTACAAAACACTAAATAGACCCAAACCATCATGAGTCTCTGTCCCATGACTACCAGTTCCTCTCCCTCCTCCACAGGAGAAACCCTCATCTCCATAGGTGCTTTCAGTTTAGGGAATATGTGTTTTCACCTTGCTAGTTGCAACAATATAGTTTTTTGTTAACTCTTGTCTGTGTTCTAGCTGCAAAAAAGAAGCTTATACATAAAACAGCATAAATACAGAGAAAAGAATACCAGAACATTCCTCACATTTTAGGTCCATTTTTTTTAATGCAAAGATTGAAGATCAATTTATATTCTTATTTTCTCAGAGTTTAAAAGTCATATGAACTCACATAAATAGAATTGAATGGGTGCTTTAGCAGCTACAAAATAAACTAAGCAACTGTGATAAAGAGATGCTAAAATATAAAGTTCAAAAAGAGAAATAAGTGGGATTTTTGTTTGATTGTTTTCCCTCTCATATGAGCTCTCAAGGGTGAGAGTCAGCTCTGCCCTGTGGGGTTGTCGAGGCACTCAGGTTCCTTCTCTTTTGCCTCGCCATTCTTTTGGGTGTTTTCCTCACCCAAAGAGTCAGGATGGACTTAGTAGGGTCACACCCACACACAGCCCATTAGAAGAGAAGAAGAGAAGGGGAAACGAACACCTGATCATTTAAAAGGCGAATCTCAGAAGTTGCACATTACACTTCTCTTCACATACTGATGGCAAAACTAGGTAGCTGGTCATAGGCAGGTGACAGGGGAGGTTTGGACATGTAGTTTAACTGGGTAGTCCTGAGCCCATCCAACACTTGGGAAGTGCAAATCACTAAGTGCAAGAAGGGATGAATTATATTAAGAAAAACTTGTCTCCGATACAAGTAGTATTTTTAAGACTCATGATCACTATCATGATCTTTCATAATTGACATTCAAAATACCACCTGTTCTTCAATTATGATACATATAATCTCAGTCTTTCATACAGATACTATGCATCAAACTGAAAAATTGTTGATGTTTTCCTTGAACCTCCATCTATCATCTGGTCTAGGAAACATTGTTTGGAGAAATTCACTCTTCTCTGCTTGTTCCTCCACACAGCACAAAACCATATAAACACAGTTTATACTTGTGTATTTATTTACTAATTTTTATTCTGCAAATATTTAATAGGCACTTATTACACATGGTGTGCATGGTAAATTCCAAATACACCCTGGAGTTCAAAATACATGTGCTCTGTCCCCTCATGAAGCCTGTAGACCAGTGGAGAAGAGAGACATTGAAAATACTCAAGTAAGTGACATGAGGGTGGCAAAGAGTGCTACCGAGTGCATAATAGGGAAGGTTTGTCCCATGGAGGACTTGTGGTGAGGATTCTCTAAGGAACTGATGATGAAAGGATGATGTGCTGGTGCAAGTCAGGGCTTCCTCAGTGAAGGAGGAGGTGGTAGTGGATGAGGCGGCTCCAGGAAGAGGCCCCGCTGTGGCCATGCACAGGACGCTGGGCTGGGCAGAGCTGGAGGGAGATGAGTGAGAAAGGGGCATGGGGCACACGAGTATGAGATAAGCCAAGAGCCAGGTGGGAATTGTCCGGCTGCAACTTTGAGACCACAGCGAGGGTTTTGTTTATCATCAGAACAGTGCACTGCTATTGAGGTGATTAAGCAGATGAAAAAAGTGGTCTGATTTCCACTTCAGAAAGATCCTTCAGATGGCAGTGTGGAGCATGATGTCTTGGGGATCAAACAGCATGAATATTTGTTCTCTTCCAGTAGCCCAGGTAATTGTTGACTACTAATGGATATATCATTCTCTAAGTACTATGATACATCTCTGGAAGTTTTAAATATATTTTTGAAGAAAAAGTACAGATGTGTTATGCATTTTATAACCAACCTAATCTCAAAACAACTTAAGCAACTCTACCTTATAGTATGGTATTTCTTTCATTTTTATATACCCAAAAATGTGTATGTGCTTAGACATCAGACATTTAAGATAATTTTCTAATGTTTTCATGAAGTAAGGCATATAATAGACTTGAATTTGGAGATAGGTATTTAACTAAAGAAAGATTTTTCTTTGATCAATAACATTATTTAAATTGGAAACAAAGGAACATTCAAATGGAAATTATGCATGAATATTTTGTATAGATGAATATGAGTATTAAAATAAATTTGAATGTATTATTAATCTGACTGTATATAAGAGGCCTCAGGTATGATTAAAATATATTTTTAGTTATGGATAAAAGAAAACAAAAGGGAAGCATTAAAGAGTTTAATTTGTTTCATCAAAAAACCACCCACTACAACTCATAAATTCAAATATATTTAGATTCTACATGAAAAGATGTGATGTCTAAAAGCACCAGTCAAGAAATGATAGTTCCCTGTTTATTTTTATTTATCTGACATGACTTTTTAATCATATTTTTTATTTTTCTTTTCTACATGGATTGCTATACAATAAATCAAAAAATAAGAATTTATCTGGATATATTTAAATTAACTAGTAAACATTTAAGTATTGTCCTTTGGCAGAAATCTCAAGACTTGTTTTATGTTAACTGCTTAACCTCAAACAAAGGGATAGCAGAATTTAAGGAGTAGAAAGAAGGTGGGCACAGTAGGGAATCTGTTATAAGAAAAGGTTTAAGAGTGAATGAATGAGGGAGTCAGGGTGTTATTTTTGTACTTGGCCAATGTCTTCCTTTCTCATGACACATTTTTTTTCTCCTTAAAGTGCACATTTCATGATTTCTTGCTTTTTATTCTAATAAAAACAGTTTCTCTGAATGTAGTTGAAATTAATTAGATCTTATCTAAAAATTTAAAAATGCTAATAAAAGTAAATGAGGAAAGAACAGTAGGCTTCACACTCTGGCTTCAACATTAATGAATATTTGATCTATTTATTGCAATCAAAATATAACTTTGGAACTGATTATAATCACTTTGACTTGGATAGTCTTGGTAGAAAAATAATTTTCGTTAAGTATCAAGAGACAAACCACAGTGGCTATATCACATTGAGGTTCTAATTTAGCTGAGAAGAAAAAAAAGAATGTCTGTATTTTATGCATTCAGTCAATAACATTGCTCTTCCTCTATACACAAAGCATTGTGCTTGTCAGAAAGTTAAAATGGAAAACCTTGCAGCTTCTGGAGAGTTCAGACCTGGCTCTGAAACCATGCTCTATGTGCTGATTAATTTTATGTGTCAGCTTGGACATAGCACTCAACCATTTGGTCAAACACCAGTCTAAATGTTGCTGTGAAGGTATTTTTTAGTTGAGGGTAACATTAAAATAAGTAGCCTTTGAGTAAAGCAGATTACTCTCCATAATGCGGATGGGTCTTGTCCAATCAGTTCAGTGTATTAAAATAAAGGAGACTGAGGTCACCTAAAGAAAAGGTAATTCTGCTCCTAGGTTACCTTCAGACTTAAGATACAACATCATCTGTTCCCTGAGTCTTCAGCCTCTTGACTTCAAGTTTTGGACTTGCCAGCCTCCACATTTATGCCATGTGGTCCACAATGGTGTGTTCAACAATCTGTGATGATGATGATGATGAAATAAGATGCAATTAGAATAAAATGGTTTAAATAACTGTGTGCAATTATTTTTATTTGAAAATTCTGCTGCTGATATCATTTAATCTGTTCATTTACAGTACAGGTATAACTAAGGAGGTTTACATTGTTTCACACAATTCTTGATTCATTTGACACTAAATGATTATTTTTGTTCTCAGAAGCAAGAAAACTGTACCATAAAGACACTACTTTAAGCTGGCTTCCATGGTGTCATGAGGAACAAGTTCTTTAAATGACCCAGCCTCAGTGATGGAGAGACTGTTACGTTTAGAGAGCACATCATGACTTAGGATGGAAATGGTAGAATGATGTTAAAGCTATCTTATCAAAACTGAAGGAGCATTTCTCTATCCATTTATCTATTGATGGATATTTAAGTCCCTACATGCAATCTAATATTATTCAGCATTAAAAAAACAAGGAAATCCTGCTATACAGGATGAACCTGGAGGACATTGTGGTAAGTGAAATACGCCCATCACAGAAAGAAAACTACTGCATGATTGCATTTACATGAGGAATCTAAAATAGCTAAGCTCTTAGAAACAGAGGATAGAATAGTATTGTGGACTAGGGAGAGAGTCGCTGATCAATAAGTATAAAGTTTCAGTTATGCAAAGTAAATAAGTTCTAGAAATCTGTTGTACAACATAGTGCTTATAATTAACAATTCAATACTGTACATTTAAAACTTTAAGAGGGTAGATCTCATGTTAGGTGTTGTTACAACAATAACAAACAAAATGGGCAAGAGGAAACTTTTGGAGGTGATGACATTACCTTGATTGTAGTGACAGTTTCACATCTGTAGGCATATCTCAAAACTCATCAAATTGTATACATTAAATATGCCCAGTTTTTGGTACATCAATTTTACCTCAATAAAGCTGTTTTGTTTTGTTTTGTTTTTTAAATAAGTGAAGGAGAACACAGCCTTCTTGAAGAAGAGACTTGAAGGCCAACATGCAATAAATTGTGATGGAAGTAGAACAGCTGAAAAGGGAGACCAGGGTCAACAAACAATAACAGTGAGAAAGCAAATGTTATTTCAGCCCGAGAGAACTGATATGCTCTGCCACTCACTACTAGCTTGACCTCAGAAGGCACTCCTCCTGCCCTGCATACTTGACTTATTTCTCTTATCTGCAAAGGAAAATAATACCAATCTTACAAAGCTGTTGTATCTATTGATTATTAATATTAAATATAAATATAAAGGTTCTGTTTATATTGTTCACCTCCATATTCAAAGAGCAGAGAACTATTCTTGGAACTGTGGGTCTCTATAAGATTTATTTCTAATGAATGGATACCAGAAGTCTAGCAAACTCAATTCCTCATAGCAGGTGATGAGGTTGTGGTACTTTTTCTACAACTGTTAGTTCTAATCAGTGTGATTAAAGGTGGGGAAAGTAAAAACAGCTTTGTTAGAAGACAGGTTACCTGGGAACAATTCCAAATGGTACACAATATTAAATAACAAAATCAGTAGTTCACTCACTGAAATGTTGTGTAGAAAACAAGATCAATGGGATTTAGAATAGATGGAAAGGCCATTATGCAAAAGGTGAGGCTTCTTAAGGTCTTTAAGGATGGACATCATTTGGAAAGAGGCAGCAATTTAGTGAAACGTTTTTATTGTTAAAAGTAAGAGAAGCAGAGCCAAGGAAAAGATGGCAGAGTGAGTAGGGTGGCAAAAATCTCCTTCCAAAACCATATATATTTTGAAAATACAGCAAATACAACTATTCCTAAAAGAGTGACCAGAAGATACAGTACACCAGCCAGGCTACATCTGCGAGAATCTAACATCTCACAGAAAAGGGTGAGATACAGAGCCGTGACCTGGCCCCGAGCATTCCCCTGACCCCAGCTCACCAGCGGGAGGAAAAGAATCAGAGTGGGGAGGGCCTGGAAGCACAGATCGCTAAATAACCAGCCCTAGTAGTCTGCCTCAGGAACACGGACACACATAGTGTGGTGCTCTGGATATTTGAGGAGTGGAAAAGCAAAATACAAAACAAAGATTGTGAATAGGTTCCCACTGCCAGCTTCCCTGGGACAAAAGGAAAGCAGGAACTTTAAAAGCCTTAAAGGGACAAGGGCTTAACAGGTATACAAAATCGTCCTAGCATACTCAGCCCAGCAGGCTGGGAACTTAAGGAAACTTCAGGCACCCTAACCCCTTGGTTGGCAACAAAGCCTGCTGTTCCTTCCTCCTCACTGGCCCTGCAGGCAAACTGGCTGACTCGCCATTGCTGTGGAAGACAGCCAAGGAGCAGCCCCATCTACAGCAACCACACAGCTTAACATAGGGGCTTCTCCCTGCACGTGGCTGACTGGCCCAGACCCAGAGTCTGCTCTCTGCACATGGTTGACTGGCACAGACAGTGGAGACAGGCACAGAGTCCAGAAGGCATGAAGGGGCTCTGTTCTCACAGCAGAACACACGCTTCTTGCCTGCAATCCCTGCTAGTGCCCTAGGCCATTCCAAGGGCTATCGCTGCCCATGACAGCTCAGTGGGTTAACCCAGAGGCTGCTCCCTGTGTGTAGTTAACCAGCAAAGACAGCAGAGACAGGCAAGGTGACTAGCAAGAAGAAATGGACTTTGTTCTCCAAGATGACACATGCACCACTCGCTGGCGACAACTCCATCGCCATGAAAAGGGAGAAGAACTTTGTTCAGTCCAAAATCTCTCAAACACCAGAGAGAGGGCATGGTGGAACTGATACCACAAATCTTCCTGAAAAAGAATTCAAAATAAAAGTCATAAGCATGCTGATGGAGCTACACAGAAATATTCAAGAGCTAAGGGATGAATTCAGGAGGGAGATAACAGAAATGAAGCAAACAATGGAAGGATTTAAGAGCAGACTGGACAAGGTGGAAGAGAATGTTAATGGAATAGAAATTAGAGAACAGGAATACAGAGAAGCTGAGGCAGACAGAGAGTTAAAAGGATCTCTAGGAATGAAAGAATATTAAGAGAACTGTGTGATCAATCCAAACAGAACAATATTCACATTATAGGCTACCAGAAGAAGAAGAGAGAGAAAAAGGGATAGAAAATATCTTTGAACAAATAATTGCTGATAACTTCCCCAAACTGGGGAAGGAAATAGTCTCTCAGACCATGGAAGTCCACAGATCTCCCAACACAAGGAACCCAAGGAGGACAACACTGAGACATACAGTAATTAAAATGGCAAAGATCAAAGACAAGGATAAACTATTAAAAGCAGCCAGAGAGAGAAAAAAGATCACCTACAAAGGAAAACCCATCAGGCTAACATCAGACTTCTCAGCAGAAATCTTACAGCCCAGAAGGGAATGGCATGGTATGTATATTCAATGCAGTGAAACAGAAGGGCCTCAAACCAAGAATACTGTATATAGTAAGATTACCATTTATATTTGAAGGATGGATTAAACAATTCCCAAATAAGCAAAAGTTAAGGGAATTTACCTACCACAAACCATCTCTACAATGTATTTTAAAGGGACTGATCTAGATGAAAGTATGCCTAAGGTTTAATAGCTGTCACCAGAGAAAATAAAACCACAGCAATGAAAGTAGAATAACCAAGTACCAATTAAATATAAAATAAAATCAGTTATCCACAAAATCAGTCAATGGAGTACAGAACAAAACACCTAAAATAGAAGGAGTGGAGGAGGAAGAAAAAGAAGGAAAAGAAATAATCATCAGACTGTGTTTATAATAGTGAAATAAGTGAGTTCAGTTAGATGGTTAGATAGTAAAGAAGCTGCTCTTGAACCTTTAGTAACCATGAATCCAAAGCCTGCAATGGGAATAAGTACATATCTATCGATAATCACCCTAAATGTAAATGGACTGAATGCACCAATTAAAAGACACAGAGTAATAGAATGGATAAAAAAGAAAGAACCATCTACATGCTGCCTACAAGAGAATCACTTCAAACCCAAAGACATACACAGACTAAAAGTGAAGGGATGGAAAAAGATAATTCATGCAAACAATAGGGAGAAAAAAGCATGTGTTGCAGTACGTGTATCAGACAAAATAGACTTCAAAACAAAGAAAGTAACGAGAGACAAAGAAACACATTACATAATGACAAAGGGGAAAATCCAACAAGAGGATATAACCATTAGAAATATCTATGCACCCAAAATAGGAGCACCTACATATGTGAAACAAGTACTAACAGAATTAAAGGATGAAATAGAATGCAGTGCATTCATTTTAGCAGATTTCAACAAACCAGTCATTCCAAAGGATAGATCAACCAGACAGAAAATAAGGACACAGAGACACTGAACAACGCATTAGAACAGATGAACCGAACAGACATCTATAGAACATACCAGCCCAAAGCAGGAGGATATGCATTCTTCTCAAGTGCACATGGAATAGTCTCCAGAATAGACCACATTGTAGGTGACAAAAAGAGCCTCAGTAAATTCAGATAAATTCAAATTGTACCAACCACCTCATCATATCACAAAGGTATAAAACTAGAAATAAATTGTACAAAGAAAACAGAAAGACTCACAAACACATGGAGGTTTCACAACATGTTTCTAAATAATCAGTGGATCAATGACCAAATTAAAACAGAGACCAAGCAATATATGGAAACTAATAAAAATAACAGCACAATGCCACAACTTCTGTGGGATGCAGTGAAGGCAGTTCTAAGAGGAAAGTATATAGCAATCCAGGACTATTTAAAGAAGGAAGAACATTCCCAAATGAATAGTCTAAAGTCACAATTATTGAAACTGGAAAAAGAAGAACAAATGAGGACCAAAGTCAGCAGAAGGAGGGACATAATAAATATCACAGAAGAAAGAAATAAAATTAAGAAGAATAAAACAATAGAAAAAATTAATGAAAGCAAGAGCTGGTTCTTTGAGAAAATAAATGAAATACATAAACCCTAGCAGACTTATTATAAAAAAAGATAATCTACACACATAAACAGAATTAGAAATGAGAAAGGAAAAATCACTATGGACACCACAGAAATACAAAGAATTATTATAGAATATGAAAAACCATATACTAACAAGCTGGAAAACCTAGGAGAAATGGACAACTTCTTAGAAAAATACAACCTTCCAAGACTGACCCAGGTAGAAACAGAAAATCTAAACAGACCAATTACTAGCAATGAAATTGAATTGGTAATAAAAATACTACCCAAGAACAAAACCCACGGACCAGATGGATTTGTCACTGCATTTTATCAGACATTTAGAGGAGACATAATACTCATTTTCCTTAAAGTTTTCCAAAAAATAGAAGGGGAAGAAATACTACCAAACTCATTCTATGAAGCTGGCAGCACTCTAATACCAAAACCAGGCAAAGACACCACAAAAAAGAAAACTACAGAGCAGTATCCCTGATGAGCACACATGCAAAAATGCTCAACAAAATATTAGCAAAACCCCACATTATAATGTGGGGGAGGGCACAGAGAAGACAAGTAGTGAGTCTACAACATCTTACTATGCTGATGGACAATGACTGCAATGGAGAAAGTGGGGGGAAGTTAGTGATGGGGGGAGTCTAGTAAACATAATGTTCATCATGTAATTGTAGAGAAATGATACCAAAAAAAAAAAGTCTGAAAAGAATGTGGTAAAATGTTACCATTTAAAAATCTATGTGTTAAGTAAAAACATATATATATATATATATATATATATATATATATATACATATATATATATATTAGCAAACCAAATTCAAAGATACATCAAGAGGATCATACACCATGACCAAGTGGGATTCATCTCAGGGATGCAAGGATGGTACAACATTTGAAAATCCATCAACATTATCCACTACCTCAACAAAAAGGACAAAAACCACATGATCGACTCCATAGATGCAGAAAAAGCATTTGACAAAATTCAACATCCATTCGTGATAAACCCTCTCAACAAAATGCGTAGAGAGGTCAAGTACCTCAACATAATAAAGGCCATATATGATAAACCCACAACCAACATCATACTTAACAGCAAGAAGCTGAAAGCTTTTCTTCTAAGATCAGGAACATGACAAGGATGCTCACTCTCCCTGCTTTTATTCAACATAGGACTGGAGGTCTTAGCCACTGCAATCTGTCAACACAAAGAAATAAAAGGCATCCAGATTATCAAGGAAGAAGTTAAACTGTCTCTGTTTGCAGATGATGTGATATTGTACACTAAAAAACCTAAAGAATTCACTCCAAAACTACTAGATCTAATATCTGAATTCAGCAAAGTTGCAGGATACAAAATTAATACACTGAAATCTGTTGCATTCCTATACACTAATGATGAACTAGCAGAAAGAGAAATCAGGAAAATAATTCCATTCACAACTGCATCAAAAAGAATAAAATACCTAGGAATAAACCTAACCAAGGGTGTGAAAGACTTATACCCTGAAAACTACAAGACACTCTTAAGAGAAATTAAAGAGGACACTAACATGGAAATTCATCCCACGGTCTTGCCTAGGAAGAAATAATATTGTGAAAATGGCCATCCTGCCTAAAGCAATATATAGATTCAATGCAATCCCTATCAAAATACCAACAGCATTCTTCAACAAACTGGAACAAATAGTTCTGAAATACATATGGAACCATAAAAGACCCCAAATAGCCAAAGCAATCCTGAGAAGGAAGAATAAAACTGGGGAGATCTCGCTTCCCAATTTCAAACTCTACTACAGAGCCACAGTAATCAAGACAATTTGGTACTGGCACAAGAACAGACCCATAGACCAGTGGAACAGAATAGAGACTCCAGATATTAACCCAAGCAAATATGGTCAATTAATATACAATAAAGGAACATGGATATACAAATGGATATAAGAGGAAATGACTCCCTCTTTAACAGCTGGTGTTGGCAAAACTGGACAGGTACATGTAAGAGAATGAAACTGGACTATTGTCTAACTCCATACACAAAAGTAAACTCAAAATGGATCAAAGATATTAATGTAAGTCATAAAACCATAAAACTCTTAGAAAAAAACATAGGCAAAACTCTCTTGAATATAAACGTGAGCAACTTCTTTATGAACATATCTCCATGGTGAAGGGAAACAAAAGCAAAAATGAGTAAGTGGGACTATATCAAACTAAAAAGCTTCTATACAGCAATGGTCACCATCAGCAGAACAAAAAGGCATCTGACAGTATGGGAGAATATATTCATAAATAATATATCCTATAAGGGGTTGACATCCAAAATATACAAAGAGCTCACACACCTCAACAAACAAAAAGCAAATAATGCAATTAAAAAATGGGCAGAGGATCTGAACAGACACTTCTCCAAAGAAGAAATTCAGAAGGCCAACAGGCACATAAAAAGATGCTCCACATTGCTAAGCATCAGGTAAATGCAAATTAAAACCACAATGAGACATCACCTCACACCAGTCAGGATGGCCAACATCCAAAAGACAAACAACAACATGTTGGTGATGATGTGGAGAAAGGGGAACCCTCTGGTAGGAATGTAAATTAGTTCAAGCATTGTGGAAAGCAGTATTGAGTTTCCTCAAAAAACTCAAAACAGAAATACCATTTGACCCAGGAATTCCACTTCTAGGAATTTACCCAAAGAATGCAAGAGCCCAGTTTGAAAAAGACAGATGAACCCCTATGTTTATCGCAGCACTGTTTACAATAGCCAAGAAATGGAAGCAACCTAAATGTCCATCAGTAGATGAATGGATAAAGAGGATGTGGTACATATACACAATGGAATATTATTCAGCCATAAGAAAACAAATCCTACCATTTGCAACAACATGGATGGAGCTAGACGGTATTATGCTCACTGAAATAAGCCAGGTGGAAAAAGACAACTATCAGATGATTTCACTCATCTGTGGAAGTATAAGAACAAAGCAAAAACTGAAGGAACAAAACAGCAGGAGACTCACAGAACCCAAGAATGGACTAACAATTACCAAATGGAAAGGGACTGGGGAGGATGAGTGGGAAGGGAGGGATAAGGGGAATAAGGGGCATTACGATTAGCACACGTCATGTAGGGTGGGCCACAGCGAAGGCAGTACAGACAGAAAAGACAAGTAGTGATTCTACAGCATCTTACTACACTGATGGGCAGTGACTGTAATGGGGTATGTGGTGGGGACTTGATAATGGGTGGAATCTAGTAACCACAAAGTTGTTCATGTAATTGTTTATTAATGATGCCAAAAAAATTAACAAAAAATTAAAGAGAAGCATCATAAATGCATTCTCTTCAAATTGGCAAACTGTCATAATTGTTATATACCTTGTTAATTAAACTCACCTGAAACAACCTTCATTGGCATTTTCATTCTTTAACACTAGTGTCACCAATGAAAGTGCTTTATAGGAAAATGACTGCCACTGGCAGCAAGGAAAAAATTCAAATTGTTTAAAACTTTATGCCAAACCTTTTGTAGTTATGAAAGATCAAAAGACTTTTCATTGAACATGTCAGAGTCACAGTAATTCTACTTGTGTCCTGTCAGGCTGTCACACTTTAAATACTGGAAGGTATTTGCTTTAGTAATATAATGTCGTTTCTTTGAACTATCTGCACACTGAGTAAGTTATCTGTGGAATATCTATGTTTATAATTTTTCAAATTAGCTATGTTTCATTCCCTTAAAATCCTTCAAAACTTGAAGTTTTAGATCTCTGTCATTCTTATTAGTATAAGTTTACAGGGAATGTAGAAAAGGGTCATATGATTTATTTCCATACATATGAAAGTTCTAAACCCAAATTTCTTTAGCATGCAAGTGACTATAAGCAGTTCTTATAGACTATGTGTTATTTTAATCTAGTAATGTTTCGACATGATCCTTGAGTTTCTCTCATAACAGGGCAGTTGAAAGTATTGAGATAAATCCTAAAATGATTTTCTAGTCATAATATTTTCAGGACCAAAATCTTATGAGTCTCTTTCTGATTTGGCTTTTCAGATATTTTTAGTATTAACCAGAAATATTACATAATTTCTCACAAATATTTTCTGCCTTTTCTGAGGTCCTATAATTCTTCTCTACCTGACTGTTAGTTTTGGTATTATGACTGATTTAGACAGTGAAATGTAGTTTAAGTATCAGTTCTCTTTTCCTCTACTTTAACAATTAGCAATTCCAGGACACAACTTCTTCCATTAGCCTAATTTCCAAAAGCAGTCAATGTAAAATAGATCCACAGTTAACCCATGATAGTCACGTAGAATTTGTGAGAAATGAACTTTTCTCTGAGATTTGAGGGTCTGTTATCACTACCACATATAGTATGCTATTATGATACATCAATCCAAATTTTTCATTATGGATTTATTCATTCAAAACATAAATCTTTTGAATACTACATCATATCAAACACTGTCCTAGATGAATGAAGGAAGATATTTCCTGCAATGGTAGAACTCAGTCTGGAATGATCATATATCATGATGATGTTTATCTATTGCTCTCTTTCCCTTTCTTTTTCACTCTCTTTCTTTAAAAAGATGTTCAGTATGCTGACTATCACAGCCTCAGGCATAACTCTCTCTATCAAATTGTAAAAGTAGCGATGTCTGAACACTAAGGATGAAAGGAGTTTGAAAAATGGAATAGCAGAAAAAGAATAAGGTAGGAAGGAAAGTGCTATTTTAGTCCATACAGAGGCCTCAGATGTTATTATATGAATCTCTGTGAGGACTGATCAAGGCACATGAAGCTGGAGCTCTGTTTATCTTTTATTTGTCTCTCTTTCTACAGAGTGTCAAATTGTCCATGGGTTATTTTATTTTATGTGGTACCTGAGGACTCAGCATTGAACTTCTTTATTCTTAGGTTTAGGATTAACAGTATTTTGTAACTCTCAATAGCTTTAAAAAAAATCCCTATAAATACAGAGGTTGAATTGTGCAGCAAATTATTGTCCAGGGATACTCTGCAGTATCATAACAATACATCTCATTGTAAGTGCAAATACCTTTCTTATGGCTTGACTCCTAAATTTATATACATGATTTTTTTATGTTATATAAAATCTATATATTATGTCTATACAATATCTATAGTTCTTCCTCAATCCATGATGGCGTTAGAACCCAATAAGCCCATTGTAAATTGAAAATAACATAAATTGAAAATGCATTTAATACACCTGGCCTATAGGACATTATAGCTTAGCCTAGCCCATATTAAATACTCTCAGAACATTTAATTAGCCTGCAAGTGGGCCAAATCATCTAACACAAAGCCTATTTTCTAATAAAGTACTGAATATCTCCTGTAATTGATTGAGTAGAATTCTGAAGGTGTAAACAGAATGGTTGTAAGTGTAGGGGTTGTTTACCCTTGTAATTGTGTGGCTGACTGGGAGCTGAGGCTCACTAGCTCAAGGAAAAATCAAAATTTAATATTTGAAGTATGGTTTTTACTGAATGGATATCACCTTCACACCATCATAAAGTCAAAATATTGTAAGTCAAATCATTGTAAGTTGGGGACCGTGAATATATATAGTAGAGATATGCACCTTATTATGTATTATACATCTATCTTTTTAACTATCATCTGTCCAACTATCTATTTTTAAGTAGATTTTGTCTACCTTTTCAAACATATTTATTTTTAATTTTGATTTTCTCAAACATTTTGAGATCCTGACAAATAAATACATCTGAAAAGGATAAAGTATAAGCTTAATTTTTTCTAAATTTTTCCAACATGAGTAAATAAAAATCAGCCCTGTTGAGAATGATCATTATGTTTTAATGATTATTAATGATCATTAATTTAATGATTATTAAAACATAAACATCTTCTCTCACAGGACATAGTAAAGGCCATAATGTAGGTGCAAGCTTTATTAATCACCTCCTATTGAACAATGATTCCTTACCAATGACACCTCTTGCCCTGACTTAATCCTCCTTCCTTCTGCATAGAAATTATCAAAACATCAAAATAACACATTTCCCTGCCCTGTGACAGTAACCAATCCAGAACAGGTCCCTACTTCTCTACATTCTCCATAGAATTACTGAAAAGTACACCAAACCCTAGAAGTTCTCCCAACTCCCCCTTACTGAAACATCCCCCTATTTCCCCCAGTGTGTGCCCTCCCTTGCCACAGACAGCTAAGTAAACTGACTTCGCCTGAGTGTAACAGTGTCCCTTTTGATCTGGTTGGTGAATTTCAACAACAGTGATGTAAGGCCCAAAGGAACTCTTACTTAATGGTTAAACACATATACACACACACACTATAGACAGAGATGTTGCCCCGAACGTAAAGAAATCTGTATGCCACAGAGAAAAATATTTGTGTCTTTATGTAGGAAAGCAAACTGAATTTTACTGAGGAAGAACATTTTAGTACCATTCAGATTTAAAATGAATGGAAAATGCTCCTTTGTGTATGTTTCAAAAATCTCTGAAAAGAATCCATTTTCTTTTGGCTGCCTTACAGGATTCGTCATGTTAGGTGCTGAGCCATTTTAAATGATGCTGGGAATACAACCCAGTGGGCACAGAGTACTGAGGTGATCAATCATATTGTATTTACTGCTAAAACAAGTATTTCTGTTGCTTATTCTTTCTTGTTATTTCAACCCCATGGTTCCCAGGCAGAAACAATGATCTGAATGGGAAAGATTCTGAAAATTTTACTGTATGTCAGACATTAATCACTCAATATATATATTCTAATGAAAAATACATAGGACTTATACATTTTCCCCAGGAAGAATGAAAATTTCTGAGTTACTTTGGTTTCCTGGTCAGAATGCTGTGAATGCTTTCTGCTATAGTCACAACTTGAGATTTGTTATTTTAAGGACATAAAGGAAGACTATAAAAAAGATTCATAACCTCAAATTACATTAACTGTACATTAAGGGAGATTCACAAATCCCAGGAAATAATGAAATGTCAGGGTTACAATCATCCCTTTTCAGGTTTAGTGCTCATTCTCCTACGATGTTGCATAAAATGCTATTGCTGTTCACCTTACTATTAGGAAGTACAATTGATTTGCTTGCAATATTTATTAGTGCATTAGTCATGTACATTAGCACCAAACTGGAAACAAATAATGTTTTACTTCCCTAAGTCTGTGGCAAGCCAATGAAAGTAAAAACATAGGTGCTGATATAAATACAAGTGTGACTCACGCTCCTGAAATATCCTTCCCTTACCCAGATTTACCAGAAAAAGTTAGAGATAAACATGCAACAACCATTTCGATCTTTGATGAGTAAGAACAGTTCAGATTGGTCAAGTAAATTTTTGTTCTTTCAGCTTGGTTTCTTTTGTAAAATTATCAACAAAAGGTCACAAAAATAAAACAGAAAGAAACAGTTTGCTTAATATTAATAAATATATAGGCTAAAACCTGAGGCTGTCATTTTGCCAAATATTTATTTTGGCTCAGGTTGCCATCCAAAATTTTGCATGAAATTTGGTTGTTGGTTTAAAAAAAGAGAAAACAAAAATTATGTTCAATCAAATAAAGCAAAGTTTGAAGGCCCAGTGTTATTGCTAACAGTTGGCTCCACTGTGGCCACCTCACCACTGCCACCCTGTCTTGTATCTGGATCTAATTCAAGCCAACTCCAAACAGCTCACTCCATGACCACCTACTTCAATTTCTCTCTTTGATTATTGGGATGTGAAATTTTCCTGTAATAAAAATGAAAATTCGCTTTTCCCATAGGATTTTGGATTTCCTGATTCCTTGGTTCTCATCATTTTAAGTTTTCTCCAGTAGAAACCTTGCCCTTTGTAATCATACTCTATTTCCTCACCTTTCAACAATTTCCCACGTAGCTTAGCCACAGGAGTGCCCAGTCGTCTGTTTTACTGAGAAGATCAGAGCAACCACAAAGAAGAGTTGACACTGTGAGTGCATGGCATTTTAAAGAGTAGTTTTTAAAATTGCAGGGTGGGCTTATATATTTTATATTAGCATCATTTTAATTTTCTCTTCATTTTGATTTAGCATTACAGCCCAATCACAACTGTTTCACAAACAGTTCTAATTTCAATTTTACTATTTGAGAATTCATGATAATCCAAAGTGAGCTGTTCAGTCTAATAAAACTGCCACCACTTACTGAGTGCTTCGTTGTGTACCCTGATACATCTTTTTTTTCACAAAACATTCATAAGATAGGCATCATTATCCCATGTGACATATTGTATGTCTTAAAAATAGCCAGAGCCATACTCTTCTTGGACATGCTTTTTGCAGCATGACTGTGTTGTTCCTCATCAAGTTGTCCAGACTATTCTCCACCCTATAATCTGATCGGGCTCTGTAACTTCTTTAATAAAGAACAGAGTGCAAGTGGTACTGTGTCATTTCTTGCTATAGCCCTTAACTAGCCCAAAAGCTTCACCTTCCTGTTCCTTGGAAACCAGGCACCATGTAAGATGTTGTGACATCCTGAGACCACTGCACTGTGAAAAACTCAAACAACTTGGAAAGACCAAAAGGCTGTGATGCTAGAGAAAGAGAGGCCAAGGAGTGTTAAGGAAACAAGCATGGTCATGAAGAAATCACCCAAACACAGTCGAACGCCTGAGCAAAACCTCTGGATATCATAAATTAGAGACCTCACTCCCCTTGTACCATGCCCAAATTCTTCTCCTATGGAATTGTGAGCAATGAAAGTCATTGTTTTTTACCCCTAAGCTTGAGATGGTTCATTAGACAGAAATAGATGAAACTATATTGAAGAAAAAACAAAGCCTCAATGACAACTAGAAATTTGCCGAAGTCCACATAGATAAAAGGTCTCTGAGCCAAGATTTGAGCCATATTCTTTTAAATATATATTCCATGGTCTTAACTATTGTATAATGCAGGACCTCAATATATACCTGGAAAAATTGTTTTTCTAAAGAGACTCAAATTGTAAGTAGTACTATAGGGAATATATTACTTAAAAGAATAATCTCAGTTTATAGACTATAACATATGTGTGTTTATAACCAAACAGATGGTCTTAATTACAAATTTATTTTATCTATTTATTGAAACAAGCTGACTTAGTCTCTACTTAGAAACACTTTAATTTAAAATATGTATTTTAAATAAATATAAATGCAAAATTATTTTTTTTAATATATTTAGATTTTCACTAATTCCCTCTGAATTTCTGCAAGTTTTTCAGTAACATTTTAGACCAAATTTACCTAAATTTTTATTTTCTGTAAGTTATTTCCTTAGTGCTAAACTAAGAAAACTAGTCAAGAGAGAGGTATTAGATAACCTTTTCCTGACTCTGAAAGTTTAGGTAGTTGACAAGAACAAATTCTGTGAATAACTGAGAGGCCTCAAACTTAAGGCCTTCCTTTCCATAGTGTTCCCGCTCCACACAATGTCTTCCACATTTGAAATCCAGATCCCTGTTCACATTTCACAACTAAACTCTCCTGACCAGGTTTTCACCAATCTTGACTGATGCTCTGAGGAACACATGGCAGGATCGCTTTGCACGCAAAATTTTTGTTCCTCTCAGTTTCTTCATCTATCCAAGGACTTCTCTTTGGATTTTTAGTTTATAGAGAGAGCAGTTTTTTTTTAAAAAAACTCTTTGACTTCAATTTTTCTTTGCTTACTATTTTTTTTCCTTTTTGGCTTCCCTTTCATGAGCACACCTAAGTAATGTTGCCTTAATTTCATGTTTTCTATGAAGTTTTTTTTTTTCCTCTGTTGTGACTTGAGCTTCTACTTCCACTTATTGCCAGAGGCCATGTCTCCTACCCTAGGTGGTGCACAAAAACATTTTCTTTAGCAAGAAAAATCTTGCTCACAAGGAACTTTGGTGCTAGCTGTGAAAACAATAATGCATTTATTTGTTTTCTTGGATCTGATCACACCGATGCTGAAACCTTTTGGGAAGTGATTTAACACAGTGTTAGCTTTCGTGAAGTAAATACTGGATAATAGAAACCTCAGAGTGTTGCTAAGAAAATAAGTGGAATGAGAAAGATTAAGCTTAATACAATGAAAGAACTTCATAAACAGTAATTTTCTTCCTGCTAATATCCTGCCACCTTTCCTCATGCCTTTCTTCCAGCTCTTGAAATCAATCTAGAATGTTTCTTCATCTTTAAAATAAATATTACATAGTACACCAAAGGCTTGTTTTTTTAGAGTAAATTTTTGTTTCTTATTGGCTTATTAGCTTCTATCCTACTCTGTGAATATATGTGATTTTCTAGATGACATAATGTATTTTCTAGATTAAAATACATGAATGTGGGAAGATTTTCATTGCATTTACATCCTCGACTCCTAAACCCTTGTGAAAAGAATCATAACCCCAGGGTATCATTTTAAATTATTCTGCTAAATTGACCATGTATAGCAATCATGTTACAGTGTCTCTAAAGGCTGGGGTATTGAATTTTTTTCACAAACCAAAATTTGCTTTCAAAAGCATAAGAAAGTGTCTTTGAAACAGTTAAAATTAAAATGAAGCTGTCTCATCAAGCAAAACACACTTGTTGGTTTGATTTTGGGTTTTAGAAAAATTTGTACAGATTATTGTAATTAACACAATTATAATTATAATCAAAATAATTGCCATGTTTGTTCTCTATAAATTTGAATGAAGTGATTGAGTTTTAAAACCTTTATGTCTTGATTAAATATATTTAGTTTTTTTGGTACTCCCTACATCTATACAACTATGGCCAATTCGAAGTAATGCACAAGTCAAAAAGTCATTTGAATTAAAAATGTATAAAGCAAGAAGCCAGAAAAAGGCAATATAAATATATATTGTCAATAACATTCCATGGGTAGGAAATCTCACCTGTTTGGAATCACAAAAGGTGTTCAGATGCCTGTCAAATTATCCTAACAGACCTGCCAGAGTGATGAGACCCGTTCTCATTGACATTCCACACCACTGCCATCGGAGGAGGCAGATCAATAGACCAAGAGACAGGGAATGATAAAAGAAGAGCACATGTGGACAATGATCCTTGCTTATCTGGAAAAAAATTAATAATAGTTTGGCCTAGAGTTCTAAAAAAGCATGAAAAGTGGGTGGAAATTTTCTTTCAATATTTAGTACAGTGAATGCCTGTGGAAATGTTTATTCACCTTTTACCTTTAAGATATTAAACTGATAAAAAGGACACACTCTAACTTCAGACACAATGTTGGGTCTCCTGATGTGATTTTCGATCTCACTAAACAGAGAAAGTGTAAAACTGAACTGTATTTGCTCTTTGTTTTGCTAACACTAACCTGCTTCCATGTTTGATTTGGCTTCTGTTTGCATCAGGCGATTCTATACTTGATTCCAATCTTCAGGGGCATATGTGATTCAGGAATTGCTAATCAAAGCAGTTCATTTTCCAAGCTGTAGTGTTTAATTCTGCAATACGACGTTTGTTCCAATGAGCTATTGCTATAGAATTCTTAAGGACAATTAAATGTACAAAGCCTTAAGAGCTACCAGGAAGGGTTACTTGCACTCCAACATGCAACAGATAGGATCTCCTTGTTCAGTGGCTCACCTAAAATCGACAAATGAATTAGAAGATAGCAGAGGGGATATCTTATTTAGTAAGAGTATGGAGAAGATATACAAATTTTTTTTCATTTTGAAATGATATTCAAAAATATCACTAGAATATTGATTAACCTAGGAATTTATTAATGCAGCAGGTCTTTGTTATTTCAAATAATTTATCTTTAACCTCTTTGCATGTGTGTGACCATCAAGACATTCAGGGTACCTGCCCATTCTACATTCTAGTTCTTATTAGTTTGGTATTATGCAAGTAGTGGGACGATTCTTTGAAATAGTTGTATGGTCACAGCCCATATGAGCAAATTTTGGACATTGCAAGACATATTTCAGGTGAAAACAAATTCCTGAATTTGATTGTTACCAGACAGAAAAAAAAGAAAAAAATATTTTTCCAGAAAAATATATTCATATCGGAGTATTTTGCCATGGAATAATTGAATACTAAGTGCCAAGAACTGGAATAATTTGTCTAGTAAAAATATCATTGTGACATAATTGTTACTTCTGATACTTATTATCTAACACCTTCAGTCTTTCACTTATCCTGTTGGAAAATTAAATGGAAATACTGTAAGAATCATATCATTGCATCTTTCAAGGTTTTGATGGTAGCTTAACTTTTGGTGTTTCCCAGGAAGCTATATTTTATTTTATTATTGAGACAAAATTTACATAGAATGAAATGCACAAATCTTATGCATGGAACTGCTGAGTTTTTATGAACATACACTCCAAGCAATCATCCCCCAAAATAAGATATAAAGTTTTTCCATCTCACAGAAACTTTTCTGTCATGTTTCTCTCCAATCTTTGGATTGAATATCTTTGATCAAACCCCTAGCATCCTACTTCACATTATAGCAAAACTTATCTAGTTATGGGAAAGCAAGGCTTAAAAAATTTTTTTTTATGTCAGAGTGTTGTAACTCTTAACCCAGTTCCCCAAATCTCCCTCATGTTCCCTTCCAGTCACAAACCGTCTCACTTTCACTTAGGAAAATTTGATTCTGATTTAGCATCCTAAATTAGTGGTGCCTGTACTTAAAGAGACAAACGATGCCACACTGTGTAGCTTTCAGGAAATGCCCCATGTTATTGTAGAAATGTGTGAACTTCCAGGCTTCGCTGGGGGACCTGTAGCTATTTAGCTCTATGAGCTGAATATCACTGCAATCTATTGATCTAAACAAGCCTTACTGTAGTCTGGCGATGTGAAATTTAACGCTAGTTTACCTCAGTGTAAAGCCAAAAGGATGATAAAGAAGGCTATTGGTAACATTTCTGTCTCTGAATATACCGTTTGGATAAATATGGTAGTTCACTCAGGCTGAGTACAATAAAAATAAGAATAGATATTACATGGGTAATAGTTCTAAAAGAGTGATATTTATCATGCAGAAATAATATGTATCTATTCATCATCTTCCTTCTGCCAAATTATTCAGATATTTGTTAACTATTTGGTGCTGAAACACTCAAACTTACATTTCAATTAAGTCAAGATTTGGGGAACAAAACTTACAAGGAGGACCCATCTGGAGTGAATTTGAATACACCGTTGAAATAACATTACAATTAAAAATTGATCCAAAACAAATACACATAGATGTGTAGACGTTATTTTTTCCCCTCCTTTGTGGAGGGGATAACTGCACCAAATATTCCATCGGTGCATTACACATTTTGCAGGCCCCATGAATATAAGTAGGGTCAAAGTGCTACTTACTCTAGCCAACGGGCTATGGGCAGAAGTGACTTGTTTTGATCTTAGTCAAAGCACAGAAAAGCCAGTGCATAACACTCATTCTCTCTTCCCCTGTTGATGCAACCGTTTCAGATGGCATATTTGATCTATGATATATATGATTTATGATTATGATATATACACAATGCATGTCCATTCAACTTTTCTCTATATTCAGCTGTACTTGTTTCACTCTCTTACAGTTGCTAACAAGAGCACTTCTTAGGACAATCCCTACAGAAAAAGTCAGTCTGTTTTCCAGGGAACTAGACTAGAACAACAGATACCCGTGTTCACTGCCTACTTTTCCAGCTATATCACATGCCACTCTCTGCCTCAAATCACTCTTCCCAGAGATATCAGTCTTCTAAGAATTTCAGTCTCTGGGCTTGTCTGGTTTTTGTTTTTGCTTTTTGCTCCAACACTCCTTTTCTTTTCTTCACAGAGCTAAAGCACTCTCAACTTTCAGGATTCACTGTGTTCTTCTCAGAGCCTTCTTGACCATGTACTGGTTGCCTACAATCCTAGTGTGGCAGGATGCATCTTTCCTGTGTACATCACAGCTCCGAAACTTTCTCCATGTCTGCTTTCTGGTTTGGATTGTATAATTGTAGTATGTGCTTTAATACTACATCTATTAAATAGTTTTTTTATGAAACACACCATCTCCTGCCCAACAGAGGTGCCTTTGTAAGTGAAAGGGAGCTAAAAATTCTTTAGAATGTTACACTTTTTGGAAGAGTTATAACTCTTTTGGAAGAGTAATAACTAAAAAATGGTAATTAAAACACTTTTAAGAAACAAAATTCTATATAATAAAAATGACATGTACATTAAAACAAAACATAAACACTAGTCAGACATTAAAAATAACATAAAGAATATAGCAATTATTATGCACAGTCACTAAATTTATTAGTTGTATCTATCCCTAATATCACATCAATACCATATTGCTTATCTAGAGGGTACATTTTTCAATATGTTCATTTTTTTTCCAAATAATTGCCTACAATATTATTCAAAGTTAAATTTTATCATTACTAACTTTGATATTTATCGATACCATTATTGAATTTTCTCTGCTGACAATAATAGCTTTAACTGATACATGCCTTTTACAGATGCTGAGGTACTTAGAAAGCTCAGAAAATATTCTATAAAATCAAAGATATTCTTAATTCTCATACTTTTATATTTAAATGTGTAAACACATCAATCCAGTTATTTATTTTCATAGATATTCACTGTTGAACTCCATTCAAATCACCTTTCTTCAACAAGTGTTCATATAAGACAAATCTCATAAATACATTTTCTCTATGATCATATTTTGCCAAATTTAGATGCAGTAAATAATAAGCCTTTTCAGTTTCATTCAATTTCACCACAGAATATAAATTCATCCATTTAAAAATATGAATTCCATCAAAACATTTTTACCAGAAGTCAAGACATTCCAAATTGCAATTTTGTAATTTAAACTTAAACCTGTATACCTTTTAAGCTCAGTGTAACCTTTGTTTAGCTCCCATGTTTTTTACAGAGATACATTGTAATGTCTGCCTGTTTGCAGGATTGTCAATACTTACATTGATCTAAAAGCTTTGGATGCTGAATTGTCTCTGAGCTACCTTCACTGAATACTTTAATTAAAGATTTCCAAATGTTTTGAACAAAATGAAACCAATATTCAGAAGGTTCATTTACAATTCAATACCACTGCTGAGCACTTACTTCGGTTGCTTTGCATTTACAATTCAATACCACTGCTGAGCACTTACTTCGGTTGCTTTGTCTTCTTAGTCTTCTCTAATCTGTGATTGTTCCAGTCAGTGCTTACCTTTCATGATCCTTAAATTTTTGAAGAGGACCAGTAAGTTATTTGTGGAATGTCTCTCAGTCTGGATTTGTCTGATATCCTCTGACTAGACTGAAGTTCTGTCCCATGTATTGCATCATATCAGCTGGTCCATGGCCTTGACGTGTCAATTCTAGGTGGTGCTAACCTTGATGACTTTAAAAAGTTGGAAAAATGCAGGATTTCTCCACTGTAAAGTTGCACTGACTCTTTTCATAATTAAATTTTATAACCTTTATAATTAAAAATTCCATGTGGGAGATGCATTAGACTACCAAGATATCCCATTTTCAAACTTTGCTCAGTTCACCCATGATGGAGCTTGCCAGCAATAACTATTAATCTGATGTTTGCTTAGTAGTGATTTTACATTTGCCTCATTCCTTCCACATTTTAAAGTTTTAATTTGTTTATAATGGAGAGCTGTCCCTTCTCTCCCACATTTATATTTCAGTTATCATGTACTACATGAATTCATTGATATTTATTTTATTCTATCAGTTATTATTCAATATTATTATACATTGTGTTGCTTAAATTGTTCCAGCTTGGTTTTTAGCAATATCCGCAGGTTGTCACCTTTGTACTTTTGACATGATCTTATTCTTTTTGTAACACATATGTTTCTAGCATCAGAAAATATATGAATATGCCTACATCCATATACACAAAACTACATACACACATGCATAATAATCTATGTCAATCAATGTACATATGTCATAGTGCTACTTATGATACTAATTCAGTATCACAAGGATTAGCCTAGCCTCTTAGATTTTATCACTTACAATATTGTAAATAATGAAAAGTATTATAACTAAGACTTAAGATATTAAGTATTTTAAATATCTCTCTCCAATAGTGACAAATAGAGTTCTCAATATCTATAATATATTTATGCATTTGTTCATTCTGTATACACATAAAATAGTTTCAGAATTGCTACTAAATATCTGGCAGAAAACAGATCTACTAACTAGAGTGTGTGTATAATATACTTTAATGAACTTTAATATGTATATATATTTAGGGAGATTATGAATTCTTAAGACACCTGCTAAGATTTCTATTAAGATATTATTATCAGAACTTCAGAAGAAAGAGTACTGAATAAGCTGGCATGAGAAATTAAACAGCTTGATGAAATTCTAGATTCAATCACAACTATAAGGTGTTATTTTAGAACATGACTAGTACCTAGTCAATGGCTCTTCAAGAATACATACAGCTCAGCACTTGCCTGAGCTATCAGTCTGAAAGTGATCATTAATAGTAAATTTACCATAATAGGAACAAAGAAAATATATCCACCACATAGGAAATGAGTATCATTCAGTTTATGCTTATTCTTTAAAAATTTTATTTCAACTCATTATGAGAAAAGTAGTACTGAACTATAATATTCCCAAGTGATAATTGTAAATAATGAGTGGCAGATTACTATTGCTTTTTTGGGTCATTATACCAACATCAATCATGGAGAATTGTTTTGATATTATCAGTAGTGGGTATGAGACATAATACTACCCATTAGAAGAATAAATCATTTCCCCAGAAGTTCTAAGTCTTATAAATACCTCCCTTACAATTTTTAAATCATTGCTATTCATGACATGGACATGGAACAACAGAAAGAAATTAACATTTAATTCAATTGTTTAATAGAATATTTTAAATGTATTATACGCTCAGAATAATGAAGCTGAGTCATTGTAAACAATGTCAATTCACCCTTCATCCTTCAAGTTTATCTTGTCTTCCAAGAAGCTTTTGACAGTTTGTTTTTAAGAATCTATTTCCCATTTCAATCTAAATTTTCACAAGATGGAATTAGATTTTATAGCATCTGTGGAATGATATTTCTATTGGCATATTTCCTCATAAAAAATTAATCTCATAATGTTTCCAATATTAAATATTAAAATATCAAAACATATGAAGAGATTATGTTCAAAATATAAGGATCAACATATTACATATTGCAGGGTTAAAGATATCTTTCAATCTATTTATATTTAATTTTAATATCAAAGAAAATTGTGTCTAAATATACATTCAGGAATTGTGACAATAGAAGATGCATTTTCTTTACTGTTTTTTAAAGCCAGCTGCTAAATGAATATATTTCTTCACATAGAGCTAGAAAATAAAAGTCTGTGTTCAGAATGCATAATTTGTCTCCCAAGAAAGAGAAAATATCTTTTAAGCAATTTTTTACTTTAGAATTTTATTTCAATAATACAGTAGTCCTAGGACTTCATCAATAGTGGTCTGTGAGGCACTTTTCATTTACAAATATTGTGATGGGAACTCAGATGTTATCATCTGCCCCCTAAAACTGAAGAAACTAAATTGTCTAGTATGCTGCTTAGAGGCTAGCAATTTACACTACTTTTGAATGTGTAAAATCAGCTACACAAATTAGGCAGCAGGGACAGACAACTAATTTTGCTCATGTTGGAATGTTATATTGGAATGCTATGACAACACTAATTTAGATAATATGGGTCCAAAATAGAGCCAGAAGTAGAAAAGCAATTGTTCTCCAATTGCTGACAAATAGAGTGATAACATCACCACTCCACTCTTCCCTTCATGAGAATATGAAAAGTGCTGGGCTGTTTTCTAATTATTTAAATAGATATAGAATTACATAGTAGACATCTCATGAAAATTGAGCTGTTTTTAAACCATTACCTTTTTCTATTGAGAGGAGATTGATGTATAGATTAAATATATAAGATTGACATATGTAGATAGGTATAAGGAAAATGACACATTATCACTTTTCTGTATATATCTCAGATTCTAAAACATTAATGATGAACTCCCATCTTTGTGACTGTAAAAAAATATTAAAAAAAAAAAAACTAAAGTTGGAAGAGTCATTAAATTGTCCTTCGTATTTCCAAAGATTGGAAACACAGTCTTTGGAAAACAATAGGGACATAATTGATAACAGTAGTTATCATTTATTTAATACACACTTTATGCTGAGCATATGTAAACAGTTTTTACAAGAATCTCACTTATTCTTACAAGACCCTTTTGAAATAGATAATATCATCATCCCCATGCTATAGACAAGGAAGTTAAATATAAGTGAAATTAAGTAATCTCTGTGGTGTCACACAGCTAGCAAATAGTAGGATTGGAATTATAATCCTGGTCTGTCAGATTCCAGGACCAGAGCTTTTACATATGACACCGAATACCTGGCAACTCTATCCCTATACACTCCTGCTTAAAAATTCCATTTAAACTAAATACTTTAAATTTAGTTTAAAAATGGTAAATGATGCTATTTTTTCAGAAAACAAATTTGATTACATAAGAAATAAGCAAGTTACAAGAAGAACCAGTGATTGAGAGACAGAAGTTAAAATTCTTTGATATGGTTAAACAATATCACTCAAACCCTGAAGTTCCTATATCATGCATGTCTGGGGTGAACTTTGAACAGTACCATCTTTTGGGGAGCAGAGCATCTATTTCCAGAGGCAGTGCTGCTCTGTCCAGTGGTATTGATATAGAGGAAGGAGCCCTGTGCTATGGAATCAGGGTGGACATAAGTAACCTACTACACGTAAATTATAGTCCCATAACGTCAGGTGAACATCTGGAACAGATTAACAGCCTAAAAATACTACATTGACTAAATATAATTCACAATACTACAAAACCAAAATTACTAGAAAGTTGATTTTAGATAAAACATGCATGAACCTCCAATTTATTTTATTAAAGTGAATCTGTAGAATTTATAGATAATATTTTGGTGACTATATTTCCTTGCTTTATTCTTGAGACTAATTAATTGATATGGATATTGTCATGATTTAGGGTACTTTAAGGACATGACATCTAAAAATGGCACATATTCTTTCCTCTAAGTGAAGGATAAGCATTATTTAGTCTTCAATTCAAATAGTATTACTCATAATATTCTCACACTTTCACTCCTCCATATTTTAGTGGCTATTGTGCTTTAATCCCCCAGAAAGGTACTAATTTGGACAAAATTAAGAAATGAGTTGTGAAAATCTTAGCTTGCTGTCATGGTTTGTAAAGAAAATTCTAAATAGCTATTTCAATAATTTTTTTTTCTTTCTCTTTTTTTTTCTTTTTTCTTGCAGGTCTAATAAGGGGGCAAAGGATGTTGCATATTGTCAAGCTTATCTGAAGTGCACAATCTTCATCTCTCCATGCCACAGTGAATTAAGTTGATAAACATGTCATGAGAAATTAAGATGGCTGATACAAGTTTGATGGCACCATGTTGAAGGCACAAGATATCATCACCCTCTCCATAGGTATTTGGCTAAAATACTCTGTCCTCACATTGTCAAGTAGAACGTTGAAGAAACATCACATACATTGTCAAAAGCGAAGAGGAAGTCAAAGATAATGTGACTCATAGTTTACATACTGCATACCTAATATGGTCTTGATATAAACTTGAAAAGACTGGATAAACTATGCACAAAACTTAACACTTATTTGCAGACATTAATTCAATTAATATGTAGTGGAGTAGATATGACTTTTTTTTCTTTATTTTATAGATAAGGCCACAGAAAAAGAAGGGAAAGATAAATTAGTTGCCCAAGCCATACTTGTTTTCAATTAAAGATTTAAGACTAAGAGACTTTGATAGCCTCTGTTTGTATCATAGAACATTCAAAATATAAATATAAAATCAAAGATGAAAAAATATGGTTTTAGCATTCTTTGCATGAAGTCCAAACCATTTAACTAAGAGAAGCCATCTAATTTTGACTACTTTTTGATGACAAAGCCAGTTACACTCACTGTGGAAAACTGAAAGTTAGAATGATTTTCATGTCATTTCAAGGACTAATTCCAGCTCTGACACTTCATTAGAAGGTACAAAAAGAAACAGCTTGGAAAAGAAAAGAAATGTCTGTTAACCTCTGTTGAATATACATTTCATTTTTTCCTTTCTTGAAGAGTATTTGCACAACTGAAAATGTTAGCTGGGGAATGAGATATATACAATGGTAATGAAATGACAACTTGAAGAAACATAGACTAAGTTCCTTGCTCAAGAACTTAAATAAATTCTATTTTGGCAAATTAGAGAAAATAATAAAGAATTATTTGTCTTCCCTTCCTTTCTTCATTTTCCTTCCTTCCACCCATCTGTACATCTACTTATCTATCCATCTTTTCATCTATCTATCTACCTAACAGTTTGAGAGGGCTTCTTTGTGTTATTCATCTTTCTCCCATTTCCTTATTTCACTACACATCTATGCTTCACAAGCACTTAATATACATTTGGTATTCAAGAAATGCTGAGTTACATTGAAATGAATTGAATTAGAACACACGTGGATAGCACAAAAATACTTACATATGTGTGTATGTGTGAGATATGAGTTATTATGTTATATATACATATTAGATGCATATATGCTTATATTTATATTCTCATATATAACAAATCTTATATCCCACACAGACACATAGGAACATGAAAGAGACTTGAACTGTTTGCTTTTTCACTGTTCTTCAAATCCTGTTAACTCTTGCATTCTTTCAACTCAAGCAGTGCATGTTACCTACTATCTTGTACTACTACCATTAAGATTCAAATTAACTTGTCAAATGTTTCTGCCTTTAGTCTTTAGGTCAAATGGTGGATTTCAATGGGTAAGGATTGTGCCATAAACACTCTCTCTATAACTTAGGGGAGTATGTTTTACATGGAAGAAAATAAGTATTATTGATGAAGTGATACTGTTTGTGAAGAGAAAACTGCTCAAACTGACTAAGTTTACTCTATTTCCTTCTCCCTATACATGATTCCATGAAGATAAGCAAAAGAAAATGAATAACAGCCCACGAAATAACTTTTAGTCAGGTAAGCTGTGGTAAGAAATGGAGTATACTGATCTTGCCTTGTATAGGTTGTATTATAGAATCTGAGACGTATTGGAATCTTTTGATTTGAAATTTACCTTTGAAATTCCTATTATGCTAAACTTAGAAGAGTAGTTGGCTCTCTTTGGATTGCATATGAAAATTCTTCACCCTGGCTGAGTTTTGCAAATATGGACATAATTTTCTGAAGAAAAATGCTGTGGTCACATCCTATAAAAGCAAACAGAAGTGCTGGCCCAAACCTGTTGCTTAGCAATAACATGTTCTTAGTCTAGAGCAACTTGCATTATATTAGTTTATAATATTCATAATACCGTTCAAGATTTTCCACGTAGTAACAAAATGTTTATGACTATCAGTTACATAGTCTTGCAATTAATAATTATATGATAAGGTGAAACGTTTGATTCTATATCTTACTTGCAATTAAGAAAGAAATATTGCTAGGATGTTTATAGAGAAACTTTCTTTATTGTTTCTAGCTTTAATATATCCCACAATTATTTTTCATTGATTTATATTTGTAGTATCTCTGAAAATTCTACTTTTTAGAACCAGCCAATTTCATAGATCAGTGAGTGTAGTGTGATGGACAGGATATAATTTTTAGTTGGAATACATTGGTTCAAGTCAGTTATGCTATTTATTAACTCCACAACATATTTTTGTAAGCATCAATGATTTTGACCATAAAATAATTAATAAAAATAATACTAGCAGTAGCAATAGTAGTAGTTGTAATAGTAAGTAGTAGAGTAACATTTTTATAACATTTATTGTACTTAGGATTCAGATATAGATATAGATATATAGCTTGTAAAAAGACACCACAAAACATTTCTAAATATTAATATCTATGGCTTATGCAGAAAAATAATAAGTATACAGACAATGTCTGACCTGGCATGTCTCTACTTACAATGTTACGACTTAAAATGGAGTGAAGGTAATATGCGTTCAGTAGAAACTGTACTGAGAATTTTGAATTTTGGTCTTTTCCTAAGCTAGTGATATGTGGCATAACACTCTTGTGATGCTGGGCAGTTACAGTGAGCCTGAGCTCCCAGGCAGTCACATGATCATGAGGGTGAATAACCCATACACATATAATTCTTCTGTACCCAACACAGCCATTGCTTTTCACGTTCAGTTCAGTATTCAATAATTAAATGAGACATTCAACTATTAAAAATGGTTTTGTGTTAGATATTTTACCCAACTGTAGGTTAATCTAAATGTTCTGAGAACTTTTAAGGTAGTTGGACTAAGCTGTGATGTTCACTAGGTTAGGGGTAGTAAAGGAATTTTTGACTTATGATATTTTAAATTATGATCTGTTATTTGGGATGTAACCCCATTGTAAGTCAAGGAAGATTGGTATTTTATTTAATATATTTTCTGCTTGGTACTGTTTCACATGCTTCAGTTGCATTCATTATAAATCTTATTATACTGGCCATTTTGCAAATTATAGAAAGTTTCAGTAACTTGTCCAAAATCACAAATCTTATTAGAACTAATAAGTCTGATTCTAAAGCCAATGCTTACAACACCTATTTTGACACTTTGAAATGCAGCTTGCCAATGACACAGGAATTATTCAGAAACATTTGAGGCCATCACAAAACTGATACCATGGTTCAATAGAAGTAGTCATATAAGGTTTGTTATGATGTCAAAAGTGAATATATAAGCCTGAAAAAATGAAAATATTTTCAAACATGAAATATAATTTATTTTGTAGATGTTCACCGTCTCAATGTTGCTTAGAAAATGACAGCATTGTTAACCAACAATGAATCATGTGTTTTATGTCACTTTTCAACATTTTCTTCTTAATTAGAGAAGTTAGATGTAGTAAGAAAAAAGAATTTTGAATGCTAGAGATTTTGATATATTTTCACACTACTCTTCACGCCTATTAATTTATTGCATTAGTGAAATCATGTTATCCTTCTTTCTAAATGTTAATTATTTAAAATATGTCTAATGCTATCATTACTTATATATATATTAATTTGACTCAAATATTCCTTCATATTGATTTACCTTAATTTACTCAACCATTCAACCATTACACTATGTAGGATATTTAATACACCCAATTAATTTTATATTATGACTAATAACAAGATAAATACCTCTATGCAAATCTATATCACCATATTTTATACTGTTTTCTTGGGATACATTCTTAGAAGCAGGATTATTAAGAAGGTAAAATCAACTTTATTGAGGTATAAATAATATAATACCCATTTTTAAATGTACACAATTTGCTAACTACTGACACTCATCATAACTACTTCTTTCAAGATTTAGAGAATTTCTAGCAATTCAAAAGTTTACTTGAGCCCTTTGTAGTCAAAATCCCTCCCCACTGCCAGGAAGCCACTATCCTGCTCCCTATCACTGTGGATTATTTTTATTAGTTCTAGACCTTCATATAAGTGAATCATACACTATGTACTCTTTGCATAAATTTTTGCACATCAAAATGACTTTGAGATTCATCCATGCTTTGGTGTATATCAATAGTCCCTTCATTTCAATTTTTGCTGAATAATCTACTGCATAAATATACCACTACTTATTTATTAATTCACATTTGTTGGAAATTTATTTCACCCAGTTTCTAGTTATTATGAATAAAGTTTCTCAGAATGTGTAAATAGAGTGTTTTTGTGGATATACTTTACTTCCTTTGGGTGATTACCCAGCAGTGGGAAGTGATTACATAAGAGACCAAATGTAGAGCAATTTTTTAAAATTGTTATATTCTACAATATGTTTGATGGCAAATTCAATTTCACACAGTTCAAGACTAAAAAGTAAGAACAAAGATTATATTGACTACATTTTAAACTTTTGTTTACTTTTGGATCCCAACTAATAAATTCAAGAGTTTAAAACTATATTTTACTGTCAGAGATTATTACATATGTCTTTGAGATGTCATGTGCTTCTTTATTTAAATATACATATATGTACATATATGCACATATATAACTGACAATACAGATATCAATAAAAATGGAACAATGTGACAATTGCTACACGATAAGAAATAATCTGGCCACATTAAATGCAGTGAGTTCAGTTTAAGGTTCAGGATAATTTCCTTTGAGATCCATTTTGATTTGGAGTACTTTGAAACTATAGGATTCAGTTATTTTCCTTAGCGAAGGCAGTGTTGTATGTGTATACAGATTCTGTGTGTATGTGGACTGATTGATTAGAACAATTTTATTTTCAAATTTCCCTTTGGGGCTAAATAGACTCAAGAGACACATCGAATACAGATGCATTCATATTAGTTGATAGCTAAGAAATGAGTTCTGTATAATATTTTAAGGATACATTCACATGAGATTGTGTACAGAAAGCTTATTATAATGGAATAAATATAAGAATGATAACAATCCTCAAGTGTGCCAAGTTTAACTTCTGCTCTAGGGAAACAAATGAAAACTACAAATTTTGAGCAGCCTGAAACAACAGAAAGAAATAGGTCATCTAATAAAGTTTAGTAACTGATATAACTGATGTTTGTATGTTAATTGTATTAAATGTACAGATATCCATAGATATTCAGAAGATTAAAGTACCTTCTTTACTGATCTTTTAGCCCAAGATTGTCCTAGGATACTGCTGTTTCATAGCATTTGTTATTGGTTTATATAACTCCAAGGTGCTCAATGTATTTTACTATGCTCATTCTCATGCTATATTCATATCATAAAGTCTGAAGATAATTCTGAGAAAATGTGACAGTTTCAAACCATGAATACTGAGTTTCTGGTCCAGAGAATAAATAAAATAAGCTCAAAAATAATAACTTTAGAGTTACTTGGTAGTATCTGAATATCTTTTAAAGAACCACCTAAACAATGGAGCATATCACTTATATACATGGGCTAAAGTATTAAATTTACATTTTATTATGTACCTAATGTTTACACTCTCCAAGAAAGCCATCATATTTCGATAACAATGTCACAATTTATCATCTTATAGTCATAAAATTCAAAACAAAAAAGACTGATGTTTAATCAGCAAAGCTAACATTGTTTAAATCGGTTGCCTGTACATAGTTTCTACCTCGAAACAAATACATGGCCTTTGTAAAGTAGAAGATAGTATGTCATGCCCATAATTTTGATACATTCATTAAAGGACTATAAGGTAAAGAATATATTAAATTAGTAATACTATGAGTCTAAATGATAGAAATCTAAATTTCCTAAATTTAGGACAGATTTTTGAGCTTTCTTTTTTAATTCACCACAATAAAACCCAAGAGTTGTGGTAAAGCATATTTGAAAATTTTATATATGTAATTTTTCAGATTAGATTGGAATAAAAAGTTAAAACGTATCAATTTCTATACTGGTATGTGTATATATATATATATATATATATATATATACACAATTTCTATATTGGTATGTGTATACACATTAATAATGTGCATATCATGTGAATAAATGAAACAAGAACTGAAGGTAAATGAACACACACATATATATATTATAATATATATTATAGAAAATAAAAATTATTATTATAGCTAATGTGTTTTGAACACTTACCACATTCAAGATGGAGTTCAAAGAACTCTTCATGTATTAGGACATTTTATCTTAACAATAAACTATGAGGTAGTAAGTAACATTTATATTCTGTGTTTTACTAGGCAGCTAATAAATGGGAGACTTAGGATTTAAAGAGAGGCAGTCTGATCCGAGGACTTGCATTTTTAACCATTTATATACACAGTCACCTAATGTTGGTATGACAGTCTCAGGAGAGAGGGATGATGCACAGCTAAGTCCTGCTTGATTCCATCTGAGAAAACAGGATAGGAGTTGGGGTGAACCAGACGGTGTGTACCTAGTGCGCGGCAGGGAGAGCACTGTGAAACCAGACCCCCCACCCCCACCTTGGGGCTGTGTGCCAATGCATATTAAAGGCTTTGCACTATTACAATGCACAATCCATTCAAATTCTAATTCTTGCATGATCTTCAAGTTTACCTTTCCATACAACATACAGCTCTCTCTCCATTTCCTACTTTCTTGATCCCTCATGCTCTTTGCAGAAATGGAGAAATTGTTTTTCTCCCTCTTACCATTTCTCATCTGCCTTTTCACTTCTGGCTTAAAATAAATTGTTTATTTTTAAAAATACAACAAATATCTGTCAATATCCTGCCTTGTCTAGCTATAGGAGATATTGTATGTAACAATTTATATTTACTCTTTTGTCCCACACTGATCACATCCCCCAGCCTCTCACTAAATTATGTGAAATAACAAACACCCTGAATCCCATTATCAATGGTCTTTTTTAACAAGGCAATAGTTGCTACTCAGAGGGATACAATAGAAGAGAACAATTTGATCTACAGGCTTTTCAACACTTGATATCATCAGATTTCTTATTTTTGCCAAAAATTTCGACAATACTAATAATTGTGGTAATTTATTATTTCCCTAGTCACTAGTAAGGCAGGGCATGTATTTAAATATTATTTGTCCACAAATGTTACCTACTCTGCAAAATGCATTTCATGTCTTTTATCCATTGCTGTTGTATTAGATTCTCTCTCTATGTAATTCTGCAGCACAATGTGCAAAAATATCCTGATACAACTAAACCACTTAAGGAAAAGCTGGTATAGTGTAATAGTAAAAAGTCTGTGAGAAATCACACTGTCTAGGGACAGATCACAGCTCTTTCTGGACCCTGCCTATTTGAATTGGACAGATGATTAGCCCATCAATATCTTCTTCTGTGAAGTTGAGATAATTGTAGTATATAACTTATGGTTGTTACAAGTATTAAAGAAGATACTTAATGCCCATGCCTAGCAAATAACTGACACATTTTAAGCAATTAAAACATGCTGCTTATTATTATTATTATCATCTGATGTAGAGGGGGTTACCATGAGTTTATTGTCAAAGATCTTATAGGACAGTTAGGTACACAGATGTGAATCTTGGAACACATGAATTGTCATTGATTTTCCTATTCTTCCTCAATTGTCAGGCAAAGTCACTACAATCATCCTTTAAGACAACTAACCCAGTACTTGCATTGGACCATTGTCTCATAGGACATTAGTGATAGAATGCCAAAAATATGTCTGTGACATAAAAGCTAAATTATGCTTACATTCTGTACTAGGTTTAAATGATAGGAGACTTGCAAATCACATCTAGAAAATTTGGGACTCAAAGTTTAGGAGGCATTTTCTTCACAAAATACCATCAGGATATGACAAAGCACTAAAATTAGGAAACTCTTCACTCTGGGGTGATTATTTCTCCAAGAATGTGATTGGTTTTTCAGTAGACCTGTTTTGAATTTCTAAAAAGTCTTTATGTTTCAGCTGTGGATATATTATCCTTCTTAGAAGGCTTTATATCTAGAAATGAAGAATGAAGATGTACTACATATAAATAGAAGAGGGAAAAAAATGGATTCAAATACTCCTTAGGAAGTAAAAGCTATTCCCAAACTCTGTACCTGATGATGATGTGCATATCATGTGAATAAATGAAACAAGAACTGAAGGTAAATGAACAATAACAGGACACAGTCTATGTCATCCAATAAAAGCATGAATAACCCAAGATGTAGAGACAGTATGCATATCTTTGGGGTAATTTTTTCAGCACTAGTCTATCTTCCTGGATGATAAAAAACAAACATTTGAAAATATAAAAACTATTTGTGATATTATCAAGACCATCTAGGGCAGATGGAATTTATAGTTTATTGGGGTTGAGTCAATTTGGCAGGTGTTTCTTCTCCACACTGTTTTTAAGAGATCTAGGCCAATGAAAGTTCTCCTTTCTTTAACACATGGTTTCTAAGGTCACCAATCCACCTAGAAGTGGAAATGAGTGTGGAAAACACAAAAGTACCTTTCCAAAATATCCTCTCCAGTTATCAGTAGCCACTATTCAAATTTTAAGTATTAAAGATTTAGGGAACCACAAGAGCATCTGAAGAGGATATCACTATAAACTGATAATACTTATCACAACCTTCCATGAAAAAAAGTTACAAAATTCAAAGATGGTAATGACCAAGAAAAGTCCACTTCAAAACAAAATTTGTGTAGGAACCTGAATAATGAACTATTATGATAATTATAAATTATGTGTTATTTAAAGGTGGTCTCCAAGTATCTGTATATTCCAACACTTGTTAGCCTAGTTTAATAAATTGCATACCTTTACAAAAGAGTAAGGGTTTAAAATTCTAAAATCTAAAAATTTATGCTGGCCTTTCTCCTACTGGAACAGATTTAAAAAGATTTTGATAACTATTACCTACAGTTCACAGTTGAGTATGTTCACCTACACAAAAGTAAACTAATTTTTTTCCAATTCATAGATTATAGATAGAAAATCTCCAAATCCCAGAATAACCTAATACTTATAGTTTAAATTAGTATACTTGGGTCATGCTGTGTTTTCATAATGAGACATATTAACTCACTTCTACCACATGTGTAAGGTAGGGAGATCAAAGTTCTATATCTGTTTAACTATTAAATAAGTGTTTGGGATGATAATATATTATGTCAAAATTATTAAAAGTATTGCAATTAATATTCTACATCTCAAAGGCTAGTATAAATGGGTATTGCTTTTTAAAAGTAATTTTTCTCAGTTATTTTCAAATATAGGTACCACTTCATCAATATTCCATTTACTCAATCTGATAATCTTCTTATCATGCTACTTTACAGATGATAATATACCTTATTTTTTCCCTATAGAATCACAGAGAATAAATAGTTCCTTATCTGCCATGAAGAATAAAGATAAAATTCTCCATTTAATTCAAATTAGTTATGAAATTTTGATATCACACCTTATGTTAGGTCTTAAAAAGAGTGTGATGAGAAAAAAATAGATCTATTCTTAAGAATCACATCAGTAGAAGAGGAAAAAAACATTTACACTAACAGGATATGGCATAATGCTGTATTTATGATGGCTAAGTTTTGTCAGACAGAAGTTTGGACATGTGGTTAGAAAATAGAATGAGATATTTGTAATATTGTTGTCCTGAAAAATCCAACATATACAATTGTATAAGTTATAATACTGTTTCATATATGTGGAGATAAGAGAGAAATTATATTAGTTGGCTTGTGTGAATAGGCTGTGCTAGAAAAGGGTATAAAATTTAACAGATTTTGAAGAATGGGATTTGGAAGAGTTTGCCTCAATCTAAAACTTCTTGCTGTGTGTCCATGGCAAATTATTTGACTCCTCTAAAATATAATTTCATAACCTATAAAATTAGAAAAATAATAATCACCACCTTAAAGAGTTTAAGTGATGGAATTTTGTTAAAACATATACTGCTGGGAATAATGTCTAGAACATAGTAAATATGAACATGTGATTATTATGAAATCATGACTATACATTTGGAATATAGCAAACACTCGCTTAAGACAGAGCCTAGATTTAAGTAGGTAGTGGAAAGAGATCTGGGAGAGTAAGAAGTAACTTAGATAAGGAAAAGATAGAATTTAACCCAGATTGTAAAGTAAGTTTCATTCTTTGCTAAGGGATTTCAACATTATACTGGAAAGAACACAACATATACGTTTTTTTAAATGTAAAGTGATATGATGTTTAGTAAAATAACCTAGGTGGTATGATGTTGTAGTACATATTTGGGATATGAAAAAAATATTTGCCACAGTGAAACCAGTTTATCTTTTCAATGGTTTAGGTTACTGTTCACAGGCAACTTGACAAGTACAGAAAGCCTATAGATGAAGAGAAGACGTATGAAAATAATTTTATTTTATTTTAAAAATATTTTAGAGCTCCACTATTGTTTCAGTCTGGGAATGGGCAGTAGGGAGTAGGGGAGGTGGTGGCAAATGAAGACTCAAGGATGATTCTAAAGTTTCTGTTCTTTATTGGTTGGTGCTTAGTGATGTTGTTAATGGGCATAGGTATTAAAGCAAGAGAGATTACTGAATTGTTTTAAAACATGTTCCATTTTAGTATTGTCAGGACATCAGTATTTCTCTTGAGCCTTTGATAACACAGGTGTGAAATCCAGAAATTTTTTTTAAAAGTCACCATCAGCATGAAGTGGTAGTTAAACCAATGGGTACATGAGAGATGGCACTCAGAGAGGATATATGGAATGAGAAGAAACAAAGGCACAGATTATTTATTATATGTGGAGTTGAAAGGGTTTTAGTTTCTATTTACATTTTTATAATGTTGAACAACTTACTCATTACCTGAGTAAGTTTGTCTGAGATTTAGTCAAACTTATTTGAAAATGGTTTATGGATTATTCCTCAGAATTACTGCAGGAATCAAATGAGGTAAAAAAAGTTTAAAAATAAATTGCAAAAGGTAAACTTCCTAACAAATTTTACTTGTTAAAAGCAGTGATAAGTATGGATTCATCAGATAACTAAAGTGGGCAGGCATAGAACAAAGTAGAATTGTTCTTTTATGCTCATTATCTCTTTATTCTGAGTATATCCATGAATCATCATGAGTGCTATCTTTTTCTAATAGGAGGAAAAAAGTTAATTTTATGAGTAAATTACCAGAATTTAGCTACTAGTAGTCAATATAGTTCTTGAATGTTTATAAGTTGAATTATGTCCCTCCAAAACAGATATGTTGAAGTCATTATCCTTGGAATATTGCCTTATTTGCAAATAGGGTGGATGCAGCTGTGATTACTTAAGATGAGGTTGTACTGGAATAGGGTGAGCTTCTAACACAATATGATTTGTGTTCTTACAACAAGTTAGCCATGTGAGGACAAAGACACAGAGAACGCCATACAAAGATGCGGGATTGGAGTGATGCACCTATGAGCCAGGGACACCAAAGAGTCTTCCAGAAGCCAGGAAGAAGAAGGAATGATTCTGGGACACATTTCAGGGGACACGTGACCCCACTGACACCTTGATTTTGGACTTGGAGCCTCCAGAACTATGGGTCAATACATTCTGTTGTTTTAATCTACTCATTCTGTGGTGTTTTTACAGCAGCTCTGGGATGCTGATACAATTCATGAGGCACTTCCCGGAACACAGAATCTCTGACCATCATGGGAAGGAACACAGCACTGCTCACAGAGGAACTGAGTCATGTGCATCACACAGGAAGTGGGAAACCAGAAATTCAAGACACATTCTACGATTCTGAACCCAGTCCGCTTTGAACTAATAATATGAAATAGGTATTTGTGGGCATGGTGAAGAGCCCAACCACTAGTTTTATAGAGAAAGTTTTCTTCTGAATTCCAAACTATAGTTTCACAATTAGCCTTGTTAGTAAAACTAGTGTGGCAATTCTGGATTACTCATGTCCTGTCCTCCATCTACAGAAAAAAGTAAACATAAAAATAAAAACAACACAAACAAAAACAACTCTCAGGTAAACAAGCTAATGCTTATCTTCCCTTTCTATTTTTGTTAAATACAAAAAAATGATAAGGAACAATATTGAAATAGTGCTTAGTACCATCTACTGTAGCTTTGTTGGTATATAAAGTAGTGACTAACAAAGATGAAGTTCTCAATGAACTTCTGTTGAATGAATGAATGCCCTGTCCTGTCACCCCTGAACCTTTACTGACACTGGATTATAAAAGAAAAAAATGAACTCTCTCTAAATGCTTTGGAAATAGAGCAAATGTAATTCAAAAGGAAAAGAGCAAACACAAGCATGAATATATGGCACATCTATGCTTTCTTTTGAGGGGAAGGCACATTTTAAAAATGGAATATGATATCTCATCTGCTATATATATCAGTGGGTTCTAGTTATATGGATGAAAGGAAAATAAAATGTGCACTATAACAGGAAATGGAGCCACTTTTATGCAGGAGTTTATGTTCTGTGTTTTGTGTCTATGGCTGTTGTCATATCTCAATAAACTAAGTCAGTTTGTATCCACATTTTACCAGGATGTCACTTAACATAAAAAGCAATAGACATATGTTAGGAAGAGTGCCTACTTTCCAAAGCTGCTATTATAAATATGCAAAAAACAAATAAGGACAGAAGCTTCTCCAGGGTCATAGAGATACTAATTCCAGTGTTAACTATTATGGCTGCTGCTCACCAGTTAGGAACACTTTCACAAATGAATTTCTAGTACATATTAAATATTTGGGTTTGCAGCATCCATGACCTCTCGATTGAAAGCAGACCTTGATTTCAAGTTGATTGAATATTGCCAAGCATATGCAGAAAAGAGGTAAATCAAAATGACACTTGAAGAAAAGTTTCAGTTGCCCTTTTCCTCTGCCTTAGTAAATGTCACTCCATGACCTCAGTACTACAAAAAATAACTGAGCAGAACATTGATGGCAACACATGGTCGTGATGTTTTCTATGCACAGGGGCTGGGCAAGAAATTTTCATTTCATACACCATTTGAGCCTATCTGCAGTGATTTCACAAAAGTCAGCAGGCTTTGAAAAGTTAATGATAAGGAAAAGCATTTGTTTTTGTTATTTTGAGAAAGTACTTGAGTGTTTAAAACTAGAACCTACAGAGGTTGGTTAACCATGGGGAAGTGCAAAAATTTATTGCACTTTATTTGGCAGTGCTTATAATATTTATATCACATTTAGGAAAAAAAGTACCACCAAAATAATAATGTCACACTAGAAACTGCATCAAGAATTGTTCATAAATAAGAATATTAAATATGAATGAAATATACAATAATACAAATACATCTATAAATAATATTTTAAATAAAGCCTATTTATAGTCATTTAACATAATAGGCATTTATTTTCTTCATGTAAATACATGAAAAATCCTGTCATTTATTTATCTATGCACACATTCACCCTAAAGATGCTTATTAATATATTCTTTCAACAATAGGAGAGATTTGAACAATAAAAAACCCAAATATAGCTGTGATTTGTAATGTTATGTTAGATAATGAGTAACGCTTACAAAGATTGTTTATCACCTCGAAGAAAAGTTTTGTTGTTGTCATTGTTTTTATTAGGTCATAGAAATATGAGATAAGAACTCAGTTTGGATGCGCTTTGACTTCCACACTAGGACTGGCCAGTCACCTGTAGCCAGTTCTGTCTCCCAAATAGATTTCCTGTACGGCGGCCTCATCAGACCACAGGCACTTTCTGCCTGAGTCTTGCTACATCTCCCTGATTAACGTGCCGGCTTCATTTCCTCTTTCTTCCTAACCTTCCCTGACTCCAAGGTTTTCAGGAGCATTATTCTTTAAAGAAAAATAAAGTACGCTTTCCCAGCTGAGGACTTGCATTAGCACCAATGACCATGCACCTCCTTGTCTGTTCTAGGTTTTCACAGCCAAACCATTCAAGCTCCATCTTCCATCATTCCCATTTTTTATTACATTATGCTCACCAAATCCTTTAGATTATCCAAACACATTCATAAAAATCTCAATATACTAAGTTTTTTTACTCCACTCCTATACACAAACTTTTCTTTCCTCTTTAGAATTCTACCTCTTTTTCTCTGGAAAGCTCCTATTCATTATTTAAGACCCAGTTCAAATGCAAGGTCTTCTGTGAAAGTCTCAAATTCCCTAATAGAGAGACATTCACCTTTCTACTTACTAATAAAGTTTTGCATCTACTTCCTGGATTATGCCATACTGCATTTTACTTTATATCAGTTTTTCCTATTAGTGGCACTACCCTATTTTACTTTTATCTACATACAACTAAGATAGAACTCATACAAGGAATTTCTTCTTTATCTCACTAGACAACGTCCTTCTATATTTAATTATATAATTACTTATGAAATCCCCAAATTCATTTTAATTTTATCTTTCTCATCTATTTTTGTCACCAAGACAATTGTATTACAACATGGATGGAGCTAGAGGGTATTATGCTCAGTGAAATAAGCCAGACGGAGAAAGACAAGTGCCAAATGATTTCACTCATCTGTGGAGTATAACAACAAAGAAAAAACTGAAGAAACAAAACAGCAGCAGAATCACAGAACCCAAGAATGGACTAACAGTTACCAAAGGGAAAGGGACTGGGGAGGATGGGTGGGAAGGTAGGGATAAGGGGAATAAGGGGCATTACGATCAGCACACATAATGTAGCGAGGGGGCACGGGGAAGGCAGTATAACAGAGAAGACAAGTAGTGATTCTATAGCATCTTACTACTCTGATGGACAGTGACTGTAATGGGGATACGTGGTGGGGACTTGATAATGGGGGAATCTAGTAATCACAATGTTGCTCATGTAATTGTATATTAATGATACCAAAATAAAATAAAGAAGAAATAACATAAAAATAAAAAAATTATATATTGTTGTACATATATTTTATGGTTAATATATTTTTCAATATCAAATCAGTTGTAAGTAACTATATGCTTTTGATATTAGACAACAATGTATTTCCACATATGCAACTGCATTTATAATGATGCATGTTCCTGGACTGATTTTCCCACTTTTCACTTTGCCTTTTTCCTGCATATATTTCTGTCATTTGTCCAATATCATATATAGTTCAAAAATGCATCCTTGACATGACAGCCTCAGTGTTAAAGAGTGCATCACTTTACAGGTCAAACACTTAGAGATAATTAACTGATTTTATATTACATAGGAAAGAAACTCAGATTGAAATACTTGATGCAATGTTTCTATGTAGCTGGCTATGGACAGTTAGTGTCACATTGCACACAGTGGAAAGTGTGAAGAAGACTCTCAGAAGTGGGAAGGTCATCAGTGTGTGTATTATCGAGCATTTTTGAAGAAGAGGCACTGACCTAATGGAACTTCATGAGCTGCAGTCACATCTATGCTGGCAGAAATTACTCCTAATACAGTATGTAGATTAGAAAATCAACATGTTTTATGGCATAAATTATTTTAGAAACTGCTGTCAAGAAAAAATTGTATGATGTTAGCACTGACAAACTTTTTTAAAGGGCTAGATAGTAAATATTTCAAGTTTTACAGGCCATATTGTATCCAGTGCAACTACACTTTTGTTGTGTGAAGGAAGCAGCCACAGACAAGAGGCAAACGAATGGGAATGGCTTTGTTTCAGTGGAACTTTATTTGCAAAGACAAAGTGTTGGCCTGGTAGCTATAGTTTGATGATTCTTACAGAACTGGGGACTAAAAATACATATTTCAGGGGATTTGTTACAATTGTGTGCATCTCTGCACATTCAAATAAAGAAGCATTTAATGCAATATAAACAAACACATTTTGGCAGAAGAAAATTAAAATTTTAAATAAATTTACATATTGCCAAATTAATTTTATTTGAAATAGGTAATTTTAAGGACTAGTTTCTGATTTTATCTTGTATCATTTTTCAGACTGGTTTAGACTGTAATAGAAATAACTTTTTTCTCCTTGTTTGTCACTTAGTTGCAAATGTATTCTAAGTTCTTTGAAAGATAATTTTCAAAAAGCTAATTATGTATTGACACACATTTAAAACTGTGATAAGTGCTTAGGTGGGAAGTGTTCCTGTGTGGAGAAAAGAGAAGTACTAATGGAGCTAAAGTTGAAAATGCTAAAGTAGAAAAACCAGAAGCCATGTTGGGGGACATCTCTTTTAAGTAATTAAATATGCTAAGAACTACAGAAATTAAACCATTAGCTTAAATATATGTAAAAGCTGAAGCTATATTACAACCTTCCTTTTCTCACTTCCTACATGCTAAATTTGTTGATGGGAGACATGGAGTTAGGAGCTTGAAATCATAGAGTTTTTCTGGAAAAGCTTTCATCAGCATTAATCTGTTAATGAACAAGGCTTGTGGGACATCTAATATCCTACTGATAAAGAGTGTAGTGAGGTGTTTTTAGAGGAGTTAGGGGAAATGAGTAAAAATATTTCTTGTGGAACATTCAGCTAGCGATCCTTTTTTTCATAATCAAACAGATATCTGTGGAATAATGTAGATACATATGACCAGCATAATTGATGGTGAGCTAAATAGTTCCTGGCCCAAAATAATTATTTGAAATGCAGAAAAAGGCTTATATTTTTCGCAAAACTTTAAGCTTTACTAGGGCCAATAGAAGAATTATCCATTTTTCAATGTTATAGAATAAAGTAGTTTCAAAAATTTTTGTCAAATCTGAAAATTTATATAAACTATATGAAGAAAATATTCATTATAAGGCATACTCAAGTCCATGTGCTGCAGATTTATTATATTAACTACAAGGGGATAAGTTTCTCCGAAGTTGACAGTTGTTTTATTATCTTTGTTTTTAAGCTGTGGTTATTTTTAACAGAGAGTTTTCCATGAAGGACAAAATGATTGATAACTATCATAATGATTGACCACAGTACAATAAATTGATGCACTGATCAGGTCAAAAGCTAGGGTAGTAGAAAATAGAATTCATTTAACAATAATATGCATATGGAGACAACTTAAGGTTATAAATGGTTAGTTGCTAAAACTCCTGGTTTGTCTTGTACTGGCCATCTCCTTTTTAGCTGCCAATCACTCTCAACCCCAAAATGTTCATCCAAATGTCCTAGAAATGCATTTCTACTGTTCTGCTTTAAGGACTTGAATATTCTTGAAAAATAAATGACTAACTTCACTTTGTTTCTTCATGTTTTATCTGAGAGAAAGATAGTGATATGGATGCAATTAGAGTCAACTGGGAGACAAATATTCATATCAAAAGTTCAGTGATTACATAATACATTTGGATCTCTTAATAGGTGGATGAAAACTTACTTAATTGAAAGATAAGTAATGTTTATATACTGTATATTCATTTAATTACATTTTACAATGTATTTTATTTGGTTCCTTACAAATAATATTTTCCTAGAGAATAATTTTTCTCTTACTGAGAATAAGTTTCTTTCACATTATATAGTTGCTATAAAATAACAGAGTATGGTAATATGCTACAAGTTTTAAGAAAATGGTTTGATTTAGCATTTTCTGGTCTCATAGATTTCCCATGTAAAATCATGGTGGCTTCACTCCTCACTAACATACTAAATTTACCAGAGTCCAAACAATTATGTGCACTGTGCTTACTATTTGGAGTGATTTATTTCTGCTTTATTGTGTCATATAAAAAATGTTAATAAGAGCCAGTGCCATTCACACTCCTATCTCAAGAAGTTGGTCCTGTTTCTGTGATTCTGGCAGGCTTTCAGTGAGAATTAATAAAAAAAACAAGGGCACTTTCAGAAAAACATGAATTCATGAAGAGATAGTTGGCTTCTCAAAGGACAAAATTATGTTAATATTTAATAACAGAGTTAAAATGAAGAGATGGATTTAAATATCAAATTCAAAGGATCAAAGAATCTATGCTGAAAGACTCAGTCCAATATTGTTGATGATGATGAAAATAAAATGCCTATTTTAAGTATTCAGTATGCAGGTCATGCATGATGACTCATTAGGCAGAAAAAATTATTACTGCCCATTAAAGAATTAGCTTTTACAAAAATGGAAAAGTTGATTAGTGCACCTCAGAGTGGCTGGTTTCTAAAATTATAAAATTAATGAGTGTATGAAATATTTAATTTCACACATAAATATCCTTGAAGATAAAGTAATTGTTTCATACAATAAAAGTCTTTTATTTTACATACAGGAACAAATATTAAATCTGAAATTATAGGTTTTGATATTATTTATTCATGCTAATATTGTAGCGAAGATTATAATATTTCTATAGTTTTTCAGAAATTATTTAAGTGGGAAACTTTTGTAATAAGATGGACATATTGCTATTGAATTAATGACTTTTGCACCTATTAATTGTATGCTAAAAAAATATTTTTGAAAATTCCACATGGTCAAAGATTTCCACAGAGTCAAAAGGTTTGGATTAATATCCCAAATTTGTATTGTAGAATCGCATAAGGAGAAAGATAATTAGATGTGCTGATTAGATTTGATTACATATATTAGACAATAGCCAAAATTATAGAGTATTTTATTAAATAAATTCAGCAAACCAGTGTATTTTATTCATTGTGTGGTATAGCATATGATACAAAATAATGCTTATTAAAATAAACATATCTGGAATTAATATAATGTGTCATTATGTAATACTTTATTATATATGTATTTTTAAATTTTTAATTAAGGTATGATTGATATACACTCTTATGAAGGTTTCATATGAAAAAACAATGTGGTTACTACATTTCCCCATATTATCAAGTCTGCACCCATATCCCAATGCAGTCACTATCCATCAGTGCAGCAAGATGCCACAAGTTCACTGTGTGCCTTCTCTGTGCTACACTGTTCTCCCTGTGCCCCCCACACCATGTGTACTAAATATAATCCCCTTCAGTCCCCTTCTCCCTTCCTCCCCAACTGCCCTCCCCAACCCCTCCACTTTGGAAACCACTACTTCCTTCTTGGAGTCTCTGAGACTGCTGCTCTTTGTTCCTTCAGTTTTGTTTCATTGTTATACTCCACAAATGAGGGAAATGATTCGGCATTTGTCTTTCTCTGCCTGCGTATTTCACTGAGCATAATGTCCTCTAGCTCCATCCAGGTTGTTGCAAATTGTAGGATTTGTTTCTTTCTTATGGCCGAAGAGTATTCCATTGTGTATGTGTATGACATCTTCTTAATCCATTCGTCTACTGATGGACACTTAGGTTGCTTCTATATCTTGGCTGTTGTAAAAAGTGGTACAATAAACATAGGGGTGCATATGTCTTTTTAAATCTGAGAAATTGTATTATTTGGGTGAATTTCAAGGAGTGGATTCCCCGGTCAAATGGTATTTCTATTTTTAGTTTTTTGAGAAACCTCCATATTGCTTTCCACAATGGTTCAACTAGCTTACATTCCTACCAGCAGTGTAGCAGGGTTCCCCTTTCTCTGCATCCTCACCAGCATTTGTTGTTCTTAGTCTTTTTGATGCTGGCCATCCTTACTGGTGTGAGGTGATATCTCATTGTGGTTTTAATTGCATTTCCCTGATGATTAGTGATGAGGAGCATCTTCTCATGTGTCTGTTGGCTATCTGAATTACTTCTTTGCAGAACTGTCTCTTCATATCCTCTGCTCATTTTTTAATTGGGTTATTTGTTTTTTGGGTGTTGAGGTGTGTTAATTCTTTATATATTTTGGATGTTAACCGCTTGTCGGATATGTCATTTACAAATATACTCTCCCATACTACAGGATGCCTTTTTGTTCTGCTGATGGTGTCCTTTGCTGTACAGAAACTTTTTAGTTTGATGTAGTCCCATGAGTTCATTTTTGCTTTTGTTTCCCTTGCTTGAGGAGATGCGTTCAGGAAGAAGTTGCTCATGCTTATATTCAGGAGATGTTTGCCTATGTTTTCTTCTAAGAGTTTTATGGTTTCATGACTTACATTCAAGTCTTTGATCCATTTGAAATTTACTTTTGTGTATGGGGTTAAACAATAATCCAGTTTCATTTTCTTGAATGTAGCTGTCCAGTTTTGCCAACACCAACTGTTGAAGAGGCTCTCATTTCCCCACTGTATATCTATGGCTCTTTTATCATATATTAATTGACCAAATATGGTTGGGTTTATATCAGGGCTCTCTAGTCTGTTCCATTGGTCTATGGGTCTGTTCTCGTGCCAGTACCAAACTGTCTTGATTACTGTGGCTTTGTAGTAGAGCTTGAAGTTGGGGAGCATAATGTCCCTAGCTTTATTCTTCCTTCTCAGAATTGCTTTGGCTATTCGAGGTCTTTTGTGGTTCCATATGAATTTTAGAATGATTTTCTCTAGTTCATTGAAGAATGCCGTTTATTTTGAATAGGAATTGCATTGAATCTATAGATTGCTTTAGGCAGGATGGCCATTTTGACAATATTAATTCTTCCTATCCATGAGAACGGGATGTGTTTCCATTTATTGGTACCTTCTTTAATTTATTTTAAGAGTGTCCTGTAGTTTTCAGGGTATAGGTGTTTCACTTCCTTGGTTAGGTTTATTCCTAGGTATTTTATTCTTTTTGATGCAGTTGTGAATGAAATTGTTTTCCTGATTTCTCTCTCTGCTAGTTCATTTTTAGTGTATAGGAATGCCACAGATTTCTCTGTATTAATTTGTATCCTGCAACTTTGCTGAATTCAGATAGTAGATCTAACAGTTTTGGAGTGGATTCTTTAGGGTTTTTTATGTACAATACCGCGTCATCTGCAAACAGGGACAGTTTAACTTCTTCCTTGCAATTTGGATGCTTTCTATTTCTTTGTGTTGTCTTATTGCTGTGGCTAGGATCTCCAGTACTATGTTGAATAGAAGTGGGGAAAGTGGGCATCCTTGTCTTGTTTCCAATCTTAATGAAAAAGCTTTCAGCTTCTCACTGTTAAGTATGATGTTGGGTGTGGATTTGTCACATATAGCCTTTATTATGTTGAGGTACTTGCCCAAAATACCCATTTTGTTGAGAGTTTTTATCATGAATGGATGTTGAATTTTGACAAATGCTTTTTCAGCATCTATGGAGACGATTACGTGGCTTCTGTCCTTTTTGTTGATGTGGTGGATGATGTTGATGGATTTTTGAATGCTGTACCATCTTCGCATCCCTGACATAAATCCTACTTGGTCATGATGGATGATCTTTTTGATGTATTTTTGAATTCGGTTTGTTAATATTTTATTGAGTAATTTGCATCTATGTTCATCAGGGGTATTGGTCTGTAATTTTCTTTTTTTGTTGTGTCTTTGCCTGGTTTTGGTATTAGAGTGATACTGGCCTCAAAGAATAAGTTTGGAAGTATTCCCTCTTCTTCTACTCTTTGTAAATATTTAAGGAGACAGGGTATTAGGTCTTCTGTAAATGTTTGATAAAATTCAGCGGTGAAGCCATGTGGTCCAGTGGTTTTGTTCTTAGGAAGTTTTTGATTACCAGTTCAATTTCATTGCTGGTAATTGGTCTGTTCAGATTTTCTGTTTCTTCCTTGGTCAGTCTTGGAAGGTTGCATTTTCTAGAAAGTTGTCCATTTCTTCTAAGTTATCCAGCTTTTTAGCATACAGTTTTTCATAGTATTCTCTAATATTTCTTTGGATCTCTGTTGTGTCTGTAGTGATTTATTCATTCTCATTTCTGATTCTGCTTATGTTTGTAGGCTCTCTCTCTTTTTTTTTTTTTTTGTTATGACTGGCTAGGGGTTTATCTATTTTGTTTATTTTCTCGAAGAACCAGCTCTTGCTTTCATTGAGTCTTTTCATTGTTTTATTCTTCTCCATTTTATTTATTTCTGCTCTGATCTTTATTATGTCCCTCCTTCTACTGACTTTGTGCCTCATTTGTTCTTCTTTTTCTAGTTTCATTAATTGTGAGTTTAGACTGCTTATATGGGATTTTTCTTCTTTCCTGAGGTAGGCCCGTATTGCAATATACTTTCCTCTTAGCACAGCCTTGGCTGCATCCCACAGATTTTGCTGTGTTGAATTATTGTTGTCATTTGTCTCCATATATTGCTTGATCTCTGTTTTTATTTGGCCATTCATCCATTGGTTATTTAGGAACTAGTTGTGAAGCCTCCATGTGTTTGTGGGATTTTTCATTTTCTTTGCAGAATTTATTTCTAGTTTTATAGCTTTGTGGTCTGAGAAACTGGTTGGTACAATTTAAATCTTTTTGAATTTACTGAGGCTCTTTTTGTGGCCTAGTATATGATCTTTTATTGAAAATGTTCCATGTGCACTTGAGAAGAATGTATATTCTGCAGCTTTTGGGTGGACAGTTTTGTAGATGTCTGTTAGGCCCATCTGTCCTAATGTGTTGTTCAGTGCCTCTGTTTCCTTACTTATCTTCTGTCTGGTTGATCTGTCCTTCAGAGTGAGTGGAGTGTTGAAGTCTCCTAGAATGAATGCATTGCATTCTATTTCCCCTTTTAATTTAGTTAGTATTCGTTTCACATATGTAGGTGGTCCTGTGTTTGGTGCATTGATATTTATAATGTTTATATCTTCTTGTTGGGTTGACCCCTTTATCATTATGTAATGTCCTTCTTTGCCTTTTGTCACTTTCTTTGTTTTGAAGTCTATTTTGTCTGATACAAGTACTGCCACTCCTGCTTTTTTCTCTCTATTGTTTGCATGAAATATCTTTTTCCATCCCTTCACTTTTTGTCTGTGTATGTCTTCAGGTTTAAAGTGAGTCTCTTGTAGGCAGCATGTAGATGGGTCTTGTTTTTTTATCCATTCAGTGACTCTATGTCTTTTGAATGGTGCATTCAGTCCATTTTACATTTAGGATGATTATCAATAGGTATGTACTTATTGCCATTGCAGACTTTAGACTCATGTTTACCAAAGGTTCAACGTTAACTTCCTTACTATCTAAGAGTCTAATTTAACTCACTTAATCTGCTATTACAAACATGATCTAAAGGTTTTTTTCTTTTTCTCCTCCTTTTTCTTCCTTCTTCATTCTTTATATATTAGGTATATTCTGTACTGTTTGTCTATCCCTTGATTGACTTTGGGGATAGTTAATTTAATTTTGCATTTGCTTAGTAATTATTCTACTTTCTTTACTGTGGTTTTATTACTTCTGGTGACAGCTATTAAACCTTAGGAACACTTCCATCTATAGCAGTCCCTTCAAAATAGACTGTAGAGATGGTTTGTGAGAGGTAAATTCTCTCAGCTTTTGCTTATCAGAAAATTGTTTAATTCCTCCTTCAAATTAAATGATAATCTTGCCAGATAAAGTAATCTTGGTTCCAGGCCTTTCTGCTTCATTGCATTAAATCCATCATGCCACTCCCTTCTGGCCTGTAAGGTTTCTGCTGAGAAGTCTGATGTTAGCCTGATGGGCTTTCCTTTGCATGTGATCTTATTTCTATCTCTGGCTGATTTTAATAGTCTGTCCTTATCCTTTATCTTTGCCATTTTAATTACTGTATGTCTTGCTGTTGTCTTCCTTGAGTCCCTTGTGTTGAGAGATCTGTGGATCTCCATGGCCTGACCAACTATCTCTTTCCCCAGATTGGGGAAGTTTCAGCAATTACCTCCTCAAAGACACTTTTTATCCCTTTTACTCTCTCTTCTTCTTCTGGTATCCCTATAATACGAATATTGTTTCATTTGGATTGGTCACACAGTTCTCTCAATATTCTTTCATTCTTAGAGATCCTTTTTCCTCTCTGTGCCTCGGCTTCTTTGTATTCTTCTTCTCTCATTTCTATTTCATTTATTGTGTCCACCACCATATCCATTCTGCTTTTAATACCTTCCATTGTGCTCTTCAACGATTGCATCTCTGACCAGAATGCATTCCTGAGTTCTTGGATATCTTTCTGTACCTTCATTAGCAGGTTGATGATTTTTATTTGGAACTTCCTTTCAGGAAGAGTCATAAGGTCCATGTCATTAAATCTTTCTCCAGAGTTATATTGATTTTACTCTGGACCAGGTTCTTTTGGTGTTTCATATTTGTATATGGTGCCCTCTGGTGTCCAGATGCTCTACTCTGGAGCTGCTCAGCCCCTGAGGCAATGTTGAGGGGGTCACAGGGGAGTGGTATTGGTGCCTGGGGGGAGGAAAGAACCACTTCCTGCTTCTCGGCTGCTATGTCTGTCTCCAGTGCCTAAACCAGTGGGTTGAGCACACAGGTATAAGTTTTTGTCTCAGAGCAGCTGGATGTTGGTTCATGCTTTCCACAAGGAGCTGGAATCTCAGTCTCTGGAATTCTGCCTCTGCTCTCAGAGCAAATCTCTGTAGTTAAGTATTCAGCAGTCCCAGACCTCCACTCCCTCCCCTGTTCCATTTCTCTCCCTCCCACTGGTGAGCTGCAGTGGTGGAAAGGTCCTGACAGGCCACAGCTTTGGTACATTACCCTGTTCCATGAGGTCTGCTCTTTTCTTCAGGCGTATGCAGTCTGGCGCTGTCCTATTTCCTGTTGCTCTCTCAGGGTTTGTTATATAGAGAGTTATATACTACATATATAACCACCTATAGATCTATCTATAGCATGTATATAGATATCCATCATCTGTCTATAGCTCTCTACATACTTTATATATATATTATCTATCTATATATAAATAATACAGTCTAATTTATATATGCCATATATAGATAGATGGTTTATACATATGTGTGTATACATAATAGTAATTATTATTACTAATATTTCTCTCCACCTCAAAGGCATAAGTTCTAACTTATTAAGTCGTTCCTATGTGTCCACGAGATCATTCGGAGAAAACTGGGTGTCTCTTGAGTGCTGTTCTTGTTAGATCAGCCTGTGGACCCTAGCTGATTAAGCTGAAAATTCTTCTGAAAATTGATGACTAAATAAATTGTGTTCAATCTGATTCATCTTACTTTGTTACCTTGGGATTTTAACCAATTTATATGCCCTTATTAATTATAGTTATAGCATAATACAATAGAATCCATAGAAACACTATTGATTATGATGATTTTTTAATCTAGTGTATAAAATAGAATAAACAAAACAGAAAACTGAAGAACCTTTCCTACAAGTTTAAGCAAATAATAAATCATGAAAAAAATTTTTTTAATTAAAGCATGTTGTCAACACAGATGACACTGAAATTCAAAATTCTGGCCAGAAAACTTGCACTAATATTCTTTTTTTTTTTCTCAGTGAATAAAGCAAAGCAGATTGGGTCAAGGTTCTCACCAATATTATGGGGTGATGAAGAAAGAGGGATCAGATGATCATTAAGAAATGAGAGACATTTTCCATGCAAAATATTAAATATAGGAGGCACCCAGTGTGATGTATTAAATTTACTTATACTCAGTGAAGATAAGGAAGATTAACTGCCTTTCAATAAAAATGTTGGAAACTTGGCTCTTTTGGAAATCCTCTTTATGTTCTTGTTTTTCTTAAAGTAATTCTAAAAAGACATAGATCAGAGGTGACAAAGGGATGAGATTCTATTAGTTTTCCAGGACAGCATTCCTGAATTACTGCTTCCATCATATACAAAGGAGAATAAAAGGAAGAGTAACTCCTTAGTTGGCTTATTTTTCCAAACATAACATAGTGAAATAGAAAGAATACATACAATGAAATTTTTTTATTCCTAAAGAAAAGGTAGAAATTAATAATAAAAGACAATACTATAATTTTTTATTGTAACACAATCTCCATCCAAAAAGATTTTTAAGATTATCTTTCCAATTGGAATCTTTATAGTGAGATATTTTTATTTTGCCAAAATACGTACATGGGTACATAAACAAATATATAATATACACATATATGTGCTTATAATATATATAAATATATAAAATATATAATATTTTAGCTTTAGAATACTCTTGTCTGATTTGAATATAAAATATAATTTATTTTTCTTAAAAAGGTGATTGATTATCTAGAACTATGACAAATGTTTAATTGTTGCATAATACTGGAGATTGACTATTCATCTATTATGTAAACAAAATGTTTTTCATCATTTGTCAGAATGTACTACAGCAAGAGAGTAAGAAAAAAAGATTCTAAAGGCAGAAATATATATTTTGGTTAGGTAGGTATTACAGATAAAAATGTACCAGAAGTTACTCTTTTCTACAGCAAATATGCTATTTAAAAAAAGATTTGCTGGTGATTAAATTCTGGATGATGCGTTCACAGGCCACATACATTTTCTGAGACTGGGTGGATTTGCACTGATTTCTGAGAAGAAATTAGTATTCTTTAAGTAAGGAGTCTGAATAAAATACTTGAAATTTTCAAAAGAATGTAAATGAAACAAAGCTGGCTAAAGGCTAAAATGCTACAGTCAAAATAAAAAATGTACTGACTCAGTGATGAAAATCTATATTTATTTTCATCTAACATAGGATTTATTATAGTTAAAATTCAAGAAAGCAAATTACAGAGAAATTCATAGATAGATAGAAAATGCATATGGAAAATTATGCCCAAATGGTAAACGCTATTGAGACTTGCTTGAGGTTATTACATTTAAAAGCACAAGAAAAATGTGTGTGCCATCCCTGTTATTTATTACACAGACATGCCTCTACTCAATTTAACCTTTTATTTCTTTCTCACTTTTTTCTATTTGTATGATTATTGTAGGAGTGAGGTTCTATGTCATTCTGTATTAAAGAAGAAAGGAAGGAAAAAGAAGAAATGAAAAGTTGGTAGGGAGAAATGACAGGAGAGGAAGAGGGAAAGAAATAGAAAGGTAAAATTCCTGCATCTCAATATTTAAATTTATTCATCTCAATATATTAGTCCATTCTTATTTTACTGAATGACAATTCTTGTTTTATCTTGCTTTCTACAATAAAATATATTTTATTTGGTAAATGCTTTAAAGTGGATGTCCTAAGAGGGAAATTGTTAAATGTGATGGTACTAGAGCAGTGTACAGGAGGGGCACATCAAACAGCCTCCTTTTATGCCCTCCAAGAGTGAACTGCCATAAACAAATTTCAGTCCAGAGATAATTCCTAAATGATTCCAAAGAATTATTGAGCTTACATTATAATTTCCTGTTTTAATACAATGCCCAACATAATATGTATATTTTTCCCTGTTCACAAATTGCATTCACTTTATTATTTAATGAGGGGTAGGGTTTTCCTCAACTACTAACATTTCACAAAACTTTCTAATGATCAGACAGAATAGCATTTTCCACTTATTTTTAACTTTTTAATGATTATTTTTTCCCCCAAAGCTTAGTAAAGCAGCTGTTTTTTCGCTGAGACTGAGGCTTATGCCAAATTTAAAATGTTATTGTTGTTGAGCCATGTGCTCAAAAATTAAGTATTTTTAATTTCCAAACTGAAATATCTTGGCAGCTCTTGCTCACTTAAATGATCTCAGATAGGAAGAGACTTACAACTCTAGAGAAAAGAAAAAGAACCCAGCCACTTCCCTTCCTGCACTCTGCGACGCCCCCTAAATAGCTGACAATACTAAGGAGCTTTTTAATAATCTAAAATTAGCAAAATATTGATTGTAGTAGTTGGACTAGATGGTTGGTTTTTAAATTATCAAAATTAGATTGCTGAGCAAGATGAAAAGAATGGGATAATTATAAATAAAAGTGTGTAGTACCAAGATGAGATAAGTGAAATAAAAAACAAGCAATAGTTTTAAGTTCTTAATTTTGATAACTTTGTGTAAGCCATAAGAAGTCTTTCCAATATTTGAAGATTACTATAATTTTCACAAAATGTGCATTTCCAGGAAAACAATCCCCAGCCTCTGCGAAATCTTACATTTGTTGTGTCAAGATTTTTTAACTGTCATATTTTAAAATTTACGTTTTGTTAAACATTTCTATGAATTGTAACACATATATAGTGTAACCAACTAGCACAATAAGACTACAAACAGTTCCATTATCCCAGAAAACCTCCCTCATGCTTTCCCTTTAAAAATCACTTCTCCCCTTTCCTTAAACCTAGGCAAAGACTGGTAGTTGTGTCATTTAGAGAATGTAATGTAAATACATAAATGTCATAAAATATGTAACCTTTTAAGACAGGCTTCTTTCACTCAGTATAATGCCTTAAAGGTGAATTCAAGTTGTTACATGTAACAATAGTTTTTTGTGGATTTGTTTGTGTTTTTTTTGCTAATATTCCATTGTATGGACATACTAGAGATTGTTTATCTGTCACTTGTTGACGGACATTTGGGTTCTTTCCAGTGTTTGGTGATTGTGAACGGTCAATATAAAGATTCAAGGACAGGTTTTTTTATGAACATATTTTTCATTTCTCTAGGGCAAATAATAGGAATGGGATTATGTGTTATGGTTAAGAAAAAGAAAATGTATGGATAATCCCCAAAGCAGAAGGGCAATGACAGAGGAGAGTCAGAAACACAATTGAGAAAAATTCAGAATAAAATTATTTATATCAGAGGGCTCTGGCAAAGAATCAAAGGAAAACAATTGAAATGCTGCAACACCTGACACATGGTAAGATCTCAAAAAATGTTAGTTTCTATCTATACATGACAAATGCAAGATATCAATGCTAACAAAAGCTATTAAAGTCAATTATTTCTCCAATTTTTATCAACTTAAAAATAATCCTAATGCATCTAAGGGAATTTAGGAAATATCACTATGATACATTCGGTACTCTGTATATTTTTATTTGGTTTCAGGTAAATAGAGGATTCTGATAGTCACCATTCTTAGATTCTTTAGGTCAGTGTAGATACAAATTGTGAGAGACTGTATTCTACAAGTTTGATATTTGCCATTGTGAATTTTGGCAAGTAAACAATATTAAATAACTTTATTTTGGAAATAATAGTCATCTTTTTAAAAGTAGATAAACTTTACTATTAAATTTGAGGTTTTTTTCCTATTATAGTTTTGTGGAGTTCTAACATTGTTGCATATATTTCACATCTTTCTCTATTACAACAAAGGCACTAAATATTATTCTAGTGCATTTTCTAACAAGGTAGTAGTATATATATATAATGTGTCTTAAAAATATTTGTTGCTGTGCTCATTTCATAAATAGTCTTTTATTACATTTATACCTTTTAAACAAAATTTTTCCAATGTTTTGAGTGGTTGTGAGAAACTTGACCACTGTCAACAATACCACTGAATAAACTGTAATGTTGGACGCAGGAGCCAAGCCCAGTTTCCTGTGCATCATCAGCATTTGAGAAGACTTTCTCACCGCTAACATTTGCATGATAAATTTATGGACTTTGGCTCTACCAGCTTGATTGAACACATTGCATTTTGCTAAGAACAGCATGTCAGCTAGCACAGTCAGCATCTGTATACATCTGGGAAAACTGGAACTGTTAGAATTGTGCCATGGGACTGAAGACAGAAAAAGCTTTGTCAGTTGTCAATTAGACATTTTCTACCACTATCTGTCTTATAGGTGATGAATAAAAAGTATTGCTAATATTTAATACAGTATTTCATTACTCTTTGGACTCTGTCCGAGAGGTAAATAGGGAAGTCCAGAAAAGGCAAACTTGTTCATAGGTCTCGACTTGAGGGGACAAGAAAAAATAACAACAAAACAATTATAAGCATGAAAAGGGCCCTGAGAAAGCAGCTGAAGGCAGGTGGCAGACAGCAATACAATCAGGCAATGACTCACTTTAGAAAAGATCATTAGTTATGCTGTCACCTGCAACAAAAATGAACGATATTCCCTAACAGAGAATTTTGTGCATTATAGGAAATAATTGTGTGAGCTCAACCCAAGTCTGAGGAGTTCAGGTTTTTCTTCAAAGGTAACTCTATTTAAGAGTTCATTTTACTCTATTATCCTTGTAATTTAGATAGGAAATTTTGTCTAAGTGTTTAAAAGTACTCATTTGACTTGTTAATTTAATTTTCCTTGATATAAATTGCATTGAATCTAGAGTTTCAAAATCTGAGATCAATGGTCACAATGACTGGAAATGAGAATATAAACTTTTTAAAACAAATAAAATGAAACGAAAAGAGAATTGGGCAAGTATTTCCTTTGTCTGTTTAAAAAGGGGTCAGTTACCTTGTTAGTAACAAACAGGGATATAGTCTTACTGCAGAATTGGGTAGGTGATTTATAATAGCTATTTAGCAGTTTGACGTGGCCATTGTGACATGACTGATTTTGTTCCTGGACATTTTAATGCAACTTACAAAGGAAATCATTACACTTTAAGTCCTTAGTACTAGTGACTAGTTGTACTGCCTTAGGATGAAATGGGACATGAGGATGGAATAGCACTCATGAATGTGTAGAGACCCAGACACGTGGTAGGGCTAAGAGAACTAAAAGAAGCACACTGGTTAGGGATGATACAGAATTTCAACTTTCAGGTGATATTCTAGGCAGTAGTCGTGACAGAAATGCCTGATGTATTAAATAAAACATTTTAATTCATGGCAGTGTCCTTTTAACACAGGCATCACAAATTGCTTTGCTCTGCTCTGTACAATTCTTCATATTGTGGAACCACTACACAACTGACAAGTGACTGTTTCCCTGTGTGCTCACAAATGTTTTGGGAAAGGAATTCATTCACTGATCATTAGACCAACTTGTTTGTATTCACCTAGAATAAGGATGTCATTTAAACCAATTTGAATATTTCTCACTGAAGATTCATAAAAGAAGACAGTTGTAAATTTAAAAAGGCAGTAGGACAAGGTGCCAAAGTCAACATTAGAGTATAGTTCTGTCAAAATCATGGCCAGAAAAGGGAAAAGAATTGCTGGAAAGCCAAGCCAGTGAGTATATTAATGGGGTAAAATCAGGAATCAGTACCTGGAGAAAAATTCAAAAAATTCAAAATTGATATAGTACTGAAGACAAATCAGAAAGAACAGGGAAGCCTTTGGCCCAGGTATCTAGATGTCAAACTGCATGAGAATGGGCTAGAGATCCTTCAGATTGGATCCAAAGACTGCTTGTGACACTTCCTTCCCAGGGCATGCATCTTTTCTGGGTCTATCCTGGCCATGCTGAGCTTTTGTCTTACTACACATTGAAGGAAATAAATTGCTGGTTTGGAGACTTGTCATCCATGGCTCCTTAGGGAAAGTGCATTTGTATAATATTACAGATTTTTTTCTACTGTTTTCATGAAGTAGGAGTCTGATATCTAAAATACATTTGCAGCCTTTTTGAACAAAGTGGTCATGAGGCATTATGGGTGGATTGCTTATATAAGGAAAGGAAATCACTGTAAATATTAAATGTTTATGAAAATTTTTTTATTCCACCTCTTTCTCTCTCTCCCTCTTCCTCTCTCTCTGTTGAACTCACAATTCAGATGAAGCCTTCCTTTAAGATATGTGACCCTAAGTTTTGGAGTGATTTGTAGTAAATTCTATTCCTGCTGTGGAAGAAGTGCCCCTGCTATTAAAGCCTGGCAGGAATAGGTTACAAAGAAAAAAGAAGCCTTCTCTAATTTAGGTACAGGAGGTCTTCAAAACTCACACAAACTCCAGTCCAGTACACTGGGGTAGCATGTTATATAGGAATATGAAGGGAAAGACATCACTTGTTAAAAACAACATTTGATTGGAGTTTCCCTTTAATTAAAAAGCTAATCCTTTAAGTGGTAGGTGTCACATATTTTTCTCAGCAGTAGAAGTATTATTATTATTATTCCCATTTGACAGATGTTGAATATTGAGTCATATAGAGATGAATTAGTACAAAGTTACACAGATAGTACATGGTGTAGCTAGGATTAAACTTGGGAACTGTGTTTCTAAATCCATTCTCTAAACTTCTCCTTCCCTGCCCAACTTTTATTTAATAGTATTGGTGTCTCATATTTTTACATGTATTGACCGTTTAAATTTTCACAGAGCCCTAGGAAATAGGTGCTAATATTCCCATTTTGTAGGTAGTAAACTAAGACATATTTAATATGCAATAGATATTGGCTACAAGCTAAGAGAGTTTGGCTTCAGAGTCTTGGTTAGCTTAGCCTTTAGGAGGCTGGTATTTAACAGTGGTATTTAGTGTTTGAACAAATGAGAACATATATAATATATACTTGGCATGGGAAGTTGAAATAAAGTCATACAGTCCACGTCTTCAAGGAGCTCACAAGCTAGTAAAAATAATAATTATAGAGAACATTTGGAAAAAGTATTAAGTTGGGTAAAATCAGTCTTGACAATTATATATACATGTATATGTATATATATATATATATACACACACACACACACACACACACACACATGTTGGAAGGCAGCTTCAAGAACAGGGTTAGAATTCAGCAATTAGGAAAATACCTTTGACAACATGTGTCCTTTTCACATTTAAAAGTAAAAATATTATGTTTCAAGTATCTTTAATTCCACTCCAAAATTCTTGGGTTTCACAGGAAACAGCTAAGCATGAGAAACTACTAACACAAGTACTTGGAGAGTTGAAACACTGGATTAATCATTACTTGCATTTAAAAAGAATGGTGAAGAAAATGTGAATTTTTAAATTAATATTCATAAAGTTTGTTACTTTTATACATATTCTCTATCTTGCCATTTAAAAAGTTAAATTTATATCTTAACCTATTTACTAAAGAGGCAAATATCTTTCCTACTTTACTAAAGTAATGTTTTAGGATCTCCAAGGATCATTGTTGGTCACCTTGTGGCTATTATACTTATTATAGGGGATTTTATTTGTTGCAGTGTTATTTTAACTTAAAGATTATTCATTTTAAGATTTGTCTTTGCAATTTTCAAAAATAGTTGACTGTAATTTCACAGACCTAGTTCTGATCAACTCCAAAGACTTAAAGATTTCCTTAAAATTAGATGCATATCTAAAATGACTGTTTTTCCTTGTTAAAAATAAAAGACTGAGCCCAGAATCACAATCAGACACTTGATTTTCCGTGGTATTTTCAACTGGAAGTGAGAATTGTTAAACTGAACTTCAGTGTTATATAGCTGGAAAGCATTGAAGGATTCATCAGCTTCATGCTGCTGAGGTATTAGCCCAGGCATTAAAGTCAGTTGGAACTTGTACCTCAAAGAAAGACCTCCTAATTGACTGGCACAAATTCTAGGGATTTCCAAAGCTATTACATTTTAAGAGTTACTGTTATTTGTTTCTCCCAATACATCATCTAAGCAACGAATGCTGTTTCTGCATGAAAGTGTCTTTTCCTAAAGAATGTGGGTGTTCAATTACCTGTATTTCCATTTATTAATGTGGCCTGATGTTGGCATTTATTTCTGTATTAACATCTTAAAATAGTTACACAATCTGCTTAGGCAAAAAGTTTCTGAGAGCCAAAGATAAAAAGTTAATATATATTTAAGGACTGTTGATGTTCTGGGTGAGTTGGATATATTGCCTCTAATCCCCAACCAGCCATGTTAGGTGAGAAACTGAGAAGTAGAGAAGTAAAGTAGAAAGAGTCACTGGGGTTTTAATTCAACTCTGATTTTAAAGTCTGTACATGACATCTTATTGCTGCTCATAAAAAGGAGATATAATTTGCTTATCTCTGGTCTCAACAGAAGTTATTAGAGAATAGATTAATTCCATAAAGCTGCTTTTCAGATTTCATGGAAATGTGAGAATACTAAAACAGAGAGAATATACATGCATGCTCACCTTTCAGATTTACTTCAGTTATGGGAAATGCCGATTTTCTCAAATAAATTTATTTTCTCTCTTTGGAATAAAAAACTATAAAAAGGGGTAATAAATATTATAACAAATAAAGTTATACCAGTTCTAAAATATAAAAAGGAACTGATTGAACAAACTATGTGTTAAAAGCTAGAAATATTATTTTGTTGTTTCAATGTTGCTATGATGAAATATTAAGCTATATTCTGATTAGCCCATAATGCTAGTAAATTCCTAATTTTCAGTCCTGCTTTTACCATAAATACATAATTAGACAAGTCAATATCCCTGGATTGATAAGATGATTTGAAGCCTTCTTTTATCCTGAAATATCTCTGATTTTATTACAATAATTACTTGTGGGTATCCAGATTCATTTAAAAAATGTCTGTACACTGAGGCCAAAAGTGGGGAGTCCTAGCTTAAAACGATTTTCACTCTTTGCTATTTATTTTTTTGGATTACTCATTTAGTTAGAGAAGTCTCTTAACAGATGAGAGCCCTGAGTAACTTTGTCATTACAATTACTGACTGTTTTTAAGGAAAGAGATTGCCAGGAACAGTATCTCTGAATCCTTGAACTAAGTAAGACCAAAGTTCTCAAAGATTGTATGCACAGAGGACATACCAGTTTCATTTTAGGATCAGATAGAATTTGACCCTTATAACATAATGAATTTAGGTGCATTCAGGGATCAGTCAGGCAAAAGATTGATGAGACCAAGTGCACAGCATTTACAAATGGAAGGACCATGGCAAATAAGGAAATACATGCTCCATGAAGGTATTAAATTTTAATCTTCACATCAGATATAGAAATATCCTGAATCACCTCCCCCCATGGACACACTGGGTCTACAGCTACATATGGAACAATTTCCCCTGAAAGTCCCAAAGCCTGGCTGAGTGACAAATGCACATTTGGAAAATGAGAAAGACACATCAAAGCAGATAGGAGAGGCTGGGACACAATCTCACCATAAACCCCACCTCTGGTGCAACAATCTACAACTGGGAGGGAACTCAAGGAAAAAAGGGTTCCTTGAGGAAAAAAGGGTTCAAACAGGCACCCCAACTTTTAAGACATAAATGTGAGGGTTGAGCCACCAAACATCTAATTTTTAAAACTAATGGGATTCACATCTTGAGACACAAGCTGGTAGTAATCTGAAAAATGTCACTTAAAGGGCTCAGGTACTCAAACTCACCCATCCCAGCTCAGAGAGGTAACTAATTGTACCCAGATTTAAAGTGAAAGAGGCTCATATGTTTATACTAAAACTAAAAAAATTAGATGGGCAGACATCTAATTTAATACATACATTTAGGACCTTGCTGGGACACTCCCAGGGACCGAAATTGGCAGGCACCATCTTCGTGTTCTCCCTTTGTCTTGTTCCAAAACACCAGTATCTTCTGGAAGGGAGTCTTTATACACATCTGGTGCCATGATTTTTGTGGCTGACACCCAGGGAATGCCTCTTGATCACCTGACTCTGAAGGCCAGGGAAGCCTGCATTTGTGATTACATTGGACTGTAATAATTAGTGTCACCCAGAAAGGTGCTTATATCCCTATCTAGTGCCCCAAGTTTTATGACTACACTAGGGAACAACTCTACATCACTTGTGGTAGTTTCCAGTGGGTTCCACAGGACAGTCACAGATGCATAAGAGTTCTTAAACAGCTACCACCACCAGGGCACAGCTAAACAGAACAGAGCTTGGTCATCTGGGAAGGAGGCCTATTAGCTATCATGACTGACCTGAGGGACAGGATTCTAGCTGAACATGCATCTAAGAGCTGACTGCAATCCTTACCAGAGACCTCAGAGGGTGGGAACTATTACAGTGCTCATCCTCTGCCATGCTCCAGAATACCATCTCTCCTGAGAGGGGCTTTGCATGTATCTGGTACCTGAATTTTGCAGCTGATGCCAAGGCAATGAGCCTTGATCACTGGACTCTGGTGGGCTTCACAGGGGCTTGCATTCCTGAATCCTACAGGACTGTGGCAATCAGAGATGCTGTTCTTGGCAGGCTATCACCCCCAGAGGACTACACAGACAGTAGACTGAAGCACACTATCCAGTCTTTCAATGAAGGAGGCTTATTTGGGGCTTTGGCCTAAGGGCAGGCCATTTAGGCCTACAGAGATGCTCTCACAGAACATACACTGTGATGCAATCTTAGCACTCTCTCTCTGCTATGCTCCAGCTTGCCAATATCTCCCTGAAAGAAGTTTATACTCTTGAATGGAGCCCTAATTTTTGCAATTATTGCTCTGGGACAACTCCAGGTTACCTGGCTCTGGTGGCCAGTGGGGGTCATGCTTGCAGACCTCAGGATTGCATATATTTGCACATATTTAAAAACTGCTGCATGATGGTCTGGTAGCAATCAGCTTGAATATGGGTGCTAAGATTTTCCCCTTTTGGCATTATGACAGATCTTGGCACATCCTCAACCACTGGGAACTATTAAAATATAATAGGCTGCTTGGATGTGTACAGAGGTTGGAGAGATGACCAACAACTGGGGCAGGGCTGAAAGAAAAGTTTTATCTCTTACATGAGGTCACGTAAGGGAGTAAAGCAATACAGGGAGCAAAGCAAAATAAAGGAACAGAGAAATATGTTTCAAATGAAAGTTTATTCAGAAAAAGAAAACCTTAATGAAACAGAGATAAGTGATTTATGTGATGAAGAGTTCAAAATAATGGTCGTAAGATGCTCACCAAATTGGAGAGAAGAGGTATGAATGTAATGAGAACTTTAACAAAGAGATGGGAAATATAATAAAAAACTCAACAGAAGTGACAGAACTTAAGAATACAAAGCTGAACTGAAAAAAATATACTCAGAGTTTCAATAGCAGACTAGGTAGGTGAAGAATAAAGGATCAGTCAACCGAAAGGCAAGGCAGTAGAACTCAAAAAGAACAGCAAAAATAAAAAAGAATGAAAAAAGTGAGTATAGCTTAAGGGTTTTATGGGACAACATCTAATGGACTAACAGGGGCATATTAGTGCTCCCAGAAGGATAAGAGAGAGAAAGTGGCATAAATCTTGAGAAAGAAATGGCTGAAAACTCCTCTAACATGAGTAAACTGACATTAAGACTGAGGAAGCTCAGAGAGTTCTAAATAATATGAACCCAGAGACCCTCATCAAGACACATTATAATTAAATTGTCAAAAATAAAAGAAAAGAATATTAAAAGGAGCCAGAGAAAAAACAACTAGTAAGGTAAAGGTAATTTCCATGTCTTATCAGCACACACTTTACAGGCTAGAAGGGAGTGGAATGATAAATTCAAAGTGCTGAAATTAAAAAAAAAATAAAACTTCTAATTAAGAATACTCTAGTTGGCAAAGTTATGATTCTGAATAGAAGGAGAGATGAAGAGTTTTCCAGGCAAGTAAAAGCTAAAGGAGTTCACTACCACTGAACTGGCCTTTCAAGAAATATTAAAGGGACTTTTTTCAGCTGAAAAGAAAATATACTACTTAGTAATAAAAACACAAATGAAAGAATAAATCTCACTGGAAAGGAAAATATACAGTAAAGGTAGGGGATTTTAACCACTCATAAAGCTAGTATGAAGTTTAAGACAAATGATTAAAAATGGCTGTGGTTACAATAATTAGTAAAGGGATACACAAGATAAAACAGTGTGAAATATGATATCAAAAACATAAAATGTAGGAGGAGAGAAAAATGATGAGCTTTAGAATGGGATCAAACTTCAGTTGCTATCTTTTTAAAATAGATATTTAAGTTGTTATATGTAAGCATCATGATAACATCAAGAAAAAAACCAATAATAAACACACAAAACAGAAAGAGAGAGGAATTTAAGCCTACCACTAAAGAAAGGCATCAAATTACAAAGGAAGAAAGCAAAAGAAAAGAGGAACTACCAAAAGAGCTAGAAAACAACAAAATTACAATAAGCATATACATAGCAATAATTACTTTAAATGTAAATGGACTAAGTTCTCTATTCTCTAATCAAAAGACAAAGTGGGTGAATAGATAAACACACAAGACCCATCTATACACTGCCTACAAGAGACACACTTTAGATGTAAGGACACACACAGACAGAAAGTGAATGGATGGAAGAAGATATTCATGTAAAAGGAAACCAAAAGAAAATCCAAGTGGCCATACTTATATCAAACAAAATAGTCTTTAAAATAAAGACTGTAATAAGAGACAAAGAAGGGTGTTACATAATGATAAAAGGGTCAACCCATAACATTTGTAATTACTTATGAATCCAATATAGGAGCACCTAAAGATATAAAGAAAATGTTAATATCCCTATTGGGGGAAAGAGTAACATGATAAATGTAGGGGAATTTAATAACCCACTTACATTAATGGACAGATCATCCAGATAGAAAATCAGTGAGGAAACATTGACCTTAAACAACATGTTAGACAAGATGGACTTAACAGACATACATTGAATGTCCCAACTAAAATCAGTGGATACTCATTCAAATGCACAAGGAATGTACTCCAGGATAGATTACATGTTAGGCCACCAAACAAGTCTTAATAAATATAAGAGGATTGAAATCATATCAAAAAGTGTTTTGAAGCACAATGTATGAAACCAGCACAATGCTACTAGAAAAAAACTGGACAATTCAAAAATATGTGGAGACTTAACAACATGCTACTAAGCAACAAAAAGGTCAAAGAAGAAATCAAAATATAAATCAAAAAACATCTTGAGACAAGTGAAAATGGAAATGTAACATACTAAAATTTATGAGATACAGAAAAAGCCATTCTAAGAGGGAAGTTCATACTGATAATGCCTACCTCAACAAATATGAAAAGTTTCAAATAAACAACCTAACTTTACACCACTAAGAACTAGAAAAAGAAGAACAAATCAAGACCAAATTTAGTAGAAGAAAGAAAATAAGATTATAGCAGAAGTAAATAAAATAGAGGCTAAAAAAAAGAAGAGATCAAAGAAACTAAGAGCTGGTTCTTTGAAAAGATAAACAAAACTGGCAAACCTTTAGCTAGATTCACCAAGGAAAAACAGAGGACTCAAATAAAATCAGAAATGAAAGAAATATTGCAACTTATACCACAGAAATACAAAGGATGGCACAAAACTACTATAAATAACTATAAGCCAACAAATTAGACAATTTAGAAGAAATGGCAACATCGCAGGAACATAAAACCTACCAAACTGAATCATGATGAAACAGAAAACCTAAATAGACTGATTACTAGTAAAGAGAATGAATCAGTGATCAAAAACCTCCCAAGAAATATAAGTCCTGGACCAGACAGCTTCCCTGGTGAATTCTGCAAACATTCAAAGAATTAATACCAATCCTTCTCAAACTCTTCCAAAAATAGAAAGTGGGTGGGTCCACTTCCAAACACATTTTACAAGGCAAGAACGAAATCCAGACAAAGATGCCACAAAAAAAATGAAATTATAGGCCAATTTTATCCCTAAAGAACATGGATGCAGATATCCTCAACAAAGTATTAGCAAACCAAATTCAATAATACATTAAAAGGATCATATACCATGATCAAGTGGTATTTATTATAGGAATATCAGGATGACTCAACATACATAAATCATTCGATGTGATAAACCACATTAACAAAATGAAGGTTAAAGTCATATGATCATCTCAATAGGTACAGAAAAATAATTTGACAAAATTCAACATCCTTTCATGATAAAATTCATTACAGAGTGGGTATAGAAGGAATATACCTCAACATATTTTTGATCCTATATTGGTACATTATTTTTTCATTCTAGTTTTTAAACATTATAAAAATAGGTGATTCATTCTTTCCCCTAGGCCTGAGAGATAAAGAGAGAAAGAGAGAGAGAGAGTCTAAAACACAGAGTAAAAACAGACATAAAGAAAGCATTTGTCTCCCCAAGTTTGTATGAGATCTTACTATGTATACATTCCCTACTACAGATTTTACTCCAAAGCAGTAATGGACTAATAATAGCCATAATTTTTTGACCTTCTTCGCATCAATAAGTTGGCTCTTAAATATTGAAAGTGGCTGTAATTGTTCTGAGCAATGGAATAGGGTAGAGTTGTGTTGTGTCAGTTTCTCAAGACCACCATATTTAATTTCCTGTCTCTTGGAACACTTGCTTTTTGGACTCAGCCACTGCACCAGGGGAGCACAAGAAGTTCTGTTAGAAACTCCCATTTGGAGAGGAACTGAACTCCTGAATAACAGCTATGGCTCAGATACCAATTGACAGCCTTCACCAATCACATGTGCGAGTGGTCTTGGAAGTCTAAATTCCAGCTCCAGGTGAGCTTCCCCAGCCGACCTGGTTAACATACAGACAAACCCTTACATTGGCTTCACACTGCCCAAAATACATTTTTGTGAACAGGATAAATATTTTTCTTTTAAGCCACATTTTAATAGGGTAATTTATAATGCACAATAAATAATAAGAGCAAAACCTATAAAGGTAGAGAAAGCTCCTGTGATTATTTTTATTTTGTTTTGCAGCACCCATATTCTAAAAGGAAGCAGGGAGGGTGGGAGATAGAGAGTAAATGAGAAAACTTCTCTACAAAAAAATTATGCCTCAAGAAAAGATTTTTTCATGAGTTTGTGCCTATCACAAAAAAGCTCCCTTGCTTGGTATCCCATCCTGTTTCATGTCCCCAAGGATTTCCTTGGAGCCTTGAGTATATCTCCAGGAACATTAGCCATTCTTCTTAACCTTTGGGTAGGATTACCGCTGAGTTCTCACTATAGGAGTATGTTAAACTTTAATGTCTTTCTTCTCTTCTTCCTCTTCCTCCTGATCCTTTTCCTCCTCCTTCTTCTAAATTTAAATTGGATATAAGTGACTTTTATTTCTGATGTAATTAAGTCTATAAATGGGTCCCAGACATTTAGTTTCTTACGACTCTAAAAAGCCATGTAGCACATGGGAAAAACTTGGGTTGTGGAATCCCTCTGAGTTTGACATTGTTTTATGTTATTTATTATCTTTAGGTCACTCGTCATTTATTTAACCTCTCTACAAGTCAGTTTTCTTAAATCAGTTAAAAATTTCATCTGCAATTTGCTGTAAGGATTAGATAAATGAAAATCATTTGTTGAGAATGAAACTTTCCTTGAAAAAAATTAAAGTGAAAATTGGAGAATTTATCTAAAGCTACCAGCAAGCATCATACAATGAGCAAATTATAGATTTGGTTACTCTTATTATTTTTGTAAATAACATTTTCTACATATGAGTAATGGTTAAAATGGGACAACAAGGTGACTCCTTTCAAAGGATTTATTTTTATGTTGGTATTTCCTATTTTAGAATGAAAGGAAATATAAATTATTGAATCTGACAATATGATAGAATTTATATAGAAGCAAAATGAAAGATTCATTTAGATTCTGTTATTGAGAAAACTAAGTAACTGATAAAATATTCATAAACCTTAATTTTAAAATGATGTTCTAGAAGGTAACTTAAAGGATTTCTTTTTTTTATTAAGGTATCATTGATACACAATCTTATCAAGGTTTCACATGAAAAACAATGTGGTTACTATGTTCACCCATATTATCGAGTTCCCCCGCCACTCTGTACTGCATTGCAGTCACAGTCCATCAGTGCAGTAAGATGCCACAGAGTCACTACTTGCCTTCTCTGTGCTACACTGTCTTCCCCATGATCTCCCCCACATCATGTGCACTAATCATAATCCGCCTTAATCCCCTTCTCCCTCCCTCCCCACCTGCCCTCCCCCACCTCTCCCCTTTGGTAACTGCTCGTCCCTTCTTGGAGTCTGTGAGTATGCTGCTGTCTTGTTCTTTCAGTTTTATTAAAGGATTTCTTGAAAGGACATGTCAGAGGCAGACAAAGTTGTCATATGTTCTTTTAAACATCTAATATGGTAGCAAGATTCAACTGTAAATCTGCATTTATAGTCAGCTTTCTATGCCCACTTAACTGTGTCCAGCCACAACTGTGTTGTATGGATTTCCTAGAATAGACCATGAAATGGCAGGTGCAGGCAGAAACTTTGTTTTGGAGTGCTTTTAGGATATACATCAGTAGGAAGTGAGAAACTGATGATTAGGCAGAGGGAGAAGTTGACCAACAATAGGGTGACAGTGGAGTATTCAGCTACTTCTATGAGTTGGAATGGGCCTTCAGCATTGTCCTAAACTATGGCCTGGGAGTTAGACTTTTGTATCCCCTCCCCTTCATTGGACAGCAGTTGACCTCAGGCTGCATCCTAGCAGGGTATCATCTTGACCTGGGCAGTTTCCCATGGTTGAGGGCAGTTTCCAGCTGAAAGATGAGGCTAGGAATGGTCTCAGCCCTGTTATTTCCATAAGCTGGGGAAATGGGTGCTTTACAGGCCTTGAAAAGGGAATCAGAACAGTTTTGCTACAGTATCCTGGATCCAAAACAATTTTAAGATATTTATTAGGGTTAGTAATTTTTTTTCAAAGGAAATCTACAAGAAGTATTAAACAAATATTTTGTATATAACTTAGTAGGAAAATCCTTAAAAATCAAAATTAGAAAAAAAATCATGTTTCTTATACAAGTATGCTGTATTTGAAATTGCTAGCAATGTAATACAAATCTCTGAAAGACTATTTTTTCTTAAATGAGGGCTCCAATGATGTACTACACTGTAATTAACACTGAAATTCTGGGAACTACTTTGTCATTTCCAGGCACTATAGTTCCAAATCTGGGAAGTGAACACTGTACATGAGATGATTGATTTCCCATGGATTACAACAGGCTATAGTTTCCTTCATTATGCAAATTAATAAAACTCAAACTAAGCAAAATATATATTAGTCATTGATGATTAATTTGTCCACATTTGGGTGCTGAGAGTCTGGGCTCCTTAAGCCACACAGATTTTTTAACCTTTTCAATTTAAAAACACTGTGTATATGCACATTCTCCTCCATCGTTGTAATTCTAGTTTGGTAAAAATTGTAAGGAAACTCTAAAACTTTCTTATAGTACTTTCATGTAAGTATAGGACATATTTTCATATATAATGAACATAATTCAGTATATATATATTTTTTTGGTGTTTGAAATAAACAGAGGGACTTCTAATGGAGATTACTTTACTATATTATTTGGGGGCAGCATAATAACATTTAAATAACACTGTTATATAAAAATAAAACTGAGTGGTTACTTCCCTGTATTTTGAAAACTAAAATAAACAAGAAATAGAATAGTCTATTTGTAAATGGTGCTTCTCAAACATTTGCAATTAATATCTTACATGGTAGAGGGAATGAAATATACTTCTGCAATATCAGCGTATAGCAGTTCAAAGTGGCCACTGGCCAGGCATTCCTTTGAAATGCCCTGTTTTCACAATGCACCTGGGGGCTTTGTATTCTCCTCCAAACTAAGTCTAATATAAAGCAAATCCCACCTCAGCTGTCTTCAAACACTCTAGTAAAATGACCCTGCAGAAAGATGATCTTTGGCATTAACCCCTGTCAAAATGACAGTTCCCCAAACTGAGGAGTTAATTCCGAGGAAAAACAACAGTAAATGAGGTTGGAACTTAGCAGAAAATTAAATTTTAAGTGTACACAGTACTTACTGAATAATATTTAAATTATTTTATTTAGAAAATCCACACACCAGGATAATTATAATTTATGATCTTTAGCATAGTAGAAAGCCCTCCTTAGCTAACTTTGCTTCAGTGGACTAGAACTAGAGCTGTTCCTGTGTGTTATTAAATGGGTAACACAAACACAGTCATCCTCTTGGTGCTCATGGTGTGATGAGCTTAAGAGGTTATATCTAACTATATCTATTTGTATCCAAATATTAGGAAGCTTATTAGACAATTATATGGAGTACTATGTTTCAAGTAGAACTAAGGTTTTGAGTTTCTTTTTAGAGGTCAGAGAACAGAGCTATGTTAGATTTAGCTCAGAACATATGCCTATGTAAAGTTGCCTGAACTTGATTATAAATGAAAATTGTAAAAAGTGGTTTTAGCAAGCAGCTTCCTCAGCTGTTATTTTATCTATTCTGTACACCCTTATTTGCCATATAGCAGAGAGGTCTTAAGAATCTATCTTAGGAAAATGAAACAAAAGACTGAAAACTTTATTTAAATCATCCAATTTAAAACAAAACATCATTGTTTCAATCCTTTGGTATTTCAAATGTAATATGATCAGTGTTCCCCCTGATTATTGTTACTATTATTATTAATTCTTTATTTAGTATCCTTTCTGAGAATACCAGTATGTATATATTAGAATCTTGCTGAATTTTATGTGTGTGAACTCAAAGATGACTTAAACTACATAGCTGAGTAGAAAAACTAATTGATAAGACAGTTAAGACAAATTTTGGTTTTAGATTCTCAGGAAGTAGCTCACAAATTTGCAAAAACTAAAAAATAGTTATTTTCTTATATAATAAAATAGTACTTTTTTATATCTAAAGAAGATACATAATTAATCTAGGGGGATAAATATGTTCTAAATACTTTGAAACAAAAGTACTATGCTCCCAACACATAAAACTTTAAATAATTTTTGTATAAGTTATCTTTATTATTAAGTCATTGATATTTACATCTCCCTATGTTTTATTTCATTGTAACATTTAAAACAGTTTGACATTAAAAATTAATGTAAATATGACACAAGTAATAATATAAGAACAGGCTTATTTCTGTGCTGTGATTTCCATAACTGTGAGAACTGTGAGGATAGTGTTTTCCTCAGAGGCATAGACATTAAGAGAGTTGACCATAGCTTTCTTTCACAAATGAAGCTTGCTCTCCATGGCTGTCTCCTGCATGATGGTCATTCTTTTTATCAGTTTGCTCCATGATCTGCTTAGTGTAAAGAAGCCCACAGCAACTGCACGTTCAGGTGTTGACGTAGAAGAACCCATCTTGGATCCCCTCCTGGAGTCTATGGCCCATTCACGTGGTTGGAGAACAAGGTCAGTCTCTGCCTGAATTAAGGTTCTGCACTATGGGAGTAAGGAAACAATGAGCCGAGAAATCTCTTACTCTTACAACTGTGTAGTGTGTTTTTAGCCACTCTCCCATTCCCAGTAATATCAGAAAAAGGATTGTAATTTTTCTGCTTCTCTGAGTCAGCTGCAAAGCCTTACATCTTCTCACAAGATGGAAAACATCCATGTAGGCAGTGGGGTTCTGTGGAGGCAGCACAGGGCAGTGAAGAGGAACTTGCCAACCTAGCTGAATCCAAATGAGTTCAAATCCTGCTTTTCCTGCCTATGATATATTAAGAGAAAAGTGACCCCTAGAATTTCTATGCTGGTAAAATAGTTTAATAGTAATGTCAGTTTATTTAAGATGAGGTAACTGAAGACTACTTGGCATTTTGCAAGGATGCAACAATTTCTGATGGTAATCATGATCTTCCCATCCCCTATTTCCAATAATAAATCTTCATTTACATTTACTAAATTAAATTGACTTAATCTTGCTATTCTGAAACAATAAAATTGCTACTATTTTCTTTCTATATACAAAGGGAACATCTTACGGCAGATAAAGATGTATCTCTTCCCTTCCCTCACAATTTATTCTGAACCTCAAAAACAGGGGAGATATCCAGTGTCACAGTAATTGTTCAATCGCTTCCTCATAAGAGTTGAGCTAAACATGCAGTGTTTATTTAAAAGAAGAGCATCCTGTCATACTTCACTAATGCTTACAAGGGTATTAAAAGTTAGGGTCTCCTAGCTTTTTCCTGTTCTGTCAAAGAAGATTGTAATTTCCAAGAGAACAGGGAATTTTTGTAAATTGCTTAGCATTTGATGTTGAGAACAATGACTCCTCAGTAATTATGTGTTGTCAGGAAAGAATGTTATAAGAAACACTATCTTACTGTTTCTTATAGTGCTTGCCAATATGTCTAGCAAATAGCAAATAGTAGTTGGCTGTTATTACTTCAGGATACCTTCAATTTGCCTCAAATTTCTCATCTGTAAAAAGGAGGTAATATCGACCTCATAGCAGCATTGTAAGAAATAAAAGAGCCAACAGGTAAAGTTCTCTGAATATCAGAAGCATAACTGGCACACGCTATGAACTACATGAGTGCTAGATTTTTAAATTATTGTATCTTTTTTTCTTTATCTGACTAAAAATGATTACTTTCTCAAAAATTTTTGTCTCTAGTTTGATGTTTTCTCAAAATTAAATCCTCCTCCTTCATTCCCAATTTGCTAAACTTCTCTCAGCTTTACCTCTTGGTATGGGTGTTAACAGCACCAAGATTTCCCTTTGGCAACTCCAAATGCTCCCTTATGGTCCAAGTGAATTTTGGATCATATTCCATCTGTGACTGTAAAAGATACAAGATCCAGGGCTGGATGGAGAAAATGACTTCTGTGAAACTGCTAAGATACTTGGGAAAGATTTGTTCTACTTAGACTGCTTTTAAATTGATAAGCTAATCTTTCTGTGTCTTAGTAGAGCAAGCTGCTGGGCTTGATGAAGAAGCAGCCAACATAAAAGCAAAGCTGAAGGGCACAGTGGTAGAGGATTGTGACATGCCTGAATGTCTATAGCCAACTGAACTCTAATGAATTTCCATGTTTTGTTTTACTCCGAGGTCAAGAAACTTTTTCTGCAAATAAATACACTGCAAATATTTTAGGCTTTGTGTAGCATATGGTTTCAGGTGCAACTTTTCAACTCTGAGGATGGGTATGGCTGTGTTGCTGTTAAATTTGATGTGCAAAAATTGGTTATGGTATATCTGGACCACGGACCATAGCTTGTTGACTCCTACTGGATCCTGACAAAGTTTATTTAGTGGCAAGTGAAGGAGGTTTAACTAATACCTGCTAGATGAGGCAATGAATTAACAGTGTTTGAAGTAAGAAATCTGAAAATCATTATTTGTACCTTTTTCCTGGTTCCTTTCAATAATAAATACATTAGAGCCAGAGGATGTCTCTCTCGAATGTTTTCCTAATTTATTTATTCTTTCCAATCTCACTTCTAACTTGTTATTCCAAATCACAATCACCTCCTGCTTGGAGTTCTACAGAAACATCTTATGTATTTCTCTGTGTCCAGGATTGATCTTCCAATTATTTTCCACAAAGGTGCTATGATATTTCTATAATGTATATGTTGGCATATAAAGCTCATATCAAGGGGAGATATCCAGTGTCACATTAATTCATAGATCCTTTCCACATAAAGACAGTTGAGCTAACCATGCAGTATTTATTTAAAAGGAAGGGATAGAAGTCCTATCCATGTGACTTCCTATAAACCCTCAATGTGGTTATATCTCCTACCATAAAACATACATCATTTTATTTGTATATTGAACTCATTATTCTTGTTGCTAGAATGTAAATTCCATGAGAGCCAGAGCAATTTTCTTGCTCATGACTTTGCTCAATTATCTGTATATTTACCTGATATAAAGTGTTTATTAAATATATACTTCTGAAAAGAAGAATGCATGATTCATCAGGGAAAGTAAAGAGAAAAATAATGCATTTTTCCTGAATAAATACAGACTTCAATTGCTTGTGCATTTATAAAACAAGATCTGTAAATACATATTTACTATATCATGATAATCTCTTAGTTTTCTGTTAGGCCAAGATTACCAAGATTTTATTGGAATGAAAACAGAAAACTGATTTTCTAAATAATACTTATTTCAGATAGTTAATTTTCCAATTGCCTTCCTGCTCCTCTTGACTTTCCAAATTGACTTATAATTCAATATCCAGTTCAAGTCCATATTCTCATTGAGTCTTTCTAATTCAGTCTCTGTACATCTATTCTGTTATTTATGGCACTTATTTTCTGTATTATACATTGAGTACTATATACTGTATGTAAATTTAGATTGTTACAGTTTCTTCCTCTGTGCACTTATTTCTTTGATGCCCATGCACAATAAATGTTCACAGAAAGTAAAGGAGATATTTTATACTTTTTTTGACATGACCAATTTCGGTACAGAGCAATGACATAGAAGATATTCACTAAATTCCCACTAAAAGAGTATATTGCAAAGGAAACAAAAAATGATCATCATAAAATGACATCAGGAAGGAGCACCATGCCCAGAAAATCAACTAATGACAGCACATGGAATTTTTGCTAGCATTATGATGAAGGAAACAAGTCTATTACAAAAACATGAGATCCAGCAGATGGTTGACTAAACACTTCACATCACTCTGTATCTTGGTGTGAAGAAATTATTTAACGATAAGTTAATAACACTTTTTCATTTCTTTATTTGATCTTTAAACTGGTTTAATGATAGAAGTACACAGAGTATTTAGGTGTCTTTCTTCTATACTATGAGGGTGTTTTGATAAAAATATTTAGTTACATTAAAAGTGCAATGATATAAACAGAATATGAAAGACTTGTTAGGAAAAAATATAGAAATATATTGAACAAAATGTTCAATATAAACCAAAAATTAAATATCACTCCCAAACCCTTTTTAAAATTATGTAACCTAAAATCATGAAAACTGACTCCAAAAGAAATCAATACTAAAACAATAATGATTAAAATGAACAAATTAAAATGAGACATTTGGTAGTGAATTACCTTTAATAAAGTTCCTGGGCCCAGAATTGATATTTCAGAAAGTAAGAAAGAACATATAATTTCCTTAATATATAAATTGATCCAAAACAAAAAAAAAAGAAAAGAAAGAAATTACTTTTTATAAGGCTAACTTAAAGTTTAAAAATGCATGTGCCTGAGCATGCTTATTCACATATACTAGGGTATTATGTGTACATGTGTGTACACATAAGATTAATCTCCCCTAAATACATAAATGCAGAAACTTTAGTAACAAAAACCAAATAGCCAAAAAAGAGGAAAGAAACCAAGTGCCCATCAAATGAATGGATAAACAAAATGTGCTATAAAACACAGATGTTTATTATGGCATCATTTAAAATACTGAAGAAATGTGAATAGTGCAAATAGCTAGTAACAAAGTAATAAAAAACCCAAAATGTATGAAATCCACAAAAAATTACTGTCTTTTAAAATGTTAGACTATAGATGATCTTACAGTATTTCTATGATAAATAATGCATGTACATCAGAATATGAATAAGACAAACTACATACAAAATTAACAGGGAAAGTGTAGGGCTGTTCTTTTTCATCTTAAAATACTGTTAAACTTTTCATTGTTCTTTGTATTAGCTAATTAAATATGCCAAAACTAACACAATTCTACTTTGCACCATCTACAATTGACATCAGTAAGTTAAGTTTGCTAGTCTGTACAATTATTTTACTCTTACTTTGGCCCATAGAAAACTCTCCAGCTACAAAACTGGAAAAAAAAATGATTACAAACACAAAAAAGACTTTGTTGTTTTGAACTTATGAAATGCAAAGGATAAGATCTTAATTTCTCAGAGTTGTTACTTTATACGACATATAGCTGTCTGGCGTTTCGTCCTTTACAAAAATACAGATAAGGATTAAAGAGGATCAAAAATCCCAAGATTCATTTTTTTTTTCATTGCTAAGGAATTAAATTTCCTGTTTCCTTGGATGACTAAATCCTACCAATTCATAGGCAACACGGCAAGAAGATTTACCTTATGAAGTCTAAGAGTAAAAAGATACAGTACATTGAACAAGTAGTGGCTTGTTCAAAATACAAGTTCTTTGGAATAATATTACTGAAATACCAGAGATATGTTAAGTCAACCTTAAGAGAGAGCAAATGGGAGAAGCTAGAAGTAACAGTATGAACTTCCATAAAGTAAACTCACTATTCACCAACATTTAAATAAGCAATCCCTTGTAATGAGGCAATTATAGTAAGAGTCAATATTAAAACAGCCTGGGTTTTCCCCCCTATTACTCACATTATCTGGGTACTGTTATAAATTCTTATGTTAAATTATAAGGTCTTTCATTGAGGTACCAGTTCAACTTGGAATTTTAAAAATATATCCAAGCCAAAAGTTCTTTATTTAATCATCATTGTCTAGATATTTTAATCTCTTGATTTTTGATTCTTTTTTCTACCAGTCCTTTTTATGAGATATTGGAATACTCAGTTCTTTTAGCACCTTTTGAGGTTAACATCGCTTTATATTCATTAGACCAAGAGGTCAAATAAGTCACAGGAAGGTTAAGTGGTGTCGACAGTTTCAGGCCTTCTAGTGACTGACTTATGAATGAAACTTGAAATTCAGTCCCTTAGTGTCATTTGCTCTAGTCAACTGACAGTAGAGAAACATTCTTAATTAAGTTTCATGACCACATGAAAAACAGTTTAGTTACCTACATTAATGTCATGATTTCTGACAGAATAATCACAGCCTATTTAATATCATTGTAAGATATCATTAATAGCATTTCTATTTATAACTTGTGCACATATAAATATAGCAAAGTTAATTTCACTGGTCATGTGAATCATCTAAAGGCTTGGCACAGGTTATCAATCTTCCTAAGTTTCGTAAAAATCTCTAAAACTTAAGTACCATTACATTGATTTGGCCATTGATTTTGAATCATGAAACGGTTCACAGATCTTTAATCAAAATCAACTCTAGTGCTCTCAGTTCTACAAAAATCTTGAAGATCCCTATTTAACTCACTTTTAAATATGGGAATACTTCAGGGTCCAATATTATATATTTTTGTCTTCTCTTTCCATACTCTCCACCTGAGATATTTTATCTAATGCTGTGACTTTAAATACTATTCTTGGTTGATGTATTCTAAATTTATTTCTTCAATGTCTACTTTTATCACCAAACATGTATATTAACATGTTAATTTTAAATTACTCTTAGATATCTAATAATTATCCAAATAACATATACTAAGTGGAATTATTGATTTTCCCTTCCTTAATTCATCATATACCATGAGCCAGGCACTGTATTAATCTTAACGTGTTAATTTCAGTAGAAGCAGAATGAAGTCATTCTAACATTGAGGTGATTTTAGACATTCCATTAAATAAACTACTTTAAGGTAAGGATAGATAGAAATGCATAAAGATTGAGAAGTCTGAAGGTCACTACTATTCCATGGGAAGTGTATGCTTAACTAGGAACCAACAAGAGGAGAGAGAGAGATAGAGAGTTCCCTCTGTTAGCACATAAGACAGTTTCTTAATCGATCTAAAAACATCAAACAACTAAAGCAAACTGTGAAGAGTAAAAGTAATGTTTTGAAAAAACTGTCCAGTTGGGAGGAAAGAAATCTTGGGCAAAACAAATGGAAGTTGAAACATGGGTGGAAAGCAAACTTCAAAAATCACCTTTTTTCCTGTAGTATGTGCCAAACCCTGATAACCCTATGTGCTCTTTTATTTAGAGTTACATGAATCTGGAGCAAGGAGATAAATCCAAGTGCTATCTTACATTTAAGTTATCAGGTGGGAGATCTTTCCCAAAATACAAAACATCATCAAATGGGCAACACCTTCTTATAGATATAAATCTACAATAAAGGAAACATAAAAATCAACATTGGTAAGAAATATTTAGAAATATCTCCCTTGACAATAATTTGAAAGCTGTCACTATATGTAAGTTTGTAGTTGAAGCCATGTTACTACCTATGTGTTCTGAAAATCAATGTGAAAACAATTAAATTATTATGATTCTACATTAGAAGAGCTTTCAGGCAACAGACAAACGAAAACACAGTTTATCTGTGGAAAATTCCAACTTTAACCCTTAGATAAACATCTAGGTAACATGAACACAAAGTAAATAATAATGATAATAATAATAATAATACATAGAACTACTACGCCACAAATGAGAGTTAGCAGAATCAGATATATGAATGCTTCAAATATCGGCCTTATCTTTCATGGATAATAAAAATGGAATCCTATTTGTCATGTTATAAAAGGGAAGCATGAAAATATATGACATTATCATTAAACAGTGAGAAAATACTTCTGTCCTGCCTTTTACATCAATCTAGTCTCTTGTTCCAACTAGAAAAATATATGTTGATTGCTTTAATTAGATAGTAGGTTTCTAGGTACCAAAGTTTATAAAAACTGTGAATTTTCCAAAGATACATTTTGGAAAGAAAAAATTTTAAAAGTAAGAAGAAGCATATGGAGAAAACAATGAATTTTTAAAGATGAATCAGAGTGCACTTATTTATATGTTATGGATACATACACCATTTGACTGAAAAATAGCTGATCATCTAATAAAATATTTAAACATTTACTTTTTGGGAAAACCCAAGATATATGGCAGCTACATTTAGTAAGTTGCCATGATTTTCTTCTTTTAAATATAAATATAAATTTAAATTTAAATTTAAATTTTATTTTCTGAAATGGGTAAAAATTATCTTAACAGTTATAATTCTCAACTTTTGAATTTAACATAGTTTAGCTGCCGAAGAGTAGTGATCTCTTGCTATAGGATGCACCCAGTTGTAAGGAATGCTTAAATTTAATTTTGACCGTCAAAAGCTTGATAGGAGAAATTCATAAGCATCCGCACAATTGACTTATTTCCATCATTTTAAATATGGCTCACTTACAAGCTTACATTTTCCCTCAGTATTCCCCTCCAGAGTGTGCAATGAGTCTATTGACATAATTTGCATTCCTGATGAGGCACAACAAAGAATCTAGGATTTTATTATTTGAACACTTAACACTCTGTAAAATATAATTCAAATAGTCAGTTCTCTCTGTGAACCGACTTAGTGCACTTGAAGTTTTCTCCCAACCCTCATGTGCTTCTCTAGCATAAAATAAGATCCAAAGTTTGCTGTACAATGCTTTCCAACCACAAAATTCTACTTGAGCACAACACAGATGTGAAATATTAAGTGAACTCTACAAAATGTTTCCTGGCAAACGGTAACAAAATAAAATAACTGAAGGTAAAATAAATAACTGTCCTTACCTCCTGTATAAGGTGCAGCACCTTCTCCAGAGGCAGGTTTATACACAGCCTATGGTTGGTGAGACAGGTGTGGCTGAGACCCATTGTGCCCTATAAGTACAAACGGATACAGTTGTTAGGAAAGTTTAAATCACAAGATTTAAAAAGTTTGTAGAAATCATTCTTGTTTCCTTAGGCTCACAAAAACATAAGATGAAAGAAAAGAGTGTCTTATTTGGTTGGAACTAATTTCAAATTTCTTTCTAATCTTCAAATATAACAGACAAAAATCTCATTTCAAATTATAATTTATCTTTCTTTCTATTGAGATTTCCCCAAGTAGCACTGCTGACATTTTAGACTAGATAGATAGGGGGCTGTCCTGTGTGTTGTAAATGGTTACCAGTACCCCTGGCCTCTGTGACTCATTGCAGGAACAGCACATTTCCTAATCCAGTGGTAACAATCAAAGCTGACTACAGATATTATCAAAGCAAAATGCAGTAAAATGCCCTCCTTTTGAGAACACTGGTCTGTAATAAGGCATATTATATGGATTTATTTTTTTACAACATAATAGTTCAAATATAAAGGGGATTGTGGCTATAAATTTAGATAAGCAATTAGGGATTTTTCTGCTTTTATAAAGAAATGTGTCTGCAATTCTGCCATGGACTGTATGTATCCCCCACCTGCCCCAAGTTCTTATTTGAAGCCCTGATCCTCCAAATGGTATTAGGAGGTGGGGGACTTTGGGAGGTAATTAGGTTTAGAAAAGACTGTGGAGTCTTTTCTCTATGATGTGAGGATTCAAAGAGAAGGTGGCTATCTACAAACCCGGAAGAGAGCTTTTGCCAGACATCAAATTCAAGTGACACCTTGATCTTGTACTTCCCAATCTCCAGAATTGTGAGAAATAAATGTTTGTTGTTTGACCCACCCAGCCAAAGCATTTTGTTGTGGCAGCCCGAACTGACTCAGGTACTATTATTTAAAAAGTTAAAAAAAAAAGTCATGGTTATAGGCATTATTTCAGAATGACATAGTTTGTGATCAATAATGCAGATCATAGTATAGCAAATAGTCTAGTTGTTGATTTGAACTGCTGATTCAACAATCAATGAAATTTCTACATTAAATCAAATATGCACTAATTAATACTTATCATAAAGTTGGTCAATAATATTGACCATGTGTTTTCTATTTCTTTATGAAGCATAAAGAACAAGAGATAGCAAAAATTGTTTTCTACAGTACACTTATTAAAACTTCATGTCTTAAATTTATATATTCTTGATTTTTTAAAAAAATAATTATTTATTTAAGAATAGAAATGTTTCTATAGCATGTAAATAAATGCATCTCTAATCAAAAGCAAATACTTAATTTACTATGAATTAGTAAAGTAATTATCATTACATTAATGGGAATAAAGATGCTTCATTACATATATTTCATTTAATATTGTCCACAAGTCTTAACACTGAAATAAGAGACATAAAGTTAATATTATATGAATAGATGAAAATAGTGGAAACTCAAAACAACTAAAAAATGACCAGACATATGGTGAGTTTAGAAAAGATGGCTACAACAAATACATGAAAATCCATATATTCTCTTTATATTAACATTAATCTACTTGAACACATAATAAAAACTGATAATCACAATGACAAGGATAATAAAAACTAACCAGAAATAAAGATAAAAAGAAATATATTGGGCATAAAGAAAATGAACAATAAAACTGCTGAGTTGCAGAAGAGAAAAATAATTTCCAAAGAAAGGAGAGAGATTATTTTCATGGATGGGAAGACTTTATAATTCAAGAACTGTATTACAATAGTAACTAGTACATATCAAATACCTGATATAAAGCATATATAATAAATATTTTACATAATTTTTCCCAGTAATCCTTACAAAACTCTATGAAAGCTGAAGTTGGAGAATTTAACCTATAAAATCGTTAAGTAGAAGAACCAGCCCATAAAACTAAGTAAAGTCTGAGCAATTACCCATTCTTTTATTGTTTTTCTATTAGTTTTTAATCATAAGATTAAAACTGGGATTTCAGAAAGGTGCAGATCTTACACAAATTCTGTCATAAAAAGATATATTTATTTTCACTTAATATGAAAATGATTATAATTCTATAAAAACATGTTGAGTGTTTAATGTGGAAGAACTATGCTGAGCCTTAGAGATATTATATTTGGAGATATAGAAAAAAGTTGTGGCCTGTTTTTCCCTTTCATATAATGGCTGTTTTAAAATTATATTTATTATATAAAGATTTAATTTGATTAAATCAACCATTAATCTAATGTGATTAGAATAAAGAAAGCTGAGTTAAAAGTAAGCATCTCATAGTACATATAAGATACATGAAATTGAAAACTTCATTTATGTATTTCAGTTTCTAAAAATACTTTAGTTCCTCTTATATGTTATTTCAAATGCAATATTTAGCCATAAAAATCCCCAAATATGTTTCTGTCACTGATTCTTAAAAAATTAATATATTCATTGCCATTACAACTGCTTTTATTTTTTCAGTTAAAAGATTAAAAAAGAAAAGTAAAAATGAAACAAAACTTGTAAAGAAAGCTTGAGTACTCCCATAATGTTAGGTAAGAACAAAATCAGTGGCTTACATTTATCTTTTGATTTCATGTGCACTTTACCCTGTGCTCATAATATATACTCCAGAAAAAAGGAATATTTGAAACAGCAATTATGTAAGCAAACATGAGGAAAATAATCAATATAAAATAAACTCTTCAAGGAATATTCATTTTCACTTCTACTTGAAAACTGCCTAAGATACATATGAAGTCTCTTTTGCCTAATATCTCAATGTGACCCTGAGGAATATTCTGTTGAATTTAATGTGATTGTTGCTACAATGTTTACAAGAAGTGCGTTAATTAGTCCAAAAATGTGTCTGTAAACCAAAATCAAGAGTTTTACATAATAAAAATAACACTGTGCTAATACATACACTATTTTAATAATTCAAAATTTTCAAAAATGAAACACTTCAAAATGTATGCAAAGTAAAATTTTGTAAATAGAGGCTTATCCATCAAGACTAAAAATTAAGGCAATTTTTTGCTAAAATGATAATTAAAAATTTAAACAAAGTTATATTGGGAACCATATGATAACAGAGAATTTGTCTCTGTATTACTTTTATTGTTAACAGTTGGAACCATCTCAGAGGCCAGCAGAGTGGATGCTGATGGACAATTCAAAGTACCCATGGTGCCATTTTCAGCAAATTAATTACAAGATAAGAATAAGAGGGCATAATAATATGGTCCCTGATATTTAAAGCGTGGCTTACTTCTTATACTCCAGTCTAATGGCATTCTTCTTGGATGGTCAAGACAAATTATGTTTCTCAATAAGTTCACCTGTCTCTTAACAGACAGTACTAAGGAAACTGCAGGGATAGAAACAGGTGATGGCCTCTTTCTTGTGAGGCCAATGCTTTCAGTTACAGTCACTGAGTGATACTGTGTAAGAAATAAATTGTTACATCTTCCTCTATGTATTTTTTCCAATCAGATGGAAAAAACCTTTTCAAATGTCTTGATAAGAATCATATTATGGTATTTATCTGTTGTAACTCCCAATAAAATTTATTTAACTGAATTTTTTAATAAATTACTAAGAAAGAGCTTGATATTTGGTGTTAAAATTCCCCAAACTGAAGGGAAGGGACAGAAAAAGACAGAAACAGAAAGAAACAAAGAAGCTTAATAAAACAAAAAATATATAATTCTAAGAAAATAGACTTCCCTTCTCTACATATTTTTGTGTAAGACCATTAGGAAAAGTAAAAAATATGTAGTGGATTAAACAATGCTTATTAATTAATGATAAACAGTAGTAAGTTGATATTTGTAATTATAACAACATAAGCAGTTACATTTTATTTTTAACTTGAATTTGGAATAACTGTAATTGATGATATTTTAAAGCTAGTTTTAATTCTAGAGATATTTGAATACAGTATTTGTGTCCTGTTTTTAAGTTTGCTTGCCCATGACAAAGTTGGTTGAGATAAACTCATTTTTTACATGAAGATTTCAAAGATTTTTAAATATCATTGGAAAAACCTCTGACTTTATAAACTTGAATAAGGGCAGGCAGAAGATCAGGAAGTATCAAGACTTACTGGATCTTGGAATACCTGATTCTGAAAAAACAGAGTTCATTTATTTAATGAAATTAATTACTATTGTTATTCTCATTTTATGTATGTAGAGTTCAAAGCAGAGGGAGATTAAGTAATTTCACCATAGTTACACAACTAGAAAGGGGTGTCCTATCTGGACAAAAATCAATCTGGTTCCATACGCTATGCTCTTGGCCATTACACTATCTGTCCTACATTTTGGAGGTAGGACACTGAGACCTAAAGAAATTAAAATACTTAAGAAATGTCATAGAGTAAGGAATGATTTACTTGGTGCAAAGAGTAATAATTCTGATCCTCCAGTATGCATGCATATGTACTTAAATGTGGTCAACTAGTATTAGTCTCAGTATTGCATACATGCCATACATATGACATCTGTCATTCAACAATTTCTTTCTTACAATGATTTTCACACCAATCGAGAAACACTTTTACAATAATTTAAGTTTATTCAGCACTTTCTTTATGAGGGGTTGGGAAGCTGACAGAAAAATAGACATCAGAATTACTGCATTTTTTTAGTAATTGTGAGTGCAGATTAGCTTTCTGGGAATACCTGACAAAGCTCAGGAGAACTTAGGTTCAAATCATACTTTTATGTTAATTGGAATTAGAACTGTCATCAGAAAACAGGATTTCTTTCACCTGACAAGAAACAAAATTTGGTTTACTTAAAGTTCTAAATTGCCAAATTAAACTGCAATTTTGGTCTCCTAATATGATTCCACTCTAAAATGTACAGAGTTTTTCTGCTCTGGGGGAAAAAAAAAGGATACTAGTTCAAGGTTTTATTTTTAGCAACTAACCCTTTTATCCTAAATATTATAGTAAACAACACTGATAAATGCATCACACTCTGTGATTATTCTATTCCTAAGTGATAAAAGTGGTTTTAAAAAGAGATGATGGGACAATATTTATAAAGTCAATGCATCCTCCTGATTCTGATACCACCCCCACAAATGATTCCATACTATGGGCCCAAATTCTGCTCTTTTCACTTTCACCTGCCTGTCAATTGTCAGTTTAACGGAGTCAGCTATATATATTTTTTTATATTCTTCCCATGAAAAATGATGGAAATTTTCACATGACAGTTAGTAATTGCAGAAGTTCCACAGGGACTAATATTCAATGTGCTAGTTGAAGCAAGAAAGTCTGGATACAATTATTGAAGTCATTTCCCAGTGCACCACAGGTATGCTCTAAAGATGAGGGGTGAATAGATTTATTTATTGCTCTCATCCAAAACTTCAGTTTGATGAATAAAGCAGTTTGCATCCATGTGAATCTATCTTCCACATTAGATTCAGCTTCTGCCTACTCCATTGCCTAAAAATGGAAAAAAATTTATCTTTCCTCTTCCCATCAGCTGGACAACAAGGTCTCTCATAGTGCAATACTTCCATTAGTACTTGTTTATTATTAATTGACAGAGCTACAACAAACCAAAGAAATAGCCTAAATATCCTAGTTTATTGGAATAATATGAAAAAAAATCAGGGATTCAACAGTATTATTTAAGTTCATATGAACAGCAGAAACTTCACAGATGGAGATTTTTAGGATTGCGAGCTAATGTCGATAAACTGGATTAAGCCAAGGACCTGGCAGGTGGCATAAAGATGAACAGTGTAGCTACGCATATTCCAGTGGGTGAACATTTCAAATATTGCTAGGCATTTTCATTGCAATTCTGAGTCATCTCACGAATTTCAAAAAAGACTGCAAATACGCATCCTACAGAACCCCCTTTAATTTAGAATGTGTGAGGGCCCAAGCGGCAAAGCTCATGCAAAATCAAACAAAACCAATGATATAAGACAAAGATAGTTTAACCCAGGCTATAATTTATGATACAACTTAGAGTGCAAACATTAATTAAGTAATGAAACAGAATTAGCAGGCACTTAAAACTGTATGTTATGTGTTGTTTGTGGTTCATTTGCTTTATTGTCCTGGGAAAATAACCCATTTTCCTTAATTTCTACCTGTGTCATTCTCTTCTAAAATACAATAGCTAAATACTTGTACCTAGAGTTCACAAAATATGAAAAGCAGTTGAATTTTTATTAAAAACTGATATAGATTGAAATTGTTTCAATTTTAATTTCAGCATTGGACCCTAAGAATAATTTATTTGGCTTCCATTGTATCAGAGAATTCAGAGTTCCAAAGATCTACAGTAGAAAGTGTGTTATTTTTTCTAAAAGGGGAGAAGTAAGTTTTCTCCTCCTCCTCCTCTATCAATTGTGTAAGCTTTGAAGTAGTCTTAACTCATTTCATCAATTTCTTACCTATCATTCTGCTTCCACTGGTTACTTTTACTATTGCCACCATTAGTTCTGTTGAGATCATTTGTTTTCCTAATTTTTGGTTTTGTGAGAAGGCAGATCTGCATCAGTATTAGGAGTTGGCCTGGTGTTTGGGAGAATGCTAATAGTCAAAATATTTGATTTTTAATCATGGCACTGGTCCCTAGAAGCACAGTTGTTGTCAGAACTCCAACTAGAACATCTGCTATATTCTAAGCACCTGGTATCATTCTTGGAACATAATATGTGCCCAGCAAATATCTGAAGACATGAGGAAGGGACAAAGAAGTTGGAATTTAGGAAGTATTTTAATTCATTTCACAAATTCGTTCTAGTTGAGAAGAAAGAGAATGATAAAAATAAATGTATAGATGAGTTAAGAGTAAATGTAATATGTAATAAGAAATCAAAAGATACTTAAAGGACAAGGTATAATTTAAAGGAGAGCAAAGTAGGCCTCCATTTGCTGGGAACATGTAAGTAACATGTCCCATGACCTACTGTAGCTCCTTAAATGTCAACAAAAGACTCAATCATCCAAGACCAAATCCCTGATCTCTTTCCTACCACATATCCAAAATTGTCCTTCTATTTATTTTGCCTATTCCAGGAAATGGCCCTCTTTCATGTAGTTATGGTAGCTAGAAACAAGGGAGTCATTATTGCCACTTTACCCTCTTTCAACTAACATGCCCAGTCTATCAAGCAGTACTAATGATTTTTTTGCTTATGATTTTCCAGTGTTCATATCCTTGTACCTACATCCTTCCTACTACCTATACCATTTTAGAAATTCATCTACATTAAAAAAAATTCTTTTGGGCATCCACTTTGGGGCTCTTCTAATGCTTTATCCTCACAGTAGCCTAAGTAATATTTTCAAAGGCAAATCTAACTATAGTAGTTTCCCACCTTAAAACTTTCAATACTTTTCTAGTCCCTTTCATATAAAGAAAAATAAATCTTTTAATGGTGCCACCATAAAGAACCACCATTCCATTCCCTGCTCCTTTGAGTCTATTTTAGATACCTTATATATCTAAAATATATCATGGAATCATGCAGTATTTGTCCTTCTGTATCTGGCTAATAGCAGCGATTAGGTGATTGTCCTCACCAAGTTCTCTGTGGAGATGTAAGATGCTCTGGCTTCTCAGGCGTAAGCGTGTCCATCTTGCACTCCAAAGATGTCTTTCTTTAAAGTTTGGAAAGAAGCATGGTAATGTAGAGAAACCTCTAGCACAAAAGCTAGTAATGTTGCTTTTTAAAACTAGTAATTAAAAGAGAACAAAAAAAGACTGAATCATTTAGGGATTTAGGATTACTTTAAGGCTTATTTTCTTTGGCTTCAAGAGGAGTAAAAATCACTCTTGGATTTCATCCATATGTTCTTGAAAATGGTTATCTAACACAGTGTAATAGCTAATGAAAGCTTTTTTCAGACACTACAGAAAGGCTCAAACCAAGATATATATGGCCGTATTTTAAAAAATAGAGAAGAAAACTGGCAGGCAGTGATTTAGTAAACCTTTAAGATAGAAGGGGAGTTGATTCATGATTAAAATCTTAAATGCCCACATCCCACACACTTACATGGGTAGACCAAACACAAAATAAATATGTGTATTATTTTGTTAACTTTAAAAATTATATGGAGTACATGTAAGTCACTTGAGAAGATTAATAAATCTAATATTTGATGATGCTCAGTAATTGTGAATAATATGAATGAAAATATACATGATTATGTGCATGGTTGAATAAACAGGAGATATTTTTTCTTCATTATAAAAAGGGAAAAGCCTTTTAAAGTATTTATATGCAAATTTCAGGGCATAGTGTATTAAAATACTTATTGGAATTAAATATATAGAAAACTTCACTTTGATAAGGGGCTCTATTTTTATTCATTTGGCTTATATATTACAGTTAGTGATTTGTTCTAGCTTTTAGAAGAAATATAAGAAGAAATAACTTAAAATATTTAGGACCTTAGAAATTTTTTTCTTAAATAAAAGTTCTACTTGGAGAATGTGAACTGTATGCAAATTATTATCACTTAATTGACTTATTATTTGTATTATATTTCATACTGTCTAAGAATTAGATACAGCTTTGTACAGTTTTGTTTTTTTTTAATCAAACAATGATAAAAGTTCAGTAGAAAGTTAGCCAAAACTGATAAATTGCAATAAGAAATACAAAAAGTCCAAAAAAAGAAAAAAATGAACTATAATGATTGTTCTAAGTCCTTCAGGAGGATTTTTTAAGTTGCTAATAGGAGAAGAAAGAAAATGGTTTTCATATTAGAATACTTGAGACAACTTTGGGAAAATCTCTATTCCTAAGGCAATTTTCATAGAGCATCAGATGGTGCCCTTGACGAAGATTGACATCTAAAATGAGAAAGTTATAGAGCAAGTAGAGTGATTCAAGTCCAATAAATCACCAGGACCATATGGTATATATCCAAGATTTCTGAAGGAAGTAAGTGTGAACTAGCATAGACACACAAGGGGAAAAAAAGCAGTGTGAAATGCAGACTTAATTGTAGCATCTGTTTTTAAAGACTGGAGATTACTAATTTAGTACCTAGAAAATAAAGGGAAAAAATTTAGAAGACTATCAAATCAAGAACTTAATTTTGTTCTGCCTGCCTTAATTTTGTAACTAGTGATATTAAGTATTCTTTAATATTTCTGTATTATTCTCTTTAAATATTTCCTGAAGTGCTTTTATACACAAGCTTTTCTGTCATCTCTCTTCCTGATTTTGACTGTTCTTCCAACCACACATTGTTTAATAAGTCAGTGGTTAACAACACTGGATTTTGAAATGTATTCTCACCTGCCCAGGACAAAAACAGGTTAGTTCTGATATAACACTGTTTCTTTTTTGGAAAATTCAGGTTTTCTTCTTTTTTTCTGTTGTGATTAGTTGTTTTTTATTGTTCTTTTAAATGACAATAAATTGGAATGTGTTGGATTTCAAACAGAACTGCTATTGTTCCATTTTGTTTTTCAGCCATTAGCTCATTCTATTATATGGTTTTGGAATTCAGTTTGGGTTATTCAAAACATCTTTTAATTTTCAATCTGAGAAAGTGAAAATTCAAATGAATTTGTTTGTTTACTTTTAATTGAAGTATCAGATTCATACTGAAATGTGTGCTAATCACGAGTGCATAGTCTCAGTGAATTTTTACACATACATGCATTATTGTATCTACTTCTAGCTAAATCATCATAAAGCACATTGCAGCCCTCTAAAAATTTCCCTTTACTCTCTGCCAATCATTATTATCCCCCAAATAACCAGTAAACTGAATTCTAATCTATCAGTTAACATCACCTATTCTTAAACTTCAAATACATGAAACCATATCAATTGTCTGGCTGCTTTTACTCCAAATAATAGCTCTGAGATTCATCAATGTTGTCTTTCTATCAGTAGATTAACCTTATTTTATTTCTATATAATTCCATTTTATAATATGCCATATTTTTAAATGTATTGTTCTATTGGTGAATTTTTAAGCTATTTCCATTTTTGTCTCAAGTGTGAAGCTATAATAAATACTCTTGTATTTGCTGAACACAGGCACTGTTTTCAGTTGATGAGAAACTTAGAGTGAAATTGTTAGTCATAGACTAAGCATTTAATTACATTTAGTAAAGTAATGCCAAATAATGTTCCAAAGTGTTGTTGATACATTTCACACCCAAATATATCAATATATATGACAGTCCAGTTGCTTCACATATTCACCAATACTTGGTATTATCAGTCTTTTCATTTTTACCTTTTGCATAAGTGGGTTAATGAATCTCATTGTGGTATTAATTTGTATTTCACTGGGGAGTAATGATGTTCACACATTTTATAATGTTTATTGGCTATTGAATATTCCCTTTTTGATGTATCTATTAAGCTTTTTGCTGGTTAAAAAAAGCAGGTCTTTTACCTTTCTCTGATTTCTAGGAAATCTTTATATATTCTGGATTTCAGACCTTTGTTGAATCTATCATCTATCCATTTATATATGGATGCTAAAGATTTTGTTGAGGTTCAATGAAGTTTATTTCATGCTTATGCTTTTTGAATCCTGTTTTAAGAAAATCTTTGCCTACATCAAGGTCATATATATATATATATATATATATTTTCCTATAATTTAATCCAAAAACTTTATTGTGTCACATTTCACTTTTAGTTTTATGATTCTCCTCCAAATATTTTGATATACAGTATGAGGAGAATGGTTAATGTTCATGTTTTTCTAAAGGAAAGTCAAATTGCTCCTATACCATTTATTGAAAATACCATGTTTCTCTCACTGAATTTCACTGGTATTTTTGTGGTAAATCAAACTGAAATAAATTTTCTACAATATTATATTATTCTATCACCTATCCTGTGCCACTGTAAAGAACTTAATTCCATAGTCTATAACTTCTGGTGGTTCTGTTAGGAGATCCTTTTAACTATTCCACTGGAGTTTCCAAAGATTACTCAGAAAACACACACACAACACACACAGAATGAAGGATTAAAAAAAAGGGAAAACTTTCTGCATTCATAGAAATGGATTTGCCAATTTATATTAACCATCTGAAAGAAAACTAAAATCCTGTTGTCTATACTGCAGCCAGAGTGATTTTTAAAGCATGTATTAGATAATGATACTCCTCAGATCAAACATCTATGGCTTTCTACTAAAATGTTAGCCCAACATTTTAACAGACCATTAAGTGTCTATATATTGTGATCCATGATAAACTCTCCAATCATCTCAAACCACTTTCCTATGTTTCTTAATGCTATAACTGTATAGCTTGTTTTTTCTCAAACAAGGCAAGTTTTTCCCATGTTAGAACCTTTGAAATTCACATTTCACCTGGAATGCTGATGCCCAGGTTTGTGCTCTGCCAAATCATTTCCATCATTCTGATCTCAAATTACATTTCTAATTCAGAAGCTATCGTGGCTCACCAAATCTAAAATGCCCTACATTCACATTTACCAGCCCACCGCATCACACCCACCCCGATGTCTTTCTATTGCATCCTTCCATTTTATTCTATTAAAGAATTTGTCAACTCTGACAGAATCTCATTTATACATTTTTGTATACTCATATTTTGTATTACTGTCTACTTATTTTCTGTTCATTCATGTATTTGTCTATATTTTTTGTATAAATCAGTTTTATTTTAGTGTATTAACATTTCTGTAGGTCATATTTATTGACCACATATCTGTTCATTTGGGCCCAAGAAAATGTAATTGTAGACTATAACATATTGAATACAATCAGACTGTTTATTTCAATAAAAAGATAAAGGTTTTTAAATTCTAAAATACACCAAGAGATGAAAAAGTAAATCAAATACAGACATTTTCTAATCATTTTGGCTTAGGCTGATTATGCAGAAAACTTCTGGAGTCTTCCTACCTAAACACCAGGCACTTTAAAATAATGAAGAAAAGTATCAGTACAAAATGGTTAAATCCTACAAACAACAATATAATGGCTCTGGATTGTTTAGGTTTTAAAGGATGTGTGTACATGCATATGTGTGTGTATTTCCTTTTAGAATCTAGGCTGCTTGGGAACAAATATGTTTTTTATACTGAGGGCTAGATGGTGCTTGACATATAGAACTTGCTAAATAAACACCTGTTGAATTTATAAATCAATTGGAATTTTAATTTTAAGTGAGTTCTAATAAGTGAACTAAATATTATTGCTGCTTCTTATACATTATAGGCTTATGCAAACTGTATAATTCTTTTTCTCCTCTTGATGCCTCAGGAGGCATTCATTTCTTTCTATCGTGAAATAGCCATATGCTATTTTTTCCAATAACTTTTGGAGCTCTCAATGAGGCTCATTTTAATTCTCACCATTCAACATACTCAAATATCCCATTTCTTTCTTAAAAAAATATGGTGGAATTTTAAGGGCTCATTTTACAGAAAGAAGGCACTAAACTGATGGAAAGTGCTTATTACCAGGATGAACAAGACGAAACTTGGTTTAGTTTCCTTATCTATAAAAATATAACATTAAACCCTCTCCCTACAGTCAATTATGGCTCTAATGTTATATGATTTTATGCATTTTAATTGAATAACAAGGTGCTTTTTTCGTGACAAAGCTGAACTCTCACTCTGAATTAGCAAAAACAACCCCAGGGACTTCAAAGCTCCTTAGTATGAAGAAGGCTGGGTTTCTCCCCAAATGGCAGCTGCTCCTGCCTGGGATACACATAGCCAATAGTGAGCAAGTGTAGATACTGTCTTTTCTACAGTTCCAGCTATGTGTTCCAGAGTCAGTGACAAGACAGGCACATTTTCAACAGTGGTAGCAACTCCCTGGCAGTGACTGGAAAGAATTAGTTAGACCCTTCCTGGATTTCTACTCAGGGAAACGAAGGAGCCCCTGGCAAAGACAGAAGATGTTATAGCCAGCCCTGAGTAAGGAGAACTTGCAGGATTGTGCAAGGGGAACAGAGAAAGGTAAGCCTTCCGCACTGAGACTTGAAACTGATAGTGAGGGAAATAAGTATAAGTGACTCTGAAAATGTGTGAAAAGAAAATTACTTTATTGAAGAAAACATCACTGTCCCACATGTGATGAGCAATTACAACAAAGGATATCAGCAAGGGACTGTTCTCCATTTGTGATAAAAGAGAAAATTCAGGTAGGGCAAAGCAGCAATTTAAGACAGTTTTTCTTTCATAACAAAGAGTAAAGCTTTCTGTGGAACAGTATTTTAAAACTGGGAAAACTGTCTTCATAATGGAATCATTTGAGTTTATCTTATTAGATAGTAAACATGCTATCAGGAAACTGTAAGGCTTTTGTATGACTTTTTAAGCCAAGGACTCTGGATACTATATTTTTGTGTTTTTCCTAGGAAATTGTCAATCATTTCTTGGTGCCATATATAAAGATTTTAATGGTAAGGTTAGGAAGCACCTCAGTAACACATGTGGAATATAAGTAACTGATCTTGATTCTTTTCTGTAAAAAAAGATTAAGGATCTCCAGGTGCCATTCCAACTGAAATCCCTAAAGACCTAAAAGTCTTCTACTAACCTTTAAAAATTTGGTCAATGACTCCTTTTTTGCTTTATTGTCCCTTTAGGATGCTTGGGAGTTCAGAAAATGATTTAAATATAAAGAAAGGAAAAGTTTATTATTTACTAAAGATTGGATATTTTAGGTGAGTCTACACAGGGAATCCATATAATGTTTAAATACTTATTAAGAAATGTGCTTAAAAATTGTGAATAGAAGGAGCTACCCCTAAAAAAGAGTAGTTTTAGAAAAGAAAGCAAAAACCATAGAATTATAAAACTATGATTTTTTTATGTATTTGTAAAACTTTTTACATATTTCATGAATTCAATTTTTCCTTTAACCTACACTGGGAAAATCAAATATTCTTAAGCTAGATAGTTTTAGGTTGGAGAAAGGAAAAACAAGGACATGCAAACAGAACAGAGAGATGCCATAGGGGGAGAACAGACCAGACCCCAAAGTCCGTGCTGTATATGGAAAGGGGACAGCTCTCCCTGAATTCCATCCTGATGTGCCAAGACCCGGATGTCAGCCTCCTCCCTCTTGGAAGGAAAAAAAGTTTCTAGTTGACTATTATGTCACCTTTAGCCAATCATACCTCTCCACACCCCCTAAGATAGTTTGCCCACTCCTCCCCCTCCTAATCCCTTATAAGCCCCCCACCTCCCTAACTGGGTGTGACTTCTCTGGCCTCTGACAAGAAGGCCACAGAACCTCACCCGGGGGTATTTAAATAAATTACCTGGCCCTTTGTTGCCTCTCTTTGCCTGCTTATTCTGGCTAGAATTTATCTTACAGATAGTTTGAAAAGTCAAGGACATCTATGTTAAAAGTTCTTTTTCTTTAAACACATCATTTATTATGTACAAAGGTATAAAAGAGGCATTGTACTTGTTACCAATGAAAGGCAGTAGAATATAGTTAGAAAAGCATTGTATTGGGCTCATGTCTTTGATCTACCTTAAGCAAAAAAGGTTATCACTGATCTTCCATTTCTGCATCAATACACAAAGGACCACTAATCTTGCACTTAGATGATACTAAATTCTTGTAAAGATTTTGTATGATGAAAGTGTAAATAATAAATAATTGGAATATGTTTTGTCTTTCTTTCCTTTTTTTTTTTGTACTCCCTACAAAGCAGTGGACTTTTTTTTCTTTTGAGAGGGCATCTCTCATATTTATTGATCAAATGGTTGTTAACAACAATAAAATTCTGTATAGGGGACACAATGCACAATCATTAATCAACCCCAAGCCTAATTCTCAACAGTCTCCAATCTTCTGAGGCATAATGAACAAATTCTTACATGGCGAGCAAGTTCCTACATAGTGAATAAGTTTTTACATGGTTAACAGTGCAAGGGCAGTCATATCACAGAAACTTTCGGTTTTGATCATGCATCATGAACTATAAACAATCAAGTCAGATATGATTATTCATTTGATTTTTATACTTGATTTATATGTGAATCCCACATTTCTCCCTTATTATTATTATTATTTTTTTTTTTTTTAATAAAATGCTGAAGTGGTAGGTAGATGCAAGATAGAGGTAGAAAACATAATTTAGTGTTGTAAGAGAGCAAATGTAGATGATCAGGTCTGTGCCTATAGACTAGGTACTAATCCAAGCTAGACAAGGGCAACAAAATATCCACGGATGCAGAAGATTTCTCTCAAAACAGGGGGGTGAGGTTCTAAGCCTCACCTCTGTTGATCCCCAATTTCTCACCTGATGACCCCCCCTGTGACTGTGCCTGTCTTAGGTTGTTCCTCCCTTGAGGAATCTTACCCGTCTCTGGCTAACCAGTCATCTTCCGGGGCCATACAGGGAAATGTAAAGTTGGTAAGTGAGAGAGAAGCAATATTCTTTGAAAAGATTAGCTTTTTACTTCTTTGCAGATTTATGCCCTGTGGCTTGTATGCCCAGCATTTGTCTTGAGGTATCTTTACCACTTGGAAAAATTATGATACTCGGCAATTTTCGATATGAGGCACGAATTCTACTAAAGGGTTGTAATTAGGAAGGAAGAAGAAAAGCTATAGAAGTAGCAGATGGAAGAAAATATGGGAAGATTGGTTATTTCTTTGACACATCTTCTTGTAGAGTAACATAAGCATGTAAAGGTTTTAAACTACTAATTAAATTGCATACACACATTAACATAATAGGAATACAGCTACATAACCAAAGCAGACCTACAATTACCAGCCATATCCAATGAAACCAAAAAAACCAGTTAGGTACCCTAGGCATTTGTGAAAACTTATCAATGATATGATGGATATTGTCTAACTGAATTTGAATTGTTTGAGAAAAATCAGACAACTTAAAACAACACATTCCTGGGAACTGTTCACATCCCATATGTTCTTTTAACGGTAGATAGTCTATAGTCGCACGATTTTGGAGCACTGCAACTTGCACTTCTCCTAATTCTTGGTTGAGTTCTGACAGTATAGATCCAGTCAAATTTGTTGTTTTACTGTATGCACAGGCCAGCTTAGATATCTCCTTCCTCCTTCCCATGGCAAGTCCAGGAACTGGTGGGATGAATGCAGCTACAACTAAAGCAGTGGACTTTTTACAAGTGAGAAAATATTTATTAGAAAGATGAGTAAATTTAAAAACTGTGGAAACTAAAATAAGAAGAGAAAAGTAAACCCAAAGTAAGCAGAAGAAAATAAATAATAATTAGAGCAGAAATCAATGAAACTAAAAACAGGAAATCAATGAAACCAAAAGCTGGTTCTTTGCAAATATAAATAAAATCAATGTGTCTGTTGGCAGGCTAACAGTGAAAAAAGAAAAAGGATATTATGAAAATCTTTGCAGAAAATATAGGAGTAAGTCTTCATGATTCTGTATTTGTCAAGGACTCTAGAAATGATATCAAAAGCACGAAGTTATAATGACATAGAAATAGATAAATTGTGCTTCATCAAAGATATTAAAAAGTATGTGTCACAAGAACACCATTAGAAAGCAAAGGTAATCCAAAGAATAGAAGAAAATATTTGTAAATTTTACAATTGATAAGGAACTTGATTCAAGGAAAAAAATACAATAGAACTCTTACAAGTCAATAGTGAAGAAACAAACCAATTTAAAAATGAACAAAGGATCTGAATAAATATATTTCCAAGGAAGCCATACAAATAGCCACTAAACATATGAAAGGATGCTCAACATCATTAATCATTAGAGAAATGCAAATCATAACTTTGTGAGATATCACTTTATACCCATTTGGATGACTATAATAAAAAAGTCAGATAGTAATAAGGTTTGATAAGAATATGGAGACACTGGAATCCTTAATCACTGCTAGTGGGAATGTAAAAGGATGTAGCTTTTTTGAAAAACAATCGGGCAGTTTCTCAGTTAAACATAGAATGTTGCCATATGACTTCGCATTCCCACTCCTAGGTTTATACCAGAGAGAAATAAAAACATATAACACAAAACTTCTACACAATAAATGTTTATAGCAGCATTATTTATAATGGCCAACAGATTGAAATAATCCAAATATCCATGAATCAATGAATGGATTAAAAAAGTAGAATGTCCATACAATGAAATATTACTCAGCAATAAAGAAGAATAAAATACTAAGCCATGCTTCTATATGGATAAACCTTGTAAATATTACATTAAATCAAACAAGTTAGTCATGAAAGGCCTCGTATTATACAATTTATTTTATATAAAATGTGAAAAGAAGGAAATCTTTAGAGACAGCAAGTAGATTAGTAGTTGTTTAGAAGTGGGAGGGGGAACAGTAGGATGGGACAGTGATAGCTAAAGGACCCAGAGTTTCTGTTTAAAATGGAAAAAATGGTCTAAAATTGACTGTGATGTTGGTTGAGCATATCTGAGTATGCTAAAAATCATTGAATTACACACTTAAAGTGAATGAATTGTATGGTATGAAAATTGCATCTCAATATAGTTATTTTTAAAAGTAAGGAAAAACAAGTTACATTTACATTGAGCTGATGTAACAAATACAAAACAATGCAAAAAAGAGAAAAAGAAAGAAAAAAAAACTTTGAAATATATATAAAATAAAAGATAAAGATCATTGGCATAGGGCAGGCTCAGAGACTCAGCAATTAAAAGTTATTCAAGGATCAAGCTTCCTTTAATTTGTTGTTCTGTACTTCACTATGGTGTTTTTCTCATCTGCATGGTTAAATGAGCTCATCTCTGCTTACCAGTCTAGGTCATAGGAAGGAGAAAGGAAATTTAGAGCAAAGAGCTTAAACTTTAAGAAGATGATCTGTAAATTGCACAAATTACTTTTTCTTATAAACCAGTGGACCAAACTTCAAAGTCCAAAGTTAGCTGTAAGGAAGGTTGGGAAATCTGAGTAATCATATACTGAACTAAAACATAGAGGTTCTGCTGTCAAAAGGAGAGAGAGAGGGATAGACAGAAAGAGAATGAGATTTATTGTTGAAGAAGATACTCTATTATAAATTCCCTGTTTTAAAGCTTGAGATGGTTTTTTGTTATAATTACTATCAACTAACCATGACCTAGAAGGCCTGTATCTTACGACCACACCTCTTGTCTCTGACCTCATATCCTATTATCTCCTCTCTGGTAATCACACCAATCCAAACCAACTTTCTTTATAGTCCCCCCTATTTCTATACAAAGCTTGTTTCTAACTTAGGAACTCTACATACTGTCACTTGCTATTACTTGCATTCACAAACACTTCCTTTTATATCCTCCCATGGTTGAGTCTTTCTCCTTATTTCGTTTTTCAACTCTAGAGATATTTTCCCTGACCATCCAAACCAAATTATACTAATTGCAATTTTATCATCACGTTGCATTTTTCCTCCAATAGTAATAAGAATTAACTTTAATTAGTGCTTTCAGAAAAGTCAGAGTTATTCCCTTATTTCATAACTTTTAATCAGTGCTTTTAACCTAGTCTTGTGTATAATTGTTTGTTTTACTTACTATGAGTATTTTACCCACAAAAAGTAATCTTACTAAGAATATAGATTTTATATTTTTCCATTGACCTGACAGGACACAAATGGTACCTAATTATTTGTAGAATGAATGAATAAAAGCAATCATGGTGTGATGACAAAGGTAGTATATGGAATCAAAAAGCACAAAGAATCCTTCATCTAGAATTGGAAGGAAAGAGGAAATGTTTGTTAGAAGAAATGTCCAGAGACCTACAGCTTCACTTTAAATACAGCCATCTGAAGGAAAGATAAAGAAAAAAAAATGAAAAATCTTAAATATTAGAAAAAGGTCATTCGAAGATCTTAAAGTGTACTGGGACTGTATAAAATAAAAGGAAGGGAATGATAAAATTCAAGACTGGAGAGATAAATCAGTGACAGATTATAACAAAATTATTCATAGAGTGGTTGTCACAATGTGGAATAAGTACACCTCACCACATGTCATATTCCTTAATTTTATACAAATCAATAAAGGACTTAACATACTTTTTACAAATTTCTCTCACAAATGTAAAAATCAGCCTATCCCAATTTTAAACTTTCAGTTAACATTGCTACATAGTGTCTTGGTACTTTATTTTCTTATTTTATCAACCAATGGTCTCCTCCAGGTGTTCACAGCATAGAATATTAGAACAGTCCATACCAAACATTATGAGGAAAAATTTAGCATTTTATGCCCAAATGCAGCCATACAGGGCCTATGCATAAAATGCCCAGTGCAATAGGTGACAGAAAACGTCTGAAAATACTAGACATAAAGGAAATAGAATCCCTGTACTCTCAAAATTTCCATGGCACATATTTAATTTGCTCTTTTCAACACTAGCTTAATCGTTTAATACCTATATCTCTTTAACAATATATAAAGCCTTTCCAAAGCCAGGACTCAACAGTGTCCTTCTAAAGCTTCCTATGGAGACCTACTTCTAATAGCCCTGGAGTGATGGAAGGTTTCTTTCAGTTATTCAGAGTCAGAGGCTTGAATCTTGGCAGGAGGAGCTCACCTTTCATCTTTCTGTTGGGAGAGCACCATAGACTGGCTTGCACTGATATTCTGAATGAGATGAAAGAGCTTCATTTCTATTATGCATCCACATCTTAACTTGCCTTTTTAATGCTAGGAGACACTACATGAGAGAGAATATTTCCAGAAACATCAGATAGGACTGAAGCTCCAAAATGAAAATGTGCACCAACCTCCCTGATAAAACTTAAATTATTTACCTTCTCTATTTCATTATTTATGATTAAAATAAGAGGCTTAAATTTTTTGACTTCAGGTACAAGTTCCCATCTTTAACTCGGCGGTGGGAGAAAATATGTTCCCAGCCCAGGGCAAATAAACCTTTGAAGCCAAAATCAGTCAAAGAGAGAAATAAAATGGGAGAAACCAATTTATTGCCTACAAGCAATTGTCTACTCCTGCTCACCCACCTCTCTCATGACCTGGCTGCCAAGGCCCCGCCCAACCTCTGGGGTCCGTGTGCCCTGGCTCCCCATCCCCCATGTAATCACCTATTGATATGCAGATAGAATACTTTCTCCACCCCTTGGAAATATTTATTGATATGGAGATGCACTAAGGCCAGGCGAGAGATTCTGAAAATACTGCAATTTTACCCATACCATCTTTTATTTTTTGATTTTTTTTTCTAGGAACAATACTCTTTAGAAAGTTTTTTAGTCATTTCTGAGACAATCACATGAGTGCATCCACAGAAATGTCAGGAATGGACTCCTCTGCTTCTATTGCTTTAGCCTCCTTGTCACCCACCATCTTGACCTGCAGGAGATCTCTGCTCCCTTGGAGGGGACAGTCCTGCCCTGAGCAGCTGCTCACAGCAGCATCTGAAGTAGGTGCAAAGGAACTGCCCTGTCTTCAAATCTGGGGTAAACCAGGCCTTTCTTTTTAATCCCTCACAGAATAGCGGAGACACCACAGTAACTAATAACGGGTGTTACTGCGAGTTCAGGAATAAGGAAAGGGAGCCATTACACAGGGAAAAATGATCTCTCAGGCTTGATATTTCCCCAAGGCCCAGGGTCGTGGAATCCTCATGCACAGTGTGGACATGTTTCTGTCTCTCCTCTTTTCCAGGACAGGCCAGACTGTCTCCAAATTCAAAGTTAGGAAAATATTTTTCTTGCCTTCAGTTTAAAGCCTTTGTTTTATTGGCCAATTACTCAACCAGAATAATGAAATTATGATTTTACACAATAACTAAGAATAGTAAGGTATTTTGCCTTCCAGAAAATCTGTTCTACACTTAGGAATAATCTGTAGACTTATGACTCCAGCTACATACAGAACAATATTAAATCTTTTCTTAAAGTCTGAGTAACCTCAGTTTAAATAAAAAACCAACATATAGCATTTTGGGAGCCCAGTTCAGTGGCAGCTACATCAAGCTCAGTCCCATCTGTTTACTGCCTCTTCTCATTAAGAACTCAAAAAATTTTGGAGACCAGAATCACTTGATTTATATTAATAAAACACACTTTTGATAGATTGTTATATTTTATACTTAAAAATAATTAGCACACATGATCAATAAAACCTCCATGAAGTCAGATATATTGAATATGAAGAGATTTAATTAATTCCCAGACTTTAATGATTCATGTGGCTTCGCTAAGATTTTGAAAACAATTTCCACTTAGAGATATAATGTTTAATTAAGCCCATTTCATATTTGATATTTCACATTACTATGATAGTGCATTTGGGTAAGTATTAGGACAAATATTCTTATTTTGTTTTGAATACTTTGGAAATAAATAGAAGGATCCTTTCACTTCAGGTAGACATTTGCATAGTTAAGAACAACTTTCAGAAAGCTGTATCAATGTCCTGGGGGCCTTCTCTTTGTTCTCAGTCCCCTTGAAAAGACTCAGCTAAAATGATAATTTATAAATATTCACAACAATAATTTTCACATTAAAACCTTAGACTAGCATATAACATAGAAAGACTACTACCTTTCATCCATTCCCTTTAAAACTTGAAAATGAAGTTTAGGGACATAGTATTGGTATTCTCACTTAAAAAGAGCAGCTAATAGGCCCAGTAATTCTTTTATATATATATATATGTATATTTATTTATTTTTATTTATATTTACTAGGCTCTCCCATACCCCAAATCCTCCCCACAAACACCATTACAGTCACTGTCCATCAGCATAGTAGGATGTTGTAGAATCACTACTTGCCTTCTCTGTGTTGCAAAGCCCTCCCCTTTCCCCCCCACCCCACATTATACATTCTAATCATAATATCCCTTTCTTCTTCCCTGCCCTTATCCCTCCCTACCCTCCCATTTTCCCCAGTCTCTTTCCCTTTGGTAACTGTTAGTCCATTCTTGGGTTCTGTGATTCTGCTGCTTTTTTGTTCCATCAGTTTTTCTTTTGTTCTTATACTCCACAGATGAGTCAAATCATTTGGTATTTGTTTTTCTCCACTTGGCTTACTTCACTGAGCATAATACACTCTAGCCCCATCCATGTTGTTGCAAATGGTAGGATTTGTTTTCTTCTTATGGCTGAATAATATTCCATTGTGTATATGTACCACCTCTTCTTTATCCATTCATCTACTCATGGACACTTAGGTTGCTTCCATTTCTTGGCTATTGTAAATAGTGCTGCAATAAACATAGGGGTGCATCTGTCTTTTTCAAACTGAAGTGCTGCATTCTTAGGGTAAATTCCTAGAAGTGGAATTCCTGGGTCAAATGATAAGTCTATTTTGAGCATTTTGAGGAACCTCCATATTGCTTTCCACAATGGTTGAACTAATTTACATTCCCACCAGCAGTGTAGGAGGGTTCCCCTTTCTACGCAACCTCACCAACATTTGTTGTTGTTTGTCTTTTGGATGGTGGCCATCCTTACTGGTGTGAGGTGATATCTTATTGTGGTTTTAATTTGCATTTCTCTGATAACTAGCGATGTGCAGCATCTTTTCATGTGTCTGTTGGCCATCTGAATTTCTTCTTTGGAGAACTGTCTGTTCAGCTACTCTGCCCATTTTTTAATTGGATTATTTACTTTTTGTTTGTTGAGGAGTGTGAGCTCTTTATATATTTTGGATGTCAAGCCTTTATCGGATCTGTCATTTATGAAAATATTCTCCCATACTGTAGGGTACCTTTTTGTTCTATTGATGGTGTCCTTTGCTGTACAGAAGCTTTTCAGCTTGATATAGTCCCACTTGTTCATTTTTGCTTTTGTTTTCCTTGCCCGGGGAGATATACTCATGAAGAAATCACTAATGTTCACATCCAAGAGATTTTTACCTATGTTTTTTTCTAAGAGTTTTATGGTTTCATGACTTACATTCAGGTCTTTGATCCATTTTGAATTTACTTTTGTGTATGGGGTTAGACAGTGATCCAGTTTCATTCTCTTACATGTGGCTGTCCAGTTCTGCCTGCACCATCTGTTGAAGAGACTGTCATTTGCCGATTGTATGTCCATGGCTCCTTTATTGTATATTAATTGACCATATATGTTTGGGTTAATGTCTGGAGTCTCTATTCTGTTCCACTGGTCTGTGGCTCTGTTCTTGTGCCAGGACCAAATTGTCTTCATTACTATGACTTTGTAGTAGAGCTTGAAGTTGGGGAGTGAGATACCCGCCACTTTATTCTTCTTTCTCAGGATTGCTTTGGCTATTCGGGGTCTTTGGTGTTTCCATATGAATTTTTGAACTATTTGTTCCAGTTTGTTGAAGAATGTTGTTGATAATTTGATAGGGATTGCATCAAATCTGTATATTGCTTTGGGCAGGATGGCCATTTTGACGATATTAATTCTTCCTAGTGAAGAGCATGGGATGTTTCCATTTGTTAGTGTCCTCTTTAACTTCTCTTAAGAGTATCTTATAGTTTTCAGGGTATAGGTCTGTCACTTCTTTGGATAGGTTTATTCCTAGGTATTTTATTCTTTTTGATGCAATTGTGAATGAAATTGTTTTTCTGATTTCTCTTTCTATTGGCTCATTGTTAGTTTATAGGAAAGCCACAGATTTCTGTGTGTTAATTTTGTATCCTGCAACTTTGCTGTATTCTGATATCAGCTCTAGTAGTTTTGGAGTGGAGTCTTTAGGGTTTTTTATGTACAGTATCATGTCATCTGCAAATAGTGACAGTTTAACTTCTTCTTTACCAATCTGGATTTCTTGTATTTCTTTGTTTTGTCTAATTGCTGTGGCTAGGACCTCCAGTACTATGTTAAATAACAGTGGGAGAGTGGGCATCCCTGTCTTGTTCCCTATCTCAGAGGAAAAGCTTTCAGCTTCTCGCTGTTAAGTATGATGTTGACTGTGGGTTTATTGTATATGGCCTTTATTATGTTGAGGTATTTGCCCTCTATACACATTTTGCTGAGAGTTTTTATCATGAATGGATGTTGAATTTTGTCAAATGCTTTTTCAGCATCTATGGAAATGATCATGTGGTTTTTGTCATTCTTTTTGTTGATGTGGTGGATGATGTTGATGGATTTTCGAATGTTGTACCATCCTTGCATTCCTGGGATGAATCCCACTTGGTCATGGTATATGATCCTTTTGATATATTTTTGAATTTGGTTTGCTAATATTTTATTGAGTATTTTTGCATCTATATTCATCAGGGATATTGGTCTGTAATTTTCTTTTTTGGTGGGGTCTTTTCCTGGTTTTGGTATTAGGGTGATGTTGGCTTCATAGAATGAGTTTGGAAGTATTCCTTCCTCTTCTATTTCTTGGAAAACTTTAAGGAGAATGAGTATTATATCTTCTCTGTATGTCTGATGAAATTCCGAGGTAAATCCATCTGGCCCAGGGGTTGTATTCTTGGGTTGTTTTTTGATTACCGCTTCAATTTCTTTGCTGGTAATTGGTTTGTTTAGATTTTGTGTTTCTTCCTTGGTCAGTCTTGGAAGGTTGTATTTTTCTAGGAAGTTGTCCATTTTTTCTAGGTTTTCCAGCTTCTTAGCATATAGGTTTTCATAGTACTCTCTAATAATTCTTTGTATTTCTGTTGGGTCCGTCGTGATGTTCCTTTCTCATTTCTGATTCTGTTGATATGTGTTGATTCTCTTTTTCTATTATTAAGTCTGGCTAGAGGCTTATCTATTTCATTAATTTTCTCGAAGAACCAGCTCTTGGTTTCATTGATTTTTTTCAATTGTTTTATTGTTCTCAATTTTGTTTATTTCTTCTCTGATCTTTATTATATCCCTCCTTTGCTGAATGTAGGCCTCATTTGTTCTTCTTTTTCCAATTTTGATAACTGTGATGTTAGACTATTCATTTAGGTTTGTTCTTACTTCTTTAAATATGCTTGGATTGCTATATACTTTCCTCTTAAGACTGTTTTCGCTGCGTCCCACAGAAGTTGGGTCTTTGTGTTGTTGTTGTCATTTATTTCCATATATTGCTGGATCTGTATTTTAATTTGGTCATTGATCCATTGACTATTTAGAAGAGTGTTGTTAAGTCTCCATGTGTTTGTGAGCCTTTTTGCTTTCTGGTACAATTTATTTCCAGTTTTATACCTTTGTGGTCTGAAAAGTTGTTTGGTAGGATTTCAATCTTTTGGAATTTACTGAGGCTCTTTTTGTGGCCTAGTATGTGGTCTATTCTGGAGAATGTTCCATGTGCACTTGAGAAGAATGTGTATCCTGTTGCTTTTGGGTGTAGAGTTCTATACATGTCTATTAGGTCCATCTGTTCTAGTGAGTTGTTCAGTGCCTCTGTGTCCTTACTTACTTTCTGTCTGGTGGATCTGTCCTTTGGAGTGAAAGTTGTGTTGAAGTCTCCTAATATGAATGCATTACAGTCTATTTCCTCCTTTAGTTCTGCTAAATATTTTTCACATATGCTGGTGCTCCTGTGTTGGTTGCATATATATTTATAATGGTCATATCCCCTTTTTGGGCTGAGCCCTTTATTATTATGTAATGTCCTTCTTTATCTCTTGTTACTTTCTTTGTTTTGAAGTCTATTTTGTCTGATACTAGTACTGCAATACCTGCTTTTTTCCCCCTATTGTTTGTATGAAATATCTTTTTCCATCCCTTGACTTTTAGTCTGTGCATGTCTTTGGGTTTGAAGTGAGTCTCTTGTAAGCAGCACATAGATGGGTCTTGTTTTTTTATCCATTCAGTGACTCTATGTCTTTTGATTGGTGCATTCAGTCCATTTACATTTAGGGTGATTATCGTAGGTATGTACTTATTGCCATTTCAGGCTTTAGATTCGTGGTTACTAAAGGTTCCAGGTTACTTTCCTTACTATCTAAGAGTCTAACTTAACTCACTTAGTATGCTATTACAAACACAATCTAAAGGTTCTCTTCTATTTCTCCTCCATTTTCTTCCTCCTTCATTCTTTATATATTAGGTATCAGATTCTATACTTTTTCTCTATCCCTTGATTGGCATTGGGGATAGTCAATTTAATTTTGGATTTGCCTCACAATCAGCTGCTCCACCCTCCCTACCGTGATTTTACTACCTCTGGTGACAGCTATCCAACCCTCGGAGCACTTCCAGCTATAGCAGTCCCTCCAAAATAGACTGCAGAGATGGTTTGTAGGAGGTAAACTCTCTCAGCTTTTGCTTATCTGGAAATTGTTTAATCCCTCCTTCAAATTTAAATGATAATCTCGCCAGATAAAGTAATCTTGGTTCCAGGCCCTTCTGCTTCATGGCATTTAATACATCATGCCACTCCCTTCTGGCCTGTAAGGTTTCTGCTGAGAAGTCTGATGTTAGTCTGATGGGCTTTCCTTTGTATGTGATCTTATTTCTGCCTCTGGCTGCTTTTAACAGCCTGTCCTTATCCTTGATCTTTCCCATTTTAATTACTATGTGTCTTGGTGTTGTCTTCCTTGGGTCCCTTGTGTTGGGGGATCTGTGGATCTCCATGGCCTGAGGACTATGTCCTTCCCCAGATTGGGGAAGTTTTCAGCAACTACCTCCTCAAAGACACTTTCTATCCCTTTTTATCTCTTTTCTTCTTCTGGTATCCCTATAATGCGAATATTGTTCTGCTTGGATTGGTCACACAGTTCTCTCAATATTCTTTCATTTTTAGAGATCCTTTTTTCTCTCTGTGCCTCAGCTTCTTTGTATTCCTCTTCTCTAGTTTCTATTTCATTTATTGTCTCCTCCACCGCATCCAACCTGCTTTTAATACCCTCCATCGTGTTCTTGAACGATTGGATCTCTGACTAGAATGCATTCCTGAGTTCTTGGATGTCTTTCCTTACCTCCATTAGGATGTTGATTATTTTTATTTTGAACTCCCTTTCAGGAAGAGTCACAAGGTCCATATCATTTAAATCTTTCTTGGGAGTTGTATTAACAATTTTACTCTGGACAAGGTTCCTTTGGCGTTTCATGTTTGTATATGGCGCCCTCTAGTGTCCAGAAGCTCTATTCTGGAGCTCCTGAGCCCCTGAATCAATGTCAGGGGTTGCATGAGAGTGGTACTGGGGTAGGAAAGAGCTCTTCCCCGCCTCCTGGCTCCTGTGCCTGTATCCACTGCCTGAGCTAGTGGGCTGGGCACACAGGTATAAGTTTTTGTCCCAGAGCAGCCAGATATGGATCCCTGCTTTCCACAAGAAGCCGGAATCCCAGTCTCCCCAGGAACTCTGCCTGTATTAACTTTCCAACCCGGTACTCATGCGAGTATCATGAAAGCACCATGAAATGTAGGTTTGTGCTCCCAGCGCAGATCTCCAGAGCTAGGTATTCAGCAGTCCCAAGCCTTCCACTCCCTCCCTGCTCCGTGTGAGCTGAGGTGGGGGAGGGGCTCGGGTCCCGTGGAGCCTCAGCTCTGGTACCTTACCCCATTCGCTGAGGTCTGCTCTTTTCTCCAGGTGTATACAGTCTGACGTGTCCTCTTTCCTTTTGCTCTCTCAGGATTAGTTGCGCCAATTAAATTTTCTAATTGTATCCAGTTTTAGGAGGAAGCCTCTGTCTCTCCTCTCATGCCGCCATCTTTGGGGCCCAGTATTTCATTTTAAAATCATACCCAGGCAAACCCAGAATACCCTAGGCAGTTCCTCTACCATTAACCTATGTTCTTTCCTGAAAACAAGCCCACTATTATCATTCTTTTATTCTATATCTCATGCCAGCTACCAGTGTAGCATAATGTTCTCTAAATGTCTTACATTCTCACAGGTCATTACTCTTCTACCTAGCCCTAATATTAAATAAAATCCTATGTGAAACACATACCATTCATGATAAACTTAACTGTTTCCTCATTCATTCAACATACAATTTTTGCTGGCTTTTCTTTAAAGCTTGGAAGTAACTACTTTTTACTAGAAAAGAAGAAAGTCAAGGATCCTTTAGTTATCTTATTCCTAAGGATATACAAAGGTCAACAAGGTATTGTGTTCCAACCTTACAAGTGTAATGTGAATACATTCATGCAGTAATTTGCAGTTAAAGAGTCTTCATTGTTAATAAAATAAAAAGTATTAGAGAAACTTTAAATTAAATACTATACAATAAATATATTTGAATAAAGTATTATAGTAAGTCCTATGAACAATTAAAAAATTAGGGCCATAAATAAAAGAGGAACTTCCATTTGTGAAAAAAAATTGTGTATTAAATATTATAATAGCAATAGAATAGGATTCATTACCTAAGTAAGTACGGGCTTAAGAGATACAAATAAATTATTTCCCCTGTCTTAGAATCTGCCTTTTCTTGGTTTCTGCTCCCCCTTTTAACAATAACAATCTGTTTCTCTTTTGAGGAATCATCCCTCATCAACTTTCAGTCCATGTAGTCTTAAGTACACTCTCCTCTTTTCCTGTCCCATTTTGGGGCTCTAGGAATAAACCTATGGCCTTGACCAAACCAATCAAATGTATATTGTCTTTGGCACATTCGTTGTTTTAAGATGAGCACAGACTCAATTCAAACCAATGGGACCCAAGTCTGACTCTTGAAAATACAAGAACCTTTTCACTGACGAGACCCTTCGGCTGAAACTCCCAAAATCACATGGACCAAGCTCCTCTGAAAGTAAAAAACAATTTAGAAAAAAAAATAAGAAAGAAACAGAACAACAAAAAGGTTTCATTTACTAATATTGTTTGAGTATCTGGAGGCAGATGTTGTTAAAGAAAACTCTGCTGTGGTTTTTATTTGCATGAAATAATAAATTGCTCCTTCTTACTGTTTGATCTCCCCTTACCCATTATTATTATTTTTTTTGCACAAAACAACCTTTTTGTTTATTAATCAAGATTCCATACCAGGCTAAGACTTTATCAGAAAGGAGGTATGATAAACTTTCAACATACAGAGACAGCTGAAAGATAGTCCACCCAGAGCGAAAATGTAACCAAAGGAAAACATGCCTGAGATAGGAGCTGACCTTGAAAGCAGCATAGGGAAGAAGTTCTTACAATTCAGTGGTTATCATAATGGAAAATATACTGCCAGGAGGAGTCAGTAGTAAGATTGTGCACATTCTTTGATGGCAGACAAAGAAGTTAGAATTTTATTCTTCAGGCAAAAATGTGTCATAGGTTATTATAGATAGAGTAGGAGAATGTGTCATAGGCTATTATAGATAGAGTAGGAGAATGACATGATCAGCTCTGAAACTTTGGAAGATTATGCTGACAACATTATATAGGATGGTTTTAGAAGAGGAAATTCTAGAGAAAGAGTTATAGGGTAATGTGGCTTACCCAGAGGAATAAAGCACTCTCTCCTGAAGGAGCTGTACCTAGAGGAAATAAACTAGAATGGAATGATAAATTCTGCTTAAGTTGGGACTTCCTCACTTACATGGTCCTCCCATTTTCTTTTGCTGAATATGACTACAAAACATATTAAAAACCAGCATAGGATTGATGTCAGTGAAAACGGGTAGGTAAAAGCATGAAATAGTTTACTTAAAGTTTCTGTGCTCAGTTACTAATAAGCAGAAACAAAAGGCATCAGAGACTCACATAATGTGATAAAAATCGGTTTATCCACAGGAGTAAAATCTGTGAGTGTGTATAAAACTTAAATTTTCTGAAGGATGGTACCATTGTAAACTGCTTCAAAGTCCATGCAATATAATTTGAAATGACATCTCCCTGTCAGAAATCTGTTGAATCTTTCTTTGATAAAACATAACAAATAATTTTTTAAAATTTTTGTGAAGAGTTCATGGCAATTTATTTTATTTTATTGAAAATATGACTCTTTCAATGTGATAATTAGCACATTTAGAAAGTTATAATTGTATAAAAGTCCAGATCAAAATTAGAGTTTAAACTAGGGCCCTGGAAATGGATTTAATATACATGTGAGTAGATATAAAAACCATAATAGAGATAGAAAAGTCAAAATTCCAAACGACTTGCTTACATTTGGGAAATAATAATAATTAATTTGTGGTAGATAAAATAATTCAATTGGGTCTGATGACCTGTATGTGTGTGGTGCTTGGAATAACAAAGGTCAGCCCTTAATGGATGAAAAGGCCAGACTAACAGTCCATGAGATCCAGACATGTGAAGAGAAGAAAATATGATTATTAGGAAGGATTGATCAAAAGAATGAGAGAGAAGAAGAATCTAAAAGTTATAGTAATTTATATAGGGTGTGTCAAGCACATATTTTGAGCCCTGTAGCAACTATTAAAATATATACTTACGAAAAAAGATATATAGGTAGTAAATTTAATAGTTATAAAGAAGATGAACTCGAATTTAAAACCATTTCTCAAATAGTCCATATGAATATATATATATATACACACACTTATATGGTAAGTATGATAAGTAAAGATATAGAAGATTTGAAGAAGACCAACTAACTTTAATTAATATTCATAAACCATTACAAGCAGCAACTGTAGAATATAATTATTTTCTAGTGTAACAGCAGTGGTCAGCAAGATAAAGTATAAACTGAGCCATGAAACAAGTCTAAATAAATTTAGAAGAATTGACAGCACACCGAGTATATCCTCTCATGTTAATAGAGGTGGTTATTTGTCATTTAATTATTTTAGATATTAAGATTTTCCAGTATACATTTTTAATCAATCTAAATCCACCTTCAAATAATATATGCTATTTCACATACAGTGCAGGAACCTTCTAACAGAGAATTCAAATTCCTCCTTCCTGTCCATCATGTCATTTCTGTCATTTATTTAACTTACTCATATGCAATAATTACCCATTGCATTGGTACTATTATTACTTTAGGCAAAAGTATTTTTAGACTCAGAGAGTTTGGTGAGCTTCCTACCATAACAGTTTAAAAAGTAATAAAATCAAGACTCACACCCTCCACAGGGAATTGAGTTTATCGGTGCTAAACATTCTTTCTAAACTCCTTTCAGTGTCAAAGGACTTCTTACATTTCAGAGGCTGGAAAAACAAATACAAAATTCCACAGACACCTTTGCAACAAGGTTTATGGAAAATTAAGGATTCACCATCAGGGACATTCCAGTAGAATGTGTAGTGCAGAGTGAGAGAAAGTCCGTGCTCTGCTAGTTAATCAGTTTTCTACTGGCAAGTTCAGTATGAAGATATCTGATTTTTCATTGTCAATTTCCTGACAGTAAGAGCTTCCTGATCACGAATGCTTTCTGATTATAGCACCTGCTCTTGGATCTGGACCTAGAAGTTGTAGTAACAACTTTTCAAAGCCATGGGTAATTTTCTGATTGGAGAAAAGGCAGTAATGCTCTCGTGGCCAATTCGGCAACATCACTCTCAATGTCAGTCCTGATAACTGAATCTAGTGTATTTATTCAGAATTCTTTATGATTCTCCTGGCCATTTATATTCCTTTCTTCTTGAATTAGTGCTTTTCAAAATAAAACAAAAAATTCCAGTGGCTCAACTAAGAAAGAGCTCACTCTCTCTCTCACCCAACAACCCAGAGAGATACGTAAGTAGTAGAAACTGCCCAGCGAAATCTACTCTAAGTAGTCACCCAGAGAGCATATCCTTCTCTTCTGTTCCTTTGAACTCCCCTAAGGTACTGACCTGATCTGCATGGTTAAAGCAGTTCACAAGGTCTCTATCACCGTTCCAGCCCATGAACTGGAAAGTTGAAGTGCAGATGGAGCAATCTCCTTGTAGAAGACATACAGCAGTTTAATTCCCAATTTGACTGATTCCTCCTGTAATCACCTACTCATAAAGCCTCAGTTGCTGAAAGGAAAGTTAGGAAATGTACTGTCAGATGGGTAGTGTGTACTATATAAAAAATCTCAGGGGATTCTATAACCATAGCAAAGAATAGGAGAATGGGTGTTGAGGGACAGTTGCAATATCTGTCACAATAAGTCAGAATAAAGTCTGTTTTCAACAGCAGAACATCAGCAATGCAAGCTGAGCTGCCATTTCCATCCTATTATACTTTTTAATCATATAATTCATTCATTTCTTGAAAAAACATGAATTATTGCCTATCAAATTCTAGTTGTATAAAAGCAATGTCTTCTACCCACAAGATGCCTAGAAAATAGTGTTAAGCAATTACATAGAAAATAGAATAAAATAAAAATATAACCAACATTTTGAGTCTGTATATGTGTCATGATATTTAATTGCTTTATATGTTTTTAAATTTGTAAACTTTATGATTAAATATTCAGTGAAGTACAGTAGACCCTTGAACAACATGGATTTCAGCTGTGTAAGTCTATTTAAAGGCAGATTTGTTTTTTTCCAAGAAATATATATTGAAAAAATTTTTGGAGGTTTGTGACAATTTGAAAAAAACTCACAGGCAAAACATACAGCCTGGAAATATTGAAACTTAAGAAAATATTAGGTATATCATAAATACATAAAATATATGTAGATACTAGTCTCTTTTTTAATTTGCTACCACAAAATATATACAAATCTATTATAAAAGTTAAACTTCATCAAAACTTACACACAAAAACACTTACAAACTGTATATGCTACCATTCCCAGCAGAGAGAAATGTAAACAGATTAAAGATACAGTATTATATCATAATTGCATAAAATTAACTGTAGTACACCCTGTACTATTATAATAATTTCATAGCAACTTCCTGTTGTCACTGCAGTGAGCTCAAGTGTTACAAGTATCTGCTTAAAATGCTACGTGACACTAATCTTCCCCACCATTAAGTTCCCCTCTGCAATAAAGCATGTACCACAGTAAAAAGTGATCCCTCAAAGTTCTTGTGTATTTTTGTATCATGTTTAGTGCAACACTGTAAACCTTGAATAACACATGGGACCTGTACAAAGGGCCACTAGTGATGCTGAAAGTTCCCCTAAGCAGAGAAAAGTCATGACATTACAAGAAGCTGAATTGCTGGCTATATGCCATAGACTGATGTCTGCCATTGCTGCTGCCCACCATTTCAACATAAATGAATCCAGGATAAGGACCATTGTAGAAAAGAAAAGCAAATTCATGAAGCCATTGCTGTAGCTATGACAGCAGGCATGAAAACCGTATGCTTTTGTGCAATATTTTGTTATGTCATATTAAAAATGCAGCTTTTATGTGGATGCAAAATTGCTATAAGAAAGCTCACCTGTAGACTCTAATATAATTTGAGAAAAAATGACATCATTATATGACAAATTAAAGCGAAAGGAAGGTGAAGTACCTAAAGCTGGAGAATTGACACTAGCAAAGGATGGTTTGATAATTTTAGAAAGAGGTTTGTCTCAAAAATGCCAAGATAACAGGAAAAGCAGCTTATGCTGACCAAGAGGCAGTAGATGAATTACGAAAATCATTGAGAAGAAAGGATATCTGCCTGAACAGATTTTAAAGGGAGACAAAATGCCTTATTCTGGAAAAATTGCTGCAAAGGACATTCATTAGTCAAGAAGAGAAGTGAGCACCAGGATTTAAGGCAGGAAGGGATAGGCTAACACTACTGTTTTGTGCAAATGCAGTCAGGTTTATGATCAATACTGCCTTTAAATGTAAAGGTTTTAACCCCCGGCCTTGAAGAAAAAGATAAACATCAGCTGCCACTTTTTTGGTTATTCAAAAGGAGACACAGTGTAACACAAACCCTTTTGCCAGATTGATTCCATCTGTTATTAATCCTTGAATTCAGGAAGTACCTTGCCAATAAGAGACTGCCTTTCCAAGTTCTTCTGATATTGGACAGTGCCTCTACCCACTCAAAAACCCCTTAAGCTCAATACCCAAAGGCATTAAAGTGGTCTACTTGTCCCCAGTCATATCATCTCTAATTCCCAACCTCTAGGTCATAGAGGCAAAAGGACCTTTAAAGAGCGCCACACACAATACTCTGCAAAGGGTTATCAATGCTATGGAAAAGAACCCTGGAAAGGGAGCATCAAAAAAGTCTGGAAGGATTACACCAATGAAGTTGTCATCATTATTATGGAAAATGCCATAAAAGCCATCAATCCCAAAACAATAAACGCCTGTTGGAGAAAACTGTGTGTAGATAGTGGGCATGATTTCACAGGATTTATGACAGAGCCAATCAAGGAAATTGTGAAAGAGAGTATGGGTATAGCAACAAAGGGTGGGGTTGAAGTGTTTCAAGATATGGATCTCGGAGAAATTCAAGAGCTAATAAACACCACATGAGAGGAATTAACAGAAGATGACTGATGGAAAGGACTTCTTCTGAACCAGGGCCAGATGATGAAGAATAAGATGTAGAAGAAACATCTTACTGACCTTAGACAATTTGGCAGAAAGTTGCCTACTATTCAAGACTACTTTGCACTTCTTTTACAACATGGATTCTTCTATGAAATGGCACTGAAATTAAAGCAAATGGTGGAAGAAGGATTGGCACCATATAGAAATATCTTTAAAGAAATGAAAAGGCAAAAAGTCAGGCAAGAATTATGATGTATTAACATAAGGTTTCCACGAGGTTACACCGAGTGTCTGCCTCTCCTGCCTCCCCTTCCCTCTCTCCGTATCTTCTGCCTCTGCCACCCTTGAGACAGCAGGACCAAGCCTCCTGTTCCTCCTCCTCCTCAGCCTACTCAGTGTGAAGGGACATGGATGACGACCTTTGTGATGATCCAGTTCCAATCAATGAGTAGTAAATAATCATCATGCTGTACAGTAAATAAGTTTATCTGCTGTGTATGTGTATGAGTGTCATTGTGTAAACATCTAACTGTATGGGATGTTTTTGTTTTATCATGATGGCCTATGTATTCATCATGCAGAACAAACACTATGTGCAAGACTTGTATTGAATTGGGTGGCCATTCTTGAATGTGCTAGTTGTCTAATTGTTTTATAACTTTGCTTTCAAATGAACACATTACCCTTCAGTATGCCTCACTCTTGCGTAATTGGAAAAAGTACATATCGGCCTATCATCACAGGTAAGTGGATTTCCAATACTGAATTATGAATATCACTGTAATACTGTATGCCATAAAAATTTTATAATGATTCATTCATCAGTGTGTAGGCTAGGCTATCACATAGCAACTGTATTGATTACACTAGGCTACTATAAAGCTATCATATTGCTGCTTCTTCATTATCAATGCATCACCTTTATCCTGTAAAGAAATATGAATTTATTCTTCATGTTATATTTTCATTTTTGAAGTCTAGTGTTAGTAATACATATAATATCTATAGTGTTTTGTATTATGTAAGACAATATTGGTGTGGGTACAACAGATGATTCATCTTGTAAACAGACAACTTAAATTTACAGTATTGATAAGTACAGCACCTCAAATATATTAACTTTTCCTTATGACTTCCTTAATAATATTACTCTTCTCTAGCTTACTGTATTGTAAGAATACATTATACAATACATATAACATGCAAAGTATATGTTAATCAATTTTAAATTAATCAGTAAGGCTTCTGGTCAAAGGAGGCTATTACTAGTTCAACTTGGGGGACTGAAAATTACACATAGATTTTTGACTGGGTGGGGGTCATCTCCCCTAACCCTTATGTTGTTCAAAGGTCAACTGCACTTATTATTATGTCCATTTTAAAGTTAAGAAACATGAGGCCCAGACAGCTTATACTATTTGTCTAAGATCTTAGAGATACTGAAATTGGAGTGCCAGAATTCAAATTTGGATTTCCTTATTCCAGATGAATGCATTTAACCATTATGTCATACTGGTTTTCGCCATGTATTAGAAGGCATGAAAGTACTCAGATGAAGCAGTTACAGAATGTAGCAGGTACACATAGAAGGAAAACTAAACAAAAGTGAAGATTGGGGTTGTTTGTGGTTGTGGCATAGGAGGATGTTGTTCATTCACATCATGGAATACTTCTTAGAGACAGAGAACAAATTACTAATATGTACAAAAGCAGCTATGAATCTCAAAAACAAAAGAGTATATACTATACTTTTCTAGTTACATGAAGTTCTAAAAGAGATAATGCTACTTTAGGGTGAGAAAAAAAATACTAGAACAGCAGTTTTCCCTAGGACTGTAGCTGACTGGCTCAGAAGAGGCAAAGCAAGTTTCTGGGGATGATAGAAATATGAAATTCTCAGTACACTTGAGAAGAAATTGTTTTGTTAAAGTTAGTTAGTGTTTGCAATTAAAATTTTGCCTTTCACTCTATATACATTTTACTTCTAATAAGCAGTTTTTGTATTTTAGTAGAAGTGGGAATTAGATATTTTGTAATGCCTTCTGTGTATTCAAGGCCTGAGCAAATGAGGAAAAATGCTAATATTAAAAAAATGAAAATCATTAAAAGTGGTTTCCTTATCAGATATAGGCAGTAAAGACATGGGAAAAGATGGAAAGGAGTCAAGATTCACTACCTGATTTTTGGCTTATTGAACTAGAAAATATTAGTTCCCTTTACAGGGAAGAAAGGAGAGGTAGTTAGAATTATCTGAAGAAAACAAAGAGAATTTCTTGGAGTAGTGACATTAGTAAAAAAATGTATTATGTGGGGAATCAGAATTGAATATACATCAGAAAGCAATTATAACAAGTAATTATTATTAAATTATTGAATTATTTTTCTTTGTTCCACACAATGTTAATTCTCAAACTTTAGCATGCCTCTGTATCACATACCTGGAAGAGTTTTTAAAATACAGATTTTCACAGATTATTAGATCCTACCTCCAATCTTTGATTCAGTGGAGTTACCATTTGCTTCTAACATGATCTTATATGTTCCCATTACTGAGAGACCAGTTTCAGAATAACTATGCCATACAAATTATATTTTAGTGATGCTCTATTTTTGATGCATTAATAAGTATCATTGTCAACTATCACAAGTAAAGAGAAGGAAGAGCCTGCCATGCATAGAAAGCTTGGAAGAATAAACTATATGAAAATGAACAAATGATAACACACATGCATTCATATACATATGCCTATCAGTATATCTATATGTAACTCCATATATAATGACATATATTCCACTGGAGGGATAGTCACTATGCATTTCCATAAAGATATGACATAAACAAATCATGATTGGATCATTTCACTTTATTTCAGCTGTCTTAATATTTATCTCCAAAAATAACTGACTATAATTATAACTATTCTGATTTCAGGTTTGTATACATTTATTTTTCTAGTTAGTATTTAAAAGAAAATTTTTTAGTAAGCTTTGAAAAAGAAATAATAATTTAGAAAGCAAGAATATTGGAAACTGGAGAGACAGTGTTTTAATTCTTTTGCAAAGAATGGGTCACAGAATTATTATTATACAAAGATATATTTATTAATTTTATTAAATAGTTTTTTCATATCTTGATTAGTATATTGGTTTCTTACTTTTTCCTTCTCATTTCTTTGAAGACATAGACATTGTAATAGAAGTTTCTCATCTTCAAATATTTTTTGACAAGTTTTAGAAAATTTAGGAATAAAATTAGTTGTAAATCTTTATACAGATTGTTAAAAATGAGAACTTGAAAGATGAAGAATCTAAATACCAATGAAAAGGACAAAGTAAATCTCAAATCAATGGTATATAATAAAATATAGATATTCCTTTTTTATAAGAGCATGTATCTACCATCTTAGTTCAAAAAGCTCATAGCCAGTGTTGGTGTGTGGCACATAATTATGTCTACAATTATAATTGCATACATGTAAAAATTAATATGTTTAGATATAAGGACATTATTCAATCTGATTCCTGTTTCTCAGAACTAGTGAGGTTTGAGGAGAAAACTCAAAAAGTTAAAAATTTTAAGAAGAAATGAAGCCATGAAAGTCATAGGGACATTCTGAAATAATTTAAATAATACAATTTATTATAATCAGAAAAGTAACAATAAGAAAGAAAACTATTAGAAAGAAAATTGTTTTTTTGCAAGGATTTAGCATTTGTACAGATAAAACTGGAGAATAATAATAAAAAGAAATATTTTAGCTTATGTATTCTAAATTAGCCAACATTTTACTTGGAAGATAAATATATTATATATATGTTAATATATAATAGAAATTATATAATCCTTCTGTTTAAATTCATTGAAACATCAATGTTACTAAATAAACTAGATATTATTCAACATGCATTATATCTCATCCTTCTCTGTCAAAACATCTTTAAAAACAGTACCAAATAAATCCTTGATTAGGTGGCTACATTGATTTATAGATTTACATGAAAATAGAAGTTTAAACTGTAAGGAAAGCCAAACTTTTCAGCAAACATCTGCATCTCATTGTGATTATTAGTGTGTCTTTTTAAATGAATCCTAAAGATAATCTAAAGCTAAGGACATGAACTAGAGGAAATAATATATTGCACTATGTGGAAACTCATTCTTTGTCAACCATGTTTTGGGGATAAATTTTGGTTTTTCTATCAACAAAGGTTAGGATTATGGAGAACACAAAAGCAAATTCTTGTCTGACAGGAAAAGAAAAGTGGTAGCACTGAGGGACATGGGTTTTCCTCATTAGACTTTCACGTTCATTTTGAAAAGTTATATGGCTTCCAACTTCTCTACCAAATATTTATGCTTATGGTTTTTATAAATTCATTTTTTAAATAAGTATATTTTGAACACCTATTACATAGCAGGTCTGGTTCTAGATGAAGGGGGAAAAAAGAAAAAAATCTTTTCTGCCATGGAGTTTAATTTCTTATACAAAAACAAATTAGTGAAATACCTTATTTTAAACATCTTATATTTAAAATATTAGACATATTAGACATTAAAAATATTAGACATAGATACTTAAAAATATTAGATGATAAAAAGTGGAATGGAAAAAAGTAAAGCATGGGAGTGAGGAAATAGGGGGAAAGTTGAAATTTTAAATGAAGTGGTTGGGGAATACCTCCTGATAGTATGTCATTTGAGCAAAGTGGAGGGTTATGATGCAGGAATCTGTGTAGGTATCTGGAGGAAAAGTATTTCCTGCAGAGATTCAGCAGGTTCAAATCTCTAAAACAGTTATTTCTGGTATGTTCATGTGAACAGCAAGCAGGTCAGCATTGCTGGAGAAACATACATGAACAGGAACCTGAACCTGTCGGTCCTTTCAAATGTGTGCAAGGAACCCACTCGAGGGTGACTCGCAGAGCAAACATGACCTACCTGGAAGTAACAGTGCACAAGGAAATGAGGTCATGATAAGGGTTACAATGAAATATTTTGTTTGGTCAATGAGTTATATGTCATACAAGAAGACAGGTTGGTACCTGGACATTTGAACTTAAGGGTATGGCGGTATTGTGGTTACTGGATATAAGAAGTTTAGAGAAACGCTGCCTAATTTAATAGAATTAATTTTTGCTTAAATGGGAAAGACTATATAAAGAACAGAATTAGGGAGGAATATAAGGAGTTATTTTCAGCATGATAAATTTGAGTTGCCTGTTACTCATTCAAGAGGAGATGTCCAGTAGGCTGTAAAATATAGGACTTACTATCACATATATTTTTAATGCTACTAACCTATATGTTAACAAATAAGGAATTAATGAACATAAAGAAGAGAATTCAAGGACCAACTGCTGTAACAGTGCAAAGGTTTAATGACTGAGAGATAAAGAGCAACCACCAATGGAGAGTGAGAAAGAGAAGTTATTAAAATAGGAACAGTAACAGGAAAATGTTTTGATACAGAATCCAAATAGAGCAAGTCTTCACTTGATGTACTATGTCAAAAACTGCTAATAGGCTAAAAAGAACATTAGAATTACAAAGTAACCATTATACTTAGCAATGTAGTAGCAGGTGTGAGAAGAACAGTTTATACAAATAGTAGGCTAGGCTAGAAGCCAGAATTGACTGCACTCATTAAAGAACGAAAGGCGAGGGATTGGAAGACAGAAGTTAACATTTTCAGGGAGTACAAGTTTTAAAGGAGATCAGAGAAATGAAGTTACAAAAGCCTTTATTTGTTGCTTGTGTTTTATTTGCTTATTTGTTCAAGAATGACAGTTTTTTTTCGATTTTATATACTGATGGGAATATTTATTATTCTGGAGAGACAATGAGAAGTACTGGAGCAATGCCATCGATTAGGTGATAGGAAATAGTACATAAATAGAGTGGTGACATCATCCAGAAATATGAATAGTCATTTGTATTAACAGGAGAGGAAAAAAGACAGGGGAGAGAAAAGTCACCTCAGGAAGCAAGAGACTGAAAAGATTTAGAAAATATAATAGACATCCTAGGCAGCTTAAAGGATCCACTTGCAGTTAATAGTCATGATTACAATGTGAAGCCACTCAGCAGCCATGTTCAGCTGCACAACTCCTGCTAGGAGCCTGTGTTTGTCTTTGAAGTTTTTCCAGCTGAGTTTGACCATACTAGAGAACAGTAAATAATTTGATGTTGCTTACACAAAATGTGATTATAATGATCATCAAAAAAATGAGGATGTGATGTATGTCATAGCAAAGTATTTGATTTGGTCAATGATTAATATGTCATAGAAGTCATGTCACTAGAAGAAATAAGATATAACAGTTAATAACTAAAGATTTGGATGTTTCCATTTGAGTATGGAAGTAATGTGGTTACTGGAAATAAGAAGGTTTCAGGAAGTTCTGTCCAATAAAAATTTACATGATGGTCTATTTACAATAGCCAAGATATGGAAGCAACCTAATCAGTAGATGAATGGATAAAGAAGATGTGGTACATATACACAATAGAATATTATTCAGCCACAAGAAGAAAATAAATCCTACCATTTGCAACAACATGGATGGAGTTAGAGGGTATTATGCTCAGGAGAATAAGCCAGGTGGAGAAAGACAATTATTTCCCTCATTTGTGGAGTATAACAACAAAGCATAGCTGAAGGAACAAAACAACAGGAGACTCATAGACTCCAAGAAGTAACTAGTGGTTACCAAAGGGAAGGGTTAGGGAGGTTGTAGAGAGGGAAAGAGAGGGGGATTAAGGGGCATTATGATTAACACACATAATATAGGGGGGGTCATGGGGAAGGCAGTGTAGCACAGAGAAGACAAGTAGTGACTCTATAGCATCTTACTATACTGATGGACAGTGACTGCAATGGGGTGTGTTGAGGGGTACTTGATAACATGTGTGACTGTTGTAACCGTAATATTGCTCATGTGAAACCTTCATAAGATAGTTTATCAATGTTACCTTAATAAAAAAAATACATGATAGTGAGGATATTCATATTGCCACAATAACCACTAGCAAATGTGGCTAATGAACACTTGATATGTGGCTAGAGTAACCTAGGAACTAACTTATTTTAATTAATTAAATACCCACTTATAGCTTTTGGCTAATAATTGGGCAATTGCTGGTCTGGGGATAACTATAAGAGTGAATGACTGAAGAAGAGTGGAAGAATAGCACAAACAATGATAGAGAGAGGGAAGCATGAGCCAGAGATAAGGAAGAATGGCTAAGGTAAGGATAGATGATTAGTCTTTATACTAATGTGTAATGGGTGATATAGTCTAACGACATGAAACTCAAAACTGGGACATTTTAGGAAAGAAAGAGAGAATGTTCCAGATTCTAGCATCTAGGACTTGCAATGAAGTCCAATGGAATAAGATATGTGAGAAAGGGAAGATCTCTTGCTAAATAGGGCTGCATGGGAGGTCATGTTCCCAAAGGACCATGTTTCAGTTAGAGTAATAAGAAGAAAACTGTAGGCAAAAGGCTCAGTATAGATAGGATATCTTGCTGAACAATGACCTGGGTTAAAGATGGAATGATAGAATATTCTCTTAAATTCAAGAGAAGTGTGAATTGAGTACACAAATAGGTGATAGATAGATGATGATAGATGATGATAGATAGATGATTGATAGATAGATAGATAGATAGATAGATAGATAGATAGATAGATAGATGACTTATGAAAATGAGAACACAGGGAATGAGGCATGACCTGGGAGTTTAAGGCATTTTTAAAAGAATTTCAATAAATAAGGGTAAAGGTCATAAGAGATCTAATTGTCACAGAAGAGATGGATTTTGCTCTACCATCTTTGGACAGTTATTACATCATCCTTTCCACTCAACAAATATTAATTAACCATCGGTCAGACATGCAAAACTGCAAGGAATAAGTGGACAGGTACATAAGATGTACAGAAACTCCTTCTTAGGGTAACAAATGCCACAGATGACTTACCTGCTGTGCAAGTGAGTACTTTGTATACTGTGTATTTTTCTCTTTTCAGGTATTTTGCTCAGGTCAACTGTTAATCTATACCTTTGAATAAGATTTGGTGGATCCTTTTACTCTCCCCTTAAGTGATCACTCCTGGTTTTACCCACTGAGATTGAAAATTATTTTAGTTGTCCTTTAAAAGCCATTTTCTAGTTGAATTATGATATTCAAAAATCTTCTCAACATACATGGAAAACAGGGAAAGCCATACCAGGACTACTTGATAAGCAAGAATGAGGACAAGTGAAATAAACATAATCACTATTCTAAAGGTTACATTAAAATGCCATCATCAGAAAAACTTTTCATTATTCTAGATGCTAATCCATCAGTTTTACAAAATGGTTGGTGTTTCCTGTTTTATATCCAATATAGAAACTCTATTGTCCATTTGAGACACAGAAACAAACTGGGCTTATTTCCACAGGAAACACAGTAGTTAGAATCCTGTGCTGGAAGTTGACCTAGCACAGAAAGACTAATTCCACACCTGAACTATCAATGCCAATAATTAGTGTTAAGTGAAATAAACACTTTTTCCTGTTCTTTTTTTACTTGACCTCTCTCTCAATTTGAAATCCTTGACATTTCCTCTCTGAAATCATTTCTTTGGACTTGTAAGACTTTTCTGCCTTGGCTTTCTTGCTATTTTAATTCAGTATTTTATTTTCAATACTTTCTTCTGAAAGTTAGTGTTCCTAGGTTTTTATCTTTCCCCTCTTAGTTACTTCCTGTCACTATTCTATCATGTTGATGATGCCAGAGCCAATATCCTGAATTTCAAAGCTGCCTACTGAATATCTAGAGTGGTACTGCCATTTCCAAGCTTGAATTCATTTATCACCCCCTTCCAAACATGTATATTTTCCTATGTTTGTTATTGTCTGTACCAGGGTTACTATCCATTCAATATTCAGACAAAAAATTGGGAGTCTTCACTGATTTCTACTGTTCCTCTTTCCAGCTATTATTCTTTCTCCCTCTAGGTATTTACCTTCCTTACAGAGTACTTCCTTCTTTCAACTGACAGTGTCTGGCATCTAGCAATGTTTAAAAATGTCTGCCAAATTGAATTGAATGACTGAAACTCTTAATACCAGAGTATCATGTAGCATTTCTGCATGCTACTCTAACTTTTTAATGGTCTACAAAGCATTGTTAAATTTCAAAGAATTTTTTTTCATTAAAAAGTGTATTTTTCTAGACTATCTTTTTATATTTCAGCTTTCAACTGTTACAATAAATGAAGTTTCTAGTTATAGCATAATACTGAACTAAATTAACAGATGAAAAATTGTTTACCAAAATGGGTGACCTACTTTGGTCAATTCACAAGCAACCATGCAAATATTCTTATTATAGTATAAGCAGATAATTTGAAGATCTCTTGAAATTAAAAAAGACAGAGTTTAATGAGAAAGAAAAATATTTATTCTGAGTCACTGCAGTAATAACAAATTACATTATTATAGCCCATTTCCATGTTCTCAACATGAGAGTTGTGTGTTAAAATATGGGTGAAGGTTCAAACAAGTATTTCAAACTTAATTAAGATTATCAAACTTTAGATAGTTGTCATCACTTATTTGTTCTTATACTAAATACCTACTTTCTCCTTCCTGAATGATTCATAAGATGAGAAATAATTTAGTCTTTATTAACCTTTGTATACTTAATAAAATTCAGCCTGATATCTACCTGTTTGTCTTTATTCAGAGAATGAATTCAACAAAATCTGATCCCATATCTATGACCATAGCAAATTCAATTACATATGACATAACACTGTACCAACTTCTTCCTACTCTGTTGTTGAGCATAAGACTTTTACTTTCTAAGGACAGAATGTCTTTTTCCTCACTCTGTTTTTTTTCTCCATGTAAAAGGAAGTGATTTTTAGGTGACACCTAGTTAGATGGAGTTAAACTATGGAAAGGGGCCAAACTCTAGGAAATTCAGTGTTTTTTTCTTCCCCTTACTTGGACTGCTACGAGGAAGTGATGCTGGCTATGTGTTTCAGCTCTGCCTATGTAAGCAACTGCTTTGTGAGCTCTCCCTAGGTCTAGTTTGAGGTGAGGCATGAGAATTGGTAGTGGTAGCTGACCCTTTTGGACACAAAATAAAGGTTTATTCCCCAATGAGATTACTAAAATGATGACTGACAGCTCATTTGTCTGTCTCCCATGTCTTATTTAATACTTGGTTAAAAACATAGAAGGAAGAAAGCTGTACTGAGTATTGAATGTAAACAATCTTAATAATACCTGAGTGATAGGATGGAATGTTGAGAAGAAAAGAAAAAGAGCAGCCTTCTCCTTGGCTTCTGCTCCATGCCCAGGGTGGAGTGTTCATGGTCACTAAAAGGGATTTAAGATAACTTTGATGACGGCAGCTTACTTTCAGGCAAAAAGTTCCTTTCTGAAGATAGACAGTCCTTTAAACCAACAGAAAATGTAAGCTTTTCCTTATCTTATATTTTATACAGCACATTTTTCCATTTATGAACTCTGAATAAACTTAGTTTTCCTTCTCTTTTTATAAGCGCAAATCTAATGGGAGTATGGTTTAATGGTATCTAGTGTTCATGAAATACCTTTCCAACATTTCCCCAGAAAGTTACTATTGATGTTCCTATGAATAATTGTATATTAAAAGGAATACATGATTCCACTGAAACACCAGCATTTTACCCAACACCAGCTCTCTTATGAAAGTTTATTTTTATGAATGCTTCTTCATGGAATCTTTTATTATATGACCCATGCAGTTCATGCCATATGATAATTATATGTACTAACTACTTTATACAATGAAACAACTCCATGGATAGAATACAAGCCTTATTGTTAAACCCATTATATCATCACTCTCATATCTTGGGATGTAGCTAGGACCCACTTGATTACTTACAGCCATAAAATGAAATGATTTAAGAAGAGACAACTTGAAGTTAGACTGTCTTCATAGCTATCCAAGTTCAAAACATTTCTATTTGTTTGCACTGGGTGTTTTACTTAACCTCCTTAATACTCAGTTTAATTTAGAAATTGGAAATAATTGCATTATCTATTTCATGAAATTATTGTGAAAAATGATAACTAGACAACCCAAGTTGAAGTCTGACACAAAATAAGTGCTTAGTAAATATTTCCTACTACTTTATATATTAGGTTGGGGTATAAAGGATCATAAATTATTCATTTTGGCTGGGTTAAAAGTAGTTCTACAGAAACTAACTCATCTAAAGTACTAGGAACAACAACAACAAAAATTAGACCACTGGCTAATTAATGTCCACAAATTATTTTGACAACAAGCCACAGACTAAATTATTATCTGGTAGTACCCAGCTTAGCCAAGTAACTGCATCATTTGTATTCCAGACAGTCAGATAGGTATGCGTTTGAATCAGGGAAGTCAGCTGCCAATTATTCAACCACAGCAGAACTTTATCAGACCAGTTTCAAAAGTAATACTCGAGTTTATGGAACAATCATAGATGTTTATGATAGGGTAAATTGAATTAGTATTCATGTATATCAAAGGGACTGAGAAACAAATATTCTATAAAAATTAGGTATATATTAGTAGCAAAGACAACTTGATGGTAACCACAAAATTATTGTTCTTGAGAAGAGGGAGGAGGCTGCACCAGACAGAAGGAACCCATTAAAACTGACATGAGTGCTGCACCAGGAACCACTCTGAACCTCCATTCATAAAGTTTCCATGTACATAGGAGTGTGACACTGCATGTTTAGAACACTTAAACAATTGAACTGAAATACGTGGTCAGTATTATTTTCAAATCTTTGATTTTTTTATTACATTTACATTAAAATTATAAATTTGGTGGATGATCCACACCTGATATAAATATACTTTATTTTCATGTACTTTTAGCATAAATAAATGTATTTTAATTTAAATGTATTTTACATTAATAAAAGTTTATTAAGATTTCTAGAGTGGGGTTCTAGATTATGTAACTATTGCATTGGTAACAAGTCCATTTGTCTTTGAAGTGGAGTGGCTGGTAGTGTACACTGAAAGGAATTACCTTTATTTGAATGAAGAAGAATTCTTCTAAATCAGCACTATATCTACCTACACAATCATTTTCATTACTTTGAATAAGCAAATTGAACTGATTATTGGAAATGTGATCAAGTTCTTTGCAATTTCTAATGGCTAAAAGTAAAAAAGGATCCCTAAAATGTTAAAATAAAGGATACAAATGGAGCGGTGGGGTCAGTTGGACTATTTATGAAAGAATCATGCATATAGTATTTTGAGTACTATGGATTGACATTGACCAAATCAATCTAGTGATTGCTGGATCCTATTTGCTAATAAATGTGGATCAATAAATCATAAACAATAGGTAAAAGCACAAACCAGATTGATGCATGTTTGGAATCCATTCATAATCACTATTGATTGCATTTGTGAATTAGTTAAAGTACCTGGACTTAGAAGAACCAGAGCTGAGTTTGTCAACTTCCAGCTTCATTCCTGAACAAGCTATTTTCCTTTCTGTGTCACTATTTTCAATAAAATGGTGATATTTATAATAGAAAATGTTTGGTGTGAACTTACTACCTGATATAAGCATATTTTTAGTGCATATTTGGTCATTTATATGGGAGTCCCCAGACTCCTATAAGCAGTGGGAAAATTTGGGGAATTACCATATCTGGACCATTAAAGCAGTCAGGAAACTTAAGAATAGACAAATTAAGAGCTAAGGTGGCAAGGAATGGGAGCTGAAATCAGACAATTAAGTATTCAGTGGGATCTGAATAATTTTCTTTTATGGCCCATGGAAAAATACCGAATTCTTAGGATTAATAAGATAAAAGCAATAAAAGGAAGGAAGAAAACACCATAACAGAATAGATTTTGCTCATTTATTTTTATTAGTTTTAATTGTTTATGATAATACTTCATAATAACCAATTAATGCCCTGTAGTATAATGTATAACATTAATGACAGAATAGAAGACTTCTAAGTAACACAAGGCTATTAACTCTTTTAAGAGAAATGGTATAGTTTATTTTTTTGAGAGATAATTTTTGGCTTAGAGATTAATGAAATTAAAATAATAGAGTTCCAGCATTTTTTAATTAAAATATTACTTGTACTTATTATTAAGAGTTTACCTGTGAAATATTATAAGAAATTAATATTACTTTAAAGAACTTACCAGATACAATATAAACATAGTAATATGGGAGTTAAATTGTAGTTTATAGTTGACAAAAAGGAGAGATATCTGAACATAGTATATTAGAAATTACAAAGCAACTGTATACTCAAACAGATCTGAGAAAATTAAGATTATAAGATTTACTGTTTTTGTATTATCCCATTTATTTATTTCTGGTTTGAGAGAATTAAAAAACAAAATTTTTAACAAATTTACCTGAAAAAGGGTACAGTCCTGAGCAATGTGGCAATGTACATACAATACCAAATGCAAATGTTTCCTTTTTTTCATCTTTGGATCTCTTTAACCTACATAATGAATGGTATCAACTCTTATCTGCTAAAAATGATTTTATTATGAAATATTTATGAAAATCAATATGGTAAATCATCCAGTGAATGGGTGATTTAGATAGACAATTTTTGGAAGATAGAGGTTAAATGGATTGGTTAGATTTGAAAGAGAATGCATGAGTGGAGGGTAGGTGATTGAGGATAATGATTAAGAAAGAATCACAAAAACAATGTATCAGACCGCTCAATGTATTCAGAGAAATAGCAAATATATTAGAGAATATCAACTAGGAAAAAAAAGAGGATGATCTGAATGTCAAAAAGGTAGTTTGCTTTGTAAAAAGCTTTGCAGTCAGTAGCAAAGTGAGCTATGGTAAAACAAAATGTTGCAATTACCTTGTGGCCCATTTTTATGGGGCTTCTAGGAAAATAATTAGTCTTTCCAGAGCTTCAGGGAAAGCAATACTCTTCAAGGGAGTTTATATGAAGTAAAGCAGTAGAAGAATGGTACTGTGAAGGTAGAGAAATGGGATTTATTAAAAGAGTTAATTTCCCACATTCACAATGAATTGAAGGTTCCAGATGGCACAGTGCAACAGAATGAGAGAAGTAGTGCAGGGAAAACTTAGACAAGAGAAAATGCAGAGCTTGTAAGAAGATGCTGAATAGATGACTTCCATTTTAATTTGTAGCCTAAGACGGCAGGAATGAAGCAAATGTGTGTGAATAGAAGAAATTTCAGGTCATGTTACCGAGGCCCCTTGACTATCACAGTCATTGGCCTGCTGAGCATTTGGCAGACTTTCCTCAGAGGCAGAAGGAGAAGAAGCCCAGAGGGAGAGGAAACATAAGTGATCGCCTTGTTAAAGGGTGCTAAGGACATGAAATGGTATAACAAACACATAAATCCTTCATGGGTTAGAACAAAAATGAGTCATCCCACAAAGAGGCCTAGGGGGAGGGCAGTTCGATAGCAGTGAGGACGGCGGGCACGCAGCCAACAGGCGCATAACGGCAACAGGGGCAATCTTGTGAAGGTTACTTAATATCTCTCTCAAGTTCAGTTACTCATTTCAAAGATGTGGACAAAATTTCATGTTGTTTCTGAGACAATTAGATGAGCTAGCAGTGCCAAAGCATGGCAGGTTCTCAGTGTATCTCTCCTTACGCTTGTGCAGTGGTACTCCTTCATAATTCCCGAGTACCTTATCCCTGAGTAAAACACCTCTTCCCTTTGCCAGCACAGCCAACTCCTACTCTATATTCTTCCAATAGGAATTCAAGTGTCACCTCTTTGTAAATAGTTTCCACATTCCCTCTTTGTACTGTCATAAAGTCCTGAATACTACTGTAGGAATTATCACACTCTATTACAATTATTAGTTTACATGTCTTATACAAAGTAGTGAAATATTTGAGCATATTGATATTTGAACATATGGTACACACACCTGAAAATTTCAGTTCCTAGCAAACTATCCTGGGAATTGCATATGCCTAAAATGTTTAAGTAAAGCGAGCAAACTACATATTTGAAACTCTATTTAATTTTAACTAATGGCATATGGCCGACTTCTAGAAAATACAATCAAATCAACACAGTAACTCAGAACAGGTTGAATGATCTGATCAAATAAGTTCATGTTACGAGAAAAGCCAAACTGAATAGTTTTGTATCTGTTGCTATTAGTTCTAACAGATGTTTTAAACATATCACAGCAAAAAAAATTAACAGTGAACTTCCAGGGCAGGCAACTAAAAACCCATCCGTTTTGTGTAACTAAGAGTGAGTATTCATTATTACTTAACAAAGTTTGATGCACAAATTTTAAACTTTTCATTTTAAAACAAGGAAAATGTAAAGGCTTTTGTACAAAAGTATACATATATTCTCATAAGAAGTTTGGAAAAAAACATAATTTACCTTGCTGGAACTAACTAGAATGAATAAAGCAATTAATCTGGAAAAGAGTGAGCATCACAATTGAATGAAATAACAAGTATGCAATAATTGACCCGGCAACACATTTATATTTAGCAAATATTCCTGTTCATCAAAAGAATCACTTCACTGAGAGTTATGTTTTATTCATTCAATGGTGTGCCAAACCCTGATGATTTGGGATACTTAATTGGTCCACTTACAAACAGCAAGTGCTATTGAGCAACTGACAGGAGGCCTTTATTTATTTTAGGTTATTTTAGCATACGGATGTATGAGGATGAGTTGTATTTAAGTATGAGATTTGGGTGAATTTTTATGTGTCCCCTGAGGCTATATCTTTGCCCAAACCATAATGAAAAGAGAACAGCGTCAAATATCTATATTTTAAACCCACAATATTTGACTCAGTGGTAAATTAAAGAAAATTGATGAACGAATAACTCTGAAATCAGTTTGAGGAACAAAGCTTTCTCAGCAAGAAGCAAGAAATGTAGTGATCTTTTATTTCATGAAAGCAATTCCATTATGTGAATTTGGTTTTGTGGTTCTAGCATTGTAATAAAATGTTTTCCTTGAAATTTCCAGACAATCAAGAAATTTATGTTAAGAACAATCATTCTAGATTCCTCTATAATATCCATGTTAAAATTAGTTGTACTGAATAAAATGAGCCTGTATGTTAATCATGTAATTTGTAGGTCAGGGAAACAAACATCATCATGATATTCATATTTTCCCCTGAAGAAGCATTTGTTTTGCATTATTACTGATAACTGTGCTAAACACTCTTGTAAGATAAGCCTTTTCCAGATAGCATAGCTTCCACTGTGGTTCTCTTAGCTGAAAAAGTGCAGTTTAGTTTTTTTGCATAGCTCTCAAAAATCTTTTACAATGTTATGCTTTAATTTAAAATACTATTGTATAAAAAAAATCAAAAAGAATTTCAACATTTACAGGGATGTGATAATATCTTGAGTTGCTACTGCAATTGAAAACAATAAATGCAATGTTACTGCTCAGCAAATATTCCATGTTCTCCACCATGTCATAACCTCCATTCTAGTTAGACTGGAATAAAGTTTTTACTTGGAGTAAAAAGACTGGAAGGGTAAATGGTGTATATCACTGTCTGACAGAGATGGTTTATGAAATGTGACTTTTTTCCATTCTTCTCATTTACTGTTTCTGCAAGGTAGAGACCACACGTTGAGATTGGGCATTATAAATGCAGGGAGTCTAGGCTGCCTAAATTATGAAGATCTCCCACCAAATTTCATACAACTTTGCCTTCAGGGTAAGTCATTCTTGATGTTTTTAGTAAGTTCTTTGATGTTACAGCAGCTCAGTTTACTCACACCTACGCATCCAAGGTTGAGATGAAAGACGAGGTCATGTACCTAGTAACTGGTGGAGCTGTTTGATGAAAGTTTGTCTTGTGAATTTAAACCCCATGCTTTTTTCCTCTATTCTTGAAGTAGTAGTAGATTTAGGAAGAGACTATATGTGCAATATTAGAGAGACTAATGATGCCAGAGAGGTGAGATAATTGTTGAAAAGTGGCTTCAACATATTTGTGGTCAGGAATGAAAAGAGAGGAACATTAAAAGGCTTATATATATTTTTTTTTAATAATTATTTTTTATTGAAGGGTAGTTGACACACAGTATTACATTACATGAGTTTCAAGTGTACAACACAGTGGTAGAACATTTATTATATATAAATGCTTATATTTTAAAATAAAGGTATAACTTTTTATCTGTGTACAAATTAAAAGAAATGATGGTTGAAGATACATACACACTGTATTATGAGGCCTGAAATTTCAAGTGTTGCCTTGAAATCTCTTGAGTCCCCAAGGGCCCCCGTGGCCTTACCATTAGTTACCCTGTTCACACCAGACCTATCCCCCACACGAGGGGTAAGGCCCCCCACCAGAATGGTTCTCCTGTCCTGCTGACCAGCCGCACCTCTCCCAGTCTTCGACCTGATAGGTTTTCTTGTTTTTCAAATAAGCCAATGAAATCCCACTCCATGGGAGTCAGAAGACACCCTATGGCCTTGCTAGTAGAAAGCCTGCCCACCGCTGCCCCTGCTGGTTCACTCTAACCCTGAGTGTAACCCACTGTGGCCATGCACTGTCCTCTTCCTCCCAGGCTCTGAATATATGTGACTAAAAGACTTTGTCCACTGCAGGGTGCTGTGTGTTTGGCTGCTCAACTATTTATGATGGGGGAATCCTCCTACATCAGTGTGGTGAATAGAAGATGATCAGAACACACAGACACACACATCATATTAGATCCAGCTTATACAGAATTTAACTATCTTTAGCAAGTGAAGGTACCAAGCCTAGAGAGAAAAAAATTTTTTTAATGAAGAAATTCATGCTATAGGAAATATAGCCAAGAGTTAAATAAAGATAAACAAACTGAAGAAAAATTGCCTAGCAGCTTTTGGGGAGATGGGTAAGTGACTCATTTCAGTAAACATAGTTATTTTGGGAAAAAAAAATAGTTTCATGATATTCTTCAACAATACTTCACAGTACTCAAAAAACAAGAGACAAAATGAATGGTGAGATCTACTCATGTTTGGGTAGTGTAGAAATAGTTATAACATATTATATATATATACTTCATATAAAAAGAAATAACATTAAAAAAACCTTATATTTACATTAAGCACATGCACATGTCGGAACATTCTAGAACATGTCATCTATCAAGTCCACAAGATAAATTGATGTTTTGTTGCAGACTAAGAACACACTGAGAGAACTGTTCTCTTTTACTAGGCAGACTAAAAGCTGCCCTGTGTATTAAAGATAAACTTACCTGTGTAAATTATGCATAGTTGCTTATGAAAATCCTAAACATGTGTTTTTACATGATATCTGAAACAAGTTTTTTTCCCCGATGAATCAGTTCCAAGGACTTTTAGATAAATTATAATTCCAAATAATAATAGAGTTGAATATATTTACATAAGCAAGATGAACAATAATGAAGTTGGGGAAAGATATAACAATGTTTAGGACCAAAGTTATAGCAATATTTATGATCAAGAAATAATATAATAAAGACAAAATGCTTTACTAAACTTATTTCTAAGTATGAAGGTAATATCATAATGAACCATAACTGTATTCATATATATCTCTACAAGAGATTAAATCAATACTATTCATTTGATCCATCTGAGCTTATTAATGTAACTTCTGGCTTGTGAAATAGATGAACTTAATCTTGAAGTAATATCTGTAGTCTCTGTATTTCTGTGAGCATACTTAAGTCATCCTCAGGTTATAAATTAAATACTTATTCACCTCTTCTGTGCTAATAGAACAGGGATTATAAATAAGAAACATTCATTTATGAGCAATATTAAGAAGCAAGCTTAAGTCACGAGTCTATATGACAATTGGCACATTAGTTCAGTCAAGTGTTTAGTTCATACATAGTTATATGGTAATAAAAGAAGGGTAAAGCCTAAAAAGAAGAAGAAGTAGTATATTTGTCTAAGTCAGATGATGGACTAGCATGTTTTCAATATTTTCTGAAGGACTTTAAGAGAGTCTTGTAACCAGAGGAAGATACAATATGAAAAGCTAACTTTTAATAGGTGAATTCAGACCATATATGTTCTTTGATAGACATTGTCTTATTGCATCATACAAGTTTATTATAATTTCTCCTTTGAAGCTTTAAAACATTCACAGAAATGTATTTCCTTTTGTATGTGTTTACATTATGTTTATGTTTACATTTATTCTGATCCATTGCTGAGTTTATACTGTTTGTTCTGCTAGTGGTTAACTTCATAAACCTGATTTTACATGTTACCCTTTAATCCCCTATTTTAATCTATTTTAATCTTTAGACAGTAGCCACCAACCTCCTGAACACTGGTATAATTAGTATATTTTGTTTTTTACTCTCTTCCATTTTCTTTCTTATGCAAAAATAAAAATGTATTTGGTTATATTGGCTTTTCTAATCTTTTATTTTAATTTTTTTCAACAGTTTATTTGTACTATAGGAAAATGGCCTTTATTTCTAGCAGTGTAACTGAGGAATCATCAGAGTTATACCATCTCACAACTTCACTTCCCCTTCTCCTCTGAATACTTTTTAGTTTACCTTCTTGTTCAGGTAATATTATTATATAATACTATTGTTAATATTTTTAGTCTCATTTAAATTGACTTTGATTAACCTCCAGATTATTGGCTTTAGTGCTTCTCTTAATTAACCATTTGCTTGAAGTTAAACTAGATATTTCTTCAAGAATTTGTGGAAGACTATATCCTCAACTGTTGCACGCCAAAATGTGTATCTATTGCCACTTACATGAATGACAGTCTGCATGACAGTTTTGGGATCACTTCTTTTTTTGGAAACTGTGTATATTACAGCACTAGATGTTGCTATGCAAAAAAGTCTGGGGTTAGCCTAAACTGTCTTCATTATATCCTGGCATCTTCCACAACAGTCCAAGATTTTCTTTCATTATTGTTAAATTCTAAGAGTATTTTTAAGGTAATGTTCTTTGTGACAATTATTTAGTTTCAAATTATCATTCTCCCACACTTATGTTTTCAATTTTTTCTGAAGTACTTAAAGAGGACCCAGATAGAATCAGTTACTTCCAACTAAAGGGAAATTTTGATCACCAATAAGCTTTGTAAATGTAGTGAGTTGTAGTGCATCAAACACGTTAAGTACATAAATTTACAATGACACTAAAAATGAAATCACTCCTTGATAGCTTTTGTAATGTACTAGGAAAGCAATTCATTATTTGGAAAGCTGACAAATGATTGGAAAGAATGAACCACTTATCTTCCCTTTCCTATATGAACTTTATCTAAAGGTAAGAAAGTAGTTGAAGAGAAAGTAAAAATATAAAAATGTTCTAGCTAATAACTGAAGAAAGACTTTTGTACCACATAACTAATTAAATACATCTAAACAGTGATCATGAAAGTTTGCTAAGAACTCAAAAGAACTAAGACATTTTATACCTTCTGATGGAACTATATAACACCCCAAAGTAGTTTTGTCTAAATCTTAAACTCAATTATCATACCTCTGGATTTAAATATCAATTTTCCAGAAATATATCAAGACATAAATTGTTTACTAATATATTCTGCCATCCTATAGGTTGCCTTTTTGTTCTGCTGATGGTGTTCTTTGCTGTACAGAAGCTTTTTAGTTTGATGAAGTCCCACTTGTTCATTTTTTATTTTGTTTTCCTTGCCCATGGAGATATGTCCAGGAAAAAACTACTCATACTTATGTTCAAGAGATTTTGCCTGTTTTCTTCTAAGAGGTTTATGGTTTCATGACTTACACTCAGGTCTTTAATTCATTTTGAGTTTACTTTTCTGTATGGGAGTTAGACAATAATCCAGTTTCATTCTCTTACATGTAACTGTCCAGTTTTCCCAACACCAGTTATTGAAGAGGCTGTCTCTTGTTCAGTGTATATTCATGGCTCCATCCCTACCGCATATTAATTGACTGCAAATGTGTAGGTTTATAACTGGGCTCTCTATTCTGTTCCATTGATCTATGGGTCTGTTCTTGTGCCAGTTCCATGTTGTTGTGATTACTGTAGCTTTGTAGTATATAAAGGTACATGCACCCCTATGTTTATTGCTGCATTGTTTACAATAGGCATGATACGGAAGCAACCTAAGTGTCCATCAATAGATGAATAAATAAAGAATGTGTGGTACATAAACACAATTGAGTATTATTCAGCCATAAAAAAAGGAAAGAAATCCTGCCATTTGCAGCAACATCAATGGGATCTAGAGGATATTATGCTCAGTGAAATAATCCAAGAAGAGAAAGACAAATACCATATAGTTTCACTTATTTTTGGAATATAAATACAAAACAAAACAGAAGGAACAAAACAGGAGCAGACTCATAGACACTGAGAAGTGACTGGTGGTTACCAAGGGGGAGCAGTTGGGGTGTGTGGGTGGGGAGGGTGAGGGGGATAAAGGGACACAAAATTTCTCTATCATAATGTAGGTTGGTCACGGGGATAGTAGTACAGCATGGAGAATATAGCCAGTGATTCTGTAACATCTGCCTATGTTGACAGATAGTAACTGCACTAGTTGGGCTGAGTATTTAATAATATGGGCAACTATTGAACCACTGTGTTGTATGCTTAAAACTAATATAAGATTGTATATCAATCAAAAAAGAGGAAATACATCAAGATAAAAGTGTGACAAGACATATAATAGGGAAGCAAATCCAAATTATGAGAGACTTTACAAGAAAAATTACCTGGCTTCTTCAACAACAAAAATTGCAAGAGAACAAAAAAGGGAAGAAAATTGCAAAGGATTAAAACAGACTTTGAGACATAGTAACTAACTTTAAAATATGCACCAAAAATAAAACTTTTATAGAACAATTTGAAACATGAATATTGGTGATATTAAAGTATTGATTTATTGCTGATTTGGGATATGTGTAACAATAGCACTGAAATTATGTTAAAAAAGTGGAGTCCTTGTCATTTATAAATACACCACAGTCAACTTAACTGATAAAATAATATAATTTATGAAATTTGTTTCACAATAATATAAAGACGCCTGTTCCTGGTGGTAGAGGGAGAAATATACTATTTATGAGTGTATAATTTTTGAAGTATTGTAAGGAGTACATTGGTTTTATTTTCTACTATTTCCTTTTGTACATATATCTTAAATTTTCTATTAAAAAGGCAAACAAATAATTCCTCATTAAAGAATTTGTTCTTTTGTTTGAGATAATATGAAACAAAAAAGAATGTGCTATAAATATTCATGAAAACAATTTTTGAATCCACACCTACAACTTTGATTGTAATTATATGTTATGGAATAAAACACTGAAGTGAAAGAAATGAGTGTGACGTTTTCTGGTATAGCACCTTAGATGATTTCTTTATTATTGTTAAATGCTCGGGTCTCCCTGAAATTATTTGGTCATCCTATTGAAAAAGCTTTAAGAGTAAATGGTGAGGGTAATCTATATAAAATTCATAAGCATTTACTTATAATTCTGGCATATCATAAAAAATAAAAGAAGATTATAGTATTTTAAGAAAAGGAAAGGATTTTGAGAAAAGGTAAGAAATCACTCATGTTAATTATCCTCACACCTCGTGTATTTTATTTTCCCACTTAATTTCCCCCAGATACTATAATATTCCTTTCCAGGATATCTTTCTTGAAAAAATAAGTAATTTAACAAACTATTATAATTCCACAGTCTTTATTATAACTTTTTGGATGCATTTGAATTTGCCTTTAATATATACGTGTCATACAATTACATCTTTTGAAATATGCTTTCTGGGCCTTGTAATAAATAGCAGAATGAACAGTCAGTCCCTTACTCCTCCAGGCATCTCATGGTATTGAAGGGACAAAAACCATTCTCAAAAGTCTTCTTTAAAGAACAGAAGCAAAAAGTCTGAAATAGTAGCAAACAAGGGCCAAATTATTCCTTAGCAGCCATTAAGTCTTTTCAGAACATATAATAATTTAAGACAGAATAACATGTACTTTCTAATTCCTGATGGACAGTATCTGTATTAATATGATAACTAATTTTTCTTAGCTATTGTACCAAAGTGTTTATGGCAATCATGCAGATATTAAAATAATTTTACTGTGATGCCTGGTTATGTAAAAAGAACTCATCATGATTATGTGGCATTAAAAGACATTAATAGTGTTGTATGATAATAAAATAGATTAAACAATGAGATTTTGGATGGATCAAAATACACAGAACAAATGCAAATTTTCCAGATATGAATTTCTGACATTCTGATTATTTTTATGTTCCACACTCACTAGTATTTTTTAATTAATGATTTTAATTAATTAATTTAGTCATGTGGGATATGTGTGTGTGTCTGGTTTGAGCGAGTGGGAGAGGAGAATGGATATGATGATAGATTGACTTTCAATTTAGGAGCTTCCTTAGATATCAGTATTGATCTGCTTATTACAGGTTTTATGGTTTTTTGGTTTTTTTTCAGGATATTCCTCAGAACTCTGTGTGCAAGAGAAATCAATCTGTCAAATTTTTTAAAGAGCTGTTTTAATTACTTGGTAATTATTTTCTTACTAATTCACTATGAATTTAGAGGCAAAAAGGTGGATCCTTTTCTATCTACAGACAAGAATCATAACTCTTCAAAAGTAGTCATCTCTGAGCAAGTTTCAAAAAATGATTCTGAAAATAAATATGAAAGCCTGTTTAAGCTAAATTCATATCAAGCTCTTGCAACATTTTTTTCAAAAATCTTTATTGCATATTGTTATATTTTGAATGTGTATTTTAGAAACTTCAGAAAAAAGCTAAAATATACAAATCACTCAATTCTTTAGAATCATTAGCTACTACAATAGTGATGCTAGAACCAGTTAGGTCAACCACTATGTTTCTTAACTTCTCATTACTAATGCATGACCACTAAACAATTGTTTAATAGGAAAATGGCATTTGATTATTCACAACTTTCTTTTTTTTTTGACATCATTAATGTACAATTACTTGAACATCATTATGGTTACTAGACTCCCCCCATTATCAAGTCCCCCCTACATACCCCAATACAGTCACTGTCCATCAACATAGTAAGATTCTATAGAATCACTACTTGTCTTCTTTGTATATACTGCCTTTCCCATGTCCCCCGCCCCTACATTATGTGTGCTAATAGTAATGCCCCATTTTCCCCCTTATCCTTCCCTTCCCACCCACCACCCCCAGTCCCTTTCCCTTTGGTAACTGTTAGTCTATTCATGGGTTCTGTGAGTCTGCTGCTCTTTTGTTCCTTCAGGTTTTGCTTTGTTGTTATACTCCACAGATTAGTGAAATCATCTGATACTTGTCTTTCTCTGCCTGGCTTATTTCACTGAGCATAATACCCTCTAGCTCCATCTATGTTATTGCAAATGGTAGGATTTATTTTCTTCTTATGGATGAGTAATATTCCATTGTGTATATGTACCAAATCTTCTTTATCCATTCATCTACTGATGGACACTTAGGTTGCTTCCATTTCTTGGCTATTGTAAATAGTGCTGCGATAAACATAGGTGTGCATGTGTCTTTTTCAAACTGGGCTGCTGCATTCCTAGGGGAAATTCCTAGGAGTGAAATTCCTGGGTCAAATGGTATTTCTGTTTTGAGTTTTTTGAGGAACCTCCATACTGCTTTCCACAATGGTTGAACTAGTTTACATTCCCACCAGCAGTGTAGGAGGGTTGCCCTTTCTCCACATCCTTGCCAACATTTGCTGTTGTTGGTCTTTTAGATGTTGGCCATCCTAACTGGTATGAGGTGATATCTCATTATGGTTTCAATTTGCATTTCTCTGATGACTAGCAATGTGGAGCATCTTTTCATGTACCTGTTGGCCATCTGAATTTCTTCTTTGGAAGAGTGTCTGTTCAGCTACTCTGTCCATTTTTTCATTGGCTTATTTGCATTTTGTTCGTTGAGGTGCATATTTACAGCTTTCTTGAAGCTTTCTTTTATCATCATTCCTTTATTATTTCAGTGATTACTCTTTCTCAAATTTGATTCAACACATCTCATAATAGAGAGATAATGCAAAATGATAAAAATAAAACAATTGTCTCTACTTATGAAAATTTTTTCACTAGGAGAGTAACATTCATGTATAAAAATACAAACATGACTCAAGGAAGTAAGCACTGAGAATCTAATAATACTATACTACTCATTATTGTCTTGGTGAATCTAACCATTTTCTACTATCCCAACCAACTGGGTTGTAGTTTTAGCTGGCCACTGTTTGACTCTATTAGGGAATAATTTAAGACAAAATATATACATTTATGTATTTATACCTCCTTGTGCCTCTATTTATTTTTGTTTTAACTTTGCCATCCATTTGTCCTTGTATTTTGTGACTATAAAATGGCAAAGAGTAAAGAAAAGATTTTCAGTACTCTAGAAATAGTTTGAACATGAAATGTATTTCCATTTCCTTTGCCAATGCCAAAAGTTGCAGTGAGCAAAACCTTTCCAAGATAAATCACATTAACAATCCCTGGAGTGGAGACAGTAACAGTTTATCACTTCAGGTTGTCAGTTTTTGTTTCCGGGAATGAAGAAAAAGATCAAGCTGCCTAAGATCCCCTATGTGCTGCATTGCCATCCGTGAATTCCCCTGAACAAGAAAAATATTTGTTTTGATATCAGCCTGTTGGGCTTCTTATTTGAGTGGGTAAATTCCAAGTAGGTACAAAGTGTCAACTTAATTATTTTGAATGCTAAATGTTCCCTTGAATGTTCTAAAATAAATAGCTAATACGTAATGACATTAAAACAGCAAACTAATCATACTCTTTTAAAAAACACGTACTTATATATATATTTGCAAAATAGTCAAAATGCAATAAAATAAATAGGGTAAAAAAAGAGCTACCTGGGAGACAAGGAACAGAAAGAGAAATAGAAGCAATACTGCTATATATGATTAGAAACATAGTGACTGTCTATAAAGCACATGGAATTGGTCATTGAGATCCTTGATTAGCTTTGCCCAATTGCTTGGGTGGTTGAGCAGAGAAATTTGATTGCTGATTGGGTTATCCAATCTTGTTGCTAGGATGACCTAATAACCAGACCAATCATTTACAGTCCAGCTATTTTGATTACCCCGTGACTCAAATTGCCCATTTCATAAAGTTATCCAGTGCTCAGATCTAAACTTGTACGTGATTGAAGTGATCAGCCATATAGAAATGATCAGAGTACTCAATTTTAGAATGTAAAATTGGTGAATGAAGTGAGGAAATGGAGAGAAACCCTGTTCTCAAAGTCTAAAAACTGATATAATGAGTAAAGTTTTCTCCTCATAATGTGTCTCAGAATCGTTCTTACTTCTAAATTTAAATCTGAACAATCTTTTTGAAACTTTCCTTAGCTGACCAAAAATCAGTTTACTGAGAGTAGTCAGGAACTGCATATGAATGAAATGCACTGCATTATTTATGATACTTGAGTGGCATTATTTAACTGGTTATAGTTAAACAACAAATTAGGTATTTGTTTAATTGAGCTTTGCCCAAGGAAACACTTCACAAATTTCTTACAAATCTGGTTACTGCTAAACTTCAATTGCCATGAAATATAAAACAGCTCACTAAATATTGTAGTTACAACTACTTCTCTCCTCCCCTAGGCAACTTAAGTATTCAATACTTTTATTATCTTCTAAAGGGATATTTAGGACAAGAAGGATATCCACAAAAACTGATTCTTATTGATTAGAGAGACAACAGTCTACCTTGGATATATTTTTATCAGCATTCCCAAAAGTCAAATCACACATTATATATATGAATGTGCTCAAATCTTAAATTTATGGATCTTTACCCGCCCTCGTCCTGATTTTGGCAGCTTTTCTCACATAGCAGAAAACCTCTAGATACAGCTGGATGTGCTACTACACTTTAGTTAGTCTTCCAGCTAGATTATTCCTCAGAAGAATTTATATGAAATAACTTCTTCACCTTAGATACTGGAAAATAGATCCATCTGGCAAGGTAATGTTAAAAGTTAAGAAAAATATTCTCTGTTGAATATCCTGTACAGTATTTACATCATTTTGGGCTTTGTATTTAATGTTAAAAATAAATATTTTCTTTATGTGTGACTTTTTTTCAAAAATTATTCAAGAAACTGAGGAATAGAAAAAAAAGAAGTCTTGCTTCTTGTTAAAAAGAAAAAAACACTCCCACTATGCCTTCTCCCTGGAGTTTCTTCATTGATTTCTTGGAAACAAATGACAAGAGGATAGTTATGGTCTCAAGGAAGCACGAAGTTTACTTTCCCAATATGGTCATCCTTTTGAGAGAAGAGAAAGTAAACATGCAGACTACAGTCCTACAGTGAGTAAGCACTCAGGTACCTTACGAGAGAAACAGAAAACCAGGAAGGACAGAGCAGTTCCACTAGGTGATTAGCTTCCTTTTATTAATATCAAAATATCATGGGCCTACTGCCTTGACAGTTGATTTTTACTCAAAATTACAGCTGATTTAGGGGAGGCACTATCTCAGTTTAGAATTTAAGCACTGTTTCAGTTTATAGACCTGTTTTCTTCACCTTAGGTCTTACACATAGTTGCTTATAAATAGACAAAACCTTATTTAAACAAACTGATGTATTATCTTCATTTAATGCAATTGCAATTTGGGTTCTTCAACAAGTGGATGTATCTAGAAATGTTTTCAGAAACAACACCAGAGGGGTAAGAAAAAGAAGCAAAATTGGGCAGAGAGGAAAGTTGGACTGCACTATAGTTACAATGCCTCAGGGTGAACCCACAGAAATCTGAACCTATGGCAGTCCTTCAGAGTTATTGCAGGTGGTAAGGGGGCCAACCCTACATGCTCATGCATAGATCAGTCATTTTAAGAGGCTTTCACAAGAGGTAAAATTACCTTAAGAAGTGTCTCTTTGTAGGCAAGGAAGTTTTTGGAAAGGATTGCTTCTGAATGCTTAAGCTAAAACCATTCCTAGCAGCAGGGCAAATGTTCCTTCAGTCCTGAAAGGGGATATGGGATTAGCAACATGCCAGTCTCTACAATGAAAATTACTCATTAAACATAATATACACTTATGCCCAACCTTGAAATGAAATTGTTATAAGCTAGTATAGGTTAAAAAGGGATATGCTTCAGGATGTGTGAGGTTGGGTTGAGCAGTATAAGGTAATTGAGAAGACACTGGATTAATTTAAATCCATTTCGAATCTATAGAAATTTGACAACTAGCAGCCAAATTCTACTGAGAAATGGTAACTTTGGTAACTGGTAAATTGTTGGTAGCTCCAAAAATGTATGAAAATATATGTAAATATTTGAAAGCTCAAGAAACTTCCATCTCCCTGATTGAATGAGAAGAAAAAGGAATGTTTAAATGTAAAAAAGTAATAAAACTCATCACCAAGACCTATGCCAAGTTGCTTACAGCCCAAGTTTTCTCCTAGGAGTTACATGACTATCAGGTCATACGTTCAAATCTGTAATCCATTTTGAGTCAATTTTTGTATGGTATAAAATAGTGATTGAGTTTCACTTCTTTATCTGTGGCTGTTCAGTTTTCTCAGCACCATTTATTGAAAAGATTGTCTTGTTCCCATTGGATATACTTGCCTCTTTTGTCATAAATTAATTGACCAAATATCTGTGGGTTTATTTCCCTATTCTGCTCTATTGATCTATGTGTCTGTATTTATGTCAATGCCATACTGTTTTAATTAGTATAGCTTTGTAATATAGTGTAAAATCAGGGAGCGTGATGCCTTCAGTTCTTTCTCAGGACAGCTTTGACTTTTTGGGGTCTTCTGTGGTTCCACACAGATTTTACATTTATTTGTTCTATTTCTGTGAAAAATGTCACTGGAATTTTGTTAGGGAATACATTGAATCTGTAGATTGCTTTGGGTAGTATGGACATTTTAGAATACTGATTGTTTTAATACATGAAAATATCTTGAATATCTTTCTATTTATTTGTCTTCTTCAATTTCTTTAATGTCTTGTAGTTTTCTATATAAAAGCCTTTCACCACCTTGGTCAAATTTATTCCTAGGCATTTTACTTTTTGTTGCAATTGTAAATGGAATTGTTTTCTAAATCTCTCTTTTTGATAGTTTGTTGTTAGTGTATGAAAACAATAGATTTTTGTATATTGAATTTGAATCTTGCAACTCTACTGAATTCACTTATTAGTTCTAACAGTTTTTGATGGAGACTTTAGTTTTCTATGCATTATATTATATCATCTGCAAATTGTCCTGTACCTTCCTTATTAATTTAAATGCTTTTTGTTTCTTTTTCTTGCCAAATTGCTCTACCTAGAGCAATACTATGTTGAATAAAAGTGGTGAGAGTCAGCATCCTTATCTTTTTCCTCATCACAGAGGATAAACTTTTAGCTTTACACTGTTGAGTATGATGTTAACTGTGGTCTTGTCATATATAGCTTTTATTATGTTAAGGTACATTCTGTTTATGCCTGCTTTGTTGACAGTTTTTATCATAAATGAATATTGAATTTTTCCAATGCTTTTTTGCATCTATTGAAATCATTATAATTTTTATCTTTCATTTTGTTAATGTTGTATATCATGTTGACTAATTTGTGGACATTGGACCATCTTTACATCTCTGGAATATATCCCAGTTGATAATGGTGTATGAGTATGGTGATGTGTTGCTGACTTCATTTTGGTATTTTGTTGAGGGTTTTTGCATAGGTCTTAATGATGATCTTTTGAATCTGACACCAAAAGCAAAAATAAAAAAGTGGGACTATATCAAACTAAAAAGCTTCTGCACATCAAAAAAATGAAAAAGCAACTTACTGAATTGGACAGAATAGTTGTAAACCTTATATCTGATAAGGTGTTAATATTCAAATATATAAAGAACTCATACAACTCAATAGCAAAAAAAAAAAATTGGATATTCAAATATGAGAGAGGATCTTAATAGACATTTTCCAAAGAAGACATACAAATGGTCAAGAATTAGATAAAAAAATGCTCAACATTAGTAATCATGCAAAATAAAATCACAAGGAGATATGTTCTCACACCTATTAGAATGGCTATTATCAAAAACACAATAAATAACAAGTGTTAGCAAAGATGTGGAGAAGAGAACCCTTGTGTACTATTGATGGGAGTATAAATTGAAGCAGCCATTTTGGAAAGCAGTGTGAGGATTTTTCAAAAAATTAAAAATAAACTACCATATGATCTAGTAATTTCACTTCTGGATATTTATCTGAAGAAAATGAAAATACTAACTTGAAAAGATATATGCTCCTTTATGTTCATTACAGTGCCATTTGCAATAGGTAAGATATGCAAACAATGTAAGTGTCCATCAATGTATAAATGTAAATATTTGTTGAGTAAGTAAATGTTATCCTACTGCCTAAAACTCTCAAATGGTTTCCTATCTTACTTAGGCTGAAATATAATTTAATGGCTATAATCCTCAAGGGAGTACACTGTATGGTCCACACCTCTCTTCAGTCTTACCTTGTATCACTCCTAACTCTACTCACTTTATTCATTCTCATCTTAAGGCCCAAACTTTAGCAGTTCTCTCTTCATAGAACATTATCCTTCCCTTTCACCACCCCATGACTTATACTTTTACTATTGTGTCCCAAATTAAAAGGCACTTCCTAACAGATATTGCCACCCAAAATAAACAGGCCCCCAGTCACTTTAGACTATTCCATTTTTTTTTCACCATGGCACTTATAATATTCATTGCTTTAATGTATAAACTAAAATAGTCAAACCTATGTCAGCCTTCCTTTCTATCGTGTGCCTAGTTTCACCCATGCGTGTGATGTGTGCACATCACATTTTATGATTACAAGGCATCCTACTTAGGGAAAGTCAGGACTAAGTCTGTCACACTGATCAAGAAATATGTGAATGTTCTACTTGTTATTTCAGCTTCCTAAAACATAAATGGATAGAACTATATATTTTTCTACCTCATATGAATGCTGAAAATCAACTAGATTATATCAAAAAATAATTCCACAGTTCTTAGTCAGTCTGAGTTACTATAACAAATTACCAGAGATGAGTTTAAACAGACTTTTTTCTCACAGTTCTGGAGGCTGGGAAGTCTAAGATCAGGATGCCAGCAAAGCTTGGTAAGAGTGAGGGCCCTTTCTCTGGGAGAAGAGAGAAAGCAAGCTCTATGGTCTTTTCTTAGCAAGACACTGATTGCTCTAACCTCATGACCAAGTGACCTCCTAATACCACACTTGGTGATAGGACGCCAACATATTTATTAATTTATAAACACTTCGTTCATAACAGAAAGCAAATCAAGATACTAATGACATCCTCTTCCTTAGAAACCTAGATTAAGTTGATGTCACCCTGGAGAGCCTGGATATTTTATTTTATTCAAATAGATCATGTACTGAGCATCTGATCTCCATTTTGTTTGCATAACTGTTAAGAACTTTTTTTTAAAGAGAGAAAGATAAGAAAGAACAGAGACATTCAAAATAATTTTTAATCTTACCATCTTATTTAACAAGCGGGCAAAATAACCCAAGAAGGAACAAAGTAACTATGGGTCCTACAGGTAGAAGTTGCTGTGCTGGGAATACAACTCAGGTTCTTTCACATCTCAGCTGTTGATCTTTTCTCTAAACTAACCTAGAGTGGGGTGAGTAAACAGTGTGCTTTCTTAGCTCAAAAAGATTAGGAATCATGAATTTTATAACCCTAGGTATCTTGTAACTCTATTGCATTAAGCATTAAGTAAAATAACAAGGTAATATCAGGATATGGAATGTCAGCTGAAAAGATAACAAAAAAAAGATACACTCTTAAAACTGGGCAAATAGCTTTTCATTTCAATCACCACTTCTGTATGAGATATATATTCTTAAGGCAATAAATCATTCAGTCCCAGATGTTAAGCATGTAGTAAGTCAAATTTAACATTATGAATTTTATTATTTAAGCAAATGCATCTCTTCTTATTTAAAGGATTGCCTGTGTGCTGACCTCAATACATCCATAACTACATTTTGTCCTATTCTACATAATGGAACTTCCTTACCACTAACATTAAAATATTATTTTGATAACTTATACTTTGTCTTAAATCAACAAAGAACATATTCCTTATAATCACCTAGACTATCTTTCCTATAGTTGAAATTTCAAGAAAGAAACTGATGCAGTCAAAAAGAGCATTAGAGCCAAATTAGTGAACTAAGGTTTGATTCCTGGCTCTTAATTTACCAGTTGTAAAACAACCCCAAATAATTCAACAAAAATCTAATGTATAATTGGAATTATTTCAAACTTATAGAAAGTTTCAAGTATAATTCAAAGAATAATATGTTATAATTATATTATTAGATAATATAACTATTATTATATAATTACATTGTTATTCCCAGAGTACCCAATTCCTCAATTTTTAACACACACATATATAATTAATTATATGATGATAAATATATACAATCATATATTACAAATATACATAAAATTAGAAATACATAAATTATAAATGTAATTATAAATATATATGTTTTTGCATGTGTGTATAGCTACACATTTTTATATATTCATATACTTTTTTTTTCTGGACCATTTGAGAACAGTGTGCACATAGTATGCCTCTTTTTGCCATAATGTTTCAGTGGCTACTTCTTAAGAAAAAAGGTATCGTATTTATGAGGGTTCTCCAGATAAACAGAGCCAATAGGAGGTTCCTGTAACAGAAGAGATTTATGCTAGGCAAGCAACCCATGAGGTACGGAAACTGAGAGGCCCCATGATGTTCCCTTAGCAAGCTGAAGACCTAGGAAAGCTGGTGACATAGTTTTGAGAACTGCAGGACTAACAGTATAAATCTCAGCAGAAAGTAAAAGACAGTGAATTCTCCTTTACTCAGAGTTTTTGCTCTGTTCAGGCCTTCAAAGGACTGGATGTTACCTACAAACATTGGGAGGGCAATCTCCTTTACACAGTCTACCAATTCAAGTGCTAATTTCTTCCAGAAACACCCGCACAGACACACCCAGAAATAATGTTTAATCTGAGTACCTCATGTCCCAGTCAACTTGACATGTAAATTTAACCACCAAAAGTCTACCACTTGTTAACTTGGCACTCATGTGCATCCCCTTAAACCATAGTTATCTTAAAATAAAGACAATAACAAGGTCAAGGCCATAATTTCACCTAATATGATATACCTATCCTGCCTACTACCAGAAAATAACTCCTTCCCTGTAAGGTCAGCTTGCTAACTTGTAATTTACATACTATGATGTAAAATTAACAATACCTAAATACTAGGATATAAAGTTAATAAATGTTATGTAATGAGATAGTAAGAGGAAAAAAACATATTAAATATATATACACTCAACATACAAATATATTAATAATAAAATGAGGACTACTTGTAACAAGTACAATCCTTAATTCCGTAACTAGTCATTTGGTATCTATAAATACCTTCTTCCACTAACCATTCATTCCCTTTGCCTTCAGCAAGCATCTCAGTTTATCATTATTCTTTTTCCTGCTGGATTGACCCAAACCTTCATTCCTGAAGAGTCTGATCATTAATGGTTCTGCCTTAATTTGGCTATTGTAGTTCCTCATGGGTATGGTAATCCTAAGAGAAGTTCTGAGGAATCTCCTATATTCCAGACGTATCCTACCTTACTTCCATTGTGGAGTAGAAGTCCAATTTTCCACTGGTAGTCAGAATCAATCATCCAGGCTGGCATTATAACTCCCTTCTTTGCTTATTAATTCAGAAGCATGATGCTCCCAAAGTGGCCAGGTGGCAGTCTTAACATCATACTCAATGGAATCATTGTTGTATCTTGGTACAGTATTCCTTCCTTTAGAACTAACGTCTAGGCTAGCAGAGCATAAGGTCATAGGAACAGGAAACAAAAATTGTTCTTATGAGTCCCTAGGGGTGAAAAACAGTGGTACCAATTCCATTTCCATCCTTTGATTCCTGGACACATGAGTCATGGCTATGGGAGAAACAGTACCACATATTGGGTGCTGATTCAGGATATATACAGTCTTCTGAAGAACCCTGGCCAGCCCTTGCACAGTATTCCTTTTTAGTTGGCATTGTATTTGAATCTTCAAAAAGCCATCCACTATTCTGGCAAACCAGTTACTTTAAAAATGGGGGCAACATGGTAAGACCAGTGAATCTATGAGATGGGCCCATTGTCACTCCTCTTTTGTGAGGTCCTTAATTAGACGCTTGTTGTGTGGACTACCATGATGGTGGATAATGCATTCTGTAAGTCTGTCATGGGTAACTTTGACTGAAGAATTGTATGCCAAGAATGCAAATCCATATGCAGAACTAAGTGTCTATTCCACTAAGAACAAAAAGGTGCCTTTTCATGATGGAAACTGTCTAATGAAATCAATCTGCCACCAGGTAATTGGTTTACTATCCCAAACCATTTCATATTGGGTACTCAGTGTTGGTCTCTGCTGCTGGCCGATTGGGCAGTCAGCGGCGGGTATAGCTATCCATGGTGAGTCGGGGGTCTATGTTGCTGAGTCCATGTACAACTTCTATTCCTGCCATCATGGCCACTTTATGAGCATACTAGGCAATCATGAAGTGCCTGGGCAAAGAGGCTAACTGTTATCCATGGAATAGGTCATCCTATTCACTTATTATAATCCTCCTCTACTGAAGTCACCCTTTAATAAGCATTCACATGAGACACAAATATCTTCATGCTTTTCGCCATCGATCTATCTTCTTTGATGAGGTATCTATTCACATTTTTTTTTACCATTTTTAATTGGATTGTTTTCATATTGTTGAAATTTAAAAGTTTCTTACATATTTTGAATAAAACTCCTTTAACACACATAAGTTTTTGCAAATATTCTTTCCCAGACTATTGCTTGCTTGTGTTGTCTTAGCAGCATTTTTCACAGAGCAGCAATTTTCAATTTTAATTTCTCAATTTATTGATTTTTTTTCTTTTATGGATCATGCTTTTACTGTTGTATCTAAAAACTCACTGTTCTACCCAAAGTCACAGATTTTTTTCCCCCCATATTTTATAATTTTTTCACATTTAGGTCCATATCCATTTTCACTGAGTTTTTTCACATGGACTTCCAGTTGTTTCAGCATTTGTTAAGAAGACAAATTTATTCTCTCTTAAGCGGTCTTTTCTGCTTTTTTCAAAGACTAGTTAATATTTGTGTGATTATATTTATAGGGTCTCTTTTCTGTTCTGTTAATCCATGTGTCTATTTGTTCACCAGCACCATACTACCTTTTTCACGGTACATTAGAGTAAATTTTGAAGTAGGTTACTGTGATTGTGTAATTCCTCCATTTTTTTCTTCTTTAGTATTTTATTGGCTATTCTGGATATTTTACTTTTCCATATAAGTTATAATCTGTTGATACCTATGAAATATCTTGTTGGGTTCTTGATAATGATTGTGCTGAATCTATAGTTAGTATAAATCTTCCAATTTATAAACATGGAATATTGCTCCATTTATTTAAATCTTTGAATTATTTTATAAGAAGTTTGTGGTTTTCCTCATACAGATCCTGTACAAATTTTGCTGGATTTACTCCAGATATTTCATTTCCAAGAGGCTTGTCATAAACAGTATTTTTTAAAATTTCCAATTCCAAATTTTCTTTGTCAGTATATAAGAAAGCAACTGAATTTGGTATATTAACTTCTTATCCTGTGAACTTGCCACACTCCCAAGAATTTTTGTTTTTTGTTAACTATTTGGGAATACTTTACATAGGCCATCATGCCATCTCTAAATAAGGAGAATTAAAAGTCTTCCTTTACAATTTGTGTACTCTTTATTTCCTTTCCTGGTCTTACTGCACCAACTAGGACTTCTAGTACAATGATGACTAGCAATGGTCAGAGAGGCTATCTTTGACTTGTCCCCAATCTTAGAGGAAAGCATCTAGTTCTCACCATTAAGTGTGATGTTAGCCATAGATGCTTTACAGATGTTCTTTATCAAGTTGATAAAGTTCTTTCATTCCTAGTCTTGTGAGTTTTATTATCTTTTATATATCAATTGTTGATCACATGATTTTTCTTTAGTGTGTTAATGTGGTAGATTACATTGCTTGGTTTTTGAATGTTGAACCAGACTTGCATAACTGGAATAAATCCCATTTGCTGGTGATGTATAATTCTTTTCATATATTGTTGGAATTATCTCCCAACATTTTCTTGAGGATTTTTGCATCTATTTTCATGAGAAATATTGATCAGTAGTTTCCGTTTCTTGTAATGGCTTTATATGTGTTTAGTTTTAGAGTAATGTTGATCTAGTAGAAAGTGTTCCTCTGGCTTCTGTTTTCTGGAAGAGATTGTTGAGAACTAGTATCATTTATTCTGTAAATATTCAATGGAATTCACCATGAATTATTCTAGGTATAGTACTTTTGTGGAATATTTCTGTTTATTCAATTTCTTTAATAGAGATGAGTCTATTCAGACTGTCTATATCTCCTTGGTTGTATTTTTGTAATTTGTGTCTTTCAAGAGTTGACCCATTTCCTCTAACTTATCAAAGAGTTACTCATAGTATATCCTTATTATCTTTTTCTGTCTATAGGATCAGGAGTACAGATATTTGTATTAATATATCATTATTGATATTTGTAATTTGTGTGTTCCTTTCCTTTTTACATTGCTATCTGGCTAGAGACTTATCAATAAAAATTAGTTTATGGTTTTATTGATTTTCTTTATAGTTTTTCTGTTTTCAAATTCTTTGCTTCCTGACTTAATTTTTATTATTTATTTTCATCTATTTGCATTAGTCTTAAATATATCTTATTTTTCTAGTTTCCTAAAGTGGAATTAAGATTATTGTTTTGATTATTGTTTTAAGATCTTTCTTCTTTTATAATATATGTATTTAATATTATGAAATTTCATCTAAGCAAGGCATCATTGTATCTGATAAATTGCAATTGCAAAACATGTTCAAATTTTCATTTAATTCAACATATTTTTTAATTTCTATTGATATTTCTTTCTTTGACCCATGTGTAATTTGGACGTGTGTGGTTTACATGCAACTATTTGGGTGTTTTCCAGCTATCTTTTTGTTATTGTCTTCTAGTTTAATTTCATGTGCTCTAAGAATATGCTCTGTATGATTTCCATTCTTTAAAATTTTTAAGATGTTATTTATGTTTCAGAATGTGGTCTGTCTTTGTCCATGTGAGCTTGAAGGGAATGTATATTTTATCAGTGTCAATTAAATCAAGTTTATTGCTAAAGTTGTTTAGGTCAGCCATATCCTTTCTGATTTTCTGCCTGTGTTATCATTCAATTGCCAAGAGTGGTGTTGAAGTTTCAGGCTGTAACAGTGTATTTGTCTACTTCTACTTGGAGTTCTAAGAGTCTCTGTCTCATGTATTTTAATGTCCTGTCGTTTGGTACATACACATCAAGGATTGCTAACGTCCTCATGGAGATTGACCTCTATCATTTTGAAATGTTGCTCTGTATCCCTGGCTTATAATTTTCATTGTTTGAAATCTGTATTGTCTGAAATTAATATAGCTACTCCAGCTCCCTTTGATAGAAGTAACAGAGTGTTTCTTTCTCCATCTCTTTACTTTCAGCTTATCTGAGTTTATATTTTAAAAGATTTTCTCATTAATTACATGTAGTTGGGACTTGTTTTTCTATTCCTGTTTTTAATCCACTCAGAAATTTTCTATCTTTTATTTGATATATTTGAACCTTTTAAATAAAAGTTTTTTATAGATATAATTGGATTAACACCTACCATGTCTGTAACTGTTTTCTACTTGTTGCACTTGTTATTTGATTCCTTTATTCCCCTTTTCTGCCTTTTTTGTTTTAACTGAACATATTTTATGGTTTGTTTTCTCTCCTCTCTTAGTACATCAACTACGGTTTTTAAATAAATATTTTAATGGTTGCCCTACAGTGTTCAATATGTACTTTTAACTAATATAAGTAAAACCTCAAATAACATTATAGCACTTCAAGAGTAGTGCAGGTAACCTATAGCAGAGTATTTCCAACCTCTATCTCACATTCCTTATGCCATCACTACCATGCCTTTCATTTCCCTATATGCTGAAATCACCCAGACCGGTGTTACTAATACTTCTTTAAACTGTTATTTTTCAGATTAACAATTAACAGTAAGAAAAATAAAACACTCTGTTTTACCTTGATTTATTTCTTTTCTGATATCCTTCCTTTCTTTACATAGATCAAAGTTTCTGGCCTATATCATTGTCCCTTTTCCTGAAGAAGATTGGCTGGTGTTGAATTGCTTCAGTTTTTGTTTATCTGAGAAAGCCTTTATTTTTCTTTCACATTTGAGGGATAATTTCACTGAGTATATTACTCTCATTTCTCTCTCTCTCTCACCACTTTAAATATTTCAGTACACTCAATTCTTATAGTTTCTGTGGAGAAGTCCACTGTAATTCTTTTCCTTATTCCTCAATACACAAGTGTTTCCCTTTCTCCTCTGGCTTCTTTCAAGGTCTTCTTTTTGTCTTTCTTATTCCACAGTTTGAATGTGATATGCCTAGGGGTGTGTGTGTGTGTATTCATTTTGCTTGGAATTCTCTGAAGTTCCTAGATCTGTGGTTGATATCCGTTGGTCAATAAATACTACTTCACCTATTTTGTCTGTTCCTTTGTATCTTTATTCTCTTTCTGGTATTCCCATTGTACTCATGTTACACCTTTTGCAATTATCCCTCACTCTTGAATATTCTACCCCCCTCCTCTTATTTTTCTTAGCATTTCAACTGATATGCCTTTCCTGATATGCCCCATCTACTAATAAGTCTATCAAAGGCATTTTAAATTTCTGTTACATTGTTTTTGCCTTCCAACTTTTCTTTCTGATCTTTTCTTTGGAGTTTCTCTCTTCTTACATTATCTGTTTTTGTATGTTGTATATTTTTTCCATGAGAGCCCTCAAAATAGTAATTATAATTACTTTATGTTTCCTCTGATTTCAAGATATGTATCATATTTGAGCCCGGTTCCAAAGTCGCTTTTTCTCTTCAGACTCTGCTTTTTCTTGCCTTTTATTATGTCTCATCGTCTTTTTTTGAAGCTGATCATGACATATTGAGTAACAGGAACATAAGTAAACAGATCTTTAACATGAGGTTTTATGTTAATCTAGCTAGGGCTACTTTAGCTGTGCTTATGTTTTACATACATTATGTTTATATACAGTATATTTATAGTAATAAAATAAATTTTAAATAAACAATGAAAAGTTGCTAGCAGACTGTCACATACAATCATTTCAAGATTTTTTTTTTTTAAATGAATTTGCGTGTCATCCTTGCGCAGGGGCCATGCCAATCTTCTCTGCATCGTTCCAATTTTAGTATATGTGCTGCCGAAGCGAGCACTCAAGATTTTGTTTTTGATGAGAAATTGCACTGAGGAATGTAAAACACATTGGGGCAAACTCCTATTTGGGAGATAGAAATTTGCAAATTTGCATAAACATGTGCTCACTCATTCTAGTTCTCTGCCAGCAGTTTCATTGCTTTAACTTCAATATTTAAAGTCTTACTTTAAATATTTACTGCTATGTGATCTTGAGAAAGAAAAACAAGGCTACAGGTATCACACTCCCTGATTTCAAACTATACTAAAAAACTACACTAGTCAAAACAGTATGGTACTGGCACAAAAACAGATATGTAGATCAATGGAATAGAATTAAGAACCCAGAAATAAACCAATGTTTATATGGTCAATTAATATATGACAAAGGAGGCAAGAACAAACAATGAGAAAAAGATAGTTTCTCTCTTTTAATTAACTAATTAAGATTTTTAATTAATCTAAATTATGCTAAGAAAAAATATACAACATACAAATAAATGGTGTTGGGAAAACTGGACAACTACATGTAAAAGAATGAAACTGGACCACCATCTTACACCATACACAAAAATAAACTCAAAATGGATTAAAGACCTCAAAACATAAAATTCCTAGAAGAAAATGCAAGCAATTAATTCTTGAACATCAGCATTAGTCATTTTTTTTCTGGATATATCTTCCCAGGCAAGGAAAACAAAAGCAAAAATAAACAAATGGGGTTATATCAAATTAAAAAACTTCTCCACAGCAAAGGAGACCATCAACAAAATGGTAACCTACTGAATGGGAGAATATATTTGCAAGGGCAACCTACTGAATGGAAAAATATATTTGCAAATGATATATCTGATAAAGGGCTATTATGCAAAATATATAAAGAACTCATACAACTCAGCACCAAAAAAAACACACCAAATACTCCAGTTAAAAAATGGGAAGAGGACCTTGGTAGACATTTTTCCAAAGAAGATATACAGATGACCAACAGACATATGAAAAGATGTCAGGGAATTGCAAATCCAAACCACAATTAGATATCACTTTATAGCAGTCAGAGTGGCTTATATTCACAAGGCAAGAAATAACAAATATTGATGAGGATGTGGAGAAATGGGAACGCTTGGACACTGTTAGTGGAAATGTAAATTGGTGCAGCTGCCATGGAAAGGTTATAGAAATTTTTCAAAAATTAAAAATTAAAATAACATAGGACATCATAATTCTACTTCTGGGAACTTAAAGAAAACAAAATCACTGAATTTGAAAGCTATATGTACTCCTATATTTATTGCAGCATTATTTACAATAGGCAAATTATGGAGGGAACTTAGGTGTCCATCAATAGGTAAATGAATAAAGATGTGATATACAATGGAATATTGCTTGGCCATAAAAAAGAATGAGCTCTTGCCATTTCTGACCACATAGATGGACCTACATGGTATTACGCTAAGTGAAATAAGTCAGACAGACACAGATATCATACAGTTTCACTATATGTGGAATCTTAGAAACAAATGAACAAACAAACCAAAAATAGAATTATAGACACTGAGAACAGATTGGTGGGATGGGGGTGGAGGTTGAGTGAAATAGGTAGAGGAAAAAACTAGTGAGTTGTTTAATTTCTAAATCTAGGTGATAGTTATGTGAGTATATACACATGTCAAAATTTATCAAGGTGTACACTAAAACTTGCATTTTATTGAATGTACCTCAGTAAAAATAAAATAAATTTTAATTTTGGTCTTTAAAAAATAAATTAGTAAATTTACTGCTATAAATTAGCTATAGGCTTTATATAAATGAGATAAAATAATCTTGCCAGTACTTTCATTTGAAAAAAAGAAACTAGAATTAAAATTCAATTTATGCATACCATTTATATCATGTGTATTAACTTCAATTATATACAGATATATAGATAATCTTCAACTGTCCTATATGACTCCCATAAGCAACATATTAGATATTAAGAGAAATGAAACAGCATAGTTCCTGTATTGGGAGGCTAAAAGCCCAATAAGATCCAAATGGAAATCACAGATAGAAAACTAAAAGAAGTGATAACTCCTCAGAGAATAGAATAAAGTCATTATATAGCTTGCTGTCTCTGTCTGTGAAACAGTGTATTAAGGCTTGAGAATGGGTAAATGTAAGGGAGTCTTGAGAGATGCAGCTGGTGTGATATTTGGCTCTTACAGAGAGATGCTTGAAAAAGTTCAAGCAAGGAAGTGAAATTATTAGTTTGGATTTTTAGAAAAAAATACTCTGGAAGTTATGTACAAAAGACTAGAAGGTGTGGATACTGCAATAGGTTCAGATATAAGCCTAATGACATTGATAATGGCTTAAATTCAGGCAACAACTGTGGCCAAGAAAGGATACAAACAGAGGAGTTTCAAGAAATGGTCAACTATTTCACATATTTTTAAAAGCACAAGTAAGATAGCAACTGTAAAGTTTGTGTTTGCTTCAACAACAGAGATTTACTGATGATGTTGAACAATTTTATTAGTGAAATGGGACCAGATATCAGATTCACATTAGGAAGTTATGGAAGGTGAAGAAGTATAATTCATAAGTGTAAATTCCTTTTTCAAGAAGTCTATCTGAAAAGGAGAAAAATATTATGGCATCAAAAGAGGACAAAATGACACAAAAATATTTTTTTGTTTGGAGAGTCTTATGAAGTTTACTGACAGAGAAAAATATCAGGAATCAATCAGAGGCTGGGAAAGTAAGGGATATATCTCTTCCATTGAAATAAGAAAAAGTGAGAGTGAGTTGTGGCTATGTATTGAAGATTGGTAGTCAATGTTTGACAATTAAAGAATTTTAGGCCCAATGCCTTTTTTTCCTTTCTATGAGCCACAAAACAGCTTTATTTTTTAAATGGGGAATGGGAGGGAATTTGGGTTGATATCCTTTGAAAATAGAAATATGTCTACTTAAAGCTTAAGCTTTGTGAGGAAAGTGACAGTGGCACGCATGCTTCTCTGTATCAATTATATCTGGCCTGATTAGCACAAGGCACTGTATAGGGCAGCTGATGTATTTCTGAAATCATTCCAAACTAGATGTTTAAAATAATGCACCAGTGCAATCCATTCACATATAGGAGAAGCCTCTTGTATTCCACCTAAAAAATAAATTAATAGGAATTATGAAGAAAGATCCTGAAGGGTTATCTAAGACCACCAAATATTCTATTTGACAGTCCAGTATCCATTTGGTATGCAGAGAAAAATCCATCACAGCAAGACAGACTGCCAAACATTAGGCTTAGTTTTTCCTACTTAAAAATCAATTAAAAAAATGCACATTGCAGGATATGTGATAAATACATTTATGAAAGAATAAAAACTTTTCATATTAAAACAACATAGGTCATCCAAAATCTATAGCTATATTGATAAATAGAGGATCCATTAAAATGTGAACTATTATCTGCTAAAGGCAATGGTTATAATTAGTTTGCTAAGACTGTTTTAGCTTTTTTTATTTTGATCATTTTTGTCTCTTACGTTTTACCAGTAAAGCAAAATATCTTGTCTGCTATAGTAGTTCATATAGAAAAAAAATGTAATTTTCATCTTCCTTGAAGTAAATAGAATACAATAGCAGCAGAAAGGGGAAGGAGAAAAAAAAAGAGCAGCTAGAGTGTACATTGGGCTTTTATGAAAAGGGAATGAAAACACAGTATATTTTTTTTCCACAGATAACTTTAAGTTCTATTCCTGTGTGAAGTCTTCCTAAAAATCTCCAGTGTATGGTGATGTATGTTTGTTTAATTTTATGAGGAACACGAATATATATATATCCTGGTAGAGTACCTTACTATAGCTATTTATTTCATGCATATATCATTTTTATAGACTAAAAGAAAGGCCAGAATTTACTTTTACTTCTTGTAAGATTTTAGTTATATCAATTACCCTTATTGAATGTTTTGTTGAGCAGTTCCAGCATAGCAATAATATTTTTCTTATTTGTTTTTAGTATTTCAAGGAAAGACATAGTAATATAAATAGTTTAGATTAATCATTACTATTCTCTCCTGTAATATTTAGGATTTTACAGAAAAACAAAACCAACAGGATGTACAGGGAGGTACATATGAGGGGATTTACTGTAAGAATTAGCTCATACAGTTGTGGAGGGCAAGTCCAATGATGTGCCATGTGCATGCTAGAGGCTTAGGAAAGCTGGTGGTGTGCCTGCTCCTGAAGGCCTGTGAGCTAGGGGAGTGGATGTGGGGCAGAAAGTGGGTGTCATAGCTCAAGCAAAGAGAAGGAATCCTCCCTTCCTCCTCCTTTTGTTCTATTCAGTCCCTTTACAGAGTGGATGATCTCCATCCCTACTGATTGAACTACTGATACAAATGCTAATCCACTGAAGGTACTTATATTCCTAGTCTAGTATCTTTACCCTAGAGAATTAGTGTGACCTTGACTTTGCATAATGCTGAGCACAGAGTTTCGATAGGGACTTTACATTGTTACATTGCTTTGACTGTAAATATCTTGCCTTGCTTTTTCGGGAGGCCCTCACCCTACTCTGTCTAAGCCCATGCTCCCTAGCTCAATGAGAACTGTTTCTGTACAGTACACTGAAACTTAGTTGCCTTCACACACACACACACACACACACACACACACACACACACACACACACACTGTATTGTAAGCCTTCGGCTAGGCATTTTATATGAAGTATTTTCTGAAGTTATCACAAGTTATAACAAATGCATAAGTTAAGCATGTGTTTGTTATCCCACAACAATAGAAGGAAAACTCTAGTCTTAAAGATGGAAATATTAAGTAACTTGCCTAAGGTTACACCATCATTAAGTGACTGAGGTAAGGTTTATGCCCATATCTGTCCAACTTTAGAAATTTATGCTATATTTACTATAAATAAAATGAGTTGAGTTTATGTGACTGGTAAAACAGTTGATTATAGCCCTGGGGAGAATTTAGTCATTAAATTTAGCACTGATTCATACTTGGAAAAGAGGACAGATTGTCCAGCAAATGTGCTCACACACAGAGAAGGGGATGGCTGGGGAGAAGTTGCCACACCGTGAATTGATGAAGGCTTTAAAAGTTGCCATCATAATTTCCTCTTTGAAAGGTACTTAATAATGAATGTGGTAAGAATGAATAAATTAGATGCCAATGTTTCACTTAAAAAAAGTTAGAGGGTAATCGTAGACAACTGAACTAAAAAGTAGACAACTGAACAAACTTCAAGTCCATAAACAAAATGTAGGAAAAACCTTCCCAAAGCTAAGATTAATTGAGAGAGAGAAAGAGAGAGAATGAGAAATAGAGACAGAGATCTTCCAGTGGTTGCCAGGCTGCCCCCCCCTCCACAAGTTATGCTTTCAAACACCGTTTATGGGAATCAGCATGGGTCTGCTTAGTTTCAAATTAGCCTGAAATATACTTCTGAGGGGAACCTGGTGAATCTTTAAGTATGTAAAGACTAGGGTTTTATCTTTGTTTATTTGATTTTTAGAATTTAGTTTAGCTTTAAATTCCAGGGAAAATATTTTTATTTATGCTTTGCTTTATATAATAGCATTTTTAAATAACAAAAAGCACTTGCACTGAAAAAAATTAACATAAGTGCCATAATAGCAAATTATTCAATGTTAAATTTTGACATCAGTCACATAATTTTATTTATTTATTTATTTCCAGTGAGTTTTAGTCAGGTTCAAAACAAGGTCAAAGTTTTGTTTCTGGTAGATATCTTAAGTCTCTCTCCCTCTTTTCTTTTTTTGAAGTTTCATTTTGAAATAATTACAGATTCACATGAAGTTGCAAAAAAAAATGTACATGGAGGACTGAAGTACTCTTCACCATTGGCTTGCTCCCGTGTTAGGCTCTTGCAAAACTATAGTACAATGTACAACCAGGAGACTAACTTTGGTATAATCCACAGAGTTTGTTCAGGTCCCACATGAATATTGTTTACACATTTGTGTCTATGTGTATGTGTGTGTGTTTAGTTCTATGAAATTTCATCACATGTGTAGTTTTGTGTGACCACCACAAGCATGAAGCAGAATTCGTCCATCACCCATCTTCCTTATGCTATACCACAAGCCTACTTTTAAGTGCATGTATTTTCTGACTACAGTAAGTAGGTTTCAAGGGAAATATTACATTAAAATGTCACCATAAGAATGGCAAATTTTTATTATGCATTTGCACAAACTGTATACATAGTCTTTGCTAAATAATTATGTTTTCTGTGATAATGGAAGTATATGGCTTCATAGCATCTATTTCAATATTCTAACTATAAGTAACTTCTTGGGTACTTCCAAGCTCATTCTGGACCTCTCCTGGTTTCTCTTCATTTAAATTATCCATCATATGTTATATTTGTGACTGAAGCAAGAATGTAATGGGGAAAACTATATAGTTGAGATCCTCTCAAACAACTTATCTGTTTTAAAAATGGTAGCCAAACAGTAGAGGATTGGTTATTTTACAATCATGTGAACTAGGGTTTTTCTCATTTCCATGTTGTTCTGCATCACCAGTTCTTAGTGTAGTCACGGAAAGAAGCTAGAAAAAAGTTATCTTATTAAAAGTTTGTCTTTATAATTATGTACAAAGTTAACATGCTTTCTGTAATACAAAGCAAACACCGTGTGGCTTCAGTAAATTTCTATTTTTCAGGTTTGAAGGTATTTGAGATTCCACTGAAACCTTGGCTGGGCCCCATCCTTTTCTCTTCTCTATTCTAAAACTTGAGTGCTTTTAAAGACCATTTTACCACTGATTATTTCATTTCTTTTAAATAAATTTCAAATACATGGTTATAAAAGGACTAAGGTTATAGAAGAGGGACTATGCCTGCTTTTATTGTGGGCAGTTCTGTAGCAGATGTTTTTCAAATACCTTTTCCAGTTACTAGAAGTAAATAAAAGTAAAGCCCCAAACTCTTAGAGAATCTGAAACTATGACATTCCAGCAGACATAAATCTGCAGGCTACATTTTAAAGAAACCCAACTGTAAATTCTGACTTGTCAGGATCTAGGAAATCAGCAATCAATTCAATCAATATTTAACGGAAGGAGTTCACATTCAATTTCACACAGAAAACTCATGCTTTTTTTCTGAGTAAAATTTACTCATAAAGTTCTTAACGATATAAAACATAAAGACACTTAGTCAATTTCCCTTTTGTGATTTGCAGTAAAATGAGGCAAAATGCTGATTTTGAGTGATAAAGGAACTTTAAGCTGCTGTTCTATTGTTCTGCTGGTAAGTGAAGTCTTTTATTTCCTGAAAGCATACACAATTGATTATGAACTTTTGAGTTCAAAGACCTGAATGAAAATTATGAATTTTTGTGACTTTCAGCTAGCTCAGTGGTATAGTTGAATCTAGTGTTCTTTACTATCACTCATACTAACAGTTTTCCTTAAGTACTTCTAGTGTTACAATATCACACATCTATAGAGTACTTCCATCTCCTCCTGCACATTTAGATAGCATTTCAAATGGTGTCATAGCTTCCTGAGGAAAATACAATATTCAATACTTTCTCTTTGATTTAATTTTTTTCCCTAAGCCTTGGGCTTTCTCCTGTTTTGGCTTTTCTTTGCTTTCCCACTCAAACTACCCTGCCCTTGTCTTCCTTTGATTAAGATACTTTCCATAAGTGTGTCATCATTTGACCTGACACTTTATTGTCTCTTGCCTTATTAAGCTTTCAGGATGCTATTAAACCCTGACTCCATCTCTAAGAAAACTTTCCTTGTCTCTAAGAGACTTTACCCCAACATCTTTTTAATCATTTCACCCTATCATCTTTTTATTCTCTCCCATATAATGGCTAACTCAAAATAGTAAAGCAAGAAGAGGGTATTCCAATGTTAGAAGTATTAATTGAGAGTTCATTTAGTGTTCAGACCTCACTGAGCTCTGTGCAATACAAGAGAAACGCAGTGCGACCTGTTTGATGCTGATCTACACTACACACTACAGAGTACGGAAAATCCCAAGTGCTGTGACCAATCCATTCACTTAATTACCGCTTGCTTTACATTATATCACTTTACTAAGAACTGTGAAGTGATAATATAAACAGGTGGGTTTATGATAACACTATAATCATAAGTATGCATTTATCATCACATGAACAACCTAAAATACACATAAAATCAGAGTAATTAATAAAGTGTAATCTATACCAAGAACTTATTCAGTACCTGAGACTTTAAAAACATAATTTCATTTGATTCTCAAAACATTCTAGAAAGTTTCCTACTATTATAATTCACATATACAGATGGAAAAAACTACACCACAGATTATACATCTTTATTTGATATACGAGGCTTGGAACCATCTTTGCTTCATGCCAACGTCTGTGCTCATAACCAATATATCTTCCTATTTTAAGGTGCTGGGGAGCATAATATGCCACCTCCCACTTAATGGAAATGTTTCTAAAACATAATGTGCTGTACAATAATAAGATAGGTTTTGATGGAATTTAGAAATCATAAGTGATAACCAGACATATTTTATAATCACAAATTGCATTGCATTCCAATTTGATAGCCATTTAGCCTTTACTTCAATACCCTCAATTGTGGAAAGCTTACTTCCTTGTACTGCTGATTATTTCATTATTGATCATTCATGTCTGTTAATACATTCATTGATTCAATGTTAATTTTTGAAGAACTTTCACGTGAAGGGCACCATGCCAAGTACTAAAGGGGACATAATGATGTGTTAAGACATGGATCTGTGTTCAAGGAATTAAAAATCTATTGTAGGTTTTTAATTTTTTTCCTATTTTAAGTAAAATTTTCCTTCTCAATTATTTTCATATGCCAATCTTTACAGCATTTTTAAGAACAGTGGGTAATGAATAATGGGTACTACAGACCACTATATGGCAGCCCTTCAAATGTATGCAGAAAGCTATCTCTCCTTGGTTTTACTTCTCTAAAAACTAATAATCCTTGAATCCTTCTATGTATTAACTCCCTACTGTCCATATTGCTCTCATTCTTATAGGTATAATTTTTAAAGACGTGAATTTTTTAATTAAATGCAATATTCTAGATGTATGCTCACTAGTACTAAATATAATGAGAAATATAATTATCATAATCTCAACATTATGCTTCTATTAGTGCAATAATTGTATATCTCATTTGCATTATTTATATAACATTCATGGCTCATATTAATCTCACATCCAACTATAAACACAAGTCTTCTCCAAAATTATTGCTAAGTTAAGTGACCAGCTGAAATTTATGCAAAACCTAGAAATTTATATTATAATAGTAAATTATCAAGTGCCTTAAAATTCGTAAAACTTGATAATTGGTATATTAATTTCTAATATTGGTTATATTTAATATGCCTCATTGATTAAAGATTTGTGATGAACCTATTCAGTAGCCTCATTTATATGGATATTTACATTTATGAAGTAATGTAAAATAATTTAGAATTATCTCTATTCCGTTTCATGATTGTAATTAGAGAAATGTGGAATAAATAATTAGAAATAAGTCTTTTTGTCTTGTTTTACTTTTAAGAAAATCTTTTTTCATTGAAGTATAATTGATATACAATATCATATTAGTTTCAGGTGTACAATGTAGTGATTCAAATGTTATCTACATTATTAAATGTTTACCCCAGTAAGCTTACTTATTTTCTGTCAACATTCAAGGATATTACATTATTAAAAGTTTTCTTGAAGTGTGTATTGTTTGCTATTTTTTATGGACTTCATGGACTTGTTTGGTTGATAAAGATAGTGTTTTGATAAAAGAAATGGTATAAAAAATGGGGTGGGAGAATCAAACTGAGGTTGGTCAATAAACATTTTCTTACTTTAAGAGTCTCAAAATACAACTAAATTAACAAATCTAGCTCAGGATGAAAAACATATACAGTAGAAAAACCACTTTTCCTTCTCCTTAACTTCTGATTTTAGGCACAGACACATCCTCAAAGTATAAGTGTACAGGCCCATTTTTATACATTTCTATGTATGGCTTTTTTAGTGATTTCATACTGTATAACCATTTATCTTCAGTAACAACTTGTCTGTTCAATGTCCTCAAATCCAACTCAATACTTCAGTTGCAAAGCTCTTCTGAGAAAATAGATGTGCTAATAGAAATAAGGGAGCATAAAAACCCATGGAAAGGAGCAGCTTCACAGTCCTGTCTTTAGTAGAGGTGATTCCTGTACTTCGTTTTGTTTCACCCTCTTCCAAGAGAGCTCTTCATTAAATATTTTAGTAATATTAACAAAATTAATTCATTCCTTCTTCTGTATTTCAGTATTTATTTTGGAGCTTGGGAGGAGGATGCTGAAGGTGAAGGACCAAACTCTGTCCTCCAACCGGCTCTTCCTCAGCCAGATAAGGAGATTTAAATAAGAGAAAAGTCTGATGTCACCCAAAGCATTCATACCTGCATTAGGCAAATATTTGTAACAAGGTCAATCACTGTAGAAAGGGATAGCCCAGTTATGAGCAATTCCCTCCTTTTCAGAGAGAGAGCAGTCTTTTGAAGCTCAGTCTGCTGGTGAAATGGATTTTGATGGCTGGGGAGTCCAGGACTGTCCCACTACATGCTTTGCCTTCCCATAATCCTTTAGGATGTTCTGTTTGACCAAGAAGCATTATATCCTTATTATTCAAGTATATTTTCCTAAAACCTTGGAGATGATTGGATTGAATTTCTGAGGCATCTCTATGAACACATTTGATTCATATTTTAAATAAACGTTTACTGAGAAACAAATCACAGAAACACTCTCCTGGGCATTAAGAAAAACCTGCCAGACAAACAAGATTTGGCCTTATAAATTAACAATCTAGTGAAAGGAAATATAAGTAAGATAAGTTTATAGTTATATATTTTAAAATTTTATTTTAATACATTAATTTTTATGTATTTTAGTTTTTATTTCATCAAATGTACATCACAGTGGTTAAACAGTGCCCCACCACTATCCCTGACCACTTCCCTCCCCGTTGGTAACCACTAGTCACTTCTCAGTGTCTGTGAGTCCACTGCTATTTTGTTCCTTCTGTTTTACTTTATTTTTATATTGCACAAATAAGTAAAATCATATAGTATTTGTCTTTTTCCACCTGGATTATTTCACTGAACATGACACTCTCCTCTAGCTCCATCCATGTTGTTGCAAATGGTAGGATTTATTTTCTCTTTATGGCTGAATAATATTCCACTGAGTATATGTACCACATCTTCTTTATCCATTCATCTACTGGTGGACACTTAGGTTGCTTCCACATCTTGGCTATTGTAAAAAGTGCTGCAATAAACATAGGGATGCATATATCTTTTTGAATCAGGGATTTTGCTTTCTTCAGGTAAATTCCAAGAATGGGATTACTGGGTCAAATGGTATTTCTGTTTTTTATTTTATGAGAAACCTCCATACTGCTTTGCATAGCAGCTGCACCAATTTGCAGTCCAACCAACAGTGTAAGAAGGTTCCTATTTCTCCACACCCTCACCAGCATTTGTTATTTCTTGACTTTAAGATAGTGGAATGTATTTTTAATTTTAATTACATAATTTTAAATACGTACTTCAATTTTATATATTCTATCTATATATGTACTTTGAGGGAAAATAAGGGTGTTAAGAGATAGTCACATTGAAGGAAATTTTCACTGAAGAGGTATTATTTAAGTAAACAAGCAAAAGGTGAATAGGAATTAACCAGTTAAAGAGTAGATAATACACTAGACACAAGGAATGGTGAACACAAAAGTCATGAGGCATGAAAGGGTTTGGAACATTAGAATAACCGATATATTGATACATTTAAAAATTATATTTAATGGTTTATATGTTTGAGATTACTAAAGCTCTTTATTTTGGAAGGTAAAGTTGAGTTACAACACTTTCAATAATGATTTATTTCATTCACATGTAAATCTCTTGGGTATATCTGGCTATCTGATTGCTTAGTAATGATTTCAGAACATAATTAATTAGACTGAACAAGGTCAACATAGCAGAATTTTCCTCAATTGGTAATAATTTTGATAAAGTAATGTTCATCTGGCACTTACTGTCTTTGCCTGGGTCTCATGTTTTATAAGGAATCAAGTGACTTAATTTTGTTTATGTTCCCAACCAGAGTTTCTAGCTTCAGACCCCATCAAATTCTGTAAAATGTTTAACCAAAATTGTCTGTTAAGCAGATGATTACCTAACTTTTTGCTTTCAGTGATGGCATTTTCATCAGCAACTTTATTCATGTCCAGCAAATAAATCAGCTGTTTTCTGTGACTATTCCTAATACCTCTCACTAGTTCCCTCAGTTACTTGTGATGGTTCCCAGCAGCTATCAGTGGCATTGCTCCCTGGGGGTCACAAATCTCAGAAGCTTTAACCAGAAGTTCTTCAGCATCTCCTCCTGAGAATCACAACAGGGCCTCTGGAACAGCCTCCAACAGCAGCTGTCTGCAGCATGGTTCTTTAAAAACATACAAATGAAAGAGCTTCTTCACATTGCTTTGCACTTTCATTAGGGAAACAGATCTCTGAATCACCAGCTGTTTATCTTCTCAGGCAGCCTTTGGGAAGTTTCCATTCTGAAAATTCTCGATATGTGAAATAGAATATATGTATCTATAAATTGCCTAATTATCATATATTCGGTAAACTTGTCAACCTTTATCGTGGAGAGAGTGTCTAGCTAGAAAGCCAGCCAACTTACCAACTGAATCTGAACACCAGAATGAATGTGTCTACAGAATAAATGGAAAAACAATACCGAAATCTCTGACCTCTCATACAATGCCACTAAAAGATCTGCAATCTGTTTAACTGCTGAAAGTTAAATTCAAGATTCACAAGACATGAGGCAGGCTATATGGAACTCTATGGAGCTGCCAGTGCAAAACTCGTTAAGTCAAATTCTCTCTTTCCTCTAAAAAACAAAACCCTAAAGACAATCGAAGTTAATATTGGCAGGAACATATGAAGAACTTACTTTGTGATTTGCCTTTTGTGAATTTTCAGTGCTAACTAGGCAAAACAAAATAAAACCTAAAGTGATGATAGGACATCTCTAGTATACACCAAGGGACTCTACAATTTCACTCGTACAATTTAAATTTCTAGGGTCTGAGTGTTTTTCAGATACAGTGATGTGAAGCCAGAGTTTCTCAATGTCTAAGTACCCAAAACATTCCTTTTAAGAAAACTTGAAAGCTGCATTAACTCTTTCAGTGGAGTAACTTCCCCCATGGTACACTGGTGGCCTGAAAGGCAATGCAGCTTTCCCATATATCTCACTTTCTTCAATTTGAAGGTACAAGTCCAATAAACCTCTTAGTTGCTGGGGAATTTGCTTACATACAATTTTTCTAGATATTTGCTATTTTACTGCAACTTTGTAAAAAGTCTAACATTTATGTGCATATTATCTAGCAAAATTATTGCTCACAAGTAGTCGAGATATTCTAAAAAGCTGGATCCCAATTTAAATCTTCAGAATATTGCACATTAGGATAAAGCCTAACCTTCCAAATAGGTTGTTTGATAATCTGTTTAGTTTGCCAAAGACTGTCTTAATTAAAACTTATCATGTCAGTATTATCGTTAATTTTGCTCCTGTTTACTTTTTTTTCTTTTTTGGTATCATTAATCTACAATTACATGAGGAACATTATGTTTACTAGACTTCCCCCATCACCAAGTCTCCCCCACATACCCCATTACGGTCTCTGTCCATCAGCGTAGTAAGATGCTATAGAGTGACTACTTGTCTTCTCTGTGTTGTACAACCCTCCCCCTGCCCCCCTGTCATTATACATTCTAATCATAATGCCCCCTTTCTTTCCACCTCCTTATACCTCCCTTCCTACCTATCCTCCCCAGTGCCTTTCTCTTTGGTAACTGTTAGTCCATTCTTGGGTTCTGTGAGTCTGCTGCTGTTTTGCTCCTTCAGATTTTTTCTTTGTTCTTATACTCCATAGATGAGTGAAATCATTTGATACTTGTCTTTCTCCACCTGGCTGATTTCACTGAGCATAATACCCTCTAGCTCCATCCATGTTATTGCAAATGGTAGGATTTTTTTTCTTCTTATGGCTGAATAATATTTCTTTCTGTATATGTACCACATCTTCTTTATCCATTCATCTACTGATGGACACTTAGGTTGCTTCCATTTCTTGGCTATTGTAAATAGTGCTGTGATAAACATAGGGGTGCATCTGTCTTTTTCAAACTGGGCAGCTGCATACTTAGGATAAATTCCTAGGAGTGGAATTCCTGGGTCAAATGGTATTTCTATTTTGAGCTTTTTGAGGAACCTCCATACTGCTTTCCACAATGGTTGAACTACCTTACATTCCCACCAGCAGTGTAGGAGGGTTCCCCTTTCTCCACAACCTCGCCAACATTTGTTGTTGTTTGTCTTTTGGATGGTGGTGATCCTTACTGGTGTGAAGTGATATCTCATTGTGGTTTTAATTTGCATTTTTCTGATGGCTAGCGATGTGGAGCATCTTCTCATGTGTCTGTTGGCCATCTGAATTTCTTCTTTGGAGAACTGTCTATTCAGCTCCTCTGCCCACTTTTTAATTGGATTATTTGCTTTTTGTTTGTTGAGGTGCATGAGTTCTTTATATATTTTGGATACCAACCCTTTATCAGATCTGTCATTTATGAATATATTCTCCCATATTGTAGGATGCCTTTTTGTTCTATTGGTAGTGTCCTTTGCTGTACAGAAGCTTTTCAGCTTGATATAGTCCCACTTGTTCATTTTTGCCTTTGTTTCCCTTGCCCAGGGAGATATGTTCATGAAGAAGTTGTTCATGTGTATATCCTAGAGATTTTAGCCTATGTTTTTTTCTAAGAGTTTCATGGTTTCATGACTTACATTCAGGTCTTTGATCCATTTCAAATTTACTTTTGTGTATGGGTTTAGATAGTGATCCAGTTTCATTCTCTTACATGTAGCTGTCCAGTTTTGCCAACACCAGATGTTGAAGAGGCTGTCATTTCCCCATTGTATGTCCATGGCTCCTTTATCATATATTAATTGACCATATATGATTGGTCAATATCTGGACTCTCTATTCTGTTCCACTTGTTTGTGGCTGTTCTTGTGCCTGTACCAAATTGTCTTGATTACTGTGGCTTTGTAGTAGAGTTTGAAGTTGGGAAGCAAGAACCCCCTGCTTTCTTCTTCTTTCTCAGGATTGCTTTGACTATTTGGGGTCTTAGGTGGTTTCATATGAATTTTAAAACTATTTGTTTCAGTTCGTTAAAGAACGCTGTTGGTATTTTGATAAATATTCATTGACTCTGTAGATTTCTTTAGGAAGGATGGCCATTTTGACAATATTAATTCTTCCTAGAAAAGAGCAAGGGATATTCCATTTGTTAGTGTCCTCTTTAATTTATCTTAAGAGTGTCTTGTAGTTTTCAGGGCCTAGGTCTTTCACTCCCTTATTTAGGTTTATTCCTAGGTATTTTCTTATTTTTGATGCAACTGTGAATGGAATTTTTTTTTCTGATTTCTCTTTCTGCTAGTTCATCATTAGTGTATAGAAAAGCAACAGATTTCTGTGTATTAATTTTGTATCCGGCAACTTTGCTGAATTCAGATATTTGTTCTACTAGTTTTGGAGTGGAGTTTTTACATATTTTTATGTACAATATCATGTAATCTGCAAATAGTGACAGTTTGACTTCTTCTTTACCGATCTGGATGTTTTGTATTTCTTTGTTTTGCCTGATTGCCATGGCTAGGACCTACAGTACTATGTTGAATAACAGTGGAGTGAGTGGGCATCCCTGTCTTGTTCCCAATCTTAGAGGAACAGCTTTCAGCTTCTCGCTGTTAAGTATGATGTTGGCTGTGGGTTTGTCATATATGGCCTTTATTATATTAAGGTGCTTGCCCTCTATACCCATTTTGTTGAGAGTTTTTATCATGAATGGATATTGAATTTTGTTGAATGCTTTTTCAGCATCTATGGAGATGATCGTGTGGTTTTTGTCCTTCTTTTTGTTGATGTGGTGGATGATGTTGATGGATTTTCTAATGTTGTGCATCCCTGCATCCCTGAGATGAATCCCACTTGATCATGGTGTATGATCTTCTTGATGTATTTTTTAATTAGGTTTGCTATTTTGTTGAGTATTTTTGCATCTATGTTCATCAGGGATATTGGTCTGTAATTTTCTTTTTTGGTGGGGTCTTTGCCTGGTTTTGGTATTAGAGTGATGCTGGCTTCATAGAATGAGTGTGGAAGTATTCCTTCCTCTTTTTTTGGAAAACTTTAAGGAGAATGGGTATTATATCTTCTCTATATGACTGATAAAATTCAGTGGTAAATCCATCTGGTCCAGGAATTTTGTTCTTGGGTAGTTTTTTGATTACCAATTCAATTTCATTGCTGGTAATTGATCTGTTTAGATTTTCTGTTTCTTCCTTGGTCAGTCTTGGAAGGTTGCATTTTCCTAGGAAGTTGTCCATTTCTTCTAGGTTTTCCAGCTTGTTAGCATATAGATTCTCATAGTATTCTCAAATGGTTCTTTTTATTTCTGTGGGGTCCATCGTGATTTTTCCTTTCTCATTTCTGATTCTGTTGATGTGTGTAGATTCTCTTTTCTCTTAATAAGTCTGGCTAGAGGCTTATCTATTTTGTTTATTTTCTCAAAGAACCAGCTCTTGGTTTCATTGATTTTTTTTCTATTGTTTTATTCTTGATTTTATTTATTTCTTCACTGATTTTTATTATGTCCCTCCTTCTGCTGACTTTGGGTCTCATTTGTTCTTCTTTTTCCAATCTCAATAATTGTGACTTTAGACTATTCATTTGGGATTCTTCTTCCTTCATTAAATAGGCCTGGATTGCTATATACTTTCCTCTTAGTACTGCCTTTACTGCATCCCACAGAAGTTGGGGCTTTGTGCAGTGCTGTTGTTGTGATTTGTCTCCATATATTGCTTGATCTCTATTTTAATTTGGTTGTTGATCCATTGATTATTTAGGAGCATGCTGTTAAGCCTCCGTGTGTTTGTGAGCCTTTTTATTTTCTTTGTACAATTGATTTCTAGTTTTATACCTTTGTGGTCTGAGAAGTTGGTTGGTAGAATTTCAATCTTTTGGAATTTACTGAGGCTCATTTGTGGCCTACTATGTGGTCTATTCTGGAGAATGTTCCATGTGCACTTGAGAAGAATGTGTATCCTTCTGCTTTTGGGTGCAGAGTTCTGTAGTTGTCTATTAGGTCCATCTGTTCTAATGTGTTGTTCAGTGCATCTGTGTCCTTACTTATTTTCTGTCTGGTGTATCAGTCCTTTGAAGTGAGTGGTGTGTTGAAGTCTCCTAGAATGACTGCATTGCATTCTATTTCCTCCTTTAATTCTCTTAGTATTTCTTTCACATATGTTAATGTTCCTGTTTTGGGTGCATATATATTTATAATGGTTATGTCCTCTTTTTGGAATGACTCCTTTATCATTATGTAATGTCCTTCTTTATCTCTTGTTACTTTCTTTGTTTTGAAGTCTATTTTGTCTGATACTAGTACTGCAACACCTGCCTTTTTCTCCCTATTGTTTGCATAAAATAATCTTTTTCCATCCCTTGACTTTTAGTCTGTGTGTGTCTTTGGGTTTGAGGTGAGTCCCTTATAAGCAGCATATATATGGGTCTTATTTTTTAAACCATTCTATTACTCTGTGTCTTTTGATTGGTGCATTCAGTTCATTTACATTTAGGGTGATTATTGAAAGATATGTACTTATTGCCATTGCAGGCTTTAGGTTCATGGTTACCAAAGGTTCAAGGTTAGCTTCTTTACTATCTTACTGTCTAGCTTAACTCACTTACTGAGCTTTTATAAACACAGTCTGATGATTCTTTCTCTCCCTTCTTATTCCTCCTCCTCCCTTCTTCATATGTTGGGTGTTTTGTTCTGTGCTCTTTTTAGGAGTGCTCCCATCTAGAGCAGTCCCTGTAAGATGCCCTGTAGAGGTAGTTTGTGGGAGGCAAATTCCCTCATCTTTTGCTTGTACAGGAAGTGTTTAATCCCTCCTTCATATTTAAATGATAATTATGCTGGATACAGTATTCTTGGTTCAAGGCCTTTCTGTTTCATTGCATTAAGTATATCATGCCATTCTCTTCTGGCCTGTAAGGTTTCTGTTGAGAAGTCTGATGATAGCCTGATGGGTTTTCCTTTGTAAGTGATCTTTTTTCTCTCTCTAACTGCCTTTAATACTCTGTCTTTCTCTTTGATCTTTGCCATTTTAATTATTATATGTCTTGGTGTTGTCCTCTTTGGGTCCCTTGTGTTGGGAGATCTGTGGGCTTCCATGGTCTAAGAGACTATTTCCTTCTGCAGTTTGGGGAAGTTTTCAGCAGTTATTTCTTCAAAGACACTTTCTATCCCTTTCTCTCTCTTCTTCTTCTTCTGTTACTCCTTTAATGTGAATATTGTTCCTTTTCGATTGGTCACACAATTCTCTTAATATTATTTCATTCCTGGAGATCCTTTTATCTCTCTCTGCCTCAGCTTCTCTGTGTTCCTGTTGTCTGATTTCTATTCCATTAATGACCTCTTGCACCTAATCCAGTCTGCTCTTAACTCCTTTCAGAGATTGTTTTATTTCTGTAGTCTTCCTCCCAACTTGATTCTTTAGCTCTTGCATATTTCTCTGCAGGTCCAACAGCATGGTTATGACCTTTATTTTGAATTCTTTTTCATGAAGATTGGTTAAATCTATCTCCTCAGGCTCTCTCTCTCAGGGGTTGTCTGGGTGATTCTGGACTGGACCAAATTCTTCTGCCTTTTCATGGCAACAGAGGTAATTATAGGCAGGTAGTGAATGTGTTAGCTGGGAGAACAAAGTCCCTTCCTGCTTGCTTGTAGCCCTGCCCTTCTCCGCTGCCGGTGCCAATTACCTGCACACTGGGAGCAGTGTCTGGGTTATTCCCTGAGCTGCTGCAAATGGGGCAGCCCAGAGCCCTGGGGGAAGAGGCAGGCATGCCTGGTGTGCTCTCCTGTGAGAATGGTGCCCCTTCGTGCCTTGCCCCAGCTTCATCTGCCTGCACTGGGCAGCTGTGCACCAATGGCGGCTTTTGAATCTGGCCAGTGCTGCTGCACGCTGGGATGAGCTTCTGGGCAGCTGCGATGGGGTCGGTTGCTCCCAGGCTGCTCTGCCAGGGTCACACCAGAGGGGGAATGAATGGCAGGCTGTTTATCTCTGTGAGGAGCTTAAGAGCTGCATTGCCACCCAGGGGGTTAGGGTGCCTGAAGTTCCCCAGGAATCCCAGGTGTTGGACTGAGTGTGCCAGGATGATTCTGTCGAGCTGTGAAGGCCCTGTATCTTTAAGATTTTCAAAAATCACTCACTTTTGTTTTGTTCCAGGGGAGCCAGCTGTGGGCACTTGCTCACAGACTTTTCTTTTTCCATTTCCCTAATATCCAGCACCCCATGAAATGTGTGTCTGCGCTCCCGGTGCAGATCACTAGGGCTGCGTATTCAGCAGTCCTGGGCTTCCACTCCCTCCCCACTCTGACTCCTTTCCTACCACTGCTGAGCTGGGGTGGGGGAAGGGCTAATGTCCTGCCAGGTCGCAGGTTGTATCTTACCCCCTTTGGGGGGAGCTATGTTCTCACGGATGTAGATGTACCCTCACTGTTTTACTGTATTCTCTGGTCTCTCTGTTAGGTGTAGTTTTATTTGTTGTATTTTCAAAAATATATATGGTTTTTGGAGGAGATTTCCACTGCCCTACTCACGCCACCATCTTTCCCAAATCCCCCCTGTTTAATCTTAAGATGTGTCCCTGTTTGGATGCAAACTGATACGGCCATCATTATTGTGCCATAAAATAACTGTGATGAGCTGGCCTTGCCTAGTGCTTTAGATTCAACTTCTACCACTTCCTCTTGTCTCCCAGTAATCCAGCTGAACTGAACATGTTATTACCTGAATGTGAGATGATCTCTCAATTTTGTGCTTTTGCTCAAGGATGGACCAACTTATTCAACACTCCCTCTCAATAGACATCCTAAACACCACTCCCTTTTCTTATGTGATTTTCACAATTATCAGTTCTTCAAGGAAGGTTTCCCTGCCACATGTCCCTGGAAACTTCTATCTATTTGCCTTGTCAGTAGTAAAGTCTCTGATAGACTTCTTGCAACTTATGCATGTCCAATATCTCAAACAGGAACGGGTATTGGTTCTGTTTACTGGACCATCTCTCCCAAAAATAGTCAACTTTTTGAGGGCAGAGACATTTTACATCATTGTACCCTAAGGCCCTAAAGCCTGGTATATAATTAAAGATTATCAAATTGTATACATGAATAAGAAATGAATAAAATGAAGATGGAAAGATTGTTTATTTTTAAATTCATAACTTTATTATGCATCAGTAGTAAGAATAACCTGATTGCTGTCTAACCTCTGAAAATAAATGCTTTTCATCACAACATGACAGACCCTGGCTGCATCACTTTATATGAATTCAATATATAAATATATGGACTTAGGATATGCATTAGATACTTTAAAACATTATTATTGACATTAAACAAGTGAATTTTTCCAGAAAAAACTTCTTGAAATTCATAACATGAGCTAATTTTCAAAACATTGACCAATATGCTATGTGTGAACAAAATACACTGACCTTAAAATGAAGCATACATCTTCAGCAATAACTATATATTCGAATAAATGTCAAGTCTATTTTTAGCATAGAATCTACTACTCTGATCATTCACTTGTATACAAAATGAAATTATTTTTAGGGTATATTTCCATGGCTAGCAACATGGATGTTCTGAGAGTCATTTCAACTACCAATTTCAGACAAGCTAATCTACACAGTCCACCAATCCTAGGAAAGCATGATGGGCAGCTTGCCAGGAGTATTAGTCACTCTAATACACCATCCTGCACATAGACCTCCTATACACAGACTTCAGGGAGACATATTAACAAGTGTATTATATTTGGATAATATCTCAGAATTATCTGCTACTTTGCCTATAGGCTCATTCAGTATTTTTAAGAATTCAAATCTTTCCAAATAGCAACTATTGAATATGAGCTATGGAAGCCTGTGATATGATGAGCCAGGGGATGGATGGATGGATGGATGGATGGATGGATGGATGGATGGATGGATGAATGGATCAATATAGATAGATAGACCGATCTAGATAGATATCTATATATCTATATGTCTAGATAGATACTTCTCTATACATCTATTTATGTCTATCTATCTACCTATTTATGTATCTATCTATCACCAATCCCTGGTAAATCACATCCCATTACAAGTTGTCCATATATTATCCATATTATATATCTGTGTGTGGACATATTTACACACATCTATCTATCTATATATCCACTTTACAGCTCCATATACATCTGACTCTTGAACAACATGGAGATTAGGGATGTTGAACCCCCATGGAGCAAAATATCTGTGTATAACTTTTGTCTCCTCAGGAACTTAACTACTAATATTCTGCTATTGACTGAAGCCTTAGCAATACAATGAATGGCGGATTAACACATAGTTTGTATATGTATTATATACAGTCTTACAATAAAGTAAGCAAGGAAAAAGAAAATGTTTTTTCAAATTATTGCAAATCCCCTTCAGATTTTCCAATATATTTATTGAAAACAATTACAGACAGGCCAGTTACTCTGTAGAAGGTTCCTCATTTTGGGTTTGTTTGGTGTTTCTCATGTTTAGAGTTAGATTATACATTTTAGGCAGGAAGGGACTTCTCATTCCATCCTGTTAGGCACTGCTCAAAGTTTTCCTTTGTTAAAGTTATCTCCTTAGAGAACTGAGTTCAGTTTCTGCCTGTCAGGCTCTCCCCTCTTCTCCCCTCCTGTGGTATCCTGCTCTGATCCCCTGTCCTCTCCTCACAGCGCCCACACTCCGACACCTCACATTCAGCTGACCCCATGTGAATGCCCTCCTCACTCACCTGGGTTTTGACTCTGCACTAGGCTATGCCACTATGTGAATGCCTTTATTACACCTCCCAGGCGCTGGTACCTCAAGTGGAACCCCTGTTATGCCATTTGCCTTTTTACCCCATCCTGGACTACTGTTTACACCCCAAGGTGACTTGCTTCTCTGCATGGGCTCTGGTATGCTGCAGTGGTGTCCTTTAGAACTGTTAATGGGCTCTGACATCCCACACCAGACTGTCCTCTATGTGAAAGCCCTCCTCCTCACTCTGCTTGGACTTCATGATCATGATCCCCTGCAGTGCCAACTCTCTACCCTGTGAACACCTTCCTGTCTTACCTGGGTTCTGACACCCCACTCTGGGCCACCTCACCACTCAGATACTCTCTCTGTCCCCAACAAGCCAAGCCAGTGGCCCCTTTCCTGAAATGCCCACCTGACACAATTAAGCTCCAACACCCTACGTGGTCAGCTTTCCCATACTGACCCCTCATTACTCTTCTCAGGTTCCTATACCCTTTGCCCTGTGAACCCTTTTCTCATCCCATTCAGTATCCAGCTGCTTGTGCTGGGCAGCTGCCTTATGTCAATGTCCTTCCATGGTGTCTAAGTTCTGAAACTGCCCACTGCGTGGCCCCCCATGTGGAAGCCTTGCACACTAACTTATGCTCTGACACCCCATGCCAAGCTGTGCTCCATCCTGCTCCCCACATAGATGCCTTCCTCAGCCCATCTGGATTCTCACCACTGTTGCCCACACCCTCGTGCACTAACGCTTACTTTACATTGCTTTAGCCAATGCCTTCGGATTGAATTGTTAGGGAAAAGATGGGAAGGGAAGATGGACAGAAAGAGGTAGGAGATGAGTACTCCTAACTTGTGTATTCGTGTTGCATTTTATTTAAACATGCAAGGTACCTTACACCTTATTTTAAAATTACTACTGGATAAAATAAAGAACACCTTTGTTTTAACTAAGCTCTAAACAGACTAAAATATATTGCCATGATGTTCAACAATTTGTGTCAGAAAAACACATGCATCAGAATATGTGTCACAAATTCATGGTTCCAAAGATGAATCAGATTTACATAAGGTTCTCTTGGATAAAGGCCAGTTTTCCTTTTAGATTTCTTCAAACCCTTACCACAAATTTGTTAAGAAAGTCACAAGTTCAACTTCAACTTCCACTTCATAGTATGCACTCATGAACTATTCTGATTTAAGAGCAAAGTGCTGTGATAAGTAGAATGAAATAATTAGTGATAGGATAAAATAATTATCCTAAACATTTTAAATATCTCTTTCAAGAGCTACTGGGTCAATGCTAATTTAAAAAAAATTAAGTTTGCATTTTATCTACTTGCTGAAAGAATACAGGCCCATTAAGTATCATTCCATAATGGAAATAAAAAGGTCATAATTAAATTGGAGAAGGCTTCTACCCATTCATGTGCAGATAGCAGTAACTGCTCCATCACTGCTATGAATTAACAGGAGAATCCCCATTAGTTGAGATGATGGCAGATTCCAATTCAACATGTTGAGACCTAGCCACAGGTTTCATGTATTTTATACAGATAACCATTGAACATTGAGGAAAATAACTGAGATAGCATCTCTGACAATTCTTGTGATATCGTAATGGTCTCCTCTCAACACTCCACTCATGACAATAGTCCCCTTCTCCTCCTTCCCCTCTGCCCATTCTTTCTACCCTCTCCCCCACTTTCAGCTCCATTTTTCTCCTTATTCTATAAACACACACCAATATACTTTCCTTGGGAACAAACTAATATATTTATACATTGCTACAGAACAAACCACTCTAAAACTCAGTGGCTAAAAGTAATAACTATCACGGGTCTCCTAAAGATTCAACCCTTACCCTTCTTTGAATTTAAATGTGTACTCTTACACTGTGTGGTCTCATTCTAATTTTCAGGATTAATTCTCAAGATGATTTCCAATGTTGTCGCTATAACTATAGGCTCTCTTCTAAAATTGAAATTCCTATTATAGAGTCACCCTGAGATCATCATTATCCTCCTACCCTCATTCTTCTCTGATTCTGTACCTCCCTTAATCCTGCAGACTCTTGCCAATGACATTAAATATACCCAATTGCTCAAGCTAAAATTCCATCTTGTAGTCTCACAACTGATCAGTCAGATAGTTCTCAGGACCTTGAAATCCTTCTAAAAATTTGCCTTTTTTTAAATATACTACTGTGGCCTGGACAATTTTGCTCCTTCCTGTCAGTTGGAAAACCTCCTATCTAATCACTCTTCTACAATATTCCTTAGAAATATACTGTCCCCTACAAATACACCTAAATATAATTATCATAATTTTTATTGCTGAAAGTTTTCAGAGACAGATTACAAAAGTAAGTCTAAAAGACCTGGCATCATACTGATACTCCACTATCGACGATAGTCCAATCTTCCATTCCCAAAGGCACTTCTACCTCCTGCTAGCCCTGCTCCCTAATCAAGGTGAGTTGGCAACTAGTTTTGTGCTTTTCTCCTAGACTCATACATCAATTACCACCAATAGAACTTTTTTGTTTTACTAGAAATAACGGCAGTGCTTCTTTAGAACTTCTGTAATGATTCTGTTATGGCATTTATTAGTCTGTCTTTTATGAAATATACTTAGTATGACTTTCTCATTAGGATTATTACTGTTTCATCCTTATAACCTCCCCCTCAAGCATCTGTAATGGTGAATTGGTCATCTCACATGTTCAATGCATATTGAGTTAAAATGTGATTATGGGATTTATGACAAAGGTGACCAGGCACTGGAATGAGGAATGGACTAACCTTTTGGTAAGTAGTACCAGAAAATAGATGTTGTTTATGTAAAACTTAAAATGAATCTTCACTTCTACTTCATAATGTAAACACAAAATAATCTGAGATAAATTGCAGATCTTAGGGTAAAAGTAAAATAATATGGTTTGAAAAAGCAAGGGAGAAAATGTACATAATCAAAAAGCAGGCAAAGATATTTTAGAGGATATAATAAATGCTATTCAGGGAGATTATAAAATTATAAATTGAACTATGAAAAGACACCATTAAGAAAATGAAAAGGCAAGTGACAGATGTGGAGATGACATTTCCAATCCATGCATCTGATAAAGGATTCTATCTGTAACACAGAAAGAACTACTACAAATTCACTGAAAACCAAACAGGCAATCCAATAGAATAGACAAAATATTTGAATTGATATTCCACAAAGAGGGATATCCTAAGGGGGAGTGGAGTGGGGACCAAATATTATTACTCAGTGTGGAAATCCTACTAAAAGAGTATGGCCCCAAATACACATTCAGATGGTATGAAGCAGACAGCACTCTCATGTACTGGTAAAGGGAGTGTAAAATCGTCAGCCATATTGGAAAAAAAGTTGCTGATATCTTTAAAAATTGATTATATGCAAGCCCTAGAGCCCAAAATTGTACTCCTAGGTGTCTGTCTCAGAAAAATATCATAAGAGACAGTCACAAGAATGTTCACAAATAATATTATTCATAAACAGCCCAAAACCTGAGACTTTCCATAAGTCTATCAGTGGTAGATGAGATAAATAACTGTGATATAACGACACTGCTAAATGCACAATAACAGTGGAACACCACAGCTCCATACAACAACATAGATGACTCTTTTTAAAAATGAGAATGAAAGAAACCAAAGAGAAAACTGTGTGTCTCAATCTGTGTAAACTTTAACAATGAGCAAAACTACTATTTTATAACATATTTAAGAGTGGCTAAATTTTGGGGGGGAAAGGTTGTGGCTTGAAAGTGGCATGGGGAATCTTCTGAGATGCTAGTAATATTCTGTATTGTTTTTATTTTTAGGTGTTTTGCTACTTTTTATTGTTTTTTTAATCAAGGTACAGGTTACACAGATGTGTTTAATTTGTAATTCACAAACCTGTACACTGATAATTTCTGTGCCTCTATGTGTGCCATACCTGAAAAAAGTTTAAACATTCTACATGAAAAAATATATACCTACATAGACATAATTATCTAAAATATGTAAATAGATATTGATCTATAAAACTGTACTCTTACTATAATTACAAATTTTAGTTCTATGTTTTCATCAAGTGGAGTGGAAATAGTGAGGAGTCCCAGGAGAACTTGAATGCCATTTTAAATGGTTGGGATGTATGTTAAACCTATGGCATGTTGTACTTTCAAGGACAATGAGGCTGTGACCCTTGCCTTTAGTTAGTTGAATCTATACTCTTGGCCTAAAAAAATAAATTTTTTTAAATCTTAATGTCAGTGTCAGTTAGTGACTTAAAGAATAGACTATGTTATGGTTACTTTACATATTACTCACATGTTAAATTTTATAAATATTTTTGAATATTAAAAATGTTCTCTGTTGAGTGATAGCACAGTCCTTGAAATTGGATATTAATCAGAAAAAGTTCTACATAATTTTTTGATTAAATAGACAATAAGGATATTCATGTATCTACTTCTCTTCTATACTTGTTTTCAAAAATTTCTTGGATTTGGAACTCATTCAGTTTTTTCATCAAAAAAATCATTTAAATTTTCTAACCTTATAGTGAATTTGTATAAAGATGATGACACCTAATTTAGTAAGATAAACATTGTGAAAAAAAAGAGTAAATATACCTCAGGCTTTAATATTCAGATGATCTCTTGGAATAATACAATAAAATATAAGAAAAAGGACTTCAGAATCATTAATCACAACTTCATCAGTACTAAAATATAAGAATTACTATTAACTTATATCCTTAAAATAGGAAAGAAATTATGTTTCACTCATGATGAATAGTTTGTCAGTATGCAGAAAATCAAAGTATTCAAATATTTTATTATAATCCTTGAATACAATTTCCCCAAATTTTTGACCCACAAAAAATATTTTATGATATCTACTATCTAATTATCTTTTTTCTATTTTTTTCTACTCATTTCAAAGCTACTAAAAATCATATTTTATGTCCCTTTTAAAGGAAGATTCCAAAAACATTCAGAGTTTTTTTCTACCTATAAGTCAACTGAGTAACTAATGTATTTTACTATATAATTTGGATCTAAGAATTCCTGTAATCCAAAAGATCAGGTTTTGGAGGAGAAGAGATCTAAGTTTAATCCAAGTTAACTTCTCCAGATAAGCATAGTGTTCTGGATGTCTGGAAGCCTCAGAAAGCTGTATGCTCATAAGTGTGTGTGTAAAAACACATGCACTATACTGAATGCACTTATCCAAATACCTATACATTAGCATATATCTTTTAGAAATGGAAAGACTACTCCCTTCATCATTTGCCTTTTTGATGATGTAGCCTGAAGAATATTCCTCAGTGCACTGTTAAAGCAGAAATGCAAGGTGAACCACATGTAAAAAAGTATGTAATCGCTTTTGATTATTAAGCTTTTCAATTTAAGGCCCGAATTGGCTGATATTATATTAATGTCAAGTGTAGCTAACTTAAAATTCTGACTGCTTATAAAATTTTCTTTCCACTTTTATTCCAAACATAATTCATTCACTACATTTTCCAAATTTAACCTTAGACTATAGTCAAATTTAGAGAAAGGATGTTGCATTTGAAACACAAACTAATACTGTGGCCATGCCATAGGTAGCCTACTCTCTCTGAATGGGTGGTACATGGTTAGCACTATGCTCAGCATTTAACATCATTGAACTTCATTTTATTAATCTGTAAAATGTAAATAAGAACACAAGGTGCAAAAGAGAAAAAAATAAGTTCAAAATAAACACAATATAGCTACTATCATTAATAACTATGGCCTTTAATATTATTTATTGTTCATTCTTCATAAGCATATGAAACACATAACAGAATGACTAAGAAAAAGAATGGATATAACTACTGTACACATTAAAAAGATTATAGGTGTGCTATCAGACACTTTATTTCTTTTCATCATTCTTTTACTCAAAATACCAAGTACCTATCAATTTTTAGGCATTATACCAGACACTAGTAACATAAAGATAAAAATGAAATTTCTAAGTCTGATAGGGAAAGCAGACAAATACAGTAAGTGTTGCTATCCTGGATAACAACTGTTATGATAGAAATATAGACAGAGTGGCATGGCTCTTGGGTAGAAAGGTATCTGAAATAGCGAAAGGGATGTGAGTCATTACAGAAGCTTTCTTAGAGGATGAAAAGCCTCAAAAAACAAATGTGGAGATATGCTGTGTAAACGTGAGACAGAAGCAACAAGCTCACTGTGGCCCAAAAGTACAGAAAACTTGATAACAGGAACCACTAGAGAACATTAAATAATTGGATGATATGAATTCTAATCATTTGCATTTCTAAATAAAATGCATTACAGGCCAAAAAAATAGAGATTATGAATGGAGGGAATCCTTTCACAATATATATGCATATCAAATCATCACATTGTACACTTTAAATATCTTACAATTGTATTTGTCAATTACACCTTTATAAAGTTAGAAAAAATATATGGGTTTAAACAAATACTGTTTTAATGGAAATTGTTGCAATGAATTAAGAAACTGATACTCAACATTAAATAGAAGGATTAAATAACTCCTAGAAGAGATTTTTCAAGTTACCTATCAGATACCTATAGCTGAAAGAGATTAAAGGGGAAGTACAGAAACAGAATATAGTAAATATAAAACTAAAAATTGATTTTTGCCCTAATGACTACTTATTTTACTATTAGATTAATAATAAACCGTGGATTCCATCATGGACTTAAGGTACAATTCTCATGAATTTTCATCCTCTGCCTATTGAATTAAAATACATACACATACATATATGCATATATATGTATGTCAAATTTTCTGAGATATGCTTCTTAATTGTCTAACTTGTTCTACTAAATGCTATATATATGACTATCCTATAAAAATATACTTTTAATTTGATTAAATAGGGTCCTTCACTACCCTCTTTTCCCTACTCTGTTGTGGCTATTCTTTATAATAAATTTTTCCACAAAAAGTAATTTAAAATGTTCACTAACATAGCTCTAAGACTATTCTGGTGTCTTTCAGTGATAAATTTTAAAACAGCTTTCTAAATCCCTCTACAGTGGGTGGCTGAAACAAGTTTTGCACTTCTTGGGCTAACATTATCATTTTTCTAGGAAGCCAACTTTTCCATTAGTTTCTCAAATTCTCTTCTATAGTGGCACTCCAACCAATTCCTTTATTCAGGGACCACAAAATCATTCAGCACCTTCTAACAATTGACAGATAGTTTCCTCACTATGAATTGCCTTCAGACACAGGAAGGTGCCTTGCCAAAGGTTATGTCCCTACCCATGATATGGTGGATGGCAAACACTGATATGAAGCAGAGAAACAAAGACTCAGTCTCCTTGTCTATACTTTGGACAATTCCAAAGGACCCTCCCAGATACATAGCTCCATGTGAGATGGGCATCAGCCTCGGTGGCAACTGTGTTATGGTTCAGCGTTTCCTTCTCTCCACTTCCTCCTGCATTCCATACTTGCAGGGACTTGTACAATCCAAGTCATTCATCAGTGAATGACCTGTGCACACTCTCAATCTCTGAATCTATTTCTTTGGAATTCAATCTGAGGCATTTGGATCCTGGGGTGGTCCTAGAAAGAGAACCTAAAATGGGGTTTTGGAGATGGATCACTAACTGGGCATTTTTCAATGAGGACCTCATCTTGTTGCTCAGTGGAGAGGGAATTGCATCTAGCAATAGTTAAAACTTTTGTCAGGGGTGATATGATATGAGTATAAAGGGAAATACTGGTTAGTGTAATATTATTAGATCTTGATGGCAGGAGGGAAATATTACCTAGAAGGAAAATTGACTAGAGTGACTGTTGCCAAGCAACATAGGTTTATTGAAGAGAGGAAATGACAGGCAGAGACATTATCACTAACTCAACATAAAAATGTGAAAGCACAAGGGCCTCCTTGCCAGAAGTCAAGGAAACTCAACTCCTTCAAAGAAGAGGGTTAGGCTCAGGATTAAAACCTCATTTAGAATTCTCAGTCCTGGCAGATCTCTAGTGTCACATCAGGATCTAACAGAGAAGGAATGCAACCCTTATACTTGGATTGCAGACATTTGGGAAGATTCAGGTGAGAACCTTGAATTTACAGATTCCCCAGGGATAGAAGGATCTCCAGATATATTCCTACTTAAAAGATAATAAAACTCTCCCACTACCTCACCCTAGTACATGAGGTTTGTGAGTTAGGGGCACCACAGGAAAATTCTTTTATAGAAAATAAATTAGGCAACAATTGAGTTACGGTTATTATAAGAAAATGCTTGTTAACCTGCTGGCACCTACATCCAATCCCCACCCCCTGTAACCTCATCACTCCTGGAAACCAGACCAGTAAAACGTTTCAAATACTTGTACTGCCTTCCTCAAGCTGTACCAGGCCTGCTGAGAGGGACTATGTGCTGGGTACAGGTAGATAGTGGCAGGATCTGGTTCATGTGTGCCCATAGGAGAAGGGAAATTATAGATGGGGCTAGATCCTAAAGTTGCTGGATCAAAGTAGAGGGAGGAATTAAGCTGGATAAGAAAGGGTTTATCAATCTAAAACCATCATCCCATGAAACAGGATTTGATGCTGTAGATAAAATGAGAGTTCCTGTGGCCAGGATTCTCACCTGGCCCTGGTTGACTAGCTCACTGCCCACCTGTGAGCAATACATTACTGTTGACTCTATATAAAGAGCTCCGCCCAGTGCTCCACGCACGACATGGTGGCAGGGCTGCAAGGCTGCAGGAGAACAGAGCAGAGGCTGGAGTGGTGGCACCGCCGAGGACAGAGGGACCCATAGGCAGAGACCGGCTTGCTGCATGCAGACTTGCTCTGAGTGAACGGGATTTTAGTGACTGAACTGCCACCTGGAAGTAAAGTTGGGTATAACCGTTTCACCCCAAGAACATTCCACTGTCATTTCTTTGGTCACATTGAATCCATAGCAGAAGTGCCTGGGGCTGAAACCCATTGTCAAGACAGATGCTTTGAAAAGGACCTGGAAAAGAGCGTCTGTGAGCTGACATGATGAATTTTGGAAACTTGGAAAGAATATTGTGGGGAAGTTGGGGTTCCTATGGCCAGGATTCTCACTGAACTTAAACCGCCTGATGATGTAACTAGCCTGTTGCTAGGCTACCGCTTCCACATCTTTAGGCAATAAGCCATTATTGTGCTATACAGAGAGCTGGGTGGAGGCAGAGATGCTAGTGCTCAACTTACCGCCGGAGAAGAAGCTGGGTAATGAACCCTTTCACCCCAAAGAGCATTCTGCTGTCAATTTCTTTGGTCACATTGAATCCATACCGAACTTGCCCAGGGCTGAAACCCATTGGCAAGACAATTGGTGAAAGTCAGCAGGGTTCATTGTTGACCAAGGAAAAAGACAAGCTGCCCTTATGGGAGGTGTGCTTCGGAAGGCTGCCCCTGTGAATGGGGAGACAGTGGATCATCCCCCAATGGGTATGTGGTCTGAGGTGGCTTGCCTCCTAGAAGACTGGGCCCCACCCCAGGTGGAGGCAAGTGGTGGTGACACCTGAGGCTGTAGGGGTGGCCCTTGTTATAGTAAGCAAATCCTTTGAGAAGCAGAGTGCCTGTGAGGCAGTGGGGACTGTGGGTTGGCTGCTTCTCACAGTATTAAAAGAGTCTACAGAGTAGACCCAAGAAATGGCAGCATGAGAACGCAAGCTGCAAACTTCTGTGGATTCCCTGAGGAGGGAAATGCATTGATGCAAGTGGAGGTGGCACGAGAACGTGAGCTGCAAACCTCTGTGGATTCCCTGAAGAAAGAGATGGCATTGATATGAGAGCACCGGCAGCAAGGATTTGGGCTCCGGGTTTAGGCAGAAGCCCTTGGAGTCAATATCAGCTTGGCTCCTGCATCTGTGGGACTTAGGGATGGATGGAATTGTTCTGTCAGGACAGAGATGGGAAAGCTGTCTTCCCTGACAGTGCAGCCTGCCTTGAGGCAGCAATTGCAAAATGCACATCAGACCCCAGGGAGTCACTCCCTCCTTGATTGGATTATGGCTGCACTTCCTGCTGTGTGGCCCAATCTGGGTGATCTGCCATCCTCTCCTGTTCGATGGCAGACATATGCTGAACTCCAACAGGTGCTATGAGAGCTATCCATAAGAAATGCCTCTATAGTCCAGACTATTATGGCCCAGATGAAGAGATTTTCACTACTGGGATGAGAAATATTGTACTTCAAATGGCTTCTACATCCCTCTTTGGGTCTCTAGTGGCCATTCTTTCCCCTCACTTAGGGCAGCCTGTAAGCGAGGTGACATGTACAGTAGCAGACTTAGGAGAGGCTGAAGCAATGAGAATTCAGAAAGAAATAGGACCTGTTACTCACAAGAAGAATTTGCAGGGCCCAATGAAGGTTACAAGGACCCAGATGTGGGTTGATTTAATATGGGCAGGAGCAGATTGAAGGAAATTAGATGGGAAGTCAAATAGGATCTTACTAGAGCTATGGCAACATCTGAAACCAGAGCAGCAGTTCCAGCCATTGAGACCAAAGAGGGAGAGGTCAGAGACAGAGCCATGAGTCCAGTCTGTGTGTTTGCAAGACTTCCTGCTGAAGAACGAGCCAACCTCACTTGAGCCCACACAGTAAGGTGATTGGGGAACATGGTTTGACTGAGGGGAAGGTTAAGGTATCTGCCCTGAGGGACCAGGGGGGGACCGGAGGCCACATGTTGAAATAGCTATCCATTGGTCCCCAGTGAACCTACAACATATCCTGGCTGTAATGAACACAGGGGCTGAATGTTCCCTGATTCATGGTAACCCTGAGCAGTTCCCCAGGACCCACACTATCATAGATGGATACGGGGGGAAGGCTATCTGAGTAAAAAAAGCCCAAATCCCTTTGGGAATAGGGCGTCTACCCCCAAAGGAGTATACTGTGTATATATCTCCTATTCCTGAGTATATTTTGGGGATTGATATCCTGCAGGGTCGACCAGGTAGGTGAGTTCAGACTGAGAGAACATGTGGTGAAGGCAGTTCTGAGGGGACATGCTAGGCACCCACCTATAGCTTTGCCTGTGCCTCGGTGGGTGACTAATACCAAACAATACAAACTGCCTGGAGGGCATAAAGAGATTGGAGAAACTCTCCAGTAGCTGGAAAAGGTGGGTATTATAAAGCCCACCCATAGTCCTTTCAATTCCCTAGTGTGGCTAGTAAAAAAGCCAGATGTTTTCTGACGTATGACTGGATTACAGAGAACTGAATAAAGTCATGCTCCCTGTGCATGCTGTTTTCTGCTCTATTGCAGGCTTGATGGATACCCTCAGCCATGAACTGGGAACATATCATTATGTGGTAGATCTTGCTAGTGCCTCCTTTTTCATTGACATTGAGCAGGAAAGGCAGGAACAGTTTGCCTTTACAGGGGAAAGACCTCAATGGACTTTCCCCATTCTCCCACAGAGATACATCCACAGCCCCACCATCTGTCATGGACTTGTAACCCAGGACTTGGCTACATGGGAGAAACTGCCAACGGTGCAGCTGTACCATTATATTGATGATGACACGCTCACATTCGATTCTCTTTCAGATCTAGAAGGTGCAGCACCTAGACTGCTGCAACATGTACAGGAGAAAGGATAGGCTGTGAACAGCACCAAGGTTCAGGGACCTGGTTTGTCTGTTAAATTCTCAGGGGTCATCTGGTTGGGTAAGACCAAGGTTATACCAGAAGCAGTTATAGACAAAGTCCAGGCCTTTCCTACCCCCACAACTGTAGCATTTCTACAGGAGTTTCTGGGTCTTCTAGGCTACTGAAGAGTGTTTTTCCTGCACTTGGCACAAATTCGGAAGGCCTTATACTGGTTGGTATGAAACGGTATCAAGTGGGAATGGAATGAGACATGTGCATCTGCCTTTACTACAGCAAAATGGGCAGTCAGGCCATGCAGACCTTGAGTGTGATAGACCCATCAAGGCCCTGTGAGCTGGACGTTCATGTCACTGAAGATGGTTATGGCTGGGGTCACTGGCAGAGACTTGAATGAACTCGCCAACCTGTTGGATTCTGGTCACAACTCTGGAAAGGGGCAGAGGTACAATACACTTTGATAGAAAAACAACTGGCTGCCGTGTATTATGCCTTGCTGGCTACAGAACCCATCACTGGAATGGCCCCAATAAAGGTAATAACCACCTATCCCATCTTGGGATGGGTACGAGACTGGACCCAAAAGCCAAGGAGTGGTGTGGCACAAACACCCACACTAGCCATGTGGGGTGCTTACCTACAGCAGCATAGTGCCCTCTCTAGTAGATCCCTGATTGAAGAACTCCAACACTTGTTGGGGCTGGTGACATATACTAGTGAAAAGCAGGAAGAACTTGCTTTTGAACCATTAGTAGCAGAGAGTCCTTATCAGGAGGGAAGAACACCTATACCCAAAGATGCATGGTATACAGATGGCTCCAGCTGTGGGCAGTCCCTTAAATAGAGGGCCTTAGCTTTCCATCCTAAGACTGAGACAATATGGATGGAAGATGGTGAGGGGAAGATCAGCCAGTGGGCAGAGTTGCAGGCTGTGTGGCTTGTGATCAGCTAAGAGCCCTCCCCTATAGTTGTCTGCACTGACAGCTGGGCTGTCTATCGGGGCTTGACCCTGTGGCTAACAACCTGGTACCATGCCAACTGGCTGGTTGATCACCGACCCCTTTGTGGGCAAGAATTGTGGCAACACTTATGGGCCTGTGGTCAGACTAAAATAATTATACTATACCATGTGACAGGTCATTTGCCACTGGTATCCCCAGGAAGTGATCAAGCAGATAAATTGGCCCAGATATGTTGGTTAGAAGGAAAGCCTGCCTCTCATGTAGCCCAATGGTTACATCAGAATTTGTTGCATGTGGGGTAAAAGACAATGTGGGCCCCGTCAGTGGGGCTTGCCTTTGACCTTTGAAGAGGTTAGTAGAGCCCAGCAGGAGTGTGTCGTGTGCTCCAAAAGGTATTTACACCAAGTTTTACAGCAACATGGGACAATAGCTAAGGGGCCTATACCCCTTTTCAGGTGGCAGATAGACTATATTGGGCCTCTACCTGTGTTGAAAGGATATCGGTATGCCATGACTTGTGTGGACACAGCTACTGGTCTTCTGGTTGCTTTTCCTACCCATTGTGCAGACAAGTAGATGACCAAAAGAGGCCTGGAGCATCTCTTTGCTGTCTGTGGCCAACCACAGAGAACTGTGCAGAGGGACCCAGAGGCAGAGATCAGGGCACCCATTTTACTGGACATACACTGGAAGAATGGGTGTGACAGCTGGGAATCAAATGGAAGTTTCATCTGCCATACAATCCTACCAAAGCAGGCATAATAAAGAGGCACAATGGCTTGTTAAAATCCAGACTAAAGTCAGATACCAATAGTTTGCGGGTATGGTCAGTCCGCTTTTGGACTGTGCTACGGCATTTGAACGAGAGACCCCAAAAGGAAGCTCTGAGCCCCATAGACATGTTAACACATATGGCTGCCTCCCCTATACAACTGCAAGTACAAACCAAGGAAGAATTACTGAAGCTGAGGTTCTGCCACCAGAATAACATCTTGCTGCCAGCACCAACTGCACTGAATCTCGGAGACTCCATTGAGTAGACGTGGCCTTGGACCTTTCGACACATGGACCAGCGATGGCTGGCTCTCCTGGCACCTTGGGGACAAGGCCTGGAAGCTGGCCTCCTGTGTATTCCTGGAATAACAGCAGAGTGGCCGCTGAAGGTCACAGTAGTATATCCTGAACAGCCAGAAGGTAGGAGCATCTTACCAGGGAGTTTTATCATTATGGCCAGTGCATGCACCTCCAGTAGCACTATATATAGTCCCTTCAGTAAACCCCATGGGGAAAGGAGTAAAAGTATGTTATACTAGACCTGGAAGGGACCCTCTTCCTGCTACAGTCCTATCACAGGACCACTCTCTCATGCATCCTACCTGATGGACAAGATTTACCTATGTTGGTGGCATTAAAACATATGCCTTATCACCCCTAAGGTCTCTGTGGATTGGGAACATCTTCTGGCTTGAGGGTTATTATAATATTTGTTATTAGGTATCTCCTCTGGCTTGAGGATTATTATAATTTTTGTTACCCGATTCAAAATTTTGCTATATCTTAATTTTTATTATCTCTAAGTTGTTGTTATTCTCTGTTGCTATTGTGGAATCTGGTTACAGTGCTCCAGCTGTCTCGCACAGGGACCATTGCGGAAGATTGAAAGCATGTAGATGGTAAGGTGAGAATCCTGGAGGGGTGGTGTGGATAAAATGAGAGTTCCTGTGGCCAGGATTCTCACCTGGCCCTTGTTGACTAGCTCACTGCACACCTGTGGGCAATACATGGCTGTTGACTCTATATAAAGAGCTCTGCCCAGTGCTCTGCACACGACATGGTGGCAGGGCTGCAAGGCTGCAGGAGAACAGAGCAGAGGCTGGAGTGGTGGCAGCGCTGAGGACAGAGGCTTAGAGGATGGCTGTTGTGACAACTGTGTAGAGAGGCCCGGAGGATAGCTGTGCATACAGAGGGGCCCAGAGGATGGCTGTGAGGACAGAGGGGCCCAGAGGATGGCTGTGCAGAGGGACCCAGAGGCAGAGACCAGCTTGCTGCATGCAGACTCACTCTGAGTAAATGAGATTTTAGTGACTGACCTGCCACCTGGAAGTAAAGTTGGGTATAACCCTTTCACCTCAAGAATATTTTGATATTGATTTCTTTGGTCACACTGAGTCCCTAGCGAACTTGGGGCTGAAACCCATTGGCAAGACAGGTGGAGTGTGGGGAAGTTGGGATTCCTATGGCCAGGATCCCCACTGAACTTAAACCACCTGATGATGTAACTAGCCTGTTGCTAGGATACCACTTCCACATCTTTAGGCAATAAGCTATTATTGTGCTATATAGGGAGCTTGACCCAGTGCTCTGGGTGGAGATAGAGATGCTAGTGCTCAGCCTACTGCAGGAGAACAAGCCGGGTAATAAATAAACCCTTTCACCTAAAGAGCGTTCTGCTGTCAATTTCTTTGGTCACGTTGAATCCATACTGAACTTGCCCGGGGCTGAAACCCATTGGCAAGACAGTCATACTAAGTAGAAATATCAGAAATGCTGTGGTAGATGATGGAGGAAGGGATCATAAAGAAAGAGATGAGCATGCTAGGGCAGATACACACTGGAAGGGGGAAACCCACCAGCTGTTGTAGTGCTGTAGTTGAGACTAGAGGAGCATCAGTTTACCTCAATGATAGGGAATACAGCCAGTATCGCTGAGCAACTCAGGTATGACCCATCACTACAGGCTATGGCTAATAGCAGGAGATGCTATTGTAAGGCTGGGTTTCCTGATAGCAAAGGAAGGATATGATCCTAAATACCAGAAGCCAGATGATGGCACTTATCTTTCAGAAACAATGTGGTCATAAATATTATAAAGCAGCAAAATCAGAAAATAACCATTGGGCACTGCCATGCAGAAAGACATGAAATATTTAAAAAAACATGACAATTCCGCCCCAGACAAGATAAATGGGAAGCCAATAAAGGTATCTTTCACTTTAGATAATGAAAAGAAATCAAGGATGAATGATCAGGAAGCTGAGGACTCCAGTGAAAAGTCACTGTCTCTAGCCAAGTTTTTAGATTTGAGTTATTTCTCTGACCTGGAACCCTTTGGGCTGAGAAGAAATCAGGCCTTTTGAGAAAGGACTCTGCAATACCATGGCAAGTACATTAAGAAGTCATTACGTTTGACTTCCACAAAGAGATCTGTGGATATTTATTCAGGTAATTGGGGAAAAAGAGAATACCCAGATCCCTCAGGAATTACTGGGGACAGACATGGATTTGGACTCACACTGGGATGCACACTGCCATTTGGAGTTCCTATTAGACTCACATGTCACACACAAACATATGAAAACCTGGTAGTTAATGTTGAGGACTACTTCAGACTTAAGCAAGCTGTGGCCCTAATTGTAACTGCTTGAAGAGAAATGGTATCTGTTAAGAGTAGGTTAATAGAGCCTTTGATATGTTTGATGTTGTATGTTGAAACTGATCTGGCAAATGCAATCCTTTCTTCTTATCAGGAACGGGGAAAAGAAGCAATTCAAATTTACACATGGTGGACAATGAAATGAATTACAGTCTTGGTCTAAGAAGATGTTGTAAAATATCCAAAGGGATCTAGACGATAATGAACAGTTCACAAAGCATCACACTGATCCATGAATCTGTCCAGAGTATAGCACAGTTTAATGTGTCTCTTAGCTCCTATGTCTGTTAAGGGAACTTAACAGTTAAAGGGCCATACTGGGTTCTGGAACATATTTCAAACTTGAAAATACTCTTCTGACTTACTTACTAGATGAACTAGAAGGCTACCAGCTCTGAGTGGGGTTCAGGAAGGACAGATTTTTGTAACAAGTCCAGAATTCAATACAAGCAGGTCTGATTTTAGGCTTTATTACCTTTCATACCTTTTGTAATTAAAACCTGTTCTGGGGGAAAAAAAATGCCCCAATAAGATTACCACAATTTTATGGGTATATGCGAGTTTATAAATCAAATGCATTGATTGGCATACTGAATTTTTCTAATATTAAATTTTACCTGGTAGGTCTACCAGTCGTAGAAAGATCTGCTATGAATAGTTGCATTTTATTCCAATCATCCTTGATCTTGGAACAATTTTGTCTTATGTATTTAGCTGTTGTGCTGTGACGAATACAACTTTAAACTCATTATTCATTTTTGCTTATGAGTGTGCTTTAGATTGTGTATGTGTAAGAGAGACAGAAGGAATTTAACATTAATGACAAAAAGAATAAAGGGGGACAATATATAAATGTTATTTTAGGAATGCACATATTTTTAATTCACCATGTTCCCCAAATCACTCTGTTTGGGGTCAATAATTATTCTAAAGAACTCTAATGTTACAGAATTTTTGGAAAAACTTTTGTTTTTCTTTTATTCTAATTAACATTTTAATCTTTCAACTTAACTTTGTTTTTCTTTTCAACTTCAAGGCTCTGATGTAGTTTACTTTTATAACCATGAAATATGTAAAATTATATGTAATAATAACTTTATATTCCCAAATACTTTTAGAAAACTGGGACAAAAATTTCCCAGAAGGAATTTTCAGACAATTACAGCATTAAAGAACCGTAATTAAATATTAGCCAAAGGAAGAGAGGTTTAAAAATATGCATAATACTCAGAAATGTGCTGATTCATTTTCTCTTAGCTTGTTATGATTTTTTATGGTTTATATTTCTATATTAGGTAAAATCTTGAAAATAATCCTTCATTTCTTTCTCTTTCCATTTCCTTTTCATTTCTGTTATATAAGAGATTGCCTGTGTTTGCTTATTCAACATAAAATACAACATTAAATAATTATTGAAGTAAAGGATGGACTATGATATGAATACCATTCATTTGTAAGTGTTGGAATTAACAAACTGAATTTTTCTTACACTACAAGAGCATCATAAAAGAGATTACTTGTTACCATTAGCAAAACATCCATTACACTGGCAATGAGATTGGATAATTAGTTAACATTGTGCTGGGCTTAGTACATAGAGTATTCTCCATGCATAATATTAAGTTTTTCTGATTATAGAGTAACATGAACTAAATGGGGAATTGGATGATATGGAAAATATACCAGGAATAAAAATTAAGCAGAATCATTGGATTTTCTTAAAATTATTTCTTTATTTTTTCCAATATTTTTCTTTGTGTCTGCACATTTATATGTCTTTGTGTATAAATAATACTTTGTAGTCATTTTTTTAAAAGCATTAGATCATGACCATCATCTTTCTTCTTTAAACATTACTTGAAAATATACTAGGGCAGTGAAAATACTCCATATGATACTATACTGATGAATATATGTCAAATTACATTTGTCCACATCTATGGAATGTACAACACCAAGAATGATCCGGAATGTCAACTGTGAACTTTGGGTGATTATGATGTGTCAATGTAGGTCCATCAGTTGTTCATCATATCCAAATGTATCACTCTGATGGTGATACTGATAATGGGGGAGGCTATGCATGTGTGGGGATGGGGAGTATATGGGAATTCTCTCTACTTTCACCTCAATTTTGCTGCAAACCTTAAACTTCTCTGAGAAAATAGTCTTAATAGTAATAATAATAATAATAATGATGCAACCATTATTAGTATTAGAGCCAGTGAAATAATATTAACTTATACTTTGAACATATTTATATTGTTTTAATAGTTATATGTATTTCATCTATTTAGACATTTACAATATTTTTCTTGGTATTCTTTGTATTTTATAATCATAGGTTTAAGAAGTAATTATATTCATGTAACAATTTCATAGAAGTAGAATAAATGGACCAAAGACGAATCAGATAAAGAAACTTTTGATCACATTATAAACGTATTGCAGAACATAATACAATTAGTTATCTCATAAAATGGAAGGTTCAGAAGCATGTAAGCTTTGGGGATAATAATAAAGAGATTTCTTCTCTGCTTGTCTGTATCATAAGGCCTCTGCTTTCCCACCATGACAGCTTTGTTCCCAGCCTGACCTCCCATGGTTTTAGGAAGGCTGCTAACAACAAATGAGGCAGTGTGCTTGCTTATTAATACCCAAGAGAGGACAGATCACAACTCATCTGGGCTAAGTCATAGTTTCACTCATGGACCAGTAACATTTACTGGAAGGAAGGCCTAGAGTTTGTTGATGATTACAGAAAAATATAAGAGATAAAATTATAATAATAGATTTTGCATGCACAGATCCCTCTGCCTGGGGCACTATTTCCCAACACTGTCACACTTACCCTGTCTGCATTATTCAGTTATGGATTCATTGGTTACCTATTAAAGTAGGTATTTCTGAAGTCCCTATCTAAAACTTTTCTCTAGGTGTCCCATCACAACAAACATTTTATGTTATGTTGATTTTCATAACACATGACTATTAAAATTCACATTATTTATTATAGTATATACATATTTATTTCCCATTTCCTTCACTGGAATGAAAGCACCATGTTTATATCTCCCCCACCAGAATCTAAGCAGCTTAAAACATCTTTGCCTTGTTTATCGCTGAATTCTTTGCATCTGACACATGGAAGAAGTTCAGAAAGTCTTTTCATAGAGAAAAAATAATGAAAAAGAAGGAAGGAAAGAGAAAAAGAAGGGAGAGAGGGAGGGAAGAAGGAAAAAAAAATAGAGAAAAAATAAGGAAAGTTCATTTCAATAATCCATCAAGACACTTCTACGACACTGGCTCTCCTGCACCTGGCCACGTGGTACCTGTAATAGTTGTGATGATTAATTTTATGTGTCAACTTGACTCAGCTAAGGGATGCCCAGATGGTTTATAAAGCATTATTTCTGGGTATATCTGTGAGGGTGTTTCTGGGAGACATTAGTGCTTGAATTAGTAGACTATATAAGTAAGACCCCCACCAATGTGGGCAGGCATTATCCATTCCATTGAGGGCCTGAAGAGAACAAAAAAGCAGATGAAATATGAATTCCCTCTCTCTCTTTGATCTAGGACCTCCATCTTTTTCTGTCTATAGTCACACAGACAAACCATAGGACAATGTGATGGAGAAGCATGCAAGGATATGACTACACAAGAGGTGAGAGTCATTGAGAGCAATCATGAAGGCTGATACTATGATTCCCTCTCTACCACCCAATGATCCTTGTCAGTCATCACTTCCAAATACCAGAGTAGACTAATCCTATTACAAGAGCAACTCAATGCCCAGAATCTTGTCGTCTAAATCAGGTCTAGGTACAGTTGTGGCTTCTTGGATATAGTGTCTCAAGAACAGCTCTTTGAGTACAATCCCTCTCAATCTGTAGACGTATGAGTTAAAGAGACAAGACATCACACACACACACACACACACACACACACACACACACACACATACACCAGCTTAGAATTCTCACCAAAAATATTCCTATTCAAAAAGAAGAGAAATGATAGGCACATGGTCATCACTTCTCCATAGCAGATTTGAAATCTGGCTAAGCAAATGCTGGACATTCATTAATTAGAACTCAATTCTTCATCTGCCCAAGAGTTATTCTCCATGGATCTTAGTTAAGCTCTTATAGGTATACTTTTTCCCTTTTTTTTTTCATCAAAAATAGCACATGTATGCATCTGAGTTTCTTATCTGCTAGTAGAGTTGGGGGCATACAGGAGTGCTATTCCTTTTGTATTCTACCTGTACCTTTCAGTCCAAGCTGGCAGTCTTTCTGCTGATAAAATTATTGTAAATATTTGTAAGTTATCTGGAATTTTTTAGTGTTCACTCCATTTGACAAGCCCACATCCACAAATCTACTTTTGGCTTCTTGAGAGAGAGCTGAGGGACAGCACCCTTAAGCACCTTAGAACCTTAGAAGCTCTATTGTTTAAATGAGAGAACCATGAAGCAGACCCTTAAAATTCTCCAAAATGTTATATCTCTCAATGGTCTGAAGCACTACCTTTGACCATTCTGAGACTGTAACACAGGATTTTACAGTCACATCCTCATCTCCTCTTTAGAAAATACTTTTCAAAGAGTACCCTTGATATAATCTTTGTTTGGAAACAATTTTTTATTTTTGGCATCATTTGCCATCTGTAAAGGCTGCACAGTTCCAAAGAGACACCCACATTCTAGATTTACGTATGACAGCACCCCACTTTTGGCACCAACTCCTGTATCAGTTATCTATTTCAACATTTAAAAATGACTCCAAAACAAAGTGGCATAAAGCAACAAACATTACCATTCATAGTTTCAGTGGTTAGAAATTTGGGCACAGCTTCACTGGGTGAATTTGGCTCAAGGCCTCTCATGATGTAGCATTCACAGTTTCAGCTGGGACTGTAATTCCATGTGAAGGGTTTGCTGGGTGAGTACACTTCTAAACTCATTCATACACTTGTTTGTTGGCCTTGGTCATTTGCCAGATGGGCCTCTCCACAACTCTGACCCATGACAGGGGACCTGGTGTCCCCTAGGGTGAATGATTTCAAGAGGAAATAAGAACACTCAGGATAGATACCACAGTTTTTCAATAAATTAATCTCAGATGTTACATTCTGCTACATAATATTCATAGAAGCCAGTCTAAGCCAAGACCTCATTCAATGGAAGGTATTACACCCAGGTATGAAAAATAGGAGAATCACTGGGGGCCATATTAGTGGCCCCCTACCACAGAATCAATCCAGCTAAACCATGGTTCAGGAGGAGGTGCAAACAATGTATCCATTATACAGGAAGTCTAACAGGACAACAGGGCTAAGAATGAGCAGCTGGATATTTGCAGGGGGTGAATGGTGGGGAGGCTTTTTCCTTTTTTCTTACACATATGATAAAATGTTTCTTCTTTGTTTTAAACTTCTGTTAGGATAATGCCTTTATTTGTGTGAAACATGTAAGTAATATCAGGATAATTATTGAAGTTAGCCATGATAGCCATCTAAGATATCCTGGAAGTCAAAAATAGAGATGGTCTTTGCAATTCATGGTTGAGTTAGTATGTAAAAATGCAACTTGTATTGTAACTATCAATTACTGAGCAGTAGTAATGTGTGTTTCCACTGCATATTCACTGTTACTTCCAAATTTGATATCTTTATACGTTACTTTCTCTGGGATTTAAGACAAAATTTAAAAGGTATACCTCTGATTTTTTGCATTCTGTTAAGATTTATGTTTTGATTACAGCATGACCTGTTCCACCTCTTTCAGTGATGGTCCCTCAGCCAGGAGCTCTCTTCACAGACATCCTCATCTTATCACCATCCCCCTTACCTGCCCCCAAACTTTATGAAGATAACCCTACTAGTCTAACTTTGATTCATCTGTTGGTCTTTATCTTAAACACTATTTCCACAGGATCCTAATGTGTAGGAACATTACTAAAGAGCCCTATAAAAGGCTTCCTTAGAGATAACTCAAAAGGCTTTGAATTATTTTTTTCAAGTGAGTTTATAAATGTGTACTAGCTGACTCTTTAGAATCTATTATGGCCCCGGAGAATTTGACTGCTTTTTGTTTGGTTATAGTATTTCTTTTCCCACTCTGGTTGTTCATGCATTTACCCAATTTATCAAAAGAATTGTTCTGTTATTTATTTGCCAATGTTAGAAATATGGAAATATCACGTTTGTTTGCTTTTATCCCAGTCTCCTTTGAATGCATTGTTTGTGCAAACTGTGGGCAAACAAGACTTCACTGTTAATTAGCATTCAAATAAGCTAGTGATTCAAATATTTGCATATTCTGAAATTTATCAAAACTGTATAAATTAAATACAATGGGATTTCAGGAAAGCAATGAAGGAATGAACTACAATTCCCAGTTAGACATAAATCCAGTCTTAGGTCTAATATTTACTGATGAAACTACTAAACTCAGTTGGCCAAGCTTTCTAACAAGCAGTAAGGATATGTTGAAAACATATAGAGATATAAAATGATTTCTCTAAGAAGTTCTGAGAATTTAAGTATAGTAACCAGGTAGGAATGTTTTCCTTTTATAAATGAATCTGTGTAGAAAGACTTTTCAAAGTCCTACTGTGGGTAAAATTGCAGTATTTCCAGAATCTCTCACCTGGCCTTAGCACATCTCTACATCAATAGGTGTTACTCCAAGAGGAGAAGAGAAGTAGTCCATCTCTATATAAATAGGTAATTACAAGGGGGAACAAGTGCATATCTGGACCCAAGAGGTTGGGTGGGGTCCCTTTTTGTAGCTGGGTTGTGAGAGACATGGGGGAGCAGAAGTGGAATGACTGTTTGTTAGCAATAAATAGGTTTCTCCCACTTTATTTCTCCCTTTGATTGATTTTGGTTTCTAAGGTATTTTACCCTGGGATTTTCCCCCCAGAGTTACATCTAGTTATATTGTTAAAGAGCACCTAAATAGCAGAATATCCTCATCATGAAAACTATTAATCCTGTACAAAGAATAAAATGTGAGAATAGCACATTTATCAGAAAAATTGATAAAAATTTGACTGCTTGTTAACATGGATGATCCACTATAAATAAATGAAGTAGGATTTGTCTACTTATCTATATTCATTTTTAGAAAATGTGATAGGGAGCTGGTCATATATCCCCAGTGATTATAATCTGATAATTTACTACAATTTGTAAATACAAACAACATTCTTTTACCCAAACATAAAAATATATATTGAACTAAATAAATATTAAAAATATATCTATATTGAAATAAATGTTGAAATAAAGCATACCAACCATACAGATAGAATGCATTTAAGTCCTAGTCAAAATGTGCTAGCAAATGAATAATTCACTTACAAATAATGTGAGATTGAAGGAATTTCATTGTTTCCAAAGTTTCATATTCTGTGATTTCTAAAGATGAGAAAAGGAGGTAGGGAGGGTTTGAGTTTTTGAAAATGCTAACAACATCTGCAAATACAATAATTTTTTTCAGATACCTAATATACTCATATAGTATGTAATTATGAGCATATGTAGTGAATGGTCATATGCCAGTCTTCAGTGAGTTGAAATTTATTTGAATAAAGGTAGTTATTCTCTGTTGTTTTTAAAAAAGCACAGTTTTTTTTCTCATAGCTGCATCTAAGAATATCTCAAATAATAACCTGTAACACCCTTGAATCTTGAAAGCAGATTAAAATAAGTCAATATGTTGTGGACAAACTTCAGAATTTTTTAAAACAGGTATTTATAGCCTCTAATATAATGAATTGACCCACACTTGTCAAGACCTGATAATTATTGAGGAAATTAAATATGATATAAGGAGACTAATGAAAATGGCAAGAATATAACTACTGGGATGAAGCCGTCAGTATCAGATTTAAGTCGTCAGCACATCACATATTTTTTTGGAAGAATACTATAAATCAGTAGTTCACACTATGACATCAATTAAAACCAGAGACTTTGATGGAAAGACCAGTCCCTCTAAGCCTTTTAGGCCCTGTCAGATAATAAGCACAGAAGAAACCAGACAGGCAGTGCTTCAGATATTTATAAGACAGCACAACTATGAATAATAAAATCAGACATGAAATGTAGCAAACAAATTTCACTGATTTTAAATCCTTAATGTTGCCTGTACCTGTGTACATATAATTTTAACTTTACTGTGCAAATGATTATTTTTACAGATAAATTTGAAGTGGTATTTAAATATAATTTTGAAATATTTAGATTTCTGCAAAGAATATCATATTCTTCATCCATATCACTTTCCCATGTTACTCACTTTCCATAATTAGCTTGTTCAAAAAAAATTCCTATGATTTAGGTTGTACATTTATTGGTTATGAATATATTTAGGTACCCACATATAAATTATAAATCTAACTTTTACATTTTTATTAACTCTTTTTTTCCTGAGTGAATTTTTAAAGAATAGATCAACTCTTCCTTTACTAGGATTATTTTAAGTTAAACAGTCTGAAGTTTCTTCAGGACACAAACACATGTCTGACTGTTTATCCTCAAGCTTTACACTGTTAAGTAATATATTAAAGCAAGAGAAAGTGATAAAACTTAAGAACTGGAATTACATCTGTTATAGCAACAAACATATATTATCCAGGGACAAAGACAATTTTTCTCGTCTGGTAAATAAGACAACAAATTAAAAGTATTCTATAGATTTAGAAGTTACCAATCTTATAGCAATCTGTTTATAATATTGAAGAAACCACTTTCAAAGTAAATGAAAGAAAGATTGAGGGGAGCTCATTGTTTAATTAGCATGAAGTAAGAAAACATCTTTTAGATATAGGAAAGAGTTTAAATAGGAGCCTCAGAATTCTCAGAGCTGCTTACATTCTGCAAAGCTCTCTGTACTATGTATGTGTCCTGACTGTGATTGGGAAAAGGAATCTTAATTTAATGGAATAGGGGGCATTTTGGGATGGACCATGAAATATATGCCATACATTAACTGTATTTCCATTATTAGTTTCTTTTATATTCACCAGAAGTGCTTTCTTCAAATATAGTCTTAACTTGTAAAGTACAGACTTCCCAGTTAGTTATCAGTTTTATGGCTCATCAGAGGGAGTTTTTTCCAGTCACAGTGTATACTGAGGCAATCTGACACAAACCAAGTATATAAACATGAATAAGTGAGCATAGATATATAAGTTGGTCTTCTACCTCCATTAAAAACAATTAAGAAATGAAAGATCATTATAACCTTTATTTTTTCTGGTATCTCAGGAATTTTAGGCTGGTAGATATATAAAATTTGATACAAAAATGCAAATGTTTTTGTTTGATATAGGAATTCTAAGCTGAAAAAATCATAATTTGAGATAAAGAATATGAACTAATTTGTTTAACTAGAAAGTGACCATGTAGTCCTCTGACATATGGAGAAGCTATTAGTAATTGAATTCAGGTACAGGGAATATTTTTAATTTAAACAAATTTAAAAATTGAGAACTATTAGTGACTAAAAGGGCATAAAAATGCCCTTAGACTATATTCATGACATTTCACTTCAATTCATTCTAAACATGAATGTATGAACAGTTTAAAGCTAAATAAGAAATGTTTAAATTTTGCTCAAACTTTGAGATGAACTTGAGTTTATTTGCAGTTTAGGAAGACATTTTAAGAAATAACTAACTTTTCATTGATTCAGTGATAGGCAGACAATATCTATGACATATACAACAGCCATTCCTTCCTCGCCCACATTTCTAAGCTTGCAGAAACTGCGTTGTATAGGTGTCAGGCACAGGTGAGCTCAGAGAAGATGAGATTTTCCCCAGCCTCAGTGAAGAAATCATAATTTGTCTATGACAATTGTTGCAACACCACATAGCCTTTGGAGAAATTTATGCATCTTCCAAATCTAGCTACTTTGATGTAATGGAAGGTCTGCTGGGGTCAGGTGAGTTCTGTAAGTCAGTCTAGTCAATTATCATACCTGAGTGTGGTTTGAATTCCCTCAAGCTTGCAACTGATGTCAGAAATTTCATGTACATTTGGTAGTCTGGACAACTGTTACCTTAACCTTGAGTTTGGCTCATTCCAACCACTCAGATTAATTAAGTACTTTTATTCAACTCCCCTGTGAACATATTCATTTTCATTCTTTTACTTTTCTTTGAGTGATTACTCTAGACTTTATAATGTGCATGACTGACTTATTATTCTTTACTTCAGGTCTGTCAGAAATGAATGTTTCTGGTTTTTGTCCAAAATTATTTCATTTTGATTCACATTTGAAGGGTATTTTAGGGTGTAGAAATTTAGGTTGATCATATTTTCTTTCAGTATTCAAAATATATTGATATAACCAATGTCAGCCAGAAACCCTTTTTTGTTCCTTTTGAGAAATCAGCTATATTATGATTACCAGTTATTTGACTGCAATGTGTTTTTATTTCTGGCTTCATTTAAATGTTTATCTTATCCTTCATGTCCACTGATTTACTATGATATGCTTCATTTTGTTTTTTTGTAAGCTTATTGCTTGGATTTGTAGTTCCTTTTTAATTTGTAGATTGATATTTTTGTCTGCTTTGAAATATTTTCAACTATCATATCTTCACATATTGTTACTGACTGATTTTTTTTATTGTTCTTCCCATTTTGAACCCCAAATACACATATTTTCAACTTTTTCTCAAATTCCCATATATTCCTTGTTTGGGGGTTTTCCTATGATTTTTTTTCTCTGTGGTGGAGTCTGGAATTTTCTGAACTATTTTTCAATTCCTTTCTTTTCTCTGTTGAAGGCAAAATACACAGCCAATGAAGGAAATGATTGTATTGAGGTTATGAGGTAAGGAGGACACTCATTAATAAGGATGATGTCAATGGAAGGAGGGGGAACTAGGAGTTTTTAGAGACAGACTAATAAGGTGGTCACCAGGGAGTCACGGGAGTCAGAAGGAAGAACAGAGGTGGACCTTATTTGAGTCAAGGGGAAAAGTTGAAGTTGGGTCTTAGGATGCATGAAACAGTGGTTCTTTTTCCTTAGGCTTTTCTCAGAACACAAAAGCTCAGTGAGATTCAACTCTCACTGCTTCCTGGGAATAGTGGGCTTAGATAAAGTTCAACATTGTCATCTCTAGCTGTGTTTAATCTACTTGATAAACTCACATAGTAAGTTGTTAATTTCACTTATTTTGTTTCTCAGTCCTAGTTCATCTATTTGATTTTAAAATAGATTCCACTTCCCCAGTGCACCACATCTTGCGATCTATTTTCTTGAATATTTTAACCCCAGTAACTTCCAAATGTCTGTATAACAACTGTAATAGCTATACTATTGAAGGAGAGCAGACGGCATTATCCCCAAATATGCCTTTTGGCATATTGATTGTTTTAACTTGGTTATTTTTAAGAAACAGGGGACATAGGTAAAGTTCTGAAAACTAAGTTAGCCTTTGTAAGAAATACTTAACATTTATAAGGGAAATCTTCATTTGCGAGGGTGTTTCCCTTTCTATACCAGGAAGAGAAGGATAACTCAATCTCTAGAAACTTTACATCTGCATAATGACCCTACCCTTGCTTACTCTGTTTTTCCTGGTGACCTCGCATAACTGACTGCCTGCAACAGCTCCTTTGCCTTTAACTGAACATGGTATTTAAGGTGACGACTTCTGCTATTTCAGGAGACTGACACCATTTTCCTGGGGCTCTTCCATGTATACAGGATGTGTATATGTTATTAAACCTTGTTTTTCTCCTTTTAATCTGTCTTACATCAATTTGATTATTAGACCGGACATAAAACCTAGAAGGGAAGAAGAGAAAAATTCTTCTGTCCCAACATTATCTATGGCTATGTTTCTATTTTTTTTCCTTTGATTTACTCTGTTTGATATAGTTGGTAATTATTTTATTGATTTTAAGAAAAATTGTAAAAGTTCAAGGTATTATCATCCTTAGAGAAGATACCCTATCCTCCATCAGGCAGCTAGTGTACAGAAAATTACCATTAGCCCATCGGTGACCACCTGACTCAAGGTAGGTTTGAAGTCTTTGTAAGGCTCGAGGTACCTTGAGTTTGCTTTATTTTCTTCAGAAAGCCTCAGGTTTTTACTATGCCCCTTCTTTCTTGACCTCCTGATCAAATAACAGGGCTCCCCAAAACTCCTCTCTGTTTTTAATTTACTTTCTCCTCAGGTCTTTAGCCTTCTATCTTTCACAGATTCACCATCCCTGCCTTATTTGAGAATCCCTTCCTGCAAGGATCTTGCTCCTAACACATTGTCTGCTTTGTCATCCTTATGATGCCTTTGAAGCAAACCTTTTTTGTCTAAATTAATTTTTATGGCTTTTCTAGTTATTCTTGGCAGAAGCAATGCCTACTATGAGATACTCCATCACAGCCAGCAAAAGAAATCTGCTTCCAGTTTCTTTTTTTTCTACTTTACTTAAATTGAAACAAAATTGTTTTAAAAATATTTCAGAGATATATTGACCTGCAATTTGCTTTTATTAAGCGACAAGAACTCTGTCTCTTGATGATTGCACTCAAGCATATGAGTTAAAATATCATATTGCATTCAATCTTTAAAAACTAATCTACAAAATCACAGTAACAAGGCTTTTTTTAAAAAGCAAACCTACTAGACCGAAAACAACAGACAATGTCTTTTTGTAGTGTATAGTTGCTTTCTTTGGGTTAATACTGCTTCCAACCATGAGGAAAACTATTATGTGTTTTGAATAATTATAAAAGGTCTGTTGCTTGTTGATTTTGGATTTGTTTGCCTGACATATTGAATTAAATATTCAGTTAGTGAAGGACATATGGCATTTCTTCACTGAAACATGGCAAATATGGCTTTTTCTTGGTGCACAGACCTTGTTTTCAACCAATTTTATAAGCTGTGCAGGATGAGTGAATTCAAGAATAGACTGTTCAAGATTTATAAATCACATACATTCAATGATTGTATTCTGCCACAAAGTACATCTAGACTTGTAGATAATAAATATTTATGAAGATGAAAACCTTTTTGGAATTCTAAATTTAGAAGCCGTATACTGGCAAACTATCTCACTGTAACTTTCTTCTGTGTTTGTTAGTTTGAAATTTTCAGTTTATAACATTTTTCATGGCTCCTCACTAGCTCAATTTTAATCTCTTGCTGTCAATAAGGCCTGATATATAAAAATGCATGCCATTCTGATATTCAATAATTAATCCAATCATATATACTAGTACTATATCTACATGGTAAATAAGATTTTTAATGTATTTCCTCTCTTAGAGAATTTAGCATGAAATTTTATCTTGTATCACCTGGGTATTTCCCCATATTTAAGTACCTCACTAAAAAAAACTATGTTGAAGAAAAATCAATAGAATCATCTTAAATGTCATTTCCTATAAATAGGTGGAAACTGGATAAGAGATAATAATTAACAAACTTTTTCCATTTTTTTATATAACACCCCTAAGTAATCATGATTGGAAATACTAGTGCACAGAAATAATTCTGAAGATGGGGCAATGATGTATATTATAATTTCTTTAAAGGTAAGTATTTTGGTCTACAGACCTTCATATGTTTCTCATGTAGCCCTATGCTTTGTGCATTCCAGAAATCTAAATATATGTATCTTTATGAACCAGTATTTCATGATATTTCCTTAAAACTTAGCTGTCACTGAGCAACAGTAAAGATAAGTAGTCTTCCAGCACTCTTCATTAGAAAGGAAACAATTTTTGTGTTTACTTGGTTTCTGTTCATTTCCAACGTGGTGACTTTGCATTGTGTCAATTTTGCTAAAGTACATTTCTCAGATTTCCCTTTCTCATGTTTCTGAGTAAAATCAGCCATAAGAGAAATTTGTGTGAGATTTAGAAGGTGGAGGTGAATAGTTGACTTAAAAAAAATCTCTGAAGGTCAAAATACAGACAAGAACTCTGCAACCCACAAAAATTTTCACTGATGTGCTCGTTCATCCAGCGTGGGGAAGGAGCTGGACCTTGGTTCCTGAGGTTCTTGAAAGATCTGCGCCACATGGCCAAGGCATGTGTGCATTTCTCTGGTGAAGGACGTCCGGATTTCAACAAAAGTTATATCATCAAGATTGGAGGCATTGAGCAGAAGGTTGGGGTTCCACTTTGTTCTTATGGTTTCCATTTTGTCCTCATGGGTTCCTGTTCTCATAAATTCCCATTTACCTCATGGATTCAAGTTTGTCTTTATTTTTCCAAATTCACATCCAATAATTCTTTCTACATCCTAGCCCTGACTTCAAGTCCAATATCAGGTGCAGAAGCAATGTCTTTAAACTGCTTATCTCTCTTTGATAATTATATGAGGCCTTATTGATATCATTTACTCTATACCACACATATTGATTTTTATTATCTGATCAAACCTTAAATCATACAGAAGTTTGTATCACTCTTGATTCTGAGGGATCCAGATCTTCAGCATCTGTTCTCTGAATTGGTCCTACATTGTACGGAACAGTTTTTCTGATCTTATTGGTTATGAAAACATAAATGAATTTGTTTCCAGTAGTAACTGTGTTGGTGTTGATCCATGACATTTATCGACAAAAGAGTTTTTTAATTATCATCTGGAGATATCTGTAATCAAGTGCTATAAAGTCTATATAGTTGGATGGCTGCATAGTCACTGCTATAGAACAGTACTGAAAATATGGAATACAATGGGGTTGGTTGGTTATTTCTAAATATGCTAGAGGCTTGGGGAAAGAAACTGATGAGTTTAGTACTTTAAAGTCTCTGCTCAAATCTGGGTCCAGGTTAGGGATCAGAACACTTCCATGATCTCCTAAAATGAAATCCTGTCTCCTCTACCTGTTGGACTCAGATTTCTGAAAATCAAACAATGTAAATTACATTTCTAACATCATGGCTGTCTTTGAAGTTAATTGGTTAGGGCATTGATCTGGAATGATAGGGACTCTCAAAATTGGTATGGATTCATTCAAGGATATTCTGTTGAATCTTGGCACTTCAAACCCATGCTTTATCCTGAAATGGTTTTACCCTTAAAAGTAGATTTTCTTTCCTTATGAGGAGGTAGTCTCCCTTTGCTTAAATAACCTGTAAAAACCTCCTCTGAAGTGTTTGACTTGAGGGGAACTGCTGACACTCCTAATAACTCTCTCAACACCTCTCTTTGCTTCTAAACTTATAATCAGATTCAAGTCCTGGCTGGCCAGAGGAGTAAACCCCAAAGTATGACACATGAAGTGATACAATAAGAATCAAAAGAACTGTAAGAATTTTACTAATTTGTATGAGCTGAAATCTTGACAAAATGCTTGTGAATGAATCCTAACAGTATTGGAACAAAGCGGAATAAATATAATGTTGCAGTGGGTGAATGCTTTCATATAAGTACAATAAGCAGAAATTCTGGATTCAACTTATTATCATGAAGGGTGAAAATGGTCCTAAGACAGTGCTTAGGTGATGGAAACACAGGCCAAAGATAGAGACCAAAGGAACTGAAATGCTAGAACTTCCTCGGTGCATTACAGAGAAAGGTATCTAAAGGCTTAGGGTGTTTGTAAAGGTAGAATGGATTAATCATATAAGACTATTCACAAATATGCCAACCCTTTACTAACTATATCCACTAAAGGATGTCCTCCTCACCAAGACTGCAAGAAATACACAAAGGAGAGAAACCTCAGAACTCTTAAGAGTTCTTTAGTGTCTACTCTTCCTTTGTAAGCAGACACTAGAAGAGTCACAACCCTACTTGGAAGGTTTGTGGAGAGCCGGTACTCCCGCAGTTCGCGCTTATCTGCTGCGCATCTGCAGGCTCACCTTGCTGCCAAGAGGCAGCAGCCAGAACGGCAGTTCTCCAGGTCTCTCTGACTCGTCATCCAATTTCTCCAAATACTGAGCCAGGTGTGCAGGGAACTCCACGGTGCAGCTGCTCCTGAAGATCACTAATACTGCTAAGGTATGAGGTAATGAGACACAGGTGTGGTTTCTGGTTTGAACTCCTGAGTTCCAACATGCCCTCAGAGGTTTCAGTTTTTACCCTAATCTCCCTCAATTCATGTGCATCACTTCTATACAACTGCCAGTTTGCTGATTTCAAGCCCCATCTCAGCCACAAAAGCAATAGTCTTACATGGAGATTTTCACTAACTTCCACAATTCTATAAGGTCTAATTCCTACTATAAATTTCTTATTCTGTGTCACTCATAATTGCTTGGATTCTCTGAATAACCTTAAGTGAACACTCATCTATAACTCTGCAATACAGGCATTATACAACAGGTTCTTTTCAATATCATTATAATGTTAAATTTTAATATTATCTAGTCATGATGCCTAAAATAATTCAGTGATTTATCTGTATCCCTGAAATGTGGTCTATTAACAAAATTAGTGTCTCTAAGTATGACAGGAAAACAGGGCTGAGCATAAACCAAAATGAGAAATATAACTGGGATGAGTTGTTGTTTAGAGTAAAATGACTCTTTAGGGGGAAAGTAATTAATAAAAAGTCTCGATCACTTCTAACTTTATGGGCAGTGACATTAAGGAGTTGTCATCAAAGATATAATTTTATGGGTCAATAAATGACATATGAGAAGAGTCCTATTTGGAAAGGCAATTTCATAACGGTATAGATTTCATTTCCATTCTGTTAAATCCAATAATATAACCAGAAATATATTTAGGTATGGGACAACTGATGATTATTACCCCAATCTTCTGCCCATGGTCATGTCCCAGATGATAACAGGCTAAAGATCTCACAACTATTGGAATTGGGAGGGTGATGGAGGGAAGAGGTGGGATGTGGATTAGAAGGCACTGCTGATTGGAGAAATTGCAGAAAACCTACCAGGAAACAGGGAAATCATGTGTGGATCCTTGCCTCCTCAGTATTCATCTGAGTCAATTGTCCTTGGATAGGCTAATAAAATTAGTGCCAACTCACTGGGAACTACTAAAATTTGTTTCAGCTGACTAGAAATTCTAACTACTCCCAGGACCAAAATTGTCTTCACTGCCACTGAAGCCACACTGGGTCACTACCACCGGGGGTTACTAAAATACAACCGGGACAAAGACAGATTTGGATTGTTCTCCATTCTTCTCCTGCTCAACTTCCAGCAAGCTGCCTGCATGGACTCATGCAAGTTAATTAAATAACCCTCAGGAATTGGAACCCACATTTTTAACCACACTTTTTGCCTTATGACTGTTTTATTTATTTATTTTATTGATGTCCTCTCCTAGGCAAACACCTATAATTCTGGATAAACAAAGGGTGAGGTCATTCAATATTTTCAGTCAATAGGAGAAAGAACAAAACAGTGAATGCAAAAAACTTTCTCTCATCCCATCTCACTCCTCTGAGAAAAAGGTAGCATTTACACGTAGAACATAAAATGTGGTTTCTCCAAGGGTTTCACTGACTACTGCGTAATAATGGCAGTCAGTGGTTATTGAATCTAATTCAGGTTTGGTGACCATACAAGACCTCGGTTGGGAGGTAAGAAGGTTTAACACTAAATAATGTCAGCAGAACAATACATAGGATTGCACATTTCAAATTACTAAATTGAGATCATGGTTTCAACTTAAAATGGCTCTAAGACTTTCTTTTCCTTTAGAATCACCATATAATCATGGATGCTCCCTGAGCTTTTAGGCCAAGAGCAAGGAAAAAATAATTCCCATGTGTAAATATTTTGTAATATTCCCCCAGCAATGCTTACTCAAAGCCCTGATCAAATGTTACATATAAATCCATTTTATATAAAAAACTTTTGAAAGCATCATGTATAATTCTGTATCCATTGAATCCCTATTACAGGTATATCATTAAGCAATGCACTAAGGAAATGAGGATGAAAAAACAATGAAGTCATTGACATACAAGAATGTTGTTGTTTTTCAGAATTAAAATGATAAGGTCCTCACTTGTATAAACAGATATGTATATATCTGTATCTTTACTTATATATCTATATACATTTGTGTATGTATCTATTTATATCTACATCTGCATATTTACATAGATAATATGCACATACAAGTAGGTCTAGATATCTATGTTCTCAGTTAAATAGTGGCGATAACTGGGTGGATGAATATAAATATTTTTAAGTATTCTTTGAAATATTCTATGAAAAGCATAGTATTTAAAAGCACTGATTACAGAAACAGAGAGTCTGGATTTGAACCCTAACTCCACAGTTGAATGAAATCACTCAACTTATTTCATTTCTCCATGGCTCAGTTCACTCATGTGCATATTAAGGATAATAACAGGGACTATTTCATAAGGCAGTTGTGAAGACTTCAAGAATAATTTAAGATCTGAAAGGAGTATCTAGCACATATGAAACATATTAAAGTCTATATGTGTAATTCTTTTATTTCATCTAAATTGTTATAGTTTTTCTTTGCAAAAATAAAACTAGTCTATCATTTTTTAAGATTAAGGATTATAGATTTGGTTCACAGAAGAATGAAGTAATGCAACTTCTTTGCAGTGCTATTCTCTCTCTGTTTCTATTGCTCAAATTTGCAAGGAACACTTCCTCAAACTGTGGTTGCTCACATAACACCATCTTCCAAACTGGCTATGATAATAATTAAATCAATCAGCTACTCTTTTAGCTGACTTGTTGTTGAATTCAAATGTCATTTTACATAGGAATTTAATTTAATTTTTCCACTTATTTATCTAGCTGAAGTTATTTTGACATTGCCTAAATTACAAGTAAGACAATTATATAACTAAAAAGACTAGAGTGAAGACAAACTGCATCTGGATAAGAAGATAACAGCAACTCAGAAGATGTGTTTCCCTTAACAATTTAACAATAAAATATTATTTTGGACAGGGAAGACACAAGTTATTCCACTTTGAATGCTTTTTTACAAAGAGGAATAAAATAAGGTGGAAAAGAACAAGCATAAAAATTTAGAAGTTTCCTTTTTGGTTTTATATTCGTAAAATTAGACTTCTCTTTTACTTACTTTAATATTGGTTGCTATTATAAGTACATATGCTACAAGAAAAAGAATATGAATTTAAAAATTTAGAGAGATTTAAGTATAGTTATTTTACATTGATGTATTTCTCAATGTTGTTATATGTATACCTGTATAGTCAATCAAGTGAAATCCATAAAACTACACTACAAATGTAGATACTGTTAATTAGAAAGTCATATACAAATGTAATTCTGTATCCACTGAATCCCTATTACAGGTATATCATTAAGCAATGCACTAAGGAAATGAGGATAAAAAACAATGAAGTCCTTGACATACAAGAATGTTGTTGTTTTTCAGAATAAAAATGATAAGGTCCTCACTTGTGTAAATGTGTTTCAACAACATAATCTTACACACTCCAGGTAGGAGCATTTTACCTTAAATACCCTGTCCATAAAATAAACACCAGAATATATTCTCCTCTCTATCTCAGAATAAATGTAATGTTCCATGTGAAATTGTGTTTATTCAACAAAAGGAGAGAGAATATATAATGTACACTATATTCATCAGCTAAGTGTACTCCACTGAAGGAAGGAGTAACCCCTCATCTTCATTTGCCAAGAAAAGTTACAGTGTCAAATTTTCCTTCCTCCCATTATATTCACTAATAAATATGGTTATTTTATACACCTCATTCATTTTTCTGAGAGAAAAACATTTTGTGTTTTTGCAATTCAAACTACTACAAAAAGTAGTGCAAAGATTCTAACCCACAGCTTCATTATGTAATAAAAGAATAACAGAAGTCAATTAAATTAAATGACAGTTTTGCCTGAAGATTAAATGAGTTCCTGACATTAATCTTTATTACTGTGGCTGATGGTAAATTATCAATTCCAAGGACTCTTTTTATTGGACATAATTATTCAGATTTACCAGGTGTCTCTAAAGAGGATGTTATCAAATAACATGTTCAACTTTGGTGTTGTAAATAATTGGGACAGGATGGTTTTCAGCCAAGGTAGTATAAAAAATAAATAGAGCACACAGGAATATCTGACAAGGTAATATGTCCATAAAATCTATCAACTTCCCTGAGTCACTGAAAAATTTCCATTGTCAGCATGATATTCTCTACTATGTCTATATATGGATATAATATTACTTTAAAAATGAATAGTTTGAAACACATGTCTAAGGTATACTTCCTTAATAGTAGAATTAGAGCTAATGGAATTGAAATATTTTTAATTAAATGGTGTTAAAATGCACAACTCCATAGAAAGTGTGTAGAAAAAAGTAAATGATTTTCCTCTCCTCTTCATCATAAAAGTGGATTTCAACTTTTTAGAAAATTCATCATTCAAAAAAAGTTGAAAACAGTTCCAATAACAACATGCTCTCTCATTCATACCCCTCTCCTACAGCATAAGAAAGATTGGACCTGACTTTTTGCTTGCATCTATAGATATATCATGATCTTTAAAATGAAACATGAACAAACACATGCAATGTGAAAATTTGTTGCGAATGAGAACAAACTGACCCAAGAAAGGTTAAAAGCCTGATTCAAGTAATCAAATAAAAATGAATTAATTTTGATGATAATTGTAATGAAGGGATATTACAAATAGTGTATGTCAAGACAGTTTTCTTGATCCTCAAATCAGTTGTAATGTGTTAACTCGCACAAACAAAAATATTCACAGTCATAAATAACTATTCAAGGTCTAGCTCAGGAACCCTTTGAGATTCTGTTTCTCCAGTAACTCTGACTCATCTCCAGTGAGCTGTAATTTTGCAGTCCTCTGAATTCCCAAAACACTTTTCATCTTCCCTATTCACTTGTAAATTAATCATGGATGTCAGAATGGCATTTATTTCCATCATGCCATACTAATTTAGTCTGCCTCCGTGTTGTGTTTAACTACTAGATGTTAGACTTCTGGATGACACTGAGTTCTATCTTGCCTTTGCTGTGAGGGAGCCCCACACCATCCATTTGCTTACCCATGATAGCTCGCTACCTCGTCATTGTGCATGCACACTAACTCTTTTCTGTTTTTCTTCAAAAGAATAGCATAGAGTACCATTTGTAACTACTGCCTCACTAATCTAATAAATACTAATTGATCTTAATCTCAATTTCTTCAGAGAAAAATGAATCTGCTGAGTGTATCTGTGTGAAAATTGTTACTTGCCCCATTTTTAAAGATAATTTGCTCATGACAATTTACTATATTTCCATTTACCACCTCTTTTGATCTCCTATAAATTTGGGGGTAACAGTTCAGATATCACCTCCTGCTAGAAGCCTTCAGTCATCTCTACTTCCCTCCCCCAGCCTGTGCTAGATGCCTCTCAGAGATACTCCTATAGTTGCTGCGAATCTCATACAACATGTCATCTTGTATAGTTTCTTATCTGTGTTTCTGCTGTGCTGATTACTTTTCAGGCAAGCCTTTACTCCATTCTGTCCCTGGCATCACACACGGTATCTGGCACATCAGGAACTATGCACCTCCCCCTAAAATGTGATTAAGGATTTAATTTATTTATCCAACTGTCTAGCCTTGTGTCTATCTACCTCACCTAAGCACAATGCCTAGCTATCAAAATTTCATCAGATGCAAGCTAAATGGTCTCTTGTAACAATTTTTAAGTATTTCCTGATGTTTAGTGCAATAACTAACACATTGTTAACACATTGTGAGGTCCCAACTACAACCCATTTTGAATTAATGACTATTGGAGGAAGTCCAGTAAATAATAGTATGAAAAATAACACGAAAGATTAAAGCAAGGTTGAAATATAAACAAGGGTACCAAGGATGCTGAGTCCTGAAGGAGGGGCTTATTTTGTGAGTAAATGTCTACTCATACCAGATACAGTTATGTAGATTCACCCACAGAATCACAGGGCTGCTAACCCAGGGAAGTCTCCTCCTGTGTGTGTGTGAGGGTACATGGTGGAGGTAAGGGCTGTCCTGGAAGGAGCTAAAAAGTTTTGTTCTCATCAGGCTGACTGGTTCTATAGAGAGGAAAGGAGGAAGGTAGGGTGAAACTGACCAAGTTTTTCGCCCAAAGTTATCATCAGGCCTGTTTTCCCACCTCCTCTGATTCAGAGTGAGTGACAGGGTGAGGAGAGACCATACTGAATGTTTTGCATATTAAAAGAGATGGCAGGAACAGGGAAGAGATAACTTTTAGGCATATTGAGAGGGCACAACAAATTAACAAATGCATTTTTATCAGATTCCTGTGTCAAGAGGAAGAATATTTATGTAGACAGCCATGGAATTTCTCATCATATTTTTTCCTTTTTAAGTAAGTGAACAGTGGCAGCTGAAAACAGTCACAAACAAAAAACAAGTTCATACCTGACTCCAGCAAATTATCAGACAGTGGGCAAGCAATATAACCAGGAGTCATATTTCAAATCTAATGGACAGTGGTTGATATGTCAAACCGGTAAGGCAGACTGTTAAATTTAAAGGCATTGAACATTTTTCAGATGTAACTCAGCTTATAAACTATTGGTTCATTTCCATTCAGTCTCTTCATTCCTTATACTCCGCTTATATTCAGAAAAGAGTGCTGCACTCTTTTCTGCTTCTATGATTACCTTATTTTGTCTTCCCATCTAGTCCCAGATCAGTGTTTTTTTTTTATTGAGATACAATTGACATGCAACATTATAATAGTTTCAGATGTACAATATAATGGTCTGATACTTATCTACACTGTGAAATGATCACAATAAGTCTAGTTTCCACATCAACATATGTTATACAATACACAATATTATTGAATACAGTCACCACATTGTACCTTACATCCCAGTGATTTATTTTATGATAGAAATTTGTAACTCATGACCCCTGTCTCCCATTTCATTCAACCCAACCCTACTCCCTTCTGGTAACCCCTAATCTGTTTTCTACATCTATGGGTTTTGTTTTGTTCATGTGTTTGTTTATTAGATTCCACATATAAGTGAAATCATATAGTGTTCATCTTTCTCTGACTTATTTTACTTAGCGTAATATCCTCAAGGTCTATCCATGCTGTCACAAATGGAAAGATTTCATTCTTTTTATGGATGAGTAGTATTCCATTGTATATATACCATATCTTCTTTATCCATTCATCCATTTGATGTGCACTTTGGTTATTTCCATATCTTGGCTATTGTGAAATGTTCCAATGAAGATAGGGGTGTATATATCTTTTCAAATTAGAGGTTCCATTTTCTTCAATGAATACCCAGAAGTGGAATTGCTGGATCACATGATAAAGCTATTTTTCATCTTTTGAAGAACCTTGATACTGTTTTCTATAGTGAATGTACCAATTTACATGCATGATGGTTCCCTTTTCTCCACATATTTGCAAACAATTGTTATATCAAATCTTTTTGATAATAGCCATTCTGACAGGAGTGAGATGATATCTCTTTGTGACTTTTATATGCACCCCTCTGATGACTGGTTATATGAGCATATTTTGATGAACCTGTTGGTCAGATATATGTCTTCTTTGGAAAAATGCCTCTTCAGATCCTCTGCCAATTTTTTAATCTGATTGTTTTTTTTGTTTTGTTTTGTTATTGAGTTATAAGGCTTCTTTACATAGTTTGTATTTCAAATCTTCATTGGATAAGTGGTTTACAAATATCTTCATCCATTGAATAGTCTATGTTTTTATTTTGTTGATGGTTCCTTTTGCTGTGCAGAGCTCTTTTACTTGATGTCATCCCTTTTGTTTATTTTTTCTTTTGTTGCCATTGTCTTTGGAGATAGTGTAAAAAATTATATATCAACAAGAATAATACCATGGAGCTTACCTCCTGTGTTTTCTTCTAGAAGTCCTAGAACTTCTGATCTTATATTCAATTCTTTAATCCATTTTGAGTTAATTTTTGTATATAGTATAACAGTGGTCCAGTTTCATTCTTTTGCATGTAGCTGTCCAGTTTTCCCACTACCGTCTATTGAAGAGACTACTTTCCCCATTGCATATTCTTGACTCCTTTATTGTAAATTAATTAAGCACTCATGTGTGGATTTATCTGGGCTCTGTATTCTGTTCCACTGATTTATGCATCTGTTTTATGCCAATATCATACTGTTCTGATTACTATAGTTTTATAATATAGTTGAGGCCCTGTTTCCTTACTGATTTTCTGTCAGAATGATCTATCCATTGATATAGGGGTGAGGGGTACTATAGTCACCTAGAATTGTTATATTACTTTCAATTTCTCCCTTTGTGTCTTAATATTTGCCTATATATTTAGGTTCTCTTATATTGGATATGAGTAGTATTTATAAATGTTGAATGTTCTTGCTGGATTGACCCCTTTGTCATTATATAATTCCCATCTTTCATTACAATCTTTTAAGTCCATTTTGCCTGATATAAATATAGTTATCCCAGCTTTCTTTTTATTTTTATGGAAAAGATTTTCCATCCCTTCACTTTTAATTTGCATGTGTCTTTACATGTGAGGTGAATCTCTTGTAGGTAGTGCATAGATGAGTCTTATTTTTTTTTATTCAGCCTCTGGTGTCTTTTGATTAGAGAATTTAGTCCATTTACATTTAAAGTAATTATTGATAGATATGTATTTATTGCCATTTTATTAATTGTTTTCTGGCTGTTTTTTACTTCCTCTCTCTTCCTTTCTTCTCTTGTTTTATTACCTTGTTGTTTGATACCTTTCTTCAGTGTTATGTTTAGATTCTATTATCACTTATCTTTCATGTATCTACTATAGGTTTTTGCTTTGTGGTTACCATAAGGCTTATATATATATCAACCTAGATAGATAGATAGATAGATAGATAGATAGATAGATAGATAGATAGATAGATAGATAGATAGATAGAGATAAACCAGTCTATTTTAAGTTGTTAGCAAGTTAAGTTTGAACACATTTAAAACTACATTTTTAGTCTTCCCCCATGTTTTGTTTTTGATGTCACATTTTATATCTTTTAATTTTGTGTTATCCCTTAACTAATAATTGTATTTATGATCATTTTCACTTTTGTCTTTTAACCTCTATCTTAGCTTTATAAGTGATTAGTCCAATATCTTTGCTACATATTTAACTTTGCCAGTGTGATTTTTATTTTTGTTTTCTTGTTACTAATTAGTCCCTTTTCTTTTCAGCTTAAAGAAGTCCCCTTGGTATTCTTGAAGACTGGTTTAGTAGTGATGAACTCCTTTAGATTTTGCTTGTTAGGAAAACTCTTTATGCTTCCTTCTATTCTAAATGATAACCTGGCTTGGCAGAGTATTCTTAGAAGTGTTTATTTTCAGCATTTCGATTACATCATGGCACTCCCTTCTGGCCAGCAAGTTCCTTTCTGCTGAAAATTTTGTTGACAGTTTTATGGGGGTTTCTTTGTACATAGCAAGCTGTTCTCTCTTGCTGGAATTCATATGTTTCTCTTTAAATTTAACTTTTGACATAGTAATTATAATATGTCTTCATGTGGGCTCATCTTATTTGGAACTCTCCAGGCTTGGATATCTTCACAGGTTAGGGAAGTTTTCAGCCATTATTTCTTCAAATAAGGTTTCTGTTCCTTTCTCTCTTCTCCTTCTGGGACCCCTGTTATGTGAATGTTTTCCCGTTTTATGCCATCCTATAGTTCACTAACTTATCTTCACTTTTTTTTTCTCTTTTTGCTACTCTGACTGAGTTCCACTGCCCAGTCTTCCAGGTCATATCCATAATTCAGCTTCATTTAGTCTGTTGTTGAAGACTCTGGTGTGTATATTTCAGTTAAGTTACTGTATTCTTCAGCTCTATGACTTCTGTTTGGTTCTTTCTTATATTTTCTATCTCCTTGTTAAAGTGCTCAGTGTGTTCATCCATTCTTCTGAGATTGGTGGGCATCTTTATCATAACTACTTTGAACTCTATCAAGTAAATTACTTATCTCTAGTTCATTAATGTTTCCCCTATCCCCTGAGGTTTTATCTTGTTCTTTCATATGGAATATATTCCTCTGTTTCTTCAGTATCCTTGAGTCTCTGCTTTTGCTTCTTTGTATCAGGTGATACAATTCTCTCTCCCAGTCTTGAAGAAGTGCTCACAGGAGGACAGGGGTATGTTTCACTCAGCTGTCTGTCCAGTAGTAGCCTGCCAAGAACTCTTTCCAATGGCTTCAGTCCCATGAGATTTAGGAACACAAGCCTACCAGAGCCAGGTGTTCAAGGGCTGTCTCCTGTGTTGAATGTGTGAAGCCACTGGCTTTGGTAGGGCCAAGCTGGGCTGGGGCAGACCTGCTCACCTGGTTTAGCATGGCAGGGACCCACAGGTGAGCACAGGAGTTGGGCAGTGGAACTAGCAAGACAGAGGAAAGTACAAAATTGGTGCCTCCAGTGTCTTAGCCAACAGAGTTTCAATAGACTCTGGCCCCTCCAGCAAAGGTTTTAAGATTAGCTGATGAATCTTTTTCACATACCCTCGAGGAGATTTATAAACTGCTGCTTTTGTGCTGGGTCTTGGTGCAAGTGAGTCTGTGCATAAGCTCCTTAAGAGCAGAGTCTCAGTTTCTTACAGCTCTTTGTGTATTTAAATAATTTTTTTGTATTTACTCCATATATTTAAATAAATATTTAATCCTTTAATACTCTGTGTATTTAAATAAATATTTAATCCTGGATTTAAACCCCATTGGTTTTCAAAGCCAGATGTTTTGGGAGTTTGTCTCTTTAGTGCAGGTCCCAAGAGTTGGGATGCCTGGCATGGGGCTTGAACCCCTCACTTCTTGGGGACATGCTTTGTATTTGTGAGATCTCTTGGTGGGTTGCTGTGCCTGTAATAGTATTGTTAGTGAGACTTTGTCTCTGCCTCTCCTTCCCATCTTGATGTGGCTTTTATATCCTTTGCTGTGGAGGAGCTGTTCAGCTAGTTATCAGTTCTTTTTAAGAGAGTTGCTCTACATATAGCTGTAGATTAGGTGTATGTTGGGAGGAGGTGAATTCAGGGTTTACCTATGCTGCCATTTTGAACTGCCTTCCCCAGTAATATTTTGACCTTCAATATTTTTTTTGTAAATATACGATACTACCAAGTCTCCCACTTTTCTAAACCCCTATTTTACCTTGAGGCAGATGTGCATATGCACATGTAATACATTTTGGACTAATGTTTTTTGATAGCATTTTTTCTTGAGCTTAGTAACCTTATATTGCTCTATTTCACAGGAAGCAGAATATTTTATGAGTTCAATGTAATTTTGTATTCCAAAGTAGTAACTGAAATTGTGAATTTGTTCCATTTGCTTACAAATAAGCAATTTATGACTTGAATGAACTCTTCCAGTGATTACAGTCTTCAGCAGGAAGCAATGGTATTTAATATTTAAAAAAATAAACATACTTGTAAATTTAGGGAGTCATATAATAAATAACATGAGAGTATTCAGGTCACAAAGGGACAAAATAAGTTTGCATCACACAGAATCATTTCTATAGAGGAATAATGGACCAGTGGTGGTGATATTACATATTGCAAATGGCAAGGTCCTACCTTAACCACATAACTCCCTGAAATAAGAAGTGCACATTCTACCTGATTAATTGGAGGTCTCAAGTATATGATGACAGGGTAGGTAAATGTGCTTTGAGTTGTCTGTAGGAAAACCACTATTTACACACATCTTAATGTTCAAATAGAAAATAACTCATCTGATTTCTGAGCATAGTAACCAGTCCTGTTTTTATGTTCTGATCATTAGGAAACATGATTTTGCTGAACTATAGCATAAAGAAATTTGTATCTTGATGCAAGAGCTTAAAGAGAAACTTCAAATACTTCAACTTACCTGTACTTTTTAACTACTGTTTTTTCTTATTATAAGTAACACATTTAGCCTGTAAATATGAATTTAAAATAATGTATTTTAAGTAAAAAATGTTCCTGTTAATTTAAAATATGTTAATTATTTTTAAAGTCATTGTGACTACAAACTGCTGTTGCCTTAAATTGTATAAAGTAGTTAAAATTGCTTCAAAATATACCTTAACATTTTTAGTAATTTAAATTTAGTCCAGGATTTTGAAAACCTCTACTAACTATTTTGTAAATTATCAAAGAGGTATAATGATCAAAATAAATTTTATAAAAGAATCTCCATTGACTAGACAATGTTAAATGAATTACAATAGATGTTATTTTTGTTGGCCCCAAATTAATATAGATAAAATATAGTTAATACATTGACAATCACAAAAATTATGTAATTTATATATTTTTGAGTTACTTGTAACATGGGGCTATGCCATCAAATGTGTAATAATTCAGTATATGGAAGGAATTTACATGTATGAATTAATTAAATTTCTTTTCCACCAGTCTGAGTGTTTCAAATGTTTTATTTAAATGTATTTAACACCATAAAAATAGCTCAAAAACTTTTTTTCCTTCATGCTATGATTCTGAAGCAATGATTTTTTAAAATTTAGATATCATTCAGATTATTTAATTGCAAGATAACACTACACTCCTCATCTATCTGAAACATAATTATCAAACCACTCTGTCACTACTTCCTATTTAAATCATGGCCATTTAAAACCTAGGAATACCTTAAAATTAAACTCAACCTGCAGGTGTTAACATGGATGGTTTTATTGTCCTTATAGCAATGAAACATAGGCAATCCAGGGCCCTGTGCTTGTCTCAAATCTGTATATTGTTTTGCCCAACACTTAGTTCATAAGACTTTCTTCCTAACAGAATATTAAATGAGATTTTCTCAAGTTTAGCTCCCTTCTGACATAACATCCATTGTATTTATGGGATGGTGGAGTGAGAAGAATATTATCAGGAGAGACTGGATAAAACTACTTTCTATACACTTTCATTGTGTCTTAGGAGACATTCTCGCATTTTATTCTTGTCAGCTTTTTGGCATCTTAAAATTTCAGCATTAGCTCAAAAGCAGGCAGAACTCTGCTGTGTGGGTTCCTCTTGCTAGTCCAGAAGAGTTTTATTTAACCTTCCAATCATATCTCCCTCTATACGTCCTCAAATTTTATTACAACAAAATTGACATTCATACCTTTTTGAGTATATCCTGGGGAACTATTCACACTTGCCTTTGTGGTTTTTATCATGCCATTCTTCTAGCCAGATATAAATTCTCTATATTTTTCCTATCATCTCCTTTTCTAATAAAGGAAAAACTCAGTAATATCACCTAGGCCATTAGCATCTTTGGTGAGCTCATTTCTTCTTTCATTTACACTTAGAATAGGTCTTATGGGTGTCTCACCCTTAGTACATGCTACATGTGCACTGAGCATGTAGTATTTTATGTGGATCATGCTTTTTGCTTTGTTAAATGCACATATTCTGTTTTTTTTTCAACTCTTATCTTGAGAGAAGGATCCATGTCTCTCAAAATGTGTGGTCATAGGGCTTAAACACTCTGCCCATCAGTAAGTAGTCAGTGAAAGTATCTTAATATTAAAAATAAATGGTAGTAATGAATGCAGACAGTCCTCTGTACTTAATTATTAAACATAAATTAGTCTCTGAAAATATCCAGTGAATATTTCTCTCTCCTTGAGGATATGTAAATGAACACCGAATTTAGATAATGTGTACATTAAGGTAAACATTAAACTTTTTTTGTAAATTAGTATTTATCAACATGGTCTTTAATCTCAAAATTCACTTCTTTTTCTAAATAAGACCCATTTCTGGATGCTGTTTATCTCCTTAAGTTGTTTCTATCGTATATTCCAAGTCTTCTCCAGTCCTGCCTGATGGACATACCAGTGAAGTTGTGAGTTGTATGTGCTGGTGAAACTGTGAGTTATACAATAGTAGTGAAGTGAGAATTTCTACTTTCAAGTTTCTCACGTGTAGTAGAAGATCAAATAAATAGCAATAATTAATAAATAATGCAACAAGTGAATAATGAAATAATGAGCTGTAAGAGCATGGGACAGGTAATTCCTGAGTATTGTCAAAGCCTATTAGGGGACTACCTTGTAAGATGTGGCCATGATATAAAAGTCTGAACACCCTAATACACATAGGCAACATTTATTGAACACTTATGTGCTTAGCACTATTCTGAATGTTTTACATTGATTATATTATGAAGATGTAAAGGACAATTAAACACAGCTGGTAGGAGGCAGAGTCAGGACTTCAACTGAGACAATGTAACTCCTGAGAACATTCTCTTAATTATTATACTATAGTTGAATAATTAATAAGAATGCCAATGAAATTTTAATGTTTCTCCCAAATACTTTGATGCCCAATAGTCACACACATCAAATAAAAAATATGGAAACTCCTTTTTTTCAAAACCTTTATTATTTTGCCTCTTGCCTTTCTGTAGTAAAGAGCTTATCAGTTAGACAATGCAACACTAGGTGAGAAGTATGTGGGTCCTTTTTATACAATGCTCATCAGGAGCTATCTAAACCAAGAAAGGGCTGAGAGTAAAACCATATAATACAGACTGAAGGACTGTGTGCAAAACAGAGACACATGAAAGAACAAGGAAAGTGAATATCATTTAGACACAGGTCACAAGGTGTGAAGGTAGCACAAAAATGAATAAAGGTGAAGGCCTTAACCTCACAGTCAGAGACCCTCTTACTAAGTAATTATTATAGTAGAGTGGGTAAGAATAGTTGTAAGCATACCTAGTAATGTGGGAGTGAAGTGGTGAGGTCTAAGGCAATGGCAGGCAGAAGATGATAAATGAAATACCTAAGAATAAGGATAATGGATCAATGAGTGTTGAAGACTTCCTAAAACTGAAAGATAAGTAAGGAGGTCATGGAAGATAAATGGTTTGGTCAAGTGGATAGATTTTAAGCCTTACAATACATGAAGAAAACGAAATAAGACTTGGTCAGGGAGGAGTTTGGATTCAGACTTTCAGCAAATGCTTGCAAATTATCTAATATGTTTAAGTAATTATGTATGACTTTATAGATTTTTAGTGATTAACCAAAGAAATACTATTCCTTACTCATGAAAATGACAGTCAACTTTGAGAGATCAAAAGAAAGTTTAGAGACAGATATAATTAGAACTTAGGGTAAACGTAAGAGAGTTTAATGAGAAAGTGTAAAGCTGAGGGCAGAGTATTTAAACCTATGATTAGAAATGATATATCTGAAGAATGATATTTGCTCAGAGTCCTGAAAGTTGAAAAATCAGTCAAATCAACTGTTATGTCAAGAGCTTTCCAGTTATGTGGAATGAAAACCAGAAATACAAAAACCTCAAGTAGGTGAAAGAAAGACTTTTTTATCTTTGTTCAGCAATGTTTTATTTTTCAGGATAGAGGACATCAGTGTATTTGTTTGTGTATTAAATAATTTTTTCCACTTTATCTCCTCTTTCCCTACCTGCTAACATAAGATATTAGTAGTACTTGATCTTATATCTGAGTATTTTAAGTGCAGCATATCAAAGAAGAATTTAAGATAAAAGAAGACTGGTTATCACCAAACTGGACAAATAGAGTATATTTTAATTTGGGGGAAACAGCTTGCATATTTTCATTGTATTTGGGATAGTTGTATCACACTGTACAGAAGCATGATTTTGGTATTGTCTATATTTGTAAGTGGGATTAGAAGAGGTTACAAATAATGGTTACAAATGCCAGGTTGCTAAGGAGTGGATGGTATTGGTTTTGTTCTGCGTCAACATTGATAAACTTGGCCTGCATTTTTCAGAAGGCCCCTCCCTCGGTGATTCTAGATTGAAGTCAGAAGTGGAGCAAGCCCATCATGTACTGAAGATTGATGGAGGTTGCCTGACGCTGTTCCAGCTTTAGCATATTGTTCCTGATCGAGTGGCTAACCTTGTTGGTGTGTAACAGCTGAGTCTGTACTTCTTATACCTCCTAAATTATTTCCATCAGCTCTTCAGATTTCCAGGACAGGTATAATGCCATGGTGAAGTGTCTGTTCTCCTGCAGATCACCTACTTCATCAGTGTTGTATGTGGGGAAAGAGGTCTGTTCCAGTTTTTCTCCCTGAGGTCCAGCTTCCCCTCAGTACTAGTTCTGTTGATTAACAGCGACTTCAGCAGACACCGATGTAAAAGCAATAGTATTATATAGACTGCTTCAATAACTTAAACAGTTTTGTAAGGTATAATCCTCATACCAAATCTATTGTTGAATATCCTTATTAGTGCTTCTATTTCTCTGATTTACCCCTGTCTGATAAAGATAATACTTCATTCTCTTCTAGATTTTGAGAATTTGTGTAAAATTATCGTTTCTTCCTTAAATGATTGATATAATTTACCAGTGATGCCATCTAAATACTGGAGTATTTTTTGTGTAAAAGTTTTTTATTACAAATTCAATTTATTTAATAAGCACAGAGCTAGTATATTTTGTATTTCTTTATAACTTGTGTTTTCCAAGGAATTTACCCATTTATGTTATGAAATTTATTGAAATATAGGTGTTCATATTTCCTTATTATCTCTTCAGTATCTGTAGGATATGAAAATATATCTTCTGTTATATTCCTGTTATTGGTAACTTTTGTTTTCTTTATTTTCTTTCTAATCAAGCTTGTTAGGAGTTTAATAATTTTACTAATGTCTTCAATTACCAACTTTAGTCTTTGTTATTTTTCTCTATTTTCTATTGGTATTTGGGCTAATTAATTTCTGCTTTTGATTTAATTGTCTTGTGAGGTTTTTTTTTTGTTCTTAATTGACTTCAAAAAATTTCAGAATTTCCATTATGCTTGAGTAGTTATCCCCAAGAATACATTGATATTTTCATGGCTGTAAATAAAAAAATCATGCCTAGTTGGTGGGAAGGAGACCCTTTCATTTAAAAAATGTTCTATATTGTTTTTCCCTGGGTTTACAGTTCTCTAACCCATATTACATAATACTATATACATATATTCTAGAAAAAATTATAGAACTATTGTTAACTTCCTTAGGAGTTGGCATGTCACTGAAATTTTAGGTGATGCATGCTGAAAAAACTGAATGCACAGTCAAGCTACCTCTAAGCAACTTTCAAAGAAATTCAGATACATGTGTATATGTATATGTGCATACAAATTAACTCTGGAACAATGCTAACACACTTTTACAAGGTGAAGGGTAAATGAGTACTAGTTGTATTACCTTTTATTTTCATACTTTCTTAAATTTACTTAATAAAACACTGGGAAAAGGCATTATGAAAAATAAATCTAAGAATTCAACATTATTCCTAATAATTACTAATATATCCCACTGTGTAGCATAATGTCTGAAACACATCAGGTGCTCAGTAAATACTTCATGAACAAAAATAATACTGAATTCATCAAATAGTATTCTGGGAGAGTAGATATTTAATCAGGAAGATCAATTAAAATAAAAAGTATGCAATAATAAAGCTATGTCTTAAAAATATAAGCATATTTTACAATATGAAATTTTGATTATCACAAATTTTATCATTATAATAGCACTTCTTTTATTTTCATAATATCATTTAGTCTCTACTAAAATCACCTACATATTTAGATTCAACCCTTACACTTGAAGAAACCAAGGTGCAAATGAAATTAAATAACTTGTGTAAATACCATGTAACAAGTGAATGGCAAATCTAAGATCTAAACCAAACAGTTTTTACTCTGTCACTCTTGTCCTTTCTGTCACGTCATGCTGCTTCTGTTTAATGTCTGTGGTGTTTTTTAGGAAACGAGGCAAATATAGTTCTCAAACAATGTTTGACCTGAGACTTACAGAAAAAATACATTCTTATTCACTCTTGACAAGGGAAATGTGTTTAAGTATTTAAGATGCAAACCATTATTTATTTGTGGCTCCCATGATGCAATAGTCAGTGTCACCGGGTCTACAATTACTTTACCCATTTGCCTTATTTGACTGACAGTAATTGAGTTAGCTAAAGCTTAGAAATATTATATCACTGTGAGGGGGTCCTCTCCTCTAACTTTGCTGTAGTTTCCTCTTGCTGTACTAGATGATGGCAGTTAAGGGGATTTTGTTGATTTTATTCTTTTACATGTAATTTTTATTTTTAATCCATTGAGATTTAATTTATGGAAATTAAGAACATTTATTAGGATACTACTGTAAGTGGGCAATTGGCAATATAATGATTCATTTTAAATCAGGATTGAAAAATACTGATTCTTCCCAAATTCTTATATTTATATTGTATCACATAATATGGATAAAAGAACCAAAACTACAAGGAAAAACAATATAGAGCATCTTAAAAATGAAAGGGTCTCCTTCCCACCAAGTAAGCATGATTTGTTGATTTATTGCTATGAGAATATCAGTATATTATAGTTCAGATATTTTTTTCTTCTGTGGACATTTAGAAGACTGTATTTTATAGAACAATAAATAAATTCATTGTCCACTGGCACATTCATAATTAAATGGCAACTTCAGATAGAACATTTTTCATGTGTTACTTTCTGTTACTAGCTTTTTATATTTATCACTCTAAAAAGGGTAAGACCTGAACAATGTCTACTCAAAGTTAAAGGAGTCAGTCTCAGTCACAAGCTTTAGATAAACCAATCCCACTACTCAAGGATCATCTAAAGGACATATAGTAAACTGAAATATCAAGAAAAATGGAGTTATAACTATAGGTTTTAAAATGTGTATATATTTCTCCTGTCTCCCAAAGTTTTCCAAAATATGTATTATGGTAAGTGGAATAAAATGAGATAACTGGTAAAGAATGACAGTCTAGTGAATTAATGGTATCATAAATAAAACAATGGATGTATCATATTACTCCCACTTGTTAATGCATAGAAAATTTCTGTATAAATTTTCATATAATACAAAAATAGTTTATATGGTAAGAGAGCCCAGGTTTTCAGATAATTATGTCATTATTAGCTTGCACTGACTCCTAAACTAAATAAGGTCCCCATATTTAATTCCATACAATTTCAATTTATTACCAATCAATATACATTAACTATTTATTATTTTTTAAATGTCTATTTATGTCTTCTTAAACTAGCTACTTGTGGGTAAGACTGTGAATGAGTTATTTAGTTACATCCCAATGTTTATTACAGGGCTTAGCACAAAATGAAAAGTCAATAATGTTTGTTGGATGAACAAATGAGTAAATGAATGAAAAAAAAGGAATTTCACCAACAAAAAAAGAAAATTTTAGGGACAATCCCTAAAATTATGAATGCTTTTGTTTATGCCACAGTTCTTCCCATTTATAATAAATACACATATAATTTCCTCTTCATCTCATAAAAATGTTCATAAGTAACAGATCTATTAGCAACTGCACATCTTTGTATTGGCAGCTGGCAAAATACACTCCACTGTCTATGTTTGTATGTAAACTTTTATTGGAAAACAACTATGCCCATTTGTATACTTATTATCTACAATAGCTTTGAAGATACAACGGCATTGATGAGTGGCTGTGACAAAGTCTGCCCAGCCCTCAAAGACCGATGATTCATTATCTGGTCTTTCAAAAAATATTTTGCTGACCCTTGTACATGCTAGCTCAATGCTGGGATAACATTTAAATGCAAGAAATTCTAAATTTTGTCAAATTCTCTTAGGTTCTAAGATCTGTGAATCATTTATTATCACTAATAGGTCTTTCTGGAATCAATACTATTCCAAAATAACGTTCTTAACAAATTGTTCTGCATGTTAATTAATAAGGTTAATATCATAATTCTAAGCAACTTATTAAAAAGCATGAATCACTTGTAAGAAACTATCATTCTACCCTTGACTATGCCCTTATATTGAAATTTAGTTTGGAAAATAACAAAATTGAAAAATAACAATTACGTGCATAAAACGACATGAAAAATAATCCTACGTTAAAGTAGCATTGCCTACAGCCAGAAGAATACTACTTCTAATGCATTTACTTAATCAAATCATACGTAATTTAAAAAAGAAAGTTACATAACAAACAGCAACAGCGTCAGATAACCTCATAACTGAAGGGAGAAAGATAAAACGATCTATACTATGTATGCTGAGAGGCAAGAATGGGAAAAGTTACTGTAAATAATGGATAATTTTTCCCTTTGACATCATATTTGTACTCGCTATTGTGTTTTGGGCTTAGATAGTATTTTTCCTCTATGGATTGAAATATATCACTTTATTTTAGTGTTTCTTTAAAAGACAGTATGAAAGAAAATGAAATACAAGAAAAATTATTCTTTTAGTTGAGCTTGAAAAATGACCTATGTATTAATTATTGGGAGATCTCAACCACAAAAAAAAAAGTCACAGAATGTTAGAGTTGGAAATAAAAACTGATCTCACTTATAGAAAAAAAAAATTTTTTTAAGTGTTTCATGAAAACGCATTACTTATTAGTATAGTTAAACTGAGCTACTTCTGAAGTTTCCTATTTCAGTCTGGTGATCTTACAACAAACACCATTTGCTATTGTTCTCATTTTAGGAAATACACTTCATAGAGAAAAAGCATTTTACAACTTCCCAGTTATTTAGTCTTATCAATAAAGTAGAAGCAACATTTTTAGGTTTCTAATTTTAATAGGAGAATATGTATATTATTGACTTTATGCAAATTATAAAAATGCACTGAAGTCTACTCATATAAGCAAAAATAACACTATTTGACCTCTTTATTTCAATTTCCAAGTATGCTTTTCAATTGATTTGGCTCTGGGAGAGACATAACTTTTCAATACATCATTTCACCATCTATAAAACAGAAAAGTATCTTCACTCCCAAAGGAGAATATTAAAGAATGTGCAGTCATATCTTCTACAATACTATAAAAAATTCATCATTTCAGTACCTCTAAAGTTTTAATTCTTTAGGACACTGATACTAAATCTGTTAGATTAACTGAAACAAAGAATTAGGAATTGAAAAGAACAGATTATAAATATTTCATATTTTAAAAATAAGCATATTTGCGTCTGTCATTTGATAATTTTGTATCAAATATAGGGGACATTTACATTTTAAAATCACACTATTTTTGATGTACTACATATGTAAATATATGCATAAAAAATATAATGAAGGAAGAGAGGTAAAGGAAAAAAAGAAGCCAGAAATGAGATTAGAACAAAAAACAAGGTTTAGAGTAATGGATCATAAATTTAGTTATAAATTCAATAATCATCAAGGCAAAGAAGAAAACTGCTCAGTTACAAAATATATACTATTTATAAGCTAAAAATAAGTAGTTGCTGAGAAATATGTGTTCCCCCTGTGCATACCAGCGTTTCTTTCCTGTGAAAAACACTAGAGATGATATCCTCAATGGACACTGTTAAAATAAATAAAGCAAGAAGTCTCAAAAGGCTAATTCTTAATCTACCCCAAGCATAGGTAGTGTTTTAATGGAAGATGCCAAAGAGGTGGGCCAGATTCTAATCATTTTGACAATCTGCATTATTTACAGAGAGATTTTAGAATATCCAGGATAACTGGCATTTAATTCAGGAAATTGATACTTTCTCTTACTTGACATTTCATGGAGAATGGTAGTAAATTTGAGATTGCACCCTGACAGATTCCTGAGGTTCAGAAAATATCAGTTGTTAATAAATGTTATCACACATGCCTTAAAAGTGAGCTAAGCTGAAGAAAATTCTGGCATTCTTTTACACAACTGACCTGTTGAATAAGGGTCTATGCTTAATGGAAGTTCACATTTCTTCTCTAAGAAGTGACTAAATGAACTAGCCATAGGAAATTCTAAGATTACCTCAAAGAATTAATTTTAAATACCCATCTGTACTTAAAAGTTGTCTGTGTAAATCACAGTAGGAAAATTTCTTTTGAAAAAATAAAAATTTCCCCTAACTCAACAAGATTATCTGGTTAAAAATTCATGCCTAGTCACAGAACAAAATTGTTATGTAGCATTACAGCAATTAGCAGTTAAAAGTTGTAGTGCAGGGCAGAAGGTTGGGGAAGGGATAACTTTCAAAACCTTGCTTTAGAGAGTTGATTACTGGTAACCTTTCTGTGTTAATTTGCAAAAATTCTCTCACTGCTTCATTATTCCCTATATCCACATGCTTTGCAATATGACTTCACAAATCTTCTCATCAAAATATGGAATCTGTTCTCTCTATCCTTGCAACTTGGCTGGTCTTTTGATTTACTTTGATTAATAGAAGACAGCAAAAATTTCAGCTCCAGTTCTTAGCATAGGCCTGCAGAGGTCTTGTTCAGTTGTTTTCTCCCTTGGCACCCTACACTACCATGTGAGGAAGCCTGGATATGCGTGCTGCATGATGATAGAAGTATGACCCAGTTACTCTACTCTTGTTATTACAGAAGATCACTAGTCATACATCACACATGCAAATGAGGCATTTCTTGACAAGCATCCCCCAGCTACCTAAGAACTGCCCACTGACATATGAGAAAGCCCAGTCAACCTGGCCAAGAGCAGAAGAACCACACAACTGACCTATACTCTTAAAAGCAATAATGTTTGTTACCTTAATCTGCTGAGTGTTTGGGAGTACTTCATTATGCAGCAATGGCTAACTGATACGTGACTTTTCCAACAATGAAAAGGAAATGATATTTTCTGTTTTGAGAATTACAATTTTGAGTAATCTATAATATAAAGCCATGTTACTGTCAATTAGAAGATTGCTTCTCTATTCTTTTTTTTCCTCCTTATTTAAGATGGTATAGATTACATATGATATAAAATTGTTAAGGGAAAAAATAAGGAAGTTAAAACACATTCATTTTTTAATCAACTTGGATTATGGTAGAATTTTTGTAAAAACAATTTCCCCAGTTTCTTTCTACCCTTACTGCCATCCCTATATACTCACTTATTCTAGATCAATGACAACTCTTAATCAGATCATCAATTGGTATCACCTGTTTATAGACTATTAGTCTTTCAGGGCTGAGAACATGTTTCAATATTTTACCAATGCTTACATAATGTCATGTTCACTAGGAGAACTAACTAAATATTTGTTAAATATGTAAATTTAAGGTTTGTTAAATTTAAAATGTAAATATACTGGCCTTAACGACTGTCTTAGTATGTTCCATGTTATTCTGAGTAGGAATACATGTGAATTAAATATTCTCAATGCTAGCTGCAGTAACATATGAATCCTAAAAGCTCAGTAGTTAAACACATTACAAGTTTATTTCTCACTCCTTTGTGGTTAAAATGTGTGTCCCTGATTAACAGGCAGCTTCACTAAAGTTAGAGTTTCTCAAACCTGGCACCATAACATTGTTGCCCTAGATAATTCTTCACAATAGTGAACTGCCCTTGTAGGATGTAAACAGCATCTAAGGCCTCTTCCAATTAAATTCCAATAGCAGCTTCCTAGTTATGATCAAAAATATCTCCAGATTTTGTCAAAAGTCCCTTAGAGGGTAAAATCGACCCCAGTGGAGAACTACTGAAAATAAATGATTAGACAGGCCCAGGCTTCTTCCATCTTGTGGTTATAGTATCTTCATATCATTACTTCCAAGTTTTCCAAGCTTATATGTTAAAGGTGTAGAAGGAAAAGAACATGGAAAATCAAATATGAGAAAGTTTTATGGCCCATGCATGGAGATGGTGTCACATCCTTCCACTCACATTTCACTTAGACTCAGTCACATGAACGCACCCCATTGCAACAGAGACTGGGATTGTATAATAGTGTTGCTGGGATATATGTCATCTGCCAAGGACTATATTTTGCAGGAACTGCTATATCTAGATGAGGTATGTGACTAATTCTTTGAAAAGGAATGTGAGCATGAGTGATGGGTCATTTCCAGTATGAAACATTTGTGATGTGTATGTTCATAATTTTTTTTTTTACCCATCATTAGCTGGAATGAAGAGACCAAGGCCCTAGGGCTTGGAGGTAACATAGAATGTAAAGAGCCTGAAACACTGTGTGGAAAGCCATGTGTCTAATGCTGATGGTGGCCCATTACATGAAAGAGAAATGAAGCTATCGTGCTAATCCAGTGTGATTATCAGGATTGTTTGTGATAGAAGGTAGAAGTACCATTAAGCATGTGATACTTTATATTTATTGTAAGATTATTGCTCACCACTGACATTTTTCCTTGACCTTATCTCTCTTGTTGATGTTCCTGTGTTCATATATATGCTTTTCAATTAGTCTTCTCCCAAATAGTTTAATCAGAGTTAATATATAGATTTTATAATCTTTAGTTCCAGAATATCTTCATTTCACATGGAAATTTTATTTTACTGAAAAATAGAGCTTATTTATGTCACATCAATGTCTTCCAGCTTCCAGAGCTGTTAAAGGGAAATCCATTAACATGAGTTATTTGTTATTCTTGCATAGAAGTTAGGAATATTTTTTTCTTTACCCTTATATGTCAGGAAGTTTCCAATAATCTAACTTGGTAATCAGTAAGGCTTTTAATTATCTCAATAAACTTTTCCTCTGCTATATTTTAATTTTAACCTCTTTACCATCAGGGAATACATATTTTCCCAAATTAAATGTTCTGAATATATCCATTTCTCTCTTATTTCTTTAACTATTATAGCTTATTTTTATTTGTCTTCAGTTCTTCTTTGAAATATTTCTTGTACTTAATCATCTTGGATGCTGAAACCTTATTAAATTTGACCATTCTTTTTAATTCATCTACAAATTTTTAAAGGTTAAAGGTTTTTTAAAGGTGCTTAAAGGTTTTTTCTCCTTTCTTTCTCTTTCCTTGCTATTTTCCTTTCCTTTCATTCCTTTCCCTTCCCTTCCCTTTCTTAAATTTTCTCCTTCCTCCATTCCTCCCTCCCTCCCTCCCTCCCTCCCTCCCTCCCTCCCTCCCTCCCTCCCTTCCTTCCTTCCTTCCTTCCTTCCTTCCTTCCTTCCTTCCTTCCTTCCTTCCTTCCTTCCTTCCTTCCTTCCTTCCTTCCTTCCTTCCTTCCTTCCTTCCTTCCTTCCTTCCTCTCTCTCTTCCCTTCTCTTCTTTTTTGGCTTCATTTGAATATTTTTAAATATAATGCCTTTATTATTATTAAATAGCTTACCTATCTCATTCAGAACTTTATCTCACTGGGTTTGTTTTCTGATTCTCCAATCTAATCTGCTTTTCTCTGCTTTCTAGTCTGCCTAAATGTAATGATAATTTACTTTGCCAGCTCAATGCATCTGGTGGTTGGACATTCTAAAGGTTGGTTATTTGGATATGCTTAAGTGCATGTCATATATCTTAAACAGACTTGATAGTATTTAGAAAAACAAAATCTCTATTAATGAAACTAATAGTTACCAAGGTGGTATATGTTATGCTTTTGTAATGGTCCTCCTTACATTCATGTATCACAAAACAAGTTTGTGTTTATTGAACTAATACTGAAATTTAGGGATATTATGCAACTGAGTCATGGGAGAAGGACTGTATTTTAATGTGTGACCAGTATGACTGAAATGTTTTTAATAGTTAAATATTAAATAATAAAGTCATTAAGAAAAACAAAACAAAAATAATAGCAAAATTTTTTCAATGCATCATTTTAAAAGAATAAAACAGTAGCTGACAACATTAGAATAAACTCAAGTTTTGTGAGGATTATTATATCTTAAAACTTACATGCAAGGAAATAAATGAATGAGACAATACATTGTATGCTTTAAATTTAAAACTTCCTCACTAAAGGATTTTTTTAAAAAATATAACACAATGCTCACAAAATGAAAAACACCTTCCTTGGGCCTCACTGATTATATCAGAGAGAAATTTGGCCTACCTATTGTAAGGACCTTTCAATATTGAAAGGATACTTCTTTTTAAAACTTCCCCAGTATGCAGTAGAAAAATAAATTATTCAAATTCAATACAGAGACAGGTATGTGAAATATCTAAATGTTAAGGAACAAAATGTTCAGAGAACAAAAACCTCTCTCTCCAGAAACTGTTTTGCCTCTGACTTGAAAGTTGAGCGTGAAATATAATGACTGAAGAAGATATATAAAAGTTATATTGTTCAGTCCATAATGTTTTACAGATTTAAAAATATCAATATTGTAAAAGCTTCATTTTGCAGATTTAAATCACTGTCACATATTTGAAAATTCCTTTGTGTTAGAATTAAAAAAGAGTGACTGTGAATGGAAGCTTAATGTGTGCTGAGCAGACTCCATTATTGAGAACATAATTACCATATACAGTGTCTTGACCAGTTAATAATGCAAGAAAACTAAATGACAAGGTTGCAGTGAGAAGTGGTCTCAGTTTAATGACTGCATGCAAGAGGTTTCATAAATCTCTGCTAAAATAAAAGGCTAACTCCCGGAAGAAAGTGACACTACAGTGGGGAAGTGCTGGGAGAACTGATTATAAATGGATTGAACCAGAATATTCATACTGTCCTCTTTTAGTATTTTTCCCTTGAAATTTAGAGAGATATTCATTCATATATAGATATAGAAAAATATACATGCATATTTATACCATAGCATATATATATCCACATATACATATGTGTATGTATTAATGTTGTGATTTATTCCCTTTATATAAACACAATACTTGAATGACATTTGATGTGTTGTTGAAAAATTACCTTTTTTCATTTAATATATTCTTTAGAATGATGACAAGCATATGTATAATCCTTGCCCCTGAAATGAATATGTGCATTCAAATTCTAGGGAACTTTATGTCCATGAATTTATAGATGCAGATGTCTGGTAATTAAGGTGCTGTAATTGCCTTATAATTAACTTTCCATTTAATAATAGAGAAGATATTAACTTTTTGTCACAAATAGCACAGCAATTTTTTTATGGCTAATATATCTTTAGTTTTCCTGAATGGTCTTTTCTATCAGAATCCAGTGCAGGAAACAGAAACCACAATAGGCATTTTTTAAATGAAGAAATTGCATGCAGGAAAGGAAATGATGTGCTTAACATAGCATCACCAGGGCTGAAGGAACAGTTTCTAAGGTGGTCTCCTGGAGTAACTTCCAGACCTATATAGAACTGACCCACTCTAGGAGTACTGCCTCTGAGGTCACAACTGGAAATAGGCCACAAGCATGATTCTCTGCCTTTGCCAACACAGCCCAACACTCAGGAGGCTGGAAAATGTGCTTCTGACACTGCAGTCCAGTGGGGCGACACCAGATCAAGCCACTGTAATGCCTGTGCTTGTCAATACCTAGAAAGCTGGAATTTGGACCCTGCGACACTACTGTTGGGAACCCTCATATTTCCTGATCCTCATTTGCCAGTAGTAACAGCAAAAGCCACAAGAAGATGGTTTCTGCTTAACTCTTACTTTCCAAATCTTGCTACACCTACGTGGAATCCAAATAATGGAACCTAAGTTGCATTCAGGTTTTTAGCCAAAGAAGAGGCTGGGAAATGTAGGTTTTATATTTCAACTATTTAGTAAATTAGGATTAATGTAAGATAATAGATTGGATGTCTAATGTGAGCTACCTATAAGCAGCAGTATTCCACATGGGAATAAAATGTGTTTTATATATAATGTAGCAACATACTATACTAGCTCCATGAAAACATATATAGCTCAAATCTCACAGAGTATTTGTGTTCTGGCAAGAATTATTATTCTGGCAGAAAAAATATTAATAAAAAAAATGTAACTGAACACATTTGACAAAGAGAAGTTAAAATAGGAAACAATGCAGGAGTATCCTAAAAGACTGCTTAGAGTTTGATGGAGACAAATTCCGTGTATTTTAATGTCAGCAGCAAGCAGTGGTCATGTGAAAATTAAAAGTCAAATGGAGACAACTCGTAATTAAGATCATTTTCCAAATGTCTACCTCTTTAAAGTTAAAAGGTAGTGACATTCGTGAAACTGTGAGGAAGAGTATTTTAACAAGACATTTACTATATTATAACAACATACACTGGCCCTTTTTGAAAAATAAATATTTCCATGGCAAGAAATTACCTTATCTGCTCTGTTTTCTATCGCTGCTATATCAATGGATCACGGATTTAGTGGTTTTACACAACACAACTCTACTATCTTACAGTTTTGTAGGTTAGAAATCCAGCATGGGTTTTGGGCTAAAATCAAAGTGAACTCAGGTCTATATTCCCTTCTCCAAGATATAGACTCTGTATCCTTGTGGTTTCCAACTTTAGAGGATTCCAGAATTGTTTGGTTTCCCTTCTTCTGGGTTCAATGCCAAAGTTTGACATTTCTCTGTGCTTTTTTTCTGTAGTCACATTACTGTCTATTCTGCATCCCTCTTTCACTTTTAAAGATACTTGTGATAACACTGGTTCCACCTCCAGGACAATGTCCCAACATAAAGTTTATACCTACAATCACATTTGCAAAGTTCCTTCTGCTCTGGAAAGAAACATCATCACAGGTTCTGGATATTAGGACCTGTACATTTTCAGGTGCCTGTTATTCTGCCTTCCAGACATACTAAGAAAGAATAACAGTTGAAATCTCTTAAGCAGAGAAAAGTTTTTAGCTATGATGTCTAACTTACTCTTGTATTACATATGTTATTACATGTATGATAAAAGGGGCAAATTTTACAATCTTCTTCAGAAATACTGAAATTCCTATCTTGGTTGTTTTGCATCAGATACATGCAGCTTAGATCAATCTTGCTAAAATATTCAAAAAGAGTACCTCATAATAATAACTACATATAAAATAACACTTTATTTTTAAATGATTTTATTAACAAATATAAGCTTGTTCATATGTAATGAAAATTATTTCTGATCACCTAAATTATTTTTAACATTCAAAATGTAGATGAAACCTAACATTTGGATCTATTTACTTACTACCTATAACATGTCACTGTTATAAAAATTTTAGAAACATGCCTATTATCTGTGTCCACACTTTTGCATCTATTTAAGGATACCATTAAGATAAAACTAACCTGAAGGTGATTTCAGTTTGGAGGTGAACATAAGTTACAACATGCAGTTTAGAGGTTATGGTTTTGGGGGTAAAGGACAATGTTACTGTTGACAGAAACATAACATGAGAATGTGAAGGTAGACATTAAACAGGGACATGAAATAAACCATGCCTAGTATGTGTAAACTGATAAAATACAGATGTGTGACCGAAACAAAAAGTCAAATTAGGTATGGATTCAGAGTTGCCATACACAATGTGTAATTCTCCGAGGAGGTGGAAGTATACATGTGTAATTCACATTTCTGTCAGAATAGATTAAAAATAGCACCACTGCTGTGAGCAGAGTTTCCACAGGCCCCACCAGCCTATGGGGCACCATTAACAGGGATAATTTACAATTCTCAGGCCCTTGTTCCCACTGTAATATAGAGCATCAGCGTCCCCCAGGGCCCTGCTTTGCCCATCTACATGTCTTGGATTTCCCAGGCTGTCACCGTGGGACAGTCCAGACAATGGCATTGTCGGACGGCTCCTAGCGCTTTGGTTGGGTACCGTTGCTCCTGTCACTCACTGAGGCTGAGTTAACGGACAAAAGTCCTCCAGAGGCCCTTCTGCCTGCTGAACATGCTGGTTCTTTCACCACACATCACTCCACTCACTATCTCCCAGCCCATGCCATGGGCTCACAAAAAATACCCATAAACTCTTTGATAGAACAAATGGGAGAATGTCTTACTACTCCTTCAGTGTTGAAGACTTTTTAAAAACTACCAAACCAAATCCTTATGACCAGGTCCTGAAATACACATTTTGTCAAAATACTTTTCTCTAACTGCTGACAGTTCACCCTTTCCTTGGATTTAGATGAGATAAGTCTGAATAATTGATCTCTTCAAATTCGTATCATCTCTTCTTCCTGACAACCAAGGCTTTAGGATTCAATCATCTTTTGCTTTTTCCTTTCCAATGAGTTCTCTCAGGGAGCCTCCAACCTCCTTGCAAGGGCACTCTTGCTTAGACTTCCCCACCAACTCACCGGATAGGCACAGACACTCCTGAACACTAAGACACAGTTTAGACCTGAGTTGAAGTCTACATGCATTCCTGACACACATTGCCTTTATATTAGAGCTGTGGCATGGCAACGGTGCTTTCAAAAAGCACGAGAAATAAACAAATGAGTGAGAAAACCCCCACTGGTCTGAAACTGTGAAAATACAGCCACCAAATATCAAGGTGACCTAGTTCATGCAGGGGAAACTTTAACCCTATCATATAAAGACAATAAATCTCCTATTCTCAAGTTTGGGAGGGGTAAATATCCACAACAGGGTTCTCAGATATACTGGGCATACCTGTGTCTGAAGAGGAAGGAATTATTTCTAAACTTAACCTCATTTCACCCAGACCTGAGCCATGTGCCCTTTCTTATTATCCTGCATTCTGCACAATTTCTGAACCAATTCCCAGAGTAGCTCCAGTGAAGGAATTTTGAGGAGTTCCCTTTATCCCTGTGAAGCAGATATGCAATGATGTTTCCCATCTGATGGCATTTCTAGCCTCTCTGCTACAGAAAATGTTCTATTCATTTAAACTGAACACAGATCTCTTGTACAAAAATTTAAAAAGATCAAGACTTAGGGCTGACATCACCTTTCGATTATTGCAGGAAGGGACTACATTTTAAAAATAATTGAAAAGTTGATTGGCTATTTAATCTTAATATTTGACATAGTAAATTTATGTGTAGCCTGTGATTTAAAAAGCTAAGGAAGATATTGGGAAGGAATAAAGGCTATCTTAATATGCCAGAACCTAATGCCATAGTTTAAATAGTAGAGTGTCATAAAGAATTTTTTATTGATTGTGTTGCTTTCCCTTAATTTAAATGTTATTTTTAGCATTTTTGTTAACATGTTCTTTCAACATGTGCATAGGCCAGACCAGAAACCATACTTCAATCTAAATTATAGTTAAATTGTTAAACTTTTATTGTAAATTAACAGAAAATATTTCCTCCTCATAGTTAATATTTTATAATAGATTATATATCATATATTATAATTTTTTTTTTAAATAATTATTTTTTATTGAAGGGTAGTTGACGCACAGTATTACATTACATTAGTTTCAAGTGTACAACACAGTGGTAGAACATTTATATACATAATTCTAGGTTCCAGCTATCACCCTACCAAGCTGTTACAATATCTTGACTAAATTCCTTATGGTATACATTACATCCCGGTTACTTATTTATTTTACCATTGGAAGTCTGTCCTTTTTTTTTTTTTTTTTTTTTTTTTTGTGAGGGCATCTCTCATATTTATTGATCAAATGGTTGTTAACGACAATAAAATTCTGTATAGGGGAGTCAATGCTCAATGCACAATCATTAATCCACCCCAAGCCTAATTTTCGTCAGTCTCCAATCTTCTGAGGCATAACAAACAAGTTCTTACATGTAGAACAAATTCTTACATAATGAATAAGTTACATAGTGAACAGTACAAGGGGAGTCATCACAGAAACTTTCGGTTTTGCTCATGCATTATGAACTCTAAACAGTCAGTTCAAATATGAATACTCATTTGGTTTTTATACTTGATTTATATGTGGATACCACATTTCTCTCTTTATTATTATTATTTTTAATAAAATGCTGAAGTGGTAGGTAGATACAAGATAAAGGTAGAAAACATAGTTTAGTGTTGTAAGAGAGCAAATGTAGATGATCAGGTGTGTGCCTGTAGACTATGTGTTAATCCAAGCTAGACCAGGGCAATAAAACATCCACGTATGCAGAAGATTTCTCTCAGAACAGGGGGGGTGAGGTTCTAAGCCTCACCTCTGTTGATCCCCAATTTCTCACCTGATGGCCCCCCTGCGACTGTGCCTGTCTTAGGTTGTTCCTCCCTTGAGGAATCTTACCCGTCTCTGGCTAACCAGTCATCTTCCAGGGCCATACAGGGAAATGTGAAGTTGGTAAGTGAGAGGGAAGCCTTATTGTTTGAAAAGGTTAGCTTTTTACTTCTTTGAAGATTTATGCCCTGTGGCTTCTATGCCCAGCATTTGTCTTGAGGTATCTTTACCACTTGGAGGAGTTATGATACTCGGTAAATTTGATATGAGGCACGAATTCTATTTAAGGGTTGTAATTAGGAAGGAAGAAGAAAAGCTATAGAAGTAGCAGACGGAAGAAAACATGGGAAGATTGATTATTTCTTTGACATATCTTCTTGTAGAGTAACTTCAGCATATATAGGTTTTAAGCTACTACTTAAATTGCGCACACACATTAACATAATAGGAGTATAGTTACATAACCAAAGCATATCTGTAATTACCAGCCATCTCCAGTGAAACCAAGAAAACCATTAAGGCACCTTAGGCATTTGTGAAAACTTATCTATGATATGGTGGATATTGTCCAACTGAACTTGAACAGTCTGAGAGAAATCAGACAAATTAGAACAACCCATTCCTGGGGACTGTTCACATGCCATATGTTCTTTTAACAGTAAATAATCTGTAGTTGTAAGAGTTTGGAGCGCTACAATTTGCACTTCTCCAAATTATTGGTTGAGTTCCAACAGTATAGATCCAGTCAAATTTGTTGTTTTACTGTATGCACAGGCCAGCTTAGATATCTCCTTCCTCATTCCCATGGCATGTCCAGGAACTGGTGGGATGAGTGCATCTACAGCTGTCGCAGTGCGTGGATCTTTGTTGGGGTTTTTTGATGATCACCTTCTGGCATGAGTCTTCCAGAGAGTGCTGATGTTGGAAGTTCTTTTTCATATCGTATCTTAGTTCATTTTCGGGGTAGCCCAATTAGGCTTTGATCCTCTGTATAAACACAAACAGACCCTTTGCCTACACTTTTATATGCCCTTTATACCCTTGTGTAGAACTCGTTGGAGGTTACCACACAGGAACTGCCCTTTTTTTTTTTTTTTTTGCTTTGTTTTTGGTATAACTAATCTACACTTACATGACGAATATTATGTTTACTAGGCTCTCCCCTATACCAGGTCTCCCCTATGAAACCCTTTACAGTCACTGTCCATCAGCATAGCAAAATGTTGTAGAATCACTACTTGCCTTCTCTGTGTTGTACAGCCCTCCCTTTTCTCCTACCCCCCCATGTTTGTTAATCTTAATACCCCCCTACTTCTCCCCCCCCTTATCCCTCCCTACCCACCCATCCTCCCCAGTCCCTTTCCCTTTGGTACCTGTTAGTCCATTCTTGAGTTCTGTGATTCTGCTGCTGTTTTGTTCCTTCAGTTTTTCCTTTGTTCTTATATTCCACAGATAAGTGAAATCATTTGGTATTTCTCTTTCTCCGCTTGGCTTGTTTCACTGAACATAATACCCTCCAGCTCCATCCATGTTGCTGCAAATGATTGGATTTGCCCTTTTCTTATGGCTGAGTAGTATTCCATTGTGTATATGTACCACTTCTTCTTTATCCATTCATCTATTGATGGACATTTAGGTTGCTTCCAATTCTTGGCTATTGTAAATAGTGCTGCAATAAACATAGGGGTGCATCTGTCTTTCTCAAACTTGAATGCTGCGTTCTTAGTGTAAATTCCTAGGAGTGCAATTCCTGGGTCAAATGGTAAGTCTGTTTTGAGCATTTTGATATACCTCCATACTGCTTTCCACAATGGTTGAACTAGTTTACATTCCCACCAGCAGTGTAGGAGGGTTACCCTTTCTCCACAGCCTCACCAACATTTGTTGTTGTTTGTCTTTTGGATAGCAGCCATCCTTACTGGTGTGAGGTGATACCTCATTGTAGTTTTAATTTGCATTTCTCTGATAATTAGCGATGTGGAGCATCTTTTCATGTGTCTGTTGGCCATCTGTATTTCTTTTTTGGAGAACTGTCTGTTCAGTTCCTCTGCCCATTTTTTAATTGGGTTATTTGTTTTTTGTTTGTTGAGGCGTGTGAGCTCCTTATATATTCTGGATGTCAAGCCTTTATCAGATGTGTCATTTTCAAATATATTCTCCCATACTGTAGGGATCCTTCTTGTTCTATTGATGGTGTCTTTTGCTGAACAGAAGCTTTTCAGCTTAATATAGTCCCACTTACTCATTTTTGCTGTTGTTTTCCTTGCCCGGGGAGATATGTTCAAGAAGAGGTCACTCATGTTTATGTCTAAGAGGTTTTCGCCTATGTTTTCTTCCAAGAGTTTAATGGTTTCATGGCTTACATTAAGGTCTTTGATCCATTTTAAGTTTACTTTTGTATATGGGGTTAGACAATGGTCCAGTTTCATTCTCCTACATGTAGCTGTCCACTTTTGCCAGCACCACCTGTTGAAGAGACTGTCATTTCGCCATTGTATGTCCATGGCTCCTTTATCAAATATTAATTGACCATATATGTCTGGATTAATGTCTGGATTCTCTAGTCTGTTCCATTGGTCTGTGGCTCTGCTCTTGTGCCAGTACCAAATTGTCTTGATTACTATGGCTTTATAATAGAGCTTGAAGTTGGGGAGTGAGATCCCCCTACTTTATTCTTCTTTCTCAGGATTGCTTTGGCTATTTGGGGTCTTTGGTGTTTCCATATGAATTTTTGAATTATTTGTTCCAGTTCATTGAAGAATGTTGCTGGTAGTTTCATAGGGATTTTATCAAATCTGTATATTGCTTTGGGCAGGATGGCCATTTTAACGATATTAATTCTTCCTAGCCACGAGCATGGGATGAGTTTCCATCTGTTAGTGTCCTGTTTAATTTCTCTTAAGAGTGACTTGTAGTTTTCAGAGTATAAGTCTTTCACTTCTTTGGTTAGGTTTATTCCTAGGTATTTTATTTTTTTTGATGCAATTGTGAATGGAGTTGTTTTCCTGATTTCTCTTTCTGTTGGTTCATTGTTAGTATATAGGAAAACCACAGATTTCTGTGTGTTGATTTTGTATCCTGCAACTTTCCTGTATTCCGATATCAGTTCTAGTAGTTTTGGGGTGGAGTCTTTAGGGTTTTTTATGTACAGTATCATGTCATCTGCAAATAGTGACAGTTTAACTTCTTCTTTACCAATCTGGATTCCTTGTATTTCTTTATTTTGTCTGATTGCCGTGGCTAGGACCTCCAGTACGATGTTAAATAACAGTGGAGAGAGTGGGCATCCCTGTCTAGTTCCCGATCTCAGAGGAAATGCATTCAGCTTCTCGCTGTTCAATATAATGTTGGCTGTGGGTTTATCATAGATGGCCTTTATTATGTTGAGGTACTTGCCCTCTATTCCCATTTTGCTGAGAGTTTTTAACATGAATGGATGTTGAACTTTGTCAAATGCTTTTTCAGCATCCATGGAGATGATCATGTGGTTTTTGTCTTTCTTTTTGTTGATGTGGTGGATGATGTTGATGGACTTTCGAATGTTGTACCATCCTTGCATCCCTGGGATGAATCCCATTTGGTCATGGTGTATCATCCTTTTGATGTATTTTTGAATTCGGTTTGCTAATATTTTGTTGAGTATTTTTGCATCTACGTTCATCAGGGATATTGGTCTGTAGTTTTCTTTTTTGGTGGGGTCTTTGCCTGGTTTTGGTATTAGGGTGATGTTAGCTTCATAGAATGAGTTTGGGAGTATCCCCTCCTCCTCTATTTTTTGGAAAACTTTAAATAGAATGGGTATTATGTCTTCCCTGTATGTCTGATAAAATTCTGAGGTAAATCCATCTGGCCCGGGGGTTTTGTTCTTTGGTAGTTTTTTGATTACCGCTTCAATTTCGTTGCTGGTAATTGGTCTGTTTAGATTTTCTGTTTCTTTCTGGGTCAATCTTGGAAGGTTATATTTTTCTAGGAAGTTGTCCATTTCTCCTAGGTTTCCCAGCTTGTTAGCATATATGTTTTCATAGTATTCTCCAATAATTCTTTGCATTTCCCTGGGGTCCGTCGTGATTTTTCCTTTCTCGTTTCTGATACTGTTGATTTGTGTTGACTCTCTTTTCTTCTTAATAAGTCTGGCTAGAGGCTTATCTATTTTGTTTATTTTCTCGAAGAACCAGCTCTTGGTTTTATTGATTTTTGCTATTGTTTTATTCTTCTCAATTTTATTTATTTCTTCTCTGATCTTTATTATGTCCCTCCTTCTGCTGACCTTAGGCCTCATCTGTTCTTCTTTTTCCAATTTTGATAATTGTGACATTAGACCATTCATTTGGGATTGCTCTTCTTTTTTTAAATATGCTTGGATTGCTATATACTTTCCTCTTAAGACTGCTTTTGCTGTGTCCCACAGAAGTTGGGGCTTAGTGTTGTTGTTGTCATTTGTTTCCATATATTGCTGGATCTCCATTTTGATTTGGTCATTGATCCATTGATTATTTAGGAGCGTGTTGTTAAGCCTCCATGTGTTTGTGAGCCTCTTTGCTTTCTTTGTACAGTTTATTTCTAGTTTTATGCCTTTGTGGTCTGAAAACTTGGTTGGTAGGATTTCAATCTTTTGGAATTTTCTGAGGCTCTTTTTGTGGCCTAGTATGTGGTCTATTCTGGAGAATGTTCCATGTGCACTTGAGAAGAATGTATATCCCGCTGCTTTTGGATGTAGAGTTCTATAGATGTCTATTAGGTCCATCTGCTCTACTGTGTTGTTCAGTGCTTCCGTGTCCTTACTTATTTTCTGCCCAGTGGATCTATCCTTTGGGGTGAGTGGTGTGTTGAAATCTCCTAGAATGAATGCATTGCAGTCTATATCCCCCTTTAGTTCTGTTAGTATTTGTTTCACATATGCTGGTGCTCCTGTATTGGGTGCATATATATTTAGAATGGTTATATCCTCTTGTTGGACTGAGCCCTTTATCATTATGTAGTGTCCTTCTTTATCTCTTGTTACTTTCTTTGTTTTGAAGTCTATTTTGTCTGATATTAGTACTGCAACCCCTGCTTTCTTCTCACTGTTGTTTGCTTGAAATATGTTTTTCCATCCCTTGACTTTTATTCTGTACATGTCTTTGGGTTTGAGGTGAGTTTCTTGTAAGCAGCATATAGATGGGTCTTGCTTTTTTATCCATTCTGTTACTCTGTGTCTTTTGATTGGTGCATTCAACCCATTAACATTTAGGGTGACTATTGAAAGATATGTACTTATTGCCATTGCAGGCTTTAAATTCGTGGTTACCAAAGGTTCAAGGTTAGCCTCTTTAGTATCTTACTGCCTAACTTAGCTCGCTTATTGAGCTGTTATATACACTATCTGGAGATTCTTTTCTTCTCTCCCTTCTTGTTCCTCCTCCTCGATTCTTCATATGTTGGGTGTTTTGTGCTGTGCTCCTTCTAGGAGTGCTCCCATCTAGAGCAGTCCCTGTAAGATGTTCTGTAGAGGTGGTTTGTGGAAAGCAAATTCCCTCAACTTTTGTTTGTCTGGGAATTGTTTAATCCCACCGTCATATTTGAATGATAGTCGTGCTGGATACACTATCCTTGGTTCAAGGCCCTTCTGTTTCATTGTATTAAATATATCATGCCATTCTCTTCTGGCCTGTAGGGTTTCTGTTGAGAAATCTGACGTTAGCCTGATGGGTTTCCCTTTATAGGTGACCTTTTTCTCTCTAGCTGCCTTTAACACTCTTTCCTTGTCCTTGATCTTTGCCATTTTAATTATTATGTGTCTTGGTGTTGCCCTTCTTGGATCCTTTCTGTTGGGGGTTCTGTGTATTTCCGTGGTCTGTTTGATTACTTCCTCCCCCAGTGTGGGGAAGTTTTCAGCAATTATTTCTTCTAAGATACTTTCCATCTCTTTTCCTCTCTCTTCTTCTTCTGGGACCCCTATAATACGGATATTGTTCCTTTTGTATTGGTCACACAGTTCTCTTAATATTGTTTCATTCCTGGAGATCCTTTTGTCTCTCTCTATGTCAGCTTCTATGCGTTCCTGTTCTCTGATTTCAATTCCATCAATGGCCTCTTGCATTCTATCCATTCTGCTTATAAACCCTTCCAGAGTTTGTTTCATTTCTGCAATCTCCTTTCTGGCATCTGTGATCTCCTTCCGGACTTCATCCCATTTCTCTTGCATATTTCTCTGCATCTCTGACAGCATGTTTATGATTCTTATTTTGAATTCTTTTTCAGGGAGACTGGTTAGGTCTGTCTCCTTCTCTGGTGTTGTCTCTGTGATCTTTGTCTGCCTGTAGCTTTGCCTTTTCATGGTGATAGGAATAGTCTGCAGAACTGGGACGAGTGACGGCTGGAAGGACTTCCTTTCTTGTTGGTTTGTGGCCCTCCTCTCCTGGGAGAACAGCGGCCTCTAGTGGCTTGTGCTGCGCAGCTGCGCGCAGACAGGGTTTCTGTTTCCTGCCCGGCTGCTATGGAGTTAATCTCCGCTGTTGCTGTGGGCGTGGCCTGGCTCGGGCAGCTACTCCAAAATGGTGGAGTCGCGTTGGAGCAGGAGCGGCTGGGAGGCTATTTATCTCCGTAAGGGGCCTCCCTGCTCCCTGCAGCCCAGGGTTTAGGGTGCCCAGAGTTCCCGGATTCCCTACCTCTGGATTAAGTGACCCGCCCTGCCCCTTTAAGACTTCCAAAAAGCACCCGCCAAAACAAAACAACGACCACAAAAAAAAAAAAAGAAAAAAAAAATTTTTTTTAATTAAAAAAAAAAAAAAAAAAAAGGTTGTCGTTCGTTTTTCTTTATTCTGCGGTGCCAGCATCAGGCCTCTGCTCACCGGTCTTTCTGCCCTGTTTCCCTAGTATTGGGGTCCCTATCCCTTTAAGACTTCCAAAAAGCGCTCGCCAAAACAAAACAGCAAAAAAGCAAAAAAAATGGTCGCGCGCTTTTCTTATGTCCTCTGTCGCCCAGCCTCCAGTGCCTGCTCACTGTTCTTGCTGCCCTGTTTTCCTAGTATCGAGCGCCCTGCACTCTGGCCCTGATGGCTGGGGCTGGGTGCTCGGCAGCCCTGGGATCTGTCTCCTTCTCGCTCTGCCTATTCTTCTCCCGCTGGGAGCTGGGGGGAGGGGCGCTCGGCTCCCTCGGGGCCGGGGCTTGTATCTTACCCCCTTCGCGAGGCGCCGGGTTCTCTCAGGTGCGGATGTGGTCTGGATATTGTCCTGTGTCCTCTGGTCTTTATTCTAGGAAGTGTTGTCTTTGTTATATTTTCATAGATATATGTTGTTTTGGGAGGAGATTTCCGCTGCTCTACTCACGCCGCCATCTTCTGCCCCTCCCTCCATATATTATAATTTAATAGTAGCCTAAAGGTTTAAAAAAGGCAAATTTAATTCATATGTATAGTGGAAGTAGATGAAGATTAAAAGGTCTTACAAATAAGTCCCATCACAATCTCTCCAGAGTAAAAAAAACAAAAACCTCAGTTGGTACTGAAATTTGCTTGTCAGTATGCCAGATTTCAGTGTGAAATTATTTTATTTCTTAATTGGAAACTAGTAAATTACTTTATCAAAGATGAGGAATATGTCTAACTGAATGATGCCTCCATCAACATTTTGAAGTAGTAGAGCAGGGTAAAACAATGAAAACCCACACAAAACAAATAAATATGTTTGGAAAGTTAAATATATAACTCAAGCAAATGTGTCCTGTGTTGAATCCATAGGCAATCTTTTCCCCCAGTATCCTCCATGGTCTAACATAGATTGCTAACTCATTCTCTTATGATTTTAAAAAATAAAGGGAAATATTATTTTTGTACCTATTTCTATAAACACTATATTCCTTTTAAAAAAAAACACATATTCAGGTATAATATCTGTGTTGTTAACTCCCTTATATTTTGGCCTCTTTGAAATATGACATTATCAGCCCAGTCTTGATAATTGTTAAAATGGACATTAGCTAGAGTAAAGTTTTAAGGCAGGTAAGGGGATCATCACATAATTATTATAAATCTAGTATCCTAGCATTTGCCAATCTATTCAGGTAACAAGAAAATCCAGTGTAATTAAGAAATATAATCCCATACACACATTTATACATAGATATTTCAAATATAAGTCTACACTAATTCCTTCTTTTGAAGGCGTATTTTTGTAAAGTAACAATTTCAGAAGTCAAACATCAAACACTTTTTTAAAAGGCAAATATGTGGGAGATAGAATATCCATACTGAAATTGGAAAAAGCAATACCAAACAATTCAGCCAAAAAACTAGGAATTTTCACTGAAACAAATGAAAATAAGTATTCATTTCTGAATGTTGGGGTATTACTTGAAGTTTGTCCATAATCATCCCTTTATCCTTTTAATTTCTGCCTTCTGGCATCCATTGTTTCTGATGAGAAGTCAGCTGTTGATCATATTTAAGTTTACTTGTGCTTGATGAATTATGAATGAGTCCTTTCTCTCTTGATGATTTCAAGAGTTTTCTTTTTCTTTTGATATTTTATTTCAGTGTTTCTCGGAGTGAATCTCTGAAATTAGCTCATAGAGCTTTTTAGATGTGTAGATGGGTATTTTTCATCAAATTTGGGGAGCTTTTAGCTACCATTCCTTCAAATATATTATTTGCCCCTTTTTCGCTCTCATCTTCTAGAACTCTCATGACAAGAATCTTGGTTTGATAGTGTCCCATAAGTCTCTGAGCCTCTGTTCATTTTTTCTTCATTCCATTTTACTTCTGTTTCACAGACAAATAAACGCTAATGACATGGCTTCTAGACTGCTGATTCTTTTTCCTCAAGTCTTCTACTGAACTTTAGGGAATTTTTCATTATAGTTGTTGTACTTTTCCACACCACCATTATTTATTTGTTTTTCTTTTGTTTTTTCAATTTTATGTCTATTTTATTGTCTATGAGGCAGAATTGTTGCCATGCATTTCTTTAATTCCTTAAACATCGTTTCCTTTGGTTCTTTGTACAAATTTATAATAGCTTTTTGACGTTTTTGTTTATCAAGTCTAGTAAGTTAATCTTTCGGTTCACCGTTTTTGTTTTTCCCTGTATATGCTGCATTCTTCTGTTTCTTAGCATGTTATTTTGTTGTTGTTAATAACTAGACATTTTAAATAATTCTTAAATATTGTAGCAACACTGAATGATTTCCCCATACAAAAATAAAATGTTCTCTGTTGTGTTTATTCATTCATTTAATGACATTCCTGAACCAATTCTGCAGAAACTGTCTCCTGTCCAGTGCAGAATCACTGTCATTTCTTATTTTTGTTTAATTCTTTTTTTTTAAATATTTAGGCTTAACTTCCTTGGCTGGCCAGGGGGTCAACATACCATATTGCCTATCCAGTGATTATTCAGGAGTTGGAATTAAGCACTTTGAACCAAAGTATTGAAACATGCATTTGTAGTTCAGTCACTTTACTTTTGGCTTATGAAGGATTTCATATTCAGCCAGGGATGAATACATAACTAGGATACTTTCTAGTCTCTCCTGAATAGTATACAGCCTTTGTGTGCATAAAGCCTTCCAGATCCTGAGTAATACATAAAAGCTTATCAAATCTCCCTGTGACCATCTCGTCTCCCAGATTTTCTTTTAGATTTTGGTTGATCTTTTGTTTGCCTGAGCCTGTACTGAACACTCAGGCAGCTGTGGTGTTGGCCTTCCCCAGCTGTCACTGAGATTGCTGCTACTTTCAGTAATGGGTCTGGGCTTAAGGCTTTTCCTTGGAGCCCTGTATCAGAGAAGTTGGCCCTCTCTGGTGGCAGCAAGGCTTAGTCCTTTCGGCTGCAACTGCCAGTAGGTGGAATGGAAGGGGGATGGAAGGATCCCTCTGTAAAATTGCATAGACACCCACTGTGCTGATTAAATTCTGGAAGTTTTCCTTGCATAAATGCTTTTCAATTCACGCTTCTGATTAATTTCCAGAATTCTAAAATGGCAGATTTTGATCATTTTGTTTAATTTTCATCACAGCCTTTTGATGAGAGTATTTGCTGACCCTCCAGTACACCTTTCAAAAATATTTACTTTTAAGCACTAGAAAACTTGATTACATATTACATTGTTATTCCTTCTCTGAATCTCTTTTAAAACATTGTTTTATATTAGCATATTTGTCAATTTGTAATTAACTGCATGAACTTTACACATCAAGAAACTTTATAATTAACATTGCAAGCACATTCCTTATTTTGTTGTTTGCTTTTTTATATCTCATATATATTTCTTGGACATACAGATAGATGGTTTCCATTTTATGTGGTCAAATACACAGTGACTTTTTAATGGATTTAATTTTAAGAGAATCCTCCCTATATATACGCCAGCAATAAGTCTGTCATATTTTCCTATTTTTAACTGGAACTTAAAAAAAAATTTAAATCCATAATTTTGCTGGACTATTTTTTTGATATATGATGTTTGTGGGAATTTAATTTACTGTTAAATGCTCAGTAATGATACCACTGTCTTTTATTGATAATTTGCAACTTACTCTAATGATATAAAGCAACTTCTTTAAACAAATACATTTAGTAGCTGGGTCTCTTCTTTTACATTAAATTTCTCTATCGATCTTATAGTAAGTCAAGACATATTATCATGTTTTCTTAATTATTTAAAAAGATTTCTCATCTTAAAGAGCTTAGAAACAAATATAAAACATAAATTTATTTCAATTGTAATTCAGCAATTTCTTACATATATTATAACTGTTTCTCTTCAGGGAATCTCTTCAATATACAATGATATGATTTTAATAGTTGCACAGTATTACATTGAATGAGTTATAATAATTTATTGAACAGTTTCCTTCTGCTGGAAATTAAGGTTGTTTGCCAAAATTTTATTCTTACAAATATCACTGCAATCAGTAGTTTCTCATTTAAAAAATTTGGGAGGACACATCCAATTATTTCTTGTCCCATTTAACTTAATTTAACTTTTAGTTCTAAAATGTTTCACATGGCTTTGGGGAAACTTATAGGCAACCGTATCTATAAACACCAATACTGATCTGTCCTCCTTTCCAATAATTTTATCTCATTTTGTATCCTAGGGCTAAAAAAGTGATTAAAATGTCCAAAACAATGTAGAGTGATAATGGTTATAGCAATCATGCCTGTTTTGTTTCTGAACTTAATGGATATGACCAATTGCTCCTTGGTTGATTGTAGAGTGATTATGCTTTTGTGATTAATTTTCCTAATAATGCTAAGAAAATATACTTCTATTCCTAAGTGACAAAGCTTATTGTCAAGCATATCATGCTTTTAAAAGATTATTATCTATAGTGGTAGTAATTATATTCTCCCTTCCTCTCTCTCCCCCTTTATTGCTCCTAAATATGATGCTAAGTTAAAATATTGGAATTCCTTGCATTCAAACATCTTACATCACCTTACATCTTTTAATTTATGAGTAAGTTTGGCCTCTAAGTATATGTGTGTGTGCATGTCTGTGCACATGCACTTATATATGAAGTATTGCGTGAGTCTGGTATTTTTCATTTGTTACTGATGCTATGTTAGTTATACAAAATGAGTCTGCATTTAAGAAACTTATTATACTCTTTAAAAATGCTCCACTGCTTTATAACTGATTTGTCTCCATATTTTTGGAAAGTATTTCTTCTGCCATTCTATTTCAGTTGCTGCCATGAGAGGCTATCTACTCCTTTGTGAGCCAACTTTAATTAGACATGCTTATGAAAGCATATACTTTAAAATCTTCCAATCCCACATCATTAAACTGTATCTTAGTTTCACTTAACTATTTTTTTAAGATCTAAGATATTTTAATGAGTATTCTAATCATGTTATTCATGCTTTGTTGTTGCATTTACTTTAATCTTTCCAAATGGTTGTATATTTCATTAATGTTTACAAAAAAACCCTCAGAATTGATTCTATGATGCTACTCATTTTATGAATTTGAAACTTATTTTTCATATTATAAGATCATTCTCTTTTCAGAGAATTGTGATGAAGATGCTGTATACACATGAAAATCATGTCTTTTATATTCATTCTATTTTCCACTGACTATTTAGTACTTAAATAGCACACAGCAATAAATATTTAAAATTTTATAATTAATCATTGGCAAAATATGTGGGAAAAGATCTGGAAGAACATACACTAAAATAGACTTTAGAGACCAATCTGAAACTGGGAAGGAATAGGTCTGGTAAAGGCATTTAAATGATGAAATATTAATTCTTGTTGGATATCACATTGTATTTGAATGTTTATGGTGAAAAACATTAGTATTTGAAAGGCAAAAGTAAATATTTTAAACTTTGAAATTTGAAAGAATTACCTCACTTATTCTTCAATCTGTTTCTGCTGATCCCTATGCAGGTTTTAATTGATATAGTTGGATTTTAGACCCAAATAATTAATTTTATATTCTGTGTTCCCTTGCTCAATATTCTTTTCAGTTTGTATTTGTTTGTAACCATATTAAATAAAGGCTATTTAAACACTTTTCCTTTATTGATCTCATTTATTTTCCTACTTCTTTCTACTGTTTAGTTATTGATTTTAATTACCCCTTGTTTATGAAGATTGCTTCTTAAATTCCTTTTAGCTTCTCAAAGTTGTTATTCTATCTGAATTGCTTCATGCCTGAGAATATTTTCTCTTGTTCTCACCAAAAGACCCCAGTTCTATGCCTGGTGTAAAATTTCAAGGATATAATTTTGCCTGTAAAATTGTGCACATATTTCAGCAAGGACTTTCAGAAATATGCGTTACAGAGAAGTTAAATGTCAGTGTGATTCTTTCCCTTATAGTTCCATTTATCATGTGCGTGCGTGTGGACAGGGAAGACTGCCTTATGTAAGTACGCTTACATGACAGGGGTTTGGAGAGATCACTGGGTGGCTGGCAGGAACTACATAGTCTATCCCAGTTTTACTAAAGCTTGGTATAAGGTAAGTCAGAAATCAGCCCAGCTAAAATATCAGGTTTCCTTAGTTGCAGTGGTGTGTAGAATTTGAAGATGCCTCCGGTGATTTCCAATACCTGCTCTTGACCTCTTTTCTTAATCCCAGCTCTCAATCTTATTTCCTGCTTATTAGTAAAATTTCATCTACTGCGGCTCAGCTTATTTGAGATGGGAGATTTTTCTGTCTGTACAGCTTATCTCTCTGGCAGTCTAAACATCTGTTTTCCATGTAAGTTACTAGCTCTATGTTCGGTTCCAAGAGTTTCTTATCATTCACCCATCCCCACCCTTTGTCTATTTTGTGATTCTATACTTCTTGGGATTAAATGCATAAATGTGTCCATATTCTACTTGTGACACTGCCATTTTATGGGAGGTGATATCTCTGAATTAATATATAGGAAGTAACAAATACAATCTGAAAGGGTAAATTCAGTCATAGTTAATATGGCAAATCAACTTAATTGACTAGATGATGTACTATATGCACTTTTGAAACATAAGGCATCTACCTGGGGTAAAATCAAGGTCTCTTCATTTGCTTTTAGGTAGAAATGGTTTTTGCTTCATATTTATGAGTCATCTCTTAATTAATTCTACTTAGATTTTTTTAAAAACTAGTGTTCACTTAAAAATTTTCCAGATACTGATAGTGTATATTAACCAATTTATTTTATTAATTCATTCAAAAACAATATAATGTTCTTACTATGTGCAAAGAATTTGATATTTTGGTTTAGATCAACATACCTATCAGAACTCTTCTGGCCTGGCTTATTGTAATGGCCTGGCACTATCGGGAGCCTCGTCTGCAGTGTGGGGGCTAGGACACCTCCCCAGCAGCTGGTACTGCACATCAGACCCGCTCCATCCCTGCAGCCCCAGCTGAGAAGAAAGGAGAAGCAAAAGAAGATTTGAGGAGTCCCATGATGACATGGGTTTTGGTCTTTTTGACTAACCCTCTTTGTAATATTTCAATCAAAAGCTGAACTTAAAAAAAAAATAGGATGAGACTTGGAGAAGCAGAGGCTGAGCAATAATATCCAGTTAAGGGACATAGTTTTTCATGAGCCTAGTAATGTGAGAAAACAGGGTGTTACTACAACTAAAGGGCACGTGAGTAAGGCTGGAAAGACAGGGACCATATTATAAAACTCACCTAGATTTACACATACACTGTGTATCTTGAAAATACATGATATATGTGCAAAAATAAGATTTTTGTATTAATAAAGGAGTCATACATATCATTAGTTTAGTTACTTTCCTCCCAGTGAATTCCTTTAACAATTCACCAAATCCCACTAAAGTTGCAATTAATGTCCACACCGGGAGAACAAGTGTTAGTCTGACTGACAATTAACCAAAAAAGGACTATAACTTATTGGATGAGTTAGTATTTATATCTCTGTGTATGGTACATACACATGTGTGTGCATATGCATGTTCATACATATGTATTTATGTGTATATGTGGTACCTGCACATGCATGTGTACATGTCTGTGTCTACATATGGAAATCTCAATATATGTTTGTATGTATCTCTTCATATCTGTGTATATCTACACAGATATATACATATATATCTACATATATACATAAATCAATTTAATGGACTCTTATACCATGATCATGCATACCTTATACTGGTGATCTTGGATAGTTATTCTTCTGGAAATATGGTACAAATGCAAATTATCAGGCTCCATCCTCTCCAGACCTACTGAATCAGAAACTGTAGGGATTCATCCAATAATCTGTCTCTTAACAAGCTTTCCAGTTGATCACTGCATACCAATTTTAAGAACCACTGATCTCAAAAACAGCATTTGTAGTATATTTTCCATATAAATGAAATAATGATAGAATCTTTCAAGTGTTTTTCAGATGAGGAGATTTTATTAGATCATCCTGAAGCAAAATCAAGTACTTTAAGATTATATTCTTTGTTTACTAGGCTCACCCCTTCACCATGTCCCCCCCACATGCCCCTTCACAGTCACTGTCCATCAGCATAGTAAGATGCTGTAAGATCACTACTTGTCTGCTCTGTGTTGCACAGCCCTCCCCGTGCTTAGATTCAGGGCTATGTGTTTGGGAGGCGCTGGGCTGGGGTGTGAAAGTTAAGCTCATCTTCACAGCATCTTAAGGTGGAAATCTATAATCTTTGAATTAAAATGTTACTGTTTTTAACATGAAAAAAAAAAGATTATATTCTTTGCTATTTCTAGGTTAGTCACACTAGAACAAGACAATGCATGTGACTTTTTACAAAAAATACTGATATGATTTAAAAAGGATCAGTGATATTTATTTAGGCATTTCTACAAACATTAAAAACAAGTTATTATTAATGAATGCAGTCTAGATTAAAAATCATAGAGTAATATCTCATGGTTATTTTATTTTGAATTTCCCTAATAGCTAATGATATTGAACATATTTTCATGTGCTTATTTGCCATATGTATATGTATTCAGTGAAAAGGCTCTTCATGTCTTTTTCTCACTTCCTACTTGAATATATTTTATTTTTCTTTCTTTTCACTGCTGATTTTTGGGAGTTGTGTATGTATTCTAGATTCTGGTACTTTGTCAGATAGGTGATTTACAAGTAATTTTTTCAAGTTCAGAACTTGTCTTTTTACTCACTTCATATGGGTTTTCAAAGAGCAAACATTTTTAATCTTATTGAAGTTCAAATTAACATTTTTTTCACTTCATGGAATTTTTTTGGGGTTTCAAGACTAAGAGCTCTTTGCTTAACTCTAGATTCTGATGATTTTCTCCTATTTTTATATAATGTATATATTTTATTATCAACACTCATTTTTTTAAATCTTTGGATGTTCAATTGCTTTAGCACCATTTGTTGAAAAGGTCATCCTTAAATCATTGGGTTGATTTTGCATCTTAGTAAAAAATTAGATGACACAAACTATTCTAGAAATGCTGAAACTCTCTCATAATGTATTAGTATAGATAGACCAGACATCTTTAAACCATTTCCTTTTATTTTTTTCCCAATTCTCATACTTTTAAAAATCTCTTACTTTGTGTGTGCGTTTTATGTGTTATGCTCACTCCTGAAGGCCTTTTTTGGAGTGAAGAACAGTTATTTTTTTTTACCCCCTTATTACTTTTCTCTTCTTTTACTAACTTAGATGTGTACATTTAATTTTTATCTTATAGGTTACCCTAGAAATTTTCCTCTATTAAATCCACATTATTTAATATATACTTATGTCATATGGACACCTTCAAATGGTTAAAATCGATATACTTTCTAGTATTTTTCTCCTTTATAAAAGAATATTAGCTATGAGTTTACTGTTTATATGTACTCTTATGCTTACCATTTTATTTAATCATTAATATTTATTGCACCTCAGACCTTCCTCCAACTATTTAAAGCATGCTCTCTATGTATTTCTTTAGTAAAATTTGGATAGTAGAAAAATCTTTCAATTTTTCTTTTCTGAAATACTTCATTTTATCTCAAATATTAAATTGATCTCAAAGCTTTATTTTATTTAGATATGCAGGTAAATGGCCATTCTCCTCCAGAAATTTTATCATCTGAGTTCTGTTTTGCTGGCTATTGGTGGCAGTGGTTTTAGAGGAATTTAATATTCTCATTATTTCTTTGTCAATATTTTGCTTTATTTCCCAGATGCTTTTAGATTTTTTTTTTGTCTCAGGCATTCTATGGTTTTTACCAAAGTGTTTCTAAATAGTAATTACTTTTTATTTCACCTGTATAGTTCATCTTGTGTTTCCTATATATATGGATTCATGTCTTTTATCATATCTGGACACTTCTAGCCATTTTTGTTATCAAATATTCTCTCTACTGTATGTTCTTTATTCTGTCTTTCTTGAATTTTGATTAGATGCATTTTAAATATTCCTATACTTTCCTCATTTAACTTTCCTTTCAGTTTTCAGTTACTGATGTTCTTTTGCCTTCTGGATAATTTATTTAATTTTGTCTTCTTGCTTACCAATTGCCTGTTTAGCTACATCTTTTGTTTAATTCATATATTCAATTCCAAATTTTAATTAATATAGTTCTCAGTTTTAGAAGTGCTACTTGGCTATTCTTCAAATCTGTCTTGTTTTAACAATAAATCTGTGGTTTTTTAGTCATATATTTAGTACATCTTATATTTATTTAAACATATGCAACATAGCTAAGAGCTTAAATTAGCAATTATTTTATGATCGCTTAAGGTACTGTGACTTGATTGGTTGATTCTGTGGCAGTCTCAGCAACAGGATATGGGCCGAAGTTGCAATTATTTGGAGATTCCAATGAGTTGAAATGTCCCAGATAGTTCATTCACCTATGTGTCAGTTTATACTTCCTGTTGTCTGGGAGCTCTGCTGGGAAAACAGGTCAGAACAACTACACATGGGCTGTCCATATGGTTCAGGGACATGCCTCTGCTCATGGTGAGTGGGCTCTAGAAGGATACATTCCCAAAAGAGGTTTTCCAAGAGCTTGAAAATAATTTTAGTGAAAATTAAATTAAAACTTGCCTCTAGCAATCATTAAAATTATCCATACTTCTTGCTCCCTTTCATGAACAAAATGGATGCTTCACAAATTTAAGATAAATGGATAAAAATAACTTTAAAAAATTAAAATACTGACTATTAAAACTGACGCAATTAAACTCTCTAACTTCTGAGTTCAAGGGGAAATTTTTGTGAATTTAATTTATGTTTATATGAAGATGACAAGTTTTTTTTTTATTTCAACCACAGGAGAGCCATAATTGGCAAGATTATTGAGAGCATGAATTATGTTTATTTTCTTCATAGGTAGTTTTAATAACACCCAGCAGACAACATCTCTTTGATTAATAGAATCACAGGTTGACTAGTGCTTCAACTGATAGTTCTCTTTATTGCTAGATCAAATGTGGCCAGCAAAATGGTTTTCTTCATGATTCAGAATGAATTTGCTTCCTCAATATCTATTTTTTCTATTTGTAGAGGAATTCTAGAGAGTTTACTTTTCCATAATTTAGTTTCTATGACTAGAAGACCAAGGAAAACTACATGGTAAATCTCTTGGGGGTAAAAAGAGAAAGTAGGGAAAATTTGTTTCCTATTACACTCTCCATTCGATCTGATTTTGTGGAACATATGTCCATCTTTTACTTTTAGCAAACATAATTTTTTTGACTTGTATAACAATGGTATTAGAAAATATAGACTTCTAAGAAAAATCACAAGATATGCCATACCTTTATCACTTTCTTCATCTGTAAAAGTAGATGAAGAATATAAATGTTTCCTGGTTTTCTCTACTGGATATCTCTGGAATTTGTATCCAAGGTAAATTACTTTGAAATGATGGGTTTTACTAACCACTAATCTTATTACTCCTGAATGGTAGTTACAGAGCCTTAGTGGTTTGTGTAAAATCATTAAAGAAATAATTTATAATGTAAAATATAAAAGACAAAATATGAGTAATTTATGAGTAACTGTAATTTGTAAAATAGTAACTTCAAAAGAACCATTAATTCACAAATAAGATATTTGGCTTTTCACGTATTTTCTGTTTGGGTTATACATACCTCACAATAAAAGCTGTAGATATGATAGCTTTAAAGATACACAAAATTTGGCTTTTCATATTTCAAATATTTATTGAACACTTTCTATCACAAGCAGATTTTCCTTCTTCCTATTATGATCTCTCCAGTTCTTTGTCCTGCTCATTCAGTATCATTTTAAGATCTTGCCCTAAATGCCTTAACTAGCTTACATATATGATCTCTATTTAGATAAATTAATAAACATACATTCTATCTGTCTATCTATCTATTTATTTGTTTGTCAGTTAGTTAGTTTGTTTATTTATTATTTATTTGATGGTCTTGCTTGTTTTGGTGCCCTTAGTGACTGTCACAGTGCTTGGCATGTATTTTGTGTTTAGAAAATCCTGTTTATTGAATGATTAATACATTCACATCTTCCCATTTCTTAGAAGAATAAGTAAATAGAGAAATATTTTATGTTAATGGATAAGAAGACTCAATATTGTTAATTTGTCACTTTTCCAACCTGATCTATAGAGCCAATGAAATCTTAGTCAAAACGCCAGCAAGATATTTTGTAGGTATTGATGAAGTGATTCTAAAGTTTATATGGACAGGCAAAATTCCCTGACTAGCTAACACAATATTGAAGGAGAAGGACAAAGTTGGAGGACTGACACTACCTAACCTCAAAACTTACTATAAAGCTAAAATAATCAAGTCATTGTGGTATCAGCAAAGGAATAGAAAAATAGATTAATGAATAGACAAACAGAATAGAAAGCCCAGAAACAGGTTCACATAAATATAATCAACTGATCTTTGAAGAAAGAGTAAAAGTAATCGAGCAGATCAAAAACAGTGTTTTCAACAGGTGATGATGAAACAACTAGACATCCACATGCAAAAGAATGAATCTAGATACATACATCATACACAAATACTAAGTCAAAATGGATTACTGACATAAACATAAAATGCAAAATTATAAACCTCTTGGAAAATAACATAGGAGAAAACCTAGATAACCTAATGCATGATAATGACTTTTTAGATAAAACACCAAAGGCATGATCCATGAAATATTTGATAAGCTGGACTTCATTAAAATTAAAATTTCTCCTCTGCAAAAGACAAAGTCAAGAAAATTAGAAGACCAATCACAAACTGGGAGAAAATATTTGCAAAAGACACATCTGCTAAACAACTCATTCAAAATATACAACGAGCTCTTACAACTAAATAATAGAAAACAAACTGGTTTAAAAAATGGTTCAGAAATCTCACAAAAGATATACGGATGACAAATGTGCATATGAAAAGATGCTCCACATCATATTTCTTCAGGAAAATGCAAATTAAAACAATAATGAGATACAGCCACACACCTATTAGAATGGCCAAAATCCTGAACTTCAAATGCTAGTCTTTTGATACTGATCAATGGGAACTCTTTTTCATTGCCAGTGGGGTACAAAAGCCACTTTAGAAGATAGTTTGGAGGTTTCCTACAAAACTAAATATATCCTTACCATAGGGTACAGCAATTGCATTCCTTAGTATTTGCCCAAAAGAGTCAAAAACTTATTTCTACACAAAAACATAAACATACATGTATAGAGCAACTTCACTCATAACTTCCAAAACTTGGAAGCAACTGAAATACTCTTCAGCAAGTGACGGGACAAATAATCTGTGGGATATTATTCAATGTGGAGAAGAAACAAGCTATATAGACATGAAAAAATAAATAGGAAATATAAATGCATATTACTAGGTAAAAAAAGCTAATTGGAAAATGCTACAAACTGTATACTTCCAACTACATGACATTCTGGAAAAGGCAAAACTATAGACACTAAAGTGGTTGCCAGGAGTTGGTGGGGTGGGAGTGGGGAGGGTTTCAGGAGATATGACTAGACGAAGCACAGAGAAGTTTTAGGGCAGTAAAAGTATTCTGTATGATACCATAATGATAGATACATATTATTATACATTTGTTCAATCCCATAGACTGTACAACACTAATAGTAAAGCCCTAAACTAAACTATGGACTTGGAAGATTATTATTTGTCAATGCATGTCATCAACTGTAACAAACGGAGCACTCTGCTTGAGGATGTTGGTGATGAGGAGAGGCTATGTCTGTGCCGGGGAGGAAGTATATAGAAATCTCTGCACCTTCCTCTCAGTTTTGCTGTGAACCTAAACTGACCCTAAAACAAGAAAGGTTTTTTTTTTTTATATTATTAATGTACAATTACATGAGCAACATTATGGTTACAACACTCCCTCTATTATCAAGCCCCCCCCACATACCCCATTACAGTCACTGTCCATCAGCATAATAAGATGCTATAGAATCACTACTTGTCTTCTCTGTGAACAACAAAGTTTTAATTTAAAAAATCTATTATTAGTATTGTGATAATACAGTAAAAAAATGATTGGGAAAGTTTGGCAAGGATAAATAAGTATAAATAAAATGAGTTAGTTTACATGTATTAATGTATTTTAATCATAAGTCGCCAATAATATTTTCTATATATTTTAAGCAATGTATGCATTTAGAACACAAAGTATATTTTTATAGTATTTTGTGCTTAGGAAAAATAACTTCTTTGTGTTTCTTTAAGTTTGTGGTTTTTAATGTATTTTAATTATTTGGTATGTTTTGCATTTTTATTATGATGAAACTAAAAATAATTTAGAAAACTGAGTAACGATAATGCAAACCAATTGTACATCTGATTTTACTTATTTGAGTTATGAAGCTAAAACTTTCACAACTATGTTGCCCCAGGGTATGAATGAAAAATTGGTCTTTCATTAAAATAAATAAAAAGGAGAATTACATAATAAAATAGTGTATATTAAAATACTAACTTGAAAGTAGCAAGATTCACAGTGCTTTCTACTTTCTTTTACACTTTTATTCTTCATGAGTCATGGAAAGGTCTATTTGACTAAAGAGCAGAAGTAACATAAAGCATAGCTATTCTGATTCAAAGGAATGGTAAACCTACTTTAAAAATAATTTCGCAGTAAAATTATATTGTGAAGTTCACTTACTTATTTTGTTAGCTAACTGGTTACATAGGTAAAATTTAATTGGTAATACCTAAGGTGATAGGTCTATTTCACTCAACTTGATATAATTTCTAAATTTCCACTAGTTATTTGAGTGAATAGTATTTTATTTATACAGAAATTGTTAGGAAGAATAAAATTTGGACTTTAATTTTTAATATGAAAACCATTAAGAAAGAAATACACACAAAAAAGAAATTTGTACTATTAATGGGTCAAATTTGTCATCAGCCAGTCATTAATACTTTTAGGGACTTAAGTAATTTACATACCTTATTCAGAAAACAATTAAATCATGAAAATTAACAAAAAGGGTTTTGGAAGATACAATGAGTTATATAAGTGAAAAATGCTATGAGTATCATAAAGCATTTTTTCAAATACAATATATCACTATTATGAATACTGAAAAAATATTTCACTTGATTTTCCATTATTTTCTATTTTTATATGCTGTTAAGGGGATTTAAATTTTTCAATAAGAAATATTCAGGTATGAGTATCTTTCATTTATAAACAAATAGTTATCCAGTTATTTTTACTTCATGTTATAATTGAAATTGTGTAATTTATCAGGTAATTTTTATTAAAATTATAAAACAATGATGTTCCTCATTAGACATACAGGTATTCTATTGTATCAGGAATAAAGCTCAGTCCTGACAGTGAAAGGTATCCTTGAGCATGTGTACTCCCAACTATCAAACTGCTATCCAAGTTCCAGCAGACATAGATGAAATATTTATAATACAAGTGACAGGTGGTTCTTAAAAGGATACTTTCATGCCACTCTAAGCTTTTATAATTCACTTATTCATGGCTGCCAAAAACAACATAATCTTGGACTAATAGTGTGCCCATTGACTAATCATCTTTCTTTTTAAATTCCAGTCTCAGATATTCATAAAAATATTTTAAACATTTTTAATTTTATTTATATGATTATTAGGTAAATAGTGCTTTTCCATCAGGCCTCTTTTTCATCCTTTATGATTATACTGTAAATTCTATTAGTGACTTTGAAATATGTTATTTTCCTTGGAAGGAAATGTCCTGTCTATGGTACTATCCCTTGTACAGATACTCTCGGGATATACACCAGCTGTGCAACAGAAGAAAAAATTAGAAAATGTAGTTAGACGATAAGCCTCTTTAAGAGGAAAGCTGGCACTACTGTAAAATGACACCACAAGGCCGTATTATGGTCTGTGTCAGGTACACAGACTTGCAGAATCTTCAGTTGATCTTCCAAAAATCATATTGAATTAGATGTATTTGGGTTTTAGGATATAATTTGAATAAAGATGAGAAAGTGACTTCATTTGGGCAGTTTTTTAAGCACTTGCATATCAGTTTCCCTTTGCAGATATTGTTTCTAAGACTGAAAATCCATCCAAATAATCAAGCACAGAGGCACACAGACAGCAGCTTCTGTGGTTCCTTTAGGAAGTTACAGAGTTCGTGGAAGCATACTGGTTATGTTGTCAAGCAAACCCAAGCAGTCTGGGAAATGAAGCAACCACTTCCTCTCCTATTCTGACATCATCATTGCTTTGAAAAGAAAATATTTTCCTTTTTTTATTTGTATACATACAGATGTTCAAAACAATTCAACTAATCGAATATTCCTTAAAAAGACAGAAACAAAGAACCTTGGTGTTTTAAGTTGAATAAAAAACTTTATAGTAGAAGAAAATTTACCAAGCCTACTTCTGCCTGAGTGGTTGTGTTAAACCAATAGGACAGAGGGGGGTGGGGGAGGGGGAGAAAGAGAAAGAGAGAGAGAGAGAGAGAGAGAAGAGAGAGAGAGATATGGAGATTTTAAAGGAATTTACTCATGCAGTTGTGGGTTCTGGCAAGTCTGAAATATTCGTAGCAGGATGAAAATTCCCGAAAGAATTGATGTTGCAGCCTCGAATCTGAAGGCAGTCTAGAGACAGAATTCCTCAGTCTTTGCTCTCAAGGCCTCCCAGTGACTAAAAGAGGCTCAGCCATATACGGAGGGTAATCCCCTTTACCCATAATCTACTGATTTAAGTGTTAATCACACCTAAAAAATATCTTTACAACAGCATCTTAATTGGTGTTTGACTAAACAACTGGGCACCATAGTCTAGGCAAGTTGAAACACAAACGTAACCATCACAGCGTTTTATCAAACTGCCCAAAAAATGCTTCAGAGAATACATGCAAGGCAAGTCATTGTGACATTGCTCGCACCAATGTGCAGCTCAAACAATTATCCCATATAGCCAGCAGTGAAGAGATTTTTTTGAATAAATTATAACACAGTCAATCAAAGAAACACTGATTCAGAAGTAAAAAGAAGGAAGAAACTGGCTATAAACAACTATAGAAAGATCCCAAAAGTAAACTATTAAAAAATAAGGAACAGAACAATATGTATAATAATCTATCTTTGTGGAAAAGGGAGGGGTGAAAGCATACATTCAAATGTGCTTATATGTATATAAAAATTTAAGAAAAGCTGCAAATGTATGTTTTGCTATGGTGGTGAGGGGATGAGTACACAGATACTCAGTAGATAGAGAAGAGGATCAGATGGAAAGAGGATGGAGAGAGGTTAGTGGGTACGGGCTAACATACAAAGTGAAACTATATGTTATAGACCTTGTTACAGTTTTTGTTATTTTTTATATGTGAATGTTTACTTTTCAAAGAAAATTAGATAAAAAAGGGGGAAGACATCTTTCAACATATTTCTAAGGCTTTGTATCTCTTCCAACCTGCCCTGCTTTTCTCTCTATGTATTTGAAAATAATAAGTAATGCAAACACTGTGAAAATTTAACTTTAGGCATAATATTTGAAATAATGTGAAAATACTAATAAAAATTATTGGTTTTTATGTCTTAAAATATACTGATATTTATTTAAAGAATAAACACTGAAGTCTTAGAGACCACCAAATTCTTTATAGGTGGTTTTAGAGAAACTACAGTATTTTCTTTGACTCTAAAATAAGTTTTCTTGTTATATATACATATATGCATTTGAAATTCTTATAAATGTGAACTTAATTAGAGAATTCTCACTTACTGTGGTATAATTTTTAGTCTAACTTGCATATGTCCACTTATGTAAAAGCATACAAGCAATTCTTACCCAAGTGTGTGTGCATGTGTTTGTGTGTGTGTATCTGTGTGTGTGTATACATCACTGGCCAAGTCTTAGTTGTATCATTTTGGTTCATAGGTTCAGATCATGCTTTTATCCTTGTACAACAGAATACGTAAAAGGATAAAATGTTGCTTTATAGGGGTACTTTATAATTTTAGTACCTTTTAAAAATTCTGAAATCTTCCATACTACTTTTGACTTTAAAACCACTCTGCTTCCTAACTTCACAATGTTTTCTGAAAAAATAAATGTTCTTAATACATTTATATTTTATAAGCTCTTGTTAAAAGGCACTAAGTCATTTTTAAACAAAACATGTTTAGATATTTAGCAAAATATTTTGTGTGTGGACATAGTGTGTATATGCACACTTATATGTAACTATATTAAAATAAGCTTATCTCTTTTTGTGTAAGACATACTTTTAATAATATCTTAAACAGAGGTCTAACCAACTTTATTCTGGTAATTAAACTTAGTTAACAATTCAGTATCACATGTAATAAATAATATAAGAGAAAAACTACACAATTGGGTAAAACACTTTATCAAATCCAGATTTGCTAGAATTTCAAAACAAATATTAGAATTCCTGGCTGCTAAGAACATACCATTAGCATAGTCAAAAAGACAACCAGGAGATATAGGTAGAGAATTTTACTATTTAATTAATTTATGGAATGAGAGTATGTGACCTACGTATGGTATAGGGAAACAGTATGAATACATGGAGATTGTTTGATTTTATATTTTACATTCATGCAGGTAAATAAAGTGGAGACATTGCATTATAAAAGAAGTGAGACATACACAAGAGAAGAAATATTCTATTATGTAAATCAGATTTCGACAATCTATGAGGTATGTTGCTTTAAAAGATCTGCCTGAAGCAACAAGCTCATGCAAGAGCAGGAAAAATAGATGAAAAATTTAGTAATATAAAAGCTGTGGCAAAACTATGGATAAACATTTAGTATATATTTCAAATACCAGTAATGTTTGTTAAGAAGATTGTCAATTTCTATTGGATTATTAAAGATGCAAGCAGTCTTTCAGATTATCATCTTTAATTTATAAATTTTTTGTTTTATTTGTTATGTAAACAATGAGTTGCAGAATTTGCTACTTCATATTTTAAAATGCTGGTTCTCTAAAAATTAAAGATGAACATAATACTTGAAATGAAATAAAATACCACTTTTAATTGATAATATGAATTCCCTAAGGATTTCCCACATACAGTAATGTTGTTATATCTCTCCTACTTTATTATTTTTTATATGACAGACAAATTTTAGTGTATTACCATGCTTTAAACTACAAATACAGTTTCATAGATTGATTTAAAAATTTATATTGAACTATATAATGAAAAATAGTTGCTTTTAAAACTCTGAAATACTAGAAATGGGAAACAAATATTTTAAGACAAACTTTTTACAATGAAGTTTTCAACTGACTGTAGGTACTTACTTGTTCCAAATTGGACACTTAACAAATAAGAATAGTGAGCAGTTTTAAACATTACTATCAATTCATTTGATAATCACATGTGCATACACACACACACACACACACACACACACACAGGAATATTACTGGCTGTGAAGAAAGAAAGAAATCCTGCTATTAGCAACAGCTTGGATGAAACTGATGGCATTATAGTAATTGAAATAAGTCAGACAGAGGAAGGCAAATACTGCATTATGTCATTAATATGTGGAATTTTAAAATGGCAAACTCAGAGAAAAAAAGCATAGAGTGGTGGCTGCCAGGAGTTGGGAGGCTGGGGTAGAGAAATGGTTAGAGAGTGATGAAGGGATACAAATTTCCAGTTATATTAATAAATTCTGGGAGTCTACATGATGATTATGGCTAATAACATTATATACTTGAAAGTTGCTAAGAGACTGTATCTTAAATGTTCTCACCACAAAATAGAAAATGGTAATTATGTGATGGGATGGTGTTGGCTAATGCTATGGTGGTAATCATTTTGCAATATATAAATATAGCAAATCAAAATATTGTGTACCATAATTTTCACAGTGTCATATGTCAATTATATCTCAGTAAAGCTGGAGGAAATAAAAAGAAAAAAACTTTCCACACTCTGTCTTTCAAGTTTCTGTATTAAACCATTGAAGGAGTTAATCCCTTTTACTGTGGCTGAGTCACATATTATCCCATAACTAAGCCATGTAAAATGATCATTTATCATGCTAAAAAATTCTGAGAGTCATAAATAGACATACGGCACAGCAGGGATAACTTGTCTCTCATCCATGTTATTACCTGGAGCTTCACTTGGAGGATGTGAAAGCTAGGAGCTGTAATCATATGATGTCTTATTTCCTCCCAGGTCTAATGTTTGATAATGCCTCTGAGCTGAGAGTCTTAGTTACTCTACACATGGACTTTGCCAAGTGGTGTCTCTTCATTGGCTATTTTGGGTTTTTCAGAGCATGACACCTGGGTTCCAAAGACAGATGTCCCAAGAGAGACATTGGTGGTCAAACAGAAATTGTACTTCCTTAGCTAAACTAGCCTGACATAACACAGTTTCATCAAATTATCTTCATTGAACAGTTACAAAGTTCTCCCCGAGTACAATGAAAGAGAATAGATCCCATTTTTTAATGGGGATATCAATTTTTTGTAAGCAGAGCCATAAACATTGCTGTGACTATTTTCAGAAAATGTAATCTTCTATATTCCATCTTTGGCCACAAAAATGAACTCTCCTCCATGTGCACTCACTACACTCACCTCGTCCTGGAGAACCCCCAGTGTCTCATCACATGAGGTGACCTCAGGCATAAATGGGAGGTCCAGAATCCCATCATCTAGATCAGGTCCAGGACTGGGGAAGTCTCACTAAGTATATTTGCTCTCCACATGAAGACCTAGGAACTGAAGAACCAGTTATCTGACCCTTCACATCTAATTTAATGGTGGGTTGCATATAGGATGACTACTATAATTCTTCTATAAATTACTGAACAGTGAAGCATTTAGGAGTCACTACTATGGAGTAAAACAGAGACAAATGTCAGTTTCTTGATGAATGATAAATCCTCCTGCCTGTGAAAGTTTCATGGGAGCTCTTGGATCCATCCTCTTGGACTGTGGTCTATCATCTGAGTCACATTTCTTTTTCCATAAAAAGAGTAGGTTATTTCTGCAACGAAGTTGTTTTCACTTTTTTCTTGCCCTTTGAAATCTGGCTCAAAGACCCATTTCCATTATATTCTCTCACTCCAATTATTTAAAAAAAAATAGATTTCACATTAACTGATTTATAACCACTAGACAAAAAATCCCTCTTTGCACACGTCTCATCATGACAAGCCTTTCTTTATTTTGGCCTCCTCTGTGGATGCTCTGACATTTCAAACTTAAATTCTTAGAGGAACTTTTATTGAACTGAAACTCATGCCTTTAAAATTGTTAGAGGGCCTTTGTCGCAGTGAATCATACTCTGGAGCACAACCTCACCATTCCTTTCTGGATTCCTAATGAAGAATCTAATAGACCTATTTTGGATTTGATGTTTGCACTTAAGTCTTAAGTTGGAAATACTGAAGCAAAAAGTAAGACAACATAGTTTTGTTTCCAACCTATCATTTCTTAGCTCCTTCATATTTAACAGATCTTTTACTTATCTGATCTTGTTCATAATATCCAATAAATAACAAGATTATGCCAGATAGCACTTTCAATCCTCTACCTATTCTTATTGGCTAGATCATAAAGTTCACTTGATTCATTCCATGTTAGTACACTGAACAGTATTGTTAAACTTTGGAGGAGCCCCTTTCTTTAATTTCAAATAATATTTTCTTAATTTTCATTTAAGTTCTCGCTGACGGTCTCCTTGAGGGCTATGACATTTCACTTAGTGATCTTTTCAGGACCATGATCTCAAAGCCCCTAACATTTTAGTTTCCTGTTATGGCATTGCTCATTCTGGGAACCGAAATCTGTTTGTTTCTCTGACTACATAACACATTACTACATCATCCCAAACTTGTTAGTATTAGACACTTAAAAAAATCACAGTAATTCTGTGGTACAGGAATTATTAACAAGGAATAGCAGAATGGTTTTCTAGGTAATGGTATATGGACCTCCGAAAGAATGACTGAAATCTGGATGTTAACTTAAACTATAGTCTTGTTTGCTCATATATGGTGGTCGATTCTAGGTAAAAGCTGATCATCTCAGTTTCTTTCCTGTGGGCCTCTCTATGGACTAGGTTGGGCTTCTTAACAACATGGTGACTAGGTTTTAAAAGCAAGATTCCAGAAATCATGTGCATATCATGTGGAAGGTACCCTACTTTTTTCTGATCCAGCTTCAGAATCACACTGTCATTTCTACTTCAGGCATACTTCAGAGATACTGAAGGTTCGGTTCTAGACCACCACAAAAAGTGAATATTGCAATAAAATGAGTCAAATAATTTTTTTGGCTTCCAATGCATATAAAAGTTATGATTACACTATACTATAGTCTATTAAGTGTGCAATAGCATTATGTCTAAAAATATTAATGTATGTATCTTAACTAAAAATACTTTATTGCTAAAAAATGCTTTTTTTAAACATCAATCTGAGCTTTCAGAGAGTCATAATCACTGATCACAGAACAGCATAACAAATATAATAGTGAAAAAGTTTGAAATATTGTAATTTGATAATGAAATATTACCAAAATGTGACACAAAACATGAAGTGAGAAAATGCTATTGGAAAAATGGTGCTGACAGACTTGCTCAGCATAAGGTTGTCACAAAACATTAATTTGTAAAAAGTGCAGTATCTGCAAAGCACAATAAAGCAAAGTGCAATAGAACAAGGTACGCCTGTACATTCTGTTCATCAAAGCAGTCACCAAGTCTTGTTCACTTTCAAGGGAAAGGGAAATGAATTCCACTGCTTGGTGAGCAGGGATGTTTGGGACTAGAAATATTTCTGTGCCTGTGTTTTATAAATGACAATCTGCCACAGATGAGATAACATAGTAAAACACTTAAAACAATCTGTTGTAATTTACAAATGGTTTGTGGAAGCAAACATTTTTTTTGGTACATTGCAATAAACTGGATAAAAATACAGATAAACCCATGATATCAGTTTTACATGTGCTAAAAGAGCCTTATAATTCCCAATGGATGATGTTAAATAATTATTGTATTATATTTTACTACATAGTATAAAATATAATATTTTCTTTTTAAAATTAATAGTTGGTAAGTAATGTTATTTCAAATAAGAAAGCTTCTTCCACTAAAATATTTGACAACCACTGCTATGTCTAATAATCATATGTAAAAAATGAAACTTTCAGTTTGAGTCTTAATATACTTTATATTGAGTCTTAATATACTTAATATTAACCACTGTTAATATAAAGGGCCAGAAAATTTAACATTCTAAATATATGTCCAAATAGACAAGGAGATATGTTGCTAGGTTTGGAAGATATAGTCTCAATCAATACTTGTCATCATGACTTAAAATCTATAAATTATTATGGTTTTAGGTATAACTGGAAGGAACTAACATACTAAGAAAGATCTCAGGATATTATCTTATGAATCTAATGGTTCATCCCAAAGGTAAATGGGATGGATAATAAAGAGTCATACACATAAGTAACAGCAGACTCTCTAGAATCATAGTTTCAGGATTCTCCAATATGATATTATCACATAAGATGATAAAAATAATTTCACCATTATAAGAGTATTGTTTTCAAAGAATACAATAGCTACAATCTCTATTCTTTGCCTTTCAACATGCAGGTAAGCAGTGAAAAGTTCACTGGTCATTGGAGTAAAGGTAATTTTCCATAATAGCTGATATTTATTAGGAAGACCTATATGCATAAGGGAAAAAATATTAATAAACCAGACTTTAAAATTCAGATTTTACACTAAATCTTATTAGCCTTTGTATTTAACTATTTGTAAAAACTATTTTATTGAGCAACTAAGAAATAAATGTGATTAAAATTATGCTTATCTATTAACTAATTCATACCTACATGAATGAAAACTTTCTTGTTCTCCCTTCTAGGCACTCAACTGCTACTTGGGTCATAACTGAATAAGACAACAGTGAACCTTGCCTTGGTATGAACACTTAGTGAAACAGGAAAAATTCAAAGTATTTTAACAGCTATTAGCTGCACATCATCAATCACTGTATCAGTTCAACACATACCCATGCTTACTACTGTGTAATCAAAAACACTTGGCAATCTACCTTTTAAATAACAACTATTGTACCTTGTTAAACTCCCACAAAAGTATCTGTAATAGTCTTCCCATTGTTATGGGACTAAATTTCATATTTCCTCACATATTTGTAAGACATTACTTTCATATCCTACAGAACAACAAAGTTAAAAGGTACCTTTCTATATTGGGGTTTATCAACTTTGGCCTGATTGACATTTTGGACTAGATGATTCTTAATATGGGTAGCTGTCCAGTGTACTGTGGGCTGTTGAGCATTCTCCATAACTTCTACCCACCAATAACATCACTTCCAAATTATGAGAACCAAATATTTTTCCAGACATTACCAAATTTCCCTGAGGGTAAAATCCCTGCCAGTTGAAACTACTGTGTATAGTAAATAAAGGTAGTTTAAAGCAAAATTTGTATTCCTTTCTCTGTTTAATAAAGTCAGACACAGAAATTCAAGGAGAGAGATATTTTTCATCAGATGCCCCATTCATTAAAGCTGATTAAGGCAGTTATGTATAATGTGAATATATAATTAACTGAGTTCATATTGCATTTAACAGTATGACTATGAGCATAATGTGAACAATGTTTAATAAATCTAGGTCTACTGGGATAATCTATTTGTTTATAAGACTGATTGACTAAGAAATTAAAACAAATATTTTATATGTAATTAACTAGCATTATCATCAAAACATTATAAGTAACAGGAAAACAAACAGATGATAAAATATGCTGGTTCAAACTATGCTTCTCTGACTGAAAATCACATAGTGCTTAGGTAAGAGGTGGGCCACCTTAGAAGAAAGGAAATGAAAGAGGAAGATCCTGAATGCCTACTCTAAGTCATGCCTACATTATAATTCAGGCACATTTTATTGTCAAGATAAACCTTTAAGTTAGGTTTCTATATATCCATTATAAAAATAAAGAAAATGAGAGTTGTGAATTTTCAGTATTTTTTTCATGAGCACATATATGGAACTGGCAATTTAGTATTTACATCCAAATCCCTTTCACTCATTCATCACACTATACTGCTTCCTTTCTAATAAACGAATTGGAAAAATAATCAAATACAACCATTCTAGGACCTCAGAGGGTCAAATACATAAATCTGAAAATAGAGATATCTCACAGTCTAATCTTTGTCCCCATTATTCATTTTTTCCTCTCCTTTATTACTAGAATCCTCTGACTTTTAACAGGCACATTGCTTCCCTATAAAAAACCATACTTCTTATCCTGTCTTGTAGCTATTTATCATCATGTAACATAAATAAGTTCAGAGCCAAAGATGTTTGTGAAAGTCATATATGCAAATTCAAAGTACACTTCTGAAAAACAAAGTTGTTTACTCTCTTCTCTTGTTTTTTTGTTGGCTTTCAATGACAAGAAGAATCTTGGAAGCTATGACTTAAGGATATTGCTTTCCATTAGCCATGTGCTACTTATATTTAGACTGCTAGTGTGAGAATGAAATATTAATTTATTGTATATTGAGTTTGTTATAACAACTTAATCCAGTACTCTAATAAATAGAGGGGTATTTTTAAAGGGAAGTGTGATACCAAGGTATTAAATACAAATGTTAAATATGAAGTTTAATTTACTAATTCTAATATTAGACCTGCATAAATATCTATTTTTATGATGATGTGCCCTTTCTATTATTTTGAATTTGGTTTCTATTTCAAAAATATATATGGCCATATATTACTTTTTTTTTTTTGTAGATAATTATTTTTTATTGAAGGGTAGTTGACACACAGTATTACATTACATTAGTTTCAGGTGTACAACATAGTGATTCAACATTTATATACATGATAATTCTAGGTACCAGCTATCACCATACCAAGTTGTTAAAATATTTTGACTATATTCCTTATGCTATAGTTACTTATTTATTTTACATCCCGGTTACTTACTTATTTTACAATTGGAAGTGTGTACTTTTTGTTTGTTTGTTTGTTTTGTGAGGGCATCTCTCATATTTATTGTAATTCAAATATAGTATGAATGGCTTTCATTATTATCCATGATGGAGCACTTAGCACTAGATTTACCTTTCCTCCAAAACCTCCTACAAAACTTGGAAAACTTTATATAAGACAATAATTTTCAAGGACTGAACAACATAGTGAAGGACTCTGATTATTGAGGCATGCCCCCAAATCATCCTGCAATTGCCCTTTCTTCTTGGGATATATCTTGCTATGAAGCAGAGAGGTAGAACCTAAACAAAGAGTTAGCATAGAGATAGAGAAATCAGAGTTCAAGCTACATGAACAGCTAGTATGTGTGGACCAAGTTACCTAAGGAATGAGACAGACCTGTGCAGAGAGGTTCTCTAAAAGTCTGTTTGGATGTTCACTATGTATCTTGGCACATGTAGAAGCCAAGATGTAATTTAGGACTTAGGATTTACAGCTCTAAGAGATGAACAGTGACAAAGCCTAGCCATAATGAGATTTGTTAAGATTCAATCCCAGCCAGACTGGAGAGTCTTACTGAGTACTTTAGGCATTCAAATGAAACCTCACATAGATAATGCACTAGGGGTAGGAAGTTTGCTGTCGAATAAAGGGAATACCATGGGTATAAATAAGAAAATGAAATAGATTTCTCAAACAAAGAGTTACAACATGTCTAAAGGGCCAAAGGTAGCTAATTTAATTGACTGCCAGAAAAGGTAATTAACATTGCTTAAAGGAAAAATGTATAATCCACACTTTTCTATGTTTATTCTTAGTAAACAATCAATATTTACAATACATAAAAAAAAGGAAAGTGGAAAAAAAATAACCCACTGTTAAGAAAAAAGGAGGCAACAATACTTATCCTTTCCCCCAAAATTCTCTAATTAGCAAATAAGGATTTTATAGAAGCCACTGTAAATATTTTCAAGGACATTAAGAACAATATGATCATCATGAACAAACAGTTAAATAATATCTGCAAAGACCAATAGAACTTTCACATTAAAATTAACCTATCAAAAATGAAAAAATTTTGGGGTGGGCTTAATGAGTTTCAGATAGTAGAAAAAGTGTCCATTTACTGAAGATATAAATAAAGTTATCCAACCCAAAAATTCAAATAAAAAAGGAAAACAATTATTTTAAAATAAGTAAGAGAATGTTAATGTCATCTGAGACACTGGTCTAATATTCCTATAACTGGAGTTTAAGTCTAACTTCAATTATGGTCTACCATGCATATAATTTAAGACTGAGGAGAGAGAAAAGGAGCAGAAAAAAAAATTCCAAAACACAATGAATGAAAATTTTCCAAGTTTAAAGAAAAAGCACAATATTAAAGATGCAAGAAGATTAGGGAAATATAAGTAAAATAAATACAAAGAAAACCACACATATATATCCCCATAGTCAAATTTCTGAAAAGCAAAGATAAAGAACATCAAGAAAACTTGTCTGATTTCTGATCAGAAATGATGTAGGTCAGAGTACAATGGAAAAACATCACTGAAGTAGTAAATGAAAAAAAAATGTTGATGATGTTATCCTACAATACTTAAAAATACAAGAAAAACTAATATATGGAGTAAAATTAAAATGTTTGCAAGTAAAAAAATGAGATGATATGTAGTTAGTAGGCTTGCAATTCAAGAACTGAATTAAGTGGGAAAAAATAATCTACAATACTAGAAGTTTATCTTTGGCAGGAGGAGAGGGGAGTTAGTAACTGAGGGAACCTGCAGAGCATTTCTGCTTTTAATATTCTATTTCTTAACTTGTGTAGTGTTCACTTTTGATAATTCATTGACCTCTCCATTTACAATGTTTAAGTCTTTTATATGGTATTATATGTCAACATAAAAGTTATCTTTAAAAAAGTTACTTATGGATATTATTTAAGCTGAAGAACAATGTTAGACGGTGATTAGAACTACAGGCTCAAAAGAAAGACATTTAGGAAAGTGATTGACAAACACAAACAATGACAATAATTACATTAAATTAAATGGAATAAATCCATGAAAATGCAACAATTCTCTGACTGGACTAAATCCAAAACTAAATCCTTGAAACTGTCTTGTAGTATTATATATATATATATATTTTAAAAGGGAATCTCTCATATTTATTAATCAAATGGTTGTTAACAACAATAAAATTCTGTATAGGGGACTCAATGCACAATCATTAATCCACCCCAAGCCTAATTCTCATCAGTCTCCGATCTTCTGAAGCATAACAAACAAGTTCTTACATGGTGAACAGTAAAAGGGCAGTCATCACAGAAACTTTCGGTTTTGATCACAGATTATGAACTATAAACAGTCAGGTCAAATATGAATATTCATTTGATTTTATACTTGATTTATATGTGAATCCCACATTTCTCCCTTATTATTATTATTATTATTATTTCTTTTTTTTTTTAATAAAATGCTGAAGTGGTAGGTAGATGCAAGATAAAGGTAGAAAACATAGTTTAGTGCTATAAGAAAGCAAATGCAGATGATCAGGTGTGTGCCTATAGACTAAGTATTAATCCAAGCTAGACAAGAGCAACAAAACATCCACGGATGCAGAAGATTTCTCTCAAAACAGGGGGGGTGAGGTTCTAAGCCTCACCTCTGTTGATCCCCAATTTCTCACCTGATGTCCACCCTGTAACTGTGCCTGTCTTAGGTTGTTCCTCCCTTGAGGAATCTTACCCGTCTCTGGCTAACCAGTCATCTTCCGGGGCCATACAGGGAAATGTAAAGTTGGTAAGTGAGAGAGAAGCCATATTGTTTGAAAAGGTTAGCTTTTTACTTCTTTGCAGATTTATGCCCTGTGGCTTTTATGACCAGCATTTGTCTTGAGGTATCTTTACCACTTGGAAGAATTATGATACTCGGTAAATTTGATATGAGGCGTGAATTCTATTAAGGGTTGTAATTAGGAAGGAAGAAGAAAAGCTATAGAAGTAGCAGGCGGCAGAAAACATGGGAAGATTGATTATTTCTTTGACATATCTTCTTGTAGAGTAACTTCAGCATGTATAGGTTTTAAGCTACTACTTAAATTGCACACACACATTACCATAATAGGAGTATAGTTACATAACCAAAGCATACCTGTAATTACCAGCCATCTCCAGTGAAACCAAGAAAACCAGTTAGGCACCTCAGGCATGTGTGAAAACTTATCTATGATATGGTGGATATTGTCCAACTGAACTTGAACAGTCTGAGAGAAATCAGACAAATTAAAACAACCTATTCCTGGGGAATGTTCACATCCCTTATGTTCTCTTAACAGTAAATAGTCTGTAGTTGTAAGATTTTGGAGTGCTACAATTTGCACTTCTCCTACTTCTTGGTTGAGCTCCAACAGTATAGATCCAGTCAAATTTGTTGTTTCACTGTATGCACAGGCCAGCTTAGATATCTCCTTCTTCATTCCAATGGCAATTCCAGGAACCAGTGGGATGAATGCAGCTACAACTGCAACAGTGCCTGGATCTTTGTTGAAGTTTTTTGATGATTATCTTCTGGAATGACTCTTCCAGAGTATGTTGGTGTTGGAACTTCTTCTTCATATCGTATCTTAGTTCATTTTCTGGTTAGCCAAATTAGGCTTTGATCCTCTGTATAAACACAAACAGACCCTTTGCCCACACTTTGATATGCCCTTTATACCATTGTGAAGAACTTATTGGAGGTCACCAAACAGAAACTGCTTTTTTTTTTTAAGAGAAAGAAATATTTTCAGAAAAATGTAATTCCATAGCTGATCATCTGAAACCCTTTAAATGATCAAAATTAAGGATATTTAAAGCATGCATTAATCGTTGATTTACAGTTAGTTTTATCCTATCAGGGAGTAATCCCCCTTTCCTTTTTTTTTTTCTTTTTTCTTTTTTTGTTATCATTAATCTACACTTACATGAAGAATATTATGTTTACTAGGCTCTCCCCTATACCAGGTCCCCCCTATAAATCCCCTTTACAGTCACTGTCCATCAGCATAGCAAAATGCTATAGAATCACTACTTGTCTTCTCTGTGTGGTACAGCCCTCACGTTTCTCCCACCCCCCCCATTATGCATGCTAATCTTAATGCCCCCTTCGTCTTCCCCCCCTTATCCCTCCCAACCCACCCATCCTCCCCAGTCCCTTTCCTTTTGGTACCTGTTAGTCCATACTTGGGCTCTGTGATTCTGCTGTGGTTTTGTTCCTTCAGTTTTTCCTTTGTTCTTATACTCTACAGATAAGTGAAATCATTTGGTATTTCTCTTTCTCCACTTGGCTTATTTCACTGAGCATAATACCCTCTAGCTCCATCCATGTTGTTGCAAATGGTAGGATTTGTTTTCTTCTTATGGCTGAGTAATATTCCATTGTGTATATGTGCCACATCTTCTTTATCCATTCATCTACTGATGGACACTTCGGTTGCTTCCAATTCTTGGCTATTGTAAATAGTGCTGCGAAAAACATAGGGTGGCATCTGTCTTTTTCAAACTGGAGTGCTGCATTCTTAGGGTAAATTCCTAGGAGTGGAATTCCTGGGTCAAATGGTATTTCTATTTTGAGCTTTTTGAGGAACCTCCATACTGCTTTCCACAATGGTTGAACTAATTTACATTCCCACCAGCAGTGTAGGAGGGTTCCCCTTTCTCCACAGCCTCGCCAACATTTGTTGGTTTGTCTTTTGGATGGCAGCCATCCTTACTGGTGTGAGGTGATACCTCATTGTAGTTTTAATTTGCATTTCTCTGATAATTAGCGATGTGGAGCATCTTTTCATGTGTCTGTTGGATATCTGTATTTCTTTTTTGGAGAACTGTCTGTTCAGTTCCTCTGCCCATTTTTTAATTGGATTGTTTGTCTTTCATTTGTTGAGGTGGGTGAGCTCTTTATATATTTTGGATGTCAACCCTTTATCGGATCTATCATTTTCAAATATATTCTCCCATAGTGTAGGGTTCCTTTTTGTTCTATCGATGGTGTCTTTTGCTGTACAGAAGCTTTTCAGCTTAATATAGTCCCACTTGTTCATTTTTGCTGTTGTTTTCCTTGTCTGGGGAGATATGTTCAAGAAGAGGTCACTCATGTTTATGTCTAAAAGGTTTTTGCCTATGTTTTTTTCTAAGAGTTTTATGGTTTCATGACTTACATTCAGGTCTTTTGAAAAATTCTGAATTTACTTTTGTGTATGGGGCTAGACAGTAATCCAGTTTCATTCTACTGTATGTAGCTGGCCAGTTTTGCCAATACCAGTTGTTGAAAGGCTGTCACTTCCACATTGTATGTCCATCGCTCCTTTATCAAATATTAATTGACCATATATGTTTGGGTTAATGTCTGAAGTCTCTAATCTGTTCCACTGGTCTGTGGCTCTGTTCTTGTGCCAGTACCAAATTGTCTTGATTACTATGGCTTTGCAGTAGAGCTTGAAGTTGGGGAGTGAGATCCCCCCTACTTTATTCTTCTTTCTCAGGATTGCTTTGCCTATTCAGGGTCTTTGGTGTTTCCATATTAATTTTTGAATTATTTGTCCCAGTTCATTGAAGAATGTTGCTGGTAATTTGATAGGGATTGCATCAAATCTGTATATTGCTTTGGGCAGGATGGCCATTTTGAGGATATTAATTATTCCTAGCCATGAGCATGGGATGAGTTTCCGTTTGTTAGAGTCCCCTTTAGTTTCTCTTAAGAGTGACTTATAGTTTTCAGGGTATAGGTCTTTCACTACTTTGGTTAGGTTTATTCCTAGGTATTTTATTCTTTTTGATGCAAAAGTGAATGGAACTGTTTTCCTGATTTCTCTTTCTATTGGTTCATTGTTAGTGTACAGGAAAGCTATAGATTTCTGTGTGTTAATTTTCTATCCTGCAACTTTGCTGTATTCCGATATCAGTTCTAGAAGTTTTGGAGTGGAGTCTTTAGGGTTTTTATGTACAATATCATGTCATCTGCAAATAGTGACAGTTTAACTTCTTCTTTACCAATCTGGATTCCTTGTATTTCTTTGTTTTGTCTGATTGCCATGGCTAGGACCTCCAGTACTATGTTAAATAACAGTGGGGAGAGTAGGCATCCCTGTCTAGTTCCCAATCTCAGAGGAAAAGCTTTCAGCTTCTCGCTGTTCAGTATAATATTGGCTGTGGATTTATCAAATATGGACTTTATTATGTTGAGGTGCTTGCCCTCTATATCCATTTTTTTGACAGTTTTTATCATGAGTGGATGTTGAATTTTGTCAAATGCTTTTTCAGCATCTATGGAGATGATCATGTGGTTTTTGTCTTTCTTTTTGTTGATGTGGTGGATGATGTTTATGGATTTTCAAATGTTGTACCATCCTTGCATCCCTTTGATGAATCCCACTTGGTCATGGTGTATGATCCTTTTGATATACTTTTGAATTCAGTTTACTAACATTTTATTGAGTATTTTTGCATCTACATTCATCAGGGATATTGGTCTGTAATTTTCTTTTTTGGTGGGTTCTTTGCCTGGTTTTGATATTAGGGTGATTTTGGCTTAATAGAATGTGTTTGGGAGTATTCCCTCCTCTTCTATTTTTTGGAAAACTTTAAGGAGAATGGGTATTACGTCTTCTCTGTGTGTGTGATAAAATTCCGAGGTAAATCCATCTGGCCCAGTGGTTTTGTTCTTCGGTAGTTTTTTTATTACCATTTCAATTTCTTTGCTCGTAATTGGTTTGTTTAACTTTTGTGTTTTTTCCTTGGTCAGTCTTGGAAGGTTGTATTTTTCTAGGAAGTTGTCCATATCTTGTAGGTTCTCCAGCTTGTTGTCATATAGGTTTGCATAGTAGTCTTTAATAATTCTTTGTATTTCTGTGGAGTCTGTCGTGATTTTTCCATTCTCATTTCTGATTCTGTTGATTTGTGTTGATTCTCTTTTTCTCTTAATAAGTTTGGCTAGAGGCTTACCTATTTTGTTTATTTTCTCAAAGAACCAGCTCTTGGTTTCATTGGTTTTTGCTATTGTTTTATTCTTATCAATTTTGTTTATTTCTTCTCTGATCTTTATTATGTCCCTCCTTCTGCTGACTTTAGGCCTCATTTGTTCTTCTTTTTCCAGTTTCAATAATTTTGATGTTAGACTATTCATTTGGGATTGTTCTTCCTTCTTCAAGTGTGCCTGGATCACTATATACTTTCCTCTTAAGACTGCTTTCGCTGCGTTCCAAAAAAGTTGGGGATTTGTATTGTTGTTGTCATTTGTTTCCATATATTCCTTGATCTCTATTTTAATTTGTTCGCTTATCCATTGATCATTTAGGAGCATGTTGTTAAGCCTCCATGTCTTTGTGAGCCTGTTTTCTTTGTAGAATTTATTTGTAGTTTTAGACATTTGTGGTCTGAAAAATTGTTTGGTAGGATTTCAAACTTTTTGAATTTACTGAGGCTCTTTTTGTGGGCTAGTTTGTGGTCTATTCTGGAGAATGTTCCATGTGCACTTGAGAAGAATGTATATCCTGTTGCTTTTGGATGTAGAGTTCTATAGATGTCTATTAGGTCCATCTGTTCTAGTGTGTTGTTCAGTGCCTCCGTGTCCTTACTTATTTTCTGCCCAGTGGATCTATCCTTTGGGGTGAGTGGTGTGTTGAAGTCTCCTAGAATGCATGCATTGCAGTCTATTTCCCCCTCTAGTTCTGTTAGTATTTGTTTCACATGTGCTGGTGCTCCTGTGTTGGGTGCATATATATTTAGAATGGTTATATCCTTTTGTTGGACTGAGCCCTTTATCATTATGTAGTGTCCTTCTTTATCTCTTGTTACTTTCTTTGTTTTGAAGTCTATTTTGTCTGATATTAGCACTGCAACCCCTGCTTTCTTCTCGCTGTTGTTTGCATGAAATATGTTTTTCCATCCTTTGACTTTTAGTCTGTGCATGTCTTTGGGTTTGAGGTGAGTTTCTTGTAAGCAGCATATAGATGGGTCTTGCTTTTTTATCCATTCTATTACTCAGTGTCTTTTGATTGGTGCATTCAGTCCATTTACATTTAGGGTGACTCTTGAAAGATATGTATTTATTGCCATTGCAGGCTTTAAATTCGTGGTTACCAAAGGTTCAAGGTTAGCCTCTTTAGTATCTTACTGCCTAACTTAGCTTGCTTATTTAGCTGTTATATACACTGTCTGGAGATTCTTTTCTTCTCTCCCTTCTTATTCCTCCTCCTCCATTCTTCATATGTTGGGTGTTTTGTTCTGTGCTCTTTCTAGGAGTGCTCCCATCTAGAGGAGTCCCTGTAAGATGCCCTGTAGAGGTAGTTTGTCGGAAGCAAATTCCCTCAGCTTTTGCTTGTCTGGGAATTGTTTAATCCCACCATCATATTTAAATGATAGTCATGCTGGATACAGTATCCTTGGTTCAAGGCCCTTCTGTTTCATTGCATTAAATATATCATGCCATTCTCTTCTGGCCTGTAGGGTTTCTGTTGAGAAGTCTGATGATAGCCTGATGGGTTTTCCTTTGTAAGTGGCCTTTTTCTCTCTAGCTGCCTTTAAAACTCTTTCCTTGTCCTTGATCTTTGCCATTTTAATTATTATGTGTCTTGGTGTTGTCCTCCTTGGATCCTTTCTATTGGGGGTTCTGTGTATTTCCATGATCTGTTCGATTATTTCCTCCCCCAGTTTGGGGAAGTTTTCAGCAATTATTTCTTCAAAGACACTTTCTATCCCTTTTCCTCTCTCTTCTTCTTCTGGTACGCCTATAATATGGATAATGTTCCTTTTGGATTTGTCACACAGTTCTCTTAATATTGTTTCATTCCTGGAGATCCTTTTATCTCTCTCTCTGTCAGCTTCTATGCATTCCTGTTCTCTGGTTTCTATTCCATCAATGGCCTCTTGCATCTTATCCATTCTGTTTATAAATCCTTCCAGAGTTTGTTTCACTTCTGTAATCTCCTCCCTGGCATCTGTGATCTGCCTCCGGACTTCATCCCATTGCTCTTGCATATTTCTCTGCAACTCTATCAGCATGTTTATGATTTTTATTTTGAATTCTTTTTCAGGAAGATTGGTTAGGTCTGTCTCATTCTCTGGTGTTGCCTCTGTGATCTTGGTTTGCCTGTAATTTTGCCTTTTCATGGTGATAGAAATAGTTTGCAGAGCTGGAACGAGTGATGGCTGGAAGAACTTCCCTTCTTGTTGGTTTGTGGCCTTCCTCTCCCCCTGCGCCAGGTGCTGGGTTCTCGCAGGTGTGGATGTGGTCTGGATGTTGTCCTGTGTCCTCTGGTCTCTATTCTAGGAAGAGTTGTCTTTGTTATATTTTCATATATATATATGGTTTTGGGAGGAGTTTTCTGCTGTTCTACTCACACTGCCATCTTGGCTCCACCCCCTAGTATTATATTTTTAATATAAAAACATAGGTAAAAAGTAAGAGTGCTGAAACAGAACCTTAAGAATAGGAGTGTTGGAATGGCTTTAAGAGCAGGCAAAATATCTTTGAAGATAAGGTGTGTATACCAGAGTTAAAGACTAGTATTTCATTACAATGGAAGGTGATTGATCAGAGAAACATATCAATCATAAATATGTAATATGTGTGTACCTAAATACAGTTAAAAAATATCAAGTAGAAACTGACAGAAAAAAAGGGTTGGATTAGACAATTCAATGTTCTTCTTTGTAAACTTTTAACACTATTTTCTCACCACATGATAGGCCAGAAAACAATTTGTAAAGATGTGGAAAATCTGAACAACACTATCAACCTTCATGATTAAATTACTATAGAATACTGTAATCGCTCACACTCTTCCAAGTGAACATAGAACATTCATCATGTTCATTTGTTTGTCCATCCAGTAAGTCTAAACAAATGTCAAATACCTGAAATCATACAGAATAGGTACTCCAGTGTGTGACAAATTGTTACACCACAATGAATGCTGATAGTAGTAGGTAACAGCCCACAGAATATAATAAGGATCCATTGATTCTATACTGAATATATAGACATGGGAGGAAAGCTCATTTTTACAGTAAAATGCTAATTTATACTATATTGAAGATACCATATTATCAATGGGTGCTAAAACTGATAAAAGGAACTCTGATGTAGAATAGGATATTAAGACAATGGAGTCTCAAACTATATTTCCACATATTACCTATTAATTATAAAGGGAAAATAAAAAGTTTACAATAGAAAGTCCTATCATGTTACTTTATGCAAATGATCATTTAATACCACCAATATTAGGATAATATAACCAGTGTGTACATACTGATATGATGCACCAAGAAATACAAAACATCAGTTTTGTAGTAATCCTGGCAAAAATACAAAACTCAAATCTAACCATGAAGAAACATCACACAAACCCAAATTGAGGGATATTCCACAAAATAACTGGCATGCAGTCTTTCTTAGGCTACTGGATAATAGTCTTTAAAAATGTTTAAAAATGTAGAAGATGTTCCAGATTAAAGGAGACTAGAGACAAATAATCATATAAGTGCAATATGTTATCCTAGAGTGGATTTGGGAAAAGTTTAAAAAATATATAAAATATATTATTAGACAAAATTGGGTATTTATTTCAATAAATTCATTTTAATAAGTACTGTTGATTAGATAATGGGATCCCATAACTTAAACTTTAAAATTTTAGTATTTAGTGTAATTATGTAAGAAAATTCACATGGACTTAGGAAATGTGTACTGGATTTTTAGTGGTAAAGGAAAATACTACCCCAACTAATTCTCAAGTAGTTCATAGTTGGTTTCTGTATGTTAAAATTATAACAAAATAAAAAGTTACCAAATAGTATGAGGATCATGAAATATATTACTGAATACTTTCAGTTCTAAAGCTGAAGATTTATATTTGTATATCCAGACTATACTTGATCTTAGCAAAGTCTATAGACACAATGGAAATAATGTTTTCTACAGATTTAAAGTATTAACTATCATTAAGTTACTTTTGTATTCTTGAATCAGATCAGATTGTATGTGTCAATCTTTCTTTTATTTGAATCTGTATGTTAACAATACAGAAACACTTATGTTTTTAAAGCCAGAAGAATCTACATCTGATATTTTTCATTTAACTGCTTAGAACAATTATAACTTCATTTTTAATTCAGTGGCATTAGTCTTCTAGATTTTCCTATATTTCTCTACTACATTTTACAGCTGTCTGGCTTTGGATTTCTTCTTGTCGTCTCACTGTCAGATGCATGAATAAGAGTAGTAGTTCCTGTATCATCTGGATATCATGATTAACCAGAAACATAACCAGCACAAAAGTTATTGCCAATTTTTAATAAATGCAGGCAGTATCTGAGGTTTCCTAGAGGTTAGAGCCAAAGTGTCTGAGTTCAAGTGCAGCTTTGTCACTTCTTAGTGAGTGATTTAATCTCACTTATTCTGGTTTCACCATCTGTAAAATGTAAATAGTCATAATATCTACCTCATGGGATAATTGTTGAATAAAATCATTGAATGTTCATAAAATACTTATAACATTACATTGAAAATAGTATGTGGTTTTTACATTAAATAATAATATTATTTCATCATCAAAGTTAATATATGTTACTTTTACATTTTTTTCCTTACCTTTGGCCAGCTGAGCTGTCTTAACAGTACCTCAGCAAAACCCATATTACTTTAGAATAATCTATTCAAGTGTAGCCCTTCTGAGTTCACACAGAACACTAAAAGTTTAGTCCACTAGAGCTATTACATATTTGTGTTTTAGTTTTCAAACCTGAAGAAAAGAGAATGACTTCTTTATAACTAATAGTTCTTTACAATTAATATATTATTTCACTGAAAAACTCCTGTACTGAAATTATATTGGGTGTAAATTGAACCCAATATATTTAATTTCAATTAACTGTTTTGATAACAATGATGAAGTAGGATTATTTTAAAGTATATAAAGGATATATAAACAAAATGTGAATGAAAATCAACACGTAATTGGTTTTATGGTAGGCAGCTTTCAAAGATTGTCCTTAATGATGCTCATCTCTTGATATTTACCTACTTGTATAAGCCCGTCTTCTTGAATGTGGGACAGACATAGTTAACTCCTAACCAATAGACTGCCACTGTGGTTATAAGCCATAACATCCATGATTAGGTTAGAAAAGATTGTGGCATTTATCTCTTGTTAACAGACTTACTCCACTGCCTTCTTGGCTGGCATGCCTTAATGAGTAAGCTGTCATACTGGAGGGGCCCACTTGGCAAGGAACTGAGGGCAGAATCAGTCATCAGACCACTTGGAACTGATCTCTGCTAACATCCTCTCCAGTTAAGTACTGGCATGACTTTGGCTTGGCCAACACTCATTGCAGTTTGAGAGAGACCCTGAATGCAGAACCCCGTTAAGGTGTGCCCAGAAAGCTGGCCCCAGAAATGAAAATAATACACGAGCATTTTTTAAGCCATGAAATGTTCAGGAAAGTTGTTATGCAGAAATAGAAAGTAAAAACAGTGGTTTAACCTTAAAGCAACTATACGGCCATGTTAGAATGCACTTGATTACTTTCAGATAAAATATTTTTAACAGATTAATAAATATGTATATTGTTTGTTTTTGGTAGAAGTGGTTTCTCAAAAAAAGTGATCCTCTTAGTAGAGCACAAAAGCTACATGGTAATTTCAAATAATTTGGATTCCTATTTCATTATATGATCTCCACTCAAATGTTCCAAAGTGGAAAAACAAAAATTTAGTTTTAAACCACCATTTTAATACTCTGAGCAAAACATTAACTGAAGAACTCAATTAGCTATTAACTGGAATCTGTAGTTCTCCAGACTATAAACAGGATTTTCCAATCATAGAAGCTAACATTTAGACTAGGTAACTTGGCCTTTCTAAAGAATGAAGAGCCTTCTGGGGCTAGAGCTGTCCTGAACCTGAAGCTGCCTCTGGATATTGTGGACCACTGAGTACCACTGAACCTTTCAGGCAATCTCAAGTCACAGTGCACTCTTAATGGATCCTTGTTATATAAAGGGCCACATTGCTCGTAACTTCATTTCATACTGTTAACAATTATTTCAAGGAGTGAAGTCTGACTATGTGGAATCCACGGTGGATATATCTAATTTCCAATTTCCTAAATTGTTCTTATACGTTGTTCACTCTTGTTTCCCTTATATTGCTGCCATTGAGAAGGGTACTCCATATAGTAATTTTTTTTTGTAGCTTACCTCTTAATAATTGGTTTCATGCTTACTATATGTCCTGCAAGATACCCCAACTAAGCCAACTACACACACACACAAAAAAAAAACCATGCTTAACTTATGCATTAATTTGGAAAAGTATTTATTCCATGATGTTACAATAATTATTTTAATATAAAAACTAATTTATTCTAATTATTTCAATAGGAACTTGTTATATTCATAGATCAATTAAATGGTATTATGCCATTTATGCCCTATTTCAATATGAGTTTCAAAAAGGTCTTCTACTGTGAATTTCTTCTTTAAAGGTATTAATATAAAAAGAATTTGAATTATAAGTGCATAGAAATGCTATAAATTCAGAATATTACCTTATATTTTAATATATGTTCTGACATTTTATTCTGAGCCCTATACTTGGTAGGCTGTAACATGAAATTATTTTGTGTTAGAGCGTGTGTGTTTGTTTTTAGTGTGATCTAAGCTAGTTCTTTTATAAGTTCTCTGGTGTAAATATACACTCAGTAAACATTTGGAGCAGCCATTACTCTCATGTGAGACAGCAAGTAAATTCTTAAGTAAATACATAACTGTCTTATTATTTCTCCATATAACATTTATTCTCAGTCTGCTCAGGGTGCCATAATAAAATGCCATAAAACAGGTAGCTTCAACAACAGAAATTTATTTTCTCATACTTCTGCAGGCTGGAAGTCCAAGATCAGGTGTCAGCCTGGTACATTTTTAACCCTCAAATCTCATGTATCAATAAATACTATTTAAGAAAGACATAAAATTCTTGGTCTAGATTTAGGTAATTTATTTATCTCTGAACATTTTTCTGCCCTCTTCAGTATAATTCAACATAATTCATTTTAATCACCTCTTCAAATATTTTCTCAGAATAGAAAGTTATTATTGATACTTAGCTGGATAAATGAAGTAAATGAAATATAACACAGACAGTTCTACCTTAACTCAGCTTGTCCACAATAATGTGGTTGTTTCAGAGAGGAATTGATTACAGCATGTAGGAATAATAATAAATTACTCAATAGTGAGGAAAAAACTGCCCTGTTTTTCATTCCAGGAAAATGGTATTTGAGGCTGTTACCTTTAAGTAGTGCAATATTTAGACCAATTAATGTTGATGTTTTAAATTGCATAAGATTTTACCTGTAAATAATGGATTACCATTTTGGCATTTGAAAAATTCTCATCTAATTTCAGAGTACTGTATTCGAGAATAAATAATTATGCTTAGATTTCAGTTAAGAGATTTCAAAGAGCAAGCAAGCTTTCAGAAAAGAGATAGGTTAGTGAAGTTATAAAAAATATGGCTCAAGTAATAAACAAGTCCTTGGAAATACAGGACCACATTTTCATATCAAACCATTCATATTTAAATCTTGTAGTTAAGAAGACTAAAAGGGGGAAAGATCTCTTTCATGCTAAACATGAAGAATACACATTATTAACATACACCAGATATAAAGGGAAGAGCACAACTCTATCATGTCCTAAAATTTGGAAAATCTCTAAATATTTCCTCATATATTTTAGCATTTGTAATATTCTATTTCAGTGCTCTTTTCTAATCCTAATAATCCCTCTTTTTGAAATCTCTGAAATCCATTTTAAAAATTGCTCACTGAATATGTATGTGTATGCATATTTATTTATTCTAAACTATTTGATGCCTTTCTCTGCATCTCTGACTTATTTCTGTATATGTAAATATGCACATAAATACTTAGATCATTGATGTTTAATAATAATAAATTTAATAGTACTAAATATAAAGGTGGGGAATTACTTTTATACATTTTATAAATCAGCTTTCAATATTATAATATAGAAACATATTAACTAAACAAATTAGCTATTACGCACACTAAACATCATGTGTCTGATGATTTTTAAGATTAAGAAATAGGAGAATACTTATCTCTTTTACTATATGTGCTTGTGCATACACATTCATTTACTTTTATTGTAATGAACAAATTAAAACTAGGAGTATCATATAATTCAGTGATCTCACTGATTGATCTATATCTGAAGGAAATGAAATGTCTCTCCCAAAGAGGTATCTGCACCCAGATGTTACTGAACAATTTTGCACAGTAGCTAAAAAATAAAAACAACCTACACATCCATTAATAGATGAATAGATAAAGAAAATGGGTGTGATAGTATGCACATGCATGTGTGTGTCTGTGTGTGTGCATGTGCACATATGTTTATATATGGAATATTATTCAGCCATGAGAAAGAAGGAAAGAAGGAAATTCTGCCATTTGTGACAACATGGATGGAGGACTCAGAGAACATTACACTAAAATGAGATAAGCCAGACAGAGAAATATGACATCACTTCCAGGTGAAATGTAAAAAAAGGCAAGCTTGTTAAACATAGAGTAAAATGGTGATTACTAATGGTTGAAGACAGGAGAATAAAAGAGAGATTGTTGCAGGTTACAAACTTGCAACTAGTAGATAAATAAGTTCTGGAGATATAATATACAATGTATAAATATAGACAAAAACATTGCATTATACTCATCAAACTTGCTAAGAGACTGGATCTTTTTTTAACTATAGATTTTTTTTATTAAGGTATTATTGGTATACACTCTTAGAATGTCTCACATGAAAAAACAATACGGTTACTACATTCACCCATATTATCATGTCCCCCCATAACCCATTGCAGTCACTGTCCATCAGTGTAGTAAGATGCCACAGACTCACTACTTGCCTTCTGTGCTACACAGTCTTCCTATGATCCCCCCCACACCATGTGTGCCAATTATAATACCCCTCCATCCCCTTCCTCCTCCCTCCCTACGGGCCCTCCCCCACCCCTCCCCTTTGGTAACTGCTAGTCCCTTCTTGGAATCTGTGAGTCTGTTGCTATCTTGTTCCTTCAGTTTGGCTTCATTTTATACTCCACAAATGAGGAAATCATTTGGTACTTATCTTTCTCTGCCTGGCTTATTTCACTGAGCATAATATCCTCCAGCTCCATCCATGTTGTTGCAAATGGTAGGATTTGTTTCTTTCTTATGGCTGAACAGCATTCCATTGTGTATACGTACCACTTCTTCTTTATCCATTCATCTACTGATGGACACTTAGACTGCTTCCATATATTGGCTATTGTAAATAGTGCTGCAATAAACATAGGGGTGCATATGTCTTTTTGAATCTGAGAAATTATATTCTTTGGCTAAATTCCTAGGAGTGGGATTGCCGGGTCAAATGGTATTTCTATTTTTAGTTTCTTGAGGAACCCTCCATACTGCTTTGCACAATGGTTAGCTAGATTACATTCCCACAAGAAGTGTAGGAGGGTTCCCCTTTCTTGGCACACCTGCAAGCATTTGTTGTTTTTAGTCTTTTTTGATACTGGCCATCCTAACTGGTGTGAGGTGATATCTTTTTGATTTTTATTTGTATTTCCCTGATAATTAGTGATGTGAAGAATCTTTTCAAGTGCCATTTGGCCATCTGAATTTCTTCTTCAGAGAACTGTCTGTTCATATTCTCTGCCAATTTCTTAATTGGGTTATTTACTTTTGGTTGTTGAGGCATGTGAGTTCTTTATATATATTGGATGTCACATGTGTCATTTACAAATATATTCTCCCATACTGGAGGATGCCCTATTGTTCTGTTGATGGTATCCTTTCCTGCACAGAAGCTTTTTTAGTTTGATGTAGTCCCATGTGTTCATTTTTGTTTTTGTTTAACTTGCTCAAGGAGATGCATTCAGAAAAAAGTTGCTCATGTTTATATGCAGGAGATTTTTGCCTATGTTGTTTTCTAAGAGTTTTATGGTTTCACGACTGACATTCAGGTCTTTGATCCATGTCAAGTTTACATTTGTATATGAGGATAGACAATAATCCAGTTTCATTCTACTGTATGTAGATGGCCAGTTTTGCCAATACCAGTTGTTGAAAGGCTGTCACTTCCACATTGTATGTCCATGGCTCCTTTATTGTATATTAATTAACCATATATGCTTGGGTTTATATCTGGGCTCTCTAGTCTGTTCCATTGATCTATGGGTCTATTCTTGTGCCAGTACCAAATTGTCTGATTACTGTGACTTTGTAGTATAGCTTGAAGTCAGAGAGCATAACCCCCCCTGCTTTATTCTTCCTTCTCAGGATTGCTTTGGTTATTTGGGGTCTTTTCTGGTTCCATATGAATTTTAGAACTATTTGCTCTAGTTCATTGAAGAATACTATTTTGATAGGGATTGCATTGAATCTGTAGATTGCTTTAGGCAGGATGGTCATTTTGACAATATTAATTCTTCCTACCCATGAGCACGGGATCTGTTTCCATTTCTTGGTATCTTCTTTAATTTCTCTCATGAGTATCTTGTAGTTTTCAGAGTATATGTCTTTCACTACTTGTGTTAGAATTATTCCTAAGTATTGTATTCTTTTTGATGCAATTGCAAATATAATTGTTTCCTTGATTTCTCTTTCTACTAGTTCATCATTAGTGTATAGGAAGGCAACAGATTTCTGTGTATTAATTTTGTATCCTCCAAATTTGTTGAATTCACATATTAGATCTAGTAGTTTTGGAGTGGATTCTTTAGGGATTTTTATGTACAATACCATGTTATCTGCAAACAGTGACAGTCTAACTTCTTCTTTATCAATCTGGATGCCTTTTATTTCTTTATGTTGTCTGATTGTCGTGGCTAGACCTCCAGAACCTATGTTGAATAAAAGTGGAGAGAGTGGGCATCCTTGTCTTGTTCCCAATCTTAAAGGAAAGGCTTTCAGCTTCTCGCTGTTAAGTATGATGTTGGCTGTGGGTTTGTCATATATGGCCTTCATTATTTTGAGGTACTTGCCCTCTATACCCATTTTGTTGAGAGTTTTTATCATGAATGGATGTTGAATTTTGTCGAATGATTTTTCAGTATCTATGGAGATGATCATGTGGTTTTTGTCCTTCTTTTTTGTTGATGTAGTGGATGATGTTCATAGATTTTTTTAATATTGTACTATCCCTGCATCCCTGGGATAAATCCTACTTGATCATGAGGGATGATCTTTTTGATGTATTTTTGAATTCGGATTGCTAATATTTTGTTGAGTATATTTGCATCTTTGTTCATCAAGGATATTGGTCTGTAATTTTCTTTTTTGTGGTGTCTTTAACTGGTTTTGGTATTAGGGTGATGTTGGTCTCATAGAATAAGTTTAGAAGTATTCTCTCCTCTTCTACTTTTTGGAAACTTTAAGAAGAATTGGTATTAGGTCTTCACTAAATGTTTGATAATATTCAGCAGTGAAGCCATCCGGTCCAGGGGTTTTGTTCTTAGGTACTTTTTTGATTATCAATTCAATATCATTACTGGTAATTGGTCTGTTTAGATTTTCTGTTTTTTTCTGCGTCTGACTTGAAAGGTTGTATTTTTCTAGAAAGTTTTTCCATTTCTTCTAGGTTATCCAGTCTGTTAGCATATAATTTTTCATAGTATTCTCTCATAATTCTTTGTATTTCTGTGGTGTCCATAGTGAATTTTCCTTTCTCATTTTTGATTGTGTTTATGTGTATAGACTCTCTTTTTTTCTTAATAAATCTGGCTAGGGATATATCATTTTGTTTATTTTCTTGAAGAACCAGCTCCTGCTTTCATTGATTCTTTCTATTTTTTCATTCCTCTCTAATGTTTATTATGTCCCTCATTGGTTTTTCTTTGGGCCTTATTTGTTCTTCTTTCTCTAGTTTTGTTAATTTTGAGTTTGGATTGTTCATATGGGATTGTTCTTCTTTCCTGAGGTAGGCCTGTATTGCAATGTTCTTCACTCTTTCATGGCCTTCACTGCATCCCACAGATTTTGCGGTGTTGAATTGTTGTTGTCATTTTTCTCCATATATTGCTTGATCTCTGTTTATATTTGGTCATTGATACTTCAGTTATTTAGGAGCATGTTGTTAAGCCTCCATGTGTTTGTGGGTTTTTCATTTTCTTTGCATAATTTATTTCTAGTTTCATACCTCTGCGGTCTGAGAAGCTGGTTGGTACAATTTCACTCCTGAATTTACTGAGGCTCTTTTTGTGGCATAGTATATTATCTATTCTTTAAAGTGTTCCATGAGCACTTGAGAAGAATGTGTATCCTGCTGCTTTTGGGTGGAGAGTTCTGTAGATGTCTGTTAGGTCCATCTGTTCTAATGTGTCGCTCAATGCCTCTGTGTCCTTATTTATTTTCTGTCTGGTTGATCTGTCCTTTTGAGTGAGTGGAATATTGAAGTCTCCTAGAATGAATGCATTGCATTCTATTTCTCCTTTTAATTCTGTTAGTGTATGTTTCACAAATGTAGGTGCTCTTCTATTGGGTGCATAGATATTTATAATGGTTATATCCTCTTGTTGGTTGCACCCCATTATCATAATGTAATATCCTTCTTTGTCTCTTGTTACTTTCTTTGCTTTCTGGAGTCTATTTTGTCTGATACAAATACTGCAACTCCTGCTATGTTCTCCCTATTTGTTGTATAATATATGTTTTTCCATCCCTTTACTTTCAGTCTGTGTATGTCTTTGGGTTTGAAATGAACCTCTTGTAGGCATCATTGTGATGGGTTTTGTTTTTTTATCCATTCAGTGACTCTATGTCTTTTGATTGATGCATTCAGACCTGATTATCAATAGGTATGTACTTATTGCCATTTCTGGCTTTAGATTCGTGATTACCAAAGGTTCAAGGGTAACTGCCTTACCATCTAACAGTCTAATTTAACTCACTTAATATGTACAAACACAATCTAAAGCTTCTTTTTTTCTCCTCCTTTTTCTTCCTCCTCCATTGTTTATATATTAGATATCATATTCTGCACTCGTGGTCTATCCCTTGACTTACTTTGGGGGTAGTTGATTTAATTTCCAATTTGTTTGGTAATTAAGTGTTCTACTTTCTTTACTGTGGTTTTATTACTTCTGGTGACAACTATTTAACCTTAGGAACAGTTCCATCTATAGCAGTACCTCCAAAATACACTGTAGTGATGGTTTGTAGGAGGTAAATTCTCTCAGCTTTTGCTAATCTGGAAATTGTTTAATCCCTCCTTCAAATTCAGATGGTAATATTGCCAAATGGAGTATTGTTGGTTCAAGGCCCTTTTGGTTCAGTGCATTAAATATATCATGCCACTCCTCTCTTTTCTGTAAGGATTCTGCTGAGAAGTCTGATGATTCCTTTGTATGTGATCTTTTTTCTCTCTATAGCTCCTTTTAATAGTCTGTCCTTTTCCTTGATCTTTGACATTTTAATTAGTATATGTCTTGGTGTTGTCCCTGTGTTGGGAGAACTGTGTACCTCCATGGTCTGAGAGACTATTTCTTTCCCCAGATTGGGGAAATTTTCAACAATTGCTTCCTCAAAGACACTTTCTCTCTCTTTTTCTCTCTCTTCTTCTGGTACCCTTATAATATGAATATTGTTCTGTTTGGATTGGTCACACAGTTCTCTCAGTATTCTTTCATTCCAGATATCCTTTTTTCTCTCTGTGCCTCAGCTTTTTTGTATTCCTCTTCTCTAATTTCTATTTCATTTATCATCTCCTCCACCATATCTAATCTGCTTTAAAAACCCTCCATTGTATTGCTCAACAATTGGATTTCTATCCTAGAGTCATTCCTGAGTTCTTGAATATTTTCTGTACCTTCAGGAGCATATTTATGATTTTTATTTTGAAATATCTTAAAGGAAAATTGATTAGTTCAGTCTCACTTGACCTTTTTCTGGTGTTTCTGAGATTTTACTTTGAACCATTTTCCTTTGATGTTTCATATTTGTATGTGGCACCCTCTGTTGGCCATAATCTCTACTTTCTGGAGCTGCTCAGCCCCTGGAGTGATGTTGGGGGTCACAGGGGAGCTATGCTGATGCCTGGGGGGAGGAAAGATCTGTTTCCTGCTTCCTGGCTGTTATGCCTGTCTCCACTGCCAGAACTAGTGGGCTAAACACACAGGTGTAAGCCTCTATGCTTTGTGTTTGTAGCTGATGTAGGTGGGGCTTCCCTGTGGCTGGTCTAACATCAGAGCAGGGTTTGCCGGTTTGCGAGCCAGTTGTGGGCTGTCTAGGAGGAAAGCACAGCAAGCTGCATATCATGGAGGGGGCCTTGGAACTACTTAACCAGCCAGGGAGCTGGAACACCTGAATATCAAGAAAGTTCCCAACCTGCTGGGCAGAGTGCATCTGGACAATTTTCTCTACCTGTCCTTTCTCCTGAGCAGTAAGCTCAGTGCCATCCTTGCGCCTTTATCAGCCCTATTGCTTTTAGGAACTCTCTCAGACTGCCTGCCCAGCACAGCCAGATATGTGTCCCTGTTTTCCACAAGCAGCTGGAATCTCAGTCTCTCCAGGTATTCTGCCTGTCTTAGCTTTCCAACCCCACTAATCACCAGAGCACCAAGCAATGTAGGTTCGTGCTCCCAGAGAAGATTTCCAGGGCTAGGTGTTCAGCAGTTCCAGGCCTCCACTCCATCCCCACTCCATTTCTCTTCCTCCCACCAGTGAGCTGGTGTGGGGGAAGGACCTGAGCCCGGTTGGGTTCCAGCTTTGGTATGTTACCCTGTTCCATGAGGTCTGTTCTTTTCTCCATGTGTATGCAGTCTCATGCAGCCTTCTTTCCTGTTGCTCTTTCAGGATTAGTTGTATTAATTATATTTTCATATTATATATGGTTTTAGAAGGATGTCTCTGTCTCACCTCTCACACCACCATCTTTAATGAGATGTTAGATCTTATTTATTCCCACCAAAAAAATGAAAAGATAACTAAATGACATGATAGAGGTAAATAACTAGTGCTACAATGGCAATCATATTACAATATATAAATGTATCAAATCAAAGGTTGTATGCTGTAAACCTACACATTATATGCGAACTATATTTCATAAAAGGAATTTAATTTCATTGTAAAATATGAAGATGATGGCAAAATTACTTAAATAATTTTCTAATTAAAAATATCTCGATAGTGTATGCAGTTTGGAATAATTTATATTTATGTTTACATATATCTATATATGCATATGTATACCACATCATATTGTTTGATATATATTAATATTATTTTCAAAAAATCAATTTATATTTGACTTTCACAAAAAATTCTGAATCATGTGAGTTAAATGAATTATATGAAAACTTCATTATTCTGGCTGTCACTAATTTTGTCACTAATTTTGTCTAATTTTTAACATAATATTTCAGTTTTCTTCTATGTTTTTTGTATTCTTGGTGTTAAAGAAAAGCTGTTAAGCAGAAATTTATTCTTTAACACATGAAAAGTAGATGTTGAATAATATTAGTAAAAATAATGTTAATAACTAACTACAATAATAATCACAAAATTATATTGTTAGTAGTCCCAAACTTCATACAGAAGGAAAGGACAGGAATCAATTTTATGCAGCATGCCAGGTACCAATAAAAAATAAAATATAGTAAAAAAGCTTGTTTTCTGTTAAGAGTTCAGTATGCATTCATTATTGTTTTACCAGAGAATCTCACTACTAAAACAAAGCACTATGTGTTTAAAAGGAAGTATCTGGATATTGAGTCACTGTAGCGAATACTTCAGAGAGAGCACCACTATCTAGTCAGCCTTTAATGGCTATTGCCTTCAAGGTTTCAAAGAATTAACACCATCCTTAAATCTAAGAGCAGTGAGAGTTTCAGAATCATCAACTCTATCAAAGTATAGTCTGACATTAAAAGATTTTTGTTGTTCTTTTGTTGTTATTTATTTTGGGCTTCAGGGTCAACATATCTTCTTTTGAATTATCAAAATAGAGGACAGCTCATTTAGAGTGAATGAGCAATCAATAATAACTCTTAACTGGTGCAATTCTCTAAAACATCTTCACATCGTCTAATCTTCTTCTTAATGCATACACTTATTGAATCTGTATTGAATTAGAAACAGATGAAATTACCACCAGAAAAGGAAAAAAAATATGTATTAGAGTCATTCTCCCTTTGTTTCCAAGTTCCAATACAGAATTCCACCTTTAGAGGACAACACTCAGTCTCACACTCTACACATCTGTAGCTTATGGAGGTAGTTTGCAAAGCATGTCCTGGCTCTTCCAAATTGCTAGCTCCCTCAGGGTTTCTCCTGGGAGAAAGGGTGTAAGGGAGGGATCCATTGGATCCATGTCTTTTTTAATCTGAGCAGCTATGATTTCATCTGTGTTAAATATTAGGTTTCTGAGTAAACTTTCTTTAAATACAAGTCCTCTGACTAAAACATTTTTAAGGAGTTGGAAAAATTAACTCTGCTGTAGCAACTTTTAATTTTAAATGAAAGGTGCTTTTTTCCTATTGTGCAGTTACTTTATAGTTCCAAGACTTCTTAAAATCAATACCTTGGATGTTGGAAAATCAGATTTAGTTTGATTTATGTTATCTCTCACACACACACACACACACACACACACACAGAGCTGAGAAAAGTCAATTCCATTCATGGAGATACAGTATGAAACCTCCAAGACCAAGGAGTCTTCACCAGTAATCTCCGGTCCATTTCTGTTACATTCCTCAAAGAGGTGATGTCTGTTACTACTTCCTTTATATAAAGTATTATATAACACAAACAGACTTACTGCGTTTATAATTCAAATCCAAACATCTCTGCTACACAGCATAATTTCTCTAACATTTTATTCTGAAATTAAATATCTGAGTAATTTTACTGATTGCTTATTTACTTTATTTGTACAAGCTCTTAGACATGCTTCTATATGACCAAATTATTTGTGACATGCAGAAAACAGAAAAAGAAAGGATAGGGAAATAAAACTGATGTCATGTTAAGTACTAGATGAGCTACATGTACTCTACTTCATGAAATCTATCAACTAAAAGACACATTATTAATTCATGTATCCCTAAGAAAGAAAGACTAATGTTATCAATTAAACTATGACATACTATCTATGGGAGGATGGTTCTAATATTAGAGGTGTTATAATGTTAAATATGTGTATCTGGAACAAATGAAATGTAGAAATCATTCACTTGACTTTTACAAAACACCACATAGAATGCATTATTAGTCCTGTTTGTAAAATGGGGAAAATTAGTACAGAACTACAAGTAACAGTTACAAGAACACAAAACTAATACATACTGCAGTCAGAATTCAGAATCTAATTTATCTGACTTTATGGACCATGTTCTCCCTACAGATTTCTGCTTATGAGTTCACTGTTGATATGTTCTACTGCTGCTTCACTTCTGGAAATGCCTCTCATGACTCTTACTTGATAGCCTTGTAAGGCATGACCTATTAAGAGACCATGGTGTACCCAAGGTTAATCAACAGTGTAACCAATCGATTTCAACATATCCTTAAGTCATAATTAGTAAGAAAAATGTACTGCTTCTCTACTCCCAAAATTCAGTAAGTGCTTTTGAAAAATGTCATCTCATAATATGTATGCCAAATATAATACTTTGTATTTTATAGCTTTATAATGCTTTGACCATTTGGGCAAACTGTCAGAGCAACAATAGGCCTGAACAACCCAAACTGTTTTAACTGATAAACCAATATAATATGGCTTTGGCTGTGGTTATCCATGTAATGAGCATGAATTAATTTTATTCTTTTTTTTTTTTTGTATAAGAAATAAATTGAAGAACATGCAATCTTTTCTATGGATTTTAACAGTTCTTATAGTTCATATCTGTATATGCTAAAACAGGTAGTAATATTAATGTATGCAAGTATTTACTGAATGCTTATTGTGAACCAAGAACTAATCTAAGTGACTAATAAAAAATGAGTGACTTTTGGTCACTAGTTCATTTACTTCTCATAACAAACATACATGGAGGTAATCACTATCATTAAGCTCATGTTTTTAGATGAGAATATAAGTGATCAACAAATAACTTGTTTACACAATTAACACTGAAACATGCAGAATTTATACCAGTTCTACAGCTGAGGCTTTTAACCTCACAATACTTCTTTCCATGCAAGGAGAAATGGGCTGGAACTCTATATAGAGAGCAGCATTGCAGTTCAGACTACAGAGTAAGTGTGAGTCCTAGAGCTTAATCAAATCACTTTATGTGACCCAGTGTGATCTTTGTGAAAAATCTGCCTTTCTCTGAGGATTCCAGGTTCACCTATACCTTATCATGGGTTTTCCTCTGCCTGTGTTTTCTCCTTCCTTTCCCAGACCAAGCCTGCTGACCTGTTTTCCTACTGACTTTACATAAACATGCTTCTTTCAGTTCCAATGTCTCCAAGTCCTAACTGTCATGTAGAGTGTGGTATTCTTTCTTCTCTGCTCTTAGAGAATTCTGTAAACACACCTCTTGGTGCATTACTAATTTGTGATGTTCCCTAAGGTCTCTGAACTTTAAAACAGACATGGTATCTCATTCCCAATGTGTAAACAGAGCCTCACACCCCGGACCATGGCATACATGAAGCATTCAATAATGAATATTAAGTGGAAGAAGAAGAAATGAGTGAATGAAACCAATTTACTCATGTTTGCAATAAGGAATGTGGATTTAGTTGAATCTTAGGATTCTTCACAGCTCTAAAACCACTCACTTCTGCCTCTATTGGTACATTAGAGCACTCAGTAGATAATTATTGTTGATAGTTTCAATCTCATTTCTGGTACATATTTTTGTGGCTTTCTTACTTGCTCAAATTGAGGCAGCTTGGCAGAGACTGTTATTGTACCAAAGTGTGTTCTTCTTTGCATTTGTCAGCCTCTCTTGCAAATAAATAGGCCCTTAACATCCTGCTAAGAGAAATTTGGGAAAACAGCATATTACTCCCATCCCAGGCCTGGCCCCTAAAATATCACGAAGAGCCCAATGGCTCCTCAGTCACCCTGACGGAGGGGACTCCTCCAGAGCATGCCATGAAGCCCCTAGGGGACAAATGTGCAATAAAATGAAAGACTTTCAGCTTCTTGCATCATTGCTTACATGAGAGAGACCCAGCCATATGACCTGTGACAGGCCATTATCAAGAAATAAATCTTTCTTGTCTAGGTCAAGAAATTTGTTTTCTTTTTCTTATGGAAGCTAATAGTAATTACTCTAATTCAGAAGCAAACAAATATCTTCATTTCCTAGAAGACTAATTTCATTTGTTTCATGTTTTTCTTTCTTCTTTTCTCTTTTTCTTTTACTTTTTGATTAAGGCTGAAAATAAGAAAGTAGCTAGAATACATTCACAGTATCTTCATCTGAATTTTCCTGTCAGACTTTCTGATCCTGAGTCTAAATTATAAATCTACATAGTCTCGGACACAGTGAAGACATTATTAATGGGAGACTAGAAACCGCCAAGAAAGTTTCAAACTGACAATAGATCTTTTAATAATCAATTAAAGCCCAAAATATATGCTAGGCATTTTGTAGATACACCAAAAAACAAGCAAAAATTTTTACACTTCAGATGTTGATCTCAAAGTGAGTGGAATATAAACATATAAATACACATTTCTTTTCTCCCCCTGCTGTTTCAGTTTTGCTTAGTTGTGAATAGATAAGAAGAAAACATGGAACACATAAGAAGAAGATAATACTATATGGAAATAATTTATGATTAACTTACAAACTTTGAGATCAACTGTTATACAAAGTGTGGAGTATTTTATTTTCTGTGGCTCATGATTTAACTTCCTGAACTGTAATAAGAGATACCTCATGGAGAGAGAGGAAAAATATGTATCACTCATTATTATAATTCCCTTAAAGGACTCTTTAAAATCAGGGATACTTTAGGACAATTATATTTTAAATCATTTGCTAAAGTATTTAATGTTGTCTCCTAAGTATCTAAAATACTACACTGGATTGTCTTTATAGGAATGTTCTTTTCAGATGGGACATACCACCAAACAAAGAAGAAAGTTATCTCACACTTATTTAATTCTTTAGCCATTTGAGTAAATAATCTCAAGAATAAAGATATTAACATCTAATTTCTGATCTCAAATTTCTTTCCCTTCTCTGCCTCCTAACACTCCGTAGGCCTCTTTATCTGTCTGTTAGGATATGTAAAGACAGAAAAAAGAAAGAAAGAGAGAGAGAGGTCAAGGGAGGGAAAAAGGGACAAAGAAAGAAAGAGTGGGGAGAAGAAAGGAAAGAAGGAATGCAAGAGAGAAAAATTGAGGGATAGAGGGAAAAATCTGCTGTTAGTGACATGTGTACAGAAAAGATCTGGCAGCACAAATTTTCCACCAAGGAAAAGCAAATGAGTAAGGAAAACCCACAGGTTTAACAGAGAAGTTCAATATAAAAATATAAAAAATCTTAGAAATTCAAAATGACAGAGAATAGGGCAGAAAAAAGAAAACTTAATTATTACCCTCAGTAAGAATGTAAAAACCTGAAAACAATACTATTTTACTTCGTTTTTATTCCTTTTGTTTAAAAAATTGCAACCACTGATCACATTGTCCAGTAGTCTTTGGACACTAGGAAAAAGTAGTTAATAATTACCTAGTAGATAATAGACACAAATATCTGTGCTCTAGTAAGAGAAGCCCCCCGCCAAGCATTTTTTCCAAATCACTTTTACACTTAAAAATCTAATTATCATTACATGAATGAGCACAAATCTGCTAATTAGTGATAGAATTTTCACTGAAACATAGTTCTGAATCCCAATCTCAACAGCATCATAGCTCTTCTTACTCTTTATTGTTTTCACGCTTGAGATATATATCTTTGTGTTAGTCTCAGTTTGTTTACTATTAAACAAAAAAGGATCAGCCTTTTGAATTTACTGAATCTAAAATCCATTTTTTAAAATCCTCATTTGTGTTGAATTGTATCCCCCCCAAAATCCATGTGTTAATGAAGGCCTAACACCTAGTACTCCAAATAACTGTATTTGGAGATAAGGTCTTTGAAGAGGTGATCAAGTGAAAATGAAGTGGTTTATTGTTTTTTTTTGTAGCGTGGGCCCTAATCCAATATAACTGGTATCTTTATAAGAGGCAGTGTGAGCACATACAGAGACACATATGTACACAGAAGGATGGCCACATGAGGACACAGCAGACACTGGCCATCTGCAAGCCCAGGAGATGGTCTTGGAAGAAATCAATTCTATGAACCCCTCAATCTGGGACTTCCAGCCTCCAGAACTATGAGAAAACAAATCTTTGTTGTTCCAGGTACCTCATCTGTGGCATTTCATTATGGAACCCTGAGCAGATTAATACAGATTCTACATTTTCTGATGTAATATTTACTAAACATTGTGGAGAAAATATACACAATTCTATTTCACTTGCCTGGTGTGGCTGAAGTGAACATTTATGACATAATGATTGTAAATAAAACAAGGATTCATAAATACTCAATGAAATTATTAGCTATGAACCCTTATTTTTTAAATGTTCCAATTATCATGGTTCCATCATACAGGTTTACATTTAGAGAGTATAGTAGATCATAGATTAGTACATTGTTCAATGACAGCCACTGCCCTCCTCCCGTTACAGAAGTGTGATTCCCTGCCCTGCTCTGTTGGGTTTGATACTGGCTTGCTTTAGCCAGTGCGTACTAACAGTGGGTACTGCAAACAAAGGTTTAAATTCTGCTTGTGGCAGTGGAGTACTTGTGACTGTCTTGGCCATGAGAAAAGTCCCCCCTTTATCTTGGGCCTCTGAATATTCTCACATGGAACAGATCTGACGCCAACTCACAGTAAGGAACCAAGGCCAGTGACCCTCACCATTAAGCAGACCTGTCCAACTGAATCTGAATACATAGGTGAACTGCAGATGCATCAAAGAGAACAAATGACAGCTTTTTGTCACACAACTTTGAAAAGTCATGCCATGTAGCATTATTGAGGTCATCGTTGACTAACACAGAAAGCATGGTTGCAATCAATAAAATAAAGAGGGTTGATTAAACATAGGTAGAACTTTACAATAATTTGCTAAAGTATTTAGGAAATCACATTTTTGTTGAAAATTTAATTTAAAATATATATATTTCAATACCAAAAATAACAGAAGCTAGTGCTAAAGTCTAACATTCCTTGAGCACTTATTATGTTCCAGGCACAGTGATAACCTCTGATCATTTTATTTCATCTCAACAACCCCAAAGTTAAGTACAATGATAATGACATTTTATAGATATTCAGCAATTTTCACAGGATCATAAAGCTAATATGCTGTGGAGCTGGAACTTAAACCTAGGAATTCTGCCTCCAAATTCTTGGTTCTTAATTTTTATGGCATTTCCAAATACCAGATTTATATACTCTTTGAAGGTGATTGCATAGATTTAATTGTCACTCTCCTATATAACATTTTATATATGCAGATGTCTTCTCCACACTATAATACTACAAATCGTGCTTTATTATATGTCCTACCATGTATGAAGATTGTCACCTATTTTTAAAATCTCTCATTTGATGCCTAAATAGGAAGAAAATGTAAAAATATACTTTCAGATTCTTACCATTAAACATGGTTCCTTGTTCCTCAACATAATATGAAACAGAGCCAATGGGGAATTGTCAAGTTGAAGAACTATACTAACGTTGATTGACTTACCAGATGTTTGCTTCAATGCAAATATTAAGCTGATGGAAACTGAGTAAAAATATTACTTCTCTGTAGGCTTCTCCATATCTCAAAGGTGGCATACTCAAGAGTCATTATTAGACAAATGAATATGTGAGGCATTCATGTTAATGGGAATTATCAAGCATTGAGTGCTCAAAGAACATTTGTAACATTTGAGAAGGTCTTTGTAACCAGGTCTGAAAGGATCCAGAATCTTCTCAGATCATTAGAAAGCATTCTGGGATGCTCTGAAATATAATAATACTTTTGTTCTCTATAAATTCCCACCAATGTCTCATCTCTACTCCCCGCTACATTAAAGTATCTAAGTCCAGGTAAAAAAACATGGTTTCTAGAGAACTTGCAGGGGGTACAATGGCATACATGGAGATCTTAAAATATGAATATGATAAAAAGTTCTCATACATAATGCTAACCAAACATTAGCCAATAACAAGGCATACCTGAAATCAAATTTGATGCTACCAAGAGCCAAATCAAATTAGTTATCTTTTCGGACCAGATTTGAACATTTAAAGTGAAGGAACTTTACTTTTATTGGTCACTAGTGTTCGCCAGAGGCTGAAATCAAATATTGGTTTGGCCTGAATATCAAGGGACCATCTAGCTGGATGAGTTCAGTAATTATCATTTAACTTGCATTGTACAAATTCATGTTATTCTCTATGATTTTGCTCAAAAGCATATATATATATGTATGTATGTATATATATATATATATATGCTATATACATATATATATATAGCAGTATTTAATTTCCACAAGTAGTCACATAAACTGGATGGTTTGAGGCTATTCCCATACCTCCTTATAACATTGTCTAGCATCCCTTTGAATTAAAGTTTTAGCCATGGCTACTTGAGTTCTAGTGAGATATATTCCATACAGATATTGAGCCTCGTCATTTACTTTAATATTGGGCAGCTGGCTATTTTCCCAGATCATTTAGAATTCTTATACTATTAACTTTAAATGACTATTGATTTCAAACTTCTACAGACAAGACTTTTCACCTCCGTGATTCTAAAGCAGTGTCAATATACATAGTAGGCATATAACTAAGAAACTGTTAAGCCTAAAAACAATACACAACATTAAACAGGATTGATATAAAAATTGATAAGATTTTGTGTTTGATTTTAATGGAGTGAATATCAAACAGTTTATATGGTATTTTAATTGTATAGTTATCACATTATTGAACAATCTACCCTTTTGCTTTCTCATTTGACTTTCTTGAAATAATTATATATTAAACTAGTTGACACTATGACAGTTAGGATTACATAACAGAGAAAAGAAACAACATGCATGCTTTTCCATATGTAAAGGAACCAAGGTACTAGTCAGGTGCTGGGAATTTCTCCAAAACATACAGTTTATCATTAGAGTTATCCATAGTTAAAACCTATCTAGAAGGTGCATTTTGTGCTGATCCTTTAGCATTCTCTCAAGCTGGCAGAAACTGCCTCTGTGGATCTTGAGTCAACAGCTCTAGCTGTGTGTCACAGAGTTCAACAGGCCACACTGCCCTGCTTTTTAGATAACTCCTGTACATTTGTGCATATTCATAGGCTGTTCTGCATTTCTTATTCTCTTTTCCATTTCTAGTCTCTGGGATTTTTTTCCTTAGTACATAAAAGGAACAGCATGACCCCAGCTTAAAAATTGAAATATTCACTGATCTATGGTTATTACTGTAATATCACTAGTGTTGGTGAATAATTCAAATTAAATAGTTTTCTATATGTTCCATTTTAAAGAGACTTCATTTACTTTCTTTCAATGGTTTCCTACTGCGCTGCTCTCACCCTGCATTATTCATATCCAACCTCACAAATTGCTTTGAGTTCGAGCAGTACTGATATAAATCACAGGGCCATTTTCTCTAGAGGACTTCAGCCTTAAGCTCTACAACTTGTTTTAAAATGAAAACTGTGTTCAATTAAGGTGATTTGTTTGCTTCAAAAAATTAACTATCTTATATTGCTGTTTGCCAGGATAGAAGACTGAAGTTAATTCCAGGGTGCTGAATAATTTTAGAAGTAATTTACTTTCTCCCTTTCTGGTTGTATCCTTGCATCTGCCTTATCCTATGCATTCATTTGAGGCTAAGTCATATTCCTCACAATATAAATATAGGTATCAAAGATTTCTTTCCAACCGTTTTGCATTTGAACTTTTGAGTAATACCTTTGTAACCAAACTAACATAATGTGCTCTTTTTTGCTTCCCAGGTCCTTCACTGTAGGAAGAGACAGACAGAGATAGAAGAGACAAATATTAAAAACGGAAGCATTTAGAAATTAGATTCAGTATGGAAAATGGCTATAAAAGTAGGATTTTACAGTTATGTCACTGAAAATTTCGAGAAGGAATCTCACTCATCCCTCCCCAGAAGCAACTAATGAGATGAAAATGCAATCTACGGAATGGGAGCAAATATTTGCAAATCATATATCTGATAAGGGCTTAATATCCTAAATATATCAGAAACTCACACAACTCAATAGAAAAATGCAAATATTCTATTAGAAAATGAGCAGGGGACCAGAATAGGAATTTTCCCAAAGATATACAGATGGCCAATATGTATATGAAAGGGTGCTCAACATCACTAGTCATCAGGGAACTGTAAATCAACACTATAATGCGCTATCTCCTCACACCTGTTAGAATGGCTATTTCCAAAAGACAAGAGATAGGAAGTGTTGGGGAAGATTTGGAGAAAGGAAACCCTTGTGTACCCTTGCTGGGAATGTAAACTGGTTCAGCCACAATGGAAAACAGTGTGGACATTCCTCAAAAAAGTAAAAATCAGCAGCTGCACGTCTTGTGAAAATGGGTAAAGCCAGAGAAAGCAATACGGACCTCATTCTCAAGGAACTGTGGTTGTGGGTCTCTGTACATCGGGCACCTTCCAAAAAAGACCAGTACAAAATACTTGTTTCACCTGACATGAAGCATTCCAGGGCTGGGATGACTTCCAGTGGCTTCTGCCAGAATAATTTAAACTAAGCAGACTTAGGCAAGGAATAAACTTGGAATGAGCTTGGGGTACCCTCAAAACACGATGTTAAACAACAAATGGGTCAAAGAAGAAACAACAAGAAAGATTAGAAAAATATTAAACTGCCAAAACAAAACAAAGACACAAGATACCAAAACTTTGGGGATGCAATGCAAGTAGTCCTCATTTGGAAATTTAGAACTATAAATACTTATATCCAAAAGTAAAAGATCATGAATCAATAATTAATGGTATAACTTAAGGAACTAGAAAAAGAAAAGCACAGTAAATCTAAAGCTGGCAAAAAATATGAAATTGGACCTTACCTCATACCACATACAAAGATTAAACATGGATCAAAGACATAAATATGAGTGCTGAAGCTGTAAAACCCTTAGGAGAAAATAAAGGAGTATATCTTCATGACCTAGGATTTCGTGAAGTATTCTTAGATGACACCAAAAGCAAAAACATCAAAAGAAAAAATACGTAAACTGGACTTCATTAAATTGAAAACAAAACTGTGCTTCAAATGAGACTATTAAGAAAGTGAAAAGACAACTCAAAGAATGGGAGAAAATACTAGGTAATCATACATTTGATAAAAGAATTAATATCCAAAACATAAAAAACGATTACAACTCAACAAAAACAAACACCCAATTAAAAATGAGCAAAGGACTTGAATAGACAGTACCCTCAAAGAAGATAACATAAGACAGATGTTCAACACCATTAATCATTACGGAAATGCAAATCAAAACCGCAGTGAGCTACCATCTTACACTGGCTGGGACGAGGATAGTTTAAAGACAGAAGAAAACACAAATGGTAAAATAAGTGTTGGTGAGGTTGTGGAGAAACTGCAGCTCTCACACATTGCTATTGAGGATGTAAAATGGTGAAGCCACTGTGAAAATCAGTTTGGCAGTTTTTTAAAAAAGTTAAATATAGAATTACTATATGAGCCAGCAGGTCTACTCTCAGGTTTACATCCAAGGGAACTGAAAACAGGTCAAACGAATACTCAAACACAAATATTTATAACAGCTCTACTTACAATAGTCAAAAGGTGTGCAAACAGAGCAAATGTCCATCAATAGGTGAATAGATAAACAAAACATATATCCATACACTGAAATATATTCTGTCATAAAATGGAGTGAAATTCAGATACATGACACAAGGTCAATGAAGGTTGAAAACACTAAAGTCAGAGGAAGGAGTCAGACACAAAGGTTCACATATTGTCTATTTTTATTTATAAAATATCCAGAATAGGTAAATTGATAGAACTAGAAAGCTGACTAGTGATTGTCAGTGGCTGAGGGGAGAGAAGAATCAGAAGTGACAGCTTAACAGGTATAGGGTTTCCTTGGGAGGTGATTACAATATTCTGCAGAGATGATGATCACAAACATCATGAATGTATCAAATAGCATTGAATTACACATGGTAATTTTACATTACATAAATTTTATTCAATAAAAGATAAGTAAATAAAAGCAGCACTTTACCAATACTAAGCTAAACATTGGCCCAGGAAGGTGACCAAAAAAGTTTAATGAGTTTAAATTACAAAACGGTTGAGCAAATTTGAATAATCCCTCTTTTCTGATTTATTATAAGGTTAAAGGTAGAATAAAACAATAAACTTGGATGTGAGGAGAAGGCTCATTGTTTCAGTGGGCTAGAGAGAAACTGAATAGAATGCTTAGGATATGTTGACTTGGATTCTGGAAATAAATAATACAATTAATTTAAACCCTAATTGAATTTATTTAAAAAATTTAAATAGTTTTCTATATTCATTTAATTGAGCCAGTGATGTACTAGAGCTAGCCTGAAATAGTGAATTGTTATATTTTTTCAGGCAATTTGAAAGGGGATAATTATAACACAAACATTATTACAAATCCAATCATCTAAACTCACAGTAAAATAAATTGCATGAAAAATTTTAAATATAAAAAATTCCTCACTTCCATCTTTTACATATTTTATTATTGTCTATGTTCTTGAGATTATTTAATCTATAGTATTGGTATGGTTTAAATGCCATATGATGTTCTGTTACTCTGCTCATATCATCTCACTTCTGAAGTGAATGACATCTCTTTAGCCAAGGCTGGAGTATTTAAACCACAGAAATAAGAAAATGCTACAAGGTCAAAACTTCAATTTTTTAAATTTTGTTAATTGTTCAGACTAAAAAAGATGGAAAATGTTAGTAATGTAAACTAAATTTCAAAATGTTGTCTGCAGTCATTACTTTATAAACAGAAATATGCATATGTATGTAAATAAGTATGTATACTTCCAGTATTTAAAAACAATTTCCCATCAAACAAACCACTCACCGCAATGGCAAAAGAGGGATGTCACATGGTATGCCTTTGTTGTTTCACTTTTGCCAATTTTTGTCATATAGACAAAAATATCAACAAACATTCATATCAGAGCTACATTTGGTCGTCAGACACAACCTTAGATTTGCTATGAATAGAATATTGCAAAAATCAGAAGCATTCTACAATACTCTTCTATTTGTATCCACTGGCTAAATGGAATTTACAATGAAGAGTGTTATATATGTTAGTTTTACTTGAAATTGTTTTACATAATCCTGATAATAGAAAAATACATAATAAAATTAGACAATTTATTTTTCTTTGAAGAGCCATTAATAAAACATTTAGAGCAAAACTCTGGAATGAGTTCTCTTTCTTAACTTTGGAATGCTCTGACTTTCATGGTAGGGCTGGTCAAGTTGGGGAGTTAAGAGCTAAGAGCCTTCAGTGATCCCTGGAAGTTTCCTTTTTTAAGTCAGAGATTGAAGCTTGTCCTTAGGAACCTTCTTGCTTATTCGCTTCTGTACCTAACACCTTACCCATTTCTCTGACCAAGGAGACTAAACTTCATAGAGAACTCATATTACGTTATCCAACTTGAAGGCAGAATAGCTGCATAAGATTTTTGGAATTCTGCACATGAGACTTGTTTCTTTTGCCCCATTTATTAATTTAATTATTCACATTTTTACATCAGTATGGATTCATGGCTATTATTTTATTCCTGGGTTATAATCTAATACGACTATATTTATTCTGTTGCCCAAATTGTCCCAGATCTGGTATTGGGGACTCTTTCGGTTGGCTTCTGTGCCTCTGATAGCCACATCTACCAAGGGTTTTTGGTTTTGGTTTTGTTTTCTGACTACTGTCTTACTTCCTGGTACTACAAAATACTCCAGGCTTATATATTTCTGCTCCAGTCCTTGAACTAGCCATTTCTCCAAGGGGTCCTGGCTCCTTTTATCAGAAAATGTAATTAGAAACCAAGACCTGGCTTTATATGTGTTTGTTGAAGTGTTATTGCTTTCAGGATCTCTCAGCTGACAGAGAAAGGAAATATAAATGCATGCTAACCTGTGTGTGTGCACATATCTCTATATATTCTTATATGTAACCATCTGTACGCATATTAAATTAAACATGATTTCCTTCTGATACCTCCAATTCTATTTCATTACCACAGGGATCATTCCAGTCTCCTCTCATTTCTTATCTGTAAATTCCCACTCCTAACTCTAACTGTCTTCCATCCATTTGCCAAATATTCAGTTCTGGTAGATATGATACCAGTATCAGACCCAACACATCATGGGAAACAACTTTACCAACTAGAGACTTAAAAACTTCATTGATGTTTAAAGTTATCTAGCTTAGCATTTTATCCCCCATCCTCTTCAGAGTGGCTGAATTTGAAGAAGATTGTTATCACCTTCTTAATGCTAACCTGGGATACCCCCAAATCCTATTTTTTTTAAATCTCTAAACACTGTTTCATTCTTTATGCTCTAACATTCTATAGATTTTGACAGATATGTAACGTCACTTTTTGAACAATACAGTATCATTCAGAATAATTGTATTGCCTTAAAAAATAGCCACACACACATTTAATAAATATATACTTCATATAGTGAAACTTTTTCCCACTGGCAACCACTAAACTATTTACCATCTCTGTAGTTTTGCTATTATCAGAATTTCATAAATGGGATCAAACAGTGTGTGACTTTCAGATCAGCTTATTTTATTTATAAACATGCATTTAAGATTCATCCATGTTTTCTGTGGTGAATGACCTACTTATATTTATCAATGAATAATATTCCATTGTATGGAAGTACCAGATTTTTTATCATTCATTTATTGAAGGACCTATTGGTTGCTTCCAGTTTGAGGTAATTATGAATAAAGCTTATATTGATATCCTTGTGCAGATTTTCATGTGTACATGCATTTTCAAGTGGTTGGATAAATTTGTAGAACAATTACTGGATCATGTGGTTTAGCTTTGTAAGAACCTGTTGATATATTTGAAAGTAGCCTTTCCATTTGGATTTCACCACCACCAATGAATGAAAGTTTCTGTAATCTGCATTCTCACCAGCACTTGGTATGAGTTTGTTGGATATTAACCATTCTATTGGTATGTCATGTTTTAATTTGCAATTCTATAATTATAAATAATGCTGATTATCTCTTTATATTCTTATTTCTCATCTGTGTGTCTTCTTTGCTCATATTTTTGTTCAGATGTTTTGCCCATTTTTATATTGTACTGTTTTACATTATTAAATATAAAGAGTTTTCTGTAATCATGGACTCAAGTATTAACTGTGTGATTTTCAAATGGTGTCTCCCATTATATGACTTGTCTTTTGAATCTCTTAACACTGCATTTCACATAGCAGGAGTTTAAATTTTAATAGGTACAATTTCATTTTCTTTTCTTCTTGGATAGTGCTTTAGTGTTGTATCTAAAAGTACATTGCAAACACAAGGTTACCTGTAGATAAGCAAAGATAAGACATAATATACTTCTTATCCAAAATGATACAAGCAAGAAGAAAGTAGAGTAAAATAGCAAAAGCATTGGAAAGAAACTATTGACCTGTAATCCTATTTAAATAGGGTTTTTATTGAACACTGGAGGAAAAACAAAGACTTTCTTAGAGATATAAAAGCTGAGATATTCTTCACCAGCAGATCTTTCCTGTAGTCAATGATAAAAGATGTTTTAAAGAAGAAAAAAATTATGTAATCTGAAATTTGACTTACATTAAGAAAGGAATAATATCAGAGAAGGAACAACTGAAGGTAAAATAAAACCTATTTTACTTACTGTTTATTGACCTAAAAAATAATGGCCCATTTAAAAAATAATAATAACAATGATTATTATAGCATATGGATAAGAGAAATGAATGATAGGAATGTCATAAGGGATAGAAGGGAGGAATTGGAGGTACTTTGTTATAAATTATCACACTCAGGTAAAGTGGTACAGTGTTACTTGCAGGTGAACTTAGATTACTTAAAATATATATATATTAAACTACAGAGTAGCTGTTAAAATATTTTAAAATAATAATTTATATCTAATGTAGGGGAGAAACTGGAAACAGACAATACTATGCTTGTAATGGGATGAACTGTATTCCCTCAAAAATTCATATGTTAAAATCCAAACACCAATAACTGAAAATGTGTAAGCATTTGGAAATAAGGCCTTTTAAGATATGACTAAGTTAAAATGACACTGTTGGGATGGGTCGTCTTCCAATCTGACTAGTGTCCTTATAAGAAGGAAAAAAAATTGAATACAGAGAGACCCAGAGATGTGTGTGCATAGAGCAAATGCCATGTGAGGACATAGCAAGATGTTGGCCATCAGCAAATCAAAGAGAGAAGCTTCAGGATAAATCAACCTTGCCCACATCTTGGCCTTAGTATTTTTACCCTCTAGACTAAGAAAATAAATTTCTGTTGTTTAAGCCAACCAGGCATTTTATTATGATGGCCCTAGCAAACTAATAAAATGCTCAATTAAAACTAGGAAGGGAAGAAAATAAGAGAAGAAAAAAACGGTCTACATCAACCAAATACAGATTATCACAGTGGATAAAAAAATAAGTATTAATAGTATGTAGTCTACAAGAAATACACTTAAATTATCAAGTTTCAGGTAGATTAAAAGTAAAGAGCTTAAGGAAGATATATCATACAAACATTAATCAAAAATAACCTAGAGTATATATTAGTTTCAGACAAAGCAGACTTTAGAACAAGGAAAATATTGAAGGATAAAGAATGGTAATACAAAATGATAAAGGTATCAATTCTCCAACAAGAATGGATGGCAATTCTAAATGTATATGTACCTAAAAACAGAGTGTCAAAATCTGAGACAAAACTGATAGAATTTCAAGGAGAAATATATGAATCCATTATTACAGATAGAGACTCCAACACCCTTCTTTCAGTAATTGATAGATCAAGTAGGAAGAATATTGATAAGGATAAAGTAAACCTGAACACCACTGTCAATCACCATAACTTATTTATTCCATATTTTTTCCAGTTTTGTCTTCTTTGAAAATGTAGATTTAACATATCAGAACACTCATTCACCTTCATTCTATTAATATAGTATATATTTGAACTTCCAGATTGTTTATTATGATTATGAGATAATTTATGGTTTCTTCTGAAGTCCTTCTTCAAAAAGTTTCTGGACATCCTAATCTAATTTCATTTTATTGTTTCCCAAGCTGTGTATTTCTAATTTCACTATTTTTTGCATATTTTACAAGATGTATCTGATTAAGTTTGAAAGCATAAGTAGAATATGCATTTTACTAAAACTTGCAAGTCTTAAATTTTATAATTTTTCTTCATTCTTAAAAGAAACTGTGACCTGTATTCTACATTCAAAGAATTCAGCAGAATTTGATAAACATTGCTTAATGGTCTTCTGAATCTAGTGTTGATATCTGATTCATATTAGTTTCTCATTTTTATCTCTATTAATTCTTGGGAATTTCTTTTGATCTTTACATTAAGATTTTAATAGAATATGATTTTTATAACCTTCCTTGCTTAGTATTTCAAAAGTGTTTTGATATAAAGAGCAAAGTCTTGACTGAAGCTAGGATACTTTTCTAATATTGATTCTGTTTGATCATATTCCCATGATCTTGACTCAATCCTCTCTGAACCCCTGATACATGTGCATTGGACCTTGTTCATCTTATCCTTAACTGTATGAAAGGATGAAAGGTTGAAATTATTTTTTCCTCTGTGGTTATTCAGGGTTGTCTCAGCTTTAGATATAGATATATTTCCTGGATTCAGATATTCTGAAAATTAATAGGACATGTCAATCTATAGTCTTTCCTCTAAAGAAGCTGTAGGGCAGAGAAGGGTTTACCAACACAGCTGTCAAGGGAATTATCAGCTACCAGGTCAAGCGAAGTATACCACTGTCTCTCCTGCTTCATTTCCCCCTCCTTTTCTTCCATCTCCTTTTTCTCCTCCTTATTCCTTTTCTCAATCTTTTCCTTACTTTCACTGTTACTTTTTGAGAGGACAATTAGCATGTGCTCCAGAATCAATCTTGGATCAGAGGGCCTCACCACCTTATTTTAAGCAGCATATTTGTGGCCTTTATGAGAATTTTAAGTTGTTTTTGCATGTCTGCTTCAGGTTTCTGATGAGGAAGTTCTCACAGGCCAGCACTTAGATTCTAAAAATTAACCAGTGGGTTCTAGGGTATTGTTTATGCATTTGACTGATTATGGCAACATTAAACCAGCTATTATACTGTACAAAACATGGACGGTCTTATAATTTTAGTATAATACACTAACTCTATCTGTGAGGGTAGTGGTATTGTTTTTGCCAATTATATTTATGCACCTTGCTTTTAATGGTATTTACTAAGATTAGCCTTTATGAACTTTGTATAATACTATCAAAATCAATTTATATTTTATCTGATTTAATCATGAAACAATCACAGGCAACAGTATTCCTATTTTGCAGAGGGCAAATAAGAAAACTGGTCTACCAAACATAAATAAAAAATTCACGCCCTACCAATCCAGCACTCTACTGCCCTTTCATATTTAAGTTACCACAATGAAGCCAAAATATATTCAAGAGCACCAGTGGAAAGGGTTAATGGATAAACCTAAACAAAATAATACAGTTTTTATGATTTGTTCTAAATGGCTAAATGAAGAAATAACCATGAAATTGCTTCACAAAATCTATGCAAAAGTGATCTACTTTTATTGAGTGAAATTTCAAGTTATTTACAAGAAAAGCAAAAAAAAAGTTGCTACAAAAGGAGGCTACTTTAATGTAAAGAAAAAAACCCCCAGAAAGATACTGTTTTAGATGAGACCTACTTACAGGAGGCAATTCTACACAAACCTTTCCCTGCAGCACTTCCAGAAAAGTTTCCCCAGGTTAAATAGAGTCCCTTCAGCTGTTTAAGATACAGAGGAATATTCACAGTAGGCTAGATCATCCATGCAGCACATATGTGGGTACCAGTAACATGCCTAAAGGGAAAGAAGCACAGGGGAAGCAGGAAGCACAGAAGTTGTAGGTAAGAAGATAAAAGGGAGAATTTCAATTTCTGGCTGAGAATCAAAACTCTGAAATTAGTAATTGCTATGCTATATTTAACTGGATTCACTGCTTTTTTATAGAACACATACTAGTCCTAGAGCCCAGTGATAATTTAAGAGATAAATACTGAGTGCACCTTAACTCATTAATTAAATAAAACCTAACTGTATTTTACTGACACTAGAATAGACTTAATGATACTTTTATAAAGAATCCTATATCATTTAAGCACACTATCTTCACACTTGGTATTAGGTATTATTTACAGATACCAATATAGATAAAACACAAAAATATTTATATAGAAGGAACAATCATTTTCACTAGATATGTGTGTGTGTGTGTGTGTGTGTGTGTGTGTGTGTGTGTGTGTGTGTGTGTGTGTTGAATTGTAAGATCTGGTCTCTTCTCTCACAGAATAGACATAGAGCTTTATATTGTAATGCTTTCTTCCCTCTTACTATCCAACTGTTAAAATATGTGTTTGTTTGTCTTATCTACATAATGTAGGATGGGGAAACTTTGTTTAACATATAGTGATTATATAGAAAACATTAGGCCTCCATTTAAAAATAAAGAGTAAAGTTACCAGGTCATTTCCCAAAGACAACCAGAGTCATTAAGTTAAGAACAGCTGGGCATCCACGCTACTCATCCTATGTAACAGAACTAGAAAAGTAGAAGACAAGTAAATAGCCGAATTCAGAAAAGGGGTGGATCCAAAGCAGAAAAGGAATTCCAGAAAGGACAGTTTTGAAAGAAAGCATGGGATGATATGCATTTCAAGTCTTTCTTGGTATAGAGCTTTCTTAGGCAGTAGTAAAGTGGTTTCAACATTTCAACAATGGAATTGTTATTGCTTTTATTCCAAAACGGAAGTCATAATAAAAAATTTCAGACTATACAAATCTGAAAAAAACTAAAAAAATTATATATTTAGTACATACAAAACTTTACATACATTTATTTTGGTACTTTGCCTTTTTTACATTACAATCTATAAAGATTAAAAGAGTTTATAAAGACAGTTACTTTCTATTTTAGCTATAATAAATATGAAGTTAATTTCTTTATATAATGCTAGTGAGTAAAGAGGTATACCTTTTGGTTGTAAACTTTCTATGCTCCAACAAGTTATTGTTTACTAAATTATACCATCCACTATATTGCAACCTAACACTGATGTCAATCACATTATAACAGAAATTAGGTGGCAAAGGATTTGTGTGCAAACTATTCTTTGAAATTTATTTTAGGACCTGTTTTTGAAAGTTCCATCATCTCTCTGACATTCTTGTTTACTTTTTTTAAATTTTTTATAAAGGTACTATAGATATACACTCTTATGAAGGTTTCACATGAAAAAACAATGTGGTTACTATATTTACTCATATTATCAAGTCCCTATCCATACCCCAATGCAGTCACTATCCATCAATGCAGCAAGATGCCACAGATTCACGATTTGCCTTCTCTGTGTTACATTATTCTCCCCACGATCCCGCACACCATGTGTACTAAACACAAAACCCTTCAATCCCGTTCTCCCTACCCCTCACCTGCCCTCCCCCATCCCTCCCCTTTGGTAACTACTAGTTCATTCTTGGAGTCTCTGAGGCTGTTGCTACTTTGTTCCTTCAGTTTTGATTCATTGTTATACTCCACAAATGAGGGAAATTATTTGGCACTTGTCTTTCTCCACCTCGCTTATATCACTGAGCATAATGTCCTCAAGCTCCATCCATGTTGTTGCAAATGGTAGGATTTGTTTCTTTCTTATGGCTGAATAGTATTCCATTGTGTATATGTACCACTTCTTCTTTATTCATTCATCTACTGATGGACACTTACATTGCTTCCAAGTCTTGGCTATTGTAAAAAGTGCTACAATAAACATATGTCCTTTTGAATCTGAGAAATTGTATTCTTTGGGTAAATTCCAAGGAGTGGGATTCCCAGGTCAAATGGTATTTATATTTTTAGTTTTTTGAGGAACCGCCATATTGCTTTCCACAATGGTTGAAATAGCTTACATTCCCACCAGCAGTGTAGGAGGGTTCCCCTTTCTCTGCATCCTCACCAGCATTTGTTGTTCTTAGTCTTTCGATGGTGGCCATCCTAACTGGTGTGAGGTGATATCTCATTGCAGTTTTAATTTTCATTTCTCTGATGATTAGCAATGTGGAGTATCTTTTCATGTGTCTGTTGGCCATCTGAAATTCTTCTTTAGAAAACTGTCTCTTCATAGCCTCTGCCCATTTGTTAATCGTGTTATTTGCTTTGTGGTTGTTGAGGTGTGTAAGTTCTTTATATATTTTGGATGTTAACCCCTTGTCAGATATGTCATTTACAAATATATTCTCCCATACAGTAGGATGTCTTTTTGTTCAGTTGATGGTGTCCTTTGCCATACAGAAACTTTTAGTTTGACGTAGTCCCATGAGTTTATTTTTGCTTTTGTTTCCCTTGCTCAAGGAGATGCATTTAGGAGAAGTTGCTCATGCTTATATTCAGGAGATTTTTACCTATGTTGTCTTCTAAGAGTTTTATGGTTTCATGACTTACATTCAGGTCTTTGATCCATTTGGAGTTTACTTTTGTGTATGGGGTTAAACAATAATCCAGTTTGTCTTGCATGTAGCTGTCCAGTTTTGCCAGCACCACCTGTTGAAGAGGTTATCATTTCCCCATTTTATGTCCATGGCTCCTTTATCATATATTAATTGACCATATATGCTTGGGTTTATATCAGGGCTCTCTAGTCTGTTCCATTGGTCTATGGGTCTGTTCTTGTGCAAGTACCAAATTGTCTTGATTACTGTGGCTTTGTAGTAGAGCTTAAAGTTGGGGAGCATAATGCCCCCTGCTTTATTCTTCCTTCTCAGGACTGCTTTGGCTGTTCGAGGTCTTTTGTGGTTCCTTATGAATTTTAGGATGATTTTCTCTAGTTCGTTGAAGAATGCTGTTGGTATTTTGATAGGAATTGCATTGAATCTATAGATTGCTTTAGGCAGGATGGCCATTTGGACAATATTAATTCTTCCTATCCATGAGCATGGTATGTGTTTCTATTTATTGGTATCTTCTTAAATTTCTCTCATGAGTGTCTTGTAGTTTTCAGAGTATAGGTCTTTCACTTCCTTGGTTAAGTTTATTCCTAGGTATTTTATTCTTTTTGATGCAATGGTGAATGGGATTGTTTTCCTGATTTCTCTCTCTGCTAGTACATTGTTATTGTATAGAAATGCGACAGATTTCTGTGTATTAATTAAGCATCCTGCAGCCTTGCTCAGTACAGATATTAGATGTAGTAGTTTTGGAGTGGATTCTTTAGGTTTTTTATGTGCAATATCATGTCATCTGCAAACAGGGACATTTCAACTTCTTCCTTGCCAATCTGCATGCCTTTTATTTCTTTGTGTTGTCTCATTGCCATGGCTAGGACCTCCAGTACTATGTTGAATAGATGTGGGGAAAGCGTGCATCCTTGTCTTGTTCCTGATCTTGGAGGAAAAGCTTTCAGCTTCTCGCTGTTAAGTATAATGTTGGCTGTGGGTTTGTCATATATGGCCTTTATTATGTTGAGGTACTAGCCTTCTATACCTATTTTGTTGAGAGTTTTTATCATGGATGGATGTTGAATTTTGTCCAATTCTTTTTTCAGCAACTATGGAGATGATCATGTAGGTTTTGCCCTTCTTGCTGATGTGGTGGATGATGTTGATGGATTTTCAAATGTTGTACCATCCTTGCATCACTGGAATAAATCCTTCTTGATCATGATGGATGATCTTTTTGATGTATTTTTGAATTCAGTTTGCTAATATTTTGTTCAGTATTTTTGCATCTATGTTTATTAGGGATATTGGTCTGTAATTTTCTTTTCTTGTTGTGTCTTTTCCTGGTTTTGGTATTAGAGTGATTCTGGCCTCATAGAATGAGTTTGGGAGTATTCCCTGTTCTTCTACTCTTTGAAAAACTTTAAGGAGTATGGGTATTAGGTCTTCACTAAATGTTTGATAAAATTTAGCAGTGAAGCCATATGGTTCCAAGGTTTTGTTCTTAGATAGGTTTTTGATTATCAGTTCAATTTCATTGCTGGTAATTTGTCTATTCAGATTTTCTGTTTCATTCTGGGTCATCCTTGGAATGTTTTATTTTTTTTAAATGTCATTCATTTCTTCTAGGTTATCCAGTTTGTTGGCATATAATTTTTCATAATATTCTTCTTTGTATTTTTGTAGTGTCCATAGTGATTTTTCCATTCTCATTTCTGATTCTGTTGATGTGAGCAGACTCTCTTTTCTTCTTGATAAGTCTAGCTATGGGTTTATCTATTTTGTTTATTTTCCTAAAGAACCAGATCTTGCTTTCATTGATTTCTGCTTTAATCTTTTTTATGTCCCTCCTTCTACTGAATTTGGGCCTCATTTGTTCTCCTTTTTCTAGTTTCTTTAATTGTGAGTTTAGACTGCTTATATGGGATTGTCCTTCTTTCCTGAGGTAGGCCTGTATCACAATATACGTTTCTCTTAGCACGCCCTTCACTGAGTCCACAGATTTTGCAGTGTTGAATTATTGCTGTCATTTGTCTCCTTATATTGCTTGATCTCTGTTTTTATTTGGTCATTGATCCATTGGTTATTTAGGAGCATGTTGTGAAGCCTCCATGTGTTTGTGGGATTTTTCATTCTCTTTGCATGATTTATTTCTAGTTTCATACCTTTGTGATCTGAGAAACTGGTTGGTTCAATTTCAATCTTTTGGACATTACTGAGGCTCTTTTTGTGGCCTAGTATATGATATATTCTTGAAATGTTCCATGTGCACTTGTTAGGAATGTGTATTCTGCTTCTTTGGGTGTAGAGTTCTGTAAATGTCTGTTAGGTCCATCTGTTCTAATGTGTTGTTCAGTGCCTCTGTTTCCTTACTTATTTTCTCTCTGGTTGATCTGTCCTTCGGAGTGAATGGAGTGTTGAAGTCTCTGGATCTCCATGGCCTCAGAGACTATGTCCTTCCCCAAACTGGGGAAGTTTTCAGATATTACCTCCTCAAAGACAATTTCTATCCCTTTTTGTCTCTCTTCTTCTTCTGGTCCTCCTATAATGCAAATATTGTTCTGTTTGGATTCATCACACAGTTCTCTCAACATTCTTTCATTCTTAGAGATCCTCCCTTCTCTCTGTGCCTCAGTCTCTTTGTATTCCTCTTCTCTACTTTCTATTTCATTTATCGTCTCCTCCACCATATCTGATCTGCTTTTAATACCCTCCATTGTGCTCTTCAATGATTGCAACTCTGGCCGGAATTCATTACTGAGTTCTTGAATATGTTTCTGTACCTCCATGAGCATGTTAATGATTTTTATTTTGAACTCACTTTCAGGAAGATTCATGAGGTAGGTATCAGCTTTTTCAGGAGTTGTATTAATAATTTTACTCTGAACCAGGTTCCTTTGGCATTTCATATTTGTACATGGTATCCTCTAGTTCCCAGAAGCTCTACTCTCTGGAGCTGCTCAGCCCCTGAAGCAATGTCGGGTGTCACAGGGGAGTGGTATTGGTCCCTGCAGGGAGGAAAGAGCTGTTTCCTGCTTCCTGGATGCTATGCCTGTCTCCACTGCCTGAACCAGTGGGCCAAGCACACAGTATAAGCCTCTATGCTTTGCGTTTGTAGTTACTATAGACAGATATTCCCTCTGGCTTGTCTAATGCCAGGGTAGGGTTTGCCAGTTTGTGAGCCAGGTGGGGCTTGCCAGTGAAAGGTGCAGTAGAATGCATATCATGGAGTGGGTTCTTGGAGCTGTGTAGCCAGCCAGGTGGCTGGAGCACCTGAAGATCATGAAAGCTCCCAACCTGCTGGGTAAAGTGCACCTGGACAATTTTGTCTACCTGTCCTTTCTCCTGAGCAGTAAGCTCTGTGCAGTCTTTGCCCCTTTAGCAGCCCTCTCACTGTTAGGAAGTCTTTCAGACTGCCAGCCTTTCTTTTGTCCCAGAGAAGCCAGATATGGATCTCTGCTTTCAACAAGTGGTTGGAATCTCAGTCTCTCCAGGAATTCTGCCTGTCTTAGCTTTCCAACCCCCTAATCATGAGAGTACCATGTAAGCACCATGAAATGTAGGTTTGTACTGCCAGAGCAGATCACTGGAGTTTGGTATTAAGCAGTCCACGCCTCCACTCCCACCCGGCTCTGTTCCTCTTCCTCCCGCCGGTGAGCTGGGGTGGGGGAAGGGCTTGGATCCCACTGGACCACAGCTTTGGTATGTTACCCTGTTCCCTAAGGTCTGCTCTTTTCTCCATGTACATGCAGTCTGGTGCAGTCCTCTTTCCTGCAGTCCTCTTTCCTGTTGCTCTTTCAGGATTAGTTGTATTACTTATATTTTCATGTTATATGTGGTTTTAGGAGGAAGCCTCTGTCTCACCTCTCATTCTGTCATATTTAATCCTCTCTCCTCTTTGAGCTTATTCTAACTGAACAATTGCATATTTCATCAGATTTATCTATACTCTTTGCATCCTCACATATGTATTGCATACTTAAGGACATACCAGTTATTCTACTTTACCTACATTTCTCACTGCTCTGAAGTGTAACAGTGCATGAAGAGAAGCTGATCCAATAGGCAATGTGGTAGCATTGATGAATATATTAAGGTTCATTAAAACAAAAGAATAATAACATCTAACCCTTTTTGTTAAGTACTTACTGTGTGCCCAGCATGATTATATTAATGTATTTAATTCTTACAATTGCTCTATCAGTTAAGAAAAATACAGCAAAGTTAAATATCTTACCCACTTATCTAGGAATTGGCAGAGCTTGGATTCAATGGTGGTTAGACTGACTTCATACCTTGAGATCATAAACTGTTATTTTCTACTCATTCCTCAGAAAGCAGTCCAAAGCTTTGGCCTACTGCTTTGAACTTAACACCAATCCACTACAGTGGGCCTTTATCTGGACCCACACAGAACTGAATAAGAACTGACCACAGTGTAAGATATATTTGAGTACTAAAAAAGGCAAGGAATCTAACTTTATATAGAATCTTAAACAAAAAAAGGACAGGTAGAGTTAAGATTAGGGCCTATATCAAGTTAGTTAGCCACACTCAGTTGCATCTATCACATTTCTGATGTCAAAGAATGAAAAGAGAGCACAAGGAGAAAATACAAAGCCATGGTTTTAATTTACTTCGAGTGAAGCAATTCTTCGAGTAGTTCATTGAAGATAAAAAGCAGGATTTTTTTTTAAGTGTTAGAAAGGGACATGGTAAGTCAAGGTGGTAATGCTAACTAACAATTGGCAATTAGTATTCAAATAGGAAAAAATGGCTGCACAAGTCTGATTAAAATATATCCCCTTATTTATTGACCAGAAAAATGTTTCTAGTTATGTCCAGTAACAGTCAAGTATATTGAGTTAACTCAGAGTTCAGTCTTTCATCAGCTTCAGTTGGTTAGATCCAAGTGTAATATATACAATATTTATTTTTATATCATTTAGGCAAGTACTGTTGTAATCATAAAATTTCCTTTTATAGTCTGATATCAGTACACAGAACTGACATAACCTTAATTTGAAGTAAATGTCTTTCATTGCTGGAAGGTTTTAATGACAGATGTTCATCTACATAATAAAATCATTTCTAATTCTGTGTCCTCCTGAGGACCAGAACTGCTGGTATTTCTTCATATTGTGCAATTGTGTATTTACCCTTAATCTTAATTCATTATCCATTCAACCTTCTTTCACTCAACACTTAAAAAACATGTTGTAAAGAACTGATGGAACTCACAATGCATGAACTTCTTTTGCCTTCTAATTTCATTATTTTATTCAATCCTTTTTTACCCACCATTTAGGAATCAGGGTATTAAGATATGGAAGGGAAAATAAAGCTATCTGTTTTTAGATGGCATATCTTTTAGAAAGAGAGGCAGAGAGAAAAAATTACCATTTGACTCTACTGTTATAATATGGATAGGATGAGGATAAAATGGAATAGAGAGGAAAATACTAAACAGGGCTTATGTGAGAAGTCACTGAAGGCTTCTTTGAAGAGGTAAGCCTTAGTTTCCTATTTTCTTCCATGGGGAGTTAAATGAACAGAGAAGAAAAAAGTAAAAAGAAGAAGTCCACTAAAAAAGAGAAATAATCTTATTGTTCATCCTATTATAATTGATACAGTATTTTTTTCTTTATGAAAGAGTTTTATCTAATAAATGCAGAAGGAATGATAGAATTAGAAATTCACCATTTTGCAATCATGGAATAATGGAACTGGCATTAATGGCTGCACAAATCATTAGGTCAAAGATTGTAAGAGATCAAGTCAAACATACTAAAACACATTGGTCAAACTTAGCATCCATGAGAAAAACAAGCAAACATTTGTGCCTCCACATGTGTTTCAAAGCAATAGGAAAGAAAATAGCATCACCAGTGAGAAATTCTTATACAAACAAATAAAAAAAAATGGTGATACTTCATCTGATCAAGCTCTGGGCCTTGTTTTATAACCATTTTATAAGAAATACAGGAACTCTGATGCCTAACTGTGATTTGAATCCCAATTCCACCACTTTCACTTGTGTACTTGAAAAAAAAAAACAGCTTTTCTTTTTGTACTTTTGTACTTATTTTTTTTGTACTCTAGCTTTCTTGACATGTAAAATGGAATAATAATAGCAACTCAAATGTACAGTAAGTATTTTCTAGGACTATCATGAACAGCCAATGAGATAATTCAAATAAAGTTCTTAGCAAAACTATTGTCCACCAGTAAACCTCATGATCAAGAATTATCTATTATTGTCATTGCTTTTGTCTTATTAAAAGTCAGCTGACTTCACAAAGTCTAATTGGAGAAGGACTACACTGGCAATTTTAGTAGAACTGCAAGCCTCCTAGGAGAAAAATAAAATAACAAAAACTAAATATACAGCTGATTCTCATTATACATTTCTTCTTGAATCCCCAGTTACAAGGTTGAGAAGATAAACAAAATTTGCTAAAGCGTGAGAATAATCACTAAGGAACTGAGAGTTTGTGCAAATTACTCTCCAGTAAAATAACTCCCTCTTTCCCTTGCTGGCCACTTAACATTACTGAATATCACAGCTTCACTCTTCAAGTTCTTTATCAATAACTCTGTTCACATACAAAGGCAAAGCCAAATGAAGACATTAAAAGGTTGAACTTCTAACAAACGAAGAAGGAAATTTTGATAAGTTATAGTAGTTATTGTTTTTAAAAAGAATGTTTTAGAAATAAAGATTTAAAAGGAGACTTTTGGGGAAACTGATTAAAACTTTATATTTTAATAAAAGTGACATTCTTTATGATCCTTTGTAAAGGTTAAATTGTGTTAAAGGATATAAGTTCACAGCATTATAAAATACTTTCAAAAAAATTATATGCAGAAAAGTAACATTTTTAGAATGTAAGAAACGATCAGAATACAGTTGTCTTGTTAAAATATAAAAGGAAATATCTCTGGAGCGAACATGGCGGCATGAGTAGGACACTGGGAATCTCCTCCCAAAAACATATATATTTTTGAAAATACAACAAATACAACTAATCCTAAAAGAGAAACCAGAAGACACAGGACAACAGCCAGACTACATCCACACGTGCGAGAGCCCAGCACCTGGTGAAAGGGGTAAGATACAACCCCCGGCCTGGCGGGACCCGAGCACAACCTCCCCCCAGCTCCCGGCGGGAGGGAGAGGGAACCCAGGACTGCTAAACACCCAGCCCCAGCCACACGCACCAGAGCGCAGACACAGTGCATGCGTGGAGGGCTGGAAACTAGGGAAATAGGGCAGCAAGACCTCTGAGCGGGTTCCAAAGCTGATGCCCCTGTGACAAAGAAAAGCGAGTGCTTTTTGAAAGTCTTAAAGGGACAGGGACTTAACAGCTAGATGGAAACAACACAGGTCACAGCCCAGTTGCTGGAAATTACAGGGAAAACCGGGTGCACTAACCCCCAGGTCAATAGCTCTGAGACCCCTCATGGAGGTAAACAGCCAACAGCCCTCCCCCGTCCAGTAACCCTCCGGACGCTGGGAAAGCAGAGAAACAGCCTAAGGCAAACCCCGCACACAGAAAGGGAGATACCTCCAGTCCGCCTGGCAAGACACAAAGACCCAGTCTACACGCAATTACCCAACACAAGCCTCTAGGGGTCGCAGTTGTCCCAGTAAAGAAAGGTCAGTAGCAAGTGAAAAGTTTGGCCCTCCCAGCTGACAGTCAATAGCACCTGTCAACATGAAAAGGCAAAAAAATATGATCCAGACAAGACTAACCCAGACAGCTTCGGCATCTGCTACATATTCCCCAGAGGAGGAACCTGGGGAGATAGATTTAACCAGTCTTCCTGAAAAAGAATTCAAAACAAAAGTCATAACCATGCTGATGGACTTGCAGAGAAATATGCAAGAACTAAGGAAGGAGAATACAGAAATAAAACAAGCTCTGGAAGGACTTCAAAACAGAATGGACGAGATGCAAGAGACCATTAATGGACTAGAAAACAGAGAACAGGAATTCAGAGAAGCTGATGCAGAGAGAGATAAAAGGATCTCCAGGAATGAAAGAATTTTAAGAGAGCTGAGTGACCAATCAAAAAGGAATAATATATGCATCATCGGAATACCAGAAGGAGAAGAGACAGAAAAAGGGATAGAAAGTGTCTTTGGAGAAATAATTGCCGAAAACTTCCCCAAACTAGGGGAAGAAATGGCCTCTCAGACCACAAAGGTACATAGAATTCCCATGACAAGGGATCCAAGGAGGGCAACACCAAGACACATAATAATTAAAATGGCAAAGATCAAAGACAAGGACAAAGTATTAAAGGCAGCCAGAGAGAAAAAAAAGGTTACCTACAAAGGAAAACCCATCAGGCTATCATCAGATTTCTCAACAGAAACCCTACAGGCCAGAAGAGAATGGCATTATATACTTAATGCAATGAAACAGAAGGGCCTCAAACCAAGACTACTGTATCCAGCACGAATATCATTTAAATATGAAAGAGGGATTAAACAATTCCCAGACAAGCAAAAGTTGAGGGAACTTGCCTCCCACAAACCACCTCTACAGGGCATCCTACAGGGACTGCTCTAGATGGGAGCACTCCTAAAAAGAGCACACAACAAAACACCCAACATATGAAGAAGGGAGGAGGAGGAATAAGAAGGGAGAGAAATAAAGAATCATCAGACCGCATTTATAATAGCTCAACAAGCGAGTTAAGTTAGACAGTAAGATAGTAAAGAAGCTAACCCTGAACCTTTGGTAACCACAAACTTAAAGCCTACAATGGCAATAAGTTCATACCTTTCAATAATCACCCTAAATGTAAATGGACTGAATGCACCAATCAAAAGACACAGAGTAATAGAATGGATAAAAAAGCAAGATTCATCCATCTGCTGCTTACAAGAGACTCACCTCAAACAAAAAGACATGCATAGACTTAATGTCAAGGAATGGAAAAAGATATTTCAGGCAAACAACAGAGAGAAGAAAGCAGGTGTTGCAATTCTGGTATCAGACAAAACAGACTTCAAAGTAAAGAAACTAACAAAAGACAAAGAAGGACATTACATAATGATAAAGGGTTCAGTCCAACAACAGGATATAACCATTATAAATATATATGCACCCAATACAGGAGCACCAACATACCTGAAACAAATACTAACAGACCTAAAGGAGGAAATAGAATGCAATGCATTCATTCTGGGACACTTCAACACACCACTCACTCCAAAGGACAGATCCACCAGACAGAAAATAAGTAAGGACACAGAGGCACTGAACAACACAAAAGAACAGATGGACCTAAAAGACATCTACAGAACTCTACATCCAAAAGCAAAAGGATACACATTCTTCTCAAGTGCACTCCGAACATTCTCTAGAATAGACCACATACTAGGCCAAAAAAAGAGCCTCAGTAAATTCCAAAATATTGAAATCCTACCAACCAACTTTTCAGACCACAAAGGCATAAAACTAGAAATAAACTGTACAAAGAAGCAGAAAGGCTCACAAACACATGGAGGCTAAACAACACGCTCCTAAATAATCAATGGATCAATGACCAAATCAAAATGGAGATCCAGCAATACATGAAAACAAATGACAACAACCACACTAAGCCCCAACTTCTGTGGGACACAGCAAAAGCAGTCTTAAGAGGAAAGTATATAGCAATCCAAGCATATTTAAAAAAGGAAGAGCAATCCCAAATGAATGGTCTAATGTCACAATTATCGAAATTGGAAAAAGAAGAACAGATGAGGCCTAAGGTCAGCAGAAGGAGGGACATAATAAAGATCAGAGAAGAAATAAATAAAATTGAGAAGAATAAAACAATAGCAAAAATCAATGAAAACAAAAGCTGGTTCTTCGAGAAAATAAACAAAATAGATAAGCCTCTAGCCAGACTTATTAAGAGGAAAAGAGAGTCAACACAAATCAACAGTATCAGAAATGAGAAAGGAAAAATCACTACGGATCCCCCAGAAATACAAAGAATTATCAGAGAATACTATGAAAACCTATATGCTAACAAGCTGCGAAAACTAGGAGAAATGGACAACTTCCTAAAAAAATACAACTTTCCAAGACTAACCCAGAAAGAAACAGAAAATCTAAACAGACCAATTACCAGCAACGAAATTCAAGTGGAAATCAAAAAACTACCAAAGAACAAAACCCCTGGGCAAGATGGATTTACCTCGGAATTTTATCAGACATACAGGTGAGACATAATAGCCATTATCCTTAAAGTCTTCAGAAAAATAGAAGAGGAGGGGATACTCCCAAACTCATTCTATGAAGCTAACATCACCCTAACACCAAACCATGCAAAGATCCCACTAAAAAAGAAAACTACAGACCAATATCCCTGATGAACATAGATGCAAAAATACTCAACAAAATATTAGCAAACCGAATTCAAAAATACATCAAAAGGATCGTACACCATGACCAAGTGGGATTCATCCCAGGGATGCAAGGATGGTACAACATTCGAAAATCCATCAACATCATCCACCACATCAACAAAAAGAAAGACAAAAACCAAGTGATCATCTCCATAGATGCTGAAAAAGCATTTGACAAAGTACAACACCCATTCATGATAAAAACTCTCAGCAAAATGGGAATAGAGGGCAAGTACCTCAAAATAATAAAGGCCATCTATGATAAACCCACAGCCAACATTATATTGAACAGCGAGAAGCTGAAAGCATTTCCTCTGAGATCGGGAACTAGACAGGGATGCCCTCTCGCCCCACTGTTATTTAACATAGTACTGGAGGTCCTAGCCACGGCAATCAGACAAAACAAAGAAATACAAGGAATCCAGATTGGTAAAGAAGAAGTTAAACTGTCACTATTTGCAGATGACATGATACTGTACATAAAAAACCCTGAAGACTCCACCCCAAAACTACTAGAACTGATATTGGAATACAGCAAAGTTGCAGGATACAAAATCAATACACAGAAATCTGTGGCTTTCCTATACACTAACAATGAACCTACAGAAAGAGAAATCAGGAAAACAACTCCATTCACAATTGCATCAAAAAAAATGAAATACCTAGGAATAAACCTAACCAAAGAAGTGAAAGACTTATACTCTGAAAACTACAAGTCACTCTTAAGAGAAATTAAAGGGGACACTAACAGATGAAAACTCATCCCATGCTCGTGGCTAGGATGAATTAATATCATCAGAATGGCCATCCTGCCCAAAGCAATATACAAATTTGATGCAATCCCTATGAAACTACCAGTAACATTATTCAATGAAATGGAACAAATAATACAAAAATTCATATGGAAACACAAAACACCCTGAATAGCCAAAGCAATCCTGAGAAAGAAGAATAAAGTAGGGGGAGATCTCACTCCCCAACATCAAGCTCTACTATAAAGCCATAGTAATCAAGACAATTTGGTACTGGCACAAGAACAGAGCCACAGACCAATGGAACAGACTAGAGAATCCAGACATTAACCCAGACATATATGGTCAATTAATATTTGATAAAGGAGCCATGGACATACAATGGCGAAATGACAGTCTCTTCAACAGATGGTGCTGGCAAAACTGGACAGCTACATGTAGGAGAATGAAACTGGACCATTGTCTAACCCCATATACAAAAGTAAACTCAAAATGGTTCAAAGCCCTGAATGTAAGTCATGAAATCATTAAACTCTTGGAAGAAAACATAGGCAAAAACCTCTTAGACATAAACATGAGTGACCTCTTCTTGAACATATCTCCCCGGGCAAGGAAAACAACAGCAAAAATGAACAAGTGGGACTACATTAAGCTGAAAAGCTTCTGTACAGCAAAATACACCATCAATAGAACAAAAAGGAACCCTACAGTATGGGAGAATATATTTGAAAATGACACATCCGATAAAGGCTTAACGTCCAGAATATATAAAGCACTCACACGCCTCAACAAACAAAAAACAAATAACCCAATTAATAAATGGGCAGAGGAACTGAACAGACAGTTCTCCAAAAAAGAAATACAGATGGCCAACAGACACATGAAAAGATGCTCCACATCACTAATTATCAGAGAAATGCAAATTAAAACTACAATGAGGAATCACCTCACACCAGTAAGGATGGCTGCCATCCAAAAGACAAACAACAACAAATGTTGGCGAGGCTGTGGAGAAAGGGGAACCCTCCTACACTGCTGGTGGGAATGTAAATTAGTTCAGTCATTGTGGAATGCAGTATGGAGGTACATCAAAATGCTCAAAACAGACTTACCATTTGACCCAGGAATTCCACTCCTAGGAATTTACCCTAAGAATGCAGCAATCAAGTTTGAGAAAGACGAATGTACCCCTATGTTTATCGCAGCACTATTTACAATAGCCAAGAATTGGAAGCAACCTAAATGTCCATCAATAGATGAATGGATAAAGAAGAAGTGGTACATATACACAATGGAATACTACTCAGCCATAAGAAGAAAACAAATCCTACCATTTGCAGCAACATGGATGGAGCTGGAGGGTATTATGCTCAGTGAAACAAGCCAAGCAGAGAAAGAGAAATACCAAATGATTTCATTCATCTGTGCAATATAAGAACAAAGGAAAAACTGAAGGAACAAAACAGCAGCAGAATCACAGAACTCAAGAATGGACTAACAGGTACCAAAGGTAAAGGGACTGGGGAGGATGGGTGGGTAAGGAGGGATAAGGGGGGGAAGAAGAAGGGGGATATTAAGATTAGCATGCATGGGGGGGTGGGGGAAAGGGGAGGGCTGTACAACACAGAAAAGGCAAGTAGTGTTTCTACAACATTTTGCTATGCTGATGGTCAGTGACTGTAAAGGTGTTTATAGGGGGGACCTGGTATAGGGGAGAGCCCAGTAAACATAATATTTGTCATGTAAGTGTAGATTAATGATACGAAAAAAAAAATAGGCAGTTCCTGTGTGGTGACCTCCAATGAGTTCTACACAAGAGTATAAAGGGCATATAAAAGTGTGGGCAAAGGGTCTGTTTGTGTTTATACAGAGGATCAAAGCCTAATTTAGCAACCCTGAAAATGAACTAAGATATGATATTAAAAAGAACTTCCAACATCCCCACTCTCTGGAAGACTCATGCCAGAAGATGATCATCAAAAAACCCCAACAAAGATCCACACACTGCCACAGGTGTAGATGCACTCATCCCACCAGTTCCTGGACTTGCCATGGGAATGAAGAAGGAGATATCTAAGCTGGCCTGTGCATACAGTAAAACAACAAATTTGACTGGATCTATACTGTTGGAACTCAACCAAGATTAGGAGAAGTGCAAATTGTAGTGCTCCAAAATCTTACAACTACAGACTATTTACTGTTAAAAGAACATATGGGATGTGAATAGTCCCCAGGAATGGGTTGTTTTAATTTGTCTGATTTCTCTCAGACTGTTCAAGTTCAGTTGGACAATATCCACCATATCATAGATAAGTTTTCATAAATGCCTCAGGTGCCTAACTCGTTTTCTTGGTTTCACTGGTGATGGCTGGTAATTACAGGTATTCTTTGGTTATGTAACTGTACTCCTATTATGTTAATGTGTGTGCGTAATTTCAGTAGTAGTTTAAAACCTATACATGCTGAAGTTACTCTACAAGAAGATATGTCAAAGAAATAATCAATCTTCCCATGTTTTCTTCTGCCTGCTACTTCTATAGCTTTTCTTCTTCCTTCCTAATTACAACCCTTAAATAGAATTCGTGCCTCATATCAAATTTACCGAGTATCATAATTCTTCCAAGTGGTAAAGATACCTCAAGACAAATGCTGGGCATAGAAGCCACAGGGCATAAATCTTCAAAGAAGTAAAAAGCTAACCTTATCAAACAATAAGGCTTCTCTCTCACTTACCAACTTTACATTTCCCTGTATGGCCCCGGAAGATGACTGGTTAGCCAGAGACGGGTAAGATTCCTCATGGGAGGAACAACCTAAGACAGGCACAGTCACAGGGGGTCCATCAGGTGAGAAATTGGGGATCATCAGAGGTGAGGCTTAGAATCTCACCCTCCCTGTTCTGAGAGAAATCTTCTGCATACATGGATGTTTTATTGCCCTTGTCTAGCTTGGATTAACACATAGTCTACAGGCACACACGTGATCATCTACATTTGCTCTCTTACAACACTAAACTATGTTTCCTACCTTTATCTTGTATCTACCTGCCACTTCAGCATTTTATTAAAATTAATAATAATAATAAAGAGAGAAATGTGGTATCCACATATAAATGAAGTTTAAAAGTCAAATGAGTATTCATATTTGAACTGACTGTTTATAGTTCATAATGCATGAGTGAAACAGAAAGTTTCTGTGATGACTGCCCTTGTACTGTTCACCATGTAACTTATTCACTATGTAAGAATTTGTTCTCCATGTAAGAGCTTGTTCGTTATGCTTCAGAAGATTGGAGGCTGATGAAAATTAGGCTTGGGGTGGATTAATGATTGTGCATTGAGCATTGACTCCCCTATACAGAATTTTATTGTTGTTAACAACCATTTGATCAATAAATATGAGAGATGCCCTAACAAAAAAAAAAAAAAAAAAAAAAAAGTACACACTTCCAATTGTAAAATAAATAATTAACCGGAATGTAATGTATAGCATAAGGAATATAGTCAAAATATTGTAACAACTTGGTATGGTGAAAGCTTGTACCTTGAATTATCATGTATATAAATGTTGAATCACTGTGTTGTACACCTGAAACTAATGTAATACTGTGTGTCAACTACCCTTCAATAAAAAAAAATAATTATCTACAAAAAAAATAATATATATATATATAAGGAAATAAATGCTATTCTATTTCTTAGTTTCACTGTAGTACATATTCTACATTAGCCTCCACTCCGCACCACCATCCCATTCCACCACTGCCAATGTTACTATTTCCCATGACATTTTGATTCCAGTTTTAAGTAGATTTACTTGAAGTGTCTTTTTCCGTATTAAGCATTCTTTGATAATGAGCAGTACTTCATGTGCCTATTCTAGATACTGTGGTAGGCACAGGATCCCTAAGAAGAAACTTCACTCAGATATGGATGTATATATAGCTTCCCAGAGAATTCTTGGTTGCTATGCCGTAAGTCTGTGGAGAAAATCTGTCTCCCAGCCTGGGGCAAATTATCTTTGAAACTGAAATCAGTCAAAGGGAGAAATAAAGTGGGAGAAACCCATTTATTGCCTACCACAGTTGACCACTTCTGCTCACCCGTGTCTCTTGCGACCTGGCTGCAAAAAGGGACCCCACCCAACCTCTCTGGTCCAGATAAGACCTCACTCCCACTTGTAATCACCTATTGATGTGGAGATAGATCACTTCTCTTCATCCCTTGGAAACACCTATTTATATGGAGTTGCACTAAGGCCAGGCGAGAGATTCTGGAAATATTGCAATTTTACCCACATATGCTAAGAAGTTTATTAAGCCACACAGATGTTTAAGCATGACATTGAATAATCAGATTTACATCATGGTAAGAGTACTTAACAAGAGACACTGTTTATGCCTGCCTCTCAGCTCACCTCCAGCCACTGCTGTAGAAAACAACTCTGAAGATATGAAATTGACTATACCTTGCCTTAGTTTCATTACATCACTAGTTTTCTACCCTGAGGACTTTCTGAAGCCATCTATTTGCATACTGGAGAAGCCACTTGGTACTATGCACATAATCCTGGAAATTCTAGAGAGTAAACACTCCATGGACTAGAACTTGACCAAAGAGGATAAGAACCAGTAGATAAATGCTCCTCTTTTCTATCTTTCAGCAGACAGTTCTGAGGCCCTCAGAGGATGCAATGGTGGTGAACCAGTCATCTAGTTCACCTGGGCCTTTGCTTTTCTTCCTTCCCTCTGTCATTCTTTTCACTTGAGATCATCAACAAATCAGCTCCCTGTACCTGAAACCCCATAGCTGAAGGGAGCACATGAAGAAGGATAGGCACCATCTTAAAGAATTCTAGTAAGAGATAAGAAAGTATGCAGTGATTTTCATAACCTAAGAAAATGTGATAAAAGCCTAAACAAAGCTCACAGAGTAGCTATGAAGAGGTGGGGTGAATTTTAAAAGAGGTATTAAGAAGCTACTACTTGAGTGACTTACTGATTAGAACTAAAGACTGAGGGGAACTCTGTACTCTAGGTGGCCCTGAAGAACATGGAGATGTTTAAGCACATCATGAAAACTAGGAGTGGGTCCTCTTGGAATAAAATGATAAATTAATTCTGAATATATTAATTTTGTGGCCACTACATGTCATCTGTGTAAAGCATCTAGAAGGCAGTTGGATATAAGAGTTTGGAACGCAACTGAGTTCTGACTGAGAAGAGACCTACTTAGGAGATACCAGCATACATAGTAGCTGGACCCACTGTGCAGATGAGGTCATCCACAAAATATGTAGGTGAGTACAGAGTCACGAATTGAAATACGGTAAATAAAATCAGGCAGAGAAGAAGAGGAGCTGAACAGAATGGGAGGAAATTACCAGGAGTTAGATTATCCTCCAATCAAATTAAACCATATATTTCCAAAAAAACCCATAAATGTGCAGAAAAATAAAGAGCTTTCAAATGTAAAGCAAAAATATTTATATGAATAAGCCAAGAAAACTAAAAAATAGGGATTCATATCACAGATTATTTGAATAAGTCCACTTGACAAAATGTTTTTATTTTTGTGAGCATATCATATTTGAGCATTTTAGAGAAAATATATTGTGGTAATAAAATTTTTAGCAACACTGGTGAAATATTTTATTTGATAATACAGTCACAAGTCATGAAATATGCTTCATCCCTGTGTTACTGACATGGGTTTTATTATGTTGTTGGGGTTTTCTTGTGGTGGAGTTTAAAAGGGCTTGATAAGAATAAAGGTGAATTATGTTGCTATGTCCATGAGAAAGCCACAGAATAGTAATTATAATTATAATCACCAATGCAACCAACCTTTAGCAGAGGCATGTTTGATTTCCATTCATAATGCACTAGAACAAGTATTTTAATTAATCTTGAAGCAATACAATGGAAAAACTACCCTTGCTATTAAATGGCACTTGTTATGTAAGAACATTACCATTACAAAAGGAGTCTTTGTAATTGGACTATATAATTTCTCTTTAATCTCTATAACTGCATGAACACAATTTTTAAAGTATAAATACTACATTGTTTTACATGTCTAAATTTATCCTTACTGAATATTTTGACAGCAACAAACTTGGGAAAAGTATTATTGAGGTTCAGAAGAGGAGCAAAATAAGTTAAGGTTTTGATCACAATATATTGGCTTTTTTTGAATAATTTGTTTTTTCCAGTATTAAAAAGGTGTCAAAGCTTTTCTGGTAATTCTATTGCTTTTTTTTAATGTGATATATGATACTACTTCTAAGAGACCATTTGCCTATACTATTTTGTGGTTTTTATCTTTAAATTTCATGGTCTGGGTCATAGCCAGGAAGATAGTTATCATCTGAAATATAAATCTTTTTTTTCTTTTATTCAGAGTTTTCAATATTTAAATAACCACCAGGCCATGTCCTTACTTTGCAAAACTGTGAAGCTGATCACTCATATTTGTGTCACTTCTATGTCTTATTAAGAGATGCTAATTATTTAAAAACACAACTCAACCATTAGGTCTAACATGTTATAACAGATTCCAAATTGTTTCTATATACTCAATCAACAATATCATAAATATTACTATTTAGTTTTTTTTAAATTTATGAAGTTAAAGTCCTTGGTTTCTATTTAACATCAACTTTTAATGATCTCATAAAATTAAATGGAAATCAGCTTTTGAAATTTGAATAAACCTTCCTTACATCCTAGAAAATGATGAGTCTTATCCATCCCAATGTCTCTAGTAACTAGCATAGTGATTTGAACATCCTAAATTACTTGAAATTTTCTACAGAAAATATGAAGAGAACTCTGCATTAAGAGAAATCAGATTGTGTAACAGGGCTGAGTAAGCATCAATACTAAATATTCAAAGGAAAACATGCCATAAAACCTTACATGAACATATTTTCCAAACCTATATTGACAGACTTTAATTTTACCTTTATGTATACAAGGTCAACAGTGGAAAATTTCATAGAAATACTACAAGAGGCTTCTCTGAATTTTCTGAATTTTCATACAAGTGATTTGTTTTAGATTGCTTCATGTGACTTTGTGCCTTCAGGAATTCCTTTCTCTGCATAGTCTTCTGCCTCTGTAGTGAAAACCGCTTTATTGTATGTTGATTTTACTTAAGGATATGAACTTCTTCAATAAGGTTAATCTGATAAACTAAAGGTAAATGTAATCATCTTCTCTGCTAGGGAACAGATATTTTAACAAGTGCTTTCTAGGATCAGTATCTTAATCCAAAAAATGTTTCTGATTGTGCTAATTTTCAGGATTACTATTATTATAATAAGGGAATTTCCTGAAAAAGAAAATTCTAAGTTGTATTTAATGGCTATATCTAAATATTAAAAGAATCTTTAACAGAAGAAAATAAATACATTTGTTTTAAATTGCTCTGAAGTTACCATTATTGGGTATATTTATATGGAAAAATTGTCTTTAAGAGTTTTCTTTCAATTAGAGCTTTCCATAATTGGTGTGGTTGCCTGATCTGAAGTCTATCTCTTCAATGCTTCATTTTTGCTCAAAATCTTACACATTATCTCTTATAAGTTTTCCAAGGAAGATGACTTATAAGTCATTATATTAGTGCAAGATTCCTTGTTTTGTTTGTTTTTTAGATGTATACTTTGAATTTCCTGTCATTTATATCTTATTGAATATTCTGAAGACTTCACATTCAACATACCTTTTTTTATTTTTTATATTTATTGAAGTATAGTTGATGCACAATATTATATTAGTTTCGAGTATACAACACAGTGATTCAACAAGTTATACCCATTATTAAATCCTCACCCCAGCTAGTCCAGTTGCTATCTGTCAACACAGAAAGATGTTACAGAATCATTGGCTATATTGTCCAAGCTGTACTTCCATCCCCATGAAAACTCAACATATTTTAAACTGATCTCACTATCTTTCTTTCCACTTCCATTACTTTAGGCAAGATTCTTTATTTTAATGAGTGTCATATTTTGGTTGCTTCATTGCCCAAACCAATATTCTAGAATATGATTTCAGTATAAGAAAAATGTAAAGAGGCTGGTATAAAATTGGATTACCTGAATTTGAAGATTTACTGGTTGGGTGACTTGGACAAGTTATAGAAAAACCCTGAGTCTTTTTTCCCCACATATAAAATTAGAACATAATAATGGTGCTCTTATAGATATTTTAAGGATTACAGGAGACAATCCATATAAAGCACTTAGAACATATTATTACCATTTAAATATTTTCTCATATCAGTTCTTTTAGTCATCTTTTTTATCAAGTCTGTTATAATTTACAGAATTCCTTTTTCAATGGTTATTCTGTCTCATTGTACTTTTCTTTACCTTAGTTTAACTAAAGCTCACAAAATTTAATATATATTAACTTTTCCTAACTAATATTTATTCTTTCATCTTCCGTTGGTCCTCCCACATATATTTTGTGACTCATCACACCAAACCACTAGTATTTAACTTGACTGTGTGAGTTTTTTTCATCTCTATAGTTTGCACATACTATTCCCTCTTTATGATATTCTCTCTGCCTTATTTTCTTTTAAAAACAAACCAACAATAATCTCTAACCTGCCAAAAAATGTTCTCTTGTCTCTAAGCTGGATAAGGTCCCTTTTTTCTATGCCCCCATAAATTTGTGTGAAAATATCTCACATCATGTACCATATTTATAATATCTTGGTGTGGTTATTTGTAATGTGTTATTATATGTTATTATAATGTTTTTATTTGGAATTTCCCCCATTAGACTGGTAGGAATATAAGGGCATAGACTGGACATTCTGAGTGTCCATCACAGTGCCTGTCACTTAGTAAGTGTGCAATAAATGCTTGTCAAAGAGAATTTATATTGATTCTCTACAATTATTCAGCTCAGCAATACTGAGTTATAAAGAAAAATACCGTATTACTGGACTGTTAGATACACAAAACTGTTATTTTTTGCTCTATTTTTCTCCTGATGTTAGAAGCTTAGTTCACTGGTAGTACTGTGAAAAAACTATTAAAAAAAAAAAAAGAACTAAATATGACAACACAAGATAGATCTTTTTCTCACTACATGTGGGCATAATAGGCTCTCTGTTGACCCCCCCAAAAGATGTGTTAGATAGATTGATCCTGTTATCAGCATCTTTATCACTACTTCTTTTAACAGTACACTTCAGAAGCTGTGGATATTTTCATAATTTATGCCTCTTTTTTGATTTTCACAGTTGAGACTGCTACATGTCTACAATAGTCTTCAGCTACATATTTTCTTGCCCCAAGTGTGATAAAATGTCTATATTGGCCCACGATTTCTTGAATTGCTCTTATGAGTAGATACAGAAAATTAAAGCAGAAAAGTATCATGTATTTGTATACTCATTTCCAAATCAGTTTTAAACACAGCTCTGTAAATCTGTTCTATTGATATAATCCAACAAAAAAGTTTAGACTAAATATCTTTCTAAAAGCTGAAGAAGACAAAGTTGCAAACTCAAACTCAAAGAAAACATTTGTTCCTCACGATTTTCCTGGAAAAGTAATATTATCATCATATGCGTTAAAAAAAAACAATGTAGTATCTGTATTTATTCAGAGAAACAAACATTATTTAACTGATTTATCTAATTAGTTTAAATTTTTAAAAATATTAAAATTTTATTTTCAGATTTATATAACATTTCTTAATATAGTTGGAATCAGGAAGGTAAAGGCTCATTATTTTAAAAACATAAATAAGGGGATTATATCAAACTTAGAAAGCTTCAGCACAGCACAGCAAACAAAACCATCAACAAAATGAAAAGGAAACCTACTGAAAGGGAGAAGATACTTGCAAATGCATATTTGATGATGGGCTAGTATCCAATATGTACAAAGAACTCACAAATTCTACAACAAAAAACACAAATAATGTGATTAAAAAATGGGCAGAGGACCTGAATAGACATTTTTCCAGGGAAGGCATACAGATGGCTGACAGACACATGAAAAGATGCTCCACATCACTAATCATCCGGAAAATACAAATCAATGAGATATCACCTCACAGCAGTCAGAGTGGTTACTATCTAAAAGACAAGAAATAGCAAATGTAGTTGAAGATGTAGAGAAAAGGGAACCCTCCTACACCATTTCTGGGAATGTAAATTGGTACAGCCACTGTGGAAGACAATGTGGAGGTTCCTCAAAAAACTAAAAATAGAATAAGCCTGTGATCCAGAAATTTCACTATGATAACTTGAAAAAACATATCCACCAGAAAGTTCATTGTAGCATTATTTACAATAGCCAAGATATGGAAACAGTTTAAGTGTCCCTCAATGGTTGAATGGATAAACTGTGTGTACACAACACATATACACACACACACACAAACACAAAAAGGAATGAAATCTTGCCATTTGTGACAACATGAATGGACCTTCAGGGCTTATGCTAAGTGAAAAAAGCCTGACATAAAAAGGCAAATGCCATACATTCTCTCTTATATGTAAGATCAAAAGAGAAAAAATATAGATACAGATAACATTAGTGATTGCCAGAAATTGGCGGTAGAAGGTGGTAGAAATGGGTGAAGGGGCTTGAAATGTATTTTTGTTTTAAGCATTTGAACATCCAACAATAAAATATTGGATGAATAAGTTATGATATCTTTGTATAATGAGTACTATAGACACAAAAATATTTTGCAAATCTATATATTATTTATTAACATTAACACTCATGGCACAATGACAGTCCTATAAAAAAAGAAAATGATGACACATCAAAGTACTCTGCAAACTGGAAATGTGTTAGGTATATTTTTTGAGAATCAAAGGATTTAAGGAAGAAATGAACTTGCTAGGTAGGCCACTGGGCAGTGAACAAGAAGAATGTTATGCTGTACTGTCCTAGGGAGTCAGGAGAGTAAGAGGACCACTCTGAAGCCAACACACAGGACCTAGGACTACTGGTGAAAGGAAATGAGTATCTGGAGAAATCAGGATCATTCTTATACAGTTCTGGTCTGTGTATGTGGCACAGTCATTCAATTAGGCGCTTGTGCATTGAGCAAACACATTTACAGCTTGAAACCAGAGCTTTCTTATGTTTATATGACTCTTTATTAGGTGGAACAAGTAGACTTATGGAACAATAAACCCAACATTCAATAAATATGTAGACTAGATTTTGACGGTATTTTGGCAAAAGCCCTGGGAATGTCCATGTCCTCCTTGCCAATGATGCATCTTCTCTGTGTGCTGGGAGCGAAGAGACAGTGTGAGAGAAAGATAATGAGAAGGAGAATGATCACAAATGGGAAAAAAAAAGTACAAAAGAAAGAAAAGAAAGTCCAGCTATTATATATTCCTCATCGAGGAGAAGTGTGTTCTTTAATATTCAATTCAATTCAATGAGAGTACATTGTTCTTCTTCCCCTTTTCAAATATATTTTTTTTCCTTGAAGGATAGTTGCATGTTTTCCTTTTGGTTGAAGTTTAGATGCAGCATCTTATATAAGGTGAACATATTAAATATTTAATTCTGTTCTCAAATGATTCCTTTTCCTAATATCTTGCACTACAGGAAAAGCTTTAGCAATTGTCTTAACACGAAAGTTTAAGATCTTTCTCCACTTCTATCCTCCAGTCTGCAAAACAGCAGTTGATTCTTTTATTATCTACTAATGTTTCTCATAAATAAATACATTGGCTAGAAAGGAATTCAGAGAGATTGTAGTTTCCTCCCAAGCCTCATTGAGAAAGGTAGAAATACAACAGGAGTTTTCAGTTAATACAGTCAAACAGGCTATGTAGCTCAGGTAGAAGTTACAGTCCTCTTTAGAAAGTAATTGCTATACGATATATAAAGATCTTAAACAATTACAGAAAATACTCATTTTAATTAAAATTTGAGTATGTACTTGTGTTATTTCAAAACCCATGTTTTTTATCAAATTTTTATATTGTTTTGTTTCACATTTTTTTGTCTGTGGAAAAGCAGAATATGCAGAATCCTCTACAATTGTTTGAGACGTCATAAAATAGATTAGATTAGAGCCGTACCTATCACTATGCTAAACAGAAAGATGACTTAGGCTTGGTTCACAATATCTAGCTCTAAAACATTGATGGTATGTCCCTTAGATTTATGTCTAGACATAATTTTAATGCCTCCTGTATAGTCTATGTTATTGTACTGGTTTATCTGTATTATAGCAATAATAAAATCCAACTGCTAACAATTTATACTTTGAATTTATTTTTTATAACTCACACTAACTTAACTTCAGGTATATAAAATAATTCTACTAATATAGATGTTCTTCCTTAATGCATAAAGTATTTGTGTGTCTTAGCTCAGGCTGCATAGCCTGGGTGGTTTAAACAACATAAATTTATTTTCTCAAACTGGAGGCAGGAAGTGCAAGAGATGAAGATGCTAGCATGATCAGGTTTTGGTGAGGACACTCTCTCTGATTTTTTCTCATGTGACAGAGAGAAAGAGAAGCAAGTTCTTTGGTGTCTTTTCTTATAAGGACACTAACCCCATTGTGAGAGCCCACTGTCATTACCTCATCTAAGCCTAAACCTCAAGAGCCCAGCTCCATCACACTGAGACAGGGCTCCAGTGTGTGAATTTTAGGGGCACATGATTCAGTCTATTGCACAGTGAGGTATTCCTTTATTTAGTCAACAAATTTTGACTAGTACCTCTGCACTAAGTGCTCTTTCATGCATAAGCCCTTTCTTTTGTCTGATATATCCCTGTATTCTAAGCACACAGGTTCTTGTTATACTTGACTAAACTGTAGCAGAGCATGGCATGCTAATAGAAACTTCAAGTTTCCCCACTCTCATGTTAAGAAACAAACAAAACACATGATACGTATGGTTGTTTACATATACTTAGCACATAGATGAATAGTGCACTCACTATCCTAGAAATTTAAAAATCTGTACATATATATTTATATAACTGTGGCTAAAATCTAGTGGTTTGAATATTTTCAACCCAACTATGAAGAATTATTGATATTTATATGAATATAACAGTATGTAAGCTATGCTAGATATTATTGTCAAAAATTCACAGACAAGTTAGAATTTAGAATTTAGCAATTTTTTCTTGAATTCTTGGGAAAAACATTTTACTTAATATTTGAGTGGATTATTTCACTATAATTAATGATTATTTAAAAATCTATGCTGGAAAAGCTAAGCTACATTTTTCTTTTGTAGTATCACAAGCATTATAATTTGGCATAGTCGTTATATGCACAGGATATTTTGTAATTCAGAAAATCTAGGTTCATATTCTGGCTCTAAAATTTACAATATGAACTTTGGAATGTTACTAAGTCTCTTCTGTTCATTTTCTTCATTTTTAAAAATGACTTTATAAAATGTAATGCTTCTTACACCCTATATTTGTTTCCCATTACTGCTGCAAGAAACTAGCACTAATTTGGTGACTTGAAACATGAATTTACCTTAAAATTCTACAGATCAGAAGTCTGAAATAGGTCTCACTGGCCCAAAGGCAAGGCTCTTATCAGAGCTGTTTCTTTCTAGAAGCTCAACGAGAAAAGCCCAATTTTTACTTTTCCCAGTTCCTCGGGGTTCCAGGCCTCTGACTTCTTTTTATCTTTTAAACCAGGGAAGTTGGGTTGAGTCCTTACATCACATCACTCCAGATTTGCTTCCCATCACATTCCTCTGACTCTCTGCCTCCATTTTACATGTTTAAATAATAGATAATTACATTGGGTTTGCCTGGGTAATCTAGGATAATCTTTTTATCATCTGATTAAGAACCTTAATTCTCTCTGCAACCTGTGCTCCCCTTGACCATGTAACAAAATATTTACAAGTTTATGGAGGATTAGGACATGCACATCTGAGGCCAGAAGAGCATTTTTCTGCCTACCACACATACAGTCTATATGCCAGGCCACTACTCTATACTCTTTTATTAATTAAAATTTATGAAATTAAAAAATTACAGAGTAAATATTTCATCTTCACCATCTTCACAGGAACCTTTTTGCTTGGTACTATTATCTCCACAGATCATTCAACTGAGCATAATAGGGACAATAATTGCCTCAGAATAATCACAGCTACAATTTAGGGATGCTGTCATGATTAAATAAAATGATATATGCAAAATTCTTAAGTAGTGTTCAGTACCCAGTACATTTTAATTTTTATTATATAATATGATCCTGACCTTTATTATCATATTCCATGTTTCCATAGAGCACTCTTCTCAGATGGGAATACTCTATAGAAGTAAACCATTGTGACTTCTATTTAAATATAACAGATTAAATCACACATTTACAACCTCTCTTTCCTGAAAGCACCCTGAGGGAAAATGGATAAAAAGAGCATCAGCACATAAAGTATACAAGAATAAAGAAAATACATAGAGCATGACAGCAAAACATTTACAATCAGAAATCAAGTAAGTCGTGACTTAGAAAAGCAAAGAGAATAAATACATAAGCCAGCAATGAGGGAATTTCATATGGAAATGAAATTATACCACAGAATCCTATAAAGACTGATAAATTGGAAACACTGGATTCTTAACAAAGCATAGCTGCATTTAACATACATTTGTACAAAAAAGTAGAGTTATTGGTCTAAAAATGTAGAAGACATCATTTAACCCTGAAACATTTCTCACCCAGCCAGTTTACTTCCTGGAGATGCTCAACCATAAAGAATGTGGACCCTAGGACACAGTCATGTGGGAACCTCAGCCAGTCAGATCCTTTTCCTTAGTAGTGCTCTCACACCAAAGAGTCAGTGATCGATGGCTTCTGTCTGTGCCTCTTTCTGGAGAATTACCCTTAGCTTGCCCAGAGATGCTTAGGAGTTACATTAACACCACCAGCACCCCAAAGAAGGAAGGCAAATTATTACTGATGAAAAGAAACATCCTATAGTGAAATTTATGTCCCAGATCACCCAGATTCCTCTCCTATTTATCTGGCCTAAACTATAATTTATCTGAGATCATAGTTATTTCTCCTCTTTATTCAGCTTCCCTCACTCCATTTTAGGTTTCTCCTAAAGATAATCTCGCTCAGGAAGTCCAAAGCATCTACATTCACCTTAGGCTCTGCTTTTATGTACCTAACTTAACATCACAAATCCCTCTACTCAACATCTGGGTATGAAATTCAGTTCTGCAAACTTAGCACTGAGACTCCAGGCCCATCCTCCCCCTCAGCTCTACAGATGCTCATTTTTTTTACTTCAACATGCAGTTGGGGAGATTGGAAAATTTATTTTCAGGGAAACACCAATCTAAGAGAAAAGACTTATATATATTGATAGTTGAGGTTATCTAAACAAGAGGGAAAAACTAGACCTTTTAGAGTGTAGTCTACTAGTTAAAATACACTGCTCCTCCATATACAGATTCCCATAAAATCATTATTACTTTTTTCCTACTTAGACACCAACAAGCGTCAGATCAGATATTTGCAGAAAATTTCATATATGTAGAGAGAGAGAGTGATGAAGTAGAAAATGCAATTGCAAGAAATAAAGACAACCCAGGGAGAAATAGATAAATGAAAAATATACTAATTATGGTATGGTGGAGCCACTTTGGAGAAACTCTGGTGATTCTTGCAGAACTAAGCAGACTCATCATATGATCCCAGTAATCATGATCCTTGGTATTTACCCAAAGGATTTGAAAACATCCACATAAAAACATACATATGGATGATTATAGCAGCTTTGTTCACAAATGCCAAAATTTGGAAATAACCAAGATGTCCTCCAGTAGGTGCATGGATAAACTGTGTTACATCTAGACAATGGAATGCTATCCAGTGCTAGAAGGAAATAAACTACCAAGTTATGAAAAGGCAGAGGAAACAAATGCATATTGATAAGTGAAGAAGCCAACCTGAAAGACTACATACCATATGATTCCATCTATACGGCATTCTGGAAAAAGAAAACTGTAGAGACAATAAAAGATCAGTGATTGCCGGGGATTGCAGAGTGTGGGGAGAGATGAATAGGCATAACATGAAGATTTGTAGGGCAGTAAAAATACTCTGTCTTATACCATAATGTTAGGTACAAGCCATTATACATTTGTCTAAACCTAAATGATACAGCGAACCATAATTTAAACCATGAACTTAGGGTGATTATGATGTATCAATGGGTTAATGTAAATTCATCAATTGTAATACACCACCAATTTGGTGGGGGATGTTGATAATAGGGGAGATTATGCATGACTTCGGGGAGGTGGCATATGGGAAATCTCTGCACTTCCCATTAATTTTGCTGTGAATCTAAAATAGCTCTGAAAATTAAGTCTTCTTTATTTCTTTAAAGTAAATATAGTTCATATAATAAAATCACAAATGGGTAATGATGGAAACAAGATGCTTATTTCTCACTCTAACATTTCAAAAGATGTTCTCAGGAGATATTTAGATTTATTCCCTGCATTCAATGAACAATTAAGTAAAATATCATAAAGAATTAAATACTATGAAGAGGCTAACAATAGGATTGCTATCTCAACTGGCTTATCAGTAAAATTCTCTATGAAGGGGTAATATTCAAGCAAAGATAAAAACAATTATTTAATAAAGATTAAAGCAAATATTAATGTATTTTAATAAAGTAAAATAGTATATGTATACATCCATACATATGTTTGTGTATTTAAACTTTAAAAAAAGTTGAAGTAATAATTAGCTCACTTGATCAAGAAGAGGAAAGCAATATACAATAAAGAAATAGCATAAAACTACAGATGAAGAGGACATTCAAAAAGTCATAGGTTCACTCTATAAAAATGAATTTAGAAATATGGAATAGATAACTTTCTAGGAAAATTAAATTGGCTAATTTCAAAATAATTGGAAAACCTACATAATCCATTTATGATGAACTAAGGCATAGAAATTATCAAAGAACTACCCACCAAAAGTGTTCCATGTCAGAAAATAGATGACTTCCTGACAAAATATATATTGTAGTAATAAACCCAAGAAGACCATTTGCCATAGTAAATATTGTGTAAATATTGAAAAAGTATTAGAATTTTATGAAGTCACATTTGTGTTTTCAGCTAGGTTTTAGAGGACTGGTAATTCCAATTTAATTTAAATTTAAATTTAAATTTCAGACTACAGAAAAAGAAATCCAGTTCTCCAATTTTTTTTAGGTATTTAAAAATCATGACAAGAAGAAAATTACAGGCTAAATTGTGAATATAATATTATTTGCAAGAAAAAATGGATTTACATTAAAAATGCCCTAATGACAAATTTTTTACCCAACATCACACACTTATACTTGTATTTATATAAATTTGTGATTAAATATCTAGTTATCTGCATGGTTCAAACCTCAGTAAATATATTATTTTCCTAGTTAACATGACTGAATTAAAAATATTAGGAATACTAAGTAAATGGATTAGACATATATCCATTTAAATAATAAAGAATAGTAAATGAAATAGGCAACTATCTTTAAAATAAATTGGAAAAAATTTACACAAAATTGTGAAATATTTTCTCTAACAAAGCAACTGTCTAGTTTGAGTTTAACAGAGTTTGAATAGATAGTTTAAGTTGAAATTAGAGAAACAGCTTTGTGCTGTCAAGCCACTCAAGTGCATAGAAAAATAAAATAACTTAACTGAAGTTATATAAATATACAACTACATATATTCCAGTAATTGCATCCCTGGACATTTATCCTAGTGAAATGAAAACTTATATTTACTCAAAAACCTGTCAAAAATGTTCATAGCAGTTTTAATTGTAATAGCAAAACTGTAAACAGCCCAGATGTCCTTCAGCAGGTGATTAAGATTTCATTTGTACATCCATACAATGGACTTAACAATAACATAAAGAACTATTGATACCTGAAAACTGATCCAGAGAATTATGATTAAAATGGTCATACCCATGCCTGCTCTCACCATGTACATTCAGTAGAGCCTGGAAGTCTGAGCCAGAGCAACTGAATAAGAAAAAGAAATAAAAGACATCCAAATTGGTAAAGAAGTAAAATTGACACTATTTGCAGATGACATAATTCTATATACAGAAAACCCTAAACACTCCAATATAAAAACTATTAGAAATAATAAGTGAACTCAGTAAAGCTGCAGGATACAAAATCAATACACAGAAATTTGTTGCACTTCTATATATTAATAATGGTCTATACGAAAGAAACATTAAAATAATAATTGATTTACAATTGCATCAAAAATAATAAAATACCTAGGAATAAATTCAACCAAGAAGGCAAAAGACCTATACTCTGAAAACTTTAAACACTGATGAAAAAAATTAAAGACAACACAAATGGATGGAGAAGTATCCCATACTCATGGATTGGAAGAAGTACCATTGTTAAAATGGCCATACTACCAAAAGCAATCTACAGATTCAAAGCAATTCCTACCAAAATGCTGATGGTATTTTTCTCAGAACTAGAACAAATAATCCTAAATTTTGAATGGAATCACGAAAGACCACAAAGAACCAAAGCAATTTTGAGAAAGAATAAGCGGAGGTATCATGTTCCCTGATTTCAAACTATACTACAAAGCTACACTAATGAAACAGTTTGGCACAAAAATAGACACGTAAAACAATGTAACTAGAGAGCTCAGAAATAACTCATGCTTTATGGTCAATTAATCTATGACAAAAGAGTCAAGAATATACAATGTGGTAAATACAGTCTCTTCAATAGATGGGAAACATGGACAACTACGTGCAAGAGAATGAAACTGGGCCACTCTCCTACCCCATACAAAAATCAACTTAAAATGTATTAAAAATCCAAAATAAGACATGAAACCATATAAACACCAATAGAAAACTTAGGCAACAAACTCTTAAACATCAGCTTTAGCAACTTTTTCTGAATATGGCTCAGGGGGGCCAGGAAAATAAAAGCAAAAAAGAAGTGGGACTATATCAAACAAAAAGTTTCTGCACAGCAAAGGAAACTATCAACAAAACAAACAAACAAAGAAGCTATCTTCTGAATGCGAGACTATATTTGCAAATGATATATCTAATAAGGAGTTAACATCTAAAATATATAAAGAACTCATACTACTTAACACCAAAAAAAATAAACAATCCAAATAAAAAATGGGCAGAGGAACTGAATAGACATTTTTCCAAGATTGCCAACAGGCACATAAAAAAATGTTCAATAGCATTAATCATCAGGACACAAATCAAAACCAAAATGAGATGTCACCTCACACCAGCCACAATGACTAGTATCAAAAAGATAAGAAATGACAAGTGTTGGTGAGGATGCAGAGAAAAAGGAACACATGCACTGTTGGCAGAAATGTAAATTGGTGCAGCCACTATGAAAAATAGTGTGAAGTTCCTCAAAAATAAAAAATAAAAATACCTATGACCAGGTGATTCCATTTCTGGGCCTATACCTGAGGAAAACAGAAATGCTAATTTGAAAAGATATAGGAACGTTATGTTTATTGCAGCATTATATACAAGAGTCAAGATGTGAAAGTAACATAAGTGCCCATCTATAGATGATAGGATCATGGAGTATTTCTTAGCCATAAAAAATGAAACTTTGCCATTTTCAACAACATGGATGGACCTAGTGGGTATTATGCTAAGTGAAATAAGACAGAGAAAGACAAATACCATATGGTTTCAGTTATATGTAAAATCTAAGATAAAAAACAAATGAACAAACAAAACAGAAAAGACTCAACAATAAGAAAACAAACTAGTGCTTGCCACTGGGGAGGTGAGTGGGATAATAGGTAAAAGGTAATGAGTGAAGTAGGTAAAAGTGATAAAGATGTATAAACTTCCAATATAAAATAAGTCATAGGAATAGAAAGTACAGCATAGGAAATAAAGTCAATAATACTATCAAATCTTTGTATGGTGACAGACGGTAACTGAATTTACTCTGTGAGTACTTTGTAATGCATATAATTGTTGATTCACTGTGTTGTAAACCTGAAACAAATATTGTCTATCAATTACACTTTAATTAAAAAATAAATAAAATGAACCTCAAATTTTACAAACTATATGATTATAATTATAAGGATTTTTTTTTAACATGGCAAAATTTTAGAAATGGAAACCAGTTGATGGTTTGTAGAGGCTGGGCAGGGAGGGGTTGGGAATGTGGTAGTTGTATTTGTAAAATGGCAGCACAATACAGATTCTTATGGTGATGGATCTTTTCAATTTTCTGACTGATGGTCGGTACACTAACATACACATGAAATAAAATAATATACATCTAAATACACACACAGAAAAATGAATATCAGTCAATTTGGCAAATATGAGAAAGATCCATGCATCATATCAAAATCAGTATTCTGGTTGTAATAATATTGTTTAATTTTTCAAAATGTTACTATTGTGGGAAACTAGGCGGAATGTACATGAGATCTCTGTACTATTTCTTACAATTATATAATAAAAATTTCTTAAAGACTGTCAAATGAATAATTGAAGGATATTTTGCTAGCATATCAAGCAACATAATCTTTAATTATGACAGTACAGGCATTTCCTTGGAATTTTTAAAAATATAGCCTATTGGATTTTTATCTTAGTACTATTTTTGATGGAAAAAATAATCTACCAAAAGATTTGATTCTCCATTAGGTCATATTTTAAAATATAATGGTAGAACCCTATAACTTTTTAATGAAATACTGTGTAATTATTCAGTGGAAATAAATACATGAAATATAATTAGGTGAAAAAGGATCAATATTATATACATTTACCCTAATTTTTAAAAAGTAATGTATTACCTCTAGACATAGGTAAAAGAATGCAATAAAATGAGCCAAAATGTAATTGGCACTTAATACTGATAGAATTTGAGATTATTTGTTCTTTACTCTATCTATATCTTTATTATCTGAACTATTTCAACAAATGTGCTTTATAGTTTTACTCAAATAATTAATGTTTTAAAAGTCATCGCATTTGCATTATATCTATTAAAAAACTCTCTGCACTCTGTATTTCTGAAATGGATATACTTATCCTAGTCCACACTGCTAAAAAATAAAATAAAATAAAATAATTTATACAGACATCTTACATAATATAAACACTTTTTTTGCAGTGTTTGATAAAATTTGTATTTCAACTAAACCTATTTTATCACAATTGCAGTGTTTACCATGTGAAGACATACCTGCAGTTTACAAGGGCAAACAAACATTTTCTAGGAATTTGTACATTTTATCAAATAGCCAACACTAAGCATCTCCCAGAGGGGAAGAAAACAATCTAGGAAAACTAGACTATTGTTTGAAAACTTGACTATTGATACAAGGCAAAACAGGATTATCTAAACCCCAAAATCTACTAGTTCTCCATATTTTTTTCCTACAGCCCTCATCCTTTTAAAAATATGTATGCATGCTCTAAATAGTATTATTTTCCTTGAAATTAATTTTCCTTTATATTACACTGTCTTACATTTACAAAGTAATATTTGCTAGTCTCCCTATGAACTTCACAAAATGACTTTTTATTACATCAGCTTGGTTTGGTGCTCTTGTCCTAATTTCTTGAATTTAAATTAAAACCAGGATGTCAAACTACAGAGCTTTATTTTCTATAGCACATTTTGTTACTCCTGTTTATTAACACTTTTGTGACCTATTGCCTTATTTAGTGAGGAGTTTTATTTTGCAAATTTTCATTTTGTTCACAGTGTTTTGTTACCCTCGCAGAGTGTTTAATAGATTATCCATGAGAACCATTTATGTGTCACTGTAGTGGTTCACTGCTGCTCCCTCCACAAGCTATTTACTGAATTATATATTCTTATGCTATGCAAGCTCAATTAGCACGAACTTTTTTATTTCTATGACATTACCAAGTACAAGGAATAGAAGGAAAAAAGAGGCCTCTGTAAGAAACAAGAGACCACAAAGAAGTGGTAATACCTGCCAGAGAAAATGACTTTGTTAATGAGCTGTACATGAAATCATCGTCACTGACATTTACTAAGCATTGTAAGCCTACAGCTACACAAATCAAAGAAAATTATCTGTCTGTTTTCTTGTTTGGTTTTGTTTTTCAACAAGTTTCCTCCCTCAAGGATTTTCTATTTGAAAGTTTAATCTACTTGAGACGTGCAGTAACAGAAAAGTGAAAGACTTGAATGACTGACCATATTGAATCATCTGAGTACTATTTTATTCATTTGCCCTACCAAAAAGTATTTTTGGAGATCAGATTACATAATGTCTATAAATGTGTGGTCTACTGTACCATTTGATATATATATGGTGTTAATCTGGGATTAGTTGCTAAATACATTTAGAGAGTTTTATATTTTCAAATATAAAACCACCAAATTATAATGCAATTCTATCTCCCTAAATATATGAAAGTCTTTACTATTGTCACATACAGAGGATACTCTCTGGGACCAGGATCAGGTAGCTTACTAGGTACTAACTTCTTCAATAAATACTTTTCCCTCAGTGGCTCAAAATGAATACTACCCTTACCATGATGGTCAAAAGGAAACAGGCTTCCTGTCATTCTTTATCAAGCATGAAGGGAAACTGTAAGGATGAATGAATGAAGGAAATTTCCTGTGTAACACATTAGAGCTGACCTATATTTCAGTCATAAAAATCATTTTCTGGTAAAAAGTTAGAAAAGAAAGTGAATAGAGGGATCGGAAGATGGCAGCGTGAGTAGAGCAGCGGAAATCTCCTCCCAAAACCACATATATCTATGAAAATATAACAAAGACAACTCTTCCTAGAATAAAGACCAGAGGACACAGGACAATATCCAGACCACATCTGCACCTGAGACAACCCAGCGCCTCGCGAAGGGGGTAAGATACAAGCCCCGGCACGGCGGGAGCCGAGCGCCCATCCCCCCAACTCCCGGCGGGAGAAGAATAGGCAGAGCGGGAGGGAGACAGAGCCCAGGACTGCCGAACACCCAGCCCCAGCCATCCGGGTCAGAGTGCAGGGCCCTGGATACTAGGAAAACAGGGCAGCACGAACAGTAAGCGGGCACCGGAGGCTGGGCGCCGGAGGACATAAGAAAAGCGAGCGACCAATTTTTTTTTTTTCTGTTTGGTTTTGGTGAGCGCTTTTTGGAGTCTTAAAGGGATAGGGACCCCAATAATAGGGAAACAGGGCAGCAAGACCGGTGAGCAGATGCCTGAGGCTGGCGCCGGAGAATAAAGAAAAACGAGCGGCCACCTTTTTTGTGTGTGTCTGTGTGTGTGGTCATTGTTTTTGCGGGTGCTTTTTGGAAGTCCAAAAGGGACAGGGCGGGACACTTAATCCAGAGGTAGGGAATCCGGGGATCTCTGCGCACCCTAACCCCTGGGCTGCAGGGAGCAGGGAGGCCCCTTACTGAGATAAATAGCCTTCCAGCTGCTCCCCCTCCAATGCGACTTCACCACTTTGGAGCAGCTGCCCGAGCCAGGCAACACCCACAGCAACAGCCGAGATAAACTTCATAGCAGCCGGGCAGGAAGCAGAAACCCTGTCTGCGCGCAGCTGCCCAGCACAAGCCACTAGAGGTCACTGTTCTCCCAGGAGAGGAGGGCCACAAACCAACAAGAAGGGAAGTTCCTCCAGCCGTCACTCGTCCCAGCTCTGCAAACTATTCCTATCATCATGAAAAGGCAAAGCTACAGGGAGACAAAGATCACAGAGAAAACACCTGAGAAGGAGACAGACCTAAATAGTCTTCCTGAAAAAGAATTCAAAATAAGAATCATAAACATGCTGACGGAGATGCAGAGAAATACACAAGAGAAATGGGATGAAGTCCAGAGGGAGATCACAGATGCCAGAAAGGAGATCACAGAAATGAAACAAACTCTGGAAGGGTTTATAAGCAGAAAGGATAGGATGCAAGAGGCCATTGATGGAATTGAAACCAGAGAACAGGAATGCATAGGAGCTGACATAGAGAGAGATAAAAGGATCTCCAGGAATGAAACAATATTAAGAGAACTGTGTGACCAATCCAAAAGGAACAATATCCGTATTATAGGGGTTCCAGAAGAAGAAGAGAGAGGAAAAGAGATGGAAAGTATCTTAGAAGAAATAATTGCTGAAAACTTCCCCAAACACGGGGAGGAAATAATCGAACAGACCACGGAAATACACAGAACCCCCAACAGAAAGGATCCAAGGAGGACAACACCAAGACACATAATAAATAAAATGGCAAAGATCAAGGACAAGGAAAGAGTTTTAAAGGCAGCTAGAGAGAAAAAGGTCACCTATAAAGGAAAACCCATCAGGCTAACATCAGACTTCTCGACAGAAACCCTACAGGCCAGAAGAGAATGGCACGATATATTTAATACAATGAAACAGAAGGGCCTTGAACCAAGGATACTGTATCCAACACGACTATCATTCAAATATGATGGTGGGATTAAACAATTCCCAGAAAACAAAAGCTGAGGGAATTTGCTTCCCAAAAACCACCTCTACAGGGCATCTTACAGGGACTGCTCTAGATGGGAGCACTCCTAGAAAGAGCACAGAACAAAACACCCAACATATGAAGAATGGAGGAGGAGGAACAAGAAGGGAGAGAAGAAAAGAATCTCCAGACAGTGTATATAAAAGCTCAATAAGCGAGTTAAGTTAGGCAGTAAGATGCTAAAGAGGCTAACCTTGAACCTTTGGTAACCACGAATTTAAAGCCTGCAATGGCAATAAGTACATATCTTTCAATAGTCACCCTAAATGTTAAAGGGCTGAATGCACCAATCAAAAGACACAGAGTAATAGAATGGATGAAAAAGCAAGACCCATCTATATACTGCTTACAAGAAACTCACCTCAAACCCAAAGACATGTACAGACTAAAAGTCAAGGGATGGAAAAACATATTTAAAGCAAACAACAGTGAGAAGAAAGCAGGGGTTGCAGTACTAATATCAGACAAAATAGACTTCAAAACAAAGAAAGTAACAAGAGATAAGAAGGACACTATATAATGATAAAGGACTAAGTCCAACAAGAGGAAAAAAGCATTCTAAATATATATGCACCCAACACAGGAGCACCAGCATATGTGAAACAAATACTAACAGAACTAAAGGGGGAAATAGACTGCAATGCATGCATTCTAGGAGACTTCAACACACCACTCACCCCAAAGGACAGATCCACCGAGCAGAAAATAAGTAAGGACACGGAAGCACTGAACAACACAGTAGAGCAGATGGACCTAATAGACATCTATAGAGCTCTACATCCAAAAGCAACAGGATATACATTCTTCTCAAGTGCACATGGAACATTCTCCAGAATAGACCACATACTAGGCCACAAAAAGAGCCTCAGAAAATTCCAAAAGATTGAAATCCTTCCAACCAACTTTTCAGACCACAAAGGCATAAAACTAGAAATAAATTGTACAAAAAAGCAAAGAGGCTCACAAACACATGGAGGCTTAACAACACGCTCCTAAATAATCAATGGATCAATGACCAAATGAAAATGGAGATCCAGCAATATATGGAAACAAATGACAACAACAACACTAAGCCCCAACTTCAGTGGGACACAGCAAAAGCAGTCTTAAAAGGAAAGTATATAGCTATCCCAGCATATTTAAAAAAGGAAGAACAATCCCAAATGAATGGTCTAATGTCACAATTATCGAAATTGGAAAAAGAAGAACAAATGAGGCCTAAGGTAAGCAGAAGGAGGGACATAATAAAGATCAGAGAAGAAATAAATAAAATTGAGAAGAATAAAACAATAGCAAAAATCAATGAAACCAAGAGCTGGTTCTTTGAGAAAATAAACAAAATAGATAAGCCTCTAGCCAGACTTATTGAGAAGAAAAGAGAGCCAATACAAATCAACAGTATCAGAAACGAGAAAGGAAAAATCACGACGGACCCCACAGAAATACAAAGAATTATTAGAGAATACTATAAAACCTATATGCTAAAAAGCTGGGAAACCTAGGAAAAATGGACAACTTCCTAGAAAAATACAACCTTCCAAGACTGACCCAGAAAGAAACAGAACATCTAAACAGACCAATTACCAGTAACGAAATTGAAGCGGTAATCAAAAAACTACCAAAGAACAAAACCCCCAGGCCAGATGGATTTAACTTGGAATTTTATCAGACATACAGGGAAGAGATAATACCCAGTCTCCTTAAAGTTTTCCAAAAAAAAGAGGATATTCCCAAACTCATTCTATGAAGCTAACATCACCTTAATAACAAAACCAGGCAAAGACCCCACCAAAAAAGAAAACTACAGACCAATATCCCTGATGAACGTAGATGCAAAAATACTCAACAAAATATTAGCAAACCGAATTCAAAAATACATCAAAAGGATCATACACCATGACCAAGTGGGATTCATCCCAGGGATGCAAGGATGGTACAACATTCGAAAGTCCATCAACATCATCCACCACATCAACAAAAAGAAAGACAAAAACCACATGATCATCTCCATAGATGCTGAAAAAGCATTTGACCACGTTCAACATCCATTCATGATAAAAACTCTCAGCAAAATGGAATAGAGGGCAAGTACCTCAACATAATAAAGGCCAACTATGATAAACCCACAGCCAACATTATATTGAACAGCGAGAAGCTGAAAGCATTTCCTCTGAGATTGGGAACTAGACAGGGATGCCCTCTCTCCCCACTGTTATTAGCATAGTACTGGAGGTCCTAGCCACGGCAATCAGACAAAACAAAAAAGTACACGGAATCCAGATTGGTAAAGAAGAAGTTAAACTGTCACTTTTGCAGATGACATGATACCGTACATAAAAAACCCTAAAGACTCCACCCCAAAACTACTAGAACTGATATCGGAATACAGCAAAGTTGCAGGATACAAAATCAATACACAGAAATCTGTGGCTTTCCTATACACTAACAATGAACCAACAGAAAGAGAAATCAGGAAAACAACTCCATTTACAATTGCATGAAAAAAATAAAATACCTAGGAAAAAACCTAACCAAAGAAGTGAAAGACTTATACTCTGAAAACTACAAGTCACTCTTAAGAGAAATTAAATGGGACACTAACAGATGGAAACTCATCCCATGCTCATGGCTAGGAAGAATTAATATCGTGAAAATGGCCATCCTTCCCAAAGCAATATACAGATTTGATGCAATCCCTACAAAACTACCAGCAACATTCTTCAATGAACTGGAACAAATAATTCAAAAATTCATATGGAAACACCAAAGACCCCGAATAGCCAAAGCAATCCTGAGAAAGAAGAATAAAGAAGGGGAATATCACTCCCCAACTTCAAGCTCTACTATAAAGCCATAGTAATCAAGACAATTTGGTACTGGCACAAGAACAGAGCCACAGACCAATGGAACAGACTAGAGAATCCAGACATTAATGCAGACTTATATGGTCAATTAATATTTGATAAAGGAGCCATGGACATACAACGGTGAAATGACAGTCTCTTCAACAGATGGTGCTGGCAAAACTGGACAGCTACATGTAGGAGAATGAAACTGGACCATTTTCTAACCCCATATAGGAAAGTAAACTCAAAATGGATCAAAGAAGCCCTGAATGTAAGTCATAAAACCATTAAACTCTTAGAAGAAAACATCAGCAAAAACCTCTTAGACATAAACATGAGTGACCTCTTCTTGAACATATCTCCCCGGGCAAGGAAAACAACAGCAAAAATGAATAAGTGGGACTATATTAAGCTGAAAAGCTTCTGTACAACAAAAGACACCATCAATAGAACAAAAAGGAACCCTACAGTATGGGAGAATATCTTTGAAAATGACACATCCGATAAAGGCTTGATGTCCAGAATATATAAAGAGCTCACACGCCTCAGCAAACAAAAAACAAATAACCCAATTAAAAAATGGGCAGAGAAACTAACAGACAGTTCTCCAGAAAAGAAATACAGATGGCCAACAGACACATGAAAAGATGCTCCACATCGCTAATTATCAGAGAAATGCAAATCAAAACTACAATGAGGTATCACCTCACACCAGTAAGGATGGCTGCCATCCAAAAGACAAACAACAACAAATGTTGGTGAGGCTGTGGAGAAATGGAAACCCTCCTACACTGCTGGTGGGAATGTAAGTTAGTTCAACCATTGTAGAAAGCAGTATGGAAGTACATCAAAATGCTCAAAACAGACTTACCATTTGACCCAGGAATTCCACTCCTAGGAATTTACCCTAAGAATGCAGCAATCAAGTATGAGAAAGACCAGTGCACCCCTATGTTTATCGCAGCACTATTTACAATAGCCAAGAATTGGAAGCAACCTAAATGTCCATCGATAGATGAATGGATAAAGAAGAAGTGGTACATATACACAATGGAATACTACTCAGCCATAAGAAAAGGGCAAATCCTACCATTTGCAGCAACATGGATGGAGCTGGAGGGTATTATGCTCAGTGAAACAAGCCAAGCAGAGAAAGAGAAATACCAAATGATTTCACTCATCTGTGGAATATAAGAACAAAGGAAAAACTGAAGGAACAGAACAGCAGCAGAATCACAGAACTCAAGAATGGACTAACAGGTACCAAAGGGAAAGGGACTATGGAGGATGGGTGTTTAGGGAGGGATAAGAAGGGGGAGAAGTAGGGGGGTATTAAGATTAGCATGCATGAGGGGGTGGGAGAAAAGGGAGGGCTGTACAACACAGAGAAGGCAAGTAGTGATTCTACAACATTTTGCTATGCTGATGGACAGTGACTGTAAAGGGTTTTATGGGGGGACCTGGTATAGGGGAGAGCCTAGTAAACATAATATTCGTCATGTAAGTGTTGATTAGTGATGACAAACAAACAAAAAAAAGGCAGTTCCTGTGTGGTAACCTCCAGTGAGTTCTACACAAGGGTATAAAGGGCATATAAAAGTGTAGGCAAAAGGTCTGTTTGTGTTTTTACAGAGGATCAAAGCCTAATTTGGCTACCCCGAAAATGAACTAAGATACGATATGAAAAAGAACTTCCAATATCAGCACTCTCGGGAAGACTCATGCCAGAAGATGATAATCAAAAAACCTCAACGAAGATCCACACACTGCTTCAGCTGTAGCTGCACTCATCCCACCAGTTCCTGGACTTGCCATAGGAATGAAGAAGGAGATATCTAAGGTGGCCTGTGCATACAGTAAAACAACAAATTTGACTGGATCTATACTGTCGGGACTCATCCAAGAATTAGGAGAAGTGCAAATTATAGTGCTCCAAAATCTTACAACTTCAGACTATTTACTGTTAAAAGAACATATGGGATGTGAATAGTCCCTAGGAATTGGTTGTTTTTATATGTCTGATTTCTCTCAGACTGTTCAAGTTCAGTTGAACAATATCCACCATATCATAGATAAGTTTTCACAAATTCCTAAGGTGCTTAACTGGTTTTCTTGGTTTCACTGGAGATGGCTGGTAAATACAGGTATGCTTTGGTTATGTAACTATACTCCTATTATGTTAATGTGCGTGCTAAATTTAATTAGTCGTTTAAAACCTATACATGTTGAAGTTACTCTACAAGAAGATATGTCAAAGACATAATCAATCTTCCCATGTTTTTTTCCATCTGCTACTTCTATAGCTTTTCTTCTTCCGTCCTAATTACAACCCTTAAATAGAATTCGTGCCTCATATCAAATTTACCGAGTATCATAATTCTTCCAAGTGGTAAAGATACCTCAAGACAAACGCTGGGCATAGAAGCCACAGGGCATAAATATGCAAAGAAGGAAAAAGATAACCTTTTCAAACAATAAGGCTTTTCTCTCACTTACCAACTTTACATTTCCCTGTATGGCCCCGGAAGATGACTGGTTAGCCAGAGATGGGTAAGATTCCTCAAGGGAGAAACAACCTAAGACAGGCACAGTTGCAGGGGGGCCATCAGGTGAGAAATTGGGGATCAACAGAGGTGAGGCTTAGAATCTCACCGCCTCTGTTCTGAGAGAAATCTTCTGCATCCGTGGATGTTTTGTTGCCCTTGTCTAGCTTGGATTAACACATAGTCTACAGGCACATACCTGATCATCTACATTTGGTCTCTTACAACACTAAACTATGTTTTCTACCTTTATCTTGCATCTACCTACCACTTCAGCATTTTATTAAAAATAATAATAATAAAGAGAGAAATGTGGTATCCACACATAAATCAAGTATAAAAATCAAATGACTATTCATATTTGAACTGTTTATAGTTCATAATGCATGAGCAAATCTGAAAGTTTCTGTGTGACTGCCCTTATACTGTTTACCATGTAACTTATTCACTATGTAAGAATTTGTTCTCCATGTAAGAACTTGTTTGTTATGCCTCAGAAGATTGGAGACTGATGAAAATTAGGCTTGGGGTGGATTAATGATTGTGCATTGAGCATTGACTACCCTATACAGAATTTTATTGTTGTTAACAACCATTTGATCAATAAATATGAGAGATGCCCTCACAAAAAAAGAAAAATAAAAGTACACACTTCCAATTGTAAAATAAATAAGTAACCGGGATATAATGTATAGCATAAGGAATATAGTCAAAGTATTGTAACAACTTGGTATGGTGATAGCTGGTACATAGAATTATCATGTATATAAATGTTGAATCACTATGTTGTACACCTGAAACTAATGTAATGTAATACTATGTGTCAACTACCCTTCAATAAAAAATAATTATCTACAAAAAAAAAAAAAGAAAAAAAAAAAGAAAGTAAGTGAATAAATACCTGAGATTAGTATACATTCAGTAAGTCTGACTTTCACGTTTATTTAGGAATGTGTATTATTGGCCGTTGTGGCAGTAACACTCCCACCCCTATTCCCACCTGGCTTCAATCTCCCTTGTATGAGGGGCACACCATTATGACACCCCTAAGAAAGCACTGCCGTAACAACTACTCAAATCTAAATCTTGGCGTAAGGAGGGAGGGGCAAGGGAAGGGGGTGCAGAGAGACAGTGAGAGAAACCTTTCTGCTGCTCTGGACAGGTCCCACCAACATGTGCAAGCGTTCTGTCTGAGGATGAACCTGTAGCCATTGTGCATTCCACGCTTAACTTCAGCCTGTACTTAAACTCGGCCTCTGCACATGGCTCTGACCTTATTCACCTAGAATCTTTGTAAAACAACTTATTTGAATCCATTCCAGTACTTTGCATCCAATACAATACATTTTCCTTTGGCTATTCATGCAGCTCAAATGAATTAGGCCACCTTTCAAATGAGACTTTAAAAGAAGAGATTTCAAATAATTGAATATTTAGAAATGAAAAATTTGAAGTAGTACCAGTACCTGGCCCACTTTTCATTAAGAACAACCTAAAATGAAAACAAAACATCCACATTGTCTTAACTCAAAATCTTTACTCACACAATGCAGCTTGTCTTGTAAAATTTATATAATTTCTGAGTCACAGAAATTTATAATTCACACCTGAATGATGTGGTTAAAACAATAAGAGACTCTAAGGTTGAAATTAGACTTTTCATTATGGTATGATTCAGTTCTGCTACATAAAAGCAGCTTCTGTGGTACAAAGCAGAAATGCAGGTCAATATCTTCATAATTTATCTGAACTGTTGGCTTCCAACAACCTTAAACTATTCAACTCTTGACTTTTTTACAAACACCAGAATTATTTAACTAGAGCTTCCAAGTTGCAGTTAATTGTTGATACTATGTGGATTTATATACCTAAGTTTCTCTCCTTTGGTTTGCTTTATGAGACAACCTGTGTTCAGTAAAAAACTTTGTGTTCACCCTGCTTTGTTCCCAGATTTCAGGCACTCTGAGACTTTTTGGACAATGCTTACTTTTTCAGACTAGAAATGGCCTTATTGGTTAAGACGAGCCTTTCCTGAATCATATCAGGTAAAACACCTCCCAGTAAGTCCTCCTCAGAGGCTCTGATGTCAAAAGTTTGTTCTGAACTTCCCCACTTAGACCCAAGTATTTTTCCCATGATTATTTTTCCTATGTCTCTATTTGTTATCTTACTAAATAAAGCACATTTGTGATACAGTATATTTGGCTTTTGTCCACATTAACAATTTTATTAGATTCCATATTCAGGAAGATGGTTGTACAAGCTAATTATTCTTTTCCAATTAATAAAGACTTTTTGGATTACAGATATTTCAAAATTACTACTTACCTTGTTTAAGGACTGTTTAAAATAAACAAGAACATTTACAATACTTCTCAAACAAATACTATGTTTGCAAAGCTTTTTCTGTGGATGTCAGTGACACTGGTGCTTCTTTCAAAAATGATTCTTTAATGTTTACATATTTGTATTTGTGAACTTTATTAATTGAGAATATATACTTTTTGCTGGTGATTCCTAACTCAGCTCAAGAAAAATAAATATATAAACAGAGGAAGGCTAGAGGGAGGTTTCCCACATTGAATTTCTATAAAGTAATAGGAAAAAAATGATGCTTGTAAGATTTTTATTCATATAAAAATCATTTATATACATATACATATAAATCATATAAAAATCATTAAAAATTTCATATAAAAATCATTTATATACATATATTTCTGTGGGCATATAGAAAGTGAGAAGGTGATGGGAGCATTCACAATTGACTGGATTTCATCGCTTTTCTATGAAAATAAATATATGTTTATTCATATATTCTGTTTACTGACATTGACATTTATCTGAAAACAGTGCTGTACAGCCGGAGACACCACTCACCGCTAGTGACCATCTTAGACTTTTTGCTTTTTTTTTTCAACTTCTCCTGTTTTGAAAATTCTCATTAGAAGCTAGAAAATAAGTGATAATCTCTTTTCAACTCTAATGGACTTATTTTCCCACTATTGGATATCTGTGTCACTTTTGTTTGCTTGCTTGTGCTTTCATAAAGAACAGATGGGATGGCTTAGAAAATGTCTAAGAGGTTGTTAGACAAATAAATCTAAGACAATTCATGGATTCTACTCCAGACTATAGATTTACATACTGACCTCTTGAGAAACTTTAGGTCTCCTTTTATGGAGGAGAGAGAAGACCATAATGCCCACACAGTGACATGAAATATAACTTGAGTTTCTCTCTGGCCTTTTTAAAAAACTAAGCATACAGTTTGTATGTTTATATATTGTTTGTTTAAGGAAATAAAGGGTTTATGTGTATCTTTTCTTGGAGATCAGCAAAGTGCAGGTAGAGATATATTATTTAATTTTACCTGAGAAGAGTGGGAGTTTTCTGAAGAGTAAGACTTTTATTTCTTAAAGAAGAAACAATAGATTTTCAAAACATGAAATACTCTCGAGTTTGGTTGACGATGCTTTCATGGTAGATCAAAGTATTAAGTCAAACCAAAAGAATCGCTTTTAGGATTAATTCAAACTGAAAGAGTGAGTGCCATCTCAGGGGTGACTAGGCAGAGTAAAGCCAGAGATGGTACCATAAGACACTTTTCATATTTCTGTTTCCATTTATTCAGACACAACTTTTAGTAACATAAAATGATTCATATGTTTAAAACTAATTTGTTGAACTAAATGACTGTTTTTTATACCTATTTATAGAGCTTGAATTTCTTAAGACAATGAGTTATAAGGAAAATGAGACATTTTGAGGATTTGAACAAATTACTAATGAAGTTTTGTATCTTAAAAGATTCTAGTAAGGAGTGATGATTAAAGATGGTGGCGTGAGAGGTGAGACAGAGTCTTTCTCCCAAAAGTGCATATAATTTGAAAATATAGTTAGTGCAGCTAATCCTGAGAGAGCAACAGGAAAGAGGACAACGTCAGACTGCACACACCTGGAGAAAAGAGAAGACTTCACAGAACAGGGTAACATACCAGAGCTGTGGCTCCGCAGGACCCGAGCCCCTTCCCCACCCGAGCTCACCGGTGGGAGGAAGAGAAACTGAGCAGGGAGGGTGTGGAAGGCCTGCTACTGCTGAATACCTAGCTCCAGAGACCTGCTCTGGGAGCACAAACTACATTTCATTGTGCTTTCATGATACTCCCGTGATTAGGGGATTCAGAAGCTAATACAGGCGAAATTCCTGGAGAAACTGAGATTCAAGCAGCTTGTCGAAAGCAGGGATCCATATCAAACTGCTCTGGGAAAAAGCTCATACCTGTGTGCTTGGCCCACTGGTTCAGGCAGTGGAGACAGGCATAGCAGCCAGGAAGCAGGAAACAGCTTTTTTCTCCCCGCAGGCACCAGTACCGCTCCCCTGCGACCCCCAACATTGCTTCAGGGGCTCAGCAGCTCCAGAATAGAGCATCTGGACACTCGAGGGCGCCATATTCAAATACGAAATGCCAAAGGAACCTGGTCCACAGTAAAATTAATATAACTCCAGAGAAAGATTTAAATGACATGGACCTTATGAATCTTCCTGAAAGGAAGTTCAAAATAAACATCATCAACATGATAATGGAGGTACAGAAAGATATCCAAGAACTCAGGAATAAATTCCCGTCAGAGATCCAATCGTTGAAGAGCATAATGGAGGGTATTAAAAGCAGGTTGGATATGGTAGAGGAGATGATAAATGAAATAGAAACTAAAGAAGAGAAATATAAAGAAGCTGAGGCTCAGAGAGGAAAAAGGATCTCTAAGAATAAAAGAATATTGAGAGAACTGTGTGACCAATCCAAACAGAACAACATTCACATTATAGGGATACCAGAAGAAGAAGAGAGAAAAGGATAGAAAGTGTCTTTGAGGAAGTAGTTGCTGAAAACTTCCCCAATCTGGGGAAGGACATAGTCTCTCAGGCCATGGAGATCCACAGATTTCCCAACACAAGGGACCCAAGGAAGACAACACCAAGACACATAGTGATAAAACTGGCAAAGATCAAGGATTAGGACAGACTATTAAAAGCAGCCAGAGAGAGAAATAAGATCACATATAAAGGAAAGCCCATCAGGCTAACATTAGACTTCTCAGCAGAAACCTTACGTGCCAGAGGGGAGGGGCATGATGTATTTAATGCAATGAAGTAGAAGGCCTGGAACCAAGATTACTTTATCCGGCATGATTATCATTTAAATTTGAAGGAGGAATTAAACAATTTCCAGAGAAGCAAAAGCTGAGAGAATTTACTTCCCACAAACCATCTCTACAGTCTATTTTGGAGGGACTGCTATAGATGGAAGTGTTCCTAATGTTTAATAGCTGTCACCAGAGGTAATAAAACCACAGTAAAGAAAGTAGAACAGCTAATTACCATGCAGATGCAAAATTAAATTAACTGTATCCAAAGTCAATCAATGGATAGAAAAAGAGTACAGAATATGACACCTAATACATAATGAATGAAGGAGGAAGAAAAAGGAGGAGAAAAAGAAAAGAAACTTTAGATTGTGTTTGTAACAGCATATTATGTGAGTTAAGTTAGACTCTCAGATAGTAAGGAAGTTAACCTTGAAACTTTGGTAACCACGAATCGAAAGCCTGCAATGGAAATAACATATACTTATCAATAATGACCCTAAATGTAAATGGATTGAATGCACCAATCAAAAGAAACAGAGTCACTGAATGGATAAAAATGGAAGACTCATCTATATGCTGCCTACAAGAGACTCACTGTAAACACAAAGACATACACAGACTTAAAGTGAAGGGATGTTAAAAGATATTTCAAGCAACTAACAGAGAGAAAAAGCAGGAGTTGCAGTACTTGTATCAGACAAAATGGACTTCAAAACAAAGAAAGTAACAAATACAAAGAAGGACATACCATAATGATAAAGGGGTCAATCCAACAAAAAGAATATAAACATTATAAATAGCTTTGCACCCAGCACAGGAGCACTCACATATGTGAAACAAATACTAACTGAATTAAAAGGGGAAATAAGCATTGTATTCATTCTAGGAGACTTCAACACTCCACTCACTCTGAAGGACAGGTCAACCAGAAAGAAGACAAGTAAGGAGACAGAGGCACTGAACAACAAAACAGAACAGATGGACCTAACAGACATCTACAGAACTCTACACCCAAAGGCAACAGAATACACATTCTTCTCAAGTGAATGTGGAATATTTTCCAGAACAGATTTTATACTAGGCCACAAAAAGAGCCTCAGTAAATTCAAAAATATTGAAATTGTAGCAACCAGTTTCTCATACCACAAAGGTATGAAACTAGAAATAAATTACGCTAAGAAAATAAAAAATCCCACAAACACATGGAGGATTCACAACATGTTCCTAATGACCAATGGATAAATGACAAAATAAAATAAGAGATCAAGCAACATATGGAGACAAATGACACCAATAATTCAACACCACAAAAATCTGTGGGAAGCAGCCAAGGCTGTGCTAAGAGGAATGTATATTGCAATACAGGCCTATCTCAAGAAAGAAGGACAATCCCATATGAGCAGTCTAAACTCACAATTAATGAAACTAGAAAAAGAACAACAAATGAGGCCAAAAGTTAGTAGAAGGAGGGACATAATAAAGATTAGAGTAGATAAATAAAACTGAGAAGAATGAAACAATAGAAAGAATCAATGAAAGCAAGAGCTGGTTCTTCGAGAAAATAAACAAAATAGATAAACCCCTAGCCAGACTTATCAAGAAAAAAAGAGAGTCTACGCACATAAACAGAATCAGAAATGAGAAAGGAAAAATCACTACAGACACCACAGAAATACAAAAATTATTAGGGATCATTATGAAAAATTATATGCTAACAAACTGGATAACCAGGAAGAAATGGACAACTTTCCAGAAAAATACAACCTTCTAAGGCTGACCAAGGAAGAAACAGAAAATATGAACACACAAATTACCAGTAATGAAATTGAACTGGTAATCAAAAAACTACCTAAAAACAAAACCCCTAGACCAGATAGCTTCACTGCAGAATTTTATCAAACATTTAGTAAAGGCCTAATACCCACCTCCTTAAAGTTTTCCATAAAATAGAAAAGGAGGAAATACTTCCAAATTCATTCTATGAGGCCAGCATCACTCTAATACCGAAACCAGGCAAAGACACAACAAAAAAAGAAAACTACAGACCAGTATCCCTGACAAACATAGATGCAAAAATACTCAACAAAATATTAGCAAACCAAATTCAAAAATACATCAGAAAGATCATCCATTGTGAATCAAGTAGGATTTATGACGGGGATGCAAAGATGGTACTGCATTCGAAAACTCATCTACATCATCCACCACATAAAAATAAAAGGACAAAAACCACATAATCATCTCCATAGATGCTGAAAAAGCATTTGACAAAATTCAACAACCATTCATGATAAAAACTCTCAACAAAATGGGTATAAAGGACAAGTACCTCAACATAATATGAAGGCTATATATGACAAACCCGCAGCCAACACTATACTTAACAGTGAGAAGCTGAAAGTTTTTCTTCCAAGATCAGGAACAAGACAAGGATGCCCACTCTCCCCACTTCTATTCAACATAGTACTGGAGGTCCTAGCCATGGCAATCAGACAACACAAAGAAATAAAAGGCATCCATATTGGCAAGGAAGAAGTTAAACTGTCCCTGTTTGCAAATGACATGATATTGCACATAAAAAAACCCTAAAAAATCCACTCCAAAACTACTACATCTAATATTTGTACTGAGCAAAGCTGCAGGATGCTAAATTAGTACACAGAAATATGTGGCATTTCTATACAACAACAATGAACTAGCAGAGAGAGAAATCAGTAAAACAATCCCATTCACCATTGCATCAAAAAGAATAAAATATCTAGGAATAAACCTAACCAAGGAAGTGAAAGACCTATACTCTGAAAACTACAAGACACTCATGAGAGAAATTAAAGAAGATACTAATAAATGGAAACACATTTGGTGCTCAAGGATAGGAAGAATTAATATTGTCCAAATGGCCATCCTGCCTAAAGCAATCTATAGATTCAATGCAATTCCTATCAAAATACCAACAGCATTCTTTAACAAACTAGAGAAAATCATCCTAAAATTCATAAGGAACCACAAAAGACCTCGAACAGCCAAAGCAGTCCTGAGAAGGAAGAATAAAGCAGGGGGCATGAGGCTCCCCAACTTCAAGCTCTACTACAAAGCCACAGTAATCAAGACAATTTGGTACTGGCACAGGAACAGACCCATGGACCAATGGAACAGACTAGAGAGCCCTGATATAAATCTAACCATACATGGTTAATTAATATATGATAAAGGAGCGATGGACATACAATGGAGAAATGACAGCCTCTTCAACAGGTGGTGTTGGCAAAACTGGACAGCTACATGCAAGAGAATGAAACTGGATTATTGTTTAACCCCACACACAAAAGTAAACTCAAACTGGATTAAAGACTTGAATGTAAGTCATGAAACCATAAAACTCTTAGAAGACAACATAGGTAAACATCTCCTGAATATAAGCATGAGAAACTTCATGAACCCATTTCCTCGAGAAAGGAAACAAAAGCAAAAATGAACTCATGTGATACATCAAACTAAAAAGCTTTTGTACGGCAAAGGACATCATCATCAAAACAGAAAGGCATCCTACAGTATGGGAGAATATATCTGTAAATGACATATCCGACAAGGGGTGAACAGCCAAAATATATAAAGAACTTACACACCTCAACCCCCACAAAGAAAATAACCTGATTAACAAATGGGCAGAGGATATCAAGGGACAGTTCTCCAAAGAAGAAATTCAGATGGCCAACAGATACATGAAAAGATGCTCCACATCACAAATCATCAGGGAAATGCAAATTAAAACCACAATTAGATATCACCTAACACCAGTAAGGATGGCCAGCATCGAAAAGACTAAGAACAACAAATGCTGGCGAGGATGCGGAGAAAGGGGAACCCTCTAACACTGCTGGTGGGAATGTAAGCTAATACAACCATTGCAGAAAGCAATATGGAGGTTCCTCAAAAAACTAAACATAGAAATACCATTTGACCCCAGAATCCCACTCCTTGGAATTTACCCAAAGAATACAACTTTTCAGATTCAAAAAGACATATGCACCCCTATGTTTATTGCAGCACTATTTACAATAGACAAGATATGGAAGCAATCTAAGTGTCAATCAGTAGATGAATGGATAAAGAAGAAGTGGTACATATACACAATGGAATACTATTCAGCCATAAGAAAGAAACAAATCCTACCATTTGCAACAACATGAATGGAGCTGGAGGACATTTTGCTCAGTGAAATAAGCCAGGTGGAGAAAGACAAATGCCAAATGATTTCCCTCATTTGTGGAGTATAACAATGAAGCAAAAATGAAGGAACAAAATGGCAGCAGACTCAGAGACTCCAAGAATGAACTAGTGGTTACCAAAGGGGAAGGGGTGTGGGAGGGCTGGTGGGGAGGGATGGAGAAGTGGATTGAGGGGTATTATGTTTCGTACACATGGTGTGGGGGCTCACGGGGAGAACAGTGATGCACAGAGAAGGCATATAGTGGATCTGTTGGATCTTACTACACTGATGGACAATGACTGCATTGGGGTATGGGTGGGGACTTGATAATATGGGTAAATGTAGTAACCGCATTGTTTTTTCATGTGAAACCTTCATAAGAGTATACATCAATCATGCCTTAATAAAAATTAAAAAAAAAGAATCTAGTAAGAAATTAGGTTTTCCTTTCCCTCAGCTTTTCGATCAAGAGAAATGTTGTTGTTCTATGCCTGCAATGTGTTGGTACAGGTAGTTACATTGTGTATGGGGAGAAAGCATACTTTTCAATGATTTATATAAATAAAATTCACTAATAATGATTTTAATGGAACTCATATCCAGCTGAATAACAGCAGCAATGAAGTGAACTCAGCCTTTCCTTAACTTTGTTAGCTCAATGAGGTGTTAATATTATGGTCAATGAGAGCCACATTAGATACAGGCAACTTCTTTCTTTAGTTCTGCCTTTTTAAAAAGTAACATTCAGCAATGCATTTACATGTAAAGCCTTTCAATGTCAAATTTTAATTAATGAAATCAGCACTTTTCTACATTCACAGGATACAATTTAAGCGCCTGTTGATAAGAAAGTGAGAAAATCGTTCCAATATCAAATTTCAGAAACTAGAATTTATTATGATTTTATTGAAAAAAATTGCTTTCTCTCCCTTGAATCAGGCTTCCTAAAACTTTATTTTTCATTTCAAATCCCCCTGAGACAATTTAGCCTCCAATTATTTCAAAATGATGAAAACAAATATGATTTTCTTTCACTAAACTTTTGTTTTGTGTAACAGTATATGAAAACATTAAACAATAAAAATGACACAGACACAATGAAAAGTCTTGCTTTGCAAGATCAGTATAATCATCTAAATATCTACATTAGACAGAACTCAAAGTTCAAACCAAAATAAGTCACTGTACTACCATAACCATTTTATACCAATGAAACACAAAACTAATACTCCAAAACTTTCAGATTCAGGAAACTGTTGAAGCATTGCATCTGCAAACGAACAGCAAACACCAACTTCCAATTACCAAAATGCTTTTTAAATGGATAAATTACAGGTCAACATGTCCAAAATCAAATTAGTTGGCTCTCTTCTCAACTTGCTTATTCCTTCTATATCCTCATTTTGAATGCAGCATTCATTTAATCATTTAACCCACAAATACGAGAAACCCCTAGACCTCCATCCTTCCTACCACACCTCATGAGTCACTGAATACTTTGATTTCACAATGCTATTATCTACAAATATCAACCCCTGCTTAAGTATCAATGACTTAAAATATCTCCCACATGAACCAAACTAAGCTCTACTCTTACCCATTATCTATGATCTTATAATCTGTTTGCCCCTATTCAGCAGAATTTAGCTAAAATATAAATATGACCATGTTACTCCTGTTTGTTGTTTTTTTAATGTTCTCACTAAATCCTCCTGAGAGCTTATTAGAATATCTTAAAATATATTCAAAAATTTCTCCTTTGCCTAATTTGCTTAATATTTCAAACAAGACTAAAACTCTGCAGTTCCCTTAACTGTATAATATATTTTTACTTTTGCACATGCTATTCTGCCTCCCAAAATACTTGTTCATCACCAATTTCTCAATCTCACCATGCTCCCATCTGGAAAAAAACTATGCTTATTTTATGATCCATATAAAACATTTCTCTTCTTTGAGAATCCACCTTGTGCATTCAAGTTGATGACTTGTGATTTGTGTCAATGTTCTATTTTGGAAATACTTGCAAAATTATACTTACCACATTTTATTCCAATGACTTACTTACAGCACTGTCTTCATTCTTTGACTGCCTGCCCCGAGAGCAAACAGGGTTCCATATTTATCTTTTTATTCCTAGCACTTTCTACAGTTTCTACAGTGTCTGACACATATTATGACTCAATAAATGTTGAATTTAATTAGCATAAAGCAAATCAAAGATTAGGTATTAATCTGAAGTTCTACCAGCTATACAAGATTTTGTGAGGCTTCGACTCATAGCCAGAAAGAATATAAGCTTTGCGATGTTTGTTAATACAACCAGTACCGCTGATTAAAAAGAGTTTATATAAGTTGTAAACAGAGTATAAAGAAAAAGTCTTACATCATATAATGAAATGAAACTCATAAGAAGAATTAAGTTTTCTTTTTCTTTCTTTAAGACTCAAACTCTCAGCCTTAGTTTCCACTTTTGTTAAGGGTATAGCAATATTTACCTCCCTCACAAAAATGGTGGCCTCTTTACTGAGGATTTAAAAGTACTTTTAAGTGAAAAGTGATAATAAACTATTGTTTTAACAAAAGTGATGCAGCCTTTATATGTGGTTCAACCTGCTTCTGATGTTTAATCACTGTATATGTTTGTTCCATGGATTGGAGGGAGCTTTTGTATCATTACAACTCACAGGAGCTGATGGAAGCCAGCCAGAAAGATGATAGTGTAATGTAAAATAATTCAAAATAATTCACATTGAAATAAAATTGCAGAAATTATAAGAATAGCACAACTTGCTTCTGTGATGTTGTATATCTGTTATTAACAGAAATTCTTTCAAAAATATTTTGGGAAGGATTTTGGTTCTTTCCAAGCTAGACATTCCATTCTAGTTGAAAATAGAAAATACTCTAACTGCAAAAGTCATCCAAAAGATATTCAAGTTATTTTAACTTGGGAAACTCAATTGCCTTTCAAAGATTTTATATATTTATCTATATAACATTTTTATAATATATGTAATACCTATTTAACAGCTTTACCCTTAACAAAGTTAAGCCTTATGAGTATTTGAAAAGGAAAATCATTTCAGTTTATGCAAATAATCACATAAAAATTGAGAGTTCTCACAAATAGGTGATACTGTTTTTTAAACTTACTCATTATAGAGATAGACATTTATTTATATCTATTATGTCATATATATAATTATGTGTATATATTAATATATACATACATAATAAAGAGAAAGCTCTAAAATTTTTGGCTTACAGTCTCTGGAATGAAACATAAATGGAAATAAAGAGTTAACAATTAGGTACCAGGATATTTTAAAAGTGAGGCATAGACAATAAAAAGTATAAGCAAATGTAGAAGATGCCCTTAGTACAAAAAGACAAGCGGATTGGAGAAGCCAAGTAAAGAAGCAGAGTCAAATAAACTAAATTAATAAATAAGACAAAGTCCCTGGTGTATGGAGCTATAGATAGCAGCTTCTGTAGGGATGGCAACTTGAATTGGCTATAAGAACTGCTACTTTGACACTATAATAGTTCTACCAAAAAACAACACAAAGCTCAATTTTACTGTAGGTGGCTTCCTGAGAAGCTGCTAACATAGTCTCTTGTGTTCCTGTTTCCAGAGGAACTTTAAAGTATCTATTAGTGGCATATCTACATCATTTAGGGATTATTAAAAATGCAATTTACACTGCTGCTGAATGATAAATCTATAGTTTCTTATGATTTAATTTTCTGCAATTGATCGGCCTTGAAGGTGACATTATGACTTTATAAATAGTATCACAATTCTTAAGGCTATAGAACAGTTTTACTAAATTGTGTATTAATTAATTTGGATATAATTAATAGCAAAATGCAAACGTTTTAGGTTTACAATTTGATGTGCTTTGGCAAATGTACATAATCATGTAATCACCATCATAATTAAGATTTTGATCAGGATGCTATTGCATGATAGATCCTTTTGGGATCCTTTCATTTAAGGAATATGGTGAATTGTATATTATTTTTATAATGCTAAGTTGACCTTGAATTCCTGAATAAATCTTGGGCATGATATATTTTATGCTGTTATACATCGCTGGATTCTATTTTCTAATATCTTGATAAGGGTTTATCACCTAGGCTTATAAGGAGTATTAGTCTATAGCTGTGTTTCCTTATAAGGTATTTTTTATTTATTTTATATCAAGGTTATCTCTCAAAATGACTTGAAGATTATTGTTTCCTGTTTTGAAAGAGTTTCTCTATAATGGATAATTATTCTCTAGATGTTTGATTGATTCAGTGAGGTTTTTTGTAGTGATTTTTTAAATTGAATTTTATATAATTGATATCCATATATATGGCAATTCATCTGCACATACATACACATATATGATAGTGTATATGATAGTACACATACGTATATATGTGTATGACATATACTATCATATATAATTTTCCTATTTCTATTTGAATCAGTTTTGCTACAATGTGCTTTCTATGACTTTGTTCATTTTTTTGACCTAATACAGTATATAAACATATATAATGTATTTTAAAGCTATAGCAACTGTACAGCATCAGTATTGGCTCAAGACCCAGCTGGCTTCACTAGCACATAACTGATAACTCTAAAGCAATTGTAGTATGGGCATAAAATCAACATGAAACAAAAAGAAGCATTGCAAATCAATGAGAAAAGGTTGAGAAAAATTGGTGTTAAGAAAATTGATGACTTGGGAAAAAATCATTTTAAATCTTTACTTTTTTCTCAAGTAAATTTCAGATAAATTATAGTATTAAATATAAGAATGCCCATAAAAGATGACATAAGTGATTTTTAATAGTTTTTATCTATGCTTCATTTGTTTTACTTTTTTAATAAAAATATATATGTGAAAAATGAGAGAGGTGCAGAATTTTTAAAAATGAAAAAATACAGAAACAAATGAAAACCCAAAATCTTCTTCCCTATCATCTGATCCTCAAAGCTCTAATCTCTCTCTCTCTAAAGTTGGCAACTGTTAATGATTTCTTATACATGGGTCTGGTGTGGAAAAAAAAGATACATACATAGCCTTTCAAAAATTTTATACAGATGGTTTCACACTGTTCTAAAATTTGCTTTTTCCACTAAACAGTGAATCTAGGAGATCTTTCTGTATTTTAATGTGTGGGTAAAATAGCAATATTTTCAGAATCTCTTTCCTGGCCTTAGTACATCTCCATATCAATAGGTGATTACAGTGGAGGTTGGGGGTAAAGGTACACCTCTCTAGGTGTGGTGGGGTCCTTTTGAGCCAGGTCATGAGAGACATGGGAGAGCAGAAGTAGACAATTCTTGTAAGCAATAAATGGATTTCTCCCACTTTATCTCTCCAATTGACTGATTTCATCTTCAAAGGTTATTTGCCCCGAGGTAGTAACATATTTTCCCCCGGGTGTTACAAATGGCTGTAGATTTTTAATATATGATTACTTACTAGCCTTTATTTATGAGATATTGTGGTTGTTTCTTTGAAGGTTTTTTTAATAAGATTCTATATATAAGCAAGATCATACACTATTCATCTTTCTCTATCTGACTTAGTTTACTTAGCATAATGTCCTCAAGGGTGACCCATATTATTGCAAATATCAGAATTTCCTTCTTTTTATGTGCATGGTGTGTGTGTATGTGACACTCTGTCACCTCCATAAATTAAAATTCCACAGATGCAATAGGGACTTAGGCCAGTTGTAATCCATCAGTAAAGAAACTGACATCTGGGGTTGTCAGGAGATTGTGACTCTTTAACCAGCATATTATAAATTCCATTGTCTTTACTTTGGACAAAAAGTCATAACCAGATACTAGAAAGGCCCCCCACAAAAAGATAGTATTTTCCCACTCAGATAAACAACAGTATTTACAATTCAAGCTCTGATCCTTATAAAGACTTTGTCATTATAATTTGCTCATGATTATTTATTTTCTGTTATCTTTTGTAAAATTTACAGTATTATTATCAAATATCAGTTAGAATATGAATTGGACTGAGAACATTACAAAATAATTATCAAGATAATAATCAGATTTTCTGTGCCTCCTTTTCTTCCATTTGAGCCTTTTCTACTTGAAGCAGTATCTTCATTTCAAAGTCTGAATTTCTCATTTTAATATCATATCAGAAATAAACATAACCAATTAAAGTATGAGTCAAATGATGTTCTTGGTTTCCCAGTGGTTACAACGTTATGTTTATATTCTACTGTGGTCTATGAAGTATGAAATGGCAATAAGTCCAAGGAAACAATGAATATGCCTTAATTTTAAAATGTATTTTATTGCTAAAAATTGCTAAACATCATCTGAAATTTCAGTGACTCACAATCACTGATCACAGATCACCATACAAATATAATAATAATGAAAGTGAGACAGGGACCATAGATATAGTCAGAATAGAGTGAAGGCCTCCGGAGGGGCAGGGCAAGATATTTGCAGTCAGAGCAATGTAACTACATGCAAGGAAACCCCCCTACTAAAACTCTATGTTAAACATTGAGCTCTAGAATCATTCTTCAGTGAGATCAGTTAATGTTCCCCAGATAAAGAAGAGTAGCACATGTTTTATCATGCTAATCATTTGTAACCATGTGTAAGATTCACTTTAGCATGCTAAAAGGCCCAGGCCTGTGTGCTGTCTTTCCTCCTTCAGATCTGACAAGGTGATTTTGCAAACTGAGCAACTAACTTAGCATGCAGACCCAGCTGTAGACGACATAGCTAAAGGCAGGAAAAATTCCATCTTAAAGTTAAGATTACACATTTTAACACCCAGGAAGTTCAAGGGGCAAGATTCTTTAGCAAGTATACAATACCTCAGCCCACCTTGGGGGCTGGGCAGGCAGCCTTTTGATATGCTCCCAGACCAAGGCGCCGGTGTCCCAGAGAGAAATCAAGGCAGGAAATTCCTTACAGTTGTTAATTTTTAATATTCAGGGACCACTTAACAAGTCCCCACCCCTAAGTTTTTTCATGTTCTCGAAAAATCCTCAACTGCCTATAAAACCCCCTAGACAATGCACCACCACAGACTCTCTTGTCCCCTCCTGGTGTGAGCCGGCAGCTCTGTCCTTTCACTTTATCTCTAAATAAAAGCCTGTGCCTTGCTCTCCTACCTTGACTGTTTGTGAAGCTCATTCTTCGGCTCCGCAAACAAGAACCCTGGCATCAAAAGTTTGCATATTGCAAGAATTACCAAAATGTGACTGAGACATGTAGTGAGCAAATGCTGTTGGAAAAACAGTGTCAATAGACTTGCTCAACTCAGGGTTGTCACAAACCCTCAATCAGTAAAAAATATAATATTGGCAAAGAGCAGTAAAGTGCAATACAGTAAAATGAGGTATATCTGTACATAAGACAATCTTCACATATTGGTTTATCATTTTCTCTATTACAACTTCAATTTTTCCTTTTTTCCCTGGAACTTATATTTTTCATTCATTTGCATTAAAGTTAAATTTCTTGAACAAATTTAATGATTTCTAGAGAACCATAATTCACAATATGCTCTTCTAATCAGAGCACATTCTGAGTATTTTACCATCCATGATGATATTATTTAGGAACTCTAAGCTTACTGTAATGAATTTTCTCAGTTTGTGATAGTGAAATAAAAAAATATTTTCTAATAGCTCAATCAATTCATTCTCCTATTCATTCAACATTCATTAAGGATATACCATTTAATAATTATTCAGTAGACATGAATATTCAAAGATAATGTTCTTTATTCATTTAACTCACAGAGTAATCTAGATCATTTCATATAAGTTGTGACCCTAATTCATTTTTCTTACACTTTACCAAAGATAATGATATATATGCCTAGAGAAAACTTACTTCTACCTGCAAGGAATAAATTAATGAAAAAATTTTATGAGCTTACTACAATAAGGATTTCACGAATAGCATATATTATCTTATTTGTAGCTGTAATTTATAAGCTTATATTTTTACCAAAATTTACTCACTTGTATAGTCTTTCTGCTTCTCATAAGATGTAGATCTTTTATCAGATCTTTACTAACTGGTAAATTTCCAACCCATGTAATTATATGTGTTGAGATTAGAGCACAAAGTTAGACTATAAACAATTTCTATATAATAAAAACTCTGTAGATATCAGCAATCTATTCCTAAGTGTTCTCCACAGTAATTCTTCTACAACACATACAGTTTTGAAAAACAATTACTGTATTGAAATTATTTTGATAACATAAATACAAGGTATTAAAAGTCAGTAACTACAAGCACATACCTTGGACTTTCTATTGTCACAAATAGATCCTTTAAATTAAAAAGAGGTTTAAATAAATTTATTCATAATTTGGTTAGCCACATGGATATTTTTATAACTTGGCCTTCTTAAAAGAATCAGTTACTTAAATTCAGTTTATTAAAGATTACCATATGGGTAATCATTATCAAAATGCAAATCATTAGTAAAATTACCTAACCCAACTTATAAACTCAAAAGGCATATTTTGTATTTGAATAAAATTATATATTTTAATAGATTAAAATATTTTGTACACTAATAATATTTTTTTATTTTCTCCTCACAAAGTAGAGTGCAAGGTACCAGTTTTCTTCAAAATTTCAACAATGGACTTCTTATTTTAGTTGTAATATGCAAAGAGCTCTGAATTTATCAAATCAATTCTTACAACATGAAAAAAGAAACTGAAATTCAACAACTTTTCTTGGACTTCTCAGACAACTAGTACCAATTCTCACCCTTAATTCTAAAGGCGAAGATAAATCTAGAGAGTCATGGGAGAAATCTGCTTATCTGAAGCAGAAGCCATCAAGCTACAAACTGGAAAGAACACTTAAGTGTACTTTTAACAAGTTGATGGAGGCTGAGTGTGGACTAGTGTGACAGCAAGAAACTCCTGGGAGATTCAGTCCTTATACTTTTGTTTTACCTTCCACAGATTCACTGGTTTTATTTTCACAGATATTACCTCTAGTTACCCCACAAATATATGAAAGTAAGGAACAAAGAAAGATTTCTGCTTCCCCATCTCTCGTGGCTCTAGCTGGAAGGGGAGAAAAGTAACCAATGTGAAATAAGCAGAAATCTCTTGAGAATAAAGGCTTACTATCCAGGAGAAAGGATTTCACCATAGACCTTTCCTATGTGAGGAAATCCATTTCTCCCATTCTAGACAGCTTAAGATTTCCTGTCTCAAGTATAATTCTTAAAACTCAAAATAAGACAAAAAAAAAATTAAAAGTGGTAAAGAACTTCAGCAAGGTTGCAGGATATGAAATCAATATACAGCAATCTGTTGCAGTCCTATATACTAATACTGGACTAGAAGAAAAAGAAATCAAGAAAACTATTTCACTGAAAATTGCATCAAAAAGAATAAATACATAAGAATAAACTTAAACAAGGAGGTGAAAGACCTGTACTGTGAAAACTATAAGACACTGATGAGAGTAATTGAAGAAGACATAATAAATGGAAATCTATCCCATGCTAATGGAAAGGAAGAATTAACTTTGTCAAAATGGCTATCCTGCCCAAAGCAATTAACAGATTCAATGCAATCCCTATCAAAGTATCAATGGCATTTTTCAATGAACTACAGCAAATGATCCTAAAATTTATATAGAGTCAAAAAGACCCCAAATAGCCAAAGACATCATGAGGAAGAACAAAACTGGTGGTATCACACTAACTGACCTCAAGCTATACTACAAAGTTACAGTGATTAAAACAGTATGGTACTGGCACAAGAATAGACATATAGATCAACGGAACAGAATAGTGATCCCAGAAATAAAACCATGCATAAATGATCAATTAAGATATGATGAAAGAGCCATGAATATTCAATTCATGAATAAATTGAACTGAATATCAATTTATTGAAAAAACAGTCATTTTAATAAATGGTGTTGGGAAAAATGGACAACAAGCAAGAGAATGTAACTGGATTACTGTCTAACACCATACACAGCAGTAAACTCGAAATGGGTTAAAGACCTAAGCATAAGAGATGAAACCATAAAATTCTTAGAAGAGCATATAAGCAAATATATCTTGAACATGAACATGGGTAATTTTTTTTTTCTGGATATGTCTCCCTAGAGAAAGGAAACAAAAGCAAATTTAAACAAGTGGCTTTATATCAGACTAAACAGCTTCCGTACAGCAAAGGAATCCATCAACAAAACAAAACGCAACCTTCAGTATGAGAGAATATATATGTAAATTATATGTCTGATAAAGTGTTAATATCCAAAATATATAAAGAACTCATACAACTCAAAACCAAAAAACAAATAACCCAATTAAAAAATGGGCAGAGAACTTTAGTAGATGTTTTCCAATGAAGGTCTACAGATGGCCAACAAGCATATGAAAAGATGCTCCACATGACTAATCATCAGGAAAATGCAAATCAAAACCACAGTGAGATACCACCTCACACCAGTTTACTGGCTACTATTTAAAAGACAAGAAATAACAAGTGTTGGTGAGAATGTGGCAAAAAGGGAACCTCCTACACTGTTGGTGGGAATATAAATTGGCTCAGCCACTATGGAAAGCTGTATGGAGGTTCCTCAAAAAACTAAAAATAGATATATCATGTGACCCAGTATTTCTACTTCTAGAAATTTACTGTAAAAAAAGAAAATCTCTTATTCCAAAAGATATATACCCCTTATGTTTACTGACACATTATTTACAATAGCCAAGACATGGAAGCAACCAAAGTATCCATTAATAGATGAATGAATAAAGAATATGTGAGACATAAATTCAATGGAATATTGATCAGCCATAAAAAAGAAAGAAATTCTGCCATTTGACACAACATGGATGGACCTAGAGGGTATTACCCTAAGTGAAATAAGCCAGGCAGAAAAAGATAAATACCATATGATTTCACTTATATGTGGAATCTGAAAACAAAACAAAACAAAAGAGCAAAACTCATAGACACTGAGCAGTGACTGGTAGTTATGTGTGATGGGTTGTGGTGAGTGTGCAAAATAGGTGAAGGGGATAAAAAGGCACAAAATCTTAATCATAATATAAATTAATCATGAGGACGAAAGTACAGCATAGAGAATATAGTTAATAATTCTGTAAAATCTTTCTATGTTGGCAGGTAGTAACTCACTAATTGGGGAGAGCATTTAATAATGTAGAAAACTGTCATATCACTATATTGCATATATGAAACCAATAGAATATTTTATACCAACTATACTTCAATAAAAAAAAATAAATAAAACAATTAAAAATGCATAAATACTCAACAGATACCTTGCCAAAGAGGATATATAGATTTTTAAAAAATGAAGATAAGAAGGTGATCAACATTATTTTTCATTAGAAACATTAAAATACTGAGATATCCTATAAACTTACAGGAATAGCTAAGATGAAAATTAAAATTTTATTACCAATTGCTGGATAAATTGTGGAGGAATAGGAATTTTGATCCTTTTCTGGTGTGAATGGAAAAATGCAGTCGCTTTGTAAAACAATTTGGCAATTCCTTACAAAAATAAATATATCCTTACCCTTCGATCCAGCAACCATGCTCAGGGATATATACCCAACTGATTTAAATATTTGGATATAAATGGTACATGGATATCTATAGCAACTTTATTCATAGTCACCAAAAATTGAAACTACCAAGATAATTTTCAATTGTTGAAAGAAATAATAATACACCATGATATAGGATGTACATCTAAATAGTCAAATATATTAAGTGATAATACATAAGTGAACTATCAAGTCACAAAGAGACATGAATGAATCTTAAGTGCATACTGCTAAGAGAAAGATGGCAGTCTGAAAATGCTACATATATTATGCTACATAGTGTACATGAGAATCTGGAGAAAGTAAAACTATAGAAATGGTAACACATCATTTACTAGGAACTAGAGGGAGAAGGGAAGGCTGTGTAGGTGAAACAGGAATTTTTTTATGGTTAGTCAATCTATTCTGTATAACACTGTAAGGACTGATGTATTTCACTGTGCATTTGTCAAAGCCCATGGATCATAGTCAACCTTTATGTATACAAAATGTTTAAAAAAATCATTAAAGAGATTGGAAAATCCCAGTATCCAATGCAGTATGTGACAAAAGAACTTTTACAAATGTGTGACAAGCTCACACAGGCATGGCAGAAAACATGCAGACCCGAACCTAAGTCACTTTGGAATGAACTGAATCTATAAATAAAGACAACAAATAAAAAGATAAAGTTGGTCATAACTACTGTACTCAAACTGGCAAGCCCATTGCACATAGGTTACTGATTAATAGTTCTGGTTTGACTATACACACGTTCTATGATTTAATGTAAATGAATGATGAATGATGGGAGTCACTTTTCTCACTCTTGGTGGCAGTTATTTGTAAGAAATGAGAAAAGGCTAGAATCATCCATGTGGAAATGAGAGAGTTGGAGATAACAATATGAATTCATTTTTTAGCTTAATATAGGAAAAGATGATTACACATGGAACAATTTATCTATGTGTGTGTGTGTATGCAGGTTAGTATATGCACATATATTCCTTGTTCCATCACCTGAGAGGACATGGAAGGAACATTACGGGAAAACAATTATACCTGGTACCCAGATCTTTGTTTCCAATAATATTCTGCAATAAAAGTGACAATGGCTCCTTGGAAAAATATCTGATTCTAGAACCAGAGCAGGAAATACACAGATAAGCCTGGAATATCTTGTAATGCCACAAAGTTAAGACTGTACTTGAAATATGAAAACAAAACAACAACTGTATATTGATGAGAGTGCATCAAGGGGACACAAAAGCCAACTGAAAGAGCTCCCAATGCCTAAGTGAGGACAATATGAGCAAAAAATGAATAAAGTAGTACTGGATTATAAACCAAAATATAAAATAAGCTTACATGAGTCCATATTGATGGACCAAAATGACTGGATGAATGAGAGAATGAGGCAGAGGAAACAAAACTCAAGCGCAGAAGACTCAAAATCATTTATATAGATACTTTGCCCTCAAGGTGGGGAGCATAATTCTACACTCCTTAAAGTTGGCCTGTGCACAGTGACTTTCTTTCAAAGAGTATAATATGAAAAGGCACGAGAGTGTTAGGAAAAAGGGAATAACTTTGCAGTGGAAAAAAATATGAGAAACACTATCTCTGTCAGGTGATCAAGTTTACCACCAACAGTACAAAGTCATCTTGAGAATATTTACTCTCAATATGGAATGAAATGGCATTTTACCTCTGTGGTCTCCCTTCTAAAAACACAAATCCCATACTAAACATCAGAGCAACTCCAATTGAGTAAGGATTTACAAAACACCCTGCCAGTATTCTCCAAAACATCAGAGACAGTGAATGTCTGAGAACTGGTCACAGGTAAAAACCTAAAGAGGTACAATGACTGAATGTAAGGTAGGATCCTGAATGAAGCTTGGAACAGAAAAGTAAAATTAGGTAAAATGAATGACATCTGAATAAAGTATGGACTTTGCTTATTGTATCAGTAGTGGTTCATCAATTGTAAAAAACATGTATTATCAACATCAGATGTTAACAAAGAGGGGGGGATTGGGTGTGGAGGCTCTATCCTATATTCACAACCTCTCTATAATCTGAAAAGTATTTTAAAATAAAACATATACGTTAAAAATTTTCACCACTATATTACAAATTCTTCTGAATAACACCAACATTTCATATGCAATACCAAGTTGATTGGCTAACAATATGCTTACATCAAATATACTGTTAACTGTCTTTCACATTTCTGTAAGACGTTTCAACTTTTACCGAGAAAAAAGTGACATAGTGGAAAGCCGTTTAAGTTGAATCTGCATTTTTAGTTGTAAAAGGTGATTTTTACAAAACATTACATTCATATATTTATTATTATTCATATCCATACCAGACTAAATAAGTAAACATTTTGCTGAAAACATAAAATTTCACTCAGCTCACCCCCATGTCGCTGATATTTAGAAAAGAGAAAAATAATTTTCTGCTTAAAAAAATGCATAGACTTTAAGAATCATCTCAAAATAACCAAAGTTAAATTAATGAAAATCTACGTTGTCTTATATCTATTACCTATTATTATTTTTCATGCTACTACAAAATTTACTGGTTTTATACAATGAAAATGTTTCTCATGAATTCTGTTGCTCTGGCTGAGTGATGGTAGTCAGCTGGAGGACTGGTGGGAATGGAACAAAAATGAACTCAGTCACACTGACAGGTGAAGCTGGCGGTTATTAGGGGTGCCACCTGGCCTCTCCTTGTCCATTAAGCTAGTGGCCTTCCATATGTGGCTATCTCTAAACAATGTTAAAGAGGGCAAATATGAAGGCTCTAAGGGGTCTCCTGAGTCCTAGACTCCAGAACTCACATAGTGCTAATTGTAAACCTTTAGTTGAGCAAAGGAAATCACCAGGCTTGCCCACAGGATGGGAAGATCAGCAATGCTACGTTGCAAGATGCCAGGCATACTTAACTCGAAGGAATCTGTGGTCCTTCAACAATTTCCCACACATATACAGACTGGCATCAGGTGCACTGACATAGCACATGAGCAGGTGTTTATCTGTTGTGACGGGATTATTTCTCAGAGTTGTCATTATCTTGATTAAGGCATCATCATCTACTGCTCTGATATGCACTGAGATTTTTCCATGCACAAGGCACTCTACTAAGTATGCCCTAATTAACTCATTTGAGCACAAAAAAAACTCTGTGATGTTGGCAATGTTATTCTTACTGTTATCTGGTTGAAGCATAAGTGTTAAGAAAATGGTTTTATTTTAATCACTTAGTTAATTGATTGAAGTTTCTATCATACTAAACACGTGACTGAGAGCAATTTAATCTCTCTGAGTTTTGGAATTATAAACTGATAAAATTAGATGGTTGTAATAAAAATTTCAAGGTCACTTCCAGTTCTGAATATTTATGAATGCATTCTTATTGATCAAGTACCATGGTTCATATATGCAAATTATAGAAACTGATGTTCTAACTGTTATGGCTTGTGCCTTTATTGTTCTCATTGTTGAATAAGTATTTGAGATAATTTATTTCATGAAATATTGCATATGGTGAGATTCACTTTGGCAGAAGCTTTGTTAAAAGCAGAAAATATTTCATACTTACCATTTTTACATTAAAAAACTATTTTTATACAAAATAACCTTGTAGATAATCGGAAGGATGTTACCCTTGTTCGTAGAATTTTGATCATTTCAACACTGTTTCCAGTCCTATAAATGTTTTAATGCATTAATCCCAATGTATTATTTTGATAGCATCTTTTACAATATTTATATAATAAATGAACTATTGCTTACTTAATATTTTAGTGGACTTAGATATTTAACTCAACTATATTTTGAAATAAATGTTGTTGCTGTTTTAAAAATGGCTTCCATTTAGATACTTTTCTAAATTCTTCACATATTCCTAGTTCTATAGACATTCTCACAAGGTAAACATAATATTCCTTAATTAGAAGACTAGCCCAAGGCTTAGAAACTTTATATAACTTTACCAGGATCACATGACTAATCAAGATTGCGCATTAGTTCTCTTTGACTCAAAATAACCACTTTACTTATAAGAAATAAACTTTTTTATATTTTTCCAAATTAAATTTGAAAAAATACATCTCAAGCAATCACCATGCACATATATTAAACTGTAAATGTTACCTCCAATAAATTTAAATAGCATCTTCCAAGAACTGGGTGTACTTATTTATTCTAGACATTAGGACTCCAAATCCATTAACAAAAAAGAGACATAAAGTACAAGTAAATATTAATGTTGTTGCTATATCTTTCCAGTTTAAATGTTTCATGAAAAGAAATCAGAGTATATAAAAAGACTATAATGAAATATCAAAAATAGAATGCCTATAATTTATGTCTCTGTTCTAACCCTATTAAATATTAATTATGAGTATTGATAATCATATGTAAATATTTTAAAGTTCCCTAAAGGTAAAATCCACTAGTCTTATAGGCCATATTACATAATTTATGTAATGTTTGTGTATAAATTTTATGGCTTTTCATGAAAACTCTCCAGTGAGGATGGAAAGCAAATAGGACCTAGAGATGAAACATGATTTGCTGTAAATTGTTAGAAGTTGAAGGTACGATGAGTAAAATAGTGGAATCATTGCTCTATCTTTACTTTTCTAAGTTCTTGAGTAATTTAATAATAAAAGAAAGCGTGGTTTGACTTAATATTTGTTTTTTAAAGATCTATGATTTACATTTATTGGCTTTAAAGTCATATGTATGTTTATGTATATATACATATATATATATGACATTGATGTAAAAAAATGAATTTATTAAGTGACAATCTTATTTTTGTCCACAGAACCCTCTGCACAACTGACAAAATGAAAATACCAGAAGTAATAAAGTAGAAAATATATACCTGTTAAAATTTTTTTATGAGTAAATAAATTGGGAAAAGTAGCTAACTCTCGAATTGATATTTCTGATTACTTAATGTTACCTAATGTTACTCCCATTCTCATTTGATGGATATATGATAGTGTACATGTGATTTTTAAAAAGGAATAAGGAATTTAGAATTTATACAGTATGTCTGATGGTTATATAGCAAGTATTTCAGAGCTAATAGTGTAATATAGCCAAAATTATAAAGATTTTCTCATGCTTATGATATTTGGAGTGTTAATAGTAATAAAGGAAATATTTTGAAAATATCCAGTCATCAAAATTAATCCTGAACTTGGAAAAGTTGCAAAAATCATCTATGCTTTTTTTTCTATGAAAAGTACCTTTATATTTTATCCAACCCCCTCTACACATAAAATCTCTTAGAAATAAACCTAATTAAAATAAATGCTTATGTAAATTTTATATTTAAATGAACCTAAATACAGTGCTTAGATTAAAAAGCACATTCACGACTCAAATTTGTAATAGGAATTAAAGTTATCTTAACTGCACTTTGGGGAAGTAATTGTACTAATATAATTTACTCATAAAAAGTTTTTGAATAGTTTTTCATGTGTTGCTCTGGTCAGTCATTTCTAAGTTTCTGTATACTGTTTGCAGAACATTCAACAATTAAGAGTTAAATTAAAAATTAGTAAGGAAATAGAGGAAATTCATAGATGTCTTATTTAATAAGAGTTAAAACAAAAATCTTATTTGAAATACTTTTCTATATCACTGAAGTATAATATTTAACTTAGTTAATATTTAACTATCAGATATTGCCTTTAAGAACAAGATAGATTTTCATTCTTAATTTCACATGAATTTTTCTATGGAAATTGTAGACCTCCCTATGGTTTTTTCAATATATTTGCTGAAAGGTTAAATTAATGATACTATGTTATAACAAACCTTTGACAACTGAATTAGTACAACACAATATAAAAAGATTATTATTGAATGGTTAAATTAGTAGCTTTAAGAGAAAATAAACAGCCCAATAAAAGATAGATATATTTTCCTGATCATTTTCTATGAAGGTCCAAATTATGATGATCGTACATTTTTCTACTGTGTTGTTCCTTTCAAAGACTGAGATAGGATAAATACTGTCTTCCAAGTATATGTTTTAAAGTAATCAGTGTGGTAACTTTTCTGTTTTTCTGATATAATGGAATAATTCTTTAAATTGTACATATGTATGTGTGTATCTGTATATGAAGAAACTATGTATTTTCATGTTAAATTTATTCACCTTAGTTAGTTCAGAAAAGCATTTCCTTACTGGTTGTCCGCAGCAGTTTACTGCTGTTTTGAAAAAGGTACATAACTATGCACAAACCAGATTTTTGCATTCAACAGTGACTTTCATCACATTTTGAGTAAAAAGGTAAAAATCAGTAAAATTTCCTCTCTTCTTATTTCAGTCTGTTAAGGCCTGAGAAGTTGTGTGCATATGTGTGTGTGTATTTGAATGTAAGCACATGTGCAATTATCATATAATAAAAACTTTAATGCTTCCCCATGGAGATTTCCTGATATGAAAATTCAAATCTACAAAATTCAATCTAATTCATTGCCTTTATGTAATCAGATACTACTTCACTTATTCATTCTTTCCTAATTACTATATTAATTATTTTCAATATTAAATATATATATATATATTTAGTGAAGATGTGTTTAAAGTATGATATTTGGGAGCAGTTTGAATTGGAAATTAATTTTAAGACAATTTATCATTGCAAGTTTTCAAGACTATTTTTCTACATACACATAACAGCTTTGATTAAATAAAAGGAAACCAGAAGGCATAACCAATTCAAATGCAACAAGATCAATAAAGACCGATGGGCTTGTTTCATTTAATAAAATGGGATTTCATGCACAATGGACCCATTAATTCATTTCCTATAGAAAGCCTCTGGCCTATTACCTTTTGAAGTCTGCAGGCATTACTGTTTTTGCACATATGGATAGGTTACATGTAAACATACTCTACCTACAAATCAATGCTTTAAATGCTCAGTATTTTCTATATGTGTTTGTATTATGTGTTGTAAACATATAACATTTTAAACATTTTAATAATTTGTTTTATTTCCCATTAGCTTTCAACGTTCTTGTAAAAGATCATGTATTTATTAATATTCAATACATAATAAATCAAGAAATTAATAAACCAAAAAATACTAATATGTATGGATCATTAAAAACAAAAATACAAATATAATCAACCCATGCCAAACAAAAGAATAGAACAACAATGATTCTAAAATGATTGAACAGAATTACCCCCTACTCCTGCAGGATAGATAGAAGTTTAAAGTACTGCCGAGGACCTTATCATAGTACTCAACATATTTCTTAGTTATACATATTCATCGTCCACTCCAAGGAGAAGTCCAAAGGATTTTAATCATTTATTCTCACAGTGTTAAAAGGTGGTAAATGGACAGAGATTAACACAGTCAGCACAGGAAATGCAGACTCAGAGCACACAGGTTAAAGAAAAATTCAGTGAGGAAAATGAAAATCTTTAATCTGATCTTTCCTTTTTCCCTTCCTTTCCCTCTCCCTTCTTCCAACCTATTTATTTTTTTAAATATGTTGAATAATCTACTCTCAGCTAAGAACTGGAAGTAAAATAACAAACAAGAAGGCATGCCTCCTACCCCTCAGAGAGTATATTCTATTAGTATATAGAAAAGTCAATGGAAAGTGCGCAATCTTTAGTAAGTGCTATGACCAAGCTACTATAAAGCAATAAGGAAACTTATGTAAGCAATTTAATTTAGATTTTTGAGACTAGAGAACACTTCTAGAATGAAAACTAGGCAAAAGATGAAAACTTAATAATCTGATAGAGGAAAGAGTTATGAACAAACACTAAATTTAAGGGATAAATCTGTTACATAAGCAATATAAAGATTTCCAAATAAATATATTATAATGCAACCAAAACTTCACTTAACATTTTAGTCTAAACTTCTTAGACACATTTTCCTGCCATATTTAATAACTGTAAAATGGTAACATTAATAATTACAGTAGTGATTTACACTGAATTCTTGATATGTGCAAGAATTGTTCTATGAGCATTATTTAGTACCCAAACCTTTAACTTAAGTTTGAGTATAATCACATTTTATACAAGTATTTTCATCAATAATTATTAATTAAAAGGTAAATATATGCATTATTTGTTCATTACCTATTTATCTATACTTTTATTTTATAAATATTAAATATTTGTAAGATATATTATAAATTTATTCCTAAGTTTATCTGATTTTAAGTTATCACTAAAATTACCTGAATTCGGTGACCCCAGAAAGTAATTGCTGGAAGTACAAATGGAAAACTAGCCCGAGGAAGTTTCCCAGAAAAAAAGGAGAGAAAGAGAGAGAGAGAGAGAAGGAATAAAAGAAAGAGAATACATAAAAGACAATTTAGGAGATATAAATATAGAATTAGCTGCATACATATATTGATATAAAGAAGAGGGAAAAATTCAAATGGGGAGACTGAGCTTTTATTATAAAAGGAACATATACTTTAATAATCTAAGGGTACCTAAATTACTTTAGATTGAAATCTCTCTTGGCATGGCAAACAAATGAAATAAGGAAAACTGATACCTCAAAACATCACAATATAATGCAAAATATCTATAAGAGAGAAAATTATGAAAGTTTCCAGAAATGGAGAATAGGCCATTATTAAGAAATAAGAATAATGTGGAACAAAAGACCTCAGGACATGTACTAAAATCCACTTGGAAAAAAATTATTTTGAATGAAGAGCTTAAGTACAAAAAGAAACAAATCCAGAAAATTATGTAGGGAATATATAAATCAAGGAGGGTCACATATTTTCATTTTTTTTTTTGCCTTAAGAAATTTAATACCAAAAATTTTAAAAAGAGAAAAATAGAATAAAAATAGAAAGTATAGTCACAATCTGAGAAATAAATTCTACACAAGACCAACAGGTTTATTACAAGGGAGAGCAGAGGCTTTGCAATCATACAGAGATATATGTGTGTGTGTGTATGTATTTACTACCAGTAGCCATGTGACCTTGACTAGGCTGAGTAGGGATTCACATGAAGAACTGATGACCCTCTCCAGTTAGTTGATAGTTCCTGCCCACAGTTGCTTTGAGAGATGAAGCTCGCTGTTCTACTTTTTCAATCATGCCAAAAATTCAGGTTTGTTTTCTTATTTTTGTTTTTTTGTAAAATCTCTTCATTTTTACACCTGGACAACTAATATATTTTATTAACACTTAATGGACCAAATGAAAAATAGCGATGTCTATGTCCAACAGTTTAAGGGTCTACTCTAAGATTGCTTCTTAGCTCTAATCACTATACTGAACAAGGAGAACTTGAAGTATGTCATTAATCATAAAGCAATATTATTATTCTCTTTCCACATTTATTCAAATACATTTGGAGGGCTAGTATTTCCTCTAAACTTGAATGAAATTAAAGAATTGTGTCTTAACTTTTCCCATCATACTCTAAGAATAAAAGTACTATAGTCATTTCAGAGAAGTACAAATCCTACAAAAATAAACAATATATATTTTATAAAACATTAATATTTTTCCCTCCTCTCATTTGAGATAGCTTATTTGAACTGCTTCTAAAATCTCCATTTGATAGAATGTTTATAAAATTTGCCAAAATATGTCCCCTGCTTGTATTCACACCCCTGCCAGGCCCTAGGGCTTACCCATGTGAATTACTTTGGGCAATAGGACAGCATGTTATGCACACAGACACTTAAAAATGTTTATACATTGGGGTTTGTCCTCTCTTTCTGCTTTTGGGAACACACCAGGAATAGCATATTGGATAGTGAGAAACACGTCACCAAATCATTTATCCTGGCTGACTTCAAGTCAACTACCAACCACGTAAGTCTGGCCCACCTGGATTATCCAGTCTCAGCAGAGCTGCCATCTGAACTCTACTATTAAACAAGCCAGGTAGAAAGGAAAAACCACCAAGCTTACACTGCAAGTCACAAGAAATAAATGTTTATTGCTCTAATTCACTAAGAGTGTTTTTTAATTAGGGTAGTTTGTTTCACAGCAAGAGCTTACTGATACATTTTCACTTTATTACAATCTTAATTCTGGATTGTAAGAAGCATAAAAGTTCTGACTTTGGCAGATGTTGATAGCTTTCCCTTTTCCTCCTTCTGTTTTGGCAAGTTTCCTGGATTCCTCCTACTGCAACGCTCATGATGTTGGATACTGTTTCTCCTTGCATTGATTGTTTAATACTTCCACCATCTTAATAATTTTTCTGTATCTAAAAATCTTTATCTATCTTCATTCTGATGAGTTGTTTTTCCTCTAGTATGACCTTCTTGATCAGAATCTTTTAAAAACAATCTTTTGCCATTAGTCCAACTGTGGATTCCAGGACTAGTCCCTGGAAATCCTGTGCCTTTGATCATGTTCATAGAGGGATACAATTACTTCCCAGACATAACTAAAGTCAGGCAGATTAAAGCCACTTTAGCCCCTTTGGAGGCTGTTTTTATGAAACACAGTTTAAAACTAATTCCCCTAAATTATAGGGGAAAAATATAACTTCTCCAAGTCATTTATTTGAAGTCTCTTTCCTTAAATCAAGGTAAGAATAAAGAACTATCATTCAAGATAGGGGAATGGTGCACAATGAACACTCTCCATATAAATCCCGCCTCAGTTTTACCACTGCCCTCTGTATCTCAAACATATATATTATACCCTTGACAAAAGGCTAAGAGTTGCCAAACCAGATTTTGAATATATTCATTTCTTAATCCTCTTTAGAAAATCTAGCCCCTCAATTTTAATTTATCATCATGGCATCTCAAACAAACCTGAGAAAGAAAGACTCATGTTTTCAAATTGCTGAAATTTGAAATCCTAAAATTTTACATCTTGAAAGCTTTTTACATTAATTGGCAAAACTCATCTCTTTTTGCCTAATCATGTTTACCAATCATCTACCTCAAATCCAAATACTGTATTAAAAAAATTAAACAATAAGTTATATTTGTCAGAGGCTGATACATAGCTCACAATATCATTTTAAGCTTTCCCATATATCTTGCTGAAATGTTTTTGGAAAGTTTGACCAGATTAAAATAAAAAAAAAAACCATACTATATTTAAAAATTAATGACCATCACTTTGTATGTAAGATTATAAATTATAATCAACTAAAGTACACTGGTAAGTTTTTGCAGTTACTGCAACCTGTCTGAATACACAATTACCCTCTTGGAGAGAATGTTTATCAGTGAGAAAGTGCCTGAGCATGGAGGCAAGGAAGGCCCATTCTATACCCCGGATTTATCAGTCATTAATTGTGCCATTAGCTTAGCCAAGCTGCTTTATGGGCTTATTATTAAAATTAAAATTAACATATCATATAAATTATACAATTCCTATGTCTCTTGTTATCAAGAAGTACAGTATTGGATGAGAATGATGTAGCTTCATAACTGAAACTGAGAAGCAGGTTTCTCTCAGTTGCACCAAACGTCACACTGCTGGTCTATTGAACAGTCCCCAGGATGGAAAGCATACTGGGCAGAGATCCTAGCCCAGCCCTTACTATGAGCCCCGCCCCCACCCCCAGGATAAGCCATGCCCCGTATTTGAAGAGAACAGACTTTTGACTACCAAGCAGCTGGGAAGTTAACAAAGCCATATCTGTCCTGAGAACTCCATGTCAAAACCATAAACTTTACCTCATCATCACGCTACAACAAACCTCTAACAGCTATACTTGAGAATCAGCCATAAAATTTCCACCAGGATTAAACTCACTGGCTCTTTGCCATTATACTACCAGTCTCCGTATTGTAGAATGTGCCCATCACAGAAGGCATTCAGCACTAGGTACTTTCTTAAAACACTTTTTGTCAGTTGTACTCCAAGAAACACTACTGTTTCACTTCAAAATACTTGAAAAACATAGTTTACAGTTACACTGATAAAATAATGACTAAGAAAGTTGGGATTTTAAGTAAATTAAATTGAGAACAATCTGAATAAATTTCATTTTGTGAGTTGATTCAGAGAGTCAGGTTAAAGTATGGTCTTATTTAGCAAATGATCACAGCTGTTAGTGTAAAAATAAGTTTCTGCCTAAATGGATAGTTTTATTATTTACAGGTTAGTTTAACTTGTCATTTTAGGGTGCCCAAGCGCTCCAGCGTAGTACATGACAAAATATATTTTAGAGGGATAAATACATGAAATCTTATGCAACAAGCTGCATACACAGAAATAATTAAACTTAAGCCAGGACAAATGCTATACTAGATAAGTCAATGAAGATAATGCACTTAATTTGTGAGGCAAATGCTTGTGGTCATCAGTGTCAAAAAGCACAAAAAGCTACCATAGAATATCAGGGAACAATTCTGCCATATACCACACAAGCAACAGACCATTCACAAGGAAAGGCTTTAAAGAACTGCCTAGAATGAATCTGGGTAGTTGAATATGTAGATGATGAGATTTTGATGCCAACCTCATTTGAACTTCTGTTTATGAAATTGTTGGTTGCACAAAGAAGAGTGAATTCCTTGGATCCTTAGGTAACAAACATGAATAGGTTTGTTAAATTCTGAATTGTGATAGTACTATGCTATATTACATCAGAATTATCTCTAAACTATAGAGAATCTTGGACTGGAACAAATCTATTGAATAGTGATATTTTAGTGATAAACATATGAATAATGTAGAATATAAATATTTGAATTTGTTAAAAAAGAACTAAAAATAATATTTATCATTTTCAATAGTATACATCAAAAGCTTGTATTTCAGATTCTTAAATAATTTTGTGTCACTTTGTAAAATTTCAATGTTTATGGCAGATTTTCAGTTATGAAATTAGATTTTAAAATACATATTACTTCTTAATACTCCATGGATGTTATTGTGCTTGTGAGAATTAATAGCTATACAGATTTTGACACATTTTTAAGCCTAAGTTTGATTTTTCAACCACAATGGATAATTATTAGAAATCTATGAATTTGTTCATTAGGGGAACTCTCCATTTCTTCAGTAAAACAGACTATATTTTCCCAAAAAATTTCAAAAATTTTCCTTAATATTGTCAGAACCACATACTTAAGAGAGATGTAAAAAATATCAGAATATTCAAACTGTAGCACTGATAAACTGTCTGCAATGACAAACCCCTCCTTTTACCTGATTATATTTAATGTACACTAACCTGAACTTATATAGCATAGCCATTTTAATATGCAGAGATACATTAAGTGATAAAAAATAGACTCCATGGTTCTCAACATGTAAACATCTGGTTTCAGCTCTGAAATGAAGAGAGTTTGGAAGTCCTCATTCCCATTCCTACAATGAAAGCTAAATAAAATAAAGACTAATTGTTTTCCCTGGACACATCAACAACTGATGTGACAGGCCAAACCACCCCCAAGAAATCTGGAGAGAAAGGCAAATCCAGAGAGTTATGGCTGAGACCTGCCTATCTGGTGCAGAAGCCACAATAGGAGCACTTAAATGGTAACTTTGTGTAATGGTAATTTTGACCAGTTGCTGGAGGCAGAGGCACTAGCATTAGTAGGAAGCTTCTGGGGCCATGGACTTAGAGGGACCCAAACACTTTCATGGGTTTTACTTTGAGGAACTGTAATAGGTTTCCACAGTAAATAATTGAAAAACATCACGTAGCTCTGATGGGAGAGTAGAACAGTAATCACTGTGAAACAGATCAGAGTACACTTCATATAAAAGGCCTATGTCTCCAGGAGTGAAGGCTTTATCTGAGCAATGCTCCCCCTCCAGCTTCTACTTCCTATCTCACTTGGAGGGGGGATAGAGGGAAAAGGCTAAGAAAGTCCTGTGATATTCATATCAGGTACCCCCAAAAGAATTAGATTTAATTGTAAGGTTGTAAGGAACCCACCCCCCACCACCTTCCCTACTGTTCTATAAGGACAGCTGTCCATTGCTTCACCCCGGATCTGCCTGGCCTTGAGAAACCTTGAAAACACAGCATGCTGTACCTGTGAGTAAAGAGCTAGATAAGGGCCTTGAAGGCCGGACACCTGACCACGAAGGTCACACACACATGTGTGTCTTCAGTACTTAGGTAACCATGAATTAGTACTACAACATTATAAAAAGTACAGCTTTATGCAGAATAAAGTGGTTTCCTTTGAGCACCCTCTATGACGACTCCCACCTCCTTCTTTGCTCATGTATTGCCCCAGAACGTCAATGGCAACCCCCAGACCCTGATAAAACTATAGAAAGTTTCCCCTCCTTTCCACTTCACTACCAAACCAACAGGGCTGTAGCATAGTAACAGTGGATCACAGCAGACAGGACCTGATGAGAATAACTTTTGAGAAAAAGTACTTAGCAAAACCCTAAGTCAACAAAGGTGACATGAAAATTACACTAGGGAAATTTGAAGCCTCTGGTATATACAACTATAGCTGATATTAGGCACAGATCAAATTCTAGCCAGATTGACACAAAACTTTATACTAAAGGCCAATTTACCTTAATTCTTACTATTTCATAAATTATATCCAGTTTTTAACAAGAAACTACAAGATATGATAAAGGACAAGCAAAATAGTGTGATGAGACAAAGCAAGCATAAGAACCAAACTCAGAGGACACAAATGTTGGGATTTTCTTTCAGTTATTTTAAATTACCCATTAATATGTCACAGTCTCTAATGAAAAAGTAAACAACATGCAAGAACAGACAGACAATGTAAGGAAAGGATGGAAATTCTAAGAAAGAATTGAGGGGGAATACTAGAAATATATTTTAAATAAAGTACAGAAACCAAAGAATGCTTTTGATGGGCTTGTCAATTACCTGGAGGCTGATGAGGAAAGAATCAGTGATCTTGAATATAGGCTGATAGCAACTTACCAAATCGAAATTCAAAAAACAAAAAGAATGGAAAACAAATGAACAGAAGAAACAGAATAGAACATTCAAGATCTGTAAAGCAAATTCAAAATGTGTAATATATACATAATTAGGATACTAACAGAAAACACAGAAAGGAGAAAAAATATTTGAATTAATAATGGCCCAAATATTTCAAAAATTAATGACAGAAAACAAACCAGAGATCCAGGATTATTAAAGAACACCAAGCAGAATAAATACCAAAAAAGCACATTTAGCCATTTTATATTCGAATTCCTAAATACCATAAAAAAGAGAGGAAAGAAGAAAAAGTACCTTACCTTTAGAGGAATAAGAATAAGAATTATAATAGACTTCTTATCAGAAATCATGCAAAGAAGAAGAGAGCAGAGCAAAATATATTGGGTTAAAAACACTTTTAGTTCCTTTCTATATTTAAGTATTTAAACTTGAATGTTTGGAAAAACAAGTTTTTCACCATTTAAGAGAAAACAGAAATATGAACTGAAAGTAGAAATACAAATATGTGACAGAGTAAAAGTAATTTTTGTTTCCCATTTATTATTTTTTAACCCTTTTTTAATCCATCCTTTTAAATTAAATTTATGTCCCCTTTTTCTGGTAAGCAGTGGTACATTGGAAGTTTACTCAACAAAGAAAAAGTTTAATATACAGGCTTTGGTAAATATGCCTCAAAAATTCATTGAAGAAAAGTTATAACAAAGAAAGCAAAACAAAAAAATAGATTGTTTTTTTTTTTTTTTTTTTCGGATAAAAGAGCTATTTGGAATGTTAGCATCCCATTCTCCCTCTGCAGAATTGTTGATTTGAACTTTAACAGCAAATGGCATTCTAGGCTTGTTGCCATAGATATATTAAAGCTTCTGGCATGTTACTGTTTTTTGTTAGGTTCTGTCACTGGGTAAAATGTTCTTGTCTAGGGAAGAAAATACCTGTCAGGAACAAGCAGGGACTTAACATGGTGTCAGCATTGTAGAAAAGTCAACATTTGTTCTGTACTTCACTGCAACACTAACAAAAATGAGAGGCAGGTCTAATAGAATGATAGCAAAGGACAAATTAATGGGGTGAAGGGAGGGCTAGGTTCCTGAAATAAATTAATTTATTTTATATTCCCTTGTATATGTTTATTAGAGCTGCCATAACAGAGTACCACAAACTCAGTGGCTTAAAAAACAGTAATTTATTGCCCAACAGTTCTGGAGGCTAGGAGTCCAAGGTGCCAGCAGGGTTTGTTCCTTCTGGGAGCTGTGAAGGAAGAATCTGTTCCAGCAATCTCTCTCCTAGGCTTATAGAAAGCCATCTTCTCTTTACATTTTTATATTGTCTTCCCCCTATACCTGTCCAAATTTCCCCTTCTTATAAGGACACTAGTCATATTATGTGAGGGTCTACCCTAACAGCCTCACTTTAGATTAATTACCTCTGTAAAAATCCTATCTCCAAATAAATTTATATTTTGAGATACCAGGGGTTATATCTTCAATATATGAATTTAGTAGGAACATGAATCAACCAATAGCTATAACTGACATTCACCTTTTGCCCCCTCTTTCTTAGCCTCTTCATACTTCCCAGATTGGAATACAGATATGAAAGCTGGAGCAAAAGCAGCCATTTTGGGTATGAGGTGGAAATTACATTTTGAGAATGACTAAGCAACAGAATAGAAGGAATTAGGGTTCTTTTTGATCATGGAGATGCCATACCAGCCCTGGGATGTTTATATCTGAATTTTCTTTATGTGAGAGAGACATAAACTTCTAATGTTTTCTATCACTCACAATAGAACTCACTCTTTATTCATAGAGTGGCTTCTTATTCAAGCTACCCTTTTTCATGAGCTTATCCCATGAGACCAGCCATGCTAAGTATTATATGTCTCTCATACATTACTAAGCATTTACAATGTATCAGGCAATGGGACAATGCTATAAAAACAGTAAGGAGCAAGACAGAAACGGCCCCTGACTTCAAGGGCTTTAAAGAGAAAGAGAGAAAAGTCTTAAGAACAGCTACACCAAAAAGGTACAATCCATACAGAAAAGCAAAAATAAGAATGGTGGCAGATTTCTTGTAGAAAAAAAAGAAGAAGCTGGAAGAGAGTGGAGAAACAAATTCTTTAGCCAGTAAAAATATGTTTCAAGAATAAAGGGTTTAAATATCTACAAAATGGCAAATATGTCAAATGAATTAGTAGCCAGCACACATGCACTCCCAGAATGTTAAAGAAAGCTTTGAAGGAGAAAGATAATCATACTAGATGGAAACCTGGATGTACACAAAATAAATTGAGATAAGAAACTACATGGGAAATAAAAAAGTTATTTTTATTTTTTAAATCTCTTCAAAATATAAATGATTCTTTAAATGAAAACAACAACAGTATATTGTGGATTTTATAGAGATAAGTAAAATATGTGACAATAGCATAAAGTCCATGTGGGGAGAGATGGAAGAATACTGTTGTATTAATGTTCTTAGGCTGTATGTATGACAGCACAAGATCAATTAAAAGTAGACTGATAATTTCAGGTCATACTATATAAGTGTCAAGCCAACATAAACAGTTTTATTGCTAAGACCATGTATCTAATAAACAAAGAGATAAACCGGAATTGTAAATTATATATTAATCCAAAAGAATGCAGGATCAAGAAAAATGTATAAAAAGAATAGATGGTGCAAATGTAAAACAAATAGCAAGATGGTAAACTTAAACCCTGTCATATCAACAACTACATTCAATGTAAATGGTTAAACTTCTCAACTAAAAACAAATCATATGTTTTTGTCAAGAATTGAGAGCAATACACAAATACATGTTATCTAAGAAATTTGTTTTAAACATGACATAGATTAAAAGTAAAATGATAGAGAAAGAAATACCAGGCTAAGAAGATAAAATTAATAAAAATAAAATTGTGAGACTACCATATTCCATTCACAGTTGTAGAAAAACACATAAATACCCTTCCTACCCCCTTTCAATAAGGTAAAAACTGTACAAAATTCAAATTAACTCCATTGGACCCACCAAAGAAAAGAAATCACAGGGCAGACAAGTAACTTGCAATCTGGAGAAACGTAGGCACCTGGAGAAAGAGACGCGACTCTGGCATTTACTTACCTGGGACAGATGCTCTAGAACACAATATAAACTGGTAAGAAGGTACAGCTACAACATTTTAAAGAATATCTAAAAGTCAATGTGGGCAAATATGGAGGTGTGAAACTCTTGGAAGTGACAGACATAGATGGGGTTGCAAGGTCATACCTTCCTTCACGAACTGTATCAGGCGCTCACAGAGAATGAGGAAAATCTGTAAGAAGCTTTTCTTGTGGAGGGGCAGGAAAAAAAAGTGTTGTGGAAATTTGCAGAGAAGGGTCTTCCCCATGTTTCCTTCAGAAAAGAAGCTTGAATCTGTAGGGGAAAAGTAGCAAAAATTGTTAACCAGAACCCTTAGAACATTGGAAAAATCTCAATGCAGCTGGGAAAAAGAACAAAAAAAAGGAGGAAAACAAAACACAGCAGTGTCCCCAGAGGAAGTTGCAGAAATACTCACTAGGCCCAGCACTACAGATGCAAGAAGGCAAGTGGCACAGGTGCAGCCTACACAGCTGAGAAGCAGGAACACAATTCCAGCCATGACCCAAGTTTAATCAGCCGGTCAGAGAGCCCTCATCCCCACTTGCCACCACAGGCCGAAAGCATTGTGTTGAACACAGGAACAGAATAGAGGGGGAGAACTGCCAGAGAAAGCTGCTCTCCAGGTCACAGAGCGAAAAGGAGACCCAAGGCCAAGAAGGAGCAGATACTGAGGAAACAAACAGAGGAACCAGTCCTCCACAAATAAAGCCCACACCAAAGCCAAGTTATCACCAGAGGAATTTAAAAACTGTGGTCCCATGAGAGTAATCACAGCAACGAGGGACCTAGAATCAAAACCAACTCCTGACTAGATTTTCAGAAGCCCATGCATGATGGGCAGGCCTGGCAGATGAAGGAGTTCAATTTTACAAGCAAAACAAAATATTAATCTTAGTATCAACTGTCCTACCCAATGACACTTCAGACTTCCAGTAAAAAGTTACAAGGCACACAAAAGGACAGGGAAAAACATTCTGAAGAGACAAAGCAATTATTAGAAGCAGATAAGAGACAGATGTCAAAAACAATCAATTTGCCCCAATTGACATTTATAGAACATTCCAATCTACAAAAGTAAAAAATCACTGTGGTTCCATGAAAAGGTATTCACCATCATTAATCATTAGGGAAATGAAAAATAAAGCCATAACAAACTAATATTGTATGCTCTCTTGAATGCTTGAATTAAACTGAGTGATACCACCAGAAATTAATAAGGATGTGGAGCAAACATCACCCTTATGCTTGTATAATCACTTTGGGAAAAGTTCTGGCAATATCTCATGTAACTGAATGTACCCTTATCCAATGGTAATTCCATTACCAGGTATTTAACCCCCCAAATGAAAATATATGTATATGTAAAGAAATATACTCAAATGTTCCAAAGCAGCCTTACTGATAATAGTTAAACATTGGAAACAGTGGAGTCCACTAACAGGTGAATGTATTCATGAACTGATGGATAGCCACACAATACAATACTGCTCACCAGTAAAAAGAGATCATTTGATCTCATTTATTCCAAATTCTGAAACATCTGAGACACAGTATATGGTGCAAACATACCAGAACAACAGTTGCCTCATGTGAGAGGCATGTGGATTGAGCAGAAAGGGAGAGACAAAACTTCTGGGGATGACAGTGATATTCTATATTTTGATTTGGTTTACAAGAGTGTGTGCATTTGTCAAAACTCAGAAAGCATACACTGAAATTTGTGCAATTTGTGTAAATTTGACATCAGTAGGACTGTATGTAAATATTGAATTCTATCTAAGATCTGCACGCTGAAATATTCAGCACTATTGCAATGTCTAATTTATTTTTAAATTTATCAGAAAATAAGATGGGTTGATGGATGGATAGAACTATGGGTAAAGGATATCTGATGAAGCAAGAATAGCAAAAGGTCTATGGTATAATCTAGGGGTATCTATATGAGTGTTCACTATACAATTTTTTCAGCTTTGATATGTGTTTTAAAGTTTCTATAATAAAAACTTGAAAAGAAAAAGAAGTACAGATGAGGCTAACCGCTGTCTCCAGCCACTACAAGCTTTTTGCTGAAATATGGAGAATATAAGTATGAATTTTTTTTAAAAATCTTACAGTTTTCACCATTACATGACAATTGATACTCTAATGACCACAGGGGAGGGGGAAAAACTTGTGCTTGTACCCTTCTAGGTTTTCTGCTAGAGATCGGTAACAAAAGACAGATTACCAAGAGAAAAGCATACAAATTTACTTAATATGTCAAATGGGAGTCTTCATAAGGAAATGAAGACGCAAAGAATCTGTTAAACGTGAGCATTTTAATTCTAGGTTTAATGAAGAGTGGGAAGCCATGGAAAAATATGACAGGACAAAAGTACATGAGCTCAGGATGATAAACTGGGGAAAACTGGGGCCTGTTCGTTCGGATTTCTCTCAACATCCCTCAGTCTTTGGAACTATGGAAGCTCCCTTTCTCTGGGTATGGGTCAGGCACCTCTCACAAGAGGGTCTTTTGACTTACTTCAGAGACATAAACGTCCTATGGCCTACTGAAGGGGAGGTCAGAGAGCACCTCCACCTGCCATTTCTCAAATTCCTTCAGTTCAAATATTCAGTACAACAAGGTGCCATACTATGGACTCGGATGTCCTGAACCCTGTCATGCAGGATAAGACTTGATTGTGACTGAAGTAAGCAGATAATATTTTATTATCTGAGCGAGCAGAAAAGCCATAGTTTTGGCCCGAGATACCACCCAGGGGACAGGGAGGCACTAGCCAAACATAATAGGTTGAAAAGAGCAGTTAGGGTCAAAGAAAGTTACTTTGTAATTACATGCTATTGTATTTTTTCCCTTTCAATGTAACAGTCCCACACAGATTTTCCTGATAAGGTTAAATGCCCAGTTTAGATTAAACGTTATGTAGTTACAGTATCTCCAATCTATTTAGAAGTGTGATTTTTCACCAGTGGAACTAATTATTTTTAGTAGTTAAAGAAACAGACATTGCAGCCAATCTGCCTAGAATTTTATGCTGGCTGTACATTTACTGACTGTGGAACAAAATTGCTTAACCTCACAGAGCAAGTCTCCTCATCAGTAAAACAGAGACAATAATAGTACACATCAAGTAGGGTCTGATTTGTAAAGTGACTGGTACACAGGCAAGGGAAGGCTGAGGGAGGAGGCAGACTACTCCAGATGGGTAGGCGATGCGTTAGTAAACAAGGGAACTTACAGGCTTGTCTTGAGCGGCCACAAGAGTAGTTCTCTGCACCTGCCCACCAGAATCTTAAAAGTTTAGAGGCCTTAACTGACTTCAGTCACAGATACCGTCTACCTAGTCCCAGCAACACGCTGTTCTCTCAAGGCTTGATTAAACGCGGCACCCACTGTGGGAACGGCAAGCAGAATGTACCATTTCAAGGATGCGGGAGGGGGTGGTGAAGAGCCTCTGATTGCCTGGGTCTGTTCTCAGGTCAACCAGAGGTCATGTCCTCTTGATGACCTCCTCCAACAGGGTTATAGTTAAAAGTAAGTGAATTTTTACTAAACCACCCAGAGAAGTGAAATTATAATTTTGAGTATTGTTTGCATGTTTATAAGGGCATTTGATATAATAGCTAAATGACTTTTTTACCTTTATAGTTATTAATTTGCCTCTAATGCCAAAGATATAACCTAATCAAGACAAACTATATAAGTGTCTTTTTAAAAGTGTAAATTGAACAAAAAGAAAAATGACTAATGTTATAAAATAACTTCCTTCAATTATAAAAAGTTTATGTTTTTCTCCAAAGAATTCACAAATCTGTCATGCATAGTTTATCACATCAAATGATTTTGTCCTTCGCTATGGATTTTAATTTGAAGTAAACAGTTTAAAGCACACATACAGGACTGGCATACATTTCCTAATGTTTAAAAGGTTAATTTTACATTTTCTATGTTATGTTATCATTGAACTGATGTGCAGCGTGTATACAAATCTATATGGATTCTCATTCTACATGTGTAACATTGTTATGCTACAGATTGGTAGAAAGAATATACTCCAAATTACATATTTAATTAATTTAGCCAATGATACAGAAATTAAGCAACCTTGTGGTGGCCTCACAGATTGGGAGTTGACACAACACAAGCCAGAGAGGTTCATTTCCTTTACTGTGGTTACAAGCAACTCAAGCTCCTCTCTCTGATCCAACCAGCTCCTTACCCCATTTTCAGTGGTGTGGAGGGTAGTAAGTGTGCTTCTGTCACATATATGCCAGGACACAATTTTCACATATATGAATTCAGTTTATCATTTTATGTTGTTTTATTGTTGCTATTACTTCAGTTATGTTTTCTAAGCACTAATATATTGTTGTGAACTCAAACATTTTAATTTCCATAGTCAGAGAATTCCACAAAAGAGAATTTATTTATAGGTATCACTGTGTGTGGGCTTCCGGGGGCAATAATGTAGGTATATTCTTAATAGACCCACTATAGCTATCCTTTGTTTTTTAAAGTCCATGTTGAGCCACTGTGCTTTTAGGAAATAATAATTTTAGTGTCTGTTTTAACTAATCTAAAGAAATCCAAAGAGGATTTTCACTTTTACAAGAAAAGGCAGAGAGTGAAAATAGCATTCAGTGTTTGTTGTGTAGCAAGCTAGTAGAGAGCCAGCAGACATCACCAGAGTGGCACCGCCAAGCTCCCTTTCCAGAAACTACACTCTGAGCTGCATCTCAGCCTCAAGCCACCATAGTTTTGAACCGTGTTTGTTAGCATCTCTTTTTTTTAATCTCGATTTATTTTGTGTATCTGTTAGCAAGATGTGCCCTAAGGTATCAGAAAAGCCTCAGAAGGGTTGTTTCGGGATCTTGGAACACTAAAAATGTTCTTGATATGAATTAATGGTAAATGCTTCACTTTACACCATTTCAGTTTACAAAAAGTTTTATGGGAACATATTACATTCAGGTAGCAGGGGATTTGTGTATCTTCAAAAAGTAAAATAAACACCTCTTTAATTAGAATGGTATCTTTCATTGCATTTCTAAATGTTAGAAAACATTTTTTGGTATAAGGGTAAGAGGATTCTGTTCTGCCACAGCCATTTAGCAGTTTACTTAATTACCTGAGGTTTAGTTCCCCTTTGTATAAAATAAAAAGTAGTAGCTATTATTTCATAGCCATGTTTTTAATTCAAATTTCACATCTCAATTCAGTGCAGAACACAACAGCAAACAATTTTATGATGGACTTAAATAACTGTGCTCAATATATTTATAAATTTAGACAAATTTGAGCATGGTAATTGACAAGGAATTCAATTAGAATTCAAATAGTTTGAAGACTTTAGAAGGTAGCTGTAATTATGATTTCTATTTCATTTAGGGCAAACAATATTTCAATAAATTGAATCATCTGGTAGAGTTTTAAGAAAAGATAAGATTAGCCCTGAGGAGCAATCTAGATCATTCACATAATTTTCCATCTCAGTAATAAAGAGGCTTCTGTTAAAGAAGTTCAGACAAGAATCAATGGAATTTAGAACTTTCCCATATCACAAATATGTGAGTTTAAATAGCAAGGCCATAAGAAAAATTTAATAGACACATTTGCCTTTATTCTTGTAATAAACATTAAGTCTTCAGATGTTACAGGAATGAAAGTCTAGTCCATTTTCAATGAGAAGTAACAAATAGTCATTTGGCTAAACCTCATACAGACGCTTGGAAGAACTTTCTGGCTGAGATGATGGAAAGATGTGAGACTTGGGTTCCAAATAAGATTGCAGATTCTCATTCCTTAAAAATAAAAATAAGATGTCTACCTTCTTGGGATTACTTTACTGCAGACCTACGATTAAGGCAGGGAGATGAATGAAGTAGGCATTAAAGTTTCATTCCAGGCCTGTAACTCAATGAATTCCTTGAATTCACCATTTTCACCTTGTAACAGATTCAGCAATACAGCAAAATTACCAGGCAACCCAATTTCTTAGGGTTGTAGCAATGTCACAGATAATTAAATAGAAACTGGGGTTTTGTCCTCGTTTCAATAAATTGGCCAGCTGGACCACCAGCATCTCCCTATGCAGTTATAGAGACCTAGCAGTGTGTTAATAAAAGCCTCAGGGAGGTCCCACAAACTACTGGCTATTTTCTACAGAGATATAGCTCTGGGAAATTACAAAATATATACCTAGTATTTCTGTTCCAAAGAAAGGAGAATATAAGAGTATATGGTGTATATATGTATATGTGTATATGTATTAAGTGGCCTAAAACATGTTGAAAATTAATGAGACACTATTGACAAAATGGCTAACTTCCCTCCCCTCCTCCCCATTCAGCATTGCTGAACCAAATAATTTGCCAGCTATTAATACCTAATACTCAAAGGAAAAACACATTTGCAATTTAATTAAAACACAAGCTGGTAGATTCTATTTAGAAATTCTATCATAAAGACTAGATTCTCTGCCCACACCATTTTTTAAACCAACCTTTCTAAAACCTGACATCTCTAAAACACAACTTGCTAATGCTGTTAACACTGAAATTAGTTTAATAGAAATAATGTGATATGTTAAAAATAATAAAAATAAAAAACAATTTAGGTATAATTAAATACAGTTATATAATTAATCATAATATACACAATATCGTTCAACACCTTTGAAGAATTCAGTTAACTTAAAGTTAACTCTGGAGGAAAACAAATTGGGCGGAATGAAATATACATTCTTCTACTTTTTGTTCATGAGCTAGGTAAACTTTTTGTATATATTTTTGCTCATGTACTCAACAATTCAAAACAATACTAATGATTTTTAATAGAATTGCTACAAAAAGGTAAATATCACTATATTTTCTCAACTTATGGAAGCTAATAATAATAATAATAAAATATTATGTTTAATTGTGCTATTTCTTGCTCAGCTTGTTAAAAAGAAAAGAGCTCGAATTATAAGATCCTCTCCAGGGAAGCAATCATTGACTATAAATTTCAATGGCAATTTTCCCACTTATCAGAATAGTTTGGAAATCACACACATCCATTTTTAGGTCTTTTATTTTTCAAATGTAGATATCACAACCATCAAATATTTTAATAAATGTTAAATTGACATGCTACTAACTTTCAAACAGAAGATTTGGAGTATTTCCATCATCCAGATTATCTCTAAATGTGGATCTCCATTTCTTATCTCTCTATATTATAAATATTACTGATGAAAAACCCCAAAATATACATGCTAACAAAGAGCCTTACATAAAATAAACAGTCCCTATGATATTTATAGCACTTTTGTCCGTAAATTTTTTTTAACTAAGAAATTCCTGAATCACAGCATACACTTATAACATAATATAGAATCTTAAGAGAAACAATATTTTACTAACATATAGTCCTCAATATCAACAAACTCTTCTCAATAATCGATTAATTAATAAATGTATATATATATAAAACACATGTACACACACATACACATATAAGAAGATAGGAAAACATAAATATATAGGGAGGTAACTAAAAACTATTAATGCAATGTTAATAATGGCTATTGTGGTGGTATATGTCAGATTCTATTTTCCACCATATATTTTTAATTTTTAAAATTCTCTATAATAAGCATATATTAATTTTATAATCATGTACATAAATATTACTTATTTCATGATTGAATAGAAGAGATTATATAGTTACATAATGAAGACATTAATATGTCTGAGGGAGGTAGGAAAATAAAAGAGTTTCATGACAATTTAATGAAATTGTACAACTGACAGCACTGACAACAAAAGCTTTTTCATAGCTACAATATACTCCTTAAAAATCAAATTTATATTGCTAATTCTTTCTAGTTTCTATGTCTTATAGATTTAGAAACTGAATTTCATACATAAACCTAGCCTTCATTTAATTTCTCAATTAACAGACTCTACAGAAATAGTTTTGAATTTTTGCATGATAAATTTGACATTTTACATTTTGCAAATGTAAGGTGTATAGTGTTATTTTGATATATTTACATATTGTGATATGATTGCCATTGAAACAATATTTACTATACTGAATCATTACAGTATAGTATTATTGTCTACATTCATTATACTGTGCACCAAATTTCTATGGCTTATTTACTACTCATTACAAATTTGTACCCTTAAATACCATCGATATCATCCCCCCAACTCCCACTCCTTAGTAAGAACAGTTTATTCTTTTTTATTAGATTTAACTTTCTTAGACTCCACATGTAATGATATTATACAGCACTTGGCTTTCTCTTATTTATCTCCCTTATCAAACTGTACTCAGGGTCCATCCATGTTGTCACAAATGCCAGGAAATCCTCCTTTCTACTGGATGAATAATACTCTACTGTTTATTTGTACCACATCTTTTTTTATCTGTTCATCTGTTGATGGGCATTTGGGTTTTCCCATATTTTAGTTATTGTGAATTAATGCTGCAATAGTAGGGTTGTGCATTTATCTTGTCAAAATCTTGTTTTCATTTATTTTATGTATATAAGCAGAAGTGGACTTTCTGGATTATATGGTAGATTTGTTTCTAACTTTTTCATGAACCTCCATATTGTTTTGCATAGTGGTTGGACTAATTTACATTCTCACCTACAGTGTGTAACATTTCCTTTTCCACTACATCCTCACTGACACCTGCTGCCTTTTGCCTTCTTGATGACTGTCATTCTAACAGGTGTGAGGTGATATCTCATTCTTATTTTTATTGATGTCTCCCAGATGTTTAGTAACATTGAGCATCATTTCCTGTGTCTGTCAGCCATTTTAATGTCTTCATTGGAAAAATGTCTATTTAGTTCCTCCTGTCCATTTTTAAACTAGATTTTTGTTGTTATTAAGTTGTATTAATTCTTTACATATTTTGGATATTAAGCCCTTATCCGATGTATGGTTTGCAAATTTTTTACCATTCTTCTTTATTTTGCCATTTTATTTTGTTAATTGTTTCTTTTTCTGTGCAGAAGCATTTGAATTTGATGTAGTCCCATTTGTTGATTTTTAATTTTGTTGTTTGTGTTTTTGGTGTCATGTCCAAAAAGTCATTGCCAAGCCCAATATTATGGAGGTTCTTCCCTAGGTTTTCTCCTACTTTTATGATATCAGATCTAATGTTTAAGTCTTTGATCCATTCTGAGTTAATTTTTGTGAGTGGTTTGAGATATGAGTAAAATTTCATTGTTTTGCATATATTTCTCCTGTTTCTCCAGCACTACATGTTGAAGAAACTCCTTGTCCCATTGAATGTTCTTAGATCCCTTGTCAAATATTACTTGAACATACATGCCAGAATTTAATTCTGGGCTCTCTATTCTGTTCCATTGGTTTAGGTGTCTGTTTTTGTAGCAGTACCATACTTCTTACTGATTTGGATGACTTTTATTTCTTTGTTTTGCCTAATTGCTCCAGCTAGGACTTCCAGTACTATATTGAATAAGAGTATGAGAATGGACAATATTTTCTTGTTCCTGATTTCAGAGAAAATCCTTTCAATTTTTCTCCACTGAGTATAATGCTAGTGGTGGGTTTGGCATATATGACCTTTATGATATTCAGGTATGTTCCTTCTATACTCAGTCTGGTAAAGGTTTTTATCATGAAATAATATTATATATTTTTTCAGATGGTTTTTCTGTGTCTTGTTGAGATGATAATGTAGCTTTTATTTTTCATTTTATTTATGTGATGAATTACATTTATTTATTTGTGTATGTTGAAAAATCCTTGCATCTCTTGTTACATCTCTATTTGTCAGGAATACTGGCCTATAGTTTTCTTTTTCATAGTAATTTTACCAGTTATGGTAGCAAGGTAATTCTGGCTTTGAATAATGAACTGGGAAATATTCCCTTTTCCTTGATATTTTGGAAAACTTTGTGGAGAATTAGTATTGATTCTTTTTTAAATGTTTTGTAGAATTCACAAGAGAAGCTATCTGATCCTGGAATTTTCTGTGTTGGGAGATTTTTGATTATGGACTCCATCTTTTGACTCATGATTATTCTGTTCAGATTTTCTATTTCTTCCTCAATCAGTCTTATTAGGTTATGTGGTTCTAGAAATGTATCCGTTTTTTCTAGGCTATGTAATTTGTTGGCATATAATTGTTGACAGTAGTCTCTTATTTTTCTCTATTTCTGTAATGTAATTTCTAATTTATTTATTTATTATTTATTTGGGTCTTGTTTCTTTTCTCAGTCTAGCTAAAGGTTTGTCAATGTTCCTTTGTTTTTAAAGAATCAAAACTTAGTTTCATTGATCCTTTCTATTTGATTTTTATTACTTCCTTCCTATGGCTAACTTTGGGATTACTTGATGCTTTTTCTGTTTCCTTGAGACAAAAGGTTGAGTTATTTGAAATATTCATAGTTTATTAATATATGTGTTGATTGCTGTAAACTTTCTTTTTAGGACTGCTTTTGCTGTATCCCACAAAATTTGAAATGTTGCATTTTCTTTTTAATTTATTTCAAGATTATCTTTCCCTTTAAATTTCTTCTTTGACCCTTTGTTTAGAAGTGCATTATTATTTATTTTCCACATTTTCCTTTTCTTGTTGATGTCTAATTTCATGCCATTGTGGTCATTTATGTAATAACTGTCTAACATCTTATTCTAAAATATAGCTGCAATTTTCTGATTCTGTCTATATATCACCTTATTCAAAGTTTTGTGTGCCTGTCATTTTGTTTCAGAAGAGCTCCTGTCAACATTTTTTGTAAGGTTTAGTAGCATTGAACTCCCTCAGGTTTTTTTTTTTTTTTTTTGGTCTGGGAAAGATTTTGTTTCTCCATATATGAAGGATAATTTTGTGGATAGAATATTGATGGCTGGAAATTTTTATCTTTCAGTACTTTGAATACATTATTCTACTCTCTTCTGACCTATACATTTTCAGCTGAGAAATCTGTTGATAGACTAATGGAGCTTCCTTTGTAGGTTACTTTATTTCCCTTTCTGCCTTTAAGGCTCTTTCTTTATCATTGGCTTTTGACAGCTTCATTACAAGGTGTCCTGGAGAGAGTCTTTTTGCATTGAGAAAGTAAGGTGATCTATTAGTTTTGTAGACTTGAATGTCTAGTTTTTTCCCCAGGTTTGGGAAGTTTTCAGCTGTTGTTTCTTTAAATAACCTTTCTGCCTGATCTCCTTCTCATCTCTTTCTGGTATTCCTATCATTCTTATGCTGGCTTTTCTAATGGAGTCTAATAGTTTTCACAGAGTTTCTTCACTTTTTAAAAATCATAGTTCTTGGGTGAATGTAGTAACCACATTGTTTTTTTCATGTGAAACCTTCATAAGAGTGTATATAAATAATACCTGAATAAAAAAAAAAAACCTTAGTTCTCTCTCCTCTTCCACCCAAATCATTTCTAGATTCTTGTCTTCTAGATTGCTTATTCTCTCTTCCACCTGATCTACTCTATTTCCAGCACTTCTAATGTATATTTTTTTCTTATTTATTGAGTTCAACTCCAGATTTTCTATTTGGTTCTTTTTTTAGAATTTCCATCTCTTTAGTAAACAACTCCTTCTGTTCATTAGATTTTATTCCTGAGTTCATTGAATTGCCTTCTCAGTTCTACTGTACCTTGGTGAATTTCTTCATACCAACTCTTTTATTTAATTTTCTATCAATTAAATCCCAATCTTCCATGACTGAGTTTGGTTTCTGGAGAATTGTCAACTCCTGTGATACCATATTACTGTGACTTTGCATGGTGTTTGATCAGATGTGCCTCTGCCCATGCAATTGTAGTAGCCAATACCTTTCTCATTTAGGTAAAGTTTTGTTTTGATTTTAACAATTCAATGTTAGGAATTAGGGGCCATTCTTTTGATTTCCAGCAGGTGGCACTATAGCATAAATTTCTGGTCTCTCCTACCTGAGCTGCCTCATGGCTGTACTTGGGAGTAAACACTTCCCACCTCTCACTCTCTCAGCCAGAGGGGTGGCAAACATTGCCACCAACACCAGGGGTGCTGAGGTTGCTGGGTTTCTGGGTCACGCATGCTGCTGTAGGTGGGGTTGAGGGTTCAGGGAGGTGTGGGGTAGAGAGGTGCTGGGACCACATTGCTACTACCCCTCCTGGAAATGAAGGGCCTGGGCCACTACCACTGATCCCCCACTCTGCCATTTCCACAAGGTCCAATCTACCCACCTTCATATGTGCAGATGTGCAGATATCCAGCATCCTGGGGTGCTGTGCAAAGGAAACTGTTGGTTTATTGATGCCCTATTGGTTGTAAATTAAAGGGAAGAGATGAAGGAAATGACTCACACTGCCAGATGTTGGCACCACTCTATAGTGATTTTTTACTTGATAATAATTTGGACAATTTCCCATTCACTCCTTCAGTAATATGCTTATTTTGACTTAACTTCCTATCATATTGCCTAAATAACAGTGACTGGATCTTTACTGCTATCCTTGATATTAGTCCCTCTGCTCAGTATCCCATCCCCTCCCAACCATCTCACATTGAGTTAATTTCTAAAGCAGCCATATATTTATTTAAAAAGGTAATTGGACACTGTTATTCATTCAGTGAACTCCAAAAAGATTTATATGGCCCTTAAAACACATTTGAACAAAACATTAGATAAACTTCCAGCTTCTTTCAAGAACAAGCTCTCTTCCACTTACGCATTTCCACTTGTAATACACCATGTGCTTCTGTCATTAATTCCTTTTTTTTTTTAATTCCCACTGCTTGTCTGCCCCTGCTCATGCTCATCTTCTACCAATATTTCTTCCATAATGCTTCTACTTCTTCTAAGTTCCTGCTTGAATTATATCTCACCTGAAAGGATTTAATACCACCACTCCTTTCCCATTCTGATAGAAGTAATAGCTCTTTAAGCTGCATTCCACCATCTTTTATAAAAGCTCCATTATAAAATTTAGTACATCTTCTCAGTTTTTAGAAATTGACATTTCTTCACTATGATTTAGATTTCTTAATGATGAAAATTAAATCTTGTTTTTCTTTGTATCTTCAACATCTAGTATATAAAAGAAGGATTGAAATAATATTCTGGTATGTAGAGATCCCAAATACTTCATTTATTCTGTTCATATCTAAGATGGAAACTATCATATTCATCATATACTTTGCATCTTATATTTTGTAATACAGTTCTTACAATGCATTCTTTTTCTGTAATTCCACATTGCAAGTGCATGTGACTTTAAAAAACACTGATTTCTCCCTGTAATATATTTTTTTCTTACCCAATATAAACTAACCTCCCATTAGAAGGATCATTTCTAAATATCCTTGAATAAATTTCTGCCTAAAGAGGATAAAATTAGAATGCAGTTCACTTGGTATTTTTTCTAATTTGCAACTTTTAAAAGAGAGGCAGAGATACAATTTTAAATATTTCTCCTGCACATAATACATATTTTTCAGTCCCTTTTTTCTGAAAACTAATATCTCCATCCTCCTCTAATAGACAATGAAACAAAGGAAAAAGTACAAAGTACTTGAATTTTATAAGTGAGAAATATTGCTTCAGTGGATTTTGGGAGTGCTTTTATAAATGCCTACTTTTATTTGGGGAATAATTTTGAAAGATAAAGAGTTAAGCACAATCATGTAGAGATGCTTGGGTTGTATGTTTAGAAAAACTGAACTTACATATTTTCTGAAAATGACATTTTATCAAACTTGAACTCATTTCATTTCCTCTTTTCAATATGTTACTAAGATAAAAGCTTATGTTCTTCTCTTTAAAAGTGAAAAAAAATTATTTTTACTGTGAATAACTGAAAGAAACAGCAGATAACAGAAATTAAATTTCCAATGTAGAAATCATCTGTTGAAACATCTGTTTGAATTTTCTCTTTTTTTAAATTAAACATAAAAATGGAAATTAATAAAAAATTGCCACAGAAAATGCTGATGTGTCTTTTCATGATCTTTATTTCCATAGCATCACAAGAAAAAAATGCATCCAACCTGTTATGAAGTTACAAGGAAAGACTGGTTAAGAGGATTTAGAAATAACCACAAAGAAGTTGGGCAGTAGTGTCAACAAATGTCAAGCGATATGTTGAAAGAAAAATACGGGATTTTGGGGGAGTCAGTGAAAAGTGTTTATTCTTTATAACAAAGCACCATCTATTAGACTGAAATAATTTATTTTTCTTTGCATAAAATTACTTTAAAATTTCAAATAGAAACATTGATATTTAAGTAACTTGTTTCCCATGACAGCATCTTGAAGTCAAACAAGGTAAAGGAAAAAAAAAATGTTATTCCCTAACTTACCTACACTAACTAACATCACCAGAAATTTTGTTCCTATTGATTTTCCCTTTGGCTCAAAGTTTGGCAGGAGAAATTCCCAGGAGCCTCAAAACCTGCCATGTTTTTGTTTATTATTTTGTGACTTCCTGGGTATTAAGTATATGGAAGGATATCCAATGCACACATGACTCTCAACGTGTGCTTGCAGGCTGGTACCACACTGATCTCCCAGAGTTTGCTAATGAAGGGAAGTACCTCTTCCTTAGCTTGTCTACCTGGTGGGATAACCCCAGGTTCCAGCGCCAAAACAAATGGGGGGAAAACCCCTGTCCTCAAGATTCTTATAATATGTTATATAATGCAATCATCAAAGCAACAAGAATGAAACCAAACACTTATTGAACCATTAGAGTAAATACCCTAAGTTTTAGGTCTCAGAGCAGCTTGGACTGTTTTCTCAAAAACCCCAAGGATATAAAGGTTACTGTATTTATTCTTGATTACATTCCATTTTTCCTCAAAAGCAGGTACCTGTCCTAGGGGAACAAGGCTTGACACTTGAGTGTCATAGTATTAGGCTGAGGGAACAGATAAGTGCTAGAAGACAGACAGTGAAGTGAGAAGGTGGGTGTTCAAAGAATGGAAAATACTTCGGTAGTACTGAAGCTTAGTGTGAGAAAGAAAAAAGATGATGGAAGAAACTAGAGTTAATCAGGAAACAAATCATGAAGAATCTTGTAAGCCTTTTGAGACCTGAGGTTCAGGTACCACTAAAGTCTTAAGTATAAAATATAGGCTCAGATTTAAGTTGTAGAGAGACAATTTTGGTTGCAGTTTGGAAAATGACATGAATGGGAGAAAGATTGATGGAGAGAGATCAATTATCAGGTCGCTTCACTTATCTGGGTGACAGTTAATGCTGCCCTGATCTGCAGCAGTTTTTCTGCCTCAGCACTGTTGATATTTTGAACTGGATAATTCTCTGTTGTGGGGGCTGTCCTTTGCGTTATAGGATGTTTACAGCATGCAGGGCTCTACTCACTAGATGCTAGTATCACTCCCACTCCCAGTTTTCATAACCAAGTATGTCTCCAGTCTTTGCCAAATGTCCACTGGGGGCAGACACGTCCCTTCCCGCCCACGGTCCTCCCTTTTAAAAACATTGATCTACGATAGGGGCAAAAGGAATGGATAAAGAAGGGGGGTAGTAATATTTAAAAGACACATCAACAGTAAAATGATAATCTATTAAATATAGAGTTTGCAGAAAAGGGATATGATACTGGAAGTGGAACGAGAAAATGTATTTCACTTTATATTGGGAATAATAGAGGTTTTTAAATAGTAAGGTGATGAAATCAAATTTACATACTTGAAAAGTAAGTAGTGGGGATACATATATACAAACACACATACGTGAATTAGGACCTTACACAGAATGTCAGTGTGAAATGAAGAAGGGCTTAGCTCAATACATGACAGTAGAAATAGAAGGAAACCCACTGGGAAATATTTTGGTGACCTACTGGAGGAATGAATTATCAAGAGGCACTTCAATCTTTCTAGTTTGGACAGCAAGATATATTATGTCAACATTAACTGTTTGAGAAAACATAAAAGACGCACCAGGTTTGGAGAGTTAGGGGTCAGAAAATACATTAATCAGCTACCTATTACTAACAGTGTTCAGAAACAATATAATTAGTTCCTTTTTTGGGAGGGTGTGTATGATTTTATCAACATAATATAGAAAGTCAAAGGAAAAAGTATACAGGAATATTTTTATAGAGAAAATGTACTTCATTTTTGATATTATGGTACAATGCATTTTTTTCCAGTTAGGTTAAGTGAATATAAACACCAAGAAAGATACCTGGACAACTGAAGAGTAAGAAATCTTCAGTTAGAGCCAGTCAAAGCATTTACTCTTGAGAGGATATCAGGAGCACCTGTCTTCCTGATCTCACAATGGATATTTCTACGATAATAAAATATTGCGCTATCAATCTTACTAGGCATTTGAGTTTCACTTTTCTTACTTGTAACGGTAAATGCAAAATATTGTTTGTCAAAATCTATACTTTTTGCATGTCAATTCACAATTTTCCTTGGAAGCATAAAAAAAGAAAATTAAAAAAAGATGACAGACATATCTGGGATATATTGCAGGTTCAATTTCAGAACACTGCCATAAAACAAATAACAGAATAAAGCTAGTCAAATGAATTTTTTGTTTCCCAAGGCATATAAAAGTTAGGTTTATACTATAGTCAATTAATGTGTTTAGACATAATATTATGTCTAAAAAATGTACATACCTTAATTAAAAATATATTGTGCAATAACATGTCTAAAATATGTACATACTTAAATTAAAAATGTATTTCTAAAAATGTTTAGCATCATTTGAACTTTCAGTGAGTCACAAGCTTTTGGCAGGTGGAGGGTCTTGCCTCAATATTGATGGCTGCTGACTGATCAGGGTGGTGATTGCTCGAGGCTGAGGTAGATACAATTTCTTAAAACAAGACAGCAATGAAGTTTGCCACATCAATTGACTGTTCCTTTCACAAATTACTTCTCTGTATCATGTTATCATGTTTGATAGCATTTTACCCATAGAAGAACTTCTTTCATAATTGGAGTCAATCCTCTCAAGCCCTGCCACCACTTTACCAACTAAGTTTGTGTAATATTTCAAATCGTTTGTTGTCATTTTAACAATATTCACAGCCTCTTCACCAGAAGTAGTTTCTATCTCAAGAAACTACTTTGCTCCTGCGTGAGAAGCAATTCCTCATCTGTTCAAGTTTTATTATGAGATGCAGCAATTCAGTTCCATCTTCAGGTGCCTCTTCTAGTTCTTTAGCTATTTCCACTGCATCTAAAGACTTGAACCCCTCAAAGTAATCCATGGGGGCTGGAATCAACTTCTTGCAAACTATTGTGAATGTTGATATACTGATCTTTCCTATGCATGTATCACAAATATTCTTAATGGCATCTAGAATGGTGAATCCTTTCCAATTTATTTTGCCCAGGTCCATCAAAGGAAACATTATCCATGGTAGCTATAGCCTTAAGAAATGTTTTTCTTAAATAATAAGACTTGAAAGTCAAAATTACTCATAGATTCATGGACTGCAGAATGGATATGGTGATTGTAGGCATGAAAACACTGTGAGTCTTGTGATGCACCTCCGTGGGAGCTCTGGGTGACAGGGTGCATTGTCATCATCATTCATGTCTTCTTTGGACTACAGCACTTTTCCTTCAAGAACTTTTTCTTTGCATTCATAACCTGCCTAATGTTTGGCACCTTTCCTTGATTTTCCTTGTATTCCACATGTCTTCCTCATCAAGTTAATCATTTCTAACTTTTGACTTAAAGTCAGAGAAATCAACTCTTCCTTTAAGTTGAACAGTTAGAGGCCAGTGTAGTGTAATTAGTTGACCTAACCATAATACTGTGTCTCAGGAAATAGAGATGCTTGAGGAGAGGATGGGAGACAGGTGAAAGGCTTGTCAGTGGAGCAGTCAAAACACACACAATTATCAATTAAGTTCACCACCTTTTACTGGTGCTGTTCCTGGTGCCCCAATAAACATTCCTGTAACATTCCTGGTGTTAGAGTAGTAACATCAAAGATCACCATAACTAATATAAAGGGAAAGGGACTGGGGAGGATGGGTGGGAAGGGAGGGACAAGGGTGGGGAAAAAGAAAGGGGGCCTTACGATTAGCATGTATAGTGCGTGGGGGGTGGCACGGGGAGGGCTGTGCAACACAGAGAATACAAGTAGTGATTTTACAGCATCTTACTACGCTGATGGACAGTGACTGTGAAGGGGTATGTCGGGGGGACTTGGTGAAGCGGGGAGCCTAGTAATCAAAATGCTCTTCATGTAATTGTAGATTAATGATACCAAAAAAAAAAAAAAGTTTGAAATATTGTGTGAAAATCAAACTGTGACATAGAGACACAAAGTAAGCAAATGCTGTAGGAAAAATGGAGCTGGTAGTCTCTTAAGATACAGTTGCCACAAACCTTCAATTTGCAAAAAATAATATTTATGAGTCACAGTAAAATGAAGCACAGTAAAACTAGATATGCCTGTGTTATTATTAGGCTGTCAAGAATGAAATAGCAGCTTTTATGGAGCATATGAAAATTTGAAGTTTTTACCTTTTATTTTTAAAAAAGTAATTTTGGCAAAGATTAACTTTGAAAAAGATACCTTTATATTCATCTGAAATTTTCAATTATTTGACTGAAAGAGGAAACTTGAAAATACAGGTTTCATTATTTAATCTGTTGGGAATAAAATTTTAGCTTAAATTTTGGTAGTATTAGATTCTCTACTTTTGTGTTACTTTATTCTATTTTCACACTTCCAACAGAATGTTTTTGGAATAGATTTTTCATTCTATTTTATGTTTAAGAAATAAAGAAGTATTCAATATATAATAGTCAAGAAATGATTATCCTATGTTAATTGTGGTTACCATTTGGTATACGGCTTTCATATCTATGCTGATATATAAATATTTTCAAAACTGTGACCAATATGTGTTGATGACTTCATTATTTTCATATACTTATTGGCCAATTTCCAGTAAAGAGATTGAAATCATAATTTTGAATCAGAATTTTTTATTCCGTTTAAAGGATATGCCAAAATTTATTTAACGCATCTCTTTTTAAGAGTGACATAAAGTTGTATCCAATATTCAGATACTATAGACAATGCAATATGACTGTCTTGATATATAAATATATTATTTGTTCAAATCTTTCCTTTGTTCAAATATTTCTTTATTGTGTATTTCTGTGAGGAAATTCCTGGGTTAAAAGGCATTCTTACTATGAGATTTTTTTTGAATTTGGGGAGTGTGTCGATTTGCTCTTAAACTGATTGTGCCCTACATCTTTTGCCCACACAAACCAGTTTCAATCTCTCCATTTATTGAAACAATGTGGACACTGTCCCAAATCCATTAAGAATAAGGATGTATACAATGTCCCACAGTCAGAAAGCAAAATGAAACAAAAGATTTTGCCCTGAGAGATAATCTATAAATAATTGGGTCACTTTGTTTAGTTCTAGTCTCCAAACTGAATAAAATCCCAGGTATTTCCATAATTTACTAGTTTCCTAATGAAAAAACTCTACCCTTGTTTTTTTTCACAGTTCTTATCTGAAAATAAGACCTTATTCTTATGGATATGGTTATGACAATGTGAGAAAATTGGCATAATTTCACCATAAACAGGCTGAATAAACTCAGTATATTTGATAAGTCTGGTGTGTTTTTTTAAAAAAATCAGTATCTGCTTTTGTTTACTTAATATGATGAGTGCTTTTAAAACCTTAACTTCTTTTCCAGTTCTTTGAAAGCAAACTTCTATTATCTTATAAGTGTTTTGGCCTTTGTATCTTTCATTCATAGATGATTGCCCCTCTCATAGGTTAACAAAATAATTTTTCAATTTTAAAGCAGCTTGTATATTTAATTGCAAGGTATTTCAACATCCTTTTATAGAACAATGCTCCATTTTTATTTCTTCTTTTGCAAATATTTTTACATGTATCTGTGCCTGTTTCTATTAAGTGTTTTTCTTTGAGTTGTTAATATAGGTTCCTTATACATTAAATATTGCTGTTTGTCACATAAGACTATGTTTCATACCTTTGAAAGTAATTTTAACCCCAAAATTTAAAATATATTTATTTTTTAATACATTTCTAATTTTATTTTTAACATTTAAATCATTAACTCATTTGATTTTCAGCCTGAGAAGAACTGGTTCAAATACAAGGCTTGTCCATTTCTAGTTCAAAATTTGGACAATTGAGTGATCTTGGAGTCTAACATTCTAACTTTTAAAAAGAGGTTGACAGTATCCAGCTCATTAGATATTTGTGGAAATTAAATTAGATAATGCATGTGAATAGTTTAACAGGATTCCAGCTCATAGCAAGTAATAAATGAGGAAGAGGAGGATTTATGGATTTCTACATAAGACTGTGTATATTATGTGTATATTCATCATGTATAGATCAAAACATTTATAATTTACCAAAGACTTATTTAAATTTAGAAATGTGTTCTTTGGATAATCAAGAGATACTTTATGTCAAAACACATGTGAATCTAGGCTTGAAAGTAATGCCGTTAAAATGTTTTCCGTTCCGAACAGCAAAGTAAGTGCTGCTTGTTAATACTGGAGAGAGAACCTTCTTGTACATGGAAGCTACTTTGGACTTTGTAGTTTTGTCTCTCCCCCACCCTTTTCAATGGAATGATGGGATAAGTAATGAATGGTCAAAAGTGATGGCAGATCAACAAGCAAAGATAAACACAAAAATGATACAAGACAGAGTGTTCCTGTTCAATATCCTTCAAGGAGCTTCAGATATACATTACTTCGAGGCATCCAGGCATCTGAGCTATCAGCAGGAATATCTAAATTGCTTTCTCACAGGTTCTACAAAACACTCTCTTTACTTTATCTACTCATTTTAGATGGCACCTCATTGAATTTCTCCTAGCCAATTTATTTTCTGCAAAGTTCACATTTCTCTTACAACAGAGAAATTTCTTTAGCTCTACTCTTTTAACTTTAGCTTAATAGCATGGGATCTTACGTTAAGTTTCATGGTCAACAGAACAGCACAAATTTAACATTTACTTGATCCATTTTACTAAATAGTAGAAGGAGAAAGTGCTATGCCAAGGGCAAGGTGAGTATTTATTTTCTCTATGGTTTATACATTTACTTGAATGCATCCCCAAAGAAAACTAATGTATTGATCAAATCTAATTAGCTCAGTTTACATAAAACTGTAACATGAGATACTGGTATACTTAAGAAAAATAGAAGGCTTAAGCAAAAATAAGTCATGGTAATTAAGAATTCAGGCTCATGTGGCACACCAAATAATAAGAAGTTTAAGAGTAACATGAGACAAAGATTCTGATATTAAGAAAATTATTTTAGTTAGAAAAAATTTTAAATTTTAGTTATGTTTAAGAAATTGCTGTTATATAAGTATACACATTTATTTTTAAACAAACAAATAGAAAACAACAAGTAAAAAAATCACCAATAATGCCAACACCCAAATTAAAAAAGTAAGAATAATATTCTGGTGAATCTTCTTACATACTCTCCCTACACACAAACACATAGGGTTCATTCCACTCATTTAATTTCATAATCTTTTTTCATTTAACATTTAGTTTTCAAGGTGTTTTCTTGTAATTTCTTCCTCAACAAATATTTAGGAAGCAAATTATCATCTGCCACAACTCTATGCTATCTTTTTAAAAAATTTTTATTAAGGTAAGATTGATATACACTCTTATGAAGGTTTCACATGAAAAAACAATATAGTTACTACATTTACTCATATTACCAAGTCCCCACCCATATCCCAATGTAGTCACTGTCCATCAGATCAGTAAGTTGCCAGAGATCCATTATGTGCATTTTCTCTGCTACACAGTTCTCCCCGTGATCCCCTACACCATGTGGACTAAATATAATACCCCTCAGTCCCCTTCTCCCTCCCTGCCCACCCACCCTACCACACCCCTCCCCTTTGAAACCACTAGTACATTCTTGGAGTCTCTGCTGCCATTTTGTTCCCTCAGTTTTGCATCATTGTTATTCTCCAGAAATAAGGAAAATCATTTGGCATTTGTCTTTCTCCACCTGGCTTATTTCACTGAGCAAAATGTCCTCCAGCTCCATTCATGTTGTTGCAAATGGTAGGATTTGTTTCTTTCTTATGGCTGAATAGTATTCCATTGTGTATATGTACCACTTCTTCTTTATCCATTCTTCTACAGATGGACACTTAGGTTGCTTCCATATCTTGTCTATCGTAAAAAGTGCTGTGATAAACATAGGGGTGCATAGGTCTTTTTGAATCTGAGAAGTTGTATTCTTTGGGTATATTCCAAGGAGTGGGATTCCGGCGTCAAATGGTATTCTATGTTTAGTTTTTTGAGAAACCTCCATATTGCTTTCCACAATGGTTGAACTAGCTTACATTCCTACCAGCAGTGTAGGAGGGTTCCCCTTTCTCTGCATCCTCACCAGCATTTGTTGTTCTTAGTCTTTTTGATGCTGGCCATCCTTACTGGTGTGAGGTGATATCTCATTGTGCTTTTAATTTGCATTTCCCTAATGATTAGTGATGTGGAGCATCTTTTCATGTGTCTGTTGGCCATCTGAATTTCTTCTTTGGAGAACTGTCTCTTCATATCCTCTGCCCATTTGTTAATTGGGTTATTTGCTCTTTGGGTGTTGAGGTGTATAAGTTCTTTATATATTTTGGATGTTAATTCCTTGTTGTGTATGTCATTTACAAATATATTCTCCCATACTGTAGGATACCTTTTCATTTTGTTGATAATGTGCTTTGCCATAGAAAACCTTTTTAGTTTGAAGTAGTTCCATGAGTTCATTTTTGCTTTTATTTCCCTTTCTCAAGGAGATGGATTCAGGAAGATGTTGCTCATGCTTACATTCAGGAGATGTTTGCCTATGTTGTCTTCTAAGAGTTTTATGGTTTCATAACTTACATTCAAGTCGTTAATCCATTTCGAGTTTACTTTTGTGTATGGGGTTAAACAATAATCCAGTTTCATTGTCTTGCATGTAGCTGTCCAGTTTTGCCAACACCAGCTGTTGAAGAGGCTGTCATTTCCCCATTGTATGTCCATGGATCCTTTATCATATATTAATTGACCATTTATGGTTGGGTTTATATCAGGGCTCTCTAGTCTGTTCCATTGGTCTATGGGTCTGTTCTTGTGCCAGTGCCAAATTATCTTGATTACTGTGGCTTTGTAGTAGAGCTTGAAGTTGGAGAGCATAATTCCCTCTGCTTTATTCTTCCTTCTCAGGATTGCTTTGGCTATTCAAGGTCTTTTGTGGTTCCATATGAATTTCAGGACGATTTTCTCTAGTTCGTTCAAGAATGCTGTTGTTATTTTGATAGGAATTGCATTGAATCTATAGATTGCTTTAGGTAAGATGGCCATTTTGACAATATTAATTCTTCCTATCCATGAGCATTGGATGTGTTTCCATTTATTGGTATTTTCTTTAATTTCTCTCATGAGTGTCTTGTAGTTTTCAGAGTATAGGTCTTTCACTTCTTGGTTAGGTTTATTCCTTTTTTTGCAACTGTGAATGGAATTGTTTTCCTGATTTCTCTCTCTGCTAGTTCATTGTTAGTGTATAGGAACACAACAGATTTCTGTGTATTAATTTTGTAGCCTGCAGCTTTGCTGAATTCAGATATTAGATGTATAGTTTTGCAGTGGATTCTTCAGGGTTTTTTACATACAATATCATGTCACCTGCAAACAGGGACAGCTTAACGTCTTCCTTGCCTATCTGGATGCCTTTTATTTCTTTGTGTTGTCTGATTGCCGAGACTGGGACCTCCCGTACTATGTTGAATATAGTGGGGGGAGTGGGCATCCTTGTCTTGTTCCCGATCTTAAAGAAAAAGCTTTCAGCTTATCGCTGTTAAGTATAATGTTGGCTGTGGGTTTGTCATATATGGCCTTTATTATGTTGAAGTACTTGCCCTCCATACCCATTTCGTTGAGAGTTTTTATCATGAAAGGATGTTGTATTTTGTCAAATGCTTTTTCAGCATCTATGGAGATGAATTTGTGGTTTTTGTTCTTCTTTTTGTAGATGTGGTGGATGATGTTGATGTATTTTCAAATGTTGTACCATCCTTGCATCCCTGGCATAAATCCTACTTGATCATGATGGATGATATTTTTCACGTATTTTTGAATTCAGTTCTAATATTTTGTTGAGTATTTTTGCATCTGTGTTCATCAGGGATATTGGTCTGTAATTTTCTTTTTTTGTGTGATGTCTTTGCCTGGTTTGGGTATTAGAGTAATGCTGGCTTCATAGAATGAGTTTGGAAGTTATTCCCTCCTCTTCTATTTTTTGGAAAATTTTAAGGAGAATGTGTATTAGGTCTTCACTAAATGTTTGATAAAAAATTCAGCAGTGAAGCCATCTGGTCCAGGGGTTTTGTTCTTAGGTAGTTTTTTTGATTACCAGTCAATTTCATTGCTGGTAATTGGTGTGTTCAGATTTTCTTTTTCTTCCTTGGTCAGCCTTGGAAGGTTGTATTTTTCTAGAAAGTTTTCCATTTGTCCTGGTTATCCAGTTTGTTAGCATATAATTTTTCATAGTGTTCTCTAATAATTCTTTGTATTTCTGTGGTGTCCGTAGTGATTTATCCTTTCTCATTTCTGATTCTGTTTATGTGTATAGACTCTCTTCTTTTCTTGATAAGTCTGGCTAGGGGTTTATCTATTTTGTTTATTTTCTTAAATAAACAGCTCTTACTTTCATTGATTCTTTCTATTGTTTTATTCTTCTCGATTTTATTTATTTCTGCTCTAATTTTTATTATGTCCCTCCTTCTACTGACTTTAGGCCTCATTTGTTCTTCTTTTTCTAGTTGCATTAATTGTGTGTTTAGACTGCTCATATGGGATCATTCTTCTTTCCTGTGGTAGGCTATTATTGCAATATACTTTCCTCCTAGCAGAGCCTTGGCTGCGACCCACAGAGTTTGAGATATTGAATTATTATTGTCATTTTTCTCCACATATTGCTTGATCTCTGTTTTAATTTTGTCATTGATCCATTGGCTATTTAGGAGCATGTTGTGAATCCTCGATGTGTTTGTGGGATTTTTCATTTTCTTTGTGTAATTTATTTCTAGTTTCATACCTTTATGATCTGAGAAACTGGTTGATACAATTTCTATCTTTTTTAATTTACTGAGACTCTTTTTTGGCCTAGTATATCATCTATTCTTGAAAATGTTCCATGTGCACTTGAGAAGAAAATGTATTCTGTTGCTTTTGAGTATAGAGTTCTGTAGATGTCTGTTAGGTCCATCTGTTCTAATGTGTTGTTCAGTGCCTCTGTCTCCTCACTTATCTTCTGTCTGGTTGATCTGTCCTTCAGAGTGAGTGGAGTGTTGAAGTCTCCTAGAATGAATGCATTGCATTTTATTTTCCCTTTTAATTCTGTTAGTATTTGTTTCACATATGACGGTGCTCCTGTGTTGGGAGCATAGATATTTCTAATGGTTATATCTTCTTGTTGGACTGACCCCTTTATCATTATGTAATCTCCTTCTTTGTCTCTTGTTACTTTCTGTGGTTTGAAGTCTATTTTGTCTGATACAAGTACTGCAACTCCTGCTTTTTCTCTCTATTAGTTTCATGAAATATCTTTTTCCATCCCTTCACTTTTAGTCTTGTATGTCTTTGGGTTTAAAGTGAGTCTCTTATAGGCAGCATATAGATGGGTCTTGTTTTATAATCCATTCAGTGACTCTATGTCTTTTGACTGGTACATTCAGTCCATTTACATTTAGGGAGATTATCAATAGGTATGTACTTACTGCCATTGCAGGCTTTAGATTTGTGGTTACCAAAGGTTCAAGCTTAATTTCCTTACCATCTAAGAGTCTAACTTAAATCACTTAATATGTTGTTACAAACACAATCTAAAGTCCTTTTCGTTTTCTGTTCCTTTTTCTTCCTCCTCCATTCTTTATATATTAGTTATCATATTCTGTATTCTTTGTCTATCCCTTGTTTGACTTTGGGGATAGTTAGTTTAATTTTGCATTTGCTTAGTAATTAGCTGTTCTACTTTCTTTACTGTGGTTTTATTATCTCTGGTGACAGCTATTAAACCTTAGGAACACTTCCATCTAGAGCAGTCTCTCCAAAATAGACTGTAGAGATGTTTTGTGGGAGGTAAATTCTCTCAGCTTTTGCTTCTCTGGAAATTGTTTAATCCATCCTTCAAATTTAAATGATAATCTTGCCCGATAAAGTAGTCTTGGTTCCAGGCCCTTTTGCTTCATTGCATTAAATACATCATGCCACTCCCTTCTGGCCTGTAAGATTTCTGCTGAGAAGTCTGATGTTAGCCTGATGGGCTTTCCTTTATATGTGATCTTATTTCTCTCTCTGGCTACTTTTAATAGTCTGTCCTCATCCTTGATCTTTGCCAGTTTTATCACTATGTGTCTTGGTGTTGTCTTCCTTGGGTCCCTTGTGTTGGCAGATCTGTGGTCCCCATGGCCTGAGAGACTATGTCCTTCCCCAGATTGGGGAAGTTTTCAGCAATTACTTCCTCAAAGACACTTTCTATCCCTTTCTCTCTCTTCTTCTTCTTCTGGTATCCCTATAATGTGAATATTGTTCCATTTGGATTGGTCACACAGTTCTCTCAATATTCTTTCATTCTTATTGACCCTTTTTTCTCTCTGTGCCTCAGCTTCTTTGTATTCATCTTCTCTAGTTTCTATTTCATTTATTGTTTCCTCCACCATATCCAACCTACTTTTAATACCCTCCATTGTGCTCTTCGATGATTCGATCTCTGACCTGAACTCATTACTGAGTTCTTGGATATTATTCTGTACCTCCATTAGCATGTTGATGAGTTTTATTTTGAACTCCCTTTCAGGAAGAGTCATAAGGTCCATATCATTTAAATCTTTCTCCGTAGTTATATTGATTTTACTCTCCACCAGGTTCCTTTGGCATTTCATATTTGTATATGGTGCCCTCTAGTGTCCAGAATCTCTACTCTGGAGCTGCTCAGCCCCTGAAGTAATATCGGAGTTGTCAGGGGAGTGGTATTGGTGCCTGGGGGGAGGAAAGAGCTGTTTCCCAATTCCCAGCTGCCATGCCTGTCTCCACTGCCTGAACCAGTGGGCTGAGCACCCAGGTATAAGCTTTTGTCCCAGAGCAGCCGGATATAGATCACTGCTTTCCACAAGCAGCTGTATCTCAGTCACTCCCGGAATTCTGCCTATATTAGCTTTCCAACTCTGTAATCACATGAGTATCATGAAAGCACCATGAAATGTAGGTTTGTGCTCCCAGAGCAGATCTCTGGAGCTAGGTATTCAGCAATCCCAGGCTTTTACTCCCTTCCTGGTCCATTTCTCTTCCTCCCGCTGGTGAGCTGGGGTGGCGGAAGGGCTTGGGTCCCACCGGGCCACAGCTTTGTTAGATTACCCTGTTCCGTGAGGTCTGATCTTTTCTGCAGTTGTATGCAGTCTGGCGCCATCCTCTTTCCTGTTGCTCTGTCAGGATTAGCTGCACCAACTATATTTTCTAATTGTATATGGGTTTAGGTGGAAGCCTCTGTCTCTCCTCTCACACTGCCATCTTTAATCTCAACTCTATGCTATTTATAAACAAAAATTTATAGAACAGTAATTGCTGCTCCCTTATGGAATTTATGTTTTAATTAAGAAAACAATGAACTAGGAACAGCAGAACAAATAACTAAAATGTATCTTTGTGTGTATATATATGGATGTAATTATAAATAATGAAACATGAATAAAAAATTATAGTTATTAAATGAGGTGGTCAGACATGAAAATTTTAGAGGTAATATTTGTGCTTTGCTTTGAAAAATAAACAGTAACATTTATGTTGGTGTCACAGAAGTGCAATCTAAGCAAAAGAAACAAGCATGAAGGGTCTAGTTGGCAAAAGCTTTATTTTGGAGGAAAAATATGAAGATGCCAATTCTGAAGTCTAGTGAGAAAAAAAGGAGAAAAGGATGTAGTCAAGCAGAAATCAAATCATTCAGGGTTTTATTTTTTGGTTTCCTAATAATATTGAAGCACATGAATTTGAACTGACTTGACTCCTTTTGACGAACAGAATGCAGCAGAAGGGAAACTGTGTCCATTCCTGGTCTAGTCCTTCAAAACTTTAGACTACAAATTTCATTCATGAATCCCAGTGTCATAAAATGTTCAGCTACCCTGAGAACGTGACACGCTGAGGAAGCCCGAGCTAGCCAAATGGACAGGCCATGCGGAGGAGTACTGAAGCACCAGATCTGAGAGTGGAAGTACCTGGATATTCTCAGCCAACTGCTGTGAATGCAGCTAAATAAAGACGTCCACCCAAGAACATGGGAATCATAACAGCCCAAACAACTGCTTACATTCATGACAAACCAGGTCATGAAAGATAATAAAGTCTTGGTTTATACCACTTAATTTTGGGGTGGTTAGTTACACAGCAACAATTTAAATGAAACAAGAAACCTGTATGTATTATGATATTATATAGCAGCATTAAATAAAATAATATTATATGATAACTGTTCTATACTGTACCATAATTCCAGATAGTGAAGTTATCTACTTACCTTTCCTAAGCAAATATGATTTGATGGCATCCCCAAAGTTGTCACCAGCATAATATTGAATAACAAAATTAACTTGTCTGCATCATTTTCATACAGTTCTGTTTTAAATTTAAAGTAGCTCAAAGTGAATTAAATGTGAGCAGCAACCCACCTTAAATGTATCCATCATTTGAGTTGACTTAGTTTTGTATAAGAGAAATAGCCTTTAGTTTTCTATCAATGGCAGTATTATTCTAAATTCAGAGCCTTTTGTACATCATGTTTACCTTTATGATCTTTATCAGTGACTGTCATCCTATGAACAAGTGAAATAGCTGGAAATAACCTCAAACTCAATGTCTTAAATGAAACTTATTTTTACTTCCAGTTATTTTTAATTCTCCTTTTTTATTTTCTCTTTTCCTAAATGTACTACTGTCTACCGAGTTAAAAACAAACATCAAAACTTCATCCTTGATTATTTTTCCTTTTTCTTTACTTCTTTATCATAGAAGTCTCGCATTTTATTTGTTTAATATCTTTTAAACACTTTTCTTTCTCTCTTTTTCCACTGTCACTGCCTCGTTATTTATATGACTATATGCTTCATATTATGATCTGATTGCTAATTCCACTTATTTTCTTGCTTTCAATTTTGGTCCAACACACTTCATTCTATAGTTCCCTGAGTAATCTATGTAAGATACAATGCTGGTCTTCATTATGCCACTGCATAAAATGGTAATTCAACTCATAGTTTTCAGGAAATTTTTAATCTTCCTAATGTAATTCATGTAAACACTCACTGTATAAGCCTCAGTTACCTCTCTCTCTTGATTTTTCTGTGCCTTGTACAATGCCCACTACATATTAAGTGCTCAGTAAGTATAGGAAGAATACTTGATTTCTTTTTCCAGAGTCAGAGAACCTACATTTTCACATTTTTTCATTTTTTTTATTGGCATTTCACATATTCACTTAAAATTAGCCAGGAAATATACCTAAAAAAGGCAAATATCTGATTCTACTCCCTAAATGAAGCCATTATTGTTACCTTAATATAATAAGACTGACATAAAATAAATTTTATTAGAGGATTTAAAAAATTAGTGTTATGCTTTTATTATATAGAAGTCTAATATGACAATGTGGATAGAGTACTAGGTTGAGACTCAGAACACTTAAGTTCTGGTTGTAATTTTCTCAGTAAATAGCTTCTCATAAATACGACTTTTATCAGATAAACTAACCTCTGTAAGTCTCAGCTTACAGCTCTCTTATCTGTAAAATGTGTGGGCTGAACCAAATAATCTGTATGGTCTCCTTCTACCTTATTTTGTCTAGTTGAGTACTATTAAATAGACTAATGCCTTCTGCCCCAGAAGACTTTATCAATTTTGATTTTAAATATGACTATGGATACCAAATATATATCAAGTGTTTTCCAAATGTTAAACTTAAAACTATTTATTTTCTTCATATGAGATAGAGATAAAATAAAGTGCATATATAAACAGCAGATTGACAAATTATATTTGCCTATGTGAACAAAAATATTAGCATTTACAAATAATATGAGGAATTTAATACTCCTCAGACCTCATGCTCTTCAAGATAATATCATTAAAAAATATTATCACCCACTCAGCCTTGTTATTATTTTTTCCTTAATAGTATTATTTGTATATTTCATAAGCACTCTTATTTTATGGTGAAATTATTGTTCAAAATAATTATGATCCGGAATTGATGATTTCCTAGATAGTATCCAATATATAAAAAGCACATTTCCTTTGAAATAGTGAAATCTGCAACAAATTGTAGAACAGACTTCATTTAAAAATACAATGATAGATTGCAACTATGTCAACCTCATAATTAATTGTTTAATAATTGATAAGGGTGCTCCATACTGTTACTTTTTGTTGAAAAAAATCACTGGAGAGTCATAAGAAGAGGAGTCTATAAAAATTAATGGATTTCTAATGAGATAGAAAAAAGAATTTGGAGTTGTTACTAGAAGCAATATTGTCTAGAATTTTTCTGTTATACTTTTGTTATAGTAATTTAATCAACTAATGAAGTATTTCTTAATTGTTAAATTTTACAATATGAAATTTCAGCAAGGTAGAAAAAATTCAATTCTGTACTCCCAATCATTCAGCAGGAGAAACAGGAAGTACATATTACAAAAATCTAAGTAAGAAAAAATGCTATAAAAAATGGCATAAATTGTGCAGTCAGTTCACTCTCCTAAGATTTTACTCCTCATTCTCAGGGTAGATTTTAAAATATCAGACGGACAATTTCTCAAGATAAGAAAATATACTTTACTCTTGTCCCAAATGAAAAATTCACATTATCTAATTTAAAAAATGGAGGTATAATGTCCAATTGTTTTTAATGATTATTTGATCCTACTCTCTCAAATTTCATCTCATCCAATCCTTAACTTGAGTTACTAATTTTCCCTAGTTTGGATATAGAGAGCAAATTTTACAGCAATGAAATGTGGTTTACATTACTATTTTATAGGGAGTGTTGTATGGAGGAAATAAAAAGGCTTTGAAATCAGAAGAACTGAACTTTAAAACTCCAGAAGCTCAAAAGTTGAAAATCACAATTTTGAAAGAGTTTTGAAACTCAAGGAGTGAAAATTTCTGAAGCATTGGTCAGAATACTGTAAACTGTCAACAAAGAGCTCTTTCTTGATTTATAGTGAAGTCAGAAAATCCTTCGTCCCTAAAGGATCAGTGGAGAAGGGTATATTTTCTTTCCTGTGGTTCTGTTGTTCTCATTAGTCCTTTGGATACCTGAAGAAAAGAATTACATAAAATCAGAAAATAATTCTAGACTTTCTTTAACAGTTTGATAGATGTGGAACAGATAAATGAAAAAGGAACTCTTTCATATTCATACATTTGTTTCTGTATTGTGATAAGTGTTAATGAAAGATTATATGTATAATGTTTTGTCCCTGTAAGAAAGTATTTCTTCCAATTTGAGCAAAGAAAGTTTTTGTCACAGAATATGTTATAGTTGTTTGTAATCTTTTTATTTTATGATTAATACTTTAAAAAATATTTAGTAATTAAATGTTTCTCAAATCATGTTTTAATAATAATTTTAAACATTGAAATTTTATAAAATTAGGGTGAAAGGTGTTTTTTTTTAGGTATTTCAGAAATGCAATTTAGGTCAGTAAATGCTAGAATTTATCTAAGACATCATACCTTCTGATTCTTCTGTATGTGTTTTAAGAACTCAAAATATAGTGGATTTGAAAAATAACTGAAGTCCTTCCAAAACTCATTATATTTTAACATCCATTTTATTTTGTATCAAAAGCCAAACATATGCACATAAAATAATGATAGCTTTATAGTGAAAATGGGTTTTCCAACTGGGTTATGGAACCAGGCTACATGTGAATGACTTTAGTGTAGGAAGTATTGAATTTATAAGGTAAATATAGATTAGGTAATATAAAGTCAGAATATGAGCTAGCTGGGAATAGAAAGGAAAGGTTCAAGTTAGGCAGCCATTACATCATTAAACACATGCATACTATACACCGTGCCAAATATTAAGGGTATGTCTGTCAGTGAAAAATATGACAACTGGTGTCTTAAAAACAGTCTATTGGTAGTGAAATTGGGAGTACGAGACCTGCTGTGTTATTACAGGATGCTACTGGGTACAGAAGAGTGATATTCCTAGCTTGGGTGTCCAAGGAAGAATTCTAGGAGGAAGGTCATTTAAGTGAAACCTATATATTAAGTATGAGCTGACCAGGGAACATAAAGGAAGAGGATAATAGATGAAGATGTTACAGGTAAAATTAAGAGATGAAGCAGAGCATGACATAGGCAAGAAGCTGTCCGTGATGATGGGGTCTAGAATACACACAAGACAGGCTGTTGAAAAGTGAAGGAAGTTTTCTGGGTGTATATATATATATATATATATATATATATATATATATATATATATATATATGAAGGGTTATATATGAAGTATAATAAATTTGAATTCTAAGAGAAAAGTGAGCTACTAATGCTGTTAAGCAGGAAATGAGTAATATTATGACTTTGAGATCATAAGTGATGAAGTATAATCTTTTTAAAGAGTTAAACAGATGATTCATACAAATACAAATAAACACATCAAAAATATTTTTAAACATTACTGAGGGTAACTGTAAGACACTGTAAGTTACTCTGGCAAATTCATTTTGGCACTCATGATCATTCATCTGGATGTCAGCTAGTCTTGCCCTTGGTCCAATTAGACAGAACCATTTCTTCCTCTACATTATGATGATGAATGCCAAAGTCATTTGCTAAGAGGTGAAAACTGGTAATTATCTCCTAGGGCAAAAAGATTATAGGTGGGCTTAACGTTTTGACGGAGCAGAAAACAATTCTACTAATATGCATTTCTTTGACCAAGAATTTTTGCATTTTTATTAATTTCAACAAGGTAACTTTACCTTGGACAACTGTAAAATAGCCTACCCAAAAGAAAAACAAAGACCAAACACCCATACCCTACTGAGTCAGTTAATCCACAAAGACTGCAAAAACAGTGCCCATCCCACTACTGAAAGGAAAATCAGTAATCTCTTTTATGTAAAATGAAAAGAAGAGGCTTGAAAAGAAGATGAAATATTGGAAGTTGTATTTAGCAATTTAATTAGATGAAGAAGTAAGTGTGTTAGTTTTCTACAGCTTCTGTAAAAAAAAAAAAGAAGAGAAAGAAAAGAATCTAGACGAACTATAAAACAACCAGAAAAAAATTAATAAAATGGCAAGAAGTACATACATATCAATAATTACCTTAAAAGGAACTAAGTGCACCAAAGACAGACAGGCTGAATGGATAAAGAAAGAAGACCCATCTAAAAACTGCCTACAAGACTCATTTCAGACTTAAAGACATACATAGAGTGAAACTGAATAAATGGAAAAAGATATTTCATGCAAATAAAAGGGAGAAAAGAGAAGGAGTAGCAATACATATGTCAGATAAAATAGATTTTAAAACAAAGAAAGTAATAAGGGGTAAAGAATGACATTACATAATGATAAAAGGATAAGTCCAGAAAAAAGACATAACAATAATAAATGTCTATGCACCCAACATAGGAACACATAAATATATAAAGCAGATGCTAACAGACCTAAACGGAAAAAGAGACAGATAGATTTTACACCCTCCTTACATCAATGGATAGATCACCCAGACAAGAAATAAATAAGGTAACAGTGATGTTGAATGGCACATTAGACTAGATGGACTTAGTAGATAGATATATATATAGAACATTCTACTCAAAATCAGCAGAATACACATTCTTAAGTGTAACTGAAACTTTCTCCAGAATATATCACATGTTAGGATGCAAAAAAAGGTTCAATAAATTCAAAAAGAATGAAATTGCATCAAACATCTTTTCAGATCACAATTAATTACATGAAAACAAACAAACAAAAAATCATCAAACACATGGAGGCTAAACAATATACTTCTAAATAATCAAGGATCAAAGAGCAAATCAAAGAGTAAGTCAAACAGTACATGAAGACAAATGAAGACAGAAACACAATGGTTCAAAAATATGTGGGATGCCACAAAAGCAGTTCTAAGAGGGAAGTACATAGCAATACAGACCTACCTCAAGAAACAAAAACAATCCCAAATGAACAATCTCACCTAACAACTAAAGGAACTAGAAAAAGGAGAATGAACCCCAAAGTTAGTAGAAAGAAGGACATAATAAAAAGCAGAGTAGAAATAAATAAAATGGAGACTAAGGAAAATAGAAAAAAAATCAATGAAACCTAGAGCTGGTTCTTCAAGGAGATAAAGAAAATAGATAAACACCAGCTAGACTTATCAATAAAAAAAAAAAAACAGGACAAAAACAAACAAAATCACAAATGAAAAAGGAGAACTTTAAACTGACATGACAGAAATTCAAAGAATTATAAGAGAATTCTATGAAAAATTATATACAAATAAATTGGACAACTTAGAAGAAATGAAAAAATTCCTCAAAGAATACAATCATCTAAGACTGACTCAAGAAGAAAAAGAAAATCTCAACAGACTGATTGCCAGTAACAAAAGTGAATTGGTAGTTAAAACACTCCCAGCAAACAAAATTCCAAGACCAGAGAGCTTCACAGGTGAATTCTATCAAACATTTAAAGAAGAGATAATATAAATGTATCTTTCTTAAAGTATTGCAAAAAATAGAAGAGAAAATATTTCAACTCACATCACTCCAATACCAAAAACAGAGAAAGACAACACAAAAAAAGAAACTTACAGAACAATATCCCTGATGAATATACATACAAAAATCTTCAATAAAATATTAGCAAACCAAATTCAGAAATATATCAAAAGCATTATTCATCATGACTAAATGGGATTTATTCTAGGGGGATGCAATGATGGTATAATATTTATAAATCAATGAATATATAATACCACATTCACAAAAGAAAGGATAAAAAACATGCTAATCTCAGTAGATTTTGAAAAAGCATTTGACAAAATGCAACATCCATTCATAATAAAAAATTCTCAACAAAATGGGTATAAAAAGAACATAACTCAACATAATAAAGCCATATATGACAACCCCCTACCACCAACATCTTACTCAATGGTGAAAAGCTAAAAGCTTTTCCTTAGAGATCAAAATAACAATGCTCTCTCTCACCATGTTCGTTCAACATTGTATTAGAAGTCCTAGCCACAGCAATCATACAAGGAAAAGAGATCAAAGGCATCCAGATTAGTAAGGAAGAAGTAAAACTGGCACTATATAGAAAACCCTAAGTTCTACCAAAGAACTATTAGAACTAGTAAATGGATTCCACAAAGTTTCAGGATACAAAAACAATATACTTAGAATACTAATAATGAACTAGTAGAAAGGGAAATCAAGAAAACTTTCATTTATGATTGCATAAAAAAAGAATAAAATATGTAGGAATAAACCTAACCAAGGAGGTAAAAGAACTATACTCTAAAAACTGTAAGACACTGATGAAAGAAATTTAAGAAGACACAAATAAATAGAAATCCCATGCTTATGGAAAGGAAGAATTAATACAGTGAAAATGGACATCCTGACCAAAGCAATTTATAGATTTAATGCAATTTCTATCAAAGTACCATTGGAACTTTTCAAAAAACAAAAGCAAATAATCCTAAAATTCATATGGAACCACAAAAGACCCTGAATAGCTAAAGCGATCTTGAGAAAGATGAATAAAGCTGGTGGCATCATGTTCCCTAATTACAAGCTTTTCTACAAAGCTGCAGTGATTAAAACATTATGATACTAAAACAAGAACAGACATATCTATGAACAGGGCATAAAAGCCCAAAAATAAACCCATACATATATAGTCAACTAGTAAATGACAAAGAAAGCAATAATATACAATAGGGAAAAGACAGCCTCTTCAACAAATGATGTTGGTAAAACTGGAGAGCTACAAACAAGAGACTAAATTCATTAAACACCTAAGTATAAGTCATGAAACCATAAAACTCTTAGATGAACACATAGGCAAAAAATCTCTTGAACAGCAGTATGCATAATTATTTTCTGAATACATCTCCCCGGGCAATGGAAACAAAAACAAAAATAAACAAGTGGGAGTACATCAAACTAAAAGGCTTCTGCACAGAAAAGGAAACCATCAACCAGACAAAAAGGCAACCTAATGTATGGAAGAATATGTTAAAAAATAATATATCCAAAAAAGGGCTAACATCCAATACATATAAAGAACTCATATGACTTAACATACACACACAAAATAAAACATCACAAATAACCCAATTAAAAAATGGGCAAATGCCCTGAATAGGCATTTTTCCAAGGAAGATATACAGATGGCCAACAGGCACATGAAAAGATCCCTGAAAAGATATCAGGGAAATGCAAATCAAAACCGCAGTGAGATACCACCTTACACCAGCCAAAATGGCCACTATCCAACAGACAAGAAATAAGTGTTTATGAGGATGTTGAGAAAAGAGAACCCTCTCACACTGTTGGTGGGGATGTAAATTGGTACAGTCATTGTGGAAAGCAGTAAGGAGGTTGCTCAAAAAACTAAAAATTGAAATACCATATGACCCAGTAATTCTACTTTTAGGAATGTACCCAAAGAACATAAAATCCCTGATTTGAAAAAAATATATATGCACCCCTATGTTTATTGCTATGTTATTTTAATAGGCAAGAGATGGAAGCAACCAAAGTGTTCATCAATAGATGAATAGATAAAGAAGATGTGGTCCATATATACGATGGAGTATTTTTCAGTCACAGAAAAGAAAGCAATACTGCCATTTGCAACAACATGGATGGGCCTAGAGGGTACTATGCTAAGTGAAATAAGCCAGGCAGAGAAAGACAAATATATGATTTCACTTACATGTGGAACCTAAAACAAAACAAAAGAAAATTAGCAAGATAACAATACCCTCATAGACACTGAGAAGTGACTGGTGTTACCACGGGGGGAAGGTTTGGGGTGGGTGGATGAAATGGGTGAAGGGGATAAAGAGGCACAAAATCTCAGTTATAGTATAAATTAGTCATAGGGATGAAAGTACAGCACAGAGAATTTTTTAAAAAGAAAAACACTATTCTAGTTGTATATATTTTAAGTTTTAAATGACTTATTGTTTCATTGTATAATGATTCTACAACTGAGGAATAATGTTTATGTATATATGTTCTCTAAGCAGAGAACATGTGAAATAAAAACACCATAAACTAAATGGCTTTAAATGATACAAATTAATTACCTTATAGTTTTGTAAATAAGAACTTCAGCATAGGTCTCACTGATCTAAAATCAATGTGTTGGTTGGCTGCATTCCCCTTTGGAGGCTCTAATGGAAAATCTATTTCCTGCTCATTCAGATTTTATACAATTTAGTTCTATGGGGTTTTAAGACAGTGAGGTTTTGTTTCCTGGTTTCAGTTGGGAGCACTATTAGATTACAGAAGCTCTGCTCTATTCCTTCACATGGCCCCTTAATCTCAGAATGAGCAACAGGACATCATCCAAACCTTCTCACATTCCATCTCTCCCTAACCATTGCTTGGAAAGGTGATCCACTTTTGAAGACTAGTGTTTTGATTGTCTTCACCCAGATGATCCAGGATGATCTACTCATCTCAAAATCCTTAAATGTAACCACATCTGTAAATTTCCTTTTGCAATGTAAGTTAATATACTCAAAGCTTAAAAAGATTAGGACATGGATATCTGTGATGTCAGTTATTTCACCTATCCCAGTGAAAGTGTAGAATAAATCAATGGTTATCAGTTTGAGTTAGAGTAAAAAGATGACTCTATTCATTAAGCTACAAATACAAGAAGAAAAATTAATTTTCTCCGAACAGAATGAGTTTGAGGAACTTCAGTAGTCTGTTGAAAACTATAATAGGAATATACGAACAAAATACTATTTGGATCACTTGGAACCCAGGGTAGTTATCTAGATAAGTTTAAGATGTAAATATGTTTGGGAATTAAAAACATGCAAACAGTAAATTAAGTAATGGGGATTAATGAGATCATCCATCCGTAATTTTTTGATGAAAGAGTGGATACGGTAAACAGGTATCATAGAAAGGAAAATGAGAAAATGTACGAATAATTGTTTCAATAGTTTCGGCAATAAAGGGGAGATAAACAGATTGACCTTCAGAGGGAATTGCAGAATGTTATTATTTTTAGTAACGGTGGATTTGTTGAAATATAAAAGTGGCGCTAGACTGTTAAATGCTGACAAAAGTAACCAGTGGTAATAGAAAAGAAGTAAACATAGGAAGGGAAATGCTTAATCATTAGAGTGAGATCTTTGAGGAGGTGAGAAAAAGCAATCCAAAGAGCAGTGATGGAGATATTGACCTTATATATTAACTTCTTGTACTGTGAAGGAAAGGAAAAAGAAACACAGGAATGACAATGTAGGTTGGTGAAGCAGTAGGAATTTGAGTGCATTATTTTGGAAATATTTTGTTAAAGAGATAAGAAAGTCATCATCTTGGGAAGTGGAAAGATAGTTTGGGAAGATAAAATATTTCTGGATATTAGAATTTAGATAATTAAACAAACATAGGTGATGGCTAGCACCTACAAAGACCAAAAGTAGATCATTTAACTGTTCTCATATCCTAGAGGTAACCTAAATACTGCCATGAGAAAATAACTGAGCTGATTAAGTTTCAGAATGAGATCCAAATCTGCACCAAGACTTTCTAATCAGTTAATATCCTGCTTTGTTGATAATATGCTACTGTTGGGGAGGGAAATTTTTCCTCTATCCTTTAAGGTTCTTCTAGTTGGTCTAAGAATTAAATTGATATGAGACAGATTAACAGGAGAAAATCAAATTTAATTTCATACATACAGGAACCCTACATACATGAGAGGTTCAAAGGCAGAAAGGCAAAATGAGGTATATATGCCATCCTGAGTTAAGGAATGGGATAGGTGCCTGGAACTTCAAAGGGGAGGAGGGCAACACACAGGGCAATAAAGCACAGATATTTGGTAACTGGATGTTTGCCTTGCCATATAGATGGGCCATATAGATAAAATTCAATCTGGCAAATAACTCTTATTCTGGAAAAGGCCCCCAATTTAGATGATTCTAAGTAATTAAGGAAGGGGCAAAAGTTTCTTTTAAACCAGTAGGTCTTGACTATCTTTAGCTCGAGAGTCCACTTGCCAAACTGGCACATTTTGGGGAGGCTTTCTCTGAACCCCTTCACTATAGTAGAATTCTAAATTGTAAAAATAATGCCACACATTTAGACTAACCTAGTTTTATAGGTGCTAAAATTCCACTATATTTTCATCTGCAGTCTATAATGAAATACAAGTTTATCTTAAAGGGTTGGTCCATGAGTATGTCCATACAGGTAAGGCATATAGCACTGGGGACTTAGTACTCCTTTTCTTCAATGGTTGCTGTGTCCTTGCTGACCTAGCTAGCTTTCCCAGACAGCAGAAGTAATTTGATCAGAGACTGAGGTCTTCACATGAGTTAATATTTCATATGATGATGTTCCTTATATTTCCATATTAGAAAGATATAAAGAAAAACAAATAAGTAAACATATGATAAAACACATGCATTATAGGGAAGAAGGACATAGTTGAGTAAATATAATTAGCAGAAAGAAACCATAAAATTAGTATGTCAGTCCGTTAATCCTTCTTTTTGCTCTTGCTTACCATAGGGATGGTCCATTGAAGTTATTCCACATAAATTATAAAATTTTGGAAATTGGTAGAGCTTTCAGAAATTGATTTATTATTATTTACCTCAGTAGATTAGGAGAAGTGAAAGAAACAGGAATCTGGACAAATTTTTTTATTAGTGATATGTTTGGAATCTTCTGACTATAATTTTAAAACAAAAGACAAATATGTCCCTGTTTAAATGGTCACTTGCTGTGGTACTAAAATCAAAAGAAGTTATGCCAGTGGCAACTTGCCAAAACTCTCAATATGCAGTCATTGGTATCCATGATAGCAGATAGTGGACAATAAGCAAAAGGAAAATATATACTAGAACTTAAGGAAAACTTTGAGAACTGAGGACTTGAAAAGGACACTGAATGACATAAATGCTAAATTATCATTTGATTTAATATTTTATTTCTAGAAATGTTAATAACCTCTTAATTCACCTTCCTATCTCTATTCTACCTCATTCTAATTTATTATCAGCATAAACACCATTACAATTGTTAATTTCAGATACAACAAATTCATTGAAGATTTTTAAAATGCCATTCAATTGACAGATTTCTGAACCGACTTCACTGAAGTTTGATATTTAGGCTTACTATTGGAGTTACATACTAAACAGAAACTCCATTTTCATACATAGTGTGTTGTGAAAAAGGACTGACAGTGCTTGCCTTGGTTCAACATTAAAGTATTTTTAGGTTGTTTAATTTAGATTTTATAAAGATGAAACTATTTATTGGGGGTGGTGGGAGAACATATAGAGTCCTCTTTGCAAGTCAGCAGTGTGAACACCTTGCATATTACTAAATTACACAAGGAGAAGAATTAGAAATAAATCATGGGAGATACTGTTTCCATTACTTAAAACCCTTATAAGATCAGGTTTGAAATATGTCCAGTTTTAGACTCTAATGGAGAATAGTGATTCAAATTCTTAACAGTATAGAGGAGAACTATCAGATTTATCTGGGGATTAGGATATCTGCTTTATGAGAAAAGGTTTCAAGAAAAGAGCTTGTTACAAGAAAAATATGATAAACATATTTAAACATGAGCAGAAAGTTAAAGGAAATTAAGGTAAGATACTGAAAAATACCTGAGAAAGAGATGTTCTGATTATATTTAATTATAAATATGAGAAAAATGAAAAATAATTCTCTCAATTTGTATTACATGCATTTCAAAAAAGATGTTTCTTTTTCAAAAGACTTCCCAAAGTTTTTTATTTGTGAGAATTACATAAACCAAAACACTTTTTCACAGTGATGTAAAATCGTAAAATTATGCAAAATTATATAAAGTGCACTGTAGGGACCAAAGGCAGACCACCAAAGGTGTCCATTGTGACATGCAGATTATTTTAACATGAAAACCCAAAGATTCAGGAAGATACTTTGATCTCCCCCTATCCAACTGCATAAACAGAATTTAGACAGAGGAAATACTCTAGCAGAACTATCAGTAAAAAAAAGCTACATTATAATATAAACTAGGGGTGACATAGTGACACAGCCTGCTGAAATTCCTCTCTGTGCCCCACTGTTTCTGTTTCTGTGGCCCATCAAACATTTTGCTCATGAAACATTTACTCTTTCATATTCCTGTGAATTGCTTCCTTTTTCCTTTGAAGTCTCCAACCCCTACCCTCTTCTCCTTGGTTCAGGATGACATATATACATCAGTGTCCCTGACTGTCATTGGAATCTATGTCTGTGCCTTCCCTGTATGTATGTAATTAAACTGCTTTTTTTCTCCTGTTAATCTGTCTCATGTCAATTTGCCTCTTAGTCCAGATAGAAGAACCTCAAGGAGTAGAGGAAATTTCTTCCTCCCAATAGCACAATGTCATATATAATGTAAATATCACGTGTTCAATTATTGATATTTTAAGAGATTTTACAAATTGCAGCATTATAATGAATAAGTAATGGTCACATGTGGATAAAAGAAATAAAGCAACAAAAATACTACGATAAGATATTTAGAAGTTAAATAACATGTTTTCTGGAATTAAGCTTGGTACCAAACAATCCTACATAGGAAAACACTGTAGGGAAGGAAAAGAAATTCTTCCTCTACCTTTCAACAAATCAAAACTCTGAAGATCAAGAGATCTCTGAAATACAGAATTTTTTGAGCCTTTGCAAATGCGAGCCAGATAAAGTCCTGGGGCAGGAAGTTTCTTCTTCACTAGCAGCAGGACCAGTTAAGAGAAACAAATTGTCTACCAGACTCAAGAAACGGGACATTTATAAGCAGTCTGAGAGAAAGGAAGTTCTTTAAATTCCCATGGGCTTTAAAGAATGTGGGTTACCACGAAGTAGGGATAGGTGGTTAGTCCATAGAGAAGACATGTAGATGAAGGTCTAACACTGGTCATGCACAGTGAGGATGCAGTGGTTCTGGGACCTTTCTAATGATCTGAAAGGACTTTAGTCAGGAACGTGGAGTTTCCAGTTAGCTACAGCCCAAGGCTATTTACTGATTACCTTCTGTGTTTCTCTCCTTCATTCTCCAGCCCTTATGTCACTTAATTTAGGACCTTTCAGAGGTTCTTAGTCAAAAAGTATATAAATGATAGATAATTTTAAATAAATATGGAAAGCAATACATAAAAACAAGAGACATTTTCCATGGAATGGGAGGACTTCATATATATTAAAATAATGTCTTATAAAAGTAGAAGCACATTAAGATTCCTAAAAATTACACAGGATTGTCAAAAATTCAGTTTCAAAAATAGTATATGGTATGTTTCACAAATAGGTATCAGTCATCAGAATTGTAGTGGTAAAATTATGTACAATTGATGTGAGTGTAATTTCAGATTTTACAAAGGATGAAAGGATGCAGAGTGGTATGCTGATATAGGTCAAGTATCTCCCCATTAAAAGAGATCTCCACATTAAAAGTCCTAATTAGTGTGTTTAAAGAAGCATTCCTTGTCTGGATTTTCTCCTGGGAATACTGTTCTGTGCTGGTTACATGTGTTTTTAATTCCAACACTTATCACTAATCATTATCTCTGCACAAGACTGCATAAAGACTTTGGGAGTGTCAAAGGATTTCAGCTCTCAGCTCCGGGCAAGTTCACTCTGGATTTGATGAGGCTGAAAATGACAGCAGAGAATGGGGAAAAGGGCTCATACTCTGCCTTATTCTTGTGGTGGCCTGTCGAGAGCTGAGATTACATCCACTGCGTCTGCAGGCAGCAAGCCCGTAATTCACAATCTGCATTCCGTGCTGAGCACTGGATGGAGGTCTTTACATAGCAACACAAACAATAATGGCTCATTGCAAATCCATGCGCAAACATTGCACCTGCCCAGTAAGCCAAGTATTACGTAAGCATGATATAGCATTGCATGCGTGCAGTGGGCAAGTAGATCAGGGTCAGGGGAGCATCCTGGCCATGGCAAATTCCATTTTCCCTTTAACTTGTCTTAAGGTATCATGGTACTATTAATTTATTTCTAAGTATGATTTTGCTTTCCATGATTGTTCTCATCAATTTACCTCCTATTTATTGGATGATAATGGCCAATAGATGACACGATTCTCCATTTTTTTATAACCTGTATATTCAGTACCTTTGTTCTTTCTGGTGGCTGCATTCTGTCAGTGAGAGTAGAATTTTCTGCTGTTGTTTACAATAAGAAAAGACCCTGTTTTCTCCATGGGAAGATCACTCCTTACTTAGAGAATCCACTGAGATGAATACACCATGATATTATATATGGAACATGCAGTCCTTTATATGCAATATATAATGATAATTACAGATTGCTCTTTATATGTGGGTAAAATGAACATAGTTAAGTTCCCAATGGATGCTTGTATAATAAAAAGTTATATTTTATGTATGTATAAATAATACTTATTTAATTATACAATAAAATTGTTACTAATTTGGCTTTAATGTTCTAGGAAAGTTTTGGCTGAAGTATCTTCTTTAGGAAATAAATCCTTCAACAGCAGATTTTGTACTTTTCTCTTTTTAAAAAATAGTGTAGATAGTCCAGGGACCACACTATTCTTCATCACTTGTCATCATGGTTCATGTAAATCTCTTTTCTAATTCATTTTCCCACTTCTGCCCTTGCCCATCAAAGACATGTACTTTAAAATATTTAACATATGTTCTTAATTTATGTGTATCTCTGTAAAATAAGTAGCGTCATTTTGCATGTTTGTATGTATAGAAACACAACACTGAGGGTTAGTATTTTTTCCTGTTCTTTTCATTCAACAGTTTGAGCACTCAGTTGCTAGATATCCATTACAGATTACCATTACATTGCCTCTATCACATGAAGTCAATACACTTCACTTAACCATTTCCCTGCCAGTGGATACCTAGTGCTCTCAGAAACATTGAAAATATACTCTTGATTGGTGATGCCCTTCTTTTATCAGACATTTTTATTTGGATGAAATCTAGTTTATTAATTTTCACCTCTAAGGTCTTTGCTTTAGGTAATAAGTTTTCCATTTCTTTAGGAAACAAATATTTTTCTCCTGCATTATTTCTACTCATTTTTCTGAATACTCTTTATATAAAGGGCAAAATCAAGGCCAGGGTTGTTTTTCTATATAGAAATTGTGTTTGCCCAGATCCATCTGCTAAACAATCTGGCATGTCTCTATCATTATTATATATCAAGTACTCATATATATGTAGGATTGCTTCTTAACATTTATTTTTTTTGCTAGATCTGAGGCCTGTCCTTTCAACAAATAGCGTGGTTTTATTTCTAAAACTTCTTAACATAACACTGTAAATTAAGGCAATCCTCTTTTTATGATCTTCATTTTTAAAGTTGAATAGCTACTTCTTAACTTTTAGTCACCCTGTATAAATATTAAAGCGAATACAGAATTCCTAAGAAATTGAGTTGATATTTCTCATTGAGAGTTTTTAAGGGGACATATTTTCAAAAAGAATTTGTTAAAACCATAGTATGTCCCAGGAAGAAACATTGTATAATGATCAAATTAATTGAAATAGTTTATGTACTTTAATATGATTTAAAAATTTGTATCGGTAGAGATCTTTTCCAGCTTTTTAGGATGATCATTATATACTTGTAATTTGCCTGACTAGTGAGAAAAAATTTATTTTCTATTTCAGAACTGTTAACATAGGAAATATAGTTACTTTCTAGAAGTTGAATTTTAAACATTAAATGTGTAAGAATATAGTCTCCTTGCTGGTTTTAGTTACAAGATTTTTGGTTCCTTATTCAATTTTATTTTATTAAAGAAATGATCATATAATCCACATATAATGGCATTTTCCCTTCCTTTCTTATATTTATGAATCTGACGTTTTTCATATAGCACTGGTCATAGCTACCAATATTGAACTAAAAATGTAGACACAATGGGGGGCATCATTATGTTGTATTTGTTCTTAAAGATAATGTGCCCCAGCACTCGAAACCTAAGAAATAATTGTGCACATGAGAGGGAATGAAGACAACATATTTACCACTATGCTTATCCATTTGTGTTCCTTATTCCATCTCATATACGTATTGTTTCCTTTATGCTTCCCTGAACATTTAAGGGTAAAGAAGTAAGATGTTCTGTTACTAAACAAAAGAATATGACAAATCATAAATTGGAGAATTCAGCCAACTTTATTTCATGTTTTAGGAGAGAGAAGTACTGAAATGATGGTATGAGAAGACAGTAGAAAAAGAACAAAACTTCCTATTATTTAACTTCCTTCAAGTGTAAAATTGGTACAGATTTCTTATTTGGAGATAAACCACCAGAGGCCAGTTGAATTTAAAATGAGCTTTGGGTTGATATGCTATGAAAGTGAATGTTTCTAATACAATATTAAAAATATGGTAAGCCTGTACTTTGGATGATTCTTTGCAGGTGTGTAGTAGTGGGAGCTCTACTTTACCCTGGTTGATGGGTTATAAAATTCTCCTCGTTGTCAGGAGGCAATAGCCTGAGGCAAGAGCCTAAGGGCAATCAGGTGACATTGATATTCACATTGGTGTTCAGTGCAATAAAAATGTGTAAGTTACAAATTAGGCCAGAGGCAGAAGAGCTTATAAAAAACAACCATCAGGGAGGAGATTCTGAGTTATAACATATTTATTATAAATTTTAAAATACACAAATTTTTAAAAATCGAAAAGCTTATTGGCAAAAATATCAGAGAAAATATTTGCATTTCAGAATTATCAGTGATATTCTTAGTGAAATTAGAAGCAATTTCATTTTCAGTTATCTGTATGATATTCCTCTAATATTGTTTCCAAATCATTTTTTATAAAATGCTCATTATATGTGGCTATGTCTTTCTTCTGAATTAAAGTAAGTTGGAAAGCTGATAATGCAATATGCTACTGGCCAGGTTTCATTCATAAGAAACCTCACAATTAACTCATTCACTGAATTGGTCAGTTCTTGAACAATTACTATGTGCCTGTTAGGTGCTGACTGCTGGGACTCAATGTGGGTCAGAAGCAGACACGTGTTCTGCTCTATTAGGTCTAGGGAGAGAGAAGGATATCAATCAATTATTTATAAAAAGAAGAGTAAATTTGTGACTGAGAAAATTTTGGGAAAGAAAAAGAGCATGGGACTCTGAGAACATGAAATAACTATTTCTCCTAATGAAATAAGACAAGTAAAACTTCTCTGAGGGATTAGAAGAATTCCTGAATTAAAAAGAAAAACATCCAGCCATATTCATTAATCACTTTAATCTAATAAATTAGATTTTTTGGTTGAGAGTGCTTTATGATAAATCTATGGAAAATTATATTTCTATAAGCACTTATCATTATTGATTATTTATTAAGTCTACTTTTATCCTTCTAAGTATATAGTCAGCTCACTCTGAGTGTGTTTATCTACATGTAATATACATATGTATTTGTAAAACTAATGTTATAAAATATTAATCTTATTATTTCTATGTCTGGGTTTAGCCATCACATAAATCAAAAGAACAAAATTGTAGACACAAGTATACTGAAAATACCACAGGTCACTAGGGTTTCATAAATGACTTTGGTAGATTAAAAGATGGTAGAAATTTGCAAGGATTTTTTTTTACATCAATATCAAAAGAAAGTGCAAAATCAATTTTCACTGCTCCCCGTGTCGTAACACAGAAACAAGCCACCATATATATATATATATTGGCTCTGGAAAGACTACAGAAAACTATAAATAATAAATGAATAAATATATAAGAAGGCTAATATTTCAAAGATAACCCAACATATACTTGATTTTTAAAGTATAAATTATTTTATGAGTCATAAAGTTACTATATATGTCTAAAAGGAACATTTAGAATGAGTTTTCATGATTAGAAAAGTGGGGGACTTTTCACAAATACTATGACTTTCGCAAACAATAATACTAGAAACATACTATATTTTAATGACAGGAATATATATTTTGGTTAAATGTGTTCAATTTTGATTAAAATGCTATTTTTAGAAATATCTCTCAAAAATATTAAAAGATGAGACCATAAAGCGTTACTGTTATTCAAATGACAGATTACTAAATCCAAACAAATTCAAATATACAAATATGTTATTTCTTAATGTTATTTAGATCACACCCATAGGAGCATGTTCCAAATTAGCTTCTATTTCACCTTAGGGATATTTTAGCATTGTTAAAATTGGTTGTCTCTTTGATGTTTCTGAAGGGAAACAATTTGTATCTCTATATATAAAAACATTGCCTTCCTGTATCATCAAAATTCCACAAAATAGTAATAATACTAACATTTATTGTGCATTCATTATGCCTTAAGTCTACACTTATTTAAACTCTTTATGTGTAGTAACTCTTTAAATTCCCATATGAGGTAGATAAAATTCTGATCCTAAATTTACAATAAGCAAATTGAAGAACAGCAGCATTAATGAATTTACTTAAGGCCAAACAACACATAATGGTTGAACAAGGGTTTTATTTTTTTTATTTTTTATTTTCATTAAGGTATGATTGATATACACTCTTATGAAGGTTTCACATGAAAAAACAATGTGGTTATTACATTTACCCATATTATCAAGTCTCTGTCCATATCCCAATGCAGACGCTGTCCATCAGTGTAGTAAGATGCCACAGATCCACTGTGTACCTTCTCTGTGCTACACTGTTCTCCCTGTGATCCCCCACACCATGTGTACTAAACATAATACCCCTCAATCCCCTTCTCTCTCCTCCCCACCAGCCCTCCCACACCCCTCCCCTTTGGTAACCACTAGTTCATTCTTGGAGTCTCTGAATCTGCTCCCATTTGATCCTTCAGTTTTGCTTCATTGTTATACTATACACAAATGAGGGAAATCATTTGGCATTTGTCTTTCTCCGCCTGGCTTATTTCACTGAACTGTCCTCCAGCTCCATCCATGTTGTTGCAAATGGTAGGATTTGTTTCTTTCTTATGGCTGAATAGTATTACATCATGTATATGTACCACTTCTTTATCCATTCATCTACTGATGGACACTTAGGTTGCTTCCATATCTTGGCTATTGTAAAAAGTGCTGTGATAAACATAGGGGTGCATAGGTCTTTTTGAATCTGAGAAGTTGCATTCTTTTGTTAAATTCCAAAGAGTGGGATTTCTGGGTCAAATGGTATTTATATTTTTAGTTTTTTGAGGAACCTCCATATTACTTTCTACAATGGTTGAACTAGCTTACATTCCCACCATCAGTATAGGAGGGTTCCCCTTTCTCCACATCCTCGCCAACATTTGTTGTTCTTAATCTTTTCAATGCTGGACATGCTTACTGGTGTGAGGTGATATCTCATTGTGGTTTTAATTTGCATTTCCCTGATGATTTGTGATGTGGAGTATCTTTTAAAGTGTCTATTGGTGATCTGAATTTCTTCTTTGGAGAGCTGTCTCTTCATATCCTCTGCCCATTTGTTAATCAGGGTATTTGCTTTTTGAGTGTTGAGGCATGTAAGTTCTTTATATATTTTGGATGTTAATCCCTTGCCAGATATGTCATTTACAAACATATTCTACAATACTATAGGATGCCTTTTTGTTCTGTTCATGATGTCCTTTGCCGTACAGAAACTTTTTAGTTTGATGTAGTCCCATGAATTCATTTTTGCTTTTATTTCCCTTGCTTAAGGAGATGCGATCAGCAAGAAGCTGCTCATGCTTATATTCAGGAGATGTTTGCCTATGTTGTCTTCTAAGAGTTTTATGGTTTCATGACTTACATTCGAGTCTTTAATACATTTCAAGTTTACTTTTGTGAATGGGGTTAAACAATAATCCAGTTTCATTCTCTTGCATGTAGCTGTCCAGTTTTGCCAACACCAGCTGTTGAAGAGGCTGTCATTTCCCCATTGTATCCTTTATCGTATATTAATTAACCACATATGCTTGGGTTTAAATCTGGGCTCCCTAGTCTGTTCCTTTGGTCTATGGGTCTCTTCTAGTGCCAGTAAAAATTGTCTTGATTACTGTGGCTTTGTAGTAGAGCTTGAAGTTGGGAAGTGTAATGCCCCCTGCTTTATTCTTCCTTCTCAGGATTGCTTTGGCTATTTGAGGTCTTTTGTGGTTCCATATGAATTTTAGGATGATTTTCTCTAGTTCGTTGAAGAATGCTGTCGGTATTTTGATAGGAATTGCACTGAATCTGTAGATTGCTTTAGACAGGATGGTTATTTTGACAATATTAATTCTTCCTATCCATGAGCATTGGATGTGTTTCCATTTATTGGTATCTTCTTTAATTTCTTTCATGAGTGTCTTGTAGTTTTCAGAGTATAGGTCTTTCACTTCTTGGTTAGATTTATTCCTAGGTATTTTATTCTTTTTGATGCAATTGTGAATGGAATCGTTTTCCTGATTTCTCTTTCTGCTAGTTCATTGTTATTGTATAGGAATGCGACTGATTTCTATGTATTAATTTTGTTGCTGCAACTTTGCTGAGTTCAGATATTAGATCTAGCAGTTTTGGAGTGGACTCTTTAGGGTTTTTTATGTACCATATCATGTCATCTGCAAACAGGGACAATTTGACTTCATCCTTGCCAATCTGGATGTGTTTTATTTCTTTGTGTTGTCTGATAGCCATGGCTAGGGCCTCCAGTACTATGTTGAATAGAAGTAGGGAAAGGGGGGATCCTTGTCCTGTTCCCGATCTTAAAGGAAAAGCTTTCAGCTTCTCACTGTTAAGTATAATGTTGGCTGTGGGTTCGTCATATATGGCCTTTATTATGTTGAGGTACTTGCCCTCTATACCCTTGTTGTTGACTGTTTTTATCATGAATGGATGTTGAATTTTGTCAAATGCTTTTTCAGCATCCATGGAGATGATTATGTGGTTTTTGTCCTTCTTTTTGTTGATGCAGTGGATGATGTTGATGGATTTTTAAATGTTGTACCATCCTTGCATCCCTGGCATAAATCCTACTTGATCATGACGGATGATCTTTCTGATGTATTTTTGAATTTGGTTTGCTAATATTTTGTTGAGTATTTTTGAATCTATGTTCATCAGGGATATTGGTCTGTAATTTTCTTTTCTTGTGGTGTCTTTTCCTGTTTTGATATTAGAGTGATGCTGGCCTCATAGAATGAGTTTGGTAGTATTCCCTCTTCTTCTACTCTTTGAAAAACTTTAAGGAGGATGGGTATTAGGTCTTCACTAAATGTTTGATAAAATTCAGTGGTAAAGCCATCTAGTCCACAGGTTTTGTTCTTAAGTAGTTTTTTGAATGCCAGTTCAATTTCATTGCTGGTAATTGGTGTGTTCAGATTTCTGTTTCTTCCTTGGTCAGCCTTGGAATATTGTATTTTTCTAGGAAGTTGTCCATTTCTTCTAGGTTATCCAGTTTGTTAGCAAATAATTTGCATAGTATTCTCTAATAATTCTTTGCATTTCTGTGGTGTCCATAGTGATTTTTCCTTTCTCATTACTGATTCTGTTTATATGTGTAGACTCTTTTTTTCTTGATAAGTCTGGCTAGGGGTTTATCTATTTAGGTTATTTTGTCGAAGAACCAGCTCTCTCTTTCATTGATTCCATTGTTTTATTCTTCTCAATTTTATTTATTTCTGCTCTAATCTTTATTATGTCTCTCCTTCCACTGACTTTGGCCTCATTTGTTCTTCTTTATCTAGTTTCATTAACTGTGAGTTTAGAGTGCTCATATGGGATTGTTCTTCTTTCCTGAGGTAGGCCTGCATTGCAATATACTTTCCTCTTAGCATGGCCTTGCTGCATCCTACAGATTTTGTGGTGTTGAATTATTATTGTCATTTTTCTCCATATATTGCTTGATCTCTGTTTTAATTTTGTCATTGATCCATTGGTTATTTAGGAGCATGTTGTGAATCCTGCATGTGTTTGTGGGATTTCACATTTTCTTCGCATAATTTATTTCTGGTTTCATGACTTTGCGGTCTGAGAAACTGGTTGGTACAATTTCAATCTTTTTGAATTTGCTGAGGCTCTTTCTGTGGCCTAGTAAAAATCTCTTCTTGAAAATGTTCCATGTGCACTTAAGAAAAATGTGTATCCTGTTGCTTTTGGGTGTAGAGGTCTGTAGATGTCTGTGAGGTTCATCTGTTCTATTGTGTTGTTCAGTGCCTCTGTCTCCGTAATTATCTTCTCTCTGGTTGATCTGTCCTTCAGAGTGAGCAGAGTGTTGAAGTCTCCTAGAATGAATGCATTGCATTCTATTTCCCCTTTTAATTCAGTTAGTATTTGTTTCACATATTAGTGTGCTTCTCTGTTGCACGCATCTATATTTATAATGGTTATATCCTCTTGTTGGATTGACCCCTTTATCATTATGTAATGTCCTTCTTGTCTCTTGTGACTTTCTTTGTTTTGAAGTCTATTTTATCTGATACAAATACTGCAACTCCTACTTTTTTCTCTCTATTAGTTTCATGAAATATGTTTTTAAATCCCTTCACTTTTAGTCTGTGTAGGTCTTTGGGTTTAAAGTGAGTCTCTTGCAGGCAGCATATAGATGGGTCTTGTTTTTTTAATCCATTCAGTGACTCTGTGTCTTTTGATAGGTGCATTAGTCCACTTACATTTAGGGTCATTATCAATAGGTATGTACTTATTTCCATTGCAGACTTTTGATTTGTGGTTACCAAAGGTTCAAGGTTAATTTGCTTACCATCTAAGAATCTAACTTAACTCACTTAATATGCTGTTACAAACACAATTTAAAGGTTCTTTTCTTTTTCTCCTCCTTTTTCTTCCTCCTCCATTCTTTATATATTAGGCATCATATTCTGTACTCTTTGTCTATCCATTGATTGACTTTGGGGATAATTAATTTAATTTTGCATTTGCTTAGTAATTAGCTGTTCTACTTTTTTACTGTGGTTTTATTACCTGTGGTGACAGCTATTAAACCTTAGGAAGACTTCCATCTATAGCAGTCCCTCAAAAATAGACTGTAGAGATGGTTTGTGGGAGGTAAACTCTCTCAGCTTTTGCTTCTCTGGAAATTGTTTAATCCCACCTTCAAATTTAAATGATAATCTTGCTGTATAAATTAATCTTGGTTCAAGACCTTTCTGCTTCATTGCATTAAATCCATCATGCCACTCCCTTCTGGCCTGTAAGGTTTCTGCTGAGAAGTCTGATGTTAGCCTGATGGGCTTTCCTTTATATGTGATCTTATTTCTCTCTCTGGCTGCTTTTAACTGTCTGTCCTTACCTTTGATCTTTGCCATTTTAATTACTATATGTCTTAGTGTTGTCTTCCTTGGGTCCCTTGTGTTGGGAGATCTGTGGATCTCCATGGCCTGAGAGACTATCTCCTTCCCCAGATTGGGGAAGTTTTCAGCAATTACCTCCTCAAAGACACTTTATAACCCTTTCTCTCTCTTCTTCTTCTTCTGGTATCCCTATAATGTGAATATTGTTCCGTTTGGATTGGTCACACAGTTCTCTCAATATTCTTTCATTCTTAGAGATCCTTTTTTCTCTCTGTGCCTCAGCTTCTTTGTATTCCTCTTCTCTAATTTCTATTTCATTTATCGTCTCCTCCACCATATTCAACCTGCTTTTAATACCCTCCATTGTGTCCTTCAATGATTTTATCTCCAATCAGAATTGATTCCTGAGTTCTTGAATATCTTTCCCTTCATCCATTAGCATGTTGATGATTTTTATTTTGAACTCCCTTTCAGGAAGAGTCATGAGGTCCATATCATCTTTCTCAGGAGTTATGTTAGTTTTACTCTGGACCAGGTTCCTTTGGTGTTTCATTTTTGTATATGTCACCCTCTAGTGCCCCGAAGCTCTACTCTCTGAAGCTGCTCAGTCCCTGAAGAAATGTCGGGGGTTGCAGGATAGTGGTATTTATGCCTCTTTGGAGGAAAGAGCTGTTTCATGCTTCCCAGGCACTATGCCTATCTCCACTGTCTGAACCATCAGGCCGAGCACACAGGTATAAGCCTCTATTTTGTGTTTTTAGTTGCTGTAGTCAGATCTTCCCTCTGGCTGGTCTAATGCCAGGGTAGGGTTTGCTGGTTTGTGAGCCATGTGGGGCTGGCTGGGAGAAAGGTGCAGTAGGCTGCCTATCACAGAGTGGGTCCTTGGAGCTGTGTAGCCAGCCAGGGAGCTGGAGCACCTGGAAATCGTGAAAGCTCCCAACTTGCTGGGCAGAGTGCACCCACACAATTTTGTCTACCTGTCCTTTCCCTTGAGCAGTAAGCTCTGTGCAATCCCTGCCCCTTTAGCAGCCCTCTTGCTAAGGGCTTTCTTGTTAGCAGGTCTCTCAGACTTCCTACCTTTCTTTTGTCCCAGAGCAGCCAGATATGGATCCCTGCTTTCCACAAGAGGCTGGAATCTCAGTCTCTCCAGGAATTCTGCCCTGTCTTAGCTTTCCAATCCCCTAGTTATGGTAGTATCATGAAAGCACCTTGAAATGTAGGTTTGTGCTCCTAGAACAGATCTCCCAAGTTATTCAGCAGTCCCAGGTCTCCACTCCCTACCTGCTCCATTTCTCTTCCTCCAGCCAGTGAGCTGGGATGGGGGAAGGGCTTGGGTCCTGCTGGGCCACAGCTTTGGTACATTACCCTGCTGCGTGAGGTCTGCTCTTTTCTCTAGGTTTATGCAGTCTGGTGCAGTTCTCTTTCCTGTTGCTCTTTCAGAATTAGTTGTATTAATTATATTTTCATATTATATGTGGTTTTAAGAGGAAGCCTCTGTCTCTCCTCTCATGCCACCATCTTTAATCTCATTTCTGAACAAGGGTTTTCATTAAAGATTCTGGACCCAGAATTAGCACTTTTATTTACTGAAAGTTTCAGTTTCTATATTCATCTAATTAAATTGCAATAATTGTGTTTTAATGTCTTAAGAGCAAGTACACAGAAGTCTTTATCAGCAAACACAATTAAGTGATTTTTCATTAAGAAAAAAAGTAGTAGCAATACAGTTTTATTTACTGATATTTTTATCAGATGAGTATACAACTCTTATCAATCAAAAGTGATATTGTCACAATAGATCTAGGTTTATGATCCTTCTTCAAAGAATGTACCATCTAATTGTGACCTTCTAAAAAATTAAAGACATTTTAACAGCCCAAATTATAATTTCTATTTTGTGCTTAATTGTAAATTTACATCTAAATAAATTGATTCTACTTTAAATAAAATGAGTGCCAGCCCATCTGTTAAAGACTAGAAAAGTCCAAATTCTCTGTTTCTGAAATGGCTAAATTATAGTACAAATTAAAATTTGTAGTGTACAACATATTAACACACATGAAGTGTCTTAGCCAATGCACATTTACTGCCTAAGAAACAGTACAAATTATAAATTATAAAGCAAAAGTGGAGTGAAAAATATAAATACTGATATATATCAACTCACCGGTAAATTTAAGGATTTTCTTTAAAACTATATCGGTGAATTAGTTGTCAATTTTTATTTTATTTTTAATTGTGGTTAGTTGTAAACTTTATGTCAAAGGTCAACTAAGAAGATAATGTGTATATACGTGCAATCAAGAGGTTAAAATATTTCAGTAAATCACTAAATATTTATTGATTATGCTGTTTAGCAGGGCACTGATAAAGGGTATATAAGATGTAATAATATCTGTAATACTATAATACATTATCCCTACTCTCAGTAAGTTTTCACAAGACTTACCTGGCATACCTTCTCTTTTCTTCCTATAATTCCACTACACAAGGTGAAATTTTGTAAGTATTTTAAAGCCTCAAATGTCATATTGTCATTCTGGTTATAAGCCTCTCTCTGTAGACTTCAGAATCAAATTTCTTATTCTCTTCTTTCTGCACTTGTGAGAAACAGACCCTTGAGTGACCCTCAAAGTGTCCCACTTACTAACGCTTATGCTCTTGAGTAACTGCTGTCTCTTGAGTGTTGGAAGGAGACCAGACTTGCTTCTGACCACTCAAATATGGAAAAGATGATGTGATGTCACTCCTGTAATCACATTATGTCGGATAAAATGTCTGAGCAGCCTAGAGCTAGAGCCTTTGCTTATGGGTGAAATGAAGTCAACAGCCACATTGATGAAGCCCATGTGGCAATAAACAGCAGAAACCTATGGTCTTCAGTCAGGCAGCTACAGGGAAATGAATTTTAACAACCTAAATTAACTTAGAAGTAGATTCATGCCCAGTGGAGCCTCCAGATGAGAGGCAGCCTGGCCAACACCGTGACTGCAGCCCTGAGAAGCTAAGCAGGAGACCCACTTAAACCAGAGATCTGACAACAGAAATGGCAAGGCAGTAAATGTCCATTGGCTAAGATACTTCATGTGTGGTAATTTGTTATACAGCAGTACAAAACTAATACACTATCAGTACCACTTTCTTTTGCCACTTCATTGTTTGTCTAATTACCTGTCTTTGACACTAGGCTCTGAGCTACCTATAGGTTTGTTTATTATTCCCCCCTGAATTTAAAAGATGAGTATAAAATGTTTGGTACTTTCATTTATTTTGAATCTCCCTTCTCCCTCTCTGTCTCATGCAAATGAGCTATTTCTTATAATAAAATAGTATTCTATATATGTTAATTGCATGAATGAATAAATGAATCAGTGAATGAGCTATTTATTAGTTCCATTTTAATGATTAGGAAAATGAAGCCTGAGTATGTTACATGGCTTGAAAATGGCAAAGTCAGGATATGAACTAGAGCATCTGGCTATAAATCCTGTATTTCTTCTGCTACAAAATAGAAATAGTACTTTATGTATTTCCATTATAAGGTTATAATGCTGCAGATTAAGTGAAATAAGACAGATAATGTGCTTAAAGGAGTGCCTAATATATAGTAAGATCTTAATAAGTCCCCAGTAACTTTTATGCCTGAGCTCTCTGAAAGCTGAAAACTCAAGTTCACACTCAGTTATAATAATGTCATCCTGTACCTAGAGTAATTTATTTTTCCTTCCTTTTAAATTGTGTTTCTGTCACTTTCAGATGTGTATTTCAATAACCATATTCTATGTTTTAAAATATCACACGTCTTAAAATTTGGGGGATGGGAAACGGGCAGTATTTAAAAACTATATAAGTAAATATAGTATTTTACTCAATAGTGCACATTTTGCAGAATATTTATGCACCAGATATTTGGAAAATCAAAATCCTTCTAACTGATGTAAGTCTGCCTAACACTTCATTAAATTCTAAGGTCTACATGGCAAACAATAGGAACACTGGCTTCTTGCTTTCTCAAATGTTTCCATTCAGCAAAAATCGAATCTCTTTTCTCCTGCCAGACTTTTCATTTCAAAATTCCTAACACTTCTGACAGACTGACCCATTCAGAGTGGCATATCTATAAAAGCAGGAAACAAATGGAAGTCTGAGAATGTGCTTTCTTTTAGTTGTTAAAACCACAGAGCACCTGGGATTTAATCATTTTTATACAACATGAGAAAAATCTTATTGAACTGTTTCAGTTATAGAGTGCAATTTAAAAATTCGCACACAATCCTCATATCATATCTTTGCATTTGTGCATAAATTATCCTGGATATAAGTGTCTATGCAATATTTCCAGATGGGATAGCAACCAAACTCCACTGTCTACACCAACTGTTCACTTATGAGAAAGACTAAAATACTACATAATGTACATATCAGACATTGTATGTGTACTCTTAATAGAGGAAGAGAGAATCTCTGGACAATCTTGGCTTCTACAAATAACCACTGACAGTGATTTATTTCCCTGAAGTGAAATATCTGAGCATGTTTTGCTTTTTGTCGAGCCACATGGTTCACCAGCTATATTAATTAATTATTGGTTTATAACTAACCACCCCAAAACTTAAAAACCAAAAGGATTTGTAATGGTCAGGGATCATTTGGGCACATCTGATGACGGGGTTCAGGCTTGGCTTGTTCTCATCTGGGCTTACTCTTGTGTCTACCATCATCAGGAGGTATGAGTGGAGGCCAGCTCATGTAGGCAAGTCACATTCAAGTGGTTTTGGTTTCCTGGCTGTCAGATGAAGCAGGCTAACCTGGGCTTATTCATGTAGCAGTGGTGAGATCCAAGGCAACAAGGAGAAGAGCAAAGCTCTTGAGGCCAAGTCTTGGAACTAGTACACCATTACTCTTTCTACATTTTACTGAACTAAGCAAATTATAAGGCCTGCCCATAATGGAGAAGTAAGTAGATTCTGATTTCTGATTGAAGTACCTGATGGAAAGCATTGTAAAGATATGTAGATAAGGCAGTGTGTAAAGATTTGAGGACATTTCCTCAAATAGCATGCCATAATGGCTTTCCAAGAATTTCACGGCATGTGCCAAAATTAGATATTTTAAATTCTTAGACTAACTTCATCTTGTGTCAAAATGAATTTAACATCTTGCCTCTATATACAGACTGAATGTTGGAGGAAGATGGAAAAAACTACTATATAATCTATTCCAGATGACCGCTATTTTTCTCCTGATACCAGCCCCATCGTTCAAGTGTTCGTATGTGATCTCCTCCATTTCCCACTTCCCTGAGAATCGAGGCCACACAGTCACAGTTGGCTACATGAGCTGTGAGAGCATGAACTTTACATTTAGAGAGGCCTGGATGTGAAACCCAGCCACTGTCTATCTGAGTGAACCTAGGCAGATGATTTTTCCTCTAAATGTCTGTTTACTTATCCTGAAAGAATGAGTTTAATGGTCCATATCTCATGAGTCTGTTGTGAGGATTTAGTGATTATAAATAGCCCAAGAGAGTGCTATTATACAGTAGGTGCTTAATACTTACCAATTCCCTCTATTGCCATGGCTTTCTTAAAATGTTCTGTTTTCATTATTGGGTACCTTGTCTCAGAAACAAAACAATGCTCAGATTGTTCACAAAGAAATAAGCTTACAATTTTGAAGTGTTAATACTTAAGCTGTAAATGTAAGTCAATATATTATCCTAAGGTTTATGATTTTTCTGGAGGATATTTTGATGGCTTTTTTCCAATCACATATATACCAAAAGTATATATTCCAAAGATGAATAATGAGAATAAACAAGAAAGTGCTGTCTTAGGTATTGTGCATTCTTTCAGTATATAAAGAATATTAAGAATTCAATCATAATCAGTGCACACTGGAATGACATTATTAATCTTTCATATATTTGGGGGTCACCTTTAATAAAATGATATTGAAGTTCTTAATACAAATGAAAAGACATAAAAAAGTGGCATTGATTCATAGGACACCAGAATACATTACTTAGCACAGCATAATTATTTAAATGGTCTCCACTTAAACTGATGAGGTTAGAACCTCCTCATTTCCACAGGTATGTCTCCTTAGCCAGGCTTTCCAAAACCCAGTAAGGGAGTGGAGAATTTATATTCCCTTCAACACAAATAATCCAGGCAAAGCATTCAATCTCAGTAATGAGACTTAAAGTCCAATTTCATTCCATGTGGGGGTGAGAAGAAGCAGATTGTTTTAAAGTCATAGAGAAATGCTTATAAGATCCTCTTCAATAGCACAAATGTATATCTTCTCTCATTTAAATAAACATCCCCACATCCTGACTCCTCTAAAAAGACCCCAAAAGGAATGTGACTGGTAAACATCAGATTCAGACAAGTTGTATGACCAGCTATATATTCTGGCTGCAGCTCAACTCCCTGTAGCCTCATGAAATGGCCCATAAATCTATGATTGTTCACCTCCTGTCAGAAACTTCTCTTTACAACATATCTGCCACTCCAACCTGGTTGCTATAGTCCTAAAGTAACTCACTGACTTTCATATTCAGACCACATTCAGGCTATTTCCTAGGACTGGTTTTTGGTAGCACACCCTTTGCGAATGTTCTGTCCTAGGTAAGCATCAGGCTCTTTGAGTTTGCCATTGTCATTCCGACTCCTCTTTGCTCTCCTAACTGCTTGTTTCCTGTCTGATCCTCATCTTACACAGATCTCTAGTATCATGGATGGCCTGAATCCATTATGTTCTTACAGAGCTTGTTCCCCACAGTCTTGTCATTTATTTGGTCCCTTTATAAGCACTACATCTTGACTTCTCATCTGCTTCTGCTTTGACCACCAGCTCCCTGACATGGCCAGAGGTCCAGGCTGCCCCTGGTCTTTCATTTTCTGCTTCCCCTGAATTCATCCTATCCTTCCAGCTCTTCTCTCCTTGGGAATAACAGTCCCTCCTGACCAATTACATTCAATCCCTGTAGATCAAAGGGAGTTATTACTTAATCACTTTATATACATATATTGTTTTGAGAGTCCTCTAATGTGATAGTCTTGTTCATGTATCTGAAGGTAGAGAAAGCATTTATTTTATAAAAACAAACAAATATTTAAATTTCAGCATTCCATTTATATAATGAGGTCCAATGTTGTGTTGCGAATGTGGAAGTAAGTCCCATCTGTGGGGTCTTTCAGGATAACCCCAACGTGGCTGTGGAAATTACCCTTGGGGAGGCACATGACACTGGAGGATTTATAGTACTCAGAGGTCCTAGAAAGGAAGGCACAGCATGCTCAGAGGGTCACCCAAAGTCTCCCAAAGCCTGAAGCTTGGTCATAGTGTGCAGGGAAGGCAGAGCAGAACCTCTGGGCAAGTGCTATTAGTGAAGGTCTTGGGAGGGGAAATCAGTGCCTACAGGAGGCATTCTTGTTGGGTAATTGGAATATAACTGGGTCAACATGGAAAGGAGGGAAGGAGTAAAATGGGTTAGTCATCATGAGTCTCATCACCTGAGTACACATATTGGAGACAGGCAATAACGTAAGAGTTCAAAACATGCAGGGTGGGTGCCAGCACTCAGGGAGCCACTGAGGAAACAAATAATAACTTTATATCACAAATGCATAAGACATAAGCCACTTAACTTTCTCTCCTCCCTCTACCCTGGTTAGTGTTATAGCAAATCATTCTTTTATTTTAGAATATCATTTTACTGTAAACATTCTATATACAACAAATTTGAAGATAGAAATTGAAGACAGGAAATATTCTGAGCAAAAATCATATTTTGTGGACTGAAAATAGCATTGGTGACATTTTGCTGTTTGCAAATGTCTCAATAAAATAATGAAGTTGTTACTGTCTCTTATGCTGGCATTAAACAAGTCAATTTAAAATGTGAAAATAATTCAGAACCATAATGATGGCCAGGACTGCTGTCTCTCACTTTAAAGGCAAAGCTGTTCCCTTAAAGACCTAAACACTTTTTGGAAATTTAACAGTGCTATAATATCTATAGGGCACTGGCAGTGACCATTTCATTTCTCCAAGGAAATCAAAATGCCACATGGGTCTCCAGCTGTTTCTCACATATGCTTCTTTCAAAATGAGTTTTTATTTGTTTTTCCCTATATTTGAGCACCACTGTCCAAAATTGTCACATATTTGCTTCTTCACTTCATTCATCGAGGCTTTTTGTTTTTCTAATCTCATCTCAAAGCAGCTTTTTTTTTTCATCAATTACCTCACTTACAGAAGCATTCACCCCCTATGTTGTCAACCTAGTTAATTTCTCAAGGATTTGTCATTACTACATATAGCTGTATTCACACACACACACACACACACACACACACACACACAAAAGCATATGTGTGTGTGGTGTAGTACTGTCCCCCCACTAGAATGCAAGCTCCAGTGGAACAGAGTCTTACATGTCAAACAGGTTTATCAGTAAATACATGCACACACACATATATACATACACAATAGCATAACAAATCACATTTGAGGTTTGAGTCTTGATACTTTACAATAACAGCAGCCATGCTGGTAGTCAGCTTTCTGGGAAGGTAATTAGGGTACTAGGCAAAACCTTGCTGCACAAGCAGCTAAATGAAATGTCAGCTCTGCTGTAAGTCAGAGCTACGCTAAGTCTTTAAGTGACTTGGTAGGCCAATCAGAATGGTTTCCTACTGAAAAGAGGTTCCCAGTGAGTAGAAAGTGATTATTATTTTGTAGTTAGAGAACTTCACAAAACTCTTATCAATCTTTAAATTATTAATGGAAAAAAGTCTCAAAGACATTAAAGGAGGTATCTAATTTTAATGTGACCAATTTGCTACAGCAAATTGTAGACCCCACAATTATACCTATCTTTATGACACTAGAGTTATGGTCCCTTTTTTTGCCAGTTTCAATAGCAAAAATGTTTTTCTTATTTTTTAAAATGCACTTGTCTTCTTTGGACATGTGTCCCAAATTCCAATTTAAAAATAATCAGTATAAATATGACATATTAACAATGGGGCATATTTTAATAGAAGGTGTTCTTACAAGGAATTTTTAGATTTTTCTGATTATTTTCAGTTTACTGAATAAAATGACAGTCAAAAGTAAAAATTCTACCTAAGTTATTTCTATTCTAAAATCTATCTAAATTTTATGGTTTAGCTTATAGCACAAAGTATATATTAAAATATATATTATTCCACTCATATTTACACAGTATAAATAAGTAGAAATATTTAAATCAGTCTTATATTTTGGAATTGGTAGTAGAATTCTGTAGTTCTTTCCAGAATCTCCTATAAATACCAGTGGAACATGAATTTGTTTATGAGTCTCTTGTATTCTTCACATTGACCCAGAGGTAACTCTGGACAAATTCTGTTTGGGAATAAATTATGAGAAAGAGATTTTCTTTGTTCTAGGTGAATTGTTCATGTTATTTTTGCATGATAGTTTATGAGTTTAATAGTTTATTATTTAGCTGCAGTTATATGTATCTGAGCTCTGTATGTGAAGAGTTGTATTTAGAGACATCCATAATATTGAGAACCTGTGGAAGTAACTGTACTTAGTGACCTAATATAGGGGGTTTGAATCATTTGCAGAATCAGAATCATTTTAAGAAGTAGGTTTTAAAATAATTGTCAATCAGATCTTTCAGAGAAGTAAAATGGTACAAAGATAAATAGACAAATGGTGGAATTGCAGAGATTTACATTCAGCATGGACAGGAAATCAAAGACTTTATTGCATATGTTTAGATGTGGCTCAGTACGCTGATTCCCAAAAGAGAACAAATCAAGATGTGTAGAAAGGAAGGCAAACTATGGAGTTAGGAGAAGGTAGATAATTCAGGCAGGTCTCCATTTAGCTATCAAGCAAATATTTACTGAAAACCCAGTATGTGTATGATACTGAGTTAGGTGCAATAACTACAGAGGAGAGTATGACAGACAGGACCTATAATATCTAAATTCACTTAAGACAAATCTAAGTAAAAGTTAGAAATCACCAGGTAAATCTTTTTTTTTCATATTTTTGGGGATAAATAATTCTACAAGTGATTTTTGCTTTATTGACTATTTTTGTATTATTTTAATTACCAGCACTAAACAATCTTAAAAGTACAAAATGATGAGTTTCTATTTTTCAGAGATAGCCATTAGGGGAGAAATAGATGCCCTACTTCTTATTAGCAACTTCTCAGCTTATAGTTAGGAGTCATAGACTCAAGTACAAAATGGGAAAATAGCAATTGGGAAAGGTAGCAAAAATGAGGAGAATACCCGTATCTTTTTCTTTTCTTTTCTAAATGTTATAAAATGAAGTTGATCTAAAATTAGTCCTGGGAAAAAGAATTAAGAGCAAATACTTAACCTTCTTCCATAGACACAAGGTCTATATCTAATAATGACTAGCATGTGATGATTCATTTACATTAGCTACCATTTTTTAGAGTGCAAAGAAATTCTCCTGTTAGTTATTAGATGAATTGTATGGAATACTGGAGAATTATTTGAAGTATTAATCTAGAAATTTTGAATAAAAGTGGCAATTATATTATCACTAACTCTTTGCTGGGTTTTGAATAATTTTCAGTCCCCTTGGTGGTTTGTAAAGTAGAACAGTGTCTAGTCTTCATAATATGAACTGACTGTATAAGAGAGAACAATTGAAGATATATGTATTTTTTGTTTAATGTACCAAATGTCATATTGAAAATATTAATAAACATAATATTAACAAATACTTCTTATTGCCACAAACAATTGTCCTTTCCTTTACAGTCCATTATTCATTTTCTCCCTAAAACTATGTTGTAGTAGGCAAAAATAATGAAAGAATAGAAAAATCATATGCAGTGATTATAACTTCTTTGTAAAGACATTTAAATGGACTATATCACTGATGAAAGAAGAATTTTGTAAGTAGACTAATCAATCCAATTATGTTTTGCCACAGATACTTCCAGTAATTAAATAGTAGAACATTTAATAGATGAGGTTCATATGTTAATTGCTCCTCCTGTCATCATTCACTTTATTATGAATGCCCAGAAGAGAGGAGATGCATTTAGACTTAGAATCTATATATTAACGACTGTGCAGTTCCCTCCTTAATGGAGCCAGTGATCTGAACACAGCCTAACCCCACATAGTAGAACATGGCAACAATCATACCCTCATTCACTCATGTCATATTTCCTGGAGTCTACTATGTGCTTTAGCATCATGCTAACCATTATTTACAAATATATGGTGTATGGTGAAATCTGATCCTGAGATAAGTAGTTGGAATAAACAATGTGAAATTAAAACAGGCAAATTCAAATCAATAGAAAAAATAAAACAATTTCTGGATTATGTATATGAATAGAGGCACATGATCCAATTTTTTTAAGCTCATCTGTTAAAATAGTTTTTATTTGGAGGCAGGCATGTGACTTCAATATCTCACGTGTTCAGCTTTATACTTGTTAAATGCTTTCACTTTACTTTTAAGCATTTAACCAAAAAGATGTTTTTCTAAAGATCACAAAATCTAATTATTTTAGAAGATACAGAGCATTAATATACTCACTAATTATGCTCTGTGATATCATACATTTAAAAATTATTCCAACTATTTGTCCAGCCACAAAATACTCATTAAATCTTAATTGTTTAAAATTACTTGTGTAATTCTTAGGTTTAATTTTCAGCTGTTGCCTCCCTCACTAACCTTGAGTGACTTCTTTACATGGCTCTTCTCTCTGTTAATGTGTTGCTTTTTGGAATGAAAGACTGAATAGCCACATACATTAGAACTTGTATAAAATAAAATATACCTCAAGTGATATCCAGTAAGTACCCTTTGTGAAAGGAATAGATAATTACATGCATTGACTGTGTGACATCAATTTTCTTACCTACTTATTTTTTTTATCGATTGGTGCTTAGCTGCATTCATAGGGGAGATTTGCAGATTCATAAATTTCAGATAAGTGAGGTGTTGTAAGGTCTTTGACAGAAATAGGGTGCCATGTTTATTTCTAAATGAACATGATTATAGCAGATGTAGCTGTAAAGTGCTTAAATAATAAATAGTGATCTTAACAGATGTGTGTGTGTGTGTGTGTGTGTGTGTGTGTGTGTGTGAATATATAAGTCTTTTAAATGAGCCTGGTGGATTGAATAAGAAAAACCTATAGCTCCTTTTGTTTGTATTTCTAGTACCATCTGTATCACAATTTGCCTGATACTTTAAATTTGTGTCCATGCCTGTTTCACCTGATGGATAATAAAAATTTTAAGGTCAACAACCATATCTTGTTTATTTCTATATACACAACTCTGCCAAGCACAGTCCCTTGGCAAAAGTAGATGCTCAATAAATACTTGTGGGGTAATATTGAATTGAGACAAACTGATTAGATCAAGGTTGACCTGTACTGAGTTCCTCTACTTCAGTGTACATTACTCTTGAATTGCAACATTTGTCTCAGTTTTTCCTGTAGTTGAAAGCTGATGTGCTCTTAACTTAGCTCCATCTAAGTGAATTGGAGACTGACATTTATTAAAATTTGCATAGCTCAGAAGCAGTTTTCACTGTACAAAACACTCTACAAATTGGAAGTGCTATTTAAAAATAAAAGGATGTACACTAGAGTAAAGTTCAGCAACTTGGCACAAGCAATACTTCTCTTGAATTTTTCAATATTAAAATTAAAAGAAAGAAGCACCTGTTATACATCTCCTGAAACAATGGGACAACTTCATTTGCAAGCGGTGACATTGTCTTGCTAAAAGAAAAATCTGAGAACAGTTGCTAGGGATATTGTATGCACTCATGGTGTCTATGGAAACTGAGCCTGCACAAAAACGTGTAATGAGGAATAAAGAGATACCTGGAAGAGAGCCCAGTGTCAGAAAGACAAAGAACATAACTTTTCAAGATTTAGAAAGAGCAAAAATAGAATAAAAAAATAAACTTACTTTGTTCTTTTAGGTACCTGTGTAAAGTTTTAATTTTGGGAAAAATATAAAGAAGTGAAAAACAAACAAAAAATAATTTTAAACCTTGATTTAAAATACTAACATATTACTAAAATCTGTAAAAAAATGTGGTCACTACTTCTTTCTAAGCTGCTTGTAGAATTGCTCCATGTTCAAGTATTATCTATAAGACATGCAAGAATATTCACATGCCCCAAAACTGCAGTTGTGTTTCAAGGATAAGAGAACACAACGTTTTCCTTTTGAAATGTTGAACCCTAACATATCTAATGAGTTTGGACTTCATTAATTAGGACAGAATGTCATATCCTTGACCAGGCTTCTAAGAGCTTGCTCTGCCTGATAGAAATTTATCTTTGAAAAGAATGGCTATCATTTAGAGAAGAAATAGATTTATCTATCATCTTTATTTTACTAATGACTTCAGATATGGTTTTTCCACAATTTCATCTATCTCCAAATGATGATATGAATGTAGTAGAATCTTTACATTAATGAGAAACATCTACAGCAATTGGTTTGTATGTAGCAAAAACTCTGAAATAATGCATTATTCATTGGTTAATTTAATTTTTTTAAATTAGTGTTTTCTGTATGTGAAGAGTAAGTACAAAAAGTAAATACCAAAAGTCTAGAAAGTACCAGAAGTAAGTAGCAGATTGCCAGTGGTGAGTATAGATATATGCAATCCTTGCCCTTCTATAACTTATCAGTTAGTGAGGAAGAGAGATCTTAAATTAGCAGATATATACATGTAAAATATGTGTGAAATATATTCTTTTTAAAATGATAAATCAATATGTATTTCATTTAAAGGAGGTAAGTTTAGAGATTATAAAGTTAGGAAAATTATGCTTTGTGTTTATGTTTTAAAAACAGTAATAATTACTTTACGCTATAGATCAATTAGCAAATATTTTAAAATACTATCCATATTGAGTTCCTTTGGTTTTATATGGCATTCAAAAAAGAATAGTACTCCTCATCACAGAGGGATAATTAAACTTTATATTTGAGTAGCAATAATATTGCTCTGTATTTGTTGAATACCATGTACTGTGTAGCTTATAAAATATTTATTTTCTGAATTGCTCAGCAGATTCTTTAAATTCTATAATTATTTAAGAATAGATGGCTATTTTATAAACACTCAGTCAATTTAATGACTGAATTGACCAGAACATTGAGGTATCATAATCGAGAGAGAAGGGAGAAAATGTTGCACGAAGTGACCAAGGTGGGAGAAAATCAGGCCCGAATCCCCAAGGGCTGGTTTGGGCTCTATCAGAGTCCCTGAGTTCAGGAAGAACTACTGGAGTTTAAACCCATCAGTCATTTCTCACTCAACCTTATGGGGTCAAATTCTGCCCTCAATTACCCACATCTAACCTTCATTCAAGTCTCAGGGAGTTATACACATACTCAAGAGGGCAGGCTCCCGCCCTGCAGGTTGAGTGGGGAGTAATTCATGACTTTCTCCTCGCTATGCTTGGCTCCATAAGCACAGCTAGCAGTCTCGGACTCCACTCCAAAGTAGAGTGGGAGGGCGGTACAAAAATACTCAGCCTTGAGTGCTTTATCAGTCTCGGCATCTGATCGTCATTTCAACACCTAAGATCAGCAGTTCCACTAAGCAATAAGATGTATGCAATTTCTCACTTATTCTTCATAGCATATTCCACTTTCCCTTCCCATCTCCATTAGCTTTTCTTTTCTAATAAAGTATTTCTTTTCTTCCTTTGCTACATTTTCCTCTATCACTTTTTCTCTGTCTTTAATAATATTACATGAGATAAAGTGCTTAGGACAATCTAGGGCATTTTAAGAGTCCAAGAATCACTCCTTTTGTTGTACCTGTTATTAATATTTTGTATTATCATTGTTATTATTGGTTAACTTGCCTTTTCCTTGATTTATGGAAGTTTTTAATATGTATGGAAATGGTAATCCTTTAATCTTGACAGGATTTTATTCAGGGAATTTTCTTTTTTATGTATTTGCCTAAATTACTTATTTCAGACCAAATTTAGAATCATATTCTGAATTTATCTTCAAAGAACATTTTGATGATGTTTCTTAGGCATTATCCTTTCATGAGAAAAGTCATATGAAGAAAAGCATTTTGCAACATTGAAAATATTCCCAAGACTACCACTGCCAGAGTCCTAGTACTTGACCTAGTAAAACTCCAGCTTCCTGAGAAGAATAAACATTGTGTCGGTTTACTTCAAATAGTTAAAAATAGTATATTTTAATAACAATAATTTTTTACTATAAGGTTTGTTCAGACAGGACATAATATAGGTTAATTATTTGGGCTGGTATAAAGCTTGGAAATATATAAGAAAAACATTAACATTTAAACAATACATAAGATCTCATATAATATTTAAATAGTTGTGTTAAATATAATACATGTAATGAAATTATATTTTTAAAGATTCTGACTGCTAGATGGTTTACACTACTATACCAGCACAGTCAGGGATATAAAAAGAAAAACTATGAATTTCATAAAAAAGATGAATTTAACAATAAACTAAAATGGCTTAATATAATTTAATATATTTAAAAATACTAAAATTATTAGTCTGCATTATATAAGACTATAAATTCCTAGGTACCTCCATTTCTCAAATTATCATTTGTTCTATATGTTTCCCTCTTCAGTTTCCATGTGGAAAATCTCTGCTCTACCTTGCTTTTTGGTTCAGTTCTCATAGTTCCTCAGCCTTCTCAAAAGTCCCCAGAGTAGGCTGATTTGGGCTTCACCAAAGAACCTCAGTGAAAACATTAAACATTTTCAACTAGATACCATAGAGCAACTGTACATCAGGCACTGCTCTTGTTACTCATTCATTCCTCAGAGTCTGCCCCTGCACATACCACCCAGCCAATTTTCAAGGCAGGTGGAGTAAACCTGTTCTTGCTTATCTCCCAGGTTTTCTGAGTTCTGTATAGTCCACATTCCAATAAAGTACGAGGGGACTATTTTCATTGGAGTCTCATATATCACCATTTTTTTAAAAAGAAAATAATTATACTTTTTACCAACTATTGCTCTACTTAATTGTCCATTAAAAACTAAATCTTTCCATGTGTATATATTACCAGGCCTTGCTTTCCTCTTTGAAAGGCATCTTACTGTCCAGCTAATCCAAACTCCTTCTCTTGTATCATTACCCAAAATGCTTAGAAATGGGTTCCTTTATAATGTTTGCTCTAAAACCTTTGTTGATTAGTTTTATTAATAAAGCACCTAGAATCAGAGGTTATATTGAGAGGTAGTATAATAGTAATTAAGAGAACAGGCATTAGAGACAGATTACCTTGAATTTTGGTTCTTCAGTTTTCTAACTGAATATTTAACTTCTCTTTTATCATTTCTTCTCTGTAAGGGAAGATAACAATAACTTTCCTACAGGGTTACAAACTTTTATATGGCAGCTAATATCAGTGCATATAAGGGCACTTTGAAGAACACACACAGTTAGAATTAAATAAAATTAAATGTAAATGAGAGGATCAGTGTTTCATCAAAAACTAGTTTAGAAAAGAAGTAACCTACCAAATAGAAATAAGTATCTAAGCAATGTAGAATGGTCTTTCCTAAACATTTTGTGGTATATTAAAAATCCTAATTTTGTAAGATGCTAACTAACATTATGTGGAATAATTAATTGGATAAACTGGAAAAATCATGATTAAAAAAGAAAAATCTTTTAATGCAAGATTCACAGACCTGCATAATGAATCTCCCAAAGAGGTTTGAGTTATGTAATATTTCTGGAAAAATAATTCAGTTTTGAACCCCCTGCTACTTGTAGAGCATCTCACAGTTCTATTGTTCTAGAAGACAGAATTTTTGGACTGCTTGTCTCTAATAAAGTTTGAGTTTCAGTTCTGTATCTGTAGATTTGTGTCATCAGATACAAAATACTTATGGTTCTGACCTTACAAAACTGGCTCACCTTATTATCCCTCTTAAAAGTAGATAGTATGGTCAAGCATGTCTTTGACCAGTGGTGCTAAACAAATTACAGAACTACATTGTCCGATATGTTATATCATGTCCACAAGTCCATATCTGCCTATTAATCACTCTAAATGTGGCTAGTTTAAATTGAGATACTCTGTAAGGCAAAGGCACACTAGATTTCTTAAAGAAAAAAGAATACAAACCATCTAAAAGGTTCTGGCTACCAAGTTAAAAAATAGGTGTGTGTATGTGTGTGTGCTGTGTGTGTGCTGTGTGTGAGGGGGTTGGTTCCCTACACCACCAAGCAATTCTGACACCAGCAGGGTATGCTACAGTTTTCAAGAGAGTTCTGACACTATTTACCAGGAGATAGCAATCAGAGTCCACAGATTGAGGGTTCACTCTTACAAGACTGCCACCTCCACTTCACACACCAGTCATAAGCCCTGGTTACTACCTATGCTTCTGACCAATGTATAAATCAGATGTTCCTATGAACCTCTCCTTGGGTTCAATTAATTTACTAGAGTGGCTCAGGAAACCAGTCTACTCACTAGATTATTAATTTATGACAAAGTATATTAAAAAATACAGATCAACAGCCAGACGAACAGATATATAGGGTATGTGGCAAGGCTCTGATTAAAGGAGCTTCTGCCCTCATGGATTTGAGGGCCTGGCAGCATGGCTCTGGAAGCTCTTGAAACCTCCACCTTTTGGGTTTTTATGAAGGCTTCATTACATAGACATGACTGATAAAATCATTGGCAATTGGTGACTGATCAATGTCTAACCCCTCTCCCATTCCCAGAAATCAGAGGGTAGGACTGAAAGTTCCAACCCTTGATTCATACAGTTAGAGTGATTATGATTCCAATTTGGTGGGATTATGTTTTATAAATTAAGTTATTTATATTTGTATGTTCAAAGAAGTAGACACTTAAAATTAAATATGTAATTCTTATCTTAAGAATATTCTATAATAGAACTAACTGTGTTTGCCTATTAGTGAAGCATTCTCTACAGATCATTTTATTGATTCTCCCTCAGCTAGTGAATCCAATAAAAGGAATGTTCAGAGTCACCTGTTCATAGATATGAGAAGGAAAGTCTGATAAGAACTGACTACTTATTATTCAGAACATAAGTGAGGTTACAGGAAAACAGCTGATATTCTATGACTTAAATCAAGTGTGAGAAGAATTTATAATAAATCTTGGGAGTTATTTATTGTTCTAAATTTGGTTAAACTGAATGACGGTCCCAGACATGTTCATATCCCAGTCCCCTGGAGCCTGGGAATGTTTTATCTTCCATGGCAAAAGCACCATGCAGATGTGGATAAACTAAGGATCTTCAGATGGGAAGAATATCCTGGATTATCTGGGTGAACCCAAGGTATTCACAGAGTTTCTTACAAGAGGGAAGAAAGAGGGCAAAATGTACAGAGTAGGCCATCTAACAACAGAAGTAGAAGAAGGAAAGGCCATATGATATGGGCCAAGTAGCCAAGGAATAAGGACAGCATCTACCCTAGAACAGTCAGGGCAATAAATTATTCCCAGAAACTTGCAGAGGGAAACAGTTTACCAACACCACAGCTTTAGTTTGGTGAGACTGATTTTGGAACTGATCACTGGAACTATAAAATAGTAAGTTTGTGTTGTTTTAAGCCACTAATTTTTGGTTATTTGTTACAGAAAGTACAGGAAATGAGTAAAGTGAACATGTTAACCTTACAATTCTTCTCTATAAGCAAGTAAGAGTCCAACACTTCATCAAAAGGGTCTGTTTTTTATGCCAAGTCTACTAATAATCTAACGGCCATGTTTAAACTGAAAATAACAATGAACACTGGCTATCCCCACAGTATAAACTCAGTATAAATAGCACTTGTAACTGTGATTCCAAATGATGAATACCCTTTATCAAAGGCTATAGAGAAGAATCTGAAAGGCGTTATTAAGGCCTGGGGGGAAAAAAGCAGCTTAGTTATAGGAAGGGGGTTAATTCTAGAATTTAAGTTAACATAAATGCAGACCAAGATGAGCCCTGAATCCTTGATGAAAAGGAAGGTTTAGTCTCAAACAACACAAAAACATAATATTATTTATAATTTGAAACTTGTGTATAGGACTTCAGTATAGCTTCTCATAGTCACTAAAGTTAACTGAATATCCCTCCTAAACCACTTTAAAATTAAAAGCAAGGAAGAAGAAAAAAACATGGAATAATAAATTTGTACCTATGAATATTTGGGCAATAAATCTAAGATAAACTAATTAAAATTTGGAATAGGTTCCATGACCTATCTTTATATCATCTTTATAACTTTATACTCTTCCATAACCCAATGCACATAGCAGAGAGTGAAGAGCATCTTGTTAAATGAATAAATTAAAATTGACCCAAGTATATTGGTGGTGAAATATATTTACTACCAATTATATTACTCTCAGATTACAGATAAAATGGTTACTTTGCCTACAAAGCAAAATGAACAAGGAACAGTGCTTCCCTTTTCCATAAACAATGAAACTTGGAAAAATGTAACCTTAAAGTTTCTTTAACTGGTTTATTCACATTTCTAGACTTGCTCTTAGCTCTGTAGGGCTCTGACCCTTCCCTCTGCACCTGTGCCTAGATGAAGCGCCATGCTTTGAGACATGCCCAGTGACTGCTCAAAGAGAGAGTAACTACAGGGAAGTGTAGGAATTCATATATTCTGGGGTAATATTTGACCAATAGGAGACATAAAATGGCATATACTTAAATCCTTTGTCCTTATTGGACATATTCCAAGTGAATATGGAGATATTCCTCTTTGGAGATATTCCAAGTGAATAAGCAATCACTTCAGTGTTTTTGAAGAAGCTTTGCTGAGGTTAGTAATGTACCCCTTTGTATTTTCCCTTATTTTTGTTCCCTCACCCTACTATCACTGGGATTCCATTCCCCAGTAGATAGTTGGCAATTGACTTTTGTGTAAGACTATGTTTTCTAGGTATCTCGGACTAAGACAATTTTCATCTTTATGGGCCAGGGCTTGGGAAATGATAATTCAGTTCTCCAGAATCAAAGGAAATTGCACATTGAAAATCTCTCCTTCTAAAGAAATTGGCATAAGAAAATCTGCATTAATATTCCACTTGAAATAAGGAGATATAGTGGGATCTGTAACTCACATAGACCCTGAAGGTATCCTAAGCAGATATGAAGTTTTACCTGAATTGGACTTAGAAAATGATTGGCTAATTCATTCCCAAATATTTAATCTGTATATAACTGATTTTGAACATAACTTTGAAGACCAGGGGTAATGAAATAATGTATATTTTCACAAAATTAGGGGAACATTTTTCCTAACCAATAAATACCTTCAGGAAATTTCTATATTTTCCTTAAATTCAGTAACAAAATTTTATTCTGATTGTGTTCTCTCTTGAGTTCAGGTCAGGCTCTTATCATGTTAAATTCAAGAGAACTTTTTGAAGCTTGAAGAACAGAATTTTGAATCTGATGATAAGAATACCCCAGATATTACCCCTAATATTGTACCTTTTATGAGTTAGTAAAGACATACTGATAAGCAAAAAAGAAAGTATTTCTAGGCCTAAAGTCACCTAATACTTTTTTTGGGTATCATTACTGTACAATTACATGAGCAACATTATGGTTACTAGACTTCCCCTATTATCAAGCCCCCACCACATACCCCATTACAGTCCCTGTCCAACAGCATAGTAAGATGCTATAAAATCACTACTTGTTTTACTGTGTTATACTGCCTTTCCTGTGTCCACCCCCCCACACACATAATGTATGCTAATCATAATTCTCCTTTTTTCCCCTTATCCCTCCCTTCCCACCCATTCTCCCCAATCTCTTTCCCTTTGATAACTGTTAGTCCATTCTTGGGGTCTGTGATTCTGCTGCTATTTTGGCCCTTCAGTTTTTTTCTTTGTTCTTATGCTCCACAGATGAGCGAAATCATTTGGTACTTGTCTTTTTCCGCCTGGCTTATTTCACTGAGCATAATACCCTCTAGCTCCATCCATGTTGTTGCAAATGGTAGAATTTGTTTTCTTCTTATGACTGAATAATATTCCATTCTGTATATGTACCACATCTTCTTTATCCATTCATCTACTGATGGACACTTGGGTTGCTTCCATATCCTGGCTACTGTAAATAGAGCTGTGATAAACATAGGGGTGCACATGTCTTATTGAATCTGGCATCTTGTTTTCTTTGCGTAAATTCCTAGGAGTGGAATTCTGAGGACAAATGGTTTTTCTATTTTTAGTATTATTTTAAATTTTTATTAAGGTATTATTGATATATACTCTTATGAAGGTTTCACATGAAAAAACAATGTGGTTACTATATTTACCCATATTATCAAGTCCCCACCCATTCCCCAATGCAGTCACTGTCAATCAGTGTAGTAAGATGCCACAGATTCACTATGTGCCTTCTCTGTGCTACGCTGTTCTCCCCGTGATCCCCCACACCATATGTACTAAACATAATACCCCTTAATCCCCTTCTCCCTCCATCCACACTCACCCTCCCACACTCTACCCCTTTGGTAAGCACTAGTTCCTTCTTGGAGTCTCTGAATCTGCTGCTATTTTGATCCTTCAGTTTTGCTTCGTTATTCTCCACAAATGAGGGAAATCATTTGGCATTTGTCTTTCTCTGCCTGGCTTATTTCATTGAGCATAACATCCTCCAGCTCCATCCATGTTGTTGCAAATGGTAGGATTTGTTTCTTTCTTATGTCTGAATAGTATTCCATTGTGTATATGTACCACTTCTTCTTTATCCATTCATCTACTGATTGACACTTAGATTGCTTCCATATCTTGTCTATTGTAAAAAGTGCTGCAATAAACATAGGGGTGCATATGTCTTTTTGAATCTGAGAAGTTGTATTCTTTGGGTATATTCCAAGGAGTGGGATTCCCAGGTCAAATGGTATTTATATTTTTAGTTTTTTGAGGAACCTCCATAATATTTTCCACAATGGTTGAACTAGCTTACATTCCCACCAGCAGTGTAGGAGGGTTCCCCTTTCTCCACATCCTTTCCAGCATTTGTTGTTCTTAGTCTTTTTGATGCTGGCCATCCTTACTGGTGTTAGATGATTTCACATTGTGGTTTTAATTTGCATTTCCCTGATGATTAGTGATGTGGAGCATTATTTCATGTGTCTGTTGGCCATCTGAATTTCTTCTTTGGAGAACTGTCTCTTCATATCCTCTGCCCATTTTCAGGTTATTTGCTTTTTGGGTGTTGAGGCGTGTACGTTCTTTATATATTTTGGATGTTAACTCCTTGTTAGATATGTCATTTGCAAATATATTCTCCCATACTGTAGGCTGCCTTTTGAATCTGTTGATGGTGTCCTTTGCTGTACAGAAACTTTTTAGTTTGATGTAGTCCCATGAGTTTATTTTTGCTTTTGTTTCCCTTGCTCAAGGAGATGCATTCAGGAAGAAGTTGCTCATGCTTACATTCAGGAAATTTTTTCTATGTTGTCTTCTAAGAATTTTATGGTTTCATAACTTACATTCAGATCTTTGATCCATTTTGAGTTTACTTTTGTGTGTGGGGTTAAGCAAAAAGCCACTTTCATTCTCTTGCCTGTAGCTGTCCAGTTTTGCCAACACCAGCTGTTGAAGAGGCTGTCATTTCCCCATTGTATGGTCATGGCTCCTTTATCAAATATTAATTAACCACATATGCTTGGGTTTATATCTGGGCTCTTTAGTCTGTTCCATTGGTCTATCGGTCTATTCTTGTGCCAGTACCAAGTTGTCTTCATTACTGTAGCTTTGTAGTAGAACTTGAAGTAAGGGAGCCTAATTTCCCCCGCTTTATTTTTTCTTCTCAGGATTGCTTTGGTTATTCAGGGTCTTTTGTGGTTCCATCTGTATTTTAGAACTATTTGCTCTAATTCATCAAAGAATGGTGTTGGTGTTTTGATAGGGATTGCATTGAATATGTAGATTGCTTTAGGTTGGATGGCTATTTTGACAATATTAATCCTTCCTATCTATGAGCACAGGATGTGTTTCTATTTATTGGTATCTTCTTTAATTTCTCTCGAGTGTATTGTCATTTTCATAGTATAGTCCTTTCACTTCCTTGGTTAGGTTTTTTCCTAGGTATTTTATTCTTTTTGATGCAATTGTGAATGGAATTGTTTTCCTGACTTCTCTCTCTGCTAGTTCATTGTTAGTGTATAGGAAGCCTTATACTTTTAATAAAGATATTGGATTAAAAAGCCTGAGCATACATGAGTGCAATCCCAGTAAAGTGATTTATCCAAGGTAAATTGCTATGCCTGACCTACCCCTCCAGGCCAGGTTCATGGATTTTATGCAGCTGCCCTGAACCTACACTCTTTATTCAGTGAGCTCCTATCACCCTCTCTCTTATCACCCTCTTAAAATCTTCAGTGCTTTTGGGAAAAGGGGCCCTGCATTTTTATTTTATTGGGTCCCACAAATTTTGCAACCAGCCTTGCACAGATTACTCATTTTTTGGTGGATTCAGCTCCAAATTTTTTGGCATGCATTTAATTCCTAGTGTTGGAGAACAAGAATTATAAGTTAGTAAAAAAAATCAAATAATTCTATAATTCATAGCAAAATAATCTTACCTCATCACCATTCTGAACTTTGACTCATCCCTAGCCCAGGTGCCTCATGAGCAGGTCACTGCCTAGGAGCCCAGGGGTTGTATAACTCTCTGCCTTTGTATGTATCTCTCATATTCATTATGTCACTAGGAACCTAACTATTTATATTACTTTTTGCCCCCCATATTTCTGGGTCATGAACTCTTGCTCTGTTTAGGATTTTTATATAAAAGAAACATTTTGCATGTTGCCTCAAGACCAAAGAGAAATTAATCTTAATACACATAAATCTTCTATGTATGCACTCTATGGATGCCCAACTTTCTCTGTGGGTCTTTCACTCTTTTGAAAGACTCATAGCCTAGTTTATTATGTCTCTGGATGTGTTTTCTAATTATGAATTCCTCATGCTACCTTATGGCTTTTCTTACCTGTTTTCAGTTACTGTATCCCCTATAAATGGTTACTGTTTTTGTATTTCTTAACTTAGGTATCAAAGAAGGAACTTCTTTGGTCTGTCTTTCCAAGGCAGGACATGTGGGATTAATTTCTCAGTCCATGGGTTGCCAGCACACAGGTCCAGGGCACATCCCAAGGCTAATTAGTAAGGCTCAGGAATAGAATCATGTGATACACAACATGACCACCTACCTATTATTTCTTTTAGAACTGGCTGTGTGCACAGTACCAAATGTATTTGGCACTTAAGTTAAAAATCCTGACCCAAGATATGAGTCCCTAAGTCTCCTTGGTAGTAGTTAGAAGTCGGCTTTATGTCCTAACAGGACCCTCCTTGTGCCAATCATGAGATATGCAGATTCCCTGCTTTATTTTTCAACAGTTGCTACAATTTTTCATGCTGAGCACTCATTGCACAAATTCCCATCAATTATTTACTTGTACATCTTCAAAACCATCATCTCTTCTGGGATAATCCATTTCTAAGTATTGTCCAGACATGGTCTAGCTCTGTCTCTCTTGCTAATCAACATTCATCTTATGATGATGCATTTCTTTTTTATATATTGATTTGAGAATACATTGATTTGAAAATAACTATGTTTTGTATTGACTTCAAGTTATTTTATTTATAGTCAAAACTCCCCAGTAAGTTAGCTAACAAAGAACAAGTTGAGGTTTTCATTTTCTTTAATTTTAAAAAATATTTTAACTATTTAACTATTTCATTTTCCTAATTATTTTAATAAAGAGTTATATCTTGAATTTTGGCCTTATAATTTCAAATCTCTACCTTTTGCCATATACTATGAATTACCAAATCAAAGTTAAAGTACAAAAATTTCTGTTACTGTAAAATCTTGTAGTCTGTCCTAGAATATAACATCTACTATTTATAGTTTGTATGTACTCTATCCTTTTATATTTTTAAAGCATAAATTTATTTTATAAATAACCTTATTTTAACATCATTTACCTACAGAAGAATATAAAAAGTATTGGTTGTAGATATCACTGACAAGTTTGAAGCCTTTTTTTCAATCTTCTGATATTGAAGAATATTTTCTGAGAAAAAAACTATTTAGAAAGACATGATTAAACAAAGAATTTCTTGCATAGCATTTGGAAACTGTTTTATTAAGATTAAAAATAGCCTTACAATAGCAAATTATTTTAGAAGCAAATGACAGAGATACAGACTAGGTAAAAATTAAAATAAGCCCCCAAATACACAAGGAACATAAAAGCAACAAGTCAGCCCCTAGTATCTAAATACTGTCCTTTGGTTTTTGCCTATATTTTCCCTCTTTATAAGGAAAGGCACCTCTGCTTCTTTCTTCAGTTTTGGGCATTTGGACATTGAGATAAAGGCATTGATGCTCATTTGCTTAAATAATTGTATTCAAATTATTTTTATTGCCTAAAAATGATAACCTTGCTGGATATTGCCTATGGTTTGGAATGTACAGCACAGGCATTTAAATGATAAGGTAGTTGCTTCCAACTTGAATCTTGCCTGAAGAAAATAACAGGCAATGTCTAGCTTCATTACCTTTTAGGGTTTAATGTACAATATTTATTAGTGCTGCTACTTTCTCAGTGTCCATAACAATTCTTCTGTCCCATTTAGGAGCGATTTGTGGTAAACGCTCCTATAATACCTGTGATTTGATAGTATTTCTACTTTTTTAACACCCACAAAGAAAAGTAGAATAAGAAGTCTTTGTATAGCCTTCTGAAATCTTACTTTATCATATCATAGGAGATATGTGTTGAATATGTGTGCATGTGTATGTACACATGCATATATACATAGACACACACATATATACCTATGTTCTGATTTATCATATAAATGCATAGATATGCACACTGTCTTTTTCTGTTGACTTTAAGGAAAGTTTTAAAAACAGTAAGACAACATTTTTCTTCTATACATAGGAGTTAATTTAGTATATTCATTAAACAGTATTAGGCAATATAAAATTCATTGAATGAAGTACAGTTATTTTAAGACTACATTTGCAAAGCATATTAGATTATCAACAATTGCACAGCACTAGGAATAAGAACTGGGTTCTAGTTCTTACTCAGTTCTTTGTAGCCTACCAGACTTGGTCAAATCACTCGTTACCCAAGCCTCGGTTTCTTTACCTATGAAATGGGCTAACAAACTATTTTTGGAGCTAAAAATTCTTCTTTTTTTATAGCTTAGCAGGGTGCTCAAATTATATTTGTTTTCAGATAGACTAAAGCAAGTGATTATATCAGATGATCTTTTAAAGAATATTATAGCTCAGGAACAGCACATTTACAATGTCAATTTTTCCCTTCTTAAAAGAAAGTAGCAGAGAAGTATAAAAGTATATAACAAAAGGAGGACATTTTTACAAGTAATAATAGTCTTTTATGTGTCATGTCTTAGACACTTTCTAAGGACAGAGGCTTCTGGATTCATTCCAAAGTAGTTGTTAATAAATAAAGAAATTTTATTTTTAGATATCTAAGTCCACAAACTGTGGACATTTGAATAAAGTGAACCTGTGGTAAAACACCTTGAGAAAAATATATCATAATAAATGGTCTGCTCAGTAAATGCTACATTCTAATAAGATCACATATGCTCTATTTTATTACTCAAATTGGAGCTGCTTCTAATAGGCTAGAAAAGCTGAAATTCTATTGTCATTCTCTTTGCATTTTGCCATCCTCCTGGATTCCTCAAAAATGTGAAAATGTTAGGATAGGCAGATAGTTAGACATGAGCCAAGATCAGGCAGAGGAAGGTCTATTGGGGAAAAGCACAGATAGGCCTCTAGCTAAAGCCACCTGGGCTTCTCAGCAATAAACATCCTGGCTTTGCAGGCAACACACTTCTATCCTGTGGTGGGCACATCCTGAACTGCCACTCCAGCATGGCCAGACATGCACAGATAACAGGAAAGTGGCAGGAATTTGACTGCTTTATGATCCTCTACTGGGGGCACCCTACCGGTATGGGCAAATCAGCCAAATGGAGTATGCTCAGAATGCCGGACATCAAAGGCATCTGCAAAGCCCTACCCAGGTATGGGCAAGGAGAAGCACATGGGAAGGCTAGCAGTAACTCCACCCTAAGGAAGATCAGGGGAGGAAACAAAGAATCAGGAAGACCAAAATATTGTAAATACCCTGAGCTTGTTCCCAAAGGGGGCACCAGAATCTTCTCGAGCTGCCCACTTGGATTCCTCTAAGTGTACTTTCACTTCAACCTAATAAACTCCTGGATCTTTCTATCAACTATGTATCTCTCCACTGAATTATTTCCTTTGAGAGGACAAGGATCAATAAACCACAACGTGCCTGTCTGGTAACAGAAGTATATGAAGTACTAAAGAAGCCAGTCAGTCTTGCTGCCCAAATGGGATCTTGGAAGTCTCTTCAGTGGGCTCCACTGGTGCTTCCCTGTCCTCCGTGGCCATTCCCCTGAGGCTCAGACAAGTTGACTGAGGGGTTGTACAGATCCACTGAGTCACCTCTTTATATATCTGACTCCTCTGCTGTGCTCTGCCCACAGTGCCCGTCATGTGCTCAAATTTCTAAGTGCTTTTTAGCTCATTTAATCCTACATACAGATCTTCAAGGTGCTTATGGTCCCAGGAATGCTCTGTCCGTGTGATTTCTGCATTGGTCTTTTACCTAATACCGTATTTACCTTTCCAGTCAGGATATTTGCTTCTAAACCTGAAGAAGCATCACTTATCTCTTACTCTCCCAAATATAACCAAGGTAATTTTCTCGCTACTTTATCACCATAATAGTAAAAATCTCAAACAATACCAATAACAGAAGCTAAATCTTTAATAGGGCATCTTACTATTAATATTTTCAAAAAGGCAGAAGAAATACTAACTTACTAATATTTATGTGAAATAAGTAATAAATTAGTGTTTAAAGAAATCATTGGATATGTATATTATATACTTCGGAAACACTTCCCTCTGTAAATTTCAGGATATTTATTTACTTGTTTAATGTCATCTTCTAGCAATTGAAGAGATCTTAAGAACAGGGACCATGCCTTCCCTGATCGCTGCTGTATTTTCAACAGTTTCCTCATGACTGGCACAAAATAAGTCCTCATTCATATATAGTTAATGGGTAAATTAAAAAAAAGATTGATCCACTATGAGTTTAGCATAAACCTCCTTTTTAGGTACACTTTTACTAAAAAGTTTCTCTGTCTATGTAAATACTCTATCATACATAGGTTTCCAAAATATATCTAGCATTTATTAATTTTCATCTAAAACTTATCTCTATTTCTTCTGCTTCCTAGCTATCTGTCAAAAGGTAAACTTAAATGCTTCAATCTACTTTCCTGCTATGATAAGTAAGGAAGCACTGAAAATCATATTTTTGTCCTTTACTTCTAGGCTATATCCTGCATCTCTAAATATGTATGCATATATATATTTGTATACACACACACACACACACACACACACATCCCCTTGCACACACATCAAGAATGAGTTCTTGCATTTCCTCCTCTATGTAAGGTGTAAAAAAAGATTGTTTAATATAAATCACACTAAGAAGCCTCATTTACTTAAAGCATTAACTGTGCAATAGATTCTGTTTTAAGTGATGCATATGTATTATTTTCATTTTATACTCATAAAAACATGCGATAATCACTTTATTAATCATTTTACAGATGACAACACTGAGGTTTAAGATGACAAAGTTAAGAGCAAATTCTTTTTGGAAAAAATTTTTTATTGAGCTATTATTGACAGCTCAATATTCTTTCAGAAATTTTTCTGACTCTAGAATCTGTGTTTATAGCCTGTTCCTTTGTACTTTGTACCTGTTCCTGCATTGATTTTTTTGGATCTCATCCTTCAAAAGGGACAAAAAAAGTTTTTGTTTTTCCTTTAACAGAAGAAACTTTTTTTTTTCATTTTTATTTTTTAGTATAAAAATGTCACTTATACCAGACAAAGCAACAAAATTGCTTGTTGGGTAAATATACCTTCTTTCTTAATTAGCCTAATTTCAAATGTTTATTCAGACTAATAACAGTATTTGAGTTGTGAAGTCATCCTTCTAAGGACAAAATCAATAAGAGAAGACCATAGAGCTACTATCATTTCTGCAGTTAGTTGTGTAACTTTAGACATGGACTAAGGCATTGAAATTATTTGGTGATCAGATTTAATTTTATATTTTCTTTATCTATAGTGTTATATTGCTTCTTTTTATAAGTTTCAACCTTTCAGTCATCTCTACTTTATCTAGGAGAAAACTGTGCAAACTGAAAATTTTTAAATGATTTTGTGTGATTGGTTCAGGACATACTTAAATATTAAAGTTTAGGATTTGCAAAATAGAATTGAGCTAGGGAATAACTAATATTAATGACTTTAAACACTTTTAGAAAGCTGGTGTTTAGATATAGATTTTAAAAGTTCAAGAATTTGGGGTATTTTTAAAGTTATTTTATTACCATGTTAATATGAATTCAATATAAAGACATACTAGTTGCTGAAAATCATACCCACACAGAGGAAACTATTGCATATATTATGATATTTGCAGTGTAGAAAGACAAAATAAATGGTATCCTAAGGAAAGGAATTCAAATTTTTTGCAGAAGACAGTTATGAGAAACATATCTGCATGTGTGCAAGATCATACATTTTGTTTTTAATTTTACTGTGTTTAAGCAAACACATTTGATGTGAATGTAGAATGTGTAAAAAGTTGTGACCAAACAAATAAGCCTGAACCTCACCTAAAGCAGACATGTTCATTAATTAAATTGACCCATTTTTATTGATCTTCTCATTTGTGCTGGGCTTTGGGCAGATAAAATGAGAACAAAGCCTTTCCTAACCAAACAGACTCATTTGGCACTTAACAGTGCAATTACTCTACTAACCCTTTCATGCATTTTCTCAAATAAACCTATGATCAATGAGGAGCTTACAATTATTAATCCAATTTTATGGCTAATAACAAGCAGGGAACATATCCAAAATATAAAAGAACTCCTAAAATTCTTCAATAAGAAAGCATGAAAAAATTTAAATGGACAAAAGATCTGAACTTATAAATGGCAACAAATATATAAAAATGGCCAATAGCATATGAAAAAATACTCAATATTAATTGTGATAGGGAAATGCAAACTAAAACACAATGACAGAGTACTATATTTATATTACAATAGCTAAAATCCAAATCAGAATAACAACAAAAACAAAAACATAAAAACAAAAAAAATCTAACAATGCCAATTACTAGTGAGAATATGGGCAACAGGAACTCATTGATGGTGGGAATTTAGTCTGGTACAACTATGTTAGTAAACAATTTTCTTCAAAGCTAAATATAATCTTACTACATGATCAAGCAATCATACTCTTGGGGATTTATCAATCTTATTTAAAGATAAATAAGACACCTGTGCATAAGTAACTATAGCAATTTTATTTGAAATTATCAAAAAACTGGAAATATCAAGATATCCTTCAAGGTGAATGGATAAAAAAACTGTGGTGCATCCATATGATTCAAATATTATTCAGTGATAAAAGCAAATGAGTTGACTGAGCCAAGATGGTGGTGTGAGTAGAGCAGCAGAAATCTCCTCCCAAAACCACATATATTTATGAAAATATGACAAAGACAACTTTTCCTAGAATAGAGACCAGGGGACACAGAACAACATCCAGACCACATCCGCACCTGAGAGAACCCAGCACCTCACGAAGGGGGTAAGGTACAAACCCCAACCCAGCAGAACCTGAGTGCCCCACAACCCAGATCCGGGTGGGAGGAGAGGAGTCGGAGCCGGAGGGAGAAGGGAGCCCAGGACTGCTGAACACCCAGTCCCAGACATCTGGACCAGAGCACAGACACAGTGCATGAGTGGGGTCCTGGATACTAGGGAGACAGGGGAGCAAGACTGGTGATCAGGTCCCTGAGGCCAGCACCCGGGGACAAAAAAAACTGAGCGGTTCTTTTTTTTTTCTTTTTTAAAAAACTATTTATTTATTTATTTATTTATTTTGGCGAGTGCTTTTTGGAAGACTTAAAGGTACAGGGACCCCAAAACCGGATGGAAGCATCCTGGGACATTTAGTCCAGACGCAGGGAATCTAGGGATCTCCGGGCACTCTAACCCCCTGGGCAGCAGGGAGCACGGAGGCCCCTCACGGAGATAAATAGCATTCCAGCCGCTCCCCCTCCAACGTGACTCCACCATTTTGGAGCAGTAGCCCGAGCCAGGCCACGCCCACAGCAACAGCGGAGATAATCTCCATAGCAGGTGGGAAGGAATTAGAAGCCCTGTCTACGTGCAGCTGCCCAGCACAACCCACTAGAGGTCGCTGTTCTCCCAGGAGAGGAGGGCCACAAGCCAACAAGAAGGGAAGTTCTTCCAGCAAACACTCGTCCCAGCTCTGCAAACTATTTCTATCACCATGAAAAGGCAAAATTACAGGCAAAACAAGATCACAGAGACAACACCAGAGAAGGAGACAGACATAACCAGTCTTCCTGAAAAATAATTCAAAATAAAAATCATAAACATGCTGAAGGAGATGCAGAGAAATATGCAAGAGCTAAGGGATGAAGTCTGGAGAGAGATCACAGATGCCAGGAAGGAGATTACAGAAGTGAAACAAAAACTCTGGAAAGATTTATAAGCAGAATGGATAAGATGTAAGAGGCCATTGATGGAATAGAAACCAGAGAACAGAAACGCATAGAAGCTGACATAGAGAGAGATAAAAGGATCTCCAGGAATGAAACAATATTAAGAGAACTGTGTGACCAATCCAAAAGGAACAATATCTGTATTATAGGGGTACCAGAAGAAGAAGAGAGAGAAAAAGGGATAGAAAGTGTCTTTGAAGAAATAATTGCTGAAAACTTCCCCAAAATGGGGGAGGAAATAATCGAACAGACCATGGAAATACACAGAAATCCCAATAGAAGGGACCCAAGGAGGACAACAACAAGACACGTAATAATTAAAATGGCAAAGATCAAAGACAAAGACAGAGTTTCAAGGCAGCTAGAGAGAGGAAAAAGGTCACCTATAAAGGAAAACCCACCAGGCTATCATCAGACTTCTCAACAGAAACTTTACAGGGCAGAAGAGAATGGCATGATATATTTAATGCCATGAAACAGAAGGGCCTTGAACCAAGGATACTGTATCCAGCAAGATTATCATTTAAATATGATGGAGGGATTAAGCAATTCCCAGACACACAAAAGTTGAGGGAATTTGCCTCCCACAAACCACCTTTACAGGGCATCTTAGAGGGACTGCTCTAGATGGGAGCACTCCTAAAAAGAGCACAGAACAAAACACCCAACATATGAAGAATGGAGGAGGAGGAATAAGAAGGGAGAGAAGAAAAGAATCTCCAGACAGTGTATATAACAGCTCAATAAGCGAGCTAAGTTAGGCAGTAATATACTAAAGAAGCTAACCTTGAACCTTTGGTAACCACGAATTTAAAGCCTGCAATGGCAATAAGTACATATGTTTCAATAGTCACCCTAAATATAAATGGACTAAATGCACCAATCAAAAGACACAGAGTAATAGAATGGATAAAAAAGCAAGATCCATCTAAATGCTGCTTACAAGAAACTCACCTCAAACCCATAGACATGGACAGACTAAAAGTCAAGGGAAGGAAAAACATATTTCATGCAAACAACAGAGAGAAGAAAGCAGGGGTTGTAGTACTAATATCAGACAAAATAGTCTTCAAAACAAAGTAACAAGAGATAAAGATGGACACTTAATAATGATAAAGGGCTCAGTCCAACAAGAGGATATAACCATTCTAAATATATATGCACCCAACACAAGAGCACCAGCATATGTGAAACAAATACTAACAGAACTAAAGGGGGAAATAGACTGCAATGCATTCATTTTAGGAGACTTCAAAACGCCACTCACCACAAAGGATAGATCCACCGGGCAGAAAATTAGTAAGGACACGGAAGCACTGAACAACACAGTAGAGCAGATGGACCTAATAGACATCTATAGAACTCTACATCCAAAAGCAACAGGATATACATTCTTCTCAAGTACACATGGAACATTCTCCAGAATAGACCACATACTAGCCCACAAAAAGAGCCTCAGTAAATTACAAAATATTGAAATTCTACCAACCAACTTTTCAGACCACAAAGGTATAAAACTAGAAATAAATTGTACAAAGAAAACAAAAAGGCTCACAAACACATGGAGGCTTAACAACATTCTCCTAAATAATCAATGGATCACCGAACAAATTAAAATAGAGATCAAGGAATATATGGAAACAAGTGACAAAAACAACACAAACCCCCAACTTCTGTGGGACGCAGCGAAAGCAGTCATAAGAGGAAAGTATATAGCAATCCAGGCACACTTGAAGAAGGAAGAACAATCCCAAATGAATAGTCTACCATCAAAATTATCAAAGCTGGAAAAAGAAGAACAAATGAGGCGTAAAGTCAGCAGAAGGAGGGACATAATGAATATCAGAGAAGAAATAAACAAAATTCAGAAGAATAAAACAATAGAAAAAAATCAATAAAACCAAGAGCTGGTCCTTTGAGAAAATAAACAAAATAGATAAGCCTCTAGCCAATCTTATTAAGAGACAAAGAGAATCAACACAAATCAACAGAATCAGAAATGAGAATGGAAAAATCACGACAGAATCCACAGAAACACAAAGAATTATTAAAGACTACTATGAAAACCTATATGCCAAGAAGTTGGAAAACCCACAAGAAATGGAAAACTTCCTAGAAAAATACAACCTTCCAAGACTGACCAAGAAAGAAACACAAAAGTTAAGCAAACCAATTACAAGCAAAGAAATTGAAATGGTAATCAAAAACCTACCCAAGAACAAAACCACCGGGCCAGATGGATTTACCTTGGAATTTTATCACACACACAGAGAAGACATAATACCCATTCTCCTTAAAGTTTTCCAATAAATAGAAGAGGAGGGAATACTCCCAAACTCATTCTATGAAGCCAACATCACCCTAATACCAAAACCAGGCAAAGATCCCAACAAAAAAGAAAATTACAGACCAATATCCCTGATGAATGTAGATGCAAAAATACTCAATAAAATATTAGCAAACCGAATTCAAAAAATATATCAAAGGATCATATACCACGACCAAGTGGGATTCATCCCAGGGATGCAAGGATGGTAAAACATTAAAAAATCCATCAACATCCTCTGCCACATAAACAAAAAGAAAGACAAAAACCACATGATCATCTCCATAGATGCTGAAAAAGCATTCAACAAAATTCAACATCCATTCATGATAAAAACTCTCAGCAAAATGGGTATAGAGGGCAAGTACCTCAACATAAAAAGGCCATATGTGATAAACCCACAGCCAACAGTATACTGAACAGCAAGAAGCTGAAAGTTTTTCCACTGAGATCGGGAACAAGACAGGAATGCCCACTCTTCCCACTGTTATTTAACAGTACTGGAGGTCCTAGCCACGGCAATCAGACAAAACAAAGAAATATAAGGAATCCAGATTGGTAAAGAAGAAGTTAAACTGTCACTATTTGCAGATGACATGATATTGTACATAAAAAACCCCAAAGACTCCACTCCAAAACTACTAGAACTGATATCGGAATACAGCAAAGTTGCAGGATACAAAATTAACACACAGAAATCTGTGGCTTTCCTATATACTAACAGTGAACCAATAGAAAGAGAAATCAGGAAAACAACTCCATTCACAATTGCATCAAAAAGAATAAAATACCTAGGAATAAACCTAACCAAAGAAATGAAAGACCTATAGCCTAAAACTACAAGTCATTCTTAGGAGAAATTAAAGGGGACTCTAACAAATGGAAACTCATCCCATGCTCGTGGCTAGGAAGAATTAATATCGTCAAAATGGCCATCCTGCCCAAAGCAATATACAGATTTGATGCAATCATTATCAAATTACCAGCAACATTCTTCAACGAACTGGAACAAATAGTTCAAAAATTCATATGGAAACACCAAAGACCCCGAATAGCCAAAGCAATCGTGAGAAAGAAGAATAAAGTAGGGGGATCTCACTCCCCAACTTCATGCTCCACTACAAAGCCATATTAATCAAGACAATTTTGTACTGGCACAAGAACAGAGCCACAGACCAGTGGAACAAATTAGAGACTCCAGACATTAACCTAAACATATATGGTCAATTAATATATGATAAAGAAGCCATGGACCTACAATGGCAAAATGACAGTCTCTTCAACAGATGGTGCTGGCAAAACTGGACAGCTACATGTAGGAGAATGAAACTGGACCATTGTCTAACCCTATACACAAAAGAAAATTCAAATGGATCAAAGACTTGAATGTAAGTCATGAAACCATTAAAATCTTAGAAAAAAACATAGGCAAAAAACTCTTAGACATAAACATGAGTGACCTCTTCTTGAACATATCTCCCCAGGCAAGGAAAACAACAGCAAAAATGAACAAGTGGGACTATATTAAGCTGAAAAGCTTCTGTTCAGAAAAAGACACCATCAATAGAACAAAAAGGTACCCTACAGTATGGGAGAATATATTTGTAAATGACAGATCCGGTAAAGGCTTGACATCCTATATATATAAAGAGCTCACCCACCTCAACAAACAAAAAACAAATAATCCAATTAAAAAATGGGCAGAGGAACTGAACAGACAGTTCTCCAAAAAAGAAATACAGATGGCCAACAGACACATGAAAAGATGCTCCACATTGCTAATTATCAGAGAAATGCAAATTAAAACCACAATGAGGTATCACCTCACACCAGTAAGGATGGCTACCATCCAAAAGACAAACAACAACAAATGTTGGCGAGGTTGTGGAGAAAGGGGAACCCTCCTACACTGCTGGTGGGAATGTAAATTAGTTCAACCATTGTGGAAAGCAGCATGGAGGTTCCTCAAAATGCTCAAAATAGACTTACCATTTGACCCAGGAATTCCACTCCTAGGAATTTACCCTAAGAACTCAGCACTCAAGTTTGAAAAAGGCAGATGCACCCCTATGTTTATCACAGCACTATTTACAGTAGCGAAGATATGGGAGCAACCTAAATGTCCATCAGTAGATGAATGGATAAAGAAGATGTGGTACATATACACTATGGAATATTATTCAGCCATAAGAAGGAAACAAATCCTACCATTCACAACAACATGGATGGAGCTATAGGGTATTATGCTCAGTGAAATAAGCCAAGTGGCGAAAGAGAAATACCAAATGATTTCACTCATCTGTGGAGTATAAGAACAAAGGAGAAACTGAAGGAACAAAACAGCAGCAGGATCACAGAAACCAGGAATGGACTAACAAGTACCAAAGGGAAAGGGTCTGGGGAGGATGGGTGGGCAGGTAGGGATAAGGGGGGGAAGAAGATATGGGGTATTATGATGAGCATGCATACTGGGGGGTGGGAGAAACGGGAGGGCTGTACAACACAGAGAAGATAAGTAGTGATTCTACAACATTTTGCTATGCTGATGGACAGTGACCATAAAGGTGTTTGTGGGGGTCCTGGTATAGGGGAGAGCCTAGTAAACATAATATTCTTCATGTAATTGTAGATTAATGATAACAAGTAAAAAAAGAAAGAGAAGGGGGATTACTCCCTGGTAGGATAAAACTAAGTGTATATCAACGATTAATGCATGCTTTAAATATCCTTAATTTTGATCATTTAAAGGGTGTCAGATGATCAGCTATGGAAATATATTTCTCTGATAATATTCCTTTCTCTTAGAAAAAAAAAAAAAAAGCAGTTCCTGTGTGGTGAACTCCAATAAGTTCTTCACAATGGTATAAAGGGCATATCAAAGTGTGGGCAAAGGGTTTGTTTGTGTTTATACAGAGGATCAAAGCCTAATTTAGCTACCCAGAAAACGAATTAAGGTATGATATGAAGAAGAACTTCCATCATCAGCATTCTCTGGAAGAGTCATTCCAGAAGATGATCATCAAAAACTTCAACAAAGATCCTGGCGCTGTTGCAGTTGTAGCTGTATTCATCCCACCGTTTCCTGGACTTGCCATTGGAATGAAGAAGGAGATATCTAAGCTGGCCTGTGCATACAGTAAAACAACAAATTTGACTGGATCTATACTGTTGGAACTCAACCAAGAATTAGAAGTGCAAGTTGCAGCTCTCCAAAATCTTGCGACTATAAACTATCTACTGTTAAAAGAACAGATGGGATGTGAACAGTTCCCAGGAATGTGTTGTTTTATTTTGTCTGATTTCTCTCAGACTGTTCAAGTTGGACAATATCCATCATATCATTGATAAGTTTTCACAAATGCCTAGGGTGCCTAAATGGTTTTTCTGGTTTCCCTGGAGATGGCTGGTAATTGTAGGTCTGCTTTGGTTGTGTAGCTGTATTCCTATTATGTTAATGTGTGCACGCAATTTAATTAGTAGTTTAAAACCTATACATGCTTATGTTACTCTACAAGAAGATATGTCAGAGAAATAATCAATCTTCCCATGTTTTCTTCTGTCTGCTACTTCTATAGATTTTCTTCTTCCTTCCTAATTACAACCCTTAAGTAGAATTCATGCCTCATATCGAAATTACTGAGTATCATAATCCTTCCAAGTGGTAAAGATACCTCAAGACAAATGCTGGGCATAGAAGCCACAGGGCATAAATATGCAAAGAAGTAAAAAGCTAACCTTTTCAAACAATAAGGCTTCCCTCTCACTTACCAACTTCACATTTCCCTGTATGGCCCTGGAAGATGACTGGTTAGCCAGAGACGGGTAAGATTCCTCAAGGGAGGAACAACCTAAGACAGGCACAGTCGCAGGGGGGCCATCAGGTGAGAAATTGGGGATCAACAGAGGTGAGGCTTAGATCCTCCCCCCCACTGTTTTGAGAGAAATCTTCTGCATCCTTGGATGTTTTGTTGCCTTTGTCTAGCTTGGATTAATACTTAGTCTATAGGCACACACCTGATCATCTACATTTGCCTTCTTACAGCACTAAACTGTTTTCTACCATTATCTTGCATCTACCTACCACTTCAGCATTTTATTGAAAATAATAATAATAATAAGGGAGAAATGTGGGATTCACATATAAATCAAGTATAAAAATCAAACGAATATTCATATTTGACTTGATTGTTTATAGTTCATAATGCATGATCAAAACCGAAAGTTTCTGTGATGACTGCCCTTGCACTGTTCACCATGTAAGAACTTATTCACTATGTAAGAATTTGTTCACCATGTAAGAAGTTGTTCGTTGTGCTTCAGAAGATTGGAGACTGTTGAGAATTATTCTTGGGGTTGATTAATGATTGTGCATTGAGTCCCCTATACAGAATTTTATTGTTGTTAACAACCATTTGATCAATAAATATGAGAGATGCCCTCTCAAGAAAAAAAAAAGCAAATGTGTTATAAAGCTACACAAAGACATAAGTGCATATTACTAAGTGAAAGTATCCAATATGAGAAGGCTACATACTGTTTATATGAAATTTTGGGAAATGCATAGCTATAAAATAGTAAACCTATCAGTCATTACTAGGTGTTCTGGGTTGGGGAGAGTGAAAGAAGAGGGCTGAATAAATGAAGAAAAAAGGGATTTTTGAGGACAATGAAACTATTCTGTATGGTAATTTAATGGTGGATGCATAGCACTTTGCATTTATTAAAATTCAGAAAGTTACAGCACAAAGAGTAAGTCTTAATGTATACATTTTTAATTTTTTTTTAAGTTAGGAGGACAGATGACTTAAACACTGAATTCTACCAAACATTTAATGAAGAATTATTTTAATCCTTTGTACACTCTTCCAAGAAATAAAAGACAAAGGAACACAATCCAACCCATTCCAAAAGTCAGTATTACCATAATACCAAAAGTAGACAAAGACATTACAAGAAAAGAAACTGCAAAGCAGTATCGCTTGCAAATATAAGGGCAAAAATCCTTAACAAAATCCTCACAAAGAATCTGACAGCATATAAAAGGAATTACACATCTTGACTTAGTGGGATTTACCCAAGGAATACAGGTTTTTTTCAATATAAGAAAATGGATCATTGAAGTATACCATGCTAATAGAACCCAAAGGAAAAAAACATGATCATCTCAATAGATATAAATAAAAAAACATTTCACAATATCCAACACCCTTCTGTAATACAAACACTAAAAGAATTGGGAATTTCCTCAAAAGCTAGACCATACTTACTGGGGACAAGGCGAAGTACACTTGCCATCTCTTTTCAACAACATCATATAGGCTCTAACCAGAACAGTTAAGCTGGAAAAAGAAGTAAAATGTACCTAGATTGTAAAGGGTGAAGTAAACCTATGTTTATTTGCAGATGGAATGATCTTATATAAAGGAAATATCCCCAAGTCCACACACACACACAAAAAATATTGCAGGATATGAGCTCAATATTAATATACTTTAAAATAAAGAACTTTATGGTATGTGAATTACATCTCAGTTAAAAGAAGTAATTTGTCATTTGTATATATTTTACATAAGACTCTTGATAAAAAGTATCTCTAACATTATTTCTATGATGAAAACAAGACTTGATCTTACCAAATAAGTATTTTCCAGGAAATAATTTTTCCAGATAACAAAATTATAATGATCTGCATATGTATATATGTAGGATTTATTGCATATCAATGTGACTTAATACAATACATACTTAATATTTTTTGGTTTGAGGGACCCTAAAGAGCTAATGCTGTGTCTCTTTACTTTGACTAAATGTAAATGAATTTTTTAGTGTTTTCATTTACTTTTTGAAAGAGTTAAAGAAGTTCATGAATATTGGGGAAAATATACTCTACTCTTTCTAACTTTTTACTCTATTTGCTAAATGAAATCAACAAATTATAACAACAACAGTAAATAAAATAATAGAAGTGTCTTGTTCATGCATTTTCTAGCACAACAGTTAGTGTATACAAACAGGAGTAGATATAATCATCAGAATACAAACTCGTATATTCAATAAATAATAATTTTACTTGATTTTCTGTAACAATTTGTCATAATTCTCCAAGTATGGTGTCATTTTTATCATAGTTCATTTTCTATGTTCATTTACACATACTCTAATTTCCCTAAGAGTTTATTTCAAGTTCTGCAAGGTTTACATTGTGCTGAGGAGTTCAGGACGAATATCTGGTTCTTAATGCCACCTGGTTGTCACTAGAATGTAATTTCTGAATGTAATTTCAGAGATTTTGAGTGCATTGATCACTGTGGAGCCACACTATTATTAAAATGTTTGGCACAAAAAGAGGTTCAATAGAAAATTGTACAATTGATAATGTTTATAGTAGCATGTCCTGAGATGACCTTCGGTCTTACTGTTTCTCCATTATTGGTGTAGAAATGACAATTTTAAAGGAATCTTCTGGGAAAGCTTTGGGACAGTTTCTGAGTGTTTTTAGGTCTTAAATAGTTAGAGACATTATACATTCTTTTCTGATCTCTGCATTCCTATCACCTCACAAGGGCTGTTCACAGGAAATGAGAAACCGGTCTCTTTTATTGTTGAACATCAAAAATTTACCTGGGACTTGGCCCAAAGCAAGGGCACAGAGCCCATTTCTCTAACACTTAAGACCATTTGCTTCACTTTCTTTCTGTTCAGGGAATCCTTATTCTCCTCCGGGGCATGTGGGAAGAGAGTACGGGGAGGGGGCTGGTTGCCAGGAGTAACAGAATCCTTGTTCTTTTTTCTTCCTCAAAAATTTTATATCTTTTATGTTCCCTTCTAGGTATAGACTTTTGAAAATTAAAGTCTCAAAGGTCATTCATCTTTTAGCTTCTCTTGCCTCTCATATTCTTTTCTTGATGTAGTGAGTAAGAATGCCTGAGTATTTAAATGTGGGAAAGTCAAAGAAAGCAATCCTGCAAGTGAGAAATATTAAATAAGTAAAATCTAATAAACATAAGGAAATATGTATATTTTATGTATGATGATATATATACAGCTATGTCACAGCTTGGGTCAGATAAAGAAAAATAATATAATAATTGAAAAAATCAGTTTTATATTAAATCAACTGTCTAAATTGTGAAATCCTACTGTCATTTATTTTGCAATATCAAGAAAAATTTAGTTATAATATACAATTAAAGGAAGATAACTGCTGTACACTTAATCATGGAAATATATGCTCTTAGCACAGGAATTAACTTCCATCTAATTCAAACTGGTGGAGGGGTCTGAAGAATAAGTTTAAGATGTAGATTCCCTGGTACTCTTCTATTAATGGAAAGCTAGAAAGAATGGCACTACAGAGGGCCCTGCATTCTGTATTGAGGAACTTGAACTGTATCCTATATCAGATAATAAATAAAAGTCATCTTGCTTAGTCAACATTGACTCTCTTTTCATTAAAACTACCAATGAAAACTTCATTCTGTTTTCCATTTACCCTTGGCATTCCACTGTAATATTTATCCTTTCCTATTTTCAAGCGATTTAAAAGCACCATCAAAATGTCCATCTCCTATGTTTTGGGAGGACTGTTAGCTTAATAGTCTGGTCACTTATACCTGCTTATTCAAGAATGAATACTAGTAAGTTATTTTGTAATATATATACACACATATGTGTGTGTGTATGTGTGTGTGTGTGTGTGTGTGTGTGTGTGCGTGTGTATAGCCATGTTTTTTTATATCTTTGTGTTTTGAAATTGTTTTTAGTGGACTCCATTTTAAACCAGATAAATAACTAAGGGTAGAGATTTCTGGTATCTTGCTCATCGATGAGAATGATACTTAAACATATTTGGGATTTCATTATACCCCATTATTTGGCTGTACCTTTCAATCCTATGTGAAACTGGCCTTATTTGTGAATAAAGTTAGTAACCTAAAACATACAGGGCAAGATCAATTTGGTATTCCAAAGATGACTGACTAAAGCTAAGAATTAACTAAATTGCTAAAACAATATGATTGGCTAAAACAATAACAAACATAGATATCTCTCTACATATATATATGTGTAAAATCTACCTGGACTGAATGTGAAATATTGCTAGGTACAAACAGGATGTTCATCTCAGTGTTACTTCTCTCTTAATTTTTGAAAATAAAATTATGTTCTGTCTGGTAAGAAATAGATGCAAAATTCAGTAAAAATCAAATGTATTTGAATTTTATACTTTATTTATATGTGAATCCCACATTTAATTAACCTGATTGTTTACAGTTCATGATGCGTGATCAAAACCGAAAGTTTCTGTGATATGACTGCCCTTACACTGTTCACCATGTAAGAACTTATTCACTATGTAAGAACTTGTTCACCATGTAAAAACTTGTTCGTTATGCTTCAGAAGATTGGAGACTGTTGAGAATTATGCTTGGGGTTGATTAATGATTGTGCATTGAGTCCCCTATACAGAATTTTATTGTTGTTAACAACCATATGATCAATAAATATGAGAGATGCCCTCTCAAAAAACAAAACAAATGCAAAAGCAATTTAAGCAGTTTAATTAGAATGGTGAGGGTCTCATACATTGAAACTTAAATAGTATAATTTCATATTCATTTATTTATACACTATTGTACTTACATATCCCTAGATTTATAGATGTAGCCTTATCTTTGAAAAAGCAAAAGAGTACTTGGAAACTTTAACTGATATAATTTCTATACTTTCCTCTTAATAAATTCTATTAAAAACCAGAAAATTTTAATTAAATTTATCAGCAGTATATATGTGTGTTTGTGTGTGTGTGTGTAATATATATGAATGTTAAAATTCTTCTTTTTTTATATTCATGTTAACTAATATCTTGCTACATTATAAACATTATATTTTCCTGGTGGGTGCAATAACAGTAAGAGTTAGTTACCTCACCCACCTCTCAAAGGACTTTGTAATGGCCTCATAGCTCCATAAGGATATTACTAGAATGTCAAAACTGGGAGTAGGCATCACCTTTCTTCTAAGCAAATATTTTGAAAAGGAACCAACCCCAGGGAAAAGAACATTTGAACATCAATTTAGAACAATTGATGAGACAACAGGGGAGCTCCATCAGACAGGAGCCAGAGCACAGACAATAGTGGACGAGGTTGCTATTACTGTATATAGTGCCCATAAATTAAGTCCGAAAAGAAATAAAATCATAACACTGATATATATCACTTACTCATTTAGAAAGAAGCAGTTTCAGCATGCATGTGTATTTGTGCCTAAATACCAGGAGATTACACAATAAAATTCTTACTGGACTTTACCTGAAAGTCAAGTCTCTTCAAAATCAGACTACAATTTTTTTTTTTTCTTTTGAGCCTGGGGCTGGCCTCTCCTTCCTGGGCAGCAGGCAGGGCCTGTGTGCCGAGGTGTGCATTAAAATGCTCTGGGGAAGATGGTCGGCCTTGTTCCTGTATCCTTTGCTCACCCACTACTTCTCACAGACAGGCACCAGACCCTCCTACCTGGGCAGGCTGCACCAGGACACATGCCAAAGAGAGCCCCTCCCTCACCTGTATAGCAGCAGGCCACAGATGCTTGAAGTTGGACACTGGGCAGTGCTGTTTTTACTTTTTTTTTATTTTGTTATCATTAATCTACAATTACATAAAGAGCATTATGTTTACCTAAAATGCTCTGGGGAAGATGGTCGGCCTTGTTCCTGCATCCTTTGCTCACCCACTACTTCTCACAGACAACCACTACTTCTCTAGGCTCTCACCTTCACCAAGTATCCCTCACAAACCTCATTACAGTCACTGTCCATCAGTGTAGCAAGATGTTGTAGAATCACTACTTGTCTTCTCTGTGTTCCCCCACACCCCACATTATACATGCTAATCATAATGCCCCCTTTCTTACCCCCCCCTTATCCCTCCCTTCCCACCCATCCTCCCCAGTCCCTTTACCTTTGGTAACTGTTAGTCCATTCTTGTGTTCTGTGATTCTGCTGCTGTTTTGTTCCTTCAGTTTTTCTTTGTTCTTATACTCCTCATATGAGTGAAATCATTTGGTATTTGTCTTTCTCCACCTGGCTTATTTCACTGAGCATAACACCCTCTAGCTCCATCCATGTTGTTGTGAATGGTAGGATTTGTTTTCTTCTTGTGGCTGAATAATATTCCATTGTGTATATGTACCACATCTTCTTTATCCATTCATCTACTGATGGACACTTAGGTTGCTTCCATTTCTTGGCTATTGTAAATAGTGCAGCGATAAACATAGGGGTGCATCTGTCTTTTTCATGGAGTGCTGCATTCTTAGGGTAAATTCCTAGAAGTGGAATTCCTGGATCAAATGGTATGTCTATTTTGAGCATTTTGAGGAACCTCCATGCTGCTTTCCACAATGGTTGAACTAATTTACATTCCCACCAGCAGTGTAGGAGGGTTCCCCTTTCTCCACAACCTCGCCAACATTTGTTGTTGTTTGTCTTTTGGATGGTGGCCATCCTTACTGGTGTGAGGTGATACCTCATTGTGGTTTTAATTTGCATTTCTCTGATAATTAGCAATGTGGAGCATCTTTTCATGTGTCTGTTGGCCATCTGTATTTCTTTTTTGGAGAACTGTCTGTTCAGTTCCTCTGCCCATTTTTTAATTGGATTATTTGTTTTTTGTTTGTTGAGGTGGGTGAGCTCTTTATATATATAGGACGTCAAGCCTTTACCGGATCTGTCATTTACGAATATATTCTCCCATACTGTAGGGAACCTTTTTGTTCTATTGATGGTGTCCTTTGCTGTACAGAAGCTTTTCAGCTTGATATAGTCCCATTTGTCCATTTTTGCTTTTGTTTCCCTTGCCTGGGGAGATATATTCATGAAGAAGTCGCTCATGTTTATGTCCAAGAGATTTTTGCCTATGTTTTTTCTAGGAGTTTTATGGTTTCATGACTTACATTCAGGTATTTGATACATTTTGAATTTACTTTTGTGTATGGGGTTAGACAGTGATCCAGTTTCATTCTCTTACATGTAGCTGTCCAGTTTTGCCAGCACCATCTGTTGAAGAGACTGTCATTTTGCCATTGTAGGTCCATGGCACCTTTATCATATATTAATTGACCATATATGTTTGGGTTAATGTCTGGAGCCTCTAATCTGTTCCACTCATCTGTGGCTCTATTCTTGTGCCAGTACCAAATTGTCTTGATTACTGTGACTTTGTAGTAGAGCTTGAAGTTGGGGAGTGAGATCCTACCACTTTATTCTTCTTTCTCAGGATTGCTTTGGCTATTTGGGGTCTTTGGCATTTCCATATGAATTTTTGAACTATTTGTTCCAGTTTGTTGAAGAATGTTGTTGGCAAGTTGATAGGGATTGCATCAAATCTGTATATTGCTTTGGGCAGGATGGCCATTTTGAAGATATTAATTCTTCCTAACCAAGAGCATGGGATGAGTTTCCATTTGTTAGTATCCTCTTTAATTTCTCTTAAGAGTGTCTTATAGTTTTCAGGGTATAGGTCTTTCACTTCTTTGGTTAGGTTTATTCCTAAGTATTTTATTCTTTTTGATGCAATTGTGAATGGAGTTGTTTTCCTGATTTCTCTTTCTATTGGTTCATTGTTAGTGTATAGGAAAGCCACAGATTTCTGTGTGTTAATTTTGTTTCCTGCAACTTTGCTGTATTCCAATATCAGTTCTAGTAGTTTTGGAGTGGAGTCTTTAGGGTTTTTTTATGTACGATATCATGTCATCTGCAAATAGTGACAGTTTAACTTCTTCTTTACCAATTTGGATTCCTTGTGTTTCTTTGTTTTGTCTAATTGCCGTGGCTAGGACCTCCAGTACTATGTTAAATAACAGTGGGAGAGTGGGCATCCCTGTCTAGTTCCTGATCTCAGAGGAAAAAGCTTTCAGCTTCTTGCTGTTCTGCATTGTGTTAGCTGTGGCTTTATCATATATGGCCTTTATTATGTTGAGGTACTTTCCCTCTATACCCATTTTGCTGAGAGATTTTATCATGAATGGATGTTGAATTTTGTTGAATGCTTTTTCAGCATCTATGGAGATGATCATGTGGTTTTTGTCTTTCTTTTTATTGATGTGTTGGAGGATGTTGATGGATTTTCAAATGTTGTACCATCCTTGCATCCCTGGGATGAATCCCACTTGGTCGTGGTGTATGATCCTTTGATATATTTTTGAATTGGGTTTGCTAATATTTTATTGAGTATTTTTTGCATCTACATTCATCAGGGATATTGGTCTGTAATTTTCTTTTTTGTTGGGGTCTTTGCCTGGTTTTGGTATTAGGGTGATGTTGGCTTCATAGAATGAGTTTGGGAGTATTCCCTCCTCTTCTTTTTTTTGGAAAACTTTAAGGAGAATGGGTATTATATCTTCTCTGTATGTCTGATAAAATTCCAAGGTAAATCCATCTGGCCTGGGGGTTTAGTTCTTGGGTAGTTTTTTGATTACCGCTTCAATTTCTTTGCTGGTAATTGGTTTGTTTAGATTTTGTGTTTCTTCCTTGGTCAGTTTTGGAAGGTTGTATTTTTCTAGGAAGTTGTCCATTTCTTCTAGGTTTTCCATCTTCTTGGCATATAGGTTTTCATAGTAGTCTCTAATAATTCTTTGTATTTCTGTGGGGTCCGTCATGATGGTTCCTTTCTCATTTCTGATTCTGTTGATGCGCATTGATTCTCTTTTTCTCTTGATAAGTCTGGCTAGTGGCTTATCTATTTTGCTTATTTTCTCAAAGAACCAGCTCTTGGTTTCATTAATTTTTTTCTATTGTTTTATTCTTCTCAATTTTGTTTATTTCTTCTCTGATCTTTATTATGTCCCTCTTTCTGCTGACTTTAGGCCACATTTGTTCTTCTTTTCCCAGGGGGTTAGGGCGTCCAGAGTTCCTCAGGATTCCCAGCTGCTGGGCTAAGTGTCCCAGGATGCTTCCAGCTGTGGGGTCCCTGTCCCATTAAGACTTTCAAGAAGCACTCGCTTTTCTTTGTCCCAGGGGCGCTGGCTGCAGGGACCCACTCACAGGTCTTACTGTCCTGTTTCCCAAGTTTCTAGCACACCATGCACTGTGTGTCTGTGCTCTGGTGTGGATGGCTAGGGCTGGCTGTTTAGCAGTCCTGGGCTCCATCTCCCTCCCCACTCCGACTCCTCTCCTCCCGCCGGGTGCTGGGGTGAGGGGTGCTCGTGTCCTGCCAGGCCGCATCTTGTATCTTACCCCCTTCATGAGGCACTGGGTTCTCGCAGGTGTGGATATAGTCTGGCTGTTGTCCTGTGTCTTTTGGTCTCTCTTTTAAGAAGAGTTGTATTTGTTGTATTTCCAAAAACATATATGGTTTTGGGAGGAGATTTCCACTGCTCTACTCATGCCGCCATTTTGGCTCTGCCCCTCCCGAGACTACAATTTTAATAACTACTTCTCTCACCTGTTTTTCCCAGTCCTTCAAAAGGATTAAGAAAATTTAAGAAGCATGATGGCAGTGTCAGTCTTCATAATGTCACTCCTCAATTCAAATCTTTTAAGTTACCAATTTTCCTGATCTAATTAAATAAGTGGTAATTACCTATAAAATAGCAATTAATTTTGAGAAGCACCTCTAAAGATTGAATTGCACTTATGAAATCCTGAAACCATTCAAATTCATTGAAATCAATGAAATGCAATGCCTAAAGTAAGCTTGGCACCAAGGCCTCAGAATATGAACTTTCTAAACATGGTGGAATAATTTTCTCTACTTGAGTTTCTCATCTGTGACTAATCCTTCATCTCAGCAGTGAAGGATGTGACTAATTAGTGACCTGACTTTTATATCAATGGTAGTATACATGATTAGGCTTTGTTATGTTTAATACATTTATTTGAAATATGCAAAAACTGAATTTAATTGTAAGAAAAAATAAAAAACAGTCATCCTTTCATGTGGTCTTGTCATTTCAGAGCCAAGGATTTTAGCCAAATATTGTATGAGCATAGGTTGTGTCACCATATGAGTTATTTATCCCATCAATGTAGGGAAAGAAAGGAGATAAATGTATCAGGGAAAATCTGAAAATCTATACCAGTGGTTCTCAGCAGGGGCATTGTACCGCTCCCCCAGCAGGGGACATTTAGCAATGCCTAGAGAGACAATTCTGTTTGTCACAACTGAGGCCGTTGCTCTTGGCCTCTAGTGTGTAGAGAGCATAAGTGCTGCTGAACCCTATACAATGCACAGGAAAATTTCCCCAACAAGACCTCTCTGTCCATGATGCCCATGGTACCATGAACGCCACCTGATGCACAGGAATAGAAAATATTAAAGTCAAACAAGCACCATCACAGAAGAAAAAACAGAGGTGTTGTGGAATCAGTGCTTGAATATATATTGGTCATATAGTGCTGACATAAAAAAATAGTATGAAATACATTAAAAGCCATGTTGTGAGTAGAAACAGGGAAATGATTATTGTAAGGATACTTGGATACCAGTGGAGTACTGTGGAGTATAGATGTATTTAGACGACCTCTCAAAAAGTGTATTTGTTAGAGTGTCAGTTAAGTGACTTCTAACATGTTTTCTCTTTATAATTTGTGGCATTCCCAGTGTGGCAGGTTTTACAGTGGTCATTAGTTCTAGAAGTAATGTAGAGACAAATTCATGAACTTGACCAGACCATGGAGAAGTCGGATCATCAATTCATCAATTAACCAGGCTTTATTCCTTTGGATGTGACATTTGGTTTTATCAGAAAATCTTAAAACAAAGGTTTGAATCTTAAAATCTTGAGCTAAAAGCTCTAATCATGCCATCATGGAAATCTTGGTTTATATCTTGCTTTGAAAAGAGTAGTCTTTTATTCCAAGAAAAAAAAAACATATTTCTATTAAATTATTTTCTATATGGAGGTATTTTTATGGATCACAAACTCATGTGAAGATGTTTATTCCTCTTAAATCTATCACTATTGTGTCATGACTACTCCCAAATTTTTTCCTCTATTATTATGACTTTAATTTGTATACATGTGTCCAGTACCTGAGAATATCTCTCCATGGTGTGTGGGGAATTATTTGCCTCTGAGAAAGACAACACATCTCTTTTCTTCTACCTCCCAGGTAGGACTTTCTTGTTATAACTCAGATAGAGCCATTTAAAAATCCTGGTGGGATGAAGACTTAGAGAAATGGAAAGGCAAGATATTACTAATAAAAATATTTAATCATACACAGAATATTATAAAATATGGGAAAGATGAAAAATAAACATCTGTGATGTTTAAGCTTACGAAAAGTATACAGTGTGATGTATCATCATTACAGTGTGATATAATAATATTTTTTATTAAAGGAATTCTCATAGCTACAAAAGATTAATTAAAAGTTGCTCAATGAATTTAGTAGAAGCATGAGCAAATAAGTAAGCAATATTTTACTATTTATCATAAATATTCTATGAAGGAATATTGATGGAGATTATTTTATATTTATCCATCTGAAAATTTTATATTTACTTGCCATTTTTGTTTTAAAAATCTGCTTTCTATGGCAAAACTTAAGGATGAAATTTGAAAATAAGTTAAATGATTTCAATATATGTTAGGCTCAATGAATCTAATTGGCTTATTCAGGATAATCCACTAATTATATCCTATCATATATTTGTATTCTAGGAGCCAGATGTTGAAAAGTTAACTATTTGGCAAGTTCTATTGAGAAATTTATCACAACATTTACCAACATTTCATCTACTTGAAAAGGAGACTACACATTTGTCTTTTTCTGTTGTTTTTAAGAAAACTTGATAGGGAAAAATAGATGTACACATAGGCCCTGTTGCTTTGGAATTATTCTTACAGGATTCCAGGAGATATCACATGCCAGTCAGTAAGCTAAAACCATTTCCTTTATATGTATTCACTTTAACCACTCTTATTTAATCAATTTGGTCTGAAACAATAGCAAAAAGCATCTTGATCTATATCATTACTGAAACAATCTTAGCATAAATTATAGATGACATGAAAATGTGAGTACATTTTCTGTCGATTTCTTCTGCTACCAGGTACACAGATTCATATTTGATCATACCAGAAGCTATGAAAACAATGTTTTCTGATCCTCTTGGTACTGTACTTCACGGTTCCTTTATTATTGTTCATTGTTCAGATGGGGCCCATAACCCCTCCTCTGGCAACGAAGTGTCAGTGTGGTGAGGATCCCGGGACAAGTGGACAGAAAGCTCACACCCTCTGACTATGCTCAGTTACGTGACATGACAGAGGGAAGCTCCGGATATGGAGGAGTGAAAAAGGAGAATAGGCACCAAGCTAACGGAACTGGGCTGGCACTTCAGCTTTTGTAACCAGAGTATTCTCATGTAAGAAGAACTGACTGTCCTGAGTTAAACATACACTTAAATAGGATAATTGCAAGTTATTAAACTCACATAATTATATGTATAATGGGTGATTGGTTTGCTGTGGTTGCTTAAATAACAACAAAGGAAAGGAAAGAAAATTGTGTTAAGTGTCCATATGTGTTAATTTTCATGGCTGGAAATTAATAAACCTCAATCAAATTTTTAAATAGTTTAGATAGTTGTATACATGTGAGAATTAAATCCATAACAGAAGTGAATGTGAACAAAATTCAGTTCTTTCTTCAGCAAAATGGGGATATGGGTGTCATTTTATGCCCGTTGAGGATTTTTTCCATGTTAATTTGATCCACACGTAAGTTTTTCAGTATAATAATTATGTAAAAACGAATGTGATTAAAATAAAAGTGAGTCATTGGTTTTCAGACAGTAGCTAATATATGTAACCTCTGCTGGTATTTAGGCAGATTGTGTTATTGTTCTGCAAATATTCTTCCCTTCCTCTCCACCACCACCACAAAACTAGTTGTACAGGACCCTGGGCCACTGTTGGAAGTTTCCATGTGATCTACTTTTGAGAGCTGAAATCACCAACGTGCCTGGAGATGCAGAGTTCCTTGCAGGCCTGGTGCTTCTGCCATCTGTCCTGAGAAGAGCATGCATGTGCCAGGTAGCTGGCTTGCCCCAGAAAGCAGGAAGAATACAGTGCATATATCTGAATCTGACTTGCTATGAGAATGGAGCTGCCTCAGCCAACCCATACTCTTTTAAATTTACAAAAGCTAGAATGAGCAAGAAACATATGTTAATATAAGCCCTCAAAATGTTGAAGTTTGTTTCACAGCATTATTGCTGCAAAATATCGGTAATAAATCATGCTATCATTTTTGCCACAGCAAGTGAGTGAACTGTACTTCTCCAAATAAGTGATGTAGAATTTTTTCTTACCACCAAAATAGTTAAGAGAAATTCTAGATGACCACTAATTTGGTTTGCTTCTCTGTTTCACTAAATTAAAAACACTGAAGATATTGTAAGGGATTTAGAGTGAGGTATTCTCTGTTCAAACCCTGGTTCTTGCCTTTAATACTCTGGTTAACTTTGAAAAAGTTGCTTACTTCCATGAATTTTGGCTTCTTCATTTGCATAAAGGAAATAACACCAATCTTTACGAGTTTGTAAAAATAAAATAAAACTAACGTGGAAAGTACCTAGTACATTTTATGGCACATTGTAATTATAACTACTATTGAGCTGCAGTTTACTGTTTTTCAAAGAGAAAACAGTTCTGCATAATATTGGATTCTAAGATTTCTGATAAGAATTTTGATTCCCTAAGTAATCTACTATGTCACGAAAAACTGTTGATTTGGGAAGTGAAGATATAAACACCTGGAAAATATGAAATAAAGGAAAAGAAAAAGGGCAATGCTAGGAACTGTAGTATGGCACGTGTAGGTATTAAACATGCAGGATTCTTTTAGTTATAAGTAACAGACAACTCAACTCACACTAGCTTTATTGTAAAGAAATACATTATTTCACACACACTGATAAGCTTAATGGTTGATTGGGCCTTTCTCCCATCTGCCATCCTCTGTATTGGCTTTGTCTTTGAGATTATACCAAAATAGCTATAACTCTTCTAGGTTTTACCATCCAGGGTCAGGTGGGGTAGGAGATCATATCTTCCTGTGGTTTTCTTTAGAAACAAGAAAACTATTCCCAGAAGCACTAAGCAGAATTTGCCTCATGTTTCACTGAGCAGAATTGTTCACAACTGAACATGAGGAAGATGAATGAGCTCACTTTAAAAACACTGGGCCCTCATTTGGAGCGGGTGGCAGCTCAGCTTTCTCTGACGCACAGAGCTTTGTGAGGAAGAGATGTTACCTGGACAAACAGAGCTTCTGTTAGAAGAGGAGAAGGTGAGTCTGATGCACCAACCATGCCTCCTACAAAGTAAAAATGTACTTTACCTAATGAACTGTTGCTCATATTATGCAGGTTTTTATTTATAATAGATATAATTTTTAAAATATCAACCAGTCTTAGGAACAATGAGAAACTTTCCAAAAATGTCATATAACATATTTTAGCTTAGTTGACCATTAAACCCGTAATTGATTTGGAGTACAGCCACCACAAGCTGTTCCAAGGAAAGAAAAAAATAAAGAGCTTTTATGAAACACTCATCTAAGAATAGAAGTATACATTTTTCCTCTATGTGGGCAATGCACATTATAGCACTTCCTTAAAGAACTCTGCAGAAGTTAAAGTACAGTTGTAAAAGTACAGCCCAACACAATGGCCCTCTGTTAGTCATTTGCACTGGTTCTGGCATATAAAAATAGTTGGCTTTTAGGTAACCTAAGATAAGAAATTTCTGGGTCTTCATAAGAAAAGACTAAACATTTTTACATTCTATTCTAGTGCAACCCTTTGCAAAGACACTTTCAAGTGCATGCTCAACATTTTTATATATTTAAATTCAACAAATGGAAAAATATTTAACTCAAATTCACAGATTTTATATTTTCATTTCAACAGAAGTTAAAATTAATGCCTGCAAATAGGAATCTCTTTACCCCTCAATAACTTATAAAAATTATATAGAGAGCCATTTAAATTTTTATTTCACATCTACAAAGATGTGAGGTCTTATTAATAATTAAACAACTCCCAGATGTATATGACTAAAATTATAATAATAATCAATACTTAGTCATGTACTGATGGGGACCATGTTACATACTTTAAGTCTTCAATTGTGCCACTAATATCTGCCATTCTACTTAGATGTGCTATTGCTCCCAATTTTCTGTCTTCATGAAGGTCTCATTTCACGAGTTTCCATTTGTACTTTTCTACCATTATAGATCTTCCTGGATAGGTTAGACAACAGATATCTCAGATCTGAAAACATAGTTAACCCCTTTATGGCCTTAAGGATCAGGAAAATGAACATAAGGTGGGTCCTTGGACCTCTTAGCAACACTTTGAGACAGACTTTGCCCAGGAGTTTACCCCCACTCAGTGGTCCCACTCAGGCTGTGTGGGGAAAGTACCATGCTATTTAGAGACCTCTGTGATAGAACTGCTACTGTACATACATGCTTTGGCATTACAGAATCCTTCCTCAGGGCCTCAAACTTCCCTTCCTTCAGTGGGTTAAGGTTGAGAACTGGCTCATGACTATGAAAACTACAGCCATCACCACAGATCTATGAAGGTCAGTAGCCTACTCACCGTTGAGGTTTCCCTGCAGATTGTAATAATCACGTCCATCTCTGGAGATGAAGAGATGCCAATCCTTCCATCCAGAAGTCAGCTGCCACTGACCTTTGTAATAATGACAGTGACCACATTACTATCAATTCTCTTTTGGTTTAGTGAACAAAAAGTTCTCTGAAACCTTTTGAGGAGCACAGTTAGCTGTGGGTTGTCTGCTCTTAGGAAATAAATCCATTCCAGCCTGCCCACCTTTCTGAATCCTTCAACTGCTTCTTTATTCTGCCAAGGCAACTCTTTGAAACCTAATTTTCTGTAAGCCTTTACTTTCTAAATTTCACATAGAATCCTGGTACTATGTTAAAATTGGCTCCAGGTGTCCTTGCTAAGACATAAATCCTGACACACATGTAGGTAAAAGTTGAAATCTCTCTTACCTAACCTGAAATTCCACCACACTACTCCCAATCTCAGTTCAGCAACCCCCAAAATTCACTCTAGGATGTTTTCTGAAGAGTCTGCCATACTTATACGTTAGATCATTCAATTCTTTTCATGAAAAATATCTTTTCCCCCAAAGCAGGAAGAATAATGTCTACAATTGGCCTTTGTTGACTCTTCACTGCTTATTGACCTAGAAGCCGTGAGAAGTATGGGTAACCTCGAGAAAGTCTCTCTCTTCAGGTAAGGTTCTTCATAGTCTGCAGGATAGCAGGGGTTATCTCTCCTCGAAAAAAAAAAATGCATCAGTTCCAATAGGCCAATAGATTGAGGAGAATCTGAGCATTTAAAGTCCTCAAGTGCATGCACCCAATGTCTCCATCCCAGGTGCCACCCCCCACTTTTTCCCTGACAGTGCTCCAATTTTAGTCTTGGAGACAACCTGCAACTGCAAATTAAGCCCTTCTTTAATATTGTCACAACCAAATTTTGGTTTAGGTTTTCTGCCCAATCTCAACTCCAGTTTAGGAAATAAAGATCTTTATAAATGCTGGCCTTGAGGCCTCTGGCTTTCTCACCATGCTCCTGAGTTGACAGTTGGCTGACTTAAGTCTGCCATGCCCTTCCTTCAGCATAGTTATGGCACTGAAAGTACACAAACAACTAACTCGTCAGACCTTATCATTAATTTCACCATCATATCTCTCAAATTCTAGAAGTATTGGGTAAGCCAGTGTGTCTCCTGTGTGTTTATCACATCCCAGTAATAGTGATGCTGTAAGAGGGCAGGCAGGACCGATACAATGTCAGCACACCACTTACCAGTAGCATAATCGTCCTTACCATCTGGCCAGCCTAGGGTTCAAGTCACAGCCTATCCTGAGGATTTCATTTTAGGATCAATCTGGTATCAAATCTCTTCTTCTAAATTTCCATAGATTCAGACCCAGAGATAAAAATTCAAGTGCAAGCCTGAAGGGAAATGGATATTAATATACAAAAGAGGAAGTATACAATAGTGTATTATTAAGCCGGTCACTGCAGTGGGTAACTGAAACTTAATCCTACAGAAAACATTTGAGAAATGGTATAAAACTCTCAGCATTATTGCTCATGAGGGTCAAAGGAACTGAACTATGAACATATTAATTTTCATCATTCATATTTTGAAGGTAGCTCACAGAATTGTTGATTCTGTTGCACTTATAGTCTGCTTCATGTGCAGGAAGAGAGAGAGGTCCTGTCCCCTCAAAAAAATAAAATGATTCACAAAGATACAGATATTCATACTTAAAAATTATGTAGAACACAGTGAAACTGCAAGGTCTTAAAGGTTATATGTGGGTTGCTGACAATCTCTGGTATTTCTCTATTTGACATACCATATTTGACCTAGAAAACCCATTACAAATCTAGAAGTTTCTCCCTTTTCTAGATTTTTCTTTTCTCTTCAGTTTTGGTCTGATAATTCCCATACTTACTGATCAGTGCTTTTAAGAAGACAGTTTTATGTTTTAAAATATTTCCATGAATTCTCATAATACAGTAATTGATAAAGAAATTAGCTATAACATGCCCAGAACATATTCAGATTTGGTCAATTGTCACCAAAATGTCTTTTATAATATGCTGGTTAAAATCATCATGCATTCAAGAACCATAGGTTACAGTTGATTATTATGTTTATTCAGTATCCTTTAATCGTAAACATCTTTCTTTCTCTCATTCTTTTTTTTTTTTGCTATGATATCAATATTAACTTTCTTCTTTAACCTCTATATTTTCTCTAAATTAGACATTAGATGTGGGCTTGTTTGAATGTAGGTTAAATGTTTTTGACAAGAAGAGTACATAGATGATGTTGTTTATTTCGTATTTTGTAATGAAGAGGCCTATTAATTTAAATGTCTCAATTCTTAAGCAAAAATGAAATATGTATACTTATGAAAGGTTTTCATATTTAGTAAAAAACAAATATCAACTCATCTCATTGAACAATAGGTATCATTAGCATTTTTAACATATATTTACCAAATTTTCTTTGTAATATCAGTGATTTTCTGCTTAGGAAATTCTGCTCCCTTCATGGATAAATCTTTATTTATACTTCTTTCAAGTATTTTTAATACAAAATTTCTTTGATATATGCTTTAAGTAGTGTTCTCATGTGTTCTTTTTCCAAGTTACCTATTTTTTTCAACACTATTTTAAAGTATGACTCACTTTTTATTTTTCAATGATTAAAATAATTTTAAATTAATCCCCTCATACTCCCAGGCTTTGCCGAATCTCATTACATCTCAATTTTTTAAAAATACAAGAACACTTACTCCTATACACTTATATACTCCTAATTTCAGTTTTCAAGAGATTTCAAGAGTTCCCTGTAGTTTCCAAGAGATTAAGCCACAACTCACTTCAGGTTCCTTTCCCACCTTAACAGTCTTGGGAGAGACAAGGCTTTAACACTAGTCATGTCTGTTCTGAACAGGCCTTGTGTTTGTCACATTTCCCCCAGATACCAGATCATTCATCAGTCTCTTCTTGTTATTTAACCTACCTACCTACAACTATCTTTTAAGTACAGTGAGACCTTTAGCCGACCTATGTTAATATGCACTCTAACATGTTATTTACCCCTTCATTTTTTTTCTTCTTCCACATAAAACAATACAGACAAAAGAAAAACCAAAAACAATTCAGGCTATCTCTTCTTAGTCTAATCAGTGCTATTTTCCTTCAAAGCCTATGACTAATCTCTTGCCAATAGTCTTGTTTCTTTTATTTCTTGTCTTCTTACCATTCTCATTTGACATTTCTCCTACACATGAATGGTTTTAGGTTTTAAATCAGACTTTTATATCTAATATATTCCCATTTTAAATCTCTTGACTTGCAAACAAACAAAAACTTAATCCCGGAATAAAGAATATAAATAGATCATTGCACTGTTTTCCCAATTATCTTCAAATTAATTTCAGTTCATACATGTTTTTGAATGATTTGCATTTAGCCAGTAATGGTCTTTATTTAAATAAGCTTTATAAATAGTTCATTTATTACCATATATTTAAAAAAACTGTTTTATTCATTTAAAAGATATTTGTAATGGAAATTTGTTCTTTTCTAAATTTCAGGGCATTGTAGCTATAATGTTATAGCTGCTGAAGTTATTATGTTAGGTGTGTCTTTGCTCGTTTATCTTTCTCTGAAACAGTTAAAAATGAGATTAGACAAGTGTATTTAGTTAACAATTTCTTAAGCTCTAAGTGAGAAAACCCTGTTTTAATGCAGTATTGCCAGTTGGCATAGTATTCCTTTAGTGACCGACAGCTAAAATTGTATTACACTCTAAAACTTATTACTTTGAAATGTTTCTCAAGACATTTTATGTTAATCCCATTATAATGGGAGTACAATCAAGCAATTGCAATGGTAGTAATTTTCACTGCTTTTATAGAAATTGTAGATAGATTGGACTGAATCCAAAACCTACTCCAAATAAAACAGCTATCAACTCTTAAATTCTTGATAACAATAAAGGCTAAACTATCTTCCATAAAAGGCTAACATAATAAAATTATACATGTTCTCCTTAGAAATTATGGATTTTTAAAACTTTTAAGTTTTTTCTAGGATTTTAATGCCAAAATTTAATTTTAAGAGTGCGGAGATAAAATCCAAATTAGTATGAGTTTTTATACAGATCTAATCCTCACAGAGCTGTAGGCAATCTGTGTTTAAAAAGCCTCCATAGTAAATTTATCCCTGATAAAATGTAGACTAATCTTGTAGATTAAAATTAGAACTAGATCACTTCTATAAAATTGCTTTTAACTATCAATTTTACCTCTATGTAGGTATAATGAATTGAATAATTAATTCTGAAAAATAAGTACAATTAAAATATACTCTAATAAGTATATTTGAAGTTCAAGTCTTTATTGTATGCATTCATTCCTCCAATTAAACAATTATGTGCAGAGGATTTACTATATGCTACTACTGTGCTAGGTCCCAGCGTTATAGTGACATGAAAGACATATATGTTCGTTTTTTGAACACATTATAATCCAAATTGGCTGATAAGCAACAATATTACAATCATAGTAATAATAATAATAATAATAATAATAATAATAAATAATATTTATTAAGTGCTTTCTAATCAGGCTTTGTCCTGTGTTAAGAGTTTCATATACTTTCTCTCTTTCTATCTTTTTGACTTGATGAGAATGGTTAAGATTTTTATTCCCATCTTACAGATAACACACATGAAATTCAACAACATCAAGTTACTTGCCCAGTGTTACATGGCTACTACACAGAAGAGCTAGGATTCAAGTAAGGTTCTAATTGACTCCAAAGCAGATCTTTTAACTATATGATTTATGGAACCATTGAAATGCTGAATATAGACTATAAAAAGTCAACTCTTAACAGAGTCCTAAGATTTAAAAATTATGAAATTTTCAGTTAAATAAGAATAGATATAATTTCAGATACTTTAAAATTAGCAATATTCCTTGAAAATATGAGCTTATGTCTGCAAAGTTTCAGTCATCCTAGAACACATATTTTGATGGTTACTATTAGTAACAATTTCAGGATGTAATGTGTTAACATAAAGGGTCATGTGTCACACAATTCTCTCACTTCTAGAAACCACTGTAAGAAAATAATTTAAAGGAATGGTCAAAAAGTCATATGTGTAAAGACATTTTAACATTTTTAAAAAATTGTACTAAATATCCAATAATATGTGAATTGCTATTAATTTCAGTTGATCTGCCCAGAAAATGGTATCATTTGAGGTATTTTAAGTTGTAAGAAAAAAATATGTATATTTACCATAACATTATACAATAAATACAACTAAACATAGTAAAATTTTTAACATCCAGAATTCCAGTTATTAATAAAGAAATATTTATACACAATGACTACAAATGAGTATAAAAATAAAAACATTTTATTTGTTGGAGCTAAAGGATAATGAGGAAATTTTTCTTTCATTTTTTTTTCAAATAAATATGTCTTAAAATTACTTTTAAAAGCTTACATTTTCAAAGAATGCTTTTCATTTAAAGGCCAGAAGACTGTGTTGATATACTTACTTAAAAATATTATGTATAATTTATATTTTTCAATGTAATAATCTCCAAATATTTTTTCTATGTAAGTATTCCTATAATTATATACACTATTATGTTTATTGCACAATGATATCAAATGTATTCGTAAAGGCAATGATCTCCTGTCTATAAAAGCTACAGTCAAAGAAGATGAAATATTTTGTTTTTCTTTGTCAGATACTTGAAAAGCTCAAATGGCTTGTTATTTTTTTTTCTCTCTGTTTGGACAAAATAACTACTGACTGTAGACAAAAATGTTGACTTATGTAAGAATTGACTGACTAATGTTTCTTCATAGTAAAATGATTCCATACATTTGTGGAAAGATAAAATGAATTCATCAAAACAAAATTCAAGGTAATTTTTGCTCTGTATAGGAAGGTATCTTTGGAATATTTTTGGGCAACAAAGTTGGAAGTTTTGGCAATACCAAAGAGAAGAGAAAACTTGACTAGTAAACAAAACTAAAATCTTTGAGTGTTGCTTTTGATTTGTTTACCAATTAAAAACTTACTTCTTCAGTTTAGCAGTTTGATGGCTAGAATCAGTGACAATCAGTGACATAAACTGTACTCTGAGCTTATTAGATTATCTTGATACATATGTATTGATTGTTTAGAAATAAAGATTCCTGTTAATTTCAACACAACATTTCTTCAAAAGACAAAGTCTTAAAAAATTAAAACTACTTGAAAATAGAAAGAAAAGAAATTAAAACAGTACTTCCTTATTCTAAAGTGATTACCCTAGTTTCCCAAGTTGTGGTTTTCTCCTTGACCCACCCTTCAGGTCTCAACTAATACATTTGGTGCTTTTTTAATTGTGACCTATTTCTTTTTATTGGTGATATCTCTTCTTTCAGTTTCCATTATTGTGTAATTAACATCCCACTTCCAGCTTGTGGTATGCAGCAACAACCATTTATTATGTTCATTGTTTCTGTGTGCCAGGAATTCAGAAACAGTAGTCAGGACCACTTTAATCTGCAAACTCTGATGTCATAGTTAGGAAAACAGAGACTGCCAGTGATTTGATGGCTCGGAGCCAGAATCATCCGAAGAATGGCTTATTCACTTGTCTAGCAGGGAAGACTAGAAGTTTGTGGGCCTGAATTCTTAAACACAGCCTCTCCACGGGGTGTGGTTCTCAGAGATTGCAGCTTTCATGAATTTGGACTCCATATAGGGCAGTTCAAGAATCCAAGCCTGAGCATTCCCAGAAGCAAGGCTGAGGCCACTTAGTCCTTGAAGTGACACAGTGAGGGAACATAGACCACTGATCTGGATGGGAGAAGCTCCACAGTTATTTTAGAAGAACATGTGGAATGGGAGATAACTTAAGGAAAATACACTCTGGCATACTTCGCCTTCTGAATCCACTTGGGAATTTAGAGCTCATTTTCTGAGTTTTACTAACATCTGTGCCTCTGGCAGCCCATGTTGCCGTAGCACTGTACCAGAAGCTGAGGTTTAAAGATAATCAAGATACATCCTCATTCTTATTGATGAGTCAATAAGCAATTATAGTGACTGCCAGTTAAAAGATACAAATCAAGAAGGTTGAATATATAAGAATGGGTTAGGCATAAGGAAGAAGATGTATTATCTAAGGTGGAAGTTGAGACTGGAAGGATAAATGTGAGCCAAATCATGAAGTATCCTGGAAGTTACGGAGACATTCTGAAATTCCTTAGAATCATGCAATGTTTTTTAATCAGAGGAGTAAAGAATTAGATTTGACAGATCAATTGAATTACAATAGAGAATGAATTAGAGATAAGCAAGAACAGAAACAGAAAGATGAAACAATAAACTGGAAATCATGAGAATTTCAGTGATAATAACATTGAGAATTACCTTAAGTGAACTAATTCATATGGAAAGTGTAATTGATTGAACTTAATGATTGATTAAATTCTTAGGAGCTAAAGAAGATTGCCTTAGTTCTTTTGGACTGCTATAACAAAATGCCACAGATTAGGCAGATTTTAAACAACAGAAATTTATTCCTCACCATCCTGGAGGCTGGAAATCTGAGATCAAGGTGCCAGCATGGTCAGGTGAGGCCTCTCTTACAAGTCACAGACTTCTTATTGTATCCTTACATGGAGGAATAAATAGCTCAAGAGCTCTCTGGAACCTTATAAATAAATCCTATTCAGGAGCTTGCCACTCTCACAACTAAAGCACTTACAAAGGCCTTATCTACTAGCACCATCAACTTTGGTGGTTGGGATTTCAACTTGAATTGTGAGAGGACACATTCAGGTCATAGCATAGAGGATCATGACTAGTGTTGTCTCTGGGTTTCTCACTTGGGATACTAGGCTAGTGTTATGCCCTCACTTGAAATGATGAATGAAGGAAGAAGAAAAGACTGGGGTCTGGGGACAGGTGTAGTCAGTTGTGAATATGGTCAAAGTGGACTAAGTGAAAATGTTCAGTGAGGAATTAGACTTACTATATGGATTAAATTCCATTGGTTTATACATGATAGGTAAATAAATGAATGCTGACGATGTCTTCTGAGTGTCAAGGGAGTAAGACTAGCACAAGGTTAAAAACAGAGGATAAAAGAATGACAATGGACAGTTGAGATAATAATTTGGCCAAGAGCCTGAGAAGCGGCAGAGAGGAAGTAAGAGGGAAACAGGAGAATTTCAAAGAATAATAGAGAAAGGAATTTGGAGAGGAAATAGCAACTCTTGTAAGAAAAAGACAAACATGTTCCTTAATTATGTTTAATGGCAAGAATTAAGCATGAAAGGAGCACTCTCAGTGGATGAATTAGCAATGATTTTAGATGTCAGTAGAAAGTGAGGTAGTGGAACAGCAATAGAGGCAATTCTTTCAATATAGACCATAAAATGAGCAAAATAGAACATAGCAAATCTGGTTAGGAAATGGGAAAATCTGAATCAGTGTAAATGTGAACACTAAAGAACAAAAGAGAGAAAGTTGCTAAAAAGACTGGAGAGAGATTAAATAATTAATGAACAATTTCTTTTTCTTATTCTCCTTTACAGAATGTTCCCTGGACACTGGGTCCAGACTGAAATAAGATGTCCTAGAGCCACTGGTTGATGACTGGGGCAATCTGGTAATTATAGTATGTCACTGACAAATGGGCATATCTAGAATCAAAATGAAAATAAGCCAGGGAAATAGTCCAGTTTGCTAACAATTAGAACCCAGAGATTATGAAATTATGAGGCAAAAAGATGAATGCCAAGCATAAGTCAATAGGATGGAAATTAGGAAAAACATAGAAGAAATGGGAGTAAAGAATGTGTGAAGTAGAATCCAGAATGCTTTCCTGAGTTAACTGGATATAGATAACACTATAATATAAGACTATAACTGAAAGATTCAGCCAGCTGTCAAGTCAAAAAAGGTAACATTTGATGGTATGAACTGAACTGTGTTACCCCCAAATTCCTATGTTGGAACTCTAACTCCCAATGCGACTGTGTTTGGAAAGACGGCCTTTAGGAGGAAATAAAGATTAGGTGATGTCCTAAAAATGGGGCCCTCATCAGTTAGAATTAGTGTACTTACATGAAAAGACACCAGAGAGCTTACCCTATCTCTCTCACCTAGGAAAAGCCATGTGAGGACACAGCAAGAAAGTGACTGTCTGTCAGCCAGGAGGGGATCTATCACCAGAAACTGAGACCTCCTAGACCTTTAATCGTCAACTTTCCAGCCTCCAGAACTGTGAGAAAATAAATCTGCTGTGTAAGCCACATACTCTGTGCTATTTTGTTATGGTAGCCTGAGCTGATTCAGACACTGATGGAGATTTTCATGTGTAGAGGAGGGAAAGACAGTCTGCCATGCCATACAAAAAGCCAGCTTCCATAACGCAGAGCCGATGAACAGACTTTTAAAACTGCCACTCACTCCTGTTGTGCACTGTTGGTTTAGCTTGTCTTTCAATTTTATCACTGAAAACTTATTTTTCTCATTATGTTGGTATCTGAATAATTATAATATTTTAGAGGATATCATATTGGTTTGTTAAAGTAGGACATTGGCTTTTCTTTATAGTCATTACTAAAAAATTTTTAAAATCCTAATAGCGTGCAAAAGCATTAAGGAAGATGCAGTTATTAATTAGTTCCTGAGACTTGCTTACCACTAGATTTTGGAGCCAACACTATGTTTCAAGCCAATTGGCAGTATTTTTGATAAGGTGTTCTAATTCATCAGAAAAATAAAGTGATATGAGAGATTTAGAACATTGGATCATGTTCTTATACCTCTTTAATCAATATGAGAAACATATGATAGTTACAATCAGTGTCAGTAATTAATATAGACATCAATCAAATGTTTCAAATATAACAGTGATGCTTATTTTCCACTTCAAGGGCTTTCCTTCATATATGCATACATTTAAAAGTATAACAAGTATTTTCATTTTTTTCAGGTTTTCTTTAATTTTCTCCAGGAATTTTTTATGAAGTTTTCAGTTTCTAGCCCTTTTTTGTTAAATCTTCTGTTTTATTTCTTTACATTCTATCATATATTATGTTAGAAAAAAAGACAGCATCTCCATGACCTCTGATAACCTTCCAGGTAGCCTGAGGGTAAACAAATCCAAAAAACTACTAAAACCTGGTTGTGTAGAGCAGTCTCCTTGGTTCTGAATGCTACAGAATAGAGGAAGTATGTTTGGGTAACGCAGGGCCTGCAGCCTACTCATCAACAATTATATATGGCTAGAAATGATCCAAACACACAGCAGGTTGTTCCAAAGGGGTCAGCTAGCATGGTGGACTGGACAAAAGCTGCTGCAAAGTTCTCTATCCTGAGGAAGAGAATTGTCCTTCCTCTCCTCTAAATGCCAAGCGGAACTCCTACGATGAAGCAGCTGATATGTTGTGTACACAAACCATGCTGGCTTGGCTTTATGATGATTAGATATTCATCCATTTAATATGCCTCTTCCCCAGGTCATGGCAGATGTGTGATTAACCAACCCTTTTGCATGATCAGCCCATGTAAACAAGCTGCTGCAAAATCAAGCAATGATCAGGGGAGTCACATTACATTGGGTGTGTCAGCTTCCTCTTAAGGGTCTTACAGATGCTAGGATAATTAGAAGGATAATCAACGTACTTGTCCCAGCAAGATGGAAATCTTAACGCAGTTGTTAGGAAATGGGATGAATCAAGCAGTCACAGCTGGAGGCAAAGCCAAGTCCTAATGCAGCACACTCAGACGTGCTGTGGACCTATGGGAGCCCCTGCTGTGCCCCCAATGCCGAAATGCCCAAAGTACCTCCCTCCATTCACTATAGTTCAGAGGAATTTAAAAAGTCTGAAGAAAAAAAGGATGATAAGAAACTTGACCTCAAATGTTCAGATTGATGGTCTGGCAAATTAATGAAAATGAGGACTGAAGAAGGTTCCAAGGTCTCCAAAGGCCATATGGACATGTAGGTGTAAGGTGGCCAGGGATGGAAAGAACCTTCTGGGGCTCACTGATCAGAGTACAGTGCACTGTGATTCCAAAGCCTTTGGGCTGCGGTGGGAGCTGGTGTCTGCCCTGGTTTGGTCTGAAATTGGAAATGATACGGGGTTGCAATGGTTGATAAGATTAAGGTAAAAGTTCAGAAGAAAATTGGAATTTTTGAATAAATTTTATGTGAAGGGGTTGCATTGTCTTTACAAAATCTATTATTGGGATGATATTATGTCTGACTGATAAATGCTTCTCATATCTAGTATGTAAAACAGAAGGCAGGTAAGTTTACCTTTTTTCAGTATTAATTGGACATACTAAATGACAACCTAGAGATTTGCCAGAGCCCCTACAGGCCTTTAATTTGAAACAATATCAGATACCTGATGACAGAAAGAAATTACTACTTTAACTAAGGACATGTTGGGTGTTGAATGATTGGTACCAACAGATTCACTATACAATAGCCCTATGTGCTCTGTGCAAAAAGGCAGATGGCTTATGGAAACTAACAGTATAATGTTGAGGTTTGAATGAAGTAGTAACATCTGTAGTACCAGCAGAAACTTATTTGGTTTCATCACGGGGTGGGGGGGTAAGACAAAGGGTGAAGCTAAAGGAGACTAGTAATCAACAATTTATCTAACAAATATTTTTCCTTCATCTGGTGGCAAAGTTTGGGCAGGATTCCAATTTACATTTGCTAGCTTGCCATGGAGCTATTTGAATTCACGAGTTTAATGTCATAATATGGTTCGGAGGGATTTGCACTTCATGCAGGTTCTCTGGGTGATAATATACTACATTGATGACATCATGATAATACCAAAAACTGAAGAACAAGCTAGGACTGAAAAAGTCTATAAATATACTAAAACCATTTTAATTTTTACTTAGTATGGGTGAATTGTGTGGTCATAAATTATATTTCAATAAAGCCATTTTATAAACAAAAGCAATACACTGGTGCATTAGAACTGACTGAGGACACTTTTAAACATTCTAATTTGTATATTTAAAAAAATGTGTTGGTTAATATTTGTATTGGCTAAAGTATGTTAATGAATTGTGTTTCCTGAAAAAAAAAAGTTAGGAAAAGGATGACATGACCATGTATTAAGAACTGGATAAAATGATCGATAGTAAGAATAATTTATCATCCAAATAAGGAAAGTTTTGAATGTATGGATGCGCAATTATGTAATTATGCTGGAACAATAAGTATAAATTGGGACTTACTCAGGTAAACCAAGATGTATGACAAGCCTTCTTTACTCAGTATTAATGAGTGTGAACTTCCCACTAAATTCAATGAACATTCTTGAACTAAAATAAGGGAACATAAATGACTTGATTTATACTTTATGGGCACTGAAATTATGAGAAATGTGGTATAAAGAATGGATAGATCTGAGCAGTTGGTAAGACTGGACGATAGAGACCAGTTAGGAGGATGTTAGAGTCATTCAGGCAAAAGAGGAAATCGCCTGCAATAAAATGGTCTAGTGGAAATGGATAAGAGTGGAAGGACTGAAAAGATACCTGTGTTATATAATAGCTGCTGATTAATGGATAAGAAGTACTAAGAGAAAGAAAAATTTTGACAACAAAGTGAAGAGAATGACCAGCTGATGGAGAAGTGAATGGGGGAAATCCCAAACAGAGAACGTACACATCAAAGGAGCTATTTTACAATTAAGTTACAGTTATTACAGTTGTTCTTGAGCAGAAGTTGGATTTGTCATCGAGACTGTAAGAAATGTTGGGAGTTTCAGTATGATGATGTTTGACAACTGAGAGGAATGGATGAGATCATCTCCTGTAAGACAAGGGTAGGTAAAGGTGAGAGGAGAATATAGAGGTTTGAAGCTGTACTGGAGATGACTGGTGAGAGATGACTAGAAATAAAAGAAGCATAGAGATTTAGCACTTTTTGATAAAGATCTAGTACTGATGAAGACCAAAAACTTGTACCAGCAGCATATTTGTGGTTACATGGATTTTTTTCAGCAGCGCTGAGCAGTTCAAATGTGGGGGAGAAGAAAATCAGGAACAAAATGTAATATTTGATGCAATGCAGTGACAACAGCAGTGCAGCTGAGGTTGAGATCACAGATTCTGCCGCCTGTGTTAGATGGGGAGTCACAGAGGAGAACTGGGGTGAGAGATATACGTCCAAAAGGCTAGTGGCTCAAAAGAGTCAAAACGTATATTAAGTGAGAAGATTTCAAATGCAAAAAGATTGTAGTTGAGTATGGGATTATTGATTTTAATATCTGTGAGGCTTATCAGTCATGGGTACTAAATTACAATTGAGGTTTTGGAATTGGTTGCCAGGAGCAGAGTTTTGGCAATAGGGATAACATTTTATTTTGCTAAGACTTCCATAGCAAAGTACCACAACTTTGGTTAAGTAGCAAACTTAAACCACAGAAACTTGCTGTCTCACAGTTCTGGATGCTAGAAGCTGGAAATACAGGTGCTGGCAAGGCTGGTTCTTCTGCAGGCTGCGGGGGAAAAGTCTGCTCCAGTGCTCTGTCCTTGGCTGTTAGCTGGGTGTCTTCTCATATCCTCTTCCTTCTACGCCTGTTTGTCTCTTTGTCCAAGTTTCTGCTTTTTATATGGACACCAGCCGCATTGGTTAGGGCCCATCCTCAGAACCTCTTTTTAACTTAAATACTTCTATTAGAAACATTATATCCATACAAGGTCACATTCGGAGGCACTGGGATAAGGACTCCAATATATATTTATTCAGGGGTCACCATTCAGTTCATAGCTTGCAGGACATGGAGGGTTAATGAATTAGGAGGAAAGATGATTTCAGGTGTCTTCACAGAGTTGACATCACCTAATACACATGAAGTTCTCAGGATGGAGAAGAGGCAATTCTTCAGCAAGTGAGAGGTAGCTTCTAGGGTAGTGAGGTTGAAACAGAAATGGGTAATATTCCTAAATAATGATGCTCACGAATCTGAAAAGGTTTCCACTCTCTAAGGATGGGTAAATGGTTTTTGAACGTAGGTTGGAGAGGGAGGAGGATGCTGACATGACTTCCAACTCTGTAGAAACTGGGGTCGAGGAGGGCAAAGGAAAAAGCCTGAGTGCTGAGAAGGCTGCCAAGACAGTGGCGTCGGGAATGACCAGTTTCCATTCTGACAGGAGGTATAGAATAATTCTGTGAAAGACTTAAAGGTGAATTTTTTAAGTGTAGAATGTAGGTTCCGGGTTGCAGAGTAGAGCATTTAGGAAGGAAGGAAAGGGAGAGAAGTTGGGTCCAAGAAGCAGAGCGCTAACATGGAGGTGGAAGGAAGGGATTACATTGTCATGAGTGACCATGAATGGGAAAAAAAGGAGACAAGAAGGGTTTCCAGAATTTTCCAAAATTCCCATTTTGGATTCAATGGGCTTCCTGGCACTCTGGGTTTTGGAAAAAGCAGCAGCCTGTGAAGTAGGGTTAGTGGATTTAAGATCAAAAGCTTCCAATGAAAAAGCTGGACTTAATTTTGCTGCCAAAATATTTCAATCCCTAAGGATAATAAGTGGTAGAATTAATTAACTATATTTCCTCTATTCAGAGTCATAATTAATTGAAAAAGTTCCAATGAGATAAGAGGTATTTAGAAAGGTGGGGGGACAATAGAGGGTTGGTGAAGACTCCACAATATTAAGGAACATGTGAGAAAATATTTATTATAATTGATAAAATATAGATATTTTAAGCGCCCTAATCCTATACTTTTATAAACAGCCACTGAATCACGTTGGAAGAGATAGAAAAGGTGACCTTTCCAGAATGACCTGGCTGAAGCAGAGGGAGTCTGTGTACTAAGGTCCTCTTTTCAAAGAGAACTCTTTTATCCTTTGTTTTTATTACTCTTTTTTTCCCCCCTGTTGGAAATACTGAAGTATGACTTTATTCATGCAAAGAAAAAGGAAGCCTTGAAAGTCATTTGCATGAAAATATCTTGAAAAACTCAATCTTTAAATATTATTTTAATGGATAAATTAAATATTTACATATTCATAATTATGATAATACATAACTTTGGAGAAATATATTAATCTGGACTTGCACAAATGTTATTCTAGGTGTAACTCAAAATGTCTGAAAAACATGAGATTATTTATTCTAATGTCTGTGTTCAAATTTTAAAATGTTTCCAATACATTTTTACCAGAACTTGCAAATAAATGAATCCTTATTATTGCAAAACAAAACTAAAATACTTTAAATTGCAGAGGTTCATAGAGCAAAATATATAAAAAAGACAAATGCAAAATAGCACTTTCAACACTGCCCTCTAAAGAGAGAAAGGCCAGTGTTTCCGAAATAAATTTCTAAATTTAAAACATATTTTCTGTATTCAGAATTTTGCATAAGATCAGAATGAAAGAAAAATCTCAAGAGAATAAAGCATGAAGTAAAATATGGACATTTGAGCAATTATCAGAGGAGACAAAAGGCCTTGAACCTCAGAACACTTTCTCAAAAGTAATTTTTCAGCTGTTAGATATCAAAAGAGGCCAGGCTTACTCTATGTAAAGCAAGACCTCAGATTCGTCCTTTAAAAACTATTCCAATATGGAAATAATTCTTTATATTTTATAGCTTTATGAAGTCTTTCATCTAAGAATCTCCAAAAGGAAATGAAGTAAGTGCAATGATTGAGTTTTTGGAATATTAATAACTTTAGGAAAAATGGAAGCAATTAAAAAGAAATAGAAGTCTACTATAATGAAAGTCACTTCTTAATGTTATACATAAGGTTAGCTGAATAGTTACAAAAAAGTGATAGCTGATCGCTATTGTTTCTGAGTCTCTTTCTAAGCAGTATAATTATGATACATGAGCAAGGTAGAGATGTCTCAGAAGGAAACATATATTTCATTCTAGCAGGAAGCTGGCCCTTTTATACCTATCAGAACACTTGTATTCTTGAAGTATTTCTATATTAAAACATACAGCAACCACATTCAGGAGTGTTTACAATCAAGGCCTCCAACAAAGGAAAAATATTTAAACCTTAAAATGTTGCACTGTTTTTTACAGTCAAGGCCACTTTTAAGTGGTAATATATTGGACTGTAGATATGATTTACAGGCGTCTAAACGTCTCATCTGCTCCGAATGATAGCCCTATATTTAAAAACAGTGTCTTAGGTGGCCACCTTTATTGAACCCCCCTTTTGTTGAGTGGGACCTCATTACCATATAGAGTCCTTATGCAAATTGAAAAACAAGAAGCACTGTTAAGTGTATTAATACAAAACAGCCCTTCTTCTGGGCTGACTCAGCTTTAAAACACAGTGATGGGTTTGAGAAGCACAGAAAGCTAGATTTTTAGCTCTCTACTCTCCTGACCAGATGCCTCTGTCCACGGCAAGTGCACAGCAGAACCCACAGCACTCCAATCACCTGACAGTTAACAAGTCATTATCTAATTATTTTATCACTATAAATTTGACTCCTGTCAATTTTCTTAATTGATTCAGAGGTACAGAGGTAAATAACACGTATTCTTACTTATTCCTCACTCTCCAGTATAATTTCTGAACAGTAACCACTGGGATTGCTTTTCTCTAATAAAAAACTTTTTCATTTTTCAATTGTTCTGAATTTTAGGAGGTATTTGGATATTGGTAATATCACAGTGTTAATGTAGTTTTTGTATTTTCAATATCTATTTGTGAAACATATTTAGGGTTTGTTACTCTAAAACAAGTATGAAATTATTTGTGTATCTTATAGTAACTTAGAAGAATTCAAGTCTACAGCTTTCACTACAATTAAATGCAATGGAAGGAAGACTAGTGTATTAAATATGAAAAATAAAAACATTAGAGATAAAGAAATAACCCCGAATGGCCTCCCCCATTTTAGAATCTTGCCAAAAAATTCCTACTTAAATGGCTTGTCGATAAACACCTCAAGCTGAAAAGCCAGTTTATTTTTAAAGGAAGAGTTATTAATTATAATATAATTAAAATGGAATGTCCAGTGTTATTAGAATCTCCAGATGCTGTCCGTTTTCAAAAGAGAACATAAGCAGTGGTGTAAATTCAGAAGATCTATACCAAAGAAAAGAATTGTATAGATTTATGCTCTGTCCAAACAAAATAAAGGAAAAGAAAATGAACTTTGAAAAAGAGAGTCGGCCCAGACCACATCTGGCTTTAATGATGAGAAAGAAACTCATTAAATGAATTATCAAGTCTTGCATGCTTATTAAAAATTTACATAATTTTAAGTTTGATCATCTAAATACTGCTATAAATAATCAAGGGGAAAATAAATAAAGCTTCCGCAGATAAATGAAGGAAAATGTGTTTGTGCCACCTGAAAAAATTACACATTAAGGCTTCTTACCCAGAGAATGGCACATATTTCTACATTTCAAATGAATCAAGGAACATAGAAGGATCAATTTAAAATCAAGCTTGAAGAAAAATGAATTACTAGGTATTTAAACACCTAACTATTTTCATAGGCTGAGGATCTGTGATTCTTCTGGTGTTCCAGACAAATAATACTTGACCTGAATTCAAAATGAGTATATCTAATCCAGTATAACCTTTGGGACTCAATAAAATCTCCATATAACACTTCTAAAGAATTTACTAAAAGAAGTCCTTTATTTTCTACCCCACTGTTAAAAATGTTCCATACACGTGCATATATATGTCTATACAATTATCATCTGTTTAACTATTTTTTATAATTGTATAGTTATATTACATATATATTATTTCTATGTCCTTTTACAATGGAAGAATAAAGCTCCATGTTATTAAACACTGGTTAAGGAAAACAAATAAATTCTGCTCAGTGTGGAACATTCATGAACTAATCAAAAACTATTTAATGAAAATTGGGAAACAAAGAATAATCTGAGTAAGTGAAACTTAGTAATGATTGTTGGTTCACTAACTCCTCGGGAACTTCCAGGGTCTAATCTTAAATTTGCCCCCATAACTGAATGGCAGGCTGAGACCTAAGAAAAAGGCAGGCCAGGCCACTCCAGATTGGTAGGTGGCTGGTTTAATAAGTAAGGGAACTTACATTTGAGGCTTGTCTTCAGTGGTTACAAGATGCATAGCTCCCCACACTTGTCTGCCAATTCTTAAGAGTTTGTATAGCATCCTCGACTAATTTCAGTCACATAGACAGTCCAGATGGTCTGAGCACCACATCATGTATCAAGGTTATGTCCTGGGGGCAGCCTCTGGGATCAGGAAGAGCAAACAGGACCTACATTCCAAGGGGAGGGGATAGGATGAAAAGCCTACAATTGCCTGGCTCTAGCTCATAGGTCAACTGGATCATGTCTTTTCCATCACCTTCCCCAACAATGATTTTTAAAAATGAAAATAACACAAATCAAGAACATTTCAACATAAAAGTAAAACTAGAAGCTCTATGTTTGAAAAAAAATTAAATGATTACAACTCAAGTAATGCAAGAAAATATTATTTAGAATACAAAATTCAGGGTAAAAATGTTGTTAATAGACGGTAATTGACATAACTATGTGCCATGACACGACAGAGTTTTAGAAAAAATGTCTCATTTCAAAGGCTTAGTTTCTTTGTCTACAAATGATGCATGTATTTGGACGTTGTGAGGATGAATGACATTACGTATCTAACTTACAGTAAGATCTCAAAAATGAAGGGAAAATGGTAAACTAGAAGGAACTATAAACTTGATTCCTTTTCCAATTGGTAGAAAGAAATTTCTATCAAAGAGAAACATACACAGTAAATTCTAAGTGGCTTTTAATGATATTTACCAAATGGTATTTTAGGTATGTCTCAATGATAAATCTAAATAAGAGTTTATATTCCATGACTCTTATCTCTAGCAGTAGGCATTTAAGAGGATATAATATTTAGATATATCCAGAATAGTAAGGTAATCCTCTGATACTTTCCTATTTATTAAATGCTAATTTAGCGTTTTACAACATTTTCATTATATGGTTCAATGAAATATGAACATTAATTTAACATAAGATGGTCACCTTATAATAGAGCATACATTTATTTTAAAACCAGCTTCTCATCATATATTATGATGGTCTTATGTATTACACTTTCAAGTATTGTATTTTAAATATTTCATGATGAATTCACCCTCCTGAACTACACTGAAGGATAACACTGACATAGAGTATATCTGAATTTAAACTGAAACTGGATATAAAAGCTAAATATTTGCAAATGGAGTTCTAAATCTTCAGATTCAGTTAACTGTTCATTTGATAACAATATTCTTCTGACCTTTTTAAAAATATAGTTAGCATTGTTGCAGAGAAAATTATACCTAAGAGATGATACGCCTTAAAGCATAAGAACATTCCAAAAGAAGTGGGTATATCTAGAAAAAACTATGCTTGAAACACTTCCATTTATTTCAAGGTTTTTAAATGAAAGCATTGAAACATATTCCCCCTAAGGCTTTAAACAGCATAGCTGGGATCATTTCAATTCCCATAAGGTCTATTTCTTGAATGGCTTTTACATGTAAGCAGAACAACCTTCTGCAATTGACTTCAAATATGCTTGGTATGCCTCATGGGCACAAAGATGAGAAAGAAATGCTACAGCCCTTGAATACTGGAGACAAGCCCTCATGTATTTAAATTTATTTTTAAAGACTATGTCTACAAAGAACAGCATGAATTGATAATTTGGCAATGGTCTAGTCAATGTAATAAAAAACAAAGCCAAAATTCAGCATAAAATGCCAGCTCAGAAGTTGTGTGTGAAAATTGCCAAGTTGCTCCTTGACCTTGTGATATGTAGATCAGATTATAGACTGAAGCATTTAAAAATTTATTTTTCTTGGGTTCTTCTTAGAAAAAGATGGATATTTTGGAGATTTACTTTTCCCTATTCTCCCATTATTTAAGCTTAAAAGCCTTCACATTATGTAAAAAACAAACATAGACTTTCAAACATGGAGAGAAAAAGGCAGACTAGAAAGGAACCTGGAGACCCTGCAAAAATGACAGTGCTTTGTTCCCTCAGTTTTCCTTTGGCTTCATGTATCTCAGAGTTGGAGCTGATGGTGCCAGTCCCCAGAAATGCCAATGGGCACAAACAATAAAGCCCCAGCAAAAGTTTTCTCTATCTAAGGGAATAGGAAGTGGGCAGCCTAGAAAGACAGAAAACTTTCCATTAATTACTGCTTTCTTATAGCCAAACACCACAGAATTTTAAAAGATCTGTGTGACTCACTCATCCATATTATCAAAGGACAAGTGGGGAGCCTAGATTTCAACCACTGCCAGTTTATAACAAGGCACCTTTGAAAGTTTGTTTTATTTAGTAACTTGACTGAGCCATGTGGTATCCAGACATTTGGCCAAACATTTTTCTGGGTGTGTCTGGTCTGTGAGGGTTTTTCTGGATGCTCTTAACATTTGAAATGGTAGACTATAAGCAGCTTGCCTTCCCTAAATTCTGATGGGCCTCATCCAATCAGTCGAAAGCCTTAATAGAGCAAAAGACTATCCTCAGAGTAAGAGAGAACAACTTCTGCCTGATTGCCTCTGAGCTGGGTACATCAGTTATTTTCCTGCCTTTGGATTCAAACTGAAACAGCTCATCCTGGGTCATAAGTCATCTGCCTTTGAACAGGAACTCCACCATCAACTCTTGGTTCTTAAGCCCTCAGACTCACACTGGAACCTCACTGGTTCTCCTTTGTCTCCACTCACTTAGTATAAATCTTGGGACCCTTCAACCTACATAATTATGTGAGCTAATACCTTTAAACGATAAAATAGAAATATATAAGATAAACAAATAAATTTATATAAATATAAACATTTATATATATATATATATATATATTTATGCAAATACATATATACACACACACATATGTATTTATATACACATAGCAGGTTATATTTCTCTGGAAAATCTCAACTAAAGAGCACCCCAAACCCCTTTTCTCTGCAGCAAAATGGTGTCAGAAAAAGGCAATAAGGGAGTCAGGACTTTTATTCCGACAAGGCAGTAATAAGCCCCTTTCTTTGGTAACAGCGAAGGGGAGCAAGGGGAGCCTAGACTTCCACCACCACTAGGTGATAACAAATTGCACTTCCTACTCTCCTCTGAGGCTTTGCCAGAGGTCTTATGGTAGGTCAGGACGTTCACCACCATCACCCAGTAATGAAGTCACTCCGCAGCTGTGATGTCAATGAAAACACAGAGAGGTCAGTAATCAGGTGCTCCTACCCATTCCAGCCAGAAAGATATCACTCGTTGCCTAGTGATATCTTAGAACTTCCAGACACAAGAGTAATGAGGGGCCTTCTACTCAGGTGTCAATGGAGCCTGATTGAAAAACCTAGACTTCCAAATCCATATGGCAGTGAGGCAGTGGCCTCCCACATCTTCTTGTGTCAGAGTGATGTCAACTGAAGTCAGCTGAAACAGAGATTTAAGTAAGATCTCTAGCCTCATGACAAAAATTCAAAATGTCCAAGTTTCAGTAAAAAATCACTTATATCAAAAACCAGAAAGATCTAAAACTGAATGCTAAAAAGCAGTGAACAGATGTCAACACCAAGATGACAGAAATGTTAGAATTGTCTGACAAATGTTTTAAAGCAGTTGCCATAAAAATGCTTCAAAGAAGAATTTCAAACAAACTCAAAACAAAAGAAATATAGAACATCTTAAAAAAAAGAAAAACTTCAACAAAGAGATACACAATATAAGGAAGAATCAAGAGGAAATATTAGAATTGAAAAACATAATAATTGATAGAAAAAACTCAATGTAGGAGTTCAAGAGCCCAATGAAGGAAACAGAAGAAAGGATCTGTGAAACTGTATAAAGAATGATTAAGATTATCTACTTTCATGAATAGAAAGAAAATAGACTGAAAAATAAGTGAACAGAATCTCTGGAACCTTGGGACTATTAGCAAAACATCAAAAATTCATGTCATCAGAGTCCTGGAAGAGGAGAAAGAAGGTGAAGCTGCAAAGTACTTTAAAAATTAATGACTGAAATGTCAAAAAATTTGGCAAATGATATTAACCTACAAATGCAAGAAGCAAATGAATACCAAACAGAATAACTAGAAATCTACACCAAGAGATACTCATAGTCATAATCAAATTTATGAACACTAAAGACCAAGGAAAAAAATGTTGGAAGACCTAGAGAGAATACCTTATCTATATGGTAAAATATTTCAAATGACAACTAATATCTCATCAGAAACCACAAAGGCCAAAAGGAAGAGGCACAACATGTTCATGTGCAGAAGGAAAGAACTACCAACCGATTATCCAATATCCAGCATAAATGTCCTTTAGGAATGAAAAAAAATCAAAATATACCCAAATGAATGCAAACTAATAAATTTTGTTGCTAACAGACCATTCCAATAGTGGGTGGCTAGAGGAAGTTCTCTAAACCGAAGAAAGAATTGAAGAAAGAATCTTGTAATATCAGGAAGGAAGGAAGAACACAAAAGTATGGATAAATACAATAAAAATTCCTTTTACTGAGTTTTCTAAATTATATTTAATGGTTGAAGCAAAAAATTTTGATGCTATCTGTATTGGTTCTAATGTATGTACAGAAAATACAATTATATTGTAAACAGATTTAATTTAAGGAGACATAAGGGCAGGTAAATTTTCTACCCCTTACTCTAACTGTAGAAAGAATAACCCCAGTAGACTGTGCTAAGTTCTGTTTATATGACATAATACCTAGAGCAACCACTAAGAAAGTTACACAAAGAATTGGAAACACTAGAGAAAAATCAAAATGGTATTCTAAAAAATGTTCTAGTTCCTTATAGAAAGCGAGGAAAAGTAAATGGCAAAGCTGAGAACAAACAGAAAACAAAAACAAAATAGCAGACATAATTTCTAATATATCAAGAATTATATTAAATGTCAATGAGCTAAATGCACCATTTAAAACATAGAGATTAGTACAGTGGATATGGTTCTATTCTGTCAGTCTGTGTTAAAGGAACACTGACAACAAATTGGATAACCTAGGAAAAATGGATACATTTCTAGAAACATACACTCTACCAAGAATAGCTCATGAAGATAGAAAATCTGAAGAGATCAATAAGAAGAAGATTAAATTGGGAATCAAAATCTCCCAACAAAGGAGTATCCTGGACCAGATATCTTCACAGTTGAATTCTATCAAACAATATAGAAGAGGAGGGAACATCCCAAACTTATTTTATGAGTATAGCATTACCCTGATACCAAATTTAGATAACAATGCTACAAGAAAAGAGAAATACAGGCTAACATCCCTGATGAATATAGATGCAAAGATTCTCAACAAAATACTAGAAAACTAGATTCAGCAGCACATGCATGCAGATCATCAAGGAAGAGGTAAAATTGTCTCTGCAGATAATATCACCTTATGTATACAAAATACTAAAAGCTTCACCAAAAATTTGTTAAAAGGAATGAACAAATTCATAAAAGTTATGGGTTACAAAATCAACATACAAAAATCAGTTGAGTTTCAATACATTACCAATAAAGTACCTGAAAAAGATATAAAGAACCAACCCTATTTACAGTAGCTCAAAAATAATAAAAATACTTAGGAATAGATTTAAACAAAGAGGTGAAAGATCTGTACCTGCATACTGGAAACAATAAGGCATGATGAATGAAACTGAAGAAGATACAAATAAATGGAAAGGTATCTTATGTTCGTGGATCAAAAGAATTAATATTATTAAAATGCCCATACTACTCAAAGCTGGCTATAGATTCAGTGTAATACCAATCCCAATTCCAATGGTATTCTTTACGTAAGTAGAAAAAAAAATCCTAAAATTCGTAAGAGACCACAAAAACCCCTAAATCGCCAAAGCAATCCTGAGAAGGAAAAACAAATCTGGAAACAAAATACTTTCAGATTTGAAAATATATTACAAAAGTATAATAAAAAGGTATGGTACTGGCATAAAAAAGACACACAGATCAATGGAAAAGACTCAAGAACCCAGAAGTAAAACCTTGTGTATGTAGTCAACTAACATTCGACAAGGAAACTAAGAACAACAAACAGGGAAAGGATAGTATCTTTAATAAATGGTGTTGGGAAATGAGAATAATGGCATGCAAAAGAATGAAATTGGACCCCCATCTTATACCTCTCACAAAATGAACTCAAATGGGTTAAAAAGTTAAACATAAGGCCAGAAACCATAAAACTCCCAGAAGACACAGGGAAAAAGCTTCTTGGATTTGTTCTTGGCAATGATTTTTTTGGACCTAACACCAAAATCATAGGCAACAAGAGCAAAAATAAAAAGTGTGACTACATGAAACTAAAAACTGTTTGCACCTTTTGCTAACTATCTATCTGAACATAAGGTTAATATCCAAAATATATAAGAAATTCATACAAATCAATAGCAAAATAAGAAACAATCTGATTAAACAAGGGGCAGAGAATCCAAATAGACATTTTTTCCAAACACAAATAGCCAATAGAAAGTGAAAGGTACTCAACATCACCAATCACCAAGGAATTGTAAATTAAAATCACAATGAGCTATCACTTCACACCTGTTACAAAGGTTATCATCAAAAAGACAAGAGATAACAAGTATTGGTAAAAATGTAGAGAAAAAGGAACATTTATGCCTTTTTGGTGGTAATGTAAATTGGTAAAGACACTCTGGAAAACAGTATGGAGGTGTCTCAAAAAATTAAAAATAGAAATATATGATTCAGCAATCTCACTTCTGACTATATATCCAAAGGAAAAGAAATAACTATCATGAAAAGATATCTATAGCCTCTATTCATAGAAGCATTATTCACAATATTTAACATGGAAACAACCTAAGTGTCTGTCTATGGATGAATAGATAAAGAACATAAGGCATATTGGACTTATAAGAATAAGAATAAAAGAATATAAGAATAATGGACTATTATTTACATTTATATTATTTATATATATTTACATATATTATTTATATATTTTATAAGGCACATATATGTATATGTATATTTATATATATATAATGGACTATTTACTTAGCCTGAGAAATAAGGGAATCTGACATTTGCAGCAGCATGGATTGGGAGCATTATGCTAAGTGAAATGTCGGACAGATAAAGACAAATATTGTATAGCCTTGCTTATATGTGGAATCTAAAAAACCTGAATTCGTAAAAACAGAGTTGAATTGTCACTGCCAGGTGCTGAATGTTGGGGGAAATGGAAAGACATTGGCCAAAGTATACAAACTTTCAGTTAAAGATGAGTAAGTTCTGACGATCTAATATACAGCACGGTGACTACTGTATTATATACCTGAAAGTTGCTAAGAGATTAGATATTAAGTGTTTTATACATACACACACACACACACACAAGGTAATTATGTGAGGTGATGGAGGTGTTGACTAACCTATTGTGTTAATTGTTTCACAATATATGCATGTATCAAATCATCATATTGTATACCTTAAAAGTATACAATGTTTCATGTCAATTAAATCTCAATAATGCTGGTAAAAAAACTTCAAAAATATTATTTTCTTTATGCCATTGAGAAAAAAGGCAAAAATGTATATTGTTCTATCAGAACAGTTTTAATAAAGAGGCATGTTTTAGCAACTTGAAGATTACCATCAAATGCTGGTGATTATTTTTACAAGAATGATAATACATATATCATATATATTTTATCTTTAATCAAATAGTTTTTTAAAGGTACTTTCATATACTCTGTTTAGCTTATTATGATAACATGATCATTCTAATTGGGAAGGAAGTATAATTAACATTGTACTTCCTTTTTTTTTCAAAAGGGGTTCTAACTTCAATAACTTGATCTGGGAGATACATGGCAAGATGATGAAAATTCTTGCTCAAGAAATGATATAATAATTAAATAATTTGCTATATATCATGGTATCCTAATTTCCTACAATCTAAATTTAAAACAGGTACTTCACAAAATGCTAAAAACAAATAATATATTTATTATATTATTAATATATTAATATAGATCATATAATATATTAATATATTATAATATATTATAATATATTATATTATATTATATATATATTATATATATTATAATATATTATATAATATAATATATTATAATATATTATAATAATAAATATATTATAATATATTAATATATTAAGGATGCTTTGACTGTACTATACTTGTATGTTCATGAAGTTTGTCCCCTGTGCACCAAACATGTAAGTTAGTTTATTGACAGGGAAATTAATTTTAGTTAGGGAAATATATATTTCTATATAGTAATATATGTAAAGTAATATATATAAAGCAATATATATAAAGATATATATATAGTAATATATATAAAGATATATACACATATATGCACACATGCACAAAAAAGATATATTTAAAAATAAAAGGTATAAAATTATTCATGTTTTCAGTAGATATCTGAAGTTAATATATATCACTATAATTATTAAGACATTCATAAAGAAGTAAAGTGAGGTAAAATTTAAATTTAAAGTGCAGAATTGTTTAATCTAATTATGAAGAACAAAGAACCAATTTTGCCAATATAATATAACTAATCAGAGTAGGCGACACTTAACACACATGGGTATTAACGTTAAACAAACCTTTTGCCCTTCCCTTCCTATATTATGCAAAGCTCAATGAAAGGACACTCGCTAACCTTTAGAAATGAGACACGTTGAAAATAGGACAAGAATTCACGAAACAGAAACCATTGACCAAAAAGACATTTTTTTCGTTTCATGTCCCTCTTTTATTTCCACAATTTTTTCCATGTATTTTAAAGCATTGCTCCTTGTTGTTTTGTCCTTTTACTAGGCTAACTGAATCATCAAGGTGGATTATTGTGGCTTTCAACCACCGTGGACTTCTTTTTCCTTTTTCTCAACACCCTTCCTATCTACCCTGGCCAAAGACCCTTTGAAGGCAATGGGAAGTCCGCATCAGAGGTGGTCAGTCGGGTTCAGAGAGAGTAAGAATAGCTTCCTGACAAAGGCCTTGTACCTTTCCACAAATATCTGCAGCCTGGAGTGTCACAACTTTTCTAAAACTCCAACTTAGTTACCCATTCAACCAAGCACACTTTTAATCCCTGCGGCTTGTTTGACTGCTTGGGACAAATCTCTCTTGGTCACATAATAAACCAGGAACTTTTCCACTCAGGACTTCTCCCATAGTGTGAAACTATCACTGTATGTCATCCTTCATAGGATACTGTAAAGGACCTGAAAACTTGTGACAGAGTGAAATAGAAAAAGTAGCTGCTGACAAGCACAAAATGTTGAAATGGATACATTTTGAGATGGCTGCTGAACCCTGACAGCTGACTGGAAGTAAACCAGGCAAGGCCTTGGTCTCACCGAAGACAAGCCGGGCAGAGGAGGGAGACGCTTCGACACAGGAAGCGGAGGGGCATGTTGTCCCGAAAGGACGGCTGAATGTGTTACGAATCTGGCTCTGCTGTTACCCCCTGCACACCTTTGGGCAAGACAATCTACCTCTCTGAGCCTATTTCTTTTTTTTTTTTTTTTAATAATTATTTTTTTATTGAAGGGTAGTTGACGCACAGTATTACATTACATTAGTTTCAAGTGTACAACACAGTGGTAGAACATTTATATACATAATTCGAGGTTCCGGCTATCACCCTACCAAGCTGTTACATTATTTTGACTATATTCCTTATGCTATACATTACATCCCGGTTACTTATTTATTTTACCATTGGAAGTCAGTCCTTTTTTTTTTTTTTTTTTTTTTTTGTGAGGGCATCTCTCATATTTATTGATCAAATGATTGTTAACGACAATAAAATTCTGTATAGGGGAGTCAATGCTCAATGCACAATCATTAATCCACCCCAAGCCTAATTTTCGTCAGTCTCCAATCTTCTGAGGCATAACAAACAAGTTCTTACATGGAGAACAAAGTCTTACATAATGAATAAGTTACATAGTGAACAGTACAAGGGCAGTCATCACAGAAACTTTCAGTTTTGCTCATGCATTATGAACTCTAAACAGTCAGTTCAAATATGAATACTCATTTGGTTTTTATACTTGATTTATGTGTGGATACTACATTTCTCTCTTTATTATTATTATTTTTAATAAAATGCTGAAGTGGTAGGTAGATACAAGATAAAGGTAGAAAACATAGTTTAGTGTTGTAAGAGAGCAAATGTAGATGATTAGGTGTGTGCCTGTAGACTATGTGTTAATCCAAGCTAGACCAGGGCAATAAAACATCCACGTATGCAGAAGATTTCTCTCAGAACAGGGAGGGTGAGGTTCTAAGCCTCACCTCTGTTGATCCCCAATTTCTCACCTGATGGCCCCCCTGCGACTGTGCCTGTCTTAGGTTGTTCCTCCCTTGAGGAATCTTACCCGTCTCTGGCTAACCAGTCATCTTCCGGGGCCATACAGGGAAATGTTAAGTTGGTAAGTGAGAGAGAAGCCTTATTGTTTGAAAAGGTTAGCTTTTTACATCTTTGCATATTTATGCCCTGTGGCTTCTATGCCCAGCATTTGTCTTGAGGTATCTTTACCACTTGGAAGAATTATGATACTCGATAAATTCGATACGAGGCACGAATTCTATTTAAGGGATGTAATTAGGAAGGAAGAAGAAAAGCTGTAGAAGTAGCAGGCAGAAGAAAACATGTGAAGATTGATTATTTCTTTGATATATCTTCTTGTAGAGTAACTTCAGCATGTATAGGTTTTAAGCTACTACTTAAATTGCACACACACATTAACATAATAGGAGTATAGTTACATAACCAAAGCATATCTGTAATTACCAGCCATCTCCAGTGAAACCAAGAAATCCAGTTAGGCACCTTAGGCATTTGTGAAAACTTATCTATGACATGGTGGATATTGTCCAACTGAACTTGAACAGTCTGAGAGAAATCAGACAAATTAAAACAACCCATTCCTGGGGACTGTTCACATGCCATATGTTCTTTTAACAGTAAATAGTCTGTAGTTGTAAGACTTTGGAGCGCTACAATTTGCACTTCTCCAAATTCTTGGTTGAGTTCCAACAGTATAGATCCAGTTAAATTTGTTGTTTTACTGTATGCACAGGCCAGTTTAGATATCTCCTTCCTCATTCCCATGGCAAGTCCAGGAACGGGTGGGATGAGTGCATCTACAGCTGTAGCAGTGTGTGGATCTTTGTTGGGGTTTCTTGATGATCATCTTCTGGCATGAGTCTTCCAGAGAGTGCTGATGTGGGAAGTTCTTTTTCATATCGTATCTTAGTTCATTTTTGGGGTAGCCCAATTAGGCTTTGATCCTCTGTATAAACACAAACAGACCCTTTGCCTACACTTTTATATGCCCTTTATACCCTTGTGTAGAACTCGTTGGAGGTTACCACACAGGAACTGCCCTTTTTTTTTTTTTTCTTTGTTTTTGGTATCACTAATCTACACTTACATGACGAATATTATGCTTACTAGGCTCTCCCCTATACCAGGTCTCCCCTATAAACCCCTTTACAGTCATTGTCCATCAGCATAGCAAAATGTTGTAGAATCACTACTTGCCTTCTCTGTGTTGTACAGCCCTCCCTTTTCTCCTATCCCCCCTTGCATGTTAATCTTAATACCCCCCTACTTCTCCCCCCCTTATCCCTCCCTACCCACCCATCCTCCCCAGTCCCTTTCCCTTTGGTACCTGTGAGTCCATTCTTGAGTTCTGTTATTCTGCTGCTGTTTTGTTCCTTCAGTTTTTCCTTTGTTCTTATATTCCACGGATAAGTGAAATCATTTGGTATTTCTCTTTCTCCGCTTGGCTTGTTTCACTGAGCATAATACCCTCCAGCTCCATCCATGTTGCAGCAAATGATTGGATTTGCCCTTTTCTTATGGCTGAGTAGTATTCCATTGTGTATATGTACCACATCTTCTTTATCCATTCATCTATTGATGGACATTTAGGTTGCTTCCAATTCTTGGCTATTGTAAATAGTGCTGCAATAAACATAGGGGTGCATCTGTCTTTCTCAAACTTGATTGCTGCGTTCTTAGGGTAAATTCCTAGGAGTGCAATTCCTGGGTCAAATGGTAAGTCTGTTTTGAGCATTTTGATGTACCTCCATACTGCTTTCCACAATGGTTGAACTAACTTACGTTCCCACCAGCAGTGTAGGAGGGTTCCCCTTTCTCCACAGCCTTGCCAACATTTGTTGTTGTTTGTCTTTTGGATGGCAGCCATCCTTACTGGTGTGAGTTGATACCTCATTGTAGTTTTAATTTGCATTTCTCTGATAATTAGCGATGTGGAGCATCTTTTCATGTGTCTGTTGGCCATCTGTATTTCTTTTTTGGAGAACTGTGTGTTCAGTTCCTCTGCCCATTTTTTAATTGGGTTATTTGTTTTTTGTTTGTTGAGGCGTGTGCGCTCCTTATATATTCTGGATGTCAAGCCTTTATCGGATGTGTCATTTTCAAATATATTCTCCCATACTGTAGGGATCCTTCTTGTTCTATTGATGGTGTCTTTTGCTGTACAGAAGCTTTTCAGCTTAATATAGTCCCACTTACTCATTTTTGCTGTTGTTTTCCTTGCCCGGGGAGATATGTTCAAGAAGAGGTCACTCATGTTTATGTCTAAGAGGTTTTTGCCTATGTTTTCTTCCAAGAGTTTAATGGTTTCATGGCTTCCATTCAGGTCTTTGATCCATTTTGAGTTTACTTTTGTATATGGGGTTAGACAATGGTCCAGTTTCATTCTCCTACATGTAGCTGTCCAGTTTTGCCAGCACCATCTGTTGAAGAGACTGTCATTTCGCCATTGTATGTCCATGGCTCCTTTATCAAATATTAATTGACCATATATGTCTGGGTTAATGTCTGGATTCTCTAGTCTGTTCCATTGGTCTGTGGCTCTGCTCTTGTGCCAGTACCAAATTGTCTTGATTACTATGGCTTTATAGTAGAGCTTGAAGTTGGGGAGTGAGATCTCCCCCTACTTTATTCTTCTTTCTCAGGATTGCTTTGGCTATTCGGGGTCTTTTGTGTTTCCATATGAATTTTTGAATTATTTGTTCCAGTTCATTGAAGAATGTTGCTGGTAGTTTCATAGGGATTGCATCAAATCTGTATATTGCTTTGGGCAGGATGGCCATTTTGACGATATTAATTCTTCCTAGCCACGAGCATGGGATGAGTTTCCATCTGTTAGTGTCCCCTTTAATTTCTCTTAAGAGTGACTTGTAGTTTTCAGACTATAACTCTTTCACTTCTTTGGTTAGGTTTATTCCTAGGTATTTTATTTTTTTTGATGCAATTGTGAATGGAGTTGTTTTCCTGATTTCTCTTTCTGTTGGTTCATTGTTAGTATACAGGAAAGCCACAGATTTCTGTGTGTTGATTTTGTATCCTGCAACTTTGCTGTATTCCAATATCAGTTCTAGTAGTTTTGGGGTGGAGTTTTTAGGGTTTTTTATGTACAGTATCATGTCATCTGCAAATAGTGACAGTTTAACTTCTTCTTTACCAATCTGGATTCCTTGTATTTCTTTATTTTGTCTGATTGCCGTGGCTAGGACCTCCAGTACTATGTTAAATAACAGTGGAGAGAGTGGGCATCCCTGTCTAGTTCCTGATCTCAGAGGAAATGCTTTCAGCTTCTTGCTGTTCAATATAATGTTGGCTGTGGGTTTATCATAGATGGCCTTTATTATGTTGAGGTATTTGCCCTCTATTCCCATTTTGCTGAGAGTTTTTAACATGAATGGATGTTGAACTTTGTCAAATGCTTTTTCAGCATCTATGGAGATGATCATGTGGTTTTTGTCTTTCTTTTTGTTGATGTGGTGGATGATGTTGATGGACTTTCGAATGTTGTACCATCCTTGCATCCCTGGGATGAATCCCACTTGGTCATGGTGTATGATCCTTTTGATGTATTTTTGAATTCGGTTTGCTAATATTTTGTTGAGTATTTTTGCATCTACGTTCATCAGGGATATTGGTCTGTAGTTTTCTTTTTTGGTGGCGTCTTTGCCTGGTTTTGGTATTAGGGTGATGTTAGCTTCATAAAATGAGTTTGGGAGTATCCCCTCCTCCTCTATTTTTTGGAAAACTCTAAGGAGAATGGGTATTATGTCTTCCCTGTATGTCTGATAAAATTCCGAGGTAAATCCATCTGGCCCGGGAGTTTTGTTCTTTGGTAGTTTTTTGATTACCGCTTCAATTTCGTTGCTGGTAATTGGTCTGTTTAGATTTTCTGTTTCTTCCTGGGTCAATCTTGGAAGGTTATATTTTTCTAGGAAGTTGTCCATTTCTCCTAGGTTTCCCAGCTTGTTAGCATATAGGTTTTCATAGTATTCTCCAATAATTCTTTGCATTTCTGTGGGGTCCGTCGTGATTTTTCCTTTCTCGTTTCTGATACTGTTGATTTGTGTTGACTCTCTTTTCTTCTTAATAAGTCTGGCTAGAGGCTTATCTATTTTGTTTATTTTCTCGAAGAACCAGCTCTTGGTTTCATTGATTTTTGCTATTGTTTTATTCTTCTCAATTTTATTTATTTCTTCTCTGATCTTTATTATGTCCCTCCTTCTGCTGACCTTAGGCCTCATCTGTTCTTCTTTTTCCAATTTCGATAATTGTGACATTAGACCATTCATTTGGGATTGCTCTTCCTTTTTTAAATATGCTTGGATTGCTATATACTTTCCTCTTAAGACCGCTTTTGCTGCGTCCCACAGAAGTTGGGGCTTAGTGTTGTTGTTGTCATTTGTTTCCATATATTGCTGGATCTCCATTTTGATTTGGTCATTGATCCATTGATTATTTAGGAGCGTGTTGTTAAGCCTCCATGTGTTTGTGAGCCTCTTTGCTTTCTTTGTACAGTTTATTTCTAGTTTTATGCCTTTGTGGTCTGAAAAGTTTGTTGGTAGGATTTCAATCTTTTGGAATTTTCTGAGGCTCTTTTTGTGGCCTAGTATGTGGTCTATTCTGGAGAATGTTCCATGTGCACTTGAGAAGAATGTATATCCCGCTGCTTTTGGATGTAGAGTTCTATAGATGTCTATTAGGTCCATCTGCTCTACTGTGTTGTTCAGTGCTTCCGTGTCCTTACTTATTTTCTGCCCAGTGGATCTATCCTTTGGGGTGAGTGGTGTGTTGAAGTCTCCTAGAATGAATGCATTGCAGTCTATATCCCCCTTTAGTTCTGTTAGTATTTGTTTCACATATGCTGGTGCTCCTGTGTTGGGTGCATATATATTTAGAATGGTTATATCCTCTTGTTTGACTGAGCCCTTTATCATTATGTAGTGTCCTTCTTTATCTCTTGTTACTTTCTTTGTTTTGAAGTCTATTTTGTCTCATATTAGTACTGCAACCCCTGCTTTCTTCTCACTGTTGTTTGCTTGAAATATGTTTTTCCATCCCTTGACTTTTAGTCTGTACATGTCTTTGGGTTTGAGGTGAGTTTCTTGTAAGCAGCATATAGATGGGTCTTGCTTTTTTATCCATTCTGTTACTCTGTGTGTTTTGATTGGTGCATTCAACCCATTAACATTTAGGGTGACTATTGAAAGATATGTACTTATTGCCATTGCAGGCTTTAAATTCGTGGTTACCAAAGGTTCAAGGTTAGCCTCTTTAGTATCTTACTGCCTATCTTAGCTCGCTTATTGAGCTGTTATATACACTGTCTGGAGATTCTTTTCTTCTCTCCCTTCTTGTTCCTCCTCCTCAATTCTTCATATGTTGGGTGTTTTGTGCTGTGCTCTTTCTAGGAGTGCTCCCATCTAGAGCAGTCCCTGTAAGATGTTCTGTAGAGGTGGTTTGTGGAAAGCAAATTCCCTCAGCTTTTGTTTGTCTGGGAATTGTTTAATCCCACCGTCATATTTGAATGATAGTCGTGCTGGATACAGTATCCTTGGTTCAAGGCCCTTCTGTTTCATTGTATTAAATATATCATGCCATTCTCTTCTGGCATGTAAAGTTTCTGTTGAGAAATCTGACGTTAGCCTGATGGGTTTCCCTTTATAGGTGACCTTTTTCTCTCTAGCTGCCTTTAACACTCTTTCCTTGTCCTTCATCTTTGCCATTTTAATTATTATGTGTCTTGGTGTTGTCCTTCTTGGATCCTTTCTGTTGGGGTTTCTGTGTATTTCCGTGGTCTGTTCGATTACTTCCTCCCCCAGTGTGGGGAAGTTTTCAGCAATTATTTCTTCTAAGATACTTTCCATCTCTTTTCCTCTCTCTTCTTCTTCTGGGACCCCTATAATACGGATATTGTTCCTTTTGGATTGGTCACACAGTTCTCTTAACATTGTTTCATTCCTGGAGATCCTTTTGTCTCTCTCTATGTCAGCTTCTATGCGTTCCTGTTCTCTGATTTCAATTCCATCAATGGCCTCTTGCATTCTATCCATTCTGCTTATAAACCCTTCCAGAGTTTGTTTCATTTCTGCGATCTCCTTTCTGGCATCTGTGATCTCCTTCCGGACTTCATCCCATTTCTCTTGCGTATTTCTCTGCATCTCTGTCAGCATGTTTATGATTCTTATTTTGAATTCTTTGTCAGGAAGACTGGTTAGGTCTGTCTCCTTCTCTGGTGTTGTCTCTGTGATCTTTGTCTGCCTGTAGCTTTGCCTTTTCATGGTGATAGGAATAGTCTGCAGAACTGGGACGAGTGACGGCTGGAAGGACTTCCTTTCTTGTTGGTTTGTGGCCCTCCTCTCCTGGGAGAACAGCGGCCTCTAGTGGCTTGTGCTGCGCAGCTGCGTGCAGACAGGGTTTCTGCTTCCTGCCCGGCTGCTATGGAGTTAATCTCCGCTGTTGCTGTGGGCGTGGCCTGGCTCGGGCAGCTACTCCAAAATGGTGGAGTCGCGTTGGAGCAGGAGCGGCTGGGAGGCTATTTATCTCCGTAAGGGGCCTGCCTGCTCCCTGCAGCCCAGGGGTTAGGGTTCCCAGAGATCCCGGATTCCCTACCTCTGGATTAAGTGACCCGCCCTGCCCCTTTAAGACTTCCAAAAAGCACCCGCCAAAACAAAACAACGACCACAAAAAAAAATAATAATAATAATAATAAAAAAAATTTTTTTAATTAAAAAAAAAAAAAAAAGTTTTTAATAAAAAAAAAAAAAAAAAAGTGGGTGGTCGTTCGTTTTTCTTTATTCTCCGGTGCCAGCGTCAGGCCTCTGCTCACCGGTCTTTCTGCCCTGTTTCCCTAGTATTGGGGTCCCTATCCCTTTAAGACTTCCAAAAAGCGCTCGCCAAAACAAAACAGCAAAAAAGCAAAAAAAAAAAAAAATGGTCACGCGCTTTTCTTATGTCCTCTGTCGCCCAGCCTCCAGTGCCCGCTCACTGTTCTTGCTGCCCTGTTTCCCTAGTATTGGGGTCCCTATCCCTTTAAGACTTCCAAAAAGCGCTCGCCAAAACAAAACAGCAAAAAAGCAAAAAAAAAATGGTCGCGCGCTTTTCTTATGTCCGCTGTCGCCCAGCCTCCAGTGCCTGCTCACTGTTCTTGCTGCCCTGTTTCCCTAGTATTGGGGTCCCTATCCCTTTAAGACTTCCAAAATGCGCTCGCCAAAACAAAACAGCAAAAAAGCAAAAAAAAAATGGTCGCGCGCTTTTCTTATGTCCTCTGTCGCCCAGCCTCCAGTGCCTGCTCACTGTTCTTGCTGCCCTGTTTCCCTAGTATTGGGGTCCCTATCCCTTTAAGACTTCCAAAATGCGCTCGCCAAAACAAAACAGCAAAAAAGCAAAAAAAAAAAAAAAATGGTCGCGCGCTTTTCTTATGTCCTCTGTCGCCCAGCCTCCAGTGCCTGCTCACTGTTCTTGCTGCCCTGTTTCCCTAGTATTGGGGTCCCTATCCCTTTAAGACTTCCAAAAAGCGCTCGCCAAAACAAAACAGCAAAAAAGCAAAAAAAAAAAATGGTCGCGCGCTTTTCTTATGCCCTCTGTCTCCCAGCCTCCAGTGCCTGCTCACTGTTCTTGCTGCCCCGTTTTCCTAGTATCGAGCGCCCTGCACTCTGGCCCGGATGGCTGGGGCTGGGTGTTCGGCAGTCCTGGGCTCCGTCTCCCTCCCGCTCTGCCTGCTCTTCTCCCGCCGGGAGCTGGGGGGAGGGGCGCTCGGCTCCCGCGGGGCCGGGGCTTGTATCTTACCCCCTTCGCGAGGCGCTGGGTTCTCTCAGGTGCGGATGTGGTCTGGATATTGTCCTGTGTCCTCTGGTCTTTATTCTAGGAAGGGTTGTCTTTGTTATATTTTCATAGATATATGTTGTTTTGGGAGGAGATTTCCGCTGCTCTACTCACGCCGCCATCTTCCGCCCCTCCAATCTCTGAGCCTATTTCTTAATGAAAGGAGTCAGAAAAGACATTTTTGTTTCCTTCCAGGATCCCATGACAAGAAATTTACTCTTCCAAATGTTTTCACCATTATCACCGGTGCTGGAGACTGGTTGGGATTTAAGGAACAAGAAGTAAAGTAATCCAGAAAGGACCATTGAAAATAAAGGGAAAAGCAGGACATATGACCAAAATAAGTCAAATGTCATTTATTCAGAAATATCACTAACATGAAAATGAAAACTGGAAAGCTGAGTAGCTGTAGCTAGCATAATGTCATGTGCAAGAAGATTATGATTTTGGATGGAAATGTCTTCTTGTACCTCACATAACATCCTGTCATATAAGCTACTTTTTATTTTGAACTCACTCTGTGAAGATATTAAAAGAAAAAGAAAACTTGCTGCCAACCTTTTCATGATATTTTGATATTATTATTTTGAGGGCAAAACAGATACAATATTCTTGACTTTTTTTTTCTTCTTAGCAGTCTTTATAACTATTTATATTTCTAATTATATAATGAGACACTTGTGATTGCTGAATTCTTCGATATCAAATATAACTTTGTGTGGCCCGGAAGGCAGACATAACATTAAAAGGAGAGAGCTGCAAATGTTGGAAAATTTATTAAACATTTAGAATGTAAATTAACAGAAACCTCAGGAAAGCACACGATTTTCATATGTATAAGCCAGGAATGAGGTAATGGAAAGAAGACCTGCTTTCAACAGATGCTAAGTGGGAAGAGCAAATTGTTTGTTTATTAGCACAAATAAACTAATTTATTCAGTGCAAGACAAATTCCAGGGATATTTTATTTCATAAAAAACACAAATACAAACAAAGTTCATAAATATGCTTCAAGTCTTTAGAACAAAATCATTTAATTTTTAGGAAAAAAGTAGACAATGGAAGAAAAATTCATCAACCCTGAAACATGGTAAAACTTAACATAAGCAAATTAACACAGCAGTTTTAAGAAATATCAGTCATTTGATAATGAGCATGACATGAGAAATAGTTCTCAGGAAATGAGGTATTACTTTCAGTGGCAAGTTTTTTCTCCAGAAAAATAATTGGTTTTTGAGTTAATGCCTTTCCAAACAGTAATTAATGAAAGCCACTGACAGTGGAGATAGGAGCAAACAATATTCACGGGTTAACTATGAGCGAAATTAGTTCACTATCTCTGCTTATGGAATAAATTGTTAGTTACTTAAAGGAAAAGAGGATTAAATGAAAAAAAAAAGCATATATCTTTCTCAGCATGTCATCATCATTATATTAGCCTATTTAAATGGGAAGTAGAGCCAGAATGTAAGCACATTTCATTTCTACATTATTAATGCAGTGAGTTATATAATGAAAGAAAGGTTAATTCAGATCAGAGTAGTTTTCTGATTCCAAATAATTGTTAGTTACAAAGGCAAATCACAATTACATTCAAAATTAATTTCTAAAATTTTGTCATCTACTTGTTCCTCTGTTATATGTTGAGAGATGTATTTGGAGACCCTGAAAACTCTATTTTTTCTAATTAAAGTGACTCATCTGCTTCACTGACTTATCAGTATACACTATATTAATATAGCTCTATGATAAATTTGAAATTTCAAAGATAAAGATATTTCAACATACATCATATCTATTATTTTTGAAAATATAAATGATTAAAAATGGAAAATGTAAAATATGCTTGAAATGTATTGATTTATTAACTCTCCACTTTCTGTGAATCAAAGATAAGTAAGAAGAACCTGAATGAATAACAAATGACTAATTTAAATTGTTGAGTGCTTTACTCACAATTCAATCAATACACCTCAGTGATAATAACTTTTTACAGTTCAGTCAGAAAAATATGACAGAAAGTTATAAATGAGCTATTGTTATCTTTAGGCTGCAATATAATTACACTATTTCTACTATTTCTTTTCCATTGCTTTTTTATGTGGTGCCAATTTCCTAGGTAACTTTTTAGATGTGTTCTCAATATTTTTCCCCATTGTGTAAATAAGGAAAGTGATACACAAATAAGTTTACTGAAAATATGGATACTAATTATTATACTAGTCAAAAATTAATATGCTCTGCCAGATCTATAACCTGTTATGCTATATTTTGAGGGTTCAGATAATCTTTTCTAATGAGAATCCAATTGCATAGTTAAGAAATTTGGATAGGATAAGAATTTACCAATATAGATAATCAGGAGCCTCTGGGCTTAAAATTAAAAACAGAAATTTTTAATGAGAAAACATCATGGCTAACCTTTTTTCCTTATGAATAGAGAAGAAATTAGTGACAAGCAGACAGAAGAAGGAAGAGTGGGAAGGAGGGAAAAGGTGGATGGCAGAAGAAGGAAAGCGAAGAACAAGAAGAGAGATTAAGGACCATTATACTGTTGTACTTTCCTCAATAGGTTTTATTTTAAATATAAAACAGGCATTTGAGGCTAGTTTATAAGTGATTCTAACCTCTTGGGCACATTTTATAAATGAGAAAAAAATCATAAGCAGCTAAGATATTACAAAAGGCCAACATTAATTATTGGTTCTCTATTTTGAATAATAACTATAGAAACATTTGGTAACTATGAGGGAGGCCCAAAGAAGTGAGGGATACTAACGTTAGAGAATGCTTCCAAATGATGGGCACCTTAAAACAGAACATCTTTGTTAGAGAAAAAGCTAATGGAAGCATTATAATTGGGCCTTAAACAAATACAAGTACAACGCCACTATGTGGTGGCTGTCCAACATTGAAGGATGCCTTTCCTAATTCCTACGACGACACTCATGGGCTAGCAGCTGCTCTGTTTATATGACAGATCCTTGAATTATTTGGTCACCTATCTGTGGGCCAAGGCAGTTTCATGACTCAGCCTGGGGTAATCAGAAATGAAACGTGCTGACAAAATGGCAGCCCAGTACTCCTTTCTGCAGCTTCAAAACTCTGAGGCCCTGAAAAATTTAAGTTTGATCCCATGGGAAACAATGGTTTCCTTAATAATATAGGTTAGTATGGTCTATATTAGATGAGATTTACCTTCCACAAAAGCAAAGCAGTATTTTGCCAGTGTCCTGTGGAAGGTGTTACTTCCTCTAAACTTGGCCAAAAGGTGTGGTCCTGGCTTGCATCTGGATTGCTTCTCCAAAAGAGGATGTCCCTCCTCACATAGCTCTGAAGAAGTACCTCTCAGCATAGAGAAGAAAAATAATTGAAATTCCTGTCTGTATTGGCTTCATTGTTCATTTAATTTTTGCACCTAGCTATGTGTGCAAAGCTGGATCATGAAATACTCCATTTTTCAATATGGATCAAAGAAAAACAAATATCTTCTTGTGACAAGTACCTAAACAACCTGATATAAAAGCTTTTGTATTAGTTAAAGTTTGGTGAGAGGAAAAGCATTCAGTGATAGAGAAAAATAAAGATATTAGAAGAATTAATGCTACTTTTGTGGGAGCGGGTGCAATAGTCTGGTGACCACAGTCTCTGCATCTGTTTCAGGCCTTAATTCAGGTGCAGGTTGGAGAGGAAAGACAAATGTGTAGTGAGGGGAGATAGAGGACTAACTGGAAGCCACATCTGTCTCTAGCAATCCCCAATCTTTACAATAAGGGGACCTGATGGGTAGGCTGGCCCTCTTCACTGTGGCACTGCACGCCTACTCTGCCAGGAGTGAGAGCCATTGTAGAAGGAGATCCGGTGAGAGCAGGGGCATTGTGGGTCTGACTGCTGCCCCAGATCATGAACTGAACCAACAGATGGGTGATGCATGAAGCCGGTAACAGCACCTGTCCTCACCCCAAACTTCAGAGCCTAAAACACGGGGCTGCTCCTCCTCCCACACATATTTCTTTTATGACCAACCTAACTTTGCACTATGCAGTTAGGGAAATCTGTGAAGCATATTGCCAGTTTAGCTAAGTTAACACAGTGAAAAGCCACCTTAGGTTTATGATAGACAGCAAATCAAGGAGACTGACACAGATTTTTGTAAATATCTTAAGTGGGAAGATACACAACAGGATTCCTAAGACAGTCCACAGGCTGCCTCAGGTAGTGGAGAAACCTTCCAAGGCTTTAGTCACAAAAAAAGGGCCTTTATAATCTGCCCATTCCAGAAGCAGTCATCTAATGCCCCAAATGGAAAATGAGACAGAAGAAACAAAAAAAGATATTTGTAAAAATTGTGTATGTCAAACTTTCATAAGCAGATAGAGGAGATATAACTATATAGATATTAACCTATTCTTTTTTTATAATTGAGGATTTATCAGTACCATCATCATGGCAACTGGAGTCTGAGCTCAGATACTCAAAGTCATACATGGTTGACTGGGAATTCTGAGAGTTCAACCAGCTTTAGCCTCACCTCCAGTGAAAAGAAGTTCCCCTTCTTGCTTATCCAAACTACATCCTCTTCACATTTAAGAACTTGTACTTCCTTCCCACCTTTACTTTAGCAAGAAACAAGGGAAAGCTTTCTGTTTTGGTGAGACAAATAGATTCATTTGAATTTCAAGAATATACACGTATTTTTATTTAGAGTGAACAGTTAGAAATATTGTTTTTCTTGTTTTGGTTTTTGTTTGAAATATTGTTAATATTAATCCCATGCAATTATAAGGATATGTGTTTATTAATTTTCTGTTTCCATGCTATGCCATTCAGAGGACCAAGTACTTGCTATCTTATGAAATCTCATTTTAATCCAATAAATAGTAGATGCAATATAGATACTAATCTATTTTTTTTTATAATTGAGGATTTATCAGTACCATCAGCCATGGTACATAAGAATATTGATTTGAAGGCTCATCTTTATGTGTCAAGGACTATATAAAGTGCTTGTTTGAATAACATGCAGTAAACTATTTGGCTTTTATTACAGTCAAGGATAGAGATAAATACTTTTATCTCTAATGTTATGCTTTATTCTAAACAGATCCTTAGGAATTTTTAGCACTAAGATCCTCTAAGAGGTTTAAAAGGATATTATAATTTATACTTCAACATGTTACTCCTAAGGAATCTACTTAGCGATTGCAGGAGTGCCTTAGAGCAGGATGAGGAAGCTATTGAGCAGAAAAGGAGGGATACTGAATACCAAGATATGGAAAGAAATTAAGTAAGCAATGAAAAGAAATGAAAAGAAAAATAAGAAAAGGAAAAAAGAAATTAGCATTCATTTGTTGACTAGTCATCAAGGAATTGTTGACTAAATTGTTTGTCATACACACACACGCACATCAATAAACAACATTCAAATATAATTTATTGAGCACTGTAATAAGATCTATAAGCACAGCAAAGAATAAAATACAGGGAGCATTCAGCATATTTGGTGTTTCTATCTCTTTTTGCTCCCATCCTGTCAGAATCATAGTTCCCACTCTATGTCTAATAAATAATTACTCATTTTCATAGCTAGACTTGGATATCTTCTCTTTAAACTCTAACACTAGTTTTGTGTGGCCTAAGTTATTATTTGTGATCATTCTAAATGATTTTTCTGATAATGAGTACTAATAAATTAATGTATTCTATCAGTGAAAGATATTATATTAGGTACAATAGTTTGGGATAGTTGAGTTTGAGACTGACTACAGGAATGTGCCTGTAGATGGTTGTAGCTTGAAGACAGTGATGGGCCTTGAGCTCAGAAGAAAAGTTTTATTTAATTTTCACAGTAAATCTTAAAAACAAGTGGCTTTTCATCTTGTTTATAGATAAGATATTTGAATCCCACAGGAAGTAATTATCTTTAATAAATAGTCTTACAAATGATGAGTAGAAGAAATAAGATTGACCCCAGGTGTTTATAATGCTAATACTCATTTCTCACTGAATTGCAATCATCTCTATCAAACTGTATTCTCTTTTTAGCACCTAGCAGAGGGCAAGGCCCATATAACACCCCATAAATATTCTTTATGCATCAAAGTTGAAACACACCATAATGGTTACTTCATTGTCCTTGATTGTTGCCTGTTCTGATTGTTCAGTTCAACCTTCATACCAGTTGTTGCAAAATCTGCATTCACTTTTTAGCTACACCATTTCCTTACCTTGTAATACTGATATCATTCTAAAAAATAAAAATAAATATCAGTAACAGCACAGGATTCTCTTACTGTGCTAATAAAAGTCACACAAGTCTTCATCAATAAGTGGAGATAAATGATAGACAATGAATGTATGCTCATTGGGTATTTTCTTATGTGTCGAGAGGTTTGATAGCTTTATTAGACTTGAAATCTTGTTATACCTATAGGTCAACAGGCATTCATATTTACTAAATAAAATGTTCACATATACCTATTGGTTGAAATAAGCACATCCAATCTATTAAGCAGCAGAAGTTTTTGTTTAACTGAAGCTTTAGAAATCTAGAGGAGATAGATATTAACTCTTGAGTGGAGTCAGAAAGAAAAGCCTACTGCTCATAGTATTCTGTGACTTCTTTAAAAAAATGCAAGTAATTCTAAGTTGGTGTTTTTACAGAGGAATAATGAGCAGAGAAGAAAATACTACAGAACAGATTACTGTTTTGTATATCTATTAGGCTAAATTTAAAATTTGGCAATAACCCTATCTATTGACAGGAGCACTATCCTTGAGCTCTTCCCAAAAATCCTTGACCATAATAATAAACAGGCACACAAACCTACAGAGTCAGTTGAAGTCTCCAGTAAAGGGGTTGAGGAATACTAATTTTAACAAATGTACCAGGTAATTATTGTGATCATGCACATTTGAGGAACACAGACAAACTGGGTTTTGAATAGGAAAACATAACTTTGATTTTAGCTCTCCTGTTAATTACCTATGTGACTCCATTCATAGGTTTCTTTAATTAATCTTGGCAGAATTTTAAGGTACCTATTATATTTAGAAAGCCTTTTATGCTTGGTGCTACAGTGGACAATTTTATTTTATAAAGTCACAAGTTCAAAAGAGAGATTTTCTAATGTCTTTTTCCAGCTTTAAAATGTTGATACCATAGAACAGGCCCATTTGTTTTCCTGCTTGTTTATCTGTTTGCATTATTTTAAAGAGATTTATGGGAACAGTTTAATTGGAAAATGCTAGATGAAAGGGACACATTAGCAGAAGTTTAAGCACATTGAGATGATCTCAATAGCTTTCTGATATACACAATTGCAGATACTCTATTAACCTAATCAAATGAGATACAGCTATGATTATATGAGTCACTTATACTCAGAGTGAAATTTTTTTACCAAGTGCTTTAACAGTGTCAGTGAGAATAAAATATCTGTATATGACTTTGCGAAATCAGTTGTGTGACAGTCTGGATTAACTATTTGTTGAATACAATTAAACTAATTTATATAGTAAATTCATACCAATGTTATAAAAATATATAGCTAAAATTTGAATCTCAGAAAATATTTACGCTGTCTTCAATACATAATTTTATTATTGGTTAATGTATTTTTCTGAAAAGTGCTGAAACATATCCTCAGTATACATTAGTTGTTAAAATATATTCACATTAAAAAGAATTACTAATTCAGTCAAGAAAGAACTTGTGTACCAACATTATGGGAGGAATTTCAAGTGATACAGACACAGGTATATTACATCAAGCAGATGGAGTATAAGGTGGGCATATTCCATTTTCATTTTGCTGAAAAGGAAGATATTATGCTCTAATTTTATTAGTCATAGAAATGTCATGATTAACACAATAATCAAATTTGTGGTATAACTGAACTGAGAGGCACTGAAATTACAATACATTGGAGGAATGGTAAATTGAATAAATTACTTGAGATCTATCAGGTATTATGCAACAAAGATGAACTAATCCTACATAATAGAGCATAATAATACCAGGATAATTATTTGTTATTCAACAGAGTAAATATTGTCCATTTTTGGCCAATAAAAACAGTCCTGTACAATATATATGTATATGTAGTAATTTTTGGTATTTATATATATATATTTGCATAAAGATGGTTTTATTTCTACAAGCTAACATCTCAAATTTTCATGTAAAGAAATGGAAGCTGTGTATTTTTAAATTTTAATAGACAAAATGTTTTTCCAGAAGTGGTCTGGTAGTTAATAACTGCTCAGCAACATGTGAGGGTGCCCACGTTCTCATTCACAATGGAAAGCATTCCTGTTGTGAATGTGATATGCTGCTTTAATTTGCATTTTGTTTACTGAAATTAAAGGTGAGAACCTTTTCTTAATATTCGTGGTGAATTTCCTATTCATAATCTTTTCAGATTTTTCTCCAGACTGCTTCTCTTATTTATTTCTTAAGCTATTATAAAATTGAAAATTTTTTGTGATTGTATTTCAGATAAATTGCAAATATTTTTAACATCTGTCATTTGTCTTTTGCCTCTGCTGGATGTGTTTTGCTGCACTTTAAATTTTTTTTCGTATTGCTAAATATGCATAACTTTCTTCTTTTATCATGGGTTTCATTTCTGGCTGGGGGGAGGTTTACAGCCCATGCTTTTTCAAGTATTCTCCTAATATTTTCTCTAAGTTATTTTTGTTTTTTGTATTTAAATATCTTACAAGTTAGGAATTATCTATTATAGAGGTGACATGAAAATTAGAAAATATGTTTTTGCTTTCAGATGGATAATGCATTAAAATGAGATCATTAATAAATAAATCTTTTTCCTTTGAACTGAAATGCAAACATTTCTATGTTAAACTTTTTGGAGTATATATTCTGTTACACTGACCTAATTCACTATTCCTGTGATAATAACATGCTATAATCACAGTGGATTTACATGAAAATTCATATCTTATAAACTCAGTCCTCCATTCTTTTTCTCCTTCATATTTCCTAGCTTAATGGAACTGTAGACTTCCTTATTAATATTAGATATCTAGAAAACCATCCTCAGGGTTTGTCAATGGAATTTCATTATATTTATGTATTGTTTAGGGAGGATTTTTTCTTTTTTGAAATTAAATCTTCTCATTAAGAGCATAGTATAACTCTCCATGTCTTCTTATGGCCAATGTCCTTAATAATTGGTGTTTCCTTCCTGTAAGTCTAATGGATTTCCTATTACATTTATCCCTCTGGTTCTTATATCTCTGGCCATGGTTTTGAATATGTATTTATGTGTGTGTTTATTTCCATTTGCATATATCTTTTACTTGAGTTTGAAAAAAATTATTTTCTTGTGGTCATTTTCAACTATTCAAAAATCCTCTCAAGGGTTTTTAACTAAAGACTCTTTTTTAAAGTTTATAATTTTATCATCCTTAAAATATATATACTCTTGGTACTTCTTTCCAAATTGTGTAAAAAATTTCCCTGATCATAATGATAGTGAGGAAAAACATTCCTCTTTTATCCCTGAATTTAATGGAAAAGCCCTCAATCTTTCATCATATTGTCTGATATTTTCGACTGTGCTTTGAAAATTAATTTTATCCTATTTAATTACTTTCCCTTTATTCCTATTTTACTATGAATGGTTGTGTTTTATTAATGGCTTTCTAGAATCTATTGTTAGATTAATTTGCTTTCCTTCTTTCATTTTTTTCCTTGCAATGAATTTCCTGGAATAAAAGCTGACTGATCATACATTGAATTTATGAATTGCTGGATTCAAAATGCCAATATATTATTTTGCATGTTCTATTTTTATTTATAAGTGACTACAAATTTGAAGTATCTATACTTGTTAGGATATTAAGCTTATGCTAAATTTCAACTGCAACTTTTATCTAAAATCTTCATAGGAAATTAGCTTTTATTTAATTGGCAAATAGAAATTGGCTATTGAAACATTGATAGTTCAAGTTTTTTCTTGAAAGGTGTAACTTTAATTGCCTTTCTGAGCTCTTCATTAGTATTTGCCTATTTGAATTTTTAACTCCTCTTGTGTAAAGTTTATATTTTGCTAGGAAAATAATTAATTTTTCTATATTTTCTAATGTGTTGCCAATGCATTGCATATAATCTCACTTAATTTTTTCATTGCTAAGTGTCTTGATTTTTTTCTATCTATGAGTTTAAGTTAGGGTGTTTTAGGCAGCAGACAAAACAAAGCAACTAAAAATAAATCTAGATAACATTTTTAGACAACAAATATGTCATATTAATTAAAATTTTATTCTTGTTAATTAATAACTGTGTAGTTGTGAAAATTTTATGGATATGATAAATACTTTATAATTAAGATACAAAGGAAAAAGATAAGTAAAAAATAAATAAGGTATCAGAACTTGGTAGTCATGTGCAGACCTCTGTGGCCTCAGGGTTTATTACTCAACATTTTCTTGTTTGGATCTCTTGAAGTCAAACAGTCTTCTTAGGAGTGGACCCTCTCAAGAATGACTAAGAGATCGACTAAGACAAAACTCTTTATAAAAATAAATTCGGTTTTACCAATCCACAGATTCTAGAATTTATTAGCATACAATGTTCAATGTGTTAAACCTCATTTTATTGCTTAAAAAAATAAAGAAAGGACAAACTCTGGAGATAGGACCAGACCCAGGTCTTATTAAATCAGTAGCTCAACAATGTTATTGAGATGCACTTCATTTCAGTATTTACCCTCATCCATCCTTGGTAGGTGCTTTTCCTCTTAAAGCAGTGGTTTCCAAACCTTTACCTGTATCATAATTATCTGCAGGGTTGTTACACCACAGTGGTTCTGCTTTAGTAGCTCTGGGCTAGAGCGGGTGCAGGATTTTGTGTTTCTGATGTTTCTGGCTGAGGCTGACGCTCTGCCAGGTGCACCATAATTTGAGACACAATCTTAGACTTACTCCCTTCATGGTCCCCAGATGACTGAGGACTTTTCAAGTATTTCATATAGATTATAGTATCCTTAAGCAGAAAATAAGATACCTCTATCTTTGTCCATTTGAGAAATAACACATTTTTTCCAAAGACTATCAAGTTACCTTTCCCTCATTTATTTTCTAGAATTTGGCTGTATGTCCAAAACTAGACCAAGTCTTTGCAAGATGACTGACTTTTGTTAATAATCATTTAGACCCGTTAAGATTCACCATCAGGAGTTGTCCTAAAGTCCTTGATCAGTTAAAGGACAGTTAAAAGACAACTCAAGTTTTATAAGTAATAAATGGGCTGAATGACTGTAGACAAGTAATTAAACAATAAGAGCCTTAAACAATAACAAAAACTACTGTAAATTTTGTCTTCTTTTTCACATAAATTAAGCTGCCTAAGATCTATGACTTTTTAAAAAATGAAATTGATTTTATCATTAAGTTTTATTAGTTTCCTTTTTTCATATTTCATTAGTAAGAAATTAATTTTCCAATTCTTATTTTATAATCTGTTGTTCAATTTAATTTAAATGTTTTTATCACACAATTTATATAAATTTTAATCTGTTTGTATAGTAAATAAATTTATACTGATAATTATTTCTTTAAAAGTATTCTTGGTTGATTTCCATAAGCTTACTGAATTGTTCTGCTATCATTTTTTTCTGGTTTATGTGAAATTATTTTCCATTTTTAATATTTTCTAATATCCTCTGATTATTTTGGAAAAGTTTTCTTAATTTTTAAATACATGTTTTTCTTTTATCATGTTTCTACTCTTCACTTTTAACTCACTGAATTATACCATATAAAATATCTACCCTTTTGGAACTAAATAAGAGAATACTTGTAATAATGAATATGATAGATTTTGTAAGTAACATATCAGTAAAAGAAAAAAGTGCATTCTCCATAAAGAACTAAATTACATATATGTAATATTTGTAAACACATAAACATTTCTTTTCGGCACATTATTCAGATTCTCTATGTTATTCCTACATACTTGGTTTTCTGTATATTTGGCTTGTTACATTCTGAAAACAGTATATAAATCATCTACTATACTTGTGTCTTTTCGAAGTTGTCCTTGGATTTCAAACTGATTTTTACTCATTTATTTGGCTTGTTGTCATTGGTTCATGAATGTTTAGTGTATTCATGGATTTTAAATTTTATAAGTATATATGTTCCTCTTTCTCCTATAGAATGTTTTTAAGCTCTAATTATCTATAATCCCTTAGCTCTAATTTGTCTGTTATTTATTTTGCCATGTATGATTTCTTCATTTCATTTGGTTGGTATATATTTGTTTAAGCCTTAGTTTTCATGTTTTTTAGTATTTCTTTTATGGTTTGTTTCTTACAAACAATATCTAGCTCATTGTGTTTTTTAAATATAGTAGTCTTTTTATGGGCTGATTTTATAATTCTAGAGTTGAGACTCAAATAGTTTCTTTTTCTTCTACAAAGAACATAAAATGGTATGAACCAAACACGAACACACCGTCTTCCTCTGTACTGAGAGCCAACGGAAGTTCTAGAGCTGAAGATGGAGTTGAGTTAAATATTCTTCTCCCTCAGGTGGTTAAACACATGCTGAAAGTTTAATTAAGGCCATAGATCTTCAAAGGAATTATGTTCTTCCTTACATTTTCAAAGGGTGTTGAAGACTAAAGTCAAGTTGATGTGTTATAATAAAATCAAGTTCTGATAGCCCATTTGTAATAAGTCTTTTGGCCTCAAATAATTATGAGAATAGTCAGACTTACACGAAGTTAGGAGCTGCCCTGGGAAAGTCTGTCCATGTCCATGTTCCTATCAGGCCCCGTGTCACCGGCTCTCCAAAATTTTTCACAGGAGCCTCAAAGGTAAAGGACACGCTAGTCAAGATATCCAATGTGACAATGTTTATATTTTTGAAAAGAGATGAGCCAATCCACATTTAGTGTAGTACTGCCATTGATTTTGCTCCTGTCATTTACACCTACTAAAGGGTTACATTTCTTTTCATTCATCTGTTTATTCTTAAATTCTACTCTGCTTTTTAATTTTGCTTGAACCTTCCACTCCTTAGATAATAATAAATAAAACTGTGTTAGAAGTTTATAATGATTTTATTTCACTAATTGTTTTCTCTGGTTTATCCCAAAATAAAAAATGCCTTACTTCTGGGTTATTATATATTTTTTCTTACACATTTTATCTTCTGCTTCAATAATCATTACTAAATTACATATTGTTACCTATAGTTATAATATTACCATCTATAAATAGTGTGAGACATTTTACTAACCACTGTTTGCCTAATGTATTTTCCACATCTTGAGATATCTGTACTGATGTAATTGATATTTGGTTGGAAGTACATGAATATGTTTTGAATCCTTATATGTCTAACTATGTAGCACTTTAAAGCTGACAGCAAAAAGGTGTAGTGTCTAGGTAGAAGATTCTGGAAATACTGTTGTTTTCTCTCAAAAGTCTGAAGATATTCTTCCACTGGTACTAGTTTGTAGGATATTAGATAAAATATCCTTAAATAAAGTTTGTTTGTGTCTGAAGGTTGGTTAAGATATCTGTTTATCTTGGAGACATAAGAACATTACTGTTATGTCTAAGAGTATATCTTTAAAATTAATTTTTCTAGAAATCATTGAATTTTTTAAAAAATATTTTTTCTTAGGTAAGTTCTCTTATGTTCAATTACCATATCTGCAATATTTTGTTCTATAATTTCTATTTACCTGTGATATTTTCTTCACCTGTTCACTTTATCTTTGATTCTTCCCTCATGAATTGCATTTCCATATATATATATATATGTATATTACAGACAGAAAGAAAAAATATCACTGCTTACATATATTTATGTAGTCTTCCTCAATAGTATTTCTGTTACTAATAATGATAAAAATCCTGTTTTTCACTTGACCTACTGACTTTAAAATTTGAAAATCATGGTATTTTGTTTCAGAAAATCTTTCTGCTTTTTTGTTAGCTTTCTCATTACTTTTTTATTGTTAATTCTCTGAAAATGAAATCTTGTCTTTTTCACTTAATACACTTAAATGAGAGATTTTTGTTCTGAATGTATACCTCAAACATCTGTCTTCGTTGTTCATGCTAACATACTCCCTTAATGGAGCTTTGATTATCTTCTCTTCTTGATCATGATTTTGAATTCAGTAAACGACAATGCATTCTTTCAGGATTCCTCTCTCAGTAGCAAATGAATGATAAATAGAAGATGTGGCAGATGCTTCTCTAGCTAGCAGGTAGAAGCAAAGCTGGTAGAGATATATTTCATTGCTTTTGTGCATGGAAGAATCTCATATTCCAAGTCTTCCTGGTGCATTTCAAAAGCCTTCCTCCAAGCTGTCAAACTAGAGACAGTCAACTGACAAGAGCAGTTTTCCTATGAGTCAACCAGAGTCAGCAGGATCCTGTAGGTCCTCCCATGATAACACCCAGCCAACCAATAGTCACAGCCCCTTTCTGAGAGATTTTACTGGCTTCTGAGTGCTCAGCCTTCAGGGAATCTGAGGTACTCATTTTTTGCCTTGGATCTAGAAGAAAACACAATTTCTCATCAGCTGTGGACCTATTTTTACTTCCATACAAAGGAGAATGGGGTATAATGTCTGTTCTTTTGTATGAGATATAGGGAGATATGTTAAGATCAGATGAGTGTTCTGGGTTCTGTCAAATTTCATTGTCCTATAAGAGAATTTGAGAAAAAGAAGATATAGATAGTTATAAGTAAAATTTGTCATGTGCCTAGGTATTGTTATGAATTTTGAAATGTATTACTCAGTTCTTATATAACAACCTGTATGATAATTATTAATATTAACCCCATTTTATATGTAAGCAAATTGAAGCATAGAGGCATTACACGACTTGGCCAATATCACATTGCTGATAAGGTAGAGGAAATAAGATTAAACTAAGTATAAATCCTGATCAAAAATATCACTCTATATTAATTATTTTACTTGTTTCCTATCAGTTTATTATCATCTGCACCCGACATACACAAAACATAAACCCTGGTCGTTTGTTTTTATTTCCATTTTGCAGATACTTTATCTTAGGAAAAAAAAAACTGTAGTTAAGAGTTGGGAATATAATCAAGACAACCCAAACCTTTAAGAGCTTATATTATAATGGATTTGATAGACAATATTCAAGCATTATTTCTACTGTTAATGTACATACACATGCATGTGTGTGGAGAGACACTTAAAAATTTACACAAAATATTTTCAAAATGGTCACTAAGCAGCTTATTTTACTAACTTGGCTATTTCTCTACCTAAAGGATGTCAACAGATATAAAAATAAAATAGCTCATAGCAGTAGTGACTCTTGTATATATTTTAAATCTCACTTTAGTGCATGGTTTCTCATCCTAGATACCATTGATGTTTGGGGCTGAATGATGCTCGGTGAGGATCTGTACTGTGCACTGTAAAATGTTTAGCACCAACACTGCCTTTTACCCACTAGATACGAGGAGCACTCACTCCCCAGCTGGACAACCAAAAACATCTCCCCTGGGAGAGAAATTGCCTTTAATTAAGAATTCCCTGTGTTTTTCTTTAGCAAAGTGTTTTTTATAATAACAAGAAAGAAGCTACATATTTTACATACTTAAAGATTTGCATGGGTGGGAAATGGCAATTTAAATTTTTAAAGAATCCAATTGTTAAACTACCAGTGCCAGTTAATATCTCAGGCATGTTTATTGATCATTTCTTAGTGGAAATACCATTTTTAGGTGCTTTCAATTCATGATCTCTGCAGGGGCATTCACAAAGCTCTCTGTTTCAAGCCACCTCAATCTTATCTTCTGTTTAGTTTCCTGAAGTAGCCTCTCTCCCTCCTCACGTGGATAACCACATTCATGTTAGTTCCGGCACCTCCTCCAACTGAGATGGAGGCATCTGGGCTCCTATGACTGGTTGGCCTTCCAGAGTTCGACACGCCATCCAGACAAGCTGTCTTATAGATTTACTCTTCAGTATTTAATAAGTCATTGTGTCTGAGAACAGCACATGTACTGAAATGGAGGCAAGAGAAAACAGAAACTGATGTTCACGCTCTCTCTGTCTTTGTCTACTAATACTCTAACAGTGGTAATATTCTCTATTGAATATTAACCGGCAGCCTTCACTCAGCAACCCAGACCTGGTGCATAGCAATTTCAGTTTGCTCACCACTCGCAAAGAGGCTTTCATATCAAAGAAAGGCATTAGTAGATTAGTCTCATTTTTAAGTGGACTTTGTGCTAGCAAAGCTTTGCATGCATTAATTCAGAGAGTGTCTGGCAGAATACTACCTGGCACTCAATGAAGAATATAAATGAAACCATACCATCAGTAACTCTTTGAATTTCTTAATTCTATCTTCATTCCTAGGTTTTTATAATGAGTTATCCATTCATCAATGTTACATAGTATAACCATGGATATTCTTTAAGTTATTGGAATGGCCACACATATAGACAAGTAACTTTCTAATTCAGAATGGGAGCAGTCTCATGCTTGACATGACAATTCTTTTTAGCACTCAGCCCTATCCTTGAAGGATAGTTTTGTTTATTACTTTCTATGTGATACCCAAGCTTGCCTATAAGTGCTTACCTATGTTTCATTTAAGGAAAGTTACTCCATATTATACCACAGTGCATGATATGACTCAAATCCCCCCAAAAATATTTAAAATACTCCCATAATATCCTAATATTCTACTGGTTCTTCTTTTTTACTGCTGTTCCTAATATCTTTACTTGTTTTGTAATAGTCCTAAGTATTACAGCTTTCTTGGGCAATAAATCTTTATAACTAATGCTAAACATAGCATATTTGAAGTTGTGAGTTCCAGTTGTCATATCCTTGAAATTAATTCCATGTTTAGAGCAAGAAAAAAGAAGCATGTATAGTCTTCTTTCATTGCTGGAAAACAAAGGTTTTGAATGGGAAAAAAACAAAAAGCATGTTTCTTGTCAGCTATAAAATAGGCTATATTAGTTTCTCCATTGTATTAGTCAGCATTCTCTAGAGAAACAGAACCAGTAGAATATACATAGATTTATATAGAATGACATTTGTTATGAGGGACTGGTTCACACAGTTGTGAAGGCTGAGAAGCCCCATGATCTACTGTCGGCAAGCTGGAACCCCAAGAAAGCTAGTGGTGTCATCCCAGTCCAAACCCGAAGACCTAAGAACTCGGGGAGCCAATAGTATTAATTCAAATCTGAGTCTGGGGTGCACCAGTATTCAAAAACATAAGTAGATGACCGCTACACGACCTTTGTCAAGATGCTGCCAGAAAAGGACTGACACTGTGCCTTCTCTGATGCAACCTATGAGACCAAGGAAAGCAAGGAGGACCTGCAATTTATCTTCTGGGCCCTGGAGTCTGCACCCCTTAAGAGCAAAATGATCAATGCCAGCTCCAAGGATGCCATCAAAAAGCAGCTGACAGGGATCAAGCGTGAATTACAAGCAAACTCCTGTGAGGCTGAGGACGGCTGCAGCCTGGCAGAGAAGCTGGGGGACAATGCCATCATCTCCTGGGAGGCAGGCTTTGTGGGCCTCCCCCAGCCCCCTGCCTGGAGTATCTGTCAGCCCTAGATTTGCCCATGGACGGTGCAGGTTGCCCCTTTCTCCCCTTACTGGAGGGGCTGGGGGATCCCAGCAGGGAGAGGGCTATCCCTTCACCCCAGTTGCCAAACAATCCCCCCACCACTGCCTGGAACTTCCTCCACGTCTGATGGTTTTTGCCTCTCCAAACCACTTTTGATCTTCTGATTCCTCTTGGGTTGAAGCAGACCAAGTTTCCCCCAGGGACCCCAGTTTGGGGGGGGCGGGTCTATTTTTTTTTAATGAGACCCTAATTCCCCACCTTTTCCTCCCCTTTACCTTTCTAGCCTTAATAGTGACTCTGTGCTTGTCTGCTTAGTTGTGTATAATGGGATGTTGTAAAGATGATCCTTTCTCATGCCACCTGGTTTCCTTCCCCTTTTCCTTGGTCATGGCTACTCTTGGAAGTAGGACCAGGAAAGGGCCTTCAATTTAAAAGCAGAAAAACACACAATAAAAAATTTTTTTAAAAGAAACAAGAGAACAAATCCACCCTTCCCCTGCCGTTTTGTTCTATTCAGGTCCTCAGAGCATCAGATGATGCTCGCCTAGTCTGTGAAGGTGGTCTTCTCTCCTCAGTCTACCAATTAAAATGCTGACCTCTTTGAGAAGCATCCCCACACAGGCACCCAGAAATAATACTTTATGATATTATAATAATGCCAGTGTCTATGCATCCCTTAGCCCAATCAAGTTGATGCCAAACTTGACTATCGCACCTATCCTTAAAATGAGACTTACATTTGAAATCCTAAGTTTGTTGTGAAAATTAAATGAGATAATGCATGCCAACACATTTGCAGAATATTAGACAAAATGCAAAGTGCTTGCTGTTAGCTGCTGATAGTATTTCAGTATACCTCATCATTCAGCTATGAGATGGGTAGAGGGTTCTCTTGAGGGCAAATGTATGAGACCTTGGTGATCATCCTGCCACCTCACTCTGTCCCTATGCTCTTGTCCCAAGACAGATGATAAGAATAGATTTATGAGCCATTTAAAAATAAACATGCTTTAGTTAGTCCAGCTATTTAGGAAATGCGGTACACACTACATGATTCTTAATTTAGCCCCATGTCTCAAATTGTCAAATAGAATGCCCATTTCTGGCACAGCATATACCTGATTCTAGAACCAAATTCAACTCAACTACTTGCACACGGGGGGTAATGGCTCTATGTGCATGAATTCAAACAATGTGTCTCCAGTACTACTAGCATAGAAGTCCCCAGGAATTTTTACAGTGAAATATTTATGACTATGTATGGTCAGAGGGAAAAAACTTTCTTTTTTAATCTTCAAGTAATCAGCTCTCTAATACTATAGGGACACATGTCACTGTTCCTTTCAATATCCACACATCACAGTGCTGGTGCACAGATGACTTTCTGACCGTTTATAAGATTTAGGGGGAATCCCTCTCTTTTAATCTTTTTATTCGTCCCTCCGCATTATGGGGATTGCTAGTGTTATTGATGAAAGCCCGACTGAGCTTCCTGTCACTAATGAGCAAGAATCCCATCAATATGTGAAATGACAGTTAAGCTAATGAACAGTATGTCCTTTTACTGACCTTAACTTCTTTACTTCCATGTGGTAAAGCCCACCTGGCATGGCCTACTTTGCCAGCTTTCACTCCTGAGTACCTACTTTGCCTTCTGAAGCAAAGTAAGGTGGTCATCCACCCAGCTGGCCAACCTGGGAGAATGCCCAGCAGAGTCAGTCTTTTCTCACAATATGGAGGCACACCTGAGCAAATGAATCCAAGTTTTCTTTTTAGAGGAAACAGGAGGTTCCCCCTTTAATATCAAGTGTAAGTCATGCTTCTAATCCAGCTTTCATTATAACATTTTTCTACTGGGAAATCAGAAATTTACACCTTTATTCACACCGTTTTCCATTTATCTGTTTTCTTTGGTTGCATAGCCTGCATGGGAATTAAACAAGGGAAAGGAGTGTTAACTGGCGCCTCAAACCTATGACAGCCTGGATAATGCTCTGAAATCTGCATTCATGGCAGCAATGGCCGAGTGTGCTCTGAGAAAGAGCAGGAGCAGGTAGGCAGTCAAAACCTCAAATACGTGAGTTGTCAAGGTTTGAGCAGGCTTTGTTAGCAACATGGAATTTCACAAAAATGCCACAATATACAAACAGGGGAAGCAAAAAACATATGTTGAGTTAGGATATCCTGAAGTCATAAGTTGCAGAACTGGACTACAAGAGTATACCTTGATTCAGGTCATCCTGGCAGGATGGTATATAATGGGCAAGCTAAAGAAATCCTTGAATTTATCAGAAAATTTGTAGAAAGGACCCCATGCAAATCACTAAATCTGTTACTATTAAATAGGATGTGATCATTTAAAGATCGTTTTTTCCTATATGAAAGGTATTTCAATAAGGGTATTTACAATAAAAGTTCGAACACAACACCTACAATAGAATACTATTTAAAGATTTTTTTTTTCACCATTTGATACACTTAATTTTATGAATGAATGAGAAATAATACTACTTCTGTTAGTGTAAAAGTCATTCATTTAATAAGTGACACAGTTAGAAAAACCACATGCCATAGTTTCTCTTTCCCTTACCTCGCACTGACCCTGATTGATTTCAAGTTGTTTTTAAATTTTTGATTGGATTTTAAATTTTGGAGGTCTGCATATATTTATAGCTGGACACAGGCCTTGAATTGTTAATCAAGTATGCATACTCATCTTTCCCTCATTATACTGTAATTTTCTGTACAGTGGGAGAGCTGTCAGAAATGTCACGTTAGAAATCATGAAACATGATTTCTAAACATGTTTCAATGAGGTGGGTTGTTACCTACAGGACAATAGCAGAATATGTGCACATAAGACCTTTGCCCAGAGATGATTTAGAAGTCTATGGCAAAGAACATACCGTTTATTTGCAAAAGCTCATTGACAGTTTATTCAGAATTTGTTCAGGAAAAATAAATGATAAAGTGTAGTGACTGAGACTGAATATTTTTGAGTCAGAAAAGTCTTCATTTAAATTCCACTCTGCTTTTTACTGGCTGACTCTGAGCAAGTTTCTTTATTTCTCTGAACCTTTTTACTCTTTATATATAGTTAAATAATAGCTCACTGGGTGAATTTAAGTGTAAAATGAAGTGATTTATGTAAAATATTTAGCATAGTATTTCTGAAATATCCCAAATAATTTTATTATACTAATATTGCATATATATTTGTAATTGTATAAATGTAATAACTAAATTGTATGGTTCAGTGAATACATCTTAAACTGTGTCAAGTACTGTGCTAAGTTTCAGGAATTTGAAAATAAGCAAACGCTTTGTTTATAAGCATGTGGGGCAAATAAACATTAATCAAATAATTATGTGAATTAATGTAAAATTGCAGTTATCATTAGTGATAAGGAAAAATACAGCATGTTAAGGAATTGAGTCTTCACACTAAAGTTAAAATTAAGTTTATTTTAAAAATAGGGGTGTTATAAGTTTTACTGATGATTTTAATATTTTCCTAAGAGCATGAGAAGTCAATGTGTTTTAAACAAAGTGTCAATATCAATTATTTGTATGAAAAAGTTACCTGTGATCTCATTTCACATCTCATTTTACAGCCTGAGGAGCACCTAGTAGGGGAGCAAGACCAGATGAAGAGAGGTTATCAAATGATTGCAATATTTCAGCTTGCAGGTAGTGACAGATTTTGGTTGTGGATATTGAGAAGAGCAAAAAGATTTCAGAAAAGTTTATTACGTAAATTGACTGAACTTGGTAATAAATGAATAAGGATGATGGAAAGGCAATGTCAATGATGACACATAGCTTAGTAACATGCCTAATGAGATGGATGGTGTTGTCATTGCAATAGCATCAACAGTAATTAATAACAATAGTAATTAATAATGATCATGACATATATTTAGCAAAGAGCCTGTTTTAAGGGCTGAGCAATCACTTTCACCCACCCTATTGAGGTTAAACAGGTCCTTCATAAAAGTACCTCAGTTCAAAATGGGTTAGAACAAAAAACAGTTAAATGCTGAAGAGGTTAGAAAAATGTCATTGTTTCTAATACTTTCTGATCTTGAAAACTGCCGAGGTCAAAAACCTTTGGATAAATAGTTTGACTTCTGTTCATGATGAAGTAGCAGGTATCAGATTTACCTTCCTGCTTAATACAACAAAAAAGACAGGCAATATGAAACAATGGTTTTAAAGTTACTGGCCTTTAGTTAAGTTTAGTGATCCCTGAAGATGAGAAACAAGATAAGCCCATGAACAAACATATTAAGGTTTAGATGGTTTACAGGTATGTTCCAGAAAACATGAAGCCAGACACACTCCAGTGTCTTTTCTTTGTTGCAGAGACAGAGCAGAGCATACAGCAAGACCAAGATAGCTATTGCTCACAGGGAAGACCACAGAGAGGTAAGAACAGCCCAAAGAAAATTCCAGTAATGTGGAAAATTTCCCCTGAGTATTCAGCACATTCTTGATTAGCACATGAGGTAAGGAATCTACCCAAGACTAGGGAAAGAAGGACTCCAACAGGTTTTAGGTAAGAGTATTTGGTATTCATGCAGGACGGGGAATAGCATCTATGTCCAACAGTTAGACTGGAAACCTCATGGTCCATGAGGCATGGGGTAGTATACTACACAGTAGGTCTTGGAACAACTCACCCTTGACACATCACTGCTCCTATCCCACCCAACAAGTGCTGAAAGCATAGCTTGAAAGGATCAAACTGTTTCAAGTACCTTAATAGAATCTCAGGCAAAGCTCAAAAATTGTAATATGAATACAAAATAACTCAGCTCCTAACAAGCTAAAAATGACAGTGTGTGGTATACAACAAAAAATTATAAGACATAAAAATAAACAGGGAACTACAACTTAAAGTGATAAAATATGTTTCAACTCATTGAAACAAACTGACCTAATACAGATGTTAAAATTACCAGAAAGTGACATTAAAGCAGTTGTAACTCTATCCATACGTTCAGAGAATTAAGTAGAGATACAGAAGATATAAGAAGGACCCAAATCAAAATTCTAAAGATGAAAATTACAATGTGCAAAAGAACTAATTATCTGGATGGGATTAATTATCTATTACACATTGCAGAAGAAATTATTAGTGAACTTATAGGCACAGTAATAAAGTATTTAAAAATGAAACAGACAAAAACAATTTTAAAATAAGCAAAAAGTAATAAAAATCAATCATCTGTGGGAGAACTTCAAATGGTTTAATATACTTACAATCTGAGTCTCTCATTTAGAGGAAGCATATGTAGGAGAAAAACGCACATTTGAAGAAAAAATTGCCAACAATTCTTTTAATTTTAAGGCAACATATAAATATAAAATACATATAATATGTGTATGTGTATACATAAACACACACACACATATACACACATATCCAAGTGTGTGTGTGTGTGTGTGTATATATATATATATATATATATATATATATATATATATATATATATATATATCTAAGAAGCTCAAGAACTCTGGGCCCAAGAAACATTTTTTTTTTTAATATCAGTACCTTACTGTTTTAATTACTGTGGCTTTGTAATATATTTTGAAATCAGGAAGTGTGACACTTCTGATGTCATTCTTCTCTGTCAAGATTGCTTTGGCTATTTAGGGTATTTTGTGGTTTCATGTGAATTTGGGGACTGTTTTTATTATTAATGTAAAAAAATGTTTTGAATGGGAGAAAATGGTTGTGAACACTATATCTGATAAGAACTATCTAAAACATATTAGGAAATATTATAGCTCAATAGAAAAATCACAAATAATATAATTTTTTAAATGGGCAAAGGACTTGAATGGACATTTCTCCAAAGAAGATAAAATAATGGTCAAGTAAAAGATAACATCACTATTCATCAGGGAAATACAAACCAAACCTCAAAATGATACCACTTCATACCTGTTAGGATGCTTATTATTTGAAGAACAAAAGATATGAAGTGTTGATGAGGATTTCGAGTAAGTAGAACCTGTGTACGCTGTTGGTAGGAATGTAAACTGATGTGTAAACTATGGAAAATAATATGGAACTTCTTCAAATTCTGAGAATAGAATTACCATATGATCCAGTAACCTTACTACTGGGTATATATTCAAAAGAACGGAAATCAAGATTTGAAGAGATAGCTGCACCCCCTTGATCACTGCAGCATTTTCGTAAGAGTTGACGTACGGGAAACAACCTAAATATCCATTCACAGATGAATGGATAAGGAAAATGAGGTCTACACATACAACAGAATATTATTAGGCCTTAAAAAAGAGGTGAATCCTGCCATGTGTGACAACATGGATGAATCTGGAGAACATTATACCAAGTGAAATAAACAAGCCACAGAAGGTTAATTACTGTATAAGTCCACTTATATAAGGTATATAAAAATAGTCAAATTCATAGGAACAAAGAGTAGAATGGTGTTTCCAGGGGCTGAGGGAAGCAGAAATGGGGAGTTGCTGTTCAATAGGTATAAAGTGGTCTGTTATGCAAGATGAGTAAATTCTAGAGACCTGCTGTATAACCTTATACCTACAGATAACAGTACTGTATTGTGGTCTTAAAAAGTGTTAAGATGGTTGATCTCATGTTAAATGACCTCACTATGATAAAAACAAAATAAATTACAAGAAACACACTCTAAAGGTAAAGACACAAACAGACTGCATGTAAGAAGACGGGAAAATATGTTAATACTAGTCAAAGACAGTAGGAATGGTTATATTAACATAATAAAAAGTTGACTTCAGAGCAAAGAATATTACCAAGGTTAAAGCCTCACCAAGGCTAAGACCTTTCATAGCAATAACTGTTTCAGTTTATCAGAAGCACAAGTCCTAAATGCTTACCTAATAGCAAGGCTTCAAAACACCTAAAGCAAAAACTGATAGAACTGCAATGAGAAATAGATAAATCAAAACATATAAGCAGATATTTCAATACTCCTCTCTCAATATCTGATGGAACAAGAAAGAGAAAGCAAATAAGGTTATAAGAGTTTTGTTCAAAACTATCAAACTTGACCAGGGTGACATTTAGACAACACTGTATCCTACAACAGTGGAGTATACATATTGTTCAAACACACATGGAACATTCATGAGAAAGGACTCTATCCTGGGTCATAAAATATGTCTCAGACTTAAGAGGATTTAAGTGCTAGAGGATGTATTCTCTGACAACAATGGACTTAAATCAGTTATTAATCCCAGGAAGCTATATTTTAAAAAAATCTCCAATTAGAAATCTCCATTTAGAAACCAGACAAAACACTTCAAAATAAAAGCCAGATAAAACGCATTCCTCAAGAGTAAATCAAAAGGGAAAGTGGAAAATATTTTAAATAAAGGTGAAAACACAACATATCCAAATTCATAAAATGCTATTAAAAAGCAGTGTGCAAGAGAAATTTATGAGACTGAAATATTTTAGAAATTTATAAGAAAATAATAAAAGGTATTCATAATAATAGCCTTATGTTCTCCCTTAAGAAACTATAAAAGGAATAGCAAATTAAACCCAAAGTGAGTAAAAGAAGGGAAACCATAAAGATCAGAGTGGATATCAGTGAAAAACAAACAACAAAAAAAAAGAGAAAATTAATGTAACCAAAAGCTAATTCATCAAGAACATCAATAAATTGATAACCATCTACTCAGACTGAGCAGAAAAAAAGGTAAAAGACACAAAGGACTTAAAGACCTGACATCATTACAAATTCTATATGTATATAAATGACATGATCATAAGGGAATGTTCTGAGAAACATTATGATAATATATCCAAAAGGAATGGGAAAAATTCTTGAAACAGAAATCTCAATCAAGAATAAACAGAGAGGAGGGCGGAGCCAACATGGCGGCGTGAGTAGGAAAGTGGGAATCTCCTCCCAAAAACATATATATTTTTGAAAATACAACAAATACAACTAATCCTAAAAGAGAGACCAGAAGACACAGGACAACAGCCAGACTACATCCACACGTGCAAGAGCTCAGCGCCTGGTGAAAGGGGTAAGATACAAAACACGTCACAGCGGGACCCGATCACGCTTCCCCCCAGCTCCCAGCAGGAGGGAGAGGGAGCCCAGGACTGCTAAACACCCAGCCCCAGCCACTCGCACCAGAGCACAGACACAGTGCATGCGTGGAGGGCTAGAAACTAGGGAAACAGGGCAGCAAGACCTCTGAGTGGGTTCCGAAGCTTATGCCCCTGTAACAAAGAAAAGCGAGTGTTTTTTGAAAGTCTTAAAGGGACAGGGACATAACAGGTGGATGGAAATAACACAGGTCACAGCCCAGTGGCTGGAAATTACAGGGAAAACCGGGCACACTAATGCCCTAGGCAACAGCTCTGAGACCCCTCATGAAGGTAAACATCCAAACAGCCCCTGACCATTACCCTCTGAGCGCTGAGAAAGCAGAGAAGCAGCCTAAGACAGACCACACCCACAGAAAGGGAAATTCCTCCATTCCGGCCGGGCAAGACACAAAGACCCAGTCTACACAAAATTACACAACACAAGCCACTAGGGGTTGCAGTTGTCCCAGTAAAGAAAGGTCAGTAGCAAGTGAAAAGTTTGGCCCTCCCAGCTGACAGTCAATAGCACCTGTCAACATGAAAAGGCAAAAAAATATGATCCAGACAAGACTAACCCAGACAGCTTCGGCATCTGCTACATATTCCCCTGAGAAGGAACCTGGGGAGATAGATTTAACCAGTCTTCCTGAAAAAGAATTCAAAACAAAAGTCATAAACATGCTGATGGACTTGCAGAGAAATATGCAAGAACTAAGGAAGGAGAATACAGAAATAAAGCAAGCTCTGGAAGGACTTCAAAACAGAATGGATGAGATGCAAGAGACCATTAATGGACTAGAAATCAGAGAACAGGAACGCAGAGAAGCTGATGCAGACAGAGATAAAAGGATCTCCAGGAATGAAAGAATTCTAAGAGAGCTGAGTGACCAATCGAAATGGAACAATATCCGCATTATAGGGGTACCAGAAGAAGAAGAGAGAGAAAAAGGGATAGAAAGTGTCTTTGAAGAAATAATTGCTGAAAACTTCCCCAAACTAGGGGAGGAAATGGCCTCTCAGACCACAGAGGTACACAGAACTCCCATGACAAGGGATCCAATGAGGGCAACACCAAGACACATAATAATTAAAATGGCAAAGATCAAAGACAAGGACAAAGTATTAAAGGCAGCCAAAGAGAAAAAAAAGGTTACCTACAAAGGAAAACCCATCAGGCTATCATCAGACTTCTCAACAGAAACCCTACAGGCCAGAAGAGAATGGCATGATATACTTAATGCAATGAAACAGAAGGGCCTCAAACCAAAACTACTGTATCCAGCAAGAATATCTTTTAAATATGAAGGGGTAATTAAACAATTCCCAGACAAGCAAAAGATGAGGGAATTTACCTCCCACAAACCACCTCTACAGGACATCCTACAGGGACTTCTCTAGATGGGAGCACTCCTAAAAAGAGCACAGAACAAAACACCCAACATATGAAGAAGGGAGAAGGAGAAATAAGAAGGGAGAGAAATAAAGAATCATCAGACCGCATTTATAATAGCGTAACAAGCAAGTTAAGTTAGACAGTAAGATAGTAAAGAAGCTAACCCTGAACCTTTGGTAACCACAAACTTAAAGCCTGCAATGGCAACAAGTACATACCTTTCAATAATCACCCTAAATGTAAATGGACTGAATGCTCCAATCAAAAGAAACAGAGTAGGTGGAGCCAAGATGGCGGCGTGAGTAGAGCAGCAGAAATCTCCTCCCCAAACCACATATATCTATGAAAATACAACAAAGACAACTCTTCCTAGAATAAAGATCAGAGGACACAGGACAACATCCAGACCACATCCACACCTGCGAGAACCCAGTACCTCGCGAAGGGGGTAAGATACAAGCTCTGGCCCAGTGAGACCGAAGCGCCCCTCCCCACAGCTCCCGGTGGGAGAAGAGGAGGCAGAGCGGGAGAGGGAGGAAGCCAGGACTGCTGAACACCCAGCCCCAGCCGTCCGGACGAGAGCACAGACAGAGTGCATGCGCGGGGCCTTGGATACTAGGTAAATAGGGCAGCAAAAACGGTGAGAGGGTACCAGAGGCCTGGCCCTGGAGTACATAAGAAAAGCGAGCGGCCATTTTTTTTTTTTTCTGTTTTGTTTTGGTGAGCGCTTTTTGGAAGTCTTAAAGGGATAGGGACCCCAAAACTAAAGAAACAGGGCAGCAAGACCAGTGAGCAGACGCCTGAGGCTGGCGCTGGAGAATAAAGAAAAACGAGCAGCCATTTTTATTTATTTTTTTATTTCTTTAATTTTTTAAGTTTTTTATTTTTATGTGTGGCCGTTGTTTTTTTTGGCGGGTGCTTTTTGGAAGTCTTAGAGGGGCAGTGGGGGACACTTAATCCAGAGGTAGAGAATAAGGGGTTTCTGGGCACCCTAATCCCCTGGGCGGCAGGGAAGTCGGAGGCCCCATACGGAGATAAATAGCCTCCCTGCCACTCCCCCTCCACCGCGACTCCACCACTTTGGAGCAGGGGCCCTAGCCAGGTCACGCCCACAGCAATAGCGGAGATAAACTTCATAGCAGTTGGGCAGGAAGCAGAAGCCCTGTCTGTGCAAAGCTACACAGCACAAGCCACTAGAGGTCACTGTTCTCCCAGGAGAGGAAGGCCACAAACCAACAAGAAGGGAAGTTCTTCCAGCCGTCACTCGTCCCAGCTCTGCAAACTATTCCTATCACCATAAAAAGGCAAAACTACAGGCAAAGATCACAGAGACAACACCAGAGAAGGAGACAGACCTAACCAGTCTTCCTGACAAAGAATTCAAAATAAAAATCATAAATATGCTGACAGAGATGCAGAGAAATATGCAAGAGATATGGGATGAAGTCCAGAGGGAGATAACAGATGCCAGAAAGGAGAGTAAAGAAATGAAACAAACTCTGGAAGGGTTTATAAGCAGTATAGATAGGATGCAAAAGGCCATTGATGGAATTGAAACCAGAGAACAGGAACGCATAGAAGCTGACATAGAGAAAGATAAAAGGATCTCCAGGAATGAAACAATATTAAGAGAACTGTGTGACCAATCCAAAAGGAACAATATCTGTATTATAGGGGTACCAGAAGAAGAAGAGAGAGGAAAAGGGATGGAAAGTATCTTGGAAGAAATAATTGCTGAAAACTTCCCCAAACTGGGGGAGGAAATAATCGAACAGACCACGGAAATACACAAAACCCCCAACAGAAAGGATCCGAGGAGGACAACACCAAGACACATAATAATTAAAATGGCAAAGAACAAGGACAAGGAAAGAGTTTTAAAGGCAGCTAGAGAGAAAAAGGTCACCTATAAAGGAAAACCCATCAGGCTATCGTCAGACTTCTCAACATAAGCCCTACAGGCCAGAAGAGAATGGCATGATATATTTAATGCAATGAAGCAGAAGGGCCTTGAACCAAGGACACTGTATCCAGCACGACTATCATTCAAATACGATGGTGGGATTAAACAATTCCCAGATAAACAAAAGCTGAGGGAATTTGCTTCCCACAAACCACCTCTACAGGGCATCTTACAGGGACTGCTCTAGATGGGAGCACTCCTAGAAAGAGCACAGCACAAAACACCCAACATATGAAGAATCGAGGAGGAGGAACAAGAATGGAGAGAAGAAAAGAAACTTCAGACAGTGTATATAACAGCTCAATAAGCGAGCTAAGTTAGGCAGTAAGATACTAAAGAGGCTAACCTTGAATCTTTGGTAACCACGAATTTAAAGCCTGCAATGGCAATAAGTACATACGTTTCAATAGTCACCCTAAATGTTAATGGACTGAATGCACCAATCAAAAGACACAGAGTAATAGAATGGATAAAAAAGCAAGACCCATCTATATGCTGCTTACAAGAAACTCACCTCAAACCCAAAGACATGTACAGACTAAAAGTCAAGGGATGGAAAAACATATTTCAGGCAAAAAACAGCAAGAAGAAAGCAGGGGTTGCAGTACTAATATCAGACAAAATAGACTTCAAAACAAAGAAAGTAACAAGAGATAAAGAAGGACACTACATAATGATAAAGGGCTCAGTCCAACAAGAGGATATAACCATTTTAAATATATGTGCACCCAACACAGGAGCACCAGTATATGTGAAACAAATACTAAGAGAACTAAAGGGGGAAATAGACTGCAATGCATTCATTCTAGGAGACTTCAACACACCACTCACCCCAAAGGATAGATCCACTGGGCAGAAAATAAGTAAGGACACGGAAGCACTGAACAACACAGTAGAGCAGATGGACCTAATAGACATCTATAGAACTCTACATCCAAAAGCAGCGGGATATACATTCTTCTCAAGTGCACATGGAACATTCTCCAGAATAGACCACATACTAGGCCACAAAAAGAGCCTCAGTAAATTCCAAAAGATTGAAATACTACCGATCAATTTTTCAGACCACAAAGGCATAAAACTAGAAATAAACTGTACAAAGAAAGCAGAAAGGCTCACAAACACATGGAGGCTTAACAACAATCTCCTAAATAATCAATGGATCAATGACCAAATCAAAATGGAGATCCAGCAATATATGGAAACAAATGACAACAACAACAATAAGCCCCAATTTCTGTGGGACACAGCAAAAGCAGTCTTAAGAGGAAAGTATATAGCAATCCAAGCATATTTAAAATGGTAGAACAATCCCAAATGAATGGTCTAATGTCACAAGTATCGAAATTGGAAAAAGAAGAACAAATGAGGCCTAAGGTTAGCAGAAGGTGGGACATAATAAAGATCAGAGAAGAAATAAATAAAATTGAGAAGAATAAAACAATAGCAAAAATCAATGAAACCAAGAGCTGGCACTTCAAGAAAATGAACAAAATAGATAAGCCTCTAGCCAGACTTATTAAGAAGAAAAGAGAGTCAACAGAAATCAACAGTATCAGAAACGAGAAAGGAAAAATCGCGACGGACCCCACAGAAATACAAAGAATTATTAGAGAATACCATGAAAACCTATATGCTAACAAGCTGGGAAACCTAGGAGAAATGGACAACTTCCTAGAAAAATACAACCAACCAAGACTGACCCAGAAAGAAACAGAAAATCAACACAGACCAATTACCAGCAACGAAATTGAAGCGGTAATCAAAAAACTACCAAAGAACAAAACCCCCGGGCCAGATGGATTTACCTCGGAATTTTATCAGACATACAGGGAAGACATAATACCCATTCTCCTTAATGTTTTCCAAAAAATAGAGGAGGAGGGGATACTTCCAAACTCATTCTATGAAGCTAACATCACCCTAATACCAAAACCAGGCAAAGACCCCACCAAAAAAGAAAACTACAGACCAATATCCCTGATGAACGTAGATGCAAAAATACTCAACAAAATTTTAGCAAACCGAATTCAAAAATACATCAAAAGGATCATACACCATGACCAAGTGGGATTCATCCCAGGGATGCAAGGATGGTACAACATTCGAAAGTCCATCAACATCATCCACCACGTCAACAAAAAGAAAGACAAAAACCACATGATCATCTCCATAGATGCTGAAAAAGCATTTGACAAAGTTCAACATCCATTCATGATAAAAACTCTCAGCAAAATGGGAATAGAGGGCAAGTACCTCAACATAATAAAGGCCATCTATGATAAACCCACAGCCAACATTATATTGAACAGCGAGAAGCTGAAAGCATTTCCTCTGAGATCAAGAACTAGACAGGGATGCCCTCTCTCCCCACTGTTATTTAACATAGTACTGGAGGTCCTAGCCACAGCAATCAGACAAAATAAAGAAATACAAGGAATCCAGATTGGTAAAGAAGAAGTTAAACTGTCACTCTTTGCAGATGACATGATACTGTATATAAAAAACCCTAAAGACTCCACCCAAAACTACTAGAACTGATATCGGAATACAACAAAGTTGCAGGATACAAAATCAATACACAGAAATCTGTGGCTTTCCTATACACTAACAATGAACCAACAGAAAGAGAAATCAGGAAATCAACTCCATTCACAATTGCACCAAAAAAAATAAAATACCTAGGAATAAACCTAACTAAAGAAGTGAAAGACTTATACTCTGAAAACTACAAGTCACTCTTAAGAGAAATTAAAGGGGACACTAACGGATGGAAACTCATCCCATGCTTGTGGCTAGGAAGAATTAATATCGTCAAAATGGCCATCCTACCCAAAGCAATATACAGATTTGATGCAATCCCTATGAAACTACCAGCAACATTCTTCAATGAACTGGAACAAATAATTCAAAAATTCATATGGAAACACCAAAGACCCCGAATAGCCAAAGCAATCCTGAGAAAGAAGAATAGAATAAAGTAGGGGGGATCTCACTCCCCAACTTCAAGCTCTACTATAAAGCCATAGTAATCAAGACAATTTGGTACTGGCAAAAGAACAGAGCCACAGACCTATGGAACAGACTAGAGAATCCAGACATTAATCCAGACATATATGGTCAATTAATAGTTGATAAAGGAGCCATGGACATACAATGGTGAAATGACAGTCTCTTCAACAGATGGAGCTGGCAAAACTGGACAGCTACATGTAGGAGAATGAAACTGGACCATTGTCTAACCCCATATACAAAAGTAAACTCAAAATGGATCAAAGACCTGAATGTAAGTCATGAAACCATTAAACTCCTGGAAAAAAACATAGGCAAAAACCTCTTAGACATAAACATGAGTGACCTCTTCTTGAACATATCTCCCTGGGCAAGGAAAACAACAGCAAAAATGAACAAGTGGGACTATATTTAGCTGAAAAGCTTCTGTACAGCAAAAGACACCATCAATAGAACAAAAAGGAACCCTACAGTATGGGAGAATATATTTGAAAATGACAAATGCTATAAAGGCTTGACGTCCAGAATATAAATAGAGCTCACATGCCTCAACAAACAAAAAACAAATAATCCAATTAAAAAATGGGCAGAGAAACTGAACAGACAGTTCTCCAAAAAAGAAACACAGATGGCCAACAGACACATGAAAAGATGCTCCACATCGCTAATTATCAGAGAAATGCAAATAAAATTAAAACCACAATGAGGTATCACCTCACACCAGTAAGGATGGCTGTCATCCAAAAGACAAACAACAACAAATGTTGGCGAGGCTGTGGAGAAAGGGGAAGCCTCCTACACTGCTGGTGGGAATGTAAGTTAGTTCAACCATTGTGGAAAGCAGTATGGAGGTACATCAAAATGCTCAAAACAGACTTACCATTTGACCCAGGAATTCCACTCCTAGGAATTTACCCTAAGAATGCAGCAATCAAGTTTGAGAAAGACATATGCACCCCTATGTTTATCGCAGCACTATTTACAATAGCCAAGAATTGGAAGCAACCTAAACGTCCATCGATAGATGAATGGATAAAGAAGAAGTGGTACATATACACAATGGAATACTACTCAGCCATACGAAAAGGGCAAATCCTACTATTTGCAGCAACATGGATGGATCTGGAGGGTATTATGCTCAGTGAAACAAGCCAAGCGGAGAAAGAGAAATACCAAATGATTTCACTCATCTGTGGAATATAAGTACAAAGGAAAAACTGAAGGAACAAAACAGCAGCAGAATAACAGAACTCAAGAATGGACTCACAGGTACCAAAGGGAAAGGGACTGGGGAGGATGGGTGGGTAGGGAGGGATAAGGGGGGGAGAAGTAGGGGGGTATTAAGATTAACATGCAAGGGGGGATAGGAGAAAAGGGAGGGCTGTACAACACAGAGAAGGCAAGTAGTGATTCTACAACATTTTGCTATGCTGATGGACAATGACTGTAAAGGGGTTTATAGGGGAGACCTGGTATAGGGGAGAGCCTAGTAAGCATAATATTCGTCATGTAAGTGTAGATTAGTGATACCAAAAACAAAGAAAAAAAAAAAAAAAAGGGCAGTTCCTGTGTGGTGCCCTCCAGTGAGTTCTAAACAAGGGTATAAAGGGCATATAAAAGTGTAGGCAAAGGGTCTGTTTGTGTTTATACAGAGGATCAAAGCCTAATTTGGCTACCCTGAAAATCAACTAAGATATGATATGAAAAAGAACTTCCAACATCAGCACTCTCTGGAAGACTCATGCCAGAAGATGATCATCGAAAAACCCCAACAAAGATCCACGCACTGCTACAGCTGTAGATGCACTCATCCCACCAGTTCCTGGACTTGCCATGGGAATGAAGAAGGAAATATCTAAGCTGGCCTGTGCATACAGTAAAACAGCAAATTTGACTGGATCTATACTGTTGGAACTCAACCAAGAATTAGGAGAAGTGCAAGTTGTAGCGCTCCAAAATCTTACAACTACAGACTATTTACTGTTAAAAGAACATATGGGATGGGAACAGTTCCCAGGAATGGGTTGTTTTCATTTGTCTGATTTCTCTCAGACTGTTCAAGTTCGGTTGGACAATATCCACCATATCATAGATAAGTTTTCACAAATGCCTAAGGTGCCTAACTGGTTTTCTTGGTTTCAATGGAGATGGCTGGTAATTACAGGTATGCTTTGGTTATGTAACTATACTCCTATTATGTTAATGTGTGTGCGCAATTTAATTAGTAGTTTAAAACCTGTACATGCTGAAGTTACTCTACAAGAAGATATGTCAAAGAAATAATCAATCTTCCCATGTTTTCTTCTGCCTGCTACTTCTATAGCTTTTCTTCTTCCTTCCTAATTACAACCCTTAAATAGAATTCGTGCCTCATATCAAATTTACCGAGTATCATAATTCTTCCAAGTGGTAAAGATACCTCAAGACAAATGCTGGGCATAGAAGCCACAGGGCATAAATATGCAAAGAAGTAAAAAGCTAACCTTTTCCAACAATAAGGCTTCTCTCTCACTTACCAAGTTTACATTTCCCTGTATGGCCCCGGAAGATGACTGGTTAGCCAGAGACGGGTAAGATTCCTCAAGGGAGGAACAACCTAAGACAGGCACAGTCGCAGGGGGGCCATCAGGTGAGAAATTGGGGATCAACAGAGGTGAGGCTTAGAACCTCACCCCCCTGTTCTGAGAGAAATCTTCTGCATACGTGGATGTTTTATTGCCCTTGTCTAGCTTGGATTAACACATAGTCTACCGGCACACACCTGATCATCTACATTTGCTCCCTTACAACACTAAACTATGTTTTCTACCTTTATCTTGTATCTACCTACCACTTCAGCATTTTATTAAAAATAATAATAATAAAGAGAGAAATATAGTATCCACATATAAATCAAATGTAAAAATCAAATGAGTATTCATATTTGAACTATTTATACTTCATAATGCATGAGGAAATCCGAAAGTTTCTGTGATGACTGCCCTTGTACTGTTCACCATGTAACTGATTCACTATGTAAGAATTAGTTCTCCATGTAAGAACTTGTTCATTTTGCTTCAGAAGTTTGGAGACTGATGAAAATTAGGCTTGGGGTGAATTAATGATTGTGCATTGAGCATTGACTCCCCTATACAGAATTTTATTGTTGTTAGCAACCATTTGATCAATAAATATGAGAGATGCCCTCTCAAAAAAAAAAAAAAAAGTACACACTTCCAATTGTAATATAAATAAGTAACCGGGATGTAATATATAGCATAAGGAGTATAGTCAAAATATTGTAACAACTTTGTATGGTGATAGCTGGTAGCTAGAATTATCATGTATATAAATGTTGAATCACTGTGTTGTACACCTGAAACTAATGTAATACTGTGTGTCAACTACCCTTCAATAAAAAGTAATTATCTACAAAAAAATAAATAAATAAAAATAAAAAAGAATAAACAGCGAAACCAAACAGAAATATGTGTCAGAAAATAGAAATTGTAGGTAAAAACCTTCCTAAAAAGAATGCCAGGCGCAAATGGACACACTCGTTTGTTACAGTAAACATTTCTAGGAAAAAATAATACTATTTCTACACAAATTCTTCCAGAAAGTTGACAAGGAAAAAGTATATTGGAGCTTATTCTACAAAGAGAGCTTTCCTCTAATATAAAAACTACAAAAAATACAAATTACTACAGGAAAAAAAAGTTTACACAGTAATATCCTTTGTCAAAACGGATGCAAAAGTTCTAAACAAAATTTTAGCAAATCAAACCCAAGGATGTTCAGAAAGATTTATTTACAATAATCAAATGGGTTTAATCCCAGGAATTCAAGATTGGTTTAACATTCATATATAAATCTATCAATTCACCTTTAACAAATTAGTGAAGAAAATCCACATGATCATTTTAGAGAAACTATTTGTAAAAATCCCACATTTGATTCCTTTCCACAAATGTCTTAGATTAATTGAATGTTTATATTCAAAACTGAACTTTAATTTATGCCTCATTCCATGTAAAAATTTACAGAATCATATTATTGACATAAACATAAAATTTAAAACTATAATACCTTTAGAAAAAAATTAAAAAAAAAACTTTTGTGATTTTGAATTGGGCCAAGATTTCTTAGACATACCACCAAAAGCACAGTTCTTTAAATAAGAATAGATCAATTAGACTTCTCCAAAATTAAAAACATCTGCTTTTGTAAAAATAGGGTTAAGGTAATGAAAAACAAACCACTAAGTAAAAAAAAAAAAATCCTGTAGTTCATGTAACTGAGTGTCTACAATATATAAAATACCTCAAGAACTAGTTTTTAAAATAGACAATTTTTACAAAATAAGACAAAAGTTTTGAACAGATACTTTACCAAAGGAGGTATATGAAGATGCTCATTATTGTTCCCTAGTTACTAGTGAACTAAAGTTAAAGCCACAGTGAATTACCACAACCCACAAATTGGGATGGCTAAAAGTTAAAGACCCTGATGATGTCAAATGCTGACAGATCTATTTGTATCAGCCAAACTGGAAACAACTGGAATATCTAAAACAGGTAAATGGATAAACTGTGGTATATGTGTGCAATGGAACACTACTCAGAAATAAAGAGGAATAAGTTCTTGATACATGTTAAAACATGGATGATTCTCTAATTATGCAGAGTGAAGAAATGAAAAAAAGCACATATATTCTATGAATCTACTGACATACATCTCTACAAAATGAAACCTAATCTTCAGTGAGAAAAATTAGGTCAGTGGTTGCTTGAAGATAAGATGGGCAGAGAGTAATACTAAGAGAATGAAGAAAATTGTGGGAGATGGATATGTTAATTATCTTGATTTTGTTGATCATTTCTCCATGTATACATATGTCAAAGTTTATTAAATTTTATACTTTAAATAGGAACACTTTATTGGTTGCCAAAAATATATCATATAAAGCTCTTAATTTCAAGAAATTCTGTTCATCAGGAGACATCACAAAGATCAAAGAAGGGTGGAAGGTTTGGACTTGTTCAGTTAGCACAAAGTGTCATCATTAGCATGATAATTTCCAGCTGGAGGTACAGAGGCTTCCCACAGGCAAATGGCTGAACTAGCTCTGGGGACTACAAACTATGCAGTCTTTAAGACTTGTGGTAAACACCAGTGTTTCATTATGGGTAACAAGAGAAAGGAATGAAGAGAAAAGAAAATGTTCAGTTAGATGCAATAATCCCATTAACTTTTTCTTCTGTGTTCTTGCTCCAGAGAATTTATGCTGAACGTTTAAATCTGCATGTGATGTCCAAAGCTAAAGGAATATTACAATCATGTGTTTGCCATATGTTGATCCATCCAGAAAATACATGATATAGCTTTTTTCTCTCAATACTTTAGACTATTTTTTAATTGAAAATACTCATTCAATGCATACAATATTTTTTTCCTACTAGGAATCATATACTCTATAAATAACAATTAGAATAAATATTAACGTAGATTATCAGGTATTGAGAATTAAAATTAACATGAACATATCTCAATTACTAGCTAGATCACATGGGTAAGACCAGCCAAATTTTGCATAACTAAGTATGTAAGAAAAAGCCTTTTTAGCTGCTTCTTAAGGAAGATGTACATTAAGGTATATATCTTATGTTATCTACTCTTTATAGTGTCTTTTTATCATTATTATATGATATGATATATGGTACACAGTTCCAATAATGGGAATAAAAATATTTCATGCAAACAAGTAGCAAGATAAGACTATAAGTTTTGTACATTATCTTGCCAACATTAATGCAGAATTATTTTTCCGTAAGTCTCAAGTTTATATAGTAAGTTTTCTAACTCTGTGAATAGAGTATATATCTAGAAAGCATATTATAAAACTTCAAGGCACTTCCTTTCATCCGATGAGTATGTTGTCAGGTTTCCCCATTGACCTAATTATCCCTTTCCCTTGAGTCACAACAGATCTTATGTAGCAATATGAGAAAACAGCTAAAGGTTACTGACCCCTTTCATGAAACTAATCAGTGAATTCTCTCAGCCAGGCAAGACCATTTAAATAGCAGTCTTAAATCTTTCGCGAGGCTCCTGAAGTTTAGTTATGCCCAGATGGCTGCTTGTAGGTTACTTCTTCATATGTTCTTTAAAGAAATCATTATTACCATCTTCATCTGCCTACTTATGTGTATATCAGCTTCTTTTTTATACACTGGAAAAGACCCAAAACAATTTCAGAATTTTATTCCATTAGAAGGAAAAGAAATTTCAGAGAAAGCAATGACTCTGACATCCTACAAATCAGTCAAATTTGAAGATCCATTTAGAGACTCTGTCATTTTGATAGCTTTTTCAGGCCTTGAAACAGAGGAACCTGTTATCTCAGTGCTCAAAAATATCACTGACTGAGGTACCATGTGGGAGAATTGTGACAGAGATCGAAACAGGGACTGAAATGTAGAAATATGAGTAAACGCATAATGAGCAAAGGAAATAGGAGAGGAGATGAAGGGAATTACTTAAAGGAGGAACTCAGGGAAGAAGTGCAAAAAAACATAAAAAACTAAGGAACACACAAGGATGGCTATCCACACAAAAATGCTTGTCCTGCGGAATTGACTGTATCTTTTTTAGCTCCTTTGTTTCATTTTATCAAAAGATAAACTTTTCCTAGAAAGCACATTTCCCTACCTCTCTAGTTACATGTTCTGAGGTGAAGAAACGTGTTCTCTTAAAAATTCATAATATGTCAAGAGATACAGTTGGAGATAACCATACTGATATATTTTAAATCCTTATAGGGAGTGAGATGAGACAGTTCTAGATGGCACATAGTATCATGTAATTTCTTTTCCAGGAATTTTATTTTTGCTATTTCATGAAAACATTATGGGGCTCAGGAAGTATCTCAATTTGTGTTAATTTAATACAATACCTGTAATCCTTTGTAAATATGTAATAGTGATCTCCAAATTTGGTGATTTTGATAATTAAATAATATCTCATATTTTATATGAAACATGATAAATAAAGTGGATGATTTGAAAATACTGCATAAATGTTGTATCTTCTCCACACTTGCTTAACTGTTTCACTCAGAATATATGGCATTTTAATACAAAGTGCAGTACACAAATGCCTATTTGCACAGAGAATCCACTAGCAAAACTATATGTGAATTAACAATTCCTAGTGCACAAGAAATGGGTCCTCAATAGATTTGCCATTCACAATTTTATTCCTTTCTTCACAGAAGAACATAGACAGTAACACTTCCTTCTTTTTACATTCTATGTACTGAAGCAATCCTCCTAAAAGGAGGTGTTTTCTTATTAAAAATTTATACCATCACCATCACTGCTTAGATCCTCAATACCTGGCAGGCATATAATACAGTAAATTTCTGAGTTCTTTTCCAACCTCCCTGATTTCTCTCCTTATGTTTACAAGTTAATCCTAGAACATAATTCTAATTCTGATTCTGTGTTCAATTTTTTTCACTATTGTCAATGGTTCCCCATCCATACGTTTACCTTTCTAGTCCAGCTTTTTATTTTATAACTTCAGGTCACCCTTGTCAACACAGCTCTCTGACCTTTCCATTGTCCTAATAGTCATTCCATAGCATTTATGCAGTTCATGTGTTACGCTGTCACCACATCATTTCCAATTTTGTCCCCACGTTCTTCCATTGACACACATTTCTTACGCTGTTCATTTTACCTCCAATGTCTTTCTTCTCCGTCTTCCACTGTTGACTTATGTTCATCCATCATAAATCAGCTCCAATGTTAACTCCTCCAAACTTTTTTCCCATCATCCTCATGAGTAATAATTTATTTTTCATATGAAATTTTTTTTTCATTTTCAAAACATTAATTATTTCCTACTATTGTGAAGAGGTTTTATGTTTTATTTTTTGGAGAGGGCATCTCTCATATTTATTGATCAAATGGTTGTTAACAACAATAAAATTCTGTATAGGGGACTCAATGCTCAATGCACAATCATTAATCCACCTCAAGCCTAATTCTCGTCAGTCTCCATATGAAATTTTGAAGACATATTTCAGGGTCTCTTATGGCATATGACAGTCTCTCTTCTTAAATGATTTTAGTCCCCTACCATACTACAAGCTGACAGGAGAAAAACTGTCTATATTTATGCCCCACAGTGCCAGCATAATGACATATGCTGAGTAGACAGTAAGTTATTATTGAGTACACATATTCATGAATTTTTCTAGAGAAAGAAACCATTTTCTATTTATTAAAAACATGCAAACAACTTTTTCTACCTTTTCATTCCTCTGACATCCTGCAGAGAACAGCTTGAAGCAGTTTTGCAATTTTCTAACTAAGAAATAATTCACACATAGGCGTTCTCTTATTACTTCACCTAACCTAGTGTGTAGAATTCTGAGCTTTCATTATGAATCAGAGTTCAAAGTTTTCAAATTCAAGGGGAATATTGTTTTGGAGGTTATATGACAAAATCATTGTACAACCAGCTTTTAGAATAGCATTTTATAAACTACACAACTGTACATTTGTGCTAATTCATTTCATCTGCTTTTTCTTAGACATACTTAAATAGGTTGCTATTTTTCATATTTATAACAGATTAAGCACATTAATTTTTAAGGCATAATAAGACACTTGTGAAAGCTTAAAAAATAAATAGAAAGCCAGCCTTCTTATTTTAATTCAGGGACACTAATGAAAAGTAAAATAGATCCTCAATACATACACACACACACACACACACACACACACACACACACAATTCTTACTTTTATGAATTTCTTTAAACATTGGATTTTATATAATATCAATCTGTACATAATAACCTACTGTGTAATTTTAGTGTTTTTTAAATTATAGTAGGTGATATTTCAATTTGAAATAACATAAACATAACTTTGGGAGAGAGTCAGATTTATCCTGCCATTCACCTAGAATGTGGAAAGCTAGTTTGCACAGGAAAGTGCTGAACTCGAATCTAGTGTGATCTAAATATCAGAAAGCATGGTTGCCTTGATAGAACACCTTTTTAGGCATTAGGCAGAGACTTAGAAGCTGAACATTGCATTCAGGACAGCCCTGTAAATGGGAGTTTGGAGCCTCATTTTTAATATCAAAAGTTAGCCACAACATTATTACTTACATTCTGAGAATTTTAAATCACACACCTCTCTCTTCAGCTGCACCCTTAGGTTATTCTCCTTCTCACCCACTCATATGGCCACAGAGATAGTCATTACTCTCACCAGGATGACCCAAATAGCTTCTTAACCACTCTCAGCCTAGCCCCTGCCCATTCTCTCTCCTGCACTGCATTACAAGTGGTTGTTCAATATTGCAAATGTGATGGATATTTCCTTATTTCCGATGTTTTAATAAATGTCCTTTTTCATCAAAACAAACTCTAAAGTCATCCCAGACTACAAGGTCTTCAATAACCTCAGTCTCACCTACATTATCTAGCCTTTTTCACCACTCCTGCTTTGATTTTGTTGGAGCGGTTAAAAAATACGTATCCCACCTGATCCCAAATAGGTTTTCAACATTTTGTTCTCTAAAGAGTAAGAAAATAGCCATCCACTTGTCCAGAAAGAATTAGTTACTAACATGCCTTCTCTTATTAGTTAATCCTCACACATCAACTTAAAATAGGTTAAAAAAACAACCTTTATGTTTTAAGTTGGGACAAAGCATAAAAAAAATTTAGATGAAAACTCAGTCATTCGATTGTTTTACAAGTATGTATTAAATACATCCGACCGGTCAAGCACAGTGAGCCTTTAGGATTCCAAGAACAAAGAAACAGTTCTTAAGAAATCAAGTCTCTGTGGAGGACAGTGAAGTTGGACTTAGTGGTAAGATAACAAAGCTCAGGTATCCTGAGGGATATTCCTATGAAGACTCAGTGTTTATTTTTTTCTTCACAACTCTAGGAATGATTTTGTTGTTTAGTTTGTTTCTTTGCTTTATATCACTTTGCTCTTTGGTTGGATGTGTGTTAGTGATACTGAGAGGCACTGAGAGCTTTTCCAATGAAAGTAAACACTTCCTTCTCCACCCTCGCTGGGGTCAAAAGGAGGAGACAAAGCACGGCAGTTCCGGAGTTCAAGGTGAAGGCAGCGGGGACGTTAAGTGAAGACTTGAATGAGACCCAAAAGTAGCTGTTAAGAACAAGGTGACGAAAAAGAGACTACAGCATGGACTGAGCGAAGAGTGGGATTAACAAACAAAAGAAGACTGAGAAGGAAAAGAGAAACTCTAAAATGTGGTAGAGGCAGGTGACATTGAAAGCGGAGTCTAAGTCAACCCAGAGCTCTCCTTTAGAAAAAAAAAAATCACCCCTCTAAATACACAAACAAAACTCCCTTCCTGCATTCCTGATATCACAGAATTACCTGAAAACTTTCCCGGCACAGCTAGGCTGTCTGAGTATTGGAGATAATTAAAGTAGGTCACTTTGAAATAATTCTTTATAAATGTCCTTTTAGTTCATTCAGAAATCACTATGATAAAAATAAGAATCATGTGTAGTACAATGTCAGTTATTCATAAGAGGTAATTTTTACCTTCCTGGGTGCCTGGTCTATGAACTGACTGATTTGTAGGGTGGGAGAGAGAATCAAAGAAAAGCAACATTCTATTTGCTGACTTCTGAGATGTGTTGTTTAGAGTTTACATGTTCATGTAATTTCATAGGTGGAATTTCATAATCAGTAGGATGATGAGGAAGCAGATGGCATAATCATTCATTAAAAATCAGCCACCTTCTCATATATATGATAGTTCTTACTTCATTCTTTGGGATTTACATTTTAAATGATTAAGGATCCAGTAAGACAGCATGAAACCTCATTAACAAAGATATAACTCCAAGCCACTACCTGAAGGGAAAGTGGTGATTTTTCCACCTCATAGCCCTCAGTTTAAATACCTGCTGATTTGTTTTATATCTACTAACTTCAAAGTATTTCAGCTACATTAATGCAGATTTTAACTAGAAACCGAAAGAATACAAAATCAAGCTTTTATTATGTCCTAAAATAAACAAACCAGAAAATTTTTCATTTGTGCAAAATGCCATTCTATGGCATTTGTGACATATTAGTGGTTAATTAAGGGCTTCTCTGGATGCTAAGGTAAGAGGGGTATACACAAACCTCTGGGATTTTGCAGTTCTTTATGAAAACACAGCAGATTTAAACCGATGTGGTGTCTTCAGCTGCTGCTTTGAAGTAAGATGCTGAGAGCAATAGGGGTAGTAGAGAGCACATATTCTCACAGTACATATAGCAAAGGTGGTGTAATAATTAAAGTTTAATCAGAGCACTCTCCTGCTGCTTTCCCAAACGCTGTTGAGATAATAACAGCATTATAGATTAGATAGCAAATTGCAACAACGTTTGGCAACTGCATCATAAAAAGCGATACTGATGTATAAAAGAATTAGGTAAACTTAGTCAATGAAGCATAACATCTCATTCATATTAACCTCCAGCAGGGCCCTTGCAGTCTCAGGCATCGATCCAATCATGTGCTTGCCTAAGTGTTTTCCACCTTCTGTGCAGTCACTTACCTCTTTTCAGCAACACCCACTCTCTTCTTTAGAAATGCTTTGTATTCTCTCTTCTATGGGGTAGATCCTGGGAAAAAAGAGTGGGAGGATCTTTTTAGCAAAAGACAGTGTTGAAGAAGTTAAAGCTGAATGTGTGAGAAAAACAGCATGGGTTGTTTTTCCTCCTGACTCAGCCCCAGAAGTATTATTTCACGCACAGAGATCCAACTGACTTTACAGGATGGTGGGATGTCAAGGCACACAAGTACTTCATATGGCAGCTAGGTTAAAGGGTAATTCCTGTGTGTGTGTGTGTGTGTGTGTGTGTGTGTGTGTGTGTGTGTGTGTGTGTTGGGCATGTGTGGTTTTCTTTGGATGATTTACTTTTCATCCCAATGTTGATTATATCCCAATCAACATCTTTCAGACCCACTTCCATGATAAACAATACACATTTTTAGGGCATTTAAGTCATTGAAAAGAATAATCATTCTCAGAATGAGGAGGAGTGATCAGTCTGGGTGACTCTGGCAACATGAGAGCAGAGGACTTGAGTGATGTCTCTAGATCCACTGAGAATAAGTTTTCTATTCTAATCCTTAGAAAAACATAAAGAATTATTACCATGTCTCTTAATGATCTCCCACATTAGATGATAAATAACCCTTTAAGAGTTCCATGGAAGTGGTATCAGTATTAAGTCAAAGACACAGTATTAATTGAAAGACACATTGATACCTACGATACAAGACCCGAGTGAGAAAACAGAAAAACAAGTGCTCAAATTTTTTTCTATAATATATAGATCTCCTCTACTTTATCTGAGCACAGGACCAACCATCCCTAAATGCTGGAAAAGATGAAAATATGCCAGCTCTGATATGTTAAAATATCATTTTTTTAAAATTTAAGTATACTTAATGTACAGTATTGGTTTCACGTGTACAACATAATGATTCAACAGTTATATATATGCTGAATGCTCATGATAAATGTAATTACCATTTGTTATGATAAAAATGTATTACAATATTGCTGACTCTATTTCTTATGCTGTATTTTTCATCCCTGTGACTAGTTCATTTTGTAATTGGAAGTTAGCACCTCTTTAACTCCTTCACTTATTTCACCCATTCCGCCTTACCCCACCCCTTTGACAGCCACCAATCTGTTCTTTGTGTTTATGACTCTATTTGTTTTTTTGGCTATTTTTTTGTTTTTTTTTTACATTCCATATATGTGAAATCATATGGTATTTGTGTTTGTCTGACTTCAGTTAGTATAATACCCTGTAGGGTCACCCATGCTGTCACAAATAGCAAGATTTCATTCCTTTTTGTGGCTGAATAATATTTCATTGTATATATGTACTATACCCTCTTTATCCATTCATCCAATAACAGACACTTAAGTTGCTTCCATATCTTGGTTATTGTAAATAATGCTGCAGTAAACACTGGAGTGCATGCATCATTTTGGATCTGTGATTTTGTTTTTTTCAGGTAAATTCCTAGTAGTAGAATTACTGGATCACATAGTATTTCTAGTTTGAGTTTTATAATTTACTATACATTTTTTTAAATATGTACTTAATTCCAAGACGAAAATAACTGGCTACTCAAATGGGTCACCATCCTCATAAAATGTAATTATTTTAATAAAAATGATTTTCATATTTAATCATAAATTGATACAAATATTGAATACATTAAATAAAAGGATTGATGTTTGGAAGAGCTCATTGATTCAAGAAGAAAAATGTGAGTAGTGGCTTTTTTAATCATAGAAATCAATTCCACAACATAAAACATTTATAAAAACCCTTTCCATAATCTGCTGTCACCAGTCTACCACAGGGCTTTTTGCAGGAAAACTTCAGTATGAACAGAGATTGCACATGATGACTTTATTTCTAACATTGTCTCTTAATAGGCAAAAATATGGGGGCAAAATAACCTACTTGCTTTTTGTCATTTGCAAAATATTTGACATCCTCAAATTTCTCATCACAATGAGTGAAAATCAGTTCCTCTATGTTTCTTTCACTTTCCCTCTCACTCTACATTATCTATTCATAGGACAGACATTTGAAAACCACCAATCCTTTATTAAATAGTCAAATAATTACATGTCCTTGAAATTATTCTCATAGGTGTTTCAGCCTCTAGATCTTTCACCTCCAGATACTAATGCTTCCTGAAGTCCAAGGGTGTGTGATCTTTAAAGAATTTATAAAACAATAACATGTAAAGACAATTTGATTCAAGGTTATTTCAAAGTTAACTCTGATAGTCTTTAGGTAATTAAAAATGAGAACCTATATCTGAATTAATGAGGAGAATTAAGGTAATTACATAAATAATTTTAAAACAACATTGCAGGACTAGGTTACATATACAACACAAAAGTATTTTCCTTAAACAGGAAAATCAAGCTTTTTTTCCACGTCAAGTTATTTATTTCAGATTTTCTTTTCTCACTTCTTCACTTGAAATAGATAATTTGATAGGGGGAACAACAATAAGTAGAATACATTTAGTACAGGAAAAATATTAATTGCTTGAAAATGCAAAGTGAGGGAAGAAATCAATTGTGAGTAAACAGCACAGACTGAATCCTCTTGACCTTGTCAGATGCTTTATGGGAGAGACCCTTCAATCAGAAATGTGTTGATGCTAAATTATCACAGGATTTGATCTATCTTCTAATAATTGAAAACTCCCACTCCTGGAAAAGAACCAGTTTTCTGAACAGCCAGTAATTTTTCAGAGTGGAAATTTAGTACTGAAAAGATTGCACACTTATCCACTAAGATTTGTATTTATATTTTATGGCCCATCACATTTGACATTAGGCTCTGATTGTAAGTAGCCATATTGTGGTTTGAGAAGCACTGTTTTGTGGTGTGCTACCGCAATTCTTAAACATGCCACAGACAGTTTATTACGTTTAGTATCATTCATCTAAATATCAGAGTATGTGAAAAACGAAAGCAAAAACAAAGATAAATGTCATTAACAGCAACATCAGGGTTGACTCTCAGTTGCCTACATCTTGCCTATAAAGAAGATGCTAACATCAGGTGTTTTTCTGTAGGCATATAAAATAAACTGGACAATAATTAAAATTTCTATTCAAATTTTCCACTTGATTTTCTATGTACAATACACTTAGTGTCATTTTATTGTTAAAAATTTCACATCTTTAGATTATTTTTAAATAGTAAAAGCATCTAAAGCAAATCTCAAATTGATGATTCATGGGAATATATAATGAAATGATCTAAGATGATTTTGTTGGATATTAAAAGTAACTAGTCTAGAGATTCCTAGGAAATGTAAAATGACTTTTATTTGAAGTTCTAATTGCTATGATACATCATTAATAGCTCTTTTCTACTAAGGTTATATAACAACTATAAGAGGAAAATGAGAGACTACATGTCAAGGATGAAGCCACTTTATCAAAAAAAAGAAAAAAGAGAAATATTAAGTTCCATCCTGGAATTAAAAGGAGACATAGAACAGTACTAGCTTCTATTCATTTAAACACACAAGAGAAGTTTGTAAAAACCAGTTGTGTCTATGTAGAAAACTTGGTTAACTTACACACTCTTAGAATTCATTCCATAGACTAATTTGAGCATTACTAGTCACTAGGATTGTACAGGATGCTAAAAACACGATGATGAATATGACAAGGCTTCTTGCCTCAAGGAACTTAGTGTGGGAGGCAGATGCATTTGAAAAGTTCTGCCATATATGACAAAGGGATAAAAGTTAGAGGCTTCAAGTGTGTGCTATGGGAAACTGTGGTGACCCTCAGGAAGTGACTTCTCACTCAAATTTGAATAATCCTAAAGCAATTTAAAGCAGGTAGGTGGAGGAGAAGAAAAAATGGTGTCATGAGAAGTGAGGCAGAAATGTCCTACCACATATAATATGAAAATACAGTAAATACAACTAATCCTGAAAGAGCGATCAGAAAGAATATTCTGACAGATTGCCTACATCTGGGGAAAAGAGAGGACCTCACAGAAAAGGGTAAAGTAGCAAAGACACAATCCGGTGAGACCCAAACCTCCCCCCATCCTAGCTCACAGGTAGAAGGAAGAGAAACGGAGCAGGGAGGGAGTAGAAGCCAGGCCTGCTGCACACTCAGCCCTGGGGATCTGCTCCATGAGTATGAACCCACATTACACGGTGCTCTAGAGATTAGTGGGGTTGGAAAGCAAAGACAAGCAGAATACTCAGAGAGACTGAGATTCCAGCTACTTGTGAAGAGCAGGTTTCCACAACCGGCCGCTCTGAGACAAAAGAAAGGTGGGCACTTTGAAAGACTTCCCAGTAGCAAGAGGGGCACTACAGGAGCAAGGATTACACAGAGCTTGCTGCTTAGGAGAAAGAACAGGTGTACAAAATCATCCAGGCACATTCAGCCCAGCAAATTGGGAACTTTCAGGAGATTTAGAAGATCCATTCCCCTGACTGGTGACAGGTGGCTAGTCCCCCACTGTGATACACAGCCTGACACTCCTTCCTCCCAGACGGCACCAGTTCACAAACCTGCTACCCCCTCCATTGAGCCAGGCCAGCTGGCAGGCAGCTCAGCCTATGGCAGCTACAAGGATATAATGCAGAGGTTCCTCCCTTTGTGCTTGTCACCCTGGCCCTGGCAGTGGAGGTAGGCACTGCAGGCAGGTAGCAGGAAACAGCTTTTTCCTTCCAGCAGGCACCAGCAACACTTGCCTGCAATGGTGGGTGCCATCACTCCAGGAGCTGGGCAGCTCCAGAGAGTAGAGCTTATGGGCACTAGAAAGGGCCACCTACACAAAGTTATTATTTCACAGTAATCATTAGAAATATGAAATAACAAAAGAACCTGCTACAAACCAAAATCCTTCAAACATCGGAAAGAGGGCTAAGTGAAATTGAAATAACCAATCTTTCTGATAAAGATTTCAAAATAAAAATCATAAACATGCTCATAGAGCTACAGAAAAATATTCAAGATCTCAGGGAGGCCTTCAAGAAACAGAAACTTTGGAAAATATGATATCTAAAATGAAACACACAGTAGAGAGATTTAAAAGCAGATTAGATGAGGTAGAGGAGATGATAAATGAAATAGAAATTAGAGAAAAGGAATACAAAGAAACTGAGGCACAAAAAGAAAAGAGGATCTCTAGGAGTGAAAGATTAATAAGAGAACTCTGTGACCAATCTAAATGGGACAATATTTGCATTATATGGTACCAGAAGAAGAAGAGAGAGAAAAAGGGATAGAAAGTCTCTGTGGATAAAATTGCAATATTTCCAGAATCTCTAGCCTGGCTTTAGTGCATCTGCATATCAATAGGTGTTTCTAATGGGTGGAGAGAAGTAGTCTACCTCCATATCAATAGGTATTTCAAAGGGGTGGAGATAGTCCATCTACATATCAATAGGTAATTACAAGGGAGTGCAAGGGGTTATATGGACTGGAGAGGGTGGGTGGAGCTCTCTTCTGCTGCAGTCTGGTCAAGAAAGGGATAGGACAACTGCTTGTAAGAAATAAATTGGTTTCTTAAACTTCATTTCTCCCTATCACTGATTTCAGTTTCAAAAGTTATTTTGTCCCAGGATTTTCCCCCCAGACTTACTCTTTGAGGAAATATTTGCTCTTTGAATCTCTTTGAGGAAATAATTGCTGAAAATTTCCCAATCTGTGGAAGGAAATAGTCTCTCAGGTCATGGAAATGCATAGATCTCCCAACACAAGGGACCCAAGGAAGACAACATCAAGACATATAATAATTAAAATGGCAAAGATGAAAGACAAAGACAGAGTATTAAGAGGAGCCAGAGAGAGAAAAAAGATCACCTACAAAGGCATATTCATCAGGCCATCATGAGACTTCTCAGAAGAAACCTCACAGGCCAGAAGGGAGTGGCATGATATTAATGCAATGAAACAGAAGGGTCTCAAAGCAAGTATACTCTACTCAGCAAGATTATCATTTAAATTTGAATCAGGGTTTAAACAATTTCCAGATAAGCAAAAGTAGAGGGAATTCACCTCCCACAAACCATCTCAATATTTTAGAGGGACCACTTTAGATGGTAGTGCTCTTAAGGCTAAATAGCTGTCAACAGAGAAAATAAAACCACAGTAAAGGAAGAAGACTAACTACTAATCAAATGCAAATTAAATCAACTACCCACAAAATCAGTTAAGGGATACACAAAGAATATAGAATATGACACCTAATATATAAAAAGTGAAGGAGGTAGAAAAAGAAGGGTGAAAAAAAAGAACCTTTAAATTTTGTTTGAAATAGTATACTAAGGGAGTTAAGTTAGACAGTTAGATAGTAAAGAAACTACCCTTGAACCTTTGGTAACCACAAATCTAAAGCCTGCAATGTCAGTAAGTACATAGCTATAGATAATCAACCTAAATGTAAATGGACAGAATGCACCAATCAAAAGACATAGAATTACAGAGGGATAAAAAACAAGACCCATCTATATTCTGCCTACAAGAGATTCACTTTAAACCTGAAGGCATATACAGACAAAAGGGAAGGGATGGAAAAAGAGATTTAATTCAAATAATAGGTAGAAAAAAGCAAGAGTTGCAGTACTTGTATCAGACAAAATAGACTTCAAAACAAAGAAAGTAACAAGAGACATAGAAGAACATTACATAATGATAAAGGAGTCACTCCAACAAGGAGATATAACCATTATAAATATCTATGCACCCAACACAGGAGCACCTACATATGTGAAATAAATACTAACAGAATTAAAGGGAGAAATAGAGTGCAGTGCATTCATCTTAGGAGACTTCAACACATCACTCACTCCAAAGGACAGATCAGTGACACAGAAAATAAGTAAGGACACAGAGGCACTGAACAACACATTAGAACAGATGGACCTAACAGACATCTACCGAACACTCCACCCAAAAGTAGCAGGATACACCTTCTCAAGTACACATGGAACATTTTCCAGAATAGATCATGTAGTAGGCCAGAAAAAGAGCCTCAGTAAATTCAAAAGGATTGAAATTGTACCAACCAGCTTCTCAGACCACAAAGGTATGAAACTAGAAATAAATTAGATGAATAAAACAAAAAATCCCACAAGCACATGGAGGATTAACAACATGCTCCTAAATAATCAATGGATCAATGACCAAATAAAAACAGACATCAAGCAATATATGGAGACAAATGAAAACAACAACTCAACACCCCAAAACCTGTGGGATGCAGGGATGGCAGTTCTAAGAGGGAAGTATATTGTAATACAGGCCTACCTCAAGAAAGAATAACAATCCAAAATGAACAGTTTAAATTCACAATTAATGAGACTGGAAAAAGAAAAACAAATGAGGACCAAAGTCAGTAGAAGGAGGGACATAATAAAGATCAGATCATAAATAAATAAAATTGAGAAGAATAAAATAACAGAAAGAATCAATGAAATCAGGAGCTGGTTCTTTGAGAAAATCAACAGAATAGATAAACCCCTAGCCAAATTTATAAAGAATAAAAAACAGTATACACACACACAAACAGAATCAGAAATGAGAAAGGAAAAATCACTACAGACTCCACAGAAATACAAAGAATTATTAGAGAATACTATGCACACATAATGTAGGGGGGTGTCTGGGAAGGCATTCTAGCATAGAGAAGACAAGTAGTAACTCTATAGCATCTTGCTATGCTGATGGACAGTGACTGCAATTGGGTGTGTGTAAGGGACTTAATAACATAGGTGAATGTTCTCATGTGAAACCTTCATAAGATTGTATATCAATGATACCTTAATAAAAAAAAGAATGACATAAAAAAAGGCAGGAAGGTGGAATAACCTTATTTGCTCTACACATAGCCTAAGAACTTCAAAGGATTGACTTAGAAATGAGTGGTGGTAACTTTCTTTTTAAGTCAAATGCTGACTTAAAAAAAGTAATGTGTAAAACAATGCTTTGGATCCATGAAGAGAAAATGAAATTGCTGTGGGGAGCTGCTTTCAAAACTAATAAAAGCAGTGGAACCATATAGACACTCAGGAAAGTCTGCTCTTTCGCTCAAAATATATGATGTCTACTTGATGCAGCAAAATCTCCTGCTGTCTTCCCTGGCAAATTCTATATATTTTCTTCATCTGAAACTATTCAGACAAATACCTGTAATTTCAGTTCAGTGTATACTTCCAGACAACCTGATACTTTCTTACTGCAAGATGTGTTAGAATGCCAAACTCTTAGCAGAGGAAAGGACAGTTTGGGGGTAGAGACAGACTTGGACTTGAAAGACTTATTTGGGAATAATTTTGCAAACTTCCCAAATGATGCTTTCTCAACATCTTGAGACACTCACAAAATAGGGCTATTAATTAATTTACAGGATTTTGAGAGGATTAAATGAGGGAATATTTACTCTGTAACACAGTGTAACCCAAATAAATATCTGTTTCCTCTTTTTCCATTAAGTTTTGTAAGCACACTTTGGACTAATTAAGTCATTTTAATTTCAGCCTAATTGTTTTCGTTTATTCAGTCATCCATTATTTAAAGTGAGTTAAATAATGCATTGAACTGGAGTAAAAATACCTTTCACTAACTAGACCTGTAAGCCACTGTAAATCCCTCTATTTGCAATTGAGTATAGTTGACCCCTGACCAACACAGGTTTGAAATGTATGGGTCCACTTATACACGATTTCAATAAATATATCAGAATAATTCTTTGAGATCTGCAACAATTTGAAAAAATATTTTCTTTTCTCTAGGTTTATTGTAAGAATACAATATATAATACATACAACATATAAAATATGAGTTAATCTAATGTTTATGTTATCAGTAAGGTTTTCAGTCAACAGTAGGCTATTAGTAGTCAGTTAAATTTTGGGGAAGTCAAAAGTTATACGTGAATTCTCAACTGCACAAAGTGTCTGTGTCCCTAATTCACATGTTGTTGGGACAACTATATACTCATTTGGAAAATAAACATGTTAAACCTGATGATCCTTGGTATCATTTCTTGACCAAAAATAATGATTCTCTTATAAAATGATATGGCAATTAAGTATTAAGTAAAAATTAACAATTAATTAATTAATATGGCACATTAAGTATTAAGTACCCAAAATATCAATGAGTGGTAAAAGGCCTAAAGTATTCATAATAAGAGAAGCTCCACAGTCTAGAATGAAATATGTATGGAAATACCTCAAGATCTAAGTGATGGCATAACACATAGAATAAATGCAAACAAAAATAGGTCTTTTCAAAGGCAGCATTCTATGAAGGATTACACTGACCTAATTTTAAATACTACAAACAGAATTCTTCCTGTTAATAATCAGGTAGAGTTAGGACTGACTGAAAAATTACGAATGTCCAATTAAATTTAAAGTTCAGATAAACAACATTTTAAAAAACATAATGTCTAATGCAGTATTTGGGGCATACTTAAACTAAAAAGTATGTTTTTATCTGAAATTCAGATTTAACTGGACATCCTGTGTTTTTTATTTTATATAGCAACTGTAATAGACTAACCAAATAAGTTATCTATATTTAATGATACATTAAACATTTTTTAAACCAAGATTTAATTAAGGTTAAATTAAGATTTAATTGAGTAACTCTGGCCCAGGTAACTTACTTCACCATTCATTAACTCATTATGTCAGAAATGTCTCAGAGGTTAAGTCCTGTGCTAGGCATTGGGTAGTCAGTCTTCAACAAATATAAGAGCATACCTGTAGGAACTTCACATAGATAAATGGCGTAGAGATAAATGCCACACATTAAAAATGATTTTTAGTGGTTCTTGATGTGCCTCCAGTTACCCTTTCTCTTTACTAAGAAACTAGTGATTAATATTAACCTTCATGGATAAGACAAAAAAGTATGCTTACCTGAAATTCTCCAATGGTTTTATAAATTTTAAATATGTTCCAAAACAACGTAACACATGAAAAAGCATTAATTACAAAAGACATAACATCTTAAATCTCAGGGAACTTTAGAGACAGGTTTGTCTAGTAATTATGGTAATCGCTCTGTCACAGTCTGTCTTCACTTCTGTGTAACCCACTGTGTTCTGATCCAGCCACACTCCAGGACTTCTACTTGTCTCCTGGCCTTTATTATTGATTACAGATTGTTCCTAACCTCTACTTACTGACTCTAAGAACCACAACTTTGTACTAAAATAAAACACAAAGAAACTACCTCTGTCACTGCAGCCACTTTCTCTGTTTTTATGTCTATGGTGGACATGTTCTTTCTGTATAACAACAATTCTCTATCACTGTGGCTTAGGGAAAGTCTTCATATCCCTTTGGCAGGAACAGCCACTACTTAATTGTAATGAATTCTGGAAATCGAGTTAGCCTGTGCATGGTATTATGACATTTCATGCAAAACACCCCTCACCATTTCTCTCACCCGTATTGTCCTTCCCAACCCTCCCCTAAAAAGGTAACTCAGGATATTTAATAACTGTACAACTAAGGTTCTGTGAGTTACAATGCCACAAACATAGACCATGCCCATCATCAAATAGTCCCAAATCAATTTAAAAATTCTGTCTATGTTGATAACCTTGACTGTGCCCATTTTTAAAGAAATAATAATACTATTAATTCATATTAAAGAACACGTCTCAAATCAAAACTACTAGAACACATATGATTATGTGTTTAAAAGGAAAAAAGTTATTGTTCCATCAATTTTTCAACCATTTGGAAAAATATGGTAATAAAAAATAATCAATTTTAATTCTTTTTCTGCTTACATATTGCCTGTGGTAGTGAGGTAAAAAAGAAAAATGAAATTAGCTGGGAAGGAAGAGACTAAACTTCTGACTCTAAATAAGAATAAGACAAGAATTATCTCACTTTCTTGGTTTCAGTTTCTCCATTTTTTAAATAGAGGACAGGCATGGCATGGGACAGTAAAGGAGCAGCTTACTATATATGCTCTAGATTTTTCAACTAAGCCTAAATTCCATACATTCAGTGATAAAGGTCCAGACTTATAAAAAGAAAATTCCCTTCTTGGGAGTGTGTGTTTGTGTGTGTGTGTGTGTGTGTGTGTGTGTTTAATCTATCTCCGGTGCAATTCAAATGCTATTCAAATGAATTAATAAGTATCTACTGAAGGTTAAATGCATGCAAAATATTAGCCTATGCATAGCATACTTTCTCATTATTAACACAAAATAAAATGTACCCAGTTTTCTTATTCAGCTCTCTGGAAAGCCATACCTTTCCCCACCTTTAGAAATGTTCTATTATTATTGTACAGGCACCGGCAAGACAATGATCCATCAAAGAATATTTCAGTGGCAGGAGAATGGAGCCTAGATGGTCTCCTTTACAGAGGAGCCCAGAAATTGTTATGGCTCCAGCCCTTCCACTGAAACACCCACAAATGACAGAATTTGCCACTTTTTAAACTTACCACTATCACTTCTCTAACATGCTCCTCTTGGAATAGCATTTATACAGACCATAATTCTTAATCATTCTTGATTTTAGATCAATTAAAACAGTGAAGATGGTAGGGAGGAGTCATACATCCTTGTGGTTATGGAACTGGATAAAATAAGCTGAAATAGCAGGTATTTTTCCTAGTCTCATAAGCACATGCAGTCTCATTTTCATTTCTGTTTGCATGATTCCCTCACCTTGATTGTCTCTGGCTCCCTGTTTCTTGTTTCTGGAGCGCGCAGATCCTCATGTCAATCAATTACTCATTTCACACATCTTGATGCTTTGGCTCCCACTTCTTGTCTGACCACCCTCTGCTAACCACCTGCTGCAGTGAAATAAATACGGATTTCTGTCTTTACCTGCTGTAGGTTCCAAGTACTTTAATATTTCACACTTGCTCTCCTTCCCAAGTACCCTTCTTCAACATCCCAAATGATCAATCATTTCTGATATTGGTTATAAATGTGTCAACACTCTTTTTAAAGTGTTACATTTTCATTGCACTCACTGTGGTCAGAAGTAATTCCTCAGTATCCGGCATTGAAATTGCCTGTTTCAAAAACCTCTGCTACTCTACCCACACATCTGGGGCAATAGAGATAATTGCTGGATGTCTGCTGATCTTGTCCTTTGTGCTTCTCACATATCAAGAGCAAGGCCACTTTTTCCTCATTAGTGCAGCCAGCACCTGTCCACACATTGTGATTTTAAAGGCTGTGGGCAGATCTTACTGCTTCTCCAACAATCTTTTCCTGTGCTTATAATTCCTTTAATTGGGAGAAAGGCTGTCATAGGAGAAAAAAATTAATGGTTGATATGAGATCATTTCCTAAGAAGGATTCAAAAATTGAGAGGAACTAGAAAACACAAGGACACTCAGCAACATGAACTTGAAAAAAGGGAGGAATATAAATGTGAAGATGTTTCTTAAAAGGACTCTTTTGTAAAGGAGAAATTGAGAGCAATGAGAAAAAAATGCTCTTCCATTTTTATGTTTGCTTTCTGCATACCCCATATTGCTTTGTCTGACCATTGCCTCCACTCCCAAAAATTACTCCTTAAACAGAATTTAAATGTTTCAAAGCCATAGGGACCCTGTGTCAGTTGTTTTTATGTGTAGATTTTTTGCTATACTTGGAAACTTTTTTTCACCAGAGATGACCTACATTACTTTTCAGGTCCCTTCCAAAGCCTAGAATATATGAACTTTTCCAGGCAATTTACACCGGCATTTAGAAGAGATAACTGAATAACATTATGTCAAATGTCTTCAAATTGAAAAATGTATCAAAGTTCATATCAAATTTCCCATTTTTCTGAGCTTTTGTTTAAGTATGAATATATATCACATTATCAGATTTCACAAAAATGTATTTACAAATAAAAACAATTATATTATGTATGAGAAAATAAATGTAAATATGTAATTGGGGCATATATTTACCCCAGTGTCAATTAACTGAATATTACTAAGTAATAGTTGACACAAATAAATGTTCAGAATTATAGCAACAGCATTTCCAGTTATGATATATCTTTCAACAAAAACAGAGGCAAAGCAACTTCAAAGGAAGCCAGTGAATCATAAAAATAGATTGAATAGTTGGTAACACACTGGATGACTCTTGAGTACCAAATGTCTATCTACTACACTAAACAGACAACAGAATAAACAGTAAAGGTCAGATGAAAGCTGAGATAAATTTGGAAAGCATACTTCATTTGAAAGCAAAAAGAACTATTTTATCAAGATAAATAATATAAATTTTAATCATGGATAAATTTTCTCTTCTCAGCACTGGAGAAATAATGAAATTCTTTACAGGTTTTGATGAGTGGCACTTATATGTAACAGTCTTCCTAGCCAGAAACAGTAATCCTAGAGTGTTATATCTGAGATTTCGCTAAGCCCCAAAAGCTGTATTATATATCCATGATGTATATACCTGACAATATTGGTGATTAATTCCATATTGTAATGGTTATTTCAACTACTAAATGTGCAAACACATTTTAAACACTCTTTAAGGCAATGCATCTCTCTGTTTTACCAGAATAAAGCAATAACATATTTGTATCTTTTCAACAATTAAAAAAATCTTACATATGTTACACTAAGCTTCAAGTGAGTTAGGTTTTAATCAAGCCTTTTTGATTTATGTGTTTTATTAATCTAGTTGAAATCAAATAACCAATTATTGAGGGCAGAATCAATACAGACACTGCATTAGTGTTCTTGTATTTAGTTTGAAATGAGGCTAAGAAAACTGCAGATACTAAAAGTAAAAACTGAATAGAAGTGAGATTTTGAGAATCACTAGTAAGCAATGTGTTTTTTCATTGACATTTAAGTTCTCCCTATGCCCTTAACCACACGTTTATGATTAGTACCTGGTAATAAGTCTTTCTTTTATTATCCTAAATTGTTTGTCATCTCTTTCTACTTAGGACTCTGACTGATCCATCTCCCAAAACAGAAGCCTTTTTTGGGAGCTCTTTCCTAGTATCTCATAAATTCTTCATTTTAGCACCAGAAAACCAACCCAGGAAAAAAATTATGTAGGTTAAAGACCCTCAAATACAATCAGAAAAGCTTCTTGGTGTAAAGAAGGAAAATATAGCATGTATTCAGGAATATATGATGATATATCAGTAAATTATCCTAATAAATATTTCTCAAAATAATATTTCAATAAAATATCAATATAAATGTATAGCAGGTTTAATTCAGGCTTTATAAACATTGTAAGTATTTTTTAGTTTGAACATGATTTTATCTAAAGGAAACAAGTTGTTAAAGCTCATGTCTTTGAAATAGAAGGGTCTGAAATGATGAAAATTTGCTAGCTTGTCTTTAGTAAACTGAAAATATTATCATGCTTAAGGTTCAGTACTACATTTTTGGTGAGCATATTTCAAAGCTAATTTTCATTGCAGCAAAAAATTATACTTTGTATGTAAAAGTATTTTTCCTTTTTTAAATATGGGCAGCCAAAAACAGCCAACATCATTGAGTTGGAATGAATATTTTTACAAATAATATAATTAAGAATAATTAGGATAACTTACCTGCATGGTGACAGAACTTTGACAAGAACTCTAGTCTCCAAATCTAGATTCTGTTCTTCTATATCACATAATTCCTCTTATGATTTATGATGCTACCATTCTTTTCTTTTTTTTTTGCATTCTACTCTAGTAAGAAACATTAGCAGTTTAGTTGGACAACTGGCTACTCTTAAAACATAACTCTAATAAACATAGTTGGCTTTTAGATGGACTTTTGCCAGAAATATGTGTCCAAACATGACTATCTTTACAAACAATTATGACAATTATACAAATGTAGCTTTAGTTTACTGAGCTATCTCCTTTCAAAATAAAAGAGTTATTTTTTTTCTCCCTAACATTTGCTGAGAAAACCTATTTATCCTGGCATCAGATGCCCTCTATTATCTTGATCTTGCTTTTCGTATATAATCTCCCACTCCCCCCAAAAAATAAAACAGAAATTTACTTCAACATATAATATGATTTTCACTTTTCTATCATTTGTCGTCCTCTTTACTCTGTCAGAAATATTATTTTGCTGACATTTTTGGTGGTCAAAATAAAATTTTCCTTCAAACTCAGTTTAAATATTACTTTCACTAAGTATACTTCCTGATTACCTCGGTCAAGAGTACTATCTCTCTCATCTCTGTTCTTACAGTTCTTCTGTTATAGTACTTACATACATTAATCTTTTATGTCTTTGCACTGCTAATGGGTATATACATGGCCTAATCTCCATGTTACTAAAAATGTACCAATGATCACAAAGATAAGAAGAACTCTGTGCTCCAGCAGGGATGAGTGTAGGTAAAAAATAAAAATATAAGTTAGGAACAAAAAATGTGAGACCTCATTGTCAAGATAAGGGACAACACCTTACTTCAGTAAACAGTAGAGAGATAAAAACCAAATGGCTCTTTATTTTTAAATGAGTAAAATATCTTTAAACTAAAGATTCAGAGACCATTTCATACCAGAGACCATTTTGGATTCTTCATGTTGTTTTCCTTAATAGTTGGCTCATAGTGGTCACTCATACTGTAAGGCTGAATTTAATATATGGACAGACATATTGTTTACAAAGCAATTCATTGGAAAGGACTACTGAATCAAAAATAATGACACTTAATGAATCTGAATATTTGCTACTGAACAACTCAATTGCTGTATTTTTCCAACAATAAGAACACATTTCCAACTATTTCTAAAATGCTCCTGAGATTCTGATATGAATATTTTCTCATTCCCTCTGCCAGGATGCATTGCAATCATTCCATCTTTTCACTGGAATAGAATGTTTTTAGGCTATTCATAAAGAATACCATAACATCGGATTAATTATACTTGACAAAACATAGAACACAAGTCACTTATAAGCATTGACTTTCCCAAACATCACTATAAACTTGTGTAATATCATGCAGATTTTACAGATTGTATTTAAGATCTATTTTTCAACACCTAACATGTGTATCTGGATCACTGCACCCAATATTGCATCACAAATATTTGAGCAGAACTGAGTAGCTATATTCCAGCTATACCCAGATGACATTTTCTATAATGCAAAGAAGGATGACATCTGCTCCCTTTCTTATTCATTTTCATAAGAACATCCCACTTCTTTTTTTTTTATAAACCATCAATACATATTCTAAAAGTGGATACATCCTTCAGATGTAAACCCAAGAGTTCACAGACTGAAAGATCTGCTTCCACACCTGTGTCTTTTTGGCAGAAAGATGCTTCATGTGGATAAAAAGAAGACAGAGTGGGAGCCAGAAACAGTCATATGATATGTTTTGGCAGCTTTTCTACACACAGTATTTTTATTTTTAATCTCTAGGGATAATTCACAGAGAAAAAAATCTCCTAATGTGTTGTTGAAATATGTATTATATTGACAGCCAAAATGAAAACTCACTCAGTTTTCTTAAATATTGTAAAAGATATACTCACTTCAAGATGTTATGGCATGTTAAACTATGAAGAAGGAAACATATATTACATGTTAATATTAAAGTATTTTTCACTGATCCTCAGCTGTAGCAAGCACCAGATCTCAAAAACACCATCTCTAATGACTACTGAGGTACATGGGATAGGCTTAAGTCAAGGGGAAAAGAAGTATAATTGTATGTATTTGAAGAGGTTCATACTCTTACTTATATATCTTTTCAACTAATGTTTGTGTTACATAACTCAGAAGTAAAGAGATGTATTAAAAATCTATTACACCTAATTTCCCCCTCTCCAAGCTCCCCACTTCCTTCTCCTCCCTCTATGGACTTCAATCTTTACTGAGCACTATGTACCAGACCCATGCTCAGTGAAGCAATTTCAAGGTAGAATAAAATTTATGATTAAATATAGGAAATTGAGACTATTAAGGTAGGCTTAAAAAATGGTGGGGTCAAGTAGAGTCAACGTGATTACATTCACCCAGTTTAAAAGAATAACACTTACCCTGCCTTGGCCTCTAGATTCTGCACATTACCTTGTCTTCCAGGGTCACCAATGGCATGACTTTCCTTATCTAGAGATGGATTTGGTGATAATTTCATAGACTTTTCTTACAGAATGCTTACTTTTACCTTTTGTTTTTTTATATATAATACATAAAATGTTCGCATTGAGGTTATTTTTCTTATCACTTAAAACAGGACATGTCAGCCTAAGCTGTGCTTTTTGGCAAGATTTTGAGAACAGCTTTCTTCTCCATCACAGACCTCTCCGTGATTGCGGCGGCCTGTGAGTCAACAGGAACCAAGAACAAACAAGGTGTTAAGCTGACTGTTTGGAACCTTTTAGGAAGGGTGTTTCTGAGTTGGATGCATACATTGTGTGGGACTAGTTGCCGCTGCTTCCCCTTTCTTTAGATAATCCCTCCCCAACACTCCCCACACCTGGCACCCTTCCTGTATATTGTTTGAGCTTTTGTGTTGATAGAAAAATACGGATAAAAAAATATTTTTAAAGACTTGAGGTTTGACAGGGTCATACTTACCACTCCTCTTTAGTTCTGAACCAAATAAAGACAAAAGCATCAATTGAAAGAGAAAGAAATGTCAGCTTCATGCCTGACAGCGTGGTTACAGACCGCACCTCAGTGTGCGAGCTGCATGTGCTGTTCCACAAGTCTAGCGCTTGAACAGATCATCAGACGAAGTGTTGGGCTTTTCTGAGAAGGTTTATCTACCAAGGTCACCAACTCACACTGACTCAGAATAAATGGGAGAGAACTTGGGCGGAGATCTCTTTCATTTGGTGCTGAAATTTTCTCTGTCCACTTGAGAAATTTAGACCAATGGCTGACATTTATGAATGAATTAGTTCACTCAGACTCAAAATGGAGGTGGAAGAGGAGTGAGCAAAACACCAAGGGAAACTTCAAACCAGAGAAATGGGAAAGAATCACTCAACTAAACCTACCAGCAAAAACTATGTACATTTCTTTCAAAAAGCACCTCTTGTGCGATCCCATGAAATCTGTGACCACCATGTTGCCGACCTCTATGACCCCAGCAAATTCCACATTTCTTTGCACTGCCCAGGTTTCAGTCTTCCTTTCCTTATCACGGGAATCCCGAGGGCCGTGATCACCAGGAGGAACCAAAATAGTTATGTTGTGTTACAATGCATATATCACGTTTGTTACACCGTAAACGAAGAGAGAGTAATTTTCTGCCCTAGTAGACCTTACTTTTTCATTCACCACATAATAGATTAATAATAAATAAATATTAAGGACAACAGAGTTTTCTTTTTCTACTAATTAGCCCACTCAAAAGCTAGTATTTCCCCACCAAATCCCCAGCATGGGATTTTTCTCAAAAAGGAGATCCATGTATCCTTTGGTAGGGGAAAGGGGAGAATAATGTGCTAAATAATTTTATTATTTCCATGACTATGCAGGTGCAAAAACAGCATTAAGAGGAGAACCCTAGATACAGAAGCTTATATCAATAATTAAAATAGAAATCCCTTATAGTAACCTAACAAAAACCAAACAAATATAGGAATCTGAGAACGAAAGAAACCCCTGTGGAGCTCTAGAAATAAATACTTTAAGTTTGGAAAAGATAGTCTAATATTTGTGAATCATTAGAAATCAGAAGAAGTAGGAATCTAATTTAAGTGAACCTTCCATTGTTAGTTTTTATTAATAAAATGATGATGGTAAAATAAGGACCACATTTGTATAAAGCATGTACAATGAATTCTGTTTATATGCCAAGGTTAATTATCTTAGCACATATTCAAATATATACATATAGGATTTTTTTGTGTTTTTTTCTCTAGTTTTTATTGAAGCCTTAGTAAAAATTCAGGAAGTAGAAATGATATGAGGTAGGCAAATATGACTATGTAGGGCTCCGTATCTATTGTGGACAGAATTGCATCCCCCTAAAATTTATCTGTTAAATGTGACTGTATTTTGAGGTTGGTCCCTGAAAGAGGTAATTAAATTAAAATGAGGTGATTGGGGTGGACCCTAATCCAGTGTGGCTGGCATTCTTATAAGAAGAGGCTATTAGGACACACAAAGAGGAAAGACCGACAAAGGACATGTATCAAGAAGGTGGCTATCTGTAAACCAAGGAGAGAGGCCACAGAGAAAACCAGACCTGAAGACACCATGATTTTGGGCTTCTAACCTCCAGAACAGTGAGAAAATAAACTTCTGTTGCTTAAACCAGTCAGTATGTGGTGTTTTTTGCAGTCCTAGCAAACTAATATATCATCATTCATTCATTGGAACTTCTTGTTTGATCAGCCAAAAAAGCCAATTCAAGACTATAGGGAGCTTGGTTTCAGGATTGCTAGATACCTAAACAGAAATCAAAGATGATATAGGACATTAATAAGAAAGTACACCTTTCCAAATCATTAATTTTAATACTTTAAATTCATTTATTTAAAAATAACAATTTCTAAGTTTAAAGTACTTCACATGCCTTGATCACATACTCTGAACACGACTTCAGAGATATTTGAGAGAATTAAATTCTCCATTAAATAGTAGTACCCATACTAACAAAACCAATTATTTCTGATAAAACAATTGAAGTATTTAAAAGCTTAATTTAATGAGCTAGCATTTGAAATTACTCCACGAAGCAGATATTACTTTATTTTCCCTTTAGCTCTATTTAAAAATATGCAGTTGATATTGCAATATGATATTCACATCATCAGCCTTAGTATGTTTTCTCTATGCTTTCTGTATGTCATATTTGTCAATGTGTAATACTTCATTTAACTCTTTCTTACACTATTTAAATTTTCTTAACATAAACCTAGCCCTATAAGAATGAGGCAGAATACAGTCAGTTCAAACCTACTCCCCATTCATTCCAAGATTGACTTTGGCACATTTTCCATCACAGTTCCTATTATCATGGGATCTCAGAACTGCATCAGTCAAATAATTAAGGTTACCTAAATTGTGAAGGTTTTATGCAATTAGATATACAGCAGACATTGCATATATACTATCTTATAAACTTTAAAATGGAAATGGAAATAAAAATTCATTCATTTTTTTTATAATACAGAATATTAAAAAGAATAAAAAATTAAATCCATACTCCCACCACAGAGACAATATTATTTTGGAATTTTTAATTTCAGGTCAAGATTGTTTGATATGCCCATACTGCCTTCATAATTTTATACATTGTTTTCTTTCATTACTTTTATATTTTGGGTGTTTTCCTATATACTGTATTTGCACTAAGTTCCAATAGGTATGTTCAAGTGCTGACATTAAAAATAAAATCTTTGGGCAAATGATTAAAGATGATGGCGTGAGATGAGAGACAGAGGCTTCCTCCTAAAACTGGATACAATTAGAAAATTTAATTGGCACGACTAATCCTGAGAGAACAACAGGAAAGAGGATGGCATCAGACTGCACACACCTGGAGAAAAGAGCAGACCTCACCGAACAGGGTAACGCACCAGAGCTGTGGCTCTGCAGGACCCGAGACCCTCCCCAACCCCAGCTCACCAGCAAGAGGAAGACAAACGGAGCAGGGAGGGAGTGGAAGGCTTGGGACTGCTGAATACCTACCTCCAGAGATCTCTGCTGGGAGCACAAACCTACATTTCATGGTGCTTTCATGAGACTCACATGACTACTGGGTTGGAAAGTTAATACAGGCAGAGTTCCTGGGGACACTGGGATACCGGCTGCTTGTGGAAATCAGGGATCCATATCTGGCTGCTTTGGGACAAAAACTTATACCTGTGTGACCAGCCCACTGGCACAGGCAGTGGAGACAGGCACAGTAGCCAGGAGGCAGGAAAACAGCTCTTTCCTACCCCCAGGCACCAGTACCACTCCCCTGCAACCCCGGACATTGCTTCAGGGGCTCAGCAGCTTCAGAATAGAGCATCTGGACACTAGAGGGCGCCCTATACAAACATGAAACGCCAAAGGAACCTTGTCCAGAGTAAAACTGTTAATACAACTCCCTAGAAAGATTTAAATGATATAGACCTCGTGACTCTTCCTGAAAGGGAGTTCTAAATAAAAATCATCAACATTGTAATGGCGGTATGGAAAGACATCCAAGAACTCAGGAATGAATTCAGGTCAGAGATCCAATCATTAAGGAACATGATGGAGGGTATTAAAAGCAGGTTGGATACGGTGGAGGCGACAATAAATGAAATAGAAACTAGAGAAGAGGAATACAAAGAAGCTGAGGCACAGAGAGAAAAAAGGATCTCTAAAAATGAAAGAATATTGAGATAACTGTGTGACCAATCCAAGTGGAACAATATTCTCATTATAGGGATATGAAAGAAGAAGAGAGAGAGAAAGGGATAGAAAGTGTCCTTGAGGAGGTAGTTGCTAAAAACTTCCCCAATCTGGGGAAGGAGATAGTCTCTCAGGCCATGGAAATTCACAGATCCCCAAACACAAGGGACCCAAGGAAGACAACACCAAGATACATAGTAATTAAAATGGGAAAGATCAAGGATAAGGACAGACTGTTAAAGGCAGCCAGAGGCAGAAATAAGATGACATACAAAGGAAAGCCCATCAGAATAACAACAGACATCTCAGCAGAAACCTTAAAGACCAGAAGGGAGTGGCATGATGTATTTAATGCCATGAAGCAGAAGGGCCTGGAACCAAGATTACTTTATCTGGCAAGATTATCATTTAAATTTGAAGGAGGGATTAAACAATTTCCAGATAAGCAAAAGCTGAGAGAGTTTACCTCCCACAAACCATCTCTGCAGTCTATTTTGGAGGGACTGCTATAGATGGAAGTGTTCCTAGGGTTGGATAGCTGTCAACAGAGGTAGTAAAATCAAGGTAGGGAGGGTGGAGCAGCTGATTGCGAATGCAGCACTCCAGTTTGAAGAAGATAGATGCATCCCTATATTTATCGCTGCACTGTTTACAATAGCCAAGATATGGAAGCAACCTAAATGTCCATCAGTAGATGAATGGATAACGAAGATGTGGTACATATACACAATGGAATATTACACAGCCATAAGAAAAAAACAGATCCTACCATTTGCATCAACATGGATGGAGTTAGAGGGTATTATGCTCAGTGAAATAAGCCAAGCGGAGAAGGACAAGTATCAAATGATATCACTCATCTGTGGAGTATAAGAACAAAGGAAAACTGAAGGTACAAAACAGCAGCAGAATCACAGAACCCAAGAATGGACTAATAGTTACCAAAGGGAAAGGGACTGGGGAGGATGGGTGGGAAGGGAGGGATAAGGGCGGGGAAAAAGAAAGGGGGCATTACGATTAGTATGTATAGTGTGTGTGGGGCACGGGGAGGGCTGTGCAACCCAGAGAAGACAAGTAGTGATTTTACAGCATCTTATTATGCAGATGGACAGTGACTGTGACGGGGTATGTGTGGGGGACTTGGTGGAGGCGGGAACCTAGTAAACATAATGTTCTTTCTGTAATTGTAGATTAATGGTACCAAAAAAAAATATTAAATTGACTATCCCCAAAGTCAATCAAGGGATAGACAAAAAGTACAGAATTTGATACCTAATATATAAAGAATGAAGGAGGAAGAAAAAGGAGAAGAAATAGAAAAGAACCTTTAGATTGTGTTTTTAACAGCATACTAAGTGAGTTAAGTTAGACTCTTAGATAGTAAGGAAAGTAACCTGGAACCTTTGGTAACCATGAATCTAAAGCCTGAAATGGCAATAAGTACATACCTATCGATAATCACCCTCAATGTAAATGGACTGAATGCACCATTCAAAAGACATAGAGTCACTGAATGGATAAAAAAAACAAGACCCATCTATATGCTGCTTACAAGAGACTGACCTCAAACCTAAAGACATGCACAGACTAAAAGTCAAGGGTTAGAAAAAGATATTTCATGCAAACAATATGGAGAAAACAGCAGGTGTTGCAGTACTAGTATCAGACAAAATAGACTTCAAAACAAAGAAAGTAAAAAAGATAAAGAAGGACATTGCATAATAATAAAGGGCTCAGCCCAACAAGGGGATATAATCATTCTAAATATATATGCACCCAATACAGGAGCACCAGCATATGTGAAACAAATACTAACAGAACTAAAGGAGGAAATAAGACTGCAATGCATTCATTTTAGGAGACTTCAACACACCATTCACTCCAAAGGACAGATCCACCAGAAAGAAAATAAGTAAGGACACAGAGGCACTGAACAACACACTAGAACAGATGGACCTAACAGACATCTATAGAACTCTACACCCAAAAGCAACAGGATACACATTCTTCTCAAGTGCACATGGAACATTCTCCAGAATAGACCACATACTAGGCCACAAAAAGAGCCTCAGTAAATTCAAAAAGATTGAAATTCGACCAACCAACTTTACAGACCACAAAGGTATAAAACTAGAAATAAATTGTACAAAGAAAGCAAAAAGGCTCACAAACACATGGAGGCTTGACAACACGCTTCTGAATAGTCAATGCATCAACGACCAAATTAAAATGGAGATCCAGCAATATATGGAAATAAATGACAACAACAACACAAAGCCCCAAATTCTGTGGGACACAGCGAAAGCAGTCTTAAGAGCAAAGTATACAGCAATCCAGGCATACTTAAAGAAGGAAGAACAAACCCAAATGAATAGTCTAATGTCACAATTATCAAAATTGGAAAAAGAAGAACAAATGAGGCCTAAAGTCAGCAGAAGGAGGGACATAATAAAGACCAGAGAAGAAATAAACAAAATTGAGAAGAATAAAACAATAGAAAAAAATCAATGAAACCAAGAGCTGTTTCTTTGAGAAAATAAACAAAATAGATAAACCTCTAGCCAGACTTATTAAGAGAAAAAGAGAATCAACACTCATCAACAGAATCAGAAATGAGAAAGGAAACATCACGATGCACCCAACGGAAATACAAAGAATTATTAGAGAGCACTATGAAAACCTATATGCTAAGAAGCTGGAAAACCTAGAAGAAATGGACAACTTCCTAGAAAAATACAACCTTCCAAAACTGACCAAGGAAGAAACACAAAATCTAAACAAACCAATTACCAGCAAAGAAATTGAAGCGGTAATCAAAAAACTACCAAAGAACAAAACCCCCGGGCCAGATGGATTTACCTCGGAATTTTATCAGACATACAGGGAAGACATAATACCCATTCTCCTTAAAGTTTTCCAAAAAATAGAAGAGGAGGGAATACTCCCAAACTCATTCTATGAAGCCAACATCACCCTAATACCAAAACCAGGCAAAGACCCCAACAAAAAATAAAACTACAGACCAATATCCCTGATGAACGTAGATGCAAAAATACTAAATAAAATATTAGCAAACTGAATTCAAAAATATATCAAAAGGATCATACACCACGACCATGTGGGATTCATCCCAGGGATGCTAAAAACTCTCAACAAAATGGGTATAGAGGGCAAGTACGTCAACATAATAAAGGCCATATATGATAAAACCACAGCCAACATTATACTGAACAGCGAGAAGCTGAAAGCTTTTCTTCTGAGATCGGGAACAAGACTGGGATGCCCACTCTCCCCACTGTTATTTAACATAGTACTGGAGGTCCTAGCCACGGCACTTAGACAAAACAAAGAAATACAAGGAATCCAGATTGGTAAAGAATAAGTTTAACTGTCCCTATTTGCAGATGACATGATATTGTACATAAAAAACCCTAAAGACTCCACTCCAAAACTACTAGAAATGATATCGGAATACAGCAAAGTTTCAGGATACAAAATTAACACACAGAAATCTGTGGCTTTCCTATACGCTAACAATGAACTAATAGAAAGAGAAATCAGGAAAACAATTCCATTCACAATAGCATCAAAAATAATAAAATACCTAGGAATAAACCTAACCAAAGAAGTGAAAGACCTATATCCTGAAAACTATAAGACACTCTTAAGAGAAATTAAAGAGGACACTAACAAATGGAAACTCATCCCATGCTCTTGGCTAGGAAGAATTAATATTGTCAAAATGGCCATCCTGCCCAAAGCAATATACAGATTTGATGCAATCCCTATCAAATTATCAACAACATTCTTCAACGAACTACAACAAATAGTTCAAAAATTCATATGGAAACACCAAAGACCCTGAATAGCCAAAGCAATCCTGAGAAAGAAGAATAAAGTGGTGGGGATCTCACTCCCCAACTTCAAGCTCTACTACAAAGCCATAGTAATCAAGATAATTTGGTACTGGCACAAGAACAGAGCCACAGACCAATGGATCAGATTAGAGACTCCAGACATTAACCGAAACATATATGGTCAATTAATATTTGATAAAGGAGCCATGGACATACAATGGGGAAATGACAGTCTCTTCAACAGCTGGTTTTGGCAAAACTGGGCAGTTACATATAACAGAATGAAACTGGATCATTGTCTAACCCCATACACAAAAGTAAATTTGAAATGGATCAAAGACCTGAATGTAAGTCATGAAACCATAAAACTCTTGGAGGAAAACATAGGCAAAAGTCTCCTGGTCATAAAAATGAGTGACTTCTTCATGAACATATCTCCCTGGGCAAGGGAAACAAAAGCAAAAATAAGCATGTGGAACAATATCAAGTTGAAAAGCTTCTGTTCCACAAAGGACACCACCAAGAGAACAAATGGTACCCTACAGTATGGGAGAATATATTCGTAAATGACAGATCTGATAAAGGCTTGACATCCAAAATATATAAAGAGCTCACGCACTTCAACAAACAAAAATCAAATAATCCAATTAAAAAATGGGCAGAGGAGCTCAACAGACAGTTCTCCAGAGAAGAAATTCAGATGGCCAACAGACACATGAAAAGATGATCCACATCACTAGTTATCAGAGAAATGCAAATTAAAACCACAATGATTTATCACCTCACACCAGTAAGGATCGCCACCATCCAAAAGACAAACAACAACAAATGTTGGCGAGGTTGTGGAGAAAGGGAAACCTCCTACACTACTGGTGGGAATGTAAATTAGTTCAACCATTGTGGAAAGCAATATGAAGGTTCCTCAAAATGCTCAAAATAGACTTACCATTTGACCCAGGAATTCCACTTCTAGGAATTTACCCTAAGGATGCAGCACTCCAGTTTGAAAAAGACAGATGCACCCCTATGTTTATCGCTGCACTATTTACAATAGCCAAGAAATAGAAGCAACCTAAGTGTCCATCAGTAGATTAATGGATAAAGAAGATGTGGTACATATACACAATGGAATATTATTCAGCCACAAGAAGAAAACAAATCCTACAATTTGCAACAACATGAATGGAGCTAGAGGGTATTATGCTCAGTGAAATAAGCCAAGCAGAGAAAGCCAAATACCAAATGATTTCACTCATCTGTGGAGTATAAGAACAAAGGAAAAACTGAAGGAACAAAACAGCAGCAGAATCACAGAACCCAAGAATGGACTAACAGTTACTAAAGGGAAAGAGACTGGGGAGAATGGGAGAGTAGGGAGGGATAAGGGTGGGGAAGAAGAAGGGGGGTATTATGATTAGCATGTACAATTTTGGGAGTGGGGGAAAGGGGAGGGCTTTTCCACACAGAGAAGAAAAATAGTGATTCTATAACATCTTACTATGCTGATGGACAGTGACTGTAATGGGGTTTGTGGGGGGACTTGGGGTAGGGGAGAGCCTGGTAAACATAATGTTCTTCATGTAATTGTAGATTAATGATAACAAAGTTAAAAACAATTTTTTTTAAAGTGAAGTGCAAAAATATAAACCATTAAAAAACAGATGAAAATGAAAAGTAATTTTACTGAGAAAAAAATAAATAAAAAATAAATAAATAAATAAAAATAAAATCTTTGGCAAGGGTTATAAAAAATGCAGTTCAGAATGTTGGAAGTGGTAAACACAAAAGGTAAAAACTATTTATAAACACATTTATTTTTATTCAACAAGCTTTTTGACCATCCAGTCATTTAAGAAAATAAGTTAATTCATTAGTTGAGCAGCTATGCAGCTCACACAGAAGGAGTGAGTGCAAGGCACTTACTTTCTTCTTATAGGAAATGACTGGGTGAATCTCTTTCTACCCACTTGGAGAGCGATTTCCTTCCAGACGGTGCCTAATGGCCTCTGTTCACTGACACTCTCAGCCTCCTCTGCTCAAGGAGTTGTATATTCTCTGATATTGTCTCTCCAGTCTGTGAAAATTCTCAGCACTTTGTGGGGAGGTGTTGAGACCAATGGTGTGTCCATCTGACAGTAGTGGTCTAGGTGGAATTTTATGCTATTTATGATCTTTGATGCCATAAACACACCTTACATTGTAATTGTTCAAAGTTACTTAATTCTTAGCATTTACCACTATAGTATATGAAGGTATGTTAAAAAAAGATGTTGTTTGTTTAGAAATTATGTTTTATTCATTTACAATATTAGGTATACCTTAAGTACATAGCAGGTCCTTATTTTTGACTGAGTCAAACTAAAAAGTGGGGATGAGTTTTATTTACTTTAGTTTGCTTATTTTCTGCACTATGCATCACAGTAAACAGTTTAGGGTGAGACATCTTTCACATATATTAACTTACCCACACCGCATCCATGTTATTAAATAACACCATTTTTTATCATTTTTGAAGCATATTTGTTTATATTTATATATATACATGTGCAAGTATGTGTGCATACATTAGTCAGGTTTGTCTAGGGAAACAAATCACTCTAGACATTTAACAAAAGGTATTTAATACAGGGAATTATGTGTTTGCAGAGGCACTGACAACACTGGAGGTGAAGAACACTGAGAATCGCTGTTGGCTTTGATGAAATCAGGGAGCACTAGAATCTCAGTAGGTAAGTATCAAAAAAATTCAGCTGCATGTGCACCAGAGCAGAGGCATAAGATCCCAAATACAAACCACTATAAACCTCACATATGAGGTCTTCTCTTGGCTCCATCTGCTACTACTTTGGAAGAATTTCTCCCAAGTCTCACCCTAGCGTCTCTCAATTAGTTTAACCTAAACCAAAATTCTGCTGACTAATGAGTCTTGGGAATGTGGATTTCCAGAAGAGCTTAAATGTCTAGGGATGGTATGGAGTATAAACAGATGATATCTGTCATATATGAAATATTTTATGATTTATCAGACTAATTCACTATACTAGAATAGATTTAATTTCCCACTGCATCCAAAGATGAGGGTAATTTGGGGTGCTTGTGACTTTCTTGAAATGAGATACTGAAGAATTTTTCTTCAGTGCTTGTACAGATTAGGGTGTCTCTAAATTTTACGTCTGATGGAACAAGAAGAAAAGGCCAAAGAAAGTTGAGCAGATAGCTCTCTTTTTCCCTGGCCTATATAAATATTAGAGTCAGACATGATCTTAGATTTACTAGTGAATAAATTTATCCATATGAATGTTTCTAAAGAAATGAAACATACAGAAAATATCAATGACTTTTTAAAATCTCTAACTGTAGTTGATTTAAGAAGCCACTTTGATTCTAATAAATATTTGATTGTATTTTTTAACAGTTACAATAGGATTAAATTTTTTCCTATATGAATATATTCCTGTGCATATGAAAGGAAACATTAGAAATGGATTTCCAGGCATTCCATTCTCTTTTTGACCTGTACACTGTCCATTTCAAAGATACTATGCAACTCAATATTTGAATAAATAATACAGATGTCTACAATAGGATGAGATTTTTAAAAAGCAGCAAAACTGATTAAGTGAATTGGCATTTATGACAGAATATGGAAAACAGGATGTAACAGACTTACAGTGATAAATGAGAAACCATAAAATTAATAATGACTCTAAAACCTCCTAGCTCTTCAAATTCATTTTACAAAATCTATCATTAATGTGTTTTAACTTGGAAAATAAAGATAGTGATTAAAACTGTTATGCAGATACTTCTCATATCTCAAAATATCCTAATCTTCTCCTATGGTGGATATGTTTTTTAGATCTTAACTAAAATATCCTCATGAGGTCCAAAAGGAAAAACAATCTCTAAAATGAGTTTTTCTGCTCTGACTTTAAGAAACTATTAAAAGCAAAATATGTTAAGCTATTCATTTATTTGTTCTTTTTTTATTTGATAATATGTACTAAGTAATTGTTATTTGTTCAACAGTACTAAGAATTTAAATAAGAGAGGAGATGGGTTCCTAATTATTTTCTAAAACCTTTATCAAATAGAAGCTAAAAAAAGAAGTCAATTAAAAATTAAACAGTATTTCTGTCTTAAAATTTCAAAGGTTTGAATTTATACTGGGAGTACACTATCCATTTGGCAGGGGCCAAGGGACTGCTCTGATTCCTCTCCCAAAACCCTCTGATTGAAAAAGTAATTATAATTGTCTCTTTTGTATAAAATCATCTTCAGAAGCATCATAGAAAGAAGAAATCAAATTATCCTTACTGTTGCTCTGGGGTGGGGGTCTGTTTCTGACATTAAGTTAAGAAGTAAAAAAGAAAAGCAGAGTTCCAAGGCCAGGTCTGATTCCCGTGCCCTGCCCTATACCAGGGTGCAGGCCAGCCCGCATGAACTACCAGCAATGCAAATGTCAGTAGAATGGATGACTTGAAAGGAAAGGAGGAATCTGTGTCAAAGGTAGTGCCATGAAGCTAGCACAACAGATGTCTACTGTGCAGACATTCAGCAAGTAATTATAAGAAGGATGCATATTATTAAATTGAGTTTAAGGATTCATTACCAAGGGAATTTAACTTAAGGCTTGTTGAAATCTTTCTGATGTTCAGAATAACTAGGAATTTGCCTGAAATATAATAGAGATATGGGAATAGGTGAAATGAGATATTTAAAATAAAGAGATACTTTAGACAGAAAGAATAGCAAATGAAAGGAATGCATTTGAAATCTTATGGAATATTTAGTAAACTGGAAGAAGTTCAGAATGGCTGCAATCTAGGGAACATGGGAGAGAGACAGGTGAGTAAAATGGGGGTGGGCAGAAGAACAGAGAGGAAAAGAGGAACAGACTGTAGGCCATGGTAGGGATTTTAAACTTGATCTTAAAAGCAGTGAGAAACGATTTAAAGATGGGATTAACATGATCTGATCCATCTTTAAAAACAACAAGTTTGTTATAGTTAAAATGGAATAGAGTGGGACAGGCTGACCCACTATTTTACACAGTAGGTGATGATAATGGGGTAGGATGAAAAAACAGGGATAGACATGAGCAAGCTCAAGATCTATTTTGTGGACAGAATGATAGAACTTGAGGGGGAACAAGTGAAAAGAACTAATTCACGCATCTCACACACATGTATAAAACAACAGCAACATTACTGGTTTTGGTGATACAAGAGTGAAGAAAACAGAGAGAAATCCCTGCCAACATGGATTATACATTCTGATGGCAACATAATTCCCAGTATTTAAGCTACTAGTCTTTGTATTCAGCCTAACATAGTTGAGAATGTACATTGCCAGACAAAGGCCGAATCCAAATTCATTACAGACATGATTGATTGCCACCTCAAGTCCCTAGACTCCCAAATAAATCGGAAGAAGGTAATGAAGTGATGCAGCCCCTGAAGGAAGAACTTACAAACAGCTATTTACGCATGGACAGTAGATTAAAGGACATCTGTTGAGGACAGATTCTTGGTCAGCCAGACCAACCTGGCTGCCTCAGAACTCACTCCTCTTCCAGGACAGGGATCTTTGGTACTCTTGCCCAGAAAGACCGCTGTGATTCTTTCTTCCTGTATCATATTCTAAATGGCAATTATTATTGCCATTCGCTGGAACCCTTGCGTTTTGAATGTGTGAGAGTTTATAAAATTTATCATTTCTCTACAGATTACTGGACTGTGATGAGCTCCATCTGGACCTGAATGAAAGGAATGCTAATCATCCTGGGCAGGCTTTGTGCTGTCTTCCTCTGGGGACAGGATGAGTGAGTTTTCAGTTGTACAGAGAATAGCTGCATTAGGATAAAAGAGAACATCTTTTAAAATGGAATGTACATGGGAATAAAGGTTCTAGGCACCCATGGAAGTGGTAGAATATAACTGATATATTGTGCTTTTTTCAATACAGTATTTCTACTCCTGATAACAGAGGACTTTCTCTTCCTTTTAGAAACTATCCTTCACCTAGTTCTGTCCACATGATCTGTGTAGGATTGATGCCAACACCAGGTTCCAGGCATTGAGCAAATGGTCTGAACCTGGGAAGTAAATCACTTTTTTTCTAGGCCATATTGACTAGTTCATGCATGGTCATAAAAAAAGGAAAATGTAGATAAAAGAGGGAGATAAAAGGTTCCCGACCATAGAACCCTAGAAATAATAATGTTAAATTATCTCTAATACTAGCTTTTCAGTGAGCATAAAGGCTATGCCTGTCTTGATTACTATATTATCTACATACAATGGAAAGGTACCTGGAATATAACAGGAAGATAACTATTTGTTTAATTGAATCAAATCAAATTCAATTGATATTTTAAATTGTTCCTGGACTGTGAAAGTATAATTCTCAGATGAAAGGGGAGAAGAGTAAATTATATCATACACTGAAATGTGTGCCAAGTAGCCCTGAATTATTGATCTTCCTTCTATTGGGCACGTCACCTTAAATCTTACTTTTGTTATCTCTTTTATGTCCTTAGCTCAAATTTTGAGCCAGAGTACACGAGGGAAAGGCTATACCTGCCAAGTCTAGTTCTTCCTTCTTAATATTCAGAGACTTCATTTCCATCATATTATAATATTTTCATAGAATATTCCTTAATCCTACTTTTAGTCTATTAATGAGATATGTTGCATTGTCTTTCTTTTATTTATAGACAAAAGGATTTTTTGACCAGATATCTGAGGAAGGGAACATAGGAAAATTAGCAGTTATAGATAGGAACATAATGAGTTGACTTTTGGATGTATTGAGATGACACATTTTGTGATATTTGGAAGAAGTTATACAGTATTTACTCTCTGCAGATTAGAAGGAAGTTTTGAGTTGGAAAAAGGCATTTCAGGGTAATCATCTTATAGATGCTAAATAATTGTAGGTAGACAAGTAGATAAACCATTTAAGGAGAGTATCTAGACTAAGACAGGAAGAATGGAACCAGCAACAAATTGATAGCTGATTGGTACCAAGATCAATGCACAAAGAGATAAATATAACAGAAGACAAGAGATAAAATATTTATGAAGTAACACTAATTTAAACTGAAGACCAGTTAAATAAAATTCATTTATTTGTTTATTCAACAAACATTTATTAAAATAGTACGAGGTACCAGGTATTCTAATTACTGAAAAATCAGGGCTGAATGAAATGGAGAAAGATCTCTGTTTCTCTAGATTGTAAATTTGTCCACTTGCCTACCTTCCCAACACTACTATCACAAGGGAAAATGGGCAAGGTGCTGATGAATGGATCAATATTTTCCCCATTCACTGAAGAATAGTTTTAGAATTCATCATAGTTTAAGACCAATCAGGAAAAGCATAACATCACCACATTGACTGGAGACAAGAGAAGAGATTAACTGAACGGTCCATTTGTTTGAAGTATCTTCAAGGACCTGAGAAGAAATTGCTGCAACCAGTCCTGGAGGTTTGCCTGACACAGAGCAGGAAACTTTCGAAGAGATGATACAACTGCTTAGTTGCCCACAGCAGTGCACTCAGGAAGTAAACAATATTTATCACCACCTTCACTGACCTTAAATGTTGTAGATGGAGGTGGCATCATGTTCAGAGCACCCACAGGTGACAGCTGATGACATGTGAGCTCACACCAAACTGAAACTTGAGAGTTGACAGTGGACCATGGTTGACCCAGAGTCTGGAACTCAACCTTTGTCCTATATATGTGAGAGTCTCCCCAAACTAGCAATCACCATTATTCTGGCCATCCAATCTCATACTACAGTGGGAAAGAAATACCATGCTGGCGAGCAGGATCAGTGCATTCACCAGGCTGTCTTCCTGGAAGCAGGGTCCTGAGACAACAATATGGGGCAGTCAGAAAGCATCACAGAACACCTCAAGACATCTTATCAAGTCCACACATGGAGCAGACACTTGGAAAACTCCCCAAAAGGAAAACCAGGGACCGTGTCTCTTGAGATTCTCAGTTGGAGTTCAGCACACATCGTCATACCAGTGCCAACAGGATTTAAAAGTTCAGGGGCGATATTTCTGGCAACCAAGCATTCCAGGCCTGTGGCACTCTGCCTGGGGAGCACTACTGGCTCAGGCTACTGCCCACCATGAAGGGAAACAGAAAAACTGAGAAAAGCACTCCAAAGCAAGAAGGACCCTGAGGTGGCAGCCTGGGGAGAACCATGCTGTCCAGGTCTCGGGGTCGTACTGCGATGTCCTTCCTGAATAACTGACCCGAATAATCAGGATCAGATTCTAAGACAGACATATTCATCTAAAATTAACAAAGCAAATATTCAAATAACCAACAAAAACGACTGCCTATACTGACCAAAATTGTCACATACCCCAGTTCTAGTATAAGAGCTGGGAAAATGGGGATATTTATTTAATTTTCTAAGCCTGTTTCCTCATCAGGAAATTAGAGCAATTCTTTCCTTATAGGACCATTGTGAGCATTTAAAGAGATGAAATGTCCCTTGTACTGTTCCTGGCACAAAACAGTCAATGAAGAGCAACTGTTATTAATTAATTATTCCTCACTGAAATTTATGAAATAAATGTTGTCTATCCTTTAATTCTTTCCCTCATTCTGACAAAAAATACAAAATATGTCCAATGAGAACATTTCAGATTTATATACAGTAATGAATTTCTATATAGGAAACTGAATATCTAAATATTAAGAAGATCATATTCTAAGTAATATAGGACTATGAAAATATGACTGTCAACACCTAGTCAATTAAATCAATTCATCAAAGCCCTGGATGCTTGAATAAATTCTCAATTATTTACTGAAATACTGTTGTACGTTAAAATAAATAAGTTATCATGCTTATTTAGTACTAAATTTTTTAAAAATGTAGTCACATGTATCCTGGTGAATTAATGCCTAATCACGTGACATGAAAAAGACAGTTGCTGACTAGATTTGTATTTGGTAACTATCTGAATTAACTCAGGCTGTTTTAACAAATTGCCATGGACTGACTGACTTAAACAACATACTTCGTATTTCAGAGTTCTGGAGGATGGGAAGTCTAAGATCAAAGTACTGGCAGATTCAGTGTCTGGAGAGGGCCTGCTTACTGGTATGTAAATGGCTGTCTTCTCACTGCGTCTTCATGTGGCTGAAAGAGAGTGAAGTAGGCTTTCTTATGACTTTTATAAGAGCACAGATATTCATACGGGCATAGCCCTCATGACCTCATCTAATCCTAATTACCTCCTAAAACCCCACCTCCTAACAGCATCACATTAAAGGGTAAGCTCTCAACATAGAGACTTGGGGGACACATAAACATTCATAACAGCAACAAGTTCATGCATACTGAAAATGCATGTAAAGGGCAAAAATATACTGTTCTGAAAGACTGTGTAATGTTATTTATTTATTTTAACAAATGCTAACAAATGGTAAAACAACTACTGGAACAGTGACAACGATTACTTCAAGGGTTTCTCTGAGACCATTTATAATAATAAGTGAGTGTTTATGTTTCATTATTTGTTAAATACAGCTTAAATGCAATAAATATGCTCCATCTGAATCACTAATAACTAAGATACAAGATATATACAAAAAAATAACAAGGAAAATATCTTCATATGAATAACAAGTACAAATAGCCTAATAAAATTGAGGACCAGGGGGAATACAGAGGCAAAAGTGCTAAATTAACCTATATTTAGTTATTGTAAGGAAAGCGCAAAAACCAGTTATATAATTGGGTGATGCCAAATAGACAAAAAAAAATGAATTTGTTTTTTGTAAGTTTCAAACTAAAAATGGTTTAGGCTTTGTGTATACCATTTAAGCATCATCATCAACTAATAATACCATAATAATAAATAAACTCTCTCAGAATATAAAACTATTCCCATAACAATATGACCTCCTGATTTTCCTCTCACCTATCGGGAAGTATATTCATTTCACAAATATCAATTGTGTGTCTACTCTGTGCAGACCTTGTCTAAACACTGGGGAGCCCTCTTATCATTTGGTGAAGAAATAAACAATAAATTAATAATCATATGTAAAATAATAACTCTTTCTTTTCAGGCATATATACGGGACAGTCTTTATTTTTATATTAGTATTTTCATTTCTTATGCCTCACAGTCATTCTGTCTTCCATTCAGATGGTCTCAGTTATTCCTCAAATATCAAATATGTATAAACCTTTGATTCTCAAAGGCATGTATTTGTGCCTGACCTCCTTTATGAGCCAGAGCCCTGAATTTCTGACTACTCTATCTGATATGACTAAAATAGAAAGTCATCTAAGCTGATTCCTGGACTGCTGCACTCCAGAACACACTCAAAAGAAAGCCTTTTCTATGTGTCATTCATTTTTCACATCCTGTTGCTAACAAAATCTGATTTTGTAACTTCAGAATTGTTTATCCATGCATTCATTTATTTATGGAAACTTTACTACTTATTACATGTTAGACACTAGGTATATAGAGAGAGAAAATATGTATCTGTGTGCGTGTGTGTGTGTGTATATATATATATAAAATGATGAAAAGTCATATGTCAGCATAAAGGAGAAGTAACCCAGACTCAGTTGAGTGGTCTAGGAAGAATTAAAAAAGAAAAGCTGACTGTAACTGCGATGTAAAGGGCAAATAGGGCTATTTAGTTGTTAGAACAAGCTAGAAAGGGGATTCTAGACAAAGGATATGCTGGTGCACATGGCACATTCTATATGTTCAAATGGTTTATTATGATTCAAGTCAATAGATTAGGTATCAGGTAATGGCAAAAGATAAGAGTGGATAGTCAGTCAGGATATAGACTGTGCTTGAATATTGTCCTGCAAGGCATGAAAATTACTTCAATGGCTTAAATAAGGGATCTGTATCAAATATGTGCATATTGGAAAATCACCCTGACAGTACTGTGGAGAAAGAATGTCATGAATACAAGCTTGGATGCAAGCTATTAGTGAAAAACTAAGTCTCACTGAGATTAGAAGACTCTCCTGATGGTACTAATCTATGGTGCAATTCTAGGATTCTCTGACTTCAAATCCTACACACCCATCAACCCTGCTTTGTGGGCCAAGATGCTTACCAAGGCATATATCATACCTTAGTCATGTATTACATGTCTTTTAGTCTCATCTGCCATTACTTTAGACTTCATGTTTACTCCAGTAAGACTGAATGGTTAGCTCACCCAACCAGGATACTTCATGCTTCTGGAATTTTGTTCATATTTCATCTCATCTCTATCTGCAAGTGTTGCAGTCATTCTGCAAAAATCAATATGGACGCCTACCAAAAGTTAGATTTGGATTTCAAGACTGATGACACCACACACAAAAAATAACGAAGCTTTCTGGAGAGAAAAGAGGAGTCCTCCTGAGCTGATTCAAAAATGGCATGGGACAGCAGGGAGAGGAGACAGGTCTGGTGATTAAGGGATGGGTTCTTGCATACTGATAGGGGCTTGCATGATTTGAAACTCCCACTAGTAGCAAAGGAAAGAAATATGTGTGCTTTCTTATCTTCTTGCCCATATATGGAGCAGAGGAAAATAAAGGGTACAAGTCTTAGAGCTGTCAGCAGTCAAATATCAAAAGGTTGAGTCAGTTTTTTAATTACACTTCACTCATGATGTTGCTTCCATAAACACACATGATAATCACACAAACAGGCAGGACTTCTATACTAAGGTTTACCCACTTACTCTGCTTTTATTTCTATCTCCATAACTTTCACCACTACTTGACCAACTTGATTTCATTAATTGCTAATTGTCTGCCTTTCATGCTAGAATATAAGTTCCGTGATATTAGATTCTTGGGCTGTTTTATCCACTGCTATAACTCTAGCATGTAGAACTGTAACTTACTTACACTAGGTGCTCAATAAAGATATTTTGAGTCAGTTCATCAAGAGCTGAAGGAAAGATGCATTGCAATAGCAGCTACTTGGAAATAAATCTTAACAGGGGCAGGATTTTAAAGGAAGAATGTGATTTAACAGACTTTTAAGAAAGCATATATAGAGCAGAGAGATGATATAACATAAATAGTAGTTTGGCTTAATTTTGGACTTTGGCAATTTTTTCACACCACTTTGCCTCCAATTTTTCCACATTAACCTGTAATTTGGTGTTTACTTTGGGTTGTTTCACCTGACTACTGAAGAGTTCCAGTAAGAATAGCTTTGACAGTGATTGAGTAAACACTCTTCGGTGATCTCATTTCCTCTGTGGCATTAGGTATGGTTCATTGATGGTATTAATGGAGAAATTTAAAATAATTGAAATGATATATGAACTCAATATCCCCAACAAACTGTACTTAGGTTGTCAGAACAACATGCCAAATGTATTTATTAAAGTATGAATAAGAAGACTAAAACTCAAGAAATAACTTGAATCTCCATTATTATTAATGGAGTTATGACAAGTATGCATATAAACCAAGTAGGCAGCACACCGAGAGCAAGCAAGATACTTATTATAGTGATCCATAGCATCTATCTTAGCTGTTGTAATAGCTTCCTGTACGACTTCACTGCTTCTAATTTTCCCCACTCCATTCTCTTGTACACATGATTGCAAGATTAATCTTGGAGCCAAGCTGAGATCTGGTTACTCCTTTCATCCATTTATTCAGCAAACATATATTTACCACCTATAATATGCAAGGCAATGTGCTAGATACTGTGATATAGGATGTATATACTTGTTCTCAGATACAGTATTTATTCTCATGAATTCCAAAACCTTCAATGGTTCCCTGTTACATGGAATGTACTTTACAATGAATATATGTTAATATACATTGGTGAAGAAAACATCCAATTTCCAAGCAATATGAAAAATTTTGTATTAACTAAATTTTAAATGTACATCATGCCTTTGGGACTTCAAAGATTAATGTAGCATTTAATATATTCCAAAATATTTGTTCAAAACCATGTTTGTATATTTGTAAGTGTGTCTGTGGAGCAGCTTTTGTGGGGATGGAACAGGTAACATTCTGTAGAAATGCTTCTTCATTTTGTATCCCACACGATTTAATAAATGTTCTATAAATGGTTTTATACAAGGAAATATCAATAGTGCTGAAGGTTGCAATAATTTATTGACTAGTGAAAAGTAGTGAGAAATTAGATCTTAGATTGCTTAAAGATGATACTGTGAAGATTTTGACAAACCAATTTAAAATGTCGTATGGGAAATAATAAAGAAGTTTCTATTTATCATTCTAGGATTCATATCATTGACAGATTTACTCTTAAAGCCCAGTGCTTGATACCTACAACATGAACAACAAAAATTCATTTCGACATTTTGAAAATTCTAACCTTAGTGTATCATAAAAGGAGCTATTTCATTTAGTCAGTCATATACAGGTAATATTCAACAATAATGGATGAATAACAATATATTAAAAGGTGCCTGCATTCTCTTCGATAGCACACGAAATATCATTTCAAAGAGCAGACCCATTTCTGAAAAAGTCAAAAAAAAGGATAAAGAATAAAGAATAATGATACAGGGAATTATTTAAAACTTCACTTTCAAAGTGCAATCATTAGAGAAGGGCAATTCTCTATATGTTGAAATCATGTTTCATTAACAACCTGGAGCAGCAAGGATGGAGAATCACAGTCTTAAATACATCAACATAATTTGCATTATCTCCCCCAGTGACAAAGTGTTTTGTTTAGCTGTTATTAGTGTGCAGCTTAAAAGCAAATTACAATGGAAATTTTGTTGTTGAGGTGGACTGAGATCTCCTGCAGCTATTTGCTACTGTTAAAAAAAAATTGGTCACACACTTGCAAACTGCCTTTACTCAAAAGAAGCATCGATTAGTACAAGACAAATGACAGAAAATAATATGTTTTGACATTACACCAAATTAAGTAAAAGCAAACTTTTGATGAGTCAAAAAATTACATAACATTTAAATATGTCTTTAACAATACTGCTTATTAGAAAAACACTATATTAGATTCTACAGATTATTTTGAGAAACCTGGAAAACTTCAGTAAAGCAAAATTTGGATCTCCCTTAGTGTAAGAAAAGGTATTTTCACTCCTTTGAGAAATGTACATACTAGACTTTGCTATTTAGTGTAATGGCCATGTTTATTATTTCAACCAACATAGTCATAAAGAGATGAAGTCAAAGACAAACTTTGTTCCAAGTTTGTTAAAAGAGACATGACAGTTCTTGGGGAAAGGATTACTTTTACATACTCAATTTCTATCCATACGCCAAAATCATCAAAAAGAAGAAGAATATTTATTGGTGTAATTGTGGGTTTGAAATTAAAACAATGACAATGATGATCAAAATAATAATGATGACGACAGTGGCAAAAACACATGACTGAGTGGCAAAATCCAGCATTTGTTTGAAATGGAAAATTGCCCTGCAGGTGTCACTATTGACAAAAATCATATATTTAAACTTCTTAATAAGCATCATAATGCATTTATAATAGGAAACATAAAAATGAGCACATATACAGTTTGTGGAGTTAACAGTCTTGGCTCCAGTGAGCCCGGAAGTCTGGCCCCAATAGTCCCATAAAATGATCATGGCACAATGTAATCGCAGCTGATATACATAGACAATAGATAGAAGTGTGCATTAATGCATGCATTGAAATCAAGAAAGACTATGCATAACACCCTCTAGATCCTTCCATGTTGTTGCAAATGGCAGGATTTCTTTTCTTTTTATGAGAAAGAAAAATACCATATGATTTTGCTTATTTGTTGAATATAAATACAAAGTAAAACAGAATGAACAAAACAGTAGGACTTACAGACCCTGGGAAGGCACTGGTGGTTACCATAGGGGAGGGGTTGGGGTGAGTGGGCAGGGAAGGTGAGGGAGTTAAGGGGGCACAAAAATTCTCAGTCACAGTGTAGGTTGGTCATGGGGATAGTAATGCAGTATGGAGAAAACAGCCAATGATTCTATAACATCTTCATATGTTAACAGTAACTGTACTAGTTGGGGTGATGATTTAATAATATGAGTAACTTGAATCACTGTGTTGTATACTTGAAACTAATATAAGATTGTATATCAATTTTTAACAAAAGAGAGAACGAAAGACTCTTCATAGATCTTCACAAGTGCTTTCTATTTGTCGGGGACCTTGAAAATCATTTTTAAGCCTTCCAAATTTCAATGTCTTCATTGAATTATGATGATACATAAACAATATGTTTAGCTCTTGAAAAATGACAGATACTAATATACTGAAAACACCTGCCGAATTACTAATAGAATCACTTTTCCTTTCTTCTGTCCTTTGTCTTATATTTGTTCTTAGGACCTTTCCTCTCTTGTTTTCTTAATACACGTGTATTCAAAAAATATGATTAATATAGATATTTCTCTGGTATCACCCATATTATTTTTTGAGAGTTTAGAAAGAACAGATTCCCTTCATATTATTTAGCATTTTTCTCATCACTATTATGTAGTCTGTTACATCAATATCTTAAAAAATTTGGAGAAAAATAACCTTTGAAACAGTTTTTGCAAAAAATTTGGAAAACTGCTGAACTTACATTGATTGCTGCATAATGAAAATATATGCAATGTTTTCATAAGATAGTCTTGAAAATTGCCTCAGACTACTGTTGAAGTCCTATCACCAAGTACAGTGAGAGGACACATGCAAATACTGATGCTGTGAGAAAATTCAGATTTCATGAGAAAAACAAAGGTGAAATGAAATTAACAGGGTAAAGATAGTATCTTCTGTCACTATTCATGACATCATAAAATCATATTGAAAACCTAATACATAAAGCTCAATCAACAAATATTTATTGAGCACTCACCTTGTGCCAGTCACTGATCTAGCTCCTGGGAATCTGAATCCATTATTTTGATTTGACATATTAATTCAATTTCTATAACTCTGATAGATACCATAAAAATGAAAAATAATTTTAATACATATTTCCTGGACCTGCTACTCAAGGAGATCATTGTTTTTGAGAAGCTATTAGTATATATTAAGAAAAAGGCTGAAAGAGGAAATAAGTTTGAAAACTTGATTCATCATTACAGAATTCCTCAGAGCTTTTAATATTCATACTTGCATCGTTTATTTCCAAGGAAAGAAAGTAAGTAGTATTTTCAAATCCTATTTGCCCATAGAACCCTTTTCAGAGTAACAATTAACATCTTTAAAAACTAGTGTTCTAGAGAAAAAATAAAGTGAGAGAAAAAGAGGCATTAGGCCAAGGGAAAGGTCCAGAGGTTAAAGAAATAAAAACTCAAATGTTAGGCAATTTTTTTAAGGAAATGTGTATTGTGAGTGGTGGTAATTTCCTTTTCTTTCTCATTCTCTCCCTCCTTTACTTCTTTATTTTCTATTTCCAAGATCTGGTGCCTTTGTTTTTGTTTTTAAGTTAAACACAGACAAATTTTTAATTTTTAATTGGCTTGTTGATCTTTTTACATGTTAATGAGGATGTGGGAGAAGTATCTCCTTTATAACCAAATTTCAAATTTGCAGTCAGTTTAGACAGAAGTAGAAAATATCTCAGGAGAGAAGTAACCTTTTTAGTCACCTCTTATTTTCCTGAGCTATAGTTTCACTATGATTTGGGACATGCAATACTTTATTAAGTGTATCAACACTGTGATGTTTCCATAACATTTTTTTTTGTGTGTGTTTTATATAAACAGGTATTTCACTTGTTTTCAGTGGAAACATTGTTTTGAATAAACTTGCTTGCCTTAAGTACACCTCAAAATCCATTATGCATGTTGAAATTTTTAAAAATTATAATAATACAGGCAGAAACTTAGCTATACTTAAGTATAATAGTGAATAATATAGTTAATAAACAGTGAATAGTGAATAATAGTGACAAAAAATTAAATCAATCCAAGTGTTCAGAAATAGTACTGTAATAGGAGCGAGAGATCAGGCCCAGCTTCAAAGGCAACAAAGGCAAGTGAGGAGGTACAGCTGAGGTACGGCGAAGGAGCCGCTGTGGCTGGAAAGTCACTGAGAGGAGGCATCAGGGTGGCGGATTCTGGCCACATCAACCTAACAGGATTCTTGCTGAAGACCAGCCAGGATGATCAGATATCAAGGGTGGGGGTTTTCTGTGAACTGATTTAGCAGGTTTCTTGCTAAAATTGGTTTATAAGCCTGTTACTAGTATATTATGGATTTATTAAACTTTTGATTTGGAAGAATTCTAATTACCTGGAATACACATTATCTCCTAATGAAATATTTAGGAATAGCTATCATACGCCAGTTACACTTCTAGGCAATGAGGAATCCAGTGGCCAGAATGTCAGCAGGCTTGCTCTAGTGAAGAAGCACTCAATAAGCAAATAAGTAATCTTAAATGTTAATACATTTATGAAGAAAATAATATGTTTGGATGATATTATAAGGTATGACACTGGAAAGAGTTTAGAAAAGGCAGTCTGGGAAGGATTTTTCTGACACAACAAATTTTGAAACAAAACTTTTGACTGAGAGAGAGTCAGCCCCAAAGAACAGTAAGCAGTATCTTGGACAGAGGTAGCTGACATGGAGCCCCAAGGCAGGCTCCAGTCTGGAGATAAATCCTAAATGAACTGCCCACTTCCATCCTTGCTCATCACTAGTCTGTTCTTCACAAGCATCCAGTATGGTCTCTCTAAAATATAGACCAGCCTTTGCCACATCCCTTGACACCTTGCAGTGACTTCTGGCCTCACTCAGGCTAACATCATAGTCTGTACAGTGGCCTATACCATCTGTCCCATTCTCCATAGTCTGCCCCTTCCACCAGTCTCTGAAGTCAGCTACCTTCATTCTTGTCCTCGTTCCTGCCTCTGCAGCCGTAAGGGCCTGTATGGTGTAATCTGAAGACACCTGCGTACTCCTCGGGGCCTATGCACTTCCTGTTTCCCTCTCCCTCAGAGATTTCCATGACTCTCTCTCTCTTTCTTAATTTTGGTCTCTTCTCAAATGTCACCAAAGCAGTGTTTAGCAATCATCTCAATTTAAGTAGCATCCTGCCATTTAACTCTCTGATTACTCTGTTTATTCTTTTTCTATTGCACAGATAATTCCTAGTATTTAATTTTTTTTTAAAATTCTCTTTCACCCATTCAGCAACCTCTTAGAATGTAAGTTCCAGAGCATCAAAGATTGGCTGGTTTTAAAAATGGTATCCTCAGAACCCAGAAGAGCTAAGATAGCAGATATTTAAAGTTTATTTCTTGACTAAACTGTCTTTCTGAGCTATGTCCTGTTATAATCTTCTCCATTTGATTGATGAGAAAATTGGGATTCACACAGTACACATAACTTACCTAAAGCTGCTTAGTTTGAAAGTTAGAAATCTGCTGTCTTTCCAAAAATAATGTTTTAAACACTTTGTAGCATATATAAGTTATTTATAACAATACAACATTTATTAAAAGCAACACAAATTTAATATTATCCCATCTTAAAATATAGAAATTATAACTCTAAAAAACCTTATGGTGGGTAAAGAATAAGGAAACATCTATTACCCAGATATAATTTTAGGGAATTTTAGAAAACCCGAGAGTAATACTTGCACTATGCATATTATGTTTTTTATAGGTAATGGTTAGTTTGCAAAATGACTTTCCAGAAAAATGTTTCATAATTAAAAGCCTATTTTCCTGGGGGGAAAATCAGTACAGGATTCAGAAATACTGCAAATGCTGCAATATCAAGTGTTAACAAGTATTGACTAAAAGAGGTCTAATTAATTTGCCATGGTTTGTGGATATGAACTATTGTATGTTGCTTCTTGTTCATCCAACTTATGCTAAAAAGAAAAAAATACGGTATTCATAGAATGTCTAATCTATATATGCAAATGTGGAATTAGGTGAACCAATTCACAGCAGTAACTGTCACATAAAGGGTGTAGACTTCATTGCTCATCCTCCAATCTATGAATTTCCATATCTTTATCTTATAAAAGCTTTCATTTGCTTTACATTTTCATGTGTTTTGGAAGTTGTATGCATACTTCTAATGGTAGCGGTTAGAATTGAAAGCATTTAGAAACAAACCATCCTACTTGAAAGTAAGACAAATACAGATGCATCATAAAATAGTTATTTTTAAAGCTTTTGGATGAATATGTGAAATTAGAGATAAAAGACCAGGTAAAATGATTACTTGATAAATTGGAGTATTGTGTTTTGAAAGGAAGACAAATACTAAGCAACAAAGACAATTGTGAGACGACATAATTAAACCCTCTCATGAAAGAAAAAATTCCTCCTCTTTCCTGTACTTTGAGGCACATAAAAGATGGGTTACAATTAGAGAGATGTACAGCACAAGTACAAAATTATGTTTATTAGCAGATAAAAGACTCACATGTGGAATTTCTTGTGTTGTTAAAAATGAAAATTATATGAACTGCATTTGATGAAACATAATAGAACATTTTTGTATATGATGATATATTTTCCTTTTACATGGCCTTAACTGAATAAAGCTGCAGAAAAAAACTTATCTTTAGCAATTCTATTAACCATTGCCAGTTAGAACTTCAAGGAATTTATAGTAACTTAAAATACAAGTGATAGAACTTTTAGAAACCATCACAGAGGAACTTATCCAAATAAAATGAAAGATAAAAGATTTAAACTCAGGGATATGTTTATCAGTGAAACAACTAATTGACTTAATTATGCAAATTATAAATCTGATAATTCACTTGTTAAGACGTTTATTATAACAAATCATGAAGTACGATACTGTGTTGTATCTGATTAAATTTTGGAGGAAAAGTACCTTCTTGATAAGAGAGCAAAACTGGTTCATTTCATAAAGGACATTAAATCTTTATGTCAGCTGACCTATCATTTATTGTACAAAGAAAAGAAACTAAACCAGCTTAACTCTGAAATACTAATGGGTGCATTTTCCACAGCAAATGTGTAGCTCCGGGCAGACTTCTGGCACTCAACAAGTTTCTGTGCTACTTTCCCTAGATGTAGGTACTTAGAGAATTCCTATTAGCATTATTAATAATTAAATTAAAAGTTCATTAGTAGGATAAACATTTGGTGCATACCTGTTCATATGGAAATGCAAACATACACAAGTATTTGGGTTGGTGCACATATGTTCAAGTTGTGATGAAGCAAGATGATATTTCCTTTGTTCTGTGAATCCTTCAGTAATACCATTCAATTTTATAAAGCCTTGCAAAGGTAGAGTCTTGAACTACAGACAGAACTAGAAAACATGATAAGTATATGATGACGGTGTAATAAAGTCTTTTTTATTATTAAGGTATTATTGATATGCATTCTTACAAAGGTTTCACATGAAAAAACAATGTGGTTACTACATTCACCCATATTATTGTGTCCCCCTCATACCCTACTGCAGTCACTGCCCCTCAGTGTAGTAAGATGCCACAGTCACTACTTGTTTTCTCTGTGCTACACTATTCTCCCCATGATCCCCACACCATGTGCACCAATCATAATACCCCTCAATCCCCTTCTCCCTCCCCTCCCCCACCCCTCCCCTTTGGTCACCACTAGTTCATTCTTGGAGTTTGTGAGTCTGCTGCTGTTTTGTTCCTTCAGTTTTGCTTCATTGTTACACTTTACAAATGAGGGAAATCATTTGGTACTTGTCTTTCTCCACCTGGCTTATTTCACTGAGCATTAATAAAGTCTTTTAAAAAAAAAACTGATGTAGAGGAATCAAGCCAAAGTTCAATCACTAGGAACAGGCAGGCAATGTCCCCCTATGGCTCAAAAACATCTGAAACAATAGGGAAAACAAAAAAGTATGGCCCTCAGAATTGACTGGAAAATCCATCAAATGAAAGAGGATAGCATGACAAAATTTATGAATAGGGCTTCAATAAGTTGGAGGACAATTTGTTAAAAATCTTTTACATGCACTTTTTACCAAATTATAAACAAATATGAATAAATAATGAAAATAAAGATATAGACATAGAAAGGTATATAGAAAGATGAATAAAATTACTACATAGCAATCTAAAAATATTTAGTGTAACTAAAATTTTAGTTTGTTTTTTTGTATTAGGTGTATAGGACTGCCATGAAGAGTACCCAAAATTGGGTGGTTTAAAGTTACAGAAATGTATTTTCTGACAGTTCAGGAGGTTGAAGAATTTGGCAGGGCCACGCTCCTTCTGAAGCCCTCAGGGAAGATGTTTTGTCGCCTCTTCCTAGCTTCTGAGGTGGTTATCAATTCTCACGGTTCCTTACCTTGCGACACCTCCCTGCATTCTCTGCCTCTCCCCTCACGTGGTGTCCCTCTTGCCTCCCACACCATCACACTATTATGCATATCTGTCTCTGCACCCAGATTTCCTTTTCCTATAAGGACATGGGTCATGTTGGATTAGGCACTGCTCTCATGGCCTCATTTAAATGGATAACTTCTGTAAAGACAATATTTGCATACAAGGTCTCACTCTGTTAGAACTTCAACCAATGGGGCCATGGGGTTGGAAGGAGACATAATTCAACTGATTATAGTTTTACTCCCAATATATTTCATAGAAAACATAAGCACTGAGCCAGGTTATAAAACTGGGGGAGACATTATCCGTAGAGATAAAGAACTGAGCTTCAACACGCACTGACTTTACCCATTCTCAGAGGGTCTTGCACCCCTGACACATCATGCATCACAGTCTCTTCATGTGCTAATAATCATGCTCACCATAGACATCATAAGGATTAACTGATTGCTGACCATCAGAGCTCAGTCTCTAAAATGCCCCTAATCTAATCAATATGTCAGGAATAGCCTCTGTTCAGTTTATACAGCGATTCAGCTGGCCTGCATACAGATAAAATCTAAGACCTAGATCTTATGAATGGTTTCCTAACCAAAGGACTAGATTAACCTATCTCGCTCAAGAAACACCCTTCCAGATACACATAACCAAGGTCTCTTGTCTCCCATTTCAAAATCTCACTCCCATGTTTGAATAATTGTTTAGAGATCTCCAAATTAAAGCTATTTCAGATAAACTGAAACATGCTTAACTCCCCCAAAGACGTGCTAAAGAAGCTTATACACTTTTAAAGGTATAATAGAACAACTGCTATCAACTTTTCTAAGAAATTTAAAAGCAAAGATCATTAGTGCATTAATTAATTTTATTGCATTCTAATAAGATAATGTCACTGTATCCTATAACTTTCATTTTATATTAAAAACGAGATCCCAGCACTGCTTGCTCTTTCACTTCTATATCTATACCATTAGATAGAAATAGAGATGTAGAATTATGCTTAAAAGAGAATTCTTTGTCAAAGATTTTCAGAGAGAATAGTGCTCTTTATCCTTATTTAGCTACTTGTTATAAACTACTAATAAACTGGCTTATTTTTAGAGTCAGGAATATATGTAACTTCAAATCCAAAGGAGTTACTATAAATGTGCCCCATCTAGAACTTGCAAAGCCACTGGAATTGGTTTTTGTTATGCTTTTGCTTTGGTGATTAACAGAAAATTTGCAAAGATAATGCAGAGACTCCAGATAGCCTACACTCAGTTTCCTGTAATGTTACTATCTTACATCAATGTGGTACAATTTTTACAACTAATTAACGAATATTGATACACTATTATTAACTAGTCAATGCTTTATTCAGATTTCCTTCTTTTTACTTAGCATCTTTTTCTGTCCCAGAATCCCATCTGGAATACTACATTTAATTTAGTTGACAATTCTCCTTTGTCCTCACGTCTCCTTAGGTAGCTCTAGGCTGTCACAGTTTCTCAGACTCCCTTGTTTTGAGTACCTTGACAATTTTGAGGGAATTTAATCAGGTACTTTATAGAATGGCCCTCAGTGGGGATTCACCTAGTGTTTTTTTCATTACTAGACTGGGTTTATTTGTTTTGAGGAGATAGGCACGATAGAGTTACGATGCCGTTCTCATCATGTCATGTACATACTGTCAACCTGACAACAGTGTTGACGTTAACCTTGATGATCTGTCTGAGGGATTGTTTTTCTTCTCAACTGTAAAATTACTATTTCCCCCCTTTTCATTCATACTGTCCTCTTGGAAGGAAGTTACTATGTACTGTCCACATTCAAGGACTGCAGAGTTTCTCACCTATATAATTTTTTATTTTTGTGCTGCTTGAAGAACTTTTATCATTTTATGCAAAATATATGCTGGAAATGAATTCCTTCAGTTTTTGTTTGTCCATGAAATATATTTCTCCTTCTCTTTTGAAAGACAATTTTACTGAACAAAGAATTCCAGGTCGGTAATTTTTTTCCTTCAATACTTTAAAGATCATAATATTTTACTCTCTTCTTGTTTGCATGCTTTAAAATGTAAAGTCTGTGATAAACATAGAAGTTGGTGCATTCTGTCCATTTACATTTAGATCAATGGATAAAAAGATGTGGTACATATATACAATGGAATGTTATTCAGCTATTAAAAAATCCCTGCCATTTGCAACAACATGGATGGATCCAGAGGGTATTATGCTCAGTGAAATAAGCCAAATGGAGAAAGATAAATATGTTACAATTTCAGTTATTTATGGAATATAAAAACAAAACAAAATGAACAAAACAGCAGTAGACTCATAGATACTGAGAAGTGACTAGTGGTAACTGTGCGAGAGGAGTTGAGCTTCGGTTGGGGAGGGACATAAAGGGGCACACAAATCTTCAATCACAATATAAGTTGGTCATGGGGATGGTAGTACAACATGGAGAATACAGCCAATGATTTTGCAACATCTTTTTGTGTTGACAGATAGTAACTGCACTAGTGGGGGTGAGAACTGTATTATACACTTAAAACCAATGTGAAATTTTAATCAATGATATTTCAATAAAAAAAAGCGATGTCTATAACTCTTACCCTTGTTCCTCAACAGACAACTTGCTAATTGTCACCCTCTTTTGTTTCTCTTCATGATTTTATTTTTGAGTTTTTTGCAGTTTGAATATGATATCCCAGAAGATATTTATCCTTCTTCATGATCTCTGAGCTTCTTAGATCTGTGGATTGATTTCTGACATTAGTTTTGGAATGTTCTGTTATTATTATTTTAATATTTTATCTACTTTATTCTTTTTTCTTTGTTATATTCCATTTATATATGTTTTTTTGATATTGTCTAATAGTTCTTAGATAACTTGTTCTGTTTTTTGTGTGTGTTTTTCATTTTTTTCTCTGAATTTTATTTTGTGAAGTTTCCATTAACCTATATTCAAGTCCACAGAATCTTTCCTCAGGTGTGTGTTATCTACTGATGAACTCACCCAAAGTATTCTTCATTGCTATTTTTATTTCTAGCATTTTCTTTTGATTATTTTCTTAAAAATTTCCATCTCTGTGCTTACATTACCCTTCTGTTCTTGTATGTGTTCTATCTTTTCCACTGGAACTTTAACATATTTATTATTTTTTTTATAATAACTGTCTGATAATTCCAACATCTGAATCACAAACGAGTCTGGTTTTGATGTTTTGTTTGTCTCTTCAAGACTGTGCTATTTCTTGTCATTGGCAATATCTTGTTATATTTTGTTGAAAGCTGGACATGCTGTATAAGATAATAGGACCTGAAGTAAATAAATCTTTTGTATTTAATGTGTTTATGTCAATCTAGTTATAAGTTGGGTTTTGCTTAATATTTATTGCATAATTAGGTCCCAAAGTCTTCACATTTCTGTAGCATCTTTTTGGTTATGTTTCTTTTTGGTGAGGGAGGGTCCTTTCCTCTTGTCTTGGAGTTTGTCTATGTTCCTCAAAGAGAGTCTGTGTATTAGAGCACTTTCAACTGTAATACTAATATTATCTGAGGTTTGTTAGTGGAATGGTAGAGTGTGAGGGAAGGAGAGTGTTATATAATTTTCTGATTACATCTCAGTGTTTTTGTGTCCATATCTTGGTACTGTGGTCTCCACAAGTGTTTCTATATCTCCTCTGGTGGTATAGCTGTTTTTTTCTTGTCCCTTACTCCTTTCCCTGGTTGAAGCTTTCCTAGTTTAAACCTTTTGAACCCCTGACACCTGTTGATATTTTTCTTTGCCCCTTAAATGAAGCTAGAAATATTAAGGGGACATGAGAATAATTGGGGAATAATTTCTTTCCCCAAGCTGAAATAAGGTTCAAAATTGCTTTCTGTCAAAGTCCTTAGACTGTAGACCTCTGAAGCAGGGTCTGGACATGTATCAACATGCCTCCTCTTCCCCTCCACTAGCCATGGCCAGGAGGGAATCTTTCTTAGATTCTCACTGTGAGAAACTGGTCAGTGTGCTAGGGGTAAAGCCCATAGAAATGTGCTCTCCACAACACTGTCGCTTTCTCTCTCTATGCTAGTCCACACTCACCCACCAGCCCTTGTTCAAAACTACCATGCAAATTTTCCTATAGTTTTTGATTCCTACAACTTCTGCTCTAAGAAAGCAGATCTTGGCTTTGACAATCTAGATTCACCAATCTCTAGATTTCAGGGTGGAAGTGTGCCCTGCAATTTCAATTCTCTGATTATTCCAAGACAACTCATTGATTTTTAGAGTGTCTAGCATTTTCTTGTTCTAAAGATACAGTGATTATTTCTAAGCTCTTTACTTGTCAGAAGTGAAAATGGATGCCACAGACATTAGTTTTAATTAGAAACAGATCCCTGTTGAAGTGGTTGTGGACAAAATTTTAGTGTTGAAGGACAAGTACTTGTGTTTGTGTGTGTGTGTGCGTAATAGCAGACAAAAACATTCCACATACATTTGCATGAGAATAGGGAGGAGAGACAACTTCCTGAGATATAAACATTTGGATACCAAACCTTGCAAAAATCTGGTATAGTTTTCAGGGTTTTTTTTTCCTCCCTGGACTTAAAAGGTGGCAATAGAGATCTCAGCTTACAGAAATGATCATGCCAACACCACCATTTTGGTAAATATAAGCGGAAGGCCCAGAGAGTATACTGCTTTCAGCATGCAACTCAGCTCAATGATAAAACAACATTTTTTTTTTAAATCAGGGATACATTTAATGAATTTTGTATTTTTTATATTTCTACACATAATAGCGAAATCATGAATAAAATATATCATTTCCTGAAAATCAGAATATTTAGAAAGAGACCTCAGTTCAAGCTCATCATATTGATGTTAAAAAAGATTCTGTATATTTATGTTTATTAAATGACACACAAAATGTTCATAGTAGCTTTATTAGAAATAGCCAGTACCACCAATGGCAACATGAACTAATTAATTATGTATTTAATAATACTATATGCTAATGAAAAAGAACAAACTACAAGAATACACGATATGACACTGGTGGTCTTATAAATTTAGTGTTGAGAGAAAGAACAGAGACACAAAAAGTAAACTGGTCATTCTAGTTGCAAAGTGTTCAAGAAATAATTTATGCTTTAGAAATCAAGAGAGGGGTTACATTTTAGGAGAGAATGACTGGAAGGGGCACAAGGGTCTTCTAGGATTCTGAGGAGGATTCTACTAAGCTAATGTGTCCACTCCTGAACATTCATGAAGTTGTACAGTTATGATGTGTGCTCTTTTTATACATATGCTTCATTTCTATCAAAAGTAGAAGGTATGATTAAAAGATTTGAAAAATATTGCTTGGTTAATAAACTATGTAATTTAAAAGAAGGTGGATGTCACTATTTTTTTTTCTACACAAAATTTTTCAGTTGCCCACCTTTATTTTTGGAATAGAAATATTCTCATAAGGCATTCAAAGACAAGAAGTTGTAGCCTATTTCAGATTTCTAGTGTCATCTTCCATTTCATTTTCTCATACATCTATCTTTAACTGGCTTCAATTCAAATCCAGGATGTTTATAGCTATTGGCTCCCTCCTAAGTCCCTGTCCGTCTAAGCAAGGAAGGATCTGGAAATGCAAGTAGCTTGTTTTTCCAGGTTCCTTGGTTATGGTGAGATCTGCCTCCTACAGATTCTCATACTGAAGGACATCATCCAGATTTCTCCATAAGTAGGATGGGTTGGGGATTCAGGACCTGGGCAGTGAACAGTATGGCGAAAGCCTCTGAGGTGACTTATTCATCTATTTAATCTTCAGGAGCTGAGATTCTGCTTAATATGCAGTAGATATTTGATAAATATTTGTTGAACAGAAGGAAGGAAGGAAGGAAAGAAGGAAGGATGGAAGGAGGATGTCAACTCCCTGAAACACTAATGTTTTAAGTCCAGCAAATTGGCAAATGTTTTGTTTTGTTTTTGTTTGGAGGAATTTATAGTTGTTTTCCTTACATATAATTTAACTGAGAAATATAAAACATGTAAATATTTTTATGTTTCTCTCTCAAGATAAAATACCTTAAGCATTATAATTACTTTAATTCCAGTTTCTTCTATTTCGATTTCTTTAAGAAGTACTTCAGATAGTGTCCATATATCCCTTTTTCCCTGGTTGTTCATTTGGGTAAAATAGTCACCATCTCAGTTTAAATATCAACTTTTCCCTTTTCCCAGACCACAGCTGGAAACCAAGGTCTGACATGGTCTTTTCATTCTAAGCATGCATATAGTCCTAAAATGATCCAAAATTTTTTGCAGTTACAATCATAAAATTGGATTAAAGACTCAGAGTTTTCAATGAAGAATGAAACTGCCTGAAAAATGAAAATAAGCCCATGAGTATGCTTAATTTTTATTCTTTCAAGACCCAAATCCTCTATTAATAAATAAATCTGGGTGGTCAGTCCAAAGGAGTAATCATTTTCCACATATGTTCACTTGTAAGAAAGCATCAATTTTTCTTTAGATGCAGTAATTCCATTATTCCATTGCGGAGAAATTAAAGGTATTGTGTAACATTGATAAATATGAATTATGACAAGAAGGTTCATGCTTTTTATTTATATTATTCAATAATAATATACATGCTGCACTTACATAGCTGTTTACTAAAAATAAATATATTAATTAACAAAAGAAATATATATAATAGGATTTTGTCATGCAGACATATTGCAGAGAGTAAACAAAGAAATGAAGTCAGTGCAATATCGGGAATTATTTTTTGCAAATATCCTTCTCTGTTCCTATTAGGGACTTCCTTTTAACCAAAGTTTCTAATACTGCCAATTAAAACAGTTAAAATGGCCTCAGAAATTGTTTCTGCCTCCTTATTAATTATTTTTCTACTTCAAACCAGTTCTTTGCAATAAAATGTTAACAGTTGTGTTTTTCAGTCTAAAGGCAAAGTCAAGTCCTGTATTATTTGTTTCTTCAGAGTGATATTCTGAAGTATTTGACTGAATCTGGGTTGTTCTGAACTACCCAGTTTGTAAAGTTTATATCTTATGATTTACCTCAAATACATTTGTACTCTAATAGCTATTATTTATCACCAAGCCACGTATTTTCATTCTATATTGAGGAAATACATTTTAGACAGGCAAATTCTCTCTACACTGATATTAATGTTATATAAAGCACATAAGTAATGCATTTAGAGAATTTCAAGTAATTATAAAACAGTGGAAGGTGTAAAATAGTTTAAGTACTTAAAGTACTAAAATACTGAAATAAAATGCAATTTCCTTTTCTATTCTTGATAATTGTAGAGCAATATTACATAAAAAAGGAAAGATAATTTTCAATTATTCCATATCACAATCTGTACATCCTCTAAAATTTTATTTAACATCTTTTAAGATTTATACAAATAACTATTTAGAAAATATTTATTTATTTGAGGGCATAAATTATAGACCCTGAGTTATGAAATGGAAAAATAAAGTTTAGTAAGGCACAAGTTTTTCCATTAATGATTTCATAATTCTTTTGAGATATAATTCATGCTTGCAAAAGAAATGTCAACTGGAAAACTTTTTTTAAAAATGCAGACTTTATTTGTATTAAAATGTTTCTTAAAATAACACAATAAATGTTATTGCAAATGAAGACATTGGAAAAAACAGCTTGTAGCATTATGGTATTTTAAATATGGTTTTTGCTTACTCTATGAACAAACTTTCCTATGTCTCATTTATTAAGCCACAAATACTTATTGAGTACTTATATCAAGAGTATCTGGCACAGTAATGGCAAGAGTTATGTCCAGAACATGTAGAGAGTCTGCCTTCATAGAACTTACACTCCAGTGGAGCTCCTAGATATGAATGCATAACCAAAAATTAAATGACTTCTGCGACATAAAATAAGGAGATAAAGACTTCAGTTTCCAGTACTCAACAAGGTAGTTTGCCAGTTTGACTTTTTAATATATTAAAATGAGAGATATGGGGAGGTCGGGCCAGTGTTCCAATTTTTAAACAATTACTTTTTCTAGTTTACATAGCAGGATTCTCTGAAAGAATTCCTCAGCATTCCTGAATCTGAAAGCAAGAATTTGTTTCCTGTGGCTCTAGAGAATCAGATGCAGAAATATCTTCTTTAACAGGACACTCCTTGTTTAGGAAGGAATTTTTTGGGGAAACTTCTTAATCATCCAGACAAACTTTTTACTACTCATTTTTTCTTGATTTTTAACTCTGGACTTAGTAAAGTTAAGTTAAATGTAAAAACTCTAGACTCAGCTGCTTATTCATTTAATAATTTTCAATTCTGGTCATTGGGAAAGAGGTAGATTATATATCTCAAGAGGATGGTTTGTTTAGTTTGGTTTTAAATGAAGAAAGTGACTATTCCTTTTGTGGGGCTAAAAACATTTTGTAGTTTTCTGGAACTAAGAGGAGAAAAATAAAAGAGAATGCCCTGAATCAAGATAGAATATTATGCAATCTAATAATTTGGTTTATTTTCAAAATATGAGAGCATTACTTGACAATTTAACTAGTGCCACTAAAATCCATGCTGTGCCCTATTCCATTTTGCTGCTTGATTGAGAGTGTTTGAACTTGAGTGATGAAAATTTTGGATAATACATGGTACAGAATGTTGTGTTGATGTATAATAGGGGATCTAATCTGGCCTTGGGGTTCAGAGAAGTTTACTGAAAGTGCTGAAGATAAGACTACATAGGATAAATAGGTATTTGGTAGAAGAGGGTATTTGAAGTGGAGGTAAGGGGTGGGGAATTAGAAGGAAGGGAAGGAAAATCCTGAGGTGCATGGAATTGTTTTTTTCCACATGTTTATTGAGATATTATTGACATTTAGCAACTGTAAAATTAAGGTGCACAGCATGATGATTTGATACATGCATATATGTATATATTGCAAAATGATTATCACAATAGGGTTATTTAACACCTCAATTTTCTCATATAATTACTTTTTTTGGTGATAACATTAAGATTTACTCTCTTAATAACTGGGAAGTATATAATATAGTATTGTTAACTATAGTCACCTAAACTTACTTATCTTACAGCTGTAATTTTGTACCTTTGATCAAAATCTCCCTATATCTCCACACTGCAGCCACTGGTAATTACCTTTCTCCTATTTCTATTAATCCAGGTTTTTTTAAGATTCCATATATAAATAAGAAGATACAGTATTTATTTTTTCTTTCTGACTTGTTTCACTTAGCAAAATGCCCTCAAGGTCCATCCATGTTGTCACAAGGGCAGGATTTCCTTCATTTTAATGGATGAATAATATTCCATTGTGTACATATACATGACACTTTCTTTATCCAAATCTTGACCTGAGGCCACAGACATAATCAGAGTTTAGGTAACTTACTTCTTAGCATATGACATGAAGAATGTTGAATTGTTCTTAAAGAAATAGAGAGTCATTTTAGGATTTTAAGCTGAAAAAAGCAAATGTGGGAATATACAATACAGAAAAACTAGATATTTTTTCTATGTTGTGAGGCAAGCCTGACTTTTAGACTCCTAATTCTTGTATTCTGTCAAGCTGACTTTGTAGAAGATATGATTACTAAAAGTTCCTTTCTAATTATTTATGAAAGCCCTTAAAAGAGTAGTACTCATATTTCTTGGTTCCCTGCCATTTATTTAGTCTGTTGTGGAGAAGAGGAATGTGATTAGTTGTTGATTTTCTTACGTTTCTCTGTACAAGTGGAGAAATAACAATATCACAGGGGCCAAGATAATATTCCATCAGCACACCCTTCTCTTATTTCAAAATAAAGACTATTCTATGACCATAGTCTATATACACAAGCAGTCTTCTCACAAATGCAACTTTGGGTAATGGGTTATAGAATAGAAAGTACAAATTAATTATCACAATTTCTACAGAATTTTCAATAAGTAAAATCACAAATTCCTTTTTTCTATACAAAAGATCTGGATAAAAATAAGCATTCAAAAACCTACATTTAAGAAAAAAGAGATCTACATTTGGTATACTGAAAGACACTTTTTAAAAATGTAAATGTTATCTCTCTAATATCTTAGAAGAAAAAGAGAATCTATGATTCTTATACATTGCACATATGCTATATTAATATAGATCCCTATACTCATAAACTTGTATGTAAATAAATACATTCATATCTGAATTATGTTTTTCCTTTGGTAGAAGGTCAAAACTAATGTTTCTTTTATATTAATATAGACAATGATTTCTTAAAGTAAGTAAACTATTATACAGCCATTAATTTGTATTCCTCCTTGTTTCTTCTATTTGTACTTTGGGGGAAATTAAGTCCCTTTTCTCCATCTTTAGCATCTTAATTTATTATGTGCTTTTTCAGAATGAATGTCTACTCAAAGAGTCCTGCAAATTTCAAAGTGAGCAAGCTTGACATCTGTGTGCTTACAAGTTATGAGTAAAATCAAAACAGAATTAAAACTAAAATCACAGACAAACTTTATAATTCCTTTGTAAATTACTTTGTGACAATATATTATTTAGTCTATATATTTATATTATTACATCCATATAATATGTAGGTTTCACATAGACCTAATCAAAACATAAATTTTCTCCTTTTCATTAACAAAAAAATGATTTTAAGAGTTTTCTGGAATAAAAAAGATTCCTCACTATCTGTAGCTTCTCTATGACTTCTAAGAGTGTACCACATTAGTATTGTCTTTCTAGGTTATCTGAAGACATATTCTAATAACACCATATGAGCTACCTTAGAAATCTTAATTTAATACCCCTATTTTCTTAAAAAGAAAATGCATTGAGTGGCACCAATATAGTCACTATTAGTGGTAGTCATCAAATACTTACTGCTCTCTACCTTCCTGATAATGATTAGGATTGAATTTCTGGCTTCCTTTGGAGTGGTAGGGATATGTGATTTGCCAGAGGAAGGGGTATGGCTTCCAACTAATGCCTTTAATTGTAGACCAAATCCCTCAAAAACTTATTCCCTATTTCCTTGATGAGAGCAATGTTTTAGAGTGTCTACGTACCAGGCTGGATCCTGTGATGAGGACATTACAGAAGTGAAAGACATAATCTAGTCAATCATTGGCAAGAAATATACCTTTGTGAATGAAAGCCAGTGAAATTGCAAGTTTGTTTGTTACTAGAACATAATTGATCTATACTAACATATATAATACAGCGAACCTTTTAATTTTGATTAAATGATTCTATTAATGTAGCTTTAGGTTACAAAATGATAAATATTTTCTGAATATCTTCAATATAAAAGTTAGTGCCCAGAAATGGCAATAAAACTTGTTTTGCTGCCTCTTTATACAGTATATTATGAACTAGACACAGTTTTTCTTTTCCATGCCAACTTTTTACAGATTTAAGTCTATGGATAAAAACATGAATTTCAACAGGGAGAGAAATAATGAGTCCCCATGGGTAAGTTACCTTTGAGATCTTCAGAGGATAAACATTTGCACATCATGACCTTAAACATGTCTCAGAGAGAAAAATGACTTTCACCACTGCAAAGCAATTCTGTTAGCCAAATCACATCTGTCAGTCAAAGCACCCAGACCTCATAGAAAGTGACATCAAAATTACTCAAAGTATGCAGGCGAATCCAAGGAATACTATAGGTGTACTGGCTGGCATAACTATAGTTACTCTTTGTCAGGCAACTTCTCCAAGGTAACAATTAAAATAAGATGGTCATTTGTGCTGCAATTTAAAGATATTTAAGGCTACAGAGGCAAAACTCTACATGAAGTTTAATTGATTTTAATATACTTTATCAACCATCTAATGAACTTTATTTAAATATTAAGTATTACACAATATTGGAAGAAGTTTGTGTGGATCTAGCATATATTATTTCCTAATCCACTATTAGATAGTGCTGGTTTCCAAGGCAGTTATTTCATTCTTTATATACTCGTTCTAAATTTCACTTGACCTAAATTTTTTTGTTCAATCATATTTCTTTTTGCTAGATCATATACAAAGAGTTTGATTTGTTCTAAATTTTAAGAGTTGAAAGAATACATGATAGCTCTCTCAAATACAAGCATTTTTTTTTCTTTTGATTTTATTGAACTCTTGAACCACTGACCCACATACAGAGAAGAGAGCATGAAAACTCAGAGGAATTCCCAAATTCCATAGATATCCTAAACTACATCAACTAGAAGGGTTCCAGCCATCTTCTTTCCCTATCATCACCATTACTGAATGCCTTCACATCATCTGAACTAATCCCATTATATCCTTTATCTCTGTGTAAATGCTGACACCTAACAGCATGAGAAACCCAGAATGTCAGGTCATTCTCACCTCTCCCACCCTAATAACCATATATCTTTGCACATCCTCTTCTCTCTCATCATGTCCCCCTCCTCCCCAATTCAGGAAAACCTACCATAGAGCCCTTAATTTTCCAGTCCATAATCAGCAAACTTCTCTACATCCTCAAACATTTTCTAAGAATCCTCATCATCTTCTTGCTCTATCAGAACTAAGGGCCTATCCTGAGCACATTTCTTCTGCTGCAGCCTCGAAAGTAGTAACTATTCTTTCTCCCATTGCCTTCATAACACTATGTTTGAGTTAGAATAATGTCCTTTTTTATCTTCATTGACCATGGCAACAATCTTCCTTCCCACCTTCCTTCAAGAGAATACTTGAATCACGCTATTGGTATTATTTGCTAACTTCATATAATTTCAACTCCCACTCTACGTAAGACACTTATTTCCATGGTGATAATCCTAGACCTTGTCATTACCAATTACTGCCACTTCTGGATCATTTTGATGGCTTCTCTTTAACCCCGGTTAAATTTTATGGTCAGTTATCATCATCATGTCCTCTCATGTACTGTCAACTCCTTAGTCCTCTCTCACTTGGCTTAATATGCATGGAAAATGTATAATCTTACTTAAATACAATAATCTTCCTACTTTGAGCCTGAACCTATGCAGATAAAATCTAGTGGAAGAAAAACAGCAGTCACACTAATTGGTCTCTCTTTCAAAATCATGACCACTAACCTCAAGGTGACTTAAAGCCATCTAGAAAAAATACTAAATATGGTTTAGCATACCCACTCCCCATTGTCCTCCAGCATTCTTTCACAGCTTCTCTAGTCCCCTGAAAACCTGGTATATTTCCTCTCTGATTCTTAAGGACCTTACTTCTTATTTCACAGAGAAAATTGTAGCAATTCTAAAAAACCTTAATAAACACCCATCACCACACATGGACACCTAAAGCATCAGTGCCTATATACTCTGCCTTTCTGACAGTTGACATAAAACTATCAATATTCATTTCTAAAGGCAATTCTTCACATCTTCACTGGACACCAAACCCTGTCATCTACTTACTCTTCAATTCCCAAGTCTGTATTGGGTAATTATCATCAACATGTGAACATGATACTATTTTTCCTTTCTGACAAAGAGGAGGAGGAGGAGAAGGGGGAGGAGGGGGAAGAAAAGAATGTAAAACCACAACAAAAATACTTTTGATAAAATTTTCTCTTCCATTGACAATTTAAATGTTCCTTTTTGAAGAAAATACCCAATTTCTATTTTTACATTTTCTTTTAAACCCATTCTAATCAGGTTTCCTGTCCCTATCATTTAACCAAATTGATCTTGTCAGTTTCATCAACGATCTCCAAACTGCTAAATCCAATACCCAATTTTCAACTCCAGTTTTATTCAGCCTATTAAATAGCATTTGAAGCAGTTGATAATACTTTTCCTTTATATGCTTTATCTTTACTTGTTTTCCAAATTACCTCACCCTCTTAGTTTTCTTCCTTTCTTACTGGTTGGCCCTTTACAGAGTCCGCTGTTGATTGATGTTCACTTCCCAGTCTCTCGATAATAAAGTGCCCGTGGATTCAGTTCTTGGCTCTTTTTTCTTCTCTGTTGAAATTCACTCTCTTGTTATTGTGTTATAAATGGAAGTTTACACCCAAATTTTTAGAACTTCCCACCTAGCCTTAGTCCATTTACATACCAGTGGATGTTTAGTACAGCAGAACCTCTGGATGATTTGGGGAAGGGGTATAGAGAAAACAGCCTTTTTCTTCTCCCCTCCTTTCCTGGTACCTAATCGGTCTGGTGCCTGCCAGTCGCCAAGGAGCCGCCCATGGAGTTCCCGCTGGAAGGGGAGGGCAGGGGAGGAGAGTGTGCTCCTTGGCTGGAGGAGACGGACGCTGGAGCCTGGTTAGCAAGCCCAAGCAGCTGTGAGAAATAAAACCCCTTAACCCAACCTATCCTCCCCTTGTCTTACTTCGGTTTCATCAAATTCACAGGGAACTTGTCCCGGGAGGGGAACTCCCTTACTCCCAGAGCTGCAGTTACCTAGTTTGTCTCTAGGCCAGTGATTTTTCAATTTGCTTCTCCAGCTCTATCCTCTCTCAGATTTCAGAGACATAATCAACTAGTTATATGTATACACGTATACATGTTTAATGAGTATGTCAAGCTTAACAAGTAAAACTCAGCAACTAATACTTTCCATTAAGTCTGTTTCATCTTTATTCTTGTTTACCTCAATGCATAACAATTCCAGTTTTCCATTTTTCACACCAACAACCCTACAGTCTTTCCTGACTCTTTTAAAAGTCAAACAAAGTCTTTCAAGGAAATCTGTTGCTCTTATTTCAAAATATATCTCAAAGCAGACTATTCTCACTTCCACTACTATTTAATCTGAACCAACTTAGTATCATCTCTCTCCTGAATTACGGTAACAGCTACTTAACCGGTTTTCCTGCTTTACCTTAGCTCACTTAAAACTATACTCAAACTATAGCCATTTTAATCTTCTATATTACTTACTCCTTTACTAAAAAGCCTCCAAAAACTCTCCATTTTTCTGAGTAAAATCCCAATTCCCTGCAATGGCCTTTAATGTCTCCTACAATCAGCTGTTTTCTACACCTCTCTGATATTTCCTATGACCCTAACCACTGCTTACGAAGCACTGGTATCTGGCCTTTTGATGGTCCTTGTGCTAGCTATTCCCTCTGCCAATATTAATATACCTGCATGGTTAACTCATTCCCATCTCAAATGCCACATTCTTAGTGAGATGCATTCTCAACACTTCATTTAAAACTGCTGACAGTCCTCACCCCTAACACTCTCAAATCTCTACACTCCACTTTATTATTTATTGTATTGTTTGTTTACCTTCTCATATACTGAGCAAAGAGGAGCTAACAGCAGGACTGACTGCTAAGCTTTAAAAGACCTGCTTACAAGGTTTACCATAGCTCACATCTGGGAATTTGGTTTTCAGGAATTTTCCTACAATATGATGTACAACTAGTAAGAATGACTCATTGTGCCTTAACTATTTGTGTAAACAGTATGGTTTATGTACGATATCTTCTTTCTTTTTCCAGAGAATCTTGGGTATGGGTACATACCAGAGAAAGGGTGCATATATGATCTGCCCCCAGTAACAACCCTGGGCATGGGAGACTCCAGTGAGCTCCCCTGGTTGGTGACATTTCACACATATTATTACAATTTGTTGCTTAGGGAATTGAGTCCTATACGACTTCATTGAGAGAGGATTCTAGAAGCTTGTTCCAAGCTTCTTCCAGACTTTTCCTCTTTTTGCTTTGCTTATTGTACTTTGTATCTTTTCATTGTAAAAGCCTTGAATCCAACTATATGCTCAGCCTTGTGAGTCCTCCTAGTAAATCTTCAAACCTCAAAATGGGCTTGGGATACTCCAATGCAGATAGTATACATGATATTAATGTATTTTTCATTATTTGTCTCTTCCAATTATAAGTTTCAATAGGGCAAATTTTTATTAGTTTGTTCTCTAATATATCCCAAGTGTCAAAAAATACCCAGCACATAGTACATGCAACAATGATATTCATTGAATTAACAAATACATTCAAATGTATTTTAGAAGAAATTCCCATCAATAAAATTAACAAGAAAACTTCATGAAGAAAGACCTATAAAAATATAACAAAGTTTGAAAAAATGAAGTTATAGCATATTATTTTGTGGTAAAATTAAATATTGTGAAAATGCAAATTTCCCAAATTAATATATAAGTTTAAAGAATGTGTAATCAAAAGCCAAGGTTGCTTTTTCCCCTGAATAAATTATTTTAAAGTTCAACAGAAAGGAATTTAATTCCTTAAATGATGTATTCTATAGTGTTGCCTTTCTGTCCCTCATCTCTTCTTACTTTAACCTCACAGTCTTATTCACTTGCCTTCAATTATTATTCTTAAATAATAGTTACTGTCCAAATTATATTTTATACTTCATCTTTTTCTTCTTATTTATAGGCTCATGTAATACCCTATCTATGCAAAATTAATGTATACAAAGTTGAACTTTCACTTTCAACAAATGACAACATTGTGAATTCTTCAGAAAATTCCAAAAATATTGTACCTATACTGATAGTTCAAAAAGATTAATAAATTCTCCCTCTTTTGCATCTCTTGATTTTGTCCATTTCCCTTTACTCCCACTTCATTTGGAAAGTAAGGTGACTTAAACAGAGACATAAAGCTTTTAAACTTATCATCAGTTACAGTTATTGCAAACACAATGGAGTAAGTGGCTCAGATAGGGTGGTGGGTAGGGGAATTGAAGAATTATTGAGGAAAAGAGCAAACACAAGACAAGGTATTGGAAAAGTCACCTCCAAGAATAGTGAAATCATCCAAAATTATGAAAAGGATAGTAGGAATGAACGGTAATAATCCAGAGTTAATAGTTATCTCTGATAAGCTGCCTGATGGTTGTATAGTTTGGTGATACGAGAGCCATCGCTCCTTTTGGAGTGTGAGTATGGAGGAAGTAAGAATGACCTAGCAGCAGCAATGAGGAGAAAGGAAGAAATCTATTTCAGTTCCAGGCCCAGAGGTATAAAGCTTTATGGTAGAGAAAATACCATTATTTAGGAGGGATACAGAGGAATCAGAGTCCTGGAGAAAAACCAGGTTTCAGATAAAGCAGAAAAACGAACACAACATAACATTCATTGTAAAGGCTTAGGATGTGGGAGACCTCTGATGTTTAATGGAAAGTTCTAGAGGGTTTATTGAAAGTTTTTAGGAGTTTGGTGATGGCATAAAGACAATTAATTACTTTACATTTATTTCAGATTTCTATGTTTTATATTGTATTTAGAGCTTAGAAACCTTCAATATTTTAATAATTTCCCATTTTAATTTTTGGACATTTACTTTTATTTTCAAAATGTTAGATCTTTTTACCATTAACTACAATTTAATGAGAAATATTTTTTAAATAATTACTATGGAGACGATCTCTTTCTTGTTATCTTTTTAGTAGAAATACACACCAACTAATGAAACTTCTACGTACTATACGAAACTGAACTTAAACTAATTTTTTATTCTAAAAATAGACTCCTTTCAAGCCACTACTCATTTTGTTTATTTTTTGTTTACATATTCTATTTATTGTATCCCACATTATAGTGTAAACCATGAAAAGGTCATGGCTGTATCTACATTTTCACTGCTGTATTGCTAGTCTTTAGCACAGTGCCCCAAGTCTACAAGTGCTCTAGGAATAGAATGAATAAATGTTCCATATGCTTTGTAAATTTTAATTTCTAAGAAATTTCTCAGTGGGGTGCTACTGTGAACCCATCTCCAGAGATAAGCAGAACTGCTAGAAATCTACTTACTAAAGCTCCAGAAAACTTTCTGGTGTGCCACTGGGTCTCTTGCACCTCCCTGGTGAGAAACTCATTCAGTGACAAGGAAGCTGCTAAGGCTGAGGTGTAGGAATGTTGTAGGAACAACCACACCACCCGAAACAGAAAAGAATCCCCTCTGCCGGCAGTGTCCCTCCAGTGCCCTCTATTAACCTCAATTAATGTTGTGCTGGATAGCAAAGAAGAAAATGTTAACAGGGCCCATCTCAAGTATTCCAAGTCAGGGCAATACAGGGTACATTTAGGGCTGAGGGGCACTGAATTGGTAACTGGTTCACATGCTCAGATTCCACCTTAAATACAGTACTTGTAACAAGGACACATATTTCTTCCCTCCATTCAGATGTGGAAAGAGAACTATAGCACCTTTATAATTCACCTTCATGAGCCTAAAGCTGCTGAGGAGCAGAAACACACATTAACACAAACACACTAGACTTTAGTTCAGTCCTTTACACTTACTACAATGTTATAATTTGAACATTCATTTTATTTATATACTCAATGGTTACATAAAATGGTCAGTCTTTAAGACTTCCTCTTGCTCCTACAACTTCATTCATACAAGATTTCAAAGATGTGAGAGCTGAGGTTTATGCAGCCTTATAGTGACGAGCTGAATGAATCACTAGGGCCACACAGTGTCTTCCAGACCATCTATATGTCTCAGTGAGAAAGTGGTTGGTTTTGTCTGTTACCTAGACTGATACTATGGTAATTAAGACTGTTCCTATCTGCATTTGGGTAAGAAGTGTTGCCATATATTGTTAGAGCCAAAATTTCTCTCCATTTTCCCTTATAAGTCACCATATGTAGGGAATGTTTGGCCTCTGACCTCCACTACCTCAATGACTGTTTGCTGTTATCTTTGGCATCCTCTTACTGTTGAATGTAAAAATTTATTCAGGGGAACAGCCATGATGCTGGGGGAGGTGGGATGATCAACAACTTAGTTTCATGTATTTATTTACGCAGGCTGCCACTTTTCATATACCAAGAAGGGCTTTATTCCAAGCTTTCCCTAGATGCGTAAAGACTCAAATAGTGGGCCTAGAGAAACCTGGCACTGTGAAGTGTTTCATAGGCCCCCTCATAATAATTAAGTGCTTTGATGTTTACCTGCAAGGGTTTGGAGTGGCAGACATAGGATCTCTTAGTTATTCCTACTCATTCCTCTTTTTTTCCACTCTCCCTCAGGGGCAACAAGGACATGTCTTAAGTTCTGCCTTTTTAAAAAGTCATGCCCCACTTCTTCCCTGTTCTAGCATCACAGCTAAGCCTTACCGTTAGTACAGGAGACTGAGATCACCTTACTGACAGGGGAACCAAATTGGAGAATTATTTCAGAAAACATATTTTCATTAAAATACAAAGAAGCTTTTCCACAATGCATATGACAATGTTATTATTCTACACAGGCAAAAACTGCTTTCTCATCAGTAAGAGATGCTCAGTGAAAATAAAAGTTTATGACATACTAAGAAGAGTATATATTCAACAAAATAAATATGAATGCTTAAATTTTTTGAATGTTCAACTTATTAAAAACCAAGCAAATGTAGAGCAAATATTCTTTAAAATGTACATGTATGTGTGTGTGTATGTTTATCAAATTCACAGAGATAAAAGAGTAATGGAAATCTAAATTTATGATACTGTAATGCATATAATTAGCTTGAAAAGCAGGGTTAACAGATCCCACTGAGAGGTGCCATTGCAAGGCTAAGCGCACCATAATTTAAAACACACAATTAATTTAAAACAAAAGATTTAACTATCAGAAATACCTTGAGAATTCTGAGAAACACAAAATATACTTAAAACTTGCGAGTAAATAGAAACTCCAAATCACAGTGATCTTATATAGGTATATCTGAACATGTTCTAGCTAAATCATGGATAAATTTCTTACATTTCTCACAAAGTTGTTGATAGGAAAAATAAAAGCTAAAATTACGTGGTCCTTCAATGACTAAGGAATTACCTTAAGATGCTGTAGACTAACAGAAATAAATGGTATTAAGTAAGAATTCTGCAAGTTGTGTAGCTTCTATTGGTTTAACCATTTAGTCACCTTGCTCATAACTATAGAGAAAGTCTTAATCTGTGCTGATTTACTTTCTCAATTAAATAACATATCAGTAACAATTGATTTCACAGAAGACATGTGTATTAGTCAGAGTAAAGGCTAAATTACTATAACAAAAATTCTCAACATATAGTAGCTTAATTAATTTGCTTAGATAACAGAGGAATATTTCTTTCCCACATAACAATGCAAAAATGAATTATCTAGAGCTAGTGAGATATGTCTACCATCTTCCATGTGTGAGTTCCATAGTTACTATGACATTCATCATTTCACAGGAAATAGAAAGAATAAGGCAAAGACAGGTGTCTTGGTTTTTAAAAAATGACTCATTTTTCTTATTTCGATTATGTCCACGATACGTTCTTTCAAATTTAATCACGTGGCTACAGACAGCTGCAAGGGAGTTTGAGACTATAGTGGTCAGCTGGGTGGCCAAACTCAACAGAAACACAGGGATTTTCTTACTAGTACACCTGCATACACCAGACGTATTAAATGTGATTTTAAACTACTTAAAGTTTCCTGATAAATTTATATACAATCTATACTCACTTGCTATATTCTGCACCTTCTATTTTTTTCCAAACTGTGACATTTTGATTTCTGTCCTGTATATTCCTAATCACAAAACCCAGAGTAAATTCAGCAAACAGACACAAGAATGGAAACTTTCAGACATAAAACTTGAATGATAGACACATGATAGTCCAGACAATTAAAATATCAGTGAAATAAGTAGGAAATACAATAAAATTAGCCATAAGTGATGTGCATGACTGTTCACATATTGCCTGTAAGTTTACCTGTAGATAAGAAAAGACATCGATTTAAGTGTATAGCAATAAAACCTAAATAAAAAGGAAGATTAAAGTAGCAGTTCAAAGAAACAGAGCTTTATGGATATTAAACATATGGTAATTTTATGATACCTTCTGGGTGCCATTAAAACACCCCCAAGTCATCTGATTACTTGTCCCATCTGGAATTCACAAAGCTTCAGGTTAGTTGCTGGTTACCTAACTGCATACCCTCAGAATAATTGGGGTTGTCTTCATTTTTTTCCTTATTAGCATTCTCCATCACTGCCAAAAATGACACGGAAAGAGTACCCAAAGCACATGACTGAATTTGGCAAAGGAGTCTCATCTGTTATTTCCATTTTATCTCATCCAGTCTCTTTTCTTTAGAAGTTTTGCAGAGTGAAAAACATTTTTATTTCATCTTGTCTCATCTAGTGCTTTTGGTTTAGAAGTCTTACCAATTTGAAACACATTGTAGTCTACGTCTCTATCACTACACCTGTGTGTGTGTGTTTGAGTATTGTATGTACCACCTACTGCAAGTCATAGGCATTCCAAAACCTTTAAGTCAATAAATTAATCCTTGTATTATTGGTGTAACTTGCTTCTACAGACTTCTATACCTCCCCTAAAATGTCTGTTTTAGACATTTCATAGAACTGCCAATTTAAGAAGCATATGCTAAAATATGTTTAAATGAATTTTTAGTTTTTTCAAATAAATTAGTGTCTTAGAATTTATCTTCAAAGACAATGTATTAATGAGACATAAGGAAACCTAGGAATTCACAAGTAACTCATTATTTCAACTTCACATATTGCAATGTATACTAAGTAAATGGTCCTTTGGTAATATTTTCCTCTCTTTTTTTTTTTCTTTACTTTTTTCTTCCCTTCCATATGTTCGTTAAGGTGTTCACGTCATCAATTAAGTAAAAATCCTGGCTCTTTATATCTTTCATGGGGACTAGAAAGTCAGTATTTAGTCTCTTCCAGGTCAGGGAAGGTCAGCAAGCCCAAAGATAGAAATCTGTAACAAGGACTTGCTAGAAATGACTTGAACATGCCCATAGCAGATCTAGCTATGAAGAGATTCAATATTTACATAATCTTATTCTAAACTCTCATTTTCCCATTTGGAATACATTTAGATCTGTTTCCATGTTTAATGTCCATAAATTTGAACATCCTAAATTATAATTTAAAAATTTTCTTAGTTTTAATAAGTTTCATTTATCTTTATTTTCCTGCTTTTTTCACATTAATTCCAATCCATTTTCCCCCAAGCTAGCTGTCATGACTTTCTTTCTTAAAGTATTAATTAGAACCTTCAAACTAGCTTCTCTTAATTCTCAATTTAAAAAGAAAAAATCTCTATGGAAACAGAGAAAAGAAGACATAGCTAATAATATAGGTAACTAAAGACAAAATGTTGGTGAAATACACAATAAATATAAATCAGATGAAGTCAGATTACATTAAAGCATATTTGTCTTTATAAGACATTATCTCTGTACCAATCAGAATATTGGTAGCAAGTTATATCTATGTGGACAGTTTTTTTGGGTTGGGAATCATGAAAATAAAATTTCATTTTCCTCACACAGCACAGTTATCTCTTCAAATCCATGCAGAGGTATAAACTACAGAACAACTAAGCAGGAAATAGGGAGGAATTATACATGTGAGGCAGACCTACCAGAGCACAACAGGCAAGTTCTTGATAGGCAACATTAGGCAAGGGGCTATGTACACAAAGCCTGAGCTGGGATCAGAGGAGGGTATTTTACCTTTGGAATAGTAGAAAATGAATAATTCACAACACACATCTGCTTTTTTTACCAGAAAACCTTTCCTGGGCTAATCTTTCCTATTTATAGATGAGTTATCAAAATATAACACAAATGGAACCCAGGAAAATATACTGAAGAACAAGGTAAATGGAACTGAATTTAATTTTCTTTTCAAAAATCCAGTTTTGCAATTATTCACTCAAGTTTCAAATTTCAATGTAACTTGAAATCTTATCCATTCATTTATGGGATCTATTAATTTATTTTAAAATGGTATCCCCTTGATTTACACATACTGAGTCATGAAACATTGTTTAGGAATATATGATAGCTGCATTTTTCCACATTGATATGAAAATAATAGTGTCATCATTAATTTTTAAAGATACAGCCTTTAATTTTTTTTTTGAGAGGGCATCTCTCATATTTATTGATCGAATGGTTGTTAACAACAATGAAATTCTGTATAGGGGACTCAATTTACAATCATTAATCAACCCCAAGCCTAACTCTCAACAGTCTCCAATCTTCTGAAGCCTAACGAACAAGTTCTTACATGATGAACAAGTTCGTACATAGTGAATAAGTTCCATATAGTCTATATGCATACATATACTAATATGTATATATAGAAAGAGCTTTAAAATTACATAAAATAACTGTTTTAAGTATATTCCCTATTCATAGGATTTCAAAAAGTCAGTCAAAAGTATTTTATATTAAAATATAAATAACTAAGAAATGTATCAACATTTATAAGCTAATAAAATATACTTATGTATTTTATTATAAATATATAAAATATTTGTATATACAACTATATAGTCACTGTGTATATGTATTATTTTGTGTTGTGGCCACTGTGGAATGTCCCCTGAAAACCAATCACAACCCAGTTGTTCCTTTTACTTCCCCTATGATGGAGATAGGAAGAATAAAATACTCACCTTTTAAAATTGCCTGGAAGTTGGGATGGGCCGATATAAACTTCAAGCCAATTCCATATAAGCAGAGTACTTGTAGATGGTTGTCTTCTTTTTTTCTTTATTTTAACAAAAGGCAAAACTTATTGAGTAGATGGTTTTCTTTTTCATCTTTTCTGGAACATAGATATGAAGCCTAGAGATAAAGCAGCCATCTTGAAAAAATCGCACAGCAAGAACAGAAGAGCAGGTGGGAGAAGGAGGTGCAGTCCTTTACGACATGAGTGAGCACCATATCCACCCTGGCCTGCCTCCTTTTGAACTTCTAATTATAGGGATCAATAAAACCATTATTGTTTAATCCACATATTACAATATTCTGTTTTATTCAATGAAATGTAATTCTAAATGGTATAATTAGTTTATACATTGTGGAAATTTTCTTAATGATTTGTATTTTAATGAAATATACCACTCCATGAATGCCTTCCTGAAAACCTATAAATAGGAAACATATTTTAAAGAATAACAACAATAAAATACTTTCTGTTCTTAAATTTTCTACTGCTCATTGTATGACAGTAGCAGCATTGGTTAAATATTTATTTGCAAGTAAGAATCTTTATTATTTTGTTAAACATAATAATAATAATGTGATTTTCACATATTGGTTCAAGTTTTACTTACATAATCTGAAACATGTCTTCCTTCAAAATATAGTAAAAATATTGAAATCACCAATCACTATTGAAATCAGAAAGTATCTGTTGATTGCTTAATATGGTAATAAAATAGTCTTTATTGAAGAAACAAGAAAATACAACAAATATGATTTTGTCAAAAATATCAAATAAAACTTCATAGAACAAAGAAAGCAAGAGTAGTATGTAAAACCCTCCCCAAAAGGGCTAAACACAATCCCAGATCCCGTAACAAGCCACCCTACCAGCTTCCTAGACATCTATTCTCCATGGTCTGTGGGCTACTTTGGTAAAAGGAATATCAACTCAGTTTGGCAACAGATATTCCTTGTGGTCTTTGCTGGTATTGACAGAACCAATAATAGTTTAATATTTGTTAATTTATATAATATTTTAATACTATTCATCCTTTGCAGTAACATTAATTCAAATGAATAAACTGAGATTCAAATTTCACCATAAATCCAACTCAATCCAAGCTCAAAACAAACTAATTCTATCATTTACCAACACTGATCCATGCTTATTGTTAAGCACCTCTTCATAGACTAGATGCGTAAAGTGAATTTTATGTGCATATAATAGACCAACATGGCTGAATCAGATAACTGATTTTGGAGAGGGTACTTAGAGAAATCTGCAATGATCAATTGAAGCTAGGCTGATACCCTGAACATCGGGATTTTATGCATAATTTTGAGAAGAATTAAGGCACAATATAATTTGTGCTTTTATTTGGTGCTTGTGAATAGAAAAAGGAGATTGGGTATATATCAGAAGGGTGGCACAAAAGCAAAAATTAAAAGGAAGAATATTAACAGTTATTTTATCTTTTTGCAATACATCATTTTAGTTAGTTCTATACAGCATGTTAGTTCTATATTTTTATATACTTTCAGCTTTTTCAAGATAATATCCTTGTTTTTTAGCTTCATTTGTTTATGATATCTACTTCAATTATTTCCAAAAGCATGCACTCAATAAAATTCCATGAAGAGTGAACTCATTGTTTCTTTTCAAAAGCATGTTTTCGTTTCCTTTTGCTTCCTTCTACAGTCTTTGATGGATGAGAACTTCTGTGATTTAAATTCAGCATGAAGTGTATTGGGTCAATTTTGTAATTGTGCTAAATCCTTCCATGTTTGATAAGCTGTTCAGCAATAAATATGTACACTATTTAGCTAACATTCCTGAAAACCTTATCATCTCCTTTTCTAATAAAGCATTTGAATCTTGAGCAAAGATAACACTTATAATGGAATATTTCAATAACAAGATACAAAATTCGATTTGAATAGGCTATTGTAAACAGTTTGATTGTAATATATTATGACTATCATTGAAAAAGGTAAAAGATTATAGTACATTAAATGTTCATGCTAATTATTCTGGTATCGAGGTTTATTTTCTTGTCACAGTTGAATTCTGGCTGCTTATCAACAGCTACTGAAGAGATTTCCAGACATATAATACTTAGTATCTGCATGACAACAAATAAAGACACCACAATTATTTGTCTGGGAGTGCATTCCATAATAAGTATGCAATATTTTTCACTTCGCATCCAGAAACATGACATATGCTTGAAATTATTAGGGGTGGTAGGGAAAAGGGAAGTAAGGAATAAAAACACAAGAAAAAAAGACATATCTCACTTAATCTTTTATTTGAATTCACTAATTATCAATTTCCTGAGGGTAAATTTTTTTAAAAAATTATTTAATCAATTAAAATATATATCTCCATGAAAATGGGGATACAACAAAAATATATTGTACTAACTGTCAAGCAATTGTTACCATAGGATTTATAATCTCTGCCTCAGTATGCAGAAACTTTATTCTTCAAAGTTTTTTGTGTGGTAATAAGCAAAAAATAAACTTCCATACAGCAAAATTAATGTCTTTTAGCACACCAACTCACAGACACCCACTGAATTAAGGATTATTGGAAAGGAAATAAGTGGATAGGATGATGACGAGGATGAGGTGATTGTTCTCCCAGTCATTTTCAGAGAGGCTAAAGATTAATTGTAGCTGTGTTCTCATCTGAAGGATACCTCCTATCCAGTTAATTTCAGTCTATAGCATTCTCTTCAGGTTCTCATAGCCTCTCCACTCTCCTGACCTCTTGAAGACTAGAGTGGATTCTGCTCTCTCTGTTGGGGATAGCCTGGAGGCCTCACCATTTCTTGTTTGTTTTTATTCACCATCCCTCATCTTTGTAAAATAGTTACTTTACTCGATTCTCTTTCATTATTCCATTTGAGTATACCATCTACTTCTTTCTGGGATTCTGACTATTACAACTTTCTTACAATATAGTATAGTATTTTCATGTTGGACAATGTTAGAACTCAAATAACCAACATCACCAGAAAGATGATTCTGTTGTATTTTTAATACACTGACTCAGTAAACATGACTGTTTGAAGCTGTCTTCAGTAAATACTAACTACACATTTGTCTACTAACTTACAGTACAGTCAAATTTAATATGTTTGATAAGTAGGGTCATTATAATTAAAATACTTTTAGTGCTGTTAGTTTTAACTTTAGGTACAAATATATATGGCATAGATCAAAAAACACTTTACAATATTGTCCTCTAGAAAGGATTATCATTTGCACTACTACCAATATCATATGAAGATAACCATTTCTCAAGCAGTAAGAGTACGGATTTGTAATTTTTTAAACTTTGCTAATTAGTAGACAATAAGTAGCCTCTTACTATGTATTAGCACTTTAATTGCCAGTGAAATTAAATTTATTTTCATATGCTTATTAGCAATGCACATTCTTCTCTATTGAAATTCTTTTTTGCAGTTTTACCCATTATATTCAAGTGAATCAGATTCTAGAAGGCCTCATGGCTAAGTTTCTACTGAAGGCAAATTATAGATGGCGAAGGTCTCTATTGTTATTGGGTAGGCAGGAAAAGGAAGGCACTTCTGAATCTAGTAGATGATGAGGTTTGTTCAGGAGAAATGATAAGTTTGTGGTGATTAAATGATATCCAAAAAGATATGGGTATTTTATTATAAAGTCTACTAAAGCTTGGTGAAGAGATTTGTACTGAAAAATACAGATTTGCAAGATTTCAGAGTAATTAAAACTATTTAAGTGAGTAGTTGGTAAACTGATAAGAAATGGTAGAATATTATAAATAATACCAATTTTATGGGGTAAGCTTGGAAAGAAGCTCACATAGGAGTAACAGTTCAGAGAGCAAAGAGGAAAATTGGAAGCATGTAATATGGAGTACAATAATTCAATATTACCACATACTGGTAATGGCCAAATAAAATGAAAACAAAATAGGCACTTTTTCATTAATAAAAAGAGTCTATTAATGACTTCGTTGAGAGACATTTCACTGTTATGGTAGAACTAGCAGCTAGAACTAGGAGGTTGAAGAGAAACAAAAGATGAGTAACGAGATGGGAGCATGAAAAAAAATCATGAAAGGAGATTTATTATGCAAAAAAATAGAGACAGCTTTGGTTGTGGAAAGACGTGGAACTGAGGGAGTTCAGTTTAGTTTTAAAAATTAAAATAGGATAGAATTAAGCATATTTGAATTCTAATGAGAAGTTAGTTGAGTCAGAAAACTGCAAGAAAGAAGAGACAAGGGGTAACTTATATATTTATGTTCCAGAAAGAGCAGAAAGGGAACACATCCAAAGCATAAGTTGAAAACTAAATTTAAAAGAAGAATCAACATTTTTGCAATAGTAGAAACTTGGAAAGCATAGGTGAAGATGCAGTTATATATATCAGGGCATTGGCATTACGATAAATGAGTGTTATTGGTTTGATGGAAACGGAAACTGATTTTTCTTAGTATGATGAGAAGATAAAGTGAGTGTAGGATTAAATATTTGCATATCATAGAAAAGTTTAACTTAACTGCCGAGGACAAGTAACAGCCTGGGTGAAGTGTATATCTGATAAAGCATTTGTATCCAGAATACACAAAAATCTTTAAACTCTGGAAGGAAACAACAACCCAGTAAAAACTGGGCAAAACTATTAACAGATATTTAACGAAAGGAGATATATCAATGTTCAATTTGCATATGAAACAACATTCGACATCAATAGTCATAAGGAAAATGCAAATCAAAACCACAATGACATATTCTTTGCACCCTTTAGGATGGAAACAATTAAAATGATAGACAATAACAAGTGTTGACAAGGACGTGAAGAGACAGGGAGATTCCTGTATTACTGGTAGGAAAGGAAAATGGTGCAGCTACATTGAAAAGCAGTTGGACATATTCTCAAAAAGTTGGACATAAAACTACCTCACAACCCAGCCATTTCAGTCACAGGTATGTATACAAGAGAAATGAAAACACGTCTACACAGACTTGCACAGAAATGTTCATAGTAGCATGGTTCATAATAACAAAAACTTGGAAACAACCAAAGTGTCCTTTAATTAGTGTGAACGGCCAGCTGAAATATAATATATATCCATTAAGGGGAATACTATCAAACAATAAATAGCAACAAATTATTGATGCATGCTATTTCATGAATACCCCTCAAAATTCAGAAGCCAGACACAACAGACCATATATTGTATAATTCAATTTCTATGAAATATCCAGAAAGCAAATTTATAGACAGAAAGAAAATTGGTGGTCATTTGGAGCTAGAAAGACAGGAATTAAATGTAAATGGACATGAAGTGTTTTATTGGAGGAATGAAAACGATCTAAAACTGATTTATAGTGATGGTGAATCACTTTGTAAGTTACTTAAAATCACTAAATTGCACACATGAAATGGGTAAATTTTGTGTTAAGTAAAATTCCTCTCAATAAAATTGTTTTTAAAAAATTGTTGCTGAGGATATCAAGGTGCTAAGCAAGAAATGTATGAAAAAGATACTGAGAACAAGATATGTGAGCAAAGGCTGGAAGAAATTGGAGAATTTATCCTCAAGCACCTATGGGAGAACATTCTAGTGAGGGAGCATGATGAGTGAGTGCCCTAGGGAGACTCTCAACATGTTAACTCGTGTCAACAATGATGATAATTTTAACCAGAGGTAACATTTGAGGCTGTAGGAAGTGCTAAGGATCAGGTTATTTTGATAAAGTAACAAGATAGGGCCTGTGAATGGACTAATGATAAAAGTTTGCCACAACCTGAGGAGCATAATTATTTCAATTATTTAAGCATGACATCCAAATAAATGCCTAAGGAGAAACAGATCTCAAACAACAGAATCCCTTTAAAGTTATTTGAAGTTTATAAAATTGAATTTAATTATATGATTTATAAATACAATTTCTGTGGATAAAGTGAAGGTCCCTGTGACTGGGATTCTCACCTGGCCCTGGTTGGCTTGCTCACTACACACGTGTGGGCAATACATTGTTACTGACTCTCCGTAAAGAGCTCCATCCAGTGCTCGGGGAGACATGGTGGCACGGCTACAAGGCTGCAGGGGAGCAGAGCAGAGCCTGGGGCAGTCGTGCCCAGAGGACGGCTATGCAGGCACAAAGGCCCAGAGGCAGAGACTGGCTCACTGCATGCAGACTCGCTCTGAGTGGATGGGATTCTAGTGTTGACCTGCCACCATGGAAATAAAGTTGGGTATAAACTTTTCACCCCAAAAACCCTCTACTCTCATTTCTTTGGTCACATTAAATCCATAGTGAACTTGCCTGGGGCTGAAACCCATTGGCAAGATAATGTCTATAACTGGGTATGGAATATTTATAAATTTAACTTCTTTTAAAAAATATCATTATTTCACTTAAGAAAATACATGTCCAGTATTTATTATGTGAAAACCACGGGTAAATTAAACACGAACTGAGAACAACAAAATGTGAAAAAGTATAAGAAATACTAGACAAGGAAACCAGCAGAAGTGTGTTTGAATATTTTCAGTCAACTTATACTGAATATTAAGATCACAGAACATTTTTATGCAAATTCAATAAGAATCAAAGATTAACCATACCGCTAAAACATAGATCAATATATTTGATTATTAACTGTTGGTATACTCTTTGTAAGGAGGAGTTCTAAGTTTATTTTTGCTTATATCCACTAATTTTTTTAAATGTTGTTTTAAATATGAAGCCAGTTCAATTAAATGTACCATTATTTAATAAATAGTGAGGCAAACTACTTATGCACTAACAAAAGCAATTGCTAATTACTTCTAAAGAATTGTTGCCATTTTTAAATGTTAATTGTAGCAGAAAATGAATGAATTGCATTTCTTGATTTTACTCAGAGGCTCAGTTATTGAAAGACTTTCTCAATGGAAAGGCAAGATGGAATTTGGATGAAATTATATTTGACTTCACCCTGATTGACCATTAATGAGAAGAAAGTAATTTTTTTGAAGAAAGAGATTCCTAGTTAAGCAAATTAGCTCAACTACAAAAGATGAATAATAATGTATTAATAAGATGACAAAATAAGATTAATTGATATTTTCTACAATTCTATTCCAAGGAGAAGGAAGTCATTAATCAAGATTTTGAGTTACAACAACAATTTTAAAACATGCTGCTGTTATGAAGCCAGAACACAGCATAAACAGAAATACAGTTACATTCACATGGTAGGGGCTTTATGATTATAGGGGTGTCATTTTCTTCCCTGAGGAATGATCAACAGCTCAACATAAAATTCTCTGAAATCTAGTGAATTTAAACTTACTGCTTGACATGTTTGACATTAAAGAAATTTAATCTAGTGTGTAACTTGGCTGATGTAGACACAGAAAACAAGTGACTAAAATTTAATATAAGGAAAATCCATCTTCAGAAGAAATTTGGCTAGTGGGGCCAACATCCATTTCCAGAGAGAAGTCAGATTAGAAACTATAAGCTAGGGTAGGAAGTGGCCCAAATGGACTGTTCACTTCACATGGTCAGAATTTTGTATGGAGAATGTGTCTACATACTCTTGCAGAGTCTAAAATTAACACCAACAGTATTAGAAGAAAAGCCCCAGATGCTATCAGATCTAGTTCCCAATGATCTTATGGATAGGATTAGACACATTTTGGAGATGATTGTCTTTCTTTGATGGCAAATGGGTGAGTCTCAGACAGATAAGATTAATCAGGTGCTGGTGACATCACATTCAAGGAGATCTTCATTCTAGGATAAACCCACGAAAAGAGAAATGGACTTAACCTAAACTACAACTAGTATTCCTAATGAAAAATAGGGGGGAGCTGACCCTTCAAGAGATTCAATATTGATAATGTACTAATTGAAAGGAAAAAAGAATAATTTAGTAAGAAAAAATTTGATTTGGGAGCTTTAATTTCTTAATAGTCTTCCTATGTATCAAAGGAGATAGTGATGGAATATTCACAGGGTTTTAGAAAAACATACAGCATAAAAATTAAGATGTCCTATATCATGAGTGAGAGGTAACATCTAAGTATATTTATCAAATTAAATAACTGGTAATAATAAAAATAAGTCAATTATTTTATATGATGTATACTTCCATAGGGAGGTCCAAAATAGATATTTATGTATCTTGGTGGTATGACTTGCTCAATTTGGGGAAGTTTTCATTGTATAGAAGATTGGACTAAGAGATCTGATTTTATGGTTTTGTGAATAAATGATATAAGAAAACTCCAATTACAAAAAGACAACATATAAAAGAGATGAAAAGGGGTAGATCATAAAACTCTTTACCTAACAGTTTGGTTCACTGGAGAATTACTTCAAGCATTCTATTCACTTAAAATATATTATTCAGTTCATAAAATGAGACTCACGGAGAGCTCTATGGAACACACACATTTCATAGAATGATCTTCTGTATACTAAAGATCCCTTTTGAATATAGACAAAGTGGCCCAAGGTAAACTTGTTGGCTATAAAAGGATATTTCAAAGGGCTACAATTGATTAATATTGGACACATGTAATTTGTAACCTAATACCTGTTTAGGGTTAAACAGGTTATTCAAGTGTTTACACTCTGTGTTTGGATTGCAAATATAGCTAAAGGGGAAAGAAATAACACTTAGAATCAATGGCTAGTTCAGTTACAGGTCATGGAGTTTGTGTTACAAGTGGGGAACTGATACAATAGGCACATTCTTTGTGCATGTGTGAGAACAACCTGTTGGTTAACAGAGCTGCTACATTTAGCTTTTCTATGAGGGCCTAAGACAATACAAGTTTAATTAATTTTTAAATACTTTGCACTTTCATTCGTTTTATAAATTTGTGATAATTTGTGGTATTTGCCTCTTCTTGAAAGGTTTGCATTTTCAAAAATTCCATTATAATGTCTCTTCATCAGTTTACTTTCAAGTACTTCAAATGTTATTTCTGTTCCTTTAAAACCTTACATTTCCTGGGGCCTTTTAGACCTATTCATCTCTATTACTGGTAAAGTTCATAAACCTAACGCAAGTCTATCTTAATCTCCCAGAACCTGCTTATTCTTCTGACATCAACACCAATAGCCATATTTGATTCTTCCCTCTCTCTGGTGACCCTAAGTAGTTACAAAATGCTACAAATTCCACCAAAACAATGTCCTTAAAGCCAATCTGTATAAACCACCTGGTTCTAATAGACCCACATTATTAGAATTGCCTGCTAAATAAACCTGTAATCTCCCTGTGATAATTCTGTCTTCACGTAACAAACATATTTAGCCTCCATATAATTTATAAATAAAATTATTTTTATCCATATGAAAATACAAGACTATGTTTCATTAGAGGTTAGTGTTCTAATTTAAAAAATGCCTATTTTAAAATGCTGAGTCCTAGTTCCCTGCCTAGCATTGTTAAAGCAGAATCTGTGGGTGAGGAACCTGGAAATTGTTTTCTACCAGTTTTTCAGGTGATTCTCATGAACAATGACCTCTGAGAAATAACATTAGAGTTCAGAACCCTGCTCATTGGAATCACCAGGCAGGTTAGTTAGCAGGCAGATTACCATACCCCAGTGTAGGAAATTCTGACTCAGGAAGTCTTGGGATACTTCCGAGGATATATAACCCCGGTTACTCCGGTGCAGTGTGCTGGGAGCCTGACACTTGGGAATTCTTCATCTTCAGGATTTACTCCATATTTTGAAGGTAAATACTCAGTTTCTTAATCGGGGTTGCCTAAGCATGTTGATGCTGTGCTCAGAAACTAACAATGCTTATTCAATGCTGTCTGATGTATTATTAGAGCTCTTTTCCAGGATTTATGAATCTCCATAGTGTTCCCTGATTCAAAGCAGCACAGTCTTCATGTGGATAGCAGACATCAACTGACATGTTTTTGTCTTTAGAAGCAATAATATTAATAACAGCTGATACTTAATAACTAAATGCCAGAGTATTTGTGCATTTTACATGCATAACTTATTTTAATTCTCCAAATAATACTATGAAGGAACTGAGGCACAGAATGTTAAATGATTTGCCCAAAATACTAAAGCTAGGAAGTGGGGGAGCCATGTTTGAACCCACTAAGTTTGCTTAGTTTGCTGACCCATCCTGGTAGTTTCTGCTTATTGTGTAATTATATTAAAGCAAGTTCCTTTCATAATTTATTCAGAGATTTTAATGTGCTATTGAAAAGTATGAGTGTCCATAAAATAACTGACTGCTAGGCAAAAAATTTAAAAACTCTTATGTGGTTTTTGCAATGAAATACACAGAATGTATGATCAAATATTTTAGTTGAAAGAGCAACTGATAAAGTTTCTAAGAATAAAGTACAAAATTACAAATGAGTGGAAAGTGACAAAGAAAAATTTAAAGATGTGGCAGGTGAAGCCAGAAATTTTAACAATCCGTATCTTTGGATTTCTAAGTAGAGAAAAGTGAAAACATTGACAAAAATATAGAATTAGTAAAATATTAAAGATAATTCTGCACACCTGAAGACAAAACTTAGTATTCAGATTTAAACAGCCAACAATAATAAGTAAGAATAATACAGAATGGTATCATTCAGATATGTCCTTTAAAAAAAAAATCAAGAGGTATGGAGAAAACTAAAAGCTTCCAGCATAAATGAGCAGATTAATTCCACAGGAGGATCTTACTGGCATTATATTTTACAATGAAAACACTTTTGATGCTGCACTTTTGCAAATGATTAAAGAAACATTTAATTATGAAAATAAAATAGACGTTTTGTTTTTGCTTAATATTTATGGGCAATAGGCTGCAAATGGAAATATTTAAAAATATTTGCTAGAGGGAAATTGCCATTTTTTAAACTTTTATTAAAAAGTAAAAGAATGCAATAACACAAACCATAAGTCAATTATTTTTAATATATATATAAACACACTATGTTGAAACAATTTCAAATTAAATTCATGAGTATTTTAAAAGAGTATTACATTTTAATGAGAAATTCAAGAATGCAAGATTAGGTCTACATCAGGAAAGCTATTCACTATTATCAGAGCAGCAGAAAAAATGGTAGTTTTGAAAAACCTAACTGATAAACACAGTAATCATTCCTTATAGGCCACAGCAAGTCAAGAATGAAACAGAAGTCATTGTGAGGATCTCAGGTATTTCCTAAATATCTAATACAAATATTAAACTTTGGTAAAAAGCTATAAATATTCTTATTAAATTCCAAGATAACAGAAAAATATCTGTTATCACTGTAAGTTTCAATTATTTTCATTTGCCAAATAATTTTGGAAACACATCAGCCGTATTCTATCCCACAGTAAACTCAAGAAAAATAAACAGTTGAAAGTGTATATGCTTGCATACAAACACAAAAATGTCTAAAGAAAGCTAACCAAATTGTTTAGTTACCCCCAGAGATGGGAGGAAATATGGTGTGGAGTGGCTTCTTTAATACTGAGTTAGTTTAATATTTACCAAGAATACATCTTTTTGTAATTTAAAAAGATGTTAAGTAGCTATTTTAACCAAAGAAAAATGCTCTTTTAAAAATGCAAGTGTGAAAACTATACACAAGTCTAGACAACAATGTTGCTTTCTATTTTCTTAGCAGCAATTTTGGGGGATTCTTAATCTAAGTTTTCATCATGTTGTCTTACTTCGAAAGAAAAGGAATCTATGTTACTAACTCACAACTGACCTGATTTCTGTGTTCTAGAAGGAGCCATTAGAGTAAATTTAATAACCAACAGATGGTATGCAGCTTCGTATAGCTAATGGGAGAAAAAAAAATTCTTTATAAAAATGATGTAAAATGTTATTAAAATGTAATTTACATGTAATATTAAACACAAAACATCTAAAATTTAAGTAGAATGAAGTATCATATCATTGTAAGATGGAAAGGATATAAGGAATGGGAAGAAATAATGAATATATATAATTCTGAGTAATTTTATAAAAATCTCAGATTTGAGAAAGCTAATCTGACACAACAGTGAAAGAAACTGGGAGAAGAAAAAAATACAAATGCAAAAACAAAAATCTTTAAAATTCTTCTGAATTGACTGTCAGATAACCATACATGAAAAAAATAAGCCTGAGTCCTCCAGCTTCACCAATATGATCAATTGTTTTTTAGAGGTAAAATATTTCTAAATATTTGATTTTATTTTGGCACTTTTTTTAAAGAAGTATTTACCAAACTTCCCTAAATGGTGTATAATCAGGGCACTTGTTAAAAATACAGCTTCTGCAGATTCCTTCTTACCTAGGATTTATGAGGCCTAGGATTTCTCCCAGCTATTATTTTTAGTAAGTTACCCAGGTGATTCCTATTTTCAGGGAACTTTAAGAAATATTGTTTAAAGACAGTTTTGCAATTAGTCACAATGAAGCAACATATGCAGTTAAAACAATAAAGAAAAAAATGTCAAAAAATTCAACTCTCCTCCCCCCAAAGTAGAGTCAAGGTCACAAAAAACTAGCCAGTCAAGGTCACAAAAACTGCTCTAAGTCAAATGAGTCTTAATACTTTTAGGTGACAATCTAAATCTACTTTTCCTACTCTAAAATATTTGAAAGCTCAGAGGTAGGAATGTTGACCTTTATTTTCTAGAATTTTGTTTCATATTTTAATACTCAATTTAAAATTTTCTTCTAGATATTATTCTAGTTATGGAAGCTAAAGATTAAAATATACATAAAGTAACATTTTGTCTGGTACAGACAACATTCTTTCTGAAATATCTCTCTGGAATATATGAACATTAAGAGAGCACTAAATTGAAAGTCTGCTTAAAAGAAAAATAATTCAGATTTTTACTGATCAACATAGTTTAATTAATGTCTAAAAACCTACCTGGTAAATAATTTTGACAGGGAATTCAACCTATTTCCAATCTTTGGGGAATCTGCTTCAAAGCTGCCATCCTAAAAGAGTGTCTACTCCTAACTTCACAAGTTCCCAGAAAAAAATTGCATAGTCCTTCAATAACTCATACTAACAGGCAGCAACTTTTCCTCCAGGAAAAATTATCTTTGCCCAATCCTTACTTCTCCACGACTCTCCCATGATTCCTTTCCAAAATCCATACGGAACATCCACAGTCACCTGACTGGGCCTATACTTAGTGCCCTAGTGTGGTAGGCAGGGTTTGGCTCCCGTGATGTTACACTGGCGAATATGTTATGCAACTTGGCAAGAGGATTTTGTAGACAGAATGAAGAATGCTAATAAACTGACATTAACACAGAAGTTTGTTTTGGGTTGTTGAGGTGGGCCCAATCCCATCACATGGATGCTTAAATGCAGAAGAGGGAGGCAGCACAGTCAGCTGTGGTGTAAGCAGCAGATCCCTCAGAGAACAAACAGCTCAGGCTGGCTGGAACCTTGGTTTTTGACCTTGTGGGTCCTGGTACATAGAAATAAGCTGAGCCTACAGGACTTCTGAGCGATAGAACTGTGAGGTAATATGTTTGTGTTGTTTTAAGCAGCAAAGTTCAAGGTGATTTGTTATGGCAACAGTTCATATTCCTAGTAGGGTCTAATCAACCAATGGTGATTTACTGATCAACTCCTATAAATCTTAAAAATAGCAGTTCAAGTTTAAGAAATACACCCGGCTCACAGAGACTATTGGATGAGACCCATAATATGTACTCCAGTTCTTTGCACCAAAGAATTTTCCAACTCTTTTTACTGAAGTAAATTCAAGTTAGCTAAGCTGATGACCACATTTCTCTAGGTATGTATATGAAGTGTCCGATATTTTACTCTACTTACAAGCTAATTAGTTATTCTGCCACAGTTTCATGGATGCTGGCAGAATATACAGACACAAACACTTGGGTTAGAGACCAAGACAATTTATTACTTACAGCTGTCAAAGTAGCCAATGTTCCAATTCCCACAGGGTGATGTGAAGGAAGGCAGGTGGTGTCTGCCCAACTGGGAATTGTGTTACAGGAGAGCATCAAGCATAGGAAATTTGAATTTTTTTTGGTGCTAAGCCTGCTTGATTTTTGTCCTGGAGGGAGAAAGTATACTTACTGTACTTCATAGTCCATATACCTGCCCTTTGCCCCATAGAAAGACAGTATCTCTATCTTCTAAAGCTGTTTTCCATACAAACATCCTTGAAAGGGCAATCTAAATAAGAAAGACAGGCTTCCACTCATTTGCACAGTTACTTTGGTCAGCATCTTTTTCTCCCCACTCTTCAGTGAATTTGTTTCATACATTTGTAATATAGTTAGACTGCTTTGTCACATTCTGCATTTTTATCCTGGCATTTCCCCAATCTCCTAAATGATATTTTTAATAGCATAAATTAAAATCCTCTCTATGTGCTATGAATTTTTATACCTAATGTCATGGATCCACCATTGCAGGGTCATATAGAATAGTTTCACTGTCTCCAAAATTCTCTGCATCACTATTCAACCTTCCACCCCACCTCCTTCAGCCTCTGAAAACTGTAAGTAATATGTTTCTAAGTATTATCTTTGCTAGAATGTCCCATAATTAGAGTCATACCATGTGCAGCCTTTTAAGACTAGCCACTTTCACACAGAAATATGTATTTAAGATCCAGTAGTATCTTTTTGTGGATTGATAGCTCTTTTTATCACTGAGTAATATTCCATTGTATGAATGTCCACTGTTTCTTTATCCATGCATCTATTGAAGGACTTCCTGGTTGCTTCCTGGTTTATTCCAATCATGAATAAAGTTTCTATAAACATTCACATGCAGGTTTTTCTGTAGATATAAAATTTCAAATAAATTGGATAAAAATCTGGGAGTGTGATTATTGGATCAAATGATAAGACTAAGTTTAGCTTTGTAGAAAACTGCAAAAATATCTTCCAATGTGACTCTACCAATTTGTATTCCCACCAGTGATGAATAAAATTTACTGTTGCTTTTGTCTTTTTGTAAGCAATTATATTGTCAGGCTCTTTGTTGTTGTTGTTGTTTTTTTAATTCTAGCCATTTTATTGTGTGTTATATCACATTACCATTTTAACTTGCATTTCCTAGTGACAAATGATGTTGGTCATATTTTCATATGCTTATTTTGTCTTTCTATATATTTGGTGAATGTTCAAATCTTTTGCCACGTTTCAAGTTGGGTTTTCTTATTGAGTTTAAAAATTCCATGTATGTTTTAGAAACCATGTATTATTTGTTTTTGTAAATATAAATGTGGATTCATTTTTAATTCCCTCAAAAGTATCTTTAGCAAAGCAGAAATTTTTAATTTTAAAAAAGTTCAACCTACCCATTTTTTGTCTTTCATGGATCATGTTTTGGCATTAATTATATTTAAAAATCATCATTAAATCCAAGTTTACACAAATTTCCTCCTATATTTTCTTTTAGAAGTTTTATAGTCTTGCATTTTATACTTAAACATATCCATTTTGAGTGAATTTTGGTGAAAGATGTAAGGTCTGTGTCTAGATTCTTCTTTTTTGTATGTATGAATGCATATGGATACCCCACTCTTCCAGTTCCACTTGTTGAAAGACTATATTTTCTACACTGAACTTCATTGGCTCCTGTGTCAAAAACCAGTTGACTATAATTTAGAGGGTCTATTTCTGTGCTTTTAATTCTGGACCATTAGACTATATGGGTATTCTTTCATCAGTATCATGCTGTCTTCCTTCCTGTGGTTTCATAATCTCGAAATCATGTATTCTGAGTCACCCAACCTGTTTTCCTTCAGTTTTGTGTTGGCTATTGTAGCACTTTTGCCTTTCTGTTGCTCCTCAGCAACAAGAAGGCGGGGGGGTGGGGGGACAAGCAGGACCAGCCTGTTATCCCCAGGGCTGAGTGAGATGGCAAGTGTTGGCGGCTTGGACACCCTCCCCTAAGATCCGGGGTAAAACAAAACCACACCAAGCCGGGAGATGTGTCATCCTCGAGGGCGCAGCAAAACTCAGCTTTATTCCATCAGAGGCTTAGTTATATAGAAGATAAGGAAGTAACAGAAACCAATGGGAATTGATTATCTCATCTGTCACTAGGGTCTTTAGGCAGGTTTTGGGTTAGGTGGGGAGGCGGAGTTTGGGCCAAGAGCTAGCGCGGGAAGCTAGTTAGGCCACGAACGTGGAAGTAATGAGGGAGGATGGAAACCTCCAGTCTGCGGCCGTCACAGGCCTAAAAGAGGCAAAAGGTCCCAACATTTCCATATGAACTTCAGAAACAATTTGTCAATGCCTATAAATTGCTTTCTAGGATTTTGAATATGATTGCAATCAATCTGTAGATCAACATGGTAAGAACTGTCCTCTTAACAATTTTCCCATTCATGCATGCAAAACATTTCTTTATATATTCAGATCTACTTTGGTTCCTTTCACCAGAGTTTTAAAGATTTCCCCATAGAGATTCTGTAGATATTTTGTTACATTTATAACTAAATATTTGGTGCTGTGGTAAATGCTACTTTAAAATTTTTAATTTCAGTAGTTTTATCCTGGTACACAGAAAAGTGAGTGACTAAAATATCCTTGTCTTTGCTATACTTGTTATTCATTTTAAGAGTTTATTGTTGAGACTTCAAGATTTCTCCATAGTCATGTTGCATGTTATAGTTTCATTTCTTCTGTAAAATTTTACTTTTCTTGTCACAGTGCTTCAACTGAACTTCCAGTGTAATGTTGAATGGGAGTAGTTGGAGAGGGCATTCTTGCTCCCAGTCTTAAAGTGTCTAATTTCTCATTATTAAACGTCATATTAGTTATAGACTTTTGTAAATGTTCTTTATCATATTGAGGAAGTTCCCCCTATATATCTGATTTTTCTGATGGTTTTAATCCTGAATGGGTTCAGGGTTTCATTAAATACTTTCTTCTATATTAATTGATATGATCATATGATTTTTCTTCTTTAGGCTATTGATGTGGTACATTATATTATTTTCCAAATCTTGCAGTAGCCTTGCGTACCTGAAATAAATCATAATTGTCTGTTGTATATAATTATTTTTATACATTATTAGATTTGATTTGTTATTTCGTTTAGAAATTTTGCACCTGTATCATTAAATTGATCTTCACTTTTTTTCTTTTGGAGGTTCCATGATGTTGGTCTCATAGAATGAGTTAGAAAGTGTTCACTTTTTATTATCTATTTTCTGGAAAACATTGCAGATAATAGGAATAATTTCTTCCTTACATATTTAGGAAAATTCACCAGTGAGATTATGTGGGTATGGACATTTCTCTCTTGAGAGACTCAATTTCTTTAATATATGCCTACTCATAGTATATATTTCTCATTGTGTAAGTTTTGATAGTGTCTTTGAAGAAATCAGTCCATTTCACCTAAGTTATCAAAGTTGTTACCACAGTTTTCTCATCATGTTCCTTTATAATACCCATGGGATTGGTAGTGGTAATCCCTATTTAATTTCCTTTTTTTTAAAATTAATTTTATTTTGGTATCATTAATCTACAATTACATGAAGGACATTATGTTTACTAGGCCCCCCTTCACCAAGTCCCCCACACATCCCCGTTCACAGTCACTGTGCATCAACATAGAAAGATGCTGTAAAATCACTACTTCTCTGTGTTGCACAGCCCTCCCCGTGCCCCCGCCCACACACTATACATGCTAATCGTAATGCCCCGTTTCTTTTTGTTCCGCCCTTATCCCTTCCTTCCCACCTGTCCTCCCCAGTCCCTTTCCCTTTGGTAACTATTAGTCCATTCTTGGGTTCTGTGCATTTGCTGCTGTTTTGTTCCTTCAGTTTTCTTTTGTTCTTATACTCCACATATGAGTGAAATCATTTTGTACTTGTCTTTCTCTGCCTGGCTTATTTCACTGAGCATAACACCCTCTAGCTCCATCCATGTTGTTGCGAATGGTAGGATTTGTTTTTTTCTGATGGCTGAGTAATAATCCATTGTGTATATGTACCACATCTTCTTTATCCATTCATCTACTGATGGACATTTAGGTTGCTTCCATATCTTGGCTATTGTAAATAGTGCAGCGATAAACAGGGGTGCATCTGTCTTTTACAAACTGGAGTGCTGCATTTTGGGGGTAAATTCCTAGAAGTGGAATTCCTGGGTCAAATGGTATTTCTATTGAGCATTTTGAGGAACCTCCATACTGCTTTCCACAATGGTTGAACTAATTTACATTCCCAACAGCAGTGTAGGAGGGTTCCCCTTTCTCCACAACCTTGCCAACATTTGTTGTTGTTTGTCTTTTGGATGGTAGCCATCCTTACTGGTGTGAGATGATATCTCATTGTGGTTTTAAATTGCATTTCTCTGATGACAAGCGATGTGGAGCATCTTTTCATGTGTCTGTTGGCCATCTGAATTTCTTCTTTAGAGAACTGTCTATTCAGCTCCTCTGCCCATTTTTTAATTGGATTATTTGCTTTTTGTCTGTTGAGGTGTGTGAGCTCTTTATATATTTTGGATGTCAACCCTTTATCAGATCTGTCATTTACGAATATATTCTTCCATACTGTAGGATAACTTTTTGTTCTATGGATGGTTTCCTTTGCTGTACAGAAGCTTTTCAGCTTGATATAGTCCCATTTGTTCATTTTTGCATTTCTTTCCCTTGCCCGGGGAGATATGTTCAAGAGGAGGTCACTCATGTTTATGTCTAAGAGATTTTTGCCTATGCTTTTTTCCAAGAATTTTATAGTTTCATGACTTACATTCAGGTCTTTGATCCATTTCGAATTTACATTTGACTGTGGGATTAGACAGTGGTCCAGTTTCCTTCTCTTACATGTAGCTGTCCAGTTTTGCCAGCACCATCTGTTGAAGAGACTGTCATTTCTCCATTGTATGTCCATGGCCCCTTTATCGAATATGAGTTGACCATATATGTTTGGGTTAATGTTTGGAGTCTCTATTCTGTTCCATTGGTCTGTGGCTCTGGCTTGTGCCAGTACCAAATTGTCTTGATTACTGTTTTTGTAGTAGAGCTTGAAGTTGGGGGTGAGATTCCCCCCCTCCCCCAACTTTATTCTTCCTTCTCAGGATTGCTTTAGTTATTTGGGGTCTTTGGTGTTTCCATATGAATTTTTGAACTATTTGTTCCAGTTCATTGAAGAATGCTGTTGGTAGTTTGATAGGGATTGCATCGAATTATATTGCTTTGGGCAGTATGGCCATTTTGACGAAATTAATTCCTCCTAGCCAGTAGCATGGGATGAGTTTCCATTTGTTAGTGACCTCTTTAATTTCTCTTAAGAGTGTCTTATAGTTTTCAGGGTATAAGTCTTTCACTACCTTGGTTAGGTTTATTCCTAGGCATTTTATTCTTTTTGATGCTATTGTGAATGGAATTGTCTTCCTGATTTCTCTTTCTATTAGTTTATTGTTAGTGCATAGGAAAGCCACAGATTTCTGTGTGATAATTTTGTATCCTGCAACTTTGCTGAATTCCGATATTAGCTCTAGTAGTTTTGGAGTGGAGTCTTTAGGGTTTTTTATGTACAATATCATGTCATCTGCAAATAGTGACAGTTTGACTTCTTCTTTACCAATCTGGATTCCTTGTATTTCTTTGTTTTGTCTAATTGCTGTGGCTAGGACTTCCAGGACTATGTTGAATAACAGTGGGGAGAGTGGGCATCCCTGTCTAGTTCCCGATCTCAGAGGAAAAGCTTTCAGCTTCTCGCTGTTCAGTATGATGTTGGCTGTGGGTTTATGATATATGGCCTTTATTATGTTGAGGTACTTGCCCTCTATACTCATTTTGTTGAGAGTTTTTATCATGAGTGGGTGTTGAATTTTATTGAATGCTTTTTCAGCATCTATGGAGATGATCATGTGGTTTTTATCTTTCTTTTTGTTTATGTGGTGGATGATGTTGATGGATTTTTGAATGTGGTACCATCCTTGCATCCCTGGGATGAATCCCACTTGGTCATGGTGTACGATCCTTCTGATGTATTTTTGAATTCGGTTTGCTAATATTTTGTTGAGTATTTTTGCATCTTCGTTCATCAGGGATATTGGTATGTAGTTTTCTTTTTTGGTGGGGTCTTTGCCTGGTTTTGGTATTACGGTGATGTTGGCTTCATAGAATGAGTTTGGGAGTATTCCCTCCTCTTCTATTTTTTAGAAAACTTTAAGGAGAATGGGTATTATGTCTTCCCTGTATGTCTGGTAAAATTCTGAGGTAAATCCATCTTGACCGGGGGGTTTTGTTCTTTGGTAGTTTTTTGATTACTGCTTCAATTTTGTTGCTGATAATTGGTCTGTTTAGATTTTCTGTTTCTTTCTTGGTCAGTCTTGGAAGGTTTTATTTTTCTAGGAAGTTGTCCATTTCTCCTAGGTTTCCCAGCTTGTTAGCATATAGGTTTTCATAGTACTCTCTAATAATTCTTTGTACTTCTGTGGGGTCCGTCGTGATTTTTCCTTCCTCGTTTCTGATTCTGTTGATTTGTGTTGACTCTCTTTTCCTCTTAAGTCTGGCCTGAGGCTTATCTATTTTGTTAATTTTCTCAAAGAACCAGCTCTTGGTTTCATTGATTTTGCTATTGTTTTATTCTTCTCAATTTTATTTATTTCTTCTCTGATCTTTATTATGTCCCTCCTCCTGCTGACCTTAGGCCTCTTTTGTTCTTCTTTTTCCAATTTTGATAATTGTGACATTAGACCACTCACTTGGGATTGTTCTTCCTTCTTTAAATATGCCTGGATTGCTACATACTTTCCTCTTAAGACTGCTTTTGCTGTATCCCACGGTAGTTGGGGCTTTGTAGTGTTGTTGTCGTTTCATTCCATATATTGCTGGATCTCCATTTTGATTTGGTCATTGATTATTTAGGAGCGTGTTGTTAAGCCTCCATGTGTTTGTGAGCCTTTCTGCTTTCTTGTACAGTTTATTTCTAGTTTAATGCCTTTGTTGTCTGAAAAGTTGGTTGGTAGGATTTCAATATTTCGGAATTTACTGAGGCTCTTTTTGTGGCCTAGTATGTGGTCTATTCTGGAGAATGTTCCATGTGCACTTGAGATGAATGTGTATCCTGTTGCTTTTGGGTGTAGAGTTCTGTAGATGTCTATTAGGTCCATCTGTTCTAGTGTGCTCTTCAGTGCCTCTGTGTCCTTACTTATTTTCTGTCTGGTAGATCTGTTCTTTGGAGTGAGTGGTGTGTTGAAGTCTCCCAGAATGAATGCATTGCATTCTATTTCCTCCTTTAATTCTGTTAGTATTTGTTTCACATATGCTGGTGCTCCTCTATTGGGTGCATATATATTTGTAATTGTTTTATCTTGTTGTTGGACTGATCCCTTTATCATTATGTAATGTCCTTTATCTTTTGTTACTTTCTTTATTTTGAAGTCTATTTTGTCTGATACTAGTATTGCAACACCTGCTTTTTCCTCTCTATTGTTTGGATGAAATGTCTTTTTCCATCCCTTGACTTTAAGTCTATGCATGTCTTTGGGTTTGAGGTGAGTCTCTTGTAAGCAGCATATGGATGGGACTTGCTTTTTTATCCATTGTATTACTCTGTTTCTTTTGATTGGTGCATTCAGTCCATTTACATTTAGGGTGATTATTGAAAGGTATGTATGTACTTATTGCCATTGCAGGCTTTAAGTTTGTGGTTACCAAAGGTTCAAGGTTAGCTTCTTTACTATCTTACTGTCTAACTTAGCTCGCTTATTGAGCTATTATAAACATGGTCTGATGATTCTTTTTTTCTCTCCCTTCTTATTCCTCCTCCTCCCTTCTTCATATGTTGGGTGTTTTGTTTGGTGCTCTTTTTATGAGTGTTCCCATCTAGAGCAGTCCCTGTAAGATGCCCTGCAGAGGTGGTTTGTGGGAGGCAAATTCCCTCAACTTTTGCTTATCTGGGAATTGTTTAATCCCTCCATCATATTTAAATGATAGTCATGCTGGATACAGTATTCTTGGTTCGAGGTCCTTCTGTTTCATTGCATTAAGTATATCATGCCATTCTCTTCTGGCCTGTAGGGCTTCTGTTGAGAAGTCTGATGATAGCCTGATGAGTTTTCCTTTGTAGGTGACCTTTTTTTTCTCTCTGGCTGCCTGTAATACTTTGTCCTTGTCTTTGATCTTTGCCATTTTAATTATTATGTGTCTTGGTGTTGCCCCCCTTGGATCCCTTGTCATGGGAGTTCTGTGTACCTCTGTGGTCTGAGAGGCCATTTCTTCCCCTAGTTTGGGGAAGTTTTCGGCAATTATTTCTTCAAAGATACTTTCTATCCCTTTTTCTCTCTCTTCTTCTGGTACCCCTATAATGCGGATAATGTTCCGTTTTGATTGGTCACACAGTTCTCTTAAAATTCTTTGATTCCTGGAGATCCTTTTATCTCTCTCTGCATCAACTTCTCTGTGTTCCTTTTCTCTGTTTTCTAGTCCATTAATGGTCTTTTGCATCTCGTCCATTCTGCTTAGAAGTCCTTCCAGAGCTTGTTTTATTTCTGTATTCTCCCTCCTTAGTTCTTGCATAATCCTCTGCAAGTCCGTCAGCATGGTTATGACTTTTGTTTTGAATTCTTTTTCAGGAAGACTGGTTAGATCTATCTCCCCAGGTTCCTTCTCAGGGGAATATGTAGAAGATGTCGAAGCTCTCTGGGTTAATCTTGTCTGGATCAAATTTTTTTGCCTTTTCATTTCGATTGGTGCAATGATGAGCTATTGACTCGTCTGTCAGCTGGCAGAGTCAAGACTTTCCACTTGCTCTTGGCCTTTCTTTCCTGGGACAACTGCGACCCCTAGTGGCTTGTTTTGGGCAATTGCATGTAGACTGGGTCTCTGTATCTTGCCTGGCTGGTATGGAGGAAGCTCTCTTGCTGTGGGCGTGGGCAGCCTCAGGCTCCTGCTCTGCTATGGCGGGACCGAGAGGGGTAATGGACGGGGGGGCTTTTTGACTCTTTACCTCTGTGAGGGGTCTCAGAGCTGTTGCCCAGCGGGTAGTGCGCCTGGAGTTCCCTGGAATTTCCAACTGCTGGACTGTGACCCAGTATGCTTCCATCCAGTTGTGGGATCCCTGTCCTTTTAAGACTTCCAAAAAGCACTAGCTTTTCTTTGTCACAGGGGTGCCGGCTTCAGGACCCACTCAAAGGTCTTACTGTCTTGTTTCCCTAGTTTCCAGCACCCCACACATGCACTGTGTCTGTGCTCTGGTCCAGATGGCTAGGGCTGGGTGTTTAGCAGTCCTGGGCTCCCTCTCCCTCCCGGCTCTGACTCCTCTCCTCCCACTGGGAACTGGGATGAGGGGTGCTCGGGTCCCGCCAGTCTGCGGCTTATATCTTACCCCTTTCACCAGGCGCTGGGTTCTCGCAGATGTGGATGTAGTCTGGCTGTTGTCCTGTGTCTTCTGGTCTCTCTTTTAGGGATAGTTGTATTTATTGTATTTTCAAAAATATATATGTTTTTGGGAGGAGATTCCCACTGTCCTACTCATGCCGCCATCTTGGCTCCGCATCCTATTTAATTTCTAATATTGGTCATTTACATTTTGTCTTTTGTTCTTATTTGGCTTATCTAGAAGTTTTTCAATTTTGTTATTCTTTTCTTTTGTATCCATTGATTTCCTCCACACCCGATTTTACAGTTTTCAACTTTATTAGGTTTTCTCTAATTATATTCTTTGATTTCTTATACTTGCTTTAGGCTTATACTACCCTTCTTTCTCTAGTTCCCTAAGATGGAAGCACAGGTTATTAATTTTTACATTTTTTTTGGATTCTAATATGTAAATGCTGTAAATTTTCCTCCAGGTCTTATTTTTTGCTGCATTCAATAAATTTTGACAAGCTGCATATTCATTTTCATTTAAAAATATTTTAAATTTCTCCTGTGACTTCTCTCTTGATCTTCATGTTATATAGTAGTGTGTTTGATATCTAAATCTTGGATCAGCTGTTTTTCTTTAAATATTCCATTATGGTCTGAGAACTTTGTATGGTCTGTATGCTTTCAATTTGTTAAGTTGTGATTTCTGGCACAGAATGTAGTACATCCTGGGGATTGTTCCATGTCAGTTTAAGAATGTGCATTCTTCTGTCATTGGAGGAAATGTTCTAGAAATGTCAATTAGATCAAGTTGACTTATTTGTTGTTTAGTCAACTGTATCTTTATGGACATTCTCCCTTCTTGATACAGCAATTACTGAAAGAGGTATGTTGAAGTCCCAAATTAGTAGATTTGTCTATTTCTATGTCAGTTTCATCAGTTTTTGCTTCATCTATTTTGATGCTCTGTTCTTAGGTGCATACAGATTTAGAATTATGTCTTGTTGGAGAGTTTGTCCCTTTATTATGTAATGTCCCTCTTTATCTCTGATAACCTTACTTTTTTGGATATCTGCTTTATTTGAAATTAGTATAGCTAATTCTGCTCTCTTCATTTTAAATGATAGGTTTACTTGCATATAACACTATACCACTTCATGAGTATTGAAGGTATTTGATAATAGAGTATTCCCAATTCTTCTTCCCAACCTTTGTAAAATTGCTGTCATTCACTTCACTTATCCATATCTATAATCATATGATATATGATTATTGTTACCGTAAAACGTTATCTGTCACAGCAATTAAAAGTAAGAAAAAAATTTTGTTTTTACAGGCTGTTGTGCCAGCGGATAAAGAGATGTAGTATAAAGCTCAGGATTTGAGTAGAAAAGATGATAAAAATATTTTTAGAACCTTAAATAATAGAATATGATATACTCTTTAAGGTATTAAATTTAAGACCCTCTTTTATTAATAGAAATTGTATTTATTGAAGGATAATTACTTTGGTTTAATTTTATTTTTATATAGATTCGGTTCTAATAGTTGGCAAAATGTTTTTATAAGGAATTAACTGGGTAATATATAGTAAAGTTCTCCAAGGAATTTAAATTTAAAATGTTACATGACTTTGTGTGTATGTGTCTATACATACATACATACATATATATATGTATACACACATAGATTTATATATATATTAATGTAACATATTAAGTATGTGTGTTGATTTGGATATTTTCAAGGCTAGGACTTAGAGTCCCAAAGTACTATCAAGTGTCAGCTTTAATCAGAAGTTAGTTTTGTTACTTCAGTGACTAGGGTTTAACATTTGGTATTAATACCTTATTAGAATATTTTATTCTAGAAACTTCAATGCAGCATATATAAAGAATGTTGCAGGAATTACTGCCGCTGCTGTTTCTATGGCAGTTACTGTCATATTCTTGATAAGCATATAATTAAATGCTGTCACACTGTATCACTTGGAAATCAGGTACTTCAGCCTTTGGAAAACACATGAACATGCAAATAGAATGCATAGTGACCTGCTGCTAGATATTCAACAAAAGTCATCTTGCAGAGTTAAGACCTCAAGAGCATAAGACATTAAAGAGCTTTTCTACTCAGCACATTGGAAAGCATAATTATTACCAAGCCTTTGCCATTAAAACATCACCAAATTATGTTTATAGAATATTTTTCACTGAGAACTTCATAGCTGTTTCCCAACAATAAGCCTGACCATATTAGTGCACAGGGAATGCTAGTATTGACTTCTTCAAACTAATAAAAAACCAATGTAATAAATTATGACCCTAGAGTGAACAAAATAACACTTATTGGCCATATGATGTTAATGTAGCCATAAAAGATTTCCTCCCTACTCAGCAGTAGATGCTAAACCACAAACCATGAAGAAAATACAAGATAGGAATTCCTTTGTAGAATAAAACAGCACTAAAACATTGAAACGCATGAAAACCTTTTTTTTTTCTATGTTTCTGGTTACTAAGCATTTGCACATATGTTTTATAGGTGTGTCTCTTAGAAAAGAATTATGAAAATAATGATTAAGTGATAATACAATTTCTGTGTCAGTCATTGTACATACTATTGACTTATTTATCACACCAAACCTTCAAGGAATGTATAAACAACCCGTCTCCATATTTTTAAAGATGAGAAAACTGAGGCTTAGAGTAAAAATATCACCTGTCTAATGTCATATTGCTGGAAGTGAAAAAGCCAGTTTTGCCTTATCTTTTTGGTTTAGTTAATTTATTGTTTTATTGTTGCTTTTATTGGATATTGTCTTGGAATTCTTCATCATTGTGCTTACTTAATACTGAATGTCTCATTTATTGTGACCTAAGAGAAGAAAGTTTGCAGAAAATTTGTACATTTAGGCTACTAACTTCTTAACCTTATTGTGTTCCAGAGGGGGTAAAAGAGCAAAGGAAGCTAATTTAGGCTAAATTGGGTCTCCCAAAAGACATCTAGCTGGAAATGTGGAGGAGACAGGAATCTTAGTGGAAAATGGGCACATTATCCCAGGATTTATAAACTGAATCATCAAAGAGAGATTCACTGGGATTTTCAGACATATTCTAGGTACTGACAACATACTTGCCTTCTTATATATAACTGAGATATAGCAAAATACTAGGGCTCAATGATAACAACAACTGTTATCAACCTTAGTAGACTTGTATTCATTGTTTCTCTAGTCTAAGATATAAAAAAAATGCTTGCTGCCTAAAGTGGTAGTTCCTGTTTAAAGTTAGAAAACTCTGTTCCCATAGCTTTCTTTTATTATTTCCTATATGGGATGCTCAGTTTTTTTTTCTTTAATGGAGAGATAATTGCCATATAACGATGGTGTAAGTTTAAGGCATACAACATATGGTTCATTTATATTGCAATATGATTGCCATTGTAACATTAACACATCTGTCAGATTACATAATTGTCATTTCTTGTAGTGGTGGGAAAAACTCAGGTCTAGTCTTCCAGCAAGTTTAAAATTTACAGTACAATTTTATTGTCTATGGTTTCTGCTATTTATTATATCTCTAGGACTTATTTATCTATTAGCTGCAAATAGGTACCCCTATATATGAGATGTTCAGGTTTTAACCCAGTTAGTGATTTTGAAGTTTCAATCCACAAAGAAATAAAAGTCTATTTCATTAGTGCCTAAAATTATTGTCTTTAATATACAAAGAAGTCCCTATAGCATAACAATGACACTAACTTTTTAAATATTTATTATTGAGAATTATGAAGAAAATAGTTATGAATTAAGAAAATGTTAGCTCACTACTATTTGGAGTTTCTGTAGTTTCTATAATATCTCAATGTACATATTATAAATGTAAGGAAAAAACCTCAGAAACTTGGACCAAAGTTTTTAATTATTATGTATATCATGAAAATATTTTGTAAATAAATAGAAAAGTAATATCTAAGCCATTTTTACTATTAATAATACTAAGGCATCCAGTGCAGTTTATTTAAATATCTACTTAACCGCCACAATTTTCCCTTGAGGTATGCTTTTTTAGATACTGCTTATACTTATGTATAGTCTACAGTTATTGTGCAAACAAAGTTATGGGAGAACAAAAATATCAATAAAGTGAGGTTGGTGTATCATCTCTTGTATCTTCATGATTCAAAGAAAAAGCCTAAAATTGTTACTGATCTTTACTTTTAATACCTACTAAGATTTAATCCCAATTTAGTTAACTAAATAACATAAATATTTTAAAACTGCTTTTTGTTAATCAGAAAAGATAAACTGTAATATGCACTATGGGGGAAAATACTTCCTTCCAGAATGAATGTGTGCCCTACCTTTAGGATATCAACTGAAATGCAAACAAAGAAATGTTATAGAGAAATAAACATTTCCCTGTTGAAACACCAAAGCTTAATATTCAGCACACTGACTTTTGTTTTGAAGTTTATCTGAATAACAATTATAATTCTTAATGAAATTTAGATGGTGGGTCTTTGCTGCTTCTGGGTATTCTTGTTGGTAAACTGAAAAATAGAAGAAAACTTTAAAAGGTATGAAATACTTATGAAGTCTATTTCCAAATTATTCTAAATCCTAAAATTAGTAACCTGAAATTCTATATATGTATTTATTTTTCTTTTCAAAAATGATATTGGGGCCTCTTCCCTATGGGTTGAATCTCACACTAACTTATGGCATAACAACATGTACAATCTAGCCTTACCAATTTAGATTGATGCTTAATAAGTTTGCAGAAACATATTTGATATGTTTGTAGAAATACTTTGAAAAATGTATAAATTAATAATGTGATAACCAAAAAGCTTGAGATGTAGATTGATAGAGTTACAGAACAAAACAATAAAGAATTCCATCTTGGAGACCCAGTTAGTTAAATGCAGTGGTCTTAGTGAAATAACAAAGGTATAAAGAAGCCGAACTAGATTATCTAGATTGTGAGCACTGCATTCTGCTGTACTGCTCTATAATCAAATTAGTGCGAGTTGCAACAAATGAGAGGAAAAGAAATTACGTTGCAGAAGCCAGGATTGTAGAGATAACAAAGTTACAAAAGAAGTGTGATATTATTAAAAGCATATTGTATTGGGAAACCAAAAAAATTCATATTTATTACTAGCTATGTCACCATTATATAATTTTGCATGACATTTTACCAATTACCTAAAAAAATTGATTAGAATCTATTATAGTAGAAGCACTATGAAGAGTTAAACTAGAAATGAAAATGTAAAATACTTTGGGGATAGGATGTATAGTGTCACATATTTTGTGTAATATTTCAAAGCTTATATACAGATATATATGTGTGTATACGTGCATACACATACACTTTCTTAGACATGGTTTCCTTACATCTTTGGACATATTTAAAACAGAATATCTAATGTCTTTGCTTAATAAGTCCAACATTTGGGACTCTTGAATGACAGTTTCTATTGGTTGGTTTTTTTTCCCTGTGTATGGACCATATAGTCTTGTTTCTTTGCATGCCTCATAATTTTTTGTTGAAAACTGAACATTTTGAATATTTGAATGTAGCCACTCTGAAAAAAGATTCTTCCCCAGGATTTGTTGTTATTGCTGTTTGTCATTGTTCTTCTTTTATAGTTTTATAAAACTGTAAAAGAACTAATTTTATAAAATCTGTATTCTTTGTCATGTGTTGCCACTGAACTCTCTGCTCTATTAGCTTCATGGTCAGTTAATGATTGGACAGAGATTTTCTTATATACCTGAAACCAAAAATTTCCCAGTCTTTGCAGAGGGATCTGTGAATATTGGGGGCACACCTTCAACTCAGGCAGGCAGTTTGCCCCTCTGCCTTAGTCTTCAGTTCATGCTGCAAAAGGCCTCAGTGTCAGGCAGAGGGAGCAGCTCAGCATCTTCTCACGGCTTTCCTGAGCATCCACACAATGCTGGGCATGCATATGGCTTTCTACAGTTCCAGGAATATGCCAGAGCTTTTCAAATACCCTATACTCCCAAAGCTTCTCATTCCCAGGCTTTTCTCCCAAGATCGTTGCCCAAATTTCAATTCATTGCCTCACTAAAACATCTACCTGCAAAGATTTTTGCCAAATGCCTGCCACAATAAAGGCTTTAGTGCAGGGTGACTTCTGAATCAGGGAAGATAAAGATAAGCCTTTTGAGTCTCCATACAGTTCAAATAAGGATAATTATTTTGGAATAAGGCCAATTCTGCTCCCTCCAGAACTGTTGTAAGAACTGTTTTCTGTTATTTTCAACTGTACTGTTGAGTTGGGAAGTGAGGGAAGGAGCTATTGTAAGTTATAATGCCAACAAGTCTTCCTGTTCCTACAGAGATTCAGCTATTTTTCTTGAATAGGTACTTCCCAAATTGATGCTAGATTTTGATTAGTTTCCAGTGTTCCAAAAAAATTGACTCTGGCAGTTTTTGCCTTTTTTTCCCCATTGCTTTTATCAAGTGGCATATATTTCTATTTTCTTAGTCTGCCATTTTCCCTGACATCCTTCACTCTAATTTTTTTTTTTCTATTTGCTCATTCTCAAGTATGACTCTGTTTGCCAACAGAGAATATGTATGAAATATTCTTTAACCTTCTTATATTTTTCACCATTTGATTAAAGCTTTTATCAAATTAATAACTATCATATGCATCTTAATTTAGTTTCTAATGTTGAGTATTTATTCATCTGTTATAGAAGCACTGAATACATATGTGATAGTAACATTTTCTTAATTTCATAGTATAGCTTTTGACATTCTGAAATAAAATCTGCATTTCTATGAGAATCCATCCTATTTCTTCCACATTCACCACTTACCCTGTATTGAAGTTAATCTGTAGTTAATATGACCTTTCCAAGTTGCAATATATTACTACTTGGTTTCCCTGACTGAGTCACCACTTAATGCCTTTTTACTTGCTAAAAGTTGAAGTCGCTAAATAAGTTAAAGGTAGGGGATGAATAACTGGCAGAAGAAAAATTCTGTGGTAACCAGAAAAAGTAATGATGTGAGAGGATATTCAAGGAGCATCTAACTAAATGATTCCATTTTATCTCTTATTCTGCTTTGTTTTTGTTTTTTAATTTTTTTTGCAATCACTTTCATTAAAAAGAATGTCCATGGGTCCTAATTTGTATTTTTCCACCCAGCTCCATCATTTTTTGCATTTTGCATATTTTTCATGAAGATTTTGTTAATAGGCTGATTTCATATATAAAGTATTTCATTTCCTATGCATGATTTAAAAAATGACTTAGAAAGAAGTTAAAGTGACTGTTAGTCATATGAAATTTACTAACAAATTTTAAAAATGGAGAGTAGCCTGGTAAATCTCTAATTAGCACAGAGCTGGAATGGAAAGTAAAAATGCAACAGGATAACAACTTAGTAGGATGTTATGGCAGTCGTCCAAAAGAAAGATTGTTAACGATGATGTATTTTAGAGACCAGGATCTTAGGAGACATATATAAGACAAAATGTAGGGGTGTACTCACATGATTATGTGCTGATTAATTGTAAGTAGAAAGATAAAGAGCTCAAGATAGTGTCGCAATTTATAATCTAGGTAACTGCGTAAATGGCAATTTCATTAGTCAAGAGAATAAATAAGAAATGAGCAATATGTTCGAATGGTAAAGAAGGAAATTGATGATTTTCTTTGGGAACATATGATTTTTCTTTTGGAGTATCAGCTAGCAGAGAGTCCAGATCTGGAGGTGAACATGTGGTAGTTGAAGTAATGAGGGAGAAATATATAGTCCACTAAGCAAGGGAAAGAAGAGCTGCCTAATGTAAGTCACAATACTGATGTACCTAACATCAAATTACTGATTCCCCCAAAATAAGCTTCACCTGATTTCTTTATCCTTCACTAAATAACTCCATCCTTCTAGTGAATGTGGCCACAAACATGAATTTATGCATGACTCTTTTATTTCTTTCATATTCCACAGCCAATCGGTTAGTAAACCCCATTTGATCTACTTTAAAAATATGTCTAAAAATTGACCCTCTCAGCATCTCCACTGCTACTATCCTGGTCCCTCTTTTCTGCCCCTGGGTTCCATTATTCTTACTTAGGTAATTGTAATAGCCTTTTAACTAATTTCCCTAATACTGTATTTATACCCTTTCAAACTAGTGTGTTCTTAGCACAGCACCTATATCATCACACATGGCTTCTCTGTACATGACCGTCCAACAGCTTGCATCCCCTTCTGTAGCATCACCTACCAGAAACACTGTGCTACAGCGTCAGGCATCCAACTACGTCACCAGCCTTCCCTGCCTCTGCCTTCACTCATACTGTCCCACCACACTGTCGTCCTTGCTGCTCCTTCAATGCATAGCTATACTCTATTCCCTTGTTCTTTGCACTTGAAAAATCTTCCCCTAGATTTCTGCATTGCCCAATCCCTTTTCAAGTCTTGGCCAAAAGTCATACTCACTGATATGCTTAAATTTGCAATTTCTTATGTATCTCCTAATCTCTAACTTTCTTCTCTATTTAATTCAATAGTACAAATCAACATCTTAACTCTTAGTTTAATAGGGTTGTCATGATAAATTACCACAAACTTGGTAGCTATAAACATAAAATTATTATTTCACAGTTCTAGAGGCCAAAGGTCCAAAATCAAGGTGTCAGTAGAATTGGTTCCCTCAGAAGGCTCTGAGAGAGGATCCTTTCCTTGCCTCTCTCTTAGCTTCCGGGGGCTGTGGGCCATCTTTGCCATTCCTTGGCTTGCAATGCAAAACTCCAGTCTCTGCCTCTGGGCTCACATGGTCTTCTTCTCTCTGCATCTGCGTCTTTCATCTTCTTATAAAGACAACTGTCATTGGATTTAGGCCCTCTCCTCACCCCAAATCCACACGATCTCATCTCAACCTTCATAAATTAATTAAATCTGCAAAGAATATTTTTCCAAATAATTTCACATTCATAGGTACTAGGGGCTCAGATTTAGACATATCTTTGTGAGCAGACGCAAATCAACCCACTACATTGACTTAGTATGAATTTAATGTGTATTAATTCTCAGTCTCCCCATACAAGAATGTCAGGTCCATAAGAAAGATTAAATGTGTTCTGTTTATACTGGTGCTTTGATCAATTTCTGGCATACAGTTGGAGCTTCAGAAATATGTTCAATAAATTAAAGAAAATGTAGACAAGCCATAGGAGTTATCAATATAATTGGAACCAAAAATAGACCAGGGAAGAAGAATTTGAAGAAAGGTCAGATTTGTATGATTACAGAAAAGGGTGGTACCCACTGAAGTCAAGAGTGTTTGCATAATTAGGGAATGGTTGTTACTATGAAATGTCAAGTTGAAAGAGATATGAAAAGAGATCCCTGAGTGATCTGAATATCTGAACTGTGTTGGTACCTATAAAGATCTTCATATAACTTAGAAGTGTGCCCAAATATTAGAAAGATTTTTACTCTGATATCTTAGTGTTGCTATGTCACTAACTTGTTAAAAATGACAAGATAACAACAGATCAGGAAGGAAATAATCTGTCACTGGATTAGAACATATTGACCTTGTTTTTCAGTGATATTGTTGTGAAATCTTCTACCTCCTAGACCCATTGAATTAGCAGTTTACCTATTCAGTATATATTTGGTGTTTAATTATTATTGGGACCTATCAGTAAGTGTGTTATCTCCAGACTTTACCTTTTAAACTGGACAGAAGTTTTAGCCTTATGAGTTCTATTCTGCTAAATCCAATGTACACATCCTGTTGTAATAATTGTAACATTTTTTCCATTGACAATATCTAAGCAACAGAATTTAAAACAAAACATAAATATAGCTTATTAGTAGAAGCATAAAGTTACTTACATAAAAAGGGCACTTACATATGAAAAGTTAATACAGAGGTATGTTTTTTATTCAATAATTATAAGAACTTATTAAATATTGAAAAATAGTCCAATGTGACCATAGGGTGTCATTTGCCTTTATGTTCTTGTTTTTCTAGTAAAGAGAAATATCTACAATGTAAGTACTTCACCCCTGACCACATGGAGATGAGTTTATTACATGCAAATACATCAAATATATTACCTTAACAAAATCTTACAACTACAGACTATCTACTGTTAAAAGAACATATGGAATGTGAACAATTCCCAGGAATGGGCTGTTTTAATTTGTCTGATTTCTCTCAGACTGTTCAAGTACAGTTCGATAATATCCATCATATCATAGACAAATTTTCACAAATGCCTAGGATGCCTAACTGGTTTTCTTGGCCTCACTGGAGATGGCTGGTAATTATAGATCTGCTTTGGTTATGTAACTGTATTCCTATTATGTTAATGTGTGTGTGCAATTTAATTAGTAGTTTAAAACCTATACATGCTTAAATTACTCTACAGGAAGATATGTCAAAGAAATAATCAATCTCCCCATGTTTTCTTCCATCTGCTACCTCTATAGCTTTTCTTCTTCCTTCCTAATTACAACCCTTAAATAGAATTCGTGCCTCAGATCGAATTTACCGAGTATCATAATTCCTCCAAGTGCTAAAGATACCTCAAGACAAATGCTGGGCATAGAAGCCACAGGGCATAAATCTGCATAGAAGTAAAAAGCTAACCTTTTCAAACAATATGGCTTCTCTCTCGCTTACCAACTTTACATCTCCCTGTATGGCCCCGGAAGATGACTGGTTAGCCAGAGACGGGTAAGATTCCTCAAGGGAGGAACAACCTAAGACAGGCACAGTCGCAGGGGGCCATCAGGTGAGAAATTGGGGATCAACAGAGGTGAGGCTTAGAACCTCACCCCCCCTGTTCTGAGAGAAATCTTCTGCATACGTGGGTGTTTTATTGCCCTTGTCTAGCTTGGATTAACACATAGTCTACAGGCACACACCTGATCATCTACATTTGCTCTCTTACAATACTAAACTAAGTTTTCTACCTTTATCTTAAATCTACCTACCACTTCAGCATTTTATTAATAATAATAATAAAGGGAGAATGTGGGATCCACATATAAATCAAGTATAAAAATCAAACGAATATTCATATTTGACTTGATTGCTTATGGTTCATAATGCATGATCAAAACCAAAAGTTTCTGTGATGACTGCCCTTGCACTGTTCACCATGTAAGAACTTATTCACTATGTAAGAATTTGTTCACCATGTAAGAACTTGTTCATTATACTTTAGAAGATTGGAGACTGTTGAGAATTAGGTTTGGGGTTGATTAATGATTGTGTATTGAGTCCCCTATACAGAATTTTATTGTTTTTAACAACCATTTGATCAATAACTATAAGATATGCCCTCTCAAAAAAATATATATATATTACCTTAAAACATCTTCTGATTATTGGTTTTATTTTAAATACACTCATGGTGGGTGCATAATTTCCATAATCTACATTTTACCTGGCACAACTTAACAAATGAGAATCATCCATCTCTGAAAACAGTTTGGTCCTGTAATATGTAGACATTATATACTTAGGAAAGTACATTTTTTTTGTTTTTAAAACTTTGCTGAAATTGTGTTCTAATTTAATACCTACTAGTGGTAATTTATAATAATGTGTCATTACAATAATTAGGTCCTAAAAGAAGTAACTGTCAATCTATGATTTTCTTCCTTTTCCTCCTGAGTTCAGGTTTCTTATCTTTTCAGGAAATATTCTAATTTCCCATGAAAATGTAGGTGGAAATGCTTTGGGTCACCCTGTTGGTACAGAGAACTTCAGTGCCTAATCTGATGTGGAAGGACAAAGTCACTATAAAGGAGAAAACCAATTAAATACAGGAATTGAAAAATCGCTTCAGACACTTTTTGACTTAAGTCAATATATATAATTTTACTCTAGGATTTGGAATTTGATTAGAAGGGACACAATTCTTATTTAATTATGAAAGACTTGGCAGAAAAGAGGACAGAACTCAAGAACTGAAAGCAGTGAGAGGTTGAACTTCCTCAACCAAAGGGAAGAGAGAAGGGTATATTACTGGGAGAGTGAAATATAACAAAATGTTCTTCAAGCAGTGGAAGAAGACAAAGGAGGGAGGCAGAAAACTGATGTCAAACACAAAAAACCTCAACTAAGTTGATATAAAGTTTAGAACTACTGACTTTGCAATGTTTTATAGTCCCACCCAAAATTGCTTCGATGATCAGAGTATTCTGTTTTATTTTTCACTCCTTGAAACATTTATTGGTGTTGGGTAAAACTGATACCAACAGTGCTATTGTAAAATACACTTTTGTATTTGTAGCTGATGTATCTGGATATCTTTGTGAATACTAATTTTGCAAATATTATTATTCTCCCTCTTTATATTCAACTGCTTCCAGAAATGACTGGAGATGAGCTAATAACATTTGTGACTTACGATTTTATTCATAAAATGTCCTTGAAACTAAGAAACAGCCCTCTTAAATATCCCCCAACCTGAGAGCTGGGTTTTTCTTTGAACAATTTTAAAAACATATTGATTACATTGTGAAAAATAAAGCCACATTGAGATGCAGAGGTCAGGTAGATTCAATAGGTAGTTAGGTGACTCCTTTCTTCACATTAGCTTAAAATTGGATTTGCCTCCAATTCATTCCCCAGCCAATGTACATGTTACTTTACTTCATTAATCTTCCCATAGGTCAGCCATCATTGTAGAATCTGCCAGTGTTAAACCTATGAATTCTAAGGTTCTACTGTATTTGTTTCAAAATGTGATCCTAATGCCTAACTTGCATGACAGATTTCTGATTTATAGATCATCTTAAGAATGAAATTGTCAAATCCTAAGATTTGACATGAGAACAAGTTAAAAATTATAAGAGTTTAGTAATAAATGACTGAATAAGATAAAACTAGGGCTGAGTAGGAACATCATAATTTGTTCAGTCAAAGAATACTAATTCGGCATCTATTTTAGGTATTGTCAGACATTAAAGATATAACTGAAAAAGGTCTAGGGGAAGATTCAGTAATGCAGTAATATAAGTGAAGAATTAAAAACATTAAGGGAAATACCATAAGGTAGTACAATTCATGGGAGCCTTTGAAGAAAACACCTAACCTGGATTTAAGTTAGGTTGTGGTCAAGAAAGAGCTTCCAGAAGATATTACATAAGTGAGATTTGAAGAGTCCAGTCATGGAAATGAATAGGAAGAATAAAATATCTGCTCCAGACAAAAAAAATGACATATAGGAAAATCTGGAGACCAGAAAAGCATGTAGATTAAAAAATAAAAACAGTGGGGACAGCATGTTTATCCGGCAGGGACTGTGAGAGAAGCTGGAGAAGTGATCTGGAGCCCATGCTATTGAGGTTGGGCTATCTGAAGGCAAAGAAGGACCAAGCAACGAAGAGACTTGATCAGATTTAGGATTTAATAAGATCATTCTGGCTTTGGTGCCAGGTTCATATGGTACTTAGTAAATTCAAAAAATTTGTCTTCCTTCAAAAATTAAGAAGATTAGAGATAAACTATATCCCCAAATATTTTACAATACAAAGTAGAAGGAGCATTGAGTTAGAAATCTGAAGATATGGGTTAGGTGTGAATTCTGCTATTTATGAATTGTGAGGGTTTGGCCAAATTATTTAATATTGCTTTAAATGTAAATCTATAAATTAAAAATGTAAAAAAGTACCTGAAAGTGATTTGAAAATCAATAACTAACAAAATATTGTATATATTTAGAAATATGTTTTGAAAATATCAAAAATACCCACCAAGAAAAAATTAGTCTGTTAAAACTCAAAAGCTATAAAAAATGAAGAAAATACTTTTGCACTTATGATCTGAATAAAAGCTCTTTGAAATAAAGCTATATAAATGAAAACAATTTATAAATTATAATACATAGGTTAGAACCAACCTATTACATAACCTATAACTATTGGCATTTTTCATTTATCAATCATTTGTACAATCCTCCATTCAAAAGTGAAACTAGAGATCTCTCAATTACAGTTTTGCTGGCTATTACATCAAACATTTGGCTATGGTGGCATTTATGTAACAAAATTAGAATTATGAGATCAGTACCATAGTCCCAGGACATGTTCACGGCAGCATGACAATTTTCCTCACATTTCTGTTTGTGATTTTTTAAATTTAATCTTACTCTATCATGGTACTTTGTAGATCCTTTTAAATATTAGCATAAGTGGGTGATAAATATATAAGACCATTATGATCATTATCATTTATTAAGTAAGCAAATGGCATTATCACTTATTGAATGACCAAATTATATACTTTTAGTCAGGTATAAACAAGTTATGGTTTTTAAGAACAAACAAAATAAAATGCAGGATAGAGTGGAATAAAATGTCATTAAATATCACAATATAGGGAATAGGATAATAGGTGTAATAAAGGGTGGGTTAGAAATTAGCTTAGTCCTATTTGGAAAACTTTAGCTTGAAATGCTTGAATGATATCAGTGACATATATGGAAAAAGGTTTAGAAATAAAGGTATGGGACAGAATGGGGCAAGGGATAGAGGCATAGATTGTGGCATCAGCTACCTAAAGGTGACATTTGAAGTTTGGGATTAAAAGAGTTTACAAATGAAGGGAGTCTTCCATCCAAATTTTGAGAAGAGGAAAGTAGACGAAGTATATAAAGTTGAAAAGGAATATCTGACAAACAGGAGAACCAAAGGAACCCAGTGTCATAGAAACTAATGGAAAAGAAAATTTCAGGAAGGATGAAGTAGCTTAGTGTAGAAAGTAGTTAGAAATGAAAAATTAAAAATGGACTATGAAATTTCAACAAATGATTTTTTGAAAAGAGGACTTTTAGAGGCTAAGGCCAACACAAAACAAGTGTACTGAAAAGAGAGTTAAGTAAATTTCAGAATGTACAAAGGAAAACTAGCAGAGGAAGAAATCTCCTTTTGTATCAAAGCCACAGAAAAATCCATAAGTCTAGTAACATTTTAGAGAAAGTGTTGAAGGAAAAAAAGAGGACTCTAGAGCTTGGATGGAAGAATGTTCCAGTAATAAGAATGAGATTTGAGTGTACTTATCCTATATTTCCATATGTCTACTATAAATACATCTATAAAGTTACACTCTTCTCTAGTAAAAATAATAGCTAATTTTCAGAAACATTATATTCTGTAGTAAGCACTCAGTAAATATTAGGTATTTTAATGTAAATTTATTAGCTATTTTATTTTTCTGGAAGTGATACATGTATTACCTATTTAATCTTCACGAAACTCTGGGGGACATCCCAATTTCACAGTTGAGGAAACAGGCTTGAAGAGCCTAGTACGCTCCAACAATTAATGACAGAGGCATTCAGGAATCAAGGCTTGAACTGCTAATGGCTAATTCTCTGCTGCCTTCCTAATATATTCTTTGAGGAGTTTACTGAGCTTTTTTTAAAGAAAAAATCATCTCAGAAGACTCTGGAATTAAGGAGCACTGATGCTTTTTGAATCTCATCCTTACTTTATAGTTGAAGATACCAAGGCCTAGAGTAGCTTTGACTTACCCAGAGTAGCAAATAGCTAGCCTGGGAGCCCAGTCCCACTGCTATTAATTTTCATCTCTTTTACAACTATTTGAATTTCCTCTAAATGATTGCTGAACTTTAAATCTTATGTGAAGATTCCACTGTTTAATAGAATGTGAGAAAAGTTTATATTAATAATTATGCTATAATCTGTATAGCTTATCATTTTCCCTAATATTTCATTTTACAGTTTGTGTTTACCCATTTGCTTATTTTCTGTATTGGTTTTTTCAGTGTTTCTGGAGTTTGTGTATATGCTTTACCTATATCAGCAATGGCACTGAGATTTCAATTTTCAAAAAGACCAAAATTATACAGAGTAATAAACCTCATTCACCTCCAAGTTTATAGCAACACCAGATGAATATGGTTTGAAGGTTTAAAACGAATGACCTAGATCAACACTATGTTCTGTTCCTGCTATTAACTGGACAGTTTTAGGCAATCCCCTAACTTTTCAATTGCCTTCTCTCTATAAGAATGCTACTAATAATTATAATGACATCATAATACTAATATTTGCTGTACATATTTTTTTAGACTTTGCTGTCAGAGGATAAGAAAATGCACAGTAAAAATTTTGTGGAATGAAAAACACATTTTAATTCAAAATGTCAAGATAGAAGGATCAAAGAATGACAAGAGCATCAACTGTGGGAGGCATTTAAATATGGTGTTTTTTGTTCAAAAGACATGTGAGCTATGAGTTAACAAATTTGGCTTAATGTCAAAGGAAAGGAAAATCATATACTCTCAGAAATCAAAGGGTCTAGGATATTATTTCATCAGCTTCCTTTTATAATTCAAGAAATTTTGAGAAATAAGGCCATTAGCCAAAGTCTCACAAAATTAGAACTAAAACTCTGTATTCTGATTGTGTGCGTGTGTATGTACCCCTAATGTACTCTGTTATCTCACAGAGACAAATAACATTTAGTCTTGGTGTGTAGAAAGAAAAATAGTCAATGGTACATCCCATTCAGTCATCAATTCAAATGACTGACATGTTCAAAATCTACTCTAGGCAATACACTAACAATGTCAGAGAAGACGCATCACCCAGTGCTCACTAAAAATTGCTGAGAATTGTGGATTCCCTTAATAATGCAACATATAGCAATGTGCATGCTTGCTCAGTAACAGTTCTGATAACCAAAACACTACAATACCATATTTCGAGTAACCAGTATCTACTTTGCTTGGACCCTCAGCAGTTTAAGAAAAAGCACTTTTCCAGAGTTGACAGCATTCTTTCCTCTGATACAAAACAAAGAAAAAATGTGTTTCCCAGATGTATTAACAACATCTGGTCCTATCAATGCAGGAAAGAAACATAATCCTCAGAAAAGCAAATGCATAATATGCAACCCAAGACTAGTACCTATCTTGCATTTCAATATGACACAAGTTTTTGCTCTCCTATGATTTGGCTTTAGTCTCTGACTTAAAGGTTGCCAGCTGCAACGAAAAGGTTTGGAGGAGTTAACCTGGGACCACAGATAAGTCATCCCAGTATAAATGTTTGTTCTCCCTGAACATGAGAATGTTACAAGCCAATTCAAAGTGAGAGAAAAGGTCATGATGCTTAACAAAGTTCAATTATAGATTCAAATGCATTTGCTATTCATCACTTCTAATCACTGTCATTGTCTGATAAGAGAACCCAAGAAAGCAAGCTCAGCTAGTGCTAAGAGGTCTCAGTCTCCAAAAACATTCAAATATTGGTCAACGTTTTTCAGGGGGAAAAAAAATAGATTGGCATCTTCCATGCCTTTTAAGAATTTAGGCTGGCTGAGAAATATACATCACATAATGCTATAAATAAAAGAAATTCTGTCTTTTTTATTTTAAGTAATTTGTTTTCACAAAAAGAATCCACAGATCCTCAAAATGATCCCCTATGAACTTTAGGTTGAAGTTCAATGTAAGGGTTGCAATGTAAATTTTATATAAAATAGGGATCTCAAAACCATCTCAGAAGTGCAATGCCCCCTGACCCATTTTTATCTTGAAAAACTGGTGAAGGGACCAAAAATAATAAGGTAAACCAGTTAGTATCCATGAACATGTTTTCCACAGATAGCTTTCATTGATTTTATTAGGTTTAAATTATTTCTCCTTCAAAATGCATTTCCCTGGGTAGGAGAGGATTTAATATCTTAGCATATCTTACTTTGATCATTTGTACAGGTTGGCATCTTCGTTTTATCTACCTGGGATCGTGCTTACACTAGAAATAAGAATTTTAATTGGGGAAAAGAAGGAAAAGTTAGGATAAGTCTAATGTGGAATATCTGAAGCTATAGTAAAGTATTCACCAAACAACTATAAGAGTATATATTAAAACAAAATGAAACAATAAAATCACTGAACCAAAAATATTTTAAATATTTATTTACTTTTAATTAGGTCATCATTGATTAAGAACATGAAGTTTGCCCAAGACTTCATTGTTAAAACATGTTTAAATCAGCTTTCTTTTTTCCCCAGAAATCCCAAGAAAAAGAATAGGAAAATCCCAGAAGAGGATTTGCTATCTTAGTAAGTAAAGCAACAGGTTCAGTGCACCAGGCCACTTATGCACATATACTAGAAACTCACACGATAACAAGAGGATGATGATTGTGAAAGACAGGCTTTTTTTTCCCTAAAAGATAACTAATTTTTCAATAGCTTTTTCAGACTCTGCAAAACCTGATATATAAAGCTATCTATAAAATAGTGCCACATAATCTGGACAAAACATTGAGTTGTAGTTAAGATCATAAGTCTGGAATAGAAATTAGAAATAAGATAAAAATCACTAAATGGCTTGCTCGCAGTTGTAGTGAATAGCATTAGAATTATAAACCATTTGAGGCTATTTCACTTATTAATGTGATATCTAGGAAAAGAGAACAATCTAACATATTGTTCTAATGTAATAAATTTCTACAATATTAATAGTTGCTGATTACATTTCAGACACTATGTTAGACCTTTCCCATTCATGGATGAGGGTATGGGAATAAAATATGTTCAATTACTTGGTCGCTGTTATATAGGTATTAAGTACCCTTTACAGGATTCAAATAACTGTCTAAAATATAACTCTTTAAGAAACTCACTTGTCTTCACTAGGGATCATCTTTGAGTATAATCAATCCATAAGACAATTTTTCTAGATATTTCACAGAGCATTATTTTGCCCATCAAGGTAATGTTCACATCCACAGTATTTCATTCTTTCATTCAAAATATTGTATCCAGGCTGAATATTCAAAGCCATGGTGAAACCAAACATCATGGAACTTGTCCACATGGACCTGTTTGTTTCATTGGCTTTTATTTTTTAATAAAAGAAACCGAGTAGTTGGAGATACAATTATAAATAGTAGCAAGTGATAATAAAGGCAAAGCAGTTTAATTTAAGGATGAATAGCAGGAGAGACTTGATTCAGATCAAGAACCCAGGGGAAGTCACTGAGGAAGTAACCAAATACCCACTGGAAAAACAGGGCAAGGGCCAAGGCAAGAGTGGAGGAGAGGAGTCTAGACAGAGGAAACAGTGGCTATAAAATCCCTGTGTCTGAAAGAAGTGGGCTATAATGCAAAAGAAAACAAAAGGAAGAAACAAAGTGACATTAGATCATCTTGATGGAAAATAATTTATCAGGTGATGAGATGGAAGGGATTGGGGCAGGGGATATAGTAATTATAACTACAGGTAAGAGACTTTAATACAGCCATCATCCATAAAGAGGTGTTGGAAGAGAGAGCAGGAAGTCCATCCAGAGTGAAAGACCACACATGTGATCATTTAATATTTAAACCATTTTGACCAATCAATACCATAAGGTTATTTTGGATTAGCAGTCATACTGTTTTACAATGTGCAGTTAAAAAGTCAAAGGCTATTACCAAATTAAGTACTACGTAAGTCAAGAATGTGCCACTAATAAGTATTTTTCATGGAAATCAATTTTAAATATGTCAAAGCACATGAGCTTGAAATATTTTTAATCGAGAATATAATTACACTGTTTAATGTTTTGCTTAAATATGTGGACATAGTCTTAAAGCACATACATTTGGCCATATAGACACAGAATTAACCAAATATAATTTAAATATCACAAAGAGTCCATTCAAGAGCAATCCTAATAAAAACAAGTATAGTTTCGGTAATAATTACTTATGTCACTGACTATGTGTAAATTCAGACACATAAAAGCAAATAGAGAAAATATGTCCTAGTATTTAAAATCACTACAATATATTCAAGATGTATTGGCCAGAAGAAAAGTCACTCTAATATTTTGTGTATCTAATACGAAAGCAAAACAAAAACCAAACAAACCAAAAAATGTACTCAGAAGATATTCTGTTAGTGGAAATGTTACAGAAAGCTATGCAAATAACAATGTGTGATTCCAACAGAAGAAATAAGTTAAATGCGACAATTTAACAAAATCAGAGTTAGCATCTTAATCACTGAAAATGGATTTAAAAGACCTTTATTTTGTGTCTGTATGAATGAATTCAAAAAGGTGTATCTTAATATAACTATTTGTAAAAGGTCTGTTTTAGCATAGATCAATTACATAAGAATGCCAAGTAAAGCCCATACAAATTTCATTGTAAAGACCAAAAATCGATTATAAATCATCACAAGCATTCTGATATTTAGCAGTCATTCTAGCGATAAGAATCTGAAATAATGTTTTTCTTTCAAATGCTACAAAAATCTAATTAAATGGCTATAAATGTTTTATATTTGTTCATTATAATCTCTTACAAAATAGCATGTAGTTTTCAGATTTGTATTTGTAACAGGAATCACAATTTGTCATAACATGACTTCCTTAGTTTTACGGTCTTTAGCAATCTCACTTATAACACATTCATAGCCTGAGTCTCCTTGAGCCCTCATGAATCTTGATTTTACAGCATAAGCACAAATGCAGTAGAACATGGTTCTAATTTAAATTATGTAAAACTGGTATAGTGCCGCTTTCCAATGCTGAAAGAAGGGACCTGGGCCTGGTGAGGGTGTCAGAGGCAATGGAGGCTGAAGCCCTCAGATGGAATGCTCTATCCTTTACTTTCTCCTGAGCTTCAGAAATGTTTCCAAAGAATGCTAACACTGTCAGAGTACTTCTAATGCTGGATTTTATTGCAAGCCATAATTGCAGGCTTTTAATGTAAGTTCACAAAACCCAATGAAAGTACACATGTTTTTAAATATAATCTATTCTTTCTAGAGATCAAGAGTGTATTTACATGAGAGTGGCATTAAACTGCCTTGTTCTGGTTGTCAGAAAAACCCATTTACTTCCAACTTATTCCCAATGACATTAATGTATCTATCATTTCACAAGATAGAGAATTGAATTCTGTAAATATGAACAGCTTTCCAAAGATTAACAATGTATACAGTTAATTTAGGGGAAAAAATGCTTGTTGAGAATATCTTTTGAAGTTCAGAATTCTGCAAAAGATCTGGATTCTACATTGCTTTCTCTCTTCTGCTAAGAGTGAATGCTGCTCACTCAGGGCAAGCTTTGGTATTTCTATGAATAAGGCCAAAAATGTACTCTGAATTGTTTTCTAGTGACCTCCTCTTCAAGCCCATCCCTGATTCTATTATGTTTAGTTGTTAACATACTAACCATATTACTTTACTAATGTTTAACCCTAGTTGGGTATGTTTCAGTTCTACCTATAAGCATAGTAATCCATCACAGACTGCTTTTAATGTGACAGAAATTTAGGAATACTTACACCTGTAACAGGAATCCAACTAGGGTTTATCAGAATTAAGATATGCCCAAAATATCGATTCTATTTTTTATGAAACAAATACCCACAGTCATGATATCTATAAAATATATACTATAAGTATATAAATATCTGAGTAATATGTATAAGTGTATATATAAGTACCTGTGTGTATATATATATACATACATATATAGATGGATACATACATACATAAAATTTGGAGAATATTTGTCAGTGCAAAACAGTGCTCTGTGGAATAACCACATAACTTATTTTATTAACACTATCTCCAGTGAGTGGAATGAGTTGTAAGGAATTGAATTTTATGCAGAGAAGTATCTGAATCCTAGTTATGGTCTTATTATCTATGTGGCAGTGACCAAGTTATTGCACATATTTCATTCCAAATCCCTCATCTATAACATGATAATGAGTTTAGGACCTGACTATCTGGCAGACGTGAGTATGACTGTGCTAGACCAGAATATTCTCTAGCATAGTATGGTTAGTTAATCAGACTTCACCAAGGCCTAGAAAAAATACCTCTCAAAACCAGTAGTTCTCAAACTGAGTATCAGAATCACCTAAGGAGTTTTTCAAACTTTACATGCTGATTAGGGTATATTAGGTTTCTAAAAAAACTGCGTATTTATTATCCCTGAATCTCTATCAAGAGTTAGAGCTAGAGTGGGAATTATTTCCCCAGCAGAATCTGAAGATTTACCCATCCCCACGCCAACTCCACTTAAAATCCGTGGAGCCATCTGTATCCCTTTATTTGGATGCTTTGTTCAAACAAAACTGACAGATTCTGATTCTGAATTTGTTACTCTGTGATATTGATGACAAAGTGTTGTGGGTTAGGAGAATACAAATCTTCTGAGTAGAGATATACCTTCCATAGTTAGGTAATGAATTGGTATTTGCTATGAATCTTGTTAGTTAACTGGCATGGTCAGTATCCTCAGACCTAATCCAGTCTGGCTATACCCACAAACTGAGTTGAAAACAGAAACATTGAGGACCAGATACTAGCCTGTGATTATTCCACATTGATATCACACATTATCTTGCTTTGCCAGGTTAAGCTCTTGGCCTCTCTCCCTTCCAGATCACTTTCATGATATAGCGATTTTTTTTTCCAGTAAAAAAAAAAAAGACAACTGAGTTTTATATTTAACCAACATCAGCATATAGAGTAGATAATATATTTTCTTAGGGGCATATATTCCGATTTAGATGGATCTCAAACATGCTGACTGTTTTAGACTTTATTTATTTAGGGTTTATTCCAGTTTTAACTTCAGAATTCACCAAGTTTTATCCCAAAGATGGGTCTTCTTGGGTCCATAATTTTTATTTAATTTTAAAGTGATTTCTGCTTTTAAAATAGAAAGGCCAGTTAACACCAATTTTAAAAGATGGTCCATTGTCAATTTTAGTCAAAATTACATTAGCCCATTTAACCAGAGCATTAGAACTATTTCTGTACATTTCACATGTACTAGTTCACATTAAATTTATGTTCAATATTTATACTAATTTAGTCACAGAAATATAGAAAATAATATTTTAAAGCTATAATATTGTATAACAAAATATTCCAAATATAGAATTTATACAAAAACGTATATTCTCATGAATAAGGTTATGCAGGATTGTTTTGGTATTAGGTAGAAGGACATAGATTTAAAAAAATCTCTTACCATCACAGTTTTGTTCAGGACAATGTGTTTGGAACTGGCATTAAAGCAAAATAATTTCATTTTTGTTTTTTATTCTGTTTCTGTGAATTCCTTGTTACATTTCAGAAACCATTTAAACACTGAAGATTCTAGCCACTTCCCTTATACTGGGCTTACATAAGGTATAGGGAAAATATCCAACTCTCCTCTCATTCTGCAACTCCAATCTGAGAGCCGCAATTAGATCTGTTATTTCTTTTCCATATGCCTTGTGAGTAGAGAGTATTCAATATTAGAAGGGTAATATTTGAAAATGGTACAGAGTGTGAAAGATTGGGACTCAAAGTCCAACTCTACTTTTACCACCACTGAGTAAGTTTGGATATATGAATTTATCTCTCCATGCTTCCATTTCCTCATGTGAAAAGACAGATTATGACATTTACTGAGTATTGCACGCTAGTGTAATGATAAGCAAGTCACATGTGCATCTTTCATTTAATTCACCCCAATGAATACAAGAGAGGGCTTATCTTATTTTTTCTAATTGAAATATAGTTGATATACAATTTCATATTGGTTTCAAGTATACAACACAGCGGTTAAACACTTACCCACATTATGAAATCCCTACCTCCTCTAGTGCAGTTACTATCTAACAACATAGAAAGGTGTTACAGAATCTTTAGCTATATTCTCCATGCTGTACTCTCACCCCTGTGACCATCTTATATTATGATTGAGAATTTTTGTGCCCTTTAACCCCTTCACCCTACCCAACTACCAACCCCAGCCCCTCCCCCATGGTAACCAAGAGTCACTTCTCAGTGTCTATGAGTCTACTGTTTTTTTTTTCATTTTGTTTTGTTTTTAGATTCCACAAACAAGTTAAATCATATGGTATTTGTCATTCTCTGTCTGGCTTATTTCACTTTGAATATGCTCTAGGTCCATCCATATGTCACAAATCTTTTTTATGGATGAATAATATTCCATTGTGTATATGTACCACCTCTTCTTTATTCATTAATCTAATGATGGAAACCTTGATTGCTTCCCTATCTTGGCTTTTGTAAATAATGCAGCTCTAAACACAGTGGTGCACACATTTTTTAAAATCAGGGATTTTCTTTTCTTCAGGTAAATTCCTAGAAGTGAAATTACTGTGTTGAATGGTATTTCTACTTTTGGTTTTTTGAGAAACTCCATACTGCTTTACACAGTGATTGTACCAATTTACATTACCACCAACAGTGGAGGAGGGTTCCCTTTCTATACATTCTCATCAACATTTATTTCTTTATTTTGGATGGTGGCCATTCTAATTGGTGTGAAGTGATATCTCATTGTGGTTTTGATTTGCATTTCCCTGATGATTAGCAATGTGTAGCATCTTTTAATGTACCTGTTGGATATTTGTATTTCCTCTTAGGAAAAATATCTATTTAGGTCCTCGACCCATTTTTTAATCAGTTATTTGCTTTGTTGGTGTTGAGGCATGTGAGTTTTTTATTTATTTTAGATGTTAACCCTTATTGGATAAATCATTTTTGAATATATATTCCCATACTGCAGATGTCTTTTTGTTCTGCTGATGCTGTCCCTTCCTGTACAGAAGCTTTTTAGTTTGATATAGTCACACTTGTTCATTTTGCTTTTGATTCCCTTGCCCAAGAAAGTATCCAGAAAAAAATTGCTCATGCTTATGTTCAAGAGATTTTCACCTATGTTTACTTCTAAGAATTAATGGTTTCATGTCTTACATTTAGGTCTTTAATCAATTTCCAGTTGACTTTTGTGTATGGAGTTAGACAGTAATCCAGTTTCATTCTCTTGCATGTAGCTGCCCAGTTTTCCTAACCAGTTACTGAAGAGGGTGTCTTTTCTCCATTGTATATTCTTGGCTCCTTTATCATATATTAATTGACCATATATGTGTGCTTTTATATCTGAGTTCTCTATTCTGTTCTGTTGATCTATGGATCTGTTCTTGTGCCAGTACCATACTGTTTTGATTACTATAGCTTTGTAGTATCGATTGAGCTCAAGGAGAATAATACCCCCAGTTTGTTGTTCTTTCTTAGGATTGTTTTGGCTATTTGGGGTCTTTTGTGGTTCCATATGAATTTTAGAACTATTTATTCTAGTTCACTGAAGAATGCTGCTGGTATTTTGAAAGGGACTGCATTGAATCTGTAAATTTCTTTGGGCAGGATAGCCATTTTGACAATACCAATTCTTCCCAGTCAGGAGCATGGGATAGATTTCCATTTATTTGTGTCTTCTTTAATTTCTCTCATGAATGTCAAACTTTTCAGAGCACAGGTCTCTCACCTCCTTGGTAAGATTTATTCCTAAGTATTTTATTCTTTTTGATGTAATTGTAAATGGAATTGTGTTCCTGATTTCTTTTTCTGCTAGTTTGTTGTTAGTATACAGCAATGCAATATGATTCCATGTATTAATTTTGTGCCCTACAACTTTGCTGAATCCAGTTATTAGTTCTAATAGTTTTTTGGTGTAGTCTTTTGGGTTTTCTATGTATAATATTATGTTGTGTGCAAATAGTGACAGTTTAACTTCTTCCTTACCAATTTGGAAGCCTTTATCTCTTTATCTTGTCTGATTGCCATGGCTAGGACCTCCAGTACTATGTTGAGCAAAAGTTGTGGTAGTGTACATCCTTGTCTTGTTCCTCATCTTAGAGGAAAATCTTCCAGCTTTTACCATTTTGATATTAGCTGTATGTTTTATATGGCCTTTATTATGTTGAGGTACATTATTTGTATACACAGTTTGTTGAGTTTTTATCATGAAAGGATGTTGAATTTTGTCAATTGCTTTTACAGCTTCTATTTAGATGATTGTATGTTTTTTCTCCTTTTTTTATTAATGAGGAGTATAACATTGATTGATTTATGAATATTATGCCATCCTTGCATCCCTGGAATAAATCCTACTTGGTCATGATGGATGATGCCTTTGATGTATTTTTAATTTGAATGCTGTTTTGATGAGAATTTTTGCATCTGTGTTCATCAGGGATTTGGACTATAACTTTCTTTTTTTGTAGTGTCTTTTTCTGATTTTGTGATTAAAGTGATGCTCGCCTCATATAATGAGTTTGGAAATATTCCTTCCTCTTCTACATTTTGGAATACTTCATGAAGGATGGCTATCAGCTCTTTTTTAAATGTTTGATAGAATTCAGCTGTGAAGCCTACCCAAGCCTACCATTTGGTCATTGACTTTTGTTTGTTGGGAATTTTTTATTACCAATTAAACTTTGTTAATGCTAATTATTTTGTTCAGATTTTCTGTTTCATACTGGGTCAGTATTCAAAGGTTGTGCTTTTCTAGGAATCTGTCCATTTCTTCGAATTGTCCAATTTTTTGGCTCATAATTTTTTATAGACTTCTCTAATAATTCTTTGTATTTTTATAGTGTCAGTTGTGTTTATTCCTTTTTCTTTTCTGATTTTATTTGTGTCTTCTATTTTTTTCTTGATAACTCTGGCTATGGTTTGTTTATTTTTATCTTCTCAAAGAACCAGCTCTTGGCTTCACTGATTTTTTTTTTCTATTGTTATCTTTTTTATTTTATTTATGTCTGTTCCGATCTTCAGTGTGTCCCTTACATAAACTTTGGGTTTCATCTTTTCTTCCTTTTCTAGTTCATTTAGTTGTGAGTATAGAGTGTTTATTTGGGATTGTTCTTATTTCTTGAGGGAGACATGTATTGCTATGTACTTCCTCTTAGTACTACTTTTGTAGTGCCTCACAAATTTTGAACTGCTGTATTTTTGTTTTCATTTTTCTCCATGCATTGCTTGATTTCTACATTGATTTATTCATTGATTCATTGATTATTTAGGAGCATGTTGTTTAGCCTCCATGTGTTTGTGTGTGTTTTTTGTTTTCTTCATGTAATTTATCTCTAGTTTTATACCATTGTGACTGAGAAGCTGCTTGATACAATTTGAATCTTTTTAATTTATTGAGGCTCTTTTTGTGGCCTACCATGTGATCTAATCTGGATAACGTTCCATGTGCACTTGAGAAAAATGCGTATCCTGTTGCTTTGGGGTGGAATGTTCTGTAAATATTTCTTAAGTTGGTCTGACCTGATGTTAAGTTCCTGTTTTATTATTTATTTTCTATCTGGATAGTCTATCTATTGATGTGAGAGGTGTGTTAAAGTCTACTATATGACTGAGTTGCAGTCTATTTCTCCCTTTAGTTCTGTGGTTGCCTAAGGTTAATGGGCAGTTTCCAAAACATACAACAGTCTATATTATGTTGATAGTCACTCTATTTCAAGCACAGTCTAAAGGCACTTCTTTTTTATTCTTCTTCCTCCTCCACATTTTATGTATTAATGTCATAATCTGGATTTTGCATGTATTTGTGGATTTTGTGGATAGTTGGTTTTACTACTTTTGGTTTGTTTTTAACTTCATACTTGCTTGATAAGTAATTGGTCTACTACCTTTTGTAGGTTTATTTTCACTGGTGAAAAATATTTAGTTTTAAGAACATTTGTGTCTACCAAAGTCCTTTTAACATATTCTGTAACACTGGTTTCGTGGTGGTGAAAATGTTCAGCTTTTGTTTATCTGGGAAACTCTTAATTTCTCCTTCAAATTTGAATGATAACTTTTCTGTGAAGAGTATTCTTGGTTGAAGTTCCTTTTGTTTCAATACATTTAATATTTCAGGCCACTCCTTTCTGGCCTGCCAAGTTTCTGCTGAAAAGTCTGTGATAGCCTGATGGGGTTTCCTTCATAAGAAATTTTTTGTCTCTCTCTAGCTTCTTTCAATACCCTCTTTTTATCCTTAATTTTTGTCATCTTAATTATTATGTATCTTGGTGTTGTCTTCCTGAGGTTTCTATCTCCTCCCCAGATTGGGTAAGATTTCAGCAATTATTTCTTCAAGGAGACTTCCTACCCCTTTGTTTTACTCTTCTCCGTCTGTTTCCCCTATCATGCAAATATTGTTTCATTTGGAGTTGTCACACAGCTCTCTTAACATCCTCTCATTTTTAGATTCTTTTTTCTTTTTGTCCATCAGCTTCATTGTTTTCCTGTTCTCTAATTTCCATCTCATTATCTCCTCTATTTCTTGCAATCTATTATTCATTCCTTCCATTGTATATTTCATTTCAGTTACTGTAGTCTTTAGTTCTGAGTAGCTCTTTTTCAGCTCTCCTATCTCTTTGTTGAAGTAATCCCTGGGATCAATACTTTTTGCAGATCAGTAAGCATATTTATGACTGTTACTCTGAATTCTTTATCAAGGAGATTGATGATCTCCATTTTATTTAGCCCTCTTTCTGGTGTCTTATCCCATTGTTTTGTTTGGAAGATATACCTCTACTTCCTCTTTTGGACAGCATTTCAGTGTTTATTCCTTTGTATTAGAGAGATCTGCTATGCCTCCTGGTCTGGAGAGTAATAGCTTTATGAAGAAGGCCTGTTGTGATTCCCAGAAGCTCAAGACTCTTTGCTCACCAAAGCATGGTTATTCTTGTGGTGGAGACCCAGTTGTCATTGGCGGGCTATGGGTCATGTCACCCTCCTTCCCGTCTGCTGGCAGTGGCTGATCTCTATCAGCAGAGGCTCTTTGTAAACCTTGCAGCTGGTGCTTCTGCTGGTATCATTGTGAGTGGGGCCACCTTTCTGCCTGTCAGAATTGGCTGTTCTCAGTCTACCACAGCTGGCAACTCTCTTAGCTGGCCCTTTGTGAGCTGAGCAGCAGTGCTTGTACTGGGATTGTTGTGAGCAGGGCTGGGGCTAACCTCAGCCTGCCCTGCAGTGGTGGTGGTGCTGATGGGCTGAGTGGGTGGGCAGTGAAGGTACACGGGGGAGCACTTTGCGGCTGAGTTGCCAGGGGATGGAGCTTTCTGTGCTCCCATGAATGCAGTTGGGCTGAGGGAAGGCTGAGGAAGGGTCATCCACCTGCCCTTTCTCCCTGTGCAGATAGCTCCATCCAATCCCTGCCCCTCTGGTACTATTCCTGCTGCTGGTAAATTTTTTATACTGCCCCACCTCTACTGGGTCTCAGTGGTACCAATGGAATGTACCTGTCCTCCACAAGCAATAGAGTTTCAGCCTCTCAGAGTGTTCCAACTGTCCCTTGTTTAAATCCCTGTTAATCACCAGAACCCAGTGCAATGTGGACTTGTATTCACAGAGCAGATCTCCAGGGCCAGGTGTGCAAAGTTCCTGAGCACTTTTCCCATTCCTGCTCTCTTCCTCTTCCTTCAACTTGTGGGCTGGGATGGGGGAAGGTCTTTGATCCTGCTCCACTGTGGCTCTGTCACTTTACCCTTCTCTTGTGGTCTTCTCTTTTTCCCCAGGTGTAGGTTGTCTGTTTTGCACTCTTCAGGGCATTTTCATGGTTAATTGCACTTGCTGTAGTTGCTTCCTGGGTGTTTATGTGGGAGGAGGTTTCTGCCTTGCCTTTCGACTCTGCCATCCCACCCACCGCAAATAACTCACACTCAGGGTTATTTGCTTTTAAAAGAGGGACAAACTGAGGATCTGAGATATTATTAACTTATCAGATTGTAGTACTAGAGGGTGCATTGCTTATTTCAAGCAGATCTGCTTCTATCCTAAATCTATACAGTTCTTCTTCTACTGTTTACCTCAGAGATATTATTAAATAGTTAATGTAAATTGTTTTTCTATGAAACATAAAATGATATAAAAGTGGTAGCTATTACTAGAACATAGAGTACTCTGACTTTGCTTAGTCTCTCAAGTTGTATGTATGTGAATTCGACATTCATTAAGTACCCAAGTTTCAAGTGTAAAGATAAGATGAAAATTCTCTCTCCAGAATACAGTACCTTTGGGAGATTTGAATTATTTATAACAGGGGACAGTATAAAATATGTAAATCATTTGAACTAGGTAGGAAGATACTATGATCATATAAAATTATGTAGTTTAAAACATACAAAATTAAAGGGTAATTATATTTATGTATTTGCTAATGCTTATCAAAATATCCAGAGAACAATTGCATGAACTGTGTATTCAGAATACGTGTGTATTTTTAAAAAGAAAGTTACAAATTATATATGTTCTGAGTTACAGGTTTTGAGAGGGATGTTTATTTCCATTATATATGTATATGTATTATATATTTTATATATATAATAGAGAGAGATGGAGAGGGAGAGAGAGAGAGAGAAGGTTTAGAAGGATCTGTGCCAAAGAAATGATTCTTGTTGGATATTGGCATTTTAGGTCATTTTTTAGTTCTTTCATTGAGACATTCTCAGTTTTTGTTACATTCTAAATCAAGTAGAATTACTTCATTCAATAGAAAAATGCTTTAAATGTTATTAATAAAACTCTCTATTAGCCAATTGTGCAGAATTTTTCTTACACTTAACATAAATAGGGAAACAGCTGACAATTCATGAAAATGAGCCTTTTTATCTAACATGAATTATAGCACTCTAAAAGGCAAGAAAGCATATTTCTTATTTTTGTTCATTTGTTATTTTGTTTTTTATATTGGCCCTATGTCAAACTTTTGCTAATATGGGTTTTTATGTTTTACTTGTGAAGAGAAGTAAAGAGGTTGCTTAGTTATTAACTATAGCATTAGTTCAGTTAAATTCAAGATGGCCTAAAGAAAGCATTTTGTAAAATGGTATATTTTGATAACACTTCACATATTAGAATATTGAAATCACACTTAAAGTGTAGAGCAATATCTGCTTTGTTCATCTACAGTAAGAATTGTTAAATATAATACTGTGATTATACTATATAGAGCAGATCTAATACTTCAAAAGGTATTTTATACAGTATACTAAAATAGAAGGTAGAGTACTATAGGGAATTACTTTAATGACTACAATAGACTATTATAAACAATCCATTTCATGTGTAATTATAGTCATGCTAATTTAAAAAATAGTGTTCGGTGAATGGTTTGAAACAGATTTTGCCAGTTGTCTTTGTATTTATAATTTTGCTTCATATGGTGAGATTATTGATCTTACACCAAATTATTTAACTGAAATTAACTGTAAACATCAGGAGGTTGGATATGGCTTTATATTTTTTCAATTAAAGGAGGGGAATGAGGATGCTGTTTACATTTCCTTATTCACCAATGCACTCAATTAGTCACTTCAGATATTCCACTTGGTGCCTGACTAAAACCTCATGATTTTGACAGTTTGAAACAAATACATTTAATAAAGTGCACTTCATCCAAGATATGTGTTAACTATTATGTTTAGTATTCAGATAGAGAGAAACAAATACCTGAGATTAATTTACTGGAGAGAGAAAAGTTCCCTTAAGGAAATCCTACATATGAGGTCACGTGACCTCAAAGTGAGAATTTAAAATAATTAAAAGTTGGTAATGCTTCTATATATTATTAAAACAAAGCAAACACATTTTTATTTCTAAGGCAAAGGCACTAATCTTCAACAGGAGCTTTTAGGAATCTCTAGAAATAAAGCTTCAGGAGTAATAAAAGCTCAATGGGAAAAGCAAAAAAAAAACAAAAACAATAACAACAAGAAAATAAAACACAGACTATGATGAGTACAAAGATAAAAAGATAAAAAGACAAGATGACATGCACAAAGACTTTAGATATTGAAATTATCAAACATAACATTAGAGTATACTTAAAGCAATAGGAAATTGAAATCATAAGTAAAGAATTAAATAGGCATGTGTGACCAGAACATGAATGCAAATAAAACCCTAGAAATTAATAATATATTAATAACACAATTCTAATTGTGTTTAACAGTGAACTAAAAGAAACTGAAGGGAATTTGTATCCTGAAAAAATGTGACAGAGAAACAAAGAGATTAAAAATATGAAAACGTTGAGTACAGACATATAGAACAGAGGTAGAATGTCTAATATACATTCAGTTGGGGTTTCTGGAGGTGATGAGAACCAAAATGAAGGGAATACAAAATTCAACCAGAAAATGGATAAGAAGTTTCTTTTATAAATGATTAAGTATAATATTCCACAGATTTTAGAAGGTTGTCAAATCCCGTCAAAAATGTAAAATGAACTCTACACCTAGATACAACAAATTAAAAATAAAACACCTAAGACAAAATGGAAAGGAAAAGATACTAACTTCAGTGGAACTGATATTAAAGTAACTGCTGAACATCCCAGTAGAAATAGTGAAAGCCAGTGGAATAGCATCAATTCACTAAAAAAAAGGTCAACCTCATATACTGTAGGAAGTCAAAATCTTTCAAAAGTTAGGACAAAATAGTTTTAAAATGTTTTGTTTGTTTAAAACATTAACAAAAACTGAGCATAAATTACTAAAATATAGACATAAGACATAAGGAATATTCTAAACAAAAGGTCTGAAATATATTAAGGAATACTTTGTTATCAAAGTTACTGATGTGAGGTTTAATCCAGGCTCCTAGGTTTCTTACTTATTTATACTGTTGACATTTGGTAAAACTCCAAACACTGAAAGAAAGTGATCACTGTGGGCAAGACCATGAATTTATTTTGAGACCTGTTGAGCCTTAGGTGCCTTTAAATGACCCATGTGTATATGCCAAGGGCACAGTTGTATCCATGAACACAAAACTCATAAGGAATCTGTGGGCTAGAGATAAAATGTGTGATTAGTGTGCAGGTAAGTAGTTATTTGTATACTGGGCATGAATGAGGTTACTCCAGGAGAAGATATAAAATTAAACAGAAATTGGTCAGGACTTAGCATTGACAAACTCCAACATTTAGTAAAGAATGTTGCCTGTTAATTGAAAACTTAAATTTAGATTTCTAAAATGATTTGCACTTCTAAGAGATTTGGGTCTAATAATAATAAGCAATAATATATTTCTCTATCCAAATGTTAATCCCAATTTCTTTCCCTCAACATGATGCTGAGTTTAACAATGCTGTAGAGTCCATAGAGCTCCTTAAATTAGACACAAATATGAAGTATTACATTATTGGAAATCATTAGTCAAATCAATGAGCCTTAATTGTATTAATAAAACACATTAAAGAACTGATTCATGGTTCATTTATCACTTCTCCAAGGAAAATTGCCAAGACTGTATCTCATGATTCTATCCAAAGTTACTGATAAACATCAGCACCCCTGGAATTCCCAAATCCCCATTCCAGAGAGGCAAGAGTAATCTAGCATTTAGAGGCTATTTTATAGCCTTGACTACCCAAACTCAGGGTGTGTCAACTATGAGATGGTCTAACTGAAAACTCTACAACAGGATATCAAATTTTTAAACCATGTAGATGTTGTAAAATTTGTTTTTTCTTTATAAAAAGAAGCATGTTATTGACATCATTTTCAAACTCTCTTAGTATCTCTTTTCAAGTGTATGCCATCTGTTTCTTTTTACCCTGTCTCATCTAATTACACTTACCTTTCATTACTGTCTATGCAGAAGTCCCATTCCAGACTAGCTGATGTGGTTGCTTTCCCATTGGTACATTTTGAATATTTATTCCTGAACTTTGTATAAATCTTTATTTTAGACTGGAATCAACTCTATCTCTACCCCAACCATCCTTTCTTCCAAAAAGTAAAATACATGTTTAAAATCTGTGGTTGGTTCACTCATTTTAACTTTTTTTTTTCCCACTTTAGAAAGCATCATTTTAATTGAGAGAGAACGGGCTGGAAAAGGGGCAAGTTATGGGGGTGGGGTTTACATCATGTAGCCTATGGTGGATTTGAGGAGATACACTGTGGTCATAGTCTTACCCTGGGGGCAGATAATCTATGGAAACTAAAAAGAGCATAGAGCCTCTGTATGTTCCAATCACCATACAATTATTGGATTTAGGAATAAATTAAATGTCTCTTTTAGAGCTTAAGTACATAATTTCTTCTACTTGTTTTAACAAATTTTATGACCCATATTTTAACATGCATTTGCCCTATATTTACCACTTGTGTATATATTTCAATTACTCAATATTCCCCTTAATATTCTTCTTAATAGGACTTAATACAATGTCATTCACAAATCAGGAAGTGGCAAAATATTAATTATTCAATTTTCTGGTTGATCTTTCTATAGTAGCATATTTTTCTAACTAATCTGTTAACTTTTGCTAACCAGCAGATTTGTAAAATCTGATAGCATTTCTTTTATATCGTTAATGTACAATTACTTGAACAACATTATGGTTACTATACTACCCCTATTAAAACCTGATAGCATTTTATACATTTTTTTTCCTAGCCATCTGGTGGGGAAAAGCTACATTTATACAAAAATACTTTTATCAGTGATAACAGTAAGACAGGTTCACTAAACACTTGCCATAATAAAGAATCTTAAAATAAATGTGCAGCAACAGAAGGTATCTGATTGAAAACACTTCAGCATCATACCTGAGAGTGACAGACTTGAATATGTGCAAATTGTTTAGGAAGGTAAATCCCTAGGTATTCAGTTGGGCTCTCAATACATTCCTTGGAAAGAGGCATCATAAATAAAGATATGCCTTTTTGTTCTATCAGTGAATATTTCCACCCTTTCTCTTGAATAGTAAATCATGTTGACTCACCTATAATTGTGTCAGACATATTCTGGGATGACAGCAGAGTGTCAGCATGTTCACAGGCGCCCTTATGAGACTAAGTGGATGATTGATGAAAAGAGGCACTGACCTAGAGTTTAAAAAACTTTTAAAAGAACTTGTGCCAAACTCTAGGCAACTACATTCAATACTCATAGGACCATTGTGGTTAGAAGCTGTTATCTACTGTGAAATGTAATGTCATTTTATAGATGTCATGAGATTTTTAGTACAGTAGCATAGCTAATAAGAGAACTTATTACTAATATCTTTAAAAACTTATCAATTGCTCAATTTAAACTGTCACTAATTGCAACTGTATAATAAATAGTACTGAGGTGATACATGATCACCTGACAAGTACTTCATGCTATTCTTAAGGAAGATACTATACATTTCAAAAACTTTCATATCAATGGTATCAAATATATTGTATCATGGAAAGGTAAAATAACAAACTGTACCAAATTCTAATGAAATAAAACCACAAAACAAATTAACCATGTCCACTTATCATTATTGATTAAATTAAAAATTAACTTGGTATTGAATGCATACTTACTTTAACTCAAGTTCCAGACTGTTCAGCAATTCAATGTATAAATATGCTCAACACAAATACAATGAAATCTATAAATTTTTGCTATTGGTATAGAGCAAAGAGTCTTTGTTTTAACTAATATTCCTTTGCAACTAATTAAGAGAGAAAACAGGGAAATGAAATTCCACTAGGGCTAGTAGCTGCTGCTGTTGCCTGTTTTTGTATTTGATTTTCTTTGTTCCTGAATGGCATTGAGATTTTGATATTGTACTAAACAGATTTTCCCTTACTGGGAAAAAAAGATTTTCCAAAATAAATACAATCTTATTAAAAAAGATGAAAAAAATTCATTCTTAAATGTTGGATTGCACTTCGGTGTTAATAGGGATTATTTCTAGACCTAATCTCATTTCTTTCATATTTTGCTTTCCCTTTCTTTTTATCATTATTTTATTAGTTTTATATGTTAGGGTAAATATATGCATGTGCATACATTAGTAAGCAGAAGGATGGACTCTAAGTTGCAGAAAAACATCCTTTATTTTCTATTTCATTGTCTTTTACCTTAGCAGTAAAAAACTAGTTAAATTTCCCATTTATCCCTCAATCGTTTGCCATAAAATATTTGTAATATTCTATTTGTGTTCTAAATAATTACTCATGTAGAAATTTTGTCATTTCCCAGTAAGATCATTGCAATAGCATTTAAAGGCTGCTAATGCGTGTTTTAAAGCTTTTATCATACTCATCTTAATCCTGTATCTTAATTCGTTCCCTGTTTCTTTAATTATTTGATCATGCTCATGAAATAACATCTGGAATTTTTTAGAGCACTTGCAAACAGTTTACTTCCTTCTCTTTCATCTGTTAAATGCACATTACATTGTGAAGACTACCTACGTAACAGCATAACTCACTCAATATTAAAACTTCAGGGCAAACTTATTTTATGCAAGAAAAAAATTAGTCACAAAGTAACATATTTAAACATATGAAATAAAGGGAAAACAACAGGCTAAAAGAGGACTTTAAATGATAAGTACTGTATTGTCCCTTTGGGATTTATATTAGCAAAGGGTAAAAAAAAAATTGAAAAGCCAAAGTCATATATCCAGACATCTAGCATAGTGTTATATATATACTAAATATTTAATAAATGTTTATTATTGATTATGATTCCTAGTCTTCCAAATGTTTTAAAAATTTTAAGTTTTCTGTACCGTCTACAAAATTGTTTTATTTCAGCATACTGTAGATTTTAAAAAAATAATTCTTTAGTGTTTGGTACCCTGAAATTTATCTCTGAAAGCTTTCCCATACAGAGGCAAATCTTTATTGATTTTGTGATTTAAGCATAGGCCAATGTACTCAGTACAATTTCCCAATGGCTTTGTTGAGATGTACGATATATTATGTCTTTCACATTGTTGCTACATATTACTTTTCCTAGAGGAATACATCAGCTGGTAGACTTTCAATTACTTCCTATTATCTATAAAATACCTTCACAAGTTTTTCATTCCTTTCAAGAAAAACTACCTGAAGTACAGCTCAATAATGTCCCTGTAACTTTCTCAAACTTCTCTTTCTTGCCATCTTCTCTGTCTCCATAGGTGGCTTCACTATGTTCCCAGTATTGACAGTTCAAAATTTATTAATCCATTCTACACTTTTCTTTCAAGCAGCAGGTGCTATTGATATCAATAATGCTTTTGATAGGAGCAAATGCCCTTGAAAGGGAAATTACATGCAATGTGTTTGAAAGTTCCATATAAATATTTATCTGAATTCCTTGTCCTATTTTTAATAATTTAATTACAAATAAGGGAAGTAACTTTATTGATATAATTTTCCTAAGTCAACTCAAAAACATTTTTTAAAATGCACAAGATACCTGTATCATTTTAATAATAAGTATAGGAGTTTAAGAATTGTAAAATAAAATTAGAAGAGAATAATAATGAAACTTGTAGAGGCTAATATATTAAACAATTAATGCTACAGTACTCTTCAAAGTGCATAGTAGACATCATCAAGAAAAGTATTGCAAAAGCAATAAAATGATTTTTAAATTTCTTTTCCAGGGTTATTGAGATGTAATTGACATACATCACTGTAAAGTTTTTTATGGTATACAGCATAATGGCTTGACAAAGAAAGAATGTATTTTTCCTTGTGGTGAAAATTTATTCTCATTACAACTTTTAAGTTACCACACAACCATGCTGGCTATAGTCATCATATTGTACATTATATCTCTAGTATTTATCTTCTAACTGGAAGTTTGTACTTTTTGACCATCTTCTTCTAAGTCCTTCTCCCTCAACACCTCACCTCTAGTAACCACAAATATGATCTCTTTTTCAATGAGTTCGTTTTTGTTTTGTGTTAGATTCCACCTGTAAGTGAGATCATTCAGTATTTAAGTTTGACTTATTTCACTTAGCATAATTCCTTCAAAGCTCATTCATGTCACAAATGTCAAGATTTCTTCCTTTTCATGGCTGAATAATATACCTCTGTGTGTGTGTGTGTGTGTGTGTGTATTCACTTATTGTCAACATTTAGGCTTTTTCTATGTCTTAGCTATTCTAAATAATGCAACTGTGAACATGGGGGAGCATTTATCTCTTGTATGTTTTTGGTTATTCAGATATATTCCCAACAGCAGAAATTTTTAGATCACATGGTATTACTATTTTAATTTTCTGAGGAACCTTCATACTGGTTTTTATACTAGCTATTCCATTTTACATTCCCTCCAACAGTGAATGAGGGTTCCTTTTTCTTAAACATTCTCACCAGCACTTGTTATGTAAAAATTTTTTTAAGAATGGACATCCTAGGGGAAGATTAAAGATGGTGGCATGAGAGGTGAGACAGAGGCAGCCTCCTAAAACCACATATAATATGAAAATATAATAAGTACAACTAATCCTGAAAGAGCAACAGGAAAGAGGACTGCACCGGACTGCATACACCTGGATAAAAGAGGAGACCTCATGGAATGGGGTAACGTACCAAAGCTGCGGCCTGGCGGGACCTGAGCACTTCCCCCACCCCAGCTCACTGCTAGAGGAAGAGAAACACAGTGAGGGAGGGAGTGGAGGCCTGGAACTGCTGAATACCTAGCTCTGGAGATCTGCTCTGGGAGCACAAACCTACGTTTCATGATGCTTTCATGATACTCATGTGAATACAGGGCTGGAAAGCTAATACAGGCAGAGTTCCTGGAGAGACTGAGATTCCAGCTGCTTGTGGAAAGCAGGGATCCATATCCAGCTGCTCTGGGACAAAAGCTTATACCTGTGTGCTCGGCCCACTGGATCAGGCAGTGGAGACAGGCATAGCAGCCAGGAAGCAAGACGTAGCTCTTTTCTCCCTCCAGGCACCAATGCCACTCTGCTGTGACCCCAGACATTGCTTCAGGGTCTGAGCAGCTCCAGAGAGTAGAGCTTCTGGACACAAGAGGGTGCTATATACAAATATGAAACACCAAAGAAATCTGGTTAAGAGTAAAATTAATATAACTTATGAGAAAGATGATACAGACCTCATGACTCTTCCTGAAAGGGAGTTCAAATTAAAAATCATTAACATGCTAATGGAGGTAAGGAAAGATATTCAATAACTCAGGAATGAATTCCGGTTGGAGATACAATCATTGAAGAGTACAATGGAGGGTATTAAAAGCAGATTGGATACAGTGGAGGAGATGATAAATGAAATAGAAACTAGAGAAGAGGAATACAAAGAATCTGAGGCACAAAGAAAAAAGGATCTCTAAGAATGAAAGAATATTGAGAGAGATGGGTGGGAAGGGAAGGATAAGGGAATGGAAAAAGAAAAGGGGCATTACAATGATCATGTATAATGTGAGGGGCATGGGGATGGCTGTACAACACAGAGAAGACAAGTAGTGATTCTATAGCATCTTACTATACTGATGGACAGTGACTGTAATGGGGATTGTGGAGGGGACTTGGTGAAGGGGGGAGCCTAGTAAACATAATGTTCTACATGTAATTCTAGATTAATGATAACATAATTTTAAAAAAAGAGTATTGAGAGAACTGTGTGACAAATCCAAACAGAACGATATTCGCATTATAGGATTACCAGAAGAAGAAGAAGAAGAGAGATAAAGGGATAGAAAGTGTCTTTGAGGAGGTAATTGCTGAAAACTTCCCCAATCTGGGGAAGGAGATAGTCTCTCAGGCCATGGAGATCCACAGATCTCCCAACACAAGGGACCCAAAGAAGACAACACCAAGACATATAGTAATTAAAATGGCAAAGATCAAGGATAAGGACAGACTATTAAAAGCAGCCAGAGAGGAAATAAGATCACATACAAAGGAAAACCCATCAGGCTAACATCACACTTCTCAGCAGAAACCTTACAGGCCAGAAGGGAGTGGCATGATGTATTTAATGCAATGAAGCAAAAGGAACTGGAAACAAGATTACTTTATCCAGCAAGATTACATTTGAATTTGAACGAGGGAATAAACAATTTCAATATAAGCAAAAGCTGAGAGAATTTACCTCCTACAAACAATCTCTACAGTTTATTTTGAAGGGACTGCTATAGATGGAAGTGTTCCTAAGGTTTAGTAGGTGTCACCAGAGGGAATAAAACCACAGTAAAGAAAGTAGAACAGCTAATTACTAAGCAAATGCAAAATTAAATTAATCACCAAAGTCAATCAAGGGATAGACAAAGAATACAGATATGATACCTAATATATAAAGAATGGAGGAGGAATAAAAAGCAAGAGAAAAAGAAAAAAAACTTTAGAATGTGTTTGTAATAGTATATTAAGTGAGTTAAGTTAGACTCTTAGTAAGGAAGTTAACCTTGAACCTTTGGTAACCATGAATCTAAAGTCTTCAATGGCAATGAGCACATACCTATCAGTAATCAGCCTAAATGTAAATGGACTGAATGCACCAATCAAAAGACATAGAGTCACTGAATGGATAAAAAAACAAGACCCATCTATATGCTGCTTACAAGAGACTCACCTCAAACCCAAAGACATGCACAGACTAAAAGTGAAGGGATGGAAAAAGATATTTCATGCAACTAACAGAGAGAAAAGAGCAGGAGTTGCAGTACTTGTATCAGACAAATTAGACTTCAAAACACAGAAAGTAACAAGAGACAAATAAGGACATTACATAATGATAAAGGGGTCAATTCAACAAGAAGATATAACCATTATAAATATCTATGCTCCCAACACAGGAGCAGCACCCACATATGTGAAACAAATACTAACTGAATTAAAAGGGGAAAGAGAATGCAATGCATTCATTCTAGGAGACTTCAACACTCCACTCACTCTGAAGGACAGACCAACCAGACAGAAAATAAGTAAGGATACAGAGGCACTGAAAAACATTTTAGAACAGATGGACCTAACAGACATCTACAGAACTCTACACCCAAAAGCAGCAGAATATACATTCTTCTCAAGTGCACATGGAACATTTTCAAGAATAGATCATATACTAGGCCACAAAAAGAGCCTCAGTTAATTCCAAAAGATTGAAGTTGTACCAACCAGTTTCTCAGACCACAAAAGTATGAAACTAGAAATAAATTACGCAAAGAAATGAAAAATCCCACAAACACATGGATGCTCCACAACATATTCCTAAATAAACAATGGATCAAAGACCAAATAAAAACAGAGATCAAGAAATATACAAAGACAAATGACAACAATAAATCAACACCGCAAAATCTGTGGGATGCAGCCAAGGCTGTGCTAAGAGGAAAGTATATTGCAACACAGGCCTACCTCAAGAAAGAAGAACATTCCCACATGAACAGTCTAAACTCACAATTAATGAAACTAGAAAAAGGAGAACAAATGAGGCCCAAAGTCAGTAGAAGGAGGGACATAATAAAGATTAGAGCAAAAATAAATAAAATCGAGAAGAATTAAACAAAGGAAAGAATCAATGAAAGCAAGAGCTGGTTCTTCAAGAAAATAAACAAAATAGGTAAACCCCTAGCCAGACTTATCAAGAAAAAAAGAGAGTCTACACACATAAACAGAATCAGAAATGAGAAAGGAAAAATCACTATGGACACAACAGAAATACAAAGAATTATTAGAGAAAACTATGAAAAATTATATGCTAACAAAGTGGATAACCTAGAAGAAATGGACAACAAATAGAAAAGGAGGGAGCAATTCCAAACTCATTATATGAAGCCAGCATCATTCCAATACCAAAACCAGGCAAAGACACCACAAAAATAGAAAATTACAGACCAATAACCCTGATGAACATAGATGCAAAAATACTCAACAAAATATTAGAAAACTTAATTCAAAAATACATCAAAAAGATCATCCATCATGATAAAGTTGGACTTATTCCAGGGATCTAAGGATGGTACAACATTCAAAAGCCCATCAACATCATTCACTACATCAAGAAAAAGGACAAAAATTACATGATCATCTCCATAGATGCTGAAAAAGCATTTGACAAAATTCAACATCCATTCATGATAAAAACTCTCAACAAAATGGGTATAGAGGGCTAGTACCTCAACATAAAAAGGGCCATATATGACAAACCCACAGCCAACATTATACTTAACAGCAAGAAGATGAAAGCTTTTCCTTTAAGATTGGGAACAAGATGAGGATGCCCACTTTCCCCACTTCTATTCAGCATAGTTCTGGAGGTCCTAGCCACAGCAGTCAGACAACACAAAGAAATAAAAGGCATCCAAATTGGCAAGGAAGAAATTAAACTGTCCCTGTTTGCAGATGACATGACATTGTACATAAAAAACCCTAAAGAATCCACTCCCAAACTACTTGATTCAATATTTGATTTCAGCAAAGTTGCAGGATACAAAATTCATACACTGAAGTCGGTGGTTTTCCTATAAACTAATGATGAACTAGCCAAAAGAGAAATCGGGAAAACAATTCCATTCACATTTGCAACAAAAAGAATAAAGTACCTAGTATTAAACCTAACCAAGGAACTGAAAGACCTATACTCTGAAAACTACAAGCCACTCATAAGATAAATTAAAGAAGATACCAATAAATAGAAACACATCCCATGCTCATGGATAGTAAGAATTAATATTGTCAAAATGGCCATCCTGCCTAAAGCAATCTATAGATTCACTGTAATGCCTATCAAAATACCAACAGTATCTTCATCAAAATAGAGAAAATCATTCTAAAATTCATAAGGAACCACAAAATACCTCGAATAATAGCCAAAGTAATCCTGAGAAGGATTAATAAAGCAGGGGAAATTACGCTCCCCAACTTTAAGCTCTACTACAAAGCCACAGTAATCAAGACAATTTGGTACTGGCACAAGAACAGACCCATAAACCAATGGAACAGACTAGAGAGCCCAGATAAAAACCCAAGCATAAATGGTCAATTAATATATGACAAAGGAGCTATGTATATACAATGGGGAAATGACAGCCTCTTCAACAGCAGGTGTTGGCAAAACTGGACAGCTACATGCAAGAGAATGAAACTGGATTATTTTTAACACCATACACAATAGTAAACTCAAACTGAATTAAAGACTTGAATGTAAGTCATGAAACCATAAAACTCTTAGAAGACAACATACGCAGACATCTCCTGAATATAAGCATGAGCATTTTCTTCCTGAACGCACCTCCTCAAGAAAGGGAAACAAAAGCAAAAGTGAACTCACAAGACTGCATCAAACTAAAAAGTTTCTCTATGACTAAGGACACCATCAACAGAACAAAAACGCATCCTACAGTATGGGAGAATATATTTGTAAATGACATATATGACAAGGGGTTAACATCCAAAATATATAAAGAACTTACATGCCTCAACACTCCAAAAGCAAATAACCCAATTCACAAATGAGCAGAGAATATGAAGAGACAGTTCTCCAAAGAAGAAATTCAGATGACCAACAGACACATGAAATAATGCTCCACATCACTAATCATCAGGGAAATGCAAATTAAAACCACATTGAGATATCGCCTCACATCAGTAAGGATTGCCAGTATTGAAAAGACTAAGAACAACAAATGCTGGCAAGGATGCAGAGAAAGGGGAACCCTCCTACACTGCTGGTGGGAGTGTAAGCTAGTTCAACCATTGTGGAAAGCAATATGGAGGTTCGTCAGAAAACTAACAATAGAAATAGCATTTGACCAAGGAATTCCATTCCTTGGAATTTACCCAAAGAGTCCAATTTCTCAGATTCAAAAAGACATATGCACCCCTATGTTTATCACAGCACTTTTTTACAGCCAAGATGTGGAAGCATCCTAAGCGTCCATCAGAAGATGAATGGATAAAGAAGAGGTGGTACATATACACAATGGAATACTATTCAGCCATAAGAAAGGAACAAATCTTACCATTTGCAACAACATGGATGGAGCTGGAGGACATTATGTTCAGTGAAATAAGCCAGGCGGAGAAAGACAAATGCCAAATGATTTCCCTCATTTGTGGACTATAACAATGAAGCAAAACTGAAGGAAAAAAATGGCAGCAGAGACCCAGAGACTCCAAGAATGAACTAATGGTTACCAAAGGGAGGGTTTTGGGAGGGCATGTGGAGAGGGAGGAAGAAAGGGATTGAGGGGTATTATGTTCAGTACACATGGTCTTGGGGGATCATAGGGAGAACTGTAGCACATAGAAGGTACATAGTGGATCTGTGGCATATTGCTGCACTGATGGACAATGACTGCAATGGGGTATGGGTGGGGACTTGATAATCTGGGAAAATGTAATAAACACATTGTTTTTTCATGTGAAACTTTCATAAGAGTATATATCGATCATACTTTAATAAAAAAATTTTTTTTTTAAAGAATGGACATCCTAACAGTGGTGAGGTGATATATTGTTTTTGTTTGTATTTCCCTGATAATTAATTATGGTGAACATCTTTACATATACCTTTTGGCCATGTGTATGTATTCTTTGGAGAAATCTCTATTCAACTTATTTGCCTATCTTTTTAATCCAGTTATTTATTTTGGGGTTTTTGTTTTGCTACTGAGTTGCAACAGTCCCTTATAAACTTTGGATACTAACCTTTTATCAGATATATGACCTGCAAATATTTTCTCCCATAGATTGTCACTTCACTCAATTGTTTCTTTTGCTGTGCTAAAGCATTTGAGTTTGATGTAGTCCCACTTGTCTGTTTTTACTTTTGTGGCCTGTGCTTTACATAAATGTAATTTAAATCCATTTGGTTCTTTTGGTGCCATCTACAAGAAATCATTGCCAAGTCCAATGCTGTGAAATTTTTCTGCTTTTTTACACTAGGAATTCTATAGTCTCAAGTCTTACATTTAAGTCTTTAATTCATTTTCAGTTAATTTTTTTATGTATGTTGTAAAATAAAGATCCAATTGTTTACAAGTGGATATCCAGCTTTGCCAAAACAATTTGTTGATGAGACTATCTCTTCCACTTTTTGTATTCTTGACACCCTTGTCAAAGACCAGTTGACCATATATGCATGGTTTATTTCTGGGATCTCCATTCTGTTCCCTTAGTTGATATATTTTCCTTTTTATCGGTGCCATGCTTTTTCAATTAGCGTAGCTCTGTATTTTGAAATACAATTTGAAATCAGGAAGTGTGATGTCTCCAGCTTTGTTCTTTTTTTCCTTCAATATGTTTTGCCTATTTGTTTGGAGTCCTTTGTGGTTCCATATGCATTTTAGAATCATTTTTCTATTTCTGTAAAAGATGCCATTGGGATTTTGATAGAGATTGCATGGAATTTGTAGATAGCTTTGTTTAGTATAGGGATTTTAACAATATTAAATCTTCTAAACCATGAACATAGGATGTCTTTCCATTTATTTGAGTCTTCTTTAATTTCTTTATTCAGTGTTTTGTAGTTTCCAGTGTACAAGTCTTTTATCCCCTTAGGTAAGTTTATTGCTAAGCATTTCATTGATTTTATGCTGTAACAAATTGAGTTGTTTTCATAATTTCTTTTTCAGAGAGTTCATTGTTAATGTATAAAAATGAAACTAATTTTTGTATGTTGATTTTGTATTTGCAGATTTACTGAAATTTTTTATCAATTCTCATTTTTCTACTTAATTTCTGCATACAAGATCATGTCATCTGCAAACAAGACTGTTTATTCCAATTTGGAAGCCATTTCTCTCTCTCTCTCTTTTTTTTAAATTAATTGTTCTGGATAAGACTTTAAGTTTTATGTTGAATAAAAGTGGCAAATGTGGGTATCCTTGTCTTGTTCCTGGTCTTAAAGGCTTTGATTTCAAGTGTTCTCATGGTAAATTACCATCTTGTTTACCACTTCACCATCCTTGTCTTCTTTTTCCTTCCAGTGTACTTTGATTTTGAAATTATTTGTTACATGATTACTACATCTTCCAGAGCTATTATTCATAGTGATTCTTTCTAATGACAGTTTAGATCATATCACTTCCTTACTAAAATAACCAGTGGATTTAAATTATATTTACAATAAAATACAATATACAACACACGGACAATGAAACCAACAATCTATTCCTTAGTTTCCCTTTGTCTTTACCCCCTGTGGGTCTCTCCTTACTGGCCTTTTTACTCTTCTTTGAAAACATGATACTGACTCTACCTTCAGAACTTTCGCCATTCTGTTCTCTCTTCTTGGACCACTCTCTTCCAGATTTTTGTATGCTCACTCATCCTGTGATTTATATTGCTCAAATGCAGCTGTCTTAAGAAGACTTTCTCTAAACACTATTTAAAATTGCACCTGCTCTCCATTCTGTTTTCTATTTTGTTATGTGGGTTTTTTCATGGCACTTTTTACTTCTTGACATTCTATTACATATCGATATATTTAATGTATGTTTTTCTAGTGCATTATAATTTAAGCTACAAATAGGTCTAGATTATATCTTTTATATTTACTGCTGGATTACTAATGACTAGAAGAGGGTCTGGCATTTAGTAAGTATTCATAACTATTTTCTGAATGAATAGCATAGGAACGGTATGGATGAGACATGATACCAAGAGAAGAATAGGAGTAAATATATTTCAGGTACTTTGAAGAACACACACTTGAAGTTAAGAAACATATGGGGATTTCTGAGTAACTGAAGGAGCACCAGGTAGACAGGATGTGTGGTGAGCAAAGGAAAGGTGCACATGGGAAAGGGTTCTTAGAGAATCCATAATAGTTAAGGTCTAGATATGCTAATAGTCACAGTCCATACTATGGCCTTCATCTCTGAATTTCATTTTAAATGCATTAGGAAGCCATTGAAGGATTTAAGCAAGAGAGTGACATGAACCTATTATATTTTAAAATATTGTGAAGGACTGAATAAAGTTATTTGTATGGGAGCATTGTTTTTATAACTGGAGTTTAGGAGAGAAAAAGAAAATCTCTGCTGTGATACATAGCTGTGCTAAAAAAGAACAGTCTTATGGATTATGTATAGATAGCAGGGATTTCAGTTGAAGATTATAAAACCAATATGATAACAGGTAAGACTATGAACAATGAAATTTCTATATCATTACAAAATATAGAACATTTAATTTAGCTTACTGTCCTCAGGGGTTTGGATTCTAAAAAATTGTTCCCAGAGTAATATGCCCACATGGAAAATGATTGTTCATCTGTGAGTTTTTTTTTTAGTGATTAAGATGGCATCTGTCATATTTCTTCTAGATGTAAAAGTCAGTAATCAGGAAAGGCAGAAAACATAATTTCACATAAAAATTAACATATTAGAAAATTCCTTCCATCTCTATTTGTATGTGATTATAGCCCATTATTGTATATTAACATGTGTTTGTAGTGCCTGAACACTAATTAAAGAGTAATTCAATCTTGTGAGTTTATCTGATATAAATGGAAATACATGTCATCAATAAATCATAAAAAATTCTTTAGCATGTGGCACTCATCTCAGCACACAGAGCTTGTACCAACAGTACCAGAGTTTGAATTCTGGTTCTCTAAAGAAAATATTGATATTGTCATTAAAGGATTAAATGCTCTCCTCTTGCCACTTCCTACTTTGGGAAACTTCGACATTTAAAAACCATTTAAAAGGGTAAGCTATTTGGACTTGGAGATAAACACATATATCTGCATGTCACAGACATATAGACAATGATACATTCAGATTATATCACCTCCTAATTAATATAATTAATTCCCATAACAACTCCAGAATGCTGACACTTTACCACACCTGTTAAATAAATCATCCCTAAAGCACATTTATTGAAATAGAGTGGAAGAAGCAGGCTTGAAATTGCCAGAAATAAGGTAGTTCCTAAAGGTCATAGAAACTACTTGACATTGGGCTCTGCTGATAAAGTGAATTATGTAACTTTTTATCTTTGCAATTCTTATTCTAGATTTTCATTCCCTAGATAGAGTAAATCTAACGCTTAAGCATTCCTTGGCAATGAAAACATGAATCCAGTGGGAAAATCTCCACCTATTCTTTGATTTTTATAGTGAGAGATTAAATAACATTGTTCAAAGCAAAAATAACTTCTGAACAGCAAAGGAAACCATCAACAAAACAAAAAGGCAACCTATGATATGGGAGAATATATTCAGAAATGACTTATCCAATAAGGGGCTAACATCCAAATATATGAAGGACTCATATGATCCGACAGCAAAAAAACTAATAACCCAATTTAAAAATGGGCAGAAAATGAATAGACAAAATCTCTGATTCAAAAAGATATATTCACTCCTATATTGTCACATAATTTGCAATAGCCAAGATATGGAAGCAACCAAAGTGTCCATCAATAGATGAATGGATAAAGAAGATATGTTACATATATACAATGAAATACTATTCAGCCTTAAAAAAGAAAGATACTTTGCCATTTGCAACAACATGGATGGGCCTAGAAGATGTTATCCTAAATGAAATTAGCCAGGCAGAGAAAGAATATGTGGCCCTGACAATTACATATGATTTCCCACTTCCAGTTAGCCCACCTCCTGCTTCCCCCTGCCAGCAGCATCCAATAAGGGCATATCCGAATCCTTCCTTTTTTCCACTGTAAAAGTTTTCCACCCTCTACCTGCCTGTAAGTCTCTTCTGAAAGACAACTGATGGTGACTGACTCCCCTGCTATGGCAAGCTCTCAATAGCCTTTGCTTCTTCTCATCTGGTTGGTCTTCCACACAATTACTGACTAATATCTACCCATAGTCTGGATACTTCCAATCAATTTCACTCTAAACTAGAGTGATATTCCAAAATTCATAACTTTAATTGTCGCTAATCTGCATATTTTCAATGGCTCTTCATTGCCTTGGGGAATGAACCAATATTCTTAAGCTGAACACACAAGGCCCCAACTTAAACTCTTACCATTTGCTCAAGTAAAACATCTTAATGATTTTCATGGTATACCAAACACTACCATTCCACTCTTTGAACAGTCTGGTGTCATTGCCTTTAATGAGCCTGTCTGCTTTGTCTATTTTTAACTCCTTTCTTATCCTTGGAGACTGTGTTAACTATCTCCTCCTTAAAGAATTGTGTGCTACCTCCAAGCTTTATTTTATTTTTTTCCCTTCTATATTCCAATAATATCCAGAGGCTACTTCTACTTAGCATTTACTATCACTTTCTTTTTATTTACTTCTTTGTATCTTCTATTAAACAGTGAATCTTGAGTATGAAGTTTTAGTCTTAATTTTCTATCCACAAAAATCAGACCAATTCCTAGAATACAGTATTATTTTTTTGGGAAAAAATAATATTGGCTATTTCATTTCTGGCCCTGACTTGTTACCTATATAACATATGTACTGACTGGTAGGTACCCAGTGAATATAACTTTTTAATACTTTTCAATATAAAAATACTTAGTCTTTGATCATGATCATCAATAATCATGTACCTCCTTCCTGATGGGCAGAATCAAAAAGAGCAAAGAGAAACAATGCAGTAACTATGTCCTGTAAGGTTTGTTGGATATTAGACATACCTAATGTACCTCCCATTGCTCAGAACCATTGTTTCCCATACCCTTAGCCACATACCCTGGCTTGGCTGCCAAGGAGCATAGCTTGGGCCCATATGGTTTTGCTGCCTGGAATGTACTACAGATTTGCCTAGTTGGACTGGGCCTTCTTGATTTGCTGCCTCACTTTTTGACTGCTTCCACCCTTCCCAGCTGAATGAAGCCCCCACTAAAGGGCATGTGATCTGCCTTGTAGAATAACTAAAAAGAACTAGAACATACATATAAAAAATGAAGTGGATTGTTCCCACCCCCCTCCCTGAAGAAACTTCAAGCATTGAGAAAGAAGTTTAGCATGTTAGGCAAATAACTCTACCTTTTTCCTCCCTCTCACTGGCTATGACATGTTGCTGAGGTATGTCCTGTGTTACAGAGTGTGTGAACCTGAGTAACTAGCTGGGTCCCTCTGTAGTTACTGCTGAATTTGGTAAAGTATCAGTTGCATTGCTTTGCACCCTGTCCTGTTTTACCTTTCATTTCCCTCGTTCTTGTTGCCCTTGTACCTCCTAAATCAAATACTAGCAATAAGCTTTGCCTCAGCTTTGTTTTCTAGGAAATAGGCTTAAAGTAGGATGACTAGAAATGCTAGCTTGCAAGAAGACCTTATGATTAAAGTGAAGAAACAATACTGTATAACCAATAGTGGCAGAAAACTTGTCTTTGTCTATGTGGAGTTTTTAGTCACTTCGTATTGTTATATATGGATCCAATACGACACTAAAGATAAAATCCCAAGCATCTGTGTGTATATTTATTATTCTAAGCACAGCCTGTACTGGGACACTGGAAAATCACAACAGGTACCTGCTAAGAAAAGTTAAGCCAACACTACGTTTATGTTAAGTAACCAATTTAGAGGCTATTTTATTCCAAACATATTTGGAATGGGTTCAAAGGATAGAAATCCAGTGATCTCTGATCTGTCGGCCATGTCAGTGTCCCAGACAGGGTCTGAGAATGTGAGCCACGTGCTCATCTTGCTTCTGACTTGCCCTTTTCTGTATTAGTGCTTGAGAACCTCTGACTTAAAGGTTTTGAGGAAAAGCATGAACAAAAGGTATAATCAAATACAGAAAAGCAGACATTTCCTGCAATTGATGCCTGGAGAAGCCGTAAACCGTGGGTAAACATTGGAGACATATGCTTGCCACAGTGGGAGTAAACGGGCCTGCTAGCACAGAGCCCGGGAAGCCAAGGATCCTGTGGAGTCTTTCTAAAGGTCTGTACAGAAAAGGAGGTGTTGGTTACATCCAAAAATGTGCCCTGGTTGCATTTTATTTTTTTTAAATAGAAAACCCATCATCTCTACAAGAGTGGGCTCTTTATCAATATTGGCACTCTGGAGGCACCTCAATCTCTTGAAAATGACATTGAATTTGATGTCATGATATGCTTCAAAAAGAATATCTCTGTTCACAGACAAAAGTTTCCAGCTCAGCAATCCTAGCTTCATGGGCCAGTGGAAGCATTTGCCGAGAGTGTGGCTGTGGGGTTTGGGCATGGCTAGCAGAGTGCTCCCTGGTATCAGCATCAAGTGTGCCAACCAAAGAGAAGAAACAGAGGGTCGTTGCTAGATGTTAATAAAGACTTGAAAATGGTGATGAACTGGTAACTTTTTAAGGCATTGGTCCATGGGGTTCTAAGCCATTTCTCAAAGTGAAAAAAATTCTAAGAGATTCTTAAATTCAAATTTAAGAATGAGTATTTTAATACAGCATTTCTATTTAGGGTACTAGTGTGCTTTAAATATATATTTGTAAAAACAATAGGACTTTTTAAAATTATTTATCTATTTTTACAGCTCCTGGTATCATTTGAAGTCTTAAGTCCTATAAGTAGATATTACAAAATAATCAGCTGTACAATAGGTATTAAAATGACCAGTGAACATCTATGTACTTATTTTGAAAAAGAGCGTTCACAGTATGAATGTCAAGTTCATGGCTAGTTCTTCTCTGATACAGGTCTTCATAGGGGCCTTAAATGAAGGATTTTAAAAATTCATTCCTCTGGCATCTTGTAAAAAACATAGTATAGGAACTCTATCTGAACAAAACATCTCTAGAAATTAACTGAAAGTCTATAGCTTTAAAAAAAAAAGATAAAATCACTTACATGCTTTTTTGAAAGCATAGATAAGAACTTTTTAGTGTTCTATAACTATTCTTATTTAATCCTCCAGTTAAAAGTGGTTTTACTTTTAAAAGTTAATTTATAAGTGTTTTGCTTTCTTCTAAGGAAAGTCATGTTTAGGGCCAAGTGCGATGCCAGATCCTTTCCTTACATATTCACACTAAACTCTGACAACAACCCTATAAGGAAGGTACGTTTCATTTTCCGGAAAAGAAAAATGAAATTAACGTCCTTGTCATTTAGCTACTAAGTAGCAAATGTCCAATCAAGATGGACTTGTTTCCAGAGGCCTGTTTTTCATATTCCTATTGTAAGAACTCTTTTCCCATTATGTATTTTACCTCAAGATAGCAACAAGTTGGGTACCAGGGGTGGGAAAAAGTACCCTTTCAGGCTAGCAAAGTTCTAATAAATTAAATCTTTTCAAACCTAGAAATCAGACAAGGATTTTGATTGACACATTAAGTTATTAAATAAAATTAAATTCATTGACCTATTGAATTTCTGCAACAATTAAACAATATACAATTACTCAGCCAAGTATGCTTGATTGAAGAGATGCATGATGGTAAAATATTAGAAAAATTTTACATCTATTACTAACTTTCAGTTTTTATAAAACTGGGGATAGGAAAAGTGAGTGGCAGATCATTGTTCAATCATTTATTGATTTATTGCAGAAGTTTGTTTTGAAGGATAATTATAGGCAAAACACTGAGGTGAGCATTTTGCTATCCAGAAAAAAATTTACACATCATCCTAAACCATCCAAATTCATATTGTTCCTACAGGGAATTTATTCTAAGTAGAGATACATGGTAAAGAAAAATTTGTTATTTGTTTAAAGAAGTCTATAGTTGAAGAATGTGACTGGAATTAATGAGAACATAATAGAAATGATTGATGCATCAGAGTGCACTATGGCCAAGTGAATGGCAAGAATAAAGTATTTAGGTTGCAAAGTGACATTTTTTAAAAAAAAGATACTGGCTTAAAGTGACAAGAACAATGTTTGCCTTTAATTTCTTCTGGTTATCAGAAAAAGATATTGTTATATGCAGAAATTTGAAGGAAAAAATTATAACCTGAAAGCATATGTTCAATTAAGCCATCATTTATATGAGAACTAAAAATCTCAGGCATGCCAAAACATTACAACCATTACAACTACAACTTAAAATTAACAGGCTTTTAGGTTTTCCTGAGAAACTGGGACTTTAGGTCCCTGGTTAAGGAACTGTGAGCTTACTGTATGTTTGGAAAATATAACACTGAATATTATTACATAATAAAAGTTTATCTTCATCAGTCCAACAATCTTTATTGCATTATAATCACATGCTAAGCCCTGTAGTAGGAGCAGGATATACAAAGATGATCAAAATTCAATATTTTTCCACATAGACCTCATGAAAATTGATGCAGTAACAAATAATATTTTTCATTAGAGGATTAAATAAGAATAGTTACAGAAAACTAGAAAATCCTTGTCTTTGCTCGAAGAAAAAGTTACATTCTTAAGCATTTTTACAGGAGATTTTATAGAAAACAAGCAGTCTTACCTCTACTTGCTGCAGCTGTTTAGAGGCTACTTAAAATGTCTTATAGAAAGAAATCTAAGTTCTTCCAGAGAGCTCTAAAAAGAAGACCGTACAACTTTATAAATTTGGAAGAAATCTAATTGTATTTCTCTGTTTTACTAAATAAACTATTTGCCACCCCCATCCTCTGCAATCCTCCCCCACACTTAGGGGCGTTTCCAGTGATTTGGCAATTTGTTCATAATAAGGGGAATAGTATATAATCAAAACTTGATTTCATGTCTGATTTGATTACAGGGTACTGATTAAACCAATGCTAGCAAATTCCATTTAATTCAGTGATTAGGAGAGGGGTGTTTTCCCATATATCTCTGAGAGACCAATCACTGCAGGTAAAACTCCCTGTCATGATGGGGAGGCCTGAATCAGGCTTTAAATAATGTATTCATTCTTTTAAATGTAAATTTATTAACAGGCTTTTAGGTTTTCCTGAGAAACTGGGACTTCAGGTCCCTGGCTGAATGGAAGCAGTGATTTCCCTGTCTCTTGGTCTTAATGATATTTATTACTTCAGAGTCTTGGCAAGTCCCATTATTGCATTTCACTTTTTGAAAAGGGGCAGTGTGCTAAGCCTAGAACCTGACATAGCATTAGATATCTTGTCCAGTAGGTTTACAAGTTAATTCATTAAACCGAATCATTTTCATTAGAACACTGGCCTCCTGTGTTACTACTAGCACTAAAATAAATCATTTTATTCTGTCCATTATGGTAAGTGAAACATCTGATACATTTATTAAGTTAAAGTGTTCTCTCAAATTCTCAAGTCACTGCTCACTATGCCGACAGCTCTCTCAGGAATCATTACCTATAAGGATAAATTCCTACCTTGTTTCCGCTATTAGTGTTTGTTCACAGGTGGGTCACAAACTACTTTTCCAACCTCATCCCCTTCTATTCTGTACCCGAATCTTCCACAGCCACCAGGCTGCCCTCTTCTGCATCTGTAAGTCTGCAGGGAACCCTGCAGTGAACCCTGCAGCCTATACCTCACTCTCCTTCCCCAGGAAGCTTCATCTTCTCTTTGTTTAGACCAACTTTACCCTTCATTTACCATCAGGACCAACCCCACCTCTTTCATGAAGAGTTTCTCTTTTCCTTGTCTGTACCTCTCCTCTGCACATAGCAAAACATTCTGATAGAACATTTTTTCTGTTGTCATAACTGTTCTCTTAACAGGTAAGCCACTGTGCTGCTCAGGTGGTGATTCTTTGAACTTTAAATTTAGCACCAAATGCATAGAGAACAGTGCTCATATTAAAAATGTCTGAGTGCTTGCATACTGTGTTTTGCCTGGAGTCAGAGGAGGGGTAATACATCTCTACCAAAGACACTGTTATAAATCAGCTCAAAGTTCTCACTTCACAGTCCTTTAAATGTATGGAGGTCCTGATAGCCTTGGAGCACAGTTGTTTCTAGCTACATTTGCTATAATTGTTGAGTAATGCTCCCAGGAAAAGTGGTATTTGCTAAATCCCTAAGATGTATGGAAATGTCTATAAATCCCTACTTTCCAGCTAAACTTTAGCTCTGTGTGTGCTCATATATTCCTTGAATTTTCTTGAACTTCACTTTTTGAATGCATTGTACACATTATTTTTAGACATGGTGCAAAAGTGTAACACAAATTAGAAAATATTGATTAACATGAAACCACAATACAGTAACAGCAGAGACTCCACATCTTATTGAATCTAAAATAGCTCAATGTAGTGCTTATTAGCTGAGTGTTGATGGTATGGGGCATGAAAATTTTTGACCAAGAATATGTACAACAGCTTTGTTCACTAACTCTCATTGTTAGAGAGCATAAGACAGGAATAAATGTATATTAACAGCATAATCTAATGGATTGGTACATATATATATATATATACCACATATGTTTATATATACACATGCATGTTTATTAAATATTTCAAAGAAAAATAGCATATAATAAAAGAGTTCCACCAGGATCCTGGATAAATAGGTTGTGTTGTGTTTATATTAAATATTAAAGCCATGAAATAAATGAGTAAATATGTTTGGATAATTACTTCAGTTATGTAAAATAGATGATTCACTACCTCAGTGATCTTCATGAATATTCAGTACAATTCTGCTAATGCTTATTAATACATTTTTAATATTTTAGAAGCCATGGATCAAAAAACTCAATTCTGGACACTAAATACTAACAGCATTGAGGAAAAATGATGTGGCATTATATAAATATAAAATAATGTCATCACCTAAATTCACATACTATAGATACTATTCTGATGAATTTTTAATGTGTGAATGTTGCTAGGCTTCAGTCGCTAGTTATTCAATCAAACACTAATCCAGATGTGTCCATTTTTCTTCAGTCTCTCAAATGTTTCTTGACCCTTAAAAAGGTTAAGAATCCCTGAATTTTCTTCTCGTCTTCTGCAAATTTCTTTATCACATTACCGTATGTTGGATTTAGTTTGTAACATGCTTCCCATTTTGTGATGTAGCTATTACATATTCTAAAGATTCCATGTATTTCTTTGTTCTCTAATCCAAACAAGGTCATTCATTCACTGCCAAACATTTAATTAACACTTACAATACACAATACACACTTTTCTATACTCTGGGATGTGAAGGTGAATAAGATTTAATTAAGTCATTACTAGCTAGTCAGAATGTAAACAAACAAGTTGTATTTTATGTAATCCTCATGTTCCACATACTTATTATCAGACTAGTAAAACAACTGAAAATTTTGAGAGCATTGATCTCCCTTGGATTCTCAAACAGACGGTACTTTTGGCCACATGGTCATAGCTTTATTATCTCAATAGTCATTTTTCTTCCTGATCTTATAAGTATTCTACTCAGTTGCTGCACATAGATCTTTCTCTGTCATGGCTTCACCTGACCATGACATTTTCATATAGAAGGATTCTCACATTCAGTTGTGTCATCTTTCCATAAGTCTGTTCTGCTATTGCTCTGCTCTCTCAGTATATTTAGTTAGCATGTGGGTGGAGACATTATTTTGTCTCTGGATATTTCTAGAGAAAACACCACAAATTCCATCTACCCATTTCCACCTCAAAAATTACAATATCATTTCTCTGCTGTCCCTTTGGTTTCCCAGCGTAATCACCCATGAATTTGGAGTTGGTTATTCGAAGTGACCTCTCAACATGTTTTAAGTCCATAAATTCACCCCAACTTTGAGCAGTACTTTTACCAAACATAGTCCATATATCTGGACTCTAATTGCAAATAGTTCTTTCTGATCTAAAAACATATGCTAGATTTCCACCTTTGATTTTTGATTGCACATTTGATTCACACAATAATCTGTGATTTAAGAAGATATAGTTCTACTAAATAAAGATACAGAGTTCTACTAAAAACTGCTGTGTTATGTATTGCACCAAGTTTTTATACAAAGGTATCTTCACTTTAAACCAATAACATACCAATTTTGGACTGTCTGGTGATTGAGCATCACCCATGCTTCTACAACTTTGTAATTACTATGGTATATCTGAACAGTAGGGAGGTATATCTTTGGTTTGTCTTCTCAGGTTTTAAACAGTTTGGAAAAGAGGTTCTTGAAACAGGATACAAACTTACTGAATTAAACATGAAATATAAAGATTATGTATAATCTGTACATATTAAATTCCTGCAGGCAGCAACTATCAACAGAATGGGGCTCTTTTATGACTTATAGTGGCAAGCCTAAGGCAGCATTCTTTATGATTCTTAAGGGAATTGGAGTCAAAACCATGAAACTATGTAAAGTAATGTGAAACGTGTGTACCAACTTCCAGGAAGACAATTTGGTCTTAGAAATATGTTTATGGACTTCAAATCACACGATTCAATTTTATTTCCGCCATGCTATGAAAACCAATTCATATTTTAGAACTATTATCTTTAAATTTCTTAAAGATGAGTCCTAATCAATTTTGTGATTATTACCTAATTCTTTGTAAACTATGGATATATTCTTAGCATAATGTAAACCATTGTATTGAATATTATAGCAACATAAAACAGTAAGACTTGTTTCAGACAATAGTGCTTTAAAAGTTTTAATTAAGTTGGTTCTGATAGCTAACAGATTACTGTAGTTAAGAGAGAGAGGCAATTCATCCAAGGTGTCATAATTTTTTATTGGGTCTTTCCAGAGAAATTAGAAGTTGCACATTTATTTTTGCAATCTCTTATATAAGGAAAACTAGATTACATTTTCATAACAAAATGTTGTACAAAATTTAAGTTTTTGTAATGGATCTATGCCTTTGCTTTTTCAGTCTTTTCTTTCTTAAACAGCAAAGTATTCCTTTTTTAAATTTTTTGGTAAAAACACTATAGAAAACTCCTGAAGGAAATCTTAAAGAGAAATCTGAGCTTTCTTTTAAAGGCTACACTTTATAGAGGAAAAATACATGCTTGTGAAACAAACAAAAACCACAACAAAATATCTTTAAATCAAAAAGCAAAATAAAAATTTATATAATATGCAAGTCTTTCATGTTCCAAAGTTCTTAAAAATAATTCTGTGGTATTATATTTTCCATAATTTAAAAACTCTCTTCCCTCTTTGAAAATGCAACATTCTCATTTTTGCTTTACTCATTGGTCTTTGTCTTCCTCCAGAAGAACATACTCTGCATGAAAGGCATCGCCATCACGTCTTTAAATTCTACACTCTGACCCTTCATAAGATTATCTTCAAATTTTCAAATATTAACTTCTATCTCCAATTTCAGACAGGTCTTCAAACTAAATGATTTCTAATTATTCTTTGCAGCATAACATCAAACTCATCTCTGTCTATAAAGGCCTTTCTCTCTCAATTCCCCTACCTGTTGGGAAAGGATTAAGCTAATACTTAATGTAATGCCTCACACTTAGCTGGTACCTAGAAAATGTAGAATGAATTCAGTCATATATTTTCCTACAACTTATATTGAAAACTCTGTTTTCCATGTCCTATCTTTTTGAGGCTGAGATTTGACACCTTTCAATTCTCTCCTGAGATCCTCCCTTTGTATTCACTTAATGAATGAATTACTCCAAATGAGATAAGAAAAAAAATGTCCCTATTATATGTGTACTTACATCCCTAAAGAATACCAACATCAGATAAATTTTCCTAAAATACAAATTTTGTTAAGATATCTTCATTTTCAAAATATTTCAGTCGTGAGTTGAGGGGAGGAATAAATAGGCAGAGAACAGAGGATTTTTATTTAAGGCAGTGAAAATACTCTGTATGGTAATGTAATGATGAATATGGTGTCATTATATATTTGCCCAAACCTACAGAATGTAAAACATCAAAACTGAACCTGATATAAACTATGGACTTTGGTTATGATGTATCATTTTAGGTTCATGAACTGAAACCAATGTATCACTCTGGTGTGGATGTTGATTATGGGGGAGATTATACATGTGTGGGGACAGATGGCATTTGGGAAATCTCTATACATTCTTCTCAATTTTGTTGTGAAACTAAAACTGTTCTAAATTTTTTTCAATTTTATTTAATAATTTTTAAAAATTATTTTTCTTTAAATTATTTTCAATAGTTAATTAGTCCTCTTAGTTTTCTACCTAGTAATCTAAATATTATAAGCTTTGAACAATGTTCTTGCTTTTCTGTCTACACTTGCTATTGTTCTCAAGGTGTCACCATAATTCCAACCAAACAGGTATCACCACTGCACTTTAATTCCTTGTAGAGATTTCCATTCCTCTGTATTCATTATTGGTCCAAATCTCAATAATCCCTCCCCCATCTCCTTACATATCCAAATCTCACTAATGCGTTAAAGTTCAACACACATTTAACTCATTCTAGGAAGAAATTTTTTAACATTTCTGCCCTAGTGTCATTTTCCTCCTTATCAGGCATTAAACATGGTGGCATTTAGTAATAGAATTGGATCCAAATGTTGATTCTGTTTCTTACCAATTTGGGAACTGGACAGATTTCCCAATTTTCTAATTTCAAATTCCTTAACCATGAGACTAAGATAAAATATCTAACTCACATAGTTTTATAAAGATTGGTTTAACTCTATTTATATAGGTGTGTGTACATATGTGTGTGTTTGTGTATGCATGTATATACATAGTTCCCTATATTCTGACATAGCAAGTGCTCAATAAATGGTAACTACAATTTATAAAGCACTTCTTATTTTTTCCACTCATAACCATGGATCACATATTTGCCAGGTATAATGTCACATCTATGGACACTGTCCTATGTTCTCTCTCTTTTCTAACTCCATGTATGAGTTCAGTATTTTACTTATTTTCAGTCCCTCACAACACCAAACAGAGAAGTCACTTAATAAATATATTTTGGCTTAAGTGGGATAAAACTTCTCTCTCAACCTGTGCCTTGGATAATAAAATTTCATACATGGTAACACATTATGAGAATGTACATATCTAGATGACAGACACAGGAAAACTCAGAGATAATACCCCTAAGCATAAATATCAAAAACATTCAAAGAATAATTACCTTATGATAACTAAGTGAAATACTCCAAACAGGCTAGCCAGGGGCCCCCCAAAGTTAGAGGTTGCTGTGAAATGTATATGGGAAATACATGCCATGAGTAATCAAAAATCTTGGTTAGAAAATTTCCATGACTGTATAAAAGTCTTTTTAAAAAGTCTGGAAAAGCTGTTCCAACAATAAAGTAAGGGGCCAGTTGATCAGACTCACAAATTACTTAGAAGAAAGTAAGGAGGATTAAAACTAAATCAACATTTGAAAAAGAGAAATATAGTGCTGTAGATAGGGTTCTGGGAAATCCTCATGCAAATGGATTTAAGTGAAAATTTAAAATGAGGTTGATTTAAAAGCCACCATGGACAAGTATTGATCTCTATTTAGGCATTAAAATATCATAAAAAAAAAGACGTATAGAGAAATCACTCAAAAATCAAGTAAGAGATATCACAATGGAGAGGGAGGGACTGTTGCAATTTATTCTAGAATAATTCATAGTAGAATACAGTAGACATTAAAACAGTGAGATGACATATTATCAATACCAAATATCTAAAGAGTAGTTGCAAACATTTAATGTAAATGATAATACTGGTGAATTATTACCAAAACATATAACTACTTCCACCTAAGGTATGTCTCAAATATTTAAAAACAATGTATAACTCTTTTTATACATTAAGAATAATATTGCCCAGTGATGCTACCCCACTTTACTGCAAACTATTTGTTCTCCTGGACAATGTACCTAAATGATATTAGTGGTAGTGTGAAAATAGCTGACTTTTCTTTCCAGAAAATAATCAATCTAATTGTCTTCCATAATTTATCAGTGATAGTCTATGTAGAAATTAAGATAATGATTTATCCTGCATTAATAAAATACAGAAATAAAATCACCAAATATAATCACCAGTGTGTTCAGATTCAGATATTTAAATTCCAAACAGTCCTGGTTAGAAATCCCAACTTCATACATCAAACATCAAAGGACTATTTAAAAATAACTCAATCACTACAATATGGGCAAAACTATGACCAGATTTATCAATCAGTTAAATTAAAAACATAAACCAATTACAGACACTTATAGGTAAACATTAAGAATAGAAACTGAATTTCCATTTTTACCAGAGAATGCCGACTGTTGGCTAGTCTGGGATGCTAGCTCTATGCCTCAATCCATTTAACTGGTATTTTAGTCTTGATCGATTACTCTTTCAGTTAATGGTATAGGGCAATTATCAGGATCAAACAGATTTCCACGCAAGTATCAACATTTCCCATCGTTACTGCCACAAAGGCACCAGGCTTTTCTAGTTTCAGCAACTCTGTTTCGTCTCCTGCTTTTAGCTGCTCTTTTTTCTTCTCTTTTCAGCCATGCTTTCTTTCTCTTCCCTGAATTTCTTCAGCTTATCTGTCAGCACTTTCTTTGTCTCTCATTCTGTCTGATGCTGCTTCCCTCCTTACCCACATTTCCTTTCCCCACATGCCTGTCCTGCGCCTGAGAACTGCCTCTTGTCTGCTCAAGGTCTTTCTGACGCTGCCCTTCTTTGTGGCTGGGAGGGTGGGACTATTTATCCATCCTTCAGGACACCTCCAACGGAGCACTTGGAGAAGAAAGACTGGCCATTGCTGCCAAGAGAACAATTCTTGCTAAGCATCAAAATGAATCATATGTATTGTTTCTGTTTCTTTAGTTTAAAGCAACTCCCAGTAGAATGAAGGTCATCAAATGTCGCAGCCCCTAGGAATAACAGAAAGTGAGTTCAGTGTATTTGAGGCATAGCAGTTACATTTATATTTCTTCTCTTCAGTCTGTTCTTACCTTCCGTTATCCTTGACATTCCCTTTGACAAGCTTTAAGAATGCATTGACACAGGATTGTGCACCCAGTTCTATCTGTAGGTGGTGGTGGGAATGAAGAAGACTGTAATGAGAAGAAAGGAAGTTCTGACATATTTTACCTTTGGACAGGGTTGGCAATCTACTCAGTGGTACAGATGTGGTTGATTTTTACTGAAATGTCCACATCTCAGAAAGCTTTCCTGGGTGTACACTACACTTTTAGGTATGTTGAAGAGTGAGGAGAAATTAGAATCCCCATTAGGAACATTCTATATAGAGAACTGAGAATTGATGGAGGCATAAACAGGGTAGGAAGAGAGAAAGGGGAAGTGGGCAAAACAATAAAAGAGATAAAAATGGCCAAGTATTTTGGTTGTTTTCCCAAGACTGGCCTATTTTCTGATTACTATCTCTCCTATGAGCATCACTCAGAGGTAGGCAGCTGCCTATTTGTAAATAAGATTCTGTTTGATGTCTCACAAGAAAAAGAATAGATAAATAGGTTTTACTTGAAAGAATGCTATGGATTGTTGTAGTGGAAAGAAAAAATGGGGAATGGTCTTAGCTCTGGTTAAACAATATACCGGTGTAGGGACTTAGAAAAGCCAGTTAACTTTAGACATCTCGAGTCCTCAAATATGAAATAAAAATTCTCCATGATCTCAAATTTTACATTTATAGAAGAACCTCATTGAGCATAATTAATAGTAATAATAATAATTCTTATTTACTAATATATTTTGTGCCAGGCACCATGCTAACATTTCCATACATTATCTCATTGAATATTCACAACCTAACATTGGTATTAGTGCTATGAATTATTCTCATTTTATACATAAAGAAACAGACTTAAAGGAACCAAATAACTTGACAAATATCATATATCTGATAGGTGATAGTGCTGAAATTTAAATGTCTTAGTCCAAAGCCCAGAATCTTAACGACAAGATTTTATGTCACTATATGCTTGTCTCTTCCTACATCCTCAAATTTTTCTTCAACAGTAATACTCCCTTGACAGTCAAGTTATCCACACATTATGCCCATTCAATCTATATTGTTTTACTATATTTTGGAAATAGATTTGGCTTTCATAAAAGCTAGTAAACAATTATCTCTTATAGGATTATATTTATATTATTTAGGTATTATTTGATAGAGCTATGTGTATTAGGATGTATGGCTTGATTTGCAATTAAATGTGTGATTTAAAAAAATGTATCTAAATGATCAGCTACCTGAATTATAACACATACCAAAAATGTTGTCATCATTATTATGACTGTATCTTGTCTTGAAACCTAGACAATAAGGCCCTTAATAATAGAAAAATGTATCCAATAACTTTAGTGTACACGAACAGTGCCTAATAGCATAATATATATAGTTTTTATCTGTGCAGCACATATTGATCAAAGATGATACTTTGTTCTACACATATCAGTAATCAGTAAACTTCAAAGCTTTTAATTGTAACATATGCAAACGATTTGAATCCATATAGAAACAATAGAGTATAATACTCTGCTAGATGAAAGAGGAATAATGTAAAGGAAATCAGCTCTGAATTTCATAACATCAATGCCTGTTGTTTATTTGATGTTTAATTCCCATGTAAACAATATTTAAAAGAAAACATTAGAGCTCATTGTCAAATCAAACATACTTTCTTGAAACAAAGAGCCTGAACACGATGATACAAGTCGCGGCTCGTCCTACAAGCCAACTGCTCCAAGCAGGCTTTTCTCTCCCCCTTTGGCAGATGGTACTCGTTATGATTGCTCTCAGATGAGAGAGCTGTTTGAAGCAGGCTTGTATTTACAATTATGACTCTCACATAAGAAGGTTTACTAAGGTTCTAAAGCTAATTAGCTCTGTCCACATCTCAATATTTTTGATTCCTCTAGCCCACAACCATTTTGGCAACCATGGAGAGGACAGCCTAGGGAAAGGGCAGAGAAAATCTTAAGAAATAGATAAGGCTCTTATAACATGTTATTCTTTTAAAAAATATTGTTAAAAGAATACTCTCAAAAGCATTGCTATGGTTAAAAAAAACTCATGTGGCATAAGACAATTCAAGATACAGGAAGAACTGAGTGTATCGATGTCAGAAGTAAAGATGTAAATACCAGTTTCAAACCTATGCAAGACTGTATTATTCTGACCAGCCACAGGAGAAAGCAGGTTTGAGATTACAGATGTCCATCAGTGCCTCGTGAAGCACAGAAGGAAGGAACTCAGTTGGGGAAGACTTGACTGATAGTGTGTCTGACCAGGGAATCCTTTTATCCCTCCAGTTTTTAAAAAAGAACGCGAATATGCCAAGATATATTGTTATTGTAAAATCCTGAGAGTGTGAGGACAGGGAAAATAAGTGGAGACTGGCTTAAGTTTTACAAATGGAAGTAGCATTCCTGAGCAAAGTTAAGCTCGTGGGTCAGTCACCATCCATCTCCATACAGACAAAATCCAATCAAAAGCAAAAGTATATTAAAAAGTGAGTAGCTACATGTCACTGATTTTTAATAGTTGCCATATAAATAAAATCTCCATAATCAAGATACAGTAGACATATCCTCTGGCAAGCTCACAAAAGGAAAAGAGTCTCAAACAAGCCATTTATATCAATAAAACTATGGAACTTGGTCTTCTGAAGCTCAGTATTCCTCTGTCTCTTCCTGCATTTACTAGACTGCAATATTTAACCTCCAGTGATAACCCTAGAAAAAGATTGTCTTTACACTTATGATTAGTACTTTGATTCCCATTTGCTTGTTAAGAAAGGAAATATAAAAACAAATTCAATATAATGAATATATTCTGTCTTGCAACAGCTTTACATTCTTTTTTATCTTAGAAATCTTTGAATTAAAGTGCCCTTCAGGATATCCAACCAGTAAGTCCTCCTTTCTTCCTCCCTCCTATTTTATTTTAGTGTCACTGAGGAACATTTCATTTTTGAATACATATGTAACTCCTGAGACTGTACCCTGAGCACTTAGGTACTATTCTGTTTCTCAATTTTAGGGTAAGTATTTTTTCATTATGGAGGTAAAAATGTGTGAATGCAAAAATGAGTAAGTAAGACATTGGAAGGATTTTTCTGAAGTAGTTGCTGTAACATTTTTTTTCCTATAAAATAAGAATTGCAGATTAGAAATTTCCTCAGGTTTTTTCCTATCTGGGAAAACTTGATGCTATGTTTTACCTTCCATGTGTCTATAGGTCAGTTGGTTCTCAAGCTAGAGGAAACATAGACCAATTTTGGGCACATGAGCCTTCAAGGTAACCAGGTGAAGAAGTTGGTCTACCAAGGGTTTGCCTTCAGAGCAGAGTTTATAGTTAAAGGCTTAGGGCCCAAGACTTCAATTTCACTCTGGTTCTGGTTTTAAAAGCCTCTAAAATACTAGACTGGTTTCAGGGTGATTATGGCACATTTAATTCAATTGAGAAAATGAGGAGAAAAATAAAGCCCTGTGCTTCTGGGAAGATAATTTATATAACAGACTTCAGAGAGCATATGCTGAGGATCTTTTGGTAAAGAAAAATGTTCCCCTAAGGGGTAAAGCTAAACACTTCCTAGTTTAAAAAGGAAGTGCAAAAAGAAAAAGCAAGCAAATTATCTATTTCCTCTGAGCATACTTTTTATTATGTTTCTGTATTTACCCCTAAGAATAAGGATGGGGAAACTACCAAGAGAGACTCTAAAACACGAGCATGTTTAGATACCCCACCCCTAGACTCCCTAGGACAATTCTGTACCATCTTCATCCCATCCTGTGGAGCTTCCTGAAAAGTGGGCATCTTTGTACCCTCTTGCCCAAGACTGTTGGCAGAACAGAGTTAACAACAGACTAGTAGAATCCGGTCACCTTTTTGGTGCAGGAATGTAACTTAGCTCTTAGCTTGACTAGTGGTGGCGGTCGGTCTGGGGGGCCACAGAAGGGAGTAGATATAGATACATCTTGCTGAAGACTTAGACTGGGCCCTTTACCTATTCTACATAATTTAGTTTCTGTACAACACTGTTAGGTGTTATTCTCATTTTAAAAGTGAGAAAAGTTGAAACTCAGACACATTCAACTTGCTGAAGATTACGAAGCTAGGAAATACAGTCCTTACACTGAACCTCAGGCTCGACCCCCAAACCTTCTTCCCTCTCTACCATACCATGACAAAAATAGGGAGGCAGCCTAAGAACACTAGGTTTTCAGCATGGAAGAGTATTAGAAATACAGTCATAAACTTTCCATACTGGCCATTATGAGAGAAGAGTTACATTAATTTTAATAGCTGGAGTACAGTTAATATGAAAACGATATGGCTATCCTAATGACAAATCCATCAATCCAAATTAATTAATTATCTATATCTGTACATGTATGTCTATAAGCAGTTGATGCAAATCCTTGAAGATAAGCATATATAGGAAGGAATATTGGTGCAGAAAATTGTATTGCATAGATATTTCAAAATAAACAAATGATGTGCAATTTTTAATGTAGTAATGGCATAAACCATATTAGTTTCCATTATATAATTACAAAATACTCAATAAAGAAAAAACAGAAAATACACAATATTTAAAAGAAACAAGGACAGCTTTTCACTGCATTTCTTCTCATCAGTTTTATTCCATGCACTTAAACATTTATAAAGCTCTTCAGCCAGGTGGTAGCAGAATGGATAAGAACATAGTCTCCTGACTTAGACTCTTTGGGTTTAGACCCTGATTAAGTTATTAAAGTTGTATGACCTCTGGCGATGTACTGATTCTTTCTATGCCTTTATTTCTTCATTGTTGAAATGGTAACTACCACATACGCAGAGTAAAATAGCTCAATTAATTTAGATTAATTAAATTACTTCATGTAATTTGCCTTGTGCATAGACATTTTTAAATAAATTTCACCTAAAATGCTATTGTAGTCAAACACTATGGAGCATATTGGGTATTAAAAAATTTTATATATCATCATATGTTTAGGCTTTTCTGTTTAGACTTTCTAAAGTCTTCATTAAAGTGAAGTTGAAGATCACAAAAAAATTCAAAATACCTTCTTAAAGCCCTCAGTTGCCATAGCATTGTAATGTCATTAAATATGTCGATTATTTTAATTCACTTTAAAAAGCTCATTTGGAGGAGGTTATCAATATTTGTGGTGGTAAGAAATAGATACTATCTATGAAAAGAAGGAGTAGGATTACTTTGAAGAAAACTAAACAGAAGGTCAAAGAAATTAAGTAGATGATCCATTGCTAAGCAGCCATTATGTGTTAAAAGGACAGTAAATAACTTGTTTCAGATATTTCAAAAAGTCCTCAAAAAATGAGGATAGCTTTAGTTTTAAAAGAAAGTATATACAGGGTTGAGAACCACCATGGTAGATTCAATTTCCTAGATACGGTAAGAAAAACATGTACACATTTTTTTGTGTTAATTTCTTCATTAAAAATGTTATCTCAGCATAAATGTTAGTCAAAATATTTATACTTTAAACAAATGATCAGAGGTGCAGTTATTTCCATCTTTTGCGTACAAGTACTTCTGCTTCCTGCAGACTTTAGCATGTATCTGACTGCTCATATTCAAATGCCAGAATTCTTGGACAACTTTAAACTCTACCTGTAGGAAAACTCTTAAAATCTTGTCTAGAGTGGGTTTTCTGAACCTCAGCTCTAAGTGGCTGCATAATCCTTTGCTGGGTGGGGAATCTAGTGCATTGTTGGGAATTTATCAGCATCCCCGATTTTATGCACTAGGATAGAGTCCCCTTTAGTCATGACAACCAAAAGTATCCTCAGACATTGTCAAGCACCTCTGGTTGAGAATCACTCTCTGGACTCACTCTTGTCTTTAACTGGGACCTGAGTAAAGAATCCTGGCTAACTGTGGTGGGTTAAGCATGCATGTTTTCCTCCATTCCTTCACAAACCTAATTAAAATGACATTTTAAAAAAACTATTAAGGCCCAAAATAACAGGGACAAAGATGAGTAGCATGGGTTGAAAACCTTTATATAAAGCAATTTCCCAGATCAGATTTCATGAAACTGAAGAATGGGGTTAACTGTCAAGAGATTGAACCCTGGAAACTCTAACCTAAAGAATACCAAGAACTGAGGACAGGAGTCCCAACTCAAAGGAGGAAGATATAAAATGCCTGTCTGGTAACTGGAGAGTACCTAGTCACCCATTCCACAAGCCCCTGGGAACACTGGCGTATGGGCTTAGATCCCATAGGCAAGATATTGGAGAATTTGTTTCTGGAGAAAATAAGCCTCAAAGAAATAATCTACAAATACTAACACTTTGGGCTTCCCCACATCTAGCTGTGAAACTGGCCAGCTGATAAGCCTTGCCCTAGGCCAAAAGCTTCCAGTCAACTCTAAGTTGCCTTACTCGAAAATGTAAATGAACAGCTGAAGATCAACATACATCTGAGCAAAATCTCTGAGATAGATAAGAGAGAAAAAGATAGAAAATGCAAAGAACAGAGGAAAATGCTTTTGAGAAATCCTGCTATATCAACGTATTTCAGGGATAAGGGAAATGATTAAACTAAATGAAACAAGAAAAGTTCGTACAAGAACTTACAGGTAAAACATCCCTTAAAAAGTAAAACTAAATCAAATGAATGTGAAAAAATAAAGCTAAAGAACTCTATTAGAAAGAAGAATAAAAATTCAAAGAGGTAAATTAGGGAAATAAAATAGGGAATTGGAAGGTCAGTTATGAAATCCAGTATCCATATAATAAAAATCTCAAAAACAAAGAACAGAGAAAATAGATGTAGCATAAATTATCAAAAAATAATTCAAGGAAATAGCTCAGAATCCCAAGTGTTTGGGCTAAATTGTGTTACCCCCAAGTTTATATGTTGAATCCCTACCCTAACCCACTGTACCTCAGAATATGGTCATATTTGGAGATTGAGCTTGTCAACAGGTAATTAAATTAAAATGAGGCTATTAGTATGGACCCCAACCCAATCTGACTGGTGTCCTTATAAGAAGAATAAATTTGGACACACAGAAGGACACTAGGGATACATTTCCACACAAGAAACACCATGTGAGGACACATTAAGAAGGTTGCCAGCTTCAAGCCAAGGAGACAGGCCTCAGAAGAACCAAGTCTGCTGACACCTTGATCTTGGACTTTTGGCTTCCAGAACTGTGAGATAAAAATCCCTGTTATTTCAGCCACCCACTGTGTGGTATTTTGTTATGACAGCTCTAGCACACTAATATATGAAGGAATGAAGAGAACTCCTCACCAAGGCACATCATAGTGATACTTCAAAAAACAAACTTTAAATAAAGAATCATGAAAGCTTCCAGAGAAACACGTCTCACAGAATAGCAAGCCATCTGAACTGTGTTACACTTCACAAAGGCAGCCCTGGAAGCCAGAACGGTTGAGTAATGCCTTGACAGATCTAAGGGGAATTAATTTCCAAATTAGACTACTGTTCCAGCTGTCCTATCAATCAAAGATGGAAGAAAGAAATTTGTACTAATGCAAGGTCTCAAAGTATTTATTGCCCACCAATTTTTTTCCAAAGAACATATTGAAAGTGAGGTAATCAAGAAAGAAGATGGCATGAAATTGAAAACCTGAGAGATTTAACCCAGGAGGGAGGTGAAGGGAGTCTCGCCAGTGGTGGTGGAGTACTCAGAGGACACCATGGCTTATTGGGGTGGGGACAGAAGATTCCAAAAAGGAATGGTGTACAGAGAAGTGAAACTAAAATAAAAATGAAATGTTTTAAAAAGCAGTAGAGGAAAGATTTACACTCCTGAGTCTGAGAATAAATTCATAATAGGAGTACAGAAAACTGAACAAATGAATTAGACAATCTTTAACTTCATAAAAATAAAAGTTGTGTAAGAAAGGAAATGCCATTTTTGTATGCTAATGAGCTCAATTGTAAATAAGAATTACATAGAGATAATAACGTGTGTGGAATAATAACTTTACTATATGAACTGTGTTGGGAGGGCGTAGAAAAGGCTAATGCATGTGAGAAGTGCTGGTCAGGTGTAAGACCATCCTCATCTTCTCTGGTAGAAAGTCAGTAGATAATCCCTAAAACTAAGATTTCATTCTTACAGAATATCATGTAAACATTCTATTTAGAAACATGGAGGTGATACCTAGGAGAAACATTTATAATAGCTGTCACTGTGAAACTAGAATCTGAAGTGGGGAGGGACAGGGCACGTGTTGTTTCTTGCTGTTGTTATAAACTTGTAAAATTTCTTGAATTTTAAAACTTTACACATTGGATAATTTGACCAAAAAAAATAATAATAATGATTTGGAAAAGAGTCGGTCAGGTGACTCTGAGTCAAGTGTACTGATAATCCTACTTTGAATTAATCTTGTTGTCTGAGCATTTCTGCTTGTTGCCCTGGGAAGCCCCAGCCTTCTGGTTGTTATCCTTGACTTAGGCATTGCCAGCCGAGTCACAACTGGGGTTAAAATAGTCTTTGCCCTTATATCCCCTTCTAACATCCTCCCTTCAGATGAAATGGTTCTTGCAGATTCTTTTGTATTGGAAATTGGATGTTTCTTTATTTCCTGTTTCCAGATAGGAACCCAAGAACAAGACAGAAATTCATTTATTAGAACTGGTGCTCTGTATTAGAACAGGGGATGTGTCTCTGTATCACTCTTCTGAATTCAGAAGTCTTAGAAGGCCTATGGCTAAAAACAAGTGAATAGTCTGAGGAGTAGGTCCCTGTCTTATTGCTACTTGTTTGAACTCCAGTTACATAAATTCTCAGCAATTGGCACTTGAAATGTGGATCTGCTCTTGAATTTACTGCTTATTGGAGTTCCCCTCTGTCTGTCTATCTGTCCATCCACCCACCCATCTATCCATCCCTCCCTCCCTCCCTCCTTCCCTCCCTCCATCCAGTCATTCACGATTCATGCAACACATAATACCAGTTCATCTGTTGTCAGGCCTCACTGATGACACCCTTCTTTAAGGGAACTTGCAAAATCTCTGACTCTTAAACCCTTCCTGGACACCCTGTATCTGTCCCTTTGCTGATTGGACTGCCTGTACTGAGTCCTGTCACTTCCTCTCATTACTATTTTGAACCTCTTTTCTATAAACCACTGATTAAAGTCATACTGGATGTTGGATAACTTCCTTAAAATAAGCTTAATATAAACTTCCCTGCCTGAAGGCAGGAAAACTTGCAAGAAATTGTCTTGAAGTTTATTTTAGCTTCAAAAATTTTTGTTCTTAAATTTCACTGGTCTTCTCAGACATAGCATACTCTGAAAATATGCTATACTAAAAAGTAACACAGAAGCTAAGAAATGTCTGAAGGCTCTGACAATAACAATCGACAGGATAAATATTTTAGGAAAATGTTTCCAACTGTTATTCTTTGATCACTACTGAGGAACTAACATTCAGGAATAGACAGAAAAGGTTTTTGGCAATTGAGCTCTTGAACAAAGAAAGCTGATGGATTTCTCAGCAGGGAAATAAGAGACACATCGTTGGCTCCTTTTTAGATCTTGTAAGTACATTAATGAGTCTTGTTCTCTGGTTTTTATGAATATAAAACTCTCATCAGCTTGCACGTACTTCAGTGTTCCTAGACTGCAGCCGGAGCTTTGCTGGGGAAAGGACACAGAATGGCACTCCTGCACTGTAGGTCCTTAGAAACAGGTGACCCCAGCTCGCATGCTGGTCCTCTGTGTCCCACTGTGGTAAACACTTCTAATATTATGGAATCATTTCTTTCTTTTTGTTCCTCAAATATGTTATAATTTTATAAACTGTAAGTATATGTCAACGTATGAAACTATGATAAATAGGTGCTATTTTTCATTACCACTTTTCAGCTTTTACTGGGGCATTTCTACAAAATGGCAAACGCTTGCTTTCTAGAGGAGTAATACCTCAAAAAATGTCAAAGAGAACAAAAGCATTTGACTTGTGGAAGATAGAAAGTTGCCCACATTTACTCTTAGAGGTTAAAAATATAAAAATTTCACTCCTTCCCTGACGGCCATGTGAGCTCCGGCCAAAGGAAAGAGTCCTGCTGCTTGACTTTGCCTCTCCACGCCCACCCCACCCCGGCCATGCATCCTCTGCATGATGCCTGCTGGTGAAGCTGCTGTGCTAAAGGTGGCGGAATAGGAGAGGACATAGTTCCTTGATGGCATCATTGCGCAGGTAGTGACAGCCTATCGGGAAACGTGTCTTCTTAATAGATGCTACAGACTAAATTTATATATTTCCCACAGATTCCTATGTGGAAACCTAATCCCCAATGTGATGGTATTTGGGAAAAGATGGGGACTTTTAGGAGGTGATTAGGTCATAATGGCAGAGGCTTCCATGAGTGAGACTAGTGTCCTTGTAAAATAAACTCCAGATTGCTTCTCACACCTTCTGCCATGTTAGGAAACAGTGAAAAGACAGCAGTGAGCCAGTAAGCTGGCCCTTACCAGATAACAAATCTGCCAGCATCTAGATCTTGGACTTCCCAGCCTTCAGAGCTGTGAGAGATAAACTTTCGTTGCTTGTAAGTTAGTGGTATTGTGTTATAGCAACCTGAGTCAGCTAAGGAAATAGCTGCAGAAAACAGTCCATACATACAAACGTGGCCTAGCATAGAAATGAATGGAAAATCATGGTTTGCAACAAAGCTGAGTCCTTTCATTTTAGGGCTCTATTCTCAAAGCACATGAAAGACTCTTAGAAAAGTGATGTAATAGCTACAGACCTGTAAGGTGCATTTATCAAACTGTACAATACAGCACTGACAGTATAGATTTGAGGGGAAATTATCTCATACTGGACAAAAGCCTTGGCTTGCTCCACTATTTACTCTGCTTTCTAATACAGTCTACAAATAAAATATTTCAGAATAATTTTAAGGAGATGGAATATTCTTATGAAACTATTCTAGAAAACATCAAGTGTTTGTGTATGTGTGTGTATTCTCAAAGTTAGCACAAAAATGAGATCATGTTAAGTGCATTTCTTCATATATCTGGAGCATAATTCATATAAATATATACACATTACTTCATAGAAATTTAGGTGATGGAGTCTGCTCATCACATAGGCTGGTGTTCATTCTGCTGCTGAAGAGGCAGCAGAAATTCCTGGAGCTAAGTCATTCAACCAGATGTCAATCGGAGAGGATCACATAGAACAGAGTTTATCCCCCTCAGTCTGTATTATTTCCTGCTGGGGGAATCACCTTTTTTTAGTAGCTGTTAAAGAGTGGAGATTTACAGTAAAAAAAAAAGAAATTGATAAGGAAGGACTGAGGGGCTGGATGAAAAACTCTCAACTGCTATTATACCATAAACAGACTTTTTTGCATCTAAAAATGTCAGTGTGCCTACTGAAATACTAAATGACTACTTTGGAGTACATATACATGCACACACATGTACAAACAGACACACAGAGATAAGTAAAATGAGAATGACTAGGAAGAGGAGGCTGTTTCTCTGTCCTCTTTCAAGCCAAGGCATGAATATATGAATTAGTATTGACACACAGAACAGGCACTTAGACTCTTGTCAGTTAAAGTTCCAATTGGCTCTCATGAGTATGCTTTCTAGCGTTTCCTCATTAGACTCCAATTCTCTTTTTCCAGTTTCTGAACTCTTTCTGTGACAAACTCCAGGTTCAATTAATATTAAAATATTCAGGAATCACTATTTCCAGAGAAAGGCAGCAAACTGCATCATCTTCTGTGTTTTCAATAATACATTGCACAGTGACCTTTTTTCACAAATAATTCATTTCCCAACTAAAATGTCACATTCTGAAACTATGTAATCTTAAGAAATCTTCCACAAAGACACTGCAAACAAGAGGACACTTTCCAGAAAGCTGTCCCAGTTAATAATGTCCATAAGATATACTTGCTGAGCCAATACAAAAAGAAGCATGAGTTAAGTAAAGACTTTCTCACCCAGCCCCCAAAACAATGACTCATGATAACTTCAATTATGGATAATGAAAACAGCTAACATGTATAGAGCACTGCAGAGTTTAAAGAAGGCTGGCACGTTCATTGCCCCCTATGAAACATCATTATTCTAGTAATTGTTTTACCAGATAACTACAAAACAGGGTTTCTCAGGGTGTTTTATTTTTGTCAGGCTAAAGAAACAGTGATTTGTGACAGTTGGTCAGATTTCAAGCTGCAGGAGAGAGCAGATTTTGCTGATGTTTCAGTTTCATTGTTAAAAGGAAATAGAACCTTTGCCCAATGTCCAGGCAACCCTTTTAAACATCTTCACAGTTTGGGTGGACATCATCTTGAAAGGTATCTAAACATCAATAGCAGCTGAACTTTTGTTTTACACCCAATTACTGACGTTCTAAGTCATCTTCACTAAATCAGGAGCTGTTTAACATTTTCCCAAGGATTCCTAGACTTGTCAAAGTGGAGGAATCTCTGGCATTTAGACAGGTTTAAATCTTGAATAATTTTACCTATTAAAAATCAAAGATAGTTCTCAAGGAGTCTGAGATTAAGTGAAGACTAGATGCATTTTGGTGGGTGAGATGGTGGTAGGGAGTGGCTGGGAGGTGGAGAAAATGCAAAGGGGGAGGTAATCAAACCAAAGAGTGATTGGCCAAAGGGGATCATTCAGGTTTGCTTTTAAGATTGGATTTCCAACCTCTGACCTCAGAGCCATTCCAGAAGAGAAGTTGAATATTTACTCCAATTTTTCTTCTACTTCATTATTTTGCTGCTTGTATGGGGAAAAAACAGGACAGAAAAACAACAATCTTAACTTCAAAATGGAACAGAATCTACCTACTTTATCTTGTAAAAGCATTCTCATTCCCATTGTTTTGTCCCCAGGAAAAGCAATCCTTGTCAACTATCTCTTTACTCCCTCTTTCCCTTGAATTCAAATGAATTCATCTCTGTTTCTTTGGAGGACTATATAGTTAATAAAGAGCAAAGGGAATCATGTTGAATGACAAGGTTTGAATTCCAAAGTTTTATGTCCATTGGCCTGATTGTCAATAAGTGATTATTTATTATTTCAACAAATATTTTTTGAGTACTACATATGAAGTATTATTCTGGACCTTTTAGATTATAACAGTGAAAAAGGCAGACAAAAATCTTGGCCTATGTGGAAATCACATTTTAGGGCCATAGTATTATGGCCCTAATGTTCATATGATACTAGGAATTTCTCTGTAAAACATAAGAAAAAAAATAGTAACTAATTTTTACATAAAATCTTCAGTAAAAATTCATTTATTATAGCTTTTGGATTTTTTATTACAAATATTTTTTAATATCAGTAAGCATTTAATTCATATTTATAAATCAGAATTATGTGTATTTAGCCTTACTATGTTCAGAAAAAAACTAAAAATATAACATTTATATTCAATATTCAGTAACTATAACAATAGCATCAATAGGCTCAAATCCTTGAAAAAAAATATATATATATAAATGAATTGTTAACAACTTTGAGGCAATATTTTCTCACCAAAACCTGAAATACTTTTTATATTTTCAAAAGATTTAATAAAGCTTCTTTAATGTCATATATATATATATATATACACACACACACAATATATATATACTAAATTTTATTCTAACAATGACCATAAAAATGACCATTTGAGTTCTATAGCTCAAGTGCAATATTTTGAAATAAAAACTCTTATATCTTATTATTAGTATAGATAATACAATAGTAGAAACATGTCTGGGTAGAAGCTTTCAAAATCTTAACTGAGGATTGTAATGGAAAGATCTTGAGAATTTCCGGTGTGATCTTAATACCTATCACATTTGAAATAAAATTTGTTAAAGGAGTGTGTTTGGGAAGACTAAGTTAAAAATATTTTGGATGAAGTACATTGTAAATGCAATGGATTAAATGCAAGCCTAGAGTGTCAAGAGCCCATGTTCATGTTTGCATTTGCTCTTGTATGGCCATGAAACAAATGTCTATCCAGGGGCAGAATGTAGAAAGAACCCCTTAGAAATAAGAAAACCCAGTGCATTTCTTTAAAAAAAAATGTGTCAATGAAGTTTTTAGTGTTATGACCATGGGGATATTTTGAACAGAAAATATTCACACTTAACTAGAGGCAACTAAGAAGATTATCAAGAGAAAATTAATGGAATTATTAGATCTAGATCCTTTCTTTGATTCTCTATAGTAATAAATGGCTTCAAGCCCAGAAGAAATACTCTGGTTTCCAACCCCTACCACTTTTATAATGGCCTCATGATCTCTTATACATTAAATGCAATCTCCGCATCGGCGTCTGTGGGGCCAGCAGTGCAGGAGCAGTGGGGCAGGGACGCTGTCTGAAGTCCAGTCTGTCATGCTTTGTGGATCCTAGCTTGGCTCAGCGTGTGTTCATTTTATTCATACCAAAACAGATGGGGAAAGAAAGAGGAAAATGATTATATGTACATCTAGAATACTAATAGCTAAGAAACTTAGAATTTAGGCATAAACATTATTACCAAGTGAACATATATAAAGAAAAATAACAGCTTTGCTTAATATCACATAAACAAAAATATAGTTAACACATTTCCCAAAGCCAGAAGCCAAAAACACGGCTATTTGATTTATTTAATAAAATGTAAGCGTCTAGGCTTTAAGTCAAGATTATATCATGATTAAATCAAAATTACATTACATCTTCTTTAGTGAAATTTGGTACAGGAGAAACATATAAACATCATCTAAAAAATGTTTTAATGTGGGGATGTACTGGGAGGTACTTGACCCAAGTAGCAGTTACAAGACTGGGGAAGAGAAGAGGCATCAAAGTATGAAAAGGTGTTCTAGGTTGATAAGGAAGAAATGAGCATTTCAGACAAAGAACTTTAAATGTACAAAGGCAAAGAAACAAGAAAATTTTTTTTCAGAAAAATATAAGTAGTTCAGTATGATTCAACCAGAGGTCATGAAATAGGGAATCATTGGAAAATAATTCTAGGTTCATCTCATAGAACTTCTTATATCCAAGAACAGAAACTCCAACTTTTCTATAAAGGATGGCATGCTCATTATAGGTCTTAAGATGGGTAATTCTTACTTACTTTTTTTTGTTAATTACACAGATAAGTAGAGAAGTGGAAAAAAGAGCATCATGTTTAACACACTGGTTCAAAATTAGGCTTTGTACGTTGTTATAGAACCTCTTCAGACCTCAGTTTTAACCTCAATAAAATAAGGAAAAATAATTATAGGTCAGTGTGGGAATTAACTAAGATGTTTATATAAAGTGGCAGATGGCTCTATGGGGTAGATTGAGGAAAGATGTATAAGATAAAAATGAAGTATGGATATGCATAGTTGTTGAATTCATAGTAATAGACAAAAAAGGAGGAGAAAAAGATGTGGTGGGAAAGGAACAGAGAGTTTACAGACCTACTGAGACTCCAAGTAGAAAGGGCAGGCAGGATAAGAGAGCTCAAGAAAAGAAATAGGGATAGTGTTGTCTGCAAAGCAGAAGGGAAACCTGAGAAATGCTATTAAACAGACAACCAATGAAGATTCCTTCTTTCAGAAACTCTGTAGTTTACCATAGTCCAAGACACATTTCATATACCTTTTCTAATTGATGACTCCCATGGAAGGATCCAGCACCTTCTGGGTGTGTATAATTAATGAATTAGTTACCTCTCTGGGGATCTAAGTGTTCAAAGTGTTACAGAAGACTGCATAATCTACTGGTAGTGTTTATTTTAGCACATGAAAGCTTCTTATGGCTGCCTCTAGGGAAAAACTACCGTGGTCTTGGTTGCAGAAAGCTAAGGCCTAGCTTCTACATAAGATGTACAGTCCTAAGTGCATATGTGTCTCCCCTGGAAAGAAAATGTTGGCACAGTTACTGGACACTTGTCAAACTTGGAACCTTGTTGGGATACCCAGGTTGAATTGCCTTCAATATGGCAGATGGCTTGTAAGTCTTAGGAATCCTAACTCTGTTTGAATAATTTAGTCTATTCCTTGACTTTGGGAGGATTGTGTCTTAGTCTATTCATGCTGCTATAACAAAATTCCATGTCCTGGGTAGCTTATAAACAACATAAAGTTATGTCTCAAAGTTCTGGAGGCTGCAAGTCTGGTATCAGGGTACCAGCATGGTCAGCTGAATACGATCTTCCCGGATGCAGACTTGTATCCTCACATGGTAGAAGGGGCTGGGGAGCTCTGTAGGGTCTCTTTTATAACTGTTCTAATCCCATTCATAAATGCTCTACCCTCATGACCTGCTAGCCTCCCAAAGGCCCCACCTCTATTACCATCATATTAAGCATTAAGATTTTAGTATATGAATTTGAGTGAATGAAACAAACATTAGGACTATAGCAGATTGCTTGAGAATAATCAATTTGACTGGTCCAATCTTGCACACTACTAACAGGGTATTGGTTTAGTGGCTATTATGACTGAATATATACATCCCCAAATTCCTATGTTGAAGCTCTAACTCCCAATCTGATGGTATTTTAGAGGCAATTAGGATGAGATGAGGTTCTGAGGGTGGATTCACTCAGTGAGGGTGGGGCACTGATGATGAGATTAGTGGTGTTTTAAGAAGAGACGACAGCTCTCCTGCCACCAGCCTTCATCTGCCATGTCTGCCACATGAAGATACAGCAAGAAGGCAGCCATCTCCTAGGCAACCCTAGAAGGGTGCTCTTACCAGAGACTGTCCATGCTGGCCAATAACTGCTTTCAAAAAAAAAGTGAGTATGATGGGAAATAATATCTGTAGGGGAAATAAGTATAAAACCCTAAGGCTCATCTTTTGTTTGGTCTGCCTGTTTTATCCAAAGGCTCCAGTTGAAAAAATTGTCAAAGACTTCTATTTTCAAGAGGTCATTTGTGTTGTGTGACCCCAATGGTAGAGTGTGCCAAACTTTGATGCAACATTCCCCCTGCTGGTTTGGGCTCCACTCAAAAGATGTTCAAGGCAGACAAATCCATAAAGCATAAAGGAATAGGCCCAAGTGGGCCATATATTGTCTCTGATACCCAGGAATCTAGCAAGGTCCTGGGCTTCCTTTTTTATAGAGGGGGCCTAAAGAGATAGTTTTTCTTTGTTTGCTGGAGAGATGGAGTGTTGTGAATCTGCTCACATAACCACAAGGAACTTTATTTGGTGAGCAGGTCCCTGAATTTTATTCTGGGTATTTCTGTTTTTAAATTACTCGAATTAAGAACCCAATCCTAAATAAAAGAAAATCCACAATAATGTCCATAGTCAAGTAAACATTGGGGATTAGTTAAAAATACTGTCATCATAATTACAGGAAAAGTAAGTATATTTATTTCTGGTCTAAAGTGTGTAATACAGGAATAATATACTATTTCAGAAAAAGGATATTCATCTGATTGCATAAGTAGATTCAGGGTAGAAAAGGGTTTTAGCTAATTACTGGGAGCCAGAAGCACAGTCTGAAAATATAAAGGTAGTCAGAAGACAAGTACCTATTAGTGCTTTTTTTTTTTATTAAATGATGATTAAATATAACCTTTGTGTTAAACCTCTCTCTGTAAAAACTGCCCCCAAATATGTCAAATTAAAGTGGAAACCAGCTCAGCTGTGCAAGGTCTAGATCAAAAGGAAAAATGAATCAACAAAATGAGCACCCACACTAGGGAGTACAGTGACCCTGGTGGAACAGGACTGACAAGAGCCCTTAATGTGGAGTGTGACGATAGGCCTGGCACTTTACCTTCATTATCTCTAATGCTGGCAACGATCTCAGAAGATGGCTATCATGAACTCATTTTCACCGAGGACACTGAGCCTCAGAGAGGGCCAAGTACTTGCCTGAGATGACACAGGCAGCAGGAGCTAAGCCAGGCTGCAACGCAGCTGTCCCTGGGTCCCAGTCTCAAGATGTTTCCCCAGGTGACACTGCCTCCTTGTCAGAAAGGAAAAAGAAACAAAACAAAAAGAACATGGTAAAGATCAAACCAGAAGTGGCTGGGGAAAAGGCAGTGTAAGACAGGCTAGCAAGGCATGCACAAGAGATAAGAAAGAAAGAAGGGGGAACTTTAGCACGTAAGGAGCCCAGGGCATGTGCCTCTAAAGAAAAGCATTTTCCTGAATATTTGGTGGGTGAGAAGAACGGTGTTAGGTAAAACATCTCTAGGAACAAATGGAGAGAAAAACCAAAGGGAAAGGAGAAAAGAGGCTCTTTAAAAATAGAAGTAAAACCAGCTGGAGGTGGGGAGAGAGAGACAGAGAAAGGGAAAAAGCATTTAAGTCAGGCAACTGAAAGACAAATCAAACTCAAAGTTCATGGAAATCAATTTTAAAAATTAAAATTATTTCTGTATTTCAAACCAACCCCCAAACCAAAGGATATCCAACATGCAGACATACACGTACACACACAGGCATGTAAGCACTCACCTGTACTCTCAATCCGTAGTTAGCCAAACACAGAATTTCAGAAATCATCATGAAATGATGTGAAATTTTATCATGAATTCTAAGTAGTCAGAGGCCCTTGTGTAACGTGTAAATGACAGAGAAGAATCCTGTGTTTTCTGGCTAGAACCAATTCCTTTCACAGATGTAATAAATCCAGGAAGTAAGGGACATCTACTGTTCTTTATCATTAAAACGGTCAGTTTAAGGTCATACAGTGATAATCCTGTCTATCTAGACAAAAAGGACTGTTTCTGCACATTTTGAAAAGGTAAGGCTTTGGTAAGCTGAATTGATTTCCATTGGATCTATGATGGTTAATACTTGTGACTCTCATCATCAAGGGCCACACTGGTATTCACACTCTCCATAAGACATTTAACTTCATAAAGTTTACCCTGTGTTTATCTATACACAAAAAAGACTTGTATGTACTGAAAATATTTCTTAAATGAATATGGGACTCAAGAGCTCTAGGGACATTGTTTTTAATTACATACCACATTTTAAAAATATTAATCCAGGTTCTTTGCTTTAGATTTTAGATGCTCAATGCCATGTGGGCTATGATAACCCCACACATTGATTATTAAAACTGGGAATACACAGTGTCTTGAAAGGTACAAAATATTAACTACCTCATTTGCCTTCCAAGTTTCCAAGGGATGTTTAACTCTTCCATAATATGAGTGAGCTTTTTCTAGCCTCCAGTAATAGAATCCTTCCTGTGTAACTGCCCAATTATGAAACACATAATGTAATTTTTTGATATATCAGAACCCTTTTCCTGGTTTCAATTTCTATATCAGTCAGGAGGGGATAAGCTCTTCTGCAGTTACCAACGAACTAAATATCACAGTTACTTAACACTTCAAAGTTTATTTCTAGCTCCCACTGCATGTTTACCAGGTGGTAAGGAGGATCTGCTCATTCAGTCACTTAAAATATCAGGCTGACAGAGTCTGTGTCTCAGCACAGCTTTGATGTTCAGAGAATGGGGAAAGGACATCATGAAAAACTATATACTGGCTCTGAACAATTACACACTTACACATGGAAGTGACACCTGTTATCTACATTCATATTTCACTGGCTAAATTAAGTTATAGTTCCCTCCCAGACCCCAAAAGCATGGAAATGTATGATTTCACTTCAGGGAAAACATCAAATATATCTTTGAAAATTACACTGTCTACCACTTCAAACTGTTCTCTACAGCAGACCCAGCACACGTTTACCTTTGTCTCTCCACTTACTTGTACACACATTACTTTTTAACAACTGCTTTGGCCCCTCAGTTTTAGTAATTCATTTAATTCTCCCTCTCTGGTTTATTAGGCTGAAACTGATGCTGGATTCTCATCAGTAAGGTTCCCTAATTTTAGTTTATTCCTCAGCTTTCCCCTTATCAACCTCTTGTCCTTTCAATCCCATTTGCCAAAAACATCCTGGCCCTCTCCTCCTTCCTTGTTTCCCAGAACATGTCCTTAAGTGTCATAGATGAGACCACATTCTGTGTTTTACCAATTCCTATTTCATTTTCCTCTTCCTCTTCACGAAGGAAGATTAGATTTTCCAGCTTTGATGTTGGCAGTTGGGTCAAGGCTATGTAACAGACTCCTGGCAAATGACACGTTTGAAGAGCAGATACAGTACTTGAAGACTTGGTTTTGGAACCTACTAAATACACCCTCTCCTCCCGTTCTGCAGTGGCACCAGCGTGCAAGTGTTTAAGAAGGCAACACCCCAGAACGGGAGGCATGCTGGTTCTTGCATTATTACCACATGAGGATAAAGTTCAAGAATAGCCACTAAAGCTGCATTAATACAGCATGAATGACAAATCTATGTGATCTTCGTTCACTGAAATTTCAGTTCATTTGTTACTTTAATATAGACTATCCTAGTTGTGACTAATAAAAGTGTGAAAATGAATTGAGATAAAATGTGGTTATAACCATACTCATGAAAGAGAGGGAGCAATATTTGACTGAATTAAAATTACTTGAAATTTTACAAAATTTGGAATTTTACAAAACATGAAATTATATATTAATATAATCAGTGTGAAGAATTTAAAAAAGAGTTAAATGTAAGTTAGTTTCAGGGACATTAATATTTCAATGAAATATGGAGTCATTAAAGTTTTCTTCTATAAATATCAAAATACATCTCACATATGGAAGAATTTCAGCTTTTATTGAGGTTCTTTATAGGTATGGACTTAGCCCAGTTTTAAATTATTAAAAAAAAAAAGATTTCCTGAGCCTACTTGGTTACTGACATTTCAAATTATTCTCTCAGCCAATATGCTGTAGCTCTTATCAAAATCCAAATTAGTATAGTTAATACTAAACCTGATTTCAACAAATAGATGATAAAGTGTCTCAAACAAACTAGAGATGATTGCTGAACTTGACTCAATTTCGATTGAGTTCAGAATCTGAGTCTCTCTCTGCCTGCAGTGTTCTGAATGATCTCACTCCCACAGAGCCCCAACACCTTTCTCCTTTTCCACAGATGCATGTCTCTCCCCAACTCCAGCACAGCTTGTCCCTGAAGCTCACTACAGTTACCACTGAGTGTTTCTTTCATTTAAGAACATTTTTTAATCTAAGTAATTATACCAATTTCACCTAAAAATGTGTTGTTTCCTCTTTGTCTCTTCAAATTTGGAATTTTGTTTCCATCATTATGCTGAAAATCCTCTCTCTGGGATCACATATGTCTCACTCCTAGACAAATACAAAAATTAAATCAGTAACATCACAGTTTGGATACTGGAATTCACGTTAGAAATCATTTAGACCAGTTGATCTGCCAACTCACCACTCAATCACATCCAAGAACGTGAGGTCTGATCCTTGCTTGAAATATTGTCAGATGGAAACTTCAATACGTTTTAAAGAAACATACTCTATGATTAACAAAATGTGCTTATTTATATTGCACTTAAGTGTTCCTTCTTAATACTTCCACCATATTATCCAAATTCTATCTTTGGGAACAAAAGAAAATAACTCTACTTCCAAGGTAATTTTTCTGTTTCTTTTCCCCAAAATTTATTTTTTTTTACCTTGTAAACAAAAATACATCAAGGAATGCATGCTTTGTTTGTTTCTGTTATTCATTCTGTATATGGAATTAATGTTATATCCATTATCATTCAAGTTTTTCGATGTCATTTCTAAATGATAGCAAAAGTGATAAGGATATGGTATGATTATACCTATAAAATAGCTAAAATTTCTTGAGCATTTCTAAGTTTTAGTTATTGTACTATGGATTGTGCATATATCATCTCATTTACTCAGAATGTTGTATTGTGGACTAAATCATGTGCCCCCCCCAGAATTCATAGATTGGAGTCTTAATTTGAGAAGTAGCAAATATGAAGCAAGTAGAAACTAAAGTCTTATGTATGGGCTTGCTGTATTGCTAATGTAATAACTCTATAACTTCACACATAAACATGAGTTGGCCTGCTGGAGAGAAGCCTTAGTCATTCCAGCCTTCCTACCTGAAGCCATCATAAACCACCAGTTCCATGCAACTTATCAGTTAACCAAAAATACATGAGCAAGTTCAAGCAAAATCAGCCAACCTGGTGTGGATCAGAAAAAAATGCCCATCTGAACTCAACACTGAGAGCCAATCTGCAGAATACACATTAAACACATGGCTGCTAATTAAAGCCTTTAGATGTTGGAGTGGCATATTATATGGCAAACAGTAACTGATAAACCAGCTTATGACATGCAAATTTCTAATTCTTAATGTGCATAGCACTCCAGTTTGCCAAAACTCTCCAATACAAAGCAGGCTTGGTGTTGAGCTATGTTTGTGTAAACCTTATTAAAGTCCTCTGGTAAACAAAAGCCATCTATTCCATGCCTCTACCCTTTAACACATAAAGATTTAACAGAAACATTGGTATTGAATTTTACCTTGTAAAGTGATAAGATTCTTAGTTAAGTTTCACCTTTCTAGTAATTTCTATAAGTAGCAATACTGCTTAGAAAATTGTTTTTCCTTGAGAAAACTTTCCTAGTTGTATATTTATTATTTGGATTCATTTTCCCTTAGGCCATCCCTATGTCAATATTAATTTCTAATATATGTTATCATTTTCATTGATTTATGCAATTAAATATTTTTGTAAGATAATAGTATTATAGTTTCCATGGCTTCCGAAGCTTAGCTGCCACCATTCTTCCATCTCTAATGCAGAAAGAAATCAATTAAGCTGTCTTCAAAATATCAAGAAAATGTAAGCTCAAATAACCTATTCTAAGTTATGCTTTAAATGAAGAGGAAAACATTTGAAACAAAATAGGGCTTTGTTCTTGGATGTCATTTTAAAAGGCTTTCATGCAATTTTATAACTACTATGAATAAGCAGCTATTATGAAGTTAGACATAGTCTTGGCTGGAGAAACCAAAGGGTCATATGTGCACGAATTTAGTCAACCCAATTAGAAACTGTGTCAATTTCTTTCAGACATCACAGCTGGATACGAAGTACTAATAAGGAAATCTATTATTTCAAGATGTGCACTGGCAATCGTAATTTTATTGTTTTGCATTCCATCTGTAGCATAAGCAACCACCAGAATGTTGGGTGAATAAATGTGAGCTGTAATAGGAAATGGGGCACATAACCAGTACAGTTCAAGAGGAAACATGGCTAGTCCTCATTTCTGCATTTAGTTTTCTTTCCTGTATATACTATTTCAAGCTGTGTCACTAGCAAGTTAATTCATATCTACTGACCTGTAAATATAATTACATATTTGATCATTAAATGAACAATGTAAATTAACTTTTAATGGAGGGCATTACTCATTGTACCCTGGAAAAATGAAAATCTTCACAAAAATGCATGTCTCATTCCACATTGACTTATTCAATGGGCATTTTGACCCAGATAATCCTTTGGTTGCCAAGGAATGCTGCAATTGCTGCATGCTATGAGTCATTGTCTAAAATAATATGAAAAAACATTGTATAAGTAACTCCATATGGCTTTCTCTTTGACTCATTTAATATAGGCCAAATTCTCACACTTCCCTCAATTAAACATCTTAAAATAAAATCCTTTAAAAAAACCTATAAAAGTAACCTTGCAAAATCAATATAAGAATATATGGACATGTGTAGTCAAGAACATTCTGTCAATAATTAATACTCATATGTTAGTTGATAATTTATCTAGAGAATCATAATTAGAGTTAAAACTGTTTCAAGTTCCAGAAAATTGAAGAAATAAGGGTCTATGATTCTTAGTATGTTTAATGTAATGTAATGCAAATTTTCCACAGAGCTTTAATATTATATTGTATTTTAAAGGTATTTCAGTTAATTCCTTAAAACAGATAGAAATGACAAGTCTTTGGTTTAATTCCTAGTTCTGCCATGAACAAAATAAATTTTTATTTGTGCAATAATGATACCAATGATTTACCAACTATAATTTTGAATAAAATGTAATAGCTGATAAGAAATATTTTCAAAAACTATTACTTAAATCATATTTAGACTTTTTATGAAGTTTTAGTTAACATTTTCAACTTTTTCAAAAGTCATAGGCAGGAACAAGTTTATCATATGAATTTACTTCCATATGTATTATTCTGATATTATATGACAAAAATTATTTATGACCTGAAAGTTAACTAAACATGATATTTTTAATATGTAACTTGTTTTAGTGAACTTCAAAACTTCTTAATCAAAATCTGTAAGAAATACATTTAATACAGTGAACCCCAATAAACAAATACACACACACACAGATACACAATCATTTATGTAACAACATGGAAGACTTTTTCATGCCTGAAGTTTCCTCTTATTCCTTCTAATCCTTTTACTTTTTTTCTTTCAGTTTTATTGAAATATAATTGGCATACAGTGCTGTGTAAGTTTAAGGTGCACAGCATAATCACTTGACTTACATATAATGTGAAATGACTACCACAAAAGTTAGGTTAATATCCATCATCTTAACATAGATACAAAAAAAATTATTTTTCTTGTGATATGAACTTTGAGGATTTACTCTTAGCAATTTTTAAATATACATACAGGAGTGTTAACTATAGTCATCATGTTGAACATTACATCCCCAGTACCTATTTATCTTATTTAAGAAATTTGTACCTTTTGATCCTCTTCATTCAATTTCCCCATCCATTGCTTTCTGCCTCTGGTAACCCCAAATCTGATGTCTTTTTCTGTTAGCTGTTTGAAGATTCCACATATGAATGAAATCAAACAGTATTTGTCTTTCTCTGTCTAACTTATTTCACTTGGAAAAAAGACTTCAGGGTCCATCCATGTTGTCCCAGATGGTTGGATGCATGCCACATTTTCGTTATCCGTTATCTGTTGATAGACAGTTCAGTTGTTTCCGTGTTTTTCCATGTTAATAATGTTGCAAAGAACACCGGGCTGCAAATATCTTTGACATAATCACTTCCTTTAGATATATACCTAGAAGAGGAATCGCTGGATCACGGTAGTTCTTTTTTAATTTTTTTGAGAAACCTTCATACTGTGCTCTATAGTGGCTGTACCAATTTACAATCCAACCAACAGTGCACAAGGGGTCCCTTTTTTTCACATCCTCACCAACATTTATTCTCTCTTGTCTTTCTGACGATAATCATTCTAACAGGCATGAGATGATATCTCATTGTGATTTTGCTTACATTTCCCTAATGATCTGTGATATTGAACACCTTTTCATGTACTGTTGGCTCTTGTATATCTTCTTTGAAAAAAATATCTATTACAGTCCTCTTTCCATTTTATGATTGATTTATTTGTTTGTTGTTTTTGTTATTGAGTTGTAGGAGTTCTTTATATATTTTGGATATTAACCTTTATCAGATAAATGGCTTACAAATATTTTCTCCCATTTCATAGAAGAAAATGCCTTTTCAATTTGTTGATCATTTTTTCTGCTGTGTCGAAGTTTTTGTTTGATGTAGTCGACTTGTTTAGTTTTGATTTTGTTTCTTATACTTTAGGTGTCATATCCAAAAAAAATCATTGCCAAGACCTATGTCAAGGGACATTTTTCCTATGTTTTCTTTTAGGGGTTTTATGGTTTTTGGCCCTACATTTAGTATTTTTATTAAATGTCAGGATCTAGTTTCATTGTCTTCAATGTAATTATCCAATTTTACTACCAACATTATTGAAGAGACTGTCTTTTCTTCATTGAGTGTTTTTGGCACACTTGTCAAATACTACCTGACTGTATACGCATTGATTTATTTCAGGGATTTCAGTTCTGTTTCATTGATTATTTGTCTCTTTTAATGCCAGTACCATACTATTCGGATTACTATAGCTTTATAATATAGCTTGAAATCAGGACGTGTTATGCTTCCCTTTTGTTCTTTCTCAAAATTGGTTTGGCTGTTTGGGATCTTTTGTGGTTCCATATAAATTTTAGGATTGTTTTTTTCCACATCTGGAAATAAAATCATTCCATTGGAATCTTGATATATATTGGATTATATTGAATCCATAGAGGGCTTTGTATAGTATGGACATTTTAACAATGTTAATTATTTCAGTCCATGAACACAGGATAACTTTTCATTTATTTGCGTCTTCTTTGATTTCTTTAATCAATATCTTGTAGTTTTCAGAGTAGAGATATTTTACCTATGGATTAAATTTATTCCTAGGTAGTTTGTATGATAATTTTGAATTTGGAACTTTACTGAATTCATTGATTAGATCTAGCAGTATTTTCATAGAGTCTTTAAGATTTTCTATATATAAAATCACATCATTTGCAAATAAAGAAAATTTTACTTCTTAATTTCCATTTTGGATACCCTTTATTTCCTTTTCTTGCCTGATTACTCTGAGTAGTACTTCCACTGCTATGTTGAATAAGACTCTTGTCTCTTTCTGATTTAGATGAAAAGCTTTCAACCTTTTGCCACTGAGTATGACATGAACTGTGGGCTTGCCATATATGGCTTTATTATGTTGAGGTATATTCTTCTATACATAATTTTTTTAAATTTTATTTTGGTATCATTAATCTACAATTACCTGAAGGACATTATGTTTACTGGGCTCCCCCCTTCACCAAGTCCCCCCACACATCCCCGTTCACAGTCACTGTCCATCAACATAGTAAGATGCTGTAAAATCACTACTTGTCACCAAGTTCACAGTCACTGTCCTTCAACATAGTAAGATGGTGTAAAATCACTACTTGTCTTCTCTGTGTTGCACAGCCCTCCCCATGCCTCCCCCACACACTATACCTGCTAATCTTAATGCCCCTTTCTTTTCTTCCCGCCCTTATCCCTCCCTTCCCACCTGTCCTCCCCAGTCCCTTTCCCTTTGGTAACTATTAGTCTATTCTTGGGTTCTGTGCTTCTGCTGCTGTTTTGTTCCTTCAGTTTTCTTTTGTTCTTATACTCCACATATGAGTGAAATCATTTGGTACTTGTCTTTTTCCACCTAGCTTATTTCACTGAGCATAATACCCTCTAGCTTCATCCATGTTGTTGCGAATGGTAGGATTTGTTTTTTCTTATGGTTGCATAATATTCCATTGTGTATATGTACCACTTCTTCATTATCCATTCATCTACTGATGGACATTTAGGTTGCTTCCATATCTTGGCTATTGTAAATAGTGCAGTGATAAACATAGGGGTGCATCTGCCTTTTTCAAACTGGAGTGCTGCATTCTTAGGGTAAATTCCTAGAAGTGGAATTCCTGGGTCAAATGATATTTCTATTTTGAGCATTTTGAGGAACCTCCATACTGCTTTCCATAATGGTTGAACTAATTTACATTCCCACCAGCAGTGTAGGAGGGTACCCCTTTCTCCACAACCTCGCCAACATTTCTTGTTGTTTGTCTTTTGGATGGTAGCCATTCTTACTGGTGTGAGATGATATCTCATTGTGGTTTTAAATTGCATTTCTCTGATGACAAGCGATGTGGAGCATCTTTTCATGTGTCTATTGGCCATCTGAATTTCTTCTTTAGAGAACTGTCTATTCAGCTCCTCTGCCCATTTTTTAATTGGATTATTTGCTTTTTGTTTGTTGAGGTGTGTGAGCACTTTATATATTTTGGATATCAGCCCTTTATTGGATCTGTCATTTTCGAATATATTTTCTCACACTGTAGGATACCTTTTTGTTCTATTGATGGTGTCCTTTGCTGTACAGAAGCTTTTCAGCTTCATATAGTCCCATTTGTTCATTTTTGGGTTTGTTTCCCTTGCCCGGGGAGATATGTTCAAGAAGAGGTCACTCATGTTTATGTCTAAGACAATTTTGCCTATGTTTTCTTCTAAGAGTTTTATGGTTTCATGATTTACATTCAAGTCTTTGATCCATTTCGAATTTACTTTTGTGTATGGGGTTAGACAATGGTCCAGTTTCATTCTCCTACATGTAGCTGTCCAGTTTTGCCAGCACCTTCTGTTGAGAAGACTGTCATTTCCCCATTGTATGTCCATGGTCCCTTTATTGAATATTAGTTGACCATATATGTTTGGGTTAATGTTTGGAGTCTCTATTCTGTTACATTGGTCTGTGGCTCTGTTCTTGTGCCAGTACCAAATTGTCTTGATTACTGTGGCTTTGTAGTTGAGCTTGAAGTTGGGGTGTGAGATCCCCCCCACTTTATTCTTCCTTCTCAGGATTGCTTTAGCTATTCAGGGTCTTTGGTGTTTCCATATGAATTTTTGAACTATTTGTTCCAGTTCATTAAAGAAAGCTGTTGGTAATTTGGTAGGGATTGCATCAAATCTGTATATTGCTTTGGGCAGGATGGCCATTTTTACGATATTAATTCTTCCTAGCCAAGAGCATGGGATGAGTTTCCATTTGTTAGTGACCTCTTTAATTTCTCTTAAGAGTGTCTTTAAGTTTTCAGGGTATAGGTCTTTCACTTCCATGGTTAGGTTTATTCAAAGGTATTTTATTCTTCTTGATGCTATAGTGAATTGAATTGTCTTCCTGATTTCTCTGTCTATTAGTTTATTGTTAGTGTATAGGGAAGCCACAGATTTCTGTGTGTTAATTTTGTATCCTGCAACTTTGCTGAATTCCGATATTAGCTCTAGTAGTTTCAGAGTGGAGTCTTTAGGGTTTTTTATGTACAGTATCATGTCATCTGCAAATAGTGACAGTTTAACTTCTTCTTTACAATCTGGATTCCTTGTATTTCTTTGTTTTGTCTGATTGCCATGGCTAGGACCTCCAGTACTATGTTGAATAACAGTGGGAAGAGTGGACATCCCTGTCTTGTTACCAATCGCAGAGGAAAAGCTTTCAGCTTCTCGCTGTTCAGTATGATGTTGGCTGTGGGTTTATCATATATGGCCTTTATTATGTTGAGGTACTTGCCCTCTATACCCATTTTGTTGAGAGTCTTTATCATGAATGGATGTTGAATTTTATCGAATGCTTTTTCAGCATCTATGGAGATAATCATGTGGTTTTTGTCTTTCTTTTTGTTGATGTGGTGGATGATGTTGATGGATTTTCGAATGTTGTACCATCCTTGCATCCCTGGGATGAATCCCACTTGGTGACAGTGTACGATCCTTTTGATATATTTTTGAATTCGGTTTGTTAATATTTTATTGAGTATTTTTGTATCTACGTTCATCAGGGATATTGGTCTGTAGTTTTATTTTTTGGTGGGGTCTTTGCCTGGTTTTGGTATTAGGGTGATGTTGGCTTCATAGAATGAGTTCGGGAGTATTCTATCCTCTTCTATTTTTTGGAAAACTTTAAGGAGAATGGGTATTATGTCTTCCCTGTATGTCTGATAAAATTCCGAGGTAAATCCATCTGGCCCGGGGGTTTTGTTCTTTGGTAGTTTTTTGATTACCGCTTTGATTTCATTGCTGGTAATTGGTCTGTTTAGATTTTCTGTTTCTTTCTGGGTCAGTCTTGGAAGGTTGTATTTTTCTAGGAAGTTGTCCATTTCTCCTAGGTTTCCCAGCTTGTTAGCATATAGGTTTTCTTAGTACTATCTAATAATTCTTTGTATTTCTGTGGGGTCCGTCGTGATTTTTCCTTTCTCGTTTCTGATTCTGTTGATTTTTGTTGACTCTTTTTTCCTCTGAATAAGTCTGGCTAGAGGCTTACCTATTTTGTTTATTTTCTCAAAGAACCAGCTCTTGGTTTCATTGATTTTTGCTATTGTTTTATTCTTCTCAATTTTATTTATTTCCTCTCTGATCTTTATTATGTCCCTCCTTCTGCTGACCTTAGGCCTCATTTGTTCTTCTTTTTCCAATTACGATAATTGTGACATTAGACCATTCATTTGGGATTATTCTGCCTTCTTTAAATATGCCTGGATTGCTATATACTTTCCTCTTAAGACTGCTTTTGCTGTGTCCCACAGAAGTTGGGGCTTAGTGTTGTTGTTGTTATTTGTTTCCATATATTGCTAGATCTCCATTTTGATTTGGTCATTGATCCATTGATTATTTAGGAGAATTTTGTTAAGCCTCCATGTGTTTGTGAGCCTTTCTGCTTCTTTGTACAGTTTATTTCTAGTTTAATGCCTTTGTGGTCTGAAAAGTTGGTTGGTAGGATTTCAATCTTTCGGAATTTACTGAGGCTCTTTTTGTGGCCTAGTATGTGGTCTATTCTGGAGAATGTTCCATGTGCACTTGAGAAGAATGTGTATCCTTTTGCTTTTGGATGTAGAGTTCTATAGATGTCTATTAGGTCCATCTGTTCTAATGTGTTGTTCAGTGCCTCTGTGTCCTTACTTATTTTCTGTCTGGTGGATTTGTCCTTTGGAGTGAGTGGTGTGTTGAAGTCTCCCAGAATGAATGCATTGCATTCTATTTCCTTCTTTAATTCTGTTAGTATTTGTTTCACATATGTTGGTGCTCCTGTATTGGGTGCATATATATTTATAATGATTATATCCTCTTGTTGGAGTGAGCCCTTTATCATTATGTAATGTCCTTCTTTATCTTTTGTTACTTTCTTTATTTTGAAGTCTGTTTTGTCTGATACTACTATTGCAACACCTGCTTTTTTCTCTCTGTTGTTTGCATGAAATATCTTATTTCGCCCCTCAGCTTTAAGTCTGTTTATGTCTTTGGGTTTGAGGTGAGTCTCTTGTAAGCAGCACATGGATGGGTCTTGCTTTTTTATCCATTCTATTACTCTGTGTCTTTTGATTGATGCATTCAGTCCATTTACATTTAGGGTGATTATTGAAAGGTATGTACTTATTGTCATTGCAGACTTTAAGTTTGTGGTTATCAAAGGTTCAGGGTTAGCTTCTTTACTATCTTACTGTCTAACTTAACTCCCTTATTGAGCTTTTGTAAACATGGTCTGATGATTCTTTATTTCTCTTACTTCTTATTCCTCCTCCTCCCTTCTTCATATGTTGGGTGTTTTGTTCTGTGCTCTTTTTAGGAGTGCTCCCATCTAGAGCAGTCCCTGTAAGATACCCTGTAGAGGTGGTTTGTGGGAGGCAAATTCCCTCAACTTCTGCTTGTCTGGGAATTGTTTAATCCCTCCATCATATTTAAATGATAATCGTGCTGGATACAGTATTCTTGGTTCGAGGCCCTTCTGTTTCATTGCATTAAGTATATCATGCCATTCTCTTCTGGCCTGTAATGTTTCTGTTGAGAAGTCTGATGATAGCCTGATGGGTTTTCCTTTGTAGGTGACCTTTTTTTCTCTCTGGCTGCCTTTAATACTTTGTCTTTGTCTTTGATCTTTTCCACTTAGTTATTATGTGTCGTGGTGTTGCCCTCCTTGGGTCCCTTGTCATGGGAGTTCTGTGTACCTCTGTGGTCTGAGAGGCCATTTCCCCCCCTAGTTTGGGGAAGTTTTCAGCAATCATTTCTTCAAAGACACTTTCTTTCCCTTTTTCTCTCTCTTCTTCTTCTGGTACCCCTATAATACGGATATTGTTCCATATCGATTGGTCACTCAGCTCTCTTAAAATTCTTTCATTCCTGGAGATCCTTTTATCTCTCTCTGCATCAGCTTCTCTGCGTTCCTGTTCTCTGTTTTCTAGTCCATTAATGGTCTCTTGCATCTCGTCCTTTCTGTTTTGAAGTCCTTCCAGAGCTTGTTTTATTTCTGAATTCTCCTTCCTTAGTTCTTGCATATTTCTCTGCAAGTCCATCAGCATGGTTATGACTTTTGTTTTGAATTCTTTTTCAGGAAGACTGGTTAAATCTATCTCCCCAGGTTCCTTCTCAGGGGAAGGTGTAGCACATGCCGAAGCTGTCTGGGTAGTCTTGTCTGGATCAAATTTTTTTGCCTTTTCATGTTGATAGGTGCAGTGGAGTGCTATTGATGCATCTATCAGCTGGGAGAGTCAGGCCTCTTTCCACTTGGCTCCTGGCCTTTCTTTACTGGGACAACTGTTACCCCTAGTGGCTTATGTTGGGCAATTGTGTGTAGACTGGGTCTTTGTGTCTTGCTCGGTTGGTATGGAGGAAGCTCCCTTGTTGAGGGCGTGGCCAGCCTCAGGCTGCTCCTTTACTATGGCGGGGCCCCGGAGGGGTAATGGACGGGGGGCTGTTTGGGTGTTTACCTCTGTGAGGGGTCTCAGAGCTGTTGCCCAGGGGGTTAGTACACCCGGAGTTCCCTGGAATTTCTAGCTGCTGGACTGTGACCTGGGATGTTTCCGTCCAGCTGTGGCATCCCTGTCCCTTTAAGACTTTCAAAAAGCACTCACTTTTCTTTATCACAGGGGCACCGGGTTTGGGACCCCTCAGAGGTCTTGCTGTCCTGTTTCCTTAGTTTCCAGCACTCCATGCATGCACTGTGTCTGCGCTCTGGTGCGGATGGCTAGGGCTGTGTGTGTTTAGCAGTCCTGGGCTCCCTCTCCCTCTCCGCTCCGACTCCTCTCCTCCCTCCGGGTGCTGGGGGGAGGGGCGCTCGGGTCCCGCCGGGCTGCGGCTTGTATCTTACCCCTTTCACCTGGTGCTGGGTTCTCGCAGGTGTGAATGTAGTCTGGCTGTTGTCCTGTGTCTTCTGGTCTCTCTTTAAGGATTAGTTGTATTTGTTGTATTTTCAAAAATATATATGTTTTTGGGAGGAGATTCCCACTGTCCTACTCACACCGCCATCTTGGCTCCGCCTCCCCATAATTTTTAAAGCATTTCTGTCATGAACATAGTCCTTTTACTTTGAATTATCTTGGTCTTCACCTTTTTTGTGTTCTGTATTATCAACTGATACCTTTTTTGATTGTTTTTCAATTACACTAACTTAAGTTCTGCCTTATTAGCTAAGCTGTATTCAGATGAAATAGCTTCAAATGAGTCATCAGTTAATCATAAATGAGGTCATCATAATTGAACATACATGAAGGAAAGAATGGACTTCCGGTTTCCTGCCCAAAATATAAGGTGCTTGAAAGTCATCATCCCATCCTAACAACAATGAAAAACTGAACAAACTGAAAAATTAATAATAATTCTTAGATCCATCAGAGAAGTGAAATCACAGGGCAACCACTGTCCCCAAAATTAGACAAATAGGTTGATACAGAGAATCACAATCTATTGAGAAGAAACCTATGAGCATAAACCTCTTGGAAACTAGTGCCAGGGTGGAAAAACCTAACCTCCAACTGACAAATTACTGGGGGATCAGCGTGGACTGGTTCTCCAGGAGGAACCAGTCATAGGGGGAGCTCCACACTTTTGTGAGTTTTACCTCTAGAAGTTCTACCATGCTTTCTCAATGAAGATTGGAGAAAAGTTTATTTGTGATTCCAGCAGTGGGAGGTGAAAAGTAACCATTTTGAAATATGCTAGAGCATGCTATTCTTCTTAGCAAGATTGGCCATCAAGAGAAACTATTTTGCCAGAACCTAACATGTTGGAGTTTTATCAAAGCCTAACAAAACATGAAGGAAAGAAAATACCCAACTCTAGCCCCCTCTAGCCACTCTGTCCAGCCTATGGACTGAGTGGTGGTACTCAGTGGAGGACTGAGAAGCACTTGTGAAGTTCACAGTCCAGTGGCAGAGGTTCACTAAAAGACTGAGACCTAACATAGGAATATAGAGTGCTTCCCTTTTCCCTACACTTCAACGCTACATCACTAAAGACCTGTTCGATGGAGTTCCTTTTACCCAATACATCATGTCTGGCTTTCAAGAAAAAATTACAAGACACGTTAAAGGGTATAAATCACAGTTTGAAGAGATAGAGCAAGCATCAGAACCAAACTCAGATATGGCATATATTTTAGAATTATCCGACTGGGAATTTGAAGTAACTATGATTAATGTGCTCTAAAGGAAATGCAGACAAAAAGCAAGAGCAAATGGATAATGTAAGCAGACAAATGGTAATTCTAAGAAAGAATCAAAAAGAAATATTGGAGATAAAAATAAAAGAGTACAACAAGGTTTTATCTAATAGTATAGTGTGACAAATCATTAAAACAATGCTTTTTGTAAATGAAATTAAAGCATTTCAAGGAAAACCTGACAAGCTCCATTTGAAAACAGAAGAACACAATTGATTTTTTCATTTTTTTGAGAAAATGAATCAAATATTCTATATATAATACCTATCTAATACTACTTCTGATTACGCTAAAGATATTTTTATGTTTTTAAAATATTTTTACCTTTGATACCCTTCATCCATATATACTATTAATTAAATACATTCATAAAAAGAAAGTTCAAACATTTAAACCTGTCATATTACCAGATACTAAGAATTACAATTGAAGCATGCTTGAAAATGAAGGAAACAGAAATAATTAGGAAAGAAAAGTTGAAATGGCTAATTAAATAATAGATATTAAGTAGTTTCAAAATAATCATGAAGTGTCAAAATCACTCACCTACACATCTATCTTTTCAAGATTACAGATCAAATTTCCACAATTAATACTAACTTATCAGAATATATCCATTATCATACTCAGAACTTATAATTTAAGAAGAGATATATGTTTTTGTAGAAAAAATAAAAATAGCAGAAACATAAAGCATAATTCAGTGAAAAAGACAAGAGAAAGTTTGGTTATATTTGTTTCACTAAAAGAGTTCACCTCATGGAAAGGATGCCTAACCTTCTTAGAAGGTTACCCTGAAAGGAGAAAAATCAAATGTATGAAATAATAATTACTTTTTATTGAAAAATATGTAGAATGAAATTTAAATATACATAGAAGTTTTTCTTTTAGAGAGACTTCCTTATGAAAAACAAATCATTCTGAATATTGGTTTGTTTAATCTTTAAAAGTTGGATTATTTGTTAAAAGCATTAAATGTAGGGAAAAAAATCCTTCAGAATCTTAAGAGTTAGAGGTGTTGAACTACTGGGCTACTCAATTGGTGAGCTGAGCCGTAGGTGAGAAAACTGCCACCACATTCCAGTGAGTGTTGCTTTAGTTACCAAAGCAAAGAACTAGAGCCAAAGAAATCGGAAGAATGGTGAGCTATGTGAGAAGTGAAGGGTGTTATGAGAGAACAGAGGCTAAAATATTATAGGCCACTATACTTTTACTGACAAAAAGCCAAATTAGGCTATGTCAGAGAGCTAGAAGAATGTGAGGAAAAAACTATAAAAGCAGACATCAGATTCATTCATTCATAAATATATTTGAAAGTAATTAATTTCTTTCAAATACACATGCCCCAGCTGGAGTTTGTGCCTGTATCAAAGGAGAGTAGCGCTGTGCGCATGTGTGTGTTATAGGACAAGAAAAGCAAGAATAGTATGTTGTCAATAATGAAACATATACTCCACCATCTTCCTGAAATAACAATATTTTGAATACTTAACTAGAAAAAAATAGTGAAGCTAAAATTTACTTGCCATCATTTTCAACTGACACACTGATATGCCATTCATCAAAATGATGATAAAATAGAAATACCTTTAAAACAAAATAAATATGCCAGATTATAATTGCTAATACATTAGGTTTACAAAACTCTCCCAAAGCAGTGTTTTCTTCAACATTTTAGAAAATTGTTCCTTTGTGAGTTACTAAACGTTAGTTTAATACAATCACACCCACTCTACCATTCTTCCTTAAATGTGAACATTTCATTCTACATATCCTGATTTACAATGAGCCTGATTCCTTTACAGTAACTGTGGCAAAAGAAATTGGTTGCCTATCCAACATTTGTGTCTCCTTTTCCTTTCTTACATAGATGCCGATTTAGTAGGAAAGGGAGACAATGTGTTCTGTCCCAGACAGTTGCCAATTGGTCTAAGCCAACTGTAGCAATTATGTCCCTCTTTGAAATTCTCAGAGCAAAAACCAGGTGAATAGAAAAGAGAAAAACTTTCTATCAACAAATCAAAATTTTTGTAGATATATTTTTTGAGAATTGTAATTAGTTCATTCAGCATACTATTATCATGTTGGCTGAAAATATAATTGATAGAGCAATATTTCATTACATTGCCCTATTAAGTCACAATTTCTCCCCATGGAAATGAGTTTAATTCTGCTATTTTGTAAGTTTCATGATATCAGAGAGGAAGCTGCAACACACTGCCCAGATGACCCCTATTGACTGAGATACTCATTCCCCCAGCTTCTGGGAGAGCTGGAGGCTGATAGCTTGCAGCTGAAAATTTCCTTAGCCAAGAGAGCTGCCTCCTCCAAGGATATGCCCTGTCTTGAGGGTAGCTTGCCTATGCAGAATATCGCTGAAAAACCATCCCAACTTCAGTGCTCCTTGTGGGATTGGCTGAAGTCTCTGTTGCCTTTGTATTAAAGTTCAAAGTCTCTCTCATTTCAGTCCTATCTCCCTCACTCTCTCTCAGATGTTGTTTCCAAGAGCACATTGGGATAATCCACCTATTTGCAGATTCTGATTCCTGAGCAATCAGACCTACAACGGTTGGTGCCAGGAGTCATCTTAGGACACAGATTGTAAACTGGGATTTGGAAGCTGGACTTCCAGTCAGTTGGCTAGCAATGAAGACCAGCTCACTGGTAGGAGTGTTGATTTGCATGCAGTAATGATGAAATTGTTGAAGCTTTCCTGGAGATAAGCCAGGATAGTGCACCAATGCAAAGCAATGCACTGTCAGGTAAACTATCGTAGGTGTTTGAGGTTTGGGGGCAAAAAGTGCTTAAAAGGTTTATGGCATTGGATGACTATTTCAAAGGGCTGTGTACTCTTTGGTGAGGGATAGTAACAGGATGAATGTGACAGGGTCCCCTTGGAACTTATTAAGGAGACTATTATCTCCAAAGAGCAGAGGAAATAGAAGATCTTACCCAGGATTTTATTAAAAGGGTAGTGGAGCTAATAAATTAAAATCAGAGCCCTGATCAGGAAGGAGTGAGACCCTGAGATTTGGGATAGGAACATTGGTGTTACTGTACTCAAAATTTCTGAAACACCCTGTCCCTCTGAACCCTCTGGACATACAGAAGTGAACCACATTTCTCAGTTAAACTAGTATCCCCTCCTTCAGTGAAGATGATGCAGAGGCCTCTGCCTTAGCAGAAAGCATGCCGTCCTGCCTTCAGGCTCCAGCCTCAGTCTCATCCTGGCTACTAGATCAATAACTAGAATTAAGTGGAAATATAATTCGGTCAGGAAAACATCAGGTTTGCTAAGGGACTATAACCTAAAAGGGCTATAGTGCATGTACTAGCAAGAGTAGAGAAAATATACTTGGGAATGGATACTAAGGGTGCTGAATGAAGAAGGGTAGTTTACAAAATAGGATAAATGAGAATTCATTAATATGGGAACACTCTTCCATGATATAGGATTTAACACCCTAATAAGGCCCAAGACATGGTGCTAATACAGATAGTATGGTTCTTGGAAGTAAGTAATGATTGATAACATACACTCTGTGATGTAGAAATGCCAAAATTGCCATGGTAGAGAATGGAAGAGACCATTGTTTGGAGAAGCTGGCATGGCAGAACAGATGTACACTATAAGGTCAGAAAACCCAGTAGTTGACTAATATCCATAAGAGAGTCCAAAGGAAACTCCATTTACTACAGAAATAAGGAATATCTCAGAGAGAACACAACTTTAGTGAATATCTCAATAGGGCCTGTCCTCCTTAGGCTATGGATAAGGGTAGATGCCATTATAGAACTGAGTCCCCTAATAATAGAGGCCAAGTACAGGCATGATAATTGGGCATAATATTGAATGAGGGACAAGAAAGCAGCCAGGGTAATCTGGGACAGACACAGAGTTATGGAGATGATTAATAGAAAACAGTAACCCTAGGAACAAGATAGATGGGCAACAATGGTGTTAATCTATACAAGAAAAAATCACAGTTCAATAACCAGGAGCTTCGAGCAACTGATTCCCAAAAGAGTCAAAGACACTGAGTCGATTTTCAGACTTAGAATTCATTCACTGGGAGAAAAGATTCTCCAGGAACAAGAATCCCACAAGACTATAGCAAACATATAAGGTAATAATTCCACATTTCTTCCCCAATAGGACTATAGCCACTTATTTACATAATCATGCTAGAAGGAAGAAAGGGAGCAGAGAATGCACGGACATTTCAAAGACTTTTGGACATAAGGTTTGAGTTTAAATTGATTCGCTATTACCTGAAGTGCAGGAGAAGGTAGCTTGCTATTACATTATGGGCCAAGGGAGAACATGTTTGCCATGCAGGTGATCCATAGGAGCGTCTATTGGTATTTTACTGCCCAGATTTTATCATCAACTGACAGATAAAACAGATTCAAAGTGGGAAAGGCATGATGGGTGAGGATGAAGACCTTTCAGGGTTGAGGGTCTGGATCACCTCACCAAGTAAGGCACCTAGACCACCAGAGTTTCTAAAGGAAGATGAGAGACGCTAGAAATAGTAGAGAACAGAGACGATGAATACCATCTGTAGTGCTAAGGCCAACTGCAGTAGGCGGCTTATTGTCTGTCCCACTGACCTTCCTCTTGGAAGTTTCCCCAGGAATAGAGACTAATCAAAATCCTTCAGAATTTGTTCACATACGGGGTCAATTTATTAGGTGAGATAATGGATCCACGTGGCACAAGAGGTGAATTGCAGTAGATGCTATGGTGTTCCTTCCAGATACCCCTTAGGACTGAAGTGTTTCTCCTCCAAAAACTGCCCTTGGCAAAAGGGAACTGCCTCACCTGAGACTCTCTTCTTCTCAGGGTCTTCATCCATGTCTGGTCAATGATGGAGTGTGAAATACCAACCACCTTGCCTAAAATAAGGACATCTCAGATTCAGAGCTACCTACATGGCTTCACAACTTCCACTAATCCAGTCTTTCTTCCCTCACTCTGTAACAGGCATTGATCCTGAGAGCACTCCTTTATACACTACAGGCATGCAAATCTCAATTCGAGTCTGTTTCCCAGGAAACACTACTTAAGACAGGAGTTATTTATTTTTACTTTCAGAATTCTTAGAATATTTTTAGACATACGGTCATACAGTTTGGCTGAGGAAACTAAATACCAAAGTCTAAATGCACAAGGCCTTTCACCATTACCCATTCAAACCACATTTAAACAAGTCCATCTATTTTCTTTGACACAGAGTATAACCAACATCTCCAATAATTTTCAGGGAGTACACATTTGAGTATAGATTATACTTAAAATTAGATGCCCACCACCTTTAGTTATGTTAAGATTGGCTCCTTTACAAGAGGAAATATATGTTCCCACTGTCAAGAACACTTCCCAAGAGTCAAGAATGCCTTTAGTCTTACAAAAATGGTAAGGTAGAAAAAAATGTGGGGGGTGGAAAAGTTGTGAAATTTGTGAAAGAAAGACATAGGGAAATGATGTTTCAGTTTTTGAAAGGGCAAAAGTGATGGAAAAAATTACAGACCAGTGAACCTGGAACAAGATCAAATATTCAAATGATTATTTAAAGAAGAGCCTGTAAGTATTTGGAAAGGGAATTAGTGATGGCTAGGTATTAGATATACTAGACTGACATCAATTCCTTTATTGATTTGTTTGAATGACAGATCAGGTGGACCCTATACACAGAGTATTTCAGAATTTCAGCAAGAAATTTATAAAATATCATGGTAATCTTATGTACAAGATGAAGTCCATGGTGGTGAAGTTTGAAACTCTGTATAAAAATAATACAGACAATACACTCAGGTCAACCAGGAGGAAAGTCCTGCGCACTATGACTCAAGCTCCATCCACTGCAAAGGTCTCTAGCATGTTTTGGTATATTTTGCACAGTGATATACATACCCCACATATAACTTCTAATAATAGCAACAAATTGATAAAATGAAAAAAATTAGAAATCCAAAATACTTTTATACATTATCAGGATGAGAGTGACCCAACAAGATCATATAAATATATAAAAATGACATTTAAGTGGCAACATCAAAGGGTGAGAACAGACTTAACTGCTGCTGCTCGTGTCCGAGAGACTGAGGTCTCAGTTGATAACTAGAATTACTGGCTAAATCAGTAGGAAGAAGCATTCCAAAAGGATAATTCACAGGGATGCTACATTAGTAATACAATTACTATACAAATCAATGAAATGATAATCCCAACTATGAGCTATGAAAGTGAAACTTAAATTCTGTGTGTAGTTCTAATTGTCATACATCAAGAGAAAAAGAAAGTGGAAAGAGCACCGACATTAAATAGCATTTATTGTATGTCAAGTGCTATGTTAATTGAACCAGAGCAGCCAGTATTTATTTTTTCATTTAATTATCATCATAATGCTTTGAGGTAGGTAAAATTATTACAGTTTTACAGCTGAACAAACCAAATCTCAAGTTGTTTAACATATTTGGCAAGCAAACAAAGCTGCAAGTGGAAGGACTGATATTTAACCAAAGTCTATCAAACTCCAAAACTCTTCTCACTTACAGTCTCTGATACAAAAGTCTTATGTCCTTAATGAAGAAACGTAAACCCACGGAAGGTGTGGCTCCTATAATCATTAATAACTGACCTCTTCGCACTCCTCTTACTATCATTATCAATATGCTAATAGTCATAATTCTCCTATTCTGAATTACTAAGATATTTTTTCCCACCCTGTACAATTCTCTTACCCCATCCTGCATAGTCTCCCCTCCCACCAGTGTGAATAAATGCGAAAATGTTATTTAAAGCAAATGAAGCTATAGTACAATTGCGTATGTCCCCAACTGCTTCTAATTCACTGAAATTCTCATCTAGAGGTAAATATCTTCATTTTCAATCACAATTTCTTGACTATATTCTATATATTTCAATATCAAACAAATTGAAATATATTGATTAGCTACCATAGATTCCTTCACATTATTTAATTGGAAATGATTTTATCAAGTAACATCTTAGGGATTCTTTCTGTATCTTTCTGTGTTTATACACACACGGATGTTATTTTACAATTGTTTTGAACTTCGATATCTTGTGTTTTATAAGGGTCATCACAGTACAAAATTCAGGTTACAATAATAACAGTGGCAAGAATTCTGCAAGAACAAATGCCTAATCTCTAGGACATTCAGGCCTTCAAGTTGATAAAAACAACTGAGACTATTAAAGCAGCTAGTCAGTAGAGGTAGGCAGGTAGATTTTGACTCTACTGGACTAAAAATTTATCTGTAACAAGATATTTATTTCTAACGTGGTCACTTGATTCATAAGAATACAAACTCTAAAGTTACTGCATTTATACTTGACTCCAGTCCATGATACACTCCTGCAATCATTTATGGTAGTTCATTGAGGCATTGAAACACAAAGCCCACTGCTTCAATTCTGTCCTACTACCTAGCCTGGGGGGCCTGACCTACACAGTTTCACCATGCTATTTACTGTCTTGCCCTTTGCACTTAACTAGATATTCCCCCACTAAGACTCCGAACTGCAACTACTTCCTGGCTGCCTCAAGAGCAATAATTTTCAAAACATATATTTAAATTCTGTTACTTGGTCAGAATAATTGGTAAAGTGTTTATTTATTAATACCATGGTTAGAGAAGCTTCTTACTTTGATATGGTAGAGAATTTAATTTACAATTTAACTGATGTGTATTAACATAGTACTAATATATTCAAATGTCACATTGACAACTGTATCCCAGGTTTTGAGAGTGTAATTTAGTGGGGTATAGTAGCAAACAGTGGACTTCAGATATTTTTATAGTTTCCACAACTAAGTTCTCACAGAGACAGAGGCTTCATATACCAGAAACTAACTCAGCTATCAACATACTAATTCTCAAGGGATTCATATTGGAATGGAGAGTGTGTGTTATCTGCTGAAGGAAAGAATTATTAAATGCCTAAGCATAGTAGGAAAATGGAATAATTTTCCAGACCTTAAGCATGTCCTGTGATTTTATTGATGTGGCCTGCAATGGTTTATTTATTAATGATTTATATTTATGAAGTAAATTACGGTTAAACTCTAATCTGTTAGATGAATTCAGCTATTTTTTCTTCCATGTATGAAAAGACAAAGCCAGAGAAGTATGTCATATTGTTTTATTTTAAAAGAAAAAGACAAAAAGAAACAGAAAATTTATGGTGATTCTCTGTTGAAAACAAATTTCCGATCATTTTTCAATCCTTAAATATTTCTTGGAGTCTGATGTAAGTTGCTTTACTCAGTATAAATAGTAATGCTGACTCATCACAACTTGTGTTATTCTTAAATTGCTTGTTAACTTTAGTCTCTGTTAATGTATTTAGAAGTTGCTGTCACTGACGCCACAGAGGAACCGTATGTGGTGCTTGCTGTGGTTGCTGGGGTATGTTAACAGCTGTTGCCACAGAGCACAGAAATCAGTGCAAATGAAAATATAGCTTGAGTTGTTTGGAAGTTATTATAGTCATACCAATGAGGAGTATACAGATCTAGAACCACATATTAATATAGCTATATATATGTATGTATACACACACACATCTATATGGCTGCCACTTACTACTGATAATGATACTGTTATGCCAATGGCTTTCAGCCTCAGGCAAGTTCGCTATGGATTCAATGTGACCAAAGAAATTGACAGCAAAACATTCTTTGTGGTGAAAGGTTTTATTACCCGGCTTGTTCTCCGGGGGTAGGTCAAACACTAGCATCTCTGCCTCTACCCAGAGCACTGGGTCAACCAGTCTATATAGTGCAGTAATAGCTTAGTGCCTAAAGGTGTGATAGCAAAAGGCCAGTTACATCATCAGGTGGTTTAAGTTCAGTGAGGATCCTGGCCATAGGAACCCGACCTTCCCCAAACTCCACCCCTCCAGGAGGGTTTAATATCACACCTTACAATCTACACACTTTCAATCTTCCACAATGGTCCCTGTGTGAGAAAGCTGGAGCACTGTAACCAGATTCCACAAAAGCAACAGAGAATAACAACAATTTAGAGATAATAAAAATTAAGATACAGCAAGATTTTGATACAGATAACAAAAATTATAATAATCATCAAGTCAGAGGAGGTTTTTAGTAACAAAAAAATTTATAATAATTCTCAAACCAGAGGAAGTTCCCAATCCTCAAAGACTTTAGGGAAGATAAGACACATGTTTTAATGACACCTACATAGGCAAATCTTCTCCATCAGGTAGGATGCATGCAAGAGAGTGGTCCTGTGACAGGACTGTAGAAGGAAGGGGGTCCCTTCCAGGTCTAGTATATTATACTTTTACTCCTTTCCCCATGGGGGTTACTGAAGGGTCTATATATAGTGCTACTGGAGGTGCATGCATTGGCCACAATGATAAAATAAAACTCCCCAGTAAGATGCTCCTACCTTCTGGCGATTCACTGTGACCTTTGGTGGCCACTCTGCTGTTATTCCAGGAATACACAGGAGGCCAGCTTCCAGGCCTTGTCCCCAAGGTGCCAGGAGAGCCAACCATTGTTGATCGATATGTTGAAAGGTCCAAGGCCACGTCCACTCAATGGAGTCTCCGGGGATAAGTGCGGTTGGTGCTGGCAGCAAGATGTTATTCTGGTGGCCAAACCTCGGCTTCAGTGATTCTTCCTTGGTTTGTACTTGCAGTTGTATAGGAGAGGCAGCCATATGTGTTAACATGTCTAGGGGGCTCAGGACTTCCTTTTGGGGTTTCTCATTCAAACAACACAGCACGGTCCATAAACGGACTGATCATCCCCACACACAATTGGTATCTGACTTTAGGCCAGATTTTAACAAGCCATTGTGCCTCTCTGTCATGCCTGCTGCAGTAGGATTGTATGGCACATGAAACTTCTGCTTGATTCCCAGCTGTCGCCCCCATTCTTGCAGTGTATGTTCAGTAAAAGGGGTGCCCTGATCACTCTCAATTACCTGTGGTTGGCCATAGGCAGCAAAGAGACGCTCCAGGCCTCTTTTGGTCATCTGCTGGTTTGCACAACAGGTAGGAAAAGCAACCAGAAGTCCAGTAGCTGTGTCCACACAAGTCATCACGTACTGATATCCTTCTGACACAGGTAGAGGCCCAATATAGTCTATCTGCCACCTGACGAGGGATATTAACCCCTTAGCTATTGTCCATGTTGCTGTGGAACTCAGTGTAAGTCCCTTTTGGAGCACATGACACACTCCTGCTGGGCTCTACTAACTTCTTTGAAGGTCAAAGCCAAGCCCCACTGACAGGCTACAGCCCACATTGTCTTTTGCCCTGCATACAACCAACACTGATGTAACTATTGGGCTAAATCAGAGGTGGGCTTTCCTTCTAACCAATGTATCTGGGCCAGTTTATCTGTTTAATCATTTCCTGGGGATGCCAGTGGCAAATGACCAGCACATGGTATACTGTAATTATTTTAGTCTGACCACAGGCCCAATATCTTGCCATAATTCTTGCCCCCAAAGGGGTCAGTGACCAACCAGCCAGTTGGCCTGGCACCAGGTTGGTAACCACAGGGTTAAGCCCTGATAGCCCAGCTGTCAGTGCAGACAACTATAGGGAAGGGCTCCTTGCTGATCACAAGCCACACAGCCCACAAGTCTGCCCATTGGCTGCTCTTCCCCTCACCATCTTCTACCCATATTGTCTCAGTCTTAGGATGGAAAGCTATGGTCCTCCATTTTGGGGGGTGCCCACAGCTGGAGCCATCTGTGGACCATGCATCTTCAGGTATAAGAGTTCTTCCCTCCTGATACGGACTCTCTGCTATGAATGGTTCAAAAACAAGTTCTTCCTGCTTTTCACTAGTACATGTCACCGGCCCCAATAAGCATTGGAGTTCTTCACTCAAGGGTCTACTAAAGAGGGAACTATGCTGCTGTAGGTAAGTACCCAAATTGGCTAGTATGGGTGTTTGTGCCACACCACTCCTTGGCTTTTGGGTCCAGTTTTGTACCCACCCCACGATGGGCTAGGTGGTTATTACCTTTATCGGGGCCATTCCAGTGATGGGTTCTGTAGCCAGCAAGGCATGATACACGGGAGCCAGTTCTTTTTCTATCAAAGTGTATCATACCTCTGCCCCTTTCCAGAGTTGTGACCAGAATCCAAGGCATTGGCGAGTTCATTCAAGCCACTGCCAGAGACCCCAGCCATAACCATCTGCAGTGACATGAACGTCTAGCTCACAAGGCCTTGATGTGTCTATCACACTCAAGGACTGCATGGCCTTGACTGCCCATTTTGCTGTAGTAAAGGCAGATGCACATGTCTCATCCCAGTTCCACCTGATGCCCTTTCATACCAACTGGTATAAGGGCTTCAGAATTTGTGCCAAGTACAGGAAAAAGTAGCCTAGAAGACCCCAAAATTCCTGTAGCAATGCTACAGTTGTGGGGGTAGGAAAGGCCTGGACTTTGTCTATAACTGCTTCTGGTATCACTTTGATCTTACCCGACCAGACGACCTCCAAGAATTTGACAGACAAACCAGGTCCCTGAACCTTGGTGCTGTTCACAGCCCATCCTTTCTCCTGTAGATGTTGCAGCAGTCTAAGTGCTGTACCTTCTAGATCTGAAAGAGAATCGGATGTGAGCATGACATCATCAATATAACGGTACAGCTGCACCATTGGCAGTTTCTCCCATGTAGCCAAGTCCTGGGTTACAAGTCCATGAGAGTTGGGGGGCTGTGGAGGTATCCCTGTGGGAGGATGGGGAAAGTCCACTGAGGTCCTTCCCCTGTGAAGGCGAACTGTTCCTGACCTTCCTGCTCAATGTCAGTGAAAAAGAAGGCACTAGCAAGATCTACCACATAATGGTATGTTTCTAGTTCATGGCTGAGGGTATCCATCAAGCCTGCAATAGAGGGGACAGCAGCATGCATAGGGGGTATGACTTTATTCAGTTCTCTGTAATCCACAGTCATATGCCAGGAGCCATCTGGCTTTTTTACAGGCCAAACTGGGGAATTGAAAAGACTATAGATGGGCTTTATATTACTCACCTTTTCCAGCTCTGGCTCTGGGAGTTTCTCCAATCTCTTTATGCCCTTCAGGAGTTTGTATTGCTTGGTATTAGTCACCCACCGAGGCACAGGCAAAGCTGTGTGCGGGTGCCTAGCATGTCCCCTTAGAACTGCCTTCACCACATGTACTCTCAGTCTGAACTCACCTGCAATGGTCTGCAGCCATAGACCCTGCAGGATATCAATCCCCAAAAATATACTCAGGGATAGGAGATATATACATGGTATACTCTTTTGGGGGTAGATGCCCTATTCCCAAAGGGATCTGGCCTTTTTTCACTCTGAGAGCCTTCCCCCTGTATCCATCTATGATAGTAGGGGTCCTGGGGATCTGCTCAGGTTTACCATGAATCAGTGAACATTCAGCCCCTGTGTCCACCAGAGCCAGAACACGTTGTATGTTCACTGGGAACCAATGGATAGCTATTTCAACATGTGGCCTCTGGTCCCTCAGGGCAGATATGTTAACCTTTCCGTCAATCAAACTGTGTTCCCCAGTCACCTTCCTGTGTGGGCTCAAGTGAGGTTGGCTTGTTCTCCAGCAGGAAGTCTTGCAAACACACAGGCTGGACTCATGGCTCTGTCTGACCTCTGCCTCTTTGTTCTTAATGGCTGGAACTGCTGCTCTTGTTTCACCTGTTGCCATAGCTCCAGTAAGATACTATTTGACTTCCCATCTAATTTCCTTCCATCTGCTCCTGCCCTTATTAAATCAACCCACATCTGGGTCCTCATAACCTTCATAGGACCCTGTAAACTCTTCTTGTGAGTGACAGGTCTTATTTCTTTCCGAGTTCTTATTGCTTCAGCCTCTCCTAATTCTGCTACTGTACGTGTCACCTTGATTATGGGATGCCCTAAGTGAGGGGAAAGAATGGCCACTAGAGACCCAAAGAGGGATGTAGGAGCCATTTGAAGTATAATATTTCTCAACCCAGTAGTGAAAATCTCTTCATATGGGCCATAATTCTCTGGACTATAGATGGTATTTCTTATGCCTAATTCTCGTAACACCTATTGGAGTTCAGCATGTGTCTGCCATCTAACAGGAGAGGATGGCAGATCACCTGGATTGGGCCATGCAGCATGAAGTGCAGCCACAAGCCCATCAAGGAGGGAGTGACTCCCTAGGGTCTGAGGTGCATTTTGTAATCGCTGCCTCAAGGCAGGCTGCACTGTTAGGGAAGACAGCTTTTCCATCTCTGATCCTGACAGAACAATTCCATCCACCCCTAAGTCCCACAGACACAGGAGCCAAGCTCATACTGACTCTGAGGGCTTCTGCCTAAACTAGGAGCCCAAATCCACCTGCTCAGCCTGAGTATAGCGACGGACCATAGAGTGCTCCACAACCTGGGGAGGGGGCTGCTCCTCTCCTTGGAGAACTTTCAGCTGCTGGGTATTTATTTTCTTTACAACCACTGGGTGTGCTTTCAATACAGGAGGGGCTGGTGCCGGCATTCTTGTGCCTCTTCCTCTCACATCATGGCCATTTCCTTCTTCAGGGAGTCCACAGAAGTTTGCAGCTCATGTTCTTGGGCCACCTCCTCTCACATCAAGGCCATTTTCTTCTTCAGGGGATCCACTGAAGTTTTCAGTTTGAGTTCTCATTATGCCATTTCTTGGGTCTCCTCTGTAGACTCTTTTAATACTGTGAGAGGCAGCCAACCTACAGTCCCCACTGGCTCACAGGCACTCTGTTTCTCAAAGGATCTGCTAACTATACCAAGGGGCACCCCTGCTGCCTCAGGTGTCACCTCCACTTGCCTCCAGTCCTGGGTTGGGGCCCAGTTCTCTAGGAGGTAAGCCACTGCAGACCACATACCCATTGGGGGATGATCCACTGTTTCCCCATTCACAGGGGCAGCCCGCTGAAGCACCCCTCCCATAAGGGCAGCCTGTCTTCCTTGGTCAACAATGAATCTAATTGTCTTGCCAATGGTTTCAGCCTTGGTCAAGTTCACTATGGATTCAGTGTGACCAAAGAAATTGACAGCAGAACGTTCTTTGGGGTGAAAGAGTTTATTACCTGGCTTGTTCTCCAGGCGGTAGGTCAAGCACTAGCATCTCTGCCTCCGCTGGGAGCACTGGGTGGAACTCTCTAAATAGCCTAATAATAGCTTATTGCCTAAAGGTGTGGAAGTGGTAGCCTAGCAATAGACCAGTTACATCATCAGGTGGTTTAATTTCAGTGAGGATTCTGGCCATAGGAACCCCAACTTCCCCACAGATACTAAAATGCAAAATTAATTGAAATGCCAACAGTATGGCTCATCTGTGCTAAGCACCTAGCCCTAACAGAAACTCTATGGGGTACATAATTTTATTATTGCTGTTCTATAGGATAGAAGTCTGAAATTAAGAATTTAAGGAATTTTTCCAGAGTGAGTAAGTAGATAAATGAAGGAAACAAGATAAAAAATCAAGGTTGTTGATTTTAGTACCCATTCTTGAATATACCCCCATTTTATTCTAAGTAAATCCTTTCTTCTTTAAGGACCCCCCATACTTAAATAAAATCTTTAAAGAATGTGAAAGAATATATTCATATTTATGTATGTATGTATGTATGTATGTATGTATGTATAAAGTAGTTACAGCAAGAAAAAAGCCTCAGGAAGAATGATTTAAGTTCTATGCAAAATAGGGTGACTTAAAATAAGACTATAAATAAAATAATACAGAATCTAATCTTCCAAATAAAGCTATGTCACAGTGTTCCCATGTACACTCATTCAAAGGAAAAGTATTCATATGGCACCTAGTGAAAAAGTTCCAGAAAAAATGAAGATGAGTCCGACACCAGACCTATCTTCAAAAATCTTATTATAATAAAAGAGATAATGCATTATACACAGAAAGCAAGTAGACTGTAGTACTGAAATGCCATAAGAAAAGTATAAATAAAATAAGTGCTGTGGAAGCCCAAACAGGAGAGACATCTACCTGGGAGATAAGGGACAATTTCACTAGAAAAAGAGGAAAGTGATGTTTCAGCTAGCTGTCAGTATGGACATGGCAAATTGGAAAAAAAAGAATGAGGAGAAGGAGGCTGCATGGTGGTAGTATTTCAGTTTAACAAGATGCATTAAGGGGCATAATGGGAGGTAATCATAATGAAATCTGGAGGATGGGGTTTACATTTTCTTCTGTTATTAGTAGGAAATCCTATGATGATTTTTTTGCAGCAAATCAACACATTCAGAACTGAACTTCAAGGCAACTGTGTAAAGAGGATCAGGGTCGAGAACATCTGGAGGTTTAAAAGTTTAGTAAGGTGGCTACTGCCATACTCCACATACATGCAGCCTAGACTGTGAATTTAATGGCAGGTACAATATCACACAGATGTCTATACATCTCTCTGGTAAAGAAAAAAATATTATTAATATTAATTATTGTCATCTAGACAAGAATCAGCAAACTAGGTCCTTTGGCCAAAATCCAGCCTGCCACTTCTTCTGTAAATAAAATACAGCCATTCTCATTCCTTCCCATATTGTCTATGGCTGATTTTACACTACAGTAGTAGAGTTGCCACAGAGAATATGTGGCAATACCAGTGTCTCAATCAGAAGTGGAAAAATGAATTTTGATGGAACCAGAAAGCACTTTGAAATAATAGTGTAGAACATATTTTTTGTATAAATGAAAACTATCTCCATGTGTAAAATATATAAGCATTTCATATGTTTTATTCTTTTTTTTAATTTTATTTTTTTACATTGGGTTCTGATTGCTACTCCACCTATGGGATTTCATTTTTTTTCTTTTGGTATCATTAATGTACAATTACATGAGGAACATTATGTTTACTAGACTCCCCCCTTCACCAGATCCTCCCACACATACCTGATTAGTCACTGTCCATCAGCGTAGTAAGATGCTGTAAAATCATTACTTGTCTTCTCTGTGTTACACAGCACCCTCCATGCCCCCACCCTCACATTATACATGCTAATCATAAGGCCCCTTTTCTTCTTCCCCCAGTTTCTCCCTCACTTCCCCCCATTCCCCAAGTTCCATTCCCTACTATAACTGTCAGTCCATTCTTGGGTTCTGTGATTCTGCTGCTGTTTTGTTCCTGCAGTTTTTCCTTTGTTCTTATATTCCACAGATGAGTGAAATCATTTGGCACTTTTCTTTCTTCTCCTGGCTTATTTCACTGAGCATAATACCCTCTAGCTCCATCCATGTTGTTGCAAATGGTAGGATTTGTTTTCTTCTTATGGCTGAATAATATTCCATTGTGTATATGTACCACATCTTCTTTATCCATTCATCTACTGATGGACACTTAGGTTGCTTCCATTTCTTGGCTATTGTAAATAGTGCTGCGATAAGCATAGGGGTGCAACTGTCTTTTTCAAACTGGGCTGCTGAATTCTTAGGGTAAATTCCTAGAAGTGGGATTCCTGGGTCAAATGGTATTTCTATTTTGAGCTTTCTGAGGAACCTCCATACTGCTCTCCACAATGGTTGAACTAATTTACATTCCCACCAGCAGTGTAGGAGGGTTCCCCTTTCTCCACAACCTCACCAACATTTGTTGTTGTTTGTCTTTTGGATGGTGGCGATCCTTACTGGTGTGAGGTGATATCTTATTGTGGTTTTAATTTGCATTTCTCTGATGACTAGCGATGTGGAGCATCTTTTCATGTGTCTGTTGGCCATCTGAATTTCTTCTTTGGAGAAGAAATTTGATAGGGATTGCATTAAATCTGTATATAGCTTTGGACTGTCTGTTCAGCTCCTCTGCCCATTTTTTAACTGGATTATTTGCTTTTTGTTTGGTGAGGTGCATGAGCTCTTTATTTATTTTGAATGTTAACCCTTTATTGGATCTGTCATTTATAAATATATTCTCCCATACGGTAGGATGCCTTTTTGTTCTATTGATGGTGTCCTTTGCTGTACAGAGGCTTTTCAGCTTGATATAATCCTACTTGTTCATTTTTGCTTTTGTTTCCCTTGCCCAGGGAGATATGTTCATGAAGAAGATGTTCATGTTTATGTCCAAAAGATTTTTGCCTGTTTTTTTTCTAAGAGTTTTATGGTTTCATGGCTTACATTCAGGTCTTTGATCCATTTAGAATTTACCTTGTCTATGGGGTTAGACAATGATCCAGTTTCATTCTCTTACATGTAGCTGTCCAGTTTTGCCAACACCAGCTGTTGAAGAGGCTGTCATTTCCCCATTGTATGTCCATGGCTCCTTTATCATATATTAATTGACCATATATATTTGGGTTAATGACTGGAGACTCTATACTCTTCCACTGATCTGTGTCTCTGTTCTTGTTCCAGTACCAAATTGTCTTGATTACTGTGGCTTTCTAGTAGAGCTTGAAGTTGGGGAGCAAGATACTCCCCACACTTTATACTTCCTTCTCAGGATTGCTTTGTCTATTCGGGGTTTTTGGTGGTTCCATATGAATTTTAGAACTATTTGTTCCAGTTCATTGAAGAATGTTGTTGGTAATTTGATAGGTATTGTATTAAATCTGTGTATAGCTTTGGGCAGGATGGCCATTTTGACAATATTAATTCTTCCTAACCAAGAGCATGGGATGAGTTTCCATTTGTTAGTGACCTCTTTAATTTCTCTTAAGAGTGTCTTGTAGTTTTCAGGGTATAGGTCTTTCCCTTCCTTGGTTAGGTTTATTCCTAGGTATTTTATTCTTTTTGATGCACTTGTGAATGGAATTGTTTTCCTGATTTCTCTTTCGATTAGATCATTGTTAGTGTATAGGAAAGCCTCAGATTTCTGTGTATTGATTTTGTATCCTGTAACTTTGCTGTATTCCGATATTAGTTCTAGAAGTTTTGGATTGTAGTCTTTAGGGTTTTTTATGTACAATATCATGTCATCTGCAAATAGTGACAGTTTAACTTCTTCTTTACCAATCTAGATTCCTTGTATTTCTTTGTTTTGTCTAATTGCCTGGCTAGGACCTCCAGTACTATGTTGAATAACAGTGGGGAGAGTGGGCATCCCTGTCTTATTCCCGATCATAGAGGAAAAGATTTCAGCTTCTCACTGTTCAGAATAATGTTGGCTGTGGGTTTTTCATGTAAGGCCTTAGTTATGTTGAGGTACTTGCCCTCTATATCCATTTTTTTGACAGTTTTTATCATGAATGGATGTTGAATTTTGTCGAATGCTTTTTCAGCATCTATGGAGATGATCATGTGATTTTTGTCCTTTTTGTTTATGTGGTGGATGATGTTGGATTTTCGAGTGTTGTACCATCCTTGCATCCCTAAGGTGAATCCCACTTGGTTATGGTGTATGATCCTCTTGATGTATTTTTGAATTCAGTTTGTTAATATTTTGTTGAGTATTTTTACATCTAAGTTCATCAGGGATATTGGTCTGTAATTTTCTTTTTTGTGGGGTCTTTGCCTGGTTTTGGTATTAGGGTGTTGCTGGCTTCATAGAATGAGTCTGGAAGTATTCTCTCTTCTATTTTTTGGAAAACTTTAAGGAGAATGGGTATTATGTCTTCTCTGAAGGTCTGATAAAACTCTACAGTAAATCCATCTGGCCTGGGATCTTTGCTCTTGGGTAGTTTTTTGATTATCACTTCAATTTCATTGCTGGTAATTGGTCTCTTTAGATTTTGTGTTTCTTCCTTGGTAAGTCTTGGAAGGTTGTATTTTTCTAGGAAGTTGTCCATTTCTCCTAGGTTTTCCAGCTTGTTAGCATATAGTTTTTTGTAGTATTCTCTAACAATTCTTAGTATTTCTCTGGGGTCCGTCGTGATTTTTCCTTTCTCATTTCTGTTTCTGTTGATGTCTGTAGAATCTCTTTTTCTCTTAATAAGTCTGGCTAGGGGCTTATCTATTTTTTTTTATTTTCCCAAAGAACCAGCTCTTGGCTTCATTGATTTTTTCTATTGTTTTATTCTTCTCAATTTTGTTTATTTCTTCGCTGATCTTTATTATGTCCCTCATTCTGCTGACTTTAGGCCTCACTTGTTCTTCTTTTTCCAACTTTGATAATTTTGTCTTTAGACTATTCATTTGACATTGTTCTTCCTTCTTTAAATATGCGTGGATTGCTATATACTTTCCTCTTAAAACTGCTTTCGCTGCATCCCACAGAAGTTTTGGCTTTGTGTTGTTGTTGTCATTTGTTTCCATATATTGCTTGATCTCTATTTTGATTTGGTCACTGATCCACTGATTATTTAGGAGCATATTGTTAAACCTCCATGTGTTTGTGAGCCTTTTTGCTTTCTTTGTACAATGTATTTCTAGTTTTATACCTTTGTGGTCTGAGAAGTTGGTTGGTAGTATTTCAGTCTTTTTGAATTTACTGAGGCTCTTTTTGTGGCCTGCTATATGGTCTATTTTGGAGAGTGTTCCATGTGCACTTGAGAAGAATGTGTATCCTGTTGCTTTTGGATGTAGATTCTATAGATGTCTATTAGGTTCATCTGTTCTAGTGTGTTGCTCAGAGCCTCTGTGTCGTTACTTATTTTCTGTCTGGTGGATCTGTCCTTTGAAGTGAGTGGTGTGTTGAAGCCTCCTAAAATAAATGCATTGCATTGTATTTCCTCCTTTAGTTCTGTTAGGTTTTGTTTCATTTATGTTGGTGCTCCTGTATTAGGTGCATATATATTTATAATGGTTATATCCTCTTGTTGGACTGAGCCCTTTATCATTATGTAATGTCCTTCTTTATCTCTTGTGACTTTCTTTGTTTTGAAGTCTATTTTGTCTGATACTAGTACTGCAACACCTGCTTTTTTCTCCCTGTTGTTTGCATGGAATATCTTTTTCCATCCCTTGACTTTTGGTCTGTGCATGTCTTTGGGTTTGAGGTGGGTCTCTTGTAAGCAGCATGTAGATGGGTCTTGCTTTTTTATCCATTCTATTACTCTGTGTCTTTTGATTGGTGTATTCAGTCTATTTACATTTAGGGTGATTATTGAAAGATATGTACTTATTGCCATTGCAGGCGTTAGATTCATGGTTAGCAAATGTTCAAGGTTAGCTTCTTTAGTATCTTACTGTCTAATTTAACTCACTTATTGAGCTATTATGAATACAGTCTGATGATTCTTTATCTCTCTCCCTTCTTATTCCTCCTCTTCCTTTCTTTATATGTTAGGTGTTTTATTTTGTGCTCTTTTTGTGTTTCCTTTGATTGCTTTTGTGGGTAGTTGATTTTATATTTTGCCTTTTGCTTGTATTTGATTGTTCTGCTTTCTTTGCTATGATTTTATTTTTTCTGGTGACATGAATTTGGCCTTAGGAGTGCTTCCATGTACAGCAGTCCCTCTAAAATACCCTGTAGAGATGGTTTTTGGGAGGCAAATTCCCTCAACTTTTGCTTGTCTGGAAATTGTTTAATCCCCCCTTCATATTTAATGATAATCGTGCTGGATACAGTATTCTTGGTTCAAGGCCCTTCTGTTTCATTGCATTAAATATATCATGCCGTTCTCTTCTGGCCTGTAAGGTTTCTTTTGAGAAATCTGATGATAGCCTGATAGATTTTCCTTTGTAGGTGACCTTTTTTGTCTCTCTGTCTGCCTTTAATACTCTTTCCTTGTTCTTGATCTTTGCCATTTTAATTATTATGTGTCTTGGTGTTTTCCTCCGTGGTTCCCTTGTGTTGGGAGTTCTGTGTGCTTCTGTGGTTTGAGCGACTATTTCCTCCCCCAGTTTGGGGAAGTTTTCAGCAATTATTTCTTCAAAGACACTTTCTATCCCTTTTTCTCTCTCTTCTTCTTCTGGTACCCCTATAATACGGATATTGTTCCATTTCGATTGGTCACTCAGCTCTCTTAGAATTCTTTCATTCCTGGAGATCCTTTTATCTCTCTCTGCGTCAGTTTCTCTGCATTCCTATTCTCTGATTTCTATTCCATTAATGGCCTCTTACACCTTGTTCATTCTGCTTTTAAGTCCTTCCAGATATTGTTTTATTTCTGTATTCTCCCTCCTTAGCTCTTGCATATTTCTCTGCAGGTTCAGCAGCATGGTTATGACGTTTATTTTGAATTATTTTTCAGGAAGATTGGTTAAGTCTATCTCCCCAGGTTCCCTCTCAGGGGATGATGTCTGTGTGATTCCAGTCTGCATCAAATTCTTCTGCCTTTCCATGGTGATAGAGGTAGTTATGGGCAATTGGCACATGTGTCAGCTGGGAGAACAAAGTCCCTTCCCACTTGTTCCTCGCCTTCTTCTCCTGGGAGAACGGTGACCCCTAACAGCTTGTCCTGGGCAGCTGCATGCAGATGGGGTCTCTGATTCTTGCCCGGGCTGCTGTGGAGGAAACTCTGCATGGCTGCTGTGGGCGTGGCTAGCCTCAGGCTGCTACTCCACTATGGCAGGTCCTCCCTGTAGGGGAATGGGCGGGAGGCTTTTTATCGCTGTGAGGGGCCTCTGAGCTGCACTGCCACCCAGGGGTTTAGGGCACCCATAGTTTCCCTGGATTCCCAGCTGCTGGGATGAGTGTGCTGGGATTCTTCCATCCAGCTGTGAATCCCCTGTCCCTTTAAGACTTTCAAAAAGCAATCCCTTTTCTTTTGCTCCAGGGGCACTGGCCTTGTGGACCCACTTGCAGGTTTTACTGTTCTGTTTCCCTAGTTTCCAGCACACAATGCACTGTGTCTGCACTCCCTGTGCGGATGACTAGGGCTGGGTATTTAGCAGTCCTGGGCTCCCTCTCCCTCCCCGCTCTGATTCCTCTCCTCCCACCCAGAGCTGGGGTTGGGGTGGTGCTCTGGCCCTGCCGGTCCGGGGCTTGTATCTTACCCCCTTTGTGAGGTGCTGGGTTCTCACAGATGTAGATGTAGCCTGGCTGTTGTCCTGAATCTTCTGGTCTCTCTTTTAAGAATAGTTGTATTTGTTGTATTTTCAAAATTATATATGGTTTTGGGAGGAGATTTCCACTGCCCTACACACGCTGCCATCTTCTAGATGGGTTTCAGGCTCTTTTACTGAACTATAGTTGTATATAATAAGTGTTATATTATATTGATTTCATATAGAGCACAGTGACTCAACAGTTATCTACATTATTAAATATTTACCCCAACTAGTATAGTGTCTGTCAAAATAGAAAGATGTCACAGAACTATTGACTATATTCTCTATGCTGTACTTTCATCCTTGTGACAAATTTATATCATGGCTGAGATTTTTGTGCCTCTTTATCCTCTTCACCTATTTCACTCACTCACTCCAACTTCTCCCCCATGGTAACCACCAGTGACCTCTAGTGTCCATAAGTCTGTTACAGTTTTGTTCATTTATTTTGTTTTTTCTTAAGAGTATATATGTAAGTGAAATCATATTGTATATGTCTTTCTCTGCCTGGCTTATTTCAATTGGCATAATACCCTCTAGATCCATCCATGTTGTTGCAAATAGCAGATTTCCTTTTTATGGCTGAGTAATATTCCACTCAATATATGTACCTCTTCTTCTTAATCAATTCATCTATTGTTGGACACTTTGGTTGCTTGTTTCATTCATTTAATTTACCTGTTGAACCCCTATAGGCATATAAGTTGTCCATCACTATGTCTTTCTGTGATCTAACCTACAGTGTTCTTGAACTCTTTTTGTTTGTTTTATACCTTCCTTAGTATATCTTGTTCTCATGATTTTATTTTTCCTTCTTTCCTATTGTGTTATGTATTTATTCTTTTATAGAAAGATATAAGTGCAGATATAATTATAAATAAACATATATAGATATGGCTGTGAATATCGCAATGAATATGGATATAGACACATATCTTTTTTGCTAGAACTTTAAATGTAAAAGACATTAGACAAACTTTTTAAAAGACTTTAAAAAATATCTCTATGTCTTTAATATAAACTGAGGTATCTCCCTCCATTGCAGATCATATTCCTTCCTTAGTATGAAACCATCCAAGAGTTTTCCTTCTTTTAGAAATTGTAATAGTTTCCTAGGGCTCCATAATAAATTAAAGCAAACAGACATCCATCCCAACATCCCAATCTGTCCCTTTCAGTCCAGGCTGGCAGTATTACTACTGATATAAATTCTCAAAGCTCTTGTTTGTGATAGTGTTGAGGTACATATGCCATTAGACACCAGGGTTCTGCACAGATCCTTTCTAGATAACACCATCTCTATTCCTAGCTTCTGCTGGAAAGGTTGTTAGATCCACAAGTCACATGCCTATTACCTTACTAAATGGTTGTTCAACTATACCCTTGTCCTTATCTTCAGGGCCTGCTCTCTGGATGGGCTGAAAATATCCCAAACTGGCAAGTACTGGTTCCTTTTTACTTAACAGTTTATTTCTCAATGTATCTCTTTCTTCTTCCAATTTACTATAAGCAGGGAGGAGAAACCAGGCTGTACTGTACCTCCCACACTTAGCTTATAAGTCTCCTCAGCTAAATAACTAAGTCAGTCGCATAAAAGTTCTACCTTCCATTCAACAGCAGAAAACACTCCAGTCAAGTTTTCTTCCACTTTATATCAAGGATAGCCTTTCCTTCAGTTTCCAACTGCATGTCCCTTATTTCCATTTGAGACCTAACCAAAGAAAAACATTAAATGTTCATGTTTCTAGGAATATTTTATGACAAATTATATATTCTATAAGATTGTAGGAGCTTTTGTACAGCTATGTTAATTTATGAGTCCTCACCAGAATCAACTTTAATGTCCATATTTCTGCCAACAGTCTCTTAAAGGCATTTTAGGTTTTACTATCACATGCTTCAATCTGACATAACATTTTTCTTTGTGCAAATTTAAAATATATCCATGTCTTTAATATAGTCCCTTTCACATTTTTAGGCATTTATTACAGTAACACCCAACTTTTCAGTACCAAAATCTGAATTTGTTTCCTATAAAAACTTGGAGGCCAAAAGCAACAAAAGTCTTTTTCTCACAGTTCTGGAGGCCAGAAATTCAAACTCAGGTTGTCAGCAAGACCATGCTCCATCTGAAGACTGTAGGGGGGAATTCTACCTTTGCACCTCTTGGCTTCTGTTGACTTGAGCAATCTTGTCTCCACCTTTACATGGCCTTCTTCCTGCTGTGTCTTTGTCTCTGTGTTCAAATTTCCCTCTTCTTAAAAGGACATTAGTCATATTGAATTTAGGGCCTATCCTAATCTTGATTACATCTGTCAAGATCTTATTTCCAAATAAGGTGCTGTTGACAGGTTACAGGTGGACATGAATTTTGAAGGGACACTGTTCAACTCAATGTTCATGTTGATAAAACTATGTTGAGAAAACAATGGGAATTCCATTTGGAATGGCTTGAATCTAAAATCTTTAACTTTCCCAGTGAAAGGATTTAGGCAACTCCTGTTAACGTTCATGAATTCCTTTCCATAAAAGACAATTCAGTTTTTATGTAAGTCATAATTCATGTTTGGATCTTTTAGAGGAAACCCAAACAGGAGAGTTCAGGAGGCAAAGGCTGGAATTTGTGAGAGGAAATTATGTGAAAGGAAAAAAAGACAGCTGTTTTTTTTAATGAATAAATTCTCAGTGAATTGATACAGCAACAAAAATCGAAATTCAATCTGAGCTAGGAGGCCATTTATGCCTGAAAGGGTATCAATTACTGTTCAGACAAAAGCCTGATCAAACCAAACAAAGGAATAAAAAGGATCCCATTCTCTCTTCCTCTTTCAAGCCGTTTTGTTGCAGAGGTCACTTGGCTTCCAGGATTGTCACCACTGTGCCAAGGGGCTTTGTATAAACATCAGATTGTGTTATGTGCCCATATGACAACAGACCTCCTTCCTCCCAGGTGATAGTGTTGGCACCCAGACATGAGCTGCCTTCATCAGCCACAAATCAAACTGCAGTACCAACTAGAGTGCGAGGATTCTAAAATGAGCCTCCCTAAAAGGAAAAGAATTGGCACATGAGGTGCCACACAGGTTGCCAATACACTTATTTTATTTCTGTGTATCATTTTTTGGTATTCCATTATAATGTGTGACCAGTCACCCGGAGATTACACTTCCCTTTTAGCACATTCTACCCCAAAGCGAATCTAAGATTCTCATGCTACACACATTGTGAAACTTAGGTCAGCTAAGGCAATGGCAAATAGATAAAAACAGAAAGAACCACTTACAGATCTAGGATGCCATTTATTCTTTAGGTATTTACTCATTTTATATTAACTGAATACCTACTGCATGCCAGAAATCTTTGTCTGCATAGTAAGAGGTTAAGAATCTGATTTAGTTGTTCTTAAAATTTAGTTTTAGTAAAATAACCAAAATTTTATTCTACAAGATACTTACAGTTTTATTCTTGTACACAAAATACTAGCATAATGCTTGATTATCTTTAGTAAATAATTTGTGCAGACATTCTTTATGCAAGGAGGCTGGAAGTTTCAGGAATGTTGGCACAGACAAATCTCTTATGTCATATATTTTCAATGAGTCAAAAATGCAGCAAACCTTTTTAATATAATAAAAAATAATTCACCTTTGTCATTGTAATGGTCAATTCAATTTTCAACTTAAGAAGGATCTGCTGTATTTCCCGTTTTAATGGAAATTTCTACCAAAAGTAGATAAATCTTCATCCTCCATCTCAAAAAGTAAAGTAGAATTGTCTTTCAGGTAACTTCAACTGTGGGCATATTGATGCATTTTCTTTTGCTTGTTATGCTATTACGGTGATTATGTCATATGCCATGTTCATTTGCTTCTGTACTTTAAAAAACATCAAAGTAAATTTAATTGGGGAAGAAACACACTTTGCTAATCAGCATCATAACAATTATTCACAATATGTCAAGGAAAATAAAAAATAAGTAATATATAATTTTAATTTATTATCAATGTGAAGAGAGCATAACTGGCACTACTCTCCTGGAAAATAAAACGAGTATCCTCTATAGACATATCCCAGTGTAGGAGATCCTTATTCCTATTTCATGAACACACATTAAGATCTGTCCTTAAGCAGTACTGCTGTCTTTCAGTTGCATAGTTAAAGGGGGAAAAAATCCATACAAAGAAAAGAAAAGAAAAGGAGAAATCAAACTTCAAAGGACACCGGTTCAGAAATTTCACCTTGTTTAATTTCATCAATTTTCTACATAATTACAAATCTGAACATACACTTTCTGTTTCTTTGTTTTTATTCAGTGACTTGAATTGTCACCTTCAAAGGGAGGTCAGTGTTATACATCTCTGCACAAATTCTTAGAGCTAAATCATTTTGTTCATATACTTCCGAACAAATAACAGTATAAAACTTATCCATTTCAGTTCACAAAATGCTGCTTTTTTTTCTTCCTTTTTTTCTTCTTTTTGTCTATGTGGTAAGTTGTATAAGAAGGACAAAAAGAAAAGTAGACGATACAAAATACGACCCTAATTCAGAACAGGTGATTAATTTCTTCAGTTGAATGGAGTATGAAAATGTAATTCCAGATTTTCTTTTTTGTTTCTTGCAGTTGTCATACAAAAGAAGGAACTCTGATGGGAGTTGAATAGTAAGAGTAAAATGAACTGCATTATTTTAATTTAGCCTATTCACTATTGGGTTGCCCTGACATCCTGAAGTTATATTTTGTAGCATATTTGATCTTTCAGAACTTTGTAACTAGCAGAGTATATTTTAAATGTTTCATTATTACATTTTAAATAGACATTTATTCAAAACAGCTCTTGCTTTTCAACTGAAATGTCTCCAATTTATCTTTTAAAGTAAGTTTTAAAATTTTTATTTACATGAAAAATATATTTTATATTTTTACTTTATATATTTTATATAAGGTAAAATATATTAATTTTATTATATTATGTATTATATATAATTGTATATATTATATATTATATAATATATAATTATATTATATTATATATTTATATATTTTTTATATATTATATGTTATATAATATTTATGTTTTACCTTATATATTTTATTAAGCAACACTGCTTAATATTGCTGTTATGAGATAATAGGTAAATAGAGATAGAATATAGAATGTTTCCATGTTAATTTATGTAATTTTCCTTGATATTTCTTGTTGCTCTATTTTTTGTATGCAATAGTTATACAGATATACAGATTATTTTCTATAATCTTAATCAGAGTTGACAGTTTTTGCTATAGAGATCATGTGTATTTATTTTAATTAATTACATCCTATATAGTTACACTATTTGTTATTCTATTTGTTGTCAATATCTTATCTTTCATTATATTTGTTATTTCTTACTTAGAACATGCAACTGTTATATTTATCTAATTTAATAAAATTGCTAACCTTTTAATTGCAAAGCTTTCAGTAGTTTAATGTATATAAAGACAATAATATAATACGGCAATATTAATCTTTTAATTTTTTTCCTATCCCTATAGTATTTTACTCACTTTATTTGTCTTACTGAGTTGGCTAAGACTTCCAGAAAAATACTGAATAAATATCATGATATTGCTATCTTTATTTCTTCATTTTTATAGGTTATGACTCTTACACTTCCCCACTGAATATAACGTTCACTATAAATTTCAGGTTGACATTGTGTGTAAGTTATGGAAGTTTTCCTCTCAGCCAGATATTTTACTTATGAATGGACATTGAATTTTGTGATAAGATTTTTTTTCCCCACACCTATTGAATTAATCTTTTTTTTCCACCTTTATACTGTCAGTATAGGCGTTACAATGTAGTCAATGCTTTTTTTCTAACCTAAGCCACCTTCTATTCCTGGACAAGCCCAATTTAGTTAAGATACAGTATCATTTTAAAACACTGATGCAATCTAAGTGCCATTGTTTCACTAATGATTTTTGCATCTGTGTTTATTAACCTGCCTGTAATTTTCTCAGTTTCCTTATCTGGTATGGTAGGCAGCCTTTAAAATGGTCTTCTATGAATCCCTGCTTCCTGTTAACCACACAATAGTGGAATCCTTCCCTTTGATTGCAGACTAGTCAGCACTCACTTTTAATGATTAGAGTATCGCAGAAGGGATAGGATGCCACTTTCAATATCATTGAAACATTTTGTGACTGACGGCTTGGTTACTTTCGCTCCCACTTCTCTCTCAGATCCCTCTCTCTGCTAAGTCAGGAGAAGCCCACTGGAGAGAACCATGAAGTGAGCAATGATGTTTGTCCCCAAGAGCCCACAAGTACCATAGGCCTCGCACCAGCCAAGGAGCAAACCTCAGGTGGGTGGCCCTGCAGGTGAGTCCTGCTGCCTTAGCAGACACCTTGATTGTAGCTACAGAGAGATCGTCAACCAGAACCTTACAGATAAGCATCTCTGAGATTCCTGACCCATAGAAATAGATAACTGTTTATTGCTCCAGTCACAAATATTGAGGGCAAAAACAATTAGTGAGAATGTTTGATATCTTGATCTGGCTGATGGTTACATGAAAAAAAATTTTTTTTAAAGATTTATGGCAACTTTTACATCTGGTTTCGGATATACTAGAAATAAAGAATTTTAATTCATCCTTTTTTTACTGCCTTTATTCTCTCTTGAGTTTGTAAAAGATTAGAACTGCTTCTTGATTGTCTGACAGAGTACAATACACATGCAAAACTATCTGACTTGTGATTTTATAGGAAATTTTAAATCATTGATTTAAAAATTTTTGATTATAGGAGTTATTGGAATTATTTTTCTTGAGCCAGTTATGATAATTTACATTTTTTCTAGGAAAGGAAATAATTCATCTGTTTATTTTTATTGTACTTTAATGCCTGTTATTTAAGTTCTATCCCTTTTATATTCCTTTTTTCTGTGCTGCATCATTTTTCTTAATTAAACCTAAAGTTTTGTCAATTTTAGTCTATTCAAAGAACCACATTTTGTGAGGTTTTTAAAATCCTATTATTTCCTATTTCATTAGTTTACTTTTTCTTATGCTTTCTTCCTACTTTTTCTGTATGATATTAGTGTTCATTTTCTAAATGCTTAAGTCATATGCATAGTTTGTTATTTATTTTTTCTTCTTATTGAATATATCCATCTTAGACTGTAAATTTCCCTCTAACTACTGCATTACTAGCACCACACTAGTTTGATAGGTAGTTTTTCATTATGATAGCTTAATTTCCATTTTCATTTCAGCAGGACTCAGATTTTATTTAGTAAAGTGTATGATATGCGGATTTATGAAGGTTTATGTTTTACTCTTTTTGTGATTTATGATTTATGGCAATCACATTTTGGTAAAAAATACACCTTGGTCTATATAAAATCTGTTCTTTGGGATTTGTTGGTTCAGATTTTAATGCATGACTTATGCTTACTTTCATAACTGATTTGTGCATGCTTAAAAGGTGTATTCTCTGATAGTTGGTTAAAGGTTCTGTATGTCAGTTAGATCACCTGTGCTAATTTTTCACTTCTTCTATGTCTTTAATAAATATGTTGAGGAGGGGCGAAAGATGGCGGCGTGAGTAGAGCAGCGGAAATCTCCTCCCAAAACAACATATATCTATGAAAATATAACAAAGACAACCCTTCCTAGAATAAAGACCAGAGGACACAGGACAATATCCAGACCACATCTGCACCTGAGAAAACCCAGCGCCTCGCGAAGGGGGTAAGATACAAGCCCCGGCCCGGCGGGAGCCGAGTGCCCCTCCCCCCGGCTCCCAGCTGGAGAAGAGCAGGCAGAGCGGGAGGGAGACGGAGCCCAGGACTGCCGAACACCCAGCCCCCGCCATCCGGCCAGAGTGCAGGGCCCTCGATACTAGGAAAACAGGGCAGCAAGAACAGTGAGCAGGCACTGGAGGCTGGGCGACAGAAGGCATAAGAAAAGCGCGCGACCATTTTATTTTTTTATTATTTTTTTATTTTTTGCTTTTTTGCTGTTTTGTTTTGGCGAGTGCTTTTTGGAAGTCTTAAAGGGATAGGGACCCCAATACTAGGGAAACAGGGCAGCAAGACCGGTGAGCAGAGGCCTGAGACTGGCGCCGGAGAATAAAGAAAAACGAACGACCACCTTTTTTTTTTTTATTTAAATTTTTTTTCTTTCTTTTTTTTTTGTGGTCGTTGTTTTGTTTTGGCGGGTGCTTTTTGGAAGTCTTAAAGGGGCAGGGTGGGACACTTAATCCAGAGGTAGGGAATCCGGGGATCTCTGGGCACCCTAACCCCTTATGGAGATAAATAGCCTCCCAGCCGCTCCTGCTGCAATGCGACTCCACCACTTTGGAGTAGCTGCACCAGCCAGGCCACGCCCACAGCAACAGCGGAGATTAACTTCATAGCAGCCGGGCAGGAAGCAGAAACCCTGTCTGCGCGCAGCTGCGCAGCACAAGCCACTAGAGGTCGCTGTTCTCCCAGGAGAGGAGGGCCACAAATCAACAAGAAAGGAAGCCCTTCCAGCCGTCACTCGTCCCAGCTCTGCAAACTATTCCTATCACCATGAAAAGGCAAAGCTACAGGCAGAGAAAGATCACAGAGACAACACCAGAGAAGGAGACAGAACTAACTAGTCTTCCTAAAAAAGAATTCAAAATAAGAATCATAAACATGCTGACAGAGATGCAGAGAAATATGCAAGAGAAATGGGATGAAGTCCAGAGGGAGATCACAGATGCCAGAAAAGAGATCGCAGAAATGAAACAAACTCTGGAAGGGTTTATAAGCAGAATCGATAGAATGCAAGAGGCCATTGATGGAATTGAAAGCAGAGAACAGGAACGCATAGAAGCTGACATAGAGAGAGACAAAAGGATCTCCAGGAATGAAACAATATTAAGAGAACTGTGTGACCAATCCAAAAGGAACAATATCCGTATTATAGGGGTCCCAGAAGAAGAAGGGAGAGGAAAAGAGATGGAAAGTATCTTAGAAGAAATAATTGCTGAAAACTTCCCCAAACTGGGGGAGGAAATAATCGAACAGACCACGGAAATACACAGAACCCCCAACAGAAAGGATCCAAGAAGGACAACACCAAGACACATAATAATTAAAATGGCAAAGATTAAGGACAAGGAAAGAGTGTTAAAGGCAGCTAGAGAGAAAAAGGTCACCTATAAAGGGAAACCCATCAGGCTAACATCAGATTTCTCAACAGAAACCCTACAGGCCAGAAGAGAATGGCATGATATATTTAATACAATGAAACAGAAGGGCCTTGAACCAAGGATACTGTATCCAGCACGACTATCATTCAAATATGATGGTGGGATTAAACAATTCCCAGACAAACAAAAGCTGAGGGAATTTGCTTCCCACAAAACACCTCTACAGAACATCTTACAGGGACTATTCTAGATGGGAGCACTCCTAGAGAGCACAGCACAAAACACCCAATATATGAAGAATCGAGGAGGAGGAACAAGAAGGGAGAGAAGAAAAGAATCTCCGGACAGTGTATATAACAGCTCAATAAGCGAGCTAAGTTAGGCAGTAAGATACTAAAGAGGCTAACCTTGAACCTTTGGTAACCACAAATTTAAAGCCTGCAATGGCAATAAGTACATATCTTTCAATAGTCACCCTAAATGTGAATGGGTTGAATGCACCAATCAAAAGACACAGAGTAACAGAATGGATAAAAAAGCAAGACCCATCTATATGCTGCTTACAAGAAACTCACCTCAAACCCAAAGACGTGTACAGACTAAAAGTCAAGGGATGGAAAAACATATTTCAAGCAAACAACAGTGAGAAGAAAGCAGGGGTTGCAGTACTAATATCAGACAAAATAGACTTCAAAACAAAGAAAGTAACAATAGATAAAGAAAGACACTACATAATGATAAAGGGCTCAGTCAAACAAGAGGATATAACCATTCTAAATATATATGCACCCAACACAGGAGCACCAGCATATGTGAAACAAATACTAACAGAACTAAAGGGGGATATAGACTGCAATGCATTCATTCTAGGAGACTTCAACACACCACTCACCCCAAAGGATAGATCCACTGGGCAGAAAATAAGTAAGGACACGGAAGCACTGAACAACACAGTAGAGCAGATGGACCTAATAGACATCTATAGAACTCTACATCCAAAAGCAACAGGATATATATTCTTCTCAAGTGCACATGGAACATTCTCCAGAATAGACCACATACAAGGCCACAAAAAGAGCCTCAGAAAATTCCAAAAGATTGAAATCCTACCAACCAACTTTTCAGACCACAAAGGCATAAAACTAGAAATAAACTGTACAAAGAAAGCAAAAAGGCTCACAAACACATGGAGGCTAAACAACACGCTCCTAAATAATCAATGGATCAATGACCAAATCAAAATGGAGATCCAGCAATACATGGAAACAAATGACAACAACCACACTAAGCCCCAACTTCTGTGGGACACAGCAAAAGCAGTCTTAAGAGGAAAGTATATAGCAATCCAAGCATATTTAAAAGAGGAAGAGCAATCCCAAATGAATGGTCTAATGTCACAATTATCGAAATTGGAAAAAGAAGAACAGATGAGGCCTAAGGTCAGCAGAAGGAGGGACATAATAAAGATCAGAGAAGAAATAAATAAAATTGAGAAGAATAAAACAATAGCAAAAATCAATGAAACCAAGAGCTGGTTCTACAAGAAAATAAACAAAATAGATAAGCCTCTAGCCAGACTTATTAAGAAGAAAAGAGAGTCAACACAAATCAACAGTATCAGAAATGAGAAAGGAAAAATCACGACGGACCCCACAGAAATACAAAGAATTATTAGAGAATACTATGAAAACCTATATGCTAACAAGCTGGGAAACCTAGGAGAAATGGACAACTTCCTAGAAAAATACAGCCTTCCAAGATTGACCCAGAAAGAAACAGAAAATCTAAGCAGACCGATTACCAGCAACGAAATTGAAGTGGTAATCAAAAACTACCCAAGAACAAAACCCCGGGGCCAGATGGATTTACCTCAGAATTTTATAAGACATACAGGGAAGACATAATACCCATTCTCCTTAGAGTTTTCCAAAAAATAGAGGAGGAGGGGATACTCCCAAACTCATTCTATGAAGCTAACATCACCCTAATACCAAAAACAGGCAAAGACCCCATCAAAAAAGAAAACTACACACCAATATCCCTGATGAACGTAGATGCAAAAATACTCAACAAAATATTAGCAAACCGAATTCAAAAATATATCAAAAAAAATCATACACCATGACCACGTGGGATTCATCCCAGGGATGCAAGGATGGTACAACATTCGAAAGTCCATCAACATCATCCACCACATCAACAAAAAGAAGGACAAAAACCACATGATCATCTCCATAGATGCTGAAAAAGCATTTGACAAAGTTCAACATCCATTCATGATAAAAACTCTCAGCAAAATGGGAATAGAGGGCAAGTACCTCAACATAATAAAGGCCATCTATGAGAAACCCACAGCCAACATTATATTGAACAGCGAGAAGCTGAAAGCATTTCCTCTGAGATCGGGAACTAGACAGGGATGCCAACTCTCTCCACTGTTATTTAACATATTACTGGAGGTCCTAGCCACGGCAATCAGACAAAACAAAGAAATACAAGGAATCCAGATTGGTAAAGAAGAAGTAAAACTGTCACTATTTGCAGATGACATGATACTGTACATAAAAAACCCTAAAGACTCCACCCCAAAACTACTACAACTGATATCAGAATACAGCAAAGTTGCAGGATACAAAATCAACACACAGAAATCTGTGGCTTTCCTATATACTAACAATGAACCAACAGAAAGAGAAATCAGGAAAACAACTCCATTCACAATTGCATCAAAAAAAATAAAATACCTAGGAATAAACCTAACCAAAGAAGTGAAAGACTTATACTCTGAAAACTACAAGTCACTCTTAAGAGAAATTAAAGGGGACACTAACAGATGGAAACTCATCCCATGCTCGTGGCTAGGAAGAATTAATATCGTCAAAATGGCCATTCTGCCCAAAGCAATATACAGATTTGATGCAATCCCTATGAAACTACCAGCAACATTCTTCAATGAACTGGAACAAATAATTCAAAAATTCATATGGAAACACCAAAGACCCCGAATAGCCAAAGCAATCCTGAGAAAGAAGAATAAAGTAGGGGGGATCTCACTCCCCAACTTCAAGCTCTACTATAAAGCCATAGTAATCAAGACAATTTGGTACTGGCACAAGAGCAGAGCCACATACCAATGGAACAGACTAGAGAATCCAGACATTAACCCAGACATATATGGTCAATTAATATTTGATAAAGGAGCCATGGACATACAATGGCGAAATGACAGTCTCTTCAACAGGTGGTGCTGGCAAAACTGGACAGCTACATGTAGGAGAATGAAACTGGACCATTGTCTAACCCCATATACAAAAGTAAACTCAAAATGGATCAAAGACCTGAATGTAAATCATGAAACCATAAAACTCTTGGAAGAAAACATAGGCAAAAACCTCTTAGACATAAACATGAGTGACCTCTTCTTGAACATATCTCCCCGGGCAAGGAAAACAACAGCAAAAATGAGTAAGTGGGACTATATTAAGCTGAAAAGCTTCTGTACAGCAAAAGACACCATCAATAGAACAAAAAGGATCCCTACAGTATGGGAGAATATGTTTGAAAATGACACATCCGATAAAGGCTTGACGTCCAGAATATATAAAGAGCTCACATGCCTCAACAAACAAAAAACAAATAACCCAATTAAAAAATGGGCAGAGGAACTGAACAGACAGTTCTCCAAAGAAGAAATACAGATGGCCAACAGACACATGAAAAGATGCTCCACATCGCTAATTATCAGAGAAATGCAAATTAAAACTACAATGAGGTATCACCTCACACCAGTAAGGATGGCTGCCATCCAAAAGACAAACAACAACAAATGTTGGCGAGGCTGTGGAGAAAGGGGAACCCTCCTATACTGCTGGTGGGAATGTAAATTAGTTCAACCATTGTGGAAAGCAGTATGGAGGTACATAAAAATGCTCAAAACAGACTTACCATTTGACCCAGGAATTCCACTCCTAGGAATTTACCCTAAGAATGCAGCAATCAAGTATGAGAAAGATCAGTGCACCCCTATGTTTATCGCAGCACTATTTACAATAGCCAAGAATTAGAAGCAACCTAAATGTCCATCGATAGATGAATGGATAAAGAAGATGTGGTATTTATACACAATGGAATACTACTCAGCCATAAGAAAAGGGCAAATCCAAGCATTTGCAGCAACATGGATGGAGCTGGAGGGTATTATGCTCAGTGAAACAAGCCAAGCAGAGAAAGAGAAATATCAAATGATTTCACTTATCTGTGGAATATAAGAGCAAAGGAAAAACTGAAGGATCAAAACAGCACCAGAATCACAGAACTCAAGAATGGACTAACAGGTACCAAAGGGAAAGGGACTGGGGAGGATGGGTGGGTAGGGAGGGATAAGGGGTGGGGAGAAGTAGGGGGGTATTAAGATTAACATGCATGGGGGGGTAGGAGAAAAGTGAGGGCTGTACAACACAGAGAAGGCAAGTAGTGATTCTACAACATTTTGCTATGCTGATGGACAGTGACTGTAAAGGGGTTTATAGGGGAGACCTGGTATAGGGGAGAGCCTAGTAAACATAATATTTGTCATGTAAGTGTAGATTAGTAATACCAAAAACAAAACAAAACAAAACAAAACAAAAAGGGCAGTTCCTGTGTGGTAACCTCCAATGAGTTCTACACAAGGGTATAAAGGGCACATAAAAGTGTAGGCAAAGGGTCTGTTTGCGTTTATACAGAAGATCAAAGCCTAATTGGGCTACCCTGAAAATGAACTAAGATACGATATGAAAGAGAACTTCCAACATCAGCACTCTCTGGAAGACTCATGCCAGAAGATGATCATCAAAAAACCCCAACAAAGATCCACGCACTGCTACAGCTGTAGATGCACTCATCCCACCAGCTCCTGGACTTGCCATGGGAATGAAGAAGGAGATATCTAAGCTGGCCTGTGCATACAGTAAAACAACAAATTTGACTGGATCTGTGCTGTTGGAACTCAATCAAGAATTAGAAGAAGTGCAAATTGTAGTGCTCCAAAATCTTACAACTACAGACTATTTACTGTTAAAAGAACATAAGGGATGTGAACATTCCCCAGGAATGGGTTGTTTTAATTTGTCTGATTTCTCTCAGACTGTTCAAGTTCAGTTGGACAATATCCACCCTATCATAGATAAGTTTTCACAAATGCCTAAGGTGCCTAACTGGTTTTCTTGGTTTCACTGGAGATGGCTGGTAATTACAGATATGCTTTGGTTATGTAACTATACTCCTATTATGTTAATGTGTGTGCACAATTTAAGTAGTAGCTTAAAACCTATACATGCTGAAGTTACTCTACAAGAAGATAGGTCAAAGAAATAATCAATCTTCCCATGTTTTCTTCCGCCTGCTACTTCTATAGCTTTTCTTCTTCCTTCCTAATTACAACCCTTAAATAGAATTCGTGCCTCATATCAAATTTACCGAGTATCATAATTCTTCCAAGTGGTAAAGATACCTCAAGACAAATGCTGGGCATAGAAGCTACAGGGCATAAGTATGCAAGGAAATAAAAAGCTAACCATTTCAAACAATAAGGCTTCTCTCTCACTTACCAACTCTACATTTCCCTGTATGGCCCCGGAAGATGACTGGTTAGCCAGAGACGGGTAAGATTCCTCAAGGGAGGAACAACCTAAGACAGGCACAGTCGCATGGGAGTCATCAGGTGAGAAATTGGGGATCAACAGAGGTGAGGCTTAGAACCTCACCCCCCTGTTCTGAGAGAAATCTTCTGCATATGTGGATGTTTTATTGCCCTTGTCTAGCTTGGATTAACACATAGTCTACAGGCACACACCTGATCATCTACATTTGCTCTCTTACAACACTAAAGTATGTTTTCTACCTTTATCTTGTATCTACCTACCACTTCAGCATTTTATTAAAAATAATAATAATAAAGAAAGAAATGTGGTATCCACATATAAATCAGGTATAAAAACCAAATGAGTATTCATATTTGAACTGACTGTTTATAGTTCATAATGCATGAGCAAAACCGAAAGTTTCTGTGATGACTGCCCTTGTACTGTTCACTATGAAACTTATTCATTATGTAAGAATTTTTTCTCCATGTAAGAACTTGTTTGTTATGCCTCAGAAGATTTTAGACTGACGAAAATTAGGCTTGGGGTCGATTAATGATTGTGCATTAAGCATTGACTCCCCTATACAGAATTTTATTGTCGTTAACACCATTTGATCAATAAATATGAGAGATGCCCTCACAAAAAAAAAAAGGACAGACTTCCAATGGTAAAATAAATAAGTAACCGGGATGTAATGTATAGCATAAGGAATATAGTCAAGATATTGTAACAGCTTGGTAGGGTGATAGCTGGAACCTAGAATTATGTATATAAATGTTTTATCACTGTGTTGTACACTTGAAACTAATGTAATGTAATACTGTGCGTCAACTACCCTTCAATAAAAAAAATAATTATCTAAAAAATAAATAAATAAATAAAAATAAATATGTTGCTGCTTGATAAATTACTGGGGTCTATATAAAAGTGTTCCAGTATAATGATGGATTTGTCACTTTCTCATAATTTTCTGATATTTACTACATCCATTTTAAAACTTCCTTATTAGATTCATAAAATGTGTAATAGGTATATCCTTCCCAGTGAATTACAACTTTTATCATGGTATGAATATACACACGTTTGTATTATTGCTTCTTGCCTTAGGCTCTGGATAATAATAGCAAACAAGACAGATATTAAAACATGTTTAATTATTAATATTTTCTAGTCCATTTTTCTGCGTTTTTATTTTTAAATATTTTCTATCTTTCGATTTCAGTATGTCTCTTGATAGTAACATAGTTGGAGTGTGTGTGTTAGAGTATATGTGTATGTTCATTAGTCCATTAAACTATTCCTTTCAAATTGAGAGTTAAATCCATTTATATTTATGGTGACTACTATTTGTCATTACTTATATCATTTTATCTTGTGGTTTCTGACATATGTCTTCAGGTGTTTTCTCAATTATTGCTATGTTTCAAATTGACTTAGATTTTTCATATCCTGATCCACAGTTAGCATTTTTACTGATTTGGAAGGTACAAATTTCTTTTCTATTTATTAGGTAGTTACCATTGAAATGCTAACCTCCAAATGTTAACCTGGAATGTTAGCTTTAGTGTTTTCTCTTAATAATTTTGCTTTCTGCTCAATATATAGGATCATAAGCTAATATAATGCCAAACTTCCCTCACTGCACTCACATGCTATAATCTGCAGAATTTAATGCACTTCTAACCACAATTAGACATTACACATATGACTTTTTTCTTAATACATTAAGCACTTATTTAGATATACCTATATGTTTACCATTATATATACTATGTCTTCTTTTTTTCTAAGATCTTTCTGGAATCAGTTGCTTCTCATAGTTGTTCACCAGTTTCTAAACTATGTCTGGACAATAGCTGCAGTATCTCTTTGGCATAGTAAAATCATCTCCAAAGTCTCTTGGACCAGTCCCACAGCACCTGCTCTCTTCCAGGCCTTGCAGGAGGGTCTTGCCCTACGAAATCCCTGGGCACGATTCTGAAGCCTATTCTCTGCAGCTTCCTCCTCTAATCCTTTGTTCCTCAAGTTTCAAGAACATTAGCACCTTCTGTGTCTGCTCTTTCTCCACTGTGTCAATGGTGTCCCGCCTCCCCGTGCTGTATTTCTTAATTTGCCTTACGTGGGAAGAATGCCATGTGGTGAAAGAATGAGGTGAATGTGAGGTTCTTCTCTGTTTCCTCCCTTTCAAAGATCTTAATCCTGTGCTTCCCATTGTCCAATGCAGTTCTAGAAGTTATTTTTCAAATACTCCAAGTTATTTTTAACATGCTTTGGCTACTTTTTCAAAGTTTTAAATCCAACTTCTCTTTCCTTAAATATAGAAAACATATTTTTTTTTAATTCTGTGATAGAGAACACTGTTATCCAAAGTTTGGTGATTTTGATCCTTTGGTTTATAATTTTTTTCCTGAAAATTTACTGATTTTTCTGACTCTTGGTAAAGCTGCTTTGTCATTTTTGTGTTGTGATTTTTTTGCTAATTTTAGTTAAATAGTTCATCTTAGTTTTGACTGGGATTCCCACAGAGAGGTACCAACAGGCCAGGATTGAGCCTGTCTTCTCTAGCACTTATTTTCCCATGATTTGAAGGGTTTGCCCAAAAAGGGTCCTCCAGAGTTTAAAACGCTCTTCTCATGTTATGGTTCTTTTCCAGGAGTGGAAGGATATGCTAACAACAGTCGGCACTGAGATCCCAAGCCAAAGTGAAGATAAGCTAGTGACTTTCTAAAATCAAACAAGAGTTTTGTTTTTACTGCATTTGCTGTTGCTATTTTTGCCTTTTTAAATTTACTTTGCACCACTATCCAAGCTCAGGACAAGAGGTTATCTGCCTCAGCTGGATATGTTTCCTTCTGACTCACTTTTTTTTGTTTTTCCTCAGACTGTACCACTTTTAAAATCTTGATTTTTGTGTGTAGGGGAGGGTTTTATGTAACTTCTTACCCTAAGGTTTGCCTTAGAGTGTGGTGAAGGTAGTGAGGATCGTGTGCCCAAAACCACATCCCAAAACTTAGTCTTCAGAAGCTATTATGCTACTTGCTTCTAAATATATACTCCAAAGGAGCTTGGGGGCTCATCACCATGTCATCTACTTGGATTGATGTCTATGATCAGTTCTTACCATCTAAGTGATTCCCCTTATTTTTGGTAGGCTTTACTACTAATTAAAAATATACATATTTTAATATCTTTATATACTTTATAACTAAACAGTGGATATCTAGAAATTATATTTTTGGAAAAGGAATGTCCTTCCTTTGTTTTCTTTCTTACAAAATCCTACTTCAAAATTCACAATCTGTCCATGTATTTTTAAACTCACCTTAACTCTCTCAACTGTCGTTATCATGCATTCTGCTTTGTTCCCAAAACTTTGCACATCTCCAAATTTTAGCAACTACTAACCAAGTATGGGAAATAGAATCTACCACCAGAGAGAATTTAAATAAAAAATAAGCATTTCTAATTACTTAAAATGCCCTATGATCCAGCTGAGGCTACATCTCATTAATCCAGGTACTAAACAGAGAATGAAAAAAAAAAAAGACATAATTGGGATAGTCATAGATGAAAAGAAAACATTAAACTTCTCTGCAATTCATCATGAAGCAACTTGATCAAAAACAAGTTTATGAATTTGGAATATTTATAGGTTACTTCAAAATTTCAGATGTAGTTCAAATTTTTTTAAAGTACAAATTTTGAGGGGCAATATTTTTAACATTTGAATAGTGTTAGGATTCCAAAAAGAATTCAGCAATCTAACAATACCTGGGATAAAAAAATGCCCCATCTGAGCTCCAAGAGGAGAAGGAATTTTTGTCTAATATCATGCCCAAAATTTTGCAGAGAATATTTTATAAACTAAAATTAAATATGAGACACTTGGAGAATACTAATTACCAAATCCAAATTATCAACATTTTCCATTTTTTGTCCATATATGTCAAAAACATATGAGAATCTAGGAGGAAACATCTATTAAATACTCATCAAGGGAATGTCTAATCTCAATAGCCAAAAAGGAAAAAAAAATATGCTGAGCTGAATATATATCAGAAAATATGAAGGCATATTTGAGAAATTTATATTGCAAATACTTCAAAGCCATAATAATGAAATAGATAATCCTTTTGTAAATAAAGGATATAACTGAAAATAACATAAAGGTGATTGTACTTAGAACTTGCTAAATATTTATATTAGAAACATATTACTCATGTACAAATTCTCTTATACCTAGGTAATCTTTCCTCTTTGCAGAACACTGTATTCCCATAACAACCTATGCCTATCTTTATCTTCAAAATCAACCCATGATTTTAATATTTTCTCTTTCCCTGCTTATTTTCCTTGCCAACTGTACCCTGGGTGAAGTCATGAACCTCACTTATCTAGTTCATTGCCATTACTTTGTTCCTTCCACAAAGCCTAACATATAAAGATGTTCAGACTATAAGTAATAATCTAAACTCATTTTATGTAGCCTAGGCAAGTATGGAAATAAAAACAAATGAGTAGAAGCAAAGGCTGTTTAGTAAGAGCTTGCTCTAGCAAGGATATCAGCAACTGCCACTTTTGTTTTTATAGAAACCCAAAGGAGGGCAGAAAAGCGGGAAAACTTCATAGTGCAATTACACAGAAGGCTTCAGGTACACCTGGACTGGAGGCTGTTGGCATGGAGAAGCTGTAGGCAGGCTCATTTGTAGTGGAGCTTCCTGTGTGTTTGGGTAGGGGTACATACTCAGCTTTCTCTGGTTGGTACTAAGTTGGAAGCAGGACAAATATTAGGGAAGCTGTCAATTATTAATCAATTCCTGGTTATTTGGGGCCAGATGTTAAAGGGGTTATTGTCTGGCTATGTGGAGTATGTCTAGAGACAGTGGTCTGACTTCTCCCAATTTTGACTTACAGACAATAGGCTGGCTTCTTGGACTGGGTACTATAGACAATGAGTTGGTTTCCTGGACTAGTTACTGTAGATTATGGGGCAGAGTCCTATTTATATATATGATCTGGTCATTGAGAACATAGAGAGTTTAATGGTCATTGTCCCGATACATAACATCTTGCCAAAAAATGGCATTCTTCTAATCTTCATATAAAAATATAGAGATGCATAAAAATAAATCATGAAGTCCTTCAATGTCAATATTTGATCAAACTTAAACTGCAATAAACAAGCAGGTTTAAAATTCTATTTTGGGCATTTATTAGATGAATCTTTAAAAACTTCTAAAAGTATACCAGAATAGATCGCTGAATGTTTCTGATTGACAAGTAGAAATTTAGTCCCTCTAATCAAAAGGGAAAGAGGCTGGACTGGCATTCATCTGTGCTAAACCAGGTAGTAAACATAAAAATAAACCCTGATGTAGAATATATCAATTTATTATGAGCATTGTTAAGTAGCTCAAATAACTCTATGAGATTCTAGGTTAGCAGGAAAAGCTGATTTAACATTGTTTTGACCAAACCATAGAAGTTAGTTTGGACAATACTTTAACTCAGACTAGTGAAAGTATTCCACTGATGTTTGGAGAACTATGAGCAAGAAAACCTTTTCACAGAGGTCTACATTTAGTTTGTGTGCCACAGATAATTATAATAATTAATATGTAAAATGTACTGAGATATAAATTCTCCAGCTAAGAAGAGGCTTTGATAATAATGACCACAGAGTTAACATGAGGCTAAGAAACCTTCCTCATCCATAATTCACACATATTGTAGTATAAATATGTTTTGGCAAAAATTCAAAATGAGTTAATTTCTACAGTATAGAAGAACAATTAGCAATTTTAAATGATATTTAATTTCATCCAATTTTCAGAGGAAATTATTGAGAAAAAAACAAAAACAAAAAACTTTGTCTTGATTATAGTTTATGTTAATTTAATGTACATGAAATGTAAACCACAAGAGGCAGTAATAATAACTTCTCTGTGCTCCAGGGAAAACCTGAACTCATTTGGCCAACCAGAAATAGAAATATTTCATTTTCATTTTTTTCATTCTGCTTACCTTGATTTATTTCCTTTTCCTTTGAGATGTGCCACTTCAACTCAGCCTAGTGTAAGTCTTCTTAGAATGTCCCAACATAGCTTATCCTTTAGCACTACTCTTTGGTGCAGCACTGAATCACACATGCTGTACCTAAGACTCTCCCCTGTCAAAATATACAAACTACTCCCACTTATTCTTTCAGAGTGCAGTTGTTTTGTTAATATAATTCAAGTTCAGTAAAGAAACATTTGTAGGGACAAACATAATTTAAGATGCTGGCATCATATTATGAACAAATAAGATTCCTGCTGTCCCGGAATCTGATAAAGTCACTTGAGCTATTTGTAACTAATAATAATAAGCTAATATATTCTATGTCAGAGTTTATCTGCCTGCTTTTAAAGTAAATTTTTAATTAGCCTAATATTTGTTGACTTCATACAATGTACCAGCCACTTTATTAAGTACCTTGAAAAATAATCTCATTCCTTGTTTATATCTGGAGGAATAGTAATCTCCATTTAACAGATGATAAAACTGAGGGTCTGAAGGTTAATTGTTTCTTTAAGGGTTGCACAGGCAGTAAGCAGTAAAACCATTACTCAGCCAGCATTCTTTATGCCTCCCTATTGGCTTGTGCTATAATGCAGGAAAGTGAGATAACGGATGAAGCTTAAACATGACCTAGAAGGGAAATGTATTAGGAACAGAAGAGTATTTCCTACCATCCTCCCCAAAATTTCATTGCCTTCCAGATATGACTGAAACTTTAAGCATCATGCATGCCAACATCCTTTTTTATTTTTTGAATCTAAACCTAGAAAGTTGTATGAGTCTTTCTCAAGTTCCAAAAGCTACTATATACACAGACTCAAAGCTAGGACTTTGCTCTCCTGGCACAAATACTTTGTTCTGAATGAGCTCTCACCATGAGCTCACACTGAAATCACACCTGTGGTCAGATGAGTCTCATCTTGGCAAGATGTGTTAATATAATGCCCTCTATAGTACCATAAACATGACAGGCTGTTAGATCTAGAGACAGTTCACAGGCATTGAAATATATTTTCTTACATGCTTTTTAATATGTTTAATAACAACTATTTAGGTATTTAAATATACTCAACTGGAAGAATTCCTGGAAAGAAAGCAAAAAGAGGCCTGAAAACTTCAATATAAGCAAGAAAAAAAAGATTTTTGCTTTGTTCTTTCCTAAATATATGGCCCCATGTAGCCAACTTTACATAATGGAAAAGGAGAGCATCTTATGCCAAGGAAAAGATGAGGCAGCAAGCTTTTTGCTCAGAACTAATCAAAAGGTTCCTTAATATTCAGTTAAATCTGTCCCTCTTTTTTTATATTTAGTATTTTAATAAGGACGTAATGATCAAAATTGAATTATTTTAAGGTTGGTTAAGCAGAGGCACTTAATAAGAATAAATTTTGCTCTTGGTGGAAAGATAATAAATGCAAAGCTATATCTCCTGTCATAATTCAGATTCAAAAGCTGATTGTACTTTTCAGGACTGGAGATCCCAATATTCTCTCTATGGAGAATCACTAAAAATTTCTCATTACTTTCTATAGTGCCATATACATCCACTATGTCTATGTGATGCTAAAACCATTTTAAAATGTGAAAGGTTTCCTTGACTTTTTAGTCCATATATCCCAAACAACTAGTCTGAATCACATTTTTTTCCTTTGTTTGACCAAACAGACCAGTGACACCATCCTGGCCACTTGGTAGTTTTCCCCCATCATTTAAAGATAAATTCAGATGAAGGCAGTGCAGGGCTGGCTTAGTGGTGTTGGGATATCTTCTCTGTCCCAGGTACCTTCTACTGTTTTTATTCAGCATTTTCAGCATATGCATGCCAGAAGATGGTTCTCCACTTCCAGAATCACATCCCCGTTCTAGGAAAGGAGAAGAGGATAGCAAATGATCACAATACACAGCCCACTTGTAAAGGGGTTTTCATAAAGCCCCATCTAATAAATTACATCTCATTGACAACAATTGCTAAGGATGTCACATGGCTTTTAGTGGGCACCTCCTCTCAAACTGGGGTTCTTTCTTTAAGAAGAAAGAATAGATAGTGGGTAAGTAATTACCAATAGCTACCACAGAGAATTGTGTGGCAGAGATTATTATTATTCAGCACAATGGTGCCAATACTTAATATATATGAAATAAATCAATCTAATAGAGTAGAAAAGAAGTTGAAGTGTTCATTCTTTCCTACTATCCACAAAGGAAATAAAATATAGTTGATAGTTAAACTTCACATATTAAACAGTGAAACATAAATTAATCATACTATCTTTTGAGTAGATATTAAAAATTGAGGGAATGGAGAAACACATATGTACAGACAACTGGGAAGTTGTACATGGCAGACAAAATATTTTGAATTCTATATTATATTTAGAATAAAAAGAGAATAACCATTGAGCTCAGTAAGTTTATATAATATAACCCACCCTGTGCTTAAGAAATACAATTTACCATGCTATCATATAGCAGTGATGGATTCCCAAAGCATCATGGGAACCAGAAGGTTTGTTGAGGAAATCTATGTTTATCAACAGGAACAACTGCATGGTGAGAAAATTTATCTTTTAAATACAAACACAACATATTAAACTAATTCCACTTGGCTAAAAAGGGGCATCTCCTAATCTACAACTAGATCATGGTGAGGTAAATAATGAATTCTCATCCTTCTAGAAAAAAGAGATCATCTATACCAATGATTATAAGTGAATATCAAAGGAGATTTAAAACGTTTCATCAATGGCAGTTATTTAATCATGATAAGCAATACCATAACTGATTTTCATGTTTAATTGATCAAAGATCACTCCAGTGAACATTCTTCTGAAAACAAATCAATTAGTAGCTGCCTCACATTTTGAAAGTCAGCGAGTCTGTGGTGAACTCACTTCAGTTAACACAATTCTGTAGGTAATTTCAAACCTCTCTGGCTTTGAACCAATAAAAATACCTTTTAATGCAGAAACCAACCCAAACTTTCCTCAGCAGACTACACAATTCCAGTACAAACACTCCTCAAAACCCCTGCATAAGTGTGGCTGGGTTCTGAACTTAATCTTTTCCAAGGTGTGTGGGGGCTTTTTCTTTTTTTCCATACTCTTTTTTGTTCTGTTCTTGGTCAAAGCTGCAATGGTGCAGATCTTCACTACCGTTGTTGATTCTCTTTGAAGGAAGGTCTCATTTGCATTGGTCTAGTTTTATAGTTCAAATATCATTCAGCATGACTTTACCATGTTTTTGCTTTTAAGTCATTTGTCAAAATCCTTTGTATAGACAGTGACTGCAAAGAAGCCTTTTAGTCTCTACACAATTAAAAACTATGAGAAAAATAAGTATAACTAAAGATGATAAGTTCAGCTGTAGAGTATTATTGTGCTAATGTTGTTATAGATTCTGGTGGCAAATGTTTCATTTCGTTTTTTTCTGTCATATTCATAATTAAGATTGGTGTATAGTTTTCCTTTGGATGAGTCCATTCTTCAGGTTAACTTAACAGTTTCTTATAATCTGGAATAATTTATGTAGCAATGTAAGTTTCTGTCTTTTAACATCCCCAAATCACCTGGACTGGTATATTTTTGTGGAGTATATTTTAAATAATTTTCTTTATTTCTTACATGGAGTTTTTTTCTTATTTTTTCCCTGTCATCAAATTTGAATCATTTATTTTTCTCAAAATTTATCCATTTTATCTAGATTTTCAACTTTCTTGGATAGATTGGTACAAAATATTTAATTTTTCTTAATTTCCTTTTGCTATATTTAGTTTTCTTTTGTAATATTTGTATTTTAGTATTTTTTACCACTTTCCTTTTATGATTGACTACTTCATTCATTTTTTAATTTTTTTATTACAGTATAATTCATATAAAATGTTACATTGGTTTCAAGTGTACAATATAGTGATTCGATAGTTATCTATATTATTAAATGGTTGCCTAAACTGGTATAATTATTGTCAACATAGAAAGATATTGCACTGTTATTGACTATTTTTTCTATGATGTACTTTGATCCCCATGGCTAATTTATATTATGATTGAGATTTTGTGCCTCTTTATTTCCTTTGCCTCTTTTACCCAACCACCCCAAACCCACCCACCCCACCCACCCTGCCACTATGGTAACCACCAGTCTCTCCTCTGTGTCTATAAATCTATTTGTTTTGTTTTGTTTTTAGATTCCACATGTAAGTGAAATCATTTGGTAGTTGTCTTTCTCTGTCTGGTTTATTTCAACTTAGCCTAATACCCTCTAAGTACATCCATGTTGTTACAAATGGCAAGAATTCTTTGTTTTTTATGGCAGAATAATATTTCATTGTATATATATATATATACCATATCCTCTTTATTCAGTCATCTATTGATGGACACTTTGCTTTAACATTTTGGCTATTGTAAATAATGTAGCAATAAACATAGGGGTGAACATATTTTTGCAAATCAGTGACTTTGTTTTCTTCAGGTCAATTCCCAGAAGTAGAATGCTGGATTGTATGGTATTCTAGTTTTATTTTTTTGAGGAACCTTCATACTGCTTTCCATGGTAGGTGGACCAATTTACATTCCCACCAACAGTGTAGGAGGGTTCCCTTTCTCCACATCCTCACCAACACTTGTTTTTTCTTTTCTTTCAGATAGTGGCCATTCTAACTGGGGATATCTCATTGTGGTTTTGATTTCCATTTCCTTGATGATTAGAGATGTTGAGCATCTTTTTATGTGTCTGTTGACCATTTGTACATGTTCTTTGGAAAAGAAGGGCCTCTGTCTATCAGGTCCTCTGCTCATTCTTTAATTGGATTATTAGTTTCTTGTTATTGAGTTGTATGAGTTTTTTATATATTTTGGATATTAGCCCCTTATCCAATATATCATTTACAAATATATTCTCCCATTCAGTAGTTTGCCTTTTCATTTTGTTGATGGTTTCCTTCACTGTGAAGAAGCCTTTTAGTAGTGTGTAGTCCCACTTGTTTATTTTTGCTCTTTTTTCCCTTGCCTGAGAGACATATCCAGAAAGGTTTCATGTTTTATATGGGTCTTTTGTCCATTTTGAGTTTATTTTTATGTATGGTGTACCATAGTGACCCAGTTTCATTCTCTTGCATGTAGCTGTCCAGTTTTCCCAGCAACATTTATTGATGAGACTGTACTTTCCCTATTTCATATTCTAGTTTTCTTTGTTGTAAACTGACCGTATAAGCATGGGTTTATTTCTGGGCTCTTTATTCTGTTTTATTGATCTATGTGCCTATTTTTGTGCCAGTGTCATACTATTCATACTATTTTGATTAATGTAGCTATATAAGTATAGTTTGAAATCAGGGAGTGTAATACCTCCAGCTTTGTTCTTCTTTCTTAAAATTTCTTTGGTAGTTGAGGGTCTTTTGTTGTTCCATACATATTTTGGGATTACTTCCTCTTAGTTGTATAAAAAGTGTCATTGGTATTTTATAGGGATTTCAGTTAATCTATAGATTGCTTTGGGTAGCATGGACATTTTAACAATATTATTTCTTTCAATCCATGGGCTTATTATATATTTGCATTTATTTGTGTTTCTTTCATCAGCGTCATAGTTTTCAGAGTTCAGGTTTTTCAATTCTTTGGTTAAATTCATACCTAGCTATTGTATTCTTTTTGATGCATTTGTAAATGGGATTGTTTATTTTTTTTCTCCTAGCTTATTATGAGCATATAGAAACAGAACAGATTTCTTTATATAAATTTTGTATTCTGTAACTTTATTGATTTATTCTAATAACTTTTTGGTGGAATTTTTAGGGTTTTCTAGACATAATATCATGTAATTGGCAAATAGTGACAGTTTTACTTCTTCCTTACCAATTTGGATGCCTTTTATTTTTTTATCTTGTCAAACTTCTGTGAGTAGGACCTCCAGTACTATGTTTAATTAAAGGGGTAAAAGTAGACATCCTTGTTCCTGATCTTAGAGGAAAAGCTTTCAGATTTTCACCATTGAGTATGATGTTAGCTGGGGTTTGTCATATATGGCATTTATTATGTTGAGGTAAGTTCCCTCTATACCCACTTTGTTGAGATTTTTTAGAATGAATGGATTCTGAATTTTGTCAAATGCTTTTCTGCACTACTGAGATGGTCATGTTTTTTATCCTTTACTTTTTTTTTAATGTGGTGTATCACATTGGTTGAATTGCATATGTTGAGCCACTCTTGTATTCCTGGGATAAACCATACTTGGTAATGGTAAATGATCCTTTTAATGTATTTTTGAATTCAGTTTGTTTATATTTTGTTAAGAATTTTTACATCTATGTTCACCAAAGATATTTGTCTGTGATTTTCTTTTTTCATAATATCCTTGCCTGTGAAGACAAATATATCAGGATAATGCTGGCCTGATAGCATGAATTTGGAATCACGGTAATGCTGGTCTCATAGGGTTAATTTGGTAGCATTCATTCCTCTACCATTTTTTCAAATAGTTTGAGAAGGATAATTATTTACTCTTCTTTAAAAATTTGGTATAATTAATCTATGTAGCCATCTCTATGTTTGTTTGTTGGGAGTATTTTGATTACCAATTCAGTTTCATTACTGGTAATTAGTCTGTTCAGATTTTCTATTTTTTTCTTTCTCAGTCTTGGAAGATTGTATAATCTAGGAATTTGTCCATTTATTCATGTTGTCTAATTTGTTGGCATATAATTTTTCATAGTAGTCTTTATAATTCTTAATATTACTTTGGTGCCAGTAATAGCTTCTCTTTCATTTCTGATTTTACTTGATTCCTATCTCAATTTTCTTGATGGGACTGGATAAAGGTTGATCAACTTTGTCTTTTCAAAGAACCAGGTCTTGGTTTCATTTATCTTTTCTATTGTTTTTTAGTCATCATTTCATTTATTATTTTCTTTATTCTAACTTTGGGCACTGTTTTTCTTTTTGTAGGTCCTTTCAATGTTGGGTTAATCTGTTTATGTGAGATTTTTTCTCATTTTTGGAGTAGGCTCGTTTTACTATAAACTTCCTTCTTAGAACTGATTTTGCTCCCAAAGAAATTGAAACAACATGTTTCCCATTTTATTTGTCTCCTGGTATTTTTTGTATTACCTTTTGATATCACCATTGACCCACTGGTTGTTCAGTAGCATATTGTTTCACCACCACCTGTTTTGTGTTTCTTTTAGGTTTTTTTTTTCCTTATAATTTCTAGTTTCATACCACTGGGGTCAAAAAAGATGCTTGATATGATTTCAATCTTCCTAAATTAGTTGAGACTCATGGGGTGGTCTAGCATATGATCTATCTTGGCGAATGTTCCATGTGCACTTGAAAAGTATGTGCTTTGTTGTTTGGGATGGAATATTCTGTATATATCTATTAAGTCCATTTCACTTGATATGTCTTTCAAGCCAGTGTTTCATATTGATATTCTGTCTGGATGATCTACCCATTGATGTAAGTGGTGTGTTAAAGTCGATTTCTCCCTTTATCACTGTTATTGTTTGCTTTATATATGTAGATCTTCCTATGTTGGGTGCATAGATAAATTCAACTGTTATATCCTCTTGTTGGAGTGATCCCTTTATTATTATGTAATGCCCTTGTTTGTTTGTTACATTCTTTTTCTTTTAAGTCTGTTTTGTCTGAGGTAAGTACTGCACTGCCTGCTTTTCTTTCACTTACAGTTTTCACAGAGTATTTTTCCTTACCTTCATTTTCAGTCTACATATGCCTTCACATGAAGTGAGTCTCTGGTATCACATATAGATTGGTTGTCTTATTTTATCCATTCAGTCTACATATATCTTTTTTTTGGAATATGTACACCATTTGTATTTAGATAAATTATTAATAAGTTCATGCTCATCAACATTTTGTTCAAAGTTTTATGATTGTTTTTGTAGGTCTTCTCACTTCTCTTACTCTCTTTCCTTATGAGTGATAACTTCCATTAGTTTTATGCTTGGATTCCTTTCTCTTTATATTTTTTAGGTATCTACTATAGGTTTTTGGTTTGTGGTTACTATGGAGTTCATATATGCTATCCCAAGTATACAGCAGTCAATATAAGTTGAAGGTTACTAAAGTTTGAACATTTCTAAAAGCATTACATATTTTCAACCCCTCCTACATGTTTTTTATAGATATCACATTTTACATCTTTAATTTTGCTATTTCTTAACTAATTTTTAGATATAATTGATTTTGTGACTCTTGTATTTTAATTGTCATACTAGCTTTTGAGTGACTGATCTACTACCATTACTGTATACTGCTTCTACCAGTGAAATTTTTCCTTTCATAATTTACTCACTTCTAGAATTGGACTTTTCTTGTGTGTGTGTGTGTGTGTGTGTGTGTGTGTGTGTGTGTGTGTGTGTGTGTGTGTGTGTTTATTTTGTTATCACTAATCTACAATTACATGAAAAACATTATGTTTACTAGGCTTCCCCCTTCACCAAGTCCCCCCCACAAACCCCATTACAGTCACTGTCCATCAGTGTAGTAAGATGCTGTAGAATCACTACTTGTCTTCTCTGTGTTGTACAGCCCTCCCCATGGACCCCTCCAAATTATACATGCTATTTGTAATGCCCCCTTTTTTTCCCCATCCTTATCCCTCCCTTCCCACCCACCCATCCTCCCCAGTACCTTTCCCTTTGGTAACTGTTAGTCCATTCTTGGATTCCGTGATTCTGCTGCTATTTTTGTTCCTTCAGTTTTTCTTTGTTCTTATACTCCACATATGAGTGAAATCATTTGGTATTTGTCTTTCTCTGACTGGCTTATTTCACTGAGCATAATACCCTCTAGCTCGGTCCATGTTGTTGCAAATGGTAGGATTTGTTTTTTCCTTATGGCTGAGTAATATTCCATTGTGTATATGTACCACTTCTTCTTTATCCATTCATCTACTGATGGACACTTAAGTTGCTTCCATTTCTTGGCTATTGTAAATAGTGCTGCGATAAACACAGGGGAGCATCTGTCTTTTTCAAACTGGAGTGCTGCATTCTTAGGGTAAATTCCTAAAAGTGGAATTCCTGGGTCAAATGATTTGTCTATTTTGAGCTTTTTGAGGAACCTCCATACTGCTTTCCACAATGGTTGAACTAATTTACATTACCACCAGCAGTGTAGGAGGGTTCCCCTTTGTCCACACCCTCGCCAACATTTGTTGTTGTTTGTCTTTTCAATGATGGCGATCCTTACTGGTGTGAGGTGATATCTCATTGTGGTTTTAATTTGCATTTCTCTGATGACTAGCAATGTGGAGCATCTTTTCATGTATCTGTTGGCCATCTGAATTTCTTCTTTGGAGAATTGTCTGTTCAGCTCCTCTGCGCATTTTTTAATTGGATTATTTGCTTTTTGTTTGTTGACATGTGTGAACTCTTTATATATTTTGGATGACAACTCTTTATCGGATCTGTTATTTATGAAAATATTCTCCCATACTGTAGGGTACCTTTTTGTTCTATTGATGGTGTCCTTTGCTGTACAGAAGCTTTTCGGCTTGATGTAGTCCCACTTGTTCATTTTTGCTTTTGTTTTCCTTGCCCGGGGAGATATGTTCATGAAGAAGTCACTCTTGTTTATGTCCAAGAGATTTTTGCCTATGTTTTTTTCTAAGAGTTTTATGGTTTCATGACTTACATTCAGGTCTTTGATCCATTTAGAATTTACTTTTGTGTATGGGGTTAGACAGTGATCCAGTTTCCTTCTCTTACATGCAGCTGTCCAGTTTTGCCAGCACCATCTATTGAAGAGACTGTCATTTCGCCATTGTATGTCCATGGCCCCTTTATCATATATTAATTGACCATATAAGTTTGGGTTAATGTCTGGAGTCTCTATTCTGTTCCACTGGTCTGTGGGTCTGTTCTTGTGCCAGTACCAAATTGTCTTGATTACTGTGGCTTTGCAATAGAGCTTGAAGTTGGGGAGCGAGATTCCCCCAACTCCAAACTTTATTCTTCCTTCTCAGGATTGCTTTGGCTATGCGGGGTCTTTGGTGTTTCCATATGAATTTTTGAACTATTTGTTCCAGTTTGTTGAAGAATGTTGTTGGTAATTTGATAGGGATTGCATCAAACCTGTATATTGCTTTGGGCAGGATGGCCATTTTGACAATATTAATTCTTCCTAGCCAAGAGCATGGGATGAGTTTCCATTTGTTAGTGTCCTCTTTAATTTCTCTTAAGAGTGTCTTATAGTTTTCAGGGTATAGGTCTTTCACTTCCTTGGTTAGGTTTATTCCTAGGTATTTTATTCTTTTTGATGCTATTGTGAATGGAATTGTTTTCCTGATTTCTCTTTCTGTTAGTTCATTGTTAGTGTATAGGATAGCCACAGATTTCTGTTTGTTAATTTTGTATCCTGCAACTTTGCTGTATTCCAATATCAGTTCTAGTAGTTTTGGAGTGGAGTCCTTAGAGTTTCTTATGTACAATATCATGTCATCTGCACAAAGTGACAGTTTAGCTTCTTCTTTACCAATTTGGATTGGTTGTATTTCTTTGTTTTGTCTAATTGCCATGGCTAGGACCTCCAGTACTCTGTTGAATAACAGTGGGGAGAGTGGGCATCCCTGTCTTGTTCTGGATCTCAGAGGAAAAGCTTTCAGCTTCTCGCTGTTTAGTATGATGTTGGCTGTGGGTTTATCATATATGGTAGTTTTGGCCTTTTCTTTATTCCTAAAGAAGTCCATTTACCATTTACTGTAATGCAGTTTGGTGGTGGTGAACTGCTTTAACTTTTGTTTTTCTGTAAATTCTTCATCTCTCTTTCAATACTAATAGTAATCTAGACAGATTCAAATAGTAATCTGTCTAGATGGAGTATTCTTGGCTGTAGGATTTTCCTTTCAGCACTCTGAGTATATTATGCCACTCCATTCTGGCCTGTAAATTTTTTAAATGAAAAACAAAACAAAACACAGTTGATAGCCTTAGAGTGTTCCCTTTTTTTTACAATTAATTGCAATTAATTGCAATTAATTAATTAATCTTAAAATTCTCTCTTCTCTTTAATCTTTGACATTTTGATTATTATGAGCCTTCATGTGAGCCTCCTTTGGTCCATCTTGTTTGGGTCTCTTTGTATTTCCTGGACTAGATGTTTATTTCCTTCCCGTGTTATGATTTAGCTACAATTTCTTCAAATAAATTTTCTTCCCCTCTATTTCTCTTTGCTCCTTCTGGGGCTTCTATTTTGAATATTTATATTTTTTATGTTGTCACAGAGGTCCCTTAACCTATCTCCATTTTTAAAATTCTTTTTTCTTTGTGCTATTCTGTTTGAATGCTTTCCATTACCCTGTCTTCCATATTGTTGATCCTTTCTTTTGCATTTTCTAAACTGCTTTTGAGTTCTTCTAGTGTATTTTTCATATCAGTTGTGTTCTTCAACTCTGGTTCTTTTGTATTTTTTCTGTCTCTTTGTTGAAGTTCTAAGTTCATCCATTCTTCTTTGATGTCCAAATCAGGATTTTGCTATACATATATTATTGTTTTTCTATTTTATCTTTATAAGTGATATTCTTAAAATTTCATCAATATATAAAAGTTCTTTTTGCCCTACACTGTCAGAAAAGGGTATTAGTAACTCTTTCTCCCTTTCACAGTACAGTTCAAATTCTCTCGGCTATGTATTTACTTTCACTTTTACATTGTCATGGTGATAATCATTTACTGTCTATTCTCTAATAACTTACTTCTTTCTTAAGTTTGTTCTAAAATTTAGCTTCCAGTAATTTTTTTATATTATAATGACTTTTTAAATCATACTCAACATCAAGTCATATTGTAAGTTAGAACTATATTTTTTTATCTATTGGAAAAATGTAACCTTGGCTCTCTAACAGGACATTATTCTTACAATCAAGGACAAGTGGGACCTTTGGTTATTCTCTTTAAATGATGTCACATTTTAGAAAATTAGTTCTTCTTGTAGTTTTTCTAAATAATTTATTTTGTTATATCATCTTTCCTACAGCTTTTACATACCAGTTTTCCTTGTGTCATGAATTTTATTGCTTTGATTAAAGTAATTCACTTTATTTTCTTACAATAAGCTTATTATCCCAACTGCATAGATGAAGAAATTGAGGTATAGATGTATTGAAGAATGTAACATAGGCTACAGTTGATGACCACAAGTGAACCCTGCTATCCTCACTCTAAATCACATATTCTATTCTTTAAATTCCCCTTCCTCCTTTATACTGAGACTCTCCCCCAAGAACCCCCTCTTAGGACTCCAGGTCCTGCTGTTCCAATTTATAATGCTCACGGTATAGGTGGACTGACACTGTGATCCTATAATTTTCTTGTGCCCATACACTATTCTTCTGGGTTGCATCCAAAGCTAATTATTGAACCAATGCTACAGCACACCTTTTGACATCCAAACAGATCGGTCTGTGACTACATTCAACAAAATGCACCTGATTTGTTTTCTAGGCTGTATCCCAAAATAGTTTCCTAAGAAAAGGTACATGTCAATTGAAAGGATTAAGTCCACAATGTTTTAAGAATATCTTTATGACATCATAGCAATTTATTGATAGATTTCTTCAGGTGTGAATTGTAGGTGAAAATTTATCTTCCTTTATGATTTTGAAAAATATTGCTATAGTTCCAGTTAATCAGCTTCATGTCATATTTAGATTTAAATCGGCTAAAACCATCATTTATTTTTCTTAAATATGATAAAACTAGACATAAGAGACTGATACTTTGCTACTAAGAAAAAAGGCTTAAACTCTTTACAGACCCAAGTAAGATTAACACAGCTCATTAACTTATTTTCCTACAATGATACATAGATTAAATGAACAATAAAATGTTTTGCAATTTAAATAAGACCCTTTTTGCACTTGTCTAATAAATTAATAGCAGTCTCTTTTTACCAGGCTCCTGGGGTTATAGATTTTAAGTATCTGTATCTTACAAGCACAATAATATTTTATACTTAAGGCCTATTAAATACCTTTAAGACTATTATTTTAACCAAGGTGATATCAAAGTATTCACTAATAATTTATGTTTCCTTTGTTTTTAAACACCTAGTGTCCCCAGTGGGAAGATGTCAATTTTTTTATTTTCCAGGAATTTGTGTAGTTTCATTCAATTCAGTTTTTTTTATTTGATTTCTCTCCAGAAGCTTTTAGAATCTCTTAATTCTTGTTGTGAAATATCACAGAGATATACTTAAATTTAGGTATGTATTCTGTTATTATGCTGGATGCTGTGTAGATTTTAAAATACGATTCAACTTTGAGAAATCCTCTTCTATAGTTATCCTTCTGCTATTTTCAAAGAAAACTGGATTTTTCTGATTATGACTCCCTTGGACTGACCCACCCTATCCTTCATCTTCTCCCATTATCTATCTCTCTGTTTTGTTTTCTTTAATTCTGTATTCTTGGATAGTTCTCAAATGTATCTTCCTTTACTTTTTCAAATTTGCAATCTTGTTTTCAATTTGGAAAAGCCCTTGTCTCTTTCTTGAATTTATCTTCTTTTTAAAAGTATAGCAGTATTTATGAAAATAATTCTTCTTGACATTCTTTAAAAATATTAACTCAACTCTGTTTAAAATAACTCTGTTTTTCAGTTTCTTGAACAGTTTCTTCTAGAGTTACTTTTGTTTTTTCTATTTGTTTAATGCCATTGTCTTTCATATTGTTTTATATGCTTGGAGATCCTCAATTTTCCATTATGAAAGGCTGGCCTACGAGGGGGTGTATAGGAATCTCATAATGTTGTCCACCTGATTGGAGTTCTGCATATGCATTGTGAAGCAGACGAGGCATGACAACTCACAGGTCTCCTTTTAAATCAGGCGTCCTATCAGGCGGCAATTCCCATCCCTCCAAACTCACACCAAATGTCTCGTTATTTTCTTTTTTAATCTCTTCACTCCCCTTCACTCACTGTTTCCCCTTGGACTGTTTCCCTTCCTAATTGTTTATTGTATTTTCTTTGATCTGGAGCACCAAAATATCCACTAAAAGCTTTGTCTTTGTCCAAATTGCTTTTATATTTTGATGAATATCTTTGCCTACTTCCCACTTCTGCACTCTACAGAGCAGAGTTGCCTAGGAATTCCAATGCCATTTTATTTTTTCCTTCCTCCATCACCCAGCTGTGGCCATAGATATCTTTTTTTGCATGATGTCAAACATTCCCTATATTTTTCTTCTTATAGAAATTTGTTGAAATATCTCATTCATTCTTATATTGCCCACCCAATTTCACACTTCATAGAAATTGAATCACTTTCATAATTTTTTGACTTTTTATTTTAGTAGAGGTGGAGGAAAAACTGAAGCTAAGCACATGTGTCTATTATTTGACATTAAACAAAATCCTTTTGAAACTCTATGACTAGGAGTTATTGATGGATCTAGGTACTCCAAAAGATCCAAAAAGAAAAAATAAGTATTAGGAGAAATTTTTAGTTAACTTATGTTCTAGGAGAAGATACCTTCAAATTCCTTTCTGAATAATAAAGGTGATATGGCCTCAGCTCTGATGATGCTGCTGTCATTCCAGATATCACATAGTATATCAGAAGACTCTTCATAGTCTTGAACCTATAACCACTTTTAAAAATCACCCCAGCACCTTTCTACAGAGCCTGCAGTTCCAATATTCAGATCCCCTGTCTCTCTCAAGGTTGCATTTCAAGATTCTAACAAGTAGATGCTCGGTATAGCCACCATCCCCCAAGTTACTAACATTCCCCCAAGATCATAAAACAAAAATCTATGTTAAAAATGCAAAGAGCTTCAAAAGACATCTTATTTCCAAATATCTTCTAGAAATTCTAGAGCATCTCCTGAAAAATACATCTGATACTTCTGTATTTTTCACATCATTGCCTCATTATCTTCTAATTTCCTATTCCCTTCCCCATTCATACTAGGTACCTAATTTGAAATTTTACATTTTTAAATAGATATACAGAGGTATATTTAGTGCACTAAAATTTTGCAAAGGAAAGATTATCAGTCAGAATGATACTTCAATAAATAGACATGATTAGCTGTTTCAATTTGTTTTGGAGGAGAATTCTAGTTAGAAACACCACTAAAATTAACTTGTTCACTGTAAGAGACATATTATTTTGCCTCTGAAGATCTGAAAGTAATGAGTAACTCAATTCTTAAATGTAAAGGGCTGCTCCATTTGTACAGAATACAAGATATTAATGATGCTGTTCTTTAGGTGTTCATCTACAGTGGAAATATTGTGAAGAAAAAATTACTCTGGTAAATTTTTTGAAATATTGTGAAGAAAAATTTTTTGAAATCATTAGTTTTCTCCTCGTTTATTTCCCCATCCATAGATGTACCATACTTGAGTACTGTTGACAAATCTGTGGAAAAACACTGTTCTTGTTTTCAGTATGATGGAATAAAATTATTGGTTATAAAAATATGCATACCAACAATAGTAATGTGAAACTATTAGAACACTGTAAATATACATTAAAAACAAATGTTAAGAGCAGTATCTTTCTTGGAACATATGTACTTTTCCTGAATGGTGCATTGTTATAAAAACTATACATTTCAGAGTAAATAAAAGATGTTTAGAATATTATTGAAATACAAGTGCTTTGTCAGAGAATCATTACATAACAAAAATGCATTATTATACCCTCAAACAAAAGACTAACCCCAGAAACCATTCACATATTTTAGAAGTAGTATGTATAATTTACCAAAATATTCAAGTACAACATCTATATCACAGCATTTTATTCACAGAGGCTCTTTGAATAGAGTATTCTGACAAATTGATAACTTAATTTGCCAAAAAATCATGCATCTCAGTTATCAACCATAACATTTTAGTAGGAAAATATATTAACTAAAATTTTGGAAATTTTGTCCCCCAATCCCCTCATGTGGATGCTCCCTCTGAGCAACATTTTCCACATATTATGAGATAAAACAACTTAACCAGAAAATTTTTCTAGTACTTTAGTAAAGTGAGATAGAGTACATGTTCTGAGTCATAACTTAGGATATATTTAACTGAAGAATTTCAATTATGTTTTAAAAGTGTTCTTTAAGTGGAAAAGCTTTGTATTTCAGATGTGGATAATTCATTTGACAGCAATGATTTCTTTTTATTAAGATATAATTGACATAGATTATATTAGTGTACAATATAATGACTCAATATTTGTATATGTTGTGAAATGATCACCATAATAAGATTAGTTAACATCCATCACCACACATAGTGCCAAAATTTTTTTGTCTGTGGTAAGTACTCTAAAGATCTACTCTCTTAGCAACTTCCAGATATACAAGATGGTTAACTGTAGTCACCATGCTATGCATTATGTCCCCATGAGTAATTTATAACTGCAAGTTTGTACCTTTTGACCCCCTTTATCAATCTCCATCTCTAGCAACCACCAATCTGTACTCTGTATCTTTAAATTTGGGTTCCTTTTTTTACAATTGATTTTACACTCCACATGTAAGTGAAATCATGCAGTATTTGTCTTATCTGACTTACTTCACTTAGCATAATATCTTCAAGGTTAATCCGTATTGTCACAAACAGCAAGATTTCCTTCATTTTTATGGCTGAGTAATATTCCAATATGTGTTCGTGAGTGTGTACTACATTTCTTTATCCATTTATCTACTGATAAATGGTTGCCATGTAGTCTTTGCTATTGTAAATAATGCCGTAAGGTACATGGGGTGCATATAACTTTTTGAGTTAGTGTTTTAATTTCCTTTAGATAAATACCTAGAATTGGAATTGCTGGATCATGTGGTGATTCTATTTTAAATTTTTTGAGGAATCTCACTACTCTTTTCCACAGTGGCTGCACCAATTTATAATCATCTACAATGCACAAGTGTTCCCTTTTTATCATATCCTCTCCAAACTTATCAATTATCTTCTTGATAAAAGCCATATTGACAAGTGTAAGGAGATATTTCATTGTGGTCTGATTTGCATTTCCCTGATGATTAGTAATGTTGAGCATCTTTTCATTTACCTATTGGCCCTCTGTATGTCTTCTGTGCAAAAACATCTATTCAGATCCTCTTACCCAATTTTAATCTGATTGTTTTGTTATTGAATTATATGAGTTCATTATATATTTTGGCTATTAATTCCTCATCAATATTTTATTTGCAACTATTTTTTCCTATTCAGTAGATTGCCTTTTCATTTTGTTGATGATTCCTTTGCTGTGCAGAAGCTTTTTTGTTAGATGTAGTCCCAATTGTTTAATTTTACTTTTGTTACCTTTGCTTTTGGCACCAGATCCGAAATATCTTCACCAAAACTGTTGACAAGGAGTTTACCACCTATATTTTCTTCTAAGAAATAGTATAGTGTTCTGACCCTTTTATGAGTAGAGCCTTGGTTTCCCAAAGCTCTCCACTGCTCCTGGAGTTAAGCTCCACTGATTTTCATAGGCAGGCTAATCTTCCCAGTGCAGGTACTCAAGGCCAGAGATTCCTGATGTGGAGTTTGGCCTTTCTTTCCTCAGGAAGGACTTCCATGCCTGTGATATTCGTTCTGCTTGAGATTACCCCAGTGGTGTTTGTCCCCAACTGTGACTCTGCCCTTCCTACCCTTCTCCATGTGGCCTTCTACTTATGTCTTTAGCTGTGGAAGAGCTGTTCTGCCAATCTTCAGGTTGTTTTCAGAGTGAACTGCTTTTTATGTTGTCATCACCTTGGTGTGTCTGTGGGAGAAGATGAACTCAAGATCTTCCTACCTGTCATCTTGTCTGGTCTTGACATCTTTCTTAATATTGGCTTTTATCTCTCTGAACTTCCCTTCTGAGAATTACTTTTGCCACATCCCATTTGTTTTGATGCTTTGCATTTTCATTTTCATTTGTCTAAAGTATTTTTAATTTCTCTTATGATTTCTTCATTGATGCATTGGTTGTTCAGTAGCATATTATTTAATTTCCTTATATTTGTGAATTTTTCAGTTTTCTTATAATTGATTTCTAGTTTCATACCTTTGTGGTCAGAAAGGATACTTAATATGGCTTCAATATTCTTAAAAATATCCAGACTTGCTTTGGGCCCTAACGTATGATCTATCCTGGAGAACATTCCATGTACACTTAAAAATGTGTATTCTGTTGCTTTTGGATGGAATTTTCTGTAGGTGTCTCTTCAATCTATCTGGTCTAACATGTCATTTAAGGCCACTGTGTCCTTATTGAGTTTCTGTCTAGATGACCTAGCCATTGATGAATGTGGTTTATTAAATTTGCCTTCTATTGTTGTATAGCTGTCTATTTCTCCCTTTAAATATGTTAATATTTGCATTAAACATTTAGAGGCTGCTATATTTGGTGCAGAAATATTTACAAATGTGATATCCTTCTGTTGGGGCGACTGCCTTATCATTATATACTGACCTTGTTGGACTTGTTAGAGTCTTTGAAGTCTGTTTTGTCTGATCGAAGTATAGCTACCCCAGCTTTCTTTTGGTTTCTATTTTCATGGAATATCTTTCTCCAGTCCTTCAGTTTCAATCTGTATGTGTCCATCTGAATAAGTCTCTTGAAGGCAGCATATGAATGTTTTCTTCATAAGTCACTTGTCTTTTGATTGGAGAATTTAGTCCGTTTACATTTAAAAGTAATTATTTATAGGCATGTACTTATTGCCATTTTGTTAATTTTTTCTAGTTCTTTTGTGATTCCTCTATTCCTTTCTTTTTCTCTTTGCTGTCTTAATTTATGTTGAGGATTTTCTGTATTTGTATGCCTATATTGCTTTTTTGGTGTGATTTTGATAGATTTTTGCTATGTGATTACTGTTAAAAGTGGATTTATGTAAACCTTAAAATAAAGTTGATAACAACTTAAGTTTGCACTTTAAAGCTCTACATTTTTACTCTCCCTTTACATTTTAGCAAATTATTTTATATTTTTACTACTTTTATCATTTAACCTTCATAGTACCTTTGTAAGTGATTAGTGCACCACCTTTACAACATTTGAATTTTATTATATATTTACCTTTACCAGTGAGATTTATACTTTCATGTGTTTTCTTGTTACTAATTAATACCCTTTCGTTTCAACTTAATAGCTGTATTAATAGTTCCCTGATGTTAAAAAAAAATAAACATTTTGGAAGTGAATAATAGAAGACAGTAGGCCTCACCAGACTCAGATGATTTAATGATATACTGCAGGTCTTCTAGTGGTACAGCATAGGAATGGTCTTCCCTGAAATCCCTAAGATATATACAACCTCTCTTGACAAAGATGTAAATTTACATTTTCCTCTTTAATAGTTTATTAAATTATCTCAGTTTGAAAAGATTTGATACAAGTTGATGTTACAAAGCTTTAATGTGCTTCCATTCATCAAAGCTGATGTAGTCAGGTTCACTGTAACTGACTTTAGACAAGTGAAAAGATTCATAAAAATTGATCAAGAACAGAATGTGAACAGGAACACAAAGAAGGCATGAAAACAACAGTTGCAAAATGAACAAAATGGTTGTCAGACAATGTGGACAATCCATAGTTTTGTCCTTATAGCTAATATTTCGATCTTTAGAAAATAAGTCATAGTCTGTTGAAGTTTTATGAATAGATGATAGTGGTCTTGATATCAAATTTGATAGAACCCTAGTTTGATAAAACAATGGCTTCTAGTAGAGGAAGTAGCTCAAAATGCATGAGAAATATTCTATGAATGCTAAGTTAGATGCTACTGCCAAGAAAGAAAGGACTGATGGTGTTTACCATATTACCCTAATACTTCCCTTCTGCCATTAAATGTAAAAATTTTTGCAGCTTTCTGCTGAAAAAAATAAAAAGATCACTTCCCACAAAGAGCAACTCGCATAAAGAAATAAATGGGGAAAATATACAACTATGTTAGCTCTTTTCTGTACTTGATGTTTTCTGTAATTTTATTCTGTGCTATATTTTTAAGAAATGACAATTCATTTGCTCACATACACCACCACAGCATTTTCTTTTGGAAAGTAAAATGTATACACATGTCTTATTTGGGTAGAATTTCCTAGGTAACATCCACTTTCACTGATTAATTATTGTCTATATGGGGCAATTCTCATGAAAAATATTCTTGTTTGGCAGATTCTCTACATCACAGGTACTTATAAAAACAGGAAATTATGTATGTAAGTGTTTTGTTAATTTGAAAGTGCTATACAAATTTATTAGGAAGTATAACTAGGGATGACCTCTCTCAATCTCCCACATACGACCATTTGTTTTCAAAAATATTTTCATGCCCTCCTTCAAACCTTGCATTGATAAACCTAAGCTTTGGCATTTCTATAATGTTTCTAGTATGAATTTTTAAACATTACTTATTCTACAATTGTTCAATAGTGTATAAGACTAGTCTAGTACATTATTCCATTATGAAAAGACAAAATTATCACATGAATCATTTGATTTTTCTTAGTCACTGTTCAAAATATTCTGAAATCTTCCTTGTACTGACAGTTTAAGTAAATATAGGGAAGTTGAGGAAAGTAGTTTATTTTAACAGCTCTAGACAGGATAATCAAAAATGCCAATATTTGAAAAGTTTCTAGTGATTTTATAGGTGTCATTTCTGATAAAACGTTTCATAGAAAAAAAGAGAACATACCCATTACAGGTCTTCTGATTTTATTACTAGATGTTCCATTATCGGCAATGTTAATAACAGAACCTTCTATTTATAGCATTACCTTCATTTAAATATTTTTTAAAGCAATAAATGAAGACGCCCACCAATGTACTTTTCTGTCTCTTGAGCTTCAGGCTCATGCAGCACTGCTTCAGTGATATAGAAGTAGTCCCTTCAGTAGATAACACAAAGGAGATTTTGTTTATAGATGTTTGTATTTTCTATACTTCCTAGGAAAGTATTGAGCCCTCTATCAGTCAGGATTCTTTAAAGAAATAGAAACAATAGACTATAGATATACAGATAGATCAATATATAGAATAAGGCATTGACTGACACAGTTGTAGAGACTGGTAAATTCAAAATCCATAGGTCAGGTTGGCAGGCTAGAAATTCCAGTAAGCGCTAATGTTGAAGTCTTGACCCCAGAGTCTATGCAGCAGACCAGGAAGACAGAGAATCAGGTAAACTTTTTTATGTAACAGTCTTGAGGAAGAAGTCCTTCTTCTCCAAGAGCCTCAATTTTTCCTCTTTATGCTTTTAATTAATTGAAGGAGTCTCACTCATGTTATCAAAGGTAATCTGTTTTATGTAAAAGCAGCTGATTATAAATGTAAAATCACATTTACAAAATACCTTCACAAAAACATCTAGACGAATGTTTAACCAAACAACTGGTTGCTATAGCCTAGCCAAGTTGGCATATAAAATTATCATCACAAGCCCTAAAACTATCCAAGAAGTATTTAAATTTTACTTTGCAATGTTAATTAAGAGGACAAGAACCAAGAAGACAGGAAAGCAACACAGATCTTCCTCAACTTATGATGAGGTTACATCCTGATAAACTCATTTTAAGTTGAAAATATTCTAAGTCAAAAATACATTTAATATACCTAACTTTTCAAACATCATAGCTTAGCATTAGCTAACTTAAACATGCTCAGTACAATTACATTAGCCTACAGTTGGGCAAAATCATCTACTGCAAAGCCTATTTCATAACAAAGTGTTGAATTTCTTATGTAATTTACTGAATACAGTACTAAAAGGGAAAAACACAATGGAGAGCTGGGTATAGAATGGTTGCAGTATACACACTGTTTATCCTCATGTGGCCGACTGGGAGCTGTGGCTCTCTGCCACTGCCCAGCATCATAAGAGAGTATCATAGTGCATATTACTAGCCCAAGAAAAGATCAAAATTCTAAATAGAATTTCTACTGAATATATACCACTTTTGTACCATGACTAAGTTGAAAATTTTTAAGTTCCTTAAGATGGGACTTACACTTAATTAATTGAATGAAATAATTTGCTTATATTAATTTGCTTTATATGAAGGCATCAGAAGGGACTGTCTGTAGTGTGTCACTTTCATACCAAGATTAAGTTGAAAATCATAAGTCAAACCATTGTAAGGGACAGTATATATGAGGTTTCTTATTTTAAAATGTAAGTGATGCTGATAGAACCTAACTGAAATTTTTGTGACACATCTTGATGATTTACATTTAAAATAGTTTGAAGTCAATGAATTTGGGCAAGATATGAAAAGATACCCACAGCTGAAGAGAATTCTCTCCCCTCTTATTTAACTTTCCATGACACCATAATTAAAGACTTGATGTGAAATTTATCACATTATACAAAGGTAAACAATTATATATATATTATATATATATAATATGTATGTACTATATATATAAAATGTATATATTATATATATTATATATATATGTATGTACTATATATATAAAATGTATATATTATATATAATATATATATAATATGTTCAGTATTATAATACGTGTACACACACACACATATATATATGCATATAGTGATATGTTACCATTTTATATACAGGCTAACTTACCATGGGCTGCTATAACAAATTACAACAGACTGGGTGGCTTCAACAACAACTTAGTTCCCACAGATCTGGCACCTGAGAAATCCAAAATCAAGGTGCTGGCTGACTCAGTGTCTGGTAAGGGCCTTCTCCTTGTTTGCAGACAGACGCCTTCTCTCTTTATTCTTGCATGACTGAGAGAGACAGAGAAAATAAGCTCTTGCACTTAATCCCATCAGTTTCCACCTTAATGACTTCATTTAAACCTAATTATCTCCAAAAGCTGTACCTCCAAATACCTATACATGAGGAATTAGGGTTTCTACACAGGCCAAAATAAATGTTGCTTCCATTTGGAAAAAGCCTTTTACCAGCTTGATGCTTTCATGATCCAACTACTTCTCTTCTGAGATTGTGTGTTATAAAATTGGTGGATGCACATGCCAGTATTTCCTGAAAGGTGATGTGTTGAAGATTTTTGCATGTCCCCTTGTATTTTTACAAGATACTCTTCTCTTTCAGAAAGATAAAATTGGTAAAAATGTAACCAGATAACTGAGCAATAAAGCAGTAACTGCTTCTTGTATGGCACATAATATCCTATCACCCTTTTTTTGCTGGGACTTCATTTATATTGTCTTTTTACTCATCTCTCCTTTTTCAACTATTGTTCACCTTACAGTGGGAATAATGAAGATCAGACTTAAAATATAAGGAATTGTTTGATCTTCAGTAGAGTTAAAGTCAAACTGAAGATTCAGAAATCTTTATGACATTTAGATGAATTGTTTTGGAGCATGCAAAAATCTGAGAAATTAAACTGACATCTTAAAAGCTAGTCATAATATTTTAATTCCAATCCGTTTTTTGATTTTCTTTTAATTTTTTATTAAGGTATTTTTTGATATACACTCTTATGAACGTTTCACATAAAAAACAATGTGGTTACTACATTTACCCATATTATCAAGTTTCCACACATACCCTAGTGCAGTCACTGTCGATCAGTGTAGTAAGGTGCTACAGATTCACTGTTTGCCTTCTCTGTGCTACACTGTTTTAGTGGTGATCCCCCACACCATATGTACTAAACAAAATACCCCTCAATCCACTTCTCCCTCCCTCCTGACCCGCCCTCCCACACCCCTCCCCTTTGGTAACCACTAGTCACTTCTTGGAGTCTGTGAGTCTACTGCAATTTTGTTCCTTCAGTTTTCCTTCAATGTTACACTCCACAAACGAGGGAAATCATTTGGCACTTGTCTTTCTCAGCCTGACTTATTTCACTGAGCATAATGTCCTCCAGCTCCATCCATGTTGTTGCAGGATTTGTTTCTTTCTTATGGCTGAATAGTATTCCATTGGGTATATGTACCACCTCTTCTTTATCCATTCATTTACTGATGGACACTTAGGTTGCTTCCATATCTTGGCTATTGTAAATAGTGCTGTGATAAACATAGGGGTGCATATGTCTTTTTGAGTCTGAGAAATTGTATTCTTTGGGTAAATCCAAGGAGTGGGATTCTTCAGTCGAATGGTATTTCTATTTTTAGTTTTTTGAGGAACATCCATATTGCTTTCCACAATGGTTAAACTAGCTTACATTTCCACCAGCAGTGTTAGAGGGTTCCCCTTTCTCCACATCCTCACCAGCATTTGTTCTTCATAGTCTTCTCTATGCTGGCCATCCTTACTGGGGTGAGGTGATATCTCATTGTGTTTTTAATTTGCATTTCCCTGATGATGAGTGATGTGGAGCATCTTTTCATGTGTCTGTTGGCCATCTGAATTTCTTCTTGGGAGAATTGTCTCTTCATATCCTTGGCCCATTTTTTAACTGGGTTATTTGCTTTTTGGGTGTTGAGGCATGCATGTTCCTTATATATTTTGGATGTTAACCCCTTGTTGGATACATCATTTACAAATATATCATCCCATACAAAAATGAATGCCTTTTTGTTCTGTTGATGGTGTCCTTTTCCATTCAGAAACTTTTTAGTTTGATGTAGTCCCATGTGTTCATTTTAGCTTTTGTTTCCCTTGCTCAAGGAGATGCGTTCAGGAGGAAGTTGTTTATGTTTATAGTCATGAGACTTTTGTCTATGTTGTCTTCTAAGAGTTTTATGGTTTCATGACTTACATTCAAGTCTTTGATCCATTTCAAGTTTACTTTTGTGTATGGGGTTAAACAATAATCCAGTTTCATTCTCTTGCATGTAGCAGTCCAGTTTTGCCAAAACCAGCTGTTGAAGAGGCTGTCATTACCCCATTGTATGTCCATGGCTCCTTTATCATATATTAATTGATCATATATGCTTGGGTTTATATCTGGGCTCTCTAGTCTGTTCCAGTGGTCTATGGGTCTGTTCTTGTGCCAGTACCAAATTGTCTTGATTACTGTGGCTTTGTAGTAGAGCTTGAAGTTGGGAAGAATAATCCCCTGCTTTATTCTTCCTTCTCAGGATTGCTTTGGCTATTTGGGGTCTTTTTGGGTTCCATATGAATTTTAGAATGATTTTCTCTAGTTCATTGAATAATGCTGTTGGTATTTTGATAGGGATTGCATTGAATCTATAGATTGCTTTAGGCAGGATGGCCATTTTGACAATATTAATTCTTCCTATCCATGAGCATGGGATGAGTTTCCATTTACTGGTATCTTCTTTAATTTCTCATAAGAGTATCTTGTAGTTTTCAGGGTCTAGGTCTTTCACTTCCTTGGTTAGGTTTATTCCTAGGTATTTTATTCTTTATGATGCAACTGTGAATGGAATTGTTTTCCTGATTTCTCTTTCTGCTAATTCATCATTAGTGTATAGGAATGCAAAAGATTTCTGTGTATTAATTTTGTATCCTGCAACTTTGCTGAATTCACATATTATGTCTAGTAGTTTTGGAATGGATTCTTTAGGGTTTTTGATTTACAAATATCATGCCATCTGCAAACAGGGAACGTTTAACTTCTTCCTTGCTCATCTGGATGCCTTTTATTTCTTTGTGTTGTCTGATTGTCATGGCTAGGACCTCCCGTACTATGTTGAGTAGAAGTGGGGAGATTGGGCATCATCATCTTGCTTCCGATCTTAAAGGAAAAGCTTTCAGCTTCTCGCTGTTAAGTGTAATGTTGGCTGTGGGTTTGTCATATATGGCCTTTATTATGTTGAGGTACTTATCGTCTATACCCATTTTATTGAGAGTTTTTATCATGAATGGATGTTGAATTTTGTCAATTGCGTTTTCAGCATCTATGGAAATAATCATGCATTTTTTGTCCTCCTTTTGTTGATGTGGTGGATGATGTTAATGGATTTTTTAATGTTGTACCATTCTTGCATCCCAGAAATAAATCCTACTTGATCATGATGGATGATCTTTTCAATGTATTTTTGAATTAGGTATGCTAATATTTTGTTGAGTATTTTTGCATCTATGTTCATCAGGGATATTGGTCTGTAATTTTCTTTTTATGTGGTGTCTTTGCCTGGTTTTGGTATTAGAGTGATGCTGGCCTCATAGAATGAGTTTGGAAGTATTCCTTCTTCTTCTAATCTTTGGAAAACTTTAAGGAGGATGGATATTAGGTCTTCACTAAATGTCTGATAAAATTCAGCACTGAAGCCATCTGGTCCAGTCATTTTGTTCTTAGGTAGGTTTTTGGTTACCAATTCAATTATGTTGCCTCAACATAATAAAGGTCATATATGACAAACCCACAGCTAACATTACACTTAACAGCGAGAAGCTGAAAGCTTTTCCTTTAAGATTGGAAACAAGAAAGTCTATTCAGATTTTCTGTTTCTTCCTGGGTCAGCCTTGAAAGGTTGTATTTTTCTAGAAAGTTATCCATTTCTTATAGGTTATCCAGTTTGTTGGCATATAATTTTTCATAGTATTCTCTAATAATTCTTTGTATTTCTGTGTTGTCCATAGTGATTTTTCCTTTCTCATTTCTGATTCTGTTTATGTGTGCAGACTCTCTTTTTTTCTTGATAAATCTGGCTTGGGGTTCATCTATTTTGTTTATTTTCTTGAAGAACCAGGTCTTGCTTTCATTGATTCTTTCAATTGTTTTATTATTCCTGATTTTAATTATTTATGCTCTAATGTTTATTATGTCCCTCCTTCTACTGACTTTGGGCTTCATTTGTTCTTCTTTTTCCAGTTTCATTAATTGTGAGTTTATACTGCGCATATGAGATTGTTCTTCTTTCCAGAGGTAGGCCTGTATTGCAATATACTTTCCTCTTAGCACAGCCTTGGCTGCATCCCACAGATTTTGTGGTGTTGAATTATTATTGTCATTTGTCTCCATATAATGCTTGATCTCTGTTTTTATGTGGTCATTGATCCATTGGTTATTTAGGAGCATGTTGTGAAGCCTCCATGTGTTTGTGGGATTTTTCACTTCCTTTGTATAATTTATTTCTGGTTTCATACCTCTGTGGTCTGAGAAATTGGTTGGTACAATTTCAATCTTTTTGAATTTACTGAGGCTCTTTTTGTGGCCTAGTATATGATCTATTCTTGAAAATGTTCCATGTGCACTTGAGAAGAATATGTATTCTGCTGCTTTGGGGTGTACAGTTCTGTAGGTATCTGTTAGGTCCATCTGTTTTCATGCGTTGTTCAGTGCCTCTGTGTCCTTACTTATTTTCTGTCTGGTTGATCTGTCCTTCAGAGTGAGTAGAGTGTTGAAGCCTCCTAGAATGCCTGCATTACATTCTATTTCCCCTTTTAATTCTGTTATTATTTATTTCACATATGTAGGTGCTCCTTGGTTGGGCATATAGATATTTATAATGGTCGTATCTTCTTGTTGGATTGACCCTTTTATCATTATGTAATGTCCTTCTTTATCTCTTGTTACTTTCTGTGTTTTGAAGTCTATTTTCTCTGATACAAGGACTGCAACTCCTGCTTTTTTCTCCCTATTAGTTGCATGAAATATCTTTTTTCATCCCTTCCCTTTTAGTCTGTGTATGTCTTAGGGTTTAAAGTGAATTTCTTGTAGGCAGCATATAGATCGGTCTTGTTTTTTTTTCCATTCAGTGACTCTATGTGTTTTGATTGGTGCCTTCAGTCCATTTACATTTAGGGTGATTATCGATAGGCATGTACTTATTGCCATTGCAGGCTTTAGATTCATGGTTACCAAAGGTTCAAGGGTAACTTCCTTACTATCTAAGAGTCTAACTTAACTCACTTAATATGCTATTATAAACACAATCTAAAGGTTCTTTTTTTCTCCTCCTTTTTCTTCCTCCTCCATTCTTTATATATTAGGCATCTTATTCTGTACTCTTTGTATTTCCCTTGATTGACTTTGTGGAAAGTTGATTTAATTTTGCATTTGCTTAGTAATTAAAAATTCTACTTTCTTTACTTAGGTTTTATTACCTCTTGTGACTGCTATTAAACCTTTGGAACACTTCCATTTATAGCAGTCCCTCCAAAATAGACTGTAGAGACAGTTTGTGAGAGATAAATTCTCTCAGTTTTTGTTTATCTGGAAATTGTTAAATCCCTCCTTCAAATTTAAATGATAATCTTGCTGGATAAAGTATTCTTGGTTCAAGGCCCTTCTGCTTCATTGAATTAAATATATCATGCCACTCCCTTCTGGACTGTAAGGTTTCTGCTGAGAAGTCTGATCATAGCCTGATGGACTTTCCTTTATATGTGATCTTATTCCTCTCTCTGGCTGCTTTTAATAGTCTGTCCTTATCCTTGATCTTTGTCATTTTAATTACTATATGTCTTGGTGTTATCCTCCTTGGGTCCCTTGTGTTGGGAGATCTGTGGACCTCCATGGCCTGAGAGACTATTTCCTTCCCCAGATTGAGGAATTTATGCAATTATCTCCTCAAAGACACTTCCTATTCCCTTTTCTCTCTCTTCTTCTTCTGGTACCCCTATAATGCAAATATTGTTCCATTTGGATTGGTCACACAGTTCTCTTAATATTCTTTCATTCTTAGAGATCTTTTTTCGCTCTGTGCCTCAGCTTCTTTGTGTTCCTTTTTTCTAGTTTCTATTTCATTTATAGTCTCCTGCACTGTATATAATCTGCTTTCAGTACCCTCCATTGTGGTCTTCAACGATTGGATCTCTGACCAGAATTCATTCCTGAGTTCTTGAATCTTTTTCTGCACTTCATTAGTATGTTAATGATTTTTATTTTGAAATCCCTTTCAGGAAGATTCATGATGTCAATTTCATTTGAATCTTTCTCAGGTGTTATATTCATAATTTTACTTTGAACCAGGTTCCTTTGGCATTTCATCTTTGTATATGATGCCCTCTAGTGCCAAGAAACTCTTCTCTCTGGAGCTGTTCAGCCCCTGAAGCAATGTCGTGGGTCATAGGAGAGCGGTATTGGTGCCTTGGAGGAGGAAAGAGCTGTTTTCTGCTTCCCCGCTGCTATGCCTGCCTCCACTGCCAGAACCAGTGGGCCGAGCACACACATGTAAGCCTCTATGCCTTGTGTTTGTAGTTGCTGTAGACAGGTCTTCCCTCTGGCTGGCCTAACACCAGGGTAGGGTTTGCCGGTTTGCAAGCCAGGTGAGGCTGGCTGGGAGGAAGGCAAAGAGGGCTGTGTATCACAGAGGGGAGCCTTGGAACTGTGTAGCCACCCAGGGGACTATAGCACCTGAATATCATGAAAGTTCCCAACCTGCTAGGCAGAGTGCACATGGACAATCTTTTCTACCTGTCCTTTCTCCTGAGTACTAAGCTCTGTGCAATCCTTGCCCCTTTAGCAGCCCTCTCACTGTTAGGAGGTCTCTTAGACTCCCCATCTTTCTTTTGTCCCAGAGTAGCTGGATATGGTTCCCTGCTTTCCACAAGTGGCTGGAATCTCAGTCTCTCTAGGTATTCTATCTGTCTTAGTTTTCCAACCCCCTAATAATGAGAGTACCATGAAAGCACCATGAAATGTAGGTTTGTTCTCCCAGAGCAGATCTCCAGAGTTAGATATTCAGCAGTCCCAGGCCTCTACTCCCTCCCCACTGGTGAGCTGGGGTTGGGGAAGGGCTTGGGTACCACTGGGCCACAGCTTTGGTATGTTACCCTTTTCCATGAGGTCTGTTCTTTTCTCCAGGTGTATGCAGTCTGGTGCAGTCCTCTTTCCTGTTGCTTTTTCAGAATTAGTCATATTAATTATATTTTCATATTATATGCAGTTTTAGGAGGAAGCCTCTGTCTCACCTCTCATGATGCCATATTTTCCAACTAGTTTTTGTAATGCTTATTTACTATCATTTACATAGACCTTCTGAAGAATTTGCCTTTTCCAAAATGTTGAAAATTTTAAGCATTACAGCACAGCAAAAGAACTCTCATACTCCACTGAATGCCTTGTAATCGAATTCAGTGTGGCTGTTTATAGACTTTCAGGTGTTTTTCAAAACTGAATCACTTTTCATATATAGGCCAACACAATGTCATGTCCTGAGGACTTTGCAAAAATAGTAAATACATAAAACAATCCTTTGAAAATAATAGAAAATTCGGTCAATAGGTCCCACTTATTTGCATATTATAAGTTTTTCTAATAATAACCCTTTTATCTGCTTTTTGTGATCTAACAATTATTCAAAGTCTATTTCTCATTTGACCAGAATTTAATGAGAAAACTGACAACATGACAGTACTGCTCCATTTTAACATCATCATTACTTTCTGGGGAAATTCTCTGTAAGAATAATTCCCCTGCGTATGATATCTTTGTAAATGCTTTTTATTATACTCTTAAAAGTCATTTATGAACAATAAATTCATTCTATATTTGGCTTTCTACTTCAATGTGCTTTCTTAAACTCTAAGTAACTCTTTATATTGTTTCTTTTCATCTCTTTCCTCCATTTCCAGAATATCTATTCCCCTTTCCTTCTACAGCAGCTTTTTGATAAGTCACTTCTTTTAAAAGTGGAATTATAATTTAATATCTAATTTTTTAGATTTCAATATTTAACCTTTCTTTGTTGCCCATTACATTATAAATGCCTTAACTCCCTTAACTTTCTCTAATTGAAAGCAAATATCATTTCCTCTGTTACTTAAAAGTAATGTTCTATTATGTTAAAGTAATTTCAGGTACAAAGCCTATTTTAAAATTTACAGTCAGGCGTCTAGTATCATAAATTTAATATCATATTTGCTATAGTAGATTTAGCTGCATTTGTTATCCAAATTATCTGGTAATATAAATTATTTAAAATGTTGGATAGCAATCAGTAGAAAATATTTTCAGGAATTTCTTTTCTCATACCATTGTCACAACAGCATAAGAAATAAGCACATGTTTTAATTCATTATGTCACTCATTCATTCATTAAACAATCACCCATTATGTGCCAGACTTTGATCTGTATTTAGAAGACAAATGAGACATAGGACAAAGCTCCTAATCTCATTGAATGGGAGAATGACAAAATAATTAATAAGTCATCATATATGTGCTTACAGAGAAGATAAGTATGACTCTATAGCATCTTAACTATGCTGATGGACAGTTTTTGCAGTGGGGCGGAGGGGACTTGATAATATGGGTGAATGTTGAAACCACAATATTGCTCATGTGAAACCTTCATAGGATTGTATATCAAGAATATCTTAATTAAAAAAAAGAAACATCATTTATGTGCTTTAATGAAAGTAGGGTGAAATGATGAGTGATTCAGGGGCTTCTGAGAGATATTTAGGAGAGTCTGTTTGGAAGATGTGTCATTTAAGCTAAGACTGAGTGATAAATAGGATATAGTCTTACAGGAGATCTTCACAGACAAAAGAACAGCTGGAATTAAGGCCCAAAATTGCAAAGAGCTTGTCTTGCTTGACCATCAGAAACAAGGCTGTGCAGTTGAAGCTCAGAGACTGAAGGTAGATAAGGTGCCATGCACTTATCCTAGTGTTATCTGAAACAATGCACTATCTCTCTTAAATGGCATGTCTTCAAATACTTGGGTATAAGGGATAGACTACCAGTTAGTTCTTCTCTTTAGGTACCAGAATGATGGAGTAGTAATAGTCAAAGGACAGTTGCATAGCTGAATGATCTTGACAGTAATTTATAGAATCCTGCTCTCGTTGTTGAGCTCCTGTGCTGTACCTCTCAACAGGAGAAAGTTACTGAAAGGGCCAGTAGCATGGAAAACTCTCAGGTTTGGTAAATAAGGACATTTTCATGAGATGTACCTTAAGCGAAATGAACCTAAGATCACTTCTTACAAAAGAAAGAAAAAGTAGTTTTTTAAAAATGGGAGGATATTACGTGATCTTTGCAATAATAAACAAAACAACATTCACATAATAGGGGTCCCAGGAGGAAAAGGGAGAGAAAGGACAAAAAAATTAATAGCTGAAAATTTCCATAACCTAGGAAGGAAACATATATCAAGGTCCAAGAATCAAAGAGAACCCTAAAACAGATGAACCCAAGGAGGGCTTCACCAAACCCATAATAATTAAAATAGAAAAGATTAAAGATAAGAAGAAAAATCTGACAAGAAGCAAGAAAAAAGCAGATGTTTATGTACAAAGGAAATCCCATAAGCTGATTTTTCATCAGAAACTTTGTAGGTCAGATAGGAGTAGCATGTATATTCAAACTGTTGAAAGGAGAAAGTTCTTCCTAGCCAGATTATCATTCCAAATTGAAGAAAAGATAAAGGTGTTCATCACCACAAAACCAGCCTGGCAAGAAATGTTAAAAGGAGTTTTTTAAGTGCATAAGGAAAGGCAATAACTAGAAATAAGAAAATCAGGAAAGGTAAAAAATAGCACTGGTTAAAAAAAAAACATATAGAAAAGGTAACAGATCAATCATTTAAAAGCTAGAATCAAGTTCAAAGACAAAATTAGTAAAATCAGTTATATATACAAATTAGTCAAGGGATACACAAAATAAAAAAATATCAATTATGACATCATAGACATAAAACACAGAGGAGGGAATAGTAAAAAACTAGTGCTTTTAGAATGTGTTCATATTTAAGCAAGCATCAACATAACATGGATTGCTATGTTTAGATTGCTATATAAGAACTTCATGGTAACCACAAACCAAAAACCTATAATAAATACACAAAAACTAAAGAAAAAGGAATCCAAACATAACACTAAAGAAACTGACCAAATCACAAGGTAAGAGAGCAAGAAAAGAAAGGAACAGATGAGAAAAACATGAAAGAACCAGAAAACTAATGAGAAAAAGGCAGGAAGTCCTTACCTATCAATATTACTTTAAATATAAAATGTACACAATGTTCTGATCAAAAGATATAGTGCAAGTGAATGGATAAAAACAAGGCTTATCTACATGCAGACAAGAAACTCACTACAGACCTAAAGACAAACATAATAAAAGTGAAGAGATGGAAAAAAATAAGGAGGAATACAGCAAAGGAAACCAACATAATGAAAAGGCAACTCTTTGAGTAGGAAAATATATTTGCAAATAAAACTTCCATTAAGGGTTAATTTCCAAAATATATAAATATTTCATAAAACTCAACACCAAAAAAAAAAAACTAACCTGATTAAAAATGTGCATAGGACCTGAATAAACATTTTTCAAAAGAAGACATATAGATGGGCAACAGGCACCTGAAAAGATGCTCCACGTCACTATTCATCAGTGAAATGCAAATCAAACCACAGCGATATATCACCTAATACCAGTCAGGATGGCTACTGGCTAAAAGGACAAGAAATAACAAGTGTTACCAAAGATATGGAGAAAAGGAGATACTGCTGCAGTTTGGTGGGAATGTAAATTGGTGCAGCCACTGTGGAAACAGAATGGAGATGCCACAAAGAACTAAAAATAGAAATGCCAAAAAGAGTAGTGTCACTTGTGGGTATTTACTCAGGGAAAACAAAAAAAACTAATCTGAAAAGACATATGCATCCCTATGTATATTGAAGCATTATTTACAACAGCCAAGATATGGAAGCAGCCTCAGTGTCCATTGATAAAAAAATGGATAAAGAAAATGTGGTATATATACACAGTGGAATATTACTCAGGCTTATAAAAGAGAAAATCTTGCCATTTGTGATGGTGAAGAAGGGTGTTATGCTAAGTGAAATAATTCAGAAAAAGACAATTGCCATATTATTTCACTTACATGTGAAATCGATAAAATGGAATGAACAAGACAAAAACCCGGAAACCAACTCAAATACAGAGAAAAAAAATGGTGGTTTTCAGAGGGAAGGAGAGTGGTATGATAGGTAAAATAGATGAAAGTAATCAAAAGGAACAAACCCCCAATTATAAAATAAGAAGTCACATGGATGAAAGATACAGCATGGAGAATATAGTCAATAATATTCTAATAACTTGGTATGGTGACAGTAACTACACTTACCATGGTGAGCATTTTGTAACATAAATGTCAAGTCACTGTTATACATCTGAAACTACTATATTACTTCATCTATACTTCAACAAAAAAGTAAAGAAATCCATCATCTCACACATATGCACACATAAATCTGCTAAAAATTCTATATATATAGCACTATCACTATCTATAGCATGCTATGATTCAGCAATTCCACTTCTGGGTATATATCCAAAGGAAATGAAAATGTGATATTGAAAAGTTATTTGCACTCCCATGTTTATTGCAGCATTATTCACAATATCCAAAATACAGGAACAAATTAAGTGTCCATCAATGGCAGAATGAACAAAAAAGCTATGGTATATACACAATGGAATATTATTCAGCCATGAAAAAGAAGGAAATCCTGTCATTTATGATAGCATAGATTGACCCTCAGGGCATTATGCTAAGCGAAATAAGAGAAAGACAAATACTGTATTATACCACTTACATGTGGAATCTAAAAACACCATACTTGTAGAAACAGAGAGTTGAATGATATTTACCAAGGGGTGGTGGTGGTGTTAGATGTTGTTAAAGGGTACAAACTTGCAACAAGAAGATGAATCCTTTCAGAAGATCTAATGCATAGCATAGTCACTATATTCATTGATACTATATTATGTAATTCAAAATCGCTGAGAGTCTAGGTCTTAAATCTTATCACAATAAGAACTGATAATTATATGGTAGAGGTGTTAGCCAAGCTTTGATATAATCATATAGCAATATATAAATGTATCAAATCTACACTTTGTATGCCTTAAACTTACACAATATTGTGTGTCAAATATATCTCAATTAAAAAAATTTTCTCAGGTGATTCCAAGTTACAGCACAGGTTGAGATCCATTGTCCTTGAGATTAGATAAATAGTAGGTTCTCAGTATGTCTGTTGAGTGAATATCCTCTGGTTTTTCAGATGTGTTAGGAATGTGCAATGTAATAGTTTGAAGCAAATTCTCACACTCTCTTCATGAAGTAAGTGAACATGTTGGAGAAGCCCATGTGGTAAGAAAGTGCAGGGCATTTAAGAACAAGTAACTTCTAAGACCTGAGGGTATTCTACAGTCAACAACCAGGACACCTCCAGGGCTCTCAAGTCATAAAACCAAAGGAAATAAATACTTCAAAAAAACAAAGATCAGTTCTGCCAACAACTGAAGCTCAGCTTATGGAGCTTAGATGCAGAATCTGCCCAGTTGAGCCTCCAGATGAGCCTCCACTAATGCCTTGACTGTAGCCTAGTGACTGGACAGAAAACCCAGCTAAGCTGTGATTGGACTATTGACCCTTGGAAACTGAGTTAATGTCTCCTGTTTTAAGCCACTTAGTTTGATACCCTTTCATGCAGAAAAAAGATAACTAATACAGGGCTTACATTTGGCATTTTCAACTCTGTGCAAGCATGGCTTATTTGGACATGAATTATTTGTAATTTTTGAATGTGATTTATCTTCATATTTCCCATTAACTCTGCTAATCAATCAATTGTTTCTTTTTAAGTAATGCAGAGAGAATCTTGCCTAAGAGTAAAATCACCATACCCATCATCATGACCCAACAACTATGAAGAAAACATATAAAAATATCATCATAAAGTCAGTTTTCCTAATTCTTAAAATCATGTACTCTGAAATCTAACTACTTGTGTTTGAATCTTGGTTCCAATAATTTCTTGCAGTGTTTTCTTGCACAGATTTCTTAGGTTTTCTGTGGCTCAATATCCTCATTTGTATATTGGGGATGATATTAATTAAATTTAGGGCTTTTTTATGGAGTAAATTAGATGTCGTATGTAAAACATTATAAATCCACAATGAATATTATTATAAATAATGATAGCATAACTATTAATAATAGTATATCTTATACACATCTATATTCCTTTCTTAACCATAAAGGAAGAACTATATAAATATTCTTTTTGTAATGGCTTTATAAAATTGCATAAACCACTGAATGTTGAAAATTGTAGAATCAATAATTTAGTATTTGGAGACTATATATTTTGTGGGTAATTCATAATAACTCTTATTTCACTAACATAATTACTCATTTGTTGCTTTTAGAACTACTTATAGGTATTCTATACAGGCTAGAAGTTATAATACAATTTAAAAATAACCTCAAATGTTGAATATATTGTCTATAAAAAATACATTCTTATTCATTCATTCTTATAATTGTTTACAATTGTCCTTATTCATTTATCCTTCATAGTATTGTTTACAATTGCAAATTATAATTAAAGTTTAGATTAGAAATATATATAATTGAATAATATATTTAAGTGAAATATCTGCATTCATCTCACATAGTAACTCATCAAAAGGCAGATAAAGTGTCTCCAACTTTGTAACCAAGCCTTAAAACAAAAATTAATCAAAACTAAAGAGCAAATATTTTAGGTAATATAAGGATTCATCTATGAGTAAGTATAAAACATAAATCTTTCTTAGTTAGGCTGTCATCCAATGGCTTTATACATCATCTACTTTTCCTATTAAAATTTTGCCAAATTGGATGAAAACAGACACTCCACTGTACTTTTGTTTGAATCAGCATTTCTTAGACACATTTTTTTCTAAAACAGAAGCAAGTTTGTTTTCTTGGTTAAGCTCATCACTGAATGCAAAAGGAAGATTTCTATATTATTTCTGGAAAGATTTTATATATCTGGAAAGATAAGCTGAGTCCTTATAATTTGTTACCAAAAAATGTGTTTAAGGAGGTAGGTCCAAGATGGTGGTATAGAAAGCACCTGAGCCTACCTCCTCTCATATACACACCAAGCCTACACCTACACACAGAGTAACTCATCCTGAGGAAGAATGGAGGCCTGAATGAACCCCTGCAAAACAAAGGATAAAACACCACAGAAAAAGTGACAAGAGATACCGAGACACAGTAATGGAAGGAGCCCCATCCCCAGTGCAGCCTTGCAGCAGGGAGAGGTATTGTTGAGCTACTGGACTACATACCTGCCTTCTCTGGGACACAGAAAACAGCTTCCATTTGGAGGGTTTAAACCCCACCACAGTTATAACTGAAGCAGGCTGGCTTTCAAAACTCAAGCATCCACCAAACAGGAGGAGAACTGCTGGATCTTTCTCTGGAACCAGAGGTATTGGTGAGTGCCAGTGATTATGTTCTGTTACCCACCTGACACTATTGGCATGGATGGAAGCAGAGTGAGCAACACTGTTTGCATTCCCTCCATAAGCTGTTAGTGTGGATGGGAACAGGGTGAGCTACATAATTTACATTACCCTTGCACATTGCTAGTGCAGAAAGGAACAAGGTGCACATGACTGTTTACATTCCCCATACCTGTTGATGGTACAGACAGAAGTAGGATCATGGTGAACACACCAGCTCAAGACAGCCTTGTGGCCCCCTATCCATAATCAAACATGCCTGTCAGAGATCCAGCAGTTCCACCAAGATGGTACTATGTACTATGAATCATGTGGATTCATACTGTCCCCAGTCATTTCTTTACATGGCCCCACCCTGGTGCCAAACCTGAAGACCCCAGGACTGCATCCATATATTCCCAGCAATCCCATTAGTATGGATCTACTGGCATCCATGCAGGAGCTACATGGATCATGCTCCTTTGGCCCCAACCACCTCACAAATATAGCCCCAGCTGACAAACACAGAAGAACCTGGCTCATGCCCTGGGAGTCCCAGATCAGGGACACCCCTGTCCATGCCCACACAGCCTCCAACCAACAAGCCAAATCACCAGGTACACACAGTCTACCAATGGGAAATTACTACACCAGTCCATGTCACCAGAACTGGGAGAGGTAGCCTTTATACCTAATCTATAGAAACAAGCACAGAGAGCCAAACAAAATAAGAAAACACAGGAATATGCTAAAAACAAAAGAACAAGACAAAACTTCAAAAAAAGTACTAAATGAAACAGAGTTAAGCAAGTAAGACTACCTGGCAAAGAGTTTAAAGTAATGGTTATAAAGATGCTCACTAGACTTGAGGGAAGACTGGATAAACTCAGGGACAAACCCTACAAAGACATAGAAAACATAAAAAAAAATCAGAAATGAAGAATACAATAAATGAAATTAGAGGATGCAGAATGAATCAGCAATTTGGAAGACAGAATAATGGAAAGCATTCAAGCTGAACAGCAGAAAGAAAAAAGAATAAGGGAGCCTTGGGATAACATCAGTCATCCTAATATTTGAATTATAGGATCCCAGGAAGAGGAAGGGGACTTGAGGGGATGGAATATATTTAAAGAAATACTAGCTGAAAATTTTCCTAACCTAAGGAAGGAAACAGACCTCCTGGTGCAGGAAGCACAGAGAGCCCAAACAGGAACCTGAGGAGGTCCACACTAATATACATACTAATTAAAATGTCAAAGATTAAATACAAAAAGAGAGACTCTTAAAAGCAGTGAGAGAAAAGCAGTGAGTTACCTATCAGGGAAACCCTATAAGGCTATCAGCTGATTTTTCAGCAGAAACTCTGTAGGCCAGAAGGAAGTGGCATGATATATTCAAAGTGATGAAAGAGAAAGGCCTAGAATCAAGAATCTTCAACCCAGCAAGGGTAGCACTCAGAATTCAAGGAGAGATAACTTCTCAGATAAACATAATTTAAAGGCATGTACCACCACTAAACCGGCCTTGTAAGAAATGATTAAGGGATTTTAAGAGAAAAAGAAAACACCATGACTGGAAGAAAATAATGAAAAGAAAAACTTCACTGGTAAAAGCAAACAGATTGCAAAGGAAACAGACCAATCACTTAAAAGTCAGTATGAAGGTTAATAGACAAAAATAATAAAATCACCTACTTCTAAAAATTAGTTAAGGGAATCACTTAATAAAGGGTGTTAAAGAGGGCAGCATATACCTAACATGTGGAGGAGAGGAAGTTAAAATATAGTGCTGTTAGAATACACCCCAACTTAAGCAATCATCAACTTAACACACTGTTACATATTTAATACATCATATATCATATATAAACCACAAGGTAACCACAAACCAAAAATCTATGATACCCAAAAAATAAAGAGATGGGAATCCAATCTTAACCACAAAAAGTGATTATGCACAAGAGACTCACTTCAGAATTGAAGACATGCAACCTAAAAGGGTGGAAAAAGATATTCTGTACAAATAGAAACAGAAAAAAGAAAAGGTGGAGTAACAGTACTGTATCACACAAAATAGACTTTAAAACAAAGAATGCATCGAGACAAAAGAAGTCATATAATGATTAAGGGCTCAATCCAGCAAGAAGATACAATAATCATATTTATCTCTGCACCCAGCAGAGGAGCATCTCAATATAATACCAAGAGCAATATTAACAGATGAACAAAGAGACATTGGCAGTAGTATAATAATAGGAGAGGACTTTAACACCCCATTCACATCAATGGATAGATCATACAGAAAGAGAATATCAAGAAGGAAACACTGGCTTTGAATGACACATTAGACCAAATAGACTTAATAGATATATAAAGAACATTCCACCCAAAAATAGCAGAATACACATTCTTTTCAAATTTACCCAAAACATTCTCCAGGATAGATCACATGTTAGGTCAAAAAACAAGCCTCAGTGAACTTAAGAATATTGAAATCATATCAAAGAACTATTCTTGTCACAATGGTATGAAATTGGAAATCAGTTACAAGAAAAAAAACTGGAAAACTGGAAAACACAAATATGTGGGGGCTAAACAGCATGCTGCTAAACAAGTGGTCCAATGAAGAAATTAAAGAGGAAATAATTCTTTTAAAATTGGAGAATAATGAAAATGGAAACACAATGGTTCAAAACTTTTGGATGCAAAAAAGCAGTTCTAAGAGGGAAGTTTATAGTAATACTGGCCTACTTTAAGAAAAAAGAAAAATCTCAAGCAATCTAACTCTACCGCTAAAGGAATTAGAAAAAGAAGAACAAAGCACAAAGTTAGTAGAAGGAAGGAAATAATAAAGATCAAAGTAGAAATGAATGAGAGAATAAAAAAATACAAAAGTTCAATGGAAAAAAGGGCTGGTTCTTTGAAAAGATAAACATAGTTGATAAATCTTTAGCTAGAGTCATCAAGAAAAAGAAGACTCAAATAAATAAAATAAAAAATGAAAGAGAAGCTACAACTGACACAACAAAAGTACAAGCAATTGTAAGACATTACTATGAAAAATTATATGCCAACAAATTGGACTGTAGATAAAGTGGATAAATTCCTACAAACATGATACCTTCCAAAAAGAAATGAGGAAGATAGAGAAAATCTGAACAGAACAATTACTAGTGAAGAAATTGAAGCAATAATAAAAAAAAAACTCCGACCAAACAAAACTCCAATACCAGATGGCTTCACAGGTAAATTCCATGAAGCACTTAAATAAGAGTTAAAACCTATCTTTTAACTATTGCAAAAAATTGAAGAGAAAGTAAAGCTTCCAAATTCATTCTACAAGGCCAACATCACCTTGATACCAAAACCAGACGGAAACAGTACTGAAAAAAAAAAAGAAAATTATACACCATTATACCTGGTGAATATATAGATGCAAGAATCCTTCACAAAATATTAGCAAACCAAATTTAAAAATACACTGAAAGGACCATGCACCAAGATAAAGTGGGATTTATTCCAGGGATGCACAGATGGTTCAATATCTGCAAAGCAATCAATTTGATACACCACAATAAAAAAAGGAAGGAAAAAAACATATAGTCATCTCAATAGATGCAGAAAAAGCATTTGACAAAATTCAATTTCCATTCATGATAAAAATTCTCAACAAAGTAACTAGAGAGGGAACATACTTCAACATAATAAAGGCCATATATGGCAAACTCACAGCTGAGATCATACTCAATGGTAAAAAGCTGAAAGCTTTTACTACTTTAATATCAGAAATAAGCAAGGATGTCCACTCTCACCTTTTGTATTCAACATATCCTGGAAAACCTAGACATAGCAAGTAGGCAAGAAAAAGAAACAAAAGGCATCCAAATTGGAAAGGAAGAAGTAAAACTATCACTATTTGTAGATGAAATGATACTATATAGAGAAAACCTTGAAGACTTCTTTAAAAAAGAAGATTCTTAGCACTAATTAATGAATTCAATAAAGTTTCAGGACACAAAATCAGTATACAAAAATCTGTTGCTCTTCTATACACTATAACAAACTTCAGAAAGAGAAATTAATAAATCAGTCTCATTTATAATTGCATCAAGAAGAATAAAATAGTAATACTTAAACCAAGGAGGTGAAAAACCAATACTCTGAAAATAATATTGATGAAAGAAATTGAAGTAGTTAATAATGGGTAAGTAAATGGAAAGCTATTCCATACTCATGGATAGGAAGAATTACTTAAAACTGCCATAAGGACCAAAGAAATCTATAGATTTAATGCAATCTCTATAAAATGCCAATGGCATTTTTCACTGAACAAAAGCAAGTATCCTAAAATTTGTATGGAAGCACAAAAAGAACAAAATAGTCCAAGCAATCTTGAGAAAGAAGAATAATGCTGGAAGTATCACATTCCCTGATTTCAAACTATACCACAAAGCAAGAGGAATCAAACAGTATGGTACTTGCACAAGAGCAGATATACAGACCTATGGAACTGAATAGAGAGCCCAGAAATAAACGCACACCTATATGTCAATTAATCTTTGACAAAGAAGGCAGAAATACATAACAGAGAAAGGAAAGTCTCTTTAATAGATGGATGGTGTTGGGAAAACTGGGCAGCTACATGCAAAAGAATGAAACTGGACCATTGTCTTATACCCTATGCAAAAGTAAACTCAAAATGAATTTAAGACCTATATATAAGACCTGAAACCAAAAAACTCCTAGAAGAAAATATAGGCAGTCAACTTTTGAACATAAGCATTAGAAATCTTTTTCCAAATATGTCTCCCCAGGCAAGGGAAACAAAAAGCAAGAATAAACAAGTGAGACTACAGCAAATTAAAATGCTTCTGCACAGCAAAGGAAGCCATTAACATAATGAAAAGGCAGTTAATATATACATTAATACTCTATGGGAGAATATATCTGTAAACAATATTATCGGACAAGGGGTTAATACTCAAAATATGTGAAGAATTCATACAATTCAACACCAAAAAACCCCACAAACATTCCAATTTAAAAAATGTGCATTCTTATGTGGAGGGGAGGAATGGGGAGGTCTGTGCAACACAGAGAAGACAAGTAGTGATTCTACAACATCTTACTATGCTGATGGACAGTGAGAGCAATGGGGTTTGTGGGGGAGACTTGGTGAAGGGGGGACTCTAGTAAACATAATGTTCTTCATGTAATTGTAGATTAATGATAACAAAAAAAAAATGTGCAGAAGACTTGAATAGACATTTCTCCAAAGAAGACATACAGATGGCCAACAGACACATGAAAATATGCTCGACATCACTCATCATGAGGGCAATGCAAACCAAAACCACAGTGAGATATCTCCTCACACCAGTCAGAATGGCCAGTATCAACAGAACTGGAAACTGGAAATCACAAGCGTTGGCAAGGATGTGGAGAAAAGGGAACCCTCATACACTGCAGGTTTGTAAATTGGTGCAGGCATTATGGAAAGTAGTATGGAGGTTTCTCAAAAAAATAAAACTAGAAATATCATAAAAGCCAGAAATTCTACTTCTGCAAATGTGCTTGAAGAAAACAAAATCACTTATCTGAAAAGTTATATGCACTCCTTTGTTTATTGCAGCCTAATTTCAGTAGCCACAATATGGCAACAACCTAAACATTCATTAACAGATGAAAGGCTAATGTGGTATATTTACACAATGGAATATTCCTCAGCCATAAAAATATAATGAAATCTTGTTATTTGTGACAATACTGATAGACCTGGAGAGTATTACGCTAACTGAAATAAGTCAAAGACACATACCATATGATTTCACTTATATGCAGAATCTAAAAAACAAAACATACAAAACTGAAACAGAATCATAAATACAGAGATTCGACTGGTGGTTGTCATAAGGAGAGATGTGGGGAGAAGGTGAAGAGGGGAAAAATTTGTAAGAATATTTGATATCTTGATCTGGGCAATGGTTACATGAATGTATACACATGTCAAAATTCATCAAACTGTACACTGAGAAAAAAACATTTTCATTTTCTAACATGAAAAAATGTTTTAATCTAATTTTCTATGTGACCTACAATAACACTAGTATGGCAATTTTAATTGATTCTCTTTGACATAATTCTTCCTCAGAAATATGATGCAGTCAAAAAATTAATATGGCTTAATTTCAATGTTTTCAAGTCTGAGTCATGCTCTCATAGCTACCTAGTGATTAGAGATGTGCCATAACTCCTCTGAGGACCACTTTCCTCCTTAAACTAGGGATAAACTATTCTTTGTGTTTGGGGGTTTTTTGGTAAGAAATGCATTTTAAGTCCATGGTGAATAGGTGCTGCCAAAAATAATGGAAGTATAAGTACCAATAATTAGGAAAATGAGACACCAATTAATGACTAAGTTCTCATGAACACTATTTAAACTGGATTAAAATAAGAGATCTGTAATTCAATATGGGGAAGATTTAAGGAGGACTGATGGTTAATTTTTTTAACCCTAGTTAAAGAATAAACATTAAAAATATTTCAAACACCATGACAAAAGAAAAATGAGAGATTAATATTTAGTGATGCTCTTACTGCTTTTTTCTTCCTACTTCTAGTACCTTCTCACTTATGCTTTCTTGCTTTGTAATTACTTACTTCCAAAAAGTTAAGCTTCTACCTACTGGTATTACATAGTAGCTTGATGAAGAAAAAGCCATATCTCCTGCTACCCCAAAGATTTCATATATAAAGAAGCTGACCAAATCTTCATTAGTTCCATTGAGATGATACCAGTGGTATAGAATAAGAATTTCAAATCTGTCCCTATTTCTGACACAAATGACTTGCAGAGCATTGAAAAAAACCACCTCAAGCCATCAGATAAAATTATTTTAAAAATATGTAAAAATAAATGGGTTGATTGATAGGGTTATTCATATTCTTCTTAACTTCAAATATCTTTCACACCAGAGGAAAGGCTCTTAAATTAAATCATATAATATTTAGATTTGATAAAGAATTTCCTTTTCATAAGAGTAGTCAAACATTAGAATGACACATAAGATATCTTCTCTTGGCTGTATTTCAAAGCAGATTGGAATCTAAATTGATGGCAATTAATTGAACTTCACTAAATTTTCCAAAATTCTACATATTATAACATAATATGCGTTTGTTAAAATTAAATAATGTATGCTTATTTGTGGATACTTTACTGAGGCCAAAAATAGTAATACAAATCAGCTTCAGGGAGAATTATTAATTTACTAGTTTTTCATTTTTCCATAACAAATAGTATAAAATGCAACTTATTAGAATAGCCACAGCTTAATGAAAACATATGTTAAGGTTTTTTGTTCATTTCTTTGCTGAACACGACAGCTGTCATAGAGAACAGAAAAGATACTAAAATGATATGGATGACACATGATCAAAAAAAAAAGCAAAACTAGATATTGCCAAGTCTAGATGATCCCTTTAATTTGCAGTAAAGATTCACAGCAGCAGTTTAATATTTAAGTTTGTTGCTCATTTTGTGTTTAACAATGCTTCTATAGCTATAGGGTGTAATCACTTTTTTCTAACTAAGGTATACATATACCATGATAAACTGTAATTCTGTGTATATATCTCGGTCTTCATTTGCTGAGGGCTATTCATGATCAACTATAATTAATTATGAGTCCATCACAAAATTAAACACTTTGTATTTTAGCATTCTAGCCCTGACTGAAATCTTCCTGCATAGAATGATACTTTTACATATTCATTTGCTTTTGTAAAGCTTTGAAATTGAATATAGTCAATTGTTTAATATTTGTGACCTATAGACCTTGAGACTTTTATAATCAGTTTGAGGTTTTATAAATATTATTTCTACAATCAGAAAGAAGTAGAAGAGTAGAATTCATTGCTTCATTGTGGCCAAGAAAATCTCACATTTTTCTAATATAAAAAACATTCCATTGTTCTGTTGTATGTCAAACACAAGTCAATTAACTAATTGTATTGGTAAAAATAAATGATTAATTCACCACATACACAAAGTACCTGCCATGGCATAAACATTGTGTTGGTACTTTGGGCAGTATAATTAGCATTTTAAACCTGATGACTACATCAGCCCAAAATAAAAAGTGAGCTAAATACACTTTAAAAACATAAATAAGAGAATTAAACACAACCTGATTCACATAATGGAAATATTGAAGTTCTTCTAGCATACAGAAAATTACTCCAGATGTAACTATAAAGAAGAAAGGAAGGAGAGAGGGAAAGAGGGTAATAAAGAGTGAATATGTGATTCAACCTAATACATGGGTAAATTGGTGGGTAAATCTATTTGCCAATTAGAGAATAATAATAATGACTTTTGTTTAAAGTATTTTATAATTAAATTATAATCACAATAACAGAAAAAGGCAGGAGGGAAGGTAAATGGAGTGAAATGTATTCCAGGAAATACCCCTCAAATTTAATTATTGTAAGCATGCATGAGATTCTTGTTAAACCTCAGGCTTTATATAAAACCAGGTTATATATAAAACCTTCAGGAGAACTGAGGAGTAGCCTGAGAATTCTACATTTCTAAACAAGCACCCAGGTGATGCCAATACTGCTGGTCTGCAGAGCAAAAGCCTAATGTTCTAACCTGATCTGGAATGTAGTTAATACACTACTGCATACAAGTTAACATTAGTTAACGCTGCATATTGTAATCTCCAAAGCCCTCTAAAAATAGTAGTTACATAAATAACAAGGTAATAAAGAAGAAAATATAATATCAACCGTAAGTAATCCCAAAAATGTCAAGGAAGGAAAGTATAGGACAAGTGGCACCAATCTATAAGAAATAGCAAGATTGTAGGTTTAAATCCAAACAACTCTAAATGGACTAACATGACAATTAAACACAAACATTTTCACTCTGGACTTAAAAACAACATCCAATTTCATTCCTCTTTTAAGAGATATTCCTAATTATAAGGATATAAGATGGCAAGCCTAAGGAAAAAGATATGAATAACTAATATAAAGTTGACTTTGAAGCAAGAGTCATTACTAGAAATAAAGAGGTATAGTGTTTTACTTTGAATAATAGGAGACAATCCATCAGGAAGACACAAAAATTCCAATTTTATAAGCACCTAGTAGCAGACCTTCATAAACGTAAATTAAGAATTAATAGAGCAAAAAAAAAGAAACATTTAATGCATTGTTAAGGAGAATTAGCATACCTTTTTCAATAACTGGTGAAACAAAACATATTGATGTAAAATATTTGAAAAAGTTTAACCAATTTGACCTAGCTGACATATGAAAGGCTGCCCTTAAGAATTTCAGAATGCAAATTGTTTTCCAGTGTTTTTAGAACATTTACATACACTGGCAATTTGTATGTTCAAATAGCAAGTGTTAGAAATTTCAAAGTCATACATTGCACTCTGAAATAAAGGAAACAATCAGAGAACTCAAAAATCCGCAAATATTAGGAAAATAAACAATATAGTTCTAACCCATGTATCAAAGAAATACAGTGGAATTTTTTCAATTATAGGAATATCAAATTTTGTGGGATATAGCTATATCTGAGATTGAAAAGATATTTGTATCTTTAAAAACATATATTAGAAAAGAATAATACCAGATTATGAGGAATAAATACCCATAGAAGAAATAATGCCAAAAGTTAATTCTTTGAAACAATAAAATTGTAAAGCTGCTAGTAAGAAGGACTAAGGGAAAAAAATTACAATATTATAAATGGATAGTACCACCCAATAAAATTAATGACAGAATATTATGAATTTTGCCAATAAATTTGAAAATTTGAAAGAAATTAAAAAATTTATAAGAAAAATACACAGATTACCAAAACAAACAGGAAAAAACTTTAAAACTCTGTATAGCTCCTTATTACAGAAATAGAATGACTTAGTTTCTCACTAAGCAAACTCCATGCCCAGATGGCTCCACAAGTAAATCTTTAATGAAGAATTTAATGAAGAAAAAAAAAGTCTTTCAGAGAATAGAAAAAAAAAGGGAACTTTCAGCTCATTATATAAAGCCAGCATAAAAGTGATCTCAAAGCAAAGTGATTACAAAAAGAGAAAATTACAGGCCAACATTTCTCATAAACATACATCTAAATTCATAAAACAATTTGTAGTAAACTAAATATAGCAATTTTTTGAAGTACAAGAATCCATTATTTAGAAACTTGATTTATAAAAGGAATGCAAGATAGTTTTGCCAGGCAAGAATATTCACTTTCCTCAACTCTCTTCAATATTGTATTTGAGGTTAATAAAAAATAGGAAGTAACACTATCTTTATTCATAGAGGATATGATTGTTTACATTGAAAAACTCAAAGTGATCCTAAAAATAATAAGTGAATCACAGTAAGGATTTAAGATTAGTAAACAAAGAATAAGAGAAGAAAATGGCATTTGCTTTTCAAAGGACATTAATTTAAACCCATTTTTTAAAGTATTAAGATGGAAAATGGGAAAGTGGTGGTGATCAAGTGTTATGAAATGTTAATACTGATGCTGAATGATTAAAAAATATTGTGATCATTTTTGTGATCATGTGTCTGATGGTTTCAAACATATTTGATATTTCATAATTTTTTCCCAAACTATTCCTTCCTGATCTAAATTCATATCCATTTCCTTTCAGATATATTAAATATTAAATATATCCTTAAGCATATATTAAAGTACTCACCTATTTTGTATTGTCTCAAATAAGCTTTTGTAAAAAATCACATAATTGAAACATTGGCATTTAGAGCTATGACACTAAGAAATTACGATAATGGAATTTTCCAATACTATGCTATCACTTATAATACCAGCAATATACTATACCAATATTGTGTGTATTTAATGCTAAGAAAATAACAAATGTATTTAAATGAACATAATATCAGTATAATCCAAACTAATATAAAATCTAGGAAATTCAGCACTTGCCTAGCCTTTAGATGGATCTTTTGTGAGATAACATTAATAATGCCTGTTGACAATGTTGCTTTTCATTAACAATTTATCAAATTTACATACACAGGCATAATTCAGAAATATTGTGGATTTTGTTCTAGACCATCTCAATAAAGTGAATATCACAATAAAGTGGTCAAATGAATTTTTGGTTTCTCAGTGAATGTAAAAGTTATGTTTATACTATAGTGTAATCTGTTAAGTATTTACTAGCATTATATCTAAAAAGCAGTATATATACCTCAATTTAAAAATATTGTGTTGCCAAGAATGTTAACCATTATTTGAGCTTTCAGTGAGTCATTCTCACTCTTCTCATGCAGGGTCTTGCCTTGAGATTGATGGTCACTGATCAGTATAATGGTTGCTGAAGGTCGGGTTAGCTGTGGCAATTTCTTAAAATAGATAACAGTGAAGTTTACCACACTGATTGACTTTCTTTACATGAGTGATTCTCTGTAACGTGTGATGCTGTTTGACAGCATTTTACCCACAGAAGTTCAAAACTGGAGTCAGTCCTCTCCAACCCTGGCACTGCTTTATCAGTAAGTTTATGCAATATTCCAAATCCTTTGTTGTCATTTCAACAGTCTTCACATCATCTTCACCAAAAATATTCTATCTCAGTAAACCACTTTCTTTGCTCATCCGTAAGAAGCAGCTCCTTATCCAATAAAGTTGTATTATGACATGCAGCAATTCACTCACATCTTCGGGCTTCACTTGTAATTCGAATTCTCTTGCTGTTTCTACCACATCTGCAGTTACTTCCTCCACTGAAGTCTTTAACCTCTGAAGTCATCCATGAGGGATGGAATCACCTTCAAAACTCCTGTGAATGCTGATGTTTTTAGCTCCTCCCGTGACTCATAAATCTTTTGAATGGCATCTGCAATGGTGATTCCTTTCCAGGAGGTTTTCAATTTACTTTGCCCAGATCCATCTGAGGAATCACTATCTATGGTAGCTACAGCCTTACAAGTATTTTACTTTAATAAGACTTGAAAGCTGGAATGACTCCTGGATCCATGGACTGCAGAGTGGATGCAGTGTTAGCAGGCAAAATCACTAATGCCATTGTCCATCTCCATCAGAGCTCCTGGGTGACCAGATGCATTGTCAAGGAATCTGTTTTGCTGAGCAGTAAGTCTCAGCAATGGGCTTTTGGTAAACAATGTTGTAAATAGATGTGCTATCATCCGTGCTTTGTGGTTCCATTTACAGAGCATAGGCAGGCTAGATTAAACATATTCTTAAGGACCCTAGGGTTTTTGGAAAGATATATGAGCATCAGCTTCAACTTAAACACACCAGCTTCATTTCTGACAAGAGAATTGGGCTATCCTTTGAAGCTTTGAAGCCAGGCATTGACTTCTCCTCTCTAGTTATACAAGTGAATCATATCTTCTTCCAATCGAGGTTTGTTTTATCTACATTGAAAATTTATTTAGTGTAGTCATCTTCATTCATTACCACAGGTAGATCTTCTGGATAACTTGATGTTTCACCTTGCACTTTGATGTTATGGAGACAGCTTCCTTCCTTAAACCTCATAAACCAACCTCTGCTAGTTTCAAACTTCTCTTCTACAGCTTCCTTAACTCTCTCAGCCTTCACAGAATTGAACAGAGCTATGACCTTGCTCTGGATTAGGTTTTGGTTTAAGGGAATATCATGGCTGATTCGATCTTCCATCCAGACCACTCAAACTTTCTCCATTATTATCATTTAGTCTGTTTTGTTTTCTTATCATTCAAGTGTTCACTTGAGTAACACTTTGAATTTCCTTCAAAAACTTTTCCTTTTCATTAGAACTTGGTTAATTGTTGGGTGCAAAAGGTCTAACATTCAGCCTCTCTTGACTTTTGGTATGCATCCTCACTAAACTTAATGATTTCTAGCTTTTGATTTAAAGTGAGAGATAAGTAACTCTTCCTTTCAGCTGAATACATAAAGGCCATTGTAGGGTTATTAACTGGATTAATTTCAAAATTGTTGTTTGGCAGGAAATGGGGAGGCCAAGGAGAGGCAGAGAGATGTGAAATGGCTGGTCAGTAGAAAAGTCAGAACACACACAACATTTATCAATTATGTTTGCCTTCTTATATGAGTGGTTCATCGTGTGCCAAAACAATTACAATGGTAACATCAAAAATCACTGATCACAGATCAGCATTTGAAGTATAATAATGAAAAAGGTCAAAATATTGTGTGAATTACCAAAATGTGACAGAGACATGAAGTGAACAAATACAGTTGGAAAAACGGTGCTGATGGACTTGTTTAAAACAAGGTTGCCGCAAACTTTCAGTTTGTAAAAAAAATGCAGTATATACAAAACACAGTAAAGCAAAGCACAATAAAATGAAGGGTGCCTGTGATATTTTCAAGGTGCATGACTGTTTCTGCCAGTGTCAATCTGCAAGTGTCCCAACCATTTGAAAATTTCAGTTTGGTATCACTTCATTTCTTTTCTGGATGCTCTAAAGGTATCATTTTCTAAGACTTCTAAACTCTCCAACAGTATGGAATCTGTGCTGTGTGTTGCAAAATATGCCATCCCACATTCCAAATGCTGTGCCTCACCTCAAATTCTTTTTCTAAAAAAGTTCTCTTAAATACTTATCCCAGAAAAAGAAAAAATGGGAAGGGCCTTTTCCCTTTGGTTTATAAAGAGTATGCCCGTTGTTTAAGATTTCTTAATAAATATCCCGCTCTCCCCACTGATGGACATAAGGATATAGAAGAGAAAAAGAGTCACATTTCCATATTTGTTCAATGATTCAAATTAACATTGCTCAGACTGCTGAAGTTCCTCTTTGCCTTCAAATCACACTCAAAGCAGTGATCCAAAGAGGTGGCTGTTTCAAGGCACTGCATCCACCAAATGCCCGTGCCTCTATTCCATGTTGCTGAAAATCATAGTCACTGATTTCTGCATATGTACCTTCAACCTCAACCCCTAATTTATTCTACTCTCCTCTGTTAGTGTTCAAATAGTCTTGGCTAAGTCTCAGGAAGAGCAAGGGGTGTGGGTGTTTTGTATTCCTGTAACATCCTTTATACCCAGTTCTCTTTATTTTTGGATTTCACCATTGTCCTCCCACCAGAAGCTAAGTACTATAACTCTAAATCTTCTCTGTTATAGATGACTGGGATAAACTTACTCAGAGTTATAATTGAGACATGTGCTACAATTCTAGGGCCATGCCTCAGCTAGTAAGATGGATGGTTTTATACATCAGCCAAGTATTGCTATCTGTCTTACCTTGGAGTGGAGTGACAAAGAATCTTGAGTATACAGCCAAGGCCAGCCTGAGTCCCTCTCCTCCCTTCTTATAGGACCTGTCACATTTAATCACATACTTAAGGCTATATAAAAATAACATATTACTTTGAATTTGGGGAAACTATTCTAATAACATTTCTTCAAATGTATATAGTGTTTTCACATATATTTAGTATGAATCTGTTGGGATTCTCATAACTGTATAATATAGATATTATCATGATTACTTTCTAGATTAGGAAAGTATATCAGTGTAATAGAGTTTCAGCAAACCAGCACTCAGAGCCAGGTCTGATGATCTCAAAAGTTTTAACATATATATTGAAGTTACATTACTTATGTTTTACTGAACATATCTTCTAAATATAAACTCCATAAGAAGCTACTATTATACAGCTCTGTTTATAATACCATATTTCTTATTCCATTAAGTCTAAACTCTTCAACCTGATGTTCAATGCCTACTGTCATTTGACATTGCCTTACTCTCAGTTTTGGAAAATGCTTGAGACAGTGAACTAGAATATTTTATTTCAAGTGTATATCTTCTATTTACTATCTTTATGACAAGACATATACAAATAATTCAATAACACAACCATTAGTATTAAATGTGTACATTGCAAATATTTATATTATTGTATTTGTTATTCATTCCATAGATTTGTATCTTAACTAAGTCCATTTCCACACCTTCCTAAGTACTTCCATCACTCTCCATATTTTCTTTTCCCTCTTACCTACCTTAATCTAATTTTTTCCTTATATGTACTTATAAGTAGCCTATGACTTTCTAAGGTCAAGCAATGGTTATTTTCCCCTCCAGATTCTATAATTATTTGTAGATATTTTATATTACCAGCTGATTCTTGTATTAGTATCTAAAATTTTGCATGCACTTAAATTTTGGATTCTTAAATAAGAAGTTCCCCTAAAGCAAGTCTTTTCATTACCTCTGTGTAATGCCCATGACAGAACAGGGTACTCACAAAATACTTGCTAGGCATTTTAAATAAATAATTACTTATATTAGATAAATTAATAATTGGCAGTAAGAATTTTTAAGCAACACATTAATGTGAATTTTATTTACATATTTGTTAAATAAGTTTCATGTTCTTTCTTGTCAGTTACCATAAGTAATAAAGTGTATATTTTACCATCTGTATTGCATAAATACTATTGAAATGTTTAGAATGTGAGATTCTATTCAGAAGGTGCTTATAAATTGCAATTGTGACCTTAAATGTGCACCAAAACATATATCTTCCCTATAGTTCAGTTGTGTAGAATTTCTTTCATCTCTAATCAACCTTAAATTTCATCAAAGCCTATTTCTAAGGTAGGAAAACTTACTTGAATGTCTAAAATGATAGCTATAGGAGTCCCTCCAAGTAGTGCTCAGTCTTTTTTAAATAAAAGAATATTCAATCTAATATGTAATCAACCCTTAAGTCTGTTTCCTCCCCTCAAAGAGTCACTGGGAGTAAGAGTGACAGATGCGTGTGTGCATCACCAGAGCTGAAACAGCGAGACTTTACTCTGGACTGCAGTCACGTGATACCTGGTGTCTGCATCAGCTGGTCTGCTTAGCATCACATGGCCACTGGTCATTGATTTTCCTGCCATTTTCTGATGCTGAAATCTGAAAATGATGAACTTAGCCTTTTTTTTTTTGATCCAGCAAGTGCTGAGACATTCCCTTTCAGATCTGAAACCTTTGGTTTTAGATCCCTAAATTTGCAGCTATTTCTTCTATCCTGTTCACCAGCCAAAGACTCACCCATCCTCTGCTGCAGGGTTGCCCCGATCTGCCATGTGGCATGGCAGAAGGCCTAAGAGCTCTTCGCCCAGCTCATAAGGTCACTGACAAACACTTAGTTTGGCTCAGAGGAGCTAGTTCTGAAATCCTATCTTTGCCTGACTTCTGAGGCTGCATCCCTGATTATCATGGAGAGCTTGAAATTTGGATTCTTTCCTGAGTTCCAAAGAGGAGCGAGAGGTGAGTGCCTGACCACCTTTGCCCTTACTCCTCTCTTCATTTCACATTATATACTTTGTTCTTCTCAGTCCAGACTCAGCAGGGTGGTACCTGAGTATCTGCCTGGTTGATCTACTCTCCTATTTCATTTTTATTTCTCCTTTATGGCATTCCCCAGAGGCAAAAGAATTGAGCTCTCTTTGAATGCCCCACACTATTCCCTCTTTCCACATCTTACCTCAATTCTAAGAGTGTATGAGAGTGTTCCTCTGCACTACTGACCTCTGGGCACTTGATACCTAAGATCAGTGATAACTGGGGTATATATGGAGGTAAAAGAAATTTGAGAAATTTTCCCTTAGGACAATATATAGTTTGAAATGTTTTTGTCCAATTGTATGATCCTCATTTTGAATATCAGAGGCTGAATATTATTAAATATGATATACCTATTTCTCTCCACATTCCCTCTCTTATAAGATCTAATCTCTTGCTCTCTCCCTACCCATCCACCATTCCCCACAGATGGATGCCTGGAAAGCCTAATAAAAAGTCCAGTACATTTTACAGACAAAGACTACAATTTAATATCACTGAAAATTCTATTAATTTGCATTAGATATTATAACAGCTCAGCTTACACTTAGGAAGATAACTATAAATACAATGCGTCCTACGTCTTTTCCATTGAGATTTCCTTCATGTATTTACAGACCTTAAAATCTTAAATTTATGACTATAATATCAGCTATTAAAAACATTTTCAACACATATTTATGATATCTGTAAGTTCATCAGAGTCCTAGTCTTAAGCATGTAGAAAAATTGTTTTCAAATTTTAATATCTTGTGCTATTCATAATTTTCAGTTTAAAATTTTGTTTGACCACTTATTTTTCATAGATAATACTTAAAATTAATCATTATTTTTGTTTTGTGCTGCTTTATGTTTAATTTTGAAATGGGACATCTAATTGCTGTTGAACTTTTTAAAAATTGTCTAAATATTGTACCTTTTTAATTTAAATTCCAAGTCATTGTATGCTGTTTTGAGCCTCTATTTGTATAAAATATTATTATCTTAATTAAAGTGCTATGAATCTATACTAATGAGTTCTTCTAATACACTGGCAGACAAGGTCTACATACACCATATAAATATGTATGGTTTTTGCTATTAAAAATGATAATATAATACAGCAGGTGTCACATCTTCATTTAAAAGCTAGCTGAAAATTTATTCAACATATTCTTTTGATAGACTCTAATATTTTAGTGAAAATCAAATGTAATACTCCTTTTAAAGTTTTCACTCTAATTAATAGTGACCTTCAAAACACCATCATTCTGCCACTGTGTAGACAATCATGATTAGGTAGATGGCCCAGATGGATTGTCAAGGGAGGTTGGAGCTCATGATTTTCCTCTCCAGAGACGATTTCTCTCAACTAGGGTATAAGGTATGCCTTTTGTCTGAATGAGATCTTTATAAAAGAATTTAAATAATCTCCTAAGTAAGAGGTCAGCAAGCTATGGCCTGTGGGCCTTATCAAGCCTATCATCTATTTTTGTAAATAAAGTTGAATGGAAATATAGTAACACCCATTTATTTATATATTGTCAAAGACTTCTTTTGTGCTTTTTGATGTTGAGTAGTTTAGTTGCAGCAGAGACCCTATGGCTTACAAAGCTCAAAGTATTTATTATATGACCCTTTACAAGAAAAGTTTGCTAACCCATATCCTGAATTAGAGACATATTGTAAGTATTTGAAAGTCCACCAATTCAGAAATGAAATGAGTGAACTTGTGGTGTGAATAATAGTTATATGGCATTTAACATGTGGCTCCCTATCCTGCATAATTTTGGTGATTAACCCATTAAATCATCACAGTAATTTTGTGAGATATGCAAGTCACAGAACTGGAATTCAAACCTGAAAACAATTTAACTTCAGAGTCTTTGCTCTTAAGAAGCAGTCTATACTAACTCCTATACATGATAAGTTTCTCATCATTGGAGATATTTAACTAGTATATGAAAACTTGCTAGAGAATGTCAGGAAAGCGGAGAATTTTAAGGTCATTTCCCACAATAAAATCCCAAGAATATATCATATCAGGATCAACAGAAAGCAATGCAGAAAAAAGTAAAAACTTCTTTACTTTTTTTTTTTTGAGAGGGCATCTCATATTTATTGATCAAATGGTTGTTAACAACAATAAAATTCTGTATAGGGGACTCAATGCACAGTCATTAATGAACCCCAAGCCTATATCTCAACAGTCTCCAATCTTCTGAAGCATAACAAACAAGTTCTTACATGGTGAACAAGGTCTTACATAGTGAAATTAAGTTTTTACATGGTGAACAGTGCAAGGGCAGTCATATCACAGAAACTTTCGGTTTTGATCACTCATCATGAACTATAAACAGTCAAGTCAGATATGATTATTCGTTTGATTTTTATACTTGATTTATATGTGAATCCCACATTTCTCCCTTATTATTATTATTATTATTTTTTTAAATAAAATGCTGAAGTGGTAGGTAGATGCAAGATAAAGGTAGAAAACATAATTTAGTGCTGTAAGAGGGCAAATGTAGATGATCAGGTCTGTGCCTGAAAAAAAAAAAAACTTCTTTACTTTTAAGATCCACTGTTTGATAGTTTTATGATACCATAAAATTTATATATCTCTAAAATTAGAAGACAAGATAAGTTACAAAAAGTCAAGTATTTGAACTTTTACCTTCATGAATAAATTTTTTTAAATGGTCCCAGTATTGAGGTGGAGCACAAAAAATATTCTTCCACAATTTTCTTGGTCTCTGACACATTAAAGATTATAACTATGTTATGTAAAGTTTTCCAACTTAATATAAAGTCATTTTCCTCATTAAAAATTGATGTATAAACACAAAGTGATTAAAATAATAAAATCTGACTTACTGGCAGTTGCCATTGTTAGCTAATAGATCTTTATTTTAGTAATATGCAGGATAATTTATAGTTCAAACATGTTTAAGATGCACTTATGCCTGAGAAAAGGGTCATTGTGCTCTGTTTTCCCAATTGTATTTATGACAACATCTTATGAAACAGATACACAGACAAATGGAACCAAATAGAGAGACCAGCAATAAACCTATACCTCTATGGTCAATTAATATATGATAAAGTAGGCAAGAATTTATACTATAGGGAAAAGACAGTCTGTTCAATAAAGGATGTTGGGAAAACTGGTCAGCTACATGCAAAAGAACAGAACTGGGCCATTGTCCTACACTATACCAAAAATAAACTCAAAATGGATTACAGACCAAAATCGAAGACCTGAAACCATAAAACTCCTAGTTTTAGAAAACATAGACAGTACATTCTTGAACATCAGCATCAACAGTTTTTTTCTGAATATGTCTTCCCAGGCAAGAGAAACAAAAGTAAATAAGTGGGACTATTATTCTTCTGCTTCTGTCAGCAAAGGAAACCATCAACAAAATGAAAAGGCAGCCTACTGTATGGGAGAGTATATTTGCAAATATATTCAATAAAGGACTAATATCCAAACTATATAAAGAACTCATATGACACAACACCAGAAAAATAAACAATCCAATTAAAAAATGAGCAGAGGACCTGACTAGACATTTTTTCAAAGAAGACATACAGATGAAAAGATGCTCAACATCACTAATCCTCAGGGAAATGCAAATCAAAACCACAATGAGATAACACCTCACACCAGTCAGAATGGCTAATAACAAGAAGACAGGAAGTAACAAGTTTTGATGCGGGTGTGGATAAAAGGGAACCCTCATACACTGCTGGTGGCATTGTAAAATGGTGCAGCCATTATGGAAAGCAGTATGGAGGTTTCTCAAAAACTAAAACTAGAAATACCATGTGACCCAGCACTTCTACTTCTGGGATTTTACCTGAAGAAAACAAAATTACTAATCTAAAAAGATATATACACTCCTATGTTTATTGCAACATTATTTATAACAGCCTTTAAAACATGGAAACAACCTAAATGTCCAGTGATAGATGAATGGATAAAAAAGTCATAGCACAAATAACATATAATGGATTATTTCGCCTTAAAAAAGAATGAAATCTTGCGATTTGGGACAACATGGGTATACCTAGAGGTAATTATGCTAAGTAAAATAAGTAAGACAGAGAAAGACAAATACCATATGATCTCACTTACATGGTGGATTCTAAAAACAAAGCAAATGAACAAACAAAACTGAAATAAACTCATAAACACAGAAAATAGACTCTCATTTGTCATAGGTGAAGGGGTTGGGAGATGGGTGAAGTAGGTGAAGGGGGAACACATTAGTAAGAATGTTTGGTATCCTGATCTGGGCAATGGTTTTATGAGTGCATACACATGCCAACATTCATGAAGCTGTACACTAAGATTTGTGCATTTTATTGTATGTACCTCAATATAAACATTTTATAAATTAGCCCTTAATAAAAATAACAATAACAATAACAAAAATCTCATGAAACAAACTACCTATCCCAGTCACCAGATTCCCCAAGTCACTATTAGGGACGATAGCTTAGAACTCTGGATTCCAAGAATATTTATCTTCTCTCAACTCACTATCTCTTTCTCAAGAAAGATCTCTGATGGTTAGAGAGTCTTATTCCTTCTTTCGTGGTCTTCCAACGTTCCCATTAATCCCTGTCCTTACTCTACTGCTTCATCCCTTGATCTCATATGAAGAGCCGAATCTCTTTCTCCGATGCTTTAGAAAGAGAATTAAATGTGAAATTAGAGGGTCAGGTGACAGATTTTTATTCTGAAGGATTCAATATGTGTCCATTAAAGGCTCATTTCTCTTTACTTATTTTCATGTTTCCCATTAGAAACAGAGCATAATAGTATTTACCTTATAGGATTTGGTGAAGTTTTTAGGAAAAAAAATCATCATGCACTATTAAATATTCAGTGTATATTTGTTTGACTAAAACTGAACAATCATTTCTTATTAAAGTTCTCTCACAGGTGCACTCTAAGTAATGGTTATATTCATTATTCCATTCTTTCTCAGTGTATGGTTTAAAATTTCCATAAGATAATAATTAAAGTATCTTTTAAAACAAATAATGACAAGTAGAATGCTGAAAAAAATTAAACATAAATTCAGTTCACATCTAAGAAAGTATGTTAGATTCTAATAGAGGAGGTAAATTTAGTTTATAAGACTTGATTTTTTTCAATAGAGTTTGTATGAAACTAAGCTTCTCACCTATACATATTTGCCTCAAATTTATATGTGCATGAAGTTATTTTCCATAGCATCTAACAATACCACATGGTTTTCCCATGTATTTTATAGTAACTACTGTAAGCCATGATGCATATAGCTGTGGAATGCTGGGGAAAAAAACAATAAGATGAGACAAATTTAACTCCAAGCCAAAAGCAATCACTTGACTCATTTTAAGAGAATATGTACTTCAACAGAGGATAGAATCCACAATGTGGAAGGATCTACAAACAATGGTAATCAGAAATCCTGCACAGCATTGGCTTCCAGTCAAAATTTGGTCTTTTTAGACATATCTATCTTCAAATAATAAGGGAAAGGGTAAACCATTACCATATGATTCTTTCCTACTTTCCAAAAAAAGTATATCATTTGTTCTTCCACCCATGGGTTAAATTATCCTGAATTATACAATGTTTCAACTATACCATCTGCTTTTGATGCTACATAATTCACTAAAGGGCTAAAGGGAATGAGAAGTATACCTTATTTTTAACATCGTCCTCCTTCTATTCATCACAAAAATTAATCCTGGAATAATCAAAGGGCCTTTGCTTTGAAACATCTCAAAAAGTAATGTAGTACCCCCTTATTGAAATGTAAACTTTGCTGGCAGAGTGGAGCTTATTAGTGCTCTAGTACTAAAAAAAAAAAGGGAGTCAAGGACTGGTAGGTATTATAAATTTTATACATTTTCAATAACTTATGAGTGCTATTTATTTTCAAAAATAATAACTTAGACCTGTGAACTTTTAGCATTAAAGCTATGATTTCTTAAGAAGTCATACAAAGAAAAAAATAGCTCTTATGAATTTAAGTTTAGGCCATATAAGTGGAATCTTTTTAAGAATCTTTTACTAGATGCTCTACTTTGAAATTAAGTGTTCATATGAGGCATAACAAAATATATCTGGCTGGTTAAATGGGTGGTGTATAGAAGCTAAAGATTGTTTTATGCTATAGTTAATTCAAATATATGAAGTATTTATTAATGTCATTAATACTGACATTTTACACACATTAATTCAGCTGTCATAGCATTGTCAGAAATCTATCAATTCTTTCACCATGATGAATTTACATTCATTTCTGTGATACATCCATTTAAGCACTAGACCTCCATAAATTAAACTATGAAATTATTTTATAAATCCCATATTCAGAAGTACCTGTTCAGCATTTCTTTAAAAGTTATTACATCATAAAAAATTGTTATAAACATGTAGTTTTAGACTGCATTTATTTGTTCCCTTTTGGGCATATTATGTTGATCCCTAACTCTCTCTTTTTAAAGGATGTTTTACCTGTAGTTCAAAACAAAGTATTCAGAATGATATACAAACAGTAGTATGAAAGCAAGAAAATTGGAACATAATTTACATTTTGAAGACTTCATGCCATTTTACAATAGATGTTTCATGGCTAATTAGAGGACCTCATAAGCAAGTAACATCATTACATCAGAAAATTCCATAAATGATGTCTTCTAGTAAGACATATCTAGTAACTAGACCAATACATTAAAAGAGTGTCTTATTCCTTAGGCCTTCCTGGTTACTTATACTTGGATCTACAGAAATCTCCCCTCTATAGTCTCCGGCCAGGTTTATAGAGGGAAATAATATCAGCAACCTTCATCTCACAGTCTTTTGGGGTCTACAGTTTAGTAACATTTCCAGTCCTAGCATTTCATAAGCAACGACTATTAACTTCTTTATAATTTCCACTACTGCAGCTCGCTACCCTCTTAGACTTTTGTTCCAACAGCCCAGGTTATGATGTGTTCATAAAGAGCAAGTTGCTCCCAGAATCCAAATACTTCCCATTCTGCTTCCTCCATAGTGTAACCTAATACTTCTCAATGTGAAAGTCTCAAAACATATGCATCAGAATCATATCATCACAGTTCCCTGTCTATGAGGTATACAAGAACTCTCTGACACTTTACACACATTAATTCAAAATTTTTTATAAATCTAAAACTGTTCTAAAATCACGAGTATATATTTTAAGTGCAGTTCCCTAGGTTCCATACTATATCTGATAAGTTATAATTTCTAGAAGTAGCATGAGGGAAAGTTCATTGTAACAAACACCACAGCTGATTTGTACGCACACTAGACCTTTCCATACACTCTAGGAATAAGCTTGTGTCCTTTATACTCTAGTATCCACTTGGCTGCCTAATCCACATTCATGGAGAACCTGGGGCCACACGTATTATTACTCTTTATCCATAACTCAAGTCATTGGTTGTATCTGCTGTGGGTAATAGTTTCCTAGGCATAGGGATCATATTTCACCTGGAAGCAACTGTAGCCATGTCAACCTACCAAGTAATCTCCTGGAATTGGTAATTGGCATAAACACCAAGCTTCCCTCACCAGGTCCCACCTCAAGTTCTGGACAAACAGACCTCCCCTGATAATTCTCTTTTATGTAGATCATGAAATGCCTCCCACTGCCACAGTCATGAAAGGATGAAGGCAAGAAAGAGGATTAAAAAACTCCTCTTTTGAAAAAATTGCCTTGCCATCACAAAATTCTAAAAAATAGACACAGAGGTGTAGTAAATGGGAATGTTTAATGTTTCCTATGACTTTCCAGAATCAGAAAGTTATTTATTGTATTATTGGCATTTATTTACTTAAAGTAAGTTGCCAATTAAAAACCACAAGTGAAATATGTTACTAACTAAACTGTAATGAATAAATTATATTTAATCTTATACAATTATATTAAAATTGCTGAATTCACCCATCAGCATTTGTAAAATGATCAAAACTTTGTTACTTTTGTTTTGTATGAAGAATTCTTAGGAAGTCCTGAAAATTATTTTGAGGAAATAAGATTACTATTGATCTTTACTCTTCTTTTTACTCACAAGAGCCCATAAAACAAAATAAATGTTATTTTCAGGCACAAAATTTGCCACCTAACCCACTTTATCCTCTCATTTACCCTTTACAACCATCTCCACACTATTCAGTTTAGATGTACTGTTCAAGTCTCCTGGTCCCAAAACTGCAAGGAGTTATGTTTCCAACAAACTTCTTAAATTACTTGATTTCAATCTTGTCTGTTTTCATAAGATTTAAATTAAATTAATGAAGAAAAAATGTCTATGTGCACCTAACAAGAGAAAAGGCTGAAATATTAAAACAACAAGCTGAAACCTGATGCACATCGCCCAGTGCTGAGCAGCCTGGGTCAGCCCCCTGACCCCTGTGCTGCTCTGGTTCAGTGGGAACCACGCCAAGAACAACTAGTCATTGTGGAAAATTGTTTAAAAATGAATGTGCTGAAGATTTTCTGATTCACATTCATTATCCACTGACCTGTTCTCAGTGGATTTCACAAAGAGAAGCAAAACTAATTACCTCAGTCCTGGCTGTCTGGAAAATACTGGTACAGTGATTTAGAGAAAAGCATTCATGCTGTTGAGGCCCTTTGGAATAGTGTATATTTTTTAAATTAAATATCGTACTTTCGTGATAAAACTTTTGCATTTAAACTAATGCACCATCATTTGCTTTTTAGAAAATCTGTACTAAACAATGAAGACCTTCGTGATCTAAACACCAATACTATCAGTCTGCATCATGTTAAGTCATCTTAATGTATTTGAAAAGAGGCTCACAAAATATAGGAGATTATACGCATTGAGGGGGTTTTAGAAAAGAGGGAAGAAAATAATAGGATAAACCATGGGTGTAGAATAATTTATTTATTAATGCTATTATCTCCCTGCCTTAATTTACTACAAAATAATTTTGTTGTTTCTTAATAAAACATGCATATTGGATAAAAAGAATGTTTTCTAATGAAGACTGTCTTATGACATATTGAAATGCATGCAAATTCTGAAATCTCTGTACAGTTGAGTGTAAAATAGGTGGTGATGACAACATAGAAATCTATTATTTTAGAGGAGAGCAAGCTATCAGAGTTTGTTTCATTGAAATTTAACGTGTAGAGTCAGAGCATTTTGGAAACAAATAAAAGTGACAATACTTTAGAGTAAAAACAGCCAAAATAAAATGGGAGAGGCTGTAAAATTACATTCCTGTGCAATTCACAGAAGTGAGGCAAATCAAGAACATAGTAGGAGTCTGACCAAATACTGGATAGAACACTCACTCCCAGAATTCCTAATGATGGGGTCCTCTCACTGCTAAAGAATAATCGTATGCAAATGAGTAAAGAGGAGTTAGAGATAGAAACTTACTCTAGTGGTCCAGTTATCTCCACTTTGGAGTAAGTCTGGTAAGATTTGAAAGAGAATTATATTGCATTCAAAAGCTGAGGTCATTATAGCACAGAGAAGACAAGTAGTGACTCTATAGCATCTTATTACTCTGATGAACAGTGACTGTAATGGGGTATGTGGTGAGGACTTGATAATGGGGGGAATCCAGTAACTACACTGTTGGTCATGTGACTGTATATTAATGATACCAAAAAAAAATAAAAAGCTGAGGTCAAGAGGAAAATAAATACAATTTTACTCAAAATGTTCATGTAAATTGTCACACAAGAAAAACTGAATTAGATCATGCAAGTTGTTTTATCCTACTGATCACTGTAAAGTCACTTTAAGTAGCAAATCACATAACTGATATATATTGTTTCACCAGGGCCATTAGTACCTAAAGAGAACCATAGCTGACCAAGAGCAGGAGCCCACTTCGCTTCCCTGGGATGGCGTAAAGTAGGAAAATGGCTGCTTCCCTTCTTCTCTCTGCTGTCTTCACACAGGACAGGGCTCTGGGATTAAAACTGGAAGTCAACTGGTCAGAACACCCTGGTCTTTTCTTTTTCTCCCTATTTTATGCTGCCCTTCACCCTGTAAGGAAAGCAATAGAAACTTCTCCTTTAATTTAATGAAGATAAAATATAATACTACCATTGGATCTAGTTTTAATTCTAGACCCTGACAATTCCCATAAATCCCAAGGATCACAGGAGAGACTAACGTTTCTTTAGTCTAAAAATAATAAATGAGAACATGAGAATAATATCAATGTTTTCTCAAATGTGCAAGTAAATGTATCTTTAGTTATTCACAATAGGCACAAATAAAACTGTCCTGCTTCCTTTAATGGTAAAACCAAAGATTTATGTAAATATTCAGGTATAATATATTGCATATGTTACACCAAATATACAAATTTTATTTGTATAATCTATATTTAATTAGTTGTACAAACATAGATGTCATAGAAGACACCTATCCAAAAGAGAATGCAGTTTTATTACAGTTGTATTTACAATTGCATTAACTCTAAACTTTCTGTTAAATTGGTTATCATTGTCTATTATTCTTCCTAAATGATCAGAAAAATGACCTTGTCATTTGGCAAAATGTTACTCAAAACACTTGTATAGAGCTTTTCTTGATGCGCTACTAAAAATTACACTACTAACTATATCTACCTGATAACCTTGCATTAATGTCTCTATTACTAAAATTATACCACATTGTGATTTAGATGTGCCCTCAATATGCTTTTTTGGCAGAAAACCAAATAGTTGAAGGTTCAAATCAACATTTAGGGAAAGCCAGTTAATACCATCATAGCACGAAATTATGGGACTTGAAGAAAAACATGAAAAATTTCCCAAAAAGGTAATTATGATTACAATGTCACTAAAAATGTTCAAAGTTTGAAAATTTAGTTAGGAAAAGATTTCTCCACTTGCTTCCAAATATGGTCAATGTACAAGTAAATGTTCTGAGGTAATTCCACCAATGTAAACTACTGTTGATGGTAATGCTGCCACTAAGTTTGAAGGTTTTCCATATGTCTGTAGAGATTTATGAGTTCTTCAATTCCTATAATTTCATCAAACCAATCCCTCAAATTGGAGTTGTCTGCTCAGCTTGAAGAAGGTTCTGCATATTTTCAGAAGGTTTAAAAATATCTGCACATGTTTTTATCAGGAATATTTTTGCTTAGCTGGTGTTTTACACTTACCTACCTGTGACAAAATTTCCCTTAATCTTGGATATAAAAATATAGCAATGGAGAAATTTAATTGGTTTCAACATAACAAATCTACAAATCCCCACATGCATCTCAGCTTTCACTCCATGCAAACTAATTCCAGCATGTTCTGTGAAGCAAAATGTTGGGAGACTCCTTATAGCAGGCAGAATGTAAGAAATACTTCGGCTCTCAAGTCGCACCAGTTTGGTTATTTCTTTAACAGATTCTAACAAATAAACTACATTCTGCACAAGCAAGCTGTCTTGAAAGTTCGTATTATTACTGGCAGGGTACAGTGTTAAATCTTTAATTCAGTCTTTTAAAAGAGGCAGAATAGTTGCTATTCCATCTTGTATGAACATCTGATATGTGACAAATCTCCATCATCTCTTTTTGTCTTGTAGATGTTTTTGGATTAAGTAGACTGACAACATTAGCTCACTATTTCCCTGCTTAAGGGCAGTAATTCTGTTACACATTCTGTGTTAGAATTACTTTTCTAACATATAACTGAAGGAAATGAAAAATAGCCATCATCTGCTATGTACATGTCCTTCCTAAGCATTCACCACATTTGTGCCATTGCCAGTCACAAATATATGACCTTTGCTTCCCTGATTTTTGATTCCATAAATAGCTCATTAACCAAATCCACTCAGTTGTTAGCTATGGGAGAGCCAGAAATTTTTCAAAAAGTAAAGCAAAAAAATTAAATTCTTCTTTAACTCAACACAGTAAAACTAAAAAACATACATGGTTTTGTCTTTATATCTAAATGTGTGATTATAAAAATAAGTACTAATTCAATAATATGGCTAACTTTTTGTGGTATGTGCAACAGAACATAAGTCAAAAACTAGTGTTTTTACAACATGTCTTATAGGTTGAATTCTATTAGTTAAAATTTATGGCTTGTATAAAACTAAAAATTATTTGATATTCATCCACAGAAAATGCTTGACATTCAATGACAGTCATTTCAATAAGACTTGGCTAAAATCTTTTGCCTCTATAGGTTTAAAAAAATCAGAAAATCTATTGCTAAATCATTTGTGAAACTCCATTGAAGTTTGATGAATGACAACAAAATATGGTTTTAGCACATCATTTTTCTCTAACTTTAAAATTTTCTTTCTACATTTTTTTATATCAGAATTGAAGATGATTTATCATAGATTTTTGGAGTTTTTCTCCCTCATGACATTTTGTAGTAGCATCCTACTCTTAATTCATTTTCTCAACTAATACAGAAATCCCATAAAGGAATACTATGGTCAAAGCCAAATTTCTATAATAGGTGTTTATGTGAATTCTCTCTCCACTAGGCTAAAAGAATCATAAGAAAAGGGACTGCATTTTTTTTTCTGTCATTGTCAAGAATAGAGCATGACAGATACTAGGCACTCAGTGAACACATGTTGCTTGAAAGACTGTATGTTTAAAATGATACAGAATGATGTAATGGAAAAGTATTGCAATTTCATTCAGAAAAATATATTTTTCCATTTGCTAGTAGTATGATATTGGGTAATTTAACTAATGTCTCTGAACATAGATTCCCTATCTGTATAATATTCCTGAAATTCCCTGAGTTATTGTGATATTTATAAGTGTATTTTAAAATACTAGCACAATGCTTACTATTCAGTAGGTGCTCAATATGGTGATTAACAGGAAGGAAGGAAAACAGGAATAAAGTTTGCACTGATTAAAGAATTCTTTGCTGCCCAGTATATAAGCACGTATCTAGGGATCTATCACACTGAACAGAATTTGTTGAACAGAAAAAACACATCAGTCCTCCATTAAAATTACCATTTTTGATTTGTTTTGTTACAGGATAGCTCAGGGATACATTTCACACATCAGATATTTTCTGAGAAGTTTCTTGAAATTGATCCATTTAATTCCTCAGTATCAAAAACGACCAAACCTCATTTGCCCAATGCTTGCAAATGAGTGTGTCTATGCTTGGGTCATGTTTCTACCAAATTATAAGAAAAGCCCATATCATTATATTACCTCCTCACAGTCCCCCTTATTTCTAATAATAAGTAGAGCTATTTCTTGGCTTGAAAGAAATAGAAAATTCAAAGGAATCTTAGCACTTACTGAGTTCTGCAGACTTCCAGATTAATATGAGAAATTACCTTAATTGTTCACATTTCTCACTCTTTCCAGTTTCTTAAAGTATTGCAAAAATATATAACCAGAATGGTGCTCAAAATACTAATATACCCATTACTTATTTCAGTTTACTCAATCTTGATCACTGGTACCAATCACTCTTAGTATAGATACTGATTAGGTTCAGGTACAAAAATGTGCAGTATCTTTAAATTAAGTTAATCTCTAAATTAAGCTAAACTTTAAGTTAATGAGAATCTGTTATATAAAGGCTCTAGTAAATATTTCCCTATTGATATTTTGGTGACTGACTTTCCTACCAAATAGAGATATATGTATCTAAGTCATTTTTAGTGAAATTATGAAGTTACTATATTTAGGAATTCATTGAAAATGTTGATCATTAAAAGTTAGTTTTTTTAAAATTAAGGTAATACAACATAAATGTTTAAACGTCACTTTGAACTAGAGTTCATAATGAAAAAGTGAATTCCTTAAATCCCTAATGCCCTAGCCTTACTTAGTTCAACAATACTTTTCAAATCAGTTGTTTCTGTTGCTTGCTATAGACTACGGCATTTAAACAATATGCTGATGTTGGGGATTGCATGATTCCAAGACTTAATTGGCTTCCTTTATGACAGATACTAATTAGCTTTCTTGCAAACACCTTCTCTTCAGTCCTCCCCTTCACATACTTCAAATGTGTCTATACAAATATACATATAAATACATATGACAAAATTATGTTAAATTGTTAGTTAATATTTATATTCTTTAACTATGAACATTTTTTTGGTTAGGTAATATTTTCTGCAGATTTCAGAAAGTAATAATCTCTGTATAATACAGAGCTATTTCTAGTTTCCAGCAAGAGCAGCTAAGAATTTCCAGTATCAGGTTCATGATCATTTATTTTAACCATTTATTTTTTAATTACCTGAAAACATTTAGAATCTTCTCTCTAGGGCTTGACTTCTGCTATTTTTGTTTTATCAGTTTTCTATAACGTCACTTTCCAGACCAAAATTATATGTTGGCAATAACAAGTGTTGACAAGAATGTGGAATAAAGCAAAGTTGCAGAAGAATGGCTCCCATTTCAGACAGTCATGGCACATAAAATTAAAGACCACTAGATATCTTTTAAAACCATGGTCTTCTATTTTTTTGTTTACTTGTTTTTGTTGCAGGTATAGTAGTGGTCAAGTTTATACTACTATTGTATATCTGTCATTTCTGTAATTCTTTTCTGTAGCTTTAAATGTTCTTCACATGTTTTGATAATCATTTACTGCACTGAACATTCCTTTATTTTCATTTTAAATAAACATTCCATTGTCTAAATATCCATTTACTAGCCTACCCACAACACAGAACCAAACAAAACATTGGGCTGGAGTCCAACCTCAGAAAGGTCTTTAGACTTCATCTCTTCACAAAAATCACAATTTTTTTGCTTTGTACTTAGAATTCTCTTTTTTTTATCCTAACCACTCAGGACAGGAACTGAAACTGAACTAATGCTCTGGCTTGGAATTCAGAACATTTCACAATACTGTCTTCAGTCTTGCTTCATCAGGACCATTCATAGGCCAGAAGTGTGGTGCCAACATAACCAGAGTGAGACTATTAAACACGGCACCTCAGGGAGAAACGTCAACATCACAAAGATGCAAGTCATTCCTCTTTAATCTTTGTTTCTTTTTTTCTTTTTAACAATTACACAACCATAACCAAACAAAAACACCTGAGCACCACATCAAGGGATCCAGGAGTATTCTTATTCACCTGTGCATCCAAAAAATAAAACAAATAAGACTTCAGTAAAGGTTACAAATCAAAGAAAATCAGCAAACTGCCCCACCCCCACTCACACAATCTGGGAAAAACCTGGAGAATGCAAACCTGGGCAAATACCCACAGGTGAGAGAGAAACTGTAGACATCCAGCCTGCCTGAGGGAGACCCCAGCATGCCATAGGAGTAGGATAAGAATAGTTTGGAAGCAGAGGTGAGGGAGGAGCTCATCAGAGCAACCACCCTCCCCAGGAAGATACTGCAAGGGGCTAAGTTGTTTGGCAGTGGCAGCTGTGACCTCTCCTGCAGAGGAAGTGGATGGCACAGACCTTTGCCATGCAGGAGATGGAAAGTGAAAGTGGTGATGACTGCCTGGCTACCTAGTTTTATACACTGTGCCTGGAAGAATCCATTTCTCTCCAACAGACCTCTGATTTCTGAGGAATGACCACCATAATGTGGGGTGGGGGTCGGGTGGGCATTAGGGAAGAGAGAGGGAAGCAGATAAGAATATCAAATAATATTACAAGAACATGAGTCCTGATGTCTGCTTCAGGTCTTCGGCAGGAAGTCTGCCCACAAGCCTCTGAGATTTCCCCACCACATTCATAGGCACCCTCAAAGCTCCAAGGCCTAAACTCATTTCTCTGTGTTATCACTCTTTCTGTGTGCTACCCAATGCATCCACAGGAGTGAGCTCCAGTAGATAGGGTGCTTGCTCAAAAAACAGGCTGGGGTCAGTGGGCAAGGGAGAGAGAAACCAAAAACTTGAGCTATATTGCCACCTTCTGGAATACAAAAGAAAGGATTTTAATAGCCAGCCTAGTGAATTTTAAGAACCAGACATCAAAGCTTAATTAAGGAGGTACCTGCTACTTCAAATGTGAAAGCAGTAGTGTATAGCAATGAATTATGAAAATTCAAGTAAATACACAAAAAAATGGCAATTCTCCAGCAACCAAAGTCAAAGTCACAGAATATTGCAAACTAATAAAGAATTCAAAATAGCTATTATGAAGAAAACTGAAAAGTTTCAAGAAAACCCAGAAAAACAATTCCATAAAATCAGGAATAAAATTAATGAACAAAAGGAGTTATTTACCAAAGGGATTAAAATTATAAAAAAAGAAAAAACAGAAAATCTGGAGCTAAAGATTTCAATGGCTAATATGAAGAATTCAACAGAGAGTATCTGTATCAGGGCAGACCAGGTGGAAGAAAGAATAAATGACTTGGAGGATAAGAATTATAAGTAATTCAATTAGAAGAGGAAAAGAACTAAGATTTTAAAAATTTGAAGAAAGCTTAAGAGAGCTATCAGGTTCAATCAGAAAAACAAATATTTGAATAACCAGAGTGGGAGAAGCCACAGATAATTTATTTAGAGAAATAATAACTGAGAACTTCCCAAACCTTGGGAAGGGCTTGGGACATACAAGTCCAAGAAGCTAATCAAACACCCTATAATCTCAATACAAAAAGCTCTTTTCCAAGAAATGTATAATGAAACCATCAAAAATCAATGATAAAAAATCTTAAAGTCATCCTTGGGGAAAAAGTGTAATTTACAAAGGAACCCCTCTTTGTCTATGAGCAGATTTCTCAGCATAAATTCAAGGAGAGAGTGGAATGACGTATTCAAAGTGTTGAAAGATGGTTCACAAACTGTTCCCCATACACCACAGAGAACAAAACAAGAGGCAAGCCACTCCAGATTGGCAGGATTAATAAGCAAGAGAACTTGAGGTTTGTCTTAGGTTGCTGTAAGATGAGGATATCTCCAAACCTGCCTGTTAGAATCTTAAAAGTTTATACAGAGACCTTAACTTCATTCAGTCATGTATACCATCTAGATAGCCTCAGAAACACATTGCTCTCAAGGCTGAGTCTTTGAAAATGACTCCCACTATGGGAATGGTTGGGCAAAGCGTACATTTCAATGATAGGAGGGTAAGTGAGAGGCCTCTGATTGGCTAGGACCTCATAGGTCAACTGGTGGTTATGTTTTCTCAATCACCTCCTTCAACAAAAGAAACAAAAATGCCAACACTAGAGCTGCCTTGCAAGAAATGCTGAAAGAATGTCTTCAGGCTGAAATGAAAAGGCTCTGTGAACATATGAAAGTTCACAACACACTGGTAAAGTGAAAAATAGATCTAGAAAACTGTAACTCTATATTAGGATGGTATCTTCACTACTCAATTATAATATAAAGGTCAAATAGTAGTAAGAAAAGCTATATAGCTACCATAAATTGTTAATGAACACATGACATAAAGAGGTAAATTGTAATATCAACGATATAAGAGAGAGTAAAGTGTAAAAGCCTTTAATAGGAACACAAAGATAAACTGTTGTCAGCCTAAAATGGACAGTTTTATTTATAATATGTGTTATGTAATCCACAGGTAACAATAAAGCAAAAACTGAGAGCAGAGCCACAAATGACAAAGTAGAAACAGATCATACCACCCTGGAAAATAACTAATTTGTCAAAGTAGACAGAGGGATAAAGAAATAATGGAAATACAAAACAACAAAAAACAATTAATAAGATGACATTAGTAAGTATTTACATATCAATAATCACTTTAACATAAATAGAATAAATTCATCAATCAAAAAAGTACAGTCTGGATGGATAGAAAACAAGACCCAACCATATGCTGCCTAAAAGAGACTCATTTCAGCTTTAAAGATAAACATAGGTTCCGAGTAAAGGGATGGAAGAATATATTCCACCAAAATGGAAGCCAGAAGAAAGCAGGAATGGCCATACTTATATCAGACAAAACATATTTTAAGCTAAGAATGGTAATAAGAGACAAAGAAGGTCATGATATAATGATATAATAATAAAAGGGTCACTATATTAACAACCGTAAATACGTACATCCCTAACATTGAAGCACCTAAATATTTTAAGCAAATACTAACAGATCTGAAGAGAGAAATAGATAACAATACAGTAATAGTAGGAGATGTCAACATCTGCTTTTAGCAGTGGCTAGATCATCCAGACAGAAAATCAACATGGAAACACTAGAATTGAACCATAGTTTAAACCAAATGGACTTAGACATCTACAGAACATTCCATGTAACACCAGAATACATATTCTTCTCAAGTGCACGTGGAACATTTTCCATGACAGATCATGGGATAGGACAAAGAAGAAATCTTAGCTAATATAAGAATATTGAAATCATACCAGTGATCCTTTCTAACCACAATGGTATGAAAAGAGGAAAGCTGGAAAATCTACAAATATGTGGAAACTGAACACACACTTCAACAACCAATGGGCCAAAGATGAAATCTAAAGGGAAATTTAAAAAAATAACTTGAAACAAATAGAAATGGCAACATAATATACCAAGACATTTAGAATATTATAAAAGTAGTTTTGAGAGGAAAGTTTAATCTATAAATGCATATATTTAGAAATTATAAAGATTTCAAATGAACAACTTAACTTTATACCTCAAGGAACTAGAAAAAGAACAAATGAAGCCCAAACTTAGTAGAAGGAAATAAAGATCAAAATGGAAATAAAGTAGAGACCAGAAAAAAAAAAAAGTGTCAATGAAACCAAGAAAGAGCTGTTTTTCTCAAAAAAGTAAACAAAATTAGCAAATCTTTAGCTAAGAAAAAAGAAAAAAGACTCAAATAAATAAAATTAGAAATGAAAGAAGAGACATTACAACTGATGGTATAGAAATACAAAGAATCATGAGTCTACTGTAAACAATTATATGCCAACAAATTAGATAACCTAGATGAAATATAAATATTCCTAGAAACACACAATGTATCAAGACTGAATCAGGAAGAAATAGAAAATTTTAACAGTTGAATGAAAAGTAAAGAGATTGATTCAATAATCAAAAACTTCCCAACACAGAAAGCACCAGTACTCGACAGTTTCACTGGAGAATTCTCCCAAACATTTAAAGAAGAATTAACAGTAATCCTTTCAAATTTTCCCAAAAAAATGGAAGAGGAGCAAACATTTCCAAACTCATTCAATGAGGTCAGCATTCTCCTGGTACCCAAGACAGATAAGGCTCTCTAGAACTATAAACCAATAGCCCTGATGAGTATGGACACAAAAATTCTCAATAGAAGTTAGGAAACTGAATTTAAGAACACATTAAAAGAATTAATACACCATGATCAAGTGGGATTTATCCCTGGGGTACAAACAGGGCTCACATACACAAATCAATAAATGTAATGCATCCCATTATTACTCCCAAAGCCAAAACAATCCTGAGAAAGAAGATCAAAACTGGAAGCATCACAAATCCTGATTTTAGACTATTCTACAAAGCTATACTAATTATAGTATGGCATTGTCATAAAACTAGATATGTAGACCAATGGAACACTATAGAGAGCCCAGAATTAAACCCCCACATATATGGTCAATTAACTTTCAATAAGGGAGATCAGAATACCCAACAGGGAAATAATAGTCTCTTCAATAAATGGTTCTGGGAAAACTGAATAAACATAGAAAAATGGAATCAGACTTCTATCTTACATGACTCACAAAATTAACTCAAAGTAGATGAAACACTTAAACATAAGACTTGGTACCATAAACACCTAGAAGGAAATGTAGGGGGTTGTTCCTTGACGTTGGTGTTGGCAATGATTTTTTTGGGTGTGATACCAAAAGCAAAAACAACACAAGCAAAAATTCAACAAATGAGATTATCAAATTTAAATGCTTTTGCACAGCACAAGAATCAACAAAATAAAAAGGCAACCTACAGAATGGGGACAAATTTTTATGAACTATATATCAGATAAGGGGTTAATATACAAAATATACAAATAATTCATGAAACTCAATAACAAAAAAAAAAAAGAAATAACCTGATTTTAAAATGGCAAAGAAACCAAATAGACATTTTTCCAAAGAAGACTTCCAAATGGCTAATGTGTTACATGAAAAGGTGCTTAACATTACTAATCATCAGGGAAATGAAAATCAAAACTCTAATGAAATATAACCTCATACCTGTTAGAATGACATTCTCAAGACAAGGGATATATGCTGATGAGGATATGGAGAAAAGGGCACTTTGTATACTGATGGTATATAAATTAGTGCAGCCACTATAGAAAAACAATATAAAGGTTTCTCAAAACATTACAAAAAGAATATGATTCAGCAATTCCACTTTTGGATATATACCCAAAGGAAATGAAAACAGGGTATCAAAGAGATATATGCACCCCTGTTTTACTGCAGCTTTATTCAGAGTAGCTAAGATGTGGAAACAACCCAAATACCCATCAATGGATGAATGGATGAAAAATTGTGCTATATATATGCCACATATGCAAATATTATTCAACCTCATGCTGCTATTTCCAACAACATAGATGGACCTTGACGGAATTATGATAAATGAGATGAGTCAGACAAAGACAAAATACTGAATGATATCACTACTTTTGTGAAATACAGAAAAGCTACTCATGAAAATAGAGAGTAAAATGGTAGTTACCAGGGCCTGGGTGGCAGAGGGATAAGAGATATGTTGTTTAAGGGTATAAACTTGCAGCAGTTAGTAAATAAGTCCTACAAATCTAATGCACAGTATAGTGAATACAGGGCACAATATTGTATTATAATCAACAAATGTGCTAAGCACTAGATCTAATTATTCCAACACCAAAAGCAAATTATAATTATGTGACATGGTAGAAGTGCTAATTATAACAATATAGAAATGTGTAAAATCAACGTGTGTGTACCTTAAAAGTTTATAATATATCAAATATATCAAATATATTTTAGTTAAAACAAAAACATGGCACCTCAGCACAGGACCAGCTCTGCTCTGACATCACTTTTCCAATGACAGTGGCCAATCAAAATGCAGTGTTTGAACTTCCTTGTGAAATGGTATTTTTTGTTTCTCAGGGTTTTTGTAAGTGTGTGTGTTTTTGGTAAAATGGTATAATAAATACTACATATATATTCTATACACTTGTATGAGCATTTCAATAGGATTAATTTCTAGAAATTGTGAATTGTAGGGTAAGTACATTTTAAGGCTTTTGATACATACTTTCAAGTTGGCCATTCACCAATTTTTTAGGAGTATATGTAGAGTATCACATTGAGGTCCATTCATTTTGCATTGCCAATTCTGGAAATCTTTGTTCTTTTTACCTTTGTCAGTATGATACACAAATGACATTTTTTAGTCTCAGAATTATATGTTTAGGAATATTTACCCCACTGCTTTTTCAATGATATGAAGATAAAGGAGAAAGTTAAAAAGATAAACTTTATCAGAGTTGACATTATAATTACATACTACAATTAATAAACATACGATATCAGAATCAGAAATACCCAGACTTTACTCTCAGATACTGTTTCATTTGCTCGGAAATGGTGTCTGGTCCTCAGTAATTTTTGATTTAAGTTTCCCAGATAATTCTAATGTGAAGGCTGATCTGAGAATCACTGATTAGCTAGCTCATGCTTTACCTTCATTTCTCTGGAGGAAAGTGGTGTCCCTGCTAAGAAAAGAGGAACAGCCAGAGACAAAAAAGCTAGGCTTGGTAAAGTCACTTAATACAGAATATTGAATGAGTAATTTAAGATTTCTTAGCCTGTTTTTATCTATAAAGCCTGGAATATAATAAATACTTCATAGAGTTGTTTGGAGGTGTGTATGTGGCAATGTATATACTTCTTTATTCTTGTTTATGTTAATAGCTGCCTCTTAGTTATATTCTATTCATTAATTCATCTGTTTTTCCACTAATTCAGTAAGTATTTATTGAGCACTTACTATTGGCCAGATGCTGGTGATTGATTAGAAAACAAAAACAGCCTAAATGCCTTTTTAGAGCCTAGATTCTGGAGGAAGGAAAAACCTATAAATAAATAAACAGATTGGTAGATAACATGACAGGTAGCATTAAGAGTCATGGGAAAATAAATAATGGAAATAAAATTCAAAACTGAGAGGGTATAACATTTTAGTTTGGATAATCAAAGAAGCCATGAGAAGGTAGGATGTGTATAAAAACCTCAATGAAATGAGAAAATAAGGTACTGGAATACATGCATAAAACATTCCATTCAGAGGTAACAATGAAAAAGCCCTGAAGTGGGTGCTGTTTCTGTTGTCAGTAGGTGGATTTTTCTTTGGGGTATTTTGGTTTTTGGTTTTGTTTTTTGAGATTAGTTAGTAAACCAGGAACCTAATAATGTAGTCTTACCAGGTATAATGTAGACTGCTTTTTATTTTAATAGTGGGAAGAAGTCATTGTAGGTTTTTAAAAGTAGGATGATATAAACTTACTTTTTTTTAAAGGATCACAGAGAGCAATGCAGAGGGCAAAAATGAACACAAAGCATACGGTTAAGACTCACCTGTATCTGCTCATTTGACTAGAGTGAGTAAATGACCAGCACTGTTTCTGGGGTATAAAGGGAGGGCTACCTGGTAAAGTCTGAGAAATAGGCTAAGGATTTCTGGGAGAGCTGTATCTGTCATAATAACTGACATGGACTTGAGCTTTGAACCAGTTATTCTCCTAAAGCGAAGAGCTTTGATAGTAGATTTTTAGGTCAAAGTCTAACCTCTTGATGGACTATTATAAATCAGGATGAATAAACTAATTCTTTTAAAATAAGCATATGCTTTACACCAAAAAAAAAAAACACTTTAGAACAATCTGACTAAAATGAGTAATAACTATTACATTTTCATTTCCTACCCAATTTAGTCTATATTATTCTTTTTAATTCATGGATCTAAATAACTCACTGAAGAAAATCACCTCTTGTCCCTTAAGTATTTCAAAGGTCAATAGTTACTATGGATTAATACATAAACTATACCTTTAAAGTTCTTAAAAGTCTTCCAGTTTTATCTTTCTAATGCTTAATTAGAAAAATCTGTTTTTACTTTCCAGAAATCTATCAACATTTTGGATGTGGTTTAACCACCATGCTAACTGGCAACCATGTCTGCTCATATAAATCTAAAAGTTGCAACTAGTTACCTGAAGAAAGTATTTTTGACTCTCTTTTTTCTGTCTACTTCTATATATCAATGACTTTACACTGCTCTGGCAAGCAACACATAATTTCTTGGGAGTGGATACCTCTTCTATAAGGAAATCACAGTAAAAACATGAAAATTCTTGACAACAATGGCCAGATTTTCACACATTCCATTCTATTGTAAAATCATGACTAAGTCTCAGCACAGCTGGTTTTCCAGAATATAAAGAAATATGTTACCATTTTCATGGTGTTAATACAATGTACCAAAAAGAAGTATAAGTCTTCCACGTCATCGGTTTGTGTAATAATAAACCTTGATTTTGTCCTGAGTGCGTTATACTTGATGAAAACAGTATTGCTTGCTTTGGTTTGCTTGGGTTCCATTAGTTGTCAACCATATTTAGAAAAAGAATTACAAAGTAAGTGGCATTTTCTACCATTAAAAGGGTTGGGTTTCATGGATAACTACCTACAGAAAAAAGTAGTCTGTTTTACTTTACAAGGAAGAGTTAAAACAATTGTTCATTGTTCTGTTGTAATGGAAAGTGTTCTCTGGTGCCCACCTGTATCACTAGCATTTTAGAAAAGTATACTGACTTGCAGCCCACCCTCATTCTAATAGAGTCTGAGTTATTGGTCTATGCTAAAACACAATTTTATTTCAGATTGTATTATTTTCATTCTTACTGTCATTTGGTAGATGTAAACATTGTAATAGGTTGTACTGTCTCTCTGTACTCCATTAACATCTCATTTCATGAAAGCTTTACTAGTTTTTCTGGACCTAACGTAATGTAATATGGAATAGTGGAGTTTTATTGTTACAAGATGATCTCAAGTTTGACCTCATGAAATACTTTAATCCTTCTCTCAGTCTTTCTGGAAATGATCCTAAGTGAAGGGGGCTGGCAAAGAGCTTTACAACATGGATATATACAGAAGAAGGACCTGTGAAAAAAGCATGACCTCTCTCCAAGGAACAAAGTTCAGGAAGCTGAACCAGCATATGATAGCTACTATAATAAGATGAAACTGAAGAAATAAGCTAGAAGCAGAGCTTGTAGGCTCTAGTAGGTCTCAAAGCCACCTAAGGATTTCAAACTGAGAGACACACAATCTCATTTTTTTTTGGAAATATCACTTTGGCTGAATTGGAATAGGACAAGAATAGATGTGAGAAAAACATAATCAAAATGGACAAATAGTAAGTGAAGCCAGAATTGAACCATTTTAGGAACTAAGATAAAGTTGTTCCATGTCCATTATGAAAAAGAAAACCACAGTCCCATATGGAATCCCAAAACGTTAGGCGACGTCACCAAACTGGAGCATAATACAAAACCTAACTGCAGTTTCAGCCTCCCACAGAAATGTAGTCTTAACCATCAATCAGGAGTTTTCTCGTCAATACCAATGAGGAGATCTGTCTTATGGGCCCTCTCCATCCCCTAAAGGAAGATGATATAACCTTCATAATAAGATCCCCTGCTCTTATCCTTCAGGGAAAGTGACAATGCCTGAAACAATCCTTCCTTTTCTTTTGCTAATTTGCTTGTCCCACCTTCCTTTCTATAAAAACCTTCCATTTTATATAACTCTTTGGAGCATCTTTCTACTAGCTAGATGAGATGCTGCCTGATTTATGAATTTCTTAATAAAACCAATTAGATCTTCAAATTTACTCAGTTGAATTTTGTTTTATAGCACCATCAAAATTTCCCTATAGAATAAACCCTGAATCTATAGTCAAAACAATGTCCTTTGATCTTAAAGCCTTTATCATATATTAATTTAAAAATACCCCTAGAAAGGAGGTGTTGTTTAATGAGTAGAGTCTTAGTTTCCCAAAATGCAAAGAGCTCTGGAGATTGTTTGTACTACAATATGAATGTACTTGACACTACTGAGCCATACACTTAAATATGGTTAAGATAGTAATGTTATGTGTATTTTACCACAATTAGAATTTATCGTTAAAAAAAGAGGAAGGGGACATTTGTGAGTCACTTAGTTATTTACAAAACATTTCTATGCATTGTGGCAATATTAATCTCACTAACAGATTAAAATACTGAAACTTGGAGCAGATAAATGAATTTCATGAGGTTAAATAGATTTGTAAATGGAAAAACTCCATTTTTTTCCAAGACCTTTGATATAAAATCCAATATTATTTCTAATACTGCAAAAAGGTTCTAGAACCTTAGGTACTAGGAGAAGGTAGAGAAAAGGTTTTATCATTGAGTAAAATTTAGAAAGTATATGTCAGAAGTTAAATAAGAACAAATAATTATAAAAGTCTAGAAGCCTTGAAAAGTAAGTCACCCACCTTAAGTCATACTTTTACCTGTGTTCCTCCCTGTCTGATATAGTATCATCCCTTTTTTCTTCCAAAAAAATACCTAGTACTTGTTACCATTCCTTTTTAATCCCCTGGATGGTGTCTTGAAGAGGATGAAAAATGAGGCCAACAGACCAGAGCACAGAGCTACTGACAGAGTTTTATTAATGTAAAGGAAGGAAGATAAGCTTAAAGGAGAACAGGAAGCTGCTAATCAGGAGGGGTTCCAAGGTGGACCCTTGCAGGGTGACAGTGTCTTAGGGATTATAAGCACTGGAAAGGAGGCAGTCTACCTGATTAACTGGGCCTTGTTGCTAGGGCTGGGATGAGACTTTAGGTTTTCTTGTCTCTCTTCTTGTTCCTGTGGTTTCTATGTTGACTGTATGCTTAAGTTCCCCTTTTTGTTTACCATTAATGAGGTTTTCATTGACATTATCTGGGTCATCCTGTCCTGCCTATCCATTTCACTACCTCCTGACCTCAAATAGCCAAACCAATCTTAAGAAAGAAGAACAAAGCTGGAGGTATCATACTCCCTGATATCAAAATACATTACAACACTATAGTAATAAAAAAATATGTTATTAGCATAAAACAGATACATGATAAATGTAACAGAGAGCCCAGAAATAAATGCATACATATATGGTCAATAAATTTATGACAAGGTATCAAGCATATGTAATGAGTAAAAAACATTCTCTTCAATAAATGGTGTTGGGAAAACTAGACAGCCACATACAAAAGAGTGAAACTACTGCTATCTTACACCATACACAAACATTAACTTAAAATGGACTAAATACTTCATTGTAAGACCTGAAACCATAAAGCTCCTAGAAAAAAACATTGGAAAAAGGTTCCTTGACATTGGTTTTGGTAATGATTTTTTGTATTTGACACCAAAAGCAAAGGCAACAGAAATAAAAATAAGTGGACTACATCAAACTAAAAATCTTCTGCACAGCAAAAGAAATCATCAACAGAGCAAAAAGGTGACTTACTGAATGGGAGAAGATATTTGTAAATCATATATCTGATAAGGGGTTAATATCCAAAATATGTAAAGAACTCATACAACTCAATAGCAAAATCAAACAAACCATCTGGTTAAAATGATCAAAGGATTTGAAAAGACATTCTTCCAAAGAAGACATAAAGATGGCCAGGTACATGAAAAGATGTACAACATTGCTAATCGTTAGGGAAATGCAGATCAATACCACAAGGGGATCATCTCATATTTGTTAGAATGGCTATTATCCAAATGACAAGAAATGAAAAGTTTTGGTAAGAATGTGGAGAAAAAGGAAACCTTACTGTTGGTAGGAATGTATGGTACAGCTACTATGGAAAATAGTATGAAAGTCCCTCAATAGAATCACCGCATGATCTAGCAATTCCAGTTCTGGGTATTTATCCAAAGAAAACAAAAACACTAGTTCAAAAAAATTTATACTCAAGTTTATTACAGCATTATTTACAATAGTCAAGATATGGAAAGTACCTAAGTGTTCACTGACAGATGGATAAAGGAAATGCAGTGTATATATACGATGAAATATCATTTAGCCACAAAAAGGAATTAAATCTTGCTATTTGTGACAAGGATGGACCTTGAGGGCTTTATACTAAGTGAAGTAAGTCAGAGAAATACAAATACCATCTAATACGTGGCATGTAAAACAAAAACAAGCTCAAAAAGATTGGTGGTTGCAAGTTGTTGGGGGGAGGAGAATGGGCAAAATGGATGATAGATGCCAAAATGTACAAACTTCAGGTTATAAAATAGATAAGTCCTGGGGATGTAATGTACAGTCTGGTGGCTATAGTTAATAAGGCTGCATTGTGTATTTGAAAATTGCTAAAAGAGTAGGTCTTAAAATTTCTCATTATAAGAAAACATATTAGTAACTGTCTATGGTGACAGATGTTAACTAGATTTATTATGGTGATCATGTTGTAAAATATACAAATATTGAATCATTATGTTGTATATATGAAACTAATATGTTATACACCAATTATACCTCAATTTAAAAAAGAAAACTCCTATTACTGAAGAAAAACATAACTCCCCTTATCTAGGGAAGGAAATGAAATCAATCTCAGGAAAAGAGGTAAAAAGCATTGGAAATAAATGAATACCACCCAAATGAGAACAAGTAGAGGCTAGTTTTTCAGAACTTGATATTCAAGGGAGTCAGACACGGCAACTTCCTTTGGCAGAGACTTCAAGTCAAGACATGGAAAAGCTGTATAATGAAAAAAAAAGAGCCAGCTTAAGGTGTGTTGTGAATGTGTTGTGAATGGGGGTTACTGACATGCAGAACCTGATGTGAGCTACCTACAAGTGGGGCATCCTCTGTTCCTATGTGATTTGTTTGGAAAGCATACTTGGCTTTCTATGGTTGACCCTGAGAAACAAACATTAGGAGAGCTGGCAGACATTGAACAAGTTCTGACCGTTTGTGTTGAATGCTTCAGAGGTTCTGGTTTGTCTTCTTGGGCTGCTTGCTACAGGGATTAGAGGTACCAATTCAATTGTCAGTATATTGTCTATTGTCTATTTATTTTCTCAATCACTTGAGAAGTGTTTAGAGATTTCAGATGAGGTATAAAATGTGGGAAAGTGAGCACACTGGAATTTTTTCATGTAGTCACAAAAGTTTCAATAGGAGTCAAAGCCCAAGAAAACTGCAAAACCTAGCATATTTGAAAAAATTAAATGGTGCTTTATTCAAACCAATGTACACAGTCTTGGTCCAACAAGAAAAATAAGGAAACAAATCAGGAACAAAATAAGTTTAAATAATGTCTCCATACTCATAAAACTCTTATTTCTATATTCTCTCAAATACCTGCCAAATTCTGAAATATTGACTACTAGAAGTCTCTCATTATTCATTTAAGGAAAAAAAATCATTCAGGCAAACACAATTTACAAAAAGATAATATGCAAAAATCCAAGTTGAAATATGTTTTATGTATTTACAATATAATTATTTTTATGAAATACGTAGTCATTCAGTTGTCTCAAAATTACTACATTTTGATTCACAGTTGAATGCATCAATCTACATGTGCATAAAAGTAGTTAAGTAACTTTTTAAATTGTTATTAAAGTACAGTATTAAAATCATTCCAATTTAAGAATAAATCCATGGAAAAATTTTTCTGTTTTCTCTGTTCTTTCTCCTCCCTTTTTTTTCTGTCCCTTCTCTTTAGTTCTCTTTCTTTTCTACTTTCTTCATTTACTCCCTTTTGCTCATCTTTCTTTCTTCTATCATAAAAACAGGTTTTCTTTCTTTATGACTACATTGATTTTGCTTATTATGTTCTGTATTTTCTGCTGCTTTGACATTTTAGGACCTTCTTGACATAGGAGAGACTGACATTCTCAGGGCTAGCCAATTTCTGCAGGTAGTAAGACTTGCCTGCAAGTGCATTTTTCACGTGCACATCAACCAATTCAAGGCCATACCCTAAACCATCCAAAGAGCTCTTATATTCCAGGCCACTAAATTCCTGTCCTAATCACCTCAGGACCAGGTAGCAGACACCTAAGACAGCTCCTATGGCCCAAAGCCTGCTGAAGTTATTCACACTTGCCTATCCTAAACCTACTTACCGCCTGGCTCTGCCTTGCTTGAGGAAGCCACAGTAAAGGCTCTTGTCACATCTTCCTGCTGCTTCTGCCTCCTTGCTGACCCTAGTGTTTCCCCACGTGGCCCTGCCTGGCATGGCATCTTGGGAACTATGACTAACAAACTATCTTTTCGGCGGCAGTTGTCTCCGGATTTGTTGCCCACACTACACCTGAATAATAAAATCTACATTTTAAAGTAGCGATATCTGATGTAGAAGGTGGAGGTGGATGGCTGAGTGGGTAACAAAAGTCAGCACAAAATTTTTCAGACATTCATTGAGTTTTAACAACTGATTGGCTTTCTGATGAATTCTCCATCTGTGCATGTATATAGTCCTTAATGAGCACTAATCCCCTGACCTTGTTTGAAGAAAGCATTCTGAAGTAAATTTATGGTAGATAGAAAATTACACTTAAAGTATCTGGGCACTTTTAATTTTCTTATCCTCAGGAAATAATAGAGACTTGCCCTTACAAGTTGCTATATATTTCTTCAGAAGAAATTGCATAGTTTCATTCTTCAAAATAGCCAACCTTTGGAAGCACCCAAATAATTAAATCTCCTTCCTCAAAATGAAGGATTAAAGGCAAAGACATTTTACTAGAGACATATATCCGAGCGTTCCATAAAATTACAAAGAACACACTGCATGTTAATGGGGAACATGAAATTGGCTGGTGTCTCCACCCAGGGTTCTCGAGACATTGTTGATGGCCCATTTCCTCAGTACAAAATATTGAGCCCATCCTCCAATATATAAACTTATTTCAAAGTGTAAGTGTGTGAAACTCTGTCAAAAGACAAAATAAAGAGTAGTGAAGCACATTTCCTGATTACTAGACTGACAGAAAGAAATACAATTTATTTTCTTTTTTTCCTCAATTCATCACTTATAACAGTCCCACCAATGGACATATCTATTTTTAGAGAACTTCACTTTAGGCAATTTACAGCTTGCTATTTAGTCCAGATTATTGAAATATTCTGCTTTACTTTGTCTCTTATTCCCTGGCCTTCTCCAGCACTGTACCCCTACCCCCCAACTAGCCTTCACACAGTGGTCACAATATTTTTCAAACATTAGTCAGTTTTTGTCCTTCTCTTTAGATTCTTCCAAAATCTTCCAAGTGTCATAGTTTGAGCTTTCCATACATAGACTGTGAGATGAGGTTTGGTATGTAAATGATTTTATAAGGAAATGTTCCCAGGGAAATTGATAAGGCACTGTCCCCAAGGCAAACTGGGAGAGTAGAACATATAAAGGGAATGATCCAGTAAGGGTATGATCACAGGCGAAGTCCTAGAAAGGGTCATTTCAGCCTGAACCCTGGAGAGAACAACTCTGGAGAGAAAATTAACCCTCAATGTTTCCTCAAGTAGATGTGGCACTGTGAATTATTTTATTATTGGTTGGGGGAAGCAGGGATCATAGACATAAATTTTTAGAGACTTCTCTGCTGTGTGAATAAGGCAGCCTCCAGCTGATTAAGGGCACTTCTCCCAAAAAGAGTCACAGGCACTAGCCCTTGCAAGAAAAGCACACTACAGCTGAAATAAGCACAAAAACGGCCATTGGGATCCTAGGGAATTTGAGCACCAATATTACCCATTACATAATCTCACATATAGAAGAATGTAAACTGCTTACCATGGTATGAAATTTAGCCCAGATGATTTCTGCAACCTCATCTTGAATCCCTTCCCCACCACAAACTTTGCCATACCCAAACTAACATACATGCTCTTGCTTTAACCAACCAGGTTTGATCCATATGGCTTTACTCGCTTTGTCTGAATTCTCTGACCCCCTTGTCATCTGGCTCCATTGTATGATTCTAATTTGCATTAAAATGGTTTCTTTTCACAGAGCCCTTCCCTTATCTATTCCAAAGAAATTTCTATGCCCCACAAACATTTGGTCACATGACTGTACCTTCTTCACTGCATTTACTGTGATCTGCACTTATCCTATGTGTTTCATTGCCTCTCTCTTCCCACATTGCAACATTCCATGACTGTCCTGTTCATTCTTTCAACCCCACCACACCCAACAGTTTGCCATACAACATGTGATCATACATGACCTGCTCATATTCTGTTGTCCACTCCACCTTCTCCTCCTTGAATTCCTATCAGGAATTTTCTCAGCATAAAATGAAGCAGCTATAGAAGCTATTCTCGTTCACTGCCATTTTGTTCACACTGCCTATGAATTTCAAGTAATGAATCTTTCACTGACCTCACTGAAGTCCATTGCTGTGAAATTCACGACATGGACAAATATGAGAAGTTATTTCTGTTTATATAAGCTGTATTCTAGAATACAGCAATATAACTGAACACAACAGGACAGAATTTAGCCTGAGATTTCTTATCAATAAAATGGCATATATGGGTGTCAAAATTTAACTCACAATACTTTACATATACTGAGAGAAATATGCCAATTTAGTTTGCCTATAACCAATGATTGTTACTATCCAAGTTTCCATTCAACAAATAAGAGGAAAAACTTTCATTATGCACACCTTTGGTTTAAAACTTAATCCAGCTGAATCATTCAGGGAGTCTATTTAATAATCTAAATAATTTAAATCCAAGTCCATGATTTAAAGACTCCACTTAGAAAATTATCAGTTTTGGGGGGGGATCACAGGAAGATGGCGGCATGAGTAGTTCAGAGGAAATCTCCTCCCCAAAACATATATATTTATGAAAATACAATAAATACAGCTATTCCTAAAAGAGACACCAGTGGATGCAGTACAACAGCCAGGATAAATCTATATCTGTGAGAACTCGACATCACACAAAGGGGGTAAGATACAAGCCATGGCAAAGCAGGACCCAAACGCTCACCCACCCCAAAACCCGGCGGGAAGAAAGGAGTCGGAATGGGGAGAAAGTGAAAGCCCAGGACTGCTAAACAACCAGCTCTAGAAATCCGCACTTGGAGCGCAGACACAAGGTACATGGGGTGCTGAATATTAGAGAAACAGAAAAGCAAAACCTGTGGGCAGGTCCTCGCAACCGGCGCCCCTGAGACAAAAGAAAAGCGAGTGCTTTCTGCAAGTCTTAAAGAGACAGGGACCCCATAACTGGACGAAGTCGTCCCGGCACACTTAGCCAGCAGCTGGGAATCCCGGGGAGCCTTAGGCGCCCTAAAGCCCAGGGAGACAGCTTGGCTCTGAAGCCCCTCAAGGCCCTAAGCAGCCTGCCAGTTGTTCCTCCAACTGGCGCGGACCCCAACACACCGGCCCAGTAGCGGGAGAGTGGCAGCATGTGCCGGGGGCAGTGGCACTGGAAAGAACTGGGAACAGATCACGTGCACCAAGAGTGCCAGAGGGGACTAGGAGAGGCTTGTGTGAGCCCGCAGCAGGGGCGACCGAACAGCCCGGGCGCGGCTTGAGCGCACCAGCAGCAGTGGAGCCAGAGGAGCCCAGTAGAGGCCCGTGTGGCAGAGCCCCACATGCACCTGCAGCAGAGCCAGAGGGAACAGGCGCACTCCCAGAAGCCGACCAGAATCCCAGATCAATGCACAGCCACCTGGGCCAGACCCAAAGGCCGCTGCTGGCACACAGCTGCCCGGCAGGGGTGCCGCTATAATGGAGGAGCACACCTGGTGTGCCTGCCACTCCCCGCAGGGCTCCGTGTTGCTCTGACGGAGACCCCGCCCACAGCAGCTTAGGGGACTAATCCGGTGGCTGCTCCAGGAGTGCGGGTAACTGACACAGGCAGCAGAGAAGGGCAAGGCATCCAGCAAGCAGGAAAGGACTTTCTTCTCCCAGCTGACATACCCACAATCTGCCTACAGCCACCACTATCACCATGAAAAAGCAAAAAAAATTAGACCAGTCCAAGATAGTTCAGACAACACCTGAGAGAGGAGCTGCACAGACCAAACCAGTCTCCCTGAAAAAGAATTCAAAATAAAAATCATAAAGGATCACCAGGAATGAAACAATATTAAGAGAACTGTGTGACCAATGCAAAAGGAACAATAACCGCATTATAGGGGTATCAGATGAAGAGAGAGAAAAAGGGATAGAAAGTGTCTTTGAAGAAATAATTGCTGAGAATTTCCCCAAACTGGGGGAGGAAATAGTTGCTCAGACTACAGAGGCACACAGAACTCCCGAGAGACGGGACCCAAAGAGCACAACACCAAGACACATAATAATTAAAATGGCAAAGATCAAAGACAAGGACAGAGTATTAAATGCAGCCAGAGAGAGAAAAGAGGTTACCTACAAAGGAAAACCCATCAGGCTATCATCAGACTTCTCAACAGAAACCTTACAGGCCAGAAGAGAATGGCATGATATACTTAATGAAATGAAACAGAAGGGCCTCAAATCAAGAATACTGTATCCAGCACGATTATCATTTAAATATGAAAGAGGGATTAAACAATTCCCAGAAAATCAAAAGTTGAGGGAATTTGCCTCCCACAAACCACATCTACAGGGTATCTTAGAGGGACTGCTCTAGATGGGAGCACTCCTAAAAAGAGCACAGAACAAAACACCCAAAATATGAAGAATGGAGAAGGAGGAATAAGAAGGGAGAAAATATAATCATCAGACTGTGTTTATAATAGCTCAATAAGCGAGTTAAGTTAGACAGTAAGGTAGTAAAGAAGCTAACCTTGAACCTTTGGTAACCACAAACTTAAAGCCTGCAATGGCAATAAGTACATACCTTTCAATAATCACCCGAAATGTAAATGGACTGAATACACCAAACAAAAGACACAGAGTAATAGAATGGATAAAAAAGCAAGACCCATCCATATGCTGCTTACAAGAGATTCACCTCAAACCCATAGACATGCACAGACTTAAATTCAAGGGATGGAAAAAGATATTTCATGCAAACAAGAGAGAAAAAAGCAGGTGTCGCAATACTAGTATCAGACAAAACAGACTTCAAAATAAAGAAAGTAACAAAAGATAAAGAAGGACATTACATAATGATAAAGGGCTCTGTCCAACAAGAGGATATGACCATTATAAATGTATATGTACCCAATACAGGTGCACCAACATATGTGAAACAAATACTAACAGAATTAAAGGAGGAAATAGAATGCAATGCATTCATTTTGGGAGACTTCAACACACCACTCACTCCAAAGGACAGATCCACCAGACAGAAATTAAGTAAGGACACAGAGGCACTGAGCAACACACTAGAATGGATGGACCTAATAGACATCTACAGAACTCTACATCCAAAAGCAACAGGATACACATTCTTCTCAAGTGCACATGGAACATTTTCCAGAATAGACCACATACTAGGCCACAAAAAGAGCCTCAGTAAATTCAAAAAGATTGAAATCCTACCAACCAACCAACTTTTCAGACCACAAAAGTATAAAACTACAAATAAATTGTAGAAAGAAAGCAAAAAGGCTCACAAACACATGGAGGCTTAACAACATGCTCCTAAATAATCAATGGATCAATGACCAAATTAAAATGGAGATCCAGCAATATATGGAAACAAATGACAACAACAACACAAAGCCCCAACTTCTGTGGGATGCAGCAAAAGCAGTCTTAAGAGGAAAGTATATAGCAATCCAGGCATATTTAAAGAAAGAAGAACAATCCCAAATGAATAGTCTAATGTCACAATTATCGAAATTGGAAAAAGAAGAACAAATGAGGCCTAAGGTCAGCAGGAGGGACATAATAAAGATCAGAGAAGAAATAAATAAAATTGAGAAGAATAAAACAATAGAAAAAAAAAATCGTTAAAACCAAGAGCTGGTTCTGCGAGAAAATAAACAAAATAGATAAGCCACTAGCTAGACTTATTAAGAGAAAAAGAGAGTCAACACACATCAACAGAATCAGAAATGAGAAAGGAAAAATCACTACGGATCCCACATAAATACAAAGAATTATAAGAGACTACTATGAAAACATATATGCTAAGAAGCTGAAAAACCTAGGAGAAATGGACTTCCTAGAAAAATACAACCTTCCAAGACTGATCCAGAAAGAAACAGAAAATCTAAACAGACCAATTACCAGCAATGAAATTGAATCAGTAATCAAAAAACTACCCAAGAACAAAACCCCCAGGCAAGATGGATTTACCTCAGAATTTTATCAGACATACAGAGAAGATATCATACCCATTCTCCTTAAAGTTTTCCAAAAATAGAAGAGGAGGGAATACTCCCAAACTCATTCTATGAAGCCAACATCACCCTAATACCAAAACCAGGCAAAGACCCCACCAAAAATGAGAACTACAGACCAATATCCCTGATAAACATAGATGCAAAAATACTCAACAAAATATTAGCAAACCGAATTCAAAAATACATCAAGAGGATCAAACACTATGAACAAGTGGGATTCATCCCAGGGATGCAAGGATGGTACAACATTCGAAAATCCATCAACATCATCCACCACATAAACAAAAAGAAGGACAAAAACCACATGATCATCTCCATAGATGCTGAAAAAGCATTTGACAAAATTCAACATCCATTCATGATAAAAACTCTCAACAAAATGGGCATAGAGGGCAAGTACCTCAACATAATAAAGGCTATATATGATAAACCCACAGCTAACATCATACTGAACAGCGATAGGCTGAAAGCTTTTCCTCTGAGATTGGAAACAAGACAGGGATGCCCACTCTCCCCACTGTTATTCAACATAGTACTGGAGGTCCTAGCCATGGCAATCAGACAAAACAAAGAAATACAAGGAATCCAGATTCGTAAAGAAGTCAAACTGTCACTGTTTGCATATGACATGATACTGTACATAAAAAACCCTAAAGACTCTACTGCAAAACTACTAGAACTAATATCGGAATTCAGCAAAATTGCAGGATACAAAATTAACACACAGAAATCTGTAGCTTCCCTATACACTAATAATGAACTAATAGAAAGAGAAATCAGGAAAACAATTCCATTCACAATAGCATCAAAAAGAATAAAATACCTAGGAATAAACCTAACCAAGGAAGTGAAAGACCTATATCCTGAAAACTACAAAACACTCTTAAGAGAAATTAAAGAGGTCACTAACAAATGGAAACTCATCCCATGCTCCTAGCTAGGAAGAACTAATATCGTCAAAATGGCCATCCTGCCCAAAGCAATATACAGATTTGATGCAATCCCTATCAAATTACTAACAGCATTCTTCAATGAACTGGAACAAATAGTTCAAAAATTCATATGGAACCGCCAAAGACCCTGGACAGTGACTGTGAGGGGGTATTCCCCCAATACCAGGCTTGGTGAAGGGGGTAGCCTAGTAAACATAATGTTCTTTATGTAATTGTAGATTAATGATACCAAAATAAAAAAATAAAAAAAAGAGTAGAAAAAGACATTGAGGGTGCCTAAAATAAAATACAATTGCTAAGTTCAGAGAAAAAAAAATGAAAATTATCAATTTTACTAGAAGTATTGCTCAATCACTCAAATATCTCAGGCTGAATACCTCTTCCATTGGACCCTCCCTAGGGTTGGGTACAAATGTATGCAGGACATACTCTATTTACATGTCTGGCCATAAGGAAGACTCTGGGCCCTTCACTGTCACACCCTCTGGCTTTATCCCATTCCTATGTCCCTAAGTTCTCACCTTGGCTACTTACCAACAGGCAACACATGCATCTGGCATGACTTAGTCTTACTTTTCTCTCCCTTTTCATTTGGTCTAAGTTCTAAGATACTCTTTATTGAAGGCAGAAGGTATAAAAAGATACTTATGTAGAATATGTATAGCTTAATATTTATATATGGAAATGGATATTAAAAATCACATTCTGTATTTTCTCAATCTTACGTGCATGCCAAATCAAAATTATTTGTTACTACATATGTTTTTCTCTTGTACTTTGTCACACTCAGAATTATAATATTTTACAACAAAAAGAGTCCTGGAAATCAATAAATTAACTCTGCATTTTACATTTGGAAAAGCTAAGATACATATCAAGGTATGGAGCTTTTTCCTCAAGTTTCAGAAATCTGCAAGTTTCCAGTGTGGAACTTAGGTCCTAATTCCCAGTATAATGTATTTTCTTCTAGTCTATGTTTAGCATCAGATTTTATGCATTTCCAAAATTGATCTTAGAATACTGGGGACATTACTTAAAGTTCCCCTCTTCTTTGATTTCTCCTTGATATTTGACAGCCTTGAGAACACTGTCTTTGATTTTATGCTGCTACACATCACTGCATATATTCCATGTGTTAGCAGGTTTCTTTGTAATGCTTCCTTTCTTTTTCTCATTCTGAAATTTAGCAGAGCACCTGCTCCTCACCAAATTGTTATCAACTTTCCACTCACTCTTCTTTCTCAGGGCTCTCTTCTCTGTGAGTCATGGATTCGATCTTCTCAGTAGTTACCACTAAGTAGATGATTCACAAATCATCTTTTAAAAAATCTCTTAAAACTTGCTTCCGTCATTTCCCACCCTCCAAAACCGAATTCCTTTCCAAATAATCACACTCCTGTAAGTAGAAAGCAATTTTCCCACTAGTTAAGGTATATGGTATACTCTAGGCACTAGTTTAACAGTGCATTTAGGATCAAAATTAATATCTCAACAGATAATCTGCCGCTGATTTCTTATAAGCTTTTCCATCTAGTTCAAAAGAAATAGGCATTTATGGCCGGGGGTCAGACTCACAACTGTGAGGCTCCAGTGACTCTCACATGCCGACCATCGTGAAAAGAACAGGAAAATGCCATTTCTACAGCACCTGCATATAAGGCTTCTCTATATGTAAATGCAATTTACATTATACAATTCCATTGTCCTTTGCCACAGAAATATTGTCATATGGAGTCCAAAACTCCAAATTATGAGTCACTAGCTTCTTATAAAAAATAAAAGGTAACTTATTTGAGCTATGTAGAGTTTGGTCTAAGCCTAGTCCTTAAGACCATGATACTATGCAGACACTGAAATATGTTTCTAGATAAAGTGTTTGTTTAATGTTGGAGAATATTTAATCAATAATATTATGAGAAAAACACAGAATAACATCCTCAAGAAGGCCTAAATGGAAAATATACCAAAATTTTAATAGTGTTTCCCTTTGCAGGATGTGGGAGGAGAGAGGTTATTATAGTTTTGTGTTCTGATTCTCAATACTTCTATTTATTTTCAGTTAAGTTGAAAATCAAGTACTTATTACTTTTTATTATCAGAAAAACCTAAGACACAGATGGAAATAAATGGTTAAAGTAAGTTTATTTATTTGGGACTTTTGACAGAAAATTGCTGCAATCATATACCTTTGTTCATTAACCTTTAGCGTGGGTTGAACAACTGTCTTTTGGTTTATTTATGTCAGTTTACTCTGTCATATTATAAATCTTCTAAAGCATAGTCTCATTTTATGTATGGTTGTTTGTGTGCTTTTATTAATTTGTCTGCATAGTGCTGTATTATAGACATAGGTCAAACTTCACATGTTTCATTCAGCAGTGTGCTTTAGATGTCTCACCATGTTGCTTTGTATAACCCCTATTCTACCATCAACTACACAGGTTCCTACATCCCTACATTCTAAAAACCCTTTTTCATATTTAACTCACTGTTTTGTACTTATATTCTTCCATTAAAAATTAAACTAAATTCTTTAAATTTCTTAAGTAAACACAATCAGAATTTTGGAATTACAGTTACAAATAATTTTTATAATTATATTAATTTATGATAATTCTATTTCTCCCAATCTACTTAAATATTTAGGTCTTTTTGTTGGTTTTTAATATTTTCCCATAAGTTAGGTATGGTTAGTTAATTCTGATATTTTTATGAATATTGGTATTACTGGTATCTTATTTATTATAATTTGTCAGTTATTGCTAAAGTAGGAAATACAGTCAATTTTTCTACATGGATTTATATATAGCAACCATGAACTGTTACCCTGTTTTATAGGATTAGATATTTTTTCTAGTTTTTATTATTGCCAGACATTTTTATAGTAAATCTATTATTTTTTTATTTGAAATAAATAAAAGAATGGGTGTTCTAACACATTTATAAATGTTATATTCTGCATATACTTGAATTCTGCTATGATTCTTATCACTGCAATTGAGGTAACTCTCAACTGTAGGACTGATGAAAAACCCAACTAACCAACAGTCATAGGCTGTGATCACTCTTATCATGAATCCATCAAAGCAATCTTTCTAGATTACTTTTAGAATTACTTTGGGACATTTAAATTCTTGTGAATCACCCACCTTACACTCTGCATGCCATTTATTTAGAGGAAACCCTATTGAATCTAGTACCAGGCATATTAAAGAAGAATATGTCTCTCTCCTAAAGTCTCCATATAAGTATCTTCCATTAAAGAACCTCTCCTAGTCTCTCTCCACCTATTTACTTATTTTTTTCTCAGCAAAGATTTTACTTATCTGATTAGGAGGCTTAGGAGAATTTGACAGATCTATGATACCTAAGTTTTCCATACTTGGGATCTGCCTGGCTCCAGAAGGCCTAACCTTTGTCCTTAGTCTCAAAAATTGATCATTAAATCTGATTAAATATACAAACTCTGACCATGTCTTTAGCTTTCTGGTAATAAAACATATCTTTATTCACAAATGACTGACAGATTTTTCCTACTAAACAAAGGAGACTTATGAGAATATCCCATCTACTTGTATTTAAGTAGATAAAACAACTTCACACGTGAAATGATTGGAAACCCAAAGGCTGAGGAGTTTCTTACAAAACCTGTGCTTGCAACTTTTGGCTCTAGGAATACTTGCTCAGAAAATCAACAAGAAATGAGGGTGATTGGAAAACATGGTTCAATTCTCTCATTAGATGATGAACAGCAAATAATTAAAACAAAAGAAACACTAATTATTCTGGAAAGAGAGAAATTTCCTCAAAGGAAAAGTTGAATTTTAGAATAAAGATATTAAACAGATATAAATTGGAAAATGATCTTCAAGGCCAGCATAAAGAGATGCAAAAGGAAAAATAAGGTAGATCCGAATGCAATTGCTTTTAAAGAGAGTATCTGGAATGTAGCTCTGGGGGGAAAACATTTTCCCAGCCTGGGGCAAATTACCTTTGAAACAGAAATCAGTCAAAGGGAGAAATAAAGTGGAGAAACCCATTTATTGCTTACAAGCAGTGGGCCACTTCTGCTTGCCTGTGTCTCTCATGACCCAGTTGCAAAAAAGGACCCCACCCAACCTCTCCAGTCCAGATATGCCTTGCTCCCCCATTTAATCACCTATTGGTATGGAGATGGCTACTTCTCTCCGCCCCTTGGAAACACCTGTTGATATGGAGATGCACTAAGGCCAGGTGAGAGAGTCTGGATATATTGCAATCTTACCCACAGGGAAATATATTATTGTTGTAATTATTATAGTCAGATAGTATGATTTTGGCCCCAAAATGTCAGAATCACAGAAAAACTAGAATGACTTTCCAGACAAGACTTAAGTCCAGGAAAATATTGAGAAATGCCCTCTTATACATGAGTTGGAGTGCATAATATATGAGTAAATAAATCCCTGCGCCTAAGGATTGTTATAGGCCTGTGAAGTGGCTAAAGAAAATGAGCACATTTTAGAAAAGACTAGAAACATTACTGTAAAATACTAAAGGAATGACTGGGTTGGTTCCAAAGTGATTCATTTACTACTAAAAAGTGCATTGAATTAAGATTCCAGTAAAAGAGAAAAAATTTTAAGCAGGGCCATGACTATCCTGTAAGGAAAAATTATGCAAATTAAAATAAGGTGCGCTGTGCTTTGGGTAGACACTATGCCATGTAAGGACACACAGCTCTCTGATGGGCATACATGTTGAATCCCTCCTTTGCAGCTCACCACATAAAATCCAAACATAATAGGTCTGAAATTAACTATACCACAAGATTGTCAGGAAAAACCATAGCAAATAGAGTTCAAGCTTGAAGTAGATGTTAGTTTGATGAGAAAACAGCTCCTAGGGGGGATTATCCAATTCAGGGTGAGGCAGAGGGACAAGATTTTTTGAACAGTTGATATATTTGGCGGGCCTGTATTTGTAAGGGTGATCTCCAGGAGGTATAACAACCTTGAAAAGTACGTTAAAAACAAAACAGCAATGTAGAGTAGAGAAAGTACAGAAATTATAAAACAAAAGCAAGCCACTAATTCCAGCATCAGTATCTTTGCATGTGTTAGAAAAGAAAAAGGATCAATCTAAGAAACAGGTTGAGATGTTAAGGATCATTTGGTCCTTCTGAAAGGAGTAGGGGAGCTATTCTCAACACTGCACATACTCGTGTACCTAAGGTCCTTTAAAAAAAATAATTAATGCTCTTTTCTTAGCTCATATCTACTGATTTAAAAACTTTGGGGGTTGGGGTTAAGAATTTTCTTAAATTTCCATAGTGTTTGCTAAGTGCAGTGAGAGATCATAGACACTGCCCTAGAGGCAGACTCTACTGCTACATGGTAATACAGATTGGAATGCTACTCCAGCTCTACCCATCTAAAACTGAGACAAGACAGTGTCTTGAGATATGCATGGTAGAGCTATTGTTCGCTGCTAGGCCCCTAGTGGAACACCTTAAGATGGATTAAAACTTCCTTTAATTTAGGAATCTACTGGGGGAAGGTCCACAGCAGAATCAATTATGGGTACTAGGGGCAAAGATTCCCTGGGAGGCAAGCTTGACAGGCATAAGCAATTCCAGAGCAAGAGGCAATAACATGCAAGACATGCCTGATCACAAGACAACAGAAAAGCTGTATCACTAGGTAGAGCTCACACTCAATGCTGCACTTGGAAGACAGACATGGATATTCAGAGGGAAATGAAAATCAGGCCTCTTAAACTATCCTGGATTAAAACACAGGGCCTGGGGCTGTTAAAATCACAAATTTCTATCATTAGAGGGCAGGAATGATTCGAATGCCACTCTCTGAGAGAAAATCTTTGCCAAAAACTTTAACATTACTCTGTTCATTTAATATAGAAGCTAAATATTGAACCCATATATTAATTTTAATACTACCACTGTGCATATAAATCCATTTACTCTTTATCTTTCCTTTTTCTTTCTCCTTCTTCACTAGGTTCAGACAACTATTATTCAAAAGGTAGTTTTTGTGCATCTACTCTAAGCAAGATATAATGCTGGGCAATGTGGAGGTTAAGAAGAAACTAATGAAAGAGCTTGTCCTCATCCTCTTGGACCTAAAATGTAGTTAGAGAAATAATGTTAAGAATGACAATAAAAATAAAAGCCTCCATCATCGTTTAAAAAGCAGACTACACACCAGGTATCATGTTAATTGTTTACAATGACCTAAAAAGGCAAATAAACATTTCCTAGACCATGGGGGACCAAGTGAGGAAGAAATGAGGACATGAAAACCCACCCAGATGTATAAAATGAAAGAGCTAGCGCTTGAATTTCATGTTTTTAGATTGCTGGCTAAACTCTTACCGTGACATTTACATATTTAAAAAAAAGCAACACAGGCAGGGTAGAAAATACTGATGTGGAAGATGAAAAGGAAAAGATTTCCTTCAGGTGAACTATACAGGAAAAGTTTCACAGCATTGGATTTGAACTGGATCTTAGACTCTATGGAGAGGAAAGGAGTAGCCAGTGAATTAAGGAAACACGTCTGGAAAAGAGGTGACTAGGTATCAAGCTTCCTATTGGAGAATTCTAAAGACAATCTTTGGTTTTTAATAAACAAAGCTCTCATTTGCTCTCTCTCAATATGGTATTCAAATTAATCTGTTGCCCCTTAGAGACTGAGTTCATAAGGGATTCACCTTTTAACTAACATTTTGCCTGAGGCTTTCAGAAAAAAAAAAAGGTAGAAAACAATTATCCTAGATTAGATCTAGTTTGCGATTGTGTGGCAGACTGTGTAACTACGGAAATCAAAAGTGGACATCATTTGTTTGAGGCGTATATTAACTAATCGCTCATAAATAAATAGTATATGAAAATGCCCATATTACTGTACATCTTTTTTACTTTTAAGATCACATAGTTTAAGAAGTAATATATTTTATATTTTCAGTTGCAAAAATTGTGTGACCCTTAATATAATGGTGTGAGAAATTCTATCGCTGCCTCATCCTTGTACTAACAGATCATAGAGAGCAAAGGAATGAGCACAGTCACAGATTCCTATATTAATTATAAGCTAATTGGAAAAGCAGTGTAAGGAAGAGTATCAGAGTCATCATATTTGGATATGCAAGTGACATTGCTGGCTGACAATAAAATATGCTTTATTTGGAAGGGCATTAAAGGGAACAGGTATACCCCCTTAATATTTAATATTCCATTTTTTTGAGACTTGTTGAAGTAGGGGAATATTTTAAAATGTAATCTCCATTAGCAAAAGAAATATTCAGGGAGCAATTATAGGTTACTTTCTATATTCTGTCTAGTCTCTTTTATCAGTTTTAGTTACTGTTTGCCAGCCTGTATCTTAACTTTGCAAGGGCAAGGTATCCATGACCTTTGAGCTAAGTGGGCAAATTTCTTGCTGCTTCCTTAGAGTTTATCTGTCCAAAACCTTCTAGCAGTCTGAAATTATGTGACTGGATCAAATGCACTGTTTCTTTGTCCATGAATCATTTTTTAAGTGAGGTAACCATTATGAAACTACTCTGAAACCCAATCATGATTGAGAACTGTCTGGTATTATTACTATTATTTTTATATTATCTTCCTACTATATATATAAAGCTTCCCCCAAATTACCCAGTAACCATCCTTTCTCAAAAAAACATATCTCAGAAGAATTCTCTCATTGCAAGCTCTGTCTTTTCTGTTTTGCTTAGAAACTTCTGCAACTAGAATAAGCATATCCTGCCATTTCATTCTGTCCTCAAATGTGTCACACACACACACACACACACACACACACGGACAAATTATGTATGAAAAGGTCAGCAAGTCAAAGTTTCACCATACAAAGCTTTAAATTACATTTTTTTCTGGTCTTTCCACTTCTCTAAATACATTTTATAAAATGTGTTTGCTAGAACATAAATTCCTCAGGATATTAATAGATATTGCATAATGAGGTGTTCTGTGATTTAAAATGTATGATTCAAGTAGTCATATAAGTGTATTAATAATTGTGATAGCCAGAATCTATTCAGTAATTTCTAGAAAAAAAATTAGTATGTGAATAGCCTTAGAAGTATTTTCTCAGTCTTCCCATTTTACAGGTAAGGAATCAAATATATTCAGAATGTTAGGTAAGCATTAAAGTCACACAGTAGCAGAACCAAGACCTAAATCAAAGTTTTAATACTATCATTTTGATAGTTTCTTTATGTTTAAAAGATACAGTTCTCGTTCTCTACTTCAGACAATCTTAAGGTCATTAGTATGTTAATATGTTAAGGTACAACATGCTATATTAGGGCTCTACAGAGAAATGGGACCAATAAAAGATGTGTGTGTGTGTGTGTGTGTGTGTGTGTGTGTGTGTGTGTGTGTGTGTGTGTGTGTGTGTTTGTCTGCATACAGAGAGAAAGATAGAGAGACTGAGACTGATTTTCAGGAATTGGTTCACCTGACTGTGGAAGCTGAGAAGAACCAAGCAAACTGGAGACCCCGGAGAGCTGAGGATGTGATCCCAGTCTGATTCCAGACACCAGAATCAGGTGAGTCAATGGTATAAGTCCTACTCCAAAAGCCAGCAGGCCTAAGACCCACAAAAAGACAACTTTCTGATTTGACTCCAAAGGCAAGAAAAAGATCAATGCCCCAGCTCAGCAGTTCCCTTCTAACTAAGCCTTTCTGTTCTATTCAAAGTGGTTGGATAAAGGCCCACCCACACTGGGGAGGACAATCAGCTTTATTCAGTCTACTGATTCGAGCACTGATCTCATCCAGAAACACTTTCACAGACATACCCACAATAATGTTCGATCAAATATCTGAGCATCCTGGCCAAGTCAACAAGATTAACCATTACACATGCTAAAATGTAAATCTCAGTAGTGAAGTGGGGCAGGGGCAAGAGTATGAGTACGACAAATTCTATCCTTCTGATAGCAGTTCTCAGGACCAGCGTTCTATAGAACGCCTTTGAGATTTGTTGTTCAAAACTTGAGAAACTGTTACTACACTACATGATACTCTTTCCAACTTTTGAAAGGTTTGATTCTTTCATTTCTTTATGAGTCCATGTATCCTCAGAAAGCAAGAACTTTAATAGAACCTATTAGAATGGAGGGGCTTTCTCTTCCAAGTTACTGTGGTAGATTGCTGCAATAATCTCAAGTTTCTTTATAACTCTCTGTACCAGTGCTCTTTGGTGGTCCTGTCATACATTGACATTAAGACATGCCAGGTCACTTTCTTTGATCAGTGATGTAGCAGCAATGAGACAGAGGCAAAAATTTGAAAAGTGATTGAGCATTGGGGCTTTCCTTCTTTTGTTGCTTGAGGAACTTTGCTGAATGAGAAAAAGTATTGCCCAGTGTTCGCCTTCACCCCAGCTGAGAACAGCCGACACTCAAAGCTGTGACACCTGACTGACTGGCAGTTGCCTGAGTAATCCTGGCTGTGACCAGCATAATAACCAGCTGCAGAATGAATCCAGTCCAAATTGCTCACCTGTAAATCAACTAGGCTGTTTTAAGCCAGGAAATCTCAAGAAGACTTTTTACCAAGAGTTTGAAATTAAAAAACCTACTACTACCAAGTTTTGGATGTGTGACTCAGCCCCTGGAAACCTTGCTCCTCCTCTTCAAAGTGGGGGCAGTAATAAAATATACTAAATAATATTGCTTTTATAGTTAGAATAAGGAATTTGAGAACTATTTGGTAAGCTATAAACACTATACACACATAGTTGACTGTTATTTTTTACATGAGATTTTACCTATTATGATTGTTAATTAGTGTTATTTGTATGACATGATTTGCCCAGTCAGACCAACAGTTATATGGATTATTTGGTCCCCTGGCCAGGCCTATGTGGACCTGGTCTCTGCTAAGGAAAAAAAAAAAGGCTCAGAATGAACATATGACCAAAGTTTTATGTACCTTGTCCAGTAAGTCCCTTCTGTTGTTCATACAGTACTTTGTTAGACACTTTCAGCAAGTGTGGTACATGTAGAAATCCTTGCACAAAACACAGAATTCTGAAGTCAGGCCCAGATAGTCTCTTTACTGCATGGGAGAAAGGAGAAGCCATATGAGCTGTCTCAGGCCACTTGCTACCAAGAGCTTCCTTGTATGTCATTTGATTTTTGTCTGCTTCATTTTCTTCACTTACTTCCCAAGTGGGAAAATAATAACAGCTACTACATGCTTGTTGTGAGAAACAAATGAGTTAATGCTTAGAAAGTCATCAGAACATTACCCTGAACATTTTAAGTTCTCAATAAAATACATCATGAATATTTAAGAAGTAGATAGCCTATTGGTGCTCTCACTATTATTGTAAAATAATAGTGCTATTAACTGTTTCTACTATTTTATTACATACTGGTCTCTGGACTTTTCAACCTGTAGTTCTGCTGGTTCTTTCATTCTTTAGAGCACACACAAGCAGTCATAAATGTGCGAATATTCCATATTGATTATCTAGACAAATTGTACCAACAGTTACATTTTGGTAAGACAATTCCTTGATGATTAGATTTATTTCATTCATTTCACTGAGGCTTGAGGTATAAAGAATCTCTGTATGTTTTCATGTTAGTATAGTAAAAGAGATAATAAATGCCCCCTACTGACATTGCTCTGAAATTTAGAGGATATACTGACAAGATAAATGTTTGCAGAAAATCATAACTGTGTCAAATAGGCAAAACACAGGTGTTCATACTTAATATAACAATAATGAAATAATTCAGTAGGTATATTTTTATCAACTGTAAATACATCTAAACAGAGCTTTAATATTAAATATCTAAGGAAGATTGTAGCATCAATATAATGTTGCATAAAACTAATTCTTCCAACCCTCAATTTTCAACTTTTCTGATTAATCTGAGAATTCTGATTTAAAAAAACATTTTTATTATAATTGCAGAGTGGGCATTTTATTTTGGAAAAGAAACATTAATCCAAATTTAACTTTTATTTTACTGAATATATTTAATGACAAATACGTCTCAGAAAAGTCATTTACTGCCATAGCTTTGGAAAAGGCAACTCTTGAAAATGCTGACTGGTGTCCAAACGGATACTTGAACACTGACGGAGTTCACTATCAAGATAACCTGTGCAGTGGTAAGAGAAATTCAAAAGCTGCAAATAGAAGATTTTCAACGTAGGATTCCTCTATAAACTTATTTTCTATTACCTGGCAACAAATGGAAAAAATACTAAGGGCAAAGTTAATCTAATTATGTTATTACAAGCCAATTTGCATATAAAACAAGACAGGACTGTGATGTGGAAAAGTAGTTTAAGTAGGAGCCATTGTAATATGAATTTAGATAGAAACTTATTAATACAAATTTTGAGGGAAGAAAATGTACTTAATATACATAAATGATTATTTTCAAACATAAAATTTTCTCTTTTAAGAGGCATCTAAAAACTATCAGTATTTTTGCTTACTGGCTTTTCTCTATTAAAAAATTTGGAGGGAGTATCTTTAACTAAATTTAATTATTTCAGATGAAGAGAGAAATTCTTTTTTTTTTGCTATCGTTAATTACATGAAGACTTTCTATTTTCTCATTCATGTTCAGTATTAAGTTTATGTCTTTTATGCTCACAAAATGTTATTTATGTAAGAGTTAGAAACAGCAGTCATGTACAGCAACAGAAATCACACTGAAAAATCAACTTGCTATTACAGAAAATACTGTAACTGCCAATCTTAAGTCGTATCCACTAGATAAGAGAAGGGGTCAAAGAGAATGAATGAAACAATAAAACATAACAGTGTGAGCCAAAAGATTGTTTTTTCTCATACCAGATAATCATGAATCTTTGGTTACTCATAGGAAAATGATAAGAGGAAATAGCAAGTGAGAAGGGAGAAGATAAAGCAAATGAAACCCAAGGAATTTCTCCCAAATCTAAAGGTGCTGTGATGCTGCAGATTGCAGAGATGGAGAGTTACAAGGAGGCAACACAATCATAATATAAGTTGGTCATGGGGATGGAAGTCCAGCATGGAGAATATAGCCAATGATTCTGTAACATTTTTCTATGTTGACAGATAATAACTGCATTAGTGGGGATGAGGATTTAATAATTTGAACAACTGTGTTTTATACTTGAAATCATTATAAGATTGTATACCAACTATACTTCAATACAAAAAAGGAGTCACTGCAGGTACAGAGAGAAGAGCCATATGAGTCCTCTCCACGACAAGCTGGAAGGCGGTAAGGAAGGATGTGCCTGCAGTCTATGAGGAGTTGGTGGAGAAGCAATCTGCAACAAACAGGGAGTTATAATCAAAGAATCTGACCTTGCATAGGGAAGCAGAAAGGGACTGTGGCTGACGGAGACAGTAATCCCAAGGGATTGAGGGGACTTTTGAGTCATCATAAACTACAGGGGAAAAGAACCATAAAGGAAATAATAATCTGGGGGATACAGTCAAGAAAAAAATAAAATTTCAGGAAATGATACAAGCTGATTGTGCCAAAAGATTATTTTGAATATACCTATACTTAAGATTTTTCTTTATAGTCACAGTATCATGACAACTTAAATGGTAAGGTAGATATTTGTCCCTGTTTCTGGTTTCCTATCTTCAAACATTAGGAAGTTAAAATAAAATTGATTATATGGAAATCAAGACAATTTTTCAGTAAGTTAATACCATGTTAAAATAAGTGGTATTTATGATATAAATGATAAATAAGGATAATTTTTAGCAATTCTGAACAGTTTAGGAATTTTTCCTACTGTAGTGAAACTAGAAATAACATCAAGTATCTTTGGTTATTTTATTAATCAAGAACCTACAATATATGTATGTTGCTGTATTATAATGTCATTTGACATTCTAACAGAGTGCTTTGGTTAATCAACAGTAATATTTTTACTATTCATTATGAACACGATCTTATTTTCAGATATTCCACATAATGAAATGAAAACTCAAATTTTGAGAAGCTAAAATCAGATTTTGAAGCATATAAGCAAATTCTAACAAGTTGTTGGAAGTTAAACATATATAATAATGGCTTCTTTTGAATATGAGCTAAAACTGAAACATATCCAGATAAAAATAATTGGCAGACCAAATGTACAAATGACAAAAAAAGACTGAAAAATCAGAACTCTGTTTTATTCTGTAATTCTTTGCATCCTAACCTATTATTTTTATAACTGTATTATATTTACAGTTTTTCCACTTGATTAATCTTGTAGTAATAGGCTTTTATTCTCACTACTGCATCTCTGATGTTCTTTGCCATTTTACTTATCAATTTAGAATTTCAATTCTTTATCTAGTCTTAGGAACACTGGAATGGTAATTTGATCTTCCCTCAGTATATTAGTGTTTTTGTATGGTGATGAGGTACACACAACTCAGTCATATTTACTCTTAATATCAGAATTAGGTAAATAAACACTGTGAGCCACACAGCTCTTACAAGCAGACACTACTTACCTTTCAAAATCTGGTGTCAAAACTGATCATTTAACTGCTGGAGTTTCAGTACTGTCGTGTGCTTGCACGTTGTTTGGGTGGAGTGATCACATGAAAGCCACACTCAGCTGAAGGTGTTAACATACCTGCTAGAGATGGGATGTTTATGTTCCCCTAAAATTCCTATGTTGAAAATCTAATATCCCAAAGTGATGATATGAGGAAGTGGAGCCTTTGGGGTGTTACTAGGACATGAGGGTGGGGACCTCATGAAGGGGCCTAGTGACTCTACAGAAGATCCCAGTGAGCTCCCTCCCCTTTCCACCCTGTGAGGACAGTGAGAAGTGGTGGTCTGTGACCTCCTGAGCTCAGACTGTCAGCCTGCAGAACTGTAAGAAATAAATTTCTGTTGCTTATCAACCACCCAGTCTGTGGTATTTTGTTACAGCAGCCTGAACAGGCTAAGACACAACCTAAACGTGTTATCTTTAGGTAAGTCAAGTCAACAATTTTTATTTTTGTGAAAGTCACTGTAATTACAGGAATGAAAATAGGACTTAATTCTATTAATTCTAAAGTCATATGCTTCCACCTTAGATAAAGTTAATAAAATTTCAAAATATTTTTATATTGTGCTTTTACCATATTTTGTATTTGTTTTTTATTATTAGGTAACAAATTACTACAAACATAGAGGTGTAAAACAATATACATTAATTGTGTATGGCCCAAAAGTCAGGTAAGGGCTAGCTGGGCCCTCTACTCAGTCTCACTGGTTTGAAATAAAGGTGTCAGCTATCACTGTGCTTTCCCTGTCAGTCTTGATATTCTCTTCTCATTTTACTGCTTGTTGGCAGTTTTCAGTTCCTTGTACTTATAGTACCAAACCCCCCTTTTCCTTCTGTATGTTGACCAGAGACCTCTTCAGTCATAAAGATCACCTTCAATTTTTCTTGCCATGTTCAATAGGCAGTTCAAAATATTGAGTTTGCTTCTTCAAGGTCAGAAGAAATCACTCCTACTTCAAATCTCTCTGACCCCTTTAATGGCTCCCATGATTAAATTAGGCTGAACCAGGATAATCTCTTTTGATTAACTCAAAATCACTGATTAAGAACCTAATTACATCTTCAAAATCCTTCTGCCATGTAATGTAACATAAGCACATGAACAAACTCTCATATCAAAAGTCCTTCTCAAAAGGAGGAGATGCCTTACAGGGTGTGGACCCCAGCTTGGTGGGACTCCCAGGACCTAATTTAGGATTCTGCCTACCACAGCTACAAGCTGGGTATGTTGAAGATTTAACTTGAATATTTATGATAGCTGTTAAACAACGTCAACTCTCAGATTCAAGAACAAAACTTCAGCTTCTGGCATGAACTCAGAAATTGCCACTATAGTGACCACATATAACATAACTGACTACAACGAAGATGGCTATTTCTTGTGAGTACATAAATAAAATTATTAGCATTTGTTGAACTGTCTAAATAACTATAGGTTTTTATATTGAAAGGCTGGGTAAACATATGGCCATATAAATCTTTAAAAGAAAGAAGTGAGACTGCAGATTTCAATTCTGACATGTAAACAGATTGGAAGTTGTCACTTCTATTACTGTAAAAGCATTTGAATAAACTAAAAATCAATGACTTTTTTAAAAATCCATCAGAGAACTGAGGTCTCAGGGCAAACTGTCACCCCAAAATTAGACAGAAACATAGCTAAGATCTCCTTAACCAGAACAAAAGCTACTGGAGCCACAAGCTGTTAGGTGCACTTGAATGGTAATTTGTTGAGCTGATGGAGACTGAAGATAGATTAGCATGAGAGTGAGAAACTCCTAGAAGCAGTCTTAGGGAGCTCCCCACACTTTCCTAAATTTGACCCTCAGTTCTGTACTAAGAACCAGGAAAAATCCCCTTGTGGCTCTGGCAGGAGGAGAAAAAAAGTAGTTAGGAAATAGCCCAGGACATTCTCCATAAGGGGAAAGACTACCAGAGCCTTTTCCCAGCTGGAGGAAGAGAACACCTCCACTCACTCCCTGTAAGGTTTTCTGCCTCACCTTTTAGCAGGAACTGCGGGAATTACGAACAAGGAGTCGGGACACCAAGATGTTTGGCGAGAAGCCGTTTATTAGTGCCGGCATTGGCTCAGCAGATTCCCTTCAAAGTCTCAGCTCCGAGTGCAGCAGGACATGCCTTTTATACATTCACTAGAAGGTTAGTAGGGAGTCAGCACCCAGAAACCGTTGCAGAGGGAGCTATTAGATGACTACAGGTGTATTCAGGATGCTAGTTATATTTTAATCTATCTCTGCAAAGGTTACCCGAATACCATATTATAAACTAACGTGCTTCCATGACTATGATCAACAAGCTGTTCCATATTACTGAGTCCCGGTGGGGCGCACACTGTTCATTGCTTTAAACTCAAGCACCCTGGTATTTCTCTGCATTCTTAAAGCCTTAAAGAAACATTGTCCATTTTCTTGTCTTGGCTTCCTCCCACAACCTAAGCAGGGGAGATGCTATACACTGAAGAAACACTTGGAATGTCACAGATAAGAGATAGTCTACAAAAGCACTAAATTTTAATCAGATTATTATAGAACACTTGCCTGCTCTAACACCATACCACCACATCAACAGGGTTATAGTATGATAACAGAGGATTACCACTGACCTGAGCTGCAAGATGTAGTCCCCGTCTGAAAAAGAATACTTAAGGAAGCCCAAAATCAAAAGCAGAGATAGAAAAACAATAAAAATGAAGATTTTGCCACCTACACCTACAACTACAGTAAACATTAAGCATAGCCCAACTCCTAGCCAGTTGACAACAAAACCAGATACCATAGACCTATTCACCTCAGTTTTAGTTACTTGAAACATTGTGTTCAGCTTTCAACAAAAACCTGTTGCATTCACCAAGATAAACCACACTCTGGACCATAAAAAACAGCTAAACAAATTTAAAAGAATAGAAATCATACAAGGTATGTTCTCAGATCATAATGGAAAGAAATTAGAAATAAAAGCAAAAAGATCCTGGAAAATGCCTAAATAGTTGAAGCTCAGATAAAACATGGATCCAAGAAGCAATCCCAAGGGAAAGTCAAAAAGTATTTCAAACTGACAATGAAAATACAACCTATTAAATTTTGCAATGAAGTAGTGCTTGGGGGAAATATATATACAGCATTAAATGCATGTATTAGTAAGAAATATAAAATCGGTAACCTAAGACTCCATCTTAAAAAACTAGAGAGTACAGAGAATTCAGCTTAAAGCAAGTTGAAAGAAGATAAAAATGTCAATGGAAATTAATGAAATTGAAAACAGAAAAAGCAATAGAGAAAAATAAACAAAACTAAAAGCTAATTCTTTGATAAGTAGATAAACCTCTTGCCTGCTAAGCAAAAAAGAGAAAAAGATGCAAATTCCAATATCAGAAATGAAGATCATGCCACCATACAATAGAATAATATTCATCAATAAAAAGAAATGAGCTATCAAGCCACTAAAATACATGGATGACTTATAAATACATGTTGTTAAGTGGAAGAAGGCTATCTGAAAAATCTAAACATTGGATGATTCCTATTATATGAATTCTGGAAATGGCAAAACTGAAGAGATGGTAAATAGCACAGATGGTAAAACAATGGTTGGCATTGTTTGATTAGGTAAAAAACAGGATTTTTTTCTTAAGGAGAATCATTAGTACTCTAATGATTGATATGTGACACTAAGAATTTGTCAAAACCCATAAAAAATTATAGTACAAAGAGTGAACCTAAAAAGTCATTTAGGAGTTTGGAGGACCCCATGATAGATAGAATACAGAACATGACAAAACAATTTTAATTGTTTTATAAATGTTTGAAACACCCCTCACAGCAAGGGGTGGGAAGAGAAGTTGCTAACCTAATTTTGAAAATTACAATCTGTAAAATGTAGCAAAAGGAACTGTACATAAGCACTGTACTATAGTTGATAAAGTTGTTTTCTACAGAGCTATGGGTTAACAATTCTGGTGCCTCCATACAAGTATACTGGTATGTAATAACTAAATGGATAGCAGACGGTGGGAGTAAGGTCTCTCACTGTTGCAGTGGGAGGCTACAAATCAGCAAGGGGAGATGCCTAAAAGACCCATGTGGTAATTGATTAGATTTGGAAACATCCCTATGAAATTTATTAAACAATATACAAATACATATATTTATTATGAATATGCATTATCCCACTATAGATATTTATAGATGTGCATTATTATATGCACAAATATGTTTCCTTGTTCTGTCAGCTGAGAGGGCTTAGAAGCAACACCACCCCAGTAGCAATGAATACAGCTAACACCCAGACCTTGGTTTCTAACACCATTCTCCAATAAAAGGAACCAGGGATCCTTGGAAAAATGGCTGATTCTAGCGGGAAATATATAAGAAGAGACTAAAATATCTTGTGTCAGGGAATAAGAAATTGCTGAATCAATTTTTAAAAGACACAAAATAATGGGAATATATCAGAGATAGAGGAGGCCAAAGAGCTCCCAATGGCTAAAGCTATAACAATTGCTGTGAAAAAATATAGTATTAGATTATAAACCAAAGTATAAAATATTTTATCCATGATCATAGTCTGATATAAATGATTAAATAAATAAATGTAGAACAAACAAAACTTCAGTGAAGAAGAATTTTAAATAATTTATGTACAGACAGACCTCAAGGAGATGGAGTGTAACTCTTCACTTCTTATACATGGCATAGTTACTTCTTCCCAGGGAATACAGTATGGAAAAGAGGAAAAAAGAAAAAGTTCACAGTGGATAAACCTGGCAAGTACCCCCTCAGATAAGTGCTTGATGTTTTCACCAATGGTGATAGAACACTAATAGTATGTATCCTTGATATGATGTGATAAAAACAGCACTTGACCTCTGTGGTCTTTCTCTCCAAAACACATAACTCCAATCCAATCATGAGATAAACCTCAGACAAATTCCTTGATTCTACAAAACAACTGATCAGTATCCCTCAAAAGTATAAAGGTCACCAAAAAATAGGAAAGTATGAGAAACTGTCATCGCCAAGAGGAGCCTCATGTGAAATGACTTCTAAAGGTAATGTAATATCCTAAACAGGACGCTGGGACCATCAATAGGGAAGGTAAGGGAGAAGAGGACAAGAGAATGAGATAGAACGGGAGGGGGGAGGGAGAGAGGGAGAATGAACAGTAGGTAAAAAATAAAGAAATTTGAGTGAAGTATGGAGTTCAGTTAATAATGTATGCATTTGATTCATTCACTGTAATGATTGTCCCATACTAATATAAGATGTTAATAATAGGGGAAACTAAGTGAGGGGTATATGGGAATATTCTATACTCTTCAAATATTTCTATAAACCTAAAACTTTTTTAAAATTAAAAATTTAGTTTAAAAGAGAAAAATATTATTTCAACACTCTATTTTGTACTGATTGTATCCTCCCCTGCGGAAGCCCCTAACCCCAAATGTGATTATATTTGGATAAAGGGTCTTTTGAAATTAAGGTTTAAAAGCATCATAAGGGTGGGGCCCTAATCCGATAAGACTGGTGTTCTTGTGAGAACAAGAAGAGACATCAGAGATGTTCCTGCCACTGCCTCCCCATATGCACACAGAGGAAAGGCAGTATGAAGACACAGCAAGAAGATCATCTACAAGCCAGGAAGACAGCTCTCACTGGAAATCAGGTCTTCCAGCCCCTTGATCTGGAACTTCTAACCTCCAAATTTATGAGAAAATAAATTTTGGTTGTTTAAGCCATCTAGCCTGTGATATTTTGTTACGGCAGCCCTAGTAGATGAATATACAATCATTCACAGTGACATTAACTTGAGTACAATGAGTTTGGAAAGACATACCAAAGTAAATTTAGGATACTTGAAGAAATATTCATTAAATATAAATATATTCTGAGGATATTAATGGATATGCTATTTGATGTACAACTGAAATAAAAATAGAATGTATGTGCTTATTGCCTGGGAACTGATTTTGAATGATGAACAAGCTTAGCATTCAGAGAAAAAGAATTTTGTACAGGGAGCAATTCAAACCATTAAACACAGTTTGTTGAGTGTTTTAACATTTCATAGTGCTACAGGGTTGTATTTGATATGCTCCTTCATTCAAACAAGGTATGTTATTATTTTTTTAAATACAGTGGTGATTAAAATTAGTAATAGAGTAAACTAATCCTCATTAACCTTTGTAATCTACTTAATTTGGGGATCAAATAATTAGCTTAGTTTTAATTTAACTGCTCTTCAAAGTAGGGAACATTTCCATGTTATACCTTTGGATAAGCCTCCTCTTCCCCATGATATTTTGGTCTGCATTAATATAGTTTTGAAATAGTATATGAAGTAAATACAGCCTCACCACTACCACAATCATGCATTTTATTTGCATTTCTCATTTATGAGAAGTTATACCCTGACTAGAGCAATAGCCAGAATTGTAAAGTTATATTAAATTAACATGTAATAGCTTTGCTGGATGCAAATCCAATAATGATGCTTGGAGGTATAGTGCTTGTCCTATTCTCATTAAAAATATTAAATACCTGTCCTCCTTTTCTGACTTAATTCAACAGAATCATTGAAATAATTTTCCATTTTACTCTACAGAATGAATTTTAGGAAGCATTTCTACCCACTCTAGAATCAGCATTACTTGGAGGGTTTGCAAATTGGAGTTTTAATTACAGCACTCCTCAAAGAATAATGAAATTACATAAAAAGTTCGTTTGACTAGGAACAATAGAAAGCTATTAACTCATTGGACTCTGCTCACTGAAGGCATGATTCTTAATAACGTTAGTTAAATATCAGAGCATTTTCCTATGAACTATAATAGCCAATAATTGGGGCTTGGAGCCCTGAAATTATTCATAAAAAATGTCCCCTTCTGAAAAAGTAGATGACAGTTCACCATTTTCTGTCTTGGCTGATGCTTTATGAACTAGAAAATAAGTTTTCTGGTGGAAGGGATCTTTGTTTTCTTCACTACTCTATCCTCAGCACAAGAAAAGCACTGACATAAAGTAGACAGTCAATAAATACTTGTTTAATGAGTGAATGCAACCCAAATGACTTTTACAGAAAGTATGAACTTGAAAATTATGAACTTGACATTTTTTCATCTGAACAGACATTTTTCCAAGGAAGACATACAAATGACCAACAGGTACATGAAAATTTGCTCAACATTATTACTCATTAGGGAAATATAAATCTAAACCCAATGAAATTATATCTCACATCTGTTAGAATGGCTGTTGTCAAAAAGATAAGAAATAAGAAGTGTTGGCAAGGATGTGGAGAAAAGAAAACTCTTGTGCATTGTGAATATGGATGTAAATCTGGGCAGCCACTGTGGAAAATAGTATGGAAGTTCCTCAAAGAATTAAAATTAGAACTACCATGTAATTCAACAATTCTACTTTGGCATATTTATTGTTAGAAAATGAAAATACTAACTTAAAAGATATCTGTACCCCCTTGTTAATTGTAGCATTACTTACAATAGCCAAGACAAGGAAACAACCAAAGAGTCCATCAGTGGATGAATGCAAAAAGAAAATGTGACATGTATACCAAGTGGAATATTATTTAACCATAAAAAGGAAGTAAATGACTTTGATGGCATTAAACTAAGTGAAATAAGTCAGAGCAAATAAGTATTATATGATCTCAGTTATATGTGGAATCTAAAAAAAATCAAACTCTTAGAAACAGAGAACAGATTGATGGTTGCTAGCAGCAGGGGGCATAGGAGGTTGGATGAAATGGGTGACAGTGATATAAAATATTTCTTTTATTCAATTTTTTCCCTTAAAGAACACTGTTCTTTTTAAAACCTATATGAAGTGTCTCTTGAGAAGGTCTGAAAAAGACAAGTTCTATAATGCAGATAAATTCAATCCATGTTGTTATTTCACTAATAAATATCAACAAAATTGTTATGCTGAATCTAAAACAAGACTATGCTCAGACCAAAGTATATTTTAGTAGCCTTGCTGTATTTTTTAATAATCATTTATGAACTGGGAACCACTTTTCTAATAATAAAAAAAAAGGTAGGCAAACAATACTGTGAACAATCTAGAAATTCTATCATATGATGAATTTGCTGCATTTAAATTGTTGAAGGATTGTCATGTAGAAGCATATATAACTTGTTGCTCCAGAGGGTATAATTTATTTTGGAGTCAGCTTTGAAAGCAATATAAGCAATATTTAACAGCTATAGCTGTGGATTTATAAAGTGAGTATACTCCCTTTTACTGGGGGTATTCAAGGTATGTTTGATAGGGATGCTTGACAGTAAGAGACTTGAATAAATATTCGTGAAGACCATTAGTAGCTCTGAATGTGCATGAGAATGTTTCCACATATTTACAACAAAAATCTATTTTGCTACTCTAGAGTCAAAAAAACACTAGATTTGGTATGAGATATCTTTAGTTGGAAGTACTGTCTCTGCATGCTAATTTTGAGAAATTGAATCATTATAGCTGAAAGTGTTAAAATATTCTTAAAAGTGTAGTCAGTGAGGATTAAATAAGACACATAATTAAAAATATTATATGAATTATATATATTAAAATAAACCATTTATTGAGCACCTATATACAATTTCATTTACTTCCCAAATATTAATTAAGTAGGGCTACTATTTATCAGTCAATAAACTACTGTCAAGAGATACAGATGGGAACAAGTGTGGTACAACCCTCATAGATCTAACAGATTATCTGTTATGTGTCCTTCATGACCTAGTCATTCTAACACACAGCTTACAGGAAACAAAGGTTCAGAGCACATAATAACTTGCCAAGAACTACACAGCTGTCTGGTAACACAGCCAGATTAGAACCAGGTCTGTGTAGTTTCAAAGCCCCTCTATGTGAAAAAAAAAAACATATTCATGTATATTTCCATTATTTTCAAATAATTTATTTATATAAGAAATGATTTCACTACCTCTATTAAAAAGAAGGTGGTGCAGCAATTTTTGAGAATTCACTTTTTTTTTTTTTATTATTACTACTAGTTTTTTTACATGGTTAGTTTTAGGTGGGGAAGTTTTCTTTATAAGCTCTACAGTACTTCCATTATGTTTAGAAGCATGATTGTCAATTTTCATGAAAAAAAATTTATAATTCTGTCATAAACTCAACCTGGCTCTTGAATTGTCTCCATTTTTCATAGGGCAAAAAATGATTATAACCAATTAACTGACTAAGCTGAACTCAGTAGGGGATAGTGAGGAAATAGTTTTTGTATTTTTTTTTAATGGAAATACAACACACACACAGAAAAGTAGGTGTTTCATATATGTACAACTCAATGAATTTTCACAAACTGTAAAGAACTGTGTAATCAAACCACATGTAAAAAACTCTAACAAAACCAGCACCCAAGAAGTGTCCCTTATATTCTCTTCTAGTCATAAAATCCTTGCTCCTAAAGACTACTACTCTGACTTACAACAGAGTTGCTTTGCCTGGCGGTACAATATACAGCAGAAACCATGCAATGTGTACTCTTCTGCATCTGATGTTTTGTGCTCAATTTTGTTCTTGTCAGATTCATTGTGATACAATTTATTTTTTCCATTGTACTGCTTAAAGATATTTTGCTAATTTCCCATTTGCATTGGTTATAAATAGTGCTGATAAAAACAATGCGATTCATGTTTTCCTTTAAGGCATTTATTTATATTGTATATATGCATGACAGTACAATTTCTGGTTTTTAGATCATGCATAGGTTCATCTTTGAGAGATTTTGGCAGAGTTTGGGTACTTTAATTCTCTGTAAACACTTGGTGTTTTTCCATCTTTTTTCATTTTAGGCAGTCTGATGGGTATGGAGGAACATCACATTTCATATCTGTATCCATGGTGACTAATGAAGATGAGCATTTTTATGCATTTATTGGCCATTTGTACATTTATTGTGAGGAGAATATTCAAGGTTTTGTCCATTTTTCTACTGGATTTTCAACATGTAGAATTTCAGGATTTTTGACCTTGGGAATCTTAACATATGGCACTTGAAAGCTACTAAAGTATAAATTCTACAAGACCATCAATATTCATTTTTTCTGATTTCTTCAACACTGTATTCCCAGATTCTAGACCAGTACTTCTATTATTGGATTTTCCGTAAATATTGAATTAATATAAAAGCCTTAATCATATTAAACTACATATGGCAACAGAGATATATATCAAGCTAGGATTTAAATGTAGAAATCTATGTTAAAGGTTCAAGTCTTTTAAATAGTTGGCTTCTGTTAAAAATCAATTGATAATCCAGGAGATGAAACAGGTTTGTGGTAAGTGTATTATTTAATTGTTTTTTATCCATATAGAAAACCTCTAGGTCTCCATTTATATTTCCCATCATGAAGCCTGACTCTACAATTTTCTTCCTCTTTAGAAAACCCCTTTGTCTTCAACTTGTATATAATTGTCATATTCAATCATAGTATTATTCTCAACAGGATTCTCCCTCCAGCTCTAACTGCCTTTTAAGTGTAAGAGGTAGAAAAGAAAATACAGCTTCCTTCAGTTCAACACATCAGAGGAAGCTAGAAATCCAATTTCCTAATTCCCAGTTCAGTTTTCTCTCTATTACAAACATAATACCACTGAGTGAACCTGAGCTACTATATCTGCAGAAAGTTCTAACATTCATAGTCACAAATCAACACGTGCATGGTCTTCTTCAAATTCAGAAGGTGCAGACAAAAGGGAATAAGGGAAAAAGAAAACAGTTATATGGAATGTACTTGGGTGGGGATTTGATTTATAAACCTTCAGTTTAGTTTACTCTTGAACTCTACACACCATGTTTTTATGGTATTGTTGCTTGAGGTTTGACTCAGAAAACACTAAAATAGAACAGAGGACTGCTGGCTAGGAATAAGAGAATAAGAATGGTAATAAATAAAGGCAGTGCCTGAAGTAAAGGATTATAATTGTGGATTCACATACACAACAATACATAAAAATATCCAGGTATCATACAAAAAGACTATCTTTTGAAGCATATCAGTAAATAAGAAACCAAGCCTTCCACTGTCAAACTTTTCTACTCTGATAGTAAAATCAGAAATACTAAGCCAAAACTTTATCAAATATTATTGTATTATAAGGATGCTGCACTGAACTATACTGTAATTGTGGAGAAGACTAAACAGTATCCAACTATTACTGGCATTACTCACATAAATATTACAAAATAAAATGACACACTCAGAATAGAGAGAGGCATTTTCATAAAAGGAATTTCTTTTAAGTTGATAGTAGGCACCATCATTGCTTTTTTTATTGACTAGAGTGTGAACTGAAAGCAGGTGTATAACAAAAAAACAGGAAATTACTGGTAATAGCAGCTTCTAAATTCCCTCTCCCATCACAACATAAACTACTATAAAGAATGGTCAATAATTAATATCAGAATAGAATGCTTCTTTTGTAATGCTTTTTTTTTAAATAAGTATTTTTAAAATGCAGAAGTATGAAAGTGATAGGAAAAAATATTGTGATAGAGTACTACTCCTAACTTTCATATCATGTTAGCTTGGAAAATAAAAGCATTCTCAAAAATAAGGTAAGTTAAAACTATTACTTATTTTTATATTAACAAAATACTTAAAAACATTTTAACTCTTACTTGAGTAAATTGCCTACAATCCAATCCATATCATTTTCTGAAGTACAACATATATATTTATAGTATTTACTGTATTGATAATAAAGAATTTGCTTCCTGGGATATCAAATTAATGTTTAGGCAAAGTGTTACCAAATTCATTATTGATGTCTTTTATGATTCACAGTAAAATAAACCAGATAGGAACCCAGCAAATGAAAACAACAAAAATCCCCTTATATACTATATAATCAAGAATATGAATAACTGGTTTTTAGGCCAAGAATAAAAAAAATGGGAAGAGAATGAAATCTATCAAATAAGTACCAATCACAAATCCCATTTTGACTTCATTCTGACATTTTTGATGTTATAATTTGCCATGCTATATTAATCTAAATGATAAATTTATAATAACATTTTGAATTAAATTATTCAGGCTTCATGTACAAGTATTCTTTTCATGATTATAAATTATATTGTTTTAACTAATATTACATAAAACACATTTGAATTAAAATAGAGTCAATGTAAGAAATATTCAAATAGAGATTTACTGTGCATCAGAAGTAATTTGTCAAAGACATAATGGAAAAGATCATTATAGTTGATCATAGATATTGACTCATTTCCAATTGTGCAGACTCACAACCTGAAAGCTACATTTCCTAGACTGCTTTGAAGCTGAGGTTTTGGATGTAAAATACATTTCATCAAATTTACTGCATTCCTGCCAGACCTGGAAGATGAAGTAAACAGATGCCCTCTGTGTGTAAAATTGTAGTATTTCCAGAATATCTTGCCTGGCTTTAGTATATCTGCATATCAATAGGCGTTCAGAGGTGGAAAGAAGTATGGCTTTAGTGCATTTGCATCTTTCCTCACTAGTGGAGAAGTTCATCTCCATATCAATGGGTAATTACCTGGGCAATAGAGGGCTTGTCTGTACCTGAGAGGTGAGGGGGAGGGTCGGTGTGGTGGCTGCTTGAGCAGGTGAAGAAAGACGGCCTGGGACTGCAGTTTGTGAGCAATAAACGGGTTTTAAACCTTATTTCTCCCTTTGACTGGTTTCAGTTTTTACAGGTATTTTGCCCCAGGATTTCCTTTCCCCAGACTTACAATTGGCAGTAGTCGACAGGATTCCTCTGAACTCAAAATCTGTTATAATGGGTGCGACCTTTGGGAGGGCCGCCCCTAGAAATGATGGGAGAAGCAGCACTGGCTCCAAGGGACATGTGTCTACACTCGTGTGGTCGTGGAGGTGCCACCACCACTGCCGGCCACGCCAACCCCAGCCCATGGCCCGAGCCTAAGGCTACTGCTTCTGCCACTGCTGCTGCTCTTGCTGCTGGATGGAGCCTGGCCACAACCATGGAAAGGAGCCGAGGTCCGGGTCACCTTGAAGCAACTGGCTGCTGTGTACCACGCCTTGCTGGCTACAGAGCCCATCGCCAGAACAGCTCCGACCAAGGTAATAACCTCCTATTCTATCACGGGGTGTGTGCGAGACTGGACCCAAAGGCCACCGAGTGGCGTGGCACAGACACGTCAAAAGACAATGTGGGCCCATCGGTGTGGCTTGTCTTTCACCTTTAAAGAAGTCAGCTGAGTCTGGAAGGAGTTCCCTGCACGTTGTGAAGATCAGCAGACCACCAAGAGGGGCCTAGAGCATCTCTCTGCAGCGTATGGTCGGTCTTCGGTTACTGAGAGTGATAAAGGTACCCACTTTATTGGACATGTATTGCAAGGATGGGTGCAGCAATTAGGAGTAAAATGGACATGGCCCTGGACATTTCAATACATGGATCAGCGATGGCTGGCTCTTCTGGCACCTTGGGGAAAAGGCCTGGAAGCTGGCCTTCTGTGTATTCCTGTAATAATAGCAAATTGGCCCCCTACAATCACGGTTATTGCTTTTATGGTCTTTGTGTCCTGGATGCACCCCCTGGCTGCAGCTGCCATGTGATAGCTGGAATGGACGAGCTTTGGACTTAATCTGCATGGGACTTTGAACCTAGCTGAATCCTCTGGCTTGAGAATTATGATTGTGTTGCTGTTGTTGAGAAAAAAATGCTTAAAGAAAGGCTTAACTTTGTCTAAAATGTTTGGTAAAAGTTTTGTGAGTAATCTAGCATGACTGTTAGGAATGAGTAAACAAGTGTAGAAATGTATTTTGTGTTTAGTGAGAGACTGTGCTGTAAAGTACATTTGCTTAATTTGCATAGGCTGAATCCTCTGGCTTGAGGATTATCAAGATTTTATTGCTGTTGCTATTGCATGTTACTAGATTGGTCGGAAGAGGGGGATCGAGTAAATTGTAAGGTGAGATTTCTGGAGGGGTGGATTGTGGGTAAAATTGTAGTATTTCCAGAATATCTTGCCTGGCTTTAGTATATCTGCATATCAATAGATGTTCAGAGGTGGAAAGAAGTATGGCTTTAGTGCATTTGCATCTTTCCTCACTAGTGGAGAAGCTCATCTCCATATCAACGGGTAATTACCTGGGCAACAGAGGGCTTGTCTGTACCTGAGAGGTGAGGGGGAGGGTTGGTGTGGTGGTTGCTTGAGCAGGAGAAGAAAGACGGCCTGGGACTGCAGTTTGTGAGCAATAAATGGGTTTTAAACTTTATTTCTCCCTTTGACTGATTTCAGTTTTTAGAGGTATTTTCTCCCAGGATTTCCTTTCTCCAGACTTACACCCTCTTCCACGTGTTCCTTCTGATTGTAAGCAATATCATAGCAACATGAGCAGAGAGTTTCAGCGGCCATATTCCCCACCCAGTGCTAGTGAAAGCTTTATAGAAACAGAGGGAGTTGTAGACCAGGCAGCGGCAGTGTCCTGATCACTGGATTGTAAGCATGGAAGTTCTTGGAACATCATTGCCTCCTGATTTTCCTCCAATCCTTTCAATTATGATCTAAGCAATTAGCTTTCTGTGTCAAATTCCCAGTAACTGAAATATCTAATTTTATACTTAGGAAAATTTTGAATAAATTATTCTATGTCTATAAAATGATGGGAGACCATTAAAATCTCATTTCTTATAATATTTAATAGAGAAATTAGGAGCAGGTGATGAAAATAAGCCTATAATACTTAAATAAATTTTTAGATGACTAATTTCTTAAAGAAATATCTAGCTATCTACTTACTTAAGTACATCCTAGAAGTAAATGCACCAGAATTATAGTTGATTGCAGCATTAGGGTGATTTTTATTTCCTTTAAATTTTTCTATATTTTTTCTGTAATAGTAAATATGAATTGCATAATCCAACAAAATAAACAATATTTTAATCTGTAGGTTAGATATTCTTGTTTCCTGGATTGGAAACAATTAAAATATTATACCTAAAAACAAAAAGCTTTAATGCACAGTGAGGGGAATATTAACAGCAGAATTAGTAAAACATTATCACACAATTGTATTTTCAATTTAAAAGTATTTTGCCACTGCATGATACTTTTTGCTTAAATAATAAGACTATGTGCAAAACAAACACAAAAAACAAAAACAAATTAAGAACATTTAAAATTTGATAGAGTGCACATTACAATAACGAGGACAAAAATATCATGTTGATGATAAATTATGTTACACATTTGATCAAAGTAGATGTATTGCTAATAAGAATTGACATCTTCTCATGCAAGTTCCCTTTCCTGATTTATATTCCAATCCCCAAGCACTAGGAACACAAAATGACATGTTTTCTGGTACCTGATACTCAATTTCCTCAACCATAAAATGGAGATTATAATGCAATCCCTATGTTTTTCCACAAGGTTCAAAATGGTCTAAAAATGCATGGCAGCAGTAGCAAGAAAAAATTGAGGAATTTACAGTAAGATACACTGCCCAAGTTGGTAAATACTCAACTTATTTTTATAGTGTAAATAAATTTAAGTCTGGGTATTTATTGAGATGCCTTCGAATACAAGTGACAGATTTAACCTACACTAACTTAAGAAAGAAATGTATTGGCTTGCGATACAGAATTTTTCATGCCAGTGTGACCTTCTTCAGGCAGGCTTGATACTGGGACACAGACAATGCTAACAAAATTCAGTCCTCTAATTTCTCGGCTCAACCTCACTGGTTACCTCCATTCTCAGGCTGACTCATATCTAAATGCCCACAATTTTTGTTTATTTTGTTCATTTCTGTATCCCTAGTGCCTAAGTTAGCTACATGGTAGGTGTTGCATAAGTATTTGTTAATAAATAAGTCAATGGATGAATGAAAAAAAGATGTCTGCAGTTCCTCTAGCTTCCCATCCTCCCAGCTTCAATTCAGCAGAAAACAGTTTCCCCACCTCTAACAGTGGCCTGAGCCCAATCTCATAAGTTTCCTCAAACCATCTTCAAAGGAAATATCCTGAGCCTCTGTCTAGGCATTGGCAGAAGCCAACCCAAAAGATAACTGACCTACCTCAGTCAAGGATGGAGGAATGGGTAATACCCCAGACAAAAAGCAAAATACTGTTATCAAAGGAATGTAGTATAGCTGTTCAGAACTCACAAGATGGCAATCACTACTGTGTATCTATCCGTGTTGATAAAAATACCCATACATAAACCCAATCCTAATATATAAATTATGCCTATGAAGCAATAAATATACTTCCCTCAATTAATAAAGGAAATATTTAAACATCCCATAAAATCATGAAGGGTTAATGTTTTGAAAAATGCTTTGGGTTTGGCTGATTGAGCCAAGAGGCACTAGGTCTGCAGTAGCCACTCAAAGTGAAATCAATAAATGCTTTTCTTGCTAGAGGGAATCACAAAGAATAGAACATAAACCTGAAGCAAACTAAAAAAATGATGACCTGCTAAGACATATTGGTTACCACTATATTAAAAAGTAAAAACACACCATAAGAATGGATGACCCCACTCATTGAAGGCCCTTCTATTGCAATTTACCTTCAGTGTTCTTCAATGGATTGGTAAAAATATTTTTTGAACTGGTTTCAAGGCACAAATTCATTGATTTACTCAGAGACTCAGCTATCAATACAGTGTCTCCAGGATGTCTCACACACCAGTCACCCCCAGGCAGTGTTTTAAATGAAGGGTAGGTAAACTGCCTTGATATTTATTGTAGACTTTCATCTATTAAGAATTATACTAAATAATTACGTAAGAAAAAATGCCTATTGCCTAATATTTTGCTATGTTGGTGATACTATAAACCATTCCATGATGTCTTCTTTTAAGTGCTTTGTAAACATTTTGCAGGTAGACCCCTAAAATTTTCCTTAAGGATAGCTCAAATAAACCATTTCTACATTTTGTATATTTAGAAACTGGAATGTTAAGGTTAATGTTTCAACCTTGGGTCCTAGAGCTGCTCAGTTACTTGCCGTAAATACATTATATTCATTCAGTGAATACCTATTGAGAGTTTACTTCCCTATAGTCAGTGTGGCACTGGACTCTGGGATCGAATCTTTGTTTTACCATACTAGTTATATGACCTTGGTGATGTTTTTGAGATTTCCTTTTGTTCCAATCTCTTCAAATATAAGAGATATGAGAACACCTACATTTACAAGGCTTTTGTAAATAAGTTAATACACTTAAGTCACTTAGGAAATACTGCTGTATGTAAGGTATTGTAACAACCCAATGTGGCAGAAATTATTAGCTGAAAACCCATATCATCTGGACTACAACTCTATGACTTTTCTGTTAAGTGCAGCCATATGGCTAAATTATACTTAAGGGAATATAAGTGAGATGTGCCAGGCCTATAAAACTTCTTTACATACCGTACCTATTTTCTCTTCTGACTGAAATGTTAATTTTCCCTTCTATGTTAGCTTTGGAAATTACTTTGTAAAAACGCAGTCTCTGACAACCTGGGTTCCTGAATGTTTAGAGTAGAGCAGGACAGTTAACCTGTCTTCTTGTTCAGGACTTTTCCATGAGCATAAAATAAACTTCTATTGAGTACAGCGATCACTATTTGGGATATTATTAACTACATCTTATGCTTTTCTAATAAATACATGCAACAAGAAATAAAAGGATCAGTAAGACACATTGTTAGATTAAAGGAACTTTTAAACTTATGGAGAAGCAAAACACACACAAATTAAAAGCTCAATGTTCTGAAAAGTTTCTAAGAGGAAAATGTATCCTACGTTATAGGAACTCAGGGGCTTCCAGGAAGATAAGAGGTAATGCTTGGTTGGGAAATCTTTGAATGTTTCTTGCAACTGTTCCTTTTGAACTGTGGAATCATGACAAATACATGTATCTTCTCAGGCACAGAGAACAGCATGAACAGAGAGTCAAGGCGAAATAATGCCAAACATTTTAGGAGAACAGCAAAGACTGGATTTGCCTGGATGAAAGAATGACTTACCAAGGATAGAAAAGTAGACTAGTATTGAGAGAAAGTGGGGAAATGGGATAAGGGTCATGCCATTGTAGAACCTACTAAATCCATATGCTGTTCTTCTTCTTCTTTTAGCCCCTTAATCAATTAAATAACCTTATAACCAGGAGGAGAGAGAGAGAGACCTCCAGTATGTAAATGAACCTACATCAGTAAAGAATGAGATCCCAATCAACAGTCACCTAAATAATCCTATGCTTAAGACAAAATTTCAAAGGAATTATGAATCACCTGTAGACATCATGCCTTATGCTGACCCCTACCCAAAAAGCCCTATAAAATCCCTAAGCCTAAAACCCTTAAGCATGCCTCCTGAAGTCACCTGCACTCCTGTCTGTGTACTGACTTACATCAAATAAACTTCCTTGTTGCATAAGCTGATTGCCTTGTCTCTGAACTCTTCCATGATAAAGCCAAGAACTCTACAACCTCTATCTCTGGAGGATAGTGTCTTTGTCACTTTGCTATTTCAGTCAGCTTCTTAGTCTTACACAGTCCTTTTCTCTCTCCCTGTTTTATTTCTTACCTGTAGGGAAGTGGTATTCTCACTCTATCTAGTTCTCTGTGGCTCCTCCAGATCCTGGGATGATGGGGGCTTAGTTCCCATGCTGTGCAGATCCAAGAGCACATTGGTGACCCCAGCTTTAGGAGATGGCAAGGGATCTGCCCTATGCCAAACAGGAGTTCAATGAACTTCCGTTTCCTCCCTCTGCTCTTCCTTGCTCTCTGCTGCCTGAATGTTTGCTGGCATTTGCTTCTGTTCTTGCTTTACTGAATTCCTTTCCTACCTACATTCACCTGACCCAGGCAAGAATTCTTTCTCAATCAGAGTCAAGAATTCTCCCTGTCCAGGTTAAAGTTTCACCTAGCATGCAGGGAGAGACCTCCCTACACGCAGCTGCCTAACAACACTATCAGATATATATTTTTTAAATCTTTACTACCATTTGTAAATATTCAGGTTGGTTTGATATGGAATTGAGAACATCTGAAGGCATGAGAACAGAAGATTGTGATTATAGGTATAAGGAAGATTTCATACCCCTTCATGATGTGACACTTGATTCATTTTTTGTTTTGTACTGCATAACTCAGCAATATCAAACTACTTAAATATTCCCAATGTTTGCTATTTCACATTTCTAACCTTTGTATATGCTGATCCCTTAATTGCCATAACACCTAGCTTAAATGTCATCTTCAAGAAAACTCATCTAACTTCCTCCAGGTTAAATATTTCATTATTCAGAGACTGCACTGTATATGTGAATGTATATATGTATACACACATGTGCACACATACACACAACAGGGGCCCAATAACCATGTGTTTAATGAACATACATCTACTATAGATTGTCTCACACTATCTGCATGAGCACACAGCAAACTCATTGAATATACATGTTTCACGCAGCTTTGATTCACTAGAACTTAGCACAGTGTCTGGCACATAGTATGCCCTTAATAATGTTTATTGAATTAAACTTATGTGTGGTATGGATTATGTGCTGAGAAGATAGAAGTAGAGAAACTCTTTAGAAATGTACCTAATTTTTATTCTTAAGTAAGCACCAAAAGGTTTTTTTAAACTCACTGTTCATGTCAGCAAAAAAGCAGCACATTACTGAATTAGTAGCTAGCACAATGAGTTTGGGATGCCACAGGCCATTTTCAAAAGCATGATGTTCTTGGTTTGATGCTTTTAAGTAGTGGTGAGATGATAGCTTGTGTACTCTCAGCAAACTTTGTGGTATCACAACAAAATAGATGGAGGTGCCAAAAGTTCTTTTGTGTAGATAAGCATGTACTAAATCCAAGCAAGATATAATTTTAAATATAATGCAATATTAATATAACTTAAAATATTACTTAAGGTGTAATTTTAGCTATAAATGTCAGGTTGGTTAGCTTGTTCTAAAAAGTATTTTAGTTTTTTAATTGATGAGTTGAAATAAAATCATTATAATTCAAATGCCTAAATAATACATTTTAATGTTAATATACTTGGTATAGAGACCACAAAATATACATAATATAAAATCTTTTGTTCTTAGGTGTTAGTAAAACTTAACATGCATGAGCCATCGGGGAACTGTCAAATTTTTCTCCTGCCATTTGATTAACTTGAATTGATCATATCCTCATAAAAGAACTGACATGCTAATTTCAGAGACATCTCAATCTGTGTAATCATAGAATATCCCATCCTTAAAACACCGACTTCATCACGTGTGCTTATATAGTTTCAACATTTTCTTTACGTAGCTATTGATCCTGCAGAGCTTCTCTTAAATGCCATGATTGTATACCATTGCCTGGGAGTGGCTTCTATGCTAGGATCAAAGGGAATTTATAGATTTCCTCAACTTTCGATGAGAGTAAAACAGCTTCCATACCAAGAATCAAATGTTTCTTCCCTTCTTAAAGGTTATGACATCTGTGATTATTTTCTGTTTTATTAAGTATTTTCTCCAGTATCAATGAGACTGAATAAAGGTGCTCACTTACTGCCTTGCTGATTTTGTTTTTATATTTTCTTGTTTCATATACTCTTAACTTGGTTTGCATAATTTTACAATACAATAACTAATGTTCATGAACAGACTTCATGATGCTCTACATTGATAGGAGGTGAAGTGATTAAGGCACCAGCTCTGGAGTCAGTGGAACTGGTGATAATCTCAGCTGTGCCATATGACTATGGATAAGTTACTATGCCTCTATAACTTGATTTCTTCATCTAAAAAATGAGAAAAACAATGGTACTTGCCTTCTAGGATTGCAATAAGGATTAAATGAGTGAATAATATACAAAACTCTTAGAAGGCATCCACCATAAAAACATTTGCTGTTGGAATACACAGTGGTTTGTTCTCAGTGGGAGACTATATTAGAAGGAGTGGAGAGCTTGAATTATATACTATCATTATATAGTAATTTAGTAGTATGATATAATATCTCTTACTACAAAAAATAAATGTGTCTTTTTAAAGCACTGAGTCAAAAGCATCACAAATTTCATTCCATTTGGATCTCTAACACATGATGGGAAATTTTCTTTCAGGCATCTCTCCATTCCTTCTCCTTAGTTGATATCTCTGAATTTTTACCCATCTTTTCAAAGCTCCCCTATTATTTATGCCTCAGCCTACTTTACAAGTAAATCAAGGATATCAGTCAAGAAGTCTTTCAACTTCCCTCGAGCCCAACAACAAAGCTATTAGGACCCATACTTTTTCTTTCTTTCCTCCTCTTTAGAAAAGAGAATATTCACCAGTTGTGTTCTCTGTTTCATCACTCACCTTGTTAGAGACCCTGTACGAACAATCATCAACTTTACACTAGAACAAATTTCTTTGGATGTCTAGAAATACCTGAAGCTCAGCAGGTCCAACACTGAATTGGATTATTAATCCTAGTAACCCATTTTTCTCCCTCTCTTTCCTATGTCAGCAAATGGGACTACCACCTATCCAGGTACCTACCTGACCCTGCAGTCATCTTTTGAATCCTACTTCTAAGGCACCATATTCAGAAAAAAAAATCAAAAGCCAAGTTATCTCTTTGCTTTAAATCCATCCTTTCCTACTCTACCTAAAATTACACTAGTTTATCTGCCATAATCCATATTCTCAAGTTGGAATAACTGCAGTAGCCTTCTAAGAGGATGTTCTACCTCTAGACAAGGTATTAAACATAAAAAACACAACTAAAATATCACTCTGGCCAGTCCTGTGTTCAAAACAAGCTTCTACCAGTTCATGAGAAACAGTGGTTAAAGATTTGGGATTTTCTGAATTGTCAAATTATTAACAGCTTGACACTTGCCATGGAGCAAGTATTTATATTACAGAAATTAATGCTTCATCTATTTACCAGCACATGACAGGTCTCCATCTGAGGCAAGACTAATATGTTTAAAGTGTAATTATAATGATGTCATTCTTACGCCTGAAAATTGATTAGTGGCCTTGTCCCCTTCCCGCTAGACCCTGCAGATTGCAGTGGAGCAATAGAATTTGCCAACCTTCACACCTTTGCTGTTTTTCCACTTGGAAAACACTTCTGTCCTTGTCAGCAGACTTAATTGCCCTTATGCCTGTCCCAGCTCAATAGAACCACCAGCCTCAAACCCTAGAACATTCTGTCACCAACATCTCCCTGTTTTATGTCCCTTTGCTCCAGAGGCCCTTCATTTCATATACTGGGTAATGTCGCTTTATGATTCTGGTCCCAGACATCCTTTGTAATGTGATCTATTCTCCTTCCCAGTCCATTCCCTTCCTTCCTTTCGGCAGAGCTGAAGCCCCAGCTGCTCTAGAGTGAGTTCACAAATCTGACATCATTTCTACAGTTCTCACTGGAGACAAAGAAGGTATTGGCTCATCATCTGTTATCAGGAGCCAGGGAATAAAAGTGTGTCTCATACACTGGGCAAATGTAAGTTTTACTGCACTTTTACAAAGTCATAAGCTAAAATTTGACTATCTGGAATGTTTGGATATAGGGGGAAAAAAATACATGATCAAATAGCTCTTGCAGCAGAATATGACTCTTTCATCCTCACCATCACTACTAACAATAAAAATGATCAAACTATGGAGTTATTGACAGAGATTTTTAAAAAGGCCTAGGTGGTATAACCTAAAAGATGAAGAAAACTTAAGACCTCTCTTCAATAATACCACTCCTAGTCACTGTGCCAAGTAGGGAATCTAATGATAGAAGTGAGAATCTTTGCAAATGGCCTACCACTGTGTCATCAGACTGTGAAACATGCATATCAGCAGATGACATGAGGATCACCCTTCTTGCACTTGACCATGAGTATTAGAAACTTTACTTCAATGACAAATGACCCCTGATTCTAACCCATTGTTTTCACATATCTAGTGACGTCAACAAAAAGAATGGCAAGTATGTACCAAGTCCTGCCACCTTACTAGCTCCTGTGTGACCAGCTAAACTGAAACTCTCAGAGCTGATACCCTGAGGTCAAATTACTTTTGACATTTTTGGTGTCTTAGACCCATAAAGGGAAATATGAGAGCTTGTGATGTTCCTGTCTTTTAATGAAAGTTGAATAAAAGCCATATGCCATAATAAAGCATTAAAACATGGTCTATAACTGCTTATTTCTGAGTAAAACAAAACTATAAACTCCATGAGCCAAAAAACTTTGTTTTAGTCACTGCTGTATACTCCCCACCTAGAAGAGTGCTTAGCATATTCTAGAAGCTCAATAAATATTTGTTGATTTAATGAATACAAAATAGCATGAATGTCTCAGAGGAGCACAGAGGTGGGAGTTGACAATTATGTTTCAAGAGCACCACATACTTTTCAATGCCCCATGATACAGAGTAAATCACTACTTGTGCCTTCCAGGCACTGTCTGGATGAGACCCTAAAACTCTGAACATCATGGTTTTGTCTTCCTCTGAACAAAATGTAAAATTCAAGTGTCTATGTTTCTGATTACATTTTTAACTAAAGAAGAAGCTTTCATTGTATCCAAAGTCCTTGTTTGAAACAGGAAGACACTCCAGGTGTTCTGGAATATACTAACTAAAAGAAATCCATGCTGGCTATTAGTAAGACCCAAACATTGGGTCTGTGGATCTCTAGGCAACAGACCAAGACTCTGGTGGGGTCATGAAAGGCAATCAGCATGCTGCTTATTGCAGAAAGGCAGCAAGTGGCATTGCTCTGGCTTAATTCATGGTTCAGGCATGTTTGTCCCCAACACAGACATAATTGGAGAATCTAGGCTAAAAAGGCCATTTTGCCTCTTACAATTTTCTGGCAGAGAGTTTGGAAGGTCAAGAGAACTGTGGAGATAAAAAAAAACTGGATAAAAATCTCATGGGGACCCTATGTAGCCTATAGAAAGAGCCACTCTATAATCAACCAAAAAAAAAACAAACTCATTTTTCTGGTAACAGCCTTTCTCTGAATCTGGGACTGTGACCTTGAGCCAAAGATGATGAGGCTTTTGAATCTCATGCTCTTCTGGTTCTCTGGCCACGGGATCTTGGATCCTTCAGCCAGGTGAATTTAAAAGATGGAGCACCAACTCATAGTTCTATTGTAAATGAGTCAAATGCCAAAAGTTCCCTGATGTTGATTATGCATATGCTCTAGACTCATAAAAAATGTTAATTTGTTGAGTCTGCCATTCTACTTTTTATGTTACCAGATACCTGACAACAGGGAGTTAGATTCAGATAGCAGTTGTCACTGAAGTAAAGCTACCAACACTAAAAGCTGACCTTTAGGCAATCTGCTGAAATGCGTGACTCAAATGGTTTATAAAGACTTGCTAAGCTTTCTTGCTTCTCCTCTCAGTCACTATGATTGATTATTTAATTAACTTGAAATAATCCACTAAATTATGTCAACATTTTACAATTGCAACGATTGTAAAGCAGCAAGATTGGCTGAAAAATGAGGGAAAATGTATTTAAAAGAAGAAAAAATCAGAAATAGTAAGAATGGACAAAATGTATTACGATGAATGAAGAATTGCAAATGACCTTTACATGAGCCAAAATAAATCTTAAAAACTAAATCCTGTGACTGGAAATATTGATTTTCAATCAAATTTTCATTGTAGATATACTGTTATGTTGACCAATATGCTTTTGATCAAATTATTTTTTGTCAGATTACCAGGTACTAGTGAACAAACAATTACATGTTGGGAGGTACACCAAAATCCAGGTAAATGTGCAATGCCATTGAAGCACATACTGCAACCTGGTGTAAGCTCTCATGGGTCAAAGGAGGTAACCCAGAGTAAAACACATAAGGTGGAAATTGGAGGGACAAACAGGAGTAAACAGAGTGAAAATGGAGAAAAAGAAAAAAGACAATACTACACTATAAATTACTAGACTAATGGGAGCAAGCACAATTATCTTCAGAGCAAAGAGAACAAGAAATTCATTGTCAGCACACACCACAATATCTGATATGATATGTATTAGGCACACTGTAAATATTTGTGAATTATTTTGCTTATCTCTATCATTCATCATGAATATGTAGTACTTGCACTGAAACAAACACAAATATTAAAAGGAAATAATATGGATTTTTAAAATAAATCTTATGGGTCCCCATTATCAGTTTTTGCAAAACAGGTGACTGAGCTTGTTCATTGTCTCCTAACCAATTGATTCAAGCATGTTCATCACATGTGTCAATTTCCAACTGTAACTCTAATCAGTTGTTCTTGTTGCCCAGCAGACTATAAGCTCTTAGAGGAGAGCGGCTGAGTTTATTAGTACCTCATCAGCACCTAGCTCAGTACCTGTGGCACACTGTACACATTTGACAAACACCTCTGGACCAAGTACATGGTCCTTCCAACACCTGTGTACTTAGTTTAGAATTCCTTGTTCATCCCAAATCTGTACATCCAATACCTCTCAAACATTGTCACTTAGATGTCTCACAGACACCTCAGCACAGAATTTCAGAAATTGTCCCTTTTCCATGCTCCTAATATTAGTAAAAGTCACCACCACAATTGATGTCATTAACTTTTGCTTACCTTAGATTTCTCTGTTCCCAATTACTGACCCCCTTCATTAATTACTAAGACCTATAGGTTCTACCTTTCTAAATCGCTTGGAATCATTTCATCTTTGCCATTTCTCCTGTCATTCTACAGGCTCTCAACCCTTATTAACTGGATTATAGTCATATCTAATTCCACTAACTTCCATCTCATTGTTACCACAGTGATCTGTCTGGAATGCAAAACTGATTAGTTTTTACTGTTTTAAAAATCCTTTAATATCATTGGGATACATGTTAGGATAAATTTTAGGCTCTATTTTAAAGTAGTAATCTTTATATTGAGAATACCCAGCTTTTAAGCCCCCAAAATGATTTATAAATACTTCCAAAAGTTTGCTATAAGATTATGTACACACACACACACACACACACACACACACACACACACACACACAAATGATATCATGACTTATCTATTTAAAGTAAAATGTCAGGTATTTTTTTTCATGATTCTAACATTATCCATAGATCCACTATCCAGTATAAACATCACAGATTTTTCATCTGTGTTTTGCTCACCCTTCTTTTTCCTGGTAATTTTGACATTCCTAGACATCCAGTCCTTTCAGACTAGGTGACAACACTTCAACATGCTATGTAGCACTCTCAAGTCATAGAGGCTAAGGAAGGGTTAGTAATAATCCCTGGTGTATTTTTCTCCAAGAGTCTTATCTCTTTTCTTTCACTAATTTCTGAAAAGTTTCCCTGCCTCATTATGTATTTAAGCTGCTGGGGACAGTCAATATTCTTACCCTGTTTGTTCTGTGTTATGTCTGTCCACATCTCTTAACCAGAAGTTCCCAGGGACGACAACCTGTTATTTGTCTAGGATAGGTCCACCATGTACATTTCTGTCTTAAAGAGTAAATAATAACCATCTGGTAGCTGTAATGTGAAAGAAACAGCATGTACAGGGCTGTAAAGCAAATCACAATTCAGAATGTCACAGTCACCTTGGGCACTCACATTTGCATCAGAGTGGTAGAAAATCCATTTGCCTTGTCCTCACTTAAAATAGCACATCTATTCATTTATTCATGCTAAGCTATATAGTTTGTTTTCCCCTACTACAAACTAAACTCTATTTTCTGTATGGTGAAGGCACAGTTTGCTTAAGCATTTCATTTTTGCCAATATATTTTCTGCCAATAGTCTGGTTTGTTTCCATCCACTCTCACTTATCAGTTTTATGTGATAAAGCTTTAATTTGGACAGAAAAGCAATTAACTTCATACAACTTCTGTCCTTTTTCTTCCTAAGGACACATTATAGGCATTTATTTTTAAGACAATCAAGGTTTACTAGTGAGCATCTCATTTTCAATTGACCCAAAATCTAAGTTTTTTCTAACTTTTTAAATATATTTTGTTCTTAATGCTTTCTCTTGAACAATACAGATCAAAACAAAGGGAGAGTTAGGATGCCTACGATTACAAACAAATGCCCTGTAAAATAAAGCTATATTCAGATGTCAGCTGATTACCCATAGAAGCAAACTGTTGTTGAATCTTATAAAGAATTTTCTAAGTTATTCTACAGGACAGCTTTCTATTGTGTTTAACTACATTTGATAGGTTACAAAAAGTGGCCACATATTTCTCCATCTCTGTACATAAGCATCTCTGCAATGCGACTTTGCTATCAAGTGATGAACTCTACCTCTCCATCCAATGCATCTGCCTTGGCCACGTGACTCACTTTAACTACCTGGATATTGACAAGCAGGATATAAGATGCTTGAAAATCACTTCTGCATTCTGTCTTGTTCTCTCTTGCTGTAGAGAAGCTTTTCATCACCACGTGAAGCACAACCAAGCAAAATGAAGCACAAGAAATCACGTGAAGCAGCAAATGCTATACCAATTGAAGCACTCTAGACCTGTCTACTACCAACATAAAAGTCAGTCATCCTAGACTCTTCAGCCCCACTCAAGCCACCAGCTAACCGTAGAGATCAAACATGCTAATCCAGACCATAGGAATCACCAGAAGCTGATCCAGAGAATTGTGAACAAATGTAATGATGGTTGTTTTAAATCTTGGATTAGTTTGTTATGCAACAGGAGATGACCAAAAAAATAGATAAATGTTTGCTCTTTGCATTATGGACAGGTAGAAAGACAATGGTTCAATGTAAGCTACAAATTAACAGATTTTATCTTGTTTCTTGCCATCAAGAAGTAATTATCCTTTAACTTCCTTTACTCTTCCCCATGTTTGTTTGTTTTATCTTAACCACCAAAAATGACTACCCCAAATTCCAAACCACCCAAGAACACCCAATGATGAAAAGGAAAGCTCAGAAACCAAAAGAGTTGATATGTGCACATTTTAATTGCTACCATTTTCACTGATCCACTACTAAATGTGATCATAATATCTTTGTTAATATTTCTAGATCATAATATTTCTAGCATCTCAGAAAGCAAGTGTGGTTTATAGAATCATCTTAATTTTAAACAATATCCATTACAGAGAAGGAATTGGCTATTGCAGAAAGTTTGTTATACTAGAACTTTACATTATAAAAAGTTACATATACAGAGCCTTGTAATTTAAAATCATTTTGCCTTTTGGTAGTCGATAAATATTTGGAATAATTTAACTAAAGAAAAATAGCCAAATCATTGTTTATTTGGTTACATTTTCTTGTGCCAGTAATGTTTCATAAACCTCCAAGTCTTATATTTAGTCAATAAATAATATCAATTATTACAAACCATGCTATGAATCACATATATAGTATGTGCTGATATTTGTTTATTTTTATAATTTCTTATGGTCATAAGCACCAAGGGGTTCTTAAAAAATAAAATTAAAAAGTGGTCCAAAGTCCAATAGTGAATCTCTCAGAAAATTGAAACCATATCCCTAAATAATTCATGTTTTGCAACTTAAATATCTAATCTAGGAATTTAGGTATAAAATGAATTGCAATAGTCTTTAGTTTGAAGAAATATCTTTATCTAGTATCTTTTTCCCCAGAGAGAAAATTATTCACCTGTGCCAATAGATTACATTACTTAAATAAGCTTTGTTTCAATTATGGGTGGAAACCCCCCCCCCAAAAAATAAATATCTAGATAATAGTATATTTACAACTCTGTTCAAAAGGGTTTGCTTTCTTTTATTTATTTATTTTTTTATTCTTCTATGGTGATAGGAAATAGCCCAGCCTGCCTTAGGTCACATGACAGCATTAAGAAAGAGAATATAGAACTAGAAAACACTGGCAAAGCAAGAGTGATAGAATGACCTGGTAATAGGGGAGACCCTTGATTATAATTTGGACCTGATCCCAGGCTTATGGTTAAAAAAAAAAAAAAAAAAAAAAGGCCTACAACGTCTACTCTCTTTTTAGCCATGTCTCCTCTACTGTGATAGACCCCTTACTCTGAGAGCTGCATTGACCACTGAGCTTGGAGTCAGTCCTCAGGAGGAATAAGGCAGGCAGCAGAGATGCTCCCATGTTTGAATGTGGACCTCATACTGTTTACTTGTTTAGTGATTAATCAAAATGAAATACAACTTCCACCAAGTACAGATTAGCATTGTAAAGTTTCCTCTAATCTGGATTCATCCTTACTTAGCAAAATGTATCCTCATGTGCTACTTCATAACTACTTTGAACTTCTTCAGTTGGTTGACATTGGTGCTTTCTAGCATCTGTTCCCATGACATGACTATTATCAAGGCAAGCATTTTAACAGCATTGTCTGCCCCTGAAATACACCCAAATGTAGAATTATCCTTTTAAATCTTCTCCTCTCAAAATATATTTGCACCCCTTACATATATCCACTGTTTTCTGTGAGTGTGGAAATTAACTAGGACTGCAATATCATGTATTATTTATATTGCTCCTGAAATTTCAGCCTCTGGTGTTTTAAAGTGTTATAAGTTATAAAATTATCTTCTCCCAATATCTTATGACAAATAGGTCACCACTCTTCTTCTCCTGAACTTATTAATGTGAAAAATGAAACAAGACAGTAAGAAGACCCAAGACATGTGAGGAGCAGACCCACTGGGAAGAGAATGCATGACTTTTGCCCCAAAGTTTGTTGTCTGCCAGGTCATGAGTTGAATATTTGTTGTATATGAACAACTTAAAGATTATGATGGTTATATGGAAAATGAGTGCTTATGAGAACTGTAATTAACAACAGTAATTTTGTTTACTTAACAGCAAAAGCCTGAGATAAACTTGATTCATGATCAAAACGGTACAGAACTAAATCAGGGACATGGGATAAAGTACTCATTTCAAATCCAGGAGCTGGATTTAACTTTTTTTTTCTGGCAGCCAAGACAATAAGGAAAATAAAGTAAATATAGATTTCATTGTTGGACAAATGGGAACATCCAAGTGCATTTTGAGAGAAGCACAATCTTGGCACTGAGTCTGGGCAGCACCAACACTGTGTTTCACAGTATAAGGTAATCATTATAGGGAACAGTGTTTTCAGAAAGGGTCTCGTGAAAGAATACAGAATCATTCTTCAAAAAGCCATGCCTTCTAATAAATCTTACTAAAGCCTATGACATGAAACTAAATGACAACACAAAAAGGCTTTGTATAAGCAACTAAAATAATATCATCCAGGCATTTTAATTTATTCTGCTCTAGTATAAGTGATATGTGTAGAAAAACTACTTGCTAAAAAGGATGACATGATTGACCTGTTCCTTAGACCCTTTCTTTCAGGTACTAGATGTTTACCCAGAGATTTTGGCAGCTGGATTACACATGAGTCAAAGTTCAATTTTCTATTTCTATTTCTATAGGATTTTATCCTGTGAAATGGTTAAAGTCATACCTCATATTTGTATAGCTCTTTAGATTTTACAAAACACTTTCTTTTATATCATCTCATCCAAAAAAAATCACCTTGGTTTATAGTCATTGTTATTTTCCATATTACAGATAAGGAAACTGAGGTATTTAGAAAAAAGTGGATTGCCCAAGATCAGTTTATTTATTCAGTTGACATTAAGTATTCACTGCCTTTTTTATTTTTTTTCTTTCTAGGTCCTGTGTTTATAGTGGGGATACTTTGTTAAACGATGACAAGACAGATGTGGTCTCCAAACTGGTACCTGCACACAAATCCCTTTCATCAACCAGGTTATCTGAATCTCATCCACAAGGCCCAACACTACCTTCATCTCTGGGCCAGATCCGATTTCTATAGGCAGATCTGAGCTTCAGCACCAGGGAACATTTACTGAACGTTTCCAGTTAATTTTTGTCTCAGGTGGAGTAAATGTCTTTCTCATTGGCAAGGAACAGGCTCATTTTTCATCCTTGTGTGTGTGAACAGGAAAATCTCCAGAGGTAGATTCTTATGTTCAAGCCTGACATCAGCCACTTATATGAACTTTCCAAAGTATGAGACTATTACTTTAGACACCCCAGACTCAATGCTCTAAACTGTAGAAAGTGGATATCAATAATATCTATCTCGAAGGATTTTCATGCGCATCACATCTGATGTTGTATTTAAGATATGTAAAACATCAGGCACAATAAATGCTCATTAAAACTAAATGCTTATTATATTAGTCTCTGCCAGCATAACAGCTGCATGTGTGAATCCCAGCGCACATTAGGATTTAATTTTCTCCAACTCAGCTTAATTACCTACTCCAGATCTATTCTGCTCAGATGGCTAAATACTTAACCTCTGTTCCCACCCTAGAACGGGGCTGAGACTGGAGGCCTGGAGCCATCTGTAGTGGCAAGCTCCTGGTTAGGGAAGTCAGGGGACACCAGGCCCTCTGTCATCAGTCGTCTCTACTAATGGCCCCTACCTTCTGTGCTCACTGGCGGCAGAGAAATCAGGGTCTGGGCTCCCTTGGATTCTCTCTACTGAGATGTGTGCTGCCAGCCTTCCTTCTCTCGGGCTTGGCTACCTCTATTCAAGGACCCATATATTTCCATGTGCTCTCCTTTCTATCTTTTCAGTGCCCAGAGTAATTTCTTTCTAAAAGAAAAATACCCTCTTCCTCTTACCACACTTAAATCATCTTCCAACTCTAGGGTTTAATTTTTTAAAGCAAAAAAAAAAATGTCATGAAAACTTATTTTTTTCTCAGCCCCACCTCCATCCACCTACTAAATAAATGAAAGAGGAAAACATATACTATAATGACTCAAAATATTCTTTGATCTCATAACTGTGGTCCTTCTAAGTCTGAGACCCAGTGGCTGAGTGTACCTCTATCTGCAGATAGATTTTCCTGATGCCTATTCCCGCTCCAGCTCCATTAAAAAGCAGCATCAATGGCCAGGGGCCTGCTATCGGCCTGCTGGCCCCTGACAGAAACACAGCACCCCTCCTACCTCTGAGAAGTCTGGCTCCATGCCAAGATCCTGTGCAGGTGTTGCAGCCCGTCCATGGGCACTGGCGAAGACGTTAGCTGGTCCTTATGGGGGAAACTGCCTTCCACATGCCAGACTTGCGCACAGCCTGCTCACCGCTGTCTCCGGCGCTGCAGGGCAGGTCTCGGGGCCCTGGCCGCCCACGCTATTCCTCGCCAACCCACCCCCAGGCCAGGTGCTTGCCGTCAGAGGCCTCTTTTTGGGCCTTCTCAGCTGAGGCCTCCCACGGGTACCGCCTCTGAGATCCTGCTTACCGGGAAGGGGGAACATTGAAACACTCACGGCTCTCAGTGCTCAGTACTCCTCCACTGTTAGCCCTTCTCTCTCCCTCTTCACTGCCAACAGGTCCAAAAGACGGCAGGAGCCTTTTATTCAGGACTCCCTTGCAAGTGAGATGATCCCCAGGTGAGTGCTGGTTCGCCTGACCCTCACCTGGTGGCATTCCACAAGGTTAAAAAAAAAAAAGACTGGGGTAGTCAGCACTCGCTCCTCTTCAGCCTCACGAGTACACTGTCCCAGTAAGTGGGTACAGGTGTGGCTGTTGCTTCCTTTTGGCTTGTCTTCCTCCACTATCCTGACACCTGGCTTCTAAGCTCTCTCCTGGTCAGCCCAGATCCTGGGACAACCTCCCATGCTTAGAGCAGGTCTGGACTTCTGTCTGTTGCTGTATTCCCTAGAACTATGTTCTTGCTACCTCATTTAGTTCTTTACACCTGCTACTGTTTCTATGGACTCTTCTCCACTCTGTGCATATAAATCTGAGTTCAGGTCCTACAGTGGTTGGCCAGCAATTCTGCACATAACAGGGACCTCAGCAGTGCTGCCATGAGATTATAATATGTGGCAGAATAAGGATGTCTCTCCCAACTCCACCACTCCTCATCTATAAAAAAAAAAAATACATATGCTTTAGTATCATAAAATTCCATTTATGTTTTAGAAACATAGGAACAAAATTATATGGGCCTATCATCTATAGGTAATAACAAGGTTTGTTTTTTTTTTTTCCCCAAGGAATTTCTCATGTAGGTTGTGCTAAAATTTGTATTTGCACTGGTATCAAGAAATGTGGAGTCTGATCTCCATTCTTCCACTTCCTGGACTAACCCTCCTGAGTCTCAATTTTATTTTATGTAAAAATAGTTATTAGTAAACCCTCCACAAGATTGTGAGTAAATAATACCAGTAGCATGTGTAAGGTACCTAGGAATGCACTTACCCCATAGTATACACCCAATAAATGTTAGTAACCCTTAGTTTCCTTTAATTGAGAGTAAACAAATATATGTAAGAGAGACAATTGTAATTTCTATCTGAAGAGAAGGAAAGAGTTTTATTAATTTATTAACTTATTGATAAAATAACTTGTTGATCTATTGATTTTTGAAGGTACTATATCTAAAAGTGCCCACTAGGGTGTAAATTAACTATAAATATACTCTTAATGGCATTTTGAATTAACATTTTAGGTAGGTTATTTTTCATTAATGCTTATTTGGTATTGAAGAATAACTTCCCAAAAAACCTTTTTAGTAGAGTTGACATGAAAATTTTCTCTCTGATTCTAAAATGACATTGATAGCTACATTTTAAGACCATCTTTAGTTCTTAATAGTGAAGCACGTATCGTTAGTGTGCACTGAGATCCTTGCTTGTCTGTACACTATGATGTGGAGAAGTAGTTCTGGTTCCTTTAGCAGTGGTCAGGACTTGCAGGCAGAAGTTAAAACAGGAATATATAAATGCTAAAATTAAAGTCTCAAAGACTGCTTCCCTAATCTTAATCTTGATAGGATTGTGGTACTGGATTTGAAAAATAAATGTACCGTAGGCCAAGACTATAAAGCTTGTGTATGGCCAAGACAGATGTGGTATATGGAATTGATGATATGTTGACAAACATTTCAAATAATCTTATCAGTTTTGTCATTGTGATGAGGTAGACTATGGTAGTCATCCTTAGTAGAATTCCACCTAAAAATTTACTTGAAACCAACAATTTAGTAAACTTGTTAATATAAATAGCTTGCCAAACGAAATGAGATTTTAGTGAATATCCATTAAAATTGTTCTGCAATTTAATGTGAAATTCTAGACATTGTCTTTTGTTAGTCAATCCCACACTAAGGCCTTCAGCTCCAAGGAGCTTTCTATAATTATTGATCTCTGGGTGATACCTCCTACTAACTTTTATTCTTACAGCAATAGGCTCAGCAGGGATTTCCTGTAATTATTGAAGTCTAAGTAAAGCCACATTCCCCTATTTTGTTTCTCAAACACTTCCAACACTTTTATAACCAATTCCTTACAATAAATTCTTCTCTTTTTCAAAATTCTTTATTCCTGTGGGACAGTGACAGATGTACTGGGGTAGTCAGTGAATGATATCTACTGTCATATTGTCTATCTGTACCATAAAGGGGTTACTTCCAAGAGGTTAGGAATAATGTTTGTTGATATGAAATTAAATGAATTTAATTGTATTGGTTTATGAAGTAATTCTCCAAACATCATTTTATTTGATTCTTACAGTGCTTGGAGGACAGGGCAATAAGTAAATTTATAAAAATGTAAATGTATATGTATGAATCTCAAGAGATTAAATGATCTACTTATGATCATAGAGCTAATCTGTTTATGAAATAACTATGGTATCAAGCAGGGTCCTTAGCTATAAACAACTGAAACTGACTCTGGATATTTTAATCATAAACATCATATATTACAAGAATATTGGGTAACTCACAGAATCACTGGGCTCTGGTATGAGGCTTGGAAAATGGGCAGGAGCAAAGGAATGCTGGATGGCAAATTGGCTGAGCACTCAGATACCAAAGGTATGCTACCTGGGCTTGAATCTCAAATTGGCTACTTATTATCTGCCTGATTTGAGGCCCTTGCTTATATTTCTGTTCCTCATTACTACATCTGTGGAATGGGGATAAAAATAGTCACTAACTCAGTTTTTTATGAAGAATACATTAGTTTAATCAATGCAAAATGTTTACAACAGTGTCAGGGCCAGAGCAAGACCTTGACGAATGTTAAAATGAATACATGAAATTCTTGCCAGGCTGGGGATAGCCCTTCTGTCCCCTTTGCATTGGTTTCCACACTGTCCAGCCACAGACAGTGAATGCTGCCCCTGGCACCACAGCACATCTACAACTGGAAATATGTGGCTTTCCCTTCCATGACCAGGTTAAAGGTTCTAGTTTCCCTGCCCCCATTACCAAGCCCTGATTACTGATCACAAGTTACATATTCATGTTTCAGCTAACTATAATGCTTAAAAGATCTTGCTCAGGTTCTATAGTTGCAGGTAGATGCTACCCAACCAAGGCCCATAGAGTAGAAAATTCTCCAAATATAAGAAGGTAGTTCATATGCTAGGCAGACAGAATAAGAGAGGGAGAGTGAGAGCAAGAGAGAGAGAGGGAGGGAAAGGATGGCAGGAGAGAGAGACAGAGACAGAGAGTGAGAAATGGACAAATGTTTTCTACAGCTACCTGGTACCAAAGGTTGGGTTTTTAATCTGAGGATGTAAAGATAAGCAAGACACCATTACTAGATTCTAACCACAGACATCTAGGGCTAGGAATGGTACCTTACTCAGTTCTACCTTATGATACAATGTAATCCTAAAACCAGCCCATAGTTAGGGATTTACTTTAGAATTCATATCCAAGTTCTGTGATTTTGCATGTGGATAAACCTTGAACAGAATAAACTTCATTTTGCTTCTTCCTTTTCTCTTATCAACTACCTCTGCTGTTGCCCCATGTTTCTGGACCCTAAAAAAAACCACAAAAACAGCTGATAGATACAGTGAATCAAAATAGAAAACTTCTCTGTCACACAATAACTAGCAAACTCAGTGCATCAGGTATAATCATTGGGTAATATATTATTTTTGCCTGCAAGATTGTTCCTGCACTTCAAAGTTTTCAGGCTTGTTGGGTTTTATTGCACATAACAGGACTTGGCACCTCTCTCTTCTTTTATTCTCTTTTTTCCCCTCTCTTCTTCCAATATGTGAAATGGATGGGGAGTGTTTGCATTCAAAGCACATGTGCACAAAATGTGACTCTATAAGGATGAGTCTGATGTATTTACAAACATAGTGGGACTTAAATACAAACAAGTGCTCTCTAACAGCTATCCCCTTTGAAGTCTGTTTATTTTAATGATGCTATTTGTGTTTGATCACACCTGGAAATCCTCTTTCAGAAACTGCTGTCTCAATTGGTTGGGAGCCTACAAAAATTATTCTCTTTCCTCTAAATTACATTTCATTTTTGTTCTAACCATATAAAGATATTACCAATAGCAATATAATGTTTCTATTATATTATTTATTAGACTTGGTTGTGAATACCTTTTGCATTTTTAAAAAATTCCAATCCATGTTATAAAAATAATTTTTCCACTAAAAAGGACTTTTTTTTTTAACAGCATTGGCTTTGTAAATAATTCTTAATATTTTGTAGTGTGACTTTTTGAAACCAGCCTCATTTGACTATACCATGTCTCATGGTTGTATTAGCCATAATATATGAAATGAATATCTTTGCCTTAACATGCATATAACCTGAAACTTGTTTGTTTAGGTCATTGCAGCCTAACAGATTCTGTTAATCCTGGTTTCTTGTTATCTCAAATACATGCTAACCAAAACGAGAAAAATATAGTATATGGCAAGAGAGAAAAGAAAAGAAAATGGAGTAGAGAAAATAAATGATATAGTCCTACCATTACATAGGCGGCTGTTTAACCCCAGAACCTTCACGCCTCCTGGCTGGATTTCTCAGAAAGACAACATCTTGAAACCTAATTCCATTTTCTTAGAACTCTCTAAAAGCCTCAATTAAATTGTGTACATACACAGAAGCTGAACCAAAGGTCACCTACCCAAGCAAACAGGGAAAACACATAATTGTAAAACATTCAATAAATGTGTTTTAAACAACTGCGGAATGTGCTAGGTTAACTTCCAAATTATATAGGAGAGTAAGGAGCTAGCCTAGAAAGCTGGCACATATTTGTTTTCCCTCCTTCAGCCTCCCTCTTTCTATTAGAGCCTATGATGTTTCTTAATCATTAAGAAATTCCCATTATTTTTAATATGCTTCTTTAAATTCCAATGGGTCATGTCCATTAGCTTCATCTAGATAAGCACATTAGTGAATATATTCACTATAATTGGCTTTGGACTCCTGAAACAAACAAACAAATAAAAAGCATAACATTAAATGAATCTTTAAATACCTGGTGTCCTATATTGTATTTGGGTCACTGAAATATGTGATTTCATAATCAAAAGCCCATTTCAACAAATTCAAGAAGGAAGAAAAAAATTGGTAGAAAAAAAAGCCACCTCTTTTCACAGCACTTGTTTCTACAACATTTGGAAGATCAGAGAGCTGTCACTTTCTTCAACTTTACTTTCAATATTTCTTTAGCCAAGTCTGTTTTGTGTACCTCATTTGGTGGTAAGGAACTTGTTTTTGCAAGGCCACGGCAATAAAGACAAATGAAAAGTAACTATAATGCATCACATGGCAGGCTTACTGTGTTATCTCGCAAGTGTGGCAATAGAAATACAGCTTGTATTTTAAAAAGTTAATCATTTTTTCAAGGTGCATAAGTATGGAGAGTTTTATAGGCAAATATTTCACATGTCTCATTGTCCAATCATTAGGGGAAAAACTGAGAGAAAGTGTTCTGGGACAAAGTTTTAAGTAAAACTTTAAAAATAAAACCAAAGCCTAAATATGTGAAAATAAGAGATCACATTGTTATGAATAAATATGATCAGTTTAGAATGTATTCCCTGGAGGAGTTTTGAAGACCTTGTATAACATAACTCATATATGTTACCAAGTAAAGGATCATGCAAGGTAATGAACTGGCATGAACTACTCATTTCCTTTTATGAAATCAATCTGGAGAAGCTGGAGAAGCCAGAGAAGAGCTTGGACCTAAATCAAGAATTACAATTAACAAAACAAAGCACAAATTTAAAAAGCCCAACAACAGAAATGACAGCTCCCCAGGGAGACAGATGATTTCCTTCAGCTGGTGTATGCCAGGTTGCAAGGAGGGTCAGTGTGCCGCCCAGGGGTAAGGACAGTCATAGACTGCAGGAAGCCATTGGAAACAGAGGTTTACATTCTGGTGTTGCCTCTCCCCTGCAGATTTTAGAAACTCATACAGGGCCCTTTCACTAGAGCTCTCAACAGCAGCAGTCCAGACGGAAGCACAAAAGTCCATGAGAGGAGCGGGAAAACACAAGCTCTGCTCCCTACCGAGACGAGAAGTTGAAGGAAACAGATGATCCACCAGAAAACTATGAGAATTCCCTCGTCCCCTTCAAATACCCTGTCTGGGTTACAGCCTGAAGACAGTGGCCCCTCCAAAGCCTCTTCTTTCTGAGAATTTATAGTGACAACCCCACCCCAGCAACTGGCATGTGTGGCTGTAGAGTTGTCCACCCTGGCACTCAAGGTTTATTTCTCCCTAAACTCCATGAGACCAACACAGACTAAGGCCTGCCTCAGGTTCTTTCCAATACACAGGCTGGACATTGTAGCTAACAGTCCTCCCTAGGAGGGCACGAAGTCACAGGTCAATGTAACTGGACACTTGAAGAATATGACTGCTTTACATATAAAATAACTCATTGGAAAGCATATCTTTGAAAGTAAAGTTACTGAAAAAGACACACAAATGATTTAAAATAATAATGATATATCATTTGTATTTAAGACATAAGATGAGCAAAAGTAAATCAGAAAGAAATTATAGTCATGAATCAAAAAGATGAAAAACAAAGTGAAACAAATGGAATACTATATTGGATAAGCAGTAAGATGGAATCTATTGCAGAACAAATTAGTAAATTAGAAGATTAGATGCATGAGCTCTCACAAAGGTAGCAGGAAGGGATAAAAAGATACAGCAGATATATAGAAAGAGGGTGCCAATAACAGATAACAGGAGCCCTAGAAAATTAAAAGCATCAAAACAGACAAATGAAAGATGAAAAATCCCAAATTGAAGTGATCAACACATTGATAAAGAGAATATATTATATGAAATGTGAAGACACCAAAGACAAAATAAAATTCTAGAAGCCTACAGAAAGAGATCACCTATAAAAGGTCAAGGATCAAAGAATGTCACATGTGAGTGGATGTAGGAAGACAGTGTAATATTTCTCAAATATTAAAGGAAAAGAATATTGAGACAATATTTCATATTCAACTTAATTATAACTTAAATGATGGCATAACAACACCAATTAGTGATATAAAAGGCCTCAGAAATTGTGCCACACAGAGACCCGAATTGGAAATACTTTTGGAATAAAGACTTAAATAATAAGTTTACTCAGAAAGCTTAAATATTTGACATGGTATTTGAACCTCAGTCAGCCTGCTCATAGAGTCCAATTTTTTTTCACTTACTATATTGACTCTAAATTAACAGGAATATTATTATCTATTTATTAATATATATATATATATATATCTTGACTGCCTGATTGATGAATGTATGCTCTTTCAATATCCCTTTTGTTCTGTTCTCTTAATATTAAATATTAGACTCTTATCTTTAGCTGGACACATGGATGCTTCAAATAAAGTCCACACTGTCCAGCCATTCACGGAGCTAGCTGTGGTTAGTCATGGCTAACATGGGTAAGTTATGGCATAAAGATGTAAGAATTGTCCTGAGGAAGCTAAATGAGAAACTGCCTCACCAGATGGTACCTTTGACCTTTCTTTTCCATCTCTTTATTGTTCTTGGCTGTTGGGATGCAGACATGATGGCAGGTGCTGGAGGAGACATTTTGGAGTTGGCAGAAGAGACCTACACTTCAAGGAGAAAGGAGAAAGAAAGTGCTGGGTCCCTGAGCATAATCAGCCTTGGATAACCAACTTCCAAACTTTCTTACTTGAGGAAAAAATAAATTCTATTTTGCTTATACACTGTTATCTGTGTTTTTGTCACATGTGGCCAAACTAATCCTAACTAAAAAATATTTAAGTTGCATAAGGGAAGTTGAGGTCATTTAAGTTAGGCATGAGTTAGATGTATAGCCTGGAGACAAATAACACATAGATATTATTCAAAGGCTTGGAATGGATGAATACTTGGAATACATACAGCTATTATTATGATAGTTCTTATATAAACCAATAAGATAAATGCATGGGTGAGATTCTTATGTATAGGATATTACAAGAAAGCAAGATATTTGTAATATTTTTCCAATTTCTGAGATTAGTATCAAAGCTAATAATAATAAAATATGTATTCAGAACTCACTAGGGGCTTTTTACTGTTCCACATATCACAGGGACTGATTTATTTGATATCCACAACAATCCAACAATGTAGGCAGCAATTTTACCTCCATGTGAGAAATAGTACATTGAGGCATGGAGAGGCGAGTAACCAAAGGTCAAGCTGTTTCTAAGTATTGAAAACTGGAGACAGACCCCAGCTCTCTGACAGTGTACACATACATATCTGATGTCTAAGACTGTATAATTCTGTTTTATCACAATTGCTTGTTTAGTGTTGGGTTTTCTTTGGTTTGTGATATTCTCCAGGCCAAGTAACAAACCTTACTCAGCAGAAACCTTAGAGCCAGTGAAGGGCCTGGCACTCAGGAGTCATGGAACAAATGTTTTTGAATGAATGATGGAATTAATTGAACAGAGCATCCTAATTCTCACTTTCTTAAATACAACTAGAGGAACAGGTTCTAAAGCCATTTCTATTCCCAACATTAAACTCTTGAATTTTCAACATTTACATTATTATTTTTAGGCTGCAGTAAATCTATTCCTTAACTTCTAGTGAAATGAACCAACAAGTAAGTCGTGTGGTATCCTATCTGACACCGTCAAAAAACTATCCTGGAATTCTCATTGAAGAATGTAAATCTGTATACAGTAAGCATTAAAGTCTGATTTCAATTAAAATATGCAACTTGATTGCAAGATACCGTAAAGAAAAAGTTTATATCAGATAAAACCCTGCCAGTAGCCTTTCTATGATACTTACTGCTTTTAAAATGTTAGAGCAGCATGATAAAAAAAATCATACATTCAGTTTTGGTTTTGTGGATTTGTATATTGGGTTTCTTCCTCTTCTGAATCTATTTTTTGTTCTGCTTCATACAGAGGCCACTTCACTTACTCCTGCCAAGATCCAAAAGATGCTGGGATTTTTTTCATTCACTGTTGCCCATTTGTTGAGCTTATACCCACTTCTGTGCATACATCCACAGAGTCACACAGCTAGGTTTTTGGAAATGCCAGCAAATTGCAGTCTCTTCATGGTAAATAAGAGGCCACATACCACTCACTATTTCCCTCCCTGCCTTTGTTCCCAGAGTTGCATATGTAGAGGCAAAGACAACTGGGTCTGTGTTGTCAAAAGTCAAATGCTTTCAAGCAGTTGCCTTGGCTCAATTCCTACCTCCCAGCAGATGTATGAATATTTTCCCAGGCCTCCATTACAAATCAGAACCTGCATACTGCCAAAAAGAACCAAAAAATTCCAGACCCAAATTCTAGAAAATGAAGAACAAGAGACTCATGGAATTGAATAAAACCAAAATCAGATTCCCAGTGAGACAGTCTAAATCTTACCAAGGTTCACCTGACCAATTCAGGTATAAACATCGCTAACAAGCATCAGGGTCTGGGGGAAACACAGGCAGAAGTAAAAATAAAAAGATCTCCCACAACCCACTCAAAAAACCCTAACAAGATCCTCATGACTTCTATTTGCCAAAGAACAAGCATGATGAATAAATGAAATGCATCACACACATTTAGACTAGCAAAATTTCCAAATGTGCACATGAAAGAAAAAATAGGAGAAATGGTTTAAATGGCAAGATTTCCATTTTTTTTCTTCTTATCATGAGTTGTTTACACTTGTATCCTCAGATCCCAAGATGAAAGACAATTGATTTCATTCAGACCTGCAGTCTTTTTTTCTTTTCTTAATTTGGACATTGAGAACCTGCTGCCAAACTGCTCCTAGTATCATCACACTCATATTTGATTCCCCAGTGGGACCCTTTTCTAGAGTTTTGTGGACACATCCATACCTACCCTGTGGTAGTAGCAATGCCTGCACACCAGCTTGCTCCCACTACCACTGTTTAGATTCAGCACTCACCACAGCTCCATACTTCCCACCAGCCTCTGGAAGCGCAGGCCTCGAAGCGAGGCCTCGAAGCGCAGAGACAACAGACGCAGGTCCCCTCTGACAAAAGCACAGGGAGGCCCCTGTCATTAAGCACTTAAAATGTGCCAACACCACTGTAAGCATTTTACATGTATTAAGTTAATTTGATCCTCCAAATAACCCCATAATATATATATATATATATATATATATATATATATATAAATTGTATAGCCATCATGATTATTGACATTTTTTCCCCCACAGGTAAGGAAACTGAATCCCCAAAAGTTTAAGCAAACTAAGATCACAGCAAGGATTCAAATCCAGGCAGTCTCATTCCAGAGCCTAGTCTCTTGACTACTATATCAAGCTACCTCTCATTACCAATGATAGTTCACATTATTTAAGCACTTTCTAGGTCTTTCTATGTGCTTTGTAGAAGTTGGGTCATAAATAGACATTTCTTTTCAAGGGGTTCAGCAAACTGGGAAAGAAACTTCCTGGATATTCGAGCCATGTTAAAGTGGTGGAACCTTGTGTAATCTTGATTTTTTCCATTATGGACTTTAGGAGTGAAGAGACAAAAGTATGGGGTAGTTGTATGAAAAGGATATCTTTGGTTCACATCCCCAAAAGTTTCAGTTAACCGTGTTCTGCACAAAGCTATGAAAAATAGGACAAGGTTGGTATTGCAATTCACTGTTGTTTATTACTTTGTTAATAATTGTTTTATCCTACTTGGTAATCCCTTCTTGTATGCCCAGCTTAAAATTTAAATATGAAAAGGGAACTACCTTGGGCCACCCAAAGGGAACTTTAATCTGAATGCAATGTGGTTCATGTTCATTGTTTTTCATACTGAGGTTGTTCAAAAATGATAGAAATCATTCAGTTCAGAACTCTTGATTCAAATTAAAATTGGAATGAGGAAACGGATAAGGAATCTCAACATGTAGGAAAAAAAGAGGTAGAATAAAACTAGATATGTAGCAGGATCAAGTATTGCCTTTAAGGAAAGAAAATGGTTTTCATTGCTTTTAGTATATTAACCTCGCAGAATTAGGAAAACATGAGAGTCTTGAGGTCTAACTGAGCTTGAGTAAGAACAAGACAGAGATAAAATTCCTCTGCATGAATCTTGCTACACTGATGGGCAGTGACTGCAATGGGGTATGGTGGGGGGACTCGATAATATGGGTAAATGTAGTAACCACATTGTTTTTTCATGTAAAACCTTAATAAGAGTGTATATCAATCACACCTTAATAAAAAAAATTCTTCTGCATGAGATAGTAAAAGGAACATGGTATTATATTTACAAGGTCATGAAAACTAGGGGATACAGAAAAAAACCCAGATTTAAATGATTGTCATTAAAAAAAGAAAGAAGGAAAAGAAAAAAGAAAAGGGTAAGGCAGGAAGAAGAGCTTATTATCTGCAACTATCTGTTGTTTTTCAAGACTCATAAGGAGGTAAAGCATAGGTCAAGATAAGTTGAACGACTAGGCCACAACTAATGGTCTTCCTGAACTCTGTTACTAGAATTGCATATATTACTTAGACTTCACCCACACCCCAGATAGATGATGTCTTTGTCTCTTCGGGCTGCTATAAAAAAACAGACATTTATTTCTTATAGTTCTGGAGGCTGTGATGTCCTGGATGATTAGTGTCTGGTAAGAGCCCACTTCCTCCTTTGTAGACAGCTGTCCACTGCCATGTCCTCAAATGCCAGGAGTGAGAGAGAGCTCTCTGGGGCCTCTTTGATGAGGCACCAAACCCATTCATGAGGGCTGCACCATCATGACCTAATCACCTCTAAAAAGCCCTGACATCTAATATAATCACTCTGGGCATCAGGATTTCAAGATATGAAATTTGGAAGCACATAAATATTGGATCCATAATAGAAGGTGGCACATAAATTGATAAGAGGTTATTGTCAGTTTCCAGTGAAAGAACATGCAGGTGAGTCAAAGGCTGATCACCAGGGATAGGTGACTGTCCACAGCATGGAGGTAAAACTGATTATGTCATAATTTAACAAGAGGCCAGGCCCTTTGTAACTCAGTAAACACACATGCCATTAAGTAGATACTACTTTTCTTAGAGTTTCATGATATTTAAAAATGAAAAACTGTCTCCAGTCCCACATCCTATCTGTTCCTTTGCTCTAGTGACTTTAAAACACACAGTTTCTGAATCTCCAAGAAAGTGTTGAGTACTTCTTCCATCACGAAGACAGACACACACTTCCCTTGCTGGGCTTCAAATATCTTATACTAGCAGTTTTATATTCATCAACCCTGGAAAGAATTAGTGTGTCTTATCAGTATGTAAGACCCATGTCTCAGACCTCTCTTTATACATGGCAATTTGGATATAAAGAAGTATAATTTAAATTTTACCTTACAAATCCATAACCACAAATGCTAACACCGCAGACCTTGTTTCTCTCTCTGTTACATTCAGGGTATGTATAACCACTTTGAAGAAATATTTGATACATTGTTATAAAGTTAAATATATAGCTATCCTATGACATAGCAATTCTACTATGTATCTTCTCAAAAAATGTGAAAATATGTGTAGTTCCCTAAAGATTTGTTCAACATGACAACAGTAACTTCATCCCAAATTACCCAAACTGTAAACAACCCAATATGCATGTGGTACACTCATACTACAGAGCATTACTCAACCATAAATAGGACCAGGACATAGATACACACATCAAAGTAAATAAATCTCACAGACATTATGTGGCACTAAAGAAGCCATACCAAATGAATACAGGCTATATGGCCTAATGTATATGAATTTTTTAAACAGGAAAAAAATAATCTGTGGTGAAAAAATTTGAGAAGAGTGTTTGTCCCAGGAATGGGAGTGGGGGACAGGTGAAAAATAAACAAACAAACAAACAAAATAAAAATATTCTGATACTTGGCTTTTGCTATTTTATTTTGCCCCATACAAACTTTCCTTGACTTCAAGGAACATTCTATACCTTGAACTTGTAGATTCTTCCCTGCCCCAAAAAATCCCTAGATGAGAATTATAGGGAATTTAATCTCTATGACTCTAAACCTGCTGTGCCTGCAGTTTTCCTCATCCATGTGAACAGAATCTCCATACTTCTTGTTGCTCCTGCCAAAGTCTTTGAAAACATCTTTGACTCTCTTACATCCCACGAACAATTTATCAGGAAATCCTTTCAGTTCTGCCTACAAAATATTTCCATATTATTGTTCTGTAGGCTGATAATCTTATCCTTAGTGGCTATTTATTGATGTTTAGGAATGACATGTCATAATTTTTCTATAAAATGAGTTCAGCTTAAAAAAAAAAAGAGTGTGTGTATACATACATGCATAATTACACATATACATAGATATAAAGCAAGTATAGCAAAATATTAACAATGGGTGAACTTAGGTGAAAAGTACATGGTGGTTTATTTTATTATTATTTCAATTTACTAAAGATTTAAAATGTTAGAATATTAAGTTTGAGAAAATGCTGATTCTAAAATCATACAGTTTTTTTCCAGAATCTAACCACTTCCTAGCTCTAGCCAACCCTACCTGCTTGTTCTTAGCCACTCTCCTCTCCTGCCTGGGCTACTAAAGCAGCCTTAGAATGCTTCTCCCAGCTTCTGCTCATGGGCCTCCATAATCTAGTCTCACTAGCAGCCAGAGTAATTCTCTTCAAAACTATATCACTTCATTCTGCTGCTTAAAAATTTGCCCATGGCTTCTTATCACACTCAGAGTAAAGGCCAAAATTCTAACCATAACTAAAAGGTTCTAGGATCTGCCTAAGTCACCTCTGACTTCCATATGACTCCCCCTTTGCCACTGTGCACCAACTACGCTGATATAAGTGGGTTTGCTCCAGATGAACATCCCCACTTGCCTCCTCAAGGTCTTTACATTTGCTATTCTCTGAGCATAAATTATCTTCACTTAGAGAGCTACATGATTTAATCTATCATTTCCCTCATCTTCAAATATTAACATCTCAGTCAAAGATGTCTGACCCCATGTAGCAAGCAGAGCTAGCTCTCCTCTAAAGATGGTTTCCTGTTCTATGATGTACAGCTTTTGGTGGTGAGTGGCTGCCTAGACATGGACTACATTTCCCAAGCCTCTTGGATGGACTGGGACCATATGATTGCATAACTCCGTAGAATCAGGGAAGAGGAAAGTGAAGTCCACCCCATCTATGTTGACCTGATAAAATCTCCTGTGAGATTATTACACTTTCTTCCCTTACCAGTCATCTAGATGTTGATGCTTGAGGTGGCACCACGAGCCACACTTTAAAGATGACAGAGCCCCATTAGTGTGGGTCTCTGCATGACTCCAAGAGCAGAGGATGCCACTGTTACCATGAACACTGCCATTTACACTTATACATAAACATGAAACTTCTATTTGGATTAGTCACTGATATTACTATGTTTATCTGTTGGAAGAACTATCATGTACTTCAAATGATACACCATCCTATATACAATAACAAGCCCCAAATATCCATATAATATACTACACATTTATTTAGTTATTGTCTACTTTCCCCAGTAGATCATAAGTTGAATGGTATTAGACACCTATTTTGCTTTTGTTTGACATTGTATCACCATCACTTGGAGCAACTGTTCACATGTACACAAACCCTCCACGATCTTTCTTACTTATCACATCTTACCCATCTTGGTAAATGGTATTTCCTTGCTTTTGGTTCCTTGGAGTCATCCTTTTCTCACATTTTTCCCATTTCCTATCCATCAACAAATCTGTTGCTTCTTACCTTCAAAATATATCCAGACTATGACTCCTTTTTACTGTTTCCACTGTTATCACCATCACTTCCTGGTGGATTGCTGCAAGAGCATCCTAACTGATCTCTGTGCTACTGCCATGCCCCGCTTCATTCGTTTCTTAACAAAGTAGCTTAAGATATGCAGTTGAACCCCAAGTTCAGTCATCTTTTTAAAACTCTACCATCTAAGAGTAACAATTCAGACTTACTATGATATCAAAAGCTCTACAATACCTGAACCCATTTTTTCTTCTTACTTCATATCTTAATATTCTCCCCTCAATCACTGCTTTAGCTATAGTGACCTCTTCTGTGATCCTGAAGTAAACTTGTTAAACTCCCAATTGAGGACCATTCCATTTGCTACTCCCTTGCTCCATTACATTCTTTGAGTCTCAACTCAAATATCACCTTTAAATGACTGTTTCCCTGGTCACCCAACATTTTCTAAACCCCTTCCTCTTATTTTTTTCATGGCATTTATCACTACAAGAAATATTATATACTTTATTTAAACCTTTTATCTTGGGTATCTCTGTGCTAGAATTGAAGCTGCACAAGAACAGAGATTTTTGCTTTTGTATGCTATACCCCTGTGTTTAAATAAGTATGTTATGTAGTAGGTGCTCAATAAACATATATTGAATAAAATAACTATAAAACTTACAAATATAAAGTTGCTAAATAAGGTGACAGAAAATGACATCTTAGGATGATCAGGAAAGGCCTCTCTAAACAGATGATATATGCACAGAACTTAAATCAAGTAATTATCTAAGCCATACAGACATCTAGGGGTGAGACTTACAGAAAGAGAACAAAATGCAAAGCAATGAGGCAGCACATGCTTGGTGTTTCCTCGGAATACTAAGCAGGAAAGTATGATTACAGTTTCACAGAAAGAAAGATGTAGTAGGAGACATAGATGAAGTTTTTGCCAGGTAAGATCATATTGGTCTTTTAGTCTGTGATAAGGGGTTTGGATCTTTATTTTTATTGAAATACAGTTGTTATACACTATTATATTGGTTTCAGGTGTACAACATAGTGATTCAACAATTATAGACATTACCAAATGCTCACCATGATAAATGTAGTCACCATATGTCATCATACAAAGATATTCATGCAAAAAATATTATTGACTATATTCCCTATGCTGTACTTTCATTCCCATGACTAACTTATTTTTTTAAATGGAAGTTTGGATTTTAATTCTAAGAATTGACTACTTAGTTTCAGGAGCTGTGGTAGAAGATAGGAATATGATAGTGACAAGAATTTCTCAGGTCCAGATCAACTGACAATCTAGCAAGGGAAACACATGTTAATAATGAACAAAATCACCTGAGTACATATATATTGCAACTGTAACTTCCTCATAGTATATTCCATTTTCTCTGATGACTACTACCACTAGTAGAGTTGTTCAGAGAGGTAGAGATATAAAGTTCTACTTTCAACCTTCTAATTAAATGACCCCTTGACTTTCAAAAAATTAATTAACCTTTTGTTATTCCTGTCTCTTTCTAGAAATTTCAGGGTATTTGTACAGTAAGAGAATGTAAAATAAAATACTGAATTTATGTCTAGAATTGGAAAAGAAAACCACTATTTTCATACCCAGGCTATTTTCATACCCTGCCATATATGTGGGAAAATGCTTTTGCTTTTTTTATTTAGATGAATTCCTCTTTTCTTCCACTCTCTTTCTTATGGCCACATTTCTCCCTTTAATTCTCCCCTTTTATCCTCAATGATCCTTATAATTCAGGTATTTCCTGAAATAAATCCATTCCCACTTTCAAAGGACAGTATGCTCTAGGCCATTGCCTTCCCAAAAAGTTGGGAAAGAATGCCAAATTGATTTACAGAAAGAAAGCATTATAATTATATATATATTGTATTTTTATATAAGCATAAGTACATTGTGTAGGTTTACTAATACTAAAATATTAAATGAAAACAGCACATTGTAAAAGTGGAAAATAAATATAACTATATTAGGGACGATTGCCTTTTAATAAACAACAAATAAACAGAAACTGATAGTACGATATGCATCCAAAGAATAGGAAGCCTCCTTTCACACCTGTGGGCAAAAGTAGGATGTTCACTATTCTTTCCTTCCATGTGGAACACTCCCTCAACATTATCAATCATAACTTTTGCTCCTGATGTCAATCTAATCACTCAGTTTTTTTATTAAGGTATTATTGATATACACTCTTATGAAGGTTTCACATGAAAAAACAATGTGGTTACTACATTTACTCATACTACCAAGTACCCACCCATACCCCAATGCAGTCACTGTCCATCAGTGTAGTAAGATGCCACAGAGTCACTGTTTGCCTTCTCTGTGCTACACTGTTTTCCCCGTGATTCCCCACACAAAGTGTACTAAACATAATACCCCTCAATCCCTTTCTCCCTCCCTCATGACCCGCCCTCCCACACCCCTCCCCTTTGGTAACTGCTAGTCTCTTCTTGGAGTCTCTGAGTCTGCTGCTATTTTGTTCCTTCAGTTTTGCTTCGTTGTTATACTCCACAAACGAGGGAAATCATTTGGCACTTGTCTTTCTCCACCTGGATTATTTCACTGAGCAAAATATCCTCCAGCTCCATCCATGTTGTTGCAAGTGGTAGGATTTGTTTCTTTCTTATGGCTGAATAGTATTCCATTGTGTATATGTACCACCTCTTCTTTATCCATTCATCTACTGATGGACATTTAGGTTGCTTCCATATCTTGGCTATTGTAAAAAGTGCTGCAATAAACATAGGGGTGCATATGTCTTTTTGAATCTGAGAAATTGTATTCTTTGGGTAAATTCTAAGGAGTGGAATTCCTGGGTCAAATGGTAGGTCTATTTTTAGTTTTTTGAGGAACTTCCATATTGCTTTCCACAATGGTTGAACTGGCTTACATTCCCATCAGCAGTGTAGAAAAGTTCCCCTTTCTTTGCATCCTCACCAGCATTTGTTGTTCTTAGTCTTTTCGATGCTGCCCATCCTTACTGGTATGAGGCAATATCTCAATGTGGTTTTAATTTGCATTTCCCTGATGATTAGTGATGTGGAGCATCTTTTCATGTGTCTGTTGGCCATCTGAGTTTCTTCTTTGGAGAACTGTCTCTTCATATACTCTGCCCATTTTTTAATAGGGTTATTTGTTTCTTGGGTGTTGAGGCATGTAAGTTCTTTATATATTTTAAATGGTAACCCCTTGTCAGATATGTCATTTACAAATATATCATCCCATACAAAAAAAAGGATGCCTTTTTGTTCTGTTGATGGTGTCTTTTGCTGTACAGAAACTTTTTAGTTTGATGTAGTCCCACGAGTTGAGTTTTGCTTTGGTTTCTCTCGCTCAAGGAGATGCATTCAGAAAAAAGTTGCTCATGCTTATATTCAGGAGTTTTTTGCATATGTTGTCTTCTAAGAGTTTTATGGTTTCATGACTTACATTCAGGTCTTTGATCCATTTTGACTTTACTTTTTTGTATGGGGTTAAACAATAATCCAGTATCATTCTCTTGCACATAGTTGTACAGTTTTGCCAACACCAGCTGTTGAAGAGGCTGTCATTTCCCCATTGTATGTCCATAGCTCCTTTATCTCATATTAATTGGCCAAATATGGTTCTGTTTATTTCAGGGCTCTCTAGTCTGTTCCATTGGTCTATGGGTCTTTTCTTGTTCCGGTACCAAAACTGTCTTGATTACTGTGGCTTTGTAGTAGAGTTTAAAGTCAGGCAGCATAATATCCCCTCCTTTATTCTTCCTTCTCAGGATTGATTTGGCTATTCGGGGTCTTATGTAGTTCCACATGAATTTTAGAATGATTTTCTCTAGTTCATTGAAGAATGTTGTTGGTATTTTGATAGAAATTTCATTGAATCTGTAGATTGCTGTAGGCAGGACGGCCATTTTGACAATATTAATTCTTCCTATCCATTAGCATGGGATATGTTTCCACTTATTGGTATCTAATTTCTCTCATGAGTGTCTTGTAGTTTTCAGAGTATAGGTCTTTCACTCCCTTGGTTAGCTTTATTCCTAGGTGTTTTATTCTTTTTGATGCAACTGTGAAAGGAATTATTTTCCTGATTTCTCTCTCTGCTAGTACATTGTTAGTGTATAGGAATGCAACAGATTTCTGTGTATTAATTTTGTATCCTGCAACATTGCTGAATTGAGATATTAGATCTAGTAGTTTTAGAGTGGATTCTTTAGGGTTTTTTATGTACAATATCATGTCGTCTGCAAATAGGGACAGTTTAATTTCTTCTTTGTCAATCTGGATGCCTATATTTCTTTGTTTTGTCTGATTGCCATGGCTAGGACTGCCAGTACTATATTGAAGAGAAGTGTGGAGAGTGGGCATCCTTGTCTTGTTCCCGATCTAAAGGAAAAGCTTTCAGCTTCTCACTGTTTAGTATGATGTTGGCTGTGGGTTTGTCATATATGGCCTTTATTAAGTTGAGGTACTTGCCCTCTATACCCATTTTGTTGAGAGGTTCCATCATGAATGGATGTTAAATTTTGTCAAATGCTTTTTCAGCATCTATGGAGATGATATGTTGTTTTCATTCTTCTTTTTGTTGATGCAGTGGATGATGTTGATGGATTTTCAAATGTTGTACCATCCTTCTATCCCTGGAATAAATCCCACTTGATCATGATGGATGATCTTTTTGATGTATTTTTGAATTCGGTTTGCTAATATTTTGTTGAGTATTTTTGCATCTATTCATGAGGGATATTGGTCTGTAATTTTCTTTTTTTGTGGTATCTTTGCCTGCTTTTGGCATTAGAATAATGCTGACCTCATAGAATGAGTTTGAAAGTATTTCCTCTTCTTCTACTCTTTGGAAAACTTTAAGGAGGATGGGTATTAGGTCTTCAATAAATGTTTGATAAAATTCAGCAGTGAAGCCATCTGGTACAGGGGTTTTGTTCTTAGGTAGGTTTTTGATTAGCAGTTCAATTTTGTTGCTGGTAATTGTTCTGTTCAGATTTTCTGTTTCTTTCTGGGTTTGCTTTGGAAGGTTGTATTTTTCCAGAAAGTTGTCCATTTCTTCTAGGTTTTCCAGTTTGTTAGCACATAATTTTTCATAGTATTCTCTAATAATTCTTTGTATTTCTGTGGTGTCCGTAGTGATTTTTCCTTTCTCATTTCTGATTCTGTTTATGTGAGTACACTCTCTTTTTTTCTTGATAAGTCTGGCTAAGGGTTTATCTATTTTGTTTATATTCTCAAAGAACCAGCTCTTGCTTTCATTGATTCTTTCTATTGTTTAATTCTTCTCGATTTTATTTATTTATGCTCTAATCTTTATTATGTCCCTCCTTCTACTGACTTTGGGCCTCCTTTGTTCTTCTTTCTCTAGTTTCATTAATTGTGAGTTTTGACTGCTCATATGGGATTGTTCTTCTTTCCTGAGGTAGGCTTGTATTGCAATATACTTTCCTCTCACCTCTCAGCATGGCCTTCGCTGAGTTCCACAGATTTTGCGGTGTTGAATTATTGTTGTCATTTGTCTCCATATATTGCTTCATCTCTGTTTTCATTTGGTCATTGATCCATTGGTTATTTAGGAGCATGTTGTGAAGCCTCCATGACTTTATCAGATTTTTCATTTCTTTCTGTAATTTATTTCTAGTTTCATACCTTTGTGGTCTGAGAACCTGGTTGGTACAATTTCAATATTTTTGAATTTATTGAGGCTCTTTTTGTGGCCTAGTATATGATCTATTCTTGAAAATGTTCCATGTGCTCTTGAGAAGAATGTGTATTCTGCTGCTTTTGGGTGTAGAGTTCTGTAGATGTCTGTTAGGTCCAGTGCCTCTATGTCCTTACTTATATTCTGTCTGGTTGATCTGTCCTTCAGAGTGAGTGGAGTGTTGAAGTCTCCTGGAATGAATGCATTGCATTCTATTTCCCCTTTTAATTCTGTTAGTATTTGTTTCATATATGTAGGTGCTCCTGTGTTAGGCGCTTAGATGTTTAAAACAGTTATATCTTCTTGTTGGATTGACCCTTTTATCCCTATGTAATATCCTTCTTTATCTCTTTTGACTTTCTTAGTTTTGAAGTCTATTTTGTCTGATACAAGTACTGCAACTCTTGCTTTTTTCTTCCTATTAGTTGCATGAAATATCTTTTTCCATCCCTTCACTTTTAGTCTGTTTATGTCTTTGGGTTTCAAGTGAATCTCTTTTAGGCAGCATCATGATGGGTTTTGTTTTTTTTATCTATTCAGTGACTGTATATCTTTTGATTGGTGCATTCAGTCCATTTACATTTAGGGTGATTATCGATAGGTATGTACTTATTGCCATTTCAGGCTTTAGATTCATGGTTACCAAAGGTTCAAGTTTAACTTCCTTACTATCTAAGAGTCTAACTTAACTCACTTAATATGCTATTACAGACACAATCTAAAGGTTCTTTTCTTTTTCACCTTCTTTTTCTTCCTCCTCCATTCTTTAAATATTAGTTATCATATTCTGTACTCTCTGTCTATCCCTTGACTAACTTTGGGGATAGTTAATTTAATTTTGCATTTTCTTAGTAATTAGCTGTTCTACTTTCTTTACTGTGGTTTTCTTACCTCTGGTGACAGCTATTAAACCTTAGGAACACTTCCATCTATAGCAGTTCCTCCAAAATGCACTGTAGAGATGGTTTGTGGGAGGTAAATTCTCTCAGCTTTTGCTTATCTGAAAATTGTTTAATCCATCCTTCAAAATTAAATGATAATTTTGCTGGATAAAGTAATCTTGGTTCCAGGCCCTTCTGCTTTATTGCATTAATACATCATGCCACTTCCCTTCTGGCCTGTAACATTTCTGCTGAGAAGTCTGATGATAGCCTGACGGGCTTTCCTTTGTATGTGATCTTATTTCTCTCTCTGGCTGCTTTTTATTTGTCTGTCCTTATGCTTGATCTTTCCCATTTTAATTACTATATGTCTTGGTGTTGCCTTCCTTGGGTCCCTTGTGTTGGGAGATCTGTGCATCTCCATGACCTGAGAGACTATCTCCATTCCCTGATTGGGGAAGTTTTCAGCAGTTACCTTCTCAAAGACACTTTCTATCCGTTTTCTCTCTTTTTCTTCTGGTGTCCCTATAATGTGAATATTGTTCCATTTGGATTGCTCACACAGTTCTCTGAACATTCTTTCATTCTTAGAGATCCCTGCCTCAGCATCTTTGTATTCCTCTTCTCTAGCTTCTATTTCATTTATCATCTCCTCCACTGTATCTAATCTGCTTTTAATGCCCTCCATTGTTCCTTTCAAGTATTGGATCTCTGACTAGAATTCATTCCTGAGTTCTTGAATATCTTTCTGTACCGCCATGCTCATGTTAATGATTTTTATTTTGAACTTCCTTTCAGGAAGATTCATGAGGTCAATGTCATCTCCCTCAGGAGTTTTATTAATAATTTTACTCTGAACCAGGTTCCTTTTGCATTTCATATTTGTATATGGTGCCCTCTAGTGTTCAGAAACTCTTCTCTCTGGAGCTGCTCATCCCCTGAAACAACGTCAGGGTCACAGAGGAGTGGTATTGGTGCCCTGTTCCCTGAGGTCTGCTCTTTTCTCCAGGTGTATGCAGTCTGGTGCAGTCTTCTTTTCTGTTGCTCTTTCAGGATTAGTTGTATTAATTATATTTTTGTATTATATGCAGTTTTAGGAGGTAGCCTCTGTCTCACCTCTCACTCTGCCATCTTTAATCCCTGCACTCCTAATCACTCTTAATTGCCACTGGGGCTACATTTCCAACATAATAATCACACCTGCTATAACGTTAAACTTCTAAAAAAACCCAAAATCTAATTATTATTATTCCTATCTTAGAAATGAAGAAACTGGAGCCCAGGGTGACTAAGTAAATCAAGATCAACTAGTCATATAGAGAGTGGTTGCATCTATTTCATGGACTATTCCATCCTCAGTCTTCAACAAAGTGCCAGGTATGCAATAGGTCACTAATAAATATTTATTGACTAAGAGGCTATGCTTAAGTCCAGTCTTCCACCAAAATTCCATCATCCCTTCCTGTACATGCTAATATACTTAGATTTTATTTTGTAAAAATATGGAAATATCTGTACCTTAGAGTGGAAGTGGATAGGAGTAGTGTTTGCTCATCGTATGGATAGATGTGGCATCTGAATAATAAAATACAGCACACTGCAGTGGGCACTCAGAAAACACATTAACAGTGATGCTGTTGATACATAGAGAAACCATTTATTATAGGTAATATCTACATATTTGCATTTGTATGTATAATATCATTTTATTAATCCTCATATTCCTTAGGAATAAGTATTCCTTAGTAAATTATTCAAGAATACAACAGACAGTAAATGGCTATGCCGGGATTTATGATCTGACTTTGAAATCATTATGCTAAATACTTGAGAGAATGCTTTCCTGGTTCAGGTGAGATATGATGAGGCTAAGGATTAAAGTAACAGAGATGTGTATGGAATGGAGAGATTGATTAAAAAGGTAAACTGGTGATAGTATTGGCAATTAAATATGGAACTGAAAAGTAAGTTAATATTAAAGATGACCTTAATGTTTTTAACCAATTGTAACATCATTGGCAGAATTCCCAAGAGCAGAAGGATTAAGAGGATGAGATGGATAATGATTTAAAACATGTTTCTCAAAACATTCATTTCTGGTGGAATGGAATGTAAATTACAATAGGACAGTTGGAGAGAAAAGGTGAAATTGAAGAAGTAGAAAAGAATAGCCTAGGATGTATTAATGGATTTTATAAAGATGAAAGAGATAAAAAATATAAAATTGCTATTGCTCAGATAATGTGTTTATATGAAGAGGAAAACCATAAATCTTTTCTCTGAAAGATTGTTTGTAAGATATACTACCTTAAAGTAGCATGAATAGAGTAAATAATATGATACTTGAGGTTCATGATGATACTTTTTCAGAAGAAATATCTATATCACTATTTTCTTCAAAAAATATCCTGGGGACAAAGTTGTGCATTTGTTTCTACTCTAACAAGTCCTGAATTCTAGCTTTAATTTCCTGGGCAATATCTCTGTAGTGATTAGGCTGCAGTGTTTATAAAGTCAATTCATTGCTCAGCTAGAGCGGTAGGTCACATCCCCTCAGTCTTAGGAAATGAGATTGTACACCAAATGCTGTTTCCACAGGCACTGCTGTCAATGTGCCCTTCTAAAGTCAAATATGACATACATTTGGGCTCTTGAACTTGCTTGCCCAAGTCCATCTGTCACGATGGCAGTGTGCCCATTTACAAGACACTTTGCCAGGTTTAGGTGGACAAAGGTATAATCAAAGAGAGCTTAAAAGAGGAAGTTTATTCCACATGTAAATGGTAAGAAAATTAAACTCGAAGACACTGTATCTGAATTGTGGACACAAAACATTTCACACCGTTTGATCAGTACAAACAATAGGTTTCAAAAGTCTTGAGGATCCAGTTTGTTCGCTAATGTGTTAATCACTGGTCTCTTTCATTAACACTGCAGGAACTAACTGCTGACTCTCCAGCACATCACTTTAGACATTAAGAGCAGTAAGTCCTTGCAAAAGGAGAATTTATATAATAAGAGAAAAGTTAATAGGTAAAATTAGTTGTGCTACAGAAGAAGAATGAAAGCTCAATAATCACAGTCTTCTTAACAGCAGCTAAATGATAGTGTTTAAACACTTCGTCATTCTATGTTATTTAGCTCCCTCATTTTGCTGTTTATAACCATATTAGTTCTTCACCTTATTTTTCTTTCATATGAGATCATGGGAATTCCACCACCATATATATGTAACACAATTTCTATTGAAAGTATAACATCCACCTGAGTAATGTTTTAGTGGAGAACCTGGTTGTCTGAGAAGATAGTCACCATCCCTTTTTCTTTAAGAAAAAAAAAACATAAAAGGTTCCTTTGTTTCTTATGGCATTGCATATATAAATTGCATAGGTAACCAGTTATCAGGAATAAGTCATTATTGCTGGTTTGCTAAATTACCAGAATTACATTTCATTAATGGACTAAATATCCATCAATTTATTTTTAATTATAGGCTTTACTTATTTAAGCTCTCTTTTATTTAACTATGTTATTTTATTTGTAACTGTAAAATTTGCCAGAGATTTGTGAAACAAATAGTTTTCCACTTCACACCTCACACCTACAGATAGGCACCTCCCACACTCTTAGTAGCTAGCTTCTTCTCATCCTTCAGAGAACTTCTGATCTAACAGGCTTCCTCTTTTCTTGTATCACTTCATGTCACTGATTTTTCTTTATAGTACTAATTATATTTGAGCACATATATATTTGTTATTTACATATTAACTATGTCTTCACCAATAGTTTTAACTTCTGTCTCTAGGACTGATGTCTGTTTTACTTCACCAATTTATCTGCAGCATCTAATCCAGTGTATTATGCTCAACAATCATTTTGAATGGATACATAGGTTGATAAAGATTAATTTACAGTAAGAAACTTTAATGATGCTGCCTTCTTTCAATGTTCAGAATTGCTTTATTACTTCAGAATTTTTAGTTGCAGATAACAGATTCACACTACCTAGTTTAAACATAAGAGGACTTGGTACAGCCTATTACTCAGAGAATTTTTGGAAAGTCTAGGGAACTAAACTTGAGCCTAATCAGCTGCAATGACCCAACCAGAAGATAAGCCAATTCCACCAGCAGTAACATCACTGATGCTACAACCTGCTGTTTAACAATAATGAAAAACAAAGGCTCATATATTCATACGTCAGAATCTGATTAACAGATATAGGAATAAAAGGCTTTTACAAAGCAAAAGAAACAATTAGCTTTGTTCCCAGTGTTTATTTTTGCCTTCCTAGTCTCATGTATGTGTTGCTGCTGCATGGAAAAATATCTCGTTGGAATTCTGATGCATTGAAATCCAAAAAGTGTAGTTACTTTTAGCTTTTCAGCCTCTGGTTTAAAGGAAGATATGCTAAAAGAGAGACAATTAGGTTTGAATGAGCCAGTCTACAATACTTTCCACACTCTGTGTGGCTATAGAGGGTATAACGCAATCAAAGAATAGACAGAAAGCCAACGCAGCCAAAGCACAGTGAGGGTGAATGTGCTCTATGTACATCTTCTCCCTCAATCTTCTAAGTCAGATAATCAACTATTTAAACCCATCTACTTAACTGAGAGTACCTACAAATTTGCCTACATTACTTTTACTATTATCACCAAATACTGAAGAGCACAAACATTTAGTAATTGCTTCCATGTTATACATAAAATATAGGGACAAATGGATGTCTCAGGATTTTCACTTTAAAAATGTTCCCATTTTTCCAGTCCCTTAGTTGTTGCCCACTTGTAAAGCCCTGAGTTGTCCCACATGATTCCAGTAAATGAGCTGTCAGTGTTTGTTTGTCTTGTGGGAAACAGTCCAAAAGTATCCTGTTGGTCTACTTAAACTCAGTCATGCATAATTTACTGGATAATCATTAGTGTCTTAATCAATATCTCTATTTACCCACTCACTAACGCAGTTCAAGAACTATGTGATTTAACATGCAACACACTCAAGATTAGCCCTTGGTAAAATTGAAACCTGTCCATGGTATCTTCACTTCTGTTTACCAACTGTTTTTCCCCAAACTCAGACAGTTGTTCTCATAAAGTTTAGGGCTAAAAAGATTTTAAAGGTTTTTCTTTTTTCACATCGTCTCTCTCGTGTGAGAAAATCAAGGCTTACAAAGGCTAAGTGACTAACTTAAGGCTATTAAATTAAACAATGAAGGTCAAAGCTAACAACCTGTATCTAGGGATTGCTGATTTTACATCCCATAAAGCAACCTGTATCTAGGGATTGCTGATTTTATATCCCATGGTCCCTCTCTAAAAATTTCTTAGGACTGTCTGTGAGTCCTGCTCAGCTCTATGACATGGGTATTTGAAAAAAAGAAAAGGAAAAAAAAATCCTGCCAGTATATGATAGGATAAGATAGGTTGTATCCATTCCATTTAGTTCCAGCTAAAGAGAGACACATTTCCTTTAATGCAGCCTTGAATACCTAAATAACCACTGGGTTTCTAGTCTAGCTCTGAGTACTAATCAGCTCTTAATCTTGGGCAAGTAATGTCATTTCTGTGGACCATAAAAATACATTATTTATAAAACAAGAAATTGGAATTGATGGCTTCTAAATTCCCTTCCAGCTGAAGAAATTCATGAAGGAGTCATACTGCTGTTATATCCACTTGAAGAATCACCTCAGGCAGTGATGGCAAGTTCACAACATTTTGTGTATGACGACCATCTGTTCCAGTTTGACCAGGACAGTGTTCATTTATACCTTTTCTTGCCCTGCCATTAAACAGTTTCACTCTCAAAATTATTCCGCTTTCAAAGATGAATTGTGAAAATGACTTTGTACATGAAGGAGAGGTCAATCCTGAGTCAACTTGATACATTTATATATCATATAGAGCACTAAAATGACAATAATTTTTATACACTTAAAAAGCAAATACCATGTGCTTAGACACTTTTTCCACATTATGCCATTCTGGGAATGTAGGATTATTGCTAAAGGGGTACATGATCTCTTGAGTCAGATGGCTGGTTTCAAACGTAAGCTCTGATATTCACTTACTGTGTAAGTTGTAAAAAATAGAGAGACAGAAGCAGGGAGAAGGGTATCTTGTTATAAGACCTAAATTAGTAACTTCGGGGAAAATGCTACAAATAGTACCAAGTAAATAGGATTCATCAATATGAATTAGGTATCATTATTCCCAAAGAAATATATGAGGTAGATCATATTAGACCTATTTTTACCGAGTCTCATCTGAGGTTTCTGAGAAGTTCAAAATCATAACTAAAAGACAACATGTTTTCCTTCATTCAGTTTCCTAACTCGCTGGGCTCTTTACCGTCCTGGGGCTCACAGATCACCCTCCCATGTCCCCGCTCACTCTCCCACCCAGTTTCCAAACGGCTGCCTCCATTACTGTTCAGAGTCTCGGTTTAAACGCTCCTTCTTCAGAGAAGTATGGTGTGACCCATAATACCAAGTGAGCTACAAACCCCAAGTCCTTTTACTTTCTGTCGCATTACTCTATTCTTCTTCAGAGCATGGATCTCAACATTTAGTTGTGCTTATTTGACTGGCTGACAGCTAATGTCTTTTTTTCTCTATTAAACTAGACACTCAATGAAGTCAAGACGCAAGCCAACCCTTTTCATTATGGTGTATCAAGTACTGAACACAGTACCTAACACATAATAAGCATTTGAGTGAAATTTTCAAAGGTGTTTGTTTAAGCATGTGCTCAATGACTGGACAACTTGTGAGTACCTTAGGATTTAAATCTACATCTAGGCATTGCAGTTCTCTGCACACTATGAAACATGATTTGCTGATGCTTTCCTTATACTGTACCTCCACGTTAGTTGATTCATTCAAGAAATATTGTGGCACCATTAGAAATCATTAGCAGTAAGCCTTAAGCTGCATTCCTTCAAACACAATTTCCAGTCCTTCCTTGAGTTGGTGATTTCTTAAAGACAAGACAAAAAATATTAGGTGTAGCCACATGAAGATGCCATTTTTGTAAGGCAAAATCAGTTAAATAATTTCTAGCCTGGAAGGCTGAGCCAACATGGCGGCGTGAGTAGGACAGTGGGAATCTCCTCCCAAAAACATATATACTTTTGAAAATACAACAAACACAACTAGCCCTAAAAGAGAGACCAGAAGACGCAGGACAGTGGCCAGACTGCAGCTACACCAGCGAGAACCCAGCGCCTGGTGAAAGGGGTAAGATACAAGACCCGGACCTGAGGGACCCGAGCGCCCCTCCCCCCAGCTCCCGGCGGGACAAGAGCAGGCAGAGCGGGAGGGAGACGGAGCCCAGGACTGCCGAACACCGAGCCCCAGCCATCCGGGCCAGAGTGCAGACACAGTACGTGCCAGGGGGCCCTGGATACTGGGGGAACAGGGAGTAAGACCTCTGAGTGGGTGCCGAAGCTGATGCCCCTGTGACAAAGAAAAGCGGGGGCTTTTTGAAAGTCTTAAAGGGACAGGGACTTAACAGCTTGACGGAAAAAACCCAGGTCACAGTACAGCAGCTGGAAATTACAGATAAAACTGGGTGCACTAACTCCCTGGGCAACAGCTCTGAGAACCCTCACAGAGGCAAACAGTCAAGCAGCCCCCCCATCCATTACCCCACCGGGCGCAGCGAAAGCAGAGAAGCAGCCTGAGACAAATTCCGCCCACAGAAAGGGAAATTTCTCCCTTCCGGCCAGGCAAGACACAAAGACCCACTCTACACGCAATTACCCAACACAAGCCACTAGGGGTCGCAATTGTCCCAGTAAAGAAAGGCCAGTAGCAAGTGAAAATTTTGGCCCTCCCAGCTGACAGTCAATAGCACCTGTCAACATGAAAAGGCAAAAAAATATGATCCAGACAAGACTAACCCAGACAGCTTCGGCATCTGCTACATCTTCCCCTGAGAAGGAATCTGGGGAGATACATTTAGCCAGTCTTCCTGAAAAAGAATTCAAAACAAAAGTCATAACCATGCTGATGGACTTGCAGAGAAATATGCAAGAACTAAGGAAGGAGAATATAGAAATAAAACAAGCTCTGGAAGGACTTCAAAACAGAATGGACGAGATGCAAGAGACCATTAATGGACTAGAAAACAGAGAACAGGAACGCAGAGAAGCTGATGCAGAGAGAGATAAAAGGATCTCCAGGAATGAAAGAATTTTAAGAGAGCTGAGTGACCAATCGAAAAGGAATAATATAAGAATCATAGGTATCCCAGAAGAAGTAGAGAGAGAAAAGGGGATAGAAAATGTTTTTGAAGAAATAATTGCTGAAAATTTCCCCAAACTAGGGGAAGAAATGGCCTCTCAGACCACAGAGGTACACAGAACTCCCATGACAAGGGATCCAAGGAGGGCAACACCAAGACACATAATAATTAAAATGGCAAAGATCAAAGACAAGGACAAAGTATTACAGGCAGCCAGAGAGAAAAAAAAGGTTACCTACAAAGGAAAACCCATCAGGCTATCATCAGACATCTCAAGAGAAACCCTACAGGCCAGAAGAGAATGTCATGATATACTTAATGCAATGAAACAGAAGGGCCTCAAACCAAGACTACTGTATCCAGCACGAATATCATTTAAATATGAAGGAGGGATTAAACAATTCCCAGACAAGCAAAAGTTGAGGGAATTTGCCTCCCACAAACCACCTCTACAGGGCATCCTACAGGGACTGCTCTAGATGGGAGCACTCCTAAAAAGAGCCCACAACAAAACACCCAACATATGAAGAAGGGAGGAGGAGGAATAAGAAGGGAGAGAAATAAAGAATCATCAGACTGTGTTTATAATAGCTCAACAAGCAAGTTAAGTTAGACAGTAAGATAGTAAAGAAGCTAACCCTAAACCTTTGGTAACCACAAACTTAAAGCCTGCAATGGCAATAAATTCATACCTTTCAATAATCACCCTAAATGTTAATGGACTGAATGCACCAATCAAAAGACACAGAGTAATAGAATGGATAAAAAAGCAAGATCCATCCATATGCTGCTTACAAGAGACTCACCTCAAACCCAAAGGCGCGCACAGACTTAAAGTCAAGGGATGGAAAAAGATATTTCAAGCAAACAACAGAGAGAAGAAAGCAGGTGTTGCAATTCTGGTATCAGACAAAACAGACTTCAAAATAAAGAAAGTAACAAAAGACAAAGAAGGACATTACATAATGAAAAAGGGCTCAGTCCATCAAGAGGATATAACCATTATAAATATATATGCACCCAATACAGGAGCACCAACATACCTGAAACAAATATTAATAGAACTAAAGGAGGAAATAGAATGCAATGCATTCATTCTAGGAGACTTCAACACACCACTCACTCCAAAGGACAGATCCACCAGACAGAAAATAAGTAAGGACACAGAGGCACTGAACAACACACTAGAACAGATGGACCTAATAGACATCTACAGAACTCTACAAAAGCAACAGGATACACATTCTTCTCAAGTGCACATGGAAAATTCTCTAGAATAGACCACATTCTAGGACACAAAAAGAGCCTCAGTAAATTCCAAAAGATTGAAACCCTAACAACCAACTTTTCAAACCACAAAGGCATTAAACTTGAAATAAACTGTTCAAAGAAAGCAAAAAGGCTCACAAACACATGGAGGCTAAACAACACGCTCCTAAATAATCAATGGATCAATGACCAAATCAAAATGGAGATCCAGCAATATATGGAAACAAAAGACAACAACAACACTAAGCCCCAACTTCTGTGGGACACAGCAAAAGCAGTCTTAAGAGGAAAGTATATAGCAATCCAAGCATATTTAAAAAAGGAAGAGCAATCCCAAATGAACGGTCTAATGTCACAACTATCGAAATTGGAAAAAGAAGAACAAATGAGGCCTAAGGTCAGCAGAAGGAGGGACATAATAAAGATCAGAGAAGAAATAAATAAAATTGAGAAGAATAAAACAATAGCAAAAATCAATGAAAACAAGAGCTGGTTCTTCGAGAAAATAAACAAAATAGATAAGCCTCTAGCCAGACTTATTAAGAGGAAAAGAGAGTCAACACAAATCAACAGTATCAGAAATGAGAAAGGAAAAATCACGACGGACCCAGCAGAAATACAAAGAATTATTAGAGACTACTATGAAAACCTATATGCTAACAAGCTGGGAAACCTAGGAGAAATGGACAACTTCCTAGAAAAATACAACCTTCCAAGACTGACCCAAAAAGAAACAGAAAATCTAAACAGACCAATTACCAGCAACGAAATTGAAGCGGTAATCAAAAAACTACCAAAGAACAAAACCCCCGGGCCAGATGGATTTACCTCGGACTTTTATCAGACATACAGGGAAGACATAATACCCAATCTCCTTAAAGTTTTCCAAGAAATAGAAGAGAAGGGGATACTCCCAAACTCATTCTATGAAGCTAACATCACCCTAATACCAAAACCAGGCAAAGACACCACCAAAAAAGAAAACTACAGACCAATATCCCTGATGAACGTAGATGCAAAAATACTAAACAAAATTTTAGCAAACCGAATTCAAAAATACATCAAAACCATCGTACACCATGACTAAGTGGGATTCATCCCAGGGATGAAAGGATGGCACAACATTCGAAAGTCCATCAATATCATTCACCACATCAACAAAAAGAAAGACAAAAACCACATGATCATCTCCATAGATGCTGAAAAAGCATTTGACAAAGTCCAACATCCATTCATGATAAAAACTCTCAGCAAAATGGGAATAGAGGGCAAGTACCTCAACATAATAAAGGCCATCGATGATAAACCCACAGCCAACATTATATTGAACAGCGAGAAGCTGAAAGCATTTCCTCTGAGATCGGGAACTAGACAGGGATGCACACTCTCCCCACTGTTATTTAACATAGTATTGGAGGTCCTAGCCACGGCAATCAGACAAAATAAAGAAATACAAGGAATCCAGATTGGTAAAGAAGAAGTTAAACTGTCACTATTTGCAGATGACATGATACTGTACATAAAAAACCCTAAAGACTCCACCCCAAAACTACTAGAACTGATATCGGAATACAGCAAAGTTGCAGGATACAAAATCAACACACAGAAGTCTGTGGCTTTCCTATACACTAACAATGAACCAACAGAAAGAGAAATCAGGAAAACAACTCCATTCACAATTGCATCAAAAAAAATAAAATACCTAGGAATAAACCTAACCAAAGAAGTGAAAGACTTATACTCTGAAAACTACAAGTCACTCTTAAGAGAAATTAAAGGGGACACTAACAGATGGAAACTCATCCCATGCTCGTGGCTAGTAAGAATTACTATTGTCAAAATGGCCATCCTGTCCAAGGCAATATACAGATTTGATGCAATCCCTATGAAACTAACAGCAACATTCTTCAAAGAACTGGAACAAATAATTCAAAAATTCATATGGAACCACCAAAGACCCCGAATAGCCAAAGCAATCCTGAGAAAGAAGAATAAAGTAGGGGGAATCTCACTCCCCAACTTCAAGCTCTATTATAAAGCCATAGTAATCAAGACAATTTGGTACTGGCACAAGAACAGAGCCACAGACCAATGGAACAGACTAGACAATCCAGACATTAACCCAGACATATACGGTCAATTAATATTTGATAAAGGAGCCATGGACATACAATGGAGAAATGATAATCTCTTCAACAGATGGTGCTGGCAAAACTGGACAGCTACATGTAGGAGAATGAAACTGGACCATTGTCTAACCCCATATACAAAAGTAAACTCAAAATGGATCAAAGACCTGAATGTAAGTCACGAAACCATTAAACTCTTGGAAGAAAACATAGGCACAAACCTCTTAGACATAAACATGAGTGACCTCTTCTTGAACATATCTCCCCGGGCAAGGAAAACAAAAGCAAAAATGAACAAGTGGGACTATATTAAGCTGAAAAGCTTCTGTACAGCAAAAGACACCATCAATAGAACAAAAAGGAACCCTACAGTATGGGAGAATATCTTTGAAAATGACACATCCGATAAAGGCTTGACATCCAGAAAATATAAAGAGCTCACACACCTCAACAAACAAAAAACAAATAACCCAATTAAAAAATGGGCAAAGGAACTGAACAGACGGTTCTCCAAAAAGAAATACAGATGGCCAACAGACACATGAAAAGATGCTCCACATCGCTAATTATCAGAGAAATGCAAATTAAAACTACAATGAAGTATCACCTCACACCAGTAAAGATGGCTGCCATCCAAAAGACAAACAACAACAAATGTTGGCGAGGCTGTGGAGAAAGGGGAACCCTCCTACACTGCTGGTGGGAATGTAAACTTGTTCAACCATTGTGGAAAGCAGTATGGAGGTACATCAAAATGCTCAAAACAGACATACCATTTGACCCAGGAATTGCACTCCTAGGAATTTACCCTAAGAATGCAGCAATCAAGTATGAGAAAGACCAATGTACCCCTATGTTTATCGCAGCACTATTTACAATAGCCAAGAATTGGAAGCAACCTAAATGTCCATCGGTAGATGAATGGATAAAGAAGATGTGGTAAATATACACAATGGAATACTACTCAGCCATAAGAAAAGGGCAAATCCAACCATTTGCAGCAACATGGATGGAGCTGGAGGGTATTATGCTCAGTGAAACAAGCCAAACAGAGAAAGAGAAATACCAAATGATTTCACTCATCTGTGGAATATAAGAACAAAGGAAAAACTGAAGGAACAAAACAGCAACAGAATCACAGAACTCAAGAATGGACTAACAGGTACCAAAGGGAAAGGGACTGGGGAAGATGGGTGGGTAGGGAGGGATAAGGGGGGGGCAGAAAAAGAGGGGTATTAAGATTAGCATCCATAGCGGGGTGGGAGAAAGGGGAGGGCTGTACAACACAGAGAAGACAAGTAGTGATTCTACAACAGTTTGCTACGCTAATGGACAGTGACTGTAAAGGAGTATATAGGGGGGACCTGGTATAGGGGAGAGCCTAGTAAACAAAGTATTTGTTATGTAAGTGTAGATTAATGATTTAAAAAAAAAAATGCAGTTCCTATGTGGTGACCTCTAATGAGTTCTACACAATGATATAAAGGGCATATAAAAGTGTAGGCAAAGGGTCTGTTTGTGTTTATACAGAGGATCAAAGCCTAATTTGGCTATCCCGAAAATGAACTAAGATACGATATGAAAAAGAACTTCCAACATCAGCACTCTCGGGAAGACTCATGACAGAAGATGATCAGCAAAAAAAAAAAACTCCAACAAAGATCCACGCAGTGTTGCAGGTGTAGATTCACTCATCCCACCAGTTCCTGGACTTGCCATGGGAATGATGAAGGAGATATCTAAGCTGGCCTGTGCATACAGTTAAACAAAAATTGGACTGGATCTATACTGTTGGAACTCAACCAAGAATTAGGAGAAGTGCAAATTGTAGCACTCCAAAATCTTACAACCACAGACTATTTATCGTTAAAAGAACATATGGGATATGAACAGTCCCCAGGAATGGGTTGTTCTAGTTTATCTGAATTCTCTCAGACTCTTTAAGTTCAGTCGGACAATATCCACCATATCATAGATAAGTTTTCACAAATGCCTAAGGTGCCTAACTGGTTTTCTTGGTTTCACTGGAGATGGCTGGTAATTACAGGTATGCTTTGGTTAGGTAACTGTATTCCTATTATGTTAATGTGTGTGCACAATTTAATTAGTAGTTTAAAACCTATCCATGCTGAAGTTACTCTACAAGAAGATATGTCAAAGAAATAATCAATCTTCCCAGGTTTCCTTCTGCCTGCTACTTCTATAGCTTTTCTTCTTCCTTCCTAATTACATCCCTTAAATAGAATTCGTGCCTCATATCAAATTTACCGACTATCATAATTCTTCCAAGTGGTAAAGATACCTCAAGACAAATGCTGGGCATAGAAGCCACAGGGCATAAATATGCAAAGAATTAAAAAGCTAACCATTTCAAACAATAAGGCTTCTCTCTCACTTACCAACTTTACTTTTCCCTGTATGGCCCCGGAAGATGACTGGTTAGCCAGAGACAGGTAAGATTCCTCAAGGGAGGAACAACCTAATACAGGAACAGTCGCAGGGGGGTCATCAGGTGAGAAATTGGGGATCAACAGAGGTGAGGCTTTGAACCTCGCCCCCCTGTTCTGAGAGAAATCTTCTGCATACGTGGATGTTTTATTGCCCTTGTCTAGCTTGGATTAACACATAGTCTACAGGCACACACCTGATCATCTACATTTGCTCTCTTACAACACTAAACTATGTTTTCTACCTTTATCTTGTATCTACGTACCACTTCAGCATTTTATTAAAAATAATAATAATAAAGAAAGAAATGTGGTATCCACATATAAATCAAGTAAAAAATCAAATGACTATTCATATTTGAACTGACTGTTTATAGTTCATAATGCATGAGCAAAACCGAAGGTTTCTGTGATGGTTGCCCTTGTACTGTTCACCATGTAACTTATTCACTATGTAAGAATTTGTTCTCCATGTAAGAACTTGTTTGTTATGCCTCAGAAGATTGGAGACTGACAAAATTAGGCTTATGGTGGATTAATGATTGTGCATTGAGTATTGACCCCCCTATACAGAAATTTATTGTGGTTAACAACTATTTGATCAATAAATATGAGAGATGCCCTCACAAAATATATATATATATATATATATATATATATATATATATATATATATATATATATATATAAGCACACTTCCAATTGTAAAATAAATAAGTAACTGGGATGTAATGTATAGCCTAAGGAATATAGTCAAAATATTGTAACAACTTGGTATGGTGATACCTGGTACCTAGAATTATCATGTATATAAATGTTGAATCACTGTGTTGTACACCTGAAACTAAGGTAATGCAATACTGTTGTCAACTACCCTTCAATAAAAATAAAAAATAAAAATTAAATAAAAATAATAATAATAATAATTTCTAGCCTGGAAGAATTATTTATCCATTTATAAGGATGTCTCTTCTTGGGTTTCAATTTCTCACTGTGTATAAGCTCATATGTTAAGAGAAATAAATGATTCAGATGCAAAGAACTGGCTAATAAATAAGAACAAAAGGAAATTTTGCAAAGGTAGGTATTTATCACAAATGCCCAGGAATAAACTAAAGAAGCTAATTTTTACTAAATTTGTTTGAGGATTTTACATTTGTGAAAAGATTATTGTTATGAATTATAACTTTTCTTTGTTTTATTCTAATTTATTTAGGCTGGATTAAGAGCACAAGTCAGTTTTAATAGTAAATTCACATAACTCAAGAGTTATTACTAAACAAAAGGTTAAAATGAACTAAGGCAATTATATTGAGAAACATTTAATGACTAAAAATAAGTAATATGTGAGACAGTCATGATTCTACCTATTTTTAGCAACAGCTACTTTTGTTCCTTTAATTTTCAGTAGGCAGTCCACAACCTAGTTTCATGGTCTCCCAGAGAATTGGGTTCTTTAAATAAAGATTAAATTAGATACAATGGCTAATCCCAGTGTTTAAAATAATTTATTTCTAGGTTTCCCTAATTCTCCACATCATACTCAGGTTAGATCTTAGCATCTTGGATGCTTTAGATTTTAAACAGGACAGTGAATAAAATCGCAGCTAAGAATTAAATCTGAAATGATCTCTCTCCTTCCTGTTCTTTCATGAATCATACACTGAAAGAAACAGGTTAGGAAGCTAAGCAGGAGAGACCATTTAGTCAGTTTCACATTAACAGGCAGGCCAGTTGAAATTACTCCCCAGACTTGATTTGGCCTGCAGCCAGATGCTTGATACTGTTAATAGAGAAAACATCTGTTTACCCTAATGTGTTAGTTTACTATGCTTGAAGGAAGGCCATCCGCATGAGCCGCTATGCACAGGTATTATGAAAGAGGTGAATAATCTTTTTTCATTTGGAAGTGAATAGTAGATAGAGGATTCTTGTTTATAGTTCCTATATTAGGCCATGCTCAAACCCTGAAGATAAAGAATTACAGACAAACCTGGGACCACACAATGTGCTCATTAATTCTAAGCATTTCCCTTCCTTCAGTCCTGAGTGATATCAGGAGACTTTTAATCTTACACAATTGACTAAAATGAAGCAATTAATAAGAAAAACATATACACTGAATATAGTTAATCAGCAAATTCAACAAAGTCACCTATTATTTAATTCTGTGATTTCTTCCCAAATAGCCTCAGACCATCAGCTTGGAATTGTTTTGCATCTAAAAAAGAAATACTTTATTTAAATATTTACAGAGGTCACATCAAATTCACTGACGGTACTAAAAAGTCAACCCTGTGAACAGATGCAGCCTTGCACTGTGCAAATGTGTAAGAAAAAGACAGAAGTGGAATATCTCTTCAAAAACTTGGAAATAACATGGTCAGAGAAGTTCTTATGAAGGTCATTACGTGACCAAACTCCTGTACTATGTTGGGCAATTATGCAAACCTTCATAAATAATTATTGGTTATTGAAGTACAAGGAAAACAAGTTTGAGTTTGTATGGAGAAGGTCATTACTTAAATGCAGGTTGTCTCATTGCTTTGTGGGATTGGCTAATGAAAAATGTACTTGCTCACCACAGCAAGAATCAGGGCATGAACTAAAGCCATAAAACTTTTATGGAGCCTCTCCACAGATACCGCATCGTTTTCCTTGACTTTCCTCTTTGCAGTACACTTCATAGGGAAAAGCTAAATGCAGTACCGACATTTCAAAAGGACTGCTCAAACTTAAATTATTTTGCTTTGGGGCTGAAGCAAAGAGTCCTGACAGTTTTACTGGCTGCAGGTTTGGTAGGAGGTAGAGCCACACTTCATGTAGTGTTACAAGTACGAAGTATAAATCAGGTTTCATAAATATGCCCATTTGGTGTACTCAGTTGACTGTAAAATAATTATGCTCTGCTGTGTAATTGTTGTGCTGTAGAAGAAAGCAGGACTTCTAAACATTTAATGGAAAATGATTATGCAACCTGAATTAAGACTGTACTTTCTCCCACCATCTTCTGCAGTGCAACAAAAGCATTTGCAATAATTTTATGTTAAATCTATAGGGTGTGAGGCTGCCTAGGTACTAGTTGCTGTGGGGGTTTTTTTCTTGTGTTATTTCATAACTGTTTCTGAGTGTATATTTATCCTTCTTTCCCATATGTTTAGATACAGAGCGTAAATGTAGCACAATTTAGTGAAAGTATTAAGAATTTCATCACTGATCAAAGAATGAGGAGCAAGGTTCAGGAGAAAATATTCATTAGCTAAAATATTTTGGTTAGTCTTTTGGTTCTGTTTTATTTTTAACTTTTGCTGGAAATTTGGTAGCTTATGTTTCAAAGACTATTTGTCATCTGGGAAGCTGTGGACATATTAATAATATAAACATTTCAGATACACTTTGAAATCTATGTTCAATAATACAGGGAGAGATCAGGGAAGATGGCGGCATGAGTAGTTCAGAGGAAATCTCCTCCCCAAAACATATATATTTATGAAAATACAATAAATACAACTATTCCTGAAAGAGACACCAGTGGATGCAGTACAACAGCTGGGATACATCTACATCTGCGAGAACTCAGCATCACATGAAGGGGGTAAGATACAAGCTGCAGCCAGGTGGGAGACGAACGTTCCTCTACCCCAAAACCCGGCAGGAAGAAAGGAGTCAGAAAGGGGAGGGAGTGAAAGCCCAGGACTGCTAAACAACCAGCTCTAGAAATCCGCACCGGAACGCAGACACAAGGTGCATGAGGTGCTGGATATTAGAGAAACGGAAAAGCAAAACCTGTGGGTAGGTCCCCGCAACTGGTGGCCCTGAGACAAAAGAAAAGCGAGTGCTTTCTGTAAGACTTAAAGAGAAAGGGACCCCATAGCTGGATGAAGATGTCCTGGCACAATTACCCAGCAGCTGGGAATCCTGGGGAAACTTAGGTGCCCTAAACCCTGGGGAGGCAGTGCAGCTCTGAAGTCCCTCATGGCACTAAGCAGCTTGCCAGACGTTCCTCCAACTGGTGCAGACCCCAATACACCGGCCCAGTAGCGGGAGAGTGGCAACGTATGCCAGGGATGGTGGCGCCGGAAGGTACCGAGAGCAGATCCATGCACCAACGGCACCAGAGGAGACCAGAAGAGGCTTGTGCGAGACTGCAGTGGTGCAACCTAACAGCCTGGGCACGGCTCGAGTGCACTAACAGCAGAGGAGCCAGAGGAGAATGATAGAGGCCCGTGCACACCTGCAGCAGAGCCAGAGGGAACAGGCATGCTCCCAGCAGCCAACTGGAATTCCAGCCCAAGGCACACCTGCCTGGGCCAGACCCAAAGGCCACTACTGGTACAGAGCGGCCCGGCAGGTTCAACGCTAGCATGGAGGAGCATACCTGGCATGCTTGCCACTCCCTGAAGGGCTCCATGCTGTTCTGATGGACACCCTGCCCACAGAAGCTTACAGGACTAACCTGGTGGCCACTCCAGCAGTGCGGGTAACCGTCACAGGCAGCGGAGAAGGGCAAGGTATCCAGCAAGCAGGAAAGGACTTTCTTCTACCACCTGACACACCTGCAACCTGCCTACAGACACTGCTTTCACAATGAAAAGGCAAAAAAATTTGGTCCAGTCCAAGATAGTTCAAACAACACCTGAGAAAGGATCTGCAGAGGCAGATGTAACCATCCTTACTGAAAAAGAATTCAAAATAAAAATCATAAACATGCTGACAGAGCTGCAGGGAAATATGCAACAGCTAAGGGATGAAGTCCAGAGGGAGATTACAGATGTCCGGAGGGAGATTACAGATGTCCAGAGGGAGATTACAGAAGTGAAACAAACTCTGGAAGGATCTATAAGCAGAATGGATAAGATGCAAGAGGCCACTGATGGAATAGAAACCAGAGAACAGGAATGCATAGAAGCTGAAGCAGAGAGAGAAAAAAGGATCTCCAGGAATGAAACAATATTAACAGAACTGTGTGACCAATCCAAAAGGAACAATATCCGCATTATAGGGGTACCAGAGGAAGAAGAGAGAGAAAAAGGGATAGAAAGTATCCTTTAAGAAATAATTGCTGAGAACTTCCCCAAACTGGGGGAGGCAATAGTTGCTCAGACTACGGAGGCACACAGAACTCCCGAGAGACAGGACCAAAAGAGGACAACACCAAGAAACATAATAATTAAAATGGCAAAGATCAAGGACAAGGACAGAGTATTAAAAGCAGCCAGAGAGAGAAAAAAGGTCACCTACAAAGGAAAACCCATCAGGCTATCATCAGACTTCTCAACAGAAACCTTACAGGCCAGAAGAGAATGGCATGATATATTTAATGCAATGAAACAGAAGGGCCTTGAACCAAGGATACTGTATCCAGCACGATTACCATTTAAATATGAAGGAGGGATTAAACAATTCCCAGACAAGCAAAAGTTGAGGGAATTTCCCTCCCACAAACCACCACTACAGGGTATCTTAGAGGGACTGCTCTAGATGGGAGCACTCCTAAAAGGAGCACAGAACAAAACACCCAACATATGAAGAATGGAGGAGGAGGAAAAAGAAGGGAAAGAAATAATCATCAGACTGTTTATAATAGCTCAATAAGCGAGTGAGGTCAGACAGTAAGGTAGTAAACAAGCTAACCTTGAACCTTTGATAAGCACAAATCTAAAGCCTGCAATGGCAATAAGTACATATCTTTCAATAATCACCCTAAATGTAAACGGACTGAATGCACCAATCAAAAGACACAGAGTAATAGAATGGATAAAAAAGCAAGACCATCTATATGCTGCTTACAAGAGACTCACCTCAAACCCAAAGACATGAACAGATTAAAAGTCAAGGGATGGAGAAAGATATTTCATGCAAACAACAGAGAGAAAAAAGCAGGTGTTACAATACTAGTATCAGACAAAATAGACTTCAAAATTAAGAAAATAACAAGAGATAAAGAAGGACATTACATAATGATAAAGGGTTCAGTCCAACAAGAGGATATAATCATTATAAACATATATGCACCAAATATAGGAGCACCAATATATGTGAAACAAATACTAACAGAATTAAAGGAGGAAATAGAATGTAATGCATTCCTTTTGGGAGACTTTAACACACCACTTACTCCAAAGGACAGATCCACCAGACAGAAAATAAGTAAAGACACAGAGGCACTGAAAAACACACTAGAACAGATGGACATAATAGACATCTATAGAACTCTACATACAAAAACAACAGGATACACATTCTTCTCAAGTGCACATGGAACATTCTCCAGAATAGACCACATACTAGGCCACAAAAAGAACCTCAGTAAATTCCAAAAGACTGAAATCCCACCAAACAACTTTTCAGACCACAAATGTATAAAACTGGAAATAAATTGTAGAAAGAAAGCAAAAAGGCTAACAAACACATGGAAGCTTAACAACATGCTCCTAAATAATCAATGGAACAATGACCAAATTAAAATGGAGATCCAGCAGTATATGGAAACAAATGACAACAACAACACTAAGCCCCAACTACTGTGGGATACAGCAAAAGCAGTCTTAGGAGGAAAGTATACAGCAATCCAGGCATATGTAAAGAAGGACGAACAATCCCAAATGAATAGTCTAATGTCACAATTATCGAAATTGGAAAAAGAAGAACAAATGAGGCCTAAGGTGAGCAGACAGAGGGATATAATAAAGATCAGAGAAGAAATAAATTAAATTGAGAAGAATAAACAATAGAAAAAATCAAAGAAACCAAGAGCTGGTTCTTCGAGAAAATAAACAAAATAGATAAGCCTCAGGCCAGACTTATTAAGAGAAAAAGAGAGTCAACACACATCAACAGAATCAGAAACGAGAAAGGAAAAATCACGATGGACCCCACAGAAATACAAAGAATTAATAGAGAATACTATGAAAACCTATATGCCAACAAGCTGGAAAACCTAGGAGAAATGGACAACTTCCTAGAAAAATACCACCTTCAAAGACTGACCCAGAAAGAAACAGAAAATCTAAACAGACCAATTACCAGCAACAAAATTGAAACGGGAAGCAAAAACCTACCAAAGAACAAAACTCCCAGGCCAGATGGATTCATCTCAGAATTTTATCAGACATACAGAGAAGATATAATACCCATTCTCCTTAAAGTTTTCCAAAAAATAGAAGAGTAGGGAATACTCCCAAACTCATTCTATGAAGCCAACATCACCCTAATACCAAAACCAGGCAAAGACCTCACCAAAAAAGAAAATTACAGACCAATATCCCTGATGAACATAGATGCAAAAATACTCTACAAAATATTAGCAAACCAATTTCAAAAATACATCAAGAGGATCAAACACCATGACCAAGTGGGATTCATCTCAGGGATGCAAGGATGGTACAACATTCGAAAATCCATCAACATCATCCACCACATCAACAAAAAGAAAGACAAAAACCACATGATCATCTCCATAGATGCTGAAAAAGCATTTGACAAAGTACAACATCCATTCATGATAAAAACTCTCAGCAAAATGGGAATAGAGGGCAAGTACCTCAACATAATAAAGGCCATATACGATAAACCCACAGCCAACATCATAATGAACAGCGAGAAGCTGAAAGCTTTTCCTCTGAGATCGGGAACAAGACAGGGATGCCCACTCTCCCCACTGTTATTCAACATAGTACTGTAGGTCCTACCCACGGCAATCAGACAAAACAAAGAAATACAAGGAATCCAGATTGGTAAAGAAGAAATCAAACTGTCACTATTTGCAGATGACATGATGTTGTACATAAAAAACCCTAAAGACTCCACTCCAAAACTACTAGAACTAATATCGGAATTCAGCAAAGTTGCAGGATACAAAATTAACAACACAGAAATCTGTAGCTTTCCTATACACTAACAATGAACTAATACAAAGAAATCAGGAAAACAATTCCATTCACAATAGCATCAAAAAGAATAAAATACCTAGGAATAAACCTAACCAAGGAAGTGAAAGACCTATACCCTGAAAACTACAAGACACTCTTAAGAGAAATTGAAGAGGTCACTAACAAATGGAAACTCATCCCATGCTCCTAGCTAGGAAGAACTAATATCGTCAAAATGGCCATCCTGCCCAAAGCAATATACAGATTCGATGCAATCCCTATCAAACTACCAACAGCATTCTTCAATGAACTGGAACAAATAGTTCAAAAATTCATATGGAACTATCAAAGACCCCAAATAGAAGCAATCCTGAGAAAGAAGAATAAAGTGGGGGTGATCTCGCTCCCCAACTTCAAGGTCTACTACAAAGCCACAGTAATCAAGACAATTTGGAACTGGCACAAGAACAGAGCCACAGAGCAATGGAACAGAATAGAGACTCCAGACATTAACCCAAACATATATGGCCAATTAATATATGATATAGGAGCCACGGACATACAATGGGGAAATGACAGTCTCTTCAACAGATGGTGCTGGCAAAACTGGACAGCTACATGTAAGAGAATGAAACTGGATCACTGTCTAACCCCATACACAAAAGTAAATTTGAAATGGATCAAAGACCTGAATGTAAGTCATGAAACCATAAAACTCTTAGAAAAAAACATAGACAAAAATCTCATGGACATAAACATGAGTGACTTCTTCATGAACATATCTCCCCAGGCAAGGGAAACAAAGGCAAAAATGAACAAGTGAGACTATATCAAGCAAAAAAGCTTCTGTACAGCAAAGGACACCATCAATAGAACAAAAAGGTATCCTACAGTATGGGAGAACATATTCATAAATGACAGATCCGATAAAGGATTGACATCCAAAATATATAAAGAGCTCACATGCCTCAACAAACAAAAAGCAAATAATCCAATTAAAAAATGGGCAGAGGAGCTGAATAGACAGTTCTCTAAAGAAGAAATCCATATGGCCAACAGACACATGAAAAGATGCTCCACATTGCTAATCATGAGAGAAATGCAAATTAAAACCACAATGAGATATCACCTCACACTAGTAAGGATCGCCATCATCGAACAAATGTTGGCGAGGTTGTGGAGAAAGGGGAACCCTCCTACACTGCTTCTGGGAATGTAAATTAGTTCAACCATTGTGGAAAACAGTATGGAGATTCCTCAGAATGTTCAAAATAGACATCCATTTGACCTAGGAATTCCACTTCTAGGAATTTACCCTAAGAATGCAGCACTTCAGTTTGAAAAAGACAGATGCACCCCTATGTTTATCACTGAACTATTTACAATAGCCAGGATATGGAAGCAGCCTAAATGTCCATCAGTAGATGAATGGATAAAGAAGATGTGTTACATATACACAGTGGAATATTACTCAGCCATTAGAAAAAACAGATCCTACTATTCGCAACAACATGGATGGAGCTAGAGGGTATTATGCTCAGTGAAATAAACCAGGTGGAGAAAGACAAGTACCAAATGATTTCACTCATATGTGGAGTATAAGAACAAAGGAAAACTGAAGAAACAAAACAGCAGCAGAATCACAGAACTCAAGAATGGACTAATAGTTACCAAAGGGAAAGGGACTAGGGAGGATGGGAGGGAAGGGAGATATAAGGGTGGGGAAAAAGAAAGAGGGCATTACGATTAGCATGTGTAGTGCATGGGAGACACAGGGAAGGCTGTGCAACACAGAGAAGACAAGTAGTGATTTTACAGCATCTTAGTATGCAGATGGACAGTGACTGTGAAGGGGTATGTGGCGGGGGAACTTGGTGAAGGGGGGAGCCTAGTAAACATAATGTTCTTCATGTAATTGTAGATTAATGATACCAAAATAAAAATAAAAATAAAAATAATAATAATAATAATAATAATAATACAGGAACATCCATTTCCCTACCATGGTATAACCTAACAGAAATGTTCAGGTTCTGGGCCCTTTGTTATTTTTCCCATTCTTTGTTATTATGCCCATTGCCTTAAGAAGAAAAAAAAATATGTCAGAAAATGAATGAGAGCTTTCAGTTATAATTTTTCAGTTCTATACTCCTCCCTATATATAAAATTAATAAGTACTCATTGTATGAAACATATAACAGGTTACTCACAATCCTATTAACACTCTATTTACCAAATATGTATTTTTAATATTAAAATCTTTTTCCCACATAAAATCGTCAAGGTTCTGAACACTTGACAGTATGTGGCCATGTTGCTCAGTACACAGAGCAATTAAATGTATGAATGTATACCATAGTATGGTATATCCTAGTTTATAGGTGAGTATATGTATTTAATATATATATTAAAGCCCCTTTAGAAGCATTATTTCATTACCTAATCATACTTGAATTTGTCATTTATTTTTCTCCTGAATCTAGAAAAGAAAATTAGGAAAATTATAACTGTGAGTTCTTTAGTCCATCCTTGATAGTTCCCCTTTTGAAAAATAGAGTTCTCTCCAGCTTGAATTCATCAACTTTATTTTGTGGTCACTATCACAACTTGCCACCAGTCACAACCAGTCTAATATTCAGATCTCAGGACTTCGACATTTAATTGCCCCATAGATGAAAAGCCTATCTCATCATCATTTTTTATTCACCTTAAATTTTGTAATAGCTGAAGAACTTTAGAATGTGTAGGGTAAAGCTACTATTCTTATGTCTAGGTTTCTTCAAAGCACCGTCCCAATCTATGGGACGGTGCTTTGAAGTTTATCTTTTTTCTACTTGTCCTTTGAATCCTCAGGGGCAAGCATTTAATATTTCTTTAATCCAGAGCCAAAAATGACTCTCCGTTCCAGTGCTGTCCTTGATTATGGTGCTAAAAATTTATCTTCTCTTAATTAAGGCAATCACAGTGCTGTCCTACAGCATTGGGCATTAAGTTTCAAGGGGTGAGGCAACCATCTTCAGGTAAGTATAAATTATTTTGCTTTGCTATCGGTTCTGGCCAGAGTTTTGGAATAAAAATTATTTGTGAGTATTTAACATGTAAATAATATATGTAAATATCTAGATAGTGTGTAATTAAGAAGACAGAAGGTCAAGATCCAAAAGAAGATAGTCAACAAAGCAGTTGTAATAGCAATACTTGATTCACTTAAAAGTATCGAGTTGAGTGTACTGTTTTATCTTGAAAAAGAGGTTAATGCTAGACTAAGCTTTCAAGAAATTTATTAGAATGACTTGGTGATACTGCACAATTGCTTCTCTTTTAAACATCACTCATCAATTTATATAGGAGTCTTACAATATAAAACCATTATCTAGTAATAAATTGTTAGCCAACCAATCTTCCCAAAACATTATTCTCCTCGGTGAAATAGTTGTTTTTGGAGGCATCTCCATTCTGATGATTTCACAATGACCCCAATTCATCACTAAAGTTCTATTAAGTGTGCTCCTGTTCAGTATTTCTGTTAGGACAGCAATCACCAATAGAGTTCTGTGGCGATGGAATTTTCTATAACATATACTGTTCAATACAATAACCACTAGGCACCCATGGCTATTCAGCACTTGAAATGTACCTAGTGCAACTAAGGAACTAAGTGTTTTGTTTTGTTGTATTTTAATGAACTGTGATTTAAATTGAAATGGTTGCATGTGGCTAGTACTATACTGGACAGCACAGAATTAATAGTCATCCATACACATTCGCAGCAACTCAGGCATGATTCTTGAGAAAAATCAATAAAAAAGTCTTTGTGTTTAATCATAAATGTGCTCGTAGATAGATACTCTACAGCAGTTCTGTTTGTTTATTCCATATTATACTATTCTAAACACAAGAATTAATGACAGTTTAAAATTCTCATCTATGCCTTATCATTTTGTACTCCCTTAGGAACTGAGAAGCTCAGCTGAATTAGATCAGATTCTGAACACCAGATAAGAACACTTGTGGGTAATATTTTAAATCAAAAGTCCAGATGTCTCTTTAAATTTGGGCAAATTTTAATAACATAAAGATAACTTTACATGTGAAAATTTTAAAAACATGTTTAAGATGAAGTATGCCTGAGGGAGAGTTAAAACATGTCCTGCTGATATACAAAGTCAATTCTTAATTGTTCTCCATCTTCCCTGAATACAGGATCCCATCTCATGGGCTTTGCACTGTCTGTTTGCTACACCTTTCCTACAAAGAGCCAGGCCTCATTGCCTTACCTCCTCAAGTCTGTATCAATAACACATTCTCAGTGAGGTCAACTCAATTACCATATTCAAGACCCCATCTCACCTTCCCCTCAACACCCCCAAATTCCCATAACCTGCTCTATTTTTCTCCATAGCATTTATTACTTTCTAAAATATTATATAATTTATTTAACTTCTTCACTTACTGTTTTTATTTTTGTGTCCTCTAAATAGATGTGAGATTCATGAAAGCAAATAATTTGGGTCATTTTTGCTCAGTGAGGTATTATCAGCTCTAGGACATAGCCATCTAGATGAGAACCCTCAACAAATATTAAATACCTTCCAAAATATTTAATCAATTATCTAAATCACAGTTTGGCAAGGTGAACTTCTTCTATAAAAGGCCAGATGTATATATTTTAAGTTTTACAAGCCACATATGGTTTCTGTTGCAAATTCGTTAAAAATATAAAAGCTTTCTTAGCTGGCAGACAGTATAAAAACAGACTATGGGCCTGATTTGGCCCATGGGCTATAGTTTGCCAACTTTTGGTCCAATTTTAAGGACGGATGCAACAGAACAATACCCATAAAACTTAGGTTAGTCCTGGAATAATTTGCTTTAGATACTGTGAAAAGTTTTGTGATTATGTGTGTTGTGTCCAACTTTCTTCAACTAAGGAAACACTATTATGGTGAATTGAGTCAGAATGACCAGAAAGTGATCAAACTTGGCAAACTACATGCTTTCCATCCCCTAGTCTACCAAAATTGTTATTCTCAGTCTTATAAAACATTAACACTAAAGTGATTTTTTAATCTTGTACCCCACTTAAGAAACCAATAAAGGTTATAGACTCATCTCACCAAAAATGTGCATGTACCCTTGATTTTGCACATTGATTTTTAAGGCCCATGAAGTTACTGAAGCCTAATAATCCCCTCTCTTCTTTTCAGTTTTGCTCTCTCTCTCTCTCTCTCTGGCTCACATTTGTTTTGTGTGTCTATAGAATGCAAAGATTTGCCTTAAATAGCCTTTCCCTCCAACTTACTGTTAAATTACACAGTGGAAAATGTCAAAGGACTTTAATAAAACACAGTATCTATTAATTCAGCAAAAAACCTAATACCATACTTTGGCTGAGATATCATTTCAGCCTGATAATTCCTTTAGTAATCAGGATTTCATCATAATCGGGAAACTTAATTTTTGTTGTTTTTGTTTGTTTTTAGTAATCAAGCCTATAGCATTCTTACATTTCTCCAAGCTCATAAGATACGCATTCTTCCATTTTGAGGATTAAAAGTCTTAGTATAAACATTAACAACAGTATAATAAGTTTCAGTATTCTTTCATTTCTTTACTGGTGTCACCAAGAAGTCTAGGTACTGGGCTTTTCTTTCTCCCGTCTTTCTAATGTGAACTGCTACCGATCTGATAAGAGCATGTTCTGTAAAAGAGGTATGAAAAGATAGCCACATTATCAATCCCTGAGTTTTCAGTGTCAAGTTCAGGTCTACAGTTTTAGATATTATGGGGGCTGCAATACTCACCAGGATACTGGTGTGCCCAGCTGCTGAGAGAGGCATGTGAACTGATTGGTTACTGATAATATTTACAGCATTGCTTTTCCCAAATAATTAATTTTGCAGAAAAATGTTTAAATAAAAGTGTCTGTAGTTATTGCTAGAAGAGCAGTTCACTGCCATTTAGTTGGGTGATAAATGAGTGGGAAAAAATGAACTTGCAGGGGGATTGAAAGTCCTCCTGTGGGACTTATGGGAGCATGTTGGTCATGAGAGGGTCATCTGTCAAATGTGTCTCTGCAGAGCATAAAAAGTGTTGAGGACCACTGATCTAGAGAAATTATCTTACCTTATAGAAATATATACTTAGTGTCCTTATTAAGGAAAAATGCTACATATATTCACAAATATTAATGGGAAGGCTATTTAATAAGTCGCAAGGACGTAAGAGGTAAAAAATTGCTTAAGCTCAAGAAAATATGAGCTGAAAATACTCTGTTTCCTGGTTAATCACAATCTACTTACCAAAGTTATGTGGGAGGAAATGAAGATAAAGCTGTGGCAAAGCACAGCCAGGATTAGCAATGTCAAGGTCAAATTCACATATATTGCTTGGAAATTATGGAAGTTACAATCAAAAGAAAACTATGACAAAACTAAGATAATGACAATCTCTAAACAAAAATGGACAAAAAACAAAAACAAGAAAATTGATTTATGTGTTTGATAATTCATAAATCCCATTTCCCCTTGAGAAGACATCACTTAGTCTTGTTTTGTCACATCTTCAGATAAAGAAAAACCAAAATATATTCCATTTGCCACACATTAGATAACGTTAACAGATCAGAGTTTGAGATGTATAGCAGTCATAGAAGGGACAATAAACTATGGGTAGAGGGGATTCTGAACAAGCTATCTCTTCTCTCTTCCAAATACAATAAAATTTTAAAGATCACATGAAGTTAATAAAGTATAAAATGACACTATTTACCTTCATCTAATAATATGTCAAGAAATTTATAGTTTAGTCCCTTGGAAATCTGTCTTATTTAGCCTGCTATTTTGTGTAACATTTTAATAGCCAGAAGCAAATGAGGAACATAAAGCATGTAGGTTATCAAAAGTTTTTAAAAGCCCTATTTATGATTTTACTGATTCTTTTACTTTATTTAATGTTTCCTTATGAAATATAATTCCTATTTCTTTCTGGGGTAGCATCTGCTAATGTGATAAAATTTACATGCAGTATTGAGTCTTTGGAAGGCAGAGTTGCATGATAAATAACTAGGTAGGAGAGGGGCGGAAGATGGCGGCGTGAGTAGAGCAGCGGAAATCTCCTCCCAAAACAACATATATCTATGGAAATATAACAAAGACAAGCCTTCCTAGAATAAAGACCAGAGGACACAGGACAATATCCAGACCACATCCGCACCTGAGAGAACCCAGCGCCTCGCGAAGGGGTTAAGATACAAGCCCCGGCCTCACGGGAGCCGAGCGCCCCTCCCCGCAGCTCCCGGCGGGAGAAGAGCAGGCAGAGTGGGAGGGAGACGGAGCCCAGGACTGCCGAACACCCAGCCCCAGCCATCCGGGCCAGAGTGTGCAGGGCGCTCGATACTAGGAAAACAGGGCAGCAAGAACAGTGAGCAGGCACTGGAGGCTGGGCGACAGAGGACATAAGAAAAGCGCGCAACCATTTTTTTTTGCTTTTTTGCTGTTTTGTTTTGGCGAGCGCTTTTTGGAAGTCTTAAAGGGATAGGGACCCCAATACTAGGGAAACAGGGCAGAAAGACCGGTGAGCAGAGGCCTGAGGCTGGCACCGGAGAATAAAGAAAAACGAACGACCACCCTTTTTTTTTTTTTTTTTAATTAAAAAAATTTTTTTTTCTTTTTTTTTTTGGTGGGCGTTGTTTTGTTTTGGCGGGTGCTTTTTAGAAGTCTTAAAGGGGCAGGGCGGGTCACTTAATCCAGAGGTAGGGAATCCGGGATCTCTGGGCACCCTAACCCCTGGGCTGCAGGGAGCAGGGAGGCCCCTTACGGAGATAAATAGCCTCCCAGCAGCTCCTGCTCCAACGTGACTCCACCATTTTGGAGTAGCTGCCCGAGCCAGGCCACGCCCACAGCAACAGCGGAGATTAACTCCATAGCAGCCGGGCAGGAAGCAGAAACCCTGTCTGCGCGCAGCTGCACAGCACAAGCCACTAGAGGTCGCTGTTCTCCCAGGAGAGGAGGGCCACAAACCAACAAGAAAGGAAGTCCTTCCAGCCGTCACTCGTCCCAGTTCTGCAGACTATTCCTATCACCATGAAAAGGCAAAGCTACAGGCAGACAAAGATCACAGAGACAACACCAGAGAAGGAGACAGACCTAACCAGTCTCCCTGAAAAAGAATTCAAAATAAGAATCATAAACATGCTGACAGAGATGCAGAGAAATACGCAAGAGAAATGGGATGAAGTCTGGAAGGAGATCACAGATGCCAGAAAGGAGATCGCAGAAATGAAACAAACTCTGGAAGGGTTTATAAGCAGAATGGATAGAATGCAAGAGGCCATTGATGGAATTGAAATCAGAGAACAGGAACGCATAGAAGCTGACATAGAGACAAAAGGATCTCCAGGAATGAAACAATATTAAGAGAACTGTGTGACCAATCCAAAAGGAACAATATCCGTATTATAGGGGTCCCAGAAGAAGAAGAGAGAGGAAAAGAGATGGAAAGTATCTTAGAAGAAATAATAGCTGAAAACTTCCCCACACTGGGGGAGGAAGTAATCGAACAGACCACGGAAATACACAGAACCCCCAACAGAAAGGATCCAAGAAGGGCAACACCAAGACACATAATAATTAAAATGGCAAAGATCAAGGACAAGGAAAGAGTGTTAAAGGCAGCTAGAGAGAAAAAGGTCACCTATAAAGGGAAACCCATCAGGCTAACGTCAGATTTCTCAACAGAAACCCTAGAGGCCAGAAGAGAATGGCATGATATATTTAATACAATGAAACAGAAGGGCCTTGAACCAAGGATACTGTATCCAGCACGACTATCATTCAAATATGACGGTGGGATTAAACAATTCCCAGACAAACAAAAGCTGAGGGAATTTGCTTTCCACAAACCACCTCTACAGAACATCTTACAGGGACTGCTCTAGATGGGAGCACTCCTAGAAAGAGCACAGCACAAAACACCCAACATATGAAGAATCGAGGAGGAGGAACAAGAAGGGAGAGAAGAAAAGAATCTCCAGACAATGTATATAACAGCTCAATAAGCGAGCTAAGTTAGGCAGTAAGATACTAAAGAGGCTAACCTTGAAACTTTGGTAACCACGAATTTAAAGCATGCAATGGCAATAAGTACATATCTTTCAATAGTTACCCCAAATGTTAATGGGTTGAATGCACCAATCAAAAGACACAGAGTAACAGAATGGATAAAAAAGCAACACCCATCTATATGCTGCTTACAAGAAACTCACTTCAAACCCAAAGACATGTACAGACTAAAAGTCAAGGGATGGAAAAACATATTTCAAGCAAACAACAGTGAGAAGAAAGCAGGGGTTGCAGTACTAATATCAGACAAAATAGACTTCAAAACAAAGAAAGTAACAAGAGATAAAGAAGGACACTACATAATGATAAAGGGCTCAGTCAAACAAGAGGATATAACCATTCTAAATATATATGCACCCAACACAGGAGCACCAGCATATGTGAAACAAATACTAACAGAACTAAAGGGGGATATAGACTGCAATGCATTCATTCTAGGAGACTTCAACACACCACTCACACCAAAGGATAGATCCACTGGGCAGAAAATAAGTAAGGACACAGAAGCGCTGAACAACACAGTAGAGCAGATGGACCTAATAGACATCTATAGAACTCTACATCCAAAAGCAACAGGATATACATTCTTCTCAAGTGCACATGGAACATTCTCCAGAATAGACCACATACTAGGCCACAAAAAGAGCCTCAGAAAACTCCAAAAGATTGAAATCCTAACAACCAACTTTTCAGACCACAAAGGCATAAAACTAGAAATAAACTGTACAAAGAAAGCAAAGAGGCTCACAAACACATGGAGGCTTAACAACACGCTCCTAAATAATCAATGGATCAATGACCAAATCAAAATGGAGATCCAGCAATATATGGAAACAATGACAACAACAACACTAAGCCCCAACTTCTGTGGGACACAGCAAAAGCAGTCTTAAGAGGAAAGTATATAGCAATCCAAGCATATTTAAAAAAGGAAGAGCAATCCCAAATGAATGGTCTAATGTCACAATTATCGAAATTGGAAAAAGAAGAACAGATGAGGCCTAAGGTAAGCAGAAGGAGGGACATAATAAAGATCAGAGAAGAAATAAATAAAATTGAGAAGAATAAAACAATAGCAAAAATCAATGAAACCAAGAGCTGGTTCTTCGAGAAAATAAACAAAATAGATAAGCCTCTAGCCAGACTTATTAAGAGGAAAAGAGAGTCAACACAAATCAACAGTATCAGAAACGAGAAAGGAAAAATCACGACGGACCTAGCAGAAATACAAAGAATTATTAGAGACTACTATGAAAACCTATATGCTAACAAGCTGGGAAACCTAGGAGAAATGGACAACTTCCTAGAAAAATACAACCTTCCAAGACTGACCCAAAAAGAAACAGAAAATCTAAACAGACCAATTACCAGCAACGAAATTGAAGCGGTAATCAAAAAACTACCAAAGAACAAAACCCCCGGGCCAGATGGATTTACCTCGGAATTTTATCAGACATACAGGGAAGACATAATACCCATTCTCCTTAAAGTTTTCCAAAAAATAGAGGTGGAAGGGATACTCCCAAACTCATTCTATGAAGCTAACATCAACCTAATACCAAAACCAGGCAAAGACACCACCAAAAAAGAAAACTACAGACCAATATCCCTGATGAACGTAGATGCAAAAATACTCAACAAAATATTAGCAAACCGAATTCAAAAATACATCAAAAGGATGATACACCATGACCAAGTGGGATTCATCCCAGGGATGCAAGGATGGTACAACATTCGAAAGTCCATCAACATCATCCACCACATCAACAAAAAGAAAGACAAAAACCACATGATCATCTCCATAGATGCTGAAAAAGCATTTGACAAAGTTCAACATCCATTCATGTTAAAAACTCTCAGCAAAATGGGAATAGAGGGCAAGTACCTCAACATAATAAAGGCCATCTATGATAAACCCACAGCCAACATTATATTGAACAGCGAGAAGCTGAAAGCATTTCCTCTGAGATCGGGAACTAGACAGGGATGCACACTCTCTCCACTGTTATTTAACATAGTATTGGAGGTCCTAGCCACGGCAATCAGACAAAATAAAGAAATACAAGGAATCCAGATTGGTAAAGAAGAAGTTAAACTGTCACTATTTGCAGATGACATGATACTGTACATAAAAAACCCTAAAGACTCCACCCCAAAACTACTAGAACTGATATCGGAATACAGCAAAGTTGCAGGATACAAAATCAACACACAGAAATCTGTGGCTTTCCTATACACTAACAATGAACCAACAGAAAGAGAAATCAGGAAAACAACTCCATTCACAATTGCATCAAAAAAAATAAAATACCTAGGAATAAACCTAACCAAAGAAGTGAAAGACTTATACTCTGAAAACTACAAGTCACTCTTAAGAGAAATTAAAGGGGACACTAACAGATGGAAACTCATCCCATGCTCGTGGCTAGTAAGAATTAATATCGTCAAAATGGCCATCCTGCCCAAGGCAATATACAGATTTGATGCAATCCCTATGAAACTACCAGCAACATTCTTCAATGAACTGGAACAAATAATTCAAAAATTCATATGGAAACACCAAAGACCCCGAATAGCCAAAGCAATCCTGAGAAAGAAGAATAAAGTAGGGGGAATCTCACTCCCCAACTTCAAGCTCTATTATAAAGCCATAGTAATCAAGACAATTTGGCACTGGCACAAGAACAGAGCCACAGACAAATGGAACAGACTAGACAATCCAGACATTAAACCAGACATATACGGTCAATTAATATTTGATAAAGGAGCCATGGACATACAATAGCAAAATGACAGTCTCTTCAACAGATGGTGCTGGCAAAACTGGACAGCTACATGTAGGAGAATGAAACTGGACCATTGTCTAACCCCATATACAAAAGTAAACTCAAAATGGATCAAAGACCTGAATGTAAGTCACGAAACCATTAAACTCTTGGAAGAAAACATAGGCACAAACCTCTTAGACATAAACATGAGTGACCTCTTCTTGAACATATCTCCCCGGGCAAGGAAAACAACAGCAAAAATGAGTAAGTGGGACTATATTAAGCTGAAAAGCTTCTGTACAGCAAAAGACTCCACCAATAGAACAAGAAGGATCCCTACAGTATGGGAGAATATATTTGAAAATGACACATCCGATAAAGGCTTGACGTCCAGAATATATGAGGAGATCACACGCCTCAACAAACAAAAAACAAATAACCCAATTAAAAAATGGGCAGAGGAACTGAACAGACAGTTCTCCAAAAAAGAAATACAGATGGCCAACAGACACATGAAAAGATGCTCCACATCGCTAATTATCAGAGAGATGCAAATTAAAACTACAATGAGGTATCACCTCACACCAGTAAGGATGGCTGCCATCCAAAAGACAAACAACAACAAATGTTGGCGAGGCTGTGGAGAAAGGGGAACCCTCCTACACTGCTGGTGGGAATGCAATTTAGTTCAACCATTGTGGAAAGCAGTATGGAGGTACATCAAAATGCTCAAAACAGACTTACCATTTGACCCAGGAATTCCACTCCTAGGAATTTACCCTAAGAACGCAGCAATCAATTTTGAGAAAGACAGATGCACCCCTATGTTTATTGCAGCACTATTTACAATAGCCAAGAATTGGAAGCAACCTAAATGTCCATCAATAGATGAATGGATAAAGAAGATGTGGTACATATACACAATGGAATACTACTCAGCCATAAGAAAAGGGCAAATCCAATCATTTGCAGCAACATGGACGGAGCTGGAGGGTATTTTGCTCAGTGAAACAAGCCAAGCGGAGAAAGAGAAATACCAAATGATTTCACTTATCTGTGGAATATAAGAACAAAGGAAAAACTGAAGGAACAAAACAGCAGCAGAATCACAGAACTCAAGAATGGACTAACAGGTACCAAAGTGAAAGGGACTGGGGAGGATGGGTGGGTAAGGAGGGATAAGGGGGGGAGAAGTACAGGGGTATTAAGATTAGCGTGCATGGGGGTTAGGAAAAAAGGGAGGGCTGTACAACACAGAGAAGGCAAGTAGTGATTCTACAACATTTTGCTATGCTGATGGACAGTGACTGTAAAGGGGTTTATAGGGGAGACCTGGTATAGGGGAGAGCCTAGTAAACATAATATTCGTCATGTAAGTGTAGATTAGTGATACCAAAAACAAAGCAAAAAAAAAAAAAGGCTGTTCCTGTGTGGTAACCTCCAACGAGTTCTACACAAGGGTATAAAGGGCATATAAAAGTGTAGGCAAAGGGTCTGTTTGTGTTTATACAGAGGATCAAAGTCTAATTGGACTACCCCAAAAATGAACTAAGATACGATATGAAAAAGAACTTCCAACATCTGCACTCTCTGGAAGACCCATGCCAGAAGATGATCATCAAAAAACCCCAACAAAAATCCACCCTCTGCTACAGCTGTAGATGCACTCATCCCACCAGTTCCTGGACTTGCCATGGGAATGAGGAAGGAGATATCTAAGCTGGCCTGTGCATACAGTAAAACAAGAAATTTGACTGGATCTATACTGTTGGAACTCAACCAAGAATTTGGAGAAGTGCAAATTGTAGCGCTCCAAAGTCTTACAACTACAGACTATTTACTGTTAAAAGAACATATGGCATGTGAACAGTCCCCAGGAATGGGTTGTTTTAATTTGTCTGATTTCTCTCAGACTGTTCAAGTTCAGTTGGACAATATCCACCATATCATAGATAAGTTTTCACAAATGCCTAAGGTGCCTAACTGGTTTTCTTGGTTTCCCTGGAGATGGCTGGTAATTACAGATATGCTTTGGTTATGTAACTATACTCCTATTATGTTAATGTGTGTGCGCAATTTAAGTAGTTGCTTTAAACCTATATATGCTGAAGTTACTCTACAAGAAGATATGTCAAAGAAATAATCAATCTTCCCATGTTTTCTTCCGCCTGCTACTTCTATAGCTTTTCTTCTTCCTAATTACAACCCTTAAATAGAATTCGTGCCTCATATCAAATTTACCGAGAATCTTAATTCTTCCAAGTGGTAAAGACACCTCAAGACAAATGCTGGGCATAGAAGCCACAGGGCATAAATATGCAAAGAAGTAAAAAGCTAACCTTCTCAAACTATAAGGCTTCCGTCTCACTTACCAACTTCACATTTCCCTGTATGGCCCCGGAAAATGACTGGTTAGCCAGAGACGGGTAAGATTCCTCAAGGGAGGAACAACCTAAGACAGGCACAGTCGCAGGGGGGCCATCAGGTGAGAAACTGGGGATCAACAGAGGTGAGGCTTAGAACCTCACCCCCCCTGTTCTGAGAGAAATCTTCTGCATATGTGGATGTTTTATTGCCCTGGTCTAGCTTGGATTAACACATATTCTACAGGCCCACACCTGATCATCTACATTTGCTCTCTTACAACATTAAACTATGTTTTCTACCTTTATCTTGTATCTACCTACCACTTCAGCATTTTATTAAAAATAATAATAATAAAGAGAGAAATGTGGTATCCACATATAAATCAAGTATAAAAACCAAATGAGTATTCATATTTGAACTGACTGTTTAGAGTTCATAATGCATGAGCAAAACCGAAAGTTTCTGTGATGACTGCCCTTGTACTGTTCACTATGTAAGTTATTCATTATGTAAGAATTTGTTCTACATGTAAGAACTTGTTTGTTATGCCTCAGAAGATTGGAGACTGACGAAAATTAGGCTTGGGGTGGATTAATGATTGTGCATTGAGCATTGACTCCCCTATACAGAATTTTATTGTCGTTAACAACCATTTGATCAATAAATATGAGAGATGCCCTCACAAAAAAAAAAAAAAAAAAAAAAAAAGGACAGACTTCCAATGGTAAAATAAATAAGTAACCGGGATGTAATGTATAGCATAAGGAATATAGTCAAGATATTGTAACAGCTTGGTAGGGTGATAGCTGGAACCTAGAGTTATGTATATAAATGTTCTACCACTGTGTTGTACACTTAAAAAAAAAAAACAAAAAGCATAATTCATTTGTAGGGAATATTGTGCCTAGAATTTTAAAAAAATTGTTAAGCAGGACACAACTCAAGAAAATGGTGCTTTGTTTCATTTACAGTATGTAATTCTTTGCGAGGTGCTAGGGATATGCTACTGAATAAAATAGCCACTGCCTTCAAAAAAAAAAAAAAAAGAGTAACATTGAAAAGAATTGATAGTAAAGAAAAGTGCAACTGTGGGCTACATAAAAACTTTTAAAGTGGTTTATGGTATGACTGATGAATCCCCACTAGGGGAAGACAGTCCTACTGGTTTTGTTAATGGAACTGGTTTTCCGCATTCATGGTGATATAGCTTTTTTTTTTAACGTGTATAAAAAACACGTAACTTTTTTTTCAAGTGTACAGTTGTAGGTAGTGTTAAGTATATTCACAATATTGTGAAACTGATCTCCAGAACCTACCTTCTCATCTTGCAAAACTGGAGCTCTTTACCCATTGAGCAACACACACCAGTATAACTTTTAAGTGCTCAGTGTACTCAAGGAATTGGAGGAGCTCTTCTCACACAGTCGGACACCCACCCAGAGACACTGGCCCAGAGCTCTGAACTCATCACTGTCTAAAATGCCCAGGCACAGCTCTCCTGGCCCCCCTGCCTGGCATGTCCACAGAGGATAGACACGTGGTGGGCACTGGGGTTCCCTGGGGAGTCCCAACACTGTAAGCCCAAGGGCTGGGTCCAAAAGTTCTAAGAATAATTGACAGAAAAGACTCCAGAAATGCCGCTTCACTTCAGTATGCCTTGTTGAAGCATCAGATGGACATTACAGAGCATGTGTAAGTCAGAAAGGCCCAGATGATACTACACGTGGAATCTGGAACAGAGAACATGGGATACTGCATTCCCAGGGTACCTGGTTGCCTGCCACCACAGTAGTTCACGTCCTATGTCACTGTGTCATTTCTGTCTTCTGCTGTCATTTATTGATGAAATCTAGACCCTGTTGAATGAATTAGAACTTGCACTGTTTTCTAATTGTAAGAACATGTTCCTTTATGGCAATTTTGAAATTATTAGAGTCATAACCAGCAGATATAAGCAAAGAAACCAAAGTATTTTGGCACACTCCTATCACTTGTTGAATTAACTGGAGTATCTGAGATGATTTCGTAAATAGCTATTGATTAAAACTGGAGTGTTTTAATCCAGAATGATATGGGATTAAACTACATACAGAATGATATGATACATACAGAATGATATGATAGTGAATTTGTGTGGTTTTAAGCCACTAAGTTTGTAGTAACTTGTTACTACAGCCATAGAAAATGAATGTAGAATGAGTGAGCACCATACTTGAATATGTATAATAAAACAAGGATGAACAAAAAAAATAAAAAATAAAAAATAAATAACTAGGTAAACCACCAAAAGAAGAGATAATTGGCAAGGTGACTTGAGGAATAAGAGTTGTCATTATTCTAGGCTTGTCTACAGATTACTGCATGTCCCCAAGAACACCAGGCTAAAGGTCATATTTCAGAGAATACCATTTTATCTGAGCATAAAAGGAAAGGATTTGCCATTGCAAATTATATAATGACCACTTAGTCTAGCATCCTTCCTACAGCAGTGGTCAGTTTTGAAAAGGAGATTTGGGGGGAGAGAGGAATCCTTTTAACTCCTTTTACTACTGTGTTATATCTATGGATTCTATCTAAACTCTGCAAAAGAAACATGGATCCCCTGCTCATACCTTGAATTAAGAACTACTCCTTATTTTATGTGGCATTGTTACTGACAGGAACAAAAAACAAAACCTGCAAAAATCAACAAACTCAGCCTCTCTTTGTATTATATCAAATCATATAATTATATAATGTTGAACAAATGTAAAATAACTGCTGTGGTTCACAAATATTTTAAGTTATTCTTTAGAAGTCATGTGACATTTTTTAAAATTAAGGAATCACTGATATACATTCTTATGAAGATTTCACATGAAAAACACTGTGGTTACTACATTCACCCATACTATCAAGTCCCCCCCATACCCGATTGAAGTCACTTTTCATCAGCATAGTAAGATGTCATGTGGCATTTTTAAACTTCAGTATTTCTGTTCTTTGTTAATCTTCATGCATTACCTGTTCATGTGGTAAAAAGCTTTTCAATAGCAGTTTTATACATGCAGATATTGAGACAGAAACACACTCAGGAAAATCTTTACATATAAATAATACTCTAGCAGGTTCATTTGTATCAAATCATAAAATTTCAGGTTCTAGTAATAGTTACATGATGACTAAATGCCCACTAAGTGGCATTGTAGCTGTTGAATGGCTGAAAGTGTCTTGAGCTGACCATCTACTGCTACCATGGACATTCATTCACTCTTTTGACAAAGCTGAATTTTAAAAGTTTTCTTTACCTGTAACTGTGTCTAACGCCCAAAATTTAATGCTGTCTCTTAATGTCATATAAAAGTGTAAACTTGATTTTAAGTAGTATGCTTTTATATATTTCAGCTACCTACATTTGGCTAAATAATTAAGAATGTTCTATGAGAAATGCAAATTAAAACCACAATGAGATATCACCTCACACCAGTTAGGATGGCCAATATCCGAAAGACAAACAACAAATGTTGATGAGGATATGGAGAAAGGGGAATCCTCCTACACTGCTGGTGGGAATGTAAGTAGTTCAACCATTATGGAAAGCAGTATGGAGGTTTCTCAAAAAGCTCAAAATAGATATTCCATTTGACCCAGGAATTCCACTCCCATACCCTAAGAATGCAGGAGCCCAATTTCAAAAAGACATATGCACCCCTGTGTTTATCACAGCACTATTTACAATAGCCAAGAAATGGAAGCAACCTAAGTGTCCATCAGTATATGAATGGATAAAGAAGTAGTGGTACATATACACAATGGAATATTATTCAGCCATAAGAAGAAAACAAATCCTACCATTTGCAACAACATAGATGGAGCTAGAGGGAATTATGCTCGGTGAATTAAGCCAGGCAGAGAAAGACAAGTACCAATGACTTCACTCATCTGTGGAGTATAAGAACAAAGCAAAAACTGAAGGAACAAAACAGCAGCAGACTCCCAAAACCCAAGAATGGACTAACAGTTACCAAAGGGAAAGGGACTGGGGAGATAGGTGGGAAGGGAGAGATAAGGGGAATAAAGGGCATTATGATTAGCACACATAATGTAGGGGGGACACGGGGAAGGCAGTATGGCACAGAGAAGACAAGTAGTGACTGTATAGAATCTTACTCCATCTACACAGTTTGGGCCTCATTTGTTGTTCTTTTTCTAGTTTCATTAATTGTGAGTTAGACTGATTATATGGGATTGTTCTTCTTTCCTTAGGTAGGCCTGTATTGTAGTATACTTCCCTTTTAGCATGGTCTTTGCTGCATCCCACAGATTTTGCAGTGATGAATTTTTCCTGTCATTTCTCTACATATATAGTTTGACTCTGTTTTTATTTGGTCATTGATCCATTGATTAGTTAGGATCATGTTACTAAGCCTCCATGTGTTTGTGGGCTTTTTCATTTTCTTTGTGTAATTTATTTCTAGTTTCATTCTTTTGTGGTCTGAGACACTGGTTGATACAATTTCAATTCTTTTTTAATTTACTGAGGTTCTTTTAGTGGCCCAGTATATGATCTATTCTGAAAATGTTCCATGTGCACTCAAGAAGAATGTGTATCCTGTTGCTTTTGGATGGAATGTTCTGTAGATGTCCGTTAGGTCCAACTGTTCTAATATGTTGTTCAGTGCCTCTGTCTCATTTTTTTTCTGGTTGATCTGTCCTTTGGAGTGTGTGGTGTGTTGAAGTCTCTTAAAATTAATGCACTGCATTCTATTTCCCCCTTTAATTCTGTTAGGATTTGTTTCACATATGTAGGTGATCCTGTGTTTGATGCATAGATATTTATAATAGTTATATCTTCTTGTTGGACTGACCCCCTTATCATTATGTAATGTCCTTCTTTGTCTCTTGTGACTTTCTTTGTTTTGAAGTCTGTTTTGTCTGATACAAGTACTACAACTCCTGCTTTTTTCTCCTTATTACTTGAATGAAATATCTTTTTTCCATCCCTTAACATTCAGTTTGTGTATGTCTTTGGGTTTTAAGTGAGTCTCTTGTAGGCAACATGTAGATGGGTCTTATTTTTTATTCATTCAGTGGCTCTAGGTCTTTTGATTGGTGCATTCAGACCACTTACATTTAGGGTGATTATCAATAGGTATGTACTTACTGCCAGCACAGGCTTTAGATTCCTCATTACGAAAGGTTCAAGGGTAATTCCCTTACTAGCTAACAGTCTAATTTAACTCACTTAGTATGCTATTACAAACATAAACTAAAGGTTCTTTTTTTTTCCCTCCTTTTCTTATACCTCCATTTTTTATATATTAGGTATAATATTCTGTACTCTTTGTCTATCCCTTGACTGACTTTGGTGGGAAATGAGTTGACTTTGCATCTGCTTAGTAATTAATTGTTCTATTTTGGTGTGGTTTAATTTCCCCTGGTGACAGCTATTTAGGAATACTTCCATCTATAGCAGTCCCTCCAAAATGCACTGTAGAAGTGCTTTGTGGGAGGTAAATTCTCTCAGCTTTTGCTTATCTGAAAATTGTTTAATCCCTCCTTCAAATTTAAATAATAACCTTGCCTGGTATAGTGTTCCTAGTTTGAGGCCCTTCAGTTACATTGCATTAAATATATCATGCCATTCCCTTCTGGCCTGTAAGGTTTTTGTTTTGAAATCTGATGATAGCCTGGTCAGTTTTTCTTTGTATGTGATCTTTTTTCTCTCTCTTGCTGCTTTTAAAAGTCTGTCTTTATCCTTGATCTTTGCCATTTTAATTATTATATGTCTTGGTGTTGTCTTCTTTGGGTCCTTTGTGTTGGGGATATTTGTGCACCTCCATGGCCTGAGAGACTATCTTCTTCCCCAGACTGGGTAATTTTTCAGCAATTACTTCCTCAAAGACACTTTCTATCCCTTTTTCTCTTCTATTCATTTTTCTTTCTCTTCTTCTTCTGGTACCCCTATAATGCGAATATTGTTCCATTTGGATTGATTACACAGTTCTCTCAATATTCTTTTATTCTTAGGATTGTTTTGTTTTTTCTCTCTATGCCTCAGCTTCTTTGTATTCCTCTTCTCTTAATTTCTATTTCATTTACCATCTCTTGTACTACATCCAATCTGCTTTTAAATCCTTCCATTTTATGTTTCATTTCAGATATGGAATTTCTTAATGATTGGATCTCCATCCTATGTTCATCCCTGAGTTCGTGAATATTTTTCTATACCTCTATGAGCATGTTTGATTTTTATTTTTAACTCTCAGGAAGATTGGTTAGTTCAGTTTCATTTGGGCCTTTTTCTGGTGTTTGCAAGATTTTTGTTTGAACCAGTTTCCTTTGACATTTTCTGTTTATATGTGGTGCCCTCTAGTGCCCAGAAACTCTAGTCTCTGGAGCTTCTCAGCCCCTGGAGTGATGTCGGGGATTGCAGGAGAGTGGCGCTGTTGCCTGGGGGGAAGGAAAGAGCTTTTTCCTGCTTCCAAGCTTCAGTGCCTGTCTCCACTGTCAGAACCAGTGGGCCAGCACACAGTTGTTAGCCTCTGTGCTTTGCATCTTCAGCTGCCTTAAGCAGGGTCTCCCTCTGGCTGGCCTGACACCAGGGCAGGGACTGCCTGTTTGAGAGCTGGTGCTATTTGTTTTAACCCATTAAGCCTAAATTTCTATTTACCTGCTTTTTGCATTGTTCCAGTTTGTTTTACTCCCTTGGTTTCTGTTTTTAAATTAAAACCCTATAGTCGATCACTAGGTTCCAACTCTTTCCAGTTAGCATTTTCTTCGGTTTGAAAATTGAATTAGTAGAAATCAGCAATATCCCAAGACCGGGTTAAAGATTAGAGACAATAGCCAGTTGCTCCCTCATATAAGACAAAAGGATGAATAAAACTTCAGAGGGAGAGATTTATGTAAAATAACTGGGAGAATTATCATTGAGAGTTGTATAACAATACAAATTTTATAATTGATGCTATAGACTACAGTTCAAATTCTGGAGATATTTAGAACATCAGGAGATTTACCATTTTCTGGAATTATGAAAGTACTGCTTAAAAACAGGCTCAGCTTGTGTTCATCAAGAGAATTCCTTCCCCAGAGACTTCCATCTCCTCAAGTATTATAAGAGATTTGTTGTCTCCATTTTCTCCCCTCTCCCCAAAGGAATTTTCAACTTTTCGCACTTCAATTCCTATATACTGAAACTAACTTGGCTGTAGTCACCACCGACTTCTCTCCAAGCTCATAGTCCTTGAGTCTCCGCTACATCTGCATCTTTATCATTCGTACTCTAGGAACTCTTTCCCTAGCTGTCCATGACACCAAATTCTGCCTTTTTTGCTTCTCCTTTTAATTTTTTGGTTCCTGCTGTGCCGATATTCAACACTTTCACTGATTTGATTTCTTCCCATGTCCATAAATATTTGTACTCACTAATGAATCATTCCCAATCCCTCTTCTTTCTTCATTATAATTTTTCTCACCATGAAATCTCATTTACTTCTGCATCTTTGACTATCATAACTATGCTTGAGGCTCTTCTTCCACAAAACACATAGCTATATTTAAACTGCCTACAAATTCTCAGCCAAGTGATTCATAGCCATCTCCAATGAAACATATCTAAGTATGAATTTTCCATCTTTCCTTTTGGGAGATATTATAGCATGGTGATTAAGTGCTTAGTTCTAGAGCTGTACTAACCCATGCTGCTTCATCTCCTGGTTTATTATCACCTTGGGTAAGCTTTTAACTTTTCTGGGCTTCAGTTACAGTGTCTGCAAAGTGCAGGAAAAAAACAGTATTAACTTGGTAAAGTAGGTGTGGTTTCAATAGTTGAATACATATAAACTGCTTAGTATAATACATGATAAAAAAGAGCCATTTTCATTGTTATTTTTCTTATTAACTTTCCCTTTCTCAGTGAACATCATCAATATATGGCCATTTGCCCAAGTTGAGACCTTGAAATAAGTCTGCTAACATTCTCACTGCCCAAGATAGTCAATTCTGTATTAAATACTTCCTCTTTTACTTTTAAAGATCTTTTGCCACTGTCATCTTCTCTCCATCATATCATTAATGCCACAATTCTATCACTTAATGCCAGAACATTTTTTTAAATGTCTTAATCATGTTCTGTCTCCATTCTCTCCTCTTCCGTGAGTGTGCTATTTCTCAAACAGGGCTGATTCTGTTACTTCTTTCAAAATTGGTATCTACTAATTGCTTTTAGAAAAAATTCCCAACTTCATAGCATGTGATAAAGGTCATAATTTCATTTATTCCTAGTTCTTACCCCATATTGCTATGTCCTCAGTTTTATTTACTTAACCCATGCCCTTGTAAGTTCTCTGTGCCTCAACACTTTGTCTAAAGGGTCTTTTCTACCTGGTAAAGTCCTATTCATTCTTTAGGCCCCATTCCTAAGACAATCAGAAAATCTCCTCTCTTATATTGCTCCCTGACTCTACACCATACATCTCCTTCCTTTGGAAAAATTGTTTGCTAATCTTGATTTTTCACCCTTGGCTTTTCACATTATATCATCATTGTTTATTTTCTATTTATTATACTCTTAGACTTTGGTTTTCTTAAAGGACAGACACAATGCTTTCTCCTACATATTTTAGAAACTAATAGATTATTTGGTACTTTTAGTTATAGCTGATTAATTATAACAAATAACCCTAAATTTAAATAATGGGTCAAAGACAATTCAATTCGTTTCTGGGTCACAGGAATGTCCATGTCATCAGGGAGGTTCTGCTCCATACATTGATTTAAAGGCATGACTGATGCAGTTTCTAGAATCTTCAATTCATGGCTATAAAAGTTGATCATGGAATAAACATCCAACTGACAGAAAGGGAAAAGCATGAAAACACTTAATAGAAAAATCTCTTTTGTTGAAATCACAATCACTTCCACTCATACTATATTGGCTAGAACTCAGCCACATGGCCATACCTAACTTTAAAGAGGCTAAGAAATGCAATCTGTCTTCTGAGGAAGAAGAGAACAATAATTCTGGTGTGTAGCTGCTAGAACTTATTGCCACAGACATATGGTAGGCACACACAAAGAAACAGGGAATTGAATGACAAACTAGCTCTTAGACTCAGAATTCTCTATGGAACTTTTTGAAAAATAACAAATGCTTGAACCACCATTAAACTTTCTAAATTTAAATTCCAGCTTTATGTTAATGAATCTGTATTTTCTGGTTGAGTAGGTGATTTTGCTGTATAGACAGGGTAATGATTCTACAGGTATTAAATAGACTACTACACAGAAATGGGAATCATCCTTATGGCACAGACTAAGTCAGAAGGTTATTAAAAATAAGCTAAATTCTAAATAGAACACAATAGTTGATCTATCTTATTAAAAACTCAATAAAATGAATGTTAGACTCAATACTTAAGAAATTCTACATTTTTTGTACATTTTATCATATTTCTTCTTGTAAGAAATGCATACTACTAATGATCAACTGACGTATAAACAATCTGAGTGGATTTTTAAAATTCCCTTTTCTAGTAGCATTTTCAATGATAATTAGTACTTACCCAGGATCAATAAACATCAAAGGATCAAATTCTTGCATTTTCCCTTTGCTTTGCAATATATTCGAGTAGGAGACTACAAATAAATTAGTGAATGATTAATTTGAGAAAAAGGATAAGTGGCTTTACTGATAAAAATACATCTTTGGTTACATTTTCTATGTGCAGATCAGGCTTCATTTTCTTCCTCTTCAATCTTGTGTTCCTCAATCATTTCCAGGGCATGTAATTGTTTATAACCTGTAATCCTTTCAATACCCAATGTAGAAATATTTATTCACAAATAACAATAATTAGTAAAGTCACATAGAAAACTCTACTACATTATTACTATGTTCACTGAGTTATCTGGCCTTCTGTCAGTTAACTGGAATAAATATTGTGTCTAAACATGCATGAGAACACAAAAATGCAAGAGTTTTTAAATAATAACTAATTTGGTATAAGTCTGTGCAATTTGAATATTTTTGTTCTCATGAAAAAACTGTGAATCAATAACTGGTTTATATGTAATAGCAAAGGGAAGGTTTTAAAAATATTTTAATGATTATTTTCTTTTTTATCATTATGAACTTATTTCAAATCTCTCAACAGCATTTCTTGACATGGGAACATTTTATTCAGATCTATACTGCTATTTGGATTCATCCCAAACTTACATAAAGATAGGATAGGTCAGGTCCTTTGTGAAAACACCGTTAAGATATACTTGTTTCATAGAGATGTGGTATTGATTTGTCATTGAAGCTCGAAGGCTTACATGACAATGGATTTCTACTTTTAGTCCAAATGGCACTAAAGCTGTGACAACAGAGCCACTTTTTGTAAAGGGCTAGATGTTAACAATAATGAAAATGCTAAAGGAAATTGTAAAAACATTACTGTTTTTAATGAAGTATGTTTTAATTAAAGCATTACTGTTTTAAATAGAAGGGAAGAGAGTCACATTTATTGTACATCTATGTACCAGGCTTTAGAATAGTATTTTGTTTTGTTTTGTTTAAAAATTATTGTAGTTATAATGAAATTAGCCAAAAGTAATACCTGAAGAAACTAAGGAACACTGTTGAAATATTGGGAAGTAGAGAGGCCCATAAGTTTCCTCATTTAAGCATCAATTCTCTATGTCTGCAGTTTCAGAAATTTACTCCTTGGAACAAAAAAAGTCAAACAAGTTAACAGAAATTATTGAGGGGAAACAATTGCAAATGGCAGCTAAATCAATAATAGAATCAAACAATATTTTTTCCAGTAGCTACAGGTGTAGGAATACTGTAAAGGCAATTAAGGGATTAAAAAGCATTACCCAGAATATTTTTGAAATTTTTGTATACAATATTCTTTCATACATTATTGGTGCAGCTACTTATGAAAAGTGTATGTCAGTGTTTACTAAAGCTAAGTATATATGTACTTGATCAGCCATCAGTTCTACCTTCAACTATGTACTCAACAAAAATGTATATATATAGTCAACAACAAAAATTGTAAAACAATATTTAGAGCAACTTACTACCTCTTACATGTAAGAACCAAAAACTGAAAACTATCCAAATGTCTACCAACCAGAATCAATAAACAAATTGTGGTATATTCATAAAATGGAATATTAAACAGCAATCAGATGAACAAATACGTGACTTTTTCTTAAACATATAGTGAATGAAAGAACTGTGACACAAGAGAGGACGTATTATATGATTCCATTATTTAAGTTTAACCACAGGCACAATGCATGCATGGTATTGAAGGTGTGAGGGGTCTTCTGGAATTCTAGTAATAAATTCTTGACTGAGATTCTCAAAATGTGTACACACATACAATGAGATACACTGTTTTTATTCTATGAAAATTTATCTAGGGGCAGTGAAAAGATGGCTGAGTAGAACAGCAAGGCAAAAACCTCCTCCCACCTACACACTGAGGAAACAACTACAACAGAACACAACTAACCTTGAAAATAACCTGAAGACTACAGAACAGACCACCTACACCTGGTGAAGAAGACAGGGCCACATGAAGAAGGTAAAGGGGTTAAGCCATGATCAGTCTGGACTCAAGCCCATCCCTCATGCCAGCCCACAAATGGGGGAGAGAAGCAGAGTGGGGAGCAGATTAACACTCAGGAATCTGACACACCTGGCCCTGGCAATCTGCTCTGGGAATGCAAGTACACTTTACACTGGGCTTTGGTAATCAGTGGGGTGGGATAAAAGGGAGAGTAGGGGAATTCTGGGGTGCCAAGACTCCAGTTGCTTGTGGAAAACAGGCATATTCCAGTGGTCTTACTCAGACCAAACACAGAGGCTGCAGTTTGAAAGATTTACCAGCAGCAAGAAGTGTGGCAGAGGGACAGGATCAGAGGGAGCTCCTCCAGAGGAAAAAGAGCAGGCAGAATACTCCTTCCTAGCCCTCTCTCAGCCCAGCAGGCTGGATGCTTGTGGGAGGCAATTTCAAAATGCTCCACCTTCCTCTCTGACAGTTCAACCCTGTGGAGGTGCTTACCTGCACACCAGCCCCACCCAGCCTACTTGGCTTAGCAGCAGTCCAACTTTGTTGATAGGCAGGTCGGGGGCAGATGTCACTTTTCCAGCTTTCCTTGTCCTCTCTAACCCAATTGGTCTGAGACTTCTGGGAGCCAGCTCTAAACTCTCTGTGTACTCAATTGGCTCAACTCCAGTGCCCCCTGGGCACTGCCCAGCACACTCAGCTCAGTAGCAGTACTCAGTTGCTGACCAGCAAGAAGAGGACAGCCCCACCCACAGTGAATCCCATCAGACATGCCTCACGTCAAACAAAGGGCACACAGAGGCTAACTGTGGGGACCATCCATTGCTGGCAGATGACCAGAAAGGTGAGACCTGCCCACAGCTCACCAACAACTGTAGCTCAGCCACAAAAGAAAACTTGGTGACAAAAGAGTCTTGAGCTTCTGGGCACCATAAGATGCCAATTTCATAAAGTCATTACTTTCAAGACCAGGAAGCACAGATGATCTATTTAATGCAAAAAAAGAAACACAAAAACCCAGACAAAATGAGGGGACAGAAGAATATGTTCCTAACAAAAGAACAAGAGAAAACACCAGAGAAAGGGCTAAATGATATGGAGATTAGTGATCTTCTTAATAAAGATTTCAAAGTAACAGTCATAAAGATGCCCATTGACCTGGGGAACAGAATTGATGATCTCAGCAAGAACTTCAACAGAGAGATATATGCAAAAGAGCCACTTAGCTTAGAATACAATAACTGGAATGAAACTACAATAGGGAGAATGAATAGTTGACTGCTTGAAGCAGAAAAAAGAATCAATGAGATGGAAGATAGAGAGCAGCAGAGTAACCAAACTGAGGAACAAAGAGAAAAAAGAATTTCCAAGAATGAGAACTAAGAGAGCAGTGTGACAACTCCAAACAAAACAATATTTGCATAAGAGGAGCTCCAGAAAGAGAAGAGAAACACAGGAGTAGAAAGTCTCTTTGAAGAAATAAAGCTGAAAACTTCCCCCATCTGGGGATGGAAGATCCTGAAGGGCAAAGAGCCAGCTCTAAAAGAGGAACCTCAGAAATATAACACAAAGGCATGTGCTAATTAAAATGGAAAAGATTAAAGATAAAGAGACAATGTTAAAAGCAGCAAGAAAGAGAGAGGCAGTTACCTATAAGAGAAACTCCATAAGACTATCTGCAGATTTAAGGCCAGAAGGGAGTGTCATAAAATATTCAAAGTACTGAAAGGGAAGAACCTACAACCAAGAATTTTATGCCTAGCAAGGTTATCCTTCAGAACTAAAGATAGAATGAAAGTATCCTAGATAAATGAAGGTTAAAAGAATTCACCAACACTAAACCAGGCTTACAGATTATGCTAAAGGGTCTTCTTTAGACAGAAATGTTCTTAAATCTAAATATTTCTCATCAATGAAAATAAATCTACAGTAAAGGTACCAGACCAATTACTTACTAAGCAAGGATGAAGTTAAATAAACAAAAGTGGTTAAATCAACTATATACAAAATTAGTCAAGGGAAACACAAAAGATGTAGATTATGACATCTTATACATAAAGTGTGGAGAAGGAAGAATAAAACAGTAATACTTTCAGAATGTGTTCAAAACTGAGTGACCATCAACTTAATATAGATTGTTATATAATTAGGAAACTATCTATGAACCTTATGGTAACCACAAACCTAAAGCCTATAATAGATAAAATGAAAATTTTAAGGAATCCAAGAATAACACTAAAGAAAGCCATCAAATCATAAAAGAAGAGTATAGGAAAGGAAGAAAGCAACAGAAAGGAGCTACAAAAAAACAACCAGAAAACAATAAAATAGCAGTAAGTACATACTTACCAATAACTACCCTAATTATAAATGGACTGAATGCTACAATCAAAAGACAGAGTGGCAAAATGGATAAAGAAACAAGACCCATCTATATGCTACTTATAAGAGACTCATTTCAAACCTAAAGACACACATAGACTGAAAGTGGAGGGAATGAAAAAAGCATTTCATGCAAATAATAGGGAGAAAAAAAGCAGGAGTAGCAGTACTTATATCAGACAAAATAGGTTTCAAACAAAGACAGTAACAAAAGGCAAAGAAGGACATTACATAATGATAAAAGAATCAGTCAAACAAGAGAATATGACAATTTTAAGTATCTATGCACCCAAAATAGGAGCACCTAAATATATAAAGCAAATACTAACAGACCTAAAGGAACAAATAGACAGCAACACAATCTTATGAGGGTATTTTTAACACCATATTTACATCAATGGATAGATCATCCAGATAGTAAACAAGTAAGGAACTGATGTGTTGAATGACACACAAGTCTAGATGTACTTAAGAGATATATACAGAATATTCAACCCAAAAGCAGCAGGATATACATTTTTCGCAAGTGCATTCACCAGATTAGATCACATTCTCCAGATTAGATTATAGACCAGGCCACAAAAAGAGCCTAAATAAATTAAAGAACTTTATATCAAACATCTTTTCAGACCACAATAGTATGAAACAATAAATAAATGAAGAAAAGAAAAAAAAAGTCACACACAAAAACACATGGAGGCTAAATAACATGCTTCTAAATAATCAGTGGATCACTGAACAAATCAAAGAAATTAAGCAATACATGGAGACAAATGAAAACAAAAATACAATTCAAAATATGTGGGATGCTGCAAAAGCAGTTCTAAAAAAAATGGCTTTTTGCTATTATAAAAAGCAAAATAGCCATACAAGCCAACCACAAGAAACAAGAACAATTCTAAATAAATAGTCTAAACTCACAACTAAGGAAGCTAGAAAAAAAGAATAAATGAAATCCAAAGTTAGTAGAAGGAGGATATAATAAAGATCAGAACAAAAAGTAATAAAATAGAGAAAAATAAAACAATAGAAAAAATCAATGAAACCAGGAGCTGGTTCTTTGTAAAAATAAACAAAATAGATGAATTCCTAGCCAGACATATCAAGAGATAAAAGAGTATACACATAAACAAACTCAGAAAATGAGAAGAAATAATCACTATGGATACCATATAAACATAAAGAATTATTAGAGAACTCTATGAAAAATTATATGTCAATAAATTGGACAACCTAGAAGAAATGGACAACTTCCCAAAAAATACAACTTTCCAGGATTGACCCAGGAAGAAACAGAAAACCTGAACAGATTAATTACCAGCAATGAAATTGAATTGGTAATCTAAAAAGTCCCATTAAACAAAAGTCCATGTATAAATGGTTTCACAGCTGAATTCTGCCAAACATTTAAAGAAGAGCTAATAGCCATCCTTCTTAAAGTATTCCAAAAAGTAGAAGAGAAGGGAATACTTCCAAACTCACTTTATGAGGCCAGCATCACTATAATACCAAAATAATACAAAGACATGAAAAAAATAAAATTACAGACCAATATCCCTGAAGAACAGAAATGCAAAAATTCTCAACAAAATATTAGCAGGCCAAATTCAAAAATACATCAAAAGGATCATCCATCATGACCAAGTGGGATTTATTCCAGGGATGCAAGGGTGGTACAAATATTCATAAATCAGTCAATGTGATACATCACGTTAACAAAGGGAAGAATAAAAATCATATGATTACCTCAATTGATGCTGAGAAAGCATTTGACAAAATTCAACATTCTTTCATGATAAAAATTCAACAAAATGGCTATAGAGGGAATATACCTCAATATAATAAAGGCCATATACAACAAACCCACAGCTAAAATCATACCCTCTAGTAAAAAGCTGAAAACTTTTCCTCTAAGATCAGGAAGCAAGGATAATGAGGCCCACTCTCACCACTTTTATTCAACATAGTTTTGGAATCTTAGCCATGGTAATCAGACAGGAAAAGAAATAAAGGCATCCAAATTGTTAATGAAGAAATAAAACTGTCATTATTCACAGATGACATGATATTATATAAAAAAAATTATAAAGAGTCCACCAAAACACTATTAGAACTAATAGTAGATTCAGTAAAGTCTCAGGATACAAAGTCAATATACAGAAAACTGTGACATTCTTATGTACTAACAATGAACTAGCAGAAAGAGAAATAAGGAAAAAATTCTACTTACAATTGAATCAAAAAGAATAACACACCTAGGAATAAGCCTAACCAAGAAGGTGAAAGACCTGTACTCTGAAAACTATAAGACACTGATGAAAGAAATTGAAGAAGACACAAATAAATGGAAATCTACCCTATGCTCATGGTTAGGAAGAATTAATATTATCAAAATGTCTGTCCTACCAAAAGCAATTTATAGATTCAATGCAATCCCTATCAAAACACCAATGGTATTTTTCAATGAAGTAGAGTAAATGATCCTAAAATTTATATGGAACCAGAGGACCCTGAATAGCCAAAGCAATCTTGAGAAATAACAAAGCTGATGCTTTCACACTCCCTGACTTCAATCTATTCTACAGAGCTACAGTAATCAAGACTTCATGGTACTAACACAAGAATACATAAGCTAATGGAACAGAATAGAGAGCCCAGAATTAAACCCACATATATATATAGTAAATAAATATATGGCAAAGGAGGTAAGAATATACAATGGGGAAAAAATAGTCTCTTTAATAACTGGTGTTAGGAAAACTTCACAGCTATATGCAAGAGAATGAAACTGGGCCACTAATACCATAAACAAAATTAAACTTTAAATGGATTAAAGACCTAAATATAAGACATGAAACCATAAAACTCTAAGAAAACAAAGGCAAAAATCTCTTGAACATGACCATGAGTAATTTTTTTCTGGACATGTCTCCCTGAGCAAGGGAAACAAAAGCAAAAAGAAACAAGTGGGACTACATTAAAATAAAAAGCTTCTGTACAGCAAAGGACACCATCAACAAAACAAAAAGGAAACCTACAATTTTGGAGAATATATGGTATATATTAAGAACTCATATGCCTCAACACCAAAAAACAAATAACCCAATTGAAAAAATGGGCAGAGACATGAGCAGACATTTTTCCAAAGAAGACATACAGATGGCCAACAGACACATGAAAAGATGCTCCACATCACTAATCAGTATGGAAATGCAAGTCAAAACCATAATGAGATATCACCTCACACCAGTCAGAATGGCCATTATCCGAAAGACAAGAAATAACAAGTGTTGGTGAGGCTGTTGGAGATAAAGAAACCCTCGTACACTGTTGGTGAGCATGTAAATTGGGGCAGCCACTACAGGAGGCAATATGGAAATTCCTCAAAAACCAAAAGTAGAAATACCATATGACGCAGTAATTCCATTTCTAGGAATTTACCCACAGAAAACATAAACACTGATTCTGAAAGATATACATGCTCTATGTTTATTGCCATTACTATTTGCAATAGCCAGGATATGGAAGCAATGAAAATGTCCATCAATAGAAGAATGGATAGAGAAGAAGTGGTACATAAACACAATTGAATATTATTCAACCATAAAATAAAAATCCTGGAATTTGTGACATGAATGGACCTAGAGGGCATTATGCTAAGTGAAATAAGCCAGGTGGAGAAAGATAAATACCATATTTCACTTATTCGTGGAATCTCATAGACACTGAGAAGTGACTTGTGATAATCATGAAGGAGGGGCTGGGTTGGGTGGGGTGAAATAGGTGAAGAGGGTAAAGAGGCACAATATCTCAATCATAGTTGGTCACAGGGATGGTAGGTAGCACAGTATGGAGAACATAGCCAATGGTTATGTAACATTTTCCTATGTTGTCAGATAGTAACAGCACTAGAGGGGGTGAGTTTTAATAATGTAAATAACTGTTGAATCACTAAGGGGTACACTTGAAACAAACATAATATTTTGTAGCAACTATCCTTCATAAAAAAAAATCCTCTGTGGATGCTTTTCCTTGTGTCAACTTCATTTCTTTTGTAAACAAGGGCTACAAACTGTAGAGTCTACAATTTGAGTGGAACTTGACTCTCCCAGTGTGCTTTAGCCACGATTAAATTATTGTTACACAGGCTTTTTCACTTTCTTCTGATAAATCTAAGTTTTATGTGGATTGTACATACTTTATTCTCAAAAAATAACCTTATCTCCAAGTTTTGAAGAATAGAATAAGATCCCCTTAATTGTCAAAATACATGTACTTTAAACTCCACAAAGTCTGAATAGTTATTACAAAAAAACTTTTGCTGATGAGGAACTCAAATTCAGTTAAATTTGCCTAAAATTACACATATATTGCTAAGCAAGGACACAAACCCAGAAATGACTTTTTATGATATTACACCATTTTCTAAAAAATCAATATTATGGTACTTCTGAGACGGTAGGATTTTTAAATTATTTCCTCCTTTATATCATTTTCTCTGGGAATAAAAATTATTTTAAAATGACCCAAACCTAAGGGCACTTATATACTACTACATAATCTTTCTCAATGGGTAATTCAGTCATTGACAATGGTGGTATGTTAAAGAAGTAAAAAGAGATTTTCAAATGAGATATACATAGATTCAAATCTAGATTCAGCTACCAACAATGTATGTGAGCTTAGGAGAGTTATTTCAACCCTTTATATTTCTATTTCCTCTGTCTGTAAAACTGCAAAATAATACTTACCTTGCTGACTACTGTCAAGTTTCCAGGTAATGTAGGTAGAGTATGCAGCAGGAAAGCAAGTACAGATACTACTTCAAAGGACAGTCTTTAGATAATACTACCACTTCATGACAATCATTTACATCTGGGAAGACACATTCTGAAAATACATTACAGAAACACTTGAAAAGGATGAAAACTCAAGGTAGGTGTGTGTGTGGGTATGTGTGACAAAATATATATATAAACTTATTCTTTAGAGTGAACCAATAGTATGTTCTTCCAAAGGAATATGTGGAGACTTAGAAGACAGAGGTATGTATCACCATACTCCGTTTTCTCCATTTATTTATTAGGTAGGGAGTAAAAAAGATACGATATATGAAGATCATGCTTCCATAATCTCTTTATGAGTTACAACTGCTTTGTGTAGCTTTGGGCAATTTATAGCCAAGTTTCCACCTTTTATGAGACAGTACAACTAGATGTTCTCTAAATTATATTAAAACCCCAAAATTCTGCCCTGACTATATTACTCTTTCTAATTAATAATATAAAATTAGCCCAGCTTTGACTATTAATTTCATCCCACAAAATCAACACTTTGTAGGATGACAAATTCATCCTTGTCAACCACATTCACAGCACTTAATGTTGCAGAAACGTATTGAACCACGATGTCTCACTTTTCCAGGGTATTTGTTATAGGATTAATATTGTGCTAAGCACTTCTGAGTTTTGTTCTTACGTTTGCTGTGCATGAGCTCAAAATGATCAATTTAATCAAAAGAAAACAACTCCCTGGGATTAGAGGCCTATAAAATTTAAACCCTGTGATGGTCCCTGCTTTTGCACAGCAGCAATTTATCTCTATGGTAGCATCGTTGGTGGCAGGCCAACAACCTTGAGTGCAATGAACTCTCCTTCAACCCCTATCAAAATACCAATGGCATTTTTCAATTATGTCCTCCTATTATGTTCTCCTATAATCAGTACCCCATTTCTCTCCCCCCCAAAAAATTTCTCTGTGTTTATTTTGTGTGGCCACTCAACAATATTTGACACTGATGGCTGTCCTTACAGTTTTTCCCGCCTCTGCATATCCAGGATACCTCTTCTCTTGGCCTCCTGTTCTGGCTACTACTTCTCAATTTCTTATGCTAGCTTCTCCAGTTCCATTAGACTTCTCACTCACTGTTCATGGATATGATCCAGAACCCAATCGTTTCTCTGTATCTTCTGTTGCAGTCTCATTTAGTTCATTACTTTAAATACATTGATACACATTGGGCCTCCAAATGTACACATTCAGACTTGAGTTCTTACCTGAACTGCAAACTCATATACCCAACTTTCTATGTGATATATCCATCTGGAGTTCTAATAGAAATTTCAAAATCAACATGTCTAAAGAAGAACCATTTTCAACATTCTCCAACCCCATTCTCCAGCAATTCTGCTGAATTTAACCTTTCATCTTCTTTGCTGTTCTCACCCACACCATCATCTTTCACTTAGATTATGGTAACAACATCCTAATTGATCCCTGTACTCCCTTCCAATCCATTTTCAACAGAGCAAACAGAAGGATTTTTACAAAATATAAACCAAGTCATAATATTCCTCTGCTTAAAACCAACCAAAAGCTTCCCTTTATACTTAGAATAGAACATACTTACATACAGTTGACCTCCATATCTATCCCTTGCCAAGTTCTGACCCATCTACTACTGCTCTGATCCTTACTCAATACACTCTAACTACACTGACCTTCTCTGTTCTTTAAATACATCAACTTCATTCAAATCTTAAGGCCTTAGCCTAGAATACTTGAATAGCTGATACCTTGAAATCAAGGGATTAGTTCAAATGTTACCTCCTCAAGGAGGCCTTCCCTATGCACTTAATTGCTAGTACTGAGTATTTCATATTCATCTATTTGTCTATTGTCTGACTTTCCTCACTAAATATAATCTTAAGAGAGAACCTTATTTATTTTACTTAATTTTCTATACTTGATGCTTAAAATAGTGTTTGCCACATAGGAGACTCTCAATACATATTGAAGGAACAATGTGTAATTATAGTTAGAAATAGCTGTTCACAATAGGCATGAAAATAGTTTCAGATATTGGAGCAGGGCTTGCTAGGATAGTCTCTTTAGGACATTAATAAAATGGTTGCTTGGCTCAGGATAGGAGGAGATTTATATAATTTAGTCATAAGCAGGAATCAATAATTTTTAGTACCTGTAAACAGTACCCAAGTTATGAATCTTCTGTCTTTGGAATAGTATGCATTTTCTGAGCAAAATGTCCTTCCCACACCAAAGCAATTGTAACACAGAGGCAGCCATTTAAAGCAATGGACACTGGGGAAAAGCAGTGACTGAAAGTCAGTAACTGCTGGCCTGAAACACTGGCACATACTTAAGTCTGTGGCTCTTCCTTAATTTTAGTAAGAGAACTAAATAACACAAGTCAGTACCCTTGTTTGTACACAGATTATACTGAGAAACTCAGTTTTGGAGAGCTCCAGGTATGGGCCTGACAATTTCATTATTTCAGGGATATGTAGACACAACACAAATCCTGGGGTTTGGAATTAGGCTGTGTTTCCTAGGTAAACAGACCTATTTTTATTGTCTTCAAAAAATCCAGGATTAACTTTCATAATTTATATAACTGCAGGAATATTTTTAAGGATTATTGATATTGTAGGACACTTGTTTCCTTAGGAATGTTCTGAAGAGTTCCCACAGTTTACTTTAAGTATTAAAAACCATATGTGATCAATGCTCAGCGTCTTTAACAAGTACAGACAAACCCCATTCCTACTGTGTAATTCATAGCCATACTAGACAAAGGAAAACACAGGCAGGAAAAGGTTAGTCTTTAGTGACCTGAAACTTCCAAGTACTTGCTTGAGTGGCAATCATCTGACAGAGGCTGCTCCCTGAGGGTTCAGGGTCATCTGCCTATTTGTAGATTCTCATCCCTATGGATGGCTCAGTTAGACCACAATTTCATTAAGTGTAATAAGGCCTGGACACCACAAACAGTTCTTTCTTCCCTTATTCTTTTCCTCACCAGCAAAAATAAGCTGTTAATGGCACAGTTCTTTAACAAATCTAACCTCATTTATCACTGTGTGTGTGTGTGTGTGTGTGTGTGTGTGTGCTCCCATTTGGTTTCATTAATTATTCTCCATTCTGTATATTGTGTCTATCCAGAGTCCCACAATGTATCATATTTCTCTACCTCTTAAAAGACTCACATACAGTTCTTGTTCATTCATAGATTCTTATTAACATTCTTAATTGCAGCTGCTTTAGAGGACCTTCTATACTTTCCTCTTCTCAAAACATAGCAGTATTTTTCTTTAATGTCACTAATCTTTTTTCTAATTTTTGCTATTCCATGTTGCCTCTATAAGTATATTTTCTTACTTTAGGCCTTCCTACAAAGGAAATTTAAGTCCATCATTGATTTTGTTAAGAGTACTTGCATGAATGTCACCTTGTGGGAAAGTAAAAGCAGATAGCTTGAATGTTTTATTTAATAACTAATAAAATGCACAGGGCTCAATACAATGAGTTGAATTAAAAATAGGTCCCATGTAAATAACAACTAAGTCTGCAAAAAAAACATAAATTTTGCAGAACTCAGCATGCAAAGTTCCTAACATCATTTCTTGACTTTCACCCATATCTATATTCAAGAAACATACAGTTCACCCATATGATTTAGGATACTATTTTAAGTGGGGATAAAAGCCAAAGATATGAGTATTTATGTTAAATGTGTAGCCTAGTATAGATGTGATAAAATATGTAGAGTAATACAGGAAGATGCAAGTGCCTTAAGAAGTCAGCACAGGTTTCTTTTAGCTAGGAAAATCATGGAAGACTTTAAGAAAGAGGTAACATTTGAGTTGGAACTTAAATAAGATTTGGGATATTTGATAAATGACTAAAACTTGTACCACAATAAAGCATAGAAACAGAAAAATAGAGGATATGTTTTGAACACAGTAATATAGTAAGGCTAGAGAAATGTCTTGATGGGAGTTCTATAAAGCCAAGCTTAAGTGTAAGATGAGCGTCCTAACATAGAGAACCTAAGACAAAATTTTAGCCCCACTATGCAATAGGAAAGCACTCAACACTTTAAGTTTGTCAGGAATCTGATTGCCTGTATGATAGGAAAACTAACCTTGGAAGGCATACCAGTGATAACTATTACAATAGACTAAATTAAGCTTGAACCACAGTGGCGGGAAGGGAAATGGAACAGAGCTGGATTTAATGCTAAATTTTGGAAATAGAATAAATATATTGGGAACTGATGAAATGAGAACAAGGCAAAAGCTAAAACAAGTTCAAGATTCTGCTCCCAGGTAACTAACAATAAAAAATATATATATCAAACTGAAAGGTTGCTAAATTTTAGGTTTCCCAAACGTATTCATTTATTTAAACCTCAGACCATCCCTATGAAGCTAAGGAACCAGTGTACCATTTACAGAAATTAGAAGATTTGATGGAGCAATGGATTTGGAGTGAAAGATAATGAGTTCTGTTTTAATTTTGTAGTTCTAGATGCAGTTTTAGTCAAGAAAGGATAAGCTATGCTGCAGAAGTTTAGCTCCCATATCTTAGAAATCAAACACAATGAAGGCTTACTTTTCATACTCATTAAATGTCCCACACAGGTAGTCTAGGACAGTACCAAGCTGATGAATTTACTGCCATTTTTCAGCTAACATTTGAAACACAGAGCCTCTATCAGTTCCACGAAAGGAGAAAATAGGAATGAAATAGGCACATATTCTTTACTGTGTCAGCCAAGGCAGGACTGACATCATTTTCACTCACAGTTCTTTGTACAGAACGGATCACATGGTTATAACTTAACTGCAAGGAAAGCTAGGATATGTAGGGAGCACATGGACAATTTGGTGAACTTCACTCTCTCTGCCACAGGCCCCATCTGTTCCTTTAAAAAGATGTAATAGTGTAATAGAAATGGGGTCCAGAGAACCAAGTACAGAGTTACAAACTAATTTCCCCAAGTATGTGGTAAATTATTTAGAGATCCTAAATACCTCTCTTTTCTTAATCATACTTTTATCTTCCACCATGTGATTATGTTTACTGAAAATTACTTTCCCTTCCTTGTCTACATAGCTAATCCCGATTAATTCTTCAAAAGACAGTTCAACACATGCAAGAAACAAGGCTGTGGTGATTGAGTACTGGCATAGAGTCACAAAAAATATTAATTGTTCTGACAACCTAAACACAAATTTTCTAGACAAAATATATTAGAAGATAAAAACAAACAAGGAATTCTTTCAAAAAAAGTAAATAATAAAAATATTTCACATTCCCAAAAGAAAAATTTCACAGAACAAGCCAATTTTTAAAGTAAATATAATCACAAGAAACCTTTAAAAATGAAAAATTACGAAAGAAATATTAAAATGCACATAGTAATGAGGTTTACTTTTGCACGTCTAAAATTGGCACTCAGACTCTAAACATAACTAATGAAAGCTCAGAAAATTTTTGTGGGTATTTTAACTAGAGAATATTTCTGGAACGTATTTACTAAATTCACTGATTCATTCCACAAATATTTGCAAAACTACTCTGCATGTGATGCTCTTGTGGGAATCTGAGATACATCAATTAAGAAAATTAATGATGGATTAAAGATGGTGGCATGAGAGGTGAGACAGAGGCTTCCTCCTAAAACCATATACAATTAAAAAAAATAGTTGGTACAACTAATCCTGAAAGAGCAACAGGAAAGAGGATGGTGCCAGACTGCACACACCTGGAGGAAAGAGCAGACCTCACGGAACAAGGTAATGTACCAAAGCTGTGGCCAGGGGAGACCCAAGCCCTTCCCCCACCCCAGCTCACTGGCAGGAAGAAGAGAAAGGGAACAGGGAGGGAGTGAAAGGCCTGGGACTGCTGAATACCTAGCTCCGGAGATCTGCTCTGGGAACACAAACCTACATTTCATGGTGCTTTCATGATACTCATGTGATTACAGGGTTGGAAATCTATTACAGACAGAATTCCTGGAAAGACTGAGATTCCTGCTGCTTGTGGAAAGCAGGGATACATATCCGGCTTCTCTGGGACAAAAGTTTATACCTGTGTGCTCGGCCCACTGGTTCAGGCAGTGGAGACAGGCATAGCGCCAGGAAGCAGGGAACAGCTCTTTCCTCCTACCAGGCACCAATAACACTCCCCTGTGAACCCCAAAATTCTTCAGGGGCTGAGCAGCTCCAGAGTAGAGCTCCTGAACACTAGAGAACACCATATACAAATATGAAATGCCAAAGGAACCTGGTCCAGAATAAAATTAATATAACTCTGGAGAAAGATTTAAATGACATGGACCTTATGACTCTTCCTGAAAGGGAGTTCAAAATAAAAATCATCAACATGCTAATGGAGGTACAGAAAGATATCCAAGAACTCAGGAATGAATTCAGGTCGGGGATCCAATCATTGAAGAGCACGATGGAGGGTATTAAAAGCAGGTTGGGTACGGTGGAGGAGATAATAAATGAAATAAAAACCAGAGAAGAGGAATACAAAAAAGCTGAGGCACAGAGAGAAAAAATGATCTCTAACAATGAGAGAATACTGAGAGAAAAGAGTGACCAATTCAAACGGAGCAATATTCACATTATAGGGACACCAGAAGAAGAAGAAAAGAGAGAGAAAGGGATAGAAAGTGTCTTTGAGGAGGCAGTTGCTGAAAATTTCCCCAATCTTGGAATGGAGACAGTCTCTCAGGCCATGGAGATCCACAGATCTCCCAACATAAAGGACCCAAGGAAGACAACACCAAGACATACAGTAATAAAATTGGCAAAGTTCAAAGATAAGGACAGACTACTAAAAGCAGCCAGAGAGAGAAATAAGATCATACACAAAGGAAAGCCCATCAGGCTAACATCAGACTTCTCAGCAGAAACCTTAGAAGCCAGAAGGGAGCAGCATGATGTATTTAATGCAATCAAGCAGAAGGGCCTGGAAACAAGATTACTTTATCCGGCAAAATTATCATTTAATTTTGAAGGATGGATTAAACAATTTTCAGATAAGCAAAAGCTGAGAGAATTTACCTCCCACAAACCATCTCTACAGTGCATTTTGGAGGAACTGCTATAGATGGAAGTGTTCCTAAGGTTTAATAGCTGTCACCAGAGGTAAGAAAACCACAGTAAAGAAAGTAGAACAGCTAATTACTAAGAAAATGCAAAATTAAATTAACTATCCCCAAAGTCAGTCAAGGGATAGACAGAGAGTACAGAATATGATACCTAATATTTAAAGAATGGAGGAGGAAGAAAAAGAAGGTGAAAAAGAAAAGAACCTTTAGATTGTGTCTGTAATAGCATATTAAGTGAGTTAAGTTAGATTCTTAGATAGTAAGGAAGTTAAACTTGAACCTTTGGTAACCATGAATCTAAAGCCTGAAATAGCAATAAGTACATACCTATTGATAATCACCTTAAATGTAAATGGACTGAATGCACCATTCAAAAGACATAGAGCCACTGAATGGATTAAAAAACAAGACCCATCTGTATGCTGCCTACAAGTGATTCACTTTAAACCCAAAGACATACACAGACTAAAAAGGGAAGGGATGGAAAAAGATATTTCATGCAAACAACAGAGAGAAAAAAGCAGGAGTTGCAGTCCTTGTATCAGACAAAATAGACTTCAAAACACAGAAAGTAACAAGAGACATAGAAGGATATAACATAATGATAAAGGGGTCAATCCAACAAGAAGATATAACCATTATAAATATCTATGCTCCCAACACAGGAGCACCCACATATGTGAAACAAATACTAACAGAATTAAAAGGGGAAATAGAATGCAATGCATTCATTTAGGAGACTTCAACACTCCTCTCACTATGAAGGACAGATCAACCAGACAGAAGATAAGTAAGGAGAAAGAGGCACTGAACAACACATTAGAACAGATGGACCTAACAGATATCTACAGATCTCTACCCACAAAAGCAGCAGAACACACGTTCTTCCCAAGTGCACATGGAAAATTTTCAAGAACAGATCATATAACAGGCCACAAAAAGAGCCTCGGTAAATTCAAAAACACAGAAATTGTACCAACCAGTTTCTCAGATCACAAAGGTATGAAACTAGAAATAAATTATGCAAAGAACATGAAAAATCCCACAAACACATGGAGGCTTCACAACATGATCCTAAATAACCAATGGATCAATTAAAAACAGAGATCAAGCAGTATATGGAGACAAATGACAACAATAATTCAACACCGCAAAATCTGTGGGATGCAGCCAAGGCTGTGCTGAGAGGAAAGTATATTGCAATACAGGCCTACCTCAAGAAAGAAGACCAATCCCATGTAAGCAGTCTAAACTCACAATTAATTAAACAAGAAAAAGAACAACAAAGGAGGCCCAAAGTCTGTAGATGGAGGGACATAATAAAGATTAGAGCAGAAATAAATAAAATTGAGAAGAATAAAACAATAGAAAGAATCAATGAAAGCAAGAGCTGGTTCTTCAAGAAAATAAACAAAACAGATAAACCCCTCACCAGACTTATCAAGAAAAAAAGAGAGTGTACACACATGAACAGAATCAGAAATGAGAAAGGAAAAATCACTACAGACACCATAGAAATACAAAGAATTATTAGAGAATACTATGAAAAATTATATGCTACCAAACTGGATAACCTAGAAGAAATAGACAACTTTCTAGAAAAATACAACCTTCCAAGGCTGACCAAGGAAAAACAGAAAATCTGAACACACCAATTACCAGCAATGAAATTGAACTGGTAATCAAAAACCTACCTAAGAACAAAACTACTGGGCCAGATAGATTCACCACTGAATTTTATCAAACATTTAGTGAAAACCTAATACCCATTCTCCTTAAAGTTTTCCAAAAAATAGAAGAGGATAGAATACTTCCAAACTCATTCGATGAGGCTAGCATAGTTTCTAAACCAAAACCAGGCAAAGACACCACAAAAAAGGAAAATTATAGATAGACCAATATCTCTGATGAAAATACATGCAAAAATACTCAACAAAATATTAACAAACCGAATTCAAAAAAGATCATCATCATGATCAAGTAGGATTTATTCCAGGGATGCAAGGATGGTACAACATTCGAAAATCTATCAACATCATCCACCACATCAACAAAAAGAAGGACAAGAACTACATAATCATCTCCATAGACGCTGAAAAAGCATTCGACAAAATTCAACATCCATACATGACAAGAACTCTCAATAAAATGGGTATAGAGGGCAAGTACCTCAACATAATAAAGGCCATATATGACATACCCACAGCCAACATTATACTTAATAGCAAGAAGTTGAAAGCTTTTCCTTTAAGATAGGGAACAAGATAAGGAAGCCCACTCTCCCCACTTCTATTCAACATAGTACTGGAGGTCCTAGCCACAGCTATCAGACAACACAAAGAAATAAAAGGCATCCAGATTGGCAAGGAAGAAGTTAAACTGTCCCTGTTTGCAGATGACATGATATTGTACATAAAAACCCCTAAAGAATCCACTCCAAAATTACTAGATCTAATATCTCAATTCAGCAAAGTTAGTGGATACAAAATTAATACACAGAAATCTGTGGCATTCCTATACACTAACAATGAACTAGCTGAGAGAGAAATCAAGAAAACAATTCCATTCACAATTGCATCCAAAAGAAAAAATACCTAGGAATAAACCTAACCAAGGAAGTGAAAGACCTATACTCTGAAAACTACAAGACACTCATGAGAGAAATTAAAGAAGATACCAATAAATGGGAACACATCCCATGTTAATGGATAGGAAGAATTAATATTGTCAAAATGACCATCCTGCCTAAAGCAGTCTATAGATTCAATGCAATTCCTATCAAAATACAAACAGCATTCTTCAATGAACTAGAGAAAATCATCCTAAAATTCATATGGAACCACAAAAGACCTTGAATAGCTAAACAATCCTGAGAAGAAAGAAGAAAGCAGGGGAAATTACGCTTTCCAACTTGAAGCTCTACTACAAAGCCACAGTAATCAAGACAATTTGGTACTGGCACAGGAACAGACCCGTAGACCAATGGAACAGACTAGAGACCCCTGCCATAAACCCAACCATATATGGTCAATTAATATATGATAAAGGAGCTATGGACATACAATGGGGAAATGACAGCCTCTTCAACAGCTGGTGTTTGCAAAACTGGACAGCTACATGGAAGAGAATGAAACTGGGTTATTGCTTAACCCCATACACAAAGTAAACTTGAAATGGATTAAAGACTTGAATGCAAGCCATGAAACCATAAAACTCTTAGAAGACAACATAGGCAAACATCTCCGGAATATAAGCATGAGCAACTTCTTCTTGAACCCATCTCCTCGAGAAAGGGAAACAAAAGCAAAAATGCACTCATGGAACTACATCAAACTAAAAAGGTTTTGCAAGGCAAAGGACATCATCAACAAAACAAAAAGGCATCCTACAGTATGGGAGAATATATTTGTAAATGACTTACCTGACAAGGGGTTAACATCCAAAATATATGAAGAACTTACACACCTCAACACCCAAAAAGCAAATAACCTGATTAACAAATGGGCAGAGGATATGAAAAGACAGTTCTCCAAAGAAGAAATTCCAATGGCCAACAACACACAAGAAGATGCTCCACATCACTAATCATCAGGGAAATGCAAATTAAAACCACAATGAGATATCACCTCACACTAGTAAGGATGGCCAGCATCGAAAAGACTAAGAACAACAAATGCTGGCGAGGATGCACAGAAAGGGGAACCCTTCTACACTGCTGGTTGGGAATGTAAGCTAGTTCAACCATTGTGGAAAGCAGTATGGAGGTTCCTCAAAAAACTAAAAGTAGAAATACCATTTGATCCTGGAATCCCACTCCTTGGCATATACCCAAAGAATACAACTTCTCAGATTCAAAAAGACATATGCACCACTATGTTTATCGCAGCACTTTTTACAATAGGCAAGATATGGAAGCAACCTAAGTGTCCATCTGTAGATGAATGGATAAAGAAGAGGTGGTACATATATACAATGGAATACTATTCAGCCATAAGAAAGAAAGAAATCCTACCATTTGCAACAACATGGATGGAGCTGGAGGACATTATACTCAGTGAAATAAGCCAGGCAGAGAAAGACAAGTGCCAAATGATCTCCCTCATTTGTGGAGTATAACAATGAAGCAAAACTGAAGGAACAAAATGGCAGCAGACTCACCGACTCTAAGAATGAACTAGTGGTTACCAAAGGGGAGGGGTGTGGGAGGGCTGGTGGGGAGGGAGGGAGAAGGGGACTGAGGGATATTATGTTTAGTACACATGATGTGGGGATTCACGGGGAGAACAGTGTGTCATAGAGAAGGAACATAGTGGATCTCTGGCAACTTGCTGCACTGATGGACAGTGACTGCATTGAGGTATGGATGGGGACTTGATAATATGGGTATATGTTGTAAACATATTGTTTTTTCATGTGAAACCTTCATAAGAGTGTATATCAATCATACCTTAATAAAAAATTTAAAAAAAAAACAAGTAGGTCTAATACAAAACACATAATGATTAGAGATCTAACAAATCAAATACAGAGAGTGAAAGGTGGAAGGAATGACCTCTAGGTAGGAGGTGAAAGACTCGAGAATGACTTCCTGGAGAAGGCAGCACTTAGCTTTTACACTCAGAGGTGAGAAGGGTGACCATTCCTTGCAGAGGCAACAGAATTATTACAGATACAGAGGATGGAAAGTGAAGGACAAGGTTTGGGTCCATCTAACCTGAACTTGGGGGAATGAAATTCAGCCATTGGAGATTAGAAAGTTCTATTGGACCCAAATTGCAGAGAATCTTAAATGTCAGGATTAGGACTTTGACCTTTACCCTTGCAAATGGCTTCTAGGCACATGTGGGTGCCAGCAACCCTTAGAGATATGCTACCTCTTTTTTTATTAAAATGAAAATTTTATTTTTGCTGCAGCAGAGACATATACACTACATACACTGTTTTGATGGTGTGTTTCAGATAAGGCTAGTGGGTCATGTGTCTTAGTGTAGGGCAGGGAACATCTTGCAAGGAACAGGTAGAGAAATGTGGAACAGAATGACAAGCCAGTATTCACTACACATTAGAGAGTATGCAGCCTTGGGTATATACAGACAAGCATAGGCAGGGCGATGGGGAGATCACAGGTGCCACCTCAAAGTTAAAAGACAACCAAGTAAATAGTTCAGTGGCAGTGGACTTAATCCACTCGGTACTTTCAACTGGATACTTGTCCCATCCCCAATTTTAGTATTTAGAAGTGGGCCAAGAAATCATTTTAAGGCAATATTGAACCATTTCAAGGTTTCTCAGAGGTGAGTAGCTTGTCTGACCTTGGCTCTGTTGTTAAGAAAATGAACTGTGACATGGTTCTCCATGATTCTCCATGGGTAAGGGGTTTTCTGTACCGGCGTATGTGTTGAAGCCATTGGTCATACTGCTTATGCATGTGGATAAGTAGGAAATTAATAGAATATTCTGGGACTGAAAACAAACCGTCTTTGATATAAGAATAGAATAAAGAATCTATACTCTTACATCAAAAAAAAAGAAAAATAATGATGATAATAATAGAAAAAGGTCCCTGACTTCAGGAAACTTATACTCTAGTTGACTTATTACTTTGGGCTTCCTCAGAAGCAGATCCTGAGTAAGGAAGGCATTTAAGTGCAAGTAATTTATTTAGGAGATGATTTGGAAGGTGTGGTAGTGTGCAATTAAATTAGGAATGGAAAGGCAACCAATCAATGATGAATTATGCCAATTATCATAGGGGTGATCGCCATTTAGCCTGTGCAGAAACCTTGGGAAAGAGTGAAGAACACAGCCTGGAGAATTATCCACAGAAAGACTAAGAGAGCTGGCATATTTATGGATTAACTCATGTGAGTTGGTTGAGAGCTGCTTTTGGGATGTTAATTTCTCCACACATTCTGTCTGCCACACACAGAACAGCCTTCTGCAGATCCAGAGGGAAGCCATAAAGTTCAGAAAATGAAGAAACTGGGTATGAGCAGGAGTACAGTAAAAGGTCTACTGGATAGAGATAGGGCACTGACAGATATGCTATACTAACAAAGACCCTAAAGAATAAACTTTATAAAAAAGTTAACATGCAAGTATGTTAAAAAGTGACAAATGTTATTGTCAAAAAGAAATGAAATAGAATAAGGTAAAAGGGATTGGTATTTGTAGGCAGAAGCAAGACCAGTTTCATATATCTAATAGGGTTATCAGGGTAGACCCCTTTGGGAGGATGATATATGTACACTGACCTGAAGAATGAGGGAGAATCAGCCAAACATTTGTGTATGGTTATTACAGGAAGAAAGAACATTTGAGCAAATGGACCATTGGATTTTGCTTAGAGAATGTGAAGAACAACAATGAGGGTAATGTAACTGGAATGATACCAATAGCAGGAAGACAGGTAATGAGTTGGCCAGGGAGAGATGGTATGTGAATTGTGTAGAAACTTTAGAGGACTTTTACTGAAATTGAAATAAGGATCCACAACAATGTTTTGAACAGTGGGAGTCATAAAATATTTTCTCTTACAAAAAGATTGTTCTAGCATTTTTTCATTTCTGGTCATGAGAATAACTGGAATTACTTTACTGAAATAAACAAACATTGGTGAACAGGCAGCTCAAAACCATTATCCTTGAGAAAATGGATACTTAAAAACTCATAAAAATATTTAAGGATAGACCTAATGAATGACAAGCCCAAACTCTACACTGGTAACTGGAAAATAATGTTAAGAGAAATTATAGGCCTAGATAAATAGAGAAATATACCATGTTTGTGGATTATAAGACTAAATATTGTTGAGATATTAGTTCCCCCAAATTGATCCATACCTTTCAATATAGTCCCAATCAAAAACATAATAAAAAAATTTGGTAGCAATTCAGAAACTAATTCAGAGTTACTGTAGAATTGCAAAGATCTATCATAAACTACTTTAAAAATGTTTCCAGGTATTTATTGATATAATTGACATCTGACATTGTGCAAATTTAAGAAGGTGTATGATGTGATGATATAATATATGCATATATTGTAGAATGATTACCACAGTAAGGTTCATTAACACCTCCATCATCTCACATTGCTACAGTTTGTGGGTATGTGTGTGTGTTGAGGATCTTTAACATGTACTCTCTTAGTGACTTTTAAATATATAATACAGTATTGTTAACTATAATCACAATGCTGTACATGGTGAGCTTAATCACCTTACAACTAGAAAAACATTTTTAAAAAAGAATATGTTCAGGGGACATACCTTGTCTGGCTTCAAGAATTTCTAAAAAGTTACTGTAATCGCAGTGAAGTTTTGGTATAGAAAAATAATTCACTAGACTGAAATAAAGAGTACAGAAATAAAACTGCAGAAACTTGATTTCCATCAGAGAGGCAATGCAATTCAGTTGAGAAAGGGAAATCAACAAATGATACTGGAATAACAGGATAAACATGTAAAATAAGATAAACTGCAAGAGCTACCTCACACTACATACAAAAATTAATTTGAAACTGATTATTGACTTAACTATGAAAACTGGAAATACAAATTTCTTTGGGAAACTGTAGAAAAATATCTTCATGGGCTTGGACATAAGAAAATGATAAGCAGAGTTCATCAGAATGAAATACTAAAATTTCTATTAAAGCATAAAATACTACTTTGGAAAAGTAGCTATTTCATCACCTACTCTATGCCTCAACAGTTCCACTCTTAAGTGTTTACTCCAGAGAAATAAAGTAAGCTATACATAGAGAGAGTTGTGCAAAAATGTTTAGAGCTGCTTTATTTAGAATAGTCATGAACTGCAAACTATCCAAATGTCCAATAAGTGAATGGGCACTGTCTGGTGGCATATGTATACATTATAATACTACTGAGCAATTTACAAAATGAGCTATTGATTCAGTCAACAGCATGGAAGAATCTCTAAAATAATTATGTTAAACACACAAAAAAGGAAATCATTGTGATTGAACAATATATATATTTCAGAAATATCTAAGGCTTAAATTCCGCTACACAAGAGGCAGAAGATGGCTATGGGGTATTTTATAATGTTCTTTCAGATAAGATTATTCATAGCACAATGTTTCTCATCTCTGCATTTATGAATGTCATAGAAAATATTGAAACTGCATGAGAGAAGGGTACAGTTATATGTAGTCTAGTTGCTTTCTCTCAGTACAGCAATACTTGCCAGGTTTCTGTAGTGTCTAAACCAACTCTGCCTCCTGAATGTCATTTTCGGGATGTTACAAGGGACATCTGCCTTATGCAGTTCTGAATGTAGACATGGAGGGTATTAGAGGGATAGTAGGAAAGAACTGGTTGGAGGGTCCTAAGGAGGATTAGGAGTAAGTGTTGAGTTTGGAAGTTTTGGACATCCTTGCTGAGGTACATGCCACTATTACTATCATCTCATCACAATTCATGCTTGCGTTAGAGTTTTAGTAGAAGGCAGAGGAAGTTATAATCTGCCTTGGCTCGTGAGCCTGCAATTCTTTGGCATAGTTCTTATCACAAAATGAAATTCCAGATGGACAATCTGACATTTTTATAAAAAGAAATGGCTGTCAAAGTTGCATATAAAAGTCTCTAGTGAAGTCTAATTTATTGTGCTCAGACCTCTCATACCCATATATGCATATTTATAAGGGGTAGCTCTGTTAGGATTTACAAAGTCTTTCCTATCCATTGTTTTCCACTTGTTCAACTGGGTGGAGTTAGAGTGATGTAAATGATTCTAAACTCTGGGCACAAAAGCTAACAAACAGGGACTTCGGACTCTTCTAAGGGTCCAAACCAAGCATTTTCCTTACTAAAATCAAGAATTCTCCTATTCTACTGGTTGTACTAACTGTGGAGAGGAGATGGAAGGTAAATGGAGACTTGTTCAGGTACATTCTGCAGCTCTTCCTTCTGAGATGTAAGTATCCCACTGAGGATCTCAATTACTTTTAATTACAGCAAGTTTGGTTTGTCCCCCACTCCCTAGAGCTCCCAATTAAAAACCTTGATTATGTAAAGCTTGCAAAGGTAGCCCACAGAATCCTGAAAATTTAGGCAAAAATGACTCAGTTCTCTAAAACTTTTAAGTTCTTGGAAAAATACCCTCACATAGAAACAAGAATCCAGTGCTGCAGCCACCTATGGAAATCTGGGGAAGTATGTTAAGTGGGTTTCCTTATGAGAAGTTAGATAGAGATGCAAACTGTGAACACGACAGGGTTTGCTTTTGATTGCCATGTAGTTTAGGCTGTTGCTATTTTCAGGCCCACAGGTACATACACAGGTGCTGCATCAAGGAGCAGCTGACCCAGAAGGGGGCCAGGGTTTACTGGAGCGTATCAGTAAGGATCATAGTGCCATAAACAGAACTTGGAAATTCCAAGGCATGTGGCTGCCTGTAGCCATGCTGTCACGGTGGAAGATTCCAGAGTCAAGCTCTCTATCTTCTAATGCTTCTCGCTCTGTTGTTCAATGTTCATTATATCTCGGGAGTACAAGGCCATTGCCATTGGTGAACAACACTGAGGGGTGATTTATTGTTTTTCTGCTGATATTTAGACTTTGACTGCTGTGTGTTACTGACAAAAACCACAGGTTTCTGTGAGTTTCAGTGTATTCTGATGATCAAAATGATCTGAACCAGAAAGGCTGAGAAAGTGGGCAAAAAGCTTTGTGGGCTATTAAAGGCCATTTTAACTCTATGTTAAGGGATTGCTGTTCATCAAGCTCATTCTCTTTTCTTAAAAGAGAACTTAGTCAAAAAGCTCCATTTCTTAATAAAACATTCTGAGAACTTTTAATAATCAGAAATGCTATGCACTATCTCTTGTCAGTCTCAGTGTCTCCACTCTCAGCAAACATTAATTAAATTTCTTCCTGTCCCTCCCCTTTAGAAAATGTAATAAAAGTGTTCACCATCCTCATCCTTTCTCTTTGTCTCTTTCTCTGCATCTGTCTCTCACATGGACACAGTCCTGATCAAAAAGCTTATACTTTCTCTTGAATACTGGTACTGTAATAGCAATAGCTCCAACAGTTTTGTTCTAAAAAAGGTGCATCTAGGACTACAGATGCAAACATATCTCAATAATCTCCTTTCACTATAAAAATTAAGATTTTTTCCCAGTCTTTGATGTGCAACATTCAGACTCCCAAACACATTTTTCTGGTTTTCCACAAAAGGTGGCGGCAAATGCAATGCGATCACCCCTTGTAGTAACTGCTGGAGCCTCTGCTAGGCGGGGAGGCCTGCTGCCCTGACAGGGGGTGGGGAATGGTGCCTAAGCCCGGCCAGGGGGGTTCCCATTACAGGGGATTAGGTTGACACTAATGGGGTTGATTCCACAGCCTGTTATTCTCTGTCTGCCAACAGCCAGAGTGAGCAGCCAGAGCACAGAATAACTGAGCATTCATGCCAAGACAACTGCCATAACCGAGGTTGCTGCTATCGGCGCCTCCTCAGCATAAAGACAGAAGGGAATGTGAACTAGAGGATGGCAGCAGGAGGCTTTTCAGATAGGCCTGGCGTGAAACGGCTGAGAATGTCAGGTGTCAAGCCTGTGCCCAATGCCTTCTGCATAGGACGGGTTGATTCTCACTCAAGTATGAACCTCAGGCTATAAAGGTTGATTTGAGGAAAGGCCCAGGATTATTACAAATTCAATAAATGTTTTCTGCTATGTTTCAGAAGAATTTTTTTCCCCATAATTAGAATGCTTTAGATAAGATTTGCATTCATATTTTTTTTCCTGGCACAAAATCTGGCAAAGAGGTAGCATCTGTGCCCCAAATGAAGTTTCTATGTATTTCCATATGAGCCTCTGGGGCCAGTTGGTGCTGTCACAGCTGATATCCACTGCAGATCAGAAGAGCCAATTCTCAGAAGCAAGAAGGAGGTAAAATCATGTCCAAAAGCAGTTTCTAAATATTTAGTCCACCAAACTCTCAAGATGTCACACAATCCTTCGACACTCTATAGTCCTTGATTTATTTCCTAATAGAAAAAGATTTCTCTCAAAACTGAGTAACCAAGGTAATAGTATCTTGATTGGATAACTGGCATTTTAGGTTCAGATCCTCAGATGTCGCAATGTTGTTATCCCACCTATCCAACATTAACAGGAGAGTTAAAACTAGCACACTGTCATGTTAATATTGGTTCAAATAAAAACAAAATGTTTGTAGTAGAAACATTTTTAATGTTTTTTAAATGTTTATTATGTTCCAATTACTTCACAAAGCACTTCATTAGTTTTGTATTTAATTTGGGATCTAACTCTTTCAACAATTTCCTTGAAACTATTATACAAATTAGTAAGTCCCCATTCAGTTTTTGGTGTCAGTAATCATAACCATGACAAAACATGTTTTTTCCTATGATGTAGAGGGTATTAATTTAAGGATAACTGAGTAACAAAGTACCACAAAGTCCTTGACTTCCAGAGAACTAGCATTTCAAATAGGACTTCATGCTATAGTTCACAAAATATTTATTAATGAATTTCAGTTGTTCTTAAAACCCTGGTTAAACATTATCGACCCCTGAAGCACTTTTTTAAAAAAATGCCAGGGCCCACTCTGGACAAATTAAATCAGAATTTTGAGAACCTAGATATTAGGTACTTTTAACTTACAAGGTATTTTCATGTTCAACCAAAGTTAAAAATATTGGTAAAACGAGATCAAAAGAAGAAATATAAACTGGCAGCAAAGATGAGATCTCAAAAATAGATAATAATAATAATAATAATAAAGAATCAAAAGGTATATCATTTTTTTACCCAAAAATTGGCAGTATTTCTTTTTAATGTAATCCATTTTATTTGATGAGTGTTCGAAAAAGATACTCTCATCATCCATTGAACTAAAAGTTAAAACAATATTTATGAAAGAAATTTGGCTTTTGTTTCAGGAAACAAATTTTACACCATTTGGTCCAGGGTTTGCACTTCTAGAATTCATTCTGAAAATACTTATCCATTTATTTACCAGATATTATTGAAAGACTACTATGTGCTTAATGCCTTTAGAAGATTTTGGAATATAGCATGACACTAAAATAATGCCACTACTAATATGGAATTTGTAGTCAAGAGAGAGGGGAGTCAGAAAAAATATACATTTGTATATATAAAGTCATATAATATAGTACCTTAATGAAAACCATTTAAATAATGCAGAATGAAGTCACTTTAAGATAGGATAGTCAAGGGTGGTCTCTGAAGAGCTCTGTATATATTTATAGAGTCAAGTTGAAACAACTTTGTTACATTTGAAGAACAGGAAGAGGTTCAATAGGACCAAATTCAACATACACCAAGAAAGGCAGGAAACAAAGTCAGAGTTATTCAGGAACATATAAGTAAAGCCCCAAAGGCCACCATAAGAAGTTTGAACTTTAAGTCTATTGAAAAGTAATTTGGAGAGTTTTAGAATGAAGTTACATAATCTAATTTTAGTTTTAAAATGCCATTCTCAATGCCATGGTGGGAAGGAGAGGGTGGTTAAGTGCAGAATTAGGGAAACTAGTAAGAACAATATCAGAGTTATCCAGGTCAGAGATAAGAATGTTTCCAGCTAAGTAGTAGTTGTGGAGGTATAATAAGTAGATAAATATGGGACATACATTTTAGGTAAAGGATTGGGTATGAATGAGCAACAAGAAAAAATACCTATTGTTTGAATAATTAAGTGGTATGACTATTTACTAGGGCACTATTTAATGAGATACTGAGGCAATCAAAAGAATTTTGGAAGAAAAATTTTAAAGTGTTTACTGTGTATTTTGTTTCAGAGTATACATACCAATACCAACACGATAGCTGGATAAGAGAGACTGTCAATGGAAAAAGCAGATTAAAAGTTTTAATTTTAGAGTCCTTAGCAGATAATGGTAATCAGAGATGCTGATAAATGTCTTCCCAAGGTCATTCGCTGCAATATTTTTTTGTAATGGAAAATTTTGAAGGCAATGTGATAAAGATTAGTAAAGAAATCTTAGATTACTAAAAATGTATAGTAGAGGTAAAAGAGAATCAGGTTTACTTTTAATCTATAGCAGTCATCACATTTTTTTAAATTAGACAAAGAGTGCAATAACAATTGTGTGGCTCTGGAGCCACACCTATGACTATGACTAAGAAGAAAATCTATGTGCCTTAATAATGGTTCATTCATGCTCATATAAAGACTATTTAAATACTAAAATTAGAGACATCCATGATTCATAGGAAAAGTTTTCTGTAAATAGAAAGCTATACTCCATGCCCTTAGGCATCAAGATTAGGAAGATTTTCATTCTTTCTGGCACATCTTGGCTAAGGTTATGATCCAATAGCAGTTGTCAAACAATTTTAGACTTTATGTATAAAATATGGGGCTTTCTACTCATTCATATTTAGACCTAATTACTCTATTATGTCTTCATCTATTACTTTGTGTATCTTTATTTGAAATTATTCCTAAACAATAGCTTTCAGATGCAAGGGATTAACTATGTAAATGCCAGTGTATGTTACCTGACACAGAATATTAGACAATGACATTCTCACAAATGTTTTAGTGTTTTTGGTATTGTTAGCAGCTTAAAACAATGCAAATTTATTACCTCTCTGTTCTTTAAATCAGAAGTTGGGTTGGCTGGTTTCTCTGCTCTAGGTTTCACAAGACTGAAATCAGGATAGGCCAGCTGAGCTCACAGGAAGGCTCTGGGAAGAATCCACTTCCAAGCTTACTCGGGTTCTTGGTAAAATCTATTTCTTTGTGACTGTTTCTTTGCTGGCTGTCAGCTGGGAGTCGGTCTTTGCTCCTGGGTCTGCCCACATTCCTTCAGATGCTTTTCAGGTTGTCTCCCTCTAACAACTGAGTTCCTCTCAAGCTTCAAGTCTCTCCAACTTCTGTTTTTGACACATCTCTCTGACTGATGCTTGCTTTTCTCTGACGGACTTCCCATCTACTTTTAACTGCGTATGTGATTACATTGGGCCTGCCCAAATAATTCAGGTCAATCTTAATGTCAGTTGATTTTGTTTTTCAAATAATAGCAATATATTCACCTTTTTTTTTACTTTAAAATGCACACTTGATCCCCAAAGTAAATTACTTACCAATTTGAAACAAATCCAGTTGAAGTAAATTTAAGGATTTCTCAATTATATATTTTGTATTTTCTTTCAGCACATTTCAGTAATTGAATAAGACTCACACACATCTTGATATTCATATTTGTTTTTATTTTTAGTAAACCATTCATACAAAATCATCATTACTTACTTATTTTTAGTATCAATGTCACAGCTAACAGCAAATATTGTTAAAATTCCAATACAGACTTCTTCATCAATGAGGGCCAACTCACATACAAGTCTTTTCATTGGTACTTTGGATAAGATTAGAGAAATTTCTGCTATTTTTGTAATGTTTACTAGTTATGGAGGGGGAAATAAGTTTGCATACTCTTCCAACATTAAGCAGAAACCATCTGAGGTGAAATACTTTGTATTAGCCTGTCTGCAGTCCAAGTTGGCACTGCACTATCTATTCACTGATTCAAATATATACATTGACTTTCAGACTCCCAGATCAAAGTTCTTTCCTCTGAGCAGCAAGACTTCTAAAGTGGTAGAAGCTATACCTCTCTGCATGCAAGAAGATTTCAAAATTAATAGTGAATTAATAATAACTAGCTAGTAATGAAACTGAGTAAAGAAATAAGCATGACACATTGGAATCAATTCAGGGTTTAAAAGAGAATGATGTGGAGATTCTCAAGATGGCAGTGAGAGTAGGGTGGCTGAAATCTCCTCCCAAAACCATACATATTTTGAAAATACAGCAAATACAACTATTCATATAAGAGAGATCAGAAGATATAGTACAATAGCCAGGCCATCTGCATCTGCAAGAACTCAACATCTCACGAAAAGGGTAAGATACAAAGCTGTGACCCAGTGGGACACGAGCACCCCTCACCCCACCTCACCAGCAGGAGGAAAAGAAACAGAGTGGGGAGAGTGGAAGCACAGGACTGCTAAATAACCAGCCCTAGTAATCTGCACTGGGAGCACAGACACACATTGCATGGTGTACTGGATATTAGAGAAACCAAAAAGCAGAGTCTGAGAATAAGACTGTGAACAGGTCTGCACAGCTGCCTACCCTGGGACAAAAGAAAAGTGGGCACTTTAAAAGGGTTTAACAGGTGGACAAAATCATCCTTGCACACTCAGCCCAGCAGGCTGGGCACTTTAAGGAACTTCAGACGCCCTAAATCCCTGGGTGGTAATGCAGTTCCAAAGCCCCTCACGGCGATCAGCAGCCTGCTGTTCATTCCTCCGACCCACCGGCACTGCAAGCAAACCAGCTGACCTGCCATTGCTGCAGAGTAACTGGGGAGCAGCCCCACCCACATTTCCTAGCATGCAGCTAACCAGGCCAGACCCAGAGGCTGCCCCCTGTGCACAGCCACCCAGCACAGACAGTGGTGACAAGCGCAGAGCCCAGAAGGCACAAAGGGGCTTTATTCTCTTTATGAACTGCAAGCAAACCAGCTGCATGCCTGCAACCTCTGCCAGTTCCTTTGGCCATCCTGAGGGCCACCCCACCCACAGCAGCTCAGTGGATTAACCCAGAGGCTGTCCCTGTGTGCAGTTGCCCGAACAGGCAGAAGAAGCCTCTGCAGATTCTGGGAAGCACATAGGGGCTCTGTTCTCACTGCAAACGCATGCTGGTCACCTGCAACTATCACCAGTGCCCTAGGCCATCACGAGGGCTGCCCTGCCCATGGCAGCTCAAGGGACTAACCCATGGGCTATCCCCTGCACCCAATTGACCAGCCCAGGCAGAGGAAGCCAGTGCAGAGTCTGGAAGGCAAGAAGGGGCTCTGCTCTTGCAGCGAACACACAGTGCTCAACTGCAGCCACTGCCAGTGCCCTAGGCCATCCCAAGGGCCATCCAGCCCATGGCACCTCAGGGGATCAACTCAAAGGCTACTCCCTGTCTGCAGTTGCCTCGCACAGGCAGTGGAGACTGGCACAGAGTCTAGAAAGGACAAAAGGGTACCATTCTCACAGGAGAACATACGCCACTTGACTGCAACCCCTGCCAGTGCCCTAGGCCATCCCGAGGGCTGCCCCACCCACAGCAACTCAGGGGATTAACCCAAAGGCTGCTCCCTGTGTGCGTTTGACAGGCACAGTCAGCGGAGATATGCAAGGTGGCCAGCAAGCAGAAAGGGGCTTTGTTCTCTGAGTTGATATACATGCCACCCACCGGTAATCACTTTTATCGCCATGAAAAGGCCAGTTCAGTCCAAAATCCCTCAAACACCAGGGAGAGGGCCTGATGAGACCAAAATCACCAATCTTCCTGAAAAAGAATTAAAAATAAAAGTCATAACCATGCTGATGGAGCTACAGAGAAACATGCAAGAGCTAAGGGATGAATTCCAGAAGAAGATAACAGAAATGAAACAAACAATGGAAGGATTTATTGAAGACTGATTACGGAAGAAACAGAAAATATAAACAGACTATTTACCAACAAGGAAATTGAATCAGTAACCAAAAAACTACCCAAGAACAAAATCCCAGGACCAGATGGATTCACCACTGAATTTCATCAGACATTTAGAGATGACATAATACCCATTATCCTTAAAATTATTCCAAAAAATAGAAGAGGAGGGAATACTTCCAAACTCATTCTATGAAGCCAGCATCACTCTAATAACAAAATGAGGCAAAGACACCACACACACAAAAAAAATTATAGACAAATAACCCTGATTAACATAGATAGAAAAATACTCAACAAAATATTAGCAAACTATATTCAAAAATACATCAAAAGGATCATATACCATGATCAAGTGGGATTCATCTCAGGGATGCAAGGATGGTACAACATTTGAAAATCCATCAACAGCATCCACCACATCAATGAAAAGAGGGACAAAAACCACATGATCACCTATTTGATGCTGAAAAAGCATTCGACAAAATTCAACATCCATTCATGATAAAAACTCTCAAAAAAATGGGTATGGGGGGCAAGTACCTCAACATAATAAAGGCTATATATCACAAACCCACAGCCAACATCATACTTAAAAGCGAGAAGCTGAAAGCTTTTCACCTAAGGTTGGGAACAAGACAAGGATGCCCACTCCCCCACTTTTATTCAACATAGTGCTGAAGGTCCTAGCCACGTAATCAGACAACACAAAGAAATAAAAGGCATCCAGACTGGTAAGGAGGAAGTCAAACTGTCACTATTTGCAGATGACATGATATTGTACATAAAAAACCCTAAAGAATCCACTCCAAAACTACTAGAAGCAATATAGAAATTCAGCAAAGTTGCAGGATACAAGATTAATGCACAGAAATCTGTTGCATTCCTATACACTAACAATGAACTAGCAGAAAGAGAAATCAGGAAAACAATTCCATTCACAATTTGCATCAAAAAGAATAAATTACCTAGTAATAAATCTAACCAAGGAAATGAAAGACCTATACCCTGAAAACTATAAGACACTCTTAAGAGAAATTAAAGAGGACACTAAAAAATGGAAATTCATCCCATGCTCTTGGGTAGAAAGAGTTAATATTGTCAAAATGGCCATCCTACCTAAAGCCATCTACAGATTCAACATGATCCTTATCAAAATACCTACAGCATTCTTCAATGAATGGGAACAACAGTTCTAAAATCCATATGGAACCACAAAAGACCCTGAATAGCCAAAGCAATCCTGAGCAGGGGGGATCTCTACTACAAAGCCACAGTAATCAAGACAATTTGGTACTGGCACAAGAACAGAGCCACAGACCAGTGGAATAGAATAGAGAGTCCAGATACTAACCCAAACTCATACGGTCAATTAATATATGATAAAGGAGCCACGGATATACAATGGGGAAATGACAGCCTCTTCAACAGCTGGTATTGGCAAAACTTGACAGCTACATGTAAGAGAATGAAACTGGACTGGATCATTGTATAACCCCATACACAAAAGTAAACTCAAAATGGATCAAAGACCTGAATATAAGTCATAAAACCATAAAACTCTTAGAAAAAACATAGGCAAAAATCTCTTGGACATAAACATGAGCAACTTCTTTATGAACATATCTCCCCGTGCAAGGGAAACAAAAGCAAAAATGAAGAAGTGGAACTATATCAAGCCAAAAAGCCTCTGTACAGCAAAGGACACCATCAATAGAACAAAAAGGCATCCTACAGTATGAGAGAACATATTCATAAATGACATATCCGATAAAGGGATGACAACCAAAATATATAAGGAGCTCCTGCACCTCAATAAACAAAAAGCAAATAATCCAATTAAAAATGGGCTGAGGATCTGAACAGACACTTCTCCAAAGAAGAAATTCAGATGGCCAACAGGAACATGAAAAGATACTCCACATCGCTAATCATCAGAGAAATGCAAATTAAAACCACAATGAGATATCACCTCACACCAGTTAGGATGGCCAACATCCAAAAAATAAACAACAACAAACATTGGCGAGGCTGTTGAGAAAGAGGATCCCTCCTACACTGCTGGTGGGAATGTAAATTAGTTCAACCATTGTGGAAAGCAGTATGGAGGTTCCTCAAAAAACTAAAAATAGATATTCCATTTGACCCAGGAATTCCACTCCTAGGAATTTACCCTAAGAATGCAGCAGCCCAGTTTGAAAGAGACATATGCACTCCTATGTTTATCACAGTACTATTTACAATAGCCAAGAAATAGAAGAAACCTAAGTGTCAATCAGTAGATGAATGGATAAAGAGGATGTGGTACATACACAGTGGAATATTATTCAGCCATAAGAAAACAAATCCTACCATTTGCATCAACATAGATGGTGCTAGAGGGTATTATCCTCAGTGAAATAAGCCAAGTGCAGAAAGACAAGTATCAAATGATTTCACTCATCTGTGGTGTATAAGAACAAACAAAAAACTGAAGGAACAAAACAGCAGCAGACACACAGAACCAAGAATGGACTAACAGTTACCAAAGGGAAAGGGAACCGGGAGGATGGGTGGGAAGGGAGAGATAAGGGGGAAAAAGGGGCATTACGATTAGCACATATAATGTAGGCAGAGGGAACGGGGAAGGCAGTACAACACTGAGAAGACAAGCAATGACTCTATAGCATCTTACTATGCTGATCAACAGTGACTGTAATTGGGTATGTGGTGGGGACTTGATAATGGGGGGAGTTGGTAACCATATGTTGCTCATGTAATTGTACATTAACGATACCAAAATAAATTAAATAAATAAATAAATAATGGTAAATAAATAAATAAATAAAGAGATTGATGTTTTTTTCTGATAGTCTTTTATTTCCCAGACCCAAACAAGCTGCCCTAAATCAATATTATCTTTGAGAAGATGGAAAGAAAACAAAGAAAAAGAAAAGAGAAAAGAAAAACAAAAATTTTCTTATTTATTTGGTGTATTTTAGATAGTACAGAAGCAAGAAACACAAGAACAAATTTGTCCTTTTTAAAAAAATTGTTCTTTTTTAGGAACACATGCACATTATTGTTGGTAATGTAAATTCAGTCAGCCACTATGAAACACAGTATGGAGGTTCCTAAAAAATTTTAAAATAGAACTGCCATATGATCCAGCAATTCCACTACTGGGTATTTATCCAAAGAAAATGAAAACATCAATTTGAGGAGCTCTGTGCACTCCTAGTTCATTGCATTATTTACTATAGCTGACATAAGGAAACCACCTAAGTGTATATTGATAGATGAATGGATAAAGAAAATGTGGTCCATATATACAACGAAATATTGCTTAGCCATAAAAAGAATGCAATCTTGCCATTTGTGACAACATGATGGACCTAGAGGATATTATGCTAAGTGAAATCAGTCAGTTATGGAAAGACAAATATCATATGGTTTCATATATATGTGGAATCTAAAAAATGAAACAAAACAGAAACAAACTCATACATACAGGAAACAGACCGTTGATTACCAAGGGTAGGGAGAAGGTGGGGGCAGACAAAATATGTAAAGGGGATAAAGAAGTATATACTTCCAATTTTAAAATAAATAAGTCTCAGGGATGTTAGTGTACATTATAGGGAATATATTCAGTAATATTGTAATAATTTAATTTTGTTGGTGATAGATGGAAACTAGACGTATGGGGATTATTTAGTAATACATAAAAATATCAAATCAGTATGATGTTCATCTAAAACTAAGAGGATATTGTATGCTCATTATGCTTCAGTTTAAAAAATTGTTCTTTATTAAACAATTCTCCTTGTCTCTTACATGAGATTTTTAAAACACAACAATAATTTCACTAATCTGTGGGCACATGCAGGTTCCTTTATATACCATATTTCCTCTAACCTAAAAACCATCTTTCTAAATAATGAATGCACTTGCTGCTATAAAGAGTAAAAAAAAAAAAAAAACAAAATTAAGCAGTCTTCCTGTATAAATAGAATTATCCAATTCCCTAAATTAGCCCTGCTTCTCTATCATATATTAGATATGTGAATGTTTTCCTGTTATTTTAAAATTATTTTTCATGTTCTTCCATATATTGAAAAGAACAATAATTCTGTATTGGTTCAGAGAGAGAATATGATAATTCTCATCATTATATCAAAAACTGACAGTTATCTTTCATGTATGTTCAAATATTATATACAATAAATACTGAGCAACAGCTCAAGTCCCACAATTCTGTAATAGTAATTCTTACCAATTTGTCATAGATCCCTAAAAATGCTGGATATACTCCAGAGATATGAAAACTGTCAGAGCTCTCTTAATGTAATATTTTAAAGTGTTTATATCTAAGTATCTCATAAAATGCAGAGAAAACTTGATGGTATATCAGTTTTTTCCCACCAACTCACAAATAGAATAAAACAGAATCAGAAAAGAAAAAATCTGAAAACGATTCTCCCTTAACTCAGACTCAAACTCCTGGAATAAAAAGGGGAAAGAAAAGGAGCAAAAATTTAAGTGAAATTTCTATCTAAGTGAAATATTCATTTAATTCATTAACTTATTTTCTGTGCACAATGTTATGGAAAACACAAAGTAGGATTAACATCCTATTCTTAGAGTTTAAAATATGGCTGAAGAATCAGAATATTGTAATATAAATGGATCAACTGGAAAGCAAAACAAATAACTGACACCATAAAAATGCATATAAATGAGTAGGAAATATTAGATAAAGGGTGATTACTTCAGATTCAAATTCAAGATAAAATGGCTTTTGGCAGAGTAAAATAGAAGATACACTCATTCATACAACCTACCTCATTAAGTACAATTTTGATATGTTGTACATCAGAAAAAGTCTTACAAGTGGTTGTGAATCAGGAGAGAAGTGAGAGAAATTATATAGGCTTGGAAGTCAAGGAAGAAAGGAATTTCAGGAGAAGTTCAGCTATGTTAAATGTGGCAAAGAGATTAAATAAGATAAATAGAGTGAAAAGTGTGGACTGGATTGAGCAATGATGTCACTGTTGACTTAACAAGAGCATTTTCAGAAGCAGAAATACAGTGGGAGAAAGAAGTCTGTATAATAAAAAATTATAACTGAAAAATGAAATGAGCCAGGGAAATTGTAAAAACCTGTAGGTAAATATATAGGCAACAGGAACTTCCCAGTCTCTCTCCATCTTGTTCCATCAAGATTTCCTCCACGAATAACTGCAGATACTTTAAAAGAAAGAGGCCTGCCTGGCAAAGCCCCACAAAAAATATAACATGAATTAAAGACTTCCATTATTCTCCTAGAGGTCCACTACTGCTATTACTGGCAATTCTTTCACTTCTATTTTCCACTGGCAAGTTTCCCTGTTTTAATCCCTTAACTGAAATTGAGGTATCAAGAAGACTTATCCATTGTTTCACTTTAAAGGAATACACCGTATTTCTATTGAAATATTTATCCATGACATTTATTTATCCATCTATCTATGGGAAATATTTTCAAAGAACACTGGAAAAAATTGAGCCTCTAGAGCAGAGGTGCATTAAGAAAGGCAGAGTTCACAACTGCACTAGTAACACAAACCCAAGATACACCTGATAAAGCTGGGGCAAGCAAATCTATGCCACCACCTCCCTACACCACCTTCTACCCTTATCCCCCGAAAAAATCTAGCATATTTATGTTCTTTTGCTTCTTTCCTTTTCCAGGATGTTTTCTTTCATGATTCTAACTCAAGTAAGCATTCCTATCTCATTTGAGAGTTTAGTACCTAAGCAAATAAGAAGAATATAAAATAATGACAATTAAATATTAACATAATTGATCTAGGCTTGTTTTTCACTAAGACTACATTTATTATTGAATCAGAGGGGCTTCTAGTATTTTAACATGATTCAGAGAAATTAGAGAGTATCTATATGTAAAATAGTGATTATGAAAGAGATGATTCTTTATGACTCCAAAGTTATTATTTCAATACAATTAAACAGGGTTTTATTTTTCTCATTGAACACATTGGGTTGATTTGGAATATCACTGTGAGTGTAAGAAAGGCAGAAGAATGGCAGAAAAAGACAAGTGCCAAATGATTTCCCTCATTTGTGGAGTATAACAAGGAAGCAAAACTGAAGGAAAAAAACAGTAGCAGGCTCACAGACTCCAAGAAGGAACTGGTGGTTACCAAAGGGGAGGGGTGGGGGAGAGTGGGTGGAAAAGGAGGGATAAGGGGATTGAGGGGTATTATGATTAGTACACATGGTCTGGGGCGGATCATGGGGAAGACAGTGTAGCCCAGAGAAAGCAAATAGTGACTCTGTGGCATCTTACTACACTGATGGGCAGTGACTGCATGGGGTATGGGGGGGACATAGTAATATGAGTGAATGTAGTAACCACATTGTTTTTTCATGTGAAACCTTCATAAAAGTGTATATCAATAATACTTTAATAAAAAAAAAAGAAAAGAAAGGCCAAAAAAACATTAAAGAATTCCTGCAAAGTTTCTTTTCCTAGGAAAAGAACACACTATGTTAGAAACTGTATATAGGATATATAGGATCAAGTTTAGTAATAACTTATAATCAGTAAGATAATACTGCTAGGTTATTCCAGCAAAAATAAGGTAGCCTGATATGTAAAAATATATTCTAAAATGTCCTGAGACTCTGGTAGAAATGAGAAAGAAAATCCAAAGCCCAGATAAAATAACAGAGGAAGGGTACAGAAGATACACGATGAAGAGGTTTGACAATGCTCAGGAATGGAGAAGAAAACAAATTCCTAATATTCTGGAATAAGACTACACTACTAAGAGTCTGTCTAGTTCAATAAGTAACATAGTTCTTGCTTAGTAAAGAACAAGCATAGTTCAAATTTGTGACATATAGATATGGCTAACTTTTATCACTAAACTAAGACTTAAAAAAAATTTGAGGATCTCTTAAAAAATGCCAGTGTTTCAGGGCCTCCTAAAATACCCTTGTGAACATGGCTGCACAAAATATTCAACAAAATATTAGCAAACCTAATTCCAGCAACACAAAAAGGATTATACACAACAACCACGTATGATTTATCACAGGAATGCAAGGTTTATTCAACACACAAAATCACTCATTGCAATACACCATATAACTAAATTTAAAAATACATGATTCTCTCAATAGATGAAGAAAAAAGCATTGAAAAAATACAACTTTGTTTCCCAATAAAAACACTGAACAAAGTGAGAATGAAAGATAACTTCCTCAAACTGACATTGAGAAACATTATAGAAAAATTCACAGCTAACTTCATACACATGACATGGTGTTGTATATAGAAAATACTAAAGAATCCTCACAAAAACTGATAGAACTAATAAGTAAGCAATGTTGCAGGATAGTAGATCAATATACAAAAAGCAATTAAGGTGACGTTATATTGGAGTTGCATGAGTTCTTAATCCAATAAATTTAGTGACCTTATAAAAAGAAATCCACATGAAGAGACAGATACATGCATAGAGGGAAGACAGTGAAGACACAGGGAGAATGCCATCTACAAGGAACCTCAAAGATTGTTAGCAAAGCACCAAAATCTAGGAGAGAGACATGGAACAGATTTTACCTCACAGCCTTCAGAAGGAATCAATCTTCTACCATCTTGATCTTAGACTTCTAGCCTCCAGAACTGTGAGAAATAAATTTCTGTTATTTAGGCCAGTCAGATTGTGGTCCTTTGTACAGCAGTCCCAAGAAAGTAATATAGTCAGCAATACTCCCCAAATTGATCTGCTGTTTGTACAATTCCAGCTGCCTTTTTTGCAAAAATTGACAAGTTCATATGGCAGTTCAAAGGACCCAGTATATCCAAAACAATCTTAAAAAAAGAGCAATAAATGTGTTTTTGATTTCAAACGTACTACAAAGTCACAATAATCAAGAACAATGTGGTACTGGCATAAGAATAAACATACAGACAATGCAACAGATTGATATGTTATCCAGAAATAAATACTTAAATATTTGGTCATGTGATTTCAACAGGGTACCAAGATTTCAAAAAGGAAAGACCAGTCTTTTGGTCTTTCCAACAAATAGTGCTTGGATAAATAAATATCCTCCCACAAAGAATGAAGTTGAATCTCTTCCTGATACCCTATAGAACAGTAACTCAAGGCAGATCATAGAACTAAATATAACAGTTGAAACTATAAAACTTTTAGATGAAAACATAAATGCATACCTTCAAGATCTTGAATTAGGTAATAGTTTCTTAGATATGACATCAAAAGCACAAACAATAAAGATAAAAAAGATAAATATAACTATATAAATATTTGAAACCTTATGCATCCTTTTTATATTTAGCCCTTTCATATGCATACATCTCTCAAATTGTTTTTAATCATAGGCAAAATAGTTATTATGCACAAAAATCGCTTACTTACTCATCATCCCACAGTCATAACAAACATTTTCATCTTAACATTCCCTTCCAATTTTATGTGTATCCATATAATTATGGTACACATAAATTTATATATTTTATTATCATAAAAATTATAAGAAAGTGAACAAAGAAATTGAAGTGACAACCCAATGAATGGGAGAACATATTTGTAATAATATATCTGATAAAGGAATTGTATCTATAATATATAAAGAACCATTGCAACTCAATAATAAAATGACAAATAACAATTTTAAAAATTGACATTGAATTAGACATTTCTACAGAGAAGATACACAAATGGCCAACAATCACATAAAAAGATGTTCAACATCATTAGTCACAAGGAAAATTCATATCAAAACCAAAATGAGATACCACTTCACATTCACTAGGATGACTATAGTCAAAAAAACTTATAGTAAAAAGAATTAGCAAGGATATGGAAAAATGGGAATCCTCAAGACATTGCTGATGGGAATGTAACATGCTACAGATATTTTGAAAAAGTTTGTAAGTTTCTCAAAAAAGTTAAACATAAAGTTGCCGTATAACTGACAATTTCATATACAAGGTATATGCCCCAAATAATTGAATATCTATGCCCACACAAAAATTCGCACATGAAAGTTCATAGCAGCATTATTCATAATAGCCAAAAAAGTAAAACAATATCCACCCAGTGATGAATAGACAAATGTTGTATATCCACAAAATAGAATATTGTTCAGTCTTAAAAAAGGAATGAAGTTCTGATATTTGCTACCACATGGATGAAGCTTGAAGATGTTATACTAAAAAATAAACCAGACACAAAGACCACATACTGCATAATTCATATAAATGTCCTGATCATACAAATCCATAGAGACAGAAACTTAGATTAGCAGTTTCCAGGAGCTGGAGGAAGGGAATAATGGGCAATTACTGCTTATGTGTAAATTTCATTTTGCGATGATGAAAATGTTCTGGAGTTAGAAGGTGATGATTGTACAACTCTGTCAATATTCTATACTTGTACACTTTAAAAATAATATGAGTGAAATATACACTTTAAAATTAATAAATAATAAACAAATAATCTAGAAATTCCAGCATTGGCATGACCTCAGACTCACAAAACATAATTTCTAAAGGTAGACTATTGTTTCTTTTTTTGGCAGCTCTCAAACACAGAAAGTTACAGGTAGTCCATTTATTCATAGCCAAATGTACAAACTCCATACTATGTAATTATTTGTGATGTCTCCTTCCTATAACAAGATTATTTTTTATGTTAGGGTAAAAAAGTGATAAATGTTCAAAATGTTTACTTACTTATCATCCTACTATCATAACACATTTCCATTTGAACATTTCTTTCAAGCCTTATCCTTTTCCATATAAGTGCAATTATGGTATATACACATATTTCTATATTTTTATTATCATATAATTATAATATGCTAGTTAACAAATTCTCTATTACTAATCAAGTTAATAATATTTCCATAATACAAATAATGCTAAAATTAGAAACTTAATATGCACAGCTTTTCTTTCTGCTGTAGACACTTTCCTTAAGATTATCTTCCAGAAGTGGAATTTTTGAGCCAAGAGCTTTAGTTTTTGTATGGCACATGACTGTCCATTCCAGAAAAATATATATGCCATTGGTGTTTATATAAAAATTTTGCCACACTTTACAAGTATATTATCATGGCAATCATTTATTTTTCTAGTTTATTGTTGTAATAACAATGTTTAAAGGTCAAAACTCTGTAATTTGTTTTGCTGTTGTTGTGTACATAGGAGTGAAGTTATGCCCTCCCACAGGTTTGCTCATCTAGTGCCAGATGATAATACACAACAACAATAGTAGGTTAATTAAACTAGCAGTACTCTAGAATAATTTTTAATACCATCTGTTTTGGGAATCATCACAGCTGAACCTTCCATCCTACATACTACATTCACAAAACCTTCATTAATGGGCCCCATTCTATTTATTTGACAGCCATCCTGTGACATTCACAGAGTAGTTCTGAGTAAAATATGAAAACAGTAAGGCTCAACATCTCCCTCAAAGGATCTCTTACCATTTAATGGTCCTAATTTGCCCAACTCTATGTTTTTATTTCATTCTTCATTATATTTTACTACAAATATTTAACAAGTAAAACAGTGCAAAAATATATTAAAAATTACATATCCATCTCTCTCTGCCATCATGCCACTCAAATCCCAATTCCATGATAACCAGTACTAACAGCCTAATGTATATCCTTTAATTCTCCCTTAATTTGTTTGCAAGTAGATACGGAAATGTTCATCTTTTTTTCCCCCTAAGACTGCCAGGACTCTCATAGTCATACCACAAGCTCTTCATTTAAAAATGTCCTCCAATTTTTTTATTTACATGAATGACTGGCCACTTAAGGTATTACTCTGCCAATAATAATTTACTGGTAACAGGCCAAAAAGCTTTAAATTAGAAATTAAATTCCAACAGCATAATTGCAATCATTGATCAGTGGATAAAAGAGGATTGTGGATAGCTGGAGTAAGGGAAGGACAGTATGTGGTCTTCTGGAACCTCAGAAATTCTCTGAGTTCTTATCCTTTCTTATATATACACAGCAGGTTTGAGCAATTCTTATTCACAAAGCATATGTGATATGAAAGGTTTCAGTTTACAGAAAGATGTTGGCATAATCTCACGGTCACATATATATGTAAATATGTACCTGGTGCCTCTTTCATCCATTTACAGAACATACTAGTCTTTACATGTTACTGAAGAACTATACATGTTTGTCAATGAATAATGTCTTTATTGTTTATACACTGACTTTTTATATGGACAAACCAGGTGGAAAATAACATGTAATGCCTTAAACAATGAAGATGATTATGAAAAAGAAAAAGAAAATAACAAGGAAAGAATGTAGTAACACAGCAGCAATGTTTAGGCAACTCTTCTCACCCTACTTGCCCCAGGTGATACGTGGGAGAGTGGAATGCAGGGAATAGCTAAGCTTTGCTTTTGTTTGTATCTTTGAAGTTCACCACTGCTTATTACAGCACTACATGTTTAACTGCATAGCTTAGCTGCAGCACTTACTGAGATTAGAAATATAAAACCTTACCACACTACATACAAAACATTAATACTTTTCCCTGTAATTAAAATCAAAGTTCCAAAATACTGTGGAAAAATACTGTCATTCTGGAAACAGTCACGAAGACAGTTGAAGCACTGAAATGAAATCTTACCAAATGGCATAAGAATATTGTTTAGAGACTCTCAAAATAGAAAATATTATAAGAGAAAGATTAACATTTCATACATTTCTCTAGGAATATTTTTACTTACATTTCTCTGGAGAAGGCACTAAAACCATTTCATGAAATAACCAACTAATTTATTGTGCCACCATAAAATCAACATAAATCTTTGATATTAAAGGTAGCTGAGTTCACTTTAGTCACACATGTTCATATTCTAAGTACTGAAGCAATATTTCAACACTGGAAGTTTATGATTTAATTTTGAGTATTATTTCTCTAAAAATATCACTGGTGTTTTACTCTTGCATCCATTTTCCCCTCTTTCTTAACCCAAACCCACTTCATTTCCAGAAAACTAGTACAAAACAGTTAAAGAAGAAAGACAAAATGAAGAACAGAAAAACAGTACTAAAATCCAACTCTGAAGGATGAATTAAGATCCAAGATATTAAAAGTATTCATGAGATTAGTGGCCAAGGTTTTTTAGAACAAATCAGGTTACAGAGCATAAGGCAGAATACAGGTAATAATTAATATTGGTGACTGTGTATATTACAAAAGAGGCAGAGGATGGGTTTTACTGTCTGGTAGTTAACAGCCCTAGGGTGCACCTTCAAAATTAACTTAGTTATAAAACTAGATTTCTGTGTTAGATTAAGGAACTACTTGTGAATTGCCACCATTAAGCTTACTTTATCTGATATTTTAATCATTAGCACATTAAACATTGATTTATTATGTAATCTTTGTAAATGGGGTACAAAATATGTGGTACAGGTAAAGTTTAGGGCCAGAAGATAAGTCATACATAAAGTGAAACATTAACATATGGTACCTGGGAAGTCTTGGCGCAGCCTAAGGCAATTGGTATCTCAAAGGACAAAATGTAAGCATGATTATAGTCATCTTTCACTGCACAAAAATATATATTTTACCCAATGTGTACACAGTAATAAATTTTCTTGAGTATTTTTAGAAAGTAGAGGGGCTTAACAAAAATCTTATCAGATCATGAAAAGAATTTGGGAAATATTTTAAGCAAAGATTAACAAATTTTCAAAATTTTTAAAAATCAAATGTCAGACTTAAATGTAACCTTGAAATTTCAATAGAAAATATTGCAAAGATTTTAAATACTATCTCAAATTGTTCTCAAAACAAAAAGAAAATATTCACAAAATCTACTACAATTTTACCTGAAATTAGTGAGTTCATGATTTGAAAGAAGTGTATAACTAGAAGATACATATCCACAGACTTAATGCACAAAAATATACTAGCATTAAGTTTCACAGGACAGAAAAAAAAGGTATTACTTCCTGATGAAATACAGATAATTATCTAAATTTTAATTTACTCTGCTTCATGGGAGGGAAATGAACACCCAGAGGCCAATGAAGAATTGCAACAATTAGAAATGTTGAAGCTTTGACACAGTTATTAGATTCTAGATATTAATGAATGGATAACTATGATGACAAATATAATTTGTTTAATCTCTGAAGAAGAAGAAATATTAATTATACAAACCAATTTTTTTAATTGTGAAATATTTTTCTACTTTTGATTGTCTAAGTTAGTCTGCATATTTGAATTTAAAATTTCTTAGGTTTGAAGTGTTAAAGAAATTCAGTTGCATAACTTCAAAAAATATTACAAAATAAGTTAACAGGAATTTCAGCATTTAGTTTTTAAAAATCACACTTAGCATATGGAAGAATCATCCTGTCACTGTTAAGATTTGATCACACTGAAATGGCCCAACATGCATAAAAAGGTGTGGGTTATTTTATGAGAGTAAACACTCCACATTGTCTTAGGCTATTTGCTTACACCTCCTCCTTTTCACAGGAGGTGCTAAGTAAACCATAAGTTAAACCTTGTTCTCATTATTACAAACAGAAAAGCTTGATGTAACAGTTGGTGCTAAGTAAACCATAATCTAACCCTTGTTCCCATTACTACAATTAAAGAAGCTTGTAGTGAAAAGGGTCCACTCATTACTACAGAGAAACAATTGTCTAGTGGTGAGTTACTGGGGCCCTTTGATAGAGCAAATGTTTCCACCTCAGTGCCCACTTGTTTTTGCTTTCTCTTACTTTGTAGGCTTTTGGTTTCTAAACCTTAATCTCTCATTTCATAGATTCATCAAGGGATTAATCTAAATTGAGAGGATCAAATAACATGAGACTTGGTCCTAGGGCATTTCTCTAAGGGCAGCTATGTCCATCAGGAATTCTAGCAAAAGATTTGAAATCAGCAACCTTGACTATTTTTCTGGTTGTCACTAAGAAACATATCAACCCAGTAATATGTCATCAAAATTCATTCTCCCAAATATGTGCAAACAAAAGGGGCATTAGCCCAGTTTTTATATTTGTTGGAGAGAATATACAGTGCCTGAGCTGTATATAGTTTTGAATTGTAGCAGCAAAAAATTAGCTGTGTGAACCGGAACCAAGAGACAGACTGTGCACTATATTTCCTGCTCATATGTTGTCTCAGCTGTTTCGCACTTTACAGTTTCAGCTGAAGAATGCCCATTTATCACGTAATGCTAATCAGTTATCATTCTACTCTACATTTTGTACAAAACATTGCTGGGAAGTCTGTTCTGGACTTGATGGATAGCCAGAACGGGACAGCACATAACCAAAAAAGGCATAAATACTCACAGATGTCTGGTCACACAGAGGAGTTAAAAATCAAAGAAAATTAGAGCTAGATAAGACAGACATGATCATAAAGCACATCAGTAGAGCATAAACTTGCTTTTTCTTCACCTTCCTCATCCAAATGGGCTTTCTTTTCATTTAAATAAATATTCAAAACAGACGGTCTTTCATTTGTTTCCTTAAACAAGTAGGTTTTCAGTTCCCCCAGCTCCCCGGCCAAATGTAAACCCCACATCAAGAAGACAAAAAACAGAAATCATGTTTATTACCAAAGACATTCAAAAAGCTGTCCGAATCCAAATTAAAACATATGGTGCAAATTCGCTCCTCTTATTATCCTCCAACATTCCCCACCCTGCCTCCTCATCCCACTATTGTTCTGGTTTGGGAAATCTGTTTATATTTTCTTATTCAAGAGCCCTTGAGCAAAAGTCATTTTTGCTGCACCAAAATACCTGAGTAGCTGAAAATAAAGCAGTAATTTTAGCTTCCTTATTCTATTAATGACTTTGTATTTTTGTCAAGTGATATCTACCTATTGTCCATGTTTCTCACATATTAACTTTTATGGTTGAATATTCTTTTAATATATCATTTTCTGTGTATCACCCTTTTGCTCATTACAATGGTATCCACTTCATAATGCCAACCAACCATGACTCATAGAGCCACCTATGAAAATTATCCCAAATTAACTAGGCTTGGTCTGAGCTTATTTCTATGGCTTTAATATTTCTGTCTTTAAAAATAACAAATTATTGCTGTTTTCTCTTGTAAGTCTTTAATGAAAATTAAAAACTAAAGAATGGCAGTTGTTTTCTTCTTGAAAACTGTCCTTTCACATTGTGATATTTCAAAATGCAAAGCAAATATATTTTCTTTGGTTATTCTGTCATAGTTATTTTTCAATTCACCCACAAACATAAATTCAGCCCTCCCAATGTTGAATTGTTTTTCAAATTTCTTGACGCTTTACACAATAGTAATATTTAACTATATAAAAGAGAAGTTGGATATTTGACAAATGTCAAAAATGTAAAAATTTCAAATCAAGAAGTGATGGCACTCCAAGAAAGAGGGCTGAAAATCAGAGAAACTTCTCCATTTGAACTCCTAACACCAAATTTGTAAAGGCAATCTGATCATTTCAGCAGACTTATAAAAACCATGGCAAGGATTATGATAAAGAAGCCTCCAAATAATCATCCACTTCAAACAGATGTCTTCTGAAGTCATATATAAACATAGATCTTCAGATATAAACTTCTTTATAATTAATTTTAAGTTGGAATTGCTAGCAGGAAATTGATTTTAACTTATATATGTCTTTGCTTTCTTTTCAAGAAAGAACAATACCATCATATTATTAAGCAAGAAAAAAAAGTGCTATTTCTTAAATCTAGCAGCCCATTCTTCATATACATGACCACTGATTCTATTTTCACTCTTTAACAGAATTGTACTTCTTGCCAATACTTTTAAATGATTTACCAAATATAGACTATCCTCTCTTATTCAAGTTCAAAGATCTCAAAAAAGATAAAGGGAAAATCATGAATTGTAAGATTTTGATGGCATGTTCTACCTGGTGGATAGTAAATGAGAAACATAACAAATAAAAAGGACTGTGTTAAAATCTGAAATTAGCAAAAGTTTTATGAATTTGAGGCTCATCTTCCAAACTTTATCATCTGTTGATTTATATACAAATCTAAGACAGCCTATTTGGTTCATTTATCCCTTTTTAAATTTCATTTATTTGACGCACAATGACTGAGTAACTATGATGGCCAAGGCACTCCACTAATGTGTGAAAACACAGTATTAGGACCGCAGGGCTCTAGAGTCAAGGCAAATTAATTTCTGCTTGACTTGAGGGTTTGATTTGTCCTTTTGCTCCCCATTTGCCAAAGGATAGGTTTGGGGCAACTGATAATATAAATTCAAGATCAATATTAATTCATTAGTCCTGGACATGTCACCAATAAAGGCTGGCAACACAAATTCCTATGCAAAGAACAGTACAATTACTTCATTTATCACAAAACTGAAGGAAAAACAGATAACCCCTCTGCTCCATAAAAATATTTTCTACTTGTTTTGACAAACATCTTAAATGTATTAATTGGTCATTAATTTATTTAATAGGTATTTATGGAACACCTGCAATGTGCCACGTTTTTGTGTTAGCCATGACAAATAAGTATAAAGAGCCAACAAAGTAGAGAGGAAGACAGAAAATGCAATTTTGATATAAGGTGATGAATCAAGGAAGGCATCCCAGAGACGATGGAGAAGAGGGGGCAACCTAGGGATTTCATATTTTATTCCAAAGACAATAGGAAGGCACTGAGATATCCAAGCTGGAAAGTGACTTAGTATATTTTTTATATTTTTAATAGATCACTCTGATTGAAAGTTTGAAAATATAGGAAATGCAAGAGTAGAAGCAGGAAGACATTGGAGGATTCTTTCGGGAAACAAGATGAAAATGAAGAATGTCTGGAATTAAAGCCACGATTATATGGATGCAGAGAACTAATGTTATGATATGAGGTAAATCAACAGACAGAAAAGATATGCTAAAGTGATTGATTTAACATTGCAGTCATTGAAGAGAACACTGTAGTTGACATTGAGAAATCTGCATGGTAATTCAAGTCTACCAAGTTTAAGACTCACTAATCTACATAAACAAACACATATTCTTATCATTTCTAAACTTAATAATATATGACTTAAAATTATAACTATCCTTAAAATTATGATTACTTTGATATATATATATGTTATTCCCCCCAAAATATCAGATATTGATCCATTATTTATTTACGTTATTAATTTGTCAAGCATTTACTGAAAATTTTCTGGGTATTCCACACTGTATGTATTAGGGTAAATAGGACATCACAAGTTGAAAAGAGATGGAAGAATAGAGGGATCCAGTAAATGTGATGAGGGATTTGTAAGTAAGGTAACAGGATCCAGCATGTATACTGAACTAAAAGAGGTAGAAGATCAGAACTGAAAGGGCAAAGGAAATACGATGTAAAAAAGGAGAGAGAGACCATGCTGAGTCCTCTGTTCAATAGATTAACTATCACTGATCATGTTATCATTGACTAACTATCAATTAATCTAAGAAAAACTGGCAAAAATTTTAAGCAGAGGAGGAAAGGTAGTGCCATTATTATGTGTTTTGAAAGCTTTGTCTAGCTACAAGGTAAAAAAAATGGATTAGGTGCTGTTAAGGATAGAAATAGGAGAGTGCTTTTGAGGAGATATATTTAATAGTAATTAGCAGCAGGATAGTAAAGTGAAGGACATGGAGAGAATTAAATAAAGGTATTTAGGAGACAAAAGCTACAAACCTTAGTGAGAAATGTAAAAGAAGGGAAGAAAAAGGGGAGTATCGAGATTTTAGGCTTGTATTATTACGTGGCTAGAACTACCATTAACTGAGATAGGTAACATTGAAAAGTGGCAGTTTTATTTGGAGAAAGGGAAGAAAGATCAAATGTTCTGAGGTTTCCCTTGAAATCTACAAGAAGAAATTTCTCACAGGAGTTATGTTCCAAATAGACTGGTATGTTTGACCTTAAAAAGATGAGTGCTTCTCCTTTCTCTGTAAAATGAAAGATAAGGTCAAAGATAGAGCAGAAAATAAAGTTGGAGTTTGTGGAGAGTCTTTTTTTTTTTAAGCTTTAAATAACTGAATGAATGAATTGGCCGGAGAAATACAGTAAGGCAGAGAATCAGGTGGATGTAAGTATCACCCATTTATAATAGAACATGTTTCACTGTAATTTCTCTTTCAGTGCTAGGTTATAGACAAGATATAACTGCAATCATCCATGGCTGGGGAGTTGTTATATAGATACGGTTAAAGAAAAAAAAAGAGAGAGAGAGAAACAAGATGCTTGGTATATTTGTAAAAGTGTAATTGAAATTGTTAACCATAAAAGTTAATTCATATAAGGAGAAAAAGAAAAAGAAGCCTAAAATATTGGGAAAAATTAGAGTTATAAGTGTTTTCTCAGGATGCTGAAGAAGAGTTAAAATGGCAAAAGAATAAACAAGGTGGAAGAAGGCAGAGTTACATATTTAATTTTGAGATTTTGGATATGGAGCAGTTATGGGTGACACTGGTGTTAAAATGTGACTGTGGAAGAGAAAAACTGAAGAAATAAAAGAATCTGTGTGAAACAGATTACTGGAGCGTGAGGCATTGATGTGGCTTTGAAATTATTCAAGATGAGGTCAAGGCTTGTAAATAGGGGCTTACATTTTTGCTAAATAATCATGTCAGAGAATATCAGCAACCAAGAGGAAAAACATGATGGTAAGAAGCCTCATTTTCACAAGTGCAAGAATGAGTAGGAAGATGTTGTAGACAGAATTGCAACCCTTCCCACCAGCCAGCACCAAATTCATATGGTGAAGACCTAACCCCCAGTACTTCAGAATGTGACTGTATTTGGACATAAGGTTTTCAAAGAGGTAATAAGGTTAAATGAGGTCACTAGAATAGGCCCCAAAACCAATATGTCTGGTGTCCTTATAAGAAGATGTGATGAGGACACAGATGTCTACAATGGGAAGATGAAGGGAAGATCTAGGGAGAAGACAGTTATGTATGCATCAAGGAGAGTGATATCAGAAGAAACAACTATGCCGACACTGAGATTCCTAGCCTCCAGATGAGTGAAAAAATAAACTTTTGCTGTTTAAGACAGTCTGTGGCACTTTGTTGTAGAAGTCAAAAAAATACAGGGGAATTTGAGGGAGAATGGCCTGGAAGCTGCAAGAGAGAGCTACCAAACCCTATTCTTGGTCCCGGGGTTCAAAGAATACAGTAGAAGAAATAACACCCACATGAAAGTACTCTAGGGGAAAGTACACAAGGTTTCAGTTAAAGCAAGGAGGCAGAGTAGTACTCAGTAAAATATTTGAGAACATACAGGATAATATAGTTATCTTTCTCTTCCCAAAATTTTCAACTAATTCCAACAAAAAATAAAGCTGTCAAAGGAGATCTAATTCTAATACCTGAGGTCAGACTGTAAGTTAGTGGACATCAACACTTCTAAAAGGTACTCCTAGGACCCAACTAAATACTTTAATCAAGTGAACCATTTAGATCAATCTAAATTTAGGTAGCCTATTATACCGCAGTTGGCACAGAACAGAGACACTGCCATTCACATTTCTTCCATTGCCAAACTAACAAAAATATGGCACACGTTAAAAAAAAAAAGATTTGTTATACATTTGCAATAAGAATAATGGGAAAGGAAAGAAAAATGAAGGCAGACACACTAACTGACCTGTGAAAAGACAAAAAAATTTTAACAGCAAGTTAGAGAAAAAAGGATAAGCTAGGCAGATATAAAAAAGAAACAATGATATATTCAATTAAAGATGAATATAGAAAAGTTAAGATAGCCCACTTCTTTTCTTAGAGAAAGTACCCAAGACTCAGGTTGATTTAATAAAATGGTAAGATTTCACAAAGTAAATTTAACTGAGTTTCCAAGAGAGAGACAGGGTAAAGAGATTTTTGAGGCTTTCTCTGAAAGCACAGAAAAAGAGTGAATAATTGGAACTGGGGAGTTTATTTGTGAATGGGTCAATTTCTTTAGATGTGAATATATTTGAAAAGGAGAAAGCTGAAAAGATCAAGGAAGAATACCTCAGAAACCATGCAGTAGTTTCAAAAGGATCAAGTTATTGTACCTGAACAAGCAGTTCTGCCTTGCCTGAAGGTTGAGAGAATGTGAAATCCACTGGATTTCACTGGAAATATTGAATCCACTAAAAAGAAAAAAGCCAGATGAAACAATTTGCCAAGTTTATTATAAAACTAATTCTTGTGTGAAAATGCCACCATCAGGATAGTGGGAAGGTGTTTCATTTTGCTGTTTGTGTTTTTTTATTATTTGTTTAGCATAGCATAGGCTCTAGAAAGGACTGCGACTGGTTGGTTCTTGAAGAAACCAACAAGGCAGAATATAGAAGAGCATGCTCAGGGAATAAATAGCTAAACACAAAACCAAAAGAAAAAAAATGGGGAATGTTAATTCTACCCATAAAATGATATTCTTCCTGTCAATAACAGAAAAGAAATGTGCAATTAAACAGTAAGTTGGACTCCTTAAACTTTTGGGAGGATGGGTAAATCAGGAGAAAATGGAAGCCTTGGGAAATGGAATCCTTGCTTTACGAGTAAAGGAAGTAGAACATACTTTTCTCATGCCTCTGAAATAGCTAATAAAGGGTATAATGGCCTGGAAAATTAAACTCTGAAGGGAAGCACAACTTGTGGGGCAGCCCCCCCAAAATACTTTCCATCTCCTGAATTTCTGAACATATACATTTAGAAATGTCAATAACAGCCCCTTAAATTTAGAAGTCTGTTGAGAATGGCCCTCTGATAGGTTCAGTGCTGTCAGGAAAAAACCTCCTCAGAAGACAACAGCAGTAAGCTCTATAGCACAGAACAAAAGATAGTAATATTAGCTATTAGCTCTTTCCTAATTTCTGCAGTTAGGAAGGGAATTTCATTTCTGTATTATTATTTTTCTCTGAAAATGTAATACTGATGTATAATTCATGCTTACCTGTTAATGACCCCTTCTACATCGTATAATAAGATTCATTTATGGGATCTCAAGTCATCTGGTGGAACAAGATAGAAAGAATTTAAAAGTTGAAATATTTCATCAAACGGGCTAAATTTGTAGCCTAATGTACAATATTTCTTTGAATTTGATTTAATTAATGTACTATTAGCTTGTTTCAAGATTCCTGAAAACAACAGAATAATAGACTACCCATTTTAGTATTTTCAAATATACATATATATTATATATGTGAATTTATATTTATATTCATATTTATATTTATATTTATATATCAAGAGAAAAAAATGAGAAAGGAATGGACATCTTCAGAGATGAGCTTCTCTAGTTTTCTTGCATTCACTGGCATTCCAAAATGGATTATGTAAAATTAATCAATATTTCAACTACTTTTATAATTACATAAAGCAATGTATTTACTCTATGAGAAGGCCAAAATACAATTAAGAAAAGAATCTCACACACAAAAGCAAATAAAAGGGGAAAAAAAACCTCTCCTATCCAACCACCAGCCTCTTCTCTCAATTCATTTGTCCACCTGGTGTCTTGCCTGAGGGTTTCAGCCCCCAGCAAATTCAGTATGGATTCATTGAAACCAAGAAATGACAATGGAACGTTCTTGAGGTAAAAGAGTTTATACCTGGCTTTATTCTCCTAGCAGTAGGTCAAGCAATAGTATCACATCTGCATCCAGCAGTCTGGAGGTGCATAATCCATCTCTGTCTCTGCCTCTTCCCAGAGCAATGGGAAAAGCTCTTTATATAGTGACTCAGTCAGTAATAGCTTATTGTCTGTGGGTGTGGAAGCAGTAGCCTAGCAGTAGACCAATTATATCATCAAATAGTTTAGGAACAGGTGAGGATCCTGGCCATAGGAACTTCCATTTTCCCCACACTTTCCCTATTGTTATCCTACCATCAAAAGTTATATATCTGAAACCCAAAGTAACCTTAAATTAAATTATATACATATAACTAAATACTGCCCTTTCACTTCCCATGATTTCCATATTTTATTCATTTTCCCTTTTGACAAATGGCTCTCATTTGTGCTAAATGACTAAAATTGTGTTCTTATTAATCAGTTGAGGTGGTGTGTGTATGTGTGTTTAATTTATTATGTAGAGTGGCAATGAGTATGCAAGAAAAAATATTCTGGTGTTCATAAGGCCTTTAAAACCCACTGGATATAGAGTAAATGGTTAATACTTTCACCTGGATGGCAAATAACTATTACTAGGATTAATAGACATTATAAATATCGACTCATGAACTAGTCTTTAAATCTGCTTTCTCTTTTTAGGTTGTACAAATAGGCAAAAGATTCCTTATTGGAAAAGTGAAATACATTACTGGATGACTATTGAGTTGCCTAGGATACAGGCAGAAAACACAAATAGTTCCACTTACCAAAGTCTCTCCTGAGGATTTAAAGACCACAATTTGCTGCCTTCTAATTCTGGATTCTGGCATAAAAATAAGACATGTTTGATTTAGATTCAAGATGGCGGTGTGAGAGGTGAGACAGAGAACTCCTCCCCAAACCACAAATAGTATGAAAATATAGATAATTAATACAACTAATCATAAAACAGAAAGAGGAAAGAAGGCTCAACCAGACTGCATACAGACCTCATGAACAGAGACCTCACGAAACAGGGTAACATACAAAAGCCTTAATCCGGTGGGACCCAGGCCCTTCCCCCACCCCAGCTCAACAGCGGGAGGAAGAGAAACAGAGCTGGGAGGGGGTGGAAGCCTGGGTCTGCTGAACACCTAGCCCTGGAGATCTGCTTTGAGAGCAGAAACTTACACTGTGTGGTGCTCTGGAGGTTGGGCAGCTGGGACAGGTGGACTTCTTGAGAGACTGAGATTCCATCTGTTTGTGGAGGACAGGATCCACACCTGGCCACTCTGGGACAAAGGAAAGGCAGGTGGTCTGAGAACCTTACTAGCAGTGAGAGGGCTGCTGAAGGGGTGAGGTTTGCATGGAGCTTGCTGGGTGTGGGAGGAGAGAGTTGGACAAGGTTGTCTGGGTGTGCTCTGCCTAGCACATTGGGAACTTTGGGGACCTTCAGGCACTCCATCCCTGTGGCTGGCTGCTCAGCTCTGAGGCCCCCCACTGTGACACGCAGCCTGTTCAGCCTTCCTCCTGGCCTGACTGCACCAGATCGCAAACCAGCAGTCACTATGCTGGTGTCAGGTCAGCCAATGGGAGGCCCCGCCTACAACAGCTAGAGACGCAAAGCAGAGATGATTACACTTGTGTGCTCAGCCTACTGGCTCTGATACTGGAGACAGGCACGGCAGACGGGAATTAGGAAACAGATGTTTCCTCCCCGCAGGCACCAGCTCTGATCCCCTATGACCCCCAACCTCACACTAGGGACTGAGCAGCTCCAGAGACTGGAGCTTCTGGGCACTAGAGGGCACCACGCAGAAATATGAAAAGTCAAAAGAACATAGTCCAGACAAAAATCATACAAACCACAGAAAAAGGGCCAAATGAAACTGAATTCACAAATCTTCCTAAAAGAGAGTTCAAAATAAAAATCATAAACATGCTTATGGAAGTACAGAATAATGTTCAAGAACTCAGGAACAAATTTAAGACAGAGGTTGAATCATTAAGAAATTCCTTATCTGAAATGAAACATACAATGGAGGGATTTAAAAGCAGATTGGATGTAGTAGAAGAGATGGCAAATGGAATAGAAATTAGAGAAGAGAAATACAAAGAAACTGAAGAACAGAGAGAAAATATAATCTCTAAGAATGAAAGAATATTCAGAGAACTGTGTGACCAATCCAAACGGAACAATATTTGCACTATAGGGGTACCAGAAAAAGAAGACAGAGAAAAAGGGATAGAAAGTGTCATTGAGGAGGTAATTGCTGAAAACTTCCCAAATCTGGGGATAGAGATGGTCTCTCAAGCCATGGAGGTGCACAGATCTCCCAACACAAGGGACCCAAGGAAGACAACATCAAGGCATATAATAAATAAATGGCAAAGATCAAGGATAAAGACAGACTTTTAAAAGCAGCTAGAGAGAGAAAAAAGATCACATAAAAAGGAAAACCTGTCAGGCTATCATCACATTTCAAAACAGAAACCTTACAGTCGAGAAAGGAGTGTCATGATATATTTTAATGCAATGAAGCAGAAGGGCCTTGAACCAAGAATACACTACCAGGAAAGGTCATCATTTAAATTTGTAGGAGGGATTAAACAATTTTCATATAAGCAAAAGCTGAGAGCATTTACCTCCCACAAAACACCTCTACAGTGCATTTTGGAGGGACTCGTATAGATGGAAGTATTCCTAAGGTTAAATAGATGTCACCCAAGGGATAGACAAAGAGCACAGAAAATGAGTCATAAAATACAAAGAATGTAGGAGGAAGAAAAAGGAGGGAAAAAAAGAAACTTTAGGTTGTGTTTGTAATAGCATACGAAGTGAGTTAAGTTAGACTCTTAGATAGTGAGGAAAGTAACCTTGAGCCTTTGGTAACCATGAATCTAAAGCCTGTAATGGCAATAAATATATACCTATCAATAACCATCCTAAATGTAAATGGTCTGAATGCATCAATCAAAAGATATAGAGTCACTGAATGGATAAAAAAACAAGACCCAGCTATATGCTGCCTACAAGAGACTCACTTAAAACCCAAAGACATACACAGACTGAAAGTAAAGGGATGGAAAAAGATATTTCATACAACTAATGAGAAAAAGCAGGAGTTGCAGTACTTGTATCAGACAAAACAGACTTCAAAACAAAGAAAGTCACAAGAGACAAAGAAGGACATTACATAATGATAAAAGGGTCAGTCCAATAAGAGGATATAACTATTATAAATATCTATGCTCCCAACACAGGAGCACCCACATATGTGAAACAAATACTAACAGAATTAAAGGGGGAAATAGAATGCAATTGCATTCATTTTAGGAGAATTCAACACACCACTCACTCCAAAGGACACATCAACCAGACAGAAAATGAGTAAGGACACAGAGGCACTGAACAATGTATTAGAACAGACGGACCTAACAAACCATCTACAGAACACTCCATCCAAAAGCAACAGGATACATATTCTTCTCAAGTGCACATGGAACATTTTCAAGAATAGATCATATACAAGGCCACAAAAAACCTCAGTAAATTAAAAAAGATTAAAATTGTACCAACCAGCTTCTCAGATCACAAAGATATGAAAATAGAAATAAATTACACAAAAAAAATGAAAAAGCCCACAAACACATGGAGGCTTAATAACATGCTACTAAATAATAAATGGATCAATTACCAAATAAAAACAGAGATCAAGCAATGTATGGAGACAAATTACAACAATAATTCAGCACCACAAAATCTGTGGGATGCAGAAATGGCCATGCTAAGAGGGAAATATATTGCAATACAGGCCTACCTCAGGAAAGAAGAACAATCCCAAATGAACAGTCAAAATTCACAATTAATGAAACTACAAAAGGAAGAACAAATGTGGCCCAAAGTCAGTAGAAGGAGGGACATAATAAAGATTAAAGCATAAATAAATAAAACTGAGAAGAATAAAGCAATAGAAAGAATCAATGAAAGCAAGAGCTGGTTCTTCGAGAAAATAAACAAAATAGATAAGCCCTAGCCAGACTTAACAACAAAAAAGAGAGTCTACACACATAAACAGAATCAGAAATAAGAAAGGAAAAATCACTATGGATACCACAGAAATACAAAGAATTATGGGAGAATACTATGAAGAATTATACGCTAACAAACTGGATAACCTAGTAAGAAATGGACAACTTTCTAGAAAAACACAACCTTCCAAGACTAACTCAGGAAGAAACAGAAAATTTGAATAGACCAATTAACAGCAACGAAATTGAACTGGTAATAAAAAACCTACCTAAGAACAAAATCCCTGGACCAGATGGATTCACTGCTGAATTTTATCAAACATTTAGTGAAGACCTAATACCCATCCTCCTTAAAGTTTTCCAAAAAGCAAAAGAGAAGACTATACTTTCAAATTCATTCTATGAGGAAAACATCACTCTAAAACTAAAACCAAGCAAAGACATGACAAAAAAAGAAAATTACAGACCAATAACCCTGATGAACATAGATTCAAAAATACTCAACAAAAAATTAGCAAAGCGAATTCAAAAATACATCAAAAAGATCATCCATCATGATCAAGTGGGATTCATCCCAGGGATGCAAGAATGGTACAACATTCAAAAATCCATCAACATCATCCACTACATCAACAAAAAAAGGACAAAAACCACAGGATCATCACGATAGATGCTGAAAAAGCATTTGACAAAATTCAACATCCATTCATGATAAAAACTCAACAAAATGGGTATAGAGAGCAAGAACCTCAACATAATAAAGGCCATATATGACAAACCCACAGCCAACATCATACTTAACAGCAAGAAGCTGAAAGCTTTTCCTTTAAGACTGGGAACAAGACAAGCATGCCAATTCTCCCCACTTTTATTAAACATATTCTGGATATCTAGACATGGCAAACAGAGAACACAAAGAAATAAAATGCATCCAGATTGGCAAGGAAGAAGTCAAACTGTACCTGTTTGCAGATGGCATTATACTGTACATAAAAAAACCCTAAAGAATCCACTCCAAAACTACTAGATCTAATATGTGAATTCAGCAAAGTTGTGGGATACAAAATTAATACAGAGAAATCTGTTGCATTCCTATACACTAATGATGAACTAGCAGAAAGAGAAATCAGGAAAACAATTCCATTCACAATTGTATCAAAATGAATAAAATACCCAGAAATAAACCTAACCAAGGAAGTGAAAGACTTATACTCTGAAAACTACAGGACACTCATGAGAGAAATTAAAGAAGAAACCAATAAATGGAAACACATCCCATGCTCATGGATAGGAAGAATTAATATTGTCAAAATGGCCTTCCTGCCTAAAGCAATCTACAGATTCAATGCAATCCCTATCAAAATACCAACAGCATTCTTCTATGAACTAGAGCAAATAGTTCTAAAATTCATATGAAACTGCAAAAGACTCCAAATAGCCAAAGCAATCCTGAGAAGGAAGAATAAAACAGGGGGAATTATGCTCCCTGACTTCAAGCTCTACTACAAAGCCACAGTAATCACAGTTTGGTACTGGCACAAGAACAGACCCATAGACCAATGGAAAAGACTAGAGAGCCCAGATATAAACCCAAGCATATATAGTCAATTAATATGGGATAAAGGAGCCATGGATATACAATGGGGAAATGACAGCCTCTTCAACAGCTGGTGTTGGCAAAACTGGACAGCTACATGTAAGAGAATGAAACTGGATTATGTCTAACCCCATACACAAAAGTAAACTTAACATGGATCAAAGACCTGAATGTAAGTCATGAAACCATAAAACTCTGAGAAGAAAATATAGGCAAAAATCTCTTGAATATAAACATGAGCAACTTTTTCCTGAATTCAACTCCTCAGGCAAGGGAAACAAAAGCAAAATGAACAAGTGGGACCATATGAAACTAAAAAGGTTTTGTACAGCAAAGGACACCATTAGTAGAATAAAAAGATGTCCTACAGTATGGGAGAATATATACATAAATGGCACATCTGATAAGGGGTTGACATTCAAATTATATAAAGAGCTCATGTACCTCAACAAACAAAATTCAAATAAGCCAATTAAAAATGGGTAGAGGAGCTGAACAGACACTTATCCAAAGAAGAAATTCAGATGGCCAACAGGCACATGAAATGATGCTCCACATCCTTAATCATCAGAGAAATACAAATTAAAACCACAATGAGATATCCCCTCACAGCAGTTACAATGGCCACCATCCAAAAGCCAAACAACAACAGATGTTGGTGAGGATGTGGAGAAAGGGGAACTCTCCTACACTGCTGGTGGGAATTTAAAATAGTTCAAGCATTGTGGAAAGCAGTATGGAGGTTCCTCAAAAAACTAAAAATAGAAATACCATTTGACCCAGGAATTCCACTCCTAGGAAGGTCCCCTAAGAATGCAGGAGCCCATTTGAAAAAGACATATGCACCCCTATGTTTATCGCAGCACTATTTACAATAGCCAAGAAATGGAAGCAACCTAAGTGTCCATCAGTAGATGAATGGATAAAGAAGAGGTGGTACATATACACAATGGAATATTATTCAGCCATAAGAAGAAAACCAATCCTACCATTTGCAATAACATGGATGGAGCTAGAGGATATTATGCTCAGTGAAATAAGCCAGGCGGAGAAAGACAAGTACCAAATGATTTCACTCATATGTGGAGTATAAGAACAAAGCAAAAACTGAAGAAACAAAACAGCAGCAGACTCACAGAACCCAAGAATGGCCTAACAGTTACCAAGGGGAAAACGACTGGGGAGGATGGATGGGAAGGGAGGTACAAGGGGGAAAAAGGGTTCATTGCGATTTGCATGGATAATGTAGGGAGTGAACATCTTACTATGCTGATGGACAGTGACTGTAAAGGGGTATGTGGTGGAGACTTGATAATAAGGGGAGTGTAGTAATCATAACGTTGTTCATGTAATTGTACATTAATTATTGCAAAATAAAAAAAAAAACACATGTTTGGAATGTGGGAGGCTTATGATCTATCCATAAGGCTATTGCCAGAAAATAAAACATATTTAATTTCCTTTAACATTCAGAGTGGCATTGCTTTTTGAGAAATTTAGTCCTGCTGAAATTATATGGAATGTTCTGTATGAATCCTATAGGAAGTTTGAATCCTGTAGGAAGAGCTCATTCTACTGTACATTTGTCTAATTGAGTATTTTCTACTGACAGTCAAAGATTGTATTATTTGGCCAAGAGCCAGATGTAAACTTTTGAAGTATTGCGTCATGTTCAGAACACTCCAAGACCGTAGCAAATTTTTGAAGCCAGTTCTTGCAAAACTGACATGGGGTCAGGAAATCCATTGTTGAACTTTAGTGATCTGCAGTAACTTTTACTTTATTTTCAATATATGAGCTAGATGACTCTAGACAAAGCTGTTTGCTATATCAGGTGATTATCATTTGATGCAAATTAATTTATTAAAGTCTGAATTTTTTCAGAATCATATCCCTGAACCACAAAAATAGACATTTATTGTACATACACACATCACATATCACATATCCATACACGTACATCATTGATGGAGCCAACACAGGATCACTTTTGCTAGCCCAGGTCACCAAACCAGGCCTTAACACCTAACCTAATTGCAGTTTCAACCTCCCCGAGAAATGCAGTTCATCAGGAATTCTCTGGTCAGCATCAATAAGATAAGCAATAATGTTTGCCTTCCCTTTAATTCCCTTTGGTATACACTCCAAACTTTTTTTAGTATCACATATCTTATGCAAATGAAACATACCCCTTTGAAGTTCTATCTGACTTGGCTGCCTTCTTGAGGATATAAAGTCTTCAAATGACTGTATCCCCTCAGAACAGTCCTTCTACTGTAGAAGTTGTGTCTCCCAGGCTTAAGTCCTCAGTTTGGCCAATAAAATTTTGCCTTTATTTCAAGGTGACTTTAGCTATCTTTTCATTGACAATTACATGTGATTCATCATATTTTTTAAAGTATACATTACAGACTCATTACATATCTAAGATTGAATGTGCATAGGTAATCCTGGAAAGATATCATTATATAAAAAATATTTTAGGAAATATGACTGGGGAGTTGGGGATTTGTGGCAGAAATCTTTATTTTTTTACCATATGCTTCTCTAACCTTAATTTTATTTTGAACAGCATTTACAATTTTATAATTTAAAAAACTAGTTATAAATATGTATGTACAGTATCAGAGAAAAATGTTATTTATCTTGATTTCAGGAAAAAATGCAATTTTCTACAAAAATCAAGAAAAATCAATTCCTAAAATAAGTTTTTATGCTTACAGATCTAAATCTGTTGAACAAAAAAATTCAGTCTGATTTTCTAATGTTATATATATATCCTTAAGACAAATTTAACTTTTATATAAAACTTTTATAGGATATTTAACCCAAGAGCACAGACTTACACAAATCCATAGACATAATCCTGACAATGTTCTTCTACTCTCAGCTAATTTAGCCATACTTTCTAACAGTGAAGTGATTACTCTTAATCAATATTGGTAACTTCAACTCCTTGCAAAGAATCCACAAATGAATTATTAAGAACTAGTACTGTCTCCAAGATAAAATTATTTTAAGAAATCTGAGAACTGCTACCATAAGAAGTTAGCAGAAGAAAGGGGCAAATATGGTCAAAGTTGGGCTACAAGTGGCAACTTCAACATAACTCATATATTTTAATAAAACACCCTCAAGGATGAAGTGCAGACAAAAGTCAAAGGGGTATGCCTCAATTTCATGCAATATGCTCTTTGCTTTAAGAGATCAGTGAGGGACATAAAAATGATTTCGTCCTTCAGATACTCTGTGAAGAGAATGTTCAAAGTGCAGTAACAAAGAATTGAAGGAAAGTGATATCCCATGAAGAAAAGAAACAGTCTTCAATATAATCCTCTGCAGAAAGATTATTATTCACTGAAACTGAACCTGGAAACGAACTCTTTTGTTAGACCACAGAAATTCTGTGTCAATCCAATGGTCGCCTCTTGTGATTAAGATATTATTTCCAACTAACAAATTGCCAAACCTATGCATGTTTTTTCCCCCAGGGGATTCTCATATATACCCCTTTCTTCCCACTCACAGTTTCTCCTTTTATGAATACCTTGCATTAGTGTGGTATTTGTTATCACTGATGAACCAGGATTGATGCACTATTAGTTAAAGTTCACAGTTTAGATTAAAATTCACTCTATGAGCTGTAGTTCTGATGAGTGCATGATCCACCATTGCAGTATCATGCAGAATAGTTTCACAACCCTAAATATAACCTGTGATCTACCTCTCCACTTCTCCTTTCTCTCTCTGTCTTCTAAGCCTCTGGCAATCACTATCTTTTTACTGCCTCTATAGTAAAGCCCTTTCCAGAATTTCAATTAGAATCACACAGTATGTGCCTTTTCAGACTAGTTTCTTTCCTTACACAAATAACGCATTTAAGCTTCCTCTGTCTTTTCATGGCCTGGTAACTCATTTATTTTTATCACTGAATAATGCTCTATTGTGTGGCTGTACCACAGTCTGTTCAGCTTTTGAAGGACATCATGGTTGCTTGTAGATATATACGCTTTAATAAGTAAAGTTATTTCTGCCAGCCCTTCTCTGAGCTTAACTGGTGGTTCAAGTGGGTGATTGGCAGCTGCATTCTTCTTACTTCCCACCTTTTGTTGGGAAACTGAGTTACAGATGATGTGGCTTATGTTTCTCACATTCAATATTGCCTGTGTTTTCCCTATTCTTTCTGCTTTCCTGGCACCTCTTGACTGAAATAACATTTGCTGGATATACTTGGATGTCTGCTGGCTCCACAGAACACTTTCCTGAATCCTGACACTATAATCTATGTTTGAAATGGGGTAAATGTGCTTTTTTAAAGTATCCATGGAAAGAAATATAAGAACTCTGAATATTACCTCTGGATTTAGATGCATTCATCCACACTCACTGAAACCATAAAGATAAGTATTAAACTTGGAGATCTTAAATCAAGAGTGTAGAGTTTGGACCCAAAAAATGCTTGGAGGAGAAACATGGGAAGAAAACCAGCATAAACATTAAGTCTTTCATACAGATATTAAATAAAAGGAGTTTGAGGCTTACAACCCTTTAGAGAAAGTAGGCTGGATGATATTATCATTTAATAAATATATATGAAACATATATTTTAACATAGCCAAGTCTTTAATAGATGAGACTTACTGAAAGTATAGACCATTTTTAATATTGTTTTGAATGGTTACCATGTAAACTAATTTCTTAGGTATTCTGTAATTGTTTTCAATAAGTAGTAATGTTATATATTAATAGCAATGTCTTGATATCCTAAAATTAACATATTATTTTAATTTAAGGCTTAAGTTTTGTATATATCTAAATTCTTATTTTATCACAGGTTGATGTAAGATTCATTCAATAACATTGATGATTTATGTACCTTTAAAGTTCTGCATATAAAATCTGCTATTTGGCCTGTATTTGGGAGTCATATATTTCCAAATACCAAGGAATCAGAAAAATATTAATCTGTACACATCTTACTTTCTTACAATATGACATAACACAATAATAGGCAAGTACAGAAAAAAATTTCCTACAAAACTGGGGAAAGAGATATGGTAGGCAGAATATGCACCCTCCCCCAAAGATGTCACAAAATCCTAATACCTTGAACCTGTGAACATGTTACCTTACATGGCAAGAAGGACTTTGAAGAAGTTATTAATGTAAGGATATTGAAAAGTGAAGAGTATCCTCTATTAACCACACAGGCCCAATGTAATCATAAGAGTCCTTGTAATAGGGAGGCAAGATGGTCAGAGTTTAGAAAAGGAAATGTGAGGATGGAATCAGAGGTCAGAGTGATGTGGTTGCAAGTCAAGGACAGTAGATGGCTTCTAGAAGCTAGAAAACACAAGGAATATATTCTCCTCTAAAGCTTCCTGGAGAACTCAGACCTGCAGACACCTTAATTTTTGCCCCATAAGACATTTTGGACTCTGAGTGCCAAAACTGTAAGATAATAAAGCTGTGTTAGTTTAGGCCACTAAGTTCATAGTAATTTGTTACAGCAGCAATAGGAAACTAATACAAGGAATAAGAGCATCTGCCAGTCACTTTCGTGTTTCTTCTCAGAGTCAACTTATACTCTACTCCACCTCCAGCTTTCTTTCTTCCAGATTCTACAAAATTGTAGCCAACTGAAGGGTTGGTGGGTGACTGGAGAGTGGGAAGAAGGAAGAATCCAAAGGACTTCCTTCCCTGTCCCTGATTCAGGAGAGTTCCTTCTGGGTTATTCCACCTCTATGATGCCAGCTCCTGCTGGATGGCTCTTCTCCATTTTTTTAAAACTATAAGTAATAATTCATATATCCAAGAGATTAATATTTTGAGAGCAGGTATTTTAAGACATTTATAGATTTCTTTTAGTACTAGTTTACTAGCTATCTTATAATTGTATGTTGGAAGAAAAATAAAATTGAAACTTGCACACTTTGTTCAAAATGTTCTCTTAACTTTATCCCAGTCCCCTGCAGTCTGCAACCCACACCAATCTTTAATATCTTTAATTATTCCAAACTCAGATTCTTCTGCTGCCTAGTGGTGAATTTTTCTAACTTGTTACTTGTTCTCAGCTTATGTTTTACTTGAAATTTCCAACAGTGGCCCTTCCTAATTAGATCTGAGCTTTCATAATCCAGTACATCCCATCTCCTTTCCTCTTTAACACCACCTTTCAAAGTTTCAACCTCCTACTCAAATTTCACTACCAGTCCACTGAACATTATCTCCATCTTTCGTCCTGGGTACTCCATCAAACCAATTGATCTTAAAAGCTATGAACACATGCAACTTTTAAAAATGTATGAATATATTTTTCATATTGTATAATCTGTTAATGAATGTCTAGAGCAAGACAGCCATCGATCTCATAAAATTATGATAAAGTGATACAAATGTACCACTAAGTGTTTCTTGATATTTTAATAGCTATTCAGTATGAATTTTAGTTGAGATTTTAATAGAATATAATTAAGAGCAATACCAACAAAGTAAGAGGGCACTAAGTCTGCAGATGTTCATGAGTGGTCCCCGTCTTCCTTCTTCAATGCAGCTTGCTTTCTTTAAAAACAAAATTACTGTCCTTAGAGATACCAATAATTTTTAGTAAATTTTTTATTCTAAATATTTTTCAGAAATCTTTATAAGGTATTTTACAAGTTATTTTAATGAAATATTTTTTACCAGATTTTTTACTATAGGAAAGCAAGTATTAAAAAAGGGATATTTAATTTTTCTACTCACAAGTGGCTATTAGCCTTCCCAGATATGAATTAAAGTTCTATAGAATTTTCATAATATGGAAGAATTCCATGGTATTTTCATATTATGATGATATATGCACAGACTAAGTGTATCATCAACATCCTCTCCACTTCTCTCAAAGTGACCTGGGATTTCACTTTAACATACTGTTGCAAATTATTTTTTTTCCTACATAAGTCTTTAGGCATATATTACAGGCAAAAAGAAAAGTAGCATTAAGCTATATACAGTTTGAGTCCAATTTGAAAAAAAACTTTGAACAAACAGTATTAACAATTTGCATAGTGCTTTCGGAAAAGGAGCAGGATGTCCAAGTATGATTGAGATTGGTCCCTAAATCACAAAATTGCATCAGCTCCAGGAGTTATGGTTACTCTCATTAGAAAGGTGAAAGTTGCCTGCTCAGTCAGATTACTTTCAGCAATATGCCAGCGCTTGTTGGCCATATGTTTCAAGTTGTAAGATGTCCTGTTAGAGTTATGGATGCAGTTTTGCAGTCAGGAAAATGACAGATTTCTCTCCCTTGAAGACATTAACTTTATTCCACTTTGTTCTAACACTATGTGCAGACAATGAGAATGATATAGTAGTCCCCTGTTTTCTCAATAAATATAATTCAAGATGAGCCTATTGCTACATTCTCACATTGCTTCTCTCTGACCTTATGAATGCTAACTTACTCTTAGCCTTATTTCTACAAGTGTTGTCTCACTTATGTCATTCTCTAATTCACTTCTTATTCATTCAGTAATAATGAATTATTCCTTCAATAATAAAAAGGACTTATCATTATTACATGGTAGGCATTCTAGCATTAATGCACAGCGAAATACTAAATAGAAACTTAAACAGCCAACTAAAAAAACACAAGTGACCATTTTATATGGGATACTTCAGAATGATAAGGAAATTTCAAAATATGATGATAATCTGACAATACCATAGCTTGCATTTATATACTAATCCATAGAGAACTCTTTCCTTCCATCCTAAATGCTGGAAATTTTTGTTTAATCCAAAAGTACCCAACATTTTAGCTTACATTTTAGGTCTTCCTAATTATTCATCCTTAAATAGACATGTGCTTAAGAATTTCTTGACTGCAGCATCATGCCCATTTCCCAATCTTTCTATTCTACTAAAACATTTTTTCTCACATTCTGCTGCAAATATTTTATTTAGTGCATGTCAATTAAAATCAATTTTTGTTGATTTTTACTAGATCTTAACATAAAGATCTATCTCCATTTATACTTTTTCTCCCATCTTTATTGAGGTATAATTGATAAAAAGGTTATATATATAGAGTGTACAACCTGTTGTTAATATACATGTACTCTATTTCCTTTTCTAAAATTATTTGTCAGTACTTGTTTTATCCATTTAAAATCATAAATAGCTAAAGATGCATCGAATTTTCCCCTAGGAATCTTGTACTTAGCAGACAACTTTAATAAACGGAATAAGATTATGGTAAAAATCTGCCATTAGAAGGAATATTATCATAGAGTTTCATTTATTCAACAAGTATTGAACACCTGCTATGCAACAGGCACCATTAGAGTCATCATAGAGATGGCAGAAGAGATGGCCTGCCCACAACGAGATTACATTCTCCCATTCTAATTGTACAAGACAAAGAACAATGAATCACGTAGAACTGTAATGAAAAGAACAGTTCAGATAGAAATAAGTGTTTGAAAAAAATTAAATGAGATGTTGTGATAGAAAGTGAATGGGGATGGAAGATTTAATCTGAGAAGCCTCCCTAAAAAGATGAGATCTAAGCTGAAACCTGAATGATAAGATGCTGGCTATGCAAAGATCTTCAACATCCAAGTAGCAGGAAAGCTAATATAAGCAACATTAGGCACAATTAGGAGTGCTTTTGAAACAGCAATGAGATACAAAATCAATATACAAAAATCTGTCGCATATTTATGCCCTAATAATAAAATATCAGAAAATAAATTAAGAAAAAAATTCCATTTACAATGGCATCAAAAATAATGAAGTATCTAGGAATAACTTCAAACAAGAGAGTGAAAAACTGCATTGAAAACCTTAAGACATTAGTGAAAGAAACTGAAGACACAAATAAATGGAAAGATATTCTGTGCTCATGGATTGGAAGAATTAATGTTGTTAAACTGTCCATGCTACCCAAAGCAATCTATGGATTCTATGAAATTGGTATCAAAATTCTAATGACATTTTTCATCAAAATAGAAGAAACTATCCTAGAATTTGTAAGGAAACACAAAAGACCCCAAATAGCTACCATACTCCCTGATTTTAAAATATATTACAAAGCTATTATAATCAAAACTATATGATATTGGCATAAATACAGACACATAGATCAATGGAATAGAATAGAAAACCCGAGAGGCGGAGCCAACATGGTGGCGTGAGTAGGACAGTGGGAATCTCCTCCCAAAAACATATATACTTTTGAAAATACAACAAACACAACTAGCCCTAAAAGAGAGACCAGAAGATGCAGGACAGTGGCCAGACTGCAGCTACACCAGCGAGAACCCAGCGCCTGGTGAAAGGGGTAAGATACAAGCCCCGGCCCGGCGGGACCCGAGCGCCCCTCCCCCCAGCTCCCTGCGGGAGAAGAATAGGCAGAGCGGGAGGGAGACGGAGCCCAGGACTGCTGAACACCCAGCCCCAGCCATCCGGGCCAGAGCACAGACACAGTACGTGCCCAGGGGGCCCTGGATACTGGGGGAACAGGGAGTAAGACCTCTGAGTGGGTGCCGAAGCTGATGCCCCTGTGACAAAGAAAAGCGGGGCTTTTTGAAAGTCTTAAAGGGACAGGGACTTAACAGCTAGATGGAAACAACACAGGTCACAGCCCAGTTGCTGGAAATTACAGGGAAAACCGGGTGCACTAACCCCCTGGGCAACAGCTCTGAGACCCCTCACGGAGGCAAACAGTCAAGCAGCCCCCCCATCCATTACCCCACCAGGCGCTGCGAAAGCAGAGAAGCAGCCTGAGACAAATTCCGCCCACAGAAAGGGAAATTTCTCCCTTCCGGCCAGGCAAGACACAAAGACCCACTCTACACGCATTTACCCAACACAAGCCACTAGGGGTCGCAATTGTCCCAGTAAAGAAAGGCCAGTAGCAAGTGAAAATTTTGGCCCTCCCAGCTGACAGTCAATAGCACCTGTCAACATGAAAAGGCAAAAAAATATGATCCAGACAAGACTAACCCAGACAGCTTCGGCATCTGCTACATCTTCCCCTGAGAAGGAATCTGGGGAGATACATTTAGCCAGTCTTCCTGAAAAAGAATTCAAAACAAAAGTCATAACCATGCTGATGGACTTGCAGAGAAATATGCAAGAACTAAGGAAGGAGAATATAGAAATAAAACAAGCTCTGGAAGGACTTCAAAACAGAATGGACGAGATGCAAGAGACCATTAATGGACTAGAAAACAGAGAACAGGAACGCAGAGAAGCTGATGCAGAGAGAGATAAAAGGATCTCCAGGAATGAAAGAATTTTAAGAGAGCTGAGTGACCAATCGAAAAGGAATAATATAAGAATCATAGGTATCCCAGAAGAAGTAGAGAGAGAAAAGGGGATAGAAAATGTTTTTGAAGAAATAATTGCTGAAAATTTCCCCAAACTAGGGGAAGAAATGGCCTCTCAGACCACAGAGGTACACAGAACTCCCATGACAAGGGATCCAAGGAGGGCAACACCAAGACACATAATAATTAAAATGGCAAAGATCAAAGACAAGGACAAAGTATTACAGGCAGCCAGAGAGAAAAAAAAGGTTACCTACAAAGGAAAACCCATCAGGCTATCATCAGACATCTCAAGAGAAACCCTACAGGCCAGAAGAGAATGTCATGATATACTTAATGCAATGAAACAGAAGGGCCTCAAACCAAGACTACTGTATCCAGCACGAATATCATTTAAATATGAAGGAGGGATTAAACAATTCCCAGACAAGCAAAAGTTGAGGGAATTTGCCTCCCACAAACCACCTCTACAGGGCATCCTACAGGGACTGCTCTAGATGGGAGCACTCCTAAAAAGAGCCCACAACAAAACACCCAACATATGAAGAAGGGAGGAGGAGGAATAAGAAGGGAGAGAAATAAAGAATCATCAGACTGTGTTTATAATAGCTCAACAAGCAAGTTAAGTTAGACAGTAAGATAGTAAAGAAGCTAACCCTAAACCTTTGGTAACCACAAACTTAAAGCCTGCAATGGCAATAAATTCATACCTTTCAATAATCACCCTAAATGTTAATGGACTGAATGCACCAATCAAAAGACACAGAGTAATAGAATGGATAAAAAAGCAAGATCCATCCATATGCTGCTTACAAGAGACTCACCTCAAACCCAAAGGCGCGCACAGACTTAAAGTCAAGGGATGGAAAAAGATATTTCAAGCAAACAACAGAGAGAAGAAAGCAGGTGTTGCAATTCTGGTATCAGACAAAACAGACTTCAAAATAAAGAAAGTAACAAAAGACAAAGAAGGACATTACATAATGAAAAAGGGCTCAGTCCATCAAGAGGATATAACCATTATAAATATATATGCACCCAATACAGGAGCACCAACATACCTGAAACAAATATTAATAGAACTAAAGGAGGAAATAGAATGCAATGCATTCATTCTAGGAGACTTCAACACACCACTCACTCCAAAGGACAGATCCACCAGACAGAAAATAAGTAAGGACACAGAGGCACTGAACAACACATTAGAACAGATGGACCTAATAGACATCTACAGAACTCTACATCCAAAAGCAACAGGATACACATTCTTCTCAAGTGCACATGGAACATTCTCCAGAATAGACCACATACTAGGACACAAAAAGAGCCTCAATAAATTCCAAAAGATTGAAACCCTACCAACCAACTTTTCAGACCACAAAGGCATTAAACTAGAAATAAACTGTTCAAAGAAAGCAAAAAGGCTCACAAACACATGGAGGCTAAACAACACGCTCCTAAATAATCAATGAATCAATGACCAAACCAAAATGGAGATCCAGGAATATATGGAAACAAATGACAACAACAACATTAAGCCCCAACTTCTGTGGGACACAGCAAAAGCAGTCTTAAGAGGAAAGTGTATAGCAATCCAAGCATATTTAAAAAAGGAAGAGCAATCCCAAATGAACGGTCTAATGTCACAACTATCGAAATTGGAAAAAGAAGAACAAATGAGGCCTAAGGTCAGCAGAAGGAGGGACATAATAAAGATCAGAGAAGCAATAAATAAAATTGAGAAGAATAAAACAATAGCAAAAATCAATGAAACCAAGAGCTGGTTCTTCGAGAAAATAAACAAAAAAGATAAGCCTCTAGCCAGACTTATTAAGAAGAAAAGAGAGTCAACACAAATCAACAGTATCAGAAACGAGAAAGGAAAAATCACGACGGACCCCGCAGAAATACAAAGAATTATTAGAGACTACTACGAAAACCTATATGCTAACAAGCTGGGAAACCTAGGAGAAATGGACAACTTCCTAGAAAAATACAACCTTCCAAGACTGACCCAAAAAGAAACAGAAAATCTAAACAGACCAATTACCAGCAACGAAATTGAAGCGGTAATCAAAAAACTACCAAAGAACAAAACCCCCGGGCCAGATGGATTTACCTCGGAATTTTATCAGACATACAGGGAAGACATAATACCCATTCTCCTTAAAGTTTTCCAAGAAATAGAAGAGGAGGGGATACTCCCAAACTCATTCTATGAAGCTAACATCACCCTAATACCAAAACGAGGCAAAGACACCACCAAAAAAGAAAACTACAGACCAATATCCCTGATGAATGTAGACGCAAAAATAGTCAAAATTTTAGCAAACCGAATTCAAAAATACATCAAAACCATCGTACACCATGACCAAGTGGGATTCATCCTAGGGATGCAAGGATGGCACAACGTTCGAAAGTCCATCAATATCATCCACCACATCAACAAAAAGAAAGACAAAAACCACATGATCATCTCCATAGATGCTGAAAAAGCATTTGACAAAGTTCAACATCCATTCATGATAAAAACTCTCAGCAAAATGGGAATAGAGGGCAGTACCTCAACATAATAAAGGCCATCTATGAAAAACCCACAGCCAACATTATATTGAACAGCGAGAAGCTGAAAGCATTTCCACTGAGATCGGGAACTAGAGAGGGATGCCCACTCTCCCCACTGTTATTTAACATAGTACTGGAGGTCCTAGCCATGGCAATCAGACAAAACAAAAAAATACAAGGAAGCCAAATTGGCAAAGAAGAAGTCAAACTGTCACTATTTGCAGATGACATGATACTGTACATAAAAAACCCTAAAGACTCCACCCCAGAACTACTAGAACTGATATCGGAATACAGCAAAGTTGCAGGATACAAAATCAACACACAGAAATCTGTGGCTTTCCTATATACCAACAATGAACCAACAGAAAGAGAAATCAGGAAAACAACTCCATTCACAATTGCATCAAAAAAAATAAAATACCTAGGAATAAACCTAACCAAAGAAGTGAAAGACTTATATTCTGAAAACTACAAGTCACTCTTAAAAGAAATTAAAGGGGACACTAACAGATGGAAACGCATCCCATGCTCATGGCTAGGAAGAATTAATATTGTCAAAATGGCCATCCTGCCCAAAGCAATATACAGATTTGATGCAATCCCTATGAAACTATCAGCAACATTCTTCAATGAACTGGAACAAATAATTCAAAAATTCATATGGAACCACCAAAGACCCCGAATAGCCAAAGCAATCCTGAGAAAGAAGAATAAAGTAGGGGGGATCTCACTCCCCAACTTCAAGCTCTATTATAAAGCCATAGTAATCAAGACAATTTGGTACTGGCACAAGAACAGAGCCACAGACCAATGGAACAGACTAGACAATCCAGACATTAACCCAGACGTATATGGTCAATTAATATTTGATAAAGGAGCCATGGACATACAATGGTGAAATGACAGTCTCTTCAACAGATGGTGCTGGCAAAACTGGACAGCTACATGTAGGAGAATGAAACTGGACCATTGTCTAACCCCATATACAAAAGTAAACTCAAAATGGATCAAAGACCTGAATGTAAGTCACGAAACCATTAAACTCTTGGAAGAAAACATAGGCACAAACCTCTTAGACATAAACATGAGTGACCTCTTCTTGAACATATCTCCCCGGGCAAGGAAAACAACAACAAAAATGAACAAGTGGGACTATATTAAGCTGAAAAGCTTCTGTACAGCAAAAGACACCATCAATAGAACAAAAAGGAACCCTACAGTATGGGAGAATATCTTTGAAAATGACACATCCGATAAAGGCTTGACGTCCAGAATATATAAAGAGCTCACACGCCTCGACAAACAAAAAACAAATAACCCAATTAAAAAATGGGCAAAGGAACTGAACAGACGTTTCTCCAAAAAAGAAATACAGATGGCCAACAGACACATGAAAAGATGCTCCACATCGCTAATTATCAGAGAAATGCAAATTAAAACTACAGTGAGGTATCACCTCACACCAGTAAGGATGGCTGCCATCTAAAAGACAAACAACAACAAATGTTGGCGAGGCTGTGGAGAAAGGGGAACCCTCCTACACTGCTGGTGGGAATGTAAACTTGTTCAACCATTGTGGAAAGCAGTATGGAGGTACATCAAAATGCTCAAAACAGACATACCATTTGACCCAGGAATTGCACTCCTAGGAATTTACCCTAAGAATGCAGCAATCAAGTATGAGAAAGACCAATGTACCCCTATGTTTATCGCAGCACTATTTACAATAGCCAAGAATTGGAAGCAACCTAAATGTCCATCGATAGATGAATGGATAAAGAAGATGTGGTAAATATACACAATGGAATACTACTCAGCCATAAGAAAAGGGCAAATCCAACCATTTGCAGCAACATGGATGGAGCTGGAGGGTATTATGCTCAGTGGAACAAGCCAAGCAGAGAAAGAGAAATACCAAATGATTTCACTCATCTGTGGAATATAAGAACAAAGGAAAAACTGAAGGAACAAAACAGCAACAGAATCACAGAACTCAAGAATGGACTAACAGGTACCAAAGGGAAAGGGACTGGGGAGGATGGGTGGGTAGGGAGGGATAAGGGGGGGCAGAAAAAGAGGGGTATTAAGATTAGCATCCATAGCGGGGTGGGAGAAAGGGGAGGGCTGTACAACACAGAGAAGACAAGTAGTGATTCTACAACAGGTTGCTACGCTAATGGACAGTGACTGTAAAGGAGTATATAGGGGGGACCTGGTATAGGTGAGAGCCTAGTAAACAAAGTATTTGTCATGTAAGTGTAGATTAATGATTAAAAAAAAAAAAAAAAGCAGTTCCTATGTGGTGATCTCTAATGAGTTCTACACAATGATATAAAGGGCATATAAAAGTGTAGGCAAAGGGTCTGTTTGTGTTTATACAGAGGATCAAAGCCTAATTTGGCTACCCCCAAAATGAACTAAGATACGATATGAAAAAGAACTTCCAACATCAGCACTCTCGGGAAGACTCATGACAGAAGATGATCAGCAAAAAAAAAAAACTCCAACAAAGTTCCACGCACTGTCACAGGTGTAGATGCACTCATCCCACCAGTTCCTGGACTTGCCATGGGAATGATGAAGGAGATATCTAAGCTGGCCTGTGCATACAGTAAAACAAAAATTGGACTGGATCTATACTGTTGGAACTCAACCAAGAATTAGGAGAAGTGCAAATTGTAGCACTCCAAAATCTTACAACCACAGACTATTTATCGTTAAAAGAACATATGGGATATGAACAGTCCCCAGGAATGGGTTATTCTAGTTTATCTGAATTCTCTCAGACTCTTTAAGTTCAGTCGGACAATATCCACCATATCATAGATAAGTTTTCACAAATGCCTAAGGTGCCTAACTGGTTTTCTTGGTTTCACTGGAGATGGCTGGTAATTACAGGTATGCTTTGGTTAGGTAACTATATTCCTAATATGTTAATGTGTGTGCACAATTTAATTAGTAGTTTAAAACCTATCCATGCTGAAGTTACTCTACAAGAAGATATGTCAAAGAAATAATCAATCTTCCCAGGTTTTCTTCTGCCTGCTACTTCTATAGCTTTTCTTCTTCCTACCTAATCACAACCTTTAAATAGAACTCGTGCCACATGTCGAATTTACCGAGTATCATAATTCTTCCAAGTGGTAAAGACACCTCAAGACAGATGCTGAGCATAGAAGCCACAGGGCATAAATATGCAAAGAAGTAAAAAGCTAACCTTTTCAAACAATAAGGCTTCTCTCTCACTTACCAACTTAACATTTCCCTGTATGGGCCCCGGAAGATGACTGGTTAGCCAGAGATGGGTAAAATTCCTCAAGGGAGGAACAACCTAAGACAGGCACAGTCGCAGGGGGCCATCTGGTGAGAAAATGGGGAACAGCAGAGGTGAGGCTTAGAACCTCCCCCCTCATGTTCTGAGAGAAACCTTCTGCATACATGGATGTTTATTGTCCTCGTCTAGCTCGGATTAACACATAGTCTACAGGCACACACCTGATCATCTACATTTGCTCTCTTACAACACTAAACTCTGTTTTCTACCTTTATCTCATATCTACCTACCACTTCAGCATTTTATTAAAAATAATAATAATAGAGAAATGTGGTATCCACATATAAATCAAGTTTAAAAATCAAATGAACATTCATATTTGAACTGACTGTGTATAGTTCATAATGCATGAACAAAACCGAAAGCTTCTGTGATGACTGCCCTTGCACTGTTCACCATGTAACTTATTCACTATGTAAGAATTTGTACTCTATGTAAGAATTTGTTCATTATGCATCAGAAGATTGGAGACTGACGAAAATTAGGCTTGGGGTGGATTAATGATTGTGCATTGAGTATTGACCCCCCCTATACAGAAATTTATTGTGGTTAACAACTATTTGATCAATAAATATGAGAGATGCCCTCACAAAATATATATATATATATATATATATATATATATATATATATATAAGCACACTTCCAATTGTAAAATAAATAAGTAACTGTGATGTAATGTATAGCATAAGGAATATAGTCAAAATATTGTAACAACTTGGTATGGTGATACCTGGTACCTAGAATAATAATGTATATAAATGTTGAATCACTGTGTTGTACACCTGAAACTAATGTAATGCAATACTGTTGTCAACTACCCTTCAATAAAAAAAAAAAAAAAGAATAGAAAACCCAAAAATAAACCTATGCATATATGGTCAATTAATTTATGACAACAGAGACAAGAGTGTACAATGGGGAAAATAAAATCTCTTCCGTAAGTGGTATTGTGAAAACTGGACAGCCACCTGCAAAAAAAAAAAAAAATAGACCATACATCGTACCATACAAATATTAACTCAAAATTGATTAAAAACTTGAATATAATACTTGACACCATAACATTTTTAGAAAAAAACATACTAAACTCTTTGACATCAGTCTTGGCAATGATGTTTGGATCTGAAAGCAAAAGCAACAAAAATAAAAAAGTGGGCCTACACTAAACTAAAAAGTTTCTGCACAGTAATGGGACCCATCAACAAAATAAAAGGCAACCTGCTGAATGGGAAAAGGTATTTGGAAATTATATATCTGATAATAGGTTAATATCCAAAATATGTAAAGAACTCATTCAGCTGAATAGCAAAAGAATACAAACAGTTGAATTGAAAAGTAGATAGAGTATCTGAATAGACATTCTCCAGTGAAGACATACAGATGGCCAAGAGAATCATGAAAAGGAAGACACGAGATATCACCTCACAACTGTTAAAATGGCTATCATTAAAAAGATCAGAAATAACAAGTGTTGATGAGGATGTGACAAAAAGGAACCCTCATGCACTGCTGGTGGGGATGTAAATTGGTGCAGTGACTATGGAAAACAGTATGAAGCTTCCTCAGAAAATTAAAAATAGAAGTACTGTATGATCCAGCAACTCCACTACTGGACACTTATCTGAAGAAAGTGAAAACACTAACTCAAAAATATGCACACACCTCCATGTTCATTGCAGCATTATTTACAATAGCCAAAATATGGAAAGAACCTAAGTGTCTATTGATGGATGAATGGATAAAGAAAATATTACATACACACACACATGCACACACACTTTTTTTATTCAGCCATAGCCATAAAAAAGGAATGAAATCTTACTATTTGCTACAGCATGGATTGACCCTGAAGGCATTATTCTAAATGAAATAAGTCAAATAGAAGAAGATAAGTACCATTTGATTTCATTTATATGTGGAAACAAAAAAAATTTTTTTGATTAAAAACAGAAAACAAGTTCATAGATATAGAGTGGTTGCCAGAAGTGGGGGTTTGGGATAAGAGAAATGGATGAAAGGAAACAAAAGGTACAAACTTCCAGATATGAAATAAGTAAGTCATGAGGCACTAATGTACAGCTTGGTGACTATAGTTAATACCGTATTGGATGTTTGAAAGTTGCTGTCAGAGTAGATCTTAAAAGTTCTTATCATATGAGAATAATTTTTGTAATGTACATGTGATAGATACTAACTAGACTTATTGTGGTGATCTCTTCTCAATATATACAAATATCATATTATTATGTTGTATACCTGAAAATTATATAATGTTATATATCAAATATACCTTAATAAAAAACTTTAAACTTAAAAAATAAAACAGCAACTAAAACAACTATTCCTGCAGCATTGAAAGCAGGGAAGAGTGACAATAAAATTTGAAAGGATTAGTAGGTATGGCTCCTTACAGTAAAATATATGGTAAAAGTATTAGATTTATTTTACATATAACAAGCCTTTAATAAAGTAAAGTGACATGATTTGATTGACTTTTGATAAAGATCACTCTGGAGAATGAAAGATATGCTGGAAAAATTGAAACAAGGAGTTCGATTAGGAGGTTACTATAATAACCAAAAAGTTCAGTAACAATAGAAATTTGAAAAAAAAAATACAGAGGTACAAATTATACTTCACATCAATGCTCTTCCAAACTCTAAATCCTCAGCACTGGCCTATGTTGGCCTTTATCTTGGAAGAATTTCATTCATCACTAATTCCTCCAAATCCCAAATGAACTCCTTTAGTTTGGTTTATATTCCATTATTTTTTTTCCAATAAAACAGAGTGGAGTACTCATGTCATAATAATTGATTTTTAAACTGCAATATCATAACATTTCCTGTGATGAAAGTATTTTTCCTTTCATAGCTATATGGAATCAGTTAAATGGCAGCAAATCACAGGAAAAGTACAGTTGGAAAGAGAATGTTCTACTCAGTCTCAGCCTTTAAGTGTGGGACTACCTCCATATCTATCCACATGTTAGAGCTGTGTTCAAGACCTGATTTTGTCTATTTTTATCTACAAATTCATGTGTTTATAGATAAACTTTCAGAATCCTATGGCTGCCTACTAAGCTAATTGCTTATTATTAAATGTTCTTTAATCTCAACTAGATGATTTTTTTTAGAAAATGTGTTCTTGTAAAGAACTAGGACTGGAAGCAAGATGGAGGAAACAGTTGTTTTCTTCTTGTACTCAAGCTGAAGATAATTACATAATTATATTAGTGTGTTACCATCATTATACCTTCAAAACATTCATTTTTCATTTTGAGGGAAATGAAAAGGGATTGTTCATATATAAACACCACCCGTAATCCAGAAAAAAACAATTTAGTTTTTTCTCAATTAACTATTTAACTTTTTTTGCAGTTAGACTTAATTTATTGTCTTAAGGAAAATTGACTAATCAATATGAGACTAGTGTAAATTTCCAAATTTCATTTAAATCTTTCAATCTCATCCAACAAGATGGCAGGAGACAAGCCTTGTATGACATGTATGGCCAAGGCCCTCTCAGACATTTACAGTGATGACAATTAAAAAAGCAGAGTAAATTTCACATTCCTGTTAAAGGAGAAAAACTGAGTAGAGTGTTATATTTGGGAACCAAGGCCAAACTATGAGGAAGGACATTTGCAGTGAGGGAAAATGTCATTAAATTTAGTTACAAAGCTATAACAAGGGCCAGGAATCTAGGGGAGGTCAGTTCTAAGGAGCAGTAGTTTATCTCAAGATTTCCATGGCCTCCTCCGTATAGCTGCAATAAAAAATTCCTTGCAGCTTAATTCAAACAAGCGTGAAGTATATTTGGCCTTCTCTGAGACCCATCATCACCCTGTTCTACCTGACAGATACTCTGAACCCAGTCTCTCCTATCCAGCCCATGTAGAGTGGATTAAGAGTCATTCCCCATTCTTCAGTTCAACAGTTACATGGAGGCCTGGAGGAAAAAAGGCAGCAATAACGGCACAGAGCTGCTTTCCCATGTGGCGAGCATGTCAAGTGAAGGGCTCTCATCTGCTTGTGTCTCTGCCCTGAATTTTCATAAACATAACTAAGGGGTTTATTCATTCACACGGTTAGCATTATATGCTAATTCTTTTGAAAGAAAATGATAAGAGAGAATAAAAGTCAGAAGAATACGGTAGTTTTGTGATATTCCTTATTTAGAACGTACTCTGGAATATATCTGTGACTGGATTCTGCTTTTCATTCATTCCTGAGGCAAGGGAAGGAGAAACAAATGTTTCAACAATTTTTCTTTTTCTCTGATTGATGTTGGTGGGAAAGAAGCCTTATAAACTTCTGCAAATTAATTGCTGACACAGTGGTGAATAAGTTGGTCTTGTTTCATAGTAATAAAAAGAAAAAAATCCATAAAATCATAAAGCCAATACTTACTAATGGTAATATACAGTACAGAAGCGCATATAATGTTAAGTAAACATTGTCTTTCTTTGTTCTCTTCATATAATCTCATCACATAATGCAATGATAGCCATTGTTAACATGTCCTGGTGTGTTCTTCCAGAAAGTTCGTATGCATGTACATTTACAGGGATATTATTTTCATTTAAAGAATGAAATTAAAAACAATACTTTGAACTTTTTTTTCATTAATAATACTTAGGAACATAAATGCTTCTATGCATTAAACCAAATTACCAGATAAAAGGCTGTGTTTATGGCTTTATCAAAAAGTAATGCTAGAAACTCACAAATTTAACTGAAAAACAGATTTTCAGTATTTAAGATTACTATGAATTTTTAAGTTAGTAAATAAGTTGAAGGGGAAATAAAAGAAACAAATTTGAACTTTTGGCCCAGGAAAATAACAATGAAGAAAACATTTAAATCCAACCCCTTATCCAATACATTTAAATATATTTGCAAACATGGAAGTAAATATCAGTGTGGAATTTTTAAGAGGGATACTATATTCACTGGGGTAGTAAAATACTTAAATAGAGATATTGGCTAAATGAAGTGAGGAAAAGCTAATGACTCCACTGGTTAAATTCTCTTAGTCTATAAGTTACTCTCCAGAAATTTAAGTGTTTTGACAGGAGCATAAACTCAGCATCCTGCAGCTGGAGAATAGTCCCAGGAGCAAAATTTACACACAGAATTTCTGGCTCACCATCAAGAAAACTTTTATCCAAATAAATCAAAACAATTATAGTTTTGGAAGAGACAATAGAATTCCCAAAAGAGGTAAGAGTCCATTCCCCTACATCGAGACATTCCCTACCTTCCAAAAGCATTTGCTTCTTTGCTTTTAAAACTCACCAGTGTCAGAAATTCTGCAGTATCTTTGTGTAATACTGTCCATAGCCATATACCCTTGTGGTTAGAATCATATGGTTTCCTGGAAGTCTAATTGCAAATTATTTCAGCTATAATTCAGTCAATTCATCCTCTGTTGTTGATGAAAGAGAATTGAACACAGCCTTGCAGTACATTTGGTCTAAGATTATTTATTAGTATGTGCCAGTCTGCAATATACCCAGAAAAAGTTTTCCACTTTACCATAATGCACCTAAAAGTTCTAGCAATAGCTTTGTAAAAGCATCACCATTACTTGTATGTGCTGTACACAGCTGGGAGAAAACACAGTTTTGATCACTGTTCTAGTACCCCTTACATGAACGGAAATAGGAGAGAGTATATAAAATAAGAGATCACATCCCTGCCTAAGATGTTTACTCTGGGGTAGGGAAGAGGCAAAAGTCATTCTGAAATGTTTTCTGCAGCTACAGAGGAAATAGATTTGAAATAAAATAAAACAGCTGAATAACCTTCATTCTGAATGGAATCTGGATCTGTTGGTCCCAAAACAAAAATCCTACACAAGGTCCTTAAAGAGCAGCCAAACAAACCCCAGGAGGAAAAAAAAGCACAGTGGGATCAATGTGTGTTCTGCTAAAGGAAATACATTGAAAAATGGAGTTGTAAGTTGGATAGAGCCAAGGAAAAAACATGAAGTATTCATGGGTTGATTTCAGGGAATTCAAAGAAATAAACTTTTATGTGGAGTTGTAAATGAGCCATATGAAGGACCAGTGAAATGGAGAAAATGATCAAAGACCAAAAAAAAAAAAAGGGTACATAGGATATTAACCTTGCAGAAACAGCCTGTTTGATTTAAAGAACACACCAAATGATCTAGGAAGTAAAGGCAGAAAATGAAATGGGGAATACAAAAGGGCCTTGAGATAGAGAATAAAAGGTTTTACAGATAAGCAGCAAAAAGCTTGTGAGAGCCCCTGTTGCCTCTTGAGAAACCAACAGGCAACTGAGTAATGGAACAGGGAGATAGCATGGAATGCAATTTCCCCTTTTCTCCCTTAAAAAGCAAAAGAAAACATGCTGAACGTGGACTCATTTCTTGCAAAGGTAATGAGATACTGAAAAAAAAAGGAATTTCAGAGTAACTCAAAAATATGTGAAACACACCCTGTTCTTGAGCCCGCTTAAACTAAAAATCTTAAGGGACTACTGGTGATAGAAGAAGAAATAATTATCTGCATTCACCGACTAGTACAAGAAAATAAAATGTACAGTTAAAGTACATTTTTTATGGGCTAACAAGTGTTTTCTTGCCATTAAACCTAGTAATACTTTTAGGAGCAGTATGAAATGATATGTTAGTCAAATAAAATTTCCTTTCTTTTTGAAAGACGGAAGTGAAGAAAAGACTGATGAAAATATCTTATAGATACATCATTTTCCTCATGATATAACTTTGCTTTGAGTTTAGGACAGCTCTAACTTCTTGTACTCATATCCATTATAATATTATAACAATCAGGAAATAAAAATTAAACTACCCATATAACTCCTGCAGAGACATCATAGAGACATGCTCACCAAATATCTTTGTTAACTATTTGCTAAACATTATTTCTAATATGTTTATAATAAATTGTTTATAAAATTTCTATAAAATACTGTCTAAATATTTTGTTCCTTAATGTTCCACTTTCAGTTCAGTACAAATAAAAGTAAAGGTAGTCAATATTTTATGTCAGTATGGTGAGTTATATAAAAACATACTTCTTTCTATTCATCATGCTTCAACTTGTAATATGCAAGATGACCAGAAAGCAGTTATGAAGTTAGACCTGAATGGCAATTACTAAGGCCAGAATATGCAGTTTATATGCATGCTCCCTAGTCTACATCTCCATATCACATAATTCTCTGTGTCTGATGGCATCACATTTTCCTCCTCATTTCTACATTGTCTACATTGAGCAATTCATTGTCCACATTGAATTCAATGTTATGGTCAACTCCTACTTCATCTAGCCCACTGATCCCCAACCCCAATGAAAGGCTGTCTCTATGACTCTTTATTCACCAGAAGCAAAAAGGGAAAGAAATTTTGAGGTTTTCAAGTTCTCACCACTTTTTCAGTTCATAATAATTTATTATGTCATGATTACATCATATAAGTCCACGAAGGATTTATTACATGTAATTCTGATATTTTAAAAGTGTAATGTTAATAGCATTCCCTTCACGACAGCATAAGAATACTGCAGACATATACTAGAGTAACAGAAAACTTGGGAAAATCACTTTTCAGAGGTCACTTCAACTATCTGTAGAACATTACCTGAAGGAGTGGCTTTTCTTTGATGATAAGTTTAATAAGCCATACGGAAACTGCTTTCAATTGCAGTGTAATTGTACCAGAAACACAGATACTAGGACATCAGTTCTTTCATTGATGAACCAGGAATAATTTTTCTAATGCTGAGAAGGGTTGCACTCGGAAAGAAGGCCTCTGTTGACCATTCAGTCTTAAATGATTTCCCATCAGTAAGTGCGCAATTAAGGTAATACAGTTCATACCATGTACACTGCAGTGCAGTGCTGATTTTAAATTGATTCAATTGTATAATGTATACATTACCATCAAAGCAAATGTTTCAGAATAGAGAGCCTGATATAATACATATATAATTAACAATATAAACAATTTACCCTGTAATGTCTTACCATGCAGCTAGTGGATTCTGAAGATATAAACTGATCTTCTGTGCATTTGATTTCTGTGAAGTATAGCATTAATTACAGTACCAAAGTGACACATAGTGTCAATTCTTTAGGAATTTTTACTTGTCAATTAGCTTGTTATCAAAAATATAAATCATTGAGGAAGCTGTCTCTCTGTGAATGGTGCCATTTAGATTTCTCTTATTTTACTTGGCCTTTCAATCAGCAAGTGTGACTCTAGCTTATAAATCAAATATCAGAAATGAACTGGGTTGTAGGGTGTCTTATTCTCATGTCTTTCTAGCCTCAACCAATTTAATAAGATGTGATGTATGGCTGACCTTGTCATATTACTTAAAACTTAGGGAAATGAATAAAAGAACCTAAGGTTTCTGCTAAAACTAGATTATTTTTGTTACAAGCAAAAAATTTTAATACCATGGTGAAGTGGAAAACAAAATCATGTTTCTGATTATGTCATTAAAAATTAAGTACTTCAGAAATAATTCTATTAGGGAAAAAAGGCAATAAAAATTATTTTTGCATAAAATTTTATTCTCTCCACTAGCATCTAGATTACTTTTATTTATCAAGATATGTATTTAAACAAATATACTACTAATTTTATAGCAACCCAAAGTAAGCAAGGCAAAGACATACCACCATAATCTTTTAAAACTCAGTCATCTTTACAGTGTGAAGCAAATCTGAGTTCCAAAATATAGAATCTGCTCAACTGATGGGTCTCATGTGGTATAGGCCATGTTCACGAGGAACTCTGTGAAGAGAGTAAATAATTATGGGCTGAACAGAAGCATATATATTTTAATTCTGCAAGACAAATTCTAAGAATTCCTGTGTTATTTCTTAAATTAAAATTGTTTTTGAATGAGAATACCCTGTATTCCAAAGGCTAAATTCAGTATTTTGTGTATTGTGCTCAGCATACAAAATTGATGACTAAGAAAGATGAGATCCACTCTTAATACCAAAGAGGCAATTATTAGGAAACTCTGGTTAGACATATAGATAAGGATAAAATAAAGGTAGAGACGTATGTAGGCAGTTCAGAGAGCAAATACTGAATAAATAGCATATTTGTTTTAAGCTAAACCCATAGAAAGTGTGTAGTGAAGCTAATTTTTTCCTCAAACACTTTGTGAGCAAAAGTATTCATTTAACATAAATTCAACTTTCAAATGTCAAACACAGAGTGACATCGTTTCCAGATGTAACTCTTAGTAGATCATGTCTTAAGTAATTAAGTCACATCTGAAAAGACTAGCAAGAGAGTAGAATTTAAGAGCTTCAAATATGACTCCATGTTTTCGGAAGCTACTTTTATGCCTTGAAGTAACAACATTCACTTTGTTTTAATACACACACACACACACACACACACACATACAGTAAATAAATAATAAGGTTAGTTGACTTGAAGAGAGAGGGAAAGTTCCTGGAAATATATCATCCCCTCTGGGGTATCCATTGTCTTAGTGTTACTCTGTCTTGTTTGGTTGTATAAAGGACATTATTTAGAGCAGTAATTGCACATATAATGAAAACTCTTTAGATGTCCACTTTACCCCGCTATGCTTAGTCCAAAGGACAGACAGCTTGACTCCAAACCTGAACATCAGCTCTTAGCTCTTAGCTCTCAGCTCTGATGTGCTCAAAATAGTTTATGTCCATGTATACACTGAACCATCAGAAATAGGACCTCAATCCATTAAAGTGTCAGAAGATCAAGTTCACAGTGAGGCAACGGCTAAATTCCCAAGCCCAGGCCTGCCTCATTGTCAGGGTCTCAGCATTATTTAGGTGAGTTGATTTACTAACATGGCAGCCAACAAGATTTTTGTGTTCTTGGGGGTTGATTTACAGGCTGAATTCATCATGTGTCAGAAACTGTAAATAATATCTAATTAGAAAGAAAATTTTTATAAAGCTGCTTTTAAACATCAAAAAACACAGAAGTCCTCAAATGTATTTTTTTGTTCTGGGATGGATGCTAGAGCTTGGGGATAAATCCGTTTTAACATAGTATCGCTAGAAGGACCAAAATGATGAAAATAGATTTTTCTATTCTTTATCACTGTCATTTCTCACTTTGATGCTTTTTTTAAACACAACTGACCATAATAGAAAAAAACTAAGAAAGATTTTTTTCTTCTGCTTCATTATGCTCTTAATCATTGCTATATGTATATGTATTTTTTCTTTTAGAATTAAATACTAATAACTATGGGCTTCTGGGAAATCTAGTCTATCAAAAGTCAATATATCACTGCTACTTAACAAATGTAATGACTTAATTTCAACCAACTTATGTCCATATTCAATTTTTTTCATATTCAAAAGTATTTGGAAAAGGTTAAATTTTCATTTTTGCTGATATTTTCAATAGGAATATATTTCAGGAGTATTATAGACCAATCATTTGCATTGCTTTAAATAATAAATTGATATTTGAACATTTTTATATTTGTCTCCTATATATAAACACAAAGCAGGTTCTAATTTGTCAACAGAGTAGTCATTGCCTATGTATTATGATTTGAATATTGTAGACAAAATGTATATGAATGGGATAACAAAAAGTTATCTATCAGAGTACATTTATCAAAGCTGTTTAAGAATTTAATTATTCATTAATCAAAGCCTTAATTAAAAATTAAACAGCACAGGGTTTTGGCAGAAAGTGGGTAAAAGAAATATTTGCCCTTATTTTTCTTAGCATACTTTTGTTTTTCATTTAATAGCATCCTGATCCTGCTTTTCTAGGGTCAATGCATTTTATGTATTTTGCCTTCACAAATGAGCACATGATCTAAAGCCTGGCGAACTGGAGTATCTCTTGGGAAGATAATTGGTTCCAAAGGAGCATATAACCAGTGCAGGTCAAACAAACTTCTTGGACCAATCTACCTGGCATATTCAATAATATATTTTTTTATCCTGGGATTGCCAGGGTGACAGGATGTAAATCTTGGGAAATCAGTGAATTAACTCACTGTGGAAATCAAGCAGGTCCAACAGGTGAGAAGAAAAATGGAACCCTGATGATATTGTTTGAGTCCCCAGATTCAAGCATTCCAAAATCAGATTAATCCCTGACTTATCTCATTATGTGAAACAAAAGAAGTCTTTTCTTTTTTCATTAATTAGAATTGAGTTGATTTTTAGCTGAAGGAATTTGACATACCATGATTAGAATATGCGATATCTAAATATTAAGACTACAGTTCAGTTGGACTGCCAAAAATTCCTTTTTAATTATGGCTTTCCTGTTATACTAAATCTACAGGGGACTTATCTGTTTTGTTTTATGGATAGAATATATTACAAGACAAAAGGAATTCAGGAATTCATTCATTCCTATAAATTATTGATTGTTTACTATAAGCTAAATGAGTTACATCAACATGGCACAATTTCAAAAGTTTACATAACAATGAGGAAGATAGACAAAAAGTAACAAATGAACAAAACTTAATTATTAATTTTGTAGTTTTATGAAGGAAACAAGCAAGAATATGCAGGGGACTGGGTGCTTACCTGAAGGAGGAACATCAGCAAAGATCTCTCTGAAACATTAAGGAGAGAGAACTCACCATTTGAAGAGAGAAGAGAAAGAATATTCCAGGTAGAAGATACCACGTATACAAATACTATAATAGAGACTTCTTGCCCCAAAGATGGAGTGAGTAATAGTGAGGGATGACTTTAGAAAGAGAATAAAGGTTTGCAAATCAAGGAGGATTTTGTAGATCATCATCATTATTTTGGAATATTTTATATTCTTAGTATGGTGTAAAACTATTGACAATGCTTAAACATAGAATAACGTGATTACAATCATGTTTGATAAAAATCACTCAATACTGGGAGATGAATTTTAATAAGTGTAAAGGTTAATGAGGCAATTTAAAAAATTGTTATGTAACATAGGTGAGAGATGATAGTATCCTAGAAGAAGGAAATAGCAGTGATCTACCGAAAATATCTTGAAGGTAAAATTGATGCGACTTCTTGATGGACTAGGATATTAGAGAAGGAAAGGCAAGGACTTAGGTATCTAGCTAATGTAATTACGTGGTTGTTGATATCATGCACTCACATAGAGGATACTCACTGAGGGGAGGATCTGGGGAATAGGAGTGGCAAATGAGAGAAACACAAGAGTTTTGGACATGTTAACTCTGAAGTGTTTATAGTTATTGATAGTTTACTATTATCCAAGTAACCTCAACTGTTTATATTACAGTGAGGAAAGCCAATTCAAAAAAAGTGCACACACAAAAAATGAGAAAGCTATGAATTTTTTAAGTTTTATGAAGAAAATAAAAATGTAGAAGAAAGTACGGAGAGATATGGCCAGAAGATGTCAATTTGAGCATCACAGCATATGTATTATATTTGGATTTGTGGCACTGGATGAGATCACATTGGAAGAATGTAAACATGGGTCAGAAAAAAGGCATATGAAATTCAAAAGAGAGACCCTGAAGGAAAAACTGGCTTCTCACATTCTGGATAAAATTATGCAATCAAGTTTTCTTCCTGCCTGAGTTTCTGTCTGATAATTCAGGAAATGTCAGTGAAAAAGTGAACTCCTTTGATACAGTTTTAGTCATATGGCATTGTATTTTTATAGACCCTTTAATCTTTTCTCAGTTAAAAGATATTTTATATACATTTTATTATTTATGTTTCTTTAACTTGTCAGGTCCATCCAAATAAGAAGATAGTCACAACTTATCTGAGTTCTCAGTCAATGTATGAGAGGCTTGGAACCTAAACAAGAACCCTGACAACTCACTCTAATGTATACATTGTCTAGGCCTCCATGAAAGACAACCAGAAAATAAAATTTATATGAGCAGAATTGAGTTTCACTAAGCTGTTTATGAGATACCATTGGTTACCTTGGATATTTTCTTATAAGTTATTTTGAATCATAAACTTAAAAATGGTCAGGTCAATAGCTTCTTTTCTGAATGTATAATAATCATGATTACATTTGTGAAAATATGTCTTTTTACTGAGTTGTAAACTGCCATATATATTTATTGACAGTATTGATTCACACTTAAAATCTATGTGCCCTTGGCTTCTAACCAAGAAAACTGAGGCACAGAAATTTGCAGACAGGTTTGAGCATGAGGTCATATATATGTGGTCAGAAATATATTTTACAGTGTGTTACAATTTAAAATATATTTCATTCTAATGCCAAATTGGAGCATAAGTTGTTTTATATATAAAACATACAATACCAAAAAAGTTAGGAAATATGAATATGACTAAGGATTATAACATGTATTTTTTAAGATATGAAGCATTTTTCTTCCTTGATATTTTTGTATTTAGACACTGTAAGAAATATCTTTAAATAGAAATAATAAATTTTGTATAAATACATTAACTTGCTTTACTATAGAATTATGCCACAAAATCTTGATAGTAACTTTTAAATTAAATCATACATATTTCAGTTAATTGGGTAATTCTCATTATAGATAAATTCATAAAACTGAAACTGATTAAATTCTGTTTTCAGAGAATGCAAAGTAAGTTTTAGGGTCCTACTATGCTTGGTGAGGCTTTATAGTGAGCTTGTGTGTGTGTATTTTTAAAAGTCTAACAAAAGACAGTCAGAATGAATTTTCAGAATTTCTTATCCACGTTCCCCTTAAAACGAAACTGGCAAAAGGTTGTCAGAACTTGGCTATTGTTGAGTTTACAAAAAAAAAAAAATTGATGAATGAATGAATGAATGAATAATTTTTACTCTTTTAAAATACTTATAGAGAGCTATGTTCAACTTAGAAGGTATTAGATATCACTAATTCACTTTTATTACAGTCTAAATTCTCCAAAAGTCAACTGAGGTATTTCAATCAAGTATGTGACAATGACTATATTTCACACAAACATACACGTGCTTTACTTTTTGGTAAGTGAAATTTATAATTTTTAACACCCATTGCATATTATCCCAAAACTTCATCACAGTTTATATCTGATAAAATATGACAATTGAGGATCCTAAGATATGACATCTATTCCGGAGCCTGATTCTGATAGACTTGTGGTGGAAAAGGCTCTTTGACATGCGTTCTGAGTACAAGACAATGTCAAAATTAGTTTCTAAGGCAGATTAGATGCTGCCGTGAACACCAATATAAAATCCATAATGCTTTAAAACATTATAACAGCACACTGTATATTGTTTTTCATTTCATGCTCCTTAAACACTGGACTCATTTTCTGAGTCAATCTTCTTTACTCCTTTATATGCCTTTGGCAGATATTGCTTTTCTCCAAGCTATTTACAAGCTGAATTTCCTTGCTTGTCTTTGAGAGTCTCAGAGTCTGCTTTTTCTTTGTTTTTCTTTGGTCATTTTTTAATTAAGAAAAAAACTTTGACTCAGGTACATTGACTCGGGTAATGAAATGTCTTAAATACTTTGGTCATAAATAAATTTACACCTAAAATAATGTATGAATATACATTTAATCTATAAGTATATTAGTTGGGTACATATTTAGGCATTTATTCTATGTAGTATATAAGTATATATTTATGCATTTCATCTCATCATCTTTCTCATCACACTCACTGGCAGTTTACTTTAAATCTCTTATGCAAAATCCATTTTCTCACTTTATTCTCATCAAAGTAAGCATTAATCATTTATGCTATGTTTGTAATCCTAAATCCCACCCATGCCTGTTTTTCCACAGCATTACTACCCCTGAGAAATTTGGCTGATAGTGATGGGTCCACAGGAAAATGCTGGATGGTGCAGAATGTGGGAGAAGTTTGCAGTGATTGTCACTTCAAAGCCAACATGCCACCGAGGGACTTACCCAAAGTCGATGCTCAGTAAGTATATCATTATTATTTATTACTACACCACATTTTGTTTTATAATACTCTGACATTTGTAATGTATGTTTCAAAAAATATTTGCTGCTTCATGTATTTTTTTGAAATTTCTCTGAAACAGAGGCAGATAACTGTCTACTTTTCCTTGATCCCCTATTAATTCTCCTTGAGAGTGGATCAATATCATAGGCAAAGACATATCTCTATCACCTAATCACATGATCAGTTATGTTGTACTTGAAAAATCAATTAATAAATTTAATTGAAAACATTAACACATAGGAAGATAAGAATTTTGCTCAAGGTCACACTGTTAAAAGAAAAAAAGATGAGAAAGTCAGAAGGTAATTCGAGAAGTGCAGACACCTAACCTTCTCTCCACTGGAATATATTTCTAAGATAAGTTTTCATCTGGGAGGAAGGAGGAGGCAGGACTTCAGTGCCTAGCATTTGAAAAATTATGTATCTTTCATGTCAAAATCCAAGCAAAGGGAAAGATTGTGTTTTCAGCCTACAAAGTCCAAAGTAGAATGTTATTTGTGCTGTTGCATTATCTCATGCTGCATTAAGAGTACTTTACTAAGGATTTGCTTCCAGTTGATTGATAAGCCCCTTAACTAGTTGACCATGGATCTGCCTCTAATTGTAAAGTATCATGGCAATCTTTGACTCTCCTGTAGACTGAACTGCAGTCAGCTGTATTAACATATCCAGTATAGTTCATGCTGCCTTCACTCATTGCCCATCCTGGGATTGTTAAATTGATTAGAAAGTTCAGACACTAAAGAATCACTCTTACCATCACTTTCTGAAGACACAGCTGTCATCAGAGACATAGAGTCCTAGTATACTACTACTATTATATCCTATATACTAATATACTATCCTACAGCTTCCTCTTTTTTCCTCATTCTCATTGTGACTTCTCAGTCACAGAAATAAAGTTATTTACTCTTTTTCTTGGTCCAATTACAACTTCCACTGTTACTGGTTCTTAAGGGAAAAAAATACACTTCAATTTAATATATTTACCTAAAGCCTGCTAATTCAATACTGAATCACTTCACATGTATTATACTGTAATGGTTAAGACTGTGAATTCTGAAATTAAATTGCCTGGGTTCAAATTCTTCCCTATTTATCAAATGTGACTTTGAGCAAACGGATTACAGGTATTTTATATGCCAGTTTTCTCAATTTAAAAAATGAAATTAATAATAACAGTTACTTCATGATTAATTTAATTATCAAATGAGTTAAGATTTGTAAGGCACTTAACAATTCATGAGATACAGTTTTTGTTAATTAAAATATATATGTGTGTGATATATATATATGCCGGAGTCCAGCTCCAGCGGGTGGGTGTGAAGCCCAAAAGGATGAGACGGAGTCGGCGCATGGAGAGACAGGACACAGAGTCAGATGGAGGTGGCCTCTCGACAAAGTGCTGATGACAGCTTTATTTATACCATTTTTCACAAGGATATGATTATTTTTTATTGTTCTGATGATTAGTATAGGCAGTTGATTAATAAGTATAGGCAAGCTTTTTTCTTTCTTCTTCTTTCTAATCTAATCATGGTTGGTCAAGAGTTAGACAGATGATTGTTTTTCTGTTCCTTGACCGAAACTTTTCCTATCAACATGGACTCTATTGTGTTTTACGTTTCTATGCAACGCAGTTTCTAAGTAGTGCATGTGACCGTAGGAGCGTGCAGTATGTAGCAGCGACTATGGAGTCTATCAGTTCAGGGTGAAATACAGGTCACCTAGTGCCACAGTTAGCTAGGATTCTTTCCCACAAAAATATTCTTAGAAGCTTTAATAAATTTATAATCAATCTAAAATCATAAACTCATATCTTCACCTTATACCCCTTTATAGGGCACAGTAGGCAGCAAACTAAATTTCCCCTTCATATCTACATTTCTCTTTCTTCTGTGTGGATACCAAAATCTCCCTGACATATGCTACACAGGTCTCCATGACTCCACTACTGCAGGGACCAAACAAGTTCTTACATAGTGGACAATGCAAGGGCATTTATATCATAGAAACTGTTTCTGTTTTAACTACAAACCTTAAACTATAAACAATCAAGTCAAATATGATGTATGATTATTCATTTGATTTTTATACTTTATATATAATTCTAATAAAATGTTGATGTAGTGGGTAAATGCAAGATATAGATAGAAAGCATGATTTAGTGCTGTAAGAAGGCAAGTGTAGATGATCAGGTCTGTGCCTATAGACTAGGTATTAATCCAAGCCAAACAAGGGCAACAAAACATCCACAGGTGTAGACAATTTTTCTCAAACCTGGGGGGATGAGGTTCTAAGCCTCACCTCTGTTGACCCCCATTTTCTCACCTGATGGACCCCTGCGACTGTGCCTGTCTTAGGTTGTTCCTACCTTGAGGAATCTTACCCCTCTCTGGCTAACCAGCCATCTTATAGGGCCATACAGGGAGATGTAAAGCTGGTGAGAGAGAAGTAATATTCTTTGAAAAGGTTAGTTTTTCACTTCTTTGCAGATTTATGCTCCGTGGCTTCTATGCCCAGCACTTGTTTTGAGGTATCTTTACTTCCTGGAAAATTATGGTATTTGGTAATTTCACATATAAGGTAAAAAGTTTAGTAAATGGCTGTAATTAGGAAAGAAGAAAAAAAAAACTATAGAAGTAGCAGAAGGAGGAAAACATGAGATGACTAATTAAGTGTCAGACAGGGTTATTCCATTCAACATTCTCTCATAACTCTATTTCTAGAAAACTTTCCATCACTAGTTTCACTATCATTGTAATAATAAAAAAGAGGGGTAATCTCAGTGGAAATGGGGTGGTCAATGTTTAACTAAGAGTAGGTTTCAGTATTCTATGCCAAGATTGCCATTTGGCCCGTGTGTTCCATTTTTCAGGAGCACTGTCCTGAAAAGCTCCTGGGAAACTTATGTTTTCATCCTTTCCACACTGCTCAGCAAAGGTTAGTTAACCCTTAGCAAAAAATGCAGGTAAAAGCAAAGCCAATAGTATAATAGAAAAAGCAAAATCAAGGTGGGTAATAGGAGGAGCCAGCTGCAAAAGCCCCTGCTTTGTGGGGCTCTTCTTCCAGCTTGAGCTTTGCTACACAGCTTGAGTAGCATGGCTCCCAGCATATATATAACATATTTTATGTATATTATTAATTTCCAAAGTCATTAACCCCATTTTATAGATATGATACAGTAATTGAAAACTTGACCATGAATTAATCTATTCATTCATCAAACTTATACTGACACATTACATTTTAGATAGAATGGTTCCTAAAAAGATTTTACAGATTAGTGGAGCAGTTAGTATATGTGTTTTTTAAATTTATTTTGGTATCATTAATATTCAATCACATGAGCAACACTGTGGTTGCTAGATTCCCCTCATTATCAAATCCCCACCACATACTCCATTACAGTCACTCTCCATCAGCATAGTAAGATGCTATAGACTCACTACATGTCTTCACTGTGCTATACTGCCTTCCCCATGCCTCTTCCCCATGTTACAGGTGCTAGTCGTAATGCCCCTTATTCCCTTCTCCCTCCCTACCCACCAACCCTCCCCAGTCCCTTTCCTTTGGTAACTGTTAGTCCATTCTTTGATTCTGTGAGTCTGCTGCTATTATGTTCCTTCAGTTTTTGCTTTGTTGTTATACTCCACAGATAAGTGAAATCATTTGGCACTTGTCTTTCTCTGTCTGGCTTATTTCACTGAGCATAATACCCTCCAGCTCCATCCATGTTGCTGCAAATGGTAGGATTTGTTTTCTTCTTATGGCTGAATAATATTCCATTGTGTTTATGTACCACCTCTTCTTTATCCATTCATCTACTGGACATTTAGGTTGCCTCCATATCTTGGCTATTGTAAATAGTGCGTGCGATAAACATAGGTGTGCTTCTGTCTTTTTCAAACTGGGCTCCTGCATTCTTAGGGTAAATTCCTAGGAGTGGAATTCCTGGGTCAAATGGTATTTCTATTTTTAGTTTTTTGAGGAACCTCCATATTGCTTTCCACAATGGCTGAATTAAATTACATTCCCACCAGCAGTGTAGGAGGATTCCCCTTTCTCTGCACCCTCACAAGCACTTGTGGTTCCTAGTCTTTTCCATGTTGGCCATTGTTACTGGTGTGAGGTGATATCTTACTGTGGTTTTAATTTTCATTTCCCTGATAATTAGCAATGTGGAGCATATTTCATGTGCCTGTTGGACATCTGAATTTATTCTTTGGAGAACTCTCTGTTCAGATTCTCTGCCCATTTTTTAATAGGGTTATTTACTTTTGGGTGTTGAAGTATGTGAGTTCTTTATGTATTTTTGATGTAAATTCCTTGTCAGATATGTCATTTACAAATATATTGTCCCATACTGTAGGATGCCTTTTGTTCTGCTGATGGTGTCCTTTGTTGTAGGGAACAAATCCCATTTGTTCATTTCTTATTTTGTTTCCCTTGCCTGAGGAAATGTGTTCAGAAAAAAGTTGCTTATGTTTATATTTAAGAGTTTTTGCCTATGTTTTCTTCTAAGAGTTTTATGGTTTCATGACTTACATTGAGGTCTTTGATCCATTTTTGAGTTTACTTTTCTGTATGGGGTTAGACACTAATCCAGTTTCATTCTCTTGCATGTAGCTGTCCAGTTTTGCCAACACCAGTTGTTGCAGAGGCTGTCATTTCCCCATTGTATATCCATGGCTCCTTTATCGTATATTAATTGACCATATATGATTTGGTTTATATCTGGGCTCTCTAGTCTGCTCCATTGGCCTATGGGTCTGTTCTTGTGCCAGTACCAAATTGTTTTGATTACTGTGACTTTGTAGTAGAGCTTAAAGTTGGGGAGCATAATCCCCCAACCCACCACTTTATACTTCCTTCTCAGGATTGCTTTGGCTATTCAGGGTGTTTGGTTGTTTCATATCAATTTTAGAACTATTTGCTCTAGTTCATTGAAGAATGCTGTTGGTACTTTGATAGAGATTGCATTGAATCTGTAGATTGCTTTAGGTAGGATGGCCATTTTGACAATATTAATTCTTCCTACCCAAGAGCATGGGATGTATTTCCATTTATTGGTATCTTCTTTAATTTTTCTCATGATTAGCTTGCAATTTTCAGAGTATAGATTTTTTTCTTCCTTGGTTAGGTTTATTCCTAGGTATTTTATTCTTTTTGATGCAATTCTGAATAGAACTGTTTTCCTGATTTCTCTTTCTTCCACTTCATCATTAGTGTATAGGAATGCCACAGATTTCTGTGTATTAATTTTATATCCCACAACTTTGCTGAATTCAGATATTAGTTCTAGTAGTTTTGGAGTGGATTCTTTAGGATTTTTTATGTACAATATCATGTGATCTGCAAACAGGGACAGTTTAACTTCTTCCTTGCCAATCTGGATGCCTTTTATTTCTTTGTGTTGTCTCATTGCCATGGCTAGGACCTCCCGAACTATGTAGAATAAAAGTGGGGAGAGCGGGCATCCTTGTCTTGTTCCCGATCTTAAAGGAAAAGCTTTTAAGCTTGTCGTTGTTAAGTATGATGTTGGCTCTGGGTTTGTTATATATGGCCTTTATTATGGTGAGGTACTTGCCCTCTATACCCATTTTGTTGAGAGTTTTTATCAAGAATAGGTGTTGAATTTTGTCAAATGCTTTTTCAGCATCTATGGAGATGATCATGTGGTTTTTGCCCTTCTTTTTGTTGATGTGGTGGATTTTTGTTGATGTTGATGAATTTTGAATGTTGTACCATCCTTGCATCCCTAGAATAAATCCTACTTGATCATGATGATGATCTTTGTGATGTACTTTTGAATTCGGTTTGTTAATATTTTGTTGAGTATATTTGCATCTATGTTCATCAGGGATATTGGTCTGTAATTTTCTTTTTTTGTGGTGTCTTTGCCTGATTTTGGTATTAAAGTAAAGCTGGCCTCATAGAATGAGTTTGGGAGTATTCCCTCCTTTTCTAATTTTTGAAAAACTTTGAGGAGGATGGGTATTAGTTCTTCACTAAATGCTTGATAAAATTCCACAGTGAAACCAGTTATCTGGTCCATGGGTTTTGTTCTTAGGTGGTTTTGTGATTGCCAATTCAATTTTGTTACTGGTAATTAGTCTATTCAGATGTTCTGTTTCTTCCTGGGTCAGCCTTGGAAGGTTGTATTTTTCTAGAAAGTTGTCCATTTATTCTAGGTTATCAGTTTGTTATCATACATTTTTTCATAGTATTCTCTCATAATTATTTGTATTTCTCTGGTGTCTAGTGATTTTTCCTTTCTCATTTCTGATTCTGCGTATGTGTGTAGACTCTCTTTTTTTCCTTGATAAGTCTGGGTAGGGGATTATCAATTTTATATTCTTGAAGAACCAGTTCCTTCTTACATTGATTCTTTCTATTGTTTCATACTTCTCAATTTTATTTATTTATTACCTGATTTTTATTATGTCCCTCTTTCTACTGACTTTGGGCTGCAATTGTTCATCTTTTTCTAGTGTCTTTAACTGTGAGTTTAGACTGTGCATTTGGGATTGTTCTTCTTTCCTGAGGTGGGCCTGTATTGCAGTATACTTCCTTCTTAGCATGGCCATTTCTGTGTCCCACAGATTTTGTGGTGTTGAATTATTTTTGTCATTTGTCTCCATATATTGTTTGATCTCTGTTTTTATTTGGTCATTGATCCATTGATTATTTAGGAACATGTGATTAAGCCTCCATGTGTTTGTGGGCTTTTTTGTTTTCTTTGTGTAATTTATTTCTAGTTTCATACCTTTGTGATTGGGGAAGTTGTTTGGAACAATTTCAATCTTTTTTAATTTACTGAGGCTTTTTATGTGGCCTAGTATATGATCTATTCTTGAAAATGTTCCATGTGCACTTGAGTAGAATATGTATCCTGTTGCCTTTGGATGGAGTGTTCTCTAGATGTCCGTTAGGTTAGTCTGTTCCAATACATTGTTCAGTGCCTCTGTCTTCTTACTTCTTTTCTGTCTGGTGGATCTGTCCTTTGGAGTGAGTGGTTTGTTGAAGTCTGCTATAATGAATACATTGCATTCTATTTCCACCTTTAATTCTGTTAGTATTTCTTTCACATATGTAGGTGATCCTGTGTTGGGTGCATACATATATATAATAGTTATATCCTCTTACTGGACTCACCCCTTTATCGTTATGTAATGTACTTCTTTGTCTCTTGTGACTTTGTTTTGAAGTCTATTTTGTCTAATACAAGTACTGTAACTCCCGCTTTTTTCTCCCTATTAGTTGTATGAAGTATCTTTTTCCATCCCTTTACTTTCAATCTGTGTATATCTTTGGGTTTGATGTTAGCCTCTTGTAGCCAGCATACAGATGGGTCTTGTTTTTTATCCATTCACTGAGTCTATGCATTTTGATTAATGCATTGAAACCATTTACATTTAAGGTGATTATCAATAGGTATTTATTTATTGCATTGCAGGATTTAGAATTGTGATTATGAAAGGTTCAAAGGTAATTCCCTTATTATCTAAGAGTATAATTTAATCACTTAGTATGCTATTACAAATACAAAGTAAAGGTTCTTTTTTTTCCTCCTTTTTCTTCTGCCTCCATTCTTTATAGATTAGGTATCATATTCTGTACTCTTTGTCTATCCCTTGATTGTCTTTGGGGGTGGTTGATTTGATTTTTGTATCTGCTTAGTAATTAATTGTGCTACTTTTGGTGTGGTTTTATTTCCCCTGGTGTCAGCTATTTAGGCTTAGGAATACTTCCATCTATAGCAGTCCCTCCATAATGTACTGTAGAGGTGGCTTGTGGGAGGTAAATTTTCTCAGCTTTTGCTTATCTGAAAATTGTTTAACCCCTCTTTCAAATTTAAATGACTTGACAGGTAATGTATTCTTGGTTCAAGACCCTTCTGTTTCATTGCATTAAATATATCGCCACGCCCTTCTGGTCTGTAAGGTTTCTGTTGGGAAGTCTGATGATAGCCTGATGAGTTTTCCTTTTATGTGATCTTTTTCTCTCTCTAGCTGCTTTTAAAAGTCTGTCCTCATTCTTGACTTTGCATTTTAATTATTACGTGTTTTGCTGTTGTCTTCCTTGGGTACCTTGTGTTGGGAGATCTGTACACCTCCATGGCCTGAGAGTACTATCTACTTCCCCAGATTAGGGAAGTTTTCAACAATTACCTCCTCAAATACACTTTCTATCCCTTTTTCTCTCTTCTTCTTCTTCTGGTACCCCTATAATGCAAATATTGTTCTGTTTGGATTGGTCACACATTTCTCTCAATATTCTTTCATTCTAAGAGATCCTTTTTTCTTTCTGTGCCTCAGCTTCTTTGTATTCCTCTTCTCTAATTTCTTTTCCATTTACCATCTCTTCTACTACAACGAATCTGCTTTTAAATCCATCCTTTGTATGTTTCATTTCAGATATGGAATTTCTTTATGATTGAATCTCCATCCTAAATTCATCCCTGAGTTCTTGAATATTTTTCTGTATCTCCATGAGCATGTGTATGATTTTTATTTTGAACTCTCTTTCAGGAATATTGGTGAGTTCAGTTTCATTTGGGCCTTTTCTTAGTGTTTGCGAGATTTATGTTTGAACCAGGTTCCTTTGACATTTCATATTTGGATGTGTCACCCTCTAGTGCTCTGAAGCTCCAGTCTCTCTAGCTTCTCAGCCCCTGGAGTGATGTCAGAGGTTGCAGGGGAGTGGCACTGGTGCCTGGGGGGAGGAAAGTGCTTTTTCCTGCTTCCTGGCTGCAGTCCCTGTCACCACTGTCAGAACCAGTGGGCCAGCACACAGATGTAATACTCTGTCCTTTGTATCTGTAGCTGCCATAGGCAGGGCCTTCCCCTGTCTGGCCTGACACCAGGGCAGGGACTGCTGTTTTGCGAGCTGGTGCTGGCAGGCCAGGAGGAAGGCACAGCAGGCTGCATATCACAGTGTAGGTCCTCAGAGCTGAATAGACAGCCAGGGAGATGGAGTGCCTGAAGCTCCTGAAAGTTCCCAACCTGCTGGGCAGAGCACTTCTAGACAACTTTGTCCACCTATCCCTTCTCCCATGCAGCAAGCTCTGTGCAAAGCCCACCCCTGCAGCAGCCCTATCGCTGCTAGGAAGCCTGTCAGACCACTTGCCTTTCCTTTGTCCCAGAGTGGCCAGATGTGGATCCCTGTCCTCCATAATCATCTGCAATCTCAGCTTCTCCAAGTATTCCACCTGTCTTAGCTTTCCAACCCCACTAATATCCATAGCACCATGCAATGTAGGTTTGTGCTCCCAAAGCAGACCTCCAGGGCTGCGTGATTAGCAGTCCTAGACTTCCACTCCTCCCCGCTCTGTTCCTCTTCTTCCTGCCAGTGAGCTGGTGTGGGGGAAGGGCTTGGGTCCTGCTGGTTCAAGGCTTTGGGTATGTTACCCTGTCTCATGAGGTCTGCTCTGTTCTCCAGGTGTATGCAGTCTGGTACAGCCTTCTTTCTTGTTGCTCTCTTAGGATTAGTTGTATTAATTGTATTTTTGTAATATATGTGGTTTGGGGAGCATTTCTGTAGCTCACCTCTCATGCTGCCATCTTGAATCCAGTGTCCAGGATATGTGTTTTTAAAAAGTTAATATTATGATAAACATGACAAAGGACAGAAAGAGAAAGTAGTGTGTATAACAATACAGAAAATGTATTTTTAAATGAAAAGCACAGAGATTCATAATCTTGCTATTACCAAACAATTGCCAGAATATCTGCCTATGTTCAGCACAATCTAAATGCAGAAACTTTAGAAAAAGTTGGACTCCTAGAAAAGGCTATTTTTATAAACTGTCTCTACATGAGACCCAGGTCAATGATGAGGAGAAATAATCTGGTGGCATGCAAATTATACTGCTGCAGTTTTACTTTTCTAACTATTCTGTTTTCTTTAAGAAAGATCTTAAAGATCTACTGAAAGTAAAAAGATGAGAGGTAAACCATTAACCATAGGGAAAATATATGACATTGTTTAAAAAACAGGGTTCTAAAGCTGGAATCCCTGACCCCAAGAGTTCTCACACTTTGTGACTTTGAAGAAGTAACTTTACTTCTCTGTATAGTGGTTTCTCCAACTATTAAATAATGACAATAGCAATAAAATTATAAGGCTTTTTTTGCTTAACAGTACAAAACAGTGTTGGGTATAAAAGAGGCGTTCAATATATATGATAAACAATATAGTATAGTTACTAAGAGCATAGACTATAAAACAAGATTCCCCGCATTTGAATTCCAGCTCTAGCAATTATAAGATGTGAAGTTCTATAACTATCAATCAATAGGAAAATTTTTAATGTACACATTTTAAAATAGTTTTAAGTGTACAACAAAAATTTTTATTTACCTTAAAGTGACCATTCAGCTCTAATTCACTACACTGTTAGGATGATCCCTTATATTAGTTTAAAATAACAATAGGTAAGCTTCTGCAATACCTTATGGAACTGGAAATGTTACTAAGAGCATTTTTGGAAACTTATCTACTATAGTCTACTTTCTGGTCATAATTATTCGTATCTTTCTGTAGTGCAGAAGCTCAGCTCCTGGCAAATTCATACTGGATTCCACAAGACCAAAAAATGATAAGGCTATATGATTCATACTCAGCTTTGATTCTCATGATGGCCAGTGGAGCACTTAGATTACATCTGTGGCATCTCCATGCAGCAAGTCTGCAGTCCACAGTCCACAGTAGGTCACTGGGCAGAAGTTTTTATATAGCAACACAGACAACAGTGACCTGCATGTGCTCAATAGACAGATCTGAGGTCATAATGCATGTGCACTATGAGGTGTCAGTGGGCAAGTAGGTCAGGGTCAGGCAAGTACCCTTGCCATGGGAACTCCATTTTCCCTACACCTTCTCATGCAAAATACAATTACCTCTTCTATAAGATCCCCTAAAGTCTTATCTCATTACAGCATTAATTTCAGGACCGAGGTCCAGGATCTCAACATCTAAATCATGTCTAATCATAGATAAACCTCTCAGGTGCAATTTTTCTAGTACAATTCTAGAAAATAGTTTCTATTAATCTGAAAACCTATAAACTAATTAGGTACCCCCTGTGGAGTAAATGTAACTTTTTTCAACCATAATTCCTGCCTGGCCTTGATAGTGATACACATATAAGGGCCTGTTTGCACATCAATGTGATGTGTTTCACCACAGAACCACTGATCTGTCAAAGGATTGATGGTCTAAGGTAAAGGGTGGAGAGTAGCAGCCATTCTATCCTCCCCCTCATTCCTCATATGCAATTGGTCAGACACCCGCCAATCACCAGGGACCTGCCCACAGAGTTCCTTCTTGAAGGGGGAGAGGAAACCCAGCACAGCACAGCTGGAGAGAGTGAGTTGGGGAGCAGAGGCCAGTGAGAGGAGGCAGAGCACACTGCAGGGAGAGAGAGCATGGAGAGACAGACTGTGCTGTGAGAAATAAGCTTTAATCCCCAACCTACTCCTTCCCTTGGCTTTCTTTGGTTTCATCAGATTCATAGGGAATTTGCCCTCAATGGGGAACACTTTCCTCCCAGAGCCACACACCCACTACCCCAGGACATCTTGGTTAGATATGTTATAAATCCTTCAGTTAAAAGTGAGAAAAATCTAAGGTACCAAGGAATCACAGATTCACAGAAATTCTCAAGTCTTGCTGGGCATATGTTACTGAATGAATATCCATAGCTCTTGACTTTGCCTTCCGTGTTTTTGGGAGCTGCCTCTAAGTTATTCTTCATTTGCCATAAAAAATTATTGGTGTTTACCAATGAAGATTTTTTTAGCCTGCTTCCTACCTATAGAAGTATGAGAATCCAAAAACATCTTTTATTTCTTTATTTTTAATTGAAGTATAATTGATATACAATCTCTTACTGGTTTCAAGTATACAGCACAAGTGGTTCAACAGCTACCCACATAATTAAATCCTCACAACCATTAGTGCAGTTACTATCTGTCAACATAGGAAGATACTACAGAATCATTGGCTATATTCTTCATGCTGTACTGCTGTTGCTGTGAACAACTCATATTGTAATTGAGAAAATTTGTGCCCTTTTATTCCCCTAACCCTCCCCCTAACTTCAACCCCTCATCCATGGAAACCACCAGTTACTTCTCAGTCTACTGCTATTTTGTCCATTTTCTTTTGCTTTTGTAATGCATAAATAATATTATTCTCTTTAAAAGTTGATGGCATTCTTGTCAATCTTATCACAGCATACTGCATTAGTTAAAATCTACATAATTTGAAATAAGACTATCTGTAATATAGGTTTTCTATTAGGATATTTTAGGGCAGTGTCCATTATAGTCTTAGAAGCCTTATTTTTTAACACAGAGGATGTAGGAGATGCTAAATGGACTATTTGTTGGATCAGAATACTACCTTAAATCCTTCTGAACTCTTAACAAAGGGTTATATGATTACATCCTTGTCTTCATCTATAGACAATGTTGATGGCAATAGACTGATTCACTCTCCCTTAAATTTCTTAAATTTAGTATATTTTTCCATCTGGAAAGGCTGGGAATAGGGAACATTTTTTTTCAAATCCAACAAGTATTTGCCTATTTGTATTTACTAGTTCCTTCTTAGCTTAATTTTTTTTCTCCTGAATTTTACAATAGGCAGTAAAAAGAAACCAGGAAGCACCTTCATCACTCTGCCTGGAAATCCCCTCAGCTAGGTAATCAGTTCATTAGTTATATATTTTTATTTTCTATTCTCCAAGTTATTGCAGACAACTATTGCAGAACTTTCTACCACACAAGGTTTTCCTAGTGTAACTCCAGGGGAAAATAAGTTCCCAGCCCAGGGCAAATTACCTATGAAGCCAGAATCAGTCAAAGGAAGAAATAAAGTGGGAGAAACCCATTTATTGCTTACAAGCAGTCATTCACTTCTGCTCACCTGTGTCTCTCATGACCCAGCTGCAAAATGAACCCACCCAACCTCTCGGGTCCAGATATGCCCTTGCTTGCCCTTGTAATCACCTATTTATATGGAGATGGCCTACTTCTCTCCACCACTTGGAAACACCTATTGATATGGAGATGCACTAAGGCCAGGAGAGAGATTCTGGAAATACTACAATTTTACCCACACCTAGTCTCCAGCTTCCACTAACATCTTACTAAATTTTCTTTAAGCTATTTATCATCAACAACCAACCTGAATGCCATGAGGCGTTTTGTCTTGTTTTTTCAGCTTCCGTCTGTACCACAATCCACATGACTAAATTTGAGGTTTACCTACATCAATGATTCTGGTTAACATACACTTTTTTTTTCTAGTTATCTCCACCTACTCTATTAACCATAACTTTAATTTTTATAGGTTTTTATGCTTTGACATCTGAGATCTTGCTGGTCCTGGGGGGGTTGGGGAGGCTGCCCCTCCCAGGGTTAGTTAATTTCTAGAGATAGTAAATAACTCAACCTTGAGTGTGTCTTTCAAATACAAACCAAGCAATCTAAAGCCTACACACCCAGCCAGAGCTACTACTCCTCAGCTCTAATCACATGCAGGGCCAGCTATGAGACAATTATAAGCACTTCTGCCCCAGACTCCACAGAAATTTTACAAACTAACCAATCTTAAACCTGTTTACCCCCACCCACCTATTCCAGTGGAACCACAACAAAATCTCTTGCCCACATCTCTCTCATTCCCTTTGCCTCCTGACAGATCCTGACAATTGTGTGGCATGGCATGTGCCCTCCTCTTGGGAACTGTGCACAGCACAATCTTTTCAATGGTAGTCTTCTCCTAATCTTTTGGCTTTACCATACCTAAATAATAAGAAAATCTATATTTAAAAACAGTTAACAAATCATACCAAAAGTAGTAACTTAAAACAACATATTAACTTAGCTCACTGAATTTGGCAAGGCACACTAGTTTAGCTTAGAAATTAGTAGAAAACAACATGGTTCTGAAGAGAATGTGGGGCCAGAAAAGTGAGGAAGACATTTCTGAGAAATAAAATCACTCACATGGGTCACAATTTAAGAAAATAGCTAAACTAAAATGAATTTTTTATAAAAAGTTCCCTATGCTGGTAATTCTACAAAATAAGCCAAGTTAAATGTTTGATATTCACTGTCAAAAGCAATGACATTCCTAAAAATTAGATATCTGAAAGATTGTTAAAATTCTGAAAGCAAATTATTTTAGTTCATGAGATATTCCTCTTGCAACTACCTCACAAGCTTAATGTTTCCTTTCTGGATGTTTTAATCCATCCTTTTGCTCTGTACAAATGTTAGGTTACTCATATAGATTAGGAAAACTGTCCCTTTGTCACCTATACCCACATTAAGAGCGAGAAATAATTTTTAAAATTCAGTTTTACTGAATCCCTCTATCAAAATTATTTTTTCACTTTATTTTTTAACCTTCCCCAAGAATTAACAAATACATTTATTATCACCTCTATCAGAAAATGAGATTCAATATTATGTAATCTTCCTGATAAAAGTTTCACCTCAAGTGCCATCATTCTTTTATTCAACCGGTGAGAATAAACAGTGTGTAAACAGTGTTTTTCTCCTTATAAATTGTACCTAATATTATACTAGGTACAGATTATCATAGGTTTTATTTTAAATTATGAATTCACATTTATTTTTCCAAAGGTTGGGATTCACAAATGTCTGATTTCAAAAGTAGTGTTTTAATGTTGTATATTTTAAGTTGAATTTTGATTATTTTTTCCTGGTGAGGTTGGATATTTTATTCCATCTCTTGAAATAATTAAACATCCTCTGGGGGGATTGGAACAGCAATCATTTAGCCATTCATAGCTCTACTGTTCTAATAAAATTTTAATTAGGTTCTGTCTCTTCCTGTCTTAAGTGGTTGCTGGTGTTATCAGAATTATCCAATAGATTCTGAGATTTTTGGTTCTCATACTTCAAAAAGAAACATCTGGGGAAAAACAGTGCTCTGGTTAGGCAAAAATACATACTTTTTTTTAGAATTCTACATTTACTTTCTAAAGTAATTCTAAATTACTTCAATAATGAATGATAGTAACATCTACACAACTCATAAGTTTAGCTTAAAAAATAGTAGAAAATGAAATAAAATTTAAACAAAGTCTTCTCTGTTTATATTTCTCTACTCAAGTCTGAAAAGAAAAAAATAGAAAATATAAATGCTAAATTCTTATTTTGAGTGAGTAAAAAATATCTAAGTCTTGAAATCATTATAAAAACTCTGATGTAAGGCTAACTACATATAATTTCTTTAACACAATGAAACTGGTCGTTGTTGACTTGTTAATGGAATCTCCTGGTGGTATAGAGAAAGTTGAATTGCTGTAATTTTGAAGTATATACTGAAGGAAGAATAGGTTTTTTAAACAATAGAAATCATGTATTTAATTTGTAAAAGAACAATAATGTAGGCAGAACATGGAATACTGAACTTCCACCTGTGGAGAGTAAACTGAAGCAGAACAAATGGTATATACAAGAAGTCACATTCAAGAACTTAGAACAATGTTAACTCCATGGAAGATAATGATTGCAAATCATGATAGCTGTGCAAGAATGTTAACTTACCATCAACAGGAGAACATTTGTTCCTTTTATGTAGGATCAGCTTTGGTTCGGGCATTCAAGACAGAGCAACTGATAAATCAGCATGTATTCAGGCATTGTGTTGAGCCAAGTATTTACATTTTTATTTCAGATGCGGACAAATGTAGCTAATATATTTTAAAGGAAAATCTCATTACTGGAAACATGGGGAATAATGGTTTCCTGATCATTTAAAGGATTCTAGAATGATGGTCACTCTATATTTTGAAACACAAAATGAAGATGTAAAGAAATGCAAAGAGCAGCAAAAGTCAGGAAAAAGAATTAATAAAACCTAGCTAAACCCTAGAGCAAGAGCCACCCAGTTTTCGTAGAAACTACCCGAAGCTAACACGCCTGCCCTAAGTTAGATAACCTGAGGTGGGCAGTAGCCTCGGGACATAACCCGTGATAAGTCACGAAGACATGCATGTGTGAGCTAGAGATTATGGGGAGCGGTTAGGTAACCGGGGTGCTCTCGTTTCAACTCCATTGGTTAAAATATAGAATATATAGAATGTGTTTTAAAATTATTGGTTGTAGAAATGCGCGGGCTTCGGTGCAACGGCTGTGAAAACCCTATATAATCCATACCTACAGTTGCCTGGGGGTCGGCAGCTCGGACTCGGCCTGCGTGTCAGGGGAGGTGCTGTCGGCCCCAGCTAGCTGGCTGAATAAAGACTTTGCTTGGATTTACATCTCCATGTCCGTGTGGTTTGCTCTCTGGGAAAACCCCGGAGTCCTGGACCCTAACAAAGAAACATAATTAATGATAATTTCAAAATTTCTTTGACTTTTTTCTTAAAACCCTCCTTTTTTCCTGGCTTTCTTAAAACTGCACTTCCTTCTTATTGGATCCGTGGGAGTAAGGGCCTTTCCTCACTGCCCCCTTTCTTTGTCTACACTCTCTCTTAGTTCACTTATTTTCAAATCCTCAAATGGAAGATAACCTTGTTTTATGTTGACATGAATTCCTGGAGGTACAAATAAACCATTGCCTTTCAAGCAACCTACAGAGAAAATCCAAGGATATTAAATTTAGCAAAATCCACTAGTTTAGTAAATCTCATGATTATGCCAAACCACTCTTCAGACCCCAAATTAACACCAATCTAGAACTTAAATCTCTGTGTATTATAGATTCATAGAATAATGCTCAGCATAAAGGACAAACTATTTCCTAAATTATTTATAAGGAGTCTACAAAAACTAAAAGCATGGGTATAAAACTGAGGATATTCAACTTAAATGTAATCATATTACTAACCTACAGCTGCAAGAACTGGAAAGAAACCAAAATCTTACAGAAGAGACTGAATGGCTTTGAAAACAAGTGCAACAGAATATATTTTACTGCAATAACACCGATTTACTCCAACAGATAATCTAACGAAATAACCATTGAGAACTATGTGTTTACCAGAACTAGAAACAAGCACAAACTTATTTAAGCCAAGTATTCCAGATGTCCACCCACAGGCACAGAGCTGCAAAGTCAGATGGTATGACCTGAGTGCCAAAGAAAAACCTTAAAAAGCACCATGAACAGAAAAAAAGGGCAGTTGATCTTAATGCCATAAAACAGATGGCAATAGAATGCAGAAATAATTATTTTTCACACTTCATGCCAAGGTTGGAGAGGAAAGGAGGCAATAAACATTCTCATTTGTTGTAAGAAAGTATATTGTTATACAAATCTAGAATATTCTGCAGTCTTTTTCAAAATAGAGTAAAACACTGAGAAGTTAACCTTTATTTTAAACCAGATCATACATTTTAATTTAATATATAAATACAAAATTATATACCACGAAGTCACATTTCTTTGCTTAGGACAATGCATATACAGGTTTTGATGCTGCTCAGACAACCATCTCTTAAATGTAACAAGTAACACAATGAGAGGAAAAAAGGAAGGAATTTAGTCATAGGACAGACAGATGATGAAATCTTTAACTCAACACTTTTCTTCTTTATTATTTCATAATTTTCACCATTTATTTAGCACCCCCTTTATGCAAAGCTGAGTATCAAGATTTATGTTTTTCCTTTTGTTCACTGCAGGTGGGTTATGCCATAACACAGGTAAGGATGGTGTAGACTAAAGTGGACCAGTTTAACATCACCTTAGTGTCCTTTGGTAATATGGATTGAGAGGAACTTGTAATTTATTCTTAATGACCCAGATATGAAGCATCAATGGAATCTTTTAATGATGCCACTAATACTTTGGCACTCAGCATCCTACCTCCGTATCATCTTTGGCAAGTATTCAGAGAAGGGAAATTAAAGGTAATATTACTCAAAGTAAAATGCAAACAGAAATACATACATATGTACAAAACTAAACACATAATGCATACCAAAACAAAAGAGCAAAAGCTTCTTGATTTATCTATTGCTTTGATTATGTGCCATTTTCCACTGTTTTCTAATTAGTGTGCAGTAATAACAGACACAGTACATGAAATGCTTCCTCAGTATTATACACATTGCACATATTATCTTTATGCTCATAACTGTTTCTTTCTAGAAGAGTAAACTGATGTTTATTCTGGTTACATAAATTGACCAAAGCAGCACAACCAATAACAACCAACATGATAGAAATCTAGAATTATCCATACATCTTATAATCTAAATAAAAACTAGGAAGCTTCTATGTACCTAACTGTGAAATAATAAATGTGTTCATTTTATCTGCAGCAGTATATTGTTGGAAATCATTAAGATATTCAGTGGAGATCATAAAATTCTCCCAAATATTTTACCAAGTATTAATATCACTGATTTGTTAGGTTATACATGATTTTTAAATTGCAGTTTGTCCTTGAAAACTTAATTAGGCTAGATGGTTGACTCAGATGGACTGAACTTCTAAACTGAAAGGCGACCAATATTTTTATTATCAACATTATCTCTCAGGCAAAAGAAACTTCAAAGTGATGCCTCAATATTAGAAATCATAGATATACTGTATGTATAAAAATAACTTATGAGGCATTTCATGCTGCAATATTTTGCTTTTTAAACATATCTTTTTTCATATTTTGACATCTTAAGTATCTTTGCAGGTTTGCAAATTAAGATGTCTTGTATTACCAGGCAGGTAATATAAAAAATCTATGAATGGGCTGATATCTTGCAATAGGGAGCAGTGGATATGTACATCCAGTCTAAATAATGGTATTCAAGGTATTTTTTATTGTTATTCTTAACACAGAGCACTAGTAATAATATATATTCACATATAACACATATGTTACACATGCCATAGGAATTAACCTTATTTTATAGATAAAATAATTAATAACTTGACCATGAATCAACATAATCATTTATTCAAATTCATATGGAAGTTTTATATTTTGAATACCATAGTTCCTAACAGCCCATCTAGATAGATGGTTATGCCTTATATGAACCCAATACAAATTATTTAAGGATCTGAATATTTTATGGAAACCTCATTGATTACATTTGGGATTTAAGATATTATGGTTTTACTATGCATCCATATTTGGCATAATGCCATGGAAAATACAAGTCCCCCAGTATATCTGATAATTTAAACATGTAATTGCTAACCTATTATGGTGCCATGATGAAGTTCACTATCAAGCTTGCATGGATCCCTACAATTTACTAATAATTGGATGATGATAGTACCATATATTCTCTAGAATATAATTGTGTTAAAGAATTCAGTGTCAATAAACTCCACTATGGCATTGAGAAGGATATATCAGAAAATACTGAATAGAAAATTTTGAATTCTGAGAAAGAAGAGAATATGCTAACTGCTGTTATCCCACTAGGTGCTGTGTTACTGACTCATAACTTAGAATTCAATTCAGAATAGGCAATATAAGATTGGGGGATTTGATCTCCCTGTTGATAGCTCTAACCAGTAATTGAAACCTGCTTCATGCTGTACCATCTGTAGACTCCATGTGGTCCTTGAAATAGAAAGCAGAATCGGACCCGTAAGCATGGATTGGTCAATGCTACTCCACGGTCTGTCATAATTTACTGCAGTTACAAATGTTATAGAGGAAAACTGGTAATAAAATTTCTCTTTCAAATAAAATACGAAGCACACATCATGAACAGCAATACTTTAGAAACATTCATGCAATTTCCATCACGTTAATGTCTAATTTCAAAATTATTGGAGTATTTTTTTCTGATGTGTTGATTTTTGTGCTTTCATGAAGTACTATTACTTTTGTTTCCTTCCCTTCTCCTCCTCCGTTTTCTCCCAGCTTGGATGTCAGTCAGTGCAATCACATTTGTCCATTCTATTAATTTTTTTTCAACGCTGGTATCAAAATCAGTTGTATAACAAAGAAAAATAGAAAAGGTGTCTGAGAAGTTTGGTTTTTAATCTCTTTTTTGGGAAAGCTATCATCCACACCTTCACTGTTTCTTATAAGAATAATCAATTCTCTGCTAAAACACAGCATTTTTAATTCCTCGTGTGTACCCAGAATGGAACAGCTCATAACTACAGAATTTTACTTGGGAATTTGTGAGAAGCAACTGCTCCCACATGAGCTATTCAGCGATGTCTACAATTATTAGTGAGCTTATTGGACTCCAGAAGTTGCAATAATGAAAGTACATTCCCCAGCAACTTGGAGAGGGAAAGTATCATGGAGATTGTTTCGCTCCCCCTCCTTTTGAGTTCCTTGGGTTTTTTGGTCAAACACCCATTCCTGCCTAAAACATTCCTCCCACAGACCAATCACCTGGATAATTGCGTTTCCACTCTGAAACAAGCAAGAGGGAAACAACCAAAAATAACACACAGTGACTCACAGCCACTAAAGGAAACATTTCTGATTTGGTTTCATATTCACCAGGCATCCTTCTAAAAGGCATTGGATCTGAGTTAAACTACAGTGAACAAGCCACGTTAATCCTTTATTGTCACTGGCAGGTGTGTTTGTGTGTATGTGTGTGTGTGTGTGTTGTCAGAACATTGAGTGTGATACATTTGAGAGGGTAGACTGAACGGCAAAAAAATGCAACTACTTTACCTTTTTTAAGTTTGGCTGGATAATTATGAAAGGAGAATTTCCTCTCCTGTCCCAAAGAAGCATAAGTAACAGGCCTGATGAGGGAAAAGTACACAAGCCACCACTCATAGGCTGAATTCCTTTCCAGCAAGGTCTTTTTAGGATTTTTTTTTTTAGTCCAGGTGCAAGCTATTACCCTGTTTGTGACACAAAACATGTGATCTTAGCCTGAATATTTACAAAATGAGTACAGGTGGCATTACAAAATAGGGATTTGGAATAGATACTAGAAAGCAGAAAAACAGCAGTCAAGATATTTGCTTAAAAATTGTTTTAACTTACAATTACAATCCTTTGTCCTTCAAAGACCAAACTTTCTGCCTGAAACTATTATCACTACTGTCAACACTATCATCACATACTATTATTTATCATATCATTACAAAAGTGCTCACCAAAGACACTGTTAATTGTTTTCGTGGTATTTACATAGATCAAAAAAGTGTTGCAATGTAACAAAATCTAAAATTTAGGCAGATTTCAATGATTAGTCCTTTTTCAAGGTTATTCATTGTGAATAGAGCTTTGTTATCACAGAAATGATTTAGGGATATCAAAGCAAAAGGAGAAATAAATATCAGAAATTTTATTTGAAAATGGAGATCAATCAGTGACCCAAATCCTTATATAATCCTTATTCTTCATCCACTGTACCACATCATAAATGTCACATATAACAAATTGCCAGGCACTGTCCATGGCAAACAGTTGTTGCACTACAGACATTAGTTATTTGAATACACGTCACTTTGCTTCAAAAGAGTATTCTTCACATACATCCAACTTTAGTTTTTCAAAAAAGTCCAATGAAATACTCATTTAAGAAATTAAGAGTGACAAAAAAAAGACAAAGAATATGTCTTTGTGCTTTATAGCACTGAATGAACTTTATACAAAATTGAATATATATTGTGCAACTTTCATCAATAAAATTTTTAAATCCCCTCAGTGTATTTTACAAAATGGTTATGATTTTTTGAAATTACAGTTACTAATTCAAGAAGTTCAAATGTGCTTGAACACTTTCCTGCATGTCTAAACTAACAGATTATACAATTAAAGATTGTCATAATCATTTATATTCCTGAATTTAAAAGACATGTTTTAAATTATGTTTAACTTATAGCTATGAGAATTGTTTTTGAAGAGACCCTATTTTTCAAGACCACATGCAACCTTTCTTTTCAGATACCATACTTAAAAAAAGGTTTCCTTTGAACAACTTTTGGAAAAATTACATTTTTCTTCAAACATAAAAAAAGACACTGGAACTCTTGTTTAAAAAATATTAAATAAGAACAATATTTAATGCTTTCAGCAAGACTCATTAAGCATAAATTTCCAAATCTTGTTATATGAAGTAACCACTTTGTCTGTATTTGATCTCCTCAATAAACAAATAATTAATTTTTAAAAGATTAAGAGTAATATCATGTTAAAATAAAAAATGTTCACTATTTTTACATTCTCCTTTTTCATGAAAAATATTTTTCAGATTCTTGTTATTTTTCCAATTGTTATGTGAAGAAATCTCTCAAAATTCAAATGCCATTCAAAAATTTGATGATCTGCTAAATAACTTGTGATGGTTATATGTGATCATATCTTTGTTAAGATTTTAAAATACCAATACAAAATATATGACTCACAACACCCATAAAATTGAACCCAAAAAAGAAGGTAAGGAGTCTTAATTAACTCATCTAATTGGAAAGATCTTTATTCCATGTTGCTACTTTTATTTAAATATATGGAACATAGATAAGTTACGTATCCCAAATGAATTTGATAACTAAGAAACTGCACAAGAATCTAAAATCAGTGACTACTGCAAATATTTTTAAACATGTAGAAAAATCTGTTTATCAAACTATAATGGCTTCATGTATAATAAATTAAATAAATATCTTCTATATAGAGAAAGTCCATGACTTTCACTTAGATTTGTTCATAAATGCATGTGTATGTCTACATTTATACACAAAACTACCACCACCTTTCACCATCGCCAGTTCCTTTCCACCACTACCATTTAAAAGATATTTTAAGTGTATAACCTTAATAAAATTTCGACAGAGAATATCATTTGAAAATATAAATACAGTCTGTTTGCTATCATACAGAAAATAGAAATATTGTCTGTTTACTCAAGGATAATGCAAACAAAAGTGAATAGTAGAGTTACATTAATAAAAACAACAAAGGTATAAAATTATATTAACTCCAGCACATCTGATAAGGGAATTAACCTGAGTATAGTAATATTATAATATCATTGAATAAAAATATGAATTGTAAGAAATACTGGTTATAATAAAAATAAATCAACTACTCACTTATAACTCTAGATTGCTCATCTAAAATAATTCTTCTAATAACTATACCCTCCAGATATTTAGGAATTCCAAACAACTTTTCAGCTACAAATTTTAATCTTTTGCTATAAGTTATTATTATAATGATATTGATGAATTTAAAAGGGTACTTGTTAAAATCACTGACCAATTGTGATAATTTTTTATTTGAACTTAACATATTACAGTTATCTACCAGTATTTTTTGCCTTATTACTTCAATTTTCATTTTCTCAAAAAACATAAAGATATATACAGTTTGGAAAAGGAATAAATAGTTTTTAAGAGAACTCCAGTAAAGAATTCTCAGTATCTCATTGAGCAAAGTAAATAACACAGGGTAATAACTTGACATGGGCTTGTACTATTAAAAAGAAGAAACAGTTGGCATAGAATTTTAACTCTATTTTTTAATTAATGAATAAAAGTAGGACAGTACATGAAAAGATAGATATTCCTTGATCCCACAAACTAGAAATATTTAACGTCTGTGGTTTTATTGTTTTTGCTTTTGTTTTTCAAAATTGTTGAGCACCACATGCCATGCTCTCAGTTACACTTTGAGATAGTGCGTTAAGCCCGTTACATAAGGAAAACTCTTTCCTGAGGAGAAAACAGTAAAATTCTGAGGGAAGCAATGCTTTGGCTGTATTAAACTAAATTCAAAGGAAAAAAATGAGCAAAAATACCTTTTTGCCAAATGTTAAATTCATACTCCCAGCTTCACAAAGTAAGAGCATTTAAATAATAACAATTTGTAAGACCTGGCTACAGAAGTAAGATTATCTAAAGATTTATATACACATCATCTTATAAATGAGTCTATTAACTGTCGGTTGGCATTTGCTGCAAAACAAACCACCTAGGAACCTGGTGGCTTAAAACAACATTCAGCTCACAATTCATGAGTCATCTATGGCTCGGCACAGCTAGACAATTCTTTTGATTTCAGTGGGTCTCATTCACATGTCTGCTGGCAGTGAGGTAGCAGAGCCTGTGAGGGTTGGCTAGCTGTTGCATGGGAGACAAGGTAGACTAGACCATGGCAATCTCATCATGCAGCAGGTTTTGCTCAGCCTCATTCCCATTGTAGCTGGACAGTTTTCCCACAGAGAAGCTTGTGCATAAGGCCTTTTGAGGCCTATGCTTAGAACTGGCACAGTATTATTTCTGCCACATCCTTTCATCCAACAGAAGTTACAATGCCAACTCAGATAGAAGTAGTGGAGAAAATGGACCCCAACATATGATGAAAAGAGCTACAAAGTCATATTGCAGGAAGTATGACTAAAACTACAGAAAATGTTGTGTCCACTTCTTTTCCAAACAACTGTGATAGACTACACTTATTAATCATCTAGTAAAGTCCTTTTGATTAAATGGATAAGTGCATGAATAAGTGAATGATTGGATGATAAAGAGAAGTAATAAAATTCTAATTAGTAAGGAAACATCTCCATTAACTGGGCATAGTCCAGGTCATAAATATTGATAATATTTTATTAGTCACTCTTTATTTATAGAGATTGTTTTAACTAAATTCAGTATTTGCTTCCTTTTTCTAATCTTTTTTATTTACATACCATTTCCACAGTTTCAGTTTATTGAACTGTTAATATGATTCAGTTATTACTAAAGACCATTGTTGTTGAAAGTCAAAGTTTGGAATGAAAATTTCAAACTCCTGATTTATAGTAATTGACCTCATTGAATTATTTCTAGCCTTTAAATAGGCTTTATTTGTTGGCCTACTTTTATTAAGAAAAACACTTTACATTTACAAAGGAATTAAAATGATTTGTTTATAGGAATAAATAAGACTAACTACTATTAAGTATAAGAAGTAACATTAAAAAACCTTACTTTTGGGAGATCAATTCAAGATGGCGGCAAAAGAGGTGAGACAGAGAACTCCTCTCAAAACCACACATAATATGTAAATATAGTTAATATAACTAATACTAAAAGAGCAACAGGAAAGAAAGCTGGACCAGACTGCATACACCTGGAGAACAGAGCAGATCTCATGAAACAGAGTAACATACAAAGCCTTGATCCGGCAGAACTGAAGACCTTCCCCCACCCCAGCTCACAGGTGGGAGGAAGAGAAACAAAGCAGGGACTGCTGAATACCCACCCCTGGAGATCTGCTTTGTGAGCACAAACCTACATTGCATGGTGATCTGGATATTAGTGGGGTTGGAAACCTAAGACAGGCATAACACCTGGAGAGACTGAGATTCTAGCTATTTATGGAGGACAGGGATCCACATCTGGCTGCTTTAGAACAAAGGAAAGGCAGGCACTCTGAGAGGCTTCCTAGCAGCAAGAGGGCTGCTGAAGGGGCGGGATTTGCACGGAGCTTGCTGCACAGGAGAAGGGATAAAAGGACAAGGTTGTCTGGATGTGCTCTGCCCAGCAGGTTGGGAACTTTCAGGAGCTTCAGGAACTCCATACCCCTGGCTGCCTTCTCAGCTCTGAGGTCCCCCTCTGTGATACACAGGCTGCTGCGACTTCCTCCTGGCCTGACAGCACTGGCTCGCAAAATGGAAGTCACTGCCCTGGCATCACACCACCCAGAGGGAGGCCCCGCCTATGACAGCTATAGATGCAAAGCACACAGACTTACACCTGTGTGCTCAGTCCAGTGGCTCTGATAGTAGAGACAGGCACTGCAGCCAGGAAGCAGGAAACAGCTCTTTCCTCCCATCTGGCACCAGCACCACTCCCCTGCAATACCCAATCTCACTCCATGGGGTGAGCAGTTCCAGAGACTAGAGCTTCCGGAAACTAGAGGGTGCCACAAAGCAATAGGAAACATCAAAGGAACCTGGTTCAGAACAAAATCTCACAAACTCCAGGAAAAGGGCCAAATGAAACTGAACTCACCAATCTTCATGAAAGAGAATTCAAAATAAAAATCATAAACATGCTCGTGGAGGTAAAAAAAAAATATTCAAGAACTGAGGGGCAAATTTAGGATGGAGATCAATCATTAAGAAATTCCATATCTGAAATGAAACACACAATGGAGGGATAGAAGAGCAGATTAGATGTAGTAGAAGAGATGGTAAAAGGAATAGAAAATAGAGAAGAGGAATATATAGAAACTGAGGCACAGAGAGAAAAAAATTATCTCCAAGAATGAATAAATATTGAGAGAACAAGTGACCAACCCAAATGCTAATATTCACATTATAGGGATACCAGAAGAAGAGAGAGGAAAAGGGATAGAAAGTGTCTTTGAGGAGGTAATTGCTAAAAAGTTCCCGATCTGGGGAAGGAAATAACACTCCCAGGCCATGGAGGTGCAGAGATCTCCCAAAAAGGGACCCAAGGAAGGCAACACCAAGACATATAATAATTAAAATGCAAAGATCAACAGTAAGGACAAACTTTTAAAAGAAGCTAGAGAGAGATAAAAGATAACATACAAAGGAAAACCCATGATGCTATCATCAAATTTCTCAACAGAAACCTTACGGGCCAGAAGGGAGTGGCATGATATATTTAATGCAATGAAACAGAAGGGCCTTGAACCAAGAATACTCTACCAGGCAAGGTTATCATTTAAATTTGAAGGAGGAATTAAACAATTTTCAGATAAGCAAAAGTCAAGAAAATTTACCTCCCACAAATCACCTCTGCAGTGCATTTTGGAGGGACTGCTATAGATGGAAGTATTCCTAAGGCTAAATAGCTGTCATCAGGGGAAATTATACTGAACAAAGTAGCACAATTAATTACTAAGCAGATGCAAAATCAAATCAACTACCTCCAAAGTCAATCAAGGGATAGACAAAGAGTACAGAATATGATACCTAATCTATAAAGAATGGAGGAAAAAGAATAAAGAGGTAAAAAATTTAAAAAAACCTTTAGGTTGTGTTTGTAATAGCATACTAAGTGACTTAAATTAGACTGTTAGATATTAAGGGAATTACCCTTGAACCTTTGGTAACCAGGAATCTAAAGCCTGCAATGGCAATAAATACATGCCTATTGATAATCACCCTAAATGTAAGTGGTCTGAATGCACCAATCAAAAGACATAGAGTCACTGAATGGAAAAAAAAAACAAGACCAGTCTATATGCTGCCTACAAGAGATTCACTTCAAACCAAAAGACATACACAGGTTGAAAGTAAAGGAAAGGAAAAAGGTACTTCATACAACTAATAGGGAGAAAAACGCAGGAGTTTCAGTACTTGTATCAGACAAAATTGACTTCAGAACAAAGAAAGTAACAAAAGACAAAGAAGGACAATACACAATGATAAAGGGATGAGCCCAATAAGAGGTGAAACTATTATAAATATTTATGCACCCAACACAGGATCACATACATATGTGAAACAAATACTAACAGAATTAAAGGGGGAAACAGAATGCAATGCATTCATTTTAGGAGACTTCAATACACCATTCACTCCAAAGAGAGTTTTCAGACAGTAAATAAGTAAGGAGACAGAGGCACTGAACAATGTACTACACGAGATGGACCTAACAGACACCTAGAGAACACTCATTTTAAAAGCAGCAAGATACACATTCTTCTCAAGTGCACATGGAACATTTTCAATAAATAGGTCATATACTAGGCCACAAAAAGAGCTTCAGTAAAATCAAAAAGACTGAAGTTGTATCAAGCAGCTTCTCAGAACACAGAGGTATGAAACTAGAAATAAATTAAACAAAGGAGGTTTAATAAAATGCTCCTAAATAATCAATGGATCAATGACCAAATAAAAACAGACATCAAGCAATATATGGAGACAAATGACAACAATAATTCAACACCGCAAAATCTGTGAGATGTAGCTAAGGCTGTGCTAAGAGGGAAGTGTACTGCAAAATGGCCTACCTCAGGAAAGAAGATCAATCCCAAATTTACAGTCTAAACTCACAAATAATGAAACTAGGAAAGAAGAACAAATGAGGCCAAAAGTCAGTAGAAGGAGGGCATAATAAAGAGTAGAGCATAAATAATTGAGAAGAATAAAACAACAGAAAGAATCAATGAAAGCAGGAGCTGGTTCTTCGAGAAAATTAACAAAATTGATAAACCCCTAGCCAGAGTTATCAAGAAAAAAAGAGTCTACACACATAAACAGAATCAGAAATGAGAAAGGAAAAATCACTATGGGCATCACTGATACACAAAGAATTATGGGAGAATACTGTGAAAAATTATATGCTAAACAACTGGATAACCTAGAAGAAATGGACTTCTAGAAAAATACAACCTTCCAAGGCTGACAAAGAAAGAAACAGAAAATCTGAATAGACCAATTACCAGCAAGTAAATTGAGTTGGCAATCAAAAACTACCTAACAACAAAACCCGTGGACCAGATGGTTTCACTGCTGAATTTTATCATACATTTAGTGAAGACGTAATACCCAACCTCCTTAAAGTTTTCCAAAAATTAGAAGAGGAAGGAATACTCGCAAACTCATTCTATGAGGCCAGCATCACTCTAATACCGAAACCAGGCAAAGACACCATAAAAAAAGAAAATTACAGACCAATATCCCTGATGACCATAGATGCAAAAATATTCAACAAAATATTAGCAAGCTGAATTCAAAACACATCAAAAAAATCATCCATCATGATCAAGTAGGATTTATTCAAGGGATGCAAGGATGGGACAACATTTAAAAATCTATCATCATCCACAACTTCAACAAAAAGGACAAAAACCACATGATCATCTCCATAGATGCTGAAAAAGCATTTGACAAAATTCAATATCTACTCATGATAAAAACTCTCAACAAAATGGATATAGAGGGCAAGAACCTCAACATAATAAAAGCCATATATGAGAACCCTACAGCCAACATTATACTTAACAGCAAAATGCTGAAAGCTTTTCCTTTAAGATCGTGAACAAGACAAGGATGCCCACTCTCCCCACTTTTATTAAACATAGTTCTGGAAGTCCTTGTCTTGGTAATCAGACAACACAGAGAAATAAAAGGTATCCAGATTGACAAGGAAGAAGTCAAACTGTCCCTGTTTGCAGATGACATAATATTGTACATAAAAAAAAACAAAACAAAGAATCCACTCCAAAACTACTAGATTAAATATATCAATTTGAAAAGTTGCAGGATACAAAATTAATACACAGAAATCTGTTGTATTCCTATACACTAACAATCAACTAGTAGAAGAAAGATAAATCAGGAAAACAATTCTATTCATACTTGCATCAAAAAGAATAAAATACCTAGGAAAAAAAAACTAAACAAGGAAGTGAAAGACCTATACTCTGAAAACTACAAGGCACTCATGAGAGAAGTTAAAGAAGATACCAATAAATGCAAACACATCCCATGCTCATGGATAGGAAGAATTAATATTGTCAAAATGGCCATCCTACCTAAAGCAATCTACAGATTCAATGCAATGCCTATCAAAATGCCAACAGAATTCTTCAACGAACTAGAGTAAATAATTCTAAAATTCATATGGAACCCCAAGAGTCCCTGAATAGCCAAAGCAATCCTGAGAAGGAAAAATAAAGCTGGGAGATTACGTTACCCAACTTCAAGCTCTACTACAAAGCCACAGTAATTAAGACAATTTGGTACTGACACAATAACACAAACGTAGATCAACGGAACAGACTAGAGAGCCTAGATATAAATACAAGCATATAAGGTCAATTAATATATCATAAAGGAGCCACAGTTATACAGTGGGGAAATGACAGCCTCTTCAACAGGTGGTGTTGGCAAAACTGCACAGCTACATCTCAGAAAATGAAACAGGATTATTGCCTAACCCCATACACAAAAGTAAACTCAAATTGGATCAAAGACCTAAATGTAAGTCATGAAACCACAAAACTCTTAGAAGAAAACATAGGCAAAAATCTCTTGAATATAAACATGAGTAACTTTTTCATGAACATATCTCTTGGGCAAGGGAAACAAAATCAAAATGAACAAATGGGACTACATCATGTTAAAAAGCTTCTGTACAACAAAGGACACTATTAGCAGTACAAAAAGACATCCTATAGTAATGGGAGAATATTTGTAAATTTGTAAAATGGATATTTACAAATGTCCATTTGTAAATGACATATCTGACAAGGGGTTAACATAAAAAATATATAAAGAACTCACTTGTCTCAACACCCAAAAAGAAAATGACCCTTTTAAAAAATGGGTGGAGGATATGAACAGACACTTCTCCAAAGCATAAATTCAGATGTCCAACAGGCACATGAAAAAATGCTCCACATCACTAATTATCAGGGAAATGCAAATTAAAACCACAATGAGATATCACCTCACACCAGTTAGGGTGGCCAAAATAGAAAAGACTAGGAACAACAAATGCTGGTGAGGATGAGGAGAAAGGGGAACCCTTCTACATTGCTGTGGGAATGTAAATTAGTTTAACCATTGTGGAAAGCAGTATTGAGGTTCCTCAAAAAATTCAAAATAGAAATACCACTTGACCCAGGAATTCCACTCCTAGGAATTTACCCTAAGAATGCAGGATCCCAGTTTCAAAACAACATATGCACCTCTTTGTTTATCACAGCTCTATTTACAGTAGACAAGAAATGGAAGCAACCTAAGTGTCCATCAGTAGATGAATAGATAAAGAAGAGGTGGTACATATACACAATGGAATATTATTCTGCCATAAGAAGAAAACAAACCTTACCATTTGTAACAACATGGATGGAGCTAGAAGGCATTATGCTCAGTGAAATAAGCCAGGTGGAAAAAGAAAAGTACCAAATTATTTCACTCATCTCTGGAGTATAAGAACAAAGAAAAATCTGAAGGAACAAAACAGCAGTAGACTCAACAGAAGCCAAGAATGATCTAAAAGTTGTCAAAGGGAAAGGGACTGGCGGGGAGGAGGAGTGTGGGTGGGAAGGGAGAGCGAAGGGGAATAAGGGGCATTATGATTATCAACCATAATGTAGAGGTGGGGCACAGGGAAGGCACTATAGCACAGAGAAAACAAGTAGTGACTCTATAGCACCTTACTATGCTGATGGACAGTGACTATAATGGGGTATGTGTTGGGGACTTGATAATGGGGAGAGTCTAGTAACCACAATGTTACTCATGTAATTGTATATTAATGATACCTAGATAGATAGATAGATAGATAGATAGATAGATAGATAGATAGATAGATAAATAGATAAAAGTTTACGAGCCAGGTATGGAAAAATAAAAAGTGCCCTGCAAGAATAGACCTAAGGTACAGCAGATGGAAAGGGGACATTGAGGCCACCAGCTGATCTATAATTGTCTTTAGGCTCCTCAAAAAGAAATCTAAACAAACCTTACTTTCAGGCAAGCTTTCACTATATTTTTAATATCTGTCCTTCCTTCTACCTCAAAATAAGGAGAATTATTTGATTAGGTCTTTTTTATCCGAATTGCATCTTCATTTCTGCTAGTGTATTTTTATAAAATGAAGAGCACTCTGATAATGAGCTTTACAAAAACAACTGGAAATCATCCCAAATTAAACATCTGCCCACACGGAACATATCTCAAAGAAAAGGCACAAACAGTAAGGACAGAAGGCAATGATAGTTCAATATACAAGTACTTTTTATATGAGTTTCTGAAATTTTGCAATATATGACAATATAAACCCCAAAATACGATGGTAAGCACTTGTTCAAAAGCAAATGTGAATGCATTCAGTTAGAATGCATGCAGAATGTAAACCTGATTTTGGCTAGCATTCTGTTTTGGTATTTCCACATGGCAAATTACGTTCAATCTCATAATTGCACTTGCGGTTAGCATTGCAGTACAAAAAGATCAATGCTAGGTTACTGTTCAAGCACAGACAAGGTGCAAGGTTTTATGGTCCCTTAGCTTGCTTCACTGTGTAACACTATTAAAATTTCCACAGAGCACAGCATTACACAGAGCTCAATCAGAAAAAGGGTAACGCCCCTTTGAGGGAGTTAGCTCATTTTCTTTTTATTGGTTGTAATGTGTGTGCTGCCAAACCACTGGTTTCATCTTCATTGCTTGAATGTGAAAAGCTCATCTAAGTTAACAAATAAATTAAAATGCAACTACATCCACTAAATTATTTTGCCTTTTTTCCATAAAACATTTAGTTTTTGTGATAAAGTAATCTTTTATTTGTTTCATTTCATTGTAATGGTGCCTCTCAGTTGTCACCTATGACTTAGATGTGTAAGGAAAACAAAATTTGAGATTAGAATTTTAAAATCCTCTTAAAATCTTAAAAGGAATTAATCCATTTGAATTTAACTCAAATTAGCAGTGACAGGGCTATTTACAGGAACTTTCAAGAGATACTATAGGCAATAGAGTGTGTGCATGCACATATGGTACTACATGCACATACAAATCAGAGTGTATATACAGCATACGCCTTTTACTTTGCTCCTCTGCTATGGTTACACACTCAGGACTTCATTATTAAAAATGGAACTCTTCCCTTTAATTTACACTGTATTTCACTTACAATATAAATGCAAATTAATATATTTCTACTTGATAATCCCATTGGGGAACTTAGTGAGTTTACAAAAGTGAAGTAAAATGGCTTTACCATGAAATGGAACTCTCTGAAAATACCCACATAGGAAAGTGAACCTGTCGGTAATCATCGTCTACATGATTATTTTTTCAAAGAACTTGGAAAAATAGTTTATAGTCTTTTACATATGAGAATTTTTATACCCAGAAATGGGATTTTTCAAGGTACCCAAGATCAATAGACAATCAAAATTTCCCTTGTCAACTAAACTCTTCACTCAGACTCATTGCAACAATTTGAAAGGCCTCTTTATCAATGCCATCTATTCATTGCTTTTAGCCAAGGCTCAGACTGACTTCACAGCATGTTATTTAACATAAAATATCAACAGCTTCCTAATAACAAAGAAGAGTATTTCAAGGCACGATCTGTACTATTTTACTTTCTGCAAATTAATGATAGTCTATGTTTTAACTCCTTGTCCCGTATTTATTGAAGTATAATTGACAAAATATAACCTATATTTTAAATATTTATATTCTCAAGCAGAAAATAATTTTCTAGGACATTTTACAAACACAGGATTTTCAATTCTGAAATGAACTATAGAGATTATTGCCTTGGATCTCCCATTCACTCTAGGATTCCCTTATATATGATCCCTAATGTCTGCTTTTAAAAAGTCATCTGGGAACAGGAGTTCATTACTTCATCTAGGAAGATCATGATACTTTGTTTTGAAGGTCTTCTATCAAGTTAATCTTCCTCACTTTAGGACCAGCACCTTGTTAATAATTTTGCCCAGTGAAATCAGAGTTCTTGATTTCCCTTTCACATGAACTTCTTTTCAAATATTTAATATTAAGCATTAACAAGACCAGTAATAATAATAACTAAAATTTATTGAGCACTATGTTCCAGGAATGGTTCTACATGCTTCGCATATATCTTCTAATGCTAACAACAGTCCTAAAAAGTAGACCCAATTACTAATGATGTTTTACAGATGCAGTGAAATAGGGAAAGGATACTAAAGAAATTTAAGAAACATGCCCAATAGCACTGCATTAAACCCAAGGAGCCTAGGTGCACAGCTCTTAAGGCTAACTATTGTGCTCTAATACAGCTCTCATATTATCTTTAAATCTTTCCCCTATCAAACAAGTTCATTTCATTGAACCACTAGAACTGGATTGTCTTCACTATCTTTTGTATTCTCCTATATTTAAACTGCAACATGTCAGAATGGAATACAGTAAGTAAGATGTGGTATAACTAGGGCAGATCCTTGAGGACTGATTTTCCCACTGCATCTAAGGACCATACTCGTGTTAATATAACTCAAGCTGGTGCAAACTTGAGTAGACAATATTAGTAATATTGTGGCTCTAAGGGAGACAAAGAACAATGTAAACTCAAGACACATTTATGAGAAGTTAGTTATATTATTGGACCTATAGATAAAGCTACACACTTACACATTGTAAATTTTATACCATTGAATTTAACCTGTCAAAAGCCTTTTAAGAACTCCTTTCTTTCATGCTGCATATTAGTTACTTTTTTACATGGTATAGTTTATCTTATTATCATTATCATCAAAGTTTTTGTTCATTAATATTTCATTTTGAACTAAAATAATGTTTTTGGTCTAATGGTCAGCCTAAGGTTACCTGGATATCTTATATTTTATTCTTACAAAAGCAGTCAGGCAAAACTTACTAAGCTTAAAACAATTTTGAAAACTCATTTGCCTCTCAAACATTCACTTTCCATTAAAGTTGCAAAGGAATTGCTTATTTACTTACTAAGGATTCACTTCCTTTCTAACTTATTTACTTATTCTCTTCCAATTCATGAGAATCCTAGAATGAAGAACAAATCTCTCCTAGCAGAAAATAAATGCAGTTTCACCTAAAAGTAGGAAAGTCTATTTTCACATGTGCTGTAATAATAACCAACATAAAAGAGAATAAAGTCACTGTGGTTGGAGAAATTTTTTGTTTTTGTTGAAAGCTCTGCATAATTCCCATTGGTGTAGTTATTTAAGTCACTTGGCACTTCAATTATTGGGATTATTTTAAAATGCATGTGAGAAACAAAAAAAAGTAATGGAGAAATAATTTTAACTTATGGTGTCTTTATTCAGTTAGCATTCCATTTCCAAAATCTTCCCAGAATACTTTCAGAAAACACACTCATCTTGTTTCAGTGATGATTCTTGGTATTCAGCAATTAGAGAAAGAAAGAAGTCAAATACACTAAGGAATATATAAAATGGTGCAGGAGGATCAGGATTTTATTTGTGTGAACCTGGCACATAGTAATTCCTCATCTGATACAGAAATCTGAAAAAATAACTGAAAATACAAGTTTTAAATTAATGTGTACCAAGAGCAATCTATTCTTTGGAACTAGACTTGTGTAAACCATTTAAAAACATAATTAGGAATTCAACAACGCCTCTGTATGTAATTCACAGTTCCAAATGTCTGCAGCTCTGATACTGACCTTTCAAAACCCCATTAAGCTATGTAAATACAGTACAAAGAAATGTGTACTGTGCATAAACAGTATTCTAATGTCAACCAGACAAGGACACATTGCCTCACTGTTGTCCCCAGTGCTTATAAGGGCACTGTTGAGGCATTAATACATCCTTGTTATTGATTTGTATATGACAGATCTACCATGGGACTTGTGTTATGGCCTTTCTGTTCAATATGTGGTTCAAGAGTGACCCCTACTTATATTATTCTGTTATATTAGACAGATTGTGATGGTTAATTTTATGTGTCAAATTGACTAGGCTAAGGGAGAGCCAGATAGCTGGTAAAATATTTCTGGGTGTGTTGTGAAGGTGCTTCTGGAAGAAATTAGCATTTGATTCAGTAGACTAAGTAAAGAGATCTTCCCTCACGAACATGAGTTAGCATCATCCAATACATTAAAGATCTAAATACTACAATGAGGTGAAAGAAGGGCAAATTTTTTTTCTCTTCTTGAGCTGGGATGTCTATTCTCTCCTACCTTCAAACATCAGAGCTCCTGTTCCTCAAGCCTTCAGATCAGCTTCTCCCTGTTTGTCAGACCTTTGGACTCAGACTGAATTACACCACTAGCTTTCCTGGTTCACTAGCAGACTGTGGGACTCCTGGCTTCCATAACTGTGTGAGCCAATTCCTATTATATATCCTGTTAGTTCTCTGTCTCTGGAGAACTTTAATATGTAGATATTATAAACACATTTAGCAGTTCAAAGAAAATAATTACCAGCAAAACTTTTTTGAAAAGCAAAGAAGAAAAAAGTAAAGGCCCAAAACCTCACTTAAATGTCTTAAAGTTGTGGTAGGACAATGTTTGCTTAGCTTGCTATGGATGTATTTTTTAATTACACAATTACTATTCACTGTAGAAAATAAGAAAATATAAATCACCTCAATTCCAATCATTAAAAATTTCTTTAACATTTTGGTACTTACCTTGTAAAGTAGCATCTGTGTAGGTGGTGTATATATGCATATATGCTTTCAATCATATAGGCACATAAGTAGAATAAGGGATCAAGTACCAAGTACATTTAAATCCTAGTTTTTATTGATAATATGTTGGAAACATTTTTATTTCAAGAAATATACTTCTAAAATCTCATTTTGATGAATAGTTAATATTCCATTTTGTGTGACCCAAATAAAACTCCTTCTTGCTCCTGCCCTAAGGCTTCCATGTTGTATGATGAATTCAAAGAAGCCAAAGTAGAATTTGTTAAAGGCTTGGCAAAGAATGTGAAGAAGATACCACTTATCCAACTGTATGAGTTTTTAGTCTCTGTGCAACAAATTACTATATAGATAACAACTTAATACTAATTTATTACCTCACGGCTTCTGAGTCAGGTCTGTGAGTTGGCTGGTCCTCTGCTTAGGGTCTCAAAAGCTGAAAACAAAGTGTTAGCTAAACTGAATTCTCATCTGGAAACTTGAAAGAATCTGCTTCCAAGCTCACTGGGGTTTGGGCAGAATTTATCTCCTCGTAGCTAAATGTCTGAGGTCTCTGTTTTCTCGTTGCCTATGCTGTTCATTGTTCTGAAGGTCCTATAAGTCATACACCCTTCTGTGGTACATGGCCCTCACAGGCAGTTGAAAACCTGGCAGCTCAAGTCCTCAAGGCCAGGAGGAATATCTCTCTCTGCCTTCTTTGCTGCCTGCCAGATAAAACTTTCTGCTTTTAAAGAACTTATTTAATTAAGTGAGGCCCAATTTAGAAACTCTCCTTTTTGCTATATACATTTTAATATAATCAAGAAAGTGATATCTCATTTTCACAGGTTCCAGACATAGTCATGGGAAAGACACTATACAAAGGCAAGGATTACTGGAGATAATCTTACAAGTCTGCCTGCTACTTCAATACAAGTGAAACCAGTAGTTTCTCAATTATTTGGAAATAAGTTCATACACATACATAACAAATATGTACATACATATGATTTTATCTAAAACAAAAATATTTATTCACCCACATTTTGTATGGGGTCATATCTTTCTTAATAAATCATGCACATAATCTAGTTTTTAATACTTAAAAATGGAGAAAAGTTTATGACTTGAAATTAAAATTACATATATCCTTTTTCACCAATTTCTTCTTATTTATTGTATTTTTGAAAAGTAACTTATACAATACATGTATACATGACTTATACAATCTTGAATTTTTATGATTTACTGGTACATTCTTTGTGACCTGGGTAGAATCAAGCTTCATAGATGTTTGGAAGGGAAATGGGATTTAGATATTGCAATAAAAAATTAAGCTAATACATAAAAGAGTACTTTTTAATTATGTAACAAATGTATTGCCTATAACATAGATTAAGACCACTGCCATACACTAAAATAAATACCTCTTCCATCAGGCAATCTCCTTCAAGATCTTCCGTTTCATTTGCTTGTCCCTTGTTCTTCATTTCACCACTTTCTGTTCTATTCAACCCCTGTACTCTGTGACAGCAGTTGAATGATTTTTAGGTATGTAATTACTATTTTACCTTTTTACAGTTTGAGCATTTATAAAAAGCCCTCTTACTCCTGTTTGGATTCTCCTGGAAGCATACTCTTCCCTAGGAAACCACCACTAATTTTGACCCACTACAAATATTTGAGCTAAGTCAACATTAAATGACTAATTGCTTGCTTTTTTTCAAATGAACCATCTCTGTAGTCATATACTATGTAAAAAATGATCTAAAGGAAAAACAATATTTATTTGGTAGCATTTCTCAGTGACTTGTGTAGCTGTATTAATGCTAATAGGACTGTCAGTTCATATCAACAGTCCAAGAAGTCTGAAAATAACTGATAATTTCACATTCTTACATAGAATTCAATGGTAACCACTGACTGCACACACTACAGTATATATCAGAGAGTTCTTAGTAATTGCTGGTACTCTCAAGTCCAGTTTATTATATCTTTATAAATAGTACTTTGAAATGCCATGGCTTTTGAGTCCTCTGCATATTAGGAATATTACTTAATAAATTGTGAATGCAAAGCAAAAAATTGTGTTAATATTTGTATTGCAAAAAATGAAGTTTCAAAACTGGCTATTTTAAGTTTAAAAGGAAACTCAGGTATATTTTGTATCATGTAAAGATGAGGCAAGAGGCATATTTTTCCAGTGATTTTAAGGTTAAATATCTTTATGCTAAGTACCCAGAAACATAGCTTGATTTGAAGAGGTGGTGATTTACAAGGAAATGTTCTTGGGAAAACCATTAGAGCAACAGAAGCAGCAGGAAAAAAGAATAGTCAAGCCATCTGAGCCCAATTGCCAAAGTGTTAGCCTCAGTCTGACCCTGTAGAGATAGTCTGTAGTACAAAAGTGCCTAAGAGCTGTCCTGAGTTCAGTCAAAGGGGGCTTGGGGCTTTGCATAATCCAGCGTCCATCAGTCATTAGTTAAGAAAAACCATCCAAGTAAGAGAACTCTAAAATGCAAAGGTAGTTCTCCATAAGTGCTTCAAGCTACTGAAAGCAAAAGCAAACAAAAAAAGTGCTCTCATAACACCACATGTCCCAAACATGGGGAAAAAGGAATGTTAAGAAATCTGGATGAAGTATGAAAACAAACCTTACTAGCATTCCAAGATGTAAATTTAGCAAATTATAACATTTTATGTGGCTAAAATTAGACAGATAAAATATGAAAAATGTTGCTGAAAAACAAATAGTTTTCTACGAGCTATTTGCCACAGTTGAAATACATATATAGAGGGCTTTATTTTTTTTTCCAACAAGTAATAAAGCTGTATACCTACCAAATACTCCAAAAGAAAAGATATGATCAGTACATGATTAAGCTGTCTGAGAAACTCAGATTAGTAATGCTCTCATGAAAAAAACTATTCAATCATGGATTTGTTCAATCAGGTCCATGGTAAAAACATTTAAGTCATAATTTCCAATTTGAAACTGATGTTGCCAATGGAGGCATAACAAGACAGCACCAGATGTATCAGACTTGATAAAAGCCAGAGCACTGTGAGTTTCATTTTCTTACTTATGTTTAAGTTTTAAGATTATATGGATCATGGTATTGGTAAGAACATGGGATGTACATCAAACTGACCCCAGACACCTTTCCAGTAACTTATGTTATATCTCAACCATAGATGGATCAAATGAAGATAGGTAAACTCTGACATATTTTGATATCAAGAGCAAATTTGAAAAATATGTGAGTTTGTAAGGCATATTCATATTCAGAAGGAACACACTGAGTATAGGAATGCCCAATTTATCTTAGTTCCAGAAAAATTTCTAGTTTAATAATTTTTAAAAATTAATTTGGGGGCAGGAGCAGATTAAAGATGGCGGTGTGAGAAGTGAGACAAAGAACTCCTCCCAAAACCACATATAATATGAAAATACAGAGAATACAACTAATCCTAACAAAGCAACAGCTAAGAGGGCCATGCCAGACTGCATACACCCAGAGAACAGAGCAGACCTCGTGAAACAGGGTAACGTACCAAATCCTTGATCTGGTGGGACCCAAGCACTTCCCACAACCCACCTCACCAGCAGGAGAAAAAGAAATGGATCAGGGAGGGGGTGATAGCCTACGACTGATGAAAACCCAGCACTGGAGATCTGCTATGGGAGTACAAACTTACATTGCATGGTGCTCTGGAGATTACTGGGGTTGGAAACCTAAGACAGGCAGAACACCTGGAGAGACTGAAATTCCAGCCATGTGTGGAGGACAGGGATCCACATCTGGCTGCTCTAGGACAAAGGAAAGGCGGGTGGTATGAGAAGCTAACTAGAAGTGAGAGGGCTGCTGAATGGACACGGAATGCACAGAGCTTGCTGTGTAGGAGAAGGGATAGGTGGACAAGGTTGTTTGGGTGTGCTCTGCCCACCAGGTTGGTAACTTTCAGGAGCTTCAGGCACTCCACCTCCCTCCCAGGCTACTCAACTCCAAGGCCCCCCACTGTGATATGCAGCCTATTTGCACCTTCCTCTTGGCCTGCCGGCACCGGCTCGCAAACCAGCAGTCCCTGCCCTGGTGTCAGGCCAGCCAGAGGGAGGCCCTGCCTACAACAGCTACAAATGCAAAGCACAGAGGCTTATACCTGTGTGCTCAGCCAAATAGTTTTGACAGGAGAGACAGGCACTGCAGTCAGGAAGCAGGAAATAGCTCTTTCATCCCACCAGGCAACAGTGCCACTCCCCTGCAACCCCTGACATCAATCCAGGGGTTGAGCAGATAAAGAGACTAGAGTTTCTAGGGACTACAGGGTGCCACATAGCAATATGAAATGTCAAAGAAACCTGGTTCAGACCAAAATCTCACAAACCCAAGAAAAAGGCCAAAGGGAAAATGAACTCACCAACCTTCCTGAAAGAGAGTTCAAAATAAAAATCACAAACATGTTAATGGAGGTACAGAAAAATATTCAAGAACTCAGGGACGAATTTAGGATGGAAATTTAATCATTCAGAAAGTCCACATATGAAGTGAAATATACAATGGATGGATTTAAAAGCAGATTAGATGTAGCAGAAGAGATGGTGAATGGAATAATTAGAGAAGAGAAATACAAAAAAACTGAGACACAGAGAGAAAAAAGGATCTCTAAGAATGAATAAATATTGAGAGAACTGTGTGACCAATCCAAACAAAACAATATTCACATTATACAGGTACAAGAAAAAGAAGAGAAAAAGGGATAGAAAGTGTTTTTGAGGAGGTAATTGCTGAAAACTTCCCCAATCTGGGGAAGGAGAGAGTATTTCAGGTCATGGAGGTGCACAGATCTCCCAACAAAAGGAACCCAAGGAAGACAACATCAAGACATGTAATAATTAAAATGCCAAAGATCAACGATGAGGACAGACTTTTAAAAGCAGCTAGAGAGAGAAAATCATCACATACAAAGGAAAGCCCATCAGGTTATTATCAGACTTCTCAACAGCAACCTTACAGGCTAGAAGGGAGTGGCATGATATATTTAATATAGAGAAGCAGAAGAACCTTGAACCAAGAATACTCTATCTTGCAAGATTATCATTTAAATTTGAAAGAGGGATTAAACTATTTTCAGATAAACAAAAGCTGAGACAATTTTCCTCCCACAGATCACCTCTACAGTGTTTTGGAGGGACAGTTGTAGATGGAAGTATTCCTAAGGCTAAATAGCTGTCAACGGGGGAAATAAAAACACAGCAAAGAAAGTAGAACCATTAATTACTAAGCAAATGCAAAATGAAATCATCTACCCCCAAAGTCAGTCAAGGGATAGACAAAGAGGACAGAATATGATACCTAATCTATAAAGAATGGAGGAGGAAGAAAAAGGAGGAAAAAAAAAAGAACCCTTAGGTTGTGTTTGTAATAGCATAAGTGAGTAAAATTCGACTGTTAGATAGTAAGGGAATTACTCTTGAACCTTTGGTAACCATGAATCTAAAGCCTGCAATGGCAAAAAGTATATACCTATCAATAATCACCCTAAATGTAAATGATCTGAATGCACCAATCAAAAGACATAGAGTCACTGACTAGATAAAAAAACAAGATGCATCTACATGCTGCCTACAAGAGACTCACTTCAAACCCAAAGACATATACAGACTGAAAGTAAAGGAATGAAAAGGATATTTCAAGCAACTAACAGAAAAGAGCAGGAGTTGCAATACTTGTATCAGAAAAAACTGACTTCGCAACAAAGAAAGTAACAAGGAACAAAGAAGGACATTACATAGTGACAAAGGGGTCAGTACAACAAGAGGATATAACTATTATAAATATCTATGCATCCAACATAGGATCACCTACAATGTGAAACAAATACTAGCAGAATTAAAGGAGTAAATAGGTTGCAATGAATTCATTTTAGGAGATGTCAACACAACAATCACTCCAAAGGACAGATCAAGAAGACAGAAAATAAGGAAGGAGACAGAGGCACTAAACAATGTATTAGAACAGATGGACCTAATGGACATTTACGGAACCCTCCATTCAAAAGCAACACGATACACATTCTTCTTAAGTGCACATGGAACATTTTCAAGAATAGATCATATACTATGCCACAAAAAGTGCCTCAGTAAATTAACATAGATTGAAATTGTTCCAAACAACTTCTCCAATCACAAATGTATGAAACTAGAAATAAATTACACAAAGAAAATGAAAAAGCCCACAAACATGTGGAGGCTTAATAACATGATCCTAAATAATCAATGGATCAATGACCAAATAAAAACAAAGATCAAGCAATATGTGGAGAAAAATGACAACAGTAATTCAACACTGCAAAATCTTTGGGATGCAGCAAAGGCGATGCTAAGAGGGAAGTATATTGCAATACAGGCCTATGCCAGGAAAGAAGAACAATCTCATATGAAGAGTCTAAACTCACCATTAATGAAACTAGGAAAAGAAGAACAAATGAGGCCCAAAGTTAGCAGAAGGAAGAACATAATAATGATTAGAGCATAAATAAATAAAATCATGAAGAATAAAACAATTGAAAGAATCAATATAAGCAGGAGCTAGATCTTTGAGAAAATAAACAAAATAGATTAACCCCAGCCGGACTTATGAAGAAAAAAAGAGAGAGTCTACACAAGTAAACAGAATCAGAAATGAGAAAGGAAAAATCAATAAGGACACCACAGAAATACAAAGAATTATGAGAGAATACAATGAAAAATTATATGCTAAAAACTGGATAACCTAGAAGAAATGGACAACTTTCTAGAAAAACACAACCTTCCCAGGCTGACCCAGGAAGAAACAGAAAATCTGAACAGACCAATTACCAGCAACAATACTGAACTGGCAATCAAAAAACTACCTAACAATAAAATCCCTGGTCCAGATGGCTTCATCACTGAATTTTATCAAATATTTAGTGAGAACCTACTACCCATTCTTCTTAAAGATTTCCATAAAGTAGAAGAGGAGGGAATACTTCCAAACTCATTCTATGAAGCCAGCATCACTCTAATACCAAAACCAGGCAAAGACTCTACAAAAAAAGAAAATTCCAGAACAATAACCCTGATGAACACAGATGCAAAAATACTCAACAAAATATTAGCAAACCAAATTCAAAAATACATCAAAAAGATCATCCATCATGATCAAGTAGGAGTTACTCCAGGGATGCACATCATTCAAAAATCCATCAACATCATCCACCACATCAACAAAAAGAAGGACTAAAACCACATGATCATCTCCAGAGATGCTGAAAAAGGTTTCAACAAAATTCAACATCCATTCATGGTAAAAACTCTCAACAAAATGGGTATAGAGGGCAAATACCTCAACCTAAAAAAGGCCATAAACAATAAACCCACAGCCAACATCATACTTTACAGTGAGAAGCTGAAATATGTTCCTTTAAAATCAGGAGCAAGACAGGGATTCCCACTCTCACCACTTTCATTCAACATAGTTCTGGAGGTCCTAGCCACTGCAATACAATAACACAAAGAAATAAAAAGCATCCAGATTGGCAAGGAAGAAGTTAAACTGTCCCTTTTTGCAGATGACATGATACTGTACATAAAAAACCCTAAAGAATCCACTCCAAAACTACTAGATCTAATATCTCAATTCAGCAATGTTGCAGGATACAAAATTAATGCACAGAAATCTGTTGCATCCCTATACACTAATGATAAACTAGCAGAAAAAGAAATCAGGAAAACAATTCCATTCACAAGTGCATCAAAAAGAATAAAATATCTAGGAATAAACCTAACCAAGGAATTGAAAGACCTATACTCTGAAAACTACAAGACACTAATGAGAGAAATTAAAGAAGATACCTATAAATTGAAGCACACCCCATGCTCAGGGATAGGAAGAATTAATACTGTCAAAATGGCCATCCTGCCTAAAGCAATCTTCAAATTCAATGCAATCCTTGTAAAAATATCAACAACATTCTTCAACAAACTAGAGAAAATTGTTCTAAAATTCATATGGAACAACCAGAGACCCTGAATAGCCAAAACAATCCTGAGAAGGAAGAATAAAGCTGGGGGGATTATGTTCCCCAACTTCAAGTTCTACTACAAAGCAACAGTATCAAAACAATTTGGTACTGGCACAAGAACAGACCCATAGATCCATGGTACAAAATACAGAGCTCAGATATAAGCCTACACATTTATGCCAATTAATATACAATAAAGGAGGCATGGATATACAATGGGGTAATGACAGCCTCTTCAACAACTGGTGTTGGCAAAAGTGGACAGCTACATGTAAGAGAATGAAACTGGATAATTGTCTAACCCCATACACAAAAGTAAACTCAAAGTGGATCAAAGGCCTGAATGTAAGTCATGAAACCATAAAACTCATAGAAGAAAACATAGGTAAAAATGTTTTGAATATAAACATGAGCAACTTTTTCTTCAACACATCTCCTTGGGCAAGGGAAACAAAAGAAAATGAAAAAATAGGACTAGATCAAACTGAAAAGTTTCTGTACAGCAAAGGAAACCATCAGCAGAACAAAAGGCATCCTACAGTATGGGAGAATATATTCATAAATATCCAGTAAGGGTTAACATCTAAAATATACAAAGAGCTCACATGCCTCAACACCCAAAAAGCAAATAACCCATTTAAAAAATGGGCGGAGGATATGAATAGACACTTCTCCAAAGAAGAAATTCAGATGGCTAAACAGGCACATGAAAAGATGGTCCACATTGCTAATTATCAGGGAAATGCAAATGAAAACCACAATGAGATTATCACCTCACACCAGTGTGTTAGGATGTCCAACATTCAAAAGACAAGGAACAACAAATGCTGGCAAGAATGCGGAGACAGGGGAACCTTCCTACACTGTTGTTGGGAATGTAAGTTAGTTCAACCATTATGGAAAGCAATACGGAGGTTACTCAGAAAACCAGAAATAGAAGTACCATTTGATCCAGGAATTCCATTCCTAGGAATTTACCCAAAGAAAACAAGATGCCAGATTCAAAAAGACATGTGCACCCCTATGTTTATTGCAGCTCTATTTACAATAGCCAAGATATGGAAACAACCCAAGTGTCCATTAGTAGATGAATGGATGAAGAAGAAGTGGTACATATACACAATGGAATATTATTCAGTCATAAGAAGAAAACAAATCCAACCAATTGCAATAACATGGATAGTGCCAGAGGGTATTATGCTCAGTGAAATAAGCCAGGTGGAGAAAGACAAGTATCAAATAATTTCAGTCATTTGTGGAGTATAACAACAAAGCAAAACAGAAAGAACAAAGCAGCAGCAGAATCACAGACTCCAAGAAGGGGCTGGCGGTTGCTAAAGTGAAGGGGGTGGGGAGGGTCAGTTGGGAGGGAGGGAGAAGGGGATTGAGGGGCATTATAATTAGAACACATAATGTATGGGGATCACAGGGAAGGCAGTATAGCACAGAGAATACAGGTAGTGACTCTATAGCATCTTACTACTCTGATGCACAGTGACTGCAATGGGGTGTGGGGGTGGACATGATAATATGGGTGAATGTAGTAACCACAATGTTCCTCATGTGAAACCTTCATAGGATTGTATATCAATGATACCTTAATTAAAAAAATAATTTTAGGGTATATTTTTTTGTTTATTTTGTCTTTTCCCATGATTCCCCAAATCCACTCACTTTGACCATTCTGTGTCCTTCCCTCAGGGAATACCTGTACTCATGATAGCAGGAATAAGTGTCTTTCTTTTTGTCTTTCTGCCTCTAGTGTGTATATTTTAAGAAACCAGAAAGGACACTTAATTGAGAAAAAGGAAACTGGTCATTCACAAAATATCATGAATAATATTTTGAATAAATAAATAAGGACTCAATTGTATTTAAATACAAAAATTGATTAATAAAAGTACAGTACATAATTGAGAAATCCAAGAATCTAATACCATTTTTGTTGGTTTCAGTTCTGAAGTTCTTAGCCACAATGAGTTTCGGCTAAACAGACTCTGTTTTCCATTTGCTAAAATGACTATACTGTTCAATGTCATATATTTACATACACATACATATAAGCATACACACATGTGCATATTTAAACTTTGTTCCCAACAGTTAGCAAATATATATTATTCTCTAGTCATATGAAATATGATCACAAATTGATTACAAATATATTTTCTAAAAATTTCAAAGGCTTGTCATAAAAATCATATTCTATAATTATTATGAGATAAGGTTAGTGTGATGGTCAATTTTATGTGTCAAGTTGACTGGGTCACTGGGTATTCAGGTATTAGGTCAAACATTACTCTGGGTGTGTCTGAGAGGATGTTTGTGGAAGAGAATAATATTTGAATGGGTAGACAGCGTAAAGAAGATTGCCCTCCCTGAAGTGTGGGCTTCATCCACTAAAACAAAAGCCTGAGTGAACAAAAGGCTCTAGTAAAGGAGAATTTCTCCTGCCTGACTGTCTCCAAACTGGGACATAAGTTTTTTCCTGCTATCTGAGTCTCCTAGTTTTTTTCTTGCTGACCACATGAATTATGCATACATCCTATTGGTTCTGCTTATATAGCAATTAGTGACTAACATAATCTTTAAAAATCCTCATGCATTTACAAAATAAGAAATACATGATTACAAGATTGAGTCAAACAAGAAATCGCAGTGGAAGCTAAAATACTTAGAACTAAATGATTCAGATAATATCATATATCAAAATTTATGAAATAACTGTGAGGAAATCCCCTCTGCCCCTGGCAATCAAAATTCATTAAGGTGCAAAAGCAGCAATTTTGTTCCCATTTTAATGAGCATATTTAAAGCACTTCAAAATATTTTCTCAATTACTGAATATTAGTTTCTAATTTCTATTGCTTGTTTTAGAAAGGACATTAATTTTCTACTGTGCTCCCATGCTACCTGTTACCCCTGTGTTGCAGCACCTGTGTCACAAGATTATAAACTGTCTACTTCATGCTCTCACTAGACTGGGAGCTTGATAGACTTGGAATTAGGATTATGAATCATTCATATTTTTTTCATACTACATAGCACATAGTAGGAAGTAGGAAAAAAACTTAATTGGTTATATATATTTTTAAATTCTCAAAATAAAACACCTTACACCCTTCTTGGTAGGGATAGGGAGGAGTAGATTTGTGGGATATAATGAAATCTGTAATGAAAGTTATAGCCTTGAATAGTTATATTCCAAAAGAGATATAAACTCATGAAATAATTATCCAAATGTTGGGGAGGAAGAAATTTCCTCTACCCTTAGAGGTCCTTCTAGCTGGTCCAAAAATCAAACTGACATGAGACAAATTAACAGAAGAAAAAAACAAAATTTAATTACTTACATATGGGGAAGGCAGACATGGATTCCAAAGACAATCAGGGAGAAGGGAAGTGATTCAAAGGAATATGAAAAGAGTAAATGTTTGGTAAACAAAATGCTTGATGCCCACACAGAAACAATGGGGCACAGACAGGAATTTTAACAGACTTTGTCATATTCCTTCTTGTCATCCCTAGTCTAAATTATAATACAGCTCTCTATGGTGAGAGCTCTCCTCCTGGACCACTTCCTCCACCTAAATTCTTTATGTGCATTTAGTGGTGGTGACGGTGGTGGTGTGGGGTGGTGGGGCAGATGGTGTCAAAGTATCTTTCTGAGTCTTTTGGGCCTTGGTGGCTTTCAGCTCAAAATAATCAGCATGTCACAGTGGCGCATTTTGAGACAGCCTGACCTTGGTCCCTACGAAAGTAAAAATGTTAGACAAAGAACAGAGTATAAGTAGAAAGAGGAAAATAGTAAAGTTAGAACAGAAATAAAAGATCTTGAACCAAAGGCAAAATAAAGCCAAAAGTTTTATATTGGAAGGAATAATACCATAAACAGAAATTGGAATAGGAGAAAAATAACAAATAAACAATATAAGGAAAACAAAACAGGGCACAGATATAGATACAGCAGTAAATTCAAAGATAATAAAATAAGATTAACAATTTTATGCCAATTCATTTGAATACTCACATGCAATTAGAAGGTTCTTACATAATTAAAAGATCAAACCTGACTTAATACTGTAGAATTCTGTAATAATTATAGAAACTTAAGCAATAGGTAAATACACTCACATACATACACACAGACATATCTTGTGGAACCATATAGTGGGAAAGAATTCTATCAAACTAAAGTGAATCCTTCCATAATTATAAAAAGTCTTTCAGAAAATAAAAAGTGTGACCATTCTCTCATTTCATAAAAGCAAGATTAGACAAAGATAGTAAGGAAAGAAAAACTATGGTCCAAGTTGATTCAAAACAAAGCTAGAAATGAACTTTGTTAAGCTGATAAAGATTTGTTGCCAAACCTTATAGCAATATTCTTAATGGAGAAACATTGAAATCTTTTACTTCATCATAAACAAGACAAAGATGTCTATTGATTCATTTATCATTTATTCACCTATTTAAAACGTGTTGATTGAACCTATGCTCCATGCTCTTGTAGGAATTTGTGATATATAAATAAACAAAACAAATATTCCTGATTTAAAGGAATTTACATTCTAGTGAGGGATAATATAAAGCAAACAATAAATATAATTCATAAACTACACAGAATATTAGAATCTGAAATATATTTATAAATCTTTAATAAATGTGATCAATTTTAGAATATTAAAAATGACAAGGAAAGGAAAAAAACTGGAGAAGATTAAAGTAAATCAGAAGTGCAAGGAGCAGAGGTCAGAGAAGGGTGCATGGTACAGGTTATAACATTAAATAGGTAGTCAAGCTAAGCCACAGTGAGAAGAAGGTATTAGCCATCATATGACAGGTATCAAAGAGACCAGATATCAGGAGGAAAAGAAATCTTGGCAGGAATGAAAGCTGATCCTGAGGAGCATGTAAGAAGATAGGAGATATGGGAGGCAGAGAAAGAATGGCTAATAAAATCTGAGTTGGTGAGTCGCAATCCTCCTAAGGCCCATCTGAGGAAGCATATACATGGCATCTCAGAATTCCCCAGCAAGAGCAAGGGAAGCAGGAATATTTATACACTGACTCTCACCCATCACAGGTTGATGCCCTTAGAGGATCACGTTCCCAGCACAACCAGGCTGCCCTGCAGTCTGTTTCTGTGCCACCAGAGTCAGCCTTTGGACAAAGAAGCAATTTTAGAGACAAGCATTTGAAGTGGGATGGTAGAAGAGGGCATCTGAAATTCTTATCACCATAGCTACAAATGAACTCCGAGGGAGGTCTGTGTGAGGCAATCAAAGTGCCTGCTGCAAGCGGTAGGAGATGGGGAATGGAGGAAGGTTAGGGGAAGGGGGTTACAGAAGGGAAATCTTACAGAGCACTCACTGTTCATCTTGTAATGACTTACCTTTTACTCCATAAAAAATGTGGAACCAGGAGGCGGAGCCAAGATGGAGGCGTGAGTAGAGCAGCGGATATCTCCTCCCCAAACCACATATAGCTATGAAAATACAAAAAAGACAACTCTTCCTAGAATTAAGACCAGAGGACACAGGACAATATCCAGACCACATCCACACCTGAGAGAACCCAGCGCCTCGCGAAGGGGGTAAGATACAAGCCCCGGCCCCGCGGGAGCCGAGCGCCCCTCCCCCAAGCCCCCGGCGGGAGAAGAATAGGCAGAGCGGGAGGGAGACGGAGCCCAGGACTGCCCGAACACCCAGCCCCAGCCATCCGGGCCAGAGCGCAGACACAGAGCATGTGCGGTAGACCCTGGATACGGGAAACAGGGCAGCAAGCACAGTGAGTGAGCACCAGAGATCTGGCGCCAGAGGACAGCAGAAAAGTGAGCAACAATTCTTTTTTTTTTTTGCTGTTTTGTTTTGGCGAGCGCTTTTTGGAAGTCTTAAAGGGATAGGGACCACAATAAAAGGGAAACAGGGCAGCAAGACTGCTGAGAAGATGCCTGAGGCTAGCGCTGGAGAATAAAGAAAAATGAGCGGCCACTTTTTTTTTTAACTTGAAATTTCTCTTTTTTTTTTTTTTTTTTTTTGTGGTGGTTGTTTTGTTTTGGTGGGTGCTTTTTGGAAGTCTTAAAGGGGCAGGGCAGGACACTTAATCCAGAGGTAGGGAATCTGGGGATCTCTGGGCACCCTAAACCCTGGGCTACAGGAAGCAGGGAGGCCTCTTACAGAGATAAATAGCCTCCCAGCTGCTCCCCTCCAAAGCGACTCCACCACTTTGGAGCAGCTGCCCCAGCCAAGCCACGCCCACAGCAACAGCAGAGATAAACTCCATAGCAGCCAGGCAGGAAGCAGAATCCCTGTCTGCACGCAGCTGCCCAGCACAAGCCACTAGAGGTCGCTGTTCTCCCAGGAGAGGAAGGCCACAAACCAACAAGAAGGGAAGTTCTTCCAGCCGTCACTCGTCCCAGCTCTGCAAACTATTCCAATCACCATAAAAAAGGCAAAGCTACAGGCAGACAAAGATCACAGAGACAACACCAGAGAAGGAGACAGACCTAACCAGTCTTCCTGACAAAGAATTCAAAATAAGAATCATAAACATGCTGACAGAGATGCAGAGAAATACGCAAGAGAAATGGGATGAAGTCCGGAACGAGATCACAGATGCCAGAAAGGGGATTACAGAAATGAAACAAACTCTGGAAGGGTTTATAAACAGAATGCATAGGATGCAAGAGGCCATTGACGGAATCGAAACCAGTTAACAGGAACGCATAGAAGCTGACATAGAGAGAGATAAAAGGATCTCCAGGAATGAAACAATATTAAGAGAACTGTGTGACCAATCCAAAAGGAACAATATCCATATTATAGGGGTACCAGAAGAAGAAGAGAGAGGAAAAGAGATGGAAAGTATCTTAGAAGAAATAATTGCTGAAAACTTTCCCAAACTGGGGAAGGAAATAATCAAACAGACCACGGAAATACACAGAACCCCCAACAGAAAGGATCCAAGGAGGACAACACCAAGACACATAATATTTAAAATGGCAAAGAGCAAGGACAAGCAAAGAGTTTTAAAGGCAGCTAGAGAGAAAAAGGTCACCTATAAAGGAAAACCTATCAGGCTAACATCAGACTTCTCGACAGAAACCCTACAGGCCAGAAGAGAATGGCATGATATATTTAATACAATGAAACAGAAGGGCCTTGAACCAAGGATACTGTATCCAACACAACTATCATTCAAATATGATGGTGGGATTAAACAATTCCCAGACAAACAAAAGCTGAGGGAATTTGCTTCCCACAAACCACCTCAACAGAACATCTTACAGGGACTGCTCTAGATGGGAGCACTCCTAGAAAGAGCACAGCACAAAACACCCAACATATGAAGAATCGAGGAGGAGGAATAAGAAGGGAGAGAAGAAAAGAATCTCCAGACAGTATATATAACAGCTCAATAAGTGAGCTAAGTTAGGCAGTAAGATACTAAAGAGGCTAAACTTGAACGTTTGGTAACCATGAAATTAAAGCCTGCAATGGCAATAAGTACATATCTTTCAATAGTCAGCCTAAATGTTAAAAGGCTGAATACACCAATCAAAAGACACAGAGTAACAGAATGGATAAAAAAGCAAGACCCATCAATATGCTGCTTACAAGAAACTCACCTCAAACCCAAAGACATGTACAGACTAAAAGTCAAGGGATGGAAAAACATATTTCAAGCAAACAACAGCGAGAAGAAAGCAGGGGTTGCAGTACTAATATCAGACAAAATAGACTTCAAAACAAAGAAAGTAACAAGAGATAAAGAAGGATACTATATAATGATAAAGGGCTCAGTCCAACGAGAGGATATAACCATTCTAAATATATATGCACCCAACATAGGAGCACCAGCATATGTGAAACAAATACTAACAGAACTAAAGGGGGAAATAGACCCCAATGCATTCATTCTAGGAGACTTCAACACAACACTCACCCCAAAAGATAGATCCACCGGGCAGAAAATAAGTAAGGACACGGAAGCGCTGAAAAACACAGTAGAGCACATGGACCTAATAGACATCTATAGAACTCTACATCCAAAAGCAACAGGATATACATTCTTCTCAAGTGCACATGGAACATTCTCCATAATAGACCACATACTAGGCCACAAAAAGAGCCTCAGAAAATTCCAAAAGATTGAAATCCTACCAACCAACTTCTCAGACCACAAAGGCATAAAACTAGAAATAAACTGTACAAAGAAAGCAAAGAGGCTCACAAACACATGGAGGCTTAACAACACGCTCCTAAATAATCAATGGATCAATGACCAAATCAAAATGGAGATCCAGAAATATATGGAAACAAATGACAACAACAACACTAAGCCCCAACATCTGTGGGACGCAGCAAAAGCAGCCTTAAGAGGAAAGTATATAGCAATCCAAGCATATTTAAAAAAGGAAGAGCAATCCCAAATGAATGGTCTAATGTCACAACTATCGAAATTGGAAAAAGAAGAACAAATGAGGCCTAAGGTCAGCAGAAGGAGGGACATAATAAAGATCAGAGAAGAAATAAATAAAATTGAGAAGAATAAAACAATAGCAAAAATCAATGAAACCAAGAGCTGGTTCTTCGAGAAAATAAACAAAATAGATGAGCCTCGAGCCAGACTTACGAAGAAGAAAAGAGAGTCAACACAAATCAACAGTATCAGAAACGAGAAAGGAAAAATCACGACGGACCCCACAGAAATACAAATAATTATTAGAGAGTACTATGAAAACCTATATGCTAACAAGCTGGGAAACCTAGGAGAAATGGACAACTTCCTAGAAAAATACAACCTTCCAAGACTGACCCAGAAAGAAACAGAAAATCTAAACAGACCAATTACCAGCAACGAAATTGAAGCGGTAATCAAAAAACTACCAAAGAACAAAACCCCCGGGCCAGATGGATTTACCTCGGAATTTTATCAGACACACAGGGAAGACATAATACCCATTCTCCTTAAAGTTTTCCAAAAATTAGAGGAGGAGGAGATACTCCCAAACTCATTCTATGAAGCTAAAATCACCCTAATACCAAAACCAGGCAAAGACCCCACCAAAAATGAAAACTACAGACCAATATCCCTGATGAACGTAGATGCAAAAATACTCAACAAAATATTAGCAAACCAAATTCAAAAATACATCAAAAGGATCATACACCATGACCAAGTGGGATTCATCCCAGGGATGCAAGGATGGTACAACATTCGAAAGCCCATCAACATCATCCACCACATCAACAAAAAGAAAGACAAAAACCATGTGATCATCTCCAAAGATGCTGAAAAAGCATTTGACAAAGGTCAACATCCATTCATGATAAAAACTCTCGCCAAAATGGGAATAGAGGGCAAGTACCTCAACATAATAAAGGTCATCTATGATAAACCCACAGCCAACATTATATTGAACAACGAGAAGCTGAAAGCATTTCCTCTGAGATCAGGAACTAGACAGGGATGCCCACTCTCTCCACGGTTATTTAACATAGTACTGGAGGTCTTAGCCATGGCAATCAGAAAAAACAAAAAAATACAAGGAATCCAGATTGGTAAAGAAGAAGTTAAACTGTCACTATTTGCAGATGACATGATACTGTACATAAAAAACCCAAAAGACTCCACCCCAAAACTACTAGAACTGATATCGGAATACAGCAAAGTTGCAGGATACAAAATCAACACACAGAAATCTGTGGCTTTCCTATACACTAACAATGAACCAACAGAAAGAGAAATCAGGAAAACAACTCCATTCACAATTGCATCAAAAATCATAAAATACCTAGGAATAAACCTAACCAAAGAAGTGAAAGACTTATACTCTGAAAACTACAAGTCACTCTTAAAAGAAATTAAAGGGGACACTAACAGATGGAAACTCGTCCCATGCTCGTGGCTAGGAAGAATTAATATCGTCAAAATGGCCATCCTGCCCAAAGCAATATACAGATTTGATGCAATCCCTATGAAACTACCAGCAACATTCTTCAGTGAACTGGAACAAATTATTCAAAAATTTATATGGAAACACCGAAGACCCCGAATAGCCAAAGCAATCCTGAGAAAGAAGAATAAAGTACGGGGTATCTCACTCCCCAACTTCAAGCTCTACTATAAAGCCATAGTAGTCAAGACTATTTGGTACTGGCACAAAAGCAGAACCACAGACCAATGGAACAGACTAGAGAATCCAGACATTAACCCAGACATATATGGTCAATTAATATTTGATAAAGGAGCAATGGACGTACAATGGGGAAATGACAGTCTCTTCAACAGATGGTGCTGGCAAAACTGGACAACCACATGTAGGAGAATGAAACTGGACCATTGTCTAACCCCATATACAAAAGTAAACTCAAAATGGATCAAAGACCTGAATGTAAGTCATGAAACCACTAAACTCTTGGAAGAAAACATAGGCAAAAACATCTTAGACATAAACATGAGTGACCTCTTCTTGAACATATCTCCCCAGGCAAGGAAAACAACAGCAAAAATGAATAAGTGGGACTATATTAAGCTGAAAAGCTTCTGTACAGCAAAAGACACCATCAATAGAACAAAAAGGAACCCTACAGTATGGGAGAATATATTTGAAAATGACACATCCGATAAAGGCTTGACGTCCAGAATATATAAAGAGCTCACACGCCTCGACAAACAAAAAACAAATAACCCAATTAAAAAATGGGCAGAGGAACTGAACAGACAGTTCTCCAAAAAAGAAACACAGATGGCCAACAGACACATGAAAAGATGCTCCACATCGCTAATTATCAGAGAAATGCAAAGTAAAACTACAATGAGGTATCACCTCACACCAGTAAGGATGGCTGCCATCCGAAAGATAAACAACAACAAATGTTGGTGTGACTGTGGAGAAAGGGGAACCCTCTTACAGTGCTGGTGGGAATGTAAGTTAGTTCAACCATTGTGGAAAGCAGTATGGAGGTACATCAAAATGCTCAAAACAGACTTACCATTTGACCCAGGAATTCCACTCCTGGGAATTTACCCTAAGAATGCAGCAATCAAGTATGAGAAAGATCAGTGCACCCCTATGTTTATCGCAGCACTATTTACAATAGCCAAGAATTGGAAGCAACCTAAATGTCCATCAATAGAGGAATGGATAAAGAAGAAGTGGTACATATACACAATGGAATACTACTCAGCCTTAAGAAAAGGGCTAATCCAACCATTTGCAGCAACATGGATGGAGCTGGAGGGTATTATGCTCAGTGAAACAAGCCAGGCGGAGAGAGAGAAATACCAAATGATTTCACTTATCTGTGGAATATAAGAACAAAGGAAAAACTGAAGGAACAAAACAGCAGCAGAATCACAGAACTCAAGAATGGACTAACAGGTACCAAAGGGAAAGGGACTGGGGAGGATGGGTGGGTAGGGAGGGATAAGAGGGGGGAGAAGTAGGGGGTTATAAAGATTAGCATGCATGGGGGGTAGAAGAAAAGGTAGGGCTGTACAACACAGAGAAGGCAAGTAGGGATTCTACAACATTTTGCTATGCTGATGGACAGTGACTGTAAAGGGGTTTATAGGAGGGTCCTGGTATAGGGGAGAGCCTAGTAAACATAATATTCATCATGTAAGTGTAGATTAGTGATACCAAAAAAAAAAAAAGGTCAGTTCCTGTGTGGAAACCTCCAATGAGTTCTACACAAGTGAATAAAAGGCATATAACAGTGTAGGCAAAGGGTCTGTTTGTGTTTATACAGAGGATCAAAGTCTAATTGGGCTACCCCGAAAATGAACTAAGATACGATATGAAAAAGAACTTCCAACATCAGCTCTCTGGAAGACTAATGCCAGAAGATGATCATCAAAAAACCCCAACAAAGATCCACGTACTGCTACAGCTGGAGATGCACTCATCCCACCAGTTCCTGGACTTGCCATGGGAATGAAGAAGGAGATATCTAAGCTGGCCTGTGCATACAGTAAAACAACAAACTTGACTGGATCTATACTGTTGAAACTCAATCAAGAATTAGGAGAAATGCAAATTGTAGCGCTCCAAAATCTTACAACTACAGACTATTTACTGTTAAAAGAACATAATGGATGTGAACATTCCCCAGGAATGGGTTGTTTTAATTTGTCTGATTTCTCTCAGACTGTTCAAGTTCAGTTGGACAATATCCACCATATCATAGATAAGTTTTCACAAATGCCTAAGGTGCCTAACTGGTTTTCTTGGTTTCACTGGAGATGGCTGGTAATTACAGGTATGCTTTGGTTATGTAACTATACTCCTATTATGTTAATGGGTGTGCGCAATTTAAGTAGTAGCTTAAAACCTATACATGCTGAAGTTACTCTACAAGAAGATATGTCAAGGAAATAATCAATCTTCCCATGTTTTCTTCCGCCTGCTACTTCTATAGCTTTTCTTCTTCCTTCCTAATTACAACCCTTAAATAGAATTCGTGCCTCATATCAAATTTACCTAGTATCATAATTCTTCCAAGTGGTAAAGATACCTCAAGACAAATGCTGGGCATAGAAGCTACAGGGCATAAATATGCAAAGAAGTAAAAAGCTAGCCATTTCAAACAGTAAGGCTTCTCTCTCACTTACCAACTTTACATTTCCCTGTATGGCCCCGGAAGATGACTGGTTAGCCAGAGACGGGTAAGATTCTTCAAGGGAGGAACAACCTAAGACAGGCACAGTCACAGGGGGGCCATCAGGAGAGAAATTGGGGATCAACAGAGTTGAGGCTTAGAACCTCACTCCCCCTGTTCTGAGAGAAATCTTCTGCATACGTGGATGTTTTATTGCCCTTGTCTAGCTTGGATTAACACATAGTCTACAGGCACACACCTGATCATCTACATTTGCTTTCTTACAACACTAAACTATGTTTTCTACCTTTATCTTGTATCTACGTACCACTTCAGCATTTTATTAAAAATAATAATAATAAAGAGAGAAATGTGGTATCCACATATAAATCAAGTATAAAAATCAAATGAGTATTCATACTTGAACTGACTTTTATAGTTCATAATGCATGAGCAAAACCGAAAATTTCTGTGATGACTGTCCTTGTACTGTTCACCATGTAACTTATTCACTATGTAAGAATTTGTTCTCCATGTAAGAACTTGTTCGTTATGCCTCAGAAGATTGGAGGCTGATGAAAATTAGGCTTGGGGTGGATTAATGATTGTGCATTGAGCATTGACTCCCCTATACAGAATTTTATTGTTGTTAACAACCATTTGATCAATAAATATGAGAGATGCCCTCACAAACGAACAAACAAACAAACAAAAAGGTACACACTTCCAATTGTAAAATAAATAAGTAACCGGGATGTAATGTATAGCATAAGGAATATAGTCAAAATATTGTAACTACTTGGTATGGTGATAGCTGGTACCTAGAATTATCATGTATATAAATGTTGAATCACTATGTTGTACACCTGAAACTAGTGTAATGTAATAGTGTGTGTCAACCACCCTTCAATAAAAAATAATTATCTACAAAAAATAAAAATAAAAAATATATATAAATAAATGTGGAACCATTAAGGGTTGTGAAACCATTTAACTCTACTATTGAGCATAGACTGTGGGTGATGGAGTAAAATTAAGTGCAATAAACTATTAGAAAACTACGAAAGTAATCCTCACATAAGATAAAGATGTCTTAGACCAGGTTAGTATGGCAATTGGTGAGATGAGGTCAAATTCTGGATATATTGCTTAAGGTGAGGCCCTTTCTATCTTAAATTGTACTAAAGACCCTTAGCATTAATTTAGACAAGTAAAAATAAAGACATAAGGATTGGAAAGTAAAAAATACAGACTTCTTATGTGATGACTTAAATGTCTACATAGAAAATTCAAAACATTCTGGAATCTAGTTATTAGAAAAAAAAACTTGAATTTGGCAAGGTAGATAACTAGGAGATTGTATTTTTAAAATCAATTGTTTCTCTATATATCAGTAACACATAAGACACATAATTATTTTAAAATATACTCTGTATATCAACTGATGAGTTACCTAGGAATTTATCAAATAGGATATTGCAAGACCTTTAAAAAAATATGTATAACATGATGCTGACAGACATTGAAGATATATATAAAGAGATTTTGTGTTCATGGGCAAAAGCATTCAACTAAGCGAAAAAAAGATGTAAATTTACATTAAATGAATCTACAGTCAATTTAATCAAATTTTAGCAACAATTTGAAATGCAGATTCCTTAATTTTTGTGGAATTGTAAAAGAACAAGAATGATTGGGAAAAGAGAGAAGGAAAAAGTGAAGGGATTTCTCTTTCCAGATTATCAAAACCCATTAGAAAACTATACTGTTTGGACATATGGAATTTTTGCCTAGAGATAAAAACTAATCAATACAATAGGTTAGCGAACCTGAAACAGGGATATATGTGAATATAATATACAAGACTGGGGGAAGGGGTAATAGGATGGAGGGGGTAGAGGTATAATAAATGCCATCAGCACAACTGTGAATCCATTTTGGAAAAAAAGTTTTTGTACCTTACACGTATACAGAGTCAATTTTACATGGATTAAAGAACTGCAGAAAACAAATGACAAAATCTTTATGAATAAAACTATAGAATAATATCTTTCTGATTTGGGGTGAGGGAATCACTTTTAAAATATGACTTCCCCTCAGAAAAGCTTGACTACTTGACTACTTAAATTCAGTTCCTCAAAAATACATCAAAGATAGTGAACAAATAAGCCACAGAGTGGGAGAAGATAGTGTAATATATATTACTAACAAAGATTTAGTATCCAGAATAAAGAATGCTTACACATCATAACAAAAAACAAATAGATCCCATTTTATATCTACTTGCTTGGCAAAATTTAAGAAGTCAACAGTTAGAAAGGATGCAGATCAATGGAAATACATATTACTCATAAAATGCAATGTGGCATTTTCTGGAAAAAATCAAACATTCAAATACCCTACTACCAAACAATTTGATTCCAAGGTACAGTCCAATAAATACATTCACATGAACACTGAGACACATGAACAAGCATTATAGAAGTGCACAAAATATTGACACAAAGTAAATGTCCATAAACAAGAGAATAAATTTTAAAACACAGTATGTTCACATGTTAAATGTTATAGGGAAAATAAACTATAACTACATCCTACTTCATAGATGAGTCATTAAAGCATAATTTGGGGTTTAAAAATTAGGTTTAGAAAACTACAATGATATAAGTATGATAAATTTCTATTTAGTTAGAAGATAAGAGAAACCAAAAGTACTTTACTCAGAGTCTACTGATTTAAATGTTCATTCCATCCAAAATATACCTTTATGGAAACAGAACATCTCTGTACCATGGCCTAGTCAAGCTGACACATAAACTGAACACCACAATAAGTATTACCAATATTGTTTTGTATATGTCACATATTATATGAAAAAGCAAATAAGAGGGGAAAATCTGTTGGAGATTAAGGAGAGAAAGTGGACTACGGCTGAAAAAAAAGTGAGAAGGAATGAAAGGGATGCTGTGGCTGGAAGGAGAACTTTTAATGAGATGTGTTTCTCTGGGCTACAAAATCAGATATTACAGACATACCTAAGAGATATTGTAGGTTTGGCTCCAGACCACTGTAGTAAAGTGAATATCTCAATGAAGGAAGTTAAGTGAATATTTTGGTTACCCAGTGCATGTAAAAGTTACATTTATATTATACTGCAGTCTATGAAGAGTACAATAACACTATATCTAAGAAAACAATGCACATGCCTTAATTAGAAGACACTTTCTTGCTAAAAAATGCTAACCATCATCTGAGCTTTCAGTAAGCCATAATCTTTTTGCTGATAGAAGGTCTGGTCTTGATGTTAATGGCTACTGACTGATCAGGGTGGTGGTTGCTGAAGGCTGGGGTGGCTGTGACAATTTCTTAAAATAAGACAGTAACAAAATCTGCTGCACTGATTGATTCTTCCTTTCACACATGATTTCTCTGTAGCATGCCATGATATTTGATAGGATTTTACCCACAGTAGAGCTTTTTACAAAACTGGGGTCAATCTTCTCAAATCCTGTTGCTGCTTTATTCACTAAGTTTATGTAATATTCTAAATCCTTTTTTGTCATTTCAATAATCTTTGTAGCATCTTCACCAGGAGTACATTCCATCTCCAGAAACCACTTTCTTTGCTCATCCATAAGAAGCCCCTCATTCGTTCAAGTTTTACCATGAGATGCAGCAGTTCAGTCACAACTACAGACTTCCCATTCTAATTCCTTCATAACGCATCACATCTGCAGTCAGAACACACATATTTATTAAGCTCCTATCTTATATGGGAGCAGTGCATGGTGCTCCAACACAATTACAATAATGACATCAAAGATCACAAATCACAGATCACTATAACAAACATAATCATATTGAAAATGTTTCAATTATTGTGAAAATTACTAAAAAGCAACACAGACACAAAGTGAGCTTGAGAAAAATGTACCAACAGACTTGCTTGATTCAGAGTTGCCATAAATCTTCAATGTGTAAAAAAAAATTGAGTATCTGCAAAGCACCATAAAGGAAGTGCAGTAACATGAGATATGCCTGTACTAGGGACACTGAGTTTAACTCATGACTTGTTAAAGTCCAGTATTTCCAAATATCCACTTAAACTGTTATCTTGTGTAAATTATTTAAGTTCTCAGTGCCTCCATTTGCCATATGTAAAATGAGAAAAATAATAGTATTTAGGTACTAAAACTGTTCCCACACTTAAATAAGTTCTTATATATAAAGCCTGAAGAACTGTGACTGGAACATAATAAATGCAATATGTTACCATTATCATTAGTAAGATTACTATTCATACATTATTTATTATTGTTGTTATTATTAAATAGAGGTCTGAAGATGGTATGCTTTCTTCATGAATGCTAGAGTAAGACCTGAGAATAACAGAGAAGAGACAAAGCTACTTTTGACTTACTTCTCAATCTGGTAAAACCCCTCCTACCCAGAAAGCATGTATGCACCCAACAGGTGTTAAGGACAAGGAGGAAGCCATGCTAACATGTTTCATTTTTGTCTGCTGTGTGTAGTCATCTCACTTCTGTTCATTTTTACATCCTTGGCTAAATGTGTCAAGAAGTTACAGCTGGTGCATGGATCTTCCCTTCCTAATTTTCCATGCTCCACCAAACACATACGATATATAGAGAATATTATTTCCAAATATTTATATTATGTATTCCTTCACTTTGCATAAGAATAGTGTTTTTTTAAGTCATGGCAGATTAACCTAATATCTTTATTATTTAAAATACAGGATTTAGGAGGTGGAGATAGTTTTTAAAGTTTTATTAGCTAATATATATTTATATAAAACTATAGAGATAAAGAATTCAACTCTGTGATTTTCCAGTCCTTGAAAAGGATACTGATCATTTACAGTAAAATAATCTAAAATTTATATTTCACCAAATCACAATTTCTCTAGAGGAACCACCAGCCTCAGAAAGAGCAGCACTTATCCATAAGACTGATATGAAAACAGTTCCTTCTTTCCCAAGACACTGGTACAAAAATATTAACTGCTGCATATGAGTAATTCAATCAAGTTATCTATTTTAATAAATGGTGCCACCTGTGTGATCCTCTTTTGCTTTCAGAAACTGTTTTGAAACCCCCAATGCCCCTTCAGTGGCCCATTTGATACTTTTCCCCCTACAATATCACTGGGAATAATTAAATTGTTAAAAGGAGATTCATAATGAATCAACAAACCACAAAATAATTAAGGCAAATATTTTATGCTCATTTTACTTCCCTTCATTAGTATTTAAAGGTCAGAAAAATATTTATATTTGAGAAAAAAAGGAAAACAAATGCCAATATCCTTTTGGTTTTATTTGGGAAAATATTATTGACATTTTCCTGGAATGTAAATCCAAAACAATTTAAAAATAACAATCTTTAGGATTAATGTAGGATGTATTATTCATTTGCAGTTTTGAAAATCACAAAACTGACAGACTAGCCATAATACTAAATTAAGGGACTGATAGCTTTTAATCCTTATTCTTAAAAATAATCAAACAATATTCCTTAAGTATTGTTTAGAATTGAGGTATAAGACCTTTTCATGGATGATAGGATTTGCATTCTATATGCTAACACTTTATTATCTTACATAAAGGCCATGCAATCTAAGATTATCTAGTTATTCAAAGGACTAAAAAGTTCTAGTGAAGCTGGAGGTTCTTGGTTAGGTCAAGAAAACAATATTCTATTATTGATTTTTAAGTTCATTCCTTGATATTATTAGCATATTACTGTCACTTGTTAAGGACTGAAATCTGCATTTCATTTCACTTGGGAGAAATTCATTGAAGAACCAATTTGTGGGTAAAATTGTGATATTTCCAGAATCTCTCACCTGACCTTAGTGCATCTCCATATCAGTAGGTGTTTCCAAGGGGTGGAGAGAAGAGAACATCTCCATATCAATAGGTAATTACAAGGGCAAAAGAGGGCATATCTGTACCAGAGGTTGGGCAGGGTCCCTTCTTTCAGAAGAAAAAGGGAGAGCAGAAGTGGATGACTGATTGTAGGCAATAAATGGGTTTCTCCCACTTTATTTCTCCTTTTGACTGATTTCAGTTTCAAAAGTATTTTGCCCTAGGACTTTCTCCTTGGAATTACATCTGCCAGTAGTCAGCAGGACTTCTGCACATGAAATCTGTCTACATGGGTGTAACCCTTGAGCTGGCTGCCCCTAGAGATGGTGGGGAGATGCCCAGAACCCCAACTGTATGGTGGGGAAACCCCAGTGACTGCAGTGGTAAAAGATGCAGCTTCACCTGGGAGCCCTCTTTCTGTGGGGCTTCCAATTGGGGAGCCCCTAGTGAGGAATTGATCAGGGTAAAGCATCGCCTAGAAGAGTGAGGCCTTCCCCAGAACTGGGGAAGGGGGGAAACACCGGAAGCTGTGGAATTAGGCCTCCATGTGATAGAAGACTGCTTAGAGGCCCTAAGTGGCCATGTAGCAGCTGGGATTATGCAATGTCTTTCTGTCTGGATAGTAGAAAAGATTATCGAAGAGAGATAGAGGGTTTTCGAGAAGAAAGAGACTTTGGCAAGAGAGAGACACACTTCAGTAGCTGGGGGATGACCTATGGGATGCCCTTAAGAAACAGAGAGTTATTGAGAAGACAGGTCACACTCCTGGAAGATATGTTAGCAGCAGCCAGGGAGAGACATCATGATAATCTGTGTTGCAGGAGGCTGTGGGAGAGAGGGGGGAAAGAGTGGTGTCTTCAGTCCTGGAGACTGTAGAGGAGATGTCAGGAGAGTATGAGGGGGTGTGGCCGAGGGCCAATCTGTTGCTGAGGCTACCGCCTGAGGCATCAGCCTCTCCTGTATAAAAGGCCCAACCTTTTGTAATTAAGAAGGTAAAAAGGCAACAATCACAGGCTCCTCAAGGGGAGGGGCCACCCCCTCCCCAGGCTATGGAACACTCTGTCCTCCACCCCTATACCCAGGGTGACCTGGTGTACATGAGCGTCTGGTATTGGCAGAAGCCGTCAGAACCTCTGTCTACATGGCTTTTGAGATCTGGGATATGGGGGTGGAAAACATCATTGTGTCAAGTTCTGAAATGGTAGACTGGCTTCCCTGAGGACTGACCCTTCTCTCCAGCAGTGAGTGCAAAGAGCCCATCACAGTTCAGGGAATTGGGCACTTCTGGATTGGCTGACAGCAGCCATCAGGGCAGTATGGCCTAATCAGGGTGATTTACCATACTTACCCACTAGCTGGAAAATGTATGAAGAGCTCCAACAGGTGTTACAGGAGCTGGACATGAAAAATATCATCTGTAATATGGACCACCAGGGCCCTGATGAGTAGTAATTCACCACAGGAATGAGAACACTGGTGCTTAATAGAGCTCACCCATCTCTCTTCGGGTCCCTAGTGACTATTCTTGCCCCCCATATAGTGCAACCCATAAGTGAGGTCACTCATACTTTACCAGATCTGGGGGAGGTTGAAAAAATAAGAGCATGGAAGGAAGTATGGGCTACTACTGAAAGGAGAGGTTCAAAGGGCCCCATGAAGGTCTCAAGGACCCACAGACCCAGATGTGGGTTGACTTGATAAAGGCCAGGGTAGTGAAAGAAAAACTTGATGGGCACACCAATAGGATCTTGCTAGACAAATGGCACCAATTAAAGCCAGAGCAGCAGTTCCAGCTACTAAGTTCCAGGATGTGGAAGCTGGAGGCAAAGCCCCATGTCCAGCCTGTATCCCTGCAAGATATCCAGAAGGACAGTACTCAGGCTCAGACTGGGCCCTTACCCCCACAGGAGGACAATTGGGCATCACAGTTTGACTGAGGGGAGTGGTCAAGGCTCCACATTGGGAGATGTGGTGGGGACCGGAGGCCACATGTAGAATTAGGAATTCATTGGTCCCCCATGAATGTGTATGTGCCCTGGTGCTGGTGGACACAGGAGATGAATGTTCTCAGATTTATGTCAACCCTGATCATTATCCTGGGAACCCTGGTGTGACAGATGACTATGGGAGTAAGGCAATTAGAGTGAAGAAAGCCCAAATCCCATTGGGGATAGGGTGTTTACCCCCAAAGGAGTGTACTATTGCACATTTCTCCCATACCTGAATGTATTTTGGAGATAGACATCCCACAGGTTACACACCACTACAGGTGAGTTCAAACTGAGAGTATGCATGGTAAAGGCAGTTCTGAGGGGTCACGTTAAGCCCTCCTGTTGCTCTGCCTATACCTTGGAGAATGACAAATACTAAGCTGTATAAATTATGTGGAGGGCACAAGGAAATTGGAGAAACTCTATAGGAGTTGGAGAAGATAGGAATCATAAAGCCATTCATAGTTCCTTTAATTCCCCAGTGTGGCCAGTGAAAAAGCCAGATGGCTCCTGGTGTATGACTGTGGACTATAGGGAATTGAAAAAAGTCACATCCCCTTTGCATGCTACTTACCCTCTATAGCAGCCCTATGGACACCTCAGTCATGAACTAGGAATGTATCATTCTGTTGTGGACTTTGCTAATGCTTTCTTCTCTATTAACATAGCAAAGGGAAGTCAGGAACACTTTGCCTTCATGTGGGAAGGCCAGCAGTGGACATTCACTGTCCTTCCACAAGGATACCTCCACATTCCCACCATTTGTCATGGACTTGAAGCCCAGGGCTTGGCCACATGGAAGAAATGGCAAATGGTGCAGCTGTATCACTACACTGATGATATTATGCTCACATCTGATTTTCTTGCAGATTTAGAAGGGGCAGATCCTAGACTGCTGCAACATCTATGGGAGAAAGGATGGGCTGTGAACAGCACCAAGTTCAGGGACTTGGTTTGTCTGTAAAATTCTTGAGGGTTGTCTGGTCGGGTAAAACTAAACTTATCCCAGAGGCATAGAAAAGGTCCAGACTTTCCATCCCCTACCACTGAAGCAGTATTACAAGAGTTTTTTGATCTCTTGGACTACTAGAGAGTGTTTATTCTGCACTTGGCACAAATTTGGAAGCCCTTACAGTGGTTGGTATGGAAGGGCATCAGGGGAGACTTGGATGAGACATGTGCAGCTGCTTTTACTGCTGCTAAGCAAGCAGTCAAGGCTGTGTAGGCCTTGAGTGTAATGGACTCATCAAGGCCCTAGATGTTCATGCAACCAAAGATGGTTATGGATGAGGTTTTTGGCAGAGGCTCTAACGGACACGCCAACTTACAGGATTCTGGTCACAACTATAGAAAGGAGCAGAAGTCGAATACACCTTGATAGAGAAGCAACTGGCTACTGTGTACCACTCCTTGCTGGCTATGGGGCCATTACCGGAACAGCTCTGACCAAGGTAATAACCACCTATATCATCACAAGGTAGATGTGAGACTGGACACAAAGGCCACAGAGTGGCGTGGCCCAGACGCCTACACTGGCCAAATGGGACACCTATCTACAGCAGCATAGTGCCCTCTCTACTAGCCCCTTAAGTGGAGAACTCTAACACTTATTGGGCAAGTGACATAAGCCAGTGGAAAGCAGAAAGAACTTGTTTTTGAGTCACTGGTAGCCAAGAGTATCAGGAGGGAAAAGCTCCTGTATCTGAAGATGCTTGGTACACAGATGGCTCCAGTTGTGGACAACACCCAAAGTGGACAGCTGTGGCTTTCTATCCTAAAACTGAGGCATTATGGATGCAGGACAGAGAAGGAAAGAGCAACCAATGGGCTGAGTCTCAGGCATATGGTTCATGATCACCCAGGAACCCTCCTCTATAATTGTCTGTACTGACAGCTGAGCTGTCCATCAGGGCTTGATCCTGTGGTGACTGACTTGGTACAATGCCAGCTGGATGGTTGGTCACCGGCCCCTTTAGGGGCAAGAGTTGTGGCAAAACATATAGGCCTCTGGTCAGACTAAGTTACCATATATCATGTGACTGGCCATTTGCCTTTGTCATCCCCAGGGAATGACAAAGCAGACACACTGGCCAGATGCTCTGACTAGAAGGAAAGCCTGCCTCTGATGAAGAGCAATGATTACATCAGCATTTGTTGCGGGGCAAAAGACAATGTGGGCTATAGCCCGTTGGTGGGGCTTGCCCTTGACCTTTGAAGAAGTCAGCAGAGCCCAGTAGGAGTGCCTGTGTGCTCTAAGAGGGACTTATACCAAGTTCTGCAGCAATAGTAAAGGGGCCGATAACCCTTGTTAGGTGGCAGGTAGACTAGAGTGGGTCTCTGCCCATATCCGAAGGATATCAGTGTGCCATGACTTGGATATGGCTACTGGCCTTTTGGATGCTGTTCCTGCATGTCATGCAGATCAGCAAACCACCAAGAGGGGTGGTCTCTTTGCAGCCTATGGATGGCCATAGGTGATTGAGAGTAATCAAGGCATCCACTTTACTGGACATGTGTTACAAGAATGGGTGCCGCAATTAGGAATAAAGTGGAAGTTTCATGTACCATCTAACCCTACTGGGGCAGACATGATAGAGAGATACAACGGTCTGTTGAAATCTGGCCTAAAGTCAGACACCAACAGTCTACGAGGCTGGTCAGTTTGCTTATGGACGGTGCTATGGCATTTGAATGAGAAGCTCCAAAAAGGAGCCCTGTGGATATGCTGACACACATTGCTGCCTCTCCTATACAACTGTATGTTCAAACAAAAGAGGAATTATTGAAACCAGGATATGGCCAGCAGAGCAACATCCTGCTGCTAGTTCCCACTGCATTAAACCCTGGACATTTTAACACATGAACCAGCGATGGCTGGCCCTTCTGGCACCTTGGGGGAAAGGCCTGGAAGCTGACCTCATGTATATTCCTGGAGTAACAGCAGAGTGACCCCCAAACATCACAGTATTGTACACAACATCCAGGAGGTAAGAGCATCTTATGGGGAAGTTTTGTTTTATCTTTATGGCCAGTGCATGTACCTCCCATAGTCCTATATATTGACCCATCAATAACTCCCACAAGGAGCAGGGTGAAGGTCTGGTATACTAGACCAGGATGAGATCCCATTCCTGCCACTGTCCTATCACAGGACCACTCTCTTGCATGCATTCTACCTGATGGACAAGATTTGCCTATGCTAGTTTCATTAAAACATGTGTCTCATCACCCTTAAGGTTATTTTTTTCTTCAGTCCCTATGGCCTGGACCCACCTGCTGGCTACAGCTGCTGCTTGATGATTGCTCTAAACTCCCTACCTGTTCAGCTACTACCTGCCTGTGGAATGGGCCAGCTATGGACTAAATCTGCATAGGACTTTGAACTTAGTTGAATCCTCCAGCTTGAGGATTGTTATGATTTTATTGCTGTTGCTACTGTATTTTATTAGTCTGGTTATAATGCTCCAGGTTTCTCACACAGGGGCCTTTGCAGATGATGGGGAACATTAGATTTTGAGGTGTGATTTCTGGAGGGTAAAATTTCAATATTTCCAGAATCTCTCACCTGGTCTTAGTGCATCTCTGTATTAATAGGTCTCTCCAAGGGGTAGAGAGAAGTAGTCCATATCCATATCATTAGGTAATTATAAGGGCAGGTGAGGGCATATCTGGACTGTAGGGGTTGGGTGGGGTCCCTTTTTCTGAAGCCGGGTCACAAGAGACATGGGAGAGCAGAAATGGACAACTGCTTGTAAGTGATAAATAGTTTCTCCCACTTTATTTCTCCTTTTGACTGATTTCAGTTCAAAGGTATTTTGCCCTGGGATTTTCCCCCTGGAGTTACACTATTTTAAGTAATACTGCTAAATATTAAAAATAAGGTTAATTTAAAATAGCCCATTCCCCCAATAATTTTCTAAAAATCACATTTATATGCTGCTTTTTTTCTAATTTATCCTTTTTCAATGAATATCATGCTACTACAATTGATACATTTGATTATTTGACAAAAAACAAACCACAGAATTCTACTGTGGGAAACATTACATTCTCAATATTTAAATAAGCATAAAAAATTTGATTAACTCACAATCCTTTGGAATTTTCAATATTTTAGAAGGGATTTAAGCTAAAGTTTACCTTAGTTTATCCAATCCTTTTTCAGATTCTATTAATCTATGGTATAGAGAAAATTTCTAAGGATTTATTTTAAATAAGCAACTCAAAGACCTATTTTTGAAAGTTTTTCAATTTACATATAAAAATATATTAATTATATTGTTTCCCTAGTTATGCATGAAATACGTTCCCTGATGATTTCACTCAGAAAAACATTTTAGGCTAAGTCAATTTTTTTAGTTACTACTTTTTGGGTAATTGTATGCATGTAAAATTGAAACACTGTGTTTCCTTTAAATATTGTCTAATTCAATTTTTAGCTTATTAAAATGACCTTTACTACAAATAGTCCTCATTGGAGAGATTTTTATCAAAGCGGTAAATAATACTTAATCTTCCTACTAGGACAGTTAAGAGCAGAAAATATTTTTGTCCTTTAAGGACACTTGTGGGTCCTATTTATTATTGCTAGCTCTGTACTGACAATGACTAATGCCTTCTAGTTCTCGGACTTTTTCTCATCTCATGTCATTATGTCTCTTAGAAAAGAAATCTTGTCTTCTCAATTCTGGATCAGAGAATCATAGACAAACCTCAAATAGCCATATCCACTGCCAGTAGCTCTTCCTCATTAGTCTATTGATGATTAGTTTTATGTGTCAATTTGGCTAGACCATAGTGCCCAGATATTTCATTCCAGATGTTTCTGTGAAAATATTCTTTTGGACGGAATTAACATTTAAGTCAGTAGACTTTATGCCCTCCATAATGTGGGTAGGCCTCTTCTAATCAGTTGAAGGCCTTAAGAAAAAGACTAAAACACTCCACTCCCCCAACCCTGCCACCAGATAAAGGGACTTGAACTTCAACTTTTTCTTAGGTTTCCAGTCTGAAGCCTACCCTATGTAGATTTTGGACTTGTCAGTCTCCACAGCCACTTGAGCCAGTTCTTTAAAATCTCTCTCTCTTTCATTTATACACACACACAAAAGCACACACACAAGTAAAGATATGTATGATGTGTGTGTACACATCCTACTATTTCCCTGGAGGGATGTTTCTCTGAAATACCCATTCTCTGGAAAACCGTGACTAATAAACAAGTAGAAAAAACAAACAATTTTGAAGTTACTTTACTATCCTCAGATATAATTCTTTCGGTTAGAGAAGTTATATGAATATTTTAAATTGTAGTCACTGATATAAAAAATTAATACTATTTATTTTGACCATTATTCTATAATTATTTATAATTATTTTTGACATATGCAAAGTTGGATTCACCTTTCACTATGACTTCTACATGGACTATGAATACCAATAGTTTTGCCCTAGAATAAAGTCCATGACCATGATGTCAAAAACAGTAGACTTCAAGCTCTTTATAGTTATAAAAACAGAAATAACTAAAATAGCCAACAATAAATGGAGCAGATAATTAAAATTAGGCCCTTCTGTATGATGAAATATTACTAAATAGTATTTATAAAATTCTTCATATACAGATGTTAATGCATTATATATAAAAGAGGTACACTAAAGTTTATATGAACCACAACCTTAACTATGTAAAATATATAAGGAATATATATGAAATAAGGCATAGAGGAAATGTGTGAAAATGTATATAAGGTTATTTCTAGAAGGTGGGATTCTATGTGATTATTATAACCCCTTTAATATTTTCCAGTTTTCTGCAATAACTTATGTTGTTTTAATCATTAGAATCATTAAGGTAAATGTTCTAAGCTTTGGCCAAATAAGAAATAGTATTTTCTCAATGAATTCTCCACTGTCTTGAGTCTATCTTTCCACAGCACTTATTATATGCCTATATATGATAATCTTTATCAATTGTGCTGTAATCATCTATCTATATATCTGTTTTCCCTTGTAGTCTGTGAGCTTTATAGGCAAAAACAGAAGTCCCCAGATGACAGTCAGCCAAAAAAATGGGGACCTCAGATGCACAATCCACAAGGAACTGGATTATGCCAATAATCTGAAGGGCTTCAAATGGGTTATCACCCAGAGCACCCAGATAAGAGCCCATGCCTGCTGGCACTTTTATCTCTGCCCTGGGGAGTAAGCAAAGAACCCAGTCAAGCTTGCACAGGCTTCTGATCCCCAGAACTATGAGCTAATAAATTTATGTCATTTCAGGCTTCTAAATTTGTGATAATTAGTTCTAAAGCAATAGAATCCAAATACATTAATAAACTGTCCTTATTTTAACACAGTTTCCCAATTATTATGTTTGCCATATACCATGAGTAATGTTTTTTTTTCTGTGGTTAGAAGACCCAAGTGAGTACAGAACATCATAAAAGCATGGAGGTTTCTTAAATTTTCTCTCACCATAGTCACAGATACATAGAAAAATATAGCTCCTTTACCTCTAAACCTGGCCTAATCTTCTACCAGAGCCCATCCCACATAGAAAAAGTTATTCCTGCCAGATAATAGTATTTCAGTCTTGGTTTTTATACTTCAAAGTCCAAATCCCTCACAGAACTGTTTTAAAGTATCTTTTGTATTGCTCAGACTTTTTAAATTAAAGTATAATTGACATACAATGTTATACTAGCTTCAGGTGTACAACATAGTAATTCTATAATTATATGTTGCAAAATGTTTCACCATGATACCTAGTTACCATCTGTCACCATACAAAATTGCTAAAATATTACTGAGTATATTCACTATGCTGCTCAGACTTCTTAGGTAGAAGTTCCATCTTTACATTCTTGCCCCGTTATTCTTTTTCCTCCTTAATCATAACAGGAGGGCACATCAGGAGGTCTACATTGTTCTGATGACCTCAGAGTGAGGGAGTGCTAAAACTCCCTGTGTCCTTTGGTTACTCTGGTCTCTGAGCATATTTCTTTTCTGTCTGGTTGTTGCTCCCCATGCTGGAATCCCTTGCTGTAATTCGTAGTCAGGGCTCTGCAAAGCTTCATCAGGCCTAATCATGAGCTCTTACTCACATGGCCTCACCTCTGCCTCTGCCAGTATTGTGAATATCCTTGAACCTCTGCTACATATTCCACCCAGAGCCTGGAATGTCAACCCACCCTAATCTCTACCCACTGCAGTGGGGTCATATCACCTCAAAGTCCCCACAGGAAACAGGGTCATGCAAGAATACTCGATTCTATCCACACCTCACAGTTACTGCAAGCAACTCAGGAGAGCTAACCTGCATATCTTCTTCAGTCTAACCATGCTGAATTCCAAAGTTTAGTTTTTTATGGCTGTCTGAAAGTCAGTCCAGAGTTCCAGAGATGAATCTAGGCAAGTGCCCCCAGCCTTTGCAATTCCTTCAACTTCTAAAACATACCTCCTTTTATCCAAGACAGTATGAAAATGGGAGATTAGGGCTGTTTCTTCACTCCTTCACTCATCTGCCTTTCTCTCCCTCTCTCTTTCAAAAGTCCTTAGAGGCAAAAAGGATAGGCTCTGAGCTATCTATTGCTTTTATATCATAACTTTCTATTATGTACCAAGCCATAAAGACTATCCATGAAGGGATAGTCTCTAGGTTCAGGGAAAAATTTCAACAGTCTGTGCCATTGATGTTTGGGCATTGGTTTGTTAAGAAAATTCAGAAACTATCCATTCAAATGTCTTACTTCAAACCTACTTTTTTGCAGGAATTTCTTTTTTGGTTTTCAGAAAGTAAACATTATTCTCTTTTAATCTTTGTATACCTGCTATCAAATTCTTAATCTCACCTCCCCATCATCTGAAACCAACAGAAACTTCCATTTAACTAGATACAAGTCCTTATAAATAGAAAATTATAATAATACAATCAAAATATTATTCCAGATATACAAAAACATGATAAAGTTAAGAAAAGAAGACTCAACATATACAAATTTTCTAATTTTCTCATCTTTGGTGGACATTTAACCAGTTTACAAATTGACAGAAAAATATTCCTGAAATCTTGCTGTGCCACTGGAGGAAAAACAAATGCTATTTTATCTGCTTACTACACTGAAGGCTGTAATGAGCCACCTCATTTTCCCATGGCATTGATATACTTTAATTTAAAAAGAAAGAATTATTTCAAAATTCCCATACTAAAAATTGATAATTCAAAAATTATCAATAGTAAAATTTAAAGGAAGTTGCCCAAGAATGACTTATGACTGGTTCATACAGTATCACCTTCATATATAAATGGTTATCATGGAAATGTCTTCCTTCTCTAATTTAAAGCAAAGGTCATACTTCCACATATCTGGAAATCTTTAAAACACCCAAGACCACCACTGTGGACAGAGATAGATATACCTTCACATGGGGCACTTCCCTGCTGAGACAGTCTTAGATTGTAACTAAATCCTAGCTTCAGGTGAAACTTAAGTGCTTGTAAATTAAAACAGGTGGTTTCTGAAGAGTTTTCTCATATGTGTAGTGCTTATCCAGCTTTCTTATGGAGACTTGGCTGAAAATATAATGAAGAAACAATCTTTCCTCTGTATTTTCAAGGTTCTTAGTGTAAGAATAAAATAGAAGTATAGCACTGCCCTAATTTATTTTTAATCATTTCCTGTGATTTATTATATAGGACACTGGACACTCCCTCAAGAGCTAGAATTCTGCACCACAGCATATTCTCCACTGCTATTTATTCATTTCAGTCTATATTTCTGAAGTTTCAGTATCTAATATTACCAAGAAGTTCTCACAGTCACAGAGTTTACTAAATGGAAATTCCACCTTGTGGTCTTTCAGCTGCAGAGAACACCACTGTCTATAGAAAAATGTCAGTAATAGCTTAATTTCCTCCTGTTGTGTAAGCATTTTTTATCAACAAAATGTTCCCAATAATCACATCACATTTAAGAATTTTGCCTTTGGTTCATACGGACTGAGGAGTTAAATGAGAGAAAGAGCAAAGGGAATTAAAAAAAAAAAAGTTGTGTGATAAAAAGAACTCAGTGACTGCTAGCTGTGTATGAAAATGAAAAGTGTGCAGATTAACTGATCTGATGCCGTTTCTATTAGTCTCATTTATTAAAGCTAGAGCAAACTCTTTACCCTGCTGGTTAGCTCCTGCAAGAGTGACTCTGATCTCATGAATGTCAGTACTTGCCCTCTAGCTTTACTCAGGCTTCAGCATGGATACCTTTCTTGTCCAGCAATTGAGAGGAGAGAAAAGAAGAAAGAAGAAAGAAGAAAGCATCCAATGGGAGATTACAATGTCCTCCACAGGGAATCCCTCCTGAGATCTGTGCCATTGATGTTTGGGCATTGGTATGTTGACTCTAAAACATGTTGAGGAGGAGTTCAGTGTACCAAAACCATGCTGAATGTGACTGCAACCTTCTGTGTAAGGTGAGCAAAAGGTCACTCTGATGCTAACACAGAGCAGAAAAAGATGCATATATTTCTTCTCTATCAAATAGTTAATGAATTGTCACCTATAATTTCTTATTGTCAGAAGGTAAATTCATTCTTTCCTAAGGTTTTTATCATTTTGCCATATGAACAGCAGGGAAAAATATTCACCTAAAAATACTTAGACAACTACAATTTTGTTATTTCAATCCATGTAAAATAATAAAGTCCAGCCCCAAGAACATGGAATTAAATTTTGGACTAGCGTTACAGGTAATCTCAGCTGTAAAAAAATCTCTAGCCAACTTGAGCAGCTTAATAACTACCTTAAAGAAGAAACCATAAAACCCTCTTCTTATGTCATTAAATCTGGTTATTCTAAGTCTACTTCATCTGAGATGAAGAGAGAGCCTATTTTATTACTGAAGGTATGTCAGTCTAATAAGAAAGGAACAAAATAACTTTCAGACAAATGTATATGTATGAGACAAATGTAATTGATGAATTGAAAATAGGATGTTTATCCAACAGATTGAAACATTAAAAACTCTTTTTCTGTTTCATATCATTTCTAGGTGTTCCATCTGTAACATCCTTAATCTAAACCTAAATAATCTCTCACATTAAATATTACAAGCCTTCTATTGAGACTAACTTCTTCCTCACCTCTCTCCTGTCTCTTCATCGCCCATACCTACACCCTTACACTGTATCTTAGCTTTCAAAAGTATAGATGTAATCATGTAATTTTGCTATTGAACCTTTATGGATTTTCATTTCATACAAGATAAAGTCCAAACAACTCACCATTCAAATATTTTTGCAATCTCTTCAAACTACTTTTCCAGGGTCATCTACTCCTTTACTGTCACCCCCACTTACAAACTCCACTAATACAATTCTCACTCCTTAGAATGCAACATAGACACTAGCTTCTTTCTGTTACTACACATGATCTTATAAAAGAAGGTACTTCGATCTCTATACCTTCACACACATTATCACATCCCTGCTTGACCACTCAACTTACAATTTATTTCTCCCACTATTATGTTCACTTAGAAGATAATTCTTTGTTGAGAGACCCTGATACCCCTAAGGTCTGTCCTTAAATCTAGGGGCCTATATTAATCAACTATTTTAAAATAAGAATTATAGAAATTTTGTAAAAGTCCATTGAATAAAAGCATAAAAGAATCTAGTAAAGTAATATCTGATAGTCTTCCTTATGGATCTATACACACCAAAGTATCAATACCATTGGCTCATTAGTTCTAAGGCAGCATTATCATCCATTAATGCCTGTGATATACATATACAGTTGGCTCTTAAACACAGGTTTGAACTTTGCAAGTCCTCTTACATGTGTTTTGTGTTTTTTTTTTCAAAAAAGCTATATTGGAAAAATTTTTGGAGATTTGCAACAATTTGAAAAATCTCACAACTGTATAGCCTAAAAATATGGAACAAATTAAGAAAAAGGTACATCATAAATGTATAAAATACATGTGATTACAAGTCTACTGTATCATTTACTACCATAAGATATATACAAATCTATTATAAAAAAGTTAAAATTTTTCAAAAATTACTCAAACATTTACAGACCATATATGGTTCCATTTGCAGTTGAGAGAAATGTAAACAAGACTCATTCACAATGTGTGTTACTTGACTGTTTATGTTATAGGTAAGGACTCTGTTCAAGAGTAGCTCATTAGTATTTAAGTTTTGGGGTAGCCAAAAGTTATGTAGAGATTTTTTACTACATGGGGATTTGCACCCGTAGGCCCCACATTGTTTAAGGATCTAGTGTAACTGCTGAATATATTGGTGTGATTTCACTGGTGTAAGTAAATTATAATCAAACCAGCTGTGGTAAATAGATACCTTAGGTTTACTAAAACTTAGTGTTTTACTGTAAGTGAATTAGGCTAAAATGATACAGTACAGTAGTCCCAGTTTAGCAGCATTTTAGACTTTTTGTGGCAGCATGATATGGCCTTGCCTGAGTAACAGCTTTCACAAATCTTGAGGCATTATTAGGAAGACCTGCATGAAACAATGAGCATATATTTCATGGTTGCACATCCAATTCTTTACAATATATACCTGATCCCCTTGAGAATGAGCTTTTACAATCTCTAGTAAATTGGAGGAAAACACTTTTTTTTCCCTCCTAGAATTGTACAGCTATCTTCAATTTACTTTCATTTCAAAACAAGGGAGTCCACCCTATTGACATACAAAAAGGCAAGACTGATAGCAATAACTGTTCTGTTTATTAAATAATTGGTATATTGCTTGAAAAAAATTTACTAAATTAACTTTATTCAAATTATTTCAGATTTATAACTAAGGCTATGGCATATAATCTTTCTTTGTCACTTTCTCCCTAATGGGTATCATTTGCTATAACTTTATCAATTGCTTTTTTTAAGTGTTTCAAGAGCAAAGGTGCTTTAAAAAGAAAAGTTATTGATTAAAAAAAATGGTGAATCCTTGAAATACTTATAGATTGACAGAAGCTTTAAATTCTAGTAAAGACAATCAATATTAAAACAATTAGGCATGGACTTTTAAAAGGCATTCTACAATCTCTCTGTTTCAGCCAACAACTAAAATCAGTGACAGTAAGAAGTAGCAAACAAAATTATGGCTCTATTTACTATTTGATTTCATTAGCATGTTTTAATGATTTTGCAAATCACTCTTCCTTTTGTCACCTCTTAAGTGGAACATATTTAAATGATTATTAACTTCTAACCAACTCATGGCTTACTGTAGGTTCATTGTATTTTATTTTCATCCACCCTGAATGCATTACATTTTTGCAATTAAAAAATGTTTAAAGAGAGTTTTTAAATGAATGTATATATCAGTTATCAAAATGAAAGAACTCTAAAATCATTAGAAAGGGTTTAAGGAGGAATTATTATCAGATCATAATTTTTATGAATTATCTTTAAAAGTTATATAAATTTTAAGTAAGTTTAAGATAAAAATCAAAAACCTACTTTCAAATCTGCTTTGAAATAACACTGCAGGTTGGCCAAACCTAGTTTGAAATAATACTATACTTGGACCTACATTATCAAAAAGTTATCATCACTATCAAGAAACATTTATGAAACATTTAGGAACATATGAAGCTCCCCTCTTAATTTCATAGAAATTCTTCAAAAGAAATTATGTAATTTTTGGGTAATCTGCCAAAATATTCTATTAATATAGCAAATGCAAGTAAAATAAATAATAAGTAGTAAGTGGAAAAATGAAAAGTAAGGAAGAGGTAACTGAATTAAATCAAAGCAAGATTTCTTTAAGAAAAATGATCAGTAGGAATAAACCTAACTAAGGAAGTGAAAGACCTATACTCTGAAAACTACAGGACATTCATGAAAGAAATAAAAGAAGATATCAATAAATGGAAACACATGCCATGCTCACGGATAGGAAGAATACTGTTGAAATGGCCATTCTGCCTAAAGCAATCTACAGATTCAATGCAATTCCTATCAAAATACCAACAGCATTCTTCAACGAATTAGAGAAAATAGTTCTAAAATTCATATGGAACGAGATAAGACCCCAAATAGGCATAGGAATCCTAAGAAGGAAGAATAAAGCAGGGAGGATTATACTTCCTGACTTCAAGCTCTACTACAAAGTCATCAGTAATCAAGAAAATTTGGTACTGGCACAAGAACAGACCCAAAGACCAATGGAACAGAGTAGAGAGCCCAGATATAAACCCAAGCATATATGGTCAATTAATATACGATAAAGGAGCCATGGATATATAATGGGGAAATGACAGCCTCTTTAACAACTAGTGCTGGCAAAACTAGACAAGTACATGCAAGAGGATGAAACTGGATTATTGTCTAACCCCATACACAAAAGTAAACTCAAAATGGATCAAAGACCTGAATGCAAGTCATGAAACCATAAAACTCTTAGGAAAAAACAGGCAAAAATCTCTTGGACATAAATATAAGCAACTTTCTCATGAACACATTTCCCCGGGCAAGGGAAACAAAAGCAAAAGTGAACAAGTGGGACTATATCAAACTAAAAAGCTTCTTTTTAGCAAAGGACACCATCAGTAGAACAAAAAGACATCCTACAGTATGGGAGAATATATTCATAAATGACATATCAGATAAGCAGTTGACATCCAAATTATATAAAGAGTTCATGCACCTCAACAAACAAAAAGCAAATAAGCCGATTAAAAAATGGGTGGAGGATATGAACAGAAACTTCTCCAAAGAACAAACTCACATGCCCAACAGACACTGATGCTCCACATCATCAATTATCATGAAAATGCAAATTAAAACCACAATGAGATATCACCTCACACCAGTTAGGATGACCAACATAGAAAAGACTAGGAACAACAAATGCTAGCAAAGATGCAGAGAAAGGGGAACCCTCCTACACTGCTGGTGGGAATGTAAACTAGTTCAACTATTATGGAAAGCAATATGGAGGTTCCTCAAAAAACTAAAAATAGAAATACCATTTGACCCTGGAACTTCACTCCTAGAAATTTACTTAAAGAAAACAAGTTATCAGATTCAAAAAGACATATGCACCCCTATGTTTATCACAGCACCATTTACAACAGCCAAGATATGGAAGCAACCTAAGTGTCCATCAGTAGATGAATGGATAAAGAAGAGGTGGTACATATATACAATAGAATACTATTCAGCCATAAGAAAGAAACAAATCCTACCATTTGCAACAACATGGATGGAGATATAGGGTATTATGCTCAGTGAAGTAAGTCAGGCAGAGAAAAACAAATACCAAATGATTTCCCTCATTTGTAGAGTATAACAGGGAAGCAAAACTAAAGGACCAAAATAGCAGCAGATTCACAGACTCCAAGAAGGGACTAGTGATTACCAAAGGGGAGGGATGGGGGAGAGCGGGTGGGGAGGGAGTAAGCCGGGGATTGTGGGGTTATTATGATTGCTGCACATGGTGTGTGTGGGGTCACGGGGAAGACAGTGTAGCTCAGAGAAGACAAATAGGGACTCTTTGGTATCTTACTACACTGACTGACAGTGACTGCAATGGGGTATGGGTGGGGGACTGGATAATAAAGGTGAATATAATAACCACATTGTTTTTCTTGTGAAACCTTCGTAACAGTGTATATCAATGATACCTTAATAAAAAAAAATGATCAGTAGTAAAAGAGTTTCAAGTTTGAACAAAATAGATATTAGACATCTCAAAATGTGGTTAGACATTACTTACGCTTTTAAGAGACTGCATGTGTGGCACAACTGTGTTTAACATGAAATACACCATTCTGTAATTTCTGAAAGTAGACAAATCAAATTACAATTTGCATGAGCAAGAGCATTGCTCTCTTCTAATAATTTAATTAGTTTAAGCATGATGACAAGAACCTTTCCAATCACAGTAAATCCAGTGACAGAATTGATTGACTAGTTATCATAGCTGAACGTTTCATACAGTGCAATTTATCCTTTAATGAGTGTCATATAAATTATGTACTTCTAGAATTGTAACCTAGAAATATTCTAATATCTCTGATACACTAACAGTTATTATTTCCCTTACAATTGATTTAAAGAAAGACTTCTTTACTAACATTTTTTTCAAATTTATTTGGTATTACACTCCAGTAAGCAATCCATTTTAAAGGTGGGTAAAATGAGGGACATGAATATGGAATCACATTACCAAAAAATTTAGTCTGGTTATTTGGAATCAGAAATTAGAAAAAACCTGGTATCAGAATTCGAGATTAAGGAAAGAGAGAGAAACCATTAGGCCCAAGATCAGCATAACAAATGTAAAGAATAGGCAGCCATATATGTATATAATATATTACTCATTCATATTTGCTGAGAATAATTTAATACTTTTGATGGGGAGAAACAATAGGAAGGGGTAAGTGAAACTATTGAGCTTCTTTATAATTTTTGTATAAAAGATGTAAAAAAGGCAAGAACCAGCTGGGACTACTTCAAAGCTGTTTCAAGCCTTGTCTTTTAGAGCCATCTTATAGTTAATTATCATTTCTAATACTGTCTATTTGTTCTTCTGTATACTTGTCTGTATTGAGCTTAACATTTTTTTTCAGTATTTCTGATTTATTTCTATTTCATGCATAGATCATCACTGGCAGCACCTATCTGGTCCCTTCCTTGATTAAATCTTAAAAATATTTGCTTTACTACAGTTTCTTTCAGGGTAATCTTCCTTTTTATTCCTCTTCCTGCAGCCAAGACCACTTTTCAGTTACTTGTCCCAGGGTTGAATCATCTTCACCTTAGCTTACATGGGTCTTAAAGATCTCTAGTTCCACACTCATAGGATTCAGCCACTCTTGTTTTTACACAGGTTACTAAGCTCTGGTTCTGGCTTATTTCTGAGAACATTTTTTAAAACACTGTGGGTAAAATTGTAGTATTTCCAGAATATCTCGCCTGGCTTTGGTACATCTGCATATCAACAGGCGTTCAGAGGTGGGTAGAGTATGGCTTTAGTGCATTTGCATCTTTCCTCAGGGGTGAAGAAGTTCATCTCCATATCAATGGGTGATTACCTGGGCAACAGAGGGCTTACCTGTACCTGAGAGGTGAGGGGGAAGGCCGGTGTTGTGGCTGCTTGAGCAGGAGAAAGAGAGATGGGCCAGACTGCAGTTTTGTAAGCAATAAATGGGTCTTAAACTTTATTTCTCCCTTTGACTGATTTTGGTTTTTAGAGGTATTTTTTCCCAGGATTCCCTTTCCCTGGACTTACAAACACTAACAAATAACTACTCATATAGTTCCATGTCTAAATTTTTTACATAATCATATTTATATATTATACTTCAGGATTGTATAATGATAATTTATGTGTTATGTTTCCATATAATAAATATCAATAAAAAATTTATAGATATATTATTTTGAAAATAGACATTTTATTAATGAATCCTACAATGAAGCAAACAGACAAGAAATCTCAGTCAAAAAATAGTCATATAAAAACTTCCTCTTAAGAAACAGTAACTATTATGAATGAAAGGAGTTGAAAGAAGTTTGGGATGGTCTGGAATCGTAAATTCAGCTTTCCAAGGTCTCCAGGATATTATTCCTTCCCATTATTATATTATTCTCTTTACTAAGCCTTTCTAATTTGTGCAAATGAAATTCAAGACTATTTTGTTACTTACTCTTAATTGTCCATTGGAATATTCTCAGTCTAGCTTGGTATTTATTACATTTCTTTAGTAAAAACAAGTTAATAATAATAATACAAAAACAATACTCTGAGTCAACTGACTTGACAAATATTCCTCTCATGATTATAGGGCTGCTGTGAAATTTATCATATCTCTATTTGAACACATTTGTTATTTCCTTCCCATCATGTATGCTGATAATTTTTCTGAACAAACAACGGAGCTGACCTTTGTGTCTAAAGCTTTTAATCTCAAATCCTTTTCAATTTTAAAATGCTAATAATGACAACAGTGTCAGGCACAACAACAAATTCTCAAATTCAAAGTATCCATAACTGAAAAATGCATAATGTATACTTTGTTACCAAATTTTTTTTATTGTTAATATCCCAATATACAGGCTGTTGTAACATGAATCTCAAACCTTATAGAGAATCATTAAAAACGGTCATATCTTATCATCTTATGTTCTGAGAAATATTTATTAAAACAGCAAAATTAAATTGAGTTTTAAATATACCTATATGAAATCAAGAACATTTCAACTAGGTTCTCAGTATCAAATAAAAGCAAATTTCCAACCCCTTTAAAACAGTATTATATAGAGATCATTTTTGCAGGGATGTTGTTAATATGCAAATGTATAGTTTCCAGGTTGGTAAAAGGAGAGCTGGGAAGCTATATTCAAACATTTTGAATTGTTAATATCCATTACAGTTGAAAGAGCCTGGAGCAAAAGTGAGTATACAAAATACTGATAGTATTCTTCACCAATCTTGTCTCTGGAGAATTCTATAAAAGCCAGATGACATACTTTAGGATAAATACTGGTAAAAAATGGAAATTATATTCTTTATGAGTCTTAAAATTAAAAATATTTTTACCTGAATTATACCTTTCAAAAACCAAAATAATTATATCACAAAAAAACACATAATTTATATTAATAGGATGTTTGTCATCCATAATTTTGGATGAAATCTGCTTCTATCAGCCTGATTTTATGATCAAAGCTTTTGGTCATTGCCTATTGCCAGGTTCTCAGATGGGAGTACCCTCAAGTTATAGATGTAAGCAAAAATGAATCACAAATTACAGTCATTTTAAATCCAAGCCAAGTCAAAACAGAAGTAATATAATTAAGAAATTGAGCTTTCATGCACTTACCATTTACTATGAGCCAGACATCAATCAGAGTGGTTTACAGATATATCTAATTTAAATTTTACAATAATCATGTGAGGTACATCCTATTTTTATTGTCTCCAGTTTACAGATGAGGAAACTGGGGCACAAATGGGTTAACTCAGTTGACCAAGAGCATAAAATTAATGAGTAATTGCTTATAGGTCTGACCTAAGCAGTCTGGCTCTGAGCCTCACCACTGTGATATTCAGTTTCTCATTATGTAAAACTGCAGACATCTAGGAAAAAAACAAAAACTGCAGTTTGCATATGTGTATAAACACTAAGCCACATATATTTTATTATATATCATAAAATCCACATAGCATTTATCTCTCCCTCTCTTAAGGCACTTATTTCACTCTATATAGTATTATAAATATTGTTTATTCATATCCTTTCACTTAAATTTCCATCCATCAAGATTCTAAGTTCCTTGATATAAAAACTGGGCCTAGTTTTTTGTGTCCTCCAAAATCCCTAGTAACATCTTATATATTCTTTAAGCATTCACTCAGCACTTTTGAATAATAGAAGATAAATCGGTATTCCTCATTAAGAAACTGGATTAAAAAAAAATATAGGTTGCACAATGTACCACAAATCTGAATTAACTATTGACTTTCCATATAACTCCCTCTCCCCGCCAAAAAAAAGTAGAAAGGGATATCAACCCTCCCAATGAGACTGAATTCATTTCATGAAAACTGAGCAAAATTTAATATAAACTTTCAACTACACTGATCTTATTTTTAATATTTTGTAATTTTAATAACACATTTTACCTTATTTAAAATTCAGTATACTTTTACTTAGTCTCTAACTTCCAGTCTTTCTAAGTTAACTGTTAAAAAGTTTTAGAAACCATAGAATTTATGCATTAATTGCATTTTTAGCATTTTGGCATGCAAAGACAGGGAAATGCAGGATACTGAAATCAGAGAATGATCCAGATAATAGAGATAAAGAAACACCAGACATGTTGCTGACATGGTGGTAGGTTTTTCCAACTTGAAAGGTATCTAAGGTAATAATAGGAAGAAATAATGAAGAAGTAGTAGAAATTAGGGATAGAGATAGAATCTGCATTTAATCTCATTTGAAAGATAGCTGAAGCCATAGATAAGAATTCAATAATGAAGTAAAAGTGAGCAGGAGAAGAAAAGAGAAAGAGAATGAGGACAGACCTTGAATGTTAACTATGCTTCATGGGCAGGGGAATAGATATACAAAGGAAAGGAATATATGGGAAAATAACCCATTGGCATACTAGCATAGATCATTCTGGGGGGGTGTCAAGATCACTTTACTCTTTTTTTTAATTGATGTATCATTGATATACAACATTATATTAGTTTCAGGAGTGTACAATTTGTATATTTTGGAAAATGATCAACACAGTAAGTCTAGTTAATATCTGTCACCATACAGTTACAGAACTTTTTTCATCTGGTGAGAACTTTTAAGATTTACTCTCTTAGCAGCTTTCAAACATGCAGTACAGTATTATTAACTACAGTCACCATGCTAGACATTATATCTCCATGACTTACTTATTTCATAACTAGAGGTTTGTACCTTTGGTCCCTTCACACATGTCTCCTACATCCTCCACCCCCCAACTCCTGCCTCTGGTCTGTTCTCTGTACCTATAGCATAGATCATTTTAAAGAAAGCAAGTGCACAATAATTTCAGGAAATAGGGAATGATCAAGAGTTTCAAATATAGTAGATATATAACGAGAATGAGAAGTGACAAGAAGTCCTCAGTTTTGGTGACCAAACAGTTCTTGGTGACTGTTGAACAGTTTCATTTGAATTTGGAAAGCTAAATCATGGCTGGTAAAGAATGAAAATTGTATGAGTACTGAGAAAGAAAAAATATATGAACAGATTACTTTTTAAAGAAAGGATAGTGACTGAATGATCAACTCAGAAGTTTACAAAATCACTGTCTAACCACTGTTAAAACTTCTAGCAGAAAGAAGATGATTTTAACTCAAAAAATTAAAAATCTGAACATTCTTGAGGTGAAAATCATTACAATTTTCTGAATATCCTCAATTATTTACTGATGGTAATCTGATTCTGAAATACCTTTAGAATACCATCTTACATTTATGTCAACACTTCATTTTCCAAAGAGCTTTCCTGCCCTTCAAAGTATTGTGAACTTCACAATAATCATACGAGTAAGAAGGATGATTATTCTATCTTTTGAAGTGAGGAAATATGTTTCCTGAAAAATGTCATCTGACCTTGCAGAATCAGTGGCATTGCTTGGGCTAGAGCTCAGTACGTAGAATGCTAGTGCTAACATCTTTCCACTGGTTCAGAAACAGTTGCCTTCAGAGTTTGTAACCAAGACTTGATTTAAAGACCCCAGTAGCCCAAATATGTGCAAATGCAAAAAGGTAGGTACCATTTCACCTCCAGTCTCATGGCTATGAAGTATTTCAATAGCACTCATTGGCTACTCATTTCTCATTCCGTTTTATTCATTATTCTCTCACACAAATCCGTTAGTTGAGTAGATGTGGCAATCTCTATTGTAAAGTGGAAATAAGCAGAATGAATTATTTGTGTAAGTTCACAAAACAATTCAGTGACAGAACTGGCATTAAAATGTTTAAATTTCAATTCTTTATCCAGCCGCTTTTACTGAATAATCCTGTTCTTCACAAAACTAATTCTATTTATTATAATAGGTTTATCATGTTAAAGTGAATATATAAATATATATGTGTACTTTTATATACATACACATTGATGAACTATTTGATTATGCATACTTCAATTATGTAATACTGGATTTTCAAGCAATTGGGAGGACCCAAAATTCCTTTTTCCCTCCTCACCTTGCAAAACCAAGATCTGAACCAGGTTTTCCTTCATTTTGTTACTTAAGTAAATGCACTTCATTCTGAACTTGACTTTAATGTCCATCATGCTACATAGCCATTAGATTAGCTAGTAATACATGTCAAAGTAAGTGTTGGAGAGTAGTACATAAATATGATAGATCTAAGGAAATAAAAAATAACTATAGCTTAGATACCAAACATGATTTCAAAATATAAACAATGTGGGTTCAGTTTGTCTGGTTTCTCATCACTACCTGGGCAAGAAATACTGACTCTCTGTAAACATCCAGTACCCACAAAGCTGCAATAAAATATTGTTCAGAGATTTCTACTGACTGTGAAATTAACTTGATGGGGAAAATAAATGAATCTACATTGCACCAAAGATGGAGGAAGCATAAAATATATAATATTGCATTTACAGGGTACATAAAATCTTACTGGATCAGATATAAATATTTGTGCTTCAGCAATTTTACTATTTTACAGACTACCTTCCTTGGTAATGTTTACAAAATAAATGGATAATTTATTTATCACTATTAAAACACAACAGCTCTAAATCCTGTAGCATGAAATGAGTGCAAAGCAGCCAGTCTGAAAATATTTAATTAATGGGATAATTTTCCATTCAAAAATTTCCTCTGAATAAAATTCTCTCTACACAGAGAGAACATTTATGAGGTATACCTCATTTATGAAGACTGGAAGGCTCTTGTTCAGAACAATATTATACAAATAAAAAGTGTTTTGCTTTTGATACTAAATCACATTTTAAAATATATTGATGTACACATTAAATATTGACTAGCAAGCTTTTATTATTTATGACAGATGTATTTTTCTTATTCTTAGTTCTTATCATTTCAGCCAATCAGATTATACTTTGATGCTACTGGTTCAAAAGAATGTCCAGGAGCTATTTAACTTTCCATTTAATACTTATGTGGTTAATTTGGAATGATGAGGATGTGCTTGCTATTGTATAAATGAATTATTCATTACTATAGACAACATGACCCATGAATACAAGCAACTAGTATTAATCAAGAAAGACGTATGGCCATAAAGCCATCATATTGAAATCTAAAGACAAAAAAGGGGAAACTACAGTTTTTAAATGCAATTAGCTGAAAAATGGACCAAAAAACTCCTATATATATTGAATTCTTTCTCAAGTATCATGTAAAAGTCACATCTTACAAATGTTATATCACTAAATATTTTAATTATTATACCATAACAACTATGTGGCCACTCTTTCAACTGTCACCTCATTCAACCCCAACCCTTTAAAACTGAATTCTGCACTCTCATCTCTAGTTCACATTTAAGAGGCCAAAATTGTGATCCATGTTCTCTCCAAAGCAAATTCTTTCTGACCACGAAGGCAGAACCATAGCTCTAAATATAATGGTTCCTGGCTATATAAATAACCTTACTCAAATCAAATAAAAACATTAAATTATTAAGTAGCTGAAGAATTTCAAACCCTGATCTAAGACACTTGGGGGCTATTGTTTTTATTTGGAATCAAGATTATGATGTTGATGGTGATGATTACAGCCACAAAGATGAAAGCACTTTATATCTTTTCTTATATAAGGCCTATGAGGTAGGTATTATTATCCATGTTTCCCTATTGAGAAAATAGTGGCTCAAAGAAAATAGGTAACCCTTTTATTGTAACTCCATCAGTGTGAGATTGACTCAGTACTTGAACAAAATTTGTTTAATAAAAAGTTCAATTATTTTTACTTTGCTGACCTATTTTTAAGAGGCTCTACTTTAAGATAAAACATGGTAGATTGAATAATTATATTATCTTTGCACCCTCCAAAATTCCACTAAAATTATAGTAAAGGAAAAAAGTACAAAATCAAGAAGGCAAGGAGGAGAGTCCAGCCCCTGAAAAAAGCCCTTGAGTTACTTCAGTTTGGTTTGTCAGGAAAATAGTAATCTGCTCAACCAATCTGTGCCCTTTCATATATCAATTTATTTGTTTTAAGCCATTTTGTATGATAACACTAAAGCTAATTCATCTGTCTTATGATTGTTGCTTGCATGGTACATCTTTTCCATCTTTTTATTTTTAACCTATCTGTATCATTAAATTTAAAGTGTGTCTCCTGTAGATAGCATATAGTTCAGTTCTGTTTTTTTAATTCAATTTGGTAATATCTGACTTTTGATTTATTTAATTCATTTAGATTTAATGTTATTATGAATATAGTTAGATTTATACCTGCAATTTTACATTTTGTTTTGTATGTGATTCATATCATTTTTGTTCCTCCTTTATTACCTTCTTTTGTATTAAATGGATACTTTCTAGTAACATTTTAATTCATTTAATAATTTTTATATTTTTAAGTTATTCTGTTAGTGATTGTTCTAGGATTTACTTATCTTAATTTCCAAACTCTACTTTAGATTTATAATAACTTGATTTATGTAAAAAATAAAAACTTTACTCATACATAGCTGTAACCTCCCCCATTTTTGTGCTGTTACTGTTATACATATTACATTTATATATATTACAAACCCTAAAATACATTAGCATAATTATTACATTTTCTAATCATATGTCTCTTAAAGAAAAGAGGAGAGCAAATGTATATTTATAGTTTATTATATTAATCTTCCTATTTATCATTTCTGATTCTCTTCATTTTTTTTGCCAAATTCAAGCTACCATCTGGTAACATTTCCTTACTCAAATGAAGCTTTGTTCTTAGCTACTTCCTTTGTGCTGTTTTTGTCAAATACATTACTTTTCTATATAAGCCCAATTACATAATTATAAACATAAAATTTTATGTTTTATGCATACAGTGTTTAAATTAGTTTGTTAAAGGAGAATAAATATGCAATTATCCTGTCACATGTAATTAATTACCTACACAACTGCCATCACTGATAGTCTTTTTGTGATATGTGGATTTGAATTACTATCTGGTGCCACTTGCTTTCTCCTGAAGTACTTTCATTACTACTTTTGTAAATTGGAATTGCTAATAACAAATTCATTCAGGTTTTGATTATCGGAGAAAATGTTTATTTCACTTTAATTTTTGAAAGATGGTTTTGCTGAATATAAGATTCTTGGCTGACAGTTTTGTTTTTTACTTTTATCACTTTGAATATTGTGTCCCACCGCCTCCTGGCCTCCATTGTTTCAGAAAAGAAGTTAGCTGTTAGTTGTACTGGGGTTCACTTATATATTATGAGTCATTTTTCTCTTACTGCTTTCAAGGATTTTTGGCTTTCAGCATTTTGACTATAGTGTATCTGAGTGTGGTTATATTAGTATTTATCCTACTTGAAGTTAATTAACTTCTCGGATTATTGTTTTCAGAAAATTTAGGAAATGTAAGGAAATAGTATTGGGGTGCTTTTTTTTTAAGTGGTAAATAAAAAATCAATTTTTGGATGTGAAGTTTGACCAAAAACATGAATTAAGTGACAGTAATTATAGCCTACTCAGGTACTCAGAGATTCTAACTTATTTGTTTTTGATGCTTTTGTCTGATTGTAGTATAGCCATTTCATCTCTTATAATTGCCTCTTTCATGTTACATCCTGTACTATGAGCTCTGCTTTGCAGTGTTACTCTCTTAAATAGGAAAAGACAAAGCAGGATCACATGTATTAGTGTTCTATGGTTGTGAAATACATTATCATAAATTTAGCAGCTTAAAACTACACCCCTTTATTAGCTCACAGTTCTCTAGGTAAGAAGACTTGGTATGGCTCAACTGGATTCTGTGCTCGTGCTACAAGAGACCAACATCAAAATGTCAGGCAGGCTGTGTTCTCATCTACAGCTTGATTAAAGAAAAATACATTATTAAGATAATTCAGATAGTAAACCAAATTCAATTTCTTATGGCTGTACAACTGAGGTCCTTGTTTTCTTGATGACTTTTGGATGGAAGCCACTCTGAACTATGAGAGACCAGCCTCAGGTTTTAGCCATGTGGTCCTTTCTATAACAGGGCAGTTTGCCACTTGAGGCCAACAGAAGAATCTCTCCAGTCTGCCAAAATGGAGTTTCTATAACATAAGGTCATTCCGTGAGTGACTATCTCATCATCTTTGCCATATAATAAATACTAATCAAAGAAGTGACTATCCCCTCATATTCACAGGTCCTACCACTCCCAAGGGGGGAGAATTATACAAGGCATATACACCAGGAACAAGAATTTTGGGGGCCACTTTAGAATTCTGCCTACAATACCAGATATTTCTAGATGTTTGAAAAAACTCTTACAATAAATTCAGAGAAAATCGCAATGATGAAGAAAACAAAAATAATCAAAAGAAATAGTGACAGGACAGGAAACAAAAGAAAACATTAAAAGAAATACCTATGATTACTATCCTAAGAGAGATGATCAAAAACTTTACCTTCAAGAAACAATGAATAAAGAAAAAAATGTTTCCATATTGATAGGACCCATCCAAAGCACAGTTAAATAAGTAAAAATATATTCCCAATCAATAATATTATTGTGCAAATTGTGGGACTACATAGAATATATTGTTTCTAGTAAAAAAAATAAAAACAAAACAATGTCACATTGAATATTTGGTATCAGAATGGCATAGAACATATGAACAGCAACAGTAGAGATAGAGGATATGGATCCTTGGATCCAATTGGATACTTCTCCAATATTTTTAGGGAAAAATACTTAAAATATAAAATCCTATATCTACATGAAATATTAGTCATTATTAGGATAGAATTAAAAACATTTTAGATGTGCGATGTCTAAAAAGTTATAACTCCCATGCACCACTTATTAAGAACATAGTAGCAGGTGCACTTCACTAAAATGTGGGTGTAAACCAAAAGAGGAAAATAGTGTTTAGGTATCAGGTAGTTTAACAACAGAGAAAGGGAATTCTCAAAATTAATAAAAGGTAAGTCTCAATACAGGAACAACATTCCAGCTCAGAAAGCAATTAGGGGTAAGGACATTTAGGGGGGATGTCTACAAGAAAAGTTAGATGACCTACTGTGGATAAATGTATTGACAGTAACATTATAGAGCTTCCAAAAGTCTTGGAGTTTATTAGAGAAAGGTACACAAAAGACTTTATACCCACCAGCCTCCCCCAAAAAATCAACTACAGTAGGGGTGTGCAGGGTGGCCAGTGGTCCTTGTATTAGTAAGCAATGTAATCATACTCAACTATGTAGCCCAGCTTAAAAATGAATACTAATAATACAGGGGACATTTCTTAAAGAAAATCTTCCCTGTGCTCTCTAAGAATGGAGTTCTACCTTTCATGCCTAGACTTGCGGCAATTCATTATCAGCTTTTTAGAAAACCAAAGACAATCATTCCCTATGCTGAAACAAGATAATTTAATAAAAACCCTTTTATATAAAATGCATTGATGAAATAATGACTCCCTTCCTCTCTCCCTAAATTCTCTATTAGAGTATGTCATTCTTCTGCTTTAATTCCCGAATGACTTCCCTTAATTTTAAGAAACAATTTGTAAGTCTTTGTTTAGCATTCCCACCCTTCCTCAAGTTCCCACCCAAAATTCACTTATCATGGATATTTTCCTGAATATTCAGTCCCAAACAACAACTCCTGCTCCTTTTGCAATGTTTTCTAGCTCAATAAACAATATTAAAATTCAGTTTCCAAATTTTAAGCCTCGATATGATTCAAGATTCCATCCTGTCCTCTACAGCCCATCAAATCAAAGACTAAATTCCATTAATTAATTCTACTGACAGTATCTCTCCAGATAGGTCTTTTTTTAAAAATCTCATCTGATTGTCTCAATCTCAGACAGATTAGAAGACTATCATTTCTCCTCTTGAATACTGCAGTATCCTGTGTCTTTGTTTCCTGTCTCTTCTCCAGCTCCAATCCATCACTCATACTGGAGCTTGAGTGTTAAAGGGGTTGTATGTTTACTGTTACTCCAGGTCAGAGGGAAATATCTATAAACTACTATATCTAGTCATATACTGGACATGAAGCAAGGCTTTTCTTTCATTTTTGCCACCACTACCAAATTATTAAAATCTCTACTTTCTGTTCTAGTAGAGGACTCAATTAAAATTATAGAGGCTATTGTTTCTGGGTTCTTCACAAGGAATGGGATGATGGAGTTGAAGGAAAACAAAAGCTGTAAGGCAAATGTTACTTTGGACTGGTGGCCCACGGGATGACCATGGCAGATTTAATTCTTCCTGAACAGTTACAAGAAGGAGAGTTGGGCAAATAGTCAAATACCAAGTAGCTCCTTAGTCCTTCACACCATTACTCATCTACTGTGCCCTGACAGTCCCTTCCAGGATACTACTCAATCTTCTTTAGTTGTCATGACTTCTTCTTCCATTCTCAATCTATATCTTATCTAGTTTCTAGAAATTGCTTTGCTAAAGGCATCTGGAACTTTTGCCATAAGCTTTTGTGAGTCCTAGTTTCTGTGTGCTTCCAGAATTTGTTAATCATACTCATCATGTGGTAGGAAGCCAAGCCAAGAAAAGGGAAATGTTTCTTTAAGGCTTTAAGAACATACCAGGGTGCTTCAGTTTGAATGTACTCCCCACCAGCACCCAGTAATATGGAACCGCTTGTTGATTATAATCATGTAGGCCCATTAGTTTACAATTAGGCTGAACCTATAGTACACTAACAGCTCCCACTGCAACATTCCTGGGAGCTGACACCCCTTTAACCTTGTAGTGAATGCATAAGAGGCATGGCCCTGCTGCACTCAGGGTTCAGCCTTTGGATAGGAATCCACTGAGCCAGTGCTGGCACTAATAAACTGCTTCTCGCCAAATATCTCAGTGTCCCTCCGAACTCCTTGTTCATAGTTCCTGCGGTTCCTGCAACATTTCCAGAATAACTGTGCATTCACATCCTTTGTTGCTGGGGGACTGTCCCTGGGATGCTGGGAGAGCAGACAGTTGTTCCATAGGGGACTTGTCCTCCTAACGGATTGGATATAACCCGAATGCACAACGGAACCCAGTGAGACACAAAAACCAGTGGGGAGCCTTTGCTCAACTGACTGCTAAGAACCTGGGTTCAAGGTAAACATGTCTTAAGAGACAGAAGGGAAGCCTGATCAATTCCCAAGGGACGCCTGAGTAGCCCCATCTGGTGGGTGAAACCTCATCTCAAAGGAAAAGGGCAGAGGGTGGAAGTAAGTGTGGCAAAACTCTGGTGAATGGTGAATGTGTGAGACGTGGCCTGGCTACAGAACAAGTGTGAGTCCTGATCCACAGTTCCATGTCAATCCTAATATGGTTAAGGGCAGCCCTCCTTGGAGGGATCCTGGCTGGGAATTATATGGTCCCACCAGTGCCAACAGGTGCCTGAAATATCTGTGCAAGCAAAGTAGCCAGAGACAGATGAAGTGCATAACCAATCTATCTACCTCATTTCTGTGTGTGTATAGGCAAAGGGAGGTATGGGTGGTCAGCAGAGTAAGTATACCACTTTAGAGTGCATGCTTAGGAATTTCAAGAAGGTCTTCAAAGATGATTATAGTGTCAAGCTTTGTCCGGAGAAACTCCAGATGCCTTGTGAAATAGACTAGGTCTCCTTTGAGGACAGGCGGCCATCTAAGGGATCTCTAGATACACAGCTAATTGTCAAAGTCTTTCGGGTAGTCACAGGGAGTTCCGGACACCCAGACCAGTTACAACCTTCTACTCCCAGGACTCACAAGAGAGGATACTATGGGACGCTAAGCTAAATATTAAGTATCAAAGAAAAAGACCTAAACCTACCTAGAGAAAGTTAAGTACCTGGGCTTTCACCTCTTACACAGACAGTGGCAACTTGGACTAGAAAGGAAATGGACTGTTTCTGCAATCTCCATCCCCCAAACCCAATGTCACATTTAGGAATTCTTATGTGCCGCAGCATTCTACCAGATCTGGATTCCCAACTTCTCAGTGATGGTGAAGCCCTTATAAGAAACCACAAAGAGGGGTAAATGAGAGTCACTACTTTGAGAAAAGGAACAGAAAAGGGCCTTTCAAACCATAAAATAGACTCTCATCAATGCCCCAGCTCTGGGACTCCCAAATCCCTCAAAAACATTTTTCTTGTATGTGCATGAGCAGTCAAGATTAGCAGTTGGGGTACTTACCCAGTGTTGGGGTCCTGGCACCAACCAGTGCTTTATCTATCAAAACAGTTAGACCCTGTGTCTTAAGGATGGCCACCGTGCCTCTGGGCCCTGCTTCCATGGCTCTCCTGGTTGCTGAAGCTGAGAGGTTGACTCTGGGACAAGACCTAATTATCAGAGTCCCACGTGCAGTTCTGACCTTGATGGAATGCAAGGGATAGTACTGGCTCACAAATGCTCGAATGGTCAGATACCAGGAAATGCTGTGTGAAAACCCCCGCATCCACTTTGAGGTTGTGAGGATGCTAAACCCAGCCACCTTACTGCCAGTCGGTCCTGGGGCTCCAGATCACCATTGCTGTGAAATGAGGTTTTCTCCAGTAGGCCAGACTTATCCAATCAGCCTCTCCCCACCCCGGAGGTAGAGTACTTCACAGACAGCAGCAGTTTCATCCAAGATGGGAGGTGGCTGGCTGGTTACTCAGCTGTTACTTTAAATTCCACTATAGAGGCCAAGCTTTTGCCAGCAGGCACCTCTGCCCCAAAAGCAGAACTAATTGCTCTTCTCCAAGCACTCCAACTGGCAGCAGGAGTTTGGGTCAATATCTACACTGATTCCAAATATGCCTTTACTACTGTTCATGTACATGGGGCCCTATACAGAAAGAAAGGGCTAATTAACTCTGGAGGAAAAGACATTAAATATGGCAAGGAAATCCTTGAACTGCTAGACACTGTGTGGGCTCCTAAAAAAGTGGTGGTCATACATTGCCAAGGGCACCAGAAGGGAGACACTCTAATCGCCCCAGGGAATTGGAAAGCCAACTGGAAGGCAAAGCCAGCGGCCCAGGAGAATGACGTGCGACCAGCAGTCTTAACAAGTGCCCTATTTCTGACTCTACTGGCTAACTGGGACCCACACTACTCCCAGCATAAAAGGTGTGGTTTGAGACTGAGCCCGGAGAATAACTCACCATGGGGGAGTGAATGTTAAACAGTGGGAAATAATTATTCCCAAATCCCTGGAACCAACTTTCATAAAACAGTTTCATGAAGAAACCCACCTGGGCTGGACCTCCTTAGAGTCCTCCCTAGCCAGGCACTTCTGTGTTCCAAGATTAGCCAGTTTTGCTCGGGCTGTGTGTGAGAGATGTGAAGTCTGCGCCCGAAACAACCGGGACCGAGAATGCCCCCATGGGTTCAGAGCACAGGAGGCACTCCCTTTGAAAACATAAAATAGTAGATTTTACCGAGTTGCCTCGTGTCCGTGGGTGTTGGTATCTGTTAGTAATCATGTGCACCTTCTCTGGGTGGGCAGAAGTGTCCCCCATGCACACTGAAACTGCCCAGGAGATGTCTTGAATCCTTCTGAGAGAAATTTTGGGATTCTAGTTACTATTGGGTTTGACAGTGGACCAGCCTCTGTGGCTGAAATAGTACAGCTGGTGGCAAGAGAGCTAAAGATTACCTGGAAACTGCACAACAGCATATCAACCCCAAAGTTTGAGGGAGGTAGAGAGAATGAACTGGACCCAAAAAAGCAACTCAGCAAATTGTGCCAGGGGACCCACCTCCATTGGGATCAAATACTGCCAACAGCAATTTTAAGAATAAGATCCAGCCCCAATAGGCAGACAGGGCTGTCCCCTTTCGAGATCCTCTATGGCCGGCCCCTCCTCTCATTAAGGGCATTAAAGGAGACCTCAGGGAACTAGGTAACCTCACCTTAAAGCAACAAATGGAGGTGCTAGGCACCACCCTATCTTCCCTAAACCAGTGGGTTAGGAAAAGGTTGCCAGTAAGCCTCACTACAGAGGCTCATCCCTTTAAGCCAGGGGATTCAGTACAGCTAGAGAATAGAATTTACTACCCTTAAGGACCTTCTGGAGGGGACCTTTTACTGTTATTTTGTTCACCCCTACCTCAGTCAAAGTAGCAGAAGTCACTCCCTAGATACATCACAGCCGACTGAAGCCTGCCACCCAGAGGAAGTGCGTTCCTGACATAGTGTCCCCTGCAAATTAACTATCCAAAGACAGGCCGCCAGAAATCCAAAGAAAACAGAGGACTACAGCCCTGCTTTGGTCACTCCAGAAGTTGACCAATCTTTGCACTGCAAAGCTTGAGAAATCAGCAGCTTGAAGATGCATAACCTGTTACTGTTATTAATAACTGTTGGGTACACTACTCCTAAAATCCAGAGGTGTCCCAGCAGAAAACTCTTGTGACAAATGTATATGGGCTACTGAGTTGGGTCAAGGCATTACAAAAACTTTGCTGTGTACTCTTTGATGTGTGTGGGGCCATAGGTAATACTTGGTCAACTTATAGTAAGCCATGTGAAAATTTATATTGAGAACAAGAGTAGCTTTACCTTACCTGTTCGCCTCTGAAGACAGAATCTGGGAAATTTAATCTTAGCAACTGCTGTTTACACAAATAGATGATGGAAAGAAAGTTATAGAAGAAATTACTGACAGAATGAAGAAAGTAGCCTATGCCCCAGTTCAAACCTGAAAGGGCTGGAGACCAAATTAACTATTCGAAGGCTGATTCTCAATCTTTGTGGAATTCAGAAACCTAATAAGTATAATATTCTTAATCTTAGGAATCTGCCTGATCCTTCCTTGTCTTGCTCCCTTAGTGCTGTGATCTGCCACTACACTCACTGGAACTTTAATTGAAAGGAAAACAGCAGCCCAGAAACTGTTATTGTGGAAATATAAACCCCTGGACCAAGATGAGCCATTTAAAGACCCAGATGATGCTCTATAGCCTCTAAAGAGTGGGAGGATGTGCTAGGAAGGCAAGCCAAGAAAAGGGACGTTTCTTTAAGGCTTTAAGAAGTTAGAAGAATACCAGAGTGCTTGAGTTTGAAGCAATGTAACAATGTACCTGGTCATATCAACAGGACCCAGTGATATGAAACAGCTTGTTGATCATTGTTATGTAGGCCTATTAGTTTACAATAGGGTATCTGGGTAACCTTTACTGAGATGGATTAAAACATAACTAGCATTCTGGCTGAACCTATAGTACACTAACAGCTCCCACTACAACATTCCTGGGGGCTGACACCCCCTTGACCTTGTAGTGAATGTATAAAAGGCATGGCCCCGCTGTGCTAGGGTCTCAGCCTTTGGATAGAATTCTTTGAGCCAGTGCTGGCACTAATAAACTGCTTCTCGCCAAACATCTCAGTGTCCCGACTCCTTGTTCATAGTTCCCGCAGTTCCTGCAACAATCAGAATGATCTGGCAAGGGTAAAGGCCCTCAGGTACAGGTGAAAGAATTTTGTGAGGGCTAGGGGGCAGAGAAACTCACAGGAAACAACTGTTTAAAACTGTTAAATTATTCCAGACAATGGAATATATTTATACACAATGTAAAAATGCCAGTCCACACCATAAAAAACCTTTAGTGGCAACCTGATGCTTTCAAGGAAGGGTATATTCTCTTCAAAATGGCTTGCAAGGTTATGTTGAACATTTTATGGCCCATTTACTTTTCTGATTTTCCTCAGAGCAACTCTCACTCCCCTACTTTCAGTCTATGTGCTACTCTAGTTCCATCTTTAATACCAGGAATAGGTATGCACCGACACCTGGCCTGTGTGAACAGTGACAGGCCCATGCCCTAAGCCAAGTCAGGTTCAGAAGTAATACTGACTTTCACTTAAAAGAGGGGGTTGGGTCAGATGGCACATATTCTAGGCTTTGTGGGTCCAACCACATACTTTCTCAATTACCCCTTCATCTTTGATTTTGTTTATTTGTTTACAAACCTTTGAAAGTACAAAATACATTCTTAGCTTGCTGGCAGTCTTAGTTTAGGCTGCTACAGCAGAATACCATAGACAGGGTGGCTTATGAACAACAGAAATATATTTCTCACAGTTCTAGTGGTTCCAGGTCCAAGATGAGGATGCCAATATGGTCAGGTTTTGGTAAAGGCCCCCTTCCAGGTTGCAGATGGCCATTTTCTTGTCATATGCTCATGTGGGTGAGAGGGCATTTGCACTTTCTGGGGTTTGCTTTAGAAGCACTAATTCCTTCATAAGAACTCCACCTTCATGACCTGATCACCTCCCAAAGGCTCCACCTCCTAGTACACCACAATGGGGGCTAGGATTGCAACGTATGAATTTGTGGGAAACACAACCATTCAGTCTGTAACATTGACCTGATAAAAAGCTCTGGAACTGATCTGGCCCTCAGGCCATACTTTGCCATCCCCTGGCAAGTGATCAAGACAAAGGAATTGTGTTCTCTGTTCTATTAGAAACCATGAGAGGTAAGTCTTTTCACCCAGATACTATAAATGGTTGAAGAAAAAGACAGAGTAAAGGTATAGTGAAAGACAAGATCCCAAGGACATTGGCTGACCCCATCAGCTCTATTCCTGGATTTATCAACTGTTAGGGATTAGGAAGCCAAAGTTTTTTTTGTTCGTTTTTTAAAAATTGTTCTACACTAGCTTTTCTTTCACTTGCAATGAGCAAGACTTCTAACATAAAGATCCTTCTTGATTACATCCCTACTTAGATCACAAGTATCAGTTCTTACAATAACTCAACCTCACATTCTGTGCTCCAATCATGCATCCTCTTGCCTCTGGTAAATTAGAGAATCTTCTTCATCCTTCAGTGACCTTCCTCCCAAGATTACCAACTTAACCCCTATCCTCCTGGAAGGCGCAGGTTAGAAGTCATGGCCTCTGAGAAGTCTTTGCTAATCCCCACCCCATATCTAATGTCATGTGCTCTGTTTATACTATTCATCAGTGTTTTCCATGCAGTTCCAATTGTCCGCATTTGGAATACTCCTATTCACTCACAGCTGCAACTGCTGCTTCTCCTTCTCCTCCTCCTTCTCTTCCTCTTTGTTCTTCTTCCTGACCTCTCCCCACCCCTTTACTCCTCACTGCCTTTCTTCTCTTCCTCCCCTCCCTCCTTTCCCCCTCCTCCCTCTTCTTCTTTTCCTCCTCTTCCCTCTCCTTTTTTTCTTCTTCTTCATGCTAATAATAATAGAAGCTAATATTATATCATGCTTATTATATACTAGAATCTATTTTAATTTATTAACTTTCAGAACAATCCTATAGGGAATGTATTTTTTTCCATTTTATAGACAAGAAAACTGAGATGCAAAGGATAAATAAATTACCTCAGGTCACACAAATGCTTGGTGAAGAAAGTGGACTTTATTGAACTAATATAGGCACTCCAGGCACCTAACTGTCCTGTTCTTTATTTTATTTTAATTACTTGGAACAGGGCCTGATACATAAAAGTGACATACTTTGTATGTTCCTCCTCCTGAGCCCAGAGTATCTGTACATATTTCTATTATAGAGCTTTGCAAACTGTATTATAATATATGACATATATATTTTCTCCACTTCTAGATTTTTTAGCTCTATAATAATATGCAGCCAGTCCTGAGTCTTTGAATCCTTAGTACTTAGCCCAGTTCTTAAAAATTTACTTGGTAGTCAATAAAAATATTGCTAAATATTCTGTTGTGGTTCTCACTGTCCATTCAGTAACTATTTGGTTGTGCTTACATTGAAGAAGTTACGATTGGTAAACCAATGATGATCAAGATGCAACATTGCTTTAAATCAGTGGGCTACTTTTGATAAATACAACACTTTCTTTTTTACTACAATTCTAAAACATTCTCCTTGCTTTGAAATTTAGATGCTCGAAGATAAACACACATATTCCAAGTGCTGATCAACCCTAAGATTACATGTGTCATTTTCTTTGTAAAAATCACTCTCAATGCTTATGGAGTTTTCAGGAGACTGAATCAAGGGATTAGTGGACAGTTTCCACCCTATAATACAAACAAAATTAGTCAAATCACATTTATGAATATGATGCACAATTTCAAAACAAAACATTAACAAGCCAAATTTAGTAGTGTATTAATAATGACCATCTTTTAGATTTTTTCACATTGCAGGGAAAAGAGACATAGCAAGGGTACCTCATGCATCCTCATAGGATAGGCATTAATTTAAAAAACAAACCAAACTATAAGAACAGAATAGGAACATACCCACAGCCAGGCTTCCAAGAGCCCAGGACACTTTTTAGAATACAATTGAAACTGCAGGTAGGCCTTATTGGAAATTGGACTCATACAGATCGTCAAGGATGCTCCTGAGTTCTCCTTGTGTTGTTACCCTCCAGTGGTAAGAATCCACTGCTCTTTTCGACCCTATTCTCTCACTTAATTGACTGAACTATCCTCTGGCTGTGCTGCTACTTTTCTCTGACCTTGACTTTACCCACCTTCTGGTATCTACTTATCATAGCATCTGTTTGCCCATTAATTCTAATAACAAAAAGTTAAAAAAAAAGGAACTGGAATATATGACTTATACAATGTTCCTGGATGATAAGATTAAAAAGTGTGAAGATGTCAATTCCTATTGGATTTATTAATAAATGTAATAGACTGTAATAAAAACACAAGTGATATTTTTTTAAATATGTGTGTGTGCTCATCCTAAAGTCTATCTAAAGGAATGGAATGAGTCTAACAAAAATTAGCTTGAAAAATATTAATAAAAGTAAGAGAATTCTACTAAGAACTATTAAAATATATTTTAAAGTTAAAATTGCAAAAAAACATAGTGGTGGTAAGGATGAAAATTTAGAGACTATATGCTCTCTAGAAGCATCCTCTAATATTAATAGTGAAAAAATTCAACATATTGTTAATGAAGTATCAGAAATTAATAAAGAGATGATGCTGATAAACAAATAATGTTGGAAAAATGAGCTAGCAATTAGGGAAAATTTCCAAATAGATCCTCACCTCACCTCATACAACAAAATAAATCCCAAGTAGATTAAATTGGTAAATGTAGAAATCTATATAAAACCAGTTTTTCACCTTTCATATAGTCAAATGAATGTTAACTGAAACAAAAAATAGAAGTAAGTTTTTACTAATCAAAGCAGTAAATATCTGTAGGAATGATACTTTTTATTGCTGGAACAGGTGCTGGATATAGAAACAATGGTATGTTTAGGTAAAAGTGTAATCTTTTAAAACTGTTTTTTAGAAAATGATATTTCAATATGAATAAAGAGCTTTATAAAGTTCATATACCCTTTAACCAGAAATTCTTCATAGAGGCAAACAGAAATATGTACAAATATTCATATATAAAAATGCCCACTGTTCTATAATTTAACATAGATAAAAAATATTTTTAAGTCCAAATATTCAAATATAAAGGATTATTCTACAAGGAGAACACAACACTTTTATCAGGACAAAAGTTACTAAAATATCTCCTAACATTTGATGCATAAGTCACTCACAATTAAAATACCATCTTGTTAGAGATGATTAACTCCAGATGGTTTGGTATACTAAAATGAGCTGAGCTATTAGCTTCACCATCCACTAGTTTGGGGATATTATACATGGTATTCCTGCTTTCTGACCTCTATATTCCATAAGCAATGAGGGAGAGAGAAGAAGGAAGGAGGCCTTATTAACACTATGGTAGTTTTGAAGATTATATTACTATAGTAGATGCTCAATAAGTACTAGCTTTTCCCATACTTTCCTCCCACCTCTTTCTCCAGAGTTTCTTTCAATAAAAATGCATGTTTTCTTTTTTTCAGGCGAGTTATACTACATTTACATGGCATCATATAAATCTGGATACCCAGTTTTATTTAGGAGACAACTGAACTAAGAAGTTTGGTGATTTATCCGTTGTTACACAAGCACTAAGCAGCAGATCTGAGATAAGAATCCAGGTCTCCTGGCACTCAGTTTATTGCTGCAGAGTACCCATAAAATACGAATACTAAAACTGAGGTGGCCTGTAAATACTTGAATGACTAAAGGACATCTTCCCACATTTTAACAATAACCTTCTTGTTTCTGTTATCTGTAAACCGTCTTGATTTGGATATGCCCAACTTATTGTCTTCGTTCTGTTTTGTTTGTAATAGGGATCCAAATGCTGGCCATAGTAAGGCTTGCTGGCACTTGAAATGCACGAGTAGACTTTTCTTGACCATCTATATTGGGTACCTTTGCAAAGAGAGGACTGAAGGTAATGGAGAAGAATTTATGCCATGAGACCTAGCATTTATTTAAAAATAGTGGGTAAATTGATCCCTATCAGCCTAGAGTTAGTTTTAGAGATGGAATAACCTTAGGAATGAGTCTGTTGAATATTTTTAAACATCTTTTATGACCATAAAGATTATTATGGCATCATCATCTTTGTCTCTGCCTACTCACCTTTGGAAAACAGGGATATGAAACCAGAATAGACTGTGCCTCATTCTGCATGATTGTTTCAAGCTGTGTGGGAGGGATGTGTGTGTTCATTCTTGCATCTCTTTGTTAAAATACACTATAGTGATCCTGCTGGTCTGAGGAGTGGTGGGTGTTGTGCCATGTGGAGTTAGTAGTGTGTTTGTGGGAAGAGAAACTGTAGGAGGCTAGTGTGATGTGTTAGGAACATGCATCATTTCTATGAGTTAAGGATGAGTCAAGTGTGTACTTACCAGGCAGCAAAATCTTTCGCATGTGCTCAACTGGAGCAAAATTTATTCTCAGTATAGCTTAAATTAGATTTGTGCCTACCCATTGAAAAATCCAGGGAATCATTTTCAATATGGTCTTCATAGTTAAATATAAACCAAAGGTAGCTGTAGTAGCACAGAAGGGACTGATTTTCAAAGATATGGAAACACCACATTTCCATCACTACAACGGAATGAAAAAGCAAACTTCCTAATTTACCTCCAATTTAAATCAGTGCTGGATTTTAACAAGCTATGCACAAGAGAGCTTTGGTTTAAAAAAAAAAGAGCATGTAGGATGAACTTAGACTTCAGTATAGAATTGTGTTCATCTTAAATGTGCAAAATTTCTTAAACATAGATTATGTCATGTGACATTTGATCAATAGAAAATACACTTTTAATTTATTCATTACTCCTAATAATGTTACTCTGAGAATTTACTACTCAATATATTGTACATTACTTGAAGGCCTATTAATCGTTGCTAGATGTACAAAGCAAACAACATATTCTTCTGTCCCTCTTCTATTCTAAATTAAATGTATTACTAGTTTTACTGTTTTTTACTGCAGCCAATGGGTATCTCTATGTCTATATTTCATCCAAACTATTAAAATTCTAGTTTACCACCTGTTTCCACAATTAAACTGCAAATTTTTGAAAGGAGGGATAGTATTATATTTTTGTTTATATTCTAATCCTAGTATAATATGTAATTCAAAGCAGACACTGAATAAATATTAATAAGTTGAGTCCTTATAAAATGAACACACAATAATTAAGGTGTGTATAAAATTCCAGGAACATAGAGAAAGAAGAAAAGGAGGATAAGAAATTGTCTAAATCCCCAAAACATCTTGCTACTGTCTATGGAAAGAAGGTAACTGGTAGTAGGCCTTATTGGCTCCCCTATGGAGATGGTTTCCTGGAATTTTCTGTGTAGCATTGAGTCAACACTGAATAACAGCAACAAAAAAAGCCAAAGTCATTTTTCAGCCATCAGCCACACTGAAGAGATATTTCATTATAAAATACAATAAAAACTTTCTAAACAATGATATAGTAAATGATAATGTTTTGCTTTGATCATTTATTTATGCATTTGGCAAATATTCATTTGATATTGTTCATCTACTGTGTACCAGGCACTATTCCAGGTCTGATGGGAAAAGAGTTCTTTTCACACTCCTTTTATTACTTTCTCATGGGAAGAACTGTGGGCCCAGAGGTGACATACCTCATTCAGGACACTGAAGATTTGGACACATTTCTCCTAGTGTTCAATAGAACCATTCTAAAAATTAGTAAAGATAATTTCAAAACAAAGAGAAACCTTTAAGACAAAATATATAGACGTCACAAATGTTTTTCCCTTGTTGCAGTAACTGAACCTGACTTAGATCAATGGGGGCGGGGAGCAGGAGGGAGGTCTACAGATCTCGTTTAATGTATTAAGATCAGCAGTTAATCTACTCTATTTTCCCTAAAAGAAAATTGTAGCTTTGAGGTAACAGAGAATCTCAGCACCTGTAAGGAATAACTCCCTAAGATTTTCCCATAACTAGCCCTTATTTACAAAGATTCCTCAAAGTGACAATTCAGTGAGCATACTGATAAGAAAAATCCCATAAGGATATGCACAAGGATTGCCTGTATATACTAGTGTCATCTCAAATCATACAGTGAACTATTCGAATAAGGTCATTTTGAAACTTGTATGCAATCAACCATTTTATACATCTAAGGTTTGGGCCAGTCATACTGAATTCTATTCTATGCTTGGTATTCATACAATCAATTCCAGGTACTTTTTATCAGTTGTGCCTAGAAATTTGTGCTGGATTACTTTTTGGCAACTCAGCACGTCTCCCCCTTCTATGCTCTCCCCTGTGACACAGGGGCTGAGACCCTGGGAACTACATTTCCCAGAATCACTGAGTTAAATTCCCACCCATGAGAGATAACAGGAGATTTGGAAGGAAGAAAGCAAGCAGAATAGTCTTCGCAGAAGTGAGATTTTGCAGAAACCTCCTGTGAGTCACCCATTTCAATTCTGAAGCTACAATCATCTCCAAGTAGTTTACTGCACTTTTCAAAACTTCTGAAACAATCCAAAAGCAATGATACAATTTCCTTTTTTTCTTCAATCTGTTGATTAAGAAAGATTTATTGAGTACCTCCTATGAGCCAGGTATTGGCAAGGCTCTGCTGATACAAAATCAAATAAACATTTTCCTGCCCCAAAGGAACTTATTATAATTCTTATAGCTATCTGACTACAACAAAAGACTCAAATCTACAGAGATTGATTTTCTCTCATTTACAGATGGGAGAAGAGGCAGAGCTGGTTTTGCTTCCACTGAATCCTGAACGCAGCAATTTGAGCCTGTGCAGTTGCCAAGGCAATGCCAACTGTCTGTGACAGCATAAGGGGGTAGACAGAAATTCACATACACAGACACAGTGATGTTGTAAGTCTCCTTTATAAGATACCAAACTAAAAATAAAACTTTTCATCAAGACTGTATTTTATCACATTAAATAGCCTAATTTGCCAAGCTGTGGAGAATAGATGTCGAACCACTTCTGGCAGTTCTAAATGTATTAGAAGATGAAATCTCTTTTGCCTCGTGCACTTCAGAGTCTCCTTGCTGAATAGTATTATTTACAGGTAGCATAAAGAACAGAGTAAGGATGTTTATCACGCTCTTCATTCCTCTGTGACTGAATGGACACCACACTTCCTTACATCAGACTGAAAAAGACTATAATGAGGAAATGATGAATAAACCATTTGGCCAAGTACCTTTCTATATATTGTGTAAGCCATGATTTTAAAACTATAGCACTTATAATACTAAAATACTGGGCTGCATAACAGGATGTCAATTTTACATTAAATTCAAATAAGAGGCACTGAGTTATTTTTATAAGAAATGAACTGGGAAAGCACTAAACTTGATGTCTTTTCACTGAAATCAATGAAGCCAAAAAGAAACAGAATAATTTGCTTTCCATTTTGTATTTTAGTCTCACATTTCTGTTAACAAAAACCCTTTTTCTCTTACCCTTATGACACTCGTTAAGCATGAATATTATATATGGAATAATTCATTAGGTTAACAAAGAGATTAATAATAATGTATTCAGGAGTACTTGATGATAAAGAAAACCAGGGCTCAAAATAATCTCAGCCAATTTAAGTCGATGATCTTTTCAAAACATAGACTTCCTATTAATGACTCTCTAGATTCTCCACAGCCTTGTTCTAGCAAAAACCCTGCATTTTCCTTTTTCACCTTGTTGAAAAGGACCAAAACAATCACCTTTTTAATTTGAAAGGTAAAGCCATACATGCTAGACACTTAAAATATGTCAAGATGAAAATAAGTTATTAATAAAAAATTGGTGAATATATATTGAGAGTAAATAAGAAAGTCCATCTTTAAGTTATCTTAATAGAAAAACTTATGTTTTGTAGAACAATATTGTTAGTATCAGATTATAGTGTAAATATAACAACCAAAGGCAGGAATATAAGAACAAATGAAATCCAGTTCATGGCCAAAGGATGGTTAAAAGTAATGCCACCACAGCTAGCACCCCAGGTGGGTGCTTGGAATATTCATCCAGTCAATGTCAAGGTGATTCCAAAGAAGGTATCTGTCTTCAGTTTGACCCCAAATGGAAAGTGACACTGCTTACTATTAGTTCTGAAATAGTGAAAGAATTAATAAACTAATTGATGAGTGAGTGAGTGAATAACTAAATACAGTCCTCCTGATCAATCCAAGAGTACACAGAATACAGAAAGTAACAGCTAACACAAACGTAGAACAGTATACTCCAATTAGAGAGATAAACCATTCACGAGGTTAATAATCTAGATACTTTGCAGAAAATATTGCATGGAATAAATATCCATGGGAAAATTTTGATAAAAACTCCATGCTTGGAACAGAATATTAGCAGAGAAAAAAAATATTCTGAAAACCAAAAATAAGAATTGTTAATGGCCAATTAGCAAAGAACCCTCAGCACTGTTGTTTAATGCCCTGCTTTCTAACCTCTGATGTTTATCAAATGCCTGGAGATGATTTTTCTCAAAACCACAGATTTATTAACCTGGCAGGTATATTTTGAAAAAAAAAAAATTTGCAGATAATTTCTCAATAACTTCATCATCAAAGAGTTTTTAGTTGGGAAGAACTGGAAGTTCCTATCACAAACAACAAACTACCTTTATTGTTGAATATTTGCATACTTGAGCTAATGCATCATAAAATGTATAATGTTCTTATTCCAGAGAGAAGATTCAATCATATTTTCCTAATTCCCTGTCATTTTGTAACTGCTTAAGCTAAAAAACTACTCCAAGTATTGTTTTAAGTGGTACCTGGAATGACCAGCTACACCTGACAATTTCAGTTAAAATTCTCACATTTAGCGGAGTCAAAATGAGATAAGCATCATCTCTCAGTTTTATTTCTTTTTTAAGCATAATATATGTTACTAAAGAAAAAATGTCTTCATTTAGCTTGTAATGTAATTCTGCTCTCAGTAAAACTCCCATACATTTATATTTAATCTGTGTAGACAATATCATAATTACAATATAGTTTAGGCTGCTGTAACAGAGAGATACAGAAATAAGAGAAAAGCTTGTTTCTTTTTTAAGTAACAGCCTAAATATAAGCATTGTACTCTGGTACAGAGGCTTTGAGATGTCTGGTAAAAAGGGTTTCTATTTTCTTTCCAAATCTGTCAAAGTGTTAAGCCTTCTTTTGTATGATCAGGATGGCTCACCTCCATCTAGTGAAGAGAGAAAGGTAAAAATGATATGATGTCCTTACCATTTAAATGCACAACCAGGGAGGTGCAACCAACATTTCTATTCATATCATATCTCACAATGATAGGTCACATGATCATACATGGCTACAAAGAGGACAAAGAATTCTAGTCTTCACTGTGAAAAGCATGGCTCAGCAAACACTCAAGGTCTCAGTCTCATTTTATAAAAATAGGTATGGATAGATATGGAGAGATGTCTTTTTTTGGCTTCCCCCAAAATAAATGCTGATACAGAGGTGAATTTAAATAGTGATCCCAGGAAGCATAAATTAGGAAATGGGAAAAGTAAGAAGAAACCCCCCCAAAGAATAGAGCATCATTAGGCAGTTTACTTCTAGGGTCATGGGGTTTAGGTCTTCTGGTTAGACTCAGAGAAACAACAGGAAACTTGCATCAGAACCATCCCACCTCACAATGGGAGTCTGAGACATTTATTCTAGACCCCCAACTCCACTGGATGAGGGTTGCTTCTATGGATACTCGGTATCTCATATTTCTTGTTTACTCATGTGTCACAGAACAATCATATCAGAGACAACCCTCAGGCAAAGAGGAGATCACAGCCACCTGAGGTAGAAAACCAACAGTACACTGGAAATTTCACTGCTAATGAAGATAATTTCAAGTGGGTTTCTGGGATATGGGACTCCAATAATACTCCTGACAGGCAAAACTAACATTCTTTGTGTTTCTTTTTAATGACTTTTTTTAACTTAGAAAAGTTTGTCTCTTATCTGTTAATAACAAGCCTAAAATTACAATATCAAAAGAATATTTCCTGCAAAATTTATATTTCATGTGCCTTCATGTATGAAAACAAATCTCAAAAGACTGTCAAAATACTATAATTTTTAGGACACATTTTATGATTGGCTGGAGTATCTTTTATTTGTAAGGAACATAATCATGTTCTGTTCTGCTTAGTGAAATCCAACTATGTTTGACAACCATTTCTTTTAGAGCAAAACTGCATGATCTAATAGTTTTGAAAAATAAGACAAGGATGGTTAAGAGTTAATATTAAGTATCATGCCTCTATTACAGTACTCCCAGCATTCTGAACTGTACATATTAATACTGTGTTGCATCTCCCATCATTGTAAAATACTTGAGGACAACATATTTGTCTTATTAATTTTGTAATCCTCTGGGAGACAACTCGATGCATTGTTCATAATGGGTATTCAATTAAGGTTTGCCAAACTTAAAACAATCTCCCATTTTAAACTCACTCACAAAAAAAAAATTGGATAAAAATTCATAAACACTATCTCTGAAAATAGAAATAACTAGCAGTGAACAATAAAAAATAATAATAGTAGTAAGACAAATAGAGAAAAATATAATTATTTGTACTGGTAATATAATAGAGAAAAAGCAATATTAAAAAATAATGTGCAAGATTCAAGATGGCCACGTGAGAGGTGATATGGAGAATTTCTCCCAAAACCACAAAGAGTATGAAAATATAGGTAATTGCTACAACTAACCCTAAAACAGCAACAAGAAAGAAGGCTGAACCAGACTGCATGCAAACCTCATGAATAGAGCAGACATCATGAACACAGGGTAACATACAAAAGCCTTTATCCGGCGGGACCCAAGCCCTTCCCCAACCCCAGTTCACCGGCAGGAGGAAGAGAAATGGAGCGGGGGTAGGGGGTGGGATCCTAGGACTGCTGAACACCGAGTCCTGGAGGTCTGCTGTGGGAGCAGAAACTTACACTGTGTGGTGCTCTGGACGTTGGGGAGCTCAGATTGTGGCCATTTGTGGAGGAGGGGATCCACACCAGGCTGCTCTGGGACAAAGGAAAGGCAGGTGGTTTGAGAGGCTCCCTAGCAGTGAGAGGGCTGCTGAAGGGGCAGGGTTTGCACAGAGCTTGCTGCGTTGGGGAGGGGAGAGCTGGATGAGGTTGTCTGGGTGCACTCTGCCCAGCTGGTTGAGAACTTTGAGGAGCTTCAGGCACCCCATCCCCCTGGCTGCCTACTCAGCTCTGAGGCCCCCCACTGTGACACGCAGCATGCCGAGCCTTCCTCCTGGCCTGCCAGCACCAGTTCACAAACTGGCAATCACTACGCTGGCATCAGGCCAGCCAGAAGGAGGCTCAGCCTACAACAGCTATAGACCCAAAGTGCAGAGGCTTACACCTGTGTGCTTGGCCCACTGGCTCTGACATTTGAGACAGGCACTGCAGATGGGAATCAGGAAACACATCTTTCCTCTCCCGAGGCACAAGATCAACTCCTCTACGACCTCCAGCCTCACTCTAGGGGCTGAGCAGCTTCAGAGATTAGAGCTTCTTGGCACTAGTGGGCAACACACAGAATTATGAAATGTCAAAAGAACATGTTCAGACCAAAATCTCACAAATCCCAGAATAATGGCCAAATGAAACTGAACTCACCAATCTGTCTGAAAAAGAGTTCAAAATAAAAATCATAAACATGCTTATGGAGGGACAGAAAAATATTCAAGAACTCAGGAACGAATTTAAGTCAGAGATTCAATCATTAAGAAATTCCATATCTGAAATGAAACATACAGTGGAGGGATTTAAAAGCAGATTAGATGTAGTAGAAGAGAGGGTAAATGGAATAGAAATTAGAGAAGAAGAATACAAAGAAGCTGAGGAACAGAGAGAAAAAAGGGTCTCTAAGAATGAAAGAATATTGAGAGAAGTGTGCGACCAATCCAAATGGAACAATATTTGTATTATAGGGTTATCAGAAGAAGAAGAGAGAGAAAAAGGGATAGATAGTGTCTATGAGGGGATAATTACTGAAAATTTCCTCAAACTGGGGAAGAAGATAGTCTCTGAGGCCATGGAGGTGCACAGATCTCCCAACACAAGGGACCCAAGGAAGACAACATCAAGACATATAATAATTAAAATGGCAAAGATCAAGGATAAAGACAGACTTTTAAAAGCAGCTAGAGAGAGAAAAAAGATCACATACAAAGGAAAACCCATCAGGCTATCATCAGACTTCTCAACAGAGACCTTGCAGGCCAGAGGGAGTAGCATGATATATTTAATGCAATGAAGCAGAAGGGCCTTGAACCAAGAACACTATACCTGGCAAGGTTATCATTTAAATTTGAAGGAGGGATTAAACAATTTTCAGATAAGAAAAAGTTGAGAGAATTTACCTCCCACAAACCACCTCTACAGTGCATTTTGGAGGGACTTGTATAGATGGAAGTATTCCTAAGGCTAAATAGATGTCACCCAAGGGATAGATAAAGAGCACAGAATATGATTCATAGCATACAAAGAATGGAGGAGGAAGAAAAAGAAGGCAAAAAAAAAAAAGAAGAACTGTTAGGTTTTGTTTGTAATAGCACACAAAGCTAACAGAGAGACACATCTCCTTGTCTCCATATGCAGACGTGTGTGCCCAATGGTTGAGTTCTAGCCAATGGAATGGGAGCTGAAATGAGATCTGCCACTTTCAGGCTTGGCCCATTTTCACTTCTACATGTGCTTTCTTCTTCCACAGCAACTGTGCAAGCATCAGGTTGATTCAGCACAAGACGGAACAGTCTGGGTCTCTGAGTCACTTCTCAGAGTGAAGCCATCCATCAGTCAAAAACATTTATTTGGGACTCTGATTCAAGCCATGACATCTATTGTACTGAACCACTGCGATTTGAAGATCTATTGGTTATAGCAACTTTATGTGTAATTAAAACATGGTAAGGTATCAATAAATGCTAGGTATCACTGTGAAAAAAATAATAATAATAATGTGCTTCCTGCTCAGTTTTATCATTCATACCCTACCTTAAAATTAGGTCCTGGCTGGGAATTTGGTTTACATATAGATAAGATATTCCTGAGAATAGGATGCAAGGCATTATCATCCTGCAAGACCAAAGATGTAGATTAATATCTGGCTTGGAATAAATTGTTTAGTGCCAAAATGTACAAATCTTTTACAGAATCTAATAACACATCATATCAGAATCATACAAAAACATATTTTTCCATAGATTCAATCCATTTGAGCTCTATTCAAATGTCATTAGCTAAAATAGCAAAATGACCTCCTAGTCAGGACACCATGAACCTGGAATAATACCATTTTTATATTATAGCACCTATAAATATTGAATATTTTACATTTTTTCTATTCTTAAACTTGGCTATTTTTAACTATATCTTTTCATTTAAACATTTTATTAAGAAATATTTTATACTTTATTCACAATATGACCGAGGAGTGGAAGTTAATGAAGTATACAAACTGGTCTCATAGTAAGCAGGAAAATAATATATATCCTGCAATATTTATAGAAGTGGGTCTCAGCCCAGACTGCACATAGGAAACATGTAAGGAATTTTTCAAAAGTACCTAATACCTGGGCCTTGTCCCTAACCAAAAGAATCAGAATCTCCAAGGTAAGGATATAGCAATTTTTTCCAATGACTTTCAAGGTTATTCCAATGTTGTAGGACAAGGTTGAAACCTATCAAATTGGGTAGGAAAAGAAAAACCTGCATCATTAAAATTTTATCAACTCATTATAATTACCTGGTAAAGCATAAGGATGCTATTCTGTGACACAAGAGACTATTAATGATGGGAATTTATTATATAATATATCCTATGAAAAGGTAAAACAATGAATGAAATAATGTAATAATAGTTGATTAGAGAGCAGATCTTCAAATTTGCTGATCATTTTCGTTGAGTTATCATTTAGATTGAATTACAAATAACTAAACTACCTAGAGGGTTCTCAACATATAAGAGGAGCTACACCATCAAACTAAATGAGGTAATAGTTCTTAATAAGCAGTTTTTCAGAGTAATGGAAGTAAATTTAATTATAACATACTCTTTCCTCAAGATTACATAAAAGTTCTCAACAAAGAGTCTCAACACGATTATCATTAGAAGTGTGAACCATATTGTAAGTAATGTATTATTAATAAAAGAAAAAAAATTTTGTTAATTATTTTCAGTTTTCTAGAGCAAAGAATTTCTAAACTTATATCTACATTCATATATTTCTCTCACACCTGAATGTCAATATGTTATTTTGAGTAAGTGCAAAATTATTAGATTTATGACTAGCATGTTGAAAATTGTACGTGAGAATGTATCACACAAATAACTTTCATTTTCTGTGAGCATTTTGACAAAAATCTAAGTGTTGAAAACCTCTAATATCAAGAAATTTTTGTAAATTCAAGCTGAACTAGAAGTTTCTGATTATCTACTCATTATTCTTTCTACAGTGACCACTAACAGTCTATATGGTTTAGTGTAGCATCTTAATTGTACCTCTGTAACAGAATGCTAAAATGGAAACTTCCTATGAGACCATAAGATGAAGAGTGTCAAATTCCAAAGTGACATGTCAAACTAAATACAAATCTCAAAGTAGGTGGTGAAGAACCAGTTGTATGACTTTTAACCTTTTCATGGACATTAAGGATATAAGAGAGTTTCAAGAAATTTATACAAAGGAAAATGGTATTTAAATAAGATTTTTGTGAAGAGATTTTGGGTTATTTTAGTCAAAAAAGTCCTGGGAATTGTCCTTTACCAAGGATTCTATCAACTCTTTTACCTATTTACCATCTGCTGATCAAGTATCCTGAACAATCTGCCACCAGAACTCTCTGTACCTACCCCTATACAAAGCTTTGAAATTGAATACTCTATGTTGCTTTGAGGGACCAAAGGAAGGGTCTTGCCCATCACCAGGGTAAATCAAATTGAATTAGTGGAAAATTTCCCTGTGAGCAGAGGCATCCATGTACATAACATCACAATAAATCCCTATTAAATTCCTCCTGATCAATTGTGTTGTTTACTAGATTAATGTCAGATTAATATAATAAAACCATTTCATTGACTATTCACTCCACCTTCATAAAATACTTAATTTCTATATTCATGTCATCCAGGATATTAATGATTATTTTCAACAGGGTAGGGCTGAGGGCACAGTACTTTGGCATAATGTTAAATACATTAAAAATTCCTTCCAAGTTGCCTTGATGTAGTAATCATATCCTTCAGGAAAAGCTTTTCAATTAGCCATACATTACTGATTCTAGGATATGTATTTTTTCACATCTTAACATACCTGGAATGAGAATAGTATCTCATAATTACTGTTAGATGGGCAATGGGCAATGGTGTGTTTCATTGTCAGCCCTTGTACTAATATCAAAATGAGCAACATGAAACTTACAGAATTGGTAGCATCTGTTAGGTAGGAAGTTCTGGAGATGATAGTGGAGAACTATTTGGTAACTACTGTACAATCAATTCTCCTAATTCTACAGAGGACAATATTTTGTGGGAAAACAGAACCACAATGACTAGGCTAAAATATGTCAAAGAGTCTGAATGTAAGGACATTTTTTAGAAATAACAAAAGAATGAATTTCATTAAATGTTTGTTTTAATATGTACATGAGTAATATATAAAAAATTTATGTCAAAAATTTTAAAAACCTCTTTCAGTAAATATGTTACACTTCTAGGAAATAAAGAAGTATTGTGTCATATTAATTTAAATGCCTTTATTTTCTTCCTTTGTATTACAGAATGAGAAAAGATACAATTAATAACATCTTAGATTCACAAGAGATTGATAATATAAAATATTATACATTAAAGTTATATTATTTACTAAACTATTGATGTAATATGTAACTATGTATAGCATATATTATATATATTATATATTTATATAGGATAGTATAAAATATATATTATATTAATATAATTGTTATATTAATTATATTTAATATATTGTTTAAAATATAAAATATTTTTAACAAGCCAACTTTACATCTCAATAAACTAGAAAAAGAACTAAGTCCAAAGTTACCAGGAGGAAATAACAAAGATTAAAACAGAAATAGTATAGACAATAGAAAAATAATAGATAAAAATGAAGCTTAGTTTTCTTAAGATCAACAAAACTGATAAACCTTTAACTAGACTAAGAAGAAAAGAACATTTAAATAAACAAAAACAGAAATGAAAGAAGAGATGCTATAACTGATGCAACAGAAATGAGAAGATTTATGAGAGTGCTATATCAGCTATATGCCAAAAAATTGGATAACCTAAAAGAAAGGGTAAGTCCTAGCAACATAACACCAACAAGACTGAATCATGAAGAAATAGAAAATCAGAACAGGCCAATAACAGGTTGGACTATTTAATCAGTAATAAATAACCTCCCAACAGAGGAAATCCCAGGACCTGCTCACTTCACTGAAGAGTTCTATCAAATATTTAAAGAAGAAATAGTTGTAGTCATTGAGAATTTTTCCAAAAAATTAAAGAGAAGGGAACACTTTCAATCTCATTTCACAAAGCTAGCATTACCCTAATACAAAAATCCAGAAAAAGATACTACAAGAAAAGAAAAGTACAGGCCAATATCCCTGGTGAACACAGATGTAAAAATTCTCAATATTAAGCAAACTGAAACAGAAGCACATTGCATTCAACAAGACTTTAACAGGATCATATACTGTGTTCAAATGAGATTTATCCCTGGGTTGTAAGGATGATTCAATACATGAAAATCAATAAATGTGATACACTCTATTAGAAAATGAAGGATAAAAATCATATGATCTCAATAGATGAAGAAAAAGAAGTAAACAGATGACAAAATTCAATACGCTTTCATGAGAAAAACTCTCAGCAAACTAGGAATAGAGGATTACATCAACATAATAAAAGCCATATATGGCAAGCCATAGCTAAAATCAAACACAATAGTGAAAAGCTGAAAGCTTTTCCTCGAAGATCAAGAACAAGACATGGATGCCCACACTTCCCACTTCTATTCAACAAAGTACTGGAATTGCTAGCTATAACAAATAGGTAAGAAAAAGAAATATAAGGTATCTAAATTTGAAAGGAAGAAGTAAAATTGTACATTCACAGATGACATGATCTTATATAGAAAACACTAAGATTCCACGAAAAGCTATTAGAACTGATAATCATATTCAGCAAGGTATCATGAAATAAAATCAACATACAAAAATCAGTTATGTGTCTGTTCACTGACAACTAACAATCTGAAAAGCTAATTAAGAAAACAAGCCCATTTAAAATAGTATCAGAAAAATAAAATATGTATGTATAAATTTAAACAAGGAGACAAAAGATTGAGAACTGTAAAATATTGCTGAAGGAAATTAAAGAAAACACAAATTTAAAAAAATCCTGTGTTTATGGAGTGGAAGACAATATTGTTAAAATGTTTACACTATCCAAAGTGATCTATATATTCAATGCATTATCCCAATGCACTTTTCACAGAAGTAGAAAAAAATCTTAAAATTCATATGTAATCACAAAGAATATTGCTTTGAATAGCTGAAGCAATATTGAGAAAGAAGAACAAAGCCAGAATCATCATACTTCCTAATTTCACAATACACTGCTAAGCTATAGTAATTAAAACAGTATGCTACAGGCAGAAAGACAAGCATATGGACCCATACCTATATGGTCAAATGATCTTCAACAAGAGTGACAAAGACAACACAAGGGGGAGGATAGTCTCTTCAACCAACGGTGTTTGTAAAATGGAATATCTATATACAAAAGAGCAAAATTTGACACTTCTCTGATACCATATGCAAAAATTAACTCAAGCTTCATGATATTTTTTTGGATATGACACCAAAAGCATAGGTAGCAAAAAAAAAAAAAATACACAAGAAGATTAAAGATGGTGGCATGAGAGGAGAGAAAGAGGCTTCCTCCTAAAACTGGATACTATTAGAAAATTTAATTGGTGCAACTAATTCTGAGAGAGCAACAGGAAAGAGGATGGCATCAGACTGCACACACCTGGAAAAAAGAGCAGACCTCACCGAATGGGGTATCATACCAGAGCTGTGACTCCGTGGGACCCAAGCCCCTCCACCACCCCAGCTCACCGGCGGGAGGAGGACAAAAGGAGCAGAGAGGGAGTGGAAGGCTTGGGACTGCTGAATACCTAGCTCCGGAGATCTGCTCTGGGAGCACAAACCTACATTTCATGGTGCTTTCATGAGACTCGCATGACTACTGGGTTGGAAAGTCAATACAGGCAGAGTTCCTGGGGACACTGGGATTACAGCTGTTTGTGGAAAGCAGGGATCCATATCCGGCTGCTCTGGGACAAAAAGTTATACCTGTGAGACAGGCCCACTGGTGCAGGCAGTGGAGACAGGCACAGCAGCCAGGAGGTGGGGAACAGCACTTTCCTACCCCCAGGCACCAGTACCGCTCCCCTGCGACCCCCGACATTGCTTTAGGGGCTCAGCAGCTCCAGAATAGAGCTTCTGGACACTAGAGGGCGCCATATACAAACATGAAACACCAAAGGAACCTTGTCCAGAGTAAAATTGTTAATACAACTCACGAGAAAGATTTAAATGATATGGACCTCATGACTCTTCCTGAAAGGGAGTTCAAAATAAAAATAATCAACATTCCAAAGGGAGTACAGAAAGACATCCAAGAACTCAGGAATGAATTCAGATCAGAGATCCAATCGTTAAAAAACACGACGGAGGGTATTAAAAGCAGGTTGGATATGGTGGAGGAGAGAATAAATGAAATAGAAACCAGAGAAGAGGAATACAAAGAAGCTGAGACACAGAGAGAAAAAAGGATCTCTAAAAATGAAAGAATGTTGAGAGAACTGGGTGACCAATCCAAGTGAAACAATATTCGCATTATAGGGATACCAGAAGAAGAAGAGAGAGAAAAAGAGATAGAAAGTGTCTTTGAGGAGGTAGTTGCTGAAAACTTCCCCAATCTGGGGAAGGACATAGTCGGTCAGGCCATGGAGATCCACAGATCCCCCAACACAAGGGACCCAAGGAAGACAACAGCAAGACACATAGTAATTAAAATGGGAAAGATCAAGGATAAGGACAGACTGTTAAAAGCAGCCAGAGGCAGAAATAAGATCACATACAAAGGAAAGCCCATCAGACTAACAACAGACTTCTCAGCAGAAACCTTACAGACCAGAAGAGAGTGGCATGACGTGTTAAATGCCATGAAGCAGGAGGGCCTGGAACCAAGATTACTTCATCCGGCAAGATTATCATTTAAATTTGAAGGAGGGATTAAACAATTTCCAGATAAGTAAAAGCTGAGAGAGTTTACCTCCCACAAACCATCTCTGCACACTATTTTGGAGGGACTGCTATAGGTGGAAGTGTTCCTAGGGTTGGATAGCTGTCACCAGAGGTATTAAAATCACGGTAGGGAGGGTGGAGCAGCTGATTGCGAGGATAATGCAAAATTAAATTGACTATCACCAAAGTTAATCAAGGGATAGAGAAAAATTACAGAATTTGATACCTAATATATAAAGAATGAAGGAGGAAGAAAAAGGAGAAGAAATAGAAAAGAACCTTTAGATTGTGTTTGTAACAGCATACTAAGTGAGTTAAGTTAGACTCTTAGGTAGTAAGGAAAGTAACCTGGAACCTTTGGTAGCCACGAATCTAAAGCCTGTAATGGCAATAAGTACATACCTATCAATAATCACCCTAAATGTAAATGGACTGAATGCACCAATCAAAAGACACAGAGTCAATGAATGGATAAAAAAACAAGACCCATCTATATGCTGCTTACAAGAGACTCACCTCAAACCTAAAGACATGTACAGACTAAAAGTCAAAGGATGGAAAAATATATTTCATGCAAACAATAGGGAAAAAATACCAGGAGTTGCAGTACTAGTATCAGACAAAATAGACTTCAAAACAAAGAAAGTAACAAGAGATAAAGAAGGATACTACATAATGATAAAGGGCTCAGTCCAACAAGAGAATGTAACCATTATAAATATATATGTGCCCAACACAGGAGCACCAGCATATGTGAAACAAATACTAACAGAACTAAAGGAGGAAATAGACTGCAATGCATTAATTTTAGGAGACTTCAACACACCATTCACTCCAAAGGACAGATCCACCAGACAGAAAATAAGTAAGGACACAGAGGCACTGAACAACACACTAGAACAGATGGACCTAATAGACATCTATAGAACTCTACATCCAAAAGCAACAGGTTACACATTCTTCTCCAGTGCACATGGAACATTCTCCAGAATAGACCACATACTAGGCCACAAAAAGAGCCTCAGTAAATTCAAAAAATTGAAATACTATTAACCAACCATTCAGACCACAAAGGTATAAAACTAGAAATAAATTCTACCAAGAAAGCAAAAAGGCTCACAAACACATGGAGGCTTGACAACACGCTTCTGAATAGTCAATGGATCAATGACCAAATTAAAATGGAGATCCCACAATATATGGAAATAAATGACAACAACAACACAAAGCCGCAACTTTTGTGGGATGCCACGAAAGCAGTCTTGAGGAAAGTATATAGCAATCCGGGCATATTTAAAGAAGGAAGAACTAACTCAAATGAATAGTCTAATATCACAATTATCAAGATTTGAAAAAGAAGAACAAATGAGGCCTGAAGTCAGCAGAAGGAGGGACATAATAAAGATCAGAGAAGAAATAAACAAAATTGAGAAGAATAAAACAATAGAAAAAATCAATGAAACCAAGAGCTGGTTTTTTGAGAAAATAAACAAAATAGAGAAGCCTCTAGCCAGACTTATTAAGAGAAAAAGAGAATCAACACACATCAACAGAATCAGCAATGAGAAAGGAAACATCACAACGGACCCCACAGAAATACAAAGAATTATTAGAGACTACTATGAAAACCTATATGCTAAGAAGCTGGAAAACCTAGAAGAAATGGACAACTTCCTAGAAAAATACAACCTTCCAAAACTGACCAAGAAGAAACTCAAAATCTAAACAAACCAATTACCAGCAAAGAAATTGAAGCGGTAATCAAAAAACCACCCAGGAAAAAACCCCCGGGCCAGATGGATTTACCTCGGAATTTTATGAGACATACAGAGAAGATATAATACCCATTCTCCTTAACATTTTCCAAAAAATAGAAGAGGACGGAATACTCCCAAACTCATTCTATGAAGACAACATCACCCTAATAACAAAACCAGGCAAAGACAGCACCAAAAAAGAAAATTACAGTCCAATATCCCTGATGAACATAGATACAAAAATACTCAATAAAATATTAGCAAACTGAATTCAAATGTACATCAAGAGGATCATACACCATGATCAAGTGGTATTCATCCCAGGGATCCAAGGATGGTACAACATTTGAAAATCCATCAACATCATTCACCACATCAACAAAAAAAAAGACAAAAACCACATGATCATCTCCATAGATGCTGAAAAAGCATTTGACAAAATTCAACATCCATTTATGATAAAAACTCTCAGCAAAATGGGAATAGAGGGCAAGTATCTCAATATAATAAAGGCCATATACAATAAACCCACAGCCAACATCATACTGAACAGGGAGAAGCTGAAAGCTTTTCCTCTGAGATGGGGGACAAGACAGGGATGCCCACTCTCTCCACTGTTATTTAACATAGTACTGGAGGTCCTAGCCACACATCAATTAGACAAAACAAAGAAATTCAAGGAATCCAGATTGGCAAAGAAGAAGTTAAACTGTCACTATTTGCAGATGACATGATAATGTACATAAAAAACCCTGAAGACTCCACTCCAAAACTACTAGAACTGATATCGGAATACAGCAAAGTTGCAGGATACAAAAGTAACACACAGAAATCTGTGGCTTTCCTATACACTAACAGTGAGCCAATAGAAAGAGAAATCAGGAAAACAATTCCATTCACAATTGCATCAAAAAGAATAAAATACCTAGGAATATACCTAACCAAAGAAGTGAAAGACCTATACTCTGAAAACTATAAGACACTCTTAAGAGAAGTTAAAGAGGACACTAATAAATGGAAACTCATCCCATGCTCTTGGCTAGGAAGAATTAATATCATCAAAATGGCCATCCTGCCCAAAGCAATATACAGATTTGATGCAATCCCTATCAAATTATCAACAACATTCTTCAACGAACTGGAACAAATAGTTTAAAAAATTCATATGGAAACACCAAAGACCCCGAATAGCCAAAGCAATCCTGAGAAAGAAGAATAAAGTGGCAGGGATCTCACTCCCGAACTTCAAGCTCTACTACAAAGCCTTAGTAATCAAGACAATTTGGTACTGGCACAAGAGCAGAGCCACAGACCAGTGGAACAGATTAGAGACTCCAGACATTAACCCAAACATATATGGTCAATTAATATTCGATAAAGGAGCCATGGACATACAATGGGGAAATGACAGTCTCTTCAACAGATGGTGCTGGCAAAACTGGACAGCTACATGTAAGAGAAGGAAACTGGATCACTGTCTAACCCCATACACAAAAGTAAATTCAAAATAGATCAAAGACCTGAATGTAAGTCATGAAACCATAAAACTCTTAGAAAAAAACATAGGCAAAAAAATCTCTTGGACATAAACATTAGCTTCTTCATGAACATATCTTCCCAGGCAAGGAAAACAAAACAAAAATGAACAAGTGGGACTATATCAAGCTGAAAAGCTTCTGTACAGCAAGGGACACCATCAATAGAACAAAAAGGTTCCCTACAGTATGGGAGAATATATTCGTCAATGACAGATCTGATAAAGGGTTGACTTCCAAAATATATAAAGAGCTCACACACCTCAACAAAAAAAAAGCAAATAATCCAATTAAAAAATGGGCAGAGGAGCTGAATAGACAGTTCTCTAAAGAACAAATTCAGATGGCCAACAGACACATGAAAAGATGCTCCACATTGCTAGTTATCAGAGAAATGCAAATTAAAACCACAATGAGATATCACCTCACACCAGTAAGGATGGCTGCCATCCAAAAACAAACAACAACAAATGTTGGCAAGGTTGTGGAAAAAGGGGAACCCTCCTACACTGCTGGTGGAAATGTAAATTAGTTCAACCATTGTGGAAAGCAATATGGAGGTTCCTCAAAATGCTCAAAATAGACTTACCATTTGACCCAGGAATGCCACTTCTAGGAATTTACCCTAAGGATGCAGCCCTCCAGTTTGAAAAAGACAGATGAACCCCTATGTTTATCGCAGCATTATTTACAATAGCCAAGAAATGGAAGCAACCTAAGTGTCCATCAGTAGATGAATGGATAATGAAGAAGTGGTACATATACACAATGGAATATTATTCAGCCGTAAGAAGAAAACAAATCCTACCATTTGCAACAACATGGATGGAGCTAGAGGGTATCATGCTCAGTGAAATAAGCCAAGCGGAGAAAGACAAATACCAAATGATTTCACTCATCTGTGGAGTATAAGAACAAAAGAAAACTGAAGGAACAAAACAGCAGCAGAATCACAGAACTCAAGAATGGACTAACAGTTACCAAAGGGAAAGAGACTGGGGAGAATGGGAGGGTAGGGAGGGATAAGGGTGGGGAAGAAGAAAGGGAGTATTATGATTAGCATGTATAATGTGGGGGGTGGGGAAAAGGGGAGGGCTTTGTAACACAGAGAAGACAAGTAGTGATTCTACAACATCTTACTATGCTGATGGACAGTGACTGTGATGGGGTTTGTGGGGGGAACTTGGGGTAGGTTAGAGCCTAGTAAACATAATGTTCTTCATGTAATTATAGATTAATGATAGCTAAATATAAAAATTTTTTTTTAAAAATACACAAGAGGGACTACATCAAACTAAAAGACTTCTGCACAGTGATAACATAAGCAAAAGAATGAAAGCAACCTATTGAATAGGAGATAATATTTGCAAACTTTGTGTCTGATAAAGGGTTAATTTACAAAATTTATTTGTCATTGTAGGAACTCCTACAACTCAGCTGCAAAACAATCAAACAATTTTATTTTAAAAATGGGCAAAGGACTTGAATAGATGTTTCTCCAAAGAAACACACAAAAAGCTAACAGGCATATGAATAGATATTCACATCACTGTCATCAAGTAAATGGAAATCTAAGCTACAATCATATCTCACCTCACACCTGTTAAGATGGTTATCATAAAAAAAAAGAAAAGAAAGGTACAAGTGTTGACGAGGATGTAGAGAAATTGGAATATTTGTACACCATTGGCGGGAATAAAAAATGGTACAGCCATTTTGGAAAACAATAGAGGTTTCTCAAAAATTTAAAATAGAGCTACCATATGATCCAGCAATCCTAATTCTGAGTATTTATTCAGTGGAACTGAAAATAGATTCTCCATAAAATTTTTGCACTCACTTTTCATTGCAGTATTATTGACAACAGCCAAGAGGTAGAAACAATGAAAATGCCATTGACGTATGAATGAATTTTTTTAAATGTGGTATTAACATATACACACACACACAACATATACACACAATAAAATATTACTCAGCCTTAAAAAAAAAGGAAATCCTGTCATATGCTACAACATGGAGGACAAAATAAACCAGTCACAAATGGACAAATGCTGTATGATACCACTTAGTATGAAGTATCTTAAGTGACCAAATTCACAGAGGCAGAAAGTAAAATGGTATTTGTTGTGGCTGGGTGTCAGCAGGGGTTTGGGGGTAAAACTTTGTAATTGCTATTCAATAAATATAGAATTTCAGTCAAGCAAGATGAAAAAGTTCTAGAGATCTACTGTATAACAATGTGCATATAGTTAATAATAGTGTACTGTACACTTAAAAATTTGTTAAGAGGTTAAATTTCATGTTATATGTTTTTTACCACAGTAATAAATAATCTTGCCTAAGTAGGCCCATATGTAAAATATGGTAAATGTATATGTCATAAATTTATTATGAAGGTTAATTCATTAATATGTGTAGAATTCATAGAACAGTGTCTGGAATGTTGGCAGGTACTGTTGTTTATTCTAGTACAAATTCATAAATAAAATATATTGTTTTTGTTGTTATATAAATACATTGACACTTAGTAAGTGTTGATAATTGGTTGACAATTTTCACCTATCAAAACATTTCAATAAAGCAAGTAATTGAGCCAAGCACCAACAATAATATTGATTAAACCAACAGTAAAATTTCTCTTTTGAAAATTGCATGGTGGTATTTTGGTAGCCTACTGTTCTTATGTCATTGTTACTTTGTGTTGAAAGCAACTGGTAAAAGATCTATTGCTATTACTAATTATTTCCTCACACATAAACATTCAATTAAATTTTCTCATACTTAACATCAATTTCTTTAATGACACCCAAAAATAACTGAATATTTTAATGCCATTCAACTATGTAGCATTAACTGAGATTATACATAGATGCTAACACATGAGAAAGAATACTTAGGTTCTAGTACTGGATTTCCCCTATTTAGCTGTGTGATCTCAGGCAAATTATTTAGCCTTCTATGGGCTTGCTTCTCTCTCTGAGAGGTTGAGGATGGAAAACTGAGTTGTCTTCCAGGGCTAGTGCTTTTTCCTAAGTATTCTGGATACAACTGGGCCTTTTTGATTCTGATTCATAAAAAAGTTCTATGTATCATCACACTGAAAAAATAAAAATCCCACATTCCAAATACACTGAAATATATTTTTACTCAAATTTCTAAAGATAGACAAATGGAGATAAGAGCAAAATGCTCTAGAATCCTTGCTACTTTCTGTTCCCAAACATCCACAATGGCTTGCTCAGAAAATCTCTCCTCTCTCTGACCCTGTATTTCATTTCCAAAAACCTTTCCTCCCAAATATCCTTTCAGTGCTTCAGCATTGGCTTTTGTTGTTATACACACTCTCTGCATCCCTTCATGCTCAGTTTTATGTTATATAGATCAATTTAGCCTTGTAAGATGTCACTCAATTCTTTTTACCCATTATGCCAATCAGTCCCACATAGTAACATAGGCAAACATTTATAACTTAATTCTTTTCCTTTTATCTGTATGAAATTTTCAGAGTTGCCAAAAATTCTGTGTGTCCCAATTCTGATCCAGTCATACATAACACTGAATATGATCCCGAAGAGTATCCTGAAAAGAGGCTCAGCTTTGGCAGTACTGACAGTGCCGTTACCACCAAACGCAAGATGTGTAGTTACAATGTACGACACAATGCCTTTCTTTTTAGGCAAAAATGCTAGTTGTTGAGAGAGCACATTGCAAAGCCTGGATTTTGGCTAAGAAATAAAAAATAAGTGAGTTAGAGTTTCACTTTCTTCTTTTTGTGCTTGGGGCTCAAAAAAGATAGTCTTTTTTTTTTTTTTAAACAACAGAAATTTATTTCCTCAGTTCTCAGGCCAGAAGTCCAGAATCAGTTTCAGCCGTAATCACGGTGTCAGCAGCCCATGTTCCCTCCAGGGTTTCTAGGGAAAAATCCATTCCTTGACTCTTCCAATTCCTGGTGGCTGTAGGTATTGCTTGGCTTGTCACAGCATCACTCCCACCTCTGCCTTTATGGTCACATTATCTTCTCTTCTGTTCAATCATCCTCTGCCTTCCACTTTTTTTTTTCTTTTTTTTTTAGATAATTATTTTTTATTGAAGGGTAGTTGACACACAGTATTACATTACATTAGTTTCAGGTGTACAACATAGTGATTCAACATTTATATACATGATAATTCTAGGTACCAGCTATCACCATACCAAGTTGTTACAATATTTTGACTATAATCCTTATGCTATACATTACATCCCGGTTACTTATTTATTTTACCATTGGAAGTGTGTACTTTTTTTGTGTGTGTGTGTGAGGGCATCTCTCATATTTATTGATCAAATGGTTGTTAACAACAATAAAATTCTGTATAGGGGAGTCAATGCTCAATGCACAATCATTAATCCACCCCAAGCCTAATTTTCATCAGTCTTCAATCTTCTGAGGCATAACAAACAAGTTCTTACATGGAGAACAAATTCTTACATGGTGAATAAGTTACATAGTGAACAGTACAAGGGCAGTCATCACAGAAACTTTCGGTTTTGCTCATACATTATGAACTATAAACAGTCAGTTCAAATATGAATACTCATTTGATTTTTATACTTGATGTATATGTGGTTAAAACATTTCTCTCTTTATTATTATTATTTTTAATAAAATGCTGAAGTGGTAGGTAGATACAAGATAAAGGTAGAAAACATAGTTTAGTGTTGTAAGAGAGCAAATGTAGATGACCAGGTGTGTGCCTGTAGACTATGTGTTAATCCAAGCTAGACAAGGGCAATAAAACATCCACATATGCAGAAGATTTCTCTCAGAACAGGGGGGGTGAGGTTCTAAGCCTCACCTCTGTTGACCCCCAATTTCTCACCTGATGAACCCCTGCGACTGTGCCTGTCTTAGGTTATTCCTCCCTTGAGGAATCTTACCCGTCTCTGGCTAACCAGTCATCTTCTGGGGCCATACAGGGAAATGTAAAGTTGGTAAGTGAGAGAGAAGCCTTATTGTTTGAAATGGTGAGCTTTTTAAATCTTTGCATATTTATGCCCTGTAGCTTCTATGCCCAGCATTTGTCTTGAGGTATCTTTACCACTTGGAAGAATTATGATACTCGGTAAATTTGATATGAGGCACGAATTCTATTTAAGGGTTGTAATTAGGAAGGAAGAAGAAAAGCTATAGAAGTAGCAGGCGGAAGAAAACATGGGAAGATTGATTATTTCTTTGACATATTTTCTTGTAGAGTAACTTCAGCATGTATAGGTTTTAAGCTACTACTTAAATTGCGCACACACATTAACATAATAGGAGTATAGTTACATAACCAAAGCATACCTGTAATTACCAGCCATCTCCAGTGAAACCAAGAAAACCAGTTAGGCACCTTAGGCATTTGTGAAAACTTATCTATGATATGGTGGATATTGTCCAACTGAACTTGAACAGTCTGAGAGAAATCAGACAAATTAAAACAACCCATTCCTGGGGAATGTTCACATCCGTTATGTTCTTTTAACAGTAAATAGTCTGTAGTTGTAAGATTTTGGAGCGCTACAATTTGCACTTCTCCTAATTCTTGGTTGAGTTCCAACAGTATAGATCCAGTCAAATTTGTTGTTTTACTGTATGCACAGGCCAGCTTAGATATCTCCTTCTTCATTCCCAATGGCAAGTCCAGGAACTGGAGGGATGAGTGCATCTACAGCTGTAGCAGTGCGTGGATCTTTGTTGGGGTTTTTTGATGATCATCTTCTGGCATGACTCTTGCAGAGAGTGCTGATGTTGGAAGTGGAAGTTCTTTTTCATATCTTATCTTAGTTCATTTTCGGGGTAGCCCAATTAGACTTTGATCCCCTGTATAAACACAAACAGACATTTTGCCTACACTTTTATATGCCCTTTATACCCTTGTGTAGAAATCATTGGAGGTTACCACACAGGAACTGCCTTTTTTTTTGGTATCACTAATCTACACTTACATGACGAATATTATGTTTACTAGGCTCTCCCCTATACCAGGTCCCCCCTATAAACCCCTTTAGAGTCACTGTCCATCAGCATAGCAAAATGTTGTAGAATCACTACTTGCCTTCTCTGTGTTGTACAGCCCTCCCTTTTCTCCTACCCCCCCATGCATGCTAATCTTAATACCCCCCTACTTCTCCACCCCTCTTATCCCTACCAACCCACCCATCCTCCCCAGTCCCTTTCCCTTTGGTACCTGTTAGTCCATTCTTGAGTTCTGTGATTCTGCTGCTGTTTTGTTCCTTCAGTTTTTCCTTTGTTCTTATATTCCACAGATAAGTGAAATCATTTGGTATTTCTCTTTCTCTGCTTGGATTGTTTCACTAAGCATAATACCCTCCAGCTCCATCCATGTTGCTGCAAATGGTTGGATTTGCCCTTTTCTTATGGCTGAGTAGTATTCCATTGTGTATATGTACCACATCTTCTTTATCCATTCATCTATCGATGGACATTTAGGTTGCTTCCAATTCTTGGCTATTGTAAATAGTGCTGCGATAAACATAGGGGTGCACTGATCTTTCTCATACTTGATTGCTGCATTGTTAGGGTAAATACCTAGGAGTGTGATTCCTGGGTCAAATGGTAAGTCTGTTTTGAGCATTTTGATGTACCTCCATATTGCTTTCCACAATGGTTGAACTAACTTACATTCCCACCAGCACTGTAGGAGGGTTCCCCTTTCTCCACAGCCTCGCCAACATTTGTTGTTGTTTGTCTTTTGGATGGCAGCCATCCTTACTGGTGTGAGGTGATACCTCATTGTAGTTTTAATTTGCATTTCTCTGATAAATAGCGATGTGGAGCATCTTTTCATGTGTCTGTTGGCCATCTGTATTTCTGTTTTGGAGAACCGTCTGTTCAGTTCCTCTGCCCATTTTTTAATTGGGTTATTTGTTTTTTGTTTGTTGAGGCGTGTGAGCTCTTTATATATTCTGGACATCAAGCCTTTATCGGATGTGTCATTTTCAAATATATTCTCCCATACTGTAGGGTTCCTTTTTGTTCTATTGATGGTGTCTTGTGCTGTACAGAAGCTTTTCAGCTTAATATAGTCCCAGTTATTCATTTTTGCTGTTGTTTTCTATGCCCGGGGAGATATGTTCAAGAAGAGGTCACTCATGTTTATGTCTAAGAGGTTTTTGCCTATGTTTTCTTCCAAGAGTTTAATGGTTTCATGACTTACATTCATGTCTTTGATCCATTTAGAATTTACTTTTGTGTATGGGGTTAGACAGTGATCCAGTTTCCTTCTCTTACATGTAGCTGTCCAGTTCTGCCAGCACCATCTGTTGAAGAGACTGTCATTTCCCCATTGTATGTCCATGGCTCCTTTATCGAATATTAATTGACCATATATGTCTGGGTTAATGTCTGGAGTCTCTAATCTGTTCCACTGGTCTGTGGCTCTGCTCTTGTGCCAGTACCAAATTGTCTTGATTACTAAGGCTTTATAGTAGAGCTTGAAGTTGGGGAGTGAGATCCCCCCTACTTTATTCTTCTTTCTCAGGATTGCTTTGGCTATTCGGGGTCTTTGGTGTTTCCATATGAATTTTTGAATTATTTGTTCCAGTTCATTGAAGAATGTTGCTGGTAGTTTCATAGGGATTGCATCAAATCTGTATATTGCTTTGGGCAGGATGGCCATTTTGACGATATTAATTCTTCCTAGCCACGAGCATGGGATGAGTTTCCATCTGTTAGTGTCCCCTTTAATTTCTCTTAAGAGTGACTTGTAGTTTTCAGAGTATAAGTCTTTCACTTCTTTGGTTAGGTTTATTCCTAGGTATTTTATGATTTTTGATGCAATTGTGAATGGAGTTGTTTTCCTGATTTCTCTTTCTGTTGGTTCATTGTTAGTGTATAGGAAAGCCACAGATTTCTGTGGGTTTATTTTGTATCCTGCAACTTTGCTGTATTCCAATATCAGTTCTAGTAGTTTTGGGGTGGAGTCTTTAGGGTTTTTTATGTACAGTATCATGTCATCTGCAAATAGTGACAGTTTAACTTCTTCTTTGCCAATCTGGCTTCCTTGTATTTCTTTGTTTTGTCTGATTGCCGTGGCTAGGACCTCCAGTACTATGTTAAATAACAGTGGAGAGAGTGGGCATCCCTGTCTAGTTCCCGATCTCAGAGGAAATGCTTTCAGCTTCTCGCTGTTCAATATAATGTTGGCTGTGGGTTTATCATCGATGGCCTTTATTATGTTGAGGTACTTGCCCTCTATTCCCATTTTGCTGAGAGTTTTTATCATGAATGGATGTTGAACTTTGTCAAATGCTTTTTCAGCATCTATGGAGATGATCATGCGGTTTTTGTCTTTCTTTTTGTTGATGTGGTGGATGATGTTGATGGACTTTCGAATGTTGTACCATCCTTGCGTCCCTGGGATGAATCCCACTTGGTCATGGTGTATGATCCTTTTGATGTATTTTTGAATTTGGTTTGCTAATATTTTGTTGAGTATTTTTGCATCTACATTCATCAGGGATATTGGTCTGTAGTTTTCTTTTTTGGTGGGGTCTTTGCCTGGTTTTGGTATTAGGGTGATGTTAGCTTCATAGAATGAGTTTGGGAGTATCTCCTCCTACTCTATTTTTTGGAAAACTTTAAGGAGAATGGGTATTATGTCTTCCCTGTATGTCTGATAAAATTCCGTGGTAAATCCATCTCGCCCGGGGTTTTGTTCTTTGGTAGTTTTTTGATTACCGCTTCAATTTCATTGCTGGTAATAGGTCTGTTTAGATTTTCTGTTTATTTCTGGGTCAGTCTTGGAAGGTTGTATTTCTCTAGGAAGTTGTCCATTTCTCCTAGGTTTCCCAGCTTGTTAGCATATAGGTTTTCATAGTATTCTCTAATTATTCTTTGTATTTCTGTGGGGTCCGTCGTGATTTTTCCTTTCTTGTTTCTGATACTGTTGATCTGTGTTGACTCTCTTTTCTTCTTTATAAGTCTGGCTAGAGGCTTATCTATTTTGTTTATTTTCTCGAAGAACCAGCTCTTGGTTTCATTGATTTTTGCTATTGTTTTGTTCTTCTCAATTTTATTTATTTCTTCTCTGATCTTTATTATGTCCCTCCTTCTGCTGACCTTAGGCCTCATTTGTTCTTCTTTTTCCAATTTCGATAATTATGACATTAGACCATTCATTTGGGATTGTTCTTCCTTTTTTAAATATGCTTGGATTGCTATATACTTTCCTCTTAAAACTGCTTTTGCTGTGTCCCAAAGAAGTTGGGGCTTAGTGTTGTTGTTGTCATTTGTTTCCATATATCGCTGGATCTCCATTTTGATTTGGTCATTGATTATTTAGGAGCGTGTTGTTAAGCCTCCATGTGTTTGTGAGCCTCTTTGCTTTCTTTGTACAGTTTATTTCTAGTTTTATGCCTTTGTGGTCTGAGAAGTTGGTTGGTAGGATTTCAATCTTTTGGAATTTTCTGAGGCTCTTTTTGTGGCCTAGTATGTGGTCTATTCTGGAGAATGTTCAATGTGCACTTGAGAAGAATATATATCCTGTTGCTTTTGGATGTAGAGTTCTATAGATGTGTATTAGGTCCATCTGCTCTACTGTGTTGTTCAGCGCTTCTGTGTCCTTACTTATTTTCTGCCCGGTGGATCTATCCTTTGGGGTGAGTGGTGTGTTGAAGTCTCCTAGAATGAATGCATTGCAGTCTATTTCCCCCTTTAGTTCTGTTAGTATTTGTTTCACATGTGCTGGTGCACCTATGTTGGGTGCATATATATTTATAATGGTTATATCGTCTTGTTGGACTGAGCCCTTTATCATTATGTAGTGTCCTTCTTTATCTCTTGTTACTTTCTTTGTTTTGAAGTCTATTTTGTCTGATATTAGTACTGCAACCCCTGCTTTCTTCTCGCTGTTGTTTGCTTGAAATATGTTTTTCCATCCCTTGACTTTTAGTCTGTACATGTCTTTAGGTTTGAGGTGAGTTTCTTGTAAGCAGCATATAGATGGGTCTTGCTTTTTTATCCATTCTATTACTCTCTGTCTTTTGATTGGTGCATTCAGCCCATTTACATTTAGGGTGAATACTGAAAGATATGTACTTATTGCTATTGCAGTCTTTAAATTCATGGTTACCAAAGGTTCAAAGTTAGCCTCTTTAGTATCTTACTGCCTAACTTAGCTCACTTATTGAGCTGTTATATACACTGTCTGGAGATTCTTTTCTTCTCTCCCTTCTTATTCCTCCTCCTCCATTCTTCATATGTTGGGTGTTTTGTGCTGTGCTCTTTCTAGGAGTGCTCCCATCTACAGCAGTCCCTGTAAGATGTTCTGTAGAGGTGGTTTGTGGGAAGCAAATTCCCTCAGCTTTTGTTTGTCTGGGAATTGTTTAATCCCACCATCATATTTGAATGATAGTCGTGCTGGATACAGTATCCTTGGTTCAAGGCCCTTCTGTTTCATTGTATTAAATATATCATGCCATTCTCTTCTGGCCTGTAGGTTTTCTGTCGAGAAGTCTGATGTTAGCCTGATGGGTTTTCCTTTATAGGTGACCTTTTTCTCTCAAGCTGCCTTTAAAACTCTTTCCTTGTCCTTGATCTTTGCCATTTTAATTATTATGTGTCTTGGTGTTGTCCTCCTTGGATCCTTTCTGTTGGGGGTCCTGTGTATTTCCGTGGTCTGTTCGGTTATTTCCTCCCCCAGTTTCGGGAAGTTTTCAGCAATTATTTCTTCTAAGATACTTTCCATCTCATTTCCTCTCTCTTCTTCTTCTAGAACCCCTATAATATAGATATTGTTCCCTTTGGATTGGTCACACAGTTCTCTTAATATTGTTTCATTCCTGGAGATTCTTTTTGTCTCTCTCTATGTCAGCTTCTATGCGTTATTGTTCTGTGGTTTCAATTCCATTAATGGCCTCTTGCATCCTATTCATTCTGCTTATAAACCCTTCCAGATTTTGTTTCATTTCTGTAATCTCCTTTCTGGCATCTGTGATCTCCCTTCGGACTTCATCCCATATCTCTTGCATATTTCTCTGCATCTCTATCAGCATGTTTATGATTTTTATTTTGAATTCTTTTTCAGGAAGACTGATTAGGTCTGTCTCCTTCTCTGGTGTTCTCTCCATGATCTTTGTCTGCCTGTAGCTTTGCCTTTTCATGGTGATAGGAATAGTTTGCAGAGCTGGGACGAGTAACGGCTGGAAGAACTTCCCTTCTTGTTGGTTTGTGGCCCTCCTCTCCTGGGAGAACAGCGACCTCTAGTGGCTTGTGCTGGGCAGTTGCGCACAGACAGGGTTTCTGCTTCCTTCCCGGCTGCTATAGAGTTTATCTCCGCTGTTGCTGTGGGCGTGGCCTGGCTCGGGCAGCTGCTCCAAAGTGGTGGAGTCTCGTTGGAGGGGGAGCGGCTGTGAGGCTATTTATCTCCGTAAGGGGCCTCCCTGCTCCCTGCAGCCCAGGGGTTAGGGTGCCCAGAGATCCCCGGATTCCTTACCTCTGGTTTAAGTGTCCTGCCTTGCCCCTTTAAGTCTTCCAAATAAGCACCCACCAAAACAAAACAACGACCACAAAAAAAAAAAAAAATTTTTTTAATTAAAAAAAGGAAAAAAAGGTGGCCGCTCGTTTTTCTTTATTCTCCTGTGCCAGCCTCAGGCATCTGCTCACCGGTCTTGCTGCCCTGTTTCCCTAGTATTGGGGTCCCTATCCCTTTAAGACTTCCAAAAAGCGCTCGCCAAATCAATACAGCAAAATAAAAAAAAAATAAAATAAAATGGTCACTCGCTTTTCTGGTGTCCTCCCGCGTCACGCCTCTGGTGCCCGCTCACTGTTCTTGCTGCCCTGTTTCCCTAGTATTGGGGTCCGTATCCCTTTAAGACTTCCAAAAAGCGCTCGCCAAAACAAAACAGCAAAAAAAAAAAAAAAAAAGAAAAAAAAAATTTGTCGCTCGCTTTTCTTATGTCGTCCGGCACCCGGCCTCCGGTGCCCGCTCACTGTTCTTGCTGCCCTGTTTTCCTAGTATCCAGGGCCCCCTGCACACGCACTTTGTCTGCACTCTGGCCCAGATGGCTGGGGCTGGGTGTTAGGCAGTCCTGGGCTCCGTCTCCCTCCCGCTCTGCCTATTTTTCTCCCGCCGGGATTTGGGGGGATGGGCACTCAGCTCCTGCCAGGCCGGAGCTTGTATCTTACCCCCTTCACGAGGCGCTGGGTTCTCTCAGGTGTGGATGTGGTTTGGATATTGTCCTGTGTCCTCTGGTCTTTATTCTAGGAAGAGTTGTCTTTGTTATATTTTCATAGATATATGTGGTTTTGGGAGGAGATATCCACTGCTCTACTCATGCCGCCATCTTCTGATCCCTCAGATAGTCTTTTTATTCAAATTGATTTTAGACGTGTTATAAATGATTGTTACCAAATATCACATTAAACAAATTACCAATACATTTTAAAACAATCTTCCTATCTTTTTGACTTCTTTTATTCTTATCTATTTATGTATTTACCAGAAAATACTGTTTAGTTGTTTCATTAGTACTTAGAGATACAATCTCTAGATGAGAAATCCCAATGATATGGAAAACTTAACTGATTAGAATCGTTCAATCATGTTCTGTAGAGTAAGAAACTGAAATGATATAGAGATCTACCTAAAGTATAGGTTGAAAGGTTAGTACTTCATGTTTCATTTTCTGGCCAATCTGGTTAAAAAAGCAATACTAGATGTAACATAAGATTCAAAGACATTTTCAGTTCTTTTGATATTCATAGGTATATTAATATTAATTTTAGTTGAATCTGCAAATTTACCAAAATTACTTCTCAGTCATAATGGCCCTAAAAGTTAGAATACACTTCAAATCAACTCAATTATTTGACAGTTTTGTGCTTTAGGAAATTGGGGAGGCATTTACAAACTTTTCTAAATTGAGTATTACTTTCAAATTTATGCTTGCAATTGCAGACTTCCAAAACAATGCATGCCTTCTTCCAGCAGTATGACTTACTAACCAGAAACATACCCACACACACACACTTTCAAATCCCCAACTCTTTCCTTTTATTCCCTGGTAGATGTCTCTTTTACTCACAATTATTCTGACCTCCTGAATTTCTTAGTTGCAGTATCTACTAAGCAACTTAAAGAATAATGCCATACAGTTACATCAGCATGCTAATTCTGATGTCCAATACTCCCATGACTCCATTTAAGTGCAATCATTCTATTCAGAGTTCCTGATGAGGGGATAGTCCTGAATGGCCAGAACTTGTATAACCTGTCCTAGCTACCCCTTGACTGAATCAGAAACAGATATTTAATTTAAGTACAACAATAATCTACAGCTCTCCAGCAACACATGATACTGCCTGCGCTAACAAGGTAAGTTTTATCAAGTTGATTGTCTGTAGCATGTTGGCTTCTAGAGAACTGAGTAATTGGTGCAGGGACCTTAACGCTGAACAATTGCATGCAGATGCTCAAGAAGGTATAATCAGGACTCAGAGGTAGGGAAATCAAATCTGGGAATGAGCAATCACAGATGGCCAAATTCATGAGGACATGGAAGCTACAAGGTACTAAAAATTTGAGTGGAGGAAAGGGAATGAAAACTGAATCAAAAGCAAAAAGAAGAATAGAAATAAGGAGAATAAGTTAGTTAATGATTAGATAGAAGATAGCCAGTAATGACTAGATAGAGGAAGCCCTTTACTATTTGGATTACTGCAATAACATCCTAATTATAGCCCTGTTGTTATGTTTGCCCACATTCTCCATATAACAGCCAGCATAATCTTTTAAATTATGCATCCTATCACTTGACACTCTTGCTTGAAATCTTCCAAGAGCTTCCCATTGTATCGAGAATAAAATACAAGGCCCCACATGAGTTACCCAGTTCCTACTGCTCCACTCTTGTATCACTCTTTCCTCCTGTCCACTTAGCACCTGTACCTGGAACATTTTGTCTCCAAATCTTTTATTCATTCAGAGCTCTGACCAAATCTCAGGTCTTCTGGAAGGCTTCCCTAACCACCGCCTTATGTCCCCTAAACCCTCTGCTACTCATTAATCCATCACTCCGTTTTTTTTCTTTTTAGGACTCATCACTACCTGAAATTCTCTTATCTGTTTACTGGTTAAGGTCCATTGTTTTTCTCCTCCCGAAGACTGTAGGTAGGGGCCTTCTGTACCCCTAGTGCTTAGAATGTGGTAAAAACTCAATAAAATCTTTAAAAGGAATGATGAAAAGATGAAAGGTGAAGAGGGAGTAAAGAGGGAAGGAGAGAAAGAGGAAGGAGGAAGAAGTTCCTCCTAAAGAAGTCCCCACTGCTGCTCTGCAAATTCTCTTATTTTAGACCCTGTTTTTTGTCCATGAGTCCTTAGATTTTCTACAATTCCACAGTTTCTTCTTTGTGACCTGATAGTTCATATTTTCCTGATTGACAAACATAAAGCTTTATATAAAACTCTCATTTATATAGATTGCATACATTACAGTTCCTTCTTAGTGAAAGAAGTAAAACTCATATAGGTGTAGCAGTAACAGCAGAGAAAAACTGACCATTTAAGGATAAAATGGCTCTCTTCACTAATCAAAAAGAAGAGAAAGTTCAAATAATTATATTTGTTTTTAGTTTCTATTACCCTGCCACACAAATTATTTCATCTAGCCAAGTTTCTCCTTAATATAAAAATACATTCGTGTTGAAATTTTTAGAAAATACAATAACACAAAGGAAAATGCAAAACTTACTGTAATCTTATCCAGTGAAGATCACTGATAATGATTTTTGCATGCATTTTTAAAAAATGAAATAACTTACATAACTATTCGTGACCTGATCTTTCACTTATTAATATACTAATATTCCCATGTCTTCTATACACTTCTTTTTCATGTCTTCAGCTTATTTCATACAATATGAATAATTTTATATAGTTTACCATTATTTCTTACATTTAGATTACTTAGAATTTTCACAAATATAAATAATGATGAAATGGACTTCCAGAAAATTTAATTTTTGCATACATCCATAATTTCCCTTAGGATAAAATCAAAGGGTAATTTTTTGCCATGTATTGTTTTGTCTTCTGAGTCATAATCATACAACCACAAAATCCTAAAAATTCAAAAATCAAAATTAAACTGAATTACACATTTTTTTAAAAAACTGGAACAGGGAAGAATATCTGCAGACATCATAGACTTAGCTCATTTTTTTAAACACAATACTGTAGAACAGTGCAGATATGACAACCAGTACAGACAGTGAGGAAGACAGGTACTGCCTCAAAATATGCACAGAGGACCTATTAACAGGAACCTAATGAGCTTTTTAAAATTGCTAGGGTCTTTTAAAAAACCTTTGGTGAGGAAAGAAATATACAGTTGTCAATCAGATGACAGATTGGCAAAATTCTTGTTTACAATCATACATGCCTTTAGGGTTTGTCCATCAACATGTATAAAAAACAGCTTTTTTAAAACTCTGCACCTTTCCACTGACTTGAGATCAGTGTCTATGTTTTTTTTTTTTTTAATTTACACAAGACAAACCAGAGGAAGGAAGAGAATAGATGGGGAAAGAAGCTGTCCTTTCCATACATTTTTCAAAGACATGTTCAGTTTGAAATCCACTGGAAGAAGTACAGCCTCATGAGCTGAGAAGAGGATAGGTCCTCCTTAATTAGAGATGACACAAAATCAAGAATTTTCAGGGCAACACCTGCAGTAAAGGATAAATATTCTGACAATGTCAGTGTCTGCAAACATCTCCTAATGCCACCAGGTAAAAAATATTCATCATCAGCAGTATCCAGTGTTACTCAGTTAGTCATGGACCTATCTGACTCAGATTTCTGCTGCATGATTTACAGAGGCAAAGAAGCTGAAATTCAGCTGAAAAAGAAAAGACACTGAAAGAGAAAAGAATCACAATAGGTATATCGCCAATGATCAACAGTATCTAAATGGCCAAATAGCAAGCAATAGGTAGTGACCCACTCACTGTTTCAGATCTTGCTACGTGTTGTGAAAAACATTATTTAGATATGTAGATACTGTATAGTTCAACTTAGTAGTGTGCTGAAGCCAGTACCATCACTGGTATTGACTATCTTTTCCTAATTCTGCTATTTTGGTGACATAAGTTTGCAGCTGGCAATCAGCCAGGATGGGAGTACTTAATAGGAATTTCCTTTTCTCTTTTTTTCCATAATACCAGTTATTAATTAACCAGCACACTCCTGGAAACCTAACTGTATTTTTGTGAATTATGTGCTCTGATATACAGACTCTCCTGATGGATAAAATAAAGTATAAAACAATAAAATAAGTAGTCACAAGTTATGCTGGCTAATGATCTTAATACTAGGTCCAGAAAGCAAATGTTCAATACGAACGCTTCAATGAGAATCAAAATGGCAACTTCGATTTTTGCTTATCTGCTGGAATGATAATTTACAAATGCATTTTTCACTACCATTTAACTGTACTGAGATTTCTTTTACAGAGTATATTAATACATGGATAACCCATTCAACTACAACAAAATCAAGATAAAGAACATTCCTTTCCCCTCTGAATGCTCCCTTGTTTCCTTTCCAATTAATAATGAAATCATACCTCTACTTCTTGACCAGGCAACCAAAGTTCTGATTTCTAACATTATAGATTGGCTTCATCTATTTTAGAACATCATCTAAACAGAATCATACAGTTCGTACACTTTTGTATTTGATTTATTTCATTCAAAATATTTGGAGATTCATCCTTTTGTTTTATAATGTTTGTTTTCTTTTTAAAAAATAATAAACTTTTGTTTGGAAATAATTTCAAATTTAAAGAAAATTTACAAGAATTAGAGTAATAACAAAATACTGTATACTTTTAGTCAGATTCACTTGCTGATAGCATTTATCTATTTTAACATTTGTGTATTCTCTCTCATTTTATACATATACACTCTCACACATGTACATTTATATAAACATTTCTCTATATACATTTAAAATAAATTTTTCTCAAGTATTTGAAAAGTTACACACATCATGGCTCTTTACACATACATATTCAGTGGACTACCTAAAAATAGATAGTCTTACAAAATCATATTATATTCAATAAATTTAACATCAATAAGATTCTTTAATAATCTATCCTATATTCTAATTTTGTCAATAGACTCAATTATGTCCTCTACGTGATCTTTCTCTCCTATGCATGGTCCAGTCTAGAATCAGACTTCTTTCCTTTTTATTGCAGAGAAGTATTCTTTTGTATGATAGATTTGTTTTCTTCATTTTTTAAATGACATTTGAGTTACTTCATGAATACACCTGCTATTAACATTTTTGTCCACACTGTTTTGAGGAAGTATGTTACAATTCTCCTGGATAAATAACTAGCGTGAAATTATTGAGTCACAGGGTAGAAGATGTATAACTTCATGAGAAAACGCCACTCTCCTAAAGTAGTTGTGCAATTTTACAGGCCCCCAAAGTACATGAGTGTACCGAGTTTTCCATACCTTGACAAATATTTGTTATCAGTCTTTAAATTTTAACAGTCTAGAAAAATATGAAATGTTATCTCATTGTGCTTTAATAATTCCCTGATGATAAATCATATTAAGCATCTTTTCATGTCTTATTGTCCATTTTATACTTTCTTTTTTAACGATATTCTCAACCCTTTTTCCCTTTCCTTTATTGAGGTATATTTCTTTTTATTATTCATTGGTAGATATTCTTTATTATGTCATTCATGAAGATCCTTTGTCAGATATACATATTGGGAATGTTTCCCTATTATTTGGGATACCTTTTTTTTTTTTTTTTTTGAAAGGTGTCTTTTGATTAGGAAAAGTTTTTAATTTTTATTAAGTGCACTTATTCTATTTTTATTTTCCTTTCTAAGAAATATTTGCCTAAAACATTTTTAAGTTTTAGCATAACATGGTTAGTTCTATGAGCTGTCTTGAATTAGAAATGGTATTCAAAATAGGTGTTGTTCTTTTTTTCTATAGTTATACAGTTGTCTAAGAAACTTTTGTTTAAAATGCTTTATCTCTTATTTAGATTTATACAGGCACATTTGTTTAAAATAACTTAATCATGTGTTTCAACTATATTTCCATATTTCTATTATATTCCATTGATCTGTTTGTCTGTATAATTCCAATATCATACTGTCCTGATTATTGTCCTGATTATTCCAGCTTTAAAATTAAGTCTTAGAATTAGGTAATATAAGTCCTCTCACTTTGTTCTTTTTCAAGATTGTTTTATTTCTCCTGTACATATTAGTATCAGCTGATCATCCTCTAAAGAAAAAAATCATTAGCTAGGAGTATGATATTGTTTTCATTGAAACTATAGCTAAATTTTAAATTTACATTTACACATTGAGCCTTCCAATGGAAAACATGGTATATCTCTCCACTTAATTATTTTTTAATTTTTTGCTGTCATGTGCTATAATTTGTACAGTACTATGCAATGTAGCAATGTACTTTTGCTAGTACATATAAATACAATTGTTTTTTAAAAATTGATTTTATATCATGGGAAGATGCTACATCCAATCTTAGTGTTCTTCATCTTTTTTTTTTTGAATTATTGCACTAGGACTACTTTCAGAACAATATTGAAAGCTGACATTCTTGCCTTTTTCTCCATTTTAGGGAAAATCAAAACATTACCATTTGTAAAACTGATGTTAACTATAGATTACTGTAGATGCCTTTTATTAGATTGAGGACATTATATTTAATCGTAAATGGCTGAGTATTTTTATTATCAATGAATAGTGAATTTTATCAAATCTGTTTTGTTTTGGTTTAGTTTCTTTTTTTTTTCCCACTGTACTGTCCATATGATTTTTCTCCTTTACTTTGTAAATCTAGTGAATCACACTGTATGAATATAGTTTTAGTGAAATAAAATGTACTTTTTAAAAATCCTCAATATTTAGTGTCCAATTCAGTTAGTTTGATCAAATATATATAGTCATGCAACAGCCACCACAATCATGATATATAACATTCCCAAATCGCAGAAAGTTATCCATGCTCCTCTCCCCTCAATTTTGCCCAACCCTTGCCCTACCTTCAGGCTTTCAAAATCACTGACTATTCTGTTTTGTGTCACTATATTTTCAACTTTTCTAGAATTTTGTAAATGGTACAAGAAGTATGTAGACTTTCCTTGGGTCTGAAGTCTCATTATAATAATGGTTGGGAAAAAATTCTATTCTTGCTTATTGAATTTGTCAAAAATCAATTAACTGGATAGGAGAGGGAGGAGCCAAGATGGCGGCATGAGTAGAACAGCAGAAATCTCCTCCTAAAATCATATATATTTTTGAAAATACTACAAATACAACTATTCCTAAAAGAGAGACCAGAAGATACAGGACAACAGCCAGGCTACATCTACACCTGCAAGAACCCAGCACCTCACAAAGGGGTAAGATATAAGCCGTGGCTCAGCGGGACCCGAGCACCCCTCACCCCAGTTTCTGGCGGGAGGAGGGGAGTCGGAGTAGGAAGGAGAGGAAGCACAGGGCTGTTAAATACCAAGCCCTAGTCATCTGCACCAGGAACACAGACACACGATGCATGGTGTGCTGGATACTAGGGAAACGGGACAGTAAAACCTGCAAGCGGGTTCCCACAGACAGCACCCCTGGGACAAAGAAAAGCGAGTGCTTTTTGAAAGTCTTAAAGAGACAGAGGCCTCACAACTGGACAGAAGCATCCCAGCACACTCAGCCCAGTAGCTGGGAATCCCAGGGAACTCAGGGTGCCCTAACACCCTGGGTGGCAGCGCAGCTCTGAGGCCTGTCATGGCAATAAACAGCCTCCTGCCTGTTCCCCCTCCGGCACAGCCCCACTGTAGCGGAGTAGCAGCCTGAGGCCAGCCAAGCCTACAGCAGCCACAGACCTCCGCAGCAGGCAAGAATCAGACACCCCATCTTCATGCACCTGCCCAGCACAAGCCACTAGGGATCACCATTCTCCCAGGAAAGGAAGGCCAGGAGCAAGTGGAAAGGGTCTTGGTTATCCCAGCTGACACACATGCCAACTGCACATGACTACCTCTATTGCCATGAAAAGGTAGAAGAAATTGATGCAGACCAGACTAACTCAGACATCCTCCCCTGAGAGAGAATCTGAGGAGATATATTTAACCAATTTTCCTGAAAAAGAATTCAAAATAAAGGTCATAACCATGCTGATGGACTTACAGAGAAATACTCAAGAGCTAAGGAGGGAGAACACAGAAATAAATCAAGCTCTGGAAGGACTTAAAAACATAATGGATGAGATGCAAGAGGTCATTAATGGAATAGAAATCAGAGAACAGGAACACAGAGAAGCTGATGCAGAGAGAGATAAAAGGATATCCAGGAATGAAATAACATTAAGAGAACTGTGTGAACAATCGAAATAGAACAATATCTGCATTATAGTGGTACCAGAAGAAGAAAAGAGAGAAAAAGGGATAGAAAGTGTCTTTGAAGAAATAATTGCTGAAAACTTTCCCAAACTGGGGGAGGAAATAGCCTTTCAGACCACAGAAGCAGACAGAACTCCCAATACAAGGGACCCAAAGAGGACAACACCAAGACACATAATAATTAAATTGGCAAAGATCAAAACAAGGACAGAGTATTAAAGGCAGCCAGAGAGAGAAAAAAGGTCACCAACAAAGGAAAATCTATAAGGTTATCATCAGACTTCACAACAGAAACCTTACAGGCCAGAAGAGAATGGCATGATATATTTAATGCAATGAAACAGAAGGGCCTTGAAACAAGGATACTGTATCCAACACGATTATCATTTAAATACAAAGGAGGGATTAAACAATTCCCAGACAAGTAAAAGTTGAGGGAATTTGCCTCCTACAAACCACCTCTATAGGGTATTTCAGAGGGACTGCTCTAGATGGAAGCAACTTCTAAGGCTAAACAGATGTTACCAGAGAAAATAAAATCACAGCAGAAAAAGTGGAAAAATCAAATACTAACTAAAGGCAAAAAATAAAATCAACTACCCACAAAAGCAGTCAAAGGAAACACAAAAGAGCACAAAATAAAACACGTAACATATAAAGAATGGAGGAGGAGGAATAAGAAGGGAGAGAAATAAAGAATCATCAGACTGTGTTTATAATAGCTTAATAAGCGAGTTAATTTAGACAGTAAGAGTTAATTTAGACAGTAAGATAGTAAAGAAGCTAACCACGAACCTAAAGCCTGCAATGGCAATAAGTACATATCTTTCAATAATCACCCTAAATGTAAATGGACCGAATGCACCAATCAAAAGACACAGAGTAATAGAATGGATAAAAAAGCAAGACCCATCTATAGGCTGCTTACAAGACACTCATCTCAAACCCAAAGATATGTACAGACTAAAAGTCAAGGGATGGAAAAAGATATTTCATGAGAACAACAGGAAGAAAAAATCAGGTGTTGCAGTACTAGCACCAGAAAAAATAGACTTCAAAACAAAGAAAATAACACGAGATAAAAAAGAATATTACATAGTGATAAAGGGGTCAATCCAAGAGGATATAACCATTACAAATATATATGCACCCAATACAGGAGCACCAGCATATGTGAAACAAATACTAACAGAATTAAAGGAGGAAAAAGAATGCAATGCATTCATTTTAGGAGACTTCAACACACCACTCACTCCAATGGACAGATCCTCCAGACAGAAAACAAGTAAGGACACAGAGGCACTGAACACATTAGAACAGATGGACCTAATAGACATCAATAGGACTCTACACCCAAAAGCAACAGGATACACATTCTTCTCAAGTGCACATGGAACATTTTCCAAAATAGACCACATACTAGGCCACAAAAAGAGCCTCAGTAAATTTCCAAAAGATTGAAATTCTACCAACCAACTTCTCAGAACACAAAGATATAAAACTAGAAATAAATTGTACAAAGAAAGCAAAAAGGCTCACAAACACATGGAGGCTTAACAACATGCTCCTAAATAATCAATGGATCGACAACCAAATCAAAATAGAGATCAAGCAATATATGGAAACAAATGATAACAACAATACAAAGCCCCACCTTCTGTGGGACACAGCAAAAGCAATTTTATGAGGAAAATATATAGCAATCCAGGCATATTTAAAGAAGGAAGAACAATCCCAAATGAATAGTCTAAAGACACAATTATCGAAATTGGAAAAAGAAGAACAAATGAGGCATAAAGTCAGCAGAAGGAGGGACATAATAAAGATCAGAGAAGAAATAAATAAATTGAGAAGAATGAAACAATAGCAAAAATCAATTAAACCAAAAGCTGGTTCTTAGAGAAAATAAACAAAACAGATAAGCCCCTAGCCAGACTTATAAAAAGAAAAAGAGAATCTACACACATCAAAAGAATCAGAAATGAGAAAGGAAAAATCACAACAGACGCCAGAGAAATACAAAGAATTATTAGAGAATACTACAAAAAACTATATGCTAACAAGCTGGAAACCTAGAAGAAATGGACAATTTCCTAGAAAAATACAACTTTCCAGGATGGACCAAGGACGAAACAGAAAATCTAAACAGACCAATTACAAGCACAGAAATCGAATCGGTAATCAAAAAACTACCCAAGAGCAAAACCACTGCTCCAGAAGGATTTACCATGGAGTTTTATCAGACATACAGAGAAGACAAAATACCCATTCTCCCTTAAGTTTTCCAAAAAATAGAAGAAGAGGGAATACTTCCAGACTCATTCTATGAAGCCAGCATCACCCTAATACCAAAATCAGGCAAAGACTCCACCAAAAAAGAAAATTACAGACCAGTATCTCTGATGAACATAGATGCAAAAATACTCAACAAAATATTAGCGAACCAAATTCAAATGTACATCAAGAGGATCATACACCATGATCAAGTGGTATTCATCTCAGGGATGCAAGGATGGTACAACATTAAAAAATCCTCAACATCATTCACCACATAAACAAAAAGGACAAAAATCCAATGATCATCTCCTTGGATGCTGAATAAGCATTTGACAAAATTCAACATCCATTCATGATAAAAACTCTCAGCAAAATGGGTAAAGAGGTCAAGTACCTCAACATAATAAAGGCCATATATGAAAAACCCACAGCCAACATCTTACTGAACAGTGAGAAGCTGAAAGCATTTCCTCTGAGATTGGGAACAAGACAGGTATGCCCACTCTCCCCACTGTTATTCAACATAGTACTGGAGGTCCTAGCCACAGCAATTAGACTAAACAAAGAAATACAAGGAATCCAGATCGGTAACGAAGAAGTCAAACTGTCACTATTTACAGATGACATGATATTGTACATAAAAAACCCTAAAGACTCCACTCCAAAACTACTAGAACTGATAACGGAATATAGCAATGTTGCAGGATACAAAATTAATACACAGAAATCTGAGGCTTTCCTATACACTAACAATGAACTAATAGAAAAAGAAACCAGGCAAACAATTCCATTCACAACTGCATCAAAAAAAATAAAATACCTAGGAATAAACCTAACCAAGGAAGTGAAAGACCTATACCATGAAAACTACAAGACATTCTTAAGAGAAATTAAAGAGGACACTAACAAATGGAAACTCATCCCATGCTGTTGGCTCGGAAGAATTAATATTGTCAAAATGGCCATCCTGCCCAAAGCAATCGACAGATTTAATGCAATCCCTATCAGATTACCAACAGCTCTCTTCAATGAACTGGAACAAATAGTTCTAAAATTCATATGGAACAACCAAAGATCCCGAATAGCCAAAGCAATCCTGAGAAGAAAGAATAAAGTGGGAGGGATCTCACTTCCCAACTTCAAGCTCTACTACAAAGCCACAGTAATCTAGACAATTTGGTACTGGCACAAGAACAGAGTCACAGACCAGTGGAACAGAATAGAGTCTCCAGACATTAACCCAAACATATATGGTCAATTAATATATGAAAAAGGAGCCATGGACATACAATGGGGAAACAACAGCCTCTTCAACAGCTGGTGTTGGCAAAACTGGACAGCTACATGTAAGAGAATGAAACTGGATCACTGTCTAACCCCATACACAAAAGTAAATTCGAAATGGATCAAAGATCTTAATGTAATCCATGAAACCATAAAACTCTTAGAAAAAATCATAGGCAAAAATCTCTTGGACATAAACATGAGCAACTTCTTCATGAACATATCTCTCCAGGCAAGGGAATCAAAAGCAAAAATGAACAAGTGGGAAAGGTTCTGTACAGCAAAGGACATCATCAACAGAACAAAACGGTATCCTACAGTATGGGAGAATATTTTCATAAATGACAGATCTGATAAAGGGTTGACATCCAATATATATAAAGAGCTCACACACCTCAACAAACAAAAAGTGAACAATCCAATTAAAAAATGGGCAGAGAAGCTGAACAGACACTTCTCCAAAGAAGAAATTCAGATGGCCAAAAGACACATGAAAAGATGCTCCACATCGCTAGTCATCAGAGAAATGCAAATTAAAACCACAATGAGATATCACCTCACACTAGTAAGGATAGCTACCATCCAAAAGACAAACAACGACAAATGTTGGTGAGGTTGCAGAGAAATGGGAACCCTCCTACACTGCTTGTGGGAATGTAAATTAGTTCAACAATTGTGGAAAGCAGTATGGAGGTTCCTGAAAAAGCTCAAAATAGAAATACCATTTGACTCAGGAATTCCACTTCTAGGAATTTACTCTAAGAATGCAGTAGCCTAATTTGAAAAAGACAGATGCATCCCTATGTTTATCACAGCACTATTTACAATAGCCAAGAAATGGAAGCAACCTAAGTGTCCATCAGTAGATGAATGGATAAAGAAGATGTGGTATATATACACAATGGAATATTATTCAGCCAGAAGAAGAAAACAAGTCCTACCATTTGCAGCAACATGGATGGAGCTGGAGGGTATTATGCTCAGTGAAATAAGCCAGGCGAAGAAAGACAAGTACTAAATGATTTCACTCATATGTGGAACATAAGAACAAATGAAAAACTGAAGGAACAAAACAATAGCAGAATCACAGAAACCAAGAAAAGACTAACATTTACCAAAGGGAAAGGGACTGGGACAGATGGGTGGGAAGGGAGGGAGAAGTGGGGGAAAAAAAAAGGGGGCCTTATGATCAGCATGTATAATGTGGTGGGTGGCACGGGGAGGGCTGTGCAACACAGAGAAGACAAGTAGTGATTTTACAGCATCTTACTACACTGATGGACAGTGAGTAATGGGGTATGTGGGGGGGACTTGGTGAAGGGGGAAGTCTAGTAAACATAATGTTCCTCATGTAATTGTAGATTAATTATACCAAAATTTTAAAAAATCAATTAACTGTACATGCATGGGTTTACCCCTTTTCACTGATCTATGATGTCGTTACAGCAGTGCCAAACAGCCTAGATAAATATCACTTAAGAATATTAAAATTACATAGTTTAAGTCCTCTTTGTTCCTCTTCAAACATAAGTTTGCATTTTCATATGAATTTTAGCATCTACCTGTCAATTTCTACAAGAAAATTTGCTTGAATTTTGAATAAGATAACTTTTCAGAGAATTGGTATGTTAATAATATTGAGTCTTCCAATCAATGAACATGGGATATTTCTTTGTTTAGTTAGGTTTTCTCTTAATTATAATCTGTATTTTTAGTGTACAGTTGCTTCTCAGAGTTTATAAAATATTTTGAAGATATCATATATTCATGCAGACTCATTTAGGATTTTCTTGATGAACTGATTTCTTTATCATACTGAAATGTCCCACTTAATTCCTGGCAATATTCCTTTTCCTTATCTACACTGTCCAATATGAATATGAACACTTGAGTTTCCTTTTATATATCCCTTTCTACCTTTTAGTTTCACTTGATCTTTTCCTTTTCATTAAAACTGTGCTATTTTATGTAAAGAGAGTTTCTCGTGGCAGCAGTTGGATTTTTCTTTTCATATCCAGTCTGAAAATTTCTGTGCCTTAATTGAATTTATAGATCTATACATATATATTTTCTCTACACTATTTTCTATTCATGTTATTTGAACTTTGTTCTTTTTATTCTTTGTGTTTTGCCTTCCTTTGGATTTGAACACAGGTTTCATTTTATCTCCACTATTCTCTTGCAAATGATAACTCCTTTTTTTGTTTTGATGTGCCTTGTTTTTAACGATGTTTTAGGGTTCCCAAAATATAGGCTTGCAATTGCAATACATAACGGCAAATACATATTTTAATATGATATTTGTATTAATATATAATTATATAATTACAGTTATATACAATATATAACATGAATTATATATAATGTATATTAAATGCATTTTTTATTTATTTGCAATAAATACAAAATCATAGTCTACTCTCAAATAATACTACACTTCTTGAGGTACACAGTATAAGAATCTTACCACATTGTATTTCCATTTCCTTCTCCAATTCTTTGGTTCATATTTTCATATATTTTACTTTTACATATGTTATCCCCACAATACTTTATTATTATTTTTACTTTAGTCAGTTATTTTTTAAAGTCTAAATTTATAAGATAGTTTTTTTAATTTACCTAAATCTCTGCCTTTTCTGACACTATTCTTTCTATTCTCTATTTTCAATTTTCTTTTCACATTCATAAAAGTTCTACTAACATTTTTGTAATGTGTTTCTAATCTTCAAATTTCATTTATTTGAAATGTCCCTTTTTTTTTTTTTAGCCTTCACTTTTGAAAGATAATTTCACTGGATGTAAAGTTCTAAATACAGAGTTCTATTTTTTATTTCAGCACTTTAAAGATATAATTTGTCTTCTGGCCTCCATTTTTTTGTATAACAAGTCAAAAATAATTGTTTCTGATTGTTCCAATATAGGAATAATGTCCTTTATTCTTCTGGCTACTTTCAAGTATTTCTCTACATCTTTGGTCTTCAGCTGTCTTAATATGGCATTCCCTATATATATTTATGCTACTTGAGTTTGTATTTATGCTACTATGTGAACTTTTTAGAATCCATGTTGCTATTCTTCAAATTTGTGAAATGTTTGGCCATTTAAAAAAATTTTCCTCTGCCCCATTTCATTTCGTCTCTTTTTTGACTACATATACATTTGACCACTGTTTATCATCCCACAGGCTACACAGGCACAGTTATTTTTCAATGTATTTTCTTGGTGAGTTTGAATTTATATAATGCAATTTTGTATTTGTATTTCATATATATATACATTTTAATATGTACATGTATACCTAATTTACATGTAAATGATATATATATTAAATGAATTAAATAATACCACATAATTATATTAGCAGGTGTTCAGAATTCTAATCATCTTCAAGTCTACTTGTACTGACTATCTTCCACTTGACTATGGTTATATTTAACTGCTTTTTTTTCATGCCTAGTAATTTTTGATTGAGTATACTGTCTATTATGATGATGTACTATAGGAACTTCAACTCTTTCCTTCTTCTAATCATACTGGCTTTTGTTGTCAGTTAAATTACCAGCTTATTACCTTGATTTTTTGAAAGCTTAGTTTCAATCCTTGTAAAGATTTGAAAAATCTAGTTTGATTTTTCTCTCAGTCCTAGGGCATAACTTTCACCTTGGGCTTACTTCTACTCACGGGTATGTGTCACTGAGTTACCTACAGTAAGCTGCCTACTGGTTGTAGCACTGCAAGAACAAAAAGAAAAGTATAAAAACCCATAAGTGAAGCCTTTTTTCTTAAAATGTCCTATCAGAACCTTTTACTGGCAAGGGCTAACTTTGTGCCAGGTGGGAAGGAAAAATGTTGGCGAGGTTCATTTCCAGTATCATAATGCAGAACCAAGAAAGACAGATTTTGATACTCCATAGATGACTTAATACTTTCTTAATTATTATAAAATAGAAATAAAAGAAGTCACAGTAATTTCATGTTCAATTTCTAGTCATCTGGCAGATCTGAACTCCAATGTGTTTCTTTTCATCCTACTACGACTGTGATTTTCTGTTCAAGTTCTATTTACTCATACATCTTCCCAAATTAAGAATTGCTTTGCCAAATAACTGCCACATCTGGGTCATCTGTGGGCTTGTGAGAACCTACTTGGGATTCAGTGGAAAACCTGAGGTTTGTACCAACACCCTCTAACTTGGTAGGTCTTGAACTCCAGTCTTCTCAGTAGCACCCCCATGCACAGTATCCTAGTCAGTCTGGCTGACACCTCAATGAGAAGCTTTCCAAATTGTCTCATCACCAACATAGCAAGTTGCCTTCTAGCACATTTTGCCAGAATCAGTATGCACAGCTAACTGGAGAATTTCCCTGAACCACTTCACCAGCTGTGGCCTGCAGCACCTCAGCAAACCATCATCCAGTGTCCCACAGCCACAGTGAAGACTGCATTTCAGGCCTGTTGTGGGCAGTCTCTCTTTCAAGTTTATTTTTCCCTTGACTACTCCCTCTCACCTATATAAGCTATTCCAGCATTCACTAGGGTTCTCTTTATCCCCTCTTAGTACTTAGTCCCATTTTACAATTAAATAATACTTTTCAAATTACTGGCATGTTTTCGGTCTCTTTAATGGACCCTGACACCTTGAAACAACCTCAAAGCAGTATGAATCATATGTTTGAAACAATCTTCTTAGATGACATATAGTGAAATTCAATTCAATTTAGGGTTCTACAAGCTATATTTGATGCTTGAGATTATGTACAAATGGAACAATAGCAAGAAATGTAGATTTAATTAGAGTGGCGAGGCTAGAGAGACATTGGTAAGCACTGTTTATTCTGAAGTCTAAATACAGTCTTCAAAGTCAGGTTGAAAAAGTATAGTACAGGTGTGGATAAATGACACTCTATGATGGCAAAACACTTGAGTTTTAGTATAAAGTTATAAAAAAACTATTTCATGTCATGTACCACAATCTTAAAACAGATTATCTGTTTCACCTGTAAATAAAATTAAAATAATATGAGTTCATTTAACAAGAGATCATACAAAACTTCACATTTGTACTTCCACTTGGTTACTGAAATTCCTTAACCTGTGAACATGGTTTCAAATATGTCTTTCAAAGCCAACTTGTCTAAGTGCTTGTGTTTGCCTCATAGTTCCTCTCCCAAAACAATTCATTTTTTCCCTCCCTCTTCAGTCTCACCACTGTTCTTTCTTTACACTTACTTTTAGTGGTGTTTGTTTTTCATTGTCACATGTGGAGACTGGGACCCTGGAAAACTGGAAAGCACTGGATTTTGTTTTACCCCCTACATACTTGAAGTAACTGGTTCCTTTTTCACTGCTGAGAGGTGTGGCAATGTGGGAGATCTGCTGCTGTTTGCGCTTCATAAAGCTTATTGACTGGCAGTGTCTCTGGAAACCACCTTCTGTAGCTAGGGAATGTGATCTGGCTTCTGCAGTTCCTAATGAGAAAGCATTCATTCTCTTAGCAATAAAGGGTTTCCCTCTAAAATATTATTGAAAGATCATTGTTACTGGCTGCTGCTCTTCTTGAGTAAGGGTGCTTTTCTTTTAGCAGGATATTGATTGATATAGATAAATAAGCTTGTTTTATATAATTAAAGAACTTCATAGGGCTTGCAAACTCTTCTTTATACAGATTGATGGAACTTGTCAAGTTAATGAATATTCTGATTGATGAGCATATAAAATTATTCCATTCAACTCAACAGGTATTTATGAAGTATCTAGTAGATGTTTAGAATCATATTAAAGCAGAAGTATTCATAATGTAAAAAATATTAAGTCTTGAAGTTAAACTTCCTGTATTTGAAATTTAACTTCTATTTAATATATGTATAATATAGGCAGCCTTTCTAATCCCCAAATTCCTCTTCTAAAAATAGAAATGATATAACCTGCCTCAGAGAAGGAATACATATTTCACATGAAGTTATTTATAATTATCACTTATTTTTAAATGTTGGAGAATTTTAAATGTTTTTTAAATGTTGGAGAATTGTATGAAAACTTTCCTGCCCTCAAGAAGCTTGTATGAAACAAGAAATAATAAAAGAATATAATAAATTGCCAAGCCCTATGAGATATATTTTATAAGTTAAAGCACTACTAATATGTGTAATGAACATCTGGGAATTAATCGTTTCCTAGAGTTTTCTAAATAGCCTTTAAGAAAAAGATGAAAATGTAGATAGGCACAAATTAAATGTAAGAATAAAAGCACAATATACAAAAATAATACAAATGTTTAAAAATTTAATATCCAAATATAATAGTTGAAAATTTAATGTCTGAAATTCCGAGTTTCAGTAAGAATATATATGGATTTTATTAAGTGATAGTTTATCATATATGAACTCATAAACCCTAAAAATGTCATTATTTGCAATGTCATTAAAGAAGAAAATGACAAAGTAGGAAAAGTCCTGGTCCCTGTTTCTTTAATGAAGTAGTGTCATACCTGACAACAGAGCAAAACAACCTGTGCATATGGTTTGACAGAGATATAGCTAAATGGTTGCAAAATACATCTGCTAAATAATTATTTATCTTCTAGTACCTTATGCAATGTGTTTTGATTTATTTTGTTTTAATTTCACAAGCCATAGCAGGAATCTCTGCCATCTGAACCAGTTACACTAAAACTACCTGCTCTACCCTTCCCTAAACTTTGGAGAATATTAAGTTTCCTGCCCAAATGTAAACACTTAGTAAACTAAAGTGAAATTAGAAGACATTATTCATTTTTTCCAAAGGTAAAATTGCACCTTTACTGATGAATTTTTATTAGTGGCTATTACTGGTGTTAAGTGACATTGTAAATTATATAAAATGTACCTGGAATGATGCCAATTAAGGGCAACTCTGTCACCTGACACCTTCCTTGGATATAGCTCCCTGAATGTCTTTTGGGGAACTACCCTAATTTCTTTCACATAACTTAGGTAGGTCAGCCAAGGACAGTTATATGACCTAAACCAGGCCATTAGATTCTCTCACTGGGTGTTTGTGACTTGAGCTGAATGATGTAAGTTAAAACAGGCTTTTTTTCAGCCATCCAGGGGTGTGCGGTTCACTCTGCTTTTCCCTATGTCTTCTCACAAGACTTTCAGGATAAGAGATTGTTAAGCAAGAAACAAAAGCAGAATCATCCCATTCCCTTAACGAATTCAGATAAAAACTAGCAATACATCACATACAAAGAGAAGAAGAGATGTTGAAGAGGAATCAAGGTAGGTCTATAAGAAAGTGTGCATGAAACTGACACACATATTTATGCTATATCAAGGACACAAGCATCTTATCACAAAAAGCTATAAAGGTCACCATTATCTATACAGTTGGACATGTTTTACTAGGAATATAATGGTTTTTCTCTTTGTTTCTATGCTTCTGTGGAAGCAAGTTGGTTCAGCAATAGGTAGATTTTTTGTTTGGGGGAAAAGAGAAAACAACTGAAGCTGTTTCAGAGAAAGGGACCTACGGAGACTTGACTGAAACTTGGTGCTGCCCTACACTCTCTCCTCCCCAAAACTTGGTAGTTAGTTCATATTTTTCTGTCAGTTTTGTAAGCTTCTGTGTATATTTTCAACAAACTACATTTTCACTTAAATTAGATGAGTCAGTTTCAATCATTAGCAACCAAAGAACCCTAATTGATACACATCTGTACGAAGAATGATTCCAGTGTCCACAGAAGATAAAAGAAAGCATTCAGAGCTTTTCCCAAGTTTTTTAACCTATGTTCAATAAAATGCAAACATAACCAATGTCCAATAAAATGCAAACATGACTAAAAATATGATTAATCCTTTTTATGGCTCAATAACAAATAATACTGCATTAGTATAGATTTAGTATAGATATACTGTATTTTGTTTATCCACAAATTAGTTTATAAGTATTTATGTTGTTTCCACTTTTTGACTGTTATGAATAATGCTGCTGTGAATAGTCATATTGTGAGGCTCTGTTTTCAGTTCTCTGGAGCAGATACCTAGGAGTGGAATGACTGTACTATATGGAAACTCTGTTTCATTTTTGGGGGAAATACCAGCCTTCCAAAGTGGCTCTCGGGTCAATTTGAGTGGACAAATCAGTCTCTGAAAATGATGCTTGCATGTAAGTCACAAGTATATCAAACTCTCCCTGATGTACCTACCCTAAAGGATTCCCAGATGACAGCTGTAGTGCTGCTAGAGTTTCTTGGTTCTTTTTTCTGCACCTGTCAGGGGATGCCTTACTAATGAGAAACTGCTCTACTCTGATTGACCAAGTTCTCAAAACAATTTTCTCTTCCTCCTGTTACTGGTAATTCTGAATGATAGATATTCTTTTCATGTGAAGTCAAAAAGTATCTAGATATATATGATTGTAAGTGGAAAAACAGGGGACAGAAATCAGATATTAGCAGTTGATCCATTTTCATTTGTGTGTGAATTAATATAAACGCAAGAAATGAAGCATTAATGCAAATTAAAATGTTCCTGTGAACAAATTTTGGCAGTTCGACTTTAGAGCAATTATAAATAAACTTGTTTAATTTTTCAGGACAATGCCACCATTTGGATTTTTTAAACAAGTAATTTTCTCATTGGTGCAACAAAATGGTGTTATAGCATTTTATGATAGAGTAGACTCAATCCATTCACCATATTTTTCTGAGTTGTTCTACATGCAAGTATATATTTTTAATCTCGTCTGTCTTTTGTGCTGTTCTTATAGTTTGCTATTAAAATAAACTATAAAAAAGAAATCAGTCAGTATGATTATACCTTATGATATTTTTATAGGTTTTAAATTATACATTTAAGTAATCAGAAATTTAGATTATAAATTATAATTATATAGTCCATGTACATTTTTAAGATGGACAATTTTCCTGAATGAAATTTAATATTCTCCCTAAGAGACAACAGACTCTTCCAACTTCTGGTGTAATGTCAAGTACAAGGAGATAAGTCCTTTAAATATCTTGTTGTTAGATATTTGTGTACATATGTCATATCTAAATAAACTGTAAACTCCCTCGTAGTGGAGGCTGTAAAGCCAAATGTAATAGGACAAAGAGATCACAAAGTTGAGTAGAGGACTCCAAAATCTGAATCCAAGGTCTTGTTTCTTACCACCTGAATAAATGTGGTCATGGATTCAAAAATCTCTGACTCAGATTATTCAGTGAGATAAGGTATGCAATGATACTTGCCTCAAAGGATTTTTGGGGAATTAAATAATGCACTATGTACAAACATCATCTTGCACAACACTCAAAATATGTGTGACCTTTCCTTTTTTCTTTTTATAAATCTCAGGCCTCCGGGAAATTCCTTGCATTGTAACACTCAACACAAAATACATTGAGGATGATGTGGTATACCTTTTTAAATTCTGATCTTATAGATATATTACCGCTAGGTTTTCAGTAATTATTTTCTAATATATTTTCAAATATATGGTATAGTCAGTATATTTAATGTACATATTCTGAAACTATTTATGGTAAAAGTCAGTGACCATTGTCAAAATGTACTAATTTTGAGAAAGAAAAAATATTCATTTCCCCATCAAAACATACAACATAACTCTGAAAGTCATTAGTCCTCGCCCCCTAATACTTTTTATTCTCCTCATGAGAACACAGTGGCATTGTACATTCTGCCCTCCTGGAAGTTAAATATGGCCCTGTTTTGGCCAACTAAACGTAAGCAGAAGTTGTATGAATCACTTTTGGGCAGAAGCTTCAAGAGCCAACCTGTAACTTTGCTCTTTCCTCTATGCTGACAGAAATGTTTTGGAAAACAGTGGTTCTCAAGTGTTACTTGTGCCACCTTATGTTTGGCAATGTCTGGAAACATTTTTGGGGTTGGCACAACTTGGAGAGGATGTTACCTGCATCTAGTGAGCAGAATCCAGGTCTGCACTAAATATTCCCCAAACACAGGACAACCACAATACCTCTGACCCTGCAGCAACAAGAAATTATCCAGCTCAAAATGTCAATAGTGCAATGGTTAAGAAAGCCAGGCTTCAAGTAAGGAAGACGTGGATGATAGTTCCCAGCTGTCCAGAAACAGCAAGCATAAGCAAGAAATAAACCTTAGCTGTGTCAGACCATTAAAAGTTTCAGATTGTGTTATCACAGCTTTGTCTAGCTTTTCCTAACTGACATTTATTTTGCAGTTTGAGTGAAATTAGAACACAATATACTTCCCTGATCAATGTTTAAATAATTTGGTTCTGATATTTCGGGAATATCCATTAATATCCATTAAGTACACAACTGCTGGGATTAAAATTGGGGTTGAAATTTGTTTAAAATGGAAAATAAATTGACCAATTCAGATTTCAAGATAGTTTAACTTGTCTTTAGAGGGAAATGATTATTCATGAAGAGCATCTGACTTTAATGCATAATGTCCTTGCTCTAAGAACCCCAACAATTCAGTCAAGTGTTTGGAGAAAAAAACAGATTATGAAATTTACTTCTGAAAATAGAACTGTAGGTTACAAGCTTATTAAAAAGAAAGAAATTTATATATTTTAGTTTAGAGCAGGAAGAGAGCCCTAACCAAAAACCAAATCTGCCAGAACTTTGATCTTGGACTAGCCTCCAGAACTGTGAGAAAATAAATTTCTATTGTTTAAGCTACCTAACCTATGGTATTTTATTATGGCAGTCTGAGCAGACTGATAAGCAATGATGAAAAAAAAAAAAAACCAGATCCAAGAAATTCAATCTACAGGAAAAAAGATGACTAAAAAATTCGTGATAGTATAAAGCAAACAGATTTTTAAAAATAATAATCAAAGATAATAGAAACATTCTTAAGTTGAAAGTGAACATTAACTTGACTATTTAAAGGGTTCACCAAGTACCTAGGAAAATAAATCTATACATACGTAAAAATAAATATTTTAATGAATGAAGAACATTTCTGCAAATATTTAGAGAAAAAAGTTACCTACAAAGAAATAAAAAGTGAAACTGCATTCAAGGGTCTACTTTACAATAATAAATGACCATGTAAGAATGGCTTAATTTCTGTGTGCAGTATTTTGAAGAAAAATGATTGGTAAGAATGTTTTACAACAGTGCCTAACATTTTTGTAGGGCAGTGTATTAACCAAACTGGGCTAAATGTTATACCAAATACTTCAGTGCATTAATGGATTAACACAATCAAGATTTATTTCTTGTTGACCCAGCAGTTCTGTGCTGTGGCCCACAGGTAGGAGGTCTTTTATACCAAAGTCACATTCTGCTTCCTTTTCTGCTTTCAGTTTGGGTCATCTCAGTTTTGGTTCTCAATTCTGTTTATACATCTGAATCACCCAGGGAGCTTTTAAAAATACTTGGCCCTACCACATAACAATTAAATAAAAATCTCTGAGGATAAGCCATGGCAACCCCTATTTTCTATAGTTCCCTTGGTGATTCTAATGAGCAACTAGGGTTGAGAACTATTGCCTTAGATCAGTGGTTCTCAAACTTTAGCGTGTATCACTATCACCAGGAGGACTTATTAACACAGATTGCTTGGCCATATCCCCAGAATTTCTGATTCAGTAGGTTTTGGGTGGGACTGGAGAATTTACTTTTCCAACAAGTTCCCAAGTGATGTTAATGCTACCGGTTTGAGACCACACTTTGAGAACTACTGCCTTAGATGAAATGTGGTGCTCTTTGCGATAGGCTACTGAGGTTTTAGAAGAGCCAATGTGCTCTGATGCTCTGCTGTTTTCTACCAAGTTTCCTAAATGTATAGCTTTTACAGGCCCAGGTCTATGCACCAATATTAACAGATAGTATTTGTTGAGGGAGTCACATAACAAATTCCCAAATGTGTTGATACTTGTTTTGTCTCCAGATTTTTATTACCAATTATGCCCAGTGAACATCCTTGAACATACATCTTACTGCCTTTGTACGGAAGGTCTACATTCTCCAATATGAAAGTCCATCCACTTAATGTGGCTATCTACATTAAATCCATTAAAATTAAATATTTTCTCTGATATACTAGTTCACATTTCAAGTGCTAAATAGCAAAATATGGCTAATGCCTACCATATTAGGACAGTGCAATAGAACATTTCCATTAATCACAGAAAGTTTTATTGGACAGTGCTGGTTAGATATTTGTCAGACTTGCTTCCTGTACCTGAGCATGCAGCTAAATACATTTTCCAGTCTCTTACATTGAGACTTGGCCATGTCACTAATTCCTGTGCAGGGATTATGAGGAAGTGATGTGCCTCTTCTGGGCTAAGCGTGGAAGGAGCCTGTGCCCCTGAATGACTGCATTGGACAGAGGGTGGGCTCCCTTTTCAAGCCAAGATAATGTCAGAAAAGTGAAGAAGTCTGAAGCCCCTGGCCAAGCAAGCCGCAAACTCCCTGAGATGCACCCCGGGATGGGCTCCTAGGCTCCCCTCATACCTTAGTGTTGTTCACCACTCTGAGGAAGAAGCCAGGGCCCTTACAGTAAAAATACTGGTCATGTGCACAGACTCAGGAGCCAAAATGCCTCGGTTGAGTTCTGATTCTATCTCTTATTAGCCATATAACTTGGGAAAGTGAATGAACTCATTTATACCTCATTTCCTTTCTCTAAAATGGGATAATGCAACTTTACCTACCCCACAGAGTTGCTGAGAAGAAAAAAATGAATGATGTATTGTTAAGACACTTAAAACAATGCTTGACACTTATTGTTAGATTTAGAAATAAGATTAAAAACAGAGCCCATGCCAGATTGTTGCTAAGAAACAAAAATCAGCAAGGTTGGCTTTTCAACGTTAAATGATCATGAATTAGGCATTAGTTATTAGCTATAAAAATAATTATACATACACTATATATGAAATATATATAATTATATATGTCAGTATAACTTGTTATAATATATATAGTGATATGTGTGTACACCTAATACTCCAGACACCATTCTAGAAAGCAGCAATGAACAAAACAGAGAAAGCTGTATCATGAGAGATCACATTTTAGCATTTTAGGGGGAGACAGAAAATGCACAAATAATATATAATAACAGGTAAATATAAGCACTATGAAGGAAAAATAAAACATAGGTATAGGAGGTGACATCTGAGGAGCAATTTGAAAGAAATGAGGAATGTCATTTTCACATCTAGGGTTGAAAGAGTAGACGAAACAGCATTACAGACACCCTCTGACATTACAAGCTTTAAGTGTTCTGTGAACAGCAAGAAAGACGTGTGGTTAGAATGGCCTGTGCAAGGTGGAAGCCAATGGAGAATAAGATTTCAGAGATGGCCATGGCCCAGACATATACAGCATATGGTCAGGATTTTTAATTTTAGTTTTAAAATAACAAGAAACAAAATTGCTTGATCAGGGAAGTTTCCTTGATCTGACATACAATGTTAAAATAAAATCCACTCTAGCTTCTATGCAGTGAATTTATAGTACTGAGTGAGGAGTACAGGTGGGAGGCTAGTTATGCAGTTTTGTATGTGAAGCATTTAGTCCAGCAAGAGTATACACTGGCTTGAAAGAGGATCATGGCCCTGGGAGTGGTGCTAAGTAGTCGATTCAGAATAAACTTGGATTTGTGAATATGATTTATAAAAGTGTTTAGCCTGAGAATATGGGTGTATAATAGGGCCAGAAGTAAGATGTGAGAAGACCCACTGGTTTGATCTTATTAAATTTGAACTTTGAACATAGAGGTTCCAAGGAGCTGGAAATGTTAAGTGATGCTCAGGTAAAATGTAGGGGTTAAAGATATTAACTAGGCTTCACAAATGTATTCAAATCTATGAAAATACATGAGGTTACCTGGGAAGTGGGTATAAATGGAGAAAAGAAATCTAACTGCCTGGCATCCTACTGGTTAATTGAGGTAATGCCTCCCAGGCTTAGCTATCAGAAGCCTATGACTACTTAACCACTAAAGCAATTCCAAGGTTTCCCAAACTCATGTAAATAGGAAAAGAACTTCCAGAGTGTAATTGTCCACATATGGGAATCCTCCCAATATCCCTGAAGTGATCATGGAGGATACTGGGTGAGGAAGGCTGCAACCATTCTCACAGGAAGTATGGCTGCTCCCTTGTAACTCACTCTTCAGCTGGGGAAAATGGTTTAGAGACCATCATCTATTAGAATTAAATCTGTATTCTGGAGCTCGATCTCTCCATGTTGCTTTCTATTTTCCCTGTTTCTAAAAGGGAGGTCTTATTATGTCTGTTTTGTCTTTCTGTTTTTATTTCAAAATGCATATGTTGAGGAGGTTTTATTTATCATTTAGCCCATAAATGACCAGATCATAAAGTGGTACATCCAGACCTGACTGAAGGAAGGAATTGAACATAACCCAAGATTCTAAATGCAGTAACTGAACAAGATTTCAGGTGGGGTTCTGATGGAAAGCAATAAATGTGTTTTCAGTTACACAAGAACTAATTGCCTTACCTTAGGTATGGGTATTGTTGCAAATTTACGTATTGGTCAAAGGGTGTAAATGTGTCTATCAAAGAGTGAAAAATAGTGAATATTTTTATTTTTATCTGTCTAGGAACACCTTTCCCCCTCCTCCCACCTTCTCTTTGGGGAACTACTCCTTCAGTTCAAAGAGATCCAATAACTTACCTTCCAGGTTTAAAAGGCGGGCATGTGATCCAGTCCTAGATTCATTTTGTCAATTCACTGGGCACAGTAATTGGTCTAAGTTTGTTATGTGATCTAATACAGTCCAAACAGATTCCTGCTCTGAGTTTTCTGTTTAAAGCAAGTGGAAAAGGTCCTTCCACTTAAGGTCATGAAGTCTGAAGAATGTGAATTGGTGGCTCCTGGCAGCCATTGCCTTTCCTTTATATGGGCACAAGCTGTAATATAAGGGAAAATGAAGCCAAGCAAAGGCAATCCCAGATGAGAGGAAGCTGGGGAGAGCCCCAGTGGTGTTAGGCCTCTGGTTCTGGAGTCTCACATCCCAGACCTGTTCTCAATCCTGAAGCTTGTTCTTTGGTTCTATGATCTTCCAACTTTATCACCCGATAAATACCCTTGTGTAAGCAAAGTTAAGTTGCATATCTGGAACTTATCACTAAGAATTTTAACTACACAGGTTAATCTTAATTATCTACATCAATCTATACAACTAACCTTAATTCTAATTGTTAATACTGAATATATATTCATTTTATAATAAAAAATATTCTTGAAAAAAGTTAGTACAGAAAGCCACAGTGCTCACATTCATGCTGGAAGTCCTTAGGTGAGGATGCTCTATGATTCATATGAATTATGTGGGATTAGAGATCACAGCCTTTGGATCTCAGAGACTAGAGAGATGAGATACCTTAGAGACAGAATGTGACCTTGATCTGTGATAATAATGCCCTGATTTACACTAAACTAGTATTTCACAAGTAGTAGCCAAAATATTGGTGGCTTGCATGAGGTTAGAAGATGTTACCAAAATTATGTATTGGTTATAAGTTAGAAAAACAAAGTTAAACAATGTTTAAACAAAGAATACATTTATTTCCTGTAGCATTTGTCACAGCTTCTAATTGCATTGTAATTCTTTGCTGTGGTATAAAGTAACCATAGTGCCATCTACTTAAAGAAAACCATATCACTTATTAACATCTCCACAGAACACATTTTGGGAAATACTGGACTAGTCTTATGTTGTAGATAGGGAAAATTGTCCTTAGGAATCTTATTCTTATCTTATTTGTTCTGATTTAAAGTCTTAGAAAGAAAGAAGAATGGGGCCAGAAGGAAAATACCATTTTTCCCCTGTGCAAAAACAGTCTGAGATAAGGATGCAAGCCAATTCAGCTTAGATGCCCAACATCCAGGTTATTAAATTGAATTACAGAGAAGCAAAGCCTTAAGCCAAATAAACAAATCTCTAGTGATGGAGTCATAGTGACATTGACAGGCAAATCTGCAAGTACTTATGAATAAAAGAGGTTTCCTAGACCAAATACAACTGATATGCCTCAATTTAGTAGTATATGGATCCTAACTGATCGACGTCAACTCTGATAGTTTATTCAAGCTCTTTTAGGTGTTAACGATCTCCTGATTTCTATATAGTGCTGAAATGATAGTGACTGGGGGGAAAATTGTGGTATCTTTAGCTTTTAGATTAATCCTGAAATATTAAGGAATCCTTTCAGTTGAAAAATAAACCAAAAGAAGATTGAATCCTCTGCTCTCAACTGCTAGGTTTAGTAGCCTCAAAGCATGAAGATAGACTAACAACCTTGCAAATCCTGTGATCAGGCTTCTTCCAAAATAAAATGCACTGGTATTTTTGTTAGTGACTGATTTCAAGCTGTTTCTTTATTTTAATTACGCTCAACCCTGTTTTTGAAAGTGATAGGTAATATTTGAGAAGAGGAGAAAAAAGTGAGATGAACACATAGAATTTATAATGGAAGCAATTAAATTTGCCTTAAAATTCCAACCAATAAAATCTATACACAACAAATATCAGTAGCTTTGGTGAAAATAAACCTAGAAATTGTCTGTGTATGACTGATGTTTATAGGAACATAAAAAATCCTAAATCAAGTTGACTTAAGTGGTGTCTCAAGGAAGTTGGATTGCAATTTCCAACTCCAAAAAGGGGAAATCAAATAAAATATTTAGAAAAAGATTTGAGGAAGAGAAAGGTAATAGCAGAAGATAGGAAAATTATGTCAAGGAAGGCTCCAGTTTGCAGGGCTTAAAAGTACTATGCAGGTAAATCACAAAATCTGGTAAATAATCACTCATCAGAATTCACCATGGCCCAGAAGAAATATACCTCAAAATCATGTACTCTTATTAATTCTGAGTACACACATAATAAGCCATTTTTGCATTACCACAGTTACTTTCCACAGGTAACAAGCAATCCAGTGACTGGAAGTGCTGTTACCTGTGGTAACATAACACATTTCCCACTGCAGTTCAAGGTATAAAATGCAGACATATTAGCAATAAGTTTTACTTATTCTGACCTTTAGTTTCTCCAATTCTTAACAGAATCTTTTATAGTTGTATTGGGAATGCCTCCAAAAGCTATCTTCATGTGCTCATGAGTAAATTCCACTCAATATACATGTAACAAGACCTTGTGTACATTGTTTTGGTTTGCCCCGAGTAATGATTAGGGGAACTACCTTCTTCCTTGATGAAAGGTAGGAAGGGACTTCAGTCTCCTAGGCTGTGCTCCTTTGAAGCAGAGCCTGAGTTGAGAATTCTTTGAGTGGTATTTTGGGAGAGAGCTTTTATAAAAAGTAGGATGCAAGAAGCAGGATAGAGCAGGGAGAAAGGCTAAGAAAGGATGTGACTCAGCTGGTGAGTAGCTCCCTTCTAATCTCACAGTGAAGTTAGGACGTTTTAGTCCCACTTTAAGGCACGAAGCTGCCCTTTTGAACATCCATGTTCCACAGTTACTGGCCAAGGTCTACTTGTAAGATGCAGGGTGGATTCTTGGTCCAATAATAATTCTTGGAAGAGAGGGAGAGGTATAGGTTGTTATTAACCAATATTCAGAGCAACAGGAAGATGGATGTGTATGATAGCAAAGGGATGAGGCACCAAGACCCATTCCTTACATGGCTCACATCCACGTTTCACATTAAATGCACTCCTTCAGAGCATAGCATCTCTAGGTTCTGGTTGGTCTCATTTTCTAGGAAAACTTACATAAGAAGGTTAGTGGAATGTGCTGTCCACCTGCATTGCTGCAGTTGGCCCTGAACCCATAACCAAGTCATCTTCCTCCTGCATCATCCTTTCTAGGTTCTATTGCTCATTTTATAGGGTTTCTGCTTACCAGCATCTCTGGTTTGCCTTGTGAGATGATCCTGACTACCATTCCTGAGAGCTCTGAGCCTTGGTGCCCTCATCAGACTATGGTTACCATACTTACCCATTTTCAGTTACAGCTATAAAGACTCCCCAGTGTATAGCAGCAACTATGTCTCCTCCTGATGATCAGGATCAGTTATACCTGCCAGTATGTTACCTCATTACTTTGTTTACTTGTCTATTGGTTTCAGGTGTGCAAAGAGACATAGTAGTATCTGTAAGTTTAAGTTTTGTAGGTATCACATTGCATTCTCTAGTGGAAGTAGCCCATTCTGAAAATCAGAATCCCAAATTCTACAGAGCTTAAAGTTGCAGGGATGGAAATCTCAAATTCCTACATGGGTCACCAGTAGACAAGGTGGGCCACTCCTGTTTCTAGACCCATGTATTCTAACTATTGGATATGCAGCATCATATATTAGCCATTAGTTTAAGGTGTACTAGAGATCAGCATCCAAACATCTCAGGGATTCATCACCAAACTGATTATATTAGCAGCTTTTGGATGGTGTCCCATGTGGATTTCATGGTCAGAGGACACAATTATAACTTACTTCTGTAACTTAAGTCCCTTAGTCCAAGGCAGTGTTCTACAAAATCCCATATTGTTAGTCAGACACCATGAGTCCTTGAATACTGTTGTGGACTAGGTACTGCAGGAAAGAAAAGCAACTCTGTATCTGGTTCACATGTCAAGCTCAGCCAGAGACATTTCCCTTTCCATGATGTGTAGAGTCTTATATAAACCATTTGACATCAAGTCACTAGTTGGTATCCTGGAAGAATGATGCCATACCAGGGGTTCCATGTTACTTTTTGTTGTGGCAAGCTGAATATTCAGCCCTAATGAAAGGGAACCCATGCTGTCAGGCCCAGGCAGAGCCTCCTTCACTGCCACCATAGTGTACAAGCACTGGGATGGCCAAGAACACAGTCTGGCTGGTATCTACGAGCTGACTTTTTGCCTACTTGGTTCCTTAATGGCTCTTCTGCAGTGGATGCTCTCTGGTGGGCATTAGAATGTGATACAAAGAGCTTTAAGGTTTGCACCTACTCATAGGGGTCCATCTAAAATGCCTCTTCCCCAGATCTTGTTCCTTATCTTTCAAACTTGTTCCTGCCAAGCCACTGATCACAAGCTAAGCAATTTGACACTGCTGTTGTGTCTGTATATACACTTAAATCAAGGCATTTCTCTCTTCACAAAAAGTGGATAGGATGCTACTCTTTAGAATGCAGTATATACATACTTTAAGCCAAAATCAGTTGTGTGGTGATGTATCCCCAGTAATTAGAATACATGGGTCTGGGAACTAAAGAGTAAAATTTGTAGTGATACAGGTGGAAAATCTACTTCCAGAAAGCAAAGAAGCTTCCATACTAGCAGTAACTGTGATCATGAGCTACTGCTCATATCCAACTATGAAATAAGAACAATGAGAAATATTTGATGGAGGGCAATTCTACAGGTAAGGGGCATCTCTGAATTGGAATCAGATAACACTTACAGCAACCAGGGGATGAGTATCCTAACCAGTGAACAAGAGCTGAGAAAAGCACCTGAAGCACCTACTACCACCACTGCTTCCAGCAGTTAGAGAAAAACTGCTTCACACCAGTTCATTCACTTCTGCCTGCTACAGACTCTTCTGCTAGGCATTGGTGCATTTTGAGTGCATGCTACCACCATGCCTCTTTTAGGCAATGCTCCTGTCACTGACATATCGCCACTTCCACAAGGTGTTGTCCCAGCTGTGAAGACAGCCACCTCTTCCTCTGGATCCTATAAAATAACTTAACCTAAACCTTGCTGCCTCCTCCCACATAGCATCACTTTTTTTAAAATTTTTTATTAAGGTATTATTGATATACACTCTTAGGAAGGTTTCACATGAAAAACAATTTGGTTACTACATTAACCCATATTATAAAGTCCCCACACATAACCCATTGCAGTCACTATCCATCAGTGTAGTAAGATGCCACAGATTCACTATTTGCCTTCTCTGTGCTACACTGTTTTCCCCATGATCCCCCGCACCAAGTGCGCTAAACATAATACCCCACAATCCCATCCTCCTGCCCTCCCCACCCGCCCTCTCACACCCCTCCCCTTTGGTAAACACTAGTCCCTTCTTGGAGTCTGTGAGTCTGCTGATATTTTGTTCCTTTAGTTTTGCTTCGTTGTTATACTCCACAAATGAGGGGAATCATTTGGCATTTGTCTTTCTCCACGTGGCTTATTTCACCGAGCATATTATCCTCCAGCTCTATCCATGTTGTTGCAAATGGTAGGATTTGTTTCTTTCTTATGGCTGAATAGTATTCCATTGGGTATATGTACCACCTCTTCTTTATCCATTCATCTGATGGACACTTAGGTTGCTTCCACATATTGGCTATTGTAAATAGTGCTGCAATAAACATAGGGGTGCTTATGTCTTTTTGGATCTGAGAAGTTGTATTCTTTGGGTATATTCCAAGGAGTGGGATTCTGGGGTCAAATGGTATTTCTATTTTTAGTTTTTTGAGGAACCTCCATACTGCTTTCCACAATTGTTGAACTAGCTTACATTCCCACCAGCAGTGTAGGAGGGTTCCCCTTTCTCCACATCCTCACCAGCATTTGTTGTTCTTAGTCTTTTTGATGCTGGCCATCCTAACTGGTGTGAGGTGATATCTCATTGTGGTTTTAATTTGCATTTCCCTGATGATTAGTGATGTGGAGAATCTTTTCATGTGCCTGTTGGCCATCTGAATTTCTTCTTTGGAGAATTGTCCCTTCATATCCTCGGTCCATTTTTTAATCAGTTATTTGCTTTTTGGGTGTTGAGGCATGTGAGTTCTTTATATATTTTGGATGTTAACCCCTTGTTGGATATGTTCTTTACAAGTATATTCTCTCATACTGTAGGATGTGTTTTGGTTCTGATGATGGTATCCTTTGCCGTATATAAACTTTTTAGTCTGATGTAGTCCCATGTGTTAATTTTTGCTTTTGTTCCCTTGTTCGAGCAGGTGCATTCAAGAAGAAGTTGCTCATGCATATATTCAGGAGATTTTTGCCTATGTTATCTTTTAAGAGTTTTTTGGTTTCATAACTTACATTCAGGTATTTGATCCATTTTGAGTTTACTTTTCTGTATGGGGTTAGACAATAATCCAGTTTCATTCTTTTGCATGTAGCTGTCCAGTTTTGCCAACACCAGGTGTTAAGGAAGCTGTCATTTCCCCATTGTATGTCCATGGCTCCTTTATCATATATTAATTGACCATATATGGTTGGGTTTATATCAGGGCTCTCTAATCTGTTCCATTGGTCTATGGGTCTGCTCTTGTGTCAGCACCAAACTGTCTTGATTACTGTGGCTTTGTAGTAGAGCTTGAAGTTGGGATGCATAATCTCCCCAGCTTTATTCTTCCTTCTCAGGATTGCTTTGGCTGTTCTGGGTCTTTTGTGGTTCCATATGAATTTTAGAACAATTTTCTCTAGTTCGCTGAAGAGTGCTGTTGGTATTTTTATAGGAATTGCATTGAATCTGTAGATTGCTTCAGGCAGAAAGGCCATTTTGACAATATTAATTCTTCCTATCCATGAGCACGGGATGTGTTTCCATTTATTGGTATCTTCTTTAATTTCTCTCATGAGTGTCTTGTAGTTTTCAGAGTATAGGTCTTTCACTTCCTTGGTTAGGTTTACTCCTAGGTATTTTATTCTTTTTGATGCAACTGTGAATGGAATTGTTTTCCTGATTTCTCTCTTTCTGCTAGTTCATGGTTAGTATATAGGAACATAGCATCACTTTTTAAGGAATAACTGTTTCTTCTGGCATGTACTTCTGGATGCCTGCTGCCAAAACTATTTATACATGGATGATCTTGTGTAGCCAGAACTCTATTATGGTCTTTGGCTACATGGGAAAGAATGTCTCTTCCCTTTTTGTGTCACACTCTCCCAGAGGACAGGCTAAATTGCATGATGATTGTTTTACTCACAGCACCTCCTTTTGGGGTCCTGGACCAAAGTCCAGTGTGTGTGTGTGTGTGTGTGTGTGTATGTGTATGTGTGTGTGTGTCTGTGTGTGTGTGTGTGTGTGTGTGTGTGTGTGTGTGTGTGTGTGTGTGTCGGGGGTTGGAGGTCTTCCCATACATCACAACAAGCAATTCTCAAACACAAGTAGTATATGTGGAGGCGTTCTGGTTCTCTAAGCATGCAAGCTCTCTTTGACAGAGAAGCAGATCTAAGAGAGATCAACACGCACTTCTCAGGGTTTTTGTGAGGGTTTCATTGCAAGGTCATGATTGAGTAAATCACTGGCCATTGACTGATTCAACCTCCTGCCCCTGCCCTTGGGTGGGGTCCAAAAGTCTCTCATTAACATGATAAGACTCTCATTTCACCTTTAAGGCTATTAAGTGTTTTCAGGAACAGTAGATGAAGACCAAATATACATGGGAAATACATATTTGGTCATCCAAATGATGAAATCTGTATTTCTTATAAGTCATTATGTTGCACAACAGTCCCTCAAGTTTTGTATTTACTCAGAGCTCTCTTGACTTGACTTAGACATGCTGACAGAAGGTAGGATGAGGATTTATTTATGTGACAGATATCATGTTCTCAAAATCATTCCTCCTATTTGAGAACTGAGGCTGAGGTCTCTCATCCCTTAGAAGCTTCCTGGGCTTCTCTCTCTCTCATATCAATAGACTTGAGCAGCCCCACCTGCCCAGTCTGTCTGTCTGAGATTTCCAGATGTATCTGCATCTCAAGAAGAAATATTGCTTATGCTTAAGCCAAGACATACATACAATAATTTGGCAGATACTGTATATACTCCAGTGTCTTCTAAGTCTAATTGTTTTATCTACCTCTGCTAGTTAGGGACCTAGTGAAGACTGAGTTTAAAAACTGAATCTTCATGAAATCTCCAAAGTAATGTTACCCCATGAGGTCTTTCTGGAGATTACAACCAAGGCTTCTCCTCAAGGCACCCCAAACTTATTACTGCTTCATTTCGTTACTAAAACAAATGTGTTTCTTACTCTCCTTGTTTTTTTTCTTTTCATTCTATTCATATGAACATTTTTACCATTTTTATTTGATTTTATAACAGATGCAGATTATAAACATCAGCAATGATACAGAAGTTCCTGAAAACAAAATCTAAAAGTTGTAAAACACATGGTGCATATGCTTTGTAAACATTTTCATTTCATAATTGTCTCTATGAAGATCTGAAATGTTTGAATCATGCTTGAGGTTGTTAGGATTCAACAGGCTCAAATTTGTTTTTGTTCTGCTTTTCAAATGTTAGATTTTCTATTCCTTATATTTATATATATATAATCTTTAATAAAGATTAAAGCAATAAAAACCAAGTAATAAATACAAATACTCTCTGGAAAAGAGACATCATTCATTTTTAGAAGACTTTAGGTACAAGACTTCCAGTAATGTGTTTTCAAATGTACAAATACTACACTATGGTAAGCAACAAAAGAAGCATATTGTCTTCTACCAAATCTTTGGTTTTTAACCTCATGACATATAGTATTCTTGTGACCAAAAAATATTAAGCCTATAAAAAGGAAAGAAAATAAGGTTAAATACTTTGAACTCACATTTCATCTCTCAACAATTCATTTCAAAGGATTAGAATATGTTTTTCTCAGAAGAATGTCATGAATATTTTTGTCTGCAAACAGACGAGGGCTCATACTATTTTAACATTTGTTTGAAGTCAGGAAACCTGAGTTCTATTTACAACTCTGACATTGTCAGCTAAGACCAAACATTTCACCTATTCTTCCTGGAGCTTCTATATCTGCACTATCAAATAATAATTCCTGTGCTTAATTAAAAGAGTAACAGTATGTTCTTAAAGTAAGTTTTGTACTTAGAAGTGAAGTATGTATTTCTATAGACTCATGGATATCAAGCATACATTACCCAGTGAGACTAAGTTCAAACAGCAACACACGCATAACTTGGAAAAAGTCTTTTTTTACCATCCTCTTTCCCACTTTTTTCAACTATAACATAGGGATAGTATTAGTATTCATGATATAGGGTGGTTATGAGGATTCAAGCTGTCAATATCTATAAAGTTTTTAGAATATTAGCTGACAGAGAGTAAATGATACATTTGTTAATGAACACTATTCAGTTAACTATCACAAAATTTAACATTGTTTAATTTGTATACATGTTGGAAGACCAGTTTAAGATAATAAAGAAACAAATCATCGTCCTTCAAATGATACATAAAATGACATTCATCAGTAACAGGAAAAAATAAAAAGTGTTTTTAATCAGCTGCTAATCTATCAAGTACATGTTTGTGTGCAGTGAAAAGAATGGTATACCCAAAGTTGGTGACTTGTCTTAGATTTTAAAAAGATGGTTGAAATAATGAAAATCAAATTTATACATTTTCTTAGGTCAACATCAATTTAACTTTAAAAACACCACACAATTCTCCAGGTTTCTTAAGTAATTTTAAAACAGGTAATTAAAATATTCACAATTTCAGATAGAAGAGTTTGACATTTCATTAGCAACAACATGTAGAGTTTAAAGGTTAACTTTTCTGCTTCCCTAGTATCTAGGTATGACAATGTGACTAAGTTCTGTCAATAAATACCCAAGCGTAAGTGCTATGTGAGACTTAAAGAGACTCTAGTTTGCCCTTTCCTGCTCTGTAATGGAGATGTGAAGGTGGGAGCTCCAACAGCCATTTTGTCTATGAAGCAACCTTGGGAACAGAGGCCATGTGCTGAGGCTGGTAGACCAGAAGGTCTGAAGGAGAGTGGGGCCTTGATGACTGTGGAATCACCAAAATCAGCCTTGGAATCACCTACCTTGTATATCTAATTTTCAGGGAAAAATAAAATTTTACATTATTTAAACCTATGTTATTTTTATACTTTCTTTTACATGCAGCCAAATCTAGTCTTAAATAGGTCTACACCTACAGAAAGGACATGAGCTGATCTGTCTCTTTCTGCTACTCAGTGAAATTTGGAAAAATCTGAGACTCATGCTATAAAGAAAGAATGGAGACAGGGAATATGAAATAAAGCTGGCATTATTCCACTACTTAGGTCTCAAAAAACTGTACCTCAGCAAAAATAAGTATTCTACTGGTTCATGTCAAGTCACTCAAATTCTATGCACTGGAATTCAGGAAATTTTGGTTTTATTCCCTACATTACCAGTAGGCAGTAGGATTCCATAACTGAGCAGATTAGAGCTCCAGCACCTAGTAAGCAGGGAATGTATCTGATTACATGACTGCCCACACACTGCAAAGGCATGGCAGCATCCTTTAGTCAGGATAAATAGTAAAAATATTTGTTGCAGATGCCAGTTTGTTATCAAAAAAGAAGCCATTTTTCACATCTTAGTTTACTTATTTTTTATTAAGGTATCATTGATATATTGTCTTATGAGGGTTTCACATGAGCAACATTGTGGTTACTACATTCCCCTCTATTATCAAGTCTCCACCTCATACCCCATTACAGCCACTGTCCATCATCATAGTAAGATGGTATAGAGTCACTACTTGTCTTCTCTGTGCTATACTTCCTCCCACGTGCCCCCCCTATATTAGTGTGCTAATCATAAAACCCTTTAATCCCCTTCTCCCTCCCTTCCCATGCACCCTCCCTATCCCCTTTCCCTTTGGTAACCACTAGTCCATTCTTGGGTTCTGTGAGTCTGCTGCTGTTTTGTTCCTTCAGTTTTCTTTTGTTGTTATACTCCACAAATGAGTGAAATCATTTGGTACTTGTATTTCTCTGCCTGGCTTATTTCACTGAGCATAATACCCTTTAGCTCCATCCATGTTGTTGCAAATGGTAGGATTTGTTTTCTTCTTATGACTGAATAATATTCCATTGTGTATATGTACCATTTCTTCTTTATCCATTCATCTACTGATGGACACTTGGGTTGCTCCCATATCTTGGCTATTGTAAATAGAGCTGTGATAAACATAGGGGTGCACATGTCTTTTTGAATCTGGCATCTTGTTTTCTTTGGGTAAATTCCTAGGAGTGGAATTCCGGGGACAAATGGTATATTTATTTTTAGTTTTTTGAAGAACCTCCATATTGCTTTCCACAATGGTTGAACTAATTTACATTCCCACCAACAGTGTAGGAGAGTTCCCATTTCTCCGCAGTCTCACCAGCATTTGTTGTTGCTTGTCTTTTGGATGTTGGCCATTCTAACTGGTGTGAGGTGATATCTCATTGTGGTTAAATTTGTATTTCCCTGATGATTAGTGATGTAGACCATCTTTTCATGAGGCTTTTGGACATATGAATTTCTTTGGAGAAGTTTCTGTTCACATCCTTTGCCCGTTTGTTAAATGGATTATTGGGTGTTGAGGCTTGTGAGCTGTTTGTATATTTTAGAGTTAACCTGTTATCAGATATGTCATTTATGAATATATTCTCCCATACTATAGGATGCCTTTTTGTTACTTGAGGGTGTCCTTTGCTGTACAGAAACTTTTTAGTTTGTCATAGTTCTATTTGTTCATTTTTGCTTTTGTTTCCCTCACCTGAGGAGATGTGTTCAGGAAAAAGTTGCCCATGTTTATATTCAAGAGATTTTTGGACTATGTTTTCTTCTAAGAGTTTTATGGTTTCATGACTTACATTCAGGTCTTTGATCCATTTTGAGTTCACTTTTGTCTGTGGAGATAGACAGCAATCCAGTTTCATTCTCTTACACATAGCTGTCCAGTTTTGCCAACACCAGTTGTTGAAGAGGCTGTCATTTCTCCATTGTACATCCATAGCTCCATTATCATGTATTAATTGGCTGTATGTGTTTGGGTTTATATCTGGACTCTCTAATCTATTCCATTGATCTATGGGTCTGTTCTTGTGCCAGTACCAAATTGTCTTGATTACTGTGGCTTTGCAGTAAAGCTTGAGGTTGGGGAGTGTAATCCCCCCCATTTATTCTTCCTTTTAAGGATTGCTTTGACTATTTGAGGTCTTTTGTGCTTCCATATAGATTTCAGAAGTATTTGTTCTAGTTCATTGAAGAATGCTGTTGGTATTTTGATACGAATTGCATTGAATCTATAGATTGCTTTAGGCAGGATGGACACTTTGCCAATATTAATTCTTCCTACCCATGAGCACAGGATGTATTTCCATTTATTAGAGTCTTCTTTAATTTCTCTTGAGTGCCTTGTAGTTTTTAGGGGATAGGTCTTTAACTTCCGTGGTTAGGTTTATTCCTAGGTATTTTATTCTTTTGATGCAATTGTGAATGGAACTGTTTTCCTGATTTCTCTTTCTGCTAGTTCATCATTAGTATATAGGAATGCAACAGAGTTCTGTGTACTAATTTTGTATCCTGCAACTTTGCTGAATTCAGATATTAGTTCTAGTAGTTTTGGAGTGAATTCTTTAGGGTTTTTATGTACAATATCCTGTTATCTGAAAATAGTGACAGTTTAACTTCTTCCTTGCTGATCTGGATGCCTTTTATTTCTTTGTGTTGTCTGATTGCCAGGTCTAGGACCTCCAGCACTATATTGTATAAAAGTGGGGAGAGCAGGCATCCTCTTCTTGTTCCCAATCTTAGAGGAAAAGCTTTCAGTTTTTCATGGTTAAGTATAATGTTGGCTGTGAGTTTGTCATAAATGGCTTTTATTATGTGGAGGTACTTGCCCTCTATACTCATTTTGTTGAGAGTTTTTACCATGAATGGATGTTGAATTTTGTCAAATACTTTTTCCACATCTATGGAGATGATCATGTGACTTGTCCTTCTTTTTGTTGATGTGGTGGATGATGTTGATAGATTTTCAAATATTGTACCATCCTTGCATCCCTGTAATAAATCCAACTTGATCACGATTATCTTTTTGATGTATTTTTGAAATCAGTTTGCTAATATTTTGTTGAGGATTTTTGCATCAATGTTCATCAGGGATATTGGTCTGTAATTTTATTTTTTGTGGTGTCTTTGCCTGGTTTGGGTATTACAGTGATGCTGGCTCCATAGAATGAGTTCATGCATATTCCCTCTTCTTCTACTTTTTGAAAACTTTAAGGAGAATGGGATTAAGTCTTCTCTGTTTGATAAAATTCAGTGGTGAAGGCTCCTGTTCCAGGGGTTTTGTTTTTGGGTAGTGTTTTGATTACTGATTCAACTTCATTGATGGTAATTGGTCTGTTCAGATTTTATGTTTCTCTTGGGTCAGTCTTGGAAGTTGTCCATTTCTTCTAAATATCCAATTTGTTAGCATATAATTTTTCATAGTATTCTCTAATAATTAATTGTATTTCTCTGGTGTCCATAGTGATTTTTCCTTTCTCACTTCTGATTCTGTTTATGTGTTTAGACTCCTTTTTTCTAGAAAAGTCTGGCTAAGGGCTTATATATTTTGTTTACTTTCTCAAAGAACCAACTTTTGGTATCATTAATTCTTTCTATTGTTTTATTCTTCTCAATTTTATTTATTTCTTCTCTGATCTTTATTATGTCCCTCCTTCTACTGACTTTCAGCCTCATTTGTTCTTCTTCTATTTGCATTAATTGTGAATTTATACTATTTATTTGAGATTGTTCTTTTTTGAGATAGGCCTGAATTGTTATATACTTTCCTCTTAGAATTGCCTTTACTGCATCCCACAGAAGTTGGGACAATGAGCTGGTGTTTTCATTTGTCTCTCTATATTGCTTGATTTCTGTTTTAATTTGGTCATTGATCCATTGATTATTTAGGAGCATGTTGTTAAGCCTCCATGAGTTTGTGGGCCTTTTTGTTTTCTTTGCACAATTTATTTCTAGTTTCATACCTTTGTGATCTGAGAAGTTGACTGGTACAATTTCAATCTTTTTAAATTTACTGAGGCTCTTTTTCAGCCTCGTATGTGATGTATTCTGGAAAATGCTCCACATGCACTTGAGAAGAAGGTGTATCCATTTGCTCTGGGTTGGAGTACTCTGCTCTGTAGATGTCTGTTAGGTCCATCTTTTCTAATGTGTTGTTCAGTGCCTCTGAGTCCTTACTTATTTTCCGTCTGGTTGATACATCTTTTGCAGTGAGTGGTGTGTTGAAGTCCCCTAAAATGAATGCGTTGCATTCTAATTCTCCCTTTAATACTATTAGTATTTGTTGTACATATTTGGGTGCTTCTATGTTGGGTGCATAAATATTTATAATGGTTATACCCTTCTGTTTGACTGACCCCTTAATCACTATGTGATGTCCTTCTTTGTCTCTTGTTACTTTCTTTGTTTTGAAGTCTACTTTATCTGATACAAGTACTGCAACTCTTGCTTTTTTCTGCCTACTGTTTCCATGAAATATTTTTTTTCCATCCCTTCACTTTTAGTCTCTGTATGTCTTTGGCTTTGAAGTGAGTCTCTTGTAGGCATCATATAGATGGGTCCTGCTTCTTTATCTATATTGTATCTCTGTGACTTTTGATTGTTGCATTCAGTCCATTTACATTTAGGGTGATTATCAATAGATATATACTTATTGCCATTGCAGGCTGTGGATTCATAGTTACCAAAGGTTCAAGGGCAACTTTACTAACAATCTAACTTAACTCGCTTATTAAGCTATTATAAACACAATCTAAATATTTTTTTCTCTCTCTCTGTCCCTTCTTTTTCTTCCTCTTCCACACTTTATATGTTAGATATCATATTCTGTACTCTTTGTGTATCCCTTGAATGACTTTGTGGGTAGCTGATTTAATTTTGCATTTGGTTAGTAGTTCATTGGTCTACTTCCTTTACTGTAGTTTTATTTACTCTGGTTACAGCTATTTAGCCTTAGGAGCACTTCCGTCTAGAGCAGTCCCTTTAAAATACACTGTAGAGATGGTTTGTGGGAGGTAAATTCCCTCAACTTTTACTTATCTGGAAACCATTTAATCTCTCCTTCAAATTTAAATGATAATCTTGCTGGATACAGTTCGCTTGGTTTGAGGTCCTTCTGTTTCATTGCACTGAATATATGTCACTCCCTTCTGGCCTATAAGATTTCTGCTGAGAAGTGTGATGATAGCCTGTTGGGTTTTCATTTGTTTGTGATCTTTTCTCTCTCTCTCTGGCTGCTTTTAATGTTTTGCCCTTGTCCTTGATCTTTGCCATTTTAATTATTATATATCTTGGTGTTGTCTTCCTTGGATCCCTTGTGTTGGGAGATCTGTGCACTTCCATGGTCTGAGAGACTATTTCTTTCCCCAGAATGGGGAAGTGTTCAGCAATTATTTCTTCAAAGAAACTCTCTATCCCTTTTGTCTCTTCTTCTTCTGGTATCCCTATAATGTGAATATTGTTCTGTTTGGATTGGTCACACAGTTCTCTTAATATTCTTTCATTCGTAGAGATCCTCTTTTGTCTCTCTGCTTCAGCTTCTTTGTATTCCTGTTCTCTAATTTCTATTCCATTTACCAACTCCTTCACCTCATCTAATCTGCTTTTAAATCCCTCCATTGTGTATTTCAGTTCAGCTACCATATTTTTAAGGTGTCTATCTCCCTCTTTAATTCATCCTTTAGCTCTTGAATATTTTTCTGTAGCTCTATTAGCATGCTTATAACTTTTATTTTGAATCCTTTTTCAGGAAGATTGGTGATTTCAGTTTTACTGAGTCCTTTTTCTGGTGTTTGTGGGATTTTTGTATTGAACAAGGTTCTTCTGCTTTTTCATAATCTTATTGGATAATGAAAAATATTAGGTTTGTGTAGGCAGCACCCTCCAGTGCCTAGAAGCTCTGCTCTTCAGAGCTGCCCAGCACCTGAAGTGATGGTAGTGGTCACAGGTGGGCAGGACTATTGCCTACCCTAAGGAAAGAGCTCTTTCCTGCTTCCTGGCCACAATACCTGACTCCGCTGTCAGGGCCAGTGAGCCACATACAAGGAGCAGCCTCTGCATTAAGCCCCTAAGCTGTCATAGGTGGGTCTTTCCTTCTGCTGGCCTGGAGCAATGGTGGGGGTCACAGGCAAGCAGGATGAGCCTGCCAGGAGGACAGAGCTCTTTCCTGCTTCCCGGTCATAGTGCCTGCCTCTGCTATCAGGGCCCATGGGCCTCACGCATGGAGCAGCCTCTGCATCAAATCCCTAAGCTGCCCTAGGCAGGGCTACCCTCCTGCTGGTCTGGAGCAATGGCGGGGGTCACAGGCAAGCAGCACCAGCCTGCCAGGAGGACAGAGTTCTTTTCTGCTTCCAGGCCACAGTGCATGCCACCACTGTCAGGGCCAGTTAACCGTGTGTGCAGGGAGTAGCCTCTGTGTTAAACCTGTGTCATTGCCATAGGTAGGGCTGCCCTTTAGCTAGCCTGGAGCAATGGTGGAGGCAGCAGGTTTGTGCACAGGTGCTGGCTGGGAGGATGAAGTGGTAGGGTGCTTATTGCAGTGGGGTCCTCAGGGCTGTGTTGCCAGCCAGGGGGATGGAGTGCCTGAAGCTCCTAAAAGTTCCCAACCTGCTGGGCTGAGTGTACCACTTGTTCCTTCTCCTGAGCAGCGAGTTCTGTGTAATCCTTGCCCCTTTAGCACTGTTGGGAAGTCTTTCAAAGCATCCACCAGCAGCTGGAATCTCAGTCTCTCCCTGTCTTCTGCCTGACTTGTTTTCCAATGCCTATAATCTCTAGAGCACCATGCAACGTGGGTTTGTACTCCCTGAGTAGATCTCCAGGGCTGGGTATTTATCAGTGCTGGGTACTACTCCCTCCCCGCTCTGTTTCTCTTCTTTGCACTTGTAGCTGGGGTGGGTGAAGGGCTCAGGTCCCACCAGGTCTTGACTTTGTTACTTTACCCTTTTCTGTGAGATGTTCTCTTTTCCCAGATGGAGGTTGGCTGGTGCAATCTTATTTCTGGTTACTTTTTTAGGATTAGATGTATTTTCATATTATGTGTGGTTTTGGGAGGAGATTTCTGTCCCACTTCTCATGGCACCATCCTTTTTCCCCTGTATCTTTTCATTCAGATTTGTATTTACAGTGATGCTTTAAATACTTGAGAATTGGGTAAGAAGTTTGTGGGCATCTGCCTACTTTTATTTTCTGTTTATATGATGCATAATAATTTGCTACCTTATTCACTAATAATGGTCAGAACTCAAGGAGCCAGCAATTATATAATACAGAATAGTCTTTTTATTCAATAACCATAACTTTAGAGATTTTCTCTACTGAACCTTAAGTATGTGTTCCAGATAAATAATTTCTGAAATTGTATGGAAATTACAGAACTAATCAAAATGAGTAAAAGTTATTAGTGAGAACAAATATAGCTTGTCCATTCTCTAGAAACATTTATTTTAAATGTTGCCAATACTGAGGATGCATTTGCAATACAGTTGGTCAATTCCTAATCAGAAACAATATTTCTAATAATTTTATTTAACAGTAACTAACCTTACAGAGTTCAGAAAATCTATAGATTTTCTATCACACAAAAGACTGTTTTTGTTTTTCTGTGTTTTTTTCCTAGCAAAAGAGGTGGCAGAAGTTGGAAAGGCAATGTTATTTTAAAGACATGAAAAAGGTCATGCCTAATAGAGACTGTCATATTTAAAGACAGAATGAGATTGAATTAATCACTTCATATTCATAATTCAATTGGTTATATAAGTATTCAGTGGGCATAATGGGATGCAGAAGTATCCATCTTGAGAAATAATCTGTAAAAGGGAGGGTCATATATTGAGAAACTCAAATTCCAATACAAATGACCAGTATATTGTCTCAAGGGAGGAAAACAGCACTCATTTCCATGTCTAAAGCTGAGAGAAGAATGTGTGGGCCCTAGGGAGATGGTCTGCATAGAATTTGGAAAGGCCACCCCAAAGAAAGAAAAGTTGGCATATTTATGCAGCATTTCCCAGGGAAAATCGAGACTAGATATGATTAGAGTCAGTGCAGTGCACACTCAAAAAATAATAATAAAAGCTTTTCATCCTATTTTATTTAAAACTCAGTGCCCAAAGAACTATTAAGCTAATATTACTAAAACAAAGAAAAGAAGAACTGGGTTATGCAGGGAGATGCAGTCTAATATAATTTGATCCAAAGGACACACCACTGCTTTGAACCACTATGGCCAAGAGTCATATACACCAAAATAAACTAAAAACAAAATAATGACTAGAAATGACTAGACATTTGCCAAGAAGAGTGTGAGAACTATGTAACCAGAAAAAACAGTAACTACAGGTAGAAAGTAGTAATTTTTCAATACAATTTTATTAACATCCATCTTCATCAAATCCTATTTCTTTATTTGGCCTGGAGAGAGAAGAGAGTGGTGATTCAAAGGAAGGGATTGTCTAGTATATAAGAACACTTTCTCACCCTCAAACATATCAGGGCTAAATTCATGTATTAGGCTGTTATAATAAGAAATACAGAGAGAACCTATTTCCAAATAAGCACTGGGGAACAGATTGAGCATTCAAGCCTCACAATGGCCAGGGTGGAATTTCCCTCAAGAATATCTACCCATGCCTATGGAAGAGTCCTGACTAAAGAATCTGGGCATAAGCTACTCCATTTTTTAATGACTTCATTTTGTGGGAAACAGATCACGCTCACTCTGTGCGCGGCCCACTCTGTGCACTACCCATTTTGCGCACAGCCCACTCTGCTCACAGCCCATTTTGTGCACAGCCCACTCTGCACACAGCCTGCTTTGCACACAGCCCACTCTGTGCACAGCCCGCTCTGTGCACGGCCTCATTCCTGTGTATAAAAGAAGAATGAACTTGTACTTTGGGGTCTCCACCTGCGAATGCGAGACCCCAGCATGCTGGCTACCCAATAAACACTCTTGCTTTTGCATCCACGCATCTCCCGGTTATTTGGAGGTCAATTACACGGACCCAACATTTGGGGGCTCGGCTGGGATCGTGCTCCCATAACCGGCGACCGTGTGGAGCATGCGGGTGTGAGTGTGACTGCAGTGTTTGATTGCCTGTTTATGTGCAGTGTGTCCTTGTATTTGTGCCATTTGTCAATAGAAACCTGATCTGGCGGTCCGGGGACTAGGTGGACACACTATTTTTCCCCGCACTTGGTGAGCACGGAGACGTCCCTCGCTCACTTCTGTTTTTTGGACTTTATTTTCAGTCTGGTGGGAGAAGGGAGGTCACTCCTGATGGAGCCCTTTTATGGGAGAGGCCATCCTCCTACACCTGGTTTCTGTTTCTTTTTGGAGAACGTGATGGAGCCCTTTTATGGGAGAGGCCATCCCTCTTCGTCTGGTTTCTTTTTGGAAAGAGACGTGCTTACATTATGTTCTCTGTTTGTATACTCATATTTGTCTGTCTTGTATTCTTGTTCTCTTCAGCATGGGCCAGTTGCACTCTACTCCCTCTACTCCCCTGTCTATCTTCATATCTTGCATCAGTGACTTTCGAACCCAGGCTAAAAATCTTGGTTTTGCTGTCAAAAAGGGTGAACTTTCTATCTTTTGCAGGAACAAATGGCCTAAGTTCGGAGTCAGGTGGCCTGAGGTGGGCACGTTTGGCCTCCCCACCATTTTCAGGGCCAAGGACCTTGCATATGGATGTCCTGGGAAGCTGGCCAGGTTCCTTACATCACCACTTGGCAGACTCTAGTGGAAAGTCGACCTTCTTCCGCCTTTAAAGGTGACCTTCGTGGCCACTGTTTCCTCAAAAGCTCCACGCTCCTCTAAGGCACCCCGCAAGTTGAATACCAATCCCTCAGTTCCTTCAGCCCCATCTCTTTAGCCTGTCCTACCCCCATCAGAACCCCCTTCTGAAGATCCATCCTTTCCCCATCTGCCATCATATGAATCCGATCCTCTTCCCAATCCTCCTGAACCTTCACCTATGGAAGAGGAGCCTAACCTGGAGGACCCACCCATGTTGATTAGTCTTCCCCATACTCGCTCTCGAGACCGACGAGCTCCCAAGAACATCCCAGGCACACTGGCCCTACCTTTGTGGGCGGCAGGCCCACCAGGCCCCAATGGCCAACAGTTCTTAGTTCATTGGCCTTTCTCTACCAGTGACTTGTATAATTGGAAAATGCAGAACCACCCCTTCTCTGAGAAACCCAGTAAACTTATAGACTTGTTAGATTCAGTCCTTTCTACCCACCAGCCCACCTGGGATGACTGCCATCAGCTTTTACAGGTTCTCTTCACCACTGAAGAAAGAGAGAGAGTCCTGACTGAAGCCCAGAAACTAGTCCCAGGGGTTGATGGGAGACCAGCCACAGATTTAGATATTATAAACATCAGATTCCCCTCAAGTAGGCCTGGCTGGGACTTCAATATGGATGAAGGTAAGAAGAGGCTCACTGTCTACCACCAGATTCTGATGGGGGGTCTCTGGGCGGTGGCACGCCATCCCACCAATTTGTCTAAAGTAAGTCAGGTGAAACAGGAGCCCACAGAATCTCCTGGAGCATTCCTTGAGAGACTGCTGGAAGCCTACAGGACCTATACTCCCCTGGACCCAGAAGCTGCTGAAAACCGGTCCACGGTAAGTTTGGCCTTTGTCAATCAATCAGCCCCAGACATCAGACGGAAGTTACAAAGATTAGAAGGTTTTGAGGGAAAAAGGCTAGCCGAACTTTTGGCAGTGGCTGAGAAAGTGTTCAATAACCGAGACACCCCAGAAGAAAGACCCGCAGGTCAGCTAAGATTTTGTTGGCTAATTCATTAGATGGTCCAAACTGGAACAGAGAATTAAAAAGGCTGACTGAACAATGGGGACTTTGAGATTCCAAAACCTCCCCCAAGGGCCGGAACTGCTGCAAAAAGACCAGTGTGCCTACTGCAAAGAGAGAGGCCACTGGAAAAATGAATGCCCCAAGAGAGAAGCCAGGGAACAACCCAAGGTCCTCCAGATGGAAGACTTTGACAACTGAGGGGGCACTGGAGCAGAACATTCAATTCTTAAGAACCCCATGGGCCCCCTTTCTCCCAAATAGTCCTGGGTACAAGGAGCCACAGGATCTAACCGATATTCATGGACTACCCGAAGATCCGTAGACCCAAAATTGGGATGGGTATCTCACTCATTCATGGTTATTTCTGAGTGACCCTACCCACTTCAGTGGAGAGATTTGCTGTCCAAGGTGGGAGCCCACATCCACTTTAAGGGTGACTTGGTTTCCATAAATGACCAGAAAGAAGCCCCTGTCAGCATTCTTACCTTATCGCTTAATGATGAACATAGGCTGTAGCCTAACCTGAGAAGAGAAAAAGACAACTATGAGCTCCTCCATAAGTGGCTAAAAGAGATCCTGGAAGTATGGGCCGAGATGGGAGGCATTGGATGGGCAAAGCATCGGGCACCGATAGTGGTCCAACTAAAGGCCACTGCCACTCCTGTGTGCGGCAGTACCCGATCCCCCAAGAAGCAAAGGTGGGCATTGCCCTTCATATCCAATGCCTGCAACAAGCAGGAATTCTAGTCCTGTGCCAGTCGCTTTGGAACACCCCTCTACTGCCTGTTAAGAAACCAGGGACAAATGACTTCCATCCAGTACAGGACTTGTGAGAAATTAATAAATGGGTGGAGGACATCCACCCCACAGTCCCCAACCCTTACACCCTTTTGAGCTCTCTGCCACCTGACAGGGTCATATACACCGTCCTAGACCTAAAGGATGCTTTCTTCAGCTTACCACTAGCCACCTCGAGACAACCACTGTTTGCTTTTGAATGAAGAGACCTGGAGGATGGATTGAATGGTCAACTAACGTGGACCAGGTTGCCTCAAGGATTCAAGAACTCACCAACCATCTTCAATGAGGCCCTCCATGAAGATCTGAGTGAGTACTGGTGTTTCCACCCAGAGGTGAGCCTGCTTCAATATGTAGATGATTTACTCCAAGTCTCCAAGCCCTTCCACCTGTATGTAGATGAATGGAGGAGAGTGGCAAAAGGAGTTCTCACCCAGAAGCTGGGCTCTTGGATGAGACCAGTGGCTTATCTATCAAAGAAATTAGACCGAGTGGCCAGCAGATCGCCACAATGTCTCCGCATCATAGCCGCCACTGCACTTCTTGTTAAAGATGCAGACAAGTTGACGCTGGGCCAGACTATTATGGTCACGACACCCCATGCCATCGAGGGAGTTTTAAAATGCCCTCCCAACCGATGACTGTCAAATTCACGTGTCACCCACTATCAAGTTCTGCTCCTTAATCCGCCTCATATCCACTTTGCTGCTAGCAAAGCATTGAATCCAGTCACCTTGCTACCAGATCCAAATCTAGATTCTCCCCCACATGAGTGCAAGGAGATCCTCAGCCACCTACAGGGAACACACTCCGATCTGGGAGATGTTCTCTTGTTGGACCCCGATACTACCTGGTTCACAGATGGAAGCAGCTTCATCAAAGATGGAGTAAGATATGCAGAGGCAGCAGTGACTACAGAGATGGAAGTCGTATGGGCATCCCCCGTACCCTGAGGAACATCAGCTCAGAAAGCAGAAATGATAGCCCTCACCAAAGCTCTTCAATTGGCAAAAGGTAAGCGACTAAAGATATATATACTGACAGCAGGTATGCCTTTGCCACAGCCCACGTACATAGTGCCATTTACAAAGAAGGAGGACTATTAACAGCTGAGGGAAATCTATCAAAAACAAGCAAGAGATCCTAGACTTGCTAAAGGCCATTTGGCTTCCCCAGGCGATTGCTATCATACATTGTCTCAGGCACCAAAAAGGCGAGGGGCAAGTGGCCCGAGGAAATAATAAAGTAGACTTGGCAGCCAAGGAAGCTGCCCTAGCAGAGGCACCCAAGGTCCTGATAGCAGCCAAACCCCCTCCAACTGCTATTACTCCCACCTTACCGTAAGTACCAGAGTACACTCAGAAAGATCTGTCTGAGATCCAGAAGCAGGGACCATATTATGCTCATAAAGATGGACGACGGTATCGAGACCCAAGAGGGGACTACATTCTACCCTCCCTCCTAGCTGCCCAACTAGTCTCACACATTCATCAGGCCACACACCTGGGAGAGCATAAAATGACAGAACTGCTCCAGAGCTCCCATCTCCGGGTCCATGGCCTCCGATTATTAGTCAATCAGGTAGTCTCTCGGTGTAAAGTTTGCTAGTTGGTCAATGCGAAGGGAGAAACAACTGAAAAGGGGGTCTGAGAAAGAGGTACAAGACCTGGAGCCTATTGGGAAGTAGACTTTGCCGAGGTCAAACCAGGAAAATATGGTTACGAGTATCTGCTAGTATTTGTAGGCACCTTTTCCAGATGGGTAGAAGCCTTTCCAACCAAAAGAGAAACTGCTGTAGTAGTTGCCAAGAAATTCCTGGAAGACATTATTCCAAGGTATGGCCTTCCCACTTTTATTGGGTCAGACAATGGACCAGCTTTTGTCTCTCAGGTAACACAAGGGCTGAGCCATATATTGGGGACTAATTGGAAGCTACACTGTGCATAGCATCCCCAAAGCTCAGGTCAAGTAGAAAGGATGAATCTGACCATTAAGGAGACTTTAACCAAATTAACCCTAGAAACTGGCACTGACTGGGTGACTCTCCTCCCCTTCATTCTGTTCAAGATCAGGAACACTCCCTATAGACTAGGCATGACCCTGTTTGAAATTCTATTTGGCAGGCTTCCCCCAATTCTTCCCAACTTGTGAGCTGATCTGTTAGCTGAGCAAAAAGATAAAAACTTTCTTCCCTCCCTACAAGCTTTGTTTCAGGTCCAAGAAGCCTTTCGTCAGAACTTACAGGCAGTGTACTACAAGCCTCCCCCAGAGCCCCACAGTTTCCAACCTGGAGACTTGGTACTGATTCAAAGACATCAAAAAGAAACCTTAGAGCCGCATTGAAAAGGACCTCACACAATCATCCTAGCAACTCCCATGGCGATCAAAGTTGACAGGATAGCAGCATGGATCCATCACACTCAGGTCAAGGCTGCTCCTAGAGATCAAGAGTCTACATGGACAATTTGAGCCCATCCAACTGACTCTCTGAGAGTAAAACTTACCTGACATGTGGCCACTTCTAGTTCTCCAGGCTTTAACCCTGGAACTAATGGTGGCAGCAGTGGCCGGAAGTCCCCACTTCCCAAGGAGACTTGAGTGGATCATCAAGTCTGGGACTGGAGACATTATCAACTCTACAGAACAAGAAGGACACCCTAAGTCATGGTTCCCAGATCTGTACTTCGATGTTTGTAAGTTGTTTGGGTCAAACTGGGGCTTAAGAGGGGACCCCAAGTACCCACACCCAACCCAAGGAATAGGGTGTAGGACCCCAGGATACCGAGACCTAACACGTCAACACAATTTCTATGTCTGTCCTGGACATAGCCGAAGTCAGTCTCAGCAGGCTAAATGTGGGGGCCCAGAACACTTCTTCTGTTCTGTCTGGGGCTGTGAGTCTATGGGAAAGATAGATTGGAAACCCTCTGTACAAGGTGATTGGATACAAGTTAGCCAATCTAAGGGGCCTACCTGCTGGAGTAACCCAGACTGTAACCCGATCCGCATTCACTTCACCTCCATAGGAAAAACTAAGTGGGAAGAATGGAAATCAGGGTGGATGTGGGGCCTTTGCTTTTATGCAGAGGAAGCAGACCCTGGAGCTCTTTTTACGATTATGCTCCGGGAGGCCCCACTCTTAAATAAACCACCAGTCATTTGGAGACTGAACCCAGTGCCTCCTCCTCCACTCCCAGAGGAACTTCAGAAATCTACTGCAGGACCTACCTACCCTTTGCCTAGACAGATCCAAGGTCAGATTCAAAGCTATGCCACTTAACCTCCTCCCCATCCCTAACCAGACCCAGTCTCTTCTGCCTAGTAGAGGCCACTTATCAGGTATTAAATATCTCCAAACCAGAAGTAACCCAATCCTGCTGGCTTTGCCTAGACTCTAGACCCCCTTTCTATGATAGCATTACTCTAGTAGCCAATTTATCTACTGAGACTGACTCCTCCAAATGCCACTGGTCCCTAGGGAATTTTGACCATAATTTCCAAACAGTAGAACTTACTCCAGCCCGGCTAGAAGAGTCTTTGTCCTCCCTAGCAGAAGTTGTACTAAAAAATAGAAGAGGACTTTTCTTACTGCTCTTGCAACAAGGAGGACTATGTGTAGCCTTAGGAGAACAGTGTTGCTTCTATACCAATCACTCAGGTGTTATTCAAAATTCTTTGACTGAACTAAAAACTAGAATTCAAAACCAGCAGAGAAATAGAGCAGCCACCCAAAACTGGTATGAAAGCCTTTTCAGTTGGTCCCCTTGGTTAACAACTTTATTATCAGCAGTAGCAGGCCCCCTCTTACTTCTGATACTAGATCTTACATGTGGCCCCTGCCTTATCAATGCCCTCCTCAAATTTGTACAGGAACGAATCTCCACCATCCAGCTCATGGTCCTTAGATCTCAGTACAGGCCCTCAAATAAAGAATAACCTATTCCATTACTTCAAACATTTGAAATAGAACAAAATTCGAGGGGGGAATGAAGAGTCCTGACTAATGAGTCTGGGCATAAGCTACTCCATTTTTTAATGACTTCATTTTGTGGAAAACAGGTCATACCCACTTTGCACACGGCCCACTCTGTGCATGGCCCATTTTGCACACAGCCCGCTCTGCGCACAGCCCATTTTGCGCACGGCCCGCTTTACACACAGCCCGCTCTGCACACGGCCTGCTCTGCACACAGCCCGCTCTGTGCACAGCCTCATTCCTGTGAATTAAAGAAGAATGAACTTGTACTTTGGGGTCTTCACCTGCGAGTGCGAGACCCCAGCATGCTGGCTACCCAATAAATGCTCTTGCTTTTGCATCCATGTGTCTCCCGGTTATTTGGAGGTCAATTACACAGACCCAACACCTATCATGGAAATATATAATTGCTACTTTAGCAGCTTCTCAAGTATTCTGACAGTGAGGAGGTATGTGAGTATTGTGCTCCTCAGATCTCATCATAAATTTCTTAAATTATATTAATTGATTGATCAGTATTTACTTATGACTTTAGGTAGCATGAGATCCACACTACCTATAAGTCACTAGAGGGCAGAGCCTGAGTCTCATTCAATCTTCTGTTGCCAGCTGTGGTAGGCAGAATAATGGTTGGAACCTGTGAATATGTTATTTTTACATAGCTAAAGGGACACTATAGCTATTATTATCTTGGATTAAGATAATCATTTCTCAGTCTCACCAAATCCTTAGTGAACTTGTCGGGGCTGAAACCCTCAGGCAAAACGAGGACTCAATCCACGACTGCTGGCTTTGAAGATGCAGGAAGGAGTAGCCAAGGAATGCAGGAGGACTTTTGAAGCTGAGAAGGGCCCTCAGCTGACAAGCAGCCAAAAAATGGGGATCTCAGTTCTACAACCATAATCAATTTAATTCTGCCTACAACTGAATGAGCAAGGGAACACTTTCCCCAAGAGCATCATAAGTAACACAACCCTGATAGGATTTTCTGATAGGATTCAGCCTCGCAGGACCCTGATTTTAAGCCTTGTAGGACCCACATAAGACTTGTGGACTATAGAACTGTGTGAAAATAAATTTGTGTTGCTTTAAACCTCTAAATGTGCTGTAATTTATTATGCTGACAAAAAAAAACTAATATGCCAGCACTTAACTTTTTTGAGTGACATATCTGATGTTATAAATATGGGTCATTCTCTCATTAAAAATATAATAAAAATCCACCAATGTCTCTTTACCTCCTAAACTTAACCAGTATCTACTAAAGTGTGTTGTTCAGAATACCAGAGCCTACAGGTATTTTGTGATGATGGTGGATGGTTATAAAATACATTGAGAGAGAGAAAATCCACATTTGATGGTAATAGTTTACACTAGCATAGTAAAGACTCAAAGAAATTTAAATCTCAAAGAATGACTCAAAGAAATATTGCAAAAATAAACTCTACAAATTGTATTTGATTTTGTGTTTCTCAAACTTATTTGACTTGAGGAGCCTCTTTTTTTCCATGTGAAGTTTTTTTTAATATCCTCTGGAATAAAATAAGGAACTACCATCTTAACCAAAACACTGTCATTTGCCTGGCTTGAGTCTCTTTACTTTATATGGTAAAAGAATCTGTAAAGGTTCTTAGTAGAAAGAATAATAAAAGATCAACATATTTAGCAATTATAAAGGCCATCTGGTTATTAATAATGGCAAAAAGATAGTGTTCTAAAGGAGCAGACTGAAATGCAGGTCTGTTTGTTCTTTAAAGAATATCAGACCAAAAAAACACTTATCTTCAAACTTCTTGTAGTGATAATTTTCTTTTATATATGTGTAGAAATACTGTTATAAAGAAGTTAAACACTTATCCATGCCTTTGATCTTGTGATAATATTTTATCATTAAAGTGTCTAATTTTAAAAGGTTGAGGATTTTATAACATCTCAAAATGTGATAATACTTAAGCAAAAACAACAAAAAGTATTTTTCTATTTTTCCTATTTCCACCTCTTCCAAGATGTCTAAGAATTTCTATTTGAAGAGTTAAATGACATAGACTCAAAATCTTACACTAGCTATTCCTAACAATTTAAACTTCATTTTTATTCTAACATATTTGAACAAATGGTGTTTAAGTTAAACTAAATAAAGCAATAAATATACCTAGTCTACCCATTAGACTATTAAATGCTATTTTTAATTTACTAAATAATTGGAAGCCTAACAAATGGGAAATCATAAAATTTAAATCTAGTATCTTCTATGATGTGTTTAGTTACAATTGCCTTGCCTTCTTCTAAAGGAGATTAATATAGTGTGTCCTGCCAATGGGTTTCATCACTAGGCAAGTTCACTATGGATTCAATGAGACCAAAAAATGACAATGGAACGTTCTTGGGCTGAAAGGGTTTATACCCAACTTTAGTTCCATGGTGGCAGGTGGTCAATCACTGGAATCTTGTCCACTCAGAGCAAGTCTTCATGCAGCAAGCTGGTCTCTACCTCTGGACCTCTCTATCCATGCAACCGTCTCAGTCTCTGTCCTCAGCACTGCCACCACTCCAGTCTCTGCTCTCCTGCAGCCTTGCAGCCATGCAGCTGTGCAGTAGGCCAGAGCACTGGGCAGAGCTCTTTCTATAGAGTCAATAGCAACTTATTGCCCATAAGTGTGTAGTGAGCTAGCCAACCAGGGCCAGGTGAGAATCCTGGCCATAGGAACCTTTGTTTTACCTACATAGTGGAAAACCAAAACTTCCAACTATAATTTCTTTCTACCATTGGGCTCATTAGGATAGATTTAACAATTCTGGATTGCAAACAACTTTTACTATTCCAAAACTCAAAAGTTGATTTTGACAAGTATACTATAAATGTTCTATCAAATATTAAAGATAACAAAGTTTTATTGAAGTCATTGTTAACAGAATTCCAGCATTTTAATGCTATGATAACATTAGAAACAGTACCAAGAAGACAATTTCAAATCAAAGAGTACAGATGTTTTATATTCCAACTGAAATGTGACAACAGAAAAATATTTTCACTTTTAAGTTGAAATTTTTCATCATGACTGCTTCAATTTTACCTTAGCCTGGAATTTCAGCCCCTATTCTGATGACATTATTTAAGGTTTTGCCTTTACATATTAGATATATGAAATGTGGCACAATAAATCCATTATCTCAGCCAGCATAACAGCTGATATCAACCACTGTAAGACTGATGTAACTTACATCTATCATGAAAATGGATAAAATGGATGGTTTTCTGGGGCCTGGTGTCACAATCAACAGCTACTCAAAGACATGGCTGACTGTGGAGACTGGAGTGATCTGGGTACTTATGTCTCCAGTCATATGTAATAAAAAATTAATTAAATTGTGGCTAGGAGTAGATTGTGGTGATCTTGATTTTAAACACCTGAAAACATATTTTCTAAGATTTTAGGATGAACTCATATGGAAATAATCCTTTCTACATTTAAGAGAGTTATTACAGTCTAGCAATCACCTTTACTTCTTGTCTCTCATGATTTTGATAAGGGTGATTTAAGAATATGGAAAGGTCATCACAATGATCTTTTTAAAAGGAAAATTCTCCCCTCTCTCAGAAAGTTTATTTTCCAAACACACAAATAAGCTTTGTTACAAATTTGGCTGAGTCACTGTGGATACAGTGAAGGTTCCTATGGCCAGGGTTCTCCCCTGGCCCTGGTTGGCTAGCTCACTACACAAGTGTGAGCAATATGTTGCTATTGACTCTAAATAAAGAGCTCCCCGCAGTGCTCTGGGCTACTGTACAACTGCATGACTGCAGGAGAGCAGAGACTGGAGTGGTGGCAGCGCCGAGGACAGAGACTGAGATGGCTGCAGAGGCAGAGAAGCCCAAAGGCACAGACCAGCTTGCTGCATGCAGACTTGTTCTGAGTGGACAGGGTTCTAGTGATTGACCTGCCACAGTGGGAATAAGGTTGGGTATAAACCCTTTCAGCCCAAGAATGTTCCATTGTCATTTTTTGGTCTCACTGAATCCACAGTGAACTTGTCCAAGGCTGAAACCCACTGGTAAGACAGTCACTATGAACACTAAAGTGGAGGATGACCATTTGACTTTTTCTATCTCCAGACTTTTTGCTTTACCTAAATAAGGCTGCATTTCAGTGAGACCTAGCTCAGTAACCTCAGACATTCTTTTCTGTTTTTCTCACTTGGCATGTGGGGTAAGGATTAAGTTACCTGTTCACCTTCAGGCAGGGCTCCCAGAACCCCATGGAAAATGGCTACAGTTGAGTGCTTAAGCTAATCACTCATAGCAGAATGTGGAGATGGTCTACCAGGCTACTGGTTCACTCATTGGTCCAGAAAAGGTGTTACAGGAACTTGAAACTCTTCTTCCCTAATGACCCAAGGGAAGGTCTGGTGCTCCCCCTCCATGTTGGTGGAATAGGTCTGAAAACCAGTGTTTGCCACTTGCTGATGTTATGGCTTCCCAGCCCTTGATCATGCGTGCCATGATTTAACGAACCCAAGCCCTCAAGTCAAACTTCTGGCATTGACAGATATGGTTGCTGTCCTTGAAGGTTCTGGTCTCCATGGGTTCCCCACAAGAAATGGTTTCCAAAGACGTACTCTGTGTGTGTTGTCTTGCCATTAACCTTATTTGCCTCACTTGCCCCAATCTCTGAAGTACCATCAGCCTGGCTTAATTCTTTACAGTTTAGAGACTATTTTACATAGTTCGAATAGAACAAAATCTCCACTTTTTATGAAAATACAGCTCTTGCCAAGAAAATAAATGTTGGCAACAGATGAGAAAGAGCTTCAGATTTTACTGGCAAAGTTTAATTTTAAGAAACAGAAATTTTTCTAGAAAAATTTTTAATAGTTACAGACTTTTACCAGAGAATATTATATGTCCTCTTTTACAAACTAGGAAGCAATGATGGGTTCAAAAAAGCCCTGGGTTAGAAGTTAATAGACATACAGGGTAGACTCAGCTCTGAAAACAAAACAACTTGTAACCTGGTACAAACCACTTCATCTTTCTGAAACTGTTGAAAAGAGACTCTGTAAGAGAAAGAACATAAATTGATATGGTAAATGAGGAGTATCTAAGTCAAATGCTTTCTGCAGCTTGAAACTTTGAGCCAGTAGTGAGCATGTATTAAAAGAATTCTATATGGTCAAAGAGGGGCACCCAAATATTTGCATATTGAAAGGCTCTCCAATTCATAGGTATAATGAGAAAATTTATTTTATCATCAATAATTCAATGTCTATATACCTAGTGCTGAATGAGAAAATGTATGAGAACTATATTATAACCATGCTCTGACACAGAGTATATCCAGCAGCTTCATACAACAAAATTACTTCGGGAGAAACATAATTAGTATGTTTTGAAAATGTAGTGGCACATTAAGCTCACATGCCATTTTCTTCTAAAGAACTTAAACATGCTTTGCAGGATTCCATTCTTCAATCACAAAGTTTTTATTTTCAAAAAAGTAGGAAAGATGTCCAGATATAAAATAGCTATGTTCATAAAAGTCATTAATAAGTACTGCCAAAAGTCAGAATTTTAAGAAGAAAACCTTCCTGAATTACCAGTCTGATACTTTAGAATTTTTATTTTTGGTTTTGTTTTGTTTTTCTATCTGCTCTTTGTTGGATTTTTTTTTCATTTTGAAAATACTTTCCATCTTTTTTATTTTCCAAATCCACTACTTACAGCTCTTACAAGTTAAATTTTTTAGCGAAGTATAGTTGGTATACAATATTATATTGGCTTTAAGTATATACAACAAACATAGTGATTTAACAGTTATCTATATTATTACATGGTCAACCCAACTAGTATAGTTACTATCTGTCAACATAAAAAGATGTTACAAAATTATAGATAAGTTAATGACTTTAAAGTTTTATAATTAATAATAATAGCAAGTACTATGTTGTTTTTGTTCTAAGTTAGGAGATTGTTCAGTTTTTTATTATATATATGATTAGTATTGTCAAAGACTATTTGTCTCCCATGAAATATATTGACTCTTGCCTTATTTACATTCTGGATCTCCTTACAACTCTGTCTTTTTAAATTTTTTAAGCAAGAAGGTAGAGGGTGGAATGTAAACAATGGAAGTGGTGATAACCCTGTGGAGTGAGAAGGGAGGACACCCTACGTATGTGAATATATGTGTGTGTTCTTGCCAAGCTTTGCAGCTGCTAGTTGCCATCTCCTTTCTTCCTCGGGTTTTCTTTATCTGAATCCCATCTCTCTACCAGTACTGGCAAGGTCACAGATGTTTCACAGACTGAGAATCATTGGGAAGCAGTAGTATATAGAAACACTACTGTGAAGGAAAACAAAACACATGCTGAGGAGGAGGACTACTGTCTTGCCCCGACAAGATGGCAGCACAAATCAGTTGTGCCTCTTTACAGAACAAGTCTATCAGTGATCCAGAAGAGCGCTCTGTCTCTGCCTGGTGTTAGCATACTATTTTTTGACAGTATGCATATTGTTGCTCCTATACTATAATTGTTAGAAGTTCTAGATCTTTTTGCTGAATTACACAAATTTATTTAACAGTAGGAAATATATTTTTGTATGGGTTCAACTGAGCAGCATCTTTCAAGTCTTATTTTAGTTAACTTTCTGTCTCAAAACAAGAGTGAGTTTTACATTGTTTCATCTTTAATAGGAGGGATATTTTATCCTAGGAAAACAGCTAAGAGATGAATCACAGGTTCTTTTATTTTGGAAGATATGATAATCTTCCTAAATTCTTAATTCTGTGCAAATAAATAGCAGAGTTCTCATAAACATATTTATCTCTTTAGAAACATGAATTACTAGTTGATAAACAAATATATTGTTTTAAACACAGAGTGGGTTCAGAACACAATAATTAATCTAAACTGAGAGACTCTTCTCCCTATTTGTTTATTGGCCAATTCATTTGTTCCTTATAAGAAATACTGAGCACATTTTTCTGTACAAAGAAACATATTAAATGCCAAAAGTAAGAAAAAGAGTTTCCTTTTCAAAAGCTTCTTCCAGGCAGAAAGACAATATACAGAAAACAATAATATAGAATACTATAACATAAGATTGAATATGGAGGTAGATACTGAAAAATATTTTTTACATGATACAGAAATGATTAAAAGAAAAAGTCACATGCATTTGGGTAAAGTCATGAAAAATAACAGAAATGGATCTGGAAATGTTGGTATAATTATGGTATTACAGATAAGTGGAAGAAAGCATTACAAACTAAGCATACAATAAGCAAAAACTCAGAAGCAGTAAAGGGTTGAGCACTATTCTTATTCTTCAGTGGGCCAGATACTGGGCTTCCCACTGGCCATGAAATGATGAATGTTAAGGAGTTTCTACATGTTTCACAGTCTGATAATGACCTGGGAAGAACAAGTACAGAGGCTTTGCTGGTAAAATCAGTACCACCCAAAGGAGTTACAAAGTAAAGGACAGTGAAAACCAGGGAAGGAGGTTATTCAGTGAAATGCTGATGTGCACATGCGTGTGTGTGTGTGTGTGTGTGTGTGTGTGTGTGTGTGCTTGTGTGTGTGTGTGCTTGTGTGTGTCTGCTTTAAGCAAGTGAGAGACACAATCATGCTGTGACTTAGGGAGATTAATTTGGTATAAATAAATAACATCGAGTTGGTAGAACGGAGGTAATGAGGTTAGGGAAGAGTCTACTTTTATATATCAAATTCACTCTTTCTTAAGTAAGATTTACTTTTTATCTCTCTCATCTTTAATATTCATAATTTTGTTTTTTGTTTTTTGCTTTTTGCTTTTTAATAGGAGATGGAAGAAGGTGAGCAAGGTCTCTTGCCCTTTCTTCCCTTGCCACCTGCTTGGACTTCTCTTATCATATACCTTACATGCTCTGTCTGCTGTTTGTCGCTGTTTATTCCTGCATGCATTGTTTTTCCCATAATCTCCTTTGTCTCTGATCACAGTTCAAACTACTCAAAACCTGGCTGAATATATTACTGCCTACTTTAAAACTCTGATCTTTAAGTTCTTATACGGATGTAAGTTTCATGCAAGTTGGCAGTTCAATTTATTATAAGCAGAGCTTATACAGACAGAATCATATATTCAGGTCTTTTCATTTAAAAAAAATATGAAAGAAAAGAAACTCTGGTCCTCAGATAAAAAGGCTGCCCAATTACAAGATGGGATAGGACCAGATGTACGAGTAAGGAGGAAAAGGATCGGGAATTATAGATAAGATGACAATGGTCACTAGTGTGGGACTACAAGTAAGAAAAGGAACATGATAGTGGGTCACATGAGTAGGACCATGAAATGTAAGAACCATAAGGTATTCAGCATTAGTCAGTCGCTACAGATCAGGGCTTAGCACCAAAAGCAGTGTAATGACAGGGCCTGCCTGAGGCAGAATTGCAAGGTAAGTGAATTTGGCTTCAGCAGCTGATAAGCAATCTTTTCCACACCTGTTTATCCCCACTGATGCCCACCCCTCCAGGCAGTAAGCACTCAGTACTGTCACATGTGGCCTGCCATCCTGGCCCTGTCCCATATTCTTATACCATCTGGCTCTCTGCTTCTCTTTCTACCATCCTCAAAATTAGAGATCAGGATCCCAGAGCACTGATGAACTACTTTGGAAAAGGAAAGTAGCTGCATTTTCAAAAGAGAGCTTGAGATAATAAGACATAAACCCATGTAATGGCTCTGCAGTAGTGCAGTTTCAGACAGTATAGTATGTAGTGTAGAGATATATTGGGACTGGGGACATGTTCATAGTAAGGAAGGCCATATATTTTCTTCTTCTGTAAAAAATAAACCAAAACCACATTATTCCCATAACTATCTACCATAAAACATAAACATAACATACAATATTTTCAAATCACTATAGGTAATTGAGTTTCTTTTTAAATGCATTTAATCCCAAACATATGGCTCTGTACTTTTTCTTGCTGAATTTCAATCTATTTGTTTCTGACCAGTTCTTAAAGTTAATAATGACAACTTAAATTCAGTTTGTACTCTGTAGTCTGTACCAATTATCTAATAATCCTATGCTAAGTGTCATGAGCAAAGAAAATATGTATATTCATATATTTTCAAAATATACAAATATATTGAATATTCATAAGTATTATGTGTGTATATGTGTGTGTGGGGGGGTGTATAATTCATATATTTTCCAGGTTGAAAAGCAGGCTACTAATCAAAATACTCTAAAACATTGAACCAAACTAGAAAGCAGTTGGTCTCACTCAATCCTTTCTAGACTAGAAAATAGGACTGTAAATATTGAAACTCAAAGCCAAATCTCTCAAACCTTTTATATATCTCAGAATACATAAAAGTCTTCAGAACTATATTTTGGAAGTTTTGATCAATAGGATGGTTCTCAACACAACAAAAGAGAACAAGTAACAAGTCTTCTAGTTTCCGGATCTTGAATAGGTGGGTCTTTTTAAAGCATATCATCACAAATAGCATGCTTTCATTATATTTTCTTAGACCCTTAGAGTCAAAATATGTCCTCTATGATTATTCATGAATTCATTTATTCAACAATTTTTTATAACATTTCTATATGCCAGTATAAATAAAACCAACGAAGTCTTTGCTTTCGTGGAATTTAAACTCTAGTTGAAGGAGAAAGACAATGAACAAGCAAAATAGTGACTGTCACGTGAGGATGGGTGCTATGAAGAAAAGAAAACACTGACAGGACAGTGAATGAAGGATGTGCTGACATACCAGATAGGAAGGCAGTAAAAGCCATTTCGATGAGGTAATCTTTGAGCTAAGTAAGACCTAAATTTCACCAAGGATCTAGCCTGCAAACATGTGAAAGAAGAGCATTCCAGTCACAAGAAAGCAGATTTCTAAGCCCTAAAGGAAGAACAAGCTTAGAAGATCGGAAGAATTTGAAAGAAAACTTCTGCAGACGCCCTACAGTGGCGGGAGGCAAGAGGAATGACGATCAAGGAGAAACTGATGCAGTGCCTTCAGGCTTGGTAAAGAACTCAGGTTTGATTCTGAGGTACAGAGGATGCTACGCAGACTGTGAAGCTGAGAGTGAAATTACCTTGTTTTTACGATGATTCCATTACTGTGTGAGGAATACATGCAGTGGGTCAGGAGTGCAGAAGTGGGCCAGTGGGGGGCTACTGCAGTCCTCAAGGAGAGTGTCCTGGTGGCTCGGACCAGGGTCCTAGTAATCAGGGTGAAGAAAGGGAAAAATTCAGGCTCTAGTTTTGGTAGAGCAAACAGAACTTGTTTTATATGGGGGGGTTGGGTGTTGGATAGACAGGAATCATATTTAAATCCCAGTCAAGCAGTATAAATTACCTATTTGTGAAAAAAGTAAAAAATAAAAATCAGATGCATGTTAAATTAATCCTACTGGAAATAAAAAATTCCTTTAAGAGAGTAAAATTCAATTCAAAAGTGTTAAGAGCCTACTATGTGCAAATCATGTCGGTAAGACTTACAGATCATACAAAAGACCATTCCTGCTCTTAATAACTACTAAAAGTAGGAGATATACAATAAACTAGAGAGCTAAGTTTTAGAAAATGCTTTCAAATCAAGTAAAACAGCTTTTGAATGCTTACTGTGAGCTCTACTAAGAATAAACGGTGGTTATGTACAGATGAATATAACATGCTATTGGCAACTAGTAATTTAAAATCCAAATGAAAATCATATTTCTCCTGGAACTAGCTAACGGAGATTGTAGAATATATGTCTATCATTCTACTTTCAATAAGGTGGGGATCATACCGCTTTTGGAATCCATCTGCATACTTGCCCAATGACAACTAGCAGTCATATTCCTTCCCCTTCTCTATCATGGTTCAGCAAGACATATCAAAGGGACTACAGCAATCAGCACATTGTGTTTCTCTTACAGTCATATTTTGCTTGGCTCATGCTGTTTTAGGTACAGAAGCTGCATTGCTAAATTAAAAAACTATGTACTCACAGCGAGTAGGTGCTGATGACCTAAATGATTGGAAGGAGAGTAATTTGCTATGCCATCTGAACTCTGAATGTGCAGAGCGAGGTCGTGCATGGGGTTCAGTTCTGTGCTTTAATGTGCATTCATTGCTAGGATTTCCCAGTCCACATAATCAGTCACTTTATATTAAAATAATTAATAAGAGTGGGTTTTCATATCTTGCATATTGCTAATGGTGTGTTGTCACCAGCATAAAAATACTTCAAATGTATCGTTGGAATGGGAAATTGTCTCAACCCAGAACTGGGCATTTTTAGAGCTGGGGAGAGAATAGTGACAGAGGGTTATGTTTTTCAGAATGTCAGAAATTACCCTCATCTGCTACTTATAATTGTAGGTGTTAAATGCCAATAGTCTGCTTTCATTTTGAAGGGAAGTTTTGTATTATGTCAAAGACAGTGAATGGTATGTTTATATTCATGAGATTTGTGGCAAAGGTTTGTAGAAAAGCTTAAAGAGTGGAATTTTTACATATGGAAGCAATTGAAGGGGGAAACACAAAATACATAGGTGAAATTTACTCTCAAGGACTGAGTACAGTTGACTTGTCTCTGAGTTCAGATGAGTACCTAGAGGCTGGATCTGGCCCTCAAAGTGATAAAAATAACATGTTCTTACATTTATGATGATAGACACCTGTTATTTAGACAATTTCTACCGACAGCAAAAAAATAAAAAGCAAAAATCCTCATTGCCAGCACTTCCCTACTCACAGCTGCTTCCTTTCCATACTAATCACAGCAAAGCAGACACCCATCTTGAAATTGACCAGAGAATGCAAATGGAAATAAATATCTTCACTAAAGCATCTGAATATGATAACTGTCTGGTGACAGTGCTTAGGAAAATGGAGAAAATGTAACAGGAGAAACTAAACTGAAATGGAACCAGAAAGAGATGAAGAAATGGTTTAACATATTTCAAATTCGGTAAGTCCATCTTCAGATTTAAGTGCCATATACATGTATGAATATAAAGTAAAAGATATCTAAGCAGATATGTCTGTTTATCTTTTTCAAGATGACACTCTTTTATTCACTTAACCTTTAGAAGTGCCTGTTTTGAGAAAGGAGAAATTATTTCTTCGTATTAGAGTAGATTAGTCTTCATGGAAATGATGGCATTTGTCCCGGCTCTTTAAAGTAGCAAAATCTTTGTCTAGGAGATAGATGGATGATGATAATGTTTAACTAACAGTTTTTCCATCCTAAACAGGAACAAGTAAAATTGATTCTATTTTAGTGAATGTCTCAACCATGCCTAGGAAAGCTGCCTTCTGAACTCAAGGTTGGTTCTTTCTGCCAATAAAGCTGATCCAATCTTGATATACATTGGCCAGTTTTCCAGTTGCACTGCCTCTGAGTTATCTAGAGCTGTGCCTTGTGGTTTAGGAATGTGCAGCTCAGAATTCCATCAACATTTTTTCCTGGCTTTCCTGAGGTCTGCCCAGTTGAACTTAAAACAAAGCAGGTGCTCAGATATTCTTCTGTATTCCACTTTTCACATATGCCTCATCCAGCATTAATCATTGTGGTTTAAATGCTCACAAATTGCCCGTGTTCTAGGACCAAATTGTTTGCATTAATCTTGTCCTGTCAGTTAATATTCACCAAGTGTAAAGAATCCAGTGTCATGGAAACACATATGATGAAAGTGACTACTTTGTGGATGTTTTGCTTAATAATGGAGTTTACTGATTACTTATAAAGGTAATTTACAAACTAGACAATTTTATATAAATGTCAGAGAGTGTAGTTCAGTAACAGCACTATGCCATTGGCCTTCCAAAGAATACACTGACCTTGAATCAATTTTCCCTCTCATTTTAATGATGGCACTATTCGATAATACACATATCTCTGTGTTATTCATATGACTCATACTTAAACCCTGCCAACTGTGAGCAGAGTTTCGTTGCTGCAACTTCTAAGTACATTTGACTCACTGAGGACTAACCTATGAAGAGTGTAGCTGATACTATCAGCATAGATGCTCTCTTAACTGGACCTCTGTCTACCATCAGTGAAGGGAGAAAGAGCTATGTGTTGGTACTAGTCATAATCACACCGAATGTCAAAGGGACCTTAGAGCTCATCTGGCTGCCAGGATCCAACATGGAGCTTCACAAACTTCTCAAAAATTATGAAAGAAATTGGACATTTTCCATATACACATACCACACATAGACAGATAAATATGGTCCTTTGATTTTGATTTGAATTATATGAATATGTGGAGGAAAACAGTAATAAATGAGTTCTTGTGAATTGTTTCAATCAATTACTAAATGACAACTGATTCTGAAAAATCAAGTTACTAATTTTTTTTAAATCTCCTTTTTATCTCTTGTCTTGCCCTCTTACTAATCCATTCTCCATGCTGAGAATATTATGCCATCTCTAAAAATCAAACCTAATCAAAAGCTTCCTTATTTATATATCCTTTTAAATATTCTCATTTGCCTAAGTGACAAGCCCAAACTCCTTATCAGCACATACAAGACATTCAGTGTCCAAGCCCAGCCTACCTTTTCATTTACATTTTTTATCTAGTTTCTCATTTCCTTCTACCCACTCATCCACCCCCTCTTCTCAAACTCAAGCCATACAAAACTGCATGACTTGCAGTTCCACAAAAATGCCAGGATATTTCATGCTGTCTTGCCTTTGCATACACTACTTTTTCTGGCAGGACTACTATTCTTTGCATCTTTGTTTGCGTAGCAAACAAACACCTGCTCATCTTTCAAAATTCAGCTCAAGCATTACCTTTTCTATGAAGAGTTTCCAGATCGCTCCCTCCTAATCATTCTCCCTTATATAGTGCACTTATCACAAATACATTTACCATAGGGCACACATCCTCACTTATAAGTCTTCTCTTACTCTCTCAATCCCTTCTACCCACCCCCTTCCCACCACTGCCTTGATCTTTCTAATGCTCAGGAAATTTATTTTAATTATCTTAGGATCCCCTGTACTAGTACCCTGACATTCATAATTTGTTAAAGAAAGGAAGAAGGTAGAGAGGAAAGGAGGGTATGAAGCAAAGCCAGAAAGTCCTATCAACTCTACTCAAAAATATATTTCACATTTAACAGTGACTAAGCATCACAGATGCTACCACCCTCATCCAAACCGCCCTCATCTGGACTTCTACAACAGCCTCTCTCTCTGGTGTTTCTGCTTCCAATTTTGCCCTGTTTTGTCCATTCTCTGTACAGCTGCTAATCTTTCTGGAAAATAAATCAGATCATATTAGTTCTCTGATAAAACCTTCCAAGGTTTCACATTAACAACAAAAAGCATCTTCACATGCCTTCTTACCACTCCAATCTTACTTGGTGCTTCCTATTTCAGTACCATGTAGCCACACTATTCTTATTTCTTTCTCAGCAAAACATCAAAGCTTTTCTGTCTCAGGGACTTTGCACATAGTGTGCCAAAAATATTCTTCCCCAGAGTGTCCCATGGCTGCTTCCTTCACATCATTCAAATGCAAGTGCAAATAGAAATTCCTAAAAAATATCCTTTCTGACCACTATGGTGTAGTCCTAATGTACCCTTTATCCCATTCCAAATACTATAACTGTCTGAGTAGAAACTACTTCTATTTAAGGGCATTTTTTATTTGTTCACTTGTTGTCTGCATCCCCCACTGGTAAAATAAGGAGCTTCATCTTCAACCTCAAGGTGCATACTGCATGCAGTAGGTGCTTAATATACATTTGTTGAAAGAAGGGAAAAAAATTAATGAAACCCTGGTATAGTCTTTATCTTTTCCTAATTCATTTACTTTCTCATTTTCATATATGACTATCTCAGAATTTCTCTCTCCTCAAACCTAGACTTACTGTGCAAAATTGCCAGTGTCTCCATTTGCTCCCATCCCTAAGATCCTTCTCTGTCCTGTGGGAATTGACCTGTATAAATGCATCATCTAGGGAACCTGCTGCCTGGCTTCCCAGAGTCAAGGGGTTTGCCAATGGAAGTCTTCGGCAGGATACCAAAGGGCAGAAGAAGGAGGTCAGGCAGTTCCTTCCTACTCCCTGACTGCTGTGGACTGCAGTTCTGCCAGTCACTGAATCCTTTCAAATCTACACCTTTCTCCTCTCACCAATGTTTCTCTTTACCCTTTAGGCCTAGAAATGAAACAGCTTTCTGCTGGTGTGTCTCCCTTATGGTTTTCTTAACCCTTCCTTGACATTAGTAAGGCTCTTGATGCAGTCAAGTTAGTCAGTTCCTGATGTGGTCCAGACTATTACATGCTCCCTAAGCTTATGATACTGCTCCCTTCCTTACTAAGAAAATTGGGACACTCCAGAGAATTTCCGAGAACTGCCCCACCGCATCTACCTGCCTGCCAGCATCTGTTTCAACAACCTCTTGTCATCCTGCCTGAGACTACAGAGCTACTTGTCTAACATTAGAGCCACTAGCCACATATGGCCATTGAGCACTGGACTGTGGCTAGAATGACTGAGAAACCAAATGCTTAGTCTTACTTAATTTTACTTAGTATAAATTTAAATTTAAAGTTAAATACTAAATTCAGCTACTGGCAAATTTTAAATATGTTTAGAACACTTGTGTATATAAATTTACTTTTTGAACAGTACTTTTTGAAATCTAAATACCAATCAAGTATTTCTGATGAAAATTTAGTGACCAAATTAAGATGTTTCATATATATGAAGTATACACATGATTTTGAAGATCTAAACCAAAATAAAAAATGTTAAAATTGTTCATTAATAATTACATTATTACATGTTGAAGTGATAATACCTAGAGTATATTGGACAATATTTTCAGTACATATTATTGGATAAATAAATATAAAATTAATTCACCTCTTTATTTTTACTTTTATGTGTGTGGTTACTAGAAGAAAGTCAACTACATATACAGCTCATGTTCTCTTTCTATTGCTCTGCACTGTTCCAGATCTACTCTACTGTCCTCTAATTTAAATTTATCTCCCACTTGTATACTAGTTCACATACTTCTCACCTACCCAAAACACACCACTTGAGCAATTCTCCCCTCTCTCTCTAAATTTGTATTTCTCCTTTCAGTTGGATCCTTCTCATCTACACACAGACATGCTATTATTTTTCCCCTTCCAAAAAAAAATACCTTCACACCATTTCAACCACTGTTTCACTACTACCCTTCATCAAAATTCTCTGAAAATGCTGTCAGTATTCATGGTCTGATTCTACTCCTCCCATTCTCTCTTAAACTACCTAAGCTGTAACTCCGGGTGAAAAACATGTTCCCAGCCCAGGGCAAATAAACCTTTGAAGCCAAAATCAGTCTAAGGGCAAATAAAGTGGGAGAAACTCATTTATTGCTTATAAGCAATCATCTACTCCTGCTCACCTGAGTCTCTCATGACCAGGCTCCCAAGACCCCACCAAAACTCCTCTGGTCCAGGTGTGTGCTTGCTCTCTACCCCCCTTGTAATCACCTATTGATATGGAGATAGACTACTACTCTCCACCCCTTGGAAACACCTATTGATATGGACATGGCTAAGAGTAGGTGAGAGATGTTAGAAATATTGCAATTTTACCCATATAACCCCTTCTCTAAATTGTTCTTATCAAAATTACCTACCACTTCTACATTCCTCGCCCATTGATGTTAGATGATCTGCCAAATAAATTTGATACACTTTCTTCCTTCTAATTTCCAGGACATCATACTCCTTTGGCTTTCCTGTGATATCACTGATTGCTCCCTTTTGGTCTTTCTTATTCTTCTTTTCTCATTTTCCCAACCTATTAATGTTGGAGTGCTCCAGGATTCAGTCCTTGGTCTTCCTCTGTAACCTTTATTCCTTTGGTGATGTATGTCAAGTCTTGTGTCTTTATATATTCTCTGTTTGCCGATGATTTCAAAATTTGTATCTCAAGACCAGAGATTAAGTATGAACTCCAACTCCTATTTCTTACTAGTTACTTGACATCTTAAACTTGACTTTTCCACAACTGAACTTCAGTCTTTCTGATCTCCATCCTTTGAGTTCCTTAGGCCAAAAATCAGAGTCATCCTTTATTTCTCTCTTTCTCTTTTACACAATAGCACATCAGTCAGAAAACCCTACTAACTTTATCTTCAAAATGTACCAAGAATCTGACCACTTTTCACCACCTCCACTGTTACCATGCTGGTCTAAGTCCCTATCACCTTTTATGTGGATTATTGTAACAGTTTCCTAACTGCTTTCTGTGTTTCATCCTTTGCCCCCAACAGTCTATTCTCAACATAATAGGCAAAGTAAACATAATTACACCAGATCTTATTTTCCCTCAGCTCAGGAAAATTGAATGATTATCATTTCATTTGGAGTAAAAACCAAACAGCCAATAAACCCAGACATTATATGACCAAGACAACATTACGATCACATTCCCTATTATTCTCCAGTTTACTCACTCCATTTCAGATATACCAGCTTCCAAGTTCTTTCATGAGAATACTAGACATACTCCCATCTTAGGCCCTTGCACTGGCTATTCCTTCTGCCTGGAACAATTTTCTTCCAGATATCCACATGCTACTTCCTTCAAGTCTTTGCTCAAAATTCACCTTTCCTATGAAGACTAATCTGATCCCATATTTTAAATTGTGACCCTCACCCCAAATCCTATCCCCCTTATCCTGGTATTCTATGTTGTCATCTTCTAGACCTTACCACCTTCTTATATACTATACTATATACTTCACTTATTTTTATGTTTTTTTTAGTTTCCCACTTCACTAGTATGTACATATCCACAAGGTCAGAGGTACCTATTTACTGTCTACCTAAAACAGTGTGCTTGACACACAGGGAATGTTCAAAAAGTATTCATTGAATGATATGAGAGTTCAACCCCTTCTTTCAGTTTTAATTATTCAAGCATTATTACTCATATTTTCCAATGCTATCAAGGGCTTAAGTTCCAATTTAAGAAAAAATACATTCCAGATTCATCCACTTCGCTATAATGTGTTTAAACATCCTAGTCACCCACAATCATGGTATGAAGATGGTGGTGCTTTGTAAATGTAAGGAGACAGAAGATAGGTGATCTATTGAGAAGCTGCAGCCTCACTAGTATCTTAAAAACTGACCAGTTTGCAATAGCAGCTCTTCATGAAGCTAAGATTTTCACTACAGAATAGAGTCAAAAGCTACTTGTGATTTCTGCTAGTAGAGAAATAGAAGCATAGAATGCCCCAACTAGAAGGGCCTGGGGATCATCTGATCCAATTCCTTCCCACAGACATTTAGTAATAGAACTTGAACTCAGGGAAGTAGTTTCCCTATCAAAAATTATTCCCATTATGCTATACTACCTCCTCTTATGTTCATGTATATCTTTACATGCACAAACAGAGCTTATAAATGTAGGCTGTTCTTAACTGACAAAAAGCTTATGTTTGTTTAAAATTCAGTTGTGAAGAAACTGAACATTTTTCTCCTGGAAAAAATAATATTATGCTTTAGGCAAGCAAGCTCATATAAGTGTATTTTACCAAGAACTTAGTTGTAGTATAATATTAATAGTATTTTGGCACCTAATCACTATTTCTCAAAGTACCACTATGACACTCTGGGATATAGTGAACGAGCTTTTAATTCATTGAACTGAATACACCTCAGTGCCAGCTCTATAAAGAGAAACACCTCCACCACCATGACCACCACTACCACCATAAAAAAAAAAGAACAGAAAATATTTCTGCTGTTTCTCCACAGTGAAGGTGCAGAGTTGCTGGAGTGGAAAGTGTAGTATTTCCTGGTAGCTGGGAAAACAGACTAAAAGGTTTACTGTCAAACTATTATCACAGAGAGCAACCGTTATTATTTTCATACTTTAGGTTTTAAAGTATTATTAAAATAAATTCTAAAATTCTCTTTAATCAGTAATACTGAATATATAATACACTCATTCTCTTCTATTTCAGCTTTTGTTATGTGGTAGAGAGCTTACTGCGGCCTGTTTTCATCCCCCACTGTCTCCCCCCATCACTCTGTATGTCCCTGTCCTCATCCCTGGAATCTGTGAATATGTTAGCTTACATGGCAAAAAAACACTTTGCAGAGGTGACTAAGGTTAAGGATCTTGAGATGGGAGACCATCCAGAATTACCCAAGTGGGCCCAACATAATCAACATGAGTCTTTAAAAGCAGTCAACTATTCCCAGTTCTAATGATAGAAGAAAAGGCTATGAAAAGAGGGTCTGAGATTTGAGATGCAAAAAGGACTCTAACCAATTATTGCTGGCTTTGAAGATGTCAGAAGGGAACCACCAGCCACAGAATGTGGGTGGCCTACAGAAGCTGGAAAAGGCAAGGAAAAAGATTCTTCTCTAGAGCCTCAGAAAGAACCACAGCCCTGCCCACCCCTTGGTTTTTAACCCAGTGGATCCCTGTCAGACTTGTGACCTACAGATCTAGAAAGTAATGAATTTGTATTGTCCTAAACCACTAAATATGTGATAATTTGTTATGATAGTGATAGAAAAATAATATTGTATTCATTTAGAAATATTTTTCCCACTCACCATAACCCAGATACCAACTGGGATCTTCCTGCCTCTTAATTAAAATCAAGATCACAATGTAAAGTCCCAGTACATTGATTTTAAGAGCCACCCTTTTCCCCAAATTTGAAGGGACTGTCAGGCTAGGGGTGGCTCTCATGGTCATCTCTATCTCTATGCTTTTTAAAACAATTCAGTATAAGAACCATGTCATGACTTCTTTCCTATGTGTCCTTTTTATACAGCATAGACCCAGGTGAAATTTGCTTGTTTTCTTATATTTCCACTAAATTATTTTTGTGCCTAAGATTTTCCTGAAGACAGAAAAGTTATGCTACAGAAACACAAACCACATAAAATCAAATGCTTTTCCAAAAACTTTCCTTATCTTTTCTTCAACAGAAATTTCAAAATCTAGTCTTGTTCTTCTTCCCCTAAATCCTATTGCAGAGTATTTTACAGCCTTTTCTCTTACTGAATTTTACAAACCTCAAATTTTGGCAATCTTCTCCCCACCCAGTGGTTTATCAAAGGTTTCATCTAAGCAAAACACTCCTTCCTCTAACTGCTGCAACTAAGATAGATAATCCATTTGTCACCATTCTACACACTTTGTTGATTAATACTTCCTCTTTGAAATCTATGTAATGAAATATTCTCTGTTCCCTATTCCTCCCCATGCATATGCAACATGACAAGTATTTTATGGCCACAGATAAGTCTATATAACCTTTCAATTCTAATGGCATCATAACCACCTTTCTCGTGAAACAATCAGTAAAAAAGGAATGTTCAACTCTATGCTTTTTATGAAACCTATTTCTGTTGTTTAATTTTATATACAAAAACTAAATATAACTCTATTAATCTCTGTAATTCTGGGGGGAAAATATCTTCCCAGCCTGGGGCAAAAGGACTTTGAAAATGAAATCAGTCAAAGGGAGAAACAGTGTGGGAGAAACCCGTTTATTTCTTACAAGCAGTCTCCATTGTTGCTCACCCATGTCCATCGCAGCCCAGCGGCAAAAAGGGACCCCACCCAATCTCTCTGGTCTAAATAAGCCCTTGTTCACCTGTGTAATTACCTATTGATATGGAAACACCTATTAATATGGAGATGCACTAAGGCCAGGTGAGAGATTCTGGCAATACTGCAATTTTACCCACAATCCCCAATATAAAATTATACAGTGTTTGATTTATAAAGCAACTTATTACTGATTCACAAGAAAAAGAGGGAATTTTGTTGACTATTACCTATGTGCCAAGCCCTTTACAGGTATTTTTTTCATTTAATCAATACAATGAATAAAAATTATCAGAGTATTTGACACTATAGGCCAGCAGGGCATATGTATTTTCTCATTTATTTTTCAATATATCTGTAAGGTAGGTACTAATATCCCTATAATACACATAAAGAATATAAGACATAGAAAGTTTATATAATTTTCCCTGCCAAGATTCATGTCCTGGGATGCTTGACCCAGAGATAATCCTTTTACCCTGTAGGCTATAACAATGTACAATCAAGTTACAGAAATGCAAACAGAAGTTCCAAACACTCAGACAACTTTTCCTGAGTCCCACAACTAATGGGCCCAGGGCTAGCTTTCCAAGCGTCGTCCTTAGAGCATGACGAAGGTCACGCGCTTTCCTCTGCTCCCATAACCTGCATGGGTTAACCAACTTACAAACCCAAGCAGAAAGAAGTCTGACTGAAAGAAAATCACAGTAACCCATTTCTTTCTCTTCAGTTTTGAGGCAAAGATATCAAAAATAAATATGATATGTAAAAGGGTATTTTGGAGAGGCATATTCTTATGGAAAGGGTAAACACTTTGATGTGAAAAACGACCAATCATATTTAACGTTTACATAGAATATTTCCATAAGAGTGTACATAAACAGTAAGTTTCAACTCTCAGAAAACAAAAATGTAGCTGGGAGATCTGGGCTAGAGAAATCATTTGTCACTAATACACTTTATAGTTTGAAATGTTTACATAACACTTAACTATTGAAAATTTAATTTCCAAAGATATATTTATAAATGTAAAGTATATAGCATTGTAATGGCCACAGAGTAGTCAACCAGTGGTCTTTCTGGGTTTTCATTTGTTTTCGTGTGTTTGTTTTAGCAACTGTTTCCCTTCCATTAACCTCACCCCGGTCTTCCCTTGAGAAGCACGTGACACCAGCATAGACCAGCCAGTGGCTGTCCTACCCGCCGCGGCCTGTGCTGCTCGGTGGCAGCTGGGCGCTCCGTGTTCCTCGGGGAACTGCTGAATAGGGCCAAAGAACACCTGCTTGCATTCAGACTCGTCTGGAACCTCGGGTTGAGAAGCTGTAAATTCAGGAGCCGAACAGTCCATTCACCTAATTGTCCTCCTCGGTCGCGGCCTTCTCAGTCTCCTCTCTCCTCAGGATCTCCGCTGAAGAAACTAGGTCGGGCCTCACTCGGGTGCTCACGGGAGATAGGGCCGCGCACGCGCACAGTGTCCCCAGGCTTCCTCCAGGGCCGACCCACTGCTGGGGCGGCAGCTGGAGAGCAAGAGGGCGTCTGTGTGACACCGAGCGACAGCCGGCACGTCAGCACAGCGCCTCGGAGGGGCTGGTGGTCAGCACTGGGGGCGCTAAGCACGCGGAGTCCGTGCTCCGGGAAGGCTGCGCGAGCCTGTGAGCGAAGGTTCCAGCACATTTGACCGGCCGGGTTCCCGGCGGATATGCCCCTGCCGTCAGCCGTGTTTTCACGGCGACTAGGAGCGGCCCTCGGAGGCTCCTCTCAGACTCTTCAGATTTATGATGTAGATCTACCACTTTACTTCGTAGATCTCCTGTTCCGTTTGGGAGGCAAGGCTGGTGCCCCCTAGGCGGGCTCCTGAGGCAGGCAGTGTAAGGACAGCCTTCTCTTTTATTTGCAGAACATCAAGGACTCCAGACATTGTGAAAGTTTCCCTTTAATTTACGATGGGAACCCAAACAATGCCATATAGACCCTTCTCTGCGATTAGCGCAGAAAGCCTTTATATTATCCAAAGACGAGAATTATCTCCAATGTTAATAGGATACAAAAATCCTGAGGAAGAACTGTTTTAGAGCCAAATAGTGCCCTCACTCCACAGATGTTTGCTCAACAAGAGTATGGTCTCCAGTAGTTTTCTTCCCATACTTTTTAAACAGGAGGCAATGTCTTAGGAACAGAGTTAAGAATGTACAGTATGCACTGATCTTTATTTAAGAAGATACTAAATTTGACTTAGCTTCAAAGAGCTAGCTTACAAAATCCATAGAAAAAGAAATATTTTAATTGCAGACAAATTAATTCAGAATTTCACCTTTTAAGATGTGTAGTCTATAAAATGTTGCAGCTCCTATAAAAACAAAAACCAAAATAAAATGCAATACTTAAAAAAGCAAAGTTGCCGGTTTAGGGTATCCAGTTATCACCAGATTTTTCATATACACAAAATGAAAAATTGCTGTAATTGTCAGGATATTTGAGATATTTGCTAAGTTGTTTGATTACTAGAACAGATTTTCTCCAACGTGGTAGGAAAGAATGGTGAAGGCAGAAAAGCAGGACAGTAGGATATCATTTGGCTCATAAAAAAGAAAAATCCCTACTTGTACTTAACTGATTTAGAGGTACTTTAATAAAGAAAACAGAAAAGATAAATATTGCACTGCCTCAAAAACTTTTTCAAAGAAACTAAAAAGTCTGTAAAGTTCTTGAGAAAAAAAGAATAGTGGAGTTTAGTATTACCTATTAGTCATACTGCACATGGACAATCACCCTAGTTATAAAATATCCAATCCATGTTGTTTCTTAAAACAACTATCTTTTCAAAAACTAAGCAGCATCTAGTGTTTTCACTTATTAACAAATGTTTATTGGATATTTTCTAAGTGTAAAATATTAGTCTAAGTGCTGTGACAGAATAACACCCCATATCCCATTCCTGACCACAATCACAAACAAAAGAGGACATTATTTCTGCTCATGACTCAGAACCTAATAGGGTAGATAAGACTGTAAAATAATTATAATAAAAGGCAGTATTTTAAAAGCACCTAGTAAGTACAACAGATACTCTTCTATAGATGCTCAAAAGACATATGGCTAGACAAACAATGACAGCTCAATGGCATGCCTTTTTCACATCTCGCAGGGACGTAACCTTTCTCACTTGCTCATCTTAGCTCTCACCAATCTGGTTTCATCTCATTCCTGATCACTGGAATTAACACTGCAACAGGCACCCCTTAATTATCACTTTATGATTATTAAGTCCAAGTAAGGTCTTTTGACTGTTATCTTAATCTCTCTGCTGCCTTTGGCTCCCTTGATTAATCTCCTTAAAACTCTTAAAACTCTTTCTTCTCAGGTCTTAATGACATTATACTGGCAGCTACTTTCCTCTGTAGTATCTTTCAAATAGCAGATCAAGACTCACTAGTGGACTCAATTAGTGGATCACCACCACAAATGTGTTTTTCTATAAAGAAAAAGGGAATGGACTCAAAAACATCAGATGTATCACACTAATTACAGTTAAGTATTGTTTGGTGATATTTGTTTTGGGTGTGAGTGTGTATGTGTGTGTGTGTGTGTGTGTGTGTGTGTAGATTGGTCACTCTATTTATATACCTGGCCAAAATACAAAATGTATCTCTTGTTGCAACTTATGGTGAAAATTCTGCAAACCGTGGTTCTAGAGCCATACTTTCTCAGTTTAATTTGCTGGTTCCTATTCTTGTACCCATCTCTTTGATATTGATCCTCCTCTTCTTTTCTAATTATCTCTTTGCCAGCTCTCTCCTGAACTTCACAAACAACTTTTCAATAATACTATCAGGCTTTTTATAGATACCTATACTTATTATATAGTATTGGTCATTTTAATCAAGTGACATGAAGAAAATTATATGTTAGCATGTTTAGGCAGACAGTGTGAGAGGTTTGAAGAAGAGAGACTGGAAGCAGGGAGATCAGTTAGAAAATGATTGCTGTGATCCAAGTGAAAGTGGTTAGAGAATGAATGGTGTTAGAGGTTGCTGATGAGAAAAACTTGTTTAAAAGCAGTTTCAGAAAAGAGTATATACAAGGGATTAAAGCAATCTGTGACAAATTTTATACCAAGTGTAAAGGATAGGGAGATTAGATTATTTCTCCAGTTTTCAGTCTGAGGATGAAACCAATCAATAGTAATAGTTAACAGTGATAATAATATGTATTTTATTTTTAAATTGGGTCACTTGCAGAGTACTACACCTAAACAGTTAAAAGGCTAAAATCTGTTCAGAACTAAGCCCAACCCAAATCTAGTTCCATAGAAGTTTTGTTTTAATAGATAGTATACATCTACATTTAGGTTCAACTTTGCACAGAATTAAACAAAAATTAAATATATAATTCAGTAAAACTAACTGCTCTGAAATTCCAGTGCTAGTTGAAACCCTTATATCTATATTTGTATAATAACCAACTATGTAAATAAATAGATCATAATTTTTTTCAAAGTCCTGCATTGTGTAAAAATTAGAATTAAAAACCAAGATGTAAAATTCATACTATTACTTGAATCTTTTTTTTAAATTTCTGGATTTATGTGTAAAACCCCAGTGGGACCCCCTTTACTTCATAATTGAATGTCTCTTGCTCTTTTCTAGGAATGGTTTAACTTTCAAATTATGTGTCAACAAAGAAATCTGTAATGCTGTTATGTCAGATAATTAGTTCCTCGTTTAATCCTTCTCTTCAACTAAACTTCATAAAATGCTCCCTAACCATACTTTAACAGGGTGATGACAATTTAATAAAATCAAGACCTCAGCAAAAAAGATTCATGATGGAATTCAAGACTGTTATGAATTACATTTGAGATTCCACTACCACCCATCAATGAGTCCAGCAGCTATATAACATGACTACCTAAAAAGTCACTGAGTGCTTATAAATTCCTACTTTTACTTTCCCACTAATGAAAGAGCCAATGAAATGACACCAATCTATTAATGCACAGTATCATTGAAAAAGAACTGGACTTAAATCAGAAGACTCCATTTAAGGTCAGATTTTAATCATTTGCTAGTGTTTGGGGTTAGGGAAGTTACTTAAACTCTCTGAGGCTCAATTTCTTTTTTCATTTATAAATAAAATTAATGTATTTTCCAATCTAGAAGGCATTGACACATAAACCTAAAAAAATTTTCTTCCAGGTTTTCTGCTGAAATAGTATCTGAAACAAACCTAAGGAAAAAGAGACAGACCATCAACTGAACAACCATATTGTTATATGATAATAAAGGAAAGAAGCTCTAGGTCTAGAGTAGTTCATTTGAGAATGAATATTTGTTTACACAGTAGTTGAAAGTATGCAAGGTTAATAAATAAGACAGGTCAAAAAAAAGGGGGAAGAAGAGGGAAAATGAATGGAGTTCACAAAAGTCTTACATTGTAATAATGGAAGGTTCATACAAAAGTGCATAGCAAACACATGAAAATATAACTGTTTTCACAATAAGGGGGTCTTCCAGTGGCATTATTTCAATCGGAATATGTAAAAACCATGTAGGCTTACTGGGAATCATTTAGTAAAGGCACAAGATTGTCAGTCAAAGAGTAGGTAGACATAAAGTAGGAATGCTGTTGCTATGTTTGTATGCAGGAAGGATGGCATAACAATGAGATAAAAAAAGAGTCCCACAGATTGTATTCATGGCTGGTTTTTTTATACTCCAGGTATATATTGAGAAATGCAGAATGGAGAACGAGCTGGAGCATAAAACCTCCTGTTCTCAAGAGATTTTATATAGCACAAAATAGTAAAAAGTGCTCAGGGAGGGGGGTAAAGACAGGTTTGTGATAGCCTCACAAAATTAAGAATAACCATTAACACCAGGTCCATCATTCCCCAGAAACACTAATCCAGAAGGAAAGATACTTTCCAGTGGCTAGGTTCCCCAAGGAATTATTTTCACTGAATTCATATTGTTAAACAATTTCATTCTGCAAATCATGGGAGGTTGGTAAGCCGTGGGGAATTCTTAGAGGGTATTCTACCAGACTGATTCAAAAGCATATATTCTTCCTATGGAACCAGATGCTTTTTATCAAGCACAGTATGTCTGAAAATGTAACTCAAAAGTTCTTTTAACTACATGTTGAATGAGCTTGGCCTCAAAGTAAGCATGATGGACAAGAAGCATGGCCAGTGGACAAGAAAAGGGAACTAAGACCACAAAGAGAGTTAACAGGAAACAACTGACATTTCCTTAGGGCACGGCTCTGAAGGGAGACCCACTGTAGAGAGAATAATGCCCCAAGAGTCCACAGATTTTCATTAGCCACCAATGACTTAGGAACTCCAAGCAGGCAAATGGAAACACACAGTAAAGGTTCCAAGAAGCAGGCAAGACTTGAAATCAGGTCTATAATAAGGTCCTGTTATCAGGCTATGAAGCCATTCAGAAGATACCAAACAGGTAATGACTATACCAGGAACAACATATAGCTTCTTAAGATATGGCAATACTAAAAGCTACTCAATGTGTGAGAGTTCTTTTTAGTTAAGCAATTCAGGACAAGACTTACATACTGAGAAAAATTAGTAGTTACTAGAACATGAAAGCAGAATTGAACCAACTGATGAGGCCTGAATGGAAGGTATACAATAAGCAGACATAAAAATCCAAAAAATTCATTTTAGGGACATCAGATCCTGATTGAATAATACCAAAACTATTTCTAAACCTTTCCACTTTGGTGGAATCGAAATAACAATTATGTTTCTGGTATTGGTCAACAACTTCACATAAAGGGCAGGGATGTGCCCTTCACATAAGTGAGCAAGAATGGAAGAGGCAGAAATTGCTCCCAGCTATGAGATAGAAAAAAACCTTACTTTGTTCCAGATCAGCAAAACCCTTTGTATTAAATAAACCTACATCCAGAGGAAGAGAGAAAGTCATAAGGAGAAAAATAGAAATTCAAGATGTCCAGCCTCTCTATATTTTCCTACTAGATATTTTTTTCCTAGATGAACTAAGTTTAACCATTTACTTTAAGTTCCTGAGTATATCAAGATCATTCAAGATTTTTACTAGAGATGTTTCTAAGTTATATTATTTCTCTCTCTCTTGTTAACAGAACTGATTTTTATTCAGAATATCCATAATCAACAATTTGGACTTTCAATATTAATTGAATTAAATTGAATTGAAGTAAATTCATAGCATTCATACTAAACTAAGAAGCATAGTTCTCTTCAAAATACAAATTAATTAGAAATTATTGTCCTCTTGTAATTAAGAAAGTTAAATCATGAAAAAGTTAAGACCATCTCTGATTCGTGAACCCTTAACACTGAAACTTCAAGTTAAATGGACCACCTTGGACTATCAAATTGTTGGCATCTTAAGGGGAGTATCCATTGTTGATTGTGGTCATCTTTCTGGATTCTTCTGACTTTAGTCCTATTACTCCCAATTCTTTATCCCTATTCTATTTTACTTCTAATACCTCATTCCCACCCCTTAAATTGTGGCATTTGGTCTCTACATTTTGATCCTTAGTTTATCCTCAAGGATTTTGATAAAGATTCTTACTCTGTTCTTCCCCAACCATGACTCTCTCAGATACATAAGATCATCCTTATTATGGACTGAATGTTTGTGTCCCCCCATAATTCATACGTTAAAGCCCTAACCCCTGAAATGGCGGTACTTGGAATATGTAAGTAATAAGGAAGTCACAAAGGGGGGCCCTGATCTTATAGATTAGTGTTCTTTTAAGAAGGGATAGGAGAGCACTCACCCTTGCTCTCTCCTGACCAGGCTCAGAGGAGAGTGACTGCCAGCCAGGAAGAGAGCTCTCCCCAACAGCTGACGCTGCCAGACCCTGATCTGAGACTTCTGTCCTCCATTACTGTGAGGAAATAAATTATGGTTGTTTAAGCCACCCTGTCATGCTATCTTATTATGGCAGCCTGAGCTAACTTAGAAAGTCCTAGATATGAGACCCTACACCTAGACTCTTCACTGCCATATCCACAATTTCCCCAATATGATCCTCTTAAGCAAAAGATCAATGTTAGGTGTGGGGATCCAAAGACAAAACACAACTCATAATGTCAGAAACCATCAAATTGCATGTATTTTTCTCTATTACTGAAGAATGACAACTTTTGGAGAAAAAGCAATACAAAGATCTATAATTAAAAAATGAGAGTTAGCCCTCAGGAGTTGACACTGTTAATAATGTGATGTTTATCTTCCTGGACATAGTTTTGAAAGTCAAGAATTAAGAAGCCAAGCAGATTTTAATGGTGTTTTAATTCTTACATATGTAAGAATCACAAGAGATGCTATTTTACAACATAGATTGTTGTGACTCACCTTCAAAAATTCTGATTCTGTAGATCTGGGATGTGATCTAGGAATCTGCATTTCAAGCATCCAAGTAATTTTGATGATATACATTAAACTCACATTTGGCAAGCATTAATTTAAATATATAACCTATTGGTTCTACATTTTTATTACTATTACTATATATTTTAATGTTCAGTTACATGCATTTTTACCATTTATCAAAAATGTATTCATTTTATGACTGTAATAATGTTATTTGTGTAACAGTCTTTAAACATTTATATTTCTCTTCAGAAAAACAGAAAATCATATTTTAATTGAGCTGAGAACTTAGATGCAGGCCTACTAGAACTCATAGGAAAAGGTGTTCCTCTATTTTATTTTCCTTTTTATTAGTTTACAGTTACCAATTACTCATTTATTCCCACATTTTGTGGTTGAACTAATTTGGTCCCATATTCTCAAGGCGTTCATAAAGACAGAGAGATTAGGCAAAATAAAAGACAACCAAATGTGCTTTTTTCTCCTCTGATGAAATGTAAACTAGAGCTACTGAAGCTAATTATAAACTGCAAGTGATAAGGAAAAAACCCACTAGAAATTCATTTTATTGATGAGGAATAAACAAATAAGAAACACTCTTCTCCCTTGTAGTCACCACTAACACTTTTAAAGCAATTAAAAAATAACCCATTAAGGAACACAGGTGATTTGTAATGTGAGGTGGGTATCGTTGTCATTGGGGTCAGTCAAGATAGATTTTCATTCAGTTACCTACACATCTTGCCTCCCCAAGGATACTTGAAGGAGTCATCTGTATCAAACTCCTCAGTGATTTTTAATTTGAAGTTCATTAGCTCAATGGCAGATTGATGCATTGCATTTAAAATACACGCAAATGTCATCTTTCAAAAAATCTACTAACACAGCCTTACACTACAGAGTTAAATTCAGTCACTCAGTTTAGCTTTCTGTTCTTTGGAGAAATAACCTTCCTTTATCAAATTCAAGCTTCAAGGCTGCCAGAAAAAGTGTTAATCATGTCATTTGCTACCAGTAAAGTACACTTTGTTTTTATCCAGGTCTTGCTCAACTTCCTTCTGCATCAATTTTTTTAAACCAGGCTTCCACTGTATAATTACTTCCTAAGAGTAATTTATGTGCATTAGGAATCATATTAAACAATCAATCAATAAATATTTACTGAATGTCTACCACATGTCTGAAAGAAGATGACCTGTGCCCTTTGCTCAAAGAATTTATCATCTTATTGGCAACATATGATTTACACACATGAAATGATTAAACAGTCACAAAATAAAGTGTGAAATTATATAGTTGAAAGAATGATATGCTACATAAATGCAGTGAAAGGAAGGAGGCCAGATTATTTAAGGAGGAAATCCTTAAATGGACACTGAGGAGTGAGCAAGGTTTTGGTAGACAAAGAGATAAACAAAAATGATTACAAGAAGACTAAAAATGGTATAAGCACAAAAGTTGATCTCAGAAGCAAGGAGTGTGGCCAGTGTGAAGTTGAGTGAGCAGCTAACCTGCCCAGAATAGAAGCTTCATATTGGGAAACATTAGGAGATGAGACAGACTGGCTAAAACAAGAATAATAGTTATTAGACAAATGCAAAACAAAACAAAAGATCAAAGAATACCTCTGATCTCTAAAAGTTTACATTCTTTAAAGAAAGATACTATTCTAAGAAGAATATTTTATCTTTGCTTCTTTGAATTATTCATCCACAGATGATAATCTTTTCTGCACTTAAATTTATACCATTTTCCACCATAGCTTGATTTTTAGGATACCAGAGAAGAATTTAAACTCAACTTTGATTGTTTAAGACTATGTCTTCCGTTTTCTTTACAGATTAGGAAGTAATGGATCCAACTCAATATAAATAATCAGTGATGGGACATTATTGCAATAGGCAAACATTTGTTAGGGCCCAAATTCTTCATTTTTGAAATGTAGAATAATTCCCTGTGAGAACTAGGAACTGGAGATTATAACAAAGAGAAATTTAATTGAGAATATCTTAATCATAGGCTTAAATGAATCTGCCATGAAAAGAGTATATATATTTTTAAGTCTGTATTTGACCACATTCCTCCTTACCTAGGAAGTTGAAAATCTCTTCTAAATTTTCACTGTCCTCTTTTTGAAAATAAGACTTGGTTTATAGTTTTTGCCTCTCTGATTTTCTGTTTTCTTCCCTGGTGCCATTGCAGGGGTTTGTAGAGACCCTTGGTAGTTATACATAGTCTAGTTAATCCAGATACTTGGGCTTTGTGATCTCCCTAGAAATCCTAGTCACTCTCATTCTCACTTCCTTCATGCCCTTTTGTATTGTTCTCATTATGTGTATGTAAGTGTTTGGTAAAAGTGTTGGTTGCCAATTTAAACTATTTATTGTCCTTATTGCTTCAGCTGCTGCTGGATTTCTGAACTTAATCTGCCAGTAACTTCCATGCAGCACATGCTCACTGCAGTTCTCATTGAGGTTGCCAGTTGCTGAACTCTTTGTACACATATGCAATGCATTGTGTTACCTCCTTCGTGCTGTATCTGGCATCTGCCTTAGCTGAATTTTTAAGTATAGAGAGGTTTAGCAATTCTCTTTACAGTCTCTCTGCCCAGTGGGAGGTGCTATTATTTTACTTTATTTGGAGAAATTGGCTATTCCCCCAGGAAATCAAACAAAACCCCTGTCTTTTATACTTCCTTATTTTCTCACCCTGATTAAAGTCAAAAGGTATTTCACCCACAGGCTAAGAGGATAGCAGGAACATTTTTTGTTTTATTTTAAACTCCAAACTTTCCACTAAATATGGATATAAAATCCAACTTCACAGAATTAAGAGCTAATAGCTAATGTTGCCTGAGCACCTGAGTGTATGCTAAATATTTTACATAACCTATTTTAGTTAATTTCCAAAACAAACTATGAAGTAAGTACTATTATCCCCCTTATTCGGATAGGTACAGTTTAAAAGTTAAAGACATTTTCCCAAATAAATAAAATCTGGCATTTAAATATAGATAGGAACAGGTAGTAAAGAAATGACCAGATGTCAATTTCTTCACTTCTATATTACATTGCCTCTCAGACCATCAACAACACAGAGAAAATCAATTTAGACGGAGAGCATGACCTCCCTGTCCATGACCACTATTTCATAAAAGACAGGCAGCATTGTAAGAGCCTAGCACGAGAAATGATACACTTACATTATACATTCGTATTAATTAGGATAGATACAACTGTGGTTGCAAATAGAGTCGAGCGTAGCTATACTACAGACATTCCTTACTCATCCACATAATGGTACAGAGGGACAACAGGGTAATCCCCCTCAATGCTGTTATTCCAGAACACAGACTCACAGGGCTTGATCATCTGTAACATGTGGTTTTCAATGTCCCTCAGGTCACCTATATTATCACCATTCTAGACCATGGAAAAGTGAGAAAGAACATGGGTAGGCAAATCTGACAGCTTTTTCAGCCTGCCTGAGAAATGACACACATTACTTCTACTCCTAGAGAACACTAGAACCATTGGAAGAGCATAGTGTCAGAACTACAACTAAATTAAGGCAGGTTTGGAACATTGTGCAAGCCACCAGCCATTTATTCAACACTTTTATTACAATGGGAGAAAAAGAGAGTAGGTTATGAGGAAATAACCACAGGGCCAAGTCTACCACAGTCTACCTCTCTGACCATCAAGTATCTGTACATAAATAAAACATTAATTTTGTCTTCAAGGGGAAAATGCAATTCCTCATCCAATTGCTAAATCCAGTTCAAAGTCTACTATCTCTGGAATGTGAAGTTTCTCCACCAGGGATGGAGGATAATTTTGTTTTTTAGTACAGAGAACCATAATTAAAGTTATCTGCCCTAGCCCCAGTCAATATACAACGATGGAGCAAGATAGCTACAGTAAAAGTAACTGTTAAAAAGGAGAAGACTAATGGGCGGAAGATGGCGGCGTGAGTAGAGCAGCGGAAATCTTCTCCCAAAACCACATATATCTATGAAAATATAACAAAGACAACCCTTCCTAGAATAAAGACCAGGGGACACAGGACAATATCCAGACCACATCTGCACCTGAGAGAACCCAGCGCCTCGCGAAGGGGGGAAGATACAAGCCCAGGCCCGACGGGAGCCGAGCGCCCATCCCCTCAACTCCCTGAGGGAGAAGAACAGGCAGAGCGGAAGGGAGACAGAGTACAGGACTGCCGAACACCCAGCCCCAGCCATCCAGGCCAGAGTGCAAGGCCCTGGATACTAGGAAAACAGGGCAGCAAGAACAGTGTGCGGGCACCGGAGGCCGGGCGCCGGACGACATAAGAAAAGCGAGCGAACAATTGTATTTTTTTGCTGTTTTGTTTTGGCGAGCGCTTTTTGGAAGTCTTAAAGGGATAGGGCTCCCAATACCAGGGAAACAGGGCAACAAGACCGGTGAGCAAATGCCTGACGCTGGCACCGGAGAATAAAGAAAAACGAGGGGCCACCTTTTTTTTTTTTTTTTTAATTAAAGAAGTTTTTTTTTTTTTAATTAAAAATTTTTTTTTTTTTCCTTTGTGGTCATTGTTTTGTATTGGCGGGTGCTTTTTGGAAGTCTTAAAGGGGCAGGGTGGGACACTTAATCCACAGGTAGGGAATCCGGGGATCTCTGGGCACCATAAACCCTGGGCTGCAGGGAGCAGGGAGGACCCTTATGGAGATAAATAGCCTCCAGGCCGCTCCCCCTCCAACGCGACTCCACCACTTTGGAGCAGTGGCCCGAACCAGGCCACGCCCACAGCAACAGCGGAGATTAACTCCATAGGAGCCAGGCAGGAAGCAGAAACCCTGTCTGTGTGCAGCTGCACAGCACAAGCCACTAGAGGTCGCTGTTCTCCCAGGAGAGGAGGGCCACAAACCAACAAGAAGGGAAGTTTTTCCAGCCGTCACTCGTCAAAGCTCTGCAAACTATTCCTATCACCATGAAAAGGCAAAGCTACGGGCAGACAAAGATCACAGAGACAACACCAGAGAAGGAGACAAACCTAACCAGTTTTCTTGACAAAGAATTCAAAATAAGAATCACAAACATGCTGACAGAGATGCAGAGAAATACGCAAGAGAAATGGGATGAAGTCCGGAGGGAGATCACAGATGCCAGAAAGGAGATTACAGAAATGAAACAAACTCTGGAAGGGTTTATAAGCAGAATGGAAGGGATGCAAGAGGCCATTGACGGAATTGAAACCAGAGAACAGGAATGCATAGAAGCTGACATAGAGAGAGACTAAAGGATCTCTAGGAATGAAACAATATTAAGAGAACTGTGTGACCAATCCAAAAGGAACAATATCCATATTATAGGGGTTCTAGAAGAAGAAGAGAGAGGAAAAGAAATGGAAAGTATCTTAGAAGAAATAATTGCTGAAAACTTCCCGAAACTGGGGGAGGAAATAACTGAACAGACCACGGAAATACACAGAACCCCCAACAAAAAGGATCCAAGGAGGACAACACCAAGACACATAATAATTAAAATGGCAAAGATCAAGGACAAGCAAAGAGTTTTAAAGGCAGCTAGAGAGAAAAAGGTCACCTATAAAGGAAAACCCATTAGGCTAACATCAGATTTCTTGACAGAAACCCTACAGGCCAGAAGAGAATGGCATGATATATTTAATACAATGAAACAGAAGGGCCTTGAACCAAGGATACTGTATCCAGCACGACTATTATTCAAATATGACGGTGGGATTAAACAATTCCCAGACAAACAAAAGCTGAGGGGATTTGCTTCCCACAAACCACCTCTACAGAACATCTTACAGGACTGCCCTAGACGGGAGCACTCCTAGAAAGAGCACAGCACAAAACACCAAACATATGAAGAATGGAGGAGGAGGAATAAGAAGGGAGAGAAGAAAAGAATCTCCAGACAGTGTATACAACAACTCAATAAGAGAGCTAAATTAGGCAGTAAGATACTAAAGAGGCTAGCCTTGAACCTTTGGTAACCACGAATTTAAAGCCTGCAATGGCAATAAGTACATATCTTTCAGTACTCACCCTAAATGTTAATGGGCTGAATGCACCAATCAAAAGACAGAGAGTAATAGAATGGATAAAAAAGCAAGACCCATCTATATGCTGTTTACAAGAAACTAACCTCAAACCCAAACACATGTACAAACTAAAAGTCAAGGGATGGAAAAACATATTTCAAGAAAACAACAGCGAGAAGAAAGCAGGGGTTGCAGTACTAATATCAGACAAAATAGACTTCAAAACAACGAAAGTAACAAGAGATAAAGAAGGACACTACATAATGATAAAGGGCTCAGTCCAACAAGAGGATATAACCATTCTAAATATATATGCACCCAACACAGGAGCACCAGAATATGTGAAACAAATACTAACAGAACTAAAGGAGGAAATAGACTGCAATGCATTCATTCTAGGAGACTTCAACACACATACTCACCCCAAAGGACAGATCCACCAGGCAGAAAATAAGTAAGGACACGGAAGCACTGAACAACACAGTAGAGCAGATGGACCTAATAGACATCTATAGAACTCTACATCCAAAAGCAACAGGATATACATTCTTCTCAAGTGCACATGGAACATTCTCCAGAATAGACCACATACTAGGCCACAAAAAGAGCCTCAGGAAATTGCAAAAGATTGAAATCCTACCAACCAACTTTTCAGACCACAAATGCATAAAACTAGAAATAAACTGTACAAAGAAAGCAAAGACGCTCGCAAACACATGGAGGCTTAACAACACGCTCCTAAATAATCAATGGATCAATGACCAAATCAAAATGGAGATCCAGCAACATATGGAAACAAATGACAACAACAACACTAAGCCCCAACTTCTGTGGGACGCTGCAAAAGCATTCTTAAGAGGAAAGTATATAGCAATACAAGCATATTTAAAAAAGGAAGAACAATCCCAAATGAATGGTCTAATGTCACAATTATTGAAATTGGAAAAAGAAGAACAAATGAGGCCTATGGTCAGCAGAAGGAGGGACATAATAAAGATCAGAGAAGAAATAAATAAAATTGAGAAGAACAAAACAATAGCAAAAATCAATGAAACCAAGAGCTGGTTCTTCGAGAAAATAAACAAAATACATACGCCTCTAGCCAGACTTATTAAGAAGAAAAGAGAGTCAACACAAATCAACAGTATCAGAAACGAGAAAGGAAAAATCACGATGGACCCCACAGAAATACAAAGAATTATTAGGGAATACTATGAAAACGTATATGCTAACAAGCTGGGAAACCTAGGAGAAATGGACAACTTCCTAGAAAAAAAACCTTCCAAGACTGACCCAGAAAGAAACAGAAAATCTAAACAGACCAATTACCAGCAACGAAATTGAAGCGGTAATCAAAAAACTACCAAAGAACAAAACCCCGGGCAAGATGGATTTACCTCGGAATTTTATCAGACATACAGGGAAGACATAATACCCATTCTCCTTAAAGTTTTCCAAAAAATAGAGTAGGAGGAGATACTCCCAAACTCATTCTATGAAGCTAACATCACCCTAATACCAAAACCAGGCAAAGACCCCACCAAAAAAGAAAACTACAGACAATATCCCTGAAGAATGTAGATGCAAAAATACTCAATAAAATATTAGCAAACCAAATTCAAAAATATATCAAAGGATCATACACCATGACCAAGTGGGATTCATTCCAGGGATGCAAGGATGGTACAACACTCGAAAATCCATCAACATCATCTACCACATCAACAAAAAGAAAGACAAAAGCCACATGATCATTTCCATAGATGCTGAAAAAGCATTTTACAAAGTTTAATGTCCATTCATGATAAGAACTCTCAGCAAAATGGGAATAGAGGGCAAGTACCTCAACATAATAAAGGCCATCGATGATAAACCCACAGCCAACATTATATTGAACAGCGAGAAGCTGAAAGCATTTCCTCTGAGATCGGGAACTAGACAGGGATGCCCACTCTCTCCACTGTTATTTAACATAGTACTGGAGGTCCTAGCCACGGCAATCAGACAAAACAAAGAAATACAAGGAAGCCAGACTGGCAAAGAAGAAGTTAAACTGTCACTATTTGCAGATGACATGATACTGTACATAAAAAACCCTAAAGACTCCACCCCAAAACTACTAGAACTGATATTGGAATACAGCAAAGTTGCAGGATACAAAATAAACCCACAGAAATCTGTGGCTTTCCTACACACTAACAATGAACCAACAGAAAGAGAAATCAGGAAAACAACTCCATTCACAATTGCATCAAAAAAAATAAAATACCTAGGAACAAACCTAACCAAAGAAGTGAAAGACTTATACTCTGAAAACTACAAGTCACTCTTAAGAGAAATTAAAGGGGACACTAACAGATGGAAACTCATCCCACGCTCGTGGATAAGAAGAAATAATATCGTCAAAATGGCCATCCTGCCCAAAGTAATATACAGATTTAATGCAATCCCTATGAAACTATCAGCAACATTCTTCAATGAACTGGAACAAATAATTCAAAAATTCATATGGAAACACCAAAGACCCTGAATAGCCAAAGCAATCCTGAGAAAGAAGAATAAAGTGGCAGGGATCTCACTCCCCAACTTCAAGCTCTACTACAAAGCCTTAGTAATCAAGACAATTTGGTACTGGCACAAGAGCAGAGCCACAGACCAGTGGAACAGATTAGAGACTCCAGACATTAACCCAAACATATATGGTCAATTAATATTCAATAAAGGAGCCATGGACATACAATGGGGAAATGACAGTCTCTTCAACAGATGGTGCTGGCAGAACTGGACACCTACATGTAAGAGAAGGAAACTGGATCACTGTCTAACCCCATACACAAAAGTAAATTCTAAATGGATCAAAGACCTGAATGTAAGTCATGAAACCATTAAACTCTTGGAAGAAAACATAGGCAAAAACCTCTTAGACATAAACATGAGTGACCTCTTCTTGAACATATCTCCCTGGGCAAGGAAAACAACAGCAAAAATGAATAACTGGGACTATATTAAGCTGAAAAGCTTCTGTACAGCACAAGACACCATCAATAGAACAAAAAGGAACCCTACAGTATGGGAGAATATATTTGAAAATGACACATCCGATAAAGGCTTGATGTCCAGAATATATAAAGAGCTCACACGCCTCAACAAACAAAAAACAAATAACCCAATTAAAAAATGGGCAGAGGAACTGCACAGACGGTTCTCCAAAACAGAAATACAGATGGCCAACAGACACATGAAAAGATGCTCCACATCGCTATTTATCAGAGAAATGCAAATTAAAACTACAATGAGGTATCACCTCACACCAGTAAGGATGGCTGCCATCCAAAAGACAAACAACAACAAATGTTGTCGAGGCTGTGGAGAAAGGGGAACCCTCCTACACTGCTGGTGGGAATGTAATCTTGTTCAACCATTGTGGAAAGCAGTATGGAGGTACATCAAAATGCTCAAAACAGACATACCATTTGACCCAGGAATTGCACTCCTAGGAATTTACCCTAAGAACGCAGCAATCAAGTAAGAGAAAGACCAATGTACCCCTATGTTTATCGCAGCACTATTTACAATAGCCAAGAATTGGAAGCAACCTAAATGTCCATCGATAGATGAATGGATAAAGAAGATGTGGTACATATACACAATGGAATAATACTCAGCCATAAGAAAAGGGCAAATCCAACCATTTGCAGCAACATGGATGGAGGTGGAGGGTATTATGCTCAGTGAAACAAGCCAAGCGGAGAAAGAGAAATACAAATGATTTCATTTATCTGTGGAATATAAGAACAAAGGAAAAATTGAAGGAACAAAACAGCAGCAGAATCACAGAACTCAAGAATGGACTAACAGGTACCAAAGGGAAAGGGACTGGGGAGGATGGGTGGGTAGGGAGGGATAAGGGGAGCGAGAAGTAGGGGGGTATTAAGATTAGCATGCATGGGGGGGTAGGAGAAAAGGGAGGGCTGTACAACACAGAGAAGGCAAGTAGGGATTCTACAACATTTTGCTATGCTGATGGACAGTGAATGTAAAGGGGTTTATAGGGGGGACCTGGTATAGAGGAGAGCCTAGTAAACATAATATTCATCATGTAAGTGTAGATTAGTGATACCAAAAAAAAAAAAAAAAAAAAGGCAGTTCCTCTGTGGTAACCTCCAATGAGTTCTAAAAAAGGGTATAAAGGGCATATAAAAGTGTAGGCAAAATGTCTGTTTGTGTTTATACAGGGGATCAAAGCCTAATTGGGCTACCCCGAAAATGAAGTAAGATACGATATGAAAAAGAACTTCCAACATCAGCACTCTCTGGAAGACTCATGCCAGAAGATGATCATCAAAAAACCCTAACAAAGATCCACGCACTGCTACAGCTGTAGATGCACTCATCCCACCAGTTCCTGGACTTGCCATGGGAATGAGGAAGGAGATATCTAAGCTGGCCTGTGCATACAGTAAAACAACAAATTTGACTGGATCTATACTGTTGGAACTCAATCAAGAATTAGGAGAAGTGCAAATTGTAGCACTCCAAAATCTTACAACTACAGACTATTTACTGTTAAAAGAACATAAGGGATGTGAACATTCCCCAGGAATGGTTTGTTTTAATTTGTCTGATTTCTCTCAGACAGTTCAAGTTCAGTTGGACAATATCCACCATATCATAGATAAGTTTTCACAAATGCCTAAGGTGCCTAACTGGTTTTCTTGGTTTCACTGGAGATGGCTGGTAATTACAGGTATGCTTTGGTTATGTAACTATACTCCTATTATGTTAATGTATGTGTGCAATTTAAGTAGTAGCTTAAAACCTATACATGCTGAAGTTACTCTACAAGAACATATGTCAAAGAAATAATCAATCTTCCCATGTTTTCTTCTGCCTGCTACTTCTATAGCTTTTCTTCTTCGTTCCTAATTACATCCCTTAAATAGAATTCGTGCCTCATATCAAATTTACCGAGTATCATAATTCTTCCAAGTTTTAAAGATACCTCAAGACAAATGCTGGGCATAGAAGCCACAGGGCATAAATATGCAAAGAATTAAAAAGCTAACCATTTCAAACAATAAGGCTTCTCTCTCACTTATCAACTTTACTTTTCCCTGTATGGCCCCGGAAGATGACTGGTTAGCCAGAGACAGGTAAGATTCCTCAAGGGAGGAACAACCTAATACAGGAACAGTCGCAGGGTGGTCATCAGGTGAGAAATTGGGGATCAACAGAGGTGAGGCTTTGAACCTCGCCCCCCTGTTCTGAGAGAAATCTTCTGCATACGTGGATATTTTATTGCCCTTGTCTAGCTTGGATTAACACATATTCTACAGGCACACACCTGATCATCTACATTTGCTCTCTTACAACACTAAACTATGTTTTCTACCTTTATCTTGTATCTACCTACCACTTCAGCACTTTATTAAAAATAATAATAATAAAGAGAGAAATGTGGTATCCACATATAAATCAAGTATAAAAATCAAATGAGTATTCATATTTGAACTGACTGTTTATAGTTCATAATGCATGAGCAAAACCGAAGGTTTCTGTGATGGTTGCCCTTGTACTGTTCACCATGTAACTTATTCACTATGTAAGAATTTGTTCTCCATGTAAGAACTTGTTTGTTATGCCTCAGAAGATTGGAGACTGACAAAATTAGGCTTGGGGTGGATTAATGATTGTGCATTGAGCATTGTTTCCCCTATACAGAATTTTATTGTTGTTAACAACCATTTGATCAATAAATATGAGAGATGCCCTCACAAAAAGAAAAAAAAAAGTACACACTTCCAATGGTAAAATAATAAGTAACCGGGATGTAGTAAATATAGTCAAGATATTGTAACAGCTTGGTATGGTGATAGCTGGTACCTAGAATTGTCATGTATATAAATGTTGAATCACTATGTTGTACACCTGAAACTAATGTAATGTAATACTGTGTGTCAACTACCCTTCAATAAAAAATCATTATCTACAAAAAAAAAAAAAGGAGAAGACTATATGGAGAAACAGAAACTCTTTTATTTCTGGTAGGAATGCAAGGTGATAAAACCACTTTGGAAGACAGTTGGCAGTTTCTGACTAAAGTAAGCATACTATTTCCACATGATCCAGCAATTTTGCTCCTTGGTATTTACTCAGATGTAAGACATAGGTCCACAGTAAAACTTGCACATGAGTAATTCATTATTGCCAAAACTGGAAGCAACTAAGATGTCCTTTAATAGGTGAATGTCTAAACAAACTGTGGTACATCTATACAATGGACTATTATCCAGAGATTTAAAAAAAGGAACTATCAAGCCATGAAGAGACATGGAAAAACCTTAAATGCAAATTGCTATGTGAAAGAAGCCAGTCTGAAAAGGCTACGTGCTGTGTGATGAAAACTATATGACATTCTGGAAAAGCCGAAAGTATGGTGATGGTAAAAAGATTCATGGTTGCCACGGGCGAGGAATGGGCTGGAATTGGGGGAGGTTTGAGGAGGGGGAGATGAATAGGTAGAACACAGGGAATTTTTAGGGTGGTTAAACTACTCTGTATGATATTAAAATGATTGCTATATGTCATACATTTGTCAAAACCCATAGAATGTATAACACAAAGACTAAGCACTAATGTAAACTATGGAATTTAGTTAATAATCTATTAATATTAGCTCCTCAGTTGTAATAAATGTACCACACTAACAAAAGATGTTAATAGTGGAAACTGGGCATTGGGAGAGGTTGAGGTGAAGAGACACATAAAAACTGTACACTTTCTGCTCAGTTTTTCATAGACTTAAAACTACTCAAAACAGAAAATAAAAAAAATATATTTTCTTAGAAGTGAAAACTAGGAAAATTCAGCAATCATAGTCCATTGAGATAATGTACTCCTGCTAGGCTGCCATTGTGTAAAACCTTGTCCTAGGAATAGAAGGGATCCCCAGATGAGGAGTGATTTTGCCCTCCTGGAGAAGATTCCTTGTCCATGATCCTTAGGGGCCCTTGAGTTTACCTTCTGATATGTTCCTTTCTATCTGCCACCCTCCATGGCACATGTGTAATGAGCATTAAGTGTGTTCCCTTTAACAGGTCAGGGTCAAAAACCTTTCTCAGGTGAGGCTTATGATTTCTTTGGCAGCACAAATCTCTCAAAGACTATGAAGGTTTTTGGTTTCTTTATTTCCTGTCCTAAGTGCCAATAGCCACACCTCAATAATTTCTTAGACATAATTCTTTGGACTTTTTTTAAACTTCCCAGCAGAGAGTGTGTGTGTGTGTGTGTGTGTGTGTGTGTGTGTGTGTGTTTACGTGCATTTAATTTAATGTCAGCTGCCTTGAGGACCTCTAAAACAGTTTTGAGGAAGATATCACTCTTCATCTGACTTTTGCTTCATGGATGAGCACCTTGCTTTAACTGAGACATCTTATTGGGCCTTTGCATTTGAAACCTCTTTAAATCATATTTCCTGTTTGGGTTTCAGAAGCGGGAAGTTTCTCCAAACCTGTGAGGCCCTTCATCTGTGAATTCTCCCTCTCCCCTTCAATCTCAGTGCACAAAGCAGCCAATTCTTGTAATACCTTACTTGAAGCAATGAATGGCAGCCAAGATGTATAAACATTCTCTTTCCAACCACCACACTTAAAACTATATGACAATGTGGTCTGCACTCCAAGTTATGGTTGGAGATAATTTTTATAAACGTCAGTGTTTTTCCATTATATCATGTCTTTCTCCAGCTTTATAGCCTGTGGCACCACTGCCCAAACATTACTTTTTTGACTTGTTACAACAGGCAAATTAGTTGAAACAAACACCAAATATTCAGCAGTTTTAAAAATATGCCTTTCTCACATAATAATCAGAGTAGGGGTTCCAGGTCAAGTCTGGCTTTTCTACTTGCAGCCATTCAGGGATTAGTCTGATGGTGACTCTGCCATTTTTAATACATTTGAGTTCCGATTTCTTTGGTTACTGTCATGCTAGTTAGGCAGAAGTAGAGAAGAGCATAGCAAAATGCTCAGGTGGCCTATAGGCCAGACATGTAAGTGGAACACATGACTTCTATTCACATTCCAGCAAAGACAACTTAGTTGAATGGTAATATCTAACTGAAGAGAAAGCTGGAAGAATGTGGTGTAACTGACCAACCATTTACCCAGCACTTCTATTCCAATGGGAAATGAAGAATACTTTTTAAAAGTCATTAATATTGCCAAACCACAATAGACTTTCACCCCAATCCAGCCTAATTTCATGGGATAGTGATTCATTTATTTCCCCAAAACACAGGAGGATGAATACATACCCACTTCCACATCTACATACCCAAAATGTTCTTTAGTCAGAGCAAAAATATAGTCTTCCTTTCACCTCACTTCAAAGTTCACCTTCCAATTTTCTGTCCCATTATCTTCCCCTACTCAAGAGAGTTATGAGTGGGAAAGTTTAACTCTAAAAAACTCCCTTCCAGGCAGGCAAACAAATAATAGAGTATACTACTATATCCATTTGGGTTCCTCATGTGTAGGGTCAACAGCCATTTCCACATTGCACTTGCAGCCCTGTACTTTATACATGGTCCTCCTGCAAGAAACAAGGATCAGACATGGAGTCCATTCCTGTCTTCTGTCCAAAAAAGTATCTACATCTCCACAAAGAACAAAGTCCATTTGCTAGCAAAGTGCAGTCTCAATTAACACAAAGAAATGAAATATTTCTTCCAAAAAATAGTGATATTCTCAGAAATATTATCACTATTAATAAGCTGCTTACAAGATGTGAGACCCCATTCAAAGAGGCTTGCTTATATTACATTATTTTAATCTTCCCAAATATTAATCCCTCCATTTTCCTGAGGAGGAAACCAAGGCTGGGAGAGTTTCACTAAATTGCACAAGCAGAGGTAAAATCATACATTAGCAAACAGTTCACTTAACTTCACTTCATACTGATTGTTTTCACTCAGATGAACAATTACATCACATTTTTATTCAAGAACCATGCATAGTTCATAAATGATTCTTGCTCTACCTTTGTACAACTGAATATCCATTCAGAGGTTTTCCCAGAGTGAAGGAATAATCATCTCTAAAGGAGTATTCAAGTCTTTACCCATCATAGAAGTTGCTGCTGGCTTTTATATGACAGTTTTTACAGCTTTTACCTATCAAGATTTTAGAACACACTGTTAGAAAACCTTGCAAGCATAAAGAGTTGCTCAGAAGTAATCTTAGCCTCATCCCATTTAATACTTGAGTCATTTATAGCTACTTGTTCTAATTCCACACTTGCCAAGCAACCTTTGATAATGAATTGGTTTCCCTTGCGGTTCTCCAACAGGAAAGGAATGTGCTGATCAAAAGGATTTGAGTATTCACAGTTTCTGTGACAGTAGTTTCTTATGGCAAATTAATAGATGTCTTAGATTATAATGTGAATTTCCCTGCAAATTACCAAGAGGCAACTGCAATGATCATGAAGATTCAGGTGTTCTCACTATGCCATGATTAAATTTATTATTGGAGATTAATAAATCGATATTCTGGGATCTAGGAAAGAGGATTGAACACAGACACCAGCAGTTCTCACTGACCATTTTATTTGGTTCAAAGATGTTAGAAATAGTAAAAGATGAAAAGACAGGAAAAGAAGTGCAATGAGAACATTGGAAATTAAAATGTGCAAAACTCAAATTTGATACAGATGTTGATAAGGACAAGCTATAGTATTTTAAGGAAAATGAGGTATGGTCAAACTAAGTGAATATATTTTTATATATAATTTTTCACCACCAAAAAAGGACACATTTAGAAAATCATCCGTAAGAAGTTAATTTGAAATTTCTTGTTATTCAGACTCATGCTAAGAAGAATTAAGAGTACGGATTCAACTGAAATCAGTGAAGGGGGAAAACTGAGGAAGCAGAGGCTAATATATGATTTTGTGTATGAAAGCTATGAGAAATGGGATATACTACATGCTGTATAAAATATGAGAAAAAATCAAAATGATATTTTAACACCAAGAAGTGACTGGTGGTAACCATGGGGGAGGGGTTGGGATAGGTAGGTAAGGAAGATGAGGGGGAAAAACGGGCTCAAATATTCTCGGTGATAATATAAGTAGGTCATGGGGATGGTAGTACAGCATGGACAATATAAGCAATGATTCTATAACATCTTTCTTTTTTTTTTTTAATTTATTTTTATTTATGTTTACTAGGCTCTCCCCTACCCCAAGACCCCCCACAACAAACCCCATTAGAGTGACTGTCCATCAGCATAGTAAGATGTTGTAGAATCACTACTTGTCTTCTCTGTGCTGCAAAGCCCTCCCCTTTCCCTCACCCCCCACATTATACATGCTAATCATAATACCCCCTTTCTTTTTTCCCACCCTTATCCCTCACCACCCTCCCATTCTCCCCAGTCTCTTTCCCTTTGGTAACTATTAGTCCATTCTTGGGTTCTGTGATTCTGCTGCTGTTTTGTTCCTTCAGTTTTTCTATTGTTCTTATACTCCACAGATGAGTAAAATCATTTGGTATTTGTTTTTCTCTGCTTGGCTTATTTCACTGAGCATGATACCCTCTAGCTCCATCCATGTTGTTGCAAATGGTAAGATTTGTTTTCTTCTTATGGATGAATAATATTCCATTGTGTATATGTACCACATCTTTATCCATTGAACTACTGATGGACACTTAGGTTGCTTCCATTTCTTGGCTATTGTAAATAGTGCTGTGATAAATGTAGGGGTGCATCTGTCTTTTTCAAACTGGGCTGCGGCATCCTTAGGATAAATTCCTAGAGTGGAACTCCTGGGTCAAATGATAAGTCTATTTTGAGCATTTTGAGGAACCTCCGTATTGCTTTCCACAATGGTTGAACTAATTTACATTCCCACCAGCAGTGCAGGACGGTTCCCCTTTCTCCGCAACCTCGCCAACATTTGTTGTTATTTGTCTTTTGGATGGTGGCCATCCTTACTGGTGTGAGGTGATATCTCATTGTGGTTTTAATTTGCATTTCTCTGATAACTAGTTATGTGGAGCATCTTTTCATGTGTCTGTTGGCCATCTGAATGTCTTCTTTGGAAAACTGTTCAGCTCCTCTGCCCATTTTTTAATTGTATTATTTGCTTTTTGTTTGTTGAGGAGGGTGAGCTCTTCATATATTTTGGATGTCAAGCCTTTACCAGATCTGTCATTTATGAAAATATTCTCCCATACTGTAGGGTACCTTTTTGTTCTATTGATGTGTCCTTTGCTGCACAGAAGCTTTTCAGCTTGATATAGTCCCACTTGTTCATTTTTGCTTTTGTTTTCCTTGCCCAGGGAGATATATTCATGAAGAAGTCGTTAATGTTCACATCCAAGAGATTTTTGCCTATGTTTTTTTCTAAGAGTTTTATGGTTTCATGACTTGCATTCAGGTCTTTGATTCATTTAGAATTTACTTTTGTGTATGGGGTTAGACAGTGATCCAGTTTCCTTCTCTTACATGTAGCTGTCCAGTTCTGCCAGCACCATCTGTTGAAGAGACTGTCATTTCCCCATTGTATGTCCATGGCTCCTTTATCGAATATTAATTGACCATATATGTTTGGGTTAATGTCTGGAGTCTCTAATCTGTTCCACTGGTCTGTGGCTCTGTTCTTGTGCCAGTACCAAATTGTCTTGATTACTAAGGCTTTGTAGTAGAGCTTGAAGTTGGGGAGTGAGATCCCTGCCACTTTATTCTTCTTTCTCAGGATTGCTTTGGCTATTCAGGGTCTTTGGTGTTTCCATATAAACTTTTGAATTATTTCTTCCAGTTCGTTGAAGAATGTTGTTGGTAATTTGATAGGGATTGCATCAAATCTGTATATTAATTTGGGCAAGATGGCCATTTTGATGATATTAATTCTTCCTAGCCAAGAGCATGGGATGAGTTTCCATTTGTTAGTGTCCCCTTTAATTTCTCTTAAGAGTGACTTGTAGTTTTCAGAGTATAAGTCTTTCACTTCTTTGGTTAGGTTTGTTCCTAGGTATTTTATTTTTTTTGATGCAATTGTGAATGGAGTTGTTTTCCTGATTTCTCTTTCTGTTGGTTCATTGTTAGTGTATAGGAAAGCCACAGATTTCTGTGTGTTGATTTTGTATCCTGCAACTTTGCTGTATTCCGATATCAGTTCTAGTAGTTTTGGGGTGGAGTCTTTAGGGTTTTTTATGTACATTATCATGTCATCTGCAAATAGTGACAGTTTAACTTCTTCTTTGCCAATCTGGCTTCCTTGTATTTCTTTGTTTTGTCTGATTGCCATGGCTAGGACCTCCAGTACTATGTTAAATAACAGTGGAGAGAGTGGGCATCACTGTCTAGTTCCCGATCTCAGAGGAAATGCTTTCAGCTTCTCGCTGTTCAATATAATGTTGGCTGTGGGTTTATCATCGATGGCCTTTATTATGTTGAGGTACTTGCCCTCTATTCCCATTTTGCTGAGAGTTTTTATCATGAATGGACGTTAAACTTTGTCAAATACTTTTTCAGCATCTATGGAGATGATCATGTGGTTTTTGTCTTTCTTTTTGTTGATGTGGTAGATGATGTTGATGGATTTTCGAGTGTTGTACCATCCTTGCATCCCTGGGATGAATCCCACTTGGTCATGGTGTATGATCCTTTGATATATTTTTGAATTTGGTTTGCTAATATTTTGTTGAGTATTTTTGCGTCTATGTTCATCAGGGATATTGGTCTGTAGTTTTCTTTTTTGGTGGTGTCTTTGCCTGGTTTTGGTATTAGGGTGATGTTGTCTTCATAGAATGAGTTTGGGAGTTTTCCCTCCTCTTCTATTATTTGGAAAACTTTAAGGAGAATGGGTATTATATCTTCTCTGTATGTCTGATAAAATTCCAAGGTAAATCCATCTGGCCCAGGGGTTTTTTTCTTGGGTAGTTTTTTTATTACCACTTCTATTTCTTTGCTGGTAATTGGTTTGTTTAGGTTTTGTGTTTCTTCCTTGGTCAGTCTTGGAAGGTTGTATTTTTCTAGGAAATTGTCCATTTCTTCTAGGTTTTCCAGCTTCTTAGCATATAGGTTTTCAGAGTAGTCTTTAATAATTCTTTGTATTTCTGTTGGTCTGTCGTTATGTTTCCTTTCCCATTTCTAATTCTGTTGATGTGTGTTGACTCTCTTTTTCTCTGGCTAGAGGCTTATCTATTTTGTTTATTTTTTCCAAATAACCAGCTCTTGGTTTCATTGATTTTTTCTACTGTTTTATTCTTCTCAATTTTGTTTATTTCTTCTCTGATATTTATTATGTCCCTCCTTCTGCTGACTTTAGGCCTCATTTGTTCTTCTTTTTCCAATTTTGATAATTGTGACATTAGACTATTCATTTGAGTTTGTTCTTCCTTCTTTAAATATGCCTGGATTGCTATATACTTTCCTCTTAAGACTGCTTTCGCTGCGTCCCACAGAAGTTGGGGCTTTGTATTGTTGTTGTCATTTATTTCCTTATATTGCTGTATCTCCATTTTAATTTGGTCGTTGATCCATTGACTATTTAGAAGCAAGTTGTTAAGCCTCCACGTATTTGTGAGCCTTTTGCTTTCTTGGTACAGTTTATTTCTAGTTTTATACCTTTGTGGTCTGAAAAGTTGGTTGGTAGAATTTCAATCTTTTTGAATTTACTGAGGTTCTTTTTGTGGCCTAGTATGTGGTCTATCTGGAGAATGTTCCACATGCACTTGAGAAGAATGTATATCCTGTTGCTTTTGGATGTAGAGTTCTATAGATGTCTATTAGGTCCATCTTCTCTACTGTGTTGTTCAGTGCTTCCGTGTCCTTACTTATTTTCTGCCTGGTGGATCTGTCCTTTGGGGTGAGTGGTGTGTTGAAGTCTCCTAGAATGAATGCATTGCAGTCTATTTCCCCCTTTAGTTCTGTTAGTATTTTTTTCACATATTCTGGTGCTCCTGTGTTGGGTGCATATATATTTAGAATGGTTATATCCTCTTGTTGGACTGAGCCCTTTATCATTATGTAGTGTCCTTCTTTATCTCTTGTTACTTTCTTTTTTTCGAAGTCTATTTTGTCTGATACTAGTACTGCAACTTCTGCTTTTTTCTCCCTATTGTTTGCATGAAATATCTTTTTCCATCCCTTGACTTTTAGTCTGTGCATGTCTTTGGGTTTGAGGTGAGTCTCTTGTAAGTAGCATATAGATGGGTCTTGTTTTTTTATCCATTCAGTGACTCTATGTCTTTTGATTGGTGCATTCAGTCCATTTACATTTAGGGTGATTATAGATAGGTGTGTACTTATTGCCATTTCAGGCTTTAGATTCGTGGTTTCCAAAGGTTCCAGGTTACTTTCCTTACTATCTAAGAGTCTAACTTAACTCACTTAGTATGCTGTTACAAACATAATCTAAAGGTTCTTTTCTATTTCTCCTCCTTTTTCTTCCTCCTTCATTCTTTATATATTAGGTATCAGATTCTATACTTTTTCTCTATCCCTTAATTGGCTTTGGGGATAGTCAATTTAATTTTGCGTTTGCCTCACAATCAGCTGCTCCACCCTCCCTACCATAATTTTACTACCTCTGGTGACAGCTATCCAACTGTAGCAACACTTCCATCTATAGTAGTCCCTCCAAAATAGACTGCAGAGATGGCTTGTGGGAGGTAAACACTCTCAGCTATCGCTTATCTGGAAATTGTTTAATCCCTCCTTCAAATTTAAATGATAATCTTGCTGGATATAGTAATTTTGGTTTGAGGCCCTTCTGCTTCATGGCATTAAATACATCATGCCTCTCCCTTCTGGCCTGTGGGGTTTCTGCTGAGAAGTCTGATGTTAGTCTGATGGGTTTTCCTTTGTATGTGATCTTATTTTTGCCTCTGGCTGCTTTTAACAGTCTGTCCTTATCCTTGATCTTTCCCATTTTAATTACTATATGTCTTGCTGTTGTCTTCCTTGTGTCCCTTGTGTAGGGAGATCTGTTGATCTCCATAGCCTGAGAGACTATAGCCTTCCCCAGATTGGGGAAGTTTTCAGCAACTACCTCCTCAGAGACACTTTCTATCCCTTTTTCTCTCTCTTTTTCTTCTGGTATCCCAATAATGCGAATATTGTTCTGCTTGGATTGGCCACACAGTTCTCTCAATATTCTTTCATTTTTAGAGATCCATTTTTCTCTCTGTGCCTCAGCTTCTTTGTATTCCTGTTCTCTGTGTTCTATTTCATTTATTCTCTCCTCCACCATATCCAACCTGCTTTTAATACCCTCCATCGTGTTCTTTAATGATTGGATCTCTGACCTGAATTCATTCCTGAGTTCTTGGATGTCTTTCCGTACCTCCATTAGTATGTTGATTATTTTTATTTTGAACTCCCTTTCAGGAAGATTCACGAGGTCCATATCATTTAAATCTTTCTCAGGAGTTGTATTAACAATTTTACTCTGGACAAGGTTCCTTTGGCGTTTCATGTTTGTATATGGCGCCCTCTAGTGTCCAGAAGCTCTATTCTGGAGCTGCTGAGCCCCTGAAGCCATGTCGGGGGTTACAGGGGAGCCGTAGTGGTGCCTGGGTGGTAGGAAAGAGCTGTTCCCAGCCTCCTGGCTGCTGTGCCTGTCTCCACTACCTGAGCCAGTAGGCCAGGCACACAGGTATAAGTTTTTGTCCCAGAGCAGCTGGATATGGATCCCTGCTTTCCACAAGCAGCCGGAATCCCAGTGTCCCCAGGAACTCTGCCTGTATTAACTTTCCAACCCAGTAGTCATGCGAGTCTCATGAAAGCACCATGAAAAGTAGGTTTGTGCTCCCAGCGCAGATCTTCAGAACTAGGTATTCAGCAGTCCCAAGCCTTCCACTCCCTCCCTGCTCCGTTTGTCTTCCTCCGGCCAGTGAGCTGGGGTGGGGGAGGGGCTCGGGTCTTAGGGAGCCACAGCTCTGGTACGTTACCCCGTTCGCTGAGGTCTGCTCTTTTCTCCAGGTGTGTAGTCTGATGCATCCTCTTTCCTGTTGCTCTCTCAGGATTAGTTGTGCCAATTAAATTTTCTAATTGTATCCAGTTTTAGGAGGAAGCCTCTGTCTCTCCTCTCATGCCGCCATCTTTAATCTATAACATCTTTCTGTGTGGACAGAAACTGCACTAGTGGGGTAATGATTTAATAATGTGGGTAACTGTTGAACCAAGTGTTGTATACTTGCAACTAATATAATATTTTATATCAACAGTACTTAAATTTTAATAAAGTTTTCTCTCAAAAAAATGAAGCTTTAAGTTCCATATCAAGCTTTAAATATTATTGAATAAATGAAACAGTCTATATGAAACTTTAATTATTAATGAATCAATGACAAATACACAAACAGTTTCACAGTAACAAACCTACAAAAATGGATGATAAAGATTGCAAGCTCAGTAGATATTCAAAAAAGAGACAAGTCAGACGAAAGTTGGGAGAAATATTCTTGAAGGAAAGAACATTGGAGATGAGTGCTTCACAGAAACTTTTAGTCATCAGCATAATAGATTGCAAAAAGAGATCTAAAGCACAAAACCATGATAGTCTGCCTTCCCAATAAATACATAAATATGTACAATGTTATGACATATCAATATAAAAAACATAATAATAACATACATATAACTCTTCTCAAAATCATTGTGTGTTTAAAAGTTCTATGGTAAATAACTGAAGATAAGTGACTGGAAACTCTGTTTTATGCTCTGGTGACCCTTGAGGTTTAAAAATTCAAGGATGGTTATGCTGAATGCCAAATTTCCCAAGATACACACATTCACACACACACAACTTTAGAAAAAAAAAGAAAAATGCCCTAGAACATAGGTGGTAGAGTAGCAGCCCTCCACAGTATATTTGGATTGTTTGGCAAAATGAGACCAGCAGAATCATTTAACATTTTTAATTGGTTTCCAACATAAAAAAATCAGAATGTCACCACTAAAAATGCAGAATGTTAGCTTGCATATTTTTAAAAATCTGAAGATCTGATGATACAATATCTGCATTTCCTCATGTAACCGATTTATTCTTCCACTTTTCAAATATTCCCTGACCTCTAAATATGAGACAAGCATTGTTCTAGTTGTTGAGAGTATATCAACAAACAATAGCAAAGAAAGAGAGACAGAGAGAAAGGAAGGAAGGAAGGAAGGCAAGCAGGCAGGCTAACGGGAGGAAAGGAGGAAGAAAGAAAGGAAGGAAAAATAAAAGATTCGCTGACATTGTGGAGGCTATTTTAATAGAATCTCCTTGAGCTACATAGCAGCCATCTATTTTAAACAGATACGCAGCCACCATGGCCATACAACCCCATTGGCTTCCAATTGGAGACAGACAGAGATACAGAGATTTTGTAGAGAAGTTTTAAAAAATTATCTCATCCTTTCACAATGAAATGAAATGAAATATTGAGGTCCCATGTTTTTTTTAGGTGCTTATATCATTTATATTACTAGTCTGGTTCATAGGACCCTCAGTTTGAGATTTATGAGATTCATTGATTGCAAGTCAAAATCTGCCTTTCAAAAATGTGGCCAAATTTGGCTCCGAACTTCAATCTTTTAGTATGTCCCTGTTTAAAACCTTCCCAACAATATCTGCTATTTCCTGCAACTTATTTTGTCATGATTCTCTTTATATCCACCATGTTACAGCCTTGAAAGTTGCATCTCTTACCTTGAGACAGCATGAACACAATTCAATCTCTTCATGCATTTCCACATAATATCCCCTCACATCAAGCATATTATGATTTTGGTAGGATCCATTCAAGATTGGGACAGGAGACCATGTCTTGGAGAGGATCTATGGTCTCTGGCTCCTGTGCTCTGCTGCCCACAAGCTCTGAAGGATGAAGATGGAGTGGGAAGGAAGCAAAAGCAACCCTAAATAAATGGGGAATGGGCTTCAGTGAACACCCCAGAACTTCCCAGACAAGGTGGACATCAACCTTGTCCACCAGTGGGGCATTCTGAGAGTTTCTAAGATCGGGAAGGACTGCATAGACGTAACAGACTTATCAGTGCATCTTCTATTGCTTTGTTACCTCCTTCCTTGTCCTATCTTCCCACTTCTTATTTAAGTACAAAAATCACTTCCCAGTTAACTGCCTTCACCTAAATCTCTGTCTCAGGTTCTGTGTTTACTGTTTGTGAGTAAAATTGCAATATTTCCAGAATCTCTCACCTGGCCTTATTACATCTCCATATCAGTAGGTGTTTCTAAGGGGTGGAGAGAAGTAGTCCATCTCCATATCAATATGTGATTACAAAGGGAGTGCACACCTGGACTGGAAAGGTTTGGTGGGGTATTTTTTGCAGCTAGGTCATGAGAGACACCAGCAAGCAGAAGTAGACGAATGCTTGTAAGCAAGAAATGGTTTTTTTCCTGCTTTATTTCTCCCTTTGACTGATTTTGGCTGCAAATATTTTATTTTCCTGGACTGGGAACGTATCTTCCCTCCAGACTTACACCTGGCAGTAGTCAGCAGGACCTCTGAACCCAAAATCTGTCTTTATGGGTACAATGCTTGGATGGTCTGCCCCTAGAGATGGTGAGGAGATACCCAGAAATCACCCTGTGAATGGTGGGGAGACCCAGTGGCTGCTATGATGGGGGTTTACAATTCACCCTTCCCTCCAGCAGTGATGGAGGATTCAGCTTTACCCGGGAATCCCCTATCCATGGGGCTTCACTCAGGAAGCCCCTTGTGTGGAATTGGTCTTGCGTAAAGCACCTACTAGATAGGTGGGAACTTCCCCAGAATTAGGAGAGGGTGGAGACACCGGAAGCTGTGGATTTAGCCCTTCATGAGATAGAAGACTGCTTAGAGGCCCTGAGTAGCCTTGTGAAGGCCAGGATTGTGGGATGTTTGTGCCCAAGATAGTGGAAAGGGTTATTGAGGACAGAGAAACATTTCAGCATAGCTTAGAGGAACTGGGTGATGACCTATGGGATGCCCTTAAGAAAGAGAGACAGTTATTGAGAAGTCAGGTCATGCTCCTGGAAGATATGTTAGCAGCGAGGGAAGAGGCAGCCGGAGAATCCGTGTTGCAGGAGGCTGTGGGGAATGGGGAGGAAAGAGCTGTGCCTTCAGCCTCAGAGATGGTAGAGGAGATGTCAGAAGAGAATGAGGGGCTGTGACCAAAGACTGATCTGTTGCCAAGGCCACCACCCAAGGCACTGGACACTCCTGTATTAAAGATCCACCAGGTTGTAATTAAGAAAGTAAAAATGCAACAACCATTGGCTCTTCAAGGGGAGGAGCCACCCCCTCCCTAGGTTGTAGAGCACTCCGTGCTCTGCCTTTATGCCTAGGATGAGCTGGTGGACATGAGCATCTGGTTTTGGCACAAACAGTGGGAATCGCTGCCCACATGGCTTTTTTGTCTTTGGGACATGTGGGTGGACAATGCTGTTATGCCAGAAGAAAATATTAATATGGGGTTGGAAAATATTCCGAAATGGGTAGACTGGCTTCCCTGATGGCTCATGTTTTCCTCCTGCAGTGGTTGAATAGTGCCCTTCACACCCCAGGGAATCAAGCACTTCTGGGTTGGCTTTCAGCAGCCATCAGGGCAGTTTGGTCTAATCAGGGTGGTTTACCATACTTCCCTCTAGCTGGAAAATGTATGCAGAGCTTCATGCAGCACGTGTTACAGGAGCTGGGCATCAAAAATATCATCTATAATATGGACCCCAGGACCCCGATGAGGAATTGTTAACTGTAGGAAAGAGAAATCTGGTGCACCATACAGCTCACCCATCTCTCTTTGGGTCCCTAGTAATTATTCTTGCCCACTGCATACGGCAACCCATAAGTGAGGTTATTCATACATTAGCAGATCTAGGGGAGGTTGAAACATTAAGAGCACTGAAGGAAGAATGGGCTATGACTGAAAGGAGAGGTGCAAAGAGCCCTGTAAAATCTTGAGGACCCATATGTGGGTTGATTGGATAAAGGTCATTGTAGTGAAATAAAAACTGGATGGGCAGCCCAATAGGATATTGTTAGAACTGTGGCACCAATTAAAGTTCCAGCTGCTGAGGTCCAACACACAGAAGCTAGAGGCAAAGCCCCTGTCTGGCCAGTGTCCCTAGCAAGAATTCCTGGGGGACCATACTCAGGATACGCCTGGGCCTTCATCCCCACAGGAAGATGATTGGGTATCACAGTTCCACTGGGGTTGTGGGGTCAAGGCCCCCACCTTTGGGGCTGTGGTGGAGATTGGAGGCCACATACAGAATTAGCAATTCATTGGTCCCTGTGAATGTACAATGTGTCCTAGCACAGGTGGACACAGGAGCTGAATATCCTCTGATTTATGGCAACCCTAAGTATTTTCCTGGGACTACTGCTATGATAGATGGGTATAGGGGTAAGGCAATTTGAGTAAAGAAAGTCCAAATCCCATTGGGAATAAGGCTTTTACCCCCAAAGGGGTACATTTTCTCATTCCTGAATATATATACTGTGTACATTTCTCCCATCCCTGAATATATTTGGGGGGCCAATATCCTGCAGGACCTGTGGTTACAGACCATTACAGGTGAGTTCAGACTGAGGGTATGTGTGGTAAAGGCAGTTCTAAGGAGACATGTTGAGCACCCGCTTGTAGCTCTACTTGTACCTTGGCAGGTGACAAATACCAAACAGTATATACTGCCTGGGGAACACAAGGAAATTGGAGATACTCTACAGGAGTTGGAGAAGGTAGGCATCATAAAACCCAATCATAGTCCTTTTAATTCCCCAGTGGGGCCAGTGAAAAAGCTGGATGGCACTTAGTGTATGACCGTGGATAACAGGGAATTGAATAAGTCACACCCCCTTTTCATGCTGCTGTCCCCTCTATAGCAGCCCTTATAGACACCCTCAGTCATGAACTAGGGAAGTATCATTCTCTTGTGGACTTGCTAATGCTTCTTCTCTATTGACATAGCACAAAAGTCAGGAACAGTTTGCCTTCACATGGGAAGGCTGGAAGTGGACATTCACTGTCCTTACACAGGAATACCTCCACAGTCCCACCGTCTGTCATGGACTTGTAGCCCAGGACATGGCTACATGAAAGAAACTGCAAATGGTGAGGCTGTATTGCTACATTGATATTATACTCATGTCTGACTCTCTTTCAGATTTAGAAGTTGCTACATTGATATTATACTCATGTCTGACTCTCTTTCAGATTTAGAAGGGGCAGATCCTAGACTGCTGCAGTATCTATAGGAGAAAAGTTGGGCTGTGAACAGCACCAAAGTTCAGGGACCTGGTCTGTCAGTAAAGTTCTTCAGGTTTGTCTGGTCAGGTAAAACTAAAGTTATTCCAGAAGTAGTTATAGACAAGGTCCAGGCTTTCCCAAACCCTACCACTGTGGCAGTATTACAAGAGTTTGGGGGTCTTTGGGGCCACTGGGGAGTGTTTATCCCACACTTGAATCAAATTCTGAAGCCTTTATACTGGTTGGTAAAAAAAAGGCATCAGGTGGGATTAGGATGAAACATGAGCAGCTTCTTTTACTGCTGCTAAGTGAAGAGTTAAGGCCATAGAGGCCTTGAGTTTAATAGAGTCATCAAGGTCCTGTAAGCTAGATGTTCATGTAACCAAAGATGGTTATGGATGGGGCCTTGGCAGTGGCTTGAACAGATGTGCCAACCTATTGGATTCTGGTCAGAACTATGAAAGAAGCAGAGATCTGGTACGCCTTGATAGAGAAGCAACTGCCTGTTGTGTACCATGATGTGCAGGCTATGGAGCCCATCACTGGAACAGCTCCAACTAAGGTAATAACCACCTATCCCATAATGGGGTGGGTGTGAGACTGGACCCAAAGGCCATGGAGTGGTGTGGCACAGATGCCTACACTAGCCAAATGGGGCACATATTTACAGCAGCATAGCACCCTGTCTACTAGCCACTTAAGTGGAGAACTCCAACACTTTTGTGGCCAGTGACGTATAGCAGTGGAAAGAGGAAGAACTTGCTTTTGAGCCATTGGTAGTCAAGAGTCTTTATCAGGAGCGAAAAGCCCCTATACCTGAAAATGCTTGGTATGTAGGTGGTTCCAGTTGTGGGCAGCCCCTAAAGTGGAGGGTTGTGGCTTTCCATCCTAAGACTGAGGTAGTATGGGTGGAGGATAGAGAGGGGAAGAGCAGCCAATGGACTGAGTTACAGGCAGTATGGCTCATGATAACCCAGGAGACCTTCCATATAGTTGTCTTCACTGACAGCTGAGCTGTCTATCAGGGCTTGATCCTGTGGCTACTGACTTGGTATCATGCCAACTGGTTGGTTGGTCATCAGCCCCTTTGGGGGCAAGAGTTGTGTCTAGACCTATGGGCCTCTGGTCAGACTAAGACAGTTACCATTTATCATGTGACTGTCCATTTGCCTTTGGCATCCCCAGGAAATGATGAAGCAGACACATTGGCCCAGGTGCATTGGCTAGAAGGAAAGCCTGCCACTGATGCAGCCTACTGGTTACATCAGCATTTATTGCACACCAGGCAAAAGACATTTGCCTGTCATTGGGGCTTGCCGTTGACTTTTGAAGAAGTGAGCAGAGCCCAAAAAGAGTGCCTTCTGTGCTCTAAAAGGGCCTTACACGGAGTCCCACAGCAATATGGGACAATAATAAAGGGGCCAATACCCCTTGTCAGGTGGCAGATAGATTCTATTGGACCTCTGCTCATATCAGAAGGATGTCGGTATGCCATGACTTGTGTGGACACAGCTATACAAGTTGTTTTTTTTCCCTACAGACCATGCAGATCAGCAAACCACCAAGAGGGGCCTAGAGATCTCTGTGCAGCCTATGGCCAACCACAGGTGATTGCAAGCAATCAAGGCACTCTCTTTATTGGACATGCTTTACAAGAATGGGTGCAGCCAGAGAATACAAGTAGTGACTCTATAGTACCTTACTACACTGATGGACAGTGACTGCAATGGGTTGTGTGGAGAAGGAGAAGACTTAATAATATGCGTGGATGTAGTAACCACAATGTTGCTCATGTGAAACCTTCATGAGATTGTTTATCAATGATACCTTAACAAAAAGTAAATAAATAAAGAAAAAAGAATGGGTGCAGCAATTGGGCATGAAGTGGAAGTTTCATGTACCATATAACCCTACCGGGGCAGGCATAATAGAGAGGTGCAATGGTTTTTTGAAATCTGGCCTGCAGTTGGACACCAGTAGTCTATGGAACTGGTCAGTTGTTTATGGACAGTGTTCTAGCATTTGAATGAGAAACCCTGAAAAGGAGCCATGAACCCTGTGTACATGCTAATATACGTTGCTGCCTCTCCTATACAACTGTGTGTATAAACTGAAGCCAGGATATGACCAGCAGAGCAATATCCTGCTGCCATCCCCAACTGCATTAAACCCTGGGGATGCTGTTGAGTGGATGTGGCCCTGGACATTTCAACACATGGACCAGTGATGGCTGGCCCTTCTGACACCATGGGGAAAAGGCCTGGAAGCTGGCCCCCTGTGTGTTCCTGGAGTAACAGCAGAGTGACCCCCAAAGATCACGGTAGTGTACCCAAAACATCCGGGAGTTAAGAGCATCTTACAGGGAAGTTTTGTTTTATCTTTATGGCCAGTGCATGTACCTCCTGTAGCCCTATATATTGACCCATCTGTAACTCCCACAGTGAATTGAGTGAAAATCTGTTATACTAGACCAGGACGAGATCCCATTCCTGCTACTGTCCTATCACAGGACCACTCTTTTGCATGCATCCTACCTGTTGGACAAGATTTGCCTATGCTGGTGTCATTAAAACATGTATCTTATCACGCCTGAGGTTATTTTCTTCTACAGTCTCTGTTGCCTGGACCCACCCTGTGGTTGCAGCTACCATGTGATGATTGCTCTGAACTCCCTACCTGTTCAGCTACTGATCACCTGTGGAATGGATGAGCTATGGACTAAATCTGCATATGACTTTGAACCTAGCTGAATCCGCCCACTTGAGGATTATCATGAGTTTCTTCCTGTTGTTTCTGTATGTTATTAGTCTGGTTACAATGCTCCAGTTTTCTCACACAGGGGCCATTGCAGATGATGGGGAATGTTAGATTGTGAGGCGAGATTTCTGGAGGGGTGGGCTATGGGTAAAATTTCAATATTTCCAGAATCTCTTGCCTGACCTTAGTGCATCTCCATATCAACAGGTGTTTCCAAGGGGTGGAGAGAAGTAGTCCATCTCCATATCAGTAGGTGATAACAAGGGTGGGGGGAGTGAAGGTATATCTGAACCAGAGAGGTTTGGTGGGGTCCCTTTTTTACAGCCAGGTTGCAAGAGACATAGGCAAGCAGAAGTGGACCACTGCTTGTAAGCAATAAACAGATTTCTCCCACTATATTTCTCCCTTCGACTGATTTCAGCTTCATAGGTAATTTTCCCCAGGCTGGGGACTTATTTTCCCCTGGAAGTTACAGGGGCCTACTAAGTTAGATTTCAAAAACTTTCTGATTCAAATAGCTTCTAAATGAAAATGAATGACAGAGTTAGAACTCAAATTGAAAAAGAACTTACTTGAACACTGACCATAAAGTAGAAAATAACTTAGCTCAGGCTTTCACTAGACAAAAGTGAAGCATAGACAGATAATTGTGTGATTCAAATCACAGGATAAACCAATCTTTCTAAAGAGAAAAATTAATCACCTGAAAAATGCTGTACTGAGCTCATTGAATAAAACCATGCAACATAGTATTAATTTACCAATTCCTTTCTACTTAAACAATTAACCGTCGGCCTCAAGATTCTTCCCATTGGGGTACAAATAATTGTTCATTTTCAATAGCTTGCTAGAAGTGTTTAATTCCAAAGATTAAAAAGAGGGAAGGAATTCCTCTGGGGAGAAAAAAGTAGAGGAGTTATGATTCCTCTTCCTATTAATTAACCATATTGCATTCCCCACTCCTTTTTCTTTCTGGGTGTCAAAAGAACAAAAACGTCCAAACAAGAGATAGTGAAGGAATCTTTCTCCTGAGCACTGTGCTATGGCCCATTTTTTATTGAGAGTGGGGAGAGTGGATGTGGTATATAGTGAGTAAGGAAAAAGGAGGTACTTTTAAATCCAGGAACCACCCACAGATGTCAAGCTCATTAACCATACTATCTAAAATGCAGTTTATTTATTTGCTCTAAAAACACTTTTAATGACTCCTTGACAAGCAACAATTATCTAGTGATGATGAGCAATCTTCTGAATTTCATTATGGGCATTTAATAAAATGCAATAAAAAAAAGAATGTATGAGATTTGCTTGTCACTTCTGGAAAGATGACTAAGCCTTAATGCAGATAAACAGTCAATCAGTTTGGTGAAAAGAAAAAAATCAAAACAGTGTGTGCCTGGACTAATTTAATCAATACAGTTTAAAAGGTAGATTTGGAAACTCCCTAAGTATAGCCTACACACTTATTTCTTATATATTATGCTAATAATACATGTGTATTATGAAAAACTGCCAAAACAAAGTAAATGTTAAAAACCGCTCTTAATTTTTTGGTGTAGAGCCTTCCAGACTTCTTCCTATGAAAAGCAAAGGAACTGAGTCCTTTCCACAAGCAACATCTTACTGGTTGACAAGAGACCAAAAAACAAGCTAGGACACCAAACTCTCACCCCCAGACTCAGATACTGCTCATTCTAAAGTATCCCTTTTTAATAGCCACCTCATTGTTTTATTTGGGATTGCAGAAGATCCTTAACTTACAATAGTTCAATGATCGATGTTACAAGATCCTTCTGGAATTAATTAGGTCCAAAGCATGAGATCAAGATATATTTATCCGACATACTAGAAATATTCCACTTTTATCAAAGAATAAAGAGATTTTAAAGTGATGGGTACTCAAATCAAAATAACAGTATCTTAGAATTTTATTCCTTTTTGTTTTATAAAAGTTTTATGTCTATAATAAATTTCTACAAAATACAGTTTATTCTGAGGTGACAAAATCATATAATAGAGTACATACATTTGAAATTAAACTTGCATTTTATTCAATTAAAAAGAAATATTTTTTATTTTTTATCACAAATAAAATTACATGAGAGTAGAAAAAATTTGAATAGTATAAATACCTTAAAGTCATGTTCTAAAAGTAATATGATTCTTAGTACAAATGAAACTGAGGTTAAAAAAAGCAAAATACAACCAAATTTTCTTGGCGAAAATTAAATGCCTTTTGAAATTTGAATTTGCACGTTAAGGTAGGCAATCATATACAATATTGGAAAATCAAAGCTATCAAGAAAGAAAAAAGCTTTCCATTTAGAAATAATATTTCTGAATGTAATAGACTTTAAATAAACACTTTAAATTATTTTTGTGTCCTCTTTCAAGAGTTGTTATTGTGAGACTCTTTCCACAAAAATACAGATATTTTATTTCCAATTCATTCTTCCTCTAGTAAGAGAAGAACAGGGATGGAAGAAAAGTCAGGTTGTCCTACAATTTTTTCCAGGAGCATGCCTTTACAATCGTTCTCTAGTTCATTTTTACAAAATAGAAAAATCTAGTAAGTTGCTATTCTTTTTATATCTAAAGGCATTCTGCCCAGTGGATTCCTACATCCAAACTGTATTAGATGGAGGAAGTCGTGGTACTGAGGAACCATTAAGTGATCGAGTGAATTATCAATGTACTGCAAAACTTAAAGTAATATATTTGTCAATGTATTTTTGGCATTTTTTGTTCAGTGTAACAAGAGCACACATTTCATATGTTAATGAAAAATCAGTTGCATGAACTAAAGCTCAACATATATTAAGAAGTGGAATGCAAACAATACACGTCCAAAACATTATTTCCTTTCTAAATAAAGACACATCTTCAAACTGGGCAAGCTTGAAACTCTTTATATTAGCCAAATGTAAAAATTATTTGTCTGATATAAACTAAGAAATAATATTCCTCTTAAAGGTGTCAAAACTCAATTTAGAGTCAGAAACAATTCTAGTACTATTACTGGTTTACTGGTTTAGTTGCTATTTAAGACCCTGACACACTGAATCTCAGATGTGTAACCCAAGAAATGAAGGACTGATAAAATTCTGAATTTTTACAATATTTTAATTAAACATTTGTTAAGACCATTTTTATAGGTGGCAAGGACTCTAAATGTATTTAAAAATTAATTTGTAAACATGGAAACGTATAAATATTTATAACTCAGAGACCCTATTCTATTGGAAAACTTCAAAAGTTATGTTTGTATTTGACTCATTTGAAATAAAATGTACATATTTAAGGATATAAAAAATTCTCTTAAATATAATAAATAAATATTTAAGCACAACACATGGTTTGGTTTTGGTTTTGTTCATTTCTTTGTTTTTATTTTACTATAAACTTATAGCAAATGTTTGGCTATTCTGACAATGGACTAAATAGTTACATCTTTCTGTTACAAGCTTCATAAATAAAAGTATAGCTTTGTAGCCTGTGCCACTCACTCATTCTTGTTGCGTAAGTTTCCTTTTTGATTAATACAAACCAGAAAGTGCTGACGATATACCAAACAGTAGGTACTATGTTCTGTAGTTACAAAAATCTTATAAAAAGGTTTCCTCAGTCACATGAATATTTGGCAATATTATGTTTTTTTTCCCCCACAGGGAGAAAATTATTTTACAAGTTGAGTAAGTTGGAGCTATATGTCATTCATTTTAGGCAGTGTAGCATGATTAAGCCTTTGTGTACCTTAGACTTGTTTAGAATTGACTATTCATTTTCTTCTTTCAACAAAACCATTTGGTCCACTAGACTAGCATAGAGAATCTCAAGTCAAGATCAAAATGGATCATTCACTGATATGAAAGGATCTTAAGCCCCTGTTAAAACCTTTATACCTACTTTAACAGCTGGCCTCCTAGATGGCCCCAAAGGGTCCCCACTTCCTGGTGTTCATGGCCTTCTATAGTTCCCACCACAATGGATAGAGCTGATATGTGTATCCAATAGGGTATTAAGTATATGACAGAGTGTGAATTCCAAGACTAGGCAAGAAAAGACAGTGACTTCTGTCTCACATTCTTTTTGATTGCCTACTTTGTGTGAAGTTAGCTGCCATGTTATAAGGATATACACACACCCCTAAGAAGAGCTCCATTTCAAGAAAAGTGCCAATAGTCAATAAGGAACTAATTCTTTCTCCAGACAACAGTGATGATGAATAAACCATCTTGGAAGGGGCTCCTCATGCCCCTGGTAAGTCTTCAGATGAACATAGTCCCAGCCAGTATCTTGAGTGTGACCTCCTAATAGACCCATTGCCAGAGCCACCCAACTAAAACTGTTCCCAGATTCCTGACATTCAGAACTCTGCAAGATAATGTTTATAGTTTTAATTAGCTAATTTAGTGGTAATTTCTTGTGCAGCAAGTGGTAACTAATACAATACTAAGAACCTTCAATCTTTTATTTTTAAAACCGTCTTGTCATTGTTACCTCTCCACATATACACAAACACACACACACACACACACACACTCACATGCACTGATACACTTAAAAATGTAAAATATATTCTAAAAATTTTTTTCTATTCCAAATGCACTCAGGAAATATTCATCTTCTCTAAATAATTCCTTTTATTTTTTTTATTACATATTAAAACTTGCTATAGCTTTAAGATATGCAATTGTTGCATCTAAAAATCAGAAAGTACTTTTATTTTTAAAATATTTGTTATATCAAATGAATTTATTCTACCAATTAGCAGCTACTTACCAAGAATAATAAACCTGAACTCTATTATATGAGTATATCATTAAAAAATAAACCATTTTCCCTCTCTCAGACATTTAGTGTTCCAGTGACTAAGACAGTTTATGCTGCAACAGATGCTTTCTTATTTTGACCTACGTAAAGGTAGTCTCAGAAACCACAAAAAGCTTTGCAGCTAACACTAAACATATAAGTAAGTTTGCCATCAACATACAATGCTCCTTCGCTAAGGCTTTTACCATAATACATAAACAAATTCTTAAAGGTTGATTGTTTGGCTGCTTTAGCTGGAATGCCTCCTTGCCACAAAGAGCTCCAAAGTGCAACATCTTGAAGACATTCCTTATATTTAACACCATAGGAAACCACTTCTGCACTCCCAATTTGTTGTGATTTTTTTTTTGAAGTGGAATGCCACATATTGGAAATGCATGTAAGGGTTGTTTGTTTCCCACAAACTGGCCATCTTGCTGTGAGGAAAGGGAAGCTCCCATCACAAGCTTCTGCAGAAATGCACTGATTGGCACTCTGCTGACTGGTTGATTTTAAGCACAGCCAGCAGAAGCCTGATTGTAATTATTCTTGTTCCTGCTCTCTATGTATACATCAGGTGCAGCAGGGCTCTTAGGGATGTGCTGTTTAGTATCAAAACCCAACAGAGTTGGAGAGTTCCCCTTAGTCACTCACTGGTAGGCAAGGAAGCACATTCAACATTGCTAAGTCGTTTGCAAGCCAAGTCAAATATAGCAGGGCTCTTGATCGGAGCCTAGCCAAGTGCTCATAGTGGGTGGTCAGTGCACATTTGTCCAATTTAATTGAATGATCACAGAGAGCTTTAAACTAAACTAGAGCTTTTAAAAGTTTTTACTATAAGCACCAGCTTTTAACACTAAAATATGGTGGCAGATTCATACTCTCAGAATGTGATTCCCAGGGTCTTTCTAGAAACTTCCTGTGGTGTAAGCTGCAGTTAGTGTATGTGACCAGTGTAACCACACTGTAAGCTTTTGCCATAATTTTCTAGCCCTCCTAGAGAGAAAATGAGCTATCCAGTATCCTTTTAATGAATCCATTTTCTTTTTCAATTATTCAGAGTTATTGTCTGTTTCTTACAACTGAGAATCTTGACTGATAAGAGGTTCTTTAAAGAATATATGCCAGAATTTCAGGCTTTTAAGCAACTAAAATAAAAGAAAGATGTATGGAATCAATATAGAGCTGGCAAACGCATCAGGATATTAAAATGATGTTCCAATATAGTATTATTTTTAAATGACTTCACAGCACAGAAACTACATAATTTAAAACAAATATAATTTCTGAATTTAAAATTCCTTTAGACTTATCATATTTGTCTTCATAGCAAAGAAAACCATTTTTCACAGTGAAACCAATGCTCCATAAGCATTTCAGAATCACTGCTCTAGAACATTCAGCTGAATGATTCATTAATATAGATACATGTGTATACGTGGATTAGTGTACATACATGAATTCCCTAGCTTTGTCAGCTAAGGACTTAAAAGCTGACCTCAAGTAGCATTAAGCACATCTCACACCCAGATCTTGTTTTATAAATACCTAATTCCAAAAAGAATTAGAACTCCTTAAAGAAATGGCTTATTCTAAGGCTGTAACTGAGAAAATACAAGATGATCCAGGAGTATTTTATAATATGAGAAAGTAAGAAAGGTCTCAAGAAAAGAAGAGGTAGGAGTCTCCATCAAAAGGGTATAGAAGCAAAACAGAAAGAGCTCCCAGAGGTCGATGCTGGAAGAGTTTCTGCAAGAAAATAAATAAAGAGCATATTGTGGAAGTTCCTCAAAAAACTAAAAATAGAAATGCCATTTGACCCAGTCATTCCATTCCTAGGAATTTACCCAAAGAAAATAAAATCCCTGATCCAAAAAGACATATGCGCCCCTATATTTATTGCTACACTATTTACAATAGCCAAGATATGGAAGCAACCTAAGTGTCCATCAATAGATGAATGGATAAAGAAGTGGTGGTACATATACACAATGGAATATTATTCAGCCATAAAAATAAAACAAATCCTGCCAACTGAAACAAATGGATGAAGCTTGAGGGTATTATGTTCAGTGAAATAAGTCAGGCAGTGAAAGACAAATACCAAATGATTTCATTTATTTGTGGTGTATAAAAGCAAAGCAAAACAGAAGGAACAAAGAAAGCAGTAGTCTCTTAAACACCGACAAGGGACTAGTGGTTACCAAAGGGGAGGGTGGATGGGGAGGAAGAAGGGGATTAAGGGGCAGTATAATTCACAATCACAATATAGATAGGTCTTGGGGACGGTAGCACGGCACAAAGAAGACAATTAATGACTCTATAATATCTTACTAATTGATAGACAGTAACCGCAATGGAGGGGGTAAGGGCTTGATAATATGGGTGAAGGTTGAACCACAGTTTTATATATGTGAAACCATCATACAATTGTATATAAATGATACTTCAATAAAAAATAAATACCAATAAAAGTAAATACCTAAAATAACAAAAAAGATCACACTGAACTATAAACAAAGAACATAATAATTATTCATATATCCATGCTGATATAAATAAATGAATAGATAAATAAATGGAGAGAGAGAACAAATCTCTTTATAGAAAATTTCATTGAATAAATGTAAAAGGAACAATGGATATAGAACACTATAATTGCTGCAGGCAAAGTCCACTGATAAATGCTTAAACTAGTAAATAAAACCCTTAAAAGAAACAGAATGTTTACAAAGCTTCAAAGTATCTCCCCAAAAATATTTATTAATAATTGTGGGAGTTTTTAGCATGTGGACACAAATTCATTACTACTCCTTCCTACAGATAGTGAAGTTTAATTCCCTTTCACTTGAGTCTAGGTTGGATTTAGCTGACTTGTATGTAACAAGGGAAAGGCAGTAATTTCACAGTGCGGGAATTTAGCAGACATCACCTTAAATGGGGTATTAGTTTTCTAAGGTTATGGTAACTATCACAAACTCAGTGGCTTAAAGTAAATGTATTCCCTCACAGTTCTAGAGGCTAATACTCTGAAACCAAGTTGCTGGCAAAGTCATGCTTCCTCTGAAGGCTCTAGAAAATAATCCTTTATTTCCTCTTCAAGCTTCTGTTGGTCACTGCCAATGTGTGGCATTCCTTGGCTTCACTCCAGTCTTAGCCTCTGTTTCCCATAGCCTTCTTCCCTGCCTGTCCATGTCTATTTCCAAATTTCACTCTTAAAAGGACAATACTCATTGACTAGAGGGTCCTACCTAATCTAGTATGACTTCCTCTTAACTTGATTATATCTGCAAAGACCTTATTTATAAATAAGGTTACATTTTACAAGTTCCAGGCGGCCATGAATTTGGGTGGCCATGAATTTAGAGACACTATTCAACCCAATACAAGTGAAGAAGATTAACAGCACCAGTAAAAAGTCACATTGGTATCATCTTCCCACTGGTTTTATAAGAGCCAATTTAGTGTCTTTGCAGACAACTCCACCATCTTGGGGTTGGGGTCTATTGATCATTTTTTTAAATTGAGGTACATACAGTAAAATGCATAAATTTTAGTGTACAGATCAATGAATTTTGACAGGTGTATGCCCTCATATAACCAATCACCTAGATAAATATATCAAATATTTTCACTAATATTTTTTCTCCTTTTTGATCTTCATTTCCATGTGAGTTGTGATTTTCCTGATTCTTCGTATGATGAGCAATTATGGATTTTACTCTGGACATTTTGAATATTAGAAGACTGTGATATTACTTAAATACTGTGAATGATGTTGAAGTTTGTGTTTTAGCAAGTATTTAACCCCATTGGATACAGGCTTCAAGAACTGACCAACATTCCATAGGTTTTGGTTTCATTGTCACTTCCATTTTTAAGGTCTTTCACAGTGCTCTTGGATCTGTCCTGTGTGTGTGCCACTTCTGGGTCAGCCTGGGATGAGCTGGGGTCTATCACTTAGCTCAGTTCTCAGAGTTGTTGACATGCCATTTAGGATCGCATCCACGTATATATATATATATATATATATATATATATCTCAGATGTAATGCCAAGAGTTCATAACAAATTTATGAAGATTGCTTCTTTAACCTCCTTCCTCTCCATAATTTCCCTGGTACTTTCCAATTCCCTGGGGCTCCCCTTTTTAGGCCTCCATCCAGAGCGCTGGGGCTATATTTACCTCCCTCTGCCACACACTTTCTGCATATAGAGTCAAGTCCTGGTGGAATGATAAAACACCCAAAGCAATCAGAGTTCACTCCATTCTCTTAGGGCAGCTCCTCTGATCAAAGAGGAGTTTCCCCTCACTTTCGGTTTTAGGTGCCAATGGACCGTGCTCTCACCACTGCTGCTCCCAGATAGATCTCTTTCCTGCTCCTCAGCTGTGAAATAGTGTGCTTCTGGAACTCTCTCTGTCTTGCTGGTGTCCACTCCTGGGTTTCAGATTGCCTTAAATCCTGACTAGGAAATGATGGAAAAAATGGTAAACTCACTAAATATACATTGACCAGTACAGTGTCACTAAAAATTTTAGGTTTTTTTTTTTTGGCTTCTATTTACTTTTCACAGTCCTCAAAGTCCTTTATAGCTATTCCATAGGGCAGACATGGAAATATACTTATTCTATGTATCTGGAACAGGAGCCACATGAATGGGAATAAGTCAGAAATAAACAACAGAAAGATAGCAGGAAAATCTTCAAATATTTGGAAGTTAAACAACATATTTAAATATGTTGCTTCTAGGGACATTACTATATGTTTTGAATTAAATATAAATGAAAATACAACATACTAAATTTGAGGAACTCAGCTAAAGCAGTGCTTAGAGTAAAAATTATGCCATTAAATGTTCATGTTAGAAAGGAAGATATAAAGTCTGTAAAATAAGCTTTAAAGGGAAGCAGAATATGCCATCCCAAAATATGCTACTTTGGCATATTGATTATTTTGAGCTGTAGGCACTTTTAAAAACAGCAAATGCACAAAGCCGCATTCTCATATACCCAAAAACAGATTCTCCAAAAGGAACTCAGTTGTGATAAATCCCCTCCTGGGGTGTTTCATCAACCAGGGAAATTGACACATCACAGAGGAGTTGACTGGAAGTCCACACTACACCCAGACAAACTTCCACAGAAACTATCGTACTTCCCATTCATCCTTCTAAGGGCCCTTTCCCAAAAAGTAATTAACTTTCTCCTAAGAGACTACATCACCCCCACTTTTCCCTATTAACATGGCAGTTATGTCTGAATTCACCCAACTTGAGTATTCATTCACCCTGGTTATCTACCATATATACATGAGGTATACATGTTAAAAACTGCTGTTCATTTTTGTCTTACTAATTTGTCTCCTATTACAAGGATCTCAGCTAAGAACCCCAGAAGCAGGGAAAACTATTTTCCCCCTACTGTTTCCACCTTTAGAAATTGGATAAATAAGAGTTAAATAAACCCAAAGTAAGGGGAAAGAAGGAGATAATAAAGACAAAAGCAAAAATCAATAAAATTTAAAAGAGAAGAGAAGCAATAAAAAAAACAATGAAACCAAACGTCTTTTGAAAAAATACAGTAAGCCAACCTATTTGTTGCTTGGATCAAGATGATGACAGAATAGGGTTGGTGAGAAATAGTCAGATCCTGGCTTTATTTTCATCGTAGAGCCTACAGGATTTTTGCTCTATTAGCAGAAGACTGAGAAAAGGAATTGGAGAAGTCATCAAGAGTTTGGGTCTAAGCGACTAGGAGAGCATATTTGCCATGTATTGATACAAGGAAGACTTGACAAGCAGGTTTGGGAGGTTTATCAGTCAAATGTGTTTTTTCTGCACATAACATAGGAAACTGTATAAAAACTATTTTAAAATTATGTAAGCTTATTTGTATCTCATGTGAAACAAGTCTAGAGATACATAATCAAAATATCTTTGGGAGACTCAGGCTCACATATTTATGCTCTGCTCTCTTGGCACATGTTTTCCATACTGAATGTCACTTATTATTATTCAGATGAGACCAAATCCAGCAAATACATGCATCAACTGTGTCAGTTCTCTTTAAGTTGCTTTGCAAGGAGTCCCATGCTACAGATTCATTGAAATCATGTTGATTAGTAGTTGCATGACAACCTCTATTGCAAGGAATGCTAGATAATGTATTACCAGACACTGGGCATGGACGGATTCAACTGAAATCAGGGCTGCAGAGGGCATGGTATAAAGAATTTTGTGTGATAGAGGGGAGAGGGAAATGAAAATTAGGAACATACAGAGATACATGGGATGAAATATGGCAAGGAAAAAATCTTTGAAATTTTGTGATAGAGGCACGTGGTGATAAAGGGCATTATGGCAAGGAGGGCAGCATGGGAAATGCTGACACCTGTAGCAGGTAGATGAGATGAAGGCGATGCGATTGCAGCAATCAGGCGATCTGGACTATTATAAAAACCAGCCAGATAATCATAAATATTTTGAAAGAGAAAATTCAGATGTTATTGAGCAAAATAGAAACAAGAAAAAATAGGCAAAAATGGTTCAAAGTACAAGACAGGAGACAGGACCTAGAAAAATTATTTTGAAGAGGACAACAGCAGAGACTCTTCATGCAGTGCTTATAGACTAAGATGCAGAGAGGAAGGGAGAGAGAGGTAGCAGTAATTTGTACAAAAAAATTTCGGTCATTGCTATTGATTGATTGCTGCAAATCTAATTTTAATTATTGAAAAAGCTACTACTATACACAGTCTACAGTATAGATGGGACAATGTCACATCTTTACTATTAATTACTGGTAATTGCCAATCATTAGTGAGATTGATAATTATTAAAGATATTTTTGCCAAGTAATTTAACAAAAGAAAAAAATCATTGCATTCACTTCTGATGTCATTGGGTTTGGGAATTTCTTTCAGCCACCCAGTTAGGAAGGGAAACACATTTTTTGTTGTTGTTACTCTGTTTAAATGGAAACATCATTTTTACATTATTACAAAGCAATGACAGCCATCCACAAGACTTTACTTTTATTAATATATTATAACAAGCAATGTGGAAGCGATGTTATATGAGTAAGTGGTACTTTATTGGTTCGATGTATTTTTGTTTAGTACATGAGACAGAAAATAGTTAACACTTTATTGCTTGTATTGATAAAGAAATCTTTCATTGAAGGCTAGCTCATTCTATCATCCGTACTAATGATGAGGGCATGTGTAAGAGGAAATTCTTATGGGAGTAGAATAATATAGGTGATAACTGGACAGTCTTCTTTATGATTGTTTCCTACCACAATTTAAATCCACCATGGAATAATTTTGAGAGAGCATTCCCATTGCTTTCCTTTCTTTTTTTTTATGAGACTCTTACCCTACATGAGAAAACCCAAAATATTTCACATAAGACTGTATAACTACTGATCCAACATTATAGAAATACCTAATTTTTGCTGATTTACTAAGAAACTCCTTTCCTTCTAATCAAATTAAGTTGCTGGATAAATTATTCCTTGTAGGTTTGAAAACATTACAGATATCAATAATTGAGTCAGTGACTACTAGAATGATTGATTTAAATCTGCACTATTTCATGGGTTCAAAATGAATCTAGGATGGTAACAGTTTATGTAGGAACAGAGGCTTTAAAAGACAATACTTCCACACTCTCACAGCCTAACAACCATCCTGAAGACCCCTCCGACAGTCGTTACGTTCCACAGTCATATGCCCCTTTCTATAAATGAAGAGGTAAGTATCCCTAATATAAACAAAAGGGAAACATGTAATAAAACTTGAGCAATGTATTGAAAAGGAAACTGCCCTTTAGAGATAATGGATCTATTCTCTACTCCATGCATGAATGCAACTCTCATTAACGCTAATGGAAGTTACGTAGGAGCATCAAGAAAATATACCTGGTTATAAGGATTTCCAAAACGGATAATGGCATCTAATCTATTCCTGGCATAGTTGGGTCTTTATGCAGCCAAATAAAAGTACTCCTGAAATTTGGGACTAGAGATAAGCATTTAAACAAAGAATTTTAAAAAACTAAGACTCTAAGGACACAACAATAACTTTGTACTTCCCTTCCTTCTTAAAAAACTTCAAATCACACTGAATTACTTCTTTCCAACCATTGTATGGATTTTAAGAGACTGGTTTCAAAGCAGTGTTATCACCAAATCAGTTAAATAAGATAACCCACAGCACGCCACCACAGTAGGGCTCGGGAGAGTTTAGTTGTTTCCCAGTCTCATTTGGACATTCTGTGTAGAATATTTCATGTTACTAGCCAGGAATAATCTGGAAATCTGTATTTCTCTGAATTCAAAGTTTCCTGATTATAGATTATATATTGATGTTGTCATAGCTTTAAGTTAGTTGTTAACAGCTTTTTTACTGTAGAACTTCTAAAAATCAGATTGCCACAACATTCAAGCAAATGGAATTTTTATTAAGCAAATTACAGATATAACATCTAATTTATGAATATAGTTGAGTTAAATATTAATATAATATTCCAATGAACATCAAAATACATGCTGAAAACCAGGCTGTTTTGTTCATCCGGCACCTAAACGTCTTCCATGATGTCTGTTGGAGAAGTAATGTCAGTGTTGAACACCAGTATTTATGGTCAGAAACACTCCAGAACAGCCTTTCTATACAGCAGATCTGTGTTTAACCATGTGGCAGAGAATAGCTAATTGTTTGAAATTAAGCTGTTTCACAATTTATGGTCTTGTTTTTTGCTTAAGTAATTAATTACTCAGTTTATCTAAATGAGGAATTCTCATCCATTTCATGCACTGATATTTTAGGAGTTTTCTCTTATCTTTCTTCTGCCATTTTTTCCCTACTGAAATTAAGTCTCAGAAAGCTTCCCAGTCACATTTCTTGCTTCTTTTCCAGTAATGCGGATTACTCCAAATCAAGTGTAGATCTCTCTGTCTCTCTCTCCCTCTTTCCCTTTTGTCTTTTGCTTTCCTCTATGTCAACTCCACATACAGTGTAAGAAGTTCTCCTCCCCTTCTCCCATCTAACAGGATAATTCTATCAAAGTTTCAAGAATAATGTGCAAAACAGAAGCCAACCTGTTTAATGCTGACATAAACATCTGCATATTTTCTATGATAATCACATATGTAAATATACTACTGAAATGTGTTGTGATAGATTGAAGTCAGTCTTTTAGAGATCTAAAATTTGAGAAAAGGATTCTGATGTTGAGTCTACAAGATCAAACATGGAATGAAGAGAGCTGGAAAGAACAGAACTAACATGACTGAAAATTTCCTATATGCCTAACACTTTAAATATTAAGTATTAAAGCCAGATATTTAGTATCATTCTAAGAGACTGAAGCTCAGAGAGATTCAGTAAATTTCAAGAAGGTACACATGTTTTACATAATGTATATATATATTCCAAAGTTCCTAAACTTTCCTCAGTTAGACAAGGCTGCCTCATTAATAAAATGGAATTCATTTAGCCAGCCTTTCCTGTCCTTTAAATACATCATCCAAGCCATCAAATTAGAAAACTCTTGGTCTCCAACAAAACTTCCAAATATATGTACCCCAAACCACATGAACAGTATATTGAAAAACAACTACTAATTTTCAGAAATTTCTAGTGGCAAAATTCTTTCATATTTTTTCATTGCATGTATATTACTCCTAAACCCAAATATAACTTTTTCCATTCTGATTCAGAGGAATGCTATTTGCTCCCCAGTTTCCTCATACAAAATGAGGATAATCTGCCCTCCAACATCCCACAGTTGTTGAACAACAGTTATGCAAAATAATGCTGTTTGTTGGAGTGACAGATTTGCAATTTTTCTGTTTCATGACCTAAAACAATGCTTTGAACATAATAATTATAAATAAATACTGAATGGATTACCTTTGACCTTTTAGGTCCAAATTCAGCTCCAAAGAAGAAACACCATATAAACCATTACTTGTTATTAAATTACAATTAAAATAATCAATTTTTAGTGTTCTAAAAACAATATTGTTTAGACAGGTAACCATCATTCTCTACCATGTCCTTCATTTACATCTGTTAATTGTGCCCTTTAAAAGGCAATATGGCATAGTAGAAAAAGCAGGGGAAATCCCCCAAAATGCTTGTTCAAATCCCAAAAACACTTGTTATAACATTCATGGTCTTTATGAATGGTTAAATAATGTGTTTGTGCTTCAGTCTCCACAGTTGTAGGAGTGAAGCTGAGTTTTTACCCCATGGATTTGTTAAGATGAAAAGCACTGTACCTGTTACATATAATGTACAAAATAAATTATTATTAGTTGATTAGCATCAGCATCAATAGTATTCAAGTCAATACAATGAGGTTAGAAAGAATTACTTCATAATATAGCATTTATATGCACAACATACTGAAATGTGTTTTTTAGGTTGTGAACAATACCCACTAATTGATGGGCATTAAGTTAATTAGGGTACACAAAGCACTAATTGCAGGGAACAAAAAAGATTCCCCAACTCAACTGCTCACAAAACACAGAATGACTGTGTTATCATCTATCATAGTGTATGAGTTCTACAAGCACAACAGTACACTTCTTTTCTCTGTAAAATATCAATTCATATACCCAAATGATAACTTTGTGCCATTGGAAGCTTACACTAAAACTTTTCCCTTCTTTCTTTCATTCTTTCTCTCTTTATTTCTTCCTTCCTTCTTTTCTTTCTCTTTCTTTATCATTTACAAAAAGGTTAAACACATGCAATAGTCCAAGAAAATGGAACAAATTTTTGACCTTCTTTTATTTCATTGTTTCCTTCTTCCATCACCTTCTCCAAACTGTATTTTCCATTTCCCTTCCAAGTCTCAAAAACTCATTCAGTCTAAAATATAAAAATATAAAGACCAGAATTATAGTATTATTTGTGGAAATGAAAGAGGTGTTTTTTTACACTTAGTTTAAACCCAAGTACTAAATCATCTAACAAGCACCAGGTCTGAAAAAATTTGGCCCCCTGAAATTTGAACAACTCATGGGTGGCCTCTTTGCCAAATTTTCATAGCTACATTTCTGCAATGTTGCAAAATATTGATTCAGTGCTTAGAGAAAAAATATAACTGTCAGAAGCAAAACAGAAGCTCTGAATGCACAGGAAATCAGCTATGTCACTTGTAAATCACACATTTTGAGTTTATCCTAAACTTCTTGTCAAGGTAGAGCATTAATATTAATAATAGGTAATTATTTTCTCTATCTATGGAAAGATCTACCATAATCACATCTAAGTAATTTATATCCCCTTCCAACATTTTCTCTTTGCTCATGTTATACCTCTATCACCTAAAATAAGAGAACACTAGCTAATATCTGCTTAGGAGTTGAAAAAGGAAAATACTTATCCTTCCATCCTGGTCCATATTTACCAAGGTACTAAACCTTCATGTTTACTATATGAACCATATTCCAGTCAACACCTTACCCATATGCCCTGCAATCTGATTAGTGTAATGGAATTCCAAGTATGCCTTACAGAATTGCCTTCTGGTCTATTCTGAACCTACTTTATACTATGCCATGTTTCTTTTCATGTCTGAATAGCTGAACATTAAATTTGATGGATTAAAGCAATGTTTTTTTATTAAAGTTAAAAGGGAGTAAAGATTGGCTCTCTAATATGTAACACATAAACTTCAAAACACAAAAGAGCATGGACTTACATTAAAATAAGTATAATTTAAAAGTCAAATTTAAATATATGCAGAAAGCATAGGAAATTGTGTGTATTTTTAGCCATCAAGAACAGACAATATTATTTGCCTCAAAATTCTTAAGTTTCTTTAATGAAATAATATAATGTTTAAAATATGGGAAAAACCAGTGTAAAAACTTAGTAGTGTTACTATGGCAACAAAAAAACCATTCAACTAGTATTAGGCACTAAGAGATGTGAAAATGAATTCTTGCTTCATGAGAAATAATTATTAAAGAGGGATATGCAATATGCTAGTGATACTTTTGACTTAATAAATATTCCCATAATATTTGAAAGCACATTTCTTATAGAAACATTATTTTCTGAGTCTTTGAAAATAAGCTTTTTAAAAATTAAGAAAACAAAGCTCTAGGTCTGAAGACAGCATATGATGTCTCAGGATGACGATGGCACTTCAAAAAAGAATTTCATTCTCTGCTTTATTCAACATATATTTATTAGATGTCTACTAGTTTCAGCACTGTGATAGGTACTGTGGATAAAATATGAAACAAAGAACATGATCCCTATTATCTCAGAGAGAGAGCAAAGTAGGAAAAAGACACTAATCATTTCATCATGTGTGTGATTACACATAGCCATACAATTTTCATACATGTTGTTCCTGTTGTCAGAGGCATAGGGTGGGAAGGGGAATAGGGAGAGGGGATAATTTAAAAATTATTTTTTAAAAATCCAGCTGGGCTGTAAACATCAGGGTCTAGTATACCAGTGAAGACTTCAGCCTTCAGCCTAAGGACAATAGAAAACTATTGAAGTGCTTATCAGGGAAATGAAATGATCAAATCTTCATCTCAAAATAAACTAAATTTCTGACTGTAGTATTCAGTTTGGTTGTGGAAACAAACATTAGAATTCTTATAAAAGAACAAAAGGTTTGCATGCAAATAGCTGCCGGTTAGTTGCAGCGCAGTTCTAGCTGCTAGGCCACTCTTCTGCTTCCCCCTGCTTTTTTGTTCTCAGATTAGGCTGAAGGAGCAACTCTACAACATGTTCTTCTCATAGCACCTCAGAAAGAGCTCCCATCATTCAAAATGTGCTTAAAGCCTCTGGCTTAAAGTGAAACAAGATCTCTTATACTTCAATGACGTTGTTCCCCACAAGTTGGATGGCCAAGACTGACCAAAGGGTTAGAAAGCGTACTTTACCTACTGAGAAGCATGGCAATCCAGAGACCTGGACAAGAAGATATGGCATCCTTCATTAGAGAAAGGGGAGAAGAGGAATAATAAATCTACCACAAAGAGTATTCTTGCTACCCACGTTCAAATACAATTTTGTGACTCTAGTAAGGAAAAGTATAAAATCATATAGTAAGGTTATATCATTCTTAAAATCACCTTGCATGTTATTACTTAAGTATGACGAGACAGGTGGTAGATTTATCAGGAATGAGGCATTTAGAGGAGCCATTCAAGGATGACTACTTCAAGTTAATAATTTGAAGACATATTGCAACTTCATCAAATATGTATGTTTCAATAAAAAAGAAAAAATTGAAAATCATCTAAGCTAATAGATTTCAAAGCCTTCATTGTGACTCATATTCACTATTTTAATTCATCTACATCAAACAAATTAACTTTAAAGACATCATGACCAGAATATTAGGGCTTATCTCTAGTTATTTGTGCCCAAGCACATCAAAAATATACATAGCACTATCTCCTCTAAATAAACATTAAAACTTAGCCAACCACTTCCTATAAAATAAATGTAGTTAATTCATGAAAATAGTGAGCATAATGGTAATTTAATTTAATTAAAACTAAAATATGAATCATATTTTATTTGAGAATTAGTAGTTTAACTTTATCAGAGATAGATAACCAAAATCTGTGAACTAAAGTTAATAACTTCTTAATTTTGTACTTTTTTAATGAGGGAATTTCTAAACCCATAAACAATTATCCCTTGCCACTGAGAAATCTTCCCAGTGAGCTGGTCTCCTGGAAATTTCACCAGAATGTCTAGAAAACTTGAATACCTCCTGCTTGATCAAAATGTCCCCAAGTACAATAATTTTAATGTTTCTTAAAAAGCACCTTATTTAAATTCATAAATATCATTCCATGAAAGTTTATTTTAATTAAGTACACCCTTTTAAAAACGACCCATTTGTAGTGAGTTAGTTTTCCATTGGTATGTAACACATTACTACAAATTTAACTATTTATAACCACACAAGTATATTGTCTCAAGTTTTCTTCTGGTCAGAGATCTAAACACAGGTTAGGTGGCTCCTCTGCCCAGAGTCTCACCAGGCTGAAATCAAGGTGGTGGCCAGTACTGCACTCTTACCTTAGGTTAAGAGTCCTCTTTCAGACTTATTGGTTGATGGCAGAAGTCAGTCCTTTGAGGCTGTAGGGACTGCAATCTCTATTTTCCTTGCTAGCTGTAGTCAGTAACACTCTGTACTCCTGGAGGCCACCTTTAGGACTTTGCCAATATCCCCCTGCCTCCATAGGCATTTCATGACATGGTAGTTTGCTTCTTCAAGGACAGCAAGAAAACCTGACATTTGATTCTAAGACACATTTTAAGGGCTCAAGTGATCGTATCAGGCCCACTCTGGAAAACCTCCCTTTTCATTAATTTAAAGTCAATTGATTGTGGAATTAATTTATATTTGCAGAATTCCTTTTGCTATATAAGGTCACACAATCATAGGAATGATATTCCATCATAGTCACAGGTCTACCCACATTCAAGGGGAGGAGATGAAGTCTTCAGGGCCATCTTAGACTTCTGCCTACAATACATGGTCACACATTTCTTTTTATAACTGGCCCTGCTGACTTTATCAACAATCTAAAATTGTAGAAAAAAAAATTCAACTCCACAAAATTATAAGTGCAATTTGACAATCATTATGCCTGGAAGATCCTTGAGAAAAAAAATCATGATCTCTATCACATTGAAAAATCTTCTATAATTAAAAAATCACTTCATATAAACAAATATTTAAACTTAAAGTGATTTTACTATAAAGTGAGTGAACCTGAAAGGTCTCTGAGGTTGCTAAGTTAAGTTCTTTCATCATTATACTTCCACAAATTCCTCCAATTCAATCCTTCCCTTTCACTTATTCCCTTTCCTCTAGGGATAATCCGGTGCAAACATCAACATAGAGAATCTCTATTGGCAACTTCAAAAGATAAGAAATTATAAAAAAACAATCATTGTGGGATATCCTGAATTCCTGAAAATTGCAAGCTGAGTTTTCATTACAGGCAAACAAATCAGTGAAAGAGAGGACAGAATATTGCCTGGCAACCCTAACTTTATCCCAACCAATACAAATCCTAAAATTGGGATTTTAAACTGAATGCTCAGCAAATTCCAAAAGTTACACTTAATTTCCTTTGTTTTAAATTCTTAGGATAATCTTATATATTCTCCCCCCAAAATATGTATATATCTGAACCAATTTTTTTCTCTCATTAGGAGTTTATAGCAAATTGAGCATCTGAGGAATAAAACTGATAAATCATTAACTTTTAACATAAGTAGAAAAGTTCTAAGGGTAGTAAGGAATAAAACCTGGACACTATTGGAATTGCTGTTTATCACCAAAAAATCACTTAATTTCGGCATGGCATCTAATTTCAATATTAATATTTAATTGTTTAACAAAACTGTTCAAAGGAGAGATGGGTATTTAGGTACATTCTGCAGGCAGACATAAGGAAGTACTGAATTACCCAATTCAGTTAGAACTCGAAAGTTGCATACTTTGAGTTCACAGCCAGTCTGACCAGACTGGTGTTTACCTTATTGTTTTCCTGTGATACTTTTTATTGTTTTTAGGCTTCCTTCACTTTCATACATTTTATCCTATTATGAAATATGATTCAGATTTCAAAATATGAGATATAAGCTATAAACTATTAGTTTTATCATGTTGAATAAGATGAACCTAGATATACAAGGATAAAGAAATAAATCAAAACATAACTTAAAAATAGAAGAACATTCTAACCCCCAGACTGGCAAAAATATGAAAAACAGATGGCAAAATACACAAAAATCTCACTATGACTGTTTAGTCCTAAGAATTCAACTGAAAGAACCTTATCTTTCATTTCATCAGAGAAGTTCTGAAGGTGAAGAGAGTAAAAGAACCTCAATTCTAAATTGATCTCTGATCCCTTGAGGAGTGTATTATAAAAAGATTTCACAGTAGCTCTTAAGGGATCAATAAAATAAATGGATATTTAAAGATTTAGGATATTATTCATAATTCTGCAAATGGTTTTGTCAGCTTTTCTTATAAAACATTTAGACATCATTCTGCCATTTAATGTAAGAGCAAAAATTAAGACTTAGTACTAAAAATCAAATCATCATTTTAAATTGTTTTTTTATTATACAAATTTACTTCAGTGAAGTTTATCATTTTTGGTATTCAGTTCAAGAAATTATAACACGTATATAGACTCACACATCAAGCTACCAAACAGTTCTACCACCACCCAAAAATCCCCCTGGGTTACTCTTCATAATCATAGCATGCCCAACCCCTGGCAGGTACTGATCTGTTCTCCTCCCTATAGCTTTGTCTTTTCCAGAATATCAAATAAATGAAATATGCAGTATATAACCTATATATGTGGAATGTTCTATGAAAGTAAAAAGAGGAGTCATCAAAAAAAAAAAACAATATAATCATGGAGAGTTCATTAAAGTAATTTTGTGGAAATATTGCTTAAAGCAATATTCTGCTCACAGGCTTGGAACTGAAGACAAAACTAGTTCTATAATATACGAGATCAGAATGAAAGGATAGAAATGGTGCTTTCTGTTACCAGACTAGGCCAGGAAAATGTAAAGCTGTCCCCAAATTCACCTCTCAGAAGTATTTATCTTTTAGACATGTTCTACAACTTTAGAATTTATTTGCACTAGCTATACCCATTTCCCCCTTTGGAATATGGGGCACATTATATCCACCTGTAAGGGTCAATTAATTTGTGAAAGAGCTTCAACAGCTTTGAGCAAAAGCTCCTTTCCATTTATTAAAGCATCAGAGAGTTGCCACATGTTAATTGCTAATCCATTTCCCACTTAGAGTACTGAGACAATAAAAAGGCATTCTTTATACAGCATATTGAATTATTGTTTTTTAAATATGAATGGATATTATTCTAGTAATGAGAGATAAGTTTCTCCTAAGAATTGATCTGTTATATGTGAACTTGTTTGCCCAAGACCAGTTTTTAGAGAAAAAAAATATGGACAGTTAAAAAAGTCTTTCAAGTGGTTTTTGATTCATCTTTGCAAGTGGATTGAAGATCATGGGCAAAATAATTTATAATAAGGAACAACTCCATAAACATTAGTTCATGATGGAAAATGCATAACTTTCTATCAATTAAGAAATTGTCTTGTTAACTAGGCCTTTCAAATAACAAAGTGATAAAGTGGACAACACTAAATAAAATTATTGCAACTCGGCTATCACACCAAGAAAGTGGTAAAATCCTATATTCTCATTTGAATGTATGGTATTTTATTAGTTGTTAGTTGGTTTGAATGACCGCTTTAAAGCTGTGACTGTAAGAAAGGTAAAGAGAAAACTTTCAAAGTGTTTGATGTAGATAAGGAGCCTTACCAATGACAGATGTATGTTTTAAAATGGGTCAAAGATTAGAGAAAAGGAATAAATATCTATCTCAATTTACACTTCCTATGTTTTCTCCTTCCTAACAATAATCTAGGACTTCAAATCCATCAGTCATCATAGTATTTGTAAATTGGTAAAAATATATTGTACTTCACTTTCACTAACTTGGAGGGTTGAAAACTAGTAACAGTGAAAGTTACTCTATAAATAATAAAATAGTAAAGGCTTGTCTTGAAATACTGTGTTTTGATCTCTGTAGATTAGAGAGCTGTCACACAAAATTACACAATGCTAAAACTGGCCCACAATCCAAAGATCCTGCAAAATAGCTATTTTCCAAATACTTCTCACAATAATATTTCAATTTTGTTCTTGTGTACTATATACTCATGTTACAGCTGGCTCATTTCTCCACTGAGACCATTAAACAATTCATGTATTTTCCTCTATTGGATACTCTACTCCATAAGCTTCTTAAGAAGTCATTGGCCTTGATTAACAGCAATAAACAGTTACGGAGCCTCAACTATGTGTCATGTGCTTCATTAGCCTCACTTTTGAAAGACAGTCACTCCAAAGCAAACACAGCTTCCCTACTCCCAATCCCTCCAAAGACTTTATCTAACCAATCACTTAGAGCATGCATTCGCATGAAACAGAATCTGTACCCATTCAATTGATAAATTTTTGTGATCCAGAAAAAGCAATTTAGGAGAGTCCGCACTACATCTGTAGAGCAGCTGAGGAATAGTAATCTGGGTGGGCGATCAAGGTGAGGTCGGGAGTAAGAGCTCTGGATGGGAGCTGAGAAGTCAGAGAGGTAACATTAGAGTGGAATGGGAATGTAACAAAGGAGGACTTGACTTGATGTGGCAGAGAGAAAAGAAGGATCAATCTGAGGTAAAAGCTTGAAGTGGTGTGTATATTTAGTGTCTGCTGCTCCACTTTGCATTCTCTTTGGCTCCATGGAAACAATAGCTCCTGTTGACGCCCTTCACGTAAGTATTGTATCTCTATCCACCCACTATGATAATTTGTTCTTGAAAAGGATGTAGCTCCTTCACTTTAAGGTATAAAATACAAATCTTCAAATTCTACCCCATTTTTCAAGTGCTGGAGGAGAGAGTCAGCTAAAAAAATAAGAATCAATGTATTATGTAAACAACACTTGCTGATCCTGCCACGTCAAGGCCTGCCTTTGCCCTTCCCTTAAAGAGAAAAAGTGTTTAACCTGACATTGGGCAGCCTATTCTCCTTTGGGTACTGGGGGTCATATAAAGAGGGAAGCAAGAACCAGCTACTTAAGGGAAAATAGGGAGCAAACTTTACTCTTTAATTATTCTTCTCTAGTCATTTCAATTCTATCCCTGACTCTGTGTGTGTGTGTGCGTGTGTGTGTGTGTGTGTGTGTGTGTGTGTGTGTTATCTGGTGGGGAGAGCCTGTTAAACCGTCTTTGCATCCACTCATGGTAAGTCATATAAGAACATCACACTGATGGACAGTAACTGCAATGCAGCATGGTGGGGGACTTGATAACATGGGTGAAACCACAATGTTGCTCATGTGAAACTTTCATTAAGACTTAAAAAAAAAAAAGAGCCATCAAGGCCCTAAATGATGTAAGTATATGGTGGAGTAGAGTCTCTAAGGAGATAACTGAGTTGCCTGATGGCAAATTCAGGTTATAATGAGACAGACTCAGTTTATCTGGCCTGTGTTTCCAGAAGCAGCCTTCATGCTGAACTTACGAGGAAAGTTACCTAAAACATCCAACAGGGAGGGGACTCTGCTGATCAAACACCTACCTTGTGGGCAGGCATTTTACAAATAGATAGTATTTACAATACTACAAAGTATGAAGTAAGTGTTAATATTAACCTCCTTTTGCAAATGATCCCAGAAGTTAAGGAACATCCCCAAGGTTATTTGGTTGGTATGAACTAAAATCCCTTCCCTGTGCATCAAATGGCCTCCATTCCGTTCCTTTAGTAACTGTTGAGTCCAAATGAAATGCAGAGATGTTGTTATATTCAGTTTAGATCCTTTTTTTCAGATTCTGTTTTTTTTGCTGGGGCTTGATAACTCTGATTGCTGTAAAAGAAAGTTGATTCTGGAATATCCCTGTAAGGTTAGCAGGATTTTCTTTTGAGAGGGCAACTGGGTCACCAGGAGACCACAGATCCTGGGAGTCTTACTTTTCTTTGCATTTAGTAGCAGCTAAAATACAGGATGGCCACTTAAATTTGAGTCTCAGATAAATTAACAAATAGTTTTTTGCATGAGTATGTCCCAAATACTGCATGTGACAACTTTATAGTAAAATTTATTTTGAGTTTGTTTATCTGAAATTCAACTGTAACTGGGTGTCCTAAATTTTCATTTGCTAGATGTAGCAACTCCTCTGTGCACTCTCTGGTATGAATTTGAAGTTTTGTTCCATGTGCATGTATTACTCATTTTTCTAAAAACAATAAAAATTTAAAACAATTTTTTTAAAGCACATCACAGATGACAGCTTAGCAATGAGTCAGGACTCATGTCCCTCTCCAAGTCCATACTCTGACCCATCTAATCTCACTATTTGCTCCTGGTTCCAAATTCATGATTCCTTATCGTAATTTCAATGCTCTCCTTCAAATAACTCTCCTATAAACCTTGCTCTGGTTTGTTAATAGACTTTGGTATTTGGGATGCTGCTGATCTTCTATTTTTAGTGTTATATGTGGGCAGCAAAAGGTTAACTCAGCAGGCTTGAGTTACTCAAACCCTAAACATTCCAAAGAAAGGCCTGGCTAGCTCCTGCAAGATAACCTCTGAACACCCACAAAAAGAGGTGTTTTTGTTAAAAGAAAAGAGGGGTGATGAGTGGGCCAAAAACAAATATCCATCACAGAAGGGCATTTAAATCTTTGAAAATCAAATTGATGCCTAGTTTTTGCTTTGTCCCTAGCATTCCATGCTCACTACTCAACTTTGTATCCATCTTAAATTTTAAAAGGTTGCTCGCTATTGTACAGCTTTAAGCTGCCCTGCCTCTGCATCTCTGGTCATGCTGCTGCCTATGTTTGGAAGATCTTTCATTCACCTTTCTACCTTTTGAGGTTTTACCTTTCAAGATTTAGTTCAAATCTAACATTTTTGATGACAGCTAGTATACATAATCCACCAAACTCAGTTGTTCACCTTGTGCTAATTTCGGCATTGAGTTTACACTTTCATTATGAATTCACAGTTTTAGACTTAGTTGTAGTCATCTGTGTGCCTCAGTGTATTAAAGAACTGAACAGAAGGTGTTTTAATTATTTTTATATCCTTTAATCTGTGGTCATGCCTGTGAGGAGCTAGGTTTGTAGCCCCTTCCATAATTTTTTTCATTGTTTCTCAGTCTCACTTTATCAGTTTATAATCTAAGTAAAAAGTACAATGGTTATCCAAAAACAGCATCAAGACAAATCTTATCTCACCTTTCCATCAGATTGCAACCAATAAGCATAACCCATATGAATTTTTTAGAATCCCTTCTATTCCTAGCACTTAATTCATAAAAAACAGTAAGTATTTTAATTGAATTTGATTGAAGGAAAAAATTACCCAGTCTCTCTTTAAATATTCTCATTGGCCCACGACTAATTGGCTCACTAATTAGATAATTAGATAATTCTTGAAAATTAAGGTTTTAAGTAACAAATTTTAGTGCAAGATTGTAGGACGAGAGTCTGTGTAAGTACAGAATTGGATTTAATTTGAATATGTTATATAATATGCATGTCTAAATAAATATGTAAAGAATAAAATAAATGGATTATGAATCATATACAATTATATTCCAAATGTCACTTTTTTTAAATATCATATTCATAATCAACATAATTAGTTTTGTGACCATTCCTATCACTGTCTTTTTACAGAACTTTAACTACTGGATCACTACCAAATTTGTCTGCTGAATTCCAGCTGCAGAATTCATGTTTTTCATAACTACAGGAGCAAAAGAAGAAGCACAGCCTCATTTTCAAGCTGTAGGCCAAGACCATGATGTCAGCTAGAAAATGATAAACTTTAACTTCTTAAATGAGTTCATTTTATGTGGAAATCACTTAGAAAGAATAAATATGAAACCAGCAATAGTGTATTTTCTGATACATTTCAGACTTCAGCCAAAGCTAGAAAAGGTGGCTGTAGTACTACAGAAAAATTTTTCCTGCCTACCAACAGATAATGCATCATATGCTTATCTAAAATAATATCACTAGATGGACGTGTATTATACAGTTATAGACTATCACAATATTCAGTATGACACAAAAAAATGATCACATCTGAATTTTAAAAATAATGATTTAAATAATCTATTTTTGCCTTTGCATTTGTGTTTCTTCCAAAAGCTGAAATTTATCCTATGACATAGTAAGAAATAATATTTTCCAGTAAATATACAATTAAGATTATGTCTTACTTTTTTTCTTTCATTTTTAGGTTCAGTCCTAAAATTGAAGACCTTTTTTCATATTATACATTTGTTCATCTTTTCTTTAACTTGAGGTTTTAAAAAATTAAACAGTAATAATGTGTTTGATGTTTAAGCATGTAGATGCAAAACATGGCATTTAAGGTCTTCCATGCATGTGCCTATTATAAATTCCTAGCTAAATTTTCTTCTGTTGCTGTACAAAAACAGGTTGATTTAGTTATGTTGACCTTGTCAGACTCCTAACTAGTGCAATGACAAAGTCTTTTACTTACTAATATCATGCATTAGTCATAGCACCAAACACTGCATATAACTGTAATCAAAATCAGCATAGTAGCATGTTGAGATGTACTGATATTTAGATTCAATACCAGAACAAATATTTAGGAGTGACATAAACTGTTAATTGGTGATTTAGTCTTAGTTTTATCACTAAATAATGTGGAACATCAGGCAAGACATTTATTCTCATTTATCAAATGAAGGTAACAGCACCTTCCTTAACTAGTTACGAAGGTTGTTGTTAGTACAAATTTCAAAAACCTTAGTAATTAACATATTAAATTAAAAGGATATTTTTAATATAAGTAGTCAATCTTGAAGAAGTTGGAATAAATAGAGTTAAGGATGTGCTGAAAGTAAGTATAATGGTAAATGGGAGATACGGGAAGAGGTAAAAAAATAGAGAAGAAAATAAATCAATGCTGTCTATTGCTAAGCTGGAAATTCTATAAAAATTGAACAGAATGTGTGAATGTATGGACCAAAACCAACAATTTCTATGAAGCACAGAAACTTTGATAATATTATAAACTTATGATAGAGCAATTATTTTAGAAAATTCAACATAGTAAGTATTCAATAAATATTAGTTATGAATATACATCTTCAGAACAAGCTTACAATGTGTACATTTTTATCTCCAATTTACTATTTGAAAAACAGAATTTCAGGAAATTTAAATTAACCAAAATCCACAGCACCACTAGAACAATGCTAGAGTTAGGATTCAAACTCAAATCTTCTACCAATAAAGCCTGAGTATCTTTTAAGATAATAAAGTGCTTCTCAAGTTCATGAAACCACATCATGTAGCTAAAGTCAGAAACAGTGGAAGAAACCTAGGCTGAAATAGCCAACACATCTTACCTAACACTCTAGAAAAGTTATGCTTCTATTCCATTAAAAGGAAGTGGAACAAATGGTTCAGGTGGCCAGACAAATAAGTGCTAATGGTTTCATCAATACCCTAAAGGAAGAGGTTGAATAATCAATTGACACTAGGAAAACATTCACAGTGCAAGAATGAAAAGAAGTGGCACTATCTTCTACAGGTATGTGTAAGGTTAACTATGTATACTATATTTTATATTGTACTAGATTGTATATATCAAATTGTATAGGAAATTTCAAGGATAGTTTGGCCATGTGCAATTGCAATTTTAGTAATTTGTATTGGCTTAAAACCTAACATTACACTTCCCATCCACTGGTGAGAAGCTAATTTAATCTATTCTCCTTATACAACACTCTGCTTCTTTTATTTCCTATTTAGTGAAAGTAGAATAACTGCTGTAGTCCACAAATATCAAAATTCCAGTAGCTTACAACAGTAAACATTTACTTCTCATTTAAAAATGCCTAAAATAGGCTTTCCTAACCAAGGTGTAGCTCTCCTTCAAGGTGTGATTCAGGGACCCAAGCCTCTTCCATGCTGTGAATATGATCTCTCATCTTCAGCTCTTGGTTTCTGAGATTTGTGAACCATCTGCACCGGAGAAAAGTCATACATGAGGGTTTTTGTAAGCCCAACTTAGAAGTCTGTGAACTTTACAGCATTTCCACTATATATACATTACCATTTATATACAGTAATATATTCCTTTGGCTACAGCTCAGCCCCATGATTAGGTACACTTACCTACAAGGGAGGATGAGAAAGGTAGCCTACCTCTATGTCCAAAAGAAGATTTGGTGACAAACTAGCCAGTCTGAGAGACATAGTCTGTCAACCTGAAGATGTTATCTCATTTTAGAGTTCCACATACACAAAGGCTTTGAGAACCTTGCCAAATCAACCTTCCTAGAACTGGGTTCCCCCAACATAAATTTGATTTCTGCCATATGTAAACTATTAAACAAGTCTGTAGGTTTTTGTTTTGTTTGTTTTGCTTTGTTTTGTTTTTACATTGCTTTAAAGAAATTTACCCCAAAGGCAAAATAGAGAGGTGAAGCTAGTTATTTAGAAGCCAACATCACAAATTCAAACCCCAACAGTTACTTTTTAACTTCATGACCTTGGAAATTTGCTTTAACTCTCTGTAACTTAGTGGTCTTTTCTATAAAACTTAGTTTCCTTGTCTATACAACAATACTCACCTCAAAGTGTGGCTAAAAAGTTCAGCTGGTAGTATATACATAAAGCTCTAAGAAAAGTGCCTCACACAAGGTAAGTACTCAATAAATGTTATCAATTATCTTAAATGTGCCATTTATTTTCCCTTTACTTATCTCATTATTTTTAGCAAACCATAAACCTCCTTGAGGGCCATGATCATGTCTCACTCACTTTGAGATCCTGTGTATTCTTTCTATAGTGCCTTAGGAATATTAGGCAATTAAATGTTTGTTAGATAAGCGAATAAATCTTCTTTAGCTTTAAATAAAGATTTAACATGCACTGTCATTTTTATATAATGAAAATGATAATATATCAAAACAAAATGCAAATGATGCTTCATATTCAGTTGCAAAATATCAAAATTTGTTTATAATTTCCCCATTACTTCACATAGTTTAGTGCATAAAGACCCACCTAAATGTATAGGATGGTATTTATTATTTAGTTTTTACCCTATGTGCCCTTTAGATTAATGTAAACTCTTGAACAGTGACCAAAAAATCATTACAGCTTGATGTCTTTTCAGTGGCCAGAATGAAATGAATTGGTCTCAGTCCAATTCCTAGTGGACAAGTGTCTAAATCAAAAACACCACCACAATTAGCATTACTTTAGTTAATAGTTTTAACCACTGAGGTCAAGGATAAAATGAATAATAAAATGTGAACTAACCTTGCAATGCAAGTTCTAACTCCTTCCAAAATAAAAGTTGGATAAGCTTAAAGGAATATCTGCTAATTAGTTAATACACAGAATAAAGGGAAGAAAGGAGTTCTAATGAGGCTGACAAGGAAGTTATATAATTTTATGAACCCAAATTTTATTTACTAGTCATTCCTTTTGACAAATAGCCTTAAGAAAATTTTTTTCATGAGAAATTAAATTTCAATCAAAACTAACAAGACCTCTCAGGCTGTTATTAATTTCTTTAATAAAATTGAGAATTAAAATATAAGTGTATTTACTTCATTCCCAAGTCACAATGTAGAGAACTAACTGGTAAACTCCTAAAAAAACCAATAGACACCTAAGATATTTACAGACAGAAGAATGAATTGCTTGGATCCAAAGAACTCCATCAGAGTTTCAAAGTACAAAGGTATTTTAGTGGCAAAAAGTAAAAGCTGAATATTGTCTCTTCCTAGAATGATGGGATTCTCTATATTTTAAAGTAGCCCATTCCTTTTTACATATGGGATAATGAAGTTTCTTATACATTGAGTTGGCTTACCCAGAGTTGCAAAGCATCATGTGGTATTAATATCTACCTTAAAAGATTATTCATTAATAAAAATATTCCTATTTATGTATACATGTATATATGTATGTAGTCAAATATTGTTCACAGCACTGGTAAAAACATCAATCAACAAAATAAGCAAGACTCCCTACCATCATGAAATTTATATTCTATTGATGGGGGAAGAAAATAAAAAAGAAGTATCATTAATAATGCAATATGCAAGCAAGGACAGGGAGATCAGTTTGCAGGGGGGTGTATTTGTTTGCCATAGACTGAGTGGCCTAAACAACAGGATGTTATTTTCTCATATTCCTGGCAGTTAGAGGGCTAAGATGAAGGTGTCAGGGCCAGTTTATTCTGAGGGTCGTACGGGGAAGACTTGTTCTAGACTTCTCTTCACCTGCAGGTAGCCACCTACTCCCTATGTCTTCACATCACCTTCCCTGTGTGCTTCTCTGTCCAAATTCCCTCTTCTTAAAAGGACACTGGTCACATTGGGATTGGGCTCATGCTGAATGACCTCACTTGAACTAAAGTACCTATTAAAAGATTCTATTTCCAAATATAGTCATCTTCTGAGGTACTAGAGGTTAGGACTTCAAAATATAAATTTTGAGGGGCTCACAGTTCAGCTCAAAACAAGAGGAGGAGGGAAGCTGGAATTTTAAATGGAGTTATCAAGTTGGGTTTCAATGGAAAAGTGAATGGGCAAAAGCTTGAAGGAGACAATTTACAAAACAAAAAACTTAACTTGGAAGCTTGTTTGTAATTAAAGCCAAATTTTCAATTAGTAAAAATGAATTAAAGCCAACTAAGGTAAGAATAAAGTAGTATCTCACAGAATCCAAGAGAGGGCCTTAGCTTGGCTCCCAGAAGGTGGGAAACGCAGCATGCAGAAAGCCTCTGTTCTGAACCTAGGACATGCTACGTCTCTCCCTCGCTTGTCTCTGCTGCTCTCTGCACATCTACTCATTCTCTTCCCACATATCTCCTCTCTCTATTTGTTAGTCCACATAGTTCATGAAGGCTGCCCATGGCTTGCAGTTTATACATACCCTATTTTCAATACATTGTAGAGACTTGCTAGCCATTCCTAAATGCTACTCCCTAATTTCTGGGGAAGTCCTATTAGCTCACTCAACTGTGGACAAAGATCTCGATCATGTAGAACAAAGATAGCTGCCCAGGATTCAACAATTTTCTGTCAAATTAATTCTGAGCATTTCTTCTCTGATGTAGAAAGAAAGAGCACAGGAAAAGGAGTCATAAAAACTATGTGAAATCTTGTTTCCCATTAAAAAGCTCCCATGGTGTCTAGCATGCCACTTTATACCTCCCATCTAGAAAAGTCTAGTTAAGGTTTTATCTCACTACAGTGTAATTGCTTGTTTTTTTTAAGTCCAACTATTTTTTCAAAATTCATTTTAAAATATACCAATTTCTCAGTGTGAGCCAGGCACTCTGTTAACAGGGTTTCCAAAGAAGGGAGTGGGGAGAGAGGCCTGACATTATCTGCACTTAGGAATGGCTATAGATTGAATGTTTGTGTCATCTGAAAATGTGTGCAATGAAACCTAATTCCTAAGTGTTGTTCCTAGGAGTTGGGACATTTGGGGGAGATTAGATCATGAGGGCAGAGCCATCAGTGATCGGATTAGGAAGAGAAAGCTCCCCCACCCCTTCAATCATGTGAGGTTACAGTGAGACGACCATCATCAAAGAGGAAACAGGTACCCACCAGACACAGAATCTGCAAGCACCATGATCTTAGACTTCCCAGCCTTCAGAACTGTGCACAATAAATGCTTGTTGTTTATAAGCCACCCAGTTATGGTATTTTGATTATATCAGCCCAAAGAGACTAAGGCAGAAATCATTATTATTTGCAATTTAAAATTCCAATCTGCTTTATGATACTTATCTCAGTAAAGTTTGGAGCAAGTTTCTCCCATGAATGTGAAACAGAGAGTAATAAAAGAGGCTGTAGTTTCTAGAAAACAGAAACTGAAACTTGTTGCCTTAAATACTCATGATTTCACACACTTTAAAGAAACTAAAAAGTTATCTTTTGTAGACCATGAACCCCATCCTCATATCTTGCATCTATAAGCAACTCTTACGGAAAATTTCAGGCTAGATGGGTAACAGGGTGATTCTGGGACAGTCTAATGAGGGGAAAAATGTGAGGATAGGACTGTGAGATATCTATGAAATAGAAGCACTTGGTTGTCACATGCTATTCATATCATACAATTTTTTAAATCTCAAAAAAATGCTCAATCTCCTTTTACCTCAACACAGATTACCAAAAATTTCATGTAGAGTGATGATTTTGTTCTATTTTAGCTCAAATTTCAGCCTCTAACCTCAACATTCATACCTCCCAAATGTAAGCAATCCATTAATAGCTACACAATTTAGGGTTATTAATTAAAAATAAAGTTGGCAGTTTGACTGCAGAGTTCAGTCTGTTTTCTTGTGATTCTTTAATATGGTTGAATGCCTGCAAACATTTAAATGATTCCCCTGCCACTTGTCTATGTATTTAAGCAAATAGACTATTACAAGAACAAAGACCTACTTGGTTTTTCTAATTTGATGGAGGATAAAAGGCGGCTTTTGAAGCTTTGTATTATTTCTAAACTCATTTACCACCAAGTGCATATCCTCTTTGACTTTTTTTAGAACAGGTTCATTATGAAAATGGTCTAATAACGAGTAGTTGGACCTAGAGTTTTTATCCACCCCAAAATGAGCCGAAGCTTGCTTCTCATCATTTCTTTGTTTCATAATTATGTTCTCTTTCAGTCCATTTTGTGGTCTCCTCCTAAACAGACTCTTTTGTACTGTGTTTCCTTTGATTGTGAATACCTCATTAAATGCAGTCTTTCTTTCATAGGTCTACAGTATATATTCATCAACCAATCTCTAAGTGTCTACTTTCCTTAAATAACCCACTGATGATATATAATACGGCTACTTGCTCAAGACATTATTACTCATGTTAGGGAAAGACAAGTAAATATGCCAAATAAATAAACAAGAATATAAAATGTTAACGTTTTCTAACTATACGGTTAATCAGTGCCGAACCCGGATGGGTTTTTTCCTGGGAATGTGACCCCAGGAAGCAGATCTGAGGGGCAGAGACAGGGAAGTATGGAAGGAGAGAGAGTGATATAAGGCTGCAGACACTTAAAAACTAAGGGGCAGGTTAGCAGCTCCTTTCCTTCTACTGTAGGTGGGGCATTTTTGCAGCATCCTGCCCTTGTCTCATATGGGCCCCCAAAGGCTGATAGTTACTTTGCCGGAATTTGGCAGGTTGTGTTTTCAAAGAGCTAGTCACTTAAAATTGACCATATTTATATCACGGAAATCAGCAAACACTCCCCACCAGGTTATCTGTTTCTATCCTCAGAAAATATGCCTGATGTGTGCTTCTATCAGCTGGAGAGGTCCAGGAACCACAATGGTGTTTCTACCAATAAATATTTACAATAATTCATTTATGTATTACCTATGGCTGCTTTTGCACTACAAAGTCAGATCTGAGTAGTTGAAACAGATCAGGTGGACTATAAACCCCAAAATATTTACTATGTAGCTCTTTACAGAGAAAGTTTGTCAATCCTTGTGTTGAACTATGCTGAGTGAATTTTCTGCATAGGTAATACAGATCCCTACAGCAAGATTATTCCATTTACTTTTTCCTTTGTTTATGAATATAAGGGGGGCTACCCTCACTCTGTCCTGAGTAAGGTTCATGCATATAGGCCCAGTCTTTGCGCTTTGCTCCCTAAATGTAGATAACGTTTCTTGGCACCCTAAATTTATCTGGCACTTACAGATTTTAAACAACAGCAGATTTAGGCTCCCAGACCTAGGTTTAACCACATCCTAGAAAAGCAGTGTAACAAGATTATCCTTTTTGTGATGGATTTTATCCCTTTTTTCCCCATCACATATGTATCAGTTTCTAGCTAGTATAGCTGCTAGTTTTGTTACAGAAAAACTGGAAAACGTGGACTGGATCACTGATGGAAGAACCAAGTGGCACGTGGAGCTCTTGGAGTGTTGAGGTTTTATTTCACACTGGCGGGCTCAGAGGGGAGTAATCTCCCAAGGTTTGAGCCCCGAACAAAGGCAAGAGGAGCAATATGTATCTTTCTGCTTCCGTATCTGCAAAATTTCTAAGTGCACAGCAAGTAGGCAACAAGCAAAGGGAAAAGGGAGTTTGGGGGAGTGAGTGCCTGGAGGAGCAAGGGATAAGGGGAGGGGCGAGCCGGGAGTTTTCTGTTGACTTTGCTAAAGGAGAGAAGCAGAAAGGGGCCACCTGGACTAGATCGCTGACCTTGTAAATATTTCCCTGTCAGTTTAACCTAGATCTCCATCTTGGCCTTCAGATTTGTATCTGGATCCAAGGTCCGCACTATTCCATCTATTGACTTTGGTATGTCTCTGATCCCCCATAGAGACTTAGGGCAAGTTTAATCTTCATGACAGTGATCTTAAACCTCTGCTTCTTTGCTGGTTTTCTAGGTCTTTGTTGAACTCCTATCTCTTATGCCCATCATCCCACCACTAAAATACAATGTGCGGGTTCATACAGACCTAAAGCAATATATAAAGCTTTTCCTTGAATCTTGAGCTTTTCCTACATTTCATTATTCCCAATTTTTTGAAGTGTTATTTAATTCAGTATTTGCATACCTGTATTTATTTTTAAAGCACAGCTGCTCCTTTCCATATTTGACTGTTTCACTTATTAACTGCTACTCCCAACACCAATCATAATGGATGATGAGAATATAATTGTGGGTAAAATTATAGTATTTCCAGAATCTCTTGCCTGGCCTTAGTGCATCTCCAGATCAATAGGTGTTTCCAAGGGGTGGAGAGAAGTAGTCATCTCCATATCAATAGATAATTGCAAGAGGGGGACAAGGGCGTATCTGGACCTGAGAGGTGGGGTGGGGCCTCCTTTTCTGCAGCCGGTAAGCAAGAAACATGGGCGAGCAGAAGTGGATGACTGCTTGCAGGCAATAAATGTTGGTTTCTCCCAACATTTATTTCTCTCTTTGACTTTATTTCTTTATTTCTATAAACTTTATTTTATTTAGTTCTATAAACTTTATTTCTCTCTTTGACTGATTTCGGTTCAAAGGTATTTTGCCCCAGGCTGGGAAATATTTTTCACTGAGAGTTACAATAATAAAATTCAAAAACATGGGAAAACCCTTAAAGAAGTGGATGCCAAATATAACTAATGCAATGACTAAAATCCATTATATTTTTTCAAATATATTTTGAAATTATCCTGATCCAAATGCAACCATAAACGCAACTGAAACACAACATTCTTTTATTTCCTTGTCTAAAATTCTAAATCTCTGAAGAGTGCTAACCTGCTTGTAATTACTAGGAAAAGAAAAAGAGGTGAGCTAGCTCTGCTTTCATCATCAAAGCATTTATAGGTGTTGTATTTGTTAAGAATCTTGCTGTGAACAAAATCTAGCTTAAACTTAAATTAGGCAAAATGGAAATAGGTACAAAGGAAAAAGATGGATATACCTAGTGAGAATCAGAAGTTTCTCTCTCTTCTCTACCTTTTTTTCTTTATATCTCCATCTATCTCTGTCTCTACCTCTATCATCTCTCTCTCTTGTTTCTGCTTCCCTTCTGTTGGCTTGATTCTCAAGCAGACTCTACATGGTCAAAAATGATGTCCTGTAATGGCCTTAACCTATGTTACCTGTTAGGTGCCAAAAGAAAAAAAGCCTCTTTACCCATAGCTCAAGAAAATGTGTCCTAGGAAGACTTTGAGAGTCTTAGCCAATAGGAAAACATTTGTCTTTTCCCGACCTGATTAAGGTGACCACGGGAGAGTTATATACCGTGATTGGACAGGGCTGAATCGCAGGCTCTCACCTGTGGTATTTGAGGGAAAACCACATAGGAGCCTCAAATAATAATTCACTCTCTTTAAAAAACATAAATAGGGGAAGGGAAAAGAAGATCCTTGTACCCACTGTCTTCTTATGAATTTAAAACTGCTTGTTCCTAATGTGAAAATCCCAACTATGATGGAAGTGTATACTGACATGAAATATGACTGCAAATTGAGCACTATTGCCATGCCCTTAAAGGGTTTGATCCATTTCAGATGAAAGAATGATGAATAAGTGGATGAATGAAGGAATGAGTAAATAAGCATGCACTTGTCTTCTCTGCCCAGAGTAAAGCCCACAGAGACGTCTTAAGCTTGGGAAAATAGCCAGGTTTGAACTCAACAGCAAAGTTCTCAAGAACACAAATGTTAGTCTTTCTTCAAATATTTCTGTAAAGACAAGAATGTCTTCATCTGATAAACTTGTGAATCACTGTTTTTTTTAATTATCTCACTTTTCAATGACTTAAAATCCCAATTACAGCATATTTTTTAACAATAAAATTCCTGATTTTTAACTTGCCCAGCATAGAGCATTCAATCATTTATTCATTTATCCAATTGTTTTTGCCAGGTTACTTTGAGCAAGTCACAAATTGCCTCTTTTTTAAATATTCTACATTCTTCTTCCCAACTCCTAAACCTTCACTTAACTTTCCTCTGCCCATCCTCTCTGAATTCCATACTAAACACTCCAGACCAAATGTATCTATTTCCTTGGTAAGCACAGCACTCAGTTTTAGCATTTATTTTATTAATTTGTAACTATGTGTGTATGTGTGTGCACTTCCTGTATAGATAAATATGTTGAGAGTATAAACTTATCAATATTTATATCTCTAGTTCCAAGTCCAGTAGAAGAGTAGCAATTTTTCTGTAAAATCATTCAGTTTATTTCCAAATTCTCATGTGAAAGTACCTGTGTGTCTGTTGTTTGTTATAAAATCATTTTTCATTTAGAAAGAATAGGAAGGCTTCCTAAGGATACTGATTGAGATTTCTTGTCACTGCTAAGGGCCCTAGAGATGATTTGCTTGATTTCAAAAGCAAACTATAAGGCTTTTCTATCCTTGATATGTGTTAGAAAGAAACCATTTTTCTGTCTCCCTGTTTAAGACAGAAAGAAAAATGGTATATTTTGTGGATAAAGGCAAAGTGAAGGAAGGTAGAGAATGAGGAGGAGATGGCGGAATCATCACATGTACAAATATTTTACATTTGATGAATGTTTACATATTATCATTTCCTAGTCAGTTTGATCCTGTGTGAAGTAAGAAGGAAAGATACTGTTATCTTTACTTAACAAATCAGTAGCTGGAAAATTAGGAAGTTAAGGAACTAGGGCAAGTTCATGAATCAAGTTAATACATGAGTTCAGCCTGTGATATGGAGCAGGATTATAATTACTGTGAAGTTTTTCCAATCTCTTTCACTTATTATTACATTACATTTGACCAGAAACATCACCCCTTTCAGCATCATTTTTCTTCATTTTGAAAAAGGGGATTAATAGTACCCATTTAATAAAGTCATTGCGAGGAAAAGGAAAGACTGCATGAAAAGCCCTGCTCAGTAGCAAGTGTAGTTTTGCAAGTGTAGTTCAGCAGCAATCCCTGGCTTCACCATGCCAACCTGCCTCATTTAAGAAAATGTTTGCCTGGAAAAAGGAGAGTAAAAGTGGAAAATGACTCTATGTTGAACTTGCTGTGATGTGAGAAGAAAGGCACTCGGCGAACCTTTGTCTGACAATTCATGCTGCCCACCAACCGGAAGGGTGACTGGTGGTATGGACTGATTGCCATGGGAGAAAGCTTGTGGCTCAGGATGGTGAAGTAGCCTCAGGTAAGATGGGCAGGAAGAGAATGTAAGAATACTGTGTACTATTTATTCATGAGACAATTGCAGGGAGGATGACTGAAAAATTAGCTAGGACCTATACTGGTCAATAGTAGGAAATTTTTGCAGCCTCATAAAAATTTTCTAGATTGATACTAGTTTTAACATTTGATTAAAATACAAATTTTAAGGGAGAAAATGCTGGTGGACGTTGCTACATTTTTCACATGTAAGTTGCTTGTTATTATAGACCTTTAATATTTGAAACCAAATGTTGCTACAGACATTTATATCAAATGTGAGGAGAAACTTTATGTAAATTAAGTGTTGTAAGGTCTGGGCTAGTAATTTAGAAAAGTCAGAGTCCTTCCAGACCCAACAGTGTTACACAAGTTTCTATTTCATTTAATATTCCATGAGTATTAACTTTAGATTCATGCTAGTTCTCATTAGTCAATAATTCTTCCATTCAAAAAACTACAGACATTTAAAATGTTTCTTTGAGTTTATTCATTTGATGTTCTTGCTCTAACTGGAAAAAAAATTAATATGGTAAAATAAAGCAATCAACCTAACATTTGTATTTTGATAGCAAGTAAACAAGTTATTTACCTGAACAGGAGTATATACCCCTGAACTGAAAGGTAAGAGGAACTTTCTCAAATGTTGCCTAAAATCAAAGACAGCCATTTGGAAGAAAACATAATTAAAGAACAGAAACAGATATTTCTGATATCTTTTTATTATCATTATTACTATTAGTATTTCAAAGTAACTGTTGGTTTCCCCCTTTCTTTAATTCTTAATAATGCAATGAATTCTAAGACTAATAATATGCATATGCTCCTAGTGTCTTACCCACATACAAGTCCCAACTATCACAAATAATATTCTTTGATCCTTTAAGCTTCTCAGCCCTAAACATTCCATCTTGCACAATCCAGTTCTCTCCAGCTGCAGGATCTGATATTGTGTAGTGCAAGATGTTAGAAATGGAGGAAAAAAACCTTACCACAAGAGACCAAGTAGATACATGAAATAAACCTGAGAAGAAAAGGGGTTGGGGAGCAGAAGAAAAGAAGTCCCATAGGCTAGAGTAGAAAGAAGAGAGAGGGATTTTTTGTTGTTTGTTTGTTGGTTGGTTGGTTGGTTGGTTGGTTGCTTGGGTGGAGAAGGTAACTGAAACCCAGAGAGAAGGTTTTATGACTGTGTGTTGAGTTTTCATTAGAGGGCTATTTAGCACTTCAACACTAGAATTCCCTGTGGATGTTGGTCTAGGCATCCAAAGAGATACATTTGGAGGGTTCACCTAAGATTTTGAAATCATCCTGGGATAAAAATCAGAACTGTTAGGGATTTAGAATAGTGATACGATAAACTTTCTCTAAATTGGAAAGTCTGAGAATCGTTATAAAGATGACAATACAATAAAGTTTGGGATAAAAGTTGAGAAAAATATCTATTTAGAAGTGGCTATAGCAGCCATAGAAACAAACAAATGTAGCCCTATATGGTCCTCTACATTAAAGAAACTAAAAGTATTTCCTTAAGAAGTGTTGAATACAACATAGTCTTTGCCAACCCCTTAACATGCACAACCACAGATGCCCACATGCAATTCCTTAGGATATTGGAGGCCTCATTAGAAGTAAGAAGAATCCAAGTTCACCTTGTATGTATAAGTGTGCAGCTTCTTCACATCTACCTGTGGTCAGGAACAAATCTTTGGGAGATTTGCTGCTAACAGGGGACTTAGAATTAAAAGAAATATTGAATTTCCTGTACCAGTTATTTGCCAAAAGAATTTTGAAAATAGGCAAGAAATAATATTTTACAAACTAATAAGATGCTGAACCATAATTGGAATATACTACAGACATTGATTAGAAATGTAAAAGATTACAGGCAGATAAAAGCCATCATTTTTTAAAAAATTAATCTTCAAGTCTTGCACTGGGACTCAAAGCTGTAATGCACAGTGTATTTATAAAGGAACTAACTCACTTCAGTAGAACAGGGATGGGCAAACTATGGCCTGGGGTCCCACTGCATGTTGTTGTTTTTTTTAATCACTCACGAGAATGACTTTTATTTTTGAGCAGTTGGAAAAGTTAAAAAAAGAGAATTATATTTGATGATGTGAATATTACATGGAATTAAAATTTCAGTTCTTGCAGTAAAGCTTTATTTGAACATAGTCACACTTGCTCATTTATACATTGTCTAAGGATGCTTTCACACTGCAAGGCCAGTGTTGAGAAGGTGGGACAGAGACCATTTATGGACAGCAAAGTCTAAAATATTCACATCTGGCCCTTTACAAAAAAGTTTAACAACGACTGAATTAGAACAAGAACATACCAAGAATGGAAGATATCTCTGCCAATTTCACAAATGTACATCAAAACCAGAGGAAATGTATTCTGTGCCCGTATAGGTATATTGGCTGCAGTGGCCAATTCTCCGAGAGACAGTAGAACAAGACATGGAGGCCCACAAATAAGTTAACATGGAAGTTATACGGGGTAAATAATTCATAAGTTCTATTGGAATCCATGGCTCTTTCAAAACCCTCCCAGATTTTCAGTGTTGGTTAAACAAATCAGAGCTATAGAGGAAAATGAGGACAAATTAGAAGCTATCAGGAAATCGAATCAACTAAAGAAATTCAAACTGAGATACTGGGATGAATCTGATAAGCCAGGTGGGATATAAGTTCGTCTCTGTCTTTACAAGATGAAAGATTCCAGAGCACCAAATTAAACAAGCTCCCAAATATTAATCAATGGACTCCACTAGTTACATGTAACGGACCGGGGAAGAAGCTCCTTGCTCATTTAGATATGCGTTCAGAGCTCAGCTGGGGGTTGAACTGATTATTCATCTGCTTTGGTTTTGGTAAAGAACATCTTTCAGTGGTAAACAACGATTAATATTGTTACAAGCAAACAAAATTTCTTTCTCAAACTACTGTTCAGTGATTCCTGGAAAGTGAGGGAAATAAATTCTAATTCCCCTTCCTCCACCCTGAAATTAGAGAGGGGAGACTGTGATGAAGCCAGTAAGGTTCTGCCTGGCAGTGTTTCTGGAGTTTTTCCAGCCAAACTGGACAGCACTCACTGAGCCCTACTCCAGCCCTGCCCCAAGCAAAAGACGGAAAAGACAGCGAGTCTGTGTGTGATAGACTGTCAATAAAAGGATCATCTGAAATTTCCATTTAAATATTGGACTTGCCTCTGAAGGTATCTGTGAAGATTGACCAGGGTTAATGTGTACAGGGGTGAAATTTTTAACTCATGAATTCACCAGTGTTTTTACCCAAAGAGAATGTACTCTTTTCCTATTTAATTTCTCCCTGCCATTTTCTAACAAGAAGTATGTCTGTGTTAGAATATTATGATGAAGAATCAGATAGCAGAAGTAAAGAAGAAAAAAGTAGGTGGAGTAGGGAAAGACACTAAGATTACCAAAATAATAAAAGTCATTAGAGATTAGAAAATGAAACAAGAAGAAAAATATTCATTGATTGGAAGATATTGAAAAGGGGGAGTTAATCATTTATTTACACTCATCTATATTTTGAGGGGTTAGTTTTAGACAAAGACAGATTGCAAAGCAACACAGTATAGAAGAGAATTGGAGAGAAGAAAAAAGAGGAAAAAAGAGTTCCAGAATTTAAATATTAGAAATACCATTACATTTAGATGTCTGCATGCCAATTTGAATATGACCATAAATATGATAGGATCTGGGATTCCAGGATTCATAAAGTTTATAAAATACTTTTATCATGTAAAGCGCATACTTCTGTAGGTGACTGCTGCATTTGATCCTTTATTTAAATTAGTACGTCATTCACAGGAGTGAAGAAGATTCATAGCCTAGGGGACTGTCCATAGAATTTCACTGCCCACTAAAGATTTTGGGTTGATCTGCTTTTGGCATGCCATCTTAAGCATTCCTGTTTTCTATGTTAATGTCAGCAAATCAAATTATTTTTCTATAATGTTTTCTCTAAATTGTAAGCATGTAGCCATAAATTCTCATTTTTGAGGTGATACAATGACCATTTACTTTTCTAAAAGTACAGTAAACTCAGTTTTCTCTACTCCTGAGAATATCTTAACAGCATATTTGCCTCTTATGCTCTAAAAGGATGATAAATATAATCAATGCACAATGACATATTTATGTGCACATTTCTGTTTCTAATGCATTATCAAAATATCTCTTAGCTCCGCTTAAAGAAAAGTTTAAAACATTGTGTTTCCTTAATCAGACAGAGTGTGTCGTAAAATCATTAGAATATAAAGGACTAGCACATTTTGGGTGGCATTTTAATATGTTGGAGCAGCAGCCTGACAAAATTCTCTCCAATTAGATCTCCCACAGGTGAGGAAATAGTTTATGCTCAAAGATGGAACACTTTTTCTTTTCAACTTGGAAAATACTCTTTTAAAAAGTGCTTTTAGAGGTATCATGCTACTGAGTAGTAAGGCTTAATAAACATACATGAAGAGCAAACATATCAAAGAGAATAACTTTTAATGAGTGACAATTACTTATCTACTAAAGAAAATTACATCAAAGAATCAAACAGGATCCATCCACCCTCATTCAATTCAACAATCATTTAATGAATGTCTTCTTTATGAAAAACAATGTACTAAATTTTGGGGTGCAAAGATGAAAAAACTACAAGCTAATATAAAATAAATATGTTGATTTCTCCACTATAATGTCAAATGTGCTATAGAGCTACAATGTTCTATTGAAGAAAGAGAAAAATTATTCTGAGTGTAGGAATGAGGACAACATCATGCCATATGTGGGTTTAAACTGGGACTTCAAGGATTTTAACGAGTTGTGGTGAGGGAATGTAAAAATTAATTGAGCAAAAGTAGAAAAGTATACAGGGTATGATGTAGGGAGTAGAGGTGTAAATTGACTAGAGGAACTAATTGCAACACACTCCACAGATTAAATTAACAGAACACAGGGCATAATGATATAATATTTGAGTACAAGTCAAAATTGAAAGTTCCATTTGGGTACATCTTCCTGCAAAATTATGTCCCTGAATGATAATGAAAATTCAGGATAAAGGGCAGGTTTTTAAGATAAGGAAATTGATTCTGATTTTAACATATTATATAGGGCATCTAACTGAAAATAACCAGCAAGCAGTTTAAAATCCTAGTCTCTGGAATACAAGAGAGGCTTGAATTATTCATTCATTGAGTAAATATTGAGTACTACCATCTATCAGGCCCTGTATTGGAAACAGAAAGTATACAATTAATCATTTGTTTGTGGAATATGAAAACAAAGCAAAACAGAATGAAAAAAACAACAGTAGAATCATAGACACCAAGAAGTGACTGGTGGTTACCATTGGCGAAGGGAAGGGATGGGAAGGTGGAGAGGGGGAATCAGACAAAGAGGCACAAGAATTCTCAGTCATAATATAAGTTGGTCATGGAGACGGTAGTACAGCATGGAGAGTATAGCCAGTGATTCCGTAACATCTTCCTACACTGACAGATAGTAACCACACTACAAAAGGTGAGGATTTATTAATGTGGTAACTGTTGAACTGCTGTGTTGTGTATTTGAAACCATCATGAGATTGCATATCAATGATACTTAAATTTAAAAAAAGCTTTAATTATCATGATCTATTTTACAGGCTCCCAATCTAAGGTGGAGTTAGATTGGGTGTGTTTGTAGAGTTAACACACAATTACAAATCACTGTGAGATGTAGTCTTCTGAAAAACAAACAAACACAAAGGAGTTATGTACGAAACTCTGTGGAAGAAAAATGGGGCAGAGGGGATACTTACAACTCCCCCTAAGGAAAGGCCGCTTAAGGGTCAAGGCAGGGTGACCTCGAGGAAGGGAGCACCTGCGTCTCACTCAGTTCGGCCAGCAGTCCTCTCTAAGGACCTGGTTACATTCTACAAGAACTTCCAAACCGGCTCCACTCGGTGGTAATGCTTCTGCATTTCAAATATTTGTACATCCGTACCTGAACATCTGTACTTATCACTTGTTATAAAAAGTTTTCTCATAAGACTAAGGTAGGTAGCAGCATATGAAGATATATAAGATTCCAATATAGGTTTTGTGCCTCTTGAACTCCAAACTTGTACATACAACTATTTGTATCTTGGTTTCAAACTCATGTTATTCAAAACAAGTTTGCTGATAGGCCTCCTTCGCTGTCACCCTGCATAACCAACCACTTGCTTCTCTCTCATGATTCCTCACCTCAGTAAATGACACCTTTTTCTTCTGCTTGCTCAGCCAAAAAATGTTGGAATCTGTTTTTCTCATATCCTCACATCCTAAAATGGTCCCTCTGATCCTGCCCTGGCTCTCAGGACAGGAGTTAGAATGATTTTTTGAAAAACTCTTGATCTAGTTCATCTTGAGTTTTGACTTTCCAGCCTTCTCAGAGAAAAGTCAAAATCTCCACAGAAGGGCGCTAACGACTTGTCTGCCTCCTCCCTTGAGTCACTCCAGGCACTTAAACTTCTGTTATTTCTCACTACAATAGGCATATTCCCATCTCAGGGCCTTTATACTTGCTGCTTCCTCTGCATCAAATGTTCTTTTCCCAGACACCCCCCTACCTACTCTCTCACTGCATTCAAGACTTACCCAAGTTTCTGGTTTTCAGCAGGACCAACTGTGCTCACACTATCTAAAAGCTTAATCTCCTTTCCTAGAGCGCACACACACACATACACACACACACACACACACAATGATGTGCGTCATACTCCCTGTGTTTTTCTCTAGTTTCAGTTCACTGTTTAACACTCTACAAGAATGTAACTGCCATGAAGTCAGGGCTTTTCTCCATGTTCTTCATTATTATATCCTCTGTACCTAAACCAGTGCCAGAAACATAGGTGATGACCAATAAATGTGTCAAATTAATACATTAAAGCTAAATGAATTATAACCCTTGAAGAATTGCTCGATCTATCCTTTTAATAGGAAGGAAGGTAGGCAGGAAGGCATTGGAGGATGGAGAGGAGGGGGGAGAGAAAGAGGAAGAGGGAAAAAACAAAGGGAGGGGAAAACGGGTAAAATGCGTTTTCCAGGACAGTTTTTCAGGTATCTGTATAAAATATCCTGCTCACATTAGAAAAGCCTTACTCTCAGATCTTCCTGTAAGAGCTTGAACTGAATGCAGGCTTGAGTTACCAGAAATATTGAAATTAAGGGGAATGCATATATGGTTTTTTTTTTAAAAGGAATACAAGGGTCAAATTTTGCTTAGGATCAGTTGCCTCCTTTGTAACACTGGACTTTTCCCAATTACCGAATTACAAGTAATCACTCCCTTTTCTGGATTCCCAACATTATTTGTTTATAAGCCTCTTACAGTATTGCTAGTAGCCAGAATAACTGATTACATATTTTCAATTGCCTCTACCTGACTGTGAAATTAAGAGGGCAAGGATAGTGTCCAATTTCTTTTCTATCCCCAATCTAGCATAATACCTATCGCATATGAAATCCTCAATAAATGTTTGTTGAATTTAATTGTGTGAAGAATAAAGAAATATAAAGAACAACAATACAAACCTACTCAAATTTAATTTTAATAGAAGCCTCTAGCCCTACTCCCCTGCCCTGTCCTTTTAGTATGGTAATATTTTGATGAGTGATAAGATAAAATATATGATCTGTTCATATATATTCAAACGCACTATCTGACTCTACCTTCAGGTATTCAGACTTTCAAATTACCCTTCAACTTATCCTTAAATTCAAACATTGTTCATCTAGAGCCTATATCATCTAGAGTACAAGAAATCCAGTACCTGCCACCAGAACTGACATTTACTGTTCATTTCCTCTGGCCAGTGCATAGTACTCAAAAACTTATTGGGTCTCTTTGACTCACTTCCATTACAAAAATATAACCTCTCCCTCTATTCTATAAGTTATCACCCATCTGAGACTTTTGAATTGAACATTCTAAGAGTTTAGAAATAACAACAATAAAAATCCAAGTTCAAATTAATCTTCAGTTCTGAAAGATGTCTCCTCACTGCACACCCTTAATGGTTGCCCTTCCCCTACACCAGATTTGCCACAGTGGTTTAGGGCTCACGTTCTAAACTCGACTTCCTTCCTATATTCTCCCCTCAGCTCCTGGATTCCACATCTCATCGGAGTCCTCAGATTACATAATAATTATCCGTACAGAGATATGCCTATCTCAAACAATTCCTTTATGAAACAGATGGTCTAGCATCCCAGCCTGAAACATTTGCTTTTGGATTATTCCCAATTTGATGTCTTTATAGAAAAAAGGAATTGTGTTTTTGGTATTTACCTTACATCTGCATGACTATAACGATTCATAAAAGTGTTAGCTTTCAAAAACACTGGAAAGTCCACACCCCAAATTTACAGATTCTATCCTTAGATCTATTAAGAGTTTAGAAATATTAAAGTTTAGTCTCAAATCAGTGTGTTAAATAAATTAATGTGGGCAAACAATTAAAATTATTGTGTAAATTAGTAGTAAGCACTGGGGACTAGTAACAAGGATGGTGGGACCACTTACAAATATCCTCATTCAGAAACTTTTTCTGGATTCTATAATTATTGCAAGTGACTACCCAAAACAATATTTGAAAACAAGTACAATTTTCTGAATATTTATGTTATAAAGATGTAAGCCTAAACATGCAATGAATGAACTGTGATCATTTTAATTTGAACTAAAATTGTCTTTCTAAAATTTCCATTTACAGAAATTCAGTTAAATAATAATTGGTCTGGGCTATGTTTCAAGAATGCTTTGCTCATACCTTTGGCCATCTGCTTTGCTTAAGTGTATTTGAATCTTCATAGCCCTTCAAGGTGGGTCTTACCTTCCTGTTTTTTCAGTTGAACACAGATTTAAAAAAAAAAGATTTAATGGCTCTATAGCTCATGCCCTCAGTCCACTAGACTACACTGCTATAGAGTGAATATAACAACAAACTTCTTCCTCGTCTGATCCTTGCAACATTGAGGAAACCCATGAAGTTAAGAATAACACAAAGAATAGCCTGAAAATAATTATTGCAGTGCAAACATATTAGTTGTGACTATGAGACAGTTATTATTCATCAATATTTCTGTTATCTTTGGTATTGCACTTACATACACTTAACAAGCAAGTGAATGATAAAATTTTCTTCTAACCATAGTCTGTCCTCTGAATGATCTCTTGCCTATTCTTTAAAAACATACTTGCAAATGTGTTTTTACATTTTCAAAACACAATATCTATACTTTTTCTTGAATAAATTAAAAACTTAATCTGTATTCACGAGGGTAGTTCTTACTGAATTCTTATAAAAAGCAAAGAAGTCCCGCCATGATTTCGGCAAAGATTTTTGTTAGGTTAAGGGGAAAAGCATGGGATAATTTGAATGTTTTTACATTACAAAGGTCATCTGCAAAGCAAAGATTAAGAACCACTGTAAAACAAAATTTAAAATGAAATCTTTCTTGAGATCCAAAGCTAAGAAAATATTATTTGTTTTAAGGAAACATTGTCTGAAATTCTTAGCAGACTAGTATGGGCAGGTGCTACTTAATAAATACTATTTTATTACCATGATTTGTAATGAATTGGGAATATAGGAACTTTTCACATATACCTGCTGATAGCATTGTCACTTAAAATGGATTCTGTTAAGATTTATAGAACATTCTTTAAAAATATTTTTTCACATTTTGTAAAGTGTTACTTTTATAATGTATTTAAGGGCTAACAGGATTAAATCATCAATTTGTTGGTTTTTAAAAATTGCCCAGCTGCATCTAGACATTAGCATATATTTCTATGGATAGTTAAATGCAATAGAAAAAGATCAGATACTATATATAATGTACCAAATTCAGCTGACTCAGAAAAAGAATTTAACTTAAAAAAATTTGTTTCAATTTCCTCTCATATTAATTATATGTATTTTGGAGTGAAATAATGTATCAACTTGGCTTTTAATTATTTAAAAACTTTAAAATAAGCTCAAAGGACTCTCAGTTTCTACTTAGGGTATGTTACAGGCACAATGGAAGTACTAAATCTTCCTCCCACAAAATCTAGAAGCCAAAAAGAATTAGTTTTCTTACTGGAAAATAACTACAGAATTTTGCACGTTCCCTAAAAGTATTTTAGTTACCCTATTGACTGAGCTAATTCAGGGAATTTATTTATCCCAGTGTGCATTCATCTTTTTTTTTTTAAATGGTAGTCTGCTTTGTAAATATAATAAAAAATATTTTTATTATTAATAAAAACTTCAATTTAATTTGTTAAAACTGAAATTTTTTCAAAATTCCAGTCTCAAAAATTGAAATATCATTTTATTCATATGTATTTGTGATTACAAATATTCATTTGAAAATACTATAAATCTATGTAAAAATAAGTGAATTAAAACACAACCATATCTAATGAAAACAGTATTCTAATATGATGAGTTATACAGAGTAAATTACCACATCTATGAAAACTCACTGGACTCAGTGAAATTCCTGGAGGTACAAAGGTGGACCAGAAAGACTGAGCCTTACCAGGGCTACACCCAGCCTCTACTCAGTAAAATGCCTGGTGGATTAAGGGACTGCTCTCTTCAACTAATGGGAAGAGTAGACCCTCTCCAGAGAAAGATAACACCATCTGGAAGCTCTGTAATACCCAGCATTCAGTCAAACATAACTGGTCATGCCAAAAGTCAAGATGAAGGATGACGTGGTTGAAAACAACAGAAAAACAACAGATAATAAAAACAGATCCACCAGTGATCTGGATGCTAGCTACTTAACACAAAGCTTTAAAGTAACTGTTATTAATATGTTCTAGAATATAAATGAAAACAGTGACAAAAAAATTAAAGTAAGGAGTTTCACTAGAGAATTGAATTATGAAAAAATATAATCACATAGAAGTTATCAACTGGAAAGATACAGTGTGTAAAACAAAGCATCATAGATGGACTTCTATTACCTGTGAGAAAATTCATGTCAGAGTTCTCTAAAGTGGAAGAAAATGACCAAATAGTCATTCTTCAACTTGTCTATGTCATTTTTAATTCAAAAGTATAACATGCGATTTTACAAAATTCCACTTAAGAACCAATTTCTAAATTCCTCACAACAAGAGGATCAATGGTGGTTATTAGTTATTTAGATGAGTCATGTCTAGTTATACATTTAAAAGGGGTTTAAATTTTTGTTCTCCAAACCTGGAAAACAAAACACAATGTCAGTTAAGCAGAAGAATACCCAACCTCTAAAACTAAAGTTACAGGAATTCTGGAGGCACAATAATTCAGATTGGCAAAGTTCAGGAAGTCCTGTAAGTCTAAAGCTAAACTTCTCTGAGGACTTCAGGTTAAAAAAAAAATTCAGAAGTTATTTTGAAAAATACTCCTAATTACCTATTGTTTTTCAAATTCATAAAGCCTTGTCACAAGTGTCCAATTATGAAATGTCTTTTATTTGATTTCCCTTAGAACTGTGACAAAATGAAAAAAATACTAGCCCAATATAAAATTATTTTGGAAATAATAATACTGAGTGTAACCTAGTAAGTAATATGTGGGTTTATAGTAAATTATTATGAAATAGATTATAGATTTGTTCATATATATGAATTAATAGTCTTTACCCTTAAATTAAGCCAATATATTCTCATCTTTCATCTTTTATTGAATATTACAGACCAGTCTTCTGGAATGGGGTAAATAAACTCTTTCTGCCAATGTTTCCTTTTTTAGCAGTCATTAAAATGAAACAAACCTGTAAAACATTTAAGATCTGAGCTTTAGCCATCACTCTGAATTACCTTTTCTGAGTTTTAGACCCTTTCAATAATTCAACACTTGTATTTATTTTAAGGTTTGTCAGTATAAAATTTCACATTGGTATGTGAATGGTTTTTATTTCTGGACTAGATCTTACACTGTGTTCTGCAGGTATATGTTAAAAATGACTTAGCAAAGCAAATAATATTGAGGTTTCCAGTGTCCCAGATTCTAATTGCTAGATTGAAGAATGACTAATAAACACTAAATAAATGAGAGACTATCTTAGAAATATATTAACCACATTTATCATGATTAAATATGGCTTATGGTTCGTGCAACTCATGTCTGAAATGCCTGGGGCTTGCAGTCTACTTTATTTTACAGTAGGCAAAGCTAAGAAAGAAATGACATTTTGGTTGGCCTGAGCCCTGGTTCAATGCTTAGGATAAAATATGTCCTTGGCTTCAACTTTATATACATGAAAAAGCATCCTTTGGAATTGACAGATCTTTGTTACAATCTTGCTCCTGCCCTTTATGAGCTTTTAGAAATTAAACAAGTTACTTATTTTAACCTGAGTTTCTTTTTCTGTAAAGTGATACTTATATAGGAATAGATTTTTATATATTTAAAGCTCTTGGCCCTTAGTAAGCATTCAAAAGATAACAGATATTACTGGATGGTCTGGCCCTCCACTGGCAAGGGTTCTTTCAAAGAGTTAATTAACAGAAAATGTTAACTGAGGTGCATGTAAAATGACTGAAATCCATGGTATGTCCTGCTTCTTGGGATCAAACCCTATGATGAACAGTCCTTATCTTGCTAAAACACCATATTGGGATGAATTTCTCTACAATCGTTTTCACAGTGAGTCCTGCCTGATCTTGTCCTGAATATGACTCTTGTTTAGGCACTTGAGATAGTTGTGCCTGAAGCAAATTTCAGGCTTAAGTGAGGGAAGCCTCTCTATGTATACATGGCTGGATACCTTTGATCCTTCTTCCTCCCTCATTTCATGTTAATTTCCCACATGAAATTAGAAAATTGCATGTGTAAGTGTGTTGTCTGTGCAGCCTCTTCTGTCACAAATACCAGTCTTCACTTTCCCTTTCAGGGCAATCACTATTTTCCTCAAGGCTTTTTTTTGCTTTCTTTCAGGTTTATGTGACCTTACAGGATTCCCGTGAAACCTGTTGTAAGCCGAAATGGCTTCAGATGAAGAAGTGGGTAAAATTAATTACATCAAAAAATGTTTAAGCATTCCCAGACCCCAACAAATAGCTTCTCTTAGGCTTTTCTGATACCTAAGGACACATCTTGCTAACGGATGCACAAAATACATCAGGGGAAGCCCTGATGCTGGCAGGCACAGTTCAAAGCGAGAAGGGCCTGAGATGCTGGGTGTGCTTCCCGCACCGAGCAAGGCGCCCGGCAAGCTGCCCGGGTGCGGTGCGCTGCCCTTAAGGGCCGCAACGCATGTGCTGACGCTCTTGTCACTTCCACCTTCTCAGGGAGAAGCGAAGATGCTCTTCGGATTTCTTCCGTTAGCGAAACAGGTACTAAGCAGATCTTTCGTAAAAGCAAAGTGGTGTCACTTGAACTTTTGAAAAGTGGAGATTGCTTGTATTTCTCTCTTGATCTTTAGTTCCTATTTGGAGTTCATTTTCCAGATTGAGGACCCATTCTAAAGAACTACAGAATTTCTTGGGAACATCATGGGTGCACCTATTGAAATTATCTAAGGTTAAATCTGACTCGTTAGCTTCTCTTAAAAGGTCAACAACACCATTAAAGTTTCCCAAGTCAGCCCAGCTATCCTCTGAACTCCCAAGAGCAATTTATAGCACTTGCAGTTCCTATTATAGTTTTGTATGTACATGGCTTCAGTTGTTTTCTGCTCTTTTTTTAAGCCCCTGGGAATAGCATGAGGGAGAAGAAAGAGCATGGATTTTGGATGTTCCACAAACCCAGACTGAAATTATAGTCTCACAATTACAGGCTGTGTGGTTTTAAAATTGTTGCCTTAATCCCGGCTCAATTGCTTACTTAGTTTGTGACATTTAACCTCTCTGTGTCCCTGTCCCCTCATCAATAAAGTGGAGATAACAATAGTTTCTTTGTTTTTCTAATATACAAATATTGTGATGAATAAATTCAGTATTTCATGTTGTGTTTAGAACAGTTACTGATGCATGGTAAGCACATAAAAATATTAGCTTTTTATAGTAATAATACTAGTGTTATAATAATATATCATTATAATTATATTATAAAAGTATCACTATTATTAGATTCTAAATGTGATTTGTTGTAGATAACCACTACATATGTAATCAATACGTAAGACAGAATATTGAAATATCCGAACCATTAATTAATACTTGTAGCTTAAAAGTTATATACTTACTTGTCTACAGTATAGAGACCTAGATCTTGGGTTGATGTTAATGAATATTTATTTTTGCCATTTTAAGGAGGTATAAAAGGGCTCTGTGGCTATCAAAAATTTTATTATGTATTTATTTTCACAAGTATTGCAAATCTGTTAAAATGGTTGTGTAAGACATGTAGTTCTCTATTATCCACTTTCCAACCCACTCAACTTTCTCTGTGAAATAGAAGATAGTTTCTTTTGTTAAAAGTTACAATTAACATGAGTAGTTGAGACCACACAACATAGTAAGAAATTTAACTTTATTTTAAAAGTACAGTAAGTCATTTGCCCCAGAGAAGTTCTCAAATTTTTTGGTCTTTAGATACATTCACATTCTTTGGAATTACTGAGGATCTCAAAGAGCTTGTATTTGTGTGAGTTATAGTTACCAATACTTCCGTATGGAAAATTGAAACTGATGGGTTTTTAAAATTTATTTTAAAAGAGTAATGAATTTTTAAATTCATTTTAAATTTAAATTTTTAATTCAAATTTTAAAATTTATTTGAAGAGAGTAATACATTGCATGTGTCAGATCTTAAATACAGAGAAATAAAATAAAACTTTCAGGAACATCCAAAAACTGGCAGGCTGTAACAGAGGGGCCCTGGAAAATCACAAAGACTTGTTCTTTCCCTTCTTAAAAAGAGATGCTAGAAGTATCTAATTAGATTGTATGGGAAGAACTGTCAAATCAGAAAAGACATACAGCCTTCCTTAGATTAATTGATATTTGCAAAATGCTATTAATGTAAATATTCCAGGCATTTGTTAATTGCCTTGCTGTCAATAATATTTTTTAACCTTGAGGAAAACATGGATCAAAACTATTATGGAGTAGTTTTTCAAGTTTCACGAAATTTTCAGAGTCCTGATGGTGCTTTATCTAATAATATTAGTCAATAACAACATAATGTTATCAGTCATAATTTCAGTTATTACTGAAAATGTTCATAGGCCACCACCTTACTTCTATAATTTGAACCTGCCATCATCTAGGCCAGTGATGCTCAGTGATGTGCATCAAGTATGGCGTTTTATAAAAATACAGATGTGTAGGTCCTATTCCAGAGTTAACTTGATATTTTTGATATACTTTTGATGTGTATGTTATAATTCAGGATCATTATATGTTATGTCTCAAGGGTTTTTTCTTCTATAAAAGAAGTTTATCCATTTTTTTTAAATCAGATAAAACAATCACTACTTCTTTAAAAAAAAACAAGATCAGTTTCCTTCAACAAGGGACAGTTTCAATGGTTTGTTGAAAAAAGATTGTATTAGGTTCTTCAAACTATTGGCACTTTGACAATGGAACATTGATAGGCACTTCTAGCCTGACATAATTTAGGCCACTTTTAGACTTACCAAATTGAAATGAAATATTTTAAATGATACCTAGTTCTCACTGATTAATTCAGAAATTTTTACTACTTCTCTTTACCTTTTATGGCAATGTAGTTATTTTCATAAGTTTGATAAAGTGTCTTCTTTTTTACCAGGATATAAAAGAACACAGTGATTGTACAACCCTGGCATTAACTTAAGTGTCATATTTTAAACAATGCTCGTTTAATCAGATATGACAAGCTGCTTTTGAGAAACAAAGACTGGCTTTATACTATGAAGATAATGCCTACAAAACTCTCCCAGGGAAACTGCCTAATACCTGATTTGCAGGGTCCAGCTATACAGACAGTAAGGAATGTTACTTTCTGGCATGTTAAGAACCTTAGAAAACTTGGAGCACTATGAAAAGAGAGAAAAACCACCCAAGTTAAGAGCTACCACAGATGAGATAGGGTATCTTGGGCTTTATTTTCTCCCGTTGGGAAAGTAAAAATAAAAGCTTTACTAAGTCAAATCTGAGATTACTTAATGAAAATTCTAAAACAGAAGCAAACCTTGTGGTGTTTGTAATTGTTAAATATTATGTGGCTCTTGATTTGCAAAAAGTTGAAGGAGACCTATATGGTAAGTTAAATACTCTTACTGCACGTAGCTTTGTCAGGTCAAATACTGAGAACAGCCTTATTTTATAATTGAGACAATGTTTCTTCAAGATTATCATTATCACAAGTTGAAGAGAGACTATCAGGGAAAATTGTGGAAGACTTTGAAAGGTACCAAAAAGACTAGTTGTCTTCAGTGGAAAACTATGTATTGTGTAGAGCACCCCTTGTCAGGTTATCTGACTCTATGGGGTTTGCCCTTTCATTGTCGTTGGCCTATTTTATAATGTTATAAGTTGTAGAAAACCAAAGTTATGTGAATGATTCTTGACCATAGAAATGAAAATTAATTGTGTTTGGTGGAATGAAATTGCTTATTACTCTGTAGATACTGACCTATTTTGCCAGGTCTACATTTAGTAAGCAAATTTATTTGAACATTCATTATGGGCCTATCTTCTCTTAGGATTCCCTGCAAACTGTTGTAACATCTTACTGGGTCCCTCATTACTTAAATGAATTATATAGAATTTTTGGCATGTGTGCATTTGAAATACAAGATATAGTTATGATAAGTTAAATACTTGAATAAGTAGAAAGAGAGTAAATACTCTTGAATTAGCAAGAGAAGGAATAGATACATCTCCATAGGTTCAAGATAAAGCATCTTAAATAAATTTAAAAGATACAATGTATAATTAAGCCTTCATTTTGATTTCACAAATGCTATGAAGAGAGAAGCCATTAAGGAAAAAGCTTAGATTTTAAAATTTTATGTCAGCACATTTTATATATCTTTATTTTCTATATCATTGGCTGGCCTGCCTCTCAGGAACTATATTATGGACAGTGTTCAGTCATATAGTTTCATTGATTTAAATTGTTTAAAAGGCACACAGCTGCATTTCTGAAGAAGTGCAAAAATTCTGTCGCCTAAAAAATGGTATCACTGAAATGAGAAAAATCAAACTCTATACATTGAAGAATGTGCTCTTGAAGATAAATTTCTTAAAACCAACAATTTTTATTAGCTCATAAAATTTCATGTTTCTGCTCTTGCTTATCAGTGTCATGACAATAAGGCATACAATGTAGAAACCATCTTTGGTTTTAAGGAAACTTACGCTAGCACACCATTTATTGAAGTAGTATAAAAAATACTAGTTTTAAAGAATGTTGATAAAAACTTCATGCAAAAAGGATTCAGGGTCAATTAAAAGTAGGAAAGAAGATTCTTAATGAAAATTAGCATATCAGAAGTTCTGCAAAACATAATTACAACTAAGTTTTCGAAACCTGTATGAGCATTTTTCCCCACAGATTCCTATTAAAGCACAGGAAATAATATTTCTCAAACAACAGCTTAGGGCATCCTGTATTGTCAAGAATCAGTTTAGATTGTCAGTAAATTCTTAATAAATCCTCTAAAAAATAAGGTATTTTTAATGATAGCAATTATAAATGTTTACAGAAGAGAGTATAAATATAGGCAAGAACAAATGGAAATATAAGTCATACATAATCTCATCATGTAGAGGTAACCAACTTTAACACTGTGTTATTTGTGTATGCGTTAGTACTTTTTTAAAATAAAAAGTGAAATGATGCTGTTTGTTCTTTTCTATAACCTCCATTTTTCATTAGATACATTACAAACATACTTCTAAGGCTATTACATATTCTAAAACACAATTGTCAGTGGCTTATTTATGAATGTACCATAATTTTTTAAACAAACCTTATCAGTAGGCATTTAAGTTGATTTCCCTTTTTCACTGTCATAAATTCTGCCATGTATCCTGGGTTGCATCTAAAATTACTTTTAAGGATAAATTTCTAATCCAAACATGGTAGATCAAAGAGTATATAAAATTATAGTGCTTTTGATCTGAATAAGTGTTTAGTCCCCAATTTCAGTTGGGTCTTCCAAAGTATAGACCTGCATTATAGTTGTGTTTTGCTATTCGCTCTTCTCAGTTTTTGAAGATGTTTAAAATCATGACTACTCTCTTCAATCCTTCAACTGTACTCAGTCTCAGCCAGCTGACACTACATCCTTCTTTAGAAAGAAAATAGAACACACCAGAGAAGAATTGCCTTAACTTCCTTACCTAAAGTAATTCTACATATTTACTTGCATCACTGTTTATCCTTCTCACCTTCCTTCAGATTAAAATGTAATATTCACCCTGCATATTGGATTCCATTCTTTTGGGTTTCTCAGAAGACTTTCATGTTGCTTAATTACCTGTTCTCTAATCTGCATCATTGCCTTTCCATTTCTACTGATTCCTTCACATATCCCCAAATAAAAAACTTCAATACCACAGTCCACTGCAGCTCCTACGTTATACTTATTTTCCCTCCCCAAGCAAATTTATTCAACATGTTATTTCTACTCACTGTCTTCATTTTCTTACCACGACTTATGGCTCATTGCACTACAAGTTTGATTCACCTCCCTCTCTTACACTGCTCTTAACAAGGTCATGTTTTTACTGATAATTCTAATGGAAACTTGTCATTTGGTCCTTATTTTATTTGCTTTCTCTGCAACACTCAACAACACTCTTGATTATTCCTTCTCTGAAAAAAATCACTTTCCTTGGTTTCACAAAATGCTACTCTTCTATTTTTTTTCTTACTTTTCTGACTGATCACTCTCATTTGACAGCTTCTTTTACTCCACTCACACTTTGAAGTTAGCTGTATTTCAAATATTTCACTAGGCTCTTTCTCTTGCTTTAAAATAATTTTTTTAAAATCTCCCATTCAAAATATATTTCCTAAAGCATATTCCTTGAATTCCAATATTCTTGAATACGCATGATTTCAAGTATCACTGGTCTCATCTTTATCCTGTGCTATAGTCCTAAGTATCTTAACAATTTTCATGTGCCAGCTATAACTTTAACCAAGTTATTTTAGCTCTGTCAACCTTAGCTTTCTCACCAGTAAAATGGGAACAAGCATTTTATATCTGCCATGGGTCACACTGAAAGCATCAGTGAGATAATTTAAATATTTTAGCACAGTACCTGGCATAAATCAAGTACTTAACAAATCTCTAGTGTATTTAAAATAATTTTGGGTAAAAACATTACAAAACTCAGGTAATTTGTAGGAAGTAAGTCCCTAATGAATAACAGAATTAAGATCAAAATAACAGATTGATTTGTGCATAAAAAAGACTGCATTAGCTGAAAGGTGGCACCAGCTGCAATAACTGATGAACTTGAACTTCTTGATGGTTTAACACAATAGACATTTTCACTCAAGATAGAACAGGTAGGGTGGAGGCTTTGTCCGTCCACTCACTCAGGGGCTCAGACTGATGCAGATTCTGTATGCATGTAGCTTGCTTTCCAGGATCTGGCAGCTGATTTTTCCCACATAGTTTGCCTCTGCACATCTTGGGTATTCAGTCTTTCCAGGCTGGGACACAAATTTTCTTGACATCCACTGACGTCCTATGGACCCATGATATCTTTTAGGGTTTTTGTTAGAGCTCCTGTTCCCTTCTAATGGCAATTTATATATGAGTTGTAGTAACACGAATTGCCTAAAAGATAATGCCAAAATCTCAGTGGCTTAACATAGTGACCATATACAATATACAATTAACATGATTTGTATAATATCTTCCTCTATTACTTGATAAACTGATATTTAAGAAACATCTATTAGTTCTAGCATTGTAAGTATTAACCAACAGGATGACTTGTGTTTAGTTGTTTACTTTTTTCCTGTCTCTAATTTTGTATCTGTAGAATAAGAGACATGGTCATGGAATAAATGCTCTCTAAAATTCCTTCTACTCTATAACTTGGTTTATATTTAACATCATACTGGGATATTCATAATTATTACAGTACTTTTTATGTGCCAAATATTTTTCTAAGCACATCATATATAGTAACTTATTTAATCTTCACAAGGACCCTCTATTATTGCCCCTGTGTTACAGATAAGTAAACTGAGGACCATATATCTATATTCAGAAACACTGTTTTTCTCACTGACCAAAATGATCTAAAAGTTACTAGTTTAAAACTCCTCAACACATTATTAAGCATATCTCATTTGCTTACATTTTAACAAAAGCCTTCTACCGGCACACTTTGTTATACTCACGGGTTTGCGTAAATGATGAAAGAATAGTAGAAAGCCTGACAAATCTTTAATCACTTCTTTTAAAACACACACATATTTCTTTCATCTCTGTATAATGTCAGTCCAGAGGTCAGCATTTCTCAGAAGTTACCCTGGGGTCCAACTGCTTTAGAAGAGCATAGATCCATGTTAATGTCCCATGCTGTGTGATCAGGATGAAAGGGGCCATTCGGAGGCATCTACTGACTCTCTCCTCCAACACCTTAGGTTATATCTTACGCTTTATGAGATCTGGAAAACACCTGGGCATAATGTCCTTATTAAGTTCACAGTAAAATGGAGGAGCAAAGGTGATTTAAAACACAGGGCATAGCATATTAGGACTCTGGTATTCATCTCAACTGCCAGATTCAAGAATTAGTGGAATGTCAAATCAAGCAACATTTTACAATAACTGTGACTCTGCATTGAGTGAAAGTTACCAAATACCCTTACTATACTGTGTCCTGTACCTTGAGATAAAATATTAATTACATATGGTGTATGTAACATTTTGTGTTAATAATATATTAATTACCTTGATTTCTGGATGATGCAAGAAAAAGTTTAATTTTGATTACCTATAAACATAAACAAAGGAAATAGTATATACTGAATTAAATAATCAAATATGTTATAATAATTGCAGAAAATATTACTAAAATATACTGTATATTGTGTATGTAACTGTATGTTAGTGCAGTTTGACTTATGGCTATCCTTTCAGACCTCATCTTCATGAAACAGTAACTTGTCTGTCTTGTACACCACTGTATCCCCTAGCTTTGTGCCAGGACGTATATTAAATGTATTCATTCATTTAGTAAAAACATGTGATAACATTCTGTTAACAAGGAAATAAGTTCTAGAGAGGCTAGTAACTCAGTCAGGTTCATATTTATAGCATACATTGGTCTGAATTCAAGATTATTCCTAAAACGATTCACCACGAGGTAGGAAGGCAGAGGCCACAGTAAGAGCTTGCACTCTGGGACTCACTGAGATCCCTCCATCTACCACAGGACTGTGCCAGCAGGAAACTTTTTCAGTCACAGAATTTGAATTACTGTCAAGATCTGTATCTCTGTCTGCTTATATTACAGGCATTTCTGTCTCCAGCATAGACTATGATTCCATAAAGAACAGACTTGTCTTGCTCGTATTTGTTACTATTTGGCTAGTATAGTACCTTGTACACAGTAGAGACCCCGTACAGCTCTGATGAACTGAACCAGACAAGGACAATATGTTAGTGGCACAACTAATTTGTAAAAATGAATATTCTTTTTATTGGACAATGCAGAATATAAATATGTATATAAAATCTGTATAAACATGTATACAAGTTTATCTAATCTACTATCAATATGGCATCAAACTCTCACCTAAATTTCAGGGCTATAAAACAATGTTTTCACTGTAACTTTTTAGATAAATAAAGGAATTTAAAACCAATCCCAATTATTCAACAAAAGGAATGCCTGCTGTGGATTAAAGCAGCCAGTAACGGGCATGAATCTCTAAGGAGACAGAGATGCCAGGTTGTAAAAGATACCTTGAAATGCAAATAGTAGGGAAAAAGTCAAAAAACTAAAATATGGGATAGGTAACAGCAACAGTCCAGACAAGTGATTAGCATTAATATAAACATACACAAACAGTTCTATTGGACTTTCTCAATATCCTTAACATGCATGTGTGTGTATACATGTGTGTGAACATACAGGTGTGTTGTGTGCATACATTTATATATAGCAACAGATAGATGGACAGAGAAGCTCACATTCAGAATGGGGCTATCTGGCCGAGGATCACAAGACCTGGTATATAGATCTAGCATTCAGAAGGAAGGCTCCAATCTGGAAAGAAGAGAGGCTGTACAAAAGTATGTCAAAATAAGAAAGTGCTCCTTCCCTAGAGGAAATGAGATATGAAGACATGTTGTCAAGCACAGAAGAGTAAAGCAGCCATCTCAGCTACTCCAAGTTGGATACAGAGCAAGAACTTGTTCAGTGAATCAAGATAGAAATCATTAACTTAAACTGAAGAGAACAGGGCAGAGGCAGACTTGAAACACAACTGATGAAATGTTTGATTTTCCCACTTCTTTTTTTCTTTTTCTCCGTTTTTTTCTCACTTTTCTCTTCTTTTTGTCTTTTCCTTCTTTGCCTTCAGTAGGAAAAGGAGGACTCTTACAAATTAAGTTCACAAAGGACAAAAGAGTAACATCATTTAACAGCACCAACAGCTGAGTAATGATGGGAACAATAATCATCCCAGACAATGAAGTCTTGGGAAACTACTGCTATTGTGTACAAAACCAAATGCTTATCTTTCAGGCATTCAAAGCAAAAGGGGAAACATAATAGGATACATGGCTCTCAATAGCTAATAAGGTAGAAAACCAAAGTATCAGAAAGAGATATTTCCCTCGCTGTGAAATATGAGAAGAAACATTCTGCGGGTCTACACTGGGACTTTTTTGAATCACAGAGATAATACTGTGATAAGGGCTTTCAGGAAAACAAAAAAATAAATAAAAAGAAAAGATGATATAAAAAAACAGGATAAATAATAAATTTATAGAAATAAGAAAAAATCAGCAATGCAGGGAAGATGCAACTTTAAAGGAGACAGTCAGAAATTAATAATCACAATAGGTAAAGAAGTGCAAGGATTAAAGGGCTGGAGTCATTTTCACAACTGACCTGGACATGACAAAATACAGATGTAGCAGTGATATAAAATCCTATGGACCAATAATCTGTCACTGTAAATGCCTGCATTTTCCCTAGGCATGTATTCATCATTTTCATAGAGGTTTCCCTGGCAAATACCATTATGGTTCAGATTCCTATTTTAATGTAGTGGCTACAGAATTAGAATTTAAGCTATTTTATAAAAATTCATTGTGTTATCTTTCAATATCTTGCTTTAAAAGCTAACTCCATTCCTAAATGCCAGATGACTTTGTAGAGCTGATATTTTGCTTATGTGAAGATGTAGGAGAAAAAGCAGGTTTTCAAATTAGATAGGTTTAGGATTAAATTTAGCCCTTCAACTTATTGCTTGTTTGACCTTGAGTGAGTTTGTCAGCCTTTGGCCTTTTCTATTTATAATATTAAATAAACAACTCCTATATCTCTGAGTTGTTATTATTGTTAAATGAGATTATGTATATACTATTCCAGAAACGTTTATAGGGAAGTATTAGATAAACAATGGTTGTACCCTCTGCTTTGCTCTGCTCTGATGGGGTTGGGACTCCATATCTTTAACAGGTAAATGAAATATATACATGTTAGATCATAAAAAAGAAACCTTCCAAGGAAAGAATTTCCTAAGAAAATAACCCTATGTCTATAGTTTTTATTGTTTCAGACACAGTGGTTTATTCATTGAACTATACTTTATTCATTATAGTTTATAATCATTCATATAGCTCTATTCTATATATGAAAGGCATCATACTGGGTAATATATATACTAAAAAAAATTATACATGCTTCCCCAACAGTCCAATGGAGAACAGACACACATAACTAAATACTGAGTATTAGTCAAGTTCTAAGGAAAACATAGGAAACTTTAAAAGGTAAAAAAATGTGAAATTTCTCAGTGTTTCCAGAAAGAGTAAAGAAATATCACTGCAGTTCCTGATCAGCTACACATTTCAATATTCTGCATCTTATTAAATGCATGAAGCATTATAATGATTTTTGCCCTCCCATGAAATGACATTTTCTTCAAAAGGGTTTCAATGGTCATCATTTATCCTAAGAGATTTGGAAGTATTAGTATTCTTCAGTACACATAAGCAATATTTATACCCTTGCAAACTTAACTTCAGTTTTCCCAAATCAAATTGAAGGCCTGATCTCTCCTTTTCTAATAAATACAAATCAAATTGAGTCATTCTCTTACTCTTGCTCTACCACCTGAGACCCACCAGTTTTCAGACAAGTTTTTTTTTCATTAAAACAAATCTCTGTAATATAGCAACTATGCTAGTTAAGTTCTACAAACTTATTTTATTTTTTTATTTTCTTACTTAGAAGATATTTCAATATTTTGGTTTATCTTAAGGTACTAGCAAAACTTTTTCTTATAATTTTCTCAGGAAGTTTTTTAAGTTCAAAGAAATGTTTCCCATAATATTTTCAGTGACTTCCTGATAGAGCAGAGAACTCTCCAGTTCACTAGTTGGGGAGGCCTAGAGACCTGTGGTCACTTCCAAAGTTGGTTGGCCTAGTGAAGAATTATTCTTGAAGTTTTAAGTGTTTTAGGTAGAAGTAACAGCACATTCTAGATTAGGCCACACAACCTTTTTCACTAAGAGAATAGAAAACTAATCCTAATGGAAAATCAAAATGATATTTTTAGTCATTCACATGTTCAGCAAATATTTACTGAACATTGCTATATACCAGGCCCTCTTTTACTTGCTGGGGAAATATTAATTCACAAAACAGACAGAAGTGCTCATCCTCCAGGAATCTACAGATGGGGAGACGGTTATAAACTAAGGCCAACCTATTATGCACAGGGCTTAAGGCCCATGATATTTCCAGGGGCTCAGGAAAATGTTTTCCTTTTAATGTATTTTAAAACCAGAAGAAAAATATATGAATATTATGATAATGCATTTTAATAATTATATTTTTCTTTACACCAATGCAGCCATCATATATGATTTTAAATATTTTTATGGAGCAAGGAGTCCTTTAAGGCAAAAGTGCCTCGAGACTATGAAAGTCATAGTGTAGACCTGTAATAGAACAATGAATAAGTAAATTACATGGTATATTAGTAGGTGAGAAGTTCTGTTGTGGAAAAAAAAAAGTGTGATAGAGTGAGGAATAAGGTTGTTTGCAATTTTAAAAAGAGTGTTAGAGAAAGCATCACTGAGATGAAATATTTGAACACAGACTAGAAGGAGCAGACTAAACAGGCAGCATATATCTAGGTAAAGAGCACTCTCCATGCAAAAATAAGCAGATGCAAAGCCTGGAGCCCAGAATGTGCCTGGAACATGGAAGGAGACACAGGGAGGCTATTGTGGTCTTTGGATATGCAGGCAAACTGGTCTTTGGGGAGAAGAGCTGAAGATCAGGCCATGGAAGTGTCAGGGATTTGACTGTATTGTACTTTGTAAGCCAATCAGGTTTACTCTGAGTGATATAGGGAGCAGCTGGAGTATCTGGAGTAGGGTCACTTTAGGAGTTGACTGTGTATCCCAAAAGGTCATGTCGATGTTCTAACCCCAAGTACCTGTGACTGTGATGTTATTTGGAAACAGACACAATCAAGTTAAAATGAAGTCATTAGAGTGGGCCCTAAATCAATGTGACCAATGCCCTTCTAAGGAAGGGAAAACAACATGTGAAGACAGAGACGCACAGGGGGAAGGCCATGTAATGACAGAGGCTGAATTTGGAGTGACACAGCTGCAAATGGAGGAATGCCAAGGTTTGACAGCCATGATCAGAAGCTAGGAAGAGGCAAGGAAGGATTGTATCCAGACTCTCAGAGGGAACATAGCTCTGCTGACATCTTATTTCCAACTTTTAGCGGAAGTGTGAGACAGTACAGTTCTGTTGTTTTAAGCCACCCAGTTTGTGCTACTTTGTTACAATAGCTCTAGGAAACTAATACAGTCACTTTGATCTAACAGCATCTTTCTGGCTGAGTGCTGAGAACAAAATATAACAAGGGCAAGGATAAGAACTAGGAGGCTATCTTGGGACACAAGTCCGGGAAGCAGATTCTAAGACAAAAAATTGCAAACAGGAGGTCTTGTCCAGGAGTGTTCTCAGGAACAATACAAGGTAGGCATGGGGAGGTTGGGGCAATGAGGGATACAGAATTGGGCAGAGGGAAGGTGGAGTGCAGTAGGCCCAGGCAATCCAGTGGGGGCTCACTGAACTTGGAATGGTCCCTCAGAGCCATCCTGAAGTAGAGAATGGCCTATTACAAGTACCCCTGTGAAGACCCTTATGGGATGTGGGCTGACCCCCGGGAAGATATGCAATCTTGAGAAAGACATTTCCCTTCAGCAAGAGAGGGAAATCCTTGAGGAACTTGTCTGTGAGCAGCCTATATTCCCCAAGCTATGGAAATAAGTACTTTGGTCCTGGAGAGAAGGAACTTGCAAGCTGCTTCACGGCTTCCCCAAAAGAGGTTATTGCATTTATAGAGGAAATATTCAAACAGCATGGAAAAACATAGGAATTACAATGTAGCACATGGAGTTCTGTATGTAAATGGTGTAGTTGTGTGTGTATGGATGTGTTCTTGCAAGGATCTTTCCTTTGAATAGCACTCTAAATTTACAATGTACTTAACTTGGTGGTCACAATGACCTTGTAAGGTAGGTATGAGAGATATGATAATATTGATAGGGGAAATAAAGCCTAGACATATCAAGTGACTTGTCCAAAACACAGGTAGTTAGTGGTGAGGACAGCATTGAAAATATGGTCTTTTGAATCCATGTCCTGAGCTCTCTGTAGCAGGTCATATGGACTAAATATTACTTCAATTATATGCTTGCAATTAGGCTAGACAATTCTTTTACACTTAGTTATTTTGGAACCACCAAGAGAGTGCATGGCAGGAATTGCATACTTGCTTATCAAACTCGCATCAGTTTCTTCCTGGACCCCAAACTAGCCTGTATTTGCCAACCTCCTTTACACTTAGGTGCAGTCAGTGACTGAGTTCTTATGAATGGAATCTGAGTGCAAGTGATAAGGATCATGCAGCCCCCATAAATGGAGCGCTAACGAACCATGCCTCTACTCTGTTCCCCAGGGTCTGTCCAGTGCCAGCTTAGAAGGCATGTGTTAAGGAGGGAGACATCTCTGTTATCTTGGATCTCTGAATGTCTGAAAAAAACAAGGATACTCATTTGGCATCTGCCTTCCACTTTAGAGTCCTGATCCAGGATTTCCTTAACCATTAGAGAATCGAAAACACAGAATTCATACCTTAACACAAGATGCACGGTATGGATTTGGAGTTTCATTTCATGAAATTTCACATAACTAATAGATCTTATTTAAATCTAAAATTGAATAATTTGAGGTAAGAATCACCAAGCTGTTGGCATTTATGTTTAATCTTTTCACCATTTTGTGAGATAAATTGGGAGAATCTTGTTATTCTGTTCTTCTGTTAAATCCTTGAGAGAGGAATAATATAAATAAGTAAGTAAACAAACAAACTAATAAATAAATACTTCAGATTTGCATCATTCCAACTTAATAACACATCAGAGAAGAAGGGAAAACTTCTCTAATTCAGTGTTTGTACAAAAAAATCACAGGGAAGAAGTCTGAATAGCCTGACTTAAATCATGAGGCCATCTCTAACAAATCACTGTAGTGGAGCTGGTTATAACATTTGATTTGGCCTGGGTCCTTTTCTGGGTGGGTACCACAAAGGAAAGATCATTAGCAGTGTGTAAAGTAAAGAGGAAAACGATACCCAAGGAGAAAGCATGCTATTTCCAAAGTGGGAAGAGAGACATGACCAGATAAGACCCACTGCTCACTACCAAGTGGCGGGGGTTTCATCATAAAGAGATATACTCTAACACCACAAAGACTGTTGTCCAGAAACTAACTGTTGTGATGTAGGTGGATCTCAGGAAAGAAATAGAACCAGGGTCCAGAAAGCCATCCAAAACCTCTCTCTGCATTTCATCTAGTCTCCTCTCTGTGCATGTATTTTATGCTTCTTTTTGCAGATTAGCATTCTCTTGTGCTGTGTGGCTGAATGCAAGTTCAACTGATGATGAAATAGTCCTTGTCTCCCATCAATAGAGAACCAACTTTGATTCTTGAATCAATATTGCAGGGAAAAAAGGGCCACACCACGGCTTGGTAGTTTACATGGCCTATTCAGAGAAGAAAACAATGACTGTCTCAATCCCAAATCCAGTTTCCCTGGAAAGAAATTGACTGCTAACCAAGCAATTTACCTCCTGTCCTCCCCTGTTCCAATGAACTGTAGCTCAGGAGGAAGGTTCTCAGTGTAAAAACTGACATTTAGAATCTCCTCCAGTGTATGCAGAATGTTTGTAAGATAATGGTGTACTCTAATGAATGTTCAGCCTTTAGAAATTTATTATAACACCTGAATCTTAGTACTATTATTAAGAGAGTAGGAATGATACCTATGTTGCTGGCTTCTGGGAGCTTTAGGACTAGCTCAGAGAAGGTGATGCTCATTGCTTTAAATTAGTTGTAGTCTAAAATTAATCCACAGAATAAGACATAGTCATACTTTATTTATTTCAAACAACAGAAAAAAGTTGTTTTCTGGCTTAACAACTAATTGGATGATTTTCAGGCTTTATTGCAATTACTTAATGCCAGTGATTTTTTTCTAGTGAATTCTAAAACATAAGCAAAACAAACAAAATCCCCCAAAAACAAAACAAGAAAAACCAACATACTTTAAAAGCAAGAGATTTGCTAATATCTTAGGGCTATTTCAAACCATGCCATAGTATAAAATGATTTCAAGTGTTCAATTTGTTTAGAGCAATGGCAACCTCCCCTCGTCAAGCTGACTCATTTGAATTTAGATATATAACTTCTATTAACATATAATCTTAATAGAATTATATACACATCAGTATTAATCAGACACAGTTTAGTAGGTACATCTGATATATTTTATACTACATATTATATAACACTTGCCGTGAATTATTACATTCACAAAACATTTATTGAATATATACTATGGGCCTAAGCACCATTTTTCCAAGTTGGCAATACAATTATTTTTCCTACTACTCTTCATTTTGCTTTTGTAAGAAAAGAGGTGGGGTGTATGATTGAAGCAGATACCAGAAAAGAGAAAATCAGCTAACTGGGATTACTGCAAAAATATGTCACTACCATTCCCAGAAGAATAATGCAATATGCCTTCTATGAGCTCACTTTTCAGGAAAATACAGTAGGCAATCTTAAGGAGAACCTAATTTCCTAGATACCACCTTAACGCAGATTGCATGTTAGCACTGAAATGACATATCCATATAAAATGTTCCCCTTGTGTACATCTTATTGCGGAGTTTACATATAGATGCAAAAGAAAAAGGAATTTCTGATCAAGGCTAGCAGTATTTAAAAAATCTGAGTGCATTCTTCAGGTTTAGACGGCACTGCATAGCAGAAAATGTGGCCTGACTAGCTGCTGAGACTCCTCTTACCTTTGCATAGTATAGTCTGAATATTTTAGGGAAGAATTCTGATTAGCCAAGCTTGGGTCAGGGGCCCTGGCGTGGAATAATCAATGATGGCCAAGGGACAGGGCGGGACAGAATGCACAAAGCCAACTCACACACAAGTGTCTGAACCATTCTCAGAAAAGGGGGAATAATTATAGTCAGGTGTTTACTACTGGTGTTGAGTATAGTGTTAAAGGAACGGATCTGAGGAGCAGAGCTTAGCAGAGGAACAAAGTCTTACAAAGGAACAAAAGGTGTACTTCTTTTCCAGGCCATGACAGTCATTCTTGACAATCTCGGGTCGACCATGACATTTTTATTTGTAAAGTACAAGTGCATTTGCCTTTAGAGGAGGGAGGCCTTAAGAAACCAGTGTTGGGTTTTTTCATAGTTTCGTATTTCTGGAGTCTTCGAATCTGAACCCTGTGATGCGATGCGTTTAAGGCAACTAAGATTGTATGAGTTTAGGGTACTTCTGCAAGAACCAGTGTTCTATCACTACCGTTTATAGTAAGTGGCTGAAAGCATGTGGTGTTGAACCTAATTTGGAGTTATAAAGGTAATTTAATTGTGGGATCTAATACAAGGTAACTGGGAAAGTTACAGAAAAAAAAAGAAAGAAAAGAAAGAAGCAGCTGTTTATTTCTTGCACAGTTGTCCAGAACTGACATGCATGTATGCAAACATTAGAACGATTATGATAAAGAATTTTAAGGAGACTCTTCCATTGGGAAGAAAAAAGGGTGTAAAAAAAGTTAACCATTTGATTAGGAGAGCTGTTTACAAAATATATATATTTATATAGATCTAGACTCACCTCACCTAGATCTATAGATAAGCTTCCAGGTCACTAAGAATGGAGATCATCTTTTGGATTGAAAAAGAATAAGAGTTAATTGTTTGTACAAGGAGATAATAGAGGATATCAGATTAGCAGGGCAATATAATCTGGGTAAGATTTCACAATCTTTTTAAATGGTTCTTCGAGGGTATATTCCAGGGCACAGAGGGCATCACTGGGTGCTTCTTAGACTTAAGCTATCCCACAGGGCAGTGAAATATGTTTGATAGTCTACATAGTCTATATTTGAGTCATTGTTCTAGTGAACCCAGGGCCCCTTAGAATTTTGATCATGCCATAGCATACTAGGGATCTGAGTACTGTTTTTTGCTGCCTACTTTGCAGATGTGATTTAACTCTGATTACCTTGATTTGTCAGTGTATATAAGCCCAGTAGCATTTAAAATAGTGGCTGCTGGTACTTGATTGGGTAGTGGAGGCTAGTAGTTTTTCCAATGGCAGAAGCTCAGTAATTTGAAGTCTTGTGAAAGCTTATATCTGGTTGAAGTAGAAGGTCCTTTCATGTGAAAGTGGCATTATCTAGTGTCTGCATTCATTTGATTACTGAAAACCTAATGGACGCAAAGCTTAGCAGAGAGTAGTGTACGATGTTAAGTTGCTGAAGCAGAGCTAAATCATGAAAGAATCCTGATTTTCAGTTGAACACCTGACTACCTGTAATAGTCAACATTTTCTATTAGCCTTGTAGCTGAATGTTAGCATAACACCATTTCTGAGGATGAACTAAAATGTGAAATGGTGTGTGCAACTTTAGGAAAATGTCCTTGGGTGAGTATGCCTTTCTCTTCTCTGCTCCTAAGGTATAGGCATGATTGCCAGAACTAGAATTAGGAATAAAGACCACAGGTGGCTAAGCATGAAGATAAAAAAGGTGTCTGTTTCACTATGGGATGCTTTGGAGGGTCGTATCAGCCCTGGATCACCAACAGCCCTGGATCACCAAACAAGAAACAAACTGCTGTCTTGTTTAGTTGCTGGGCTTTACTACTGCTCTGAGTTTCTGTTGCTCACAGACAAAATGAATCCTACTAACATAGAATGTATAGATAATTCTAAAAATATTTTTTGCTTCAAACAACTTTTTACCCACTGAGTAATTACCAATTTGAATCAGATAAGAGGGCTTTTCCTGAGTATGAAAACATGAGATCACTCTGAATACATATATATCTTAAATACTCAACTCCCCAGACATAACAATTATGACTGAGATGTGTGTCTTTACAAAATCCTTGCCTACACCTCTGTTTATTTCTGTAGAAGTGATAGCTGCAAACAGAAACACTGGATTAGAGACATTATATGTATATATATGTATATATACATATATATATATATGATAGTTGGTACATGTTGACAATTTTGTTTCCAGAAAAACTATGTCAATGTACACATCACTAGCAACTAGCATAGGGATAAGTAGTAGGGCACTGTTACTTTTCAGCTGATTTGATGGACAAATATGAAAACAGGATGGGTCTGGTAATTGTATATAGTTTTATGCATTTGATTTGTATAGGCAGAACATATATCCTTACATTTTTTGGCTATTTGTATTTATTTTGTAAACAGATTGTCCATGTTCTTTTCCTAACTTTTATGCTATTGGAGATCTTAGTGTAGTTCTTATTAATTTGAATTTGAAGAGTCCTTTGGTCAGGAAATTGTCTAAGAGTTATTAAACTACTTTAATTTTGGTTATTCTATCTGATTGGATATTCAATGTTTTTAATATGGGCGGGTCTTTTCCATTTAGTAATATAGCTTTATTTTTTTCAGTTTTAATGGAGTTGAAGCCAATAGTGCCATCTCATTCTAAAACCACTCTAGCACACAGAGCTACAGTGTACAATAGGATCTTTGCTCTATATCATCTGTGGTAACAGAGTTGTGTAGCAAAGGCAAGAAGGTGTTAAATATATAGTTAAATATAGTTGTGCAGCAAAGGCAACATGGGATTTACTTGATTTTATTTTTGTGGACAGTTCACTTTAGAAAAATATTGGCAAGAATCATGGATTTCCTGGCAATAGAGTGGGACACTTTATATTTTAAATCAAATATAGAAGACTATGCCATCAGATTAAAAATGACTAGGAAGCATGAAGTCTGAGTCTAAAATACAGGTAGCTGCTGTAAAAATTGCTACATTGACATTTGATTAAAGTGTATAAACAATTAATCTATTTTCTTCCTTCCCCTACTTTCTTTTAACCATCATTTTTTTTTCTCACTGATTTTTTCTGTTTTGCTTTATTCTCCCTCATTGTTCTGTTTGTAGTTTTGCTTTTTTGTGGTCAACTCATCTTTGATTTTTCAATTACTTATTTAACTTAATATGTTTACCTCTCAGTTAATATGATTCATATTTAATTACTTATTTAACTTAAGATGTTTACTTTTCAGTTAATGTTTCATATTTTGAAAATAATTTCATCTTGAAATTTCGTTGTTTTTTCCATTTTCTTCCAGACCTGTCAAGTTGTGATAAGGTTGATTTTAAAAATTGGCCTCTAGGCACCTTTTATTTAGATTTATGCTGCTACCACTAACAACATTTAATATCTATGCAGCACCTTTCATTGCATATTCTATTATTTTATTACTTTCTACATATATTCACTTGGGAGATGAACGGAGTAGTTTCCATTTTGCCTCCCTTACAATTGTCTCTTTTATAAGAGCCTCTTGTCACAACTGACTAGATTGTACTCTTTCCAAAATTATTTAAGTTCAACAAGTGATTCCAGATGTCAGTTCACTTTTTAAGTGCTCAGATGAGTTCATGGATGCCCCATATTATGCAAATCCAAGTACCCTAGCTTGACCCTGTGAACATTTGTTCAGAATTCAACAAAATCATTAAATCCTCCTATTTTCTTTTTTTAAGGAATTGCAATATGCAAAGTCCTGTGGGTACATAGTAATCTTACGTTAGATGATTAAATTTTAGAATTTGCATTCAAGGAAGATTCTATAATCTGAGGAGGTATATAGACAAACATCTAATTATTTTAGAAGAACAAGAAAAAGGGCAGAATGAAATAGGCATTATTGATGGTAGAGATACCATCAAAGTTGTATGGGAATATAATGGAAGGGTTGATTATTTTGATTAGGATTGGTGAAAAAAGTCTTCTTGGAGCAGTTGGCATTAGGATTGAGTTTTGGAGAATAAATGAGACTTTGATAGTCACTTATTTTGTGTGTGACCTACTAATTCTAATGAAATTTTAGGTTCTTCAGATGCTCTGGGGCTGATGTTACCTTCCTAAGAGCACTGGGTGGGCATTAGATCATTCTGAATATATACATTCAAATACAATTTGGGTATAATGTGCTGGTAGCTGGATTCATATGGTACATCAGTTTCCCTCATAGTGGTAAACTAAACTTGCTGATACAGAAAATAACACCTTATCTTTTCAAATCATGAAATTTTAGAGCAGAAGACCTTAGAAATTATCTGCTTAACCGTCTCATTTACAAGAAGACACAAAGGGGTTCAGTAATTGACCAAGGTCACTCAGCTAACTGGAACACATTTTTCCTCTACCAGGAGGCATTGCTTTGGAAACCGGCATCTTTCATATCCATTACGGTAGTTTTTACTGATTTTGTGAAATAAAATCATTGAATCCCCACATGTGATTATCAGAGAATGATACTTTAAAGTCTTCAGTGAACTTGCACTTTGAGGTAAGTTTGAAGGAACATAAAATGGACCAAAGGCAGAAAACGCATTGGGACTCAGTACCTGAATAATGAAAATACGGAATAATCTGCACCTGGAAAAAAGAGACACTTGGCAGGACCTCCAATCTGGAGTCTTTTACTCCCCTGGGGTGGAGTAGGGGAGGCAGAGGAGAGGGGAGGGAGGAAGGGAAGTGGGTTGACAGAGAGAAAAGGGGAGATAGGGAGGGAGACGCGTGCCTCAGAGCCGGGAGGAGAGGTACCCTTTGTTAGACAAGCCCCGAAAGGGAAGCCTCTTGCAGCAGCCCTCCGTTCCCACCTCCAGCGTTCGCCGAACTGCTAGGTGGAGCCCGCGTGGCGGAGCCCGCGCGCACTCCAGATCCGGGTTTTGCCGGCCACCCCCTTCCCCCGGCGCGAGCCCCCTCCCCGGCTCTCGGCGCTCCGGGCGCTCGCCCGCCCGCCCGCCCGCGGTTCATTCTGGCCTCGACTCGGCCCCGGCTGCGTCCGTCGCGCGCAGGCTGCACGGCCCCGAAGCGCCCGCGCTCCGAACGGCTCTCGGCGCTGCGCCCTGTCGCCAGCTTGCCCGGCCCCGCTCGCCCCGGTTCCCCGAGCGGGAATGCAGATGCTGCCGCCGGCCCGGGAGGGCGCCGCCTCCGCCGCTGGCTCTTCCCGGACTGCTCGCTGCCCCGGCTCCGGCAGCTGCCGCAGCTGCCGCCTGTGACTCGCCCCCTCCCCTTTCTTTCTTCTCTTTTCGCCTCCGTCCTCTCTCTCCCGGTGTGCGCGCGCGCGGGTGGCACGGTTCGCTTCGGCAGGAGCTCGCTTGTGTGTGCGCGTGTGTGAGCGTGTGTGTCTGGAGAGCGCCAGAGCCTTGCTCGCTCTCGGGGAGTCGAGGAAGAGAAAGACCCGAGGCGGCGGCGGCGGCGGCGGCGGCGCGGAGCCCGGGGCCGCGCGATGAAGCTCCCACATGCACTCAGCTGCCCTGCCCGGCCGGCGAGCTAGTCAGCTACCCCCCGGGCTCGGGGCTCCGCGGCTCCCGGGGCGCAGCTCTCCGCGGCCCGGCGCCCGCTCCGCCCGCGCGCCCCCGCTGTGCACCCGGGAAGGAGTTTGCTGGGCCCTCGGTGCAGGTTGCGGGCGCCAGAGGAGCCCCGCGGCTGAGAGAGAACCTCGGGAGGAGGAGGAGCAGGGCTCGGCGGCGGGGCAGCCACCCCTGGCCCTCGCGGCCGCCCCTACCTATTCCATCGCTCCCACTCCCCGGCGGAAAGGGGAGGACGAGGAAGAAGAAGAAAAAGAAAGAGAAGGGGGTGGGGTGGGAGAACTGGATATAAAGATCGGCTGGGGGGATGGTGGAAGATTTTCGGTCTCTTCGGCAGCGTCTTTGCTTAGGCGGCAGCAGGAGGAGGAGAAGCGGCCCCTGCGACGACCGCCGCATGTTAATCGCTGCCGCTCGGGTCCCTCGGCTGCTGCGGGAGACCGCGCCTGACTCCGAAGTTGTGCAACTGTGGACTGGGAGAGACGTTTGAGCCCTCCTCTCCCATCGCCCCGCTTTCACCCCGTTAGTGTGTGCGAAGCGCGGAAACGTCAAGAAGACAAGCATTTGGTTCTTTTTTACCCCTTCCCCGTTCTCCGTGGCCGTGTAGCAGAAGAAAGGGGGAAGGAGAGACTTTTGTTGTTCCTCAGCTGGGGTCTCCACCCGCCTGCTGCCTTCTCCGCGCTTTGGGTATCATTCTCGGCCGCGTGTGTTGGGGTGTCTTCCTGGGGCGGTCGGTCCTCTGCCCCAGGCTCCATGGCTGGATTGTGGAAACTGCACCCGGCTGCAGGTTGTTGAAACTGATGGGACGAAATCGGGGACCAGCGGTTACGCAAGGTAATTTATTCTTCTCGCTCTACCTAATAGTGGTGGCCCTGGTCTGGCGCGGGCAGCGGCGGCCGCCCGGCGGGCAAGCGAGAGGGTGCGGGGTTCACGCACACTCACCCTGCCGCTCGCACACACTCATCGTGATGAGCGGCGGGAAGGGGACCTCCTGGCTGGTGGGCGCTGGGGTTTGGCACGGGTTCGAGGTTTTTACAGCTGTTGGGGGATTTGGCGGCCGAGAGGGATGAAGGGGAGAGCAGACTCAGCGCATTCGCAGTTCCAACAAGCTGGGGAATAGGAACGGGTTCCTCCTGGGGAATTTTCCCTCCTCTCTTACCCTAGTGTCATCCCCTGCTGGGGGCTGAAAGCAGACCAGGGGGCGCCTTCTCTCCGCCGGCTGAGAGCCGGGAGAGGGCTGGATCACCGACAGGCACCGGGTGAGGAGCCGGGCTCTGGGGCGATGGGGACTGCGGGGCGGCGAGCCCGCCGCGATCCTGCCTGGACGCCTTCCTGGAGCATCCACGGGGGCCGCGTTTGCTCAGGTCGCGCCCCTGAGTCGTGGAACCGCGCTGCCTCCTCGCACCCCGCGCGTCGTGACCCCTTCACGGCAGTTTGGTTTAAACCTGCTTGCCCAGGCTTTGTTAGGCGGTTCTGGCTGGAGAAGGCTGCCACTCTCGTGGGTGGCACGGGGCGGCGCGGTGATGGAAATGGGCATGGGGCGGGGGACGGTGTTGCACGAATCGAGATGGCCAGGGCGCCTGGGAGGGGTGGGCAGAGCGTTGGTGGCCGCGGACGGCTGAGTTACAGGTAGGAGGGCAGGCACCCCGGAGCTTCTCCCGGGAGAAGGAGAAGCTCCAGGCTGCAGCGGAGCATCGGGGCTACCGCACCCCCGCCTCTGGTCCTAAGTAGGAGCTCCACGGCTAAGCGTGCCAGATCCCCTGGCAGTATAGGTGTGTGTGTGTGCGCGCGCGCGCGCATAGAGTGGAGGCGACCTCCGTTATCGGGGTTAGTTGGCGGCGGGGTCGGCGTGTGCTTGTCTGTGTGAGCGTGTTTGTACGCGCTCCGGGGATGGCCGCGAGATATTTGCGGGGATAGCAGAGCTGATGCTACTTGAGCAGAGCTTGCTTATCGAAATCGCCTGGGATCCGCTTAACCGGAAAATCTGGTTTGAAGAGGCCGCGGGGGCCCAGTATGGGAGCGAAGAAGCCTCTCGGTGTCCCCTCTTCTCATTGAAGATCAAATCCGCCAGATGCGTGCGGCGGTGAGTCTCTGGTGCAGCGCTCGACGCACCTCGGATTGGCTGTGATGAGACGTAGGATAGAGCAGTCGTCTCTCCGGCAGATTGAAAAACTGAGTCAAGCCAGCATAACCTCTGGTCCCTGGAATTCTCTGGCCACTTTCCTCGCTGTGATCGAAACGTGCGCTGCTTTGTTTATGGTCAGAGATATTACAGCAATTGGGAGAACTCGAGGCGTGTGAGCTACCTCTGGGTGTCTCCTGCCTGTGCCTGTGTGTGATCCTGTCTGCGGTAGTTGGAGCACATTGTAAACAACTGTGTAAGCAGCCCTGCCAGTCTCCTTTAGTGCCAAACCTAGTGGTGTCTGTTGTGTTTACTTCCCTGGGTGGATCACTCATTAGGAAGTATAAGCCTCTTGCACCTCTGATTTTACATCCTTTCAGCCAGCTGTTGGGGAAATGATATGCATGGATCCTGGCAGGAAGAAAAAATTGTCTGTGTTTTGCTGTGAAGTAAATAGGCGGTCTTCTAATTTACTGTCATATGGCCTATCAATGCTAGTTAAAGAATGTCATAGTAGAATCTACAGAGAAACACTTACTTAGTAATTCTTCATTTTGGGAATGGTCTCCATTTCCCTATGAGGTAAAACAGAATTTTTAGCCAGAGTTTCCTGGTATATTTTCCAGTTTGTAATGGTACTAAATGATCTGGAGTTCTGGCTTCCAATTTTGTCTGTATGTGAATTACAGAATTGACACTTCTTTTATACTATCACCAAAAGACATTTCTAGTTAATTTGTATAGGAGTTTAAAAGGTTATGTGTGTTGAAATCTCTGATCTTTGTTTCACCCAATTTTCTTTTTCTTTCTTTCAACCAAAGCAAGGGTTAAAAATGTACCAAGATAAACGGTTCTAAAAAGTTTAAAAGCTAAACTGTTTTTCAGTTTCAATGATTAAGATATTAAACCCATTAGTTGCAGATTAGTTCTGCTTTTGTGTTGGTCACAAATGTCTATGTTCCATTCTGTTTAAAAAAGTGTAGCACAGTAAATTTAAAAGGATACTTTGTTTTTAGGTACTATAATTTCTAGATTTCTTCTTTTTTTTAAGATCTTGACTTCTAGAAAAAGCTTAGGTTGCCAAAAAAGGAAAAGGAATACTGAATCATTGGTGCCTGATTTTGATGAGGTTGTATTTTTTTTATATGATGTTGCTAGTGGTGGTTATCTTAATAGAAAAGTTAGAGAATTGTGATTTAATTCATGCAAATCTAGATTCCTGTATTTATTTCTTTTCTAGAGGGTACGTGTTAAAGCCTTTACACTTGCAAATATTTCTGAAGCTTGGAGAATATTTGGCCTCTCATTGTAGAAGATCTAATCACAGCAATTCCCTGTCCTTACCTTAGAAGATTTGATAAAATCTGTTCTTTGTTTCCTAGCAGCATGTGTTTCCTAGCAGTCATACATTCCACAGGTCCTGATGTCATTAGAACTGTGTCTGTCAGTGTATTGTGCTGTCTTTAGTTGAAGGTGAGTGTGTCAGAGTGCTTGAATGCCATTCCATAGCACTTCTTTATCACTTAATATTCAATAACCATTTCCATTGGTGTTTATGGTTGACCGGTGTATGTATAAACTCACCGCAGGAGGAATAATTAGTATAAAGGTTTATGTGAACTATTTATATTTTTTTAGATAGACCTTTAGGCTGCATCAGGCATCCCTGGCCTGAAGAGTGGTAAGCCAGCATGTGATTTGCCTGATGGGTAAATGCTTTTGATGTCTCATTTTTAGTTGCTTGCTGTGATTATCTTTCAGATTGAGAGCTTTCCTCCAAGACATGAATGGAATGTCTTTTAGAAATGACTTTCTTAATAATGATTTTGCATTTTGGAGGTTTAAATATTCTTTCCACGGGAATGATAGGGAGTATGAGACTTATGGACTCTGGTACTGTGCCTGGCATTTTTTCTAGTAACAGGAAAGGCAAATTTTTCATGGACTTGGTTTACCTTTGGATCCTTGGTGAGTTATAACCAAGAAAATCCTAAGTAGAAGATAAAAATGTTAAAATCAAAATGATTGAAGTTAGGCAAATAATACTATGGTAAACTAAATTGTTTTTTAGATTTCACTTGGACCACTTTTACTGCTGGTTGGAACTCTCTTTGAAAAGGGCTGCCAAGTAGGAGTGACAATTACTGTTAAAAGTGGGGCATTTTTGCATAGAAATCAGTAAAGAAAACTGATTGTGATTTTTGTATTTAAGAAAAAAGTGATTTTGAAAAATTCTATGCAACCTTACTTTAGCACAGTGTTGAACGGCTAAAGCAGTTGGAATTAGAGGGAGATGATCTTTCCTTAAGTTTTGCAAATGGGTGTTTTCCCTTTGATTTCTTAGATTTGCATTACATTCATGCATTTGCTCAGTTGGGAGGAACAGAGGCTATATGTAATTCAGCATTTGTTTGCCACCAAGGACATATTTACACTCAGATTACTGTTGCATTTGTCTTTTTCTTTTATGCAAATGCATTTGTTCATGGATTACCCTATTTTATAATTAAATGTAAAGTAAAAATTCAAATATGACTAAGGTCCTCCTGACATTTTCCCTTTGTTATCTGTGTGTGTGTGTGTGTGTGTGTGTGTGTGTGTGTGTGTGTATGTTGTTAGACAGTTGATCTCTGGGGAGATAAATCCAGATTTTTCGCTCATTGTGATTTTGACATTGATGTGTTTTGGCCAGTTTTAGAAAGTGCTCATGCTTCTAGATAACATTTATGAGTCCTAAGATGTGCATATTTTCTTCCAAACCCTTTAACGTCATTACCCTGGTATGAGTGTCTATGTGGCCCAATCAAATTAACTCTACTACTATGTAAGTAAACAGGTATAATGTTTTTTTTTTTGAATTAGACATGTGCTCGTACATTCACAAACACAAAATATATAAAAAAATTACCTGTCCTACTCTGAATCAATTGAAATTCTCCATGTGTTTTAGTCAGTGAATGAAGGGGGAGTCTTGTTGTATTTGATCATAACAGATTCTATAGTTTTTAATAATTTATATCTTTCTCATGTCTTACTGACACTTAAAACAAGAATTGAATTTAACATTAACAAATTTCTTTCTAAGAGTGATTACACATACATATTAGAAGCTAACATTTGGGCTATTTTATTAAAAAATTTAAATGGAATATTGTTGGTGTTTATGCTATTTATTACGAAGCTTATCTCTGGGATGGAAAATTAAATCAACCAACTGAATATTTCCATCTGCTTAACTTCTATATCAGTTATATTCTAGAATAAACAATCTTCTCAAAGTGTGTTCTGGGGAGACCTGTGGGTCTCTGAGACCCTTTCAGAGGGATTGTGAAGAGAAAACATTTTCATAACAATGCTAAGAATTATTTCCCTTTCACTCTCATACTTTAACATGTGTACAGTAAAGTTCTCCAAAAGGTACATGATATGTGGTGACATTGCTCTGATGGCATATGGCATGTGTGGTTATGTTTTAGAATTTCCCAGTTTACTTTTAATACATAGATGTTGATAGTTACAACCAATGTAATCAGAAATTGCTTTAGGTTATCAGTCTGTCAAAGGGTCCTGGGACCAGAAAGTCTGGAACTGCTGCTGTTGAGGTTTAGTAGATCTGCTTCCTTGGACTCATAAGTGTTACCCCTTCTGACCTAAGTAGCCATCTAGGATTCTCATCCTAGATGAGGGCTGCTTGTCTCCAGCCTCATCTTCTGACAGTAGAGGAGGAGCTGCAGGGGAAATTTAAAATCTAGGCCCCAGATCTTGGTATTCTGATAGCTGGCAAGGTGGTATGGTGTAGTGGTGAAGAGAAGGAGCTATGTGGTATGCTTGCCTAGGTTTGATAAATTATTTCACTTTGGGCAAGGTACTGGATCTCTCTGGGCCTCAATATCCTTGCATGTTTTAATGCATGTAACAGTTGTTACTAATTCATAAGTGGTTGTGAAGCTTTAATGGGAAAATAGATGTGAAGTGCTTAAAACAGTTCTGGGCACATAATAATAGAAATGCAACTATTTGTTCCTGTCATCATCATTATTAGCATTATTATTATTTACTACCTCTCTTGAGGGTCCAATGAAACTTTAAACAAGTCCCCATGTGATTAAGATATGCAATTATGTTTTCACCTCATTGCTTTAGAGCATCTCTTAAAATGCTATTAAATTTGAAAATTTCATATAAAAGATAATCTTGGCTTTATTTTACTCTCCCACTTTAAAATTTATGAAGAGTTACTGGGATTTTTTTTTAATGAGAATTAATATGACACCTAGCTTGGGCTAAATTTGAAGTTGGGCAGAGTATGAATGCCCAATTAAAACTTGATTTCAAAGACCCTAATTGAATATTTATGTATCTTGGGAATTATCAGGGAGGAAATCACTTTCTGAAGTGGTATCAAGATGGCTCACTATACTCTTAGTCTGTTAATCACTATCTAAGCATCACAACAGACCATTTTCGGTGAAAAGGGTCCTTGGAGCAATTTTATACTGTAGTTCGATTTGTTGGTGAATGGTAATATGCCGAAGAAGTAACAAGCTCCACGCAGAGATTAATTTTACTAGTTGCCAAACTTCAGCCGGTGAACTGTAACACTTCTGAATAGTACTTGACATCTACTTGAAAACTTTATAGATATATTTGTAAGTTACACCTAGCTAATGTAATACCTGATGTAGGCCTGCCACTATGAAATTAGTAGTGTAGCATTTATCTTCTCCACTTTGGTTAATCCTGAGTTAGTGTTGTAGAAACTAAATTACTTAAACTCCTTAGCTGGGCATAGTTTGGGGCACTGTCCCTAATTCTGAACCTCCAGAAAATGGCCTTTGGAATGGGGACACTTGAATACATTCCCAATTCCGTCCCTTTCTAGCTCTATCATCTCTCTGCAAAATAAAGGTAATAAAATTTACTTTGCTCCTTTGGGGTGAGGAATAGGAAATAAATAGAAAAGTATCTGACAGAGTACAGCATGAATGAGACATTAGTCATAGTATTATTAGAAATGTCCTTAAGTACCATCATTAAGAAAATTTAGCTAAATCAACTATTTTCTTAATTGAAGAGTTCTTGACGAGCTATGAAAATCAGTAGCATTTCCTTAAGCAGTTGAGAAAGGTTTCATGTATCTGTGTGTCTTTCCAATGTTCTTTCCCTCCTTCCCTTTTTAACCTTTTAAAGCACCTATTCCTGAGCTCTTTCTCTTATCTTAAAATGTTATGCTTTGCTACTAGTTTCCCACCAAAAGTCAAAATCCTGATAGGAAAATATTTTTGACAGCCACCAAGTGTTGTGTCTTAAGATTGACTTTAAATCACATATAAAATGAAAGTACCAATTTAACTGAAGACATTTTAAATTAAACGCCTGATCATCTTTTCACATGGCATCAGCAGCTCTGTAAACCTTAACTAAATCACAATTTTCTACACGTTGTAATGGAGTCAAGTCATCTTAAACTTCCAAGACTTAAGGATTTCTATACTTCTAAAAGATTTATAGTCCACGAGTCCTCCTAAGATGGCTATAAATGCAGATGAACCCTTAAAATTCAGATCCCAAAATGGCTTTAAAGGCTAGAAGCATTGAACAGGTCAGATGTAAGTCCATATTTTAGAGTTAACACCTGTATTTTAGCGACAGTTGCCAATAAAAGAAGTTATTAAGAATGTATGACTTTTTCCTATAATTAGCATTTATGTTAAAATGTAAAGAGTGAATGAACAACATGGTAAATGGGAAGAATGAATGAAAAAATAAGCTGTGTATTGGACAGCTGACTTGCTAAACTGTACCAGAATTAAGTGCTTTAAAGTATGACTCAAGAAAATGAAAGCCAAGTAGAGACGACACCCCCTTCTGTTTGATCAGCTTGTGTTGGTGTTTCTGCATCCCGCAGAGGCAGAGTGCATTGCTATTGAAGACAGCCCCAGTGGCTCCACAGTAGCCTGAGCCTGTGAGAATAGGGGAGAGACTCAAGCCCAGTTTTTGATGTTCTGCATGGGTGGGTAACCTGAATACTAAAATGCATTCCATTGACAGCTGACCCTGTAAGAGGTTTTTCTACAGTCCCCCGTTTTGTTTTGGTTTGTTTTGGGTTTTTTTTCTCCGTTTCCTTTCCTCAAAGCTCTTCCAGATACTTTTGGATAAAAGGAAATGGTCCTGAGTGATGGTCATCTTTTTGTATGAGATTTATTCCTGGCAAGAATGGAAGGGCTCAATGGGTTCACATTTCTGTTTCTGTTTTTCAAATTTTCAGTGTTCTGGATTTGTCAGTGGCTGATGGTTGTTGTTTGAACCTTGACTCAGAATGCTGATCATGACTTCAAGGAGTGGACAAAGAGTCAATTGAGAAATAGTTTTGTGTTAGCATGAGGCATGAGAAATAGTTTTGTGTTAGCATGAGGCATGTAGCCTTTCTTCTTTATACTGGCTTTAACTACTCAGATGAATTTGTCTATTGAGTGCTAATCATACGGTTAACTGTTGACTTTGGAAGAAGAGCTTAGGCAATGGTTTTTCCTTTAAAATAATACACAATGATTTTTTGAGTTTTAGGCATTTTCAGTTAAAATTTTGCTTTGATTAAAAAATATTTATGTATGGAAGTTAAATATTATCTTGAAGGCATTCCAAAGTGCTACATATTTTATGATGTCTCAGTTGTCATATGGACTTTAAATTCAACCTGTAAGACTTGTAGAATGGGTATATTCATTATCTCTTTTTATTGCAAAGACACCTCCAACTAGTTTTAGGCTGAAATGATTAATTTATTGGGAAGTTATTGTATTTCTCACCTAAAGAATCCTTGGGGAAGGATGGAGGTTTACCAAGGTACCAGAAGAAAATTAGCACCTTGATAACCACTAGGATTCTGCTCTAACTGCATGTCCCTAAACAAGACTACCAGTTTTTCTCTCTGCGTACTGGATTCTTTCCCTTTCATGACTGCCTGAATTAGTCACCCAGCTTTAGATCAACCTGTTATCACCAGATCAGTGGGGTCAGTAAAGATATTGTAGTTCTTCTGTGGATAGACACATTGTTAGCTTGAAGAAGGAAAGACTCAATTAAGACAGGGATCTAGTCCACAGAAAAAGGCACAGGGGGGCTATTAAACCTGACCATTTACTACAGCCGCCCTTTGTTAACAGGGACAGATTCAGGCATTAGGAGAATCAATTAGGAAAACCACTAGAAATGGGTTTACTCTCCTGTAAGTGGCCAAAATGATCTTGGGAAATGGCTCCCTACTTATTTGACCCAGAAAATCCAACAAAAACATGCAAATCAAGGGATTCAAATCTTCAGGTTCAAGAACACCTGTGAAGGCACCCAAGTTATCAAGGCTATGAATATCTGAAAAGACACCAAATACCTGAGAGAGGTCACTTAAGCAGTTTATGCCATTCTATTGTGTGAGGGTGAAGTTGACATCATAAATGCCAGGCAGGGGCACTGGACACAGGTTCAGTGGCTCTTAAGAGTGCTAATTTTTACTACAAGTGCTTAAAAATGCAGAGAGTAATTCTGTTCTTGTAGGCTTCAATGTAGATTGTGTAGGCATTGAGCGCATCCGGTGGACAAAGCCCCCAGTGTGTGTCATCACACGCAGAGCTCATGGTTGAATCAACTCATGTATGAGCTCTACCAGCCATATTAAGATGACCCTTACTGAAAAAGACCAAACTGTTCCTAAACTGCAAATAGAGGTTGTAGAGAAGAAGTTATCACAGAAATAACTGAAGAAACAAAAACTTATAGCATGGGAATAAATTAGCATAAAATAAATGCAAATAGAAGCAAAAGCAGAAAAAAATGCGTTTGCAGATAAGCACCCATCCATCCATTTGAGACATCTAGTTTTTACACTGGCTAGTGAACTTGGTATGTCATGATACCAATGAAAGATATGTTTATTCAAGTAAACCGGATGTTTAGAGGCAGAATACTCAAAAGTACATCAAGTAGGATATTTCAGATAATTGTGTATGGAAACTTTATTAGCTTCCAAAAGAATCCAGTCAAAATATACGTCAGCTTATTAAACAACAATGTTATTTGAATGACAGGCATCTAATATGGATCTGCTATTATGAAAACTAGAGCCTGGGAAGTGTTTAAAGCTGACATTTGACACGAGTTAAAATAATGCTTTGGAGGTATTATTTGTATAATTTGGGAAACTTCTTGAATGTATTGTCCTTATTTTCTTTATTTAAAATGGAGACTTGTATTGACTTTTCATTTTCATTTTTAAGTGCCAGCTCAATATAAATAGTAACAAAATAATTTGGGAAAGATTTTAAAGTTAGTAGAAACCTTAACTAGAGGAACTCCCATGTACCTTCCTCTTATTGTTGCAAATCCTCGAAGAAGAAAGGACACTAAAAATTAGTAGGCAGCCAGTATTGTATTTTTATGATTTGACATTATTAAGCAAACTTTGCAAGTATTTCTTTTTTGGCATATTTGATTAATATGTGATCTTATCGTGGTGAAATAGCCTGCTGGGCTGGAGATAGTAGTGTTCAGAAATGAAATTTGCTTAGAGTCTCTGAGCAGGCATTTTTTCAGTTAGACCTGCATAATAGGTGATGGTAAGATTGCAGGGTGTGTATGTTTAGTTTCTTCCTTGAATATAGGGAGTGTTGAGATAGAGCAACAGCAAGAAGGTCAATGGGTGTGAAAGAAAGCATTAAGTATATAAATGAGGAATTTATGTCCTTTATTACAAATGAATTAACTATCTGTATGAGGGGCTCAGTATCAGTGTCAGAGGTTGGTTTGCTGTGTTTTACTAATCCAGCTGTGTTACTTTTCTACTTCTCTCTCTCAGTTTGGTACATGTCATTCTGGAATATTTGCTCCTATCCCAGTGTTGACTATTTGTGCATGACCTTTTGATTCTTCTTGGGTGTCAATAATACCTGAATTTTGATTCCCATTCATTCTTCCCAATATAAGTTGTTCTACATTCTGAACAATCATATTTTAAGACATTTTTTTTCTGATTATAGTTCATGCTCATGTGGAAGCCTCTTGAAATATAGAGATGCATAAAGTCAAAACAGAAATCAGCCAACATAACATAATAGAGTGGCACTTCTAAGTGTTCACAGAGATTATTTCACACTTAAATTTTAGTTTGATTATTCTTGTATTTTATCTGTCCATTATCTGTTTTTTATGTGCTTATGTATTTGCTTTAGTAGAATTGAGGTTAACTCTATAGGCTGTTTGCATGATTCCCTCCAATTTCCCAATGACATTAGTTGTTTTGAAAGACTCATTTTAATGTTGTGAAATATTTTATAGTGTATATGTATAATGATTTATTTAAACATTTTCTTATTCATGAGGATTTTGCTAGGATGAGTAACAGAAAACTTGGCCTATTCTCTGATGATTTCTGTGGTACAGGTTCCTTGAAGCAGAATTACTAGGACAAAGAATAAATAATTACTGTGTGACTTTTCTGTTTGGTTATAGTGACCTGCATGCGTAATTGTCCTCCATGCATAACTGGTGCTCCTAAGTGTTTGCAAGTTCTTTCTTAAGAATTGCTTGCTCTCAGTTTTGTATAATTAGTGGTTACTAAATCTCAGTTATGTAGAGTTAGTAAAGTTAGTAACTTACTAACTGTTCAGTAATTCTTAAGAATTACTAACTCTAGTATATATGAACGTATAAAAGCTGAGGACAGTAAAATTGTTAGTAATAAAAAAATGAAATTTATTGGCTATTAACATTTAAATAGGACTGTGCCTAATGTCTTTGAATTTAACACAACATTAAAACAAAACCATACAATGAAACTGTTTTGTGAAGAATGAAGAAGTCCAATACCTACTTTATAGTTTTGTTCTCTGCTATGAGTGGACGTCTTATCTCTTAAATTTATGGAAAATATCAACTTTACAAAGCTCGTGTTACCAAATTTATTATGGAACAAGAAAATTGGTGCACTTGGTTTGGGCTATTTTACAATTGAAGTATGAAAAGTAGTAGGAAATTGGCAGTAAACACATTTAAAGTAAATGAAGATTGTCTGTAAAAGGAGAGGGGTCAGTAAAGAAAAGCAACTAAATGGCATTATGGCTTATGTTAGTAAACATGAACCCAAGTTTACTATGTCTAATTTCAATCAAAGAACTGTCCAAAGAGTGAGGTACAAAATACGACATGTTCAGTGGCCCTTAAGTAAAATTAAGGAGGAAAACAGCAGGTGTATAATGCAATTTTTTGTTTTTTTTACAGTAATGCCAGTACCTACTGAACTTGATTTCCTTAGTTTATTCTTTGGTCAGAGGAACTAACAATTCTACTTTAAACAGCATCTTTGTGACTTCTGCTTCCATAAAGATATATATTTAAGATACATTCTAGCAGTCAAATTAGAAACCAGTTCTTACTTTCCATATTTTCTTTAAATCTTCATCAGAACATATTTATGGGGCACAGTTTAATGCTTGATTAATAAATGACTGTATAACTGCATGAGTGTGCTTTATGGACCCAGAGGAAACGACTCAACATGAAGGCAGTTTTTGAAGTTACTGTTGCAGCATAAATTCAAGTGCCATTGAAATTTGCTACGTGTCTGCATGTGGAATAAAAAAGGCATAGAAGGAATCTGAAAAGGCACACTCTTGCACACTTTCTTTCCCCACCAAATGTTGATTAGCAACTATCCATTTGTTAATCAACAGGTGTGAAATTGCAGTTATGCAAGATGAGTTAAGTTCTGGAGGTCTGCTGTACAATATTGTGCCTATGGTTTTCAGTATCATATTGTACAATTAAAAATGTGTTAAAAGGGTAGATCTCATGTTAAGTGCTCTTACTATAATAAAATAAAAATAAAAATAAAATAAGTTGCCAAGAATTGAAGTGACTTGTCCATAGCGACGTGGCTGGTTTTAGCATATGCTGCCTTCTATTAAGGAATTTATCAGTCTTGCGTTTGGGAATTCTCATTTCTGATCTCAGACAGGGTGTTGTCATTATGTAGCTGTATCACATGGATCATATAACTTCTCTAGGTCTGTTTTTTTCTGTTAATAAGGAATAGGACTGGGGGTTCTTTCTAAAACATCCATAAAATATAATAAAATAATAAAGCTTATTAGAATACCTCTGTTTGCAAGTTAATATTTTGAAAAAAATCCTTAATGGTTAGTTGATTTTATAAGAATTTTCATATCACATCCTTCTTACAGAGCTAAGGCATGGTATATGGTAATATCATATTTTAAAATGATATAATAGGATGGACATTCTGTGAAGGTATTAAAAGAAATTGACATAATGTATATATATTTTACATTCTTTCAAAATGTTAAGGATTCCAATTAATTTGTCTCATAGTTCTCTATACTTACCTACTATTAAGACTACCAACAAGTTTTTTAAAATGATAAATCATTTTAGGATTTGATATAGGATTTAATGGGATTTCATGTATCAGCTTTCTTTATAGATCAAATAAATTCTGTATCTAGAGCTTTAGATCCACAGTACTGTAATCTTATACCCAGGTGATTTTAACATCTCTTCATTTATGAAGTAGAAATGCATACACTGATTATCAAACATTCATTTTTTCACAAAAGGCTGAATTTATTTACATATGATTATTATGCATTATTACAAGGTTTAAAAATAAACATAAATTTATTCTTATATTAATCCAATGATCTCTACTGAAAGTTATAAGCCCACATATAAGAGGAATTAAGAAAAGCACTGAAGTGTATATCAATGAGAAGCAGAGAGGCAGAGAGCACAAATTTGGGGGGCAGAAATGCATGATTTCCCACCCTTTCTCTGTATGACCTTGGGTAAGCTACTTCTCCATGCCTCGCATTCTACATGTGTAAGATGCAGATAAAAACAGTGCTTAGCTTTCAGAGTTATTGTGAGGATTAGATAAGATGATATACATAAAACATAAACTGGTAGCTTTTATTATTTGTATTAATTTCTTCATCTATTGTTGAAGCTGATCTCTAAGTGGGCCTCTAAATTGTTCTGCTTTTCTCTGCAGTTCTCAAAAGATCAGCTTCATTAAAGCATTCATTTTTATCATTCACTGTATATTTGTTAGTACCTGAAGTCTGCAGGGAATATGGAGCATAACATGGCAGAAAGAGCCTCTGATTTTATAGCACTTGCAAAATCATTGAAATAAAGAGATATTAAGAAATGAATTTGTTATGAGTTATTTAGTTAAAATTGTGGTAAGTGCTACAAGGTCAAGTCCAGGTACTATGAGAGTTGGAGCAGTAGGATCAGATCTTGTCTGAGTTGGGAAGTGAGTAGAATCTGGAAAGACTTCCCAGAGCAAGTGGTATTTGAACTGAGATATGAAGGTTGAGTAGGCACCCTAGAGAACATACTGGTTCACTGCTCCCTTCACATTCTGTTACCAGAATTGCTCATCACAGACTCAGGCATGTTCTAGTGGAGGAGGTTAATGGAGCTGACAAAAGGGAAGAAAACTGAGCATAGCTGTCTTGATTTGGTAATAGGGATAATACACCTGAATTTTTCATTTTAAGAGAAAGTGAGTTAATGAAGAGTGTTTTAATATTAATAGTCTGCTTGTAATATTCAATTTCAGGATGCCATAAAATAAGCTGTCTGTTGACTATAAAGAATGGTCATTCACTGTAGACTTGGATGAGAATTCTTACAATCTATTCAGACAGTGAAACCAAGATTTCTTAGTTTAGTTTTATCATAACTTCTTCCAATCACCATTGACTTATTAAGTGTCTGGTGTCTTTTGGTTCTGAGCTCTGTAGAAATAAAGGAACTTAGCTTTAGAAATACCAGTGCTAGAGTTTGGCAGTGTTATGGCTTTGACTTTCTACTTGTCAGAGTAGCAGGAAAATATACATCTGGAAAACAGTTGTTAAGAGAAATGTGGTATCATTTAGGAGAGACAGTAGACATTTTCTATCATTTAGCCACTGATGGAATCAAACTTGCTTGAATTTTTGGAGGCTCTCCACAGTATATGGTGGTAAAACTGATTTTATTGTTATTTAGAACAAATCATTTAATATTAACAAGGTAATGGTAGAGTATATTCCAGATAAGAGATGATATTAGTTTAAGAGTCTGAACAAAATGAAGAGTATGGTTTAAGAAATTTAGTGGAATAAAAATTTTAACAGAAAAATACTATAGTAAGAAGATAGTAAATTTGGAATTATTAATCTTTCTTATCCACTTATCAATATTTACTGAGTGCTTTTTACATGTCAGAGTTAAGCATAATTGTGATAGAGGTTAGGAAAGGAATGAGTTTTATGAGAACATTGACCCAGGAGTCTCAGGCACTCCAGACGAGAGATTTTCTCATGCTGTGGAGCCCTGGAGTACATGCTAAGCAGGCAGCCTTCCTGAACTAGGGAATCCCCTGACTCAGAACTTAAGTAAGAAGGATCTCAGTTCATGTGAGAAGCTCTGAGAAGGTCCTAGTAGCTGGAACATAAGGATTGAGGGAGGAAGTGGCATAAAATCTGGAGAGGGCAGTAAGTAGGAACCCAGAATTCACAGTGTTTTCTTAAGGTTAAGTAGTTTGGACTTTATCTTAGGAGTAATGGGAAGTCATTAAAGGTTTTAAGCAGGGCAATAACAAGATCATATTTTCATTTTACAAATGTCATGTTGGCTGCTCTGTGTAGGCATAATTGGAGGAGGCATCAGGAAAGGGGATATGGACAACCACGTAGATGACAGTCCTCGCTTCTGCCATGCCGCCTCTCAGATGGCAGTGCAAGACAGAGCCTGCCTCTCTATGGCCTTAGTTGAGTCATGTATAAAGAAAGGGTTTGTATTAAATAATATCCCTTGGACACGAATATTCTGGACTCTAATTTGATTATAAAGACATGGGGGATCTAAGTGACGGTGATCACTGGTGCTATTACCTTCTCTGAACTTACTAATTTTAACTAATCTACCTGTTGGGGTATTGTTGTAGCTACTATGCTGTACTGACTGTTTAATCAGATTTTTTTTTACCTTAATGTTAAAATCTATTCTTTGGTGACATAACTCGAATATTTTTATGTGGCATTTAACATATAAACATGTAAGATAAAAAAGTCAGGTGTTGGAACTGCATTTAATTTAGTGAAGAGGATTCAAACCACAAAGTTCTTTCATTTGGCCAAAGCAATTTACTTATAGATCATCATTATGGAAGTCCTGCAGATGGAATTCCTATTTTAATGATGTTTGAAAAGACAGTAGTACATGTTTCCTGAAACACTACAGTGGTCTGATAGTCTGAGTGACAAATGCAAAAAGGTTGACTGTATATTATTTAAGAACTTCTAAGGTATTTTACTTTCTATGTCTTTCATTAATAATTTAAATATTTTACTTTCCCCTTGTCTTCTGTCCTCTGATTCCCTGTAGCCCTTCATTCTATCTCTTTGATGGCATTTATGACATTCTGCCGTGGCTTTTGATTTTTCTCTTCTTGTTTTATACCTCTGTGGAAATACAAATTCGTTAAAAGCTTGGACTGCTTTAATCTATTCATAACCTGGAGTACCTGATTATATTAATGAGGTTTGTGGTTTATGTTGCCAGGTTGATATTTTTTAATGATGGGGCTGTAGTGTGTTGGATAAAGTATCATATAAGAAATGTATTTTTTATGATTTAAAAAATTAATAGCACAGACTCTAATAACTTGACTGTGTCAGTGAGACTTACTGATTTAGAGCATGGGCTTTAGGCATGGATAAACTAGAGCCTAAACATCAGAACTACCATGTAACAGCTGTGAGGCTTTGGGTCCTTTTCTGAGCCTCAGCTTACTCTCTGTATCATTGGGCTAATTATGTCTATTTCATAGTGGGGACGGTGAGAATTAAGTTAGTTCCCATAACATAATCATTGCCATAAGGTTTGTTTATTATACATGAGTCAGAGGGGAAACATAGATGCCATCACCCTCCCTCTCAGGTAGCAGAAAGGATGGAACACAATGCACGCCATCTCTTTTTTTGCCTGTGCTTCCAGATTTTCGCAAGATTGACATCACATTTTATATCTGTTGCCTTCAATCTTCATAGCCTCCTATTTAGAATCATTTTGTCATGTTACTTCATGTACACCATACTATCGTTTTTATCTCTGAGTTATTCTGAAGGGAATGATTATCTAACAATTTATGAGATACAAATGGAAGCCTGAACACTTGCAGGCACTGTCAGATAAGAACTTCAGAAATGCCTTTATTACTTATTTGTAATACATTGTGTAGGCATATATACCTGCTATCTACAGTCTGTAAAATAACAGTTTACATACTTAGTGTTTTAGTGCAGACATAGTACATTTCCCCTTAAGTCTACTATTTTTAGGACTTCAAAGACATTGCTTATTTTAAAAGTGACAGTTTAAGAAAATAATATTACTGTCACAAAGAAATAACTGTTACAGAGGATGGACAGCATATAAGCTTAGAGTCTTTTATCTTGAGTAAACTTCTCTCATGTTGCATGGAACACAGTTTTATAAACACATAAAAAATAAGAATTTTATTTAAGTCATATTCAGCAAATTTATTGGTGGTTTTGAAAAAAATGATGTACAATTGACATACATAACTAAAAGAGCATAACTAAAATAAGTTTCCAAAATATTTGGGAGCCAGGGATTCTTAAATCAATTGCAAAAGTGTATGAACTAGGACTTTGGTGTACTACATACTTGGCCTTTGAGAACTTGCTCTTGAAAGGTAGGATTGTAATATGATGTCAACATTTGTGTCCTCTTGAAGAACTGCTATTTCAGTATAAGATGTTCGCTCGTTCTCTAATAATAGCATGTAGAAGAGATAAAAATTTTAAACCTTTCTTGACAGCTGCAAGGACTTTTGGGAAGAATATAAAAACCCTCAAGTAATTGTTCTATGTAACCAAATCCCTGATTTTACTTATAATCCTTACTGCTCTAAAAGTGACTTAATAATAGTTTTTCCATGAGGTTTTGAGTCCCTTATTGAACTTAATACTTACTTCCATAATTAAATTGTTTTGTTATTTTTCTTCTGATTTTTATACTTAAAAGAACTGTTAAAGACAGTGTGACATAGTTAAAGGTATTAAAAAAACTTATTTTGAATAATTTAGGTTAATTGTATCACAGCAGATGTTGCTAGGTTCTTATTTAATCAGAGACAAAAAATATTCACAATATAGTTTTGTCTAGCTGTCTGCTTAGATAAATGAATCCATTTCAATCAGCATGTTTCTTGTGAAAAAAAGTGATAGTAATAACATTTTTCTAGCTACATTTGTTAAAAATAAATATTAATCTTCTATGTGGTTAAAACCATGCTGTGCCAACTCTATCATAACTGTAATTGCAGAGAAGCCTTTTAGATTTTTTTTATTTTTATGAGTTTTATTTCTTTTTATCCTCCTGGAGGCGTTGAGTTAGATTCTACTTTAAATTTAGCTTACACATGTCATTGTAGGTTTGCATTAATCTTATTATCTAGCAGCTACTTGTTAAGTCACTATCGGACAGGTTATTTCCAAACATTGTTACATGGACAAGATTTTTTTCTTCTCAAAACTAAACCTTTACCTTTTAAATCTGTTGTAATGCATGAGAAAAATTTAAATACTAGTATTTTATATATTCCCTGTTCTCTTTTGTTTTGTAGTGTTAGTGAAGACAAACTGCTCCCAGAGCTGTGCTGACTTCTCAGAAAATTGTGCATAAAGGAAAACAAAAGCCAGACTAACAAAACAAAATAAAGTAAGGCATAAGGCCAAAAAACTGTTAATTTCAAGCTCCATTAGAAGTGCCAGTGAGAAGAATGGCAGGAAGTCATGATAAGCATATGGACCAAATTGGTAAGGAATGAGTTTACACACTCTAGTCTTTTTATGGTGCAGTCAAAGAAGGTAGAAAGGAAAATTGACCATAAAGTGAATAATTTCCACTTAAGAAAATACCCATATCCACAACATCACTTTTCCATACTAATAAAAGTTGTACATTTAAATTTATATTCTGTCTTCGGGGTCTCCAGTATTGTATAAAAGGGGATTGAAGTAATGTGTTGGATATTATGGCTGTAATTGTTTATTTTTGTTCAAATATATGGAAAGCTTGTAGGGAAAATTTTTAGCCTAGTAGAAACAACTATGAGCTGTAATAATTACCAGAGCTAATTGTTCCATTTTATGTCGATGTTTGTCTAGGCTATTTATTGAAGAAATAGAGAAAAATGAAGATTGAAGTTGGAATTTTATTTTTACCTCTCAGAATAGTTCTTAAGGATAAATCTCAGATTTTTTTTCTGTTTTGAAGCTAGATTCTCTGTCTCATCTCAGTTTTATTTGTGTCCTTTTCAGAAAGCACACTTTGAAAGGGTTATTCTTAACTGATAGATAGAAAATTGGTTGAAAGCATTTCACAAAATACTGTGGAGAGAAATGAGAATGCCACGGATGAGGGGGAAATCACAGGTATAAGGTTTATCTCCTCTTGCTTTTATTATGGCATTTGGAGGAAGAGTTGGTGGGCTCTCTCTATAGTTGTGGATGACCTACAATACAAGCAGTGAAAAGAGAGCCATGAGAAATTGTCCTTTTATGAATTTCTCATTGGCCTTGCTTCAGTGACTTGATGAATGTGAGATAAAACAATATTGTTAGCTTCTGAAACAGTGCTTTTGTATGTAGGTGTAGAACCAGATTGGCAAGTGGTGTCAGTCAAATGCTTACTTGTGTTTAGGGTTTAAATGTCAATATTGTGGGTGGTTTGCCCACACACTATGGGGTAACAACCATATTTGATTTGTTTTCCCCTATATTGTTGAGGGGGTGTGTCTGAGTGTTTGTGACTTAATGATTGTCTGAGTAGAAGGCAGTTTTGAGGTACCTTGTCATTCTTACATTGGCTAGTTTCTGTCTACCTCCCTATGCCTTGTGAAGCACAATAGAAATGACAGCCTAGAAAACAAGTGGTCAACTTCCAAAGGCAAAATGGTAACAGATCCCAGACTTTCAATGTAATGATTTCTGGAACTTGCCAAATATTACATTCATAAATGTGAGTTCACAAACAATTAGGTAAGTGTCCTTATATTTATTAACCTCTTAATTTAAGTTCTTGATATATTGCTTAGTCAATATTTTTTCTACTTATCAAATTTCTATATTGGTAAATGTGAACTTATTTTGAGGGATAATTTTTAAAAGTCACACTTTATTTTAATTTCCAAAAATAATTTTTGTGTATACCTGAGTGGGGTCTCAAAGTCAGATTTGATGAGTATTTCACATCTAATAACTACCTTTATTATTACTCTTTCTCTAGCTTTCAGGACATTTTAGAAGTATTACTTTTTATAGCTATAATATTTAGGGTGAATTTATAAATATATGAAGTATTTTTATGTGCCTTTATTTGGGTTTTTATTGATGATTAAAATGTATGCTACATGAAAATGGAAGCCACACTTCTTATTTTAAGACTTACTGCAATTATGAAATAGTAGTGGCAAAAAACTTTAAATGTGTGCTTTATTTTGGTCCACAAATTAAAAGTTTCTAAGTTACAGATTTATGGCTTCTTACTAAAGCATTGTTTGTTTGTACTTTTTTTAACTGAAGGAGAAAAAATGAACTGGGTCTTTCAGATTTTCTCTGAAGTACATACAGAAAAGTTGTATTATAAACATTACATTTTTTTAAGGCCATCTTTCTCTGGAGGAAGTAAAGAAAAGTTATATTATAAACATTACATATTTTTAAGGCCAGAAAAAAACACCTAGGAAATGTTGGTGTTTAAAATGTATGAGTAGAGATTAACAGTTCAGCAGTCACTTAGAAGTAGATAAATGAACACACCACTGCTCCCTTGAGGGCACCCCCTTGAATATCTGCCGACCTGGTCCAGGCTCAGTAGCTTGGCTAACTTCAGGGCCACCCTAGGCTCATAGTTATTTAGGGATCCTTGGCAAGGACACCTACATGGGGAATGGTAGACTACAGGAGTCTTGCAAGCACTGGCCCACTGCCTTCTCCATCTAGATAATGGCACATAACCATTTTTGATGCCTTCTGTGAGACTGGTAGAGCTTCAAACATCTGTTTACAGAAAGGGGAGGGTTTATCTCAGAAAGTGGGAGCAGCTACCTTCCTCTGGCATGGTACTGTGACATGGGCCATTTCCTGCATTGTAAGGTGGGTTAGTTAGTTCCTCACCAAACCCACCATTCTGAGCTGATGGCCCCACCTTTAAGGGCTTTATAAGACTGGAAAGTTTTGAAACATGTCTAGTTTTATGTAGATACTGGGCCAGTGTGTCTCCTCTTCTTATTTCTGTACTGATAGGGACATTATCCTTTCTGCCTCATCCTATTCAATTTCAGTGCTGTCTAGGGGATGTAATAAATAAAATACCATTTAACTTTCAAATAATATGATTCATTTTGCAAGATGTGTGAAAACCACTCCTAGTACCACAGTCAAGATTTATCTGTGCAGGTAATTAAAATAACACTTTGTTAATCACTTCAGCAATATATGCATTGGTATATTATAACAGGCATTTGTTTAAAAGACATCTCTTTTTACTTCCATCTTCTCTGTTAGTGATACTCAGTTTAATTCTTAGGGAAGCAAGGTTCTTTTTTTTCTGAGCCCTATCACAGTCTAAGCTTTTCTTTAAGGAAGTCCTTTGGATTCAGCTCTATATCTGTTTTCTTTCCTGGCCAAAGTCAGAGTGAAAAATTCAGTGAACAGTTCCCATGTCCCCCTTTACTTTCTTTTCCATAACTCCTTTCTACCTTCTTGTTCTCTGAATTCTTTTTCTCAAAAGCTCTCCCACTCTCACTTTTCTGAAACTCCCTCTCAGAATGTTTACCATCCCCCATCCTGGGCTCCCCAAGAATTATCATCTAGAATTTATGATGACTCAACTGAGATCACAGGTGAGTCACTTTTGCCAAGCTTAGATTTAGTATTGTATTGTTCCTATTCAGTTCAAATATTAGCATAAATATTAACATTTCTAAACCCAATTACTGTTATGCTTCCCATCAGACACCAGCATAGCCTTCCTTGAAGCTTTGTGAGGACTGTCTCGGAATCTATAGTTATTCAATTGGCTGAAATTCATGACTACTTCTTTAAAAGAAAACACCATGAGTTTATTTTAGCTCTAACTAGACATTCTTTAGAATTTGTAACAGCAAATAAATCCTTTCATTTTGAAGTGCTGGAGACAAAACATTTAAAAAAATTTTTATTTTGAGATGTCATATTGCTTCCTACAGTGTCAGAACTCATTTGTGTCCTCTGAATGTGTGATTATTTTAACATTAGGGTCATTAAGCAGAACTGAAATTTTCATGGGGAATGTATAGCAGTTGAACATTCATTTTAAGACAGTCTTTAGATTCTTGACCTTAGGTGAAATACAAATCTCACTACTGAAGTGAATAGTCTCTCAATTACAAAGTAAAGTATATTTGACCTTTGTTTATTGGCCTTAACTTTATGGGAGATAGAGGAGGTGAAAATCCTGAGAGATTTTCCACTTCTCCTTCAAATTGTCAGGCAAACCACTGGAGGGACACTAGGTAGGAATGTGGAATGAAGTTGTAATTTCACCCCACTCTGGAGATGTTTAGGTGTCAGCTGAAAAAAAACTAATGGAAAATGGGTATTCTACAAAATCCGAGTCTTTTCTACTACCCTCAGAATAAATTAAGGTATATGAAAGTGGAGACTTTATCTTTTAAATTAGAATATACAAACTCCCAATGAAGAAGAGAAAAGATATCTTACTGAGAAACCATATTTGACCTCTTTCAGATATTTAGAACTGGATTATTTTACTAATCTGGGTTTTAGGGGCAAGTTCTATATGTAAATGGTTATAAAATTTTTTATTTCACACTTTTGTAGAGCTTAATATGAATTATAGAGCCTAGTACCTAATAATATGTTTCGTAAATGCATATTACATGAATGAAGGGACATGCTTTGTTTTGCCTTCACAAAGATGTCTGAAAAAGATGACTTACGGAATTTTTGCCTTTTCTTCTGGCAGTACATTTTCTCATAAAGTGTTTCTTATCTCTCAGAATTACATTATAGTCATAATGGAAAAGAATTTTTTAATTCTTTCCTTGACTGAGCTGAGCCTTGGAATTTTAAACTAATGAAATACAATGGTTTTCTTCTCAAGTTCAAATGTAGCACTTAGGTTTTCATTTTTCATTCCTAGATCTATCTTTGTAAGACCAGTTTTTTTTTTTTCTTTTGTCAAAAATCAAAGGTTAATAAGCCCTAATTGTTAAACACAGTCAATAGAAGCTGGATATGCTGATATTCTAAAGTTTTGAATATTTTAAATGGTCATCATTTGATGTTCTGTGACATCTGGACAGCTCAGCAAGCTACTCTAAAATTTTATGTGAAAAGAACTGGGGATTTTCTTAAACATTATATTATAAACCAATTTTCAACTTAGAGAAATGTTGTGAAAATAGTGCAGAGAGTTCCCATATACCTCTTAGTGAGCTTCCCCTTCTGTTATCATTTTCATAACTGCTGTGGTCTGACTGTGTCCCTCCAAATTTTATGTTGAAATCCTAATGCCCAATGTGATCATTTCAGGACACGGGTCCTTTGGGAGGTGCTTACGTCATGAGGGCGGAGCTCTCATGAATGGGCTTAGTGCTCTTAAGAGACCCCCACTCAGCTCCCGAGCCTCTTCTACCGGGTGAGAACATGGTGGACAGACACCTGTGCCCAGGAAGCCCTGCCAGCACTGAGTCTGCAGCACCGCAATCTCTGGCTTTCAGCCTCCAGAACTGTGAGAAATAAATCCCTCTTGTTTATGAGTTACCTGGGCTCTGGTATTTTATTACAGCAGCCCGAAAAGACCAAGACAATAACTGTATATCAGTTACCAAATGTAGAAATTAGCATTGATAAAATAACAGTAACTAAATTCTGAAATGCTGTTCTTGCTTAAATTTCACCAGTTTTTCCACTAATGTACTACAGATGTTTTTAAATGTGGAGTGATTTATAGTTGGAGGTATGTAAGCTTGACAATTTTTGCCATTATTTACTTTACAAAAATGGTAATGCCAGAACTTGGACAAGCTTTTTAAATGCATGATGCTGTGAGAATGGTGTTCCTTTTTTCTTATCCTCAAGTACATAATGAATGCTAGCATATGAGAAGGAGTGCCATTACTATTTTAGGGAATGTATCCTCATTTAAGTGATTTTTTCCATAGCGTGATAAATTCTGTGTTTCTAAGGGGTTGTGGATATAGAATCAAGTTAAATATTCTAGTTTGATGTTTAGATCTGTAGTAGTATGAAAGTTATGTATTTGGTCAGCCTCTTCAGTCATAGTAACCACTAGTCTGACAGTAGAAGGCAGTGAATGGTAACATGGAAATGCTCCAGACTGAAACAGGACAGAGAGCAACCTCAAGCCCAGCAAATCCTGATTGAGAGAAATCTGGATTATTTGTAAAAGACCGTCCTTAGTCCTTAACACATTTAACACATTTAACCTGTTACGTGGATAAATTTTTCTTTGTATCTAATTGTATGATGCAGCATAAGCTAAATTCCTCTTATTTTGTCAGTAGCAGTTAATTGTCAGCTCACTGAGGGCAGGTTCATTTTTTACTTACCTTTACATGCTTCTTCTGAGGGTGGTATCTGGCACATGCATGGACACAGTGCATCCTGTTTACTTGAGGGAGATGGTGATGTTGGATAAGCAAGGGATTTACAGGTCTGCTCTGCTACCTTCTGGCCTGCAGGCCTAGCCCCTGACCACTTTGATGTAATCTCCAGTACATTCCTCACCGGCACCCTGTGATACTGTGCTGTCAGCTGTTTGCCCAGCATATTCAGTATTTCGTGTGTTTGGTCTGCTTATGTGCTTACTGAAGCCTTGTTTATCTTTTTATGAATAATGAATAGTTATAAAATGTCCTATGCCAAGTGAGTTGTATACATAGCAAATTTTTGAAGTAAATCTTTCAAATAGTTACTCATAAGGCATGACAATAATTTCTCTGGTAACCCTATTTTTAGACATTATTAGCCTCATAATGTCTTGAGAAAATTTGAATTTTTGGCTAGCAAGGCATATTTAGGATTGAATTTAAATGCATTATACTTCTTGTTCTTCAGATTAGCACTGGAAGTACTGTCTTTCGCTAAATTTTTTCTTCCAACCATATATGTGGTGATTTTAATGTGTAAATGCATGAAAAAAGCCAAACTAGCTTTTTAAGTATAAGTATAAATTAAAAATATATAATGTACTTTTAAAGAATTTACTTTAGTATCTGATCTTTAAGTGATTTTAACCAAGGGGGTTTAATAATGTCTGCAAGTCTGAATGCTCTGAGTTGAGGCTTTGGCTCTAGCAATTACTAGCTATACACTGACGTGTTTCCTAGTTTCCTGAAAATTGGGAATATTAAATAGTACATGCATCAATAGTGTTAAGATTAATAAGATATCTAAAGCACACAGCCTACTGTTTGGTCCATAATAAGGACTTAATGAATATTAATATAATTCTTTAAAGAAGTTATCATTTTAGGATTTTAAGTCACAGTACACCATATGGCAATATTTTGAGAGAGTATTGAGGATAAATGAGCGGAAGTATCATTGCTGGGTAATTATTATTAAAACTCTTATAGTTAATTTAGGCATATATTTGATATTTTCATTTTAGATAAAGAGATTTGCTAATTTTGAAATTATGTGTTTTATATAAGTGCTTTATCAAAATATGGGCAAGAATAAGCAGATAATCAAGAAACCATACAATTAAAGAGAAGTAGAAAGATGGGAACAAATTGAGTGGAATGACAATTAGAGAAAAGGAAAGCTATAAAATAATGGTGATTTTAATAAATTTTCCCCTTGCTACTACAGTAGTAAAAATATTACCTTAGAAGCATTTTTATTTTATTAGGCTTCTAGAATAAGAACATTGCTAAATCCAACAAAGAAAGAATCCAGGGGAGATAGCACATGCAAATATGCCTAAAGAGATGTAACCACATAGAACTTTATTTTTGTTATGCAGCCATAAATCCAGAAGTGAGTAGTCCCAAGCCAGTGTAGCAGGTTCATGATAATAGTAAGATCTGAAACTCGTATTGTTTTCTGGTCTTTTAGCCTTGTTGTGTTGCTCTTAAATCATGTGTCCTCATGGTCACAGTGTGGCTGCTTCACTTACAGCCTCTTATGTTCCAAGCCTTCATATTGGCCATTCAGGGAGGAGAGGTGTTGGGAGGGGTTGGAACCAATATTGGGAGCAGAAAACTTTCCTAGAAAATATTCAGCTTGTCAGTCTTTCATCAGTCGTTTATCACAGGGTTATTCTACCTGCAAGAATGTCTGGGGAAGCAAGTGATTTTTAAATAAGCACATTCTGACTCTAAATAAAATTAATATTGTATTACTCTGGAAAAGCAGCTTGTGTTGTCTACAAAAGCCGTTAGCATGGTTCTTGCACATTGTGAGTCTTTCAGGTCTGGTAGTCGTTCCATTATTGTTAATATTGTTACTGTTTTCATTTGAGTTCTTTTAGATTATTAAGATTAGTCTTAGTTTGATTAGAATGAAACAATATTTAGTAGAACTCTCAGATACTCAAAGTATCCCAAATGTTGCAGCCTTTCTCTGTCTTTTCAGAATTTGTAATGTGGGGTTTATTGCATAAGCTGTAAGAAACTTTAATGGTAAATATTTTTTCCAGTTTATTTAAACCTTTTCATCCCTGGTGTGTTTCTTTTATTTGCATGTTAAGTTTACAAAAGAATGCATATTACTGTTTATCCACACCACCTGTAACATGAGTTTATAGTGGTAGTATAGCTTTACTTAGCCATTCAACAAAATATTTACTGTGCGCTAATTATTGTATCCTGATATGCCTAATAGTGCTTATCACTTGCAGATCAGTCTCAAAGATTTTAATCTCAGGTAGATAAGTACAGTCAGCCTCCTGGGGTAAAGTGCTGATAAGAACTAAGCAGGGTAGCCTGGGCCCAGCCAGGCAGGCTGTTGTGCCACCAGGCATCCAGGCATGCTGGTGTTTATGGGGCTAGACAAGGAACCTGTGGTGAGAGCCCAGTTGTGTGGTGTGGCCCAACACAGTGAGGGTGGTTAGAAAGATGTGGTTAGAAACTAAACCCACAGACTCCAGTGGGTGGACTCAGGCTGCTGTGAGGCCTGCAGTCTTCTCTGGGAATTGGATGGCACAGAAACTGAAGTTGGAAGGCATCCTATGATTCCAGGTGAGAGGGTTTGAGGGATAAAGAGGCCACAAGCCCAGCAGTGATTCACAAAGAAGCTAATTTATGGCGGTCATTGGGAAGCGGAGACCAACCAACCAGCCAGCCGCCTCCCAGTGCTGGGCCTTCCCCTTCATCTTCCATCAGGCAGATTATGCTTTCCTTCTATCTCTCTGTCCTTCCCTTTTCACCTGGCTGTTTCAGGCTTATAGTCAAGGGCTCAGATTAGATACCGCCTCCCCTAATCTACATAAATTGTCCTTCTGTGTTTTTCCTTAGCAAATGCCCTTCCTTTGCCACAGCACTTACTGGGGCTTTTTGTAACTGTCCAGCTACTTGCTTTATTTCCCTCAAATAGTCTCCATGTTCTTCACTTTATCCTCTGGGTCTATTTTGCTGCCTAGCACATGGTAAGTGATAAATATAAATGCAAAAATAGTCTCAGATTTCTAAATTGTAGTTTACAGTATGTGGGTAGGAGTGACTCTGTGCATGTAACATTGAGGAAGGAATTACGACTATTCCATACTCTCTCAATGCCAGAACAAGGCCATGAGCTTGGCCTAAGGAAATGAAGGAAACACTGTTTGAGAGAAGCATTAGTAGACAGATACATGAAGAAAATTGTAGAGAAAGGACCTTGCGTGAGTGCCTAATCTCTTAGAGTCCCAGTTTTCTAATCTGGAAATAGTGGAGAGAACAGTGGTATCTCCCACCTGGAATTGGTGGTATAATTAAATGGATAATGTGTATGAAACACCTAGAATCAGACTTAATTATAGACTAAGTGATCAATTATTTTTGTATAGATTACACTTTATTATATATTCTTATCTGGACTTAGAGTATCAATTCTGAAACCTGTTTGCTTAGGTTTGAGTTCCCAGTTCTGCCAAGTTCCTAAAATGTCACTTTGGGAAAGTAAATTTATTCATCTTTGAATTGGGCTAATGACAGCACCTATCTCACAGAGCTGTTGGAAGGATTAAATGACTTATGATATGTAAAGTGTTTAGAAAAGTGCCTTCCCCTTAGAAGATGTGCCTTAGGGCACCTTACTATTATGGTAAAAACACTCAAACTAATATGTTAAGAGAAAGGCACCCAGCTTTCATCAGGACTCTTACAAGAACATAGCCAAAGGAGGCCGTGCTGTATTGTGGACCTTTCACCAGCAACGGGACTCACCCAAATCGGGACTCACCCAAACCGTAATCGGTCAAGATGTTTTTGTTGCCTGTGTGTCAGCTTGAATATGGGTAGTGATGATGCTTCAGTGGTTCTGTAGCATAGTTCTATTTAGAATTATGTGCTTGAGGAGTTACTAGTATAGATTTATGACAGATTTACTTATTCTATAATTAGTATTAAAATTCATCATGAAAAAAGCCATTATCTAGTTTATTTGAGTACATTAATAAAAACGTAAATATTCCCAAATAATAATAATAACACCTTATACTTAAGGTTCGACTTCAGGGCCTCCACATGCACACTTTCACTTAGAACCATGACGTCTATTTAGGCATCTGTGACTGAGTGAAGGGATATGGGTTAAATTTGTGCATATTTTCTTTTGTTAAATTAATCTCTGTGTTTTTTCAGCTGGACAAGGTTTTACAGTTACCATTCCAATCCTTCACTTCCTAGACCAAGAAGCTGAAGTTGTTGAAAGGCTAAAACACCTTCCCAGAATGCTCATAGGGGGCGCCACTGCAGTGATCCAGTTAGCAGGACAGCCCTGCCTCCTGGCTGTGCTGAGAGCGTGGCAGTGCTGTCTCTCGGCTGCGGCAGACCTGGAGGAGAGTATTTAGAGAGTTCTAGGGTTAGTCCAGACAATATACGAGACCGTATGATGAGGTTAGTTTCCGTGGAGCTGACCATGGGAAAGTTCCGGTGCTACAAGTACCACGTTCAACATAGGTTCCTAGAATGCTTGCAAACTGGTGAGTGAGAGACAAACAGGTCAATTTAAGTTATATTTTCACCATTCAACAACTACATATTGAAGAACCTCTTCAAAGCCATGCATTGTGTCTGGTTACTTGGAATCATAAATGAGCAACAGACAAGGATCCCTGTTTTCATGAAGGTTTTTCTAGCGGCAGTCTTTTGGAAGGCAGTAGGTGCTATAGAGAAAAGCAGCAGAGCAGGAAAAGGGGTTTGGAACGACAGGTTGGGGGAATGGAGGACAGGTTTTCTTGTTAAATAGATTAGGGTGGCTCCATTGAGAAGGTGACATTTAAACCAAGACTTGAAGACATATATAGGTGGAATATATAAAGATGTTCAACCTAAATTTCTGTATGGCTATTAACTGCATAGAAATTAGAAAATGAATAAGGAAATGAAAACTTATTGTCCATGATCTCTACCTTTGGGCCTTATGACACCTGATCCATAGCTACAGATATGAATCCTACTCTACAGGTAAGTAGTAGAATTTCAAGGACATTTGCTAGGGAAAAACATTAATTTACTAATAAGGAGCAAGGTGACTTTTACTGATAGGACAAGGATGATAGACTTAAATGATTTGCTTTTAGTTCAGGAATTTTGGTGTTTTTCTTAGTCACACAGTGAGAATAGTCTCTTTGGGAAGAAAAGATTTTCCTTTTGAAAACTTAAATTTTCTATAGTTTTAGAGTAAGTTCATTATATTATAAAATGTGTTTGGCATAGTACTTACTGAATATATTTTTAATTACATTTGTGTCCACTTTGATATCCAGTTGCATATTGAAGTGTTATACTATCTGAGTGAATGTAAGGGCTTGCTGTTAAGGTTCAGCATCACATTGAAATTGTTTCTTGACACTGGAAGTTGCAGAATGTTAGAACTGCTTGTTAATACTCTGAGTTATATAGCCACCTGTTGAGTATTCCCAACCTACATAATATTACCACTACATTTTTAGTGTAGGTATTCTTTATTATGGTGAGCTTAAAAGTACTGAGTAATTCAGAAGTCCTGGTGTGGTTAAGTCTGAGCCCTTTTAATAGTGGTGGATGTAGATAGAAAAGCTTCCTAATTTGTGACAGAGAAGAATATTCTAATACACTTTGCTTACAATTCTTGTTATGGTCAAAGTTGTGTTTTGAGAGTTGTGCTTTGGCCCATCTAAACTAGCAAAGTGAGAATTATCTGTTGACACTGAACTGGGAAGAGAACCCTGCAATTTAAATTATCATACTGTGTTTTTAAGACATAGTCTGGATGAGGTCAATCAACAGAGAAGTTGAAATTGGTTTCTTAAGACTACATGAGGTGTCGGATCAAGCGGCACTGACTGGAACATTTTGCTGTATGGTGTGGCAGAAAGAGTATGAGCTTTTGAATAAATTTGGTATGTATGTGTCTTCATGCGGTTTTCAGGAGGAGCCCGGAAGAATGCTGAGGATTAAAGCTAGAGACATAGGTACCAGCCTAATCCTGAGCCTTGATGCTGATGAGCAGTCGGGCTGCGCGGTTAGCAGTTAGCGCGTGTACGGAAAGCATGGAGGCAAGCGTTTGACCTGGATGCAGGCCGCTTACATGCCTCTTTGAAAGATGTAATGGGCCTAACCAGATAGTAGCCATGAGAATGGTGAGAAATGTGCTGATGTGAGAGTCTAAGCAAGTAAATTATTCTGGAGTTGAGTAGATTAGAAGTGGATGGTAAAGGAGAAGTCTAGGTTGGTTTGCATAATTGCATATTTAGGAGATAGAAAGGATGGTGTGTCATTTTATGGTCTTAGACTACCATGAAAAAATCGGTAGGAAAGAGACTTCATTCAGCACAGGATATTTCTTTCTCTCACAGAAAGGTATAGGTTGGGTATAGACTTCTGGAGCTAAGGGTAGGATTTGGGCTAAAGAGAGAGGTTTTGGCATTTTTGAGTGGAGGTTGAGGCCAAAGTTATGGATTAAATTACCAGGAGGAGGCATTGACAAAGTGTGTGCCTAGAATATGGCCAATTGTAAAGCCATGACAAGGACAGGAGAATAGAAACTAGAAAAGGGAAACAAGAAATGAAACAAGAATGGTCAAAGAGCTGGGAGGAGAAACACTTCAATTTAACAATGGAAGCAAAGAGAGTGTTTCAGAATTTCTTGTTCAAATGTAATTAGTGACCTTTTCCAGAGCAGTTTTAGTGAAAAGTGGTGTTGCTTGAAAGATGATTGCAGTGGGTTAGTGATTGAATAAGAAGTTAGTAAGAATAGACAGCAAGTGAAAATTATTTCCCTGTTTGCTGGGAAAGGAAAAAAATGTTGGCAGTGTCCACAGGAGAATTATAGATGGTTGTAAGGGTTTGGTTTCATCTGTTTGCTGTCTTGCTCACTTGTGCTTTGAAGACGTGAGAGGCTGGAAGGTGATTGTGAGTTTAGAAGTGAGATTAGAAGTCAGTCAGAAGTGAAAACATGGGCAAAAGAGGCACTAACACAGAGCAAGTTTTCAGGAGAGGTGGAGGGGGAGCCTCAGCTTGCTCTCCTGCACGTGGAGAAAACAGTACCTACCTTAGGGTGTAAGGCGTAAATGAGAGAACATGTTCTCTTTGATCTAGTCAAGTGCCTAGAGGTAATAGGCTCTCAGTAAATGTTAGGTCCATTCAGCCTCCATATTTTCACTCCAGAAATGTGCTTGACTGACCAGTTTGTTCTCAGTAGGTATGCTTTAAATGAAAGCATTCAACTGCACTGTGTGTTTACTTACACTGCGTCTGCGTTTATGATAACCAAAAACAGGTTGAACTAGTTGATCTCTAATTCTTAATTTGCAGTCTAAAGCTATGACTTGGCTAATTTTTAAATTACCTTATCTTTTCATTGATTGTATATCGATTTTATATTGCAATGTCATTGATTACATGACCTTTACAGACGTTTTTAGTTCCGAGTGATGGTGCAGTGTGTTAGACCTTGTAGACCCCAGTGTTGCTTACAAAAGTGAGAAAGAAGGGAAATGCAAATTCCTCAAATAGTGAGATAAGCACAGAATAACTAAAGCATATGTGTGTAATACCATCTCACAGTGACTGAATTGCTCCTTGGCCTGAAGTTCTTTGCTAGGACTGGGTTGAAATAATGTGTCACTCAGGAGAAGAGCTGGTTAATCATGGATATATAGAAAAGAAATTCTGCTCCCATCGGTAAGAGCATCACTTTTGTGAGATAGAAAACTTGACTGTGGAGGTCTTTAAATACTTAATTGATTCTTCTTGTTCTGATTCTTGTTTGTTTGACTTCCATGAAGTCTGCCTTAGGGAAAATATGGCTTGTTGGATGAGACTCCTAGTATCTGGGCCCTGAGAAGGTTATTTCTCCATGTAAATTACTAATTTGACATTGTGTTTATGCAGCGTCAGTCTCTGTGGGCATGGGCATATACTGAGTCTCCTCTTGAGAGGTATTTCTTCTTTTAGAGGTACAGCCTTCATCAGTGTTTGTAAGCATGTGAGGGTGAGCCCTTTGCTCTGGAATGTGGTCAATAAGAAGGCTCCCTGTAGCTTTTTCTATGGTGAACACAATGGCCATTTTTTTCTTTTCTGTACATCATGGAGATAAAAATTTATACCATTTGAAGCTCTTTTTGTTTATTATTTGGTATTATATGAAAGCAATTTTTACTATATGTGAATGTTATTCTGATAAAGCCTTATAGGGCTTATACATATGAAATAAATTTTTTATGAGCATGCATCAGTATTGTGATGGCAAACTATTTTTAGTGATTTTTAGTCTTTGTGGAGGTCAGTGTAATATATGTAGGCTCATGTTTGTGTTACTAAGTTTAAGAAAAACATGTTAAATTCTAGTGATAATTCCTTTGGACTACAATTGTCAAATGAAGTTGTTTTTGAAAATGCATTATTTTATAATTCAGTAAAGCGATTTAGAGCCAAGTTTCCTCAGTGTGTGATATATATCAAAACTCTTTGCCTGATGAAATCGTTATTGAAAATCGTCCAGGTCTGCATTCTTCCTATATTTTTAGATAAGGCTATGAATTTGACTTCCTATTTCAGATGCTACATTAATACTTTTGCTCTACATATGAGTTTACATATAATTCTTTTTTTTTAAATTTCTCATTAAGGTATCATTGATATACACTGTTATGAAGGTTTCACAAGAAAAAAGCTTGGTTATTACAGTCATCCTTATTATTGAGTTCCCCCCATACCCCATTGCAATCACTGTCCCTCAGTGTAGTAAGATGCCACAGTCCCTATTTGTCTTCTTTGAGCTACATTGTCTTTCCTGTGACCCTACACTCATCATGTGCACCAGTCATGATACCCCACAATCCCCTTCTCCCTCCCTCCCATACATATAATTCTTTACTCATTTATTTTTCAAAGTGAAAGGAAACTTTTACTCACTCATAGTTGTATCCCATCTGAGTTTATAGTTTATGTTTTTCTTTATTGTTGATGCTGATTAGTAAGAAATCACTTGTTTATTTCCCTAAAGTGTTTCTTAACACATGAGCAATAAGATTCTGAAAATTTGGGGAGACCTTACATTTTTCGAGTATATATTCATTTGAGTTGTTGGAAAGTGTATGTGTATTAAAATTTGTCAAATTTTAGCAACTGGAAGCATTATATAAAATATTTTGTATATATTGCCTTCTATTATCTATACATATCTCACAATTTTTAGTTTTGCGGGATGGGTTTCCATTGGCTATTCAAATATTCCTTTGGTTAATAGAACTAGGTAAGTTGCCTTTTGCTCAACAGAGAGAGAAGTTTCCTGTTAGTCTGTCTTTTTTAACACAGGGGGAGCACCAGATGAGATGGAAATCACCACTAACAAAACCAAGAGTCCTTTGTCTATGACAGCTTCATGGGTGTAGCTAAGAAACATGCCATTTTTTAATCTGAGTATAACCCCAGTGTGAACTTTAGATATTCTGAATATTGATATGGATCATTTTTTAAAAATTAGACCTATTGGTCAGCTTAAAAAGAGCAAAAAAAATTCTGTAAAATAATTTATGCAACTGAGCTTTTCTGCAGTTATTAGTATTCTAAAAATATCTCACTAAGTTGCATTAGCTTTTTGAAAACTGCAACATCTATTTTTAAAATTTGGCCAGTAATCACATCTCTGGTGCATTAAATGTAAAACAAGATCTCTTTAAGAGCCAGATGATACAGTGATATTACATATAAAAACAAAGTGAAGTGAAATGATTAGGGCAAAGTCTTAACAATAGAGTACATTTCTGAGTAACTTTTGCAACAAGGCGCATCTGTGTTGCTGAGGCATATAAATGGATACTAGCTAACTCTTTTGCATTCCTGAGTCTGAGCTGGAGGCCCACAACTTTCTCCTTCCAGCTGATTGATTTTGAATTTTTCAAACTGATTAATGTTTTCATTTGAATGGTAATGCTGACTTCGCAGAAGATGTGATCTTTTAATTAGCAGATGCTGAGATTAGCATTAGGGCTGAACAGTAATTAGCATTTCTTCTTATAGTTCAAGAGCATAGACTTAAGCGCTGCAGCAAACAGAGCTCCCACGTCTTCTGTACATTGCCTCTTTAGATCTTCTTATGATTGAGATTACAAATTATTGAAACACTGTGGCACTAAAACATTTTAACAAATTCAAGATTCAATTAAGGGCAAAATATTTTCAGTTCCATTATACTGCCTTTCTTTATGGGGGATTCTGTTTTCAAGGTTTACCTAAATATTTTATAATGAAACTTAATGATTATTTGGTGAAAGGATAAATTGTTTTTTGTATTTGTGTGTGTATACATACACATATGTGGTTAGTTACCTCAACAAGTCCAGAGTCACGGCTTCCAGGTTGTGCTTACTTCAGAAACACCCACTCTATTTGCAAAGCTATTTGAATCAACTTCAAACTGATGAGGTGCGCCTAGAGACAGCAGAGTGAAGGAGTTAAGGATTGGAGCTTGTGTTCAGGCAAACCTGAATTCAAATCCTTACTGTGTTACTTCCTAGGAAGGGCATATTATTTGACAGGTCAATTCTCAGTTTTCTCATCTGTAACATGAACATTGTAATAGAATTATTGTGAAGATGGAAACCGGTATTTTAGATAAAGCACATAGTGTGCATTAAATAATGAGTAACTGTTACTATTAAAAAAAACCTGCTATGTATATTAAGTAATACTTATTATGATCTACATTTCAAATACAGAAAAATGATTTATTTCAGCTTAGTTAGCAAAGAAAATAATCATTAAACACGTACAGAGTAATTAAACCCCCTTAAAATAAATATGTCCTGTTACCATACCGGCAGGCTTCTTACACTATCTCACGAGTGGGATGTATGCCTCCTCTTCCTCTCCAGAAAGTCCTGTCCCATCCGTCAGTTGTGTCTGTCCCTTAGAGCTAATCTTCATGTAGGAATTCTTACGGCTTGGTTGACTTGACATGTCCTCTTCAAATTGCTACTGAGCAGTGCCTGTTTCTGTTCTTTTTTTTTTCCAATTTAAATGGTTTTAATAACACGGTAGGGGAAAAAGGCAAAGTGTGGATGCTGAAATGTTCATATAAATTCCAGGCAGTTTTCCACATATACAATGTAGGCGACATTTTTACACTGAGGGTGGAGAATGGGGTGATATTTTATGGGGATGTAAACCTGTGGCTGACTGCTGAATATATGTTAAACTTTATCATGATGAGACTTTAGCTATTAGTATTTAAAGGGGATATTATGGCTGGCTGATTCCAAGTGCCTGGAGAGGCATAGTCCTATATAGAAAATACTTTTTAAAAAAAAACTAGCTGTGACATTTAAAATAGCCCTACAGTAAGTGTGTTTTTACATTTGTTACTATGGATGTTACTGCCTCCCAGGAGACATTAGACAGAACACTCAAACACTGAGCCAGCAGAATAATTGAGTCTAAATCTCTATCCCCACTATTTCCTGCCTGCCACTTAAATACAAACATAGAGAAAGAATAACAAATGAATCAAAGTAGATTTACAGAAAAAAAGCAAAGAAGATGAAGCAAGACATAATGAGGGAATTTAAGTGGTGCTTGAATGTAATGAAATTTTAACAGAAAGAGAACATAGGCTTTTCTTTCAGGGTATCACTTCATTGCCAATAGGTAAAACAAAATATGACATTGAAGTAGCAAAGTTGTTTCTTTAAAATTAGAAAATGATGAAGAAATGTATTCTTAAGAAAGAACTGGCTGTTCTAAGTCCATAAACTGAGATGTCTGTTTACTTGAGTGTGTATTTAGTTGAGTTTCAAAGGATAAAAAAGCCACTGATAATCTGGCAATCACTTCGGTGTTCAGACCTAATTAACTGGGGTGTTTTTCAAATTGGTCTTGCAGGATTTCCTTATCTGCCCATCTCTAAGCAGGGACTTCTGTTACACAAGTTTATTAATATAAAGGAAAATCCATCTTTCATATAAAATAGAGCTCACTTGAACATATTTAAAACAGGTAAAGTTCTGTAATTTTTTTTTGTTTTTTGCTATTTTAGTGCTGAAATAAAATTTAGCTCAATAGGTGACAGTTTTCTGTGTTTACTAACTTCATACTTTAGTAGCAAAGTTTAGGAAAGTTCAATGCATATATAGAACTGTGAGCAGATATTTTGATAGGTATATACATGTGAGCTTCCCAGCAGGGTCTTCATAAATGCTCAGTTTTTTCTTAATGCTTGCCAAAAGATGTAATTCTTTCATTCATGCATTTACTTGTTTAAAGTAAGGTTCGTGAGAGCCAAATCTAATTTATCTTGCTCATTATAGTTTTATACATAGTACATGCTTGGTAAATATTTGTTGAGTGAATTAATGAAAGGTTTTGCTGAAACTAACAGTAGTATGATTTTAATGGATATTATATCTATACATAATATATAATACTGAGCATTTACTGTTATGTATTTGTACCTATTCATTTAAATCATATGAATTGTGTTCTGTTATTATACTTACTTTATTTAGATGAAAAACTATTATCTTTATACATATACACGTCCATACAAAACATATATGGTGAGATTTATAGTGAAAGTATAAATCTTTGGTACTTTCTAGGAATAATCTGACAAATTACTTAATGGAGTAATGTAGCTCATTTGGGCTTTAAAGGGTAGAAATAATTTAAAGATGAGAGGCATAAAGAGAGAGGGTGGTTCAGTGAAGATGGCAAAGGCATTCATGGTGATTTTTATAAATGTTTAGCATAAAGGTTTTGGAAAAGCCTATGTGGTTCCAGATAGATTTCAGAAGATCTTAAACGACAGGATTAGGATTTTTTTACTTCATCAGGAATTTGGACATCATGCAGATACTCAAATTAGGTATCAATATATTGAAATTACTTCTATCAGTACTGTAAGTGGCTTGGAAATTTTTTTGAAGAAGATTACTTTTCTTATTTTTAGGACACATTGTGTAAGGCAACAGAATTTTAATTGTGCTTTGTAAAAATTTGTATTTGCTTTTCATAAAATTTGTATATGGAATCACAAAACTCTAAACAGAATCTGCAGTTTGAATTGGAAATGACCTCTCTTCCATCTTTTCCCATTTTTAATCTGGACCTTTCTGAGATTTTTAGTAAACACCACTGTATTTATCACTTGGTGAAAACATAACTCTATGAACTTTTTTCTGTGTGAGCACAGAAATATAATTAGATGTACCCTTTGCTATGAGTATAGTTAAAATTTTATATTCCCTTATTTTGCTTTCCCTCAATGTACCATTTGAGGGAAATATGTTTTATATTTCATAATACATGTAGATGTTAAAAACATTAAAGTTGTTTTGGCATGTGGAATGATTTGGATATCAGAATATGTCTGATCACATAACTTCTTGCTCACCTCTTTCACCTCCCCCCCCCCACCGCCCTTTTCCTGGGCAACAATTAGTCTTGATTTTATTTGCTTGATTATCTTTAATATCTAACTCTGCACCAGTTATAACCTCCATGAGGATGGGGTTTGTGTCTATTGTGTTGCACTGCTGTACCTCCAATCCCTGCAGAGGACTTGGAAGTGTAGTTGGTGTTCAGTAAATATTTGTTAAATGAGGTGAATGAGTGTCCTCCAGACTGTTGAAGTTGTGCTTGAATGTTTTTTAAACACATAGGAGTATTAATTGCCACAAGGAAACTTGTTGCATAGCTATTAGAATGCTTCTGCAATTTTTCCTTTATTTATGTATTCTGTTATCTCATACATTGATTTATATTTGAATCAAGGGCATTTGCACTATTTTAAATATTAACTTCTTATTTACATGTAATCATAAAATTTAGGATTACTAACTGAAATCCCAAGAAAAACTAGGATTTATCATTGAGCTTTCCAATGAAACAGTTGCATGCATTTTTCATGAACATTGGAACTAGCAGTGCAGAAAATACATATAAATTCCCAGTACACAAGTTATCATTGCCTGAAGGCTGTTGGCTAACAATTTCCCCTAAACTGTTTAGGAATGTGCTCTTGTTTGTTGGGTAAATAGAATATAAGTGATAATTTCATTTTTGCACAGTCTCTTCATACTTCATAAACACATACTTTAATTTTAATATTTTAACGTGGAGGAATGTATGAATTTTAGAATTTAATTTAACAAAAAATGTTGAACAGTTCTGTACAAGGCACTGTTTAAAGGGGATACTAGTAATGAATTGTCTGTGGTTTTAAAAAGTTTATTTGTATGCTAGTGAAGAAATAGAACAAATGCTGTAACCAAACTACAAAGTGGCATGCAACACTGAGAAGAAACAGCTTGAACAGGGCTATCAGTTAAATGCTTACTGAAATAGGTGATATTAGATGTGAGCATTTTAAAATAAGTAGAATTTCAGGAGGTGAATTGGTGAGAGCCCCATGACCCCACTGTGCATTTGGCATAGGGAGTTGAATTTCAAGCCAAATGGGAAATAAACAGAAACATCAGATAGAGATCAAACTCTCTACTTTGCTAGAGATAGATTTCAATTAGGAACCATAGTTTGGGACTGGCAGCCAAATGGTTTTCTAAGTATGTCTCCCCTAGAGCTAAATTTATCCAACCCAAGATATATAAGAGACCCAGGTAACAGGCAGACTGTGACTTTTTACACCTTTCTCTTGCTAGATTGAAGAATGTATATGTCAGTGACAGACTCTTAAAGTCCTGCCCACTACATGATCTCTGTATATCCCATAGGTGGCAGTGACTAAGGAGTGAAGAGATTGTCTAATGTGGTTTTCTTTTGGGAATAGAAGTTTCTTCATGAGAGAGGGAATTAGGGTTTGGCTTTCTTTAAATACATCGTTTCGTTTTGAAGGAAAACTATTTACTATCCTTTCTAGTTTCTCCTCCTTTGAAGACCTTTAAAGGAAAGTTGTATTTGTATTGGTGGAAATCTTTAGCAAATGATATTAAAAGGCTATTATGTCTCATTTGTGAATGAAACTCAAGTTTGATTTTAATACCATCATTGTAAAATGTTAGAGGATATTATTTCACCATGCAATCTAATAATGCTCACCACATTATTAAGATTGATATAAATTCAATTTTACTTTACTACTGAACTATTTTAATAAAATACTGTCCTTGGACTTAGGATTTCTTTTCTATGGTGCAGGTGGGTAAATTTGTATTAGCAACTTTACATATAATTCATTGATACAATACAAAGATTAGGTTCATTTGCTGCATCCAGATCTACCTAACTTTCCCAACCTGTCATATTTTATAGAGCACATATTTGTCGGTTATGGACTTCAGTGTGAGACCTTTGGCTGTGAAAGTTTATTAGCTGTCTCCAGTTACACTGATTTATGCAGCAGTAAATATGAAGAAAGGGGAGGGATTATGTTTTACTGATCAGAAAATAGATTGGGAATTAGACTTGTATTTCAGGTCAATCATTCTCTGAGGAATATTTTCCTTGTAAAATCTTTCAATGATATAAAGAAGATAGAATAGAAGTCACTTAAATAGTATATAGAAAAGTCATAATTTGTCTTTCTCTGTGAGGCCTAAATAACTACACAAGTAATAAGCATAAACCTCATCTTTCTCTTCCTCTCTAAATAGATGTGTGCATGTGTAAATATATGTATGGTACGTGTCTCATATTATGTGAGCTTAAATCTATAATATGGAGAAAATAAAACAAGCATTTAATCTCTTAGGGTTGTTATGCAGTAGCAAAATAAACTCATAAATTATAGCCAAGCAAAATCCATTCTTGTATTTCTTGCTATGGAGCTGGATGTACCCTGAGTTGGTAATTGGGAACACACAGATGGAATCGGCCTCTTGCAAAACAATCTTGAACTGGGTGGAACCTATGGACTCTGGCAGAGATAGAATATTAGGAATATTGAACAATGGCCAGAGAATTGGCAGGGGAATAATCTTCATCTAAATATTTGCACGTCACACTGTAATATGGCTTCACTGGATAATTCTCTTCCTTCTTTCTGCCTTTTTACTCTTTTATTTCCATTACTAATCTTTGCTTATTATGTCATATACTTGTTTTTTTCTTTAATGAGAGATTGTTTAGAGAGAAGTGAAGGATCTAGTCAGAGGGGCACAGTGCACAGCCTCTTCTTCTTGCCCAACCCCTTCTCAGATGCTGGTGTGAAGGACTGGGCTGCAAGCCAGCGACTGGGTGCAGCTGTGCTGCACGTAAGGGTAGCATTGTGAGCACTCTGACTTCCTTTGTCATTCTCATCCTCTTCTCTCTGAAGCACATTCAGTTTTGCTGGGAGCCAAGATGGCGGCGTGAGTAGAGCAGTGGAAATCTCCTCCCAAAACCACATATATTTTTGAAAATACAACAAAGACAACTCTTCCTAAAAGAGACCAGAAGACACAGGACAACATCCAGACCACATCCACACCTGCGAGAACCCAGCGCCTTGCGAAGGGGGTAAGATACAAGCCCTGGCCTGGTGGGACCCGAGCGCCCATCACCCCAGCTCCGGGTGGGAGGAAAGGAGTCAGAGCGGGGAGGGAGAGGGAGCCCAGGACTGCTAAACAGCCAGCCCTAGCCATCCGCACCAGAGCACAGACACAGTGCATGCGTGGGGTCCTGGATACTAGGGAAACACACAGTAAGACCTGTGAGCAGGTCCCTGCAGCCAGCGCCCTGGGGACAAAGAAAAGCGAGTGCTTTTCGGAAGTCTTAAAGAGACAGGGACCCCACAGCCAGACGGAAGCATCCTGGGACACTTAGTCCAGCAGCAGAGAAATCCGGGCACCCTAAACCCCTGGATAGCAGGGCAGCTCAGAGGCCCCTCATGGAGATAAACAGCCTCCCGGCTGTTCCCCCCCAACACTGCTCCACCATATCAGAGCAGCAGCCCGAGCAACAGCGGAGATAAACTCCATAGCAGCCGGGCAAGAATCAGAAGCCCTGTCTGCGCGCAGCTGCGCAGCACAAGCCACTAGAGGTCGCTGTTCTCCCAGGAGAGGAGGGCCACAAACCAACAAGAAGGAAAGTTCTTCCAGCCGTCACTCCCGCCAACTCTGCAAACTATCTCTATTGCGATGAAAAGGCAAAATTTGAGGCAGACAAAGATTATAGAGACAACACCTGAGAAGGAGACAGACCTAACCAGTCTTCCTGAAAAAGAATTCAAAATAAAAATCATAAACATGTTGACAGAGATGCAATAAATATACAAGAGCTAAGGGATGAAGTCCGGAGGGAGATTACAGATGTCCAGAGGGAGATTACAGATATCCAGAAGGAGATTACAGAAGTGAAACAAACTCTGGAAGGATTTATAAGCAGAATGGATAAGATGCAAGAGGCCATTGATGGAATAGAAACCAGAGAACATGAATGCATAGAAGCTGACACAGAGAGAGATAAAAGGATCTCCAGGAATGAAACAATATTTAGAGAACTGTGTGACCAATCCAAAAGGAACAATATCCATATTATAGGGGTACCAGAAGAAGAAGAGAGAGAAAAAGGGATAGAAAGTGTCTTTGAAGAAATAATTGCTGAAAACTTCCCCAAATTGAGGGAGGAAATAATCAAACAGACCACAGAAATACACAGAACTCCCAACAGAAAGGACCCAAGGAGGACAACACCAAGACACATAATAATTAAAATGGCAAAGAACAAGGACAAGGACAGAGTTTTAAAGGCAGCTAGAGAGAAAAAGGTCACCTATAAAGGAAAACCCATCAGGCTATCATCAGACTTTTCAACAGAAACCTTACAGGCCAGAAGAGAATGGCATGATATATTTAATGCAATGGAACAGGAGGGCCTTGAACCAAGGATACTTTATCCAGCACGATTATCATTTAAATATGAAGGAGGGATTAAACAACTCCCAGACAAGCAAAAGTTGAGGGAATTTGCCTCCCAGAAACCACCTCTACAGGGTATTCTAAAGGGGCTATTCTAGACGGGAGCACTCCTAAGACTAAACAGATGTCACCAGAGAAAATAAAATCACAGCAAAGAAAGCAGACCAACCAAATACTAACTAAAAGCAAAAAATAAAATCAACTACCTACTAAAAGCAGTTAAAGGAAACATGAAAGAGCACAGAATAAAACAACCAACATATAAAGAATGGAGGAGGAGGAGTAAAAAGGGAGAGAAGAAAAGAATCTCCAGACAGTGTATATAACAGCTCAATAAGCGAGCTAAGTTAGGCAGTAAGATACTAAAGAAGCTAACCTTGAACCTTTGGTAACCACGAATCTAAAGCCTGCAATGGCAATAAGTACATATCTTTCAATAGTCACCCTAAATGTAAATGGACTGAATGCACCAATCAAAAGACACAGAGTAATAGAATGGATAAAAAACCAAGACCCATCTATATGCTGCTTACATGAAACTCACCTCAAACCCAAAGACATGCACAGACTAAAAGTCAAGGGATGGAAAAACATATTTCAGGCAAACAACAGAGAGAAGAAACCAGGGGTTGTAGTACTAATATCAGACAAAATAGACTTCAAAACAAAGAAAGTAACAAGAGATAAAAAAGGACATTACATAATGATAAAGGGCTCAGTCCAACAAGAGGATATAACCATTATAAATATATATGCACCCAACACAGGAGCACCAGCATATGTGAAACAAATACTAACAGGACTAAAGGAGGAAATAGAATGCAATGCATTCATCTTATGATACTTCAACACGCCACTCACCCCAAAGGGTAGATCCACTGGACAGAAAATAAGTAAGGACACGGAGGCACTGAACAACACAGTAGAACAGATGGACCTAATAGACATCTATAGAACTCTACATCCAAAAGCAACAGGACACACATTCTTCTCAAGTGCACATTGAACATTCTCCAGAATAGGCCACATACTAGGTCACAAAAAGAGCCTTAGTAAATTCCAAAAGATTGAAATTCTACCAACCAACTTTTCAGACCACAAAGGTATAAAACTAGAAATAAATTCTATGAAGAAAACAAAAAGGCTCACAAACACATGGAGGCTAAACTACATGCTCCTAAATAATCAATGGATCAATGAACAAATTAAAATAGAGATCAAGGAATATATGGAAACAAATGACAACAACAACACAAAGCCCCAACTACTGTGGGATGCAATGAAAGCAGTCTTAAGAGGAAAGTATATAGCTATCCAGGCACACTTAAAGAAGGCAGAACAATCCCAAATAAATAGTCCAACATCACAATTATCGAAACTCCACAGAAATACAAAGAATTATTAAAGACTACTATGAAAACCTATATGCTAACAAGCTGGAAAACCTAGAAGAAATGGACAACTTCCTAGAAAAATACAACCTTCCAAGACTGACCAAGGAAGAAACACAAAAGTTAAACAAACCAATTATGACCAAAGAAATTGAAACGGTAATCAAAAAACTACCCAAGAACAAAACCCCAGGGCTGGACAGATTTACCTTGGAATTTTATCAGACACACAGAGAAGATATAATACCCATTCTCCTTAAAGTTTTCCAAAAATAGAAGAGGAGGGAATACTCCCAAACTCATTCTGTGAAGCCAACATCACCCTAATACCAAAACCAGGCAAAGACCCCACCAAAAAAGAAAATCACAGACCAATATCCCTGATGAATGTAGATGCAAAAATACTCAATAAAATATTAGCAAACCGAATTCAAAACTATATCAAAAGGATCATACACCATGACCAAGTGGGATTCATCCCAGGGATGCAAGGATGGTACAACATTCGAAAATCCGTCAACATCATCCACCACATCAACAAAAAGAAGGACAAAAACCACATGATCATCTCCATAGATGCTGAAAAAGCATTCAACAAAATTCAACATCCATTCATGATAAAAACTCTCAGCAAAATGGGTATAGAGGGCAAGTATCTCAACATAATAAAGACCATATATGATAAACCCACAGCCAACATCATACTGAACAGCGAGAAGCTGAAAGCTTTTCCTCTGAGATCGGGAACAAGACAGGGATGCTCACTCTCCCCACTGTTATTTAACATAGTACTGGAGGTCCTAGCCACGGCAATTAAACAAAACAAAGAAATACAAGGAATCCAGATTGGTAAAGAAGTTAAACTGTCACTATTTGCTGATGACATGATATTGTACATTCGGTTTTGCTGTACTTCTGCTTTCTTTGCTGGACCATCAAGGACAGCTAAAGAAAATCAAATCGACTTGTGAATCAGTGCAATTACACATGTAAGGATTTTAGCCTCAGTCAAACCTTGGGTACTGCTCAGCACATCCTTCCACTTGTCTCTGTGTCAGCTCCCTTTCTCATTGTCATGCTCTTTGTATTTGCATATGCACTTCTTTTCCTGAAATACATTTGTCAAAAGTTCCTCTTCAGGTAAACCCTAGTCATCCTTCAAGACCAGCTGGCTTGCCACCTCATCTTCCTCCTGCCCATCTTCCTATGTCTCGCTGCTAGCAGTTTCTTACTTCTGTGCACTTTTGAGCCTGTCACAAATAGCATTGTTCGTAGTGCATATGCCTTCCTTTCCTGGGTGTGCTTAATAATAAAGGCCATGTCCGTGCCTCATTGATTGTTGTCAAGCCCAGTGCATGGCACGTGGTCGACATCACTGTAGGTTTTCTAAGTAAATTGGTGCCTGTGAATGTGTTGTCAGTCTCAGAATGAAGTGTGCCATCATCATCTTAACATTTGTCACAAATACCTTCCTGTTTATAATGATCATACTTTATTTTAAACATATCACTACATAGTAATAGCATTAAGTGGTAAACAGATGGAAAGGTAAGGAAATAGTTCAAAAGACAATCTAGTTTTCCTACTTCCAGATAAGACAATAAAATACCTTCAGGCAGGTATTTGTCCTCTTTTTATTATTATTTATTTTTTTAAAGAGGGTTTCTCAGGTTCTGGCCTCCTGTAATATCTGTGAGTGGTTCCTGCACAGCCTGTTCGCCTCAGTGTGCTACCCCTTCCTTAGCTTTCTGTTTCTTTTCTACCCTCTCACTTCTTCTCTTTGCTTTTCTCTCTTGCCCCCTAACTATGGCTGTCTTCTACATAAAGCCTACAATTCCTCAGATCTCATTTTCCTCAGCCACCTGCCAGCTGTTGCCTCAACAGCTGATTTCTGTTGCTTGGTGAAAAGGTGGGGACGTTGGTTCACAGCCGCCAAGCTGCTGGTGCTTTTCCCTCAGCACCTTGAAAACCCAAGTCCCTTAGTGCATAAAATAGCCCAGCTGCTCTCTGTCTTGTAACAGGTGATCAGGGGAGAGTTTTATGTTGGATGATTAATATTGGGACTATTTCTGGGGAAGCTCGGCAGTGTCCGACAGAGCATATTAGCAGGTGGAGAGGGGCGTTTAGACATTGCTATATTGCTGCAAATTTGGGACTCTTAAAGGGTATTATTTTATGAAAAAGTTCACAAGCCTTCAGGACCTGATTATTTGCATGGGCCTGAAGTTGTTTAATTTCACCATACATTTCAGTTTAACATATGTATTTAGCCTGGAATTTAGCAATATTGGCTTTGAAGAAATCCCAGTCTAAAGTAAATTTCACTTGTTTTCATTTGTCTGCTTTTTTTCATGTCACTACTTTTATTTTGTTCTGCCGGGAACAAATGAAGATTTGCTATGTGCTATTAGATTTATGCTAACAACCCCTTTCCTGTGTAACATTTAATCAATATGAGGTTTCACTTTTTTTTTTTCGGAGGTAATAAATTAGGACTGGGATGAGTACTTTTTATTATTATTATCTATTGTGTGGCATTGTCTTGCCAATGAGTTTCAGCCCTGGCCAAGTTTGCTATGGATTCAATGTGACTGAAGAAATTGACAGCAAAACGTTCTTTGGGGTGAAAGGGTTTATTGCCTGGCTAGTTCTCCTGGCGGTAGGTTGAGCACTAGTGTCTCTGCCTCTACCCAGAGCACTGGGCTGAGCTCTCTACATCGTGCAATAAGAGCTTATTGCCTAAAGGTGTGGAAGCGGTAGCCTAGCAACAGGCCAGTTACATCATCAGGTGGTTTAAGTTCAGTGAGGATCCTGACCATAGGAACCCCAACTTCCCCACAGGCATCAAATTTTATCATATGCTTACGGGAAAGATACTAATTTTATAACATATAAGGTAACACAAATTGAATGCCACCACTAATAGATTCTCTTTCAAGCAAACACTGTATGTAATAATATAACAATGTGAGATTCGGGGTTTTTCTTTAGGAAAAATAATTTTCTTCTATGTGTTTTGGTTTCAAATATCTTTGTCATGTGTATATGGGCTTTCAAAGCATAATGAAAAACAATCAGATTGTTCATTCAGTCATTAACATGTATTTATTGAGTTTTTATGGTGTTAGACACTGTTTTCTACTGCAATTGAGGAGTACTTTTATATATAGGAATTTTGCCTGTATATTCTCTACAATAGCAGATGAAGATGTATCTGGCAATGTGTGTTGTAAATTCTATAAAATGTTTAGCTCTTTTCTAAAAATTATCAGGGCATTGACTTTTTTATTTTTTATTTTATTTTTATTGATATTTAGTTGATATACAGTCTTATATTAATTTCACATATACAACACAGAGGTTCACCAGTTACCCACGTTATTAAACCGTCACCTGAACTAGTGCAGTTAATAACTGTCAACATATAAAGACATAACAGAATCATTGGCTGTATTCTCCATTCTGTACTAACATCCCTGTGACCAACTTATATTTTGATTGAGAATTTTTGTGCCCCTTTATCCCCTTCACCCACCCCTGTCCCAAACCCTCCCCCATGGAAACTACCAGTCACTTCTCAGTGCCTATGAGTCTACTGCAATTTTGCTTTGCTTTTTTTTTTTTTTCCACAAATAAGTGAAATCATATGGTATTTGTCTTTCTCAGCCTGACTTATTTCACCTGCATAACACCTCTAGGTCCATTCATGTTGTCACAATTGGCAAGATTTCTTTCTTTTTTATGGCTGAATAACATTCCATTGTATATATGTACCATATCTTCTTTATCCATTCATCTATTGGTGGACATTTAAGTTGCTTCCATATCTTGGCTACTGTAAATAATGGGGCAATGAACATAGGGGTTCATAAATGAACTTAGGGGTTCATTTATATTTTTGAATCAAGGATTTTTTTTTCTGAGGGTGAATTCCTAGAAGTGGAATTATTGGGTTGTATAGCATTTCTATTTTCAGTTTTTTGAGGAACCTTCACACTGCTTTCCACAGTGGCTGCACCAATTGACATTCCTACTAATACTTTAGGAAGGTTCCCTTTTCTTCACATCCTCCCCAGCAATTGTTATTTCTTGTCTTTTGCATAGTGGTCATTCTAGCTGGTGTGGGATGATATCTCATTGTGGTTTGGGTTTGCATTTCCCTGATGATTAGCGATGTGGAGCATCTTTTTGTGTGCCTGTTGGCCATTTGTATTTCTTTGAAGAAATGTCTATTCAGGTCAGTGCTCTGCCCATTTTTAAATCAGGTTATTTGGTGTTTTTTTTTCTGGTGTTGAGGTGTATGAGTTCTTTATATATTTTGTATGTTAAACCTTTTGGAGAAATCATTTATGAATATATTCTCCCATACTGTAGATTGCCTTTTTGTTCTGCTGATGGTGACCTTTGTTGTACAGAAACTTTTTAGCTTGATATAGTCCACTTGTTCTGTTTTGATTCTTTTACCTTGCCTGAGGAGATGTGTCCAGGAAAAAATTGCTCATGCTTATGTTCAAGACATTTTTGCCTATTTTTTCTTCCAATATTTTTATTGTTTCATGTCCTACATTCAGGTCTTTGATTCATTTTGAGTTTATGTTTTTGTAAGGAGTTTTACCGTAATCCAGTTTCATTCTCTTGCAAGTTGCTGTCCAGTTTTTCCAACACTAGTTATTGAAGAGAGAGTCTTTTCCCCATTGTTTATTCATGTCTCCTTAATCATGTATTAATTGACCATTTATGCAAGGATATATAACTGGGCTCTCTCTTCTGTTCCACTGGTTTATGGTCTCTTCTTGTGCCAGCACCACACTGTTTTGATTACTGTAACTTTGCAGTATAGCTTGCTGTCAAAGGGTGCATATCCCCTTCCTTGTTCTTTCTCAGGATTGCTTTGGCTATTTGGTGTCTTTTATGGTTCCATGTGACTTTTAGGATTATTTTCTCTAGTTCATGGGAAAATATTATTGGTATTTTGATAGGGATTGCATTGAATCTGTAAATTGCTTTGGGTAAGATGACCATTTTGACAATACTAATCCATCCTATCCATGAGTATGGGATAGATTTCCATGAATTTGTGTCTTCTTTAATCTATCTCATCAGTGTCTTATAGTTTTCAGAGTATAGATCTTTTACCTCCTTGGTTAGGTTTATTGCTAGGTCTTTTATTTTCTTAGATGCAATTGTAAATGGAATTGTTTTTCTGATTTCTCTTTCTGCTAGTTCATCGTTAGGTTATAGGAAAGGGCATTCACTTTTTCATAGTAGAATTTGTAAAACTTAGGTAGGGTTTTAAATAGCTTACCTGCATAGTTTGTGGTGGTAGTTAAACATATTTCAAAGGGCTTATTTCCACTGTATTTCCCATCTATTGTCACAATTCACAGTTGTCCATTTTCCTGTCCCACAGTGGTATTTAAGTATGAACTCTTTTCTGCTAAATTTCAGTCACTTGCAGGGTTTCTAGTTGAGTAACAGAATGATCATTCTGCTACCATTTACCTTCTACAGAGTTCTATATTTTTAATGTTATTTTCACATGAAAAATCTGATTGCATCTTCTCAACCTCCCTGCAGTCCAGGTATACCAGAAATTATTATTTCCCTTTCTTAGAACATAAAGTGATACTCAAAGATGTCAATAATAGTAACAATAGCTCTCATTTATAGATCAAGAGCAAATGTTTGCCAGGAACAATACCATGAACTATAAAATATAGATGGCATGGAAATTATGCATTATTAACTCCTTTCTACAGTTGAGAATCACGCATAGTAAATGCCTTCCCTACTGCCTGGCTTCATCAGAATTTGAACACAGATCTGCCTCAAAAAAAAATTGCTTGGAAAGAAGTCTTTCTGCCATACCATTGTGTCTATTGCATGAATTTACCAAAGTTATTAATTCAGTTATTACCAGAGCTGAAATATCCAGATCTTGTGGAACATAATCTGGCTCATCATTCAAAAATTATGTATTGCATGCGGACTCTATTCTCTTGATTATATTTCCTTGCTCATATTGTTAATAGCAAGAAACCAATTTGAATTCTTAGCTTATTAGTAATGCTTTGTAAAGCATTACTAAAGAAACATGAAGCCATTCAAAGCAAAGTTTGATTTATTATCTTAGAGCTGTTCTATTTTCTCTAGACAACCCCCACCAAGGGAGTGTAGTAACTGAGTTTAAACACCACTTAAAAAGTTTGAGAGGGGCAAACTGCTATGTATGTGAACTGCATTATTGACTCACCAAATTGAAATATTGTCACTTACTGTTTTTGTTGCTTTGGCAGTTAGATCAAATACTACCGTAGAGCAAATTTTTTGTCATTCTTATAGATTTTCAGATTATCTTCTAAAGCAGACCCATGGTGAGTTGTTGAAATGCTTCATTTCAGAAAGTCTCATATGACTAGGCATGCTCTAAATCGAAAAGTTAAATTAAATTACTACTTATATAACATTTCTTTCCTAGTATTGAGTTTGATTTCCATTACTTACTAAGTAACACATCAGTAATTTTATTTGCACTGTCTTGGTCCATTTATTGTTTGTTCAAAGTCCTTTAAAAAGCAAACCTTACTGCTATTTCATATTCAGTTGACTAAACAGAAAATACTGGGTTAAAATATGGATTGTCTTTGGTATAATGTAATCTTCAGTAAAACCTAATCTGACATGACTTGTTTGTGGTGATGACAGGCTGAAATGGTTAACAGCTAGAACATCTAAAATTAGCCATCTTACACTTGTCTAAAATATTCACTCTTCTTTGAGACAGCAACCAACTTTTCTTTTAACAGTACATCTAATCAATTTCAAAGCGAAGAAAAATAAAGCTTCAGCCAGTTTTGAAAATTATTCCTCCTTGAAATGTTTGGAGTGCTGGAATTTATTTTACCATTCCAGTTAAGCAGGCTTCTAGACTGAAAAGAAGGGGATGAATAGTGTCTAAATCTGCTTTAGAAGAGAGCTGGTTTATCGAGCTACACCTCATTTTCCTTTATCTGTCACCGGGTAAATAATAGGTAGAATTTCTTGGTTGGTTGTACTCTACGTGCACAGCATAAAGCTCAGAGTCAACTCACTGTAGCATTTCCAAGTCTTCCTGAAGCTATCTGTTTCTTCTCAGGCCCCTTTTGCCATCTCCCCTTCCTGCCTGCAGTATGATCCAAACAGAATTATACGGTTAGCGCAATTAGAGTCTTCAGTGTCTATCTTTAAATTTGTACATTCAGTTTTGAAATGAAGTATATGTCCTTTGCAGGGTGAAATAGAAATTACAGTAAAGTAGACTATTAGGTTTCTTTTTTTTTTTTTTAGGAACTTTCAACATTTTATCTGGCAACATTTTTATGTAAAAGTATTATATTAGTAAGGATTAGTTATGTCTAACAGAATTTGTCAGAAAATCCAACATAATGACTTAACAGTATAGCAATTTATTTCTCTCTCAGAAAGGAAGTTTATCATGGGCAGTATATGGCTTTCTGTTGTCTCTGTGATCTTTAAAGACCAAGTCTCTTGCTCCCTTCAGAAGTGTGGCTTTGGCTCTCATTTGGAGGATCACCTCATGTTACAAGAAGGCTGCTGGAGCTGGAGCTGCTTATGTATATTCTACATGCAGGAAGGAAGGGGGCAAAGCAGGGAGGATAAAAGGAATGCATTTCCAGCTGAATTAGCAGCCCTTCAGGAATTTCCACACAACACATACATATCATTCATCTCAACTTAATAACTTGGTCATACCTAGCTGAAAGGGTGGTTAAGAAACCTAGATTTTAACTGTGTGCATTGTCCCATTAAATAAAACTTTAAAAGGGAGAATGGATTTTATGTGCACCCAACAGTCACTTTCCGCATTCATATACATGATGGTTCTCCATTTTTCAGTTTTCCCTTCTGTAAAATGGGTATCTCCCCTATGGTGTTTGTATGAGGGTTAAGAGATCCTGCATGAATCATATGTGGTCCTGGGACACAGTACCGCGGTTGCTTTTCTAATTCTCATTTCCCTTATCATTATTGAAACATTTGAGTAGCAGGAAGTCTCAAGGCTTTATGGACACTTAATGATGTGATGATCCACATTAGCTTGTGAATTATTTCACTTTGGGGACTAATGTGAGCTCTGTTTGCAGTCGCTGGCTCCTCATATTGTCTCTCTTCTATAATGCCTTGCACAGCGTGGGCACGTTCTATCTTTACACCCTATATACAACAGAACTGGGGATTAGTCACTCTTTGAAGTGGAAAAGGATTTGCCACAGAGGTGATTAATCTATTCTGAAATTTTGGGGACTACATAGTTCACAGAAACAATCAGTCTACCTAAAGAATTAGCCTGCTCTTTGTAAAGGCACTAATGGTGTTCAGAAAAGAAGGGCAGCCTTAGTTGAGTTGCAGGGCTGGTCTCCTTTTCAAAGGAGAGATTGGATTCGCTGATCTCTGAGGTTTTTCTTACTTCTCAAATAATGTGACTCTAGGAATCCCAGTCTCTTCAGATCTTTTAAGACCAGTTAGGATCTTGTGGTGTTTGCTACATTTATATGAAGATGGGTAGAGAGAGGCTGATCTGGTGGGCTTTAAGGAGGCCTTAACAATTTTACAGCCTTGACTTTTGCTGCCTGAGATACTAACTTCTTTGTTTTCCTATCCTGAGTTCTAAGAATTGCAGGTTGTTCAGGTTTGCACTTCTCCAAGTGACTGCTCCTGAGAATGAAATAATTTAGTGATACTTACATTAATACATTTTTGTTGTAGAATAGCAATAAAACTATACATTATTTTCCTTTACATTAATGCATTTTTGACATGCACTTTTATAAAAGGAACTGGACTTTATTTTCTCCCAAATGAGCAGTGATTACTAATAACTGAGTCTTCCATATAACTCAGCATAAATTGTGGTTTTGTGTCTTTGGGAAGATGGCTTATGCTCTCAAAGGCTTATTAGTTTCCTCATCTGTAGAAATAGGGATATTTATTATACTTGTCTTAGAGATCTATGAGAGCTAGTTTAATAAAATCATGAATGAGAACTGTTAATAGTGTATATGGAGCAAGAGATTATTACAATTATTTATTATGACTACTGTTACTGTTATGCAAATAGACTTAAATAACTAGTTAATTTAACTAGGGTGATGGTCCATTTATGTATTGCTATATAACAAACTACCCCAAATCTGATGTCATGAAACAATAACCATTTTCCTATGCTCACAATTTAAGTGGGCAGACTTCTCACAGGGCATAAAGGTGATGACTTGCCTCTACTCCATAGTGTCTTGGGCCTCTGTGGGAAAGATTGCATAGTTGGGGGTGCCTCAGGTCGGAAGCTTGTGTCATTTGTAGGATTTTTCTGTCTCATGTATGGTTTCTGGACTGTGGTGATTTGAAGGCTGTGTCCAGCAGCACTGTTGACTAAGGAATCTGTACATGGCCTCTCCATTTGGCTTGGACTTCTCCCAGCATGACAGCTGTGTTTGGAAGAGGAATATTCAGAGATGGAGTGTTCCAGGCGACCAGGGAGAAGCCACGTGACATGTCATGACCTGGCTTCAGAGGGCACATAACATCACTTCTGCCACATTCTATCAGTTGAGGTATTCATAAGCCCTCCCAGGATCAAGGGGAGGGCATATAGACCTTACATATCATATGAAGGAGTGTCAAAAGAACTTGGTGCCATCTCCTGTGCCCCACTACTCCTTGTAGCAGGATGAAAGGTGATGAGCAATAAACATGATTTGGTATGAAAATAGCTTTTCTATAAATTTTTCTCAAAAGTCGTGTAAGTCCAATCTGTCACTGTGTAATACGGGCAAGCTGTTAAAGTTGTCATTAAAGGCCTAAAATCACTGTCTATGTAATCGTAGCTTTTAATTTTGCTAATCTTGGACCTTTACAGTCTCAACTCTAGGATAATCTTTCTTTGAAAAAGTTGAAAAGGCATACCTTGTTTTTCTCATACAGAAGTTTTTTCTTCCCAAGCTTTTTAATGAAGATCAAGTTTGCCTATTTTAAAGTGCTTAAAACAGTACCAGGGACACCACAAGGCTAATATAAGTGTTCATTAAATTAAAAAAGAATGCCTGTGAACCCCTAATAAAATGTCATAGAAATAATAGGAAGTCAATTATTCTTAAGTCAAAATAATATTTACCAATATTAAGATTATCCTTAAGATTTCCACTACAATATTTTGTCAAAAGATTAGAAAAACAAAAAGTGATTTTGATAAATTTGTTTTAGAATCAAAATTCATTATCAATAAACTAGTCATTCAAACTCTTTAATGACAGTGAATGAGTACTGTATTTCGGATATGCATGTCTCATTAATTTTCCCAATTAATCTCTATTATTTATTTGGAAGCAACACCATATCACCAAGCTGTTAACTTGTTCAGCTTGGTGCATTTGGGTTCATTGCTCACTTGTTCAACTTGGTGCATTTGGGTTCATTGCTCACTTGTATCTCTGTGGTCTCAAATGGAATGAACCTTTTTCTGAGGGGCCCTTGTCATTTGTTTCAAAACCTGAGACTGTAGCACCTACCAGTTTATGATACTGTTATAAACTTACTAAAAGCAAAAGGAAATATATTTACCTCTAAATGACCATATTCTCTTCTGTTCACTCTCAAGCCTGTCATTTCATTTTTATTTATAGTGACCTCATATTAGGAGCATCATGCATAAGTAGAAATCTAAACATTATTTCAGTATATAACTGTCAAGTCACTATGTTGTCATACTTGAAACCAATTAATATTATATATCAACTGTACCTCAATAAAAAAATATATCAAAAAATTATTTGAAAGACCTGGGTGAATATGCCTTTCCTTGATGCTTTTCCCTTCTAAATGAGGTAGGACACTGAGGTTCAAGTGTATCACACATATTTTTTTAGTTACTCATTTTAAGTCTAAGCCAGTTATATGAGCAGTTCTGACAGTTAACTTTGTAAATCATTCAGGAATCTGACTCCTTTCATAAAACATACCTGGGCCTTTAGGCCGGAGTGTACAGGTGATTGCCTCTGGATGTTTGCCTAAAGATGATTTAGAAAATTGGTTGGAAGCTTTGCTCTTCCCCAGCTATCAAAAATTAACCTGCCAGAAATTTGCAGACACAGCAATGTTATGTTAATGATTCTGACTCACACACAAGGTTTTTTTTTTTTTTTCTTAAGCCTGCTATTCCAAATTCCAAAGATTCAGCATTTATTATTTGGTAATTTACTTCTGTATTTGTGCTCTGAATAGCACACTCATTATCAGCTTCCTTTGACTGTCTCAGACCTCCCGGGTATTGACTCACTATTTATTGGAGGCAGGTAACCAGCTTTCTCTTACTCCAGGGGTGAATACAGTTCTTAGTGGCTGGGAAAAAAAGAGGAAAATCTTTGAACCAAAGACTTAACTCCAAGAGGGACTGTTGTCTGATTTCCAAACAGACCAGGGAATACATTGTGCTGTAGGCACCCTTGGGTGCTCATTAGAGCATCCTGACTGGGTCACAGGGGTGAGAGCCAGGAGAGCGGAGGGGGCCTACTTTGTGACATGTACACAGTGTTGTTTATATGTTCATATCAACTCATATATGTACCTATTTTTGATTCAGTAGTCACAGTCATTTTATAAATTTATGAATTACCAAGTTCATTTCTAGAATTAGGTACTTTATAGTTAAGGCAAGCTTTAACTGATTTGAAACTTTACATATAAGTTAGTTAACATCTGTGAGGTATAAACCGGGTGGTCCCCAAAGGCTTTTGCAGCTCTAAAACCCTATGATTCTGTGATCCTAACTCTTTTTCTAGAATTAAGCCTCCAATTTTATTTTTTTACCTTTGCTTAATTCTAAATGTAGAAATTATCCTGATCAAAGTGCTGTACAATCAAGTAGCATTAGCAGTCTTAATGGTTGAGAAAAGGAAAGCATACTACCTTAGCTTCTCTTATTTTAACCACTTCTCAACCTTATTGTGCATTTTGTTCTTTCCAGTTACAGGGGTTCATTTATATTCAGAGTTTTTGCATCTAGTCAAAGTATGTAAGAAGCGTTCATGTTCAGACCCCCATCACCCATTTACTCCCATCAGTTCTTTGGAAGTTTGAAAACTGGGGTCCTAAACTCAGAAGCTTAAAGGACGTAACAGTTTTCTTTAATGATTTAGGCAAATATAATGTAAGTGTTGCCAGATCTTCAGATTATTTTTCAAGAAACCAGAAACCCAGATTTTTACTGTTAAAAATTTCACCTTCTTAGTGTTTGCAATCGTATAAAAAATCTGAAGAAAAAAAAGGAATAAAAGTGATACGACTGCAAGAGCAGGTCTACCAGTTCCTTAGCTTCCCCCCTTTGTAACCAGGCATGCTCTTCATCTTGTTGCTGATGGATGGTCGGTTGTGAGTCATCCCCCCAAATAGGTCCCTCCCCTTGGGGATCTCTACTCCTCATTGCTGTGTCATACAAGTGTGAACTTGCCTGGAACCTCTAATTATCCCTGATTTTGACCAAAGTTCCTCAGTGGTAGTTACCTTGCTTATTAAGTTCCTGAACAAAATAATAGATCTCCTGAACCAACAGCAGGTTCACAGGCATGAGGAATGACGCTGATCCTCTGGTTATCTCGCATGCAGAATGCTTCCTTTCTACCATTCACGTCTCTTTCTTTCTTGGGGATCCGCTCAGAACATTTTGTATGGTTTTATGATTTATACTTCACCTTTCAGAGTCACTCCTGCTCTTGACTCAGTGTGCATCTCAGCACCAGTTGTTTGTTTATTATCTTTTCATTTCTCTCATAATATGCCCCTTTTTATGGCTTCTAACGCTCTTGCAATTTTTACATTAATGTAAAGAATGTGATGAATAATGTATACAGAGTAATTAAAATTGAACTGTAGCATAAGTGTGGGGCCCACACCTGAGGTTAAAGAGCAGTGCTGTGCGCTGGTATTAGAGCGACGTGACTGACTGCTAAAGCCATTCGTGGTTGGCAGGCAGAGTTGATACCCATTGTTCTTAAACACAGACGTGCTCACATCTGTGAAATTTTAAAAGTGGAACATTTTCCAGAAAAGAGCTTCTGTTCTGAAGAAGTTCTTACAACAGAGAAGTTATAGTATATACATAGTATATACACAGACTGGTACACTAAAGTGCTTGGAATGATTCTGCTGGTCCTCTTATGAAATGGTTTTTGGGTTTCTCTTACTAAACCTCAGTTTGCTTTTATTTCTGTATTTCACATTGTATGGATAAGACTGTCATAAATGATCTTGCCAGTTGCCTTGTTGAAACCAGTTAAACTTTCTTCTGCATTGCCTTGCTATTACATGTCTGGTAATGTTCTGAAAGGTTCTTAGAGTTACAAATGCCATTTTTGATTATTTACCCTGAGGGAGATGTGCATGACTGTCACATGTTGTCCTAAGGATGTATTAAATGCATTTATTTTTCACAGCAATGTTAAGAAGAGGTGCTATTATTACTATTGTCCTGAGGAAAGTCAAGAATCAGGGACTGGAACTTACTTCCCCAGATTACATGGGAGGTAAATTCGTCCTGGGAGGTACACACACCACTGCACTATTGTGTCTCTCATCACTTCATTTCAGATAACTTATGGTTAGTGTAGCCAGCATAGTCCCTGGTAAACAGTAATCCTTTTCTAGAACCATACAAATCCATTCCTAATAAGTTGTTATGGAAGCTTCTTTAAGAATAATCAACTCTTCTGTCAATATTTTGAAAAATTGGTCTGTCCGCCTGCATTTCTCTGGCATCCCTCCAATCTTTTCAGTTCTTTCAAAGTTTACTGCAGTTGTTGGATCTGTTTTGCCAATCGCTCAAAAAAATCAGGTCCTTAATCAAAAGGTCCAAGAGATTGGAATACTTTTCCAGCAACCAAGTGTTCTTGAAATTCATTTTCTCATCTGTAGCTTTGCTTTTCCTTCTGACCAGTTTTCTGCTCTTTTCAGAAGTGGTTTTTCTCTTGAGAGTATTCTGAGACAAAATCAATATTAGTTGTTTGGTTTACCTTTCAGTCATCCTTTACTTTTTATGCTATTAATCACCAAATGTATGCCTTTTCCTTCCTTGTTTGTCAGTGTTTGCATATTGCTTAGGCTATTGCAGTGTTTGATATTTAACTGGTAGAGAATTAAAAGTAAAACAGAAGTTACCTTTTCTACTAAGCTGAGTAGAGTAGATTTTATGAAAACTCTTGAGAGTTTTCTCTGAGCTAGTACCAGTATGCCAACATTTTTTTTTCTCTGCATGAGCCCCTTGACATTTTCAGGAACATCATTTGTATCTTTGAAAAAAGATAAATTTCCGAAGGTCACTTCTTTTGTTTGTTTGTTTGTTTTGTGTGAAGTATTGTGGGTTAATGAACGCCAAATAAAACACAGGAAACACATTTCTACTTCGCCAATGATTCACTGAATGTTAATTTTTACCTTCCATAAAGTATAATCTGGAAACAAACTGAGTTTATAAACTCCGTGGATGATGAGGACACTCAAGATAGAGTCCTATTATAAAAATGTAAAGCCAGTTAAACACGTAATGCATTTGGCTGTTTGTAGTCTCATATCCTGTCATTTCTATTTTTGGAAAAAAGAGTCTGTGCCTTTGAAGAACTTAATATATTTCCTATTAAAAATCCTAACATTTTTGTGATTCCCTTATTTCTTATGCTGTAGGTCTTTTATATTCACAAATTCAAACTTATATATAAAATCAAATTTTAGCATAAATTGAAACATGAAAATTATAACACAATATTTCCCAGCTGAACACAAAAACATACTGAAAAAAATCATAATGTACATGCCACAAAGCCAGTGATAGATCTTGCTCATAGTTCTTAGAGTAAGTTTTGTTGTAAAATGTTTTCAGTACTTTTCTTCAGGATTGAAATGCAGTATTAAATCCATATTACCAAGTCTATCTCTGACACATTTGCTCTCCTGTGAATAATACCATTGTAGTCTGTGATTGATCATAGTGTCAGGAAACTGATCTTGGTCTAATTTTTATCTTTTAGAAGAAATAAAAATTTCCATTTGTTTCCAGGTTTTAGAGACAAAAAGAAAGTCAAAGCAATAGTTTTGATATTCATTCATAGTTTCTAATTAGTACTGTTTGTTACTATTATTAAAACCATTATAATCCTTTGTTAAGTTTATATTATGTGGGTTAGTGAACCTATTTAAGTTCATAGATGAGGTGTGTGTTAAAAAAATCAATGTTCTTTGCACTTGGCATTAAATACTCTAAATAGGGTAGTTTCCAGGAAAATGCTGAATGTATATTGTGAGTGCTATTTTTAAAAGATAGAGATGAATAAAACTCTACAGAACACCCCACTGTTGATGTGATTTGGTATCCATAGTCGTTTCAACAGTCTTGAAGTAAAAATCAGTTTACAAAACATGGTAATGATAGTATATTGTCACTGGTGTTGTGTAGTCAGTTTAAATGAACTTATTAAAGATTATTTCACTGCATGCTATTTTTGGATTCTTTTTCTTAGCTGAGGAAGAGGTGTGTGTGTGTGTGTGTGTGTGTGTGTGTGTGTGTGTGTGTGTGTGTGTGTGCCCACGTGTGCGTGTGGGAACTCCTTAGGGAGGAAGACACAGCAGTTTGTGAGGGAAATGTGTATTTGGTCCTGACTGCCTGCACTTTTTCTTTGTGCGTAAGAGGAGGTATGTGAGTAGGTACAGGTTAAGGTCTCCCAAGATCTAGTATTAGCTGCCATGGCCCCATTTTCCCCAGGACTAATATTTTTATAAACCTTAGCCTGGGACTAAAGACTAAAAACTGGTAATTCCAAGGGATCTTTCTTGTTAGCACTGAATGGACTTGTGGACCAGGTCACTTGATAAATTGTGGTCTGGCTTGCAGTGTAAAAGACCCTTTCCTCCTTACAACAGCAGAGAGTCACCCGAGGATTCACTTAGTGCTCTAGGCCACCATGGCTTTGCCTACTTTTCCATCTGTACTAGACTCGTGTCCGCATATAGCTCTTGCAATATCTGGGGCCCACTGGGAACCCCAGGATGCTTCAGCATGTGGCATATGGTACACCATCATCAGGTGGGTCATGGCGCCTCAGGGTTTTCTTTTTTTTCTTCAGAGTTTATTTTGAATTTTCTTTTTGGATAACCAAGCAGATCTTTAAGGAGAATGCACAGAAGAGTCATTCTGGCACTTCTGTATAGTATATAAGATTTTTTTTAATAATCACATTCAGTTCACTTGCTCAGTCTATACTCCATGTTTGGTGAGCAAGCTCAGCCCATAGGATTCCATAGTTAATAGTAACCATATATACAAACAGCCAATGAAACCATAACAGTGACTAGTGGCCAAAGGATGGAGGCAGGCAGGGGATCTCTAAAGCGTCCTCTAGTCTACCTTAGCTAAACAGAATCCACATCATACGTGAGGACTAGAGAGAACACTGCACTGAAATGAGAATTCTGGGCACAGATGGGCACTTGGCAGCATGCATTTTAAAGAAAAGGGTTTGATCTGCTCTTCTGGGATGTGTGACTTGAGCATGTTACTTTATCTCCTCAATCTCTTTCTTGCAGAAGGTTGATGCAAAGAGTGTCTGCCTTTAAATTGTTATATTAAATAACATTAGCATATAAAGTCCTTAATTCCATATTGGGCACATAATAAGTGCTCAATTAGTGTTATTGAGATTAGTCAGTTCACTGACATTCCTGAAAAGTATAACCAGTGGAAGACTAAGCCTGGAATACGATTCATACTCATGCTTGCAGCAAGATCATCAGTGTGCCTGTAAACAAAACGTAAGCTAACTGCCTTAGCAATGATCACATATTATTTGTAGATATCATAAAATAAAGTAACTCAGTTTTTGGATATATGATTAGATAATATTAAATACTGCAAGTGCAACAAAAGTAGTCCTCATATACTTTGTTTCCTTAAATTCCATATTCAAGACAAGAAGATACTAATTTGGTCTTTCCTTTACAAGATTTTAAAGCATTCCCACATTTGCCTCATTAGCTCTTAGTATCACTTCAGGCCCCCTTCTCCATTAATTGAGCTGATCCAAAAACTAAATCATGGTGTATTCTAATAATCTTTCACTGGCCTTTTTGCATTGTCACCTAATTTTTTAAAATCAAGACAAATGGCATGACAATTTAATAACAGACCATCACTACAAATCGGTCAGGCTTCTCCCCAAATCTAAACAACTAAGCACAGCAGTTTTTCTTGCAGTCTCAAGTCTGCAGTTTTATCTTCTCAGCGTTTGTACTGCATGTACTGGGTGGCAAGTTTGTCCTTGTCTGTCACTGACATGGTGATGGAGGAAAATGGCAGTGTTGGCTTTTTGCAACTTTATCTTGTACTTTTTTTTTTTTTAACATGTTTACATTCTAAACTACTTTCATTGGAAATCTAAGAGATTCTATTCTATAGTGATGCAAATCAATGCAGACTCAAATAAGTTACCAAGATACATGCCAGTGACATGTTAGATTTCCTCTTTTCTACAGTTTCAAAAATCATTACTTTATAATTCAATTTAGGAAACACTTGAATAAGTACTTGGCATCTAACACTATTTTAGAGGTTTCAGGGATTCCTAATGAAGGATCGAGATGGTTCTTACAATTGAGGAACTTCAGATTTCATTGGTGTTCATGAGACATGTATGATTAAATGTCAAAATGTATGAGTGACGTGCTAGATATTAGTACTACAGCAAGGTCAGTTGGAAGAAATCACAATGATTCAGGTATTTGAAGATGGTTTCATTAAATATTAAACCTGTAAATATATGAAACATTTGAAGAATACTTGGAACCTAATAATGACTTAGTTGTTTTATACAATACGGATGAGAAATAAAGGCTCAAAGAACTATACATTTTAATACCTCCTACCAAAGCATTTTGCCAATAGCTGTTTAGGAAGAGCCAAAAGTGTACATTTCTGTCTGTTCTCTTCTGTTGGCATTGCTTGAACTTGCTAATAAATAATGAAATGACTGGAGACAGTGTATCTAGTACCGTTTATGTCAGAAATAGAATGTAATGGTAACAATAAAGACTTTGGAGTAGACAATGGTTTTGACTCTTATTTTTGATGCTTACTGCCTTTCTGATTTTGGAGAGTTATTTTCTGTCATTTCATACATTTTTTTATGCATCCATGTATTTCAGGGTGGTCGTGCAAAATTATGTAAGTGAAAAGTGCTTAGGGTGTCTGGCATAGATCAAGCCTCAGTGCAAAAATTGAACTGACTTGAATTAAGAAACTTGTGTAGGACCTTTGTAATCTTAGGCAACCAGATCTAGTTTCTTCATGTGTATTAAGAGAAAAATATAAATTTGCTAAGGTGTTTTTAAGGATTTAAATGATAGCTAAATCGACGTGTGTGTGTGTGTGTGTGTGTGTGTGTGTGTGTGTGTGTGTAGCAGTGGTAGGGGATGTTGGCCATGAAAGTTGTTAAGTGCTACAAATCAGGGATCTTTATTTTTTCAAGAGCTGGTTTACAAGCACAGTACTGAATAAAAGAGACAAATGATAAAAGAATCACAGAAAAGTATGATAGAAAGCATACTGCAGTGTTTCAAGGTAGTACTTACAAGGACGTGGGAACCAGCCAGGGAGGCCAGGGAGAGCATCTCCTTTGAAAAGAAGTAACATTTAAATTGAAGTCTGAAAGATTCTAGGATTTGCTATGCAAAGTGGAGGACAAAAGCATTTGAGGCGGAAGGAAGCAACATGTAAGGATCCAAAGCTAAGAAAGGATTTTCTTTAAAGCAACTGAGTTGAGTGAGGGTGGGTGTTAGACATCAGGTGAGATAAAGATGCTAAGAAACATGAGATTAAAGAGGTAGAGCAGAGATCAGGAAAGGGTATGGGAAGCCATGGTTTGAAGGGTTTTATCTTAGGAACAGTGCATATTTAGATGAGTTTACAGAGGTAAAAATTTCACATTTGAGATTTCTGAATATTGTTGAATGTGATCTTAATATATTTCACCATTAGGAAGATAATAAATAGCTAAATTTAAAAGTTAGGCAAATGTAAAATCTTTGCAGAAACAATTCATTCTCAATTTGCTTTATGCTATATTATTTCCAAAATGTAAAATAAACCATTTTGTTTATATGATTAAATAAAAATAATTGGTATGAGATTTACAATATGTGAAATATTATTTAATAGATATTGAGCTTTTTAGTAAAGCTACCCCCTCATTTTCCAAGAAAGAAGAATTTAATATATTAATTCACTTTGGTACTTTTAAAAAATTGGGCTATTTCTAAGGGGTGGAACCTGAGGACCGGGGTTTAATCCTTTTAATATTAGCTGTAACTGAATATAAATTATAAAGTTGTCTTTTTCACTATAACATCTTAAAAAGACCCTGGAAAAGTCTGATCTCTGAATTTTTTTTGTATAACTGTAGCTCTTTGTTTTGCAAGAAGAATAAATACTTCAAAATCTTTCCCATTTGGATGAGGGTTGTTTACTGCGAGGTGCCAGAAGAAGCTGTAAATGATAAAGTGATGTGCTCCTAGTCGTCCAATGAGGCTTTCAGTGCGATGTGATGATGACTATACTGGTTGGTCATTTCAAGTTCTGTCCATCAAAATTGTGGGTATTCATTTCTCAAATGAATCAAAATTTCCAGGGCCAGGGAGACATAAGGACTGAAATAATGAGGAAGAAACTTGTCATAAAGCACAAGCGAATGGTCAACAGCAAAAGTGATAGAGACAGCTTCATGGTTGTGGATAAAATAGGCTTTGCTTCTTTAACCATTTAGGGTAGATTTTTCTCGTTTGTTACAGGTTAATTTTGATTTTCTTTGAAATAAGTGGAAATTATTGTGAGATAGACTTGTTGGTATCCTTGATTATCTGTGTGGTGTCTGCATGAAAGAAGAAACAAGTAGATTTCAGGAAGTTTCCATAATTGTTACAGATGCAGTCCTATTGGCCAGTGTTGAGAATGACAGCTCCACAAATAACTGTGGTTGGTTGCTAACTTTGATTTTATTCATTCTAATAACAAGTATTGCTCTAAAGATAATTGTTGATGGTTGCTCTCTGATTTCATTCAATTAAGCTGGTAACCTTTTAAAGAAACTGCCTGGAAGAAAGCCAGGAATTTCAGTCAACTGATTTCTAGAGGAACTGAATTGAAATTGTCTTAGCCTGGAAAATGTTCCATGTAGGCCACAGCTGTGTTAATTAACCTTTTCCTTAAACTGCTCTCTCCATACAGGACTCCAAATGGGCAAACATAGCAAAGGACCATGTTATCTGGATTCAGATTTTGCTCAGAGTGATAATAAACTATGGAAGACATTATAAAATGTTTGAGACATACAGTAAGAGTATGAAAGATGTTCTGTCTTTCTAAATCACATCAAAATTCAGATTCTTCTTTCCTCCACTTCTAAAAATCACTGATGAGTGTGTTCAATAAAAGCAAAACCACTGTGTATTATGCAAAAATTTGCTTTCTTTATGTCAAATTATAAATCCATAGTAATAAATACTATACTTGGAAGATATTAGGAAACTTGGTCAAACATACTTTTTGTAATGAAATGGAGAATTATCAGAGTAGTGTAATTGACCTGTAACCAGTATGCCAGTACTGAAGTTTTCCTATTTATCTTTTGTGCTCTCCAGAGTGGGAGAGGAAAAAACACACATTGTATTAAAAGTATACACTATGTCTGGGAAAAAAAAATGTTTCCTTAAACAAAGCCTTTTGAGTAAGTACCAATACAAAGCTAGGACGGCAAAGGTCATAGGTCCCAGTAACCATATCTGTCAGTAAAGGGCTTCTCATGCTTCATGGCTACAGCTAGTCATTTGTAAAGTAGTATTGTTGATTGTGCTGGTAAGAGGCAAGAAAGTGCTAGTGGCATTTCACAGCCGTCCATCACAGCCATGTCATCCATTGGAAAGACAATGATAAACTGTACAAAACATACTCATTTGAATAACCAATAGAAGGTATTATCTTTATATACAGAATATTTGAGCCAATTTTTATTAATTGCATTAACTGAATTAATATTTCTGGGACATTTGCATCTACTGGAGAACACCGTGGTACAAACCATTTCTGAGTGAAAAAGAGATACTGGGTTTTAGTAAGTGAAGGTTCATCATCTACTGATCATATTTATTCTTCATGCTAACAATTCAAAAGATAATGTGATTATTGATGAAGATGATGATGATTCCAAGGTGGTTTAGATTGACTGACTTTCCCTGGCTTCTTCTCCTGGCTTTTCCCATTGCAGGCTTGGCATATGCCTGACGATTCCAGTCTGTACCTTCTAGGTTTTATCTACCCCATGACAGCAGCAGTTGTTCCCTATCTCTCCAAGCTAAACAGAAGGAGAAGAGTAGTTAATAAGGTGTCTTTGAACAGTGGCAGAAGAACATAGCAGTTTTTCCTTGTGTTGTAAGCAACCTATCATTCTGTGGATAAAAGCTCTTAGTAATGCAAGATAAAAAGTATAACATCAGGAGTTTTGTTAGGGGAGGAAAGTGAGATAATTGGCTAAAATGGACAAGTTTTGAAATTTACTAGCCTTGAGCAATGATAAAATGTGCTGAATCAAACTGACTTTTGAATAAAGGCAATATAATATACTGTGGAGGTCATTCAGTTCCAGTAAGTGGGAGGTCCTGGCACACACAGTAAGATACTGTGAAAAATTAGCCTCAATTTAAGATTTTTGACCTTCAGTGCAATTTCATTCAAAGTTAAGAAATTAACTTAAAAATATAGTGATTTCAAAATTGCATTTTGAAATTTATTTTTCCTTTAGTCCTTGCTAAAACACACGCATCATTGCACGTAAATATTTTGGAAAAATTATCCACAGTGGTATAAATTTAATAAGGAATTTTGACATTTTAACTTCTGAATTTTACATCTTTAAGTCTTGATGTATTTCCACAGTTTTAATCAGGCAGTTAAACAGTTTGATAATGAACTCAACAGTAATTTGTACCATTTCAGGTCAGGTTTTTATTTTTATTTTTGTAGTGAGTCTAATAGTGATTTTATTCTCAGAGAGGTTCTCTGGGCTTCCTCCTTCATGCCTCCTCTAGCCAACCTGCACAACTATATCCTAGGGCTGTCCATGACCCTGTATTTGATTCTCCATTTCGTGGACTTTCTGGAATGGAACTATTTTAGACAGCTCCATTTTCTAGGCTTTTTCTATGCTTCACTACTATATCACTTTTTGAATGCATTTAGGGATACTTTAGAAAGATTAAATTGTGTTCATACATATTCATAAGACAGAATAAAGAGCTGACTCTTTTATTTGGGAGACTTTTAGAGAGTACGGATTCTAGACTCTTTAAGAACATGCCATTTAATTTTAACATAATTTCTGTTGGAATAAAAATTTGTCATGTATTGTTTTGATTCTGTAAGTCCTTACTGGATGTGTTTGGGTAGAATTGGTGAACAGGGAAAGTTCTACATTATAGATGGATCCTATATTGAGATTTGTGGTACATTTCTATAGACTATTGTAAACATGTAGGGATAAGAATTTTTGGGGAGTAATTTTTCTCATCTTGTCATTTAGAATTTAATGCTTACTCTCAGAGAATGAAAATGATTTTGTATGTCAGAAAAATGTAATCATTCCAAAAATTATTTTATACCTGATTCAAAAATCATTTTGAACCAAGTTATAGTCATCCAGTAATTAAAGTAAGCCATGGTAGTTCTTATCATGCCAGGGTCTTTGTTCTTTAACAGTAAATTCACAGGAGCATTATTGCAGTAAGGCAGTGGAGAGCTAGCATTCAGAATTGTATTTTCTGTAGTGGAAATGTGCTGATTATTGCTAATAAGTGAATTTTGATATAGTTTTGAATCATATTTTTGCAAACAGTCCTAATTTTGTAAATACTTTGTGTAAGTATTGTAATACTGAGCCTGATAGCACTTTGGGTTTATTGAGTACCATATTTTAAAATATGTTTAAAAGAGTTAGGAAGACTCAAGCAAGTTGCCTAAATGAAAGCAGTTCCAGCTCTGGTTGGAAAATTATGCTTTCAACTCTGTTGTAATATATTTATAATAGCCCCTTCTAAAAATAAAATAAATATATAATAAATTACTGACATGTGATATTTATGAGGCATCCCTCAGCATTTTCTTACATTCATTGAGGGTCACAGCTGCAACTTAGCATGAATGAAAGTCTGTTCCCTCCCCTTCCAAAGAGTTGTATGTTTTAAGTAAGACTTACACAGAGAGGGTACTTGCAACACCACCGTCTCATCATTGATCTGAGGCTGGCTAATGTGTAGGCACCCTTCCGTTTCCCATTGCTCTATCAGTCCTGCAGAATTGAGGAGGCCCAGATTGGAGTCATTTCCACTTAGAACATCAGTTATCTTATCCTCCTTTTGATTTTAGCTTATCTAAAAACTACCCTCCATATTATAGGACCAACTAGAAAGAACAGAATGAGTTATTTTTGTAAGCTTGGTAAATAAAGATGTTATCCCTTTTTTTTGTATCATATTCTATAAGAAGAAACATGAAGGTGCCTTCTTTTCTCTATCCCTTTTCTCTCATCTAGCTCATAAAAAATGCAAGCTACTCAATTAAAAGGCAGGCTGTACACGCACTGAATCTCTGTAACTGTTTCAGAGATGGTGTCACCTGTCTCAAATTGGAATAGGATATGGAATATTGTAGTTGTTTTTGCCTTTTTATTTCAGTATTTTAATCAATGTAATTATACAATAAATAGTGCACACATACCTACAGAGAGCTGTTAAATGCTTTTAGAAATACAAAATACAAATCAAGTATGGCTTATGGAAGTATATGAGCATGCTGTTAGTCCAAAATATTGGCAAGGAAAAATTGGTGACTGACCTTAATATTTATGAATGTGTTTAATTAATTATCAGATTGGCCAAATGCCATTTTTTATGATCCCATGTAAATATAGATTGATTTTCTAAAACACATGGATTCACTTTTTAGGAAGTATGTAAAGTTTATTTTCCTTTTTTAATGAATCCAATTTATTAACTGATCAAATGAAAAAGTACAGGTAGTTTAGGAGGAAAAGATGTCCCAGTTAATATTGCTTCAGTTCTTTTGAAAGTTATTTGTGTTTTTGAGTGGGTGAAGTCAACTTCTTAGTGTAAAAGTCATAGGCCTACTATTACAATTTGAAATAATTGTGGCTTTTCTCTTCTGAATTCATTTTTCCCTTCTATATAGATGCAGAATTTAAAACTTCACCTCAAGAATATTTAGCCATTTTACTTGCTAATTAATCTAACCAAGTCTACATCTTTTTACTATCAGTTATGAATTAGTCTGGGCCTAATAAAATACATAAGAATTTATTAGACTCAGCCAGTTTTTGAGGTAAATTCCTTGGTTTGAGGAAGATATTCATGTATCTTAATATCTTGGAAAAGCCAAGATATTGACACATTTAATGTCAAGTTGCTAGCATATCTTTTTAGTACTAATAACCTACTCAAAGAGAAAGAAATTACCTTATTTTTCTTTTTATTCCAGTTGTGTGTGATATATTAAAATATGACACATAGTTGGAAAAAGACATAAAATTAACTGTTAAACCTATAACACATCATTTAGTAATTGGGCAAGATAATTTCTTGAGAAACATTGCTACTATACTATAGAAAATATATGATTGAGTTTTTCAGATGGAGAAACTATATTGATTCCTTAAAATGAAGGACATTTATTTGGAGAGCACTTTTGGACAAATGAATAATTTTGTCGACTAATTCATTCTTTGCCCTTTATACTTAGAGCTTTAAGAAGTGAATGGTAAGTGATACTATATCCACAGTTTCTTGGGCATTCAGGTAGTAACTTGTTCAATTAAAAATTCATGTTAGGTCAGACATAATGGATTCCTGTTGTTACTTTAGTATTTATTCAATGAAATGGATCAATATTTTGGCCCCAAGGGAGCTATGGTGATAAGAGACTCTGCAGTAAGTCTCTCTGTTCATTATAAACTTTTGGCTGGCAGGTGTAGTGTCTGTTGTATGACTCATATTAATTAGAACATCAAGGTGGAATGAGAATTCATTCTTTTTCTCCCTTTTTAATAGCAGATATGCTTTGTGAGTGTGGTTTACATGCTCCTCCCTGTTCTCTTGTGTGTGCTCTTAGAAGGGATTTCTAAAGGCAATTTTGAGAAAAATAGGTCTGATTTTGAGAAATTTAACTATCATGCGCTTGAACTCTATGCAGAGTCCATTTGTTTTGAGTTTGAATAGATTAGATCTTATCATGGCAGTGTACAGACTGATTTTACCAGATGGGTAGAGAAATAATTATTCCTCATTATCATAGTCACCTTTGCTAAGTTGTCAATATATCTGTGTTTAAATTTAATGAAACTGATTTGTGATTTTTCGGAAGCATGGCATTAAATAAAGCCATAATAAAATCTATTTTGCCTTGCTACTTCAAGCACTTTCCAAATATCGCCTAATGCTCTATTTAAGTAATAATGTCATTTGCAGAACAAGCTGTCATTTTTTACTAGTTCTACACTTGACTAGGGCGATTATTTTAAAAATTAAACCCAAATGCAAGTCCTTTCTGTTCCCCTGCAAAACCTCACTCAAACCATCACATTTAATCTAATAGGTGATTTATTAACTTGCCATTTAATGTATCTGAGTAAAACATTTAAATGAGATCATTGATTTGAGAGCTGGCGGGAGCCTTTACAAATCATGTGAAGTTTTGTTCCCTTGTTTTATAGATGGGGAAACTGAGACCAAGAGAAATAAGTGGCATGCCCAAAGTTACATATCAGATTGTTGCCAGAAAAACCAGTTCCCCCAACTTCCAGTTTTCTTTTCAAAATATCGTGTCAGAGAGATTTGTTACCGTTTGTTTGTAAGAAACCATAATTGTTTAGAATTTATTTATGTAAACCAATTTGTTTCACCTCCCTATTTACTTAGAATTATCAGAGTACAAATGATTTAGACTTGTGGACCTCACAGAAACAATTGCATTCAAAGGTCAGAATATGTAAAGGTTAAATGTTAGAGGCCCAGAAATAATAGCTATAGGCTATAAGTCTAAATTTAAAATTGTAGTCCTGAGTGCAGGGACCCTGTTCACTTCTTCTATTTTTTCCATAAAAGAAAACCTTAAAGGTTAAAGTAGTCACAGACTGTTGTTGCATAACTGACTAAATTCCATAGAGATGGGGGTTTACATGTGACTAGCCCCAATATTGTCCACACTGGAATAATATTATTTATATTACTTTTCAGTTAATATTCTTGATAAGAAAAAAAACTTGTTCATAAGGATTAGATATTCCTGTAAGCATATTATCTGTCTCATCATGAAGGTCCTAAGCATCTTAGGAGAGTGGCAATTATAGTAGGTTATAGAGTTTGCTTATAACACTGCAGCAGAGGAAAATATGAAGTCCAAAGCAGTTGGAAAGGTTGCCAAGAAATTAATGTTATCAGAAGCATGTATTATTATTGCTTTCAATAAGCAGATGAAATGTAAAAATGGGCGAGGAATGCACAATGTCCTAAACACCTGCCTTTAGTAGCAGCTAATATAGTAAGAAAGCAAGCATTTCTTTAAATATGGAGTCCAGCCCTTGCTATGCCAGAAACACCTGATTTTCTTTTTATGACTTTCTTGATTGTTCCCTTGATTAACCATAGTTTTAGATTAAGACTCAACTTTGAACGATCTGGTGCTGGTGGTTTACAAATTCTTTTCATATCATGCATATAGGAAATGTTAATATTTGTATGGTACATTTATTCCTAGAAAACTGTTTCATAGTAAACTGAGGAAATCTGTGGTTAAAGGAAACAACAGAAAAGCGCTGTCAGTTTTTGAGGGTGTCTTATATGAAAGGAATATAAAACAACTCATAGAAAATACTAAAGATAGGTATGTGCTCTTTTCCTATAAAATTAATTCTCAAGAATACAGCTAAGAATTAGTAGAAACAGAATTCAAATTTAGATATTCAGAGTCCAATTTAGGACTATAAACTGAAATGCCTTTAGGGGCCAGAAAGGTAAAATGAAATTGTGAACTTTATATGTGTTGTAAATCTTTGCTCTGCACAGTTGTATTGAAGCGAATGTCTAAGTCCTTGCCCTTCGATTAGACAGAATGGAATGTTACCCAATTTTTCAAATATCTCATCTCACATGAGGTTTTGCTATGGAATTAAGAAATATAATCACCCAAGAGCTTTTGGTGGCTCAGAATAAGAATATGTTTAAGGCTTTTTAGCATTTCAGATCTAAAGTCAATGGAAAACAATCGTAACATTAAATGTATCTCATGTACATAGTATTTTTATGTCCACATCAGTGTGAAGTAGGTCCTTACAAGTTTGTGTTTTTTTTAGGCATTTTAGGGAAAAAAAAAAGTAAATTACTAAAGGGTAAAATGGATAAGGAAACAGAGCAGCCTATTCCACTCCTGAACTCTTTGCTGGAGACAGTTGCATCCCAGAACTCACTGATTGAGGGAAGAGTATTCACTGCTTTTGAGCTTTAGGTTATTCAGAAGCAGCATTCACGGGCAGCCCTGAATTAATGTGTAAGTGACCTTTCTCAGAACTGGGACAGAAGAAAACATCACTTATCATTGGAAGAGGTAGATTTTTCGATGTCATGAACCTTTCTTCCTACTCTTTGAGCTAAGTGGTAGAAGGGTACCCTTTGCGTACATGTTCCTTCTCATGGGAGCATGAATGGGTGATATATAGTTCTGTCTAATTCGAAATTCTTGCTCATTTGTGTGATGTTTAATGCAAAGCAAGAAGGAAGAAAACGATGTGTCTGTTTAACAAAGAACCCTTCAGTATGTATTAAATTTACCAGTAGAGGTGAAAATGCATTGTGTTTGTGAGTGCTTGATCTTTGTGAGGTCTTCGTATACCAGAGTGAATTCACAGTCAATTTCATGTACTTGGGATATTTGGGAATTATTTAGAGTGTCTGATTTCTCTAAGTAATGGTGTCTCATAGGACACTAAGCATTGTAATTTGTCATATAAATTAGGGCTTATGCTAAAGCAGAGGTTCTCCCAAATAAAAAAGGTATGGTTTTACGATACCTGGTTTTAAATTTTTGAGTGTCCATTTTTTTGGATTTTAGTTGCACTCTTAAAATTGTAATTAAAAAGATCTATTTTCAGAAACACAAGTATGTTAAGAAGTTACATGAGTTAAAAGTAAAGTGAATCCAAGAAAAAGTGGGGGAATAATAATCTTAAATTTTCCCAATGAAATTAAAGATAATTATTGGTAAGATTAATGTTGCATTGACTTATATAAATCAAATATCTGTGTAAGCCCTGCATTCTACATAATGAGAATTGTAGGATAGATTTTACTTTTTGAGCAGCCTTAAAAAAAAAATGTAGTCATGATTTTTCACTGAGAAGAAATGCCCTATTCTAACATTTGCCCAGACAGCTGGGGATGCACTGCTCGTGAGAATTTATTCTTCTGGCCCTACAAGGACTCCAAGATGTGATGACAACTAAAACTAACACTAATTCTGCTGTTGTTTTGGCATATATAACATTTACAATGAAAAGTATGGTTTGAATGACCTTAATTTTTAAGAATGAATTTATTTTGATACTTGTGAGAAAAAAAAGTCATTTAAAGTAAAAGTTATGGAGATTCTGTGTAATAAAATGCCCCCTGAAGAGCATTCTAATTGCTGTGTAAACTATATTCTACATAGATAGTAAGTTGAAGATAAATAAAATCTGCTTTAAACTATTTGGTGGTATTCTGGAGTGACATAGTATATTATACTGTGGAATCTAATGTCAGGCTGTGTGGATTTGCTTCCTTCTTTCTACTTTCTGGCTGTGTGACTTTGGCTAAATTACTTATATTCTATTCTCTAAAGTCCTCATCAGTAAACAAGAGATAATGATAAAATCTACTATTTTGTGGAGGGTGTGGAATAAGACAACTTGTAAAAACTTAAAACAATTTCTGGCATGATTGTAGTTGTTAGCTCCCTCATTATTTTTGTTGTGGTTTTTAACAGAGGTTAAGGACACATTGTTGACTCTTTCAGGACCAGATTTTACTTTACTGTGTTGAATTGATTTGATTTGGAAAGGGAAATAAATATTTAAATAAGACCACTGTCATCAGTCTGAAGCTCTCTTTTCCTAAGTATGGTCTTTGAAGCAGATAGAAGGCCTTTTTGCAGTTGGCAGAGGTGAGTCCCTGCTAAGATGCCCTGTCCTCCTGGATCGGGAGAAAGCTAGCCTATGCCTTTGACCCTGCTGGCACTCTTACCCTGATATGCCCATCCACACAGCTTTCTGCAGGGTTGTACGGTGGCTCTACTTGCCCCAAAATATGGTTGTAGGAAAAGGCCTTGTGGCATATTTTGTGGCATTAAATTGCTTCCGTCTGTTTCTTAGCCAATGTAAAAGACAAAGAAAAAAAAGAGACACAGTTTTATAAAAGCTGTGGAAAAATTTTTGCTTATTATCCATCCCCATGCTCCAACATGTGACATATGAGGAGAGAATGGCTTCTACATTCCCTATTTCACATTGACCAACCAATTCACAGCATGTAAAAAAAATATTTAGACCTTTTAACACTTTCTCTGTTTACTAATGTCTGTCCCCCTAGATGGAATATGTTGGCAAGTCTTAATGGCACTTTGTTATTTACCTGGTACATATTTTAATAGGCACTTTAAAAATATTTCTTCCCACAGTGGTATCTGTGGGAATCAGATATAAAGAATGCCATTTTAAGAGAAATATTCATGAATATTAATGGTTTGAAAAATTGTGAAGATTCTGACTTTTTCAATAAGCAGCCTATTGTCTTCAGCAACCTCAGTTATAATAAGGGATGCTAAAATGACCTTCATTTTTTTATTAAAAGGTGAATCTACATGCAACATAACAAATGAGCAAAGAATTAAGAAACCTTAAAGTGCATATGAAGCACTATTAGAGGAAGAAGCTGCCGCAATTTGAATGGCTTTGGCAAGAGATGGTTAGCTAAAGTGTGGAAGTCTGAGAAATATTTGATGACAGAGTCCTGGCATGAGCCGTTTTTCCCTACCTTTCAACATGAAAAATCTCTAACAGTTTAATGAGCAAATATAAAAATGATAAATGCTAGCATTATTATATAAACCATGGGAGAGACTGCCATCTCAAATATGAGGTTGAGGAGTTCCAAATGTAGCCCATTAATGAAGACAAGAAGAGAAGAATATGTTATGAATTTTAAACTATGCTGGCCCCATGTTGCAAACATCTAATTCTCCATGACACTGAATTTCTGTGAGGGCAGGACTGTTTATGCTGGATTTAGCAGTTTATGCCCCCAATATCTGGCTTAGAACTCCTCAGTTAAAGTGTTGAATGAATGACTATATTTATCACAGTGAGTGATTTAAAAACCATACGTTTGGGGTTCATTATGTGTCTTCTTTGTATGTTTCCTTGACTATTAGAGATAGAATGCTGGTCAGTAAAGAACACTAGATAGACACTGAGAAATCTGCTCCTGACTTTGCAATAAATAGTTTCGTGATGACCTTGGAAAAGTCACTTTTTTTTTTCTCTGGGTTTCAGTGTTCTTTTTGGGAAATAGTGGTCTAAACTGACAACTGAGGGCACTTTTAGCCTTCAGAATTTCAAAAGGGGATCGAATCAACCTGCTGTAGTGTTCCCACATAGTACGTGTTGTCCACACATCTGGGACAAAGTAATTATCTGTGGTTGCCAGTATTGCCTGCTGTATTGCTCTTTTTTCCCTTGTATTATCAGATAACTATCTCCTCCATTACACTATAAGTTTATCTGAGGGTAGGAATCTTGCCTTTTATAGACTTTGAGTGGTGCCTGTCCCAATGCTTTTTTATACCTGACAAAATGCTTTTTTTCAGTATCAACAAAAAAAGACATTTTGGTAATAACCAAGTTTCCAAGAGATCTGAACAGTTGGTAGCTGAAGGGTATTTCCTTCTATGTCATCAGGATGTGTATACACGAGTGCGTCCTGCTAAAGTAGTATACTGTCCTGTCCCTGTGTTAACCAAATGGATGCACTAGTCCTCTGGTTCTGTTTTCTCCAGGAATCTCAGAATGTCCTGCACAACCTATCCAGTGTACAAAGTTTGTCCCTTAGTTTTCTTTAAAAATTTGAATTACATATCACTGTAAAAAGAGCATGCATTTTTTAGTTTACTTTTATCTCTCACTACTTCCCTCATCTACTCAGCCCATTTGACTCATTTGTGTAACCAGCCAGGTTCCTTTGCAGGCCTTTGAATGTAAACCACGTCTAGACTGGGCATTACATATCAAAAATAAAAATGATGTCTGTTGGCCTTAGGGGAGACCCTGTTGAATCTGTTTATTCTTTTACAAATAGAAGTACAAAACTAAATAAAAATTAAAGAAGCAGACATTTGTGACTCCAGTTTTTTTCTTTTTTTTTTTAAGCATTAGATCTGAGACTGTACCATAGGTCTAAGACAGATGTTAGGGAAAATACGATAAGCTGGCATCATAGTTTATGGTATTAAGTGTGTGGTCCAGAAGCAGAAAGACGGGAGAATTATTCTGGCATAATGAGGAGTAGGTACTTGAGGGCAAAGACTATTAGACAAAGGAAGTTGATTATTCTATTCAACAAACCAGTGCATTTTCATAAAGGTCATGCTGCGGGCAGAAAGGAACATACTTTTTCAACATCTTCAAAATGCTTCCCACAAAAAAGGGGTTCTTTCTCCCTCGTAATGCTGGAGCTTCCCTGACCTAATGCATTAAAGGCATGGCATCCGTAAGTCTAGGTGTTTTTAAGCCATGTATATTTTCAGTCTGTTCAGTTTCTTGGGTTCATACCCATGGTGCTTGGAGTATAGGGAATATGTTTTTTATTTGTATATATTTCCTCTCTCAAACCTGTAAGAATAGCACTCAATTCTACTATATATGTGAATTTAGGGAATGTCTCTTCCCACTAGTGATGCTTTTATTATAGATTTGGATTGTATTTATTCTTTGTTTCTGGCTTTCTGGGCTATAAAATACTTTGGTCTTTAGTGGGGTTTCCACAGGTGTGTTTAAAGAATCATTTTGTATTACAGATTTTGGAATCCCTGCTGTTCACTTCTCATTCATTTTAGTCAACTCGGTTGTTAATGTATAACTGAGATCCATTTTATGCTGATTTGCCTGTTTTCCTTATTTAGACAGTCTTCTCTTTTTCTTTTGCACACTGGTACATTAATAATATGCAAAAATTTAGGAAAAAACCCTGCATTTTACCTTTTTTTTTCCTAAAGGATTGTTGTAATCATTATACCTTAGGACTATTATTTATCTTTCTTACATTATAGTGTACTCGTCTATAAAGTAGAGATAATTCCCAGTATATATAATCGATATCATCTAGAGATTCAAATATTTAATGATTGTGAAAGAAACCAGAATCTTTGAAGTACTAAACATTTCATTTCTCTCTTATTGCAGCTATTAGAAGATAAATTCCCTAGGATTTATTTATTTTTGAAAATAATGTCAGCACTTTCGGCAAGTTTTTATTTTTGATGGTTTCTGACTACTAATGGGTTGAATTTGTAGTATATACATTATATTCCCTTAAACATCACTAGTGCAATCTTGATTCTGACTCTGTGGATGTGCAGTTTTGGGAAAATAAGTCACCTAACCTGTTGAGTTTCAAATTCCACATTTTGTGGATGATAATATAGGCCTGACCAAGTTATATGGACTAGATTATTCATGTGATCTTAGAATAGTATATGGATTAAAGTACTTAAACAAATGGTTGATATTGCTTTATCTTGATGAATACAGATAAAATATAAAGTACCTAGCATAGGGCGTGATCAAGGTAGACAAATACCAGTATTAGCTTTGTTTTCCTCTTCTCATGAAGTTATGGTGTATTTATTTACTTTAAATTCTGTGTTTTGATCAAAGCTTTATTTAGTTAGGTAGAGTCAACATCTTGGCATAGAACTCAGTAGAATCCAGAATTTAAAATCACAGGGATATAGTGGAAATAATGTTTGAATAAGAGTCTCAAGATCTTAATTCCAGTCCCGAGCCACATCTTGGCAGCTGTGCTATTCAGAACAGTGTGCGTAACCTTCCTGATATTTTCCTCTATCATTTATAAAAATTGATTAATATTATCTTATGTACCAGCAAAGAATGTTGTGAGCATCAAATAAATTTATACATGCCAAGGTGTATCATAAGCCCTATTGCACTATAAAAATGAATGATTCTTTTGTTCATAGTAGACTCAGTAGTGCAAATATTAGGAGGGGCTACTCCAGGAGAAGACAGATAGACCCTCATACCAGTAAAGGAAGCAGTAAGGGCCTAATCCCCTGAGGGGAGCCTGCCAAGTATTTATACCTGCTGGGTAAATTCTCAGTTGTAAGGCTTTGTGACTGTGAGCAGTCAACAATTTCCAAAGGGCTGGTCAGGAAATTAAGAGAACAGATTAAAATAAAATTGGGTAATGTTTCCCCTGGATCTCTTTACTTAAAATTGTTCAACTGGGACACCGCTGATCTTTTCATTTTTTTAAACTATTGTAGCCAGGTTTGGTTGCCTGTAGTTATGGCATGAATCATGTTTATATTCTGAAAAGATGGTCTCTTTCATCTGCCCTTTCTCTTGCCCTCCAACATGCAGCTAAGATCTAAAAGTGTTTTTTTTTCTCCCAAGGGAATTTAGATCAAAACTCGAGAGTTCTGAGCAAAGATAAAATTAATGAGCTAGTAACAAATTGAATTTGAGCTTTTCTAAGACTATCAAAACATTTCTTATGATATTTTGGTAGTCTTCAGAGTTGAAAGTAATGAACATGACATCAAATTGCAAAAAATCTTAAGATACATTGCAGTAATATTTCAAAGTAAAAAAAAATGTTTTATTAGTAAGAAATGATTTTGAGCACATATACAAAATAGATACAATCACAGTACAGTATCAAAGCCTAGTTTATTCTGTGGGTTTGGTATGTTTGCATACAGACATGCCAACTCTTAATGCACATTGAACAAAACTCCTTGCCATAGTAAAGTTTCTGCTTGGCTACAGTTTAGTGCCTTAAAAATGTTGCTCCGTGTCTGTTCATGATCATAAAAGAAAAATATTTCTGACTCCAACAGATTGTGTCTGTCTAGACTGATTTCAAATAGGATATTGCATTATTTGATAATGGAAGTTGTAATACTTCAGCTTAAAAGCAGCTCCTTTTAAAATACAGATCTATCTGGAATGGGTCGTGAAGCCAAGAAGGTATCACTTCTGAAGCTTAGTTTACTTGTACAGAAGTAAGTGATGTATCAGAAACTGGGTTTCGTTGGCTTTCTGAGTGGTATATTGCTGCGTGTTTATTAGGTAAAATGTTGTTTCCCTGAACAGCATTCATTTTCCCACAGCAGCTGGCTGACTGTCCTCCCATTCATCCATTCAGAATACATTTACTGAGGCCCTTATGGAAATGACATAGAGAAGAGACTGTTGAGCATGAGATCAAGGACAGCATCTTCCCATGACATTTAAGCTCAGGATTAAAACATTAGAGCTAGCCCTTCATCTAGATAAGGCTGGGCTTTGTAATATCTTAGGTGACATCTATGATTCTGTGTGCACATGAGTAATATAATCTCTTGTGGTTAGCTTTACTATGTTTGTTCATGGATTTATTTTTCAATTTGAGCACTTAACAGTTTTCCCTCCTTTTCCATCTATTTTATTTTATTCTCCCACCCTCATCCCCTTCTTTGCCTCATGACAAAAGCATTTGGATTTAGGAGATTAATGTTAAATGTCTTGATCTTATATTGGTACTGTTAATAAGTAAGTGATTAATAAATAAGCAATAAATAAGCGACCAAGTGTCTTAAGTTCCTTGGGCCAATGTTTCCTCATCTGGAAAATGAGGATAATTATGTTGTAACTATTTCATGGATACTGGCAGGTGATTAATATTTCAGTATTAAATATATATGTGAAGGGACTCTGAGAAGTATAGAACATGTTGAGAATATTGTGTTGTGGTACCTTTACCCAGTAAAGCCTGACACCCTTAGAGGAGATTATTTTTAAGAAGAATAAATTAATGGAAGTAAGAGCGGTTTCTGTATAAGGTATTATTTCCTGCCCCTAATAAACCTGTCATTGTATTACTATGTTGACCTTAAATATACGATATCACTTCAGGAGACATTAATAGGGATTAAGTATTGGATAATGTTAAAATTCTTCCTCCAAATTATAGCTCTTTGTTATCTGAGCTTATATTTCCTGAGAAAATTATTTCAGAGTAGATTAGCATTTTAAATTTCAAAGTTGTTACTGTTCAATGATTTAAAAGTTATCTTGTAACTTTTTAAAAGAAATCAGACAACCCACAGAAGTCCATGTTAAGATGCATGTTTTAATAGCAAAATATCAGAATCAATTTATGTTTAACAAAAAGCAATTAATTAAATATATTGTGGTAGATGCACTTAGTGGAATGCCTTGCAACATTTGAAACTGGTGATGCAAAATTTATACTTATTGATTAGGAAAATGGCTATAATATTTTACTAAAAAAAAGATCATGTAGTATGACCTATTTTTGTAGTAAAACATATTGACAGGTATGCTAATATAGAAAGTTCTGGAATACTGTATATCAGCATGTTATTTTTAGTTAAGTCTTCTAGTAGTTTCTGGTATTTTTCACTTTTATGTATGCCTTTCAATGTGTGTAGAATTTGGAAGTTAGCAAATACCTTATTACCAGACAAAGCAATACAGCTGTTTTCATTTTTTTAAAAAGATAGGATCATTTGAATTATATTGGCTAAATAGTGTGCTATTGCAAAGGCCTGTAAGATTACGATACTCAAAACCAGATTTTTAGCTATATCCATTGCTGCTAATTTTTAAGAACTTTTCACATATAAACTTCCATTTGTTATGAATCCGACTGTATTTCTCTGACCAAACCTTTTGGCACCTCAGGAGTAGTATTTCTTGCACATAGTTATTTTAATGAATAGCTAACTATTTTAAGAAGACATACATACTCCTAGGTAGCTGTATTTTTTTCACTAGAAATTGTTAATCATTAGCAATATGTTTGGGGACTTGATTCTTGGATGAAGCATTAAGTTACAAAGAGGTGTGGAAAAGAAGGCAGGGTTTAGACTTAGGAATCTTCAGCCTGAAGCACTCCTTCCCTTTGCTTTCTTCTAAATGCTTCATGGCCAAGGAAGCAAAAGCAAGGAGAGAACTGGGTGCAGTAATTCTGTAGGATTTCCTTTCATATCTGGGTATGTTGGATGACCTTGACCTTGGCTGAGCACTGGTTGTCTGGTATAGTCTTCTTGTACTACATTTCATTTCTTTTCATGGACAAAAGCATAACATTGACTTGGTAACAAAATTTTTAATAGGAACTGTTAGATTAGAAAAGCAGGTATTTTTTCATGGTTCAGAAAAACTCTTGAGTTTATTATCATTAATGTCATCCTTCCAGAGTCACCAATGTAATCTATGTTCCAAACTTCCTTTTTTGTTTCTTTGCACTGGTGAGACCCTTGGCCCTTATTCTTCAGGTCTTCTGACTCTGGGAACTACATCCAACCTATTTTTTCATTTTGCAATCTAAATAGGGTAGGTGACTACTGTTTTTGCTTGCCTTCCAAATACAGAACATTATAAAAATAAGTATAGTAAAATTTAAACTGACAACTTCAGTCTTCTTTAATCATTCACTGAGAAGAAGATGGGAATAATTTGTGTATCTTGAAGTTCTAAGTAACAGGCTTCATGAGTAGTATGTAAAGGATGCCATTTATATGCCTTCATTCTTTCTATCAATTACTGATAGCCGATAATAGAATTTTTCTGTTAAAGAGGATTAAAAAAGGTGAATCTCATAAAAAGACTGTTTAACAGCTACTTTTACAAGATGGAATTCAGGACTGTTTAATGAGGTTTTACATCACATTTAAAAATCCACATTTGGTTATTAAAGTGATTGGTCATCATTTTAATACTCATATAAATAATTTTGTGTGAGGGTTTTTTGTACATGTGGTAATGCAGCAGCATAGTGGAAATATGGCTTTGGGAGTTAGGAAGTTAGAGTCATACTGCTTTTGAATTCATAACATTTTATGCGTTTCTTGAGTAATTTTTTGGATGATTTGTGGCATCATTAAAGAGATCCAAACACGTTTATATTTAACACAGTAAATCATTTTTTAGTTCCTTTGCTTATACATCTTTTTATCTTATCTCACATTGCTTAGTACTGTGTATTTTGAGTGTATATTGTTGGCAATAGATTTAAACAGTATTGACACATATGAAAATTTGGAATTCCACAGTAATTGAGATTTGATATTGATCTTTAGACTCACAGCTTAATTATAGCAAATAGTTGAAACCTGTTGCCTAGCATGTGACAACCAGTAGTTATTTTATTCACTCACTGTTACTTGGCAGATGCAGAGGTTTTATTAGCCACTGAAAGACTTCAGAGGTGAGCTTCTTTTACTATGAAGCATACATTTTCATACTAGAGATGGAGTCTTGTTTAATCATGGCCCAGCTACTTTTTAAAAAGCTACACAATTCTTCCTTAGTAATAAATGCTTACACCAAAGAGATCAGTAAGGAGTCAAAATAGAAGGTTGCATTTAGCTAAGTTAGTCAGTCACGCTTTGTAGGGGTCTTCAATAAGGCCACCAATAATTGTGTCACACACTGCCTACTATGATTTGGAAAATAGGCATTTTTTTCTGTTCCCTTTGTGTTTATGTTTTCTTTGCAAGTTACACAAATCTATCACTTGACTCTATCAGGATTGATTGGTGTTCTTGCTTAAGAAAACTATAGCCACCACTGACCTGATAGCTGAAACTCAGCTGCCATGCAAATTACCCCTTAAGAACTGAGAGTTTTTCAGGGAAGCTGTTCTCCACTGTGCCCATGAACAGGCCCCTCAGGTTCTTCAACTCCAGCCTTTTCTTTTTTTTTTTAAGTTTTCGTCTCTCTCTTTTTATTTCCTTTTCAGCAGCTGCCTCAGGTGCTGATGACCTTGTGAGATTTGCCCTTGTCTGTATCCTCAGCTCTCCTGATCACAAACACTGTCGCCTCTGTTGCCTAGGCAACGAGAGACGCTGCTCTCCCTAACTGCAACTAACTTCCAGAAATGGTACAACTTCTTTCTTAAATTCTCCAAAGTATACCAGAACTTAGACTCCAGTGGTTCAGACTTAACTGGCAAAGTTCAAAGGAAACAAAAGAAAATACAGCACATGGTAATTTATAAATATTGTTGAAGAAATCTCAGAAATCAAAGGCCTATGTTTATCCTCAGGGTCTTCTAACTCCTTGCTTGTTTCCAAATACCTGGTCCACCTTATTCTCTACCAAGTGGTGCACTTCAGGCACCTCACTGCCTCTGCCCTGCATCCTTAATCTCTCTCAACATTGAAATGATTCCTAACGTTAAGCTCCGTACCCCAGGTCATCCCCTCCATTAAGTCTCACAACTCTGTAACCATACCTGTTTACATCCACAGTCACAAGGTTGTGGTCCTGTCCCCAGTACATGATGAACGCAGTGCCATCTGGTTTGTTTATCCTTGATGAATTAACCTGTCCATTTCAGTGTTTTTCCGTGGCCTCTTCATTGACGTGATGTGATGTATACAGTCTTAACTCCGGATGAGCTGTAAACAGCTGCTGTAGGAGTGAAGTGCTTGGTCATAGGGTTTTCTCCAGAGGTTACAACTCACCACAACAGTGGAACACATTCATGGCGTGTCACCTCACTGAAAGCTGTTACCAACCTTCTTAATCACAAAGACTGCTCACTTCCCTTCTGAAACACCTGTATCAGGTCATTCCACTGCTTTTTGGTCCCCGTAAGAAACAGTGGGCAGCTGTTTGCTTTGAATTAACCTAACCTAACTAACAGGGTCAATGTCTCCATGAGGCACAGAAAATTGCAGGGCAAAATTTTCAAAAAGCTTAGTGTGTACTCTTTCTCAAGGCATCTCACCATGTATTTTTGAGTTGCACGTGAATGATGGATCCAGAGATAAATGTTTTCTCTAAAAGTATACAGAGTTTTTAAGTTTATTAGTGTTTTTGACTACTAAAGAAATTGGAGGTTCATATTTTTAAAATATTTTGGTTTAATTACTATGGAAATTTTGGAAATCCCTAAGTAATTGCTCTTAACTAAAGTTTGTCTAGCTATCAAAATAATTGGAGGGATGTATCAAAAATTTTAGCACTGGTGCATTTGCTTATCATATTGTGCAATGGAAGACTTCTCCTTGAAAGAATTGTGTGTTTTCCTTGAAACACCTAAATAAATGGTGAAATTGCATCATATTGTGGTGAGGTGTGTGGGAATTAAAATTGGAAAATATATCAGCATTTGTGAATTGGCAAAGATGCTGCTCATACTTCCTTTCCTCTCTTCTCCTTTCTTCTTGTCCACATCATCTTGCCCCTCTTACTTCTTTGTATTATTTTTGGTGTATTTTACCTATTGCTTTGTTTAATCTTTCTATAATAACTTAATGGCTTTATGTCCTAAAAGTGCGTATTCATGAAATGGTTTTGGGCACATGTAGTTGGGTTTCTGGCAATGAACGACAAACTATGTAAACTGTAGAAAAGGAAAGAAATATGATCCTGGCTTTATTTAGTATAATGCTTTAACCAGCTGGAACACCACATGCAAAAAGACCACATCTCTAGATGCTAATCAATAGATTTTACCACCTGCACTGATTAAATCAACCTTCAAAAAAAAGTTTAAGATTTATCTTACTAAGTAAAAATACAGAATATTTATCTACAAGTGGGAGAGTAAGACATACCTTGTTTTAGTTCTGATGTCTGGCTTACTGCTGAGTTTTGAGTCACACACATGTTATGTATGAATTAGAGAGACAGAGTGAAGAAGGGTAGATGTGTATGTTTTTTATAAATTATTTGTGGGTGGTGAGAAATAGTTAAGTAATTTTCCTGATCTTAAACTGGAGAAAATATATTTTCTAAAGCATAAAATGTTTAGGAATATTTTTTTTCCAGTTTCCTTGACTGTGCACCTAGGTTGCTAATTAATCCATTGAATTGATACTCATGTATTTCAGTTATTGTTAATCAGCATTATCCCATACTAACACACTTTGCAAATCCCAGTGTCAGTGTCTGGCTCATTGCAGTTCTGTGCCACTTGGTAAACTGTCTGTTCCAGGAGTGGTGAAGCAGGACAGTCATTCATTACAAACAAAGGAAAATGTGTTTGCCTAACATTACTTTTAACCTATTCTTGTTTTAGTTAGGGATTTAAAGGAACCCAATTTGGAGCCTGGCCTTATGTTAGAAATTGTAGATTTTGTGCAATGCTTTGTCCTTTTTGTGTTCTCCCTACATTCCAATGAACTTGAATTCTTTTAATGTAGTACCGAATAAAAAAATAGGAGGCTCGTCCTCTTAGGAAACTAAAAAACAAAGAAAGAAAGAAAGAAATAATCACTTTATTTAATTTGACATCTTTGACTTAGGTTTCTACTTTACCTTCCCTTTTCCGTTTTCTCTTTTTCTTCCACTCTTGCGTTCAGGAGAACTACAGAAGAGTGTTTTAATTCCCTCAGAATCCCTTAAAAATGAAACTAGATCTTAAATATATTAAAATACTTTGATTTATTCTGCTGTAAAATTAATCCTCTTTGTGGTCAAGTATTTTGCAGTTTCTTGGCATGGGGATATATGGTGTATTTTTAAAAATACAATTATTTGAAGCTTGATTTATCTTTTTGGCTCAAATATTTGAACCCATAAAATGTTTCACATGGATTGTAATGCCAAATTCATGTCATCCTCTAAAAACAATGACGTTTGCTTTTTGGTTAAAGTATGGAGTCACTTGTTTAGTATTTTCTTGAACAGTTAAGATTTCATTTGTCATGAAAGCTAGCTGGTATTGGCAATGACATTTTTAAAGAGTGTTTGATTTTGACAGTCAGTTTTTTCCGGAAATATAATCTAAAAGTTCTTTCTAGAATATTTTAGAGCATTTGCTATGGTGACAGAAATCATTAAAGGAGGGAAGATAAATTCAGTCTGATGTTTTAAGATAGTATCTACACAGTTAAGGCAAATTGGTGAATTGCATATAATTAGTCAGTGAATTGGGAAACTATGCAAATAGTTAAATATAATAATTCAGTCTGACATGAATTTTTTTTCCCACTTTGGAATCCAGACAAACCTTGTGGATGGTTGTAAATTCTTATGTAAATTCATCATGTTCATTAATTTTTTTTTTTTAGGAGCATGTTCTTTCTAGAGGTTTAGATTTGAATAAGGTAAGGAAAGAAAAAAATAACCATAACTCAACACACACACACAGACACACACACACACACACAGACACACACACACACACACACACACACACACACACACACTTTCTAGATGTATAACAATGTTGGGAATATTATTTCTTTTAAAAGTATGAAATCTATTTTTTTTAATTGGGGTCACTAGTTTTACGCACATTTCCTTTGTAAAAATTTTTAGCCTCTTATTTTTGGTAAACAGGACATCTATATTCTTTAGTAATTATCAAGGTCAGAGGCGTCTCTGAATTTCTAGGAAGAAAAACAGTGTCCAGCTTTACTTTCACTGAAACATGTGTAATGATTCAACATAACAAACAAATATGGAGCTCTCTATTTGTAGGGATTTGCATTATGTAGAAGAGACCATTTTCTCTGTATCTGAGCAGAAAATAGGTTTTTACATGCCATGGTAGAAACAATTCAAATACACAATATTTGTAGTTAATTGTATGCATACTACAGAAGTGTAGTGGTACAGAAGCTGCACTTTCATGACACTTTTCCACCTTGGATATCTTAGGATTTCAATGATCGACAGTTGCTAATACAGTCTCTTTCTATACTGTGGTCTTGCATCCAAGAGAATGGTAGAAACAATTCAAATACACAATATTTGTAGTTAATTGTATGCATACTACAGAAGTGTAGTGGTACAGAAGCTGCACTTTCATGACACTTTTCCACCTTGGATATCTTAGGATTTCAATGATCGACAGTTGCTAATACAGTCTCTTTCTATACTGTGGTCTTGCATATGGTTGATGATGTTAAGATGACACATCCTGTTCCAATATACTGACATTTCCATTTTACTGCATTATACCTGTCTGGTAAGGATAACTTTAATGCACTCTTGAAATATTTAAAAAAACTACCTGAAAAAATATGCCCTCTCTAAGGGATGAGATAATTTAACATTACTTTTTTGTGCATTTTAGGAAAACAATTGTTTGAATAAATGTAATTGTTTACATACATTAACAAATTATAAATGAATTCTGTATCTTTCTGAATGGTAATAGAAGCATGAAATATGAGCAGTCCTTGATCCAGCATTTTTTAAAGGTACTGTTTATAGCTTGACTTCTTTTGAAGAGATTGATAATATAAGATTATGGATTCAGATTCTTGGTAACTTGAGATAAACTTGTCCTCTTTGAGGAATAATACCTGTCTTCTGATATATAACTTTAGTAAGCTAGAACAAATTGTTTACTATTTGTTAAATATTGACATAAGTTTTGAGATATTTTAGTTGAAGACTGTGATGATGATTTTAGGGACAGACAAAAATCTGACCCAAGATGACTTAATAAAATATGTGAATGTACTGATTTTATCAGTGAGTTGCAAGGATATGTTTGACTGCTTCAAGCAACAGCTTTAAACAGGTATCATGATGTGTCGATGTGTGATCAAGATTATTCCTCTTTTTCCATTTCTTGGTTCTGCTTCCTTAGTGTTGACTCCATTGTTTAGTGATCCAGAGTTGGTAGCCACAGCTCTAGGACTACATGCTTTCTCTTGAAAATTCTGATAGGAAGGAGAAAAGTCTGATTCCCATATTGTCTTATAAATGCTCCAGCATCGTTGGCTTGGACTGACTGATTTGGAGCGTGGAGTATCCTAATCCATCTGTAGGGCAATGAGGACGGCATGTACTAACTGGCTGATACCTCCATGGATGTGAGACCAGTTTGCCCATTACTGGGATATTTGAGGCACTATTTAGACAAAGATAATGATGCAGTGTGGCAGTTAACACATATTCACTGTGGAACAAAGCATATTTCACTTTTGAGGCTTCTGGACTGTTGATGAGTTGAGTGAGCTTAACCTAAGTTATTATGCTTTTGGACACTGATGTTCACCTCCTCCTCCTTATTTTTTAGGATCTTTCCATTCGTATAATTCCACCCATCCAGTGTTGGAGTGAGTAGGACACTAACTGGAGCAGAATGTGATATAATTCTTATAGATCTCCCCGTAACCTGGGCCTGTTTGGAGAGGGACATTTTCTGTTCTAAACCATCAGTAGTGTGAGTGGAGTTTCCTAGGAGAAAATCTTGCTCTAGCTTTCTAGCTGCCATGTCCCTCCCCTTCACCAAAGGAGGTTTTTCTACCCAGTCCCTGAGATATATTTATTTGATTTAATAAATACTTCTCCATGGTGAAATCATGGGAGAGCTTTTTGACTCTACGTAATAGAAGACCAAGCTAGCAGTGGCCTTTAACTAAAAGAACATTTGCTTACTTAGCAAGAATTCCAACCTAAGGTGGTATCTGTGATGGTTTGGCCTTGCAACTAAATCATAAAGGACTCATTCTCTTTTCAACATCTTTGGTGTGTAATTGTGTTGACTGTCAGTACTAAGATGCTTTTTGGATACCTTGGCATCAGGTCCTGATGTAACAGCATTCAAAGGCAAAGGTGTGGTGAACTGAGCGAATATTTTTTTGAAGCCAGCCAGCAAACCCCCGTATGTATCATTAACTAGGACTAAGACACATGATGGATATTTCCTAGCTATAAACAGACTGGTAAATAAATATCAGGGCTCCCCATACCTATAGTAGGGACTGTGCCGGTTGGCATGTGACAGAGAATAATTCTGTGACCAAGTGTTTCCCACCTCTGCATAAAGTAAGTAACAGGCAGCTCCTTTTGTTTTGGGCATGTAAGAGGCCAGTCACATGCTGAAGACTGTATTGAGAGGCACTTTTGCTGGTTCAGTTCTTATGCTTTTTCAATGGCTCTGAATTTTTAGGATAGTGCAATTTTAATGAAGTATTTCATATAGTAGAAGCTGCTTATGCTAAACTCGTAATCCTTGCATGCTTCTTCAGTTAGGACACTGATAGCAACCTGAAGAAATACTGCAAAATATTAAAGTAAAATTATTTATATACATACACATACATACACACACACACACACACAAGGGAGTTTTATATACACCTAGATATGAATACTTACCATCATGCATTATGGAAATACACATTTACACTATACAGTATAATTGAGGAATTCTAGTAATTTTAAAAAGCATCACCATGTTTTTCTTTCATTCTCCAATTTCCAAGCTCTTCTCCTTTCATAGGTTCAAAAGGTACCAGTATCTTTCCATTCAAATTATATGATCAGTGTAGTCTATTAACAAGGAGTGCTTTAGCTATATTCTCACCCATAGAAAATATTAGTGTCTTCTGAGAGAAATGTTTGCTTATTATATTTCACACCATATTTCTCTTTTTCTCACTTTATGTCTGACTAATAAGATACTTATCATTGTACTGGACTTCAATAATTATGACATAAATAATTTTGTCTCACTGGTGACTACCAACATTAGAACACTGTTAACATGCTGTATAGTACATTATAGGATATATATTATGGTGATAATTTTTATGGCATGGTCATACTTTATATTATACTAAGCACACATTTAGATAAAAGCTTTAAAAAGCTTTTTCTTATGCCACCAAAATCAGAACTTAAAAATAATTTTTTAAAAATGGTGTGAAGTATGCAAATATTTGGATGTTAATATACAAAAGATTCTATAATTGTTATCTTTATTCTGGTTGGATGAATTTAAAAAAAGGAATAAAGGCAAATTTAGTATTCCAGTATAATGTAAGGAGATAGTAATAGGCTACTGAAGACAGAATGTCTAGGCTGATAACCCAGAGCTCACCGCTTATGAACTGAGTGACCCTGGGTCTCTTACTTTAGCTCTTCATTCCTTGGGTTACTTATTTATACGATAAACATTAAATGAAGTTATCCATGTAAGCACTTAGCATAGTGCTTAAAATATGGTAAACAGTTACTAACTCTTAGCTCTTGTCATTATTTAATTTGTAAAACTTGGGGAAGTGATACTTAAAATTACATTTTGAAAAACAGAACACAGACAAAACATGCCTCTCCTCTGATTACCAGGGAAGTAGTCTGGGTCTTCACGTGTCCATTACATATTAGATCTTATTTGTGAAAAGATTCGAACCCTCATTAGGCTCTATAATTATATTTGATTATAAGGTTACATTGATTAAGCCACATTTCTTGAATGCATCCATTCTAATCAACCACAACTTTTGTAATTAAAAAAAAATTATCTGAGATCAATTTTGAGAAGATGACCTCTTGGAGTTGTCATTCGCATATCATCAGAACACTCAGTTAGTTTGGTTAGTAAAAATTAAAATAATTATGAAATTCAGCATTCTAATTATATGTTATATAATTAAAATTTAAATATATTGATGTATTTTGCTCTTTATCTCTTTATCTTTGCACACATGCACACACACATGCACATACAAGGTAAGGGAATATAGGACATTATTTAAGTTACTTTTATCCTTGTATGTGATTTTATTTACAATGAATTGGGCCTTGGCTAAGTTAATCATTGATTAATTTCATGTTTCCCAGTTGTAAATCTGTAGCATATTATTTTTTCAAGCTCCAGAAGTTATATTTCTAAGTACAAATAATGCAACAGGTTTGTACAATGTATTATAAATATAAAATATTATAAATTAATGAGCTTTTAAAAATGTGAATGTTTGATTTCTTAATGAACTACCTTCTCTTTAAGTCACATAGGGTCACTAGTGAAAATACTGATCTTGACTGAAAGGGGACATCAGAAATTGGTGAAAAAAATATCATTGCCCATGTTTATGATTCCTTGTAAATAGAAACTGTGCTATATATTTATTTTGCCTTTCAAATGCCTAGGATTTTATACCTGGATTAATAAACATGTGAGTGTGTGTGTGTGTGTGTGTGTGTGTGTGTGTGTGTGTGTGTGTGTTTGAATGAATGAATGGGTTAATACAGAGGCCAAACAATAACTTCCCATGGACGATGTTTATTTGTCCTTATACCATTTAAAGTATATACAAAAATAACTACTGTTCAAGTAAAGTGGTGATGTAATAAGAATAACATAATGACCATTTTCAAATTATTTAGTAGGAGACAATTTTTGCTTCTTTTACCTGTACTGCTGGCCCTTGAACAACATGGATTTGGACTGTGTGGGATCACTTATATGCAGATTTTTTTCAATAAATATACACTATTCATTTCTTTTTCACATTATCTTTTCATTTTTGGTGTCTACTGTTAGAATATGTGCAACATCCACATAAGTGACTGTTTTGTATCAGACACTACTGATGTAAGGCATGGATAGACGATTCATCTTGTGCACAGATGTCGTAAACATGGTATGATGAATACACCACACTATTATAAATTAATTTTCTCTTTATGGTTATTTATTTATTTATTTATTTATTTATTTTGTTATCATTAATCTACAATTACATGAAGAACATTATGTTTACTAGGCTCTCCCCTATCCCAAGTCCCCCCAACAAACCCCATTACATTCACTGTCCATGAGCATAGTAAGATGTTGTAGAATCACTACTTGTCTTCTCTGTGTTGCAAAGCCCTCCCCTTTCCCCCACCCCCCACATTATACATGCTAATCATAACAACCCCTTTCTTCTTCCCCACCCTTATCCATCCCTACCCTCCCATTCTCCCCAGTCTCTTTCCCTTTGGTAACTGTTAGTCCATTCTTGGGTTCTGTGATTCTGCTGCTGTTTTGTTCCTTCAGTTTTTCTTTTGTTCTTATACTCCACAGATGAGTGAAATCATTTGGTATTTGTCTTTCTCCACTTGGCTTATTTCACTGAGCATAATACCCTCTAGCTCCATCCATGTTGTTGCAAATTGTAGGATTTGTTTTCTTCTTATGGCTAAATAATATTCCATTGTGTATATGTACCACATCTTTTTTATCCATTCATCTACTGATGGACACTGAGGTTGCTTCCATTTCGTGGCTATTGTAAATAGTGCTGCGATAAACATAGGGGTGCATCTGTCTTTTTCAAACTGGAGTGCTGCATCTATAGGGTAAATTCCTAGAAGTGGAATTCCTGGGTCAAATGGTAAGTCTATTTTGAGCATTTTGAGGAACCTCCATATTGCTTCCCACAATGGCTGAACTAATTTACGTTCCCACCAGCAGTGTAGGAGGGTTCCCCTTTCTCCACAACCTCGCTAACATTTGTTGTTGTTTGTCTTTTGGGTGGTAGCCATCCTTACTGGTGTGAGGTGATATCTCATTGTGGTTTTAATTTGCATTTCTCTGATAACTAGAGATGTGGAGCATCTTTTCATGTGTCTGTTTGCCATCTGAATTTCTTCTTTGGAGAACTGTCTGTTCAGCCCCTCTGCCCATTTTTTAGTTGGATTATTTGCTTTCTGTTTGTTGAGGTGCTTGAGCTCTTTATATATTTTGGATGTCAAGCCTTTATCGGATCTGTCATTTACGAATATATTCCCCATACTGTAGGGTAACTTTCTGTTCTATTGATGGTGTCCTTTGCTGTACAGAAGCTTTTCAGCTTGATATAGTCGCATTTGTTCATTTTTGCTTTTGTTTTCCTTGCCTGGGGAGATATGTTCATGAAGAAGTCACTAATGTTTATGTCCAAGAGACTTTTGCCTATGTTTTTTTCTATGAGTTTTATGGTTTCATGACTTACATTCAGGTCTTTGATCCATTTTGAATTTACGTTTGTGTATGGGGTTAGACAGTGATCCAGTTTCATTCTCCTACATGTGGCTGTCCAGTTTTGCCAGCACCATCTGTTGAAGAGACTGTCATTTCCCCATTGTATGTCCATGGCTCCTTTATCAAATATTAATTGACCATATATGTTTGGGTTAATGTCTGGAGTCTCTAATCTGTTCCACTGGTCTGTGGGTCTGTTCTTGTGCCAGTACCAAATTGTCTTGATTACTATGGCTTTGTAGTAGAGCTTGAAGTTGGGGAGAGAGATCCCCACCACTTTATTCTTCTTTCTCAGGATTGCTTTAGCTATTCGGAGTCTTTGGTGTTTCCATATGAATTTTTGAACTTTTATTTCCAGTTCATTGAAGAATGTTGTTGGTAATTTGATAGGGATTGCATCAAATCTGTATATTACTTTGGGCAGGATGGCCATTTTGACAATATTAATTCTTCCTAGCCAAGAGCATGGGATGAGTTCCCATTTGTTAGTGTCCTCTTTAACTTCTCTTAAGAGTGTCTTATAGTTTTCAGGGTATAGGTCTTTCACTTCTTTGGTTAGGTTTATGCCTAGGTATTTTATTCTTTTTAATGCAATTGTGAATGAAATTGTTTTCCTGATTTCTCTTTCTATTGGCTCATTGTTAGTGTATAGGAAAGCCACAGATTTCTTTGTGTTAATTTTGTATCCTGCAACTTTGCTGTATTCTGATACCCGTTCTAGTAGTTTTGGAGTGGCGTCTTTAGAATTTTTTACGTACAATATTATGTCATCTGCAAATAGTGACAGTTTAACTTCTTCTTTACCAATCTGGATTCCTTGTATTTCTTTGTTTTGTCTAATTGCCTTTGCTAGGACCTCGAAAATAACAATGGGGAGAGTGGACATACCTGTCTTGTTCCCGTTCTCAGAGGAAAAGCTTTCAGCTTCTCGCTGTTCAGTATGATGTTAGCTGTGGGTTTATCATATATGGCCTTTATTATGTTGAGGTACTTGCCCTCTATATCCATTTTGCTGAGAGTTTTTATCATGAATGGATGTTCAATTTTGTCGATTGCTTTTTCAGCATCTATGGAGATGATCGTGTGGTTTTTGTCTTTCTTTTTGTTGATGTGGTGGATGATGTTGATGGATTTTCGAATGTTGTACCATCCTTGCATCCCTGGGATGAATCCCACTTGGTCATGGTGTATGATCCTTTTGATATAGTTTTGAATTCGGTTTGCTAATATTTTGTTGAGTATTTTTGCATCTATGTTCATCAGGGATATTGGTCTGTAGTTTTCTTTTTTGGTGGGGTCTTTGCCTGGTTTTGGTATTAGGGTGATGTTGGCTTCATAGAATGAGTTTGGGAGTATTCCCTCCTCTTCTATTTTTTGGAAAACTTAAAGGAGAATGGGTATTTTATCTTCTCTGTATGTCTGATAAAATTCTGAGGTAAATCCATCTGGCCCGTGGTTTTTTTCCTTAGGTAGTTTTTTGATTACCACTTCAATTTCTTTGCTTTTAATTGGTTTGTTTAGATTTTGTGTTTCTTCCTTGGTCAGTTTTGTAAGGTTGTATTTTTCTAGGAAGTTGTCACTTTTTTCTAGATTTTCCAGCTTGTTAGTATACAGGTTTTCATAATATTCTCTAATAATTCTTTGTATTTCTGTGGGGTCCGCCGTGATTTTTCCTTTCTCATTTCTTTTTCTTTTGATGTGTGTTGATTTTCTTTTTCTCTTAAGAAGTCTGGCTGGAGGCTTATCTATTTTGTTTATTTTCTCAAAGAACCAGCTCTTGGTTTCATTGATTTTTTCTATTGTTTTATTCTTCTCAATTTTGTTTATTTCTTCTCTGATCTTTATTATGTCCCTCCTTCTGCTGACTTTAGGCCGCATTTGTTCTTCTTTTTCCAATTTTGATAATTGTGACATTAGACTATTCATTTGGGTTTGTTCTTCCTTCTTTAAATATGCCTGGATTGCTATATACTTTCCTCTTAAAACTGCTTTTGCTGTGTTCCACAGAAGTTGGGGTTTTGTGGTGTTGTTGTCATTTATTTCCATATATTGCTGGATCTCCATTTTAATTTGGTCATTGATCCATTGACTATTTAGAGGCGTGTTGTTAAGCCTCCATGTGTTTGTGAGCCTTTTTGCTTTCTTGGTACAATTTATTTCTAGTTTTATACCTTTGTTGTCTGAATAGTTGGTTAATAGTATTTCAATCTTTTTGGATTTACTGAGGCTCTTTTTGTGGCCTAGTATGTGGTCTATTCTGGAGAATGTTCCATGTGCACTTGAGAAGAATGTGTAACCTGTTGCTTTTGGGTGTAGAGTTCTATAGATGTCTATTAGGTTCATCTGTTCTAGTGTGTTGTTGAGTGCCTCTGTGTCCTTACTTATTTTCTGTCTGGTGGATCTGCCCTTTGGAGTGAATGGTGTGCTGAAGTCTCCTAAAATGAATGCAGTGCAGTCTATTTCCTCCTTTAGTTCTGTTAGTATTTGTTTCACATATGCTGGTGCTCCTGTGTTGGGTGCATGTATATTTATAATGGTTATATCCTCTTCTTGGACTGAACCCTTTATCATTATGTAATGTCCTTCTTTATCTCTTGTTACTTTCTTTGTTTTGAAGTCTATTTTATAGTTTGACACTTGTACTGCAACACCTGCTTTTTTCTCCCTATTGTTTGCATGAAATATCTTTTTCTATCCCTTGACTTTTAGTCAGTGCATGCCTTTGGGTTTGAGGTGAGTCTCTTGTAAGCAGCATATAGATGGGTCTTGTTTTTTTATCCATTCAGTGACTCTATGTCTTTTGATTAGTGCATTCAGTCCATTTACATTTAGGGTGATTATCGTTAGGTATGTACTTATTGCCATTTCAGGCTTTAGATTTGTGGTTACCAAAGGTTCCAGGTACTTTCCTTACTATCTATGAGTCTTACTTAACTCTCTTAGTATACTGTTACAAACACAATCTAAAGGTTCTTTTCTATTTCTCCTCCTTTTTCTTCCTCCTTCATTCTTTATATATTAGGTATCAGATTCTATACTTTTTCTCTATCCCTTGATTGGCTTTGGGGATAGTCAATTTAATTTTGCATTTGCCTCGCAATCAGCTGCTCCTCCCTCTCTGCCATGATTATACTACCTCTGGTGACAGCTATCCAACCCTGGGAACACTTCCATCTATAGCAGTCCCTCCAAAATAGACTGCAGAGATGGTTTGTGGGAGGTAAACTCTCTTAGCTTTTCCTTATCTGGAAATTGTTTAATCCTTCCTTCAAATTTAAATGATAATCTTGGTGGATAAAGTAATCTTGGTTCCAGGCCCTTCTGCTTCATGGCATTTAATACATCATGCCACTCCCTTCTGGCCTGTAAGGTTTCTGCTGAGAAGTCTGATGTTAGTCTGATGGGTTTTCCTTTGTATGTGATCTTATTTCTTCCTCTGGCTGCTTTTAACAGTCTGTCCTTATCTTGATCTTTCCCATTTTAATTACTATGTGTCTTGCTGTTGTCTTCCTTGGGTCCCTTGTGTTGGGGGATCTGTGGATCTCCATGGCCTGACTGACTATGTCATTCCCCAGATTGGGGAAGTTTTCAGCAACTACCTCCTCAAAGACACTTTCTATCCCTTTTTCTCTCTCTTCTTCTTCTGGTATCCCTATAATGCGAATATTGTTCCGCTTGGATTGGTCACACAATTCTCTCAATATTCTTTCATTTTTAGAGATCTTTTTTTCTCTCTGTGCCTCAGCTTCTTTGTATTCCTCTTCTCTGGTTTCTATTTCATTTATTGACTCCTGCACCGTATCCAACCTGCTTTTAATACCCTCCATCGTGTTCTTTAACGATTGGATCTCTGACCTGAATTCATTCCTGAGTTCTTGGATGTCTTTCCGTACCTCCATTAGTATGTTGATTATTTTTATTTTGAACTCCCTTTCAGTAAGAGTCACAAGCTCCATATAATTTAAATGTTTCTCAGGAGTTGTATTAACAATTTTACTCTGGACAAGGTTCCTTTGGCGTTTCATGTTTGTATATGGCGCCCTCTAGTGTCCAGAAGCTCTATTCTGGAGCTGCTGAGCCCCTGAAGCAATGTCGGGTGTCACAGCGGAGCGGTACTGGTTCCTGGGAGTAGGAAAGAGCTGTTCCCAGCCTCCTGGCTGCTGTGCCTGTCCCCACTGCCTGCACCAGTGGGCCGGTCACCCAGGTATGTTTCTGTCCCAGAGCAGCCAGATATGGATCCCTGCTTTCCACAAGCAGCCAGAATCCCAGTGTCCCCAGGAACTCTCCCTGTATTAACTTTCCAACCCAGTAGTCATGCGAGTCTCATGAAAGCACCATGAAATGTAGGTTTGTGCTCCCAGCGCAGATCTCCGGAGCTAGGTATTCAGCAGTCCCAAGCCTTCCACTACCTCCCTGCTCCGTTCATCTTCCTCCCGCTGGTGAGCTGGGGTGGGGGAGGGGCTTGGGTCCTGCAGAGCCACAGCTCTGGTATGTTACTCCCTTCGCTGAGGTCTGCTCTTTTCTCCAGGTGTCTGCAGTCTCATGCCGTCCTCTTTCCTGTTGCTCTCTCAGGATTAGTTCCGCCAATTAAATTTTTTAATTGTATCCAGTTTTAGGAGGAAGCCTCTGTCTCTCCTCTCATGCTGCCATCTTTAATCCTCGCTGTTTATGATTTTCTTAACATTTTTTTGTAGCTTATTGTGAAGTACACTATTTAATACATATAACATAAAAGCATATGTGTTAACTGACTGTTTATGTTATTGGTCAGGTTTCTAGTTAATAGTAGGCTATTAGCATATTAGTGGTTAATTTCTGAGGGAATCAAACGATACATGTAGGTTTTTTACCTTCATGATGGAGTGAGTTCCCTTGACTTACACATTGTTCAAGGGTCAACTCTAATGTCTATTCCTTTGACTAGATCTTTAATTTTATGGATGATAATTTTGCTAGTTGAAAATACACTACTTTCTTTCTTTGTTGAAAGCACCAATTTTAAACTCTGATGTAAAAAATATAATTTTAATTACCATTAATTTTTAAATCATGACTTAAAGAGGAGGAGAAAATATTGCACCCATGAGAGTAGAATTATTGAGATGGAAATGGTGTTTCTTCAGTGTTCATGGACTGAAGTACAGTTTGTAGAGTGAAAAGTATGTAGCCATAATTAACAGGTACAACTTATGGAGAATACAAGTAAACAGATACAACTTATGTAGAGTCCAAAATCTCTTCGTAATTAAAATAACCTAAGGCTTACTGAAGTAGACTCATTTTTCATTATGGTTCAAGTATAAAATATTATTCTAGGAAAGAAATTAAATTTGATCTAGTTTGTTTATTTTAATGAGAAATTCTTACAAATTTGATGACAAAAAGGAATATAATAACATAAAACCATCTCTGGGGTTTTGGTGATATAGTTATAAGACTGGTAACATTTACTACAGCTTATCTGGAAGACACATACAGTGCTTGAGAGATAATTGTTTGACCTAATAGTGAGCTTGTACATGTTTGTAATTATGTTTTGTTTACATAGAAATGTGTGTGGTATATCCATAGTTTGAACTTTCTTTAAAACTAAATTTTAAGACTGAGTATTACATTCATGACCAGCCTGTATATCAATGCATGGTGGTGTCGGAGTGAATAGTACAAATGACAGAGATACTGCCCGGGTGTTTTTCTTCCTATCTTCATGGTTGTGCCTTCGTGAATGCCTTCCTATCTTCAGATCGCGCCACTCTGAAGGCTGATAGAACCATCTTGACCAACAAATCAAGAATCATTTTAACCAAATGTATGCCTGAGTGGATCGACTATGTCTCTGACCTGTAATTTCTTAAGATCACCTGTCCAATTTGAGGCCCCAGTGGGGGAGTAAGGAAGGCTTTCCCAGACCATTCAGGTGAACCATCTTCTTTGCTTTCTGTCTCAGTCCCATTTACAGCCAGTTATCAAGACACTGAACAGTTGTCTCAGCAGTGGAGAGAAGAGCTGGAATCAGTTCCTGAGCTGCTGAGACACACTATGTACAGCTGGAGGTTCTGCAAAGTGGGAGACACCAAAGCCAAGTTCAAGTGCTAGTTAGTTACATCGAGGGGACAACTGGCTCATTAGAAGGAAGTGTACAGGTACCTGGAGTAGAGAAAATAGTTGCGTTCCCTTTCCTCTTTTTGTCTTTTTTAAGCATTATTACCAAAGCACTTTGAAAGGAATCTTCATAAAACATAATTCCTGCTAGGCTTATATTAAATATGTTGAATAAGCTTTCTTGTTTTCATCTACAAACCACATGATTTAAAGCAGTTGCTCAGACATTTCTAAAGTGGATTTATTTTCATTTCCTCACAATGATATTAAAACTCTACCTTTTCCTGTAAATGGAAGTATATAAATAGCTCAGGTACTCAGAATTCAGACTTTTGACTTATTTTACTTGTTATGATATACATAGTTGTGCTGAATATAATATTAGCAGATACCTTATCTATGTGTTCCACAACACAACTGCATTTGTTAATCATTAATTAATGGACTCATATAATGTTCTGATTAATACTATATTGTTTGGTAATACCTAGAAGGAAAGAAGTGACCAATAGAAAAGTTACTGGTCTCAAAGATTTGTTTTTTCTCTTTTTAATAAGTGAGTCTCATTTCAAGTCTCTAAAGAATTAAGGATCTCACAAGCAGTGAATATTGAGGAGTGGTCAACCAATGCGGGATTAATTTTAAGTCCTAGTTCTGACCTTCCTAGCTGTGTTACTAGAAGTAACTAAATCTCTCTCCACTGGTTTCTCCACTTCACGATATGAAAAGCTCTGTTGTGGTTTTAAGGATAAAATAGGTAATGGACTTAAGAATTTTACAATGACTGGCGCATGCTATAATTTATCCATTCCAATACCTACAGTGTATTCATCTTTTAACACATCTGAAGTGGGATGCATTATAATAATCAATAGTCTATCATTTTAACTGGTAGCATACTTTTTTCCTTAATGGTACATAAAATTATGTTCTATTTTATAATCAGAGGCAGCTCATATTTGTTAAAATATGGTTCATAAAATGACATATAAAATAATATTCTGCCCTTCAATGAGAGGTGTCTTACTAGCTTAAGAAGATGGGCGTAGGAGTTCCCTAAGTGATGGCTCCTTTTCCTTTTCTTTGGAGCTGTTATTGGTGTTGTCAGCCATTGGTTAATACTAATGGTTATTTAAGTGTCAGTCTGGACTCTAATTGGGGTTTTCAAGTTCAGTCAACAAATAATGCAAATTATTTTCATTAATAAAATATAGACTTCACAAGTATAAAGCAAATAATGAAAGTATTGAAATTTTTGTAACTGAACATCAAGTTAATAATTGCTGAGTTTGCTAAATCTACTTTCACACCTCACCAACTTTCATGTAAAACAATTGCTGTCAATATAATACACAGAGGCATAAAAAAATAAGTCTCCCATATGGTATTGCTTGTATACGTTTTATGTTTTTAAATGGGCATGTCTATGTGTTGTCATCTGAGAACTGATTTTTATGGTGTATGGATATGTGTAATTTATATGTGCAGTTCAAAAAGGATATTGTGAAATAGAGGCTATTTAATTTTTCTGATAAGAAACAAAAACAAAGCTAGTTTAACAGCGCTTTGTTTTTACTACTTCGGCAAATTATGTGATGAGGGAGACTTGTGTCGGAGTGCAGTGATGAAATATCAGAACCAGAACATGACAGGTTGAGAGTCACAGGAAATGAAACAGAAGGTAAAATGACTCTACTCAGGACAGATTTCTCAGGTTAACTGAAATTCGGGAGCTGGGAACAGAGACAAATTCATTGCCCATTTATGCTAAATGCCTGCAAACCTAGTCATGAGGGAGCTTTTGATGCCCTTGTGTGCCTTTCAGCAGATTTGTAAATTCAGTAGATATATGAAATAAAAATCAGCAGTTGGGAGTCAATACTTTGCCTTTTATTTTGGTAGATAAATTGCTTAAGAATTTAAAATCCATCCATGGAAAGGATGATACATACTGGATTAGAATTAAGGGATTTATTTGGTCCTCTTTTCCCAGAAAACCAAAATTACTTTGTGTCAAAACAGTATCTTGAGAAAGTGTAAATAGCAAGAGGCTTTACTTGAAACTTCATTTGGAAATGAAATTCCTCATATTTCCAAAAAATATTGTCATCATATGATTTTGTATATTCTTATTTCTGAAGTTAAGTAGCTTGCTTTTCACAAAGCAAAACTTGTTAAATTATGTTTATAAAACATATTTGCTGAAAGTTGCAATGCTCAAGTATATAATTTATATGTCTATTCTTTGTGTTGTTACTTTAATCATATCTCTGTAATTAAAAATGTGTTGTTACAGTATTTTCAGCATTTTCATACCATTTGAAAACTATCACCATATTTCATAAAGGTAAGATCACATTTCTAGTAGTTGGCATTCCCCCTACACCTCAAGAAACTATAAACAGCATAGGAAAATAAATCAGTGTATAGCACCACAATTGAGAACTGCATGATTATCCAAATTATTATTTTCTTTTTTGTAATCAATGAGCCCAGTTTTGAATCTGATACTATCTGTTGTACCATTTGATTGCATATAATAGTTTAATTTCTAAAAACAGTTCGGTTTTACTTCTTGGATAAAATGGATAATTCTAATCTTTGTGTGGCTACATTGAAAACCATTACAGAAGAGATCCCAAGAGATGTTTTTGGAAAAGGAAGTGCTTTTTTTTGTTGTCCCTTTAATTGCATTGAATATACTGCCACCTAATCAGTGTATGAGTTTGGCCCAATGCCTTATATAATATATGCTAAACTGCAGAACTCAAGCCTTTGCCAGTGAAATGGAGATGTTTATATTTATGTTGAAAAACAGGAAAAATAAATGAAAACACTGAAAGTTAATATCTAATTTTAATAATGATGATAAAAATTTGTTTCATTTTTAGTTTTTCTCTTGAATTTTTGTAAAGCTTTAAGGTCCAGTGCTTATGCCTAACAAAATAATTTCTTTTCCTTCTGTTTTTTACTTGAGTCATGTCCTTTTCAATGAAGGCATAGGTTATCCTGCAGAAAAGGAGGGCTTTTGAGTGAAACAGAAATTTAATAAACTCCCACCTTATTTTTACCTTAGATTACCCAGTCTCTCATTTCTGATGTGGTATGTCTAAGGGAGAAAAAATAATCTTCCTTCTACCCTTCTGCCTTCTTAGCTGAGACCCCTGTAATAAAAGACAGATTAATGAGAGAAAAACAGAAATTTATTAAGATGTATACCTTATGTATCTGTGGGAGATGCCAGGGAAAAATGAGTAACTCCCTGAGGTGGTTAAGATTTCAGTCTTGAATACTATTTTAATAAAGAAAGGGTAGGATGATGTAGGCCTCTTAGGAGGGGAGTAAATGATTTTTAAGAAAGATGAACACAGGCCTTGAGAAGAACAGATGCGAAGTATGATAGCTGGTGACCAAGTTTATCTGGGTGTGGTGTGCACTCCCAGGGCCTATGTGGTTGATGAGACTCTGTGGGAGGGTGCATGACCAGGAGCCCCTTTTTCCTTTTTGTGGATCTCTCTTTAGGTTTGTGAGGGGAGTTCAGAGAATGCCTCTTCCTGCCTTTGCTGTTTTTCCTGTGCTTTCAGCTCAAAATCCTCAGCAGCCCATAGCAGCATGTGCTGGGTTGTGATGTCCTGAATTCCTGTGATCATATTTTGGGGCAGCATATTCTTCTTCCCCTGGGGGTTTGTTTGAATTACCTCAGGAGGTTTTTGTGAGGGTTAACATATCTTCTGTCACTTAGTACTGTTACCACCACTGCCTAATATTATTGTAAGAGAAATTCTAGCCAAAATAAGCAGGCGAAGACAGGCAACAAAGGGCCAGGTAGATTATTTGAATGCACCCCCGGGTGATGTTCCACGGCCTGGGTATTATAGGCCGGGGAAGTCACACCTGGTCAGGGAGGTGGGGGCTTATAAGGGATTAGGATGGGGAGGAGTGGGAAGTTATCCTAGGGGGTGTGGAGAGGTATGATTGGCTAAAGGCGACATAATAGACACCTAGAAAATTTTTTCCTTCCAAGAGGGAGGAGGCTGACATTCAGGTCTTAGTTGGCACATCAGAAGGATGGAATTCAGGAACAGCTGTCCCCTTTCCATATAAGGCACAGACCTTGGGGTCTGGTCTGTTCTCTCGCTATGACATCTCTCTGTTCTGTTTGCATGTCCTTGTTTTTCCTTCCTGCAGCCTAACAATTATAACACTTATCATTTGCCAGGCTTTCTGTTAATGTATTTTACTTGCAGAATCTTGTGTAGTTCTCCAAATAGTTCTTTTACATGTGTGGAAACTAAGGTATTAGAAGAATCAGCTTCTCAAGATTAAATAGGTAGTATGTATTAAAACCAAGAATTCCAGTGATTTAAAAAAATCTTTCTAATAATTTGACACTTTTGTTATAAACTTAACATGTTATAATTATGATTATTGAATATATTTTTCTTTTCCCTTTATTATAGAAATATTATTGATACACAATCTCATATTGGTTTTAAATGTATAACATAGTAGTTCAATAGTTGCCCATATTATTATTTAATATTCTTGAATTAACCATTAATCTGTTAATGCAGAAGTTATTTGAATGGCTCTTATTTCTGTGTGCTCTTTTTCTTTTCTTTCAAAAAGCATGAAGATATGAAAGTTGTCATAAGAATTTAAGGGAAATAGAATCAGATTAATTCCACTTACGCCATGTTAACCGGCCTACATTTGTGATCCATGTACTTGGGCACAGAAGCTGCTTGCTTAATTGTGCTGGTGGAGATAACCCTTAATTCCTGTGTATCCTGTTTTTGAATCATTTCATTAAACAAAAGCCTTGGAGTCTGCTTTTGTTGCTGAGAACAAATGGTTAGATTTTAGGAACCGTAGTTACTTTTGTTATTCACAAATTCCAGAGCCTTTCAGCATTTATCATTCACATTCTCAGCTCTGCATACAATCAGTCATTATGTCAGCAGCTGCCCAGGGAGCTTCACTTCAATTCATTCAGCCAAATAATAACCATCAGGACAATGATTGCTACATTAAAAATAATAATAAAAATTAAATCCTTAAGTAGCAGAGTTCTTTACTGTTAAAAATTAATTACTTATATTCAGTAGAAATCCCATTGTACATTTTGACAGGTAGGGAAAAGCAATATCTCTGTTGAAAATTAAATTGAATAGATTGATATGTTTTAATAATAGAAAAGGTTATAAAGGGTTCCATGTCCAAGTAAATGACTCCAAGTGATTTATTACAGGCCACCATAACTTAATCAGATGTAGGCTTCTGTTTTTGTAGTTCATGGAACGAGCAATCAAAAAATCTGTGACCATTTGAATAATTATAAATTTTGAAATAGCTTTAATGCACCCCAGTATCATGGGCCTACTTTTCTGCATTAGAGACAATAAGCACTTTACATATTGAACACTTAGCTTGCTTTTGAATATGTGATATAATTTATTTGTGGTTAAATTAGAAAATGACTATTTTAAATCATAACTTGAGTGTTCTTCTTCATTATTCTCCCACCCTCTGCTTCTGCCCCTTCTTTTTCCCCTTCTTTTCTGTGATGTGTCAGTTCTGGCATCCCATGGCATATCTTTGCTCATGGAATAAACACTTCACCTATTTCCATCAAGCATACGTATGAATAATCACTTATACACTGGTACTGTGAGGTTGTGTCAAGGACCCTTCCGTAGAACTCAGTTGTGTAACGTTGGGTTCCCATTATTTTAAATGTCCTGATGATGTTCTTTCTCACTTGTGTCTTACATGCTTTTTTGTCAGCAACCTTAGTTAATTTCCTTCTTATTCTAAAAATAAAGGAAATGAGATGTAAATGCTGACTCAGATTATCAGTTAGCTGGCAGTTTAAGTTACATCTGGAATTAGAGGCATTGATCTATGCACAATGTGGCCACCTTCTGCTGAACACCTATATGTTTGAAAAGATCTGTCTTACTTTTGGAATCAGTATCAATTTGGACAAATGAAGGACTTCATAGGAATTTGAATTCACTTTTGGTTATATGAAAACAAAATGTGTATGTCAGAAGACCTCAAGACCAATTTTCTTTTTCTTTGATGTATGTGAGGGCTGCTGTTAAGAATCTGGATAAACTTCCCTAAGGATTCATGCTGTATATTTTCTCTATTGGCAAAAGTTTAACAATTAATAGCTCATTGTTCATTAGCAAATCCGAAATAATAGAGGTGATTTCTTAAAAGGCTACCAAGAAAATCTTAGTGCTTATAATACAAATGGCATATGGCATCCTTTACTATTATTGTTATTATTACCTTTCAGGTTTTCTCTTACTGTCTTTTTTATCATCAGATATTGGGATCCAGGTTTAATTTTTTAGACAAACATAAGTTTGTTGAAGAGTAGATGTTTTTCATAGATTTGAGAATATATTTAACTTACATTTATTCGTTATGGATACTTTTCACAATTTTCCATTTCAATTTCAAAATTTATTTCAACTTAGATGAAATTTAGCAATTTCTTAGAAGTCACATTCACTGAGCCACTCATTCTCACCTATGCCAGTATTTTGACTTCACGCAGTCCCAGCATTCTGGCATCATGGCCTTCAGTCAGTGTTTCAGTGCAAGTGTTTCTAAGGGGTTCCTGTGATTTTTCAGATACTTAAAAATCTGCCAAGCAACTATACATGCTCTAAGTGCACAAATCTTCTAAACAAATTTGATACAGGATTGATATGAAACTGGAATGGGCCAACCTAATGAATGCCAGACTTATTTTACAATCTATTTTTTGAATAAATCATACAGGAAAATTGCAGAGTGTGTAAATTACATAGCCATCATAAATCAATATCCTTTAGGTTGCTGTGCCGTAGATAAGGGGTAGCACTGCAGAGGCCGTGACATACTTGAAAGTGAATGAGAGGAAAGCAGTTAAAGTGAGAGAGACACCCATTAAGGAAAGGAAATGCTCAGAAAATTATTATAAATTTGAGTACACCAATTATATATCCCTTGGCAGTGGTTAGTTTATGCAGAGTGCATGGATGAATGACATGGCTAACTCTGGCTTTCACTGTGTGACTGTTGCAAAACTAAGTGAAGATGGTGAGCTGTTCCTGCAGATTTGCTGTTGCTTAAGAATGAGTTCTCTTATTGTTAAAGTTGTTTCTTAAAGGTTTTGAATTCTGACAAAGCCACAGATCATGGTCTCTGTTCTAATCTCTTAACTTTTGTGGAGGCTGTTGGTAATCTCTTGAAAATATTTCACTGGGGAACATCTGATCATTTTATTATAAAAACATGCCCTGCCATCTATTTTACATTTGTATTGGCTAGATTAGAAATACTGGCCAGCAATAAAAAGATGGTGAGTTTAAAACTCCACTCTTTAAAATATGGTCTATACTGGCAAAACCAAGATGTGAACACTTTTTTAAAAAAGCCTTTTCACAGGATCCTATTAACTGCCAGGAAGTTTTGCCAAACAGATTTTAAGGGGAAAATCAGGCTATCCTAACTGTCCAAATGTTTTCTCACGTTTCAAACAAGCAGCTGCTAGGAGTTCCTGCCAGTAGTAAACCTTTCAGGCAGAATGTGAGCAGCTGCCAATCTTGTGTCAATATTTTAAATTCACTTACAACTATCTTAACTGGTGTAAAAATTTCTGTCCCCCAAAAGGGCCAACAGATAACTCCTTTTGATGCTTTGCTTCCTTCCACTCCCCTAGTGGTGTAATGGCCAGCTAAGCAATTTTGGTAGAGAAGGAGATTTCTTCTGTTACTAGGTATAAGAACAAATCTCAGTTTGTTGATGAGGATAAATCTGAAATAAAAGCAGTAACAACAATAAGAAAAAGTAAAAAATATTATAATTTATGAGTAGTTCAGCAAATACTTTTGTAATGAATGTATTTATTTAGTGCTTATTGTTAGAGTTTCTTCATTCCTTCTTTTTTTCCTTTTCCTTTCCTTTCCCTTTTTTTTTTTTTTTGAAGAGAAGTCCAGAATTGACCATCAGAAACTTACAAGTCCAAATGGGCCCAGATGAGAAATAAATGCCTAGAAGTTAGTTTGTAGGTGTCTATTAAATTTGAACATGAGAGAGTAATTGTCTACTTGACTCTTAGGTTACAATGTAAGAGTAAAATCATGATCCATGGTCAAAAGCAGTTTGAAGGTAGCTGGAAGTCAAAAGTGTATGTTTTTATTGCAGATGTCATTTGGGAGGAAAACAGCTGGTAGAAGATTGTGCTTGAGACCAGAGTGGATGAATCTGTTTCCTGGGGTAGGAGTATTTTATTAGATGGCTGATGACGGTAGTAGGACGAGAATGATGAGGGGAAGACAGGGAGGAACAGAAGATGAGGGTGACGTGTGGCAGGCCAGGGTTTGCTTGCAGGGTGGGAATTTGCCCAGAGCTGAAGATGGCAAAGTGAAAGCAACTGGTAGGAACTTTGAGGCAAACTGTTCAAAATAGATCCTGTCCTTGTGTGTTTTCATCTAATGTATCAGTCTTGCAATTTATTTTTTTATTAAAAGTTGAACAATTTGTAAAATAGAGAATTGTTTACTTCCCTTTGAACAACCTTTTACATTCTCTCTTTTTCTTTATTTTGCTTAACACTGAAAAAAATTCCTTTAGTCACAGATTTTTAAAAAATACTTAATTTCCCCTTCAAAGTTTTGTGACGTTTTCAGGTCAAAACCTGGTAACATATATCATTATGCATATTAATAATGTTTAAAAAATATCCACACACAGAATCCCAATTCATATTCATGTTAGATTGGTGAGATATAACTACAAAGTAATGTAATTTTAAAAACCAAACTTCCAGAATTAGGGCAGTTAATGCAAATAAGGCAATCTTTTAAAGTAATCGTATTGGAAAATCATACACTAATGTTATTGATGAGAATATTGTCAACTCATATTTGAAACTTCTCATTGGAATTGTTTTATAACTAGTAATGGATAAGAAAGTTTTTCTCAATCTTTTGCCAAAAACCACATGAACTCTTTCTGTCACTTCACTTATCTGGCTTGGCTCAAATATATTTTGACTTTTCAAAAGATGAAATTCACTTCCGAAACATAGCAATATACTATTCAATGTAATATGGACATTTTTGGCACTCCCAAAACGTTACTGATTAATGAATATGAAAATGAATTCTAATAGAGATGGTGAATTCAAAGAGGGATTCCAATATATCTTTCTTAAAGTTAATGAAAAATTTGCTATATCGCTGCATACATTTTTAAAGTAACTTACAGGGAATCATACTCCTTAGTATGTACAAATTCTAGTAAATTTTTAGAAAGTAAGTTTGAATATTTTATATCAACTCATGTGATGATTGAAATTTATAACTTTTGTTCACAGTTTTAACACATTAAAATTTGCTTCTTGGGAGAGGAGCTTAGATACTAATTTTATAGTAGTTAGACACTCAGAGCCTGGGAGATAGAATGCCTACTTTGGAAGCATAGTTTCGGTTTTTACTAGCTGTGTGGTCTTATGGAGAAAAATCACTTTATTTTCCCTTAACTCAGTTTCCTCATCTGTAAATTGAGAATAATAATAGTATCTCAGTTATAGGTTGTTTTAAAGATTAGTAACTTTGTGCATGTGAAGTGCTTTGAATGGTGCTCTGCACATGGAACATTTATTAAGAATGTACTAATAAATTTGAATTTATCCATTTTTTTTCCTCTCTAGCAAATCTAATATTAAGTGGTACTATTTGCTATATTTACCTGACAGTAGCTGTGACAGAAATTGTTTCTGGAAAAGTACTGTACATGACTAAATATGTCATTTTCTTTGTTTGGAATCTTACACTTCCATAATAAAGATTAATTAATTTAGATGTTTATATATCTAATTACATTTCAGGTGGCAGCAATCAGTGTTTGAAATGTGGTATTTTTAAGGGTAGCACAGATTTCTTTCTCAGGGTTTTAAAATTAGTTATTCTTTGTCCTAAATATAAGTGATTGTTCATGAATGGTTCCACAGACTACCTAGTATAGTTTGGCTTCCTCATTAACTTCATACATACTCAAAAAATGCACACCAATTTTGAATGGCTACATAGAACAGGAATTGGACAGCTGTAATATATGGTGCAAAAATCACAATTTAAAGAAATGTATTTAAATACAACACAGTATTTCTATTCACAGGAATCGTGTTCAGTAGGAGCAGATAACAGATAGCTTGTATTTGCAAGGGTGTGAACATGTTCGTTCCATGCCTTGGGTAGCAGCTGTGGCTGCTGTGCACAGATGTGACAGACACTCCCGGTAAATGAGAGCTACACTGTTGTTTGTGTAGCTGCTGCTGCTAATTGTAGGATACTCGTGCAGTAGCTCACCTACCTCCCTCTTCTGCTGCTTTCATAACGGTTAAGACTTCGTGGTGCGTTTGGGTTTGCCTCAGGGAGTCAGTTCCATCCTTCTTTCTCAATTCGGAGGGAAATGAATTTGATTTCAACCAATAGTTGTGCAACTTTCAAGGGAATACTCACCAGCCTAATGTGCATGAAATTCTCTCTGTGCTCTTCAGGTCAAAAGGCTTCCAGCTTGTTTGTTTATATGATTGGGTAAACTGGTTAAAAATCTCACCCCACCTGTTGGTTATGCTACTTGAAAACTCCTGAATGGTAACGGGAAGTGAGGAGGACTTTTTAAAAAAAAATTTCCCTTTTAATGCTTTATACCTGAGGTGCTTATGTATTCTCACACTTAATAGAATATTAATGATTTTTGGCTTTTGTATGCTTATTACTACTTTTCTTCTGTTATTGGAGATGGGACCTTGGTCTTACTACGAGTAAAAATTCAAGAATGGGCACCGAAAAACCACTGAGCATTAAAAACTTACGTGGAGAATTAAAGTTCAGAGAAAGACAAGGGTATATGCCCAAGCTGGGGTGCAGGCAGACCTCCAGGGGATCATTTTGAGGGAACATTAGAGAGCCTTTTTTATGTGAAGCGAGATGAACATTCCCTAAGTGAGATTAGGTTACAAAGGGAGCAGGTGGAATCGTCCTGGAGATGGGGCTTGCTCCACCCTGAGGTGGAGTATTTGGTTCTTCCTGGAACTAACTTGGTGCGATTTTTACTATGTTGATGATGAAATGGTGCGAATTTTACTAAGCTAATGAGTATCTATATATTTGTAGGTGAAGTCTGGGTCAACCTCTCCGTATTGGAATCAGCCAGTTTGGCTTGTCTGTTATGTGTATCCTCCTCTCCATCCTGCACAAGGGCTTATACAGAACGTGTAGAATGTAAGAAAGCACCCAACCGAAGTCCCCTCCTTCTGCTTGCTTATGTCTGGCTGTCTACCTACTCTAACACTATTTTGTGTTTGTTTTTACATTTTCAGAGTTTCATTTTAGGAGAAGTTAATTTTGCTTCTTGTGTGTGTATGTGTGTGTGTGTGTGTGTGTGTGTGTGTGTGTGTGTGTGTGTGTTGTATGTGTATGTGAATTTATGTGGCTTCCTTATAATAATATATTTCTGTGATTCTGCTTATGTCTGTTTAACAAGCTCCAAAGGCCATTGTATGACTTCTCCTGGGTATCTTTTTATTAATTTAAATCTCATAAATGAGTGTTAATAATACAATGAGTGCTTCCTGAGATCTCAGAGCATTATGGACCTTTGATAGGAAGATTCTTCCCATCTTAAGGTAATACCACCTGAAATGGGTCTGACAGTCTGGAAGTGAATCAGGGTCCACAGTGCCACAATGGTGCCACCCTGGAATCCTTTATCTTTGGAGACTCCTGCTCAAGGTGTAGGCAAAGAAAGCAGAATTCTGGGTCATATTTATAACTCATTACATTATGAGACAAGGTTGAACTATTAAATTATGAAGATAAGAGTAGTATTCAAAATCAAACAACTGCTATTTGTTATCAGTTACAAGCCTGCAAAACCACTTGCAGGAATAATTTGAAGCCACCTAATTCTTTGAAGCACCTAATTCATTTTTCAGATGATTTTTTTCAACCATTTTTAGTTTATAACAAATAAGACATAGCTTGTTACAACACTTAAATTGTGACTATCTTCCTTGGAAAAATGAATTTTAGTCTACATTTGGGCTTTCAGAAGTAGGGCACATATTAGAATTTCTACATTGTCACATTGTCATAGAATTTATATTCTACATCTTGTATCTCTTCCAAGGAGAGTTCAAGTCACTGTACTAAAAACTACATAACATACAGTATTTTAGAATGAATTATATTATCAGTGTTCACATAAATATGCACAGTTGGTATAGGAGATACTAGAGTTGGTTGGGTCCAGGGCAAACTCTTCCTGGAGACCGTTATTCAACTTCAGTGAGTTTTGCCTTGAGGAATTGTGGGTTCACTCTCAACTAGATGTTCTGATTTTTAAAGAGAACTAGGGTATCTAGATTTCTATGTGAATTTTCCTAGTTTTTAAATGTTTCTTATAATTTCAAATGTTTTCTGTGATTATTTATGGAATAAATTAATGGTTCCACGAAAAGATATACAGTGTCTTTTTGTAAAAGCATTTTGGTTTTGTAACTCTCAAATTAGTTCGAGTTTTAAAAAATAGAGACATAATTAACATAAAATATTATATACATTTCCTAAGTGTTCTCTTAAATGATTTTTAAAATTTATTTTTATTTTGGTATCATTAATCTACAATTACATGAGGAACATTATGTTTACTAGACCTCCCCCCATCACCAAGCATCCCCCACATACCCCACCACAGTCACTGTCCATCAGTGAAGTAAGATTCTGTAAAATCACTGCTTGTTTTCTGTGTTGTACAGCTCTCCCCGTGCCCGCCCCCACATTACACCTCTTAAATGATTTTTGACAGTTATATATAACTGTGTGGCCACTACCTTAAACAAGGTTCAGAACGTTCTCATTGCCTGTAAAAGTTCCCTGGTACCCATTTCCAGTCAATTCCCCATCCCCCATTTGTGCAACCGTTTTCTAGAACTTTAAAGGGCAAAGAAATTCTGTTTTTATTACATCAGATGAAGCCCAATGGCCACAGCTACCATCAGCAATTTCCTGCCACAGAGACAATAAAATGAACTCATTCTTTTGTTAAGTGAAGGAGTGAAGGAGTGAAGGGAAATAATATTTGTTTAATGCTTACTATGTGCTAATTAATTTGTTTCCATTATTGAATTCCTCCAGAATGTAAAACTTCTCCAGTGTTTAAATCATCAAGTACTAGATGCAGGGACTGAGGCATAGAGAGGTGACTTGCTCAATGTCAAACAAGTAGTGGCCAACATAAGAATGAAAAATCAGAACCATAGTTTTTCCACTACTTTAAGTCTGGAATGTATTTTTCAAAATTAATATAATAATGAAAAGTGGTCATAGATTATTAAGATTACCACATGGTGTTGTTGATGGTATCTTAAATACCTAGATTATTAATTGTCTAGAACCATTCTGAGATAACTGTTTCTAACCTCACATTCAAATTTATGAGGTAATATTTTTATTCCTATTTCACAGATTAGGAAAAGAGGATTAGAGATACTAAGTACCATGCCCAAATTCACCTATCAAATGACTCATGGAGTAAAATTTAAACAGGGGTCTCTAAAGACTGTACTTTTTACAAAACTACTTTGTTATTTGATATATTTTACTGTTTTAATATTGCTGATTTTTATTTTGAAAGAAAATTATTCTTGATAAGTTATTAATTCTGTGATAAATATGATCACAGATTACAGATATCAATGAATGAGTACGAAGTATTAAAGCATACAAACAATATAGACATCTCAAGGCTTGGAAATAATATGGATGAAAAATGATATACTTTGTATAAGCATAATATATTATATAAAAAATTTAATGTGTAATTAAGGTGTGTAGCATATTGTACTGAAGAGTAAATCCTGTAGTCCAAACACTGGATAATTAGCAGTGCAATTTTTTGTACCACTGGGGGTTGAATAGTACAAATTAACCACACCATTTCTTTCTCATTACTGAACCAATTGGAAATTAAGATCAAAATGCTATATTCAGGATTGTGAAGACTAACTTAGACAAAGTAGATTGGGTGGAAAGTGGTGTTTCTGACTACATTCCCCTGAAATGGTCTCCCCTACTCATTTGTAGAGGGAGAAGCTAAAGAATCAAGGTCTTCCAGAAAGCAAGAACAAGACTTTTACTAGTGACTTCCTAATAGGAGAAAAATATATCAATAGGCATGTAGATCCATGAAAAAGGAAAGCACCCAGGGAGGGTCCCACATAGGAGGGCGACTTTGACACATGAACTCTGCTCAAAATGACAGGAGCTTACTGAAAACTAGCCTTGTGCCAATTTTTCCTGTCCTTTGGAGTGAACAGAGACGGGATGGAGAGAGAGCAGGAACTCCCTGTCTGACTCTGTTCCTGAGAGTAGGAGGGTGCTGGAACAATGACTGCCCTGGAAGGTAGTGGTGGACAGAGGGAGGAAGAAAAGGGGTTCTCCTATGTTAACTGCTGCTCATTGTTTTCAGAAACCTTGAGGTTTCAGAGTGAGTGACAGCGAAGTGTTTGTGTACTTCTACTTCAGTGCTTTTAAGACTTCGGAGGGACATGGACTCTGCTTTACCCTGTTCACTCACTTGGGTCTGCTGCTGGTATGTCACTTCAGCCTGGCACTATGACTGCGTTTGAAATTCGCAATAAAATAAAACCCATTAGTGAAGGCATCAGTTGATAATAAAAATGAGGTCTGCAAAACTTGTACTTTAATTAAAAATAGGGGCTGTTGAAAATGAGAGATTAATGGAATCATAAAGTAGAAAAATTAAAATGCATATGTAAAACTGAATGGAATAATAGTTATGAAGATCTGCCTTGCTTTCCTCTCATCATTAGATTGCAATTCTAAAGGCTGTGAAGCCAAGGAAGGAGGGATTTGTGCAATTAACATTATTGAACTGATGATAGGGTATTACAGTTTATTGTCTTATATAAAAAGATAAGATGGTGGAAAACAATACTATTTTGTCTTTCAATTTTTTATGTTTCTTCCCTTTACAATAAAGTGAAATTTACATTTGTTTGGCAAGTTCTTCAATTATATTTCTGCTGCACATGTAGACAAAAGGATTCTTCTTCAAATTATGACTCCAGAGTAAAATTTCAAGAGATGAGAATTTATTTTGTGTCATGGGAATTTAAAGCTTTAAATGTTGCTGATTTCTTATTGATATTCCAGAGGGGAGAAACTTGTGAAGGAAGAAAGGAAGTCACATCTGTCAATTACTTTTCTAGAAATTGACTTGAATTCAGTAAATTAAGAAATGGCTTCTTCTACTATAAGGTTCAGTATCTGGGATCAGCACATCTGGTCCCCTAATTTGGCTCTGCCAAATTTTACAGCAGGGACTTAGGTCATATCATATAAACCCCCTTTTTTTGGTGCCCCTACTGAGCCTCCACAAATTAAAATGCAGGAGAGTAACCACTGGGATGTGTTACCAGCATTTTGTCTACTTATTATCTATGTGTGAAAATTAGCAAGACAGATTACTTCCATTGTAATACTTCCTTTTTGCTATGTAGCAATGATCATTTACTGTACTAAAAAATCTTGTCTTTATGTATACAACTTTCCTAATAAATTACAAATAGCACAACAGTATCTTCAGATGAGAATAACAACCTCATGTTTTAAAGAGGTTCAAATGAAAAAGTAAATGGAGTGCTGATCATTTGTTTAGAATTATTGGTTCAAAGTATTGGTTTTTGGGTGTTTTCACCAATAGACTTACAATAGATGGACGTTCTACCCAAGAACCTCATGGCCACCATTTTCCACATCCAAAATGGAAAGATATGATTTGGTTGTCCCATAAATCATCTTTCTAAGAAAGCAAGCTGTTCTTGCAATAGGATGGCAGATGGAGCAGCTTTTTACCAGTGGGGGGTTTTGTTTTTTGCTGCCAAGGATATTGAGGAAAGATGGAGTTATGCTAATTGATGTATTTTTCTTTTTTGCAAGCAACTTTACACATATTAGGAACTTACTCATTTTGGGATCTGAGCTGTTATTTTTTAGTACTTGGCACCTAGCACAAATTGTGCACTGGAAGTATATGCACTGTTTGACCTTATAACAGATATGAATGCAATATACTGTTAAAGGGTCTTCTGCTATTTGAATTTGAAAAAGTCATGGGAATATTAAACTCTAGAAAGCATTCCAGGTAGTTCCTTTTGCTGCCCAGTTTCTAAGATCATGTGCAGAATATGAGAGCACTTAGAAAAAAGACTTTCTGTCCCCTGGCTAAAACCTAATAAATAATAATATATAAAATGGACCAAATCTTACACTGATTAACCTTAGATTATTTATTAAATAACCAGGTCTATAGAAGAATATAGAGTGCTTAGTCTGTTGTTAAAATATACTTTCATATACTTTCAGTATTGGCTTCTGATACATGTACAGATAGTTTAGCTGTCTTTGCTGACATCATATAATGACTGCTTAAATGCAGAATCTGTTACCTCTCTGGGAAGAACAATACCGATTTTCCATTCTTTGCCAAGGGCAGGGGTTATTTCAGGGTGTAGTCAAGTGATCAACCCCCTGGGACACATAATTATATTCTGCACTTTGGTGCCTTCAAAGAGAATATTTTGTGGGAATGATTAGTTTGCTAAAGCAGCCACACATGTATTAAAATAGTAAGATCAAATCCAAAATCCTTTGAGCTTTTTTGGAATAAAGATGGCATGTGAAAATGATGAGCATCCTCATTACAATTACTACTTTCTAGGAAACTCTTTTTTTATGCCCTTTAAGACCAGCTTATTTTTTTTTTTTTAGAGTTCTTTTGTTCCCTTTTCTTTTATCTTCTGCTTTTTACTTGTCCCACTTCAGGGGAAGATAATTGAATCACCTCAGGCTGAGTGCTTGTGGACTCTATCAATTTAATACCTCTAAATAAATTATACGTGTTTTATAGGAGTTAGAAAGAGTGGAATGGGTCTATTCCAGTCTTGGTTTTGATTTCAGAGGAGTAGTTAATATCTTAGATGTCTTACATTATTTTGATAGAGAGGGGATAAAAAAGGATATACAGATCTTAGACAAAGACACTGTACTGTGTGCCAAATTTCAACTATAGGTAAAATAAGGCTTCTGTCTTCTGAGTTTCTCATTCTGACTGTTGAATTACGCTGACAAAAGAACAAACACAAAAACAAAAAACAACCTACTATTTATTTTTCAGAAGAGCATTGGCTATGTTGCTATGGCAAATAAAGGTTTTAACAGCAATAGGATTTATTACTTGCTTATATCCAGTCCACATCAGATGGTTTTCTTGGGCACTTCTCTAAATCATGATGTGTACATCAGGGTGCTTCCATTCTGATGTTATTCCTTTCAGAATATATTTATCTAACCCTGCTTTGATAGTGTGGAAAAAGATGGGAGAACAGATGCTGAATTTTGAGGGCTGGGTCAGTCCACATTCCATAATCCAGAACTCAGTCACTTGGCCTATAACCTGACTGCAAGGAGAACCTGGGAAAAGTGTCTTTGTTTGTCCAGGAAGATACATAAACTCCATTGTCTCTGCCCATGGTTAGTACTCCAATATTTAGCAAAACTTAGGTTTTGCCCTCAGAGTCACTTTCAAATCATGTTATTTACACCTACATACTTTGTGTATCTTAGTGCTCATAAAACATTATTAAAAACTTAGAAGGAGAGGAACAAAATTGGAAGACCGTCTCTACTGGACTTCAAGGTTTACTCTAAAACTATAGTAGTTAAAATAGAATTGTTTTGGTGAAAGGATAGACAGGTTCTGCATCAAAAATCAGTGGAACAGAAAAACAAATCCAGAAATAGACCATGTACATACAGTAAACTTGAAGTCCAGAAAGGAAGAAAGGTAGTTTAATAGAGAAAAGATAACCTTTTCAACAAATGGTACCACGGCAACTAGACCTCCACATGCAGGTCTGACACTGAAAGCAGACTTTAAACCCTTCACAAAAATTAACTAAATAAAAGATAAAAGAACTAAATGTAAAACACAAAACTATAAAATTCCTAGAAGATGACATAAGATAAAGTCTAGGTGACCTTGAATTTGGTGAACACATTTTATAAACAACTAAAGCACAGTCTATGAAAGAAAAACATTGATAAGTAGGACTTCATTGAAATTAAAAACTTCTGCTCTGTGAAGGATGCTGTTAAGAGAAATGAAAAGAGAAATCATATCTGGGAGAAAATCTGCAAAACATATATGATAAAAGACTGGTTTCCAGTGTATACAAAGAACTTTCAAAATACAACAATAAGAAAACAAAAAGTCCAGTTTAAAAATGGGCAATATTTCTGGACAGACAGCATACTAAAGAAAATAAACAGTTGTAAAATAAGCATGTGAAAATATGCTTAGCATCAGTTTTCATTAGAGAATTTCTAATTAAAACAATAAGATGCCACTATAGACATATTAAAATGATTAAAATCCAAAATATTGACACCACCAAATGTAGGCAAGGATATGGAGCAACAGGAACTCTTGTTCATTGCTAATGGAAATTGAGGATGATACAACCACTTTGTAAGACAGTTTAGCAGTTTTTTTTTTTCCCCACAATAGTCTTACCATATGATCCAGCAGGCATTCTCCTTGGCATTTATGCAAATAAGTTGAAACATATATCCACACAAAACCTGCCCATGAAAGTTTATAGAAGCTTCATTCATAATTGCCAAAAGTTGATGTCCTTCAGTAGGTACATGTATAAACAAACTGTGGTACCTCCAAACAATAGAATATTATTCACAGGTAAAAATAAATTAGCTATCAAGAAATGAGCAAGGAGGAATCTTAAATGCCCATTGCTTAGTGAAGAAGCCCATCCATACTGTATGATTCCAATGGTCTGACATTTTTGAAAAGGCAAAATTTGAGAGGCAGTGAAAAGATCAGTGGTTGCCAGGGACTTAGAAGGATGGGTAGGTTGAACACAGGGCAATTTAGCACAGTGAAACTTTTCTGTAAGACACGGCAATGTTGGATACAAGTCATTATATACTTGTTAAAACCCATAGAATGAACAATACAAAGAATGACTCTTAATGTAAACTATGGCCTTTATTTAATAACTATCAATATCAACATTCATTCATCAGCTGTAACAGATGTACCACATTAATGCAAGGTGTAATAATAGTGGAAACTGTGTGTTTTGGGAGGAGTGGGTGAGGTAGTAATATGGGAACTCTACTTTCTGCTCAGTTTTTTGTAAAACAAATTTCTCTAAAAATAAAGTCTATTAATTAAAAACATATATACATCAGCCATTTCTCCTTATTCTAACAGATGAGCTTGTCTTTTTCTTTATTGGGTATGAACCCACCTACACCATCTTAATTGTATGTTCTGGATGTATCCGATGTATCCACCTTTTGTTGTGGTCTCACAGGCATTTTCCCTCTCCCATTTGCTGGAGGTGAGGAATTTCTCATCCTGTTAGCTCCTTGAAAAGTATTAATTTTGCAGTAGCTTATTCAAGCCCAGTGGTTCTCAACTGGGTGCAGTGTTGCTCTCCAGGAAACTTTTTTGGTTGTTACAATTGAGGTATAAGTCTGGATGTGTGCTTGGAAATCTGGTGAGTAGAGGTTAGGGATACTGCTGGATATTCTATGATGCACAAGACAGCTTCCCATAGGAAGGAAATATTCACTCACAAATATTCGTTGACTATGGTTAAAAGTCCTGTTTAGCCTTATTGTTTTTCATGCTTTGTTGGAAATGAAATCTGTTATCTAGTCATCCATATCACTCGTTAATTCAGTCATGGATACATAGTGGACAGCTACTGTAATAACAAGTTGCAATTGATGGTTTTAAGTGTGGGTACATACATGGGAACTAGATCCAACCTGGGGTATCAAGGAATGGATGTACTAAGGAAGGGATGTTCAAGCTGAGATCTTAGGGATATGGGATAATGAAAGTTGGAGGATTGGCATGGGGGAGAGTGGAGAGGAAGGAGTGTTCAAAGCAGAGGTAACACTTCCTGAGATGATAAGTGTCAGGTCCACCTTTTCAAGAGGAGAGATTGCTCAGTTCTTGCTCGAGTCCTTAACTCATAGGTGCTTCGTCCCTGGGTCCCCTCCCTTACTTCATATCTCCTCTCTGGTCCATGGATGACTGTGGACAGTAAATGTTTGATCATCTACCCAATTCTAGGACACAGAATTAGTGACTATGCCTCCTTGGTGCCCCCAAACCACTCACAGGAGTCAATTGGAAGTTCTGATGTCCAACCTAGACTAACCACTAACTCCATGGTGGTGAGCCTCAGGATGTGAGTCAAGGACTCTGTATAAAGCCCTTTCTGTGAGGTTAGGAACTAAGCCTGCAATGACAGTGTTACAAGGCATAGTTCGAGTGATCTTGAAGGAGGGGCTGCAGAGGCAGGGAATCAGGATGGACTTGATTTCAAGTCTTGGATATATAGATTTAGAGGACCCTCCTCTTACCAACAACTTCTGGAAACCATGAGAGAAGGCACCAGCCTGGACCGAGCAATACAACATGAGCCAGACTTGATTGGCTTTCATGGGGCTTTTGAATGCTGTTTTCTAAACTGCCATAAAACCCTTTCAGATCTATCTCAGTCTTAGTAGAGGGTCGTCAGGATGACACTGCTTATTAGCATCATGTTAAATGCCAAATCAACTTTTAGAGTGTGTCTCATTTTTCAGATACGTATCATGTGTAAAATTACATTTCTGAATTATTATAATTTATATTTCATTCATAGATATTTATTGAGCATCTCCTATGTGCCAAAGCTGTTTGAAACAACTGGGATTTAACATTAAATGAAAATTTATCTCTCCTCTCATGAATCTCAGTTCTACTTGGGGGAGACAGATAATTTTAAGAAGGAAAATGAAAATTATCATAGTAATTTTATGGAAAAAATATAAATACCTCACTGAATGAAGTTTTTTTAGAAGGAAGTTTTTCTATTAATACAAGTAGTATGGTACAAGGTAAAGGAATGTAGTAATCTGGGAATGAAGCTCACTTAGGCTGCATTAAGGAGTAAGATTTGGGATGAGACTCAAATGATAAGAGGATGCTCCTTGAAGATCTGGAGGAACAGCAAATATAAGGGCCCTGAAACACAAATGAATTTGGCTTATTTCAGAGGCAGAAAAAGCCAATATGGCTGCATTTAGTGTAGCAGGCCAACATCTCAAAATATAAATTTAGAAAGACAGGCAAGGTATAAATTATGTGGGGTCCTAAAATGCCCCAGTGAGAAATGTGGGTTTTCATCTGCTTTGTTGAAAATCCTTTTGCAGAGTTAAAAGAAGGAAGAATGACCTGATTTACACTGTAAAAGATCATTCTGGTTATTGGATGGGTAATGAACTGGGGGTGAGTTGGGGGCCATAGGGGAAGGAAGATCAGTTACAAGGCCTCTGAAGTTTTCTAGGTGAGAGATAATGGTGAGTTACTAGACTTGCAGTGGTGAACTATAAAAAGACTACTTTCATTCACGTAATGGTTTGGAATTGTGTTTTCAGTTCTGTGTAATTTTCATGTTTTTTTTTTTTTGTAAGGACTGTTTACCCAGGGATCATTTTAAATATTTAAATATTTGAGAAGGTTTTTCTGCCAACATGTCAAGTGTCTGATACATATTGTGGTCTCTTCTCGCTCTCTTGCCTGCATATGATCTTTCTTCTTTTTTAGGTCATTTTCAATGTCTCTTTTTCAAGATGGATTTTGTTTAAGATAGTAGCAAAATTCCTGGTAATATAGAAATTGAACAGTGTGGACTGAGTTCTTTTGAATTTTTTTTCTTAAAGCTTTGAAATTTTTAAGCTTCTGCCCAGACTTACCTTTTGGGATATTTTATTATCTAGAGAGGTATAAGAGAGGAATAAACCCTAAAACTTGTAGAAATGAAAGCACTACTGATTTCTAAATTTCCTTACAGCTCTGAAAACTTTGGTCACTTCTGACTGTGTGATTATTTTGTTATAAACATGAAACTGGATTATATGTTCCTCAAGCATATTAATCCATTTCTGAGAGGTAAATCTGGGAGAGGATTTGGCAGACTACTACCTACTGGTACTGATTTAAAAAAGCAGCAATTATTTTATCTTTTTAAAATATAAAGCAGACTTGTGGTAGTACCATATGCAAATACTCTAGTAGATTATAGGACACTTTTGACCCAAAGATTAATAGGATCTTTACAAAGGCTTTTTTGCCATGTCATAATTCAAAGAGTGGTTAGAGTACATTCATTATGTACTGGCAAGATCCTTGAGGGGTTTATGGGAGGGCTGGAAGTGGTTCTCCCTACATCAAAGCTATTAACCTGTTTTTTTCTTCTTGTATAAGGCTTATATTAGGAGGCTTTTCTCTGTGTGCTGGGTTTGGTCCTTTTTTGAAGAGCACAGTAAGAATGAATTGTGAAATGTGAATATAGATTATGGAGAGTCAAGTAGCTTGTTTTCCATTCATATATTTTGACTGGGGGAAGAAAGGCATAAATGAAGACAGCTTTTGTCCTTTTAGTTGAGTAACCAGGGGCTACATCAGCCTCCCAATCTGCCACACAAACAGGTTTAATAGCAAAATATCTTAATTTTTACTCTTCTACCCTTATATAAAAGCTCAAAAAGATAGCTGCTTAACTTTGGAAGAAGATTGTTATAAGTAACAAGGGGATTCAAGAAATGGATATTAGTCCTCGTTTTGCTAAATGGACCCGAAATTTACTCCCTCAGAACTCCAATCTTCCCAGCAACGAAAGGACCATGTTATTTGCCTTTATGTCAAAATTGTTCTGAGGATCAAATTAGATAAAGCTTGCATAGGTTTGTGAATGATGAAATAGTGAAATATTATAGTTCTTATGATTTTAATCATCACTCCTTTTGAGAAGAATTAATTGCTTACAGGCTCTGCTGCGGTCACGTTATTACTCTGTTATGCAGAGTGAGTCCATGCCAGTCTACAGAGTGAGAAGGGCACCAAGAATATAGATTTTAGATAAGTTTCATCAGTGTCTCCATCAGAGTAATAGCGCTGCATCATCTCAGTACAGTATAACTACAATTATGGTACACATTGCAGTTTTGCCCAGTTACAAACCCTGTAAGATTTCACAAATAGGAAAATTCCCTCAGTTAAATTTTCTGTGCTTTTTCTTTGGCAAATTTAGTACTCCAGAGAACTTAAAATTTTATTTTAAATAGGATTATTATGTTGACAGTCACAATGCTAATTAAATCTCATATTTAGTTAGCTATTATTAGTTCTCAGGTATTTGGCAAATTCTATAAATTCTCTAATTTAATTTGTATAATAAGCTTGTGATATTATGTCCATTTTGGTTAAAAGAAAACTGAAACTTAGAAGTATTAAATAACTTGTCCACATGACAACTGTTAAATGGTGTAATTAAGAACCAGGCTGCCTGGTTTTAAAAGGTGCCCTGGAATATTACCTTATACTACCTTCTCAAGGTCATTTTTTTGTGGAGAAAAATTTCAGTAGAAATGTAGCATTTCCAGAAACTCCAAAAAAAAAAAAAAAACAGCCAAGGAAAACAGGTGATAATATTTCACTTTTGTTTCATTCTGGATTAGTCTCCTATGCAGCCATTTGTAATAAATTACTAAGTAATTTAATAAAAACTTCATATCAAGATTACTTTCTGGTCATATGCCCAAGATATTTAACGTTTTTCTTTATTTTTTATTCTGTTAAGAATCCTGGATATATTTACATGTTTATACTTAGAGCTAAGAAAAGGATTGGAATGAAATTCCTAATTCCAGAAAACTGACTTTATATTGTGTTAGTCTAGAAATTGCCTCCCTTTCCCCCATGTGTTGCAGCTATTGAGCACATCTGAATATGGAAAGTCTATAACCTTTAGAATCAAAGGATGTAAGTTCAATTCTAGCTCACTATTTGCAAAACTAACATATTGAGATTTAGTGTATCCCACTGAGATGAAGTTTGATCATACACAAAAAGAGAATAACTATTAATAATGTTTTTTATACTTTCTTTGAGATTGCTTTGTAAAGGTTTGTGAAGCTATGCATATCAAATGTTATATAAATAATCACATTATTATGTAATAAATTTAGGTCCCCAGCAATTGAATATGGTAAGGTGCTCAAATCTGTGACTTTGAAAAATTTTAAACACAAAAGCTACCAAAATATGTGCATATGCTTTGAAGAATTGCTTCTCCTCTACTATGGACTGAATTTGGTCCATTTCAAGTGTGAAATGGTTCTTGCTAGCCCTCCAGCTCACATGTTGAAATCCTAATTCAGTGTGACTGTGTTTGGAGGAAGGGCTTGTGCAGGAGTGATAAAGGTTAAATGAGGTCACAAGTATGGAACCCTAATCCTGAAGGACTAGTGTCCTTAGACAAAGAGAAACACCAGTGCTCTCTCCTCCCTGTGAGTACACAGTGAGAAGGGAGGTATCTGTAGATCAGGAAGGAGGCTCACCGAGGACCAATGGCTGGCACCTTGATCTTATACCTGACAGCCTCTGTAACTGTGAGAAATAAATTTCTGTTAAAGCAACCTTGTGTGTGGTATTTTCTTAGGCGGCTGTAGCTCTCTAATAATGCCATCTTTGATATGTTAATATACCTAAGGATAGTTCTAACAAATAGAACTAGTAATTAGTAATAGTAAGTTATACACACACACACACACACACACACACACAAGAGACAGAGAAAAGAGATTAACTTTAAGGCATTAGCTCAGGCTGGAGAGTCAGGTAAAAGTTGGTGTTACAGTCTGGAGTCCAAAGTGTGGTTACTCAGGTAGAATTTCTGTGTTGAAGCCTGGAGGTAGAATTCTTTATTTCTTGTAAATCTTGGTCTTTCCTCTAAAGGCCTTCAACTTACTGGATGAAGCCCACCCATATTATGAAGAGTAATCTGCTTTACTTAAAGTTAACTGATTATAAATGGTAACCATATCTAAAAAATACCTCTGGAGCAGTATCTAAGCTACTGTTTGGTCAAACAATTACTCCTCAGACTCCAGGCAAGTTAATATATAAAATTAAGCATTACACTGCTGTAGTAAGAAATTACTACAAATTTAGTGGCTAAAATAACACAAACATATTACCATACAGTCTGGGGGTCAAACATGTGAAATGGTTCTTGCTGGCCACAGGCCAAGATGTTGGTAAGATTGGGTTCCTTCTGGAGATTGTAGGAGAATATCCATTTCCTTGTCTTTTCCAGCTTCTAGAGGCTGCCCGCCTTCCTTGGCTCACGTCATCACTCTGCCATCTCCAAACCCAAGTCCTTCTTATACTGCCATCTCCCTAGTTTTCCATCTTCAGCCTCCTTCTTGTGTTTTTAAGGGCCCTTGTGATTACATTGGCCCAGCCTGGATAATCTCCCCTTTGAAAAGTCAGCAGATTAGCATCCCTCATCCATTTACAAATTTAGTTCCTTTTACAATGTAACATAAAATGTCACGAGTTCTGGGGTTTAGTACACGGACATCTTGGGGGCATGCTTCTGCCTACCTTACTAACTGGTTTTTATGGTCAAAGATGCATATAATAGTTATTGAGACCATACCTTTAAGTGAAACCACTGAAGATGACAATCCCAGTCCTTCCTCCCAGTCCACATAACCAAGTTCATGTGGCAGGCCAATTGATTTTGCCCCAGTTTTCTCATCTATACATTGGACTAATAGTTTTTGAGAGAATTATTTGATATTTATAAAGCACCTAGAAGGGTGATCACACTTATCAAAAATCAACTCTTTAATATGTTACTATTTTGGTTAAAGATTTCAATGATGGTTGTTTTAGAGAATCAAAAGTAATATAAATTGGTTAGGGGTGAGGAGAGAGATACAGTAATCATCAGTTCCATAGCTTTCCTTCAGGTTTTGTGCAATCCAGGATAACTCACATTTTTCTGTTTTAAATTACCTTGTGATCTAGAGACACAGTGACATTTTCTATATGTACATATGTACCTACTAAATAAAAGATACTTCATGCCTGAAAATGGAAACAAATAGACAAAGCATCACCAGGAAGGTTAATGAGCACATTAAAATAAGTGTTGGAAGGAGGGGTTATTTTGTTCTGACCTCTTCTGATTTGAAGGAGGAGGTGGGAGGTTTAGAAAATGATATAGTAAGGTATGCTTGGTTGATTTTAAGAATATATAGCCCTATAATTAAATATTAACTCATCTCAGTAGAAAATCAAAAGCAAAGCCAGATTAGATTACAAAATAGACCTCAGGCATAGATTTGTGTTTGTTTATAATTTCTGTTTTTGGAAATGAGAAGTAATCTGCCAAATATTTCACCTTTTAGGATTTGGAAGCTCAATAGACAAATATGGAAGTAGCAATGGTGATAAATCTTCATATTGAATTTGAAAATATTTACAGGACATTTCAGTATGTGTTTTGCCAATGGATCGACAGCAAAACGTTCTTGGGGTGAAAGCTTGTTCTCCGGTGGTAGGTCGAGCACTAGCATCTCTGCCTCCACCCAAAGCACTGGGCCGCCCTCTCTATATAGCGCAATAATAGCTTCTTGCCTAAAGGTGTGATAGCAACAGGCCAGTTACATCATCAGGTGGTTTAAGTTCAGTGAGGATCCTGGCCATAGGAACCCCAACTTCCCCACAGTATGCATTTTTTTTTTAGATTTAAGATTCTTGACAGCATTAGCCATGTATTAAACTTATTTGCATTTTTCTGTCATGGTTCTCATAATTTCTGTCTATGACAGAATTGTGAATTTTGTACTTACATTGGCCTAGATAGGGAAAAACTAAATTTTAACCAAGTTCCTGGGTAATATGATCCATTAAATCATACATGAAAAAGAATGTTTAATTCTGAAAGTAAAATAAAATCCTTATTATCATAGTTTTAATAGAGTTCTTATTTTCTGAAATGCTGATTTAACATATTAGTTCATTGATTACATTCCTTAAAAATAGTGTTTAAAATATTTATACACTATTTGAATTTGAAGTCTCTCTGGCCACATTGTATGTATTATCACCCAGAAGGAGTCCTCTGGCTTTATATTGTATTTATACAATTTATAACAGGTTTTGTACTCTTATTTGTATTTATGTTCTAGTGCAATATTTGGATATTACCATGCTTATATGTTAAGGCAGAAGTACTATTAAAATATGAGTCAGTAGAAATAACTTTTTTAGTAGCTCAACAGAAAACTATCACTGAAAGTTGCATATAAATTTCCACTTGTTTCACAGGCTTTTCCTTTTTCTATTTTTTTTTTATTTAATAAATATTTGTTAGCATGTTCCAATACTAATCCTAGTGTCAAGGACAAGTTAACAAAATAGAAAAGATTCTGCCCCTATGCCTCTTATATTCTAGCCTGCTTTTTTTTAATACTATGTGGGGAAAGTGGAAGTTCCTATGGCCAGGATCCTCGCCTGATGCTAAACTACTTGATAATGTAATTGCTCTACTGCTAGGCTAATACTCCCACACTCATGGGCAATAAAATATTATTCACTGATAATACATAAAGAGCTCCGCCCAGTGCTCTGGGTGGAGGCAGAGACAGGTGGATTCTGGACAGGCAGACTGCTGGATGCAGATGTGATCCTAGTGCTTGACTTATTGCCATGAGGATAAAGCCAGGTATAAATCCTTTTACTCCAAGAACATTCTATTGTCATTTCTCATTCTCATTGAATCTATAGGAAACTTGCCCAGAGCTAAAACCCTCAGGCAAGACTCAAGATAATGCCTTATCTTTCCTGGTACTTTATGGTAGTAATCTTTTGTTACTGGATATATGAAGTAAATTAAAGGAGTAAAGGTATGTTTAATGTAATACATTATTAGGTAAAAAGTTAATTTTGAACAAATAGGATTACACAAGTTACTGTGAAATAGGATGAGAAGGGTTATCAAGTAAAACGATTATTTTATTACTTGGTATTAAGTTATTACTTGTATATTATAGAAATTATGTCCCTTTAGGAATACTAGAACCTATTACATAGAAAATTATAACTTCCATATAGGAAATGAAGAATTAGGGCTACAGAGAAACTGGGACCTACAGAGTTAAATTGTTCACCTGTGGTTGTGCAGGTGAGGGAGCAGAACCCTTAGCTAAGACTGGAAAACAGGTGTTTCATTACAATATAAATGCTCTTTACCCAAACAAAACCTGACATGTTAGTTTGTGAGTTACTAATCTCTTGAGTGAGATGTTTCTAGGTTCTGTATGCTTTTCATATGTACTGTGTGGGAGGAATTTGAAGTCTCTTTGGCCACCTTGTATGTATTACCACCCGGAAGGAGTCCTCTGGCTTTACATTATATACTATAGGATATATTCCTATTCCTATTGGAATCCACTTGCAGATGAGAAAACTGATTCATCTGCATCTCAGTGGGAAGTCTAGGGAACCCATGATTTACATATAGGTTGCAAGTAAGTACTTAAATATCAGAAGGGTATAGAAAAATAATATATTACCTGTTAAATTGTAGAAAAAATGGGTCCTCTGTTAACTGGTTTTCTAATCATAGTTAACCTAGTAATCTTCATAATCATGATAATGTTTTCTGTAATTGAAGTTTACTTGTAACTTTTTCTCCTTTATTTTCATATGGGGAAAAATTTGTCAGTGTAAGAAAAATTTTTTATTTTGTTAGTCTGAAAAAGTTTTATGTGTTAAACGAGATGTTACAATGAGCATTTCTTGAGTAGTTATTTTTTGCTATGTGCTCGGTGTTAAGAGGATGAATTTGCCAGTCTCTCTCAGGAAGTAAATATTTAGAGATATATTAACTTCATTTAATTGTTTTCTAAGACACATAAGGAGATATCTGGTCATTTGCTATGTTTTATTAGATATTTTCAATACAGAAAGTATTTATAATCATAGCCATTTAATTTGTTACTTTAAAGCCACTATAAAAGATAGACATCAGGAAAAATTTAGGCAGCAGACTAATATTACTTCTAGTAGTAGCTACAGCTACTTGCTTAATGTTGCAAAATCATGAGCTTAGATTAGATAGATTTTATTTGGAAGAATTTAACTTTATGAATTGTTTTTGCAGTGTTGTTGATATCCAGCTAGCCAATTTATCCCAGGTAAAAAATAAAATTAGAAAAAAAATGAAGTCAAAGTTTGATAATAGAATGTATCTAGCCAAGACTTGTCTGAGAATTGGTACTGTCTGAAAATGGTATTTTTTTGTCAAACTATTCTCATAGTTTATACAGTAAGCTCTAAATTCAAACATGTATTTAAATTTATATGAGCCAAACCTTTGGGAAATATGTAAAACAGAAATTTGAAGAAATATGGTAGAAAACATGTTTAATATCCACAGTTAACAGAAAGCCGTATAATGAAAATAGCATATTTTGGTAAGTGCAAAACTACTAAGTCATCTAAAAGGAAATCTTTTCAGTGGAATCCCTAATTAAAATGTTTGGAAGAATTTGTTTGAGGTTTGTATTAATGGGGAACACACCCATCCACATTAAAATTTGTCACAGAAGTATTTCATCTTTGCTTTGACGATAAAATTACTAGTGTTTGGGGAAATAATGCCAATTTATCTTAAAAGTTTAAGAATGGCAAATGGATAATTATACCAAAAAAGCTAAGTTTGTGTTGGAAATTTTTAAATCTCCTTTCTTTTTGGGGAGCTTTTGTTTAGATGCTTTGGGGTGAATTTCCCCCCCCGCAGTGTGTGTTAAGATTGAACCATATAACTCTCATTGATGTTAATGGAAATTACTGGGTAAATCTGCTCCTGCTGTGTGGAAAATGTGCCCCCCTAATGTTTGGTAGGTTTTCTGTTATCATAGATGCTAAAACGGAGTTATTATGGTCCACAGTATAACTATATACTGAGATAGTTTTAAAAATATTTATTTGATACAGGCTTATGTGAATTGCTATCAAGAGCTCAAATCTAATACTCTGTTAATATTGAAAATAGTGGCATTCAGTGAACTGAACTATACATTTTACTTCAAATAAGACAGAGAAGTTATGCTTAATTTTGACTTTATTTTACTTCTTGCTCTGATTTTGAAAAGAAGCCACTGTGGCACAAAGTGAGAGCACCCAATGGATTCGTTAATGTAATACCATATGTTAGGAGTATTCTTAGAGCTTCCCTCTTTTCCCCATTGTCTTTATTTTTTATCTAAATACATCCAAAGCTTCAAAAACAGCTATTTAATGTAAGCTACACATTGAGTTTTGCTCCTGTTTTGTTTTTCTTCTTCATTTTGCTGGTGAGGCAAAGTACACAAATATATCCCTATAAAGTATGCTCCTATATTCTGTTTTTCTATTTTAGTACAAGTAGATGTTTTATCATTAAAATGCTTACCATTGCATCTTTTTTAAATGCATGATTTAGAGAAATCTATTCTAAAGCTAATCTATCAGCTATTTACTGTATTTTATGTTGCTTTTGAATGATATTATTTAGTTATAAAAGCTTGTGACTTTAAAAATAATAAAAAAATATTTTTTTTGCCATTTAGAAATGATGATGGACTATTTCTTATCTAGTACTTTCTGTTAGCATAGTCCAAATAGGAAACTTTCTGTTAGCACGATCCAAATAGGAAACATCCTAACTTTTGCTTTGATTGTTAGTGTTTTGTATTTGTTTAAAGAAAATTTCATTGAAGGACCTTTCAGAAGAAATACAAAAAAAAATGTAATCTGAAAATGTATATTAAAAAAATTTGTTTAAAGAAAATTTCATTAAAGTACATACCAGAAGAAATACAGATAGAAAATGGAATCTGAAAATGTATATTAAATGAGATAGGATATTACAGTTATATAGCATATTTAAATTAATTTCCAAAGTTTAGCTTTCCTATGTTAAGGAGACATTTTCTGTCATTCAGTTTATTGATGTTATTGAATATTACTATCTAGGGCTAAAGCACCATTAGATATTATTCAGGATAGAAAGAGGAAGCACTTGGAATTGGAAAGAAATTACACATATAAAAGTGATAAACTAGTGTGGGCTTTTTGTGTTCAAAATCTCTTTAGATTCAATAAAGAAGAGCTTGCAGTCAGATTAAATCTGGAAGTTTGCAGCTTGTGGAGAGGTCAGTTCAAGGGACAGAATTTTGTGTCATGAGCATAGAGGTGGTACAACTAAAATAGAACAAGAGATGGAAATTCTGGAGAAATAGTACAAATAAAGAGAAACAGAGACAAAGAGAATTTGAAGACTTAAGAATTTGAATGAAAATGATAGAAAGGAAGAAATAATTTTAAGAAAGATGAAGTGATGAAATATCTCTTGTTCCATAATATTATTGGCATATCAGGGGGGAAGAGGCAGTTTAAAATCTATGAGTATGTTCAGTAGTTTTAAAGAGATGGAACTTGGGCTCTGAGATATTGAGGCATGAATGGAAAATTAAGAAATGGAAGCTGCCATTAAGAATGTCAAAAATTATTTTAAGAAACTGACCATGAGAAGAAGGAACCAAGAACAATGGTAGTTTATATGGAGCAGGAGTTAAGGGAGGATATTTCATTGTGGATGTGTTTCTTTGGCATGGGCAAAATTTGCATACATTTTTCTAGGGAGATGTGTTAATTTATAGTCCAGACTGGGTCACCTGTAACAGTGAAAGGGGGCTATTAGTTTCTATCTCAGGACAATAGGCATGCCCTGGAACTAGGCTCAGCAAACTAGGATATAGTAGATACTGTAATTAAAATTAAGCCTAGTTATTTTTAATTTTATCTATTTGGTGGAGAGATTGGGGTACCATAGAAAGCTTTTAGGATCTGGATGGTACAGGGATCTGAAGGACATTACAACATTTGTTTCTGAGGTAATTGGATTCAGTGATGCTTTCCCAGCATTGGCCGTAGTGCCAGCTTGTAAGTCCTATGCCAATTGTGTCATTATATATTAAAGAGTATCTTCCTTGCAATGATAGGGAAAGACAGAACACAGCATATGACCTTCTAAACAAGTTTTGCATGAGCATGTATCCACAGCATATAAAGGAATATGACAAAGAGAAATAAATACTATGCACTGTAAGAAAATAGCCAGAAATGCAAGTTTCTGTGTTTTGAGATCAGGTTAATTTTTTTAAGATACATTGAATGAGGCCATCTAAGATTTAGGTGAAACTTTAGTTGCATATTTAAGTCTTTTTTTCCCTTTTTTTACTAAAGTAGAATATTTTCCTGATAAATATGATAGGAATGTTAAGGGATATGATTGGCCTCTCTTTATACTAAGAGGATCTTGTTTGATTTTGTTTGGTTTGTTACACTATTGAATCCTCCTGGTCCTCTTCTTCCCTTACTGTGTACTGTTCTCCACAGTGCCTCAAACTGAAAAGTGATCTCCAGTTCTGTAGTGTGCAGTGATTTGACCTGCTCCATAATGAGTCCTGCTCTGTGAATGAAATTCATCGTGGGAGTCTTGATTACTATCTCTGTTAGGATTGACCTGGTTGAAAGGGCTGTCAAGCTGCCTGAAATTTAGATGCTTTGGATGTTTGCCATAAAGCATTCTTTGCTCATCCAAAGAACTAAATTGAGCAGAGATGAGGGACTAGTGTTTACTGATTTCTTTTTTCCCCTTTACTTCTGAACAGCTAGAAGGTGGGACACATTTAAAAGCTCTACCTTTCGTATTTAAGTAAAATACTCCCCTGTTCTTGGAAGTCTTCCTGATTTGGTTTCAAATAACTTTATAAAATAAAACAAGATTTATAATAAAAAGATATATTTCTCTAACTAATAGAAACTTTGCAGTATTGTATCATGGCTTGTACCTGCTCTTGAAAGCTGATACCAGTGTCAAAATTTTCCTTCCTAAGGGGATCAAACCATCCTTTGTTTGAAATCAAAAGTCAGTTCTGTAGTGTTTTACTGAGACTTTTCTTCCTCTTGCTCTTTTCTTGATTTTTTTTTGTTTCTGTTCTTATTTGTTTTAAACGTAGAAATTTGATTTTTTAATGGATTTATTATAAAAGATAGATGCTCAGTGAAAAAACAATATAGAAAATTATAGAAAAGAATAAAATCACTCTGTCTCTACGAAAGTACATTTTGTTAAATTTAGATCACTATCCTTCCAGATATGTCTCTGTGTGCATATGTTGGATTGATGGTGTTTCTGTAAATTTCTTTTCTTCAGTCAAATGTTCATGACCATTTTCTAAGATGAAAAATATAGGTCTGTGCTCCCTTTTTATGATCATACAGGATTCAGTTATTTAACTGATTTTCTAGTAGTGGGCATATGGGGGTGTTTTCAGTTTTCATAAAGCAGAGGAATGACTGTCTTATTCATTGCTTGGTGTCAGGAGAGAGTTATTCGAGCTGTCTGAGCACATAGGGTTGTGTTAGCTGGGTACAGGTGAACCTCAGAGAATCTAAGGATGTGCAGCGGAATTGGGCCTCCTTTAGTATTTGGCATCAAGAAAAAATTTGGGTCATTTTTGAGCCCATTTCATTGTCTTGGCTTCCCTTTGGCATCTTTTGGCAGTCTCTGCATCTGTGTATTGGGTGGAAAATGGCTGCACCATGACTGCATGTTCTCACAGTTCAAGGTTGAAAAAGCTTTCATTTTTATTGCCAATTTCGAAGGTGTAAAAAACACTGTACACCATGGGTCAGTCAGGTGGCTTCTGCTTTTGTAATCAGTTAGACTCTAGGGGATGGGTAACATAGTTTCATAACAGCATGGACAATCGAATAGTATATGTTTGGGCTTTTTATAAAGAGGATGTGATGATGAAGAGAATACATTTGCATGCATTTTTGTGCTCATGTGATTATAATCCTTGTAAGTAAATACCTGTAAGTAACATTTCAAAATAGGAAGTACATATTGTAAAGTTTAACATATCCAGCCAACTTGATTATCAGAAAGGTTGTTCCAGTAGACACTCCTTCTAGTAGTACCTGAAATACGTTTTTTCCTTATGTTCACACCAACAGTACTTAGTTGCCAGCCTTTTAAATCTGAACCTATGTCATAGCCAAAAAATTATAAGCAGTTATTTTTCAATAAAAATAAAAGTGAACTAAAAAATATTTTAGATATATAGTCTCATGTTTTTCCTTCTGTTTAAGGTTTGTTGGATTAATTTTTCTTTGGTCATTTTTTGCTCAATTTATAGAAGCTTTTGCCTTAATATTTGGATTACTAATGCTTCATCTATCATTGATTATAAAGTATTTTCCCACTTAGACTTTCTCTACTTCATCTATGATGGTTCTGCTATACAGACAATAACATATTTTTATCAGTTACTAAGCATTATGAAATTTTGAGTTTGAGGAATATATATTCTAAATAAGATTAACTTTAGCTGTAAATACTAGTTTCTAACATTTCTAGGTATACATTGCCAATATAGATATAAATGTACACAATTACCTGTAGGTTTTAGTTATTTTTCTAACTTGAATGCATGCATTGCAATTTCAAGTCAATTTGTTTTTCATGATCCAGGGAACTAGGAGCATGATTTTGAATCTCTCTTGTGGTACTGTTAGTAAAAAGGTGGGCACATACACTGTTCTATAGGAGTGGGAAACTCTCTTAGATACTGTAGCTTTTCATCTGCTGTAAAGCAAGACAGTTGGAACTCTAATTTCTACAAATGTATTTTGAGCACCTGTAGTTTATCAGTCTGTTTACATGTGCTCTTCATTTATTCATCACTTCAACCCTGTAAGGCCTTGTTGTCTGCTTTTTATGTGTGGAGAGTCTGAGGTTCAGAGAAATGAACTCAACTTCCTTATCATACAGTTAGTATATGATAGAACTGAAAGATGAATTTAGTTGTTGGAATTTAAAACCTGTCATTTCCCTGAATATATGATATATTTACATTAAAGTAATATAGACCCTGTGTTCTTGAACCTGGGTTTCTAATCAGGAAGAGAATGTATTTAATAGGTATTTGCATTCCAGAACAATGATTCTTAGCTAGAATGGTACAACTCCTGGAACATTTGAAGTCACACAGCATTTTTAGTCATTATAGTGATTGGGAGTTACTGAGGGCATTTAGTGGTTGGGGCACAGGAATGGTAAACATTTTGCAATGTCTGCTTCAGGCCCTGGAACAGAGAAGTTCTGCTCACGGTCACCATTGTTGTCTCTACTGAGAAAGTTGTTCCCTGTGATGTCCATTAGGGGACATTCCTTCTTCTTGTGTCGCTACTGCATAGTGAACGTACAATGTTTTTTAGCTTTAGTCTCTCATTACATGTACTGGAAACTTCCTAGAGTTATAGCCACAAATAAGAGCAGCTGTTTGTGCTCATACTAATGGTACAATGGCTGTTATCACCATTTACCATCTAACTCAGAGTGTTTCAATACTAGGCATATTTACCTAGTGAGAGACTATCCAAATCCTTCAGATGTTATAGATTGTACATGAAAATCTGCTCCTATGATCTGATTTTTCCCCCTCTCAGTATATTTCACTGATAACTTCCTCCCTTACACTTAAATTCCTTTAATAGTGAACTGCCAAAAGAATCCCTTTTCATGCTCGTTCGTGTTACTTTCTCCTGGGTCTTGTTCTTTTCTCTCCAAGGAATGCCATGCCCATTTTTCTTCTTTTCAGTAGGTCTGACTCACTTTTCGTTGTTCAGCTCAGGCATATTCTTTTTGGAGCCTTCCTTTTAGCTCAAGGTGTAGGGGTAAGTGTTCCTCTGCAATTCGAGAACACCTTGTTCATACTGCTTTTATGGCATATTTTGCTGTATTATATTTCAGTTTTTCTTTTCTCATTTCATCTCAAGCTTGTAAGCTCCTTAAAGATAAGGGACTGTGGTCATTTCAGTAGATATGAGATTATAGCATACTTTTCCTATAACTGGAGTTAAATGAATATTTGAACTATTATTGATGAACATACCATTAAACTGTAAGAACCTTGAGATCAATTTTGGAGCAAGTGGTCCTTATATCAATTCCAACTATCCAAACATTGATTGTATCTTGGCATTCTTTTCATTAGAATGAACCTTTTACAATCTTTGTGTATATACTCTTCACAACAGAGATATATTTATGTGGCTTTAAATCCATCATGGACTTCTAAATCTGTCATCAAGTTTGGCAGTAGGCACTTTTTCTTTTTTTTGGCTTATTAAGGCTGAATTTTTGTTAAAATTTACTATCTGCAAAGGCTTCATTCCAGAAATTTTAATTCACTTGCTTTAAATAAACAATCAAAATTGGAGATAATCACATATACTTCGCAGGTAAAGTAAGAACAGAAACTTATATCCATGAATAGGAGAGAGCACTTGGGAAGTTATTAGTGACTGCTATTTCTATTTTGCATTGTATTTATTGGGCCTGTGGCACTATTGAGAAGGCAAATATTTGATAATCCAAAGTACAAGAAATCACTGACAAACCAAACTATTGAATTATTAAGTATTTTGATTTAGAGAGGCATCAAATTTATAACATTTGAGCTGGTTATTTCAATTTTTCACTTGTATTACAAATATTTCTGAAGTGGTTTAGCACATTAATTTAAAAAATGATATATCCTCTTTGTGATAGGATCTGATAGTGGCTGATATCATTTTTTGGAATTTGAAGTCTCGAATTGTAATTGTGGCTTATGAATGAAATTATGTGACATATCTCCTGAGTGCAGGACACATTCTGGGTGTTTAAAGAACAATAATTTATAATGTTTTCTTATGATTTATCTCTTCCTCTTAAAAACTATGCACAATATTAAGAGTATAACTTAGTTGGGGTTTTGTTAATAATTAAGGTTTTAATGTGTCTGCAAGAAATATTAAGTTCTTTTGCTGACACACAGTGGTAAAGCTAATGACCAAAATGATATCATTTTTTGGAATTTGAAGTCTCGAATTGTAATTGTGGTTTATGAATGAAATTATGTGACATATCTCCTGAGTGCAGGACACATTCTGGGTGTTTAAAAACAATAATTTATAATGTTTTCTTATGATTTATCTCTTCCTCTTAAAAACTATGCACAATATTAAGAGTATAACTTAGTTGGGGTTTTGTTAATAATTAAGGTTTTAATGTGTCTGCAAGAAATATTAAGTTCTTTTGCTGACACACAGTGGTAAAGCTAATGACCAAAATGAACTATGAAACTTTAGGAAATGGTTAGAAGTGACAGGATAAATAAAAATGTTTCTTAAATTAGTGAAGTACAATGTTCTATTATATATATATGTGCATATCTGAGCTTGCTTTTAGCTTATAAGTGTATACTTATGTATAGTAGAGAGGAAAGTTGAATTATTTAATAATGTTATTAAAAATGGCCTGTTACTATATTTTACTTTGTATATAACTAATTTTTGTTTTGTTTCTAATTTTTTTTATAAAGCTATGATTGATATACAATCTTCTAAAAGTTTCAACTGAGCAACATTGCGGTTATTACATTCATCCATGTTATCAAGTCCCGCCCAACACATCCCATTGCAGTCACTGTCCATCAGCATAGTAAGATTCTGTAGAGTCATTACTTAACTTCTCTGTGCTATACTGCCTTCCTAGTGACTCCCCTACATTATGTTTGGTAATCATAATGCCCCTTAATCCCCTTCTCCCTCCCTCCCCAGCCACCCTCCCCAATCCCTTCTCTTTGGTGACTACTGGTCCCTTCTTGGAGTCTGTGAGTCTGCTGCTGTTTTTGTTTCTTGAGGTTTGCTTTGTTGTTATGCTCCACAAATAAGTGAAATCATTTGGTACTTGTCTTTCTCTGCCTGACTTATTTCACTGAGCATAATAACCTCTAGCTCCATCCAGGTTGTTGCAAATAAAAGGATTTGTTTTATTCTTATGGCTGAATAGTATTCCATTGTGTATATGTACCACATCTTCTTTATCTATTCATCTACTGATGGACACTTGGGTTCCTTCCATATCTTGGCTATTGTAAATGGTGCTGCTATAAACATAGGGGTATATATGTCTTTTTGAATCTGGGATCTTGTTTTCTTGGGGTAAATTCCTACGCATGGAATTCCTAGGTCAAAAGGTATTTCTATTTTTAGTTTTTTGAGGAACCTACATGTTGCTTTCCACAATGGTTGAACTAACTTACTTTCCCACCAACAGGGCAGGAGGGTTCTCCTTTCTCCACATCCTTGCCAGCATTTGTTGTTGCTTGTCTTTTGGATGTTGGCCATCCTAACTGGTGTGAGGTGACAACTCATTGTGGTTTTAATTTGCATTTCCCTGATTGTTACTGATATGGAGCTTCTTTTCATGTGCCTGTTGGATATCTGAATTTCTTCTTTGGAGAAGTGTCTGTTTTATGAATAAATTCTCCCATATTGTAGGATGTCTTTTTGTTCTGCTGATGGTGTCCTTTGCTGTAGAGAAGATTTATGGTTTGACGTAGTTCCATTTGTTTATTTTTGCTAGTGCCCAAGGAGATGTGTTCGGGAAAAAGTTGCTCATGTTTATCTGCAAGAGATTTTTGCCTATGTTTTCTTCTAAGTGTTTTATGGTTTCTTGACTTACATTTAGGTCTTTGATCCATTTCGAATTTACATTTGTGTATGGAGTTAGACAAAAATCCAGTTTCATTTTCTTACATATAGCTGTCCAGTTTTGCCAACACCAGTTGTTGAAGAGGCTGTCATTTCCCCATTGTATATCATGGTGCCTTTATCGTATATTAATTGGCTGTATATGTTTAGGTTTATAGCTGGACTCTCTATTCTGTTCCATTGATCTATGGGTCTGTTCTTGTGTCAGTACCAAATTGTTTTGATTACTTTGGCTTAAGTTGTAGAGCTTGAAGTTGGGGAGCGTAATCCCCCACCCCCTAGACAGCTTTATTCTTTCTTCTCAGGATTGCTTTGGATATTCAGGGTCTTTTGTGGTTCCATATGAATTTTAGAACTATTTGTTCTAGTTCCTTGAAGAATGCTGTTGGTATTTTGATAAGAATTGCTTTGAATCTGTAGATTGCTTTAGGCAGGATGGCCATTTTGACAATATTAATGCTTCCTATCCATGAGCACGGGATGTTTTTCCATTTATTAGTGTCTTCTTTAATTTCTCTCGTGATCGTCGTGTAGTTTTCAGGGTATAGGTCTTTCATCTTCTTGGTTAGATTTAATCCTAGGTATTTTATTCTTTTTGATGCAATTGCGAATGAAATTGTTTTCCAGATTTCTCTTTCTGCTTGGTCATCGTTAGTTATAGGAATGCCACAGATTTCTGTGTATTAATTTTGTATCCAGAAACTTTGCTGAAGTTCTAGTAATTTTGGGGTGGATTCTTTAGGGTTTTTTATGTACAATATCATGTCATCTGCAAACAGGGACAGTTTAACTTTTTCCTTGCTGATCTGAATGGTTTTTATTTCTTTGTGTTTGATTGCTGTGGTTAGTTCCTCCAGTGCTATGTTGAATAAAAGTGGGGAGAGTGAGCATCCTTGTCTTGTTCCCAATCTTAGAGAAAAAGCTTTCAGCTTTTCACTGTTAAGTATGATGTTGGCTATGGGATATATAAGGCCTTTATTATGTTGAGGTACTTGCTCTCTATACTCATTTTGTTGATAGTTTTTATCACGAATAGATGTTGAATTTTGTCGAATACTTTTTCAGCATCTGTGGAGATGATCATGTGATGTTTATCCTTCTTTTTGTTGATGTGGTGGATGATGTTGATGGATTTTCGAATGTTGTACCATCCTTATGTCCCTTAAATAAACTCTATTTGATCATGGTGGATGATCTTTTTGATGAATTTTTGAGTTTGGTTTGCTAATATTTTGCTGCGTATTTTTGCATCTATGTTCATCAGGGATATTGGTCTGTAATTTTCTTTTTTTGTGGTGTCTTTGACGGGTTTTGGTATTAGAGTGATGCTGTGCTCATAGAATGAGTTTGAAAGTATTTCTTCCACTTCTATTTTTTAGCATACATTAAGGAGGATTGGTATTGGGACTTCTCTAAATGTTTGATAAAATTCAGCAGTGAAGGCATCTGGTCCATGGATTTTGTTCTTACATAGTTTTTTTGATTACCATTTCTATTTAATTGCTGGTAATTGGTCTGTTCAGATTTTCTGTTTCTTCCTTGGTCAGTCTTGGAAGCTTGTGTTTTTCTAGAAACTTGTCCATTTCTTCTAGATTATCAAATTTGTTAGCTTATAATTTTTTATAGTGTTCTCTAATATTTCTTTCTCATTCATCAGTGTCTATAGTGATTTTTCCTTTCTCATTTTTAATTCTGTTTATGTGTGTACACTCTTTTTTTCTTGATAAGTCTGATGTGGTTTAACTATTTTTGTTTACTTTCTCAAAGAACCACCTCCTGCTTTCATTGATTCTTTCTATTGTTTTATTCTTCTCCATTTTATTTATTTATTCTCTGATCTTTATTATGTCCCTTGTTCTCCTGATTTTGGGCCTCATTTGTTCTTCTTTTTCTAGTTTCATTAATTGTGAGTTTAAACTGTTAGAACAATCATATGGAATTGTTCTTTCTGGAGGTAGACCTGTCTTGCAATATACTTCCCTCTTGCCATGACCTTCCCTGCATCCCACAAATTTTGGGGTGTTGGGTTGTTCTTTTCATTTATCTCCATATATTGCTTGGTGTATTTTTATTTGCTCATTGATTCATTGATTATTTAGAAGCATGTTGTTAAGCCTCCATGTGTTTGTGGGCTTTTTTGTTTTGTTTTCTTTGCATAATTTATTTCCAGTTTTATATCTTTGTGGCCTGAGAAGCTGGGTGGTACAATTTAAATCCTTCTGAATTTACTGAGGCTATTTTTGTGCCCTAGTATGTAATCTATTCTGGAAAATGTTCCATGTTCATTTGAGAAGAAGGTGTATCCTGCTGCTTTTGGTAGAGTGTTCTGTAGATGTCTGTTAGGTCCATGTGTTCTAATGTGTTGTTCAGTGTCTCTGTCTCCTTACTTATTTTCTGTCCGGTTGATCTGTCCTTTAGAGTTAGGGATGTGTTGAAATCTCCTATAATGAATGCATTGCATTCTATTTCCTTCTTTAATTCTGTCAGTATTTTTTCACATATTTGTGTGCTCCTTTGTTGGGTGCATAGATACTTATAATGGTTATGTCTTATTGTTAGACTGGTTTATCACTATGTAATGTCCTTCTTTGTCTCCTGTTACTTTCCCTGTTTTGAAGTTTATTTTATCTGATACAAGTATGCAACTTCTGATTTTTTCTCCCTATTATTTGCATGTTATATCTTTTTCCATCCCATAGTCTGTGTATATCTTTGGGTTTGAAGTGAGTCTCTTGTAGGCAGCATAATGATGGGTCTTGTTTTTTCATCCGTTTTGTAACTCTGTTCCTTTTGAAAGGTACATTCAGTTCATTTACATTTAGGGTGACTATCGATAGATATGTACGTACTGCCATTGCAGGCTTTAGATACGTGGTTACCAAAGGTTCAAGGGAAGCCTCTTAACTAACAGTCTAACTTAACTTGCTTATATGCTGTTTCACACACAATCTGAATGTTCTCTTTTATTTTTTCCCTCTTCTTTTCTTCCTCCTCCACTCCTTATACATTAGGTGTCATATTCTGTCCTCTGTGTATGCCTTGACTGACTTTATGGTAGTTGATTTAAATTTGCATTTGTTTACCTACTTCCATTATTGTGGTTTTATTTTCTCTGGTGATAGCTATTTAGCCTTGGGAGCACCTCCATCTGTAGCAGTCCCTCCAAATTTACTGTAGAGACAGTTTTTGGGGGATGAATTCCCTCCACTTTTTCTCATCTGGAATTTGCTTAATTCTGGCTTCAAATTTAAGTGATAATTTTGCCAGGGAGAGTATTGTTGCTTTTAGCCCCTTCTGTTTCCTTGCGTTAAATATATTATATCACTCCCTCTGGCCTATGAAGTTTCTGTTGAGAAGTCTGATGATAGCCTGATGGGTTTTCCTTTGTAGGTGATCTTTTTTCTCTGTCTGACTGCTTTTAATACTCTGTCCTTGTCCTTGAGCTTTGCTATTTTAATTATTATATTTATTACTGTTGTCTTCCTATGGTCCCTTGTGTTGGGAGATCTCTGCACTTCCATGGCCTGAGATACTATTTCCTTCCCCATATTGGGGAAGTGTTAAGCAATTATTTCCTCAAAGAGAATTTCTATCTTTTTTTCTCTCTCTTCTTTTTCTGGTACCCTTATAATGGGAATATTGTTTTGTTTGGATTGGTCCCACAGTTCCTTTAATATTCTTTCATTCCTAAAGATCCTTTTTTCTCTCTGTTCCTCAGCTTCTTTGTATTCCTGGTCTCTACTTTTTATTTCATATTGTGTACTTTCTCCTCTTCTTCATCTAAGGTGGTTTTAAATCCCCCCATTGTATGTTTCATTTCAGCTACTGTGTTTTTCAAAGTTTCTGTCTCTTTCTTCAATTTCTCCCTGAGGACTTCAATATTTTCTGTAGGTCTGTGGGCATGTTTAAGATTTTCATTTTGAAATATTTATCAGGAAGATTGGTGTTTTCAGTTTCATTTAGCCCTCTTTCTGGTGTTTCAGGGAGTTTGGTTTTTAGTAGCTTCTTTTGCCTTTTCATATTTTTAATGATTACTATGGAATAATAACTTTTTGTAGGCAGTGTCCTCTAGTGCCTAGAAGTTGTACTCTCTGGAGCTGCCCAGCCTCTGTTGCAATGGTGGGTGTCATAGGTGAGTGGCACCGGTGCCTGATGGGAGAACTGAGCCCTTTCCTGCTTCCCAGCTGCAGTTCCTGCCTCCACTGCCAGGGCCAATGTGCACTGGGAGGAGCCTCTGCATTATGCCCCTGTAGCTGCCGTAGTGGGGCCACCCTCTGTTTGGCCTGGAGCAATGGCAGGGGCAGCAAGCTTACAAGCAGATGCCTGCCAGGCAGAAGGAGCAGTAGGCTGTATATCACAGTGGGGTGCTTCCACGCTGCCTTGCCAGCCAGGGAGTTAGAGCACTTGAAGCTCCTGAACATTCCGCACCTGCTGGGCGGAGTGCGCCAGGATGATTTTGTTCTCCTGTCCTTTCTCCTGAGCAGCAAGCTGTTTAAACCTTGTCCCTTTAGCAGCCCTCTTGCTGTTGGGAAGTCTTTTAAAGTGCCTGCCTTTCTTTTTTCCCAGAGCAGCCGTTTTTGTGTATCTGTTCTCCACAAGCAGCTGGAATCTCAGTCTCTCCAAGTATTCTACCTTTTTTTGCTTACCAACCCCTCTAATCTCCAGAGCACCAAATAATGTCAGTTCGTGTTCCTGGAGCAGATCTCCCTGTCTCAGTGTTTATCAATCCTGGGCTTCCACTCCTTCCCTGCTCTGTTTCTCTTCCTCCTGCTGGTGAGCTGGGGTGCAGGGAGGTCTTGGGTCCTTCTTGATCACAGTTTTGCTACTTTACCCTTTTCTGTAAAGGTCTTCTCTTTTCCCAGATGTAGGCCATCTGTTGTAGTCTTCTGGTTGTCTTTCAGGATTAGTTGTATTTGGTGTATTTTTATGTTATATGTGGTTTTGTGAGGAGGTTTCTGCATCACTTCTCACTCCACTATCTTGTTTGATCTGCCACAGGCACAGTTCGGGACCTATATAACTAATTTTAATTGAAAAAGTGCATAAAACTAATCCTCAATGAAAATAATACTGTTATCTCAAACTTTGTGAATTTGATCTTGAAAAAACACATTATTATATGTTAGATCAAGGTTAAAGAATTTATTATCTTTGAAGGCTCTGATAATTGTGTTGCAAGCATGGTGAGAGAATCCTTATTCTGTTAATTGGTCTACCTCTCACCCATGTGACAAATAGTATACTTTACAAAAAAGTAAAATAGTGAGATTTATTTCCCCTGCTGTAGGGAAATGAGGCAAGGTGCATGTGATTATCTTGACTTAAAAAATCTTTCTCCTTACCAATAAGCCACAGATAAACATGGCTTGTTTGAGTCCCAAGTGCTAAGCACATGAAAATATTTTTTTGCGACCTTATTTTCTTCAGACTTTTTTGTAAGTTAAATGAAAAAGACTAAATTTTATAAAATTTTAATTCTGGTACACCTAATACTAATATTGCTGACTGAGCTAATATATTTCTGTAAACTAGCTAAGTCACATAAGGCTTTACCATATAGCAGTCTAATGACTCAGGACACATGATTTAAACTTTGGAACTTTTTAATCCTTACATATATGAATTTATGGGTTCTACTTTATTTAGTGTTCTACTCTTCAGGGTACAGTACAACATCACAAAATATGTAGTATAATATCCTGGGAATGTACTAAATGAGAAGTTGCCTTTATTTTGAGACTCTCATGTATGGTATTTCCTTTATTCTGAATATGTTCAATTATTCTTTAAAATTTCAACTCTATTGAACTTCTTGATCTTAGTATTATCAAACATCCATAAGTATAAAATTTCAATTGCAAAAACTATTTAAAACTATATTTTCCATAATTTGCAGATAATTTAAATGTATTTCTTTATCTGAGGTTTAGAATAGATTTTCTGGAACATTGTGGGGAAGAGAAAGAAGTTCCACACTTGGAATTTTTTGTAAATCGCTCGCCTCTCTCTGATGAAATCAGTAAAGAAACTGAGACAATATTCTGTGCTGGAGGGATAGTAGTTAGTTGAAGCAAAACTTAAAAGAATATGTTTGGCATGAAATTAAAGTAGAAGGAAGCATTTTAAAATTTAGGTTAGCTATCTGTTGCTTTCAAAGAAATAACCAGAGTGATCACTCACTAAGTGTGATCAGTTCCCACAGGTTTAGAAAGTGTGCCTTAGAAGCAGGGTTTTGCTCGCCTTATTTTAGGACATTGGGAAAATGTCTGCAGATGTCTCCAAATGGGTTTCACTATGTTAATCTTTATTTTATTTTATTTTTATTAGGAACAACAAACATGAATACAGTGTTAAATAATACACATTTTAAAAAAAGACTCCTAGACAAGACTATAAAATATGTCTTTTTCAAAAGCATATGAGTTATATTTGTGAGACAGCTTTGGTAGGATTTTTCAATTCATCAAATTGGATTTAAAAAGAGATTTGTCATCCTAATAGGTTAAAGGGAGACAAAGTCTAGGTCTTCAGTTATATCCTACCATGGTACTGAATATAATTTCCCAAATTTATATAGTAGATGCAATATTTGCTTCCTTATTAAACATAGAATGGCTATTACAGTTCATATGAATTGAATTAATAACTCCCTTTTCAAAACATTTATAAACTAATTTTATGAAAAAATAGTGATTTCTGCTTTTCCTTGGAAGAACATGCTTAAAATAATAGAATTAGTTTGTTAAAAACTAATAAAATGTTGACTTAATAACCAGTTATCTATTTTATATTTGAAGTAAAGACATTTAAATAAACCTCATGCCTTTATGGAAAATTTGTATCTGGGGATAGGAGGATGAGCTTGTTACCTAGAAAAGCAGTATTTAGTGTATACATTCCCTTTCACTTTCTTTTCTCTTAAAATTATTCAGCTTTTGAAAAAAATATCATTACTATTGAAGATTATCTCTGTAATGAGAAATCACAGCATGCATCTTCAAAAATGGTTCCACTTCATCTTTTCTCATTCATTCCTAGTGCAATTATGAATGCATGAGTGCGATGTATGGCTATTCAGGTCAAAGTCTCTTTCAGGACTGATGTTCCTGTTATACAATTTATCCATCTATTAACATCCTGAAATGTCAAAAGATTCATTTTTTTAAGAGTAGAATGTCAGTTTCTTTTTTACTGAGAGCAATTTACCCAGCAAAAAAGCAAGAAATTAGACAGTTGCAGCTTTTCAGGGCAAAGATTGGCTGATGATTTGAGGAAATAGGAATAAATGTTCAAATGGGTATCACAATGCCCACAGTTTCTTTCTAGGACCATGTATGAGGTGAAATGGAGGCACAGATCAGAAAGATCCATGTATACATATAAACAAATTCCTAAATTTCAGGTTTTGAGAAACATTTCTTTTCTGTAAACTTTATCTCAAACTCTTAAGTGACTGTCTATTCCAATCCAGTGTAACGTTGTGATGGCATGCAAGTAAAGAAGTTTTTAATCAGCTATTGTTTACATGTAATATTTGATGTGAATTGTGATTAAATGCTTTTCATTGATGCTTAGAATTTTATTTATTGTAAGCATATTAATAAGGAGGTAACCAAAGATATTATATATATGAGGAAAAGATGTTAGCAAAGATTGCTATATTAATAATATAGAATATATAAGATGTACTCTGTAAGTACTTAATTGTAATACATTTTTCATTTTATATATTACAACATTGAATTGCTTTAAAATACTACGTATGTGTATTAATTACCTTAATTGTGGTAATCATTTCATAATATATACACAAGTTAAATCATCACCTTGTACAACTTTGAAAAATTAAATAAAAATACTGTTGTAAAGAGTATTCCAATCAGGGAAAGTCTATAAAAACTACACTGTTTTCAATTTGACAGTCAAATTCACACAATACGTTTATCCTCAAATCTCTCTGAAAATTATTCTTTTTGAGAGAATGGATTGGAATGGTTCTTTTCCATTTCAAAAATGGCTTGGACTTGAGGAATGATTCATTTGTTATCCATACTCCATATGGATTGAAAATACCATCCTACATGTCTGTGTATTGCATGAATCTATGCAGTCCTGGAAGGTCTGAAGCCGAGCCTCGGCCACTTTCTTTTATTTTCATTCTCTGGGTAGGACTGTGCTGTCTTACAAAGGTCTATCTTTAGAGTTTTCCCCTATAAAAGCAGAGTATGGATGGTAGCAGGTTATTTTGGCTTGTTTTCCTCAGTGTGTGTGTGTGTGTGTGTGTGTGTGTGTGTGTGTGTGTGTGTGTGTGTGTGTGTGTGTTGGGGGGAGGTTTGAGGGTGGAAACCAGCCTCATTATGCCTTTCAGTTTATTCGTTTCTTGGTTCTCTGTCAACCTGCCAGCCCTCTCTGTGGGATAACTGCCCTTTGTGCCATAATCTGCCCACATTCGTGGTGTTTGCTGTCACTGTACCCATTCTGCTGTGGAACTCCATTACGACTAGGGTTTGAATGCAAAGCTTCACTGTATCTGGGCATAAACAGTGTGCTGAGCCACAAAGACATCCTTTGTATTTCTTAGTCATTTTATAATCCCCTAAGAAAAAACTCCCAAAACAAAAAAACGAGCTTTGAAGGGGGTTTTTCTGGAAATCGGAAGGAAAATACTTGCAGTTACCACTCTTTTCCACTCTTTCCTAATGTAATGTCTGGGGAGGAGGAGTTTCCAGTTCTAAAACCTGATTTGTTTCTTAGGCTAAAGCCTGCTACTTCTGAGGCTAATCATTTACCTGTGGAGGTGCTGGTGAATTGGCCTTTGTTTTCTTGCAGTTACCTTTCAGGGCAGGTGGCCACATTGATTATTCTTGGCATGTGCTTTAGAAGTGCCTCTCTGATCCTTGTAAGCCTCTGCTTTGTCCACAGCAGTCCTCTAGAATTCTTACTCCCCGAACTCTCTTCTCAAAGGAAGCTGCTCTTCTGACCTCTTTATGGTTACCTCCTCTGAGGCCCTTGTTTATTCTCTCCTGCCTATGGGCGTGTGAGGTGATTTTGAGAATAAAAAAATGACAGAATCTTCTATTAGCAGAAAAGGGACAATTACAAATTAACAGGGAAGGTATATTTTCATTCTCTCTACACCCCCACCCATTACTTTCAAGATGGAATCAAAGCCCTGGGTTAGGAAGAATAGCAGCACGGTTGGGATGCTACAGCAAACTGAGGGAGGTGCTGTGCCTTTGATTTTTGTCATTCCCTGCTCTTCCCCAGGGAAACTGCCGAGGCTTTGTGAAGGTCAGGCCACTGTCTTCCCCTTCTCTGTTTTGTTTTATTGAAATGTGTGACTTAGATGGGAATGACACATTCACTCTTTCAGTGAAAAATCAGTGTAAACTGATAATTAAATGATCACATTAAAGTATTGAGCACTTCCCGAGTACTCTGCTTCTCATGTGTTTCCTCATTTAACTGATGGCCTTAAATATGACCATGAAAGTCTTTTAGCTATTCGGCTTTTTAAGACACAAAAATCTGTTCATATTATTATACCTTGTTTGTTTGGGCAGAGTGCTGACTCGCATAAATTATTATGTATACTCGTATGCACGCGTACACACACACACACACACACACTTCCTCTGTCTCTCTTTCTCCCTCCCCAAAGTGATGGCAATGTCTGCCAAGATCTTGACAAGTACACATGGATACAAGATACAAGACAGATCCTAGGTGTTTTAGCTATAGTAATTAAAAGAATATAGCCCTTGTTATATTATCGTCTCTCTAACATTGAGTTTAAATATATTTGCAGAGTAGCAATTCAAGCATTTCCACGATAGGAGAGCACATGAAACTTGTCTTTCTGTTAATCTTTGTAGATAGTTCTCACGATTTAGTGTCTGATTTGCTGGTATGTGTGTGTGTGTGTGATACAGAGAGGGAGAGAGAGGGAGGAGAGACTGATTTGATGTACAGGTATTGTTCTGGCACAAGGATTTGCATGTTAAGTAAGCATTTTGGTTTTCATTCAAGAAGTTCAGAAATTGTAATTTGAGGATCACTGAGAAAAGTCATCATGTGTTGCATCTAAAGTTATATATGCATCATTCTGTATAAGGCTCTGCTCATCAACTAGGCCAATTTAATTACGAATTTCTAAATTTGATCACCAGAACACTTTAATCTCATTTTTTGTATATATGTATTTTAAATATTGTACAGGTGGCACAGATATCATTTTCCATTCTTCATAAACCATTGAGTAACCATTAGGTGAAAGTCAGTGTGTAAATCATAATGAACATTTTATATGAATGTGCACTGTTGTACTCTTCTGACAAATCTTAGGTAAACTACAAGACTACAACAGGATTATGAAAGTGTATTTTACATTAGATAGAGCTTATCAAGTAACACCGTGTCCACGTCAGCAAACTTGGCTCATGACTAATCCGTGTTTCACAAGTACACAGTAATTCCTAATCCATGACACTGCTCTCATTAACAAGTACTGTTATCAGGGAGTATCAGGAAGATTTTAGATTTTTCTTCATAAGCCTGGAAATGCACTACTTAAGTGCTTTCCCATCAGCCTGTCTCTAGCGGTGAGTGTCCTAAGCTCACTCTTTTCTGGTCCTTGCTCAGAATACTTAACTTCTCAATTCTTGCTGTTAAACAATGAAAAGAACAGTCCTAACTCAAAGGTTTATTTAAGACTTGAAAACATATGCACAATGCTTCATACATACTAACCCTGCCATTAATGTTTAAGTAGATGGTCAGGGTGTCGGGGAGACATGTACCGTCTTCAGGTTTGTTGATCGCCGGCAGCAGCACAGTTTTGTTTTATTTAGATGTTTGTTAACCTCAACAATGCAGTTAGGTTAGTGTATTTTACATTAAGAGACCTGAGAGATTTTTAGGTAAACAGCAATGCCACCATCTTTCGTTTCAGAAACTGAAGTCAGTATATATAGAATCATGAATGAGCTGACACTGGACTTAGTTTATTTGATCCTGGTATGGAATATACATCTTCTAGCCTCACTGTCCTTTGAATAATAAATTATGATGCCTTTACTCACAGAGGCTCATTGTCATTGAATAGCACGTGCCAATCATCAATCATTTACACCATTCATTTATATCACTGTAAGAGTCTTTGTATTTTAAATATTAGCAGGAATATATATTTATACTGTTTTTAACAAATTTTTTTCTTTTGATTTTGTTCCAGTAACAATAGCTACACACTATTTAAACAGCCTTTTAACTAACATTGTCTTGCCCTCTGTATATGAATATAAATTGGCAAAGATAGGTTCTGTAGTTTGGCAGTTGTTCTACAGAACGACGCAGCTCAGAGGGACAATCTTAGATCTCTCAGTCCTTGGGTTTGTGGAGCTCAGGTGTTTGGGAGCCAGTGTACTGCCAGCTGGCTTCTTCTCAGAGGATGTAATCTGGCAGTAACTCTTCAGGAAGATAGTGGCAGTCAGTTTGATCAAAATTACTGAAAAACAGTATTGTTGGAATCTCAATTCAAAATAATCCCTTATCAACTGTCCCTGGCTGCCATGTAAAGAGGAATGTGAGGTTGGGTAGAGGATCTAACTGTGCTTGGTCTGCACTTCATAAAGTAACTCCATCTGAGGACACAGTGCTTTATTTTAGCAGCGGTGATGTGGTGATGAGGCTTGTATTTTAGACATGACATGCATCAGAGCCATCATGCCTCAGATTCACACTAAATTGGACATTCTGCTCTAGGGAATAATTCTGCTTTACTCACATCTGACTGCTTGCTGCTTACCAGAGGGTGGCCTGACTAGCTCTATTAATCCTCATTTCAAAGTCTAGTCCAAAGATTCACCTTCTTAGTGACTCCTTTTTTGCTTTCCTCTTTTCCACCATATGTTCCATGCTTCTCTTTATTAGGGCAGTTAAAAATTTCTGATATTTTTGTCTCATTTTTGGAGGGCAGGGAGAGTGAGGTAGGCATTTTTATATTGTTTTATTCTGTACAGCTTTATTTTTTCAAATCCCCACTATAGTGTCAGACATATACTTAGTGCTTAATACAAGTAGAATGAATGAGTATGCCATTTGGATACCTCTTTGTAAGCTAGACTTTAATTTGCCGTCTCTGATCATGACTAAACACTGTTGCTCTTGTCCAGTTCAACAAAATGTAATTTATACTAGCTTATCTCTCAAGCTGTTTATCTTGCTCTGAAATACTATTTTTCATTGGGAGAACTCTGCTTAACTTTCTCCTTTAAAGACCTTTTAATAAAGCTATTTCACTAGTATTAACATCAGTAATAATAATGATATGTCAAGAGCCAGGGAACTTTCTTTAGGTTTGTTTGTTGGCTTTTTATAATTCATTTTCTCCCCCTTTGAATTGTGTCTGTGTGCATGAGGGTTGGGGGCAGTGGCTGTGCAGTTGTAGCAGTTACATTAGTTCGAGGAACCATGGTTACTTTGAAGTGGAAATTGGATTTAATGATAATTCTTCTAAAATAGTTTGCTTTAAATGCAATAGTGGCAAATATTCAACTTTTTAAAGTGTGGATATATTTTGTCATATTTTAGGTATGATGAGTTGTACATGGGTTTTTCCTTATTTTTGTGCAAACAATTTTGTTAAATGTTTAATCTTTTGAAATCAATATAATTTTGAAGAACAGCTATATTTTGTATTTTCAACAATATTAATCAGTTGAAGTATTTAACATGAAAATATTAATATTTTCTATTGTGTAAGTTTTATTTTAACATACTATTTCAAAATAAGTTTATGAATTCTTAGAACAAATCCAAGAATACAGAGGTATATCGTATTAAAAGTATAAAACTCCAACTGCTCCCATTGCCCATTAGTAAATATTTTTGTTGACTTATATCTGTATATTAGGAGACATATATAAGATAGCATATTTATATATGCAGTATAATTGTATGCATATAAATAGTACATTTAAAGCACGTGAAATTCTCATTTAAAAAAACAAATATAGCTATTTACAGAATGTTCTCTCAGATGCTTTTGTCAATTCAAAACTTACCTTAGCAATCTTTCTCTGTTAGTGTACATAGATTTCTTTCCTTTCTTCAGTTCCGTAGGAGTCTTTTATACCCATGGTTCACAATTCAGTTATCCAATCCCTTATACTTGGACATTTGGACTGTTTTCAGGTCTTGTTTCCTACTTTCTATGTAGCTGCAACAGACTTCATGGGCATATTACTAGGATATTGGTGCAAGTATTTTGGGAGACTATATTTGTAAAGGTGGAATAACAGGGCAATTATCAAATATATAAGTCATATGCTAAATATTGCCAAAACACTCTCTGAAATATAGGAGCTCTTATACATGGTTATTTTGAAACCAGGCTCCTGATATTTTAAGGCAAGTTTATTTTCTGGTTATAAAATAATGTATATTCATTGTTGAAATTTTAGAATCATAGACATGTTAAAGAAAAAGCCTTATAATTCCACCACCTAAAAGCAGGCACTATTGCTATTTTGATACATTTGCTCCTCCCAGTAAATATTTTCCTATGCATAATATTTACCCTGTTGTGCTCTCTTAATTTTATATTCTGATTTTCTTTTTGGGCATTATAACATAGGCATTAGAAACATTGAAACACCAATATACTGATTTACTAAAGTTTATTGTATAGTATTACATGATATTTTAACTATGTGTCTATTTTATTTTGATACATGTCTCCATTTTTTGATAATCAAATAATAAGGTGGGTATTGCTCATGTTAAAGATTCCTCTGTGTTACTTATTAGGCTCTTAGACCATATTTAAAGTTCTATAAATACTGAGTTAAATAGTAATGATATTCTAATAGATTTTGATGCCCTTTGTTAATTTTTTTCCTACAAAGATTACACCCATTTCAATCCCTCCTGCAGGATTAATGTATGTCTAGTTCAGTAGTCCCATGCTTCTGCTGAAGGGTTTTTGTGATGCTTAAAGGGCTACAATCTATTTCACTTCTTTGGGCCCCAGACTCTTACTTTTTTTTTCGTTGTTGTTAGAGGCATTTTTTGTAGTTTTGGCTTAAAGTTATAGCTTGGTCTAAACCTCTAGAGCATGCCAGTTGGCCAATATTATTAGACAGGTCATGACTGTTTACTAATTGTATAGTGTACATTCATTGAGGGGTGGTCACTAGTGATAAACTGTTAAATTATATAGATATTTAATGGTAATACTGAAAACTTAGGCTCTCTCTCCAGCAACATGCCATACACATAATTTCCTTTCTAATATGTGTGTTTCTGGGGATCCCGGAGGAGACTGTGCCTCCTGCATCCATTCCTCACACACCCCAAGTACCTCAGGGTAGTGTTTTCTTTGGATGCTGTTTCCTTTCATATCCCTCCTGTGTTTGTGACAAGCCATATTCCTTTGAGGCTCTTACTACTGGGCTGTACCACCTCTTACCCTCATCTTGGTGACAAGACTGATCTCATAAATTTGTGATTCAGGGAGTCTTCTAGGGTCATTCTCATAGTTTTTCTCTCCCCAAACCCTTAATCTTCTCTTCAGTGACTTCAAACAGTCATAGTTTTAACACAGCTCAGTTTGGAGGCCTAACCATCTCATATAACTTCACCCATTGCCATTATTACCCTAAACTTTACCATCACCAGATATTTCAGCTTTTAGAACAACAAAAATCAGACCTTCTTCTCTGACTACAGCCTCCTATTGTTCATTAGTACTTTCTCAGATACCCTCATAGCAGAAGGGCCATTAATGCATTGATTTTCTTCCTTTTCCATGTTGTATTCCTGGATCATCATTTTTTCTTACAGCCTTGCAAATACTCTCAAAAGCCTTGCTCCATCTCCTCCATCACACCAGCCTGGCAAGATGCCTTAGCCTGTGTCAAAAGTGATGTGTTGAAAGGACCCTGGACAGAGAGGGTTCTAGTCCTTGCTCTTGTGCTGACTAGCACTACAACCTTGGCAAGTCACTTCACTGATCTAGGCTATATAAATTGTAGTGTTTGCACTAGATCATCATTTTCTGAAATATAATATATATTAGACGCAGATGTTACATGGAAAAGAAGTCCCACAGTCACATGAGTTTGGAACACTAAATATATTATACCCTTTAACAAATTCAGAGTCTACAATAGCATCTTAAAGTTTCTGCAAATCCCTATAGGGAGAAAAAATAATTTAACGTGGTTTATCCTACTGTTTATCTATTTGACAGTATATGTAAGACTTAATTCATACCTGGAGAACTTGGGTTTAATTGAACACATTTTGGGAAATACAAGTCAGATTATTTATTTTTGATCTTTATTTCATGATTCTTTAATTTACTTTGCATGCTTGTTCAGTCACTAAGACTACCTAGGAGAGAGACACTTTAGCATCTCCATAATTCAGTGAGATGGATTTATGCTGCATATCACCCACAAATAAAATTGTGCCTTGACAGTGGTCCTTCTTTAAGAAGTATTCTTTTGAGAACAGCAGTATTTTATATGCTATATCAGAGAGGGAGAGAAACAATTCCTATGATTTATTAACTACAGTGTGGCAGGTAATTCCTTATTCCACAGTCATCACTCAGGGAAAATGAAGGTTTCTGTAAGACTTTCCTTCAAAGTCACTTAAATGAAAAAGTAGATACTTTTTTTTGGAAATGAGTACATATAAGAATTGCCAATGCTTGTTTTCCATAATTTAGTGATTCTGATAAGTTGCTTTAGTTAGGTACAAGTGGAACATATGCATGTGAGTACAGGATTGTGAAGTTCAAAGGAAATGCAAACTTGATTAACAGAAGTCACTGTGAGAGACTAATTGTAATTCTGCAGCATATGAATCCTTGAATAATGTCCCCGAAAAGGTCAGCCAAAGTCCTGCTCTGTCTACTGTTCCATTGAAGAGAATTTTCAAATTTAGGTATTTCCTGGCATCATAATAATCAGTAGAGATATAAGGCACTTTTTTTCTTTCAGTTTTTTTTACAGGTTAAAGTAACAGGAGATTGGTGAGAATTATAACTGGCCTTTTCTGGTCATTAAGTAATAGATTTAGCTTTTAATCACATTAACTAATTACACTATATGTGAATCACAACTCTATGTATTGCATATATTCCTTTTGTTGTTTGTTTGTTTTATTTTCTGAGAAATTTATTTTTTGAGAACGATCCTAAATTTGTCCTTTTTTCATATACCAAGTTAGCATATTACAGATTAATGCCAGTGTTATTAGTTATGCATTTTTAAATGATTGTGTTGGTTTTATTATAAATATGGGTTATAATTTCCCAAGAGTATAGCAGAAATAATGAATTAGTACTTAGACATTTTTCTAGCTCTAATGATTAAATGATTGCTTCAATAGTGTAATTTTTCAACTCTACATAATTAATGATTCTGAATAAGCAATTAAATTACATTTAATTTTGATAGCTGTTATGATTAAATAATTGCGTATTTTGTTATTTCTAAAAATTAATTGTTTTATTGGCTGTGATGTTGATTGAGTTCTTACTTAATTTATTATTATTATTTTTTATAGGAATTGTTTTCTAAGTCAAACAAAAAGCCAATGTTGATAGCATGGCAAAATCTCTGTATGTTTATTGCAGGGGCAAAAATAAAAACTATGGTCCAAATACAAGGGCAGTTGCATATATTATTGATTCTATAACTGAATCTAGAGGATGGTCATTATTCTTTCTGGCAGGAAGTTTTCTGTGGCATTCTACACTTTTCCATCTCTTTTGTCCTCTTATAAAATGTTCAAGATTTTATTAACAGCATAAAGACATCTAAGGAAATTTCTCCTTATTTGCACAGGACACCTATGTGGTAGCTAAATATTATATTTCACAAGTGAATTCCACTGTTCATGCAGGCTATAAAATTTTCATGAGCTGAAGAAGAAGAGTTAATGGCATCTTATTTTCTTCCATTCAAGAAACCATCTGAGGAATTAATATGTTGGATGAAGTGGGTTAGGAGCTGCTCTGTGGGGATAAGACAGGTGTTTTTACTAATTTGTCAAACCTGATTGAGGGCTCAGTACAAGCTAGGCGCCTCTGCTCTTGTGCCCTTAAGGCACTTACAGTAACAGCTTAAATAGATATATATGAATTAATGAAGTTCTACAGTACAGATGCTCTGTCAGAAGTACCAGGTTTGCATAGGAACAAAATTAATTTTAAATCTGGGCTTCACTTTTATAAGTTTGAGATTTCAGTTATCTTAAAACAGTTTGACACTGTGTTGGTGTTGTTAATGACAGTTAATATTATCCAGAGTAAGGCAGTTATATTTAATATCAAACAGAAATATAAGAATTAGGGCCATTCTTAGAGGCCCTAATGAAGAAAAATTATGATGGTGAAGAAGTTCTAGAGCATATTACATAAAGAAATATTGAAAGACTACTTAGCTTAAAGAGGAGAATAAATACTTGGAAGCCTGATAACTTTATATAGATGCATGCAAATATTATAATCCATGTTTTTATTATTATTTGCCCTCCTGTAACTGTCCAGAATGTTGGTGAAAATTAATGTATCTTTCATAGCACCCAAAATTACGTACAGTGTGTGTATTTCGAACTATAAGCCTCTTCATTGGTATGTGACGCTTCCCTAAATTGGTAATGAGAATTGTTTTAAACTCCTTATTTTGTGTCTTTCATTACACCAAAGTGAAAATTCACAGCTTTAGGAAGAAAAAAAAAAGTGGTATAGTTTTTTTTTTTTTCCTGCTCTCTTGTAGGGGGATATATTAAATTTAATTCCCCCTGGTGACTAAGTCACTTGCTATAGTTACAGGAGGTGGAATACCTCTTTCAGGCTAGCAGGTATCATTTAATGCATCATTGAAATAATAGAGCCCATTGTGTTATTAATATACCATTCTGGTTTTCAGTATATGACTCAACCACTGACAATGGTATTTTGAACTGTAAGCCCTACAGTCTAATGCTTGCATTCAGCAAAAATGAAGCCAGTGCAATGCCTACCTATGTTAAACCCTCGGATTCATAAAATCCCATGAAAGTAATGACTCTGTTCAAGTAAAAGGACCTATCACAGTGTTTTGCTTTTCATTTAGGTACTAGATATTAGAAAACTTTACATGCTCTGTGAGAAAAAATGTTGAAGTTTTGTACTGTGTTCAAAACCAGAAACAAAAGAGAAGGACTTCCAATTTTATCCATGGTATCTTTCTTCATTAACCCATATTTTGTAAACCTTTGATTTGGAGAATTTGCATTCATTTATCATGGTTAAAAAAGTTAGCTTTAGATACTTAAAAATATTACTAGAACATTATATACTTATTCTTTCTGTATTTATCTAAACAGACTGTTTTCACACTCTTTCTTCCTATTTCTCAAAACCAACTGTTGTGAATTATTCTACTCCAAATTAATTATTCTTTCCATCATTTCTTAAACACAGACAGCTGACTTGTTATTGTTTCGTTATCATTTAAAACCAGCAGGGAGCATGCCTAGATAATTTTAGATATTTTTCTAAACTTGTAATAAAAGCAAATATTATTGATAAAATAGAAAACATGGATATCAGAAAGGAGAAACTGAAAAAAATCAAACCCAGGGATATTTTTTATTGCTATATGCACATAAGCATGTTTTAATGAAAATGATCATAATATGACTATTTTCTTATGTAGCTGATTCTTTATTTTGCAATAGTTATTATATAATTCAGAATTACCAGGAGGGTAGTTTTTAAATGTGTATCAAGATGTTTGTGAATCTTTTTCTTTTTTATTTAAAAAGTCACAGCTTGCTCTTTTAACATTTTGTAATTATTCTTCCCTGGGTACTTCAATGAGATCATGTAATAAATATTCTTTATTACTACAAAGCAGAGTTATGGAAAAAACATGGCATATTAAAATGAGTGTCCTGGCCATACTGCCAGAATAAATGTGTATTCTTAAAATATATTAACAAACTTATATTCTTTGGAACGTGGAAGCATAATTCTCAAATTAAACTTTTACAAGACAGAATTAAGGTTATTTAATGAGTGAAAATAAATTTCTATGATACAGAAAGCTTAAATGTGAGAAAAGGGCTAGTCAAAGGTGTAAAATATGGTAGGTATAATAATGAATTTAAAAACGTTAGTAAATCATGACTGTGCCATTTTATTAGACATTGTTTCATAAACTGGAAGACTTGGCAATCTGATAAATCTGCTTTTTAATATTCAATGGTTAATTTGTTAAATAAATTATTCCTTTGTCGTCTACTGCAGTAGTTCGCTAAATCTGTCTTACGGAATGCAGAACTCTGCTCTAAGACAAAGTAATAATACACAAGAATGTAAAAAAATTGGAACTTAAAAAGTAAAAACTATCATTTTAAACAAGTTTTTGGTATAATTTCAGAAGAGGATTTTGAAGTGAATGTGAGAGACTTGGGAGTATAGTTAACTGTCTTAAAATGTTTATCTTATTTCTGTAAAAACTAATTATGATTGATAGGTAAACAAAGTTTTTATGATGTTACTCTTAATCATGTGTAAAATGGCAGCAGTATTTTTAAATAACATTTTGAATCGAATGCAGTAAAATTTGATAATTAACAGGCTTTTATTTTGATATTGAGAGATGTGTGCCATCAATATGCAGATTCCTTTTCTCCATAATTTTAACATTTAAAAATAAAGTAGCAGGAAACAATGGAAACTTTAAAATATTTTCATTCCACTGAGAACTATTTTTAATGTGTTTTTAAAGGTAATTAAGCATTGGGTTATTATTTTTCTGTCTGTGATTATAGAAATTATACACAGCAATAATAACCCATGCCTGTTTTAACAAGAAACCTCTCCTTCCAAAAATTCTGCAGCACAATTCACTCTACTCTCTATATATAAAAGTTCACCATACAAAGCACAGTGTCCCTTTATAAAATCTGAACAAGTCCACAGACTCTTAGCTGCATCATACACAGGCTATAACTCCTTATGTTTTTTACCATCTTTTAAATGGCATAACATTACCACCTGTCTTGTAAATTGTATTGAGGATCAAATGAAATAATGCTTAAAAAATACTGGTACCTTTATGAAGTAAGCATTAAGAAAATTGTAGCTGTTATAATTTTTCATTAAACTGTGGGATCAATAGGTCTTTGTTCTCTGTAGTATTTATCCATGGTTCCTAAAATTGTGCCTTGCCTGTAGTCATTATCTGTTCAATGAATCAGTAAATGAATGAATGAATGCTTTATAGGTGGTATTTTCACACTACATCTTCCTTCTCTTCATTTTTGAATTAGCCATTGAAAATGTAAACATGGAATACACCTTACATTTATTCTACACATGTTTAGTGAGTAATCAGTCAGAACCAGGCCGGACCATTCTGAGGTTTTCAGGAGATTAGGATATATTTAGTTGTTTTAAAGTTCATTAGTTTTGCAGATATATAGTGAATACTTACTATATATGGGTCAGGTGTAGTACAGAACGTTTCAGAAGGGGCTTGGATTGGAAGCAGGGAAACAAGTTCAAATACAATTTGCTGTTATCAACTAGAGAAAATAGTTTGAAGTCCTAATATCTGTGGAGCATGAACCCATATGTGTAGTATTTTCAGTTAATTTAGCTATCATTGTCCTTTTTTGAATTTTGAATTCTATACTTAAGAGTAGTTATGAAGGAGAGATAATAATTGTTATGAAAAGGTATGCCTCTTCCAAAATATTCTGATGGAGTATTTCCTTTCTGCCTGGGCAAATCTAGACATTTGTAATAACCATCCTGTCAGAAGCATAAAATGAAGAGCAGTGATGCAGTGTTCTTTCTGTTATTCCAAATTGCTGCTTTAGTACATTCAGGCATGTAATGATTTGAGCGGTAAGTTATGAATTGAAAGTATTCAATGCCCATTAGTTTCCAGACTTCCAGCTCAAGATGTTAGGAAAGGAATAGAGTTGCTCCATCTATTTAATCCCTTGTTCAAAACTCGCAAGAGAGGATCTTTTAGGTCCACCTGCTGTAGCTTAGGGAGACAGGACTTAGTACTTCTCAGAATTTGCTGCTATTATGGGCAGACAAAATTATACAGGTGATCTGAGTTATCATTTATTTAGGTGCTGTTTTGAGTAAGTTTGTAAGTAAGTCCATCTTTATACATATGTATTTATATGTTTATTTATATGTGTGTATATATAATAGAGAGATGGTATGTGTGAGTAGCTGCATATATATAAATGTGTGTGTATAGCTTTTGTACACATATAGATAAAAATATCATGTATAGTGACCATTACTATGTTCTCAGTTTCATCCCAAGGAGGTGTCTTAATACAGGGAGTTTTATCTTTCCAATCATTTTCATGTAAATGTCTATATTACTTACCTATGCATTTTTAAATCTATTTTGTATAATTTCTAAGTTAATCACTTGTAACTTGAAGGACAAAGGGGAAGAAGATTACTTTGTTTTCTTATACATCATGTTAATGTTTTCCTAGATTTGATATAAAGTTTATTAAAGGATACCAGGCAAAGAAGGAACTTGATGTACAACATTACTATATATAATTAGAGTTAAAAAGTTTAAATTACAGGTAGAAACATCAAACTTTATATTGTGATACTGATTTGAGAAGTTGTAGTTCTTTTGGTAGGTGTACTGAACATAATGAAAATCTTGGAAAATGTTTAAAAAGTTTATAATTAGATGAACAAAGACATCTGAGCAAATATTGGAATTTTTAAATTGTATATACTCCTTTCCCCTGCCATACTTGACAACATAAATCCCTTTGGAAGTTAAGAAGAATATTAAACTAAACTAGAGAGAAGATTAAGTAACTAGTTGACAGTGTTTGAGGGTTCCTTTAGTGAGAAAAGAAGGGGCAGATGCCTCTAAAATAGTCTACTATTTATGATGCAAAGCATGTGCTCAATAAATATTTGTTGAGTCAGTGACTAGAATGTCTGAGGTTTCGTGAATATGTTGGGTGGTTCTGTCATACAAAAGTAACAGATTATGTTTTCCTAACCTGTAAGAAAGCAATACCTTTTTTAGTCTTTTGTTCACTCTGCAATAAAGAATCCATTTATGGAAATGCATATCAAAATCACAGTAAGCTATTCCTACCTGTTAGAATGGCTATTATCAAAAAGAGAAGAAGTAAGTGTTGGTGAGGATGTGGAGAAAAGGGAGCCCTCATTCACTCTTGGTGGAAATAGAAATTGGTGCAGCCACAATGGAAAACAGTATGGAGAGTCCTCAAAAAAATTCAAAATAGGATTACCATATGATCCAGCAATTTCACTTCTGGGTATTTATCCAAAGAAAATGAAATACTCACTTGAACAGATATATACATCCCAATACTCATTGCGGCATTATTTTCAATAGTCAAGATATGGAAACAGTGTAAGTATACATTGACAGATGAATGGGTAAAGAAAACCTGGTATATATACATATACACACACACAAACACAATGGAATATTATTCAGCCATATAAAGAATGAAGTCTTGCCATTTGTAACAACATGGATGGACCTTGAGGGCATTATGCTAAGTGAAATAAGTCAAAGAAAAACAAAGACCATATGACCTCACTTACATGTGGAATCTTAAAAAAAAAAAAAAGCTCTTAGATACAGAGAACAGATAGTGGTCTCCAAGTTGGGGTTAGAGGTTAATTTAAATGGGTAAACAGAGTCAAAAGGTGCAAACTTCCAGTTATGAAATAAATATACCATGGGAATGTAATGTACAGCATGGTAGCTATAGTTAATAATACTGTATTGTATGTTTGAGAGTTGTTAAGAGACTAAATCTTAAAAGTTCTCAGCACCAGAAAAAAATTCTGTAACTATATATGATGACAGATGTTGACTTACTGTGGTGATCAATTTACAATATATGCAAATATTGAATCATTAGGCTGTATACCTGAAACTAATACAATGTATGTCAATTATACCTTAATGCAAAAGAAATAAACTATTTGAGCTTAACATAGGAAAGGCTTAACTTAAAAATATTCCACTATGGGAGTGGAATTTTTTCTAGATTAAACATTCAGTCTCTTCTAGATTAAAAGGTAATTATAAGCCATATTTACATACTGGATGCAAACATTTATTAGATACTTCTTGAATAAATCAGTGCAACACAGTAAATGGTGGTATTAAATAATTGTTAAATCAGGTGTGAACATAGGATAGTGGTTAAACAAAAAATATTCATATTTCTTTATATATGAATACCAAAGTATTTAGGAGTGAAATGTCATTCTGAGTTTATTTTAAAATATTTCAGCCTCCATCCACCTCCCAGAAAGAGATTAAATGGGGGAAATTTTTTGGAAGTTTATATATGTAGATGATGTGGGTATAAATGTATGTTTTGCATTTTTCTCTTTACTTTTCTAATTGGAAGTAATTTTTAAAGTAATAAAGTTATCAGCACAGTTTTCCACCTTTGTTTTCCAGCACTACAAATGGGTTTAATAGTCTCATTTTCATTTTTATAGGCAGAACCTACATCCAGCTATACTTTGTATTTGTTTCTCTTCTTTTCTTTCAGAAAGATATGGTATGTAAATAATAACCAGAATGCCATATATTTATTGGTTGCTTACTATGTGCCTATAGCCCCAGGAGGAGGGGGTTCCCTGCCTGGGGAAAGTTCCCTATGAATTTGATGAGAAGGAAGGTAGACAAGGGTGAGAAGTTAGGAATGAAAGGTTTTATTCTCACAGCTCAGTCTCTCCTGGCTTGCACCAGTCTCTCTCCCGCACCGCTTGGGACCCCCTCTTGCAGAGCTCCCGAGCTCCCTTTCTCTCTGGCTGCACTCCAGCTCTGAACCCCTGCTGCTCCTCTTTCTCTCTCAAGCACCATTTGGCCCCCCTCCTGCACAGGGAGGTGCTCAGTATGCAGGTTCCTGGCGACTGGTGGGTGTCTGGCCAATTCCATACCAGGAGCAGAGGGGTGGAGATAATGGGTGCTTCCTCTCCACCCCTATCCTGGATGGGTAATCCCATGTTTGACCAGTGGATCTGCCACCAGTAAACATCCCATAAATGTTCAAACATGCTCTTAATATATACGCAGTGAGCACTATTAAGGCCAGATGGGAATCCTGGTCAGAAAGTTCCATATTCCTCACTGTGCCATTTATGGTCCAAGTGATTGACTTGTGTAAAACCTTTTAATCTTCACAAAACTGCAGCGATATAGGTACTGATATAGCCCCTTTTCATAGTGGGACAAACCAAGGTATGGGAAAGTTAAGTGGCTTGTCATAGGTCTCACTGGTAGTACTTGGAAGATCAGAGAAGAGATCCTTAGTAATCTAGCTAAATGCTCATGCTATTAACCACTAAACTATCCTGGTTCTATAAAGTAGATGATTCCAAATACTTTGAAGTTCTAAGTATACTGCATTATAATATAAAATGGACTTTGATAATAAAATTATTTGAGGAAAAATTATGTTAAGGGCTATACTATAAAGTAATAAAGGATGGGTTAATTTGAGAAGACATTTTTAAGAATTGTGTTGGTGGTGGTTTGGGAAGTGGAGCATGATGTCATGTGTTCTATGCTTCATACAAAGTCCTGTTACCCAGAGATGATTATTGTGTTTTTTTTTTTTTTAGTGTTCCATTGACCCAAATAAAATGCAGACATTGAACTCTGACTATAAGCTATTGTAAGATATATATAAAATTTTCAAAATTATTAATCAGGAATGTGAATGATCTGCCCATTATCTTTGGGTTCAGAGAGGCCAGGACAATGCCTTCTGAAGAAATTAGCATGATTTATTAGTAGTTACAAGTTGTATTCATTTCAATTTATCAGCATGACCTTGCTAAGACTCTTTAAAAAGCTTCCAGTGTTCACCTTGAGTCTGTACTGCATTGGTTTGAAAAGTGGTAGTTTTATGGTCTCTTTTCTCTTTTCAGTTTACAGTTGCTGGAGCAAGTCAGTCTCTGGTTTCATCTTTTCCTTTAGTCACAGTCGAAATTGATTGGAATGTTTAAGGTCAATGGACCGGGATAATTTGTCCTTGGCCTCTTATTGAGGTCTTTACAAGTAAAAATAAAAGACTAGATTCATTTATGAAAATAGGAATACAGGAAACCTCTTTTCTAAAATAATTTTTTAACTGCCTGGTGACTGATACTAGATGAAACACAACCAGGGTTCGATGTTCTCATATTAAAATTTGGTGAAATGAAATCTAGTCTGTTTAATGCACAGAATGGAAGGGCCAAGTAAGAGAAAATATTTTCAAGAGCTGTAAACAGATCCCACATCTAGGTGCATTGTATTATAATTGCATTTTGTTAATATTCTTGTGGTGATTTCATTTTGTACCTCATCTAAAAAGGTGTCCTCTCAGAGACATGTATTTTACTCTCAGAATGTATATGTGTATTCATAGTGCATTATTGGTTAATTTCTCAATCCTTAAATAACAAAAGTGTAGTCTTCCCTGTTGAGTTGGCTCTAATATGTATAAGCGCCACTTTTGTACTTGGGGTGGTTGTGGTGGTTTAAAAACATTTTTTAAGTTCTCAGATGAAGGTATATATCAAAATATGGAAACCTACATTTTACCTATCTCTCTAAAATTGACATTTTGGAAATTAAATTGGGTATTTTTAATCTGTGGAGGGTAGGTTACTGAGCCTCTGCAGCCATGTCGATTTTGAGAAAATATGCATTGGCAATCATAGCAGACACTGACTCACTCTTTCCTTAAGATGAGTATGTATATATTTAGTATTCACCTCTTAGCAGCTCTGCTAACCTTCCTGTGGGAGTTAAATGTCTAACACAGGAGAGAAGAAAGGCAATTTTTAAAATAAATGTTGGTTAAATGAATGAAGAATAATGATTCAAAAACAGTCTTTTGGCTTCAAATATAATGTTCATGGTAATACTCAAATTTTGAAGTGTAATTCTGAATTTGTTAGTTAAGTGGTATTAATTTGGTTCCTTTTATGGTATTAAAATTAAGTAATAATAATAAAAAACCAATAGTTTATTGTTTGACCCATAGTGTCTCTCTCTCTCTCTATATATGCTATTTCTATTGGAAAACTTTGTATAATAGATCTTTATATAAAGAATGTGGTATTTATGACCGGTAGAGAGAGGAGATTACACAAATTTGACTACAATTTTCTTTCTTTTATTTGTGATAAATACCTTTTCTTTTTTCCAAAAGTGGAAAAACGTTAGAGCTCTTGCTACTGCTACTCAGATTTTTCACCCACTAGTAGTCTTCTTGGTGTCTAGGTGAGGTTATAAGTTTCTGCTTTCCAAAACAGTGATGTTGGAAAGGGTACATTCCAGTCTTAGGAAATAAGTAACATAGAATTCCTATCTGCAGAACATTTAGAGCTGCATCAAATGCACTTGTCTTTTAGTACTTCATTAGTGAAATGGAATATTGTTTCTGTTAATACAGAAAAATGTTTCCACACATTAAAATGAAGAATACAAGATTATTTTTCCTCCAAGAGGAAAAATATCAGTTATGTAACTAATAACCATATACAATAGCTTTTTTCATTTCTGTAATACTAATCATAGTTTGTATTTCATTTTTGTAAGCATTCTGTAATACTCTAGTGAAGCAAACACAATTCATTCCATGGGATATTCAACAAGGTCATTGCATTAAATAGGTCCTTCAGTTTTTGCTTCTTAATTTTCTTTGCTTGGTCTCATTTTAAATTAAAACAAACATTAAAATGTTCCTTGCAGTTTCTCTTCACAAACAAAATGGCTTGCAAATGCATTTTATCATTTATCATAGGCAGGAAAAAAGATAAGTTCAAAAAAAAATTAAAATACCATGACTACAAAGTCCTTCCCCGAAAAGGTTTTTTTTTTGACACAACTAGTCAAAATATCAGGCACTTTTTCCTCACTGAATATTTTCAGGCTGTATGTCAATTTGCTCATTGGTATTTGACAAGTTGATATAAATTTGTTGACAAAATACAGTGCTTTATATTTTTTTTTCAGTAAAATGTTGGTCAGATTATATGTGCAAAGATGATTGAATTAGTTAATTAAAATGACATTAAGCTCAAATCCTGTCATCACAAATTCAGATCATTATCCATTGGTATTAGGGAATTTTGAAGTTTATTTTATGGCATTGATGTGGGAAAGTAATGACCCATAGCCTTCTCTATCAAATAATTACATTTTCTGATTTTACAATATGAATGCACTAAATTAATTACTTGTTAAAAGTTAATATATATTTCAGTTTTTTTATGATGTTAATTAAAATAGCCTGTGGAATAAGAAAACTTTTTTAATGTTATGAATTCCAGTATACTTGGAATTTGGAATTTTATTGAATGATAATAGTATAGCATGTTTGTATTTTTCCCTTATATTAATGTGGGTCTATTAAAGAACAAATACAGAAAAGAGCAATAATAACTTCTCACATAAAAGGTCATCAAGTTTAAAAAAATTTTGTTTAACCCTTCCTGTTGCTATTTTTAAAACATAATTTTGATAATATATAGATCTACCTTGGTTTCCTGCTTTCTTTAGTTCATACCATATTGTGTTTTAAAGACTGTTTTACATTTTTCATATGAGGGTGGTTTCATTTAGTCATCAAGAGGCACTTTTTGTTTTTGTTTTTTTAGCAATTTGATGTTCAAAACTGGGAGCCTCACAGATCTGACACTTTTCAGACATACATGAAGGTTATCTAAAACCAATAAACACTTTGATCTGTTTGAGGAAAAAGTGAAAATCAATTTAAGAATCCAAGGAAAACTATTTTCTAGGAAATGGAATTTTTCTATGAAAAACTCTCAAGCAGCAATCACTCACACATATAAAGGAAACTATAATATTGCCATGCAGTTAAGGTACAGACCTTACAAGAAGATGACTAATTATGGGCAGTTTACTTAAGCACGGCATCTGGAGAGTTAGGCATGGGTGTGAGGGCAAATTGTGCCAATGGACCTTTTCTCCTGCCATGCTCTTTTAACTGTCAGGCTTTGACCCTGACCATTCTACCAAGAGTTTTCTTTTCAGTGTTCATCTTGTCAAGAGTTTAATTCATAGTTTTTCCATCTTCCTTGATCTTTCAGCAACCTTTGATTCATCTCCTTGAAACACTTTCTTCAACTGTCTTTAAGGTCACCCCACTTTCCTAGTCTTCCTTCTGTATCTCTGGCATCTCCCTTAGGTTTCTTCAGTGGTTCCTCTTCATGTTCCCCAATACATAAATCTTAGAGATTCTCAGATCTCAATTTTGCCTCTTACCTGTTTTCTGTCTCTATTCATTTCCTTGGCGATCTCTTTTAGTTTAGTCATTAAATATTATCTAAATGCTGATTTTGCCCAAGTTTTTATCTCCAGCCCAAACATTTACACCAACTCTAGGCTCACATTTGTAGCTACTTTCTCCAACACGTCCACTAGGTTTTGTAATAGTTGCCTCCAACTTCATGTGTCCAAAACTAATCTTCTCTCTCCCACACACCTAAAATGATTTTTTTCTAAACCTTTTAAAGTCTCAAAAATGTTAACTCCTTTTAGTAGCAAGCATAAAAAAAATTGATTCTCTTCCTCTCCCACCTAATTTACCTTATATTCATTGGGAATTTCACAACTTCTCACCTGTAACTACCTGCAACTAAGCTGCTATCCTCACTTAACTGGATTATTATATCTTTCTAACTGTGGTCCACCTGGCCCCCTGTAATCTGTTCCCACCACAGCAGCCAGAGTCATCATTTTAAAATATAAGTCATATAATTTTACTCTGCTTGAAAATTTCCAGTGGCTTTCTCATGGAATAAAAGACAAGAGTATAAGTAATAGCCTATAAAGTTTTACCATAATTACCAAAATTAGGATTTCGCCCACTGTTAGGTTCCTGATTCCACCCACCCCTGGCCCCAACCTGATACACTGTTCTTCTGTCTTCCACTCTGTTGAAGCCTGTTAGCCTCCTTACTGCTATTTAAAATCATTTTCACAACTTCCCTGGGCCTTTGCACTTGTTCCCTCTGCCTGTCATATTTCTGTTACAGAGACCCAGATAGCTTTTTACCTCAGTTCCATCAGGTTATTAAAATGTCAGTTTCTCAGTGAAGAATTCTTTCATCATACTATCTAAAAATTTAAGATCCTCACACACTTTTGTTATGTTGCACACTGTGAAACTTAGTATTTATTTTAGTTAGCATGTTTTATTATCTAAGTTTCTCAAAGTTAGGAATATTTGTTTTTCTAATTGCTCTCTTCCCAGTATCTAGAGAAAATGTTTAGCACATAGAGGAAGCTCAACAAATTTATTGAATTATTTATTGAATAAGTGAATGAATTTTAAATCACCTCATAGTATGTACTATCACAGTTCATAATATGTACTTTTATTTTCACTTGCTTTCATTAATATACATAGTATTATAGATAGTATTAATTAGTCTTTACTACAGTATGAATTTTCCATCTTGATTACCTTTCTTTGTTATAAATATCTCCTAAATTTATGAAGTGGGGATAATTAAACTACTTACATCACTTGTGAGATGATTCACCTATAGAAAAAGTGCCTAGCATATAGAGAATATTCAGTATGTATAAATGATCAAAGAACAATAGTTACATGCTGTCAGAAGAGAGAGGGAAGTTTGGTTTTTACTGATGGCACGATTGTAAAAAGCTTTATTGAAATACTTACTTTTGATTTTGAAGTATAACTAGCATTAAGTTAGTTAAGGAAAATAGGGAGCAAAATGAAAGTGGTTGAAACCGTGGGCTCTAGGGGTAAACAGGCTTGATTTCTAGTCAGGCCCTGCCAATTACTAATAAATTTCTAGGCCTCTATTGTTACAGGCTAAAGTCAGGACAGGGATGTTTGCTACTCTCGTGATGTTGTGAAAATAAGATGAGTCCCTGTATCCAAAAGGCATTTAAAAAGTATGTGCTACTATCTAGCACATAGTAGTTACCTGTTTTTATTATGAATTTACATCCATATTAGGACAGATACTCTGTAAGAAAGCATAAATTGGCAGAAAAAGAACAGCAAATATACACAATGATGATTTACTTCTGTAAAATAAAGTTATAAATGTTATTGAGAATATCACAGTTTTTTTCTTTAGAAATAAGCATAAATTATAAAACATACATATTAAATCATAAAATTGAACAAAAATGTCCAGAAACAATTAAAGGAGTTATGAAGTCAGCAGTTTATGAGTTGTGGTAGAGAAGTTCTCTGAGGAAGGATGCATTTTCTTTTATGAAATAAATATATGTGTGTATATATATGTATATATGTTATTATGTCAAAAATATTATCCTAAACACTTATATATAATACATCCCAGTGTCTGTTCTTAATGACTACTTTCCAAAGCTTTGTATGACCATCTACCAATGAAAAATGTCATTTTTCTATATTTTAATTCAGAGGATAACATACTGACAACAATGTCCCCTTAATAGCCCTTAACTTCATTTTCCCTGAATTTCAATTCTCTGTTATTGACAGAGCTGTCTGGCTTGAGGAATCTGACGTCTGTCGTTTAGACTCCTTACTGAATGTCAGTGATACTAGAATGGTGGCTTCTCCATTTAAGCTGATATTTTGGCATGAGGAGCATTTTTCCTAACTAACATTGGTTTTAGAGGAGGTTCTTCTGATAATCACCATGTAAGCCTACTGGCACTCTTAGAGATGTCCTAGCTTCCTATTCCTGTGAGGGGAATTTTCTGTTTCAATTGTTGGAGCAATTATTGTACTGAAAATTCTTGTAATTTTTCTTTCTAAGGTAATAGGACCATTACTACCATAAAATTAACTAGTGAATTAATGAATTAAGTGATTAATATAAACTTGGTAATAAAAAGAAGTGCATTATTTCATCTAAATGCTATGCATCTTTATATCTTAATTGTGTATGATACAGTCTTCCTATAAGAGAATTGAAGAAGTAAATTTCATTTAAGAATTTCATGATGGTGTGATACAAAATATCATGTGATTATGTAAAGCTCATTTCTATTCATTAATGAAAAATACGCTACTGTCTATATTTTCATTTCGTCAGGATTCCTGAGACAAATGCTCCAGTTAAAAATCAATTGAATCAAAATTTAGTAATCTTTAACTAATTAAGATTTTTTAATCTTTGAAAAAAATTTTGCTCTTTGTTTACTCTGCCAAGTTTTTTTCTGATAGTGATTATCCCTTGAAATGGCTCAAGTTGTGAGCATATAAGTTAGATGCCCAGTAGTATAAACTTTTTGTTTGCTTCTGTCCTTCAATATTGTAGATATATTTTGTCTTATGACTGCCATTTAGTACCTCTTTCAAATTGAGAATGTCTTATATTCTCTGTGCTGCAGATTAATCATCAGTTGCATGAGGATAATGTCATTTACTTTCTAAATTAAGATTTTTATCAACATATGCATGTAAAGCATCAAGTGTAACATTTATGCCTTTCATAAGTTAAAAAATAATTGTGCCTATTATTTTCGAAGGACAGTTCTAGGTTTTTCATTTTGCTACTTTTTTAGTCTTCTCAGTAGTACTTTAAGACAGCTCATAGTTCCAGTTTTATGGATGAGCAAATTGGGGCACCAACAATTTAAGTAATTTAACTTCATGCAGCTAGTGTCAAAGTTAGAATTTGTAATTAAGCAACCTGGATCTGTAGCCAGGCTTTATGGGTTGTTTACTATTATTACATATATATTTTATATCTTATGTGTATAATTTGTTGTAAATAATTCTGAGTGGCTAAACCACTCCATCAGTGGTACAGCCTGTTTTCTATGGGTTTATCATATGGTGGATGATATATAAAATGTAAAATATTCAGTATACAAGGCAAGGTTAAGTTAGGTTTTTCTTTAAACCTGTTGTATATCTCCAGTTCTTTCAATTCTTGAAAAGAAAAAGGATTTACCTCATGTTTTCTGAGTATTTATTTACACAACTGTCTCTTCCACAGGGTATTAAGGTTCTTAGAAAGAGGGCTCCTGTGTTATTTTTGTCACATGCAATAGTGCCGTGTCTGGAGCACTGTAGATCTTGAATAAATACTGTAGGATGAATGAACAAGTAAGTGAAGCCATTCACATAGATGGAGAGCCAAAAAAGGACATTTTGATGTGGGTCACCATATATACACAGCTTGGGATTAGAGAGGAAGACAGGACTCTTGGGAGATCAGCAAAGTTCAGTGATAATAGTAATGGCTGCTAGAATGTGACTTGTGTGGTCTTTTCAATCTAACCATACCTTAATGTCATCTTAAAGTTTTGGACAGCTGTGGTGTGCATATTGTAATAGATATAATAAAGAAAAATTCTGCATTCATGTTCTTAAAATTGTTCTAACAATTATGACAAACTTCAGCCTCAGGTTAAGTTTCTGGAGGGAACATTCAGCAGTAGGATGTTCTCTATATGAACCCCCTCACACACACACACCAATAAAAGAAGCTTATTTGGTAAAGGGAATGGTAGATGAGAGGGCTATTGTAGGCTAATATCATTATGCCCAAGCCATAAAAGAATGTCTATGTCATTATGACTGTTATGCAGATGCTACTGCCTGCATATCCTCCTAACTGTAGTTGGCTGCTCTAAACAGAAAACAAAAATAAAACAAAGCAAAAAACGAGAGAGGGAAACTGTTGCTCTTGAGTTTACTTGACTACTAGACTTTGGAGATCATAATGCCCCAAAAGAAAAACACACACAAATACAAAAAACTTCAGTACAATCAACCACTCAGAAGTTTAACTGATTTTCTAAAATGTAAAATCTAATTTTCTTTAGCTCTGTTGAGACTGCTGAAGGGACCAATATTTTGGCAGATGGAAAAGGCAGAGAGGAGATTTTTAGCTTACATAGTCTAGAGGATATTCAAGATCATTTGAGCTAAACTGTCTCAGAAAAAATACATCACCCATATGTTGGAGGCAAGGGAAATATGTCTTCCTCGGCACCGTCCTTCTGTGCATTTTCAAGTGGTCCCGGCGTGGTTTGCAGTGGTCCTGTTACATGCCAGGTACTTTCAGCTTTTGGATCAGTAGAAGGTTTGAGGAGATGTTTCATAGCAGCAAATCCAAAGTTTTATCTGCTTAAAACTAAAAGCAATTCTTCCACAAGCCCTGTAACACAATGTTTTCCTGCCTAAAGTGCATGGAATTGTACTATACCAGTTAGCATTTTTAGAAGCTTCAGTATTAAGCCAAAAAACTAATTTTGCTTATCTTCATTCTCTCAAATAACAGAAAAAAAATGAGTGTTTCTATTTTAGATAGTTAGAATTCTATATAAAGTGTACAACATTTTCAATGAATAGTGAATGTAAATTGATGAGAATAATGATGAAAGGCAGAAAGATAATATGTATAGGGCTTAGAAAAGCTATTAGCTTAATTCTGTTGTGGAGCTCATTCACTTTCTCAACAAATTAGACCACTTATTAGATAACTGATTTGAACTAGGGTTTTCAACTTACAGTTTTATGATATGCTAGCTACTTTCCCTGGAAATGGAGGTGTAGTTTTAGGGCGAAATTAGACATTTTATTGTTTCAAAAGAAACAATGATACTTAGTTGCTTTATTTTAAAACAACTCTTCCCCTTCCAACATATATAGTCACTGGAGATGTTGAAAAGGTTCTAGATTCTATAAAGCCACAATTTTATGGAACATTTAAGTGGTATAATTAGGTTGGCTTTACCATCAACCACATAAACGTCAATAGCTATTGACACATTATAAAGGCACACGTGGAATGCAGCCTGGAATGCTGCTGTGTTGAGTTTTAATGGGGCATCTGTGTCATTTTTCCCAGTGGAAAATAACAGGATGTCATCTTGTAATTTTTTTTTTACTACTATATAATAAAATATAGCTGTAATAAATAGCATCTAAGCAAATAAAAAATATTTGGACCAAATCCATTTAGCCTTTTATCACTTAGTATAGCCCAGGATTTAAGTAGTTATGTATCCTAAATTGACTTAATTCAATCAAGTTGCCTTTGACTGTCTTTGATTGTAGTGAAGTAGAGTTTTTATTTTTCTTTGCTATTTAATATTTAGGTAATATTTTCAGTAATTTTGCCTTTGTACTCCATTGTGCTATTAACACAGTTTATCCAGATTGTAATATAAATTGTGCTTTGATTAAGTTAGTGGGCCTCTTACACAAATATTGCTGTTGTTTTGTTATTGTTACTATTATTATTCTTATCCCTAATGCCGATAATTAAATAGTTCCAAACCAAGAGTGTCATACATTGTTAAGAATTTGCACAATTAGCTGTGAGTGTCCTGGAAGCAGGAATAATATTTCGTTCAGTTTTGTAGCTGTGTTAGGTAGTTCAGCTCCAGGTTTACTGTGGCTTTGTTTATTGGATTGATTATTGAATGAAAGTGACTATAAATGGTTTTCTTACTTGAAATCTAAATTTATGAATAGTTTTCTTTTAAATGTATTTTAAATTTTCATACATTTTAATAGAATGGGGATTAAGCTACAAGTTGAAATACAGAATTTAAAAGCTGGTGTGCATTAGCAGGAATTTTGCCAAGCATTAGAAGAAAAAATTGATTTTGGGGGTGAAAAAATGATTTGAGCAAAGTTTTTCAAACCTCTTTTCTGCTCTCCCAGAAATACCTTGTTCATCTGATATTTTATGTATCTATATGATTTTTGAATTCATGCTCTTCAAAAAATTTTTGTAGGTATATAGTAAGCAGGTAAGAGAAGATAAATATAGGACTGTATTTTCTATAAAGCATGGCCATTTAGTTTTAAATACTATCTTGAAGGAATAAAGACATAAAACTTATTTTCATTTACAGTTGTAGGTAAAGTTAAATTTGCATATTTTATGCCAGATTTGAGAATTTAATTTATAGGAACTTATTTTTATTAGGTAAGGGGAAAAGTAGAAAACATTTCTTATTTTAACTGTATTTCCTTTATATCTTCTGAGTGCATTTTTCAAAGCAAATTGGTTATATTCAGTAATAATATACTCTTAATTTAGTACCATGTCGATTAAATTTTAATTCAGGTAAGCAATCTCCTTGTGTTATGTTCTTTGACTTGTTATTCTGGAAAATAACATTTCAGTTTGATAGATTGTAAAGTAAAAAGTTGTGTTGATAGCAACATTAATTATTTTTAAAAGATCTGTGAATAAGTATGCTTCTCTCCTAAAAGAAACCAACAAATTGAAAAAATTCTAGTGAACATTGTTTGGAAGGGATGGTGTGAATTTCCCCCTCATGGGTACGTGACATCTAGATAACTTAAAATGTGGGTTTATATACTCTTCTTTTTATATGCATAATATATATAGGAATAAATAGATAGACTTAAAAGTAATGTTCTTAAAAGGGGTGGGTAAAATACACACAAATGTAGACATACCCTTTAAGTTTTATTAAAGGTGTTAACTTTTAGTTGTCTGTAATACCACTATAATTTGGCCTTACTGATTTATGCTTGGTTTGAATGGTATATGAGTAAAAGTTCAATTATATAGTATATTTTAGGGTTGGGAGTTTTGGGGGTACAGAAAATTTCTGAAAAATTGAGGCAAACATCTACCCAGTTAAAGTGGCAAAACCCCAGATGTTTGACAGTTTAAATTAAATTTTCCAAGGTCCTTTCTAGGTGGTTTCCAGCTCTTCTCAGAGGTTCTGATATGTGTGGTGGTAGCTCATCTGTGCACACTGCTGCTGTTTTGGGTTTCTCTTTGTTAGACTCTACAAAACAAAGAATATCTGATCTTGCGAGGGCCTCTCTGTGCATCAAGTTCATGGAGTTTTAGTGTAGTGTGAATTTTTTTTAAAGTGTATTTCCTCATTGAGGACTGTATGTTAGATTGGTCTGGTTTCCAGATGGTGGAGGCTCAGATAAGGAACTTATTTTTATTACTGCAGAATACGAGGCAAACCATTTTAAGGATCTCAGTACTGAGATTTTCTGCTTGAAATCTTATACAAAGTGAGGAATAAAGCTTCATGCAGTGAACTACAGCTGATGGAAGAATGGGTAAAAAAGGAGAAAGCAGAGAGTAGCAATGCAGTGGAAATCTGATATTTGATATGTAAGCTAATCCCATTTAGTCCTCCAGCCAGAATTTTTTTTTTCACTTGTGCAGAAGCATTTCTTTATTTCCTTCTTTCTGCTTTTTGATCCCACACCCTGCCCCCTGCACAGTTGGAAAGTTCCCAAAAGACTTTGGCAGAGGTCACTTCTCAGAAGCTTTTTAAACTTTAGTTAGAATACATTTATTGATTTTTTTTTTTTAATGACCAGAGGAGTGAGGATTTTTGGAAAAAAACTCATCTGGAATCAATGTCTGGCTTGGCAATCCGAACTCTTTCAAACCTTTGAGAACACTTCATTAGACATCAGATTCTCATCTTTAGTAAACTTTGTAAGGATTCTGGCATCTTGAATTTCCCTTGGGATTGATATCAACTGACAGTTTGGCCTCCTAACCATGGAGATAAAAATCATTTTTCTAAAACTGACAGTTCTTCTACTGTATAAGTATATGTAAAAATTCAGTAGCTGTTTTAAAAACAAACTAATCATGAGTCTAGAAAATATTTGGTAGCATGCAGTGGCACAATAACTTGTTCTTAGGCTATTTTTTCTATATGTAATAGTTTGAGATTAAACTGTTTTGTCTACATTAGTCCTGAAGGGAAAGTACATTTTTGTGAACTAAAATCCTGATAATTAGGAGAGGATAATATTGAAAGGAAAATATTGGTTCATATTTGAGCTCTTCTCCTTCAATACATTTTTAAAGTTTCATGTTGGAACTTTGAACATATAAGTAATAAGGCAGATTTCAGTGTGTTCTACTAGAAAATAATTATTTAAAAATGTAGAGAGTAGTCACATTTTATTATAAATGAAAGAAGCTTGATAAATTCCTATTATTATAGAATTTGGAAACCATGTTTAGGAGGTAAATATGTATGATTACAGTAATACAGAGCCACTTTAAGGGAGTAAAAACATAGATAAAACTGGCTGCATCTTATACTGATAACTTGAGAGCTATTTTCAAGCAGAGAAGGAAATGAACATATATTGCAGAGGAAGTAATCTCCTGGAAACCCAGCAAGCCTTCCTAGGGGTAGAGCAGTGAGCTCTACAGTTCTAGCTTGGGAAAGAGCTAACACACCTGTGAGGCAGCCCTGGGCCAAAGTTTGAGAAAGAGATGCTTGTGGTATGAAAACTTTGGGCAGTTTGGGTGTTTGGGAGAAAGCAATGCCCTTGCTAATTTAGTGTCTTTCTACGGGCTGAAAGAGTACCACAGAAACAGACCCTGGGAGAACATGCCCTCAAGTACATGCCCTAGCCAAGTACCTTCCGGTATGCTGGTGTTGGTGATATATATGCCATGGGCTTCTGACTAAGTGATTGATCAGGACATTGCCATTACTCTGGAGGCAGATACAATCTCTATGTAACTAAATTACATACTAAAGGAAATGAGAAAAAGGCCGAGTCTTTGGTTTTGATTTTAATAAGTGAAACTCTCCTCTATGAGGGCTTACAGTTGTCTGTATTGCACTCCTCTAATCCCCAATACTACACAGTGGCTGAGTACATAGTAGAAACTAATTAAGGGTTCTTCCCTTTATCTTTTCCTTCCCTATCCTGTCCTGTCCTATCATATCCTATCTTGTGTGCAAGCAGGCACACTGTCACCATAATACACTTCTTCCCTTATTTTGCATTAGTTACAAATTATTTTGATACTCATCTAAACAAAATGTAAAAATTCAACCTTTTGTGAAAAATTCAACCTATAAGTGAAAATGTTGGGTAATATGTTAAGCTTTGAAGATCATTCTTTGTTTCAGATTTTCTTCAGTTGTTATCCCTTAATAATAAACTATGAGTTGTCCATGTACTATATATTTTTATACCCCTCATGGATCTATTGGTTCTTCTAAAAACAGCAATTATATCTCTTCAGTGGAGAGTAAGGTTATAAGTAATTTATTCTAATTATCATGCTAGCGATGAAGATACTAAGGGCTGGAAAAGGGATTTTTCAAGAAACAAATATTTATAATGTTGCAAATATTTTTTTCATAAATCCGTAAAAAGATTTCTTCATAAAATAAATCATAAATTATTTGATAAATAATTGAATTATTGTGAATAAATACAAATATCTTATAATAAAATATAATTTATAATATGAAGTAATTCTTTTGTAAAATAAATAATTAGTGGGAGTGTTTTCATTTTCACATTGGTCTTCTGGCCAACATTACACATTCTTTATTATTCCCATCTTTTTGCTTGCTTTGCATTTAGTTGGCTCTTCTTTTTCTTAAGTTAGAAGCTGTGGTTATTGACTTGAGAACATCCTTCTTTTCTAATACAGATGTTTAAAGCTATGAGTTTGCATTTAAGCACTGTACATTTTGATAGGCTATGCTTTAGTTTTCCTTCAGTTGAAAAGATCTTGCAGTTTCTCTTGTGATTTTTCTTTGATAAATTGGATATTTTGAATTTCTCTGAAAATTTCCAAATGTTAGGAGTTCCCCAAATAATTCTTTCTTTTAATTTTGAGTTTAATTCTGTTTTGGTTAAACAACTCACTATATATGATTTCAGTCCTTTTCAGTTTATCAAGATATGTTTTATAATCCAAAAGTATAGCCAGAGATAGGGAGAGATATGATGGAATTCTAAGGCAAAAATGCCACAGGATCCCCACTGGGCTTATCAGAATTAGGATAGTTTTTCTGGCATAAACACTTAATTTGTTAGGTGAGTGGTCAGTGTCCATGGTCCTTAAATAGTTGGTTTGGCAATTTTGTTGTTTTATCATTGATTTAAAATTCTGCCCCAAGGTACTCTCCATGATAGAATGGCTTATATTGGGGCCTGTAAATAATTACAGGTGGAAAGTGTGGTGCAATTAGGACTAAACTTTATACTCTAGATTTAAAATGTACCAGGAGTTTAAGGATGTGTTTGTGTTCAAAGTCATGAGGCTGATTTCACAGGATGATGAGACCTTTGCAGAGTATCAGCATGATATTCAAAGCATGTGCTTAGAGAACTGCAGAGGGCATTCTAGGTCCAGGGGATTGCATTAACAAGCCATTCTGTCTGGAATAATGTGTCTCAGAAGTCAATCAGCAACCAGGCTGGTTAATGTGAAATTTCTGTTTGGTGGAGCAGAGTGATGTTAAAAAGATATTTTAGTAGAAAAGAATGTATTTGTTCTATAGAGGGTGTTGAAGGCCAGACTATGGAAAACAACCAGTTGCTTTTGTGACTTACTGAGCAGAAAGCCATCATGAGGAAAATGAGGTCTCAGATTGTTCTGGCAACTGTTGGCAAGGTCGATCTAAGAGGGGACAGAATGGTGCTGTAAGAAGACCATGTGCTCTTGCAGTGTGCTGGATGTGGGCCTCAGGGGCAGCAGGAAGTGGTAGGAGGCCAAAATGTGTGGAAAATGCCTTGGAATCTTGTCCTGGCACTGTCATTTGATGACAGGGATGGTATTTTTGAGTTGCAGCTTTCTAAGCTGTAAAATAGGAATAATCCCTCTCTGGCTACCTCACATGGCTGTGATGACTGTGATACTGGAAAGAGAGAAAAACAAATCTGAGCACTACAGAGAGAATAATACATGGTGGTACATGATGATGGTTATCAGTATGGAATGGAGGTGCAATATATTTGAAGATAACCCATTGGATAATAGTTTGAGAGAACGAAAAGGGAGTATTTGGAAAAACGATTTGAGCATCATGACTACAGAAAGAACATGTGAAGACTGAGTTGAAGATGTGGAGGTGGAATGTCATAAATGCAGTTACTGTATTTACAGGGATTTGCTTCATATTCTCTTTTTTAAATTCCAAATAATTTGAAATGATAGATATGAAGGCTTTATACTTTTTACAGATAATACAATATTTAACAATTTGTTTCATTCTAAAAATGATTTAAGGACTAACTCTCATACTCTCATAGACAAAAAGATATTGTCTTCTAAGGATTTCACTGATTGTATTTTTTAAACATCTTTTTAAAAATATAGCTGTCATGTTGGACTGCAGACCATCTTTAACTGACACTGGAATGATCTTTTTAAAATATGTTTGTACTTGTCTCTTCCTGATTGTCTTATTGACCCTTTACTGGATAGTTCAGTAGGAGATGTCACATAACTTTGGAATTAGTGCAACACTGACTAAGACAATAAAATATCTTTTCATCTTAATTCCAGACAAATTTTTACTGGGATTTCCTGAAATCTCATTAATTTACTAGAATATGAAGGTGACTTGAAACAGTAATCAGTGATATCAAGTTCTGAGATGATTATTTCCTGAAAAAATCAATTTAGGAAGCTTATTTTCTGATTTTCATTATTAACATCTTATCAAATGTGGAAAGTATTATGTGTCAGTATGTATCAAATGTGTCAGTATAATGCTATTTGAGAAATTTGAGGATGTAGACTCTGAATGTGGTCTACTTGTATTCAAATTCTTGCTTTGCCACTCAATGTTTCAGAATATTTATTTGTAAAAAACACAAGGTAATATCCATACCAGCTTCAAAGGATTTTTAAAAAGGTAAATGAGAATACCAATAAAGGTGTTTTTTTTTTCTTTTAGACATTTTAAGGTTAAATGGGACTACAAAATGTTCAAAAATATAAGGTGCCCGGGAACTGAGTAAATATTTGGTAAGGAATCAATTAATGAATGAATAAATTTACTCTACTTTTTAAGTTTGGTATCATAGGATTAGAAAATTTACCTTCAACATTCATCTTTAACACGTACTCTTTTTTAATGGTGAATCAAACTATATCATGATTTCATTTTCCATTTTTAAAACATATATGTGTTTATTTACAAGGTTCTATCTAAAGCATAGATTAATTTAACTTTTAATTTTTAATTAAAGCAATCTAGTATTCATACCCAAAGTATTTCCCTCTAATTGGCAAAACCTAGAGTGAATTACAGTAATTGCTAGTGAATTGCTTTTTATGTCATTTTTGAACAGTAATGAAAATATGAAAATATAAACACACTAAATTTTATAACCTCCATGACTGCTTTCCTTTGAAGAAGTCACACTGCTCAAAAATAGTTCTGGTAGCTCCCTTTTAAAATTGCTTTTAGATCTAATTTACTATTAGAAAAGAAATTCAGCCTTAGTACTTCACACTGTTAGAACAGTATCATTTGATATGATACCTCTTCCTGCTCTTTTCTGTTTGGTTTTCTATTGCCTTCAGCCATCCACTCATCCACTCCCCCTTTCCTTCCCTGTGTTTTTTCTGAGACCTGGCCTTCTTCCTCTTAGGTGTCTAAGTAATGCTGGGTAAGCTTGTTCTTTCGTCTGAATTGTCTACTAACTCTAAGTGCCTTAAGAGGCTGTAATTGAGTGAAGCACTGAGACATTAAATAGCTGAACTGAAATTGAAGATTCTCAGATCTTCTGTACGAAAGGAAAAAAGGACTTATAAAGATAGTTATGCAAACAAATTCACATATTATAGTGTGTTTTTGTTCTTGCTGTCAGGTTATGTGAGCCAATGCACAGTTTCCAATAAACAATTATAATTTTTTTTAACTTAAAAAATGTATAAATATTTTGTTCACCAGTCAGCATTATTGAGGCCTTCTTAAGTGCTTAGTTCTTTAGAGAGAGGTAATAACAATTGAAGATAAAGTCATGGTGCCTGTTCCCAAGCAATTCACTTTGCAGTGTAAGGTTCAGCAAAATAGAAGACTATAGGAAGAGATATGGGAGGATCAGAGAAGATGTGATTAGTTCTGCCTGTGGTGGAGTGGGTCCGGTCATGTCAGGGAGAACTTTGTGGAATACGTGATATTTGGATTTCAGAATGTATTTCCCAAATAGGAGAAAAAAGATCAAAGGGTGAGGATATTTGTAAAAGAGCTTGTGCTGTCGTACTCGGTAGAGTTCAGGTATGTAGGAGATTGACAAGATGGGATATTCTTGTTCTTCAAAGATTCAGGAAAAATACCTTACATAAAGATCCAAGAACTTTTGAAGGAACAAACTCTATTTGTTCAAAGAGAGTGGCTGTGCAGGAAATTTCAAGAAATTGTTTGAGAAGTTGCTTTTAGTTTCCTGTTCAAGTATTCAAGCATGCCATTTAAATATGGACTTGAATTAGGGTACAAAACCTTACCAATTGGCCAAATTTGGGCAGACACTCACAAGAAAAAGTACAGGAATTACATTGCTTTAATATTTTAAAATCTGCAAATATAACATAGTGCTTTTATTAGTGAATATTTTCCCACTAACTTGTTTTCATACATACCTGATGGAAATAGTGATTCTGTAAAGTAGAGCTCAATTTTAATTTTATGCTAGGAACTTTCTGCCCATATCTAATTTCTTATCCATTTGGGAACAAGATTCTAGAATAGATAATGGATTTTGTCATTGTTTTGGCACATATATGATTACTTAACCTTCTGCTAATAGCATACTACCACTAATAGCATAATAAATCCTAAGTATCACAATAATCAACTAACGCAGCTGATGCTCATAAGTACTTAAATGGACTCACTAGAAAGTTCAGAAATTGTTTTGACCAGTTTCAGAACCATTACAAACATTGCAATCTCAAAGAAAATATTTTGAAAGATATTACTCCTTTTTTGGTAAAATGTCTGTCATGTTGATATTAGTTTAATAAAAGAAATAGAAAAAAACTATAGCAGTTTGAAGAAAATGAAGACAAAAAAGAAAAAGCTGTAAATATACCATCTAAGTAAACTCTTATATTTTTGTTTATTCCTTTCTAATATTTAAAAAATCTGAATTTGTTTAGATTATTGTAATCACAGCCTCTGTGTACATAAACACACAGAGCATGTGTGTGTGTGTGTGTGTGTGTATGTATGTGTATGTAAGATTAAGTAGCAGGATTCACTAAGGTGTTTCCCAGTTTTTTTTTTGCACAGAAGTTCTAATGGTAAAAGCAATTAAAAGCATCCCAAGATCTTAGCTGAAAGTATTTGTGGCAAGAAACCAGAAAATTTATTGGACTTAGAATTTATATTTTAAAATGGTATGTTCTTTTAGTTAGGAAAATATTTAAATTCCATACCTACCAAATTCATTAACTTTCCTTGGTGAATATTACAGTAAATTAGATGGTGCTGAAAGATGTGTGACATGTGAATTGGATTTCATTTTTATACATTGGGTCTGCTACTATACCCCAAGTACTGTGAGAAAAAATACAATTGACAAGCAATAAGAAATCTCAAAATAGTCTTACAATTGAAACCATAAAATATATTTTTTTCTCATCACTTATTTTTTTTTTTACAGAAATGTTTAAATGTTCAGTAAATCGGAGGAAAAAAACATGGATTTTTAGCAACTGAAGATCAAATTAAGGTAATTATTAGATTGTTGTTGCCAATTGTTAGTAACTTCAAATTATATTTAATGTACTTATATTTAAGTTGGTATATGCTTTTATGAGTATCACAATGAAAATTCAACATACTGTTTGAGTTACTAAAATGGAATTTTATATACTAACATTTTTGTGAACAAATATGTAAATAATGTAGTTTAAAGTATTTGCTGTTATGAGAAAGTATACTCCAGCTATATGAAAAATAAATGAACTACTAAAAATAAATAATTTTAGTAGCTCTCTACCTATTTCAAAAGGCATATTGCTATATTACTATCTTAATATGGAATAACTTTTCAAAACATTTTAAATTGGTATATGTACAACAATACAATTTATTAATGTCGTCATTTAATCATTCCATCTGTTATCAATTACATATCCATGATGGGGAATATTAGGAAATAAAATGTATTCATTTTATAGTACCAAGCTGTTAGCAAATTATTTTCAAAATAATATTTTCATTTATCATAAACATGCTTATGCATAGAAGATACAAAACTTCAAGCCATATAACCCTAGGCCAGTACACATTTTTCAATCTTTAGCAAATCATTTGAAGGCAAAACAGGCCTTTGTATTAATCAATCAACAATGAAATTGGAATTTCCTTTCTTCTTGAAGTTACTGAAGTTTATTTGAAGTGATTTTGTAATATCTAGAATGTAAATTATTATAACTGTGCAGCTTAAAATTATAAATATCAACTTTCTTAATATTTTGATTCATATTAAAATAATTGATGTTCATTTAATTTTGAATTGTTGATATAATTATGTTTTAGAAATTGTTATAAATCTATTTTCACAGATTCTGTATTTTTACTTAGATTACTGGGTGATTTAAGACTAAAAACATTGCACTCACCTTTGTAGGCACTAAATTTTCCAGTTGATATTACTTCATTTAGATATTTTTAATTTAGTTTCTTTGTCACAGTGTTGTTCAAATCTTCATTCACATATGGAAACAATATTATTCCAATTTTCCATAATAGATATGATGTAACCTATTTTATTTGCATTTACTAGCTTATCTGTATATTAACACGTAAATTTGCAGACATTCCTTTATTAACTTGAATATGAAATGGGTCTTTTGGTGAAATAAAGGATTTAAAAAAAGACTGATTTCAATCATCCAAGACTTAGGTGTACTTACTGTGGAGAAATATTGGTGGGGGAGATGAAGCTCTATAGAAATGATTATATACATTTTGAGAGTTAATGACAAACTGCTAAGGAAACAAAGGTGGGAGCAGGTCACTTTTACTGGAGACTTGAAACCTTCATAGAAGTTGTGAAATTCACGGAGGGTTTGAGGCTGGGGAGGTGAGTTCATGCATTCCAGGTCAGCAGACTAGCTTGTGAAATGGTGCATATAGGAGCGAGGGTTGGCCATTGAATGATTACTTTTTCCAGTGTGGCTGAAAGATTGCACATGTGATAGGATAATGTTAGGAGATGAGTCTGGAAAAGTAGGTTTGGAACAGCCCATGAAATATGTTTGCCATACTAAAGTTTAATTTTCCAGGATGGATGCCTCTAGAGTGCTTAAGGGTATCCAAAGGTTGTGAGAGGAAAATTTCAGAACCTGCCTGATATATATTTTCCATTAAGAAATATAAGAAATAATTCATCTTATGGTTTTTAATATAATGACCACTACATGCCCCCAAATATGAAGTTTCTGGAGGAATCGTAGGATTTTTTACAGTGTTAAATGATTGACAATGTTTTCTTCCTTATTTTTTAATTGAGATACAATTCGTATACTATAAATTTTCCCAAAATTGACAATTGAGTGGTTTTGAGTATATTCACAGAGTTCTGTAACTATCACCACTATCTAACACAGGACATTTTCACCACTCCTAAAAGAAACCTTGTACCCATGAGTTTTTCTCTGCTCCCCTCTTGCCCATTCCCTGGTGCCTACTAATATAATTCTGCCTTTATGGATGTACCATTTAAATGGGATCATACAATAGGTGGTCTTTTGTACCTGCCTTATTCATTTCACATGTTTTCAAATTTCAGCTTTGTGTGAATCAGGACTTAATTTCTTTTTGCATCTGAATAATATTTTATTATATGGATATGTTACATTTTGCTTATCAGTTCATTAACTGATGGACATTGGGTTTTTAATACTGACTACTATGGATAATGGTGCTATTATATTCATACACAAGTTTTGTGTAGACACAGGTATTCAATTCTCTCAGATTTTTTCTTGGGGTGGAAGTGTTGGGTTGGATGGTCTTTCTGAGGGACTTCTAAACTGCTTTCCAAAAAAGGCTGGCTGCACCATTTACATTCCTTCTAGAAAGGTCTGAGTGTTCCAGTCTCACCATATCTTTGCCAAACTTGTTATTATTTTGATTAGAACCAGTCTAATGGATGTCAAGTGGTATTTTATTGGATTTTGATGGCAGTATTTGTTTTTAAGAGTATTTTAGTATACTGATGTTACATGTGTTTGGATAAGTGCATTAATGGAATTTTTTTTACTAGACTAGTCCTCATCTTTAGACATCTGACTTTATGAAATGTTAAATAACAATTACAAAATGAAGATTATTTGATTAATAAATGCCCAAGTCAACAATGAAAAGATGGCAGAGCTGACATTTTACCTTCTATTACAGTATATATTTCAGATTCATTGTATGATATAAACATTCATGATCTCATATTTATTAAGGATAGCTTAAAAACTTTAATCAGGAAGACTATGAAGCAGGGATTTGTCTCATATATCATAAGTGATTAAACTTGTCTTAAGAGCGTATTTTGTCTTTAGACTTAAGTTAATGATAGTACACTGCAACATGAATAGCAAGATTTTTTAATAATGTAACATCTGAAACACAAATGCAAACCTTTCTGCATTTTTCAGTAATGTTTAAAGTCATGTTCATATGGTCACTTATGTAATTTCATGAAACTTTATAATTGTTTAGAAGCCTTATTTGAGATTTCCTGCAGGGAAATACTAGAGCCATTGGAGATACCTTAGTTTTCCTGCTTGGTAAAAATGGTTGAAATCACACAAGAAAAATTGTATGGCAACAAATAAAAATACATTATTGTGTCAGCAAATACCATTGGAATATGACATTAAGAACATTGCTTTAGTCAGGAAAAAATAAGTATTAGAAGAAATTATGTAGTCTGAGAGATTCACTTTACAGTTAGACAAAACATGTATTTCTGACATGTCAGTTTGTTAGGTTATTTTTAAAATCAGGTTTACTGATGTATAATGTATGCATATTGCACTCTTTTTAATGGACAATTCCATTGTGACAAACACATAAAGTTGTGTAAATACCACCAAAATCAACATATAGAGCATATCTATTGCTCCCTGAAGTCCTCTCGTGCCCCTTTTTAGTCAACCTTTGGAGCCTTTGATTATACTTTAGTAATAAAATACAAAACAAAAACAAAAACAAAAAAAAGACAAAAACCCCAAAACCCACTTGAAAGGAAGCAGAGTAAAGACAACAAGTTTTGAAGGCAGACTGTTTGTGACCTTGGGGATGTTACTTATCTTCCCTGTGCTTCAGTTTCCTCATCTAATACAGGTTTAACAAAATTACCTACCACATATCATTTACAATAGAACTAGGCATACCTAAGCCCTTACAAATACTAAGTCTTTGTAAAACAAACTAATGTTTTGAGCCTCAAAAGAAAGACAGACATATTGGAGAAGATATATTTTCCACAGTAAATGACCTCTTTGAATGGATTTAATCACAAAGTAACACGTCAAAATTTTCAAAATAATAAAGCCTATTCAGGAAAATAACTCTCACAGAAGTTTTGCTTATTGGTTTCATTCTTCCAATTCTTTAGCATAAATTCTTAGAAGGAGTCTGGAATTTTCTTTGGCACACATTGCAGTCCGTCAGCACGTACCATTTATTTGTGAGCACCTCTTCACTGCTACCTTGGTCCAAATGAAATCCCCTCCTTCCTGGGTAATTACAGCCTCCTGTTTCCTTGTCCTGCTTTCACTCCAAGGCTCAGAGTCCAGTTCAATCTTTAACCTTCTCTGCACTCCAGCTGCCCTGGCTTTGTTACCATGTGCCGATCACACAAGGCCACTCTACCTAGGAGCCTTAGCCCATTGGTCTCCATCTCAGTGACAGTCTCCCTAGTTACCCCCTTGGTTTATTTCCTTGCCTCCAAATACCCTGTTCTTACGGCAGCCTTCCCTGTACATCCTTTTTAAAAAATGAAAGTGCCTGGGGGCATCTTCTGTCCTCCTTTTCCCCTTTTTCTCCAGATCACATATTACCACATTACACACAGTTTTATTAATTGTCTTTTCCCATTAGTTAATATATTCTAAATAGTTTGTCTTTATAGCACCCTTTTAATTTCTATTTTTATGTGTCTAATATTGTACCACTGCCCTTGTTCATGGGTGTGGATATTAGAAAGATAATTCTGAAGCCAACATGTATGACTGTGACTAGAGGCAGGACAGGAAATACTGGCAATAACTCAGGTAAAGTATAATGAAGGTCTGCTTTAAGATAAGAATACTGGGGATTGGGTGGTAGAAACATCTGACACCATTTAGGAGGTAAAGTTGACAGGTCTTTGTGACTGACTGAATTTGAGTAGTGAGAATGGAAGTCTCAGTAGGACAAATCTCAAAACTTGAAACTGGTAACCTGATGGCTGGTGGTATCAGTTCCTGACCTATAAAGAGCAGGGTTCTTTGTGTGTATTTTTGTATGAAAACAATAAGTAATATTTTTACAGAAATACTATATTTAGCAGAAACAACTCTAGAGCTAGATGTTAATTTTTACCTCTGTGTAGGCATGATTCCCTACAAATATAACACCTTAATTTGAATGTCAGTAGTTGTCTGATCTCTTTACCCATTTGTTTATAGAAACCAAAAAAAAAGTTTTGGTTTGCTATGAAATTACATTTTCTAATTAATTTCAAAACCACAGTCAGAAAGTGCAGAATGTAAAAACTGGCCATAGACAGAGTAAAAGCACATTAATTATTCAGCCAGTCATCCTGCTTATTCCATTCTTGGGGATATAGTGTTGTCAGAATCTGCCAGTTGTATAGTTCGTGCCCTTCAGAATTTACATGCAAACTTGGTGACCTTTGGAAATTTGCATAAAGATAAGTCTGGCACTCGAATGATAGCTGCCAATCAGTTGAGCAAAGCAAAATTTGTCAGCTATTGTTTAAACCAGTGTGGGCCATGAAGCAGTGAACATCAATTGGAGTATAAATGCAGCAACAATGCTTTTCATCAAAACAAAAAAAAGGCTATTTTTAAAGTTTTACAAAGGCTAAAGAAGTAATAAATTACTCAATATCCTTGGATCAGTATTTTTGATATATGTAGCTTTTCTTACTAAACATTTCTGTTAAAGCTTTTTATGTTTTAAAATGACTAAATTTTAAAATTTAATAATTTTAAATGTTTATTTGATTTTATATTATAAAAATTAATCCATACCCATTATAGAAAATTTAGAAAAGATGGTAAAGAGAGAATATTTTTCATAATATTTTCCATAAACCAGCAGGGAAACTAATGTTTTAGGATAAATTCATGTATCTTCAAAATGAGAAAACTAAAGGAGACCTGGTCGCATTCCAAAATTATGTTGGTCACTAGTTCCCTTGCAACAGCAGGAAAGGCCCGGGTGCTTAAAATAGGGAGAGATGTACTACAGCAAAAGGCAGGAGAGAAGTATGACCATTGTTTGCTTTGATAGTCCATCTTATCACATAATTTATGTATCTCTTAAATAAGTAACAAACATTTTGTGGCCTCATATATGTGCAATTACCTTTTAACTAGCATCATACTACATTGCACTCCTAAATATTATTGAAACAAATGTGTATTTATATAAATCTTGTGGTACCTAAGTTCTTATTTCCTTGGATAGATGTTGAGCAGTGGAATTATTTACTCCAAATGTATGACTCTTTTTAAAGCTTCTGGTACATATTAAAATTTCCTCTCAGATTTCACTTCCATAAGCTGTCAGTTTATGTATTCCTCATTTTCTTCCTTTAATCATTTTTAAATGCTGTACTTAAATGTTTGATAAAGCCTTGCCACTTAGGAAATGTCATATAAAACCTATGTAAGGCAGAAGAATCCTTTTCAATTAAAAAATCCATCTTGTTTTTGATTATTGTTACACATTTCCATTTCTGTGTATAATAGTAGGTCATTTATCACTTCTTCCATCAATCTAAACCTAAAACATACATATTTCAGAATAGTGCTGAACACCTAAACTAGAAGAAAAAATAATAAAAACATTTAAAAGCATTGAGCATTCAAAATAATTATACATAAATTATGTGATAAGATAGACTATCAAAGCAAACAATGGTCATACTTCTCTCCTGCCTTTTGTTGTAGTACATCTCTCCCTATTTTAAGCACCCAGGCCTTTTCCTGCTGTTGCAAGGGAACTAGTGACCAACATAACTTTGGAGTGCGACCAGGTCTCCTTTAGTTTTCTCATCTTGAAGATACCTGAATATGTTAACCTAGTACTTTACAGATAAAACAAAAAGACTACTTGAGAATACATGCTGTGGATGGATACACAGCTTTTCACTGGTACAGCTAACCTTCAATGTGGGTGATACATGAGAAGTACACTAGCCCAGTCAAACCTTCAAGATGACTGTGATGTTGCTGTTCCATTATGTCTGATTTTTATGGGTAAACTCTGAATTAGCAGTGGCCTGGACAGAATCTTGGGTCCTGATCCTTAAAGTTAACCAGATCTTCTTTACCTTAAACTCCAGTGCTGCCTCTAAGACATGGCATTGAAATAATACTGTGATGGTTCAATAAGATTCGTTTCTGCCTGAATCAGGGAAGTTAAATTGAATAGAGAGGATCTGTTCTCTGCTATAAAATATTTAGAGATTGGGATTTTGTGCCTTAGCTAAAAGCTAAAAACAATCTATTATTGGTTATTGATTTTTTTAATTGTTTGCAGGAACAGTGATTTGTTCATGATTTTTAAGATTTGAGTATATACACTTAAATTTTTTAATGAGTGCACGTTTGTCATTACCTATTGTAAGTGTTTGAGGATTTTTAACAAATGTATTTACCCATGAAACTGTAACTGTTATTTGTTTCTGTCTATCCATCTAATATCATATTGTTTGTTTTCTGTATACAATTCTGTGAAATTTAAGATTCAGAATTGTTTTCATCTCTACAAGTAGGACACAGAATAGTTTTATCACTAAAAATCCCCTTGTGCTGCCCCTTTGGAGTCATTCTCTGCCTCTATCCCTACCCCCTAGCAACAACTAATCTGTTTTCATTCTAATATTTTTAGCTTTTTCAGAATGTCATATAAATGAATCATAAAGTAAGTAGGCTTTAGAGTTGACTTCTTTCATTCACTAAAAATGACTTTAAGATTCATCCTTGTTTTTGAGTATATCAATTACTCCTTCCTTACTCCTTCCTTCTTTATTATTGGGCAGTATTCCATTGTATGGATTTCTCACAGTCCATTTATCCATCCCCCCTGCTGGAGAATATTTGTGTGGTTTCTAATATTTGTTGAAAATACAGCTGCTATAAACATTCATATGCGGTGTATGTGTGTGTGCATACATAAGTCTTAATTTTTCTAAGGCAAATACCTGAGAGTTGTATTGCTGGGTCATAACATAAGTATATATATTGATTTTAAAATTATTTCTGTTATTTTTTTCTCTTATTGGATTTTGTTTCTGTCTCTATTTTACTTCTATTTAAGTGCCATTGTTATTATGTAAGTTGGTGTTGTGCAGAAACTTTAATCTTCTTCAAGTGCTGAGTTAAATTGTTAATTTTTTTTAACACAAATCTGACTATGGCAAGACCAGCTTTTATTGGTCACTCACTGAGTACAGGAAAACTTAACCATTGAAATGGAAAATGCTGTTTTATGATCTTTCCATCCATGATATTTTTTAGTTTTCTCCAGGACTGTGTCTTGATTCCTTTAAGTAAATGATCCCCAAACAACTAACCACAGAACTATAGCTTAACTGTTTCTGCACTGGATACAATATTCAGCTATTTTCTTTCTACTAAAGCTTACATACTATTTATATAGAAAAGGCCCTCACTGAGAAAATAGTTTATAATGTGGTCTAACAAATTTGGTAACCTAGCAATGAAGACCCGGCAGATTAAAATGACCAAATTATAAAATAATAGAAATGGTAAAAACTAAACATGAATCTGATATTATATAGTAAATATAAGAACCAAATAATCATTAAAAGTCATCAAAAAAATGTAGTAAATATAGCAGACTGTATCTATTTTATGTCAGAGCAAAGTTTCCCTTATGTATCTAAGAGCCTCTGAGTTATGCACGTTTTACAAATGTGGTTCCTATTAGGAAGGACTTTGGGTCACTGTGTTCACTCTAGGCCTGGTCTTGCCATTAACTTGCTGTAAGACTCAGAGCACATCGTATAATCTCTCTGGATCGTAGTATTCTCATTTGTCCAATTAGTGAAGCAGCACTAGATTATCCATAAAGGACCTTCTTGCTCTAAAAAAATAGGATGCTGCAATTCTGTGACGTTCTTGGGTCATTGAGAAGAAGTTAGTTTGTATGTGTGTTTTATATACTTCGGTAGAAGGCAAGTGCATGTAAAATACATATTAACAGACTTCAAAAAGTATTTATAATTTTAAAAAACAGTTATTGTGCTTGGAAAAGTCCACTAACTATTCCAGAAAGCTTGAATATTATAGAATCAATAATTTCCTTAATTTTTTCCCCAAAAGTTAAGTAATCTAAAAAAGTTCTATTTTTGTTTTATAGTAAATAAATACATGAGAAATGTAAATTTATATCCCTACTTTCAGTGTTACAAAATTTTAGTGAAAATCGCATTTAAAATTTTTTTCCAGAATTTCTAATATCAGCAAAAATTTAGTGTGTCTCCTTAATTATGAAACAAGTTTCATAATAAGTTCTCAATTTTTTCAGTGTAAATAGGAAGTTTTCTAAAGAATTTCGAGCTTAAATGCTTACAAGAAGAGGGACTAATTAAAAATACCACCTTTGATTACATTCGCTTAATGCAGAATACCACTTCATTAAGTAACATTTTTCAAAAGCTAAAGAATGTCATCATAAACTTTGAATAGGAATAAAGATTAAAACATTAATTTTAATTAAATAATTTAGTACATATTATGTTAGCATCTGGTGTGCATCAGACCTCTTCTGTGTCCTAGAGTGATAATGCTATTCTGACCTATTCAGAAATATGTATGAATCTAAGTATATTATACTATGCTAAGTACTTTAATGGAAACTTGAGAAAAAGGGAGTAATTCTGAATGAAAAATCTTGGGAGAGCTTTGCTGAATTGGTAACATATGAGAAGGATCTTGCTACTGGAGAACAGATAATGGTCATCTGAAGAGAATAGCCAGAGTATACATTAGAGAATAGTGAGTATTCTTTGCTGGGGAAATAGGGTTTTTCTGAGTGATGGAGTATAAGATAAAGACATGCAAGAGGAAATTTGAAGACATATTAAGAGACCCTTTTTACATTATTATGTATTTTATAAAGACCTAATTATACAGATATTCTTGTGATACTTTTGTTTTAAAGACCAGCATCTCTTATGAGAAGTGTGAGAGAAGTATGAAAGGTTACATTAAAAAGATCAGGTAAAACATGAAATGGAAAGCTAGAATTGATAGATAAGGTATTTCACAAACTGTTCACAAACACCATTGCTCTCAGCACTGATGGATGTTCCAATGGTCATTCCTTTCACTGCATTTCTACATAAACCTTTGAGATATACACCTTAAACTTATTCAGTCCAGGAGGATTACATTTTTTCTTTCTTAAAAACATTTTAAATTTTACACTTAAATAAAAGTTTATTTTACATCTTTCCAGTCTGTCAGATATACAATATATGCATTTTTTTTTCCTTGAGACCTAAAATGTGTTAGTGGGAGAGAATTTAATTGCTTAAGGAAAAAAAAGGAAACAAATTGAATTTCTTGGTTTGGCTTAGTGCAGCCTTCAGTGTTCTGAGAACAATAATGCAATTAGCTAAAATGTTTATCCACAAAATTTAATTCCTGGGGAGTATCTTCTCAAATTGCCTCTTACAAGTGTAATGGAAGCAAGCAGTTGTTTGCTGGCTTTCTTGCCAAAAATGTGAATGACTAGATTTTTATACAACTTGGTGGTAATGCATGTATAATAATGTCAACTCTGCATTGTAAATTTGAATGAAGAAACTGAAATTTGTACATAACAAATTTGTAAAATTTTTGTTGTATTGTCTCAGTGTTCTCAGCCATGAGTGAAGAAATCCTTGGTGTTATTAATTATTCCACAAATGAAGTTTTTATTAGATTTCTTTTTCATTTAAATTAAATTTCATCCCTGATTAAATACAATGAATTAGCAATGCTTTTGATCATCGGTTTATGGATAGTCTAGTGATAAGTAGTTGAAAATCAAAGTTAGATATTTATTCTGGGCATATATAAATATCCAAAGAAAATGAATGCTTCTTATCATTATACCTTTATCAGTAAATAACGTAGCAGTGATTCCTTCTGATACCACCTATGAAAGGAATTGCTAATAGGAAAAGAGCAGGGGAAGTGTATTATAAAAACTTCCCTGAATATACAGTTTCTGAAAAGTCATATCCCTGGGCAAAATGCTGTGGAGAACATTTGTAATAACTTTCCTTTACTGGACTATGTTATTTCAGGTGCTTTCTATCATAACTGGCTATTTCCTAGCTCCAGTTAAAATATACTCAGTATAGGGTTAATCCTATTTAATAAATATAATGAAAATATGAGGGTTATAATAGGTTATCAAATCCACTCAGCCAAATATCACAACAAATTAAAGCTTTTCATGTAAAAATATAGCCAGTTGTAACTCATTTGAAATAGATGAAGTGATAACTTAGTTGAAAATATTTTAACTGGCATGGACTTCAATAAAATGCCAAAGAATTAATTTAGTATAAAACAATTTAGAAGACATTTATATGGAGAGGGAAGAGCCCAACAGTTAGTTTGGAAAGAGTAACACCAGTAGGTTTTTTATCCAGTCTTCTGAGAGAGGACATTGTGTTATGCTAATAGCTGAACAAGGAGTAATGAATTAATGGAGTCTCTGCCAGACTATATTCACCGTAAATTGAAGACCACCTCTGAATTGAGATCATTTTGAATTTGCATTTACTGTGGCCTATTTTAACTGAGAGAAAGGATTTGTTTGCGAAATGCATCCTCTAGAATGCCTTTCCCCCAACTGCTTGACACGTTTCCTGTACATACAGTGATATCCAGTGACAAAAGTCTTTTAACTTTACCCATAGCAGAAAGTGAACTTTAAACAAAAATTTACAATTAATAAAATAACCTTAGATTTCTTCCCATTAAGTATATCCATGTTTAATATATTTAGAATGCAAACTCAATTATAATGTTGGCCCATTTATGTAATTCACGATGATAAAATATTTAAAGTAAAAAAATTTTTTTACTGTCTTAGCTACTGCTTTAGATTAACCAAAAATAGGCTTTTTAAAATTTTTATGGAGATACACATATGTCAAGTTCCATTAAAACACACTTAATATGTTAATCTGGAAGAAGAGATTCTTATTTTGATTTATGCTGGAGAATTATTGCCGCCTCCTTTGAACTGAGTTTTGCAGTTTTTTATCATGTGAAGGTATTTGATCTCTGACAATATATTGTATAGTATGGGTAAAAATGAAGAGTAACCAATACAGTTTGGATTTCCCTGACAGAAAAAGTCACTGCCTTTTCTGTCACATCCAAATAACTCATCCAGGAAGGCAGTTTCTCGTTCTATTAACATGTAAACTAGTTAGTACAAATTTGCTGTAAAGTCGTGTGTTTTCCGGCTAGTTAAATTAGTTTATAAAGTGACACCAATAGTAGGAATTTGCATTGTGCTTTTGGCAGGCCTTTTTGCTACTCCTCATGTTCAAATTTACATCACTGAGTGTCTGTTATATTCTAGGTATTTTGAAACATATTTTCATGGAATTTATTTAATAATTAATGACCTATTCTAGAAGATATTATTAGTTACCACTGAAAGGACTGGAAATTTGATTTAGCAGAATAAAGTTTTGTATTTCATTAGTCTTCAGTATAATATGTGTTAAAACTATAAACATACAGCAACAATAATAATGCAGTTTCTGAGTATTCACTTTTGTGCAAAATGTCATCAAATCATTTCATTATCATTCAGCAATTATCACAAAATTATATAAAATTAGGACATTTAAACAACATACTTTTTATTTCTTGTATACTAATATAGACTCTATTTTTTTTTCTGTAACAAAAAGCCTTATTGTTTTTCTCACAAAACTCTCTGAATTTCAAATAATTTCACAAAAACAGATTCAGGAACAAGACTGATATGAATGAAGCAGGGTTGTCCTCCATTTCCAACATCTGTCCAGAATAAATACAAATAGTCAAAATACAAAACTCCTTCCAAGACCACCTAAATCCTTCGGAGAATTGTGAGTTTCTCAGCTTCTGGTTCCAACCAGCTGGCTTGTCTATTTCCTCACACTTCCCTTCCCTCTCCTGCACCAGAAAGCTAGATCACTAATGTTTCTGATAGCTCGTTGAGAGTAGTCCTGTTCTTTTCCTTGTGTTTCTAAATGCTACATATGAATACCCATCTTGAGAAAATTTGAATAACTGTAGGGGTTGTTAATCTCCCCTAAAAAATTTGAAAACAGCAACTGGTCTTTTCAGACTCCAAAGAGGTGTCTTTAATTTCTTATCACTAAGAATCATAGTTTCAAAGAGATTTTAAAATTTATATTAAAGATTCTACTTCTCTGTATTTTACTCTAAAGATATTTGAATATATAGTTGTAGAAATAGAATGTGTGAATATTAAATTGTTCAGTGGAGAGCCCTACCACCATGTGTATTGAACAGGTAAATAAATCTGGGCTTTGTGTAGATGCTCTGTTGAAGTTTCTAGAGTGATCCATTTTTCATATCATTTTAGAAATCTTTATTACATCCAGTAGGCTAGACTCTGAATGATGAAATAATAAAGTGATGTGAATTTTGATATATTTTATTTTTCTTTGAGAAAAAGATCTTTCAAACAAAATTTCACTGAGACTATAAATCCTGAAAATTTGTCAGTGTCCTATGTAATATGTCCAAGAATTAAAATTAAGGACTAGTTGAAATGAAGGTGATAATAAGTAAAAGTAATTTATTAAATGAGAAAACAGCCTGTGGAACTTAAAAGATAGAAAATGTAATAACTTAGCTTGTAATTTTGGATTTTGATTGATTGATTGAAAATATCCAAATGAGTACACCCTTCATTGGATATCATGGCATGAGAATTCTTAGCCTATGTTATTGTAGTAACCATAAATGGGACCACAGTCCAACTTGAAGACTGTATTTTTTTCATTGAGATAAGTTGCTGCCTTTTTTTTCTGTTAACAAAAAATCATGCCAAAGAATTTTATATTTAGTCTTCATCCAGTCTTGGCAAGTTTAATTCATGACAATCCTATGTCAATTTTAATCTGAATGATTTAGTAAAACAATGCTTCCCTAGGTTTCCTAACCACTCTACCTTTTTGGCTTCCTCTGTCCTTATATCCTCTAGCTCCACTTGTGGAGGGTCTGGTAGAGAATACCATTGTTATTTGTTCTACATGTTTGACTTCCTTGGTATACTCCTGAAATATATACTAACATACACAAAGGATCTTTCAAAATATAATATTTATTTAAGTAACTGAATCAGTTCTGATGTAGAGAATGTGTAAATAAAGGGATTCTCTTTTCTTCTTCTCCATCCCTCTGTCTTCTCTTTGCATGTGCTTTTCTCCTTCCACAACAGTCTCCCTAATCCCTGGACCTCTCCATGTGCCCTCGTACACCAGTCCTTTTCTCTCTTTCATTCTTCCTTACTGCAAAGGAAAGAATAACTTATACTAGGGTTACTTGAATTTACTCACTTATTCTAATGAGATATAAAAGTCCTGAATGGACCATTTATAGGACAGGACAGTCCCTTACTTGTAAGTAGAAAATATATGGAAATAGAAATTGTTTATCATATCAGACATTATTAAATTATTAATCAAATGTCAAAATGTCAAAATTTGAAGTGAAATTTACTAGTAGATAAATAACATTACATGAACTGTGTGAAACTCAGGAATAGAGATGAATTTTTATAGTTTCCACAATAGGAATTAATATAAATTAGTAAAGGGCACTGCTGACTAGTTTAGCACTGAATTTTAGAATGTGTTCTATGGCTAAAGATGTAATTTTAAAAGAAGATTATTTTTAGTACATAATTTTTAACGTAATTAAATAATTAAATAATTTAATGGCAAATCATATTATTAGACAATAATGTAAAACAGGATTATGAATTCATTCCTATTTCATCTTTTGGGTTAATTCCACTAGTTTTTAAAATCAATTAAAAAATACCAAAAATATTTTATATTTTTAAGGTGTTTAGGTATTTGTAAATAATGTAGAAGAAGGTGTCAACCAATAAGAGAAACATCACTCTTCTGTGGTGAAGGAATGGAAATGCTGAAAGAATACTTAAAACTACTAGTACTGGTTCTGTTACTAGATGCATTAAGAGTATCATTTAACTTCCATGGGCCTTGATTTCTACCCTGAAATTTGAGAACATTGGACTTAATAACTAAATGGGGAGGGATGTCACTCATGTTTGCTCTTAAATAGAAGGCAGGCAAGAAGCTCAGTCGGAATGACAGAATATGATATCCAAATTTACAATGTTGTGTTGACTAATGCAATAAATTTGCACTTAGTTATATGTAGAGGTGATGATTACCTGGTCACCTGATCAGTGCAAGTGTGCCCGAGAGAAAATCTAATTTTCTGTAAATCAAAATAATCAGCAAGAGAACATACATTTCCTTGATGGAGTACCAAGAATTTATCAGCTCCTATTAGAATGCACATAAAAAAAGGAAGAAAAGGGAAAGATACAGTTGAATTTTTAAATGTCAGTTAAATAAAAATGGTTTTGCATGTGTTGTATTTTAGTGATTAATATACCTAGCAGGGTTAATTCCATGTTGAAGAGGGCAGTGTAATGATTATAAAAATGAATGTAATTTTTGCAAGAGGATTTGAGGAATTAAAATATATAGTTTCATTTGTTACTTGGTATGTTAAACCAGTATAAAAAGCTTTTGCTCTAGTTGAAGAGTAAGTGAAATAAATATAGAATTAAAAAAAAAACCTCTTATAATATAGAAGAAGAAAAGCAATATACTTTATGTTCTAGCAGAGACTGTAAAGTCAACTAGAAATAATTCCTCTGTTTAAACCTGGCATTTTGTGAAAGAGAACCATCACTATATACTGTCCATGAGATTCCCTGTGAATAACTGGCAATGTGAGGCAATAGTAGTCAGAGCTTTTTATTCCTTCCAAACCAGTTATTGTGCTGCTAATTAGAATTGGATATTGGTGGTAGTGGAAATGAGGGAGACTATCAATGTTACTTTGTGTTAAATTTTAATCACACAAGTTAGGACATTCAGAATTATGGTTTCCATGGTAACCACAACACTGAGCTCTGTGTGAAGGCATTACAGTGGGGGTCTTTGATTAAAAGAAAGTAAACCAGAAGTGAAACAAAATGCTCCATATGTGCAGCTAAAGTTACCAAAAAAAAAAAAATCCAGTTCCCTTGTCCTTAATTATATTTGCTTAATAGTATGTCACATGTTTGTGCAGTACACTGAAAGGTCTGTTGTAATTCTCATGTGCATGCTGTGCTTAAATGATTATTTTTATAGCACCTTTTGTATTTAATTTATTTTCATTTTAAAAATACCTGTATAATCTATGTTCAGAAACTCATAATAATTCCTGTGGAAGAGGATTTTTTTTTCACTGAAAATAATTTTAGATGTGTAGATAGAATTGCTTATAATCTTTCACTTAGAATATTTGGGTTAAGATAGCTATTTAAAGTTCCATATTTCAGTTAATTTTTGTCATCCATATGAAAAGTATCCCAAGGAAGAAATGAGGCTAATTCAGGGCATATTGAATATGGGATCTGTCAAAAAGATTGTAGCAATAAAAATAAAGGCACTGATGATTAAATATAAAATGTATTTTCAGATTATTTTTAAAGAAACATTTTAGTCAAGAATGGGGAAAATAATCACTAAATCATTATGTTATATTCCTGTCTCATCTTTAATAGAACGTAATATTTAGTATATACTAGAAAGCAAACATTTTGTACAATGGAATACACACACACACACACACACACACACACATGACTGAGAAATGTTTGTACTGTGGGAACAGAAGAGGCCTGTGTAGAGAAGGAATTTTTCATATATTGTAGTAGTGCTTTATTAAACATCTGATATGGGCTTAGTTATGCTAAGCATCATCTGAGTTTTTATGCTTCAAGGATCATATAATCTAATAATATTTTTGTGGAGAGTAAGTAAAAGTAAGGACAAAGATTTTCTAAATTTTCATCTCTAAATATAGAAAATTCTAATCAGACTAATATTTCTCACAAAATAGTTAAAAACCTTGTAACCTGTATTCGAATCAGGTAACACAGATTAAGTATTTTTCTACTAATACTGAGTCAGGTATGAATGCCAGTGGGTCAGACTTTAAAATCAAACACCATTTTACAGACCATTAAGTCTACTGCAGAGGTCAGCAAACTTTCTGGAAGGGCCAGATAGGGAACATTTTAGGTTTTGCAGGACATGCAGTTCCTTGTGCTAACTACCGAACTCTGGTGGTGTAGCACGAAGGCAACTTTCGTCAAAGTGTTAGAAGAAATGAGCATAGTTGTGTTCCAGTAAAACTTGAGTAGACACTGAAATATGAGGTTCATATAATTTTCACATCAAAATTTTTTTCATCTACCATAAAATGTAAAATGTCTTACCTTTGTGGGACATAGGAAAAACAGGAAGTGTGGCAGATTAATCTTGTGGGTTGTAGTTTGTCAAACCATGGTGTTTTTGATTTTCTGACTCTTGTTTGTATTTTATTTTTATTTATTTATTTTTCTTGGAGGGAAGGTTGTTTGTTTATTGACATTCAAACTAATTTCTACCTGCATGATAAAAATTAATATTTAAAGTCTAAGTATTCAAAATTATTTTCAAAATTCTGTGCACTTTCCATTGATCATTTGAATATTTAATGATCCATTCTCTTTTGGTGTAATGGTAATGTCGTCTACATGGATTTGATAAGCTCAATAAATAGCATATATTTTTCACATATGTGTTTTCACCAACCTGAGAGATACAGAAGATTTTAGACAGATGGAGGTCAGAATGTTAATGAAGTGATTGGAGAATGTAGCTTACGCATATGACTGCAGTGGACCCCCAACATCACAGCCCAGAATCAGGCAATTTTAAGCTCATCGGGACACATACAGGCCTCCCCTGTAGGTGGTACTGCTTTGTGGTATGGAATAATATTCCAGAATCTGGGTTTCCTGGATAAGCCTGGCTGCCCACAGATGGGAGAGGGAGTAATGATCTGAGTATATAATTTCCTAAACTCATCAGTTGGAGAAGTCACTTTCCCCTTCAGCAGAGTGAAAAAGGCTAGCAAATGCCAGAAAGTTATATTAAATGCTGGTTTTTCTCATGAAAAAAATGGATTTGGGGAAGAGGTTTTTTTTTTGTTGTTTCATCATTTTTATTCACTCATTTACTCAATCAGCACATTAATTTAGTTACCTGTTTTTGTTGTTTTAGTCTGCTCGGCTTTCACAACAAAATACCATAGTCTGGGCAGCTTGAACAACAAAAAGTTATTTATTCTCTCACAGTTCTGTTGGCTAAAGGTCCCCTCTCAGAGTGCCTGTCCATCTGGTTTCTGGTGAGCCCTCTCCTCCAGCTTGTAGATGTAGCCTTCTTACTATGTTCTCCCATGGCCTTTCCTTAATATGGGTACATGAAGAGTAAGACAGGGAGAGGGTATGTGTTTCTGGTATCTCCTTTTATAGGAACATTACTCCTATCAGATCAGGGCTTCATCCTCAAGACCTTACTTTAACCTTGTCTTCTTCCTTTGAGGCCCCATCTCCAAAAACAATCATAGTGGGGGTTAAGACTTCAACATACTGATTTTACAAAGATACGATTCAGTCCATGACACCTACTCTCTGCCAGATTGTATTCAAATTGCTGTGTATATAATAGTTAGGGGGCTCCTGGTACCATAGTGCTTATGTTGTATTGGCAAAAACAGACATTACTTAAATAATATCACTGATTAATGTGTAACTGCCAATAGAAATAACTTCTCTGAGGAAAGAAAAAATTTTTGAGACTATTATAATAAAGAATCTATGTGTAATACAAAATAAAAAGCCTAACATAGCCAGATCTGTTGAGAGAAGACCTCTGTGGGGACTGAAGAAGACTGTTCTAGAGAAAGGCAGCAATTTGTGAAAAAGTATCTTGTCACTATAGAAAGCATGTTTCTGTAGTTGTTTCTGTTGAGTTACTTCGAGGGTAACAGTACCTTGCTTGCACTTTGCCAATTGGAGCTTATTTTTTGGTCTGTAAAAATTTTAATAAATCTATGGTCTAAGATTATTCAGTTGAATTTTATTTTATTTATTTTTTATTTTTTCTTAAGTATGATTGATATACACTCTTGTGAAGGTTTCACATGAAAAAACAATGTGGTTACTACATTTACCCATATTATCAAGTCCCCACCCATACCCCAATGCAGTCACTGTCCATCAGTGTGGTAAGAAGCCACAGGTCCACTGTGTGCCTTCTCTGGGCTACACTGTTCTCCCTGTGATCCCCCACACCATGTGTACTAAACATAATACCCCTCAATCCCATTCTCCCTCCCTTCCCACCCGCCCTCCCACAACCCTCCCCTTTGGTAACCACTACTTCATTCGTGGAGTCTTTGAGTCTGCTGTCATTTTGTTCCTTCAGTTTTGCTTCATTGTTATACTCCACAAATGAGGGAAATCATTTGGCGTTTGTCTTTCTACACCTGGCTTACTTCACTGAGCATAATGTCCTCCAGTTCCATCCATGTTGTTGCAAATGGTAGGATTTGTTTCTTTCTTATGGATGAATAGTATCCCATTGTGTATATGTACCACATCTTCTTTATCCATTCATCTACTGATGGACACTTAGGTTGCTTCCATATCTTGGCTATTGTAAAAAGTGCTGCAATAAACATAGGGGTGCATATGTCTTTTTGAATCTGAGCAGTTCTTTTCTTTGGGTATATTTCAAGGAGTGAGATTCAAGAGTCAAATGGTATTTCTATTTTTAGTTTTTTGAGGAACCTCTACATTGCTTTCCACAATGGTTGAACTAACTTACATTCCCACCAGCAGTGTAGGAGGGTTCCCCTTTCTCCACATGCTCACCAGCATTTTTTGTTCTTAGTCTTTTCCAGGCAGGCCATCCTTCCTGGTGTGAGGTGATATCTCACGGTTGTTTTAATTTGCATTTCCCTGATGATTAGTGATATGGAGCATCTTTTCATGTGTCTGTTGGCCATCTGAATTTCTTCTTTGGAGAAACATCTTTTCATATCCTCTGCTCATTTGTTAATTGGGTTATTTGCTTTTTGGGTGTTGAGGCGTGTAAGCTTTTTATATATTTTGGATGTTAACCCCCTTGTCGGATGTGTCATTTACAAATATATTCTCCCATACTGTAGGAATCCTTTTTGTTCTGTTGATGATGTCCTTTGCCTTACAAAACCTTTTCAGTTTGATGTAGTCCCATGAGCTCATTTCTGCTTTTGTTTCCCTTTCTTGAGGAGACGGGTTCAGGAAGAAGTTGCTCATGCTTACATTCAGGAGATGTTAGCCTATGTTGTCTTCTAAGAGTTTTACGGTTTCATGACTTATATTCAAGTATTTAATCCATTTCGAGTTTACTTTTGTGTATGGGGTTAAACAATAATCCAGTTTCATTCTCTTGCATGTAGCTGTCCAGTTTTGCCAACACCAGCTGTTGAGGAGGCTGTCATTTCCCCATTGTATGTCCATGGCTCCTTTATCATACATTAGTTGACCAAATATAGATGGGTTTTTATCAGGGCTCTCTAGTCTCTTCCATTGGTCTATGGGTCTTGTGCTAGTACCAAATTGTCTTGATTACTGTGGCTTTGTAGTAGAGCTTGAAGTTGGGGAGTGTGATGCCCCCAGCTTTATTCTTCCTTCTAAGAATTGCTTTGGCTATTCAAGGTCTTTTGTGGTTCCATATGTATCTTAGGACAGTTTTCTCTAGTTCGTTGAAGAATGCTGTTGGTATTTTGATAGGAATTGCATTGAATCTATAGATCGCTTTAGGCAGTATGATCATTTTGACAGTATTAATTCTTCCTATCCATGAGCATGGGATGTGTTTCCATTTATTGATATCTTCTTTCATTTCTCTCATGAGTTTCTTATAGTTTTCAGAGTATAGGTCTTTCACTTTCTTGGTTAGGTTTATTCCTAGGTATTTTATTGTTCTTGATGCAATTGTAAATGGAATTGTTTTCCTGATTTCTCTCTCTGCTAGTTTATTGTTAGTGTATAGGAGTGCCACAGATTTCTGTGTGTTAATTTTGTATCCTGCAACTTTGCTGAATTCAGATATTAGATCTAGTAGTTTTGGACTGGATTCCTTAGGGTTTTTTATGTACAATATCATGTCATCTGCAAACAGGGACAGTTTAACTTCTTCAATGCCAATCTGAATGCCTTTTATTTCTTTGTGTTGTCTGATTGCTGTGGCTAGTATCTCCAGTACTATGTTGAATAGAAGTGGAGATAGTGGGCATCCTTGTCTTATTCCCGATCTTAAAGGAAATGCTTTCAGCTACTCGCTGTTAAGTGTAATTATAATGTCGGCTGTGGGTTTGTCATATATGGCACATATTATGTTGAGGTACTTGCCCTCTATACCCATTTTATTAAGAGTTTTTATCTTGAATGGATGTTGAATTTTGTCAAATGCTTTTTCAGCATCTATGGAGATGATCATGTGGTTTTTATCCTTCGTTTTGTTGATGTGGTGGATGATGTTGATGGGTTTTCAAATGTTGTACCATCCTTGCATCCCTGGAATAAATCCTACTTGATCATGATGGATGATCTTTTTGATGTATTTTTGAATTTGGTTTGCTAAAATTTTTTTGAGTATTTTTGTATCTATGTTCATCAGGGATATTGGTTTGTAATTTTCTTTTTTTGGGTGTCTTTGCCTGATTTTGGTATTAGAGTTATGCTGGCTTCATATAATGAGTTTGGAACTATTCTCTCCTCTTCTATGTTTTGGAAAACTTTAAGGAGAATGGGTATTAGATCTTCACTAAATGTTTGATTAAATTCAGTGGTGAAGCTATCTGGTACAGGAATTTTGTTCTTAGGTAGGTTTTTGATTACCAGTTCAATTCTGTTGCTGGTAATTGGTCTGTTTAGATTTTCTGTTTTTTCCTTGGTCAGCCTTAGAAGGTTGTATTTTCCTAGAAAGTCCATTTCTTCTAGGTTATCCACTTTGTTAACATATAATTTTTCATAGTATTCTCTAATAATTCTTTGTATTTTTGTAGTGTCCATAATAATTTTTACTTTCTCATTTCCGATTCTGTTTATGTGAGTAAGCTCTCTTTTTTTCTTGATAAGTCTGGCTTGGGGTATATCTATTTTGTTTATTTTCTCAAAGAACCAGCTCTTGCTTCCATTGATTCTTTCTATTGTTTTATTCTTCTCAATTTTATTTATTTTTGCTCTAATCTTTATTATGTCCCTCCTTCTACTGACTTTGGGCCTCATTTGTTGTTCTTTTTCTAGTTTCATTAATTGTTTGTTTAGGCTGCTTATATGGGATTGTTCTTCTTTCTTGAGGTAAGCCTGTGTTGCAATATACTTTCCTCTTAGCACAGCCTTGGCTGCATCCCACAGATTTTGTGGTGTTGAATTATTGTTGTCATTTGTCTCCATATATTAATTGATCTCTGTTTTTATTTGGTCATTGCTCCATTGGTTATTTAGGAGGATGTTGTGGAGCCTCCATGTGTTTGTGGGATTTTTCATTTTATTTGTGTAATTTATTTCTAGTTTCATAGCTTTGTGGTCTGAGAAACTAGTTGGTAAAATTTCAATCTTTTTGAATTTACTGAGGCTCTTTTTGTGTCCTAGTATATGATCTATTCTTGAAAATGTTCCATGTGCACTTGAAAAGAATGTATATTTTGCTGCTTTTGAGTGTAGAGCTAAGTAGATGTCTGTTAGGTCCATCTGTTCTAATGTGTTGTTCATTGTCTGTCTCCTTACTTATTTTTTGTCTGGTTGGTCTTGTCCTTCAGAGTGAGTGAAGTGTTGAAGTCTCCTGAAATGAATGCATTGTATTCTATTTCCCCTTTTAATTCTGTTAGTATTTATTTCACATATGTAGGTGCTCCAGTGTTGTTCACTTAGGTATTTAAAACAGTTATATCCTCTTGTTGGATTGACCCTTTTATCATTATGTAATGTCCTTCTTTGTCTCTTGTTTCTTTGTTTTGAAGTCTATTTTGTCTGATACAAGTACTGCAACTCTTGCTTCTTTCTTACTATTAGTTGCATGAAATATCTTTTCCATCCCTTCACTTTTAGTCTGTTTATGTCTTTGGGTTTAAAGTGAATCTCTTGTAGGCAGCATCATGAGGGGTCTTGTTTATTTATCCATTCAGTGACTCTCTGTCTTTTGATTGGTGCATTCAGTCCATTTACATTTAGGGTGATTATCAATAGGTATGTACTTATTGTTATTGCAGGCTTTAGATTCATGGTTACCAAAGGTTCAAGATTAACTTCCTTACTATCTAAGTGTCTAACTTAACTCACTTAAAATGCTTTTATGAACACAATCTAAGGGTTCTTTTCTTTTTCTTCTCCTTTTTCTTCCTCCTCTATTATTTAAATATTAGATATCATATTCTGTACTCTTGTCTATTCTTTGATTGACTTTGGGGATAGTTAATTTAATTTTGCATTTGCTTAGTAATTAGCTGTTCTACTTTCCTTACTGTGGTTTTATTACCACTGCTGACAGTTATTAAACCTTAGGAACACTTCCATCTATAGCAGTCCCTCCAAAATGCACTGTAGAGATAATTTGTGGGAAGTAAATTCTCTCAGCTTTTGCTTATCTAGAAATTGTTTAATCCCCCCTTCAAATTTAATTGATAATCTTGCCAGATAAAGTAATCTTGGTTTGAGGCCCTTCTGTTTCACTGCATTAAATACATCATGCCACTCCCTTTCTGGCCTGTAAGGTTTCTTCTGAGAAGTCTGATGTTAGCCTGATGGGTTTTCCTTTGTAGGTGATCTTATTTCTCTCTCTGGCTGCTTTTAATAGTCTGTTCTTACCCTTTATCTTTGCCAATTTAATTACTATATGTCTTTGTGTTGTCTTCCTTGTGTCCCTTGTGTTGGGAGATCTGTGGATCTCCATGGCCTGAGAGACTATCTCCTTCCCTATATTGGGGCAGTTTTCAGCAATTATCTCCTCAAAGGCAATTTCTATCCTTTTCTCTTTCTCTTCTTCTTCTGGCACCACTATAATGCGAAAATTGTTCCATTTAGATTGGTCACACAGTTCTCTCAGTATTCTTATATTCTTAAAGATGCTTTTTCTCTCTGTGCTTCAGCCTCTTTGTATTCCTCTTCTCTAGTTTCTATTTCATTTATCGTCTCCTCCACCGTATCCAATCTGTTTTTAATACCCTCCATTGTGCTCTTCAACAATTGGATCTCTGACCAGAATTCATTCCTGAGTTCCTGGATATCTTTCAGTGCCCCCACTAGCATGTTGATGATTTTTATTTTGAACTCCCTTTCAGGAAGAGTCATAAGGTCCATGTCATTTAAATGTTTCTCTGGAGTTATATTAATTTTACTCTGGACCAGTTTCCTTTGGCGTTTCAAATTTGTGTATGGCGCCCTCTAGTGTCCAGAAGCTCTACTCTCTGGAGCTGCTCAGTCCCTAAAGCAATGCCGAGGGTGGCAGAGGAATGGTATTGGTGCCTTGGGAGAGAAAAGAGCTTTTTTGTGCTTCCTGGCTTCTATGCCTGTCTCTACTGCCTGAACCAGTGCACCGATCACACAGGTATAAGCTTTTGTCCCAGATCAGCCAGTTATGGATCCTTGCTTTCCAGAGGTGTCTGGAATCTCAGTCTCCCCAAGAATTCTGCCTGTTTTATCTTTCCAACCCTGTAATCATGAGAGTATCATGAAAGCACCATGAAATGTAGGTTTGTACTCCTAGAGCAGATCTCCGGAATTAGGCATTCAGCAGTCCCAGGCCTCCAGTCTCTCCCTGCTCAGTTTCTCTTTCTCCCTCTGGTGAGCTGGGATGGGGAAAGGGCTTGGATCCCTCCAGGCTACGGCTTTGGTACATTACCCTGTTCCGTGAGGTTTGCTCTTTTCTCCCAGTAAATGCAGTTTGGCTCAGTCCTCTCTCCTGTTGCTCTTTTATTAAGAGTTGTATTAATTATATTTTCATATTATATGCTGTTTTAGGAGGAAGGCTCTGTCTCATCTTTCACGCCACCATCTTTAATCCTATCTATTCAGTTGAATTTGAAACAACTGAATAAACCAGTTTATAATTCATGTCTTTTGACAGATGTTTATATTGGCTTTAATATTTATTAATATTGAAGATGCCTCAACTGTTATTGCTAAAAGGTGGAAACAATCATTCAATCCATCAATTTTTTAACACCACCCTGAATACAAAATAAAAATCCTGGCAAATCTATATAAGCGGTTTAGTCTAAATCAATACCATGTTCTCTTTTGTCTTTTGCAACAGATTACTCATTAATACCAATCAGAAGGGAAAATCTGCTCATGTTTTCCATAATGAAGTCAAAAAGCATCAGAATTATGATTAAATACTGTATTAAAGAAAAAAGCTTTGTCCTTTTATAACTCTAGTATGTCACTAGTGTCCTAATATTGTAAAATAATATTTTAAAATATTTGAGATATTCCTGAGAATAACATTAAAGAATGATGGTTTGTATATATATGATTGAGATGTGAATAATGATTTGGCAGATACACTTACAGTGCTCTCCACTTGGCCATAAGTTCTTTGCTAAATGATTTTTGAGACTTGATCTTGGAAAGTTTTCATACCAGCTACTTGCCTCTTTGAAAGAAGATGGAAATTGGGGAAGAAAGAAACTAAGTAAAATGAAATAATTGACCAATAGGATTTTTTTAAATGTCTTAGGTTCTATACTTACTAAAATTCACTTATGTGAATAGAAAAGAAGAAAACGAGGTGGAAGTAACTGAGGTCAGAATGTAGATTTCGAGTCTTTGGAAGCACAGCGGCTTGCTCGTTACGGAAAATACAAAAGTATTGGAGGATTAAAAAAATCATCATGAATTTGCATTGAATAATTAATTCCATTAGGAAAGGAAACATAAAATTTCATAGGCTTTGACACATTTTCTTATGTGTGTCAGGAACTCAGTCTTTTTTGTGCTTGGTACTTTAGTAACTCTCTTTCTTAATACTATTTAAAGGATATAGTTCTATAATCTATTAAGAGGTTCTGTTTGTAAACTCCTAGCACTGAACTTTAATTGTATTAGTTATGATATAGCTAGTCTAGATACATATCTATAGTAGAACCCAAAGGGATTCTTTAATTTGAGACTTAGGATGACAATAAAAACTTTTGTTAAGAATAGCTAAAGCATTCTGATGGCATGAGAACTAGTTGTTAAGTCAAATGCAATACCAAACTTTATTCTGATACATATTTTTAATTTCAGTTGATTCAAATCCTCCATAATCTTGAAGTAAACAATATAAAATTTAAAATTATGGGTAAATATTAATACTCTATACATACATTTTTTTTTCAAATTTAGGGGTGCAAAGTGGAATTTTTGACCTTAAGTTTGCCAAATTCCTCTGTTGAGAGGCTCTTTTGTACTAAATGCAAAACATGTTTTTCACATTGCCAAATGCTAAGCTTTCTAAATAATTAACATTGCTCAGTGTAGTGGTCAGCCACAGCAGAAGAATGCATTTTGATCAGTATAACTCAGCATCTGGTTGTCACTATAATGCTGAGCCTACCAGAAATTCTCTTTGCCAGATGTGACCACGGTTACACTATGTTATTTAGTTCATCAATACGTATTTGAAAATAAGTCAAAGATACTACCAGGAATAAAAAAACCTCAAGTAGTTTATCCATTCATTCACTAAAATGGCAAAAACATTCATAATGAAAGTAGTTAACATCTATTGAGAAGGTCTTGGACACCTGCTATTTGCACTTGTTTAATTGCTCTGAGAGAACAGATTATATTTGTTGTTAATATGTAGATGGGAAAACTTAGGAGAAAAAATAGGTGGATGTTCACACAGCGAACACATGGGAAAGTCAAGCTTTGAATCCAAGCTGAGACCAAATTTATACAAAATAGCCTCCATCTATGTTGCAATAGTGTAACTTTTGATTCTACCTGTGAGAATAACTTGAGTGGCTAAATTTCACAGGTCAGATAACAATTCTTATAAAATCTAGTGAGGGACTATGAATTATTAGTACATTTTAAAGATGATATATATTATTAAGGGAGATAGAAAAGGCAATATTTTATTAAAATATGCTTGGTGAACTCAGATATTTTTTACTGTGTTTGCAACTATTTTTAATATGTCAATAGATAATGCACTTTATTTAAAAAAAAGTCAGTTCCCAATTTGTATTATTTTAAATTTATGTCGTTTTTCCTTTTTTTATTTATTAAAATTCAACAGGATAGATAATATGGCTGATAAATCATTGGAATTATCAAACCTTTACAATATTACACATTCATGTTTGGAAAGGCAAGGGTGATTCAAATATTTTAATTGTAATCTGTTTGTAGAATAAACTATTCTATGCAACTTACTCAATATGCCAGGTTAGATAAAACACTGTTTGTATTGTTCTTTAATAGGTAAGCTTATCTCTTGTAATGGCAAAATGATCTCATTGGCATTTCCTTTAGTTAATAGCACTATGCTGTATGACACAAATCATTCCATGCAACCAACTGTCACAAAGTAGAGTGTAAGGTTTTATATTACAACTAAGGTTAAAATAACAAAATAGAATGTTATGGATATGATTACTTTAGTCTGATTTCTATAGATTTTATTTCATTTCTATGGCATTCTTAGTCTAGTAATTATATAAGTTATTCAGAAGAACTTCTGTACTTTCGTTTCAGTGATAAAATTTATATTCAGTGCTTAAATCTGATATAATGAAACCTTATAATACTTTATTATATTATAATTTTGTAGAATTGATAATAAAAATAATTTGAGGTAATTTTTTCCAACTGGAAGCCAAGATTAGAGACTCATGGGAAAAAAAACCGCATTAAAGAATTGAATTGTAGTCTTTCATATATTACTTTTCTCCTTGCCCAGGTCCATAATGAGAAAATAGTCCTGGCCCTTTAAGGTTTGGACAGAGTCCGAAAATATAATACAATAAATATAATAGTTAATAATTTAATATCCTTTCTCTATATTGTATGGTGTCTTCAAACTTCAAGGTATGAGGTTCTCGCAATCTTTCTTTATTCTTAACATCTCGGTGGTGTCTCAGAGTTGTCCACAAGAAACAAAGGAAAATGGCAGCTGTGTAAACCACGTTTTAGTTTACATTGCATCTTGTTTTACCTTCCAAACAAAGCTCTCTAACAACAGTTTCTCTGTCATCATTTTAGAACATCTTGAAGGCAAAAGGCAATAGAGATTCAAATTCCAAGAGCTGAAGGAGGCTGGATTAGCTCCCATATAATATACATACTTTACCATAATTTAACTAATGCCTGTATTTAAAGCTATAAAAATTCTTTTGGCTTTTGGCTTGCATTCTCAAGTATAAAGGTACTCTGAACTCAATGAATGCATTCACTAGAAAATTAGTAAATAAATAAGTAAATGAAGGGAATCTTTTGTATATCATAGGCTCAAAATTATAAAGTAGTTTTCTATAACAAATATTTTGTAGGCTGTATTTATGAGTTTGTATCTGGAAAAATGGTGGTCTACGTACACATGATGGTGCGTCTGTATTATTATTAGATATTTGGAAAAGTAGTTGAGGCAGAGGTAGAAGGGAGAATGAAGGGAAAATAGGATAAAAACTTTTTTTTTAAGGTTACCAGTTTACTGGTAACTATTACTATTAGTAATAGTAATATTTATACTATTACTATAAATATTAGTTGCTATTTATTAGATGGATCTATCATTCTCAGAGAAATGTTACAAGATTTAACACCCAGCAAAGATTTTTTAAAGATCACATTAAAATGAGTGTTACCCCTTTCTGTATTCTTGCTTTTTGTTGAGATTTTCCCTTCTCTTTGCCTCCAGTGAATTCCAAATGTACCAAGCTTATTAGCTTGGCCCTCAGTTCTCTTGCTGGGCCCCAGTTGGCCAATGGAAGGCTATTTTAAACTACTGACCCTGCACCTGGGTATTTGCAGCCCATGAGAGTATTAGCTGCTGCACATTTTCTTAAACTGTGTGAAAACATCCCCTACTTTACCAGTATTTAACTTGGAAATTTATTTTTAGCTTAGATTATTTTATTTACATAAAGTACAAAAGAGTCAGTAATGATGCATTTTAAAATTCTTGAAGCTAATAGGTGTGGTTTTAGACTGAGGTTCAAATCTAAATTGAGGGATAGCCTGATTTTTTTTGGAAGGTCAGTAAGAAAACACTGAGTTAATATGATGCCAAAGTGTTTGTATTGCCTTTTGCGCAATCTAACATGCTATTAAGCTTATTTCCTAGGGTTTTAAAATTGTTCTTATAGATTGATTTAAAAGAGTTATTAGTAATGAAGAAAGCTGCTGATGCTTCAGCTTCAGTATGTTAACTTTTAAGTCTAAATAATGTAATTTCCTTATTAATTTTGTCTCGACTCAACATGATATAACAACAGTGATTTTGGCTATCGATCCTGATACTGGAGTTTTCAGTCCTGAGAGTAGCTCTGCCTGGTTCATTAACTTGCTTTTCCAGTTATCTTTTAATAAAAGCAAAGATATGCTTTGAGAAAAAAACAAGTCACTAAAAATTCCCATTTTGTTGAAAAGGTTTATGGTAATTATGCCTGTCTCTTTCCAAGCTTTTCCTTTTAATATTCATTATGCAGGATACATATAATTTATTTTCTTTTCTGATATGTCTAAAAATAAGGCAATGTGATAGCTTTAATTAATTCACAGTCCAAAAACCCTATTCCACATCAACCAAATGAAAGAAAGGCCTCCAAAAAACTAAATTGTGTAGAGGTCTGAATGCTGCAGTTATAGACAAAATCACCTCATTCATTCATTTTTTTATTCTGTTTTAGCAATATGTACAGGAATATTATCATAAGCCCTTTTTAACCAAAATTTAAACCACAAAATAAAATCTTATACCTTCTTTTAAAGATGATTTGTAAACATGAAATCATATACTTTTACTGGGATTCTAAAAGTAATTGCACCAATTTTTGAGCTTGACTTTCATTATGAAAATAAAAATATCTACAGTGATTTCATCTATATGGTTAATCTGAAAGAAAAATGGAGTTTGCTATGCCTTACTTTGAAATAAAGTGTTATCTTTTACATTTTAAATGAACTTTTTTGAATTCAACCTTTTCTAGAATTAAAACAGTTCAGAGCTTAAATAAGGGATCACAGAATAGAAAGTTTAGGGTACAAATAGCATTATAGTTAACATTTTTATCTATGAAGATAGATATGCTAGATTTTTACAATCATTAATCCAGGTGTGTGTGTAATGTCCATTTTGTGGGGAAAAAACCGCTTAAATCAGCATGTTGGCAAATGCAGGGGAAGAAAAATTGAAAATCTAAAAGTTATTTATTTCCACTTATCCTTTGCTTTAAAAGCATTGGTGTTGGGCATTTATAAGTAACGTGTTTTTTCATAACTTTGGTTTTGTAATACTATAAGCATGGATTATAAAAATAAGTATTGAGAGGTGAGCTAGATAGGATATGTTTTCTTCTTTTTATTTGACATATTGCAAGAATTACAAAAATTTTCTGTATATTCTTCAAACACATTTCATCAAATATTAAAAATTTTACCTGACAGTGGTTGCTAAAATAAGACTGTAGCTCTTTAGCACAATCACTATGCTCATTGTGCCATCAAACTTCTTTAACAAAATGCAAATGCAAAGTTAAATTGTTTCAGAATTTCAAGATGATTTCTGAAGAGAATTTAACCCCAGTATCGATCCTTTTGATTATGGGACTCGTGTGAGTGTACTGGTCACATGCCACGAAGCCAGCCCTCTTTATAAACTACATTCAGATGTTTTCATGTGTTCCAGTAATGCCCATTATAGCAAAAGAAAAGCCCTCATCATGTATGACATTCAGTGATCATGTCTCTTTAGTTTTGTTTTTTTTTAGAAATCACTCCTCAGTCTGTTTTTATGCCTCATAAATTGACATTTATGAATAATATAGGGCAGCTATTTTATAGAATGTCTCTCAGTGTGAGTTTTTCTGTTTTCTCATGATTAGATTCATGTTACACATTCTTTTGGCAGGAATACAACAGAAGTGAGGTGCTGGTCTTCTCAGTGCCTCCTGTGAGGAGGCAAGGGATGTCACTAACAATATGTGCCAATGTTCCTTCTTCTGTAGAGATTATGTTGTAGCAGAATAAGCAGGATTCTTTCTGAAATAGTTTGCCAAATTTTTCCTTGCCTCATATATGGATAACTGGCTATTTCAAATGTGATATGACCTATCAGCTAATGAAGTGAGAATTCTGAGAACCAATTTTTGAAATAATTTAAACATAATTTTCATTAAAACTTTTCTCATTTTTTTTTATATTAAATATTAAGACTGGGTTAACTTCTCATTCATTCATTTTAATAAATATAAACTAAGCTGTGGGTAATATGTTATCTCTCTGATCTCCATCCTAGTATACGAGGTGCTGTGGTCTCTTGTGTCTGAAAGCTCACTGTTTGACCAGAGACACAGACAAATAATCTGATAGTTTCAGTTTCATTGGGGTAAATCCTATCAAAGAGGCAGGCACGGGGTGTTCTGGGAGCACTGATGGGGGTGCCTGACTCAGCTTAGAAATTTATTGAAGTGTTAACATTTCTTGGTAAGCTTGCAGTAACATTAAATATGTTTTAAAAGATGACAGAAGGCTGGGACCAACATTCTAAGTAGAATAATTTAATGTCTTTATAAAATGGAGATTTGTGCTAATATTATCTTTAATGATCAGTTTGTAATGCTTTTTAGTAAATTTGATTTACTTCTGTAGGTCCTCAAAAGAGGTTCTATAACTCAGAAAGCATGTCTCCTACCCCTGCCTCAAAGAGGAGTTGAAACAGCATTAAGCGTAGAATGAACTGGAGAGAATATTCAAATATATTACTTGAAACCAGAATGAATAATTATTTAGCTTAATTGAATCTGTAAATATGCATATGTGGAAATGCATATATCTTTTAGAGTAAGTGGTTAGTTTTCTTCAAATAAATACCCAGAAGTGGAATTACTGGATCATGTAAGGTGGTTTATTTTTACTTCTTTGAGGAACCTCCGCTCTGTTTTCCAGTGTGGCTGCACCAACTTACATTCCCATCAATAGCGCACAGGGCTTCCCTTTTCTCCACTCCCAGCCAACACTTGGTTCTTCTTGTCTTTTTGATAATAGCTATTCTAACAGGTATGACTTAATATCTTACTGTGGTTTTGATTTTCATTCCCCTAATGAGTACTGGGCTTTTACTTTCCTATTTAACACCAGTATTATTTAGGTAAAACGATTAGATTTTCTTTAAGGTGGTTCTTTTATTCATTCTTTAATCTCAAAAAAGGTCTCCCAAATGTCTTAGGTTTTCAAGGAAAATGAATTGAAAGAAGGTAAGTGATGTTGCGACCAAGGTTTGTTGGCAAAAAATAGGCAGAAGCTGCAAAACAATTAGCTGAGTTTATTTGGGGTTTTAGTTTTAGGGATGGCGATCTTTGTTGCTTTTCAGTGATCATATAGCTCTCCCTCTCCCTACAGAACACAGGCTCGATTACTGTAGTAATAGAGGAGTACTGAGTGGGCATTCTTCCCTCATTGTTGATCTCAGGGGGAAATAATTTTAGTCTTTTACCATTAAGTATATTGTTAGCTTTCATTCTTTTCTTGATGCCCTTTATCAAAATTGAGGAATATCCCCTATGTGCCTATTTTTTCTGTGAGTTTTTGTTATGAATACGTGATGAATTTTGTACAAGCTTTTTCTGCTTTCAACATCATCATGTGATTTTTCTTCTTCAGCCTTCCTTAATTGACTGCACTGACTGATTTTGAATATTTGAACCAGGGCTGCATCAGTGGAATGAGCCCCATTGGTTGTGATGTATAATTCTTTATATATGTTGGTGAATTTATCTTGTTAAGGATTTTGGTCTATATACTCATGAGTGGCATTCAACTGTATGTAGTTGGCTTTCCTTACAGAGTAATATTAACTTTATAAAATGAATTAGGAATTATTCCCTCTTCTTCTATCTTATGGAAAAGAGTGTGTAGACTTGATGTTAATTCTTTAAACCTTGATGGAATTCTCCAGCAAAACCATCTAAGGCTGGAGAGTAATCTTTTGAATAAATCTTATGAATTCAATTTCTTAATCATTACAGAGCTATTCAAAATACATTATATTGGGTGAGTCGTGTTCATTTATGCTTTATGAGGGATTGATCTACTTCATCTGAGTTTTCAAGTTCATATATTTACAGTTGTTTGTAGTATTTCATTATCATTCTACTAAGGAATGTAGGGTCTTCAGTTTCATTCTTAATATTGGTATTGTGCTCCCCTTTTTTTCTCTGTCAGTCTTGCTAGAAGTTTGTTAATTGTATTGATCATATCAAAGAAGTAGCTTTTGTTTCACTGTTTTTTTCTGTTTTTAATTTCATTGATTTCTGCTCTTACCTGTATTATATTTTCCTTTTGCTTGTTTTGAGTTTATTTTGCAATTTTTTTCCCTAGGTTCTGAGCTTAGATTATCCATTTGACAGTCTTCCTTTTATTGTAATGCATGAATACTCTAAAATTTCCTCTCAACACTGCTTTAACTTTAACCCGCAAATTTGGTGTGTTCTATTTTTTGAAATTTCTCTTGAGGCTTCTTCTTTGAACTTTTTCATGATTTAGAAATGTTTTGTTTAGTATCCAAGTGTTTAAAGTTTTTCCTATCTTTCTATTACTGATTTTTCATTTTTTTCCATGTTAGAAAGCACACTCTATGATTTATATTATTTTAAATTCATTGAGGTTTATTTTATATTCTAGGATATAGCCTATCTTTGTGTGTGGTTCTGTGGGTTATTAAAAAGACTAAGTATTGTGCTATTTTTGGATGGCATGTTCTACAATGTCACTTAGAGTCTGTTGATTGATGGTGTTGAGTTTTTTCTGTATCCTTGCTAATTTTTTTTGGCTCATTGTTTTATCAATTATTAGGACTGGAATATTGAAGTCTTCAACTATAGTTGTGAATTTGTCTATTTCTACCAGTTTTTCACATATTTTATAACTTTGCTCTTTGGTACATCCATTCAGGATTGATGTATCTTCTTGCTGGATTGACCCTTTTTTTATTATTGTAATAGTGTCCATCTCTGCCTATAATAATTTTACTTGCTCTTAAGTCTTCTTTATATGACACTGATAGAGCCAGTTTTGTTTTTCCACTCTTATTTCCAACCTGACTGTCATTAATATTGGAAGTGAATTTCTTGTAGATATCATATCTGTCACTCTTTGTCTTTTATTTGGTATAAGTTCATATTTATTATAGTCATTGATAGGTTAGGGTTTTATATCTTCAGTGTTTTGGGTGTGTTTTTTTTGCTTTTTATAAAGTTGCTCTAGGAATTACATTATATATACATGACTTATCACAGTTTACTATCATCAGTATTTTCCAGTTCAAGTGAAGTGTGGAAACCTTATCTTCTTTACTATCCATGTGTCTTCCCTCATTTATTAATATAGTTGTCTTATTTTCCTTACATATATTCAGAACCACATCAGTGTTAACATTTTGCTTCTAATGTCATTTAATTTAGAGAACTCAAGAGAAGGAAAGTATATTTACCTCTATTTTTTTCTTACTGTATTCTTTTTCTCCTTCCTGATAATCAAAGATTCCTACTTTTGTTACTTCCATTCCATTCAGAGAACTATTTTTAAACATTCTTTTAGATTAGGGCTTTTGGCAACAAATTTATTAATTTTCCTTTATCTCAGCAAATCTTTTATTTCCTTGTAATTTGTGAAGGATCTTTTCCTTGACATATAACATAGCATGTTTGCAGGGTCCAGTGATTAGTATGTTGATTCTTTAAAGGACCATTTGTGCCTATCACAACAGGAATGGTAGATCTTTTGTTGCAGTTCCTGAGACTTCTTTTTCTATATATATATATTTTTAGTATTTTTCCTTCTCTGTGGTAGACTTTAGGCCATTCTATTATTCTATCCTAAAGTTAGCTGATTTTTTTCTCTGTCCTTTCCATTCAACTCTTGAGCCTATGCATTGAGTTTTTAATTTATGATGCTTTTCTGCTCCAAATTATCCATTTGGTTTTTCTTTACATTATATATTTATTTTCAGAGACTTTCTATCTTGCTAAGAATGTCTTAACACTTTTTTCAAGTGTTTTGTACTTGTTTGTTGGAACGTTTTAATGGTGGTGGCTTTTAAATCTTTGTTGAATAATTCTAACATCTCAGTGTTCTCAATATTGACATAATTTCATTTTTCATTCAGTTTGAGACCTTACTGGTTATTCATATGATGAATGGTTTTCAGTTGACATCTGGATAATTTTTGTATTATTATGAAGCTGAGGATTTTGTTAAATGCTTCTGTTTTACTGGTTTATTTTGTCACTGCCCCAACTGGAGGCTGAGTACTACCTCTTTGCTGTCCTGTGGAGATAGAAGTCCAACTTCCCAGTAGCCATCCTTAAAACTTAGAAGGGGGCTTTCTACTCTTGCTGGGCGAGCCTGGGAGGCTCCCTGATTGGGGTGGGTGAGAGAGCTTTGTTATGGCTCCCCATTTGGCCTCCACGAACGCCACAGGGAAGGGAGCTTCCTTAGCTGTGGGCAGTGGTGAAAGTCTCCCCTTGGCCTCTGCTCACATGACCCTATATTGCATGCAACATTACTGTTGGTTGGGAAGTAGGTACCAAGGTTTCCATGTAATCTTTACTGTTAACAAGGTGTTGGGCGGTGTGGTGGGGAGGGGATCCTTTTTATTGCTCAGAGGAGATGAAAGTCCAAGCTCACCACTAGGCCTTCTTGGATACCACCTTGTGGGAGGCATTGGGGTAGTGTCTTTGCTAAAGTCTAAAGGTAGAGCAGTAGGCTTTCCTTGGTTTTTCAGTGGCATGGGTTGGGTGGGACTACAGTGTTTTCTATTATTTGTCCGGGGTAGAGAAGGTTTGTTGAAAGTTTTCTGAATTACTCTACTGCCTCTTTTCCTGGTTCTTTGACTCAAGAGAACAAACTTTAGTGGGCCTCTTTTTGACTGTACCTGTTGGTGTTTTCAGGTTGCCAAATTCTTGTCTGGATTACATAAGTCCTAAAGAAAACCCTGTAAAATCACCATCATGTTATTCATTGAATCTTTTATAGCAATTTGATGTTTCTTACAACATCCAAACATATGATCAGTGGACTTGCTTTGTTGTGAAGGGTGTATTTTATGAAAGAATTGATCTATGACATTGCATTTAGAAGGAAAAAACAAAAGCTCTTTCACCACAGCCAGTCTGTAAAGCACTAATTTAGAAAACAGTCCTTTTGGTTGTTTTGTTTTCTGTATTTTTTTTGAGAAAATTTAAAAATGCCTTCTTTAGCGTTAAATAGCATGATGATGGATGTTTTAAAATAGTTTAAGCCAAGTTCCTTTTTTCCCACTTTTAGAGGAGGTGTACATAAGAATAATGGAGGACTCAGTTTTATGCTTCAATAGGGTCTACTCTATGAGTGAGACATATGGATTATAAATTTTGGTGAGGGAGATAGTTTTGGGGAAAATCTTTTGACTGCTGAAGTAATAGGTCAAAGGAGACCAGATTGATTGTATATTGGTGGGAGAGCAGTGAAGGCTTTCCATAAATACTTGTTGAATTTTTTTTTTTTTAATGAGAGACAATTTTAGGCATCTGTATCAGTTAGCAGTTGAGTTTGATTCAAATTGCTTAAAGACAGGGATTTTTGCTTCTCTGAAGATAAATCATCCAGAATAGAATGGAGACTGATACGGATTCATTGGCCTGAGCTTTTCTGTTGTCCTTAAATGTGACCTTCATTCTCATGCCTGCAAATTGTCAGTCGAATGCAAGTCACCATGTTCTGTCTGGAAAAGAAGGGCAAGATGCAAGAGTCGCATTTCATCTAAGACTGGGATTTAGTTTGGAGAAATTCTATTTGCTATCCTCAACAATTTTTGTTATATTTCATTTGACAAAATGATGCTATATTTTCTTCCATATCTGAAAGAATGGATGTGCAATTTCTTTTTAAGGTGCTAATAGGGATTCTGCCAAAAGAAATGGAGTGTTGTTAGTAAGGAGACACTAAAGAATGGATTTTGGGTAAATCCCCTAGCAGTCCCTGCCTTACCAATTGTCTGATACTCTGCAAGTGAGCATATTTCAAGCTCTGAACATCTGACCTGCTTTTGTCTTCAATATGGCAGCAAATTTAGATAAAATTTTGTTTGGGGACATCTGTGTGCATTACTTTGGTGTCTTGAAGATTATCGGATCCTTTGTGTTCTTGCAGTATTTTGTTATTCCTGATAGTCTTTCTATTGATGCTTTTGTTTGTTTGTTTGTTTTCCCCGAGCTTTATTCTTTGACAAAATGATACAGATTGATAAACTCCACAAAAGAAAACACTTTGAATTATAACAGATTATTTGAATAGAGAAATAGCATTCTGTTCAGAAAGTTCTCACTAAGGCCCAAACTTTTATTCATTTCCTGATAAAATGTTGTGTTCATTCAACATTGATAAGTGTTAGTGAAAGTAACATGATTCAATACTTAGTTTTATTAACTGTTTTGAATGTTCATGCTTCTGCAAGGGACATTTAAGGAGAGCTACTCAATTATCAATTTGAGGTAGCAATCCAATACAGGTAGCAAATAGTAGAATGTAAAAGCTCTATAACGTATAGGAGGAAAAATATATTAATTCAGTTCAGATATTATTTACATTTTAGTGAGTATAAAGAGAAATCCTGTCAGATATTTCAATAGTTTGCTTGATTTAGAGTTTGATACTCTGGTTTCTATGGCTTTATAATTCTCCAAATTCATAGCCTATATGACAATTATTGTTAAAAATGTAGGTAGAATTCATCTATGATACATGCAAGTAGATGTTTGCTATCATGATGACCATATTTATTTTGATATTTTCAGAGAAGTGAAATAAATGTAGGTATTTTAAATAAGTAAATATTTTTAAATTAATACTTTAAATTAATTAAAAATATGCATATGTACTTAATTTTTACATAGATTGGGCATGACAACATACTTAAAAATTTTAAGGCACACCTTTCTCTTCTCTTCATTTTATTTTCCTATGATGTATTTTATATTAGGGAGCCTCTTTATGTGAATGTGCATTAGATTTACTAATCAGTAATTTTAAAACACTTCGGTTTCTTTAAATATTTATTGCTTAGTGCCTCCTCACATATGTTTTTATCATGGTAAATCCTAGAATAATAATTTCACTTTATTTTCACAGTAATAAATTTTTACTGGAAAAAGTTTAGAAATTATTTTAAGGTTTCATTTTTTACAGATGAAGAGACTAAACCATAGAGTAATTAAGCGTATTGCTCAAAAAAGCCATTTCTTTGGTAATGTGAATTATAACTTTATTTTTTAAATATTTCTCTTTCCTTCATCAGCCTCAAAGAAGAGATTTGCACACCAACATGAGAAATCCCACTCTAGTTATTTTCGAATGCTGTTGGAAGACCTATATTCAAGTTTCAGCTTTGTCTCTTAAAAACTGCCTAACCTGGGATAAAATACTTGTCTATTATCAGTTTTCTATAAAACTGATAAATGCCATCTTACTAATAAATTCATAATTGTTATGAAGATCAAAGGAGGTGAATGTGAAAAACACTAGAGGTCTAAAAATAGTATCAAAGCAAGAATAATTTATCTGCGGCACTTTTAGAAAGTACTATTTATTATTGCTCTAGTGCTTTATTCATTTGACTTGCTTATTTTTCTTATATTTTAAACAGAGATCATGAAAAATATTTCTACGTTCTGTGATGCTAGAGATGAGTAGGAAATTTTATCTCATTAGTTCAACATGATTAAATTTAATCTGTTAGTTTATTGACTTTACAAAGTCATTATAATTATTTTAGATAAATATTGTGATCTATAGCATTAATTAACTAAATGCGAGGAGCTTTACTAAAATCATCTGAAGTTGGATAATCTCACAGGTATGATTGGTGCCCATGAGTCAAAACATCTTGTTGGTAACAGTTTTAGTTTCTGTTGTCAAAGAAATCATAAACATAACTTGTGACCGAGATAAATCTCTCATACATTTGTGGCTAAATACTATTCACAGTGTTTATAGTAAGATATAAATTTTCTTGAGTCATCCTTAACTTGTTCAATCATCTTTTCTTGGCCTTGAAACCATCTATTCATCTTTCAAAGTCCTAGTGAAATGTTACCCTGTTTGAAAATCTTTTCCTGACTTACCTTTTAATTTATGTAACTTCTATAACTTGTATAAGGATGCACTAGAAGATTTGTCCCAATGAAGGCATGTAGTCAGTTGCTTCTTTGTATTTTTATATCCTTCCATGTTTGAAAGGGAACAGTCATCACATCTCAGTGTGTGTGGGGGGGGGGGGGGGGGAGTCTGGGGACTTTCATTTAAAGTAAACATTTGGGCCTTAAAGTTCAAATATCTGAGTAAACATTTTATGCAAGTATTAACTTTAAATCTCTAGAAATCAACTAGAATATCTTCTTTAAAATAGCTTCTTTAAGACATTCCTTTAAATATTTGGCTTTTCCTAATAAGAAATAAGTTTCTTTGATTTCTAGTTTATTTGATTTCTTGTCACGTACTTTCAGCTAAGATTGTTACAAACATTAATATGCTCGTCAGTATGTACTAACATATTTACAACAGACCATGTTTATGCATTTGCACATATATGACAGAGAACAAGTATTATGGAGCATTTTATTCTGTAATTTATTATATTATATACTAAGGTTTTCAATACATTTTTGTAAACATGAAAACACCAAAATCACGCCAAATTATTTTTTATGTAGCTTATGCAAATAAGTATTTTAGGGTAATATAAATACTTCAGAATATTTAATTCATTGATCTATAAAGGTTAGTAAAGTCTGGTAGGGGAGTATCACATTTTGTCCTAATAATAATATGCAAACGTGGTTTTCACTTATATAACAATTTTGGTTATGTCATTTTACTTTTTTATGTATGGTTTTAAGAATTTATATATTACAATGTGTACTATACATATGAGAATATACACATACATACTTATAAGAGATAGATTGATAGAAATTATGAATTGCTGACTTGGTTTAGCAAAAAAAATGTATATTAAGCAGATAACAAGAAAAGTAACAATTTTCACAGTGAAATTTTAATAAACATAAAGATAGATGAAGCTATTAATTCCTAGCCTTAGTACAGTTGACCCTTAAAGAATGGGGATTAGGGATGTTGATCCCCTGGCAGTCAAAATCTGCATGTACCTTTTAACTCCCCCCAAACTTAACCACTAATAGCCCACTATTGACCTGAAACCTTATTGATACCTAAACAGTTGATTAACATAATATTTTGTATGTTATATACATATTATATATTGTATTCTCACAGTAAAACAAACCAGATAAGAGAAAATGTTTTTTCCAATTGTCACAAATATTCAAAAACTTTTCCAGTATAAGGGAACCCATGAGTTCTTCAAGGATCAACTGTATTATGAAGAGGTATTGCTGAGATATCTATGGGGCCCTACATTTTGTGAGTTTTGACATTAATTTCAGCATGGGAAGGCATGGCTAAGACTTTTTTAAAATTGAGAAGAACTTTAAGTTACAGGATAAAACTATATAGCTTGCCTGGGTTGGGTGTATCTTGATAACTCCACAAATTTTACAATTTTATTTTACTGGCTTACATAGTATTTCTGTATAGTAGGGGTTAAAATTCTAAGGAGAGAGATCTTGAAGCTGAAAATCAACTACCTAGAAAAACAACCAGAAAGACATTGCTCATTTCAGTAAAGAAATAGAAGGTTATTAAGATACTGACAGGTAATGAAGGAATAGATGGAAACAGAACTCATGGAACAGCATAGACCAAGCAAGAGATCATGAACTTTCATGGTACTTTAGGGCATGTAAATCTAGTGTGGAGTGGATTAGCAAGAGATGAGCTTGAAGATATATTGAGGTTGAATTTCAGCAGTTAATGAATGCTACAGAAGGGAGATTGGACTTACACTGCAGCCACATGAAGTCCTCTGTCTGGTAGCAATGTGGGATTTAAGTTAGGAGCCACACAATAGTTCACAAGACCCTGGTCTTGTAGAAAAATAGGAAAAGAAAGAAGGGGATGGTGTTAAGAGGTATGTTGGAGTTGGTTGAAAGGAATTCATTTGATGTGACAAGGGAGAAGAATGTAGAAGAGGGAGATCTCCAACATTATGGCAGAATTTTTTACATGGCTCAGTGGGAGGTCAGTGTTGTTATTTTCATTAATTGACATCATATGGAATATAAGAGTGGGGCCTACTAGGAGAAGGTAATGATTGTAGGATGTTTAAAATTTGTAAGATCTGCTGAAAATCTGTCTTGTGTTGTTCATTATGTGGTTGTAAATGCATTGTTTTGTCACTTAGAAGCAAGGCGGGGCTTAACTGGAGATAAGGCTAGGGCATAATAGATACATAGTAGCTTTAAACCCATCAGGGATTGTAGAATAAGAACATGTTTAAACATGATACTTTGATGAACACTTTCATTTAAGTAAGTAGCAGAGAATGAGGAGTCAGTAAAGGAAGCTGGGAAGGGTCAACACTAATCATATTTTAAGGAAACAGAAGGGGAAGACAATGACAGAAAAGATAATATTATTGAAGAGAATGTCAAGGGAGGTAGTCAACACGTCAAGGATTACAAGCACTAGGTCTGAAAAGATTTTGCTGTCTGAAAATCATATTTGCATATTGAGAGGCTGTACACACACACACACACACACACACACACTCACACACACACCATTCTGGATAAGAGCTGACTTGGGAGACTAAAAAATAAAGGAAATTGAACCTTGGCAATGTTAAACTGAGATTTAGCAAAGGAAATTGTGTTGCTCAAAGTACTTCTAGTAAATGTCAAGGACTCATATTTATATCTAAAGATACACATTCCTCAAGTTTTTTCCATTGTACCATCATGTTGTCTCTGTAGAAAAGAAAGTATGGGTAGGAAATAAGCTGAAAAATTAAAGGTGAAGAAAATCAAGCATACATGAAGTAAATACTTGGAGAGAGAAGACACTTTGGACTATAATCTTCATGAGTAGGTGGGTTCATGAATTATGTATCTTTTAGTATATTCCAAGGTAATTTACAAGAAGTATAATTGAAATGTATTTTACCCTCACTGCTGTTTTACAGAGTTGGGGAAAATTATTTTAGAGTTTTGTCACCTTACTCCTTTTTTCTTTGAACATAAGAGGTCTAGTGCTATAAATTCTCAAGTACACATTTATAAAAGGCCAATGGATGGTTTAAAAAAGTATCTGTTTTGCAGGAAGTGTGATTTAAGAAATTAGGGCAAAAGCTTGCCTAAATATTGGATTTTCAGAGACTCTCAAGTTATTATAAATTACAGTTCAGAAATATGAATGGGAAATAGTCATTTTACTTAGGAAGATACAGTTGGAAATGAAGTAATTTTTTAAGGTAATTTCCTTGGTGAGTGTTTTACTCATAGCTTGAATTTATTTACCACATAGATGTCACAATAAAATAGGTATTTATGGGGTATTTTTTAATTAATGACTTGTAGAGTGGAAGAGATGAATCATTTTATCCATATATTAGTGAATATGACCCTAGTGAAAGATGATTCCATCAGCAGCTTTGGAGTCCTAACCAAATGTTTTGTCTTCTGAAACAACCAAATATGTCTCACATTTCAGTTTATGTTCAAAAATCTACATAACAATGAGATACAAAGATAATCAAAATAATAACCTGTCTTTGGAAACAAGCAATTTTGCCTTTCACCTTAACTGGAGCACTTAATAAATTAATAGAAAAATAAGTTATATGGCTACATATTTCTAAATGTAAATGGGATTGGATGGGAATTAACCAACCCTGTCAAATTTATGAACATGAGTGCAATGGTTCAGCTGATGAGATGGCTCTGCAGGTCTGAAGGATATGTCATTCAGAAAGACATACTGATTTGAGTTAGTTCTTTTTGTTTGTTTGCATTTAATTATGTACTAAAAGGATTGGTATAGAGAATAAAATATACATGGACTAGCATGTCTGGTTTATCAAAGTATATCAATGTCATTTCAATTTATAGTACAACCTCTACAGGGAGAATAAGACTGTGTACATGCAACTTGCATTAACAATATTGAATTCAAATGAAAATTTATTTCTATTTCTCGTTCTTCTTTTAGCCAAGATATTGTATTCCTACTAAGGTGTACATTTTAACATTGTGTTAAAACCTGCATTCAAAACTGGGATACAAAAATAAATAAAATTTGTAAGAAATTACATACTAAAATTCATTCTTTGTTCATTCATTATAAAGGTGGTGTTTCTCATGCTCCTTAGATAATATGCAGTTAAGAAATTGAATCTACCATATACTTTCTATACAGAATTAAAATTTATCTTGTGAATGCACCACATATTTGATATGTTGATATTAGAATATATTCCACTGAGTATTTTGATATTAAGGATAACAGGTTTAGTGACAGCATTAAAAGCTCCAGCTCAAGAAAGCCTCAAAGTGGTTGGATACAAAGAGTAATGAGTCTTCAACATGAGTGTCATACTTAGTGTCTTTGATGTTCAAATTTTCATAGATTGTTATGATTATCCATTCTGCTTATGTATGTCTTTGCCTTTTCCCAAAAGTTTGAGCCACAGCAAGTGTAGGATAAACTGGATCTCTCCTTAGTTTTAAACTACTTGTCATTGTTATTGTTACTATCATCACTTGTAACCAAAGTGGTGGGTTGGAGATGCAGTTTCTGTCATTTTCATTGAAGCAGTCTGCCTTTGTGAGGAATCTGAGGTAAACTGCACTAACTGAAATAGAAGCTTCAAGGTGCTTTACTCAATATCCGATAAACCAAGACCAGTAAATGTGAGGGCCATCTGGCCGCAGCAGCCGTGGCAGCCTGCCTTAGTTGGCTGTCCTCGCTGGATGGCAGGTACCCCTACCTTTGTCCGGGGAAGTTCTCTTGGCCCAGCTCAGCAGAAGATAGTCTGCTGAGAGAGCAGACAGTGGTCTTTTTGAGTGCCCAGTCTCCGGTAACTGGACTTGATTGCTACCACCTCTAACAAGTAATGTCATTAAACTGTTCTATAATGCTGCGTGTTTCACAGAAAACAAGTAAAATATCAACAGAATAAATTGGAATACAACAAATTTGTGTTGTAAAATCACCATACCAGAAATGATTGAGATAGAATGAAAGCAAGAAAACCTGAAAATAACAATTAATACTAAATCTTCCTCAGGAAGGAAGATATTTTAAGTCATATTAATGATGTCAATAACAGCTTATAACGTACTTTAGAGTCTGTAACACAATATTTTTGAAATGCCTTAGGCTCTTAATAAAATATAATAAGAATACTCCCTGTCTAAGTGCCCATGGATAAATGAATGCATTTATCTCTGCTTTAGTTACATTGTAGGTAAAATGGGGATGATAATAATTACCTCATATTTTGTCTTGCCAATTGATTCCATGTGTGTTGAATGTTCAGAAAGGTTTTAGCACAGAATAAGTTAAATACCTGATTAAAAAAATATCACTGATAACAGGAAACTGGACCTATTGGGGCTCCCTTGAAGTCTTTTTCAGAATCACTTACTGTGTTTGACACATGTAAACCTTTTTCCTCTGAAGAATCAGTGTTAAGACCAGGTTAATGATACTGGCTTATTTCAAGATATAATTGAAATTGCACTGCTACTTCTTTGATTCTGTGAACATCATAAATTTATTTTGTAGCAATTGTAAAGATAAAAATGGCAATGCTTTTGAATCAAATCATTATGTCATATTAACCTGGTTATGACTGTGCTGTCATGGTACATTTCTTCCACATGCATCCATTTTTAGCCAATTCTGTATCTATATATCACCCATTATGGAATAGAATTATAAAGGAAGCTTCAACTTTAAAAAGACAAGAGAAGCCTGATAAGTTTACTGGATTTTCTCCTGATCCTAAATTAGTGTTACAAGTGTCTTATTAATTATAATACTTCTGTTACTTAGACTTGTTGTCTTAGTGCTTCTGGTGCTTCAATTAGGAATGAAGTTGCTGATTTCCTAGAGTTTGGGATCAGGGAATGCTACCGAACCCATAGCCCTATAAGGGCTTTCTATGCATTTACAAGTGGCAGTGGTAGACCAAAAATGTATAGAATAGAGAAATTAAATTAAAAGATCATTTTTTCTGCATTCCAGTGAGCTGGTACTTCATTATGCACTGCTGTTGTCTGGTGTTTTCAGTGTTTCATGTGTGTATTTACATCATTTTGTTCTGGGCTCATTATGAAGATTGCATCTAGTGTATTATTCATCTTTGAATTGTCATCCCACAGTAGACTGCTTGTCACTTAGTAGAAATTTAATAAAAGTTTGTTAAATTTAATTTGTCAATATATACCTAGTGTATAAGATGTTTAGATACTGTATTAAATGGTGAAATTTTTACAAAAACTTTTGAAAATTTGTCCTTTAAGGATTGTGAATAGTTTTTTTTTTAAATTAACATATAAGGCCATCTCTCTTCCCAGCATAACATCTATGTTGCTAAGTATAATGGATAAATTCTAGTCTCATCTTACTTTAGTCTCAGTAGTAGGGAAAACATTTAATGTCTCACTTTTTCCTGAGATCTTTTTTTTTTTTGATGTGATGTACCAAATAAAGGCTCTTGCACTTACTTTTTAGTTGTAGGCAATACCCTTTGATTTTCCTCCTTTACCTGTTTACCGAGTTCACTGTTTTGATTTTTTATCTTGTCCTTTTTCATTCCTATTCTGTAAATTCTGACTTTATGTCATTGAGTCACAAATTTATATTTATACAGACTTTTCTGCTTAACTCCCAGACTTATATATTCAGCTGCCTACTTGATACCTCAACTTGAATGTCTCATAGGCTTCTTAAAGTTAACATTTTCAAAAAGAATAAAAAAATATTCCCTCTGCTTTTCAGACCTGTTCTATCTAAAGTTCTTCCCCATATCAATAAAAAAGACTTTCATCATGCCAAGAACTTCTAAATCATTCTTGATACCTCTGCATTGTTCAATCCAGAAGGTCCTATTAAATGGATCCCCCCAAAATATGTCTCAAATGGATCCAGTTTTCATTGTATTCCTAAATATTATCTACTTAGTCTAAGCCATCAAGTTTTCTGATTCAGTTTCCTTTACTAGAATGTAAGGTTCTTAAGGGCAGGTATTAGGTATATTTTGGTTCTCATCATTTTTCGAGTACTTAGGCCAGCAGGTACTGGAAAATGTCTGTGGGATGAATGGATTGATTGGGATTTCTTTAAGGAGACTCTTCCATAATCACTAATAAAGAACACCTTGATAATGAGGTCTGCCATACACATAATGAGAAGAGTGTTGGCATATCCTATACTAATGGACCTTTATTTATTTGAGGTAGATTCAAATGACTTTTTTAATGAAATCATTCTGGAACTTTGACACTGTGGTATGTTTTGACAGAATGACTAGTGATTTAGATCAAAGCAGTGTTCAAAGTGCCATGTGTACATATATCCTTAATTCAGAATAGATGGTACTAACTGTGAAATTCAGTGTATTCAAATAGTTAATAACATGAAATGATATTCTGATGTAACCCTTTATTTCTGTGGTCAGAATAGATAATGGAGACACACAGAATAGTTTCCTTCTCTAATATCAATGAAAGCTTAATGATTATCCTGAATCCTGCTATTTTAAAAGTATTCTCGGATTTGGAATGTAATAATTTTGAGTTAAGAAAAGCACTTTTTACTATTGTATTTAGTGAATATTTACCTTTTATTTATTGAGTGATTTCAAAATTAACCAAAGTTCTCTGCATGTCCGTATTTTTTAAAGCTGATTTTAGAACATACAGCTTGATTTGACTGATACAACTCCTAAAATTAAGATTTTTAAAATTGAAGATGTTCATGTCACCATTCTTTTGAAACCAAACAAACTTTGCAAATATTCTTAATATTAGTTAATTATAAATTACTTTTATAAAATAAAACTGATTCATATGGTGGCATGGCCACTGAGCTTTAAAAATGTTATCAATTTCTGTGAAAGAAAATTTTCTAACATTAATTTGCAGAACATAGCATTCATAATTCCATTTATTGTAGATAACATTGAAGTAAAATGAAGTAACCCACATTTTTTTAAATGCCAGCAATTTTTCTTTGTTTTTTATATTGAAAATATTTTATCAGTAAAACATATGGTTATATGTAATTTTATTTTCGTGAGTTTTTATGTGATGCGAACATTTGAATTTTATATATTTTATGTAGATAGATCTATTATAATTGGCTTTGCCATTTATTTCTTTTTTCCGTGATAGAAGTAGTTTTCATTGTTTCTGAAGTTCAAATCACTAATAAAAATGAAAGAAAAAAATGACAGCGAAGGTCAAGAGTGAAAAGTAGAGATACCTAATCCTCTACTTAAATTTCAACTTCCACCATTTATTTATGGATTCATAATACATAAATATCTTATGTTTTCTACATCAGTACCTTTCTTAATGAATACATGTGTGCCGTTTGCAATGTGAAAATAGAAAAGTTTTAATTTCTATGTAGAGAATAAGAAAGTTATTTTGTCTGTATTCTATTACCTATATATTGTCTCATTCTAATATATGTATTAAGCTGATTATTTCTCATCATCTTCTCTGAATAGTGCAGAACCCACATGGTTTATTACTCACCTGGACAGCACTGTCAGCTTCCTATCTGGTCTTCTATTTCCTTTCTTGTACCCTGACAACTCATTCTTCATAGAAGAGCCAGTGAAATCATCCCAAAAGATAAATCAAATTTCATCACTTCCCTGCTTAACACTTTTCATATTAGACTTGGTTATTTGTTATTTTGAGAGGTCCAAATTAAAGTTATCATTGGGAAATTAATCCTCATTGTGTCAGTTTCATTCTTAGAGTATTTCTATGGGACATTTATTAGTAATTACTTCTGTAATAGTCACCACTTTAAAATCTTAAAGATATCAAGATAATAATTTTTAATATTAGACTTTATCAAATATTTCTAGGAATATTTCAGGATTCCAATTAAAACTGGATTCAATTTAGAACACTGGGTCTTTTAACATTTCTATCCATGCTTACATAACCATTTAGTGCCTACATGTTACAAATTTCCCTTTGCAGGCTATTCTTATGTATAAACACACATAAAATGTGTATGTTAGTAGTTTGTATATTATAAAATGTTAAGAGTATATTCTTGGGCCATTTGTTTCTAAAGCGGTTAAAAAGTATTGTTATTTATACAGATTTTAGGAAATATCTTTGCTGGATGAAAAAAATATATATATCCTAGGCAAAATTAGAGAGGATAAAAGCTCAATAATTATTTGAAAGTATTCTTTACATTTGTAACATTCTCATATGAAAAAACATACATTTTTGTATCGCAAAATAGATGTGGATCTGTATATCAGTTTATAGTGTTTATTCTTCTTCATGAGTGCCTCAAATTTAATAAGGGAAAGGAGAAGGGGTATTGTGTGTGTGTTCATTCTTGTGTCTTCTCTTCTGGTAATAATGTATTAACTTACGTTCTAATGTTTTTCATGTATACTGATGAATATACATAATGTTTTAATTATTGGATGTTGGTAGTAGGTCAGTTAAAGGAGATAGTTACAGCTGTTTTTAAGAGACATGTAACAGATTTGCTCTAGCAGACTGAGGCAAAATGAGAGAATGCATCTCATTTTATGAACATTTTCATTCTTTTTAGCTTTAGTGTGTTTTCTTGTCCCTACTTGTATCACCTTTCTTTACTTCTCTGTCAACTCTCAAGTAATTTTTTATTCTATTTTTCTTAAAATATGAAGCCAAGAAAACAACCTCTCAATTTTATATAATTTAGCATATATAAAAATATGTATAAAAAAGTTAAATTAAAAGTAGTTCCTACTGTGAAATATAAATTTGAACCTTGCATAATAGGCACTTTTTATAAATCTGAGATTTATTCTAAAAATTAGTGTGCAAATGCTTGCAGACCTTGTATATGCTGAATAACTTCATTAGTGTGAAAGGACAAAAAAGAATTAACGTTGTTTTACATGTAATCAAGGTAAGAGATGGTGGGTACTTTATAATAAAGTTTATGATTCAAAATGTGAGTACCTCTTGTATGCTGATTAGTGTATCATCTTTAGCTTCTATGTCTTACCAGCTTTAAAATTTGTTTGATTTTTAGAAAAATTAAAGATGACAACTCTTACTCATGTTTTTCTTTTCTTTAAATTTTAAAATATTACTAAATTTTGGGTGTATTTATGGAATAAATATTTGTAGCTATGCTGTTTGATCAGCACCCCACCTAAAAGAGACTATGGTCAGTAGACCACTTCTTAATATGGAGAATGTCATTCTGATTCTCGAGTGTACATTCACCTACTCAGTCCATGAATAGTTACTGAGTGTTGCTCTGTTTTCTATATTAGTACTTGTAATGTGTACTTGGCAGGACAATTTGTATTCTCAAGGAGCTCATGGTTTAATGGGTCATAATTGATTTGGGAAGACTGGCTTATAAATAGCTACAGGAAACTGTAAGACGTTCCTTAGGAGATATATGTACAGGGGGCATTGCTGAAATATTGGAGAGCAATGAAATCTACCAAAATTTGCAGATGAAAAATATCTAGGAGATTGTGAGACCTAGCTTTGGCAGTTCATTCTGAGTAGAGAAAAATGTTCAAGGGCACAGTGGTGTGAAACAGTGTGGTAGTCCCCAGATTTAAAATACAGCAATAGAACAGTTTCCCTGTAATTGTTGAGGCCAGTTTTCCAAAAATTGAAGTGGTAAGCTCTTATAGATGAGAAAATTAACACCTCATATGAAATACAGGGCAAGATACAAAGACATTGACACTATACAGAGACTATTAGAATAATGCTTTTGAATCTCTAATACTTGGTATTGATGAAAGAGGTTTAGGCTAGACAATACAAATCTGGGATTGATCAGCACATAATACTTAAAGTAATAGAGAAAATTTAGGATTGCCTGAAATTTCCAGGAACGTTGAACTTGATAGATCTTTATCACTTACCAGCTTTGTTTTATTTTTCTTTTTAGTGAATAAATATCTAATGTTCATGAATAACACTGGACTATAGGAACCTAAAAGTAGGAAAAGAGAAGAGTTCATAAACATGTTGTTATATATGAATATAGAAAAATCACATTTGAGGTGAAAGGGGTAATGACCAGTATACCACTGATCCAAAACTGAAAGTTTGGTGTGTGACAATTAAATTTTCTTCAGAAATTTGAAAAGAGGAATGTACACATATAAAACATATAAAACCTAATGAATGCTTTAAAAAAATCTCTAGGACCTTTGTTAAAAATGTGAAGACATCCTGAAAAATATCCATAAATAGAATAAAAATACAGTTTTACAGGCATTTTTGTGATTGCTGAGTTTATTCAACAGTAGTTTTTAATATACTATAATATTAGTGTGAGTAAGGGAGACACTTTGCATTGTCTTCCTGACAATGATAACAAATTTGGCAAGTCCCTTTTTCCCACTCATCTCGTCAGTCCCTGTGGCTTGTCTGTTTGTTCTGTACCAGTTTTATACATGTGCTTTTGCTATTGCCACAGCCATGTGAGTTTGCACAAGAGCTGTCACTTCCTAATTGCAAATCTTCTCTCATCTCCCACTTTTAAACTGCATTCTGGTCTCAGAATCTTCTTTGTAAAATATCACTTTCATCGTATCATTCTCCTTAGAAATACTGAATTTCTTGATGTACACAGATAAAAATCCTCCTCGAGCAAACCTTCCTTTCAGTGCTAGCTTCCCTTTTATCCAGGCCCTCCACGGACATGCTTGCTTTTCCTTGCTTGGAATTCTCCTTGTCCTCCTCCCTTCCTTTCCAAAACTTGCCGTCGCTTCAAGGTCTAGACCTCATCCCATCTCCTCTACTCCGTATTAGTGGCACTCAGAATTCTTGTGACACACATCCACATTTGGAACTTAATTGTTGACATTATCTCAGATTTCTGTTACTGACTTCTCTGGCCTATAGACCCTGTACTCCCTGGCTACCTGGAAAACTCCACAGGGGCTGACAATATATTTTGTATTTCTTAGAATCCTTATACCCAATATTGTGTTACTCATAGTCTTTCTGTAAGTTTTTTTTGATGGAGTGAAAAAGCATGTGTGTTCTCAGTGAGGTGATGGATATGAACATGACAGAGTAGAAAGAATGTATAAATATTTTAACACTCCTTTTAGGAATTTGCATGTTAAAGTGCATATAAAAATCTAAAACTGTAGGTATTAGATTTACTCTATAACTTTCACATTAACCTATTTCATTTCCTAAGTAGAACCATTATCAGAAATGAACTCATTTATTCATTTACTTACTGTGTTGCATCTTTGTGAATTTTTGGCCTACGCCCCAGGAGACTTGTCTGTCTTCACTACTATGTCGCCAGCATCAGCATAGTACCTGAAATCAATACATATGAGTTGAGTTATTTAATTAGTTAAGCAACGATGTACAGTGTTAATACCCTAATATAGGGACTGCAGATGATATATTACTTGCATTCACTGGTTATTAAATTGAAGGAAAGAGAAATCCGGGAGAAAGACATTGAGCTGAATAAATTATACTATATAGCAAACAAAGTTACTAGTGAAAATATCATTGCATTCTAGCATTCTGTTCAGTTACAATGTCCTGACTTAGACTGTATCTGATAAGTAAGCTTCTCTGTAAATCTATCTGAGATACATTAACTTTGAGGTCACTATACTTAGAAATTATTGAAAGTAAAATAGACTTAAAGAGGTTGAAAGACAGTATTTGATAAGAGCAACGTATTCTTAGCTTGTACTTCTGTCAAGATCTGGTTTCAAGTAAAGTTTGAGTGTGACCCCCTTATAAATCAGAGGTGACATTTTTCTATGAAGGAAATGTAAATATCATATTGACTGAATTTTTATTTTAAATAGCTTTCTTGTTTATCTGAAGAAGACCTTTAGAAGTATAAATTTCAGAAATATTCTTTTTCTCTTCCTCCTATACTTATTCTATACTTCCAGCCCTTTTTCTTTCCATACATATACAACATACATGAAAACACACACACATAGGTTTAATATGTATGCATATGTTATAAGCAAGAATATATTGCATTTTCAGGTATTCTATGATGTATGTGACCTATATTTATTTTAATATAAAGTTTATGGTTCTAACATTTAGAATATTTTTCATAATTCATTTGGAAACTGCAAAAGTTTAGAAAAAAGGACTTAGTAATTGGACTGCTCAAGTCATGTAACAGGTGATTCAAAGCCTATTTATAAAGCAACATATGTTGTCTCAGAGGACTTCTCAGGTTTATCAGCCATGTCAGTGGATTCCTTGTAGCCTGTGAATGGCTTTTCTTACATGAGTATGATGAAGATGATTTTATAAGAGGCTAACATCTGCCTATGGTAGAAGTTGAGTTACTATTTGAGAAAGTTTAAGATGGATATATGTATAATGTAACAGAATATATTGTTGACCTATGGTGTTCTCATTTATTCTATAATAATTTGTATTGTGCTACATTATTCTGATTCTCATTGAAACGTTGCCTTCCTCTTTTTTCTTAAAAGTAGTGGAGGTGCTGCTGCTGATGACAGAAGCTACAATAGTAACAGAGTTACAGCTACTTTACTGAAGCCCTAATATGTAAGAGGTCATATGCTGTTCAGATTATTTATTATACCATTTGATCCTCACAAAGTTGTAAGACTCAAAGTTAGTTTTCCAACTAATTATTATTAGTTTAATTAGTTTTAGTTACAATTAACTCTTAGTTGTGCATCTAATAAATGGCAGAACTAAGGCTGAATTCAGGTCTCTGAGGGCCAATAGAATGACTCCCTAAGATATATTTATTTTTCTGCTATTGCTCTTCTTTTTGTATTTTATCTTTCTTACCAAACCGATCCATTCTTGCTGCATCAATTTTCATCTCTTTGTAGATAATTCTTAAATTGATATCTGTAAGCCCATCCCTTTCTTTCTTCTGACGTCCAATCTATATTTCCAAATGTCTAATCAATGCCTTTGCCTGAAAATACTCCAGAAATATCACTCTTTCTACCAATACTTACCCCCTAATCTTCTTGGTTAATATTGTCATTATACTTAAAAAAAATACTCAGACTCACAACATTCTCTTTTTCTCCATTCTCTCTGTCAATTGCTGTCTATAAACAGGAGGCATGTAATGTTGATTTTTATCCTATTCCCTAATTTACTTTATTTTTCTCTATCTACAGCATCCCTCAGAAATGTGTAATTCTTTGAAACATCAGTGCTATTCAGCACGCCTAAAACCTGCAAATGGCCCTACAAATTACTCCTTCTTATTTCTGCTGAATAATATTTCTGAAATTTTAAAAATTTTTTAAAGATAATCTTTATACTCTAACAATCTTCATTGCCTAAATATTTTACAGAAAGAATTAGAGTGCATGCTTGCTGTTTCGGTATTTACTATCACCGTAATTGCATGCCAGAAAACATTGGTTATATCCAGAAATCTTCATGAATCATAAACTTCAGTCAAACTAGATAACTGTTCATTCCTTATTAGTGTGTCCAAGTCCATGACTCTTTCATCTCTCTGGAATATCTTATTCCTGCTGCCTCCCTCTTGATAACTGCCTTTCTGAATTCTACCCTTCTTTCATTCTGTTTATAACTTTTCCCAATGGGAAGTAATCTCGACTATGAATGAATGGAGTATGCCTGATTCAGCTCTCTCTTTTCCATTGTAGATGTTCAATAAATATTTATGGAATTGAATAAGATTTGTCAAATTCTAGTCATGGATATTAAAATATAGATAATTTTATAGCTCTCAGTTCATATGAAGTACTATCTTTACTGGACTCATACTGATTCTGATTATGAGTATGTTGGTTGAATATGCTTTCTCTCTAGTATCACAATTTTTGACTGTAGATCCTGGTAAAATGTTATGTTCATAATACTCTTATTTAAAATTGAGAAGATTTTTATGATACCCACTGAAAATTATGAATAATACTTTCAACTAAAGGAAATATTTGAATTCTAAGGAGTAAATAGTTTTCTCCATCAAAACTACAAATATTTTATTCCTGATAAAGTATTTTATAAGCCAGTAATAAAGAGTTTCATAAGTCATTTATTTTGAGTTTGAGAAAATCTTTCGAGTACTTAGTATGAACATTATACTGAGTGCCTGGGAGATGAATAAGCCCCCACCCCCCCCCACACACACATAATCTGTGCTTAAAACAGAATACCAGTTATTAACAAACAAAGATACTTTGATGATAACTATAATGTTAGTTAGAATAAAGTAATTAAGAAATAGGAGAGTTGGTTATTTTTTATCGGTGAGTTCTGAATTGCACCTTGAAGCATAAATTTGAGTATGGGAAAGACACTACAAGTAAAGGGGAGAGTGCCAGTATTTGGTGGAATGATGGTGTGTCGTGCTTGGGGAAGGGTGACTGGAGCTGAAGAGACTAGTGTGTGAGATACGTGGGCAAAAATGCAGGGAGGTAGTCTTAATGGTGGGCTGAAATAAGTAAAAGTGAGCCATTGGATCATTCCTAAGCAAAGAGATGACACAGCCATGTTTAAACTATAAATGCTAGGTTGCAGAGGGAGAAGAACTGAGCAGGGAGCTCACGTAGGAGCCACTTACAGTAATCCGGGACAGAATATCCTGCTTGGACCGGGATAGAGAGTAAGAATGGAAAGAGGTAAGTATGAGAAATAAAAGAAAATAATAGTTGATTGAGTGTGGTTTAAAGGAGAGGTGACTTAGATGTTTATCTTGAACACTGGGTGAGTGGTTAATGCTAACCGATTTAATACAGAAAGCAGGAGAGTTTGGGAGAGGGAGCAGACATAATAAATGTCTTAACTTTATTAAATACTTAAGTTTATATCTAGGTTTCCTTAATTCAAAACATGATTATTGATCTTAATAATTTATACTTAAAAAAGCCCCATGTATTTCTTATTATAGTGCTTCATTCCCAAGCAAGGAATTTTTTTATAGCCAGAAAGAGGGGAAATGCAAAACATTCTTATTCAGGGCACTCATTGCTATAGGGCATTTTTCAATTTGAATTCATTTTTGCCCTATGTAATATTTAATATAATGTGTCATGAAAATACAAAATGGGTTGTAAAGCATTTTAAACAGAAGGCAAAAGGCTCAGATAGAAAACCACTTTGTTCTAAATCTAGTGCACTGTTTCTGACCCTTTCTTGCCAAGTACAGCAAGTTTTATATCAATGAAGTCATATAGTTTTCTCAAAGAAAAGGCCCCTTAGTCTTTGTTTTATGCAACACAGTCTGTTTACCAGCAAATGAAGTAATTTTCCAAATCTCATTACAGCATACACAGCTACATTCTTTACAAGTACTCTATTTATTTTTAAATGTTAACTGAGGATTTACAGGAACTCATATTCTAAAGAATATTTCCATAGTTGTTATTCAATTTTACTTAAAATTTGTCATTTTTTTCCTCTTAAATCAATTGGTCCCATGTCACTTTGTCATGGCGTATTATTTATTATCACTGCTCAACTGTTTTTATGGTTATTACCTAAAGAAACCGTTTAAAATGTGAAAATAAAGGTAGCATATAAAACAGCCAACATTTAATTGTTTTTTATGTATTTCTTTAAATTTGAAGATACCACTGATCATTATACTTCATGTGATCATGACTCTATAGACCAGTAATATGGGAACAATATATAAGCTCCTAACACATTTGATTCCCTCTACTCTTTCTATTTCTCACTGAAAAAATCACATACCAGTTTTTCAAAGGAAAAAGAGGATGGGGATAAGCCATAATTAACTTCAAATATAAAAATATTTCATTGTTAATTAGTGAGATTGATGGTCGGTTCAAGGACATATTCCACTGTAAATTATGTGAGATTTATATGAAAACTCATCAATTCACTAACACTGGATTTAGATGGTTTCATTTTCAGTAAGCATCACTCTAAATAGATTGCATATGTATTTGACTCTGATGCCTGAATCAGTGTGCACTATTTAAAACAATGATAGGAGTTTATTCTATATTATGTAGCATCGGCAAAGAACTATATTTGCTGCAGTAAAAAGGTACTCCTTGTTCACAATACCAAATCTGCTTTATCCATCTAATATGATAACACTTAGGGATGTAAATTCATTCCGTTTATGAAGGCATGTTTGTATTGTTCCTCAGTTGGTGTATTTGTTAGTTTAATGTAATTAGTTCCTTCAGATGATCAGCTTTAAGGAATATTGGGGCTCTGTGTGGTCATAGGTCTTTGATGCTGTTTCCTCACCCTGTCAATTCTAGAATCCTAGACTTGTCTGCTTTCCAAACTCTTGGATTTGCCTATGGACCACCTCCCACCACGCACACACACACACACACACACACACACACACATCCTCTCTCTCCCTCTCTCGATTAAATGAATGGCTTTTATTCTAATAATTGGACTCAGCCTCTCACTTAAGCTCACATTGCCTCCACCTGCTTTTTGTTTCCTTACTCCAACTTATGTATGACTATATCCCTGATGTTTGTGTCCTTCTTAATCTTCTAATAAATTCCAGGGATCTTGAGCTTGGCACTAAATCTTACTTTTTTTGTGTGTGTGATTCTTGTATTCAGTAAATCCTTTACTTTTGTAGTTTCATCTTCTAAAGGATGTAGACATCCCTTTGGGTCACTGTTTCTCAATTCACTCAACTTACACTTTGCTTTCCATAACCCGTTGCTGGTTTTCAGCCAGCCTAGTGTGGCCTCTATTGCCACAGGCTATACCATGGTTATAAACTAATCGTGAACCAGGTCTTGTAGTTTTTCCTTCCTTCAGTAGGTCCTGGATTCTTAGAACAAACATTTTATATTAGGTTTCTTGAACCTGTAGAGAGGATTATTAAAACATGGTACTTCTGGGTGGGATTTCCTTTAGTGTTTTAGGTTCTGGATCTTGGAAGGAAGCTTAGGCCTTAATCCAGGCTCAATGCTGGCAGTTCTACCTGTAGGCCAAGATATATTCTGCATGTCTTGCCTAGATAGTTGAGAAAATATAGATGAGCATACAGAAAGTTGGAAAGATTTATATAAAAGCAAGGACAATCTTGTTTTTGTTAAATCCTCAGAATTTCTCTCAGTGGCATGTACAAAGCAGTCATATGTATTAGTTGAAATCACTAATAAGGTGCTGATACAATCTTCCTCTGCTTCCTTCTCTGTTCTAAACAGCCAGGTGTGTATTTATTTAACTTTTGTAAGCCTAGGCTAGAACAAAAAATACATTTGCTGGCAAATTGCTGTTACAAAGCTGAAAAAAAATAGCTGTTAATGAGAAGTGGGGCAAGGGACAATTATGAAAGAGAGACTTTGGGAAATAATTCTAAGCAGCCTAATGGTTAAGAACGAACCTGCCTTGGGAAATTTTCGGCAAATTATTTTAAGTCCTTTCCTCAGCTTCTGTTCTTGTTTGGTGAAGATAATAAAAGTACTTTATAGATTCTTGTGAGGTTTAAATGACAAAGTACATGTAAAGTGCTGTGAACACTTCTCAGCATGTGAATCCTTTGATCAGTATTTCATCTCACATCCTATAGACTTCAAGTAATTCGGTTGGATTTTGATTCACATATATATCATTAGCAGCCTTAAAGGGCAAAAATGGCAGTAGTGGTTGTGTGTAGGGAAGTTGAAACTGGCAATAAGTCTCTTTTTCAAGCTACTGAGCGTAGGTGGGGTTTATGAATTAGCTGATCACCTAATACATTGAAGTGTTCACTTAGTCACTTAGTTTTATCATTCAAGCTTACTAATCAGCTCATTTTGATAAATATTAGTAATAACTCTTGATAAATCCCCCTTAGAATTTGGAGTGATACTGGTTTAATAATATCAGACCAGAGAATGATGTAATTAGAGGGAGAAAATAATGTGTTTTTCCAGTCTTCTGGGTCTTTGGCTGCAGGTATTTACAATCTCTTGAGTGTATAGTTTGCTAAGAATAATGGGGCTGCATTGATAAACTGTCTCTACTGTCCTTGAAATGAAACAAAAGGACAGGATTTGAAAGCCTGTATAATAATATTATTTTTGAATTCTTCTCTTTTTCTCTCTGTTGGTGTTGCATTTGATTTTTCTCACAGTCCAATTTCGAAGATTAAACAAAATATTGGATCACATGATACTTTTAAACAACCTTTTTCATGTGCTGCACTGCTTTCTAATATTTATAGGATTGTCATGTACAGATGTACGTACAGTTTGTTTACTGTACAAGTAGAGGAGGGAGATACAGCCTGAATTCCTGACTCTACTTTCACTTCACAAGGCATGTGCTCTAGTATGAGGCTGAATGTGCACAGTTGGGGCATCATAATTTGCACAAAGTTATCCTACAGGCTCACAGCAGTCCTGAATATTTGGTTCTGACATGCATTTAATGTACAGGTGACACTAAGCATTAGATAATATAGCTGAGTTCTCTATCACAGATGTGTTGTGTCCTAGAGTTATTCAGTGAATTCAATTACATTTTTAAAACACAAAGAAATGACTGTGGACTGGGTATTTTTATTCATGACTAGAATTCAGTATTATATGCCTACAGTGGAAGATTAAGATTAATTTATTTCTCTTTATTGCTTTAGTTTGATAAGGTATTCCAACAAATAATATTAAGGCCCTAGTGTTAAGAGAAAAGGCCAGATTATAAGGGGTTCACAAGTGATTTGTCTGTGAAAAAAATGGACACACTCATGTATGGTTTCTTTACATACAATAGAAGCAAACGGAATTAGGTCAAATATGAAAAACACAAAGGAATGATTTTTATAAAGTTCAAGTTTCTAAAAGGGGTAGGAGGTAGTTGAAGGAAACCATAGAACTTCCTTTACCTTAATTGTGAATATACTGAGATTTCCAGCCTTTTTATACCACTGTTGGGTTCAAAGTCTCACTGACTGATTGGCAGTTGTGTTCTTCGTGCTTGGATTTTCCCAAATATAAAGCAAGGATGATGATTGCAGGTACCAACCACATAGATTTTTGTGAGATTTAAATAACATGCTGTACATAAACAAAGAAGAACAATGAGTGTTACAATGTGAACAGTCAAACTGGATGTGAGCTGTTCTTATTTTAAAATTATTGTTTTTAGCTATTCTCAAATTATTTTAGTCTTTCATCTATAAATTGAAATCAGTGCTTATTTTAATATTACCATTTCCCTGAATTATGTGATAGAAGTATATATATTTTTTCACATTAGTGTTATATCCAATTTGAGGTTAGTTTTGAAGTTTTGGGAGTTTTAAATAATAAGTGGATAAATGTGGGACAAACAACTGCCTCAAGGATTCATTTTTTAAAAGGAAATTATTAATTATTAACTTCACATAATCAATTGGCAATTCATAATGGTGTATATGCTACCAAAACAGGAATATTCTTGGTCTTATATCTAGGTCTAGAGATTTTCTAAAGCTACATCAAAAGTAACGTTTTTAAAAGATCAGTGCATGAATAATTTAAGGAAGCTAAAATGGGAGCCCAAAATTACATTTTAGCCTATTAAAAACATGTTTATTCTATTCAATGCAACCTTTGACTGAGTGACTGTATATTACATTGTCCATAGGCCACACTGGACATACACACCTGTTGGGCTTTTAAGCCTTTGGTATTCTTCCTCAGCCCCAACAAACTGGTTATTGATGAGCCAGCCATAAAAACAAACATCTAAAGATGACAATTATTATTTTAGATAAGTAGGACAGAAGATCTGGTCAGGTATCCCTTTCTTTACATTTGGAGTGCTGTAAATAAATTATTTAATTCCTTAACAGTTTCTTCTGTCTTATTTTAAAAATGAAACAAATCTCTACCAAGAATATGGTCTTCTCAAAAATACCTTCTGATTACCTGCTTTTTAAGTTTTTTACTCTTAGTACTATTTTCATTTTTTAATGAAGCTAGATATCTCTTGCAAATTTCACACCTTTTATCCTTAGGTATATATTTTTCTATTATTTTACATTAAATTGGTTGTTTATTTTTGTATAAATGTGTTTTTTTAAAAAATGTGTTGCTTGTTACATGACACAGTTGTAAGTGATGATAAATAGTTAGGTTTACATTTTATCCAACTTGTTAATTTCTGCCTGTTTAATTGGCATGCTGAGTCCATTTACATTTAATGTAATTATGTATTTTGGATTAAGACTCTATGTTAATGATTCATTTCCATTTGCCCCATGTGCTTTTTGTTCTCTCAGCTTGTTCTAAATGTGGTTGTTTATTATTAATACCTATGTTTAATAATGTGGTCTCATGAAAAATAAAGATAAAGTTTTCTTATATATAGTTTTCTTATGTGTAGGCAAAGAAGCTTGAAATTTTATTGTAAAAATGTCTGTATGCTGTAGCCTTAAACAATTCAAATATCTCTAAAAAAACCTAACAAGAAATATTTGAGAACCACATGAATAATACTATAAAAATTTGAAAGGATACCTAATACAAGACTTTGCCAAATAGACACACCGTGTTCCCAAAAGGGAAGAGAGAATATGAAAAAATATGTTGACTATCAACTTACATACATACACTTATGGGGTTGCACAATTATAATGATATTAAAGTGTAAGTGTTAATTTGAAATTGTGGTTTGGAAGTGTAATTTGATTTGAAAATGTAAATAGATGAAAAAAAAACTAATGACCATTTAATGAGGATTTACTGTTTGCTTACTATTGCATTCATTATCTAATTTAATAGTTTAAATATTTTAAGGGAGTAAATTTAGAAAAGAAAATAGACAAATTACTAGAATAGAACAGACAGCCCAGAAACAGACCCTAGTGTATTCATATATCATATATGTATATATAAACTGATTATTTGATAAAAGGTATTCAAATATATAGAAAAGACATTGATGTATTTAAGAACTGTTTCTCCTATCATTTGTTAGGTGTTTCTATAAAAGTCCTTTGACCCTCTTTCATGACATATAACTAAGAAATTATAGATGGCTTAAAGTCTAAGTATAGACACCATAACATTTTAATGAGGGTAAAAAGGCAAAATACAACTTATTTCTGAATAGCAAAGGATATTATAAGCTTATTACATGTAATGAAAAATATCACCAAGTCTGTATATCCACAGTGTTGAGTTCAATAGATTCATCAATTTCCAAATTGGTAGATAGACAAGCTCAGATACCCTATTTACATCAAGCTAAGTAAAAGAGGTTAATTTATTAAATATATATCTTAACAAATCTCAGAGTAGTCTGTTTATATGACTCAGAAATGGGCAGTATTTTCTAGTATAAATGGACATACAGAACTTGAGCTCAAGTTTCACACTCACCAAAGGATACTGAGTTGCTAAAAATAACATCTGATTGAATGAGGATTACATTATATCTTCTAAAAGTCCAACTGTAGTCCTCAGTCTGTTTTTATATATGTTATATAAGTTTATGTGTTTGATGTAGTCCAACACAAAGTGTAATCTGTGCATATTCTGGACCGCACATCCACTGGCCAGCAGCCCTGCTTAATCACTTCTGATCTTCATGGAATAAGAACAGGGGTCAGTTTCCCAGAAGTCCCAGTCAAGCATGATAACAAGCAGACCATCTTAAGGGTTTTTGCTATATAGGGACTAAAACTAATGAGCTTTGATTTTGCATCACCTTATGTTCAAAGCCCTTGCCTTCTATTTAACCTAAATAAATCACTGGTTGTGATGAATGTTCTATACATTATCCAGATTCCGTCTATTTGGAGCTGGTTCTCCCAAATGCCTGGAATGTGGCTGTTTTGGCCTGAGAGCTGAATCTTTCTGCAGGAATTTCTGTCAGGCAAGGAGTTACCTTGATAAAAGTTATGTCTTTGTCCTAGGAAAGTATTCTTACAATGAGTGGTTAATACTAAAGTACCCAGACTCTCTCCAGTATCTCATTCCATGACCACCTGCTAGGGCCATTTTGCTTTGCAATCCCCCTGGGAATAGACTGTGACCTCTGTTTGCACCCTTATCACAGTTGAACCTTGTCCCCTGATCAGCTGTGTTCTCCTCATTCCCCGTTGGGTGTTATTCCCAGTAACTCTCATGCAAAAATATCTTGGACTCAGAGTACTTGCCAGGGGTCTGACCTTGAATACTAGTCACAGTCATGATGATAATCCAAATTTTGCAGGTATTATCTCAGGTGTTGGTTTTTTGTGTGTGTTTGTGTGTCCTCAAATAGGAAGACAAACTATTGTTCTTTTTTGAACTTATGGTGGTAATGTTTGAGAATCTTGTAAATGTACTTTGCTTGGTGTTTGAAATTATCTTTAGCATCTTGTAAGCCATTTACAGTGTTACAGGGATGATGCATGGAAGGCTAATCCTGTATTCTCCTTGTTCTCACTAAAATTGTAGGCATAACTATAATGATTATAATATGTCCATAATTATGTCCATAATCCACTTTGAGATTTGGAGCATTTGTGACGTGTGAAACCTCATGATGTAATTTCTTAGAAATGGAATGCACAAGTGGGAAGCTGTTATTTCACAAAGTGCCTGAAACAAAATGCCAGCATATAAAATAGCTTGGCAATTCATGGAAAATTTGTTATTTTCCTGAGTTTATAAATTCTATTGTATAGATTACTTAGGAAATATTCACCATATGTTTCATATTGATTTTCCAGTAACTTAGAGACAAATGCATATGATACATTATTAGAAATAACTTACTAAATTATCATTAAGTGATGAAGATTTTAAGTGCTAGTGTAGTTCAAAAGTATCAGTGTGATTGGGAAAGATTCATAGAAGAGAAGAGAATGAGGTTAGCAGTGAAAAATTTGGAAACAACAATATGAGAACATTCTGAGTAATGCAGGTAGGAAGAGAGTAGGTTGTGAAAGGTTTTGAATGTTAGTGTAAGGACACTGAACTTAATTTTTTAGGCAGTATGAAGTTTTAAATAATTTAAGAGATAGTTAATGTGAGAAATATAGATAAAAAATGGCATGTATGATGAATTAGTAGTGGAAGAGAATGGTGGAAAGCCCCCACATAGCAAGCCGTCTCAATGAGGTAGGACAGTAGGCTACTTGATCATATTCTTAATTCCATTATTTGGAATTTACATGTGTGTTTATGTTTCATATCCTTTGGTTTGATTCATAGGAGTAACTATTGACATGGATTATCTCAAGATTATTGTGTAACTGACAAGCCCTTTACCCCTTTTATAAAGCTGATACTGGCCTCTTTAGTCACAAAATTATCATTGTGTTGTAATGGATATCATATGGATTAAAATAGAAAACAATCATTGAAGTCCACAGATTAAATATATCACTTTCTCCTTATCTGCATTGCCTTTAATTTTGTCACAGGAGAAAAAAGGGTAAATTGGTTTGGAACTTTTCAGGCTTTACAAAGCCATGTTATTTCTACCTTGTACTGTATGCTTGTGCAGATAATTGAAATTGATTTGAGCTCACAGGTATTTATCAATCTATAAATTATAATTACTGCCTTTTCTATACAAAGACATAGTATTATCTCTGCTGTACTGAAGGATTTCTCTTAGTCTGCACTGCTTTTATTTGTTTTAAAAACTTAGTAACAATAGGAATAATATCTAAGGGTTGCATAAATATCTGTGTACAGACACACATTTTACATATGTATGTAAAGATATATATATTTACTTGAATTGATTTCAGATTACTGTTATTGTTCAATTGTTCATTTTAACTAAATTAGTATGGGTGATCCAGATAGCCAATATTTCAAAATTAAGCAAATTGTTCGGTATCTGGATTCATATTTCACTTGTTTTAAATTCTATGAACTTGACATTGGCTAAGAATATTCCCTATTTCACATGCAGTTGTATGGAAATAAGTAGTTATCAGCTTTTAAACATCAATTTGATTCCAAAATAGATTTGTATCTTCCCAGTTCCCAGCTATTTCACTTAATTATAAATAAATTATTAGAAGCTATGTAACTTAGGTAAGCAGAGATCCTTTTTATGTTCTAGGGGTTTAAGAGGTAACTAAAAGGTAAAATCTTGAAATGTAAAGTTGGCAGAAGGACTAAAAATACAGCTAAATCAAATTGATTGCATCTCTTTATTTTTAGCTTAATCATGGAAAAATAATTTCTATAATATTGAATACTGTTCAAGATTTTTACAAAGACATAATAAAACTATTGAAGATATATTTCTAAAGAAAACTTTCCTATTTTATCTGTTAATATCAATGACTTTTCATGGTTTTATTCATATAATAAAAGGATATTACCCATTAATAGTGTTCTTATTGTTTTTAAATTATTTTCTTGCCTCAGCTTTCCAGTCTTTTTTCATATTCTTGTTCTTTCTCTACTAATATTCTTTAGGGACATTGCTGTATTGTTAGTGCTAGATAAGAAACAATTGCATAGATGACACTGGTAAAATTACTATAAAATTAGTTACTAGTGAGAAATAAGATTCTTATGTAGAACTTATAAAGGAATGATTAACACAAGATTATAAGGTTTATTTCCCAAGATAGATAAGTACGGACTGTTGTGAATACAAAGTTTTGCTTTCATATATCTTCTATTTTTATTTTCAAATTTATGGTAAATATTTAATCTTTAAAAATTGGAACAACTCAGTTTCTGCATTTCTTAGTATTTTCTCCTTACTGAATTCTCTCTTTATGGTTAATGAATTTTTAAAAATGATCAGTGATGATTTTATTTTGATTGAGTTTAAGCCTAATGAATGTGTGATACAGTGTATAGTTAACCTTTATCACATGTCTATGGTTAATATCTATACATACAACTTGTTTCTTCTACATTGAGCTTTTATCAAATATGTGTGTGTGTATATATATATATATATGTAAATATTTACATGATAATATGTGTTCTTTTCAAATGTGAATTTGTTAGGCAAAGCCAAATATTTAAGTGTAAATGGAAGAACATTTAAACAAAACCTAAACCTTTAAGACCAATTTAAATTGTATCATTTCACTCTTTAATCTGTAAGACTTCTATTTCTTTATTCATTTATTAATAGTGCTTTTGAAATGAACTTTCCTTGAAATTCTTTGAGATTTAAGAGGTACTATTTATTTAACGTATCATTTGTATTACAAATTCTTAATACATAATTTTGATTCTCCTATTGGCCAAATAACATACCACATACATTTTACTGTGAGACATATGAAATGATGTTTATTTGTCTCTTTTCATCTTTGATCCTTTCTCTGTTCCCTGCCCAAAGGCAGAAATGTTGCTAGACATAAAGAAAATATTCATGATTGTGATATCATTATCATGAGATTCTTTTCTTAGTGAAGTTTGGTGTTCAAGGCCAAATAATGACATAGGCTCCTTTCTTTCTCTGAATGATCACTTCTAAAAAAGTAACAGGTATAGAAAATATAGATGATGATAATGTATTTTAAAATGCTAATCTAAAATATAAACAAACTGTCCTGTGTTGAGGATCACGTATATGTGGTCTCCTTCCATCAGGCCCTCCGGGCAGACAAGATTCCAGCCGTGAACTGCAGCCCCTGGGGCATGCAGTGGGCAGAGGGACACAGCCAGGTTTTGGACCACTGTATGACTTGGTATTTTCCATAGGATCACCTAAAAATAAGGCAATACAGTTTATACCGTTTTTTTCAGAACTGTCAATTATCCTTCATTATATGTATATCACCATGCTAGCAAATATTTTGATTAGGAATACAAAGTTGTTAATGCTCATAGTTTTTAATAGAATATTTTCATCAACGATTCCATAGTTTGATATTAATAAAGAATTCTTGGGAAAGTTACTTCGAGGATTTACAATTGCTCTTAAAGATAGCAATGACAAAGATACCAATAACTTTCTTCTTCTAATTTATAGATTGCTTTAGAATAGCAGCTGATATATAGACCTTGAAATGTTTTGAAGCTCATGGTGGTAAAAAATCTATTATTGGTACATTTTTCCTGGGGAAGAAAGTATTTAGATATGAAAACACCTAGAAATCCTTGTCTAGGCATGTCAATTTCAAATACCAATTTACTGCAAAGAGCAATTAAAATATATTTTTGAAATGGAACTGAATACACAGGACAATGCAAAGTTTAAACTAGTATGTAATTTGTAAGAAGCATTTAAAATGGAAAAGTAAAATGTAGTGGTGAGAGAATGGCCATGGGCTAGTCAGCGTTCAATTCTGGCCCTCCCAGCTACGTGGTGAATGGCTTCCCGCAAGTCTCTTATGTACCTATTCCTCAGTTTCTTTATATACAGATTATTTATGCAGTGGTTTATTTACATATGGATTATTTATATACTGTAAGAGTCCTTACCTTGTGACACTGTGGTGAATATTAAATTAGCTGACATATGTAAAGTGCTCCACACAGTTCTCGGCGGTCAGGAAATCATTGGCTCTCATGGATGTCTGTTATTGAATGACGATTTTTCATGCAGCTCCAAGTAGCAGGAGACTTAAATTAAACAACTCCATGACTAAGGTTCACCTTAACTTACTGCTTGGAAAAGAAGAAAATCTGTCCTTATACATTCTAAGTGCTGGTTTTACTGAGAGGAAGAAAATACTAGGAGAAATCAGTACTTTTTCTTAATGTTGCTTTTTAATGTTTTTCTGCTTGAGTTTTTCAGTTTTACCTTTCTTTTAGGATAATATTCAGGTTACTTATAACATGACATAAATATTTTTAATTTGCTTTACTCCAAAATAAAGATTTATTTTAAAACAAAACAATGAGAATGTATGCAAATAGTGTGTTGTTTTCTTGGTGAAAAGTATGATATATTATTACAGTGTACTGGGGTGTGAAGGGTTTGATTTATAACCTTGGATAGTTAATATGAATAAGTCATACATTATAATAGTGAGCTTCTGAGATTTATAATACCATATTTTGAATTTATTCGGAATGATTTTGGCTGCACTGGTGGTAGCTTTTTGTGTACATGTGTATATGCACATATACATGTATGTTTGTGTGTATATACATATATATGCATACATGATATAGTCTTTAGTCTTTTGTCTATGTAGACTCATATACGGATTTCTTTTTGGCATAAACTAGACACTCATATAAATATATGATTGGACAGACTGGAAGTTGCCTTTTTCCTTCATTAGCAAATGAGAGGAGGAGTATCTGTATTTGGTAATTTTATTTGTTTAGAGCTCACTTTATCAGGAGGGCATGAATGCCTTTCACATTGGAAAATAGTATTGTCCTCAGTGACAGCGGTATGAAGTAGTATTACAGATTAAAGATGAGAAATGTGGTTAGTAGTTTATTTTACCTGCTTGTTAAAGCAGAAAAAGACACCTCTTAAAAAAACACCTTATAATCTTGAACTTTTAGTAGTTTTTCTTTTTGTGTACCTAAATGTAATCAGTCAAAAAAAGTGGTGGGGTAGTGAAATAATTTTTTTTTAGATTTGACACATTGAAGAGGTTATTTCCTAACTAATGATGACTCTTGAAGCAGAAAGATAACACAGGCTGGAGCAGTGGACAAGGCGATGGGGAAGGTATAAACAGTATTATTAAAAGTGAAAGAAGAGAATGAATAAAAATTTTGGAATATTTTCAAGGTTAAAAATGTTTTTCTATGACAAAAGTTCTAATGAGGATAATTGTAGTAGAAAAAGTAAAAATGTGGTGAGAGTTTAGTTACATCTTTATGCTGGATTCTGAGGCTATAACATTCTAAATAATCCATTCATATATTAAGCAAATTTACTGAGCATCATCACCCATATGCAAGGCCTGGGGATTGTAGGGGTGACCAAAATGGAAAACATTGTTCTCTTGGAACTTACATTTGATAGCGAGAAGTAGACAGTTAAACACATATTTATAAGTAAAATACACAGCATTATTATATTAAAAGTCTACAGCTATTCAAATCTGCTATTCTGTTCTGTTCTGGGTTCTACTGTTTTATCTTATTCTATTCTACTGTATTCTATTCCTTTCCACTCCTTGATGCTGAATTAAGAAGAAATATTTCTATATAATAGCCCTACTCTACTTAAAGAAATACGTCCTTTTACAGCATTGAAATATTTCAAATTGAATAAATCTGCTATGTCAAAGTTAGATGTGAAGCACCTTTGATCACTAACAATGTAGAGACAGATGTTTAGTTAATGTAGAAATATTTGTTTGTAGATATCTAGTTAATTATAGAGATGAATGTTTAACTATTTGTTCAACAACAAAAAGCAATTTTCACATAGGTACTTGGAGGTATAGCTGTTTTCATACACTGATTTCTACCAAATTGTCTATTAGTGCCACATATACTGAATAATGAAACATCAGCTATTTGAACAAAATAATAGAAAACAAATGCTAAAGGTTCTCAATGACTTAATTTTTTAACCAACTTTTATTCCATACCTATTTCCTGTTTTGCTGTGTAATTTAGGCAGATTGAATGTAAAGTAAAACAACCCCTGGAATTTTGCAGACATGTAAGGACAAATGTTATGTGGCTCAGATAAAACCATGTAGGGGTACTTTTGAGTCTATATGGATAAGAGTTTTGAAATGTGGTGTATTGAGGTGGGTCTTGAGTATGCATAAGAAGTTATTAGGAGAGGGTGGGAAATGACTTTATATTTGTTGGTCAAAATTTTGCCATTCATGGTAAAATTTAAAGAGTTATATGTCAATTTCTATTCTAAATTTATTTTCAATGTCTCCCAATGAAGAACATTTATTCATATTTTGATATACTTATTTTTTAGGATTTTGAAGAAATATGTACTGTCTTTTTTTTACTGATACTTATAGTCTTTATGGACCAGAACACATGTTCATACAGTTTGTGTCTTTTACTCTAATGTATTATGAAGGACTCTTCTTGCCCCTAAATATTTTTCAGAATGTGGTTTTCGGCTATTTTAATTGTTAAAAAAAACAAAACTGTCTTCCTTTACTAAATCATGGTTTGAATACATATGACTGCCTAACAGTAATTTTTTCCAGGTATAAAATAAAGTTATTTAATAGTTAAAAAGGTTATTTCACAAGATTGTACATAATAATTTGCAAATATTTTGGGGTTGGCACCTAGTAGTAATAGTGTTTAATATGGAAGATTATAGAAAATTGGTTATTACATATCAAGTAAAAATTATTTTTATTTAGAAATATTTTCATTAGTTAGTGTCTCATACATTAAGACAAATTTTGAGATATATTTAAAATTAAGAAAATTCAATCCATTACTTTATTCTTTTTTATGAATATAGTTTTTTTGATAGAAGAACTCTGCTTAAACGATGTAACAGTCATGTTCTGCAGTAGCTTAGTTTGAAAACCTCTGTTAAAATGCAAATTACATACTATTGAATAATGGGAATTTAATCAAATTAATGGTGCTTTAATTTACATTTTTAATCCCTTATGACTTGTTTCTTATTCTTTGTGACTGATCAGATCCAGTATATGATTCAAGAATGGGACCTGAACTGGCAATTAAGATTCATGGGTTTGATTTTAAGATTTGCTACTATGTGTGTGAATTTTAGGAAAGTCATTTAACATCTCTTAATTTACTGACTTGTAAAGTGATTAGATTGGACAAGGTTGGAGTTCCTTAGTTATGTCTTAAGGCCATGGGCTTCTGTATAAAATCACATGTATAAAATGCAGATTTTTAGCTTGGAGTTCCTAATGCCCAAAAGTAAACAGGAAAACACTGATTTTTAAGGCCTCTTGCAAATATATAGAATTCAGCTTTTTGGAGGTCTTCAGATATCGTGAAATGCTTTGTTTTGGCAAGTTGTTAGTAACTAATTATAGATTGCATGCCACAGTATTTTTTTTGTCATAATAAGTAGGATACTTTGCACTATGATTTTAGACCAGTATTTACTTTGTATCTGTTCCTTAAAAAGTGAAAATAAATAATTGGATATGACCGTAGATATAAATAGTAGTGCTTTAATTAGTAAAAATGTAATGAAACGATTGTTATATATCTTTAATTCATCCATAATAATTCAATTTTTTCCCTATTTAAAAACATCTGAGCTAAATGAATTATATTGTTGCTTGGTTTTCAAGGAGATTTCTAAAAAGATAATAAATAAAATCTTTATTAATGATTGGTCAGAGGACTGACATTATCTTAGGACTAGAAATGTAACCTCCATGGTTCTTTATGTGCTAAATATGTACTTGATGCATGATTTATAAATCTATTTAAGGTATGAGCATGATCTAATAGTATTCCTATTAGCTTCCAAATAGTGATTTGTCTTAGAAGAAATGAATTTGGGAAAAAAATAATAGAAATAGGGAACTTCCTGTAATTTAGTCTTGGATACCAATTTGTTCTAACTTCTTCGTAGGAAAACATTACACTTTTATGCCGAGGAAGTGAATATACCTCATCTATCTGACAAATTATTTAGATTACCTAATATTACTGATGGAAATTAATTTTAATTTATATATGAAATACATTTTAAATTATGAAGCTTTTGTTTCCTTTTTGGGAATCTTGTTATCCCTAGATGTTCTCCAGATAATTTTTTGAAATGGTGCAATTACAATGTGATTTGATTTCACTAAGATGTCAGAATTTCAATTCCATTTATATTTCTAATTCCTATTTATCACATTTTCTTTTAAAGGCTTAATACATTTAAAGAGTAGATTATTTACTTTATATTCTCTAGATGGAAAAAAATGTATAGTCAAAGGAAAAATATTTTTGTGCAGAGATTCCATTTTAAACCATCTTTGTATTCCCATTTATTTTTAGTTAATAAATTTTTAATGATATCTGATTAGATACTTTTTTAGGTCCTTGGTTTATATAAAACAGTAAAAAAAAAACAAAAAGCAAGAAAAACAGTGCTGAGCTAGAATGTATATTCCAGTGGGAGAGACAGAAATAAGCAATACATCAGAAATAAAATATGTCATCTATTGACAAATTCTGTGCTGGAAAATAAGATACAGAACCTTATAAGTAGGTTATTAATAAATGTGTTACTATACTGAATGTATGAACTTTATATCACAGTCAAAAATGAATTTTTGTTCAGCTCATGTTCTGTTGTATATGAGTTATCTTTATAAACATGTCATGTTAAATATTAAGGACACAACTTTAATATTAACTTTTAAGTCCATTATCTTTCATTGATACTAAAATTTTAGGCACTTACAGTATGAACCAGTACTGATTTTAAAAATCATTAGGAAGTGTATTGTTGGATCTAAGTCACCTGCATGGACCCCAGTAGCTGCCAGATACATGCTGTAATGTAACAAGACTCAGGCCGACTCAGCGATCACATCAAGAACACAGCCCGTTCCAGTTCTATTTCTCTTAGCTGGGGTGAGCAGCTCACAAGTGCATCCTTTAATTGTAGTTATTAGTCTGCTTTTAATTTTAGTTATTAGAACACCTGCTTTTTCCTAATTAAAAAAATCAAACAAAAACATCATAAATGCCTAAGTGTTTTTTTATTAAATATATAAGATAGAATAAAAATATATTTATATATATAATTAAATAGCATCTTGTTATAAAATTTATACTTGACCTTTCATTTGAATAGCTGTTTTAGGAAACAGGATATCTTCATTGAGTATAAAAATGGAGATAGAAGTAAATATGATTCAGTTATGTGTTTCCACATGATCTGAACTTAAAATTAGTAATAATAAGTTGTTGTCTATATATTATGATTTCACGGGTACCAGAAAACCTCTGGATCCACTAACCACTTACTCGGCTGGTGAGTGAACCTCCAGTAAGACCAATTCCTGTTTTGTACTAAAATGCTTATGTTCCTCGGAAGGATAACAGCTTGAACCCTAGAAGAATTTTATGTAAAGGAACTTATCACATTGTTTCCTAAGAAGGGCAGATAGGAAGGAGTGAGAGGTTGAGAAAAGGCGCCTCTGAAAGGAAAAGGAAATACTAGGATGGAAGCAAATAGCTCCCAAACTGAGGAGACCGGGCTGTCATCTCCCAGAGGCTTCAGGCATGCTTAGGTCCCGATCACTGAAGCAGCAGAAAAACATGTTATGTACTAAGCCATAATTAGCAAAGGATATAATGGCTTGATAGTGTTGATAGTGTTACATCCCTAAACTATTTTTTAAGTGTCACTTAATAGAAGGAAGTAATAGAGCTGAATATTGTAGAGAAGTAAAAAAGAAAGATACAAAGTTATGTTGAGGGTTCTGTGTTAGACTTGGCCAAGTATTATGGGCCAGTCAGTCTGTGCGGTGTCACGGTGTTCACCAGGATAAACAGCCATTGTTTAGTGAGTATAATGGTTGCTCAGTACCTGTGTCTTGGCAGAAAATAGAAAGCCAAAGCTAAATAGCACAATCCCTACCCCACAGAGATTAAAGATTAGTCACATTTGGGTCTAATCAGAGCATTTAAATGGCTCACTGCTCAGATGTTTGCTTTTTCCCACCTCCAGGGTGTTTGGTAAAAAATAGAAGCCTCTGTTGCAGAGATAATATTCTTCCAAAGGTAAAATAGTTAAAAAGTAATGTGGACACAGAAAGGAAATGACAAAAGAACGGACTAAGTCCCTCTTAGTTTGCCGTGTTCCTTGATGTGGCTAAAGGGAGGGAGGATGTGTATAATGATCTGCAATATTAGGACGTGCTTTTACTGAAAAAGTGTATGTTATTCATCTGAAATTCAAATTTCACCTAACTTCCTGCCTTTTTTTACTTTCATCCGGCAATCCTAGTTTAGAGGCGCAATACTCAAAAACTTTGATCAGTGACACATTAAAAAGGAAAAAGATAGGAACATAATAAATGCAATACATATGGTGGCTTACCTTTAAAAAGATTTCAGGTTTTTCATGGAGGTAGGTGTGAGTTATTGTGAGGAAGGAGTGGGTATGAGGGTTATCTGAAATTGGATGGAAAGTTCCAAGAGCAGATGAAGATAGGCATGACTCATAATATACGCAGTAAACTGAAGTCACTCGTAAGCATCTGGCATGTGAGGATAAGGGGTGCATAGACATCCAGCAAGAGCTACATGTAGGTGTGTCCGTGCATTTTCCGTCTTGTGTGTTCCTCTGCCACTTGGGTCCATTGAGGGCAGCCATTTTCTTAGAGGGCCAGAGAAGGTCTGTTGCAATTGCTCAGCCCTGTCTTGTCAGCATGAAGTCTGTCATAGAAAATATAAAATGCATAAAAGGATGGGCATGACTGTCTTCCTGTAAAGCTTTGGTTACAAAAACAGGCCATCTGCTGGTTGTGCGTAGACTTGCAGACCCATGATTATTTTCTTGCCTACAAAATCTCACAAATACAAATGCAAAAGTGACATTATGCTGTTTCCCAGACACATCATTGCATTGGAACAGATTTATGTTTTCAGAACAAGTCTTACAGTTCATTCTTAAGTTTCGCATGTTAGGATAAGGGGTGCATAGACCCTTCTTCATAACAAGAGCGTGAAACTGAAATAAGGGGTTATTAATGCCTCTCCTGGGAATATAAGTAGGTAAAGCTGTTAGCTAGGATGTGCTACATGTTCAGTTTCTCTGCCAAGGTGTTTTCATATATCCATTTCTTAGATTTAACCCTTGGTTTGCACTGTTTATATACATGATATTTAAATATGTCCATTTACTCCTGAAATCTCTGTTAAATTTTACATTTAATTTGGACTTTTGGAAAATATTTTAAATAAAGGTCTGAAACCAGAACATTAAAAAATGTTACCTCAAAATAACATATAACTAATACTGCAATTCCTAAATAATCCTTTTTATGTAATACACATTTTAATATGAGGACCAGAAATGTGCATTGCAAGTAACTGATATGCAAAGTGTTCTTCTTTCTTGACTATTTTACTTAAAATTGCTTTAAATTTTAGGTAAATTATTTATTGTATGCTCCCTAGAAAACTTATCAAGGTGGAAGCATATACATTATTTACCTCACTAAAAGTGGTGACTGCTTTAGACAGTAAAATTGGCATATTTAAGGACAAATAGCTGTTCCTCTGATATGCATATCTTCTGAAACTCAAGCTGACCTGAAAGGCTTTGGGGTATCCTTCAGAAACAACCTTTATAAATTGTATTGGTCAACTGATTCTCAACACTGGGCATCTTGATATCCGTATATGTTTTGGGAAAATACATTTAAATGAATTTTGAAATATTGTGATTATTTTCGAAGACCTTGGAGATAATACAAAAACTTAGCTAATGCAACATTTTAAAGTATTTTGTATGTCAATAAAAATATCTAAAATATATTTTTAAAAATGTCTATAAATTTACTTTCCAAGCATATAGGTATGCAAATATAAAAAGAAAGGAATTTGCCAAGATTTCAAATACATTTCATATAATATTAACTATTTTTCCAATTTAAAGTTAAGATAGCATGTCCAGAGAAAGACTGAAAAGATTTTATGATATAATTGTGGGAAATTTTTTGAGTAGACTAAATATAATCAATAAATTGCCACACTTCAGTCATAAACAGATTATTCAGCTCTGTCAAAATACATAGAATTATGTTTAAATATAATTGAATGTATAAAGAAGATGTGGGATATATACATAATGGAATATTATTCAGCCATAAGAAAGAATGAAATGCTGCCATTTGTGACAACATGACAGTACCAACCTAGCTGGTATTATGCTAAGTGAACTGAGTCAGACAGGGAAAGACCTTATGATTTCACTTATATTTGGAATCTAAAAACATAGAACAAGTGAGCAAACATGCTAAACAGAAGTAGACCCATAAACACAGAGAACAAGCTGGTGGCTGCCATGGGGGTGGAGAGCGGTGGGACGGGCAAAACAGGTAAAGAGGATGAAAAGGGCCAAACTCCCAATTATACATATAAAATTTATAGGGGTATTGTCAGTAATATTGTAATATGTCCAGATGATGACAGTGGTAACTACACTTCCACGATGAGCATTTCACGATGCATGTAATTACTGAAACACTGTTTTGTAAAACAAAAACCAGTATTTTATATCAAGTATACTTTCAATAAAAAATACAGTTGCAAGACATATGGTTTCCCATTCTTTACATAACCTAGATGAGTTTATATTGTATTTTATTAAAAAAATAAATATTATGCTTTCTACCTATATTGCTCATAATTTTTAGATGTAAAAAAGTCCAGGAATTACTTCAGTATGAATTATTTCTAACTGCCAAATGATTTTTCCAAAAGTTTCACTATTGGTAAGTTTGTTCAACATGATTATTGAATATAAAACTATAGTTTGCTTTGGACACTTGGAGTGGCTTTCAAATGGTAAAGTAATATATATGTATTCCATGTGACATACATTTTTGTGATCATATAAGCATAGTACAATAAATCTTAGCCAATTCATTTTTTAATGTGACAAGTTGAAAGATTTTAAAGTTGATAGTAACATTTAAGATAATTTCCACAAACTGATCCCTTTCAATCTCATTTCTAGGTTATCTCATACATGGTTAACCATTATCAGTAAACAAAGCCTTGGGGAAATCTGTCACTTCTAAAATGATTGTAAAATGTATTTCAATCCACCATATTATTTTCCTATTTGAAAGACAGTTTTTTGAAAAAAATCTCTAAACATTTATATCATTAGTCTTTCATATAAGTACCAAGAATAAAATATTTCCTGAATAATTCCATTATAGAAGTTATAGTTCGTCTAGTTTGGTGGTGTAAGGAGGTACATAAATCAGATGATGCATGAATGTTTTACATTTCTTTATTTATGCCATTAAATTGCTCAAGAGTGGACCCAGTACTATTTAGAATACTCGCACTCCTCAGGAGATTGTAAGTTCTTTGTTCCTTTCTCTGTCCCCAGACATCGAATGTCTGGTACAAAGTAATCACTGAATAAATATTTCTTGAATGAATGATATCTTCCTGTGTTTACAAAACCAGTAAGAATTTGATTAGACCACTAGTAGTTTGAGAAACTGTATTATGTTTAACATTAAGAAAATGAATTTAAAAATCAAATAGATCTCAGCTTGAATGTCAGCTTTGGTGAGTTAGACAAGTTCCTTGTCTCTCTTTGATCTTGTGTGGCTACATTGATAAAATGTGGATGGCAATGCCTAAATTACAAAACCATTGTAAAGACTGAATGAAAAAAAAATGTGTTTAAGGCCTTAGCACAAAGCATAAAAAATAGAAACCACTTATTTTAAAAGTAACTATTTTAAAAATTATAGATAGGAACTGATTTTTTCATCAATCATGTAGTAATTATGTGCTATACCAAGCTTTGGTGTAGGTTCTGGGGTTGCAGAAATGAATAAGACAGCCTGGAGGAGTTCAAAGTCAAGCAGTAATATAAATAAATAATTAAAGTACTAAATTTTTAATATCAATAATAGAGGTGCAAACATTAAAGTGTTAATGGAGACAGGTATATTATCACAGATATGTTTTTTTCCAATCTATTTCACTTGTCAGTATCAAAGCTTGATATCTGCTGATAGCACTTGAGAATGTTATTTTCACATTTGCCTGCTATGCTCTATTCTTGAAATTATTTTTATGGTATTGTAGCCCATACATTTAGTTAAATAATTCCAGTGTCTGCTACTGTATAAATAGCTGTTGAGTAAGTGAATGAATGAATGAATGAATGAACAAATTATGAGAAGTTTGATTGCATTTCATGTGTGGACACAAATGTGAAATAAATGAAGACCGAGGAAGATGTAGTTGGAGAATAACTTCTTTAAAAAGTATGGCAATGAAAGGCACTCTCATTTAAAGTAAAAATTCTCTAGAGAAGTGATCTCTAGTTTCCTTGTTACAGTTTGTGCAAAATAGCCAGATCACCTTCTAATTATTAGATACCTCATTATCCCATTTGTAAATTTCTCAGATCTTGCTTTCTTTTGACAACTGCACTTTTTCATTTAAAAAAGTATTTGATTATCATTCTCTCATATTTTATCTCACTTTCTCTCATGAATATTTTTGATTTTTGCAACTTTGAAGAAATTTATATATACCCACGTTTTCTCTTCTCTGGTCATTATTATGTTTGCATGTCTGTCTTGCTTTTCTCTTTGTAATCACTTAATTAATATGTACACCAGGGGAAAAAAGTTATTGGAGAAGATTGTGTTCTTGTTATCTAAATTCTTTATTAGAGCAAATTAATTTAAGTAACTAATTGCCATAACTTTGGCCTCTGTCAAAGGAAAGATAGCTTAGACCCCAGATAAGGCAAATATACCAAATAATATACCATGATCTCTCGGATACTAGATTGAAAGGGTCATTAAGAAGAACATAGGTGTCCAGAGAAGAGAATGCATATTTCTGTGTGTGTGTGTGTGTGTGTGTGTGTGTGTGTGTGTGTGTGTGTGTGTTGGGGAGATGAATTGGAGTAAGAAAATGAATATAATTTACCAAATATTAGTCAGTAAACTAGTATGAGACAAATGCTCATATTTGAAATTTAGGAATAATTTAGCTAGTCAGATGGCTCTTTTATAGGAGGAAGCTAGAGCTGTGGAAGCAAGGCACCCCAAACATAATGTGATGCTATCCAAAGAACATGCAGTCAATGTCCTTTGTCTTCCACACTCTTAACAATCAATAATCACTTCAATATACTTGCCAAATTTAATGTGAAAAGTAAAGAAAATCTGATTTATTTGATAGAACAAATTGAGTAATTTTTGTAATAATCACAGTAAGGAGCATAAACCTCAAATTAAAAAAAAAGATATGACACATTCTGAAATATTCAGCATTCATCTACATGCTCTTTTACGCAAACATATGTTCTATGGGCGTATTCAATTTGGGAAAAAATTGTACTGAACACTTAATGAGTCAGCCAGTCTCAAAGAAAAACTATGAACTACATTTTTAAAACCAACTATCTTTTATATTTCCAGAAATTTATCTCTTATTTGTTTCCTTTTTATATGGCAGTTGATACTTTTATTTAGAATCTGAAATTCCTGACAATTTTTAACCTAGAGTTTTGGGCTGCAGACGAAGATGGACCTTTTAGGGGACTGAGCTTACTCAAAGTTTATGGACCTAGTAACATGATTTAAACACTTCAATAGCATTAGATCCTGGGGATCTAATTACCCTTCCTTAACTTAATTGAAATATCTTAAGTTAACATCCATTAAATATTTATTTCAAGGTGATACATTTTTAGTTATATTTAAAAAGAACTCAGGAATTTATTTTATAGAATGAAAAATATACTCCAATTATTTAAATACAATTATGTGATCTTCTGTAAATTTTTGTTTGGGAATGTTTGCTAATATTAAGAGCTAAAGTAATATTAGTAAAGCTATTGACTTTTTTTTGTTTTCCAGTTTTTGTAGTAATAAGTATCTGTGAACTCCTGGTCTAGAATTCTTTTGACTAATTAATAAGGTGGTACTATCTGGATATGAGTAAATTTGTCTCTATTATAGTTCTGAGAACTTGCTAATGTATCATTTGGGAAAATTTATTTCTGAGACATTTGATTTTTCTATTTCAGATATTTAATATTGAAACAACAGAAATTGGAAAAAATAAAGTTAAATCCTTATTTCTGAAGAATAGTAACATGTGAATTTCAATGCTCTATTAAATATTAGGTGTGATGGCAGTGTTTCTAAAGTAAATTAGGGCAAACTGATTTAAGGGTTTTAGTGGAACTATGATTCTTTTCTTAGCAAACTAATCGAATAATAATCACATTGGTGAATAATAATCACATTGGTCTTTCTTCTCCCTGTTAATGCTGTTGTTTATTAATATTTGATATTTTGCCTTCTTCTAAATGTTTTGAAAAGTTCATTTTAATTCTGTATATGCTTCAAAATATCTCCAGATTTAATGACTGATTTGTGACATGAAGAAATTAAACATGGCATCATTGTATATTGATTTAAAAGTCCTAACTATATCAAAGTATGTATTTTTTCTTTGACCATCTATTGCCATTTTCATAAAATAGTGCTTTGTAAAAATGCACACATGCTAGTTCTATGCTGTGTACAATGTATGATAATTTAGGTTTAAGTAATTTAACACATATGAACCTATGTTCTGACACATTCATACACATACTGCTTTCTTTTACTTGTGTGCTCGGAAGCAATAAAGAGCCAGGCTCTCACAGACTTTCCTCTGTAGTCTTTATAGTGATCAAATTCACTTTAGGCTAACAGCTCTCTAATCATTACAGCATATATGGCAACAGGTGCTGCAAAGGAATTAAACATAAAGGAAATAAAGTAAACCCATTGTCAGAAAAACAGTTACCACTGGCATAATTTCTTCCATCCCTTCTCTTGAACCCCTACCCATATAGCCTGCCACCGTCTCTTAAGCAATAGTCAGATAACTTTTTGTGAAGCTGTCTGTGTTTCACCACCAGTCATGTGAATACCAGGTAACTCAGTCTGAGCAGTTGTTTTCCTGACTTTGTGGCCAGTGCTGGATGGCTAGGGAGGGATCTCTTTTTTTCCAACAGGTCTGCTTCTATCAAATCACCCTGAAAGGAACCATTTTTCTCTGAACATCTTTTTCACAGTGTCCTAAATATTCTGTAATATACAGGATGATTAGAGTTTAGATAAGATTTCACTTTATCAAAACCTTAATCTCAACTGAGTTAAAAATTATTTCCCTTTGTCCAACATAATAGTGTCTTGTGAAATCTGCATTTTGTAAATAGTGGCAAGAGGGAGAATTCAGACTCTTGCAACAGAGGTTGGAAATAGGACTAGGATAATTATTAACAATTGTGAGAAGTCATTGTTGTTTAATGGGCTTAATAATAAAGTGTCTGTTACAGTAACTGGTATGACATGATTGAATGCTATTTGAGGCCTACTCTGCCGACTCAACCAGGGATAAAAGGGCACCTAACTTCTCTACTCCAGACATTGGCTATCAATACAACCACCCCTTTGTACTGACAGAGCTCCCTATTTCTCAAGTAATAGGTAAAATGAACGATAAAAGTATAATAGGTTCCTAAAGTATATAGAAAAGTTGCGATTAAACTCTTCGTATTTTTTTGTGTCCCTTGAGCTAGACTCAGAGTTCTGGACTGTACGCTCTCCATGGCTGGGCTTTGTCCTATAACTCTGTCTTAACTCCAGGGAGCCTTTGAGCATTAGAATTTTCTCTGTTCTTAATGGGAGGCCCAACTGCCATCACACCTATTGAACTCTTCCTCAGCCCTCTTGTCTTAGAAGGGCAGTATTGCCTTGCGGCTTAGAGTTCAGGTGCTGAAGTCAGCTTGCTTGATTTGAATCCCTATTTTTTCCACTGTGTGACTTTGCGAATAGTGAAGTCTTCTTTGGAGATTATTTAATTGTTCTGTACCTAAGTTCCCTCATCTGTAAAAGAGATGATGATAATACTGTGTAAGTTAAAGAATTATTATGAGCATTAAATGAATTGATCTTTGACGAGTATTTTGAACTGAACCAAGCAATATAGTAGGTATTCAGTACAGGGAAGGCTTTCCTAAGTAAAAACTTCTGTTTATAAGCTCTCACATCCCCATGGATTTCTCTTTAGACAAATCAGTCAGAGTTGCAGTTTTATCTGTGTGTGTGTGTATGTGTGTGTGTGTGATTCAAGTCTGTCTCTCCATTTAAAGCTATACTGTTGGATATTTCAAATCTTGCTTTATATAAAGCTTGCTTTCATATCCTAATAGCATTTTCACACTAAAATATTCTTAGTCACTCCTTTGAAGTTGATTTGGATAGAAAAAGATAAGTAGATTGGGCCATATGAGTCTTCTAAGTTCTAAATGTTATTCATTTTCAAGGCCATTTATAGTTTACAGCATGAGGATATTTTACAAAATACAAGTGCCAAGAGAATATATAATACAGAGATTCATTCACAGCATAGTTATTGATGATTTATTTTAGAAGTCAAATATAACTCCAAGGAAGGAAAAGAAGACAATATGTTTTTATCATGATTGTACCCCAATAAGAATTAATTTTATTGTGTCATGTTAGTTAGATTTTTTTTTTAAAAAAGGAACAATACTTGAAAGCAAATGGGTATGCTTTCTACTAGATGATTGCTTTGTTTTTCATTATTGACTATAAGCACTGATTAAGTAAGGCTAATTTAAATTCTGCATTTCCCACCTAATCACTTTGTTTTTCACACTTTTAAACAGTACATGTAATAAAATTCTAGACACCTGAAAGTTTTTTTTTTCATATAATTGAAAAAACTGTGGTTTTGAAAGGGACTGGGGTGGAAAATCTTAACCCCAAGAAACTTTTGAGGCAGATTCATTTTTAAAGAAAATATGTTGAGTTATAAGATCTAGAAATTAATTATCTTAACATTATCTGGGATCCCATACTTGTTCAGAGAGTCTTTCTATATTCTCAGACTATATTAACCTGAGGTAAATGCCACTGTATTAAAACACATAACAGTGGAACCAGTTAAACAGGGTAATTCTTCTCTGATTGACAAAAACATTTAAATAGTGCTTTATTGGAATTGTGGAAGTGGTAAATATTGGTATTATTGAACAGCATTTTTTGCTGCTTCTGAACATTCTGTAAGATTTCAATACCTGTTCTAAGGTCTCAAATATCACAATCACAAATAGCAGAAGAAAAATGCTAGATATGTTTGGGAAATCATAAACCAGTTAGTACAAAGTAGAAGTTTGTGGTTGGTTCTCAGTACTAGATTAGTATTTTTAACATATCCTTGGTTTGCTAATATTTGTAAGACATTGCATGTGGCACATTAATTAGAAAAACATGGTCCATGTGATAGTGTTGGAAAAAGGAAGAGTAGAACAATACAAAATGCTGTGGGGTGGAAAAACACCCTATTACAGTAGTCTCAGGATAAGATTTTATATTAGTCAGCTTTGCTACATGAGAAAAATTACTCCCAAACTATTTTAAAACAAACACTATCTAGTAATTTATATGGGTCATAAATCTGAGTGTTACTTAACCAAATGCCTCTGGCTCTGTGACTCTTATGAGACTGCAGTCATACTGTTGGACAGAGCTGCAGTCCCATCTGGAAGCTTACCTGGGGGAAAATTCACTTCAAGCTCACTCCTGTGGGCCTCTGTATAGGTCTGCAACATGACATGGCAACTGTGTTTCTCCAGGGAGAGCCATACAAAGCACAGAATGCCTAAGATGGAAGCCACAATCTTTTGATTATCTAATCTTAGAAGTGACATCCTATCACTTATGCCATATTCTCTTTGTTAGATGTGAGTCAATAAGTCTTGTCTGGCTTCAAGTGGAATGGATTACCCAAAAGTGTGAATACCTTCAGGCAATAGTTATTAGGGTCCATCTGAAGTAAGGTTGCCCACCACAGATATTAAAGCCTGAGATGTAGATTCTTTAGAAGTAGAAATAAATATATATATTGAGGAAGTATTGATAGATTTTGGAGAGGTAGCCCAATATTTTAGCCATGGCTCTGTGTCTAACTCAAGATATGACCCCTAAAAAGATTTATATATCTTCTTTAGGACATAGTTTCTAGTTTAAAAATTGAGGCTGTGGGCTCCATTATACCTAATGTTTCTTTATAAATTGGTGTTACTTCATTTTATCCCTTGCATCTGATTGAATTTTTAGGAGCCAAGGAATCTGATTGGGTAAATGGTCATCAGTGCTCCACATGAATTAAATAGATTGAAAACTATTTAGAGGTCACTGGGTTTCAGAACTATAATAAGACCATTAAGGAATTTTTTAAGAGAATTTTCACTAAGGGAAGGTAACAGACCCTGGACTGGGGGGAATGAGATTGAAGTGTCTGTGAGGTAATGGAGCCAACATTCATTGTTTGCTAAGGTGAGAATTTTGGCATTAAGTGGAAGGAAGACACCTTTTAGTATATTTTGAGTGTGTCTGTGTGTGTGTGTTTAAAGCATGAGAGACTTTGATGTATTTCTGATATGGAGACCAGGGATAAATAGAAGCCTCCGCCGTACCCACCTTTGTACCTAGGTACTTCGTACAGCACCTGGAGCAAAGCAAACACAGGGCATGGGTCTGGGAAATGAATGAAATGAGCTTTTCCTTCTTTCATCCTTGGAGTCAGGGAATATATAGTTAAGATCAGGCTCTAGATTGAAAATGCCTGGATTGAATCCTGGTTCTAGCATTTACTAGTTTGGTGACGTATTCGAGCTACTATCTGAATATGTAAAAATGGTATCATCCCATACTGTATGAGAAATAAATGAGGGGGGAAACAACAAATACAAACCCAAAACATATATAGTGTTTATAACAAGACATAAAACATGCACATCTTAATACAGATTAACCCTATTAAGAACAGGTTTTATTAAGGAAAAAAGATATTCAGGTGTTTTCCCTTTGACCAAATCAACTCTAATTCTCTGTTATCTGTAACTTTAATCACTGACTTATTTTATTACAGTTTAATGGAGCAGAAATTCACTGACCTTTTATTCGATGCCAAGCCTCACGCTAAATGATGGGAACATAAAGATGAATAAAACATTAACTTGTCATTTTGGGCCTTATTGTCCAGGAGGAGACATACACATGTGCGCAAATGAGAGTAATGAAGTATCTTTGACCCTGTGTAGCATTGTGAAAAGACATTTTGAGGAGTTGTCAGGAAAAATCTTTACAAGGGAAAAAAAAAATCTGTGAAAATTAAAGAAGTGGGACTTATTTTGTGATGGTACGAGATTAACAAATGGATTAGCAATATAGATGGTTAGGGAGCTCATGCATGAGCCTACTTTTAGAGTACAGGCAGCAGACAGGACATTTACAAGAGTAAGTATGCTATACAGTAAGAATGTAAGAAAACGTACAAAATTCCTCTGAAATATTCAGAATGTGGTCTTGGCATTTAGATACAAGAAATGAATAACTTCTAATTAAAGAGAAGAAAAGAATGTGAAGATCCTGTCACCTTTTGTGAATGACAATGAAAAAAGTCAGTTCAACTCGTTTCTGTGGGAGGCTTTGTTTTGCCTCCCCACCATGTGAGATTCTAAAAATTAAGTATATAACAAACAAACAAGTCTCACTGAGTGTTATGATAAATAGTATTTTTAGGACACTAAGGTGATTTCTTCATTTACTTACATTATTTGTTGAATACAGAAGTTTTATAAAATATTATTATTAGTTACTGAATTCACAAAACAAAGTGATATAGTCATTGTTCTAAAGCATTGATCTTTTTCTTTTTTGAAGGAGAACATGTTAGAATATTCTCTTGTGTAGCAAGAAGCAACCGTGAGAACACCAAATAGCAAAATAAATGAAAAATGAGAAATGTCCTCATTGGTTTCCTATCTCAATTTTTTTTTCCACTCTGAACAGGAAAGAGTGTATTAACTTAATTAGCACCAGGACAGGTTTTATTAACAGGAAAAGATCTACATATCTCAAAGCTGTAGCATTAGGGAATTACCCGCTCTTTAGTGTTTAAAATATGAATATATTTCACTTGACTGCTATTATAGTTCACCTATTTATCCAAATGTAGTGTATCTCTTCCAGAAATAAATCACTTTCCCCACACAAGATTTTGTTGCTGGTTAAGTTAATATAAATTACTGTCCAACTCTCATTAAATGACTATTGCCCAATATTATACAGTTATATTTTTAATTTAAAGTGATTAATCTATCACCAAGGAACATACGCACTTCACAACAATTAAACTATTTCAGACTAATAAACTATTTTAGAATGTGGAGGGAAAATGTAAATAAGAAGCTTCTTACTATGCTCTAATCGTCCGATCTAAACAGAGATTTTACAAGCTAGAACGTCTTCTTCTTCTCTATCGTTTGTTGTATAGTAGGATTCATTGCATGTCACATGTCCTAGGGTCCCTTAATTCTCTGTCTAAAAACGAATGGTATTTGTTTGCATCATGAAATTTTAAGCACATTTTATTAGAACCTGAATGGGATGAAATAAATAGGGATACCATTAACAAAACTACTGTTATATCTGCTGAGAGAGAAGGAAAATCTGTATTCTCATTGAATTCAGAGCTCATTTCTGAAAATGACAAAGATTTATAGTTTCTTTTCTGTCACTCCTGCTTAGTCCCTACGGTACTACATCTTCCTTGAAGTCAGAAAAAGCAGTTAGTGCTAATGACAAGGTACATTCTATAAAGGTGTAGTTTAAAAGTGGATTTGGGAAATGTTAGCAAAGCCACTCTGATTTTTTGAAACAGTGATGAATTATGACTACCAAGTGTAGGTCTTGATTAATATTCATAAAGTACATCTTACATTTTCTTTGTTTTGTCAAAATACCTGCCATGATCTTGTGTTAACTGCTATGATTATAGAGATTCCTCTGAAGCCTTGATAATATTTCAAGGATTTAAACTTCAAGAATATTAGATAAGGGATAAATGAAATTTCTAAATTTATTACCTCAGTTGATTTGTAGACTATGTGAATTTAGTGTTGAAATCTATAGACATCATCTTATTCATTGTGAAGCAAATATGTAGATCATGTATTGATGTAAAAATAATGACAATCTTTCATTTCAAAAAGTCCATGATGTTACACAAGCATTTCAGCTAAGAATGTAGATCTTCTCTTAAAAAATAAAGCAGCTCTCAAAAAATACAGGGAAATTAGCAGCATTACAATCTGTCTTGGCCCAGGGGCACATTTTTGTGGATGTACTTAGTTTAGGTCATAAACAAGTCCTCATATATATCACTATATTGTAAGTCAGATTTTCTGTTGCACAGTAACTGTACCAATCTATCATCTGGCTAATTCTTTTTTAAGTTAAGTATTCTTCCTACCTCTTGTTGCCATAATCGATTAATCAATAAATATTTTTGTATATCAGTAGTTCATAAGGGTAATTATCATTGCTAGGGCTTTTCTATCCCACCTCCTATTTCCCACTTTCTTTCTTTATTAAACAAAGGACTTGAACACTCGAACTCAGTTCATGTGAAAACATTGAAAAAATATACAGAAGTTAACAAAACATATACTGCATTTAATCTTTCTGGTAGGAAAAAGCATTATACAGAAATAGTCAGATGCATATTTAAAAAAAATATTTCACAGCTTTTCAGTAATTTTGGGGTTCAGTACATCTAAACTAATTCCACTATTGTTTGGGCTTCCTTACAAACAATATAAAATCAGAAAGTGAATTGCATCACAGAAATTAATGAGATTCCTTATTACTATGTTAGAATATCCACAGCCAGAGTTTTCACCTGACAATATGGTCAAGCTTTGGTGTGGTGGTCGGTTCTGTTTCATTATTATAAAGTGATAATAACATTTACCTGTAAAAAATATTGTTGTTTTACTTAAAATAGCAATGATCCATATCAAAAATTATAAAAAAGCTTAACCAAAAAGCCTACCATATTTTTCATAAGGTATTAATATTCCATGAACCAGTAAATTCTGCACAAAATCGCTTGGTACAGAAAATATGTGGAATCAAGAATGTGATCTGTACCCTTTAGCTCTTGTCTACAGTCCTCTGCCCTACCAGCTGAGCTATTGAACAAAGCTCTATAGCTCTTGTAAGCAGAAAGTTACTTCCTAACTGTATTTTACATTTTCTTCACTAAGGCATTGAGCAAATGTATCCTGATAGTAAGAACTGTGTACAGGGTAAGAATGCACAGGGCTTAGGGAAGTACATACCATTATTTCTTCCTTACTTGGTTTAAGAGTCCATGTATAATTGAAAATATATATTGGGGGCTATTTTGGTGTTGGAGTCAGTACATTCTACAATAATAAATACCTCATTATCTTTATTATTTTAAAAAGCTTTAATTGTTTGAACACAAATATACTTATCCTAGGGAATTTGTAAAAAAAAATGAGTCAATTTTTAATATTAAATGCATTGCATTTCCCCTTTAAAAAAAGGCTTCCAGTAGGTGATGTAACTTTCTCTTAGTTCTGACACATCATACTTATACAAATATGGACTTTGTAACTTTTACATATATTAAACTATTTTAGTTAATTTCTCCACAAAATGTCTTAATCACATGATTTTTATTTTCTTATAATTTTGCTTGAGATAGAACATAGAATAGCTATCACTTCATTTGGAACAGAATCTTCCAAAGCCAATAAAAAGTTGATCTATGTCAGAATAATTTTTATGGGTATCTAGGATTGACTCTTTGCTAAAAGGATTAATGCTACATTTCTTTCCAGGTAATTTTGTGTCCTCTGTTTAATTTTAAGATACAGAAGCTCACAGTGAGATGTGTGTTTGTATAAAAGCATCTGCATTGACATTAGGGTGTTTCTGGTAATAGGGTTAGTGAACCTTTGCATTCTTGGCTGGACCATTCTGAGTCAATAAAGCAAAAGAGAAAGGAAAAATAACCAAAAAAGGAAACATAGTGGAGTCGTGTCGGAGAGTAGCTAATGGATACTTTTGGTTAATGATGTCTGAAATGTCTTTTTTAATGCTTCTTAGAATTCAAAGAAACTTTTCCATTTCATTAACTGTTTTAATCGCTGGGAACACTGATGCTCTCCAGACTGCCAATCACATTTCGTTTCGGTCTCTGCTATGTTTTCATATCTGAATTCTAAAATAATGGAGGAATCCAGAAGAAGACTATTTGACTCAATAAAGAGAATCATTGTTATATGTATTTCTTGGATCTGGATAATGAATATGTTTTATAATCTGGTATCTGCTGGCAGTATTCAGCAAATTTGCCCTTAACTATTTATTGGTAACAATACATCCTTTTATATCTAAAATTTTTTAATGTGCCTGTGTGTGTGTGTTTGCTTTATACATGTTCATGTGAAATTAAAAAAAAAAACCACATCTTATTTCAGGTAATATATTTCCATGGTGAAGAAAAAATATATAGATAAAATATAAAAATTCTCTAAAAATCTTTTCTTTATATAGCATTTGTCATATGGAAAATATTCAACAATTTTTTTGTTTAATATAAGACATATTAAGCTATACACACCTAAAGCTATTGCAGCTGAACTGAAAGTTTTTCCTCCTCTCTCCCTTTTTTAGGTATTTGTTATTAGCAGATCAGCTCTAGACAAAATTGTCAAAGAGATGCCTCTTTGACATCTCAACTCCCAACCTCTTTTGACACCAGGCTGGCAACCAGATCCAAGTAAAAGAAAATTAACATTAACAAGCAGCTAATTCCTGAATGTGAATCAGCTACTGATGCTAGAAAATTTAATATTTAAAAGAGAAACTTAGGACAAGACAGTTAGACATACATAAACTTAGTATATGTGAAACACACACACATCACAATGGAAGGGCAGATATTTTAAAAATATTTAGTTATAATATCCTTTATAGAGTTCTTTGGTGAAAAAAATGCATTTGGGCTACAAGGCATTTTTTCAAAGCTGTAAAAATACACAATGTAGGGTATCAGCCTCTCTGATAGGACTGATTCATAAAGAGAGCTATTCTTTTCAAACCTGCCTAAAAACGTTTTTTTCATAAGTAAATATTTTTAAAGTTTAGGAAATTGGAGATGTAAATGATAAACTATTTATTGAGCTCTCTGTTGCAGAAAAACACAGTTCCTAAGTCTTGACTAAGATGATTAAGGAAATCTGAGGGTAAAAATACAGTGTAAATTCATTGGAAACATATACCTCAATGATAAAATGACAGGATGTTGTATACATTATATTTTTAAATGATCCATGTTAATATTCTATTTTTTTAAAATTAGCATTGTTGTACTGCAAGGATGTTGAATTCTTTCCTTGATTGAGGTGTAATTGACACAGTATCACATTAATTTGAGGTATACAATGTAATGATTCAATATTTGTATATATTACAAAATGATCACAAGTCTAGTTAACATCTGTTACCATACATACTTACAGAATTTTATTGTGTGATGAGAACTTTTAAGATTTATGCTCTTGCCAACTTTCAAATATTCAGTACAGTATTATAAACTATAGTCTACATGCTGTACATGACATCCCCATGATTTGTGTATTTTATAACTGGATGTTTGTACCTTTTGACTCATTTCATCCATTTGGCTTATCCCTCCATACCCTGACTCTGGCAACCATCAAACTAACCTCTGTATCTATGAGTTTTTTTTAATTTTTTTATTTTAGGTTCTACGCATAAGTGAGATGATACAGTATTTGTCTTTATCTGACATACATCACTTAGTAAAGTGCCCTCAAGTTCCATCCATGTTATTGTAAATGACATTTCTTTCTTCTATTATGGCTGAATAATATTCCATCATATGCCACATTTTTTTTATCCATTCAGCCATTGATGGACACATAGGTTATTTTGGTATCTTGGCTGTTATTAATAATACTGCAGTGAACATGGGAGAGCAGGTATTCTTTTAAGTTACTGTTTTTATTTTCTCCAGATAAATACACAGAAGTGAAGTTGCTGGATTGTATGATAGTTCTATTTTTAATTTTTTTAGGAAACTCAATATTGTTTTTCATAGTGGCTATACTAATTTACTTGTCCTACCAGTAGTGTGTAAGCGCTCCCTTTTCTCCACATTTTCATCAAAACTTGTTCTTTCTTGTTCATAGTAGCCATCTAACAGGTGTGAGGGCATGTCTCATTTCAGTTTTGATGTACATTGCCCTGTTGATCAGTGATGTTGAGCATCTTTTCATGTACCTATTGGCCATTTGTATGTCTTTAGAAAAGTCTATTCAGATCTGTCTATTTTTAAGTCAGTTTTTTTTGTTTTTGTTTTTTGCTTTTGAGATTTGTGAGTTCTTACATATTTTGGATATTAACCTCTTTCAGATATATGATTTGCAAATAATTTCCCTCATTCTGTAGGATGCCTTGTTATTTTGTTGATGATTTCTTTTGATCTATGGAAGCTTTGTATTTGATATAGTCCCATATGTTTATTTTACTTTTGTTATCAAATTTTAAAAATATCACCAAGACTAATGTCAAGGAAATCACTGCCTGTGTTTTCTTTCATTAATTTTATTATTTCAGGTCTTATATTGAAGTTATTAATCCATTTTGAATTAATTTTTATGGGTAATAGAGGTTCAGTTTCATTCTTTTGCATGTTGCTATCAGTTTTCCCGGGCCCACATTTTGAAGAGACTGTTCTTTTCCACTGAATATTATTGACTTTATTGTTGTATATATGTATGCATATATATGTATGAGTTTACTTCTGGACAGTTTCTTCTGTTTCATTGGTCTGTGTGTCTGTTTTTCTGCCAATACTATACTGTTTTGATTACTGTAGATTTGTAGTGTATTTGAAAGCAGAGATGCAAAGCCTCCAGCTCTGTTCTTCTTTCTCAAGATTGCTTTGGTTATTTGGGATCTGTTGTGGTTCTATACAAATTTTAGGATCATTTGCTCTAGTTCTGTAAAAAATGCCATTGGTATTTTGATAGAGCTAGTATTGAATCTTACATTGGTTTAGGTAGTATGGACATTTAAGCAATATAAATTCTACAAGCCATGAGTGTGGACTATGATTCCATTGGTGTCTTCCTCACATTCTTTCATCAGTGTCTTATTGTTTTCAGAATATATGTCTTTCACCACCTTAATTAAAGTTAATTCTAGTTATTTTATTCTTTTTGATGCAGTTCTAAATAGAACTGTTTTCTTAATTTCTCTAATAGTTTGTTATTAGCATATAGAAATGAAACTGATTTCTGTGTATTAATTTGGTATTCTGTAACTTTACCGAATTCATTTATCCTAATAGTTTTTTGGTGGAGTCTTTAGGATTGTCTACATTTAGTATCATGACATTTATAAATACTAACAGCTTTACTTCTTCCTTTACAATTTATATGCTTTTTTTTTCATTTCCTATCCTAATTGTTGTGGCTTGGGCTTACCATACTATGTTGAATAAAAGTGAGGGGAAGCATCCTTGTCTTGCTCCTGATCACACAGGAAAAGCTTTCAGCTTTTGACTGTTGAGAATGATGTCAGTGGTGGGGCTTGACATACATGGCCTTTATGATTTTTAGGTATATTACCTCTATATCCATTTGCTGAGTTTTTATCACTAATGGATGTGGAATTTTCCTAGATGTTTTTTCTGCATCTAATGGGATGATCATGTGATTTTTATCCTTCATTTGGTTAATGTGGAATAATTTTCAAATATTGTACCATCCTTCCATCCCTGGAATAAATCCCACTTGATCATGATGAATGATCTTTTTGATGTGTGTTTGAAATCAGTTTGCTAACATTTTGTTGAGTATTTTTGCATCTATGTTCATCAGGGATATTAGCCTGCAATTTTCTCTATTTGTGATGTCTTTGCCTTGTTTTGTCATTAGAGTGATGCTGGCTTCATGGAATGAGTTTGAATGCATTCACTCCTCTTGTACTCTTTGGAAAACTTTAAGCAGGCTGGGTATTAGGTCTACTCTAAATGTTTGAAAAAATTCAGTGTTGAAGGCTCCCAGTCCAGAGGTTTTGTTCTTGGGTAGTTTTTTGATTACCGATTCAATTTCATTGCTGGTAATTGGTCTGTTCAGGTTTTCTGTTTCTTCCTGGGTCAGCCTTGGAAGGTTGTATTTTTCTAGACAATTTTCCATTTCTTCTAGATTATCCAATTTGTTAGCATATAATTTTTCATAATATTCTCTAATAGTTCTTCCTATTTCTATGGTGTCTGTAGTGATTTTTCCTTTCTGATTTCTGATTCTATTTATGTGCATAGACTCTCTTTGTTTCTTGAAAAGTCTGGCCTGGGGGTTTATCTATTTTATTTTTTCAAAGAACCAGCTCATGGTTTCCTTAATTCTTTCTATTGTTTTATTAATCTCAATTTTATTATTTCTTCTCTGTTCTTCAAATTGCATCCTTCTATTGACTTTGGGCCGCATTTGTTCTTTTTCCAGTTTCATTAATTGTGAATTTTGACTGTTCATTTGGGATTGTTATTCCTTCTTTAAATAGGCTTGGATTGCTATATACTTTCCTCTTAGAACTGCCTTCACTTCACCCACAAAAGCGGGGGCAATGAGCTGTTGGTTTCATTTATATCTGCATATTGCTTGATCTCTGTTTTAATTTGGTCACTGATCCATTGATTATTAGGAGCATGTTGTTAAGCCTCCATGTGTTTGTAGGCCCAAGTTTGTATTTGCAAAATTTATTTCTAGTTTCATACCTTTATGATATGAGAAGTTGGTTGGAACAATTTCAGTCTTTTTGAATATATTGAGGCTCCTTTTGTGGACTAGTATGTGATCTACTTTGGAAAATGTTCCATGAGTGCGTAAGAAGAAGGCGTATCCTCCTGCTTTTGGGTGGAATGTTCTATAGATGTCTGTTAGGTCCATCTGTTCTAATGTGTTGTTGAGTGCCTCTGTCTCCTTTCTTATTTTCTGTCTGGCTGATGTGTCCTTTGGAATGAGTGGTGTGTTGAAGTCTCCTAAAATGAATGTATTGCATTCTATTTCCCCCTTTAACTCTGTTAGTATTTGTTGCACACATTTGGGTGCTCCAATGTTGGATGCATAGATATTTATAATGGTTATATTCTCTTGCTGAACTGACCCCTTTATCATAATATACATCCTTCTTTGTCTCTTGTTACTTTCTTTGTTTTGAAGTCAATTTGGTCTGGTACAAGTACTGCAACTCCTGCATTTTTTCAATACTTTTTGCATTAAATGTATTTTCCCATACCCTCACTTTCATTCTGTGTGTGTCTTTGGGTTTGAAGTGAGTCTCTTGTAGGCAGTATATTGATGGGTATTGCTTTTTTTTTTTTTTTTGAGAGAGCATCTCTCATATTTATTGATCATATGGTTGTTAACAACAATAAAATTCTGTATAGGGGACTAAATGCACAATCATTAATCAACCCCAAGCCTAATTCTCAACAGTCTCCAATCTTCTGAAGCATAACAAACAAGTTTTTACATGGTGAACAAGTTCTTACATAGTGAATAAGTTCTTACATGGTGAACAGTGCAAGGGCAGTCATCACAGAAAATTCCGGTTTTGATCACGCATTATGAACTATAAACAATCAGGTCAATTATGATTATTCGTTTGATTTTTATACTTGATTTATATGTGGATCCCACATTTCTCCCTTATTATTATTATTATTACTATTATTATTATTATTTTTAATAAAATGCTGAAGTGGTAGGTAGATGCAAGATAAAGGTAGAAAACATAGTTTAGTGCTGTAAGAGGGGAAATGTAAATGATCAGGTGTGTGCCTATAGAATAAGTATTAATCCGAGCTAGACAAGGGCAACAAAACATCCACGGATGCAGAAGATTTCTCTCAAAAGAGAGGGGGTGAGGTTCTAAGCCTCACCTCTTTTGATCCCCAATTTCTCACCTGATGGCCCCCCTGTGACTGTGCCTGTCTTAGGTTGTTGCTCCCTTGAGGAATCTTACCCGTCTCTGGCTAATCAGTCATCTTCCGGGGCCATACAGGGAAATGTGAAGTTGGTAAGTGAGAGAGAAGAAATATTCATTGAAAAGCTTAGCTTTTTACTTCTTTTCAGATTTATGCCCTGTGGCTTCTATGCCCAGCATTTGTCTTGAGGTATCTTTACCACTTGGAAGAATTATGATACTTGGTAATTTCTATATGAGGCACGAATTCTACTTAAGGGTTGTAATTAGGAAGGAAGAAGAAAAGCTATAGAAGCAGCAGACGGAAGAAAACATGGGAAGATTGATTATTTCTTTGACATATCTTCTTGTAGTGTAACATAAGCATGTATAGGTTTTAAACTACTAATTAAATTGCATGCATACATTAACATAATAGGAATACGGCTACATAACCAAAGCAGACCTACAATTACCAGCCATATCCAGTGACACCAAGAAAACCAGTTAGGCACCCTAGGCATTTGTTAAAACTTATAAATGATATGATGGATATTGTCTAACTGAATTTGAATATTTTAAGAAAAATGAGACAAATTAAAACAACACATTCCTGGGAACTGTTCACATCCCATATGTTCTTTTAACAGTAGATAGTCTATAGTCGCAAGATTTTGGAGCACTGCAACTTGCACTTCTCCTAATTCTTGGTTGAGTTCTGACAGTATAGATCCAGTCAAATTTGTTGTTTTACTGTATGCACAGGCCAGCTTAGATATCTCCTTCCTCATTCCAATGGCAAGTCCAGGAACCGGTGGGATGAATGCAGTTACAACTGTAACAGCACCAGGATCTTTGTTGAAATTTTTTGATGATCATCTTCTGGAATGACTCTTCCAGAGAATGTTGATGTTGGAAGTTCTTCATATTGTATCTTAATTCGTTTTCTGGGTAGTCAAATTAGGCTTTGATCCTCTGTATAAACACAAACAAACCCTTTCCCCACACTTTGATATGCCCTTTATACCATTGTGAAGAACTTATTGGAGATCACCACACAGTAACTGCTTTTTTTTTTCTTAAGAGAAAGGAATATTATCAGAAAAATGTACTACCATAGCTGATCATCTGACACCCTTTAAATGATCAAAATTAAGGATATTTAAAGCAAGCACAAATCTGTGATTTGCAGTTAGTTTTATCCTCTTAGGGAGTAATCCCCCTTTTCTTTCTTTCTTTTTAATTAATAATCTATAATTACTTGAAGAACATTATGTTTACTAGACACTCCCCTATACCAGGTCACCCCCACTAACCCCCTTACAGTCACTGTCCATCAGCATAGCAAATTGTTGTATAATCACTACTTGTCTTCTCTGTGTTGTACAGCCCTCCCCTTTCTCCCATGCCCCCATTATGCATGCTAATCATAATACCCCCTTTCTTCTTCCCCCCCTTATCCCTCCCTACCCACCCATCCTCAACAGTCCCTTTCCTTTGGTACCTGTTAGTTCATTCTTGGGTTGTATGATTCTGCTGCTGTTTTGTTCCTTCAGTTTTTCCTTTGTTCTTATACTCCACAGATGAGTGAAATCATTTGGTATTTCTCTTTCTCCACTTGGCTTATTTCACTGAGCATAATACTGTCTACCTCCATCCTTGTTGTTGCAAATGGTAGGATTTGTTTTCTTCTTATGGCTAAATAATATTCCATTGTGTATATGTACCACATCTTCTTTATCCATTCATCTACTGATGGACACTGAGGTTGCTTCCATTTCGTGGCTATTGTAAATAGTGCTGCGATAAACATAGGGGTGCATCTGTCTTTTTCAAACTTGAGTGCTGCATTCTTAGGGTAAATTCCTAGGAGTGGAATTCCTGGGTCAAATGGGAAGTCTATTTTGAGCATTTTGAGGAACCTCCATACTGCTGTCCACAATGGTTGAACATTCCCGCCAGCAGTGTAGGAGGATTCCCCTTTCTCCAGAACCTCACCAACATTTGTTGTTGTTTGTCTTTTGGATGGTACCCATCCTTACTGGTGTGAAGTGATACCTCATTGTGGTTTTAATTTGCATTTCTCTGATAATTAGCGATGTGGAGCATCTTTTCATGTGTCTGTTGGCCATCTGTATTTCTTTTTCGGAGAACTGTCTGTTCAGTTCCTCTGCACATTTTTTAATTGGATTATTTGTTTTTTGTTTGTTGAGGTGGGTGAGCTATTTATATATTTTGGACGTCTAGCCTTTATAGGATCTGTCATTTACAAATATATTCTCCCATATTGTAGGGTACCTTTTTGTTCTATTGATGGTGTCTTTTGCTGTACAAAAGCTTTTCAGCTTAATATAGTCCCACTTGTTCATTTTTGCTGTTGTTTTCCTTGCCTGGGGAGATATGTTCAAGAAGAGGTCACTCATTTTATGTCTAAGAGGTTTTTGCCTATGTTTTTTTCTTAGAGTTTTATGGTTTCGTGACTTACATTCAGGTCTTTGATCCATTTCGAATTTACTTTTGTGTATGTGGTTAGACAATGGTCCAGTTTCATTCTCCTACATGTAGCTGTCCAGTTTTGCCAGCACCATCTGTTGAAGAGACTGTCATTTCACTATTGTATGTACATGGCTCCTTTATCAAATATTAATTGACCATATATGTTTGGGTTAATGTCTGGAGTCTCTAATCTGTTCCACTGGTCTGTGGCTCTGTTCTTGTGCCAGTACCAAATTGTCTTGATTACTATGGCTTTGTAGTAGAGCTTGAAGTTGGGGAGTGAGATCCCCCATACTTTATTCTTCTTTCTCAGGATTGCTTTGGCTTTTCGGGGTCTTTGGTGTTTCCATATGAATTTTTGAATTATTTGTTCCAGTTTGTTGGGGAATGTTGCTGGTAATTTGATAGGGATTGAATCAAATCTGTATATTGCTTTGGGCAGGATGGCCATTTTGACGATATTAATTCTTCCTAGCCACGAGCATGGGATGAATTTCCATTTGTTAGTGTCCCCTTTAATTTCTCTTAAGAGTGACTTCTACTTTTCAGGGTATAGGTCTTTCACTTCTTTGGTTAGGTTTATTCCTAGGTATTTTATTCTTTTTGATGCAATTTTGAATGGAGTTGTTTTCCTGATTTCTCTTTCTATTGGTTCATTGTTAGTGTATAGGGAAGCCACAGATTTCTGTGTGTTACTTTTGTATCCTACAACTTTGCTGTATGCAGATATCAGTCTAGTAGTTTTGGGGTGGAGTCTTTATGGTTTTTTATGTACCATATCATGTCAGCTGCAAATAGTGACAGTTTAACTTCTGCTTTACCAATATGAATTTCTTGTATTTCTTTGTTTTGTCTGATTACCGTGGCTAGGACCTCCAGTACTATGTTAAATAACAGTGGGGAGAGTGGGCATCCCTGTCTAGTTCCCGATCTCAGAGGAAAAGCTTTCAGCTTCTCGCTGTTCAGTATAATGTTGGCTGTGGGTTTATCATATATGGCCTTTATTATGTTGAGGTACTTGCCCTCTATACCCATTTTGTTGAGAGTCTTTATCATGAATGGATGTTGAATTTTGTCAAATTCTTTTTCAGCATCTATGGAGATGATCATATGGTTTTTGTCTTTCTTTTTGTTGATGTGGTGGATGATGTTGATGGATTTTCGAATGTTTTACCATCCTTGCATCCCTGGGATGAATCCCACTTGGTTATGGTTTATGATCCTTTTGATATATTTTTGAATTCGGTTTGCTTATATTTTATTGAGTATTTTTGCATCTACATTAATCAGGGATATTGGTCTGTAATTTTCTTTTTTGGTGGGGTCTTTGCCTTGTTTTGGAATTAGGGTGATGTTGGCTTCATAGAATGAGTTTGGGAGTATTCCCTCCTCTTCTCTTTTTTGGAAAACTTTAAGGAGAATGGGTATTATGTCTTCTCTGTGTGTCTGATAAAATTCTGAGGTAAATCTGTCCGGCCCGGGGCTTTTACTCTTGTGTAGTTTTTTGATTATCGTTTCAATTTCTTTGTTCTTAATTGGTTTGTTTAACTTTTGTGTTTCTTCCTTGGTCAGTATTGGAAGGTTGTATTTTTCTAGGAAGTGGTCCATTTCTTCTAGGTTTTCCAGCTTGTTGGCATATAGGTTTTCATAGTAGTCTTTAATAATTCTTTGTATTTCTGTGGAGTCTGTCGTGATTTTTCCATTCTCATTTCTGATTCTGTTGATTTGTGTTGATTTTCTTTTTCTTTTAATAAGTTTGGCTAGAGGCTTATCTATTTTGTCTATTTTCTCAAAGAACCAGCTCTTGTTTCCATTGACTTTTGCTATTGTTTTATTCTTCTCAATTTTGTTTATTTCTTCTCTGATCTTTATTATGTCCCTCCTTCTGCTGACTTTAGGCCTCATTTGTTCTTCTTTTTCCAGTTTCAATAATTGTGATGTTAGACTATTCATTTGGGATTGTTCTTCCTTCTTCAAGTGTGCCTGGATTGCTATATACTTTCCTCTTAAGACTGCTTTTGCTGCGTCCCACAGAAGTTGGGGTTTTGTGCTGTTGTTGTCATTTGTTTCCATATATTCCTTGATCTCTATTTTAATTTGTTCGTTGATCCATTGATTATTTAGGAGCATGTTATTACGCCTCCATGTGTTTGTGAGCCTTTTTGTTTTCTTTGTAGAATTTATTTCTAGTTTTATACCTTTGTGGTCTGAGAAGTTGGTTGGTAGAATTTCAATATTTTGGAAATTACTGTGGCTCTTTTTGTGAGCTAGTATGTGGTCTATTCTGTAGAGTGTTCCATGTGCACTTGAGAAGAATGTGTGTCCTGTTGCTTTTGGATGTAGAGTTCTATAGATGTCTATTAGGTCCATCTGTTCTAGTTTGTTGTTCAGTGCCTCCGTGTCCTTACTTATTTTCTGCCCAGTGGATCTATCCTTTGGGGTGAGTGGTGTGTTGAAGTCTCCTAAAATGAATGCATTGTAGTCTATTTCCCCCTTTAGTTCTGTTAGTATTTGTTTCACATATGCTGGTGCTCCTGTGTTGGGTGCATATATATTTAGAATGGTTATATCCTCTTATTGGTCTGAGCCCTTTATTATTATGTAATGTCCTTCTTTATCTCTTGTTACTTTCTTTGTTTTGAAGTCTATTTTGTCTGATATTAGTACTGCAAACCCTGCTTTCTTCTCTCTGTTGTTTGCCTGAAATATGTTTTTCTATACCTTGACTTTTAGTCTGTGCATGTCTTTGGGTTTGAGGTGAGTTTCTTGTAAGCAGCATATAGATGGGTCTTGCTTTTTTATCCATTCTATTACTCTGTGTCTTTTGATTGGTGCATTCAGTCCATTTACATTTAGGGTGACTTTTGAAAGATATGTACTTATTGCCATTGCAGGTTTTGATTCATGGTTACCAAAGGTTCAAGGTTAGCCTCTTTAGTATCTTACTGCCTAACTTAGCCCGCTTATTGAGTTGTTGTATACACTGTCTGAAGATTCTTTTCTTCTCTCCCTTCTTATTCCTCCTCCTCCATTCTTTATATGTTGGTTGTTTTATTCTGTGCTCTTTTGTGTTTCCTTTAACTGCTTTTAGTAGGTAGTTGATTTTATTTTTTGCTTTTAGTTAGTATTTGGTTTTTCTGCTTTCTTTGCTGTGATTTTATTTTCTCTGATGACATCTGTTTAGTCTTAGGAGTGCTCCCGTCTAGAATAGTCCCACTAGAATACCCTGTAGAGGTGGTTTGTGGGAGGCAAATTCCCTCAACTTTTGTTTGTCTGGGAATTATTTAATCCCTCCATCATATTTAAATGATAATCATGCTGGATACAGTTTCCCTGGTTCAAGGCTATTCTTTTTCATTGCATTAAATATATCATGCCATTCTCTTCTGGCCTGTAAGGTTTCTGTTGAGAAGTCTGATGATAGCCTGATGGGTTTTCCTTTATAGGTGACCTTTTTCTCTCTAGCTGCCTTTAAAACTCTTTCCTTGTCCTTGATCTTTGACATTTTAATTATTATGTGTCTTGATGTTGTCCTCCTTGGGTTCTTTCTGTTGGGGGTTCTGTGTATTTCCATGGTCTGTTCGATTATTTCCTCCCCCAGTTTGGGGAAGTTTTCAGCAATTATTTCTTCAAAGATACTTTGTATCCCTTTTTCTCTCTGTTCTTCTTCTCATACCCCTATAATACAGATATTTTTCCTTTTGGATTGGTCACGCAGTTCTCTTAATATTGTTTCATTCCTGGAGATCCTTTTATCTCTCTCTATGTCAGCTTCTATGCGTTCCTGTTCTCTGGTTTCTAATCCATCAATGGCCTCTTGCATCTTATCCATTCTGCTCATAAATCCATCCAGATTTTCTTTCATTTCTGTAATCTCTTTCTGGGCTTCTGTAATCTCCCTCCGGACTTCATCCCTTAGCTCTTGTATATTTCTCTGCATCTCTGTCAGCATGTTTATGACTTTCATTTTGAATTCTTTTTCAGTATGACTGGTTAGGTCTGTCTCCTTGTCTGGTGTTGTCTCTGTAATCTTTGTCTGCCTGTAATTTTGCCTTTTCATGGTGATTGAGATAGTTTGCAGAGCTGGCACGAGTGACGGCTGGAAGAGATTCCCTTCTTGTTGGTTTGTGGCCCTCCTCTCCTGGGAGAACAGCGACCTCTAGTGGCTTGTGCTGTGCAGCTGTGCGCAGAAAGGGCTTCTGATTCTTGCCTGGCTGCTATGGAGCTTATTTCCGCTGTTGCTGTGGGCGTGGCCTGCCTTAGCCTGGTGCTCCGATTTGGTGGAGTCGCATTGGAGGGGGAACGGCCGGGAGGCTATTTATCTCCGTGAGGGGCTTCCATGCTCCCTGCAGCCCAGGGGGTTAGAGTGCCCAGAGATCCTCAGATTCCCTGCTGCTGTACTAAGTTTCCTGGGAAGTTTCCATCTGGTTTTGTGGTCCCTATCCCTTTAAGACTTCCAAAAAGCACTCGCAAAAAAAAAAAAGCGCCTCTCACTTTTCTTTGTCCCCGGGCGCCAGCCTCAGGGACCTGCTCCCAGGTCTTGCTGTCCTGTTTCCCTGGTATCCAGGACCCCACGCATGCACTGTGTCTGAGGTCTGGTCCGGATGGCTGGGACTGGGTGTTCAGTAGTCCTGGGCTCCCTTCTCCCTGCCGCTCCGACTCCTCTCCTCCCGCCGGGAGCTTGGGGGAGGGTCGTTTCGGTCCCGCTGTCCTGGGGCTTGTATCTTACCCCCTTCGCGAGGCGCTGGGTTCTCCCACTTGTGGATGTGGTCTGGATGTTGTCCTGTGTCCTCTGGTGTCTATTCTAGGAAGAGTTGTCTTTGTTATATTTTCATAAATATATGTGGTTTTGGGAGTAGATTTCCGCTGCTCTACTCACATGGCCATCTTGGCTCCACCTCTGATGGGTATTGCTTTTTTGTCCATTCTGTAACTCTCTGTGTCTTTTGCCTGGTGCATTCAGTTCATTTATTTTTAGGGTGATTATCGATAGATATGTACTTATTGTTATTGCAGACTTTGGATTCATGGTTATTAAAGTTTCAAGGTCAGCTTCTTTACTATCTGATGATCTTAACTCGCTTATTATGCTGTAATAAACACAATCTAAAGATTCTTTTTTCTATCCCTTCTTTTTCTTCCTCCTCCACTCTTTTTATGTTAGATGTCATATTCTGTACTCTTTGTGAATCCCTTGACTGACGTTGTGAGTAGTTGATTTAATTTTGCATTTACTCAGTAATTAATTGGTGTACTTCCTTTACTGTGTTTTTATTTTTTCTGGTCACAGCTATTTAGCCTTAGATGCACTTCCATCTATAGCAGTCCTTCAAATATACACAATAGAGATGGTTTGTTGGTAAATTCCCTTAATGTTTGCTTCTCCGGAAATTGTTTAATACCTGCTTCATATTTAAGTGATAACCTTGATCGGTAGAGTATTCCTGGTTCAACGCCCTTCTGTTTCATTGCTTTACATATATCATGCCTGTTACTTCTGGCCTGTAAGTTTTCTGCTGACAAGTCTGATGGGTTTCCCTTTGTATGTAATCTTTTTCCTCTCTCTGGCTGGTCTTAATACTCTGTTCTTGTCATTGATATTTGCCATTTAAATTTTTGTATGTGTTTGTGTTGTCCTCCTTGGGTCCCTTTGTTGGGAGATCTGTGGACTTCCATTGCTTGAGAGACTATTTCTTTCCACAGATTGGGGAAGTTTTCAGCAATTATTTCTTCAAATACACTTTCCATTCCACTTTTTATTTCATCTTCTTCTGGTACCCCTATAATGCATCTATTGTTCTATATGGATTGGTCAGACATTTCTTTAAATATTCTTTCATTCCTAGAGATTCCTTTTTTCTCTCTGCCACAGCTTGTTTGTATTCCTGTTCTCTAATTTTTATTCCATTAACTGTCTCTTCTAAGTCTGCTTTTAAATTCCTCCTTGGTATGTTTCACTTCAGCTACTGTATTTGTCAACGTGTCTATCCCTGTCTTGAATTCTTTCCTTAGATCTTGAATATTTTTCTTTAGCTCCTTTAGCATGCTTATGACTTTTATTTTGCATTCTTTTTCTTGAAGATTGGTAATTTCAGTTTCACTGAGCCCTCTTTCTGGTGTTTGAGTTGTTTCGATTGAACAAGGTTCTTCTGCCTTTTCATAATCCCTTTTCCATGAGATGTTTTCTTTTCCTAGATTTTGTCTGGCTGTTGCTGGCTTATTTCTGGTCACTCTTTTAGGATTACTTGTATTTGCTGTGTTTTCATATTATATGTGGTTTTGAGAGGAGAGTTCTGCCTCATTGCTCACACTGCCATCTTTTTTCCATGCCCTCATTCTTTTAATATATTGTTCAAACTTTATATCTATGTTAATCAGAGAAATTTGTCTGTGTCTTTCTTTTTTTTTTTTGCTATCCTTATCTTGTTGTGGTATCATTGTAATTATGACCTCATAAAATGAGTTTGGAATATTCCCTCCTCTTCAGTTTCTTGAAATAATTTGAGAAGGATTGGTATTAACTCTACTTTGAAAGTTTGGCAGAATTCTACAAGTGAAGCATCCTGGCACTGGATTTTTGTTTGTAGGTTTTTTTAATTACTGGTTTAATGTGCATTCTCTAATAAGCCTGTTCTGATTTCCTAATTCTTTGTTTCAGTCTTGGATGGTTGTATGTTTCAGGAAATTTCTTCTATGCTGTCTAATTTTTGCATATAATTGTTTGTAGTAGTCTCTTGTGATCCTTTGTATTTTTGTGATATTAGTTGTCTGTCTCTTCTTTTATTGCTTATTTTATTGGTTTGGGCCCTCTCTTTTTTTCTGGGTCATTCAAGGGTTTTCCAATTTTGTTTATCTTCAGAGAACCAGCCCTTGGTTTCATTGATATTTTCAATGGTTATTTTAGTCTCTATTGCAGTTATCTCTGCTGTGATCTTTATTTTCTTCCTTCAACTTAATTTGGGCTTTGTTTCTTCTTATTTTCCTAGTTTCTTAAGATATACAGAATTTTTAATTTTAAATCATGGTTAATTACTCTAAATGATTTTGACTTACTTGTCAAATAGTTTATAATTGTCCTTACTGATGTTTTTTACATAATTATACAGTTAAAATACACCAGGCACACCTCTAGTAATACACTGGTTGTCATAATGAATAGCCATTTATCTTAGATGGTCAGAGTCTGAAATTATACAATTGTTTATAATCTAATCGAACTATGTTAGTAAACTCAATGATTTGATTTAATCAAATTAAAGGAATTCGTGCATTTATTCATTCTGACTAAAGTGATGTAGTTATTGCAAAGTTCTATTTGTTTAATGAACATATAAAAGAATAACAAGAAAAAGTCAAAGAGGAGAAAAGAGACATAGGATGATACCCTGTAAGTAGCATGTACTGATTAACAGTGCTACTTTTTAGGCCTTTATTTTCTCAGCATAAGTTATCTATATTTTTATTATAGATATTTTTATTATAGATAATTCCAGGTTTTATCCAAATCTAAAAGACCAACAAGATTTATCACTAATGTACACATCCTTCATGCAGTTCTTTTGGAATAAAAAACACTTATGACAAGATGAAACCTATTTAATACTATTAATCTATGGAGATGTTGTGTTTAGATTGATTGGATTTTGTATATTAAGTTCTTTTATCAAGACCTTGGGGAAGTGTGAGATAAGGTATATTTTTCTCTGTTTTATTTTAAAACCACATATTAGAATATACATTTTCATTAAAGGTAGAAAATAAGACATATCACAGAGGGAAAAGAAGGAACCGGGGTCAGAAGGCCACTATTTCAGTTTGACTAAATAATCTCCCTACACTTTCACAAAGAAAAGTAATTATCTTCAGTTTATTTCAAACTTTTTAGAAATAAAAAGGAAAAGATTTAAACTGTGTGTTTAACTATATCATGGTTCATGCACACATTAAAAAAATCATTGTTAGGGTAAATGTTCATAAAAACAAGACTGTGTTTTCTTCCTGAATTCTGTTGCCTTGAAATATTTCATAGAAAATCTTACTTTTTAAATTTCTATAAAAATAAAGCAATGTCTAAAATGCAAGGAAAAAATAATCTTTAGTTGCTTCCAACTATGTCTTGCTCAGTTATTTCAGGTATGGTAGTAAAAGCAAAACCAGAAAACATAGATTACTAATTATTCTAAAACAGATAGGTATGTAATTATTCTAATTTACCAAATTTTTTAACTCTCAAAAAGCCATCACAAATACAGTTTTTGAATAAAAAAGTTTTTAATCTAAAGATTCAACATTTTTCATAGAAGGGAATTATATCCTTTGGCTCTTTATCTGCCATCACTGTGGAATAAATTATGAGAATATTTATATGTTAGTTAAAAAGTATCCAGATGTCATAGGTATAATAGTCTGCGAGCTTGATGGTTTCTGATGGATTTTCCCTCATAGTCAATTGTGTTCTCTTTATTTCTAGCTACAGCCTAGTGTTAAACAATGACACTATATATTTTTTTGTACGATTTGCCAGTTTTGGTTACTTTAGAACCTAAGTTCTCCTGAATTATCCCTGTGAATCATCATTCTGCAGAGAAAGAACTGAACAAAGAAATGATTTATGTACTAAAATCTCAATGTAATTTTTAAACTGCATAACTCAAGGATATTTTTACTGGCAAGGGAGGAGGAAAGGGGTTTTGTGTGGATCAAAACAGTGGTATCTTTCAATGAATAGGAGTCTCTAAGCCATATTCAATGCCTTAAATATAAATAAAATAAAATTTTATGAAATAAGTTTCTTGCAGGCATTTATCTTAAACAATAAACACCTTCAAAAATAATTTTGAAGAGCTACTTTTATGCTTCTGTTTTCAAGTTTTCTTCCCTTATGCATTTCAGTTACATAATCTCCATTTAGAACAGTTTTGTATTTGGCCTAAAATAATCTGAATAAAACTTAATTATATATCATATCTTATTACTAATGGGAAATAAAAAAGTCATCCTGTAGATTACTATCTTGCTGAAATCACTGAGACGATTTCATTGAAGTTTCCAATTTTTGAACATGTTGAAGGTATAGACGCCCTGAGGAAGCAGCATGAAGAGCTCTAGGTGACTTATATGCCCATTTTTGTAGTTAAGTCTTCATACACTTTCACATTTTATAATTAGTCTGTTATTTTTCAAGTGTTACTCTTCTCATTAACAAAGATGTTTTTTTTTAATGACTTCTCTTAATTTTAAGTCACTATATTTGATTGATTTTAGTATCTATATTAGACAGTATATGGTGTACTTATTTGCTTAGACATCTTTTGGAGTCATTCAGAGTAATTTTTTAAATAAATGCCTCACATTATATAATTTGAGATGCCATTATTCTGTTCTAATATTCTTCAATTATGGTAAACTAAATAGGACCTGACTTACATGTTTCTTTCCTGAATACATCCTTTATTTTTCTGTATTTAAATATATTAGCCAAAATAGTTTAGAGATTCCTTTTCCACTCAATTACTACCACTTAGATATTTCCCCTTCCTTTCCTCTCCTGCTTTTCCCTTCCTTTTCTTTCCTTACAGCCTTCTGCCTACTTATGCTCATACCTAATTGGTGCTTTTGGTTTTTCCTCATGCTGCTCCAGGTCAGTTTCTAACTAACAGGACTGGCAGAAGCAAGATGGATGGAACAAAAGGATGGTTTCATTCTGATTTCTCTTTATGTCCTGTTTGCAGTTTTGCTTTCCAGTGGAAACCCTAGAAGCTGAGAAGATATGTTGGATGGAAAAACAGTATCTTCATTTTATATTTGTTTTATATTATTGTGGAGAAAAATGAAATAATACATGTAAACTGCTCTCAGTGTATCAGCATCTATTAGAAACCTCTGAAGAATAGCTGCTCTGATGATGATTACTTCTGCTAAAAGTTATATACATTTTACTATAAAGATTAAATTTACTTTAGTTTTTTTTTTCCATCCTTATGAAGAATATACTTTGAGTTCCAAGCAGCTGTCTTAAAAGTTAACTTTGTAAAATGACCTATTTCATAATTTGACAGGTACATGTAAATGCTAATTATCAAAGCATTACTATAAAAATGTACTGATGCAGTTATATTTTTAATTTGTGTCTTGGGGCTATGTTAATCCTTACTATGGTAGCTACTGATTTGATTTTAAAACCATAAATATGTATTTAAATAAACTTCCAGTCAGGCTAAAGTTGCATATTGCATCATATGCTACAAAGGAACTCTCCTTGGCAGTAATGGTCCCTGACTCCCTCTGGGTATTTTAGGTGCTGATACTCCATAATGGGCCATTAAGAAAGATGTTTAATTTGAGACCTATCCAGGTGTACCCTACTGAGATGAGATAATTTCAAAACATGTGTGCTTTCTTCTCCTGCCTGGTTGCTCCTGATACACTAAGAAATGAAATATAGGAAAGCCCTCTTGGAATATTTTGTGACTCACAAAAGATAATCCATTTCTTTCAAAATCCAAGAACAAGATATTTAGAACAGTTATATTTTTTATATGAGGCAGTTCTAAAGGAGTTATTTTTACACCTTGTCTACTATACATTTAAAAATAATCCACTCTTTTCACAGTAATCTCTTTCTAACTAATATTTGTTTAAATTGCTTTTGAAAAAGAAATTTACTGAAAGTCTTTAAAAAATGTGAATATCAGGGGCTTAAAGTCAGATTGTTTCTGTGAGAGAGATGAATGGGACTGGCTGGTTATGATGACTAAACCTGTGATGCTGCCGTCTAGCTCATTATGAGATTTTGGTTCTCCTGCATTCCTCCTGGTTTTGGAAAGTCTTCAAAGAAAATGCTAAGTAGATATGTGTGTTATTTTTTTTTCCTTATCTGCCTGAAGAAATTAGAATAGACCGAATTTGACATTACTACCTATGTTCATGTAACTTCTCTATTCCAGGCTTTATTTTTAGTCAGTTACTTAGTAGCTGTCATTTTTCTCAGAGAAATACTGAGCTGTTGTTTAAGAAACGAGATGTATGTCCTAGTTCAGTTCTCTAAACCCATCCTATAGCTTGATATGATGCTGGTCATCTCTTTTGACATTTAAAGTTCATTGTTCCTGTCTATGGAAATACCTTTTTCACCAAATCTCAACTGTAGTACTATTTGCATTGATAATGTTATTATAAAGAATTCACAGGAGAAAATGTGATCATGTTGGTTTAAAATCAAACCATGGAACTGCACTTATAATACAAACTTATCCTAGCTATAATATATTGACAAGGTTTTCAGTCATGGAATACTCAGGTGAGTGAGTTCAGTTATAAAATTGCCAAGTAGAAAACAACATAATGCAGCATTAGTGTGGAGTCTGTTTGAATATGTCCCTGTGTAGCTGTATCCTATATCTTCATCTCCTTCCATTCCACCCTTAATTTCAACACTAATCACACCTACCTTACATTCACATCAAGTGTTGTCTTAGCACAGGCTGCTGTAACAATATCGTAGACCAGGTATCTAATAAGCAACATAATGTGATTTCTCATAGTACAGTTCTGGAGACGGAAGTCCAAGATCAGGGTACCAGCATGATTGGGTTTGGGTGAGAGCTCACATCCTGGGTTACACACAGCTGTCTTCTCTGTAATCTAACATGTTAGAAGGGGCTGGAAAGCTCTCTGGGTTTCTTTCATAAGGGCACTAATTCTCTTCAGGAGGGCTCGGCTCTTGTGACCTGATCATCTCCCAAAGGGCCCACCTCCTGACACCATCACAAGGGATTGATTAGTAATCAACATATGCATTCTGGCAGGGGGACACGAATGTCAAGTTTAGAATAGGTGTGCTGCAGAATCAGTAGTCAGTAGAAGTGCTGAGAGGCAGCAGAGTTTAATGAGTGAAAGCACAAATCATTGGTTTACACAGTTTAAATTTAAATCTCAACTTACTTGTTTTTAGCTGTGTAACTCAGCAAGCTCTTTAACCTTGTCCCTCAGTTTGGTCATATGCTAATCAGGAATAGTAATACCCCCTTCCTTTGGAGTTGATATAGTAGTAGCAATAATGTTTATGTTTAAAATCAGTTAAATAAGTTAATATGTGGTAAGCTCTTATGACAGTGCTGATACAGTAAGGGCTTAATAAACAGCTGTTGTGATGAGGAGGACTATTATTTTGCCTAGTGCTCTGTAGATTTTGGAATAGATTCACAGGCTTCTGTTAGAAATAGAATTATTTACTTTGATGTAAATATCTGTTATATTCTGAATGTTTTAACTGTAGTTTGCTTAACCCTTTCTATTTTTGATTTCACTCAGAAGCATAGTAATTAGGCCTTGATCATGATCATAAATGACATAAAGTAGTTGATTATTTGAATATCCTTTTAAATAATAGCTATGTTCATTCAGACTTATATTTCACAGCTAGTATTGATAGTAAAAATTTGAGATTTTATGAGTATTTAATTTTTGAAGAGCAAAGTAAAGGATCTAATTTATAAATAATATACATGGGAAGGATATGAGATTCATTTTTTAGTTTTAATAATCTCATTTCGAGCAATTGTTTTCCAGAGAAGATTCATTAATGTAATTTCATTCAGCTTAGTTTCAAACTCATTGATTTTATTTCCTACTGAATGTATCAATGGAGGCAAATATAATCTTATTCAAAGCCTATTGGAAACAAACTCCAGTCAAATGCATCATGGGGCTCTCCATGAAGAGGTTAACTCAAGGACACTTTGCAAGAGAGCGGTCCTGTGTAAAACAGCTGTTTCATGGTTAAATGATATGCTGCCCTACAGCCCAAAATAGCGGTGTTCATTAAATCCAAATTTGTTCCTAAACATTAATAGACACTTACTAGATCATAACATTATATGAAAGACAATTAGATGGGACTTGTACTCTAGAGAAACTTCTTATTAAAACTACTTTTCCAGATAACTCATTTTCTAATGTAGCATCAGATTATGTTTGAAATATAGAGAGATCTGGTTTAGTTAACAGAAAACATTGTTTGTTAATGTTTCAGATAATGTGTAGTAATGTAGCATTTCATTGCTTGCAAAGTGTTGTAAATAATCTTTTAAAAATTAATTGAATACAAATAGGTTGTTCTTTGATTTCTGGAGGAGACTTTGACACTTCTGGAGGAGAGAGTAGGGAAGGAACGAGGAAAGAATGGAGATTTAAGTTAAAGTAGTAGTGGAAATGCAGTTTGATTCCTGAACTATTTTCCCTTCCAATTTGATTTAACTTTTTCCTGTATCTTCTGTACTCATTCTCTGATTTTTCCTTGTGTTTTCTGTCCTAATTTATTTTTCTTCCACCCTGACAAAACATTTAACTGTGATATTTCTACAACTTGAAAAATTGTCTTAACTTTCTTCAAAAAATCTCTATTTCCGATCACAATACTGGGTTTGTAGGTCATTGTGAACTCCCACCATACTAACTGGCAAATATCACCCACACCACTAGCTTAAATTTTTCTTTCCTCCCCTTTTTCTCCTGTATACCACAACCAATTTTAATCTTCTAAAACACAGTGTTTACAAGTGTACCTTCTGATTCTATTCCCTTTTCTATCCATCCACTCACAAATTCCTATGTTCTTCTGTCCCACTCACCACCAAATGTAATCTCATATATCACTTACAACGTTACTTTTGAATATAAAACCCTTCATTAAATGAGAACAAGTATTTTTCTCACTTATTGAATGCCTACACTTGCCAGGAATCTTTATAGGTAGTGTCTATATATGACCTTTATTCAAGCCTTATAACGACCTTGTAATTTCAGATGTGAACATAAGGGTATAGAAAATGTAAGTAATCTGCTTGTGGCCATAAGCTCACAGCTTGAAAAGAGAGAACTTAAACTCCTTTTCTTTAAAACTCATGTTCGTGTCTTCTATTCATGCTACATCTTATGGCTCAAACTTAACCAGTATTTAATACTTAATGACAGGAGCTTAGGTTTTTAAAAATAAATATACAGAAATAAAGGACTAGGAAAAGTATGGCAGTGTCCAGGCCTAGGTTCAAGGCAAGTACTTCTTGTATATGAAATTTCTTCCAGGTTGTATTGGACTTGAATGTTTTACAATATATACAGACATCTGTACAGATTAGTAGTACAATTAGAGTCTATTATTTGGTAGTAATACACTGCTAAATGCGTAACAATTCATTGCATTTAAAAGTGTTGTAATTCTCTGGAATCAATATTTGATCTCAAATTGCTAAGCAGTGTTTTACAAGGTTGGAACATTGATAAAAGTATCATATTATGAAAATGCAAAAGCTGAATTATTTTTGTGTAGTGTCATGTTAGGTACTAAATACTAGTTAGTTCATTGATTTAATGATTCACTTAATACCACTATTTCAGTTACTACCTCTTTTAACTCAGGTTCTTTATTTCAAACCAAAGATCATTTATATACAAATTAAATTCAGAACAAAATGTTCAAGTGTTTAAAAGTAATAAAGAGTATTGTAAATTTGGAATAGATTCACTGACATATTTATCCTCCTTCTTGAAAGATAGTACATGCAGTGATTTTTATGTATTTAATGTTGATTTGTGCCTTTAAATATTACAATATTATTTAAATGTTACAAAATGCACAATTGGAAACTAATCAAATTGAATTAAAATTCCTTTTATAGCCTTCAAAAACCTTCCTATTCTGCCTCAGTGAATTGTCTATATTGTTTTTTGCTGTTCATTTACTCAATACTCCACACTTATTTACAAACCAGATGACTTGAGGTTTTGTAAAATGCTCTTTTGCCAACTTTTACCTTTTTTTCATAACATCCCTTAACCCAGAATCTTCCTTCTCCAACTGCCTTTTAGTGAAATCTTTCTTCAAATTCTAACTCAATTACTGTTGTCTTCTTGTAGGTCGCCAGGACCTTTGAAGCTATATTATCAGCTCTATTTTTCCCCTAAGTATCTTATCAATATTTGAATTTATATTTTATTATTTGTATTTCCAGCATTAACTCTTTTCTTCCTCTTTCCTGTTGCCATTGTTTTTCTGTTCCTCATTTCCTTCTCTTCTCTCTTTGATGCAAGGATCATGCTGTGTATCTCACATACCTCCCATGGCCAAACATAGTTTACATTGTTCATGTTTAGTTTACATTGTTCGTGTTCAGTAATGATCGTTTGGAACACATTGCTGAAGAAACACATGTGTGGTCTGAGTGAATTCAGTATTTCTCAAAAGTATTAAGCAAGGTTATGGGGTGTTTGTCCTCTATGAATCTCCAAAGGGATCTGGCATTAAGGAAGTGTTTGTCATTAGAACATTAAGCTCCTTATAGCTACTAAATAAACTTGATAGTTAAACACATTTGAACTGTCTTTAATATAATATTGTTTGACTCAATAAATATTGAAAGAAAGAAGTACCCTTGAACCTTATTTTAATGATTTGGTTTTCAGTAATGGTAAGAGAAGCTGTTTAATTTTTTTTTTAATAGTAAGATCACTAGTAGGACCCAAAGTAATAGTATTTTACAATGCCACAGTACACACACATGCACTCTCTTAGGTGACAATTTTATATATATATATATATATATATATATATATATAAACAATAATAAAACTTCTGTATAAGTTTTAGACACTATAAATTACATACTATAAGTTAATATTTTAAAAACTTTTATTCTGTCTAAACTCCTTAAAAACTCATTTAGCTTCTATGCAGTGATGATCACTCTAAACATTTTAACATTTCATAGGATGGTCATGGGAGCAAGTTCTGGTATAGCCGCCTAATTTTTCATCTTGCTATCCAGCTTGTTTTCCCTAAGAGTTAATTAATTATATCATAGAGTCTTCCATGCAGAACTGCTTTTGGAAAGATATTTTTGAGGGTTATGGTATCATCTGTGATTTCATAGGGCATGGATTATGAAGCCTTGCAATGTATATGCTTATGATTGTGCAATATTAGTAAGTCATGGAAATATTGCAATTTTGAATTTGAATAATGAGCATTATAAAAGCCTCTAATCTAAGTATCTATGCATAATTAAATACTCTAGTTGAAATATATTTTCCAGCTTTATTAAATGAATACTTCTCAGAAATACTTCACTATTTTTGGTTACTATGGATGGATATTATTAATAAATGTAGTGAACTATGTGCACATAAATCATGATTGCCTAGATTCTCTTCTGTGATAACAGATTTTTGCTTCTTAAGGTAGTATCATGATAAAATAACCAGATTAATCTTTTTTGAAATTTCTATCACTTTTCACAAGTTACCATGTTAATTTTATATCACTAAAAAGGTAATTTATAGAGAAGGATTGTGATAAATATTTTATATGTTAATGAGTGTAGTTTCAAATCATTCAAATTTCAAAATGAATGTACTAACCCTGGAAAAATCCATACAACACCCAAGTGATGTTTAAAAACACTTCCAAAGACAGGGATTTTTTTTGAGGCAATGGCTATACTTTCTCTATATGGGATGACAAAAAAAGAAAAGCATGCTAAATGGGGAACTACTTTCCTGTATTATAGTTAGTAATGGCATTACGGAACTATATACCAATTATTTAAAATAGTGCCACCTGGCATTGTAGACTTCTGGCATGTGCAGAACATGTGGAGAAAAAAACTGACCTCTAAATAGACTTATATGTTACAAACAAGTAAATATGCAAAATAAAATATGGCTTAATAAAAATCTGTAAAGTTTATATGGAGCAAAATTTATAGGTAGCAGAACTTGTGATAAGTGAATATTTAATAGCTGGGAACTATAAAATATAGATTAAATTATATTGTCTAGGTTATTATGAGGAGAAAGATAAATTAATAACATGCAATTTACCTTGGAAAAGATTGAAAGTTATCCTACAGAAATGTGATTAAGAATAGCTAAAATGAAAGTGTCACATCCAAGATGAGTGGCATTCAGATATTAATTCCAACATTCATCTTTATTTACAGTGTAGAGGACGCAAGTATAAAACAGAAGCTTTCAAGCATGATCTAAGAGAGATGTATGGACAAATTGAACAGGAAAAATAAATTATGACACCAGAATTTAAGGAGGGCTTTTCCTAAAAGTAAATATCAATGTCTTAGGTTTAGGGCAACGTCTGTTTCAGCAATAACAACAACAACAAAAATTGGAATATCTCAGAGTATAATTGTGCTAGAGATGATTGAAATTTAGTCTAAACCTAACAAGTAAGGAAATTTCCATGTAGTTTATGTAGAAAACTTCTATTATATAAGACATTTGCAGAATACCTTCCCATGTTGTAATTCTTTTTCAACTTTTAGTGGAATCAAATCACACAGATTCGTAATTATGACCTTAAATACTAATGATGTAAATTAGGACACTTTAATCAAACTCACTTTTTAATTTTGAATATAGTGAAAAATAGTGAAGTTAGGTAGTTGTGTATGAGGCCTCCAAGTGCCTTAGAAAGGACTGCACTAGGAATATATTACCTCCAAGCTCTGGATAATGTAGAGTCAAAACTGTTTGCCATATTGTGAAACTCTTTGATGAAAGTTAGAAATACTATCTTTTGAGAATAATTTTTAAAGAATTAATGTGTTGATTTACTAATGCAATGCATATCAGTAGCAGAAGTAATGAAGTATATTTTAAACAAGAGAAACATACTGAAAATCCTCCTGTATAAAATCTCACATTATTTTAGTATGCATTGCTCAGCTGTAGAATTCTCGAGGAGAGTGTGCATATCTAGATACCTCTGATATTAGTTTCCTAAATATGTAAGTGGTGGCAGAGTGGGTGGGGTAGGGGTATTGCCAGGCATATGGTCCGTTCCTCAGTTTGGAGGAATAAAGGAAACAGAGGAAGCTGGTGAATGGCAGACATATACAGTCTTGTGACAAACTCTGTATCAGAAAGTAATTTACATTATCTCTAATCCTTACAACCAGCCCGCAAGGTGAATATTGTTCTCTCTTTTGTAGTTGAAGAAACTGTGAATCAGAGAGGTATGCAAACTCAGCCAGTAACAGAATATTAGTTCAGCATGATTTTAAATCCATTGATGTTATACACACACACACACACACACACACACACACACAAATATCTGACAATTTTTAACTTGTGTTCCTAGAACATCTCACATAACACCTTGCATTTAGCACAGCACTGTGGTATTGGTGAGAATACCTCTTAGCATTCATTATTTTACTGTAAGTGTTTTAAATGGTGATACATTTTAGACTTGTAGCCACACTTTCCCCACTTGACCCATAGTGTGAGCATGGAGCTTTGTACATAGAGAAAGTTAAGGGAATTTTATTGGAGATGGTAGTATATATTGAAATTCAGTTGTTAAATGCTTTATACCATTAGTAAATCTTTTTTTTAAGAGTAATCATCTTTTCATATGTGGCTTAATGAATCCCTAATGCCTGTCCTTGGTTTTTCTTCTCTCTGTGTTTTTGAAGAGCTATGCTTCAGAAATGACTTAAGTGAAAATCCCCTTTATATGATAACTGGCTTGGTTTTAAAGCCAATGACCATACATAAGTAGGAAAAAAAGTCACCCTAGAAAGTTTTCTGTTTTTTTGTTGCAATGTTAGTACTCAAAGAATGGTGTTTACCATTCTATAGGTTATGAGCAACCTTGTCTTTCAAATTATCTATTAAAACTTACATAGTTTAATTATTGCACTTTTATTATATGTGCCCCCCAACAGTAGCACATTATTTTGGGGCTGTTGGCAAGAGGTAAGCAAGTGGTAAGGCTGGGGTATGAGAACATGTTTTCCTCCTCAAATAATAGTTTCTACTCTTCTAAATTCCTTTCCCTACCTCTGTTTACTCAGTAATCATGAAAACAAACTTCTGTACCCAAATCAAATGAAAAATATCTTAGTAGATGTGGCTTTATGTCCTGCTGAGATATCTTAAACCGTTATTATAAATAATGGGTATGTACTTATACTTCTGTAAAGTAGCTTTCTCCCATTGCTTTGTCAATGTGAAGATATCATAGGAAATAAACTATTTTCATTTTCACCGAAGCCATATTTCACCATAGCAATACTTACATTTCACTATCGAAATAAATGTTCCTGAGCCTCCAAAGAATACATTACTATAGTTAGGCTTATTTCTTCCTTCTTAAACAAGCCTTTCTTTTCTTTTCTCTTTGTCCTTCCTCCCCTACCTCATGTATCTGTGCTGTTCTGTGTTCTCCAATCTTCATAGTCAAACAGCATATTTAAGCAAGCCTAAATCTTCCTTGGAAACTTGCTGCATTGCCCCCCTTCCTTTGCACAATTAATTGCCCTAATTACTCTCAGACATTTCCTTGATTATTTCTATAATAGAAAGAGGAAAGAGCACTGATTCTGGAGTCAGACATTTGGTTCGAAATTCTTGCTGCAAAACATGTCTGCATGTCCTCCTCAGTAAACATGAGACAATATTATTTGCTTTATAAATTAATACAGAAAGTTGAATCAGATGATTACACAATAATTAGAACATTGCTTGTCATGTGATAGGTTCTTAATAAAAACAGTTAATTCTTTGTCTTTGACTTTGTTTGCAGTGTTCAGTTTTCCCACTACAATGTGAGTTGTGAGAAAAATGTTCTTCATTTGCATTCTCAATATATCAACTTTGATAGATATTAAGTACATATATGTTTTTGAACTAATGAATAAATAATTCATAACATGGCTGCCCACAGTCATTTCCAGTGGCAAAAAAACTTCTATATGTGTTTATCTTATGTGTATTTATGTATGTGTTTTTGTATGTCTCTGTGATGTAAATTATGTACTTAATGGTCATAGAAGGGGAAAAACCACATTAACTGAATATTAAGTGGGGGGATATTATTTATTTGTTGATGTATCAATTTTTAAGTATCCTTCTATAAGTATCCATTAATTAGTATGTGCAAGTTAAATAAATAATTTCAGATTAGCATTTGAAAAGACCATTTTCTTTCCAAAGTTATTTTTGGGAAGAGTTATATACATTTGTGGCAAATAAGAATAAGGTCTGAATGCTTTCTTGTTAGTTAGAACGTGAATAAGAGAAAAAGAAATGAACACGTTGCAAATGGTTCCTTTCCATGTAGTTTTTGTTTATCTAAACTTTTTTTCTTGTCAGTGCTTTCACTTTTGTAACAGCAAAATATTATGAGATTGTCTCTTTATTAACTTCATTTTTTTATAATATGTATGGGATTAAAAAGAAGATTTTTGTGTCTGTCATGTCCAGATTTAGTGTTTATGGAGCCTGTCAACAAAACAGTCACTTAATAAATATTTCTGAATTAAAATTATCAAATGATTTTGTTTCTTACACATCCATGTTAAAAGGTTGAGTAGGACAATGTTGAAAACTAATGAGATGTATAATAATTTTTGAGGCATATAGCACTTACCGCATGCTAGACACTGGGGCTGCACATATTTCCATGTATTTTATATAGTTAAATACTACAAATTTTATGTTCATATAACCATATGAATAAATAATATCACTCCCTTCTGTTAACAGGTGGGAAACCTAGGCACTGATGGCTTACATGATTTGCCCAAGGTCATAGCACTAGTAAAGCTAATAATTGAACTGGTTGGTATTGCTCCAGAATCTGTTCTTAATTACCATGCTATAAATAACAGGGCCAGAAAACCTGCCTTATAACCTAGGCAAGTATTTCAGAAATATTTTTGAATTTATTTTGTCAGAATGAAGCTTATTAATACAATCTTCAATAAGCTATCTCTACTTTGGCTATCCTTTTTCAGAAATGTTTTACTCAAAATATGAAATTATTTTAACTATATATATATATATATCACCAGAATAGAAGGAGAGAGAGAGACATAGAGAACAGAAGGGACACCCAGTTTTCACTTGATTGATCAGTTTTACAGTTTTAAAGGAGCTGACTCTGGGAGACGTTGTCAAAGTTTGGGTCATGTTACTTCAGTATTTTTGCTTAATAGGATAAGTGTGTGTAAGACTAAGAGGAGGCAGTTTATCAGTTTGGCTTAGTAAAATAAGTTTTTTAATGCTTAAAGTTTTTCATCTCTTCTATATGTATTTAACACTTTAAAGCAAGATTGCTCATCTTAGGTTGTAAGATCCTAATTGTTTGTTTTAGTCAGCATTCTAATATTCTATCCTGTGTTCCTAGCCCAGTGCTTTGTATTTCAGTCCACTCAGTGAACCTCTTTTGGATGAATTAGTTGTCTGGGCATAATTAATTAACATAATTCTAGGATTGTCACAGATTTACTTACAATGATTCTTAGAAAACTAATGTAGTTAATATGTAAAATGATGAGTGTTAGAGTCTGGAAAGAAAGACAACTTTTTTTTTTTAACTCAGTAATGGTAATGAATGAATTTTTCTTTACCATTCTAATAATTTCTTACCATTTATTGCATTAGAGTTTTCTTTATAGAAAATGTTAATACAAAGTTAGCCCAAATCTATTTACACAAATAAGCAAGTTATACAAATTAATTATTAAGTAATTATTGTATAAATTAATATAGCATATTTATATTTGTTGAATAAGATTGAATTTTTTATTTCAGTTAATTTGGAATGGGAAGTAAACATTGTAGTAATACATACATAAATAATGTCCTCTAAGTTGCTTACTCAGTTTTATATATGATATCTGTAATCACTAAAATGAAGAAGGGAGGAAGTATACAGATGTACTAGTCAGGAAATAAACTTTCAAGGAATTAAGATAAAACCCCTGTATTTGATAACCCTTTTTGTTTGTTTGTTTGCAGGATTCAGATTTGGGATATTGGTGTTTCTGTTTTTGAGGAATATTTCTTTTTGAGCTTTTTATCATTTTTTTAATCATCGGTTTTGAAATACAGAAGAGGAACCAGAAAGACACTTACTTCGGTTCACATTCGTAACGCTCACTGCTGAGGCTCTCTCGCTGGAGGACACGACCATGCGGCCGCCACAGCTCCTGCTCTTCATGATGCTCTTAGCACCCATAGTTCGTGGTAAGACCTTTAATTAGATTTTTGTGTGATGCTGAATTTTGTCTCATTTTTTCACGAGGCCCTTTCTTCTAAATCTTTATTGTACCATTATGCAGCTTTTGCCTACCTATAGTCATGAAAGTTGAAATAATGAGCCATATGTTCCATAAGCTGCAATAAATAGGACCTTGGTTTCTTAAAGTACCTTTTGGAATGTATGTATTACCAAAGGTTTTCTGTTTTGTTTTGTTTTTAAAGAATTATTGCATGTTTTATTCTCGTTAAAGGAAAATGATTTTTGTCATATACCTTTCAATGCAAAAAAGAAAAAAAATCCAGCTTTCAAAATACTATGATCATGCTAATATACTCATAGAAGTCTGTATGGTTTGGCCATTTAGACCTTTTGGTATTTATAACATAAATATGATCACCAAGAAATGATGTACCTTTGCAAATTGTATAAAAAATAATTATTCAATAAGCAAGACAAATTTTGTACAACTTATATAATATTCACTGAATCTCTCTAAAAACTACAAATTAATGCCTATGTGTATATTTCTTTTTCACAGTTTGAAGTTTCCTAATTATCCTTGCTTTTACATTGATGATAATGTTATAATATATTCACTATCTTACATGTTAATGATAATTATACCAAAGAAAAAGGGACACAGCTGTATTTGCCACTACTTTGGAGGTCTTAGAATATTGCAGTGCAGCAAGCAGCTGAAATAAATTTTAAGCATCTTCAGCTCACTTTTGGTTTAACTGACTACAGAAATCTATTGTAATTCATCAGTGATGCAATTCTGAATTTCACTCATATTCCTGAATTTCAACGTGAATTACATTCTGCTGCCATTATGAAACCTGGATAAAATAACTTCTGTCTCTTTTGGAGTTTTCCCCCAAAGTTCTCCTTTTTTAGCATACTTATTTTTAACATCACTATAAGGGAGTGCTTTTTTAAACAAATGAAAGTAAAATGACATCATCTAGTTTTAAACAATGTAAACTTTTCAAAAATTTCAAAACACTTCCTTAATTCATACATTGATCTAGCACTTACACATTCACAGATGGGGTCATATAATATTTTGTGATAGGGGACAATAAAGGAATTGTGTCACTTTAAACAAGTGCTTTTTGAATTATCTGTATATCTAAAGATGATTCTAATTAGGGTTTTTGATGTTGTAAAAATGCCTCACTCATAAGGCTATTTTGAAGATTAAATAAATAGCACACATAAAGAATCTAGCACAGTTCATGACAATACCAAGTGGTTAGACATGTTAATTTCCTTCATCATTCTATGTGCCCCTACAGTTTATTTTCATTTTAACAACCAGGATTAGGTGACCATGAGAGCTGTTTCATTTGATGTTGATATTTAGAAAAAATATCCTGCTATATATAAGGATACAATTCATGTTTAAAAAGATATTTCAAAATTACATTTGCTAGAGGAAGGTAGGTTAAAAATAGCAGAAGCAGACATTAAAGATGGCTTCTCTTTTCAGAGATGAAATTTCTGATTTCCAAAAAATTGACACCTACGGTGTATTTCAGTGAGTTCCAAACATGACTGAGTCAGAGATATGGATCTTGGGTTGGGACTGGTATCAAAAACACACACACAAACTTTCCAAGTAACACTAAGTGTTTTAAACTCTTAATAGGGCATATAGAAAGTTGACCTGGTGTACAAAATATTTTGGGATAAAACCTAAAGTATTCCTTTCTATTTTAAATAAACTATTTCATATTATCTTGATTTTGAACCATATTAGATTGAACAATATAAAAGCTTTCTACTTATACACTTTATTCTTATTACTTTGACATAGGTATTTTAAAACTTGGCACCATAGAAAAGGCAAGTCACTTTTGTCTTCCTTCCATAAGAAGGTCTTTTTTTTCCCTTGTGATACTACTTCTGACTTGTAAATAAAGGGCTTCATGTGAACAGCCTTTTGGAAACAAGCTTCTTCAGGAAAACAGAAATATGTACCCTTGATCAGTGCTGAAATCGAATAGGATGGAAATTTTTAGTTCCCATCCTGGCTTAAAAGAATACTGCACAACTTGAAACCTTAGATAGCTGGGGTAAAATAGAAGTCGCACTTATAGAAGTATTCTCGTTTCCGAAACAGCCCCCAGTTGCATCTCTGTGCCTACTGTTGCTCTGCCCAGCTGCATTTCCCTCCTCACCAGAGAGAATTAAGTTTTCAGGGTGTGACCAGCATTGCTGTCCTTTCTCCACAGCAAATAGTAGTGATGACTACTGATTCTATAGCCAAAACCTTTAGATGTACTGGTACAATTAATTCTCACAACATTCTCATGGGCTTAATATTATTTTTTATTATTACCATTATGATTAACTGTTTACCATAAGAACACTGAGGTACTGAGTGATAAAGCACTTGACTGAAGTTACCCAGCTACTAAGAGACCCAGAGGGGATTTAAAATGAATGACCTTGCTGCTTGAGCTCTCGTCCTACTCCCAGCAGGTTATCTGTTTTTTTCAAAGCTGTGCTTTCCTACAGCTCATCCCATCTCAACCCTCCCGGTCATTTGAGAGCAAGTGATGCAGGAACACACAACACCTGCCTTTTCCATGTTCTGGGCACAGACAGAAGGCCTTTCAAGACTAAGCCCAGACGTAAGATAGCATTCTAGCTGTGTCACTAGCTTTGTAACCCTGTTAACTCAATTAACTGGTTAGCAAACATTATTTTTCACCAACTGTGAGCCACAAAACTGTGCTAGCTGCTAAAGGTATGTGAGTGAATAAAAGTTCTTAATTCTTCCCTCAATGAACTTATGGTAACTTAAACCCTTCTAAGCCTACTTGTCATGTGGAAGAATGATTATTTGCTCCATCCAGAGTGATTTTAAGAAATGGATAGAATAAATATATATATAGCTTCTAACACAGAGCTTGGCATTTGGTAAACCTTCATATTTAATTTCCCTATACCTACTTATCTTAAAACAGAGCTAAACCTTTGAGCATTAGATAAGGAAAATGCATACCCATCCTGATTCTTACCCTAAGAATTGAAAGAAATATTTTTCTGCCTTAACCTCAGTATTTAAAGTCTGCCAGAAATTTAATACTAGTATCAATACAAAATTTTAATCAAACAGACATGTATGAAGGTTTAGTATGTAATATTGCCAGCGTGTAATAGTATATCATGCTGTGTAGCTGTCAGTGACGCAGCTATAATGGCAGTGTTAGTCATGTATTACTGCTAGTATAATTACCAGTGATACATTGTTTGCATGATTTCTATGTGGATAAAATTAGAAACTAAGAATTAATTAGATAAAATTAGAAATGAAGAATAAATTCTGAATAATATTTACATTAGTTGACTAATCTCCACATAGTCTAGCCAGTATTTTATATAGGAAAACAATCAGTACATCCACATTGTGTGTGTGTGTGTGTGTGTGTGTTTGTGTGTGTGTATACACATACAATTTTTTAATTAGGATATGTCTCTGGTTCTATGTTTCTCTGTCCATATTTTATGTCTCCATGTGCCTGTGTATTTCTCTTTTTCTGTTTTCCATGACTGTGCCCCTTTCCTGTACAGCCGTAAGTCTTATCTATAATGCAGTGAGACCTGGCAAAGGTAAAGAGAACCAGCTAAAGCAGATGGCCAGGTCTTTGTTGTTAACTAATGTAGCTTTGCATGAAGATAAAGGATTTTTTTGTTCTATTGATGTGGTTGAGAGCAAGGGAATCAGAATACTATAATCCGGTGATAACATGGGCACCTGGGGCTCATCTTAATTGGCAGTAAAGGAATTCAGGACCTGGGTTTCAGAGATGTTGTCTAAGAAGGTGACTTTACCAGCTACAGTGGGTTGGGAGTTGCGAAGGAGATTGGGCTGGGCAGATATTTTAACTCCATCTCATCTTAATTACCTACTGTATTAATAAACTGTGCCGGAATTGAAAAGTCAGAAAACAAGATCATTTGACATTATTATCGGTAAAGGAGAATAATATTTTTATGACATCTTTGCAGAAAAAAATAGGGTTCTAAAAAATTATTCTATAACTACCATATGTGTACTTTTTCTCTGTAAGTCTATTTTTTGTTGTTAAAGTTGCATATGTATTTGTATATTCATGGGCTTTATAGGTTAACCTATTCTTTATTATGTTTAAGAAGTTAATTATAATAAACAGTTCTTAGTGGCAAAACTGATCAGATTCATATATATTTAGTGCTGTATGTTTTTATGTAATTTGGGTTTTATTATTAATCCACTTTTATGCAGTTAAAATACACTGTAATGTATAAGTGATTTAAAATAATACCCATTTATTTTTAACTTCTAATGAGATGTGAAGCTTGAGAAAAGTACAAAACTACATAACATCTTACCATATAATTATTTTTATGAAGTCATGTTTAATTGGTTGTGAAAAAGGTTGACTTCTAAGCTCGCCTCTTAACTGTGTTATTTTTAGAATTAATCATCCTTGAAATGTTTATAATGTTTGCTAGTCTAGGAAACTTGTAGTACTTGTAGTAATATCACTATTTTTATGATCAACTATCATATACACAAAAAATTGCTTTCGTGGTCATGATATATGAGGTTACTCTGAACACAGCATTAGTCTGCATTAGTCACTTGGTACTGAATTTCAAACTATGTATTTCCTAAGTTAACTACTCATTCTCTAATACCACATTTAACTTCTAATGAGTGGGAAGCTTGAAAAACTACAAAACTATATAACATCTTACCATATATCACAAGTATACATGACTGATAGCTTTCCTTTGTAAAATTTGTTTAGAAACCTTCCCCTACACACTGAGTATGCAGGTTAGTAGCTGGAAATAATTTTACTTTGCCTTTGCTCTTGCAAAACATGTCATTTGTGAATTTTATTCTAGTGATACTCTACAAGAAGTGTTTATACTTTGAGAGTAAAACTATTTTACTAAATACTATATTTTATTTTCAGATTTTATGTATTGTGGCTATTCGAGGGGGTTAGGATTATATTTTATTTTTTTAAATTTCTTGGCCTTGGGGTGAACTGTAACTGTAATAGTGTAGTCATTGTACATTTGATATTGAATAAATTTTTTAAATATTTGGATATAAATTATCTAAGTGTCCAATTACCTGTTTTCCCTTTCTTTGCATTGCTGCTTACTTTCCCTCTTGATGTAGGAATAGTGCTCTTCCATTTGTAATTTCATATAAGTAGTCATAGCATATTTTCAAGCAATCATTTCCTCTATTCTGATTGGGAAATCATTCCTGTATGAACAATCAAAAAAAGTAAAATGCAATAGGAGAGTCTCATTGATTTGTCATGTAAATAAGATGCTTCATATTCTATTACAATGTTTTAATCTGACAGTTTCGAATAAGGCCCTATTGAAAAAAAGTTTTTTTCCTCTACTTTTTTCAGACTTTTAAGTGATAAAGTGAAAACAAATTCTTTAAATTTTGCTAATAATTGCATTTTTATTTGAATCTATATTTTCTCTATATCATCATCATAGCTGAAGCAGTTTCTTTAAATATATGAAATTGTCTTTCTAACAAATGGATTATCATATATGAATGATTTGATCAAATAAGCTAGGCTAGTTAAGGATTTGCCAGATAAATATGCTAGTTGTAAGAGTAATAGATACAGGTCTTTGTACAAAAATAGGCTGTCACAGTAAATTCTTTTACTGTGAAACACAATAAATTCTTTGTGTTTATTTCATCTACACATACTATAGTTTGTGGTAATTTGAATGTCCTGAAGTCAAGGGTGTAGCTTACTGGTAAAGTATAAGAACACAGTCTTAGATATTTCTTTGTTATTACCAGTGTCACTTACTTTGTTACTAAAATAACTCTCCACATACGAATTTAAATCAGACAGCAAAATCCAATAATTCCATGGCCCAGTGAATATAAGTAATATTGATATTTACTAGATTTTCTTGCATTCATGTATGTGTGAACATATCTTTTTTTATTGGATAATGTTAGCATAAAATTTATGTCTTTTCATTTGACTTAACCTGAAAATGTAGGCATTTCTATGCTCTCATTAAAATTTTTAAAAATTATATCATGAAGGAACCATTATTTATCTAACCAGGTATTAATGGCTCAACATTAAAGGTCATTGGTGTATTTTCATTATGAATAGCACTGTAAAGGAATATATTTATATATATTTAATTTGACTGTATTTCTATACTCCTATAAAAACAATCTCTTGAGGAGTAGAAAGTATAAACAATGATTCCTTTATAGGTTAATTAATAACTATCTTAAATGACTGGTTATAAATGACCAGTACAACCTTGCCTGTTGTTACTACAGTTTGTTTAAAACAATCCCACAAGTATTGGCTACTATGGAAAACAAAACATAAATAACAAGAATAAATATTCAAATTAAGATAGAATTATTATTTGTAGGAGTATATTGATGTATTCAGAAAATTCAAGAAATAAAACATTTATCAGAATTAATGAGAGCACATTGAGTTTAGATATATAATTCAGAAATACATGTATGATTTGAGTCAAACAGCAATAAAGTGCATGAGTCATTTAAGAAATATAGCAGGAAATCTGTGGAACCCATAAGAGGAAAACTGAAGCTTTACTGAGAGTTACAAAAGAAGACAGGCAATTTACCAGATTAAAAGACTTGAGTACAGCTAAGTTGGCAAATACTTACAAATTAATTTTACACAACTGCATTCACAGGACCAATGTGAACTTTTCTATGTAGAAATTCAACAAAATTATTCTTCAATATGTATTGAATATTAAGCAAGAGAAAAGTTAATAAAAAAACAGAGTAATAGGAAGGTGCCTGCCCAACTAATCATGAAATATGTTATAAAAATACAGTAATTAAAGACAAAATTAGAAAAATTGATCACTTGTAAAAGTAAGATTGTAAGACAGCCCTGTAGTTTATGTTTGTGTTGCGATGTGATAGGAATGACTCCTCAAAATCAAACGTGTAGGACAAGAATTAGTCAAGTAAGGATCAAGTCAGTTTGTGTGTGTTTCAGATTATATATTATGAAACTTCTGGCAGAAGACATCTTTTAGTTATCTACCTTAATCACCACTTTAAGCAATATATCTGGTAAACTAGGCTGTAGTCACAATAGATTCCAAAATTAATAATGGCTTCTGAAGAACATTTTCCTGTGCGCTAAACATTCCAAGACAGGTAGATGTTTCTGGCAGAGTGTGTGTGTTTGCGGGTTTGGGGTGTGGGGAGGACGAATGAGGTGGGTGTCATTCTGTTGCTTTCACGGCTATTTAGAGACTCAGTCTAATGGCTTGAGCTTCCAAAGTCATTCCGATGGTCACTGCCATTCCAGTCCTCAGGACGGAGGAATGAGTATTGTGGAGATTCTAATGGAATTGCTTGGAAGTAGTTACGTCTGCTTCCATTTCCATTAAATAAACTTGGCCTCATAGCCATACCCATAAAGGAGTCTGAAAACTGTAGTCCTCCTGTGATAAAGAAAGAAGATACTTATACAAGATAACCCTGTAACTTAAGAAAAAAAAACAAAAAACTGGATCTAATGCACTAATACTTCTTTAAATAGTATAAATGGAGTTTTCTATGGCTTTTTTGAGATATATTTAATGTAGCATAAAACTCACCCATTTAAATTGTACAGTTCAGTGGATTTCAGTACAATTGTGCAGCTGTCACCACAATCAGATTTAGAATGTCATCAGCCCTCCAAAAAGAAACCCCATACCGACTAGTAGTCATACCCTTTTTCTTCTTCCCTGCAGTCCCTGGCTACCATGAATCTACTTTATATCTGTGGATCTCCCTATTCTAAACATTTTATATAAATGGGATCATATAATTTTTTATCTCTTGTGACATGCTTCTTTCACTTAACATAATGTTTTAAAAATTTATGCATAAAGTAGTATGTCTAAGTACTCAATTATTTTATACTGCCAAATAATAATTTATTGTATGAATATACCACATGACATTTATCAATTGGTGGCAATTTGGATTACTCTTACTTTTTTTGGCTATCCTGCATAATGCTGTTTTGCAGATTCATGGACATGCTTTTGTGAGGAGATGTTTTCACTTCTTTTGGGTATACATCTAAGAGTGGATTTGCTGAGTCACACAATAACTCTTTCACATATTGAAGGACTGCTAAACTGTTTTCCAGAGTGATTGCACAGTTGCATATTCCAAACAGTAATAAGGATTCTCATTTCTCCACATCTTCCTGCAAACTTGTTACTGTCTGCCTTATTTTGGTCATCCTATTCACAATGAAATGGTATCTCATGGTTTTGAATGTCTTTAATGGATAATGATGTTGAACTTCTTTTCATGTGCTCATTGACCACTTGTCTATACTGCTTGGAAACATGTTCAATTGTCTTGATTTTTAATTGTTTGTTTGCAATTATTAAGTTATAAGTGTTAATTTTTGTTAGTTGAGACCAGAGGATATCATTGTTAGAATACAGTTAAAAGTGAGAGTTCTTTAGACTACAATTCTCATGTATTCTAAGAGAGGCTTTTTGCCTGGATTTACTCACTTAAATCTCATCTATTTCACAGTTACCTTGAAATCATGTACCATTTGTCTAGCCACATACCACCTTCCCCTTTACTTACTTATTCCTAAAAGTAGTCCATTAATTCACGTTTTTATTATGATGACAACTAGTAATTGACAATGAATGAAACCCCTCTGAATGTCAACTATGTAGTGGTGACTTATATACAAAACAGCAAGGTATTTCATTGGTTTCTCCCCATAGTTTGCAATTAGTCCTCCCTAAGAAAATGATGAAGAATACTACATTATAATCGGTGACCAGAAACATTTCTATTTTTGTTCTAGTCTGAATTTTTGCTCTTTCAGATCTTGGAAATCCTTTTATTTACGTTTTTGTGTCTTTGCTCAGATTATATTATAAATATTGAACCTTTCATTTTATTTCCATAAATGCTTTTTCTCTAACATGTTCTGCAAATCACTGGATGCCTCCAAAAAAAGTTATACCATTCATTATGTCTCTTTACCAAATCTACATACTGTATACTGTGACCTCTGGTCCCACTCACATCTCCTCTTAAATAAACAAACAAAGATGAGAGTCAGAAGAGAACCTGAGGTTTCATATGGCAAGAATCCTAGCAAACTTACATTATTTCAGTATACTGTGCTTATCTGAAAAATTACTATTTGGGGAGGAAAGATTAGAAGAAAGCTAAATAAAGATAGTGAATGATTTATGAATTTGAAACTATGAATGGAGGAAGATATCAACATGTTTAGAGAGTAATATGTACCTGCAGCCCAGAAACTGAAGTTTGCAATATTGTTTAATTTAAGCTGCTTTAGAAACCTAATTTGCATGGCCCTGTTGAATGAAGAGAAACATCTCAAACTTTAGAATCTAATTCCAATTCTCTTACTTCCAAGATCCATGACCTTAACCAGTTTGATTCACAGTTTATTTGTTAAAGGGGTAATTAGGCCTACTTTGTTATAGTGTGAGGATTAAGTAAAATAATGTATAGAAGGTTCTTAATACAAAGCCTCACACATTTAATCCTGGGAGAATGTGGTCATTAAAACATAGCTTTTATAATTAGAACTAAAAAACAAATGACCTGGATAGTAGGCAAAATTTAAAACACTGCACCATCTGGGGTTCGCTCACTTTCCATAGTGTTTTTCAAAGACTGCATTGTATATTCTTAATACCCAAATGTGACAGTCTCTCTTGTTATGAGCCTACACATTTGTACACACATTCCATCATTATATTCAGGACTCACCCACTGGACTGTAACTAAGTCTTTAATGAGTTCCTAATGAACATCTTAAGCTTAGATCAGCATTAAAAAATGTTAAAGAGTGTTGAAAAGCTATTGAGAGCACAAGCCTGTAGCTTTTAATGAGACTATAAGCCAAATAACATCTCTTCACTATTCATTCCAAGTTTGAGGAAATTGAATAGTGAGTGACAAGATATATCCTCACTTTGATATTATTAATGTGAAGTTAAAAAGGATAAATACATTGAGCTAAATAAGCTAAATCATTGTTTTGATTAACTACAAAGATAAAAATAATATGCATAAACCAAAATAGCATTTTACAATGATTCATTTTCTCCTGGACTCAGATGACTTTAAAACAGATTAATTTTGTTGTTGTGCTAGGGAGAAACAGATGATATGAGGAAAGAAGATCCAGAAATGATTAGATCATGTAGAAGGGCGGGGGAGCCCTCTGTATTTATAAAAAGAATGAACAGTTGGCTTTCTCACTTTACTGCTTCTCTCCAAGCTGTTAGAGATACCATGAAAGTAGTAATCATAGACACTACGTGAATTAGATCAGGACTATTCTTTTCTATAGCTCTTGATACAAATCAACAATGGGGGTGACTAGCAATAATCCTTTTTTTCCTTTTAATTGTTTAGTTAGGGAAACCATGCAAGCCTTGAGAATGGTTTCATAAGAAAGACAGATAAAGTGTATAATTCAAAGCAACAGACTGGTCTGATGCTCTTCCTCCTGGGAACACTACACATTTGCTTCAAGGAAGCCTTTTAGATTAGTCACAATAGCTCAGGACACTTGGAAGAGCTGTGGTAGCCCAGATACTTGCAGGTTGTTGTTAGGAAGCAGGCTCTGCACACAGATAAAAAAGCCATATTGTTTGTTTTTTTAAAGGTGTCCAATAATAATCACACTCTATGTATATTCCACCAACATAATATAATTGATCATTTTGACATGTGAAACTGTTAACATATCTGCTTTATGGTTAACTGGCATTAGGCCTTCATTTTGTATATGTGTTGAGGAGGATGTGAATGTAAAAATCTCTTACTACTAAAAACATAAATAAATAAAAAATTTCTATTCCTCTCAACTGCCTTTAGATATGCCAGTTATGATTAACTTAGAATAGGAAGAAAGGAATCACTAACTAGACAGGTCTCTGTCAAAATATGTATGTTTTTTGCTATTTTTTCCCCACACATAAACTATAATTGGCAGTGTGACTTAAGTGCCCCATAACCTTAATTATAAAGATTTTTAAAGAAATTATTTATTTTACAATATTCTGAAAACCCAGCTTCCATACCATTAAAATTATAATATCCTTTAAGAGGAGAATAATGGAAAGGATATTAATAGTCACTATTCTCCAAATTATAAATTTCAGTGATTTATTTTTGTTATCATCAATTTACATGTTTACATTATGTTCACAAAGAGAGCAGTTTGTTAGAAAAAAAACTTATCAATCCTCGATTATTTTATTTATCCAGGATTAATAAAAAACTTATTAATCCTGCTGAATAAGAAATATAATATGCATTCTATTTAATTTGAATGAAAATAATGTCTTTTGTAAAAAGCTGATTTTTTAAAATAAATATATCAGGAGAAGAAACTTTATGTGTATTCATTTTAACAAATGTTTGAGATATTTACATGACAATGTTTCAATCTAGGCAACCATTACAAGCCACAATTTTTCTCTCGAAGATGCCAGATTTGAAAGCCAATTAGATAGTAATCTTTTACATGTTTTATTTTTTAACACTAAGAATTAAGTGTCCCTTTAGCTTTATTCATAACCATGTGTTTAACTCTTTCACTATTTTCAGATTGTCTTATGCAGCTTATATAACTTGATTGTTCAGTCTTCTGGTGTAAGTTTAGCCATGATATGTTTTATTTTACTGTAACAAGCTATGATGTAAAAAGAGTGAGGGAACTAGTTTGAGAGAAAATTGCTTACCCACATAGGGCATGCCAACATTTCATGAAACAATTCAGTCTACAGAAGAAATCTGTTGCGTTAATTGAATAATACCCAGGTATTCAATGAAAGTTGCTTCATCATACACAGGATAGACAATTACTCACTACTGAGCCATTTTCTTATAAGACCCAGAAGTCAAACAGGTTTTTCTCTGTGTTAGAACTTTCATGTTTTAATTTCTACCTGGTAGCATCTTTAGTCACATGCTTGAATTGGAAATGTTATGACTACTGTTAACAATTACTACCCAGCCTATAAAGAAGTTATGCAGCTGCCACATATACTTTAGGGAGAGATCAGGAAACAAGTAATCTTTTTATATGACCAAAATGAAGGTGCTGGGGGAAAGGTAGAGTCTTTTAGTTATGCAAAAGGGAACAGGATTGGAAAATATGCCTTTATTTACAAGAAAGATAGTCTCTCCCTACTGCAGCTCCCTCAGGCATGAGTGTGAGCATAGTGTATGTGCACTTGCAGTTCCCCCCACGTGTGCACGTGTGCACGCGTGCGCACACACACACAGAGTGCACTGAAGTTGGATTATATTTGTCATATCAATCAACAATTTGTTGTTGTAAGTACTTCAATATAACTTCTAGCACTTACACAGCCCTTTGCAGTTAGCTGAACACAATAGCTCAGTGAATATTCATAACAGTCCAGTGAGTCATATAGGTAGTGGTATCAGTAATTTTAAAAAGAAAAAACAGACCCAGAGCTGTCAATCTGATGATGCAATGACATTTCAAATTGCTGTGACAAGAGAAACAAATCAAACTCTCTTAACTTTCTTGTGGAGGCTTCTTCCAAAGATGTTCAGCAACCTACTGAACAGTTGGCCCTGTTTTGTAGACCTATGATTAAATTCAACCAACCAACCAAAGCAGCATGTAGAGGATTGAACTAGGATGTTACAAAGCAAAAGAAGTAAAATTTATAAAGTTTCATTTAGTGAAGAAAGCAATGTTGTGTTTGCTTAAAATGTGGAAATTAAAATATATTTTCAATTTTTAGCTTTAAATTTTAATTAAAAGTAGATTTAAATTTTTCAATTTTAGTACAGAGTGGAAGGGACAGAGTGTGAAATATGGAGCAGATTATATACATAGTTTAGGAAAATGGTGGGAAAAGTGATACTTGGAGTGATATGTGGAAAGCCTTAACAATAAGGGAAACGGTTTCTATGAGGACAGGTAATTTGAACACAAGGATTGGGCACGTATGTACAAGAGGGTAATAAATTTTGTATCCAAGAGATAATAGAGGCAATATGAATATGGACATTGGGATCATAGATGTAATTATAGTGTGTTTTAAACTTTATAAGGTTCACAATTCACTGGTTGTTAAAAAGATATGGTAAAATATTACCCCAAAACACAAAAATGAATGGCTTGAGAGAAACATCCTTAGAATATGGAAGTTAAATCACTGTAACTCTGATAAATATGCTCTGGTGGCATTTGTCTACCTTAAAATACCTTTACCTAGAAATACAGCAATTCACTGATTTGTCTAGATTCGAGGCTCACTGTTATGATCAATACATTTTTGGAGGAAAAAGCTGAGTAATTGACTGAATTACATAGCCACTTATGTAAGGAAAACAAGAAAGCAGAAAGAGTTGATTTAGTTAGAAACAATGCCTATTTAGTATTTTATTTTTTATAAGTCAGTACTGATCTCTGGGAGTATATACCATTGAAATATGATATTTTTGAAAGTTATTTCAATTATAAGCTCCACAGATGAAAACTGGTACTACCGTCACACATGCTTTACCTCTTACATGCTCATTATTTTTCCTTTTCTTAATTCTTGTCTCAAAGTCGACAAATATTCAAGAAATCTGATGGCCTTTGATGTTTGGAGACTATACATAAAGATGGAGAAAATATTTTGATCATTTCAGTAGATTGTGAAATATTAATTTTCATATTTCATGTTTGCTCACAAGGAAAACAAAATCAGACAGTTTAAATAGTAAGAATATCTGAATGTGAAGTGATTATGTGGGCAATTTGGATATGTCAAGAACTTATATTATCAAGATTAGATATTATCTTTGACTAAAGCAGCTCAAGCTTTAAAAAAACACTGTGTATACTTAAAAGAAGGCTTATTCAGTATCTTTTTAAAGGAGATAAGAATAAATTTTCTGTCTTTCTGGAGAAGCTTAGAAAGAAGTTGGGTTGACCTTATCATTATTTCGTGCTCTAGAACCAAAATTACCTTTGAAGTTTTAAAAGTACATACAACAGAGTTGGAAAATGTGGTCCCAAGTTGTGATGGGCAGTGACTATAGGGGTGGGTGCCTCTAAATTATAGTTAATGCCTCAACATGCTGGGATATCTTTCACAGTTAGTTTGAAAGAAACATTTCCCCTCAGGAAATTGGAGAAGAAAAGAATGTGAAGGCTATTTTCAAATATCTGAAGTACCTTTTAGGAATAGTTTGTTAATATTGTACATAGTCCATTTGGATAGAATTTAGACAGATGGGTAGAGAATACTAGGGAATAGACATCATCACCTTCCTGGGCATGAGTAAAAATTTGCTGCTTCAAATGGAATTGGGTGCCCCAAGGATGGAGTGAGTTTCTGATCACTGCCTGTTCACATGAAATTTGGAAGATTTTTAGCAGGGATGTGCTTAGGGTTATTATCATGTATGCAAGTTGAATGAGTCTTCCCAGACTTGAGATTCCAGGCTTCTAATGGAATACCAGCCTTCTAACTGTGATACTTATCTTGAAGACTTATTTTTATAATAGCTTCAGGAAGACAAACTAGATTTGTATTTATAACCCAAATAAATATTTCCCCAGATGTCATATAATATCTTAACTGTAACATAAACAATATTTTTTAAAACAGAAGTTAAGATTTGGCTCTGTTCTAATAGTCCTCCTGTAGGCAGTGCAGCATTCCCTACACCCTCGCTGTCATTCATCAGTGAGTCTGGATTCCTTGTACAGAGATCTGTAAAAGAAGAGTCTGATCTACACACACATAAGGTAATCAGCTTCATAGAGCACAGCAGAGCCTAATTTCCTTCCATTTAAGAGTCAGAATGTACTTCCCGGTATTTTTTGTTCTCTGTGTTGCTCCATGAACTCATTTTACTCTCTAATCTAATCCTAATCTTTATAGGTTCCTACATCTTGACTTCTAGTTTGAGTTTGAACTTGAACTTGTTCAAAGTTATTTCTTGGTTAAGGTGACATTCTTTCATTTAATACAAACACTATATATTTTTCAGTTGTTGGTGATTCCACTCTATATGCATTTTAAATCATCATTCTCTGCCACTCTAATAACTGACCTCTTCTGAAATAAATGATCTCTAGTGTAGTAGAGATTACTAATCTCACGTCTTTTTCCCTAACCTGCCCTTTTCTTCTTTCCCAGGAGCTTTATTCAGTATCCTAAGAACACACTCGGTTTCCCCCCAAAAAAATCCTTGTCCTGGTTAGAAAGATCATGATCTGGCTGTTGCTTACCTCTCTGATCTCATTCCAGATCATTCTTCTTCCAGACTTCTGCACATAGCTTTACCGGCCATGGGCTATTTCTGGAACAAACCAAGGTGGTTCCAGCCTGAGACCTTTGCAGAAGCCTGAAATAATCCTTGACCCTGATTTTTGTATGATTAGCAACTTAAATCTCATTGAGATTTCAGTTCAAATTTTACTCCCTTAGATAAATCTTCCATAAAATCTGAAAAAGAGTAGCCTTTATATATTACCCTATTTTAACTTTCTGTAGATTACTCACGGCTATATGGAATTTAAAAATATACTATCTGTCTATTTTGTCTCTCACACCAGAATGGATGATTCATTAAAGTAGACAACCTGTTTTGTTTACCGAAATCTCCAGCACCTGGAGAAGGACTGGATACATGATGGGGACTCAGTAAATATTTGTCAAATGAATGAACAATTAAGTGCATGCTCAGTCACTCCAAATGTGCTTGTGTTAAATTGGCTAAGGGTGAAATCCTTCATCTCTGTTTTCACTGAAACTTGTAGTATAACATAGCTTTATAAACTTTTGCTTATGTCCTTCCATAGAGGAGTTATAAAAATGTTAGGGAAAAGTGCCTGTATGTATTCATGTGAAAAAAAACAAAAACAAAGTTAGCCACATTGTCATTTTAGACAATGAGGAGAAGGATGTTTTAGAAGTCAAAAGATCAGAAAGGATGTCACTAGAGTTAAACAAAAAAAGAGGCAATTTACTTAGAGATTTTGATTTTCACAACTTTTTTTGGTTTTAAGACTTGTTTCCTTCTTTGTCACGTTTTTTTATCACACAAAATATCAAAGTAGCATTTGGATTTTCTTTTGCATAGATAGTCCAGCACTCACATATTGCAAAGGGTTTAAATAAAAATGGTTCAGAATGCCTTAGAGTTATATTCTAAACTTTTCACCATAGATGGAATGTTTGACAGATTTCTTAATACCATTTTTGTTTTCTATAGGTGTTGTGATTTAGAAGATAACTTGTTTTTCATTCTTAATTTGCAAATATTTTATATATCAAGAAATTGTAGTGCCACTGTATAAAATTCCAGTATTAGAAAGATGATCATAATAAAACAGCAGCGGACTCTCAAACTCCAAGAAGGGACTAGCGGTCACCAAAGGGGAGGAGTGGGGGAGGGTGGGTGAGGAGTGAAGGAGAAGGGGATTGAGGGGTATTATGATTGGCACACATAGTGTGTGTGGGGGATCATGGGGAAGACAGTGTAGCACAGAGAACACAAGTAGTGACTCTGTGGCATCTTACTACACTGATGGACAGTGGCTGCAATGGGGTATGGGGGGGACTTGATAATATGGGTGAAGGTAGTAACCACATTGTTTTTCATGTGAAACCTTCATAAGTGTGTATATCAGTGATACCTTAATTAAAAAAAAAAGGATGACCATAAAATTCTCTAGAATTATTGAATTTTTTAGTTTCTCTCCTGACTGTTGAATGGTAGCCATATATCATTATTGTTTTTAAATATGCATATTATAGTATGTTTAAAATAATTGTGTAAAGAAAAAATCTTTGTCCTTGTAGTCTTTTTCTTCCTGTTAGTAGGAACATTTTCATCATCATTCCTATTTATTTCACTTGTTACAATTGGTGTAGAGAAATACATATCTCATCACCAGTGCACCAGAAAAAAAGCCTGTACTTAAATAGCTCTGTTTTTCATAGCATATAATGTATGACGGTTTTGTGAATTATTAAAAGAAAAATCATATGTGTGCAATTTTATTTTTTCATTATTGTCTTGGTCTTCCATACTTGTTCATTTATGTAATATGTACCATTTGTCAGAAATCACTGTGTATATAAATGGCAAAAATGTATGTATATCTTTTTTCAACTCACAGATCTTAAGAGAGTATTTTTTCAAAAAGTGTTAAATGACCTGAAACATAAAAATAAAAAAACAGTCCATGTAAGTGTAACACTATAACAAACAAAACAAATCAAAACAAAACAAAACAACCTCTCTGAACCTTTCTTCACCCATTACCTTACCAAGCTTTAAATTGTAAACATTTAGTTCAAAAACCAATATTCTTATTTATCCTAATGGAAATTAGGGCCCATGATTTACATTAGAATGTTGTTAGAATCTATAAAACTATGAATAATATTTATTTCCAGGTAGCTTTCTCTGCTTTCAACGATTATGGCTAATTTTCTAATCATTGTTAGGGATTAGGACGAGGTTTTTGGCTTACTTAAGATTTGTGTTCGACAAGCACAGACCTACACAGTCAGGATGGCACTGGGGGCCAGGAGGTACAGTCTCCCCACCTCCGGGGCTGTCTGAGTGGGGCCTAGGGTGGCTGGAGTCCAGGGCCTAAGGCCTGCAGCACAGAGAGCAGCTTCGGGAATAGCCTCAGGAAGGGCTCCTCTGAGGCCGGCTTGAGATGACCGGAGTCTGATGGTGCGCCCTGCGGTCCCCGCAGGTGGCAAGCACAGTGAGCGACATCCAGCCCTCGCTGCTCCCCTGCGACATGCTGAGCGCAGCCCAGGAGGCGCTCTACCGCCCAGACATCTCCTTCAGCAGCCAGCTGCAGAGCGCGCGCCTGCTCATCGCGGACAAGGGCCCCGTGGAGCTACCCGAGGAGTTCGTGGTCCAGGTGCCCAAGGAGCCCAGATTGCAGCCCAAGGTGCGGCCAGTGGTGGGAAAGAGGGCTGGGGGTGGCCGGGCAGGGTTCCTGGGACGCTCAGCCCCAGTGCGTGGCTGGAATGTGTCTTTTCCGTGTTTACACTCTGCTCCATCCAGTCCTGGCAGCTGAAGTTTGCGTTTAGCGTATCCTTGTACTTTTAACGCTGCATGCTTGTCCTCATCATTTCAAAATGTTTGACTTTACATTTCTGATTGGGTTTGAAATATTTTTGCATTATCACAGGAAATTCAAAAATACTTCTAGTGACAGTTTTCACTGTTGTAAAATTTGAATGGTTGTAAAAGACAAGTTTTAACATATCTGATCATCTGCTTGTTTTAAAAAAGAAATTCTCATCAGTGGAAGCTAACAAGATTTTAAGGAGATATGATGAAAACATCTTGGTTAGGAATTGTGTATAGTCATTCAAAGCATAAAATCTAATAGAAAAGTGATGGTTACAGAAGCAACTTAATTTTCTTATGAAAATATTGGAAAGTTCTTTGTAATATTGGCTCTGCAGCTGGCAAGTACAGTGAGTGACGTCCTGCCCTCGAGGCTCCAGTGAGGAATATATAATCTTTGCACAAAATTCAATACTATCATTTACCCCAATACTTTATATTTTATTTTTACATAATACTTATTCAATGTAGCTTTATTTTTTTTCCACTAAATGCCATATAGGCATTCCTTTCTCTCTAAGTCCCCCAGGGACTATAATATAAATATTATTTATATCATAATATAAATGAGACACATGCATTATGTTATATATTATTAATATATATATTATATTAATAATTTTCTTTGTGTGCCACAACATGGAAAACGCTGGGAGGCATTTGCCTGGTGGAATCATGAATATCAAGTTTTGTCTCAAACCACAGTCATCTTTCCTATCCCATAATTTCTTCAAAGGGATATTCATGCATGAAATACTGGCAAAGGTACAGAAATACCACTCTATTGGCCGAGTTTATCTTCTAAACTTTCTTTATTCTAATTTAGAATTCTCTGGTAAAATAAGTTGGATATTTGTTTCAGTTCAGGGACTAAGGAAGATGCATCACAAATCCCTTTGAGATTTAAGAGACCTGTGAGAGGTCAACCTAACTCTTCAACTACCACAGCCTCATAGAAAGAGTGAGTGTGTGGGTAACCTGGCACAGTGGGCCTGTCCACTTAGTCACATTGTTCAGTCAGTGGCCTAGAATCTTTCCGTTCAGATTAGCATTTGTTTCTTGGTGTTGGTGATTAGTGGTGGGTGAGTAGATACACTTCCACAGAATCATGTAGAACTGACCCCATCATATTCTGAAAATTCAAGGAAAATGTGTGGTAAACATTTTAAGAACTTCATTTATTTTTATTTTCTGCTTTCTGTTTTGCATAGCATTTTAAACCTGAAATTGTCTAAATTGGGTGCAATGTATTTGTCCCAGAATGTGCTTCGACAGTCACAAGTTTTCATTATGATGTTGGCTTTTGATTTATATTGTAAAATGATAATATAAAATTAATATTATATAATTTACTCCAAAGTATGTACATTTATCACCATTTATCACAGTTTCTAGTACTAATAAAGAAGAAATCCAGAAACAAAGTTTAATTTTTGAGTATAAATGTTTAAGTCGGCAACTAACAACCATAGACACACACAGTGACATTCTGTTTTGAGACAAAAAATCAGAATCAGTCTGTTAGAATATTTTTTCCTATAGAACTTTTACTAACAAGTTGGCTGGATTTAAACATTCCCTAACTTTTGTAACTTAATGAGATTTTTTCTATATTATTAGCTCTTTTTGCCATGTATGTGGCAGGTTACAGTGTAGTAATAAGTTTAATTAATGTTTTTCTATCAACTTACAAATAGAAAAATTGTATTATATCCTCCATTGGACAGAAATGAAAATGAGGGTACAAGCAACCTTCATGTGATTTCATAAATGGAGACTGAAGCAAATATCATGCAATTTCATAGGAGCCTACAGAATCATGTTGCTCTCAAATGATGAGAAAATACTGTTTGAAAGTTGTTTTTGTGGAAAAGTAATTTTATCAGTGAGACAGAGAGCAACTGAAGATCATCTTCTAGTGGTTCCTATAGAAAGAATGAGAAGAATAAGTAACACTACAGGGTCATAACGTTTCCTGATGTAGAAAATTGTACACACATAGGTAGAGCACTTGGATAGGTATTAAAAATGAAATAAGAGATACCACCTTACCTTGAGCTCTTCAAATTGAAGACATGGAAGAATGCAAACAAGAAAATGTTAGTGAACTCTAGCTCTTTCCTTTAGTCTCTTCCTCTGCCTTAAAATAGCAACAACAGCCTGTTACAGAGACAAGATACTTTAAGATACAGAAAACTCAGAAATACAAATGTAAAGATTGATATTAATGAAGTCTTCGATTGAAAATAAATTGATAATACTTTTCATATGTTAACTTCTGTTTGTTTTATAGATAGCCAAACAAGTAAGTAAAAGAAACCCAACACAAACAGCCAAAACAACATAACAAAACCCTTTTATTGGTTTGAAATTAAACTTTGCCCCCCTTTTTCCCCCTTTTACATTCATTTGACTCTGGATAGCTAATAGCAGTTCTTGAGAATTAACGCATACTTGAATTCATAGGAATTAGGACTTCACAGTAGAGCAGCAAAGCGTAAAGTATTTGAAAACATTTTTCTCAGAAGACATGTTTCTCTTTGTTATATTAAAGCAGAAGGAAGTCTGAAGGCAGATTGCCCAGTTAATGACTAGATAACAAGACTTTTCCTTGAAGCTAAAATAATGCTAATGTGTTTTTTGTCAGCATTTGCCTCACTCTAATTGTAATTTTCAGGCAGATGCGTAAAAAAATTCATTGAGATGATCTACTAATAACCCTCCTGAAAGCCACACAGATAGTGTACAGGGGTCGTACAAGTGTTCTTTCAGAACAGAACTAAATCATTTCAGTCCTGACAAGTCATAAAAACTTCTAATCTTCTGTCTGTGCTCATCTTATTTTATTTTATTTTATTTTTTTGTCTGTGCTCATTTTAAAGCTTACCTTTTGCAAGAGCAAAAATACTTTTCCAGAATGTTTTTACTGTATTCTATCAGTCCTTTTGGAGAATCATATCAAACTCTATTGTCACTTTTTTTTTTTCATTTCCCCCACTCTTGGGTTTTTATATTTATGGATGGGAATGCTTTTATAATAACTGTAAGAAATTACAATTTCTTATAATTACTATAAGGAAAAAACTCCATTTGATTTTTTATTGAACAAAATTCAGTCTTTAAAATTAGTCTGAATTATTAAATACTGGAGGCTCCTTCACTCATTCTTGCCCTTATTTATTTTTTCAACAACATTAGATTGAGTGTAATGCATGCTGGATACTATATTAAGTGCCAGGAAGGCAAGGATGGAAAATTCACAAACTTTGATCTTACAGTATTGGAAGCCAAAAAGAGAGTACAGTGTGGCATATGCTTGCTAGAGGACACCTCTGCCCTGTACTCAAAGAAGCAAGAGCTTTGTTTGTGAAATGGTAATTAGCACAAGCTTTTTCATGCATGCATGCATGTGTGTGTGTGTTTGAGGGGGAGTACTAAATGTAGGAGCAGGGTTTGAAGAATACGCAATTCTTATGGAAATCTAAGGACTCTTGAATAATGGACCTTGGGTATCAGTAAATAATACCAGGGAATTTTTCCCACCATGGGCCTACTTCTTTAGTTCTATAACTTGCTAACAGCTTTCTTTGCTCATTAACATTGTAAATGACCATCAGCCTGAATTGTACACCACTGCTCTTAGCCACAGCACCAACTACCAACTGGCACTTGTTTTCTTGCCTTTTATTTAAATTTCCAAGAAAGTGGATTTAATCCCCATTGGGTTAGGTCAACATCCTTGATCTAATTATTCAAGTCACTGGCTATCCCACGACCTTGGCCCACACAGAGCATTTATGGCAAACAGGCAGTACTAGAACACCTACTATAGAGGTGAGAATAGAATACTGCAGAGCCTGTAGAGGGAGTCCACCCAGTCTTAGAAGATCAGAGAAGGTTGTCCTGAAGATAATGTGGCATCTCAGCTGTGACCCAACAAACAAATAGTAAGCCTAGCACAAGGGGAGAAGAAGGAAGACTCTAGTATAGACAGAGCAAACTGAGACAGAAAGGCCAGCATCAGTTAGACTGGAGCATAGGAGCCCAAAGGAAAAGTTCTAGAAATCAGTCCAGAAATGATCTGGAGAAGTGGTTAAGGATCTGATAAGGATGGCATGAGAGAACATTTTGAGGGGTTTGGGATTTTCCTAAATAGCAGTGAGGTAAAAGTTAAATTAATCTTAGAGGAATTAAGTGAAGAGTGCCTGCTGCCTACCTTTCAATTAGAGACTTCACAAGTGGAGATGGGGAGGCTGTTCTATCAATTCACATAAGAAAGTTGGTGGCCCTGATTCAAGGAGTGACTGATAGTATGATGATGGGATAAGATTCAAGATATTCGATGGTGTGTGAAGAAGGCAGAGGGAAAACCCAAAGCGGGCCACCGATATTCTGGCCAGAAAGATTGCTTGATGAATGAGTATATGGTTTACTGAGATAAGAAAGACAAAAGGGGACAGAGAATGATGGTAAGGATTGATGGTGTTGTTATCCAAACGTTTACAACTCTTCGGCATACTCCTTTGAACAGAAACCTAACATTCTGGCCCCAAATTTAAGAACCCATAACTTAACTACAATATATAAATAAAGATCATTAAAATGCTAAAAGTAATTCACAATGCATAAATTATCCTCATCAAAAAGGAGGAGAAGTCATTACCAATCTTTGTTAGACATTCTATTTTGGATTAGATGTGAAAAGATATTCTGCAATAAAAAGACATTGGCTAGGAATTTCTTTCAGTCCTTCCTTCTGCTTCCCGTTAATACCTAGCAGGGCTGTAGTGGAGCCATTATTAGATCCGATTTTGAGCTCTCCTGTGTTCCCATGAAACAGCTGAATTCTTACTACACATGTGTGCTTGCAACATATACCTCTCAGTACTTTGTCAAGGAGACAGACTGAATAAAGTTAGGACAGCTGATCTTCAGGCCTAGATATATTTGGCATTCATTCAGTTCTTGTACAATGTTCATGTCAAAGCTTGGAAAGAAACTGGAAACTAATCTGCTCAAGTTTGCGTTCATTAACAATGTAACACAGGACACAGCTTAACAAAATCATAACAAAAAATAGTCTCTATGTCTTTTGAGCATGTCTCAAAAATGAATCTTGATTTATACTTTTGCCTAATTAAAACTAATTATTAGATAGCATATCCTTTCATGACATTATAAAGTCATGACATTATGAAGATGACATTTATCTTAAGGGAATGTTTAATGTTCTCTTTGGTTAAGAGTCTAGAAAATAAAAACTGAACTGAAAAAATAAGCACTTATAAAGCTGTAGATTCAGGACCAGATTGCCAAGCTCACCTAATTGTAGATATAAAATTGTATACCAAAGTGCTAGAGGCAGGGAAAGGGTGTCAAAAGATCATTTGTTGGGTTACCTGTAACGCAGCTGTTTGGGAATGGAGCCAGTTCTTTTGTATACATGAAGTCACCAGCATGAAAAGGCAAGTCATGGACAATGGAATAAATGAACAGGGAGAGGTAAATGTGGGAGGCTTTAAAACTTCTGAGCCAGAACACACACCCAGTAAATAAGATTAGTAGACAACACATTTTCTTTACTTCAAACTACATCCCCACACAAGTCTTATCCTTCAGCCCCATAGAAGCTCTATCAATTTCTAGACAAATCATGTCCCCTTTCCTCTCCATCTTTGGTAAATGGTACTGTCTTTGCTGGTTGCAATGTCCTATACCCCCTGAGTCTTCTTCAGCTCAGCTAAAAATTCAATGTAGCGTTGAATTGAATTTATTTTCCTCCATTTTCATTCCTCCCTAGCTGTTGTATTCTTCTTAGAACAATTCCTGTCCTCCCTCTGATTCTGCTAGTGTGGCCTGAAAGTTATGGGTGTGCCTGTGGTAAACAGTTTACTCTTTATGTCTTTTGGCTTTTATATTTTCATTTGATGTAAGTGATGATCACTGGAAAATTTGAGACTATGTTACTCTTAATATATTTTTATTAGTGTTATTTATATTGACTTTGATGAGTTATCCTTCTGGCATGTTCTCATATTCTTACTCCTCTTACTCCCTAATTTTTTGGAAAAGCTGGTTCTAATTGTTATTACATTGCAGTCTGAAATGTGTAGATGAAGTCTAAGAATTCATGAGGAGGTGGGGAGATGAAAGAACTTGTAACAGAAGAACAGAGATTAATGTGGCTACAGCAATGGAAAACCCTCTGTTTTACAAGTTCTGCCTTTTGGATGTTACACCAAGAAATAATATAATGTGGCTTTCAAAGTTCTGGGTGAGCTTCTTGTTCTATACGACAGTGTAATATTATTTTGAATAAAAGTCTCTGTTTTTATCTTTATTTGTGTCTTTTCAGTGAGGTTTGCCAGTTTAGACAAAATGCCAGGTCTATTTGATGTGCAAAATATATTCTTTGCACACCACTCTTTAGAATTCTTATGCACATCTACATTCATGTTGTATTTTTATGTGGGAAGAAGGGTAATAAGCATCTAGGGAAATAGGTAAAATATTGAAGTTAAAAAAACAAAAATAAGCCTTATGGCCATAAACATGCTTTTAAAGCATTTCTTTAAGATTTACTTCTTTATAAGATGGTATAAATACCAGAATGATGTATCCAATTAAAAATAAATGTGTTAGTGAATTAGGCCTTCAAATATTTCTAGGAAAATGTGGTAAATATTTGTTTCTATTGGTATAAATATTTCAAATTACTATCCCTTTCCATCTGAGAAGTATGAGAGTTGCTTTTGACAATGCTTATGGAAGTCATTTTTTGCCATTATATTTTTCTTTGTTACAAAGACCATGAATAATGGAAAATACATGCTAAACTCTGATACTGAGGTCAAATAGTATGTTGTTTCCTTGATTTAATTAGGAATATATTCTAAGTTGTTTCATTAATTCATTGAGTATCTGCTATGTGCTAACAATTGTATACATGTTTCAAAGTAGCCAATTTTATACCACCAATGACAGATATTTTTCGGAATAAGTTAGTCACAATTACTAGGAAACCCTTTCCTTTTTCCTTGTTTCCCTTCAATTCAATGGTAGTAAATGAGACCTGAAGTATATCCCAGATACAGAGAAAAAACTTCTATTACATTTTTAGAAACATTAACCCCAAATTAAGATGAAAGGGTAAGTCATAGCAGGTGAAGTTATGCATAAATCATACCTTCATAGATTGGCTTCCGTCTATGTTTTTAGATTCTGCATTATTCATGTAGGTCTCCAGTACAGAAATGCAGAAATTTGGCCAGGCATGCCATTTGTTCTCTCTTTCATATATATACTTAGTTAAGTTGATATTTCCCCAGCTATTACTTCTGAAGAAGCAATTTCTTTTTCTTGGTTATGACAAGCTTTAATTCTTCACCAGATTACTTTTACTGCTACAGAGAGGGTAGAATGGAATTACAGTTATTATATGAGCTTTGCAGTAAGGGAGATTTGGTTTCATTCCCAGATTTATTAACTGTCTTAACTAAGGCCAAGGACTTATATTTTAAAAATCTTTGTTATCTCATTTGAATAGTGTAATAAGAGAAGTATATATATTGTTCTAATGATTAAACATCATGTATAATATGTTAAGTATGATGAAGGATATACTTCTTGAGACCTAGTAAGTGTTACCTACCTACTATTTACACTTTTTTTTGACTTTGTGTTTTATAATGATCATACCAGAGATATATATAATTTAAGATCTATAGAGAATTTTCAGGGAATTTATTTAGTTACTTCTTAATATTTCTGTTTAGGTTAGGGAAGAGACAAAGTAATGTTCTAAATTACTGGCTTTATATTTTGGGAATATTCATAAGTTCATAGCTTAGGTGACTAAACAGTGAATATAAATGTTTAGAGAGAAAATAACTCATTTTAATTTAAATATTGTTCCTATAATGTACATAAACCTTCTATAAGGCTATTCCTTTCTCAAGGATTTACAGTGTTGCTGGTAGCAGAGAAAATAGGTAAAGCACGTGTGACTCTCTGATTTGGTGAAATGTGGTCCATGTAAGTGCTGTAGTGTTTTAGAGAGGAGGAAATGGCATCTCTGGTGTAGGATAGGGATAGGGGATAAGGGAGGATGGGTAAAGCTCTTTTAGGTAATGTGGTGTTTTAACTAACCACTGAAAAATCCCTAAGATCATTTGCAAAGATAGATGGGAGTTTCTGGAGAAGGGAGGTATTCCAGAGAACTAAATTATGTAAACAAATTTATAGTTGGAAAAATTGTGAAATGTTTGTCAAACACTGAACAGTGTAGCCAACAGTAAGGACATGAGAGCATTAGTGGGCCAGGAATTTTGAAAGGTGAGATTTAGCCATCCTGTAGGGGGCCTTTAATGCCAGGAAACTTTTGTGTATAATTTTGTCTGTAGTGAGGATTCTTTGGAAGCTCTTGATCAGAATTGCAGTGTAGGTCCTATCAGGATTATGTGGGAAAATTTAGGAAGAGAAGGCCTTGAAAGTAGAGAGATCACTTGAGTTGTTGCCCATAGAACAGAAAGTCATGATTGTCTAAACTGGGGAAGTAGCAATGGGAATGGAAAGAAGAGAAACCGTGGGAGAGAGGCCCAGAGAGTGGATCTGCAGAGCGTGGTTACTAACTGGAGGTAGGAGGTGAGGATGAGAGGAGAATCAAAGATGTCTCGGTGACTGGGTGGCACCATTCACAGAATGCGGATGTCCTGATGGGGCTTTGGTTTTCATGGGAAAAAAGGTGAGTTTTGTCGTAGAAATACTGAGTTAGGGGTATAAATGTAAAGCAAGCTCTGGAATATGAATCTGAATAGTAAGAGATAAGTTATGGCTAGTAATAGAAGGTAGGAAGTTTGGACATGAAGGTGATAGTTTCTGCCACTGGGGTTTATGAGATTGCCAAAGCACAGAGGAGAGTGGGCAAGGAGAGATCCAGAGGGTGTGCTTCCATTTGGAGAACGGAAAATCATCTGCCATCGAAGGTGATCAAATCATGGGTTCACAGAACTGATAAACTGAAAGCAAGTCCCAAAGTTTTCTTTTGCTTTGCTGCTCTGGCAGGCTTTGCTAATACTGATCCACACTAAGTTCATGTAGTGCAGACGTAGTAAGATGATGACAGAGCATGAGCTAAATGGATGAGAAAATGAGTGTTTTTGATTCTCACTGATAAATTAGTGATGCAGTGATCTTTCTCAAATGCCTTCTGTGTGGGTAGAGCAAATAAGAGAAGATTAGGTTTATGAATATGTATGATGGAATGGAGGAAATATGACTAAGTTTAGAGATTTTCTCCTGTTTTGGAATTGTAGTTCGTGTTCCTTTTTTGATCTTTGGTTAATTGTAATACATTAGAATAAAGTACTACCAGAGTCAACACATATTAAAAGTATATAATGAAATTTAAAAATTTTGATTTCTGGAATGTTGTAGTACCGTTTGAGATTAACAGAAAAACACTGGAGCAGACTTGGAAGTTAACAAACTAAATATCTATTATAAAAGTTTTAACTGGATAAATATATTTATACATAGTCCATACAAAAAAAAACCACTTAAATCATTTAAAAATATAAGAATCATACTATAGCAAAACTATTTTTCATTAATGATATGTTTGTCAAAACTAGACTTAAAAATATAAAAACAAATAAATTACATTATTTACAACACATTTTCTTAGACACAAAAATATATTCACCTTCATTTCTATTTTAAACATACTAAGACTTTTATTCCTTTAAAATCTTAGGAATTCAAAAACAGATTGACTTCTCAGTTTTATTTGAAACTGTTGGTTCTGTAGAAGTAATTTGTTTCCACAGTTTCATATCTGAAAGTAAAAATGCACCATTTTGTTTCATCTAATATTTATAAATTTGGTTGTATCTAACTTAAATAATGTGGTTATTTGTGGCAAAATAATAATAATGTGATTATTTATGAGATGTTCTAGAACAATTACCTGAGTAGCCTATGAAGATACGTGTTCTGTTGCCTTATTTCTTACCCATATTTTATTTCTACTGATATACATATTTGTTTGCCATTTTAAACATTTACTACATAGCATTTTAAATAACTACTTACATTAGATTTATTTTTGTACTTCCTACATTTTTAGTTGCCACATATATATACATAACTGTATATCCAAAGGCTTTTACATAATACCTACATGTGTGAGATTTAAGCAAAGTAGAAATGGTAAAGTAACCCATGAATAGAAATCTGTATTTTAGATTAAATGGAAATTGTGTTAAAATCTTTATTTGTGTTGTAGTTCAGAGAATGTAGAAATTTTATAAATGCTGATATAAATTAAAATCAAGTAATTATTAATGGAAAATGTCAAGCCTTGTTTTTTGGTTTTGTTTTTCATACTACATAAGCTACACACTTGTGTTCCACCTACAAGATCCTGATCTAGACTTTGAGTTATGGTGTCATGTGACAGGGAGGTGGGATAAGATGTTTCAAGAGCTTTGGTTATCTCTTTTTCTGGGCCCTGCCAATTTAGTGCCTCATCTCATACAATTCCTCATACCCATGCCCTGCTCTACCTGTTTAACTTTAGCAGTTGTCCTAGTTCAGGTTCTCTGGTTACCATGCCCTGCTCTCCATTTTTTTGCCTTTCTATCTTCCAGTATTATTTTAGTTCTTGGCACATGGGGTATGAGGCAGTGTAATTTAGTGATTGGATCGCTTCTTGGACTAGAATTTCTAGAGTTCAGTCCTGACTCCTGCACGTGCTAGATGTGTGACCTGTCTATATCTCCCTTCTCTTTTTTTTCAAATAGGAATAATAGAAATAATTTACAGGATTGTTGTATTAAATGAGTTAATCCAAATCAATGACTTAGAAAATGTTATAGGATACAGTAAGCAGAAAGTCTTGGTAAGTCTATTTTTCTCTTCTGTTCTGTCCATTTTATCCTGTTCTGTATTCTCAGGTGTCACTTCCTCTGGGAAGCCTTCCTTGATCCCTGGAGGCTGGAATATGACAACAATATCATACCTTGCCTATTTACTCATGTTTTCCTCCTTGGACTCTTGTTTAAGAACAGAGGTTATGCCTTTCATCTTTATAGCCCAAGCACCCAGAATTGAGCATAATCTGTAGAGAGTACTCATGTTTTTGAATGAGTAAATAAATTAATGGATTTGGGGCATAGGTGATGTATGGAAATTTATATCATTGCCATGATAGTCTCTACATAAACTACCAGGCAAGCTATAACAAGGATCCTGGAGCTGAAGGACTCACTGCCCGACATACTAAGATTGTGGAATCACGTGATTCATTTTTTCTGTAGTGAGAAGTCAAGGACAAGGCTCTAGGGCAGGTTTACACAATTAAGGTAGAGTTCCATGGGCTGGATGGAAGACCTGGACTTGCTTAATTCTGTTTTATGCCATGCTGCAGTGCCCTGATTCACTCTCTGCCTCATCAGCTATTGTACTGATGGCATGGTCGCAAAGACCAGGTGAGCTAGGAAGTGCCCTGGTTCGGAGGTAACACAGGCTTACTTTGTTGGAGAGATGCAGGCACGCACGCACCTGACTGACAGGGTAGCTCACTGTTTAATGTGTTGAGCTGCCACTGCTTGTATCTGCTCAGCAAGGGGACATAATGGATGTCACTAAGGGAGGCAGATTTCGGGATGAAAAACTGTCAACCTAGAGGTGATATGGTCTGGGCTTTATGAACATTTAAGGTTTATGTTCTACATCCCATTCCAAGTAACATTCTTATTTGTTCCATTCATGTTGCTGGTGTTCAATAAACCTGTGTTCCATTAGTTTTATAATATATCTACATGTTAATTACTCTCTATTCTTAGTATATTCTAGGAAATCTGCTTATGCCTCCCAAGTTACTTGCCTATACATTATTTATACTTAACACCTAAGTTTTCTCTCTCCCATTTGCTTCTTATCTCTACAGCAGATTGGATATTCTCAGTTAAAACAGTAAATACACATTACATGCGCTATCATTAGGCCAACCATATGTTCTGGTTATCCCAGACAGACCCAGTTTACGCCTGCTGTCCTGCAGGCATCCTTTATACAGTGTCCTCTTTCAGTCTGAAAAGTATCCTGATTTGGGTGATAATGTATACAGTCACCTTAGTAGTAATCCACCATCTGCTACTTGTAAAACTATGTAAATTGAGGTGTATTATATAATATCTCATCTACAAAATTAGTAGATTGGCTACTATTTGTAAAGCCCTTGCCAAATCTAAGATTCTTTGACATGGAAAGAAAAAATATGTAGGCTTTTTACTTCCTTGAGTCTATTTATGTGACTACCACCCTGAAGACAAGTGCATTTTTCCATTAAAAATGGATGGAAATGCAAGTCAAATATAAATGCACGCATTAACTACTTTGAAGTGTGCAAAATTATACTTTTAATTTATACTTGGGGTGAGATATTTGAGACATTGTGACCATAGACTTTAAAGTTAAAAAACTAAAAGCACTTTCATTAATTTATTTAAAAATGGAGTGTATTAAAGGCTTTGAAATCATTATATGTGACTTAAAAATATTTAATGGCTGTGAGTTGAACCTATGCTTATATTCTTTATCTATACGTTGAATTAAATACTTGGCAAGGAATACTGCTTTCTAAGGAAAACTATTTCAGCTTTCAGTATAATACATTACAGGTGTTCATTATAGGGATTTTGAGAATAATGGGAATTACCATAGATTAGATCTTTCACAAACGGAGAGAAAAATCACATGAATATATGAATTGTCCCATCAGGGTTAGTGTAGATGTGGTGTGTAGAAAATCAGGAAAGCATTTCTGACTGCTTTTGTTGGTTAGTTGTTCCCTGGGGCTTTCAACATTGATAACTAAGAATCTTACTATCTAGTAACTGGGTTTGCTTTATCCTCGCCATACCCCCTCAAAAAAAAAAAAACGTTTGAATATGTGGATATCTGAATTGTTTCATTTTAATGCAACATTGCATAATTTAGTTTTTGTCACAGCTAGGAAATTCAATGGCTCAGTGTTGAGTTTGGTGAACACAGACTGTGGTGAAATAGATTTTTGCCTTTTGGAATCTTACACTTACGTTGTTATCCCAGTTTGAAGGGGACAGGGTAAAACATTTGTTTGTTATTCAGGTCTCCCTGCACTCCTGCTTAGGTGATCTGATACCACTGAAAAGTGGTGCTACCAACCTGCTGTGGTACCACATTAATTTTGAAAATATCAAGAGGTTTTATAGGTGGTTAAATGACTTGGGTTTGGTGAAAACTTTTTCATTTTTGTGGGTGTATAGAGAATCAAGAGTGATGGAAATGTATTGATCTGTGCACTATTGGTAGTTACTAAGAATTAGTATAATTGTAAATGGCAACAGTTGTGACTTAAATGTATTAGAACTTATCACCCTGCAATTATTATAATTACATGTTTATGAGTGTACTCCTCACTTGATTATGATATTTTTGAGATAAGGAAATGTTTTATTTATCGTGTATCTACCAGGGTTCTAATATTATTTATGGCTCCTAATATTTACCCAACAAATATTTCTTTAGTGGTGTATTAATAGTAATGCAAATAGCAAAATATCTGTGATTTGTAGATCACCACCTGTCAAAAGTAGGCAGTAGCTGATAAAATATTGGCATGCTTATGGTGGCATAAAGCCCTTACTGCAAAGAAAAGAAACGAAAGTGAGTGTGCATGTTTGCACACATGTTCTTTCACAGACCCCAATCTCAGTAAAATAACTAGGTGCTTTGTACCCACCTTTGCCCTACAAGAGACAAGTTTTTCTCCTATTGTAACTTGCCTAATGCTAACAGGCTGGAGTTCCAATTCCAGTTGTTTTCTTCTGTGCTCTGTGGAAGCTGCTCACTAATTCCTCTGGGCTTGTTGTGGGGGAAGAAAGGAGAGTGCCTTGCATCATTCTGCTGCAGCCTCAGAGGCACATTGGAGAACCTTAGTGACTTGCTGTGGTGAGAGCAGTGAACAGCCTGCCCTCTAGTTATTAGACAGACATTATAATTAAAGCATTTCATTTCCTTCATTCAGCAAGCATTTACTATGAATTACTATGTGTAAACAAATTACTCTGTTTAGATAAATATTAGAAATTTGAAGATTTAACTCCTATTTGGGAAGAAATTATGCACCAGTAGTAACACGTAAAATGAAGCAGAAAACAACCCTTATTTAAATTATTGAGGGGTACAGGATGCTTGTTGGAATAGAAGTCTACTGTGTGATGTGCTTCCTAATTTTCTAATAGTATGACTTACATTTCCTTATGTCTGCATTACTTTACCCTTAGTAATTTTTGAGAAAAACAGACAGTTCATTTTATCCTCTAGCATAATTTTTGTTAGCCTGTGGACGTATTATTTTCACCTTCTGTAACCCAACTTTAAAGTAGGTGTTATAATGTCTGTGTTTCAAATGAAGGTGGTGTGTTTTCTATCACATGTATATAAAATTTAAGGAAAGGATCGTTTTGGCTCTCTGAGTAAATTACTTATTTGATTTCATTCAGGCTGTTTTATAATAAAGAGTGGTTAACAAGCTGAAACAAAATATTTGGCAGTCGATAATCTCTTCCCTTAGGAAAGATCTTGGAATGAGAAGGCATACTTCAGTGTATATGAAGGTCACCGTTTCTACTGTGTGAGAAAGGGAGGCAGTCAGATATGCATGGCTGCATCTAGACAGGAAAAGTTTTGCATTTATAGCCACACCAGCTTTTTGCTTTATCTTAGAAGTTAGAGTAAAAGCCTGTATGATTTGGAGTGGGAAAAAAGTTTATCAGCAAGATCATTAATAACTTGGGACTCAGCTTTTCAAGTTACAATTAGATGCTCAACAGCTGTGACCTTCAAGAGCTCCTCATTATTGTTGGTCCTGACTGTTCACTCCCACTCTAGAGCTCTTTTCAGAAATAGTTTCTCTGACATCATTGACCCCAGGGGTCAGAGTGAGAAATGAGTCTTCAAGCACTCATTTGTAAGTCTTGTTTCTGCAGGATGCTCTGTGTGTGTGTGTGTGTGTGTGTGTGTGTGTGTCTAAGGAATTCAGCTGATGGGTAATGTCTCATTGTAAATCCAGCTGTTTGGTCAGGTCCCAATTAGGATGATGCCTGTTCATTGAAGGGACAGACACTCCTGAGAAATAGCACAAAGATTTAGTGGCCCCAAACCAGACCAAAACTGGCAGTAACACAGGTTCTGTTTTATTTAGATGTTTTAAAAAAAAGAGGTCTCAATGCACATGCTTGCCAAACTCTGTCATGCACTGTGTAGCATCTCAACGGATCAGCAGGGATTTTAAACATGTGGTGTGTTTGCCATATGCTACAACCCAGAGAGAAAGTGGAGATTAGAGAAACTGCAGTGAAGTATGAAACGAAAGTGCAACTGGAAAAGGAGGACTGGATTATGTTCAGCTTCTCTGCCTCAGGTCCTTTGGAGATTAAGAACATGGGACTCTTAGGAAAAAAGAAATTTCCTTTCTCAAGGTGTAGTACATAATCTCTGTATTCTGAAATGAATCTTAATTAGGGAAAGCTATCTTTCTTAAAACAAAAAATATGCAAATTGACAGAAAGATTGACAGACTGTTACTGATAAGGACTTTTCTGGCCAATTAGAACTCAGAATTAAATTTTGTAGTCTTTGTCAGTAAAATGTATATATGATGAAGCTTTTGAACATGCATTCTTGATAGTTTAAATCCAAGATTTCAAACATATGAAGTCATTGTGATGTGGTGAAGGGGCTCTTTGGACAGGACAAGGCCAACTGGCTTGCTTGCTTCCAAACCAGGTGATCCAGGACACCACCACTGGCCTGTGTGCTTCTGAATTCTTATCTGTGAAAGTGGTGGGATCAGAAGAGACTAGGATGATATGTAAAATGCTTGGGAAATTACAATTCTTAGCATTGTAATCTCTCTGAAAGCATTTGTATTTACCACTCATCTTTGCCATTTTCATTAGTTTCACTGTTACTAGCATTAGTGACTAAAAGAATCATTGAATAAAATCTAAATTAATTTCGGAGGTCTCTTCATTTGTTCTGTGACCTTAGCCTGTCTACCACAACAGTATTATATTTGCCATGTCTGATGTTAAATGGTTAGGTTATCTATTTTCTATTTTTTGAAATGTCTATATTAATTAATGTCCCAATATTATGATTTCTAAAGCATAGCTTTGCATTCTGTCTGATAAGGTTATCCTAAAAAGTAACTTATTAAAGAATAAAAAGTAGCTAAAAGAAGATGCAGATGAGCAGTAACAACAGCAATAGTAATAGCTTACTTACTAAGAATGTACTATGTACCAGGTACTTTTTTTAAGCACTTCACATATATCAATTTACTTAATCTTCAAAGAAATTAAATGACTTGTCCAAAGTCATGGCAGAATTAGGATTTGAACCCAAGCAATCTTCCACAAGGTCTGAAACTTTTACCACTGTATCACTTTTTAAAATATTAATTTTGAGTGAAATCCAATGGACTTTCTTCAAGGAACCTATTTTCATATGTTGTAAACATTAGAATTATTAAACACTGTGGATAAAATGAAAGTTTCTATGGCCAGGATTCTCACCTGGCCTTGTTTGACTGGCTCACTGCACACCTGTGGGCAATACATAGCTGTTGACTCTATAATAAGAGCTCCGCCCAGTGCTCTGGGCACTACACGGTGGCAGGGCTGCAAGGCTGCAGGAGAGCAGAGCAGGGGCTGGAGTGGTGGCAGCTCCAAGAACAGAGGCCCAGAGGATGGCTATGCTGGACGACTGTGTGGACAGAGGGGCCCAGAGGACAGCTGTGAGGACAGAGGGGCCCAAAGGATGGCTGTGCAGACAGAGGGGCCCAGAGGCAGAGACCAGCCTGCTGCTTGCCTGAGTGAACAGGATTTTAGTGACTGACCTACCACCTGGAAATAAAGTTGGGTATAACCCTTTCACCCCAAGAACGTTTTGCTATCATTTTCTTTGGTCACATTGAATCCATAGCAAACTTGCCCGGGGCTAAAACCCATTGGCAAGACAAACACATCCCTAAAACTGGATTAATATAGCAAAATCTTGAGGGAGAAGACTTGAGAATACAGCACAGTTGCCAAGTTGAATTCATTGTGCTCGAAGATGAACCTGAATTTGATGCCCAAGACAGTTTAAAGGAGAACTTAAAAAAAATATTAAATTTGTGCACTGATTACTGTAACTGATTAGTAACAGAAAGGGTCATGCTTGGGTATAGAAAGGAAGTTGAAATATACACCATTAATCTTACTAGACTTTTATCAAAGGTTAAATTTGGTGTGGGAAATATTCCTGAAAAGAAGAAATTTAGCACACACACGTTTAGTCATAATGTAATTAGGATCAGCTGGACTGAGCTGGGGGTGGTAATGACCCAGAGGCTTACAGAGCAGAAACCAGGAGGCCTTTGCTACTCTTTCAGAGAGAGAGTAAGAGGGGCATTCCAAAGTTCATAGAAACTGCTTGCAGCCGGCAGACGCATAGGAAATGAAAGGTCCCGGGCAAGGTGGGCAGAAGGAGTTCATGGCCCCAGAAGTAAAAGAAAAAGGACTGCAGTAGCTTGACTGCTCAGCCTTGGCTGTCTTTATTTGTTTCACCCCTGGTGAGAGTTCATCCTGAGAGAACCTGGCCAGCAGGTGAGTATAACTGAAAACAGCTGACTGTTAGTGAGGGCAGGTTGAGAGCAGATGCTATTTTTTGGTAATTTTTTTTTTTCTTGACTGCTGGGCAAGTCACATTAGTTTACCCTTTGGCCAGACATTTAATGGCCCTTCCTATTAATGCCCACAAGCCTGCCATTCTCATATCCTTCAAGGCCGACGTATCTAAGGAAATTCAGAGAAAGGACTGGAAATGATGTACTGATGTTTTCCTGTTAGGTTGATTTGCTCCCATCTCATAGCTGAACTCCAAAACCATAATGACAGGAAAGCTTTCATTGGAAAGACGAAGAGGGCACCCAAGAAAGCCGGAAGGACTGAAGTCCTCTTCCAGGGGCTTACTTGCAGTTCCTGTGTGCATTTCCAGAGGGCGCTCTCTGCTAAAATAACTAGGTGATCATCCAGCATTCCTGTGGCCTCCAGTGTGGCCTTCCTCTCTCTTACCAAGCAAACAATCCGTCAAGAAAGGTAACCCACCAGGCAAATGGATATATTGAATCTTAGATATACATAAACACTTGCACTTCAGTAGCAGGAGGTGGTTGAGTGTTGAAACCACTTGAAATTATTTTTGTCTGTCTGTGCCTGTGATCATATATGTGGTTATATCATGGTATGAGGTTGTGGCCAATTCATTAAAATTTTGACAAACCCTGATCATCAGAAGTAGTCCATGGGAGTTCCTTTTTTTCCTGATAATTTTTGAACCAAGTAAATTATGTAGACTGTTATGGCTATATGAAAGGAAGAATGTCGTTTGAATCTGGACACTCTCATAAAATGTTTAAGCTAGAAGGAATGTTGAGATCATATCTACTGTGTACTTATTTTCAAATGAGCGAAGTGTGGTCCAGAAGTTTCAAGTAACTTCCCCATAGTTACTGACCCATTTTGGATACTAGTTCCATTTCTAATCAAGCTATATAGTTTATTTATTGTGAATATATTTATATTTTGAAGTGAATTATTTAGATTTCATTTTTAGTTCAACCAAAAATGGGCTTGAGAAATCTTAGTGTGCCTGAACATTTACATTATTTCTGGAATTACAAAATAATTCATGTTCATAATATAATATTGGGAAAACAAGAATGTTAAAGAAAAACAATCATACAGCAACCAGCTAAGGATAACCACTATGAAGAGCTTTATGTATTTTCTTTTTATTTATGTAGCTAATCCTTTGATTCTTTGAATGTAGTTGTGATAATACTGTAATTTTTAAACTTTTTTTTTTCAACTAAGATTTTGAAAACATCAGACTCTTTGAAAGTGTTTACAATTGTTGGATTTGTATAATATTCCATTAAGGGTGGGAATAATTGACTTCTGTGTAGCTCTTTATTTTGTGGCATTTCATTTTTACTAAAAAATTCTCTCATAATGCCAAAATGGATTATAGAGGTGACATTGTATTTTCTCACCATTTCCTCACCTGTGTTCTCACCGGCAGTCCACTTTGATCCTATGTTCTTTCCTACCAGTGTACTAAGACTGCTCTTATTAAGTTCACCAAGTATTTTCATTTTGCCAGATTCAGTTTTTGTTTCCTCTATCTTTATCTTAACTGACTTCTCAGCATCATTGACAACACCAGCCATGTCTCCAATCCCTTAGTCCCCTTTCTCCTATTTCTTCTATTTTAGGACCACAAGCACATAGAGTTGATTTCATTCCTATTTGGGTGTCACACTTCTTCCTGACTTGTTCAGTATTTATTTAATTTATTTTTATCTTTTCCCATGATAGGAAGAGTAGTGGTCCCCAAAGATGTCCACTTTATAAACTCTGGAACTTGTGAATATGTTACCTTACATGGCAAAAAGGTCTTGAGGTAGAAAAAAATCTGGGATTATCCACATGGATAATGTGCTCAATGAAATTGTAATAGTGGAAGTGGGAGGCAAAAGGGGGAGACAGAGGAAGATGGATGAAAGGCATTGAGAGATGCAACATCTGCTGGCTTTAGAAATGAAGGAAGGGATCCTCTAGAAGCTACAATTTTCCCATAGATGCTCCAGAAAGAAGCCCAGTGAGAACCACATTAGATTTCTGTCCTACAGAACTGTAAGATAATAAAATTTGTAAGCCACTTAGTATATGATGATTTGTTACTTTATCAATAATCTAAAACTAATACATACTCTTCACCTTTTGCTCAACCTCATTCTCCTTCCCCACTCTGGTGCATTTAAAGTATATTCTTCCACTCATATTTTCAAGTATTACTTAAATATACCACCCTTAAAAAAGTAAAAAAGAATATTTTATATTTTTTAATGTACATAAATGCAACCTATGGCAACCGCCAGTCTGTTCTCTGTGTTTATGAGTCTGTTTTAGTTTAGTTTGTTCATTTGTTTTGATTTTTATATTCCACATATAAGTGAAATCACATGGTATTCATGTTTCTCAGTCTGACTTATTTTACTAAACAAATTATACTCTTTAGGTCCATTCATGTTGTCACTAATGGCAAGATTTCACTTTTTTATGGCTGAGTAGTATTCCATTGTGTATATGTATATGTACCACATCTTCTGTATCCATTCATCTATCAATGGACACTTAGGTTTGATAATATTTTGTTCAGGATTTTTGTGTCTGTCCTCATCAGGGATATTGGTCTGTAATTTTCTTTTTTGTTTGGTCTTTTTCTGGATTTGGTATGTAAGTGATATTGGCTCAAAAAATGAATTTAGAAGTTTTCCTTCCTCTTCAATTTATTTGAAATAGTTTGAAAAAGATATTAACTCTTTAAATGTTTGGTAGAATTCACCTATGGAGCAATCTGGACCTGACTTTTGTCTGTTGGGAGTTTTATTTATTAGTACTTCAATTTCATTACTAGTAAACCAATTTTCTAATTCTTCCTGGTTCAGTCTTGTGAGATTACATGTTTCTAGGAATTTATCCATTTCTTTTAGGTTGTCCAGTTTGTTGGTATATAATTTTTCTTGGTAATCTCTTATAATTGTATTTCTGTGAAATCAGTTGTACCTTCTGTCTTTTCCTTTCTGATATGATTTTTTGGGTCCTCTATCTTTTCCTCTGGATGAGTCAAGCTAGAGTTTAATTAACTTGTTTATCTTCTCAAAGAAACAACTCTTAGTTTCACAGATCCTTTGTACTGTTTTTTAGTCTTTACTTCATTTATTTCTGCTCTGGTTTTTATTCATTCATTCCTTCTACTAAATTTGAAATTCACTTTTTTTCTTCTTCTAATTCCTTTAGGTATAAGTTTAGATTGTTTATTTGAGATTTTTTTCTTGTTTCTTGGGGTAGGCCTATAATGCTATAAACTACTTAATACTGCTTTTGCTGAGTATGCTGCTAATTTTTTTTTATGATGAAAAACAATGTACTAAATATTGTCCTAGATATTTCTTTGTGGATCAATATAAGATTTTTCTTGGGAATATATTCTGGAATAGGTTACACACTTAAGTAGCTTAACTAACAACTAACATTGCTCTTCAGAATGACTGTAAGTTTTCACTTGAACAAACAGGTCAGGAGAGCTTCTGTTTCTTCTTAACTTCACCAAAGCTTGATGGTAGAAGCCAGCTTTCTGGTTTTTGTCTACCAGATGGATATTAAATTATACTCATCACTTAATACAAATGTTTTAAATTTGCATCACTCTGCTTATTAGTTAGATTCAATATCTTCCTTCAATACCAATTAGACATTTGGATAGTTCCTTCTTTAAATTTACTCCCTTTCATTATTACCTATTTGTCCTCTAAATAGTTTTCCCCCACAGATTGCAAGAACGCTTTATAGTTAGCCTTTGTTATTTTTAATTGTGCAAATAACTTATTCCTTTCTTTCACCCCTAGATAATTTTGGACAGGTATCTTTCATTGAGATATAGTCAGAATATTTGATTTTTTCCCTTTTTGTAATTTGCAGAAGTTTCAGAAACCATTCCTCACTAGAGACTATCCTTCAATGTCCTCATCATAAATATTTTACTTTTTGCATTTAGAATTGCATTTAGCACTCAAGTAAATTAACTGGAAATTTTTATGTGTTAAAATACAATGCAACACTTTTTAAATGTAGTGAGTCATTTTTTTCAATACGTATTACTAAAAAAACCTGTAAGTCCTCTCCATTGTTTGTGGTGTTACTTCTGGTGAAAAATTCCCATATAGTCATCACCTCTTAATTCTGTTATGCTGGTTCATTAACCTGTACTCAATATGTACACCACTGTGGTTTTGTGGTTTTGCAGTATTTCTTAATACCTGCTGGAACAAATTCCTTCTTTTTACTCTTTTCAAAATTGGCTTAAAATATTTTAAACCAGATTGTCAAATTCCTCTCAAAATTTGTGATTGTATTTGATTGGAAATTTATTGAATTGAGATTGGTTTACATGGAGTTGGTAAAGGGAATCATGCTAATATTCATTAAAAAATCAAGAAATCATCTTAGATTTCTCCTTTTCCTTGATCTTCCCTCCTCCCACATTGCCCTTAATATCTGTGGGATCTAGAACAGGCATTTAAATGGAAACCTGCATATCATATGCCGTAGCTCACAGTTATAAATCAAACTATCTCTATGACTACCCAGGTTTTCATTTTGAAATCTGAAGGCTTAAAGAGTTCCCCTCCACATGGGGCCAATGCTGATAAAGCTGAAGGTTGGACTATTTTGCTTGGGTTCAGCTCAGGAACTCTCTCAGACACAGGACTGACACACTCAAACTCTGTAAGGAGGAAACGGTGGGCAGTCCCTCTCCTCCGTACCTTACTTTTCTAACTCAGGATTTCTAGGCTCTTCCAAGCAGAAAGCCGGAAGAGAGGGAAATCTGTCTGCTAGATGAAAAGAGAAAAGATGGTTTGAAGCTCTATCATTTGAGAAAGACAGCCTTAAACTAAAGCAGCCGTTCTTCCCTCTTTATTTTCTACTGTATAATCTATACATTTTTTGTCCAGTCCTTACCTTTCACACCCAACCCCTGCTCTAACTAGCTAGTCCTCAAACTTGCTTCCTTTGTTCTGCAGAGACAGTTCAGCTCCTGTGGCTGTCTCTGTATTATCTTTTTTTATTGGGCTTTCAATAAACTTGCTATAATCTAAAGAAAAAAAATACATAGAAGTTTCTATGAATGTGATTTGTCTTCTTAGTCTATTATAAGGAATGAACTGCCTCCACTTGAATCCATCAGTAAGTCTTGTCAGTCTACTTCTAAAACATTATTGCAATGACTACATTCTTATTAAGCCCTCATTATATCTCACCTAAACTTTTAACAGTAATTTCTATCAGGTGTCCCTGCATCCTCTCTTCCTATTCTTACCTTCTTGAAATCAATTCTCCAGGGCACTTGAGAGGGAATGTTTTACAATACAAATTAAGTCCTTTCTCTCCTGGTTTCAACCCTCCAGTGGTTTTTCTTTATTCTTTCAATGAAACAAAAACTCCTTGCATTGGTTTACAAACCAACTGTGTCCCTATTTATTACATCTGAAGTCTCATTTATATCACTATACCATATTGAGCCAACCTTCTGTACTAGGCTTGCATTGACCTGTGAAGAGCAATTGATAAGTTTTCAGGAACTTTGCCAGCTGGTTCTTAAAACTGACTGTTAAAAATAGTGTATAATCTTTAAATTAAGTAAATTAAATTACCATCAAGTGTATTAAATGCCCAATGCTTATCATGTCCTAATTATTCTACTATGTGTATTATTATTCATGTTCTTGGGTGTTCTTCATGTATATTGAATATATATGGTGGGAATGCTATATAATGGTTTGCTCTTGCAAATCTCTTCCCAATCTTATAGTGAAGTCAGGTTGATAGCTTGAGATCAACTCTGGGGTGAATATTTACACCATAGAAATTGACAAACATTATAAATCAGGGTTTATTTAATGTTTTATTGATTGTCTAGTTGTTGATAGTCACTCTTTATCACATCATGCTATTTTTTCTTTTAATTATAGTATTTCTGATATAAAGTCTTATGAAAATTTCACATGAAGAACATTATGGTTTCAGCATTCACCTATATTATCAAGTCCTCACCTCCCCATTGCAGTCACTGTCCATCAGCATAGTAAGATGCTATAGTCATTACTTGTCTTCTCTGTGTTGCACTGCCTTCCCCGTGACCTGCCTACATTGTGAGTGCTAATTATAATACCCCACAATCCCCTTCTCCTTCCCTCCCCACCCGCCCTCTTACACCCCTCCCCTTTGGTAACCCTTAGTCCCTTCTTGGAGTCTGTGAGTCTGCTGCTGTGTGGTTCCTTCACTTTTGCTTTGTTTTTATATTCCACAAGTGAGTGAAGCCATTTCACACCCTGTTATTTTAATTCTTTGTGGGAGACTGTATTTTTTTTCATGTTTTTCTTTATTTGTTGTTTTTTAGTTATTTATTATGTGCCTCCAAAATTCTACGCAACCCTCTAAAATATAAGATACAATGAGATTTGGGATTCTGTGTTATTTGTATTAATCACAGCTGAATTCACAGGGCCTTGAACAATATCTATCATTTGTTAAACAATAGGGAATATTTTTAACTAAATTAATAATTAAGACTAGGTAGATCCTGGCCTAATGATTAATGAATAATATGAATATTTAAGAAGTTGATAAAATTTATTCCATCTATACTGATGATAAACCTTTTAACAATCTCATATTTAAATGAAATTATTCTCTTTTTTGTGGCATTTTTCTCTTTTTTGTTTATCATGGAAATTCTACACTTAAAGATTCAGTTTGATTTTTTAAATTACACCTAAAATACTAAAATATGGTGATAAGTGTCAAAACTTACGTTGATGAGAGCAGTTGTAGAATATAATTTCACCACATCAAAATGGCACAGGAAGAAATAAAATTACTTACCTTTCTGGCAAAATAAAGAAACATCATGAAATATACTGCTTGAAGTTTTATTTTGCCTTGATCTGTAGGAACTATCTACTATATTTCTTGTGGAGGAATCTACTGCATTAGAGACTGTTCCTGTGTTTTAAGTACATCAAATATGTTTCCTTCTTTTTACTCATACAGTATTTTTCATTTGTGCAAAAAATGTATTTTAATCACAATAATTTTACTTTGGGGTTCAGTTGAGGTTGAGAAGACAAGGAAATATACAGAAGTAGGTTGTTTTCCTTTTGTGGTTTCTAGAATGGGAAGGCTAACTGAAGGATGCTAAAAAAGACAATGTTGATAATGATGACAGAATCAACATGATAAATTAAAAGGCTTCACACCTCTCTTAGAAAAGAGAAATTTGAATTTGTGTACTTTCCCAGAAAGAGGCATGCCTGACTTGTTTAGTAATTCAGATGTGCATGCATGAATGTTTATGTGTTCTATTTGGATATAACAATAAAATAATATGGAAATACAAATTGCCTCAGTGTCCTTTAATTTTTGTTGATTCATTTTATGGAGCAACAGACAAAATTTTTTTGGTAGTTGCTGTGCTGAGTGGTAATTCAGTGATACTGTCAGTAGTCAATGGATAACAAAGAAAGGAATATAAATGCTTTTCCAGAAGTGTTCTTCCTTGTGAGGCTAATTGATTTTGAGAGGTTGGCAAAGGCTTAGTTTCAGAGCCATGATATATTTATTAATTTATGGGTCGTTAATCTAGGGAGCTGGCCAACTAAGTAGTTACCCTGCTAAATAATGGCACATAAATCCAGGTAATTCCTACATATCTCACTATTTACATTTTGAGTTGAGAGTCACAGGGCCTTTCAGTTCTCTTGTCTGTGTGTGTGTGTGTGTGTGTGTGTGTGTGTGTGAGTGAGAGAGAGAGAGAGATGAGACACTTGTAAAATTCTGTATTGAAGATACCAATCACATTGTAGCTGCCTAGTCCTTTCTTGTATGTGCTCAACTGTTAGGTTGTAGGTAAACACCTGAGCCAAGGTCCCTTTACATATTACTTTCAGATTAAGTGAAGGATTATGAGGCTATTTCTCCAGTCCAAGGCTTTGAGACAAATGTAACTGTTTGTAATTATATAGTAATTCCTCAGACTCCTAAACTTAATTACTTTGAAACTTGCTTATCAAGTATTAGCAAATGTCTAGTGACTTTTATGTAATTATAAACCAGTTATGTGCTCAATTAAAAAAATAAGATACATTTCACAAGTCATAATTAATTAGAATTTTTCATCTTAGCTAAAGCTGAAAACATTTATTAAAAAATCATGATACTGTACATTTTAATGTTAAAAAAGTACGTGGTCATTTTCCTCTTCCATATTTTCCTCTCACCATATATCAAAACTAAGAGTTATAGTTCTGGAGGTAACTGGAGGAATTGTGACACCTGAGGAACACAACAACCTTTTATTCACACAAGGTATTTTCAACATATACACAAACTGTGATTACATTTATATATGACTTTTTATACGAAGAGTTGGATAAGACTTGTTTTGCTAAGGAAAATTAAATATTTTTCTCTCACTCATTGGGTTAATCAATCCCTAATTCTAGGGTGCAATGTACAGATTATAGATTATATAATTTATACTGTCTGTTCATCTCCACAAAATATACTCATGCCTTGATTAGTACAAGGAATCATAGGAGTAATGATGAGGAATAAGTAAAACTTTATGACATGCTTTTTTAGAAACATATGTTGGCAATCACATAAAGTAGTTTATATTATTCTGAAAATGCTGAATTTATAGATATATTAAATGGAACTATATATGCATTATACACTTAATATATTGTATATTATGTGGGTGCATAACGCTTATATTAATCTAATTATAAATGCAACTGTAGAAGGAGGAAAAATATTCCCTTTAACCTTTTGAGTGCTTGGCTGAGGACCCCGCCTCATAAAAGACAGATTAACAAGACAAAAACAAGTGTATTTTGTGTACTTCATAGAGTCATGGAAATATAACATGGGCAACTCTCTGAATTGGCCTAAGCCATCACCTAAAATACCATTCTCAGCTAAAAACAAAATAAAGGTGTGTGTTGAGGGTTGGGGCAGGGCTGGCTGGTGGTGGTCAGTTATGAGAGATTATGGGGAAAAGCATGATGAATGAGGGTAAAGTTTGTTATGCAAGTGTAAGGTGGTGCATCTTTATGGATAAAATTATTTTTATTTAATCATCCTTCTCTTCCTGGTTAGAGAGGAAGACACCCTTCCAAATGGAGATATAATTTTTTTTTATATAATGTAAATGTCCCTTACAAAGAGTTAACTTCTCTCTTTGTAACTTTTTGTAACTTCTCAAAATAATCCTTATACCAAAGAGGCATATTGTGGTGTGACATATTCTCATTACCAGTCCACTGAGGAGAAATGGAACCACCACTTTTTGTTACATGGATTACATTTAATTAACACTATGAATTTTGGGGATAATTATTTTAAATATTTAAGATACATATTGATTATAGGTATGGAATAAGTGATTGTCTAGAGAATAGATTAAATACAGAAATAGCCTTTTAGTGACATTAAAAGGCTCATGTGGGTGTTTTACACACTAGTCCATTCAACCAAATTTACTGAGTAACAACTATACTACTCAGTACTGTTTCATCATAATCTACTATCTCAGAGTTTATTATCAATTGCTTTCTTTACTTCTAATCTGTAGTTTAGGTAACTGGTTATAGACATTTGATTCAGGCTTTATAATTTAAGAGTACATTATTTAAAAAGAAGAAATACTTAGAGATTGTGTTAATTTTAAAAGTAAAAGTTATTTTACCAGCAAAAATGGGTTTATTTAGGAATAGCAGAGAATTGTAGTTCAAGTCAAGCAAGTCAGGAACACCATATGCACATCCTGAGAACAATGAGGAATGCTTTATTACAGAGGAAAAAAGAACCTAGTTGGGAGGGCTGTTTTGAAGCAAAAAGTCCATTGCAGTAAATTTGGTTTCATGTATCATGGCTTCTCATCAACTGAGTTGTGACAGCCTCTTATTGACTGGGCTGTTGCTGGAAGGGCAGAAACCTTCCTTCCTTCTGTTGGGTATTAAAGTAGCTAAAGCAGCATTGACTTGCAAGGCATCCATCTCTTGGGGTGGGTATGTGATTGAGGAGGAGTGGTGGGATATGAGAGTTTCCTCAGCTCGTCTCCCAATGCCATGTCTGTGACGTTTCCCTTTATTAATTTTCACATTCACCAAACTTTGCATCACAGTTTAGTACCACCAAACTGAATCATATTTTCCTTTTTTAGATGTGGAAGACCTTCAGTCTCTTGTCTTTGTTCTATCAAGGCCAAGACTACATTATTAAACCATGTATACTAAAGATATATTTTAAAAATTCTCTGTCTAGCTTCTTCCCATTTGCCTTTTTGTTCTTCATATTCTGTTGTTTCCAACCCACTATCTATTTCCATAAATATTTATGAAGAGCTTTCATAAAATTTTTCCTTTACCCTTCTAGGTTCTTTTGGCTAGTCTATTAGTTAAATTGACATAAGACAGATTAGTGGAAGAAAAATTTAATTTCCTAGTATGGAAGCCCCACAAAAACATGACAGGCTCCAAGACAGTCAGTCGTTTGAGGTTTATGTGTCATCCTGAGCTAAGGAGTAAGGGTGGGGGGCAGGAACAAATGTTTGGTAAAAAAATGTTTTCCTGCCCTATAGAGACAAGAGGACACAGAGAGAAATTTGAACAGACATTCCTTTCTGAGGTTCCCTCAGTTTAAAGGGTAAAATGTTTTTCTGGAGTCTTTTGGGCTTTTATTATCTTCAGTACAAAGTAACCCACATGCCAAACAGGTACATTTTGGGGAGCCTTGTTCTGAACCTCTTCAAGCCTGCAATGTGTCCAATTCCATGTCAAGTTCTGGGTAACAAAGATAAATACTATATCAATCTTTGCTTACTGTGGGGAAGTGACACATGGTAATAGGTAATTTCAGTGCATGTTCTGCACCTGTGCCATTTAAATTATAAGCTGCTTCCTGTAACTTTTAAAAATGGGCATAAGTTATAGATGCATTTTTTTTACATTTGGATATGTTACTAAGTTTCCTGGCCAGTTTTCTCATAATCAAATTTTATGTACACGGACTGTGACATTGGTAAAACAGCTGTTATTTCTGTATTTCCACTCTCCTTTAGTTTGAAACTCCAAAGTCAAAGAAAGCATGTCTCTGAGCATAAGCATCTCTGTACATAAAACAAATAACCTAAATAAACATAAGTAAGTTTTCAATGCAGTAGATCAAAAATAATAATAAAAATAAACATAGGTAAGAAAAAAGTTGATTTTTAGGCAGAGGAGAGTTTTTTTTTAAGTTGAATAAAATAACACAGCTACTCATTATGTTCCCAAAAACACATACTTCCCAGATGCTAAATTAAGCAAGCTGAACAGTATAAACAATGTAACATTAAATAGATTCAGACTCTCCAATTGATTACACAACTGGTTTTTGGTGATTTTAAACCATCATTTATTTTTTTCTTATATGGACTTATTAGCTGACCAAGCAAGGTATTGAGAATAAGTATAGGCATAAAAGGAAATAGCTTTAGAAGTAATTAAAAAAAATAGAACTAATTCTAATTCACTGGCCATTTTTCTCTCAAGTGCTTATCCTGTTATTCTAAACGTGTCTCCAGTGGAAGTCCTTGGTTAGTCAGTGGCTAGGCAACAGAATGTTATGTAGACTTGGTGGAAATTTTCTAAACTTGTCAATTAACTCCTACAATCGACATAGTTAGGTTTTCAGGTTCTCAAGCTCAAAGTAGAGTCAACAGCCCATTTTTAAATTAGTTTATGCAAATGAGTATTTGAGCTGAAGCAATCAGAATTTGCATATCAATGTTATGTGGAATTTTCTTTAAATTATTACTAGGGTGACTTGATAGAGAACTGAGGAGAAGGTTTTTGAGTGAGGTGTTAAAAATAAAAAGTATTTTTCAATCTTTGTTTTAGGAATTCATTGTAATTCTTATTAATTCATAAGATTATTAAGAAGTACTTTTAGACTTCTTCAATTTGGAATGATAGGTCTTTAATAAGAATCTCAAAGTTATATTAGCTACAGACATTTACTGTCAATTAGACTTGGATTTCTTCTTACATTTAAAATGTCTGATTCCACTTGCTTTGGAGGGGCAGAAAATTTTTGTCTTCTAGGTTCTTTGGCTGGTCTAAGTCAACTGATAGAAGACAGATTGTCTTGCTGGAGTGGGATTTCAGCTCCAGGCAAGTTCACTCTGGATTCTATGAGACCAAATAATGACAATGGAATATCCTGGGTAAAAGGGTTTATATCAAGCTTTATTCTCAAGATGGCAGGTTGAGTGCTAGAATCATGTCTTTATCTAGTACGTCTACAATCTTTCTTGTCTCTGCCTCTAGGCAGCGCACTGGGCAGAGCTCCTTATATAGCAACATAGACAATAATGGCTTACTGCCAACATGTGTGTAAGCATGTGTCTGCACATTAGGCCAATTACCTCATTGCACATTGCACGTGTGCATTTGGCAAGTACATGAGGGTCAGGTGAGGATCCTGGTCATGGGAACTTCCATTTACCCTACACAGATTAATAGATTAGAGAGAAACAAACAAGTTTCTCTCATGTGGGAGCCTCATAAAAATATGAGACCCAAAGAGTAGCCAGGTAATTGAAGCTTGTATAACTTACTTAGTTAAGGAAAGAAGTAGGGTTCTGAGGATACAAAAGGGAGGAAGGACTTCCATAGGAAGGTGAGAAGATATGTTTGGAAAACAAAGGTTGCCCTGTTATGCAGATAAGTTTGTATAGGTAAAAAGTTATAGCCCTCTTCCTAGTACAGGCTCTTTTTCCAGTGTAAATTTGGTCAGTTGTGGGGGAGGTAAAGAGATTTGCCTGAATCCAAAATTTCTTAAAAATAATTAGCCTAGTATAATTCTTATACTAAAAGGATGTATCCTGAGTGACCTATTCTGCTTCTCTTCAGTCCTGTCTTTGAAACTACAAAGAAGTTTCATAATCCAGAAGGAAAGCTGACAGATTGCTCTATGTCTCATTGAACCAGTCTCTTTCTTGAGAATAGGCCAACACAGGTAAACAGTTAAGTCTCATTTCAGGGGCTGGTCCACCACAGTTAGACCTTATTGTGCAAGCAAACAGATTATTGATAAGAGGTATTTATTTATATGGAAACAAAAAGAAACACAAAGGTTAATATTTGGGGCACTTACAAATACAATGTCTGAGTCCTGAGAACTGCCACTTGAGAAGATTTTTAGATGTCAGGCTTCAGACATGGAGATAGAGCAGGATGAAGAAAGAGCAGGCAGCGACAGTGTGACAGATTGTCCTGGTTTACGGCTTGAGTGCCACTGGTGATCTCTGAGTGCCCACACAGCAAGGGATACAAAGACTGTCCATACATATACATGAGCTGTTGTAGTGATTTCTCTGAAGTTTACCCCAAGTCATTTGGTTTCAGTTTGCAGGGCTTCAGGAAAAAGGACAGTTTTAATTCTCAGTGATTCCAAGCTAAAGGACAAGAGAATATTGGGAAGAGATTTGTTTACAGGTTTGTAGCTAGATGGGGAAACTAGAAGAATTCAGGATCTAGTCCAACTTACAGGTAAATAACTAAACCTCTGACAACAGAAATAGAATCTGATATGCCAAGTGTATATTATAGTTTTTGTGTAATATGACATTTCTCTCTAAAATCACCCTCATTTCTTCTGTTGGGGAGGAAGAAATTTCCTCTACCCCTCCAGGTTCTTCTAGCTGGTCTAAGAATCAAGTTTGCATAAGATAGATTAACAGAAGAAAAAAACACACTTTAATCATGGGTATGAGGGAAGCCGAGACGGGGGTTCCACAGAGAAAGTGAATAAGGTAAATGCGTCATTCTGAATCAGAAAGAAAGGGGTAAAGTGAAGGTCTGCAACTTCAAAGGAAAAGGGAAATCATTCGCAGAAATATGAAAAGAGTAAATATTTGGTAAACAAAATAGTTGATGTGCCACACAGAAACAAATGGTCACAGAAAGAAATGTTAACAGTCTTCATCACATTCCTTCCCATCTATCACCCCTAGTTTATAATATAGCTGTCTATGGTGATAGGTTTCCTCCTGGAACAGTTCTACTGTCTAATTTCTTTTTATGCAGGTGGGGTCGGGAGAGGTCAAAGTTTCTTTCTGAGTCTTTTGGGCCTTCATTATTTTCAACTCTGAAATAAGCTGCTAATCACATGGCATATCTTGGGGTAGCCTGCTTTTGGTCCATTCACTACCACAGGTAGCCAAACTGAGACTAATTTGTTTGCAAAATAAGTCTAGTTACAATAAACTTGGCCAAATTGTTTACCAAAGTGCAGCAACAATAGTGATTGATCATACAGGCTCTTTTAAATGTGCTGTACTGGAACTTTTCTTGAAGAATCTCAGATTGGATTTTTAAAAGTCTCTCAAGACCAGGAAGCCAACCTAAGGACCTGCCATCAGACTTTGCCTTTAAGTGCCCATATATTTAGGTGAATTCCTTTCTTCTTGAGGTCTCCCAAATATCCTGAGGGTCCTTGTCTGTTAGGAAGTGATGTTCTTTACTTACCTGTTTAGTCTGCTGGAAAGGCTGTAAGCAAGGTACCAGGTAATTTTTCCAAGGGGCTTGATTGGCTCCATAAAGTTAATCTTGGTTCCTTAAAGCTGTCTGGCATATCTGATTTTATGCACATTTTCAAATCTAACATTCCAGTCAAAGTCTTGATAATACAACCAATTTCTAACTATGTCCTCTTATATGGAGAATAGATTCTTATTGAAATTATGCAAATAACTTTATTGCCATGAAAAATGAGAATACTCACTAAGAGTTTCCAAATTCTATAGAGATCAGATAAGGAGGAAAAATAGTTTCATCCTTGGTCATATAGGTATACTTTACCAAATGGTTGTTGGGCAGCTGTGTCTGAGAAGGTCTCTCCCTCTGCACTAGGTGAAACCCCAACCTGACAAGAGGATTCTTAACTCTGGTCAAGAAAGTATTCATGAACAGGTCAGATGAATGTAGGTAAGGAATAAATTTATTAAAACAAGGGTTGTAGTAAATGGCAGCAGCCGTGCAGGCAGTAGAGAGCACAAAAGAACCAAAGGAGGAAAGGGAAGTTCATTAAACTGTTGCTCAGCATAGGGCAGATCCCTTGCCAACTGCTGAAGCCAGGGTCACCCGGCATCCAGTGTCTGTTTGAATCTGTATAGCATGGGAAATAAGCCCCTACCACCCCAGGATTTGGGGGAGCCACAGAGCACTGGATGAAGTGAGATTATGTTCTGAGAACTTCCTAAAGCAAAGAAAGGAGATTTTCAGGCAGGCTACTGAAGAGCATGATCGTATAGCTGCAGTCCTGTCCAGGTCACCCAGGTGACAGGAACTTGCAAGCCCAATTCAGAGATATCAGTGGCCCTTCCCTATTTATCTAAACTAAAATAGAGACACTAAAGACTTGTGCTTGAGTATAGAAAATCGAATGAAATAGCGAAGTAACAAAGATACTTACCATGGGGAAGAGGGTTTCTTTCCTCCCCATATGCTTGGAGGAGCAGAGAGAAAACAGTAAGTTGAACAGCAAGATGGCAAAGTACACACTCAAAGAAAGGGGAGTGTGGACAGCCTCACAGAGGAGGCACTCTTAAATGCTTAGGACTTGTGTCTTTTAAGGATTTCAGGAATGGGGCAAAGGGCCATGGAGCATAGGCTTGACTTGTGGTCTCATGATGAAAGACATTATTTCATCATCCATAATCAGTCCTCTAGATTTTCTGTAAGACAACCTTAGCACAAGGAATTTACTGATCCGATTCTTCTCCAAGATAGTGGTTATCCTCAAGCAGTAGAAACATATCATTTAGGACTGCTTGCCCAGCCTTAAAATAGGGTCAATTTTTTGCTAATTACCATAAAGCACGTTAGGAATCTTAACTCCCTGGTTTTAAAAATGGAATCTTAGCCTTAATATAGAGTCCCTCCTGTTCTTACTATACTGTTTATATCTCTGCAGTTTTCCTCATAAGCAGGAAAAATTAATCATGATGCTTGTCCCATGTCCCTGCTCTACATCAAAATCACTCTAAATATGTAGCATAAGAGAAAGTTTTCTTAAATATGGGAAAACGAAAAACAAAACAAAACAAAAAGAACCAGCAATGTTTCAAACAAAAGGTCAATGAAATTATAATCATCATTAGTGCATTCTGTCCCATGTAATTATTTCATGTTGTTCTCGATCTTTTCTTAGCAGTTTTATGAATGCAGTTTCCATTAGAGTTCTGTAAATTCTTACCCAGTTAAATGGTATTTTCTTAAAGTTACCAAAAACTTATACTCAGAATTCTTTGTGAGTCTCATTGAAGATGAATTACTTTTGCAAAAGCATCAAAGTAATACAATAACTGTAAATAACAAAAGACTTAAAAAGGCCATATTTCAAGATCTGCTGAGAGTTCATTTTAATACAGTTGACATGGAAATTTGCTTATTTCTGTGACATACATTTTAAGATAACTAGACCTTTGACTGAACATTATACCAAGATATATTAGATTTCTAGGAATTTCATACAATTTCTGGAATACTTACATTAATAACCACATATCCACACAAATATAATCTAAGAGGTTTTAACATAACTTAGTTGACAGTGCTTACCACATGATTTAACATATCAAATAATCCTAATTAGTATACCATCTCTTTTTATAAGGACAGAGACCATATCTTTTGAGATGTTCCACAGGCCCTCCTGGAAATTCATAAAGGTTTTTCCAGATCAAAGGACTTCCTTTAGAATTTTGAGAAGTTTGTAAAAATATCAAAAGGTTTTGACATTTAACTAAATAATCATAGATCGTTATGAAACAATACTAAATTATCTAGTTAACCAAAGTGACAATAAAAGATTAAAAAGGCAAATAATAAAGGTTACATAGTTGTAAGCAAATAGCTATTTTAATAATGAGATGACTATTTCTTAAATAATCAAAGACTTACTTAAGACAACGTGAAGTACAGAAAATTATTTTGATAAGATGCATATTTTTGCTTTCTAGACAGACAGATTATTTAAAAGGTAAAGTAACATCTTTCACAATATCCTATCAAGAACAGACCAATAGTACAGGAAAACTTTGTTCTTTTAGCAGATGAATGAAAATTAAGTTTAAGGTATGCATAAGTACACTAATGATGGAAAAGCCTTATTTATAACCCTTATAATAAATACATTCAGTTTTAGACATCTTGACCACACATAGTAAGATTCTCTCTCTTTCTCTTCCGAGTTTTCTACTTTCTTTTTAATTTTGCCCTTTATTCTACCCTTTGTCCTATTGAAACAACCAGTTTTGCTTTAGGACAAATTTATCTTTATTTCCCTTAACAAAACCACATTTCCTTATCTCATACCTTCTTTTCAGCACAAAATAAATCTTACTTTCCTTGCATATAGAGTTATTTCCATTATTATTTCCAGTAGTTTGAATTACACACATTTATTAGAATCTTAACCCTTAGAAACTTTAATTTCTAGTAAAATTAAGAAATAAACAATTGCAAATTATCTGTTAAACCAGTATTCTTTAGACTGGTGAACTTATTAATACATTTTACAATTTCTAGAAACGTAGTTCATGATAGTATAATCTTCTGTGTGGCACAAAGTATGCTTGCTAATAAACCCAAATACGTTTAGTTTATTCTAATAATGCCAAAAGTAGATATACTTATCTGTTCAGCAACTAATGTTTCACTCTTATTTGGATATGACCTCGATATTCAGTGAATTTCCATCATTTAACTTAATTCAGTGTAACTCCAAAGTTTCAAGTTACCAAAAAAATTTTGGATGCTATTTTTAAGTACACATGCTATAAAATATAATTATTGCTAAAAAGTCATGTGAAAACTTCTATCCCACTTACATCTATCTAAATCACTCACTCCCAACAGTTAAGTTGAGACTACTACCAAAAACTTCATGAGACATTTAAGTCAAGTATCATCAAAAGATATATTTTTTTCTTGCTGACAAATTTTGTAAGAGATATAACATGAACTTATGTGACTAGTAAACCCAGGCATAATAAAAGTTATATCTGCATTATAGTCAATGTGGATAACTTTAAAGGTGTGTCTATTTTAACTAAACCAATAAACTTAAGCTAACTTTAATGCTGAGTATTTTTCCAGATTACATACACCTTAAAAACATTGGGGTATATTTTTGAGAACGTTAGGAAAGCTTACTTTATAAGAAATTAATCTTAAGCCAACTAAATAGGACTCTTTAGAAGTTAAATTTGGTTATACTGTCCATATGTCTAAGTAGAAAAATATATATATTACACATATAGGTGTATATAACATACACATATAGGCACACATAAACAAATAGACAAAACATCTTATAATTTTCATTTTAAAATTTTAGCCATGATACAGGTACAATGATGCAAAACTCATTAGTATTAAAGAACACTTGAATCCAAACTGCATTTCTGGCAGAGGAATAAATTAAAGTTTCCTGTTTACATGGCTAAAGTTATTTCTACTAATATTTGTGGAGAAAACATTTAAGATTTTTCATTTTCTCAATTTCCAGATTTATTCTTTGTTTTTTTTTTTCCTATCTGATGCTAATTCCTTGCTAGATTTTTTAGTATATTCTGGATGGAGGTAAAAATCTTTTATAATTGAAAAGATCTGTTGCTGTCTAGGGGACATGAATTCTTTGGGTAGGGGGTCTAGGAGATATCTGCAAAGGACATTGATAGGAATGCCTGAAGCTGGCAGGCCCAGATTACAGAGCCCTGGAAAGTAGTAGTAGAGACAGCAAAGTGAGCCATACTGCCTGTCCCAGGTGCTTATGTTGAATTCACTTCCTGGCTTCCAGTATTTACATAGGTGGCATGGATACACTGGGCCTGGAGATCAGGCCAGAGTGCTCTACTTGACTGGCTACCAATGTGGATGCTGGTTGTGCACATTCCAGCTGGTAGAGACTAGAGAGGATTTCTCACTGGTCACAAAGCCAAGCCCTCAAGACAGAGAACAAGAGGATAGGAAAATCTCGTGAATATATCTATGTATTTTAATGCACATTAATGGCTTTAGCTAAGACTTGTGTCTCTTGGAGTCAAACTGATACCTCAGAAGGACATCCTAGGTTGGGGACTGTGTGGTGTTTTACAGTTCACCTCACTGCATGGAAATTTTCTTGAGGTTGGTAGGTGACCTACAGTCATCTAGATTTGTGACTGACTTATCCTAACACGAGAATCTTTGAGTTAGATGGCGAGCACTCTAAGAGCTTTTAAGTCCTCCACTCATGCCTACCAAGTTTGTGGCTTTGGCTTCCAAGATGTCCCTTGGCAATAGCCTTTACCTTACGTGCACATTAACCCATGAAGTTTGTCTAATGAGACACCAGTCTGGTGACAACCATGAACTCACTGGTCTGTGAGGTTGGCTCGAACAGCAGACTCATAGGGACACCTGTAATTGCATTCTACCCTATGTTTTTCTTATGACAAATCACACAGCAGACACAAACAATGAAAAGCAGTGACCGTCCTTGTGAGGAACAGGATCAATAAAAATCAGAGTATTTAAAACAGATCTTTACCAGGGAAGCAGTATCCAAAGAACGAGTTGCACAAATATTTTCTTCTGCTAATCTAAATCAGAAAGGACTGTCACTTTCCTTGGACCCTGCAGACAGACTTCCATGAAATTCACATGGCAGGTATTCTTTCCTTCCACCTGCTTTTTGTTAGAAGTCCCAGGATTGCTCATCTGCAGCAGACTCAGAGAAAGCAATGTCCAGCCATTGAATTTAGTCTCTTCATAGTCACCTATTGTTGGGGCAGAAACATTTCCCTGTCTCCCCTTCTAGGTTCTTTGGCTTGTCTATGCAAACTGAGAAAAGACAGAATAGCAGGAGAAAAACAAACAAATTTCTTATGTATGGGAAACTCATAAAAATAATGAGACCCAAAGGTCAGCTAGGAAATTGAAGCTTATACAACATTCTGAGATAAGGGAAGAGGTAAGCATCTGGGGGTACAAAGGGGGGAAGGCCTTTCACAGGAAGGTGAGAGGAAATGTTTAGAAAACAAAGGTTGCTCTGTTATGCAGGTAATTTTCTAGGTGAAAAGGTATTTCTGGTAATAGTTCTCTTCTGGGCTGTAGTCCCTTTTCCAGTATAAATTTAGGCAGTTGATGGGGATGGGGGATAAAGAGTTTTTTCGGAAGCTGTAGTGTCTTAAAAATAATCAACCTAATGTAATCCTTATGCCATAAAGGCATATTTTGGGATGACAAATCTGCTCCCCTTCAACTTACAGAACATTTCTCTCTTAATTTTAGGTGTTTGGTTCTCTCCTATTTATATTTTCTACAACCTATTTCTTAACCACCATCTGTGTGTGTGCATGTGTGTGTTAGAGAGAGAGAGAGAGAGAGAGAGAGAGAAGGAGGGAGGGAGGGAGAGACTGAAAGGAGAGAGAGATACAGAGATTTAAAAAAATTGAGAGAGAAGAAAATTGACTTTTTACCTTAGTGTTTAAATAACAATTACTGAGTATCACAGGATTTTAAACATGCCATTCCTGCCCTTTAATTTCAGGAGCCACACTGAATAAAATCTATGTCAGTAAAGGGGAAGAAGAACATTGGTCTCTTAGATGCAGAGGTTGGAGCTCTGAATTAAACTGACAAAGGACAGGTTAGCAGCAGAAAACGTTTGTGTTGTGCATAGCAGGGGGACAGGGGTGGAATGTAACAAAAATGGAGTAAAAAATTTGAAGAATGAGTTAGACTTAGAGGCTTATGAGAGTATTAAAAAACTGAAGTCAGGATTATATACATTCTACCTTTTCTCATGAATATTGAGGACCACTGTGCTCCAGGAACTGTCCTAGATGCTGAGAATACAGCTCTGTGATGGCCTGAGCAACAGACAGAATATTTAACACTCACGGGAAGGTATTGTTGGGGGAACAAAGAGGGAGAAACAACAATGAAATTTGGTTAAAAATATAGTAAGTCATATCTCCATAACTGCTGCGGAGAAAAGTAAAGCAAGGGCGGGAGGGGGTTGTTGGTAGAAAAGAAGGTTGCAAACGTAAAGCACAGAGTTGGAGATCTCTGTTAGAAAGTGACTTCTGAACATGTCTTGGGAAAGAGTGCTCCTGGCAGAAGGAACAAGATGCATAAAAAGACTGTGAAACAGGAGTGTTCTTGAGGAACAGCAAGGAGATGCGTGTTACAGAAACAGAATGGCCTGTGCTGGGCATGGGAGGGTTTGTGTGGGAAGAGAGCGAGGACTTCAGATCTGAGGAAAATGAGAGCACTTTGACCAGAGCAGTAACGTGATGTGACTTTTTCGTTTGCAAGGATCACCTTGCCTACTATATGGAGATTCTATGACAGTGGGTAAGGGCCTTCCTCAATTTGAAGGAAAGGTCTTGCTAAACACTTAACACTCAAATCACCAAACAGAGATGCCTCCAGGGCTGGAAGTAATGTAAAAGGGTAAAGCTAAATGTTGAAAGCACCTGGGTGTTGAAACAATCAAAGGCAATAGGTACTCAGCCTCAGTGATGAGGATTCCGGGGAGGGAGTGGTGGAGGCTGCTGTGAATCAGACTGACATGCTGGTTCGCAGGGCCGGTCATTGCTCACCTCCAGTGTCCTAGTGTGGCAACATGAACCCAAGCGTTGGTACACTCTTTAGAGAAGCCACAAATAGGAATTTTTATGTTAAATCTCCTGTTGTTTAGAAGTATGAACCACTATCTCATAATTAAAATATTACTACAGCTCAATACTGTAAGGGCCTATTAAGCATTTCTGTAATAGGATTTACTGGAAAGTCTATAGTTTGTATTCTCTAATCTACAGCAAAAATAAAGTAGATAGTTCCAACACTAGTAAATAAAAGCTGAGATAAAGAGAGGGGACAGAAATCAGTCCCTAAATTGAGATCTTTTCAGATAAAAGGATTACCAAAATTTTCTTCACAGTATTTAGTCATAATCCAATAGTGAGTGTGACCTAAATTAAGTCATTTTAGCCTTAATGATTTTTAGTTTGCCTTCAGATGAAAATGATTCTTAACATAGGCACACTAGAATAATTCATCCTGTCATAGGCACACTCAAGTACATTCACACTAACAGTAACCTCCATTATGTATCTTTAGTGGGCACTTGGTACAGCCCTTCTACGTCACTGAGTTACAGACCAGGCACCAGGAATTGCTGGAGTCTGTAGAATCACTATGTGGTTGCAGCAAAAATTAGGCAGTAATAATCAATAACCCATTTATTATCAGTGTGTCCCCTCTACAGAATCGGGCATTTTAGTGATGACACTGCCTGTTCCAGTGGATAGAACTGCCTTATCGTGGCATTTATAAGTCATTACTAATGTAAAACTATCCAGGAAGCTAACTTCCTGCCTTTTACTCTGTGATGCTAAAGTGCTTTTGGTCCCAGAGTTGCAATTAATAAGAGCACTTCAACACTAATTTTAGGAATCTCTCACAGGGTGTCATTTAGTATGAAAGTGTATGCTTTAGCCATTTTGTCTTAAATCATTGGTCAGAGTATCAGTGTTTTTTTTTTTAAACAGAGTATTAAAGAACTATGAATGACTCCAGCATACGTTCATGAGAAGGGAATAAGGTTGCCCAGATATGAATATTTACAAAACAGCTGAGGTAACATGAACCTTTACCTTAAAACCCTGTGTGGAATTTATGGGTTAAAAACAGCAACCTTGATAGAGTGGCTTGTGAAATATGATTTAAAAAGTGTCCCAAGTTTTGAGAATGTCATAATGTATCTTGTATTTCTCCTCTTGAATTGGTTCAAAATTTGAGGTTGTTCATTTATGTACTCTCCAATCACAATATCCTAAATTTTCTGGCTACAAATATGATGATAGTCTAGTTGAGTGAAGGTTTTGATAGAATTGTGGTATTTTTAAATTATTTTAGTAATGTGTTCCTCTCTCTTCTCCTCATGAACTTTTCCAGTCCATATTGGATGCCCTGAAATGGGTCTGAGTAAGAAAACACTTGGAATTGATATTTAGCCCTTTGTTAAATGTCTGATCCAAATACTGCTTTTGGTTCCACTATCTTTAACCAGGACCAGAGATAAGAAAGATTCCTCTTTCTCTTTTGAGATCTATCTGTCTGTCTATCTATCTATCTATCTATCTATCTATCTATCTATCTATCTATCTATCTATCTATCTATCTATCACCTGTCTATCTATTAAATTGCTTAAAGATTATCATTGTGGTTATTCACCTATTTTTCAAAAAATCTCTTAAGATTCCTGCATTGGGCCATTTTACTTTAAAATTTCTTATTAAGCTTCTGAAAGAAATGGGTACCTTTTTTAGGCTTTAGGAACATATTTAACATACTCAAATCTCTTTTACAAGTACTAAGTGCTGTAGAACAAGGAGCAAATGAATTGGACCTTCTAAGTTCTCTTTTTCTATTGGTAAATGCAGAATGTAATTCCCCGTATATGAGCGTAAGTATTAAAGGAGAATACTAAGTATAAATAATTAATAAGTTGAGAAGTAAATGAGAATAATGCTTAGTACAGGTACACATACAGAAAAAGTGCTTGGTCATTCTTAGGGATTATTATTATTATCACTTTGTTGTATGTGGAGAATAAATGACACAGGTCACAGAACGCATTCAGTCATTTGTCTGCAATGTTAGCTCCACAATTACCATTGTCACCACCATCACCATCCCTAACCACTGGAACCTTCTGGCAACATAAACTTCTAAATTTTATCCTTTGAATAATATATAAAATAGTCTATTTATAGAGAAATGAGTCAGTGGTTATGAACATTTTCATTGCCCTTTAATTTTTACATGGTGACTTGCACTTCTGTCTGTTGCCCTTCCTTTGCCAGTAGAAACTGCTTTTGTTTATGGCCTGGCTGGATCCTTAAATAAAAATTAGAGCATGAAAAAGTTCAGAAATACAAGCTTGGATTGCACCCACCATGGCATTTAGTATGATTAGGCTGAGTTTGGCTCTTACTAGTCTACTAATAGGCAATGCGTCTGATACATTGGCAGCAGGTTTTTCCAGCACAAATGTTCATGCTTTGTAATATTTTGTACTCAGTGTGTGGACATATTTGTTATGTGTTACTTTTTTCTGGCAGGACCATAAGGGGATGAAAGTGTGACTAAAAATGTAGGAAACAAGAAAATCATGAATAAAATATTTGTCTTTCTTCCCTATTTGCTTATGTCTATATTAATGTGTTTAGTTACTGACCTGAAGAGGAAATAACGGCATTTATGCATAATTATAATCATGGTTTATTGCTTATTGTTATATATGTCATGTAGAACCAAAAAATAGCTTGAAAGAATAGACTAGGACAGCCTGTGCACTTGTTGCTCCCAGACAGTGCCCTGTTCATTCATGCCTATTCCCTCTACGAGGCAGTTTCTTTGTCTTTGATCCTTAACCATCCCCCTCTGGTTCACATGACAAACTCGTAATTATCTGGGAAGATTCAGTTTCAGGACTCATTACTTCCTAAAACTGACCCCATGTTCTAACTGCTCCCCCGGCCTAGCAGCACTGGAGATGAAAGGAAGGGAGCGACACACAGCAGCAATTCACCGGAGAATTCCGCTTTATTAGGGAAAGGTGCTGGGTTATATAGGACAGGGCATGAGCTGATTGAGGTGTCACTTCTATGGGGCTGGTGGCTATTGGCTAGGTGCTGGGATTAGGGGGCGAGGGGTGATTGGGCTTCAGGTGGCGCCGGCGGGAACTGAGGACCCGGAAGAGAAGCAGGAAGTTTGCCATCTTATGAGTGGGGGCCCTTCATTCCCCCCTTTCTCCTCTATGGGGTGTGGACGTTGCTTTCTCTCTGACTGCTTCCTGCTGAACAGGGGGCGGAGAAGGGAGTGAGGGCTTGAGGACTGGGAGGAAAGGGTTGATGGGACTCCCCACAGTAAGGACGAGTAGATGTGGACTTCTTCAGGTTGGAAATCAATGAAGGTTCCCTGTAACCATAGCTCGAGGACCTGTTGATTCTAATGGTGCCAAGAGGATACGGGTGCCAGAAGCCAGGCGTCTGCGGCCATTGTTTCCAGGAACAGTTTCCAGCGGAGAGAGGGGTCCATCTCAGTGTGTGGTGAGGAGGTTATGTGAGGGTGAGGGATCTTCTGTGGCTAAAAGCTGGTAGTTCCTGAGTAAAAGCTGGTTGAAAGTTTGATTAGAGATTTTACCAACTTGGGATTTGATAAACTTTACAAGGCAAGAAGAGACAGGCGAGGAGAATGATTATTATAGGGCCTGCAATGGGCCAAAGCCAGGTAAGGAAGGGGTTTGTTAGTATTGAAGAGAATGGGTTGGAGGAGTAATACTGTGGGTACCAGGAGTTACCCATGTAGTGAATGGCGCAAGACCAGTAGGGACATCCCCCATAGGTGTCTGGCCATCGCCTGCAACAGGCTTGTTTTTGGTCACAGAGGAAGCAGAGGTAGGGAGAATAAAGGTAGCTGCTAGTGAGCACTTCAGTGGAGGGAGGAAAGTGGAGGTATAAAGGCTCGGAGCAGCCTTTCAGAGGGCAGTCTGATGTGGCAATGAGGGCAGTAACTTCTGTTTGATGTGTGTAAGTCTGTCTGACTTTGAATCGCCATACAAAGGAGGCTGGGGTGGCGGGGAAGACAATAGGAATGAGGAAAAAAAGTGAGAGAGAGCGAGGGAGCAGTAAAGGAGGAAAAAGTCATGGTTTGGGTATGGATGGCAAAGGGGGTGAAGGGGATTTTGGAGGAAAGAGGAAAGTAAGGTCAGGAGTCTGGAGGGAGGGAGAGTCTGTAAACTTTTGTAGGTTAAGAGATCGTTTAGGTGATGTGGGGACAGAATGGTAAGGGGTGCCCCGAATGTCAGTTTGAGCTTCCTTCTGCAAGAGCTGTCCAGTGGCTAATGCCCGTAGGCAGGGGGCCCATCCCTGAACTGTGGGGTCTAATTGCTTGGAAAGATAAGCTACTGGGGCAAAGGATGGGCCATAATGTTGGCCTAGGACTCCTAGAGCTTGACTGGACCTCTCATGAATGTATAATGAGAAGGGCTTCGACAAATCAGGAAGATGGAGAGCTGGGGCTTCCACAAGGGCTTGATGGAGCTTAATGAAGGAGTGTTGGGGTGAGGAGGATAATGGTTCTTCAGGGGGGCCCTTGCTGAGGTCATATCGGGGTCTTGCCAACAGGGAGAAGCTAGGGATCCATGCTCTAAAATACCCAGCTAGGCCTAGAAAGGAAAGGATTTCTGTCTTGGTTTTGGGAACGGGCAGGCCAGAGAGGAGCTGTTTTCTGTAAAAAATCTTGGGAGGAGGGGTCCAGAGGGATAGAAAAAATAAAAATGCGTCCTTGAGATCTAGGACTGAGAAGTGGAAGGCCAAGGCAGGGGTCCGCAATAAAAGGGTGTATGGATTTGGAACTAAGGGATGGATAGGGATGACGGCCATGTTGACGAGGTGAAGGTCTTGGACGAGGTGGAAAGATTCGTTGTTGTTTTTTAACAGCTAATATGGGCGTATTAAACAGGGAGTGAGTGAGTCTGAGGTAATTTTTGTTTAAAAGATCTTGAATGATGGGTTGGAGGCCTATGAGGACTGAAGTGGTTAGGGGGTATTGGGCCTGACAGATATACTGAGAGGGGTCATGTAATTTGATAGAGGCAGGAGGACATAGAGCAATGGAGGGGCTTGTAATGTCCCAAACTTTGGGATTTACAGGGTGTATGAGGGCGGAACTGGAGCTTTCATTGGGTAGAGGGGGGTCGTCGGCTATGAGGGCCATCAGAAAGGGAGTACTGGGGGCTGTGGGAGTGGATATAGTTATGGAAACATGGAGGAGAGAAAGGATGTCCCATCCTAGTAAAGGGATGGGACACTGGGGCATAACCAGGAAGGAGTAGGAGAAAGGTATGGGATTGTCTTGGATTGTGCATAAAAGGGGGGTTTAATGGGAAAATCTGTTTTCCTCCTACCCCGACTATAGGAGTAATGGCAGGCGTGGTAGGGCCTCGGTATTCCCGCAAGACTGAGAAGGTGGCTCCTGTATCTAGGAGGAAGGAGATGGGCGACCGTCTACTATTAAAGTAACCTTGGGCTTCCTGTTTGGTGATGGAAATGGTCGGGCGAGAAGCCCCCGAGCCCCATCAATCTTCTTCTGCCAGCCCCACTACGGCGGGCTTAGGATGGGGGTTGTTCGTCCAGCCTCCCCTTCGGGTGGCTGGGCAATCAGACCCCCAGTGGCCCTTTTTGTGGCATCTGGGGCATGGGGTGGTAGAAGATCTGGGGGAGGGGCACGCCCTTGACCAATGTCCCTCTTTTCTGCACTTGAAACAAGCTCCTGGTGGGGGGGCTTGTTTGTAGAGGGGCGCCCCGGTTGTGGTTTTATCAGCTGGGCCAACATTTGGAAATTGGCCTGATCAGCCTTTTGTTTACGGCGTTCTTTCTCCTCCTCCCGGTTATGGAAGACTTTAAAGGCCACTGTTAGGATCTCAGTCTGTGGGGTAGTGGGGCCCTGTTCTAACTTTTTGAGTTTAGCTTTAATGTTGGGGTAGCTTTGAGCTAGGAAGTATGTCATAAGGACATGTCTTCTGTCAGGCGTTTCTGGGTCCAGGCTGGTATACTGTAATAGGGCTTGAGTGAGTCTAAGAAGTCGGAGGGAGTTTCCTACCTCCTTTGAATTATGTCTTCGAGCTTTTGAAAATTGACTACTTTACGAGCTGCGTTTTTCAGACCTGCTATTAAGCAGCAGATGAAGATATCTCGAGAGCGGAGACCCACAACGGTGGGGGACTGAAGGGTTCTGGCTCAGTCTGTGGGGGAGAAACAGGTGATGGGGGCAAAGATGGAGGAGGCTCCTGGGACTTAGTTAGAGGGGGGCTGAAAGGCTCAGGCTCGATCTGCGGTGGGGGGGAGGTGAGGGGGACGAAGGTGGAGGGGGTGAGGTGGGGGAGGAGATGGTGGTGGAGGAAGGGGGAGGGGCTGTTGTAGGAGAGGAGGGGGAAGGGAGTGGGCGGGAGGCTTCTGCCGGGGAGACGGCTTGCAGGCTAGGAGAACTTGGGGGGAGGCGGGAGGAGGAGGCGGAAAGCTTCGGTATAGGGAATCTCCTTCCATTTTTTCAGGCGCTGGCAGTAGTTAAAGAGATCGCGAGTGATGTTAGGATCAAGAGTTTCCCCTGCAGGCCATTGGTTGTGATTGTCTAGGGGGTACGTCGGCCAATCTTGGGAGCAGTATTTGCGGAGAAGTTTTGGTTTTATATCAGGCGTCAGGGAGAGGGTGGCTAGATACTTGAGCAGGCATTCAAGAGGTGAACTTTCAGGGAGGGATGAGGAGGCTCCCATGGCTAAAGGACAGAGAAGGAGACAAACAGGGGAAGACGAAAGGAGACCCTCGGACTGGGAGCAGACGGCAAGGAGACAAAGGGCGTCCCCGATGATCCTTGGTGGTCTGCGGAAACTCGTATACGAGTCGGTTTCTTAGGAAGTGTGGATCGTCACCCAGACTTCTCTCAGAAGGCAGAGTGCCGGAGTCCGAGGTACCTAGTACTAGGAATTTTCGGCAGAAGGAATGGAATTTTCGGCAGAAGGAACAGAAGGAGGAGGGGGGGAAAAGGGAGCGTTCTCATCCACAAAGGAGTCACCTCGTTTATGGCTGTTGGAGGAGGGGCCTCAGGATCTGCCGCAGCTGTGAAGGCCTGAGGCGGGGAGAGTTCTCTCCTCGTCCCCAAGCATCAGGGCCTTGCCGGGTGATCACGGTCAATGGCACTGCGATAGCTCGGGGAAGAGCGGCCCACTCCGGGGGAAAACTTACCCAAAGGCCAAGGAGGAGTGGTGAGTGTGATGAGCCAGCGCCGGAAAAAAAGGACGAGGGCAAGCTGCTGCTGGTGTCAGGGGAAGACGGGGCCCAGTTGGGGTGTCCCGTCTCCCGGGTTTTGGCACCAATGAAAGGAAGGGAGCGAAACACAGCAGCAATTCACCGGAGAATTCTGCTTTATTAGGGAAAGGTGCTGGGTTATATAGGAAGGGGCATGAGCTGATTGAGGTGTCACTTCTATGGGGCTGGTGGCTATTGGCTAGGTGCTGGGATTAGGGGGGCAAGGGGTGATTGGGGTTCAGGTGGCGCCGGCGGTAACCGAGGACCCAGAAGAGAAGCAGGAAGTTCGCCATCTTATGGGTGGGGGCCCTTCAGGAGAGACCTGTCACTGCTGCCAGGGCCCACCTGCCGCTGTTCCGTGGCCCGTAGCCTGTTAGACTGCTATCGGTTATTTGATGGGAAGCAAAATAGAAGAGCAGACTGGGGAGGAATGCTGGGTGTGCCTTTTTGGTGTAGTTTTAAATTTTTGGTGCCTAGCATGGAGGCTGGCTTGGGATATTCAAAAATAATTGTTTGTGGCTTGGAAAATGCATGTTGACTCTGTTAATAAGGTATTTTTTCTGTATCCAGAAATCACCTGGACTATAACATTATTCCCTGGATTTCAAGGTAGAAACTGTAAAAACTATTGACAATCTGACTATCTTTGACATTTAAGTGACTAGAAGAGTCTAAGTTTCCAAGGGTCAAATTGTTCTATCCTGAAATTGTTGTGGTTGGGTTGGTCTTCGGGGAAGTGGCTGGGTAATCTGAGCACCCGAGATGCCCGTGGTGCATAGCCGCCTTGGAGATCACGGGGTGTAGGGACCGAGAAACATGGGATTACCAAGTATGTCCGACATTACAAATCCTACGGAATTTGCCTTTTTTTTAAAACTTAAGTTTATAGAGATGGAGGGCGATCTATCCCTTTGTAACAATGTATGGAAGTCTTTTATCTCCATCTGGCTGATTCTCCATGGCCCCCTGCATGGCTTATGGCTACTATACCTGCCAGTAAGACAGTGGGGAAAAGATGAGCCCATTTGTTCTCCAGCCACCATTTTGTTTTATTACCACTAAAACACAGATTTTCTGGTTTATGTAAGGTGTGGCCATTTTCTTTCCGGTGAAATACATAGTAAATTGAGTTGCTATTAACTTGAAAAAGGTATTAGATTGTGGAGAAAGATGAAATACTATATATATAAATAAACATATGGTACCTTTTCACTTTCTTTCAAGGTGCTTAAGGAGTATGAGTGTCCTTTAATAATACTGATCAGTACTCCCACTGTAAGCTCTTATACCAAGTTATCTTTCTTTTTCCATCCAAGGACAATTCATTCTGCCATTCAAGTGTTCATTTCTATATTAGGATGCATTGCTCTTGTTCAATACCTTATTTGGTAGTAGATAAAACAGGAGGTAATTCTGCTTATCATCCATTATTTAACAATGCCATTTAAAAATATTTTGAAATAATGTATTTCATTCCTCAATTCTCTGGTTTAGGAACATTATTGAGAAAGTGATGCATGTACTGTAAGATGATAGACCTTTTAATTATAGAGATTTAATTATTTTAACCTGAAGCTCATTTCTAATTTCATTTAACTCTAGGTACATTAGGTTTCTTGACAGCTCTCCTCCAGGAAAAAAAATAAGTAATTTACTGCTTTTTTAAAACATGACTCAGGGGGCTGGGGAAGGAGGAAGTTAGAGTCTCTTCAGGATATTTGACCTAGTTGAATTTTTTGAGTACCTCAAACTTCCATAGCCTTATGCTAAATAAACATTGGTCAAGGCCTTGTAGAGAAAGCGAATATTCTTTGTACATGTTTTCTCTATTATGAAACACACTAACAGTTGTTTCATTGCTACTTCATGAAAACTTACAAATTATAACCTATAAATATGAAAAGCTACCATATAAATAAGATTACTATTTTAATTCACATTGAGGTTGACTGTAGAAATTGTTTTCAGCTGGGAGATTCCATTTAGTGACACATATATGTGACATAATGTTTGTTCTTATCTTTTTATATCATCTATTCTATAGTTCGCTAATTCTAAACTCAGACTTGCCATTTTGAGGGTTTATTTATTATTCATGAGATAGCCCTAACTCTACATTAGTGTTTTAAGTAGATTTAAAATTTCTACTTAATGATATATTATTTTGGCACTATTGATGATGATATAGCATAATAAATCTTGTCTAGCTGACAGTAAATTGGAACTAAAATAGAAGGCCAAATGTGGAACTTGGGTTTATCAGTTTATGCATGTGGTCTCTTCAATTTACTTTGAATTGGGGATCTGTTAGTATTAGCTATGATACTGCTAAAATGATCCATTTTTCCCCCTCATTTGCTTGATTTTTGTATGGATTTATAAACTGTTTTCTTGAGGTTTGTCATTTCCAATTCATAGTTTAGAAAAATCAAAAAGCATATTAATTCTAGAAAAGGGAAATGAGAGGATTTGCCCCAGAACATGGAACTAGGGGGAGTTTATTATTTTTATTAGAGCTGCTGTAATAAGGACCACAACCTGGGTGGCTTCAACAGCAGAAATTTATTGCTTCACAGTTCTGGAGGCCACGAGTCTGAGAACAAGGGAATCACAGGTGCTCCTTCTAAGGCCTGTGGGGGAAGGATTTGTTCCAGGCCTCTCCTTCGCTTATATCAATGGCCATCTTCTCCCTTGGTCTCTTTTTGTAATCTTCCCTCTCTGTGTGTCTTATCTATGTCCAGATTTCCTCTTACATAGACCGGATGTTAGTCATCCTTAAATAGGCCTAGCCTACTAAACCTCATTTTAACCTGATTATCTTTGTAAAGATCCTATCTCCAAATAAAGTCACATTCTGAGATACTAGGGATTAGGACCTCAACGTAGGAATTTTAGTGGAGGATATAATTCAACACACAATAGGAAAGAATAGTTGAATATAAGGAAAAATATCTGGAATTTTTTTTTCCTAATAGGTCTCTATTGGAACTGCTATTTGTAGTTCTTTATAAATTATAAAGATTTTCTATTGGCATCTGTGATATCTTGGAGGAGATTAATAAAATATGTTTTTGGTATAGACTCAGTAGTTTTAATGTGTCTGATAAAGATAAGACATGTATGATTAATAAATAAAATTGAATGTTAAACATAACATACAATTTTGATAGTTTATGCAAGGAAGTTTGTTCTTAAAGAATATTTTTTAATAATTTCATATAAAATTTGTGTCATTTTTATTATCATTAGCATTTCATGCATGCCCACTTTATTGTTCCATTTGACTATTATCATTTTAAAAGGTTCCTTTTTTTAAAAATTTTTTTTTTTATTTAAGGAGAGCTGGTCTTTTTGCATACCAAATATACAACATCCTAACTTACTTAACATGGAATTGCCCATATTGTATCATCAATGACTTATTAAACTTGTACTCTCAGCTTGAAAACATTATTAGTCATTTAGTTCCCATGTTTTATGCTAAGGAAATAGATGCCTGAAGCAGAGGAGGGACTTGCCAAATGCTCTTCAATTAGGAGAAAATATAGGGCAAGAACCCAAAAATTATAGAATTAAAATTCAACCAATTTTACAACTTTAAAAGACCTTTAAGTTCATCAGCTGTGATTTTCCAGATGAGGGAACTAAGGCTCAGAGAAGTTAAATAATTTGTCAGAGTCATGCAGTTAGTTCTGTGGTTAATATTAAAATGCAAGTTAAACTGGTTCACTCATTTGTAAATCAATTCAAGCAGAGTTAATCTCAAGGGATGTTTTAAGGGCTTTTAGGTAGCCTACCCTGATCTTCATCACTCCCTACCCCAAATAACCCTAGATAAAATTGCTAAAAATATTTAAACAAATACATGTATATTTGCATAGGAAAAATATTTACATAGGAAAATACATATTTTGAAGTATATACATATATGAACAAAACATATATGAAAAAGAGAGTATCTGTAATCTTCAGATTATTGAAATAAGTGGCCAGTTGTTAGGAAGAAAAAATTACAGATAAAAGTTTAAGGACAAAACTCTCAATCTTCTCACCATCTAAACATCCAGCTAGACTGACTCTCATTAGCCCCTTCTGGAAACTTCCCTGAATTCACTGATACATTCTGTAACACCATTTTTCTCAGGGCAGGAAGTAAATGAAGACTAATTATTAACTTATTTTGTTGTGTTTTTTCCACTTATTATGGTGCCTTATATTTTACCTCATTCAATTTTCATTTATAGTTTCATCTACTGAATTACATTTTTAGTGTTTTATATGATTTTATTTGAAATCTTCCTTGTCCATCAGTATGTAATCATAACTCCCTTTCATTTTAATTTTTTTGCATGATCCATACCAAGTATGTACAAACATTCTAAGGTTTCTCCAGCAAGACATGCTCAAGCAAACAAGTAAACAAGCAAAAAGAAATAATAATGATGGTAATTTATTGAAGACTGTGTACCATCTAACCCATCAAACTATTCTCTTCTAATACTTTTTCTTCAGATCACACTAACAATTTACAACCAAATTTAATCTTTATATGTAGTGAGTCAAAATTCATGATTTTCTTTTATGAAATTATCGCTTGCATGCATAATTGAGGCTCTGAGGAATTGAGAAACCATACAATGTTTATATACAAAACAGTTGAAGTCAGAAATTCTGTAGCAAAGAATTTCTCCAGGCTCTATATTTTTTCCCAATCTATAGATTAGAACTAATCAGTGAGATACAAAATAACTTTAATGCATTGATGCTAGAATTATTGTTCTTTTTTTAAATTTTGTTATCATTAATGTACAATTACATGAGCAACATTATGGTTACTAGACTCCCCCCATTATCAAGTCCCCACTACATACCCCATTACAGTCACTGTCCATCAGCGTAGTAAGATGCTATGGAGTCACTACTTGTCTTCTCTGTGTTATACTGCCTTCCTCGTTACCCACCTCCCTACATTATATGTGCTAATCATAATGACCCTTTGTCCCCCTTCCTCCCAACTCCTTTTCCCTTTGGTAACTGTTAGTCCATTCTTGGGTTCTGTGAGTCTGCTGCTGTTTTTCTCCTTCAGCTTTCTCTTTGTTCTTATACTCCACAGATGAGTGAAATCATTTGATACTTGTCTTTCTCTGCCTGGCTTATTTCACTGAGCATTATATCCTGTAGCTCCATCCATGTTGTTGCAAATGGTAGGAATTGTTTTCTTCTTATGACTGAATAATATTCCATTGTGTATATGTACCACATCTTCTTTATCCATTCATCTACTGATGGACATTTAGGTTGCTTCCATATCTTGGCTATTGTAAATAGTGCTGTGATAAACATAGGGGTGCATCTGTCTTTTTCAAATTGAGCTGCTGTATTCTTAGGGTTAATTCCTAGAAGTGGAATTCCTGGGTCAAATGGTATTTCTATTTTGAGCATTTTGAGGAACCTCCATACTGCTTTCCACAATGGTTGAACTAATTTACATTCCCACCAGCAGTGTAGGAGGGTTCCCCTTTCTCCACATCCTCACCAGCATTTGTTGTTGTTTGTCTTTTGGATGTTGGCCTTCCTCACTGTTGTGTGGTGATATCTCATTATGGTTTTAATTTGCATTTCTCTGATAACTAGTGATGTGGAACATCTTTTCATGTGTCTGTTGGCCATCTTAATTTCTTCTTTGGAGAACTCTCTGTTCATATCCTCTGCCTATTTTTTAATCGGATTATTTGCTTTTTGTTTGTTGATATGCATGAGCTCTTTATATATTTTGGATGTCAACCCTTTATCAGATATGTCATTTACGAATATATTCTCCCATACTCTAGGATGCCTTTTTGTTCTACTGATGGTGTCCTTTGCTGTACAGAAGCTTTTCAGCTTGATATAGTCCCACTTGTTCATTTTTGCTTTTGTTTCCCTTACCCAGGGAGATATGTTTATGAAGAAGTTGCTCATGTTTATGTCCAAGAGATTTTTGCCTATGCTTTTTCCTTAAGAGTTTTATGGTTTCATGACTTACATTCAGGTCTTTGATCCATTTCGAATTTACTTTTGTGTATGGGGTTAGACAATGATCCAGTTTCATTCTCTTGCATGTAGCTGTCCAGTTTTGCCAGCATCAGCTGTTGAAGAGGCTGTCATTTCCCCATTGTATATCCATGGATCTTTTATCGTATATTAATTGACCATATATGTTTGGGTTAATATCTGGACTATCTATTCTGTTCTACTGGTCTGTGGATCTGTTCTTGTGCCAATACCAAGTTGTCTTGATTACTGTGGCTTTGTAGTAGAGCTTGAAGTTGGAAAGCAAGACCCCCCATGCTTTATTCTTCCTTCTCAGAATTGCTTTGCCTATTCAAGGTCTTATGTGGTTCCATATGAATTGTAGAACTATTTGTTCCCATTTGCTGAAGAATGCAGTAGGTATTTTGATAGGGACTGCATTGTATCTGTATATCGCTTTAGTCAGGATGACCATTTTGATAATATTAATTCTTCCTTCCTAAGAGCATGGGATGAATTTCCATTTATTAGTGTCCTTTTTAATTTCTCTTAAGACTATCTTGTAGTTTTTAGGATATAGGTCTTTCACTTCCTTGGTTAGTTTTATTCCTTTCCTAGGTATTTTATTTTTTTTGATGCAATTGTGAATGGAATTGTTTTCCTGATTTCTCTTTCTCTTAGTTCATCATTAGTGTATAGGAATGCAGCAGATTTCTGTTTTTTACTTTTGTATCCTTCAACTTTGTTGAATTCAGATATTAGTTCTAGTAGTTTTGGCATGAATCCTTTAGGGTTTTTATCTACAATATTCCATCATCTACAGTGACTGTTTAATCTTTCTTCCCAATCTGGATGCCTTTTATTTCTTAGTTTTGTCTAATTGCCGTGGTTAGGACCTCCAGTATTTTGTTGAATAAAAGTGGGGAGAGTGGGCATCCCTGTTTTCTTCCCGATTTAGGTGAAAAGCTTCCAGCTTCTCACTGTTAAGTATGATGTTGGCTGTGATGCTAGAATTATTTTAATGAGTCAGATTAGAACAGAGTGAACCACATATAGTGAGCATTGATATTGCTTGGAGAGAGTTTTGTGTTCAATGTCTGTGTATGATTTTTATCCTGGGTTAAAGATAAAAATTTATTTATTACTATGTGGTCATGGTCCAAATGTTTCAGAAACATTGCTCTGTCTAGATTGTCTTTAGTAATTAAAAAAAAATAGGTTTTTTCAGGTGTAATTCACATGCCATAAAATGTATCCTCAAAAAGTGTATAATTCATTGGGTTTTGGTATGTTTACAGAATTGTTCAATTTTCACCTAGATTCTAAGTCGAGCATTTATAATATGTTCATCATCCCCTAAAGAAAAACTGTTCTCTTTTGAACTCTCAGGCTCTAGGCAATTACTAATCTTTCTGTCTCTATAGACATGCCTATCTGGCTATTTCATGCAAATAGCGAATACAGTGTGTTGTCTTTAGCGAATCAGTTCTTTTCCTTGACACAGTGATTTCAAGGTTCATTGAAGTTATAGCATGCATCAGTACTTCAATTTAAAAAAAAAATTATCTACTGAGGTCAAATCACCCAGCATAAAATCAACCATTTAAAATTATACACTTAGATGACATTAAATACATTCACAATGTATGTAGTTATCACACATAATGAAGTTCTAAAACATTTTTGTCATCCTCTTCATTCCTTTTTATTGCTGAGAAATATTCTATTGTATGAATGTACCACATATTGCTTATCCAATCATCAGATGATGGAGATTTAGGTTGTTTCCATTTGGGGCTATTATGAATATTGCTGCTATGAATATATGTATACAAGTTTTTGTTTGCAATCTTTTTAACTTATGGGCTTCATATAACAGTTTTAATTCAGATGAGCATCATTTTTATTTCTCCAAGAATGATTTATATATATGCTTTGGATTTAGGGGTTCAAGCTTTTTTGTATGTAAAGGCTTACCTTAAAGTAAATTTATCTTTGTTTCTCTCCCCACCAACTTGCATATTCCCAGCTTGCCCTTTTTCTGCTACCGATACATCCATTCTAATCAACTTTGATACTGTCATTTCCTTTGTTTCCACATCCTTAAAGTTAACAAAATTTGGACTAATTTCCACAAATATTTTGAGGCTGCACTCTCTGTTTTCTTTGCTAACATCTTCATTTTTCTCTCATCTGAGTGATTATAATTATCATCTTGTTATTCTTCCTACTATTGTTTCTCTTTCAATTCTCTCAAATCTGTTTTGCTCATCTCAGGCAGATTATTCTACCTACTGTGCAATTATGACCATATCAACAATCCACTCAAAGATATCAGTGACTCGCCTCTGAAACACCTTATCCTCATAGTCTATGATTACCTGGCTCTGATCCTTTTGATGTGCCTTGGGTGAGAACACGTACATCACTCCCTTGGCCTGTCTTACTTGGAGTGAGCCTCCAGAGATATGTGTGCCCCTGGGGCCAGTGTTGTGACTGGACCATAAGTTCTTGTGGTTCTGATCTCCACATGTACATCTGCAAAAACTACAGTGGGAGTTTGGGGAACAAGATTTATTGCTTATAGGTCCTGGAGGGTCACAGCACACCTAAGGGCCTCAGAGAGAGGTTGTGGGTTGACAGGGAGAAAGAGAATAGACCTGGAGCTCTGCCTTTTTTAAGACCTAAGGGTGGGGTGTCAAGGGTTTGTGGGTTTACTCTGTTGGATAAGTTACAGTGTAAGAGTGGGAATTAGGACTTGGGGAAGGAGAAGCAGAGCAGACTCAGACAAGTGGTCGGTTGTCTAGGTTACACAGGGCTTTCTGAAAGGTGGGCTGTCATGGGCTCACTTGGTCAGCCTTGTTCATTGTCTGGTTGTTCTGCTAGTAGCTGTAATCATACAAGTGGCAATGTGTTTATTCAAGATGGAGATCTTTAGAAATGGATGCCTTGGCAGCCAAAAGTTTAATGTCAGGCACTCACAGTACAACCAAAAAGCTGATTGTCGGTAGTGTGCACTACAGTCTACTATATTTTTCACCATAGCATTTACAACTAATGGACGCAACACGAATTTATGGTTCCTTTTCTGTCTCCCCTCCAATGAGGAGTTAAGCTCTGTGAGGATAGATATAATTTTTTTTCCTGTTAAGTTTACTGCTGTGCTCCAGGTCTTTGAACTATGTCTAGGAACTCAATAATTATTTGTTGAAGGAAGCAAAAGCCAAACCCAGTGCTCTCATCAACATGACCTAATTTTCACTGGTTACGTGTTTATTTCTTGTCTGTACCTGAAGCTATAGCAAAACTAGACTTCTTACCATTTCCTGAATAAACCATTTTTGTTTTTACCTCTGTGTTTACTTCAATTTAAACTAAATGGAGAGGTGGGTGAGGTTGGAGATGACTGAGGCTGGAGAGCTCAGGCTCAGTATCATGGGGGAGCAGTGGTCCCTGGGGTTCTAAAATCAAGGTTATCTTAGATGACATCTTTAAGTGGTGATGACACAGAAAAAGAATCATGATATGACCTGGAAAAAAAAGCATAAAATCTGAATTTTTATGTTCAAGTGGACTCTGCAAACATTTGCAGACATCAAGGCGATTAGAGGTCTTAAGCAGAGGAACATGGGGTTTGGGCAGCATGGAAGCAGATGGTCATTCTGATGGATGCCTGTATCTACTTAGGGCCCCCCATAGCTCGCTACACCTCCATTCATACCGTTCCCTCTACTAGGAATGACTTTGTATGTATTTCTTATATTAACTTCAAAGCCTAGGAATATCACAACATACTAGGTATCTAACCTTGAGCATTTATTATGTGCCTAGCACATTTTACTTGACAATTACTTTAATTCTTATGAAAGAGGTTCAATTTATTATCCACATTTCTTATAGAGGAAAACTACTACTACTTATAAAGTTTGAGGAAGTTGCACATGAATGGTTTTTGGATAGGAACCATAACATTTATATGCATTACATTCATATTCATCTCCCAGAGAATAAAGCTTATTTCTGATTTCTTGGCATATAATAAAATTACTCAACAGCTGTTTGTTGAATGAGTGATTGAGTAGATAAATTGTATTAACTTACAAATAATAAGAAATTCACATGAGATAATTTTTCCTAAATGAATTGTTTGTGTGTTCTTGAAGATTTTAACAATATTTGTTAGAGTGCTTTTTGAAAATTCTTTTGGCTTCCTTTAAATCCTTTTTCTTGTCAAAACTTGCTTTAATAGATTTAGTATTATGGTAAACAAGCCCATGAACCATACAGAACACTATAATCATGCAATTCATCACTTTCTTAAAAGTGCAAATATTATTCCAGTGGGCTTACAGTCCCTCTGTAGACACTGATCAAGGGACTACAAGTACAGAAGAAACTTTAACTCTTAGTGAGTCTTATCTGGGCAGTTATTCTGCCCTGTGTCATTTTTTGCTTCAGTGAAAACCATAAGTCATTCAGCTTCTCATGGTCTTTTGTTATGTTCTGTGGACCAATTTATAGCTCAGTCTGTCCTTAGACTAATAAGTTAAAATGTGTAGTTTACCCAGGTGTTGTAATGTGCGAAAAGAAACACAATTTTACATGCACATGTATTTTTTTTGTAATTTTTTATTAAGGAAGATTCATATACACTCTTATGAGGGTTTCACATGAAAAAACAATGTGGTTACTACATTTACCCATATTGTCAAGTCCCCAACCATACCCCAATGCAGTCACTGTCCATCAGTGCAGCAAGTTGCCAGAGATCCACTATGTCCCTTCTCTGTGATACACTGTTCTCCCCATGATCCCCCACACCGTGTGTACTAAACATAATACCCCTCAGTCCCCTTCTCCTTCCCTCCCCACCTGCCCTCCCACACCCCTCCCCTTTGGTAGCCACTAGTTCATTCTTGGAGTCTGTGAGTCTGCTGCCATTTTGTTCCTTCTGTTTTGCTTCATTGTTACACTCCACACATGAGGGAAATCATTTGGTATTTGTCTTTCTTTGCCTGACTTATTTCACTGAGCATAATGTCCTCCAGCTCCATCCATGCTGTTGCAAATGGTAGGATTTGTTTCTTTCTTATGGCTGAATAGTATTCCATTTTATATATGTACCACATCTTCTTTATCCATTCATCTACAGATGGACATGCATATGTATTTTAAAAACAATTTATGAGACATGAATATTTGAAGAGACTATAGATGAATCTACTTTTTAACATACATGTTTAAAATATATTTACCAATTTTATAAAATCTAATCCATGTGACTAGTGAAATTTATGGCAATGTGGTATCTCAAAATACTATAAATTAATATAGTAGCAACTTGTGATTAATAGAAACCTCACTTATTTATGTCAAAATTTGTTTTCCCCATAAATAGTACTGCATTAATTTATGTCATGTGAACTTAAATACTACAGAGATTTATAATTTTACAGATGTGGAAGTTCTATGGGTTTTCAAGGACCTATGATCTCATATTTGAGACCACCCAAATAAAGAAATGATTTTGACACTTTGAATCTCTAAGCATCTTTATATAAATGTTAATCATTTGCAAAAGCTCAGATTTTTTATGTGCCGGATTCTAACTGCATTTCTGAAATAAGATTTATGTGTCATCTGAGTGAGATTGTAGCACCAAAATAACATTTATTAGTACAGAAAACTGGAGATGTCAAGGTATTTACTCAATAAAAATTAAACTGCATTCTAAGCATAGTGTTGAGTATCAGGATCTGGTGGGATCTGTTCTGTAGTATTTGAAAAAAATAGTCCTATAAAAGAAATATGATATATATATTACTTGCATTTGCCCTTATATTTTAAAATCTTGAATATTCTGGAAAGACTCAGATTTTCTCACACTTTTTTCCAAATAAGAGCTATCAATTAGTCAAATTGGATTTCTTAACATTTAGTCCAATGTTATCATTTGGTACATAAATTTTAATATATCTACATTTATCTTAGCTATGGCTCCCTGGAGAGAAAACATGTTATTTTCATTTTTAAACTTTCAACTGCCTAAACATATTTCACACAGGGTAAACAGATGTTTAGTGCACATTGAGTGAATGAGTGATTGCATGAACATATATCTGATTTCCAGTTCTTCCCATTTCCCCACTCTTCCCTTCAGGAAAACCCTGTTATATTCATGTGATGTACGAGTTTTTCTAAATTGATATTTGTGTAATATTAAATTATGTTTCTGTGAAATAGAAATCAAGTAATTCATATGTTCCCATCAATTTATGAACTAGAAGAAAATCTCTTCTTTGGAGAGACTTTGGATAAGAAAGCTGTTCAACTAAAATTGATAAATACAAAGAATTAAAAAAAAATCTCTACTGACTTACATTCAATAGATACCTATGAAAAGCCTATCAACTTGCATGGGCTACCAAATTCATTGTGCTATGGGCTTAGAGAGATGTAAAACATAGCCAGAGAAAGCATATTGATCGTGAAAAACTAGATAGTATATTACTTTAAAAAAATGGAATGATAGGTGATTGTTTTAAATATTCAGTGATCTCATTTTCTTGAAAGTTCTTATGGTGGAAGAAAAAAAAAAGTACAGAACTTTGGCCAAACAAGTGTACAAACATGAAAAATGAAGAACACTCTGAAGTTCATTTATGGTTATTTTTTAAACTGTTTCTTTAAAGTGAGATAGAGTTGACCTTTGAACAGCATAGGGTTTATGGGTGCTGATCCTCCCCCAACTAGTCAAACTAGCATATAACTTTGACTCCCCCAAATCCTTCCTAGTAATGCCCTATTGTTGACCTGAAGTCTTACCAATGCTATAAGCAGTTGATTAATACAGATGTTGTATGTAATGTGTATTATCACCATATTCTTATAATAAAGTAAGCTAGAGGAAAGGATTTTTCAAATTGTCCCAAATCCCCAAAAAACTTTCCAATATATTTAGTGAAAACATCTGCTTATCAGTGGACCTCCACTGTTCAAACTCATGCTGTTTAAGGTTCAATTGTACTTGTATTCTCAAACCAAGTGGCCTCTGTCATTCATCCTAACACTATTTTATGACTAGGGCCTTTACTGGTAATCAATCACCTTGAAAGCATATTTCAAATGAAATCAAGAGAAAGAGTATGGCTCTGTCAGACCTAAACCAACACCAGTATTAGGAAAGTAAATTAAAATGCACATTTGTAAAGCAATATATGTGTGTGTGTGTGTGTGTGTGTGTGTGTGTGTGTGTGTGTGTGTGTGTGTGTGTGTGTGATTAGTGATATTTGTTCATATTGGGAAAGCAAGCATAAATAGAGTAATTGCAACAGAATGAAATTAAGAGAAAGAGTGTGGCTCTGTCAGACCTAAACCATCACCAGTACTAGGAAAGTAACTTAAAATGCACATGTTTGTAAAGCAGTATGTATGTGTGTGTCTGTGTATATGTATACGATTAGTGATATTTGTTTACATTGAAAAAACAAGCATAAATAGAGTGATTACAACAGGGTGTATGTATGTAGTCATCATTCATAAATATTTACAGTATATCACCTTAGAACTTTAATAATAAAATTGGAATTTTAGTTTTTAAGTAATAAAGTTAACACGATTATTATATTCTGAACTCAGCTGCATTAATTCAGTGAACAAGGTAATAAAAACATCTTCCTCAAATATTGAGAACAGAAACTTGTTTAAAGAATAGAGATACATATCAACAACAATCAACATTAAACAAGTATCTTGCAAATACTAGGGGATTCCTTTATATCCTAAAGGAAATAACTATGAAAATAGATGATCAGCAAGATGTAATTAAAATTCATTTCTGTCGGTTCAATATGGCTTACAGGACGATATGTCAATTTAAGACATAAATTTGGATTTTATGTATTTCTAATGATAGATATGTTTCTGGAGTTGGGTATATTTCTATGCATTAAAAAGATGCTTTCATTAAAAACAACTTTCACTTTACCTTATAATACTGAAATGGTAATTTGGAGTCTTGTTAAAATCTGCAAGATATCTTGGTTTATAAAAACTCCTTTAGAAATAGAGTTTGGCAAATTCACATTAGATTATCTCAGAATATTATTTATTATTAATACTAGAAGCTTCCTCTATATCATTTATTAGAGGTTACATGCATCTTTTTATAGCTGCTTTTTCAAGAATATGACATGTTAGGATAATTAAATAAAAAATCAGAAAATTTCTTTATGAATGTTGGCATTTTCTTTTTATTTTGTCTGCTTAAATATTCTTGTGAAGTGATATGGTTTGATCGAAGTGGGAAAAATAATGCAGTTTTTCCTTTCATTTATCCTTTTTTTGGTATGAATCACAAAAAGCCATTTGTGAATGAAATCATCTTTTCTGCTCTCCTTCAACAGCTTACTGATTCAAATAAATTTCTCTTTGCAGCAATACATTTTCAACTTCTTCTACTAAGACTTTGATCAAAATTTAGTCAGATAATTCATTTTGAATAACATAGAGCATTATGAGATTTTAAACTTGTGTTTTAGTAAGTTAAAAATACTCTTACAGTAGTAAGTTAAGATTATATGGGCACTTCCAATTTACTTGAGTAAACCAGACACAGACATGTTGTTCAAGTTGCCAGTTGGTAAAACTGTGCTATTCACTCTCATAATATCATATTTTGTTTTGTTTTTACATCGTATCTCTCAAGGTTATTTTGGGGTTGTTTAATTATATATGTATTTAATTGTTTTAGTGTTTATCTCCTGCTCTCATCTATATTGTAAATTCCATAATGCCATGAATCAATGTTTTATTGACAGTTGAATACCCACAACCTGAAACATGTCTGGCACCTTCCTGGGCTCAATTTATAATTGCTGAATGAATAAATAAAGTTAATCATTGTTATGAATAATTGATGTTGATCATTCAAGTATGTCAGAATATAAATTTTTTGACCACCACTTTGAAAATTCATTTTTGTTTCACAGCTTATTTGTTTAATGATTTGAGGAAATATTGTGTATGGATATTTGGAACTTTGAATTTTAATCTAAGTCAAGAAACTTGCTGTGTGGCCCTGAAAATGTATCATATAAATTCTATAAACTTTTTTTTTTTGTAGGTGGGAAAATGTGTTTTATTAACCTCCATCATATATTTTTTGGTTGAGCTAAACAAATACAGTGAAGTGCTGTATGTGCTGTGTTATTTCGTGACAGTCTTCCTATATATATATATATATATATATATATATATATATATATCCTTTATATATATGGCCTTTATTACCCATTTGCTGTGATTCATTCTCTTTTAATGTAGTTTTTGAAGTCAGTTCATAAGGCTTTAGAAACTTAAGTGGGTGAGCTGCTTTTCTGCTTTTCAGAATATTTTAGTTGTTTTTATTGTTGTTAGAAAATAAACACCTATTCATTCAAAATCTTTCTGGTGGCTGGCTTCACCTCAAAGATGGGGGCAGGAGAAAGTTCATTTATGAGGTAGCCCAACAGATTTTACTTCACTCATAAGATAGTGTCCAGAATTATCCAATGTGTGCTGAGTTTTTTGTTTGTTAGTTTTTTGGTGTTTGTTTGCTTTTGGTCTAGGATTTATGTTTTCATTTTGACTAGTGTTTTCTCATTTAGAGAGTTTTTAACTGCTTTGGAGTAAAAATTGTCATTGGTGTTTGTGAAAAATAGCCGACTGCTCTTCTTACCCCATAATTTTTGAGTGTTTGGCAAATACCTGAATTTTCAGAGCTGTGATTTGGTTGGTTAATACATTCCTTATTTACTGATATCACTAGGTAGAGATTCCAGTCTTTAAAGCCAGGATTTACATTCAGTATTCAGTATTAGTCAGCTTCTTAATGAAAATTTATTTGAAAACACTTCTAATAAAAATTTTCACTCAGAGAGCCCAGATATAAACTTGTGTGTATGTGGTCAATTATTATATGATAAAGGAGCCATGAATAAAAAATGGAGAAAAGACACCCTCTTTAGTAACTGGTATTGGGAAAACTGGACAGCTACATGCAAGAGAATGAAACTAAATTACTGTCTGACTCCATACACAGAATTAAACTCAGAATGGATTACAGACCTAAATGTAAGTCATTAAACCATAAAACTCTTATAGAAAACATAGGTAGGCAAAAATCTCTTGAATATAAAAAATGAGCAACATTTTCCTGAATGCATCTCCTCAGGCAAGGGAAACAAAATAAAAAATTAACAAATGGGACTTGATCAAACTAAAAAGTTTCTGTGCAGCAAAAGACACCATCAACAGAACAAAAGGAAATGAAAATAACAGTATACTCACAGATACTGAGAAGTGACTGGGTAACTGTTGAACCACTGTATTATATAATTGAAACCAGTGTAAGATTGTATATCAACTATACTTCAGTAAAGAAAAAAATGTCTTTGCTGTGAATAAAATAAATAATAAGCATTTCATTTGCAAGCAGCATAATCAGTTTGCAAACATATCCCTGATGAATATGTTCTAGCTGGATGAAGTTAACTATTAGCTGCTGTAAACAGATGATGAGAAAGTGGTTAGAAAACATAATAATGTGGAAACATGGATCTGGTCAGATTCTTTATTGTTAGGTTTATTGTTCTAATCTCAGGTGGATTACATAGACAATTAACAGTTCAACATGATTGGGTGAGTGTATGTGTGTGTGTGTGTGTGTGTGTATGTTAAAATTATAAAGCTTATGGATAAAGGATTTATAAACGCACATATATATGTGTTTCAGTGTTGAAGATTAACAAAGCAGTATTACAAGGTCTCTTTTACAGAAGATTTATGCTGATGAACTAGAAGGAAATGTCTTCCATTACTTGCCTTAGGGATTAAGAAAAAATACCCTTTTCAGTGAATTTAATATGTGGTGTGGAAGCAGAGGGGAAAAAATGTGAGTAGGTGTGGCTTGTGTATTTCTGAATGTGTGTGCAGTTCAGTAGGTGTTAATTCAGTATTTAGCAAATCTGTTTCTTCAAAATTAGATTTTGTTTAGTCTTAACTTATGACATCACTGTTCTCTCAAAACTTATGTTTTTCCATCATTAAATTTCCTGTATGCTTTTTCTTTTAAAATCTATATGGCTACAGACTTTCCTGCTTCTACCATCAGAATAACATAAACTTTAAATTTTTCGGTTTGCAATAAAGAAAATTATGTATTTAATACCTCAATAAACATGTAACGATTACATCTGAGAATGCCACATTTTAAAATTAGTGATTTCCCATCTTATTGCAGATTTTCACACAAAGAAAATTTTCATAATGATTTTTGTTATATAATATCAAAGTGTTAGGAAAGAATTCTTAAAATTCTCAGAAAGTAATATTATGCCGTTATGTTTTGTGCTATATATATATATATAAAAACATCTAGCCAGACATATTGAATGGAATATTTAACTTACATTTCATATTCAGGAATTAGACTTCACTTCACTAAAGGGAAATCCATAAACTTTATGTTATTATTAGGGTGACATTCTCATACTGACTTATGAATTTCCTGAGAAGACCCCTTCTTGTGTTTTATCTGCAATGACCTGTAAGGAGATTCATTGCATCTTATCTCCCATCTATATAACTTTCTTGTTCATGCCTCCCCTTCTTACCACTTTTGATTAAGTTACTGTTTCCTGGAGTATTAGATTTGAATGATAATATGGCTAAGCTTTTATTGTTTAGAGTTTGAATTAAATGATACTTTAAAGCACCAGCACATGGAAAGCACTCCATAAATGTTAGTAATTATCATCATCATATCACCCTAAATAGCTTATTGCAGTATCTTCATCATTAATTCTGAAACTCTGTGATCTTTCATTCTAATCTGTCTGAATAACCTATTGGCTAATACATTTAAAGATTGATTTTATTAATATTATGTTATTATACTGTAATCTTTCACTGCTCTATATAATTTGGACTATATTCTGAATCTGATTTAATGACTCTGACTGGACTACTGTTAAGTTCTGTCTGCCATTTCTTCCACTTATGAATATATTTTTCTTTTTTCTCAGCTTTACTAAGATATAATTGACCTATTATATTACATAAGTTTAAGGTGTGCATGTGTTGATGCACATTATATATTATGGAATTATTATCACATGATAGTTAATTAACACCTCCAACAACTCACATAATTGCTATTTATTTTTGTGATGAGAACATTTAAAATCTGTCTCAGCAACTTTCAAGTATATAATACAGTATTGTTAACTATAGTTGCCATGCTCTACATTATTAGGTCCCCAGAACTGATTCACCTTATAGCTGGGAATTTTTAACCTTTGACCAATGTCTCCTCATTTCCCTTAACCCCCCTTTCCTGGCAACTGGCATTCTACACTCTGTTTCTATGAGAGTTTGGCTTTTACAGATTTCCACATATAAGTGATATCATACAATATTTGTGTTTTACTGTCTGACATATTTTACTTAACATTACGCCCTTCAGATCTATCCATATAGTTGTGAATAGCAGGAATTCCTTCTTGCATATGACTGAATAATACTTCATTATATATACATACCACATCTCGATCCATTCATCCCTGATGGACACTTAGGTCGTTCCGATGTTTTGGTTCTCATGAGCAACACCACAGGGACATGGGGGTGCTGGTGTCTCTTTGAGATCCTCACTCAGGTCTCTGAATAGATCTTTCTTTGCTCAGAATTTCTGTCTAAAATATTTTACTCTCTCTTCTTATATTCACATACTGTTTTACTATCTTTAAAGACCAGATCCAGTTTGCTTTCTTCAAGAAATCTTTCTTAAGCACCCAAACACATTTATCACTTTATTAATCTGTTCCACATAATTCATTGTGCTTTATGATGTCTTAAGTCTGTTATAAGTTTGTGCATTCTTTCTCAAAATATAATTTGAGTTCCATGGAGACATTTAGGAAGATTCTGAGCACTTTGCTGCTCAGAGTGGTCCAGCTTCCCATCTGCCCTCCCTTGTTCTGAATGTGCATCCATCTGATCTTGAGTCATTACCCAGTAACCTTGTTGCCCTTATCCTGTAACCATGATGGTGTTCACAGGTATCATCTTTTGTCTTTTGGGACTTTGCCACACTCATATTGTTAGTCTGATACCCCAGATTATTTTGAGTTAATTGAGGGATAAAATTTCTAAACAGTGTCAAATCTCACATATCACAATTATCTATTTATTTAATGTATCTTCTATCTATATTAATATGAAGAAATTTTTTATGAGATATTGCTCATGCAATTATGAAAGCCGAGAAGTCCCATAATTTGCCATTTGCAAGCTGGAGGCACAGGTAAGCCAGTGATGCAGTTGCAGTCCAAACTGGAAGGCTTAAGAACCATGGGAGCCAGTGGTTTAAGTTCCTGTCTGATTTCAAAGGCCTGAGAACAGGGGCCACTGCAGTAAGTCCTGATCTGTGTCCTAAAGGCCTGAGAATCAGAAGCACCAAAGTCAGAGGGCAAGAGAAGAGAGGTCCCCCAGCTCAAGCAGAGGGCAAATTCACACTTCCTTGCCTTTTCATTCTACTGAGAGCCTTAGCAGATTGGATGATGCCCACCTACATTTCTGAGAGTGATGGTCTTTATGAGTCCACCAAATCGAATGCTAATTTTTGCTAATCTTTTCTCCAGCTGCCCTTATAGGCAAACCAAGAAATAATGTGTTACCAACTATCAAGCATCCCTTAATTGACACATGGAGTTAACCATTATACATATGAATTTTTATCATTTCCTTGATTTCATGTGATAACTCCAAAGGTATTTCTTCCAGACTTTGAAATCCTGTTTTGCATAGGACCACTCCTAGGCCTGGCATAATCCCCAGTGTGGAGAGATAATTTAAACAAAATCCATGTCTTATGTTTAAAAATTCCTAGCACATTGCAGGTGATCAATATGCATTTAGAATTAAATTGGAATATTTTCAAAATTTCTTTTAAATTATATAATCCTTTTTTTACTAGATTCTTGTTTATCTTGAAATTATAATTCTTACTGTGAAGAACATTTTGAACAACCAGTTTGGAGTTTTTGACATTTAGAACAAGATTGAGGTAAATATAATATGTGAAGCACAGTTTGAGAAATTTTATTCCTCATGAATGTAATTAGGAGACAGTGTGGAATATAATTTTATTAAATGTTGTAAAGTTATAATGAGTAGATGTGAATTCATTTATTCAAATGCTAGCTACAATTTTTAAGCAATCTCTGTGTGGACAATTTCACTTGAAGGGTACCACTTTGTGTGTGTGTGTGTGTGTATATATATCCTCAAAAACCTCATGTTGAAGCTCCATAAGTCAAAACAATAGCTGAGCATTAATTGCTTTAAGATATTCCACTCATTAGAACTTTTTTATTTTCAGTAATTTCAGAAATTTTAAATTTCATGCTTTTCTTTTTGACCTGAGAATGTAGTTGCCTTTAGTTAATCATTCAGTGTCAGTTTTAATTGTCACTGTGTTACACTTAATTAAATAGTGAAATATTTAAATTATATGTATTCATTATTGAAATAGAGATGTTGAAATTCAGTGTATTAGAAGCTTAATGGTGGCAGATATACTTTTAAAGAAAGTAGATGATAGGTTGATATGTCACTGGGTTTCTAATGTAATTTTGCTGCCAAATATTTCAGACTAGATTTTCAGAGCTCATTTTTGAAAATTTGGGTGTGTTGGTCTGTAAAATGGAACAGAGAAAATACACATATTTAAGAAAATTATGTCATAGAGTCTGCTGAAACTTAAAATTGGTGATATTTGTTTTTTGAGCAGTGTTTAAGTAATAAAATATTTTTAAAAGGTATGGCTAAGAAGTAGAAACGAGTCTCTGTTAGATATGTAAGTGTCCCTCTCTGTAGTTAAGAAACTCTTTTAAAATCATTAGTTTTGACTTACAGATAATTTAATTTACTTCTTTCTGTAGGAACCAGATTTGTTTCCTTTTCATTTATTTTAAAGTTTCCAAAATAGCTCTCTTTTTCTTTTCTTCTTATGATTTCACTGGGTTTTTAACACCTAAGTAATCAATTTTCAGTGCTTATTACTGTTCATATGTATCAATAATGTACTAGTAAAATAATACATAAAATAAATAATATATAAAACAAAATAAATACTGCATATATAATATATATATTTGAACTAGTATTCTAAATGATGTTTAAGCAAAGGGGTGGTAATATTAGACTATCTGTGTGGGTCATTCAAAATATTTTTCCTTTTATTGATTTAATAATTTTTCAATATCTATGCAACAGATTCAGTGTTCCCTCTTTAAACATCTTTTCAGGTTTGGTTCTGAACTGTATTACTAATGTGTAGCCTAAAACTTGTGCCTTCGGCAATAAGTATTTATTTCCTTAGAAGGTCAGGAAACCGGGAGTAGTTTAACTAGTTGCTTCTGGTTCAGGGTCTCTCATAGGTTTGTAATTCCCCAGAGGAAGACTTTCTTTTCTGGGGGTTGAAGGAGCCGCCTCCAGCGACTCCACTTGCCTGCCTCGCAAGTTCATGCCTGCTGTTGGCAGAGGGATCTGTTTCCTACCTGGCCTTTTCCGCTGGGCCTGCCTGAGTACTCTCCTGATAGGGTGACTGGCTTTGCACAAAGCGGATGATCCAAGAGAGAGGCTGAAGCTGGAAATCATTTCTCATTTCTACCATACACCATGTTTGTTAGAAGTGAGTAGCTAAGTAAAGCTTATATTCACGGGGGAAGGGAATAAAAGTTGAACACTATTAAAAGAATTGTGAACATATTTTAAAACTGCCACATAGGCTTCTTTAATTAAATCTATACTCCCTCCCTAGGTTATCTTATCTACTGCTCTGGTTTTAAGTACTATTTAAAAATTTTCAAATTTACTAAGATCTCTCTTCTGAGTCATTGACTTATGTTCAATTTCCTTCCAGATTTTGTTCATGGCCCTAACAGTCTAACCATTTGTGCATGCCAGAAACCTGGTAGTCATCCTTGTCACCCTCTCTTTTATTCTTCATGTTCAACCAATCATCAAATCATGCAAGTTTTTGTTCCTAAAGATAGAACAAATATGTTCTCTGTCATTATCCATTTAAAGCAACCATCTTGTCTTTACTGCGACAAAATAGCTAATTTGCATGTCCTCATCCATGCTTTTAAAAGTAGATTTAATTTTGTTTAAATGCACTGGAGTTGGGGTAAACAAAGTATAAAAGTAAGGAAATGGAAAATAAATACAAATACAAGCTGTTTTGTATATGTTTTATATTTAGAACAAGCAAACATATAGGGCAGGCTGAAGATTTCAGTCCCTGCTGAATGGAGATTAGGCTGCAGCCCTTAATTTTTGAGTGGATCCTTGAGTATGCAGAATAATCCATGAAATAACCAGATTTGAATACTACATTGAAGGCTTGGCATATATAATAGCCTTGATTTGTTTGTCCTCAGTTCCCTCCTCTCAAAGCAGTGGCAGGTGGGTTAGTCCATTTAGCCAAAATCTTCCTTGAAGGGATTCACAGTGCCGGTCTCCATGTGATGTATGTCCAGTGGCTAAATAACAATTTTCTCCAACATTTCTTCAGTGGACCCTGATCCTTCAAGTTCTGCATTCATCTTCCTCTACTCTGTAGGCATTCCCTTCACTACTTCAAATTGCTACTATCATATTAGCCTATATTCTGTTCCTAAATTCTAGACTTATGAAACCAATGACAATTCAACATGTTTGAGTGTTACCGTGATACCTTAAATTCAACATGTTGAACCTGAACAAGCTAACTGGCTGCTTGCCTCTGAGTCTGGTTCAGACGTTTACTTATTCTTACTGGTATTCTTTGTCCTAAAATTCTGTGTCTCAAGTAACACTCCCTTTTTGAAAGCTGAAAACAAAATATGAGGTTTCAACAACAGAGTGGCTGAGGTCTCAGGAAAGGAGAAGAGAGGGAGAGTGATTTGTGCTGGAACAAGTGAGCAAGAACAGGGAGCTATTTTTCTTGTTATTTAATCCCTGGTCAAGAGCTTTTTTTATTAGGTGTGTGTTTGACATGGAACTTGGGCACTTCGAAGCTTTCAGCCGTCTTTAGCAGAGCAGCTCAGTTCTGTTCACATCCCCTTATTCCATAATGATCAGTGGGTAGTTCCAACGGGCAGCATCCTATCAGAAGGTTATGAGATTTTACATCTAAATCTTTTTCAATTTATTCAGCTAGTATCTATTACATTTTGTTTCTTGTTATAACAGATTAACTTCTGGGATAACAATGGGAAGGGAATCTAGAATATGCCTTTATTGCCCCAAATTATTTTTCCATAGCCTCTTCAAAATGCCCAGTGCAATATCAACCCTGGCCTGTACAACGTACAATACACTATTTCACTGACTACCCTAAGTTTGAGTTGTTGACATTTTCAATATCTTAGTCTTTTCCTCTAATAACCAAAGTCCCTTCATTGTTAGCATGATAAGTGAATGGTTAAAAAAACATAACTTACACATATATTTTCCATTGGACTTTAGTTGTTGATTAAAGCATTTAGCAATATAATTAAACATAATTTAAATAGCTAATTAATGTTATAGTTTCCAGTAATACATTCCTTTAAACAAAGCATCCATCATTTAGGAATGCAATTTATCACCGAGTTACTGATGCAAATGCAATTATATGTTAAGTGGAAGAAAGCATCCACAAATCAATTATGGTTCTCTGTAAAAAATGCCACATCCATAACTTTTGAATAATTCTTAGGAGACCAAAGAGATACGTAAAGATTTGGCCTCTGCGTTTTAGTTGACTTTGCATCTGTCTAGCGTCTGGTTCTAAATCATATTTTTGACAGTTAAGACCCAGATTAAAGCTATGTCTATGTACACATGTTTTGACAAAATTGACTGATGAGTTTAATCAAGCAAATTGTCCACTTAGACAAATGCTTTGACTATATGATTTGCTTATTTGTTTTGTTTCTTTGTTAAATTAACGTGTTTTTTAACTTAATTTAACTGAATTGGTTAACGTAGTATCAATTCAAAGTTTAGAAGCAGTTTCATCATGATTTTTAAAATGGTTATACCAGATTTATGAAAACAAATTGTATCTTAGCAAATGCTCAAAATTTTACTATAAAACATTCTAGAAAATTCTGATTTCAAAGACCTTTTGTTAAAAAGAAAAAAAAACAACAGAAAACAGAAAACAAAACCCCTGTGTAATTTCACTGACTGAAATCATGAAACTGGATTCCCAAGTTGAAACATTTTTATTTTTCAGTGATTCCATTACATAAGTTAATTAAAATGTCTTTATCCATGTAAATAGAATCTCAATATTGAAAATAACTTATGTTTAATCAACCATCTAATTTCTGAATGATAGATAAGGACAGCTTATTTTAAAGAATAATAGAAATGCATATTTCAGAAATGCAGTGTCTCTCCATTTTGACAATATCCATCAAAATGTTGACTCTAAATCAAACTTTAAAAACAGTGTTACAACTGATGTCTAATTATGTTATTTCTTCTTGATTAATGCTATGCACATGATAGATTCTTCTGTGTATGCATGCATGTGTGTGTGTGTGAGAGAGAGAGCAATAGAGAGAGAGAGAGAGAACAGGAATATGTTGAATGACAACCAGAATGGAATTAAATGTGGAGTGCAGAAATTTAACTGACCTGCTCAGAAATTATACATAGAGTCTGTGGTACAGTTATAGGTATTCCAAAATATTACACAATTGAGGTAAAAACTAATGTCATTCTCAAGTTTGAAATAATAGGTTTTTCAGTTTCTTGCATTTTGACTTCTTTTCCTTTCACATTTCTTGCTTAGTAAAAAAGCTGCAGGGAACATTGTATTATTTATTTAAATACATGTTCTTTTTGTATGTGTACATTAGTGAATGTATCAGCTATCAATGCAAATTTTTAGCTACTATGTGTATATCTCTAATTAATTATTTTATGTGGAAATCAATTTATTACATGGTTAATAAACAATTTAGAATTGCAATTATATGCTTTAAAATAAAGACTCATTCAGTTTTGACATGTTAATATTTCACTTTCTTCCATTAATTTACTGATCATGTTCACAAACCTGGAGTGGGAGACTATTAAACTTGATGTGAAAAGATAGATTGTTTTCTGCATAAAAATTAAACATATATGTTCAGCAAACATCTAAAACCAAAGAACAAACTAGAAAATCATATTTTCCACAAATATAAAGGGCAGATTTTTAATTTTCTTGTTTTACAAAGAACTTTTACAATAGCAATAAATGTGAGCAAGCAATTAAAAAAAGGATAAATAAACATATGGAAATACATTCTACTATACAAATAAAATAGTGAAAGTAAAATAAAGATATTATATAATTATTTGTCATATTGGCAGCCTTTAAAGAAATTGGTAATATATAGTTTGAAAATAAAACTATGTTTGTAGAAGTGTACAATATTTTAAAGATTTTTGAACATCTAGTTGTTGATATTTGCCAAACCTGAAATATATCTCCCTCAATCCATCAATTTCATTTATAGAAATGTACCATAAATTATATTTGGATAGTCATGTTTTTCAAAATAGTATAGCCAAGGTACACAGATATGTTTATACTTCTTACAGTATTTATGATGTAAAAACACACCACTATTCTTAAATGCCCATTAACATCACACAATGTGGCCATTAGACATGAGGGGTACAAACAGAAATTAAAATATTTCCATTAAATTAATAAATAAAATTAATTATTATCAAACAGTATGTATGCATAGTGTGATATTATCTGAGTAAAATGAAAAGGATAGAAGGAAACACATATGTCTATTTGTTTTTTCTGTTGGAAGCTGTAATAGGAATATCACCACAGTAACTGGTTACTTCTTGACAGCAGAGGAAAGGTGTGTGGAAGAAGCTAAAGGAAAATTGAATTTTTCTCCCTATAAACTTGTATTTTTAAAAATAAAGAACATACATTAACTCTATAATTAAGTCACAAAGTATACTGATTTGTTAGTTATCACTAAGAACAAGGAAACTATGTTCTGAAATTGAAATGGAATGCTTAATTATATATAAACTCAACACAGTACAAATTTTTGGTAGTGGTTTCCATAAAAAACACAACAAAATAAAACTCACCCATAATACCCTGAGGTTTATCATAGAATCTCATTCTACAAACTGGATGGTATTTCCATATGGTCTTTACCTAACATATCTGCTAAAGTTTTTGAAATCCAGAATGTTTTCATCCATTTTTGAGAAAAAATAAATAAAACAACTGTACTAGGTAAGTTTCTAAGAAACAATTGTTATTGTTAGATTTTTAAAAACCTCTAAGGTTACTGAAGTGAGAGAGATTCTGTTTTAGTTAAAATTGTGAATTGCAAAAGCTTTATTTCTTGGTATTAGTTCACTCAACACACTGGAAAAGCAAACACATGGCTTTTCTTTTATATGTAAGAGGAATGACTTATTTTTCTTCCCCTCCCTTCCTGTAGCTTTCAGCCGGGCCCCGATTCCAATGGCCGTGGTCCGCAGGGAGCTCTCCTGTGAGAGCTACCCCATTGAGCTCCGCTGCCCAGGAACAGACGTCATCATGATTGAGAGTGCCAACTATGGGAGGACTGATGACAAAATCTGTGACTCTGACCCTGCTCAGATGGAGAATATACGATGCTACCTGCCGGATGCCTATAAGATTATGTCTCAAAGGTATGATACTTCTAATATTCTCTCCTTGTGCATTTAATATAAATGCTCAGCATGCATCTGTGTGTGACGTATTAAGCACATGTAAGAACATAAATAGTATTGTCTATAGGATAATTTAAACTGTTTTCTTAATATCATACTATTCTCCACATCACTAAATGGTAGTATTTGAAATTGAAAATAGCACTTTTAAATTATGAAAATTTATTACATTACTGATTTTCATTGTCTACTGAGTTCTCTAGAACTGGATTCATTGGATGAGAAACTAAATTTATTTGTCAGTTTTCAAAACAGAATTTTGTAATTTTCTTCAGAAGTTACAGAAGAATGATTTTAATGTTAACAGTTATTTTCTTCCAGTGTAGGAAAAAAAGAATAGAAATTAAATTAACAAGCAATTTTTATAATCATTAATCCAAATATAGTAAACGACTATTGATTGATGATTATTTGGCCTTGGAAAAAAATGAAAAAAAGTATTCCATTGTCTCTAGTATATAAATGAATTCACTGAATACATTTAAGCTACGTAAAATATTACCATATTAGAATAACACATGTAAAGATACCGTATAATATTATTGGATAAGAAAAAAGATCTTCAGTTCTAAAAAGAATAGTAATAATCCATACTATAGAAGGTTTAAGTTATAAAATTTATTGATAAATGGCTAAATATTAAATTGCTCTTAAATATTTGTTCACTATTACTGTGATTTCTCAGAAGTCATTTACAAAATCATTTAATTACTATCAGCCCTCATACTTTCTGACTACTTGTTTGCAATATAATTTTAAAATAAAAAGTAAGTGATTTATTTAGTGAATTTGCTTTTTCATTAGGGTTTCTGTCTAGGCATTTCTTTCCTCCTATTATTTCAAGATTTCTTAAGATATGGGAGAAATCATAGCAGATGTAAAAATATACAATTGAAATATGAAAGCAAAATGAGTGCTTGAGAAAGCCTGCCTTTCTTTAACCTTTTGTCTTCTTGATACTTAAAATTCTGGTATACATTTGTGTGTGATTAATAAATTGACAGAGTTAGTGTCCTATTTTCATAAATTTGCTGTTGTATAAATTATTAATAAAAATGATAACTCACCAGGTGGTTGATGGTCAAAGCATCTGAGGTGTACTTAAAGGGTAAAGGTCTCTCTGGGCAAATCTAAGGGCTTTTGTTCATCTATTTCTCAAATGCTGATATTTGCTAAAGTGGGTAATAATGAGAAATAAGATTTTAGAATTAGAGATTTCATTTGATATGAGCTTGGCTACATTTGGTTCTTTTTGTGTGTGTCTCTCATTGTTACATATTTGATACCTCCAACTATGGTTAAATTCTCTGATGATGTGTCTAAAAGAAGTCTGATTCATTGCCTGCAAATGCTGTTGTAATGGGCTTTCAGGAGTGGTTTTCCATGAGTAGTGTGGAATGGGCACTGTAACTAAATTGTTATTTTTGTTTCTGTCAGACCATCAAACATGGGATTCTTTAGAATTCATCTGAGGAGGAGATTCTGCTTCTCTGTAAATATGTTTTATTTCAAAATGTAGCAGAAACATTAACTTTACTAGCTTTTTGATCTCTATATGATTTTCATTGAAATTCTTTTAATCCTTTCATCTATATTATTAATGGTTCCCAAAATAAGCCCTTAATCTTATAATTATTGCAAAAAAATAGTTACAGTGGGTCCTCTGGAGCTACTGAATTACATGGGATGCATCTCTAAAGTTGACAGATTTGCTGGGTAAAATTGCTTTAAGCACCCTGAGTAAATCATCTGTGGAGGCCCTCCTGGTGGTTTCTCAAGTACGGATTGTCAGTTAGCTGAAATAACCATGGTTAATTCTCCACAGAGGCAAGTTCCTTGCTTGTATTTGAACTATTATATGACCACATTTACACATGTCCAAAACAAATGCTTTTGACTCTTGAAGAGAAGGAATCAGGTTACATATTGTGAGCTTGCAAGAGATAAGATGGCCATGTCCACTTAAGCTGCTCTATAATTCATGAATTTTCACTATTGTGCCAATGACAGCATGTTCAATAATGCTAATAGTTACTAGCTATAATATGGGTGTATCATACTAATAATGACATGGACAGCTTAAATAATACATTTGAATTAAAGTCATAAAAGGAACATCTTTTTTAAGAGGTATCTTGGATTAATTATTGTGAGTTCTTTCATTTAAACTTCTGGAAAGACACTACATTAGAGTCTAAACATTTTTAAGCATGTCTCTAGATGGGAGGATTATTAGTAAATACAAAAATATATTTTGAGTGTTTTTGCAAAGCAGTGTTAAAAGACTTCATAACTTGCTTCAGCCTCATAAATTAGATCTCAGAGGCAAGGACAGACATGAAATGTTATTCATGCGTGTATTTAAATACACATTGAACAAATGTATGGATAACACTGTAAACTAGCATGTTAGTTAAATATGAAACATGGGGGACTTGAGTTGAAGAGGATATGTGACTTGATTTGCATGTTTTTCCCTAGTGGAACTATGCAGTCTGCTATCTGCTCTAGGGAAGCCCGTTTCCTCATGGACTTTCAGATTCATGATCTCAAATCCAAGTATATTCTTATGCCATTCTACCCCTACCCCTTCAAAATATTCTGTGCTTTTTCTCTTTTTCATTAGTCTACAAGAAGCCTTGTTAAAATGTCAAAACACATGTATTTATCTTTCTCAGAATTTCTAATCTCATTCACTTATTATCATCTACTTCCCTCTTTATTGAATCTAAATAATAATAAAGCTATTTTATCACACTTTAGACAGTTGGCATGTCTAAAGTAAACTATAGGCTTCCAGAGGGCAGACTTTCTGTTGATTTTTACCTGAAACTAACTTTTGATGTGTAAGATGTGTAAATAAATAAGATCTCCAATTTTGTCATGCCAATGAAAAGCGTTCTTAATTATTATCTCAGTGATGTGTATTTCTTTTCATTTCATGTTTATACACTTCAGAGAGTTTAAAATAAGTACACATAGCTTTGGAATCTAAATGTAAAAATGACTGTTGGTAGCTGATGGCTGCAGAAATTTTACCTTTTGAATTCATCTGAGGTTTCATGTCATCTTCAGCCATTAATGCAAATATTTCCATTTTTAAGTTTGCAAACACTTGAAAGTCCCTAACATGCAGTTCACTATGACAATTACCATGGAGTTCAATGGATAAATGTTAGGCATGGATCCTGCCCACAAACCTCTAGTTTTTTGGCAGTTAAAAACAATTATATCATGCTCAATATTTAATCTTATTTAAATTTACTGAGTGCAAAAAAGAAATGAAACTCTTTCAGCTGAATGCTATTAAAGAGTATTCATCAGAGAGAAGCATTAAGCTGGTCCTTGCAGGATGGCAGCATTAGTGGAACCAGAAGAGACAGAAGTGATATTATATATATAATCAGGTGAACACCATAAGAGAGAACAGCTTCCTTTCAATAATCCTTCACTCATCCTTTTCTGTCATGGCTTCCCAGGCTAACTGGGATCTGCTGTGCACTGTTTAATTGCTTCTAAAGGCCTCTTCTAAATGTGCTACTTCTTGAGGCCAGCTCTCGCCACCAATCCTCCCCACAGATCTGCTGCACATGGTCTTAAGAAACCTTGATAATTCAGTGAAAAACTAGTTTGATGCTGTTTTCTTGTCAGTAAAAATTCCTATTGGACTCCATACAAATTAGACATAAATTCCATGTAAATTTGGGAAGTATAAACATCATGTATTATTACATATTCATTCTAGCTTTGTATAACACATATTTTATATATAAGTGCTATAACAGACTTATTTTCCATAGAATTGCCTATGTTTTTCAAACTGAAATTTTTGAACATTATATGTATATGAATATGATGTACATTCATTGAAATACACATAGAAAATTGTACATATCATAAAGTATACAATCAATGAATTTTTACAAACCAACCTCTTATAACTAACAGATGAAGACACAGAACATTAATGGCACTCAGACATGCCCTCTTGTACTCTGTACCAGCCATACTCCCCCATCCTCATTCACTAAGGATTTCTACTATGAGCCTCCTAACACCTTAAATTAGTTTTGCCCATTTTGTAATTTAAGTAAATGGATTCATATATTACATATTTTTAATATACGTTTTCTCTCATTCAATGCATTCATTTTTTAAAAAAACTTTATTGAATAATTTTAATATGCCATATAATTCACCCATTTAAAGTATACAGTGATTTTTTTTTTAGTGAATTTACCAAGTGGTGCAACAGCTGTCACCATAAATTAGTTTTAGAATTTTTTCATCACCACAGTAAAATTCTGCATCGCCATTATTGTCAGTCTCTATTTCCTTCTCCAACCCATGCAGCTACAAAGCTATTTTCTGTTTATATGTCCATCCTTGATGCATTATTTTTTAAACTAAAAATGAATATTTGAAATCAAATTATATTTGGTGGTTGTTTCAGTGGGAAGGATACTGAAGAAACACTAGCAGTTATTTCTGAAGGCATGGACATAAATATGCTGCTGTGTTTTGAATTTTCTTAGAATCATGAATCTAGATGTTTAAAAAATACCCTCTTTAGAGTTTTCTACCAACTAGAGATATAAAGTGTATAAAGTGTATTTTTCTATTTAAGTGAGTGATCTAAGTTTTACTTTAAATCTAGCACTATTAGCAATACTACATTTTTTACATGCCATAGTCACATCAGGAACATGCCAAAAAAGTGAGCAGCAGAAGGAGAAAGAGAATTATTTCTCACCTTTCTGAGAAAGTTATATTTCAGTTTATATCAGTACCACTGGAGGGGCTTTTACAGCTTTCAAAAAGATTATGGTTTTTGTTATATTCCGTCCCGGTGAAGTTTAGAACTCTTTCCATAACAGTAGAAGAAGAAATGTCGCTGAAAGGTTTGCTGTGTGCATAGCTGAGTGAATGTCCTTCAGTAACTGTGTGTATACATGTACGTTTTCAGTTGGGGTGTGCTCCTTTCCTTCTTTGACACAAGTCATTACATCATGTTTTCTATTTCTCTTAGAAATTGTAGCACATCAAAAACAATCCCTCACCTCAGGGACTTTTCCATTGAAACCATGTTCTATGCAATAAAAAGCAGATAGATACAGAAACTATAATACATAATTCGTTGCCTTAAGGATTACTGCTATTTGTGTACATGTTTTTTTTTTTAGAGGAAAGGAAATGAAGGAAGGAAGATAATTTTCATCCCCAAAGCCCAAAGCCCAAAGCCCAAGTAGAAAATATGGAGAAACTGGGTTCCTATTTATTTCTTTTGTTCTAATATTAGGCCTGTTTCAATTCTGAGACTATATTTTGATAATATCATTCTAAAATGCTTCCTACTACTCCTTGCTGTTAATTTAATTTTGAAGGAAATTTTACATATATATGTGTTGTTCAAAAATTTTAAATTCAGTAAACGATTCAAGTATTTCAGGATAGCTAGAGTAAAAGCTACAAGGACTTGTGTCGAGTGCCTGTTATAGGCTTTGGGGAATATTAATCATTGTGCAGCCATTCTTGAAGCACAGTTCATGGAATTTGGAATCTGCCTTTCCAGGGATTCCGCAAGGTCAAAACCATTTTCAAAACGATACTGGTGTGTTATTTACCCTTTTAATTGTATTAGACATAGGCACTGATGATGCAAAAACAATGGTAGTGAAACTACTTGCCTCTCAGCAGGGGTCAAGGCAGTAGCAACAATGTAATTTTTTTAATTTCTCAGTTTTAATTTCTATTACAGTAAATATTGATAAATGTATCTCACACAAATTGATAGCCTTTGGAAAACAATAATTTTAACAGTTGAAGAGGACATGAGACAAAAAGATAGGAGAACTGATGCTTTAGCAAATATATTTTTCAATATTTACTTATTGGATGAAAATTAGTCATTTATATTTTGTCTTCATTATTCTTACATTGCATAATACTCATTCTCTTTGCTTTAAAATTGTCTGGACTTTCTCTATGAGTAAATTATTTTTGAAGGGAAGAGTATCTTTATGTTAGACAGTAGTCCCTACTAATATGGAGCCAAATTAAAATTAGGCCCATTGTAACCTGAAAATTACTAATGTCATTTTCTGTTCAGACACTCATTCGATGAATCTTTCATAAAATTATAAAAACCTTAAAATTAAAATAAGATGATTAAAACAATAGAAACTTAAAATAGCTTATTTTTAAATGAAATACATCATATAGATTTATAGTATATTTTGGGGGGTGGGGAGGTAGGGAGAGTCCTTTCATGATATTCTAACACAGAAATATTGGACAAAGTAAATTTTAAGCATGTACACTGGAAAAAAATTTCATTTCAATGTATCTTGGATGTGAATTTTCTTTTTAAAAAAGAACCAATCTTTTAAAGGCAGTTTGAGAAGTTTAGGCAGACGTTTCCTGGCACTCTTTAAATATTCTGGGCTTTTAAAAATTTGTCAGCATTAATGGTAACTCCAGTGCATTTAAGCCATTATTAAATGCGTTTGCAAACAAAATAAACCTAAAGAAAGGACTTGAATATAGAAGGAGTTAGAATGATAGATTTGCCTAGAATTGTTATGTTTCACATTTGATTTATAAAAGATAAGAATCATTTTGTTTTTTTCATTTACAGTATGTGATCACCTTAGTTGTTCCCCTACCTCTAGCTTTTTAGGTAATTTTACACTGTGGTCAGTCTGTAGAACTTGACATCTTGTGGAAATTATTTAGAAGGTATTACTGAGGAAAGAAAGATAAGTTTCTGATAATTAGAGGATATGGGATAAAAACACTGAAGTAATTTTCTCGTGTATAGCTTGTATCTAAATGGAAAAGAATAAGCAGATTAAGAACATAAATTCTGTCATTGATTAATTGGATGTCACTGGATTTTGGGGGAAAATAAGTTATTGGGATATTTGGCAGACATTCTGAGTAAATACTTCAGTTTCTCTATCATTACAGTGATTTTAAAGATTACTTAGAATACTGGAGAAAGGGCCTCAAGTTATTTTGTCTACCTTTCATTCTTTCATTTTACTGATGAGACTGTTACATGACGTTTAAAAAATTCTTATGAAATTACTTACTATCTGATGGCATAAACATGCCTGTTTTCTTTGGGTACAAAGCCCATGATTTTTAATATATATATTTTTATCTTCTTCTAAGGCACTAAGAATAATTTTTGTAACAAGGAAAGGTCTTTTCACTTTTTTAGTATATCAGAGAAAGCAAGTGAAAGATTCAAATCCATCCACATTTTATATAATCAATCTGTTGGTTAAAAAACAGTAAGGTTTTAAAGAAACCAACCTTGTAAAAGTCATTAATATAATCATTTAGTTTCATCTTCAGGATAATTTCTCTCTTTGCCTTCTGGTTATTTGGGCATTTTACCTTTAGCTGGAATTTTAATATCTAGCATATAATGTGCTTGAATAAATAGGAAACATTCAGTTGTTATTGATAATAGTGATACTTAACATTTATTGTGTGCTTTCATTTGCCCTAGACTCTGGTGAATAATTTACCTTTCATTATTTCATTAATTCCTTCCAGTAACTCTTAATAAATGCATATTACCATTCCCAGTGTATGGTAATTAAAACATATAGAAATTTACTTGCTGAAGAATATTTTAAACCAATTTACTGCCTTGCTTGAAAGATTTGGGGCTTTGTTTATTGTAGCAAGGGTGATAAAATGAAACTGTTAAGAATAAGATATGTGCTCCTCCTGGTCATCATCATGAGAAAAGAGACTCATTTCTTGTAATGCAAACATTCAACCACATGCTAGATTGGTTTGGCTCAGGTCTTACCAATATTCAATTAAAGCCATACACAAATTTTTATTACTGAAATTTTTCATAGGAAAAATTTAATTATTATGAACCTGAAACACACTAGGCTCAAAAACCTTTTTTATTTGAATCAGTTATGTTATAAAGTATTTTGGATAATGTCATGTTTTTTGGAAAAACTGGCAAACGGTGTATAACTTTGATCATATATCATCTAGCTATAATCATATATAAACAATATTTATTGAGAACTTCCTATGAGCCAGACAATGTCCTAAGCATTTTATATGAATTAACTCATTTAATTCTTCCTTCAGTCCCGTGAAATAGATACTATTGTCATCCTTACTTCACTGGTGGGCAGACAAGCACACAGTTTACTACCCCAAAGTCACACAGTGAATGGCACAGCTGCCGTGGACCCCAGGCAGTTCAGCTCCAAAATCCATGATAGCTGCTACAATCTATTGCTTTGTGCACACTGTCTAAAATGTGCACTATTTTTAATAAAAGGGACCAACTCAGGAAGTAAGTCTGAACCAGCCACTCCTACTGAAAAGAAAACGCACCTGCATGTGCATGTGAGCGTGCTCACCCCCCATACAGGTCCACTATTAGGAGCTATTTATCACTTTACATACAAATAATGAAAACATAGATCATTAAATTATGTAACATTTATTTGTCTGCCTTAGGATAAGTTATCAGGTGCAAAACACTCAAGTATTTGTGATAAAATTTATATTGAAAAAAAACCTATGAAATAAGATTTAATTATTTTTAGCATGGAATGTATGGGGACACAATTATAGTTATCAATACTTTAGTAAAGGTGAATTTAATGATAATAATGGAGAATAATTTGACATCTGTACGGTATTTAGATTTAAAAGAAAATAGATATGACTTAATATGTGAACTTTTTGAAGTATAACATGTAAATTGTGAAGGCTAATGAGTTGGAAACTAAAAACATCACAATTACTTTCAAATACTTGTAAATAAGGAACTGTATGGTGCCAGTGTTTCTTAAACTCGGATATAAGTAACAGTACACTTTACAATTTCTAATGATTTATATAATGAGATTTTAATGTATATTTTCACAAAACTTTTGCCAATAAGTTATAAAAATTAAAGTAGGTCTTTATTTGTACTATACTATAATAATTTGGTATATTAGAGAGATCAGTTTATTCTTACTTAGTATATTTTATTTTCCATTCCCTGCAAGAAATCAAGTATGCTAAAGACATATAGCTACATTCGCCTTCATGGAAACTCTTACCAGCCAGGAGCTTTGATTCATGGTTTATTTTAAGACTATTAACAACATAATTAATAAATCATTCCTCATGATACATTTTGAATCTTCCCATTATGTTTTGGTGTGATTAGTTTCACTCTAAGAGAAATGTTTTTTTCCAAGTTGTTGGGAAATAACTGTTACCCTAATATTTGTTAAAATGAAAAAAAGCATTAATTGACACTAGTTTTTATAATAATAGATACTTTATTACCTGTATATCAGAAAGCTATGCCAATCATATTTATTAGTAACTAGGTTTACCAAATGGCAAAAGCAAAATATGTTTTTTCATACAAATGGGCTGATTTCAATAGATAAATATATGTGTGTGTTTTGCTCAAAAACACATTTTGGTCTTTCCAAAATGCTAGTACTCATAACTGTTAGTACTATCAACCTATAAACACAAATATTTGAAGCAGTTATTTTTTACTTGTTAGTGTATTGAGGAAGTAATATTTGGGAAACATTGTAAATCCATAGGAATATTGTAATATAAAAAAGAAGAAAACATACTTCAAAACTAATAAAAAAAAAGACAAGAAGACATGGTTGTTACAAAAGGAAGAGATTAGACTCCTGTGAAGTGAAGAGATGATAAATGAACCTAAAGGTAATCTTTTTTGCTAAAATTATTATGTGAAATTATTTAGAGACACTTCATTCTCACACCTTCACCACTGATCATCTAAACAAATCTGAATATTTTGGGTTTATTAATGTACTCCTGGAGATTCGAATACGCTGATCAGTTATGTTGTATTAATGTGTAAAAGACTTATGACCAGTATGAACATTTTATTAAAAATAATATTCTATTATTATCTTTTGACTTAGTAACATTGATAATTTTGTGTCAGGATAATAATAGTTTAGTTTCAGGATTATACCCATGAAGCCCAACAGCATGAGCTTGGTACATGACACATCCTTGAGTATTTCTGTTGTAGGTGATATATGCCATATATGTGTTTGTGGTACATGTTATATCTACACATTTATAACTTTAGATACTAATTATTATTATCTTATTTCATTCCTTAAACCACATTTTTCTTTTATTAGAAGATTTATATTAGTATAAAAATACCTATGTCCAGTGTCATCATTTACAACCTTCTAGACAGTGGGAATTATTTCTCTGTAGGTATTTTGGAAATTAGGGTCACAAAAATGCACTCCTTTTCACAAATTAGTCTCTCCAAAATTTGTCATAATAAAAGGCCTTTCACCTTTCCGGGGAATTTTAGTAGATCATACTTGCCTGAGGAGATAGGATACTGAATTACTTTCCAAGTTTAGTTTTAAAGAAAATGTAGAGTCCTTCAAATGACCTTATATTCAGTAATTTTCTCCAAGAGCATTTCCCTGCTGTGACATTAAAAAAAAGAGTAATACAATTATAACAACAAACATTTCATGTAGAATGATCTTTCACTGAAAGTCATAGATGTGGAAAATAATAAATTAATAAAGCACTGTAAGCCCACGTGGATATTGGAATGGAATGTGAGATTCCTGCAAAGTAACAGAAAAACATGTCTCAGTGAAAGTTGTGAGGTAGATAACACATATCCAAAATGTTACACATTAGTGCATCTAAAGGAAAAGTTGATTTTTGAGATGATGCAGTTGGGTACATATATGATAGTTGTAATATCATTTTAAAAGGATGTCTTCAACAAGTGACAAAGAGAAGCTGCAACATAAATTGTATCCTTAGATTCTTTTAGTTTGTTGTACCACAGTTTCTTGTAGGAAATATTTAAATAATATGTTGTTTTGATGGTTATAGCATGAACTCAGTGTGTCTTTGGAGTGGCAGCTTTGATACTACCATGCCAGAACTACTACCACACATGTATGTACAGACACACACACACACACACACACACACACACACACACACACCACACACACACACATATATAAAGGAGAGCAAAACTTCCAGGATGTAGGTGGATAAAGTATTTATGATGTGTATTTCTAGGATAGTTTAATTTCAAGAAGAAAACAGTGTATTTACCTTGGACTAAGATAGTTATATTGTTAACTAATGGTTCAAAATTCCAGAAGGCTTACATTTTTTCTCATTTATTAAGAAGTAGAGGAATATGTTTCTTACCCATTTATTTTTATTCTTTTAGTAAAAGTATTTGTGTGTGTGTCAGGAAGATAAAGTAGTCATTATTATTTCTATTTTACCATTGACAGTACCGATGCACAAACAGGTAAAATGATAAGGGTAAACATGCCCCTGTGCCTTTGTGGTAAGTTTTATTATATAAATATATTTTCATAACCAGTTATTTGCAAAGCAGAATGACTGATATTTGATATTATAAAATAAAACTCTATCACTTACTGGCAAGAAAAAATCAGTTTAAATGGTTAGACTTCACAATTGAAAAATAGAAATTCCCAATTCTAAGAAGAAACACATTGGAAATGGGATATTCAACAATAGCATAGAAACTTTTTTCAGGAAGAGCTGTCTCTTGGAGCTCCAAAATCATACTAGTTTTAGGAAGATTAGAGCCAACCCCTCTTTCTCAGACTTATGCCTTATCTCCTGGGTTCAGTGCATGTGCTGTGAAATCTTTGTAGCAGACTTTGGTTCAAAATCCAAGCCATGTGCTTGGTGCACATTGCCTCTCCGAGTAACTTAGAAGTAAAAGTCTTTCCTTGAAGGCTCATAATGAAGATAGAAAAAAAAAATTCATGTTTTTCCACATGTATAAGCACCACAGTGCTAAAGTGGTTATTTTTTATGTCCATAGATATATGTTTTTACATTATTCTCTGTTGTTGACTAAGAGGTCATCCTAGATTTTGATAATACTTGGTTTCCTATGTAGGTCAAAAGAGAAGTATTTGAAGACTTCCTGTCTCTGAAAGAATCTCTCTCCATTATGTTTTTAGCAATGCATTAGCTTCAGATTCTGAAAAAATACGTTAAGATGTATTTACATTTGTAAATGTTTTCCTTGCTATACTTATTTTTATTTTATTAACTCTGGGTAAAGAGTCCTAGTCTGGCAAAATCCTTAAAGCACATGAAGTTCACTTTTTAAATTAACCAGAAATGTTTTTATTTTGGAGCTTTCTGTTTAGTGAAAGTTCCAGGGCCTCAGGTCTCATGTCTATATGGTATGTATAGGCTCTCTTTCCCACCCTAACCCTTGCTTATAGTCCTAAGTAAGAATACCACCACTTTCATACTTTTAAAGTATCTTTGGAGCTAAGAATAGTTCCAATCCCAGGCCAAGTAAATGCTTAAAAAATTAAGGATGAATGCTCACCAAAGGTTAATCTGTTATTGACAGAAAATAAAAGATGTAGGTGCTGGGGAAATCCTCAAAATTATCCATCCCCTACTCCAAAGACCATTCAGAATTTGTTGTGAAATGTCACAGAATGGTTTACTCTTTAATGCAAATAAAAATTGCAGGTCTAATACTATATCATATATTAGAAATATGACCAAGGCTGTTATTATTTCTTCTAAGTGTTTGCTTCCCACTTGGAGTTCATCTACCCAGTAACAAGGTGCTGTATTTTGAGCTGTGCAAATGTTGCAAGATTGATAAGAAATGCTTGGGAGTATCTCCATAAATCATTCCTTTAGGCTTGGTATTGAATACTCAAGTTGTGTAGATTTTCTGTATTCTGTTTAAATAAGGTATGTCAAACAATAATCTCTGTAGATTTTTAGAGAGGGAAGCTTATCCTTGTGAATTTTGTCTCACCCAGTGTCATTTCATTCTGCCTGTATTGTTGAAAACATCTTGATAGACCGCAGAAGACACAGTCACCCACACACTATTTACATTAGTAATTAACGGAGACAGAATTTTAGGAGGGATTATAGGCAGTGTCATCACTTCAACATTTTCCTCTTAATAAAATAACCAGCACAGTGGGGAGCCAGCTGCAGTTTAAAACCCAGCAGGCACTACTGTGGAATAGAAACTATTAAATGGTAGAGGGAAGGGTTTGAATACAAAGGTTCTACTAGTGCAAATGTAAGAAATACTCTTGTAAGGAAATGCCTCTTGGACAACTCAGTGTAGGGGTTTAGAAAATTCAAGGCTCTTTGCAAATGAATACTGCCCACATTTTCTAGGACAGCTGGATAGTTTGTAGACTAAGAGGCCACAAAAAGGATCAGGATTCTCCATGGCTTACGAAGACCCTCCTCCATAAGACTAAAATCAGAATTATTTTACTAGGTTCTTTTACATATACCTGTAGGTTTGGGAATAAAGTAAGGGATAAAATGCTTATCTTTCTGCACTCAGAGTATTTTCAGAAAGAAAAATTGAACAAGGAGCAGCAGCCCTATGAAACACTGAACACACTAACTCCCATCCTCTTAGTTTTCCTCCCCCTTTTTCCTTACTTTTGGCATTTAGATTAATGGCATCAGTGGCTAAGAATGGCTCCTATCTAGGTAAAGCACATAACTAAAAATAAGGCAAAAATGCTCATCAAAGGTGAATCAGTATATTCTTGGCAGAAAATGGTTCAAATAGATGCTGGAGAAATAATGAAAGCTACGAGGTTTGCATCTAGGGCCTTTGTGAATTTTCTCTTTTCCTCACTAGTCTGCAGAGACTCTCTCTGAGGCCCAGGGCTGGCATCCCCTGTGTGTGAATAGAGCTCTTGAACTGAGACATAGATGTTGCCTCTGGGGGTGCGGGGCCATCTGTCCTCCACTTTGGGTTGTCGAGGTCAAGCAAATGAAAAATATCGGGTGTAGGAGCAGGGCCATGCTTCGTGATTATTGCAACTTTTAAAATACTTAACATTTTTTTAATCGTGGTATTTTTGCTCTGAAATAAAATATTTTTTCATATTAAAGGTAGAAAAAGGAGTGCCATCACATTTTGATTTTGGAATGAAATAACTAGTGAATTTTATGCTGAAATTTATTAAATGTTTAAAATTGTATTTTATGACTTAACACAATAGGCTTAGAATAATGGAAAATCTCAAATGATCCTTTCTTCTTCCTTTAGTTTAATTTGTACCTTAAAACTCAATAAAACAATTCCATATGTTCTATAAAAGTAACTGCTGCACTTTTTATAGTCCTATCATCTCTTGTTTGTTTACATATAGTAAATGAACCATTGTTAGATACTATATAGTAAATGGTATGATTCATTTGTAACAGGAACAAATAAATACCGCTTTTAACAGTAACCAAACACTAAAATTTTCCATTTTAGTCTGAATAAATAAATAAATAGTGTTTTATAAACACATGAGATACAATAATGTATGCAAAATTAGAAAACTTTCAGAAGAAATGACGGTGCACTCAAATGGAAATCATTCCATATTTTGGTGTTTTGGAAGCCTTTAAACTTGTCTTACTGTGAAAAGACAAGAAAGGAATTAATCAGATATTAGGGGGAAAGATAAAGGTATTTCTATCCAAAGCCCTAGCCCTAAAGAACAATACTAAATAGCTCCTCCAGAGTTGTCAACCTTATTACCTGCCTAAGGTGTCGAAGCCAGAAAGGGAGAAATGGGATGGAGTCTTCTTCACCTGCAAGCAGGGTAGAAGAGTGGTGGGAAGGTCCAAAAAGGCAACTTATTTTGCCTTTGTGCATCTAGCCTGGAGCTAGTGTTCTCAGGAGCCAGTCTGTTGCTTGTCTGTTGCCATCCTGTCCCCAGTCAAAGAGTGTAAATCATTTCAATGTTAGGTGAAAATAAACAACCTGTAGGGTGCATATGTTGTCAAAAATGTAAAGCGATACATGCCTAACCAAAGTAAAATGACTTGGGTGATCTGCTACTTGGGTAACCAGGGGTTCACAGAAGGTCAGGACATGTAATTATAGTTTATTTTTTAGTGTATTTCACTTCTTTTTAACACTTCAGCAAGACTTTGACCAGACTGTCTTCCTACTTTTGTGCCTTAAATGGTTCTTTGTGACAAGATTCAGTTGGTAAAGTATAATATGGAACAAAGGATCCACTGAAGTTGGGATAATGAAAGGAAGAAAAGGAAGTACATTTTGCAGAACTTGTATCTTAAAAAAGTAATCTTTTTCACTTTTTGTGTATATGCATTGAATAAAGAAGATTCTTAATTTTGTTTTTTGAGAGAGAACTTAGTGTTTCATCAGAAATGTCAGTAGCAAATGGGTGTCTGCAACGATACTCCTTAGAAGCATCTGGCAATTCTACTGAGTTGGTCATAATTAATGCAAGAATGTGCACTCTCATTAATCATTCCATATTCTATATAAACACTTTGATGTATAAGTAGTTCTACTTATAGTCTAGGGATACAATTAAATTATGAGTAATTCAAGATACTTGATTGCAAACTAAAAGTATAAGAAAACCCTTAAGGCCAGTTTGTTTTATTTTGCCAATAAAATTACTGTGGTACAAAGAGTGCACATTTTACTTAGCAAACATCCAACAAATATCTAGGGTTTCTGTATTGTGGCAGACTTTTATTAAAGTTATTGTATGTGAAATGAGTATTGAAAGCTTATACTGAACAAGTCCAGGCTTGATAACATGAATAGACTCAAATTAACCATAGAGATAAGCCGTTATTAAAGATGCTTCCACATACCCTACTGTGCAAGGAATCATGCCAAGTGCTGGGAAGTTTAACATGACTAAATAGTTCCTCACTGCAAGGGGCTTAATGTGGGAGATTTCATCAACAATTGCATTGAATAAAATGTGGTGATGCAGTGAGAGTGATACAGATAACTAAAGGGCTCCTAATGTAGCCTGAGGTGCACTGGAAAACATAGGGGGTGAAGTCTTAGCTAAGTCTTATGCATGCATAAGACAGGCAGCAGAAGGACATTGAAGGCTAATGAGTTAGCATGGGCTAAGGGGGAAGGTATGGATTGCACAGATGTGAAGGGAACTAATACAGGTCAGTGACACTGAAAGTTTAAGTATAAATCAGAGTAGTAAAAGATGAGGTATATAGAGCCTAAATAATGTCCTTGACTATCGTGTTCAGAGTATTGGATTTTATAATGGCTGTAGTAGCTTGCTAGGGCTGCCATAACGAAAAAACCACAGACTGGGTGGCTTAAACTACAGAAATTAATTTTTTCACAGTTCTGTAAACTAGAAGTCCAAGATCGAGGTGTTGGGAGGTTTGCTTTTTCCCGAGGCCTCTCTCCTTGGCTTGCAGATGGTTTCTGTGTGTCCTCACATGGCCTGCTCTGTTGCACAGCATCCTTAGTCTCTTCTTCTTCCTATCAAGACACCAGTCCTATTGGGTTAGGACCTCACTCTATGACCTCATTTAATCTTAACTAATTTTTTAAGGGTCCTGTTTCCAAATATAGACACACTGAAGATTAGGGCCTCAATGTGTGAATTTGGAGGTACTCAAATCTGTCCATAACAATAACCAAGGAAGGGCCCACTGAAGGGTTTAAGTGAGGAAGTAAAATAAATTCCTGCATTAAGAAAATCCACATCTACATGCGTAATGAGGATAGATTTGAAGGGGAAAGAGAATGGAGGCCTGCAGCCCAGTTAGAAACATGTAATAAACTGTCCAGATGTGAAAGGCATGATCTAGGACAGTTTTGGGACAAATGGAGAAGGGGAGATGGAGTTGAGAGAAATCCATTATTAATTGGATGCAGAAGATGAGGAAAAGAAAAAAGGAAAAGATAAATCCCAAGCTTTTGTGTTAGGAGAATGGATGGTGCTACTACCACAGGAGAACAGGCCTACAGAAAAAGGGAATACAGACTTGTATAGTCTACAGAGCTGGACCAGTTTGCCTCATTGCCTACTTCCCACATTTGGACACATTGCTTTGTCTTTTTAATCTTGTCCCTTGGATCTCCCAGTCTTGGTTCATCTGATTCAATTATGGTGTTCCTGAACCTGACAGAAACATATCACCTAACAATGCTATTAGTTCTTGCTCTGATCAACTTAATAGCATAAACATTGTTGCTATTAACTGTGAAATGCTTTAGATGATTTCAAAAGTATATACCCAGAAATAGAAAAACCTCTTAGTCCAGTCACCGTAAATAAACTGAGAAAAAAAAAAGTACCAAAATAAGCAACAAAAGTTGAGGCAAATATTAGAAATATTAGAGGCAAAAGAAAAAAACAGCATTTTGCACACTCATTCATGTTTGCTTGCTTATATATTGAAATACGAAGATAAACTCAAGTGTGTTTGGGGTGGTGATGGTAAGAAGTATGTTAAACTGTAGACATGTACAGTGTCTAGAACATTTTCTATGCTGGAGTGCTAGCCATAGGCAGTTAGGATTTTGTTTTATTAAAGAGAAACTAGAAACTGGATTTTTATGAAAATCTACTAAATTCTAAATTTTGGATCATTTCATAAAAACACTGTGTGGGTTGAACAAATTATATCTGAAGAGGACATTTAACTTGTATTTTATTGGTGCCTCCTAGAATCTGAAGATACAAATATGAATTATTTGAATTATGAATATGAATTAGGAATGTGATTATGTAAGAAGTCAATGAATAGGGCTTTGTTTAATCTCTTACTTAAAACGTATTTCAATCATTCAGTAATTTTAATTAGTAAAAACAATCAAGTTCACAGAACAGGCAGTATCAGAGTTTGTTTCAGTTTACTTTGAAAATCATAGCATACTCTTATGTTCCTAGGCTACATTGGATGGTAACAGTAAAAAGAATTGCTAAAGATGAAGAGATTATAATTTTGCAACACCTACTAGAGTTATGTAAAAGCTAGGCTTCCATAATGACAATTGGTTACAGCCAGATAGTAAAATAATAAATTATTATAGCCTTATCAGAAATAGTTCTCCTGGGACATGATGTCATTTGAAATGATGTGCCTTTACTTGAGGAGATATTGCCTGTGTAATTCAGTGAGACTGGACAAATTATCTTTGATTTTCATAGTTGAAAAATACAGCAATATACCCGTTTGTAAATTTCCAAATTTAACATGTCATTCAGGTGCCAAACACCTCAGATTTGTTATTTAGCTGTTTTTTTATTTATTTGGCTCTCTTGTAGCCTTTTCACATACTTTACTACATATGTTCAGGAGATAATAGGGGTGAAAAGGAGGTGAAATTTTCATCCTCTAGTTTACTTTTAAAACATGTGTCTGTTTTCTTTTTATGGATGTAAATAAGTCTTCTATGGGAGGCACTACAAGGTCATAGGTATATGGTATACTGTACCTTTTATTTTTACTATTAATTGAGAATAGCCTAAATCATTGGTCTATGCAAAGATGTGAACAATTATTAGTATACTTGAGGGTACTGATAGTGGAATACAATCAGCTCAATCATGTGACAGTGATCTTAAAACAAGGTTATTATGTTTTTTGGAAAATTAATATTTCACTGTTTACCTGTGAACTTATTTGGAATATCTTGCTTAAGACTAAGGTGAAAAAAATACCAGTTTTTTTTTTGTGTGTGTTAAAATTGTCTCTGTCTTTGATTTTTTACAGTTTAGCGTTCTGTTAGAATGTACAATCATGCTTATTTGTTTGTGTTTATGTACATAAGCCTCATCAACTGTGAAGCTATTAACTGTATAGAGGAGGTCACAGCAGGGATAAGGCAGGGAAATCATTGCTGACAGTGTTCTTATTGGTTAGTTCTGTTTGCCAATTTTACATGGAAAACAATATCTGAGTTCCAAATTGTTTAACACTGTGATTAAAATTTGCTCATCAATATTCCAAGAGAAATCTATAATCATGTATTATTCCTCACCTTCTGAAATAATAAATTCTAACTCCACAGACATGTGCAAATGCATAATTAATAAGCAAGGTACAATGTGCTGTATATACTATTTTGGATTATGCCCTAAAGACTATTTTAAAACCTTTATTAGGTTTCATAAAATCATTTATGAATAAGAATGTGCCTGATTAATTTTCATGGCTATTAATATTAAATAGCCTCACTCTTAAAATTAAAGAAGTAAACATGTTTCATGGGGAAAACACCCAAAATATTTGAGATTCATTTTTAAAGAGTCACTTCATGCTTTAACTGGTATTATTTAGTTTAGTTTATATAATTACTTGAGTATGTTAGAATTTTTCCTCCCGAATTTCCTTTCACATATTCATGTGTACAATCCTGATTATGCAACCTTACTTCACCTAATAATGTTATGCCTTAACCCTTCTTTCCCTTGGGCACACCCCATGTTATTTTCAAACGTGTAACATTGTGATTTAAAAAAATACGTCAAATTAGGACCCTCCAGCTTCTGATCTGAACTTAAAAAATAGCCTGTGAGTAGTTGGTTTTAATATTTAGAACAAAATGGGCATAAAGTATCCATGGTTACTTTTGCTACCTTCGGTGAACATTCCCCCCAAAAAAGAAATTGAAACAAATATACACTATTTACCAAAGATGTCTCATATGTATGGTTATGTGTTCTTGTCTAAAACAGCCATTTTGTAAAATGACAGTGGACAGTGTTAATAGCTATGTCAAGATCATAGAGGTGTATCAGAAGAATACTGGGCTAACTGGAGCATGTGTATGAAGCCTACCAATCAGAATTAATTATATCCTTATGTGAATTTCATGTTTAAATAAGAAAGGTGATATATATGGCTTTTTATAAAAGGGTGTGATTTCATCTTTAATTGGAGGGAGTCTATGATATAAATGTTTAATATATAGATGCATCATTTATCTTGTACTTCTCTGAGACAAGTGTCACATTCCTAAAATCCATTCTTTATTTTTCCTTTTTTTTTTTTGAGGTATAGTTGGTATACAATATAATACTGGTTTCAAGTATACAACACGGTGATTCAGCAGTTATAATCATTATTAAACCCTCACCCCAATTAGTATAGTTACTATTTGTGGACATAGGAAGATGTTACAGAACCATTGACTATATCGTCCATGGTGTGCTTGCATCCCTATGACCAACTTATAATGATTGATATTTTTGTGTCTCTCATTCCCCCGAAACCGCCCACCCCAACCCGCCCTCCATGGGAACCACCAGTCACTTCTCAGTGTCTGTGAGTCTACTGCTATTGTTCGTTTTGTTTGGTTTGGTTTTTAGATTCCACATTTAACTGAAATCATGTGATATTTGCTTTTCACCACCTTTCTTATTTCACTGAGCATAATACCCTCTAGGTCCATCCATGTTGTCACAAATGGCAGGGTTTCTTTCTTTTTCTTATGTCTGAATAATATTCCATTGTGTATATGTACCACATCTTCTTTATCCATTCATTTATTGATAGACACTTGGGTTGCTTCCGTATCTTGGCTATTGTAAATCATGTGGGAATAAACACAGGGGTGCATACATCTTTTCAAATCAGTGATTTTGTTGTCATTGGGTAAATTTCTAGAGATGGAATTACTGGGTCGTATGATACTTTTATTTTTAGTTTGTTGAGTAACCTCCATACTGCTTTCCACAGTGGCTGCACCAATTTACATTCCCACCAGCTGTGTGGGGAAGTTCCCTTTTCTCTACATCCTCACAAACAATTGTTATTTCTTGTCTTTTGGATAGTAACCATTTTAACTGGTGTGAGGTGATATCTCTTTGTAGTTTCAATTTTCATTTCCCTGATTATCAGTGATGTGGAGCATCTTTTCATGTGCCTGTTGCCCATTTATATTTCTGCTTTAGAAAAATGTCTGTTTAGGTCCTCTACCCATTTTTTGATTGGGTTATTTAGTTTTCTGGTGTTGAGTCATATGAGTTCTTTATATATTTGAATGTTAACCCCTTATCAGATGAATCATTTGTGAATATATTTATCCCATACTATAGGTTGCATCTAAAAGCCATTCATAATTTTAAATTTATGTGAGTATTATTTCTTCATCTCTTATTGGATCTTATTTACAAATATTGCCCAAGGTAAAGTCAGAAAACTACAGTTTAGAAGATGTGTAATTTCAAGTTTAGACATGAGAGGTTGGTCACTCTATTTTATCAAGACTGATCTTTAAAGGTTATGATGGACAGGGAAAATTCCAACCTTTGAGAAATACTACTTAATTATTTTGGTAGTTTAAATGATCTGGCAGATTAAAAGAATAACCGTGATCTAAATATATTCATTAAATAGAAATTCTTTAGAACTATTTTCACAGAGAATATAGTGAGACGGTCAACCAACTAAAGCATATCATTTTTTTCATTGATTTAATTCAAATTAGTTTAGTCTATTCTACTAACATGTTACCTGCTTGTCCAATGGAAGAAAAAAAAAGAGATTTTTACTGTGGGGAATAGAATACTACATTAATACATTGAGACAGAAAGTCTTTTATTTCTTTTAGATTACAAATTCATTTCCCAGAGGTCAAAAAATAAATACTAAAGAGATAGTGAGATGAAGAATGTTTGCATATAATCAGCTTTAGCAATTTGACCACAAAGTGACAGCCACTAATCAAAATCTTTTAATATTCTTAGGCATAGGGAAAATACTCTTTTTTTTTTTTTTGTCTTTGTTCCCCTCAATCTATTATGTCAAAATGTCAATATATGCAGAACCATTCTATATCTAGAGGCTTTCATAAATCAACCCTGAAATTCAGTGGCTAAATGCTCAGAAGTGTATTTCTTATCCATATAAGATTTCAGAGTTGACACTTTGGCAGGTGATTTTCTTTCATATGGTTATTAAAGATCCTGGGATCCCTTTAATTTTTCCCTGGGGATTCCCTTGTTTCCTGGGGCCTAAGAGTACAACTGGCAGGGCATACAGGGTCATGGACTAGATGCAGAGTACCCTAACAGCTTCTCAAATCCTGGCCTGGAAAGGTCACCCATTGCTTCCAATCACTAGCAGGAAGTAGTCACATAGCCGTGCCTGATAAAGGTGTTCTTCTGATCTATAGTTACTACAGGCAACCATTTCCCACATTCTGGAATAAGGAATGTGAACTTTTATTGAGTAACAAGCTGTCTCTACCATAGCTGTGATAAATTTAATTTGATAGTCAAAGTCCATTCACAAGACGGTTGTTAAGCCATCAGATTGGTACCTCTAGGGAGGTAATTAAGCTAGGTTCCTGAGGGGAAAGTTATTTTCAGTGATTATCTTTTTAAATTTTAAATTAATACCATATACATGAATTATTTGATTAAATATTACTTATATTTTTAATTTGTATGTGTAACTTGAATGGTAAGGAATTTTAGTAGTCAGCAACTCACCCATGCTCTAGTGTTTTAGCATAAACCATATATATTTCCTATTCACTTAGAACATTATAAAATGGAAATTTGGTCATTTGGAGACAATGAAAGGTGAAAATATGAAATAGGGTTTTGCTTAACTTTGCTGTTGGAAAATGTTGCCACTAATTCACATGATGAAAGAAAAAATGTCCCATTATTCCTGTCAGATTGAAATGCGGCCAATTTAAACGTACTATGACTACTTTAGAAACAAAAACAGATGCAGCACAATACTTGGCATGATTTGGATATCATTGTATCTTTTAATCATGAGGTTATCACGAGTTTTATCAAATGAAGCATTTACTGGTGGGAAGCTTACTGGTGGTGGTCTTTGCCTCTCCTGGGGACACCATTTGCTCAAAGACTCATTGCAAACCAGAAGCAAGAAGAGACTCACCTGATGCTAGGTGTCCAAAGGAATGATGGTTACTCCTACGTGCTGTCCTGAAAATAATCACCTTTACTGACTTGCTGATCAACCAGAAGTATGAAGAGACTTTTAACCAACTTCTAAACATTTCACATTAGGACAATGCCCTTTTCCTTATTTTTACAGGATGGTGTTTACCTTTGGTAGGTGCAGTAATACAGCTTGAGAGAGAATTAAAAAATAAAGGCGCCTAAAAAAAAACCCTTAAGTGCCAAAAATTATATATATATATATATTATCATTGGGAAGATAACTATGTTGCTGTCTATAAAAAGGTGGTAGCTTTAGGCTTTGCAAAATAAAAGGCCATTTTATAAATTTCACTAGTCTGAGCACTCCTAAATTATTTATTGCTATTCATAGGATGTCTGAAATGTGCTAGCCATTTTCGTCTGGCTGATTTGAACATAAGATAGGCAGCCCCATGTTAGGATTCCATGGGTGTAACCTTGAGGGCATGAGTGGAACCTGTTGTCTACTTCAAAAGAGAAGGGAGAGAAGAACAAATCCTGAAGTTCTTTTAAATCGCAACGGGGTGCATGTACTCGTTTCTTTTTCTTCCTCACTGTATGAGATATCTATATGCAATTGTGACAGTCCTTACCCTGGTGGAACTGAAGTAATTTAACAAAAGTATTAAAGGATCAGATTGGCTTATAAAACTAATCATATCATGTGCCTTACTATGGTCCGAAAGGCTCACTATGATGTGAACCCCCACGTCCTGTCTGACCGCATCCTGTTGTGTTCCCCTTTCTCCACCAGATTCCGCCTGTGTCTTGTTTATGGCTCTGAATGTGCTCTTTCATTATTTGTCCTTTATATAGGTCTGGGGAAGCTTTGAAGATAACTTAAATCAGAACATAATTTTTATTTCTCTTCTCTATTTTTCTTGTTTTGAATGTGTACTACAAAGAATGATATAATTTAAGGCCTAGGCATAAATTTCTGTGTTCTTTTGAAAAGTTTCAGTAATGTTTTCTTAGGATTGTTGTGTGTTTAAAAAAAAATGGGCAAGAGTGGGTCCTGCTTATATGTCGTGGTAGTAGACTCGATTGTAATAACAATTGTATGAATTAAATGGAATGTCATTTGAGATGCAAATATGGGGCTGTGTATATAAAAATGAACAGTGTGGTAGCAGTGCTGTGCTATGATACCGTTACTTACGAGATTCCAGTTGTGAAGAAAGGGGCATGTGTTAAATTCCTAAATGATACACATCAAGATCATCAGTGTGAATCTTTCCAAACTTTATTGGCAAGAATGCTTTATGGATGATAATTTTATTCCCTACATGTTTAATTTTCAATGAAGCTGAAAAACATAGTGATTTTTACTAAGGAAATGAAATACCTAAGTCTCAAAACCATATTACAAATTAGAAAGTCACTACTACTAACTGCATTTGCATTATTCACAGTCAGCAGCCAGTACAGAAGTGAAAATAGCTCTTGAAGACTCAAAGGCTGCCAGCATCCTACTCAACCCAGTCCTTTCACTAATGGCATTAGGCATGCTTGCTTTGAGAAATGATCTCAAAAAAACATTGAATTTATCCCAAGTGTCAAACTTCAGAAGGCTGTCTTTCCAAACTTTGTAGTATGAAGTTCAAAAAGTGATTGATCTTAATAAGCAACTGCTGTTGTCAGCTCTGAGGCAGCTGATGCTGAAGGTCACTACTTACTCTGTGTGCCATTCATCCCTACTGCACAAACTTTCACAGCAGGACTGGAGCATTGGGATTCTGATGACTAAAATATAAAGGCAAGTTTCTGATAGTTTCAACAAGCCACACTGGATTTAAAACACCTTTCGGAATAGTAATCACCCTGTTATGGAGAGAATTAAGATAAATTCATCAAGCCTAATAGAGAAGGAAAGTCCAGGGTGCAGAAAGAGGATATATTGCATGTGGAGTGATGCTAACTTTAGCCTCTGCTTAAAACTCATTGTGTGAAGGAATCCTTCCTTGACTTCCCTGTCTAAATTGGCAGTCCCAAGTCTAATGTCAGCTGCACTTGTCATTCTGATTTATTTCAATTGAGACATGACTACCAGTCAGTATCACTATTTAAAGTTTTTATTTATTTATTTATTTATTTTTCTCCCACCCAGTTAGAATATCAGTGCAGTGAGGATGGAACTTTGTCTTTCAGATCATTGTGACATGACAGTATTTGAATCAGTGCCTGAAATAGAAAAGACATTTAAAAAAATAAATGTTTGAATGATGTGGATTAAGTAGGAATGCAGTTATCCTTCTTTATCACTAGAGTGGAAGTAGGGAATTTTCTACAAGCAATCTCAGAATATAGAAAGAATTTTACAAAGGACCTTTTGTAATGAAAAGGAAGCTTGTAGATTCCTCAATTCACTTGTAGGAGAATGATAAGAAAAAAAAGTACAATTCAGAAAAAAACAAAGTAATATTAATAGGAGGTAATGAATGGATGAAAACTTTAAGAAATCTATCATCTTGAACTATGATTACTCTAAATTTGTAATAATTATCAAATTATCTTTAATGCACTTGACATTGCACTAGACATTGGGCATAAAAGATTAATAGAGCATGTGTCCTGCCCTTCAGGGGTTCACAGTCTAGAGAGAGCAACTAAAAAACATTTAAATCAATAATGTATGTGCTAAAATAGAAGCCTATGTACAGTATAAGGCTCTGTGGGAACAGGGGAAATGCCTTGCAATGTTGAGGGAAAGCTTTGAGAAGGAGGTATTATTGAAATTAAATTTTAGAATATGAGTAGGGATTTGTTGTTTGGTTAGACAAAAAGGAACAAAGACGTGAGAAAGAATTTGTATATTCTGTTCAGAGTTGTGTGTGTGTGTGTGTGTGTGTGTGTGTGTGTGTGTGTGCACGCATTATGTGACTGAATGACAGGAGACTAATGGAGAAAGAGAGATCAAGTTATTGTTTTGAATACCAGATTAAATAATACATTCCTACGTGATAGGACGCTGCCAAAGAATTTTAACCAAGGGAATATAACCTGAAGAGGGTTGAGGTTTTTTTTTTTTAAAGATTTCTAAGACCATGATGTGGCTAACAGATCAGAAGGAGACAATTTGGTAAATTAGGAGATATCTAAGCCCTCCAGTGTTTCCCAAAGTTTGTTCAATGGAACACTAGTTTTAGGGGATGTCCACTGAGTGTGTAAAAAAGGATTTCATGGTCAGCTATGTTTTGGAAATATTAAGCAAAGATAAATAGGTTTATTATCTGTATTATTATTATCATAATTGTTATTACAGATATTCTTAGCAAATTCAACATGTTTATGTGCATGAAAAAGCTCTAAGATGTGGCCATGCTATACAAATTTTCCAAACATGACTGATCACAAAACCATCTCCGTTCACCCCGTTGTCGGTTGCTACCTACCCAATCTTATATGACATTCTTTTGAATTTTTAGTGTGTCTAGTATTTAGGCAGACTTTCTCAACGGGCTTCTGTGAGAAAATTCAGCCCTATAGAAAATTATTTGAATGAGTCTTTTGGCAATTCTCCCAAGCGTGATTGTTAGGTAGTACCATTCTAGGTGCATAAAAGAAAAGTTAATTCCTTACGTACTGTGCTAGTAGAGATATAAATTATGAGGGCTTGAACTAAGAGCAATAGCAGTGTTAATAGTGACTGTCTCATACAATTTGGTGAGTCATTTTGTTATTTTTGCATGTGTGAATTTATGAAATTCAAAATAATATCATATAAGATTGGGTAGGTAGCAACTGACAACGGGGGGAACGGAGATGGTTTTGTGATCAGTCATGTTTGGAAAATTTGTATAGCATGCGCTCATCTTAGACATACATGATGCACATAAACATGTTGAATTTGCTAAGAATATCTGTAATAACAATTATGATAATAATAATAATAATACAGATAATAAACATGTTTATCTCTACTTAATATTTCCAAAACATAGCTGACCATGAAATCTTTTGTTACACACTCTCAATGGATATCCCCTAAGACTAGTGTTCCATTGGACACGTTGTTATCATGGGTTTTCTTTATTGAAGCTACATAAAAATAATCTCAAATAATAAAAATACAATCTCAAATACGTATGTATTTGAATGTATCAGTCTGATTTTTTTTTTCTCTTCATAATTACATGAAATCAAGGTGCAATTCTCTTCAAAATCTTTTAGAGATACCTTGATAAGGAACAGATGTTCTATAGAAAATAATGCATAGGGGAAGTTTGCAACTCACAGAGTCTAGGAATATATGTTTTCATAAAACTGGCTATTTTGTTCAATCACAGAAAAGACAAATATAGTAAAGATCTCAGTGAATATTATGCTGAAATTAGACACTGAGAGAATATGGTCCAAAAGAGAATTATTTTTAAAGGTTGACAATGTATGTAACAGGAAAAGAAAACATGGACTTGAATAAGATATTTCATCAGAATGATTAATAGTTACATAATAACTGTGACTTAAGGATATGTTGAAAACCAAAACACTATAAGAAATAAAAGTTTTTAAAAGTAGTGTCTTGCTGAAGATCTGAAAATATGCCTAAGACTCATACAATTAACATTTTAAAGTGTAATTCAGGGCCATTTATATTTTTATTTTGAGAGTGAAAGCTATTGAATAGTTCAGTGGGCAAAACAATTTCAGCACTACTGGAGACTGATTTTCACTTCAGTAATCAAGAGAAAAGAATTTAAATTTTGCTATCTTTAAAAGATGTCATGTAGAATTTTAAGCAACACAAAGACCACAAGAGAAGGCTTGTTTTTCACAAGCAGCTTGATTGGTAGAAAATGTCTTTCTTTTTTCTAAATAGTGCCATTTGGCCAGTTGGATAGTCTCCATCTAGCTATTGACTACAACCTCCCATGTTGACAAAGATTTCCTTTATAATTTTGATTGATACCTGGAATAGGAAAGGCTGGATTTCTAATGCTAATTTGTGACATTAAGTTCTGTTCTCCGTTCTATACAATGTGATTGATGATGAAGAATAAGCTTCTATGTTATAAATAAATTATATTCACTTACATTGGTATCCAGAATTAGAAAAATAATTAATTTGGATGGATTCTTAATATTTAAACATAATCATATAATTTCTGATTTCTTCCTAAAATAAAGTCTTAATTTATGATAGAGGAAATATTTCTTGTGTTTATTATATTTCACGAATATCTAGACTTGTAGGAGTACTTTCATAGACATAGGACTGAAGAATTTTAATTCCTAAGGCATCAAATTGTAATTCCTGTTTGATAATGTACAAAATGCAGATGATCTGTGTTGTTCATTAGAGGAACATTTTCTCTAAATGTTAAATATATGAAAATATAACCTTACATATAAATAGTGTAGCATTTTTATTAAACATGATGCTTATCAATTTGATGTGTATGTGTATATGTTATTCATGACAAATGCTGGCCTTTGGAATTTGGGGGGATTGACATTTCTATTTCAATTTTTTTTCCCTCTCTTCATTTTAACCTTTCTCCATAGCACTGTTTACATTTTTGTTAAGCTTCAAACCCAAAGCAAATTATTTTCTCTAAGCCATTGTGTGAGCATTTGCTGTCTAGGCCTTTCATTCCTCTTATTATTCTCAGTGATCACTGACTGGTTCTTCTACCTCTTACCTTTTCCCACACCCCCCAAAAATTACTGTGAGGGCTTCCTGTAATGTCAACACCTCTGCTACTCAGGCAGAAAGAACCTTCTCCTTCAAAGCTGCTCCACCTGTGGAACAGGCAGGTCAAAGGCAGCAAAGACTTCAGAGCATCTGCCTCCTCCTACTCAACTCATTTCAGTATTTCTTGATCAACAACAGCTCCCCTTGTTATTTCTTGAACTTGACCTGTTCTCTTTTATTATAAATCCTGAGTATTTACTTACTTCTGTTACCTACATAGAGCCTCTTTGGCTGAGAGTATGAGGTAAATCATAGAACTTGTAGTAAATTCAGCTCAATAATGTAGGTGCAACGCCCAATGTTTAAGTATATTTAATATACTAGACCAATTATTAGAGCTTCAATGACAATACGACATCTTCCTGACTTTGAAGAATCTAAAGTCTAGTGAAAGAAAAAGTCAAATTAACAGATAATTTCAGTCTGATACTGTAAACCCAGGAATTAAGGTGTGATCAAGGTTCTGTATCAATCCAGAAGGAAATCTGTAGTCTGATCTTGAAACAGACAGCTTCCTGAGAAAGCTTCTATCTTGGAAAAATAAGCAAAGTAGGAAGATAGATATTTCTAATAGCAGAAGCCCAGAGATATGAAACAGAATGAATATGAGGAAAGCCATAAGTTAAACATTTAATCTTTATTTAGTGAAAATTGTTGAATTTCTTTTAATACTTGTTTCAAAATGTTAATTTTTTTATCCTTGTGAATTTTAATCAAATTGATTATTGAATAATCACTCTATTAGCTGTTTCTATTTAACAAATAACTCCAAAACTTGGGGTCTTAAAGCAATAAACATAGATTAGATGCACAGTTGTGTTGCTGAGCCATGTGGTTTGATCTGACCTGTGCCTGCTTGGCTGATGACCTGGGATGGCCTCACCTGTACTTCTAAGAGGTTGGCAAGGTGATTCGTTTGGTTTGGAGAGCTGGGATCAGATGGACGGCTTGTCTGAGTTTTCCTTGATTTCTGCTTTCCAGGCTGCCTTGTAAGGTGGTGTTAGTTTTCCTTGATCTCTGATTTCTGGGCTTCTGCATAAGGTGGGCTCAAGGTTCAAAGAGCTGCAAGGCAATATGCAAGTGCTTTTCAAATCTCTGCTTGAGTCACTTTTTTCTTTTTTTTTAAATGAACCATTAAATCAAAGAAAGTCACTTGGCTATCCCAGAGACAATTTGTGGAGAAAGAAGCACCATCTCATTAAGGGTGTTAGCTGCAATTCATTTTGCAAACAAATCATTTATAAGGGTTGACAAACGATGTGTCTGTGGCTAGCTTTGCAATCTGCCCTTCACCCTGGTGACTTTATAAGGTTTTATGATGATTTTATTCTGTTTTTTTCTTCCTTCTTTGTAGTGTTTCCACACTGGAGAGCACATTCAGTGTGCCTTGGGACCAATAATTAGTTCTAAATTTACAACAAGAAAGGCCAGTCTGTTTTTTGTTTGTTTTTGTTACTACTAGTTGAATATATTAACCTCTGCACTGAGTGCCTTTGTTCTTTCTTCTCGGCCTCTTTTATTGTATCTTTCCATAAACGAATCCTGCCCAGCACTTTTTTTCACCTATAAATCAAAACCAAACAAATAATTATTTTCTTTGAAGGGAGATATTGAAACTATATTTTTGAAGAGATTTCTAGGCCACTCAATACCTACTTTTGAAATATTCTGATCTTGTTGGCTAACTTCATCACCAGGCTTTTACAGAATGTGTTATAGATCTATTTTTTTATTATGCCTTTAAACGTAAACAATGTCTATGATATTTTTGACCCAGTTTTTCCCTGGTGTCCCCCGCACCGCTAGTTAGTAATCGAAACCCACAGGGTGGCTCAGTGCTGCCCTCTGGCCACCAGTCGCCGTTCAGAGCAGAGCCAAAGAGGCCGCCGCAGCTCACGCTTGGAAGTTCTAGGGCTGAAACTTAGCTCATGTTTTTCTTTCTTTCTTCACTCAAACAATACCACTGTCTCAAAAGAAACACACCCTACCAAAGGACTTCATGTTCTGGAGGAGGCAAATTTAATTTCTGGAGGTGAGAACTGTTGAGCAAAAATGTGCTGCTGCTCTTTCTGGTAAGAGCGAGTAGTTAACATTTTGTCTGTATCAAGTTTCTGGTAGAGTTTTTACCAGTAGAAAGAGTAGAGTAAAATTATAAATGAAAAAATATTTACAACCCGTTCTTAGATACTTTAGGATATTTTTTTCAATATTTTTAGAAATACATATACACATTTATATAAATGTATATAAATTTATATATATATATATATGTGCATGTGTGTGTGTGTGTATAACAGAGATAGCTTAGACTTCTTAAAGAGAATATAGTTTGCAGGTTCGCTGACAATACAGAATTGTACAAACATGAAAACTTCCCAATAAGTGCAACAGATAAAACTCATACAATAAATTTCTCTTCCTTTCGAAACCCATACTAAAATAACAGTAAAGGAATTTTTGAGATATAACTTCTGCGATGATGGGGAGAATAATAAAGGAAATGAGAGCTGGACAATTTCAGAAGCTAGAAAGGAGACAGATGAGTGGTAACTCATTGAGCATACCTGAGAAGTTTCAGTTCTAAAATAATATTGCAGAAAACCTAAAACCCACTGGACTGATGGCACCAGCTACTCCTGGAAGTGTGAAATAAAATAAAAAGGAAGCTATTTAATAAGGCAGACTCAGAGAGAAGCCCAGGTATTTGAATCTACACAAGTGTGTCTTGTTTGTCTTTATTTTCTCCCTCATCTCTCACTCGGTAGTAGACAAGGAACATGTAGCTGACTTGTTTTCTACTGTTGTGTGTAGTGTATGTATGTGAATGGTGACTTCCTTTAGGATAGTTCACTTCTGTAACTATTATGATTTTATGGGCTTTTTAGTTATTTTGTTTCTGTTTCTGTTTTTCTTTGCCTTTTAGTTTTTTGTTTTGTTTTAGGACTCTGGCAGATTTCCCTCATTTGAAGAGAGCACATTGATAGTGAACAAACTTATGACTTCAGCTAATTTTGACTAATGCTTTCCATTTCTTTCACATTTTTTCTTTCTTTCTAGCTTCTTTTTTACCTGAATTCCTTCTGTAATATAGTTTATTTTAATAACATGGATGGATTGAATCTTGAAGATTACAATGAAATTATTACAGATTAAATTCTTGTCTGGAGTTTAAACAGTAACAGTGATGATGAACACATAGTAATAATGGGTAATTTCTAAGAAAGTCGTTGAACCCTCTTTTACCCCAGTAGAACTCAAGATGCAGTAGGCTTGCCAGAAATTTCTTAGTGTTTATAATTGTGAGAGTACTTTCCATGGTATATTAGTAAAATCTGAAAGGGAAAGGACATTTTATTGACTCTGATTTTTTTTCACTTAAAAAACTGTCGATGTTGGGATTTAATCATATGTGTTAATACTTTGTTCCTCCTCATTTTTAAAAATGTTATGCTCTTTACAATAATAAAAATCTTTGTAAGAATATTAACCATTACCAGTATAACCAACATTACCCTTTTTTGCTCAGTGGTGATCAGTTAATTCTTCCAAACAGCTAATTTTCCTTTTATTTACTGTTACCAGGATAGCAGAGCTAATTAATCTGAGTACAAGGCAGTTTGTGAGGTTTCTTGTGTGTGTGTGTGGTTTTAATTTTTCTGTGAAATATAAAATTAAGGCAAATAAAACAAGCATATCTCTTCTTTTCTGCCTTTAAATGGGAAAAAGCCAATTAATCTCTACCTCCAGAATTTATTCAAGTGAACACTAACGGTAGAAGAAATTGCTGTTTTCACCTATGTCTGTACTCGTAAGCAAAATTTTAGTCAGACAATTAGACCATAGTAATTATTCATCAAGAGGCCTCCTGCATTGCTGTGGCTGCTATTGGTATATTTATATCAAAACAGTGTTGCTTTCAATGTTTTCTGAGAGTCTGCAGAACCAAGTTTAAGGCATGTGTCCAAAACAAAGAAACTTCGGGACTGCATCTCTTTTATTCATGACCCCCCTCTAACCTCCCCCCAAAAAAGTATCTTAAAGGAAAAGTATATACAAAATTATGTCATTGACCTGACATGAGTGAGCCAAATCTTTTCATTTTCATTTAAGACATTCTGTAAATCCTTCTGTGTTCAAACTGGGTATTTTCTGCTAAATTAAGAGAATACTAATCCAACCAATATAGATATTATGGCTGTTTGATAAAAAAAAAGTCCATGATGTTCCCATTGGGTATCTTAACATTCAGAACTTAACATTTCATCATTACCTCTGATTTTGCCATATACCTGTTAATTTATCATTTTATTTATGTGGTTAGATAATGATAACAAAAATGATACTACTAATAATAATATTTATTATTATTATGACATGTTATGATGATGAATACAAAGAATAGTTAACATTTATTAAAATATTTGTTATGTGCCAGGCATTCTGATGAGCGCTTTTTGTGGAGTGTCTCATGTAGTCTTTGCAACAATTGAGTGGATAAAAATTTTGCTGCCATTTCTGGACCAGAGAGAATTTTTCAATGTTTCCCAAAGTCACATAACTAGTAAACAGTGGGGCTCAGATTGAAATCAAAGCAGTCCTTTTCAAGAGTTCACTCTAACTATAGTATTCTACTTGCCCTCTTCTGCAATGGCAACTTTAGTTATAGCATAAAGTAACTATGCTGATGCCATTCTTCTCGGGAAGAATTAAGCAAAAATTGAGAAAACCAGCTGTTCAGTCCCCAGTTGTTTCATCTCAGGAGAAAAATATTTTTGAAAAAGTTTAGTATCTCATATTAATAGACTAGCAAACAGGTAAATCTTTTAAAAGCTAACTTGAAATTGCCTTTTTAACCAAGTGTTGCTCTTTCCCACACAGTGGCCTAAAAGAACATACCTGCAGTTTTGCACAATGGCCACATCTCATCTTCAAACCTTATTCCTCTGTTCCATTTTGTCTTTGCTACATGTCTTCTTCCCTAATTTAAGCTCCTAAATTGTTCTTCCCTGACTCAGTTTACCCATTCACATCTTCCTGATAAAACTAGTCCTTACTCAGAAATTTCTTTGATTTTCCAAGTGGCCATCCCAATTAACATACTTTGGCTGTTTCAAGGGTGAGAAAAAGAAAAGGCAACTTTCTAAAAAAATTAAAAAGAGGGACTATGTTCAAGTAAAGCTATGTGGTCACAACCCTATAACTTAAAGAGATTTAATATGAATGAATCAACAACACAAAATACTATCATCTTTTAGATGTACTTCTTTATAGATTTCTCCAAAGATAATATGCATTTATCTTTCAGGAACTGATACAGTGTCTTCCATAGTTACCCTTATTTGCCAGGAACTGGTATTCAACCTCTCCCTGGTCTTAAGTCTTCCATCAAATATTTAGTGTATTCCTTAGATGTGTTAAGCACTTTGCTAGGTGATAGAGAGAACATAGGCTCTTTTTGAAGGATACATTCAAATAATAACCCCAAGTATGTTATTAGTCTGATAGAAGTGCTCTGAAGGATAAGATGTTCTGTAAAAGTGCTTAACAAAGGAATCTGAGCTGGTCTTTGGGGCTGGGGCATGTCGTGGGAAACCCACCTAAAGAGACATGAGCTGAAACACAGAAGGGCCAGGAGGTCTGTACAGGTCATATGGGAATAGTGTTTGAAGAAGAGGAAACAGTGTGGCCAAAGGCTCTTTCAGGGAACTTAAAGACTCCATCTGTGTGACTGGCTCTCACAGTACAAGGTGGTAAATGAGTACACAGTGAGGCTAGTCAAGAGACGCAGGAATGGTCTCAAATCATAGAAGGTTCTACAGTCTATATTGTAGCATTTTAGTTTAAACTTTAAAAAGTTCTATTGAATAGATCTAAACAGTGGTGCAAAATAATCTGTAAGATTTGTATTTTGAAAATATGTGGCTTCAGAGTGGAGTTTGATGGAAGGATATTCAGAGTGGAGTCAAGAAATAGCTCTTGTAGATTATTAGAGTTCTAAGGAAACGATGATAGCAGTTGGATAAGTAGGAATGAATAGGATATAGGTTCTGAGCCATAAGGTATGTTCAGGATAACTCTTGCTGTGTTTTTTGTTGTTTTTTGTTTGTTTGTTGGCTAGTACTACTCTATAGATAATGATAAAAAAAAATGATACACTGGAAGAAGACCAGGTTTAGGCAGAGGATTCATTTAGCAAATATTTATTGAGTTCCTGTTCAAGCCCTTCCCAACCTGGGTTCCTTGAAAGAATAAAACATAAATGCCTCTAAGGTATTAGTTGTATGTAATAAATTACTTCTTTTCTGTGCATCTGGAATGTTACCAGTCTTATGAAATCCTTGGAAGAATTGAACAAAATAGTCAATTAAGTCATTTTATGTAGGATTTAATTATCTTGCAGAACTCTAGTTGAAAAACACTGGCTTTCTCCATGCCATATAGTATTCTATATATGCATCAAATATAATGTATATTTGATGCCTTTAAGCATTGGAAGTGAAGAAAAATCATTATCATGACAAGGTTAACTACAACAACTTAATTTCATTTAATAGTTAAGGTACCTCAAAAGCAGCTTACATATTTTGTTATAGGTAGTTAAGAAATATATTTTTAAAATTTATAAAACATCTCTTTAAAAATTACATTATAATAGTAGATATATATCATCAATATACCTTTTCCAAGCTACTTCAGAGATAAATGTTTTGCTTTCTACTAAAAAATACAATGCTACATATTTACACTTTTTGAAAGTATGAATAGCTTATTATATTTGAACAGAAAACTAGAAATTATTTTGAAAAATTACTTGGATAGTGATAAATACCCCAAAAAAGTCTTAAATACTGCAAGTGAAATGTAGAAAATGAAACTATGCCATCTGAACTTTGAACATTAGATGTAATTATATCGACATAAAGTATTATGTTTGTTTCATCCAGTAAGTCATTCAATAATTATTTTACTTAGGGGTTGGTGTAGCTAAGCAGTGTTCACGTCACTGAGATAAACCAATGGACAAACCAGATAAAATGTGTGTTGGTGGGTAGGATAGGCCAGGTTGCTATATATATAAGGTGTTCATAAAAGTCTTTGTTAAAAAAATGATGAACAAGATTGATAGTATTTGTTACAAAAACTACTTCGTAAATTTATTTATTTATTTTGGTATCATTAATACACAATTGCAAGAGCAACATTGTGGCTACTAGATTCCCCCCATTATCAAGTCCCCATCACATACCCCATTACAGTCACTGTCCATCACGTAGTAAGATGCTATAGAATGATTGCTTGTGTTCTCTGTGTTATACTGCCTTTCCCGTGCCCCCCCATGTTATGTGTGCTAATCATAATGCCCTTTATCCCCCTTCCCCCTCCCTGCCCACCCATCATCCCAAGTCCCTTTCCCTTTGGTAACTGTTAGTCCATTCTTGGGTTCTGGGAGTCTGCTGCTGTTTTTTGTTCCTTCATTGTTTTCTTTGTTCTTATACTCCACAGATGAGTGAAATCGTTTGGTCTACTTTGTAAATTTAGGTACTTATATGCCACTTTTCTAGTTTGTAAACTTTAGGTACTTAATGCTAGTTTTTTTGCTCTTGGATGATAAACTTAAATTCTAGATGGGATAAAGCCTGTATATATTAATTAATTTACAGATTCTTTGTATCAGTCACAATATTAATCTAAAATTTAAAGTAATAAATGAATATACACAGCTCTAATTTAGATGTTTTCCACTTTTTAATTTGAATATTTTTGTATTTGAATATAGGTCATTTGTCCCTTCATAGACCTTATAGTCCTAATGGGAGGTCAGGCAGATATATAAATATGCTTAATACAAAATTAAGAACTTGGAAGTGGTCAACACAGGGTGAATAGGAGATCATACTGTTAAAACACGAGTGAACATGGATGTGGTGAGGGTGACTTCACAGAGAAGATGTAAGTCACTTGAAGGAGGAATAATGCCGTTTAAATGGAGCTCTGGCTATTGGCACTCTAGGCATGTCATTAAAACTAATTTTTACCAAAAATACATGAAGGGAAAGATATTGCATTAATTGACACTATTCCATAGAACAAAGATCAAATGGTTCTACAAGTGTTTATTAAGTAGAACTCTAAAGTATTTGTAGAGTAAACTAAATGCATTTAAATATATTTTCTCAGAATGTTACCATTTAGAACATATGTTTACATCACCTTTCATTTGAATTTCATATCAAATGAAAAAACAGTGAGTAGAGATATTAAATAATTCCTCTTTTTAAGGTCTATGAGAATCAAAGAACTGATTTCTTTACATACTTTAATGATTTATTTGATTCAGAAATATAACTGTGATTGGCATTAAATGACTTTCATGCAGAGTAAGTTTTTATATGTATGTCTTCAGCTTCATTTCCTTTTCTCTAAATAACCATTTATTTGGATTAAACCTCTTATCAAGTACTTATATTCTCATACAATTCATAAATTAGCAAATTTTTTCAAATACAAAAGCTAGATAAAGACCAAATTGGAGCCACTGACTCTTGTTATTAGCAGAACTGCATCTCTACTTGACCTTATATTCATTTGCCATATTTAAAATTTGTCTTTTCTACTTGTAGCTTGTGCGAAATAAAATCCATCTTTTCTGAAATGTTCACTTTATTTTCCTTCAGAGGTAGTACACTGGTAACTATTAACAACAAATACTACCTCTCTGTGTATTGAAATTACAGTAACAGATGGCATCTAAAAATAAAGAATAAATGTCAGGGTTTGGGTCCTTCAGGGAGGATAGCGCCTTCCTTAGCCTGCCCTGAGTGCATACAGTGCCTTAATTTCACAGTATTTATACCCTCCTCTGAACTAAAATTTATTTTAAAATATGAACACATTACTTTAAAGATTATCTTTGATTCACTGTCAAATATTTTGTGATTGGGTGCAATAAGTTTTGAAGAGAGGAAAGGAGGAGATACAGAAACAAGGGTATATATCGGTGGGGATCAAACCTGGGTACAGTGACTCTTGGACCAAATTAGTGTGTATTACATGGTAGCTTTCCTTGGAATTAACTTGATCATATGGTAGGAGGAGGTACACAGTATAATAAAATAGTAATAATAATAATGGCAGCTCATACCTATATACCATGGCTATGTGTGATGCTTGCTGTTAACTTACTTAATTCTGTAACAACCCTTAAATCTAAATACTGTGATTGTTTCATATTACGTTATGGAAAATCTGGTGCAGAGAGTTAAATAACTTGGCCAGTAATCACAGAGCTATGAAAAGAGTGAAGCCTGGATACAAATGTAAGCAGCCTGATTCCAGAGTCTCTCTGCTCTTAACTGTTACCCTTCTCTGCCAATCTGATGAGCCCTCTGCTCCTGCCCACTGCTACCACCACAATGACTTAATGATTAGTAGGATAAAAATAGGCCATATTTCAGATTCTTTGACAAGGAATTTGTTTTAAATCAAAGGAATTCCTGGGAATAATGTGTTTATAATGTGGTTTACTCATGACTGAGTTCATTAAACAATTTTACTTGACATTATGCATCTCACTGATGATTAATTTAATTATAAATGAAGGGTAAGTGTTTAAATCACAGTCTGACATCCTAACCTACCAATTTGGAAAGTTGGGACAGAGCTCCATGGCATGAAAGTCAGTGTGTCTGATCCCTCACTGATTTTTCTTCCCATTTTTTTGTTGTTGAATTTTGAGGGCAGTGTTCATTCCTCAGAGAGATGGCTATAAAGAGGTTGGGACTGGCTTTGCCCAGTCTCGACTTTTCCTACTTCAGAATATAGCTTAGGGACAGTCCTGCTTAAGAATTTTAGTTTTAAAGAAAATAAAATTAGATGTTGCTCTTTTTGGTAGTATACAAGAGTCCCAAAGAATCAGTGCCGCCACAGCATGGTAGTGGAACTATTTACGTGGCACCTCTTCCTACAAAGCAAATACAGCCTCACCTGCATGACAGCCTCCAAGCCTCTGGAATGTGAGATCTCGCTACCTCACTTGACTAACAAATCAGTGCTGAGAGGACAGGTGAAACTTGGGTGAGAATGATAGGATTTGCAGATCTGCAAGGTGACAATGAGTGAAATTTTTACCATAGACAGATAGAGACTCTTTTTAGGAACCTTTTTGCTTTAAAAGTACCTTGGAGAAAGAAAAGATTAATTTTCACTTTCTTACAGGACAACTTGTAGTGAACAATTTATGCTGGCATTATTAGAAATTAGTAGGGATAAATATGTATCCTCATGTTGACGTACTAAGATCAGTTATTTCTGTCCCCATTATTACCTACTCTGTGCTTTTTCATTTGAATTTTACAACATACATCATTCATCTTCATTCAGAGCCATCAAATATTAGTTTCTGAAATTGTGCTACATGTATTTCTTCCATTTTTAAAAAAGTCTGAGTAATTTGGATTCATCCAAAAATCATAATGCAGACTGCCAGAATCAGAGTCATTTGCATTGAACATGTGTCCTAATTGTATCCATGTGCTGGCATGATATTCTGTAGGGACTAATTCTAATCAATTCTGTCTAAACATTCTGGATTTCCCATCAATTACTATGCTAAGATGTTGACAGAATTCCCACCTATCTTTGGGTATATGCCTCCCAGTACTGCCATTTTAATACCCCAGAGTGAGAGCAACATGACAGATCTCTTCATCTACGTATTTTGAGTACCCATCTTGTTTAAATGTGAAAGAGTACTCCTGTGAAACCAGTACTTCAAAGGTTTTATACTTTTCATAGATTTTAGTGTACCAAGTAAGTTGGAACAGTGTATTATCCCAATTTTTTTAACTGGATTGGCCATTAAATTACTATCGTATGTATATACACATGTAATATTTTAGGCATAATTTAATCTTCCTAACTAATGTTACTTAAAAGGTGAGGTAATATTTTCACTAGTGACATTATTAATTTCATTTATTTATTATTACATAAGCATTTTTTTTTAACTAAACCACAGGCTTTATTCAGATTTCACTACATTTTCCACTAATTCCATTTTTCTCTGCCAGGATTCTATGTTGCATGAAGTCATCATGCTTTTAGTCTTCTGTAATCTATGATAGTTTCTCAGTCTTTCCTTGTTTTTCATTACCTTGATTCTTGAAGAATAATGGTCAACATTTTGTAGAGTGGCTATCAATTTTGATTTGTTTGAAGTGTTCTGATTAGACTGTTTATCTGGATTTGAGAAGAAGTGTCCATCTCATTGCAGGATATCAGGAGTATAAGACACCAATATGATTGACTTAGTCTGATCATTTGCTTAAGGTGGGATTTGCTAGGTTTCTCTAAAAAGAAACTTGCCTTTAAAGTTTCTATTTTTGCCTGTCCATGCTTAATCTATTAGAAATCCTTATTCTTTTAAAGTTTTACTTTGCTTGTATTTATTTATTTTTTTAATTTTATTTTGTTATCATTAATCTACAATTACATGAAGAACATTATGTTTACTAGGCTCTCCCCTACCCCAAGTCCCCCCCACAAACCCCATACATAAGCATTTTTATATGTAATATCACTGAAGGCATATCTGCTTTAATCATAGGCCTTTTATTGCAGTTAATAATCTCAGTGAAAAGTATCTTGATGGAAAAAGAAATGTTTTTGGAAGAATACTGTCTTGTCAACTGACTTCACGTTGTTCTGGAATAAACAACTGTAAAGACATCAGGGACCCAGAAGCTACATGTCTTTTCCTCCTTCTCTCACTTTTTCATCCTCTTTTTTATCCTTTCTTTGTAATGCTCTCTCTCTTTTTCACTCTATTTTTCTCAGTGTTAAATATTTCTTAGAGCTAATGTGTGCAAATTGCCAAAAAAATGCCCTCTAGAGATCATGTACCCATGTCTGTAGTTTAAGAAAGCAGCCAAGGCTGGCTAGCCAAGTACCCAGGAAACAATATTTGATTTAGGGTGCAAATCTCAGTGACAGAATAGATACATGAATGTGTGCAATGTGCATGCATAAACGTGGAGCCTTTTTATGGATAGGGGTATAAATGGTAGTTCTCAAAGCAAAGGTGGGCAGAGACCCTGAACAGTGCCTACTTATGTTATTGTTTAGAGGACTATTGCAGTTCAGTCATTAAGCCATAGATTAGGAAAATAGGATTCCAGTTTTTCCTTCACTAGCCAGCTTCTAGCCTAAATAATTCTGAATGCTAAATAAATATGCATTGCTTGACTAAATGAAGGAAGTAATGGATGGCAGGCATACCTATCATAATCTCAACTTCTGTTGACAATTCATTATTGTCCTATCTCCCAAGCTTAAAGCTGTGGCAAGTGTCTTAGTAGTCCTTCCCTTTCTTGCTCTTTCACGGAACGTCAGAAGGTTTCCTTGTTCTTGTGTTCCTTCACTGTGCTTAATGTATTTGCCCCTTTCTCAGTATTTTCAATGGCCTCTCCCTAATCGTGACTTCACCTAGATCAGCACTTTCTAAACTTGGTTTTGTGGAATAGTCATATCCAGTGAGATATTTAATAAGCGTTCTGGTGGGGGGGAAACAATAAAGTAATTCTAAGGTCAAATAAATTTGGGGAAGCTGCATTCTCTATCACTCCTTGGAGATTCACGGTGTACATTAGTTCTTTGAGAGGTTCTACAATAAAGAAACGTGTTTAATGTTGATTATCCCAGCATTTCTTTACAGCATTGACCAATGAATCCTTTCCTCATGGAATATCTGTTAGTATCTCATGAGACTGGGACTCTATAGATCAATGCTTGAGAAATGCTGAGTTAGCCAATTAGAAGGGATTCTTCACTGCTCGCTTTCCGTTTATTGTCTCCCTGAGTCTCTGCTTCCTCTGCATGCACTGCTGTTGAGATAGTAATTATGAAACAGCACCATAGAATGGGCACAAAGAAAGTGGTTACTAAATCTCTGCTAACTAGATTAACTACCTAGAGGAAGAAGATAATGAGTTAGATAATTATTTGCTAAAATGTAACATTTGTTATTTAAAATAAGCTGAAGATAATATCAAAAAAGTAACTTAACTAGTATTGTTTTACTTGAAAACTTAGTATTATTTGCATGCCTGTGTCAGTGAGATGCCTATAAGGAAACTAGGAAACAACATGTCTTGACAGCTTCTAATAACACACACACACACCAACTCAAAGATAATAGTTGCTAATAGGGCAAATCAAATTGTATTAATTTTGATCACTTCTTCCTTAATTTTTATTTGTCTGTGTAATATTTTTTTAAATGACAGTAATAGGAAATATTTTCCGATCTTAAATTCTTACCCAGAAAAATATTTATTTTTGTGTTAGAAATTTTAAGTCCATAATAATTTGTTCCATGTTAAATGAAAAAAATCTGTCAATATTGTGAAAGACACATTAGGAATGAGAAAATGTTATTGAGTCTTTAAATCTCCACGAGTATTGGCTTGCTCTTTTAAGTTAATGAAAGGAAGCAGTAGCCATCATCAAAGCACATATTGTTTAAAAATCAATGCGGGAACTGCCCTCTGTATTGCACATTTTACTTTCTTTTTTTTTTTTTTCATTCTGCTTGGAAGCTTAGGAAGAGTCTTTGTTCAGCCTTTAAATGTACAGTCTGGTGTCATGCCTGTTAAGTCCATGATAAAAATGAACCAGTGTCCATCCCAGTCTAACCTAGATACTGGTTCTTGATGTTTTATACCAGAAGCTAATTACTGTCTCACTTTTCAGAGCCTCATTACCCCCAAACAACTATTCTGATCTCATGCTTACTTTATTTCTCTTGCCAAGGATAATTGCACATAGCTTTATTGCTTTCCTTAAAGGTGTACATATAAATTATCAATACATTAGTATTATTGGCTGAGGTAAATGACCTTTCTGGGTTTCCAGAATGCTTTTCACCTTAGTTCGTTTACCATATGTGGGTGGCATTGATGTACTATATATGAGTCCATGTTATTGATAATTTTAAAGCTCATTACATTTTTTAGGAAATAACATGGATAACTTTTAAGTTTGGAGCTTCCCAATAATACAGGGGTGTTCATATCTTATATTTGAAAGTGATGTACAGATAGATTTTCAGATGTGCCCTCACATATATTGTCTTATTTGGTCTTTACAGCAAGCCTGTGGGGATTGTTATTATTATTTCATATAATGATGGGATGGATGGCATATTGGAGAGTCAGTTATATCGTGTCCTCATATGCATAGTAAATTTCAGAGCTGGGACCCCCAATCCAATTTTTCTTACTCCTTTATTCCTGAAGTAGTAACTTTACAAAACTGGAGCCATACTGCTTTGTTTTTTTGTTTTTGTTTTTGTTTTAAAATGTAGGTATTGTTTGGCACAAACACTTAGGCCTAAAATCTGTTTCATGTGCAGTCCTAAGTTTATCTTTTGCATGCCTTATTATAATGAAAAATATATAGAATCCCAATATTAATGCTACCTGCAAATTACTTCTGAGTTACAAAAAGCTGTAAAGCCTGTGATTTCACGTCTTCTAAGGGCACAGGAAAGAAACCAGTTTTAGTGTTCTGGGAAGAAAAATCAGTGTTCCACTTAAGAACTCCTTATAAAATCAGGTCATCTGACTTTTGTGACCTTTGCCCAAATTACTTAACTCATTTTTCTTACCTATAACAGAGACACCATTAAAGTAGTTTCCTTGGAGAACTGTTCTGAAAAATTAAATGGCGTAATATGAGCAATGTCCTTAATACAGTGTGTCTACTTAGTAAACACTTGATAAATTTTAGCCATGAAAAAATTAATAGAATGAAAACTTCAGATTGTATAGACACCAATGGAATATCAAAACACATAGGCACAAATAAGAGGGGGAAATGGAAAGGAAGACAAACAGGGAAATGAGAAAGGGCAATTGGGAAGGAGAGTGATGGGGCTGCTGTTCTGGTTGAGCATATAGAATGCTGCAAGAGAGAACGTAGCTAACAAAGCCAACTGAATGAACTACCAAGTAAGTTAGTTTAGCTCATCAAAGAGTCAAGCCCAGAGCAACTGAAAAAATTAAACATCCAAAATTCGACAAACCCTTCCTCAGATATAAAGTACACATACCCACGGCTGCTTTCATTTTCGAAATGCGGTAGGAGGAAGTAGGTATAGATGCCGTAAGCAAAAGCAGCTGTACTCCTAAATTTTAAGTGCCAGATGTGGGCTGGTGTAGGAGTTTAGAATTGCTTGGAGTCCTAGATACAAGGGGAATCCTTACCCCCATCTCTTTTTTCATCGGGTTTCTTTGAGAGGTCAACGGATGTGGCGAGCGCACCTGTGAGGGACAGAACACAAAGTCTCTGCCCTCTGAGTGAGAAGGAGACCAAAGAGAAATACTTCTGTATCCTGAGCCTTACACTGGACAGTAGGCAGAGGCAGTCTGCCTCAGGAAAAGGGACACAAGAGATCCCCTATCTGGGGTGCCTACGCACAAGCTGGGCCTTAAACTGGGTAGAAGGTATGGTAGGAGAGCTGAGACCTTGTGTTCCAAGGTGATGGGAGAACTGAGAGAAGCCCCCCCAGTGCTGCCTACTGAGTGAGTCCTCATCTGTCCTCCATTGGGGAAGGAGAGGAGAGCTGAGTGAGCAGTTCGCCAAGTCACAGATGCCCGGAGCCTGCTGAATGAACTCTGAAGAGGGATCAGGAGTCGGTGCCAGTGTATCAAAGGCAGAAATCAGAACTGCGAGAAACCCACAGGCACTCTGGGGTATAGCAAGTGGGCCTATATACCGCAGGGCCGGAAAGGGGGAGCCGAGATACAACTCTGAGGCATCTGAAGACAAAGGATGGCAACTTAGAAAAAAAAGCACTTACACTCCAAGTCCTGCTAAAGTAAATACTCTCTTTGTCCTCACAATTTAAGCCTGTGATAAACTGAATTTAATTGAAATAATGACAAAGCAAGACTCATCATGTCAATTTGAGGTATTACATAATAAACAACTAAGAACTGAGTGGTTTAACAGAAATTTATTTTTTCATGATTTTGGAGGCAACAAGTCTAAGATGAAGGTGTAAGCAAGTTAGTAGAGTTCTGAAGCCTTTCTCAGCTGATAAATGGCCTTCCTCACCCTCTGTCTATATATGGTCTTCTCTCTGCATGTTTATGTGTACATCTTTCCTCTTTCCATGGGATAGAAGCCATATTGGGTTAGGATCCACCCTAATGACATCATATGATCTTATTTACCTGTTGAAAGACCCTATCTTCAACCACAGTCACATTTTGAGGTACTGGGGTTAGGACTTCAACATATGAATTTTGAGGTGACACAGTTTAGTTCATAACACCTATCTGAACTATTAACAACCAGTCCAAACAAGAGATGTGTCCTTTTCTGTGTGTGAATATTATTTACCTCAGTCCATTTTGTTGTTTTACATACAATGTTCACATTCAATAAAAAATTTACTGGAAAACACACACAAAAACAAGAAAATGTGACCTTTTGCTCAGGGTGGAAAGAGTCAGGAGAACCAGATGCAGACAGGGTCAAGAAGTTAAAATGATCAGATAAGATTTTTAAATTCCTGTAATACATATAATAAAAGATTTGTTTGGAAAAGGTGGACAACATGTGTGAACAGATAGATAATATCAGTAGGGGGTTATAAACTATGAAAAATAATCAAATGTAAATGCTTGAAGTGAAAAATCCTGTATTAGAGACGAATCATTCTTTTCATGAGCTTATCAGTAATCTAGCACATGAAAGGAAATACCATTGAACCAAGCCAAAGACAGTAGAAGCTTACTAACTTGGAACTCAGAAATAGAACAGAGTAACTGGTTTCTGTGAAACTGTGTATTTGGAACCTGGGAGGAGAAGATAAAGAGTATGGGATAAAAAAAAAAAATTGAATAATAACTAATACTTTTCCAAAATTCATGAAAAACTTTGAGCCACAGATCAAAAAGGCAGAGAACTTCAAGCAGTGTAAATACAAAGAAAAACTTACGTAAGCATATCCTAATGAAACTGAAAATAAAAGAGAAAGAAAGCTCATGAGAGCAACCAGAGGGAAAAAACACATTAAATGCAGGGCAGGTGAAGGAACAAAGGCCAGTGTCTCATCGAATGCAGGGGAAACCGTGAGATAATAGAATATCTCCATCTGTCAACCTGGAATTAATACTCCCCAAAAATATTTTTCAAATCAGATGAAATGAAGACATTTTCCTAAGTTAAACTGATTTTTTCTCTCTGAGAGTTCTCTACCACAGATTTGCTTTTAAAAAAAAGGATTCTTCAGACTTCACGGAATGATACAAGGCATGTATCTAATGATCTTTCAGGTAGAGAATATCGAAAAGAATCATATGTTAATATGTATAGGGAACTCATATATGTGTGTGTATAGGTCTATAGCTATGAATATGTAAGCATATATAGGAATATTTATATATAAATACATAAACTATATTTATATCTGAGTATATAAATATATAAAACAAAAGTCTTGTTAAAGACTTGTTTGATTAAGGAAAAATAATATAATGTGTTTATAGCATATGTAGAAGTAAACTGAGCACAGAGGATGGGAGAGTAATAATGGGAAATATACTGCTGTGGGGTTCTTATGTTTACTGTGAACTAGTAGAATATTTTTTGAAAATAGACTCTGATAAGTTAAAGTTGTAAACAGTAATGTTTTGAGTAATAACTAAAGTCAACACAAAGAGGCATTGTCATAGAACGAATTCTGTCCCCTCCCCCCGGATCCATATGTTTAAATCCTAATCCCCATTACTTCAGTATGTGACCTTGTTTGGAAATACTGTCTCTACAGATATAATTAGTTAAAATGAGTTTTTACTGGAGTAGAGTGAGTGGAGTAACTAATCCAATATAATGTGTCCTTATAAAAAGGGAAATTTGGAAACAGACACAGGGAGAAGGACTTGTGAAAATGAAGGCAGAGATGGAGTGATGTTTCAACAAACCAAGGATACCAGAGATTGCCAGCAAACCACCAGAAGCCAGGGAAAAGGCCCTGGAACAAGTTCTCTCTTACAGCCCTTGGAGGGAACCACCCATACTGACACAATTTCTGTTGTTTGAGCCACCCAGCTTGTAGCACTTTGATTCAGCAGCCCTAGTAAACTAATGCAGGCATAAACAAACTCAGTTGAGAAGATAAAATAGAACATTAAAAGTATTAGTTTAACTCATACCCAAAACAAGACGAAAAGAAAGAGCAGAGAGAAAAAAAAGAAATAGAGATTGGATGAAGTGAATACCTGGATATTACAATTAAATCTGAACATTACAGTAATTCCATTGAATCTATATGGACCAAACACCAAGTAAAAGGCAGAAATTGTTAGACTGGATAATAACTGTCATTTTCTCATAAAAATTAACCTAAATCAACTTTATGACCCAATAATTCCAATCCTATGTATCTATGAGAAATAAAACAGATCCACAAAAATACTTGTACAAGGATGTTCATACTAGGTTTATCGGTAATAGCCCAAAACAGTAAATAACTTATATGTTCATCCATTGAAGAATGGATATACTGTGGCATATTTCTATAATCTGAGATTACTCACCAATAAAAAAGAACAACTACTGATACATGCTACAAAATAGTTAACTTGTAACAACATAGTTGGGTGAAAGACACCAAATACTGCAAAGTATATACTGTATGTTTTCTTGGTGGTAGAAACCAGATGAGATGCTTCTATTGTGCCAGCCCGGTGGGGATTCCAGTATGAAGATGTATGAGGGAGCTAGGATAATGGGAGTACAGGTGTGGGTTAGATGAATCTTGGCATTTGTAAAACCTTATTGAAATACACATAAGAGTTCTTCACTTTATGTATATCGGGACAAAAATCCGCCACATTTATTTATGCTGGCATACACTTTTTTTTAGTTTATCTACCTTTAGTGACCAGTGTACACCATGTTTTAATCTACCAGTGTACTACTATAACAAATATTTAATGTTAATGTTTATAGTCTGTTTCAGTTTACAAAGTATTATACATATATAGCGTTTATTCAGGCTTCAAAATTACTCTGAATTAAACAGGAAAGGCTCAATATGATTATCTCTTGCTTTATAGAGGGGATTTTATCACTCATATATTTATTTATCCAGAATTAGTGAGATGACCAGTGGCCAAGACAAGTCTTAAATTATTTTCACTCTGGTTTACTTCAATAAACTTCTACTAAAAGCTCAATAGTATGTAAATTTAATTCCTATACCTCTCCCCCTCACTTAATTTGCTTGCTCTTATGTATCACTTGTGTAAAGTAGTTCTCTGAACATCAGGTGGCAGAAGGTTTGGTGGCCTGTTGAATTGACCATATGTCTTAAGGTAGCCATATTGTACTTCATGTTCCTTAATGAAACCTGGTTATTTAAAGGAGACAGGGGACCAATGACAAGAGTGAGCCTATTTCCTATATGCATCACTTAGAAGTGGATGAAATCCTTACTCAAAGTGGTTTTGTACTTTGAAGTAAAAAAAAAATTTTTTGAAAGCATATTTTTCTGCCATCTCTCTTCCCTGATCTCTTCAAGCCTGTTAGATGTGTACTGATAATGATTAAGAGACCTTAGTTGTTGAGGCCTTAGGTCTTTATAAAACTTCCTTAAAGGAAGATAAGGCTTTTGAATGATGTTTAATGCATTGCATGAATAATTTAATGTCTTAAACATAAAATGATCATGCACAGTTTTTTTAAATTAGAAAAGCTATTTCCAAAAAAACAAAATTTAGCATTACTACTGTGTTCTGATATTGGTTGTCAAAACTTACATTCTTCTGAGATCTCAGAAAGGGTATTAAAGAATTGCATTTGCAACTCAACATAGGAAAGGGTGAATATAAATTAAAATCTCTCTGGAAAGTAGGTTTTATCATCCAAAAAAGGACTGCTTCATTAGGGGAATTTATTTTACTCAATTAATAAATATTATATCCTGCTGAAGAATCTACTGAAGCAGGTATAAACTGAAGTAGCAAGGAGGTCATAAAATCTCATTAAAAAGGATTTTAAAAATTGTAGTCTGAGTAGTAGATTAAATTAAGAGAATGATTCCACATATTTCTCATTCAGAATTATGTCTTCATAACCATAATTTTTAAACTTCAGTCATATAGCCCATATTAAATTCTAATTAATATTGACCATCTTTTCAAATAATTTTATTATCTATCAAGATTTCTACTTAGTCTTTCATGTTACAGATTACATGGAAAAACAGTTGAGACCATCTATATTTTACAGAGTCTAACTAATTCTCAACACTCATTAAAGGAGAATGGAATTGCCTGAATAAATCACTCCTGAATTTCCTGCTGACCAGCTGGAATCCAGGGAGCGATCCAGAGTATAATTCCCTTACCTCCCTGCGTAAAGTTGTCAGAGTAGTGCGATACCTCTTTTTACTTTCAGCAAACTGAGTATGTGGAATCATTTAAACTGCTGTGATGAAATAATCAGATCAGATAACCAAGCTGTTCAACAAACAAAATATGGAAGGAGGAAATAATGGAATGTCTTCATTTTGAATTGAAAAAAGGCATGAAAAAGTAATTAAATACTAATGCCATATTTTAAACAGATGTCATCTTTAAGAGTAAGTCACATAGCAGGTAATTTCTTCACTGACAACATCCAGTAGAGGGTACCTGTGCCTCTGTGGACTGAAGTAAGACAGTTCATGGTGCCCCAAAGAAGATCCATGTATACATAGTTAGGCCTAATTGCCTCATTATGTGTGATTTTGTGAGCAAACCTTGTTTATTTTCCAGGTGGCCTTACAGTTGTGACATTTCCATCATCCTTCTAAGCCTTGAGATTTATGAACAGAGTTGCTATAAATGTGTTCAGGTTTTTGTATGGACGTAAGTTTTTGGTTTCTTTGGGTTAATACCAAGAGTACAATTGCTAGATCCTATGGTAAAAGCGTGTTTTGTTTTATTAGAAACCACGAAACTTCTTTCCAAAGTAGTTGCACCGTTTACATTCCTACCAGCAATGTTGGAAAGTTCTAGTTGCTCCTTGTCCTTGTTAACACTTAGTGTTGCCAGTGTTCTGGATTTTGGCCATTCTAATAGATGTGTAGTATTGTCTTGTTTTATTTTGCATTTCCCTGATAACATATGATAAGGGGCATTTTTTCATGTGCTTATTTGCCATTTCTATTATCTTCTTTGGTGAGGTGTCTGTTAAAGTCTTTGGCCCATTTTTTGTGTTGCTTTTTTTCTTACTGAGTTTCAAGAGTACTTTGTGTATTTTAGTTAACAGTCCCTTATCAGATGTTCTTTTGCAAATATTTTCTTCCATTCTGTGGGCTGTCTTCTCATTCCCTTGACATTGTTTTTCTCAGAGCAGAAGTTTTAAAAATCTTTTTTATTTAATGTAGGATTCTAATAAGCAGCTTTTAAAAGTTGAGGAATGACATCTGAATATATTTTTCAGTTGAAGACAACTCCTAATGAGTGATTTTCAGTTCAGCTATGCGGGGATGACACATTCCTTTCCTAGGTCGCTAACTTAATCAAGCTAAGGTTTTGTCTCCATTGTCATTATCGGTCATAGATATCATTTTTATTGGGAGAGTTTTTATTTTTTCTTAGATTAAAAAAAAGTCTTTTCCTATGCTGAATAATCTTCTTTCAAGTCTGTGAAGCTAAATGTCTAATAAGCTATGTTTCTATTCTCTAATTAGGGGAGAAAGAACAGCCAAGAATATGAGAAACGTCATTCCCTTCCCCTAATGAACAAGGGAGGCAAATGAACAAATGGGCATTCATTTAGTAGCTGTTATGTGCCAGACATTGTTAAGAACCTTACATATATCATTCCAATTAGTTCTCATCTAATCTAGTCATTTAGATATTGTTCCAACTTTATTGATGAGGAAATGGGAGCCTAATGGATGTGGTATTTTTCAAATATAGTTTTACCCCTTAAAGATACTAGGGACATAACAATAGAGTTTCCTGTGACTTAAGTCTTCCCTTACCAGAAGTCTATAAACTGTCTTTCTAAGTTCCTTAAATTATAGGTTAATGTTCTCCAACACAAAATTCTAGTCCTTAAAAGTAACCACTTTTAGAAGTCATATTTTAATGCTACATATATTTACCATATATAAGAAAATAGTATCATACTATATATGTGGCTCCACAATTAGGTATTTGAAATTAAAATACATTTTGTAAATACATATCTATAAATATAGTGCTTTCTCATTCTTTTTTATAGTTATATATGAATCACTTGTTAATGAAAACATCAAGTTCATCAATTTTTATAATATGGAAGCAAGATATGTATCCCTCTAGTATTCAGCATTTTATTAGTAAGATGTAGGTCTATAGTTAATTCATCCTTAATAGCAGCATCTAAATTTGCCAAATAAAAATTTAAGGCTATAGATCTCTTGTTATTCTTAGAATGTGGTTATCTTTCACTTGTGTGCCTTCAGTCCACAGTAAATTCATTGGTCAAACTTTGCTTTGCCTTTTTAGACTATCCTTTATTTTCTAGTGTTTCATTTGCTGGATTTATAGTTTATTTATGTACTTTGTAGAAGAGTTTAATCTTCTGTCACTTTCATTTATTTTAAAGATCTATACTTAAGAAAAAAATGTTAACACTTAGAAAACACAAAACCTCCTCTGGGCTAATCCTAAATATTGGTTTGGCTACCTTCTCATTTTTACATTCTTTGTTGTTTAAGATGAAAGCTTTACAGAGAAACCAACCCCTTCTTTTATAGATGAAAAACTTATGTATCAATCCCAAGATTCTTCAACTTGTCAAGAGCAAAATCAGGATCAGACCCAAGCACCATTTCACAGTTCCTATATAGTTATTGCTTCTACAAAATATTGATATCTATCTATAATTAGGTGTTACAAAGATTTACTGATCTAGCTTATTTAGCCTTATTTACTGTGACCTTTTTCAGGATGGGTGGCTGAAGTTAGATCTGCAATCCATTGCCAGGTTAGAAGAGTATTATACTCAGTTAACAATAATATATATTGTAACCAGCTAATTGTGTGAAAGTAGAGAAGCAATTTAGGGCAACTAAATTTACAAGAGAAAAAAGGGCTTTTAATGTTTGTCCTGAACAGTAGTAAATGTGTTCATGTGTCTTCTTATATTACGAGGATATGTAATGCAAATTTATTAAGCAGGATAATCAGTAAAGTACCTACCATTTTATAAACTATGATCAAAATTAGACTTTGATCAGATGGCCAACAGGCACATGAGGCTTATGTGACACAACAGGCTCCACATCAGTAATCCTCAGGGAAGGCAAATCTAATCCACAGTGAGCTATCCCTCATATCAGGTCGAATGGCCACCCTCCAAAAGATGAGAAATAACAAGTGTTGGCAAAGATGTGGTGAAAAAGGAACCCTCCTACACTGTTGGTAGGAATGTCAATTGGTGAAGCCACTGTGGAAAGCAGTATGGAGGTTCTAAAATAGACTAAAAGTAGGAATACCATATAACCCAGTAATTCCATTTCTAGGAATTTAACTGAAGAAAACAAAATCCCTGGTTTGAAAAGATATATACATCCGTATGTTTATTGCCACATCATTTACAATAGCCAAGATATGGAAGCAAGCAAAGTGTCCACCAGTAGATGAATGGATGAAGAAGAGGTGGCACATACACACAGTGGAATATTCTTCAGCCATAAAAAAGAAAGCAATCCTGCCATTTGTGATAACATGGATGGAGCTAGAGGGTATTATGCTAAGTGAAATAAGCCAGGCAGAGAAAGACAAGTACCATATGATTTCACTTATTTGTGAAATCTGAAAACAAAATAAAACAAAATGAACAAAAAAGCAGTAGATTCATAAACACTGAGAAGACTTATTAGACATTTAGCTTCACAGACTTGAAAGAAGATTATTCTTAAATGCTTATTACTTTTTAAAAGGTAAACTGTGGAGGAAGTGTTGGAATGGATGGAGGGAGAGTGGGAGGGGGATAAAGAGGTACAAAAACTCTCAATCATACTGTAAGTTGCTCACAGGGATGGTAGCACAGCATGGAGAATATAGCCAATGATTCTGTAACATCTTTCTATCTTAACAGATAGTAACTACATTAATTGTGGTAATGATTTAATAATGTGGGTAACTGGCAAACCACTGTGTTTTATACCTGAAACTAATATGTGTTTGTGTATCAATGATACTTAAATAAATTAAAAAATAGACTTTGATCAATTTTTTCTTAAATTCTTATTACTTTTTAAAAGGTAAATTGTAATTGTTAGTAATAGAGTACCAGTAGCATTAGAGAGAATGTATTGAAGTCTATTATAAGGCTTCCAAGGATTTTACCAGGTTCAACGTGCAGTCATATTATTAGCACTCTTAACTTGGCTGAAGTTTTTCAATTTCTCCTATATTTTTTGTATGATATATGGCTAAAACTTAAACAGTAAATTCCAATTTTAATATTTTTGTCACAATATATATTTTTTCTTATTTTATTTGTTTTTCCCTTTTTAAAAAATTTGGTATCAATAATATACAATTAATGAGCAACATTGTAGTTACTAGATTCCCCCTATTATCAAGTCCCCACCTTATATCCCATTACAGTTACTGTCCATCAGCGTAGTAAGATGCTATAGAATCACTACTTGTCTTCTCTGTGCCATACTGCCTTCCCCATGCCTCCCCCACATTATGTGTGCTAATCGTAATGCCCCTTATTCCCCTTCTCCCTCCATTCCCACCCCCTCCCCCAGTCCCTTTCCCTTTGGCAACTGTTAGTCCATTGGTGGGTTCTGTGAGTCTGCTGCTGTTTGTTCCTTCAGTTTTTTCTTTGTTCTTATGCTCCACACATGAGTGATATCATTTGGTACTTGTCTTTCTCTCCCTGGCTTATTTCACGGAGCATAATTCCCTCTAGCTCCACCCATGTTGTTGCCAATGGTAGGATTTGTTTTCTTCTTATGGCTGAATAATATTCCATTGTGTATATGTACCACCTCTTCTTTATCCATTCATCTACTGATAGACACTTAGTTTGCTTCCATTTCTTGGCTATTGTAAATAGTGCTGCAATAAATATAGGGGTGCATATGTCTTTTTGAGACTGGGAAGCTGCATTCTTAGGGTAAATTCCTAGGAGTAGAATTCCTGGATCAAATGGTATTTCTATTTTGAGTTTTTTGAGGAACCTCCGTACTGCTTTCCACAACAATGGTTGAACTAGTCTACATTCCCACCAGCAGCATAGGAGGGTTCCCCTTTCTCTGCATCCTGCCAGCATTTGTTGTTCCTATTCTTTCCTATGTTGGCCATCCTAACTGGCTTGAGGTGATATCTCATTGTGGTTTTAGTTTGCATTTCCCTGATAATTAGTGATGTGGAGCATCTTTTCATGTGCCTGTTGGCCATCTGAATTTCTTCTTTGGAGAATTGTTTATTCATATCCTCTGCCCATTTTTTTGATAGGGTTATTTGCTTTTTGGTTGTGGAAGCATATGAGTTCTTTATATATTTTGGATGTTAGCCCCTTGTCAGATATGTCATTTACGACAATACGTTTTTTTAAAGTTATTCTATACTAGCTTTTGTGTCTTTGCATTTTTTAATATTTTCTTTTCAATATGTTTTCCAGTTTTTTTTGTTTATTGCATTTTTAAAAAATTATTTTTGCCATAAATGTGACCAACAAGTGAACTAAATGAGTAAATGGTAATAATTTGACCTAGAACACTATGATATAACTTGTGTATTCCTCACTACAAGGTCATAATAAGGATCATTCTTCACCTTAACCATGGTATATGTACATTGTAGAAGAGTTTAATCTTCTGTCACATGCCTTTATTTTAAAGATCTATACTTAAAAAAAAATTAGCACTTAAAAAACACAAAACCTCTTCTGGGCTAATCCTAAAAATTGGTTTGGTTACCTTCTTATTTTACATTTTTTGTTGTTTATGATGAAAGCTTTAGAGAGAATCCAATCCCTATTTTAATTACAATAAGGTATGAAAATAATAAAAGTTAATATAGTTCTTATATTTATATATGAAGTGGGAGTCAGCTGGCAAAATCCATGTTTAGTTTGGACAAGTGACTAATAATTTTAAGAAGGGTATTTTGAGTATTTTTGATTGCCTACTTTAGTAAAACAAAAAGGAATAATAGAAAACTACAGCCAGGGATCAATGAAAGGGCAAAGAGATTAAATCTGTATAATTGAACTCAATAATGGTGATTCTTGGACAAATGAAGTATTTTCTTTTCTTCTAATTTGATAGTTTTAAAATGTTGGAGGAAAAATTTCAGTTTATGGAGGCTCTTTCCATATGAGAATGAGGTTAGAAATCCTAGCAAATCATTAATGGTCCATTAGAGCAGAATGAATCTTTTTTTTTTGGATCATATTGCAAGGGCAAATGCAATCCCCAAGCGATGCAAATGGAGTGATGAAAACTGATTAATATGTCCAATAAATATGAACTCTTTATATTTATACTGTTTCTTAAATCACTCAAATATAAGTATTTTATATTTTTTCTTAAACCAATTTAAAAAAATCACTGAATAACTAACATTTCTGTGTCATTGGTTGGTATGTGAGAGCACTTCTAACATATAATAGCCTTATCCACCAACGGCAATTTTGAAAATACATTTCGGGTGGTATGGTTTTTGATATTTGGAATGAAAACTCTTCATTGAGAGTCTACTGTTTCTTTTGGGGGAGGCTTACAACATTTACTGAGTAATGTTTTTAAAACAAATTACCTGTTAAGATAATTTTTTCAATGTTTTAGAAAATAAAAGTCATATTAAACTTTTTTAAAATATATTAAGCCAAAAAAGAGGTTATTGGATTAAGTATTTATTAATAACCAATCTTTCTGACAAAATTTGCATGTGCATAGTAGAACATAATTTCTTTACTACCCTCTAACAAAACTGGAAAATGTATAAAGCATAATTTATTTTCTGTATTTTGTCAAGCATCTGATGGTGACTGTGATTGTGATTATCCCACAGTGTAGATCACTTCATCAGTAGGAAAGCTTTTTTGTGTGTGTGTTTTTGGTCTTTTGTTCATTTGCCAACATATACATAGAATGCAAAAGTTACATAGTTAAATTAGGGGAAATTTTTTTTATCTTTTAATGAGAAAATTCATAGGATTCTAATTATTTTTTACCTTATTTTTTTTTACCCAGTCTGAAAGCTAAAGACAGCAATTGTTGAAATCAAAATATAGGGTTCTTTAGATTGATCAGTTAAATGAAGCATGGGACAGCAAGCATTGGCCTTCCTTCCTGGTGGAGCACAACTTATTTGTTTGTTGCCTGTGAAGCCTTTCTTGCTACAGTGACAAGAGTTGAGTAGTTAAGACAGAGCTATTGATCTCACAAGGCTTAAGATACTTAATAGCACCTTTAAAGAAAACTTATGCTGGCCTCTCAAAGAGATACATACATACATACCATTCATTTATCTTCACCATATCGGCTGTATTTTAACAATCTTTGTGAAAGTGTTTGCATACAGAACCTATGAGCTTTTCTAAGATTACCTCCATTTATGCTTTCCTGACCTACAATATTTATATTTCTTTCATAATCCCCCCCACCCACTTTGTTTCCATCTAGGAGCATTTTCATAAAACATCAATAGAATGATTAATTAATGCATTGATCAATTACTGAGAACTTGCTATACTCAAGAAAAGTAAGCACTAATGATATAAAAGTGAAAAATGTTTATAATCCGGGGAAGCATAACAGATAACATAAATCAACACATGGTTTGTATGCACAGGACAAGATGTAGTCAGGCCTGAAGGAAACAATTATTAAAGACTCAATTGCAAGGGGCTCAAGCATAACTTAAATTGATTTACAGATAAAGAAATTACTGTGTTAATTGAAGAAACCCCAGGTTTAACTGACTTCAGGTCTCTCTTTATCCAGATGCTCAACAGATACAATCAGAAATCTCTCCACCTCTCCTGTCCTGTGTGTTGGGCTTCATATGAAGCAGCACCAGACTTCTGTGTTTGACCTTTGAATCTCAGTTTTCGGTTACCAGTAATCCTTTTGTCCAGTGTTTTCCTCAAAAATTCCAAGTTTGGATAGTACTTACTCCACTGGGATTGCATACCTATCCGGAACCAATCACTGTGCCCAGGGAGATGAATGAAGCAGGCATGGCTCACATGTTCAAGTGTGTTGAAAAAATGATAAGTGATTTTGCAGAGGATAGTCCAGATTCTGTTATAGTGGTAGGTGTTAGGTGGCAAATAGATGTCTGCTTTAATCAGTTAACCTGAAAATTTGTTCTGAGCAAACTTTTAAATAAAGTACTAATTCCATATACTTAGGATTTTACACTAATCTTTCTTTGAGATGTTTTTGGCTAAAATGAATGTAGCTTTTATCTTTGCGGGTGTACATTGGAAAAGTATTCTATGGGAGGAGACTACACTAATTTTTTGGTAAAACTTTGAATTTATCTTATAATGTGTATCCTGGTAATTAATTTATTTAGAAATATGAAACTTCCAACTAAGCTTCTGCTCTTTTACATCCCTGGTGGCGAAAATTTTCATAGTGAATGTGACTTTTTTCATTAAGAAAAAAATTATATTTAAACTTTATTTTAGTACCAAAATTTCCCCCCAAAAAAAACCCTCTAAAATTTAGGTCTGAATACAACTACAGCATGATTATTTTTTATTAAATTTTATTCTCTGATTCATTATTATCTATGAGGTGAGTTTTAAGTATTTCCCAATGAATGCATAAAATTGTTAATATCCGTTAGGAATAAGTACTGATTGGAAAATTAAATATGAAAATGTTCTAACACTGGAATTCTAGTCCATGATCTATTATTTCCTGAAATAAAAATGGTATTCAATGGTAAGAAGATCTGAGTCTACTTGTCTACTTTAAATAAAACTTGGAAAAATGGAAAGGATTTGAGGATGTAGCTTCTTAAGAATCATGGTCTTTGTTAATGAGCTGCCTTTCATATATATTTGTGTGTGTGTGTGTGTGTGTGTGTGTGTGTGTGGTTCCTGTCAACAGTACTATTAATACCTAAAAGAAAGTGTCTTCTTTGCGAGCAGTATTATACTTACACATGCTATGTGACTTGCCTCTTTTAATCCATACAGGAACCCCAAGAAGTGTATACATAATTATTATCTCCAGTATATAGTTGAAGAGTTTGAGGCTTAGGTTAAGTAATTTGTATAAACTGATAATTGACTTAAATGACAGAATTCATTCTCAAGTTTGCCTAACTTTTGAGCAAATATTTTTAATATATGCAAGGCTGCCTCTTTACCTCTGTCATGTGATTGGAAAATCATACATTTGAAAAACATTCTAATAAAAGCAATAGTATATGCATAATATCTTCATTAGTAAATCTTTTATGGCTGCATTTAATAGTAATGTGTTTCCTCAGGCTTCCCATTAAGTCCAATCAGTGTTAATTGAGATAAATAAAATGAGACAAAATAAAAAATAAGAAAACACCTTTTGAAAAATAAATTTACATTTGGAAGAAAAGTACCTAAAGTTTGAGTTGCTTTTGTGCAAATGCCTATCTTTCCTGTTTAGCATTTTTGGGTTAGTAGCAACTGAGACTTTCATTTTTCTCCAAATCGATGGTCATTCAAAGAGTTTTTCAATCAGTGATTTCTATATGCTGTCTACTGTAGTAAATTATGGCATCAAATGGCAAGTTAGACCTGTGCATGAGTCAAGTTCCTAAGGAAGATTTATTTTACTTTGTTTTTATGGAATGCTTTATGGAACTGTTAAGTTGAATTTAATTCAACTAAAACAAATAAAATTTCATCATTTCTCTTGATTCTTAGTAAAAAATGTAGTTACTTTCGATGGTTAAGATTCTAGATATTTTTGGAATATATTTTATACACTGGTATAAAAGAAAAAATTACCTGCTTCTTTGTCAATGTTGAAATTCATTGGTGGTTGGTTGGCTTAGTCCCATCTGTTTGGTTTTCTCTGGTGGCTTTTGATGCATTTGATGCATTTTCTTGATCACAGGTTTTTGATGTGGAAATAAATCATTCAGTGTTCACTGTATTGCCAAAAGGGCATTCGTTGTTTGAGGGAGGCATACTTTTCATCTACAATTTAAATTTTATGAATGTTCCATAATGTTTTCTTTTGGTTCCATCACTTATAATATATAACTGTAAGACAGACAGCATCTTAAAATGTATTTAAAATATAAATATTTAGCATTTTTATATGAAGTTAAACTTATAAGTCACCACTTGCTGAGAGAAAAAAAAACTTGTAATAAAGGTACATGAATTGATTGAACCATAACAAAAAGTGTTTTCTGGTATACTTTTTTTCATTATTGCATGCAATGAACTCAAAAAGTCCTTAAGGATTAGGATAAATATTTATTGCAACCTATATCCCTTAGTTTTGGAATCTAAATTTTAAAAGTGCATGTTACAAATGATTACATAAATGAATTATTTGTTTCTAGGTAACATGCCAGTTAAGAAATGTTTTTCACAAATCAAAATGAACAGAACAGCTGTAGACTCATAGGCACTGAGAAGTGACTGGTGGTTACCATGGGGTGGGGGGTTGAGCTATATTGGAGGGGAGAGTGAGGGGGATAAAGAAGCATAAAATCTCAGTCATAATCTAAATTGGTAATGGGAATGAAAGTGCAGCATGGAGAATATAGCCAATGGTTCTGTAACTTCTTTCTTTCTGTTGCTATTTGTTAGATGGTGACTGCACTAGTTGGGGTGAGGATTTATTAATAAGGGCAACCATTGGACCACTGTGTTGCATACTTGAAACCAATACAATATTTTATATCCACTATACTTTGATTTTAAAAAAGCAAAATAAACAAAAAGGAATTTTTTTTCATATTTTTGACTTAAATCATTTTGTAAATTTTGGCAGGTTGAGATGCAGTAGTTGTGTGCTACATTCCTAGAGGGATTCTCCGCTCAAGGACAGAAAATCCAATGTACTATTTAAAGAGTTGAAACAATGACTTTCCTGGCCATATTTACTTCCTCACCTAGTATATATGATCATGCTCACTAGTTGACAAGTTGTTCACATCCACTTGGACATTTGAGATCCAGTCAGCCATTGCAGTGACTTAATTTTATTCCCTGCTATTTTCCCTTTGCTAAACCTCCATTGCATTTCTGAGTTGGTGTGCTATTAATGGCAGTCTCCCAGAATTCTTTTCCCATTGTAAAAGCAGCAAACACATCCTTCAGTTTGCATGCACTTGCCAAATGTCTACCCTTTTGATATTTTTATTTGTAAAATGTGTTTACTTTTCAAGTGGATTAAAATGCTTGAAATATGGTAACCAGTAAAAGCATATGGGTTCTTTTCCCCTTTGCTTCTGTCCATCTTGTACTTCCCTTTTAGGTTTCTCCATTTTCTTTCCATCATTTTTATGTAACTTGCTTCCAGCTGAGAAGCCATGTGAGTGGCTTTCCCTCAAGCTGATGCAAGTATTGCTCTGTAATTAGACCACAGGGAATGCTCTAGAAGGAAACAGCCACCTTTCTCCCTGCCCTTAGGGACTATCTGTCTCTGCAACACACTCAAACTTCATGACCCTCAAGAGCTAAGTCGTATGTATAAACATTCATATACGCCTTAGATAATAAAGGTTTATTCACAATCGCATATGTTCAAAAACATATTGCCAACCCATGTAACTCAAATCAGTACCTGACATCACGGGGATTTTATTCATACAGGTATGTGTTGTTCTCTCTAGAGATTTAATTCTTTGAAATGTGGTGTAAAAATTCCGATTTCACACCAAAAGCCAAGAAATAAGGTTGCCTTTTTAATTCTGAAGCTAACTGACTACCTAAACAGTTTCTTATATTTGCTCTTCTGAGAAATTTGAATCTAATTTTTAAAATGTCTCTTTCTTTGGATAAAGTACCACCACAAACAAAATCTGATTATATAAGTGGGTGTGTATTACATTGGAAGTTATTTCCTTTGACATCTGAGATTCAGGTTTAAATCTTCATTTCTTTGGGGACAACAATACACACTGGAGAGCATGAGCTGGGCTCTGAGTGCTGTGTGTGCTCTGCTGCTGTGCCACCTCACAGAACAGTAGGGCAGAGGCGCGGTTTTTATTGAAGGACCCTGCAGGTTCACCAAAGGCCATTCTGAACTCCTATTGTGTGCACGACACAGAACCAGTGCTTCACTTGTCATTTTCTTAGTGTAGATCTACTGTAACTTCTGCACCCCCTTGTATCCTCTGTCTTCAATTTCCAAAGTTTAGAGTCTGCCTTGGTTCCTCCCTCCTTTTAATTCCTGACATTCCAACCAATTAACAGAATCTTCCAATTTTACCACCTTAAATATTTCTTGAATTCACCCATTTCTCCATCTCCATTATGAGATTCTTATGCCTGTAGGAATGTACTCCATTGGATTCATTTTCTGCAGAAATGGCAAGTTAACCTGTATCAAAACGAATGAGAGCTTATTACTTCCTTGCTTATAACACATTCCATGATTTCACTTAATCAAATAGATAAAGTCCATACTCATTTAATTACCATCTGGATAACTTCTACATAAATCACATAATTTCCCAAAGCCTTAGTTTTCTCACTTACACATGTACAGTCATCATGAAAATTGCACAAGATAATATACATAAAACACTTAGCACAATGCTGAGCACAGAGGTGATCAGTACGCATTAGCTACCATTGTTAATTAATGTATTGTACAATTTCTCTATATTTGAGCATCTTTTCACTCTCTGACCTCCTCTCTTGTCAACCTACATCTTCTACTCCAAGAATACCAAAGGACTTCTAGATCTCTACATTGCTATGCTATTTCAGTTCCCTTTCTCGTTCACCTGCCTTAAATGCCTTCACTGTTCTTTCACTAATTTTACTGAGGTGACTGGTACTCATCCATTAACACTGAATTCTGGTGTTACCTCCTCCAAGAAACCGGCTCTGATATCCCCTATTATGTCTGTTTGGGGTGTTCATATTTGATTCTGAGCACTGCCGTAACAAATAGCTTCAAAACAATAACCAGAGCTACCCTCTCGGAGTTCTGAAAGCCGGAAATGCCATGGTGACAGCAGGGCTGTGCTACCTCTGGGACTCTGGATAGCATCTTCCCTTGCCTCTTCCTACATCTAGTGGCAGCCATCATTCCTTTGTCCTCCTGGGCTTGCAGCTGCATTGCTCTGATCTCTGCCTCTGTCAATGTGTGTTTTCCCTGTGGGTCTCTGTCTTTGCTTAATTTGCCTTTTATTACAAAGACATCAGTCATAGTGAACTAAGGTCCACCTCACTCCAATCAGACCTCATCTTACCTAATTACATCTGCAACAAGACAAACAACAAATAAGGTCACATTCTGAGGTACTGGGGGTTAGCACTTAAACATATCTTCTGAAGACACGATTCAACCCATAATAGTGACCCTGTATGTACTTTCAAATCATCTATGCATACATATATCTGGAGCTGTCCTTAAGTCATTGTGTGTTGATAACTTTTTTGTGTCTCTTTCATTTGATCAGTTCAAGCTGTTTAGAGCATGGGTCATGTTTAGTCTGTTTTCATCTTGCTAGCACAGGACACATGGTAAGCTCTTAATATGTGTCAATTAAATGAAAAGAGATTGTTTACTATTTATAAAACAGGTCATTTGCTACAAGGATTGATGTGTTTCATAGTACCTATTAATCTGATTTTTATTTCCCCATTGCCAGGGAAAAGAGACTACTTTGATTCAGGAATGAAGATAATTTAGTTATTTTCCCAGGGTCCTCATTGTTAGTGCAGCTTTGGGGGAAATTACTTAATTTTTCCATGCTTATCTATAAAATGTACATGAAAGCAGTTATAGCATACAGATTCACTTTCAGACATTTATATTTTTTCACTTTCCATGCTAGAACCACCGGAGAATTAATGTAGAAGGTAGGGGCTATTTATGAAGAGCCTGGTGTGTCGTTTTTGGGTTTTAATCAGGAGGAAATGAAAGGTCATGAAAAGCAAGTGAGGATTATGAGCAAAGCGGCGCTGAAGCGGGAGCAGTAGAGCTGGTGAAGAAGGGACTGGAGATGAGAGGAGGCACAAAGATAATTGAATGAATCTCTGGAATACCTTGCCAAGAGCCATATTTGATGCTGGAATCTAAAATTTCAGATTTTGGTAGAGTGATATTGTTGATAAATGCAGGAGGCCTTACATGTCTTTCTCTGTGTATGTGCACTTCAACGAGACCTCTATTGAAGTTATTATACCTTGTCATTATTAAACATTTACATTTCCCTCACTGATGCCCACTTCTTATTACCTTTGAAGTAGGGAGGTGAAGCCCTTTTACACTTGCTGTATACTTGAGTGAAGTAAAACATGAGTGGAGTAAAACAGAAGGATCAGTAGTTTGCTCTCACAATTATTCCTTTAATAACAGTATTTTGATTCAGAATCTTTTTCCTAAAGCATGTAAGTAATCTTAATTATACTTTCTCTATGTGCACATATATTCCATTCTCTTAACTACTAAAAATTGATAATTTCATCATCATTATCTGTCTTTAGGGAAATTTCCAATGAAGTTAAAAATCTTCTGGTATTTGGAGATTGAATAGCTTTGCAATGCAGCGCAATTCTCCTAAACTATACATTTTATTGTTTTACTGTTTTATTTCACTTGGTATCCCAAATTAAAGACTTAAAAGAGATCTTTTTTTTGGAAAAGATCTATTTTGTTATCTTTTTAATAATCTCTTACTAATTATTTTTAATATTATCACATATCTTCTATTCAATAGAAAGCTTTTAAACCTCAAAATAATCACAGATTGTAATTATAAGTAAACAGAAGTTGAAGCCCTAAGAGTTTTTGTATCTTTGCTTATTCTTCAAATGTAGGGTTCTGAGTTTAATTCAAGGACACTGTCTGTATCACTAATGGTATCTAACCTCTTGGCTATGGATTTTTTAAGTACCTCAAAATTATTTCACGTTTTAAGCATTGTCAGTAATCAGAGTACTTCTTTTGCACATTTTGCATGATTTTCAAATATGTATATAATTCATCATGAATAATACAATTATAGATCATTTTATAAATAGGAAGGATAACTCAATACTGTAGATGAAACAAATTATAAAGGAAACAAAAAAAGAGTTCAGATAAAATAATTTTCCATTACACACTTTTTCAAAGAACCATTAAACTACAGCTATTATTCTATAATAGTATTTTTCTTAAAAGAGGGGACTGTATTCTTGAAGAGATTGGAAACCATTATCTTACATCTGAGCATAGTCATATTTAATTATCATAATGTATGTGAATTTGAAGAGTCTAGTACAAGGTAGGCACACGATAGATATTCATTAATAACTTTGATTTTATTTTGTTAGTTGTCAGAAATGTTTATGAAACTTTGTTTCTCTAAAGGAAACATTATTTAAAGAACAACATAGTGACTGTTGTGTAATATTGATACTGATTAATATGTTACGTCTCAAGTTCAAGACATAAAGTGATGATTGTATTTCATTATAAAATATTGTCAATCACTTTTTGGACACTATTCTATTATATATTTTATTTCTATTTCATACTTGTGACTTCATAATCACAAAGAAAACTAATGAAATTTAAAAATGTTTCATCTTGTCTGGGTTCAGTAATACAAATTTTTCACTTAAACTTGTAATTTGATAGAATATTCATTTATCTATTCATCTATGCATCTATCCACCCTAAATGCAGGAAGAAACACAACTGCCAATCAATGAAAGAGGCAACCAAGGAAAGAAATATATGATATTTACCTAACTTATTCTCTCTATTGCTTATTCTCTTTAAAAGGCAAGTCGTGAAGCCAGGTATTTTTGTTTCCTTTTCTCTTTCACCACAAACTTTAAATTGTTTGTGGTTTTCTCAACCACACATAAATTATGAAACGTGTTCCAGGTAATTCATTGTATTGGGTTAAGTATTTTAGTCCCACTTGAATATATTTCTGGAGGTATGGAATAAGGACTATAACTCTGTAAAAGACAAATGTGAAACACTCCCTGCAGAAGATGTCTATCCCCGTGATAAGATATTATGACTTGTCATCAGAGTCATTCTCAGAAGGATCAACTAACACTGTTACCACCTTCAGGCCCTTAGCATCTGTAGCAGAGGTTACCCACTTGTGAATGGTATGTATCACCCTTGGGGACATGGGCCAACCTAGATTTCCATTGTGCCAGAGCTCATAGGTAACCCACATCTGTTCATTATCTCTACAAATCTTTTATTTCTGATCTCAATAAAAAAATAAATAAAGGTAATTTTTAGACTCAGAGAGATGTACAGTAAATACAGGAAAAACTTTGGGGAATTTCACAGAAAAATAATTTCTATGAAAGATGCATTGTATGGATGTTATTATGTAAAATTTTAAGACTTAAGAGGTTATCAGATTGTGATGTAGTTAATATGACATGTTTCCTGAAAGAACTATCATCCTCTTCAAATTTTAAATGTGCTTTGGAATGGTCATGAAATAATAAATGTTTACTTTTTTTAAAAAAGGAGAAGTGTTATGAAACTAAAAAGTCACAGTTATCCTACTTCTCAGTGATAGTCATTGTTACTACAAATCCTTCATAGCTATTCTCTACATTTATGCATGCATACAGTTATACAAATATTTTTAAATATTTCATTTTAAATTTCAATATGAAGTTTTTTTTTCAGTTTCATAAAAGGTGTTACTTCATCATTTTTAATAGCTATCTAATATCACATAGTAGGGCTTCATTTTAACGTATTTGACCTTACCTATGCATTAAAATGTGTATACCATATACTTTCAAAGTAAAATACTGTATTTTAAATTTTAAAAAGCAAAAAACTTTTTTATACATCTATTTTTGTGGGGTGTGCTTCAAACTTTATAGTATCTTAAATATGAGGTTCATTACGCTAAGGAAGGGAACTTGAGAGAATGGTAAGTAAGATAGTGTTCTTTGCCACAAACCCATCCTCTCACTGGCCCTGCCCCTTCTTCCTTACTAGCAAAACCCTGATTTGTTCACTCTCCTGTAAGTGGCCAGGTCCTTTAGAGGAGACTGAGTGCCTCTCTGGCCCTGTGATGATGTTCCTACCCTGGGCAAAACCAGTCATATGACGCCATCCTGCTTGTGTGATTGTTTTAGGCGTAGGCATGATGAGGCATAGGTATTAGCTCATTTTGGTCAATGTTCTTTAAGGATAGACTGCTGAGTAGCTTATGCATACCCTTAACATGAAACATGGGATAGGACTTAACTTTTTACTGATTTTGTCATCTCCATGCTGCATGTACATATGCATTTGCTATTTTTTTGCAGCCTAAAACTTCCTGACACCAATAGAAATGTCATCACATTTGTCTTATATTTACTGCTTTCTGGTGATAACATGAATCGGTGCTGGTTGGTTATGTGCTTGGGATGTGGCTCTGTCTGAGGTAGTGAGTGTACTTGACGCAACAGAGCCTAACGAGTCCCAGGACCAGAGGGAGAGAGAAAACACCTAAGAGGAGAGGGACACATAGGATGAGAATCATTGGTGTTCAGTCACTGAATGTGTGGACTTTCTTTCATAGTTTATTGCATTGTACCATGTTTGTTGCATTATATTTACAAAGTATGTAACAACTAAATGTATTTTATGTAATAGGCAAAAAAATATTATGTGCTCTTCAAAAAAGTCTGTATATGAGGACAGTGGTTTCCACAAAACTTTGGCTGCCGTGTACTCCTGCTTTGGAAGTCTTTACATATACATAAAGTGTGTGTGTGTGTGTGTCTGTGTCTGTGTGTATAAATATATATATACACACACATGCACATGTATGCACGTTCACACACACACACACACACACACAGTCATTTATCTGCTTTTGTTTAGCACTTTATTAGAAGCAAATGTGAGGAAACCAAAGACATTTTTCCCAGTTCATCTTATGCTGCTCCTTTGGTAGGCTTTGATATTAACTGACTTCGGTATCCAACATTAATAAGATTCCTTTTCTTTTTTCCAATTTTCTTTCTCAAGATTTGATTTGATTTATTTTTATGTTTATCATACATGAAGAATTTGATTTGGAAATGCAACACATTGAAAAGAAGAAAAAAATATTTAACTAAATGACTCAGTATGACACCCCTTGTTTTAGCCCAGCATGCAGACAGGACATTTTTGTATCACAGTGAAGAAAAGAATGCTGTGCAGCACTTTTAGGAATTAAGTCTGTCTCTGACTTAAAAAAAAAAGTAGAAAGAGTAGAATAACATAAGTAGTCTTGGAAAATACATTCATATATTAATATCTTAACTAACTTCCAGTATAGTGAACATTGTCTTCACTTAAGAAAAATGCATGCATATAGATCTTATATGCATGTAAAATATTGCTTTTTGTGTAGGAAAATACAACGAATACCTCTTTTTGCCACACTTTCAGATAATGAATGCAGGCACATACTCTGATTTATTTAGTTAACCATACATACAGGTAAAGAATGTTTAGCTCTGAAATGCTGCCACAAGTAGATGGTAATAAACTAATACAGATGCAATTCCAGTTATTTCTAAAAGAAACATTTTTCATAAGTCTGCATAGCCACTGTCATAGCATTCAACTACTACTAAAATACTACAGCTTAGAAATTACTGGTACAGAACCCAAGACTAAAATGCTATTCCAAGCAATTTCTGTGACCATGTCAATTTTAAAAGCACATTTCCATTTATTTTGGACATGTGTTTCTATGCATTGTACTCATGTGTTTGACATAGATAATCGTTTTATTTTTGGAATGGGCTCCATAAATATTTTATGGATGTCGACTGATGATTATGATAATTTGTTCTATCTAATATAACCCAGAGATGTGTGGAATATTAGGAAATTGGGCTTCCTTGCAAGAATACCACCTTTTCAAACATATTCATATATTTTCAGAATATTACTAAGTCAATTTGAAAATTCCCAGGAATAAGGGCTCATAAATTTGTACATTTATATTATAGTAAAAAGACTCTGAAAAGGTTTCTATTTTTGAAATTGCAATGGAAAGAGTAAGAATGTAGACAAAAAACATATTATTAGTGCAGTATAGAATTAGTATTTTAAATTGGATTTTGTCAAAATAAAACTATTTACTTCAGTCCATAAACATGAAATAGTCATTTTTTATTTGTCTATAGGAAGGTACAATAACAGTGAAACAAACTCAATTTAATATGAATCTATGGGATTGCATTAGTAGTTTCTTAATGTTTGATATTTCACATTTTATGACATTTTATGTAGGCCAAAAATTGAAACTGCATCCCAATTTCTGTAAAATGCTTTAAAAGTTTACCTTCTTGTCAGGTAAATCTAGTTCAGTTTCCCACACCTGTAGCAATAAGCTTTATGCACTGAGAATTCTATTGTGATCAAACAAAAATACTATGTCCTGTAGCCACATTATATTGAAACATTTATGCTAGAAGATACTATATGTAAATGGAGGCCTATGCATGCTTTTATAAAATAAATAAAACTATGCATTAGGGAGACAATGAACTCCTTAGCTTTGCTTCACTGCAGTGGCATGAATCTCACTTTGTGAGAACTCTTCAAGGTGACCACCATAGGAGACAGTTTTCAGTGCATCTTTTCACATCTTGCATTAGGTTGAATAATGGCTTCCAATGATGTTGGCACCCAAATCCCTGTAATTGGTGAATGTTCCTTTACATAGCTAAAGGAACCTTATGTATGTGATGAGGGTAAGGCTTTTGAGGTGAGCATATTATCCTGAATAATGGAGGTGGGCCTTAACTGTAATCACAAAGGTCCTTATAAGAGGGTGGCAAGGTCAGAGAAGGAAGACAGTGTCAGGTCAGAATCAGGGTAGGAAAAGGTCATGGGATGTGAGGCAGTAAGCCAAGGTATGAGGGGGAAGGCTCTATCTAGAAGGTGAAAAAAAAAAGCAAGGGAAACAGATTGTTCCCAAACCCTCCATACGGAACCAACCCTACCAACATCTCACCTTGATTTTAGCTGTACAAGGCTTATTTTTGTGTAAGATTTCTGGCCCCTAGACCTATAAAAGAGTTAGATTTGCATTGTTTTAATCCACTAATTTTAATATTGTGTTCCAGAAGCAGCTAGAAAACTAATACAGTCCCCTAGTCTCTACACTCCTACTCACTCCTCACTTTGGTCGTGTTTCACTTGCTTGTGTCAAATGATGTTTCTCTAATGTAAAGGAATGTTTAGGAAATGACATGTCCGAGAGTATAGACAGTGAGAGACTTGAGGCTACAAGATCACCTTATGAATCACAGAGCTTGGTTTACATGATTGTCACAATGTGTGCTATCAGATCCTATAGCACTTTTAGTTTATGGCTTAGAATCAATTTTCTCAAAAATGAAAACACCAAATTAGGGGACTTATCATTTTTATTACTCTTCCTGAATTGCCACTTAAATTGTTAAGTGGATAACATTGGCAAACACCTTTGTGAATGCTAGGTGTAGCTAATATTATGATATAAGGATGAGAAAGGTTTTTTTTTAATTTTTAATGATTATGATTAATTACTTTTTCTCTGACCATTTAGTTCTTTTATAATTTGAGATCTTGCAGATTCCTTATGATGTATATATTCATATTATGCCATGAGATAGTACTCCTATCCTTCCTACGATTCTAAGTCTAAACTGAATGCATATCAGCAGGTCTCAGAGAATGGCAGACCATGGAAAATAAGGAATGTACTGTTTTGAGAAGGAAAATAAAGTGTTTCTGTTGACTAACATTGAGCAAAAATACTGTTGATATTCACACATTCATGTGTATTTTCTTGTATTCCTACATTTCCTCCTGAGAATTAAAAAATCCTAGTTACTCTAATTACCTAAACCATTTTTAGATTTTAAGCATTAATGTATTGTGATGGTGTTTATCTGGGTTTTGTTATTTGGCATTACCACATCTTTAAAACATTTTCTTCTTAAAGAATAATGCCTTGCATGATTCAAACACTAATCTGTCATGTTAGATGCTATGAACTACTTGAGTGTCCTAAGTGTGTGTGTGTTTCTTCACACACATGCTTTTGTGTAAATGTTCAGTAAGTGGTAAAGTAAATTTTGCTAACAAAGACATTCACAAAGCAACTTTAAAAAATTTTATTACCATTATACCTTGTCATTCCAATGATTTTCAGTGACGTTTTATACATTTAATATTTATATGGCTGAGGTATCATTTGAGACACTTCTTAACATTTCCATGAATGACTTGTTTGTACACACTGATTTTAGAGTATAATCAGAACATGTGGTGGAAGGGTTTATTAATGGAGAACCTGTGAATTATAGTCCCAGTACATAAATACTTTACTTAATTTTTTAAATGGTACCCCATTAGATTACTAGGGCTTCAGTATCAACCAGTACCGTCCCTAAATGTCTATTATGTGATACATTTTTTAAATATAGTTATATTTAAGGCTCATTTTTATAAGCTTCATCTATAAATATACTGTAACCAAACATGAGATGATAGGCTGTTAATTTTTATCTGGATCATGGAAGTTAGACATCACTTTACTGAATGTAGCAGACAAGATGATGACTAACTTATATATAATAAGAACTTACCTGAATAGTTGATGTGCATACATAAACTCAGCAATATCATTTTTACTGTATGCTGCAGTATGTTGTATCAAATTGAGGAACGTTTTTACCCAAAGATGACTTTTTCATTATCATACTTAAGTAATTTTGTTCTTAAACGGCTACAAAGCATATTGGAATAAATGTTAGCAGTAAATGATTCTGTATCCTATTACTAATTCTGTGATTCTGTGTATCATCCCTAGCAGTCATCATAAGATGCATTTTTAAATGAAATAATGTTACCTTACAGTTAATGCTAATAACCAATAACATTTAATATCTTAAAAAACATTACTAAATAATCAACAGATGGCAACCACACTTAAGCTGGAGGTTTATAGGTTGGTTGAATTAAAATGGCATTGTTTTTTCTTTTGGAAAAGATTGTATATAAATAAATATTCAAGATTGTATATAAATAAATATTCATCCTATTCCTCCTTCTACTTTATGCTCAGTTGTGTAATGTTAATTTAAATTCAGAATCTCCTTGGAATGCCTGATCCACACCATAACTGAGTGAATACTGGACATTTTACAGCTGGTTGCTACCTTATCAGATCATCATAGTACTCCTGAGAACTTAGCAGAGTGAATTAAATCAGTTTCCCAGAGTGACCGTGAAATCTATGACTCATGTTTTCAGAAGACAGTAATAGCATGATTTTCAAATCAGTATTCCGGAGTCCACTGACTCATTTGATTACTGAGATTCTGAGAGGTCATTTAACATGTCCACCGCTATTCTCTCCTCTGTGAAATGACGGGTAGTAATATCCATCTCAAAAAGAAGTGACAAATAGGATATGTGTGAACATACTGTCTAAATTTAAAGTGTTACATAGATATAGGGCATTGTTACTGTAAATCTTAGGGTTATCTTGAAGTGTCTCAAGTAATGTAGTTGCATCAGCTAAGGACTTGGCTTTCGGTTTTACTTTATAAGTGTGAATCTGTTTTTTCCTGTTTGTATTCTGAACCTGAAGAATTTAGGTGCTTTTTTTGTGTGTGTCACTTTTTCTGTCAGTTTCTTTCAAAATACTTAGTCTGGAATGAAGTGTTATAAACCCATCCTGAAACAAATGACTAATGTTAATAATGACAATAATGATGTAACTACAACAATCAAAAGTATACATTGTGTATAAATATACTTAACAACTTTTTCTACTGTATCTTTATAAGCACATCAAATTTACAAAATAGTAAAACAACTGGCTCACATGTTATGTTGTGAAAATTGAAATTCCAAGAGATTTCTTTGAGAATTCTATTTGTGTCACCTGCTTACATTTCATTTGAATATTGTCTACTGTCTTAGCAACTTTCAAATATGCAAAACAGTATTAGTAACTATAGTCCCCATGCTGTAAATTACTCACATGACCTACTTATTTTAGAGCTAGAAGTTTATACCTTTTGGCCTGCTTCACTCATTTCAACCCAAAATTGTCTATTGTTGGGATGGAAATTTTTTTTATTGCATACATTTTCTGATAAAATATTGAAATGTTCATTACTGTAACTAAGCCTTAAAATTTTATAAGGTTATGATGTTTTCATTGCAAATATTAGTGTATTAGGATGCATTTGATCATATTACTGTAGTCTTTTTTCATCCTTTATTGTAGGTTTTAAAATATCTTTAATATCAGGCATCTGATATTAAAATAATTTTTATTTATAATTATATTAAAATTAAACAAAACAAAATGAATTTAAAGCCTGTGAAAACATTTAATTTTATTTCACTTTTATTACCTATAGTGTTAGAATTTATTTTTAAAGAGAAAGTTATTTATATAGAAATATGCATATAGATACAAAAGTTTAGATGAAATAATTTCCTAGGAAAATGGCATTTATTACATTTTGCCCGAGTAGACACAGAAAGTGGAAACAGACCAGTTAGAATGAGTTTACTTATGACAATTTTAATATGTCTATAAAAGTGCTCTTACTGGTGTAAACTGTTCATTGTTCAATAAGATTTGATTAAAAAGTACAAGTAATTTCATTTCAGTTGCAGTAACTGAAGTCATAAAAAACACAGAAACTTTAAACTCCTGTTTTCAAAATGTAGTGGGTCTTTAAACAATGAATATTATATCTTATACAAAAAAATACCAAATATTTGAGTGTACCTTTCTCCTTTTGATTTTTGAGAGCATTTGATATAGAAATAGTAATAGAATACTGAATTATTTTGAAAAGTCAATGTTGTAAAGCATTGTGTTATACAAAACCGTGATGCTAATGACTACAAATACATTATGGGTATATGATGTTTTGGTTCATATACCTCTTCACATACACTCTATCATTAATTAGAAGGCTTTCTTGACTCATGTTTGGTTAACAAAAGATATTTGGGACTCACAAAGGTGTTTGATGGTTACAATAAATGGTCTCTTGTTTTAGTTTTCTTGTATATTAATATTCTATATATTCATAAATAGTATTTTTGTAACAAACAATATGTAATATATAAAATGGCTGGTGTACATGTCTAAATGGATGGATGGATAGATGTGTATAGTGTCCTTATTGCATTTTTTCATCGAGGCTGTACAAAGATAGCTATTTAAAATCCTTGATTCAAGACAACCTTCTGTGTAACAAACACTTTAGTAATTGTAAATTTTAACCATTGTGCCCTACTCATAAATGTCTAGTAATCTATTTGTTGATACCAAACCTTGTTTAATAAAATATTTGTAATTGTTCTTCTAGATCTGAAAGTTACAGTAGATAAAACTTATAAATGAATTTTTTTTTTAAATAATTATTTTTTATTGAAGGGTAGTTGACGCACAGTATTACATTACATTAGTTTCAAGTGTACAACACAGTGGTAGAACATTTATATACATAATTCTAGGTTCCAGCTATCACCCTACCAAGCTGTTACAATATCTTGACTATATTCCTTATGCTATACATTAAATCCCGGTTACTTATTTATTTTACCATTGGAAGTCTGTCCTTTTTTTTTTTTTTTTTTTTTTTTTTTTTTGTGAGGGCATCTCTCATATTTATTGATCAAATGGTTGTTAACGACAATAAAATTCTGTATAGGGGAGTCAATGCTCAATGCACAATCATTAATCCACCCCAAGCCTAATTTTCGTCAGTCTCCAATCTTCTGAGGCATAACAAACAAGTTCTTACATGTAGAACAAATTCTTACATAATGAATAAGTTACATAGTGAACAGTACAAGGGGAGTCATCACAGAATCTTTCGGTTTTGCTCATGCATTATGAACTCTAAACAGTCAGTTCAAATATGAATACTCATTTGGTTTTTATACTTGATTTATATGTGGATACCACATTTCTCTCTTTATTATTATTATTTTTAATAAAATGCTGAAGTGGTAGGTAGATACAAGATAAAGGTAGAAAACATAGTTTAGTGTTGTAAGAGAGCAAATGTAGATGATCAGGTGTGTGCCTGTAGACTATGTGTTAATCCAAGCTAGACAAGGGCAATAAAACATCCACGTATGCAGAAGATTTCTCTCAGAACGGGGAGGTGAGGTTCTAAGCCTCACCTCTGTTGATCCCCAATTTCTCACCTGATGGCACCCCTGCGACTGTGCCTGTCTTAGGTTGTTCCTCCCTTGAGGAATCTTACCCGTCTCTGGCTAACCAGTCATCTTCCGGGGCCATACAGGGAAATGTGAAGTTGGTAAGTGAGAGGGAAGCCTTATTGTTTGAAAAGGTTAGCTTTTTACTTCTTTGCATATTTATGCCCTGTGGCTTCTATGCCCAGCATTTGTCTTGAGGTATCTTTACCACTTGGAGGAGTTATGATACTCGGTAAATTTGATATGAGGTACGAATTCTATTTAAGGGTTGTAATTAGGAAGGAAGAAGAAAAGCTATAGAAGTAGCAGACGGAAGAAAACATGGGAAGATTGATTATTTCTTTGACATATCTTCTTGTAGAGTAACTTCAGCATATATAGGTTTTAAGCTACTACTTAAATTGCGCACACACATTAACATAATAGGAGTATAGTTACATAACCAAAGCATATCTGTAATTATCAGCCATCTCCAGTGAAACCAAGAAAACCATTAAGGCACCTTAGGCATTTGTGAAAACTTATCTATGATATGGTGGATATTGTCAAACTGAACTTGAACAGTCTGAGAGAAATCAGACAAATTAAAACAACCCATTCCTGGGGACTATTCACATGCCATATGTTCTTTTAACAGTAAATAGTCTGTAGTTGTAAGAGTTTGGAGCACTACAATTTGCACTTCTCCAAATTCTTGGTTGAGTTCCAACAGTATAGATCCAGTCAAATTTGTGGTTTTACTGTATGCACAGGCCAGCTTAGATATCTCCTTCCTCATTCCCATGGCAAGTCCAGGAACTGGTGGGATGAGTGCATCTACAGCTGTAGCAGTGCGTGGATCTTTGTTGTGGTTTTTTGATGATCATCTTCTGGCATGAGTCTTCCAGAGAGTGCAGATGTTGGAAGTTCTTTTTCATATCGTATCTTAGTTCATTTTCGGGGTAGCCCAATTAGGTTTTGATCCTCTGTATAAACACAAACAGACCCTTTGCCTACACTTTTATATGCCCTTTATACACTTGTGTAGAACTCGTTGGAGGTTACCACACAGGAACTACCCTTTTTTTTTTTTTTTTTTGCTTTGTTTTTGGTATCACTAATCTACACTTACATGACGAATATTATGTTTACTAGGCTCTCCCCTATACCAGGTCTCCCCTATAAACCCCTTTACAGTCACTGTCCATCAGCATAGCAAAATGTTGTAGAATCACTACTTGCCTTCTCTGTGTTGTACAGCCCTCCCTTTTCTCCTACCACCCCATGTATGTTAATCTTAATACCCCCATACTTCTCCCCCCCTTATCCCTCCCTACCCACCCATCCTCCCCAGTCCCTTTCCCTTTGGTACCTGTTAGTCCATTCTTGAATTCTGTGATTCTGCTGCTGTTTGGTTCCTTCAGTTTTTCCTTTGTTCTTATATTCCACAGATAAGTGAAATCATTTGGTATTTCTCTTTCTCCGCTTGGCTTGTTTCACTGAGCATAATACCCTCCAGCTCCATCCATGTTGCTGCAAATGATTGGATTTGCCCTTTTCTTATGGCTGAGTAGTATTCCATTGTGTATATGTACCACATCTTCTTTATCCATTCATCTATTGATGGACATTTAGGTTGCTTCCAATTCTTGGCTATTGTAAATAGTGCTGCGATAAACATGGGGGTGCATCTGTCTTTCTCAAACTTGATTGCTGCGTTCTTAGGGTAAATTCCTAGGAGTGCAAATCCTGGGTCAAATGGTAAGTCTGTTTTGAGCATTTTGATATACCTCCATACTGCTTTCCACAATGGTTGAACTAGTTTACATTCCCACCAGCAGTGTAGGAGGGTTCCCCTTTCTCCACAGCCTCGCCAACATTTGTTGTTGTTTGTCTTTTGGATGGCAGCCGTCCTTACTGGTGTGAGGTGATACCTCATTGTAGTTTTAATTTGCATTTCTCTGATAATTAGCGATGTGGAGCATCTTTTCATGTGTCTGTTGGCCATCTGTATTTCTTTTTTGGAGAACTGTCTGTTCAGTTCCTCTGCCCATTTTTTAATTGGGTTATTTGTTTTTTGTTTGTTGAGGCGTGTGAGCTCCTTATATATTCTGGACATCAAGCCTTTATCGGATGTGTCATTTTCAAATATATTCTCCCATACTGTAGGGTTCCTTCTTGTTCTATTGATGGTGTCTTTTGCTGTACAGAAGCTTTTCAGCTTAATATAGTCCCACTTACTCATTTTTGCTGTTGTTTTCCTTGCCCGGGGAGATATGTTCAAGAAGAGGTCACTCATGTTTATGTCTAAGAGGTTTTCGCCTGTGTTTTCTTCCAAGAGTTTAATGGTTTCATGGCTTACATTCAGGTCTTTGATCCATTTTGAGTTTACTTTTGTATATGGGGTTAGACAATGGTCCAGTTTCATTCTCCTACATGTAGCTGTCCAGTTTTGCCAGCACCACCTGTTGAAGAGACTGTCATTTCGCCATTGTATGTCCATGGCTCCTTTATCAAATATTAATTGACCATATATGTCTGGGTTAATGTCTGGATTCTCTAGTCTGTTCCATTGGTCTGTGGCTCTGCTCTTGTGCCAGTACCAAATTGTCTTGATTACTATGGCTTTATAATAGAGCTTGAAGTTGGGGAGTGAGATCCCCCCTACTTTATTCTTCTTTCTCAGGATTGCTTTGGCTATTCGGGGTCTTTGGTGTTTCCATATGAATTTTTGAATCATTTGTTCCAGTTCATTGAAGAATGTTGCTGGTAGTTTCATAGGGATTGCATCAAATCTGTATATTGCTTTGGGCAGGATGGCCATTTTAACGATATTAATTCTTCCTAGCCACGAGCATGGGATGAGTTTCCATCTGTTAGTGTCCCCTTTAATTTCTCTTAAGAGTGACTTGTAGTTTTCAGAGTATAAGTCTTTCACTTCTTTGGTTAGGTTTATTCCTAGGTATTTTATTTTTTTTGATGCAATTGTGAATGGAGTTGTTTTCCTGATTTCTCTTTCTGTTGGTTCATTGTTAGTATATAGGAAAGCCACAGATTTCTGTGTGTTGATTTTGTATCCTGCAACTTTGCTGTATTCCGATATCAGTTCTAGTAGTTTTGGGGTTGAGTCTTTAGGGTTTTTTATGTACAGTATCATGTCATCTGCAAATAGTGACAGTTTAACTTCTTCTTTACCAATCTGGATTCCTAGTGTTTCTTTATTTTGTCTGATTGCCATGGCTAGGACCTCCAGTACTATGTTAAATAACAGTGGAGAGAGTGGGCATCCCTGTCTAGTTCCCGATCTCAGAGGAAATGCTTTCAGCTTCTCGCTGTTCAATATAATGTTGGCTGTGGGTTTATCATAGATGGCCTTTATTATGTTGAAGTACTTGCCCTCTATTCCCATTTTGCTGAGAGTTTTTAACATGAATGGATGTTGAACTTTGTCAAATGCTTTTTCAGCATCTATGGAGATGATCATGTGGTTTTTGTCTTTCTTTTTGTTGATGTGGTGGATGATGTTGATGGACTTTCGAATGTTGTACCATCCTTGCATCCCTGGGATGAATCCCACTTGGTCATGGTGTATGATCCTTTTGATGTATTTTTGAATTCGGTTTGCTAATATTTTGTTGAGTATTTTTGCATCTATGTTCATCAGGGATATTGGTCTGTAGTTTTCTTTTTTGGTGGGGTCTTTGCCTGGTTTTGGTATTAGGGTGATGTTAGCTTCATAGAATGAGTTTCGGAGTATCCCCTCTTCCTCTATTTTTTGGAAAACTTTAAGGAGAATGGGTATTATGTCTTCCCTGTATGTCTGATAAAATTCCGAGGTAAATCCCTCTGGCCCGGGGGTTTTGTTCTTTGGTAGTTTTTTGATTACCGCTTCAATTTCGTTGCTGGTAATTGGTCTGTTTAGATTTTCTGTTTCTTCCTGGGTCAATCTTGGAAGGTTATATTTTTCTAGGAATTTGTCCATTTCTCCTAGGTTTCCCAGCTTGTTAGCTTATAGGTTTTCATAGTATTCTCCAATAATTCTTTGCATTTCCTTGGGGTCCGTCATGATTTTTCCTTTCTCGTTTCTGATACTGTTGATTTGTGTTGACTCTCTTTTCTTCTTAATAAGTCTGGCTAGAGGCTTATCTATTTTGTTTATTTTCTCGAAGAACCAGCTCTTGGTTTCATTGATTTTTGCTATTGTTTTATTCTTCTCAATTTTATTTATTTCTTCTCTGATCTTTATTATGTCCCTCCTTCTGCTGACCTTAGGCCTCATCTGTTCTTCTTTTTCCAATTTTGAAAATTGTGACATTAGACCATTCATTTGGGATTGCTCTTCCTTTTTTAAATATGCTTGGATTGCTATATACTTTCCTCTTAAGACTGCTTTTGCTGTGTCCCACAGAAGTTGGGGCTTAGTGTTGTTGTTGTCATTTGTTTCCATATATTGCTGGATCTCCATTTTGATTTCGTCATTGATCCATTGATTATTTAGGAGCGTGTTGTTAAGCCTCCATGTGTTTGTGAGCCTCTTTGCTTTCTTTGTACAGTTTATTTCTAGTTTTATGCCTTTGTGGTCTGAAAAGTTGGTTGGTAGGATTTCAATCTTTTGGAATTTTCTGAGGCTCTTTTTGTGGCCTAGTATGTGGTCTATTCTGGAGAATGTTCCATGTGCACTTGAGAAGAATGTATGTCCCGCTGCTTTTGGATGTAGAGTTCTATAGATGTCTATTAGGTCCATCTGCTCTACTGTGTTGTTCAGTGCTTCCGTGTCCTTACTTATTTTCTGCCCAGTGGATCTATCCTTTGGGGTGAGTGGTGAGTTGAAGTCTCCTAGAATGAATGCATTGCAGTCTATATCCCCCTTTAGTTCTGTTAGTATTTGTTTCACATATGCTGGTGCTCCTGTGTTGGGTGCATATATATTTATAATGGTTATATCCTCTTGTTGGACTGAGCCCTTTATCATTATGTAGTGTCCTTCTTTATCTGTTGTTACTTTCTTTGTTTTGAAGTCTATTTTGTCTGATATTAGTACTGCAACCCCTGCTTTCTTCTCACTGTTGTTTGCTTGAAATATGTTTTTCCATCCCTTGACTTTTAGTCTGTACATGTCTTTGGGTTTGAGGTGAGTTTCTTGTAAGCAGCATATAGATGGGTCTTGCTTTTTTATCCATTCTGTTACTCTGTGTCTTTTGATTGGTGCATTCAACCCATTAACATTTAGGGTGACTATTGAAAGATATGTACTTATTGCCATTGCAGGCTTTAAATTCGTGGTTACCAAAGGTTCAAGGTTAGCCTCTTTAGTATCTTACTGCCTAACTTACCTCGCTTATTGAGCTGTTATATACACTGTCTGGAGATTCTTTTCTTCTCTCCCTTCTTGTTCCTCCTCCTCGATTCTTCATATGTTGGGTGTTTTGTGCTGTGCTCTTTCTAGGAGTGCTCCCATCTAGAGCAGTCCCTGTAAGATGTTCTGTAGAGGTGGTTTGTGGGAAGCAAATTCCCTCAGCTTTTGTTTGTCTCGGAATTGTTTAATCCCACCGTCATATTTGAATGATAGTCGTGCTGGATACAGTATCCTTGGTTCAAGGCCCTTCTGTTTCATTGTATTAAATATATCATGCCATTCTCTTCTGGCCTGTAGGGTTTCTGTTGAGAAATCTGACGTTAGCCTGATGGGTTTCCCTTTATAGGTGACCTTTTTCTCTCTAGCTGCCTTTAACACTCTTTCCTTGTCCTTGATCTTTGCCATTTTAATTATTATGTGTCTTGGTGTTGCCCTTCTTGGATCCTTTCTGTTGGGGGTTCTGTGTATTTCCGTGGTCTGTTCGATTACTTCCTCCCCCAGTGTGGGGAAGTTTTCAGCAATTATTTCTTCTAAGATACTTTCCATCACTTTTCCTCTCTCTTCTTCTTCTGGGACCCCTATAATACGGATATTGTTCCTTTTGGATTGGTCACACAGTTCTCTTAATATTGTTTCATTCCTGGAGATCCTTTTGTCTCTCTCTCTGTCAGCTTCTATGCGTTCCTGTTCTCTGATTTCAATTCCATCAATGGCCTCTTGCATTCTATCCATTCTGCTTATAAACCCTTCCAGAGTTTGTTTCATTTCTGCGATCTCCTTTCTGGCATCTGTGATCTCCTTCCGGACTTCATCCCATTTCTCTTGTGTATTTCTCTGCATCTCTGTCAGCATGTTTATGATTCTTATTTTGAATTCTTTTTCAGGGAGACTGGTTAGGTCTGTCTCCTTCTCTGGTGTTGTCTCTGTGATCTTTGCCTGTAGCTTTGCCTTTTCATGGTGATAGGAATAGTCTGCAGAACTGGGACGAGTGACGGCTGGAAGGACTTCCTTTCTTGTTGGTTCGTGGCCCTCCTCTCCTGGGAGAACAACGGCCTCTAGTGGCTTGTGCTGTGCAGCTGCTCGCAGACAGGGTTTCTGCTTCCTGCCCGGCTGCTATGGAGTTAATCTCCGCTGTTGCTGTGGGCGTGGCCTGGCTCGGGCAGCTACTCCAAAATGGTGGAGTCGCGTTGGAGCAGGAGCGGCTGGGAGGCTATTTATCTCCGTAAGGGGCCTCCCTGCTCCCTGCACCCCAGGGGTTAGGGTGCCCAGAGATCCCGGATTCCCTACCTCTGGATTAAGTGACCCACCCTGCCCCTTTAAGACTTCCAAAAAGCACCCGCCAAAACAAAACAACGCCCACCAAAAAAAAAAAGAAAAAAAATTTTTTTTAATTTAAAAAAAAAAAAGTTTTTAATTAAAAAAAAAAAAAAAAAGGTGGTCGTTCGTTTTTCTTTATTCTGCGGTGCCAGCCTCAGGCCTCTGCTCACCGGTCTTTCTGCCCTGTTTCCCTAGTATTGGGGTCCCTATCCCTTTAAGACTTCCAAAAAGCGCTCGCCAAAACAAAACAGCAAAAAAGCAAAAAAAAATGGTCACGCGCTTTTCTTATGTCCTCTGTCGCCCAGCCTCCAGTGCCTGCTCACTGTTCTTGCTGCCCTGTTTCCCTAGTATCCAGGGCCCTGTGCATGCACTGTGTCTGCACTCTGGCCCGGATGGCTGGGGCTGGGTGTTCGGCAGTCCTGGGCTCCGTCTCCCTCCCGCTCTGCCTGCTCTTCTCCCGCCGTGAGCTAGGGGGAGGGGCGCTCGGCTCCCGCGGGGCCGGGGCTTGTATCTTACCCCCTTCGCGAGGCGCTGGGTTCTCTCAGGTGCGGATGTGGTCTGGATATTGTCCTGTGTCCTCTGGTCTTTATTCTAGGAAGGGTTGTCTTTGTTATATTTTCATAGATATATGTGGTTTTGGGAGGAGATTTCCGCTGCTCTACTCACGCCACCATCTTCTGCCCCTTATAAATGAATTTTATTATTAGATCTATAGTAGTTGGAATAAAAGACAATAATTAGGAGTAAATCAACAGTACACCAAGAGAGAAAGCATTTTATGTATATATAATATATATGTATATATATATCATACATATGTATGATATATATATTTGAAATTTGCCAAAATTTAATGCCTGGAGATCAAAAATCATTATATTTACAGAATATTTACATTTCACCAAATTTTCATATACTTCCATCAAATATCTCATATAGTTCTTTAAGTTTCCATTATTTCTACTTCCAGTGCATTCCTCATAATAACTAAGTTTTCTGTAACAATTATGGAAATAGGTCTAAGTTTATATGACTGCTCATTGTAAGAAAATGTCTGCCCATTTTATAAAAATGAATGAGTTTATTTTTTTCAAGGTGTGATGTTCAAATTATGTGCTTTGATTTAAAAAACATGTCTTTCAACTTTAGACAGTTTCTTCAAAGGGGTTTTTGTTTGTAATAGGAAGTACTGCTAGTTCTTTTTTTTTTTTTAATTTGAGTACACTAAAATGGCAAGCTACATATTTACGGTGCATGAGTGATAACAGCCACATTTACCTTATTGTCATTATACAACTGTCTGATAATCATCCTCAGACATAAAATCTACACAAGACAACTTTAGAACGTGTTGATCCTCAGGATTAACTGTTGTGATAAATTGTCTGATGAGTATGGGATATTGGCTTTTATTAATCTTTCACTGATAGCACAGAATATATTTTTTAGCTTAAGACATTCACTAATGAATCAATTTTAATTTAGGGACTTAATGAAATCCTCATTAAGCCTGAAAAACAGTAGACTCAAGTAAAAACAAAGCATTTTCACTGGAAATCAAAATGAGCTCTGCCTTAGATGGTCCTTACCCTGCCGGTAGCCTAGCAAGGATTCAGAGGTATAGATTATATCAGAGAATGAAATGTTTCTTAAAGAAAGTAACAGAAAAACCTAGCCCTGAGTTATTGTATTTCTGAGATGAATAAACAAGAACATAAAACACAGTACACTTTGTGATAATACTGTATCCTATACACTTTGTGATAATACTGTAAGTGGAAAAAAAACATTACTTTCCTATAGAACTATCTATTTATTGATAATTTAGTTAATCTAGAAAGTTTCTGAATAAAATTTACCATAATAAAGCCTCTCTGAACTTAGTTATCTTTTTTAGAGTAAGAATCAATTTCATTATATGTACATTTACCCATGATTAAATCTGGGTAGCCCAAATTTATTTAGCTCAATTGCCACAAAAGATGTCTAGTTTATGTTGCTATTTTAGTAGTGGTATTTGATTATTCTTCTTTGGAGATTTAAAGTTATTTTAAATTATAGGATATTGGTATTTGTGAACTGCAGTCTGTGAGGTTAGTGTCATTTGCCTAAACACAAGAAACATGAAAATCGATTCTTAAAAGTGGTTTTACTTATGGGGTTAGTAATATTAGTATATTAATTGTTATAAATTCAATTTTAAGGTTTATTGTTGAAACATGAACTTATTAATTTTTAAAAATTCAGTTAAAGGTTTTAAACACCATATTTTCACCGCCTTTAAAATAACCAGGGAATTTACTTTAACAAATTAATAAAACAAATACAACTGTGTGATTATATTAATATTTTTTATAATGGGAGTTGGTTGTTTCTACCAAATAATTCTTTTTACCTGTCTTCACATTGGCAGTATCCCATGGACCAGTGTTGCTTAAGCAATTTTTAACTTCTAACTCAAAATTATTCTGTGTTCAATGAAATATGAAATTACTTAGTATAAGTAAACTGAATGAACTGACTTTTATGTCTGATTTTCTTTAAAATATACTACATATGTTCCTTACTAAGTCTAAAACCCTAACGCAACCAAAACCTTATTTAAATCTGTGTAATAGGAGCCAAAATAAAATTAGTATTGGTTTTATTAATGATTTAACTTTGCACAAACTTACTATTTCTTCTCTTCTTGAATTTTTATTTTAGGTGCAATAACAGAACCCAGTGTGCAGTGGTGGCAGGTCCTGATGTTTTTCCAGACCCTTGCCCGGGAACATATAAATACCTGGAAGTGCAGTATGAATGTGTCCCTTACAGTATGTATATTCCTGTATTTTCCTTATATAAAGAAAATACATTAAGCTTTGTTTTGCATGCATTGACAGGATATTCTCTATAAAAGTACAGAAACAACACATAAATTAAATGGAAAAGAACTGGCTAATTTTAAGATTTCGGGATTGTAAACCCTTCCCACCACTGGAAGAATTAGAAATTGCCCATGTGATCCTGCAGCATTTAATTTTGGTTATACATTTCTGTATAATACCTGTTCTAAAACTCTTCTTAATGCAGGAGTATGAAATATATAAACTTTTCTGGAAAAAATTGGAGTGGTATGCCAATACTGCATGCAAGTACAAGCAAAGGAAGTAAAAGTGAATAATATAGTTGTCTATACAGTGGTATAGAAATCAATAAATTTTTACTTTCATAGAAGCAATTAATATCTAAGCTTCATATGCTGTCAACATTTTGAGGATTAGAAATACAATCATCCAGTGGGAACAGACTGAAAAATACAGGTTTATATGAAGTAAAGCACTCTTCGGAATGTAGCTTTTACAGCCTCCAGAACGGTGTTTTTGTACCCTTATGTCAGATATTGTATATGCCAAAAACATATTCGTCTTCAGGAATAATGAAGAATCAATCAAAAGTGAAACATTTTATTACTTTTCTACCAAAAGGAAGAGTCACCATCTCTAATAAAAGTATTTTCGATCTGACTATTAATTATTCATGGAATTCCTTAGTGCGGATCACTGGGAAATCCTGTATCTCATATTATATACTCAGTTCATCCCAGAAGTAGCAAACATCTGGGATCATAAACAAATCCCAGGTTCCAGCTTCCTTTGACATCTCAGAAGTAAAGTGTCTGGGGATCAGCAAGGTGACTGTGCAAAGAGATAGTTCTAGGCTTGCCTCATTTCTGCTGATTTAAGAAGCAACACATTACTCATGAGCCGTAAGTGTGCATTCTCCAATAACAGAGCAGTTTGGCTGGCAAAAAAAAATGAATTGAGATTTTAAATTAATAATAAAGTAATCAAAAGAAAATTTTATCTTTGCTCTCTATACAGTATGATTGATTAGAGAAAGTTCAGTGAAGTTTTAAAAACTAATTTTCCTTTGTTATAAGAAGCATATGTGATCTCAATTTAGGTTATGCTTCTGACATTGTTATCTCTAGGGACCCTTCTATGAAAATATTAAAGCCTCTACTGACTATTTATTGTTCATCAGAGCTATTTTAAGGAAATAACATTTTTAGCCCATTTTGGAACTGCAGTTATATTTGGCTTGCATAATAAGAACTTTGTGAAATATGTAGAAGAGCTATTTCCAAGGGCATTTTATAAAAATATACAGTAAGGTGTTAAGACAGTTTTGGGAAACTTACAGTCATATTTTTGAAACATGAAAGTTGAAGTGGAAATGCCAAACTCTAGATTTTTTTCACATTTTTTAAATATTAAAGAATTTCAGAGCTGTCTCTTCAATTTTCTGTATTTTATCAGAATTTCTTTGAGGATTGCTACTCCAAAATCCTGTGCCAAACTCTTTCTGAAAAATCATCTACTTAAATCATTTCAATATAAATAAGAACTTGCACATACACTTTTGCATAAAAGGATTGTGCCTTCCCATAGATTTCTGTTCTGTCATGAATTTTCAGAGATGGGCAATTTGATTCCTATATTTACAGGCTTCTGGCAATCTTGAAAATGCATTGATTCCTCAGGTTTCCCTTATTATATTCAAATATTTATCTAATTGTTATATTCAATAGGAATTATAAACTTAGGTGCAACGTGCCTGTTAATATACCAGTTTAATTTATATGGTTTAGTATGATTGTGTTGGTTTAAATGATCTTCTTCAGTATGTTTCAGTTAAAAGTATAATGCATAATTGGGATTTATTTATTAAATTTAACATGATTTTAAAAGAAAACAATCCAGAAGAAAATATAAACCATACATTAGAGTATAATGACTTACTTGAAAGGTAGATTGCTTTGGTAGAAGAATGACCAGGGATCAGGAAGCCTGGGTTAAGAATATGGTCTGGTTACTTAACAAAACTACTTTAGTTTAGGTAAGCTGTTCAGATTTTCTGGATCTCACCTTATAGAATTACCCTTACTGTAATAAGTTAGAATTTAGATAAACACTAAATTATTTTTCTTATCTCGAGCACAAAATTCACACACCATTCAAATGCTGTAAAGATTCACTTATTTAAAATTGCTATCATTTATTGACACTACATACATATCATGTACTGCGTGGGTTAAACGTTTACATACATTATTTTATTTAATCGCCACAATATCCTGTCTGTTAAACAAGTGTCACCATTTTACTGATGAGGAAACTGAAGTTCAGTAAGTTAAGTTAGTTTCCTGGAAAATACGGAAGAGCTAAAAAATGGTAGAGCTAAGATTTGGGTGGGCCTCTAATACCTGTTCTTAAGGATGTCCTTATAATTCTCCCCCTAGGTTTTCCCCTTTATATTTTCATGATTTATTCAAGCTTGTTCAATATTTAACTCTTGTAATTGTGATAGTACAGTAACAGCACATGGTGAAAGCAAATGTTTCAAGAGCCCAGACCCTTCCTCAATTATTTTGCTGCTTAACCTTGAAAACTTTTGTATTTCTTTCTTAGAGAAGCTGAATTGCTGTCAACTTTTATTTTCCCGAGTGTCTACTTAAGCTTTATGGCCAAAACTAGTTTGTGCTATAAAAATACCACCCACCGTTTAGAATGAGGCGCTTATCTAAGTAGTGACTTCAGTTGTTTATATTACCTTTATTATAAGAGAAAATCATTGTAATTAATATGTTTGTTAAAAGATCCCTATTGTATTATTAAGAAGGGAAACATTCAAAATTACTATTATTATTTTAAAAATTACTAATTGAACATTTGAATAAACAAATAATGTTAGGTTCTATGTGTTATTCAATTCAGTAGTATCCATTTTTGTTTTGAATTTAAGATGACAAACTTCAGTGTATATAGTGACATTAGTAATTATGAATGTTTTTTCTTAATACCGAAATGAAAAATATTGTTGATATTATCTTTATAAAAATTTCTGCATGTGTTTCATGGTAATAATGATTTTTAAGGTGATATGTTTTCATGAAAAAATATAGAAAAAATGAAAATATAGAAATATAAAAACATAGTAGGCAAGAAAACATCAATATTAATGATAGATAAACATATTTCAAAAGTTCAACAAAGTTATTTTTATCATACAGGACAAATAAAATTAAAATGTCTAAGATAACTTGTAATAACTTTTTGTATGGAGTTTTAAGAGTCAATAAATAGGTGCATATTGAACAATGACAGTTTTAGAAGAAACTTAGCCTGAATTAAACAAATTTTATGACATTTTAAAAACATGCCCATGAGGAAAATAAGAAAAATTACTGATTTTAAACAATTTAGGGCAACCACCTTCTTTGAGTGTCTTGTAGTCAATGTTTCCAAATTGCTAAGTTATATTTAATTTTTTTGAAGTCCGAACTTCTTCTCCCTTTCTGTTTTCTTGTTTGGGTTCACAGATGCCTTGCTTGTGTCCAAATTTGGGACAGGTGAATCAATTCTTTTCTCTGTTCCTGTCACACCTTAGTTCCAGTGTTACTTTTACAGCTTTTGCATTTCCTTTTGAGGTTCGATTTTCCTCCTTAGTTATATTTCTCACCAGGAGGTGACCCAAATATTCCAGAGGCTAAACCTCAGTGTTTACTAAGTGTCCCTTTGCACTCCCGTCTTCCTTCTTCTGGTCCCACCCCTGCCCCACTGGCCTGATTTGGGGTTGAAATTGTGCATTTTCAAGTGGAATTTCCATCAGTTAGCCAGTTTACAGGGATGATTTGTGTTAGGAAGAAAGCAATAAAAACAACTTACTACCCCCAGAGCATTTCTGAGCAAAGAATCTTGACTTTGTACCCTGCTGACAATTTGCCTTTCTTTCAAGGCACACAATTTCATGCACATAACACCCAAAGGGTACTTGTCTGCTCTCCCAACCCAACTTTTCTCCCCAGTTCTCTGTTTCTTCCTTTCAGAAATCCAAAGCACATATTATTTATTCGAGCAACCTTCTCTCACGGTGGATTTTCTTAGGCAATGGGGAGAGGAAGCACACAATTCAGAGAGCTACTAGATATGATTAAACCGATCTTATGATGCAGCACTTACAGACTTTCTGCCATTCATATTAGCCATCTGAAGAGTTATTTGTGTGATTTTCTATGGAAAGACATGAAAAATGAGTACTATTGGAAAATTAATATTTATAAATAATATAGTCTGTTGCTTTTCTCTTTTTCACTCTAAGAAAACTGCACTTTCAGCATTTAAAACAGACAAAAGTCATTAAATATTTCTTTATAAATGACTATATTTTTGCAATTAATGTTCAAACAAGTGCATATTTTAATATATGCCTACTTTGGTTCCTATTTTGTAAATAAATGATGTATTTTAAAACTCGTGCTGAAATCACCTCGTGTTTAATTTTTAAAATATCACAGAAATGTCAAGGTATAATTTGATTCCCAAAGCCTCAGTTCCTTTTCCAGTTTTTGACATATAGGAGACATCTAACAAATATGTATTGAATGATTGAAAGATAAAAGGAAATTTAATCAGAGTGGCTCCTCTAAAAGTATTATGTTCATTGCTAAAATGATAAATACGAGAAATTGTTGTCTACAAATAAGACCTTACAAATTCAAAGGGAAGATCTATGGTAAAAATATTGATTATATGAATATTAGTTTCTCCTGATTGCTTGGTGGTTCATTGTATCCCTCAAAAATTCTACTAGCAACCAATTTGTTTTTCATATTACTCTCCTCTGTGCCTCCATATAGCAAGTATTATCCTTTAAATATTAGTCTTTCTCTAAGAGGACTGTCAGTTATCTAAATTATCTTTTTTAGAATGACATTTATAACAGAGAAAATCTTTCTTTTATTATTTTTCTCCCCAGCAGAGTCTCTCTCCAAATAGCTTCTCTACTTCACAGTATCTTGCACTAACAGATTATCCATAAAGCTTTTGCAAATAAATCAGTAATTACTTAATAGTTAATTTCATGTTTGCTCATATCCCTAAAATATTATGTATTTATAAAAATTGCTATCATCAGTAGAAAACAGGATGCATAGATGGACTATACTTGGATGTCCTAATTTCTTAGTCCATTATCTAGCTGCTTCATATGTTCATGGAAATTACTCTGAATTAGAAGTATCCTTTGTTTTCAAGACCACTCACTTTCATCCTCCATCACTCAACATCAGTTGCATACCAGGCACTATGCTAAACACTAAGGTAGAAAGCCACGCTAAAGATTCCGTCCTCAAGGAATTTAGTCAAGTGTAGCTCAAAGTCCCATAAGTTACAATGTTATTAGTTCAGCAAAGCAACTGAGCATCTCACATTGGCAGAGTACAGAGAAGGCACATCCATCCCATTGAAGCTGACATTTGTATGGGGTGGGAGGTAAGTGTCTTCAGGGAAGGTTATCTAGAGGAGATGACACTTGAGCAGAGTCTTAAAGAATGAATAGACTTTAGTAAGAAGGCTATCATTTTTAGCAGATGGAGCAACGTAAGATAAGAAACTGTATGGTGAATGTAAAACCAAAATATTTGGTGTTTGCATAAAATACAGAACGCAAGAGTGATGGGGGATAAACCCGTAGATGGGTGAGGTAGAAATAATGACTTCCCTATTTGCTGTGATTCTTCTGGCATCCAATACACATCATAGCATGGAGCACTAAAAAGGCAGTAAACAGTTTCTGAATGTAATTAGCTGATATTTTAATAAGAAATGTTTCCAAATCTGCAAAAACCAATTTTGACTCAGTTAAAAAAAGTAGGGTTTTGGGGAAAATACAAAGGAGTGATTCCAGAATCATAGAAAAAAGGGTGAAAACCAGGTTAAAAAAAATAAGATCCATGATCTAAAGAGAAGTAGACAGTCTTTTAAGGATTCTTAAAAGTCTGACACTTAAAAGTCATATTTAACAAAGTCTGGAGTAGGATGGGCCAGCATTCCCTTGGGCAACAATAGACTGAAGCTGAGTCCCTGATGCCTCTTTTAAATAAGGTCTCTTCTTTTCTATTTGCTGTATTTCCTGGCACTTACTGCATTGTACCTGATTTAGATAATCATTTAAAAACTCTCCTGGCTTCTAAAGATACATATATTTGCAACTATTCTGGAGTTTGGACTTAATCAATGCTAATAGCTATAAAAGCACCATAAATTGTTACTGTTTTTTAGTTTTCAAGTGAGAGTAACTTCTTATACCAACAATAATTCTACCAATAGAAGTTTTTCAGTGCCTACTGTGGAGAAAAATAGATTTTGGCCCTATGAAGCCACCAATCTTGTGAGTAAGGCAAATCATAAACACATGAGCTGATATATGCAAACATTAAATATTATAATATAATGAAAGAAAAAAATAAGCATGATTGTGTATAGATAGCAATGAAATGACCAACTATGGTATATTGAAAGACAGCTCTGAAAAGAACCAGAGAATGGGAATGAGTCAGGCAAAGAGACTGGGAAATTTTTTTTTTTTTTTTTTTTTGTAGATAATTATTTTTTATTGAAGGGTAGTTGACACACAGTATTACATTAGTTTCAGGTGTACAACACAGTTATTCAACATTTATATACATGATAATTCTAGGTACCAGAAATCACCATACCAAGTTGTTAGATTATTTTGACTATATTCCTTATGCTATACATTACATCCCGGTTACTTATTTATTTTACAATTGGAAGTCTGTCCTTTTTTTTTTTTTTTTTTTTGTGAGGGCATCTCTCATATTTATTGATAAAATGGTTGTTAACAACAATAAAATTCTGTATAGGGGAGTTAATGCTCAATGCACAATCATTAATCCACCCCAAGCCTAATTTTCGTCAGTCTCCAATCTTCTGAAGCATAACGAACAAGTTCTTACATGGAGTACAAATTCTTACATAGTGAATAAGTTACATGGTGAACAGTACAAGGACAGTCAACACAGAAACTTTTGGTTTTGCTCATGCATTATGAACTATACACAGTCAGTTCAAATATGAATACTCATTTGATTTTTATAATTGATTTATATGTGGATACCACATTTCTCTCTTTATTATTATTATTTTTAATAAAATGCTGAAGTGGTAGGTAGATACAAGGTAAAGGTAGAAAACATAGTCTAGTGTTGTAAGAGAGCAAATGTAGATGATCAGGTGTGTGCCTGTAGACTATGTGTTAATCCAAGCTAGACAAGGGCAATAAAACATCCACGTATGCAGATTTCTCTCAGAACAGGGGGGGTGAGGTTCTAAGCCTCACCTCTGTTGATCCCCAATTTCTCACCTGATGGCCCCCCTGCGACTGTGCCTGTCTTAGGTTGTTCCTCCCTTGAGGAATCTTACCCGTCTCTGGCTAACGAGTCATCTTCCGGAGCCACACAGGGAAATGTAAAGTTGGTAAGTGAGAGAGAAGCCATTTTGTTTGAAAAGGTTAGCTTTTTACTTCTTTGCATATTTATGCCCTGTGGCTTCTATGCCCAGCATTTGTCTTGAGGTATCTTTACCACTTGGAAGAATTATGATACTCGTTAAATTTGATATGAGGCACGGATTCTATTTAAGGGTTGTAATTAGGAAGGAAGAAGAAAAGCTATAGAAGTAGCAGGCGGAAGAAAACATGGGAAGATTGATTATTTCTTTGACATATCTTCTTGTAGAGTAACTTCAGCATGTATACGTTTTAAGCTACTAATTGAATTGCACACACACATTAACATAATAGGAGCATAGTTACATAACCAAAGCATACCTGTAATTACCATCCATCTCCAGTGAAACCAAGAAAACCAGTTAGGCACCTTAGGCATTTGTGAAAACTTATCTATGATATGGTGGATATTGTCCAACAGAACTTGAACAGTCTGAGAGAAATCAGACATATTAAAACAACCCATTCCTGGGACTGTCCATATCCCATATGTTCTTTTAATAGTAAATAGTCTGTAGTTGTAAGATTTTGGAGCGCTACAATTTGCATTTCTCCTAATTCTTGGTTGAGTTCCAACAGTATAGATCCAGTCAAATTTGTGGTTTTACTGTATGCACAGGCCAGCTTAGATATCTCCTTCTTCATTCCCATGGCAAGTCCAGGAACTGGTGGGATGAGTGCATCTATACCTGTAGCAGTGCGTGGATCTTTGTTGGGGTTTTTTGATGATCATCTTCTGGCATGAGTCTTCCAGAGAGTGCTGATGTTGGAAGTGCTTTTTCATATCGTATCTTAGTTGATTTTCGGGGTAGCCAAATTGGGCTTTGATCCTCTGTATAAACACAAACAGGCCCTTTGCCTACACTTTTATATGCCCTTTATACCTTTGTGTAGAACTCATTGGAGGTCACCACACAGGAACTGCCTTTTTTTTTTTCCTTTTTTTTTTTTTTTGGATATCATTAATCTAAACTTACATGATGAATATTATGTTTACTAGGCTCTCCCCTATACCAGGTAACCCCTATAAACACCTTTACAGTCACTGTCCATCAGCATAGCAAAATGTTGTAGAATCACTACTTGCCTTCTCTGTGTTGTACAGCCCTCCCTTTTCTCCTACCCCCCCATGTATGATAATCTTAATACCCCCCATCTTCTTCCCCGCTCTCTTATCACTCCCTACCCACCCATCCTCCCCAGTCCCTTTCCCTTTGGTACCTGTTAGTCCATTCTTGAGTTCTGTGATTCTGCTGCTGTTTCGTTCCTCCAGTTTTTCCTTTGTAATAATATTCCACAGATAAGTGAAATCATTTGGTATTTCTCTTTCTCTGCTTGGCTTGTTTCACTGAGCATAATACCCTCCAGCTCCATCCATGTTGCTTCAAATGGTAGGATTTGCCCTTTTCTTATGGCTGAGTAGTATTCCATTGTGTATATGTACCACATCTTCTTTATCCATTCATCTATTGATGGACATTTAGGTTGCTTCCAATTCTTGGCTATTGTAAACAGTGCTGCGATAAACATAGGGGTGCATCTGTCTTTCTCAAACTTCATTGCTGCATTCTTAGGGTAAATTCCTAGGAGTGCAATTCCTGGGTCAAATGGTAAGTCTGTTTTGAGCATTTTGATGTACCTCCATACTGCTTTCCACAGTGGTTGAACTAATTTACATTCCCACCAGCAGTGGAGGAGGGTTCCCCTTTCTCCACAGCCTCGCCAACATTTGTTGTTGTTTGTCTTTTGGATGGCAGCCATCCTTACTGGTGTGAGGTGATACCTCATTGTAGTTTTAATTTGCATTTCTCTGATAATTAGTGATGTGGAGCATCTTTTCATGTGTCTGTTGGCCATCTGTATTTCTTTTTTGGAGAACTGTCTGTTCAGTTCCTCTGCCCATTTTTTAATTGGGTTATTTGTTTTTTGTTTGTTGTGGCGTGTGAGCTCTTTATATATTCTGGACGTCAATCCTTTATCGGATGTGTCATTTTCAAATATATTCTCCCATACTGTAGGGTTCCTTTTTGTTCTCTTGATGGTGTCTTTTGCTGTACAGAAGCTTTTCAGCTAAATATAGTCCCACTTACTCATTTTTGCTGTTGTTTTCCTTGCCCGGGGAGATATGTTCAAGAAGAGGTCACTCATGTTTATGTCTAAGAGGTTTTTGCCTATGTTTTCTTCCAAGAGTTTAATGGTTTCATGACTTACATTCAGGTCTTTGATTCATTTTGAGTTTACTTTTGTATATGGGGTTAGACAATAGTCCAGTTTCATTCTCCTATATGTAGCTGTCCAGTTTTGCCAGCACCATCTGTTGAAGAGACTGTCATTTCACCACTGTATGTCCATGGCTCCTTTATCAAATATTAATTGACCATATATTTCTGGATTAATGTCTGGATTCTCTAGTTGTTCCATTGGTCCGTGGCTCAGTTCTTGTGCCAGTACCAAATTATGTTGATTACTATGGTTTTATAGTAGAGCTTGAAGTTGGGGAGTGAGATCCCCCCACTTTATTCTTCTTTCTCAGGATTGCTTTGGATATTTGGGATCTTTGGTGTTTCCATATGAATTTCTGAACTATTTGTTGCAGTTCATTGAAGAATGTTGCTGGTAGTTTCATAGGAATTGCATCAAATCTGTATATTGCTTTGGGCAGGATGGCCATTTTGACGATATTAATTCTTCCTAGCCACGAGCATGGGATGAGTTTCCATCTGTTAGTATCCCCTTTAATTTCTCTTACGAGTGACATGTAGTTTTCAGAGTATAAGTCTTTCACTTCTTTGGTTAGGTTTATTCCTGAGAATTTTTTTTTTTGATGCAATTGTGAATGGAGTTGTTTTCCTGATTTCTCTTTCTGTTGCTTCATAGTTAGTGTATAGGAAAGCCACAGATTTCTGTGTGTTGATTTTGTATCCTGCAACTTTGCTTTATTCCGATATCAGTTCTAGTAGTTTTGGGGTGGAGTCTTTAGGATTTTTTATGTACAGTATCATGTCATCTGCAAATAGTGACAGTTTAACTTCTTCTTTACCAATCTGGATTCCTTGTATTTTTTTATTTTGTCTGATTGCCATGGCTAGGACCTCCAGTACTATGTTAAATAACAGTGGGGAGAGTGGGCATCCCTGTCTAGTTCCCGATCTCAGAGGAAATGCTTTCAGCTTCTCGCTGTTCAATATAATGTTGGCTGTGGGTTTATCATAGATGGCCTTTATTATGTTGAGGTACTTGCCGCCCTCTATTCCCATTTTGCTGAGAGTTTTTATTATGCATGGATGTTGAACTTTGTCAAATGCTTTTTCAGCATCTATGGAGATGATCATGTGGTTTTTGTCTTTCTTTTTGTTGATGTGGTGGATGATGTTGATGTACTTTCGAATGTTGTACCATCCTTGCATCCCTGGGATGAATCCCACTTGGTCATGGTGTATGATCCTTTTGATGTATTTTTGAGTTTGGTTTGCTAATATTTTGTTGAGTATATTTGCATCTACGTTCATCAGGGATATTGGTCTATAGTTTTCTTTTTTGGTGGGGTCTTTGCCTGGTTTTGGTATTAGGGTGATGTTAGCTTCATAGAATGAGTTTGGGAGTATTCCCTCCTCCTCTATTTTTTGGAAAACTTTAAGGAGAATGGGCATTATGTCTTCCCTATATGTCTGATAAAATTCCGTGGTAACTACATCTGGCCCGAGGGTTTTGTTCTTTGGTAATTTTTTGATTACCGCTTCAATTTCATTGCTGGTAATTGGTCTGTTTAGATCTTCTCTTTCTTTCTGGGTCAGTCTTGGAAGGTTGTATTTTTCTAGGAAGTTGTCCATTTCTCCTAGGTTTCCCAGCTTGTTAGCATATAGGTTTTCATAGTAGTCTCTAATAATTCTTTGTACTTCTGTGGGGTCCGTCGTGATTTTTCCTTTCTTGTTTCTGATACTATTGATTTGTGTTGACACTCTTTTCCTCTTCATAAGTCTGGCTAGAGGCTTATCTATTTTGTTTATTTTCTTGAAGAACCAGCTCTTGGTTTCATTGATTTTTGCTGTTGTTTTATTCTTCTCAATTTTATTTAATTCTTCTCTGATCTTTATTATGTCCGTCCTTCTGCTGACCTTAGGCCTCATTTGTTCTTCTTTTTCCAATTTCGATAATTGTGACATTAGACCATTCATTTGGGATAGTTCTTCCTTTTTTAAATATGCTTGGATTGCTGTGTACTTTCCTCTTAAGACTGCTTTTGCTGTGTCCCACAGAAGTTGGGGCTTAGTGTTGTTGTTGTCATTTGTTTCCATATATTGCTGGATCTCCATTTTGATTTCGTCATTGATCCATTGATTATTTAGGAGCGTGTTGTTAAGCCTCCATGTGTTTGTGAGCCTCTTTGCTTTCTTTGAACAGTTTATTTCTAGTTTTATGCCTTTGTGGTCTGAAAAGTTGGTTGGTAGGATTTCAATCTTTTGGAATTTTCTGAGGCTCTTTTTGTGGCCTAGTATGTGGTCTTTTCTGGAGAATGTTCCATGTGCACTTAAGAGGAATGTGTATCCTGTTGCTTTTGGATGTAGAGTTCTGTAGATGTCTATTAGGTCCATCTGCTCTACTGTGTTGTTCAGTGCTTCCGTGTCCTTACTTATTTTCTGCCCGGTGGATCTATCCTTTGGGGTGAGTGGTGTGTTGAAGTCTCCTAGAATGAATGCATTGCAGTCTGTTTTCCCCTTTAGTTCTGTTAGTATTTGTTTCACATATGCTGGTGCTCCTGTGTTGGGTGCATATATATTTATAATGGTTATATCCTCTTGTTGGACTGAGCCCTTTATCATTATGTAATGTCCTTCTTTATCTGTTGTTACTTTCTTTGTTTTGAAGTCTATTTTGTCTGATATTAGTACTGCAACCCCTGCTTTCTTCTCGCTGTTGTTTGCTTGAAATATGTTTTTCCATCCCTTGACTTTTAGTGTGTACCTGTCTTTGGGTTTGAGGTGAGTTTCTTGTAAGCAGCATATAGATGGGTCTTGCTTTTTTATCCATTCTGTTACTCTGTGTCTTTTGATTGGTGCATTCAACCCATTAACATTTAGGGTGACTTTTGAAAGATATGTACTTATTGCCATTGCAGACTTTAAATTCGTGGTTACCAAAGGTTCATGGTTAGCCTCTTTAGTATCTTACTGCCTAACTTAGCTCGCTTATTGAGCTGTTATATACACTGTCTGGAGATTCTTTTCTTCTCTCCCTTCTTGTTCCTCCTCCTCGATTCTTCATATGTTGGGTGTTTTGTGCTGTGCTCTTTCTAGGAGTGCTCCCATCTAGAGCAGTCCCTGTAAGATGTTCTGTAGAGGTGGTTTGTGGGAAGCAAATTCCCTCAGCTTTTGTTTGTCTCGGAATTGTTTAATCCCACCGTCATATTTGAATGATAGTCGTGCTGGATACAGTATCCTTGGTTCAAGGCCCTTCTGTTTCATTGTATTAAATATATCATGCCATTCTCTTCTGGCCTGTAGGGTTTCTGTTGAGAAATCTGACGTTAGCCTGATGGGTTTCCCTTTATAGGTGACCTTTTTCTCTCTAGCTGCCTTTAACACTCTTTCCTTGTCCTTGATCTTTGCCATTTTAATTATTATGTGTCTTGGTGTTGCCCTTCTTGGATCCTTTCTGTTGGGGGTTCTGTGTATTTCCGTGGTCTGTTCGATTATTTCCTCCCGCAGTTTGGGGAAGTTTTCAGCAGTTATTTCTTGCAAGATACTTTCCATCACTTTTCCTCTCTCTTCTTCTTCTGGTACCCCTATAATATGGATATTGTTCCTTTTGGATTGGTCACACAGTTCTCTTAATATTGTTTCATTCCTGTAGATCCTTTTATCTCTCTCTGTGTCAGCTTCTATGCATTCCTGTTCTCTGGTTTCTATTCCATCAATGGCCTCTTGCATTCTATCCATTCTGCTTATAAACCCTTCCAGAGTTTGTTTCATTTCTGTAATATCCTTTCTGGCATCTGTGATCTCCCTCCGGACTTCATCCCATATCTCTTGCCTATTTCTCTGTATCTCTGTCAGCATGTTTATGATTTTTATTTTGAATTCTTTTTCAGGAAGACTGGTTAGGTCTGTCTCCTTCTCTGGTGTTGTCTCTGTGATCTTTGTCTGCCAGTAGCTTTGCCTTTCCATAGTGATAGGAATAGTTTGCAGAGCTGGGATGAGTGATGCCTGGAAGAACTTCCCTTCTTGTTGGTTTGTGGCCCTCCTCTCCTGGGAGAACAGCGACCTCTAGTGGCTTGTGTTGGGTAGCTGAGTGCAGACAGGGCTTCTGCTTCCTGCCTGGCTGCTATGGAGTTTATCTCCGATGTTGCTGTGGGCGTGACCTGTCTTGGGCTACCGCTTCAAAGCAGTGGAGTCGCGTTGGAGGGGGAGCGGCCGGGAGGCCTTTTATCTCCATAAAGGGCGTCCATGCTCCCTGCAGCCCAGGGGATTAGGGTCCCCAGATATCCCCAGATTCCCTACCCCTGGATTTAGTGTCCCACCCTGCCCCTTTAAGACTTCCAAAAAGCACCCGCCAAAACAAAAGAACAAGCACAAAAAAAAAAAAAAAATAATAATAATTTTAAAAATTAAAATAATTAATTAATTAATTTAAAATGACCGCTCATTTTTCTTTATTCTCCGGCACCAGCCTCAGGCATCTGCTCACCGGTCTACCTGCCCTGTTTCCCTAGAATTGGTGTCCCTATCCTTTTAAGACTTCCAAAAATTGCTCGCCAAACCAGAGCAGAAAAAAAAAAAAAAATGGCCGCTCACTTTTCTTATGTCCTCCGGTGCCAGGCCTCCGGTACCCTCTCACCATTCTTACTGCCCTATTTCCCTAGTATCCAGGGCCCTGTGCATGCACTGTGTCTGCGCTCTGGTCTGATGGCTGGGGCTGGGTGTTCAGGAGTCCTGGGCTCCATCTCCCTCCTGCTCTGCCCATTCTTCACCCGCTGGGAGCTGGGGGGAGGGGCGTTCGGCTCCCGCCAGGCCGGGGCTTGTATCTTACCCCCTTTACGAGGCACTGGGTTCTCTCAGGTGCGGATGTGGTCTGGATGTTGTCCTGTGTCCTCTGGTCTTTATTCAAGGAAGAGTTGTCTTTGTTATATTTTCATAGATATATGTGGTTTTGGAAGGAGATTTCCTCTGCTCTACTCATGCCGCCATCTTGGCTCCCTCTCCCTGGGAAAAAATTTTTAAAGGAGAGAGAACAGCAGCTCCAAAGATGCTGAGGTGGTCAGATATCAGCCTGTTCTAATACTTGATAGAAAGTTGCGTGACTCTAGTCCAGTTAAGATAGGGGAGAGTGACCTGAGGAGATACACACCAATAATTAGTCCTATTAATATATCACTGATAATGAAGTAGTGATTTCTCTCAAGGTTTTAGGATTTATTAAGAATGAAAATATGTTTGCAGAATAAACTTGAAAAAATTGGCATTCCCTTTAAAATATATATTGCAGAAAATATTAGATGATGCCACAGTAACATGAAAATAATTTTTTATCAAGTAAACCAAACTTCAAAGTGATATCAACACCTAGATGGGATCTATATATACTTAAAGTAGATTAATAATAAACATATGCTTTGATGTTAGTTATAAGGGAAATAAGTTCAATTGAGAGTATTAAAGATTAATTGGATTGCCAGAGTTAAGAAAGTATTTTGTTTAGGAAATAAAATGTTATTGTAGACATAAATGAAGTTTAAAGTGTTAGCTTATCCATGCTCATTTGCTGTATTTAAAATAGTAAAATTATAGAGCTTATGCACTTAAAGAAATTTTTATAATGTGCTCCAATTAAAGAGCATAAATATGTGGGATTCAAAAAAGACATGGACTGTAAAATTGTATTCTAAAAATATACTGCACATGGAAAGAAAAATAATGAAAATATATGAAGGTGAAGTTTTCTCCAAAGTTTGTTGCCAAAATGATCTTACAGTGAATGTGATGTAAGAGATCTATGGAATTAACTGTCCAGATAAAATTTTCCTAAAAACATGTAAAATCAGTTAAAATACTGTGAGAAAACATTATTAATTCTTGTGCTCTAATCATTAATCTTATGAAACTAGAAAAATTTAATCAGTTGACTTAGAAAATACTTTGCTTAAATATTTAAATTTTAATGAAATAATACCTCATTAAAATGGGTAGTAAAGGTAAAATATACATAAATTTTAATGTTTTTGTTTTATTTTTTTAGTAGTTTCCCCAATGGTAGGAGATCACAATTCCTGGGAATACTGTAAATTTTTTTATTGCATACATTTTTTCAAAACCCTTCAATAAAGCCCAAGGTCCTTTATGAGTAAATACTTATACGGTAGACTCAATAATAGCTCCCAAGGAAATCCATATTATAATCTCTAGAACCTGTGAGTATTTACCTTAAATGTAAAAGGGATTTTGCAGGTATGATTAAATTAAGGGTCTTGCAGTAGGGACATTACCCTGGATTATACCAGAGAACCCAATATGATCACAGATGTCCATATAAAAAGGAGGCAAATGGGTTAACGTTGGAAGAAGAGATATAACAGGCAGAGGTTGGAGTGATGCCCTTAAGATGGAGAAGGGGTCCACCAGCCCTGGAATGCAGGTAACTGCTACGAAGTAGGAAAGAGCAAGGAAATGAATTTTACTCTAGAACCTCCAGAATGAACTTAATTCTGCTGAACCCTTAATTTAAGCCAGTAAGATCCATTTTAGACTGACTACAATTTGTGTTGTTTGAAGTCACTTTATTTGTAGTAATTTATTAGAGCAGCAATAAGGATACTAATACTACCTATTATATTTTTCCCCTAAAATGACTAATATAGTTAAAAAAGTATTTACCTAGGACGTAGACTAAGAAAAACATAATTTTGTTTTCTAAATACATATTTTCATATCTTCCTCATGGTATTTTAAAATACAAACATATAAACATCTGTCATGGACTGGCTGAATGTGGAATGTATAGCACGTCATTATAACATATGTTATTTTTCTACGAATATATCAAATCCAAGGCAAACCGAAGTTAGTGTTTGGTAGAATCAGTTTTACTATATTACACTTATCTACTATTTATATGAAGCAGCTAAATAAATAAATAAATAAATAAAAGAATAGAGTTAATTATGAATATATAAATTAGATAAGTAGGATGAATAAATGTAGTGGGTTTCCATTTAAATTTTCTTATAGCTTTAAACAAGAATTTTTCATAGTAACTGAATTGTAATGCTTGAATTAAATATATACTGTGGACCTCCAAGTCTGCTCTGTATGTACTATTATTTAATCTAGTTTCACCAACACTTAATGAAAATCTAGTTATCTTTAAACATTGCACATGTACAGATGCCCCCAATAATATAAATATGACTGTTCCTTAACTTCCAAGAACCCATTATCTCATTCTATTATCCTTCCAGTAATCTTACCAACATAAAATCAAAGACTGGTAAGGCAACTCAATACCATATAGTATTTATTAATATACATTATAAATATGTATTTTTTATTTATGCTACTTGGTTTTCTACCCAATTAGAACAGAAACCAATGCAGAATAGAATAATAATTGATATGGAGGAAAAAAGAAGTTGCTGTTTCTCAGTGTGTCTCTACTATGGCAGAGACATATTTCCAATTACTGCTTTTGCTCTTTCTCAGGTCCTGCCACATTTTACTTGCCTTTGCATTTCCGGTTCTCTCAAGAACAAGAGAGTATAACATAGTGGTTAAGAGGGAGAGTCTTATAATTTACATTCTGACTTTGCCAATTACCAGCTGTTATAGTGAATTTGTTTTCCTGCTCTGTGAATGAGTCTCTTCACAGAGAAAATAGGGATGATAATCAACTCACAGAGTTTCCATTAATATTAAAATGAAATACGTGTTAAAAGCTTTATATAGTGAAGGCCACATTAGAAATGCTGAGCATATCATAGCCATTCAGATTAATATGCCTGTTGCATCTCACCCCTTTTTCAGTATTTTGACAATCAGTGTCATTGTACACTGGGTTTTGGGATTATGTAATGCTGTTAATTTATCCTACAATTTGGGGAGTACCAGATATCTTAGAGCTAGAGCTTCCTCTAGTTCTCTTAACTGTTGGTGTAATTTTACAGACAAGACTTCTGTCTTAAATCTCCACTTTTTATTTCAGATCACCTCTGGATTTTGTATCCTTTTCAGATACGAAGGCATCTGCCATTATGATTTTGCTCTTCACCAATTCTCTCTAATGGGGTTACTTTCTTTAATCCCAAAGTGATAAAACTAAAACATGTCAGCCAAGTTTTCTGAACCCACACTCAGCCCACTGAGTTTCTGTGAGTTCTTTATTATCTAACTTCTGGGCTTTTTATTCTCTTTGGACTGGATCTGCTGGGACTAGCAATTGCATCAATCACACCCAAGCTTGACATGGAGTTTGGCAATTCTATCTTCTATTTTCACACTTTTCTCACTGATGTTAGCTTTTAGTACTAGTTTATTCATCTCCAACCACACATCTCCCCATAGATAGCAAGGGATAAGGAGCTGCCATGTCCTTATATGTCTTTGGGTGTACCCTGGCCATGTTCATTTGTTTCATTCAACAAATAATGGTTGAGCCTCTATTATATGAGTCTCTATATACTATCTATAGGTAATAACAGTAAAATTTAATATTAAAGTAATCTAAACCTGTCTTTTTTTAATAGGTGAAGAATATGAGACCCAGATTAAGTGAAATAGTCAATGATATATAGTTAGAACTCATTGACTCCTGTCAGTTGAGTCCTCTTTTCATTATGCTACTCTGTTTTTGTTTTGTTTCTGTTTTAATTTCAGAGTAGTTTTGCTATAGCCTAGAGATGGAAAGAGTGATTAAGGCTTACTCTCAAAGACATAAAAGATTCGGATATATTCTTTTTGATTGAAGTTGACATTCTAACTCAGTTCCTCATTTTAATTCAAAATTTTCCAGAAAATTTTTAGAATTCAAAATGGTCTTAATGTGGCCAATTATTATTTGGTCTTTATTTGCCTTCAGTAGGTCCTATAATTAATGTAATTAATAGCATTTTGAGGTATCAAAACACCACCCAATTTTCTCAATATTATGAGAGAGCAATCTTTCTGTGCATACATTCAGCTAGATTTCAAACTTCATGGCCTTCCTCATAAATTTACTTCAGAATTGCCTGAATAAAGTCAGTTTGCCTTTCTGTTCACTTAAACTAAATCATTACACACTAACCATTTGCTTTTTGGAAGTCTTTGAACATGCACCCAAATTTATGTGTCAGGTTCTTTCTTTTGTCAGTTTTAGAGTAGCTTGAAATAAGTGCAGTGAACAGTAACACTGAGATTATATGGAGGCCAAAAACTGTCTGCAGTTGAAAAAAAAGTGGGGGGTATGATATTCAAATTTGTTGGAAATGAAATGCATTTATTTCTACAAGGCTTCCTTTTTTTCTCTCTCTCTCCTGGATTCATTCTGAGTGCTTGAATGCCGGTAGAACTGATAGCTGGCTACTTGTGTGTATCCTAGTCTAATAGAAACTTTCTGTGCTAGTATTTGGTCTCATCCTGATCTGTTACTTATCAAGAGGTATTCACCCAAACTCATCAAGCATAACTTGAAGAAAAATCCCTGCCTAGTAAAATAATATTACTGACGATATTATAGAGGCAAACCTGATGTTAGCTTTTAGTAAAGAGAATTCCTCATTCCACTTTATCATGTGCTCTCTAATGCTCATATTAAATGGATTCAGATACCAAGGTCAGATCTCATGAATCATGAATGACTGTCCTGCAACAGATGGCATGTGTTATTTTTTTAATAATGAACAATAAGTGTAAGTCAAAAAACATACACTCTTCTGTGTCTTTAGGACTCAGCAGTCCTTTCTTCATTTATAATATTGGCCTACATTTGTGATTAGTACTATTTTTAATACAAAATTCAAGAGTTTATGATGAACTATTTCATTTGATTGAATCTTACCAGCTGCTGCTTCTTGGGGATATCAGATGATATTTTCTAAAATTTTGAAATACCTTATCTTTATCCTCAGGCATTAACTTGAATACAGTAGGAGCCATTCACTAAAAATCCCATTTATCATTGGTTCTAAAAGTGTTGAAGATCCAGAACTGATAGGGACCAACCTAGAATGGCTATGGTGACCATTTAATTCTACATATGTGGTGGAAAGCTAGGACACATTTTTTTCCTCTTTCATGTACATTAGGGATGAGGAGTCTCATTATTTCCTAGAAATATCTAAATGAATCTAATGCTTTTGAAATATGAGTTATTTCTTCTGGGTAATACTTCAAAGTTATTCTGATTATTCAAAGAATACACACAAAGAACTAAGATAGTTCCCTGAAAATAATTAGTGCTTAATTAAAGTTTGATACTATCACTTTAATGTCTTCCACACATGTATAGAGTGTTTAGCTTATTGTTGAAAACATTATATCATAAAATTCCAAATACCAAGTTATAAAACATTGTACATTTCCAATTTAAACTCTTGAGATATTCTATCTGGGTGTGTTTTTTAAAGTTAAAATTGGAACATTTACTAGTATTCATCTATCTTTGAGTCCCTTTAGTAGATTGTAGACTTTTACAGAGACTTTTATCTAATTTTATATTAGTAATGGTTGCTAGGTAACTATTTGATGCAAATTAATCATTAATCATTTAGCAGCTCATTCTCTGATTGGAGTGGAAATTGTAATGACTTGGTAGCTGACAGCCCTGGAAACAATTGATTGGAAAAAGAGTATTTTGGGGAATTTAATAAAAATGTACTGTGACTCCTCTACTTGATATTCTTCTTCTTTATCATAATCAAAAAGAAAGAAAAATTGCTGGAGAAAAATAAGAGCTTTTTCCTGATAGTAGACACTGTTCACTGAGCAAGTACCGAGCACCAACACTGAACCAAATACTTAGTAAAAAAAAAAAAAAAAAAAATATCATTTTATTCTCACAGTGATCTGCTTATTTAGGTGGTATAGTTTCCATTTTAAAAATAAGGAACATAAAAATATAATTAAGTAGCTTAGCTTGTCTGAGTTCCCATGCCTTCTAGGCGGGTGGGGAGGGGAGGAATATTTGAAAACAGGTCCCTTTGACTCATGTGTTTTTGCTCTTTTCATTATGTTAAAGAAGGCAGGTAAAAATATTTTCTTGTCAGAGAATTGACAAGGCTAATCAGCTCTCTTGCAAAATACCTTACTGCCCTCTAGCCTGGTGCCTTAGAAGTAGAGTAGTGTGCGCTAAAGTTAGCTTGACTTCGGAGGAATTTTCATCAGAGAGTAGGAATTACTGTTAGGATCCTAGTGTTAGAGGGAAAGGGAGAAAAACTGCAGCTGGTGAGTGTGCTGATTACTATTACCTATTCTGTAACTCTTGCCTAAAACTGAATCTTGTTTATAATACTTTAGAGCTATTAAAATTAAGCTTTTGCATTAGTTTTTAAGTGCTTTTATATCTAATGACCACGAACAGCATGGCTTGGAGCATCGCACCTTTATGCTCTCATATGAATAGAGGTCTAAAGTCTAAAACTGGGGTTTTAGGCTGCTTTCCTTTTGGAGGCTTCCAGGGAGAATCTGTTTTCTTGTCTTTCCTGTCTTCCAAAAGCCACCTACAATCTATGGCTCATGGGCCCTTTAATCTATCTTCACAGCACATCACTCCAGCGTCACATTCTATCCTCACATCTCCTCTCTGCCATTGACCCTTTTACCTCCCTTTCTTAAGGACCCTTGAGATTAAATCAGGCCTGCCTGGATAATTCAGGATCTTTTGCCCATCTCAGAATCTTTAACTTAATCACATTAGTAAAAGGTCCTTTTGCCATGAAAAGTAAAACATTCATGGATTCTGGGGATCAAGGTGGGGCAACTGGGCCAGGAGGTCATTATTCAGTCTATCACAGATTTGTTTTTATTAAGTATGATTTGTATTTTTTTTAAAGAGTACAGTTCAGTACATAACACATGTTAAACTCTATTTCTTAACAACCAAGTATACTTGATTATCAAGAGTTAGTGACTGCAGAATACTCACATATATCTAGGGGATATGGCTGATATCTTATGGATTAAATTGAAACCAAGGCAGTTGCCTTTTTCTTCTTTAATAAACTGTCTTTTTTTCCTGGTAACATAAAGAATAGGTGTGCAAATAACAAAAATACTACAAAAATATATGTGAAAATGAAAATCAAGTTTACTTGTGTTTCTACCACTGAAGATAAATTCAACTAATATTGTAATGACCATTCTTTAAGGCATTACATCATGTGTACATTCACACATGATTTTACAAGATAGGAATTATATGCATACATGCACATGTGTGCATGCACACACACACACACACACACACACACACACACACACACACACTAGCCTTCCCACCATAAATTACTGTGTTCTTTCCAGTTCTCTGTGTAGCCAAGTGTCCTTTGTCCTCTACATGAATATAGGTTTATATGTGTGTGTATATATTTATAAAGACAGGATCACACTATAGACACATCTCATCTGACTATACAATATCTTGTGAAGTTTCCCAAGTCAGCTGGTTTGACTTTTTTTGATTTCCTTTAACGGTTCTAAAATAGTTCATGTTTTGGTGTAGACAGTATATTCAGTCATTTTCCTATTGGTGGAAATTAACTTCACTTTGCGTCATACATGATAAGGAGAATGATGTTCTAAATCTTTACCAGTAAGGTCATCCTGGTTGAGCTACCAAGTATGAATTTGCTTCATCTTACTTTTCAACCAGCAATGAAGCTCTTCTTGCTACTTGACACAAGAGAACTGCCTGCTGATTGGAGGTAATGGTTCAGGCTATAGAGTAAAGCTGAGTGGGATTGAAACTGTGACCTTTAATTCTTTAGCAAAGTGACTGACTCAATACACTGGACAATTTTTAGCCTTTGCTAACATTTGGGGCATGTGTGTTGTGTTTCAGTATAGTCACTTGATTAGGAGAATTTACATTAAATAAACTTTGCAAGTATCTCATACCATCTGCCATAGGTAATACGCTCACGTAATCAAAATACCTGTGACAGAAGCAATGTAACTTTGAACTACTCAGAAAAGAAGGACTAATACACATGTGAACTAATTTTATGGGGGCAGCAAGGCTGGAAATTTTTTCTGTTTTGTTTTGTTTTTATCTTAATGATATCTTTAAGTATTTAGTAGCTACCTCTTTAAAGTCTGTCTTTGTTCTCCACTTTGTTCAGATGATTTAACAAAAATCATCTGAAACTTTCTTTTGTGACTTTATATTCACCGAAGTTATTCTTCAGTATCTCTGCAGTAGTTGTGACCATTTACAATTTCCTCCTTTACTAAGATAATGTGCAAATGTTATCTTCTATATAATACCTAATTGCATCTTCTCAGTTTTCTGTCTTAATTTGTTTTTTTTTTTACATTGCATCTCTCGTCTCTTCTTTGCACTTCCTTTCATTCCCTCAATTTTGCAAATCCATTTAAAGAAGTATACAATCTAGACACTGCTTGATTGGGTTTTTTTGTTTGTTTGCCTTCCAACTGACCATTAGTCATTCAGTCTCTCTTTCTCTCTCTCTCTGTCTCTCTCTCTCTGTCTCTCTGTCTCTCTCCCCCCTGTATGGTGGTAGTGCCATAATTCCTTAAATTTTGAAGAACTCCTCCCCAATTCAATCTCCTATTACAATTACTATTAAACTTTGTTGAATTTCTTATACTTTGAAAAATTCAGTGGTCCTAATTAATCCTTCAACAAACATGTAGTGGGTAGCTTCAGTGTGTACTCAGCCAGGCAATGAAAAGTGTGAGTTCTTGTCTTGAAAATTATTATGCCCCAGTCCTTTGGCTCCTTAGCAATTCCTTCATTCCCAAACTATTGTATAGTTTAATTTTTTTATGAAGTTTCCCTGGGTGAAAGTAATGGAGAACTCAGGGAAAAATGACAAAAATCCATGAATGAAAGTACTTAAAGTTAAGGGCAGGGTTTTATTATTATTATTATTATTATTTTATTTCACTTTTAGCTTTGTCAGGGTTAATGATCTCCACTTCTGTGAAAAGAAAAGCAATGTTTGGAATAATAACAGAAATTGTATCCTTTTGTTTTATGCTATTCTACTATCATGCTTAACTTACTATTACCAGTGTTTATTTAGTTTCCTACATTAAGTAACAAGGTTAACCTTTAAACTGTCTTATTCACTTTTCTAAAGCTTCAAAGGAAATGTATAACTTTAGCTTCAGTCAAAATGTATTCTATTTTTTTTTATGTGTGTTTTAGACAAATCAAAGATGTAGCATGTAGAATTCTAACTGGCATGCCTAAAGCTTATAAAGTTAGATCCTTAAATTTAGTATTATTAAATCACCAAGAAGTTTCAAAGTGTAGAATAAAGATTATGATAAGTCTGAGATTAAGCTGTCATATCAGAGTAATTTGATTTTAAGTCTGGCTCCACCACCTCCATTAGTAATCACATCCTTGACAGAGACCAAGTTCATCCAATAAGAGTTCTCATTGTGGATGAGGTATTGATGTTTTCATGTTACTTTGGTCCGTCAATAAGGTTAAAAGGATAAAGTTATTTAGTTTTCAACATTGCCTTTTTGAAGTCAAGTGTCTATTTAATTAAATTTTGCAATATTTCGCAAGAAAGGACTGGTTGTGTCAGTGTTCTTCACTTGATATTTAATAGCATCTTATGAAATTTGGTAAAGACTGTCTACAATAATGTGAAACAGCTCTACTGTAAATATATTTAGGAGAGTATTAGAAAGTCCACATTCTTTGTCAAGGTAGTTAATTTCCAAGAGTCTCCCTATGCTAAATGTTTGAATTATGTCTGCAGGTCTTCAATATGGTATTGATTTTCTATTTGATTTATGGTAACCTAAAATATTATTCTTCAAAATACTGAGCAAAATATATTTACTTAAGTAATTCTCAAAATTACATATGAATCAACATAATGATAATTACTTCAAAACAGAATGTCTTCTACATTATATTTGTAATCCAGGTTCCCATCATATAATCATATCATTTTTTCTGTCCTGTACTATCGAAAAATTTACAATTACTACTTTAATATGATGACTGCATGTATAAAAAAGAAACAAATTGAAATTCAATTTATGAAAAACTTGGCCACACTTGAGGTATGAACATTTATTTACTCAAGTGTGTTTTTTAAGTTTACTCAAAAAATTGCCAAATGTTCGTAACAATTGAATCTTGTATTCAATTAATATAGAGACCATGTTAAGGTTTCAGATGGAACAATGAATAAGATGGATGAGATTCTTGCCCTTATGGGTGTTTTCTTCCTACTGTGTAGCAACAGTCATTAAATATAGTTATTAACTACATTTATAATGCAGTTATAATAAATAACTACTACAAAAGAAACCTTTAACAAAACATGACAGTATGGTGGTGAATATTTGAGAGCAGAATTTCTTGATCAAATTTATCATTTCTGAATCTATATCTGACTTAAAGCCACAAAGCTGGTGGGGAGGAGTGGATATCCTATTACAGAAAGTGGTGTACTTCCTAGGACAGTATTTTGGCTGCCTAAGAATTTAAACAGTTACCTACAGGTGATACTTAATTTGAATGATAATTTTACTTCTATAAGAAAATAGTAGGTTAACTGTGATTTTAATTATCTATTTTTTTTCTTACTATTATTATCATGGATTTATGTGATCATTTAGAATTTAATTATTTAGGATCTTTGAAGTCCAATGAGCTCATATTTTAATTATAATTGCAACAGATGCTATATTTTAAAATCTGACCCACCACAAAAAAAAGTTTTCTTATGTATATTCTACAAACACTTATTGAATGCCTTCTGTCTGAATGGTAAGTGATATATTCTCCAAGTTCTATGTGGTCAGGAACTATATATTTATTGTCCATGTTCATATTCCATTATATATCACATTGCTCAATATATAGTAGGTTGTTAGTAGTATTCAGTAAATGACCATTTGAAGGCTTAATACCAAGATAATCTCAATATCTTTAAAAAATAGATGGGATAAATAAATTTACAAATAATTATTATAGTGTCAGATATGTAAAATACAAAAAAATGTTACCAGGTTTTATAAAAGTTGAAATATTCAAAAATAAAAAATAAGTGAAGACTTCAAAGTAGAAGTAAGTATTACTCATTGTGAAATGGATTTAAAAAATAGGCCTCAGTAAAGTTTTAAATCAAACATATTTTATATTATTTGGCAACTAATATAAATATATAGGAACATCCAAAGTTCAGTGAAACACAAGAGGGTTTTATATAAGAGGTGCAAGTGGCAAAGGGGTTTCCATGAAAACACTACCACCTGGATTTTTGTCTATTTCCGAATTTTTGAGGAGCTGGCCTAATAATTGTAGCATACTTTGGTTATGCTTACGGATCTTTGCTGTGTCTTTGAACTGGAGCTAGTACCCTCTTTGGAAACGTACTAGGCAGGGACAAAGCTTCTGCGGTTCTTCCTCAGAAGGCTTGCACTATTCACATGTAACCTCATTTACTAACCTGAAGTCAGCCTGTTATGTTTACCACTTAACCACAGAGAAGTTTCTACCATATGAAGCCCGAGAGAGATCACTGAACTACAGCAGGTCATTCTGACCTATACCATTATCTCTCATGTGTGGAGTAATATTTAGAAATATTGTTCAAGCAGCTTTCCACTATTAGGAATAGGGAGCCCCAGAAAAGAACACTGCTCAGCTTAGTTTTCGCGGTTGGGGTTCTGACTCTCCTTTGAGTTGTTGGTACCAGAACTTACTTGGCCATTTGAAGTCATACGGCACTAATGATCATGACCTTTATAATTCCCCTGTGATTCCTTTAGTGAGTTCTGGTGGTCTATGGTGGGCGCTGGGTGAAGAGTTAGGGCCAAAAATGAAAAAAAACAGTTGGGTACTGACCTTATGGAATGGAGAAGAGGTTACACTCATTCAAGTGCTTTGACATCCTCAAATACTTATTTTTAAAAATTCTACTAATTATATATTAAATAAATCATGTACATAAGTTTCAGTATTTGTTTAAGGAAAAATGTGTGACTAAGTATCTTAAAGAACCATTTGGAATATGATTCTTCATTCGGTCACAATCTATTGCAATCTTTTGATTCCAGTCCATTTATAAACTAAGGTAATTGCATATTACATAGACTTCCAGAAAATCCACTTTAAAATTACATCTTATGTAAATAGCAGATTGTTCTTGTGATGGGTGATATTACTTAATCCAGTTAAAATTACTTTCTTTTTAACTCTGGGGCTTTGACTTAAATTAGTTTATCTTGAGGCTTCAGCATCTCAGTTAAAACATTAGGGTACTTTTTCCCCTGGGGGCTCCCATTTATACTTGCCCATGCAGAATGTAATCCTATCAGAAATGGTAATAATACTTTATAGTCGGTAACCTCTTTCATCCAAAGAAGTTTTGAGCCCTTTCAAATGTGACCTTGTTAATGTTGGCAACATCCCTGAGATGTATCCACGAGCTAAGAAGAATTCCTTGAGTTTTACAGATGGAGAAATGTCGTGAAAGAGAAAAGCTGAGTTGTCCAAAAGTGATTTTAAGAGGGCACTCTGATATGATGTAATGAGCACTTAAAAGTGATAAAAAAAAACTGGAGGAATAAGCTGAATATCAGATATACTCCAAAGAATAAGATTTTATTAGAAAGAATATTCCTAATCAATTCTAATATTGAATTTTCTTTATCACTTTCAGTAATTATTTATTAACTGGCTATTCTGTGCCCTGTATGCTATGCACTGAGTAGAACAGGAAACAAAACAGAAGCAGGAGAGCTTAGAGAGGAAGACAGAGGTTTCAGATCCTACAAGGCCTGTGGGCCAGAGAAAGGGTTTTAGACTTGGTGTAAGTTTGTTCAAGATTTGGGTTAAAAACAACAAATCACCATTGGTAGAATGTGAAATAGGGAGTGTAAGAGAGTGAACAGAGAGAACCCATTAGGATTTTTGTTTATAACATTTTTATATTGGTTGTTTTGCTCTTTTAACTACATCCATAATTGTTCCTAAACACATAATAATCACTTAGAGAAAAATATGCAATTCTATAGGAATAAATAATGTTGAACATACTAAATTTTAGAATAATTATGTCGTTTCATTCATTCAGGAGCTATTTGAATATCACTCAGCTTGGAAGAGAGTATTGTGGATAAACCATACTTATAAGAAGTTAGAGTCTGATAGGAAAGTTCAGATCTGTGCTCTTTATTTATATACATTTTCATGGATCAACTCATATGCAGTCTCTATTTGTATAGTTCAGTGATGTAGAGTTGGAAGTATATATACATATATATGTTTTGTGGGCCAGATAAGGCATTGTAGGAGTTCTTAAAAGAAAACCATTACTTGAGGGGAACGTGACCAATGGAGAAAGAGGCTGCATATGAGTTGATCCATGAAAATATATATAAATAAAGTCACAAATACCGGGTTGTCTTTTTCCCAAACACTGGGAAGTGACTAAGAGGATATAGATGTGAATAAGACATTGTATCGGCATTCAGAGTGCTCATAGTCTATTGGAAGAAATAAATAATTGCATAAAAAATCCTAATAACTAGGCATAGTGCCTTAAGTATCACAAAATGGGAATATGAAAGAAGAAATTTAATCTAGCTAGAGAGCCCAAGTAGATTTTACATTAGAGAATAGTAGAAAATAAAACAGCAAGTTTTGATAGAAGAGAGATCTTCCCTTAAACACCAGTTTAAAAGGTGGAAAAGCATTACAGGGCAATTTTAGAGAATATTATGGCAAATGCATTCAGATGTCTTAGCTTCTGGAAAGAATAGAGAGGTAAACAAATTACTAGATAAATGCCACAGAGTAGATGCTGAGTGGTTCCATCTGAATTTAGGCACTGATGGTGATGATAGGAGGAATAAGCCTGGGATGAGGTGGTGTAAAATATTGGACAGAGACAAAAAATTCTTGAATGTGGTAAAGAGGTTATTGAGTTTTGAGCTGCAGTGATCATGAGGTGGTGATACCGTTATTTACAATAGGAAAATCAAGGAATGTCTATTTGTAGAGTTCAATGATGTAGAGTTGGAAGTAAGTCTTACACATATTAAGTTTGAAGCCTACAGTGCTCAACAGTGGTGACAACTCAGGGGTCCAAAAATAGCTTGGGTTAGGAAAGGAAAGTAATAGACAATAATAAGTATTTGTGGTATGTTACTCACAACCTAATTTAATCCTCCAAACTCACTGAGCAAATGCTACTAAACCCAAGATAGAGCTAGTAAGTAGATGTGGGGTTTGGATTCTTCCCAAGTCAGTATGAGCCATACCACTGTGCTGCTGCCTCTCAGGGACTAAACATTCAGGAACCATTTGAATAAAGGCACAGGTAAAACCTTGAGAGTGGTGAGAATCCATGAACTGAACAAAGAAGAAAAGGTGGAGAACAAAAATGTGGACAGTTCAGAGGGCTGGAGAAGGAAAGCAGGTTAGAGATGTATATAGAGAAAGTATGTCCATGTTGAAAGCGGCTAATCCATAATCTAGGGAAGAACCTAATATCACAAAAACTAGGGAAAAAACATTTAAATGAGAAACACATTTGCTTATAGAATACTATAGAGCAGCATTTCTCAAAGTATTTTCTATGAAACTGTAGCCATTTGAGGGGGGCAGGAGGAAGATTCCATTCATCATCAAGAACGTTTGTGAGACACAGAGTCATAGGCTGTCACTACCCTCCTCATTTTGTAGAAACACCATGTTAATTAGTAGATTAAAGGTACAGAGGAATAATTAAAGGAAGGCATTTACTTCATGGGAGCTTAGAAGGTATTTTATTTTTCATTTTTTTACCTAGAAAATACATATTTGAACAAATTTTAAACAAAAGAATCATACAAAGGGATAGGATAAAGATTCTAAAAGAGGAAAGTTCTTGAGTTATTAGGATCTGAGGAATAAAGGGGATGGTGTGGAGATAAGAGAACAGGTTAAATTAGGGATAAAAAGGAAGAAAAGTCATAAAACAGGGAATTATGGAATTGTGGAATTAGGAGGAAAGGGTAAGGCCACTATTTTAGTGACCATATGCTAGAATTACCCTGGAGCCAGGTCAGTGACAGGGCAGATTTACTACAGGGCACCTGGGTTGCACAAAGGATGGTAGGAATAACAGACCCTGAGCCATTTCTCTGGCTAATCACTCCAGCTGCCTCCTTTTTTTTTTTTTTTTATGGTTTCCTGATCCCACACCTTTTCAGTGTTAGTCTTTGGATTAATCCACCTTGACGTTGCTCTCAAAATATGTTGTTCAGTACTTCAGTTGTCTTTTCCAGGACACTGTGTGTCTTATTTCCTTTGACAACATGACCAGAGGTCTAGTTCCCTTTGAATTTTAGTCAATTGTATTCAATTTATATGAACTTTTAAAAATTCTTCTAGTAATTATGTGACTTCTGTACATGAATGGAACACCTTTTTAAGGTTATTTTATAACTTTACTTTAGAATTTACATTTACATTTTATTACTATCAGCCTTTTATTCTTGCCTGACATTTAAAGAACTTTTTCAAATATTCATTCTGACTTCCTTTTTATTAGAGCTCCTAGCTTTCTGTGAATTGCAGATTTCACTTTTATGCCTTTGATTTCTCCAGCTGAATATTAATATTAAAGTGACCAGTTGAAGGACAGAGGTTTGCTGAAAACCACTAGAAATCACTGTCCAACCTAAAGTTAACCCAGGAATCTCTTTGGCTATGGTTATTAATTGTGTCCAACTCATTGGGCATGGCCTTGAGTCCTCTAACATGAATCAACATTATTATTTTTAGTTCTTTATTTTATCAATTTGTGTATCAGGATAAACTTTGTCAAAACCATTTGGAGTCCAGTAGGACCTTTATTCCTGTATTTTATGATTTTCTATCTGTAAAGAAAGTGGTACTAATTTGATAACACTGGGAAGTGATCCCACTTTCATTTTTATTTACTTAGAAGCCATCTCTTCATTCATTCTAGAATCTTGCTCGTGTATCACTGTTTCTGTAAACATACATCTCCTCCCTTTTCACGGAAGGCATGTGTCTGTCCTCTTATTTCTCTACAACTTTCCTTTGTGTTTTATTATTTAGTTTGTGAAGTAATTTTACCATAGTGGCTTGGGATTCTTAAGTAATTTACTCAAATTATTTGTACCTCAGTTTCTACATAGGAATAATTATAGTATCTCCCTTATAAATTGTTGTTGGAATTAAGTATATGTAAATTCTTAAACCATACTTTACGCAAAGTAAGTGCTCAACAAATTTTAGTTATATTCTCAATACCCTGCTCTGGACTAAGAGAGATGATCTATTTACAACTCCAGTGTGAAAGTGCTTTTGGCAACTGTAAACTGTTGAATAAATACAAAAGTTTCTTGCAGTTACTAAGCTTATGCTGGAAACATAGTATGTAATTCATTTTTCATAAATAACTTGTGGAAGACATCTATATAGTTAGAAAATGTAATAATAAAGGGTTCTGTTTATCCACCCAATACCTGAATATAACTTTCCAAATCTGAAGTTAAAAATGTCAATAATCAGAAAGATAGGGTATGGTTTTAAGAAAACTGTATCAATTTATAAAACAGATAAGACATCAACTGTTATTTCTATTGTTAGGGAGAGCAAATTAGGACACTCTTGCTGGGCAGTGAGTCAGAGAGACAGGTGACAGAGAAAATGGATGCTAAAAAAAGACCAAACCCTCCCACCACACAATCTACATCCCCTTCCTCCACCAGGCCGTATGATGTTCCTTTATGATACATTTCTGCCATTGTTTGCTTTGTTTATTTTCACTGCTTCCCTTTTTACATAGAAAGGCTTATTTAGGGGCCAATATGGAGAAAAGATGAGGAACAGTATCTGAGCCCTAGGAGATGGTCAGCTCTCACTGCGAAATAAGAATCACTTGCTTTGAAACTGCTGAGCAGGATACTCTTTCTTTAGGGTAGCACCTATGCTCTCTAGAAGACCTGTGTGTAACAGTCTTTAAAATCTAATTAACAATGCTTCATGGGGCAATGCTATTACTGGCTGAAGGATTTTAATGGGACCATAAAAATTATAATTGCTAAAGAAGGTCAGGTTCGCCCAGGCTTTGTTATTTGATATCACAGCAAATCCAAGATTGACTGAAAAAATGTATCAGTCTTTCCACCTACCAATCAGTAAACATTTCTATAGCAAGTGCCCTTTTCTGAGTACTAATGCTTTCTAAGAAAGGTAAAACACAGAGAGTTTTGATTTAAAAAAAATAAATAACAGTTTGTTTATTTCTTTTTAAGGTGTTAATACTACTATTGTATCAACTGATTTTAGAGGTGTTTGCTTGACCTTGATCCCCTTAAGGCTCTGTTAGTTTAACTTTGTTCAAGTATGGGACATTTTTAGTCTTCTATTCAGGTCTTAGAAATACGTCTCAGCATGAGTAAGTGTACTGAGAATTGTTTTATGCAAATTAAGAAGAATTATGGAAAAGCAATGAAAACCCCAGTGTTTCATGTGTTTGTCTCTCTTTGTATGTATCCGTGGTATGTAAGAACATCCGCTGTCTGAGACCCCCTGACGATAGGCCCATATGTGCTCACATACCTGCTGCATGCTCAACAGGGCCCGTTATGGGCACTGTGGAGGACTTCCCTCCCCACGTCACCGCTTGCAATACTTTATTTCAAACTCAGTGTGAGTCACCCTTTCTTGCTTTCATTCTTGGACTTCTTTTGTGGCTATAAGGTATAATTTTAACTAAATTTTCTCCTGAATACTGCATTTAATTTACCAAATTTCAGACATTTCCTTCTGAAATTCTAGTTCCATGGGTCATTGGGCATAATTATTGGCTTACTTCCAAACTTGCCATCTCCTTTTTGTTTAGTATTGCTGACATTTTCATGTTTCTTCATGAAAAATATCATGTGAATTTACACTGGCACTGGGAGGAAGTAGCTGCTGTGCCAACAGTAAGTGTCATTTGGGATGTAGAGGGATTTAGAGCCATAATAAATTGTCTCATTCTAAGTAAAGAAATGTATCAAAATAATAAATCTTACCTTTCAAATGCCTTCCTTTAATTGCAGTTGCTGGTGTTTTTTTTTCCTCTACACGAGCAGGAAAGCTTTGATTATTCTTAATTTTTTAAAAGAAGGTTTAAAACATGTTTTTAATAGTACTTTTTTTAAAACTAAGTTACTAGTTGTTTAAACTCTAAAAATCTTAGAATTTTTTAATGCAAAATTTCCACATTGAAAATTCAGACTTTCTTAGGTGTATTTTTTTAAAGTAGGAATAGAAAAACTCTATGAGAATTGAAAGAAACACATAATATTTTCATTTTTTTCAGTTATAAATGAAAATTAGTCAAACTTAAAAGATCATCTATTCCATTCTTTACAATTCTTAAACTTTCAGTTCAGGCACTACCTCACCCATAAAACATTTCATAACGAGTCATTTTGATCTTGATGTTACACACTTTTGACACACTTTTTTATGCACAAGTAGCACAGTGTAACCTTTTAAAATTTGTTCATTATTTTATCCCAATTTATATTCAATATGGTACTTTATTCCATATTTAAATGTTACCTAATTGTCCCATATATTTCATTTTCTAATTATTCAGTGCGTACAAGTCGTATCTTCAGCAAAATTATATAAAAACATGAAAGCAAGGGAAACATGTGTTTCCTTGTTTTTTTGTTGACCTCTGATCTTACTATCATGTTAGTGTTTTTCATGTAGAATAAAGTATCAGCAACAATAATGATACATAGTAGTTACCAAGCATCTACTCTGTGCCAGGCAGGCCCTTTTTAAGCTTCATAATAAGCCAGAGAGCTAGAGACTTGTATTACACATTTTTTTAAATTTTGGGATCATTAATCTACAATTACATGAGGAACATTGTGTTTACTAGATCCCCCCTCACCAAATCCCCTCCACATACCCCATTAGAGTCACTGTCCTTCAGCGTAGAAAGATGCTATAGAATCACTACTTGTCTTCTCTGTGTTGTACAATCCTCTCCTTGCCCCCCCACCACCCCATTAGGTCTGCTAATAGTAATGCCCCATTTTTTTTCCCCTTATGCCTCCCTTCCCACCCATCCTCCCTAGTCCCTTTCCCTTTGGTAACTGTTAGTCCATTCATGGGTTCTGTGAGTCTGCTGCTGTTCAGTTCCTTCAGTTTTTTCTTTGTTCTTATACTCCACAGATGAGTGAAATCATTTGATACTTGTCTTTCTCCACCTGGCATATTTCACTGAGCATAATACCCTCTAGTTCCATCCATGTTGTTGCAAATGGTAGGATTTGTTTTCTTCTTATGGCTGAATAATATTCCATTGTGTATATGTACCACATCTTCTTTATCAATTCATCTACTGATGGACACTTAGGTTGCTTCCATTTCTTGGCTATTGTAAAGAGTGCTGTGATAAACATAGGGGTGCATCTGTCTTTTTCAAACTGGGCTGCTGCATTCTTAGGGTAAATTCCTAGGAGTGGAATTACTGGGTCAAATGATATTTCTATTTTGAACTCTTTGGGGAACCTCCATACTGTTTTCCACAATGATTGAACTAATTTACATTCCCACCAGCAGTGTAGGATGGTTCCCCTTTCTCCACAACCTCGCCAACATTTGTTGTTGTTTGACTGTTGGATGGTGGCAATCCTTATTGGTGTGAGGTGATATCTCATTGTGGTTTTAATTTGCATTTCTCTAATGATTAGCAATGTGGAGCATCTTTTCATGCGCCTGTTGGCCATCTGAATTTCTTCTTTGGAGAAGTGTCTTTTCAGATCCTGTGCCCATTTTTTAATTTGATTATTTGCTTTTTGTTTGTTGAGGTGCATGAGCTCTTTATATATTTTAGATGTCAACCCTTTATCGGATCTGTCACTTATGAATATATTCTCCCATACTGTAGGATGTCTTTTTGTTCTACTGATGGTGTCCTTTGCTATACAGAAGCTTTTTTGCTTGATATTGTCCCACTTGTTCATTTTTGCTTTTGTTTCCCTTGCCTGGGGAGATATGTTCATGAAGAAGTTGCTCATGTTTATGTCCAAGAGATTTTTGCCTATATATTTTTTTTAAAGTTTTATGGTTTCATGACTTACATTCAGGTCATTGATCCATTTTGAATTTACTTTTGTGTATGGGGTTAGACAATGATCCAGTTCCATTCCCTTACATGTAGCTTTCCAGTTTTGCCCACCAGCTGTTGAAGAGGCTGTCATTTCCCCATTGTATGTCCATGGCTCCTTTATTGTATATTAATTGACTATATGTGCTTGGGTTAATATCTGGACTGTCCATTCTGTTCCACTGGTCTGTGGGTCTGTTCTTGTGCCAGTACCAAATTGTCTTGATTACTGTGGCTTTGTAGTAGAGCTTGAAGTTGGGGAGTGAGATCCTCCCCACTTTATTCTTTTTCTTCATATTTTCAGGATTGCTTTGCTGTTCAGGGTCTTTTGTGGTTCCATATGAATTTTAGAACTATTTGTTTCAGTTCATTGAAGAATGCTGTTGGTATTTTGACAGGGATTGCATTGAATCTGTAGATTGCTTTAGGCAGGATGGCCATTTTGGCTATATTAATTCTTCCTAGCCAAAAGGATGGGATGAGTTTCCATTTGTTAGTGTCCTCTTTAATTTCTCTTAAGAGTGTCTTGTAGTTTTCAGGCATAGATATTTCACTTCCTTGGTTAGGTTTATTCCTAGGCATTTTATTCTTTTTGATGCAATTGTGAATGGAATTGTTTCCCTGATTTCTCTTTCTGCTAGTTCATTGTTAGTGTATAGGAAAGCAACAGATTTTTGTGTATTAATTTTGTATCCTGCAACTTTGCTGAATTGAGATGTTACTTCTAGTAGTTTTGGATTGGACTCTTTAGGGTTTTTTTATGTACAATATCATGTCATCTGCAAATAGTGACAGGTTGACTTCTTCTTTACCAATTACACATTTTTTTTTAGTAACAAGAAATTAAAGCACAGAAATGTAATCCATTTGATGATAGATACACAGCTATGCAGAGGCAGAGACTGGATTTGAACCCATTTGAAACTATGTCACTCAAAACCTATATTCTCAACCACTACAATATTCTGCTCAATAAAAATTACCATCCAATAAACTATTTGTCAGTTAAATTATTTTTAATTGAGTAATCTGAATTCTGGCAGTAATGTTTAGTTCAAACTTTATTAATGATTGCAACCAAATTTCTGCTATATTCATAGTAGTTAATACTTAATACTTGGGCATAGAAGATTGCACATGATAATATAGAATTTAAGTAAGCAAATACATCTAACTTTCTAGAGTGACTTGTGAGTCCCAGTGACCTTATTTAGAGTGTGGGCATACTGCCTCCTAGGCAACATTTACTCAAAGAAGCATATGTTTTTACTATAGCCAACTTGGTTTTGCCATGGCTAAAGCTTTGAAGTAATTAACATAAAAAACATACTTATTATTTCTTAACTTGAACTTCATTAATGGAAGCTACTCTTATGGATGTTAAAAAAAATGAGATGGGTTCTTCTTATCCGTTTATCTAAAAAATGACATTAAAAGCAGTTCTATTGTCCGTGGCTGGGATTTAGGTTTGCCCTAGGCTTTAAAGTCAAAGCCTTTGTAAACTTCAATATTTCTATATTAGTAAAAGAAAGATTATTAATGACTTTGTTGTTCAGAAACAAGAGGTGATATGTACTCAAAGAAAAAACATTGGCTCAGTCTTGGACAAGGGCCATTGATCCAGTTTGGCCTTTACATCTTTACTTGTATACATGGGGATGTCCTGACCTTCTGCATCCTTTACTCTCAATGTTTCTTTATTCTCCTGGAGACCTTTACCTGCAGGACACCAGGTACCTGCCCACAAGACCCATTAACTTTGTCCTGAGTGGTGAATCCACTGATGCTTCTGTCCAGGTGGCAGGCCAACAAGACTACAGCAATTTGTTGAAATTCTATATTCCAAAAAAAATATTTTTAAATAATTACACCAAGTGAGGGTATTGTAAATTTTTCTTAAGGTATTTTTCAATAGTCCTGAACTTGTGTGTGTATTTAAGACACATTCAAATACCAGAATTTTAGTGGTTCTCTTGAATGAATTAAATTTCATTGACAAATAAAACAGAGCAGTTAACCCTGGAACAATGCAGGGATTAGGGGTGCTGACCCTACTGCAGTTGAAAATGCATGTATAATTTTTTACAGTCCAAAAACTTAACTGCTAACAGCCTACTCTTGAATGGGAGCCTTACTGATAACATAAAGTCTATTAATGCATATTTTGTATGTTGCATATATTATATATGGTATTCTCAATAAGCTAGAGAAAAGAGAATTTTTTTTTCAAATTGTCATGAATCTCCCCAAATTTGTTCAGTATATTTATTGAAAAAAATTCTGTGTAAGTGGACCCATGCAGTTCAAACTCATGATATTCGGGGGTTAAGTGTACCTATTCACTTATTGTGTGACCCTGTCAACATAACTATTTAATGACCTACAATACTTATGTACTTGTCCAGCAGAATTCTACACATTTCAAGTAAATATTACTGATTTGCATTTTTGCTATTATTTGTTTTGTTTTGTTTTGTTTGACACTATCTGTATGCATTGTAGCCCACATGTCACCACATGACTCCAGTCAATTTAACATTCCATCTAGAAGACATTATGATTCTCAGCTGTATCATTGATACATTTTACACATTGATCAAAATTTGACAGCACATCTGTGTATGATTTGTGGTACATTATGAATTATGTAGACTTTTGCATACTGCCTAGGAAAGTCACGTGCAGGTGGACATTTTCTCTAGAGAAGACCAATCTCAAGACTTCAATGACTCAATTAGACATATTTTTTTTCAAATAAATCCTCTTCTTGTATCAAACATTGCTTTTCTGATAAAACAAATACTATACCATGACTGTCAGCATTCACAATGTGACCAAGTGTTACAATTTCAGCAGGATAATGTATTTTGCTGCACTATTATTAAAGATATTTAGTTCACAGTGTTGAGTTCCTCCTACACAAACAGTATGCAGTGATTGCTGGTGCTTCTTTTTGTCCTTTTTGATGTTACTGAAATAAGGACCCATTCAGCAACCATGCTACGAACCTAACAGTGCTGCCTTAAACCTATGCTTCAGAGATTGTGCTGTAATAGTACCATTGAATATAATAGAAACCACTGTTTCAGCAAGTCATTTAGAATACCACAGGCTTTGAACAGTGTCAGGAGAAACATTTTTTAGAGTTTTTGGGAATCATTGCAAAGAAAATTATATTTCACATTTGCATTTCATTTTGTACTCTTTTATAATCACAAATAGCATTATGGTTATGTAGTGTTTTGGTTAGAATATAGGTTTTGACATCCTACAAATCTTGGTTGAAATCTCAAGACTGTCAGTTCTGAGCTGTTTCCTGGGATCATTCAGTTCCCTGAGCTTCAGATCAGTCATCTGCAGCATGAACATAACTATGGAATGAGTAAATGAGTAGTTGAATATAAAGTGCTTAACACAATGCCAAGTATATCATAATCACTACATTAAATGAAATTTAAAAATTAAAGTGTGTAATTCACTACCATAGATCCCAATTCCCACAGGTTTTTCCTGACAGTAGTAGAGAGAGGAACACTTATTTTTCTTACTACCCTCCTAGGTTCCCTGGCTGGGGCCTTGTACGTTAGATTGACAAAGGACAGAAAAACAAGAGAAAAGCATACAAACTTCATGTATATGCTACATGACACAGGAGCTTTGGGAAGGAAATAAAGGCCCTATGGCATGTTAAACCTGAGAAGAGCAGAAAGTCGTGGAAAAATACAACATCATGGAAGGGATGAGTTAGGGGTGGGTAAACTGGGGAAGTCTCAGGCCCATTTTACTGGATCGCTGTCAGCCTCTCTGTCTTCAGAGATGCGGTGCTTCCTCCTGAATGGAGGGAGCCTGCCTCTCACAAAAGGGCCTTACCACCTGCTTCAGGGGAGAAGGGGAAGCAAGTCCTTCCTGAATGGGCGTTTCTAACATTCCCTCAGTTTAAAATATTCAGTATGCCAAGGTATCATATTTTAAGGCAGCATATTCTGATCCCCTTCACAGTCTGTACACTTACGTAGCTGGTATTGTCATGTGAGCATACCTGTCATCTATTTAAATTCAAAGAGATGGCTGCCGTCTGCATGGAGGCAAAGGATGCCTTATTCTTCACTGCACTTTTGGTTCCTTCTCTCTTGATGGAGCACTCTCTGGATACACGTACGTTCTGTGTTTCTGCGTTGAAATGTCCCGTTTTAAAATTAAAATTGCCCTTTTTGATAAATACAACTGTAATATGCTTTCAAAATTGGGTTAAACCTGGGTATATAAGTTGCATGACACCCAGATATGTTGCAAATGATGAGGACTAATATTGCAGCTCCTGCCAATGAGAAAACATTTTGGAGCCAATTATGCTCATATGACAAGCACTGAGTATACTCATTTTTTTTTCTGTATGTTCTTCATCCGTCTAGAAATTTGTACTTATTAACTTATCATTATGTTTGTTAAGTCAATAAATCAGCAAGTATTTATTGTGTAGCCAGTATTCACTGAAGCATACATTTTGTTGCCTTTAAATTGCTTATAAATATTTCAGGTTGCTTGATAATTTTCTGTGTTAGATTAATTGACTTTGAACTGCTTCTAGGTTTAAATTATGTTCTTTCAGAAATCTTAGAAGTTGCCAGGGCACACTTTTCCATATGTAAGTTAGTAAATGAAAATATATGAGTTAAAATTGTAAGCATTCCCTCTTTCATACTCCTTCTGCAAGAATTCTAGACTTCTTTGCACTATAATAGACTGCAAGAGATTTCTTAAAATAACTTTCTATGCTGTGTTTTAAAAGGCTGAGAAATAATACCCCAGAAAGCAAGCAGTGGTTTTTATTTAGGGAGGATTTTAATAGTTTCTTGTGTTGGAGGTCTATCTAAACACATTTTCTCATATCAAAGTAGGAAGGGCTATCCAAGAACTAAATTCAAATGGATGTTATCATATCATAAAATAAAGTAGAAAAAAGAATTATTACTTCTGCCAAAGCCCCACTAGTCAGCTGGGTCTTAGCCACTTGTGAACTCAGGATACATGACCTAAGTGATTAACTTTCTCTTTCTTCATTCCCGGGATTGACATGAGACTAGAGAGAATCAGCTGCAAGTTTGGTTTTCCCCTTTTCTATGCCTGCAGCAGGAATTCTGTGGAATGTGTAAATTTTAGACCTTTAGCTATAATTCTTTCCTTTACATTTCACTCTCAGCTGTAACTATTACAAAAATAAACTACTAATATTGCAGTAGTAAAGAAAAAAATTATTGGAGAAAGAGTGAAGAAAGCTGCTATGTAAAATAACAGGAGACAAACAGTATCTTTTAACAGTATCCAGAATTGAAGTGACTACTAAGTCAATGCAAAGCCGGGTATTATGAGAAAGTAGATGTTAAAGGTTAAGGTCTAGGTACTGTTTTGTTTACACAGACACACAGACACATGTACACACACAGAGTATCCTCTAGGCTCAACTCTTATTTCACCCCGACCCAAAGCAAACTATTTTGTGGGAACTCAGGCCTGCCCAAGTTATACAGTTCTCACCTCAAGAGCCTTCTCTGGCTTTTAGCATTCTGCCATAAGACTTTTCCCAAGGCCAGTAGCTTGCTGGGCTGGTACCGAGCCCTCTGCTTGTGTGCAGGGGAGCTCATAATAGTGAAGACTGTCCTCACCCACTGTGGAGATGGGCCTCGGCTTTATATTTCGCAGAGAGCTGGGCAGAATCTTGTCCTACTGGCCAATGTGGCAACTTTAGTAATACTGCATATGATACCTTTTCTTCCTTTTCGGTCTCTCCCCCTGTTCCTTCACACTTGTTTCCTGGGAACCCCTCCCAAATAAACTACCTACCTCAAAGTCTTTATTTTGAGCTCTTACTTTCCAGGAATCATAAATTAGGAAACTGTACCACATAGGAACATCTATGTTTGAGTGACTCATCACATGTGTAGATGTCATGAATCAATAAGAATTCGCCAATTATTATTTATTTATTTATTTACTGTTATTATGAAAATATTATGTAGCCTTTTGTGAGTCTGATTTGACAAAATGGTAATCCTCTACTTCCTCTTTTAACATTTAATATATTATCTGCCTTCTTGGAGAGCAACCTTAATCTTGTTGGTGAAGTCAAATTTACATATTTGAAACAGTTGGCTGATAGGAGAATCTGCTCCTTTCTGGCCTTCTAATGATTACTGAGTTCTTGTTACTATACTAATTGGAGTGATGTCTTACTCCAGGTCCCTCAAGGTGATCAACTTAAGCAAAACTTTCTTTTTAAGGCTTATCTTTTAACAGCAGGCCTTCTTGAAACCTGTGGTTCACATACGAAGTTGTTGAAAACTTCATAGAGGAGGTGGGATTTTGCCCAATCTTAGATAAATGTATTGGAGATTGTGAAAGTCAGAGTGAAATGATAAGTAGTATGTAAAAGGGCACAGATATAGGAGAATCATTATGTTTCAATCCCAGGAAACAAGTGTGAAGGAACAGGGGGAGAGACCGAAAAGGAATGATTGCTAAGGAGAGAATGGCCCTATAAACAACTTGCTTTTCCTTGTGTAAAAAGGGAAGTTTATGTGAAAGAAAATAGTATATAAAAATGAAAACAAGGCACTCGTTCACATGCAGCTTTTCAGAAGTAAAGTCAAATGTATCATAACAAAAATTCTGTCATATCTACTGAGTTATTTTATACTCTTAGTAGGTGCATAAAATATGTAGTAGAGCTATTTTACAGTTGCAGGTATAATCTGGCTTAATAAATATCAATTTTTTTCTTCCATTGTATTGTCAGAACCAAGGGTAAAATTATTGTCACAAAGAACTGGGACAGAGCAAGTTGTATTATCCATGAGCATCTATCTATTCAACTGTTGCATGCTTGGGACCAACTGATCAGAATGGCTCCAGGGGACTGATTTATAAGCCATATCCATAACTATCTTCGGTGGTAGGTGAGGGACTGGAAAAAAGTAAGAGTTTATCTGTCTTCAAAGTAAAAAATCTTTCCCTCTACAATACTGTCAAGAGAAGTATTTGGCTATTCCAATTTTTTGTTTACCTTTCAATTATCTGTTTAAGAATAAGTAACTAAATAAAATTTGCTTCTATTTTATTTTTACTTGTCCAAATGGAAATAAACTAGGTTTGTTAATGACCTACACTTCTAGTGGTAAATTTAAGAAAGACATCAAACTATCATAAAATTCAACCATAGCCTAAGCTATCTTGCCTCTCTCTCTAGTAAAGGAGTTATATGGCTCTAGATAGAATCTCTTAAAGTCTTAATATACCCCTCATTGACCCTTTTCTAAATATTCCCAAGTACATATCAGAAATATAGATCTCATCCTATTAAACTGCTATTTATTAACATTAACAGAGTAGCATGGCTGCCAGGGGCAAAAAAAAAAAGAAAAATAACCTATCTCTCTGCCTCCTTGACGTTTGCAAGATAAATATGTACCAATTTTAAATGAAAGTGCACATCAGTAAACTAGACAGATTTATTGAGTTAGCTTGTAGCAAGATGAGCCTGCTCCATTTTCACATCTTTTTCTGGTAGTGAATGTTTTTAATCTATTGATGCCATGGAGAAATGCTACATTAGCTATAAAACAGAAAGAGGGCACTGTTCAGTGACAGGACCAATAATATGTACAGTGCAGTAAACACTTTGCAAGTATTTAATGGCCCTAAATTTAAATAGACAATATATATTTTACTAAGCTAAGGGAGACAATTCATAAAAGACTACTGATTCCTTCAAATGCATTAAGTTAACTTAGATATGACATGAAGACATCAGTTTTACAGTGGCACTTGAAGGAACTATGTTTCACTTTTTTTTTAAAGAAGGAAAACCCACTGATAAACACCCGAATTTTATACTTTGTTCTGACATTTGATTTTTACTTTTGCTGCTAAGTTATCATTTTCCATCACAAATCTCTTCTCTAAAACTGGTAGCCAGAGTAAGAGAATAGAACCTCACCATGATCTGATGAATGCATGCTGCATTCATGACACATGAACTGATGTTAAGACCTGTGAGTTATAGATGCCATTGTATGTGATTTGAAAATAGCTTGAGTTTAATCTAAATAATCTAAAAATTACCCCCATACTCTATTTCCAAATGCATAATCATTTACTTGGAAGTAGATACTATATTCTGTAGGCTGCATAATTTTTATGTAAGTGGCAAATCAGCCAAAATTCACAACTTGAGGGTAGATTCAAAACATCATACATTTGAATCTATTTTTCAGATTTATTGAAATTTGAAGTATGACATCAAACTGTTGTGTTACTTCATTTTCTGAGAAAAATGAGTATACATTGATCAGTAATCTTCTTGTGAGACTCTCTCATGAGCATTAACTTTTGAGCCAGATTGTCTTTTTTCAAATCCTTGCTGTTTCTTTTTGTTTGTTTGTTTGTTGTTTGTTTTTATGAGACATTCAACATTTTATTATAAATTAAGCTTTGTGTCAGACGATTTTGCCCAGCTGTAGGCTAGGGTAAGTGTTCTGAGCATGTTCAGGCTAAGCTAAGCCAGTAGGTTAGAAATATTAAATGCATTTTCAACTTAACACTATTTTCAGCTTAGGATGGGTTTATGAAGATATAACCCATCCTAAATGGAGGAAGAGCTATATCCCAATTTTTAAGTGATTCTAATTTTTTGTTTGTTTGTTTTTAAATACTGAGCTGAATCAAATAAAACTGATGTAAGGGCAGGATCCAGTGGGCTGCCATTTTGTGGCCCCTGTTCCACTCCATACAAGAGTGGTTTCAGTAACAAGCTTAGAAATGGTCTATGAATTAGCTAGAGCATCCACCAGGTGGCAGGAAGAGGTAGACAATCTCTCCTGCTTGTCAGTCTCTCCAGAGTAGATTTCTGTGGCTCCAAATGGAATCTTAGGGAGCAGCTGACCTCTCTGACCCTTTACACCAACCACTGCTCCCCAAATGTAAACTTAGGATCTTTGAGGAGATCTCCTCCCTCTTCCCTGTCATTACTAGACACAGATATGCCACGAGACATGGAAGGCACGCAACCCGCCTCAGAACAGCCCTGCCTGATGCACCCCCTCAGCCCAAGGGCCACTGGGGAGCCAGTTTGTGGAGCCTCAAAGACAAACAGCCTTGACTCTATATCTTCCTTCCACTGACTGTGGGGGCGCTTGATGTGCAGGGGAAAGTTGCTGGAAATGAAGGTCGGCCATGCGTGGACTTGGTTCCTGCTGTGACTGGAAGCAAAGAGGCCACCAGGGCAGACAGCTGTTTGAGAATGAAGGCCCAGTGTCAAGTATCATCAAGATCTGCTTGATGGTGATACCTGTGTTTGAGGCCTGAGCTCCTGTCCCCGGCCTGGCCTGGTCTTGTGCCCTTCTTGCACTGGTAGCGGTCCTGCCTCTCAATCTGGTTTTGACCCTTACACCGTTGCTCTTACTCCTAGTACACGATGCCGCCCGCCTCTGGTCCAGTGAAGACTTTCTGCCTCTCCCTCCTCCAGCCCAGCCCGCCCTCTGCTCCCAGCTTCACCCAGACTCATCCCAGCCCATCCTGTGCATTCTCCGTCCAGACACAGGAAGCTATGCTGCTGACTTTCCTGTCCCTTGCAGGGCCTCTCATTTCCTCCCCTCAGAAGGCTAAGGAAGTCTGTGGCTTGACGAAAACGGCGATGGGGAGACTGCTGCTCATGTCCACTGTGAATGAATGGGACAAGATCTCTCTAAATTGTAGCAGCAGAGAGAAAGGCTGCAAAATACTAGATATGTTATCCAGGGAGATAGAGGAATTTCAAGGTTTCTCAGGGTAGATGAGAAAGTCCAGCGCCTAGGTCAGGGATTGGCTGGGAGTGGGGAGCCCTGGCGGGGAGCTGTAGGAGAAACAAATAGGTTCTCAGGCCAGACCTCCAGGCTCTGCTCTGTCCTCTTCCTGGCCAGCTGGAGATGGAAATGACCTATTAGGAGAAAGTGTGGGCTCATTTAAAGGTGTTTAAACAAGACCACGCCAGGCAAATTTCCAAATGCCAAATTAAAGAAGGGACTGTATTTTCTGTTGATAGATAGTGACCCCGTACTAGAGGGGGTAAGGACTTAGTAATATACACAACTGTTGAAGTACTGTGTTGTACATTTGAAACCAATATAAGATTGTATATCAATGATGCCTTAATTTAAAAAAAAAAAAAGCAGAACTGTAAACTGGTCAGAGAGCCCCACCTGGGAATCCAGGGACCTGCCTTCTGGTCTGGTCCAAGTTGGTGGGGACTCAGGCAAAGACCCAAATCTCTCCAGGGCCCATCAACTCACTGAAAATACAAAGGTTGAAGTCTTTGCTGTTTCTTACTAGATTTGTGAGCTTAAGCTAGTTACTTAGTTTCTCTGCCCCACCCGTTCTTCATCTGTATAATGGAGATAATAATACTTTTTTTGATAATTAAACGAATTAATGGTAAGGGTTTCCACGTAGTAAACATTCAATGACTGTTGGTTATTGTTGCTATAAATACTGATGGTTTCAAAATTATGCATTTATTCAATCAAGTTTAAAAAGCCCACAAAGTGAAAGCTATTTTGTTTTCAGTGTTCATTATTTTTAAAATGTAGCACGATGGAACAGAGTACAGTAGTGTTTTTTTTTATTTTAATAATTAGATATAACCAAAAATTATCAAATGGCTATATTAATTAAATGTCCCAAACCTAAAATTATCAAATGGCTATATTAATTAAATGTCCCATTCAGAAAATACTCACTTTAGCTTGGCAATTGTGCAATCCATATACACATTTTATCTTCAATCTTTTTTCCTCTCCTTTTGTGTTTGGTAATATGAGTAAAGTTATACCACATATTCAAGAACATCAAAGATAGAGATCCATTATACTGATTTAACAAATTTAAATAATTTATTGAGCAGCTTCTATATTCAAGGCACTGTTCTAGATGCTGGGACACAACAGTGAATAAAACAAAGTACTTGAGTGCACAGGACTAACTTTCTAGTAGATTTACACAATGTGAAATAATATGGGAATTCCTGAGTAAATAGAGCATCTATTTGAAATTTATTTGGTCTTTAATATTATATTTTTTAATAATCACCTAATATGGTAGATGTAACAATATTTATATAGTACTTAATGCTATGCCTAGAAATAAATTAATATTTTAATAAATACCAACTACAGTCAGTTTACTAGATATCAGCTCTTTTTTGTTTGTCTACAGGGAAGTTTTTTTTTTGTTGTTGTTAAGAAGTAAAAGAAATAAACCTAACAATATTATATTTTTGGCAGTTCCTCCATCAGTGCTCTAGCCAGCAAATTCATTTTTATGGTCCTTCTACAGATAGCTTTTAAGGAAATATAGGCAAACATTTAGGAGCTAGTTGGTTTAAATAGACAGTAAAGTATGTTGCCAGTGGCCCAATAGAGCAGAGAACAATGTTATATTTGTTTCATTCTCTAAAATATGCTTTTCTCTGATTTGATATGTTTCACTGAAATAAACAAAACATGCATTTAGTGAACTACTGAGCAGATGTTGACTGAGTTTGACAAAGGATAGGGAGGGGGAAGAATGCTTTACATTGTTTAATTTAATTTTAAATTTAATATTTCAGCTTTGGATGTTGTACCACATTCTGTACATTTGAAGGATTGTCATCTTACTACTTCCTTTCTCAACTCTGACCTAGCTAATTTACAACCATCTTCTAAGGAGCATGTATTCTGTCTGTCACCATCTTTCCAAGGAAGAATGTAAATTCATAAGGAAAAGAGCTGGGGATGAATATGCTCCTGTTCTTAGGATCATGCACTTTTTGTGTCCAATATACCACTACAGAGCTAAACTACATTATGAATGTTCTCAACTACAAGTGGGAAATAAGTAGAAACTATTCACTATGTTTAACAAGGCCAGTGGAATATTGCTACTGAATAGTTATGCACACACTGGGATGGACACTGAAGATTTACAAAGAAGAGATGCTCTGAGAGAACTGTTATTTCTACAATTTAAGATTCATAATTAGTAAATCATGTTTTCCTTCAGATAAGAAGAAAAGTACCAAGTAGTTTTATGTATGCCACCTTCTTTTTGGCATATTTAATTCTTCTATGTGATGCTGTCCTAAAAAGTGTCCAAAGACTTTTGTATGAAAAGTGGTTTTAAACAGATGGCTCTGAGAAGAGAGTCTATAACAAAAATCAGTGTAATACTGTTTTTCAAGATGAATTGTTGCTGGTTACTAAGAATAATTTTTAAAGTTTTGTTGAAATTGCAGTAAGCTGTTTTAATAGAGGGCAGGCCATCAGATAATTTTCTGTACCTGATAAATATAACTTAGTGGGTAAAGCACTCCTGGCTTTTAGAAAGTAGTAGGGGTAGCTGAGAACTCTATCCCTTCCCTCAATCAATGGAATCATTCAAAAATAGTAGGTTGTACTTGAAAAATAGTGTTTTAATACTTGGGTTTTTATGTTAGAGGCCTGGCATTAATCCTGGGTCTATTATTTACTATTTATTTAAGATACCTGTATCATAGTTTTCCTTTTTTATAATATTGAAATAATAATAATGATACTGTCCACTTTGTAGTGGTAATGTATCTAAGTAGATAATACATGCAAATTATTTAACACCACAGACCACCTAGTAAATAGTAAGCACACAGTATTGGTTATCCTCATTATTTTTGTGCCACCACTTTCATGTTTGTGAGTGAACAGCATAGAAGTTAAAAGTGGATGCTCTGAAGTTCAAATACCAGCTCTTACTGATTGCTAGTTATATGGTCTCTGTACTCAGTCTGCTCATTTGTATCATGGTGACAATGATCTCAACAGGGTTGTTGTAAAGATTACATAAGATAATATGGATAAAGTATTTGGCAAATAAACTGATATAGTGTAAATGATAAATAAATGGCACCAAAAATAACTAGTTTTAATATCCTTAAGGAGAAATTCCACAGAGATTACAATAATCTTTTCTGGCAATTGATCATAGAATAAATATTTTGCAGTGTACAACTATATAAGTAGATAGAGATATAATGGACTCTACTACAGAGAGAAAAGAAGTAGAACCTAAAGAGGGTTTTATGCGCCTACTTTAGCAGAAGTAAAATACATACTTTGTCAACCTTAAGATTTGTCCCTGTCTCTTTTGTTAACTTGTTGAACAAACCATACCAAGTTCATATTTGGAACCATTTGCCTGCAATTTTAAAAGCATGTCAGTGCCAACATTTATGAACCAGCAGTAATAACAAGACATTGAAATAGAACCTAAGAATGCCTGGGTGAAAGATACAGGGTTCTTGCCTTCATAACCTCCAAGTATCTCCAAGAAAAAGATAGAAGGTAAAATATACCAAATGCAAAAAGCATAGTAAATGGGATGGTACAAGTGAAATGAACTAGAATTGATATGGGCAAACAAATGCCATGGGATAAACATTATTGGGTTGTTTCAGTACTGGCCTGTGAGCTTAAAATATCCTTTAGATTTTTTTAAGGGTTATAAAATAAAGATGAGGACTGTGTGACATGGCTGGTATGTGGCCCATAAAACCTAAATTATTTCTATCTACCCATTTTCAGAAAAAGTTTGCCAATCCTTGGTCATTATTAAAGACCTTCCTTCTGAAAAAATAATGTTGAACTTATATAGCTATTCAATATGGGACTGATAAATAGAGTAATATTCATGAAGGAGTAAACTTGGAACCTGCAGAAAGAGTTCGGCTTAACTAGGAGATGAAGGGTGTAAAGCATTCTAAACAGCGGTACTCGAATGAGCAAGTTTTATAAATAAAAATAGGTGTGGAGTATATGAAGTAAAAATGAATAAACCATTATAAAATGTGGTATGATTAACATTTAAGATTAGTAAAAACATTAAGAAAATATGTAAGAAACAAATTTTGGAAAAGTTCAATAATAAGTCTAAAAACCTAAACTTGATTCTAGAGTTGGCATTAGCATTTACCCCAATTTTATCAAATACCAAAAACTGAATGAGTGAGGATCTTAAATTTACCTTTCCAGGGACTTGGTTGACATGCATAAGATACAAGTGACAAATATTTTCTACTAATGAATTCTGAAATTAATTTTTTTTTGTGTGTGTGTGTATTCAATTCTGGAAATCATATTTGTATCATTAGTCTTGTTACTAACTCTGATATTACTAAATATGAGATATTTTATGCTCTTTAGCTAGTGAATCCAGCCCCAGATTGGTTTGGGGGTATTTGGAAAACTTCTACAAAGGGCCAGAGGATGTAGTGTTCTTCAGATTCCTAACCTATTCCTCAGAGTGGTTTGTGGGGTGTTTTTTACCTTACTAAGTGTCTCAGGTTCTGTTGTCCAATTCTCTGGTACCAGGTAGTGATAAAACCTGTTAATTTTAATTTTAATTCACAAATTCCTAAGAGCACTGGCAAAGACTGAAAGAACAATGCTTACTTATAATTCTGTCATGAATAAAGTAACATGACCTAACTTGTTTTTTTCCCATCAGTAAATTAAGATAGCTGTTCCTGGCATCACAGTATATGAAGTTGGGGAGTGAATCAAAAAATACCACATTACTTAATAATTTATTTTTAATCTAATTAGGAGCTCAAAGGTAAACTGTGATATGGGGCTAGTTTCTTAATTCTCTAGCTTCGTTTTTCTTATTTGTGAGATACTGGCTGGGACTCAGTGATATTTAAAAAAAAAAAATGGGCTCAGCCCCCAAACCCAGGGAATAATAATTGTAAAGTATTCAGTAGATATACAAGGATTAGATCTAGATTCACTTTGAATATCCTATTTGTTGCATATCCAGAGCTGGATGAGTAGAACCAAGTAACAGGAATCAGGCGAAAACTAAACACAAGGCTGACTTGTTCTACAAGGAGCTTGATTTGAGTCAAACTGTTGTACCCTGTGTTTCTAACTTCACCTCTTAATGATTCTCCCTCCCTTGTCTTTTTTTAAATTTTATTTTACAGATTCCTTTGAAAGAATTTAAAATAGCTTCTTGTTGGTAAATAAGCATAATGAAAATCACCAATTATTAGACAATAAACTTCCCCAAGTCAAGGATTAGTACCTCCTCTGTAACATATTCATAACAGCACCACCAAGTTCATAGTTTCCATGAGGATTAAATGAAACAGTCTACAGGAGGAAGGTTTACATACTGCCTGCTCGGTATTAGGATTGTATTACTTGTCTCTGTATTCATAGCTCTAAGGGACTTACACATAAACGTATTCAGTGGATCTAATATATAAATGTGTGTGTACAGGTTTCCCCTTTTATTCAAAAGTAGAGAGTTCCTATGATACTATTCTAAACTAAAATAAAATGGGTGTAAAGCAAAGAAGAAATTATCATTCCTTTATATGGCAAATTTTGAGCATTTCCAGACCCAAAAAAAACCTCTCTTAGGCTTTTCTGATACCTTAGGGTATATTTTGCTAATGGATGCACACAATAAACTGAGATAATCAATAGTGGATCACAGGTACAGTTCAAAGGCATGGTGTCTGGCAGCCCAGCGCCGCGGAGTGCGGTGCCCAGGGAAGGAGCTCCACCACGCTCACTGCTACTGGTGGGCGCTCGCTGCGCCCGGAAGTGCGCCCTGTGGCACAAATGCTGGATGCTGTTTTGTCTTTTCGTCTTTTTTTTGTTTTGTTTTGTAAAATCAAAAATCCTTTTCAGATTTATTTTGGTTAACAACAAAAAAAAGTACTAATGCCGGTCTTCCAGAACAGCAAAGTGGTGTAATGTGAGCTTTGGAAAAAGCATACCCCAACAGTCTTACACACTCTGAGGGGCTCTGCCGTTTTCTCTTTTTGGCAACTCTTATTAAATGCCATGCGGCTGTTACATAGTGATGACAAGTCATTATGACAAGGGTACAGCCTTGATGAACCAACCCAATGTAATGTCGACTTTAAGTGTTAGCAATGATAACTTTGAAAAAGCATTGTTACTAGGAGCTATTACCAGTAGATTCTCAAAGCAGTCTACTAATAGCGCTATTTTCACTTAAAAGGCTAAATTAATAATAGTGAAAGATTTTACAGATCCATCAATGGGATGGGAAGGCAATACAAAATATAAAAGGCATTCTCAGTCTCTAGCATCTCTAGATATTGCATTTAAGTGTATAAATTAGAATGTGTCTAGTGAAAGCATTTTATGAATTATTGACATTTTCAATCTACACACTCCAGGATGAAATTCATTAGGAGGTGACAATTTTGGAAACACGTTACAGAGAGCCTTTGTAACACAAGGTGCTTGAGCGGCATTCTTATTCACTGATGCATGGGTATTATTTGGAAAACATAATTTAGAAGTTAAGCTGCAGAGATTACCCCTGTCTTTCATTAAATAAAGGATTAGCACTCCATTTACTGAAAGAGACAGGTGTCTGTCAGAATTTTTGATGTGCAATATACCAGAAAAATTAGTGAACTTCACAGAATTTTTATTTCTATTTACTGAAGTGTTTCTGTATTTCCTTGGTGGATGTGAAATAGAAGAAAAGAGAAAATTTTCTGTTTCAGAATAATAAAAATTAACAGGACATGAGGTATTCGGCACAGGTTTGCTTCTGGTGATAAGGAAAATCTTGTTTCCTTGCCCAAGAAACGAGGAACCCATTTTTTTCCTATTATTTTATCTTCCCTGGAGCAATGCATCACTAGTCTCAGGGGTGATAACGCTGAGAAGTATGACATCCAGTCCTTTCTTTGAAAATACCACAGTGCAATTCATCATGTCACGGAAGCATAGGAAATATTAATTGAGCTCTCCTTTGTGCTGGGCACTGGAGATACAATCATGAATAAGATCAAAACTTGGATTTGAATTCCAGCTCAACCACTTATTAACCAAATAGGCATGCATCTTTGTGCTTACTCCTCATTTGAAAAGTTAAGACAATGAGAATATCTACCTCATATGATTTCCATGAGCTGTTTAAATTCGTATGCAAAACTTCAGTGCATAATGTGACACGTGACATGTGCTTAATGTTATGTTATTTCTGGGAACAGACATAGTGCATGCCCTCAGAGATTCCATTTTAATTATATTTATCTGCTCTAAAGTGCACTCTTATGTGAATTTGGTGACAGAAAGGAAATGGAACACAAGAACCCAAAAAACAAACAGTGTTTCATTGAGTTTACACATTGCCAGAGTCAGTATATAATATTAGACCAATGACTGGACTCTGTCACCTACCAATGCTGATCCAGTCAAATCCTTTAACATTTTGAGTTCTGGCCGATTCATCTTGAATATGGGAATAAAAAATACCACTTCATAGTGTTGTTAGAAGAATTAGGTCAAACAATTCATGTTTTATAACTTAACAAAAATGTTATTAAGTTACAAAACGCTATACAAATATATAGTAGTATTGTGAACTTTTGGCTATCCAATTATAGATTATTTTGTTTGTATATTAGGCACCAGCAAATTTTCATCCAAGACTGATTTTTTTAAATTACTTAGTTTTCCTTTCTTTCATCTTCCTAACTGCCCGCTGGCCTGTGGTATGGTTACCCAAATGTATTTTAATAGTCTAAGCCAAATGTAACCAAGAAAGTAATTCTATTTAAAATACTACTACATTTCAATGATAAAAATATTTGTTTATAAATTATTTAATATAACTTTCTTATGTCCTATGTGTCTTTTTATTTATATATTTCAGAAATATAGAGGCATCATAGGATTACAACATTCTACTCATTACAACCTTCTGCATGTAAATTCCAGATAGAAAATGTATGATAATTTAAAAGAAAAGAAAATTTAAGCTACACTAGAATTAGAGAACAATTTCATAGTTCTTAGTTACGGCAGTGGAGTTCTGACAATTTTGGGCTTGCAACAATTTTATTCCTGTAATTTGCAATACAGTTTGAAAAAGCTTGGCAACGTATGCATATGCTCTCTCATCCATACTTTTTCTAATTAAAAGATGCAATTCCAAAGAATTGCATATGGTACAGATATGGATAAAACTAATAACATCTTACTTTTCTAAACAATAACATAACTATCTATTATATCTATTTTATGCACTGTTGGGAAATTAAGGGAAAATTTACTAGTCTTTTTTTCCTGTTTCTTCCTTTTATGCAGAATAAAATTACGCTTCCTTTGAATTTGTCATTTACTTTATGCCCAGGATATAGTTTATGACACAGCGTTTGACAAAGGACAACAGTGGATCATTTTAAGGAAATATATAAACGTATTTGTAGAGGCTGAATGGACAATAAGAATAGGTGGGGATTAAGAGTGAAGAGAGAAAAGGAGAGTAGCTCCACAGAGACTTGGAAATGAACAGTGACAGCTGAATGTCAGAATTCAGGCTACTGGGCCAGAATAAAGGACAAGAGGTCCTGGAGGAGGCCTAGCTCAGTGGCATCACACAGTTCACTTATTTACTATCTCACCACTGAGAGGAGAGAAGGGAGTAATTTTTGGCCTGTGTTTTTAGATCATCACAGGCTGTTTTATAGTAACTAACTTTTTCTTGCCAGTATAATCCTCAAGACCATGTATATACTTTTTTATCTTTTCTTTTTTTCTTCCAGTTTTGTCTTTAAAGAGTTGGAGATAGAAGTTGCTTGTAAATTGTAGTTTCCTCCACATCCATCATAATATACAAGGATATTATGGGGATAAGCATCACACATATGGTTATAGCAAATCTAAATTCTCCTTCACCATTTTTTTCTTTTTGCTACATACTTACAATAGCAAGAAGCAGAATTAATCTCCTTTATTTGGATTATGTATTAACTCAGTAGCTGTTCACTGAGTATTTATGATGTGCCAGGCACTGTGAGGTTGTGGAGGTTACAGAGATAAGCATGTTTCTTATATCCATGCAATTTGTATGTGTGTGTGTGTGTGTGTGTGTGTTTTCAGGATGGGCGGAAGCTTCTGGAATCAGAATTAGATGCTGGACAAGGACTGGCTAAACCCAAATGTTGCTAAGCTTTTTAATGACAAATTGTGTTTGCCTTGCCAGTTTTTGTTATGGGAATATGTTTTGTGTGTGCTTATTTCAACTTAAATTATGGGATTGTTTTACTTCAGTCTCGAAAATAGTAAAAAAATGATAAATGAGCTATAGCCAGTCATGACATAGGCAAGACCATAATCATTTTCTCCGAAGTGGAACTGCCTAATACATCTTAATTTTGAATAACCAGCAAGTAGCAAAGGCAAGCTTTACTTATGTTACAGTTTATGCCAATTTCTCTCAGATTAGACCAGGACTAGAGAATTACTTGTAGAATTTTACCTAGTGATGGTTGAGAAAAGAGAGGTAAAAGATCTTAAAAAATAAAAAATGTCCATTAAATTTTAAGATAGCATTTACAGGATATCATACCTTAACCAATACTTACCTTATCAATACTTTTCATATCCCACTTTCCTCATGAAATATTTGTTGTAGAAATACCAATCATCAAGAAGTTAGGATAATTGCACTTAGAATAAGTGTTTTATGTGATGTAAGAGTAAAGTTGTGTGAATGTATGTTTTATGTTTTAGAATATAAGTACCCCTATATATAATTCTCAAAAAGATACATATTTAGAGCTATTTCAGGGAAAAAATTAGGTCTAGAAATTTCTTTGTAGGCTAGTCGCTGAAAAGTATCACAGTTAGTATGACTTTCCCACTCACCACCTCCACATCAGCTGCAGCGAGCCTCGAGTGCAAATATACTATTGGTTAAATAAATTTTTAAGGTGCTTCATTAAGCTTCCTCTAGTTGTCAGTCTGAATGGAGGCTTGTTAGCACTCTAGTCATAGCAGGAAGTGCATCTCTCAGGTAAAGCTTTTAACTTACCTATAATGAGGTGTACAGTCCAGTGAACATTGAAGTTACTCAATTTGGAGTATGATAACAAATTATAACAGTATAAGTAGAGTTTGTATAGAAATACTGTTAAAAATAAGACTTAAAACAGGTCATAGAAATGCTGTTAAAAATGAAATTAGTGAAAATTAATGATAAGGAATCTAAAAATGAGAGCCCCTTTCACAATTTCCTAAGCATGACTTTTGTATATACAGTTTGTCTTCCAGCACATGTGATATTGAGCTTTCAAAAAAGTCAATGGAAAGGAATGAGTGTGAGTTCAACACTAATTGGAGACATGAGCTCAAGTCAAAACACAAAATTCTTACCCAAATGTAATTACCTGAAACCGTATTTCTCCCTTATTTTGAAACTTTCCTAGGGCTTTATTTATTGTGCATAACTCAGCTCATCCCTTCCCACATACATCGTCTTAGATTTATAACACTTGCAATCTGTAACCTTTAAGTTTGTGTTATGAACCCATTCTCCCCTGATTTTTTTGTTTTTTTTATTTCATTGGCCCCTTTTCTTTTGTTGCTATCTAGGCAAATTGTTTCTGATGAAACAAATGTTTATGACATAAAGAAGATGCTGCTTGATGAGTTTCATAAATACGTTACAGTTTCCCAGAATTTCCCCTTACTTGTATTGATCAATACCTTAAAAATAATAATGGAATCTAATTTGAGAGATGCATAGCCATGCCATTTTATTAATTTATTCTTAAAGGAGTGTATTGAAAGACTCAGTTAAGAATTTCAGAAAACGCCAGAGTGGGTATTGTTTATATCAACCTTCCGATAACAAATTTTTTGGAAAGACACTATTTTGTCACAGTAATATGAAATATTGATGAGTAGGAGGGAGAGAAGTTTCAATAAGGATTATGAATCTGTTTATTCAGTGTGAGCTCATTCCCTGTTAATGTGTAGCCTCATGAGGTGCATTTCTCATAAGACTGACAAGCCATGGAATAACTAGGCCTTAAGAAGTGAGTTGCCGAGTAGTTTCTTCTGAAGAGATCAATTCTTACGATGGGCAAAAAACAAATACTATGATAAATAGTGGTACAAACTATAATATTTTATAAGTGAGGCTAGGCAAACTATTTGAAAGCTTTCTGTATATAGTTACTTCCCTACCTTTCAAACGGAGATATTGGTGTTCTTATTAAGAATATTGCGTTTCCTATGTCTATAGTTTGGAACTGTATGTTTATTCAATCTTAACTTGATTAACTTCTGCTTTATTTTTTCCAAGTTTGTACTGTATTTTTAAGCTTATATAATATGATTGTTTTTTTTTTATAAAGTAATTTTATTGGAGGATTATGTTTGTAAAAACAAATACATAATGTTCAAGAAGCAAGTATGAGTGAAATAAATTATTTACTTTCAGTTTGGAAGAGGTGAATAAAAAGTGGTTGGCCAATACCGTACCATTAATCTATTCTCTTTTCTCCTTTCTCTCTTTACTTCTCTCTCTCCAATAGAAGTGGAACAAAAAGGTAATTAAATACCTTTCATGAATTATGTATTTTTTATAGGCTAAGTTATTTAACAGTTTAACATTTAGTTAAAATAATTTTATTATTAATTCTTATCTATTTTATGAAGATTTATTTACTACTGCTGCTCAACTTCATCATGATCTGCTATACTGACTAGTGCTGGTTTGATCCTTTTATTAAACAGTTCAATAGTGTAGAATTTTCAACTGTGTTTTGTATTCCTCTTTATTTTTAAATAAGCAGTTAAAAATCTAGTAGATGGTGATGGATAGTGATCGCTTTAGATTTGGTTTTCTTTGTATATTAGATAATTTTCCATAGTTCTGGTGTGGTTTCCCCTGTTCCTTTAATTTTTAACTACTGGGGAAAGAGAAGATGGTTTCCTGAAATACCTTACAGTGAATTACTTTAGTAAACAAGGGTTGATTATTGTCTAACATTAAGTTTTTATACACTTTTGACAGCAATGCCTACCCATCCTTTATAATTATAGCCATCATATTGGAAGCCTAAGAAATTCTTCTAAACATCAGTTTTATGATTGAATATAATTTGATGATGGCCCTCTGTTGTTGCTATGGAAAATTTTTATAGCTAACCCTTCAAACTTTCCATTTCTCCAAAGACAATACTTTGGGGATTTTAATAACTTTCCTTAATAACTGGCAAATTGTAGATGATTTCATCTTTGATTGTTTTTCATTGAATTCAGGCTTACTGTGGCTGTTATGGAGCTAATCACTAATATGAAGAGATTCATACTTTAATCATTAATATGGGTGAACATCCAAATTCCTTGTGATTTCCTAATTTCTCCACCCGAAACACTTCTAATCATTTCAAACATAACACTGGACTGCATGGTTATTTTCCAGTGGGTTTGTTTTGCAAAAATATTAGAGCAGTGTTTCCCATAGTAGGTTCAGCAGAACACTACACTCCCAAGAGCTTCTGTGATCACATTAATTGGTGAAATTGCCTCCCCTTCCCCACTTCTGCAGCAGAGATTCATTAATGTATTTTAGCTGTTAAAGTCTCTGCTACAATTCCATTTTATATGATATTTCTTTAGTACACATGGCCGAAGATACCTGTTTTCTTTTTGTGTAACACCCAGCTATACCACTTGAAATGGGTGCTCATGGACCATCCTCTGGGAAACATTGCTTTATAGCTCCTTCACTGTAGGTGAGTAAATCAAGCTTCCTGACCACCACGCACACAGCATACTACTGAATCATACTAAAAATCAAGTCAATCAGAGAATACCTGCCCATTTTCAGTCTGAAGTATGAGCAGCAAAATATTGTAGCAAGTAATCTTGTTTTTTAATGTTCTTCTCATGTAACAGTAAAAGACACATGTTTTTAAGTTTCAATACTACTGTATTTAACAGGACATTTTTAACTGATTAAAATCTAGATCTTGGGTTCTTCTCTGTAACCTTTCACCTTTTCTTCTTTCCTTTCTTTTTCTTCCTTTCTCTTTTCTCTTTCAGTATCCATCCATCACTCATTTTCACCTGTGGGGGTTTGCATGCTCTGTGTGTGCTAAGAGCTTTTTTGCTAGAAGTTTCAGTGGCCTGCATTACAGGGCTTTTCTTTTCCTCTGTTAATATATTTCAGTTACTATTGGATTTCCATTTGTTTCTTAATGATAAGTATTGAATAGCTAATATCATCTGAATGAAAGCAATATATTTTAAATTGCCAGTAAGATACTTTAACACTTCATGTGTAAACATTTGTATTTGTTATATGTCTATAGAATATGTAGATGTATGTCACATCTATATGCATGTAATAAAAGAAATTATAACACATTTACAAAGGTAAAAATGAAAGGAGAGCACAACTGTTCATAAAAAAGCCAACTTTTTTCAGCAAATGAAATAAAAATGATTTTGAACATAAGTCAAAATTAATGTGAAAAACTACTTTGTTTTCTCAGAAGAATGCATCAAAACGAATAAGTGGTGGTGGGTATGTCATGTTAGAGTTGCATTCCATTTGGAGCAAAATAAGAATATATGGCAAAATATGGAAACTAATATATTTATCATTTTTAACTCTTTGCTTTCCAACAGTTTTTCTTTGTCCTGGACTACTAAAAGGAGTATACCAGAGTGAACATTTATTTGAGTCTGACCACCAGTCTGGGGCATGGTGCAAGGACCCTCTGCAGGCTTCTGACAAGATTTATTATATGCCCTGGACCCCCTACAGAACTGATACCCTCACCGAGTACTCATCCAAGGATGACTTCATTGCTGGAAGGCCCACCACGACCTATAAGCTCCCTCACAGAGTGGACGGCACAGGCTTTGTGGTGTACGATGGGGCTTTGTTCTTCAATAAGGAGCGCACCAGGAACATAGTAAAGTTTGATTTGCGGACTAGGATAAAGAGTGGAGAGGCTATCATAGCAAACGCCAACTACCATGATACCTCCCCTTACCGATGGGGAGGCAAATCTGACATAGACCTGGCAGTGGATGAGAATGGGCTATGGGTAATCTATGCAACAGAACAAAACAATGGTAAGATTGTCATTAGCCAGTTGAACCCTTACACCCTACGGATTGAAGGCACATGGGATACTGCTTATGATAAAAGGTCAGCTTCCAACGCATTTATGATTTGTGGGATTCTGTATGTGGTCAAATCTGTATATGAGGATGATGACAATGAGGCTACAGGGAATAAGATTGACTACATTTACAACACCGACCAAAGTAAGGATAGCTTGGTGGATGTGCCCTTTCCCAATTCATACCAGTACATAGCGGCTGTGGATTACAACCCCAGGGACAACCTTCTTTACGTATGGAATAACTACCACGTTGTGAAATATTCTTTGGATTTTGGACCTCTGGATAGTAGATCAGGTAAGTTTGACTTTTGCTTTTTCTCTAGGGGGAAACATTTATAGTTTGTTTTCAATGAGTTTATTGTACATGAGATTAGACCTCCTTTGTGGTCTTCCTTCTGACCTGTGTACCTGAAAATTGCTTACTGTCTTTTCATCTAAAAGAATGATACTATTAATCACTTTCAGCTGTAAAAAAGTGTAAGTATAAGAAAGATTCTCCTCTATTCAGCTAGTTTTCTTTGAAGGGCATTTTCATTATCAGCCGGTTAGTTCTTTGTGCAGTGAAATGCACAAAACCTTTGCCATCCCACAGAATGCCATCCCTTCTAATTAATTGTGACATGCCCTCAGAAGTGCTCTCCACTTGGAAAATGTCAAAGGATTCGCTTGATATAATGCTCTAGGAGCCCTACACCAATATATTCACCTTGCAGAGAACATCATATATATATATATCCACCCCTTTTGGGAATATTGTCAGTTTGAATGAATATATGTATGACTGTACCTAGTTGATGTATACAGAAAAGTTCATAACTGATAAATACAGAAAGAATAAATCTCATTTTTATAAGAAACAGCCATATAAAAACACAGTTTTGAGTAAATGAGAAAGTTAATCATTAATTCCCATTCTTGAAAGGTTGTTTTGTTTTGTTTTGTTTATCCTCTCTATAGCATACTCTTTCCTTTTAATGTTGTTTAAAGGCAGTCATTAATTGCTTTTTAAAGATTTTTATTTATACAACTGAGCAGAATTAGTTTAGAAGTTCAATTATTTTATCTAACAATTACTATATTATATACATGTAATACTTAGTATCTTTTGATAAACTACAATGGAAAACTAAGATGTAGGTGTCTGAATTTTGATAGTAATATAGCAATTCAAATTTGTTTTTTTCTTTCAGTGCTTACATATTAATATTTCTTATTTTGTGCATTGCTTTTACCATGTTTTTACTAGCATGCCCTTCTACTTCCTAACTTAGTTCATTATGTACATTTCTTCTTATACAACTAGATTTTAAATTCCATATGACCAAATCATTGCCTTACCCATCTTTTTATTGTATTTTTTTATCTGACCATTATTTCTATCTCCTGAGACACTAGTGTAATATATGGCATCTATAAAATAGAGGTACAATAAGTCTTTGTTGAGTGATTGAATTAATGAAAGAATGGCTTCCCACTGCTTACTGTGATAGAATATCAAATTAGGTATCATTTTTTTCTAATCCATGAAAGGCTTCAGTCAAGAGTGGCAGCAATTTTTTCCATGGCCAACCATGCTGATATTATGTTGAGTTGTCTTTTATGGAAGGAGAAGCCTCAATATACAACAAAAACAAAAGCAACTTCTCCTTACTAAGTCCTCAAAAATTTTCTAGACTAAGTGCAGTATCTGGCTCACCTCTGTATAGGTAAGGTTTCTCAGTCCCATATACCAGTCCCCTGAAAACCTAAGCAAAAATCAGTTATCTGGAGCATTCTGGAAGGACAGTTCTTTCAATTGTTAAACCAAAATTTATATTTTGTTAGTGAAAACTCAGTTGGTGAGTGGTTCTTAGTCTCTTTTTGACTTTTAATTGGAAGAAATAATTTCTAATTGCCTTCAAAGAAATAAAAAATAATAACTCATCATCTTTTAGGGTTAAATCAGTGAATAAGGGACAGTGACATATTTCAAATTTAATTTATTGGAAATATGCAGTATTTTTACTTAGAATAATAGGTTAAATTAATTAAATATTCCAGGTTTTGATTTAATGGACTGAAACAAATTCTTAGCTCAGTGTTTATAAATTTTCCTTAAAGAGTGAGATGATACCATAGTTTATTTAGAGACTTGCCAAAAACATTGAAAAATGATAAAATTCAGCTTTTGAAATTCCTAACTTAAGCCAGGAGATTCTGTTTTGCAACAAGCAAGGTTGCACCTGTATATAATTGCAAGAAAAAGTATCAATTTTCTTGTCTGAGGCTCAAATTAAAAAGCTAGTACTTTGGTGTGGAATTACTCCAGTTTAGAGGTAGAAAGAATAAGTGTAGAAGTAAATTTTATACATGGTATGTGTGGATATGAGAAATCCAATTAGCATTAGTAGAGGCTCTTCATCTTATTCCACCCAAACAGTGTCAGCTGGGTGTTTTTCTTTAGTAAATTAGGTTGACATTTTTCAAAGAAATTACCCCTAGTGAATTCTTATTATGAATCTTCTTATGTGTCTGTCTATGTATAGAAACCAACTTAGTATAAATACGTTAGGGTCAAAAAGACTAATTCTAAGGCTGTAGACCTAAAGTGTATTTGCTGTTGCCATCTGTTGGAAGCAGGCTATTTTTGCTCCATCTCAACTGAGGTCTAATCAATCAATATTTACACTTTTGAAGTTTTTATAAAGGGGTATCTATGTTTTAGTTCTATCTAATATAACTATTCTGTACATTAAAAGATTTGGATGTTGGCAGTTAAGAGGTAAATATGCTTCTCTTGGATATATAAAAATCCTCTGGTGAAGTATACTCATAGGTGACATGCTTCTGAACATGAGCTTGGGAGTCTGAAGGACTTGAATTTGAACTCTGCATCTAGTGCTTGTTTGACTCTGGCCAGGTTGCTCAGCCTCTTGGTTTTGGTTTCCTCTACTTAAAATAGAAAAAAATACCTGCCTCAGAAGATTAGTGTTAGATTTTAATGAGATGATATATTAATAGGCACAAAACCCTTAAACTAATAGCTACACACCAACCCTACTAGAATCATTATTATCCACATCTTCTAAAGGAGGGACCTAAGGCCCCACAGCTCATATAACTTAACTCGAAAATCATCCAGCTGTGAAAGTGCAGCTTGACTTCGGACTTACATTCCTTCCTGTGACAGTAGTAGTGGAAAATATGCTTACAGAGAGGCTGTGCGTACATTCAGTCCTTTGATAGCAGTAATCTCAGTATCCCCATCTCCTGGTGCCAATCTCCTGGTGCAAATCTAATTTGCTGTTCTCATGTTGGATAATTACCATAGATTTGCAATCTAAAAAAAAAAATTATATTTATTCTTCAACTGTGAAATCAGATGTATTTTTTTAATGAGAATATTTTAAATTCAGAAACGATAAACTTTAAGGAAGAATATAAAGAAAAAGTTACCTCCTCAGAAATATCCTAAAATCATTCATTAATTCCAGTGCCTTACTGTTCCCAGCACCCATTTTCAAATCGCCTGTGGTCATGTTGCTTGTTAGGTTGAATCCGTTACATGACATGTTTGTATTCTTTTTCAAAGGAAAACATCCTATATAATGGAGTAACCTGTAAAGCAAGTTGTTTTCAACAATATCTATATAAAGAAATGAAATTGAATTTGATTTTTTTAAACTTGCAGTTTTGATGTTCATTGTTTGTAAGTGCAGTTTCTCCTTGCAAAGTTCTTTTATAGTCCATTTTTCTTGAAAAAGTTTTAAAACGTTTAAGATTTGTTCTAATTTTTCTCAAAAGACACAACATTATATTGTCATCACTTATTCTGTATTACATTGAATGCAACTTTCCAGTATTCTTTCTTTTTTTAGTTTTCCAGCATGAAATTAGTGGGAAAATGATTCAGTACTTATTCCATATTGCCATCCACATAAAAATTTATATGTGTAAATTTTATAGAAAAAAATCTGTTATGATGATATATTTACATCTCACATCTTAAAGAACATACAAATGCAAATCATTTTCAATTTATAAAAAACTTTGTTCAGAAAATGAGATTTTGATTCACATTGAAGTAATCTTATTGTTTCAGTCATTTTATTTACAAATACTTGTAGAGTGACTGATTAATAGATTTGTCAAGATTTGTTGAATGGCTTAAGGAATAAACAAATTAATTATGGTATAAATTTTCTAAAAACCTTATTCAGAATATAAGGGGAGTGGGAATGTTAGTCCTAAAAAAAATTTTTTAAACTACATGTGTACTTCTCAGGTAATCATCTTCACTCTTTGCCACGCACGTCTATGATCTACAAGTTTTATGAGTCCTCTCAGTTATTCCCGACCCCCACCACCCATACCTATAGCTTCTTCCCTTCTTCACTCAGATTGTAATGAGCTTTTGTAATATAAAGGAACTTTAGCAGGTGTTAAGGATATGTGCCAAAGTGTATTAACACCTAATGTGCTTTCTCCTAGAAATAATTGGAAGAAATTAAAGTCAGTAGTCTTATAATAGGGAAGGATGTGAGCAACTGCTCAATGGATTTTATATTCAGAACATTTTCTGAAATTTTTCAGTAGACAACCTGCAGAAATTTCTTCAACTTAGAGAAGATGGAAAGTGTATTATATTCAGAAATGAATAAATCTGTTCTTTTGAAAGTCCAAGTGATTCAGTTCAGGATACCTGTGTCGGTGCTTGTAAGCAATAGCTTCTGAGTATAAAGTGGACATGAAGGTGCTTCCTCAGTGTTTTCTGAGCAGAAAACCAAATCTAGAACTATCAGATCTAGAAATTTCTTCAAGTTCACTTAACTGAGTCTTTGTCCTATCTTATAAAATGTGATGTAAACTATACATTCATCATTGCCAGCAATTTTCTATCTTTTGTAAGATACACATAAAAACCTCCAATTAATGGTTAGCTATTTCATAAGTTATTTGAGTTATTCTCATGTTGACATCGTAATTCTAAAACTGTACCTTTCATCCTGATATGTCTGATGTGAAGGAATCAAATACTTGCATCACTTGCCTTTATCTATTAGTGATTAATGTTGACTTCCACTCTTCAGTTCTTTCTCCCAAAATATCTTGTGTCAAGTTCATTATCCATTATAAGTAGGAGTGAGATGTAAGGTATTTTTTTTTAGTCTTTCAGTTTGTTTCTAAACTATTGAAAGAACAATCTAAACTTCCCTTGTCAGATATACACTTTTTCCAGTATTCCTTACTGAAAGGGGAGGAAGTAGGCTCAAGTTGATAATAAGAATAAGCAGAGAAGTCCAGCTCCAAAATATTCCTAAAATTAGTATGCCTAACAGATCTAAAAATCTATTAGTTGAAATTAGTGAAATACATCAAGCAATGAGTCTGAACGACAGAATGATGAATTCCTGTAGCTACTGTCTTGTACCTGCTCTTCTGTTTCTGTAACATGATCCACATTTTCTCGAAAACCACTTGAGATTATGTAAATTTAACCATTCTTATATATGCTGAAGATAGGAAAATCTAAAACAACAAAAAGCCTACACATAACAGCTTAACAATGCAGATAAGGTGCACCTTCTGTCCTTATAATATGCTAATTAAGTGCATTTGTGTCTCTAGTAAAAGCTGTGGCTATGTAGTGATGAATAAGAACTTTAAACACACATGACACCTCGTTAAAATGTAATTTTCCCATCATATATCTGAGCCCTTTACTTTGACAGCTGAGTAATATGAGTGCTGGGCAGAGAATCTTGAACATTTTGAAACTTTCACATGTTTAATAGGTAGCTGAATCTGCTTCCTGAACAGTTCAGGTAAACCTGGCATACTCTAGTCACAAAATAGGTCTGAAAGGAGTGGTGTCTTCATTCAGTCTTTTCCTTAGCCTGTGGGTTATACTGCTTCACAGTTTGTGGATAAAGTGAAGGTCCCCATGTTCAGGACTCTCCCCTGGCCCTGGTCGGCTAGCTCACTGCACACGTGTGGGTAATACGTTGTTACTGACTCTATATAAAGAGCTCCTCCCAGGGCTCTGGGCAACACGATGGCATGGCTGCAGGAGAGCAGAGATGAGACTGGAGTGGTGGCAGCACCAACGACAGAGACTGAAACCCATTGGCAAGACAACTGGAGATAGCATGATTCATTGTTGACTAAGGAAAAGAACAGGCTTCCCTCATGGGAGGAGTGTTTCAATGGGCTGCATCTATGGATGGGGAGACCTTTGAGTGTCCCCCAGTGGACATGTGGTCCAATGTGGCTTGCCTCCTAGATAGAGGACTGGGCTCCAACCCAAGACTGGGAAGGGGTGGAGGCAACACCTCAGGCAGTAAAGTTGGCCCTCAGCAAAATAGGGAATTCCTTAGAGAAACAGAGTGCCTGTGAGGCCGCGGGACTGATGGGGAGTTTTCTTCTCCCAATATTGAGAAAGGCCATAGGGAGAAAGACGTCCTTCTGCAAGAAACATGAGAAGAGGCAGCACAAGAACATGAGCTGTGAGGTGCCACTGAGGAGGTAAAATATTTGTTGGTGACTGAAATGGTATCACTACAAGGTGCTGTGGAAATGGAAAAGTATGTCATGGTAACTGGAGAGGAAGCAGCACGAGAAGGAGCAGCGGCCTAAGAAGTAGTGGCACAAGAAGAAACAGCCCGAGAGCGCAGGCTGTCGGGTGCTGTGGGGCAGGTGAAGGATGTAGTGGAGCCGTAGGCCCCAGAAATGGAGGAGCGGAGGTTTGACAAACAGGTGGGGATGGAAGCCCTGCCAGTGCTGGAGGCATCAGCCCCTCCTTGGTTGAAACCCCACCTTGTTAAAAGGGGGTGGAAAGCCCGAAAGAAAATGAAGACTCGGCAACCACAGGTTCCTTCAGGAGAGGTGCAGCCCCTCCCCAGGTAATGGAGCACTCTGTGCTCTGCTCCTGTCCTCAGGCTCCAGCACAAAAGGAAACATGGTCTGCTTCTCTAGGGAAGAATTTAAAGGGCCCCATGAAGGTCACAAGGACCCAGATGTGGGTTGATTTGATAAAGGCAGGAGCTGACAAAGAAATTGGCAAATAGATTTTTACTGGAGCTGTGGCAACAACTGAGATCAGAGCAGCAGTTCCAGCTGCTGAGGATGAAGCAGAAGATAGAGTTAAAGCCACAAGATTGGCCTGTTTGTCTGTAAGACTTTCTGCTGGAGAGGCTGGAGAAGGTGGTTATTGTAAGGCCCACTCATGGTTCTTTTACAATGTTCCAGCTTCCTTGCACAGGGACCATTGCACAGAGGATTGAGGGCACAGTTTGAGAATTGTGAAGCCTGGAGGGGTGGAGTGTGAATAAAGTGAAGGTTCCCATGCCAGGATTTTCACCTGGCCCTGGTTGGCTAGCCCACTACACATGTGTGGGCAATAGGTCGTTATTGACTATATAAAGAGCTCTACCCAGTGTTCTGAGTGCCACGGTGGCAGGTTGCAGGGCTGCACAACTGCAGGAGAGCAGAGGCTGGAGTGGTGGCAGCACCGAGGACAGAGACCGAGACTGCTGTGTGAGCAGAGAGGCCCAGAGGCAGAGACCTGCTCAATGCATGCAGACTCGCTCTGAGTGGATGGGATTCTAGTGATTGATCTGCCACAATGGGAATAAAATTGGGTATAAACCCTTTACTCCAAGAATGTTCCACTCTCATTTCTTTAGTCTCATTGAATCCATAGTGAATTTGTCTGGGGCTGAAACCCATTGTCAAGACACAGTTCCATTTGAGATGCCACATTATCTCTAAGTTTAATTTACATATATCTTAGTAGCTGAGTAAACTATAAGAAGAAAAAAAAGTTGTCATCTAATTGTTGCTACTTTCATCTGGGTCTGTATTTTTAAGCACCCACTGTTTTCCTGTCTGCTGAGGAGTCTCCTCTTTTTCCTTCCAGTGCTGCTACCTGCCTGTAATGACAGTCGCTACCTGAAGGCCATTGCTGATGGCAGTTTTTCAGGGAGCATAGCCAAAACTTGCAAAACTTATAGTAGTTATTCCATTGCTACTTAACATCAGCTGAATTCTTTGAATGCTTGTTTTTACCTTTCTTGTATTTTTCTTTCTTTGTAACTGAAGGCTAAACCTTTCCAGAATGACACCTTTTGCTTTTCAGACTCTGAATATCAAAAATCACAGTCCTGTATGAAGCAAAGCTGGTCCTGGCTTTTTATAGCTGAGCCCAGTGTTAGCCATTTATCTAACATCTAGGTGACTTTCCTAGTAAATAAGACAAGATGAAAGGGATGAAAAGGTTCACAAATGTTACCAACTTATTTTTTTCCCCTTGGAATGATGTTCCTGATAAATGTATGATTATTAGAAAAGTAATAAAAATCACTTCTACATGTAACTCACAGTCATAAAAAAATGACTTGCAAGCTTCCCACACACACCAGCTGTCCTTCCTGTAGCCATTTCACTGCTCATTAGCACGTCCACCAGAGGGCAGGCAGATGGAACTGAAATCGTTTTGCAGCTGCTAATTAGCACATCTTGTAAGGGTTGGCAATAGTGGTTAAAATGAGATTTCTGATTAGTGAGGGGCTGTACTTTAGGATACTGTCTTCAATCCACATTAGCACAGGTGAATGAAAATTGATTTTATCATAGAACAAAGTGTGACATTTGCTTTGTTTGTTTTTTTAATATTTCAAATACTGGTCAAGATCCTTAGAATAGGGTTAATAAGCAAAAGTATGAATTTAAGCACAAAGGTATTTTCCTCTTAATATCTACTTTTCCACCAGAAAGCTAAATTCCAACATAATAATGATGAATGACAAATAATGTAAGATACATGAGTGACAGGTGAAATCTACTATGCTGTATAATTTAATGGGATGATAAATATTGTCAGATCTCCCTGAAAAAAAATGGAGAATATCTTATTTTTATTTGCTTAATAAGAAGTTGTGGAGCAAATGAGGATTCCTATGGCCAGGATTCTTACCTGGCCCAGGTTAGCTTGCTTACTTCACACGTGTGGGCACTACGTTGCTTTGACTCTGTATAAAGAGCTCCGCCCAGTGCTCTGGGGAACACAGTGGCATGGCATGGCCACATGGATGCTGCATAGCTGCATAGCTACAGGACAGCAGAGGTTGGAGTGGTGGCAGTGACGAGGATAGAGACTGAGATGGCTGTGTGAGCAGAGAGGCCCAAAGGCAGAGACCAGCTTGCTGCATGCAGACTCACTCTGAGTGGACAGGATTCTAGTGATTGACCTGCCACCGTGGGAATAAAGATGCGTATAAACTCTTTTACCTCAAGAACATGCCACTGCCATTCCTTGGTCTCACTGAATCTATAGTGAACTTGTCTGGGCTGAAACCCATTGGCAAGACAGAAGTCTGCCTGTTTCTTTTCATTCCCTTCAATAGTACAAATGCAGGGCCAAATACTTTGCATCCATTTACCCCAATGAAGATACAAATTAATATCATCTAGTGCTTTCTTTCTGAAATGTCTGGCAACTAAAATAGTTTAGTCTTAAAATCTGGATTTTTAAAAATAATGTAAAAAAAAATACTTCTACCAAAAATATACAAATGCAAGTGAAATGTTAATATTTGTTGATTTCATGACTTTGTATTATCTCTTATGCTAATTTTTAAAAATAAGAAATGTCTTTGAAGAAACTTTTCCCTTTGAGAAAAAAGAAAATGGCACTTTATTTAGAAATATTCTGTTCAATGGAAGTATAAAATAGACTGTGAGCTTTAAAACAGTGAACTTTTCAAAATCTATGATAATTTTGCTATATAGCATGTATTTATTTACATACTATGCAAAAAATGTGGATTTTTATATATTATAGAGAAACCCACTGACAGAAATAAATAATAATTGTTTGTGGGAAGGAATCTTGAAAGTAGAACTGGAAATATTCGGAAAACCCAAAGACAAAAAGTGAAATTTAGGCACGAAACCAGACCTACTATGGAATACAGAAGCTGGAAGTCAAAATAGGGACTAAAAGTTAGAAGCCCACAGATTGATTGATTCTTCCTGCCTCCCTCATACCCTCCTTTCCTTCCCTCCTTCCTTCCAGAATAGTGAAAACAAGAAACAGAAAGAGGTGGTCAAAACATAGTAGTATCAGCTACAGCTGTTGAGTATTTTCTTTTCTGGCCATTTACATAGATTATCAAATTTAATGCTAACAAAAATTATGCAAAGAAAGCATCCTCATTTCTAGATGAATAAATTGAGGCTCAGAGAACTTAAATAGGTCAGATGTCACATATATAGTGCAGTTGCAGTTACAATCCAGTCTGACTTTCTGCTACTCATGTTGCTTGCATTAGTGATTAAAAAGAATACAGTTGCCACAGCTATGGAGAAAGGAGAAAGGCAGGAAGGCGATCTACATGTACTAGAATGTAAGGAAAGCTGATAAACTGAAGCAAGAAATGCAAGGACACATCAACCTTCAGTTTAAGTAAAGATGAACTGACAGTAACTAGTGTTAAAGAGCACCCACCAACCCTCCTAATTGTACTAGTTTTCACACACATACCTTAACCCTTAAAAAGTGCTCTGAGGTATAGATGAGGAAATTAAGACTCAGAAATGTAAAGTCACCTGCCCAGAGAAACCCAGTTTGCCAATGTACATGTTGGTTTCAAATAAGGTCAGGTTTATTTGACTGGCTCATGAAACTAAAACTCTATTTATACAATGGAAAAAAATGATAATGCACACCAGCATACAATAGAATGTGTTATAATGGTGCGTGGATTTGGTGCAGTGTGTTTATGTACATGTGTGTCCTTGAAAATACAGAAACTAATTATGTAAGGACTAGAAGACTTAGAAACTAATAGATTCTGAGCAATTTGAAAGGTTTTAGATATTTGGGAACTGGTTCTGTATTATATTTACTTCTACTTAGCATATATTAATTCAGGTGTATCGCTAGCAATACTTTCATGGTTACTGTCTATGAGCAAGATTAGGAAAATGGTGAAAAATAAAATGAAGAAAGAAAAGAAAGGAGGTAGAAAAGAAAAAAAATAAAAGGAAATATCTTTTTCCTAAAAATAAATGGACAAAAAAATGAATGAGTTTCCATTCTTCAAAGGGAAAGTGGTGAAAGGAGATGTGTTTAAAAATGTTAAGAAGTTATTTTGAAAAATTGATTTAACTAATTTCCTCAAGTGGTTAAAGATAAAATTAAGGACGAGGAATGCTTGTTTATACCTTGGGATGTAAATTGTCATGACCACTTTGGCGAGCAGCTTGGCAATGTCTAGTAAAACCTATGTCTAGGTGATGGGCATACCTTATATACTAACAAATTCCCCTCAGGGTTTCCTCCCGAGAGAAACTTCCATGCTTGCGTGCAGAGACTTGTACGGTGGGATTCACTGTAACAGTGGCGAGCATGTGAAAGTGGAGTATGCAGACCTGAACCTCGGTAGGTGAAGGATACGGGGTGGGATGGGGAAGGAAGGAACAGCAGTTTGGGTGCCCTTGCCCAGGTGAACAATAAGCAGCTGGACTAGAAGATGGGGATGCGGTAACTCTGCGCTGGCACCAGAGACACTCAAAGCCTGGTCAGTGCAGAGGGTGGAAGGAAGCCTTGTGCGACCAATTATTTCTCAGAAGGAAATAAACTTATTCAAGGACTGCTACCTGTGAAATAAGAAAAGAAGATCTTGTACTGGAATTTCCCCTTTCCAGTAATACAGTCCCATTTTGCCTCAAGCTGGCTTAAATAATTCAAAGAAGCCAGACCAGCTTCCCAAAGCACCAATAACCTTTAGCTCTTTCAAAAAGATGATTGCATTGCTAACAGAAGAAACCCTCTCCTGTCAAAAAAGGAAAATTTTACTCTGAAATTTTAATTGAGTGTGACCTATAATAGGAACTATCATGTGTTTCAGCCCCTGTACATATTAAAACGATTCTTGAGAATTTAATTGCTTATATTTTTATATCACCTTCACTGAATTTTCCCCTGACAATGAATATATTGACTCTCCATATGTTCCAGATTCCTGTAACAGCTTATAGTATAACTATGATTGTTAAGGTTTCAGGAACATGGCATAGTACGTCAGTGATGAACAGGACTACTGACTTGGCTGGACATGTTCCAGAGTTAAGAATTTGAAATATGAAATACCACAACAGGTTTAAGAGCCCAGTTTTGCAAGCATGGAAAACCTAAAATTTTCTAAACATAACTGTGAACAAGAAGACTTATATATGAATGAAGGTGGGGGGTTTAGTTCTCTGATTAACCACTGAAAAAGATAGGCACAGCAGAAGAGATAATGTGTCATAAAACACTGAATTTCAGGACAGAATTAATATAAGGAATATCAAAAGTACCATCTAGCGGAGTTCTAATGCTCTATCCCATTATTTGGTTTAGTAGTTACTCTTACCGATTTTGACTTTCAAATAGTTCTAAACATCAGTTTTCACCAGTTATTTATAAGTATAAAAATCAAGAAAGGAGAAAAAAACTAAGTTTTGTTAAATAGCAAAAATTCAACTGTGAGTTTTTATGATCTCATTGTTTTTATTGAATGATTCATGAATCACACAGCATCCAGTCTAGCAAGTAGGAGCTACAAGGCTTTTAAAGGCAGATGGGGAAGGGAGAAGGAAAGAGTCCATTACCTCATCTTCCTTTGGGGATGGAGAGGGTCTTTGTGGTACATTGACTCATTGGTACTGGCCAGAATATTCCAGACTGACTGGTTAAGACTATATTCCTGAGGAAGGTAGAAACTGCAGTCAGATTTAGGTATTAAGTCTTGGTTTGTTGACTTGGGCTTAGTGTAAGTGACTCCATTTGGGGGCCTTTTGTTTCTTTTTAACAGTTTAAATATATTAACATTGTATCTGAATGAAACAAAAGTGAACCATTCTAACCAGAGATGAAACTTTGAAGTTTTTACATTTAGCTTTGACAGTAAAACAGGTAAATTTTCCCATCTGAAACATTCAATATTATTTTTAATTTGTACAACTATGCTGTTTTTATGTTCATGCTGGTATTTCCTAGGAAGGAGTGGGTACGTCCACTGAACATTGACTATTAGTCATTAAAACAAGATATTCAATGAATACAGCTGATGAGATAGAAGCACTAACAGTCATTTTCATGACAAAATAATATTAAAATCATTTGTAGAGAACGTATTAGAATGTTTTACCACAATGTTATGTACTTTTGGGAGGCAAATAATTTTGTTACAGCAGTCAGTGGATTTAACTGCTTTGGTGAATTAGAAGCCTCTTTTTAGGTTGCTTTGTATATAAATAAATATAAATAAAACAAGTATATACAAATAGTTCACAAGTAACTAATACCTAACTTATATAGGATAATGGATCTCAAAGTATGGTCCAACAGAAATTTCTTGCAAATGCAAGTTTTCAAGTCCACCCCGGACTGAATCTCTGGAGGTGAATCCCTGTAATCTATTTCTAAAAAGCTGCTAAATTTGAGAATCATTGTATAGGTCATAACCTCTACTAGGTTAGTATACACTATCAAGTGTAATAAAAACATTAAAATGATTTTTTTGTTTTCTCAAGTTTCTGTGGCCAGTTTCGTTGATTTGCTCTAAGTAAGTTCTTCGAACCCCCTATCTAATAACTACTGTAAAGAGGCTGTGTAAATCACCAAAGGAACCTGTTAAAAGTGTAGATTTCCTGCCTCTTACCCATCCCACCAAATTACAGTCCTAAAATGTTGATTCAGCATGAAGTGAGGCCCAGGGATCATATTTCTTTGAAGGCGATTCTGGGTTTGGAAAAGAATCACTACCCTAGATTCTCTGATGTTTAAATAGAATTTTTATCTTAGCATGAAATTATCTTAATGCATTAAGAATCTGTAGAGTGATATATATTAACTACCCCCTCTCTGGCCCCTCTGGCAGTGAAATGCATCACTTTGTTTTATTAAATGACCCTGTTTTGTGTCCTCATAGAATTACTACCTGTGTGGTTGACAGAAAAGAACAGCAGCCTGATACAGGATGGGCAAGCGCCCTCACAGGCTTGTCCTGGCAAGGGAAGGTGCCATTCATCTTCACCTTGAATAGCTGGAATAAATTAACACAGTGAGAAGAGCAATGGGACTCTAGGCAGTCATGCAGTGCTTTGCAACTGCTTGTGGTCTGTTCCATGTGTTAGGGGGGAAAAAAAAGGTAAAAATGGGCAGGAAAACAAATTAGACCTATCACTATAGTTGAAGGAATATAGTAACCAGTAGAATCCTATCCTTACCATGAGCAGTACCACAGACTTCCCTATTTTAATTTAAGGCAAAGATTTGTTTCATACTCAAAACTGGGAGTAGCTAGAATTCTGAATTTTTCTTTATGTTTGTAATTTTCCAAGTGTATTAACACAAAGTCTGTAACACATGATGTTTCTTTCTTCTGTCCAGTCCCACTGACTTTCCTAAACGTGGAACAGATGAAGAGCTGTTTTGAAATGCTGTGTTTCTCCCTGAGTCCAATCACTCTTTCTGACTGTGTTAATTTATTCAGGCTATTCAAGACTGCATGAATGGCACTCAGCTTTGCCAGCTGAGATCTGAGCTAATGCAGAGAACGTGCCCATCCCAAATCAAGCTGATGTGTAACCTTTGTTTGGTCCAGCCCCCTGCTGCTCTTTCTTTTCTCATCTAAGACAGAAACATCTGGTGGCTTTAACCCAATTAGACTGAAATTTAAAAGCACATTTTCAAATGTGAATCTGTTGAATTACATATTCTGATAGGCTTAAAATAGATTAAAACATTTATGTTTTTTAAATTTTTGAATTAAAATTGTGCATCGAAATGCTGTCTCACTTAACAAAGAAATTCTTTTTAAGGGAAACTTTTCTTTGTGTTAAACTCCCCCTCCACCTTTTTTGATATGTATCATTAGATTTATCTCTAGAAATATTTGGCTTACTGAAAAGGGTGAGTAGTTGTTGTTTGTTCTAAAGATATGTGTTCAGATTCCTTAATTCTTTTAATTTTATACCAACTCTTCCCCAAACTAAGATTGAAAATGTACTCATTCATTCTCTTTGCATTAAGTTTTATTTATATTTAGATTGTATTCTACTCCAATTAGAACATAAGGCAATTCTGCTATTTTTCCTGTTTAAAATAATAAGAAATAGTAAAAGCAATAAAATATTGTGAAGCCTTACACAGCCTCGGGGAGGTTTTGCATTTGTAAACTATAGGAAAAGGGAAATTTTAAGATGGATCAGTTTCTTGTTTCATTAATACCTATCATGATTTTAGATTCTAAGTATGTTCTCTCTGAGATAATTTGGAAGCCTTTTAGATGTCCCTAATTATTTTACATGATAAAGCTAAAAATTTTTACGTAATTCACTGTGAACAAGTACTTAGTAATTCTTAATTTTATATCCACCAGTGTACTGAAGATCTTAAATGAATTAGAATGACTGTGTGGTGGAATTAAACCTTTTAAATTCCAAAGCAATTCTTTTCAGTATTAAAGTGGACTTATTATACTGCTTGAAACGGGATGAATAGGACAGAGTTATCATTTAGTGGACTCTCAGTGGGTACTATAGGCAGAGATGCAGTGCTCACTGCACCCTAAATATGTGAGCTCCCTGTTACTTTGACATGCACAGCTTATAACACATTCCTTTCTTTTTCCATTAATGAGAAGGAATAATATTCACTGATTCAGTCTGTAGCACTTGGCCATTATTTACTGAGCTGTATAAACAATGAGCAGCTGTATCATTGTTTACATTACATGATTTTGTTTATTCATTTAAAAAATTCTATGACAGTCGTGTGGCTTAGCAGCATACTTATGGTAATGAAAAAGTTAATTAGCAATATTTAGCAAGACTTGAAGAGATGAGTTTTAATAAGTAGTGCTAAAAATATTATAGCTGTCATCCATAGATAAACATAATAAGCCTCAGACAAATGGGAAAAGTGGCCAGATTATAAAAAAATAAAAAAATCACATTAAAATCCTTTAGCTTTCTGTTGCAAAAGAATATGCAAATAAACACATAATTCATTCACATACCAAGGACAGTGACTGCAATTTCCCTGCTAATTTATTTATTTGTTTTTTCCCTAACATAAAATGACTATATGAGTATAAAAGGGAAGATTATTATAATAAAAAATAAGCAGTCATCTTTTAATAATAAATTTACTCTGATAGAGAAGACTCTGCCAGTAAAGGAGTCAGACAGCTTACCAAGAATCCTGGAATTGCATGAGCTTTCCAGCCCAGAAATATTGATAGACAGTCTGAGTGTGTGTTAGTCTGCTTCAGTTTAGAGCCAAAGAAGTCTTAATTCAAACACTCGGAAATCCGTAATTGGAAAGAATCCCATAGTCGGTGTTGCTATTTTCCTCTAATTATAAGTGACTTCGTTGTGTCATAAACCCACTTAAGAAATCTGGATTTTGATAAGGTGAGTATTCCCAGGTTCCATTTACTAAGTCTGGTTTTATCAGAAATTCTCTTCTGTTGGCTATGCATTAGAGTATCATGTAGCATTTGATAAAGTGATATGAACATGCTAATACTGGAGTACTCAGAGCATCGATTTTGCCTGAGGGCCAAACAGGGGTTAAACACTTATTTCTTGATATTAGTAACTTATTGAATACTGTGACTCATTCTGGAAATTCATTATGATTGTAGTAGGTAGTGCTCCTTTAACTTTATTCTTTTGTCCTGTCACGTCAGCAGTGTCGCTATATATGGGCCCAGCCTCCTGGGTGATTAAGTATACACTGCATTCCCAAAGACCTGAAGAGGTTACTTTTAGTATGGAAAAGGGATATATTTCTTGTTTATAAACGTCAGATAGAAGAATCTCATGTACGGGGAAGTGCCAAAAGTTATTAAAGCCAAAAGAAGTTAGGTTGGTAATAGGAGATATTTTGAAAAGAGGCAGTTCTGGGAAATCGCACATAAAGCCTCTCAATTAAGATTCTCTGTTGGATGAGTTATGATCATGCTTGAAGTATTTGATTTCATTTATTCAACATTCAGTGATTGTTTATTATGTACAAAATACTTTACTGAATGATGTGAGAGGCAAAGGAGAAGAGCCATGTCCCCATAGGTAAGAGACAGCACACTTGAAAAATGTTAAGTCATGCCAAGTAACCAAATTTCTTAGTTTTTGATAAAAATGTAAAAAATTAATAATAATAAATATTAATAAATAAATAAAATAATAAATCTTGCAAAAGTCATGTTTGACATTGAATTTTAGTTTTATTTAAATGAGGTATTTAACAAAATGTCATATGACACTCTTAAGATGAGGAAATATGGAATGGATTAAATTAGGTTAAATTATATATAAGTGCCAATATTTGACAGTTTTGATGTACAAAAACACCAATTTAATATGACTGAATCTAATATAACGTAGTATCTTCAAAAGTGGCTTGAATTACCAAATAAGAATAAAGCAATATGTTGATTCAGTTCATCAGAGTAATCCTAGAAAGTGGTCTTCTGGGCATGTTGACAAGCTTTGTCATTGGCTTTCTCTAGTTCAATATTTTTAATCAATAACTTTAACAAAAATACAGAAGTTGTGACAGTTTACCTTGCAGGATGACAGATTATTGGAAAGGAATACATTAATAGGCCGGATGATAAAATCAAGAATCAAATAGGTCAGGACAGCCTGTATCAATGGTATAAAATAAAAAAAGATGAAATCTAAACACAAACATTAAATTCCTCTGTTTAGGTTTATTTGTTTATTACATAATTCCAAAAATGAAAAGACTCTGCTAGACAGTTGTTCACATGGAACAACAACAACCAAAATTTTAGTCATTGTCAGCCACAAATACATATTCATTGACTCATACGTTGCCAGTCATTGCATAATATACTGGGCATGCAACGACTCAAACATAGTCAATCCCTGTCTTTATAAGTTTACAGGATCTGGGGGGCCAAAGATTAAATTTGCATCAAGTGTTCGGCATATGGGATAGGAAAGATGAATGCAGTCTTCAAGCTGTGATGATGATGACGATGATGACGGCAACGACGATGACGACAACGATGACGAAGACAACAATGACATACAGCAACACCTAGAAATTTTGGTCATTTCCAAAATGATATCACAAAATTAGCTTCAAGAACTTTGTAAACTGACACCTTTTATGTGAAGTAGGTGAAACTATTTTTAAGGTCCAAATTTCAGAAATATTATCAACTCCTAACACAGAAAACAAAATGTATTCTAGTAAAGGTTTGAGCAGAATTGAGTATATTCCAGTTAAGGAATGATTGCATATTGACTGATAACAGTTTTCTTAGTGGCATTGATAAATTTCAGAATCTCTGTTTCAGTTCTTCTGCCAGAGATTTTCTGAACAAACGCAAATAATTTTCTTAATCTCCCTTTTTCTTTAACCAAGTGAAACCTTATCAATGCAGTGCTATTACTAACATTATCAGCAGTTTCTCTTAGTAACTGGTCATACTGCAGTGATGTCATCCTTTGCATAGAGCTTAGATTTTCTTAATGGTTGTAGTGAAACCTTTCTTGCTAACATTAATTTAATGCAACATCTTTAGAGTTGCATTATGTCAGTTATGAAGAAACAGTAGTGCTTTTGAAATGATATTTTTAAGTTACTCACTTTTTTCCCTGGTAAACTAAGCCTACAATATTTTTAGGCCATCCAAAAATAATCAAGAGAAATAGGAGTTTAACATGTCTCCTGACACTGTGGCTTAGTGATATTAGCTGTGTGGTATTAAATAATTGGACAGAGGATTTACCTTCTAAACTTGAAAGCTATATACCTAAGATGGTGCTATGGACTAGATGGATAACATTTATAGCTTAATCTATAGAATACTAGTTTTATGTCTCTACTGATAAATATGTACATGCATGCTGACAGAAAGCCATTCAGTGTTCTTTGCCTATTGTGTCTTCAAAAAGGCCAATTTCTCCTTATTAAAAATGCTTAAGATTTAGAATGTGATTAGTAAACAGATTTTAGCATTCAGTAAATAGTCCTCTTATTCTTCCTACCATTGAGATATGCATGCATTGATTCATTCCCTTTTGAGTGAAGCTATTTAGTGGCCACTGTGTATGGATTTAACCTAAATACAAATACAGCTCTTGTCAAAAATGAATGCAGTCCAGATGGGGATAAAAAGTTGACATGAATAAACCAAATGCAGAAAGGATGGAAAGAGCGTGCATAAAATGATAAAATAATACTCAAAAAGACAAAAGGTGTGAGATACCATGGGGAATAAAAGGAGATGTAACGTGTCTTTTAAGGCACCTTTATCTTAGTCACTGTTGTCACTTAGCCAACAAAATTTTACTTTTCCCCCAGCATTTGTTTTTACTTTTTAACAAATAATCTGTCTGAAAAGGACATCATATTAGACAGTATAAACACTAAATTTTCAAAAATTGTAGTTCTTTCCTATAAATGAGTTTATGAACTGAGAAAATATTTGTATCCTATCGCATTTTTACCAGTTATATCCCAAACCTTATACATCTCTAATAAGGAGTTTTCGGTCTAAAAAATATTTTAATGTTTGTCCATTATGCCCTCATATATTTATTATAATGTAATTTCTCAGTTAATAATTAGATTTTATTTTGAGAGCCATTCAGGTTTTTGAAAAAATGCAATGGAATTCATCATGTGATATTCAGAATAATCCTAATATTATGATTGTAAAAGTCACATATCCAAGAGAGCTAGCTTATTACTTTATTGATAAAAGCAAATATTTTATATTGAAAACCTCATTTCTATTAACAATAATAAAAATTAGATCTTTGTGAAGTCTCAATATAATTACATAGGAGTTTCTTCAATATTAAAAAAGAAAATGTCACATGTAATGATGTTGTTAATTCTAATGGCATTCAACAGTATGCAAAAGATAAATAGAACAGAAACTAAGTGAAATGAAGTTATTAACATTTATTAATTTCCTGGTCTAGCTATGCCTAGGAGGATATTAGAGGCAAGGGAAAAAAGCAAAGTGGTTGTTGTTAGATCCTGTGAATGACAAAATTTGTGAATGACTCAATATCACAATGGAAAGTATCATTTCTCTTTAACTGATACGTCACATAAGATGAATTACTGTTTTCCACTAATTGTACATACTATCCAGTCTTCATTAGACGTCTTAGAATTCTGTAAACATTTCTAATCACCCTCATATTATTTTGCAAATATTCCAGCATTTACTAAATTTAATGTGCAGTCATAGGTTAAAAAAAAAAGTATAAGCACAAATGACAGTGAATTTGGATTAAATAATATTTTGCCAGATCATATGTAGCACAGTGTTCTTTGAAAATCTTACTTTATGTTTACAATATTATGAAGTAACATCATAAATAGTATTAGTTCATTCCTGTGAAAGGAGAAAACAATCCAATGGAATTTAGTATCCAAAACAGAGCTATTAAAAATAATTCTGTTTTTCTTGTAATTTGTCATTAGTTGAAAGTTTGCCAGATATCCTTATGTTATTTTTTTATTAAGACCAAACCTTACTTCAAAAAGAATTTTTTCTATTTTTTAAAATTAAAGGATAAATTACAGTAAAATTCAGTAAAAGGTGTGAGGTGGCTTTCAGTGGTATATAAAACTGCCTAACAGCACATAAAGTAAAACTGAAAAAAGACGAAGAAAAATGACTGAGAAGAAGAAAAGTAAAGAAAGTAATGAGGTTAAAAATGCATACTACGTAACTTGGTATCTGGCCACAATTTTGACTGTAAAGATACGTTTCTGTAAATGAGAATATGATAAAATACATGCACGCACACATATCTAAAACTGAGTTATAAGATAGTGGAATTGAAGAAATAAGTAGATGTTACTGTATTCCTCTTGTCTCCCTGTCCTGAAATACATTCAATAATTTCTGTGCAAATGGTCATCCTCTTTCTTCTCTAGGTGGTATAGGTTCCATTTTCAAGACTAGATTCCACTGTTGAGAACTTATTCCCTTGTTACAGTGTAGTAAGTTCTTTCTTACACTGAGTCAGTGTTTTTCTCTGTATATTTTACCCAGTTGAAATATTTTTTCCCACTTCGCTTTGAAGCTGGATACAATAAATCAACTTTCCCTTAAATATAATGGCCCACCACAAATATACTAATTGCTATTTTTCAGTCTTTTCTTCCCCAGTCTGAGAGCCTTCGTTTTAACCATGTGACATTGTCAGAACTGGGCACAGTATAGAGACATAACATGATCAATGTAGAGGTGGTTTGATTGTGATCGACAGTAACCTCTAAATTTACTGACTTTCCAGTCTTCTGTGAAGTTTTATTCTTCCCATTTTATAGATATGGAAACTGTGAATTACAAAGGTTAAACTTTATCTCCAGGATCACATAACTAGTGAAAGGAAGAGCCAGAATTTCAATCTACATTTGACTTTGTTTGAAATACTAAAGCATTTATTTTAAACAGAAATTTACTTTCTCACGGTTCTGGACACTGAAGTCCATGATTAGGGTGCCAACATGTCTGGGTTCCGGGGAAGCTCTTGTCCTTGCTTGCAAACTGCTCCCTTCTCACTGGAGCAGTCCCCACGTGGTGGAGGGAGAGAGAAAGGAGCTCTGGTCTCCTTTCTTTCATGGGAGCCCCACCCGCATGACTTCATCAAAACTTAATTATTTTTATCTCCAAAAGGTCCCATCTCCAAATACCATCACATTGGAAATTATAGCTTCAACATACTAGTTTGAAAGGGTACACAATTCAGTCCACAGCAGTGAACTTTCACATACATATATACACACTTGACCATCCACAAGCAAAGATATAAAGCATTTGCATTGCCCATGAGCTCGCCTTTTTCCAGTCGATACTCAAGCCCCTCAGACATAACCATCTTCTGACTTCTAACACCACTAAATTAATTTTGCTGGTTCTTGAACTTCATACAAACGGGATCACACTGTGTACTTTATGGTGTCTGACTTATTTTGCTCAATGTAATATTTTTTGAAATTTATCATTTTGTGTATAAAGATTGTTTTTCTTAATTGAAATAAAGTTGATATACAATATTATAATAGGTTTAGGTGTACAACATAGTCATTTGAAAATTATGTACATTAGTAAACACCATGATAAGTGTAGTTGTTGTCTGTCAACATACAAAGATATTACAATATTATTGGTTATATTTTCTATACTGTAATTTCATCTCCATGACTAACTTTTTCATAATGGATGCTTGTGACTCTTTATTCCCTTCACCAGTTTCACCTCTCCCTCCTTCTCCCATCCCCTATGGCAACCAATAGTCTGTTCTCTACATCTATGAGTCTATTTACTGTTTTGTTTGTTTGCTCATTTTTTTTGTTTTTAGAATTCACATATAAGTGAAATCATACAGTATTTGTCTTTGTCTGTTTCACATAGCATAACATCCTCTGGGTCCATCCTTGTTGCAAATGTCAAGATTTCATTATTTTTCTTTTCCTGACTAATATTCCATTGTGTACATGTACCACATCTTCTTTATCCATTCATCTATTGATGGACACTTAGGTTGCTTCCATACCTGGCTATTGTAAATAATGCTGTAATAAACAAAGGAGTGCATATTCTTTTGAATTAGTGATATTGTTTTCTTCAGGTAAATTCCCAGAATGGAATTACAAGGTCAGATTGTATTTCTATTTTTAGCTTTTTGAGAAACGTCCATACTGCTTTGCATAGTGGATGCACCAGTTTATATTCCTACCAGCAGTGCACAAGGGTTCCCTTTTCCACATGCTTGCCAACTCTTGTTATTTCTTGTCTTGGTGATATTAACTGCAGACTACTAAACCATTCAATTATAGACCAAGAGTATGTTAAAGTTTAAGCATATGTGTCTTATTGGTTCACAATGAGTTTATGGTTAAGAAAACCTAATAGAACTTTTCAAAATATGAATTCTTTCTGAGAAATATCAAACTGTGTCTCTTCTGCCCCATAAAATCTGTATTTTAAAATGTAATTTCAGTTTAGTTATAGCAAATGAAGCCAGTTTTTCACTTTTAAAATTTAAATAGAGAATAGAAAATGTTTTAATAAATTTAACATAGAAGCCATGATATTAGGAATTAGATTTATATATAATACATTTATTGCATAAATGCATGCATTAAAGATGTGCTATTTATCTAGACTGTTTATTATTCCATTTATTGTCAGAATATTTTTGTTAAGATAAATGTACCTTAAATTTTAGGTCATACCTATTGGAATGAAAAGCGTTATTTAACTTACATTTTCTTAGAACACTTTACATTAAATGATGTAAGTAAAAGATACTGATATAAGTTGGTTTTCATCAACAAAAGAAGAAACTCTCAGAAAGAAGAAATGTCCTTTGAGGGCTTCATTTGACACACTTAAAAAACACACCAGTTAATTACCAAGTGTGCCGAGTAAAGTAATTGCTTTGTGACTTGATAAAGGGATATCTCAGATTCCACAATCACTTTTTCTAAGGTTTATCAAATATGTGGACACTTGTATGCAAGAAATCTTTCTCATTTGAAGTTATATTTTTTCCATCAGAACTTAAAATGTATTATTGTTTGTTTAGGTTTCCAAATTACCCATGGGGTATTACTGCTAAGTAATAGCATTCCAAGTATTCTTTTAATTGACAACTTTGAACATTAAGTATTTAATTAATACTTTATAACAAAAATGACTAATAATTCACTTCAAAGAATTATCTAAGGAATTAAATAAGTCTTTATTCCCAGCAAGGTATAATTAATTTTTAATTATTTTCACTTTTTCCAAAATTTATTCACCCACTAGAATATACATTATATAACTCCAATGCTAAATGTTTCAAAAAGACACTGAAAAGGTGTTACATAATTAGAACCCAAATGTACAATATGAAATGCAAATACATAAGTGATCCATGCCCTTTTGGCAGTATCTGTTATTAAAAATGAATGAATGAATGAATGAAAGTTTTCCTATTTGAATCTCTCAGAAAATGTCATCCTGCATAGCTGAATTTCCCATCTAAATGAGGATGTTTTTGGAGAAATCCTTTCTGATTTTTTACACCACACTTCTTCTATAGCAAAGTTAACTCAGTTTAAATTTTAACTTTTCCTTAGTCACTCTAGATTACCATAATTCTTATGGTTTTTGAGCTGTCCCATGTATTTTGTATTGAAATTCCTAATTTCAAATATATAGGTTATTTTTACTATGCCACTATGGGAAATTAAGTGCCCATAACTCAAACATTTATTCATTGTAGACATTTAGAGTTCTAAATTAAACTTTGGAAATATCACACAGCTCCTATAACAGTAGTTAGCTGTACATTTATTTATGTAATCATAAATTACTTGGACTACCCCAAATGAATGCATGTGTCATATTATTTAAAATAAGCAAAAGTAGAATCTGGAACAATGTTGACACAGTAAAATACTTCACTTGCATCCATTCTCTTCAAACTCTAGTATACTAGATTTATTTTTTTTAACATCCCATAACCTGGAACCCCCTTTGCACTTGACTGTCCTTTTTTTAGTTCAAGCCATTGAGTCTCTGTTCAGTGGTAGCGGTGTGTGTTATAATCACCTGAGCCCACATCAAGCTTCGAAGACCTCCTCATCCTCCAGTTTCACCTCTTCAGTATGACTGCTCTGTGAGTCACTGTTTCTAATGGAAGTGCGTATTTCCTTTGAGTGTCTGGAGGCTGAAAACCAGAAGTATTAGTTCAGGTTCCCAACATCGCTGGCCTCCCATTTTGCAACAACTGATTCTCTGCTTCCAGTCTTAGCATACCCTTCTCTCCCTCCTCACTCTCAGTCTGACCTCCGTAACTACCAGATATTTCCAAAACTCAGAACAATAATTGAAATTTCATAGCTTATTTTCTTGACTTCCTATTGCTTTTATGATAAACCCTGTGAAACCTGTCATGAGAAATAGGACACTGACATACAGTCTGCACCATATACAATGTGCCACAATTTCACCTGATTTTATAGCATGAATGAGAATGCATTCTATATGCTTAATTTCTAAAAAGAATATTTAGCTTAAATAAAAATATACTTTTAATACATTAAAGGCCTGAAAAAGGTAGAATAAATCCCTAATATATAGTGATAAGCATATTGACTCATGGGAAGTCTATTTTACAAAAAGGATGCTAAGTTCAATAGATAAAAAGATAAGAAAAGGTACATATACAAAATGGAATATTATTCAGCCATAAAAAGAAAAGAAATCCTACCATTTGCAACAATATGGATGGATCTAGAGCGTATTATGCTCAGTGAAATAAACTAGGCAGTGAAAGACAAATACCAAATGATTTCACTCATTTGTAGAGTATAACAACAAAGCAAAACTGAAGGAACAAAATAGCAGCAGACTCATACACTCCAAGAAGGGACTAGCAGTTACCAAAGGGAAGGGGTTGGGAAGGGTGGGTGTGGAAGGAAGGTAAACGTCATTAAGGGGCACTATAATTCTCAGTCACAATATAAGTAGGTCATGGGGAAGGCAGTACAGCATGGAGAAGACAAGTAATGACTCTGTAGCATCTTACTACACTGATAATGACTGCAATAGAGGGAGTGAGGACTTGATAATATAGGTGAATGTTGAAAACACTGTGTTGTTTATAAGAAACCATCATAAGATTGTATATCAATGATACTTTAATTAAAAAAAGGATGCTTGGTGACATTTCATGATGTCATAACCTGCTTTGCAGTCATAATTGATAAGGCTATATTGCCTTGAGAGAACCAGGTAGATGATACTTATTTTTGTAGTTAAAGAGCCTTAAACACGTGACCTAGTTTAATTGACATACACAAAATGTCATTTAGCTATTTCCTTTATTTAATAAATGTTGTGTATTATGGTGAGTCAGGGGGCAGGGAGAAAGCTCACTGTCACCTGAACATTAGCCAGGAGGTAATTTTGTCCTCACAAGGTAAGGACATAACTAGATGAATTATTACAGCATGCTGTCCTTAGTATTTTTTCCACTGTTGGAGTTTATACCTTTGTGATGTCCTTTACTAACATCTGCAAAACAGGAAGGAAATTTCTGCTTGTGGTATTTTCTGAAAAGACCAAATTGGTTGGTTTTTAAACCAATTTATCTGAAAAAGAGAACACCTGTCTCTTCCTAAGTAATGAGCGCATTATTTTCCCATGAATTCAGTTTAAGAGATAATGCTGATCTGAATAGCCATGATTCATTTTTTGTTGTCTGTTTCTTCCAATTTGAAACAAATAGAAGCTTCCTGTTATTGAGATTCCTGGAAAGGAAAGACAAGTGACTGTTCACTTGCCTGTGGAGATATTCTTAGTGAAGAGGAACTCAAATGTACTTGGCAATGATTGACTGGCTGAAAGAATAGGGTAGCCAAGTTGTAAGAGGCACTTGTTCATTTGTAAGTCGTAGAGCCTAAATGAGGGAAACCATTAGGTGCCGGCTCCTTCAGCTTTCTGTCATGTTTGCTTGTGCACTAATGACCATTTTGAGCAGAGATCTTAACTGCAAATTATTCTAAAGAAAGTAACTTGCTGCTGTTGCTTTCACAATTACTTCCACATGAATAACTTATTATCTCTTAACCTCCTTTCATGTCTAAGCAGCTCAAAAAATTCCTATGCAATAAATGCATTTTACATGAATAGCTTTATGTCAGGCCACTGAGGAGAAATTAAAGAGCTACTCATTGGGTTTTTCTGTATATCAAACAGAAACAATAATAGGTACTTTCTAAACATGAAAGTTTTGAGCTCAATCTAGATTTAAAAAAGAATAGATGAGGAGTGACTGGAGAACAGCTACTGATGACAATAGTGAGTTTTATTCTTTTCAGTTCATATGTGACCTTGAAGAAATCATTTGAACGCATCTCCATTTATCTATGGCTAGAGAGTACATATGTCATGCAAAATTTGGAGATAAAATATATACCCATGAGGAAAATGAGCCACTTTTCCAGCTTATCAACTACCTTCTTCAAATGAATATTTTTCACCTCTTCAGGGGCATCCACTGTTTCTTAGAAGAATGCCAAATTCAAAGAGAAACCCAAGGGAACTATTAGTACTCTTTCAAAAAGGATCATTTTTTAATTTTATTCCCCCAAAGAGATTATTCTGCCTCCCTATTGGAAAATACCAGCATCAACTGATCCTGCTTACATCTCTTATCTCAAATCCTACTTCTACTGTCTGCACTTTGCACCCCAACACAGCGAACTGCTGTGGTTTCTGTGCTGTGTCAGGAAAATGAACCTCCACGTGCTGCTACCTAGATGCTGCCTACCCTCCCCATTCAGGAGGAAAACTCCTCCGTACTGTTTGGTGTGCCAAGGATCATATTATTTATCACCCAAATCAGGACACTTGAGAAGGAAAGGAGAGCTAACCAAACAGGAAGTCTGCAAATAGTAACGACAGAGCTTTATGGTCACATTACTTAAGAGCCGTCCAGGGCGTTATCCCCTTTGCATGGCAGCTCCCACCACAGAAATGCTTGTTTCCTGTTTGTATTGCCCTTGTACCTCTGCTATGGCATGTAGCATGTTGTAAACTTATTGTTTGGGTACATACCTGTCTCTCTTCTTAGAATGGAATGTTTTAGGGCAGGTTCTCATGTCATAATAATTTCGTATCCTCATCATGCTTTCTTCATAGAGAAGCTCAATTTTTTTTTTCTACCCCAACATCTCTGAGTGGCTTCCTCCTCTCATCACTGTCTGTGCCTCATCACAGGACTAATTATTGGTGGAGATGGAAAGGTCTGTCCCTCCCTTGATTGAACTTGAAGACTTGAAGAGATCAAATCAGAAACTGAAGTCAGAGCTCTTATGAAATTTGAACATGTCCTAAAGGTGATTTTTGAGAGCGATGGGGCTCTAGAGGATTGTTGGCTTAACACATTATGTGAATTTAATAAATATTTGGTAATGGATTAAAGAGATCCCTGTTCTACTAATAATACCTTATTAAATCTATTATGATTTAATAGATTATAATATTATAAATCTTTACCGATTTCTCTTTTACTTCATGTTTTTCATGCTAAATCTAAATGTCTCTCCTTTTTTTTTTTTCATTTGTTGTTGTTTTGGTTTATTGTCAGCTATTTACCAGACATGATTTAAAATTTTTGTTTAGAACAATTTAAACATTAATGAATTGCATTTGAACAAAGTAGAAACAGACTTGAAAAGCAAAAAAGAAATATTACATCTGTGATATTTTGGATTTTGTAATTGAACGATCTTATTTTGTGGTAGAGCTATTTTCACTATTCTTTAGAATTATTGAATTTCAGCATCTACAGCCTTCACTTTTTTCTTTCTTAAGCGGGCTTTATGTTTGTTTTTCAAATACAGCCACTTTGCTTCTCCAAATTAAAGGGATTTCCCAGAAGCCCTTGCCTTTTTTCCTTTCATGACCAGTTCAAATGAAATGTCTTCTTTCAGAGATCACATGAAGGGGTACTTTCCTTCTTTCAGTTCTATCATCTCTGCATCTACAGAGAAGTTCAGCAAGGTAAATTTGTAACATAAGAAAATCAGTGCTGATTAGAACTCTGATGTCTTAAGAAGAATATTCAGACTTTATGATGCATGATGACTAGTGTTTCAAAATATCGATTGTTTAATTTCAGACCAATATGGGAGTTAAATGTCCTACAGGGTGGTATTTCTAAGTCAAAGTTCTTAGCATTAATCTGAGGATCATATTTTCTTTGAATTTGTCACATATTTGAGGCACTGTATGTGGAAAAAAAAACCATAATTTAAACTGAAACCTATTTCCTCATGGGTTAAACAGGGGTAACTATAACAACTACCTAATTTATTTGTTGGGAGGATAAAAAAAATGAGATTATAAAATATTTAGAGAATTTAGCACAGTTATATATTCAACAAATATCATTCAACATTATCACTATACTCACTTCCATATTTAGTAACAGTTTATCTTTACACAAACCAGTTGATAAACCGAGAAAAAGTCTGGGTGTTTAACCAAACATTCATGCTGGTTGTGGGAGGAAATGCAAAATGCATATTCCTTTTTTAGGTTAAATTTGACAATCCCATATATGAGTTCTCAAATCTTAATCAATGGAGTTCTTTTCTCTTTTCATGTTCAGCTTGCACCAGGACCCATGTCATTATTAATGTTAAATAACTAATGTATTGTCATTATTGTTAGCTATTTTATTTTCATGCCCACCTCTTGTGGACGTGTTCTGTGACTTTAGAAAATCCACTGGATCATACCTATCTATTAATATAGGATGGCGTAGCCTTCTATTACATTTGACAAGTGGAAGGTTAGGATGATCAAAAGAATGCTTAGAAAATGCATCTCTATCTTTATTATTCACACTGTTTATTTCCACCTTTGCACCTTATGGGCAAAATCAGGAACATGCATTTTTGAAGTGACTAACTCCTACTCTCTTGTCTTGTGTTACAGTGATTAGTAATAAGGTAGCAAAAGGTACGATCAGCAATTACTAAGCTTAAAAACTTCTGAGCACTGAGATCACACCAAATCACATTGGAAACTTTAATCATGTCTGAGTTCTGTAGTATGTGGGTGTCCCTTATGATAAAATTGAACAGTAGATACATACAAAGCATTCACAGTACTTCATGTGTATAGCTGCGTTGATATGTTTATGTGTCAATATGTCTCTGAATGGAGATCCTTGATGTAGGACTCATTTCTATTAAGTGCAGCTGCATGAAACAAAATGATCAAAATTATTTTTGACAAATAATTCCTGGCAAAGAGTATATTGTACATAGCCTCTCTTATTTAGCATATTTCTTTAGCCACAGAAAAAGTAACATCTTGGAAGATTCTTTCTAATGAGTTTAGAATATCAGATATTTCCACATCAGCAGTTAAAGGTGGTGCAAGAAGAATTATGGCTTCCTTTACTGTGGTGTTTCGATGAAGGCTTCGAAGGTCAGTAGAAAGAATAATAACTATGTGTATGCCAAGTCCTCTGCTTAGTATATTTCATATATTGGCTCCTTTAATATTTATAGTATTTCAAAGACAGGGATCAGCAATCTTCTGTAAAAGACCAGATAGCAAGTATTCTACGTTTTGAACAGTACATATGGTCTCTAGTGCTGTTTGTGATTCTCCTCCCCCCAGCTTTTCTTCCTCTTCCCTCTTTTTTTCTTCTACTTCTTTTCCTTCTAACCGTTTAAAAATTCAGAAGCAATTCTCCAATCACAGGCCATGCAAAAGCCAGGCCACTGCAGGCTGTCGGCTGATTCCTGCCTGTGATTATCTATCACTGTCACTGTGTTGCAGATGGAAGTGGAGCCTCCACAAGGCTAACCAACTTTCCAGGGTTCCTCAAAGTGCTGATCCTCAAGTAAGAATATCATCTCCAAATACCATCCCCTAACCACCAGGCTAAAATGCCTTCTCTCAAAGGGATTTGATTAACTGTGCTGGTATTGTCCTATTTATGTTAGAGGAAATAAGCGGGATGCAAACGATGATGGCAATAGTTCAACGTTCATGTGCTTATTGTATGGCAGGCACTCTGCTTTGTATGTGATGATTCATTTAAAAACTCTCACCACAATCCTGTGAAGTGGGGTTGCTATTGTTTGCTTTTTTACAGATGAAGAAACTGACACCAAAAGATTAATATACCCAAGGCCACAGAGGCCATAAGTGATGTACCTGTTATGAATACACACAGGTCTTGTGTCTCTAAAACCTTAATTCTTAACCATGGCACTACACTGCCTCACCACTGAAGCTCAGGTGTCCTAGGGTACATGCCTTGAGTTAGCGAAACCTGGGTCAGCTCAGCCTTGTGAGGTCTAACAAAGACTAACCTTTTAGCCACCTCATAACAGTGAGCAAAGAGGTGAAGCTGAAACAGGAAAAATGTGTGTGTGTGTGTGTGTGTGTGTGTGTGTGTGTGTGTGTGTGTGTGTGTTTCTAAGATCTGGTGAGTATGGTTGAGGCAGGACCTGAGCTGTCAGCCTGAGATTCAGCAGTAATGACTGAGGTTTTGAAATCCTGAGTGACACTTTGAACACTGAGAAAAGTGTTAGCTAATTATTTTCAAGGGTCTACTTTAGGGTGTCCATTCTTGTCTGTACCATTTCTTGATAAGAAGCAGAGTGGCATTTAGATAAAGATACTATCCATAAAGTTCTCAATGAGATAAATGCAGATGTGGTCAGAAGTTACTATCTGGCCATCAGTATATTAAAAACAATTGGCTCAGAATTGGGATGATGGCAGCAGAGGTTCATGGAAGAACTAGGAACACTTGATGTTGTTTTGATAAGGAGCCCATCAAAGTCAGAGATTCTCCTGGAATTATCCTATAACAGAACTGAAGATACTTGTTAGATATTTTTGGTCATTTTCTAATAATGTAATTTATTTTAATGGTTATCAAGAGCAACTAGGTTTGGACTGAACCCTTCTAGAGCCTTCTCAATGTTATTGCCAATTGTAAGCCAGCAAGCATAATTCTAAGGAGGTCTTTCAAGAAGATGATCCCTCCATGTGTATAATATTGTCAAAATAATGTAATGACAATATTCTGGAGTAACAAGTTGATTTTTTTCCTCTACATGGTGGATAAGTCAAATTGCTGTTTTCATGACCAGCTTTACTTCCTCAGCCAGTTCTGGTACTGATCCCCTACTTTCTACATGGTTTATATAGATGAGGCTTATGTAGATGTCCCACAAAGTTAACTGTGTGATTTGATCAGTTTGAAGAGATAGTTGGGAAGGTCCCCTACCTTTCCATGAAGTTGGTTCAGTGTCACATCGGGTGTTCACTTGCAGGTGGATTCAGCCCATCAGTATTCAACATTGCTTTTCTGGTTTTGCACCAATGGGTAAGACCTCATGCTCTTCTGCGAGCATACTTTCTTGAGATAGCATTTCTTTTGGAATCAGCATTTAGAACATCCAAGCCATCTGAGTAAAGCACCAGCATCTGATATAAAATATTAATGGTAAGAAACAATATGTACATAATAACATGGAGCAGATTTTGAGTTAAATATAAAAGGATTTAAATTCTGTTCATTGTCTAACCTTTTTTGTTTTGTTTTGTTTTTGTTTTTTTTAATGGAATCTCACATTCATCATCCCATGAAAGTACGGTGTTGGGTAGAAGAATAAAGTGAAAAACGCACCAGCCTTTCATTGATACCACAGCTTCCTCTTAAAAGTGGAATCTGGGACTACCATGTTCTAAAGAACTGTAGCAGTGAAATACAAAAAAAAAAAAGTTACAAGTATTCTGATGCTTTATGACAGAAGGCATCAATTGCCCCTTCTGTACAAAGGGAGGGAGAATATGGTAACAAGTCTAGTATTCCTATATAATAGAAACAGCTCATAGTAGGATTTGTTAGAGGTCTTGACTGACACCTAATGTCCCTAAAAGGCATTATAGATATAGCAGTTCTTAAAACATGTTGGATTTCAACATAATGAATGAATATACTCCTTAGTTGTTTAATGATTTCATGTTCTTTGAATATATGTAAAATAATACACAAGTGTTTCTCCCTAATGTGCAAAGTGATTTGCCAAGTTTCTCAGTTTTTTTTTCTTTGTGATATTTCTGCCTAAAAATTCCAAGATGTGTCTTTTTTATTGCTAATTAATAAGCACATTAGGAGCATTGCTAATGAAAAACTTTAGAAGAATCATATATTTGCCCTTCAAATACTCCCATTCAAAAAGTAATATATTAAGATGCATTAGTTGAGCCATACATGTCTGAATTAATTGAAGTCAGATTAGTAAATTTTTGAGTGGCCAAGGAAAAAAGCTTAGTGTTTAACTTCCTTTTATAATGTACACTTAATAAAGTAAGAAAATAACTTCTGCTTCTCAGACACACATGGACACAACTACACATACAGTATTAGTCAAGGTACCTTGTTTTAAAGCAAGAAAAGCCCAACTCAAGATAGCTAAAGCTTAAAAAAAAAAAAAAAAGAAATCTCTTAGATAACTGGGCATCTGAAGAGTGAAGCTGGCTTCAGAATTAAACAGGAGGTGTTCATATTCTGTTATCAAGGCTCTATCTCACTCAATCCCTATACTCTCCTTGCTTCTGACTGGATCCTTCTTCAGATACACTTCTTCCACAGGGCAACAAGATGACCCCTGGCATCCTTAAACCTGTATTTTTCATGGAGCTCAGGCTCTCATAGGAGGAATATCCCTTCTCCCTATTAGCCCTAGCAAGTTCTGGGGAATCTGCTTATGTCTTCTTACATATTCGATTGAACCCTCTGAGAAGCCAGACCTGGATGATGAACTCGGCTCAGATTTTAGAGGATACTGGAGAGGGCCAGCCTTACCCAGTGTATTCAAACTGAGCAGGATTAATGGTGAATGCACATCCTAGAATAATGTGATGCTGAACAGAGAAAACAGATGTAATTCTACACAACCAAATGTCATCTAAATTTATACTAGTGGAGGTATCTGCATTTTTTTAAATAAACTTGCCCTTAGAGTCATGTTTATTTCTTCTTTGCTTTTCCCCAAATGTAAATCTCAAAATAAAATTCTGTATGAACAAGAATGAATGCTTTAATCTCACTTGAGGTTATATCTCTGATAAGTATCTCTTCTCCTATGCTGTTTCTATGAATTCTGAAAGAAAAAAAACCTAAGACTAACATAACACAAAATTTTCATCAAAATAGAAATATAATAGAAGCTGATAGATTTGTTTATTCATACAATGTTGCAATAATGAAATAAGATGTCCTTTTTAGAAATAGGAAAATAATATATCAGTTTCTTAAAGAGGAAAACGAAGCTATCAAACAATATGGCATAACTATGAAAAAGATATTTGTGTTAAAATCTAATGTACAGTATCTTAAAATCAATCAAACTCCATACTGTTACTTTATAAATGTTTTCACTTTTATGAAAATTTTCAGTTTTTATAGATAACTATAATATAAATGCCAAGTACCTCCAAATTATGCTAATAGCTCATCCTAGTCTTTCAGCATAAAGCTAAATTCTAACTTTTCCAAATTCCTTTGATTAAGACTGCAAACATAAAAGTAGGATAAATCTGTCAAAAATGAACAGTTTGCACAAAGAGTTCGCATTTTTCACTGACAGCATTTTAGCACACAGAGGGGAGTTGTCAAAATTTCACTACAGGCAGTTTCATTCTATACAATGATATATTTTAGAGTTTATTGAAAAGAATTAGGTGGTAAAATTCACTGTCATCATACTGGGAGAATATCCTTGTATTTCTTTTTGTGCCAATATGGTCTGATTATATTTGGGTCATTCTGATCTGCTTGTGTAAGCCTGTGAGGAAATACCTTTGCATGGAGTTTCCTGAATTCAGGATTTGGGGGCATAGATTGGTCTCAGTCAACTACCTGAGCATGCTGGCAGGTCCTGCTGGGATGGCTTCTTGAGAGATCCTCTCACAGATCACATGGGTTGATGAAAAGAAGACAGATTCTGACCTAATTGTGGGGAAAATAAGTGTCTCCCTGTCTCTTTACTTTAAAAAAATAATTAATTTCACAAATAGACCTTACATATATATATATTCTTATAAAAACCTCTGATTCTCCATTAGCTTGCCTAACTATACATATAAAGAACTTCTTTGAACACTGCACCTATAATGAATGTATTTGCATTTTTCTGTTTTTCTCTGAAGTAAATTGAGACACGTTTTGTTTACTATGACTCTAGCATCCAAAGGTCTCATTCTAATTCTCTATAGATCTACCTTTTCAAAGATTTCCTGATGTAAGAGCTGTGAGGAAAAATGTCTGATGGACTCCCTTTCAGAGTAACACATTATGAGTAGCTTTTAAGATCTGTATTGTCACACTTCTCCACTGGTAACTTATTCACTCAAATCCAGAGTGCTGCTTTTCATATCCAGGACCTTTCCTTGGAAGCTGAGACTAAAGGGAAAGTGTTAGCATTTTTTTTTTTTTGCTGTCCTCCATGAGCCTGCTTCAGCTTTCTTTAACATGCTTTACCGGTCTTCTTTGCAAGTTAGTGTGACTGGATCTTTTCTGATCTATCAACAGGAAGGACAAGAAGATTTAACACATTATGTTTTTCTTAGCATGCTAGAATAGTCTTTGAAGCAGACCTTTAAAAAATAAGCACAGCTGACCAACTTCCTGTGTCTGTACTCTAGGGAACAAACCTCTTGTTGTGCATACCCCCGTCTCTTCCTCTTACTGCTTGCTTCTGTGGTTCTAGAAGCAAATTTTCACCTGCTAGCTCTCCCTTGAAGTAGTTCTAATATTATATTTCAGGCACCATAACCCTTTCTCCTAACCACATAATTTCAGTCTTTCCTTTATAGCATCCACTATATTCAATTCTATTAAATACAGATACAAAATAGAAATATGGTGCCAGTTAATCCAAGTTTTTTAATAGTTTATCCAAATGATATAATTGCCACCTACTTAATAATTATTGGGGAAAATACAATTAATACAAGTACATAAGAAGAGTATTTTTTTAAAGATCTGCTTTATGTAAATGTACTGCATTAAAGTCTGTATATGGGGAATTGGTGTGTGTCTCATTTGGTAGAGACCATTTCAAGAACCCCATGAATATTTTCTTCCAAAAGTGAATAGGCTGAGAGAGTTAACATAGTTTTCAAATGTGTAACACTTCTCAATTAAACAAAATTATTTGCCCAATGAATTTATTTCCATTTTTGAAAGAAATTTTCCCAGAGTTTTATGATTTGCCTTGTTTATGATTTGAAGGATAGCAATTTTAACATTTGTCTTAATTTCTTTTATGTCATTAATATGAATTTTCACCATAAATGCATTCATTTCTTACAATGTCTAAAACATTTGAGCAGGTCTTAGGATGACTGAGAAGTCATACAAACTGAAGTTGATACGTTTCTAATCCTCATGGAATTTTATATCTGAATTGTCCTCTGTAGTCTTCACTAAATGTGTTCATTTAGATTACTCTTAAGTAATGGCAGACTAATGAAGTTAAAGGGTGTTTCAGTTTCATTATTTATAAAATTATACTAAGTATGATATAGAATTATAAATTTAAGTTAAATATAAATAAATTTTCATAAGACATGATAAAATAGGTAACATAAGGAAATGTTAAAACAAGTTCAAAAAATCCTAGAATACTTTAAGGGTAGCCAAGGTGTGTATGTGTATATTTGTGTTTGTGACAATGTGACGATAGTTATAAATATATACATATAATGCTATTCACATTTTCCCATGTACTACATAATTTCTGGAGACACAAATTATTAAATATTGTAAATATTTTCATAACAGAAAATGAGTAGATAGCCTATTTTACTCTTTTTATTATCTTGGAATTTGATATCTAGGCTGCACTTTAAAAAAGGTTAAATAATTGGTATACTCTTTTGAAATTAAGTTTTTTATGAATTGAATTATGAGTAAAAACATGATTTCAAGAGACTCAGACTATACCCTTCATGTAATTTTTGCCATAAGTAAAAATACCATGGGAAAGACCTCATCTTTTTCTCTCTCTTCAAAAGAACTTATGATATGGTGAATCATATTTCCAAGCATCAAGAGAATTAGGAGAGTGAACATGACAAATAAGTCTTCAGTCTTATAGGGTCACAGCATCTGCCTTGTGCTCATTCCTCTGCCTGAGTCACCAAAAGTGATTTTACATGTCTGTTATCAAGGTTATTTTTACCTTTCTTATAGATAAAAAATAAAAGTATCTGTTGAACACCTGTTGTTAAGTCACACACATATTTATTTCGTTCCCCTTAACTTAGCAAATGGATTTCCCAATTAAAGCTCATAGTTTCATATCTCTGATTGTAAGTTTCAAGAGTTGACAGTTCACTGGTCTATTTCCAGCACCTGATATCAGTCATATAATAGGCACTCACTAAATATTATCCAAATGTGTATGAGTAACTGAGGGAATTAATGGAAGCTCATCCATAGTTCCTTTCTTTCTCTTTTGACATTATTTAGGTTGAAGAGCTATTTTACTCAGTCTTTGCAAGTTCCAGAGTCAGTAACTAGTATAAAATAACATTAGATTATTTGTTTTAAAAATTTACAATTTTAGAATAACTCATTGTTGAACAGACATACAACCAAGATGATCATATATATTTCATTATAATCCTGCATAGAATGTTAATCTTAAAACACCATGAAGTATCTGAATATTAAGAAGAAAACAGCTGATACATAGCAGAAACTCTGAATCAATAGCCAAGCTTACCTACATTTTAATATTACACTATACAGTCAGATCCTGAGTATCAGAAAACATGATGAAGAATGATTCCAGGTTGGTCCAGAATTCTCATGTCTTAATTCTTTCCCTCCAAAAATTAGGTCATAAAAGAAAAACTTAAAAATAAATTATTTTTCATTACTTCTATTTATCATTTTGTTTACTGATGATTAAGATGTCAGAAATGCACAGCACAATGAGGAAATAACCCCAAAGGAAATATTTATTAAAGAAGTGGGAAGGGTAAAGAAACTCATGTTTAATGAACCTTGATTCTGCACTAGACACTAATAATCTTTATGTCACTATTAACTGAGCAAATTAAATCTCAGAGAAAATCTGTGGCCTAGATAATTTTGGAAAAGTGGATTGATTCTAAATCTTTTATACACAACTAAGTTTTATACACAACTTCATTTTCCTGTATTGCAGCATTCCTAGCACCATTTTGTTAGCCAACCAAGTTTCTACACTTACTACATATTCTATCATGAAAATAAAAAGATAAAAAGAGCAAAGGGAGGGATGACTAGGAACAGCATAGAGGATTTTTAGGACCATGAAAATGCATTCTATAATGAACATACAATATGATGTATAAAAGTACACCACAGTGATGGATACATGCATTATACATTTGTCCAAACCCACAGGATCTGCAACACCAAGAGTGATCCCTAAGGTAACCTAGGGACTTGATGATAATGATGTCACAATGTAGGATCATTAGTTGAAGCAAATGTATCACTCTGGTGGGGGATATTGATAATGGCTGTTCGTTCTGGGGACAAGAGACATACAGAAAATCTTTGTACCTTCCTTTTAATTTTTGCTGTAAATTTTAAACTTCTTTAAAAAGATAAAGTCTTAATAAAAAGAAAAAAAAGATAAAGAGACAGAATAGAGGAAAGAGCATATAACTAGTAGTCATATAACTTTTATCCTATATCTACCTCTGCCCTTAAATAGAGGGTGATCTGATGTATGTACTAAGTCTTATCTGGACCTATTTCCTCCTCTGTAAATCACAGCAGTTAGGCTAGATAATTTCTAAAGGAACCATCCCACCTCTTTGATTTTTTATTTTGTCTAATTAACCATCTTATTATATATAGTTGTGTTTTATGTTTATCATTTAGTTGGAATCAAGTTATTAAATTGCCTTAATAAATGTTCTCCTATTTCTGATTTTAGAAAGTCACATTACCTGTGCCTTTGGTGACTTTGTAGGTACATTCTTAATAATGTATTGCAGAGATCTATGTGTGTTAGAAAGTCATGGTTAAAGAACTGAAGCTCTAGAATTACCTTTTAGAGCAGGCTTGCCAGCATGCAGAATATTAGTGTGTTTTAATATGCCAACAATTCAAATAAATATATGTATGATTGTGTATGTGTGTGCACATATGTGTCTCTGTGTATGTATGTGTGTGCAATAAGGGATTGAGTAACTCCAGAAAGATATACAAGATTCTTGGAAAAAGAAATTGCCTATAAGAGATCACCAGGTTGGTTAGATGCTATCATTTTGTCAAAGTTGAATATATATCATGTACATATAGTATTTATTCAAATAACTAGTACATTTAATAATTTAAAATTTAAGAACAGGATTTTTTTAGAATTGAAATAAATACCAATTGGTATGTTTTGTATTAGTTTTATGTCACTGCTGGAACAAATTGTCACAACCTTAGAAGTTTAAACAATGCAAATTTATTATCTTACAGTTCTCCAGAACAGAAGCTCAGCATGGGTCTCACTGGACTAAAATCAGTTCTTTCCATAGACTGTGGGAAGCCTCCTAACTTCCAGAAGCATTCCTCGGTTCTGGTCCCCTTCCTCCATCTTCAAAGCTGGCAAGGCCTTGTCTGGTCTTTCTCACAATGAATCACCTCCTTTTCCACTTTGTAGAACTCATGTGATCAGATAGGATAATCTCCCCATTTCAAACTGAATCACATCTGCAAAGACCCTTCTGCCATCTAGGGCTGCATATCCGCAGGTTCTCAGGATTAGGAAGCAGGCGTCTTCTGGGAACCATTATTCTGCTTCCCACAGCTGTAAGCAGAATATCTGAGGTGACCTCAGTTCCTCAATCAGAAGTGCTCTGGCAGAGAAGGGGGCTCAGGAACAACCTCTTCGTCTCCTCTGTTAATTGACCAACCGGAATTACTGACCCCTTAGTCCATGCTAATAACATCACAGTTCTGCTGTTTAGGTTTGCCTATCTTACCCAAATTTTGACTTTTCTAATCTACATTGTCAGAGCTCCCCACCCAGAGCACTCATACCCTCAGTGGAATTAGACTGAGTATTAACCTCTTGGAGAGTAGAATATTTTCTTATCTTACTATGTGCAAAACATCAGCTCAGTACAGTGATGTTAAAAAAGAGACGATGTTTGTGTGTTGTGTGGACAGGATTTGAGGTTCACTTCAAATCTTTCGTCCAGCTTTTGGAAATCACAGTAATTCAAGATCTGTATTACTTAACCCTTTCAAAGAAATCCATTAAAATAAGTTTCTTTTAAGTGCCAGGAGAGGACTAATATGCCTACTCTCTTGTTAAGCAGAACATGATGTTTTGCTCATTGTCTGAGAAAAGTAATTTTAGAACCATGATTGTTCTGTGACTTAGTCTTTTAGCAACGTAAATACTTAATTTTAGGTAGCCTAGAAACAAAGAACTAAAAATTGCTAATGTTTCAGAAACCATAGTATATTTTCCTTCTTCTCCCACCCCTGTGGGTGTATTTATAGGATGTGGGGGCAGTGAGCTATATAGTAAGAATGTGGTCTCTGGATTTGAAACTTGATTCCCACTCACACTGTTATGTAACCTTTGAAAATGCACCTAACCTTCTGGAGCTTTAGTTACTGCCTTTTAAAAATAGGAAACAATATTGACCTCACATGTGCTTCTTAGTATTAAGCTCTTGGAAAATAACTATTTTGTTAATATGATCTTCAGTTTTCTAATATGTTCATTCCTGTTTATTTTTGAGGGATTACTTAAAATAAAACAACTAGAAATTCAGGGAAGGTAAATGCCCTGATGTATTTTTCTTTTTTTATTTTTCAATTAATTGTTGTAATGCTTGTTACAGTAGATCTTTGAGAATTCATGGAATAGTTTTTGAAGTGATGCTTCCAGAATTCAATGTTTGTCATGTAAATACCAAGACTATTTTCATGCTTGTAAAAGAAAGAAAAGCATTTGTATGGTTTTATGGAATAGTTGTCCCCTATATCCATAAGCACTTGAAATTTATCACAAATAAAAAGCATTCTTCAGCCCAACATAGTTTCAACACTAGGACCAATTGGCTGTTTTGCAGGCTAAGTGGATTGATTTCCTTCAGTCTTGATTTCCTATTGACAATTGCCTTAAATATCTTGATATTAAATTCATTTTTCATACTATAGCTTCACAATTCTTAGGTATCATTATGGTTATTTTTAAAAAGCTCCCCTAATTTATAGATACATACTTAAATAATTTACAGATGAAATTATATGAAGCCTGAGACTGGCTTCAAAATATTCTGGGATGAGGAAGGGGCGTGGCAGGAGGGAGCTAAGCAGTGTTAAGTTCTGAATGGACCACTGTTGATACTCATGGTCTTTAGTCTTTTTTTCTTTCTTTTTTTTTTTGTACATTCTGAAAACTTTTATTATTTTTTAGTCAAAAAATATTTTTCACCCACCTTTCTCTGACGATTCTTTGACCCCATTCCCTCCTGCTCCTGTGACCCGGAAGCTGGGCCCACCGTGTTCTTCCTGCTGCCCCACGCCCGCCCTCGGCCTTGGTTGGACTAGGCGTGTGGTTCCTTCCCGCCGCCTGCTCCCACGTGTGTGCCTGCATTTCTCACCTCAGGAGATACTGCCGTGGTGCTCTGCCCTCACCTGTCATGGTTCATACACGTCATATTCCCCTGTAGTTGCTTAATCCTATATCTAAACGGAAACCTCTTGGTGGAGGGATTATACTATGTTGTTCACATGGCATTGTTAATATGGGCCACCAACGAGTGGCAAAAATATTGCGCTGACAAAATATTCGCTGAGTGAAATACACACATCTACACATACAATCGGGAAAGTTACCTTTGCCTTAAATTGCTCCATCTGTTTTCTGTGTGGCAGATAATACCCACTGGGAAGAAGCCCATCTGTGACCTTTGTGCCTCCATTAATGGCTTCATAGTCTCAATAAGTCAAGCATGTCGTTGTTCCTCTGCTACCTCATATTTTACTAAATTCACTGAAAATAAGTATGAGTAATAAGATGAAGGGAGAAAAGGAAACCAGAGTGAAAAGATAGGTAACAAGTTGGCAACTTTTTACAACTGTTTTCTTTGATGATGTTTTTTTGATCGGTGTTTACATCTGAAAGCTGACTTTATAAATGCTGGATGGGTATAGTCAGACTGGGATTTGAACACAAGTTTTTACAATGCTAGGCATGCCCAGTTTTCCATCAGCACAGACAGCACAGTGTCCTCTGCTATTCTTTATCAGTAGCTGAGATTATTTTCAACAAGAAATTAAAGGTTTTCCTTTTCTTCTTTGAGGTTACTTAGCTACTTTCAGAATATTTGAAAAATTTCACATGACATTCTTAGATGTAATTTAATGTAAGTTTCCTCATTCCACATGAATCGTGATTATCATAGGGCAGAGAGATGCAGAGATGTAACTTACTCCACTAAAGGTTGTGAAAGAAAAGTGATAATATCATTTAAAAACCTAGGAGCAAGAATGTAAGGTCTCTTTTATTGTTTTGAGGCAGGGGAAATGTCCTATCTCTAGAGGAAATATTCAAGATCAGTAGTAAACAAACAGACAAAAAGAAGACATAAAATCTTCCTGGAGAGCCATAAACTATTAGATTTGTTTATAACACTGTATAGAAAATGAGAAAAAATATTGAGCTGAAAGATGGTATAATTGGAGAAACCAATAGGGACTTTATGGTAGTTTGTTTTTACTTTAGTAAGAAAGTTGTTCATTTTTCCAATTACATTTCTCTGTATTTTATTTATGCCTCCTTATATTTATTGATTATTGGTGACATTATTAATATCTATAAAATTTGAAATAAATATGTGAGGAAAAAGCATCTGATACCAGCCCATTTCACTCATTCTTAAATCTTAAATTTAGGTTTGGACCCTTATCTCTACTTTTATCTTTTTGTAGTTTCCTATAAAAGTCAGATATTTTCTCTTTTCTTCTCTTGAACTCTTTAAATGCTGTTCATGGAAATTAAATTAGGTCTACCCTTTTTAAAATTGCAACCTGCCCATTCCACTCCAGATCCCCTTTAGCCTATTCTAATTTGTTTCTATTACCCTTAGCATGTTGCATGAGTGCCATACACCGAGAAAGTCACTGTCATGTGTTACGTACTCAGCTAATATTGGTTGATGAATTAATGAATGAAATGAATTTATAATAATAACAGCTAAAAATTCTAAGTACTTTACTATATCCCAAGCCCTGCTCTAATTACTGCATATGTATAAGTTCACTTAGTAGTCAAAACACCCCTATGAGTTAAGTGTTATTATCATCTCCATTATACAAATGGGGTAACTGAAGCAGGTAGAAGTTAAACAACTTAATAGTTGCTGGCTAATAAGTTACATGGCTAATGGCTAAATGGTTAAAAAGTGGCAGGGCCCGGACATCCACACAGGAGCTCTGTGCTCCAGGCATGATGTCCTGTTATGTTTGTAGACATAGGCTTATGGAGAAAAAACATATATTCTCATAAATAAATAGTTCTCAACTGCTTTAATGTCTCATTACACCTGAAATATCATCCATGCCCCTTGAAAATAAAGGCTCACTAAGGAAGACTTCGGAGGTAAGAGACGATGAAGACTGAGCAGTTTTCTTCAGGCTAGCTATAAAGCATCCCTTTTCTTACTGTCCCTTAACATCACATTTGACAACCACTACCTTGATTTAACTTTCTAAAGTCACCAATTTCTCAAGATGTCAGTTTCCTCATTCTCAAATGTAGGTTTGGGACTATAAGCTATCAAATGTCTCTCACTCCAAATTCTGCAGTTCTAAAAATATATTTCTGCATTATGATGGACAAGTATTGACAGCAGAAAAATGAGTGGATAAAAGCCTTTTCTTGTTCCTAATGTTGGTCAAGTCTTTTATGTATTTGAACTGTGGTAAAAATTGCACAGGATTCCTCAATGGAATAGAAATTAAATGGAAATTAAAAAAGAGATTGAATATAGAAAAATAATGACTTAACCAGAATCCATAATGGCCTTTGGTGTTTTGCTATAGTGGTGGGATCTACCCACCAGCACCCTTAAAATTTCTACATTTTTGGCATAACTGACTCTGGATTCTTGTTTCAGAATATAAACTGCTCTTCTTTTTTTTTTTTTTTGGCTGTATCAGTTTTCTCCTACTTTCTCCATGTGATGAATTATACAACTTCTGACCCAAACCCCGTCTGTTTTATCTTTCCATATTCATTTGAGGAGATTGTTCCCTTCCAAAATTTCACAATTCTTTAAATATTAATTATATAAAAATCCAATCAGCCTTGACTTAACTGCACTACCACCTTAAAAACAACAACCTGTAAAACATCTCCATGATACTGGAACCCTCATATACTTGTAATGAAAAATAAAATGACACAGTTTTTTTGGAAATCAGACTGACAGTTCCTCAAATGTTTTCAGCTAAAGTTACTGTATAACCCAGTAATTCCATGACTAGGTATAAAAATTCAAGAAAAATGTTAACAGATGTCCACACAAAAACTTGTACATGAAGATTCATAGCAACATTATTCAAATAGTTAGAAAGTAGAAATGATCCCAAATACCCATCGATTGATGAATGTTAAATAAATGTGGTAGGTTTGTACAATGGAATATAATTTACAACAAAAAGGAATGAAGTGCTGACTCAGGCTACCCCATGGATGAGCCTTAAAAAACATACTGAGGGAAAGAAGCTGATCACAAAAGCCCATATAGTTGTAAACAGTAGTCCCCCCACAGCTGTGGCTTCCTTTTCTGCTTCAGTTACTGGTGATCACAAAGCAGGTGATCTTCCTCCTGATGGATGACCTGTCCCCAGGTCAATATTAGCCTAATGCTGTATCACAATGCCTCTGTCATTCACTGCACTGCCTCTCATCACGTGGGCATTTTATCATCTCACATCATCATAACAAAGGTGAATGCAGTACAATAAAATATTTTGAGAGGGTGAGTTAGAGAAAACACATTCACCTAACTTTTATAGTACAGTATATTGTGACAACTGTTCTATTTTACTATTAGGTAATATTGCTAATCTCTTACTGTGTCTATTTTGTAAATTGGACTTTATCATAGGTATGTGTGTATAGGAAAAAGCTTGATATATGTAAGTTTTGGTACTATGCATGGTTTCAGGTGTCCGCTGAGGTTCTTGGAACATATTCCCTGGGGGACTACTGTAATTCCATCTATATAAATTCCATTTATATGTCCAGAATAGGCAAATCTATAAGGATGGAAAGATGAGTGGTTGCCTAGGGCTGAGGTGAGTTGGGAGGAAATGGAGAGTGACCGCTAATGGGCTTGGGATTTCTTTTTGTGGCAATGAAAATGGACTCAAATTGATGGTGGTAGTGGTTGCACCACTCTGTGAATATACTAAGTACCATGGTATACTTTAAATTGGTGAATTGTATGGTATGTAAATTATATATCAGCATAGATATATCGCATAGATGTACAGATAAATACACATATATTTGCCATTTCAATGCAAATTATCATTTTACCAACTAAAAATGAATAAAAATAAATTCATAAGCTACCCACCTTTTTCCTTATTGCCACTGTTCTTCTAGACCCCTTAGCAACAAACCATGAGGCTTTTTTCTCTCCATTTAATTCTTTTATGAAATCTGTCTTTAAGCATTGTTTACTCTGTTAGTAAGTACTTAGTTGGAATTTAATATATAATGACAGGTGAGTAGCAATGCCAAGAAACTCTGTCTCCTAAATTGCATTTCCTATAAAATCAATCTTTAAAATTTAAATTCCACAACACAAAAGAATTAAATAAAAGAGATTAATAGATTAATCTTAATTTTGGAGTATATTTCATGTAAGAAATAGAATGAAGAAGGTCACTAAAAGTTATTATCAGAACATGTAGCACTAAGGAGCTAAGGCCAAAGTCGATAACTAATTATTCCAACAGCAACCACCAGAAAAGTCCAATAAAGGTTATCAAGAAATTTCACTCAAAATGGGAAAAAAAGAACACATAGTGAAATAATCTTATAACCAAATATAAATTAAAGCAAATGAAGATCTGTTTAAAAATATTAAGACAAAATATTTGGGAAGTAAGGGCAAAAATAGCAACACATTGCATATTTGCATTTAAAGCTTCTGTAACCAGGCAAGTCCAGTGTAAGGTGGTGAGCTAGTGGAGAAGGTGATCAATGAGAGCAGGTGTGTTCCCTGTCTAAGAGGAGTCTAGTAGAATCTTTAAAAACAGTATGTGTTTGCCATGGTTTTTCTCTTCCTAAGCTCTTTTTGAACCATTCACATTTTTTTATTGCACATCGCTCACCATAATGTCTATGACAAATGTATATGTAAATTATTTATGGTTTTAAATGAAGTTTACTATCATTACTTTTTTTTTTTCAGTAATTCTTAAGGTAGGTGGTAGAACTTAGTCACTGGGTTTATTTTCCAAATGGTCCTTTTCCCATGTTTTGCTCTGCTCTGCCTGATGATGAGTGATTCCCTCCCTAAGAATCATTTCCTAGTTAACCACAGATTAAAATAATTTTAATTACCTTTATGTGTTTTTGTGGAGATACATGTTTGAGGACCACTGATCTAAGGTGAAGCATCCATCTTTTTAAGAATTTGATTAATGCAATCACTCATCAGCAACCTCCATAATTTCAGGTTTTTGTTCTGTATGTCAGAAATCTCAGTCACCAGGTTAAAAATCTATTCATTTCTGCCCTCCTTGAAGGCTTTAGAGTCTGGCTCAGTTCTTACCACTGCGGTTTTCCCTGCCGCAGACTAGCCTGCAGTTCGCTAAATTTCTCTATGAAGAGGAAATGAAAATTATGGCAAACCGAGTTCAGGGCTTGACTCAGTAATGCCCATCCCATTCTGCTGGCTCTTTGATAGTCTCTTTTCCCTTAGGGTATACACGCTGTGATCTCGTGCAACCCCACACCTCCCTGTTGTGCTCTATAGAAGTTACATGCTTATCCTGAGAACAGAAGCAAACGTGGCATTTAAAGGGACTCTGTACTTCAAACTGTATGTAGGGATGACAGTTCGAAAAGCAGTTACTTCTCAGAGTTTAATCACTAAAATCTATACACACTTTTGCCCCCCAGGTTTAGGATACTGAGAACTTCTTTGAAAATAGTATTATAATATAGATGAAAACTGTTCAGATTTGGAGTCAAAATTCTGCTGGCCTTGCTGTTTACTAGCTGCACATGCTTGAGCAAGCTACTTAATCTCCCCAGCTTGTTTCTTGGGGGAAAAAAACGTATGTATATTAACACAGTACCTACCTTTGCATTCTCATAGTGATGTTAGTTGCATAAAAGGAGATGATGAATGCATCAGTGCATGGTATTTATCACTGTTATATGTGGTGAAAGTCGTGTTTCTTGATTAGACATGAAATCAGTATTTTATATGCTGAAGTTATTTTTGAACTCATGTAAATGGAAAGATTCTTATTTTAATTTGCAAGATTGATAAAGTTTCAAATCAATTCATTTGTAATGACATGAGACCTTGCAAATAAAAATGTTTTCGCAAGCAAGTGTGCAACATAGATAAACATCAGGTGTTTTTGTAATTAAGAAAATCTCAAGTTTTTACTAAGTTATATTACACATAGACTGCTAACAGTGCACAATCACTGTCTTATTTCTTTTCTAATAGTGCCTTTAGTATTCCACTGAAACACGGTCAGTGAATGCACAGTATTCTTAGTTACCATTATAAGGGGATCTGTATATTACAGCCTCTCCACTGTGTCTGCCGTTAGCTAGAAAAATGCTGGGAGTAACAGCAGCTACTACCAACAGGGAGCCATATTAATTATTTGAAATGTGCCTCATAAGAGGAATCAGCAGAGTTTATTACAAGTCGAATATTACTTGAAACGGGAAGGTTACCCTAACTGTTATCATAATCTATGTATCATTAACTTTCCTTGTTTAGGAAAAGAGATTAACAACCCTGTAAATTGCTATAGTAAATGTGTAAAATATAACTGCATATTCCCATTGTAGAAAGTCGGGGTCCTCCAGTTCTACCTAAACCTTCTTTATATAAAGTAGCTTTGGAAATTGAACTGACTGCGATTATGCTTTCTTGCCTTGAAATCCTAATTGCTTACTGAATCATCAGTATACAAACTATAGCTACTCTGAGCATAGAACATTCTTTTGTTTTTAAATTGGCAGTTTTTTCAGTCAGCATCTTGGTCTTCAAATCAACTTTAACATTAACTCATAAGACAGAAAGTGTATTACAAATATGTATGTGAACTGGCAGATTGCTTTGCAAGGAAAAGAGAATGAATCAATATATCAGCTTTTTATATTGTGGTTATTGTTTTTCCATCAAATACAATAAGCAGGTAGGAGTGGTTCTCTATTCAAATAATGGAAGCAAATCTTAAAAATAAAATATAAATTAACTAAGATTGTAAAGCTATCTAAATAAATGCCATCAAAGTGTTGTCTGAAAATGATGCCAATCTGCAGATTGTTTATCACTGATCTGCAATGAAATAAATGCAGAAATTGAGAGTGTTTAGAAACAGCAAATTGATTGAGTACTTAATGTCTGTTTAACAATAAAAAATGGAGACTTGCATTTTGAATGTTTTTGTTTTTAGTTTTTCCATTTCACTTTTCTCATAAGTCATTCTTACTGTATTTTCAAAAGTGGCATTCTGCAGTAAATTTCTAATTTAACTAAAAAAATAATAAGTTTAAGAAGGGCTGATTTAATTGGTTGATGTTTGGATGACACCTAATGTTTCTGTTTGGATAGATCTGTCTCCACTCTATAATAGCTATTAATTCAGTGTGAAAAAAGATAATGTAACATCATTAAAAAAAAGTAAAAAGATGTCTTCTTAACATTTCCTTCTTTGGTCCACAGGGCAGTCACACCATGGACAGATATCATACATCTCTCCACCAATTCACCTTGACTCTGAGCTAGAAAGACCCCCTGTTAGAGGTAAGTGCTTATTTTTATTTATTTAAAGAAAAAGAAACTCAGGCTATTCTTTGATGAAGGTAATAAATGAAATTAAAGGTAATTGTAAGTGTATATTTTACAATGCAGTGCTTGTTTTAAAAGAGGGGAAATGGTGTTTAAGGAATCTGCTAACAGAAAGTTTTATGTATGTATACACTAAAATGTGAAATATTGATCTGAGAAAATGTTTGTAAACCAAAATAAGAAATAGGGATCCATAGTGATTCAACTAGTGGAAGACAAGTGAAAACCAACCTAGATTTAGAGATAACCAGATAACAGTTACTTTTTTAGGTTTCTTCTTCATCAATCCTATCTTTGATAAATTAAGATGTGTTAATATAAATCATATTGACAGATTTATTTTCTTGCAACATGATATTTGATATTTTATTATTATTCTTTTTGAAAGTCATTTTAGAATTAATATAAACATTTACTTTTTAAAATATATAAATTAAAATCATGTATTTTAAATTAATGCCACTTGTTTAAATATTTTTTAAATAACTAGGCATGCAAAATAAAAGTTAAAGTAACATTTATTATTTCATAATATTAATATAGAATTTTCTTTCGATATTTTAAAGAAATATTTATTAATGATTTTCAGAATGTCTTGGAATGTTCAAAGTTGACATAATACAGATGTGTTTTTAACTTTATAAATACCAACTATCTTAAGGTCATTTTTTTCAGTTTTAAGTAAACACCGTACATTTTCTTATATTTTCAACAGTATTAATTACTTGATACAATAAAAGTCATTGTCTGACTTTTTGAGCTTGTTTTCTGTATACACTCTTTCCTCTGCCAAGAGACTCCCATGTTTCTTTTCTGCCCTGCAAATCCCTACCAGTATGTCAAGGCTCTGCTTTGTCTTCGGTTTCTCTGTGAAGCCTTTCCTTTCTTCAAATCAACTTTAACACTAACTCATAAGACAGAGAGTGTATTACAAACATGGAGGAGCAAAGTGCCTTCCTTTGTTCTCCAAACATCTCTTGTACTTGCCTCAGTTATTACACCAAAGGCACTGTATCTCAGTTTGCAGGATGAATGCTTTCCTTTCTCTTCTATAAGGTCCTGTAGGCAGAGAGTATCATGATTGTTATGTCTCCCCCAGCTACTTGTCTGTGCTTAGCACATAGTAGGAACTCATACAGTGAATTCTAAGTAACTGAAAGTGAAGGTGACAAGCTAGATTCCAAAGGATATGTCCTCATTTTTCAGGGAAAAAAAGGGAGCAGGGATGGTAAGAGAGCCCCAGGAAGAGAAAGCAGAATGAGCCAAAACATGGATATGTAGAAGTTGTAATATTTTTTAGGGAAGTGTGCTGGGTGCAGAGTAAAATGAGAGCAGTTCTAGAGAAAGACTGGAAAGACGTAATGAGGTTGATTATGAAGGATTTTTTATCACATGCCAAAGAGTTTGTATTTTACCCTTGAAAAAAAATAATCGTGAAATACTTTTAATTAAAAAAGAAATTCCTAAGTCAGTGAAGTGTTACATCATAGAATTATCAATTCCTGACAGGAGAAAAATATCTCTGAAGTCAGTGGAGATGAGAGATTAGCAGAGGCGGTTTGAGTAGTGCAGGTGAAAGGTGACTGGGAATTAGGAGTAGGCAGGTGGCAGCGGCAGGGTCTGGGAAATATTCTAGAGAGGGGTAGCATTTGATCCAAGAGGTACAGGAAAAGGAGTACAAATGCCTCTAGGTGTTTATACTAATTAACTGCTTAGCTGCTTATGACACCATTCCTCAACATGAGGAATAGATGAATTTTAAGTTGATGTGTTATTTTAGACACATTAATTCTTAGTAGAATGCTGTTCCTACCAAAGATGAAGGCCTATTTGTGTAAGTTGGTAAATTTAATATGATTCAGTTCTTCAGACAAAGTGGTTTAAAAAAGGAAATATTTATTAATGTTTATTATGGTCTGAGTTGGTTGAGTTGTGAGTGTGTTGACTTGGCTATGACTGGATGTTTTGTAGTTAGCAAGCTAGTGGTTTGTGCCAGGGAAGGAAATTACTCACATGTCCAGCAGTCACCTGAAATCGTCCGAGTTGATTGCCACGTGGTTCTAATCTTCCAGCTAGCAGAGGCCCTTTCCCATTGAGATGGGTTTCTAGCAAGAAACAGGCACGTTCCAAAGTTCAGGTATATTTCAGGACTCTGCTAATGCCGTGTTTGCCATATCCTGTTGGCCAGAACAGGTCACATGTCCCACCCCAGACTTACCAGGGCACACACAGGCTCCAGTTCTTGATGGAGGAGCCACAGTCAGAAGAACAGACCATGGGTACAGGGAGGAGAGGAACGTGGGCCATTTCAAACTACCATAGATGGGCAGATAAAAAGTAAAATAAATGTAGAATAAATGAGATAAAAATAAACTGATGAAATGAAAGGATTTATTATTTAAATGAATACATTTACTTATTTAAAATAAATTTAAACTTTGGAGTTCTAAACCTTTCTTATCTTTAGTTTCCTCTACTGCACAGAAGAAAAATAAGAACTTCACAGTGTCTCTGTGAGGATTAGGAATAATATAGAATAGAGTGTGGCATCTGGTAGCTTCTAGTTAAAACGTGGCTATCCCTGTACTTTTGGGTTCACTGCTGTGGCACAGGGGAAGAAAGTGGGCTTTGGAGCCAGGCAAACCTGCATGACCATTGGCAGCTTCTGTCTTCACGTGTAAAACAAGGATAACATGGCACCCTGGCAAGTTTACTAGGATAGCTGAGTGAAACATAGTCAAATGCCTGACAAATACTTGGCATAAAGTAGGACCTGACGAGTTAGTAGGTAAGGAGGCATTGTTAAAAGCTTTGCTTTAAATTGGCACCATCTTAGTAAAAGTAGAAGTAGTGATGATATTCACTGGTAAAGAATGAATTACTGGAATCAGTCATCTCTGTTTGAGATCTGCTTCAGATTGCTCTGTGTGCCTTAAAATGACTGGCTTGATAACTTCCAGTTCTCATGTCGTTCCTCTGTGTACATGGACCCAGAGACCATGGTCACAGCTCTGTGATTAAGGCAGCTGCATTTACAGTCACTATCTCGTGTGCCACAGTCTTACAGTTTTCAAAAAAAGAACATTTCATTAAATAAATAAAGGGTTTGTATAAATCACCAAAATAACATTGCAAGATATCTCGTACTTTTTTTCTTAAAAACTATCTAATAATTCATTTCAAAACAAAATATTGGAAGTGGGGTAGAGGTAGCATACAATATCATTACTTGGGAACCGCAAAGTATTTCAACTTTCAACTACCACTGTTCATCTTCATTTACTATTTTTAATTATTCTGACACTGTTGTTGATATTTATATGCAGTCAAATTATAGAAGTGAACTATATGTCTGTATCAATGTGTATGTATATGTGTGTGTGTATAGAGACATATATAGACACATAAAAAGAGACAAGAGAGAGAAAATCTCCAATGTATATTATAAGTGTTTATTTGAATTTGTACAATAAGACAAATTATTTTTTAAAGTAATTTGGAATTCTATCTCCAATAATTGCTTTTGTTCTTTTTTTTTTTTGGTGAGATTATATAGTAATGTCCTTTGAACTACCTGGAAACTAATTTCAGCTAATTTTTTAGGTTTCCTTTTTCTATTTTTCTACTATAATTTTCATATGTATGTATAAAGATTATGAAAGATATGGCTAAGTATTCCTCTTCCCTCATTGACCTATGACTCTCTCTAGTCTCTTTTTTTCCCTTCCTTTACCAATTTCCACTAGTCTACGTGCATGTCAATGTTTTGGAAATTATTGTTTTATACATTTATTCCTTGTGTATTTTACAGACTTGACTGTATTTTTACAGGAAAATCATACCTAATTTTGTGATATTCATCATGCTCTAAATACAAAACGCCATTTAAACATATAATAATACAGTTACCAGTATTAGCACAGGGAACTTTTCAGTAAGAATTATGAACTATTTGATAAATGTTATCAGACTGTTTCACATATTTTGCCATTTGACTCTGTTCTTATCTAAACTATTTTGATGTACTTGGTACTTTTTAAAATAGTAATTGTGCTTTGAGTAGTTGAGGCAATGAACTAATTATTGTTATCTTTGGAATTGTCTTTTCAAACTCTAGTCTGAAAAATAATACAATTATTCCTAAAAATGTTCACATATTTTTATCTCATTTTTGTCTTATTACCTATGAATCATTTTGGTTTTAATCCACATGTCACTATCCTACCTCCTTTCAATTCTCTTGATTTCTTTCACTTTTGCTATCAGTTTTTAGGGCAAAAATATTTCTGACATTGAGGCATGTGTTTCCTCTTTAGTAGTGTGCATTTTAATTGTGACCAACATTCTCTTAGTAACTGTATGGGAAATGTAGTGGCAAGTCACTAAATAGCTTAGAATAAGATGTTATAATGTAACTTCAAAGTAGAGGCAATATATAATTTCAGTGGCATGTACCCACCAATGAGCAGACTTGAGAGATTCTATTGTTTAAATCTAATGTGATCATACATGGCATTTGGTCACATAATTTATGCCTGTGATGACTTTTTACGCATTCTTCAATTTACAGATTTTATTACTGAATAAGGGTGTAAATTCCAGTGGTTTACTAGTGCATTAATGTCACAATACATTACAAGGTAATTAACCAGAGCTGCCACTATAAATAGAAAAATAGTCACAGCCCTCACTATAAACTACTTAATAAAAATAAGATCCTGAATCAGCATTCACCATTATAGTAATTTTTCTTGCTGTGCATCTCATTAATCAAGACTTTTAAAACAATAGCTTCATCTAGAAGCACTATTATTTTCAAACCTTTCATTATTAAAACAAGTTTGTTACAATTTTGAAGTTAATTTAATGAGATTGGTTATACATTTATGCAAGTAAGTTCTACATGCTTTTGAGACATACTTCCCCATTTTATATACCATAATGGGAAATGAAAGATTGCTTTGGTAATTTGTAACAGACTTGTATATGAGCACATTGGAATTCTGAGTATGGCTTATTAACAGTTGCCATTCTGAAAGTCATGTGTCCACTGACTGTCCATTCTCCTGACCTTTGTTTTTCCTCTTAGTTACAAAAAATGCAAAATATGGTACCTAGATTCATGTCTGTATTACAGGTAGAATCACTCAATGAGGATGTTTGTGTGGGAGTTTGTATTGGAAGTTGAATTAGAATCCTAAACAAAGGCATGTGTAATTTGAGTTTCAAATATGGAGGCATACTCTTCAGTTGAAACTTTGTTTTATTTCATTGTTACCTGTACGATTTTGTAAACTTAACAGTCTATAATAGGAATTCTTCACAACATCCCTAGCAATTAAAGTTAGCTAAATTCCTGTGAATAACCAAGAAAAGACATTCTCTTCTGAAAAATGTCCTTCCTTTATATTACTAAGAATGATATATTAAATGTTCTGATGGATAAAAAATTTGACAATCACCAATACTCTCCACCCTCCAATATGGTAAACCACTAGTAATAAAGCAGGTGAAAACAGTATTGCATTTATTTAGAAAAATCTTATTTTTTAGGCAAGGTCTCATATTTAATAAGAAGTCTTATGCTCAATACTAATTTATATATTTGCTAATTGTTGACAGTTAAATTTATACTCTGAGAAAAAACTAAAATATTTGGGCACATTTGAAAAATAACATTTATTTTTTAACTTTTTTTTCTAAAATAAACTGAGTAATATAAACATGGTTCAATTGGCACATAATCAATGAACTAGAATAATGCCAGGCATTAAGTTTCCTGTGCAAATTGAGTTACATTCAGCAATTCCACATGCTGAAAATATTTTTTTGAAGTTCAAAATAAACAGATGGTACTGCTTGGTGCATCTATATTAAAAATAGGCTCTAGCCAAAAATTTAGCATCACAAGTTAGACATATTAACACATGATACTATCTAGTGAAATGTAAAAACATTCAAAATTGATTAAAATAAAATAAGAACAGGACATCTGGCATTCTTTTGAGGAGTCTCCAGGCCTGTTCTTTAATATTTTATTATGGTACTTTCTAACTTATCTAGTTAACTAACATATGGTAGAACATAATTCTCTAGCTGTATCCAACCTTAACCCAAGGGAATAAAAATGGAACTTGCATATAATAGAGTGCATTGGCCATGTTAAATAAACCTTTTCCCACACACTGGTAAATGCTAAATATTTTTCACTGTGTCTAAAGTCCACTGTGAACACCTACAAGATAGTGGCAGACAGAATAGCCTTTTAATATTAATGGTAAACATCACTCCCATTTATTAAGTATGTATCTTGTATCAGAAACAGGAAATAATATTTTACAAACATTGTTACATTTACTCTAATAAAAACCCTATCACTTTTTCATTTAGACTTATTGGTCATTATTGTGTTTCTAGTATCAAGCATACTACTATAATATGTAGCACTAATTGAATTTGGGTTGAATTTAATTGAAGTAAAAACTCTAAACTTAATGGTAAAATGTACTTTTCATTAAAAAAAGGAATAAGCATGAGGGTTTTATAAAATGTAACATAATTTACAAATATGTTATTGTTTAAAAGATATTTGTCATTTACCACAACTTAGCGTACTCCTGCATGCCTCTTTATGGTATATAAATCATATATTGAGAATAATTTTGCAAGAGAGTAGTGCGATCTGGTAGTTTTTCACATTAGGTTCCTAGTCAGCTTGTCCTGGTGGTCTCTCAATGAACCTGAATGAGAGAGGAGGTAACAGTTTGAATTCTACTTCCACATTGGCTGATGGAATCATATTCTTGGTCCTCAAAGGGAATTAAATAGAAGCTTAATACCACTGTGATCTGCACATTCTCCAGGGTCAGTGTGACTGGTGGCAGATCCAGTGATAGTGGGCTTTCACTTGAATATGATGGTTCCTCCCTGAAGCTGTTGCTCAAAACAAGGGAGAGGGTCTTGGATTAAGATGTTTTGTGAACAGCTACGACACCAGGGTTCATTTCTCTGAACTTCACACCTCCCCTATCCCTACCTGCAGGTACTTTCTTTTCAGATTACTCACTGGCTGGGCTCTCATGAGTAAGTCTTATTCAGAAAGAATGGCAATACAGCTTCTTTATTTCATTCAGAAAGAGAATACTTTTTATTTTCTAAATGTTACAACATTTTATTAGTGAGGTTTTGCTAGTCAGTAGTAATAATAGCTAATGTTTATTATATAAATTAACCTTAAATCATATGTTCAAATTTAAAAAATTATCCAGATGAGATATGGATAATCTCCCAATTCCTAAATTCCCAATTCCTAAAGAGAGCCAATCATAATATTCTTTAAGATGTTCCAGCAGGTATCACCTTTTTGAGTGGACATGGTATGAACACTTAATTTTTACACTTAACATTGTGCCCAGCCCCATTCTAATCACTTGACAAGGATTATTATTTCATTAATTTTCTGAATCCCATGAAGCAGGCAATATTATCATTATAACTTTGTGAATAAAAAAATCTGAAAACAAAGAGAGGTTCATAAGTTTCAAAAAGGTCAACAAGGATTAAATATAGGAATCAAGATACAAAAGCAAGCATCTATAAAATTTTCCTTTGGCAGTTTTTCATCTTATACAAAGAGAACTGTGACTTAATTTCCAAAACTAAATTCTGTACCAAGTAGTTAGTAATAAAACAATACCAGCAAGGGATGAGGGATCTTACCATCCATAGTAAAATATTTTCAGGAAAACTTCTTACCACCTATATAATCATCTTAAGAATATATATGATACAAGTAGTTTGAATACTTTACTATTCACCATCCTGTGACAAATAAATTTTTTGTGTTTCTGTTGTTTTCTTCTGTAAAATATAGTATCTTTGTTCTACTGCTACTGTGACCTTCTAACTCTTTCCATAAAACATGTCACTGTTTCTCTCAAAAGAGGTATCTAAAATCTTACTAGAAAAAAATAAAGTCAGGCATTCTGATAATGTGTTATAAATTGTATACAAATTAAGGTACTAAATATTCTTAAAATTTATTTGTGATAAAAAGTCCTATTTTTGTGATTTTCAATATTCTTTCTCCAAAATGTTATTATTTAGGTAATAACCAGAAAATAATTTTATACCTTTATACTAAAAATTAATTACCTTAATGCCTAGAGCAGACAGCTGGTTTATCTAGGTATGAGTACTTAATTTTTACACTTAATATTTGTGCCAATGGTTGTGTTGACTGTCACCTCCAAAGCCTGGGATGGGGTGAGAAGGAGCAGGCCTTGAACTCCCAATGTGACAGCCACACTCACCCCCACCAGCTGAATGCCCAGAACTGCAAGGTTCCAGATCTCGGTTATACCCCACACAGCACACGGACGCACACACACAGACATGCCACGGAAGGGTTATCTTCTCTAATATAACAATGTCCGCTTGACAGTAGGTTTAGAAGTTAAGTATGATAAAAATCATAGTGTTGAATTCTTAAGTTTTAAAACATCTTTTACATTTAGAGTCAATTGCTTGAGACTGGATAAAAGTCTCTTCTCTAGATTCATCTTTTGTACTTGGACAGTAAGGGCTGGGACCGTTGCAGATACAACGTCCACCTACATATCACTACTTGGAGAATGAGGATTTGGTTTCCTTTTCTGGTGAAAAGCATGTGCTCCTATGTGGGGAGGGTTGACTTTGCTCTTCATCCCACAACACCCTGAGCAGCAGTGCCTTCACACTAAGGGGCACTTGGTTCTGTCAGTACTGCAAAACACTTTTCTCTCTGTTAGTTTTAGCTCTGGGTCCAGCAGTTATTTCCAGTTCTGAAGAATCCAACAAAAGACATTTTCCTTCACTGGAGCAGGTACTCCTATTAAGTTTGGCATCAGATTCTCCTGGGTGGCGTCACATGGAAGACACATTGAATACTAATGCTTACATTTTATCCTGATATCCCCAATTTTCTAAATATTTGATGATGGCTAAATCCCAGAGCCATTTTAATAACCTCGTTCCTAAGCTTTGAGTCTCAAATACTGAATATATTATTATATATGAAAGTGCTCCATACCCTATAGAATGCTATACAAATATTGTTTAATATGATTTAGCAGGAATACTTTATTTATTGCTCTAGTCTAAAATCAGTATAGCTCATACATGGTAAGATGAAGAAAATAAGTCCTTAAAGAAGTTTGCAATGTTTTTATCCTCCTTCAATCCTCCTGTTGGCTTAAATATCATCATTCCATTTTATATTTAAAAAATAGTATTTTTGGTCCATGATTGTCTATACATTTAAAATCTCAAGAATGCATCAAACAATAAAACTACACATCAGTTTTTCTCTGTGTTCTCCTGAAAGAGTAACTTGCATTCATTATTCAACAAATATTTTCTATGCAGTTGCATCTTATGCATGATTTAGATTCTGAAGTTTGTGGTAAGGCCAAAAAAACAAAAATGACTACTATGTGCCATGCACTCTACAGAAACTGGTGATGTAGTGATATACAAGAAAGATGTTTGCCCTCCTCACAGACCTGACTTTGAAGTGGGAAAGATGAACAATAGATCAATTAAAGATTAAACAATCAAGATTAGAAATAGGTCATGATTAGAGATATGTGAGGTGGGATCAAGAGAACCACTCTAGAGAGATAACTACCGATCTGAATGTGAAGAATAAACGTGAGTGGACCATGATTAAAGTTGAAGAAAAGTATAATGAAAGGTCCTGAGGTAGAAAAGTCATGGTGTGTTAGTTCATTTGTTCACTAAGCAAATATGGATCCAAGCCTTATATGTGCCAGGCACTGATAGTTATACAGTTCATAAGTCTATCAAGATTCCTGTTCTCATGAAACATACACTCTGGATAGGGTAGAAAAAGGAAAACTGTAAGTGAACCAAAAAAAAAATAATGGACGTGATAATTTCTGAAACATAGTGAGGGGGCACTGCGGATATAGGCAGAGTATTGAGGCAGGAGTCGGATCCTGCAGGGCCTTTTCAAAGAAAAACCAAAATTAGACAGTAGTTAAAGTGGTAAAAGCAGATATTTTTCAGAACTGTTAAGAAGGGAAAAGAGAGCTCAGTATAGACTGCACATGAATTCCAATACAGCGTGGACAAATGAGAATTTATAGCCAAGGTACAAATAAATTCAAATTACCATGGGACTAAGCACTGTGCTCTTTAGTAGCATGATGGAGGGAACACATGACTGGATTCCTGTAAGTCCCTGGGATCACAGTGCCTGCAGGGAAGAAGAGCATTAACTGTCACCAGGCAACCAATGAAAAGACTCCATTTTCTGAGCCCAAAAGTATCAAATTCTCATTCTGGGCACACTGAGTATTGATCCTATTAAAACAAGAATAGTTTTAGACTCTTAGCTGGTGACTGTGAGAGTTAATATACTGGTCAGGTTAGTCTGTTATTGCCTCTGGAGCTGGACAAGGCTTCAGAGTACACGATTGATATGGTGTGAACTGGGAAGAGAAAAACTGGTCAAAGGGTGCTTGCTCAGATATAACAGACGTTTGTGTACTGAGCCTAGCAATTCTAAGTATCTTGCAGATATCAGGAAACCAGAGAGGATTGTAAGCATAGAAGTCATTAATACAACTACTTTGCAGAGAAATGTTGACAGCAATGCTTAGGATGAATTGGGAACAAAGAGAACCTGTAGGTAATTTCAATAAAGAGGTATTTGAGAAAGCAAAGTAAAGATAGTAACAGTGGGAAAAAAGAAGCCATTGTAGTTAAAGCATAGTAGGACTTGGTGGTTAGCTGTGCATATTGAGAGAGAAATAAAAGATAATTCCTTGATTTCTAATTTGGATCATAACTATTGACGACGTTCTGGAAGACAAAGGTAATTTGTGATCAAACTAAAGATCACCCATTATTAACTCTGAAAATTCACGCAACATGAGAGTTGATTGGAAATTGTTTCCTTTTGGTCTATAGGAGATGTAAAAAATAATTTCAGGAGTGACTGAGAACTTTAGCCTTTTAGAAGTAATTGAATCAGCTCTTTGGTCATCAGGTGGTTAGTTATCCCAAGATGTAATTTGTTTAGAAAAGTAGAACTAGTGGATTTATGTGATACTGAGTCTGATAAAGTTCTTTCCTGGAACCTGAAAGGCATGCCTGCCACACTTTATTTAGGTTTTAATGAATGAATAAATGAAGCCAAGGCTATAGAGTGAAAACCACCTCTGGTCACCAAATGGTCCATGCCTGTTCTTTGTTTCACTAGTTTGAACAGTGTACTTCATTTCAAATATGTGTGTGTTCATTTGAGAGGGGCACCTCAGGGCACCCTTGCTCGTTCGTTAGATAAAACCGTTCTTGAAGAAAGAACAGAGTGCACAGGCTGCACTGCAAGCATATAAAACCCGGAATACCAGATGGAACATGTCTTAGTCTTGTACATGTGATTTCTTAAAGTTAGAAAAATAAATAAATACATAAGGTAAACAGTCCAATTTTGATTCTGTTGTTTTTCACTGTTATGTAAAAATGTAATGCTGCTATCTTATGGAAGATGGATTTTTAGAAGCAAGTCTTCAGAGTTTTAAAATCAACCCCAACCAAAAAAGAAAAAAAACTAACCTTGGTAGTGTTTTTCTTCGTAAAATCTACCCAGCTAAAATATTTTCTGATGAGTTTAAACGCATATGAACTACAGCTCTGGAGACTTTCTTAATTGAGTACTTCATTTTGCTTTTTATTGAAATGTGTACTTTGAAAACATTGGTGAAATTTGCCATTTCCCACCTGGCACCCGCGACAGCTGGAGCCTGAGCCCTTGCTGCTGGCCCACACTCACGCAGGACTAATCTAAAGCAAATGTCACCTTAAAAGCTACCTGCCTGCCCCTTCTTCTGTTAAACATACCTAAGGAAATAGAAAGAGCATAATATTTTTACTTCAGCTCCAGCTATTTTCCTTTTTCTCCTCTTCCTTTTCCATTCCTATTCCTCTAAAACTATTACTAGTGGTCATGCTCTTAAATCTGAAATATTTATAGGAAAGAGATTTGTTTTAAATGAGCAGATGGGCCAGTTCTAAGACAAGCTGCTATGTTAATAAACATGTGTGGTGCTTTATCAGCAGAGCCTATTTTGACATTTCTTCTGGATGATTTGTATAGCCTATCACTGTCACACCTGGTGCAGGGACAATAAATGGGCACTTAATAGTCAGGCAGTGTGCGGACACCTTCCATTAGAACTTCATTATGTCAGATATAATCATCTGTTACTGAATGTCAGGTACTTAATTTATGATCAGTTTGCCCTGTGGAATTAGAAGCCATACAAATGAATGATCCATTTCTGTGACTTTTACTGTAAATTTCCTTCTTCCCATGATGGTCACTTTTTAAAATATGGAATTAATTTGACATCCTTTTGGGGTTTTAGAATATAAGGTATTCTGTTTATATTTAAATTTGAGAAGATGACAAATGTGAACCATATATAATATAAAATTTCATGTTAGTGTACATATTTGTTTAAAATAATAGTTAAATTCTTTAGTTTCCTCTACTGATAAACTTTAGTTTGATTTTGGTAAAGTGACAGTGCTCTTAGGAAAACACAAAACAAACCTTCTCCCTAGAGATCCCCTGTACAACATTTTTTTACAGTTAGCAATACTATACTGTACATTTAATAATTTAAGAGAGGGAGTTTCATCTTTTGTGGTTTTTACAATTAAAAAAACAATTCCTTGGACAAGAGAAATAAGTGTATATTCAACTGTAATATTCAACAGAATATGAACAGGACAGACAATGAAAAGAAAAGAGAAGCTGAGGTTTGTGAGCCCAGAGAAATAAAAAGAACCAGTGGACTAATTCTTTGTAAGGCTTTCAGAATCAAACGTTCCCAACTGGCATCTTCAGAATCTTCTGGTCCTTTTCTTTGGACTTAAGAACATACAGTCAGAACTTCACCATGTCTATTTTCAAGATCACGATAAGAGAGAGCTTCAGTTCTTGCAAAGATTGCCTATTTAAATTACTATCTATGAAAAAGTTTCTTTGAGAGATGTCTCAACTAATATCTGATGAGTACCTTAAAAATGGGGCAGTAGTAATACTCACTATTTGGGAAAATAAGTCTTAAAGGCTATTTAGCAATCAGGAAACTATTGTACCTGCCAAGTTAGGAAGAAACTGACTATCACAGACAGGAAAATATTAACAAACTGTTAATAGAGTTGGATGGTGTGAGAATGAATCTGCATTACTGCAAACACCATATTATTAATGTCGCTTACCATGTAAACCCTGCAGTTGCCAAGAAGGGTCTGCCTGTATCATAATGTTACGGACCTGGCTGTCTTCCACCCACTTCCAGCTTTCAATGTGATGAACGGTAGCACTCGTACTGGAAATAAGGTGGCAGGTGATTATAACTTCTTCATGGGGGATATAAACTTAAAGAAACCATGCATTTTGGAAAGGGTATATCCTACACAGCTGAAAACCATCATCAAGGAGAAATAAGGGGAAGATGTTAAATAGGAGATAATAGTGAGTTTCCTCCTAGTGTCCTAAAGAATTTAAAAGGTCTGTGAAAAAAATGCAATTGCAAAGTCTTACTGCTCTGATTCATTTGTAATCAGCATGGATATAGCTGCTTCTGATTTTTAGTCTGTAGACACCAGTGGTCAACAGACACATTAGTCTATAGGATATCCCATTGACTGGAGTGACTGGTTGTAGATGATCTTTTAATGACCAATCCAAATAGTATTGTTAAGGTTTATTTGGTGAAAACTCATGCTATGATAACAGACTGTGGCCAAGACGCTTCAGGGATGCAAGCTCCCCAAAGGAGCTGGTCAAGACTTCCATCCTCCCCAGATCTGAACCCTTGGGCAAGTATAACCAGAGTCAAGGGGAAGCTGGCAGCAAGGCTCAGTTGGCTGACAATGAATTCCAAAACCTGCTGAGTAAGTTTCACATAGGAGAGTGGAGCCAGTTCAAGCCCTGGAAGCTGACTAGACCTCAGTGCTTGGCAGGGACCTCTGGTAATTTACTCCTTGTTCCCCATTGTCTTATATGTATTTCTCTCACAGCTTCATTGGATCTGCCACCTTAGAAATCCAGCTTGATCATTTGGATCCTTACTGGAAAACCTGTTTTTTTAACAGTCATTTGCTCTAAGGTCACTATGTTTCTTCCCTTTGTGATGATCAGGCTTATGTCGAGCTGCATATGGTTTTTGTGGCAAGATCTTGAATATTTTTGAATGCAAAATAAAAACTATTAAGGAACATCACCGTCTGAAAATTAAAAGAAACAATGTACATGTATTTGTTTATTCAATTTGGTTTATGTCTGCTGGTTATGCCACTACTGAATTGAGAATAGAAGCATCTTGTATATATATATCATCTTGTATAAGTGGTAGGAAAAATATGGGCTGCACTGAAATTTTATGTAAAATAACTAGCATAACTCTCGCAAGGGTATTTGCTTCAAACTACATTTAAGAAAAACTAGCAAAGGTGAACACTGACTTTTTGTTTCCAGCTAAATTTATGGTCTTTAAAAACCATATTGCTAAACTTTAGTTATACACACTGAAATCGGGCCAGGGAACAAAGCAAATTCAAGAAAATATATTGTAAATAAATTTTAATGTTTAAAAAGAAAAGAGAGAATGTTAAAAAAAGTAAAAAGCTTTTCAAAACAATGTTAATGAACTAGCACATGCTGGAAAATTATGTAACAGTAACTTGTAATAGCAAAGTGGAGGACGCCTGTGATCTGATTATAATCTATTCACGGTGTGTATGATCACAATGAGAAGACTGTAAGTAATGATATTTACCAGTCTTACCCGGAACACTAATCAGCCAGTAAATGTTTGTCAAATTTAACAGAAAACTTTGAGATACAGCATCTATTTTAGGCTTTAGGGCAGCAAAGTAAATTGCTTTTAGTTTAGCAAGAAATGGAATAATTCCAAAATGTAAGCAACTCTTTTCCCTCTTGGGTATAATTAGAACTGTTATTAAGTCAGATCCATTAAACTGTTGGGAATTTGGAAAAAGTAATTAGATTTATTCTCAGAAATTGATAGAGTGCTATCTAAAGAAAAAAATGACATAAATTTTTGAGAATTCACACTTCCACTGAGTTTATTCCTTTTTGTAAGTTTCACATAGGTTAAATGACTGAAGCTCTTTTCATATTCTAAACTCTAAAAGCTATTCTGCACATTAAAGCTCCAAAATTCTGTGATCTCTGAGAAAAGTATTCTATCACTAGGTTCCTCTAAAACTGTGTAAGTCCATTATTGTATGTACTGCCTGATAACATTTGTGATACCTTGGAGCCATTGTCAAATAATTGACACCTTGGAGCCATTAAACTTGTAGAAAGCCAAGTGGAAACAATTTAAGTGCATTATTTCACTTATAAATTCCACTTAAAAAATTTTTTTTCTATGATTAAGAGTAGATGGTGTTAAATGATTGGTATGAAAGTTCATAGTCTCCTATTAATTTTACCAATCAAATTTGAATGTGTAATATTCAGGACATTGTGCATTTCTAAAACCATATAAATCTGAAGTACCCATAATTTCAAATCAAGAAATATGTAAAATCCAAATGTCTTCCTTATGCTAATATTTTCCTTGACTAACAATATTATTCATGAATGCTTATTATAGCACTTATTAATATTTCATTTTCAAATGACTGTATTTATCATGAAACAAATTTACTTCTGTAGAACTTTTTAATATGTTCTTGATGAGGAAAAAAATCATCAAGTGATTTCCATGTATTCTATCATGTGAAATCTTTGCCTTTATAAACATGTAATTTAAATATGACTTTGAATCATTTTTGTCCAACTAACTGAAAGATAATACTGAATAATAGAAGAAAACTTGAAATCCTAGACTTGGGAAATATCATTAAAAATGCCGTTAGCAAATACAGTAAGAAAAGAAGGGTCACCACTGACTGAATGGCAATTTTAAGCCTGGTACACTGTTTAGTGCCTCATATAGGTTATTTCTAATTCTTAGGAAAACTTGGAAAGGCAGATATCTTTATTTTCATTATAAAAATAAGAAGCTAAGACTTGGAGAAGGTGAGGTAGTTCATCAAGGGTTATGAAGCTACAAAGTTCCAGAACTAGTGCTCTGGAAAAGATTTAAACAGTAACCATGATTTTATAGTCAGTAAAAAATATAAAAGTAGCAAAATACTAGTATTCCTAAGAGTAGGAAACAATTTAAAAAATAGCCATCATGATAGCCTTCTAGGAAGAAAAGATCACACACTATTACAAGTAAATAGGCCTTATTTCCTAGAGGTGACAGTTGAGTGGACGGCATTGCATTTTAATTTTAAAGTTAATGAAGTGAATTAAATTCCATTTGTCATGTTGCACTATATGCAGTTAGGAGTAAGCTTTAGAATGGTGCTGTTTGTTGTTGATAAAGTTTGCTTCTCATCAAACTCTCATTACCATGGGTCACATTATCCAGACCCCAAGCTGCAGCTAAATGTAAACCACAATGTGGTGATACTGAGTAATAATTGCACTTGCTGGATTCTATCGCAGGAGGGAATGTTCACGAACCACTTTGACCATCTCATTATATATAAATATAAATATCAAATTTAAAATCAAGGAACCTCCTGTACAGTTTCTGGAAAACACAGAGGTATTTTAAAAGTGTATTTACTGTGGTTTATAATTATTACCAGGAGCAATATGAACCTAGCACTATTAAAAGGAATAAAAAATAAACAGGCCTTTTAAAATAGAATTTCTCATGTCAAGCATTTGTAAATAATGGCAGTTAAGCATCTGTAAATAACAATCTAGGATTCTATTTAATGTAATATTGTCACGCAGGTAAAAACAAGACTATTCTTCTATCTGTAAAAACTTCACATTTTGTTTAAATGAAGTAAATTAGAACTACATAAGAATGTGCACAATTAGTTGCTTTTATTAAATATATATATATATACACATATATAATATATCAATATGTGCCTAACATCTTACAGTAGAAAAACTGAAGAAACACAAACTGTTACATTAATGAATGAAGTTTTATCACAAGAAAACTATAACTTCTCTGGCTGAAAGTGAAAAAGTCTGTGCCTTTTTTTGAAGACATTGATTCATTTAATTTCTTCCCTCTGCTCTGTTTTATTGTGGAGGGGATAAGGGGTACTGTTCAGTTTAATGAAAAGTAAAAGGCTCTGTCTGTAACTTACTCTCATTCATTTGTGTGTCAAAGTCTCTTGAGCAGATGGAAACAATCTTAAGAAATCGGTGTTGAATGTTAGTGAGACTAACACAGGAGTGATCTTCAGAATCACTTGATATAAAGAGTTGTACTGATAGAGTGATTTTCTGTTAAAGAAACTTGGTAGGTAGGGTGGAATGAGGGAATGGGGCAGGAAGGAAGAAGGTGTGTGCTGGAATATTTAAAACTGTCATACTTCATGTAATGGTTTTAAAATACGTGTTGCTCCTCATGGTATCCTTTATTTTTATATAACTATAATAAAGTTTGTAGTTGTATTGTGATTCTTGAATTAATTAATAGGCAAAAGTGTATTCTCTGGTAATTTTTTTCTTTTAAATTGTCATAACTTTTCAGGTTATTTTTCTTTTACAGTGGTTGGTTGCTTTTGATCCAGTTGTAAGTTTTGTGATAAGACATGAGAAATTACAGTCTGTAAAAAAATGGCAAACCCAGGTTCTCAGGTAATGGTATAGAATATTACCTTTTTTATTTAAAGGAATTCATCATTAACTAATTTGTATCATTTAATTTTCACAAATACACATGAAGCAATATAAAATTGCATTTACATGTGTTAAAAGATACAGTTGAGGCATATTGAAAATTTTAAGAGTTTATTTGAGAAAAAAAGTGATTGGAATTGGCAGCATCATCTCCAGCAGAGAGGAAGGAGCTCCCAGTTGCTGTGCAAAATGGATGACCTATACTGGCAGATGGGAGCAGGAAGGAGGATGTTACACTGGGCAAAAGGCAGGTTGGTTATGGCAAGGTTACTGTCTTTTAGGGAATCCCGGCAATCTTTCAAGGAGAGAAGACCTAACAGATCACAAGAGATTCTTGATTGACAGGTCTAACATTCCGTTTCTGGGACAGCCTAGGTTGTGATTAACTCAACACTCTGGATGTGTGGCTGAGCATATGGGACTCCATCTGGGACCTGTTGTCTTGTTTTTTTTTTTAACACACACAAGGAAAGAGAAGCTCTAACAGCTGTGACTGCTAATAATGCATCTTGAGTATACCCTCTTGTGAGTCTAAGTCTAAGCTCGCTCTTCTAAATCAGTTAGTGTCTCCATGTACTGCCTTTAACTGGCCAGACACTACTGAAACTTCTCCATTTTTGCTTTTCTTTTTTTCAGTATTTATTTTACCAGTTACTCTGCTAGGGCCTTTGAGAGATTATAATAAAAGTGTTTATTGTTCTTTGTTTGTTTACTTTTCTTGCTGTCCCATCTTGAAATGGAATTTTTCCCTAAAAGAATGAGTCACATGGTTTGAGAAATAGCCCATGTTCCTGAGTTTGCATCTGGATTTGGAGGAAGGAAAGGGTTAAAATAATTGATGTGGCTTCTGTGTCGTCTATCATAATATACTTCTTAAGGGAAAGTTTCCCTCTTTAGGGAAAGGAAAGGTGATTATGTTTGTTTGTTTCTTTTGTTTGTTTGTTTAGATTTTTCTTTTAGAATTGCTTCCTTCCCTCCTCCCTTCTCTTTCTTCTCGAAGTTTAATAAAGATCACCGCCTTAAACTTCCCTCTAATTTCAAGGGAGCAAAACTAAATTCCAAGTGAACTTTATCAGTGTAAATTAAGAATTTGTATTGGGTAGGTTTTGAAAGTCAAATATTACACATTCTACTAACAGGCAACCCATTAGTTAGCATCTCCACTCCATTTGTTTTCTTTCTTCATCTCTTCCTTTCCCTACTCTAGGACTTTTCCTTTCTATCTCTATTATTGTCTTAACAAAAACAGCCATGACTATAAAAATCGTAGTTCAAGCCTTAAACATTTGAAAGCTCAAAGTATGAAAATAGTTAGGTTTAATGGAAAATTGTTCATCTCCACCAGTCCTTGGCAGTAAGCTGGAGGGTCACTTACATATTTGCATATGAATTATGCAGTTTCTTAAATTTCCATGCACATCCTTAAGCCTTACAAATATTTTTAGGTGATTTTTCAAGTCAAACTCAATTCAAACTATTCCCTTAAGAATGTTCTTTTATGAATTCTGTTCTCCATACCTTTACATCTAACGGCCTCTTGTAACTGATGCAAAACTTAATTTCAGCACCACATAGTAAATAGAAATTTTGAGAATGGAGGATGAGAACAAGGGGTTAAAGAAGACAAAACATATTTGTTTTAAAGAATACTTTGTACTGGAGGAACAAATTGCCTTTAAGGAGAAGAAGAAACACACATCCATGAGAGAATTTACCTCATGAGTTCAAAATATAGAATGGAACAACTATTTTTTATTGGATAAAGTAAAATAAATTATTTATCATCTGGAAAAATATTTCCCATTGCTGAATACTATATGAATAGTGAAATCATTGTATCTGCATGATGTTTTCCTGAAAGTTTTGAGTTCCTTGCTGCCTAAACTTTACTCTTACATTTGCACACCTTATGATTATAGAAATGCTTGCAGTGGGGGAGGGAGGGGGCTGGACAAGTCCAGCATGCAGAGACAAAGAGGACTGAAGTTTGGCTTTAGTTGCTTTTATAGTAAGAGCCAGCAAAGTTGACACAGTGGATATTTTGCAATCATTTGTTTAATTAGCTGAAAGTCCTAAGGGAAAATTTTATGAAATGACAAACTCCCAAAGCCTAATTTAAATCTGTTTTTCTATGTATGACAGAATTTCATAATACAGAGATGTAAAAAAGGCACTAGTGAATAAAACTATACAGTGGAAACCTTTTAATACCAAAAGCAGTATCTTACAGAGAAATGAGAAAAGAAATTATATAGATTAAAATATTATTCATGTGAGAGAGTGAATTTGTAAATATTTGCAGGTGGGTAAGAAAAACAGATTTTGGCTAGGGGGACTTGGGGAGGGGGGTTGTTTTGTTTTTTACTCCCTTTTCCCCTTTCTTGGTGTTTTCCCAATGGGTTTCAGCCCCTGGCAAATTCACTATGGATTCAGTGAGACTGAGGATTGACAATGATAGGTCAAGCACTAGAATCATGTCTGCATCCAACAGTCTGCAGGTCTGTAATCCTCTGTCTCTGCCTCTGCTCGGAGCACTGGGCAGAGCTCTTTATATAGTGACTCAGTCAGTAACAGCTCATTGCCCATGGTTGTGGAAGCATTAGCTTAGCAGTAGGCCAGTTATATCATCAAGTAGTTTAGGTTCAGAATATTACCTTTTTTATTTAAAGGAATTCATCATTAACTAATTTGTTTCATTTAATGGTACAAACCACACTTGGTTCCTTTAGATTTTTCTAAATAAGTAAGTATATAATCAAGTTTACATTTTATTCTTGTTTAATGGATTTTTTACAAGATATTTGCTTTTGAAACAACTAAAAAGACATCTCCAAAGGCTTCAACATCTGTATCATTCTGCTTTTGTGCTTTCAGTGTTTAGATCTAGATAACCAGTTGATTGGAAATGCCATTGAGCTAGATTTTCTTTGCATTTGGTTACATAACACAAAGAGAGCTGTGGTCTGTGAGTCATCCTCCCATGGGAGAAAAAAGCATCTGACCAAAGAGCCATCTTCTCAGGTGTTCCTGGTTTAAAAAAGAAAAAAGGAAAAATCCACTGCATCATTTAAAAAATCAAAATCTTATTTATATATTCCAAATGAATAAAATCCATCAGTTTTGTCATAACCATGAGGCTAGAAGATGAATCCATATAAACTCTACTTGAAAGCAATTTGTGTTTTGTATGATGCTGCATCATTTGCAGTTTTCAGTAGCTGATGACCTGTGTACAATTTTCTTGAAAAATTAGCTAAATGGAGGATTCTAGTCATGAATGCATGTAGTCTACACTGAAGATGTAGTTTATACATTGAAGATTGAAAATAGGTGTTCCAGGACTGGTTCTATAAATGCTCTTACAAATTGCTTTCAGTAGCAAGCTATGAGGAAACACATATAAGAAAAGGAACGATTACAATTCTTACAGTTATTACCTCATCTATAGACATATTTAGTGACTCAAATAGAGAAAGGGAATAAAGAGCACCAGGAAATTAAATCTTACAAAATGTGGGCCCAGGTGGGAAGGGTGTGATAGGACAGAGACAGAGAGAGCAATCCATTTTTCATGCATAAAATTGTTTAATTTCCTTCACTCACAGAAATTATATGAAGCTAATGTCATTTCTCAATTTATAGATATATCTAATGGATATGCAAAGTCCATGTTGCAGAGACAACTAGATGTCTACCACTATCCATTTACCCTCTCTTCTGCAGTAATGGATCCCTCATTTTTAAGTGGACTCTTGGCTACTGGGAATAAAGATTGTCCCTTTTAGCCGAGGTATGTCTTAGCCAATAATACATAAATAGAGATAGCATGGGCAACTTCCAGGAAGTGTTCCTGAATGAAGAAAGTTGTGTTCTCCTTCTCTTTGTTGGCCTTCCTACTGGCTGGTTGCAATAAGCTAGCAGAGCCATTTACATCCAAAAAAGACTTTATGTATTGAAGAAAACAAAGACCATAATAGAAGATGCCTTTTTCCATTTTAGCACTGGAAATCCATTTTTTCCTGACAAAGAAATAAAATGATTTCTTGAATTAGCCATGTTTATATTGGATTTTTTGTCACTAACAGGTAAACCTCATCCTGTTATACTCTAGCATAAGAACCAATAATAATTTCACTAGTAGACTGTACCTATCTCACATTCAAGAGGGTCTTTGCCTTTCAAAAATGTATTAAGGAAGTGAAAATGATTTATTTCTTGTGTTTTCTATTTCACCTTTGTTTCTTTTATCTTTACCACGCTAGTTACTAATAGCAATTGCTACCAGTAAAATGAAAGTACCAGTCAAAAGATGTCCCAGAAAAAAATTTAAAGTCTTTATATTTACTTTGTTCCCCTCTACAAACTGGGAAAAGACTGGCTGAAAGTGAGTACCGGCAATAAACTCACCGTTTCATGGTTTGAACACTAGTACTTCAAAGATCATCACTGACATAGCCATCATATCCATTCCAACTATCCCTGCCCTGTGGCAAACCCTCTTCACCTCTCCTTTGTGTTATTCCAACAGACTCAGACCACATTGCCTACTTTTGGACTGTTTTATTTCCTTTTTCTGACCACCTTCCTCACTACTTCTTGCTACTATGTATTCATTTCTCTTTAATACTATACCACACACATTAAGCAGTTATATTTTACCTCAGTTCAAAACAACTGAATTGTCTGTTTCTGCAGGGTGGTTGTGCATCTAGACTCCTGGCCATTTAGTAGCTCCCCTTTAAATAATAGGAAAGAAAAAGGGACTAGTCAGGGAAGGAAAATAGGATGGAATTTTACTTAAAGTAAGCCAACTTTCCTATTTATATTTGTTTTCAAAACTTTATGTGGATACGTGCAGTCATCAAATACATTTCTAGTATGTAAAATAAACTTTTAAATTACAATTTTGTGTTTTGATAGTTTATTTCTCTGACTTCTTAATTTTCTTTGAGGCCTAAAGTTTCTTGGTGTACCCTTTGACCTCTTCTTTTTTTTTTAGAAAATCTCTCAACAGTGAGAAATAGGAAGAAACTACTCATGACCAGCGGTCAAGTCCTCCATTATGTTTTTTTCTCTTCTCTTTTATTAACAATTATCACTCTCCACTGTGCTGTATTTAATGACCCAGAATTTGCTCAGTGGTATCATTAACACTTAATGACAGAAATCGGTAGCTTCTGTGGAAAGTATAGCAGTTTGGGGGAAATCAGAAGTGATTGTTTTGTTCCAGTAAGATACCTAAATTGAGATGATGTAGGTGTTTACGTGATAGGGTGTAAACCAATTCTGGCCAGCAGTCGCCTCCACAAGTACTATTCTAGTCATTTGTTCAGTATACATTACTGGCATTGACACCCTATTCTTTAATTGGCATAACATTGTTTTATCAGCAATTCCTTCATTATTTGGTTGTGAAGTTTTATATTTGCATAATGCATTTTTTATTAAACAGTAAAGAATTAAAAATTACTCATATATCTATTTGCGAGAGGTTACTGATATTATATTAGTTTATAACTACTTAGCCTTCTGTTCTATTTATAAAGGGAATACTATTGTATATTATGTTTGCAAACTATTAATTTCAAAATAGGTCATAAAAAAATCTACATCAATAAATATTTTTCTACAGTATTATTAATGTTGATATATATTCCATTTGTATAAGGAAATGAATTAATTCAATCTAATATGGGGTACCTAGGATAATTCCAATTAGGTCATATTATAAATGACATTACAGTGAATATTGTTGCAAATTGTGTGACTATATATTTTGTGCATATCTGTGATTGTGACCTTAGATTAAACTCTTAGGTAATGAAATTTCTAGATTAAAGGATAAGCAAAATCCTTTAAAAATGTCATTTACAGTTGTCCTGAAGAAATATTATGACAGTTTAAAATCAAGCAGTGGCATATGGGAAAGCAGGACTTTCCCCAAAAATCTCACCAACTCTGTCGATACCTTTTTTAAAAATGTCGTCTTGAGAGGAGCATGAATGCATGTGTGCATGTGTGTATATGTGTGTGTGTGTACCCCATGAAAGAAGATAAACTTTTTGTGTGAGGAATCATTACATTTTTATCATAGAATTCTGTTGTTTTCAAAAGTCCCATATGGGAACTTGTGTTAAGTGGAAAGAAAATATATATATATATATATATATATATATATATATATATATATATATTTAAATATATATATTTAAATAGTGGTAGAAGAGTAGAATCACATTCTACTCTTTGTTTTAAATCATGTGTCTCAAATTTTATCTTATAGACTGTAGTCTTCAGTTTGGTATTGAGATACAGTAATTTTTTCCCTCTAGTTCTAAAACCAAGTGAATTAGTTTCCTAGGGCTGCTCTAACAAATCACTGCACATTTTTATGGCTTCAAACAATAGAAATCAGTTCTTTCCACAGGCCTAGAGGCTAGGAGTCCAACATCCACTGTCCCTCGGAAGCCTCTAGGACAAGGTCCTTCCCTGACTCTTTAAACTTCTAGTGGCCCCAGGAGTTCCTTGGCTTGAGGCAGTGTAATTCTGGTCTCTGCCTCCAGTTCAGATGGCTATCATCACTCTGTGCATTTCTCACTGGACATCAGTCACGTTGCATTTAGGGACCACCCTACTCCAGTATGACCTCATCTTAACTTGAGTACATCTCTAAAGATCCTATTTTCAGGTAATGCCAGATTCACAAGAATCAGAATTAGGACTTTGACCGAACTCTTTTGGAGGATGCATTTCAACCCATAACATCATATACCTTAAATATTATCCAATAAAGTATAATCTAGTTTTGGTAGTGAAATAACACTAGTTCTTACTTTTAGGTCAATAGTTTTAATAGTATTACCCCATGCAATGAGAAATTAAATGCCCAAACTTTCTAAGTCTTAATTTAGCACCCTATGATTATTGTCTGTTCCAGGGATCTTCCTATATACAAATAATAGTAAAATTTAGATTCTCTAAGGATTTTCAGAGACATCATAAAATGTCACAGGTATCTATAATACCCTTTAGCTCCAACCATGTTGTTGCAAATGGTAGGATTTGTTTTCTTTTTATAGCTGAATAATATTCCATTGTGTATATGTGCCACCTCTTCTTTATTCATCTATTGATGGACACTTAGGTTGCTTGCATGTCTTGGCTATTGTAAATAGTGCTGCAATAGACATAGGGGTGCATATGGTCATCAGAATCTTAACACCTTATGGATATGTAGTATCATCTGATATAGATCTTGATGAAAACAATAACTAGAGGAGTTCTTTAATTCAGAACATTGTAATGGACAATCCACATTGTCTTAATTAGTGAGTACATGCCATGTGCCATGACAGAAGGCAGTGAAGAAATCACCAGCCCATTCAGATTTCTGTCCAAACCAATATTTGGAGAAATGTTTTATGAAGTTTTTTAAATAGTTCATAATAACTGAATCAGCTTGCATAAATAGGAAGTATATGTGTTCTAACAAGTTCAGGTCTTAGTGATTCACAGTGAGGTTATGATAGTGATAACCAGTTTTCTTCCAGGGCGATGTCTTAGCCACACCTTAAAAGAATTATTGTTTTAAACTGGTCTGGATTTCTCTGCTTTAAGTTCTATTGATCCTTTTCTTTATTGTAATTTTTTTTCCCCCTCACCAAAGCCTACTATGTGATATCACTTTCTTTATTAGGGCCCTTACTACTATTTGTAAAAGTCCCAGTCTGCTTATAGAGATGCTTAAATTTCACTTTAAATACAACAATTTTTTTTAACATTGCATTACTGGTGAAGTATTGCTTCCTTAGGGCACAAATTTCCAAGTGCTGTCTGCTGTCTTTATTACCCAGCTTCAGTTAGTGCTGAAGCTGTCTGTAATGTTAGGATTGATTCCTATGTATTTTCCACTTTTCTATGAAAACAGGAGTATTTTTTATTTCTTTTTTATGGGATATCTTTAAAAAATGGGAACCCCTTTCTTGCACTGGGCAGGAGCTGGGGTACCTCAACTCTTGTTATATAACACCACTAAACATCCTGTAGCACTTTGGGGGAGCTTTTTAACCACTTTATGTTATATATATATATATATATATATATATATATATATATATATATATATATGTTCTGAATCTCATCTCTGACTTTAATTGTCTTTAGGTTAAATTTCCAGTTCTTTCTTACAAATATTTTACTCATTTAATATCTAAATGCCAACAGAGACTCCACTTCTTACAAACAAAGAGAAAATGAACTGAACATAACCAAACACATTTAGTTTATTCCTAATTTGAAGACTGCTTAAAATATTTCTGTATTCCAGTAAACATCGCTGTGGGTATTTTAGGTATAAACATGTTACATATAAACACTACCTCTGCAAAACAGATTGACTTGAAAAATATTCACTTGAATTATATGGCATAACATAACAGATTCAGGCAGACTTTCAGCATTATTTTATTTTCTAGTTTCTCCTATTGTGGACATCAGAATCTTATTTCTTTTTAAGTGAATTTTTTTTTATTAACGTATCATTGATATACAATCTTATGCTCAGGTTTCACATGAGCAACATTGTGGTTACTGCATTCACTCATATTATCAAGTCCCCCTGACACACCCCATTGAAGTAACTGTCCATCAGCGTAGTAAGATGCCACTGAGTCACTACTTGTCTTCTCTGTGCTATACTACCTTCCTCGTGCCCCCCTATATTATGTGTGCTAACCATAATACCCTTTAATCCCCTTCTCCCTCCCTTCCCCCTACCCTCTCCAACCCCTTTCCCTTTGGTAACTGCTAGTCCATTCTTGGGTTCTGTGAGTCTGCTGCTGTTTTGTTCCTTCAGTTTTGCTTTGTTGTTATACTCCACAGATGAGTGAAATCGTTTGGTACTTGTCTTTCTCTGCCTGGCTTATTTCACTGAGCATAATACCCTCTAGCTCCATGCATGTTGTTCCAAATGGTAGGATTTGTTTTCTTCTTATGGCTGAATAATATTCCATTGTGTATATGTGCATCCTCTTCTTTATCTAATCATCTACTATTGGACACTTAGGTTGCTTCCATGTCTTGGCTATTGTAAATAGTGCTGCAATAAACATAGGGGTGCATATAGACATCAGAACCTTAACACTTTATGGATATGCAGTGTCATCTGATATAAATCTTGATGAAAACAATAACTAGAGGAGTTCTTTAAATCAGAACATTGTAATGGACAATCCACATTTTCTCAATTAGTGAGTACATGCCATGTGCTATGCACTCTGCTAAGCACCTTATGTTTATCTCCTTTAATCCTCATGACAATTTGAGTTGTGATTTTTTTTTTACGTTTTAAAGGTATAGACACTGAATTTTAGGGAAATTATGTAAATGAGTTTCTCATCCTAATTTTAAATCCTACTATTCAACTTACTATAAACTTTACATCAGTGAAATATAAAGAGTAGAATAGGTTCTGATATCAAACTTTGGCTTCTCTTACCATTCTTAGTGAGATGATAAATGTAAGTTTAGTACCTAAGTGAATAGTCCTGAACCATTTAGATCCTTTTGCCTATTTTTGTTCTAGGCCAGAGTTTCAGATTATGTAGGAAAATTGTATTGTTGATGACAGATAAAGTGTCCACATAGCAGCACTAGTTCTCTGAGATCTGTGTAGACGTTATTTTCTTTGTAGCATTTTACAGTTAAAGTAGATTCACTATTTCGGCAGGGCTATTAGTTCTTCATAACAGCATTGAATATCTTAGATGTTATATAGGATTGTAGTTAGATGGAAATTTAAACATAGAAGGAAAATCTAGCTTTTTTTTGTCAGTAGTCTATTTAGAAAGTATCACCTACGCAATAAAAGGCAAAAGACAAGATATAACTTTAGATAGAGGAAAATATAAATAACTCGCTATCAAGATATACTGCTATTGAAAATTCCATGCCTAAATGGAATCATATTCACCAGTGGCATTAACTTTCTGAAATAAAGAAAGGCACATTTGTTAATGAAAGCGAATAAAAAAGTGAGAGAAATGGCATTTTAAATCATTCAACAGCAGTAGTTTGAATTAAGTGCTTCATATCTATTTTCTAAAACATGTAATTTTATCTTTTTCATCTGCTATTTTTATCACATATATTGCTTTAATATCCAAGTCTTTTATCTGTTTCTTTTTAAATTTGATGATTTATGCAAGTCATATTTTGCAGAGAAATTATGACAATCATTAGTAGTAACTTAAGTTAGTAAAGATGTATAGCTCAGAAGGGAATATATATTCATTTCAAGAGCATTTATTAAGTGCCTCCAGTGTGAATAACAAATTGAGGTTCTTGAGTCAATGCATTTGAGTTTCATTTTCAAAGGATAGTTGCTGCAGAGTAACTTTGGTAAATATTTTGTTAAGAACTTCACTCTAGACTAGTGTTTCCTGAAATTTTATTTTAAAGATTTTTTTTGTAATCTTTGAGATATATATTATACAGAATAAACCTCTCGAATGACATGTGAAACTGTTTATGTGTTTTGAGCATAGTATAATGCATGCAATGGGTTTACTTTTTAAATCTTGGAGGAATTGTCAATATATAATAGTAAAGATTTGTTTTGCCATACACCTAGAAAAAAGATAGGCATAGCTTTTAGTTTGTCCTGAACTGATTATGTAGTTATGTATGTGTTTATGGAGAAAGTAAAGTATCATAGCTAAAATGTATATTGTTAACATCTAAGTTTTTCCACAGCGCTGAAAATTTAAATCTCATGTTGGGAGATTATTGTTGGGAGACCTCCAGGATGGAAAATCACAAATTTGAGGGTGGCCATATTACTGTGTTTTCATTAACTTTTTAGAACAGTTTTTGAAAATATAAATTTAAAAAAAGGAAGTCTTTCTAAACTCTACTTGTTTTGTTAGCATTGATACCATGTCGATGTAGTATTTAGTGCAGTTTAAAAAATTACTGTTTTTGGAGTGCAGATACCATAGTCCATTGTTTAGTCTGTTTAGTGCATTTAGTAAGACTGTGTAAAAATTAAGTATGGAAAAATCTTTATGAGTCAAGTCTCAAAATGTGTGGAAATACCAGGTAGATATTTTTGCCCACTGACAAATTCTATTTTAGAGCTCTGCTTTTTACTTTTTAAAAATACATCTACCTTCCCCATTTGACATCACCAGCTATGGGCTATAGAAGAAAGAAACTTGTTTGTGCCCTGGAGGTGTGTGCTTGTCAGCAGTGTATCCCTCTTTGCCCAACTATTCTTAATTGGCTCAGTGTCTATAGCTTGGCGTCTTAGGGGCAACATTTCATAATTCAGTCTTCACTGATTGCCTCAAGCAATTAATATCTCTTAAATATAAACACATAGAGTAACTGAAACCAGTGTCGATTTAATATTTTAATATGCATAAGAATTATTTGAGATGCAGATTCCAAAGCCCTTCTTTGAAATTCTGATTCTTTCGGCTTATGATGGTGCAACAGAATTTGCATTGTTAATGAGCATTTGGGGAAATTTTTGTAATTGTTGCCCATTTATTCCTCTGATCCTGACCCTAATACTACTACTGTTATTGACAGCTTATGTTACTAATGTTTACTAAACATATGTCATGTGCCAGGTAATAGTGTGTGCACTTTTTAAAGTAGTCTATTTTTATATTCTTACAACAACCTCATATATCAGGCACTATTTGTCCCCATTTTATACATAAGGTATAACTGAAGTTCAGGTAACTTGGTAACTTGCCCAAAATTATAAAACTAGTAAATAAATTTATGGAAATCCCTCACCTTAAAGTTCTTAACATTTGTTTAATAATTATTAATGTCCCAAGGGATTTTCACAAAATGAATGAAACAAACAAAAGCAATAAACTAGACCGGACTAACATATCTATGGACAGTCTAATATTTAGTAAACAATAAATTAACTTCTGTCATTCAAACACCACTGATTTTATAATGCAGAGTCAAAGACCCTCTTAATTATCTTCACAGGTTTCCCTTGCTCACTGGTCTAAGACAAGATTGCCCCTTCTGTTAGTAACCACTTCTTCACAGGCAAGGATGAGCACAGCCATCCGTCAATAGTTCCAAAATTTACCTATTCTTCACTAACTTCAAGAAATGGGATAAATGCATTGCTTTTCAATGATAAATAATGTAGATGATTTTTATCCAGTTCTATGCTGCATCCTTCTTGCTTAATCTCTTATTATCTTCGAAACAGCTCATCCAAAGCATCCCCACAATTCACATTACATGCCCTAAATGAGACTTCTTATACTGGTAGAACTTAACCAAGTAAATACATATATACCTAAGTGAAGGATGAGAAACATAAGATTGACAATTTTTTAATTTTGCCAAGTGAGAATATTAATTATATTAGGGACTAAATGTTAGATCTGTAATAAATACTGTCATTTCTTTAAGGTCTATTTCCATATTGTTTTTGTGTGGTGCTTTTTCACACCAGCTGGTTATCCAACAGTTCAGTTCAATTCTGACACTCATTCCAGAATAAAAGCAGACCCCACAGGTTAAAGGCTCAGTTCAAGAAGACTACTCCCTCTCTTCAGACACCAGGCACGAGAGGATGACCAGGCTCCCCCACTTCTGTGCAGCTGGCTACAAATTCAGGGTTTCCCATGACTCCCTCCTTCAACTCAGGTTCAGTATTTGGTAGAATTCAAGAGAGTGCTCTACTTAGGATCATGGTTTTATTATAAAGTATGCAAATCAGGGACAGCCAAATAGATGTGATTTATAAGGCAAAGTATGGAGGCGAGGGTGGGGTTCCTCAGACCTTAATGTTGCCTTCTGAACATATCAATGTGTTTTACTAACCCAAAATCTCTCTGATTCTTGTTGTTCAAGACTTATACTAAACCAGTCCCAAGCTCCACATCCTTCCAGGAGTCTTAGGGGTGGTGGGGGAGCTAAAAGTTCCACCCTCTAATCATCTGTTTGGTCTTTCTGTTAACCAGATCCCCCCTGTAGCTATCTTGTGTCTACACCCTGAGTCACCTCATTAGTGTAAACTCAGCTGTGCTACAAAGAAACTTGTTATGAATAACAAATATGCTCTTATAGCTCAGAAAATCCCAAGGGTTTTAGGACCTTTCTGCCAGGAACTAAGGACAAAGATCAAATATATATATGTATTTCTTATTATACTGCCCTTTGATTTCTAAGGAGAGTGGAATATTTATACCAAATTTCCCTTTCCTGAGATATCAGGAAGATTCTGCAGTTTATTTAGTCCCATCATTTGCTAACTTTCTTATGTTCTACTATGTAATTTCACTTTTAGATCCAGCATAATGGCTATGAAGATATTTGGAAAAAAATTGAAATACTCTGTCTATAAAGTATTATTATTACTTTAATTATGTTGAAGAATATGTCTGTCCTAGAAATACTAAAGAAGCGTGTTTATGTCCTCTGCTTCTGACCCAGAGAGAATGTTACTCAAAGCCACCTGCTGAAGTGCTTTTCTTTACATGATTTGATTCCTTACATTGGTGTTTGTATATAGTTCCTAATATTTGAGATTTATTCTTACTTTCCAGGGTCCCCAAGAGACAAGTTCATTTGCTGTAGTCCCAAGGGACAGTTTATTTGTAAAGCCCAACAAGGCAGAGCCAGATGTGGGAAGTATGAGCGATCATGAGTCCTGAACATAATTGTTTTTATTTATAGCCTGTATTCTATAGCCTGTACCTTAGAGATCTATTATTTGACATTGAAAGCACGTCCGTCTTTTGGGATAGCTGTAGGTAGTTTTTGGGGATAAATTATAGTTATCATTTACAGATATGGTTTGGTTTGTTTTCTAAGAAATCTTCTCTCTTTACATATTTATAAGCCAGAGTATCTGGGGATTTATTGCCTCCTTACTGGTGGAAATATGTATGCATGTGAGTATACTTGTGTTCATACTCATTAGAAAGTGTGATGGGATTGTGATGGAGGCATGCAGAAAGTTGACTGCTCCATGCCTTCTTCACACAACTGAAGCAAAAATAAAAAAATAGAGGAAGCCACCCAACACCCAAGTCTCAGTTTCTAAAATGATTCTCCAATAAAAGGAAAAGGGTTCCTTGGAGAAAATATCTGATTCTGAGGCTGGGGCAGGAAATATGCAATATGAGCCCCCTAGAGACTCTTGCAGCTCCAGAAAGTGAAAAAGTGCTCAGAAAATAAAATCATGGGGGATGTTGAAGAGGAGCGAGAGCAACTAGACTGAAAGAGCTCTGGGCCCAAAACTGCAACATGGTGTATAACAGATGAAATAATGTAGCACTGGACTAAAACCTAGAGCATAAGGTCTCTATCCATGAGTATAAGAACTATCCATGTATCCATACTGATTGAATAAATACATAAATGGCAGAGGAGAGACAGATCTATAGAATAAAATTCCAAATAATTTATGTAGATACTCCCTCCTCAATGGATAAAGCTTAATTCCCACCTTTAGTGTGGGTTATACTTAGTAACTTGCTACCTAAGAGTACAATAAGGAAGGAGAAAAAAAAATATGTATACAGTGGAGAAACTAGGAAAACTATCTCAGTCAGATAATCAATGGTAACAGCATCACCGAAAAGATGTGTTCATAGCAGATACACTTGATATGATGTGACCAAAATGGCATTTCACCTCTGTGGTCATCCTTTGAAAAACCCACAACCCAATCCCAAGCTAAGCATGAGAAAAAGACATGAGACAAGCACAAATTTAGGGACATTGTACAAAATATCTGACCAGCATTCCTCAACACAGTCAAAGTCGTCTAAAGGCAAGGGATGTGTAACGAAGTGTTACAATTCAGAGGAAGCTGTGAAGATAGGACAACTAAATGTAATGTGACATCTTGGATGGGATCCTAGAACAGAAAAAAGGACATTAGGGAAAAACTAATGAAATCCAAATAAAGTAAGGAGTTTAGTTAATAATAATTTATGAATACTGATGGGATATTTTTTGGACTATAATTGAAATATAGCATATTAGTTTCCAGCATACATCATAATGATTCAATAGTTGTATATATTGCGAAAGAATCACCACTTGGTCTAGTTAATATCATCACCATCCATGATTTATTAGTTGTGACAAATATACCACAGTTATTTAAAAGGTTAAGTACAGGGGAAACTGAAAACTGTGTATATGGAAACCATCTGCAAAGTCACCTTTCTGACATTTATGTAATAATCTAGAACCCTGGTTTTCTTATTGTAAAATAAAAAATTAATTACAAAGAAAATAAAATTAGGAGAGCAAAGTCTCACATTTATTGAGTTGACTGAGTTTTTCTATGGAAGTTTGTTTTTGGAAACAGTCAACTCCAGAAAAAATTTTCAAAAGTACATAGTATTGACTTGCTTTTCAACAGCTTAGAGTTCAAATTTAAAAGACATTGTTTAATGAGTGAACTATCAATAAAGAATATAGAGTTATTAATCAGAAATATTGATAAAGATTATTTTTCACTTTTAAAAAATTTCCTGGGACTATTCAAATATCATGACAGATTTAGTTATGTTCCTTCAGATATCAGCAACTTGTTACTAATGAAATGCACAACTGTCCCACATTGGAACTTTAATAACCCACATTAAATCATCTAAAGTATTTCTACGAGGGTTAAGAGTACCAAGGAAGAAAAGAATACTTGCCTAATAGTCACCTCAAAGGTGGTAGATGTGATCCCTTTCATTTTTTCAGCCAACATTTATCAAATGCTACCATTTGTTAGACTCTGTGGATAGAAACTTAGTCCCTGATTTCAAGGAGGTTATAGTCTAGGAAGGAAAAATGGGTATATAATCAATCAGAGCAACCAAGTAAACTATTTGTCTGGATCCACTGAGAACATGGGAGAAGAGGTCACCAATTCCAGAGCAGAGGAACAGCTGGAAAAGGCTTTGCAGAAGAGTTGATCCCAGTGCTTCCACATGTGTCACGAGGCCAAAAGAATTGGGAAACCGAAGGCATAGTCAGAGGCCTGGGACAGTATGTCAGACTTAGGCAGATGCTAGTGTTTGGGAATTTCTCAATTATGCTGGAAGTAGGGATTCTACAAGAGAAAAGCTTCCATGATAGAAAATCCTAGAAATGCAGGTTTACTCCAGGTTTGTGCAAGTGGGGTTATACACCTGGCTAGAATTTTAAGTAAGGTAATAAGGTGATCAAGTCATTCTAACAGCTGTTTATCAAGGACAATGAGAGTGGCTTGTTTATCAGAATGTCTTGGGGCTTTATTTTATCTTCCTACCATGTAAACACTGCCAGTTTCCACTATGATGGAATAATATACTTTTGGAGTGTTTTTACAACAGCTCTTAACTGATGGGGCAGAAAGTTGAGAAAAGCTACAGAGGAGGACAAGATTGTAGACAGTTGAAAAAGTGTTGAATGAGTAATAGTCCTTGCGAAAGCCGAGGTAAGGTTTAGCAGTAACGACAGGAAAAAATATGAGAAATACTGATGAGGCAGACTCCTTTGGAACTTGATCCTTCTCAAGTGGAAAGAGAAATGGCGTCTCCAATTCTTTTTCATTATTGAAAGGAATAAACTTTGGTTTGTAAGGAAAGATAATGAATTAAGTTTTAGCATACTGAGTTTGCGATACCTGTGGGATGCGGTTTAACATGCCCAAATGGCAGTAAGCAAAATAACTTAGAGTAGGAGTTGGCAAACTTTAACTCTAAAGAACCAGATAGTAAATATTTCAGTCTTTGAAGTCAATGTAAAGTCTCCATCAGAGCTACTCAGTTATGTTTTTGTAGCTGGGAAGCAGCCAGAGAAGACGTGTAAACAAATGAATGTGGCTGTATTCCAATTAAACCTTATAAACACTTTATTTGAATTTTATAGCATTTTCACATCTTGAAGCATTCTTCTTTTATTTCATCCAACTATTAAGAAGTGGAAAGCATTCTGCCCTCATGAACTGTACAAAACCAGGTGGTGTGCCTGATTTGGCTCAAGACCCTTAATTTGCTGGCTCTTGCTCTGGAATGAAGTCTGTCCAAGAGATAGAAATGTTTTTGTTATCAACAAACAGACATGTTAAGTGATGGTCTTGAATACCACCACACCTTCGCAGTGACAGAGAAAACAGTATGGCTAGGATATGGCTAGGGAAACACCAGAATTTAAGGGCTAGGAATGTAAGAGTTGGGAGATAAAACAAACCCTGTTTTTTAATGAAAACCCCACAATCTTTACACACACACACACACACACACACACACACACACACACACACACACACACGTATGTATGTATATATTAACTGTATGAAATAATATATGAATATATACTATACTGTTACTATACTGTTAGCACTTCTCGGTTCATTCTTATGTGTATTTTTCAGGGCTTAGTGCAAATGATCAGGCATTTCAAAAATGTCTAATGGATGGATGGTTAGAGTGTGAAAACTTATTTAGAACTGTTTAACACTTGAAGTTATAGGCTGTTTTTTTTTCTGCTAATTTAGATAAGCAGAAAGGAAACTAAATGAAACGGATGGATATTTGAAATAAATTGTGTATCAGGTAACAATATAGATTCAGTAGTGGTATTATAACAAGTTAGTAGCTAAATTTGTTTAATTTTCTTCATCCTGTCATGATGGTGTTAAATGTTTTTATTTGCTTTTCCTAATTATTCGATGCTGAAAATTGATTGTCACTAATCATTAAGTAGGTTTTAGTGAACCAAACTCTACCCTTTCTCAATTCTGTGTTTCTCTTTCCAGTTTGTAAGTTGTTGAAAAGGATGACATAGAAACAACAATAACCTCAGGCACTACTATAAGAAGCAGAAGAAATTCAAATGTCAAAAAATTTGAAAATACTGTTAGAAGATATTTATAACTTAGTTTTGATTAACTGCTGGGAAATAACTGATTCTGTGTGAAAACAGATCTGTGATAATGATCTGTTGCTGTGGTATATATTATTGAAGTGGCATTATTCTTTCTAAAGAGGCAGCCACCAAGTAGAGCCAGTTATCCCATCAATGAAACTCGTTTTAAGCGGAGCAAGTTAGTGCCTGATTATTCATATTGAAGAAATAAATGATACTATTTTTATCTAATGCTTGTCTGAGTTAGAGAAATATGGTCTCATTGCTTTTTGGATAATAAAATCACACTATACTGAAAACTAATGGCTATTTTTCAAAGTAAAAATTCTTACCTTAAACAGAAGTAAAGGTATCAATGTTCAGTGTTTTGGCACAAAGCTTCTAACTACAGGGTACAGGGTACACTCCAGAATTACTTGTGCAGTTTTGAATCAGTAAGTTTGAGATGACAGGTACTTTCTAACATTCAGCTCAAAGTGAAGAAACACAGGAGTATGCATGCGTATGTGTGTGTGCATGCCTGCATGTGCGTGTATGTGTGTGTACTCACCCACCTGTATTGTTTTCTTCCTTCTCTGCATCCAGTTTGACACCTAATCTGAAGATTGGTCCCATTCTCTCCTTTTTTTTGTCTTTTCCTTTAACAATGTGAAGATAAGCTTAAACCCTTTTACCTACAGGCATTGTCCAAAACCAAATAATCAGAATTGGAAAGAAATGTGGAATTATTTGCATTGCTGATCAGAAAATGAACAAATTTGCCCACAAGCACAGAAAGGATAACAGCAGCTGCCAACTAATTCTTTTATCTCTCTGAATCTGGGTGGAGTAGAAGACTGTTATGATGCTGGCACCCATACAGCGTGCTGATGCCAGTACCCGGGCCCTTTGTTGATGCCAACATTAACTGAATCTTCTCATCCTCTCTGCGCCACCTGAGGCACTTCCTGGGCGCCACGGCCAGAGGTGCCCCTGAAGCGCCCGCTCCAAGCGGTCTTCCCTGGAGCCCCTCCTGTGAGCAGCTGCCTCGGGGGCGCCAGCTTGCGGCAACTACGCCCTTGGCACTCTCAGGCGTCTTTTTTAAGCTCCGTAGAGAGCCGTCGTCATGGTCGTCACCCTCCTCATCATCCTTCTGTGAAAAATAAGAAAACCGAATGGAAAGTTACTTATCTAGCAATAGAAAGAGAGAGTCACGATCAGAACCATGTTTGGTCTAATCCCTAAGTCTTTGGCTTTTTCCTTCAACCACACCACCAAATACCGCCGTGCTAAGTCACTCATTAGGCTGTGTCAAATTGAGAAGCATGCCGATAGATGAAATACTAAAATCTGTTTCACAATATAGTGAGGATATAGGATGATGCTTTATACCAGGAGACATAGCATTGAAATCGACTCGGTGTAGAAGGGCAGTTGTGTCCTCTTGTTTTAACAAGCGTAGTTCCAATTAAGAAAACCAGCTCAGGATTACCAGGGATGGACTGGGGAAAAGTGGGAGCAGAATATACCATGATTGTTAAGAGCAAGCACTTATCCTGAGAGTATATCCAAACCAAACTTTTAATATATTTGGTGAGGGAAGAGATAGTGCTTGTTTTTAAATCAGACTAAATTCAGCTTCCTAGGTTCCATTATCAAATGATTTTGATTTAGTATACTGAGGAAATAGTGGTATGGACAAAGGAAACAGGGCTCAGTTTTCAGAAACCAGCTTAGTTTCACTATTGAAATGCTGTGGATCCCTGTCTGAGAAGGAGCAGTTGAACCAGCTGAACAGGATGATCGTTTCCTGTCCGTGCATTCTGGGATATGCATGATATCCTGGACTCACTAGCACAGACCAATACATTATTGACAAGGAAAGGTCCTACTGCACAGGTGTCTGTACGTGGTTCTTTCTCTGTGTTCCAGTCCCACATCTTTTAGGAAAGTGTGATATACTGAAAGTGGATATTTATATTGGTAGCAGTATACAAAAAAAAAAACCACACACACACAGGCACACATGAAATAATTTTCAAACATTATTTAACATGCATCTTACAAATATATCACATTAGTTGTGGGAGGAATTTAGATAGTTTGTAACTGCAGGGAAGTAATTTATTTTGGGCAACAGAAGACAAAGCCTCACAGCTGGCATGAGGGCACAGTTGGAAGTGATTGAAATCATATCAGCATCACAAACATGGCTTCATACACATTGATTTTTGTGTGGCATAGGTTTAGAAACGACTGATTTTTTTAAAGGATATTTTAATTATACTTACCAGGTGTTTGGAACGAAATGCTATATAGCAATTATCCATGTGAAGGTTTGGTTTGCACCGATAATTTGGAATGTCAAGATTTTCAAGAGAGGAAAAGGAAAGCAGTTTTAAAAAGACAAATGTATAGAGTATTATATATATGCCTAATAGGGTGTTAATAAAACCTTGAAAATAGTCTTGGTATGTTTAAGTGAAAGATGGAGTCCACTGTGCTGTTATAGGAATGAACTGTTTCTATGTAGCTTATTCTTGGAAATTCAGTTACAGAATTGAAGTCCTCAATTTAAAAAACTTGTAATAATCCATTTGGATTTTCTTTTTAATGAGTTTACTCATGAATGAGTGCCAATTATTAATTTTAACTTACCAGTAAATTGTAGGGAAATACTGAGAATTGATCTATAAAGATAACTTCTCTAAGCCAATGGCAATTTCTTGGAATTCAAGCTTTATCAGAGGAAGAAGGCAAACTAACTAGTTTTCTCCTCAGTAAAGCACTTTTCATGAGCCTCAGTAAATATGGACTTGTCCAACATAAAATCCTCATTCCTCCCTATCTTACATTTGATTTGAACATTTCGAAGCCCAGAGTATCAAATACTTACTTAAACTGAGCTTACCAGAAAGCCAAGCTCTTAGATGTTATTGTGACAGTCCCTTATGGCCTAAAACATTTGCAGAAACTAAAGTATGCTGACTTCAGAAGGTCAGAATTTTGATCTACTATTCCCTTTTATTTGTGGTTAGAATAACTTACACTGCTGAGGCAACAAATAAAGCTAAGGTCACCAGCAGAAACTGAAGCAAATAATGGAATTTTTGAGCAAGATTCTTTTGAATCTAGTGTTGAACTGACTGAGAAAGAAAATGTTCCGCTTACTGAGCTAAGAGAGTTCTATGAATAGTGCCCCAATGACACATAAAAGGACCAGGTTGGAAATACTGGTAAAATTGTGAAACCATTTCAACTAAAATACACTAATCAGAAGCATAGTAAGTAAGGTTTCATTTAATTGTATTTTGCTGCTGTTTTCTTTGGGGGACTTACACTGTCACACGTTTATTATTTTGATCCAGAGTGGCCCAAGTATCTCAGTAATGTTGCACAACCTGTGATTTTTTACTTATGGTGATAGATTATAGAAAGTATTATTTATATATGAATGTTTGTAATTTGCTAACTATATCTCACTGAATAAGGTTTGTTTAAACTAGGCATAAACTATGAAACAGAATTTTGTCTTAAGGATAAAATGAATGTTTTTGATGGGGAACTTGAAAACATCCAAGGAAAAACATAAATGGAATTGAATGAATGAGTTTCTTTCTAACTCTCTTGTATCCTGGTGTCACTTCATCCAAGATGCAGATTCCCAGAAAGTCTAGTTGGCCTTGCTTGACTCACAGACCCATCTCTGGACCAGAGAAGGGCAGGCTGCCTTGAGCAGCATTTGACAAGTTGTTAGGCACAGGAAACTATAATGTCTCAAAGCAAAATTGTGATATTCTGCAAGAAGAAGCAATGAAAGCCAGGGAAGCAAAGACAATAATCAAAACCAAAGCAAAGGGGGAATTTGATTTTATTAGTCCTCGTAATGTAGGATAATTTTTTACTGAACCAGTGTTTTTTCCATTCCAACTAACCAATAGATTGACAAATACCCCTGAGGCATTCACACACACATGCACACACACACACTTTACTGACAACAAAGATTAATCCAGAAAAGCTTATGCCCATTCCTTCTCCTTGGCTACTTCAGGATTCTCAACCCGGACACTTTGGGGAGGTACCCATTTGCATTTTGACATCTGGGGCAAGATAATACTTTGTTGTGATGGGCTGTCCTGTGCATGGAGGGATGTTGAATAGCAGCCCTGGCTTCTCTGCACTGAATGGCAGTCTTCCCAGTTGTTACAACCAAAAATATCTCCAGATATTGCCAAATGTCCCACAAAAGAAACTATCATCACCAGTGAGACCCACAGAACTCCTGGACTATAGTTGAGGAAAATGTCTTTTATTTCTAGTGAAAATAAATAATCTATCAATACTTTTAGCTATTTAAAATAAATTTTACACAGGAGAAGATTGGTCAAGGCACTAATAGCTGCTTTTTTGTAATAGTTGTTTCTTGATGTGATTATTTTTTGATGCTTTACTGATACTATGGACCATTATTTTCATAGTCAGTTTTCTCTGGACCAGTAAGTATCTGAGAAATGTTTGGTTGGCTAATAACTGTATCTGTTAGCAGTTAGCTGTTGCCCACCCCCAAAACCCTACACTCAAAGCTACCTAAAAACAAACAAACAAACAAAAAAAAGAACCCTTTAAAGCTCAGATCTCAGTAGCATCAAAAAAGTTATTAAGCTTTTACAATCCACCAACTTGGATCCTGTACATCGGGACAGGATTTTTTGAAACAGTATGGATGTTTCAGAGGCTATGGTTTAACATTTCAACCTACCAAAATAACCAACTAGACTGTAATCAGCACATTAAATATTATTCCAAGTCCAATTATAAAACAACTTTGTTCTAATCCTACCATAGGCCTAGATAAGGCACAGGAAGGGTCTCCTTAAATAGTTTCCCTTTAGGAAGAGGGATGAAGATGAATCTCTGGCTTGGGCAGATTTTTGAAAGCTGAGTGATCCCATTGAGGAATATTTTACTGTGCTTCATGTGAAAATGAATGATGCAAGTTCTCCAGGTAGATGACCACTTACATTTCCTCTTTATGCCACTGGAAATCTGTTCTGCACCTCTTCTGTTGGTCTCACTTTTCACCTCCAAAAAGTCACTCTGGGCTTCCAAGAGAGTGCCTCGCCTGCTGGTCCCAGAGGAACTCACGCAGACTTACTTTCATCTGCACAATCACAGCTAATTCCCTGTGCATCTCGTTCTTCCTTTCTCTGCCTTGCCCCCAAACTCTGTACATTGCCCCAAACTCTGCCTTGCCCCCACACTCTGTACATTCATGCCTTGCCCCCGAACTCTGTACATTGCCCCAAACTCGGCCCCTGTCTGTACGATGAGCTCCCATGAATTCTTTCTCCTTTGGTTTAAATGAGGGGGAACAAATGCCACACAGCCCATTGGTGACTTAACTAGACTTGGCAGTGGACTTGGCAGTGGCTCATCTCACCTTCTGGCTGTGGTATATTCTTCATGGTGCATCACCTGTACTCGTGCCAGGGGAGCTTCCTCAGGATAATCTGCAATCTTTTATGACATCACATTTGTCTGCTCTGGAGCAGGTCAGCCTGTCCTCAGCATGTATGTTCTCTGTGTCAGGAGAAATTCAGATGCTAGTGGTAACTGTCCCAAAGCTACTTCAGATCGTCCTTTCCTCCAACAGTGAGGCTGAAGAACACTCAGATTTCAAAACACCTCCAAGCTTTCCAATAAGCCCTCTGAAACTGATGATTAAGGAACTCCCTGGATGGTCCGTCTTTTCACTGCAGACTCTTTTCACTTCCTGGTATTAACTAAAATGCATCTCTCCCCTGAGCACACCCTCAAGCCCTCCTTCAGGGAAGATTATCTTCTCATGTCTGTTGTAATTCTATTTTAGGGATTAAAGGTAGTGTCACATTGATCGATCTTGCATGTGCTTGTTGAATAACAAAATAAATAAGACAAAAAAAAAAACAAAAAACTCCTTTGCTCTTTTGAGCACAAGGTATTCAGCTGTACTCCCTGAGAGACAACTGTAGACACTGGGGAGATTACATACAGACCCTGTAAGGATCATACTGACTTTTTTGCAAGCTTCTTTTGATTGCAACATGGAAAGTTATTGTGTACTTATCTTCCAAATTCTGATTTTTAGGTTTAAAAAACAAAGGAGATTATGATATTAGCCCCTATCTGTTTTGTATTTTTTTAACAGATATGCCAAGAAATATTTGCATTATCATTGGTTTCATTAAGCCAAACACACCTACATCAAATCTAAATGATCTTTTGATATAATCATATCAACACCTAGTAGTAAGCTAAAGAATTAAAAGTTAAAGAGGAGGATGACCATTACATCAGGAAGAGAGGCAGGAGAGGAGAAGGTAAGCCAGCCTGTAAGAGGGTGTTCAGGCAGATGAAATAGGGGCAGGAATTCAGAAAGGTAGTAGGAATGAAACAAGAGGAAATTTCACCTGGTGAGTAGAGAAAGCCCACCTTAGGAATCAGTCAGACCTTGTTTTGATTCCCTACAGTATTTCTAAGTAGTTATTTTTGGTAGCTATTAGCATTGTCATTCCCAAATGATGCAGTAAGCGTTTTTTCCAAAAAAAAATGTTATCAAACAAATGAAAATAAGGGAACTTGATTTTAAGGAAGATCTAGTGGAGTCTAAAATCAAATAGTGTGTATATCCTTTAAAGTAGGAGCTGTAAAATGTAAAACTTAATTTGTGCATTAATAGTATACAGACTCTTTTAAGCATAACAATAAATTAGTAAATGTACCTAATTTTTATGATAAAATATGAACAAAAAGTTTTGGTTTAATATCTGAAGTTGTTCCAATAAGACAGAGCAGTACTATTTTTTTTTTTTTAAGTTCTCTGAATAATCCTAATCATAGTTTTACCAAATACATTTGGGATACTTGATAAAAGGTAATGGATTTTTGCTTTCATGATAAAGGTGAATTTATACTTTTCTTCTTTATGGAATGTGTCACCTAATCAAAATGTTTCCATTCTGTGTTTTGGATGACAGTTATATATTTGTATGAACATGTGCCATATTCTAAAAAAAAGGAATATAATTGAACTTAGTTTATAAGGGTGCAGTAGAGAACTTTCCAAAGTTACTTTTACATCCCAAGTATCTTCCATAACCACAGGTACATGAAATGCCCATCGTTGTTTAGGTCAGTGTGAGATTAAAGTTGTTGTACTTGTTGTCGTGGGCAGTGTTAACAGTTTTCTGATTCAGTATATAGGGTAATAAGCAATAGTATACATGATATAGATATATTACAGTGTTGTTATAACAAATGCAATATTATTCTCAATACCATTGCTACATAAAGTTACACCTATAAATATAGGCATATATTAAATTCTCAGTGAAATGAGTGAGATAAAATCAAAGAACATAAGACAGCTCATATGAACAATATGAATGGCAGGGTTTTCTTTTTCTCCAGACCATTGACTAGTTAGTATATTGATATAATTTAATCCAAAAATGTAGACTGTACTTTATAGCGTGTATGAGTAATTGTGCTTTATTCCAGTGCTATGTCTGTTACTCAATTTTTACATGGTTATATTAATTAGGCACATATTGTTGGGTCTTGTACTTGTTTTTCTTTTTTCCTCTTAGGTTTTTACAAATTCTTAGGTGTATCTATCTGTTTCAGTTATGCATTTATCACTTTCAGCGGCAATAGTCTATAGACCACTTAAGTCATTCTCAAACTGCATGTATTTATATTTTTTAACTTCTCCCTAAAAATAGCACAAATATACATCACTTTGTATAAACATAAGGATTTATTTTTTAAAATACCCTTGTAATGTATTTCCTTAAATAAAAATATAAGAAAAGGTGTTATTTTTTTCCCATTCTCCTTAAGTTGTCATTTGTTGTATCGCCCTGCTTTCTCTTTGCTTAAAACTTTATAATATCCTATTTTAATACTATTTAGTAGCAGAAAACCCAGCTTAGCTAATGATTTAGATATGCATAATGGCAGAGAATGTGAATTGAAACATGTGTCTTCCCAGGGATATGTGTATGTGTTTCTTTTGTTTGCAAGTAAATAAAATATGTTTTTGATTTTCAAATGTCCTAGAAATATGACAGTTGTCAGTGACTAAGACTTTCAACAAGATTCTCTAACTCTTCCAATTTTTTCCCATCTTTTTCTTTCCCTCTTTGTTTCAGTAAATCTTAATTGTAGTTCTGATTCTTTTAACCACCAAGAGATCTCTCCCTCCCTCCCTTCTTCTCTCTTCCTCTCCTTATTAGCTTAATCTATCCCCACATCTACCACTTGTATATTTGAATAACTACCCAAACTTACTCTTATCTTCATTTCCCTGATTGACATCTCTGTCTTGATAACACACTAATAATACAAATGCATTTTTAAATGAGCACAACCATTTCCATCACCAGTGCCACTGTGACCCTAGTGTTTTAACTACCATTCATTATAATAATCCCCGAACTCTTCTTTCCTCTACCCCTTCTTGCTTGCTTTTTTTTTGCTACATTTTATATTCTGTAGCAAAATTAATCTTCCTAAAACAGAAATTCTTTATCTTTTTATAAACCTCAACAGAAGCTTTAATTTTTGATTTAATAGGCAATTAAAGTCCTTAACAAGGCATTCAAGATACTGAAAAGTATCACAGCCTATTTTTGAATCTTCGCAACCCAAATTTAAGTGCCTTCCATTGGTACTATTAGTCATCAGATTATTACTAGTCATCCAAGATCTAGCTCCTTTAAATTACCATTTACCAAGTGCCTATTGTGTAGCAGGCACAGAGCAATTCAAAAATGAAAGAAAACCAAACAAAACATAGTTCCTGTTCTTGGAACATTATTGCACTGATTTGATATTTAAAACAACACAGCTCTGTAATTGTTGACAGGGTGAGTGGAAACTGAGTTGCTTTGACAGATGAGTCGGTGCACACCAGTCACAAGAAATTAAGCACAAGACAATCCAATGGGAAAAGAATGGTGATCTTCTCAATAAATTGTGCTAGGACAACTTGATATCCTCATTGCCAATGAATGGAGTTGGATCCATACCTTATGTCATGCACAAAAACAAAATACAAATCATAAACCTAAACATAAGAGCTAAGAAATGTTAGATGGTAAAACCAGCTAAAAGGAAATGTTAACAAGGAAGACAGAGTGGATATGTTGCATACAATTGTAGATGGGTGCCCAGAAAAGCCCTCACTGAGAAGATGCATTTGGCCTGAAGGAGGAGAGGGCAGAGAGTAAATCACTTGTCTCAGCCTAGCTAATGATGGGATCCAACTATTGTCTTGTTCTGCCAAGGAGGGAAAACATGTACCTCTGGTATTTGTGACACCTGGGCTTTGGTCTCCACCAATTTAAGCACTCCTGTTACACTGTCTTAATGACAGGGGCATCTCTGTGTAGCATTCTAGTTTCACAAAACAAAGCTGTTATATAATAACAGTGAGAGGTAAATGTTAAAGTTTTTATTTTCTAAATTTATTTTTTTATTATTATTAAATTATATGTAAAGTAACCAAGAAATGGGACCACTCTTAATTTCAACCAAAATAATTTAGGAATAATTTTTGGGACCTTCATAAGTGACAGTTTTAATCCAGTAAGCAGAAACCAAATCAATTACAGTGTACCCTGTCTAGATAAAACCTGTATGAACAAGCACAAATTGGTTAATCTAGAGCAAAGCATACCTAATTTACAACCAAAATGTAAAAAACAGATATTTTACTATTTGGAGAATATTCTTTAAAAAATAAATAAAAGAGCTTAAACTGTAAACCTGTTAGAAGAAAACATAAGAATAAATCTTTATGACCTTGGATTAGCCAATGCATTTCTTATATATGACACAAAAAGCAAAAGTAATAAACAAAAAAGATATATTTGGCCTTATCAAAATGAAAAATAATTGTGCTTCAAAGGGCACTGTCCAGAAAGTGAAAAGACAACCCATAGAATTAGATAAATTATTTGTAACTCATTTATCTGATAAGAAATTTGTATTTAGAATGTAGACAGAACTCTTAAAACTCTAAAATAAAAAGACATCCCAATTAAAAGTGGGGCAAAATGATCTGAAGAGTCATTTCTCCAAAGAAGATACACAAGTATCTAATAAGCACATGAAAAGATGGTCAACATTTTTAACCTTCAGGGAAATTTAAGTCAAAACTACAATGAGATACTACTTCATAACCTAGTAGGCTATAATCAAAAAGACAGGTAACTGTAAGTGTTGAGAAGGAAATGGAGAAATTGAGACATTCATATACTGCTGGCAGGATTATAAAATGGTGTGGTCATTTGGAAAAGAGTGTAGCAGTTCCTCAAATGTTTAGACATGGAGCTACCATATGACCCAGCAATTTCACTTCTAAGTATATACCCAAGAAAAATTAAAACATGTCCATGTAAAAAAGTGCATGCAAATATTAATAGCAGCATTATTCATGATACACAAAAAGTAGAAACAATGCAAATATCCATCAACAGATGAAAGGATAAATAAAATGTGCTACATTCATGAAGATATTATTCAGCAATAAAAATAATGGAATCACTAATTCATGCTACAACATGGATGAACCTTGAAAATGTTATACTAAGTGAAATAAACCAATCATAAAAAACTACATGTTATAATTCCATTTATATGAAATGTCTGGAATAGACAAATCTATAATGATAGAAAATAGACTAGTTGTTTCATAGAGCTAGGAGGTTAGGGGAAATGAGGCTTCTGATAGGTATGGGGTCTATTTATCAGGCAATGAAATTGTTCTAAAATAGATCGTGGTAATGGGTACAAATTTCTATGAGTACACTAAAAACCATTGACTTGTACCATTTAAATGTCTGAATTACATGGTTGTGAATTATATCTCAATAAAGCTGTTATTTTAAATAACTTTACTGGGAAAGAAAGAAGGATGCAAAGAGTCATGTTCTTTTTACTTGGTATCCCTTCTCTATAGAACGATTTTCCCTCACTATCTGTGTGGCTCACTGCCTCATTGCCTTCCAATGTCACCTTTGAGTTAGGCCTGCTTAATCACCAGTCTAAATTTCAAAATTGTCTCCTTTGCACACATGAATATTATACTTATCTTGTTTATCATTTCTCTCCTCAGGAAGGGAAGCATTTTTGCTTATTGAGTTATTGCTTTATCTCTAATCTCTAGAAATGCCTGGTACTTAGTAGATAGTAAATATTTGTCTAATAAATGAATGGTATCACAAAAAAGAAGTGACAGATACACCCAGATCTCAAACAGCTGGTGTGATTGGACACACACATTGTTATTAAATAGTTGTACCAGAGGATGATCAATAAGGTGTGCTTATATATTAGACTTTAGAAGAAAGAAGAGGCTCTGTTATTAGTATCTGTGATACACCAAGACTTTTATTATTCTATCTTGCAGACAGGAGAGAACCATGGAAGAGAAGTGAGCAGGAGAATGTGATGGTCATTATTAGTTGCTTTGCCTTCTTGGGGGCAAAGAATCCTGTCTTCTCTTTCCCCACTGCTTCTACTTTCTTTCAAGTGAAATGGGATCTCTGAAACTATTTTTCATTTTCCCATCCTTTCCATAATAATTTATATTATCATATACTTAGAAACCAAGGATATATAATCTATAGGATGATTTACATGTGTTTATTGATTATTTTATTTTAGATATTTTCCCCATGGTTTAAATCAGATACTTGTTGAATCTGTCTCAAGTCAATTTCTAGTCTCAATGTTAAGTTTAGTTTAAAGAAATGAGAATATATAGGATGATTTACATGTGTTTATTGATTATTTTATTTTAGATATTTTCCCCATGGTTTAAATCAGATACTTGTTGAATCTGTCTCAAGTCAATTTCTAGTCTCAATGTTAAGTTTAGTTTAAAGAAATGAGAATAGAAATTCAGACATGAAAAAATATTTTTTCTTCTAGAAAAACAAAAAGCAAAAACATGCAGAGTATCCTTCCAATTTATCTTGGTGATGGCAATATTTAAATTTTCACAGTAAATTTGGGGTAATTTAATGTCTGTGGAAAAAATGAAAAAAAGTAGTGTTTTCTTTGTTTAGTTATGAAATTTAAATTTAGCCCAAAAAATGTGAACATAAAATGGTCAGAGCTTATTTTATGTTCTGAATGCAAATTCTATTTATCAACCCATAAGGAAATTACAAGGCCTGCTTTCAATTCTTTGTTTAAAATGCACTGTATGTAGTGCAGTATGATTTGCATGTTAATGATGTGAATCCAACTGTATAATAAATGGGAAGGGGAAGATACAGTTTCAGAGAGCAGGTTTGTTTGTTTTTCATGATTTCTTCCTTAAATGTTTAACTGTGAACATCTATGAGAACACATTATGTGAAAGCTAATAATTTGTGATCATTGACTGGAGTGGCAATGAAGCAAGAAATTTCATTCTCAGATTTCTGGCTCAGAAAGCAACTGGACACTAGAGGCATTTGAATGTCTTTGAAGGCAGATATAATATAGTAAACAAGAGGCTGGCAAAATTCATTCTATGTATTGTAATCTCTGAAATCAGGAAACATGAAGCCACTATGATTGCTCTTTCTCTCACCAACTCCCCCATCCTTGATTCATTTCAAGCATGCAGTTGGGATGCTTTGTTTTTGTGCTTTTCATTAGTTTCCTGTTATTTTGTTAGGCATGTTCTCCTTAAATAAAACAGCAAAATAAAGCCAATTTTTAAATGTTAATATGTGATTTGTGGAAATGTGTCTTAGAAGCATTGAATCACTAGTAATTGAAAGAGCATAATCTGTGTTTTTGAAAGCCATCCAGTTTCCATTTATTTACAGACTTTGAGCCATTTCACAAATTGAAATGCAATCATCCAGCCATTTTCATGTTTAGATTAATATATATTTAAAAGATACTAAAACCATTATCAGCATGCAGTAGCCTTCTCATTGAACACGTACAGATTGGAGGTAAATGAAGAAATTCCTCTAAATCAGTGGTTCTCAAACAGGTGATTTTACCCTAAAAGGACATTTGGCAATTTTTAGAGAAATTTTTGATAGTTATGATTGGAGTTAGTAAGCGCTGTTGACGTTCAGTACATAAAGTCCAGGGACGCTGCTGAACGTGCTGCGATGCACAGGACAACCCCCCACATCTACACCCACACCCACACCCACACAATATGATTGTGTCTGAAAATGTCAGTGGTACCATGGTTGGGAATTCCTGCTCTAAATAATGATATGAAGCTTAATCATATCCTAAATTTAACATTCTAATTCATAAACTTTGAAGATTGGGGAAAAGTTAGGGCATGTATTATAGATTAGTAGATGACAGTGCTACCACAAATTTAGTGACCTAAAATATGCACAGTGATTATCACAGAAATTCTGTGAGTCAGGAGGTCAGGCCCAGCTTACATCTCCTATAATGCTATCATCATAGTGTCATCCAGGGATGAGTTCTCATTTGAATGTTCCACTGGGGAGGAATCTGTGTCCAAGCTCATGTGGCTGTTGGCAGCATTCAAACTAAGACCAACATGTTGTCCAATGGCTCTCTTTATAGGCAGTGCACAGCATGGCAGCTTGCTTCTTCAAAGACGGAAGGGAAAGACTTCTCACAAAACAGGCTTTGTAACTATATGTAATGTAATGTAAATCATGCACATAATCACATGCACTCCACCACCTTTGCCACATTCTATAAGGTAGATGAAAGGGCAGCTCTCGCCCATACTCAAGGATAAAGAATTATACAAAAGTGTGACAGTAGGTAGGGGTCATGGGGGCCACTTATGAGTCTCTCTGCCACAGGGAAGTTCTTTTGTTTGTTTGGTAGTTTTTAAATGTTGCTATTTATTAAAGGTTATAGGCCATGTGTAAAAAATGTGCTGGTAAAATATATTACCATTCACAGAACTGAGAAGGAGACATCAGATGACTGTTACATAGTGACTATCACCACTACTTTTTTGTGAAGAATATGTTTATGAAGAATGCAACATCGAAGGGTTTTTTCTATAGTCAACCCATAAAATTGCCTAGCTTTAGTTATACCCCTTGTTCTGCAGTCTCATATTGTGTTTCTAGTTGCTTCATGCACCCCTATGTCTGTTTCATTTTCTTTCTCTGTATTAAGAATTTTTACATCATTTGGGGGTTAGAAGTCAGGGATTTGGAGAGTGGTAAGGCCTTCTTGGGTTCTTCATTGCTAGTGTAGGTGAAAATTCTTCTGCATTTAAAATATGTAATTATAAATAAGATGAGTAGAATAACTAATAAAAGTAACGTGAGTTACAAAACACAAAAGCACTGGATCTCTACCATTAAATTTATAATTAAATTATACTTAAATATATAATTAATATTAAATCTATAATTAAATTTAACTTATTATATTTGTCTTGTGACAATAAATTTTGTTTACTAGATCCTCGCTGGGGAAATTTCTCTGTTTACTTCTATTTTATGTATGCTGAATAGTCATTCCTTGATATGCAACTGTTTCCCTTTGCCTTTAATATAAGCCAAATTAATTTCTACATTGTTGGAAATTAATTTCAGCAGTGAGAATGTGATACAAATATTATCACAGTATTATTTGAGACACAAATATTAACGTTTTATGATCACATTAATTATTTTATCATTTTGTGTTCTTTTAAGATGTACAAGTAACTCTAACTCTCTTTGGATTTGATTTGATCTATTAGATATATGGTTAAGACATATTACATGGTATTTAATACATATGTGATGACTGATAAAATTGGATTATGGTAGATACCAAGTGTACTTTTCACTTTCATGCAAGAATTTAGAATTTCTCTTTTATGTAAGTTGTATGCATAATGCATAATCTTGGGGGACATGGAAATTATATATGGGCAAATATATTTTTTGTTTCTTTCAAATAACATTCTTATATGTTTGTACCATTTCTGTATCTTATATGGATATTCACACATATGCAAAATTTTGATTAATTACCTATTATATTCCAGGGGCCATACTAGATGTGCAGTATTGAAATACCACTCATAAGCCTATTTTACCCACTTTTTTCAAAAAGCTAATGCTTATCATGGTTTGCCCAAAGTTTCACAGCTAGCCAGTATAGGAGCTGGTACTCATATGCAGGTATCTCTTTTGTGATCTGCCTAGGTGGTAGTGTAAAAAATAATCACTCCTTGGAGGAAGGAAATCTTGAACTCTTAGTCTTAATTACTATCCTAAAAATAGTAAACATATATTGAATACAAGTATGAGTAATCCAAAACAACTATTTCATTTGCTCTTCCCCATTTTCTATTTACAGTCACTATAAATCACAGATACTGAAAACATTAGTGATCTAACCAAGTAAAGGAAGTAGGAAATGGGAGGGAAGAATAGTTAAGACTGAGAAGAGTTTTTCAGAAATATTTGCATCATTGAAGATAAGAAAGGCCTTTTTGGGACACAGGAAATAAATCTAGAAGAGTTAGAAGGGAGACAGCAAAAGCGATAGGCTTAAGTGGAGACTTGAAAGGTAGGCACAAGGGTTGGAGTGCTTTTTAAACCCAATTTAAGGATTTAGAATGAATTTGTAATAAAATGACTTGTGAGCTTTTAAATAGCAACAACATCAGATTTGCATTATTCAAAGATCACCCCAAGGACAAGGTGAAAGGTGTAGGTATTCATATAGTGAAGCTAGGAGATGATAACTGTTAACTATTATTGATAGCTACAGCCATCTGGATGGACTTTAAGAACATTACACTTATTGAAAAAAAGTCAGCCTCAAAAGGGTCAGGCTTATGAGTCTGTTTATATAACCTTCTTGAAAGGATAAAGCTGTAGAGACAGAACAGTGGTTGCCAGGAGACAGCTGTGGATATAGCTGGGTGTGGGTTTGAGTACAAAGAGGAGTCATAAGGCAATTCTTTTGTAGTGATGGGACAGTTCTGTGTCTTGAATATGGTAGTGGCTCCACAAATTAACACAAGATAAAATCACATAGAACTATATGCATACGCACATAAATGAATTCAGGTTTAAAAAAAATGGTGAGATCTGAATAAAATTTATAGTCAAATACCAATGCCCATCCCTTGCTTTGATTTTAAACCATAGCTATACAAGTCCTCACCATTGACAGAAACTGAGGGAAAAGACTCTGTACTATTTTTGCAACTCCCTGTGAGTCTGTCCTTATTTCAAAATAAAAAGTTGTTCTTGTTTTTTAAAGCTGTTGTAATAGAACAGGCTTAGCTTATGGTGGGAAAGGTGATGGAGAGCAAGGCAAGCAATATTCTCTAGGCCCATCAGTGATCAAATTGTAAGTTCCAAGGTGCATATTTTGCAGCAAATCAAGGCAGTTGATGTTAGAGTGCATTTACGGAACAAGCAACAATTGAGCACTTCCTGTGTCACATGCTGTTTAAGGTCTTAAGGATGACTGCCAAGCAACAGCCGCACCCTTCATGGGGCTTTTGGGCTATAAAGAATCTAAAACTTGGCCAGCAGAGATTGTTATACAAGTTTTTGACACCCTCTACATGAAGATCAGTCTGTGCTTCCAAGAGACCAAGTTAGAGATAGAATTCTGTTATCACTGTGGACTCCTAAATTATGTGGGTGGGCCTCTACAATTTTGATTCCACAATATTGTGATCTTATTCATACTATATATTTCAATATTGATTTTAAATGTCCCTTTCCTTCCCTATCTCCCCTTCTAGTTTACTTTCAAAGCTAAATACTGGATTTTTTACTTTTTAAGCAGATTTGCTATATCCTTTAATAGCCCCAAACCCTATCATCTCAAAATTTGAAATACCACAGAGCAGCAAATGATTTGGAAGAAATATTTTTCTCTTTATTTACATTATTTTTTCCTTAAATTTTTTCTATTTCCTATTGAAGTGTAAGTAACAATATCATTTATCTTTTCCAAAGCTGGGTTGTACTAAGTTAGTGGTAGATTACTACTGGGTTTTTAAATGTCCTTCAGAGACTCAAGTGAAAACTGTAAACTTTATAATTTTACTTCAAGCTGGTCTAACTTCTTGTTATATAAATGCAGGAAATAGTTCACCTTTCTAAATTAGAGGACTGTTTATAACACTCCTGAACTTTGAAGGCACCTTGGGAAAACCCGAATTTGATTAAAATGATGTTATTATTATTGAATATCTATTGTATGTAAGTATTGTTAAGTTAATATAAGAATCCACATTTTTAATAATAAGGAAATTTTGGAGGGGACAAAATAGGAGAAGGGAATTAAGAAGTACCAGCTTCCAAATATAAAATAAGTCACCAGGATAAATGCACTGTGTAAGGAATATAGTCAATAACATCATAACAACTTTGTATGGTGACAATTAGTAACTAACTGTGATGAGCATTTCATAATGTGTATAGTTGTCAAACCACTCTTGCACACCTGAAACTAATATTTTATATCAACTATACTTCATTTAAAAATAATATTAAAGATAATGAAAATTTGGCTTTCTGGAAGATTAATTTGCACAAAACCACAAAGTGAGTAGGTGGCTATCTAATATTTGAACCTGAAATCAGTGTTCTCTCCAGGACACTTCATTGCCTTTTATTTTATTATTAATACAGTAAATGCACTGTTCTATGAAGCTTTTGAAATCTTTTCATAGGCCTCTGAAAATGAACATAATTGTTTTGGATTAGAATTGCCCAACATAATCTGTATCCATTTTATTTACTTGTTTCCCTGGCAATTTGAAATATATGTGTGATGTACATCTATTTGTATGTATGTGTATGTGTATGTGTATGTGTATATATTTGGTTTGTTTTTGTTTTTAGTAGAGAAACTTTAAAGTTACTATTCTGTGGGTACAATTATCCTGTTTTCCCCATTTTGCTTCTCTGATCCATTTATTACTACTTGCAGAATGCATTTTCTTTAAAAAAAAATAATCAGGAGAAAGCAAAATCAGGATGTTTTTATTATTATATTATTTTGCAAGGTGATGTGTAGGCATGGTTGACATGGTAGCTGAAAGAAAGTAAATCGGTGCCTAAATGAGTGCGAAGTTCTCAACTTGAGGACTAGTTGAAAACATTTGCATTAGAGATAAAAGTCCTGAATTCTATTCCTGATCTATAACAGAAAACTACTTGGCCTAATTATTCAACCACTTAATCCTCAGTTCAACATAGATAATTACCACCTTTCCTTTGTCATAAAACAAGCTTTAATTAGTAAATTTGAGTATCTAATTGGCTTATTCAATGATTCCTGAATCCAGTCACATCCCATCTACCAAATAGAAAGGCACTCTGAGGAAATGAATAGAAAGGAAGGTTTTATAGAAAGAAGGTGATGGGAAAGGAACTTAAAGAGTCGGTTGTTTCAGGCAAAGTCACTTAAATGAGACAGAAGTTGTCTATCAGGTAGACTGCTTACCTAGCACTGAGCAGACAATTCCAGGCTAGCTGGGTAAAGATTGCATTCCTGGGTGAGGCTGTAACTGCAACTAGATTAGGATTAAGCCTTGGTCTGCTGACATGGGGCTTAGCACAGTGACTCCATTTTGGCTTGTTGTCTCTTTTATTAACACCTTTACTTTAGGATAAAAATAACACCTTTATTTTAGTATTTAGTTAATACTATCCACTGAAATATTTAAGTTTCTTGTGAGTCTATGTCTATAATTTCCCCTATAATATTATAGCTATTAATATTGTCTAAGTAAAACTTGACCTTTATTAACACTTTATTAACACCTTTATTTTAGAATAAGGTAAATATTAGTTAATACTATCCATTGAGATATTTAAGTTTCTTGTGAGTCTAGGTCTAAAATTTCTTCTATAATATTATAGCTTTTAATATTGTCTAAGTAAAAATTTGAAACTGTTGTATATGAAATTTTCTAGGAAAATTTAGATTAAAAAAAATAGATTGGGTGATCAAATTATTGAATCCAATTTTACCAAATCTCTGTAGTTGAGATATAGTATATATAGACCTGAAAATGCTTTTCAAAGTGAAACATAGGTATTTATTCCATCTGTCACTCATTATACATCATGAGTTTTTAATGTGCTTGAGGTAGTAGATTTGCATGGAAAACAAAACAACATGTCAAATTTCCCCTCACACTGGAAGAGTTGTAGAACTTAAATATGATTTTGATGCAATGTCTTAATTTATCTATCAAGTCTATGCTTTAAATGCTGACTGTTAAGTGATTTAGAAGGCAGTACAATGTTTGTGGTTTTACTTGAAATTAAGAACCATTTATATGCCAATTACCTGTCCTTTTTTATTATTTAAATTACATGAAAAAATTAATTTAATGGTCTCACTAGTGTCACAGAAATGATGGGTAATGGGAAGAGCCAAGTTTTGGCTTTCTACAATCCATAGTATAAATATAAACTCTTTCAGGAGAGGGACCATGTTTTATGTAAACTTGAATTCCCATTCTAGCAGCTAGCTGGATCTCCTGTTAATGTCACTGAGATTTATTTGATGAAAGATCAATGCTCAAGTTTTGTTGTTGTTTTTAACAAATATGTTGAGGGGCTTATAAAGCAATATAATATCCCTTTTTTCAGATTCTAAACATAAACAACAAAACAAAGAACAAAGAACAGTAGCCACCCTAAAATAGGGCCTTACAGTTTATGTTTTTCTTAAGAACTTCTGCATATATAACAAGGACAAGCACATATATATTTTTCAAGCATCTGTAATATATCAAAGTTACCAAAATTGCATTGTTAAAAAAAACTTGGAGCATAAATTATGAGCTTTTCTTCAATATTCACTTTGAATATTTCATTTCCAAACACAGAGGATAATTTTATTTTTGTTGAATTTATTTTAGCTTCATACTTATAAATAAATCATGCATAACCCTTGTATTTCAGTATCACTTTATCTTCATAGGTAAACTACAATTCACAAGTTAATAATAAAGCATATGTCACTGCAAATATTAGGCAATAACTCCAGTAACTGGATAACAGTGATGTCAAAACTAGGGGAATAAAACATAATATTGAAGCTAGGAGTAAGGAGCTATTATAAATCCTAACACCAATTCAGCTACGTACCCTCCTTGAATGTTTTAGTTGTTGTCAAAAAATCAGTAAACTAAAAATCAGTTGAATTTATTTCCCCAGTTTGTTTGCATGGTTTTGTCACCACCAAAGTTTACCTAATATCCTCATAAATTAAAACTTCTAGAAATTTTACAGTCATGAGAATGCCAAGGCAACTAAGTTGGTTATTACTCAGGAACCATCAGAAATATTTTCTTACTGTTTGAAGTCTGTATGCTTATGTGGTTGTTTCCATTTTAAATAAATAATAGCAATTGAGATGGAGCTGGAGAAGAATTTACATGGGGAGTGCTAACTCATCTTTTGTAAAAATGAAGAAGCAAACATGAATTCAATTTAACCAACAATTATAAAAGGCCTATTATGTGCCCATGAGGATCATAATTTCCTTTCTCAAAAGCCATCCCTTCCTCTGTCACACCTCCATGTTCTTGTATTATGTGTATCCCATAGAGTTCAAGCCATCATCACCACAACCACCCAGATGTATAGCCAAATAGACATGTGTTTCCCCTACCTCAGCAGCTTTCCCATGTGGTCACTCTTGAACACAGCAACCCAAATGAACCTAAGTTAGATAATGTCACTCCTCTGCTCAGAACCTTCCTCCAGTGGTTTCCCATGGCAGATAGAGTAGCTGCCAAAGTCCTCAGCATTATCTCTGAAGTCCTGTGTGCTACAGTGCCCCACCAGCCCTCTGATCTCATTCATACTGGTTTTCCCTTATTCACTTTGTGCCAGACACACTGGCCACCTCGTGACTAGGCCTTTACAGGAGTTGTTCCCTCTACCTGAAAACTCCCATTATTCACATGCCTGACCCTGCGGCTTCCAGTAGGTCCTCTGTGTCACCTTGTCAGCTAGGCCAGGCCTAACACCCGTTAAAAACCGCAGTCCCCTTCCCCCAACACTTCCCATTAATTTCCTTTAGTTTTTACCCTTACCCTTAAAACTTCTTAATATCTACTATACTGTGTATTTTAATGTTTGCCCTGCTTATTGTTTATCTCTCCTACTAAAATATAAGCTCTCTGAGGTCAGGGATTTTTATTTTCTGTTTTTTTTTGTTTAATTCTGTACCCCCAATATTTAGATAGCAATTAACACACAGTAAGCAATCAATAGCTCTTGATTGAATTTAGTAACAATATTATTACTGATAGTAAACATTTCTTAATCTTTAATTGTCTGTCATTCACTTTGCTAAGTACTTTAAATCTACAGCGTCTTTTTTTTCTCAAATTATCTACATTTAGTGGGGAAAAAAATACAAAACTAAGACACAGAGAGGTATTATAATTTGTCCCAAGAAACATCTCTTTTAAATTATTATTTTTCTTACTGTGTTATAAGAAGACATTTCTCTTATTACAGTGTTTTATCAACTCTAACATTCTCATCATTTTACTTTTTAACATTTCATAAGTTGGAATGTACCTAATAATAGAGAGTATGACAGAGTTTAATTGGCAGAGATTTTTCTTTCTAAGTAGCACAAAGAATGCTTGATGATATTGTACCTTCCACAAAATACAGTATGTTAAAATCATCTCAGGGCAGTGCCCTTTCCTTCCTCTCAGAATTCTTAAGTCCAACACAATGTGTAGTATACAACAAACACCAATAAATACATATTGAATGGATAAACATTGTATCTCTCTCATCTCTCTATTTCCTGTCTTCAGGAGCTTTTTCTATAAAGCGTCTTAGGGAGGGCTTCACAAGGGCGAGGAACATGATGACTGAATTCATTTTATTCCTGGTACAATACCTGTCATTTGGTACTTAATTAATAAATATGGATACAATGAATGCATCTCATAATTCCTAGGGCTGAAGTCTCTTATAGGCTAATAATATATGCCCTACTTGATACTTAAAAAAAATTATTTCAAACCTTTGTCAAATAATATGAATACCCATGGGTTCTGGAGTCATACTGTCTGTATTAAAATCCTGGTTTTACCACTTATGAACTGTGTGAAGTTAGGAAATTCACTTAACCTCTTTTAATTTCAGTTGTGCACATGAAGCATTAGCACAGTACCTGGTATATAATATATGCCCAAGAAAATGCCCAGCTATTATTTTGCATTATTATTTGCTGTTTTTTGCCTACTTACATTCTGAAAAATGTATTAAGCTTTCTGAATTCTACAGTATTTTTTCAAAACTGGTCCTGAATCCTTACTTTAAGAGGATTAGAAATGCCAAAAACAGAAGGAAACTAGCTCAAAGAGCATTAATTATTTACTCTACTCTCAACAGCAGTGGGCAGGCTGCTTTCTTGTAGGTCAAGTTCAGGTTTTCAATACTGCCTCCAAGTTAGTGTGGCTTAGAATGGGGTCCTGCTAACAGTGTCTGGGTTGTTTCTCTGTTCTTCTACTTTAAAACTTTCATAAGTATTTCAAATTTAATAATTTGAAAAATTACTAAATCTCTTAGTGCTTCAGTTTCACTATATGTAAAATGAGGGTAATTATGAGTGCCTTCTCACTGATTCATTGTCAGAATTTAATGGGCCGGATCACATAAAGTGCTTAGAATAGTGTTCTCAGTAAAGTACCCCGCAGGATTTGGCCCTAGCAATAACAATAAAAATTAATATAAGCAATGTTTGGTACAAATTAATTTCTGAATTTATTAAGAGTTATTTTATATATGTTTCTGTGACTAAATTTTGTCTAAAGTTTTTTTTTTGAGGTATAGTTGATAAGCAGTCTTATGTTGGTTTCAAGTATACAACACAGTCGTTCAACAGTTACCCATATTATTAAATCCTCACCCCCACTAGTGCAGTTACTATCTGTTACCATAGGAAGCAAAGATGTAAGAGAATCATCAGCTATATTCTCCATGCTGTACTACTATCCCCGAGACCAATTTATATTATGATTGAGAATTTTTGTGCCCCTTTATCCCCTCTAATACATCCCACCCACCCTCACCCCTCCCCAGTGATAACCACCTGTTACTTCTCAGTGTCTATGAGTCTCCTGCTATCTTGTTCACTTTATTTTGTTCTGGTTTTAGATTCCACATTTAAGTGAAATCATGTGGTATTTGTATTTCTTTTCCTGGCTTCTTTCACTTAGCATAATACTCTCTAGGGCCATCCATGTTGTCACATGGCAGGATTTCTTTTTTGTGGCTGAATAATATTCCACTATGTACATGTACTATTTCTTCTTTATCCATTCATGTATTGATGGACACTTTGGTTACTTCCCTATCTTGGCTATTGTTAATAATGTGGTGATAAACATAGGGGTGCATATATCTTTTTGAATCAGGGATTTTGTTTTCTACAGGTATGATTCCTAGAAGTGGAATTACTGGATTAAATGATATTTCTATTTTTAGTTTTTGAGTAGCTTCCATACTGCTTTCCACAGTGACTGTACCAATTTACATTGCCACCAACAGTGTAGGAGGGTTCCCATTTCTCCACATCCTCACCAACACTTGTTATTTCTTTTCTTTTGGATAGTGACCATTCTGACTGGTGTGAGATTATATCTCATTGTAGTTTTTGCTTTGCATTTCACTGATGATTAGAGATATGGAGCATCTTTTCATGTGCCTGTTTGCCATCTGTATTTCTTCTTTGAAAAAATGTCTATTCAGGTCCTCTGCCCATTTTTTCATTGGTTATTTGTTTTGTTGGTGATGAGGCATATGAGCTCTTGATATATTTCGAATGTTAACCCCTTACTAGATAAATCTCTTATGAATATATTCTCTGGCACTTAGGTTGCTTTTTTGTTCTGCTGTTGTGTCCTTTGCTGTACAGAAGCTTTTTAGTTTGATGTAGCCTCATTTTTTCATTTCTGATTTTATTTACTTTGACTGAGAAACTGTGACCTGGAAAAAATTGCTCATGCTTATTTTCAAGAGATTTTTGCCTATGTTTTCTTCTAAGAGTTTTATGGTTTCATGTCTTACATTTAGGTCTTTAATCCATTTCAAGTTTACTTTGTGTATGTATTTACACAAGATTCCAGTTTCATTCTCTTGAATGTAGCTGTCTACTTTTCCCAACACAGGTTATTGAAGATAAGGCCTGTCTATTCACCATTGTATCTTCATGGCTCCTTTATCATATATTAATTGACCATACATGTATGGGTTTATATCTGGGCTCTCTATTCTGATCCATTGATCTTTGGGTCTGTTGTTATGCTAAGTACCATGCTGTTTTGATTACTGTGGTTTGTAATATAGCTTGACATTCAGGAGCATAATACCCCCAGATTTGTTCTCCTTGCCCAAATTTCATCTAAATTTTTAACAACATAGTCCTAAGGAAAAGAGATGGATTTTAGTGGACTTGGATTAGAAACCTGTTTTTATCATTTGTCAGTTATGTAAACTCAGGAAGATTACATAATTTGATTTCTTTCATCTCCAAAATGAAGGTAAATATGTCTACGAAAGGATTCTTAGGAGTACTAAATTAAAGCACATATATAAAATGTAAAACATAGTTCCTGGCATGGTAGGTATTAAAAAAAAAATGCTGCCCCTTCAAAATCTACCTTTTGACTTATTATCTTACATAGTAAGGCTACTATAAGTTCATGTTTAATTAGAATGGATAGTTTCCTCTATTTACAATAAGGAGAATATACCATGAGAGAATCATAAAATCTAAGAATCAAAAATAAATATACATCCCCATAGCTGAGAATATACAGAATTTCACTTTCTCAGGTCGCCATTGAGCACAGTATTGAAATGAATTCTGGCTGATTTCTTGACTGGAAATATTAATGTTTCTTTTTAAAAACTAGGCATACTCACGTATGCTGCCACAGGCTGATATCCATAGGGGCAGGAAGAAATACTTTCTTCTACCCAGAGCACCACACAAATAGCCAAAGCCACTGCAGCATTGTCAGGGTTTTAGTTTTCTTATTTCCTCTATCAAATCGTGGGGAGATTTCTTTAATAATTCATCTCAGATTTAAATAAATACTTGGAAGGTGGGGAGAAGGAAATCATTCTGTAGTCAGCCAAAATATTGTATGTAGGAATGAAGGTAACACAAAAGAATTGTTTGCAAAGGAAAAACCATGAGGGGCAAGGACATATTTTAGAGAGGACAGGAAAAAACAAAGGACAATCAAGAAGAAAGTCTGTGCACTTCATGAATAGAAGGTGGACATTTCTTCTAGTGTAAAGCAAAGTTTATCTTGACTGTCTTTGATTCCATGGTTTTACATTCTGTCTTAAATATTCCACTTTTGTTTTAGAAAATGCCTGTCTTAGTCTTCTTGGGATGCCATAACAGACGAGGTGGCTTAAAGAATAGACATTTGTTTCCTCATAGTTATGGTGGCTACATTTTCCAGATCAAGATGCCGCCCGAGTTGGTTTCTCCTGAGGCCTTTCCCTTGACTTACAGGTGGTCGCCTTCTCTCTATGTGCTCACGTGGGCTTTACTCTGTTAACCAGCATTGCTGGAATGCCTTCCTCTTCTTTTAGGACATCAGTCCTGTTGGATTGGAGCCCCACCCTTATGATCTCATTGAACCCTAATACCTCTTTAAAAGTCTTATCACAACCTGTGGGTTAGAGCTTCTACATATTAACTGGGGAAAAAAAACAGGTCCAGAACAATGTCTAGCCCAAATAATAAACATGTTTTTTGATCAAGGATAGCAGTGTTTTATTAGAATCATTTTATTTACTTCAACCTTTTCTTAAAGCATTGTGGAAGACTCATAGTTTTAATGCATGAAATAATTCAGAATGTCATTTTTGATAGCACATTATGAAAAACATGGACTACGGGATCAGGAGACACTAATTTACTTACTGCATACATGTAGTAAGTAAATTATGATTCATTTTACAATTTGATTCATTTACATAATTATGATTCATTTACAGTTTGAGCCTATATTTTCTCATTTTTAAAATTAGGAATTCATAGTTAAAATTACTATACATGTTTTACATGACAGAATTCAATGAGAAAACAGAAATTTTAAAAATTACAGTATGTGAAGCACTATACCAATGTTAATTATTTTTACTGTTTTCCATTAGGATACTCCACAAACTATAGCCTGAAATAACATTCAAAATAATATTTATTCTTTTTAAGGCAGGCTGAAGGAAAAATAAAATAAATCAAAATATAAGAGTGAAATAAGCCGTGGACAGTAATTTCATGGGCAGTAGAATTGAAATTTTCTTTTGGAAATAAGGTTAAGAGGGAAAAATATTAACATAGAGTATTTTTTATCAAATTTTGAAAATACTAATCTACAGAAGTATGATGAGCCCAATAACAATGGCAAAATAATAAGGGACACTGTAAAATTTTGATAAAGTATTTGATGTAAATAGTCACTTAAATTTACTTTCTTTTACACAGTAATCTTTCCTTGATACACAGCCATAACGACCTGAGGCACTTACTAGCACATTGTTTTATTAAACTCGCTGTATCATTAGGTAAGACTCAATAACAGTATACACTGAAAAAAAAATCTTACATCACTTCTCTCTTACTGGAAGATAAAGACAAACTCCTACATTGTATGAGATGGGGTGTCATATAGCCCATCAAAGTGTGTTGCTGGAATCCTTCAGTGAATCTAGATCTTTTCTCTTAGTGTCTAGCAATAATTAAAGTTATTGCTTGGGCATTGGTGACAAGGTGTATATCACTATTACTGATTTTGCCACAAGCTGGTGTTGACTTTCTCGGAAGTCTCACATAGAAAATGGAAGGGCAGGGATGGCACAGTTTTTAAAACTGACTCTTTTTCCACTTAAAATGGAGTGATGTGACCCTGCTTGTGGACATCTCTCTGGGGTACAGTTCCAAGGACATAAGTCCTGTACTGATACTTAACATTAGTATGTCTGTTTGAAACTAAGTCTTTGCAATGTATTAAACTCATATCAAATCTCTTTTATCAGGATTTGTTTCACAAGGGTTTATTCAATTTAAATGTGAATGTTCTGAGATTCGGTCATTTTGAGGAAGAAGAAGCTTTGTATTCAACTTCCTTGAATTGCCTGGAAGTTTTCTTAATGATAGGGTAAAATGTATTTATAAAATAAGTTTTCTATCCTATCAAATATAGGGGATATTAGCTATCCCATTTGCTATTTCCCTCTATTTATCCTTTCCCTTCTTTGTAATATTTTACCACTGGACCCTCTCCTGTTTCCTTGGTCTATCTCTGATGTTCTTCTGTCTTGGCTGAGAGCTTACTGACTCTTGGTCAGACACAAGGCTAACAAATGAGAAAATAATTTTGAACAAAACATAAGTTAGTATATAATACTGTCTTAGTAAATATGAAAACTCTCTTTGATGGAAATATCATCCAAGCTAAGCTCCAAAGAATAAATAGGAACTAGCAGGTGGAAGTGGGGACAAAAACACTGCAGCATATGCAAAGGCCCTGTGGCAGAAAGAACAGGGTACAGATGGGAAATGACTGGTAATTTTGTATAGTTTATGAATACTGAAGTTTTATTTTACAAAAGCAGATATTGAAGTACCACTATTACCATTTGGTTCTGGTATTTTCCTTAGCAAAAAGGTTAAAAGGCTACTGTGTTTGTCCATCATTGATGGTGGCCTGATCATAGGTACTGGTGATTGAGGGGGAGAGAGAAATAAAGGCATGAGACAGAATTGACGAGACTTAGCAATTTGGGGGAATATGGAATATATGGAAGAAAAGCAGGGAAAAAGATACTCTGCTGTCCTACGTGACCTTTGAGTAAATATAGTTATGAATGTTACCATTCACACAAAGGGAGCCCAAGACAAAGAGGAAGAAAGCTGAGAGGGGGAGAAGAAAACTAAGAACAAGTCAGAAGACAAAGGGCATCACTACAGAAAATTCTACAATTTCAATGATTAAATGTTCAGAAAATTCATACTCCCTTACTGCTGCCATTTTTGTCCTGTTTTTGGAAGCTTTATATGCAGCAAATTGACTGAGATGGATCTGGCACCTCTTCTGGGCAGCAGAATCAAGTTTGTGACAGGTTAGAGAAAGCAGACAATGAATGACAAACAGCTGGAGGCCCCTGGGACTCCCTGCAGTTACTTAATCTGGAGCTACTTTGAGTCAGGCTAGAGCCAATGTTCGTACAGTTGTTTGCCAATAAGTGAGGTTAAGAATAGTTTCTAATCTTACAGTTGGGAATGTGGTGTATGTAATGTGGAGAACTGGTATACTCTTGCATTCCTATGATGGAAATAGGAATATATTTTCCCAGAAAGATGATTCTCTGTAGTGATTATTTCCATAGAATTGTTAGAACATTCCTCTGGATACTTTATAGGGTTGATAACCTGCCAATTTCTGGTTGAGAAACCTAACCAGTTTTATTTAGAACTTGGGATATATTTCCCCATTAAAAAAAAATCTTCAAGACAATTTATGGTCACAAGTGATTGGAAACTACTTAGACCTGACACTAGTAAACGTCAAGTTTGACAGTTGTGTTAAGATGGGTCAGTTCCAAGAGCATCAGGGTAGATCACCAAGTCACTCTAACTTGTGTTAAGGAGACTATATTCAGAATTAATTGTTCTTTACTTTTCAGCTCATGAACACTTTAATTTCTGATCACTCTTTTTTCTGATCCCTCTCCTATAATTGTTTCATCTTAGAAACTCACGTTATACTTAATGTGAAAAGAATTTATTATCTAGCTTTCTCCCTTTCTATATACCAAATTTGAAAATTCTAAGGAGAGGCTTTAAGTTTTAATCCTCTAATTCTTAAAAAGTTCTGAAATATTAAGAAGCTTACTGAAGGGCTGTGTTGTGCTGTAATTTCTTTATTGTGATTTGAGTTGAGTAGAACCATAAAGGCTATATTTGGCATTGGTCAAATGGCTTGGCACTCAAGTGTTGCTCTGGTACATTGGTATTGGCATATTTTTCCCATGTTTGAGGCTCTTTGAATTATCAGATAAAAATGATTTCTAAGGCATTAGGACATTTTGAAGACCTACCGTGAGCAGCGATGTAGGTGTTTCCTTTTGAATTTTATTTCAGAAATCTCTACCACAGGACCCCTTGGCATGGGGAGCACCACCACCACCACCCTTCGGACCACAGCATGGGGCCTGGGCAGGAGCACCACCCCATCCGCTCCGGGAAGAAGAAACCGGAGCACCAGCACCCCTTCTCCACCCGTCGAGGTACTTGATGACATTACCACGCACCTCCCCTCAGCATCATCCCAAATCCCAGCTCTGGAAGAGAGCTGCCAGGCTGTGGAAGCCCGAGAGATCATGTGGTTTAAGACGCGTCAAGGACAGATAGCAAAGCAGCCGTGCCCTGCGGGAACTATAGGTAAGTCTGTCCTATAGAGCTAAGCTAAAGGGGTTTGGTTACATTAGCTTGCTTTTTTGCTTTTACGGCATTTTCTTCTGTTTTTTCTTGTTACTACATATGTTTGTTACTTCACCTGATTAAATTCTGAACTCAGCTAAATTACCATTTAAAGCAATGTATTTTCAGTTAGAAAAAGCATTCAGAAGAAGTTACAGGTGAGAATTTGGTGGGAATCCATTTGAGATCATAGTTTCGCCCATGGAGTGGTCTCTGGGCAGAGCAACAGGTAGGCTGTGAATGTCCTGGCTACCCCAGACAGCCAGCTCTTCTCTGCACTTCCCAGGAAAATCACCAGATTGCCATGAGCTAGCTCTCATGCTTGTTGTGCTAATTGAAGAAAATAAGGTGGAGGACTTCAATATTAGACGGTGATGATTGAAACTGCCTAAAATATAACCAAAGAGAAAGTCTGACTTTTACCAATCACAGGAGCTGTCCTTTATAGTCAAAGGCTCTCATAAAAAACTTGTCAGGGATGAGGTCGGGAGGTGCCAGCCTCCCATTCACTCAACAATTGCTATAGGAAGCAATCCTGCATTGTTTATTAGGGAATAGCTAAAAACTAAACAGCTATTTGCCTCCCCACCCCTCTTTTCTGGGTGATATGATTCATAATATCCCCAAATGGTAACCATGTTATTATTTATAATTTTTAAGCCAGAAATACTCTGATTTTCCTACTGTTGTATACATTGATCTTCATAAAACTAATACTTTACACAATGAATACAATTCACATTATTCTATAAAATGTCTAAATAAAACACATACACAGTAGATGCTACTATACTAGTATCTTCTCTCATTTCTCATTTCTCTCCTCGGCTTAATGTTCTTCATTAATTTCCCAGCACCCACAGATAATGGACAAGGGTGTTTATGATCTGGCCTGCCTGCTCTTCCAACTCATGAAATAAAATTCCCCTGTCTAGTACACCTCAGTTCTCAACATGGAGTTTCCCCAAAACAGGATATTTTTCATCCATCTGGAATGCCCTTTCCCATTGTGTTTTCCTGAAAAACCTACAAACTGAGTTCTTTAAGACTCAAGTGCTACCTCATCTCTGAAAACTCACACCAAAGGCCCCTGGGTACAGGTACCACATTCATCTAATTCAGGAAATTATTCTGTAGACGTGGCATAGTTGCCAGCAAGCATTTTAAAAATACTGAATGTCTTTGTACTACAAAAACTACATTTGTACTACATTTCTCCAATGGCAGTTGCTTGCCAGACACTGTGCATGATGTTTTAATAGATATTATCACTACCTCAGCTCAATAATCTAAATTTTACCTTTGCTCATATTTAAACACAGCATGAGTATAAAATCACTGAAAGAAAGATGGTTTGAATATTTAAAGCAGAACTATTTCTATCATTATTTTAGGAGTATCAACTTATCTATGCCTGGCTCCTGATGGAATCTGGGATCCCCAAGGACCAGATCTTAGCAACTGTTCTTCTCCTTGGGTCAACCATATAACACAGAAGGTAAATCTTGTGACTGACAAGGAAGGCTTCACCAAGCCTAGGTCCTCTGTTGTTGATTCTAATTGCTACATACAAAATAGTTAAAAATATTTTTTAAACTAATATGGAAAAGTTTTCCCATTTTAATTTAATTTAAGATTTAATGACAACCTCTTAAATGCTATGAACTAATTCTAGAATTTTGTTGTTCTTAAAGGGCAAATCCATGAACCTCATCTAAGCCAGACAGTGTTGCTTATAATAATGTTATCATTAACATTTATGGTATTATGAACTACAGATATAAAAGTCCAAGAGGTATTATAAATCAAGCAAAGCAAAAGCTTCTAGCATGCATACATATGGGTTTTCCTGAAGAAATAATAATTACCAGAAGAATTCTACCTTTGGAATCCTAAGCCATTTGATAAATGTTCTGTAACTTAATCATTTATCAGTGTTAAAAGTATACACATGTATGACAGAATCTTTTTTGTGTGACAGACTCAAATATGCAGGGCTTACTTGGTTGCAATATGTTGAACATTTTTATTATTAATGCACTGTGGGGCTTTGAATTGATTTCATTACAAACAGAGACCAGATGTGCATTTATGCCAAAAGGGCTATGGGATGAATCCTTTGTACAGCAATTTGTGTGGATTTATGCAGTCCTAAAATGAAGAGTCCTTCTATGGCACATTAGCTATGCTGAAGAATTTCTGAAAGAGATTTTCCTGAGAAATATTATAAATGATGGCCTTAGTAAAAGCCTGTCTGTGCCATTTGCTCTTTTCTGTATTTGTTTTTAACCAGGCTGATCTTCAGTAATATACTGTATAATAATCCATAAATATCTACCCAGTAGATCATTTAGCAGATGAGCCATAACTATCTATTTACCCTAAATCATGGAAGAGCAGTGGTTATATTGACTCTAGTTACCCTCTTACATATGCATCTCCATACTTGTTGCTATTCATAATGATGCTTCTCCAATTTCAGCACTGTTCCTGCCACAGTTTTTATGTCCTTTGATTTTATTACAATGTAGCTCAGACCCCAGGGCAAATAACTCTTGTTGGATATGATCAGATTAAGAGATCAGTAGCACATCTCCTTACATTAGCAACTTTTAAAATATACTCCCTACATACTTAGCCCAAGGGTTAATATTAATTCAGTAATAATTCACCTAGAAAGCTAAGCATTTTCATACTAATTCCTAAATATGGTTGGACTGTTTCATTGCAGAAATTACTGGGTGACTCTAACTGATAATGATGTTTTATTCTTTTCTTTCCTCCATGGACCTGCTAATCTTATGACAAAAGAGATAATTCTTTGTAAAGACCAGACAGCTGTTGCCCATTTGATTTATAGATGGAGTGTTTTTGTTTTAAATATGTCCCATTCTTCCAGAGCATTTCTGTTCAATGCTGTAGAATCTGTAAAATCATGTAAAATTATAATTATGTTAAGATTATAGAATTTAAGTAATTAGAATTTATAATAATGCCTTATCTTAACTTCTCATAAATTTATAAAATCTTTAAAAATATGACAGGAATCTTTGGAAGACTCCAAATGGTCCTATGTAACTAACCAAAGGTCAAGGTTGGAGCTACTGTTTTAGCTGGGTCTACCTTTATCAAGACATCGTGCTTAGCCACAGCACTGGTTAAACTGGGAATAGATTTCAATTGCCTTGATGTCACACACTTACTTGTTTAGTCTTTCTTCACTTCCGATGCACCCTTTTACCTCGTGCATCCTTTATACCTCCAAATATTTATTCTACTCATTGACTATAGATGGTAGTTGAACAAGTTTCTTGACCACAAAACTCCAATGCTTTTAAATACATTGTAAACCTTCAAGAGAGAATGTATATGCACTGTTCAGAGAGTTATTTTGTCCATATTATCTCTCCCTCCTCCCCAAAACATCTTCCCCCAGATTCATGCCTTTCCTCATTTCCTCCCTCAATACTGCAGTCCCAACAACAAACAGATGGGACATTTGAAGAGTGGTATTGGGGAAGCAAAGATGAACTGGAAGGGATTGAACCGGAACCCAGGTGGGGAGCTGTTACCAGCCCAAGGCCTGTGGTCAGTGCATCAAAGGAGTGACTACAAATTGGAAGCAAGGAATAATTGAGAAGGAAGATGACCCTGTAGATGAGAAATACAGCCTGGCCTCAGGCATTTTTTCAGAAGGAGACCAAGGGAAATAAATACCCTGACCTCACTCACCCGTCCAGCCTCCCCATTGGCCAAACCCAAATGGAAGCTAGAGAAGAGGGGCACTCTTCCTAACAGCCATGTCAGTGCACCTCACAGGACAGAGAGCAGGATGGAGGAGGATGGCAAGTGGCCTTGGACTAGGAGATGTAAAGTACCTGGTGTAGTTCTCAGCTTTCTACTACCCTTCTTTGACCCCTCCTCTGTTTCCCATCCACCCTCCTCCCTCCTTCCCTGTGTCCCATTCCCTCTCCTTTGCTCTGACCTCTCTTCTTTTCTCTAGTAGATTTTTTTATGCTATGTTGGAAAGATTAGAGTTAAATAAGCATTTTTAATGATTGATTACTCCTTCTCCTGCCACTGTAATTCTTGAGACTTTTAAAGTAAAAGAACACATTTTACCCCTAGTGAAAGCATAGATGGAAAATTAAAGGAAAGGGCGATTCTCTCATTTAAACAGTGTAATCAGTTTCCCCTAACCAAGAATTTATGTGTGAATGTGCCCTGGAGTGTGAGGCAATTACTTTATAGCTTTATAGTGCCTCTGGGGAATTCCTGGGCTTTAAAAGAAAGAACACCTTTGGATCACAGTCTGTGCCATGAGGAGCAACATCTCTCCTATGGGGAGATCATTCATTTCATTATCAGTACTATTCACTCCTCGAATGTCACTCACTGGGTGTCTACAGACTTGGTAACATCAAGTGTACATAAGTCAATGGATCAGGATGCTTACTTTAACTGGGGAAACTGAACTTTATGTTTTCATTTTTGTAAAGAAATGAGTTATGTTTTGTCTCCTGCAGTCAGGCCAGGAGGGAGAAGACAGGCAAGGAATCTTGATGGTTTCTGATTCACAAATGAATTCAAGCCACTTACATACTGGTGAAATCATAGATTAAATTTTGTGTGGTGATGGAGAGTGGGTTACATTTCATTAGAGAAAATATAAGCCTGTATAGTCAGAATATCACAAAGAAATTTATTACAGACTATCCAGAACACTCTCATAATGATGAGATATAATAAAAATAAAATATGTCAGAAAGAGAAAGGCAAAGTTATGCACAAAAAGAACTATACCCCAGCAATAATACAAGGGGTAAATGGGAGCAAGTGAGGAGAGAGAAAAATTGGTAGGTAGATTGATGGATGGATGGATAGATAGAAGGATAGGTAGACACAAACATAAATATATATATGGAAAAAAAATAAGATAAATCTGTCTTCAAATTAATGTTTTAAAAAATATTTTCCAGTTTTTATTGAAAGCCAGCAAATTAGTTCAGAACTGTGCCTCATCAAACAGATACGGCAAAATTTCTATTTTCTCACCTTTCTTAATAATTACTTACTAAATCACAGCATCTGGTTTCAGCTTGATTTCTTGCTTAGACTCAATTCAAGAAAGGATTTATATTTTCTATTTTGCATGCCTTTAAAATAGTTTGTTCTACTTTATAAACCCTCCAGTCTTTTTCACTTTAAAATTCTGTGAATTCAAACAGCTTTGAATGTCTTCCATATTTATTTATGTGTAAAATGAGAGATGCTCCATACTTCCTTACCCGGTTCAACTATTATATGAAAAAAAATGCCTGGATTGTAACTGGGAAGTAGTTTATTTCAAGGTAACCAAAGTGTCTTTTCTTTTGCTTGTACAAAAGCTACTGACAGATTTTGAGTTAAGTAGGGTTCTTCCTGCATTTTCTAAAGAAGAATATGAGGATCTGGAAATATTGTTGCTATTTTACCTTATTTTATATTAATAGTTATTTGCCCAGGATTGCTAGATTGAATCCTGTCACCTAGGTTTTAACTTCCCAATTCTTCTTTTTTTTAATTGAAGTAAAGTTGACATATATTATATTAGATTCAGGAGTATAAGTATAGTGACTCAACATTTGTGTACAGTATAAAATGCTCACCATACTAAGTAAAGTTGCCATCTGTCACCATGCAAAGTTATTACAATATTATTGACTATATCCCTATGTGGTACGTTATATCCCAGCAACTTATTTCTTTTATAATTGCGAGTTTGTATCTCTTAATTCCTTTCAACTATTTTGCCTATACCTCAACCACTACCCCTTCTAGAACCACCAGTTTGTCCTCTGTACTTATGCATCTATTTGTTTTATTTGTTCACTTTTTTCTTTTCAGATTTGACATATAAGTGAAATCATATGATAATTTTCTTTCTCTGACTTATTTCACTCAATACCCTATAGGTCCATCTATGTCATTACACATGGAAAGCTTTCATTCTTTTTTATGACTGAGTAGTATTCCTCTGTGTGTGTGTGTGTGTGTGTGTGTGTGTGTGTGTGTGTGTGTGTGTGTGTACCACATCTTCTTTATCCATTCATTCTTCAGTGAACACTTAGGTTGCTTCCATATCTTGGCTATTGTAAATAATGCCATGAAAAACATAGGTATACCAAAATCTTTTCAAGTGTGTGTTTTCATTTCTCCAGGTAAATACCCAGAAGTGGAATTATTGAATCATATGGTTGTTCTACTTTTCATTTTTTGAGGAACCTCCACACTGTTTCCATAGTGGCTGCACCAATTTATATTCCACCAACAGTGTACAAGAGTTCCATTTTCTCCACATTCTTTCCAACACTTATTTTTTCTTTTTGATACTAGCCATTCTGACTGGTGTGAGGTGATAACTTATTGTGGTTCTGATTTGCATTTCCCTTTCAATTAGCAATGTTGATCATCTTTTCATGTGTCTGTTGGCCATCTGTATGTCTTCTTTGAAAAATCCTTATTCAGGTCCTCTGCCCATTTTTTAATTGGATTGTTTGTTACTTTCGTGCTGGGTTGTATGAGCTCTTTTTATATTAACCACTCATTAGATACAAAGATAAATAGATGGACAGGTTGTATATCATTTGTAAATATGTTTTCCCATCCAGGATATTGCCTTTTCATTTTGTTGATGATTTTCTTCACTGTGCAAAAAAGCTTGTTGGTTTGATATAGTCCCATTTGTTGACTTTTGCTTTTGTTGCCCTTTTCTGAGAAAACAGACCCAAAAAATTATGACTAATTTGGGTGTCTAAAAGTTTACTGCCTATATTTTTTTAAGAGTTATATGGTTTTAGTTCTTACATTTAGGTCTTTAATCCATTTTGAGTTTATTTTTGTATACAACATAAGAAAGTGGACTAGTTTCATTCTTTTGCATAGTTGTCCAGTTTTCCAACAGTCATTTATTGAAAAAGTTGTCTTTTTCTCATTCTGTATTGTTGCCTTATTTGTTGTAGATTAATTGACCATGTAAATGTGAGTATATTTCTGCACTCTTTATTCTGTTCCATTGACGTATGTGTATGTTTCTGTGCTAATATTATACTGTCTTAAATACTATAGCTTTGTAGTATAGTTTCAAATCTGGGATTGTGATAATTCCAGTTTTGGTTTTTTCTCAAGATTGCTTTGGCTGTTCAAGGTCATTTGTGTTTCCATGAAAGTTTAGGATTATTTGTTCTAGTTCAGTGAAAAAATAACATTGGTATTTTGATAAGGAAGTCATTGTATTTGTACATTGTTTTGGGTAGTATGGACATTTTAACAGTGTTAATTATTCCAATCTAGGGAATGTATTTTTTCCCTTATGTATGTCATTTTTAAAATTTCTTTCGATATCATATAGTTTTCAAAGTACAGGCATTTTCTTAAGGAGTTTTGCATCCATATTCATCAAGGATATTAGACAGTAATTTTCCTCTTTTTTTTTATAATATCTTTGGTTTCATTATCAGGGTAAGGCTGTCCTCCTAAGATCAATTTGTAAACATTTCTTTATCCAGCTTTTTGGAGTAGATTGGGAAGAATAGGTATTGAATCCTCTTGAAATGTTTGGTAGAATTCACCTGTGAGGCCATCTCGTTCTGGTTTTGGACTTTAGTTTGTTGGGAGATTTTTTGATACTAATTCAGTTTCATTCTAGTAATCAGTCTGTTCAGAGTTTCTTTTTCTTCCTGATTCAGTCTTAGAAGAGTGCATGTTTCTGGTAATTTATCCATTTCTTTTTGTTCTTCAACTTGGTGGCATATATTTTTTGTAATAGTCTCTACTAACTCTTTGTATTTCTGTGGTTTGGGCTGTAACTTCTCTTTCATTTATGTTTTAATTATTTGAGACTTTATTCCTTGATAAGTCTAGCTATAGGATTATCAGTTTTGTTTATCTTCTCAAAGAAATAGCTCTTAAATTCATGATATTTTCTTCTTCCTTTTGCTTTTTTAGTTCTCTATTTGATTTATTTCTTCTCTGATCTTTATCATTTCCTTCTTTTTACTAACTTTTGGCTTTGTTCTTTTTATGGTTTCCTTATCTGTAAAGTTAGATTGTTTGAATTTTTTCTTTTTTTTCTTGAGGTAGGCCTGTATTGCTATAAATGTCCCTCTTAGAACTACTTTCACTGCATTCCAAAGATTTTGAACCATTGTGTTGTTATTTTCATTTGTCTCACGGTTTGTTTTATTTTAATTCCCTCTTTTATTTATTTTTGACCCAATGATTGATGAGTAGTTGATGTTTTACCTCCACATGTTAATTTTTTTCAGCTTCTCTTGTAGGGACTTCTAGTTTCATACCATTGTGGTTAAATATACTTGATATGATTTCGGTCTTCATAAATTTTTTGAGACTTGTTTTGTGGTCTAACGTGATCTTTCCTGGAGATTGTTCCATGTGTACTTGAAAAGAATCTGTATTCTGCTGTCTTTTCATGCAGTGTTCTGTATAGTCTGTTAAGCACATCTGATCTAATGTGTTGTTCGAAGCTAATATTTCCTTATTAATTTTCTGACTAGGTGGCCTATCCACCAATGTAAGTGGAATGTTAAAGTTTTCTGTTATTATTATGTTATTGTAAATTACTCTCTTTATCTATGTTAATATTTGCTTTATATATTTAGGTGTTCCTATGTTGAGCACATAGATACTTACAATTTTTATATTCTCTTGTATTGATTCCTTTAACATTATGTAATGCCCTTCTTTGTCTATTGTTATAGTCTTTGTTTTAAAGTCTATTTTTTCTGATATAAGTATTGCTACCCCAGCTTTTTTGTTTTCATTTGCATGAAATATCTTCTTAATTTTCTTCACTTTCAGTCTGTGTGCATCTTTAGGTCTGAAGTGCAACTCTTGTAGACAGTATATAGATGGGTCTTTTTGTATTCATTTAGTCACCCTAAGTCTTTTGATTAGAGCACTTCATGCATTTACATTTAGAGTAGTATTGGTAGATATGTACTTATTGCCATTTTGTTCATTGTTTTCTGCTTGTTTTTACAGTTCTCTGTTCCTTTCTTCCCTTGATCTCTTCCCTTTGAAAGAAAGAGGACTTTTTTAGTATTATGTTTGAATTCCTTTCTTTTTTATTTTTTGTTTATCTATTGTAGGTTTTTGTCTGTGATTACCATGAGGTATACATTTAACATCCTATGTATATAACAGTCCATTTTAATTTGATGATGGCTTAATTTCACATTCTAAAAGCACTATATTTTTAGTCGCCCACTCCCCATTTTATGTATTTGATGCCATATTTTACATTTTTATATGTTGTGACTCTCTTAACTAATTTTGTAGATATAATTGATTTTATTGCTTTTGTCTTTCAACCTTCACACTAGCTTTATAAGTGATTGATATACTTTCTTTATACCAGTGATTTTTTTCTTTTTTTTAATAATTTTCATACTTATAATTATGGCCTTTTCTTTTCCACTTTTTTTGTAAGGCTGGTTTAGTGTAATGAACTCCTTTAACTTGTGTTTGTCTGGAAAACTCCATATTTCTCCTTTATTTATGAATGATAACCTTGTCAGTATTCTTGGTTGTTGATTTTTTTTCCCTTTCAGCACTTTAAATATATCATGTCACTCCCTTCTGGCCTGCAAAGTTTGTGCTGAGAAATCAGTTGATAGATAGCCTTATGATTTTCCCTTTTTACATAACTACTTGCTTTTCTCTTGCTGCTTTTAAGATTTTCTGTCTTTAATTTTTGAAATTTAAATCATTGTCTGTCTTGGTAAGGATCTCCTTAGGATCATCTTACTTGAGTTCTTTTGTGTTTCCTGGACCTGGATGCTTGTTTCCTTTCCCAGGTTAAGGAAGTTTTCAGCCAGGATTTCCTCAAGTAAGTTTTCTGTCCCTTTCAATCTGTCTTCTCCTTGTGGGGCCTCTATGATACGCTTAATGTTTTTTAAATGTCCCTTAACCTATCCTCATTTTCTAAAATTATTTTTTCATTTTGCTCTTCAGCTTAGATGATTTCCACTACCCTGCCTTCCAGAAAGCTGATCTAGTCCTCTAAGTCCACACTAACCTGCTGTTGATTCCCTCTAGTGTATTTTCTACTTCAGTTATTGTGTTCTTCAGCTTTGATAAATTCTGTTTTGTATTTTCTGTCTCTTTCTTTGAAGTTTTCACTGAGTTTATTCACTCTTCTCTCAGTCTAATAAGCATTTTTAGGATTATTTGAATTCTTTTCCAGGTAGATTGCTTATCTCAGTTTCATTTACTTTGTTTTCAGCAGTTTGTATGTCCATCCATTTGGAACGTATTCCTTTGTCTCCTCATTTTGTCTGACTCTCTGTGTTTGTTTCTGTGTGTTCGGTAGGTCAGCTGTATCCCATGGTCTTAAAGATAGTCGCCTTCTATAGAAGGTGTCCTGTGAGGGCCAGTAGTGCACTCGCCTCTGTTCACCAGAACCAAGTGCTTCAGGGGTGTCCTCTAGTGGGCTGTGTGCACCTTCCTGTTGTGACTGGGTAGGGCCTGCTGCAGGCATACTGGAGGGTGGGGATCCCCCTTTCCTATGGCAGAAGTCGCATTTAAGAGGTGACAGTCCCAACCTGCGCTGCCCTCCATGTATGGTGCACAGTAGTTAATTTGGGAGGGTGCTGCTCTCAACTGAGATTGCCTACATGCTCTCTGTGGGCAGGGTCTGCTTTGGGAGAGTGCCTGCTAAGGTGAGTGGGTTAGTTAGGTGTGGTCTGCAGGGGAACCCTGGAGTGGGGTGAGCAGTGCTAGCAAGGCAGGCAGAGAGTGTCAGAAATGGCACCTGCTGCTGTCAGACCGGGTAGACTGAAGGAGGACAAGAAAAATTGTACTCTCCAGCACTTCCATTCCTGGAGGAAGTTCCTACAGATCCTTGCCCCTCTAGCACACCCTCTAAAATTAATAAGTCTCTTTCATGTGCAGCCTAAGTGTTTTCATACTGTTGCCTTTTTGCTAAGTCTCGCATTAGGTGATATTGTGTGCAGGCCCTTTAAGAGTGGAGTCTTGGCTTCCTATACCCCTCTACCTCTCCTGGTTAAGCCCTCCTGATTTTCAAATCTGATTTAAGCCCTGCTATTTTCAAAGTCATATGTATTGGGGCTTGTATTCCCAGTGCAGATCCCCAGGACAGAGGTGGAGGATGGGGGCATGCACAGTGTGGGACGTGAATCCCTCAGCTCCTCGTGGAGGATCTCGGAGCCTCTGATATCCCTCCCACTTGTGGGTCACTGCACGCGGGTTTTGGTTCCCAATCATGTCTCTGCCCCTCCTACTCTTCTCAGTGTTTCCATTTCTTTATATATTTAGCTGTGGAAGAGCTCTTCTGCCAGTCTTCAGATTGTTCTGAGTGTGAGTTGCAATATATGTATCTGTAGCCTTGCTGTGTCCATGGGTGGGCATGAGCTCGGGATCTTCCTACTCTACCATCTTCCCCTGAGTCTAGTCCATTATGGCAATTTCCCCATTACTTTAATCTCCATAGATCAAATAGTGAATGAAAATAAATTGCATCTTAATTTTATCAGAGATTGGTGGGGTTTCCAAGACTTCAGGCTTATATAACCTACTTTCAGTTGTAAGACAGAGGTATTTAATTGTTTATTTACGTACTTGACGCAAATTTATAGCAAAGTAGGTAGATCTTTCAAAGAAGTGGCAACTATATATTTAAACACTATGAGTATTCAAGAATTGTTTTGGCACTTGATTAATGTTTTATGTAAAAAAAAATTTCATAAAATGTCAATGATTATTTCAAAGAAAATTGGTTTTATTTGTGTCAAAATTTGAAATGTAAAGAGTATTCATTTCTGTCATCATCATTATCCTTAACTGAACCTGCAGGGTTTCCCCATCCCTACTCAAATCCTAGATATAATCTGAACACTTCAGTACAGGCATTAATTTACTAATCTTCACAAAACTCATAAGATTTCTCAGTGTAGATGTGCTTATTTCTAAGAAATAATTTTAGAATTTAGTAAAAGAACTATTAGAGGTAGTCATTTTAACGATGTCATGAGCTAGGATATGTGGAATAACTTTATTTTTACCTTGCTTCTTTGCACAGAAGACTTGAGGCAGATTCAATATATCTGTCTATTTTTGTATGGAAATAAGATAATTGTAGTCCAAGATAACTGTAAGAGAAATAAACAGGGTGATGAGAAAAATATGAGAGTAGCTTCACCATGCTACTGGAAATAATATGGTCAATGAAGGCCTTGTATGAAATGGCAGACTCTGAACTGAGCCACGAATGTTTAAATCACAGTGGTAATGAGAGAATCCAGTTAATGATAACCACCACTGAATTGTGTAAACAAGAAAACTGGGCATGGCTCTTGGTGCCTCGTTTCCTTCTCCTCTCACATTCAGACAGTAGGGCCTATTGATGTACTTGTAAATCTCTCCCAGGTCAGGCCCTTTTTCACTTTTCCCCATTACTATTATCCTAACCTACAACAGCTTCTACTGCTCTAGTCTCATAATAGGTCTCCTTCTAATCTCTCCTGAACCCTGTAATCAATTCTCCTGAGTTTGATTTCTAATACAAACCTGATTATACCACTCCTATTTAGTCATGATAGTGCCTTCCCTTGCTTTTCACATAATTCCCAAAATCTTCATCATGACTTCTGAAGGGACACCAATTAATCTGCTCCTTGTTCACCTCCCAGCTGCTAAACCCCAGCTACAGTGCCCTTTGTGCCATTCTCCTAAGGCTCCATGCCCTTCCTTCTAAAAGCTTCTCTCTCTGCCTGGAGGCACCCACCCTCATCCCATTCCCAATTCCTTCTTTCCCATTCCATCTCATATTACACATTCTTCCTTAGAGAAACATTTCCTAAATTATCCCCTAAATTCATACACCAGGTTCAAATGTCCTTAAACTGGAAATCTGTATTGGTAACCATTTTATTCATGTTTGTATCCACAGACTTTAGCACAATGTTATTAGAAGTTTAAATTTTGGTTAATTAACAAATGAATACACAGACTGAATGAATCTTTGGTGAAATTATAGGTAAGTTGTTAGATACAAGAGATTTTCATCTTGTTATTTTAAAACTAGATAAACATTTACTGCACATACACATAATTTATGCCATATAAGTATCAATATTAAAATATGAAGGTAGAAAAATGTTTTTTAAATTTGTTATATTTACAGTGCTGTTTTCCCAAACCACAATTATTCTAGACTTCCCTTTTTATACAGCATCCTCCTGGCTTTCTTCCCACCAATCCCTACCAGTATTCCATCTTACCTGCTCATCCTTTACTTATCTTTTATGGCTTCACTTAGTTGTTACCTTCTCTCGCCTCACCACTTCATATCCAGATCTTTATTATCCCTGTATTATATTTTTATACCTCAAATACATTTCTGTTATTAAAAAATTGTTTTTGTACATTAACATTATCTGCCTTCATACGCTTTGCCAACCCCAATCCCAGCTGGTAGAATGTGAGCTTCCTGAGTATAAGACCTATATAACATTCATTTTTATTTCCTCAGCAAATAAGTATCCAAATGATTATTGAATTAATGATAGATTTTTACTATGATTTCTTCAGTGTTAAAAGGAAGAGCATCAGATTGAATACTTATACCAATTTTTATTTTTCTTTAAAAACATACTTTTTGTATTTTTATTATAAAAATTTTTATAATTTATTTGTGCTTCAGCTTTTTTCTGTAACTTTCTCGTTAGTGAATATTGAGTTTGAGTTCTTTTCCATGATAATTAGATTTATTCTTCTTAAATAAACAGTTCTGAATGCTAAAGGGTAGCTAGTATTTCTAATATAATTCACTAGTGATTTTCACTTTTGATTCATTGTTTACAAAACCGAATTGTCTACTGACACATATATAGGCAACATTATCATCTCTTAGGTTGAGAACAGTTATATTTTGACTTATTAGTCATCTACATTTTCCATTTTTCATTACTGCACATAAAGGAAAACTTAAAATTTTTATGTATGAGTATCACACAGCTCTTCTTTTCTACCTTATTATCCCACCCCAATATTATAATAACTAATAATGAGGACTATGCCTGTACAACTACAAAGAAAAAAAAATGGAGTTACAATATGAACATACCAGTGCTATTATTTCCTTTTTTCTGTGTTCAATAATCTCCCTTTTAATTATGTTTCCTGATAGATGTATTTAAAGTCAACATTTGCATCCTTAGTTTTGAAGATACTGTGTTAATAAAGATAATGTATTGTCTATTTCAGTAGATCTCAAACTTTTTTCAAAACGGCCCATTTAATTAAGTCTAAAGACTTCAGAGCTCCCATCTACCCTGACACCCTGACATTTTCTCATAGAAAAATTGTTATGTGGTAATAAAGAAATAGAACAAAATAATATAGCAACAACAAAAACAGTTGTAAAATAATTACAGAAGAATACAATGGTCAACAAAGTAAATCCATAGTTATTGTACATATATATTCATTACTGTAAGAATAGTCTAGGTGCAAAACTTCAACAAATGCAATATATTGGGAACGGTATTTTGATTAAAAGAACATCCCATTGGAAAATTATAGAAATTCCAGCTATCTGGGTATTCATGTGCCCAGTAAGACTTCTTCTGCAAAGTTACCTAACAGTTGTAGCAAGGTTTCAGACTTATTGATGGAATACTGCATTTCAATACTTAATGAATACTAGAATCTCACTAATTTAATTAATTAATACTGAATTTTATGAATTGTTGATTGGTTTACTAGATTGCCAGTGAGTAGCCTTAAAATGTATATAAAATTAAAATGTATGGATTATAATCACATTATGTCACTCTGTGACTAACTTAAATTACTTTTATAACCCACCAGTGGGCCATGAATGCAACGTTGATTGACATTGTCATTTATACTTAAACCCTATAATGTATTCCATTTGGTCTTATATTCCATTTGTCTTTGGTTTGGGGGCCTTAACCATATTTTACAAATTCATTAAACTCAGTGCATGTTTCTTTCTATTTTAAGGATTTCTCTAAAGTGCCAATTATATAATAATACTTTAACATATTCTTCTTGTAAAATTAAAAATGGCCAAAAAGGATTTTTTGATTCCCATCTTTCAGTATATATATAATACATATATATACTGTATTATAGAACTTGGAATTTGGTTGGGGATTCACAACACAAACTCATCAGTGTCCAGTTTAAAAACTCACAGGGAAAAATCATAGGGCAAACTTTAGACTAAACCACCCAAATGGATAATTAAGGTGAGAATAATTTTTAGAAGTAAGATTCCTCAGAGGAGCTTCCGAAAGACATGAATGTGAAGTCAGGTATTGTACAGAATGATGGCTTTACAGGAAAACTCAGGAAATGTACTCCATTTGAAGATGGAGTATAACAATGGTGTCTTGGCTCAATAATTATAACTTCTATGCAAAACAGTTATCCACAGAGACCAATAAAATCACTTACTTAATTTTTTTTTTCCTTTTTATTCTGATTTCAAAATTGCAGTTGAAATCTGGAGAGACAGCTGCCAACATTGCTAGGGAGCTGGCTGAACAAACAAGAAATCATTTGAATGCTGGAGATATCACCTACTCAGTCCGTGCCATGGATCAGCTGGTAGGCCTTCTCGATGTACAGCTCCGCAACCTGACCCCAGGTGGAAAAGATAGTGCTGCACGCAGTTTAAACAAGGTAAGGATCTTTATTATATACTATATGTATATATAATACATTTAAAGTTGTAGCAGAGTCAGTGAGACTTGATGGTTAATTTCTCTCTTTCTATAAAATCAGATCATTTCTAAATAGCATTATTACTAGTTATATTCAGTTCACTTCACTATTTCATTATGATGATGGCCCTATTTGGCTTTTAATCTAAAGAAGCAGTGGATGATAATTTTTCCATATATATTTTTAATTTACAGTTCTTTTTTCTGCAGTGTTTACTCTGTTTTTTATCCTAAATTTTGACAGGATTAATTTGAATAATGCAATTTATTTTATTTTCTTCTTTCAATCTTTTATTTAAAATCATTAACAAAAAAAAGTATAATAACAGACATGTAGAAAGTAGCAACAATGAAAAAGGATATTAGCAATTCATTATAGCTATTTTAAAAATGAAATAATTTAACCTAATTAATATTACTTTTAAAAAAATGGGGTAATTAATTAGGTTTTTAGTTCCTTTTTTAAATTTAAATTACTCAGCTTTTGCATCACTATCATTAAAACTTATAAGATTTAAATGTATTCCAGCAAATTTGAATTGTAAATGATGAAACTAGTTCATGTTTTGAATTTCAGAGATATATATTATATGTATTTTATTTAGTTATATACAATATATGTATATATATTACATACACCAATATAATCACTTTAAATATTTACTGTATTTAAATAACCTATATACTATAGAAACACTTCATTTACATAAATATATAAAATATATTTTACATATTTGTAAGGAATATAATATACTTTTGTAATGAAATGTCACATGGTGCATTAAACCTGTAATGAAAAGTTAGTAGAATTGATACCATCAAATGACATGTATTCCCTGAAAGGTATGTATATAGTAGAAGTGATCAGTGATTGAAACCAGATTTTAAGACCTTGAATGCCACTATAACCTTGTTACTTTAAAAGGCAAGAATTTGACAGCGACAGACTTAATATCCTCTATGGAATACAACTAAATGAATATTCCCTTATGGAATGAAAAATGACTTTGCAGACAGGTCTTTTAATATGTTAAATTATTTTGTGTCTTATTAGACTAAGAGTCTCACTCTTCAAGTTGGAAAACATTTTTAAAATAATGGTGGTTCAGCATAGGAATGCCTAATAGTTTATCTGGCAAATACAGTTTTTCCAGCAATTTCATCCTCAGAAAACAGATCCAGTTCTATCTACTAGATATAAGTTATTATTAAAATTTTATTATTAAGTCTTTTTTTTCATGCTGAGCAAAAAGGAGTTATTTTTGTCACCTATGCCTCTGATAGAATCACAACTAAGCCCCTAATAGAATATAATCCACAGTTGCCTATATAATCCAGGCATGCTGTGATTTTAATGTGTTATTACCCAGGCTGACTGGATGCTATTAATGAATATTGCTGCCAGCTATTGTTATCATAATGTACTGGAAGTAGTAATTTCTTTTAATGTTACATATCCATAACATTACTTGTTATTGCAATACTTTGTATCTTTATTTAAAAATGGTGTTGATGTCTGACAATATCAGGTAAAGCTGGCAATTAATGTCACATTCTAACTGGCTACAGCTAATCAGCTTGCCTACCCTGAATATCAAATAACTACATAATGGGAAATTTTCCATTTGTGAAGCTTTTTAATGCTCTCTCTTGTTTTCCATTTGGTTCTTTTCAATTGTTTATATAATGTGGTTTGTCATATGTTAATTTGCATGATGGGGTAAAGAGATGGGAGGGCAAAGGTTGTTCACATGCTTGCTGGCTTGCTCTCATTTCCTGTGGTTCCCACTGTTGTCTGAAGCAGTTATAACCCATCAGATTTGCAAAGTCAACTTTGTACAAATCAATAGTGCTCCACATTGAAATTCTAGAGGGTTTAGAGTCCTGCAAAACCAAGATGTGAGTCAGTGATCCAAATGACAGCGCTGGCAATTTACTTGCACTCATTCCTCACTAATTCTTTAGAGGAGTAACTGCTCTCTGCTCTTTGAAGAATGCATGAATTAAAACTGGGAGTGAATATCAGCCACACAAAAGGCATCACAGTAACTGCTTCCTAAACTTGGGTAATTTTCTCCTTCAACAACAAAGGCTACTGAGGGTTAAAATAGGGAAGAGATGGAAAACTGTAATATAATTTGTAAAATTTGGCTCATTTATTTAAACAGGGTAAACAAACTTATTTATTATTTATTTTTACACCAGGAAAAAATTGCATGGGGCTAAATATAAGTTGCTGTTAACCTTTTGCCCAGAAAAACATAGCTCTGTATGCAAACTAATAAGCAAGCAAACAAAAAGCTTCGTGTCCCCCTAAAATGTGTAAAATTTTGGGTCAAAACTATCAAAAGAAATTCTTTGAGAAATAAAAGCAGTAATAAACCTGGAAATTGATAATTCTTTTAACCAGAAATTACTCTCTCTTATTACTTGTCCCTTAGGATCAGACAGTCATAATGAATAGGCATTTCTATTTCCCTGATAAACAGAGTTTGTTTGTGTGTTTGAACATGTGGTTTGTGGTGCATATTAGCCACCTATGTAATCTGCAAATCACAAAAACAATGTACAATCTTTGAAAAATGGGATTCCAAACTTTTGACATACTTTACTAACTTCATCTGTATTCATTTGTGGCCCATGAATTAATAACACCTGATGTGAAATGCATCATTTCATGAAAAACACAGAGTTTTACTAATTTCTACTAAACTTATTCCGAGATTTCTTTTCATCTTTAACAGCTGCGTACCATCCAGTTTTCACCTGGGTTGTTCTGAGAGGGTGTCAGCTACTATTTTTCAAGCCATTGCTCACATTTTGCTGCTGCTTAGCTTTCATTCTCTTCCGGAAAGTAGTGCACAATAAAATACGGTGTTTGTGTAGATGTGTTCTTTTATTTTCTTGTTTTCTTCTGTCACTAACTTGTTTTTTCTATTCTGTGTTTAATCTGCTGTCTTAATGGATTCAGCTTCAGAAAAGAGAGCGCTCTTGCAGAGCCTATGTCCAGGTACTTTCTGCGTTTTTATACATGTGTTAAGTTGTTGAATTGTCTCTGTTGGTGATGGCATGGATGGGCTTCTGATAGCAAATGATAATGACCCTGATGAACTAAAGGCATTTCCGGGAGGGCATGAGGGTGGGAGTAGAAAGGCCTATGAAAGGGTATGCGCTAAAAAAAAATTTGGCAGAAGACAGACCAACAAGGAGGTACAACTTGGGATGTGAGAATTTGGATCATCGCTGAAAGGTGAGTTGGGCGTACTACATATAAATCTCTGATTTCTTCATAGTGGTGTGTATGAAAACATTTCATTAATACATTGGACCAGCTAATGTTTGAGGAGCAAGTCATTTAGAAATGACAGTCAAAGTCATGAGGTCATGAGTAGTCCATGGAATATCATGGTTTTGAACCCAAAATGTTCAACACATGCTGAGACTATTTTCCTGGCCCAAACATTGCTCCCAATGTAAATGTAGTTTTTCTTCAGTTTTCACATGTCGTAATTTGTTTCTAAGCAAGGTAAAAGCCACTCCTATGTGTATGGGTTTTGTGTGAAAAAGAACCCCAGAAACAAGCTTTACAGTTCTTTTGTACGACGGAAGGAAGGTAGGCAGTGTAGGGGCAGAAACATGTTCCCTTCTTCCCTTCTAGGTTCTTTGGCTGGCCTAATAACTAAACTGACATAAAAAAAGATTAACAGAAGAAAGACAAATTTAATTACGTATATATGGGAGCCCATGAGGACCTGAGACTCCCAGGCAGCTGGGCAGCTGCAGTGTGTGCACCGCCCCAAGCTGAGCAGGGACGGCCCTGGGCTTCAAGCGGGAGGAGGGCAGTGTACAGGGAGACAGGAAGAGCACAGGTTTAGGAATCAGATGTTTGCCCTCCCGTGCAGATAATCTTTCAGGTAGAAAAGTTATCTCTGGTAATAGCCCTCTTTCTGGGTCAGGCCCCCAATCTAAATTCTTAGGCAGTTACGGGAGAGGTAAAAGTTTTTCTTGAGTCTGCCTGGTCTTGAATTGCTCAAAATAATCCACATGCCAAAGGGCACATTTGGGTGGGTGGCTGTGGCTGTGTGTGTGTGTGTGGTGTGGGTGTGGGTGCGGGGGAGATTCTGCTCCTCTTCAGCAGGAAGGTAGGAAAATGGAAAAATACTAAATTATGGGATTGTAACCTTTATTCTTTATGTGAATATATCATGGCATTTTTTTTAAAGGGGAAGCCTGACTGCATTTAGAAAGAGAGATGCCCTCAAGAACCAAGTTACTGGTTCTCAAATTGGCAGTCCAGAAACTAAACTGCATCAGTTTATTCATAATACAGGTATTTTGTGAGACATTTAAAAGTAATTTAGCATCAAGCAGATATTAGGAAGCTTTTAATTTGCATTTTACTTTATAAAATAATAAATCTTTATATATTAGAACTTTTCTGGGTTTATTTTTTAAGGTTTTGGGAAAAAATTGTTTTGGGAAATATATATATATATAATACATAGTTCTTATATATATGTATACATATATATGTTTTATAAATATATAAAACTCTTAGTATGTACAATTGAATAGAGAAATTGAAGTATTCTTCAGCAATGAAAGCTGAAGATCATTTATGAACAATAGAATAATTGTTTTGTATTACAATCTATGCAATGCCTTCAATGGGGCCTTGGAAATAATTAGCCTTTCAGTATTTAAATCTTTGAATTGCATGGTCATTCAAACATGAATCTCTGATGGAAAATTAATAGCATAGTTTATTCAGTGGCTGATTTCCTGGTATTATAATTGATTGGCTATGAATAAATGCTTTACCTATTGACTAAACATCTGATAAGACGAAATACAAACAAAATATTGGTAAAGCAGAAATGCTCTGCTCACTGATGGATGGCACTACTTCGGTTTTAGTGTAGATCATTATTCTGTGAAATTCTATAGTGAATAATACTCTAAACTTAAGTTTATTTTAATTTTTTAAAAGTTCTTTTATGTTCCCAATTGTTTCTATGTTCAGAATACATTAGGAAATATACTGAAAGTGCTTTATGCATTAAATTTGAAAATTGACAATTGTTAAGTCATCATGAAGTCTTTAAAACTATGGCCTTTCCATGAGCCCAAAGCAGTGATTCTTGTAGGTTTGATTTTAACCATCTAAATCCACTTAGCTTTTAATTATTTAGAGGTACAATGATTATTTCATGAATTACCAGCATCCATATCTTACTGCTTCTTGCTTCTTACCTTTTGTTTATTTCACTAGAAAAGCACAGTGAAATCTGGCCTGCCAGCTGTCAGCTATGATAACTGATCAATAGGTGAACAATTAAAAGAGGTGACTGCTTTGATTTTCAAAATAATATGTGAATCTCCTAAAACTCATTATGCTTACATCTCAAGAATTTTAACAAAACAAAAAATCTGAGTCAAGTGTATTTTATTTTTTTTCTATTTAGTTGTAAATTTAGATTACACTAAAATGCTTGTTGACTACCAAAAGATAGAAATTGACATGAGTCATTGTAAAAAATATCATGACCAAGTCTTGGAGATAATACATGCCTTCATTTAATAAGAAAGTTTTAAGGTTTTATGCCAGAGAAAACAAGTAAGGCTTGTGTTACATATGCTTATTAAGTAGCTACTATAATATACTATTGCCAAAAGTGACCCTAGGGACCTGAAATCTGGAAAGAGGAAATGACTGGCTCAAGGTCACATAGCACTAATGGCACTAATGCTGCTCTTCTGACATGCCTCCAATGCTTCTTCAATACCAACAGGGATTTATTAATATGAATATATACATTAATTAGGCACTAATTTGTGGCCATCATCGTGCAGAGCTTTTTGCATAAATTCTTATTTAATATTCACAACAATCCATGATGTAATTATTGCTATGCTTAACTTGAGTAGAGAAAATGAGACCCAGGGAGGATTAAATGACTTTTACAAGATCACACACTAATACGTGAGGAGGTCCTGAACCCAAAACTAGGTCCTCCAGATTCGGAAGCTCATGCTCCCAGTCTGCAAGGTATTGTTACAGAACTGACTTCATTGTTTGGTGTTAGGAGTCAGAATATATCATTTGGTTTATATTTATTGATTTATTGTACTGTATTTCATAGATGGTATGGAGTAAAACCATTCTTTTGCTATTTCCTTTTTTGTATGGACTGAGTTCAAGTGGCTATATGGTAATTATTGTGTAGTGCTGAACTAGGGGCAAATATAAAGATAATTTTCTTTGAGGTTCTTTTGTTTTCTGAGGAGATTTTCATTTAAAAATTATCATCATGAGAAGAAGAAAACAAGTAGAAAATGTGATGACTCTGTGTTAACAAAAGAACTTTCAAACTGTTTTCCTAAGTAGCTGCATCATTTTACATTTACTCCATGGTTCCAGTTAGTTCACATCCTTGACAACATTTACTTTCTGTCTATTTTTATTTTAGCCATTGTAGCACATGTGAAATGCAGAAGTCCTTAACTCCAGTCATAGAATGGGTGCTTGAGAAGCTGTGGGGTATACTCCATCAGCCAGTACAACAAATCATATGGCCCCAAAGAAAGAATCTGGAATAGAATAACCTCAAATGGCTTAAGAACAGCTGTCTTCATGTTCTTTAAGTGTAATCAGAACTTAGATTCAGATTTTTTCTCATTTTTCAATGCCAAGTTCCCATCTTTTATTTTAATATATGTATGTATATGTATAATTTTTTAATTGAAGTATAGTTGATACACAATAGTATATTTGCTTTCAAATATAGAACATAGTGATTTGATACTTATCTACATTATTAAATGCTCACCCCAACTAATTTAATTCCTATCTATCAATATCTAGGAATATGTTACAGTATTATTGAATATAATCTCTATGCTGTACTTTCATCCCCATAACTAATTTACATTATGATTGAGATTTTGTGCCTTTTTATCCCTTCACCTATTTCACCAACCACCCCACCCCTCCCTCAAGGTAATCACCAATCACTTTTCAGTGTCTATGGGTCTATTGCTATTTTGTTCATTTTGTTTTGTTTTATTTTTAGATTTCACATATAAGTGAAATAATACAGTATTTGTCATTCTCCACCTGGCTTATTTCACCTAGCATAGTACTCTCCAATTCCATTCATGTTGGCACAAATAGCAGGATTTCTTTCTTTTTCATAGTTGAATAACATTCCACTGTGTATATGTACCACCTCTTTTTTATCCACTCATCTACTGATGGGTACTTTGGTTGCTTCCATATCTTGGCTATTGTAAAGAATGTGGAAGTAAACATAGGAGTGCATGTAATATATCTTTTCAAATCAGAGATTTTGTTTTCTTTGGGTAAATCCTAGAAGTGGAATTGGTGAGTCATATGGTATTTCTATTTTTATTTTTTTGAGGAACATCCATATTGCTTTCCACAGTGACTGCACTGATTTACATTCCCACCAACAGTGTTGGAGGGTTCCCTTTTCTCCACATCCTCACCAACACTTGTTATTTCTTGTCTTCTGGATAGTGGCCATTCTGACTGGTGTGAGGTGATACCTCATTGTGGTTTTAATTTGCATTTCCATGATGATTAGTGATGTGGGGCTTCTTTTCATGTGCCTGTTGGCCACCTATATGTCTTCTTTGGAAAAATGTTCTGTTAAGGTTCTCACCCATTTTTTAATCAGGTAGTTTGCTTTTTGGTCTTGATATGAATGAGTTCTTTATATATTTTGGATGTTAAACCCTTATTATATATAAATCATTTATGAATATATTCCTCCATATTGTAGGCTCCCATTTTGCTCTGTTGATGGTGTCTTTTGCTGTCCAGAATTTTTTAGTTTGATGTAGTCACACTTGTTTATGTTTGCTTTTGTTTCCCTTGCCTGGGTAGATGTATCCAGAAAGAAGTTACTCATGCTTATGTTCAAGACCCATATTTTAAATAATAATGTTTGTTATCATCACTTTCTTTATTAACAAGAACTATTAAGAACTACTGACATTCATTTTGTATTGTTTTAAAAGCTGGCCATTTTCGTAGTTAAGAAATATATTTTAATTTTTATCACTAGTGTCTTTTTTCCTCCAAATCTCAGAGGCAGCATATAGTCCCTAGAGAGTCTTCAGTTGACCTTGCTTAATGGGAAATATAAGTACATGTAGTTGATGTGAGTCTTTTTGAGTCATTCTTTGGAACCTGCTATTACCTGCATAGTAAGGTTGAAAACTGATGAGAAAAAAATTGGTAGATATATGTAAATTAAACCACACATACACACAAATGTATGCACACATGCCTGATATCTTTCCTTTCCCTTTCCTTCCTTCCTTCCTTTCTTCCTTCCTTTTTTTCTTATTTTGAAAAACAAACAGTCTATGTGTTCCTTCAAGCTTATAAAGTATTTGAAGCACATCCTTTTTTCATTTCAGTTTGGAACTATAATTCAATTTGGAATTATAATTTTATTTATTTTTTTTACTTTAATTATCCACTCAAAATATCTATTCTAGGTACCAGCAGTACAAGATCAATCTTTGTCTTCAACTGGAAAAACATCACATAATAGTTAACTACAAAAATCATTGAAGAATTAATAGTTGAGCACATGTGTCCAGTAACATTATCAGCACAGGGAATACAGCAGTGCCCATAACAGGCAAACATCCTGCTCTCTCTCCTAGGATGAAATTTATAGTGGAAGAATATGAATAATACACTATATGAAATATATGGTATATGACATGATGACAAATGCTAAGGAGAAAAATAAAGTAAGAAATGCATCACTGAGGTGATATTTGAGAAAACTCTGAAGGTGCAGTGAACTATACAGGTATGCAGAAAGACAGAAAGTGTCTAGCATTGAGACAGAAAGTTTCTGAGGTGGAACTATGTCTGTGATGTTCCAGAACCTCACTGCAGGCGAAGCAGAGTGAAAGGCTGGAGGGTGGTAGAGTATGAATCTGCAGATGTCAAGTGTCCAGATCTGATGGACCATCGTAAGGACTATAGCTTTTATGCAGAGACATGTGGTAACGACTATAGGTTTCTGAGCAGAAGGATGGCATGACCTAATGTGTTTTAAAAGTGAAGAATCGATTATACCAGGAAAATTAAGGGCTGGAAAAGGGTGACCAATTGGTCAATAATGGTTGTCTGGAATGAGAATATGAGTGTGGGATACTGAGCTAATTTTTCAGGTTCAGGTTTTTATTTAATTTTATTTTTCAGTGGAACAAGCAGGATTTTTAAGGGATTATTTGCAAAGTATCAAAGAAAGAAGTCAAAATGAAAAGTGTTTTATCTGATCAGCTGAAAGGATAAAGACACTATTGAAGACGGTCTGTCTGACCAATTTGGGAGAGGCACAAAAAGAATTTCATTTGGGGCTTGTTAACTTTGAGATTCCTGTTAGATATGCAATATATAGATGTTAAATATGCAGCTAGATTGCAAGCTTGAAGGTCAGCAGAGAGGTTAGGCTAGAAATAATCACTTGGTAATGTTTTACTTAAAGTAGCATTTATAGCCCATACATAGATGCATTTATCAAAGGAATGAGGGCAGAGAGAGAAAAGAACCTAGGAGTGAGCTCCAGGACCCTGTCCTGGAGAGAGGGAGAAACCAGCAATAAAAACCAAAGAGCAGCCTTCAGGAAGGAGGGGGGATGGCTCAGGAGAATATGGCTACAGAAGTTCTCCCATGAACACAAATTCTTGCTTCCTAGAGGAGGATGTGTTGTCAAGTGCCCTGGGTCTGCTCAGGAACGCTGACACCGCTTTTCAAAAATAACAGGAATATTAACTTTTGATTAATTAAAAAAATGCCAAAGCCCAGATATCTATCCATATTATTATATGTACTAGCTAAACATTTTTAACTATTCCTTTCATTTTTTGTCTTTAAAACAGTCTTTCATGAACCGAAGTTGCTACTTGCACCTTTGACAAAGTGCAAATTGAATCATGCCAGTTTCACTAGTGTGCCTTTGACGCATAAGACAAGAAGGATTCTAACCTCCATTTATACTGCTAGGAAGAAATTAATGAGTATTTTCAAGTTCCTTGTTTGGTCACTTAATTGGCTGTGTGACAAAGAACTCTGTGGTGCATGTCAAACAACTTTCAGAGTCCTCTAATGATTTGTGCTTTGCCTGACTTGTGATACCATTCTGTGTGGCCTGTCAGGCTGGATATCCTTGTTAAAGTGGCTAGAATAAATGGGCTAGTGGTGTGCATACAATGTAGTATATTAACTACAGCAACAGGGAATACCTTCAGCAGCTCTTTCAAGAGATTTCGATGTTTGCCCCTAAGCATCAAAGCCAGCCCATACTTTCATTTAATATAATTAAAAGGACATCTGAAAGTAGTTTGAATCACAGCAGGTTCTTGAGGTTTGGTAACCCTTTGTTAAAACCCTGTGAACTTAATATATTTCACAGCTTGATAAATCTGCTCTTGATTTGTGTCAGTAAGAGAGAAAATATAAATCTGCACCCTACATGTTTCTGGTGCCCTGAACCTACTGCTTAAAGACATTGAGATCAAAGAAAGTGACTTCCATCTACAAAACCAGAGTAGTTTTCTTTGGATAAAGAAGTTGTAAGAATTCTTTCCTATAAAGTTGCAGTCATTAAATGCTATTATAAGGCAATCATTAAATAAAAAGATAGTAAAACCATATGTCATGTATGCAGAGTAAATTATACAGGTATCATTTAAGAGCTTGCACGGGTCAATTCATAAACCTAATGATTCAAAACCTCCAAAGGACAATGACAGATGTCAATGGTGAAGATTCTGCTTTGACATGCAAATAACATCATTCTGGGAATTCCTCAAAATCCCATAATGAATGTGTCCAGTCAGGCAGAGATGGTCACTTTACAAAGTCATTTCTAACTCCTCCATTTTGCACATTTCCATAGAAAAAAAACCAAAATGTTCCAGATGCTGTTTTTATATACATGGTTTGTGAAGACTTCAGGCAGTGATTCTAATGAGGGCAAAAAAAAAAAAAAAATCCTTTCTGTTTTTAAATAAAATGTTTTCATGTAATAAAAAAAAGTTATTTCTCACTTCTTTTCACCAAACTGTATTCCTTTCTCTCTCATAATTTCCTGATCAAAGGCTGGATCTTAATTGTAAAATTATTGATTTAAAGCTGATTATAATGCATTATTGCTTTCTGAACATGAGATTACCTTCAGAATAGTTTTAAATACATGAAATGTAAATCAATATTATTTCTGTGCAAACACAAGAGAATACACATCAATTTGCTGTGCTATTTCTTTAACAACTTCATGATTATTTAGCTAACCAGAAGGAAAAAGATATGAAAAATAGTATTACAGATTTAAGATCTTACTTTCTGAAACTATTGTTAGCTTTTCTGGTATAGGTCAAAAAAGAAATGGAAGTTTTAGGGTGTAATTTGCAGTAAAGTAGTTGCCTGATGGCTTAGAACCAAGCAAATGATTTTTTAGTATTGCTTCCAACAGAGTTATAATGTTGATTTTTTCCCCCTATTGTACACCTGATAGTAACAGAAGCTTAACTATGTTGACTTAAACAAACCAGGGCTTTATTCTCACATGTAAAAATGAAATGCAGACAAGGCAGTCCAGGATTAGCATGAAAACTCCATGTCAGAAACCAAGGTTTCGTCTGTTTTTTTGCTTTTTAGCAAATGGGCTTCCATCTCAAAATGACATGGTAACTACTCAGATTCCATTCATCACTTCATGCTAATCTTTAAACGGGAAGAAGGAGAACTAGTAACTAAAAGATTTTTCTATTTTAAAACTTTCTGAAAGTCTCATGTAGCTACCTCTGACTATATCCCTTGGGCTACTCGGTTTGCATAGCTAAACATTTTATTAATATACTTTGCAGCTGGGCATATTGCCTACTGATTCTGTGTCTAAGGTAAGAGAGTTATTGGGCAACTAGCATTCTTAGATGCAACCAAAATACTCTCTTTTTCTTATTTAATGATACATATTGACATCTCCATCCAGTTTTGACATAACCTACCAGATGTTTATGACAATACTAGGGTTACTTTTGAACCCTAAGTACAGAATAAAATGTTCTTTAGCTTGTTCTGGTATAGTCTGTTAAAAGAAAAAAAAAATAATTTCAAATCATTTTCAGATGGTAATTTTCTTTTAAAATTTTCTCTTTTTTAATCTGATAGCTAATAAAAGCACATAATTTAAAATTCAAAAGGTAGAATAATAAATATGTCTCCTTCCCACCAGGGCCACTGCATTGCTAACTCCAGGGCATGACGCCAACATTATGATCTCTTTGAGTGGTGTCCGCTAGGAATTGTATACTACAACCCTGCCTCTCACCTCTCTCTGGTCACTTATTCTCTTTCTTCAAAGCAATCAACTATTGTCAACCTCTTAAATATCCCACCAGAGAAGACTATTCTCACTCAACATTCATGTTTTTATAATGTGTCCTTACAATTCTTCCCATACAATCACAGAATACTGTTGTTCTCTTTGCCTACAATAAAGACCTGGGAGAGCTTGTGCAGACCCACATGATGGGATAACATTTCACCACTGAAAAGAATAAACAGGTAAACATGACCACAAGGTAGACTTGTATTATCATTTATATCAACAAATCAGCTCTTCATCAGTAGGAAACCAGTTCAATAAGTTGCTACACCAAATAATGAAATAATCTTTAGATTATGAGAGAGAGAATACAGAGAGAATAAGCTAGGTCTTGTATTGACTTAGAAAGAAGGGTGTGCTATATGATGAAGTAAAAGCAAGCAAGCAAAAACCAACAGAGAGCATTATCACAGTGATCACATTGTGTGTATGTGTGTCTAGAGGGATTCACAACAGATTGTCAAAATGATTCTTTTTTGGGTGAAGTGGGTGTTAATCTATGTCCCTTTTCTGTTTCAGGATCCTATGCAGGGTATCACATTACATTTAATGTCATATCACCATCTGGAATGTGACAATTTTTCAGACTTTCCTGCAAGCTTGTCCTTTTTAATGTCAGTAAAATATATTTTCCATTAAAAAAATAACCTGTATATTTAAGAATAGCATAGACTTACTCATTCACTCACTCAGACCGCATTTGTTGAGTAGCTCTGTTTCAGGTACTGTTCCAAAGATTCAGGGGTAAAGACAGGCAGGATTTCTCCTCTTATAGAACTCACATTGTAACTTAGCAGATTGGAGTTTGGGAAAGAAACAGACAGTAAGTCAATCAAAATAATAAAATAGAATAATGGCAGAAACACCATGCAAAGAATTAAAACAGAATCATGCATGTAAACATGAATGCTCAATTACTTTAGACTGTGTGGGAAGACTTTGAGGTGACAGTGAAACTGAGTTCCGGCAGTATGAGATCAGCCGTGTGCCTAGGTGTGAAAAAGCATGCTGGGATCAGAGGTCACCTAGAGCAAAGATGGTCAAGTGAGGAGTGAGGCATGGCCGGAGTTCTAGAAAGAGAAAGAAAACCAATATGCCTGAAGCAGTGGGTTGAAGGAGAATACAGGGGTAGGAAAGCTATGGAAAAGAAAGCAGTCAAGATTCTGAAGCTGTTAAAGAGCTTAAACCAGGCTCATGATACCTTATTTTTGTAAGATTATCGTGAGTCCAAATTTAGTTTTCCTCTGGTATCCATTCCTACTCCTTCCTTATGTAGGTGATTCTCAAAAACTATTAGCCAGCTGCTTCACGTTTTTAGTAATTCTTCTGTTAACACATTCTGCTACTGCTGACTAATGTCATAAAAATGCAAATCTGATCATGACTTGACCTTACTCAAAGACTTCATTACCCTCTCTTCCCCTGAAGGAAAAATGTCCTCTGCTGAAACTCCAGTGTTTGAGAATTCGACTCTTCTTGCTCATTTCACACTTGTAACTGGCCCTTCCCACATCGTTGGATTCTACACTCCCAAACCACCTAAATAACTAAAGTTCATGTCTCTGTCTTTGTAGTGCCTTCTGCTTAGAATACTCTACTTCATTCTCCTTTCTCTGCCCCTTTATCTCAGTAACTTTGACTGTCAACACCTACTTTATGTGTCAATTACTCTAAGGAAAAGGAAGAGTTCTTTGTCCCACTTAGTCTAGATAAATGCCCTCTTATGTGCATTTATAGCACTCTCAATTTTCCTCTTATTATAAACATTATCAAGCTGTATTTTAATGTCTTTCCCTATCTCTGAGCTCCTTAGAAAAGAACAGTGCCACTTCTATCTGTATCCTCACGGCTTTTTAAATTGTACTTAGCACATATGAAATGACCTCTAAATATTTACTGTCTAATTGAAGCTCCAGGCTAGCTTTCCAGTTGCCTGCTAGTACACTCACTGCAGTAGAAATCCTCAAAACCCTTGTCTACACTTACTATCACCAATCCCTCTCTTTCCATTCTCTCCAAAATTCACCTCATCAGACTTCTGCCCAGGCACTTTACCGCAACTGCACTTTTTAAGGTCGTTCATTATGTTGTGTTGCTAAACTCAGTAGTCGTCAGTGATTTCACTTGATTGGTCAGGAATGTCTGACACAGGTGATCAACTCACTTCCTTGATACACTGTCATGAAAACAACTCGTGCTCTTGATTTTCTCCTACTTGGTGCTTGTTTTCAGTCTTCCTTACTGGTTCTTCCTATTGTCCCAAAGCATTACGGAGGGAGCGCCCCATCGTTCCTATAAGTAGTCTCTTCGTGTTTTCTCTTTGTACGGTCACTCCCTTGGTGATCTCCTTGGGTTGAATGCCACCTGTACACCCAGGACTTATAAATATTATCTCCAGCACAGATCAATCTCCTGAACTCCAAAATTAGTTTTCAAGCTAACTTCTTAACCTCACTGTGTTGTCTAATAGACGACTCCAACCTTCCATGTCCATAACTGAATTCCTAATCTTCACCCCAAAACTGTTTTTACAGACAGTCTTCACCTACTCAGTTGATTTAGGTCAGCCCCACCCCTACTCTTTTCTTTCCATTTGTTCCAAATGTGGCTTCTTTAAGGTTTTGGAACACACAGGGTGCTCCCATTTGAGATATCTGCATGGCTAACTCCTAAACAATGTTTTTTTTTAAATTGTTACCTTATCAGTTAGGCCTACCTGACCATCCTATATACAATAACAAGTCACCCTCTCACCAATCTTACTCCTAACTCTAGATTTATAGATCTCCCTATCATACCTGTTTCCTTTTTATTTTACATGGTATTTAGCTCCTTAAATATATATAGATAGATAGATAGATAGATAGATAGATACACACACACACACACATATATATAGTATCTATCTCCCTTGACAGAGTATTCAATTTTAAGACTTTTTTTTCTGCTTTAAGATTTATAGAATAATTAGCACATGTTAAATGCTCAAGAAATATTTATTGAATTAATAAATGTGCTACCTTAAAGCAAAGATACATAAAATTGAACTGAGTGTCCCAGAAGCAGCTTCTGTTATTTTTTCTCTTTATTTTTCAACCATTTTACCAGTTACCCAGGAAAAAATACCTAGCATTATTATTATTGTTTCAGGAAGGATTTTGGATACTTTTATGATTGAGTTCATTTTGAAACTGATGGGAACCCTCTTTCCTTGACTTTTCTGGCTACTTACTCATTGTTCATCTCAGTTGTCAACTATTCTTTCCACATTTTCTCCCCTGAGCCATCTTCTTCTCCCTAGTTCTTTTCCTTCCATTCAGTTTATCTGGGTAAAATCAGACATAACAATGGCTTCCAAGAGTTTAGTTAAATTTGATGCCTAAACCTATTATATGTCAAGAGCAGATATTAGAGTAAGCTGCAGGCTGAAGAATATTCTACCCCTAAATATACCACTTTAGGTTATTAATTATTTTGAGCTAAAGGCAGCAAACATACTAAAATAACCTTTACTTTCCATTAGTTTCCCCCTTATATTTCCTAATCACTTCCCATAATTCATTCCCACTAGAAGCTTAAACCCTTCTCCTTTATTTTATCCTGTGTTTAAAAGGTATATAAGCTCTCAGTCTTAACTGCTTCTTCAGGGCTTCATTTTTCCTCTGAAGCTTCCTGTGTTCAGATAAAAATATTAAATATAAAATGTGTATGCTTTTCTTCTGTTAATCTGGCTTATGTCAGTTTCATTCTCAGGCCAAACACAGAACCTAAGAGAACACACTCAATAAATATTAACCATTAAAATTGATATTGCTCCCCTATTTTACATTTTTCAGTGACTTCTCATTGCCTTTAGAAAGAATTGCAAATATCTTATATGGTTTGCAAGCCTCTTTGAAAACTAGCCTTCATCTTGTCCCTGAACCCTTTGTACTCTTTACTCTGCCATAAGAAATTTTTTCAAGTGCTCTGAGATGTCTGTGCATCCATACCTATAAGCAGATCGCTCTGCCCCTTGTCTGGTCAGTGTTGGATTTAAGCTTGGAATTCTGCTTCATGGAGCCTTTCCAATACAGATCTTGAACCCTGTTTTTCCACTGTCATAATGCTTTTCATGCTGTATTTTAATTGTTTGTTTAATAATCTGGTCTCACTGTGTTGTCATCACTCTGGGGAAAAGGAGAACATCTGTCTTTCCTTCAGCATCCAAACCAAAGGTACTTAGTTAATATTTGTTGAATGCACGTAGAGTTAGGAAGAAGTTTGAGTCAAGTTTATAGCTCCATTTAATTCCTGCAACACAATCGGGTTTATTTGACAGCCTTCAATCATTTAGCTCTGAATGAAATTTTTTAAATAGTTACAGTTTTCTAAAAACAATACATTTTTAAACACAAAGGGGTCTCTTGAAGAGGCAGAGGTTTCTCTATGAAATTTTAGTTTCATCTTGTTCTACAGTTAAAGGTTCTTATTACTATATTAAGGTCAGTTATATAATACTATCTAATCTTAATTAAGACTTGAAAATGCCAACACTTTGCTGTGATATAAGAGGGAGTTCAGAGATTAGTAGTTTTCATATGCTTAATAACATTAAATGACAGTGATTATAAAAAGAACCTTAGGTTTATTGATCAGATGTGTAAATACCAGTCATTCAACTTGACTTCTAATAAAAAACCTGCAAGTTCAAAACTGTTTTAAAGACTCCTCTAACATTTGACCTTTACATTTTTTATTTGAATCGATATATGAACACAGATTAGAATACAATGTGCCCTATTCAGTAATGATTTTAAACTTTTGCTCTGTTTTATTTTATTCTCAACTGATAAACTTTATATCCAAAAGTCAAAAATGAAGAATTAAAGAAAAGTTGTTTTTATTTTTTTCAAATTATAACCAATGAAAACTATTTTTATATATGAAATACAGTCAGAAAGCAGGTGATGGGAGGAAAGGAGGCCTAAAGATATATTTTTCTTACTCTATATATTCTGAGATTTATACATGAAGAAAAATGCTTAAATATAACTGTATATACAATATAATAAAACAAAACAGTATGTTCAGCATAATGATCACAGTATATATTCATAAAGAAATAATGCATTCAGGAGAACACATCAGAGAACAAAGATGTTGAGGTAAAGAGTATAATAAAATATCTTACTACTAGGTTAAGTTTTTGAAAGGATGCCAGCAATTTATTAATTTAAACTTATGTACTAATAGGAAATAATTGCCCTTAACTTACTATTGGGCTGTCTAATAATAATTTGCATTTTTATAAGTTTGCTCCATTGTAACACAAAAGAACTTTTAAAAAATGATTGAACTTTTACAGACTTTATTCCTTACTTTGTTATTTATATTGTTCTCATAGTTCTATTCTCAATGCATCCTTTAATATGTTTTCAGAGGAAATTTTCTGAAACCAGAGATCTGAACAAAGATCAAAACTACTTTTCATAAAAGTCTTTACTGGCTGTACATTTTCTACATAATAAAGTCCAAACTTCTGTCATACTGAAGATCTCCTAAAATCTGACTTCTACCTACTAGTTTGTTTTTCCCACCATGTTCATCTTTTGCTCTCTTTCCATGCCCCATACGTTCTCATCCCAAACACAACACAACCATCGTACTACCTTTTATCAACTTGATTATTATGTCCTTTACTCATCATAGTGAAGGCGAGTTTATTCATCTTTTACCATCTAATGCAAAATCAGACACCTTTAAGCATCTTTTCTTGTTCCTCCTCAGCAAGAATGCAACACTTTTTGTCCCAAATGCTGGGTTTCAGCTCTATTTTATGCTTATCTTCTGCCTTGGAGTGCAGGCAAATGGAGAACAGGCTCCACGTTTTCCTTCTCATTCCTAACCTCATCCGGCAGTGACTTCCCGAGTTCTTCACATGTCATACAAATTTAATAAGACTACATTGAATTACATTGAAAGTGAGATTTGCACACTTAAAAACACTTCGAAAAGCTTTTTATAGAATATATTGTTGTTATGTATAGCGTATTCTACATTCACTCGAAGAACCTGTGGTACAGGTTCTTTCCTTTTGAACTCAGTGGTCTTGATTGCCTCTAATTCAGCCAGCCTTCCTTCCAAAGCATGGTGATATTTCAGCGTTTTATTCTCTCAGAATACTTCCTGGGAGACATGGTAAAAAGTTATATAACTAGAAGAAAATGTTTTCAGTTTTCTTGTTATATGTATGGTCATGAATGATTTGATAGTAAAACCAGGTTGCCTTTGTTTAATGAGCATTTATTGAGTACCCAAAATGCCTCAAGGCAATAAATTTACCCTGGGAAAACACAAATGAACATTCTCTTTCCCCTGAGAACCTCATGTCTAGTGAAAAAGCCAGACACATGTGAGTAATTCTATTAAAAGTAAATAAGTACTAAAATGGTAATCATTGTGGCATTGAATCTCTAAAATAATAATGATTCTAGTATATTAGGTAGTTAATAGGGTTTTTAAATTTGTACTTAGATATTCTTTGCTCTTATACTTACAAAACCGGAACTCTCCGATATTTTTTTTTCTGATGGTATAAAAATGGAGAATACTCACTTAAGTATGAATCTTTACTGATGACAATCACTCAGCACAGAACTATTAGATACTTTTTGTGTGCCAGGCAGAGTTGCTGGCACTTGTAAATGAGCCAGAGTCACTGCCCTCATGATGGTTACATTTTCTTTAGTGAAAGATATAAAATATCATATAGGTAATATAAGATACATTAGATAATGATACATTATACAAAGAAAACAAAACAGGTAATGGATTTAGGGAGAGGAGGTGGAGATTCGCTCTAGAAATGCTGATATGGTAGATCTCTCTGAGCAGCTGATATTTGAGCTAAAAACTCAATGAGCTCATGATTTAAAAGCTCATCTTCAGAAAAATGTAATGGTGGTAAAATTATGTATCTTTTACAAGGCATTTATGCTGCTTGGATATTTATTTTGGTGGTTTTCAAGGGAAGGAAGAGGGATAACTAAGTTCCCGAGCTGATCCTGCTTGCTTAGTTTGAGATTTACCGCTAACCTAGGTAAGACATCCCATTGATGTTCCTCATGGTTTATCGTTTTCTGTATTCTTCCTAAGGAATCCTATCCTCTTGCAATAATGACAAAAGTTGTTATTTGGGTTTCCCCAAACTTTTAGTTATAAATAAACTTTCCCTTTTGAAATATACAAAGTGTGATTATACAGTTTATAACATCTTTTAACAAATATACTACAGTTATATGCTATGAGTAAAACTAGTCAAATGAATATGCTCAAGATCTGAATTTAATGATAAGAGGCCCAATAATGTTGTATAATATAAATATTATGTCCAGACGGATATGATATGCCTGTAATCTTGATATGGATCTAAGTAACTTTGGAAACTTTCTAATTGATACTGATTTTTAGAAACAGCAAAAAGTCACTTTAGACTCTAGACCATAAACTATATCATGAGAAGAGTGTTATCTAATAATAGGATGAGCCTTACTACCATCAAATTAAAACATGATGAGACTTATTTTCTTGGTAATTCGCACTTTGTTGATTGGTTAAAAAACATAAATTTGCCCAAAGGTCACACTGAAATGTGGTGGCAGAACTAGAATTCGAATTTCCAGCGACCACCTTCTATTCAGCTTCTAGTGTTTAAAAAGATATTGAAGTGAGGTAATATTTAGTTTCTGGCAATAACAGTTGATTAAATTTGCTTCTCAAAATTTTGGATTATTTAAATCTGTATATATGAAAGTCATTAGGCTATCTTTTTTATCTCCCAGATCAAGCCATTGTGGTGAAAGTAAAATTTCTTTAATATAAGTGCAAGACCAATCTTATTTTCTTCCAACTTAAGAATAAAAATTTTAGATCAGAAAAATATTTATAGTAGAAAAAAGAAATCAGGGAGAACTGTTGGGCATTAAAGTGAAATCCCTCACTTTAATCAAATTCATTGTATATTTCCCATTTAACTTTGGTTCTAAGAATAGTTCTTTCTTTGTAATCAAATAAAATGAAACTTAACGTGTTTTTAAAGAGATGTTGTTGATCTAATGAAAGCAATACAAATAACTGGCTTTAAAAAAATTATGTCTAAATGTCATCATTTGTGGATAAAACATACAAATGCATAAATGTATAAGGAAAACAAAACAGAGATACTGTTTTATCATTAAGGAGTTGTGACTATTAAATGGCCTTCATTAAACTGGTAACAGGGACATATTAGGAAACTTTGGAAAACTTGAACAAATTGTATTAATTATTAAGCTATTAAGATTGGTTTAATTGTGCTCTCTCCCTAGCAAAAAAAGTAGGTCATTTTGTTCAAGCTTCTAGAACACACATTATGAACTATTTATTACACATATTCCTCAAAGCTTCAAGCAGTATAGTCTTTAGTAGTTAAATTATGTAATAGGCCACTTTATGAAGACTGCATTGCAGAAGTTATTCCTTGCACATTTCACTTCATTGTGAGTATTTTGAAATGATCAGGTTTGACTTGTACTGCATTCAGTAGAGACCTCTCTTCTTCTCAAACTGGATTTTGATAGCAAATGAAAGTAAATTACCTTAAGCACTTATTATGAGCCAGGCAAGCTGATGAAATGGGTATATCATCATCTCTGATTTACAGATTGAGTACAAAGACATTAAGTAACTTACCCAACATCACACAGCTAGTCAGTGGAAGAGCAGGTGTGAACTCAGCAGATGTAGTTCTAGTTCCACACTCTGTTTTTAGCACTGCAGAATTCTGTCTCTCAATCCTTGTGTTCATGTACGTATCCTTACAATTATACTTAAGCAATCATAACAGGCGCTTTTTAAGGAATAAATGAATGTTAGATTTGTGTCTTAACCCACCTAGATCTTAGGGTCTTACTTTAAGTCTGTCCTGTCAATAAAAAATGTGGAGGTCATTTGAGCGTTAATAGAAAGCTTCTCTAAATAAAGACTATGTCTTATTTGGGAAGATGCAGTTGTTGCAAATGTACTCAAAATTTATAACTCTGAAAAAATATTGTGCCTTATATATTTTCAGTTGCAAAACTAAAATTAATTAATAAGGGGTGCTTTTGATTCATTTGCTGTCAACTCAGACACAGTAATTTATAAAGCATTCTGTTGTAAACAGGTTCCTCTTTAGAACATTCTCAGAGATGACCATAGTTGTTTCCTTTCCTTATGTTTTTAAATTTTTTTTCTCCTTTTGTATTTTTTAATTAAAACAATTAAAAGCAATAAAAGGCAGAACAGAAATATTGTATTATCCCCAATAAATTTTCCCTGCAGTAGGGTTTAAAATAATCAATTTAAGATTATTAACTAAAGCTAAAATGGCTGCTCCTTACAAAACAGGCGAAATTTCTATTGCATGTGGGATTTTCAGAGCATTTCTAATGAATTCAGAGGATCATCTGATCCCAGAAAGAATACTTCTTTACACTCAAGAGGTTGGTTGGTGTTCTCTGTTTGGCTTCAGAAAAATACCTAAAGTTTTTTTTGTTTCCTGTCTGACACCTCCCTTTTGGCATACGCTGTTGGCATTACCCCTATAGAAAACTTACTGGAAAGCAGGTTATTTTGTTGTGATCCGGAAATGCTTTTGTCTGGCTTCTAGGTCATGCTTTAAACCCAGAACAAATGACAGAACTAAGCACACTATGTGAAAATGGGCAGTCATTAAACTCATTATTATTTTTTTTTTTTAATAATGCAAACTACTCAAGTTGCAAATAGGACTGTTTTACATGAAACTCCAGTGATGTTGATTTTTGGCCAGAACTTTGAATAGCTAGGAAAAATATCAAGAAAAACAATTCTTATCAAAAGGCAAATTAGTCTGTGAAGCTGGTGTTAATTGGCAGCCAAGGTGTTTCATTATGAAGCTGAATTTTTAACAGTTGTTACTTGGTTACTATGAAAACACTGCAGTGTAATAGGTATTTTCTCCTATTTCTTCCAGTCCCTCTACCAGTGTGTCAGTAATGTGAGTCCTGTTTTAAAACACCTGTATGCTGCCTAGGAAGTCTCTGTGTTGGCTGTTTATTCAACTGTATTTCTGGATTAGATGCATATCATAATCACCGTTTTTTTCAGGGCTGATCACTCTAACTGTAGCTGTTGTATTTTTCTATTTTGCAATTCTCCAGTGTTTGAATGAAACCTTAAGAAGACCTTTTTGAGAGAACTGCTTTCTCTTTGTAACTTCTAACATAAAGCTAACCACAGGAAATGTATAAATTGTAACTAGAGAAATGATTCTTTTGGATGAAGCAATGGGAAATGTGGTGGTTTATTGCTGTGAGTGAGTGTATCTACTGCTGATTTGTTGGGTTTTTTTTTAAGAGAAAACACATAAGGGCCATAGGTAGCAAGTTCCAACTGTTCATTCACCTCCGAACAGTAAACAGCATGAAGGACGTTTATGTTCATACAGAACATATCCAAAGCCCCTGGGAGTGTGTATGCTTTGATATTTTCCCCATTCTGACATTTTACTAGCTGACTGAGAAAAAAATTAGTTGCTCATTAAATCTTCAACCTATAGGCAACAAATTCTTGTATTTTCTAGACTGTAGTCGATCCCTTTAATCTCTGTTGTGTTCAGCATCTAGTTTTATGGTAATATATAGAAAAAAAATCATTTTTTGTGGATGATCTGATAAAAGTGTTGGTTTAAATTACATGCCAGTAGTTGCCCAACCAAATAATTTAGTGATGTGATTATAGTCTTACTGAAGTCTTTGCTATTGATTCTAAGAAGCAAGCATGATTCTATTTGCTGTCCTCAAAACAAAAGCAGCTTTTCCTCTTGCCTCGCAGTCTCAGCTAGGGTTTTACAGAACAAAATAATGAATGCTTCCACTGCAGCAGGTCACAGGGGAGGCTGGGACAATACTGAACTCATGCACACCGCTGATCCTTGCTTGCTGGGCAACATGTACTCCTGGATTTCTGACAGCTCTGTGGGTTCACTAGAGACCTCTGTCATTCTGTTCGTCCTCTTGTAGGCGATGGTGGAGACAGTTAACAACCTCCTCCAGCCACAAGCGTTGAATGCGTGGAGAGACCTGACTACAAATGATCAACTACGTGCAGCCACCATGTTGCTCGATACTGTGGAGGAAAGTGCTTTTGTGCTGGCTGATAACCTTTTGAAGACTGACATTGTCAGGGAGAACACAGACAATATCCGTAAGTGGCCTTTGTTATACAGAAAGGCCAGAGACCCATGTACAGAGAAGGAAGGAAAAGAAACAGGTCTCTAAGGTGTTCCAGATAATAATGAGTGACACTTTATTTCAGTGGAGGTGTTATTATTTTTCTATAATTAAGAGGATATCATCTGTCGTTGGCTTAAAAGAGTCCTCATAATTATGTACACTATCATCCTTAGGATATTCTAATACTGGATATATCAGCCTGAGATCACTTACACTGAGGTCCTTTTTTTGTTGTTAGTTTTTATGTATGTATGTATCTAGGTACATATTGTACTATTTAGAAATAATTGTATCCTCCTAATACAGGGCTTATGGATCACTTCAGTTGTAAAATGAGTGTCTGAATTAGATACTGTAAAGAAATCAGTCATTTAAGTGAAGGTGATATAACAATGTTTAATAATTGTTATTGTGAAGAAATATAAATCTATATTTATTGTGCATAAGGATGTAGCTGACAGTTTCATTTCAGAAGATTTGATAAACCAGTTTCAAACTTAATAGATTTAATGATCAATATTGATATAATAGTATAGCTCTAGATTATAAAAGGATTTTTATGTAATTCATAAAATAAAGATACCATTTTGAAAATAAACTTAAAGACAGTGAGAAATTATAAGGATTTGCGACTGAATTTTAAAATTCAGACTTTGTAAGTGGGGACATTTATATTCTTATTTACCTAATTTTAACAGCTTTTATTTGCTTTACTTCGAAAAGAATCAAAATACTAAACAAACACTTTTTAAATAAAAGATTGAACTACTATAAAATGTGACAAATAGAACATTGATTTCAGTGTTTTGATTTCAGAATGATTTCAGTGATTTAGTAAATGATCTCAGCTTTAGCATGTTTCTCAATGAGCACTGATACCTTTTTGCCATTAACAGAATTGGAAGTTGCAAGACTTAGCACAGAAGGAAACTTAGAAGACCTAAAATTCCCAGAAAACATGGCTCATGGAAGCACTATCCAGCTTTCTGCAAATACCTTAAAACAAAATGGCCGGAATGGTAGGTTAGAGTTTATTTGTTAAACTTGATGGAATTGAACTTGTCATTGATTCTTTGCTTCTTGGCTTGGAATTTTAGATCTACTAACTGAAAGCTCTCCTTCTCTCTGTTCATCTGTTCTCTTTCTCCTGCCCTGCTTGCTCCCTTTCTTATCTCCTACACCAATAGTATATTGGTATATGTTCTATAAAATTCTCAATCAGATTTGGAAATTGTTCAGTGACTTCAGTTACAGAAAAATGTCAGAAACATGAATATGTGAGAAATTAATGAACAACAAAATCTAGTTGATCTGACTCTTTTCCTTGAAAGGAGTAACTCTCACTAAGTTGACAGATTTAAGTTTCTAAAATTTTTAATGGAAATTTTACTTGTAATTAATTTTTTTTTCCTTATTGATTTCTTTCTGAGATTGTTTCTGTGCTTTTCCTTTGCAAATCATACGGAAAATATAAATGTAAGGAGATGCTTTTGGGGAATGGAATTGGTAAATATAGGTCTGTTTAGTACTAGATTATATTTACTGCATGTAATTAAACTTAAATAAAGAAATTATCTCATAGAAAAGGTATGTCTCAAGCCTTGCCAATACTAAATTTTTAAAAGCATATTTTTTGCCAAGAAAGTCAGATCCCTTAACCTGTTAGATGATAAGAAGGTGACTCAGGTCCTAGCAACCAACTCAAAATTGATGTTTTATATTGTAGGGTGAATAGTTTTTAAAAAAGAAGACCTTGTTAAATAATATCAAGAAAAACAAATTATTCTTGTTTTAAAACTGAATTTACAAATCACTATTCTGTTGTTCATTTGACTGTGTGAATTTTGAGTCAGCAATAAGGTTTTCTACACAGCAAAATTGGATTCCTGTATTAGCTCCTAACTGGTTTCCCTTTTTCCAGTCCTTGCCCCCTAACAGTTTTAGGCTGTCAACGAAGGGTTCTTCCTAAACATAAGTCTGACCAGTCCACTCCAGTTACACTTAAAATAGATCAAATGGCTTAACTAGGCTACCGTGTGCTGCCTGATCCCCTCCTTTCCTGCCTCATCTGCTCCACTTCCTGTCTATCTGTCATATGCTCTCTGTGATACAGACATTCTAGTCTTGATATGCTTTTGTTAATTGAGATTATAACAGATATATGATATATTTTGTAGGTTTCAGGTAGACAACATGAGGGTTTGATATATATATATACTGCAAAATGATCACCTCTGAAAGTCTAGGTAACATCCATTAATCCAAAAAGCTACAATTTTTTTTGTGTGATGAGAACTTTTAAGGTCTGCTCTCTTTGCAACTTTCAGAATGTGCAATGCAGTATTACCTACAGTTCCCATACTGTGCACTACATCCCCATGGCTTATTTATTATGACTGGAAGTTCATACCTCTTGACCCCCTTCAACCATTTCACTCACCCCCTAGTAGTCTGTTCTCTGCATCTGTGAGTTCAATTTTTGTTGTCACTTTTAAGACTTGACATATAAATGAGATCACATGGTATTTGTCTCAGTCTGACTTATTTCTTTTAGCATAAGTGAGGGTCCACCCATGTTGTCACAAGTGTTAAATTTCTTTTTTATGACTGAATAAAATGCCTTTGCATGTAGGTACCATGTTTTCATTATCCATTCATCCATCAGTCAACACTCAGGTTGTTTCCATGTCTTGGCTCTTGTAAATAACGCTTCAACATGGGGGTGCATAGATCTTTTAGATTTCGTGTTTTCATTTCCTTCAGATAAATACCCAGAAGTGAAATTGCTAGATCATATGTAGTTCTATTGTTGATTTTCTGAGGACTCTCCATAGTGTTTTCTATACTGGTTGCACCAATTTACATTCCCACAACAATGCACAAGGGTTCCTTAGTCAAGATTCAATTCTGTTTCTTGAACACAGAAGTGTTCCTGCATCAGATTTTTGCATTTTATTTTCTTTCTTCCTGGAATACAGTTTTTATAATTCTTTATAAAGAAGCTTCTCTATCTTTCACTGCTCAGTATAAATCTTACCTCTTTAGGAAGGTTTTTCCTGTCTCCCCAGAGGTAAACCACTCTTTCCCAATCACTTTTTTTCCATTAGCCGTTTTATGCCAATGCTTCTTCATAGCGTTTATTTTCCTATCATTATATGAAATTTTATTTATTTGTTTTTAAGTTGCCTACTTATAGTCTGACTCTTCCTCCAAGCAGTAAGCTTCATGACAACAGAGACCTTTTCTACGTAACCCAAGTGTATGGCACATAGATGCACTAAGGATTTATCAAATAAATGTGTGAACTTTCAGATACACAGCTAATGAATATTGAAATATGTCTACATTAATAATATTATGTTTTGTGCTCATTTGTTTACTAAATTAATGTATTGTGTGTGTGTGTATTATGTCACATTTAAGCATTGATTTGGGAGTGGAGAACCTATAACAGTCATATGCTACTAAAATGCACTGGTAAGACAAGGTGGGAAGGCAACATGTCAGCATCCCACAGATGAAAATTGATACAAATTATCAGCCAATTACAAACCAATTAAAATAAAAGTTGTTCCTGCCAACAAGAAAAATACATAGATGTTCCTAAGTTTGGCCTTTTGAAAAATCAGCATTTTTATAAGTCTAGAGGGAAAGAACTAAAATTAAATGCTGTGTTGTAACAGACTAGAAGTGTCTAGTGATTTACTATTGTTTTCTCAGTACTATGTTAACAGATGTGGATTGGAAGTTTACAAAGCCCGTTTCCTTCATGTAGCCCTTATCATAATCTCTTTGCTGGATTACTGAAAGGACAGTAGCGATCCCACAGAATCACTGAGCAGGCTGGAGAATCAGGCTCAGAGAACATACAGGAGAAAGAAGTGAATGGCAGCCTGTCCGTCGCACAGAATCATTGCTACCACCAGTGAAGTACGAGTGAAGGCTGCTGCTCTTGCCCCACCTCCTGCTTCCTGTGTCACTAGCGCCTCATCTGAAGTCCGAGACTTGTGGACTCAGCTAGCTGAGGTGCCCGGGGCAGCCTCTTTGCAAGCCAGACTGGGGAAGCAAGTATATGTCCATTTTGTGTCTAGGAATCCCTAACAGTAAGGAATTTCCCAAATATGGCAGCACAGTTTAGACGTTGACAGTACCCTCTTACCTTAAAAAGAAAAATAAAATAAAATTTATTTGTCTTTATTCTCACTTAGCTCTAAGCTTCAGGGACAAGGATTTTGACTTTCTCATCTTAGCAACCACATCAGTCAGGGTCATGCCTATTTCTTGGTAAACTGGTAGGAATTAATACTGGAAGTGCTGCATAGGGCTTTTTTTTTTAAGATAGGAGATATGATAAATGTGTTAAGATTAATTTTACAAAGGATCACATGTAAGAGATTATCTTGAGGGGAAAAATAAGGTAGAAGGACATATGGAGAAAGTGACCTTAAAAGAACATGATACTTGAGTTTTAAGACCAAGGAAAGATTTTGAATCAATGTTTTTCTTTTTAGTTACAATTAAGATGTAATATACATGCAATCAAAGGCACTTTTCTTAAGTGTTCAGCTTGATGAATTTGATAATTGTATATTCTTCTGTAATATCACATAAAATAAGCTATAAATACCTTTTATTACCCAACAAGTTCCCTGGTACCTCTTTCCAGTCTTCTCACCACCTGCCCACCCCACCTAATGAAACTCTTTTCTTCTCATTAGTATTTCTATAGGCAAATTTTTCCTGTTCTTAGACTTCATATAACTGGAATCAAAGAGTATGTACTATATTTCTGCCTATATTCTTTAATTCAGCATAGTACTTCTGGGATTCAGTCATGATACTCCATCTATCAGTAGTTTGTTCCTTATTTGTGCATAGTATATTCCATTATGCTTATATGCCATGATTTATCTCCTATTGATGGATTTTTGAGTTGTTTCCACTTTGAGGCTATTATGAATTAGAGTGCTATAAACATTATTATACAAGTTTTTTTCTTTGTGGATATATATTTTCACTTGTCTAGGAAGGGTTGATATATGCCTATCTTTATAAGAAATTACCCAACGTTTTTTCCAAATAGTTGAACCATTTTACATTCCCACATGCAGTGTATGTATGAGAATTCCAATTGTTCCATATTCTTACCAACATTAATATGATCAGTCATTTTGGTTTTAGAGATTCTAGTGGGTATGAAATGGTATTTCATTGTGATTTTAATTTTTGTTTCCTTAATTGTTAATAATGTTGGTTATTTTCAAGTGTCTACTAGCCTTTCACATCTTTTTTTCTCAAGTGTGTGTTTGTCTTTTGCTGTTTTAGTAGTATTTATTCTTTCATTATTGATTATCAGAACTGCTTTAAATATTCTTAAGTCTTGTATATATAATATGTAATATATAAATATACATGTGTAATACATACATATACATGAATATATTCCCTAGTCTAGTCTGTGGCTTGCCTATGCATTTTCTTATTGCTGTATTTTGATGGACACAAATTTTCAATTTTGATAAATTCAGTTAACCTTTATTTCTTTTATGGTTGGTGTTTCTTGGGTTCTATCCAACTCATCTTTGCCTTCTTCAGGATCACAAAGATATTGTTTATTTTGTGGTTCTGGTTTTTATGTTTAGATCTGTACTCCATCTTGAATTACGTTTTTGAGTATGGAGTAAGATAGGGACTGAGGATCACTTTTCTTAAATACTGATATGTTGTTGTTTCAGCCTAATTTTGACTTGACTTGCCTTATGCATGAGCTGACATTTGGTTAAAGTGAGCGCTTCAGTTTTGCTGTAGTATTCTTTATGCAGGTTTGATTACAACCCAGTTAGAACTATCTAATTTAAGTGGAACATGCAAAGTAATGAAAGTGTCTTCCCACTTTATAATTCAGATCTGCCTTTATTTTAGGAGAGATCAGAGTGGCTTTTGTCCTGTATAACAACTTGGGTCCTTACTTGTCCACGGAGAACGCCAGCATGAAACTAGGGACAGAGGCTATGTCCACCAATCATTCTGTCATCGTCAATTCTCCTGTTATTACAGCAGCAATAAACAAAGAATTCAGTAATAAGGTTTATTTGGCTGATCCTGTGGTATTTACTGTTAAACATATTAAGGTAAGAAAATGGCATGTTATGTTTATTTGTCCACATTACCTATGTTTGTTATAGCATGAATATGAAGTTTATTAATTTTCTTTTAATTTTTTCCCTATTATTTGACATATATAGCAATTCATTATCTATGAAATGATCATGGTGATTTTTTTTTCTGAAATGAAGGAGGAGAATAATTTTTGAATATGTAAATACTTATGGTAAAAATATTCATACATGTATATATAAATGCTTTTTCATAATTAAAAAAGATCTAGCAATATATTCACTGGAATTGGACATGACCTCACATATGATATTATAATTAGTATATCTTTATGTGTAGATACGTGTTTGTGTATATTCAAAGATTGTATTATAAATTGGACAAAGATTTCTAAAGACCATCCTATATACTTTGAAGTTAACTGGTGTAATTCTGAGACATCGATACTAGTCTTCCTTCAGTAATAAAGTAAACTTACCTCTTACCAGGGGGAATAAACAACAGTGTATATTCAAATTTGGTTAGACTTGACAGACTCAATATGAGACACTGGTAGGAATCTCCACCAAAGCTGGACCAGAGTACAAAGTTGTGTTAGATGTAAAGAAAATGCCTACCTAATTTACATGATCATAAAGTAGTTACTGGTTTTATTGATTTTCTTTTTCCTGAAGCAGTCCGAGGAAAATTTCAATCCAAACTGTTCCTTTTGGAGCTATTCCAAACGCACAATGACAGGTTATTGGTCAACACAAGGCTGTCGGCTCCTGACAACAAATAAGACACATACTACATGCTCTTGTAACCACCTAACCAATTTTGCAGTATTGATGGCACATGTGGAAGTTAAGGTAAGATTTATACCATAACATAAAGATGCCTTAGCATACAGTCAGGGCACCAACTATAAAAGTCCTAACTCTATGGGATAGTCTCACCTCCAAGTTTTCCTACTTTCATAGTAATTCTGTACAGGATCCCTCTCCCCTCTCACAATTAACCTGTATCCTCCTGGATGGTTCAAGGAAGTCTTTTTTTTTTTTTTAAGTTAACATAGTTCATAAAATTGATATTTGCTTATAAAACTCCCCTTAGTCTCTCCTGCTTTTACTTTATAGGAATAAATGTCAGACCTCATGAACAGGGCAGATAGAACCAAAGTACCAAAGGCCAGTGTGGTGGCGTTAGGAACTGGGACCTGGTAGGTTAGAGTCTAAGAAGCTATACATGGGATTAAATGTTGTCACAATGCTTGAGAAAGCAGCTACTTATCACAATACATAAGGCTTGGTAATGCAAAGGACTTAGCAAAGTCTGACACAGTGTAATGGGTTTTGTCCATTCGAGAAGACACTATTCTAAGGAAGAATCCAGGTGGTAGGTAGCTTCCACAGTCAGAAGCACAGCTAACTTGGGTGAATCAGTGGGTGAATCAGTCTCTTCCCAGCATGAATCTGACTGTCATAGTGGGTGTGAAGAGGATTTAGGTTTCAGATATTAAGACATAAAAATATAATGGGCTTATTAGCTTGGTTATAAAGATTGATAGATAGTTTAGTAATAAGAAATTACATACTTGTGAATTCTCTTCTCATTTCCCTGATGTCAATAAAAATAGAGAAAATAATACTTTTGAACACATTTTAAAAAGTAAAGACTGTGGCAAAGGTTTTATCTACCTGATGTCATTGATCCAAAAAATTTTACCCAAAATTTTCTTTGACTCTATGGAAGAGACAATACAGTTATTTCAGAGGGAGATGAAATTCGAGCCCAGTTACCATCTTAAGGGCAAATGACCATAGCTGTTCAAATTTTGGGTCTTAAAGGACTACACGCCCTATTTTATCAGAGCATCAAAAATCGATCTACCTTAACACATGTTAGGTTTAGACCTGGAGTGTGTTTGTATGGCTCTGGAATTCTATTTTTCAGCATAGGGAATAAATTCAAACTCAGAAAAATGAATCATATTTGAAACAACAACAAAAATACCATTTTTTGCTCAGGTCACTGCCTAGCAACCTCTACCAGGTGCATTCTACAAGAATCCTTACTGTGACCATTAGTGTCAACACGAGGTAAAATAAATGGGAATCAATATTTTCCTTTAGCAATCAGTTGCACTGTAGGCATGTCCTGGATTTCTCTATCACAATCTCTTGAGATTGCCTGAGTCAGCCCCATTTTGATTTCAAAAAATTATTTTGCTTGAAAGAAAACAAAACAAACAGGCTGATCATCCCTAGAAGTCCCAAAAGAAACACTGTAAAATACTTACATTAATGTAAACTTACAATAGACTAGTGCCTAAAACAGAACGCTGATTTATTGATGCACAAAGAGAAATACAGCAGTCAGTTGGAACAGCAGCAAGTTGCTAGATACCACTTTCTAACGCAAGAAAATCTTTGAAAGAAACTAAATTATGTTGAAGAATCTTGCTTGGCAGCTTGGAAAGAGAGCAAGAGGGGTTAGCTGAGTAATCTTGCTAGCTTGCTGCTATTATCCATGGGAGTGGGTCCATGGGCCTTGAGTCCAGGGCTCCACCTGGGCACTGTACGCATCACTGTTATCTATCATCTGTCTTATCTCTGCTGTTCATTCAACACTTCCTCCATTCTTTTATCAACATTTTTTGAGTACCTAAGTAAATTTATTAACATGTTGGCTGCTCTACAGTAAGCTCTTAATAAATGTAACGTCCTCCTTTCCATCTGCCAGAGATATTTTTAGATACCAGCATTCCAATGAAGCTTCTGGAACTCACATTTTTTATAAGGAGGAGAAGGCAGAGAAGTGAAACTGCACTCTGGGTTCTGATTAGCATTGTAATTGAGGCCCACACTGTGATTTAGGGACACAGAGGAGGGCCCCCTGTCTAAAGCAGGACTACTCACAGAGGGCTTGTGAAAGACGGAAGGGTGAGTAGGATGTTTTTGGCAACGTGTGGAGATTTTGGGCCAACCACATTCTTGCAACTCTTTCTTCCTTTTGTGTCGGGTACATCACTGGGTCTCATTTATTTTTTCCTCAGCAGCTGGTCCTCCTTATCTTCCTTTTCTGGTTCTTCCTCATCTCCATGACCTTCCATTGTTGCTGTGGTCCGCAGCATTATTCTAGATGTAGTCAGGGCTGACCTTTCTGTCCCCCAGGTGACATCATCTCATGATTCCCAGATTTCTCTCTCCAGTTTTAAACTCCAGACTGAGATTCAACTGATGACCTAATATATCCTCATGGCCTTCTAGTTAGTGTCTCAGTCCTAGACTCACACTTCTGGTATTCCCCCAGCCGAGTCTTTTCCTTTGTAGTAAATGGCTACTCTGTCCTTCCAGGTACTCTGGCCCTAAACCATGCACCATCTTTGATTTGTTTCTTTTCTTCACACTCATACTGAACACCTGTCCTGTAAACATATCCTGCCCGGTCCAGCATTGGAGAGCTTCTCAGCACGTTCATCACTACCACCTGGACTCAAGCCACTGTCATTGCCACTCTGCTTTTTAGTTATAGCTCCTTCATCTATGCCCCAGTTTCCCTCCTTGTCCCCTTAAATTTATTCTCTGCACGGTTGCCAGAAGGATATTGTTAAAATGTTGAGTCAGACCATGTCTTTCCTCTGACTCATTCTCAAAAAGCAGTTCTATAATCCCTTTAAAATACAAATCTGCTACTTCATACCTTCAATTGAATCTGAATGACTTCTCATCCCAGTAAGAACAAATTCCCAAACCCTGGTCCCCTTAGCCTCCTTGACTTCCTCTCCCACTCCTCTTCCCTTTGCTCACTTGGCTTCAGCCATGCCCTTGCCCATGCCCTTGCCCTTCCACAAACACATCAGGTGTGCTCCACTTAGACCTGAAAGTCTGCTTCTTCCGAGCCCCCCAAATAGCCACATGCCAGTTTCCTCATCTCCTTTAAGTCTCTGCTCGAATGTCCCCTTCTCAACAAGGCTTTCCCTCTCCACCATATTTTAAATTTCAAATTCTTCCACCCCAACAAAATACCGTGACGAATAAGGCAAAACAGGTGCCTGGCCTCAGGGAATTTGTAGCTTATCAAGGAAGAGAAGTGTTAAGACTGATTTCAAATAGGTGCTGAGAGAGATTTCATAGCTAGGTCAATTTCTGCAGACAAAAGAAGGAAGGTGATGTGTCCACCCCAACATGGTAATGGCAGGTGGCTGACTACTTCTGAGTTCTATTCCTGCGGTCTAAGGAAAGATTTGATTGTCCTCTGTTTTAGACACAAAAATTAATCATTACAGAAATCTAGGTAATGTAATTTCACACTAAACTGACATTGTATTTCTGATATTTAAAACCTTCCATTATTGGGAATCACCCACAAGTTGATTTGTCTCTTGTTCAGCAGAATGTTAGATAAACTATATTCAAATGTCTGTCACCTCTCTACCAATAATTATTTTTTGTGAACACCCTTTGTTGGGGGAGTATTTTAGTTTACAAGAGCATAACTTTCAAACTAATTGACTAATTAGCATTCCTACTCTGGTGATATAGAACACTATAGCAAATGCTTTAGCAAAGGGTCCTTCAATTTTTATCACTTATATCTCCTTCCTTTATTCAAATTATAATGCTTTGGGAGATAATGAAAGAAGTCTCCCTACTCTTTCCTGTCAGTTCAACTTGACAATGATTTTATTATCTTTAAAAGGTTTCACTTCCATCAGTGTGATGATTGCTTTTCTCTCTCTCTCTCTCTCTCTGTCTTCTCTATCTCATGTGTGTGTGTATGTGTGTGTGCGGTATGTACTATCCCCCCCCCCGATAACTTCACACCCAAGTATAGGCATGGACTTTGCTGTTTAAAATCATAGTTAATTCTTTTTTAGTTTAATATTGATTCAAAACAGTGACAACTTGCAAATGATTAATTCAATACCATGGATTTTGTGTATCAAATATTTCATAGCTAGACTTTTTCTAGGATAGAAGAAAACAAGAGGTAGTTTTACATTGCAAAGTTCTGCAGGTTTTTTAAAAAATAATACTCCTATTTTTTAAGTCCAAAAATAAAAGTTACTTTAAGAGTTTAAAAAATCACTTTATTAGTGAACCAATAAAATGTTTGATGTATAATACTAAGGTTGTAAACCTCCATTCCCAAATTTTTATGCTTATTTTGTGTTTTGCTTTCTATAGTATGATGCCATCTATAGTAAAAGGTGGAGGTAAAGAATCAAAGTCATAACTAGCACATAGTTCTTTAAAGTATATGCTTATTTAGGGGAAAAAACTAGATAACTGGTAAGTTGAATTCCCTCCAAATATGAAGAATCCTGTGAAAAGAAAATGGTTTCAAATTGTAAAATTGGGTTGTATTAATAATTATCTCAAATTAACTTTATAAAAGTAATTGGAAACCTTTTAGAACCAAGAACTTATTAGTCTTGTTTTTTCCCATTGAACAGTTTTATAATGATATTTTCCCTCTACAGACTTACTAAAATTTGAAATTCATTTGCCAGTATGCAGTTTTAGTTTCTACCTCCTCTCCTAGACTCTAGACTTAGTACTAGGAACAGCGAGACGTGAGAGAGACAGCCTTACAGATCTTCTGGGGAAAGATTCTTCCAGGGAGACAGAACAAGACCTGCACCAAGGGTGGTGCTGATGTGTTTGAGGAACTGCAAGGGACACAGTGTAGCTGGAATGGACAGAGTTAAGGAAAAAGTATGTCAGCAGAAAAGTCAGAGGGCCTAGAACAGAAGGCTTCGTAGGCCATCAGAGCACTGGGGTTGGGTGTTACTCCAAGTGCAGTGGAAACCACAGCCGAGTTCAGAGTGGAGGTGCAGCGTGGTCTGTCACATATGTGTGTAATATACTTAATGTTTTGCATCAACTAATTTTGTATGTATTTATTAAGAAGGAAACTTCATCCATGTCCAGACACTAAGTGATGTGTATACTTCCTTCAAATGTGGATTAATTATTGCACTGAGAAATATGCACTTTGCAAGGTAACATTTCTTTATCTGTTTAGTCCTTCTGAATTTTTAGTTCTTTGAGATCAGTTAGCGTATTTATTCTGGAGTCCTACATACCTAGAACTAAGTTTATAACTATTTATGATTTTCTAGAGTTGGATGAATTTTTTCCCAGGCTACCAAGAAGCAACACATCCCTTTCACTTCAGGAAAGAATGACAGTGCCACCTTCCTCACCAACACACACCACTCCCCGATACCAGACACGCTGTATCACTTCCCCCTAACCTACAATGGATCACCAATTGCCCAGAGTCTCTTATGTTTAATTTGTGCTGAAGTTGCTGTGAATAGGACATATTACTGGAGGATTAGGAGGAAAGTTCTATGGATTCTCCCTGCCACTTATCTCTGAGCAGGGTAGGGAGAAAGAGAGGAAAGGCTACCTACTGAGTGATAGCAAGAAGGGTACTCTTCATGTTGATGTTTGAGAAGAGGGATTGGCCTGTAACTCATACTCCTTCTTAAGCTCATGAAGGGAGGACATATACTCAAAATTATCTAGAGAGAGAGCAGTTCCAATGATGGATTTGAGAAAAATAAACCATTGAAAATTATTTTATTCTTTTTTTTTCTCCACTCTTTTTAGTACTGTTAAAGAAAAGTTGAAAGAATGGTCAATAAACACTCATATACTCTTTTCTCTGAATTCATATTTATATCTTTGATACATTTCACAGTCACTTTTCTGTGTGTGTGCATGTGTGTGTGTGCATATATGTTTTGGTGTGTTATTTGACTTTTGAAAAGTAAACTGCTGAATTTATAACACTTAATTCCTAAATCCTCCAGCAAATATGGTTTAAGAACAAAGATATTCTCTTGTTACCATTAACATACACAAGAAATTTAACATGAAGTACTGTCCTCTACTGTATAATCTGTACACAAATTTTCCAATTCTCTCATAATGTCCTTTACAGCCTTGGTTTTTCCATGCAGGACCCAATCAAGGATCCCGTACTGGCTTTAGTTTCTGTATCTCAGTCTTCTTGGCTGTTTTTGTCTTCCTTGAAAATGACATTTTGTAGAGTCCAGGCAATTTTTCCATAGAATCTTCCACAGTCACAACCTTCCTGATTGTTTTTTCATAATGAAATTCAGGTTAAACATTTTTGGCAAGAATATCACGTAGGTAGTGATGTATCCTTTCCATTGCATCAAGAGACCCCTTATTGATTGCTTGGTTAAAGTTACATTGTACAGGAACATGGAACTTTTTGTAATTAAGAGAAATCTATGGAAACATGGCTGAAAACTTCATTGTATTAATCTTAGTTTCTTTAATTGTGATGTGTTTAGTGTACCCTTTATTTCTTCCTCAAATAGTTAAATACCATCTTGTTGACAGGTGAATCTTACAGTTTAATTAGCAATGCTAATAAATAATCAGCAAGCTCAGTATCTTGGGAGAAGTGTCTCAGAATTGTAGTAGAAAATGCTGTGAAAACACATAGGGAAAGAGCCTTAACCTGAGCTTGAGGGATCAAGGAAGATGTGATGTTTTAGATGAAATAATATAGCTGTTTAAGCAAAATAAAATTAACAGAGTTGAAGTAGAATGCAATAGGGCTGGATTTGTATGGTTTTGCAGTATAGTTTTTCAGTAAATTTTATATTCTTTAAAAGAGTATTAACAGCATTCTTCATCTGACTGTTTTTATTTCTGAATGGTAGAAGAATCCTTAAACAGAAAGAGACCTGTGATCTTCTCCTGTGCAGCTTGGATCCTTATCCTTAAAACTTATAGGTTCCTTTATCATATTCAGTAAATAAGTTTGGCTAAAAAAATAGCAGCTGGAGATGCATCTGTAAGTCGAGTGAGAAATATTTTACAAGCAATAAGTAATCGAATTTATTGAGATTGGAGAGAGTGGAGACTGGGTGAAGACCTGAATTCTCAGAAGGGCCTAGCATGTCCCATTATTATAGGAATGAATATCATTTATTTAATGTCTACATACATTATCTCATTTATTCCACTACATCACAGTAGGTATTCCACAACATCACAACATCAACATAATTTATTTCCCCAATTTATAATCTGAGGACATAGGGTCCTGATTCCAGGTCTTAAAGTAATTGCCTCTTGTTTTTAGACAAGTCATCTGAATCCCCAGTTCCCATTATGTCAGTTAAATGACACTAATAATTTTTTTCTAACATTATTTAGGATTATTTTAGGGATAAAATAGCAAAATATGTGAGAAAAATGTTGAGAATTATTGAGTTTTTAAAATATGATTTTTTAATTCACTATGTGCTTAACTGTCCTCGAAGCCCTTGAGCACTTGATTTTGGAGGTAGTTAACTATAAAGGCCCAAATATTTAATTGCATTTCTAATAAAAAATAATGATTTTATCTACGTTTATACAGGTAAGCTTTAAGGCCAGTGCTTTACCTCACTTTTCAAAGCGACAGATTCTGTTTTCACAATGGAATTGTCAAATAAAAGATTTACCACAAGATATTATCATAACTGCATATAACTTCCCTGTTCTTCAAAATGTTGGTTATATGGACATTGTGAATTCCTGCAATGTCAGCACCACCAAATTCAATTTTAAGTACAATCATGAATCAATACTAAGAGTACATAACTTTTTTTCATTGATTGGGTTTCTTCTTCATTAGTGAGATGATTTTCAGCATTGACTAAGTGAGGAATTATTTTTATATTATTTTAAATGTAACGGTTCTGCTCACTCAACTTACTCATGTTTAAGAAAGTATAATTAACCAACCAAGCTAAGAAACAAGCATAAAAATATTTTCTATGCTAATGTTCTAAAAATACCCTCAATTACTTAAAATGTGCTTGGATAGAACTAGTTGATGTGTTTGCTAATTCTTGTCTATTTGCTCTGGATCAGACAGTTTCACCTTTTTTTCTTTTTTACATTGAGACTATTCAGTTATTGCTTTTCTTTTTTCCTGGCCTATTTCATTCCACTGGGTATATTTAAATGATAAAGCCAGAGAACTACTAGACTCTAGAAGAATTAGGCTACATTTTTCAGAATAGCTGTTTATATAGTTTTCTAAGATAAGCAGTAAGGCCAACTTGTATAAGATTTTTAAAGCATTTGAACAATAGAACTACACTACTCGTCCTGTCTTGTTACAGATAGTTCAAAGGCCGGCCGATTTACTTTGTGTATCTTACAGCATAAGCATTACTATTTAATGACTTTCGGTGGTTGTCTGCTTGCTGATTTAAATATCCAATTCATGGAACTTTTAAGATGTTAATTTTGTAAAATTTACTGTTAGCTCAAATTATTGTCTCTAGGCCAGTGAGATAACTGTCCCCAAGATGATTACCTAGAAAACTCCTAAGATGTTTAAAATGCAATACATTTGTTCATGTGAATGGAAAAAAGAAAGCCGTATAATTATCCCCTTTTCCCTTTTTTCTTTTTCATGAAATTGCTTTAGCTAAGAAAACCAAATGAAAATGAAATAATGGAGTAACAATGAGATGTGTGGCTGTGTGCACACGTGTGTGGATGTGTGACTATATTTATATTCATATTTTGTTTTATTCAGTACTTGATACATAGTAGGCATTCAGTGAACATTCTTAGAGTGACTCTACCAGTGAATCTAGGCGTCTTTGACTAGGTATACTTTCTATTCGGATGGATTTTATAATCTAGTCATGCAAAATTACCTTCTCTTTTAAGCCTAATACATTTTTGTTTTAAAACTTCCTCACTGTAGTGAGTTATCTGTTCTTACATGCACAAGGAAATGACCCTATGAGAAGGATGATATATAAACCATAATAATAAGCATATTTGGATAAGTCAAGCCTGGCGCTTCTATTGTCCTTTTTTATTACACTTCAGCTCCTCCACCCATTCTATGTCAACTGACCCCTTTAAGAAGTACTGTAAAAAATTTTGTGTGTGTGTGTTAATGCAAACAGTCTTAGAAGTTGCCCATTTTTTCTGAGAATTAAGAAATTTGTTCAGTGATAGCCTCCAGCAAATTTTGTTTTAGTAAAACTTCTATGCTGAGTCATTGCATTCAAAGGATAATCAAGAAATTTTCACCCATGAAAGTCTGGCTCTGCTCAGTTCTACAGAGCTCAGTATAACTGGGTCAGAATAGGGAATATAAGAGAAGATCTGTGGTCCTTTCCGCTGTTAGTGAAGTTGTTAAGAGCATGGAGTAATTGGCCACCAGTTAGGATAATCAGAGAGTCAACTGGGAAACAACACCACCAGATCAAAAATATAATTACATATATTAACTATAATATTAATACATGAAGTACATATTACATATACTTAACGTGTAATAAATGATTATACACATATGTGTTATTACTATTTAAGAGTGAGAATTAATAATATTAAACAGTAATAAACAGTAAGGCTAATTGTGTTAAAAGCTATATTTAATAAAGATAACTATGACATGTTTCTGTTTGTCCTTTTCCTTCTTTTTAAAACAGATTTAAAACTGAATAAAGTCAAAAGTAAAATTTACTTTGACCTGCAGTTCTGTTCTTATCAAGCCCACATTACATTGTTTCCTAGTATCAATTCAATGTGATGACATCAAACTAAATGTCTTCTCAACAAAAATATTGAACATGGAATAGTTAGGAATTTACTTAATAGCTTTACCTGACAGGATTTGGGGTATAGAAATTAGTTCTGATCTCTCCATGGATGCCCGTCCACTTAGTATCTACAGGCTTGTTGACCAAGTGTGTGTCAACAGTTCTTTTTCATCTGTGAATCATATAGGCTGTCCATGTACAAAATGTTCATCATTTTTAAACATTTCCAGCCCACACTGGATGTCAGCATAAGGTTAAACACCATCAAGGATCATGCTTTTAAAGCAACAAAGTAATTTTACTTTATGACATTGAAATTGGATTCCAAATGAATTACAATTTTAATAAAGAAATGAGAAAGTCCTGTTTAACTTGACTATCTTTTTCTGGTGACATATTTTGGAAATAGTTTTAAATCCCAAAAAGAAGTCATGTTCTTTCTCCATATGAGGTTGTGTCCTAACCTACACAGAGCTTCATGCAGCTCAGGTAGAGCCGCTCATCTTTCTCCAGGTTCCCTATAGTCTCTTCAGAGCTCATCAGTTTTGGAGAAACATCATAAAAATTTGTTGTACTGTGATCTTTTTCTCTATTCTCATCTGTCACCTATTTCAAAATTAGAGAAAGACATTTTTCTTGTCCCACACTTTGAAAGGTGATTTTACAGAACACCAGTATTTTAACATCTTTCCTAGGGACAGTACCAATGATAGTCATCTTTTAGGCACATCACAGAAGGCTGTCTTCTATTTTCAGAAAGTTAAAAACTCAAAAGCCCATTATCACAAGTAAGCAAAGCACATCCCTTCTTAGCTGCCCTGTCTTTAGGTGTATAGAGCATTTAGTAGGGAAAAACTGTCATTTTCATTTGTAAGAATTTATAAGCAGAATGCAATTTTCCCAGATTTGCATTTGTACTGTCTGTTGAATATGCAGATAGATGAGCAAACTCTGTATCTAAACAATATGTCAGTAATCTTTTGTTTTATGTCTTCTGAAGACTCATTAAAATCTTTAGAGAAATCAAGAAGATGATTTGAAATGCCGTTTTTCAAATCAAAATACCTAAGAGCTAAGGGAAACATATTTTGTTTGCCACAATTCAACATGTCACTTGATATACTGTAGAAAATATGATTGTTAGTAAGATCTGACAGAATCAACTCTATACTATAAAAGGCCAGAACATTGGTTATGGACATTTCCTCTTTTGTTTACCTTTAGGATATTTTAATTGCAAACTCCAAATCAGGAAAATTAACTTTACTCAGGTTCACAGAGAAATGAAGGAACAAAATAATAACACATGTTTATTCTTATGATATACTCAAGTATGTTCAATGATGCTTAATCTCAACTGAGCAATGGTATCTTCTTTGGAGAGCTTGAAAATGTTTTTTTGAGTTTAGAAAAAGTTGTCTTCCTCATCTTAGACTTGTGAGATTCATTCTCCACATGCACATTCATACAACCATCTCTCTCATGCCTGGTCTCAAATTCATTTTTTGCTTATTGTGCCGTATTCTCGGTTTTGGCTATCTCTCTAATACAGTTTAATGCATCTCTACATGTTTCTTTAAATGACATTTAGCCTTCTTTTTCAGTATTGGCATGTTATTATACTATGGCCATTCTCAGTTTTATAAATGAATTATTAGAAAACATAATCACAATATTCACAATGTTAAAATAGTACAGACTTGATACAAAGCATGACATTAATCCAAAGTCAAATAGCAATTTAGGATCACAACCACTGAAGTTTCATGCACTCAGAACAATGGAGCAATGGTAGTCCGATACTGGGAACCATAAATTATAGAGGCCAACATCAGTAATCAGGGGGAAAACAGTCGGAGTCACTAAGGATGATGGATAGTTGATGTTAACTATCAACTTTGACATTTTTTTAATGTCAAAAAACTATCTTTATAGTTTTGCTTCCAGCTATTCTTTCTAGGCTGACATGTATTTTGTCCTTTCCTTCCAAACCTCTGCATCCGTTACCAATCGCTGGGATCCTTTCATGCCTTAAAGAGGGCTTTCCCAGGATGCAAAAATACAGTATTAAAACTAGGACAATCCTGAGCAAACCTAGGGAGTTGGTCACCCTACCACGAACCCTATCTCTGCTGCATCCTAACTGAATGATCTTTGGTAAATTATTTATTTTCTGTGCTTCAGTTTCATCTGGAAATTGGAGATATTAATAGTAGCACATCATAGTGTTTTGTATAATTAAGTAATAAAAAAATCACCTCTAACAGAATCCAGTATGTAAAAGTTTGAGGTTAGCTATCATCATCGTCATTGTCATCACTGCTCAACTCAGACATGAAGGATGAAATTTTCTATCTCTAGCTTCATATCCTATCTTCACCCCAGATATTCCTCAACATAGGACTCCAGATGCTCTAATTTTTTTTCCTCATTTACTGCTTGATCATTTCATTGCTTTTAAAATTTTCTAATTGATCACTAATTGCTTTTTGGTGTATCAATTTTAATATACCTTTTTAAACCTGTATCTGCATGTAAACTCTCAGCTTCCATAAAATACTTGGTTCTCACCTTTGCTATCTCCTTTTTCCTTCTCTGTGGTAGTTGCACATAAGATTCCCGAAATATGGTGAGATTTTAATTTTTTTTATATTCAAAGCAGGAAATTCTCAGCTTAAAGTATGCTATCCTATGCTTCTGACTCCAAAGAGATACGCTGAATAAGTTTATTGAAGCCACAGTTGGACCTGAATGTTTTTGTGTGCTCTTGTCAGTGTTTATTACTAGTCAAAGTCTGAAAATATTTAGATTTTTTTTTCAGTTTGATACAAATTTGAAATTTGTTCCTGAGTTGTTTTGGTTAATTCACTGTAAAAATCATAAAAAACACAATCATGTTCTTACTGTGTTGTTCAACTTTAACCTTTATCTTGTGCTACAAAGGAAATCTTAATTCTTTCTCAGATCATTGAGCCCTTTATTTTCCCAAACATTTGTGGAGTGACCTTTGTGTCTGACGACCTGATTCTCAAGAGTTGGAGTGATGCTAGGAACTTATTTCACAGAATGCATACAGCATTTAACAGAAAATAAGCTTTTCAAAACCTTACTGGCTTCAGTGAAATTTGTGATTCAAACCAATGCCTTCTGCTTATGGGATATATTAGTAGCAAAATGAATGCTTATATGTTTGCAAAAAAATAAAGAACACTCATTTTAGCTATACTACAAATATTTCAGAACAAGATATGTTTAAGAGACATTTTAAAAGTCATGTTATTATGCTTTCACAAATCCCAGTCAACATTAGAATAATGCATTATTAAGCAGAAAGTAAAACAGGTTCTTGATAATGACTGGCCCAGAGTTAATTATTACAGGGTGATTGTTCAAGCAATGTGTGGAAAATGCAACTTTCTAAAAATATAAAAGAAAAAAAGCCATTCAGAGGGGTTTAAAATTAATTCATATAGTTTGTGTCCCATCTGGAAATACTCATGCAGTTAAAAAGAAAAACATTTCAAAATGTATATCCCCATTTTGTTTGCTGACTTGCTCTCTGGATGATAAAGTTAGAAATATCAAATTTTCTACAAAGGGGTTTAATGTACTTAGATTGAGTTATTTTTAAATTGTGAAATGAAATTCACTTTTGCCTTTTCCATGAATTTGAGTTTAGTTTAATTAAATATATCTACTGGTACATATTTGAAAGTTACCTTGACAGAGTAGCTTTCACAAAACATTGTTTTTAAGACATCTGTTTTCCCCCAGTTTGACACTCACCCTTGATGGCATTTGAGTTACTCAGTGAGCTATCCACAGTGATAGGACAAAGCAGATTCTTTGAGGTAAAAATAAAAGGGAAAATCAGAAGCTTTCTAAAGGTTTTACAAAATATTTTGCATTTCAGATATGAATAGAAATTTCACAGGAAGCCTGAGAAACAAATATTGTTTTAATAAAAATTTCTTTCTAAAGAGGACAGAACTGCATTTCCTAAAAGTATCTTCTAGTGAATCATTCTGTCATTCTGCTGGAAGATTTCCTCTTCTCACACCTCCCCATCTTTTCTTAAGAAGTTAATTTTTTGTAGTTTTTCTTTCTATTTTTTTTTTTTTGAGTTTTCCAAGCACTTTCCAACAAATTATTCAAGTCTATGGTACAGACTCTGGGAAAAAAATTCAAATATATATCTTTCTTTGTTATCTGATTTGTCTTTCTGTTATAACTTAAGAAAAAATACGTAGGTAAAATTGGATACCTCTGTTTGATTACTTAAATGTCCTAAACACAGTTGTACAGTAATAAGGTGGAATTCAGATTCTTAAGTTGAAATCTGCCTCCCTCAGATGATACAGGAATTTTTGGCTTAAATTTTTAGTAGCTTAGATATTAGTAACAAAAACTTTAACTGGCAAAATTATAAAGTAAAATTAGGTAATTCATTAGTCCATTGGAGTAATGGTTTATGGCCATAGTTAAAATAACATTAACATTTATTCTGGTTACAATTGTTATTTTTCCAATCCACCCTGTATCATTCAGGCAGATTTTGATTATTTAAATGAAGGCTTTTGTGACTCCAAGAAGGGACTAGCCGTTACCAAAGGGAAGGGGATAGGGAGGGCAGTTAGGGAGGGAGGGAGTAGGGCATTAAGGGGCATTATGATTAGCACACATAATGTAGGGCGTCCCAGAGAAGGCAGTATAGCACAGAGAAGACAAGTAGTGACTCTGTAGCATCTTACTACACTGATGGACAGTGACTATAATGGGGTTAGCGGGGGGACTTAATAATATGGGTGAATGTAGCAACCACTATGTTGCTGATCTGAAACCTTCATAAGATTATATATCAATGATACCTTAATTTAAAAAAAAGAGAGGGAAAAAATGAAAGCTGTTGTCAAACAAGAAAAAAATATAGAATGCTTTCAGATTTAAAAAGGAAATCACAAACATTGGCTTTCTTACTTTCCCATATTTTATCTTAATTACTTATCACATTAACCTGAAGCCTCTGTTATTTTATCTATATGTTTGAGTCTTCTGATACTCAAAAGATGAAGTACAATTGTGACATTGAAGTGACAAGATTAAGTCCATGTCTTTGGACCCTAAGACTTACTCTAAAGTCCTCTTGCTGCCATACATAGTTTTGCTTCCATTGTTTAATTGTTTGACATGTTGACATTTCAACATATCTTAAGATGTCATGGTATAATCACCTTCTCATTCTCCAGCTTTAGTTTTCTTTACTTTTACTCAAGATTTTAGAGCAGAGCTGGTGGTTTAAGAATCAAAAAGTCCCAGAAATTATGCAATGGGCAGCATAATACAACTTTTAGTTTATAATCTGAATCCATTGTAGAAGAGAGAAATGATTAAGGAGGGACTCAATTATTCAGTTGACATATTAACTGTGCATCCACTCTATGGTAGACAGTATTCTAGGTCCTGGAGGTTCCCTAGTGATCAAAAGAGGTAAAACAACATATTCCCTTAGAGTGTACTTTCTAGTAGGGGATAAGACAGTAAACAAGAGATTTTAATAAAATATGTAGTTTAAGTAAGTGCTAAGGAGAAAAATAATGCAAGAAAAGTAATAGAGAGTCAGAATGGGGGAAAGGTGTTTGCAATTTTAGATAGGAAGTCTCAGAAAAACCCACTGTGAGAAGGTGACATTTGAATGAAGGACTGAAGGAGGGCACCGAGTAAGCTCTGCAGCTATCTTCTGGAAGAGCATTCCAGGCCAAGAGGTCATCAGGTGCAAAGACTATGGGGCTAGAATGTGCTTCACTAATTCAAAGAACAGAGAAGTTCAGCTGGGGTGGAATGAATTGAATGGGAGTACGGATAGGCAGTGCTGCCGCTGGGGTACAGCTCTTACAGCCATTGTAAACCTCTGTAAAGACATTGGTTTTTACTTCCCTGAGGTGGGAGACATTGGATGCTTTCATCAATGAGTCTTATTGCCTGACTTCTGTTTAAAAAGAATCTCTCTGTCCTGTTGAATAGAGGGACAGGGAATGAGAGTCAAAGTAGGGAGGCTATTAAAAAATAAATAAGTAAATAAAACAGTTGGCTCCAACCGCTTTAGTGTAGTGGAGGTGATAAGCAACTGTCAGATTTAGAAAAGAGGACCCTGCAAGATTTCCTGGTGGATTGAGGGTGGTGTGTGAAGCAAAGAAATCAATATGACTTGGAAGGTTTTGGCCACATCACCTCAATGAAGTTGCTATTTACTGAAATGTGGAAAACAGAGAGAAGAACAATTTTTTTGAGGGTGAGCAGGATAAGATTGGGGACTTAGTTTTGGACATGTAATATTTAACACCTTTCTAAACATCCAGTAGAGATTAAATGGATGCTAAAGCTATACTGACAGAAGAGAGGTCAGCTCTAAGGCATTTGATCTAAGTGGAGTGGGATTATTTCAATCATTCAAAAACAAGTATTTATTAAACATTTTTTTGTGTGCAAAGCCCAGTACTAGGTGCTGGCATATAAGATTAATAAGATCTCAAGGCGCGTAATGGTGTATAGTTCCTGTAGGTCCTAGGGATTGAGTAGTGCTCACAAACGTGGTATCTTGGAAACAGCAATTCTTGATCCATTATCACTTTGTTACAACTATACCTAGTTATTTTACTCAGTTGGCCATCCTCTTGAAGAAGGGTTGATTTGTTTTCACGGCTGGGCCTCCTGGAAGTTCTGTTATGACAGACTGTTATAAAGAAGGCTGTCCTCCCAGCTCTTACTGGCATTTAGTGTTCATTGTTCTTTCCTTGTACCTTACCGATAAAATTCAACTGGCGAGTTGTGTTCTGAGGGTCCTGCTCTTGCAGTACAGCACGCACAAGGTTTTGGGTGGTAATGATTTCTGAGCTAGACAGTAATACTGGAAAGGTGAATTAATCACTAGATCTTCTTCTTTGAGTGTTAGGTACTTTTTGCACTGATGTTTTGACATCTGGTATTATTCTCTTAATAACTCTGCATGGGGTTTTTGAAGGATCCACCAAGCCACTGACTAAAGTAAATTTTCTAATAATACAATTACCCAGACAAAGGCTGCAGTGTTTTGATTTCTTTTTTCTTTTTCTTTTTCTTTTTTCTTTCTTTCCTTTTTCCTTTTCTTCCATTCTTTTTTTTTCCTTTTAGTATCTAAGTCTTTGGGATACATTTGAGAATGTATTATACCTGCCATTTTTCCCATTACAGAACACCGCTGTGCTGAACATTAGTGCTTGATACTCAATCACAGCATTTTTTCTTTGAGTCAAAGAAGAGAGCAAATAACTCTCTGTTCAGGGGACCAGGTAACACTAACCAGTCCCCACTCTCCAATAGTAGAAGTAATTTAAGCTATCAGAGACCCAACACTACTTTAGTAGCGTCTCCTGGAGAACAAAGCAGTTAAAGCGAAATTTCATGTGGCTGCCTTTCATGATTTGAGCTCCTTCCAAGAAATGTATCTGGAGTCATGCAGGATATTATTTTGAAAGTGTTTCACTGACAGCGATCTAGCAGAGTTCTTTATCAAGTAACAACTGAGAAGTCATATCTGACAATATGAGAAGTGTTATGATTCATTTACAGCACGGTGACTCACTTGTAAGAATTTCCATGTGCAGATTAATATTTGTATGAAGTTGGCATAAAACATAAAAGCATAAGGTTTGAAAAAATAAATAGAGATAGGACACCTGGATATTTAATGTCCTTTCAAGGAAAGCTAACCATGCAGAAGACAATTAAATATAGTAAGTTCCATTGATCTACGCACTTGAAAAAGATGTCAATTTTTCTAATTTCTAATTGTTTTCAACTAAAAAATTTCCCATATACATGTTATGGTTTAACTTATTTATGCATATGTCTATAAAAATAAATGTCATTGACTTGTATCTTTTATTTTACATAAATGGTACACACTGTATAGATTCTTTTACCACTTGCATTTTTATTAATCTAATATTAGAAATTTGAGAAGTGTACATGGTTGTGACTATAAATCTAGAACACTGATTTTCTGCTACTCTTTAGGGTATTATTCCATAAATCAGTCACTATGTTTTCATTCCCCTACTGATGGAAGTTAAGCCTTTAGGGCTTTAAAGGAAACATAAAAAGAAGAGAGGAATTGACAGTCACTGACAATTCCTCAGCTCTGCTCCAACAGGTTGGCACACTGGTGTGTTGGGCCACTAAATTCTAATGCCTTACAGAAGGAGTTTTAGGTAGAGGCAGATTTCCATAGGGCAGAAACAAAGTTTTGAAGCTTAGAACAAGGATAGTAATGAGATACTAGACAGACCAAGGAACATAGCAGGACTATTTCAACAGAGCCAAAAAAATGCAGTTTCAGTATAGAAGTTTCCATGAGATTTTTCCTAGCTCTACTATCTAGAAATTCTGAATGCTTATTTTCATCTGTGTATAGCAGGCTCTATCCATACAAAACCCTTCAAGGATCAAACTTCCTGATCTCATTAAGCCATTCAGTATGAATATAAATCAGTGAATATCCTCCTTCTTTCAGATCTTACACTAAATAAATGGTACACACATGTGGCCGTTCATCAGAATTAACGGGAGATCTTTATAAAAATACATGCTTTTACAAACTTAACCTTGGAAATTCTGACAAACGATTTATAGGACAGAGGAACTGTATTTTTTAATAAAAATATCTCTCAGTGATTCAAAAGGCATTTCACTTGAGACACCACTTCCGTAGGTGTATAGCTTAATTTTTTAAAGAGAAATCTCTAGTGGAAGTTGTCAAGAAAAAAATGCCTAAAAAGGTGGTATGGGCTAAAAAAACAAAATGATTTTCATTGTACTTTTTGGCCAGAATTAAACTGATTTGCTTCAACTATTTATATCATCAAAATATATGTAGCTAAGAGAGGTGCAAACACTGTTGACATTCCTGAATATGGAAGCGATTTACTTACACCTCAGAAAGAAGATAAAATGCTTTACCCACGGGCTATAGAACACAAATAATTAAGTTATTTATTGTGGGTGTGTAGAGGATGTTTAGTACCTTATGAAAATTATGCTTCAATGATCCAGGCCTTTGTAAAATGCTCTGGTTGGTTATGCATAATTGTAACTTATGGCTTTTCTGTTGTGTTTCCAGCACAGTGATGCGGTCCATGATCTTCTTCTGGATGTGATCACTTGGGTTGGAATTCTGCTGTCCCTTGTTTGTCTCCTGATTTGCATCTTCACATTTTGCTTTTTCCGCGGGCTCCAGAGTGACCGTAACACCGTCCACAAGAATCTCTGTATCAGCCTCTTTGTAGCAGAACTGCTTTTCCTGATAGGGATCAACCGAACTGACCAACCAGTGAGCACCTTACACTGATCTTTTCCAGTTGTCTCAGACAGTTACTGATTTTCAGATCTTACCTAGTTTTCCCTTTCTCATATTCCATTGTTGTAAAAAGCAGTGAGTTTTATAGATGTATAAATATACATTTCTTTAGAAATTCTGTTCACAAACTTGGCTTCCTAAGGAACAGTGTCTCTTCATTAGTTTTTATTTTTTTTTAATATTTTAATCACAGAGTTCAATATTGAGGCAAGTTAAATAAAATCATTTGGAGGACGGAGGAGTATCTTTTCTAGCAGATGTAACTGTTATTTTTTGAAATCTATAACATACTTCTTCAAAAACTGGTGGGTATTGTATTTTAAAACTGCATGGCTAACATGAGTTTTTCTAATTGATATATTTTGGAAAATAGTTCAAACTGTAGGTTATTTTTATAATTTGTAAACTCTTCCCACATTTTATTTGACACTTTGTCAAGTTCTGTTCACATCTTTAAGTGCTAACTTTGTACTCCCAACTACATTTAGTCGTGTTAAGAAAGGAAGAACGGGGAAGAGGGAGAGCAGAGGGAGGGAAAGGGAAGGGAAGAAAGGAACAGCATTAGCCAGTTGTTCTTGGTAAAACCAAACAGAAAATATAAGTAGTGGATAGTATCTACTACATTAAACAAACTTCATGTCCACTTATAACTTTTATGAGGCCCTTTCTATTTACTTAGGATTTATGCACATAGTACATGTTTGTTCTTATGACTAAAGCTGCAAATGAAAACTTTCATTTTTTTAGAAGACTTGCAAGCATAATAAATTCTTCATTCACTTAATACTGTTCTCTGGTATGTGTCCAGATGTATGGCATACTTTACAATAAAAATACAGTTGGATTCATGTCTGCAATTGCTCATTCATGATTAATGGCTGTAAATGGTGCAGTTATGGTGATTGTACTTTTAATTGGTTACATATTCAAATGTGACAGCTTTTCCCATAAATGCATACATATGAATAAGCAATCGAAAGTGCACATGTCTTTCCCCCCAAAAGTAAAGCCTTCTGATAAGAAAAATCAGTAGTTGAAGTTGTAACTCTAAAAAGCAAGAAATGGAAAATGTTTGATTTTATTCTGTTGTTAATCTGCAATTCAAATGATGTGTGATTTCTTTACACATAATAGAAACCTCCTTATTTTTGTTTGCTGATGGTACATATGGCATGACAAACTTCACCAAAGGCTGCATATTGCACAAAACTAGTTTCTGATGAAAACAATGACTGATGGGAAAAAAAATGGATAGAGTGCGGCTCAGCCAAATTGTCTTCACTGTTATTACTGCATAGGTGTACTCTTCCTGCCTCTTACATAGTGGTTGGGCTCTGCTTTCTTTCTAGCTGCTCTGACATTTGACTTCCTTGTCTCCCCTCACCTCTCAAATCCAATGATGTTGACCTGCCCTTTGTCTCATTTCTCAAGCACCACACTCATCCTTGAATCCATACTAATCTGATCATTCCTATAAATTTGTTGCCCTTTTCTCATAGGAGCAATAGATTTTAGTTAGGACATCTTATGAAAAATGACTCCCCCAAAAGGAATGAGAATTTTAGGAACTGACATAAAAAAATTAATACATGGTCAGCTGAAACTTATGGTGACTTAAAAAATATGCCAAAGTAAGAGCTGGCTGCCTTTTTTTGACCAAGCTTATCTAGACCAACATTTGGTATAATAACCAAAAATGAAAGAAAGTGATCCACATCTGTATCACTTTTCTTTAACCAGATCTGCTTTTACACCTATGCAGCATGTACTTCCCAATGCCATCTTAAATCTTTTCTGAAACAAGGCAGGGAAGAAATAAATAAGTAATTAATAATCTCATCATAAAAAGCTGTAATTATTGTATTTAATTTTAAGAGCTTTTAATCTCCTTGTTTGAATATTTCTTTCATTTGCAATTGAGAAACTTAAAATGTTAGTATACATATGATTATGGCCAAGAAAAAAACTTCATGAGATCTATTTTACAACTTCTAGACTAATCTCAGTAATAATTATTAACTGGCTCTTATTGAAACTTTTTCCTAAATGTTATAATTTTTCCTTATTATAATGTCATGTTGTCATCCATAAGCCACTCTAATACAATGCTAAGTATAGTTTTCAAAGATAAGCTACATCTAATTATGTTTTAATATTTGAATTTTAAGAATCTTGTCTAGATTATTCTTTTGCAGAACTCATTTATTACTGCCATCTTGATAAATATTATTTTATCAGCAGTTGTTAGTATTTCGATTGGTATCATTATTTGACTGAGTCATTTATTCCTTTCCATAGATTGCCTGTGCAGTTTTTGCTGCCCTCTTACATTTCTTCTTCTTGGCTGCGTTCACCTGGATGTTCCTGGAGGGGGTACAGCTCTATATCATGCTGGTGGAGGTCTTTGAGAGTGAGCATTCACGTAGGAAGTATTTCTACCTGGTCGGCTATGGGATGCCTGCACTTATTGTGGCTGTGTCAGCTGCGGTAGACTACAGGAGTTACGGAACAGATAAAGTGTGAGTTTGTGTTTCTTTCCTTTTTAAAAGAAAATCTAGCTGAAATAAAAGCTTTAGGATTTTCTTGGAAGCTAGCGTCTTTATGTCACCTCACAGCAATGAATGGCAGAACTTGAAAAGCACATGGAGAAATTCAACTCCTGGTTGTACAATAATTATTATGGCGTCAAAAGAGAAAAAAATATTCCTGAGATTCAGCATCTCACATTTATATCATAACCTTGAGTCATTATAAAGAGATGATAATTTTAATATCTTTCAGAATATTGAGACATTTGTCAAACAGAGAACACCATTTATTTAGAGGATAGTGTAGCCCCTGGCATTACTGACTTCTCATCTTTCTGACATGTCAGTTCTAGTTACTGGAAAGAAATGTACATCATTAACAGAAAGACAGACTATAGAAGCAGGGGCAGCTTGTATTTTTCCCTTTTCTTTCCTAGATGGGTATTGGGGTATCATGATAAATTTAAATCTTATTTTCAACATACCTTCAAACTGATGAGATGTATATATGAAGATGTCCAAAATACTGGAAAGGAATCAATGAAAAGTATTTTTGTAATCTGCATCCATATAACAACTGGGATCCTGAGAGTGAATGAAAGTTTCAATAGAAAAAACAATTAGAAAGAATACCAAGACAGAGCTCTGATAAATACATTTAGAACATAAATTGAGGAGGGAAAATTAAAAGAGGAAAAAAAGAGGTGGCCAGAGTCTAAAAAGAGAACCATGAGGAAAGTGAGAAGCAAGCTTCTGGACGGTGCTTCAGAGCACCATCTGCGGTGTTCTATGTCAGAGAGAACTCAAGTAGAGTAAGTAAGCACGGAGGAAAAATCATTTGTCTTTTGCAACAACTATTTTGATAACGTGCTGGAAGCAGAAGCCAAATTGGAAGGTGTGAAGGCATAAGTCAGTAACAAGATGAACCTTCAAGTATCATCTACACCCTGAGAAATTTTGATTGAGAAATAGTGATATTATTAACTCGTGATAACAGTAATGTGGCAGGATTTTAAAAATTAAATCCCAAAAATGTCTAGGGAGGGAAGAAACGAGTTGATAGATTAATAGGGAACAAATATCTTGTGTCTCATTTGTATTCAATATATATGTATAGACTGAATGAAAGGGAAAGGTCCTAGGGAAACAGAAAGGCAAAGAATCAGATGTAAGATCAGGAAAACCTTGATTTAGTACTGAAAGTGGCCTAGAATTCACTTAGTCCAAGGCATTAATTTTACAGATGAAAAAAATCAAAGATCAGATAAGTTAATTGTCTTTCCCATGGTTATCGAGCTAGAAAGTGGCAGATATGTGATAAAACAAGTCAAGTTTATTTCCATGAAGCTAGGATATTTCTGAAATAGCAAAATGACCCCAGCATTCTAGGGTAAGTGTGAAGGAAAGGACAGATAAGGTAAATTAAAAAAAAAATTCAACAGATGTGGTACAGGCTCCCATCTATCATATTGTTGGTGCCTAATGGAGGAATTTTCCATTAAATAGGGCATGCTGATTTTGCTGAGTGAATAGGTAAGGTCACTTTGAGAGGACAGGAGACTTGAGAAACTTTGAAATGACCACTATGGAAAATGTGTTAAGGAGCCAAGTAGACATCAGCAGTAGTGAAGGCTCAGATGAGGTTGGATTTGTGCCAAAGTTAATAATCCAAATTTCATGACTTTCCACCAACAATCAGCAGCCTGAATACACTGGCAGTAAAGCAGCTCACTTCCTGGAAGAGAGCATTCACAAGACGGGCAGGGCAAGCCGAGGACTCCGGAGTTATAGGGAGGCGAGCATTCAGGGAGCATCGGTAAAATAGGAATTATGTTAGTTAGTACAGAGGCACCAACAATACGATTGATGGGAGATTGTGTCACATCTGTTGGATTTTCTCCTTCAGTACAGTGACAGGCTATATACTAGTGTTTGTATAAATGTAACTAATAGTATTTTTAACCTAACCTTTGTAAATTGTGGTAAAATCTTAGTTCATTTTGTGGATTCCAGTGACTACTATAGAACAGATTAGGAATAGATGAAAAAATTACCTGGGTTTGCTTCTAAAGACCTTTAGGGCAGGGAGATTAGATACATCATAGGATTTTTTAAAATAATGCCTTTAAATGATAAAATTCACATACCATAAAATTCCCTCTTTTAAAGTGTACATTTCAGTAGTTTTTAGTGCATTCACAGCATTATACACCTATCACCACTAATTCTAGAACATTTTTATCACCCCAAAAAGAAGCCCATTGGCAGTTATTCCCCTTAGATCATAGGATCTTACATTTTAATTAATGTGTTTCCCTGTAAGAGCTAAAATAAACAATATCTTATTTGTGACCTATTCTACTTCAAATATGGTTCCTAAGTAGTTCAATTTTGCTCTCGTTCAGTTCCTGATTTGCTATTATTTTGCTTCATATGGATATTTCTTCTTTTAAAATATTTGCAAATTTTGTTACTGATCTGAATGTGTTTGCTTTGTGTTTTAATTATTTATTTTGAGACAGATGTCATTTTCTGGATAATAGGATTCTATCTTTTCCTAGAATCAATACCATGTAGTCTCTTGTGATTTTGTTAAAGCTTTGGCCATCACTGCTTTAATTTCCTGAACCATAACTGGAAGCTCTCTTACTGGCATTATTACTGTGTGCGAATAGAGGCTAATTTATTTCTCAAGCAGTGATTTAAAACAAGCCTTGATAATAGTTCAGTTTCAAAATTAGGATTTTTCCAACAGAAAGAGAAGCAAAACAGATTAGATAAAAAGGAGGGTAGTTGCAAGAGGGAGAAAAAAGGATAGGGGAAATTGCATTAAAATTCTATCACAGGTGGGCTGGAGCATTTAGTGTCTCGTTTGTACATTTTTAATAAATTGTCCACAGTAAGACCTTCAGAATACATGGAAGAAATATTTAACTTCTACCCTTTGCCCAATTCATCCAACCCAGTGTCTATATAGTACTATTTAGAGGAAATAGGTGTTGAAAAAAAGAAACATTATTCAGTCATTTGTATTTACTTGAGAAGTTGAAATGCATGAACCATGTTTCTATCAGCAGTTTAATCAAGGTATTATCTCAAAGAAAAAGGAAAGCAAGAAATTTTTACACATCTTGAAGGATTTCTGCATAACAGAATTAAATATCTTGTTCCTCTATTATCAAGTCTGCCTTTGTTGTTCCAGGTTCTGTTACTATTGTTTATTACTTTTATTTTATTTCAAATGGCATTTCCCATTCCCTGTTCATCACATGATTCATGTTTTTTTCATGTAAGTCTACTATCTCAAGTTTGGGTGTTTTATTTGGTTTTGGGATTTTGTTTTTTCTTTTTCTTTTTTCTTTTTTTTTTTGTCAGTGTTACCTTCTTATGTGCTACATTGATTTTTTAAATACAAATACGTGAAGTCCACAGTTTTAAATAAACTGCAGCTGTTCAGAATTCAGAAACATATTGTCAGCCATTTTCTGTAAATTTTTATTAAGCTCAATACAATAAATTTTTGGACTTGGAAGTCCACTTCATTTATTTTTGGAACTTTGTTATTATTAAATTGTTACTCCTTAGCTCAATAACTTGGAGTACCTAGAATGAAATCATTGACTATATATTACAGTAATCCCAATAATAGGTACTTTTCCCGTCTCTCTTCTCTCAATGTAAGTAATTGTGTTATACTGACAATGAAGTTTTATTTCTAAAATCTTTAATAATAATAGTAATAATAGCTTGCATTTCTAAGTAGGGAATCATATAAATAGTAGGAGAAGAAATTATTTTTGTAGGTTAAACAAATGTTATTTTGATACAGATAAAACTATCACATTCCCTCTGGTTGGTGAACTATGATGTAGTTTTCAATGAAATGTTGTAGGGCTGTTGAGTTGATCATTATGTAGAAAACATACTCATGCACAAAGCATACATAATTTGATTTTGAGAAGTTGCTTAGTCTTTGCCATCAATTTGCAATGCTTGTAAGAAAATCTTATTATTTTCTGATGTTGTTGAATGAAATCTTTTTATCTGTACTGACATTATTCTTAAGAATGTACTTAGAATTACATTTAGTCACAATAATCAGACATTTGAAAATAAGATTAAAAGACCAATACAATCAATCATTTTAAGAAGAAGTAACTCTCAGCTACTGGACCAGAGGTCTAAATTGCACTATTTACAATGGGTATTTATTCCATTTTATCTGTTTTTGAATCATCCGTCTGTCTTTCTTATACCCTAATTCATATGGACATTCAGTAAACCCATCCAATATGATATTGTCAGAAGAAGTTAAAGGCTGGAATTGATTTACCAACAATTCAAACAAGACTGATTTGGAAATTATGTACTAAATACTTATCACCTGAAAGTAATCAGTTTATATACACTTTAATTACCTCAATATTACTAAAAAGTGCAAACTGGACAGCTAATTTTTAAAGAAAAAGAAAAAATTTATAGTTTATAGCACTGTCCTTGCAGTCTAAACACACAAATGAAAAAAATAGTGGCTAGTATAATAGGTAGGTTGAAAAGGACTGAGGGTAGGTTCCGGGAGGAGGAAAGGTACTGAGAAGGACTAAGTCCAAAGAATAGCCTAAAAGTTAAAATATAGGCTCAAAAATCAGCAAGGAGTTTCTGAAAGATGTCAGTTAGGTCATAAACATTTATAATAGATCAGAACATCCCTCAGTACTAGAAATATAACCAAGCCCTTAAAAAATAATTGAAATCAAATTTTATGATCTGATAATTATTATAAATCATCTATTAAGTCTTAGACTTGTCTCCCCAGCTCACTAGCTTAAGAATAGCTCTAAAAAGGGTAGTCTATCCTTTGCTAGGTTAAAGCCCCCTAATTTCTTTATTTTCACTATCCAACCAGCGTAAAATTGACTGCTGATTTTTAAATATCCTAAATTACAATATTATTTAATAAAGAGCCTAGTAAGAATATTGAACTTGATAGTTTCTGCAGGTTAAATGCACATGTATGTTAATACATTTCACAATTTCAAAGCACTATAACCCACTCATAGGAAATTATATATTCATTTATAATATTTCTCTAAGCATATTATTATATGATGTTATGTGATATTTCTACTTGTAACATGTCATTGACATGAAGCATCTCCCGTACTAAATGTATCATCACCAGGTATGTTTGACTTTAGTCTGACTAGTGGGAAATAGTACTGATAATGAAATATGTGTCAATCCATATATCAAGATAATTATTAAATATGTGTGTGGGAAGTGCTATGTGTATTCATATGTTGTTTTACTAAAGGCCAAGAGTGGGTTTTACGTGTATATTTATTGGAGATAAGGGTTTATTGTGCCATCATTTCCTTACCCAGGAACCCTATGATTGGGCATAAAATTGTCACCATGTATAAGAATTCTAAGTTGAACATAATTTTTTTCTGTTAAGGAGTTAGCTGTACCAGAACTGTATCAGAATATCCGGACTGAACTGCATACAGTCACAAGACTATACATTGTATGATCTCATTTATATGAAATGTCCAGAATATGCAAATCTTTAGAGACTAAAGTATAGCAGTTACTAGGACTGGGAAGGGTGTTGAAGCCATAAGGAGTGAATTTGGTAGAGACAATGGGAAGTGACTACAGATGGCTACAAGGTTTCATTTTGGTTCCATGAAAATACTTTTATATTAGGTACAGTGATGTTGTCACAACTTTTAAATATACTATACTAAGAACCATTGAATTGTGCACGTTAAATGGATGGTTTATAGTACATAAATTACGTTGCAATAAAGCCATTTCACAATACTAAAATTTTTATTAATTTAACAAGAGATGACTTCATATTTAGAAAGATCTAATATTTTTCCTTGAGATATGTTTCAATAACTTATGAATCATAATGTTTCAATATGTAGAGCATATAAATTTCTCATCTATTTATACTGAAAATTTATAAATATTGAGAATTTATAATTGTCAACTATATATGTATATCTTGTATTTATTTTATAACTTGTATCTTTTTTGTCTCTGAGAAGCACATATTAGTCCCAGGACTTTGGAGTCAGATAGAATAAAAATCAGGCTCAAGTAATTATCAGCGATGTGCTGTGGGCAAGTCAGACCTGAGTTTCACTTTCTAATCTGTGATGTGGGATTATTTTATAAGTACTTTGCAAGAATATTGCTAAATTTGATACTGTGTATATGAGTAAATTCATATGGATTTGTATATGTATATGCATTTTTATGTATAAATATTTAAGTATGCCTGCATATAAAATGTCTGGCATATATAAGCATTTATTAAATTAGAACTTTTATTATTACTGGTACTATAATTTTGCTGATACAAATGAAGGAATAAAAACTTTATACTTAGCAACATTCCTTCAATTATAAAATAACATATTGAAATCATCCATTTATTAGAATAGTGATTACAATTCTTTTGCCACTGCCTCCTATTAATTTAAGTAGCATGAGACTGTGGAAGTTATTCCAACACTTTCAATAAATTATAACATATAGCACATTTTTTACCTTTTTCTAGTCTACCATAAAGATATAAGATGTATTTTGTTGAAGAAATATAAAAATGCTTGTTTTTAAAAAATAAAACATAACTGGAGCATGAAGATCACATAGCCTCTCTTGGACCTTGAATTCTAAGATCTAAACCTGTAGTTAAACCACAGATGCTTGAATTGACTACCACTGATCACATTCCATTCCTGCATCACTCTGCCAACCTTTTTTCCAGTTCATGCACTTGCTTGCGAAATATTCTGAGATTAGATGCGTGTGACAGAGCACTTCCTGCCTACTTCCTGTTGGCTGAAACTCAATCACAGGGTAACCTGTAGCTAAAAAGGAGGCTAAGAATTGGTCTTTATTCCACATGGCCATTTACTGGCCAAAATCAGGGCTTCTAATACTGCAGAAAAAGGGGATAATGCAGTTATCCTATTAATAGGATAAGAACAGAGGGACCACTAGCAATCTGCCACAGCGACTGCAAAAATTGTTTGTAAAATTCTAATGTATTTTTCTTCCTTTGCCAAGTCTATTTGTGAAATAGTGAAATCATCCCTTCACCAATACTTGAGAATATTATTTATGCGGACAAGTGAATTTTAGGTAAAACAGGACAAAGTAATAAAATTGTTGATTAGAATATTTATTTTACAATCACCTGCACTTTTTTTCTTTAAGATTAGGTACATATGTGATCTAAGCTAAAAATGACATTGAAAAATCCTTAATAGGCTTATTGTGCAGCAAGCTTAGAACTAGAGTTATTGTGCTTGAAGTATGTATCTGTCCCTTTTGCTCTTCTCTTCCTGCTTCTAGCCCCAGTTTTCCTTATTCCTTCTTTCCTCTGTCAGTCTTGCCAGACAAATGTAGTACAATGTAAAGAGCTCTGCATATGTTACAGAAAAGAGAAGATTAAGTAGTTTACAAACTCTAGAAACAACCTGATCTAATTAAGCCTTATAAATTCCATGGTCTAATAGTAACCAAAGATTGTTTACTGGTTACATTTAATATTCACCAAGAACAGTTTAGTCTGTGATTTAAGGTCCTATAGAGCATGAAGCAAATATCATTGTTACTTGCATTACTTCAGAAAACTGTTAAGTCAGATGTCTGTTTTGATAAGAGTTGATTAAACAAGCAATAAACTACAATGTCCCAAAGCATCTTAATGGCACTGTATTAAACATGCATCACTTTGAGTGGGGATCTATACCCTGGTAGTTACTGGTATCTAAAAGCATTATAAAACATATGTTTCAGGTGACATTTATGTATGTTAGACTGTTTGTCTTGCCATTTTTCTAAATATAGAATCAACTTTAGAAGTATGATTTTCTATTGTCCTGTTTTGAGAAGTTAATTTGTTTCATTATTTTTCTCTTTTCTGAGTAAACATGAAGGTGGTACTTGCTGGATTGATAATTGACATTTGTATGGGAGACAGATCTAGATAACACCTTTATTATTTCATTTGCAATGATGTTTCTTATATTTTTGGAAGAGAATAATTCTAGAAGAGACTAATAATTTATCGATGCGGAATAGCACCAGCACCTGAGATTATTAAACCAATAAACTTGTATTAACGTAGGAAGAGTTCATCAAATATCTAACAATGTGTGCCACTTTTATAATTTGGAAAAAAAAAAGAAACAGAGAATTAATGGCATATTTATATTAGTTAAATTGGAAAAAAAAGTCAAGGTTTATGGTATATGACAAGTGCTCCTTTGAATTCCATAATATATCTGTTATTGCAAGACTTCAGTAATTGCTTCAAATGAGCATGTAGTGCAGTCACAATGCACTTACTTTTCAACTGCAAGTCATCTCTTTTGTTACGGTACTGCAATAAACATAATTTATAGATTATATGTATATGAATGATTTTTATTTTTTAAATGGACATTTCTTTACAATTCTACAAAAATGGCCTATTTGCTTAGTGGATAAAGGCAGTTTTCAGATAAATCATATTCTTCAAGAGCAGGTCTCTCAGGCCATGTGCAAGCTGGACTTCATTGTGCTTACTGCAGTAAGTTGTTATTCCAGCATTTGTTTCCCCTTAAACAGTGATTTTCTACTGTATCCAAATAGCATTAAATGGCCTAGATTTATTGAATACCATGAGGTGAGATATATGTGCCCAGGTATGTAATAAAAACCCCCCATAATACTTCGTTCTCTTTAAAACCAGGGTGAATTGTTTCAACATTGGCATAGGGAACCTAGGGCAAGAATCATGCAAACTTTTAAGGTAGTTAATGAGAAAGAAGAAACACAAAAAGCTTGAGAAAGCCAAAAACAACAGCAGATACACCCATATACAATTGAATTAAAAAAGAGATTCTTCCACTGTATCTTCCAGAAGATAGTCAAGCCCAGGTAGCCCTCATGGAGGATATTTGACTCAGCACATTTAAAAAATTTCATACTGCCTCTTCTACTGTTCAGTTCTGAAGGGAATTTGAATCTGTTATACCAAAAAGATATTTAAGAGTTTTCTTAAGGAATAAAAACTAATAACTTCTAAATTTCATTTCCACTTTTAAAGATCAACATGCCAAAAGCACGTTTATTTCCAAATAAAGCATTTGCTAAACTGAGACCATTTTCAGAAAAGTAAAGCTTTGTAAGACTAAAATGTAATGACGTTTTTAATAACACATTTGGTGAGATTATTTAACGTTACAAAATTGCCTACTTCTTCTAAGACACTCTGTAATAATGTAAATTATTTGTATAAAAAATCCATAACTTATAAAATAACATTTTTCATGAGTTCTTAAATCACATTTTCCTTTCAGAACAATTTGCTGGAAGTGTGTTTGAGTTCTCAGGTTCGTTCTCAAAAATTTGTTTGACCTGCCAAAGAACAGGGGCTATATTGTTAAGAGTCATTCATAAATGTATTACTAGTATTGTGTCTTGTTATAATTTCAGCAATAATCTTGGGCTCTGTGTGCGTGTGTCTGTATGTGTGTGTGTTCTGATCAAGTAAATTTCCATGAGAAAATGTCTATGCTTTGTCCCTTATTGTTCTTATCTTGAGGGAAAATACCATCTTTGTTCAGACTCATGAATATTACCCACACCTTGATTAGTGTGGTAACAGACAAACCCATGGTCAAAACGAAGACAGTGTTCTTGTTTCAACCTTGAGATCTCTGGTTTGTTTCCGCTTACTGGCAGCACCACACTTATTTTCCATGACCAAACTTTTGAACAACAGCACAACATAAATATGACTACTGTGGCTCTGGGGGAAGTATGTTCCCAGCTGGAGAGAGTAAACTAGTGAAACTGGGGAAGCCAAAAAAAGTCTAGGCAAAGGATAAAGCAGGAGAAACTTGTTTATTGCTCACAAGAGGCCTGGCTCTGTTTGACCCTCTCTGGCAGCCACTCTCTCGCCTCTCCCCTCACCAATGCCTGCTTGCCTCTCCCCCTATGTCTTGTAGGAGGAACTCCATGGGCGGAGCCCCAGTGACTGACAGGCACCAGACCAATTACACAACAGAGCGTAGGAGAGAACAGCCTCTCCACCCCTGGTTCCTGGAGGTTTTGGGAAGAAACACTTATTAATATGTAAATAGACTAAGCCCAGATGGGAGATTCTGGAAATATTGCAAATTTACCCCACAACTACTTAACCTAATGGTTAATGGTTTCACTATTGATTCCTTCCCTAATAGCATTATGTATATGTGAATAAAGATAAATTATCTGTGTTAGAAATACTTAAGTCAGTTTCTTATTAAACAACAAATATTATATTTCTACTGAAATTATCAACATATATTTAACTTAATGAGAAAAGGCCAGATTTTGTTGTTTTGAAGTTGGTTTTTTCAAGGAATTCAGACTTTTGTCTTAAAAATCTAGCTTTTAACATTTTTTAAAAAAATTTAAATTACAGGGAAGTAAAAAAAGTAAACAGCCTCTATCACTCCATGTTAAAACTCTTAGTATTTTGCCACATTGCTTTAAAATAAAACATTTTAAATATTTAAAATAAACATATGTTTTACTTAAAATAAAACATGAAACAAATAGTAAAACCATTTTGTTCCTTTATTTGTCTGAACTCTCATATGAGGGACAACATATAAGTTTGATGATATTTTTCCCCCTTTCAATTAAAAAAATTACATATATATCTGTCAAAAACAGTATTATATACAGTATTATGTACAGTTCATATCTGCATATATGGCTGAAAGTAAATGGTATGGAGTTTTCACATTACTTAACTAAGCTGTGTTATTGTTTCAATATAGACTATTGACATTCAAAGATCTACTTCTTCCCTTTTAACTGTTTTATAACATTTCATCATATGAAAAGAAAGCATTTGCTTATCCATTCCTCTATTGATGGGCATTTGTACATTCTTTTCTTCATTGCTTTTCTGGTATTCCATTATTGCTGAGATTTAAGTAACATTTTCATCATAATCACAGAAATATTTATGTACTTTCAATTTGCAGTTTTAGACCACTTAGCAAACCACTCTTGCATCATTTCCAGTGGAGATGTTTTATTTTTTAATGATGCCTCAAATATAGCAAAACTGTAGATAATTCGATATATAATTTTTTAACATCAAATATAACTTGTTCAAAATTTACAGTAATCTTTCTCATAACTAGTCATTTCCATTTTGTCTTCCTGTCATCCTGAAGAATGAAAATGTAATTTCCCAGAGGCTTTAAGAATTGGATAGTATTAAATGTAACTGAAATTAAATGATTAATAATTTACTTTAGGGTTATGAATCAACTTCATGGGATGCTAAGGATCATTTGCAACCCCAGAAGCATTAGCCTCAACAATGCACCTTTTAAGACTTAAGAACTTGCGCAGGTTGGCTGCCCAACCTAATTGAACTTCAATCTTCTGATACCAAATTTATTTCTTCTTTATATTGAATTTCCTCAGATCTTCTTGACAGGAAAATGTCACTCTGTTTGACAGCTGATGGACAGGTTGTGTAGCACCATAATTGGAGAGAAAGGTATAGCTTAAAGCTACTCAATTTAATGGCTATGTATATGGCTTTTCTTTCTTTTTCCTTTTTTTTTAAAGGTTTTTATGACAGACACAAAAGGCCTTTGCAAATAGGCCCAGTGCCATTTTTTTCTTGCTTCCTCCAGGGGTAATTATCTTACTCCATCAATAGTGCTGTCAGAAACTGGGCATATAAGTCAGCATTTAAATGAACAAGCAATGTAATATTTCCTGTATCCCAGTGGAATGCTTTGCAGCTCACATTCTTCTCTGTCACTCACTCACTCTTGATGTATGTCCCATACCTGGTCCTTGAATGCTTTCTTTCCCTTGTGTTTCATTGCAGATGTTGGCTCCGACTTGACACTTACTTCATTTGGAGTTTTATAGGACCAGCGACCTTGATAATTATGGTAAGAACTCCTAATTAACTATGTGTTTCCCAGGTCAAGAAATAAAACTTTCACAATCCCTGTGCTGATTCTCTTTAATTTACATAGATTACTTTGGGGAAAGCATGTACTTATTTGACCCTATATAATGCAAGCAGTTAGACACCCATTATAGTCCACTCTTATGTCATAAAATACTAAATCAAAACTGTTAGAAGAAGAAAACATGCATTGTAAGAGTTTATTCAATACTGCGACTCTTCAGGAGCTCCATCCAACACAATCTATTTGATATTGGAAGATTTTGAATGATCACGACTTAAAGTGTGACAACAGTATATTTCCTTTCTTTTTTCATTTGGATAATTTAAAATATGAATGGAACCAGAAATTGGAAGTGTGACAAAACCTTATTGTACCTTCCTGTTTTTTCTTTGTTTGTTTTTTATAACACTCAAACACTAAAAGGATTTCACTTGAGAATGGCACAAGTAAGTTAGGCGAATATTCTAGAATCATGCTTCCCTTTTTTACTTTTAGATGCATAGTATCTTGATTTGAAATATAAATTATTCATGTAATTAACTACTACGGTTGGTATCATTATTTAAGTATGTATCATTTTAAAACACAAATTCCTCTTTATTGTTTTGAATAAAATATCCTCTTGATTATGAGTAAAATGATATAGATCTAAAATTCATAATCTGAAATTGTTTGGGCCAGTATATTTTGGAATTCAGAAATTGTTCATACGCTAGTAAAGGGAATATGGTACATGTACTGCATATTATGTAATATCCCTAGTAGAGAATAAGCCATTATCCAAGTCAAACACATCAACCAATTCAGTAGGTTCTAGGCAAGACTCTGAAACCAAACACCGTAATAATTCAGCAGAAAAATAATTAGAAAAGTAAGAGCAAATAGAATAAGATATGAAGAGCCCTATGTCAGTGCAAATCAAGTTTTCCCACCAAATAGGTTCAGTTCAGGTTAGGCTTTTTGGCCACCCAATGAATTTTTTAAAACTTTTCATTTTTCAGGCATTTTGGATTTGATAAATGATTTTACACCTGTATTATTGAAAGAACTTCAGTGTGCCTTATGATTGGACTTTCCTAGTCCCCACCAATCCCAAATTCTAGAATATATAAACAAAGCAGGTGACAAAGGGTAATTCAATATTTGGTTTTCTATACAGTTAATACATGTGATATATGGAATTTATACTGGAGCTTTATTTTGTTCCAGTGATAAAACAATGTCATTGGGGGTTCCCTCTATTTTAATCCTAGATTTTTGTAGCATTAGAATTTCACCTGTATTGTAAAATCCTTTTAACTATTCAAAAATAAAGAGGTTTTATTATTTATCTTTGTAATGTGGCATTTGAAAATGTATTGCTAGACAATAAAATAGGGGCTATGTTCAGAGGACAGAATAACACACCTGGAATAACTTAAATATGCCTTTTAAAAAAATAAAAAACACATACTTTGCTTTGAGTCGCTTTACAATTTCAACAACATCATTCCAACTGCTGCTGATGTTGTTTGTGTGTATTTGGCATAACAGTGCTTTGTAACTCATTGGCACCCCAATTCCTCTTAAATGGCTTTCTTGCCTTTACTAAAATACTAGGTAGGCAATCATCTGTGATCCAATTCTTTGCAAGTGTAGTGACAGCTAGTTTCCCAGAACAACTCATCTGCTATGGAAAATAGACTTTTTTTTCTATGCCAGTTATGCTACATAACAGTACCTTTTACATTTCAGCTTAATGTAATCTTCCTTGGGATTGCTTTATATAAAATGTTTCATCATACTGCCATTCTGAAACCTGAATCGGGCTGTCTTGATAATATCAAGTAAGTGGTTTTGTTTTTTTTTTCTCTAGGCTGCTTTACTTTGGTACAGTAAAATATACCTATTTTTAATTGTGCTGAAATCTTATGATAAAATGATAAAGATCAACGTGCTGTCCTTGCTGAATAAGATCACTGTTGAAGTGACTTGATCTGCCTGAAAATAGGTATAATGAATGTTCGTCTTCAAAGAAACTTTTATCCCCTAAATTCAGATTTACAGCATGATAGGATTTTAATATATCCATTTATTTATTTTGTCCTGAAAGCAAATACAAAGTTTCTGTATCTGGGCATGGACAAACTATTATTTCTTAGAGCAATAACCGCTTCAGTTCCTGACACCCCATCTCCCTCTTCAGACCATGTGAAGAGAGCCAGATGGTGTTACCTGCAAGTGCCAAAAGGGGCTTGACACCACAAGAGAGGAACCCCCAAATTGTTGATCTGGGTATTTGTAGAGGAGTTGTTATACAGCTGCCCTCCTTGCCTCTTGAGAGAGGAAGAGAGACCTCAACTCCCTAATGGGAAATCCTATGGTATATAAATATACGGCTCCAGGCTTTAACCCCTTGGAAACGTTAACGTTTACCCCTTGGCAGTTAAATCCCTCCAGAAATCTCTCACTATTGTCCACTGAAATCAATGCAACTGTTATATTTAGAAAGATAGGGTTTATTGATAGACCTACTGGGGACCATGACCCGGAGAACAGTCCATCAGTGTCTGCTCTGAAGCCCCTTGATTTGGAGGCATTTTAAATACTTTTTGTACAGCAGCGGATATGTGCAGAAAAGAGGTCGCGTTTATCAGTACATCAAGCAGTGTCCTGGATACATCTAGTTAGTGTCCTTAAAGAGCATGCTGTACACATTTCAACGCCATCTAAGTATGTGAGATGAGGCAAGGGTAAGGTCTCATTAGGTGGATGACCTCTTCATCCTCTGGGGCTGGAGAGGGCACACGTGACATTACCTTATTTATGCTGATCAGAAGATACCTGACTGACTACATTTCTGGAGGAGATTGAAACCACCATTAGGTTAGGTATGAAGCCCTGGTTTGGTGACCTGGCCTGGCAGAAGTGACTCCATATGGGACCTGTATCTTTCTTTTTTACACTCTCTACTCAGTTGGCTTAAAACTTATGTATACACAGAAGAAAGCTAATTTACATTTTCTGTAAAGAAAAATAGTTCCTCAAAATAACCGAAAAGTTTATCTTGTTCCTTTAGAGGCTGTGACATTTGAGAAAGATAATAATGTGGAGATGTTCTTCTCGTCATTAATATAAATTATATATTAAATTGCATTTGTATATAATTTGCCTATGCTATGTGTTAACTTGGTAAAATGTTTTTATTTAAATGAATGTAATTTCAGAAGTTCCATGAGGTCACCTGTGACTTTCATGTGCTACTGACATGCTCCTTAACTACCTCAGAAAACAACTATATCACCCATTTTCCATCTTTCTACATTTAGTACCTGGCATAGTTCCTTGTCCACAGAAGGCCCTCAATGAATGTTTACAGAATAAAGTAATGCATTAAAGATTTTAATGATGAAAGCGTATTGATATTAAATGGTTAGTTTTGTTGAAGGAATCATCTTTCTAAATTAATTGAAAAGGATAGCTAAAGAATTAGAAAAAAATAATAATATAATGGAGCAAACTAGGAATTATCTACTATAAATAATGGTCTTTCGTAATTATTAACATTACTTACTTGAGATAGTAGTCATGATACTGTTAAATTATGTACAATTATCCTGCCCTTCTAAAATGTAGTATTCATTCGTCTTAATAAAATTGAACTCGAACAGCCACATAAAATACATTTTATCCTATTGTACTTCTACTCAGTTTAGTATAAACTACATCTTTGTATCTGTTATTCTGTAGTATAAAACAAAATGCAAAGTAATACTTCATTTTCATTTATGTTATGGTTTTACTATAGTGTCAGAAAAAAAATGAATAATACCTTGATATTTATATAACAGCTTTTACCACATTAAAAATCATAAAAAAGGTCTTGTATTTAGTGTTTTAAAAGATCAATTTGTTCTCTCATTATTCATATGTATTTCTTTAGGTAATATGGGCTGAATCTTTATGTATTACTTTTTAGAGAAATAAACACAAAAGCCAATAATTACATACAATGACATTAATGGCATCAAGCTTTTATTAAAAAGCAAAGTAAAGCCTTAAATGAGAATATCTCGAATTGAATTCTGTTTAAACTGCCTTCTAATTTATAGCCTTAGGGAAGTTTATTTAACCTTTCTGAGTCTTCGTGTTCTTTTTTGGATGAGTATGATAATAAAACATCATCCAGACCATCAAAAACCAGACCATCAAATGAGCAGAGGAATATAAACAGCCTTTGATAATGCTTTTTTTTTTAAAGTCAATAAAGAAAGGAGAGAAAATAGGTGGTTGTTAGAAAGGGTACAGAAGGGACTTCATGGAAAAAAACAGGAATTTATGCATGCTGTCGGGAAAGAACCAGGGATAGTGGTTAGAAACACCAGAAAGAGAATCATTGCTTTGGTTGTGACCGGAGGAATTGCAGGGAAGGAGATCCAAGTGGCAGAGCAATTCCACTCCATTATATTACATGAAGGTCACTTGTCCACCAAGATGAGGGCAGCCAGGAAGGAGGACCCTCTTCCACTAAGATGGGATGAAATAAATAATAGGTGTGACTAGACATATGTTGGTGGAACAGGGTAGAGCAATAAATTAAGGGATTTCTGCTTACTCATCTCTGTGAAGTAGGAAAAAATCATCATCTATGGAATAGAGTGAGTGACATGTTGAAGAGAGATAATAGGAAAGGCAATATTCCTTGGAACTTTGCAGAACCTGAAGGACATTTCCCTTTTTTATTAAAATATACTAACTACTTAAAAAGTGCTTGTAAAAAAATCAACAAGGTATAATTGATAAGGAAAGAAGAATTTAAGAAAGGTAATAATGATTTTTGAACATTAGGAAAAACACAAGATCTGGCATCCCTTTTATTTTTAACAAAAATAAGGATTTTATAATGTATTTTTTTTAAACTATGGGTGATGTGAGATTGTTTATTTTAAAAGCAAAGGTATTTATCTGGAAAGTTGGGGGTTTTCTGAGCCCATGGAATAGGACAAAGAAGTTAAGAACATGTGCTTGTTTTTGTTTTTTGTATTTTGGTAAAGTGATGAGTAAGACATCCCACCTTACTTATTTTATTGAGGAAAAACCCCTACCATATGCTTGGAAGTCATTCTTTCTAAAATCATTCATTTATCAAATATTTATTGCTTTTATTATTCTTTCATGTATTTGTAAACATGTTCTTTCACACACAGTTATCTCCTTTATCTCCAATGTGTATGCTTCTTTCATGTCCACTGCACCATTTCTTTTAAGCAACTGCCAACTTCTGCAGAACTTCTGCAGTGGGCTCCCAGCTCCTCTCCCCATATTGGCTCCTTCCCCTGCCTTCATCAGCTCCAGGGATCTCTTGAATAGTTTGAATTCAGTCATGTAACTCTCTTGGGTAAAACTCTTTGGTGGCCTTCTGTTATACTTGCACTAGTGCAGGTCCAGATTCTCTTACCATGGTCCCATAAGCCTTCTGATCTAGTTGCCTCTGCCTTTTTTCAGCCTCTTGTTAGGCCATGTGCCGCACTGGCCGCTCTGGATGGGCACTCTCTTGTGTTAGATGTTATCTCTGCTACTTTGCTACTGACTCTCTCTTCCCTCACTCTATGCCTGGCTAACTCCAATTTACCCTAATTAATTTAATTGCAATTTAAAAATAATTTAATTATGTTTTAATTCCAAATTTACTTCACGGTCATCATAATAAACACATTTTGATGTTAGTTATAGACCATACATTTGGCTGGCTCATTACTTTATTAATGATAGACTCTGGAAAAAAATAATAACAGTGAATTACTATGGATAACATGATTAGAAGAAATGAGGTACACCAATTCTCATATGTAACTAAAAAAGCCATTAGAATTAAACAGTACATTTCTATTTGCTGCTTGCTTACTTGTCCTTTGTTTTTTTTCTAATCAAAATAGGTAATTGCATTTGGAGGAGAAAAGTTCATTCCAGTCATTTGAATTTTCTGGTTGAGTTTCTAACAGGTTAAAATGGGAGCTTACAGGAATCGCAGTGAAAATCTAACCCAATTTGAAAAACATATTTGTAAATATGAATAAGACAATTACTGAATTGTTACTAACACAAAATTAACTTAGAGTATCACTGAAGTATTTATGATATGCAAACTTTAATTCCGCGAAGGATTTACAGTGCTCTTGACATTTAAAATAAAAACTGATCATTTGTGTAGTTGTCAACTACATCTAATATTGAAAAATGTGTTTAATGATATCACAAGTACTTTGAAGAATGAAAGGAAATAATACAGGCTTTTAACACTAACAGAGAAAATTGGTGCCTGGTGAAGGGACAAGGAACCTTCTAGGCTTCCCCTTCCCTGCATCTGTCCCTTTGCCTTTCCCAGGGACAGACTTCTGCATATAGGCTTGGGATTTAGCCTCATCATGTTTTCCAGTTGCTGGTCTCTCCCCTAATTTAAGTTATACATGAGTGATGGCTTTGCCAACACATTGTCAGATGGTTTAAAGAAACACCTTTCGCTTTCCTTATTTTTTCTTTGTTCTGTAACTACTGAACGGAGACATAGTGGTAGAGGGAGTGTCAGACACCCCTGGGTTTGAATTGCTGCCCGGAGTTCTGTAATGGTGATACGACCTTGCAAGTTACACCATGGCTCTCAGTCTCATTGTCTCCTCTGACTTGGGAATAATTGTATGTACTTCATAGAGTTTTATGGTGAATATAATTACATCTGCAAAGCATACAGCGTAGCATTTAGTGCCCATACAGGATGGCTTGCTTATTTTTAACCACACTATGTGGAAATTTACTGCTGCTTTTGCTTCTTTGCATTTTCCATGGTGAAATTTGCTCCACTGCTTATCAAAATCCCACTAGAGTTTAACTGGGTTTGTTTACCTTATGGTGTCATTAGAATTTGAATAATATGATCCTTTTTTATTTTTTAAGCCAAACTGATGAAACTATTATGAAAGAATTACCTCCAGGAGTGAGATGCTCATTCAATTAATAAATAACAAGTTCTGTAGTTAGTTCTGAATAAAAATAAATAAATAAAAAGTGTCCTCAGTGAGTTTGGACACCTGCCATGCATAAAGTAATCAAAGAAGGCTTCTGAATGGCTTCAGGGATGAATTTAAAAAATTGTTTTACTTTATCAGTATCCATAACTTACTTTGTTCCTTAGGAAGGTAACTTCTACTTCAAGGACCATGTTTCTCGGTGTTCGTAGAAACAGTTAGGTCAGAATTATATTTGGCTTGACTAATAGTACTTTGGTACTTTATGGAGTTAAAGGTGGTAGGGTTCATTTAAAAATGTTGGAAGCAAAAAAACAATGTAATCTTGAAAAGTGCAACAACATCATGAGATATTTTAATGCTTCAATTTTTCTCTTTTATATTAATGTATATATATATATATCTTTTGCTTTCAAACTGATATTGTCTTTATAGTATAGGCAGCTCAATATCCTAAAAAGAATTTGAATCTTTTCCAAAACAGTAAATCTAGTTATGAGTCATACTTAATAAAAATATTCATTCACTTCAAAGTTTCTGGAGGAGTTTTGAGGAAAATATCTTTTGTAGTTTCTCATTCTCCTCAAAATATTAGCTTGTGATATAAAAGTATTAAAACATTGTCTTGGGTTTTTAAAAATGAAGCTCACTATAGTCCATATAGCCCATGAAGATGTAACAAAAATAGTTTATATCTCAATTCAACTACTTGTATTCATAGTCTACCTTTAGCCATTGTTTACCTTTAGCCACTTTGAATTTAGCCACAAAATCAAATGAAAATTTCACAGATTTCAAATGATTTTAAATATTTAGAGAAGTTGTGTTTAAAAACTGTTACCTCTCTTGTAAAAAGACATCACTAGTTCAACACAATATACTGAAGATGTGTTTTGCCAAATCTTTTTTGTCAAATATACTTCCCAATGCTCACAAACACCACGAGCACTTTAGTTCTTGGAAAGCATCAGAGCCAATAGTTACTTTGTTTTACTCAGTGTAATAAGATGAAATCACTTTTAAGAAAATTCTGGAAGTAATATCATCTCCTCTCTCATTTCCTCCAGTCTTTCTCCATTTCCCTGGTCTTGGAATAAACATTACTGGAAATGTGCCATAAAGTTTTCGTAAATGTTCCAGGTGTATTTAAGAGTAATATAGTACAACCAGCACTGTTTGGAGCTCTGTGAATTGTTATAAAACCACTAGATATGCTTCAAACAAGTTAAGACCTTCTTTAGGTAGTAGTTAGTCCTTTGCTGATTAACTTAATGTCAGCATTTTAAAGCATTTAACAATCATTTATTTGAAAAATGAATTTCAACCAGTGAATACACAAAACTGCATTCAGCAAGTGTTATTGCCAGTCTAATTTTATCATGAATTTTAGACTGTAGATTTAACTTAAATGTAAAAGGGTTAATCTCTTTTTTTTAGGCTTTTTCTTAAAAGTGCATGCAAATCCCCATATGATCTTCCTAAGAACCAGGTGTTTTATGCATCACTGTATTCGGCATCCTTCACACACTGGGAGCCAACATTTGAGAAAACCAGTTTGAAGGATGACTGTCTCAGGCACACTAGAACTGTTATACATTGTATCTTGTGATCAAATAATAGTTTCACTTTTCCCCCTAGTAATTAGGTTTATATCAGCTTTAAGAGAGTCAGTTGCAGTCTAAGAATGAGAAAACCTCAGAACTACCTAAGGGAAAATAATTCTTCTTTATAATAAAAGCATAATAATTAGCAGCTCCTTTGTTCTTTGCATGTGACTTAGACTCAGATTTCCTTTGTATCTTACATGAAATGTGCATTCAGACTTTGGGGAAGCTTGATAATCAGAATTTTTTATGAAACCAACATTTCTGAAGTGATTGTGCTCACAACAGCAGAATTAATCTAAACTAACTAATCATAAGATTATAGTTTTCCCCAAGAAATTAGTTGTGCGTTGGGGAGGAAGAATTTTCCTCTACCCTTCAAGGTTCTTCTAGCTGGTCTGAGAATCAAATTGACATGAGACAGATTAACAGAAGAAAAAAAAATGTTTAAGTACATACCTACAGGGAACCCAGAGTCAGGAGATTCCAAAGACAGTCAGGGATCATGAGGTGTCTGTATGTCATCCTGAAGTAAGAAAAAAGAGGTAGCGTCTCATATTCCAAAGGAAAGGGATGCAATTCATAGGAATATGAAATAGTAAATATCTGGTAAACAAATGTTTGATGGCTCACACAAAAATAATGGGACACAGAAATTTTAAGAGATTAGTCACATTCCTTCTTGTCTACTACCTATTTCACATGCAATATAGTTATCTATGGTGCTAACTCTCTTCCTTGTACAGCTCCTGAATCTAAATTATCTTTATGCAGTTTGTAGAGGAAGGCCAAAGTTTTTGAATCTGGGGCTTAACTGTTATCAGCTCTGACCTAATCTGCACACTGCAGTGGCCCATCGTGGGGTGACCTGCACACAGCCCCTACAAGTGCACATTTTCATAGAAGTAGAAGAAGTCTGAGTATGATTTCAACAAAATAACATTTGTGTTCCATATTATTCACATATTTTATTTAATTTTTAAGTATGAACTTTGATTTGATTTTATCCTTTAATTTTCCATTAATTTATTTAATAAATAAGAAGTACTAAAATTTTGGACCTGTTTTGAAGATATAACTGACAGAATTTTCTTACTTATTTTATATAGAATATAAGAAAGATGAGTGGCATAGGGTACAAAGGCTTTTGGAAGGGTTAGTTGTAATTATAGAGATGTGGAAAGTTGTAGAAAAAACACATTGGGGTGGATCAGGAGACTTTTTTGGTAACAACTTTGACTTAGTAAACATGGTAATGTAGATGTTGAATAGACAGTGAAAATAATGGAAGATGAAGATTTAAACTTAAAGTCATCAGTGTATATAGCTTTTATTTTATTCTTGCATTTAGTGTTTACATATATTTTATTTACTTTCAGTATTGATTTCATTTTGTATATCTATATTACTTTCTATAATGGCAAATGATCCTGATTTTTGTTTATGGCAATGATATATTTCCTTTTAAAATGTTAAGAACAATGTGTTGATTTGAAAAAAAGTAATAGTAACATGGGTGTGCAGGTATGGGAAAAAGTTCAGATAGTGATATTCCAGCCAACTGTTTCCTCTCACTAGTCATTAGAATGGATATTTCTGTTAAGATAGCCCCTGCTGTGAGTATAAATTGCTGACCATTATAGTGACCTAAATCATAATAACACTGGTAATACAGAATATAAAATCCAGAGGTAGGACTCCACCCAAAGATGGCAGCATGAGTAGAGTGGAGCATATCTCCTCCCAAAACCATACATATATTGAAAATTCAGCAAATACAACTATTCCTAAAAGAGTGACCAGAAGATACAGTACACCAGCCAGCCTACATCTGCAAGAACCCAACATCTCATGGAGAAGGGTAAGATACAAACCATGACCCAGTGGGACCCGAGCCCCCCAGCTCACCTTGGGAGGAAAAGAATCATAGTGGGGAGGGAGTGGAAGTACAGGACTGCTAAATAAACAGCCCTAGTAATCTGCCCTGGGAGCACAAACACACATTGCATGGTGCTCTGTATATTAGAGGAGCAGAAAATCAAAATCTGAGACTAAGACTGTGAACAGGTTCCCACAGCCATTTGCCCTGGACAAAAGAAAAGCAGCACTTTAAAAGTCTTAAAGGGACAAGGGTTTAACAGGTGGACAAAATTCTCCTGGTACACTCGGCCTAGCAGGCTGGGAACTTTAAGTAACTTCAGGCTCCCTATACACCTGGTTGGCAATACAGCTCCGAGGCCCCTCAGAATGAAAAGCAGCATGCTGTTCCTCCCTTCCCGCTAGCACTTGCGAGCAAATCAGTTGACCCTTCATTGCTGTGGACCAGCCGGAGAGCAGCCCCACCAAGAGCAACCACACAGCTTAACACACAGGCTTCTCCTTACATGCAGCTAACCGGCACAGACCCAGAGGCTGCTCTGTGCGCACAGTTGACTGGAACAGACAGCGGAGACAGGGGGGCATGAAGGGGCCTTGTTCTCATGACAGAACATGCACCGCTTGTCTGCAACCCCCTCCAGTGCTCTAGGCCAACCTGAGTGCCCCCCCCTGCCCACAAAAGCTTGGGGGATTAACCCAGAGGCTGCTCCCTGCATGTGGTTGACCAGCACAGATGGAGGAGATGGGTGTGGAGACCAGGAGGCACAAAAGGAACTTGTCCTTGCAGCAGACACATGGGCTGCTGGCCTACAAACCCCACCAGTGCCCTAGGCCATCCCAAGGGCTGCCCCACCCACAACAGCCTAGGGGATTAACCCATAGGCTGCTCCCTGTATGAGGTTAAGCAGCACAGACAGCAGAGACAGGCAAGGCAACCAGCAAGTAGCCAGCGACCACTCCCAATGCCATGAAAAGGCAGAAGAAACTTATTCAACCCCAAATCCCTGAAACACCAGAAACAGGGTTTGGTGACACTGAAATCACCAATCTTCCTGAAAAAGAATTCAAAATAAAAGTCGTAAGCATGCTGATGGAACTACAGAGAAATATTCAAGAGCTAAAGGATGAATTCAGGAGGTAGATAACAGAAATGAAACAAACAATGGAAGGGCTTAAGAGCAGACTAGATGAGGTAGAAGAGACTGTTAATGGGATAGAAATCAGAGAACAGGAATTCAGAAAAGCTGAGGCAAAGAGAAAAAAAGATCTCTGTGAATGAGATAATATTAAGAGAACTGTGTGACCAATCCAAATGGAACAATATTTGCATTATAGGGGTACCAGAAGAAGAAAAGGGAGAGAAAGATATAGAAAGTGTCTTTGAAGTAATAATTACTGAAAACTTCCCCAATCTGGGGAGGGAAGTAGTCTCTCAGGCCATGGAAGTCCTCAGATCTCCCAACACAAAGGAGTCAAGGAGGACATCATCAAGATATATAATAATTAAAATGTAAAGATCAAAGACAAGGACAGGACAGGATATTAAAAGCAACCAAGGAGAGAAAAAATATCACCTACAAAGAAGATCCGTCAGGCTATCATCAGACTCCTCAGCAGAAAACTTACAGACCATAAGGGAATGGCATGATATATTCAGTGCAATGAAACAGAAGGGCCTCAAACCAAGAATACTGTATCCAGCAAGATTATCATTTACATTTGAAGGAGGGATTTAACATTCCAAGATAAGCAAAAGTTGAGGGAATTTACCTTGCACAAACCATCTCTACAGTGTATTTTAAAGGGACTGCTCTAGATGGAAATATGCCTTAGGCTAAATAGCTGTCACCAGAGAAAATAAAACTAAAGCAAGGGAAGTATACCAAATAAATATTAACTAACTGTAAAATAAAATCAGCTATCCACAAAGTCAAGGGAGACACAAAGAGAAGAATAAAACACCTAACATATAAAGAGTGGAGGAGTAAGAAAAAGAAGAGAGAAATAAAGAATCATCAGACTGTGTTTATAATAGTGTAATAAGTGAGTTAAGTTAGACAGTTAGATAGTAAAGAAGCTGCCCTTAAATCTTTGGTAACCACAAATCCAAAGCCTGCAATGGCAATAAGTACTTATTGTACTTATTGGCATTACTGATAGATATGTACTAATCAATAATCATCCTAAATGGTACTAATAGTCTGAATGCACCACCCCAAAGACAAAGAGAAATAGAATGGATAAAAAAGCAAGACCCATCTATATGTTGCCTACAAGAGACTCACTTCAAACCCAAAGACATAAACAAACTAAAAGTGAAGGGACTGAAAAAGATATTTCATGCAACTAATAGAAAAAAGCAGGAGTTACAGTACTTGTATAAGACAAAATAGACTTCAAAACAAAGAAAGTCACAAGAGAGAAAGAAGGATATTACATAATGATAAAGTGATCAGTCCAACAAGAGGATATAACCATTATAAATATCTATGCACCCAACAAAGGAGCAGCTACATATGTGAAACAAATACTAACAAAATTAAGGGAGGAAATAGAGTGCAATGCATTCATTTTAGGAGACTTCAACACACCACTCACGCCAAAGGACAGAACAAACAAACAGAAAATAAGTAAGGACACAAAGGCACTGAAAAACACATTAGAACAGAAGGACCTAACAGACATCTATAGAACATTCCACCCAAAAACAGCAAGATACACATTCTTCTCAAGAGCACATGGAACATTTTCCAGAAAAGACCACATAATAGGCCACAAAAAGAGCCTCAACAAATTCAAAAATATTGAAATTGTACCAACAAACTTCTCATATCACAAAGGTATGAAACTAGAAATAAATTATATAAAGAAAACAAAAGGCCCACAAACACAAGGAGACTTTACAAAATGCTCCTAAATAATCAATGGATCAATGACCAAATTAAAACAGAGATCAAGCAAAATATGGAGACAAATGAAAACAACAGCACAAAGCCCCAACTTCTGTGGGACACAGAGAAGGCAGTTCTAACAGGAAAGTATATAGCAATCCAAGCCTATTTAAAGGAGGAAGAACAATCCCAAATGAATAGTCTAAATTCACAATTATTGAAACTGGAAAAAGAAGAACAAAGGAGGCGCAAAGTTAGCAGAAGGAGGGACACAATAAAGATCAGAGAAGAAATAAATGAAATTGAGAAGAATAAAACAATAGAAAAAGAAATCAAGGAAACCGAGAGCTTGTTCTTTGAGAAAACAGACAAAATAGATAAACCCCTAGCCAGACTTATTGAGAGAAAAACAGAATCTACACACATAAACAAAATCAGAAAGGAGATACGAAAAATCACGACAGACATCACAGAAATACAAATAAGTATTAGAGAATACTATGAAAATCTATATAACAAACTGGATAACCTAGGAGAAATGGACAACTTTCTAGAAAAATAGAACTTTCCAAGACTGACCAAAGAAGGAACAGAAAATCTAAACAGACCAATTATCAGCAATGACATTGAATCGGTAACCAAAACACTACCCAAGAACAAAACTGCCGGTCCGGACAGATTCACTGCTGAATTTTATTAAACATTTGGAGAAGACATAATGCCCATTCTCTTAAAGATGTCCAAAAAATATAGAGGAGGGAATAATGCTTCCAAACTCATTCTTTGAAGCCAACATCACTCTAATACCAAAACCAGATAAAGACACCACAAGCAAAGAAAACTACACACTAATATGCCTGATGAACACAGATGCAAAAATACTCAACAAAATATTAGCAAACCAAATTCAAAACTACATCAAGAGAATCATACACCATGATCAAATGGGATTCATCTGAGGGATTCAAGGATGATATAACATTCGAAAATTCATCAACATCATCCACCACATCCACAAAAAGAAGGACAAATCCTCATGATCATCTCCATAGCTATTGAAAAAGCATTTGACAAAATTCAGCATTCATTCATGATAAAAATTCTCAACAAAATGGGTACAGAGGGCAAGTACCTCAACATAATAAAGGCCATATATGACAAACCAACAGCCAACATCATACTTAACAGCGAGAAGCTAAAAGCTTTTCCCCTAAGATCAGAAACAAAACAAGGATGCCCACTCTTCCCACTTCTATTCAACATAGTTCTGGATGTCCTATGCACAGCAATCAGACAACACAAAGAAATAAAAGGCATCCACATTGGTAAAGAAGGATTCAAACTGACACTGTTTGCAGATGACATGATATTGTACATAAAAAACCCTAAATAATCACTGTAAGACTACTGGAACTAATATCTGAATTCAGCAAAGTTGCAGGATACAAAATTAACACACAAAAATCTGTTGCATTCCTATACACTAATGATGAACTACCCGAAAGCAAAATCAGGAAAACAATTCCACTCACAATTCCATCAAAAAGAATAAACTACCTAGGAATACACCTAACCAAGGAAGGGAAATACCTATACCCTGAAAACTATAAGAGACTGTTAAGAGAAATTAAAGAGGACACTAATAAATGGAAATTCATCCCATGCTCTTGGGTAGAAAAAATTAATATTGTCAAAATGGCCATCCTGCCTAAAGCAATCTACAGATTCAATGCAATTATCATCAGATATCGACAGCATTCTTCAGTGAACTGGAACAAATAGTTCTAAAATGAATATGGAACCACAAAAGATCCCAAATAGCCAAAGCAATCCTGAGAAGGAAGAATAAAGCTGGGGAGATTATGCTCCCCAACATCAAGCTCTACTACAAAGCCACAGTAATCAAGACAATTTGGTACTGGCACAAGAAAAGACCCATACATCAGTGGAACTGAATAGAGAGTCCAGATATTAACCCAAGCACATATGGTCAATTAATATACAATAAAGTAGCCATGGATATAAAATGGGGAAATGACTCTTAAAGAGCTGTTGTTGGCAAAACTAGGCAGCTACATGCAAGAGAATGAAACTGGATTACTAATTCCATACACAAAAGTAAACTCAAAATGGATCAAAGACCTGAATGTAAGTCATGAAACCATAAAACTCTTAGAAGAAAACATAGGCCAAACTGTCGAATATAAACATGAGCAGCTTCTTTATGAACTTATCTCCATGGGCAAGGGAAACAAAAGCAAAAATGAACAAGTGGGACTATATCAAATTAAAAAGCTTCTATACAGCAAAGGGCACCATCAGTAGAACAAAAAGGCATCCTACAGTATGGGAGAATATATTCATAAATGACATTTCTGATAAGGAGTTGAAATCCAAAATATATAAAGAGCTTATGCACCTCAACAAACAAAAAGTTAATAATCCAATTAAAAAATGACAGAGGATGTGAACAGACACTTCTCCAAAGAAGAAATTCCGATGGCCAACAGGCACATGAAAAGATGCTCCACATCGCTAATTATCAGATAAATGCAAATTAAAACCACAATAAGATATAACCTCACACCAGTTACAATGGCCAACACTCAAAAGACAAACAACAAATGTTGGCGAGGATGTGAAGAAACAGATACCCTCCTACACTGCTGGTGTGAATGTAAATTAGTTCAACCATTGTGAAAAGCAGTATGGGGGTTCCTCAAAAAACCAAAATAGACATACCATTTGACCCAGGAATTCCACTCCTAGGAATGTACCCTAAGAATGCCAGATCCCAGTTTTAAAAAGACATATGCACCCCTATATTTATCACAGCATTGTTTACAATAGCTAAGAAATGGAAGCAACCTAAGTGTCCATCAGTAGATGAATGGATAAAGAAGAGGTGGTACATATACACAATGGAATACTATTCAACCATAATAAAGAAACAAATCCTACCATTTGCAACAACATGGAGGTGCTCAAGGGTATTATGCTTAGTGAAATAAGCCAGGCAGAGAAAGACAAATACCAAATGATTTCGCTCATCTGTAGAGTATAAAAACAAAGCAAAAACTGAAGGAACAAAACAGCAGCAGACTCACAGAACTCAAGAATGGACTATCATTTACCAAAGGGAAAGGGATTGGTGAGGATGGGCAGGAAGGGTGTGATACAGGGAATAAGAGGCATTACGATTAGCACACGTAATGTAGTTGAGGACATGGAGAAGGCAGTATAGCACAGAAAAGACAAGTAGTGACTCTATAGCATCTTAATACGCTGATGGACAGTGACTGTAATGGGGTATGTGGTGGGGACCTGATAATGGGGGGACTCTAGTAAACAGAATGTTGCTCATTTAATTGTGTACTAATGATACCAAAAAAAAAAAATCCAGGGGTAGGTGTTTCCAGAGTTCATTCAGTAGCTCAGTGGTGTCAGTAAGGAACTAAGTAAGCTCTTTCCGCCTTTCATCACCCTCACTCAGCATGTTAGCTGCTATCATTCACTTGGGTCAACTTGTAGTCCAATGATGGCTCCCTCAGTTCCCAGCATCATAGCCTTCAGAACTTGTGATCAAAATTAGGAAAGAAAAGATAGCTGTCCTCATGAGCCCTTCCTCCTGGGTTGCTCTCCCATGGTCAGAATCAAAGATTTCTCTCAAATGCCCCTTGCTGGCATCACATGTGTGAATCACATGACCACCTTCAGCTGCAATAGAGTCTGGGAAAGCAGATCTGGCAAAGAGAACTAGCTTAGTGGGCAGGAACAGGCTGGTGTCAACATTTATATAGCTCAGGACAAGAGTACAAAATGATAAAATATGTCCTAACTCCCTATTCTGACAGGTACACCTTGCAAACCCCCAGGAAGAACAGGACTGAATTTAGAATCCTTTGACTCCTGAGATTTCCAAGCCAGGATGTGTCCTTTACTCACTACCCATTTGCATTCCTTCCCCCAAACCCGGTTCCTTCCCATACCACATGGCATCTCACACACAGGCATGTGGACACTTGACATGGCACACCCAAGTTCTGTCTATCCCTGTAACAAACAATGACCCCTTGGCCACTCCTGAATGTAGGATTGTGGGCACTTGTAAGAATGGGTCAGGTCAGATTTTATTTCAAACTACGTGACTGCATGAAATAAAGGGATTAAAGGTAGGTGCATAAAATAAGCAGACCAGGGACTGACATCTTGGATCACTCTAACTTTTAGAGATCTTAGAAGTGCAGAGCCTATGCAGTAGATGTAGAAAGACTGGCCAGTGAAATAGGAAGAAAGCTAGAGATTCTGGAAGCTAAGTGAATGAATCAAGTGTTTCCGTTACAGTGGGTACTTGGACTTGACCACTGGATTTAGCATCATGGAGGGCCATGTGCATTTGACAAAAGCTGTTTTAGAGTGGATTGGAGACTTAGCAGAGTGGGTTGAGAGGAGAATAAGATAGGGGTTAAAAAAGAAAAAAAAAAACATGTAACGACAACTCTTCAGATCTTTTTCTATAAATAAGAGCTAAGAAATATAGCAGCTGGAGGGATATGAGTCAAGGGAAGTTTTTGTTTTGTATTGTTTATTGGTTATTTTTTAACCATGGTAGAAATTACAGTGCCCTCTTTTTAACTGGTAAAAATAGACAATTAGTTGGTGATAGCAAAAGAAGGAAAAACTGTGGTTTCTACATTTGAGTAGGCAAGGCAGGAAGGTAGTATACAAATGATGGCCAGTTTTATATAAGGAGCACATACAAAACAGTTCATACTTTATATAAAGAAACTGTGACTGAGTTCTATTAACTTACTGAATGACATATACTTTATTTTAAAGTGATGCATTAAGTTATCATGACTCATAAGCAGTAAGTACTCATTGTGTTCAGAAACATTCATCTACCTGGAAAGAAAGATGTATAATCTTGAAAAATATTACATTATTACAAGATTATTTTAATCCTCTGTCTTTCCCCTTTATACTAATATATATATACTGGTTATAAACTTAATATTCTGCTTATAAAATCATCCATGTGGTTATGTATGTATGTGTATGTATATTATATAATATATACTATGGGGTATGGGGTGGGAAGTAGTACAGAACTTTCATGGCCTCTGGCTCCACCCTTCTAGCACTTTGAAGTATTCTCCAATGCAGAAGCTCCTTCAACCCCATGTGTTAGGGGTTTTAGTGGAGGTTCCATTGCAAAGGCATGATTGATTAAATCATTGGCTACTAGTGATTGAACTCTATCTCTAGTCCCTGTCCGCTCCCTGGGAATGGGGTTGTAGGTGGGGGTGGAGTTGAAAGTCTAATTCTCTAATTCTGACTTTGTTTTTCTAGACACCAGTCCCTAGCCTGCAGCTATTTAGCCTGCTTTACTCCCTCCCATCTTCTCCATCTTCTTTTCAACCCCACCTCCAAATGACTTTATTAGCCTACAAAAGAAATTATTTTCATTCAGGAGACTCCAAGAGCTTTAAAAGTCCTGTGCCAGAAACCAAATACTTATTTTTTAATACACCATATCAATCTTGAATTTTGTAAGTTGATGTGATGAATATGCAGTACTCTTATCAAAAAAAATGTTTTTAATGGCCTGCTCTACATTATGTCCATAAACATTAGTGACAGAACAGTCTAAAAATGTCAGTTTTCTGGGTTATCTTATATTCCATCTGCTGAAAAAGTTTTGAAAGAAATCAAGCCTAATTTTCTATTATTAATCTACTACCATAGATATAACTATGTAGTGAAAATTCAATCAAACCTTAAGAAAATGGGGACCTTTAATTATTGTAGTTCATTTGTCTCCAAATTCTTTGTGAAACACAGCTCATTCTAATGTTTTGATTGCTTTTATTTATATCATTTAAAAATTAACATAAGAATCTAGTTATGATTGAGGATTAAAAATTTTAAACTTTATTTTATTCCTTTTTGTTCATTTAAAAATGTAATTGCAATTTATTCCCTTGGATTTTAAATACTTGAATAAAGTTTCAAAAACAGGCACAGTATTTAACAATATCTTGTTTAATTCTATCTTGTAAAATTAAGTCTTATACACTGTGGGTGAAGTTCACAAATACTATCCTAAAATTATTTCATTTACTTTTAACATCCTTATATTAACATAGTTTCATCTTCTAAACAATTGTATAAGAAATAGATTTAGGACCATATATCGCAAATATAATTCCAAAGGTAAATAAGGACATTGGAATTATTTTCAAAAAGATTGTTTTTTTTCAATACGTGATTCAGGTTTTACCTAGTGATTATGTAGGGTCATAGTTCTTTCAAATATTAAGTGGAAAATACGATTACTTCCAAAGACTAAACGAAGTACACATGATATCTCATTGGTAGCACCATCTTGGCCTTTAAGAGTTTGTCTTATTTACTTGTAATCAGAACCAAGTAGAAAGACTTATTTTTCCCCTAACATAGATTTCTTTAAAATGACATGTCATTTTAAACTTTAGTTTTTATTTAGTACAGTGGTTAAATGTATATTAATTTGTTCAAAAACTGATAAAAACTTACTGACTTTAAAAATTTGTTTTAAGAAACTTTAAATAAGTAATACTGGACTGAAAGACTTTTAGCCTCCAAATCTAAATCAACTCAAGTTCCAAATGGTCTTCTGGGAAATACTGAAAGAAAAATTCTGTGGGAAATATTAAGTTAAACATTACACTGTATTTTGAGTCACATACTGTACATGAAAATGTAGTCATAGATTCTGAAACAAAATACTGATACTCTCTGGTTCTACCCCTAAATCAACTACAATTGCTGTGCTTGATCACATAACAGTTATGAGATTTTATTTGTTGTATCCACTTGAAATTATGTCCAAAATGATAAGAAAAATAGTACTTACTTTATTGAAGTTTTACCACGTGCTAGTCACAATTCTAAGTCCTTTATATGTGTAAATTTAAAGTTTGAAATAAACCTTAGAGGTTTGTAAGACATTATTAATTCACCTCAAGACGTCACAACTAGTTTGTACCAGAACTAGTATTCTAACAGGCAATCTGGATTCAAGGTCCATTTCCTTAACCATCACTAACATACTCCTTGTAGCATCACATTGCACATCTATAAATAAATTAAGTTGTGTTTAATTTTAAAGAAGATTTTCTTTTCAGTAAAAATATTTTAGATTGAAAATTTACAAAGCTTAAAAGCCAAATATTGATTGGATTACATGATCACTAATGGCCCCATCTTTAAACCCTGTGATTATTTTAATATTTTAAGTTATGAACTATAAACTCAGGCTAGCAAAATGCAACTTTCAATTTTATTTTATTTTATTTTATTTTACTTCCTGTTAAGGTATCATTGATATACAATTTTATGAAGGTTTCACATGAGCAACATTGTTGTGGATACTACATTCCCCCCTATTATCAAGTCCCCAGCACATACCCCATTACAGTCACTGTCCATTACCATAGTAAGATGCTATACAGTCACTAATTGTCTTCTCTGTGCTATACTACTATCTCCGTGCCCCACCCCCCATATTATGTGTGCTGATCATAATACCCTTTAATCCCTTCCTCCCTTCTTTCCCACCCCACCCTACCCAACCTATTTCCCTTTGGTAACCACTAGTCCATTCTTGGGTTCTGTGAGTCTGCTGCTGTTTTGTTCCTTCAGCTTTTGCTTCGTTGTTATACTCCACAGATGAGTGAAGTCATTTGGTACTTGTCTTTCTCCGCCTGGCTTATTTCACTGAGCATAATACCCTCTAGCTCCATACATGTTGTTGCAAATGGTAGGATTTATTTCCTTCTTATGACTGAATAGTATTCCATTGTGTATATGTACCACCTCTTCTTTATCCATTCATTTACTGATGGACACTTAGGTTGCTTCCATGTCTTGGCTATTGTAAATAGTGCTGCTATAAATATAGGGGTGCAAATGTCTTTTTGAATCTGAGAACTTGTTTTCTTTGGGTAAATTTCTAGGATTGGAATTCCTGGTTCAAATGGTATTGCTATTTTTATTTTTTGAGGAACCTCCATATTGCTTGCCACAATGGTTGTACTAATTTACATTCCCACCAAGAGTGTAGGAGGGTTCCCCTTTCTCCACATCCTTGCCAGCATTTGTTGTTCCTTGACTCTTAGATCTTGGCCATCCTAACTGCTGTGAAGTGATATATTATTGTAGTTTTAATTTGCATTTCCCTAATAATTAGAGATGTGGAGCATCTTTTAATGTGCATATTCACCATCTGAATTTCTTCTTTGGAGAAGAGTCTGTTCAGATTCTCTGCCCATTTTTTTAATTGGGTTATTTGCTTTTTGGGTGTTGAGGCATGTGAGGTTGTTGTGTATTTTGTATGTTAAATATATTTTGGATATGTCATTTATGAATATATTCTTCCATACTGTAGGATGCCTTTTTGTTCTGCTGATGGTATCCTTTGCTGTAGAGTGCTTTTTAGTTTGATGTAGTACCATTTGTTTATTTTTGCTTTTGTTTCCCTTGCCCAAGGAGATGTGTTCAGGAAAAAGTTGCTCATGTGTATATTCAAGAGATTTTTGCCTATGTTTTCTTCTAAGACTTTTATGGTTTTATGACTTACATTCAGGTCTTTGATACATTTAGAGTTTACTTTTGCATATGGAGTTAGACAGTGGGCCAGTTTCATTCTCTTACATATAGCTGTCCAGTTTTGCCAACACCAGCTGTTGAAGAGGCTGTCATTTCCCCATTGTATATCCATGTCTCCTTTATTATATATTAATTGGCCTTATATATGTGAGTTTATATTTCGATTCTCTGTTTTATTCCATTGATCTTTGGCTCTGTTCTTGTGTCAGTACCAAATTGTCTTGATTACTGTGACTTTGTAGTAGCGCTTGAAGTTGGATAGTGTAATTAATCCCCCCTGCTTTATTCTTTCTTCTCAGTATTGCTTTGGCTATTCAGGGTCTTTTGTGGTTCCATATGAATTTTAGAACTGTTTGTTCCAGTTTGTTGAAGAATGCTGTTAGTATTTTGATAGGGATTGCATTGAATCTGTAGATTGCTTTAGGCAGGATGGTCATTTTGACAATATTAATTCTTTCTACCCATGAGCATCGGATGTATGTCCATTTATTAGTGTCTTCTTTAATTTCTCTCAAGAGTGTCCTGTAGTTTTCAGGGTATAGGTCTTTCACTTCCTTGGTTAGGCTTATTCCTAGGTATTTTATTCTTTTTGAGACAATTATGAATGGAATTGTTTTCCTGATTTTTCTTGCTGCTAGTTCATCATTAGTGTATAGGAATGTAACAGATTTCTGTGTATTAATTTTGTATCCTGCAATTTTGCTGAATTCAAATATTAGTTCTAGTAGTTTTGGAGTAGTGGATTCATTAGGGTTTTTTATGTACAATATCATTTCATCTGCAAACAGTGACAGTTTGTCTTCTTCCTTACCAATCTGGATGCCTTTTATTTCTTTGTGTTGTCTGATTGCCATGACTAGGACCTCCTGTAGTATGTTAAATACAAGTGGGGAGAGTGGACATCCTTGTCTTGTTCCTAATCTTAAATTTAGGAAAAGCTTACAGTGTTTCACTGTTAAGTACGATGTTGGCTGTTGGTTTGTCATATATGCCCTTTATTATGTTCAGGTACTTGCCCTCTATACCCCTTTTTTACAGAGTTTTTATCATGAATGATTGTTGAACTTTGTCAAATGCTTTTTCAGCATCTATGGAGACGATCATGTGTTTTTTGTCCTTTTTATTGATGTAGTGCAAGATGTTGATGGATTCTTGAATATTGTACCACTCTTGCATCCCTGGAATAAATCCCATTTGATCATGATATATGATCTTTTTGATGTATTTTTTGAATTTGGTTTGCTAATGTTTTTTGAATATTTTTACATCTATATTCATAAGGGATATTGGTCTGTAATTTTCTTCTTTTGTGGCATCTTTTGCCTAGTTTTGGTGTTAGATTGATGCTGGTTTTATAGAACAAGTTTGGAAGTATTCCCTCCTCTTCCATTGTTTAGAAAACTTTAAGGAGGATGGGTATTAGGTCTTCACTAAATGTTTAGTAAAATTCAGTGGTGAAGCCATCTCCTATAGGGGCTTTTTTGGGGTAGTTTTTTGATTACCAATTCAATTTCATTGCTGGCAATTGGTCTGTTCAGATTTTCTATTTCTTCTTGGGTCAGTCTTGGAAGATTGTATTTTTTCTAGAAAGTTATCAGCTTCTTCTAGATTATCCAGTTTGTTAGCATATAATTTTTCATAGTATGCTCTAATAATTCTTTGTATTTCTGTGGTGTCCATAGAGAGTTTTCATTTCTCACTTCTGTTTCTGTTTATGTGTGTAGACTCTCTTTTTCTTGATAAGTATGGCTAGAGTTTATCTATTTTGTTTATTTTCTCAAGAACCAGCTCTTGGTTTCATTAATTCTTTCTATTGTTTTATTCTTCTCAATTTTATTTATTTCTTCTCTGATCTTTATTATGTCCCTCCTTCTACAGACTTTGGGCCTTATTTGTTCTACTTTTTCCAGTTTCACTAATTGTGAATTTAGACTGTTTATTTGGTATTGTTCTTCCTTCTTTAGATAGGCCTGGATTGGTATATACTTTCCTCTTAGCACTGTCTTTGCTGTATACCACAAAAGTTCTTGCTTTGAGCTATTATTTCCATTTGTCTCCATATATTGCTTGATCTCTGTTTTAATTTGTTCATTGATCCCTTTATTACTTAGCAGCATGTTGTTAAGCTTCCATGTGTTTGGGGGCCTTTTTGTTTTCTTTAAATTTATTTCTAGTTTCTACCTTTGTGATCTGAGAAATTGGTTGGTACAATTTCAATCTTTTTTAATTTACTGATGCTCTTTTTGTGGCCTAGTATGTGATCTTTTCTGGAAAATGTTCCATGTGTCCTTGAGCAGACTGTGATCCTCTTGCTTTTGGGTTGAGTATTCTGCTAGATGTCTGTTGGGTCCATCTGTTTTAAAGTGTTGTTTGGTGCCTCTTTCTCTTATTTTCTGTCTGGTTGATCTGTCCTTTGGATTGAGTGGTGTTTTGAAGTCTCTTAGAATGAATGAATTGCATTCTATTTCCCCTTCTCCTTTTGCTAGTATTTGTTTCACATATGTAAGTGCTCCTGTGTTGGGTGCATATATATTTATAATGGTTATATCCTCTTGTTGGACTGACCCCTTTATTATTACATAATGTCATTCTTTATCTCTTGTTACTTTCTTTGTTTGGTAGTCTATTTTATGTGATACAAGTATTGCACCTCCTGCTTTTTTCTCCCTATTGCATGCATGAAATATATTTTTCCATACCTTCACTTTTAGTCTGTGTATGTCTTTGAATTTGAAGTGAGTCTCTTGTAGGCAGCATATAGATGGATCTTGCTATTTTATCCATTCTTTAACTCTATATCTTTCGATTGGTGCATTCAGTCCATTTACATTTAGGGTGATTATCGATAGATATGTACTTATTGCCATTATAGGCTTTAGATTCATGTTTACAAAAGGTTCAAAGGCAGTTTCTTTACTATCTAACAGTCTCACTTAGTATGCTATTTCAAACAGTCTAAAGGTTCTTTTTTTTCCTCACTTTTCTTCCTCCTCCATTCTTTATATATTAGATATCATATTCTGTACTCTTTGTTTATCACTTGACTGACTTTGTGGATAGCTGATTTAATTTTGCATTTGGTTAGTAATTATTTGGTCTACTTCTTTTACTGTGGCTTTATTTTCTCTGGTGACAGCTATTTAGCCTTAGTAGTAGTTTCCTCTAGAGCAGTGTCTTTAAAATACACTGTAGAGATGGTTTGTGGCAGGTGAATTCCCTCAACTTTTGCTTATCTGAAAATTGTTTAATCCCTCCTTCAAATTTAAATGATAATCTTGGTTCAAAGCCCTTCTGTTTTATTCCACTGAATATATCATGCAATTCCCTTCTGGCCTGTAAGGTTTCTGCTGAGAAGTCTGATGATAGCCTGATGGGTTTTCCTTTCTTGGTCATCTTTTTTCCCTACCTGGCTGCTTTTAGTACTCTCTTTGTCCCTGATCTTTGTCATTTTAATTATTATATGTCTTGGTGTTGTCTTCCTTGTGTCCCTTTTTTGGGAGATCTGTGTACTTCCATGGGCTAAGAGATGATTTCCTTCCCCAAATCAGGGAAATTTTTCAGCAGATATTTCTTCAGAGACACTTTTTATCCATTTTTCTGTCTATTCTTCTTCTGGTACCCCCATAATGTGAATATGTTGCATTTTGATTGGTCACTCAGTTCTCTTAATATGCTGTCTTTCCTACAAATCCTTTTTTCTCTCTCTGCCTCAGCTTCTTTGAATTCCTGTTCTCTAATTTCTGTTCCAATTACTGTCTTCTCTACCTCATTTACCCTGCTTTTAAATTCCTCCATTGTATGTTTCATTTCAGCTACTGTATTTTGCAAAGTGTCTATCTCTTTCTTGACTTCATTCCTCAGATCTTGAATATTTTTCTGTATCTCTTTTAACATGCTTATGACTTTTATTCTGAGTTATTTTTCAGGAAGATTGGTGATTTCAGTTTCATTGAGTCCCCTTCCATTCTTTGAGGGATTTTGGGATTGAACAATGTTCTTCTGCCTTTTCGTAATCCTGGATTGATGGCGGTGATCGCATGTGAGCAGTGCTGGTGCCTACCCAAAAGGGAGAGCTCTTTCCTGCTTCCTAGCCACAGTGCCTGCCTCTTCTGTCATGGCCAAATAGCTGTGTGCAGGGAGCAACCTCTGCATTATGCCCATGTTGTTACCATAGGCAGGGCCATCCTCTGGCTGGCCTGGAGTAATGGCAGGGGCAGCAGGTTTGGGCATAGGTACCGGCGGGGCAGGAGCGGCAGACTGCTTATTGTGATGGGGACCTCAGGGCTACATTGCCAGCCAGGGGGATAGAGAACCTGAAGCTCCTGAAAGTTCTCAACCATCTGGGCTAAGTGTGCTGGGATGACTTTATCCACCTGTTGCTTCTCCTGAGCAACAAGCAGCTTCTACTCCCTCCCCACTGTGTTTCTCTTCGTCCCACTGGCGTTCTGGGTGTGGGGAGTGCTTGGATCCCGCCAGGTCTTGGCTTTGTTACTTTATCCTTTTCTGTGAGATGTTCACTTTTCCCATATGTAGACTGGCTAGTGCAATCTTATTTCTGGTCCCTCTTTTAGGATTGTATTTTCTGTATTTTTTGTATTACATGTGGTTTTGGGAGAAGATATCTGCCTCACTTCTCATGCTGCCAACTTTTTTGCCCTCCCTGTCAGGAGTTTTAATGTCACAGAAGTCTTGTCAGGATTAGAGATAGAAATTTCAGAGTTACTAGTATTTAAAGTGAATTATTGAATGACAGCACCCAGGAAGAATACTGTTCTTGTAAAGGTAACTCAGAAAATACAGTCAGCGAGGTAAATGTGAAAACATTATGCCATGGAAAGCCAGAAAGAGAAGGAAGTGAACCCCTATAGGATATTGCTGAGTGTTCAGATATATTAAGATGGAAAAAGTCAACAATGGATTTGGCAATGACAAAGGCATCACGGAAGGATAGGGAAAGTATGTCCAAGAGAATGGCTTTTAAGAAAATAAGAAGTGAGCAAGTATGGATTGCCAGTGTAGAAAACATTTGATAAACTTTTCATTAAAGAATAACAGACAAGATTTTCAGAGAATCTCTGGGATCTAGGAAAAAGTTTCTGTTTGTTTTTTTAAAAGTAAAGAATAATGGTGTTTCCTGAAGGGAATGATCCTATAGAGAAGATGTAGATGTAGCAGTGATGAGAACAGTCATTGCTGCAGCTCAGTTCTTGAGAAGCATTAGGATGAGTGAATATATTGGCTTTGTAAGAGGACACTTCTTTTGTTATAACATGAGGAGAGCCAGTGTGTGTGGGAACTGTTGAAAGGGGTTTGTAGGTTTGGTGTTGTAAAGATGAGAACATTTCTGTTAAATATTCTTGGTTAAGTTCTCCCAGAAGTGGACTCTAAACCAAGGATTCAGCACAATTTATTAAGGAGGTGCTTTCAGAAGAAATCGGAAGATAATAAGAGGAAGAAGGATAGGAAAGAGGAAGAGGCTATGCAAACTTGTCATTTTGGGCAAAGTCTCAGACTGACCCTGATCATAAAAGCTGCTCTAGAGTGTAAATTATACTTTGGAGCCATCCAACTTTGAGGCAAAAGAGTGGGAATGGTGTAATGGCACACCTGTCAGCAATTGACTGCAGGCTTGCTGGGGGTGAGAGTGTAATGTAAACTCCTAGGCACTTCTGGCTGTATGGGCACAGCTGTCCTGGTGCCCAAGGACAATCATCTGTGGGTCTCTCTTGCCTGAGGGTGTCAGCACTGGGCTGGTTCACTGTGGACTCCATGAGACTGAGAAATGACATTCTTGGCACAAAAGGGTTTATACCTGGCTTTCTTCACAGTGGTAGGTCAAGCACTATAATCATGTTCACATTCTGCAATCTGCAGGTACATAATCCGCCTCCATCTCTGCCTTCACCCAGAGCACTGGGCAAAGCTCTTTATACAGTGACTCAGTCAATAATAGCTCACGGCCTGTGGATGTGGAAGCATTAGCTTAGCAGTAGGTTGGTTACATTTTCAAGTAGTTTAGGGTCAGATGTGTATTCTGTCCATAGGAACTTCCCTTTCCCCACAAGGTCACAGGGGCAAGCCTTTAGCAGCTAAGCATGCAGCACTGGGGCAGAAATTTAGGAGCTATACAACAGTGCACCAGTGAGTTTGCAACTTCAGTTTGTTTCTGTTTTTTCAAGGAAATCAGAGGCAACATTCAACTAAGGGTGTTGGGATGATAGGGAAGTTTGAGGTTGAAGAAAGATGTGAACTATTCCTTATGGGGAATGGGAAAGCATATATGCTACTAGTGAAGTACAGTTGGCTTGTCAGGTGTTACATGCTGTCAGAAATTTGGTGCCTTAAATTTAGCATGTCTTCAGTAATCATGGTTGTGTTTGTGTGTGTGTTTCCAGCAGTGCTCACCTGTTCAATGCTGGGCTTTTTCCCAACTCATTAAAGATGAAGGGACATTAGAAAGTAAAAGGTTATAGAATCTAGGCTGGCCAAGGAGGAAAGTATGCACATGAAGGGGTTGATGTATAATGAAAAATTGGAGAGACATAAAAACAGGTGGTCTGGAGATGTTAGTAGATAACAAAAACAAGAAAGAATTAAGGGTGGTAGTAGGTATCTGATGACAAGAACCTCAAAGGAGCTGATGCTTTTGATGTAGGGGAAGTCATGACTTGGCAATGACCCTTCTACTGCTTGAAGGTGCTGAGAACCAGTATATGAACATGTGTGGTCTTCAGGGAAGTGTGGTCAGCAGGACACAATTTCACTTAAAGCATGAAGGTAACACGAACACCCAAGGATAAAGTTTAGGGTATAGGAAAATTTGTTGATAACCAACTGTAAGTTCCCAAGGACAGGATGGAATATTTTTGGAAGCAAGGAAAATGGTTGAAAACTGCACTGAATTAAGAGATATACAAAGAAATGTTAAAATAAATGGAAGGGATAAACTTGTAACCACTTTTGCTGTCTAAATTCATTACTTATTATATTCTTGAGGTCACTTGCCATCGTGGGAATCCAGAAGTGAAACAAAAGTTCCTAGATGGGTGAAAACAGTACTGACTCACTACCTTAGATACATACATGTTCTCTCCAAATTTTGGAAAATACCAAGTTACAAACATCTTAAGAATCACAGCTCAGGCTATTTAACCGTATGCAATTCATGAAAGGAACTAAAATGCTGAATGATTAAATGTGATAAATAGATGATGACTGATTAGCAAATTTATCATCGCAGTTTATGGATTACACAAATAGGCTGAAATGCTTAACATACTCTAGGTTCATGTCCATTTCGCCTAACTCCAAGGGTATGCCTCTCATTAAGTAAAAACAATAAAGTCACAACACTCTCAGACTTTAGCTTTTCTCATCCTCCTATTTTCCAGGAATGTTTCTAACAGGAGTGTTATTTTGTTTTAAAATTAGATATTTTTTTCCTTACCTCATATTAAAAGTGGTGAAAGCATGTAAGTCACAATTACTTTAAATAAAATACTGTATATTAAATCATTGGATTTGTAATTAAAATGTGCAGACAGTATAGTAGAAAGTTGTTATCTTGAGCTGCTCAGTCCACACTTAAAATTTTCCTAATCTAATTTTCTCTTGGCTGAGTCTCAATTATTATTGGATTTTTCCACTATGTACATTTATGTGTTTTTAAAATGTCTGTCATGAAAATCCCTGACACTTTAATAAATGTGCTATTTGAGCATGCACTAAAGATACCCTGGAACATTGTCTACAGAAATAGGTATTTTGAGTCAGACATTTCAACTTGCGATCACAAAACTGCAAGTGATAGTCTAAGGTTACACGTTAAAACTGTTTAAATGTGAGATTAAGAAAAGAAGCTAGGAACATACAAAGTAATAATTTTTTCACTAAAGTATTGACATTATGGGATATTAATATATTCATATACCAAAATGTAAGTCAAATATGGGGCATATTCTTCATAATAGTCACTGTCCTTGCAGTTCTGATTTTTCTGCCTTCTGTCAATTTGCCACATCTTACTCATTTAGCTGTAGAAAGGTTTTTCTAAATTGCCCAATCTCTCATTCAGGAACTTTCAATAATGTGAAACAATGAAACAATATTCAACATCTCATTTAATCTTCACAGAACTCCTGCTAGTAAAATGATTATGCCCTTTTCTCTCTCCTAGATTTTCTCTCTTTTTTCAACGTCTTAATTTTTTTCCCATTTTTCTTGTTAACTTTCCTATACACTCTTTTACTTGCTGATACACAATTTGAATGCTATTGCCATTGTTTATATCTCCTCCCAATCTGACATGTCTCTGTTAACTTTGTTACAGAGAAATATATAAATTTAAACCATCAACTTTTTTCTTTAAAGTGTGTTCTTTTGAAGTCTTTGGAGGACAATTTGTGTTCTTTATATAATAAGCCAAATTTCAAACATCATTTGCTAATAGTCATACTTTTTCTGTGCTCTCTTCTGGTCCAAGGACATACACTTTGTTCCTCTGCCATTACCACATTATTACCAGAAGTTGCTTAATATCATCTTTTTCAAAGTTGCCTTAGCTCCTTGTATACTTCTATTATTCTTTCACATAAATTTCAGAATCAGTTTTTAAAGTTCTTCCAATATATTCTGCACATTCTGGGATAAATTGTTCATGATGTTTATGTACCATTAGATTTTGCTATTTAATAGCTTATTGAGGATTTTTATGTAAGTTCTTAAGTAAAGTGTTTTCATAATTTACTTTTTATTCACTTAATCTGCCCTTATCTGGTAAGTTATAATACTCTCATAAAATTGTTCTTGTTTTCTGTTTATTCCTAACCTATATGATAAAAATGATTGCTTGGTGAAATAAGCCAGGTGGAGAAAGACAAGTATCAAATGATTTCAGTCATATGTGGAGTATAAGAATAAAGAAAAACTGAAGGAACAAAACAGCAGCAGAATCACAGAACCCAAGAATGGACTATAAGTTACCAAAGGGAAAGGGACTAGGGAGGATGGGTGGGAAGGAAAGAATAAGGGCAGGGAAAAAGAAAGGGGGCCTTACGATTAGCATGTATAATTAGCATGTGGGGGGGAGACATGGGGAGGGCTGTGTAACACAGTGAAGACAAGTAGTGATTCTACAGCATCTTACTACGCTGATGGACAGTGACTGTAATGGAGTGTGTGTGGGGGACTTAGTGAAGGGGGGAGCCTAGTAAACATAATGTTCTTCATGTAATTGTAGATTAATGATAACGAAATATAAAAAGATGATTGCTTGGTACTTGAATATTAGATAGAATTTATTTCTAAATGTTTTGGGGCCTGAGGCTTTTTTGGAGGCAAAGCACCAAATGGATAATTATTCATGTCTATGGATACATATTTTATTGGTTATTGATTTCTAGTTTAATTTCATTATCATTAGAGAATACATTCTGATTGATGTTGATTATTATTTCTTTATTGAGGCTGCTCTTTGGCCTAAAATGTGTGGATTTAAGATTTGTTAGTTTGATATTTCATACTTTTTGATGTATCTACAAAATTAGATTTATTTATTGTACTTCTTTAATTTTCTATAACATTTCTTTATTTTTTCTCATTGATATAATTTTAAGGAGATTACATTTATATTCCTAATAAGAGATTTAGTTAGGAACAACATCTTACAGGGCTTATGTACTGAAAACAAAATTATGATGGAGATCTTGGGCCATTAATTAGTGCTACTCACTTTCCAAGTAGCTTTTGTGTACTATCTATACAGGGTGACTTCTTCAAAATTCTTTATCAGATAATTATAATGGACTTTCACTGTTCCATATAAATGATAAGTTCAAGAATTCAGAATGCTCTTCAATAGCTCTTACTACTATATAACCTAGGGCCATAGAATATTCTTTCATTGGAGGTGAAAAAAACTAAGCCTGATGAACATTGTTACTTGCCCAAAATTAAATGAAACTTGTCTGATTTACATTTCAGTGCCTCCTTGTTTCTATTTGTTGGACTCTTTAGTAAGTCCAGACAAGTTTTAAATACTCAGCTGTGCTTTTTTTATGTTTCAGTTGTTCTTACAAGCAGTTTATAATAAGGTGTTTATTCACAGAAGGGGTATGATGAATGTTTCTGTTGCAAGTTGTTGAAATGAGAGGTGATGATACCATATGGTACGAGAAAGAGTATAACAGCAATTCAACCTGTTAAAACACATTTCACAGAATACCAAAAAGTTATTAAATTCCTGATTCATGTTACTTAACTTAAAAGTTTATGCATCTTCTAAGTTAAAAAAAGAATTCTGAAAAGTATGTAATATATTCTTTAAAATACTTCATTTCCTTGCATTCCAATGGCCAGGTTTTATCAGCCTTGTAGTCACAAGTTCTAAAGAGCCAGTGAATTCTAAGACTTAGCGTTAAGTCTAAGAAACATTGGCCTTCCAATAGTGAACCAGGAAACATTGTAATTTTAATTATAAGTATCAATAAATAAGCATGTCAACTTGTTGCTAATATTTTATGGATCTTGAGATATTAACAATTAAAGCCACAATTTCTATGGATTTTAGGAGAAAAAATATTGAAAAGAAATAAAAATTTCTCTTTATGTAGAAATCTTGTCATTTATTTCATCTTTCCTATTCCAGTTCTCAAATTTTCAAAAAAAACTTACAAAATATTAATGAAGTCCAATTTTAGAACATACATCCCTTAATGAATTTTCATGAACATTTCACATGAACATTTATGTCTTTTGTTCCTTGCGTATGGCCAATTGATTACATTTAGTTACTTAGTGAACTTTTTGACACTGAAGATACAATATATTTATGAATTAAATTTAATTTTTCATTTAATCCAGAGAACTCTAGGTTTCTGCTTTAATGCTCATTAGCAGTCTGGTTATATCCCATTTCAATTGAGAATATAAGAATTCATAGCATTTCCTAAGCCTAAGAAATCTTCAATTGAAACATTGTATAAAGTGAGGCTTTTTAAAGGTAAACATTAAATGTCATTTTAGAATGATTCCAACTTCCTCTTTTGATTTGTTCTACATAATATGTATTTCCAAAACATGTAAAAGGAAACTTAATGCAACACTATGTTTGTATTTTTCCCTATAGCCCTTTTTTGAAATCAAAAAGGTCAATACATAACAGTAATTGTAATAACAAATATTTATATAGTAATTTTGTACATTAAAATTTTATCTATTTGCATATTTTCATGTGTATAAAATAAAAGTGCCAAACCCCTTTATTTAATGCACACAACAGCTCTATGAGGGAAGTTCTGTGTTTATCCCCATTTCACAGATAAGGAATGTTAAGATCAAAGATGTTAAGTAATTAGCCTAAAGTTGCAGAGTCAGTAAAACAGCTGGCATTCAAACCCAGGCAGGCTGATTTGCAAGCCCATGCTTTCAGTCACTACGGTAAACTACCTTTTATGCAATTATGTTACTGAATAATTATACAGTGATGTAATAATTGCTTCCAACATAAGATTACAAAATTGTACCTTATTTGCATGAAACCTAACTAATTCATTTTTATAAATGTGATAGGTAGAGCTACTACATCATAACAAGTTTGTAGCTATCTATGTACAACATAATAATTCATTATGCATTTTCATAATTGATCCCTTAATTTCTTTCACATATAAATTAATTCTTTGAACATATTACACAAATTTGCATAACACTGAGTTGTAGAGATAATAATATTAAAGTTTTAACAGTCATCGATTTAATATTTATTCATCCTGGCTTACTATATGCAATTCTACCTAGTTTCAGGCTCACCCAATTCATCAGCAGTGTGAAATCTATGATTAAAAATTTAATATTGGTGTTTGGTCTCAAATCTGCAATATTATCATAAGGACATTGAGGCATGGGAATGAAAATATTTATGATATAATCAAAGCAACTGATTTTATTTATTTGTTTCATTTAATTCTCCTCTTAATAAATTTCATATGAACAAAAGGTAGCAATATAACTTTTAGTAGTGATACTTTAACAGGAATAAAATCCATAATTGAAATATAATCATCTTCTCTGTTTATAATTTTTACATTTGTTATATGACTTTCATATTGTTCTAAGAACTTTCAATATTTTTAATACTTGGTGATTTAAGCATATGACCATAATGAAATATTATTCATATTTTACTCAGAAATGTTGAATTATATTCTAAATTACTTTTCCTTTTTATCTTGCTATAGTGGTTAAATAAACGAGAGAACTGAATATAATAATGTAATTCTAGGATGGTATAGTCCCAGTAACATAAAATACATTTGAAAGAAATATAAATCAGTCAGTATTTCTATCATGTTACTGAGTATTTTAAACACAGTGGATGTAAACATGAAAAGTTTATATTTTCCTCTGATCACTACTCTTCTCTCTGTGCTGTCTTAAATATTACTTAATCACTGGATAGCCTCTCTTAATGCTGTCTTAGACAGACATTGTTACTTTGTCAGTCTGTTCTAGTTATTAAATGTCTGACCAGTATAAAACTTGAATAACATATCCCATTTAAAACATTCTTCCTCCATTGCCTGCTGAGATTTGTAGCTAAGGGATTAGTATGAGTAAAGGTGTTTCTGTCTCTTTCCACCGTTTCATATATCCTGTGATCATTGCAATCTTAAAAGGCCTTGTCTCTACTCTTCCAATTTTAAAGATTGGGACCTCTGGATTGGTAGTGTGGCAAGGCAGTGTCTCAGAGATCACATCTACGAGAGGTCTAGTATCTTGGGTAGCTGCTGGCTCCTTTTAGAATACCGGTACCTGAATCCTCTTAGTCCTCAGTTGTGGGATCCCTGTTGATTGAAAGACAATAGGGAAAGCTCACTCAGCATGCAGGTACATAAGTATTGATTACCATTATTTTTCTCCTATGAAGAATGAAGAATGCTTTTATCTTGAGAAGCTCGTCTACATTACCTTTATCATTCCTACAGTAACCCCAACAAAATTCAAGCAGGAAAAGTCTCTATTTCTTTGATATAACTAGTTTTATACCAGGGAAAGTAACTTCAGCTGCAGACTAAACCTAAACTATTTGGATACTAAGCAAGATGTCTATACGCATCATGATAGCTCTCTTCTCAATGTTAAACATACAGTTCACTCACCAATACGAGTAGGCTCATTCCCCAATGATTCCAGCAGATCCCAGAATATATCAGTCTTGAAGTCGATGAGGTCAACAGTTCTAAGCTGTTCATTTTCCTTTACCTGCTGTGAGTTATCACTGACCAGATCTTTTGGCATGTAGTTTAAATTCCAAATATGCCTCCTATCAATCCATCTTCTTCACATAAAACCTTGCCCATCCCACTATGTTAAAAAAAAACAACTCTGTCCTCTAGATACAATAGAATGAAAAATTATAAGCTATGTAAAGAATTTAATCTTCTTTATACCTTGAATTTTAGATAATACTCCCTTCAAATATTATGTCAAAAAACAATATTCTGTTTTGAATTCTTGAAGTCAGATAAAGAATATCCTATAATTAAGTTGATTCATTCATGTTATTTCTGTTCATTTATCTGTTTATATTGATATACTATATTATGAGTCTTTATAACATAGCATTAATTTATAAGCTAATGTTTTGGTTAAGAAATTCTTCCTCTTCAAGATATATTTTGAGATAAGCTTCCATGGGAATAGATTTTAATAATGCTGTTGGGTACCTTTGAATTGTTATAGATATGTAAATATATGCATAATTATCATCAATCTATGCAGAGACCCCTAAAAATGCCAATCATGTTTCTAACGGTCACTTTTAAAGATAATTTTATGCCATCAATATTTAAGTGAAGTTTTTAATTTTAGGTGTTAGTAAGAATAAAATAATAAAATAAAGTGTTTAAAAAATGTATTTGCTAAGATAAGCAGTGCCTTTTTTCTTGTTTCTTGAAAATTGTATGTACAAAATATTTTACTTTATTTTCAATAAATCATCACTTATGAATTATAAGTAAGTCCCTATTAACATAGGCCAAGAACACCTTATGCCTCTGTTCATTTTTCATAAAATATTAAAGTAACTGCATTGAAATTGTTTTTTCTTATACCACCTAGAATGAGATTTTTTTCCAGTGGACTTTTGTTGGTAAATTAGAATGAAAACTATTCAGGTTTAGAAACTAGTTCTGTAGGTATGTTTTTTAGAATAAAAAATTGATAGTATATAGGTTTGCCATTAAAATTGGCAATGTTAGCACCAATTTAATTTGGATTTGGTGGAGAGACATTGTAAAACCAGATTCTCTGAACCAATGCAATATCTGACAAAACTATGGCAGGCACTGACACAGGTAATCTTTAAAGATCTTTAGATTTGGAACCATTGTGTATTATTTATGTCATTCCAGAAGCAAAATTAGTGAAAGGTTCTGTACCCTTTAGTATGAATTTCTGTACTGAATATGAACTGGGAATTCTTATAGCTAAAAGATACAAATTAAATGCTTTATTAATTTATCACACAGGCTAAGCTAGTATAAAAAACTACTCTAAAATATAGTGGTTTAAACTTACCATATAAGAGTCTGAAAGCAGGTGGTCTAAATCTAATATGGTGGCTCCACATCAATGAACAGCTTCTGTTTCTGGGTCTGAGGCTTCACTGTCAGTTTCTCCTAGCAAATACGGAGGGAAAAAATAGTCAAGGAAGGCCCAGTTCCAATCCTTTAACTGACAAGGCCTAGAAATGTCGCAATTCACTTTTGTTCATATCCCAGCGGACACTACTTAAATGCATGGTTATAGCTAATTATAAGTGAATCTGATCTTGCAATCTTTGTTATTGAGTGGAGCGACTTACTGAACCCCACAGTTACCAACCAAAAATGCTGAGTTGTGCCCTCACATCTCTCTGATATTTCACATCAAAGGCAAAACATCTCCCTCCAGCAATTATAGTGCAAGTTGTTAGTTTTATTTTTTGAAACATTTAGTTTAATACAATTTTTAGAGAATGTTTACATGTACTCCTATATGCTAACCTCTGTAACTTTCCTTACTCAACATTGTATTATATGAATTAAGGTAGGAAAAAGTCATTACAGTCATGAGCTGACCATCACAGATGGAAAACACTGATGCAATGGGAATGGAACAAATACCATGTTAGTGCATTTATAGCTTTTCAATGTTAATATAAGTACAGAATTTTCTTTCTAGGCACATCACGACTATTAAATAGGATCAGTTCTTAGAAATTCTTCTCTCTCTATCTTTCACACATCCATGGAATTATGTGAATATAATTTAGAATTCTATTTCCTGGCTTAGCATTCTCTTTGATTGTCATAACCCACACTATCCAATAGAACTTTCTGTGAAGACAGAAATGTTCTAGAATGCCACTATCCAATATGGCAGCTACTAACACTCTTGAGCCCTTGTAATGTGATAACTGAAATTAAGGAAATGAATTTTAAACTTTATTTCATTTTAATGAAATTAAATTTAAATCCAGTGTGTCCAGTAGTTGCCATGTTAGCACCATTAGTCCTTATTTCCACCATATCTATTTACCACATAATATTACTCCTGAAACATTCTCAAATGAATTTAACTGATACTCACCATTTATTACTTGGTGTTCATTCTTTGCATGAGAATTTCTCTATTTTCAGTGCGACTTTACTGTAGCTTTAAATAGACTAATAATAACTATGTAATATTTACTGAACACAATATTGGTCAGGCATTGTTCTAAGCAATGTGATCATTTCACTATCACAAGAAATCATTATTATACATATCAGTATTATAGATGAATGAACTGAAGTAATGACAGATTAACTAATGTTGCCTAAAATCAAGAAGCTAGTAAGTGGCTGACCTAGGGTGTAAACCCCAAGCAAACTGGTTTCAGATCCCAGGCTCTCACTCCATTCTTCACTCTTTCATCATTCTGGAGAAGATTTGTTCATCAGTAGTTCTCTTTACTGAAAATGCATCACAGTTGGGGCCCTAAGAGCTTTAGTTGTGTATGCATAATATCAGAAACTATTGCCCCTAGCTCTACCGTTAAGAAAAAAGAACAGGGAGTTTCTCTTCCTTTTCTGTCCTGTCACAATTCACTGAGCAGCAACTATGTTTGTGAAAAGATCATCCAAAATGTTACCTAACTTATCTTTACTAATTTGCCAGTTGGATCTTACTTTATCAGAATTATACTAAATAAATTAGTAAATATAAATGATAATGAGCAGATACTGCATGTTTGCTCCTCTTCCTACAAAAGATTATTACAATTTTTTTCTCAGTACCCTAACAGAAAGAATTTTAAAATAGTCAGGATCAATTATTTTCAAAGGGTTATAGTGTTCAGATTTAACTCCAGTCAATCATCACCAAGTTAAACTTACTTAGAAGCGTACTGTCCATAATTAAGTAATCTCACCTACTAATATTACAGAATAAAGATACCTTTAGGTGACCTGAAATCTATCATTTTAAGTATGCCCCCAAGCCTTTTCCAGATTTCTCATAAGATTTCTTATTCTCTAGAGAAATGTGATCTCTATGAAATAAATGTCTCTGTCAAGTCACAAAAAATGTGAGCACATGATGAAAAAAATGAAATTTCTTAGTTTCATAAGAGATATTGCAGTATTGTAAAATTGATTTTATTCCTTGTTATTTCAGTTCTCATGGTCATGTTAGGATTTACCTTCTGGATATAAAGGGAAGGTTATGATGCCTTTTAGGGAGGTGGGGGACTGAGGCCTTTGGGGTCCATAAGAATATTTTTCATATGAAATTCTTTGTCATAAAATGCTAATGTTGGTGTTCTTGTCTTTATGTCTATGCATTCTTTAGCTATGAGGATAACAGACCCTTCATCAAGTAAGAATGACCTGAATGGCTGATAAATTCCATTTATCAGTGTGGTCCCATGAACCAGCTGTCAGATCAGTACTGAAAAATCATTAGAGCTTCTGTCATTCACATTGAGGCAGAAGAGCAAACTGTGCAGGAAAATAATCAGGCATACAACTTCTGTGCAGAATAAATATGCTGCAGGTGTATTGCCAAAAAATTCTGCTTCACCTCTTTTAATTGGATATCACCTGAATTCAGTGCCACAGTAATAGCAACTTCATGTGGTACAGACTTGTTCCGCTTTTAACAGCTCTCTCCTCTCATTGTGGTGTGTTCCTCTGTGCTGCATATGTCCTCTTTTCTGTTGTTTGTTTGGACATCACTCATCTGAAATTATTTTGTGATTTAGTGGTATAGCTTCAAAATAATCTTGTAGGTATGCAACTACCCAATTACAATTGACATTAATGACTTTCTATATGAAATATCCGAAACAGAAAAAAAATGCCTCCTTCAAAAATTGAGTTTTATGTATGCAAAATTATCTCTTTCAAATTTGACACATGTCACTTGATTAACAGCTTGGTGGTTCATGAATATGTCTTTAAAATTTTTTAAACAAAGCTACAAGTCTGTACTAACTTAGTAAGAAGAAACATGAATGTTAATATTTAGAATTTTTTTCTTTGTACATTTATAAATGAATGTCCTGCAACAATGTGCTTAGGATTGGCAATCTGTGGGCGACCTTGCTGTAGATTTTCAGTTTGTTCTTCTGGTGAAGAGTCCTTTGTTTCATTTTCTCCAGTATCATTTCACTGACTTCTTCATGCTCTTACTTAGTATTTTTTTTTTAATTGGGCTCATTGCAGTTTTCTATCATTAATTCTTGGGCTCAAAATGTGTTTTCCAGTGGATAATAGCTGACTTGAATATTTTATCCTATCATTTTATTTCTAAATCTAAATAGCAATTTTGCCTTGATTTAATGGCGATTCTTCCCATTTTTCCTTTTTCCGATATCTCTCAGAAGCTAAGATCTTTACCTTGAAATTTCCTGTATTTCTGAATCTAATTACAGAATAAAATACTAACATCTAAGATGTTTTCTAATTCATAAGTAAACATGCCACATACAGTGAGTGGCAAAGCTCCTTTAGGGATTTTTTTAATTCAAGAATATTAATGTTTTAAATTAAACATGTTAAAATTTATTGAATGTTTATATCTGAAATATAGTGGCTGATGGTTGTAGACGAAAAATAGTACATATCTGAGATTAATTTTAATAAGAATTGAATAATAATTGACTACTTTGAGACCATATCTTTCTTGAGATGTAGTTCTCTCTGAAAACTTTACTAAACCCAGCTTCAGATTACGGTAGACATTTGTGATTTTTTTCCCCTTCATTTTGCAAAGTTTTAATTCCCATAGATATTTCTTCCTTAGACAATGTAAATGGAGGATAATAGTCTGCTGAAAAGAAATCACAGTTTACCCTGTTCAAGGAAGGTGTGCTGGGAAAAGAAAGGATGGGCTCATGAGTGTGTGGAGATCTAGACTGGTTTGATCTTTATAGTTGGTCTATGTATATTCTCCTATATATTTGGGAGTTGACAAGGATTACATCTTCAACTATTGGATTTCCCATCTATTGGAAAGATTCATTTATGTTGATAGTAAATACATAACATATAACCACAAATATATGGACTTTTGTCACCTGTTTATTACTATTGTGAATGGAAGCCTGAAGGAAATTAAGGGAATGGAGTGAGAGTGAAAATTTGTCTTCCATTCTAGACTACTTTGTTCATAACACTCCATCCCCATTCTCAGCTCCATTTTCTCCCTTGAGTTTACAGACACATCAAAGAGGTGAGGGTGCCTTGAGCCTTAAGCTTCTTTTCAACAAAGCTGCCAATTGCCTGATTTTTCACTTGCCCAATGTAACGTAGAAGGCAGCAGTCTAAAGGCAGAAAGAGAGCAAATCACGATCTACAGTGGAACTATTTTTAACCACCCACTATATCTCACCCTTGTTCTATATAACTATAGAATCAGACAAACAGAACTTTAAAATTCATACATACATTCCATATATTGCTTCCAATATGTTATGTTTTTGTCAATAAACACTAAAATTTTTAAGGAAAAAGAGGAAATTTGGAAAAATGGGGTAAAAGTGTATCAAATGAAGTACAAATGGAGAGAGTCCAATCAAACAAATGTCATCATACCAATGAGACCAGTGGAGACTAACATAGCTTTATAGACCTTTTCCCCCTTGCCATTCACCATAATTGCATCTCCATATCATTTGCATATGTGCTGCAAATACATGAATAATTTAATAGTACAAATCCGCTTTTGCTTAAATGAATTTCTGTGTTCATAACATCTTCATTCATGTATATCTCCTCAAGCTTGAAAACTTGTAGTCTTCATTAAAATACAGTACTTACACCGCCTGTCTTACATTTTCTGTCTATAAAACTTACTGTGACATTTTTTTCAGTGTCAGTATTGTTGATATAACATAATTGTGTTAATTAAAGACCAATTATATGATAACCCTTACTTTCTCTTCTCTCTACAGGTCATGGGTTATAGGTGCAATAGCTCTTCTCTGCCTATTAGGATTGACCTGGGCCTTTGGACTAATGTATATTAATGAAAGCACAGTCATCATGGCGTATCTCTTCACCATTTTCAATTCTCTACAGGGAATGTTTATATTCATTTTCCATTGTGTCCTACAAAAGAAGGTAAGCAAGAATTCTCTGTTGAAGAATAAATGGCTTACATCTCCTTATAGCAAAGCAACTATAAGTCATTCTTTATATCTTTGTCTCTAAGAAATAAATGCATTACTTCATTGATTTTATCTTTATAATGGTAAAGACAAAACAGACACAAATACAAACATAATAGTTAATGTTTTTAGCAGCAAAAGGCAGAATCAAAATATTTTCTGATTTGGACAGTGCACAAAAATTATATTTGTGTAGGGTTGTAGATAAGTAGTCCAGTACTTTTATTGGCAAACATACGGGGTTTGTGTATTAGAAATTAGCTTTTCTAGGATGTTACGGCAGTATATATATATATATATATATATATATATATATATATATGTACACACACATATATACATAGCATAGCATAGGAAATAGATTTTTTATTTCCTTGAAAACTAGTTTTATATACTAGAACATAAATATCTAAACTTTTTATGATAAAATAACATATTTATGTTTTTTGAATGAATGATGGAGAACTTAGTAATGGTCTCTGTACTTCTTTTCTTTAAAAGCATCTTTGATGAAACCTGTGAGTTGAGTGATTAGAATGCAATATTCCTTCTATACTGGTCTATTTTTATGATTTTTCACATCTACAAGGACCTAAAGTATTCATTTTTAAAGTTAATTTTAGCAACTAAGTACTTTCATTGCATTTTTTAAAAAATCTCAATATTGATTTTCTCATCTTATACTTTTTAACTCTATTAAATATGTGGTTTCTATAGTTCTGATCACAAAGACCCCTGAGCCAAGACTGTCTGGGTCTGAATCCTAGTTGTCCCTTCTAAAAGCTGATGTGACTTTGGGCAAGTTAATTAACCTTCCCATGCCCTGTTTCCTCATGTGTAGCATGGAGGTAATAAAAATAATTATGAGATCTCAAGAGGTGGCTCTGAACATGAAATGGCAAAATGTCTTTTTTTTTCCCCAAGAAACAAACAAGACCTATATTTTTTTCTTTGAAAAGTAAGGAAAATAAAGAGTAAAGATATTTATGTTCATGATTTTTGGTTTTAGAGACTCTTAGGACCTAAAACAAAAGTTAAGAAGGCTGTCCACTTGTCAGGATGAGTCCAATTCTATTCTGTTTCACTTTCATGTGGTGGTAGGTATCAAAAATGTGGTTGATGTGATCATAAAAATAGGATAGAACAGTCTGGTGACTCAGGTCTATAAATGTAGGTTACAGAAAAGAAAAGAGTTTATACTAGAATGGGTGAATTCTAGTCTATGGATTAGGCTTAATTTAAAGAAGGGATTGTATTAGAATGGATACATCTTCCCAAATCCTTAGTGTACACATCTCCCAAATTTCACTTGCTTAACCCAATAAATACTTATTTTTCACCTGAGGCCCAATTGATGGGGGTGTTCCAAGGAGGGACATGGACAGATGAAGTCTCAACCAACTTAAATGTATGCTTTCCACCATCACTTTGGGTATTGACATACATCAGGTAGTCTGAGAAAGAGACAGAGGATCTTGTGTAAAGGTCTAGAAGTGGCTACATGTCAGTTCTACTCACCTTCCACCAGATATGGCAATCAGTGGTACCACCTACCTGAAAGGAAGACTGGGAAACATAGTCTAGCTTTTTAACCCCAGGAAGATGAGGAATTGCATGCTATAAACAGCTAGCAGTCTACCACATTTAATGACTGTAAGGAGTAGGAGATGTGTGAATGATAAAGAATAGAGACAGAGGAAGGAAGTGTCTGAGGAGAAGAATGAAATTCAAAATGATACACTGAATTAAAGACAGGAGAAACTGTCCAGAATACAGTTGTCAGTATTGTAAAACACTTCAGAGAAGCCAGAGAGACTAAGCACTTGGCAAAGATTTCTGGATTTTGATAGAAGAAAGCCATAAACTGATTAAAAAGAAAGCCAGTGAAATATATACAGAAAGTGAAGGAACAAAATCAGGAGATTAAGGAAAAAGCATTTGTCCGTGGAATAAAGAGAAAGTTGGGCCATCATAATCAATTATGACATCTTCAAGTATATTGAACCAGATTTACCTGTAATCTTTATTTTATACAAAGCAGAAAATATTTTTTTTGTATTGTATGTATTAATTATTTTGGTTGTATTTTTTTTATTAGATAATACCTGTTAGAGTTTTCTCAATTATTATATATGTTTTCCTTGTCTTACAAATACTGGTTTAACTAGGAATTGCATTTGATATCTGCATAGAAATATTGAACCTCAAGATCCAAAAATGTCTGGGGTTTTTAATATATTTAGCATAAGTGAAATTTTAAAAATACATCTCATCAAGCTCAATTTTGTGATTTATTAGAACAGACTTCAGCAAACTGCAGTTTATGGGCCAGGTTTGTTCAGCTGTCTTTAATTTTTACAACCAGTCAGGCCAAAAATGGTTTTGATGTTTTTTAATGGTTACATTTAAAATTTTAAATAAGTACATACTGCATTTTTGGATTTGCCCCTCAGCTAACAAAGTCTGAAATATTGACTATCTGGCACTTCATGGAAAAGATTGCCAAGCCCTGACTTAGAAGCTTACTTTCAATGATTTGTAATAAGTATTAAATATCTTGTTCTTTCATCCATTCTGTTTTGAATTTTTCAATTTTGGTAGCATTTTTATTGGGTGTCAAGAACATGCATGGTGCAACATGAGAGAATATAGAAAACATGGAATTGTTTTCCTACAAAAAAAACAGATACTTCTCTTTGAAATTTCAGAAAGTCTTAAGAGGCTTTTATTCCTTTTTACAAATTGAAATATAACATTACATAAATTTAAGGTGTACAATCTGTTGATTTGATAGCATTATATACTGTGAAATGATTACTACCATAGTATTAGCTAATACATCCATCCCCTCACCTAATTACCATCTTTTTTTGTCATAAGAGTATTTAAGATCTCCTTTCTTAACAGTTTTCAAGTGTATGGTACAGTACTGTTAACTAGCATCATCATTCTGTACATTAGATCCCCAGAACCTATTTATCTTATAGGTAGGAATGTGACCAAAACCTCCCCATTTACCCCAACCCCCACCTTTGGTAACTACCATTCTGCTCCATTTCCTTGAGTTCAGCTTTTTTTTAGATTCCGCATGCAAGTAATATCATGTAGTCTTCCCCTATCTGTGTCTGGCTTGTTTCACTTAGCATAATACCCCAAGCTCCACAGTCGTCTCAAAAGGCTGAATGATATTCCACTGTATATATGTACCATACCTCTTTCATACATTTGTCTATTGATGGACACTTAAATTGTTTCCAGTCTTGGCTATTGTGAATAATGCTTCAATGAACATGGGAGTGCAGATATCTCTTCAAGATCCTAGTTTAGTTTCTTTGGATATATACTCAAAAGTAGGATTGCTGGATCATATGGTAGGTAGTTTTATTTTTAATTTTGTGAGGAATTTCCATATGTTTTCCATAATAGCTGTACTAATTTACATTCCCACCAACAGTGCACAAGGGTTCCCTTTTCTCCACATCCTCACCAACACGTGTTATCTCTTCTTCTTGGGGATAATCTTTCTAACAAGTGTGAGGTGACATTTCATTGTGGTTTTGATTTGCATTTCCCTGATTGGTGATGATGAACATCTTTTCACATTGGGCATTTGTATGCCTTCTTGGGAAATATGTCTTTTCATTCCTCTGTGCATTTTTTTAGTGGGATTGTTTAGATTTTTGATGTTGAGTTATATGAATTATTTATGTATTTTGGATACTAGCTCCTTAGTGGGTATATGATTTCAAAATATTTTCTTCCATTCTGTAGATTGCCTTTTTCTTTTGTTGGTTGTTTCTTTTGATGTGCAGAAACTTTAGTTTGACATAGTTCCACTTACTAGTTTTTGCTTTTGTTGCTTGTGCTTTTGATGTCATACCCAAAAAGTCATTGCCAAGACCAATATCCAGAAGTTTTCTCCGATGTTTTCTTCTAGGAGTTTTATGGTTTCAGGTTTTAAGTTTAAGTCTTCAATCCATTTTGAGTTAAATTTTGGAAGTGGTGTAAGGTAGAGGTCTAATTTCATTCTTCTGCAATGTGATTATCCAGTTTTCGTAACACAATTCATTAAACAAATTGTCCTTTCCCCATTGAATATCCTTGGCTCTTTTGTCAAATATTAATGATGGTTTATTTCTGGACTTTCTATTCTATTCGATAGGTTTATGTGTCTATTTTTATGTGAATATTGTACTGTTTTGATTACTATAACTTTGTAGTATAATTAAAATCAGTTATGTTATGCATCCAGCTTTGTTCTTTTTAGGATTTCTTTGGCTATTTGGGGTCCTTTGTGATTCTGTATAAATTTTCAGATTGCTATTTCTGTAGTCTGTGAAGAATAACATTGTAATTTTGATAGAGATTGTGTTGAATATACAGATGGTTCTGGGCATAAGTACATTTTAACAACCAATTATTTGAAGTTTTTCTTAAACCATCTGGTTGAATTTCAATAATATACATAAGCCAAAGTAGTTGCTCATATGTTTAGATTAGAGAAATATGAAATATTCCATTTTTGAGATATTTATAGGGTTATTTATTGATTCAACTTATTAACAAAAATCACAGTTTGAGTTCTCTTTTCTGAGTGTGGATTATATAATTGTGTCACCAGTGGAAACACTGGTGACATTGAAGTTGTCAGTTTTTCTTTTGTTATATACTCAACTATGTGATGCATCTCAGAGAGTGTCATAATTATTTCTAATCTGAGAGTACAAAAGAAATAATCCACTGGTAAGGTATGTTTTCTTTTCCATTTTCCATATTCTAGAAGAGCTTCACTTTGAAATAATATGTCCTATCTGATAGGGATAAGCTGGAGTATCATGTGAAATAGTGCAATAAAACATACAAATAATTGAGCAAATAAGTTTTTATTGTAATCTAAGGAAAACGATCTCATAGACATGATCAATGTTGTTTTGCTTTCTTCTTTTTAAAACATATGCTTACCATTTCAAATCTAATCACAGAAAAATAAAGTCAGTAATGATTCAGTAACATAGCTAAATGTGGGACTTAGCATCACCAAATATCTTGATTTGCTGATTGTTTACATAATCAGCTCAGAATATTTAACCTTTGTTGGATGTTAGTAGTCCATGATGAATTCCTGTGGCTTATACAATAGTGCTGCCTTTGTAGAAGAGGAATGATTTTCTTTCTCTCTTCTCTCTCCCTCTCTTGTAAAGCTTTTCTAGTGTTAAATCACTGCATTATAGCACTCTTCTAAAAAGAAAAAATATCAATTGTTGAGTACATTGGGAAAAACAGTGGAATATAGATTATGATCAGAGTTTAGGTTCTTGGAGATGCTTCCTAAATTCAGCATGGATTACTAAACTAATTGATATTGCTTACCTGTAGATAGGGATTATTTTAAGCCTTTTCAAATTCTAATTTAATCATTTGTTCTGACTTTGTCCAGACACAGAAGGAGATAATCGAAAGAGATTAATTTCATAAAAATGTTAATAATATGTAATGCCTTGTGTTGGTCATATATTAATTTTAGAAATGTGGCATCTTAGAAAGAGCTTTCAGATCATAAAGCACCCACAAGATTTGGATTTTTTTCACATAGGGTACATTGTTTAACCTTTCCAGTCTTTTGGTTTAGTTTCATTGCTTAAACTTTTCAGCATTCTTATCATTAAAATATAGGTAATAATTATTTCCCAGGGTTATTTTGATGTAGGCACCTAGCACAATTCCTGGTAAATAATGACTAAAAATCATAAATTTCTTCATTCCACATATATCTTGAATATCTTGGACACACATGCAAACAGACACAGACTTATTTCTTTTGCAAAATAAACAAAATATGAACTAGTTTACAAATACTGATTAAAATAATTACTCATAATTACTGGTAAATGTAGCATAGAAGAGACTGACTGGAAACAGATCAATACAACTTTAACATATTAAGAAATATGTAGGTTTGGCATTGTAGATCAGAGAAAGGCCTCTAAGTTGAGCACACCATGCCTCCCTGTTTCATTCACACTGTCCTGAACAACTAGCATGCCTTTTTCTCTCTTGTCTATCCTCACTTTCAACTCCATCCTCTAAACTGCCTAATTCAACCTATCTTTTGAAGATTCTCTCAGAAGTCTTTTCTGAGAAGCTTCCCTTGGTCTCCTACTTATTTATCCCAGCCGCTCTCCTTCCATGCTTTGATTCACCTGACTCTATGCCATTGTCTCTATGACCTAATAAGCATTCAATAAATGTGAGTTCTTCAAACAAATCTGAATGTATTCTGTCTCTGATTCTGCTATATCATTGATAGGATGAAATATACATTAAATAACGTTTTAGTTTTTAATACTAATTTTAATGTATCATTCACACTCCTTTTTTTGCTTTTGACTTTAAAACATTCCTCAAAAAGAGCATGTATTGTAACTATGTTTTAAATAAAATTACTTTGGAATGTACATTGTCACAGTTGTGAAAGCATGAATTCTTGTGAAGTCAGGATATAAAGAGCTAAGATACAGTGTTATTTCATAGTAAATGTATATTTGTGAATATATAACCAAAAAACGTCCCAGAATGTTTTTAGTTGATGAACATGTAGTTGGGGATTATTTTTGTAATGGTTGATAGTGGAGGTATGATTTAGGGCAATTACTGTTTATTTTCTTAATGTCTTGTTTGATTACATAGGCAGTAATAAAAATTTTAAACATAATGAAATGTTCCCAAAATGAATTGATACACTTTCCTACTTAAAAAAATCAACTGAAAAATGTTTATCTCCATTTTTCCTGTGATTTTGTACTCTAACCAGGATTAAGAGTTTAATTAGCAATGCTATAAAGAAAAGTATTCACATTTCTCTACAATTATTGTATAGAACTCTTTTGAAGGAATAAATTTAAAATATTTTGTGCTTCATATACTAAAGTTGCAAATCTGACCTCTTTTACAGGAAACAAACTTCAAAAAATATAGATTAAAAAATATGTTTACCCTACTACATTTCCTTTTACTTTCTTTATTCTCTCTTCTGTCGCCTCCTCTCACTCCCTTTTTCCATCCCTTCTCTCTGTAGCTTTCTCACTTGACTTCTCTGTAAAGAACAGTGCACCAATAGGCTACTTCATAGCAAATTTATGAAAATAAAAATGGTGTCTTGAAGAGTCTTAAGTCTTGGTTGTTTGAAGTAGGTTGTAGTATTGTTGTGATGTGGTTGGATGTATGTGTGTGAATATGTGTGTATGTGTTTTAAGAGGTTCCAGTTATGCAAAACTTCAAGCTTGGCAGTTTGAATATCACTATTTTATATTGTAAAATATATGTTAAGCAGAGTTCCTTATATCTGTAGGGCAAGGAGTTATCTAAAAATAAAACTCACATTTTTTACCATAGTTCCTAGTTGAAATGAATTAGTCGCTAACAGCAGTTAATATTTAATTGGCTAGGTACGAAAAGAGTATGGGAAATGCCTGCGGACACATTGTTGCAGTGGCAAAAGCACAGAGAGTTCCATTGGCTCAGGGAAAACATCTGGTTCTCGGACTCCTGGACGCTACTCCACAGGCTCACAGGTAAGCAGTGTTTGATGATTGAAATGAAATCTTTCTTACCTATACTCTGTTACGAGTTGCTGTCCTTTATTGAATCAGATCCTTTTTCTATCCCCAGTGCTTAACACATCAAATGTTGTTTTTGTGGTCTTAGTGTTTCTAAAACTGGAATGATAAAGGAAGAAATTTAAGAAACCAAATGCAATAAAACTAGGAAATTTAGGGTGTAAATTTGTGTAATAATTAATGATTTCAGGTTTTTCCCAGGTGAATGAGAATAGAAGGTGAGGAAAGGAACTTGCTACTTCAACCAAAATTCTAAGAAAATAATATATTATTATATGATTACTTCTTTGAATATGTGTAATAATTCTGTAGCACATACTGAAAATATTTACTTATTAAATGGTGTGTTTATTAAAAACAGTTTACCCTAAACCGTGTTATCTGCTGACAAGTTAAAGAACAATTCAGGACAGTGAAGGGTACCGTAAAATCATCATTGACTGGTCTAAGTCCAGTGTTAGCTGTGATAGCTGCATCATCCCTCACGGGGAATTTTAAAACTTTTAGATAACCTGTCTGCCATTTTTCCCAGGCCAGAGTGTCAGTTTAAAGACTATTATGTAAACATTTCAGCAACTCCAGGATCCTAAAATAAGTTGGTCAAATAAAAAACATAGGATTTTGCGGGTCATGAGTGAGTTTGGATTCAGACTAGCAGACTCACATTTTTAAGAGTACATGATTCAGTGGGAAAAACAACCATATTTTTTGTGTCGTCAATTGAATTTTTCTTATGATGTGAATTTAAGTACAGTTATCAATTCAAGAACTTACTTTTTCAGAACTCTTTTGGCTTGACCTATAAGTCTACTTTTTTGGCAAATTTGGTAATTTTATGTAAAATAAGAAAGATCACTTAGTTTGTTCTTTGTTTAGTGCTTAATTGGCTTGTAAACTTAATGATTAAATTCCCTAAACAATTCCATTTATATGCTTAGAAAATCGAATATCCTTGTTACCTTTTAATATATGTGATTCTCTCAAACACATCTGTCAGACTGGGCAGTTATACACATCTAGCTAGCACTTGAGCTGCTCTTATAAATCAAAGATGGTGAACAGTGTTCTTATAAACAAACACTAATGGAATTCTCTTTTATCCTACAAATAAAACCACGTTTCTAATTATCAGCCTAATATTTATAACTTGAAATTTTAAAAAGTGCAGAGAGTTCCATTGGCTCAGGGAAAACTATAGTATCTTAATGCTTAAGTTAACAATCACAAATTATCAAAATGATCATGAAATGTATTCTTATATATAATAAACAATTATTAATAATGTGAATTTTATTATTTCCATAACTTACTGAGGTTACATATTACAGGATGTAAAACTCTGGGGGAAAATTCCAGGGCATAAAACCTTTGAAACCGAAATCAGTCAAAGGGAGAAATAAAGTGGGAGAAACACATTTATTTCTGTCATCCACTTCTGCTCTCCCATGTCTCTTGTGATCCTGCTGCAGAAGAAGAGACCCCACCCAACCTCTGGTCCAGATATGCCCTTTCTTGCCCTTGTAATTACCTATTGATATGGAGATGGACTACTTTTCTCCACCCCTTGGAAACACCTATTGATATAGATGCACTAAGACCAGACGAGAGATTCTGGAAATATTGCAGTTTTACCCACAAAGGGGAATAGATATACCCATTTAGGAAAACTGAGATTTCTGAATTTAAAACTACTTAATTTGCCAACTAGAAATCTCAAGTCTCACATAAGATTGGAGGTGCACCTGCCTGGATGATGCTTCCAGAATGATCCCCTTGTACCATGCCTTTATTTTCAACCTGATATTCCTTACTTCCCTTTTTTGTAATAACCTTTTCCACAACTTTTAAATGGAAATTGCTGAGATTCTGTATGTCATCCAGTTGAACTAGTCCCTATATGCTTCTCCTATAACCAAGTTCATCAGCCATCATCCTGTAGCCCTTTTATTGACATGCCATTAATGAAATAATATTTTGGAGTTTCATTTATTATGCTACAACAGAGTTGTGCAATGTTTAGCAGTACTTTTAAGGTATAAGTAGATAGAATAATGCAGCTTTAATCATAAACTTGGTGGATGGATGGACCTTGCTTTAAATTCTGGCTTTGCCATGTCCCACCTGTGACACAAAACAAGTTACTTAATCTCATTGACCCTCCGTTTTTTCATTTTTAAGGTGATAGCAAGAATATTGATTCCTTGTGTTGCTAGGATGTTTAAGCTAATATATACAAGATACATAAAACATATTGTAGGTGCCAAATAAATTGTAGAAGCTACCTTTCATTAGTTTCATTATTACAGAATATAATCTCAAATATTTGTTTTAAAGGTGCAACATTTACAGTTGTAACATCACAGTTCTAATCTTAGGGAAAAAAACCCTTACATTGTTTTCTTATGTTGAATACTATTCTGATTAACTCAGATAATCCATAACCATGACTGTCCAAAGTAAAGTTTAAAATACTGAGATTAAGGTAACATTTTGGGAGTATGGATGCATTTTTCATATCAGAAAACTTCTAAAATAACAATCTGTATATTTCTTACATTTTATTGAGAAAGAGTTTCTCCTATGTAATGCCAAGCAGTTTTCTAAGTTCTGGAGAAAAAGTAGTTAAAGGGCAAGTTTTCCTCTGATCTGGAGATTTTATTGTAGTTGTGAAAGACAGAAAATATATTAACAAACATGAATGAACAGAGAATAGATTGTGAAAGCTGGTAGAAAACCAAATATGGTGATGTAGTATAGAAAGTACAGGCAACTACTTCAGTTAAGTGCTAGAGAAAGGCTGTTTTGGGAGATGATATTTATGCCAATATTCTGAATGACAGGAAAGAAGTTCAAGGGGAGAGAACTCCAGGTGAGCAAAACATCTAATGTAAAGCACTTAAGGTAGAGGAGAACTTGCAAATTCAGGAAGAGAAAGAATGTCATTGGCTAAAGTGGGTGAGAGGGTATAGGGAGATGAAGTCACAGGAGAAGGCTAGAGACAGATCCAGAGGTATCTGTAAAAGTATGAAAATTTAGATTTTATTTTGATGACTTTAGAAAGCCAGTAGGATGATTTAGAAAAGAAAGTGGCAGGTTATCATCGACATGTACTGAGGATTTTGTGGCTACAATGCAGATAATGGAAGGGCATGACTGGCAAGACTAAATAGTGAATATCGTTCCCTAACTGTTGCTCGCCCATACTTCCCCATGCTAATCACTTAGAAAAGATGGGTAATACCCATCGTCACACATTTATTCACAGAGTTGTATTGTATTGTATTGTTTTGTGTGTATGTGTGTGTGTTTATAAAACCTATGGACTGAAGTATGTCCTTCACACTTTGAACTTTAATTGTTCTGTCATTAATCTATCATTCATTTTATTGAATTTTTAGATGTATTTACTTTTATTATATGACATTTGAAATATGAAAAAATGTCTATTAAGTTGTGAAGCATAGTAACAAAATGAGCATCTGTGAACTCAACATCCAATTTAGGAAACAAAAAATTTTCTGTATGTTCTAACCTTCTTGAAACTTCCCCTTAGTCAATCCCCCTGCTTTCACCAGAGAAAATCTCCTAACTTTTATTCTTCATTTCCTTAACTTATTCTAATAGTTTCTCCACCTCCACAATAGATGTTCAGCATTCTTCTTGAAAGTCTTTTTTTAATATGGCATCTCTTGTATTATGTCTTATGTGACTGTTTTTATACTCCATATTCTAAGACTCATTCTGGTTCATTCCATGAACATTTGAATGTTAATTCTGTACTATGTAATATATATTTTGCTCTGCTTGAAATACTTTACCATTTTCTCCTTTTCCTATTCATCTATTATTTGATATAGTGTAGTGAGTTGTTAATCCCATAGATCAGGAGCCAGATGACTGGATTCAAATATTGATTATGCCACTCATTAGGTCTGTGAAATAAGACATGAATTAACCTCCGAACCTCAGTTTTCTAATGAACAAAGGAGTATTCAGGGAGTTCCTGTGAGATTTCAATGAGTGAATGCATGAAAAATACATAGCATAGAACTAGTACATAGACAGAAATAATTGAAATATTTAAATATTTTGCAAACAACATATATTTTATTATGCATACATATAATATTTACTATGTGCCAGGCATTATTTCAGGCATGTGTTAGGTCGATTAACAAAAATGACAATTTTCTATTTTTCTAGAGCCTCATGTCTAACACAAACATTAGACATTAATTTGGGGTCATTAAATATAAACATATGAAGTCCATTATAATAACGTCAAATTGTAGAAGGTGGTAATGACTGTGGGGGAGAAGAGCAAGGTTGAACGTGTAGAATTCAGTTCTAAATACGCTGATCAAATTAGGTCCTTTAAGGAGAAAATATTTAAGCAAAGATTTAAAGAAATGAAGAGTTACATACCTGAATCTGGGTAAGAGTACTCCAGGCAGAGGTAAGAACTGTAGCAAGCCTAAGGCTTCTAGAAGCATGTTTGGTGTATTAAAGAACAGCAAGGAACAGGTGTGGCTAACCCAGGTAGGAGAGACTAATAGAAGAGGAATAATGGGGGCAGCTTATAAAAATATTACCTAATAATAATCATAATTCCATCAACTCTCAATTAAGATGTCAGTGCTTTGTTCACAGACTTCCTAGACAAGACCATATCCCCTTATTATTTGTACTTTAAAAATGTTTAATTATAAAGTATAACAACATGAAAAAAAGTCCACAAAATATGTGGCACTGTATTTTATTACCCCAACCCTGGTCAAATATTAGAATACTGGATGTACTTCAGAAACACTCTGAATGCTTCTAAATTATTCCCCCAAAATGTTCCCACTATTTTCACTTTCAACAGTGCATTTTGTTTTTCACATGAAATCATCCAGTATATATTCCTCTTTTGTTTTCCTTATCTCCTCAGACATCTGTGCTGCAGCAGGAGGCTGTGTTGCTTTTTCCTTTTCATTATTATATACTATACTATAATTTATTCATCCATTCTACCATTGATAGTCATTTGCATTGTTCCTAGCTCTCAGCTATAATTAATGCTTCTATGTAGACTTGTGGGCACATTGTAGCTTTGCTTTTATTTTTATGATAACTCAATTAATCTATCACTTACTAGTCAAACAAGTCCACGAAAGCAAAGACATTTGCTTCTCCCTTTTGTATTTCGTAGGTTAGTATTTGGCATGTAATAGAGGGTAATTAATATTTTTAATTAATTAACTAATAAAACAACTTGTGTGAGGTTTATTCCCATTATTTCAGTTTGAAGTTTTGAAATATTTTCAATAGAAACATTCCTCAAGTTCTCTGGGTCTGTAATTCTGTACCAGTTTTCTTATTGTGCTTATAAGTTTTGCTGTGTGTGTGTGTGTATGTGTATGTATGTGTGTGTGTGTGCTGACCTATATAATAATACAGGAAATATTTCTGAAGGATAAGCATGTCCCATGATCATAAACTGATTGTCTAATATTTTAAGATTAGCTATGCCTATTATTCAAGGAATTCAAATATATTTGGAACATAACCCATTTGTGAGCTTGGTTTCATTATTATTAGTAGTAATAGTTCTTACAACCATTTCATCCTTAGAAAATCTTCTGAAAATATTTTGTTTCCACCTCACAAGATAATACTTTTTCGATCCCTAACTCAATTAAATAATAAAACAATAAACCAGAAAAAAGGATTCCCACAAAATGGAAAAGGTTTGCATTGCTTTCTTGAATTTTCTGGCCCTCAGAAAACTGAATTTGAGGATATAAATAATGATGTAAGAATTATCAATTTTAGAAAACTTCCTACTGTGAAGAAACGAGTTCTAGTGAATCAACTTTATTTATCTCCTTCAAAAGAAAGGAAAGTCAAGATCATATGTAACCTATTAAATCACATCAGTCTTCTTACAAAATTTATGGAAAATATTAAGTTCAGTAGCATTTTAATAATATTCTATGTTCTTTCTTGCTAAATATTACTTTCTTGCAACATTCTGAATTCTTAAACTAAATATTAGTTTAGTAATATAAATATTATAAAAACTGACAACTTAATGCATATTTAAATATCCCATTCCCATAAAAGTTACAATGAAAATAATTTGTTTTACCTTGGAAACTATAATTATTAAATTCTAACTGTCTAGAGTACACTTCTATATATCTTCAACATGTTTAAATTGGTATAGTACATTACACTTATTGCTTTTTTATAGTTATAATTATTTTTAGTATAGCCATTTAGGAATACACTTAATGAGAATCAATTATTATCATTAACTGCATTTCTGATGTTCTCATGCTACTGTATTGCAAGCATGTTGGATTGGTATATTTGCCATATGCCAAAACAAGCATTTCCTATAGCTATGGCAGAAAGAGAAAGAATGATTCGTGTGAGTTCATTTAATTTTCCCTTTTCCCCATCCAGAGCCGAATTCGTAGAATGTGGAATGACACAGTCCGAAAGCAGTCAGAATCTTCCTTCATTACTGGAGATATAAACAGTTCAGCGTCACTCAACAGAGGTAATTAGAAATGGTTTTTCATATTTATTACTTTTGCGAATACTTTGAGAAGTCCTTAAATGCATTGCTTTATTTTCAACTTCTGGACCTTGTTCCTTGTGATAGGAATATTGCAAGAAGTAAAACCTGGTGGAGTGTAGCAGTGTGTTCCATTATTCATAAGCCTTTTTTTTCCTTGAATTTTCAGGAAATCTTTTCTGAAAGGAAGTTAGAAAATGAGAACTTACTTTTTCTAGTTATCTGCCAGTAAACTGGTGAGCTGTCAGGCCTCATTGGGAATAGTGAAAATGGGCAATTATGTGGCTATATAATCTGTTAGGCATCATAGAGTTCCACATTGTCCCAGGTATGGAGCAATTTAATAGTCTTTATGGAAGTAAAAATATACTGTCTAATACATACTTAAGGCAACCTATGTGTATGGGAAAAAAATCACATCTAAACTTCATATCTAAAAGAATTATCCAGATAATATTGGATATTTAAAAATCTAGGAGAGAAATATACATACATATATATTACATACATATATATAATTTTTGTGTGTATATGTGCTTCTGGTTAAAATGTCCCTGCAACATCATTTAGATTTTGAAATGTGGTTCCCTTAATCTACTGTTCTGTTTGTGGCCGATTTTTATGATTATGATTATTATTATTCTTGCTTTCTCTTTTATCTCTTTCTGTCTCTGTCTCTCTCTCTCATACAGTGTATGTGTGTGTGTGTGATTAGAATTATACTGACTGCAGTAAAAATGAGTAGATGCAAGGTTTATGCAGAGCTAGACTGTATCAGTCAATAATGCTGGGAAGTGTTTAGAATACAGTTATCTGAGAATGTGGTGTTGGTATGCACTTATTCTAATCACACTGCTTAAAAGAGACAGTGTTGATGTATATATTCAGTAGTTATTTGAGGGATCAACAATGATCAACTTTATTATTTCTTATCCCCAAAGTAGGATTATTAGTTTGTTTTAAACCTGTTTCTGTCAGCTTTCTGTTATATTAAATGCTACTTAAAAATAAATAATTTAACACTTATGGTTAATGATTAAGAAAGATTCAGATGCTGGTGCTCTTAATTACTTTTACTCAAGTAAACTGCATTTTATTTATATAAAAGAAGGTAGGACAAGTAGTGTCTGAGTTGACTTTGATTTTGGGATATATGTTTATATATAATCTCGACTGACTTTCATATGTTATTTGGGGCAGTGATATAGTAACTGTAACCTAGTGATGATATTAAATCTTCTACATCATTTTGGCTTAAGTAAGAAGAGTGAATGTAAGTATTCCTCTAACTAGCAAGGAAACACATTAAAACAATTTCTTGTATTTTGTTTCATTATTAGTCTGTTTTTATTTACTAAAGTATATTGATTTATATAATATCTCTTAAGTATTCTCTTTTTAAGTTTAGTTTTAAAGATTAGTTTGTGAACACTTATTTAAATATGAATACTCTGATTTTTTGACATACTTTCCAAATCACAGAAAACAAATTACTGACAAATGACTCCAAGAACTTAGGAAGTAATTTGCTTCCATAGCGATAGAATTTCTTTCTTTAAATAACCTCATACATAGAAAACTTAAAATAAGTTCCTAGGAAAAATAACTATCCTTATTAATAGGATTTGTTATTTGAAATATCTTACATATAATAACACAACAACCATAAAATAATTGTTGTTTAAACAAAAACTTAGATAATATAATTTTAATGATGAACTGTTTATAAACTACTTGAAGATGGATAAAATATGTAAAATTTTTATTTTGTCTAGCAGTAAGATCTAAATTTATGTAAAAATTGTGAGGTATATAACTTTAATAAAAACTGTTTTAAATGAACAATTTTTTATGGCTTTAATTTTAAGGTCAGTCACATTACATAACATTATTATGTCAGTATGTCATTTTTAGTCCCTTTTCAAGAATTTCATTAACTTGGAATATGTGATATTTCTATGACTGGATCAATTTGAAATATATTTAAAGAAAATAGTAAGAATATTTTATATTGACTGGTCATATTTTTAAATGTTTTAAAATTTCTTGTGGCATCCAATTGGTTACTCTAAGGATGATTTTGGGGAGGAGGATGAATTGAATTTATGATTTGGAATGTGTCTGGGTAGTGATCTTTTCCTTCAGAATATATATTCTTCCTCCACTCAGTGACTTTAATGGTGGTAGTCATCAGTGATTGCCTTGATTTCCTATATTAATTTTTTTCTAGTCCCACAAGTCAGAAACTCCACATTTTATTCTCATCTCATTGTTTTTTATCTTAGATGAGTGGAATACTTTAAAATTTTATTTCTTCATATTATATCTCTGAAGATCATCTTTAACCTCCTTCTTTAATCTTGTCTTATTTCCCAGGGTCCTATCTTCCCTGCATTCAGGCGTGTGTATCATATTTAGGTAGGTGGAATCCAAGATTCACGTTTCCAGATAAACACTTCAGTCACCTCAGTAACATAATTATTCACCTCTGTTAATTTAAGAGATTATATTCTCTATTATTAAAATAAAAATTTTAGGCACTGCATCTTTACATCTTCATACACGCTAACTTTCCATTCATTCTTAGTTTATTACAGCTAGCAATTTTTTTAATTCAAATTTCATTTTCCTTTCTCAGTTAGATATATTTAATCTCTTATTTTTATCTTTAGAACATAGTTCTAGACTTGTGAACTAGAACATAGTTTTAGACCTTGACTAAAAGTTAGTCCTATTTTCACTTTAGGTTTTCTTTCCTATTCATACCACTGCCCAATTCATCAAAAGAATAATTATTTTAAAATTCTGTATGTCTTCTCATCTATTCTTCCAAACAAGATTCCATCATTATCATCTTTGGGAAGCCTTTAAGAATAAGCATCTACCATGCAGTGTAGAACTCCTTCTCAATGGTTTTTATTTGTTCAAACCATCTCTAATATTCTATTCTTCAACCAACTTGTTACGTCTTATATATCAGATTTCCTGTCTAGATTTCCCAATGTAATGAATCTGATTATTATTGTAATTTTACTCCTTGGAATCATGTGAAACCTTGGTAGTTTTAATGATATTTTCAATTTGTGTAATCTCTCATATATTCCCTTTGAGACTTTGTTACTTGGTTACCTCATCTCTTTAAAGCCTTCTATTACATTTGCTCTTTGAATATCTATATTTATAAAGATGTTTTCCAGTTTCTCCCTATATATTTACGAGTAATTTTCCCCTGCTGACCTGTTTGCTACAAAGCTACATACTCACTCTTATCAAGAATTCCTTGAGGCCAATGCCCCAGAACTACTATCAAGTTAACTTCACAGATACCACTATATATACAGGTAGTAGGAGCTTTTTGAGAGCCATAAGGTGATTTTGATGGTTGATGACAGAGAGTTTTAAGGAAGGTTGACTGTGATCAAAACCCAGATTTTCACAAATCCCACAGGAATGCTTATTCATTTGTTCATTTAAATATTTACTGCTTGCACATACCTTGAAATCAGTCCACAGCTCCAACTTCTTAGTAGTGGTAGAAACAATTTGTAGCTTGATTTAAATTAACAGTGCCTCTAAAACTTAGGTTTGAACCAAAAATGAAGAATTTTCTGATAAATTCCATGTCAATTCAATTGTTAAATTAATTGCTAACATTTTCACTTTTTTTTGTAGATCTATATAGAAATTTGGATTTTTTCTGAAATTATATTTGATTAGGCTTCATCTCATCATGAATAATATAATTGCATTTCCCATTTTATTTTTATTTAGTGAAAAGGATGTCAGAAATTTCAGCATATAATCAAGTTTGGCTAGGTAGCTGCTACCAATATGGTATCTTTGTGTGAATTACAAACTCATGCCCCAGACCACTCTCATTCCACCCAACCAAGCTGCGGCAATATTGTCCCATCTGAGTAACTCAATTAGCAAAAAGATATTTCTTCTGGAACAATGGCTTAGTTGCATAGTGGATGTTTATTTCCCCCTACTTGCCAGCCTCCATTTCACCAACCTCCCACACTGGTTAATGCAGTTTAGATTTTTATACATGGAGATCTGAGCTGTAAAGCTACACTTACTGAAGTTAAATTTATGTGTTATATGGCAGAAGATCAACTGATCTGAAATTTGCAACACTAATTAATACTGATGATTCTCCTTTCAAGGTTCAGATTCATATTAATATACACATGTTCTCAATAAATTTATGTAATCAGTAAAATTATGATGACCTACAGAAGTATTTTAATAACTTTTGGCTGTCAGTGGCACAGCAACCTACTGACAGGTGACCTGACCTATTAGGAGCATTGTTGATACAAAGGAGAAAGCACCGTGACAGACATTTGCAAGGAGTTGGCTTATGCATTGCAGTTTTGCCTAGTAGTTTGGAGAACAGAGTTTTAACCCAGTGAATTTTGAAATGTCATTGTCTAAGCAATAGGAATATAAATACTCCCCACTTCAGGGAGACCTTGAGAGGACTAAGTAAGTTAATATATGTTAATCTTTACAACAGTGCCTGAAACATAATAAGTACTATTAATATTATTATTGTTTTATTCAGAAGTTTGTATGTATTTTCTAACAAATGAAAACTGGCCCTTGTGAGTGCTCACAAGTAATCAGATATTAAAATTCATTATTTCCTACCAAAGGTTTCCTTTCCTTTTTATTTTTTAGCAATAGGCTGGAGGAATGAGGTGGTTACCTGAATGCCAAGTAAAAGACGTGATAATTTACCTAAGATAGTGCTACCCTTGAGGCTAACAAAAAGAAATAAACTAATAAAACTGTATTGTCTCTTCTAAATTAGAAATTAAATGCAAATTACAGCTGCCTACTTGTACTTTCCACTTTTGATTTATAACCATATTTTAGCATTGAAGCAATAAAGGTAGAATATTTTTTTCTCCCCACCTTAGATAATAATATAAGCAAACACTGCTTTCTCTTTCCTCCAAGCCCCATCCTATTCTTTAGTGTCTTAGGGAACACTAGTTAATTCAGAGGGCCCTGCTAAAAAACTAGTTATATAGCAGATCTGTGATTTATTCCCATTTTAAACTCATGTCTTCTCAGAGCCTATATTGTCTTTCCCAGGAGGCTGATTGCTGAGGCAGAAGACACTTCATAAATAAATCACCTGCCACCTCATTAATATACAGGCTACTAAATATATTTTGTTTTTATGCTTTTAAAGAAAAATGCAAATGAAAAAGCATAATGGTATTTCACTGTGATTAATGATTTCAATAAATCAAAGCTACCAGGGTAAAACCCTTATACTCATCCACTGCACTGTATTAATGTCAGTAAATATAGTTTAGCTTATATTCATCAAATATATCATATTGCCAAAACCCTTGCTTTTTTAAAGGATTATAAAATCATTGTTTGTGAATATTAATCAGATCCAATATAATCTGACATCTATTTGTGAAACTTACAAAAACAGTTAATGATGTGCCTAAGAGTATTTGTGTAGCTAACAAATCAGAGTGGCCTATATAACAAACTACATTTTGTTATGAACAACCATTATGATGCTATGAATGCAAACATAGTAAGTGCCCTATGGCATCGATATAATTTTCATTTGAGATTCACCAATTTTGTTATCCTTATGTTCTTCATTTGTAAAGGAGGCAATAGTATTCCCTGTGTTAATTTATTTCCTTTGTATGTGTCACCAAAAAAAGACATAATCAGAAAATGTACAAATAATGAAATCTTCTGTGTGAGGAAAATCGGCTTAATAACGAAAAAGCAAAATATGTACAGCATTTAAAAGTGAGATGCTGCAATGAAACAGATAATTAAACAATGCTGTTAACATCCTGTTTCTTTACTCAAGGAGTCCAAATAATTTTCAGAATGAACTCTCCATTGCAAAATGAAATATATTAATTATTGATTTCTAGTCAATCAGAAGCAAATGTTCTGCTATAAACCATTAGCAGGAACTAAAAAAGAAAAACTTTTAAAATGCTTGCCCAGTGAGTCCTTCTGCTTGGCTTTTAACTTTGTCTCTTTGATAAGAACCCTTCAAGTCATCCAGCCTCTCACAGCCAACTACACAGTAGTAAAAATGGTTTGTATTTTATTAATATTATTATCATTATTATTCTTATAGCTTTCATAGATGCTTTCTCTAGAGAGTTCTTTATTAATGTAGATTCCTCATTATTATAGTTTATCTTATTGCCTTATATATAGTTAGTACTGTAGTCTGTATAAATCAAACATGATGAGAAAATGTGATAATTTCTAAACACAGTACTATAGACCATACTCCACTTACTTTTGAATTATTACATATAAACTGCTGATGATGGAATTTTTTAAAAATACTATCTTTTTTAGAGCTAAATGAATGCTCTAACTTAGAAACTGTCAGTATTCTTTCTCTACTGGAATATGATGTGCATCGCCGTAGTTCCTGGTCAATTTTGGATTTCTCTTTAAGTAAATGTAGCTATCAGTTACCTATTGTACATTGTTCATTATTCATTATCCATTATCTTTATATTCATGAAGAATCTGGGTTTCTTAGTAACTTGCCCAAGTAAAATGGCTAATAAAGGACAAAATCTAGATTCCAAACAAGTTCTTTCTGATCACAAAGTCCTATTCATGATGACAAAAATTTTCATTCCTGTGATGGCAGTTACTCATGAAGCTTATTGAAGATTAGACGAAAAGTATTTTCTAAGAATGTATTTCAAAGTGGTTTTTTTCACCCTCACATACAAATAAGATATTCTTAACAGCACTATTGATTCACATCTTTACTTCTTAATTTCCTTCATGTACTATTCAGTTCTTTTCACTCTATTTTGTGCTAAGTTTAATTCTTTAGTTGGATTCATCCTGTTCTCTTAGGAAAAGAAAAGCTTTAAAGTACTGTGAATTTGGGGGAGAGAGATTGTGCTAACATTACTTTTACAAAACCATTTGATATAGAATATGCTGAATTACTCTATTGTCAATTGTAGAACTTAGGTTGCAAGAAGAATTTTATAATCATTCTTCTTTTCTTTCCTGGAACCTCTTAAGGTATTTTTTTGGTAGAACCTTTTTATCTTTAATTTTTAACTTCTTATATTACAGTAAAAAGATGAACATTTTGGCCAGGGCAAAGATGTGTTAAAAATCAGGTAAATAACTTATGTTTATAATCATTTAGTAATAGAACCAAACCAACAAGCAATAACTTTTCCTGGATCTTTAGTACTCCTAAATGTGGTATTCCTTGAAACTGTGTCCTCTGTCATATCTATTTGAATTTATGTCAAATAGATAGTGATAATGTTAATTTAAACATCTTACTTTTATGTGGTAATTCCAGTTTCAACAAAAACTCTGAAATATCTTATAATTCAGAATTTAAAAACAAACAAAACTGGACTGTACCTCTCATTTGGAAAAATGTTTTCTAATGTATTACAAAGATTGTGCTGATATAAATGCAGTATATAATATCCATAGTTAACTTACAGAGTCATCATTTGCTCAAACTACTTCTTTCTAAGAAATAGATTATATTAACTTGTATCTGCTGTATTTTGAAAGTGAATAGAATTCAATTACATGAAAAAAATTAAAATGTGGAAGGGGGTATATGTTTAGAAAAAAAGATAATTGAATTGTTATTACTGATAATTGTGCAGCATTCAATTAAAATAGCTCCTGTTAAATTTCATACAAAGGCTTGCACTTTATATAGCTCAACCTTAAATACTGCATGTCATTTAAATTAAATGTTTATGTGATAGGTTCTATGATTTTCATAATAGGCTTTCTTCATAACTTGTCATTATAAGGGATGTGGGTGCTTCAAAAACTAAGACAAGTTACCCATCACATTCATAGAAAGTAATTTATGACCCCAGAAAATTACTGGATAATTAAGAGAAGTTTGAGAGGATATACAGATTGAAGGAAGATAGTTAATCTTGATGCAGAGAACAAAAATAATATAAGTTCACTGAAGCCCAGTCTAAAGAGCACAGAGCTGATTATGATCATGTGATAAAATAAGCCTTCTCTGGACAACATTATCAAGAAATACTATTCATAGATACCTTGTTTGAATTTGTATCTACTTTTCCCAAACATTGTTATTTTCAAATATAAGTTCCAAATATAAAATTCAGGTTTTAGCCAGGACAGACCTTCTGCATATAATAGGCACAACATAAGAAAGTTTACCAATAAAGGGCAAATAATTTTTTAAAAAGAAAGAAGTTTTCTTCACATTGGTAAATTATTTTATAAAGTTTAATAGTTATACTTTCCTTTGTTCTAAGGTTTGTTTCATTCAGCAAAAATGCACAAGCAATGTGTGACATAATTAAATATAGCTGTAGGATTGACTACATACCATATAGATTATCAAAAGATAATCTGATTTTGAGAAAATCAAGAGCTACTGTTTGAATGGTAAACATAAATATTCTTTTGCAAAAAGCTTTTGATTTACCAAAATTATCTGTAAATTACTGGTATTTTGCCTGTGGTTAAGCAAACTTGGCCCATTATATTTAGGCTTGGTATTCTTCGTTTTTGAATACTATGAAATATATTCCAAAATGTCCAAGTTAATAGCACACAGAAATACATGGCTCTGACCACGAAAGATGTTTTAGAGAGGAATGCCACCTAGTATAGAGTCACCATTTCTACTGCAGACCAACGACTTCCTCTCTTGTGAAGCAGAGCCACCAACAATTCTGAATTCCAATCCTACCACTGTTGGCTTGAGCAGTCAGGAAACGTAAGATCTTTGAGCAGCTTTGCTTTTAGTTAATCATGTAAAAAATAGCACTGAATATCTAATAGCATCAGCTACATTAGGTGCAACACAACCCTGTTTCATGCCAAAACGAAGTATTTTTTTCCCATGGAGCATATATACATATATTTATCATAAAAATTAAAAATATATATAACATATATAACATTAGCATATGTAACATATAAATAATTTTTATTACATGTATAGTAAAAAATAACACTTCAAAGCTTATAGAAGAAAAATATATTTTAGATTTTAGGTTTAAGACATTCTTAAAAACAACGAAAAGTGAAACAATGATTATAAACTATAAGAAAAAGACATAGGTTCTTGTCTCAAAGTGTAAAGGTTACTCATAATAGTGAAATATTGGGAGAACGTGTAAACAATACATATAACAAACAAAATGTTACTGCTTACATTGTATAAAGAATGTCTAACAATAAATAAATACAATTCAACAACCAAATATATTTGTGGGCAAAGGATAAAAACAGACAGTTCACAAAATGGAAAACACTTATGGCCAATAAACATATGAAACACCTACCCAACCTTGTCTCATGGTAATCAGGAAAATGCAAAGTATAACAGTAATATGAGATATCATTTCATGGTTTCTCAAATTGACAAAAATGTCAGTCTGACAATAATACCAAGTCCTAGTGAGAATTTGAGAAATATACACTGTTCGTGGAAGCATTTCAGCAAATAGGTCATAAATTGAACATATGTACAAGATATGATCCAGCAATTTGATTTCTAACTATTTATTGTAGAAAAACTCATGCTTCTGGACAAGAAGACGTGTATAAAGCCAATTAGTGCCAAGTCAGAGGGTATAAAATAGATAATTTCTATGGTTCCAAACTCTGAAGCTCTGAATTTATATATTAAAAAAGAGGAAACACCTCTATATTCAGAATATTTCATTTTACATTGAACTAACAATAACCGAGTGTGTCCTCTGGAGAAAACATGTCATGGAAGTCTGTATTAATAGATTCCCAGTGAATGAATTAGCTATTAAAAGAAGCTAAAGTATCTCTGAACCATTTGAAAGAAATTTAATAGGCAGGTTGATGAAAATTTAATAGCAAACTTGTTGGCTATTAAAAGTGCACAATGTGATAAATCAAGATGTCAGCTCTTCAATTTATGACTTTAGAAGAAAATGATGAAAGAGTGCCGGGCTTTCAATAAAATATTTCTTCTTTGACACTTTGTAGTTTCATTAATTGTTTGAATAAAAGCCATACAAAATATAAAATTCTGGACTATGTAGTCTTAAAAATTATTCTGCATAATTATTAAGAACAGCATGCAGATTCTGTCAGTTTTGTTTTTTATAAACACCTTGGTCTTAATTTTATATGGCTGTCTCCATTTTATAAAGCAGCCCTTTAAATTAAGCCAATGATTACTTGTACTGTCTTTCTGTAGACTGTGTATGCGTGTTGGTGTTTTGATACACAGAGAAGCAGAAAATAGGAAACACAATACTTAAAATAGACAATGCCTACTAAATCAGTTCTCCATAGTTCTGGGAGCTCTTTTGTCTATTTACTTGTATTTTTATATTATATCTTACATAAATTAATACATGAATATGAAGATTAAATAATTGAATATTACAAAAAAGCATTTGAGGAGAAAGTAATGCACTCCCATAAGGCTCCTAATAACATTTTGTTGAAACACATTTTTGGGAGAGAATGCAAAAAATTGTTTGAAAGTCACTCTAAATATGTTTAAGTAAAACTACCAGAGTCATGTGTGACCTTAATAAACCATAAATGTCACTGGACCTATGTTTCTTTATGTATTAAATGATGGTAATAGATGAGATAATATTAAAATATTATTGAGTTCCAAATTCTGAGTTACAACCTTTCTCTGTTACATTGTATTTCAACTTATTAGGTGATATTTATATGCATAAGATGTATTTTGATACTTCTGATAACTTTTTCTAGTTTTCTTGCTTATATTATAATTTACTTGCTAAAGAAGGACAGTTATGCTTTGTTTCCCTTTATACCAGTTTTCTTAAATCTTCTGAAAGAAAATAAAAGTCTTGGGACCCTTTCACCAGAAAGGAGTGTAGGCATGTTGTGTGTACAACTGAGCACACAAATACGTCCTTCAAGCATTTTACATACCAGCTTAAGGGTTTCAAAACCTCCTAGATACCATCATCCAGTAAAAGATCCTTTGCCTTACACTGAAATTAGCATTCTAATTCCATAGAAAATATTATCATTAGTGCAACTATGTTTAATTGAACACAGTGAAACCTCTATTATATGGGCCAAAATTAAAATCTGAAGACAGGAGCACAAAGGCATCATTCAATAGTAACCTGCTGATCTATATACATCAGTTAATGTATATAATGGAAATTCCTTCACAAAAGAAAAATATTTCAAATCAAGAGAGAGAGAACTATGAGGGAACAGAATGGAGGATAAGCTATATTAAGGAAGAAAGATCTACGTAAAACTTTTTGCTGAAATAAAACAAACATAACATTTACCATTCTATATATTTATAAATAACAAGAAATTGAAAATTGAGGTATATTAGGATGTGACCATAAAAATGGTGCAATCAGTTGGCTTATTAGATCACTCAGGTTTTGAATTAAAAAACTTTTTCCATCCGATATAATCAAATAAGAATGTAAGTCCATTTTTAAAAAAATGAAATGTGAGCGGCAGAGCAGAGTGACAATTCAAGTTATTTTAAGAGCTTTGCAGTATACTTTTTGCTAGCCTGCTGTCAAGAAGAAACATTGTTTGAATTATGTTTCTGGATGGTATAATACAGATTCAAGTAGGATTCAACTGTCATCTTTTTTTCAGATCTGTCTTTACTTCACAAGTTCAAAGCATGCCGATCTGCCTTAGATGTTCAGTCCTCAATTACATACATCACACTGAACTGGCCTAGACGGCGCTGTCGCTCAGGACTTCCCGGTGTCAAAACACCTATTTCATTATAGAAAGGAAAGAAGTAAAACTGTTTTGTGATAAAACTATACATTTGAAAAGAGTGTGCTCATGATTCCATTCAAATTTCACTCACTCCAAAACCTTGATATTCATCTCTATCTACCAGTATAAATAATATAAAAAAGTAAAAGACTTAAAAATGATTATCTGCAATTTTACATTTAATCATTATCAGTAGCTTTAGGGTCCAACTTTCAAATAATGATCAGAAAAGCTTCCCTAAGTTTTTCAGGATGGAATATGAACATCCAGGTTGCTGTGTATCAGGCTTTCCCCAGAAATGAAGATTTTGTGTTTGGCACTCTGTTCACAGCTTTGCTGGTGGTTTGCATATATTGAAATTCAGTGTTAATTCCTTTTCCATGGTTTTATTAAAGAGCTCATCCTTGTTCTGACTGCAAATATGCAGGTTCTGACTAGATTACAGCCAGGTTTTAGTGAGTCAGATAATTAAGGAACAGCTATTTTTACATAGCCACTTTGAGCTTTTACTTTGAGCTTTTTTACCCAATTTGAGCTTTTTATTTTGAGTCATGGCAGGTTGTGCTGGGGTTTTATTTTTTTCCCTCTCTTATTATTATCTGCAATTAATGTTCGGGTAACATTTTGTATCCCCAAACAATTATTTGAGTGTTCATTTCTGCTTTAAAGTTTCAATATTATAGTACCCAGTATAGTGTTAGAAGGAAATAAAGAAACCACAATAGGATTAGACAATTGGCACTCTTAAAAATATTTACTCAAGTTTAAAAATTGCTCAGAAAATTGATAAAAATGACTTTGTTTTAGTTTTATATTTTAAAATTGCCATAGATTTCATGCAGGATTTTTCATTACTTAAGCAAATATTTTCTGAGGTCTAGGAACTTCTAGACACTTGGTATAGAGCAGGAAAAAAGCCCTATGTGTTCCTTGTTTTCCTGGGGTTTATATTCCAGTGAAATTAGTTCATAAACACAGTTTTTCACATAGGTAGTGTTTATAACTATCTTCTTCTCCACCCCGTAGCATCAACTTATTTGTGTCTCCAAACTGACTGAGTAGTAAACTTAACTTTTCAGCTGAAAAACAATGACAGATGGTCTGTAAACACTGATCTTCTTAGAAGTCTTCAGCAATTTCACAGCTATTAGAAGGGAAGTTTATAAATCAGAAGATAGCTGGAGGGAAGAGAAAGAGACAGGATGGGCAGAACCTTGGAAAATGGTATCAGAATTCAAAGTGACCTTAGTAAATTGGGGAAACAGCCAGGTGCAAACAGAATAGACTTCTGCAAAGACAAGTGAAATGCAGTACAGCTATAGAGAATAGACACAAGTAACTTTGCATTTAAAAGACAGAGGAAGACAGGTTCTTAGCAAATTTTAGTTAAAAGATCTAGGCATTGACAAGTAGCCAGTTTTTCACCACAGTCCAGTTTTTCACCAAGAGTATAATTGAAATGCCTAAATGTGAGTGGGGATTGTGGGAGCCATGTGAGACTACCTCACAGGAAAACTGCACTTGTTTCGAATGGCAACAGGAAAAAGGACCTCTTAAAGTTTGCTCCAAGCCCTAAGTGTCCTTGAAAAGCATGGAGAAGGATCGAGTTCTTACCAGAGGTGAATCAAATTAAATAAAATTATTATATATCCCTCATTCATTCAAACTAGTAAACTCACAGAACGTATCTATAACTTTATACTCTTTGCAAAATATTAATGATCAAACTTCATATCCTTCTCTTACTGAGCCCTCACTTGCATTGTAATCTCCATTTTTAGGACTAAAATAAATTTCAGTGACACTAGTTACATTGATTTCAAACTGTGCCAGATGTGTAAAAGTGAGTGATACTAGAAAGCAACTTACTTTAAGTAGTGATTCTTTTTATGTCAGGAAAAAGGTCTTTAATACCAAGGATAGAAAGGAAAAATGTATTTTGTTTTTAATTTTTTTTTATACATGTATACATGATTTTAGATTTAACAGCAGGTAGATCTCCAGTTATGACTATATATCACCATATGGCTATGGTGATAGATCAGTAAATTCTGGATTGCACCTGGGTTTTAGCAAGCCTTCCATGTGGCTTCCATGTTGTCCAACAATGTGTAACACAGTTTTATACTGATAGCATTTCTGCTATTGTTGCTGCCCTTTCCAGTTTAGCAGGAATTGGTGATAAGTAAAATGCACTTTAATACTCAGTTTTCCTACATTAGTAGTTTCACTGGTAAGAATGCTTTAAAGTATATTCAAAAATTAGAAAAACACTTAGAAAAACTGAAAAGAAACTTCATGCTAGGAAAGATATAACCAGATGGATTATTTATAAGAATTGTGATCACTTCAGTAGAATTCTATCATGAAACTCCATTTCTGTATGATTAAACTTTTTCTTACATTTTTAGCTTTTTTTATAAACTGAATGATAAACAGAAATTAAAATAATAATGAGTCTCCTTCTTCTTTATGCTTCATTCTTCCCAATTTGTTTCCTTATTCTAAATCATAGAGCATCTTCATTTACAACAGCATAGAAATATATATATAGCTATATATATAGTTATATGACAAAGGAATATTTTCTTTTATAAGCTATATGAAGGAAAAACTGGTATGCAATCCTTCCAGCTGCTTGTTTTCCAATTAATTCTAATTAAGTAATGTACAGTAATGAGGGGAAATGTATAGCAATGTATATATAATCTCCAGCCATACATGTCACCCCTGTTTGACCTATGAGGGAGTGTTATCTTTTTAAGGTTTTTACCTTAGTTCATTTTAAGTAACTAATAGTTTTTGTTTTATTCATTCACTGTGGATTATATTTTATTTTGAGATAACTGTACATTCACTTGCACTTGTATGAAACACTAAAGAGATTATGCACTTTTTACCCAGTTTCCTTAATATCTCATAAAACTAAACTAAAAATCACAGCCAGTATCTTGACACTGGTACAGTCCACCAATCTTGTTCAGGTTCCTTCAGTTTTATTTATATTTGTTTTGTGTTCGTGTGTGTGCCTATGTGTGTTTAGTTCAGTGTAATTGTCTCACAAGAGTTGGTTTGTGTTACACCACCACAGTTAAGATACAGAGTAGTTCCTTCACCTCCAGGACATCGCCCTTTTATGTCCACATAAAAAGTACCTTCATCTTGCCCTTTTGTGACCATACCTACTCCCCCACTCTTTAACCCCTGGCAACCACTGATCTGTTACCTATTTCTATAATTTTGTCACTTCAAATTATTTTTGGTTTGTCAGTATAATTATTCAGGGATTTATCCATGTTGTTATGTGTATTAAAAGTTGTTGCTTTTCATTGCTTAGGTAGTATTCCTCAGAATGGACATACCACTGGTTGGTTAACCATTCACCTATTGAAGGACATCCTGGCTGTTACCCATTATGGACTTTTACAAATAAAGCTGCCATGTGCAGGTTGTTTTATGAACATACATTTCCATTTCTGTGGATAAATGCCCAAGAGTACAATTGCTGTGTGATATGGTGATTCCATGGTTAATTTTATAAGAAACTGCCAAAACTGTTTTCCAGAGTAGCTGTATTGGATTACATTCCCACCAGCAAAATAGGAGTGATCCAGTTTCTCTTTAACCTTGTCAACTTTTGATGTTGTCACCATTTTAAGTGTGTAGTGATATCTCATTGTGATTTTAATCTGTATTTCCTTAATGGCTATTAGTCATTCTTTTCATGTGCTTGTTTGCCACCTATATATCCTCTTCCATAAAATGTCTGCTTATGCCTTTGGCCCATTTTCTAATTGCATTGTTTTTTGTTTGAAAGATCTTTTTTTTTTTTACCATTGACTTTTGAGTTCTTACTATATTCAGATACTAGTCCTTTGTTAGATTGCAAATATTTGTAAACTTGTTTGTAAATTATTCCTCCTGGTCTATATATTATACTTTCATTCTCTAAACATACTGTGTGTTCAACCTATCTCCATACAACTGGTATTGTCCTTCCCTTAGTCATGTTCCTTTCTTTATCATGTAATATAAATACATATTCTGCCTATTGTTTCATACATGGCCTAATTATATTTAATAAAACTGTTCTTCAGATGTTTTTCTTTTTTTTGTTAGATGGTTTTAGAGGGTGGGAGGTTACAACTTATACTAATGGTATGTTAGAAACCAAGAACATCTATCATAAAGAGGTGAAAGAATTTAGCTTTATTATTTTATTATGCCAAAGTCCAAACAACCAGTTGGAAAATGGAAAATGGATTTCTATATTGCTGGATACCACAAAGTTAATATTTTATTTAAAGTATTTTAAACTAATATCCATATGATTATTTTCTCAGATTTGTAATTTCACTTAATTAGTATGCTTACTATGATGTACTAATGAGTGATTATATTTTATTTCAATGTAAAGAAATCCTCTTCATAGAATTTTAAGAAATGTCAAATTCTTCTGCTGTGTCAACAACTGCTCTCCAAATTAGTGTTTTACCATAATTGTTGTCTTACCCTTTTTTTTACTTTCATTGAAAACAATACAATGGTTTCTGTGAATGAGAGAGTGTTTTGTTTAATTTTAGCTTTTTCTGTGTTTTAAACTTTTTGTTTCAGCTTTTGTTTTGTGTTTTGTTTGTATGGAAGACTGTATATTGCTTTTTTTTTTAAAGCAAGCATGAATATATTCTTGCTTACACTTTGGGAAAGAGAACACCCTAAATGTGGCTTAATCAACATTGTAAATCATCTTCCTTTCCCATTGATTCTCGGATATGTGCATTATTGGAAACATGTGTTCTTTAATGGCATATATTTTTTAGTCTAATTAGCTGCCTGCCTGTAATCAGGACTATATCAACTGTTGTCATTCTAAATGTTTCCTTTCTTTTTTTCAAACACATTTGCCTGATTGACCTTTTTTTTCTCTGTCTTTCTATGGGGCTGCTCCAGGAGCCATGGCTAATCATCTTATAAGCAATGCTCTGCTTCGTCCGCATGGTACTAACAATCCCTATAATACATTGCTTGGGGAACCGGCGGTCTGTAACAACCCTTCTGTCAGCATGTACAACGCACAAGGTGTGCTGGAGTTTATCTTGATTTTTTCAAGTGAGAGTCCCATTTTATGTAGCTTTTATGGCCACATTTTGTTTTTCTTTCCTTCCTCCTGCCTTTTCTTTCTTTTGGAAGCAGACACACAGACTCTTTTCACCTTCCACCCTTCTTGGTGCTTTTATTTTCCATTTTCCTTAGGTTTTCCTTAGTACAAAATGGATCCCTTCCTTCTGATAAGCAAATGCTTGATTCATCAATATGTGTTTGTATCTCTGTAATGTTATAAATGTATTGTGGTATGTTAGATTTCCTGTTGTTGATTGATTTCTGTATTAAATTCCTCTGTATTTATTTTAAGAAAAGAGATATTTGCCTAAGGTAAGTAAGATAAAGGAAGACTTGATTCAGTAGTCTTAATGTTATAAGATCAAGAAAATAATCTTACTCTTTTAATGCCGTGAAGCACACTTTAGGCACAAGGCGTCAATACTGATGAAAGCACTTCACCTCCATGGAAAACTGCCCTGAACCAAGCCATGGAGGAAAGAGCAGTGTCTGAACAATAATAGCAAGTCAGATTCTACCCTAGCTTGCCACTGCCTGTGTGAGCTGGCTCAGGAAAATTACAAACTGCTTCTTCTACTGTGGCCGCATGTCACAACAGGCTTTTGAATATGGTTCTTCTGTATATCCTCCAGCTTTAAATGACATACAGATGTCATTACATCGCAAACAAATAAGTATACATCTCTTTAAAATCACCTACAATGTGTTTGAACATGGCTTTTTCTTTTCTAAAACTAAAACTTTATTAGGGGCACAAGAAACTTAAAATACTCAAATGCATATGTAAAGAGACCATAGGGAAAAATTATTCAAGCAAAAGTTTCATAAAAGAAAAATCCTAGTTCAGTTATCCACATATTTAAAATTATATTTTAAAGAAAATTCACTATAACAGAGTTACTCCAAGTTGGATGTGATAGATTACCAGTTTTAACTTTCCTGGGCAATTCTGAATAACATTTCTGTTCTCTTTGGGAATCTGTGTGCGTGTGGGGGGGGGGGGGGGTGTTGTGTGTGTGTGTTTTCCTTCCTAGTTACAGGTAAAAGATCAGTATCGTGAATGCATACAAGTCCACGTGAATCCCATTCCTGAAAAACATGTTTTTTGCACCATGGCCATTAGTATCTAAAAACATCTGAGTTTCCCAGGTGACACCTTGCCAGATATAAAGGATGAGTTTTAATTTTTTCAAAAAGACCAAAATCAGTAATTCAGAAGTGACTTCAGGCATATAGTCAAGCTGTTTGTCAACAGGATGAAATAATTAAGTGAACTTTAAATGCTATCAAGTTTCTAAAGGCCTACACATCTAAGAATCACAGACTTTTAAAATCAAAAGAAGTGATAAAGCTCATTGAATCCTCTTTACCACGTTGCTGACATTTTGGCAGCCTGTGCTCAAGAATCAAGAATTTCCTCTAACGGAGCCCTCTTCCCCTCAGGATTTCAATATTCCATTGCTGAAATGTTCCATTTGTTATATATATATTTTCCTTTCACCGAGCTGAAATTTGCCTCTAGCCATGTGCTTAGGTTTACCCTCTAGAGCAACAAAGAGCAAAGCATCCTTCTGCTCTCATCCTTAAAAGCAGCAAATCTGTTCTTTTAGACCCCAGCTCCCTGGTAACATCAGCTAAGTGCCATCAGTGTGGGAGCGTTTCTGGGTCCTTCTTCATGGTTACCCACCTCTTAATTGTCTCTCATTTCTCAATGTCCCTATTTCACTGTGGCACTCAGTGAAGTGTACATTACACAATGCACCAAATACGGTTTGGCAGAGCAATGTGGCAGATCTTTCTAAAGGCTTGTGTGGGTTTTTTTTCTTTATTTTCAATAGGCTATGACAGATAATCAGGTCATTATAAACATCAAAACATAGTCAGTTTTGAATGATGTTAAATGAAGATTTACACCATATCTGCAAATTAAATCTATTCTACATTTTTCACCTTATGCGAAGAATTATTGGGAACTTCTTAATACATGTAATAAATTTAGATCATTTGGGTTAGTATTTGTGATTATTCATATAATTTCTAGTGTTTTATATATATAATGGAAAACAAACAATTGTTCATCTGTATGTTTTTTCCTAATATGGTATCTCTTATTTTATTTTTACTGGTGTCCTAAAGTAAAGGAATTTTCTAAGGACAGAACAGTTTTAAACACTACCAAAGTGAACATCTCAAGATGCAAAAGTTAAAATAATACCATATCGATGCAAGCTCTTATTCCTGTGGAATCTATTACTGGATATTGCTATTAAGATTATCAGTAAATACACAAAGGATTCTTCTGAATGGATTTGTCATTTACACCAGAAAAGTAGATAAATTCTACTGACTATTCTTAAAAACAAAAGTAAATAACCTTATTAATGTTTTCAGAATCAGAAGTGGAATTGTTCAACTATTTTATGTTTTCAATATTTTTTTTAAGATGTTAAGAAAGTGTGGTAGTGCTTACAGTAATTCTTTTTACCACTGACCAAAAACAAATCTTGGTGATTGTCATATTGCTACTAATCTTATGCTTTCAGATGAATGCACTTATATTCTTACTGGCAAGGTGAAATCTTACATGAGATGTAGGTGGCTCGGTATGTACTGGAGCGGCTCATGTGGAACTACCACTTGGTTTTGTCCTCTTATTCAGCTGCAGCAGTGCCATCCAAAGAAGCACTCAGATTGAAAGTATATGTTTGTAATTCCTTTACTTAAAATATGGAAAGATAAGTTTATAGTGTTACTGAAGCATATAGAGTCAGTACTAAAGATAAATAATATACTTTATATCAGACTCAGATTCTGTCTGTGGAATATTTAAAATGACATGCACGGTATTTAAAGACCATTATCATCTTGTCAATATTGGAGAATTCAATTTTTGTAAGATAAATTTCATTGTAGATAAACATGCTGACAAAACATAATATAGAGGGGAAGTCATGATTTTATAAAGTAATTTGCATTAAAAAAAATTTAATTCGATTCTAAAACTTTAAAGAAAGACATATGTCTTTAGGATGGGATATAGTGAAGAATACATTTTAGTTGTTAAGCATTCAAAGTAATATTATTATAAAGTATGTACATAAATATTATGTTATGACTTTCACAGCCTAAGGCAGATTTGAAGAGAAGGAGGTGGTTAGGAATGCACAGAAGAAATCTAGGAGATTCCCTTTCTGGTGCCAGTTCTGCCATTATTAGCAGGGTAGTTAGGTAGATAAGGCTCAGACTCTCTTGGCTACAGTTTTACCATCTCCGAAAAGAAGGAATTGACCTTCAGTTATCTCTAATGTGCTTTCCAGTTCTACAGTTCTGTCATTTAAGGAAGAGCCTTAATGCCTACAAACAATTTCCATGCATCACTATACTGGTTTGGCTCTTTGTTTCAAATTCTTTTGGTAAAGCTATTTTGAAGCTTTAAAAGAAATTTCCTCTGCGTTTTGAAATATTGTTGGTCTGCGTTTTGAAATATTGTTGGTTTTTCAGTGGGAAACAAATCAACATTTAATGTACAAAAACTGTATCTTTAAAGCAGTAGTTAAATTACAAGTTGGAATCTCTTGAGATCATATATCCCAGTGAATTCTCCGGTTTTTATTTTGTGATGATTTAACCTTCTTATAAGCAAAATCAGCAAGAACAGTTCTTCTGACCTGATTAAAATATGACTTTTTTTACAAATAATTTTGCTAGGATTATTTTTTAAAAGATCAACTCTAAAAATGTTTGATTGCATATGATTGTGCCATATTCCCAAAGAAAACCTGACATTGATGGTATTTTCATTTCCCCTCACATCTTCTTGATACAGAATAATGGTTGGATTTAATCTTTTTCTTTCTCCATAGTTATACAATTTTTGAATATGAGCTCCAGAAATGATTATTCACAAATGATAAGAAGCACTTGTATAGGTGGGGGAAAAATAACCTTTGTACATGGAAAGAGAAGATACATAAGGGAAAAAAGCCACAATTATAGAAACCTTCAACCATGGTTTTCTCTGTGTATACAAGATTTTTAAAATAATTTTACTGAAAAAAAATTGAAGTTAAATAACATTCTTTAGAAGCAGGTATGTACTGACATACATACATAGAGATAGATACATAATATTGAAATATATTTGTGGAAATAGTCATGGCTTGCCCTCAAATTTTTACTCTCCTTGGTTGGTGTGAGAATCTTAACTTTAAAAATAAATGTATACTTGTTTGAAATTTACAATGGTAGAAACACTTATTAAAGACTCTTTATTAGCATGTGTTAAGGGGGGTTTCTTGTTTTCTAAATAACATTTCAATATTTTTAATTATGATAAACCATGTAACACAGACTCATGAATTTTTGGGGCAGTGGAAATTATTTCCTTTGACTCTTTTTTCTGCATATCATCAATTTGCTTTTTACTCATGTTTCTTCTACTGTCGCTGTAAGCTTACTTGTTGTTTTTTCTTTCCTTTTCTTCATGCTGTCGTTTAGAGCCCTACAGAGAGACAAGTATGGGAGTAAAGCTAAACATTGCATATCAAATGTAATTTTTTTTAGTTCACTTTTATTGCATCACATATAGATGATGTAGTTATTAAAAACAGTTCATCTCACAATTTAAAGAATAAAGAGCCTATGAATTGACTTATATAAATATATGTTAATAGAGATTAGACGCTTTTGTTGTCTGATTCTTTTACTGTCACATAATCAACATAGTTGTTAAGTCTCATGTAATGTTTGTGTGAGTTAAATTGTTTTTAAATTAAGCATTTATTTTTGCTAAGTCATTCATGAACTTTTAATTTTTATTAGTACATGCCATCATACAAATATGTCACATGCAACATATGAAATTTATTTTACTGCAGCTGTTTGTACCTAGCACCTAATGCATTGACAACAGAAATAATAATCGTGTTTCAATGCATCAGCCACTCAACCATAACCATCAAGCATAACCATGCAGCCTCTGCAGCAGCAATCACCCATCACATACGGCCCTTTAAAAAGCATTTACTTTTTTTTCTTAACATTGTGGATTTGTCTATAAGATACCTTATAACATGAAAATAAATTGCTTCACCCTATGTCTGTGATGGCCGCCTTTTTAATGCATTTTATGCATTGCTGTTTTTGGAAACTGTCACTTGAATATAGAGTACACATGAGAAGTCTGTGTAAAAATTGATATATTTGGGCTACGTTATTTAAACCAGCAATGAGCTCATTCACTTTTGATAAATAAAACTGCATCACAGATATAGAATGAATGCTGTATTTTCACAAGTTAGAAGTGTATTAACAAGTTGAATAGAGTTATTTAATTAATTCTTCTATAAAGAAGTACCCTTTCCTATTTACCAGTATTGGTTAAATGTTTATGTTTTATTTACTTTTGTGGTTGCATTTGAAGTGATTTATGGAATTATTATAGATCCTTGGATTTCTGTTTATTCAAGACAATGCAAAAACTTGAAGAAGCATGTGGTCAAATTTATTTCACTACAGCTGTTTCTTCCCAGAATAAAATGTTTAATCTCTTTTAAACCCAAAGTTTAATATGCACAGAGTTACCACTCATTATGAAATGGAACCTTTAATACTAACACTATGGTTTTAGGACTCAGATCCCTGTGTCTTTACACATTCTTTTGTAGTATTAGCTAATGACCCTAAACAATCACTGATGGATTAATTTATAATAGTAACCAAGTGCTTGTAGCAGAAAAAAAAAATAGCAAATACAAATATGAGTTCCTATGCAAATTTTTTTGATGTGCTATTTGACTAAACATTACTTCATGACTACATAGTTCTGAAAAATTTAACATAATCCTTTTGTGGTTTTGTATGTTGGGATTATTTTTAATCTCATCAAATTATATATCAAATTATTAGAAACTGCTTGATTATTTTACATTTGACTGGTATATTCAAAGCACCACACATGAATTATGTTAATTTAAATTATAACTATTTCAATGTTAAGGCAACATATAAAATAAAAGGTAATGGATTGTTGCATTGACTTTGATGTGTATAAATTGAAAGCTATGAATGATTACACCAAAATTTTGTGTTATTTTTTTCTAAGCCATAACCAAATATGCTTCAAATATTGTCAGGCAATGTTTGTGTGGAAATTATAAATTTATACTGTTTTTTAAAAATTCTTTTAATGATTTCCTTTGAATACTTCTTTTCCATTTGTAAGATTTCTATCAATTGCCCAAATATATATGTCGATGTGTTCATATAGATGTAATTTTATGCTTAATTAAAAATGCTAGCAATTTATACATACTTCATAGTCAGATATTTCTGCTTTTGTATTTGTGTGTGTGCGTCCTGTGGCTGGTTGGATAGAAACGTCATAGTGTTTTGTAATCTTTTCCAGAGGGGCTTCTGAACAATGCCAGGGATACAAGTGTCATGGATACTCTACCACTGAATGGTAACCATGGCAACAGTTACAGCATTGCCAGCGGCCAGTACCTGAGCAACTGTGTGCAAATCATAGACCGCGGCTACACCCAGAATGAGACCGCCCTAGAGAAAAAGATTCTGAAGGAACTCACTTCCAACTATATCCCGTCCTACCTGAACAACCACGAGCGCTCCAGCGAGCAGAACAGAAATCTGATGAACAAGCTGGTGAATAACCTCGGCAGCGGGAGTGAGGAGGACGCCATTGTCCTGGACGACGCCACCTCCTTTAACCATGAGGAAAGCCTGGGCCTGGAACTCATCCACGAGGAATCCGATGCTCCTTTGCTGCCACCGAGAGTGTACTCTGCGGAGAACCACCAGCCTCACCATTACTCCAGAAGGCGGATCCCCCAGGACCACAGCGAGAGCTTTTTCCCTCTGCTCACCAACGAGCACACGGAAGAGCTGCAGTCGCCGCGCAGGGACTCCCTGTACACCAGCATGCCGGCCCTGGCCGGCGTGCCCGCCGCGGAGAGCGCCACCACCAGCACCCAGACCGACCCCGCCCCGGCCAAGGGCGGCGACGCCGACGACGTCTACTACAAAAGCATGCCCAACCTAGGCTCCAGAAGCCACGTCCATCAGCTGCACACGTACTACCAGCTGGGGCGTGGCAGCAGCGATGGGATCATAGTCCCCCCGCACAGGGACGGGAGCCCCCCGGACGGAGGCCCACAGGGACCCGCGCATCTGATCACCAGCCTCTAGGTGGTGACGGGGCCCCGGGCCGGCAGTGCGAGCGCCACGGGACTGCACCGCCGGTGTGAGCAGCGGTACTCGTGTGTGCTCCCAAACCTTTACGCTGTCCTTGAAAGGCAAACGCGAACTCTCAGACTTTTTTTTTTTTTAACTGGGATTTTTAGGTCAGTCCAGGGGAGAAAGATACCTGCTGACGTTCCCCTGTGCCCCATCCTTCCCATCCTTCCCCGTCAGATGGAGACTTCATTATGTTAATGAACGAGATAAGAAGAAAATGGCGGTCATTGTGGCCTTGTTTGAATTATGTTGTGTTTGTTCTAACATCTCTGATGCTCTGTTACTATAATTACAAGGACCTGATTTTTAAAAGGCCAGAACAGTTGTTTGAAATGAGTAACAATGCTGCATCTAGATTGGAGTGCTGCACAAACATAAAAACAAAGCAAAACTGTATCACATACTGGTTTTTAGTCACTCGACCTGAATTCACCACAGTGGGAATAGCTGTGGAACACAAAATAAAACAACAAAATTAATGAAATGGAAGGGAATTCTAGAATTATATGCTAAATGCATATTTTATGATTTGCTGTATTAATTGATGATAAAACTAATGGCAGAAAAAAAAAATCAGACGATTTCTATGTAATGTACAGATACTAGCATTGCACATATAGTCGGCTTTCTGTTCCTCCAGAATTTGAGTCCTGTTAATGTAGTGGAAAAAAAGAGAAATTTTCTTTTTCTTTCGTGCTGGTCTTGCAAGTTTGTCTACCAGTAAGAGAGTAAAGTTTCCTTCCATCCTTCTTTCTCTATTTTCCTTTCTTTCTCTTTTTTTTTTTTTGCCTTCTTTAAAATTTCACCTGGCAAAAAATAAGTAAATAAATAAATGGAACTATCACTTTATAAGAATCATTTTCTAGTAATACAAATTATTTTTTACAAAAAAAATAAAATAAATAAAATTAGACTTCCTTCCCTCACTATATATCTTTATTCAGTCAGAATATTTCCAAGAGCATTTTTGCAAATTAGAGCAGGACGAATTTTTCTGTTTACAGTGCACATGTTTTAAAGCAAAGCATATTTGGCAAGCAATTCATCACTGAGACAGTAGCTATGATTCTAGAAATCAAGAGGTGTCAGTAGAACTAGTGTGGGCTTCTGCATGTGAAAAAAACGGTATCCCATAGGTTTTAAAGTGCTGAATGCTGGGTCTGATCCCCAAGTGGGCACCTGCACTACCAATTTTTAAAGGAAATTCACACCCTCGTAGTAAGAATCAAAAGGTCAAGTTATTTTGAAGTGATTAAAATAACAAAAACTCTTCTGTTCATTACAGGAAAATTTATTTATTTGACAGGATTTAAAGTAATGTAGGAATTCAAGAGGTAAATTAGCAGCACATATAATTTTTTTTAAATTTATGATCCATTTTGTATGGTCTCAAAGTTGGATGACCTCATTACTAATATTTGTTGTAAAAGTGAAACTTGTTTGCCAACCAATAAACAACTGATTGAGATTTAGAAGATAGTGTATTGATGTATGTACTATATGATTAATTATTCTTTTCATTACTCTTGCCTTTCCTTCTGTTTTCAATATACAAACTTGCTAATCCTTTATGGCCCAAATGAGCCATGCAAAAGAAATCAATCTGCCTAGACGGATAACCTAAGCACAAAATTATACAGGTTTTGCAGACAAACCAGAAAAATGGGTTGGGCATGTTTATTTTGGATGAAATAAGAGACATAACTTACTTTCGAGTAGGTTAATATACAGGTTATTATGTCCTTATTTATAAACCAACTAGTCACTATGCATAAAGGCCAGCTTCAATCAGATATTTAAGTACTGAATTGGGGCAGGGGATAGATCACATCTTTCCTTCTTTGTAAGTTCCATTTTGATGTTAGAAATTTAAATTCACTCAGTTGAGTTAAAGCTGTAAGAATAATGGCAAAGAGAATGTCCATTTTGCAAAATATAATAAGATATTTTTGTGCTAATTTTTTCTTTTTGTTTATATGGAAAAAACTCCCTTTAAAGAAACTTTCCAGATCTCCAATTACTGAAGAACCATTACCAGTAATGTCCAAGCATGGAGCCCCTCGGAAGGCAAAGCTAGACTGAATTTGTCAAATTACAATTTCTCTTTTTGTAGTATGTGATATCTTGGTGGGTTTTTTTTCCAGAAACCCAACCACCCACCTAAAAATTAACATCTTAAGATGAGAAAGAGTTTAGAGAGTAGTCACTATCTATATATAGTTTTAAAATACATGACAAAAGAAAAATTCTGCGTTGGGCCAGAGTACATCATAACCTTAATATCACCTCAAAATATCTTATGCATCATTCCTTTTTAGTTAGTAGACATGAGTATTTTTTAAGCCTCCAGATTTTCTTGAAGTTGCATGAGAACCATGAGCTTTAATGGCAGCTGGGTTTCATCACGCCACACTGTGGCAATATTAGCAGCTGCTGGTGGTTAGCCTGTCTGTTCCATAGAATATATTTAGTAATGAAGGAATCCTTTTTAGACATGTTTAAGGTAACTTCAGAAACGTGAATGTGGTCCATGGATTATGAGCACTTGTTTTGCCCATCCAACAGTCATCTATATGAAAGCAACTCCATCAATAAGAAGCTAGTTTCACAGAACAAAGGGGAAACTACCTCAATTCAGCTTGTTGATGCTGCCCGTTCTGAGTTTCTGATAATGCTACCTCCTTGCCCATTATCTTTTGTGTTTCATTACATGGAAATATGAAGCAGGTAGCCTCCCCTGCTCTACATAGGCCATTTGAAGAAAATCACTTGAACACATAAACTGGTGCAAAAGGCCATTCAGTACTGTCACTTAATACCAAGCTCTTGCATCAAGATGAAAGGGTGAGAATTTTGAACTCACATACATCGTAACTGGTGTGCTTTCAAAGAGACTTAAGATCCCAAAGACTTTCCCAGGAAGAGATTGTTACACCAAGTTTTATGTGATTATAATTAAAACAAAACAGTAAAGGAGATAATTATGTATACATTTCAATAGCAATTTGTGTATGTTTAACATGTATTCATTTAGTCCTCTTCACACTAGCAAGGATTGAATTCCTAAACTTGAATCTTTTTCTTTAACATGCATTTTCACGTGCAGCTGTTGATAAATTAATAATTTTTAAAACATTGTTTTTTACCACTTTTGCTTGACTCTCTATTTTTAATACCCTGTGACATCCATGAACTATAAATCTGCATATTTCTGATGTGTTTATCTGATTTTCCATTAAGTAAATTTCCATCAGGCATTATGACAATGAAACAAACTAGTTATTATTTCCTAGTAACTGATATTTTTATAACATTTTACACTTGAATTTTTTTTTTTCTAGTTGAGGTCTGTTCACATGATGCTTGATCAGGACACTAACAAACCTCATGTTTAGTTGATTCAGAAATTGTTGGATTTTTGCACAGCCCATTTCTAATTAAGAATAATTATAGAAAAATCTAAATCTTGTGGAGAAGAGTTAGGTTGGAATTACACTTAAGTTTTTTGAGCATCCCTTTTTGTTTCCACTGTATTAAAATTAAAAACTCTCTAGTTGAATAACAAATTGCTATGCTAGAAATCATGACAAAAAACAACTGGCATGAGAAAAATTACCTTGAAGTAAAAATAATCAGGAAAATATATTAATCAAATGAAGGTAATGGAAATACCCTTAACTTACTGTAAAATGAATTCACAGTTACTCTAAATTAAAGTGTAGTTTATTATCTGTATTTTTAAAGCCCCCATTAATCAAAAATGTTAACATAGTGAAGAAAGATCTTTAAGTCTTAGTGTTTTTTTCATCTTTTAATATTAACTTAGCTGGTGTGGTATATGTTTTCATGATACTGGAGATAAGCATATAAGTGAATTAGTAATATTTATACAGAACCCATAGACTTAACTTTAGGCAATACTTTCAGCTTTCTCGCCTCACGTGTTGAAATCCAATGACTGGTTTGCTTACTTTAAAAAATGACAGTAAAAATTTTAAAGACTTACTTTCTACATTATTGTAGAGGCCAAAAGAATGAGAAAAAAGTAGTTTCTGGATTTTCTAAAGATCAACCATAAACTAATCAACAATCATCTACTAATGAAAGAATCTTTTTTACAACTGTCTATCAGTGCTATATCAAAGTGCTACTCCTTGGGAGATTTTTGGAGGAAACAAAACAAAACTAGAGAATTACTATTCATGTCAATTCAAATTTAGAGAGAAAAAAAATAAACTCTAACTTGCTTTTGAGCAATTCTGAAAATACTAACAATGTCCTTTCTTCTCTAACAGAAATATTTGAAATAAATAATATATAAAATCTTCCCAGTATATTGTAGTACCAAGTTATTAAAATTTAATTAGTTCATGTGTAGTAATTCATAATTTTAACTCACCACATAGGTAATTACTATGCATTTCTAATACGTTAAATATATCTTATGTCAAATTTCTGCACCTCACTGAATTAGGTGGAAACATAGGAGCACAAGAGTGAAACAGCAACATTGCAAAATGGCTTATGGAAGCATTTTTGTGCAAATCAGTGCTACATGAGATGCTTCTTTGAACATGTAAAATAGAGTTGATGGATCCCAACCTTAAATAAAAGTTTGTAATCAACAAATATGTCCTTCTTAGAGCATCTGAAAAATATTGCTAAATATCTAAATTTTCATTTCTAAACTAGTAGAAATTAAAAAGTGTTCATAGCTGCTTCTTTCCTGCTTAGGCCATAAAAGGAAACTTTCCTATTTACTAATTCACATGATTATTTCCTCTTTGTTTTAAATGGGAAATCAATCTTTAACTTTCACCTTTACATATACATACATATTCTGATTCTTTTTATTTACAGCTTGCAGAGGAAAGAGCTTGTTTACAACATTGTACATTTTGTAATTTTTGCAATAAAACAGGTAGTTTTTATGGTTTTGCCTACTCACAATAAAGCTATTGCTCTAACCCCTTTAACAAAAAATTAAAAGCACTTCTTTAACATTTAGGACCTTTAAATTATTATTAAAATGTCTTGATTTCATCTATGTTTTGATGTTTCTTTCTCTCTCTTAGTATGTTACTCAAATATTCCCATTTAATGTGTATCCCATTAGAGTATTCCAAATGTAAATGCAAACTATGATTTTTAAAAAGGAATGTGAAAAGAGAACTTTGATTTATATGGTAAGGAAGACTATATAAGGAAAAAAACCTCGAATGGGACAGGTCTTTTCCATCACAATGTGAACAGAAGAGCAGAACCAAGTTGGCAAATTCATGGTGAGGTAGCAAGACATGAATTAGAGTTACATAGAAAAAAATGTTCCAAGGGAAAAAAAAATTATTTAGAATGATAAAAATCTTAAACAGTGTACCAAGTGCTGTTGATATGTTAGTAAAAATATTGGAATTTACCATATTATAATTTTATCCTGATGATTCCATAGGAAACACTAAACCCCTTTAACACTGTTTAGATATCTCTTGTCCAGCTACACCTTGTCTCAATGAAACATGAATATTTTATAAATGTTTCTTAAATATAAATATTTTTGCCTCAATTCACTTTCACACTAATCTGCTTACTCTATTCTATGCCAACAGTTAATGCTATTAGTAGCTTTGTACCATTAGAGCTTTATTATGAATCTTTCTAATAAACATTAAATTAATATTAAATTGGAATTATGTACATTGTGCAAAATAATTCATAACCAGGCAATATTCATATTACAGGATAATTCATTATATATATTAATATTACATTAACACTGAGCAAATAATTACACTGTTGAAAATATTACTCTCAAGTCCCCCTCTCTTCTCTTATTATGGTCAATTCATAAAATCTGCAGACAGTTGTACACATGATGCATTATCAAAGTACTCCATAATCCAAGTGTGCCTAAAAGTATTCCCAAGGCTTCTTTCTTTCTAGAATGCTAATGAAAAGAGCTTGAAAGGAGAGAAAAGTAAAGCCAATTTTTAACAATCTAATTTAGATCAACATTTTCATTCAGAATGAATAATTTTAAAATGAGAATTTTCCACTCTGTGATGTAAGGTGAAAATTATTAAAGATTTACAGTAGGTCCAATATCAGAGGATTTTAAATTTTAAAAGAGTGAATTTTGTCGCAATGGTGCAACACTACATTGGCTAGGAAATATGTTTAAGATCCATACCTAAAGTAGCTTTTTAAAAATTATAAGTTCCTCTTATTCTTTTGAAGGTGAAACTGACAAAATGATCCTGGCTTCAAAATGAAATGTGTCGTTTGACTTCAAAAAAATGATTGGCAAAATTCATGACTTCTTCAACTCTTTAATGGCATTCAAGATACAGAGACTAGAGCAGTGTCATCTTATGCTGACCACTGACTAGTCCTCTAAAACACTTTTTAATGCTTTGAATTTCAAGTTGTCACAATGTCTTATGTTTTGAATGACATTGTGCATCAAGAAAGATGAGGAAAAAATATTTAAAGCTGGTTTTCATGCCTCATTTGAGAATAAAGATTTCCTTTACCATCCTAAGTTATAACAGTGGATGTCTTGAAAAAGCTGTGGACAATCAAAATGTGTTCATTTATAAATAAGTCTTCTTTGTAAAGTCTGTCACTGAACTTTAAAATCAAAAATGGTAGAAAGTATCTGCTTGGTTTCCCTTCGTTTGGCTTCTGTGAATGCACTGGAAAGTAGAAGGATAATTTGGAGAATTTTTTCCACTCTTTTCCCAGTGGCCAAACATTAAATCTAATTCAAGATATATCTTTTTTTTTAAATGATAGTTTATTTTTTAAAGTAACAACTAATTAAGCTATTTCTTGTTGATTTAAAAAAATCACATTTTAAGAACAAGAATATAGCTATTGAAGGCTTTGGTCTCTTAACATTCTCATATATTTACACATGGCATTAATCTATCATCTACAACTACCAAATTTCAATCTATTGGATTTTTTTCCCTTGTACAATCTTTCCAATTTTTTTTAATGCTCTGTACAATCACATGTAAAATCATGAGCTACAAACCTCAATAAAAAATGTCGGTAAACAATAAGTGATGTAGTCATAGTTATTATATGGTAGTACCAAAACTTTGGTTTTGGAACAGTGTTTTAAATTACAGGATAATAATTGAATCATCGACTCCTAATATATGTCCTTACTATCCCCACACCCTGCCTCCCTACTCATCACACACTGAAAATAAAACCTTTTTTTTCTGTTATCTTTTCAGAGAACTGTTGCTACCCAAAATGTTTGTAAGGCTTCTTATTTTTTCCAGAAAGACAGGAAATTAAATTTTGTCCTTTAAGTTTGCCAATGATGAGACATAGTGAAACAGTCTTACAACTGCCACCTAGTATCATTTGTCCTCATCTCAAACTGAGGAGAAGGACAGTCACCAACGAACCACTGGTCCAAAGGAGAGTTTGGAGCTCTGTGCTATGACATACCATTCTTCTTTTGAATAAAGGGCACATTAAATATATGTTGTGGAACACAAAGATGTTATATGATCACAATTCTGTAGTGTTGGGATTCTAATTATCTAGTTTTCTAACTCATAGTATCAGCAAAATGAACACATATCAGGCAGAGAAATCTTGTTCAGATGCCTCTCCTTTATAATATCAAAAATACAATTTCATAAGAAATATTCTGAATAGAAAACAGAAATCAGCAGCTCCTGAATGCCTGCTATGTACCTGGCAGTTTACATTGACTCATTTGATCTTCCCAATAATATGGTGAAATGAATTTTTTCGTATTTACTTCACAGGTGAAATTTAAATTTAGACAGTCATAGAGCTAGTGAGTTTCGAACCCAAATCTCTTAGTGTAAAGTCCATTTTATTTTTTAACCATGTTATACTGCATCAACTAAATTAGTTAAGAAGGAGTTAACCAATCGCTTTTCATTTAAAAAAAAGAGAGTACAAACATTCAAGTAACATTGGAAGAACATGGAGCCAGTTTTCAAGCAGCTCCAAGATTTTGTAAACTCCATTTTACTAGGCAGTTACAAGAGAAAGAGGTGTCACTGATTCTATACTGTCGACCACATTGCTTTTCTAAGAATGGGTTTCTCATCTCTAAATTAAATACAATATCTGTCTTGTATGTGATATGTAATGTACTTGGCACAACAAAACATCAGCCAGAAAATTAAAGATTCCAAGTTGGTACTGAATATATCATGTGGGAGCATTGTCTTGTCTGTTATAAATGCCCTGTACAAACACATAATGGTTAGAGAACAGCAGCAAGCTTTTAAATCAACTTCTACTTAAAGTTCTTCTCTGATCTACATGATTGTTTCATTCCATTATCAAAGTGTGTATAGTAACTGCAAGTTTCTCAGTCTTTATATAGGCAATTTCTCAATTTTTAATCTTTACACAACAGTTTACCAACTGTACTTCTAGTGCTCAAATGCAGCATTTTATAATTTGTATTCAGCAGGTCTCATTTTAAAGGGGAAAAAAAGTGGCTCTAAGCTTAATTGTATTTGTGAGATGCCAGACTAAACAAAGTAAAACAGATTTCTTTTTAATTGTAAGATTTCAGAGAATGCACTGTGTAAGACTCCAAGTGCTTCCTAAAATGATCTGGCCCTGAAATCGTCATGGAACCTAAAGAGCAATACATTAAGAACTATTAACCCATGGCACTCAGTTTGTGAAATACTGACCCAAATATTTTTGTTACAACTGAGGTAGTTTTTTTCCCCCTGAGTATTTCATGTCAATAAAATGCTAGAGGTGTGACTCTTCCAGTATTAATTGACTTTATAACTCATGACAAAATAATGTTATAATACTTTCTCCATTAAACATCTGGTCTCAAACTTTAGGTGGAGAAAGAACAATTAATGAGATTAATGGTGCCTAACAATTCTGCTCTAACCTTACATTCCTTTTTTTTTTAATAGCTTCCTATCTTCTAGTATCAAATATCCATTTGGCAGCAGTAACTGGAGACAAAAACTATATATATATATTCAATAACCATGTTTCTCATTTATAAAGTGCATATGAATTACATGGGAATCTTGTTAAAAAGCAAATTTTGATTGTGTTAGTGTGGAAGCAGTTCTGAAGTTCCACATTTCAAATAAATCAGGGGTGCCTGTGTGGCTGCTCTACTCAGTACCAAGGCTTTTGGACACATTTCTCTGTTTCTTCCACAGAAACACACCTATGCCTTGCTATCAGGGTTTTTTTACCCCTCCTGGAATATTCTACAGGAAAAGAGAAACAGAGTTTCTAGATTATTCTCAATTTTATCAAAGATAAATCTGTTAATATCTTTGAGACTATATACAGAGTGGATCCTCAATGTTGGTAATGGACATAGTAGTATTGAAGCTACAATCATTACTTTTCTACTCCAACACTCTAAGTTAAAAATGACATGAGAAATGGGGAGACTGTGTGTCTGTGTGTACTTGTATTATATGTAAAACAACACATATATGTAGTAATTGCTTTTTGTGAAAGAAGATCTTAGCAAAGTGGAGTTTTCCTCATAAGCATTTATCTAAAACATGATAAAATATTAGATAAATTTTAACTAATTTTTTGAGAATATAAAAGATTTAACCATTGCAGTTGGAATTCCTGGTCTCCTATTTATATATAAAGTGGGGAATAATCACATAGGTAGATATGGCATAAAAAGAAAAATTAAAGAATGCTCAGAAAGTAACATAATTTTGAACTTTATAGATGAATCCATGTCTACAAATAGCCATTATAATTATTTATTTCATTATAATACTAAAAAGTTTATTGCCAGTAATGAATCTCCTCTGAGTAGAATATCTTATAAGAAAAAAGTCAACTCACTTTTCTCTACTTATTAGTATGCTTCATCCAGGATTTACTCCCAGTCACAGCAGCAGAAAATATAAATATGTTATCCAAAACTGTTTAGGATGTTAACGTGCTCTGAAGATTTTATGTATAAGTTGAAATAAAAGATCTTGTCCACATTGGTGATTGTGTATTAAAGTTAAAACACATTTACACATGGTACTAAATAAAATTACCTAAATAATTATGAATTAGATAATCCCTACAATGAACATGCTTTAATCATGTTCAGATATTCACAGTTCTCTAAAAATAAGACTCATGTTTTAATCTCCAAAATATAAATTTTCTTTATATTTCCAGTTGCGGGGAAAAAAACCTCACTAAACCTTTAAATTTTGATTTTGATATTCATGCTTTGTTTATACAAGGTGTAAGAACATGTGTATTATATTTAGCATATAGTCTTAATCCTACCAATTAAGCCATATTCCAGAAATTATTTTTAAATGTTGGGACAAAAATTACAAGGTGTACTAAAATATAAGCCCTTTGTCTTGGACTTTATGTTTCTTTAAGCTAATGATTTTCAGTCTTGGAAAGTCTTTAGCACAGTGCTAATTTCCAACATTCTGTTGTAACTGATGAAAACAAAATTCTGTCAATTCTGTTAATGCAGAAAAACACACTAAGAAAAAAATAGCAAACTTAGAATATAAGTGATCTTTTTAACCTCAATCTTTTGTTTCAAATTTTTATTTTTAAGCATACATGTTGTTTTTCTATAATCTAAAATGTTTACATTTATGTAACTGTTTTATAGTTGTAACCTATTTATATATAAATTGCCTAAAACATTATAACTAATGACATTTGGTTTTAAAAATTCAAATAGGAATCATACTTAAGACTGAAGAGTTAAGACTAATCCAAATCCCTGTGAAAAACACAATAATTCAGTGTTAAGTTTTATTCATTTACTTTGAAGAAAGGATGTATTATTATGTGGCCAATAAAATAGCTCAGTGTTATTATGGTGGCCAATAAAATAGCTCAGTGTTTCCCAGCCCTGGCTTCAATCAGAATCAGCCAGGTAACCCAGGCCTTACCCCCTACCAGTTAAATCAGTCTCTGGGAGTGGCACTGAGGTGTAAGTCAATTCTGAAAGTCAACACATGGTTTAATGTGCAGTTTGGGCTGAGAATCACAGTAAACTGTTCAATAAATTTTGGATAAGTATTTGCATTGATCATATTTAAATATTCTAAAAATATTATAAAACTTTTATTTTTAAGCAGGAAAGATACATAGGAAAGACCAAAACAGGACATTTCTTATCCTCCATTGATTCTAGCTAATCACCTAAATACTGTTTTCCTCCCAATTTATAAAGACGGTTAATATATTGCTCAAACAAAAATCAACTGAATTATTAAGTCATATTTTCCATTATTTAATTCATAGAACTAAAAGTTCTTGTTCTAGTTATCTGGTCTCTGTCATCACTTTCAGGGTCTATGAATATTACCATAGTAGAAGTCAGTCACTACTTTTACATCAGGCATAATTCACAGACACATAAATCATCAACATCTTCTCTCACTCGGTCTTGAGATTTGCTCATCAGTCAGTCCTTTGTTTCCTTCTTTCTCCTGGTACTCCCAGATGTACCATTGCCTCAGCCACCAGAGCCTCCAGTCATATTTTTTTCCTAGGCCATTTTCATCCATCTTTCCAGACTTCTCCATCCATTACTACAAGCATTTGTTTTTTCTGTGCACAGTATAAATTCACAGAATTGCAGTCCCAAAACATCCCTTGAGTCACTTAATGTCTTTACAGAGCTAAACTGAGGACTACAGAGGGCATCTGATTGTTCAGTGTCATATCTCATTCATGCTAGAGCGCATTCTTGGGTAAGGGTTTCCTCAATACATTTTCTACTACATTTTCTTTTTTCATGTTTTCTGGCTAAGTCCTACTGCAATATGTCTGCCTCATGGGTGATCTGGTTTCTCTTCTCTTACTAGAGTATTTTTCAGGATCCTTTGGTTTTATGTAATACAACCATAACTCAAACTTGCTTAAGCTGAAACAACAAAAAAAAATCGAATACTTTTAATGGTATTTATCAACTCACCTAATCAGGGAGGATGAGGGTAAGGCCAGGCTAATTAGCAACCAGGACAGTGAATGCAGTAATGACTTTCTTTGTATCTTACTTCTTTTTTTCCCTGTGTTCCAGCTAGATTTTTTTTTCCCCTAATGACAATCAGTATCCTATGGTAGTTCAGCATCCAGACTAAATCTAGACTGTTTGAATTAAAAGCCTTCTTCCCCCATTTTCTAGTCTTGCGATTTTTACAAAGTTCCTCTCTGTACTCTCTGTATCATCAATTGTGTAAATTGGGGAGAATAATAAAATCAAATGAATAGAGTTATTGGAATAGTAAAGTTAAAATCATGAGTTACTAAAGTGTTTAGAACAGTGCTTGACACATAATAAATGCTCAAGAACTGTTCCCTATTCTTATTTTTGCAGCAGAACAATCTCTTTTTATACAGTCATATTTGACAGGTATTTGACTGAAAGTCCAAAGAACTAAACATTCCCTTTGGACTTCAGACTTTCAGTGAAATAGCCCCATGAAAATATGAAAGGGTTCTGTAATTAGGAAAATCACCAGGAAAGATTCAGATTCGCCATGCTTGGCTCATATTCTTTACCCCGGATCATTTTTGCACAGTGGATTGAGTTCCATGATAGGCACAGTCTAGGTTACTGTTATTTCTCCAAATAATGTAGTAAAGTCTTAGTAGAAGCTGGTATGGGGGGGGGAGGCAGAAAAACTCACCTGCGTTTGTATAGGTAGTTATTAAACTGCTACAGCTTGCACAGTCCATCTAAGACATGAGTGGTGGAAACCTTGCTCCTTCTTATCTAAATCAGACTTCACCTGGCCCTGACTGCAGCTTTTCTTTGACCTTTACTCCCTTTCATTTCTATCCCACCGTTGTGATGCTCATCAAAAGCAACTATTAACTCCCAGTTCAGTGTTACAAAGCTGCACATTTCCATTGGTTACGATTAATTTCTAACCTCTCCTTAATAAACCTTCATTGTAAACATTAGAAAATCACAAGGGAATGTTTAGTTCTACTCACTCTTCTCTCACACCAATTTCACTCTGTAAGTTTGAACATTTCAAGTAGAGAATACTATTTTTTCTAAATACTTATGTGTCCTTGATAATTAAATTGATTTTGATGAAAAACTCTTTCTGAAAAAAGGTAGAAATGAAAAATGCTATTAGGTTTAATCCAGGATTAGCAAGAGATAGCCAGCAAAGCTGCTATTCTCACCAAGCCTGAAGGCTTACAACTAAGGGATACACCCTGCCACCATATACACATCCAAATGAAAGAACAGTGACCTTTAAAACAATGCTGCCACCAGTTAAATAGAGTCCTGCAAAAAATTACTGGAACTTTTTCCCAAGGTACACCTTGCACCCAAGTATTTTATTTGAATATGGATTGCTGGTCTTGTCTTCCAACACACACACATACACACACACACATCACAGCACTGGAAGGAGAAAGAAGTGAAATATATATGTTTATATATAATATATGTAATTTTAGAAAACAAAAATGAATTACTAGCATTTTCCCCCCAGTTTCATGAAGATTCAAGAAAGAATCTGTGTATGCAACATACTCTGGGTCCTCTGCATTCTCTGAGTCAAGGAGAAGCTCCAATCTTGTGTATAATGCCATATGATTTCCAGTTCTACCAAAAGAATGTCAGAAGTGAGAAACAATTACATTTCTGCCTCTTTTGCTCAGTGATCCATGTGTATGTAGGGTTGTGTTTTATTTATTATTATATTCAGTTTTATTCTAGGTGGAGATCATTATTAAGATATTCATGAATAAATGAACTAAAGGACAAAAATAAAAACTAATTAAGTGATCTCATTTAAAAAAAATAGTTTGAGGAGTTCCAACTCTGAGACACAGAGACTTGGACATAAATCAGAAGAAATTGCTTATTATTTCCAGTAGATTTAATTTAAAACAAGCTACAGGGGAGATCATCCTAAGGAAATGATACAAATCTTCAATAGAATAATTAAAAGCTAATTGTGATTTAATTACAGATAAGATTAAATTTTGCCAAGTTTAAAAGTAAAATTCAATTGAACAGTAATACTTTATTGAAGGGTTGCTACATTTAAAAGCTTAGACTTAGGAATTGTGGAACTTAAGTACTAAAAAGATCTATTCCTTTGTCTACGTATATAGGTTTTAAATTAAAACAGTTGCATAATTTCAGGGCACTAAAGTTTTTAAGATGAAAGAATTAACAATCATTCCTCCTCATGCTATATAAATGCTTACAACATATGAAATCGACATGTACTTTCACTCTTCTCAGAGGAATATCAGCTTCAAGAAAAACCAAAATATTGAGGATTAAATGACACTTGGGGCTTATTTAGTTGCATGCCCAAAGTGTTTGAAAATGCTTTCAAGAGAAGGGAGTGCTTAAAAAGATTATAACTCTCAAGACCATTGTAACTAAGCATATTTTGCTACAAATAAATCCTGATGTGACTGTTACAGAAAATAGGTCCTGTAAAGACTGTCCTTTAGAAGGAAAATGTCTATGCAAATAATAAAACCTTTTTTGATTAAATGAGGTGAAGCTCTGATGTCTCCAGAGCTTTAGTATGCTATTCCCCAATTATGTCCCTATTGAGATTTAATTATCCCATTAGATATTTATTTACTACTACATATTAAGTTGCAGTATACCATTAGAGTTGGTGGACTAATAAATACATAACTACTGCTAGATAGAAACAGCTTAGCCAAATAATTATTCCCAATTATTTCAAATATTTAACACTATGCCCAAAACAATGCCTTGCCCAGAGTAAGCATCCAATATGTATTTTTTGAAATGAGAGGATGAATGATCTGACCTGCGTTTTATTTGGCTGCTTTTATCTGATCTCTTTTGAAATAAACTTTATAAAGATCCACTTAGAACTTTAACTTGAACATCAAACTACATTAAGCAAGCTTGGGGAAGGAAAGTAACACAGAGAAATGGAAAAATGTAGACGGTTGCTCACAAGTGAGAGGGACTTATTTTACACATCCTGCTTGACTTACTTTTTCTGCCAAAGCCACTGTAGCTTGGCAAGAGAATATTTACCATGTTAAAAACTGAGACACAAACGACTAGAGATAAATCCTTTGGATAACTAGTTCCATTTTGTAGTTCTTCAAAAGAAAGAATAGAAATGATCTGCCAATGTCAAAGTGAGCTTAGTGGCTCCCAGTAAATTGATGTTTATATTATGCCTCTTATTCAGAATTTAGGAAAAGTTATCAAGCTTTCAAAATGATCCCTATCACGATGACATTTCCACAGCAATGAAGCATATGGAAGTTACTCTGAGACTTAACAGTGTTTCTCAAACTATTCAGATAAACTTCTGTTCTTTGAGGTAGTATGTGTGTGTGTGTGTGTGTCTGTGGTGGGGTAGGCCAGCTTTCTGTAGGTCAAGTAAATTTGGGAAGACTAGATTAAACAAATTTAAACTTGTTTCTTAAACCCAAGATTTTCAAAAGCTTTAATATACTAGCCTTCATTTTGAGTTTCTTCAAAGTAAGCATAAACTGCATATTAAGATAAATGATGGTATATAAAAGAAGAGAATCAAATTAGAAAGAACATTTGAGATCTATTATTAAATCCATGACCCACTGATTTCTAAACATAGTTCTCTATCAGCAGGACTGTAATCATGTTCAATTTCACAAGGAAGGTGTTGGAGAGGAGACAGAGCTGACTCACTCTTTAGTAAATAAACAACTGCATGTTACCTGCGCAGTCATCCTGTCTCTTAGAGAAGCGGGAGAGATGTCTGCAGGGGATGAACAACATATAGGCCTGCAGCTGTTATTGGAACACAGCCAAGCCCATTCATTTAGTGTCATCTGTGGCTGTTTTTGAATTTTGAGGGTAGAGTTGAATAGTTACGGTTGGCAAGCCAGAAATATTAGTATTTTGCCCCTTAAAAAGAAAAGGTTGACAACCTCTGCATTAGTGGTTAGGGGTACTTGAAATTTCAAAGCTTGAAATCTTGGCTCATTTCTGACTTTAGACAAGTTAATTAACCCTTCTGTGCATCAGTTTCCTTATCTGTAAAACATGAATAATAATTTGATCTACCTCAGAGAACTGTAATGTAAACCAAGTAAGTTAATCCATGACAAGCATTTAGATCTTGTGATTCACATACATGCCTGACATATGGAAAGTGTATCTAAGTGAACTATTGCTATTATTACTACCTGCTATTATATTAAGGTTGCAATTTGCCCAGCTAAACGTCTGTATTACCAGTCCTTTCCCGTAGCTAGAGGTGATCAGTGCAATGTAGGTAGAAATCATTGATACTGCTTCCAGAAATCATTGATACTGCTTGCAGCTGGGCAGCATGTCCTTTACCCTTCTTCCCCTTCCTCCTTATTCTTGTTGGACTATAACTATGATGCTTAGAACTCCAGCAACCATCTTAGGCCATTGAGGCATCCTTGAAAATGAAAGCTATATGCTAAAGATGACAACAAAGAGTCCAATGGAGCACAGGAATCTCCTGATTGCAGCTTCGGTGTGAGCCTAGCAAAAATAAATCACAAACTTGTTTTAGTCCTTGTCTCTTAGACTTTTCTGTAACATGCAGCTAAACATGATTCCTGAAATCAGTGAATCAATTAAAATCATTATTTTCTTTTTCTGACCCAGGTGGGAAGAGGTAGTAATAATAATGCCATCTTTTTAAAAACGTAAGAGTGACAGGGCTTCATATTTCAACCTTAAACTGCAGCAAAAGATCTCCTTTCAGACTGCTTAAAACAGAACAATTCCATTTCATTCTAATCTCTTCATGGATTATATATTATTGTGGGGGAAATTTCAGCTATCATTTAGCTCCAGCACAGCATGATTTCTCATTACTACCCTGCAGTTATCAGAAGAGTTTCCTCTCAAGGTTGTAATCATTATGAAAATGGCAATGAAGTGCTTAGTCAAAAGACAGTAAAGTATGCTTCAATTAAAACCTGAGAGCAACACAAATCTTTCTTTCCTTTCTTGACTCATGCATAAAAGCTGTCTAGATGAACACTTAACTACTCAATTAGAAACCAGCCCTAGATAAGGCTTAGCAAGGGCCATAATGGCAAATACACCATGAGGAGGCATTAGCAGATGCTGTCATATCTTAAAAGTAGGTGTTGGCCACACAAGGGATTTAATTTTTGTCTTGATAAGGCCATGCACTTCATTTTAAAAGATGTAAGTATAATGTCACTCTCTGTTCAATAAATACATGTTAGTATGATATAATCATTTATAGATCTCAAGTAATTATGTTATCTTATTGGTAAAAATCACTGGATAAAATGTTGCTTAGATGGGCATTTCTAGATGCATCTACATCCTCCATCTTTAGCCCACATACAGGTACCTCTGTTTCTTGGAATTAAAAGCAGAATTAGACTTAGTGGCAGGTGAAAAAACTACTTTTAGCAAGTGGTTACAAGGACACTGTAACCACATGTAGGTATTTCAAAATGACTCCAGCTTTGATTTGGTAGGTTCTTAAGCAGATTACTGAGAACTGGTACCCAGGCTAATGCTTTCCTCTCTTGGAAATGGTCTAACTTCCAAATTAAATGGAGACAACTGCAAATGTCTTTTTATGAGTATTTTCATATGAAAGCAATACAAACGTATAAATCACAACAAAATAATTATGTAATCAAAATCCCCAAAGCTAGCTAGTATTGCAAACCTGATAAAAATGTGTAATGGCCTCCCCCATCTCACTCAGAGTCAAAAAGTAAGCCTTTACTAAGACCTATAAGGTGATCAGGTGCCCACTTCCCTCTAAATTCATCTCCTACTACTCTTTCCTTCCTTCTCTTACCTCAGCCACACTGTTCTTTGTGCTAGTCCTCAAAGAAGGTGTGTTCCTGTGACAGGACCTTGCGATTGCTGTTCCTTCTACACCTGGCTCCTTCTCAAGAAAACCCGCACAGTGACTTCCCCAGTAAGACATGTGCTGGCCAACCCTCCGAAAATCCAGGAATCTCCTCCCTCACTCTTTCTTTGCTTAATTTTCCTCATGATATACTGTAATTTTTACCTATTTATCTGGCACATTATTTGTCTCTCCAGGTTATATTTTCATGAAAGTAGAGATTTATGTCTGTGTTATTCACTAATAGATTCCCAGTACTTGGAATAGTACATGGCACATAGTAGGTGCTAAATAAATATTTGTTAAATGAATGAGTGAATGACTGTATAATGAAAACTTTTAACATAGTATTTTATAAAATTTGTTACTAATATCAATTTGATGCATATTCTTCTAAAAACTTTCTAGACATATGCCAATATATATTTGTGCTTGTATATATATTCACACATACATAAGCATACATGCATAGACATACATACTTTATATTTTTCACTGAACAACAGATACAGATTTAATTTTACTTATGAGAAATAATTTTCTGCAAATGGCTTTATTTTTACATTATAAGTAGTTGGTAGACAGCTTCCTATGCCATGTATATGTGTTTCATTTTTCATAACAACATGTTTTTTAACCAGTTTATATCTTTAAGTTAATTTTAGCTTTCTGGTGTTTTTACCTGTATCCTTTACACTTATGTTAATGTATCTGTACATAAACTTCCAGAAGTACAATTGCCAAGTCAAAGGTGTGTGCATTTTTAACCTATTAGGGAATATTTTAAGCATATGCTAAAATAGATAAACATAAAACTGCCATATATTTACCACCTACCTTCAACCATTATCAACAATTCACTGCTGCTGTTTCATTTATATTCCCATCCATCTCCTCCCTTCCCATTTTACTTTGAAGGAAATCATTTTTGTGATTTATAGCCTTTTTTATGAAGCAAATCATGTCATTTTGTCTGTACATATTTCAATATGTCTGAGAGATAATGGTTCAGTTATTTAGACATAACAGTGATACCATTTGCACACCTTAAAATTAAATAGTTCTTTTAAAATCCTCAAATATCTAGTTAGTGTTCATATTTTCAACAGCCCTCCCTCTCATAGTTTGAATGGGGAGCCCCATGTATTTCATTCATGATGCTGATTAGGTCTCTTAAATCTTTTCTATCCTTGCTTTTTTTTTTGGTTAGAGATCATGCTGTTTCCTTTGTGGATTCTACAACAATCTGAATTTTGCTTGCTGCACCACTTGGTGTCTTTTGCCACATTTCTCTCTATTCTCTGCATTTCTTCTACCTGATGGAGTCAGATCTAGAAGTTTCAGTAGATCAGGTACAATGGTTTTGGCAAGACTATTGGAGGTGGTGATTTTTTGTATCAGGAAGCAGATCGTGTCTGGTTGTCAGTCTTTGTAAGGTCGACAGGAGCCATTAATAATCACATCCATATTTATGTCAGTACAGTGCCAGCCATTGTCATTACAGGGGCTTATTTCCTAGTGATTCCTCAGGAAGGGTTCACAGACAGTATTTGCTGAATTAATAGATGTTCAAAAAAGTTTAATTGCAACTTTTATGCTTAAAAGACGTTTGACTGGAAAAAAGTATTGACTCACATTTGCTTTTCTTGAGTATGTAAAATATGATTCAATATATTTTACTTCTGTGTCTTTTGGCATAAAATGCTACAGTTGAAAATGTAATGGCAATCTAAACTTTTTTCCTCATAAGGAACATAGTATTTTTGCCTTAGTGTTTACAAGGCAGTTTTATTTTCCCAGAAATTACTAAAGTGTCATTAAAATATGTCCTCAATATTGACAATTCTGGGTCAAGTTTTCCAGGATGCATGCTCTTCATTATTGTTTTTATTTCAGGAGAGTTTAGTTTTCCTGAATTACAACTTTTAGAATTTTTTCTGTCATTGCCTTCTTCAGAGGGGAGATTTTATATATATATATACACACATATATATATATGTGTGTATATATATATATATATAAGCTTTTCTATTTCATTTCATTAGTTTCTTCTTTCAGGGGTTACTATTATAGATATATTGGAACTTCTATCCCCATATCTTTTGTACATTTTCCCTCAAAATTTCTTTTTGTTTTCCTCATTTGTGTTTATATAGTTTTATTTTTTCTTCATATTTCTTTTAAGAAATTATCTACTGCGTTTAGCAGCTCATCTGTTTTTTATAATTATTTTTATTACTGAATTAATTGTCCTTTCTGAATCCAATCACCTTATTTGGACTTTTAAAATTCTGTACTACATTGTTTTTTTATAACTCCTATTATTTTAGTTTTTTACTTGATTTGAAAATTTCTGTTTATAATTTTCATCTTTTCGGAGCATGTTTGGCCTGCTTTCAGGTCTGTAGGAAGTTTCCTGCCTCACATTTTTTTTTTGACTTCCAAGAAGTTGGTATGAGTTTCAAATAAATCACTTTTTGTAGCCATTCCTGTTAAGTCTTTCTTCTCTTTTCTTTCCCTATGTTGTCCCTATCCTATTCAACTTAGGATTCTGTTCCCAACCATTTCTTCTCATTGTGGGACTTTCTCCTAAATGGAAACTTCCACTGGTTAGTTTTGAGTGTGTACAGAAACCAGATTGCTCCATCCTATGAAACCTTATCATGGAACTTGTGCATCAAAAACTATAATGTGTAAAAAATTGTCCACACTTCACTGCTGTGCCTTCTGGTGAGACTCTGGAAATTTGGGGGCTTCTTTTGGGTCATTCGGATCCCATTTGCTTCATTCCTGTCCCTCCTACAGGTGCTCTACAAACTGTAAGTTTTTCGTTATTGATGGTTTTATAGTTTTATAGGTTTTATTGTTATGGGTGGTATATCCCCATCTGCTTGTATTTTGAAGCCTGTGGAATGTCATCATTTTCATTGTAGTTGCTGGGAGATTTGGTTTTCTTACACTGGTTTGTAAGTCTCTTTTTAAGGTGGGATTTTGAAAGTTCCAATATGCCACTACCACCATCTTTCCAGAATTTTCCAAAAGAGAGGGTGTATAGGTTTTTAATTTTGATAGACAGGAGCAAATTTCCTTTAATAAAGGCTACTTCATTGTATTTTCACATACAATTTATGAGTGTTTTTTTCCCCAAACCATGGCTAACATTAGATATTTCAATACCTTTCATCTTTGACAGTAATAAGTGAACAGTGATTCATTACTATTTTGTGTCACCTTTCATGAATGAAACTTAAAAAGGAAGAGCTTATTTGGGCTCTTTTCATGGCTGTACTAAGCAATCATGTATGTTTTCATATGAACCAATGCTTGAAATCCTTTGAACATTTCTAACAGGTTGGCAGTCTTGTTTGCACTGATTCATTATTTTAATGCATTTAAAAATTGGTTAGATTAGAGAATTTTAATATAGTAATTCATATGTGTCATAAATACTATCTTTTGTCTTTTGTGAATATCCTGTTATTTAAACATTCTGTTATCCAAACTAGATTCTGTTTTCTTCAATGATTTAAAATCTCTCATTTATGAAATTACAAAACTGTTTTGGATTGACAATAAACATGTAATTCTGATTCACTGAACTATCTGCCTACTCTTTTTTCTATTAATATTCATTTGAAATTACTATCTCTACAATATGTTTTAATATCTATAAGGTCCCTCTTAACACATTTTTATTTCTATCAGATTAAAGTTAGCTGTAAATTTTACTTTCTAAGGAAATCAGTGGCTTACGTGAAATTACATAGCCAAGGGTGGGCAGAGGCAACATTTGAAATAAAATCTGCTGGCTCCAAAATTTATTTACATAGTTCTTTTTTAAAGATCCAATTGTTCTAGCTGAAGAAAAACAGGTCTGTGGTGTGTTCTGTGTGCTGGATACTTTGCTAACTGCTAAGGCTACAAAGATAATTACTTTGTTTATAGACTTGAGAGTTTATTGTCTAATATCCTATTGTTATCCCTTTTTGTTGCCAGTTTTCTTCCAGAATAACATACATATCTTTCTTTAGAAAGCCTTTTAAACCTACAAAAGTAGTCCTGTTTAATATCTTAAATACATCAGTTGGGCACAGAGACAGTTTCTAAAATAATTTTTGTTTGGATTCATTTTTATGGGAGAAAAATATTTAAAAAGGAATAGAAGCAAGGTTTATATTTTAAAAATAACAGAGTAAGTATAATCTCTTTGACAAATCAGGCCTTTTGGAGTTTACGCATTAAGGTTCTAACTCATATTCCCTAATTCCCCTTTAAAGATTATTTGATATATTGGAAAACACAAGCCAGGTCTCAAGTCCTTCCTCCTTATATTAGTTGTTTATAGCTGCACAGAATATTACCCTGAAACTTAGTGGCTTAAAGCAACAATACTGATTATCTCAGTTTCAGTAGGTCAGGAATCCAAGTGAGGCTAGGCTGTGAGCCCTGTGTCAGCTGCAGCCAATCAAGATGTCAGCCAGGACCACAGTTATTGTAAGGTTCTACTGACTTAGGGTCCACTTTCAAGCTCACCCATCAAGTTGTTGGCAGATTTCAAGGCCTCACTTCTTCACTGGCTGTTGGTCAGGACCTGCCCTCAATTCCATGCCACTTGGACCTTTCTATAATACAACTCACAACATGGCAGACTGCTTCATCAGATCAGGCAAGCAAGATGACAAAATAAAGTTGTGCAAGCAAATGGCAGTCATATTTTAATTCAGTCTTGGAAATACTATCCCATCACTTTTGCTGGATATGATTTATTAGAAGCAAGTCCATGGTTCATCACACCACACACAAGTGGAGGGCACTGTAAAAGGACATGAATGACAGGAAGCAGAAATCATTATGGATTATTTTAGGAGTCTGCCTACAACTCTCCTCTCTGTACTGCTTCTACAACCCTGGCTCATCTGTATAATAGAGAGTCACAGGGGAAAGAAACATTTATAAATTATCAATAAGTGAAATATAGAATTATGCATGGAATATAATCCTGTCAAATATTTATTTTTCTGTTATTAATAATAGCTAACATTTATTAAATACTGTATGGCCAATGCTGGACTAAATGTTGAACAAGTTTTATGTCATTTAGTATTCACATAAAGTTATTAGTACAATGTGAAGAGTCAGGTGATACCATTTCCCTCTTGTTATAATTGAGGAAGTCAGAATACAGGGAATCTAATTAACCTGCCTCAAGTCTTACATCTAGTATAAGCCAATCAGCCTATCTCTAATTCCATGATTGCTACTACTACATTATAAATGTTTTATTTTTAGACTTTTTTTAAATAGTGTGAACTAGATACTCTCTATTTCATTATTAGTAACTAATTTTGAGACCAAAATCATCTTCTAGGTAGGACTTTTTGTGTCTCTTAAAAAAAAAAAAAAAAGGCAGGTATGAGTTAAAGTCCACATAAACATCATGCAGTAAGGCTTTGCTGCACAGAAATTTTATGTCTGCAGCAATTATTACCCTGAACTGTGAAAAAACCAGAACAGACACAAACTGTTTGGAGATAATTGAACTGACATTCCTACTTCATTACTTTTAATAGAACTGAATTGTGGAGCTCATGCCAGGGAGTACGAGCACTACCTTCAGGAGGAAGACATGTCACATGTCCTTACTCAAAATTGAATGGAATGCTTTTGGCAGGAGGTCACTTTGCAGCAGGAAGGACACATTCCTTTCATTAAGAGACCATCCTTAATTAAAATGAAATAATTTAAAAAATGGTTTCAGATGATCCTGTGTGTCTAGCCTAACTAGAGTTAAGAGAGATTAGATGATAGAAAGTAGTTATAGAATGGGCCCCTCTATGCAAACTTGGATTCATACCAATATATATCAAGCATTTCTAGATAATCCAGTCTTCTAAGCTCTGAGGAGGACTAAAACCAAGACAAATCAGATACATCCTCAAGAGTACTTCTGCATTCAGTTAGGAGAGTAAAAAAACTTTAATACATTTTATTGCAAACAAATTTAACTAATAAAACCAAACAGTTTAACATAATACTGAGGTCCTATAATCTAAGACAATGAACTTCATGGCTCTGAAACCAGTCCATTTTCTGTACCATGACTCTCCAATTATTCACTCAAGCCACTTCACTGAGTCTCTGTTGACAACAGGTTGTGTCTCTCTGCTATTCTCACTCATTCACTAGCAATTGCCTGTGCCCTCCTGTCAAGAGACTTTTTCTGACTAATGCTATTCCACACATTGTTTATTTTTACATATTTTAAAACTATAAAATATATCACAGTTACAGAAGAATCCCTAAAGTGTATAGTTTAAAGAATAATTAACTGACACACTTTTAATCAATACCTAGGTTAGGAATCAGAAACTTGCCAGTAAGTCAAACGTCTCTTGTGTGCCCCTTCTTTGGTTTCTCTCTTCCTCTCCACACGTGTCTCTTCTCCACAGGCTTTATCCCGTGTTTGTGCATCCCTAGGAAGTATAATTCTGCTTTGCCAGCATATTTTTGAATGGGGTTCTTTAAATGAAATCACATTGAATCATTGCATGACTTTTATTTTTTGCTTAATTCCATGTTTGTGAAAGTCACCCTTGTTGATGTGAATGCCTATAGTCTATTTTTATTGTTGTAGAGCATTCTATTTTATCAATATACTATAATTTATTTATCCAATCTACCACTGATGGGAGAATGGGATCACTTTCCTGTTTGGGACTATTACATCACTGTTCCTATGAGCATTCCCAGTGCATGTCTTTTTGTACATGTTTGTAAGAACCTTTCAGGTTTTCCTCATTTTTACTAGATGATGCCAAATTACTGTCAATTTTACAAGATAATTCTAAACCATTTCAAAAGCAAATATACATGCCATGTGTGAGAATTTCTGCTGTTCCACATCCTCACCAACACTGGTATTTTCTTCTCTTTCTTTTTATGAGTTGTTATTAGCCTCATGTTCACGCACTACTTTCTCATGTTATTTTTAGTCTGAGCTTTTTGATTATTAATGAAGTTGAGCATAATTTCATATATCTATTGATCATATAGATATTCATTCACATGAAATACTTATTTTGGTCTGGCACCATTTTAATTTTGGTTCATTTTCTTTTTCTAATTTATTTATAGGAATTTTTATTCAGGACCTGAATTCTTAATTACATGTGTTGAGAATATCTTTTCTCATTTTGTTACTGTGTTTTCATTTAATTCATGGTAGCTTTTGATTAAGACCTATATTTTAGTATAGTCACAGATGTAAATATATATGTATTATAATACTTTCCAAATTGATCTAAAGATTCAATCAATTTATATCAGAATCCCACTGATGGTTTTGCAAAATTTGACAAGCTTTTTCTAATATTCATATGGGCTTGGAAGGACTCCAAATAACAAAAACAAACTTTATAAAGGACAAAGTTGAAGGACTTTTAGTTCATGATTTTAAAACTTTCTACAAACCACATATCAAGTCAATAAGATACTGATATAAGGATTGACATGCATATCAATAGAATAAAATTGAAATTCCATTACTAAACCTTTATACTTATGGTCAGTTGATTTTGACAAGGTGCCAAGCAATTCAGTGGGAGTAGGAGAGCATAGAAGCCTGTCTATAAATGATTCTGGGACAATTAGACATACACATGAAAAAGAAAGAATTTGGTCCTCTACCTCACATCATATACAAAAACTAACTCAAAATTAATCAAAAACCTAAAATTAAGAGCTAAATATATGGAACTCTTAGAAGAAAACATAAGAGCAAATTTTCATAACTTTGGATTAATAAACGGTTTTTAGTTGTCATGCCCAATGCAAAGACAATTAAAAAAAGTAAATTAGGTTTCTTCAAAAGTAAAAAATGTGTTTTAATGTACACCATCAAGTAAGTGAAAAGACAACCCACAGAAGATATTTGCATATCATAAGAGATTTATATTCAGAATATATAAAAAAAACTCTTATCAGTCATTATCAGTCAACTAGAAAAGGTTAACCTAATTAAATATTGGTTAAAACAATTGCATAGACATTTCCCCAAAGAAGATACACAAGTGGAAAATAAGCACATGAAAAGAGGTATACCATAACACCAGCCATTAGGGAAATGCAAATCAAAATAACAGTGAGATACCACTTCACACTCACTAGAATGGCTGAAATGAAAAAGAGACAATAGCAAGTTTTTGCAAGGATGTGGAGAAACTGGAACCATCAAACACTGCTCATGTAAAAAAGATGCAGGCACTATGCATGACAGCTTGGCAGTTCTTCAAAAGATTAAGTATAGAGTTACCATATGATGCAGCAATTCTAGAAATATCCAAAAGAACTGAAAACATATGCCCACACAGAAATGTGCACACAAATATTCACAACAGCATAATTTATGATAGTCAAAAATAGAAACAAACCAAATGTCCAGTAACTAATAAATGTAAACACAAAGCATGTCACACTCATACAATGGAATACTATTCATCCAGAAACACTAGCATGTGCTACAACATTAGTGAATATCAAAAATACTGTGCAATGTAAAAGAAACCACTCACAGGAAAACACATTTTGCATCATTGATTTGCATGAAATTTCCAGAAAAGAAAAATCCATAGAAAGAGAAAGTAGATTAATGCTTGCCAAGGGCTGGGGCAACGGGAAAATTTGATGTGACTGCTAATGTGTACAGAGTTTCTTTAGGGGTTGATAAAAATATTTTGAAATTAGATAGTGGTTATGTTCATACAATTCTATGAACATTAACAACCACTGTAAACTTCAGACAAATGAATTTTATATTATATGAGTTATATCTTAATAGATTCTAAGAAAATTTTATTCACATTGTGTATTTGTCTATTTTTTTCCTATTGTAACTTCTGTTTTTATCTGAATATAAAAATTCATTAACATTAAAATGGTTATATTTTTCTGGGGAATTACATCATTTATTTATCTTTAGCAACTCTTTTTAACTCTTCTTTTTGACTTAAAGTCTATTTACTACTTATACAACTACACCAGCTTTTTTTGATAAGAATTTGGCTGACTGAATTTTTAAGAATTCTTTTACTTTTAACTTCTCTATTTTCCAACTCCAGAGGTTTCTCTTACAAGTAGCAAGGCCCTTGGAAAGGTCCTAGCAATGTATTCACTGGACAAATATTTTGGATAAATTTGAGTGTTAGGTATTGGCTGTTATTGATTAAGATTCCTACTATCTGTCACTCAACTTTTTCCTAAGCCATTCTTCCTCTCCCGATGGGTAGCAGCAGAGTGGCCCCAGGAATATTTTGGGTTCAGCTAAGGGGATAAATACTGTAGATATACAAGGAAAAATCTCCTGAATAATTCTTGCTTGCCATGTTGGTGTAGGATTGCCTTCCAGGAGTCCTTCGACTCTGCGTCATGCTAACTCACCTGGCGTCATGGCACTGAATTTATGGCCCTGAGACTGAGCTGCCATATGAACTTACCCTACCCTACCTGGCACCAAAAACATATGTGAAGTGGAAGAGAACTAAGTATTGGAAATACGAATGCAGGAATTTACCTGTGGAAAATTTCTCACATCAAAAAGCATTGAAATTGTAATTTAGTTATTCAGGATGCTTAGTCAAAACAGAAGCTCTCTCCCATCAGGTATATTAAGTAATTCAATGTATAATTATAAATACACTTTTTAAAAAGTATCTTAGCGAACAGAATCTATTAGACTGCCTGTGTTTTGTAGGGCACAAACCTGTAGACAACCTACAAATAAGTACATCAATGTGTTCAATCTCACGTTTTATGCATCTCAACACAAGGGAGCACATCTTAGTATATCTACTGCATCTTGCCCTTTAAGTTCAGATGACGTGTAGTTTTTGTACTACAAAAAAAAAAACCCTGCTGATGTGACCCAAAATACTAACATTGATAAATATGACATAAAATAGTCCATACAATAAGTATATCAACAGCTACTTGGTTAATGAGTACATAATTCTTTCATGCATTTCCCTGCACAAGAAAATTTTAAATGCCCTTAAATCTCACAGTTCACATATTAAATATGCCTAGAGAGGTTTCTTAATTTTGACAAGTATCTTTAAAAGATTTACATGACATTACCAATAAGTCATAAGGCTGAAATGTTTCTATTACTCAATATTAAAAGAAATTTCAATTATGCTTAAAATGTTGTAATTATCTATTTCCTTTACTAAAAAAATTCCAAAATTGTTATTATATGAGGAGCAATGCCAAAGTATGCAGGCAAAAAGTTTAGGGAAATATAGCTACATAGGTGTGTGCAAGAGGAAATTTTTTAGTTTTGCTTTGTTTTGGCTTCTGGCGTTTGTGGTATTTTTATCAGCTTTTTATGACTTGCAATTTGTTCTATTTCTTTTCTCATTCTAAATAAACATTGAAATTTGTACCTAATTGGCTATTAGTTACTCTTTATTTCTTTTCCTTAGAGAACCCCAAGTTAAATAAATCTTTGGCCTCTTACGAAACCTGGGTTTGTGTCTATCTTTTCCTCTGGGAAGGCCACTCACTTTCATTTTTGTCATTAAGTTCAGATGAAATGGTATTTCATGGTGGTCTTATTTAGCTTTTCCCTGGTCACTATTAATGTTCTTATTGGCCATATAAATTTTTCCCTCTTTCAAAAGTCTCTTTATTCCTTCTGATAATTTATCTTTTAAAAGTTTTTCATATCAATTTGTGGAAGTTTATTTAGAACACCTCAATATTTTGTTGGTTAAATATGTTGCAAATATTTTCTATCACTTACAACATTAGGGTATCTTTTGATTTTTAAGAGTTTTCAATTGTGATATAGTCAAATTTATAAGTCTTATTTATGGTCAATTCTTTTTTTAGAAAACGTTATTTTTTGGGAAACTTCCATATCCCTAAATCTAAAAACTTTTCAAGTAAGTTTTTCTAATATACATTTAAAGTGTTTAATTTTTTGACATTTGTTTTTAAATTCTTTACACATTATGCTTATATATGGAGTGAAGTGGCTTCAGTTTTGTCTTTTTCCATATTACTGATAATTCTTTTTCATAGTTTCCACATGTTTCTTCTTGTGCTACCCTATGTAGAATTTCTTCTCACCTATCCTCCATTTTACTAACTTTCTTCTTCTGTTGTGTCTGATGTTAGAACTATTCATTCAGTATCTAATTTCAATTTTCATATTTTTAATTTCTGTACATTCTTTCAGTTTTTACCCAAATTGCTTGTTTTATTGTTTCCAGTTTTCTAAAAATATATTCAGACTAGTGTTTTGTTTCTTTAGTTCTAGCCAAGTATAATCACTTTTTATTCTAATAATGTGAATATATGGTGAACTTCTGATCTGTTTCTGCTAATTTTTTTTTTTCTGGTTCTTGCACATAATATCTTATTTTCCTTGAGTATTTTATTTATTTATTTTTCTTAGTGCTGCTCGTGTTTTGAGAAGAAATTATCCCAGGGAATTCTTTGAGTCCTAGCTTGAAGGCTTATTCCTCTCGAGAAGATTTTCATTTGCTTCTTCCAGATCCCTGACAATGCTATCAATCTCCAACAACTTTATGTAAATTTATGACAAGTTTTTATGTATTAACTGTGTAAACTGAATTTTGGATGAAAATTTACCTAAGGACTAGTCTAAATTTACTACTTCACAATGCCAATTCTATGCTATAGACTTGCTTCTAGAATTTAATATTGGCGATTTATTCAAACAATTGGTTGTACATTGGATTAACACCCATACTTTGAGCTTGCATTATAGTTAGTCAAAATATTTGAGTAATATGAAGTCTGATATTTCCTGCAGATTCTAGTTTCTGGGATTGCTGTATAACACCTGTGTTACTGAAAATGATCTGACTGCTACAAATGTGTGGATTCAATATAAGTTTTAAGGTTAGATGAGTTATTAGCTGTTCAGTTATAGAATTCATAAATGAATATTTATAGGAAGTTGATTTGGCCGGAACCCAAAAACTAGAGATGTTTTTATGTCAGTACTTATTTGTAAACATTTTGCAATCAGACTAAACTTCTAAGCAGTTAAATATGAATAGCTACTGTGAATAATAATGCAAGCACCAGAGTTTAAAATACCTTTATCTGAAGAAAAATACCCTTCTGGTGCTTTTGGTAGCAATCAACATATGCATTTAATGTACAATTTTTCATCATTGTAATTAACTACTAAGCTTGTGAAAGGAGAAATGCATACATTTTTAAAAGGCAGTTTGCTTAGCTTATGGAAATATAATATTCATTCTCATTTGTCAATAGATTTTTCTATCATTGTACATCTGTAGCTTTAATGATTAACATCTAATTAATACATTTAATTATTGCTATGTTTACTTAGAACCAAACTGTACAGTGACAGATGTACTGAAATGTTTGCTGCACAAATTCATTACAATAATGCACACATGTGTAATATGTACTATTATATATACTTGTATCTGCTTAGCACAGATTCCTAGCACTTCACATAAATGTATCTGTGATTATGCAACCCAAGCTCATGCGTTTTTAGATGTATAGAGATTAAGTACATTACACTTCAGAGTATGAAGTTAACATTCCTTATGTTGTATGAAATAGAAATCCACTCTGCCTGAGCAAAGAGGGCAGCAATATACCTTGGCCTTGGGAACAGAATTAGAATGGGAGTATCCGAAAGAATCCATTAAACTACTCTTTTGGTGACTTTCAAGTCTGTTTCTCTTTGGATATCATGCTTTTTCTCCTCCATTACAGAAAAGCTTTGCCCCCTCCCCATTCCCTAGGTGGAAAATGACAACTGACACTCTCTCCAAAATTTATATTAAGTCATGAGGTAACTGAGAAATACTAAATTGACTCCCACTAGATCTCAGGTCTCCATATTTGAGAAGAAACTGGTTGGTGGAATTCAAAGTTCACCCCTAGGGTATGAATGCTGGTCAGGTATGAGCATGACGGTTCCATGGTACCAGTATTAAAGGAGAGAGAAGAGAATATTCTCAGAAAAGAGATGCTGGAAGACAATTTAGTGAGTGTCTCTTGTATATGGCCAGAGGCTGCATTCTCTAACTCCTTGCCATTCAAAATGCAGTCAATGTTACTAGGCAATGGTTGGAAATTTAGAATCCCAGTCCTACCCTATCCTTTAGAAATCAGAATTTACATTTAAATAAGGTCCTCAGGTGATTTGTATGCATGCTAACGATTAAAAACACGGTTCTAGTCTGTTAAAAAATCAAGACCGGGTGCATGAAAATTTGATTTTCTTTCAAGGTGCATTTTACTCCCTACCAGACATAACCTTTAAGCTTCCTGAGTTAACCCTTTGCATCCTGGCAGAATCCCTATACACTTTTTATAACTATGTATATGTTATTTAATTATAACATAAAAGGAATTTTGAAAGTGAATATGTAGCTCACTGGCAATTCATTCCCATAGATGGAAAAGTCAAACAATTTAAAGTTCAGACCTAATAATTTAGATCAGTAGTTCCAATTCTATATAAGAAGGATAGCATGTTTCCCAATGCTTTTCTAAATTTTACTAGTATGACTAGTATGACACATTTATATTAATTACCAAAAAAAAAAAAAAAAGCACTTGGCCGACTCAGATGGAAGCAAGTAATCCAGGCCGCCTTGTATGGAAACCCTCAGCTCTTAGGTATCATAGGTTTTAATGTTTATGTAAGCAAATATTGTAGAGTAAAACATTATTAGCTGTGATATTAATGTTTATTACATACCAGAAACTTTCCTAAATAATTTACATATACTTTTTAGTTTATATTTGTTCATATTCATATTATTATCTACCATAACTAAGCTTTTGCAAGTATAATTATTTTTAGCTAAGTTTTCCTTTTTGTTTCTATCGTTGTAGTAGTGTAACTTGAACCTGAAATATGGCGTTGGACTGTCTTGATTTTGAATTCTGGTTTAACCTCTTAGTAGTTGCATATGCTGGGCTACTTTGCTCAACTCCCTAAGCCCAGTTTCCGGTCTGTAAAGTGGAAATAGTAATTTCAATTCCTTTGTAGAGTTATAAGGATTCAAAGAAAATGTATATGTTCCGGCAGAGAGTTGACATTAGAGGATTAGTCATTATTTTAATTATTACCTTGATATATCTTCATCCTTGTGTAATTTCATTCGGTTCACTACAGCAAGTTTTCTTGTTGTTTTGGGACACAGTTTTACTGTACTTAACCATTTGAAAGTAAAAGTTTTCTTCTTTGGTCAGCCTGTTTTTATTGAGCATAGTGTAACTGGGTTAGATATTTATTATCATTATGTCCCTTTTTTGAATGGGAACTTGAAAACAGTATATGTTGTCTCTATTTGGTTATAAACGCGATTTGGAGTTTTCAACTCTATTCCTTTGTTTAGGCCGACCTTGTGTAATCTTACACCACTGTATATATACTATTTCAGAAAGAGGTAAGCAGAGAAAAATCAACATGGAAGAAATTGATGATGTTTATATATTTTTTGCAGAGCTTCCTTCTCTAAATAGAGCTCTAGCTTCCTGGTATCCTGATTTCCTGATTCAATATTAGATTTGCTACAGATAATTCATGCAACATTTTAGAGGTCAGAACCTCAAGATCAGAAGTTTTGTGATAAATTTATGCCTTCCTATAATCATAAAGGCAATCCTTGATCTCATAAAAATTGATTTTAAATAACTTTGCAAATACCTTTTAACATCTCCGTATGACATGGGGTCAGATGGAATATTATTCTGATTCAATATTTTGTTTCTTCTCATATATTTCATAAAATGAAAAACTCAGGTTGAATATATCTTACATAAAACACTTTCAATTCTTTCATTTTTTTCTCAAGTTTTTTCCTTTTTTTCAAGTTCGGAATCAATTGAAAGATAGACTTAAAGGTCGAACAAAGAACAAATTGTCTCATTCATTTCTCTCATGACTATTTGGATAAGGTGAATTTAAATGTAAGTATAAGTTGGGAGTGTTAATAACCCATCTGTGTGTTAAGCTCAGTCATCCCACTAATGGGAGAACTGCACAACCCCAGAGTGGACATGGCAGGCCTCTTCCCAGCTCTGTACGAATGAGGCAGCAAATAAACCAGAAAACATGTCTAATGCAGACAAAATAGAAGATACTTTGGATCAGTTTTCTTCCAGAGTCATCAGCAGGAAAATCATTCTTCTTTCTATGATCAAGGTAATTTGGGCTTCACTCTATTTTTTTCTTCAAGGTAATGTCGTGAGATGTTACGATGCTTTAATATTGCTATGAAATTGAAGATATTGCAAGCAGTGGTAAATAATAGCATTCTAACATTCTGGGTGGTTTTCTGAATCTAAGTATAGAGTGTTCATCTGAAATATTTTCATTATCATTTTACATGCTATATAACATTAAATAAAGATTCGTAACTCCCTCAGAAAAGTGTAATCTAGCTCAATCTTTGGAACTATGAATTCACACTTCTTTGAACTTTGAATGTGTAGCTAAAATGCTATTAATTTCCTTTTACCATAGACAATAAAGAATGCACCTTCTTTACTAAAGCACTTCTAGCTTCATGTATTTTCTTCTGCTCAATTTTTCTTCTAATGTGCCAATAGTTTCAGAATGGGTAGAAGCTCACTGGGTAGGATCCAAAACAAACCATTAATTACAATGCAATTGCATTGATAAAAATCTCAAGTATCAAATTTAGAATTTATTTTTACTTCTCCATTGGATCACATAATTTGCTTCAATTCCTCTAGCTCCAATCTCAAGGAGACTCATTACATCATCATAAGAAGTTAAATTCTTCCCATGACATTGCGTGTGTGGAATGCATAAGAAAGTCATGGAGACAATATTTATTTGTCAAATCTCTAAGCTCTAAGGTTTCAAGATTTATTTGTCAAATCTCTAGGCTCTAAACAAAAAGTTTGAGTTCTCCTTCTCCATTCCAATTTTTCCCCCTATTTTCTCCTTTCCTATTTGTTCATTTGTTTTACCTCCAGATTCCTTTAGCCAACTCTTTATTTTTAAACATAAAAAAATCATAGTTATTTATTTGTAGTATGGTACAATTTTAATATTATTGATTTTGTAGTATGGTAACATAATCATTACCTGGTGTACAGAAATCTTATAACTCAATTGCAATTTGCAAGACTTTTTCTTCTTAAAAAAAATTCAACTTTTATCATTTAGTTTAATTGGGAATTGGGTGAAACAGATTTTGGACATCATTTTTTCAATATAAGTACCCATTTAAAAATACACATGTTGGGTATTAGTGACATTCTTAAAGATGATTAAACTATTCTCTCTGGGCAGTTTAACAGAATTCATACTGCATACACTTTCAACCATATGGTAGACCTAAAGAGAGTTTAAGGGGTGATGTCATCAGAGTACCTCATCTGCACTGAAAGCACTGCGCTGCATACACAAGTGTATTATTAGAAACATGTGTTTGGTTTAAATAACTCCTGCCATTTTATTCATTGTGAGCCAGATTCTATCAGTGACAAAAGTTTCTCAGGAAGTTAGCTGCCACTTGAATTTATTAAATTACTACTAAAAGGCACAACATCTTAAAAATAGTCTGAAATAGCTCTTCCATAAAGAAATACTTGATTTACCCTGAAGAGAATATTCTCCTCTCAAAACAACCCTGTGTGTTATAGCTGAGAAGGCACAGCAAAGATTTAGAAAGTCTATATTCTTTCATGTTTAAAGAAAGGAAGGTCAACATGTAATCTTGCAGTGAAATTACTGACCTATTTTAATAGAGGTTAAAAGAAGTTGAGAAATTGTCTGGTTTCAGAGAGGAAATACAAAAGATATAATACAGGGAAATACTTAAAAGAACTAATCAAACAAAGTATTCTTTTTGGGTTGACCTAGTGTTTCATTGACTTCATTTTTAAAAGGAAGAGCTGTTTAAAATAAACTACCTTTAATTTACAAGGAAAATGATAAATCTTAAGCAATAAAAAATAAGAGGTTAAGGACTTTAAAAAATAATAACTGTGGTTAGGATGCAATAATTACAGAATATATTTTATCTATGCAGTGAATTCTAAGTTTTGCTCTGAAATATTTGTTGAGAGGTTCCTCCTCCTTATTGCCATATAATTTCTTTGAAAGATTGTTTTCCTGAAAGACAAAAACCTTTAGTTTAGCCAATTCACTTTACTTACTTTTAAAAATAGTTTATCCCCATCTGCTTGTGTTTATACAGAGGATCAAAGCCTAATTTGGCTACCCAGAAAATGAACTAAGATACAATATGAAAAAGAATTTCCAACATCAGCACTCTCTGGAAGACTCTTGCCAGAAGATGATCATCAAAAAACCCCAACAAAGATCCACGCACTGCTACAGCTGTAGATGCACTCATCCCACCAGTTCCTGGACTTGCCATGGGAATGAGGAAGGAGATATCTAAGCTGGCCTGTGCATACAGTAAAACAACAAATTTGACTGGATCTATACTGTTGGAACTCAACCAAGAATAAGGAGAAGTGCAAATTGTAGCGCTCCAAAATCTTACAACTACAGACTATCTACTGTTAAAAGAACATATGGGATGTGAACAGTCCACAGGAATGGGTTGTTTTAATTTGTCTGATTTCTCTCAGACTGTTCAAGTTCAGTTGGACAATATCCATCATATCATAGATAAGTTTTCACAAATGCCTAAGGTGCCTAACTGGTTTTCTTGGTTTCATTGGAAATGGCTGGTAATTATAGGTCTGCTTTAGTTATGTAACTGTATTCCTATTATGTTAATGTGCGTGCGCAATTTAATTAGTAGTTTAAAACCTATACATGCTGAAGTTACTCTACAAGAAGATATGTCAAAGAAATAATCAATCTTCCCATGTTTTCTTCCGCCTGCTACTTCTATAGCTTTTCTTCTTCCTTCCTAATTACAATCCTTAAATAGAATTCGTGCCTCATATCGAATTTACCGAGTTTCATAATTCTTCCAAGTGGTAAAGATACCTCAAGACAAATGCTGGGCATAGAAGCCACAGGGCATAAATATGCAAAGAAGTAAAAAGCTACCTTCTCAAACAATAAGGCTTCTCTCTCACTTACCAACTTTACATTTCCCTGTATGGCCCCGGAAGATGACTGGTTAGCCAGAGACGGGTAAGATTCCTCAAGGGAGGAACAACCTAAGACAGGCACAGTCGCAGGGGGTCATCAGGTGAGAAATTGGGGATCAACAGAGGTGAGGCTTTGTACCTCACACCCCCTGTTCTGAGAGAAATTTTCTGCATCCGTGGATGTTTTATTGTCCTTGTCTAGCTTGGATTAACACATAGTCTACAGGCACACACCTGATCATCTACATTTGCTCTCTTACAACACTAAACTATGTTTTCTACCTTTATCTTGCATTTACCTACCACTTCAGCATTTTATTAAAATAATAATAATAAGCAGAGAAATGTGGTATCCACATATAAATCAAGTATAAAAATCAAACGAATATTCATATTTGAACTGATTGTTTATAGTTCATAATGCATGAGCAAAACCGAAAGCTTCTGTGATGACTGCCCTTGTTCTGTTCACCACGTAACTTATTCACTATGTAAAAATTTGTTCTCCATGTAAGAACTTGTTCGTTATGATTCAGAAGATTGGAGACTGACAAAAATTAGGCTTGGGGTGGATTAATGATTGTGCATTGAGCATTGACTCCTCTATACAGAATTTTATTGTTGTTAACAACCATTTGATCAATAAATATGAGAGATGCCCTCTCAAAAAAAAAAAAAAAAAGTACAGACTTCCAATTGTAAAATAAATAAGTAACCGGGATGTAATGTATAGCATAAGGAATATAGTCAAAATATTGTAACAACTTTGTATGGTGATAGCTGGTAGCTAGAATTATCCTGTAATTTATTGCTTTTTAACCTCATTCATTATTTTTAAAAAGTCCTTAATCTTTTGTTTTTTACTGTTTAAGTCTTGTTATCATTTTCCTTGTACTTTGAGAGTAGTTCCCTATACACCTGCTCCCAAAGGCTTATTTAAAATAAATTTTGATGTAGTCAAATTATCCATTGTACCTAAAGTATGTTATTACATACTACATTAATAAATTAATTGCTGTATATCTTGTGAAAGCTAAAAACCTTCCAAATTTACAAGAACTTACATTTTACAATGTTAAATGACAAAATAAAAATATAACTTAAAGTCAATGAATTGATAAAATGGGCACAAGATATAAATGACTTAGAAATAACATGATCTCCAAAAAAAGCATATTATTTGCTTTTGTTGTTTTTTGATATACCAGATTACATACAAAGAGTGTCCTTGGACTTATTGAAAATCATAAATTTAATGCCATATTCAAATGTGGTTTATTCTATACATTGGTGAGTATCCATAAGGTTCAACATCTTCCAAATTGGGACTTTTTAAGGAAATAATATAATATAGTGAATGGGGCATGGGTTTTGGGGGGGAAGAAAAACAGCCCGAGTATTAATCCCATTACCTTTATATACTAACTGCGGCTCATGGTGAGTCACAAAATCTTTTTGACCTTGTTTTCACTTTTGTAAAATGGGAAACTTTTGAAGTACCATGTACATAATACATATTTATTTCAGATACTAGGGCTTCCTAACAAAGAACTCCAGCACTTACTGGTATAAAGCAGCCATGTCTGTGGGTTCTGTGGGTCCAGAATTCATAGAGGACACTTAGAATGGCTTGTATCTGCTCTGCATTGTCCTGAGCCTCGACTGACAGCTTGAAGACAGAGGCTGGAATTATGTGAAGTGATCAGCATCTAGAGTTGTTGGTAGCTGTGTCCTGGTGGTTCCAGTGCTTTTCAAACGAGTCTCTCCATGTCGGGGCTAATTAGGCACGTTTAGGCATGCTGGTTTAATTTCCTCACTGCTCTGTGGCTGGGTGTCATGGGAGAGTGTACCGACCAAGTGCCTAGTAGAAACTCACCCCCTAGGGAACCAAGCCTCAGAAGCCACACAGAATCATTCTGCCAAACTCTGCCCCTGCCACAAGCAGCCACAAAACCCACAAACCCTGCCCAATATGACTGGACCCCACCTCCTGATGGGAAGATCTTCAGTCACATTGTAAGAACATGTGGGGTGGGGCACATATATTGTGTGACCATCTTTAGAAAATAAAAGCTTCTACAGTAGTCAGCACATAGAAGCTTTTATTACTTGTATATGATGTGGTGTGGAGTTGTGGAAAAGGTAAGGATTTGAGATTAGGATGTTTGCCATTATTAATTTAACAATCCTCATTAAATTACTCACTGTCTCTGAGAAGTTCTTCATCTATTAAATGGTAGGATACTCTTATTCTGAACAGTTATTGTGAGGATTAAAGATACAATATACAAAGGTACTTAATAGATATTAAGTGCTTAATAAATGCTCCCCCACTGCTTCCAACAAATTTTTGTCTCTACAGGTAATGGCACTAAAAATGCCTCAGTTTGCTACTGAATCAGAGTTCCCAACAGGCCAAACAGCTGTTAGTAGGCCAAAGGCATGGATTTCTGTGTAGAATTAAGCTTTGAGCAGCATTTTAAGGACAGGGCAAAATACAACTTTCTCCATGGAAAAATATCAGAGGTACCCACAAGCTTGAGGAGAAAAAATTGAATCACAGATTCAGAATCTTAGAAAAGTAAGGTGGCTGATAGGACAAACTCTACATTTTTTGATAAGGGAATCAAGAGAGGTTAAATTGCTTATTCAAGGTTATACTCTTAAGGAGCAAATCTGCTGCTGAAATTCATGTCTGATAACTTGTAAGCTCAAGCCTCTAATACTCAACTACGCACATTATAAATAGTGTATCTTTTTCCCCCAGAACAGAATCATGCATTAATTATAATTGAGTATATTATTTTTGTGAATACAATGATAATATGATTATAATAGCTAATGAATTAAAATGTCATATAGTTTTTCAAAATCTTTTAATGCAATAGAAGAAATTATTTCATTATGGGACACAATCAAGAAGTTGAAGCTTAAAAATAACTGAAACCATTTCCAAAATATGTTCCCAAAAATGTACATTACCATTTTTGAATTCTTACTACATTGATCGATCAAACTCACATGTGGCTGGATTCTTCTCTTGCTCCATGGAATACAGTGGAGCAGCTGAGATTGAGCGATTCAGAATTAGCCTGCCTGGATAGGATCCTGCTTCGGTCAGCTTGACCTAGCTTTCTTATGCTTCCAATAATTGTTTCTTGACTGGTTGTCATAACTCAGTGGTGTATTCGTTTCCTTTTGATGCTGTCACAAATTACCACAAACTTAGTGGCATAAAACAACACAAATTTATTTTTATTGGTTTGGACTCAGAAGTCCTAAATTAGTTTCACTAGGTTAAAGTCCAGGTGTCAGCAAGGCAGGTTCCCACTGAAGGCCCTGAAGGGAGAATTTGTTTCCTTGGTCTTTTCAACTTCTGGTGGCCACCTGCACTCCTTGTGATTGTATTAGGACACCCAAAGATAATCCAGGATCATCTTCCCATTTCAAGACAATTTAATCACATCTTCAAAATCCCTTTGCAAGACAAGGGAACATTCACAGGTTCTGGGGATTAGGTTGTAGGTCAATTTAAAGAGCAATTATTCAGCCTACCACAAGTGGGACAATGCATACCAAATACTTTGTAACTTGCCTGGCCCTAAGTAAATGCTTTTAAATGATAGCAGTTGTGTAATTATACGTACAGCCAATTTATGATTATACACATTGATATCACTTACTTGCTCAAGGCTACACCTCTGTGTGATACGCTATTGTAGGGAAATAGAAATTCCTATGGGCAGGATCCTCATCTGACCCTAAACTACTTGATGATGTAACTGGCCTACTGCTAGGCTACTGCTCCCACAGCCGTGGGCCATAAGCTATTACTGATGAATCACTATATAAAGAGCTCTGCCCAATGCTTTGGGCGGAGGTGCAGACGTAGGTGAATTACAGACCTGCAGGCTGCTGGGTGCAGAAGTGATTCTAGTGCTTGACCTATCACTGGGAGAATAAAGCCAGGTAATAAGCCCTTTTATTCCAAGTACGTTCTGTCGTTATTTCTCAATCTCACTGAATCCGTAGTTAACCTGCCTGGACTGAAACCTTTAGGTGAGACAGTTATTCAAAGAATGTGGATGACAACAGCAATAGAGGTAAAAATCGTCTTTATTTCTAAAGGTCACCTAGTGGAATCAATGGAATTATAGGCACACTTGAAACCCCTTCCTTTCCCTCATGTAATCCTAAGAAGTTGCCTCTGCATTCCATGGCACTTTAAAATTTTTTTCTCTTTTGCCTGTTTCCTGATTTTCAGTCTTGGTCTCTTTATCTGCAAAAATGTCTGCGTTTGCATTTTTCTGTTACACTGGCGCCATGGCCCTGCTGTCGGTGCAGCCTTGCTACGTGCGCTCCTGAGAAGTGAGCTCACTCTGCCAACCACGGCCCTCAGCCATGGCTGGGACAGCCAACGTTTTTTCTCTTCATCACTATGATGACTTGACTATCTTTGATACCTTCTCCTCCCTTAGGTTTCTATTTTGTCCCACTTTACTATTGCACACTCCTTATTAATTGATACCTTGCAGGTCTCTTACAGCCTTCTCTAATTTGGCACTTCAAGCAAGCATCTGTAGGCTGACTCGGAGGACGTTACCGTCAGCTGACTCATTGGCTGATGATCATCAGGATCAATTCCTTTTGCCAACTGCAAGGTGAGTTCTCTGTTGAGCCAGGACATGAGCAATTAAAAACCTAGTATACAACAGGACTGTGTTGATGGACATGAAAGCCACAGTCTCCTCTCAGGAAGTTTATATTAAGTATGAGAAATAAAAAAACAAAACAGAAAACAGGTAATTATAGTAGAGAGTGGTATGTTAAAGAATATTGGACATTCACAGTATTATGGGCACACATAGGGGGAGCAACTAACCCTGATTCAGAGGGTCTGAGGAGCGTTTCTGGGAATATGTTCAGTAGGATGAGACTTAAAGGACCAACTCTTCTCACACTGATAAAGTGCAGGATAGGATTGAATGGCTACAAGGATAATGCAGTTTTAAAGGGGAAAGAAAAGCCTGAAACAAAGACGTGGAGACTGAAAGGGAATGTGAGTGCATTTCAGATCAGCTGAGGCGCTGGGTGTGTTGGGAGAAAAGAAACAGAACATGGGGAAGGTCGGCCGGTTTCTCAGGACCTTGAGGGCCGTTTTAAGAAGTTTAGATTTTATAGAAAGAGCAAAGAGGAGCCTCTGAACTGGGAAGCTATTCAAGAGTGGAATTTAGGAAGATCATTCTTTCACACATACTGCAATGGACAAAGGGAAACTGGCAAGATTGAGGATGGATCTGGTGGGGCCGAATGGAGCCTGTCGCCATAATGCAGGGGAGACGAGACAGTGGCTCTATTCTGAAATGGGAATTGTGATAAAATGGACAAGTTTAGGAACTATTTAGGAGGTAAATCTCACAGTATAGTATGCTTGTCCAAATGTGGACATTGGGGCAAAATGGAAGAAAAAAAAGAGGAAGTCCTGGGGTTTCTCACGTACAGGTTCTTGGTTGAGTGTGAGGTTGTCAGACCTTAGGGTCCTTTCAGTTTTTCTAAGGAAATCCTTCAGTTTTGCATTAAAAGAACTGACAAAGTGAGTTCATAGTACACCCACAGAATTGGCCCTTCAATTAGCCCCTGTGGCACATGCACATTTTTTTATTATATCACTGTTGTATAACCATTGCACTGATTGTTTTCTTCAGCCTTCCTGTTGAACTAGATGGGAATGACTCTCACTGGCCCCACAAATCAAGAAAAAGATAGGAAACATATGGCTATGAATTAATCAGAAAGTCTTGTTATTTAAGAGGCTAAGGCATTTTGGTGAAGCCTCTGGGAAACTTTTGGCTGAGAGGTCCCTGACAATTTCCTTCTGCTGTTTAAGAGGTATCAGAGGTGATGGTCTGGTTAGACACAGTGAGGCAAATTTTTCCCACTCTGCTCCTGTCTTCAAGTATTTTTATGGTTGTTTTCTGGTGGGATTCCAGCATGTTGCAAGGTCCTGAATTATGAGTAAATATAAATGAGAAAAAGACAGAGTAAAAGCTTTCATAGCTAGGAGATGAGAGAAAATCTTTATCCAATGGGTTATTTCCTTGCTCTTTTGAGGAATGACCTTAGATTGTTAAATCACATCAAACATTCCTACAGCACACACTACACAGTCATTAGGAATTCATCCCCTGTTATGATGGGAATTGGTAAGATCTTGGTTGCAAATCTCTATAGACAACTAATCTTTGAAAACATTGTGGGAGAAGTACAATTCTTAGGTTTTTAGAGTGTGACAGAATTCTTTAATTTTTTATTAAAGGATATGAACAGTTTATACAGTTGTCTGCATTTTCAAACAGTTAGAGAAAACCAGGCAGGTCAAATTCCAGATAGAGATTAAATACACTTTCAGCATGCAGTGGGTTTTTTTTTTTTTTGTATGTTATATGGATGATGATAAGAATGAAGTTGCTATCAAAAATATACAAAACAAAATGAAAAAAATAAAATATTAATAAGAGAAAAGTGAATATTTTCATTGTGTTATAGGGAGGACTTTACTTTTAAAAAAAAAGCAAAAAAGAAATGAAAGAAACCACAAGAGATGGACAGTTTTTATCCCTTAGAAAAATTTCCTTACACACACACACAAAAAATTGAATGTAAATGAAAAACTGGGAAGGAATTATATGATTAAGAAATATGACAAATTGTTTCTGACTTTAACATCTGATTTAAAAAAAAATAAATCTACAAAGGAAATCCTAATATTTAAAGCAAAGTTTGGAAATAGTTTATAAAGAAATACAAGTAGATATGTTAGCCAAGATGGAGGTGTGAGTAGGACAGTGGGAATCTCCTCCCAAAACATACATTTTTGAAAATACAACAAAAACAACTAATCCTAAAAGAGAGACCAGAAGACACAGGACAACAGCCAGACTACATGCACACCTGTGAGAACCCAGCGCCTGGTTAAAGGGGTAAGATACAAGCCGCAGCCCGGTGGGACACGAGGTCCCTCACCCCAGCTCCCGGTGGGAGGAGAGGAGTTGGACTGCTGGGGAGGGAGAGGGAGCCCAGGACTGCTAAACACCCAGCATTAGACATATGCACCAGAGCGCAGACACACAGTGTGTGTGTGGGGTACTGGAAACTAGGGAAGCAGGACAGTAAGATCTGTGAGCAGGTCCTGCAGCCAGCGCCTATGGGACAAAGAAAAGTGAATGCTTTTTGAAAGTCTTAAAGGGACAGGGACCCCACAACTGGACGGAACATCCTGGGTCACAGTCCAGCAGCTGGAAATTCCAGGGAGCTCTGCGCGCACTAACCCATTGGGCAACAGCTCTGAGACCCCTCACGGAGATAAACAGCCAAATAGCCCCCCGTCCATTACCCCTCCAGGGCCCCGCCATAGCAGAGCAGTGGCCTGAGGCTGGCCACGCCCACAGCAAGGGAGCTTCCTCCGTACTGACTGGGCAAGATGCAGAGACCCAGTCTACATGCAATTGCCCAATACAAGCCACTAGGGGTCGCAGTTGTCCCAGTAAAGAAAGGCCAGGAGCAAGTGGAAAAAGTCTTGGCTCTCCCAGATGACAGGTGAGTCAATAGCATACCACTGCACCTATCAACATGAAAAGGCAAAAAAATTTGATCCAGACAAGACTAACCCAGACAGCTTCGACATCTGCTACATCTTCCCCTGAGAAGGAACCTGGGGAGATAGATTTAACCAATCAATCTTCCTGAAAAAGAATTCAAAACAAAGGTCATAACCATGCTGATGGACTTGAGGAGAAATATTCAAGAACTAAGGAGGGAGAATACAGAAATAAAACAATCTCTGGAAGGACTTCAAAGCAGAATGGACGAGATGCAAGAGACCATTAATGGACTAGAAAACAGAGAACAGGAACGCAGAGAAGCTGATGCAGAGAGAGATAAAAGGATCTCCAACAATGAAAGTATATTAAGAGAACTGTGTGACCAATCAAAATGGAACAATATCTGCATTATAGGGGTACCAGAAGAAGAAGAGAGAGAAAAAGGGATAGAAAGTGTCTTTGAAGAAATAATTGCTAAAAACTTCCCCTAACTAGGGGAGGAAATGGCCTCTCAGACCACAGAGGTACACAGAACTCCCATGACAAGGGATCCAAGGAGGGCAACACCAAGACACAAAATAATTAAAATGGCAAAGATCAAAGACAAGGAAAAGTATTAAAGGCAGCCAGAGAGAAAAAAAAAGGTCACCTACAAAGGAAAACCCATCAGGCTATCATCAGACTTCTCAACAGAAACCCTACAGGCCAGAAGAGAATGGCATGATATACTCAATGCAATGAAACAGAAGGGCCTTGAAACAAGAATACTGTATCCAGCACTATTATCATTTAAATATGAAGGAGGGGTTAAACAATTCCCAGACAAGCAAAAATTGAGGGAATTTGCCTCCCACAAACCACCTCTACAGGGCATCTTACAGGGACTGCTCTAGTTGGGAGCACTCCTAAAAAGAGCACAGAACAAAACACCCAACATATGAAGAAGGGAGGAGAAGGAATAAGAAGGGAGAGAAATAAAGAATCATCAGACAGTGTTCATAATAGCTCAATAAGCGAGTTAAGTTAGACAGTAAGATAGTAAAGAAGCTAACCCTGAACCTTTGGTAAACACAAACTTAAAGCCTGCAATGGCAATAAGTACATACCTTTCAATAATCACCCTAAATGTAAATGGACTGACTGCACCAATCAAAAGACACAGAGTAATAGAATGGCTAAAAAAGCAAGACCCATCCATATGCTGCTTACAAGAGACTCACCTCAAACCCAAAGACACATACAGACTTAAAGTCAAGGGATGGAAAAAGATACTTCATGTAAACAACAGAGAGAAAAAAGCAGGTGTTGCAATACTAGTATCAGACAAAATAGACTTCAAAATAAAGAAAGTAACAAAAGATAAAGAAGGACATTACATAATGATAAAGGACTCAGTCCAACAAGAGGATATAAACATTATAAATATATATGCAACCAATACAGGAGCACCAACATATGTGAAACAAATACTAACAGAATTCAAGGGGGAAATAGACTGCAATGCATTCATTCTGGGAGACTTCAACACACCACTCACTCCAAAGGACAGATACACCAGACAGAAAATAAGTAAGGACACAGAGGCACTGAACAACACACTAGAACAGATGGACCTAATAGACATCTACAGAACTCTACATCCAAAGCAACAGGATACACATTCTTCTCAAGTGCACATGGAACATTCTCCACAATAGACCACATAAGAGGCCACAAAAAGAGCCTCAGTAAATTCCAAAAGATTGAAATCCTACCAACCAACTTTTCAGACCACAAAGGCATATAACTAGAAATAAATTGTACAAAGAAAGCAAAAAGGCTCACAAACACATGGAGGCTTAACAACACACTCCTAAATAATCAATGGATCAATGACCAAATCAAAATGTAGATCCAGCAATATATGGAAACAAACAACAACAACAACACAATGCCCCAACTACTGTGGGATACAGCAAAAGCAGTCTTAAGAGGAAAGTATGTAGCAATCCAGGCATATTTAAAGAAGGAAGAACAATCCCGAAAGAATGGTCTAATGTCACAATTTTCAAAATTGGAAAAAGAAGAACAAATGAGGCCTAAGGTCAGCAGAAGGAGGGACATAATAAAGATCAGAGAAGAAATAAATAAAATTGAGAAGAATAAAACAATAGCAAAAATCAATGAAATCAAGAGCTGGTTCTTCGAGAAAATAAACAAAATAGACAAGCCTCTGGCCAGACTTATTAAGAGGAAAAGAGAGTCAACACAAATCAACAGAATCAGAAACAAGAAAGGAAAAATCACGACAGACAACACAGAAATACAAAGAATTATTAGAGAGTACTATGAAAACCTATATGTTAACAAGCTGGGAAACCTAGGGGAAATGGACAACTTCCTAGAAAACTACAACCTTCCAAGACTGACTCAGAAAGAAACAGAAAATCTAAACAGACCAATTACCAGCAACGAAATTGAAGCGGTAATCAAAAAACTACCAAAGAACAAAACCCGCGGGCCAGATGGATTTACCTCGGAATTTTATAAGACATACAGAGAAGACATAATACCCGTTCTCCTTAAAGTTTTCCAAAAAATAGAAGAGGAGGGAATACTCCCAAACTCATTCTATGAAGCCAACATCACCCTAATACCAAAACCAGGAAAAGACCCCACCAAAAAAGAAAACTACAGACCAATATCCCTGATGAACGTAGATGCAAAAATACTCAACAAAATATTAGCAAATTGAATTCAAAAATACATCAAAAGGATCATACACCATGGCAAAGTAGGATTCATCCCAGGGATGCAAGGATGGTACAACATTCGAAAATCCATCAACATCATCCACCACATCAACAAAAAGAAAGACAAAAACCACATGATCATCTCCATAGATGCTGAAAAAGCATTTAACAAAATTCAACATCCATTAATGAGAAAAACTCTCAACAAAATGGGTATAGAGGACAAGTACCTCAACATAATAAAGGCCGTGTATGATAAACCCACAGCCAACATCATACTGAACAGCGAGAAGCTGAAAGCTTTTCCTCTGAGATTGGGAACAAGACAGGGATGCCCACTATCCCCACTGTTATTCAACATAGTACTGGAGGTCCTAGCCACGCGGCAATTAGACAAAACAAAGAAATACAAGGAATCCAGATTGGTAAAGAAGAAGTTAAACTGTCACTATTTGCAGATGACATGATATTGTACATAAAAAATCCTAAAGACTCCACTCCGAAACTACTAGAGCTAATATCGGAATTCAGCAAAGTTGCAGGATACAAAAAATTAACACAGAAATCTGTGGGTTTCCTATACACTAACAATAAACTAATAGAGAAATCAGGAAGACAATTCCATTCACAATAGCATCAAAAAGAATGAAATACCTAGGAATAAACCTAACCAAGGAAGTGAAAGACCTATACCCTGAAAACTATAAGACACTCTTAAGAGAAATTAAAGAGGTCACTAACAAATGGAAACTCATCCCATGCTCCAGGCTAGGAAGAATTAATATCGTCAGAATGGCCATCCAGCCCAAAGCAATATACAGATTCAATGCAATCCCTATCAAACTACCAACAGCATTCTTCAATGAACTGGAACAAATAGTTCAAAAATTCATATGGAAACACCAAAGACCCCGAATAGCTAAAGCAATCCTGAGAAGGAAGAATAAAGTGAGGGGGATCTCACTCCCCAACTTCAAGCTCTACTACAAAGCCACAGTAATCAAGACAATTTGGTACTGGCACAAGAAGAGAGCCACAGACCAATGGAAGAGAACAGAAACTCCAATCATTAACCCAAACATATATGGTCAACTCATATTCGATAAAGAGGCCATGGACATACAATGGGGAAATGACAATCTTTTCAGCAGATGGTGCTGGCAAAACTGGACAGCTACATGTAAGAGAATGAAACTGGATCACTGTCTAACCTCATACACAAAAGTAAATTCAAAATGAATCAAAGACTTGAATGTAAGTCATGAAACCATAAAACTCTTAGAAAAAAACATAGGCAATAATCTCTTAGACATAAACATGAGTGACCTCTTCTTGAACATATCTCCCCAGGCAAGGAAAACAAATGCAAAAATGAACAAATGGGACTATATCAAGCTGAAAAGCTTCTGTACAGCAAAGGACACCATCAATAGAACAAAAAGGTATCCTACAGTATGGGAGAATATATTCGTAAATGACAGATCCGATAAAGGGTTAACATCCAAAATATATAAAGAGCTCACACACCTCAAAAAACAAAAAGCAAATAACCCAATTAAAAAATGGGCAGGCGAGCTGAATAGACAGTTCTCTAAAGAAGAAATTCAGATGGCCAACAGACACATGAAAAGATGCTCCACATCGCTTGTCATCAGAGAAATGCAAATTAAAACCACAATGAGATATCATCTCACACCAGTAAGGATGGCTACCATCCAAAAGACAAACAACAACAAATGTTGGCGAGGTTGTGGAGAAAGGGGAACCCTCCTACACTGCTGGTGGGAATGTAAATTAGTTCAACCATTATGGAAAGCAGTATGGAGATTCCTCAAAATGCTCAAAATAGAAATACCATTTGACCCAGGAATTCCACTTCTAGGAATTTACCCCAAGAATGCAGTACTCCAGTTTGAAAAAGACAGATGCACCCCTATGTTTATCGCAGCACTATTTACAATAGCCAAGATATGGAAGCAACCTAAATATCCATCAGTAGATCAATGGATAAAGAAGAAGTGGTACATATACACAATGGAATATTACGCAGTCATAAGAAAAAAACAAATCCTACCATTCTCAACAACATGGATGGAGCTAGAGGGTATTATGCTCAGTGAAATAAGCCAGGCAGAGAAAGACAAGTACCAAATGATTTCACTCATATATGGAGTATAAGAACAAAAGAAAACTGAAGGAACAAAACAGTAGCAGAAGCACAGAACCCAAGAATGGACTAATAGTTACCAAAGCGAAAGGAACTGGGGAGGACAGGTGGGAAGGGAGGGATAAGGGTGGGAAAAAAAGAAAGGAGCCATTACGATTAGCATGTATAGTGTGGGGGGGCACGGGGAGGGCTGTGCAACACAGAGAAGACAAGTAGTGATTTTACAGCATCTTACTATGTTGATCGACAGTGACTGTGAATGGGTATGTGGTGGGGACTTGGTGAAGGGGGGAGCCTAGTAAACATAACATCCTTCATGTAATTGTAGATTAATGATACCAAAATAAAATTTAAAAATAAAAAAAAGAAATACAAGTAGCCCAAAGGTGTATTGTGAGGAGCACTTGTTTATGTTTGAACTCTCCAGAAGTTATTTCCCTCTCTTCTGAAAACAGGCCCTGAAATGTATTTAGGGACTCTACCCCTGACCCGTGGTAAAGCCTGTAATCCAGGCTCAAGCCAGTCAGTGCTTCAGCCATGGGCTTGTGTTCTACAAGGATTCACTCAGATCTTAGGATCTTTTGGGGCACATTCCCACTGAACTTGAACCTGAGGCTCTATGAGGCTGGAGCTACTGAAGCCATCTTGTCCCGGTGTGGCAACTGAGAATGAAGTTTTCATACAGAAGAAAGAAAAGTATAGCAAGTAAACAATAAGAGACAAAAAGATGATATTGTTTGAGTCTTGAAATACAGCTATGCCTGAAAGTAGTTACAGATTTTCTGCAGAACAGTGTGTCAATAATGCTATGTCATGTGTCCAGAATATGTAAATTAATACACAAATATGTTAACATACTCATACTGCATATATCTGGGTGATATGATTAGTGATTATTTTAATTTTCTTTTTTATATTTTATTTTTTTCCCTAAATTTTTCTAAAATGACATGTTAATACTTTTATTTCTTAGTTGTTTATCTTTTTGTATTACTTTTATAAATTAGAGAACTTCACATTAATGTGTTAATTACCTTATCAATTGTGTAGGCAATTTATGTATTTGTAAACTCAACTAGAATTAGAGAACATGAGTTCTTGAGGATATATTAAGGTGCTACAGAATTAGCCAAACTGTAAGGCTTGAGGGCAAAGTCCTCCAGTCTGCAAACTCTGCCCAAGACTTCTGACATGAACTGCAAGTTTCAAGAGTTACCAAAACAACTGATTTTGTCATAACAAACAATTAAATTTGGTTTCAGTGAGAGAAGGACTCACTGAAAGCTAGTACACTCATGGTTACAGATTACAGGGGGAGACTACAGATTTAAAAAAATGAGTCAAGGGAACAGATGCATATGGCAGAGCCTGGGAGGGTTTTAAAGAGGAAGCATCCATTTTCTTTCAGACAAATTACTTTCCTGGCACTGATGTGGGACAATGCACAGAAGATATTGCCAGCCACAGAAGTTCACCTTAGTTGCAGGGTCCAGACTTTTTATTGAGGCCTCCTTGATTGCTTGCCAAGTCACCAGGTGTGTCACTCTGCTTGGACTGCCATAGCAAAATGCGATAGACTGGGTGGCTTAAACCACAGACTTTCATTTCTTACAGCCTGGAAGTTTGAAGTCTAAGATCAAGGTGGTGGTAAGGTGGGTTTCATTGTAAGGCTCCGTCTCTTGGCTTGCTGGTGGTCACCATCTTGCTGTGTGCTCAGACAGAGCTTTTTAGTGTCTCTTCTTATAAAGGCCCTAATCTCATCAGATGAGGTGCCTACCCACATGAACTCATCTAACTGTAGTCATCTCCCAAAAGCCCCATCTGCAAATACCACCACACTGGGGGTTAGGTCATTAACATATGAATTTGGGGGGGCATGTATTCAGCCCATAACTCCAGGTCAGTTGATACCATGTAACTCAAAGCTCCTACTTTACATGGTTGGTCTTCCCAGCATGGTCAGCTCTCCACCCTCATCAAAGACAGGGTACCTTACAGAAGCTGAGGGCAGGGCTCGGGCTCCATTTGTGCAAAGCCAGGTTCTTGTGCATACACACAGACTTATCTACGTACAGACACTCATACATGCATATATATGGCTAATTTTTTTTTTTTAATGGATTTAATTCTTTATTCTTCACTCTTTACTGTGTTCTAATAGAGGTTCTCCTTTCCTCACCTGTGACAATATCTCTTGCAGATAAAGCTGTATACAGTCACTGTCAACTATAAAAAATAGTTGCATTTGATGTTAAATAAATGTTAAAACTTTTGTCTATCTCTCTCTCCTCACATCACATCTGGAGCCTGGTACCTGCTGGAGGGATGAGGCCTAGTCTTATCTTCTCACCCCTGCACCTCCCTCCCAATCCTTCTGACACTTCTGAGGTAGGGTTTGGAGAAATAGACCAAATATGGGGCCACTGTAACCTACCTATCCACATGCTCTGTCATGTCAGGCATCATAAGTTTATGGACTCATACACAGTAGACAGCACTTTCTGGCTGGCCTCCTTTCCCCCCTTTCTTAGTTCTGCCTCTCCTATGCCCCCCAGTGGTTCTGTTCCTTCATCCACAGCTTCAGATAAGCCTGCTTACCCATACTGGCATCCTCATAGCTCCATAAAATGCAAAATTTAGATTCAAGTTGCTAGGAACTGTCCCAGTGAACATCCTAAAATGTGGCATCTGTTCATTTGCCACACATAAAAATTAAGGCATAGGACTGCCTGCCGCTTGGGCCGACCTCTCCCTTTGTCATTAAGTGTTGCCAGCCTGGCATCCTACCCTCTGAATTTCCCAAAAAGAGTGTGTACCATTCTTTTCACCTATACCTCCAAATCCTGGGGACTCATGTTAATTTTTCCTGCAAATTCTCTAAAGTCCCAAGTCCTTGGGCTATTTGCAGTTCAGCAAACATAAGATCCAGATAGTGAAGCAGATGCTAGTCTTCTCAGAGGCAGCTTTTCTCCCTATGAATGATTGTTTTGGGTGCCTCTCTCCACTCGGTAGAGGTATAGTGGGGACATACCCTCCCCACCAAGGAAGAATGGAGAGAAGGCCCAGCATTTTGTACTCTTATATATTTTTAAAGTAATTTCCTCAATGAATTTTCCAATCATTTTTAACAGAGTTGGAGGTGAGAGATGATAGTTGATAGTCAAAGGGTCAACTTGATCACATTATTGAGTTCTGTAGGAATGTGCTTATAGCTGTCTTTAAATGTGGGAGCCATACATCACCTACTATCTGCGACCTTGGGGATTTAGACAAATTTTTCAAGTTGGTAAGAAATGTCCCGTTCAACATCCTATGACGTGCCATGTATTCTTATGTTCATTTGCTGCAGAGAAAATTCAGGCCCACTGAAGCAAGACAGACATAGGGAAAAATGTTATTTTCCATTGATAGACCTTATTTTAACCTAGCATTTCCCAATGCTGATTGAGAAAGTGCTCCTCCAAAGGAGGGATCCTCAGATTCCCAGTATATTAAATATTTGAGAAATCACAACAGTGCTTTGTACCAAACCACCTTCCAATTCATTGGATTAATTCATTAATTCATTTATAAGCTCATTTATTCTAGTGCATCTATTTATCATCTGGGGATTGGCTGATCTTGGTCGGACACAACTGGATCATTATCTACAGGCACTGGTGGCTGGGTTCGCCTTCTAAGTTAAGGACTAAAGGCAGAGTGGGGAGCCCTGCTTGAGCATCTCTCATTCTCCTTGTGTCAAAGAGGTAAACAGAGATGTCCCTTCCACTCTTAGCACTGGCAGAAGCACAAGATAATCACAAATGTGTGGCCTCCTAAGGTCTAGGCATGGCACTGGCACTGTTATTTCTGCCCCTATGTCCTTGGTCAGAGGAAGTTATTTTCTCAAGCTGAGAGTCAAAGCATGGTGAAACATATATGTGGACATAATGAAGGAAGAATAATTAGGACAATAATTCTATCTAAAACAACATTGTTCAAAATGAATATTTGCCAACTCTCTTTTGTTTTTCCATGGATTTCTTTTTGACTTTATGTAATACCTAATAAAATCCCAGACAAGTTGGGGAATGCTCTAGAATATGCTCAAAGACTGGACCATGTACTTTCTAGTGGGACAGAGATAAGTTCTAATGGTTTACTTCAACAACCAGCAAACTTATTTCAAACAGGTAATGACAAAATCATTAGATGGGCTTCAAACTTGAAATCAGAACCTATTTGTGCCACATTTTATCCGAGTGACCATGTGTGTGACACTTCAATTCTCTACAAATTAGCTTTCTCATTTGCAAATTTAACATGAAAGCAAATCTATTCTATGTCCCTGAAAAGTGGCAATGAGTAAAAGAGATAGTATGAAAGATTAAATAATTCTCAATTTTCCATATTGTCTTATCTAGTTTTTACCAACATCACCTGTGTGTTAAGTCTCACAACTGCCATTTTTTTTCTTAATCCATTCAAATCCCTTTCAGTTTTAGACAGTATTTGTGAACTTTTCGGTGCTTCCTAACTGTATCCTCCAATTTCTTCTCTTCCTCACCACCTTCTGCTCCTTCCCAATTGTGACCTCCTCATACTTGAACAGTCTCAGGAACTCCCTAACTGGACTCCTCCCGTCTCTTGTTGCCTTATTACCCACCAACTCATTCTCTACAATGTACTAATGTGGTACTTTAAATAGGAAACTAATCATGTTCACATAGTTTGGGGAAGTTTTCAGCAATTATTTCTTCAAAGACACTTTCTATCCCTTTTTCTCTCTCTTCTTCTTCTGGTACCCCTATAATGCAGATATTGTTCCATTTTGATTGGTCACACAGTTCTCTTAATATTCTTTCATTGTTGGAGATCCTTTTATCTCTCTCTGCATCAGCATCTCTGCGTTCCTGTTCTCTGTTTTCTAGTCCATTAATGGTCTCTTGCATCTCGTCCATTCTGCTTTGAAGTCCTTCCAGAGATTGTTTTATTTCTGTATTCTCCCTCCTTAGTTCTTGAATATTTCTCCTCAAGTCCATCAGCATGGTTATGACCTTTGTTTTGAATTCTTTTTCAGGAAGATTGATTGGTTAAATCTATCTCCCCAGGTTCCTTCTCAGGGGAAGATGTAGCAGATGTCGAAGCTATCTGTGTTAGTCTTGTCTGGATCAAATATTTTTGCCTTTCATGTTGATAGGTGTAATGGTGAGCTATTGACTCGTCTGTCATCTGGGAGAGCCAAGACTTTTTCCACTTGCTCCTGGCCTTTCTTTACTGGGACAACTGCGACCCCTAGTGGCTTGTGTTGGGCAATTGCGTGTAGACTGGGTCTCTGCATCTTGCCCAGTCAGTATGGAGGAAGCTCCCTTGCTGTGGGCGTGGTCAGCCTCAGGCCACTGCTCTGCTATGGCGGGGCCCTGGAGGGGTAATGGACGGAGGGCTATTTGGCTGTTTACCTCTGTGAGGGGTCTCAGAGCTGTTGCCCAGGGGGTTAGTGTGCCCGGAGTTCCCTGGAATTTCCAGCTGCTGGACTGTGACCTGGGATGCTTCCATCCAGTTGTGGGGTCCCTGTCCCTTTAAGACTTTCAAAAAGCACTCACTTTTCTTTGTCCCATAGGCTCTGGCTGCAGGACCCGCTCACAGATCTTACTGTCCTGCTTCCCTAGTTTCCAGCACCCCACACACGCACTGTGTGTCTGTGCTCTGGTGTGGATGGCTAGGGCTGGGCGTTTAGCAGTCCTGGGCTCCCTCTCCCTCCCTGCTCTGACTCCTCTCCTCCCGCCGGGAGCTGGGGTGAGGGGCCTCAGGTCCCACCGGGCCGGGGCTTGTATCTTACCCCTTTAACCAGGTGCTGGGTTCTCGCAGGTGTGGATGTAGTCTGGCTGTTGTCCTGTGTCTTCTGGTCTCTCTTTTAGGGATAGTTGTATTTGTTGTATTTTCAAAAATATATATGTTTTTTGAATATATATGTTTTATGACAGTGGGAGATTCCCACTGTCCTACTCATGCCGCCATATTGGCTCCGCCTCCTCATGTTCACTTAGATATATGAATTTTCCAGCTAGAGCTCTGTAAATTAGACTGGTCAATGATTAACAATAACAAAACAAACAGAAATTTATTAACATGTGCATGTACACAGGAGCACATCCCTTTAGAGGGGTGTTTAGAATTTAGGCTTCAGGGTGGGTGGTGGTGAAATGGTGAAGGTGGTCAAAAGGTACAACTTCCAGTTATAAAATAAATAAGTCTTGGGAGAGGTATTGTACATGGTGACTATAGTTAATAATACTGTATGGTATATTTGAAAGTTGCTAAGAGATTAAATCTTAAAAGTTTCATCACAAGGACAAAAATGATAACTGTGTTGTGATGGATGTTAACTAGACTTAATATGGTGGTCACTTTGCAGTATAAACTATCAAATCATCTGAAACTACACCACTGAAACTAACATAATACAATATGTCAATACATTTCAATTTAAAACAAAATAATTTTGGCTTCAATACCAAAGAAAAGAGGTTTTAGGTTTCTTAGTGGGAGGAAGGTGACCAGGAAATGTAGGGCAAAGAAAGGTTGTTTAGTAAGTTCTGTTACATGAACTTAAGTCAGTGGCTCCTTCTCCTTTGATAGGGTTGGTAAGAGCTCTAATTCCTGGTATGGTACAGGAAGACACCTTTTACAAATGGAAATTCCCTTTATAAATGTGAATTTCCTCTACAGAAGGAAAACTTGTTCCCTGTTTAAATTTAGAGTTTTTCCTGCACCTTCTGTTTCTCAATGGCCTTTAAAGTCAAATTGATCCATATTTCAAAAAGCCATATTTTGAGGTGCTATGTTCTGTTACCCTTCACCTTACTTATTACAATGGCAATGCTATATTTCTTTGTGTGATCATTTGATTGATGTCTCTTTTACTAGCTGAACTACAGGCTCTGAGAAGACAGGGAACATACCATATTTAGCCACTGTGGTATCACTAGCACTTAGCAAATATATTTATTGGGTGATTTTTGACTATTATTTCCTATAGTAGGATACAGTTAGTTAATAAAATTGGGGATTATACCATGATAGCTCAAGGGAAAAAAAAGAAACATATTGTATAGATACTCATTCCTTGTCATAGAGTATTTTCAGCTTTTCTTCATAGAGTCTGATTTCTCCTTTTTTACATCAAGTTTTCTCCTAAATTATGCCTTTCAGTAAGGAGTGTCTACCCTTGTTTATAACTTCCCTTTCTGCCTTCTTTCACATCACTCTCTGTTCTTTCATACTCAAAAGACCTCTTTTAATACTAAACCCTAAACTAATCTGATTCCATATGCAGAAAGTCTGAATTTTGGGAAATCCCAAGGGCTACCCCACCAAGCTAAAGAAAACACTGATTTACATGAATAGATGAGGTCTTTACCATCTCAAATTCCTGTTAAAATTAGTTTCAGGAGAACAGATCCATGTTATGTCTATTTCTATTCTTTTCCTCATTTGTGACAGGGGAATGAGTCATTAGAATTTTAATGTCTGCATTACATGCCAGCAGTGGTCTCTTGTTATGCGTTAACTACTTAAACATTCTGATTTCTGACTGGCTAATCCATTCTACCATTTTTGTGAGAGAACAGGAATGGGCTGCTAATCAAACAAAAGAGCATGGAAAAGGTCAAATGAGTGGAAAATCATCTGTCTATCATTAAATGGTGACAGAATTTGAAGGCCTACTTTCGTGACTAAGATTGAAATTGGAATATAGAATGTCACCACATGAATCCCCTAGATTGACAATGAATGTGGTTGGAGTAGGAATGATGAACAGTTAACTATTTTTAAACAATTTTGTTTTTGCATATGAAAAGTCTAAAAGGAATTTAGCCACAGGATATAGTTCTAATAATAATATAGTGATTCAAATATAATGGGGTGGTGACAGGGTGTTGTTTAGAACTCATTTGAAAGGAAGTATTTTTGGCTAACCATATAAAAAGAAGCCAAGTTCTATTCTTAAAGCAATTCATAAATTTTACTACTAAGACAGTCTATCCTTCCAATTTGATTGTGTGCTTATATCTTTTAAATTAAAAAATAATTGTTTTGGTTTGTAAATTGTAAGGTACTATTTTTAGAAATGGATTTGTCTCCATTTTATTTATCTTTTTGGCTACATTTTAATCCTCATACTCCTTTTCTTTTTTCCCAGAAAGTCTGCCAAGTAATATTCCTTTAGATTTCTAACTTATCACATATTTAAATAGACTTTCAAATCAATTTTTCTACAAGGTACCATTTCTTCTGCTGTGGATTTGCTCAAATTTGCTTTTAACTTCTTTTTCATTATTTAAAAAAAAATCACAATAGGTCTCTGCATCATTTCAAGACTGATAGGTATGTACCACCCACCAACTTAGATATTTTCAAAAGATATTCATCTTGTTGGTGGACCATTCAGAATGATTGCTTTTTTTGACACTGTCCCCACATTTCCTTTCCCTGCTGCACTATGTTTCAGAAGCTTTACTGTAGACAAAAGGAGAAGAGATGAGACTGCAAGAGTGTGGTTCACTCTAATGCCTAAATGAGCTTTGTGGTGTTCTCTGCATGATTCAGTCTCCTCTGCCCTCTTTATCTTCTAAGTGTATATCTTTGACAATTAAATTTATTCCTTTGCCAGGTTTTGAGGCCTTTCCAAGGTCATCTTAAGGGTTCTTTGTTTTATATGGTAACAACTCTAAAATACTTGACCATTTATCATAGGCTGGATTCTTTGGCCTAGCAATTGCTTTGTTAGCTATTAGGTTCAGAGAAAAGTTTTTTGATCATTGGTGTTATAGACGTAGGTAACAATAGAAATCTTGGAAGTGCAGAAGCAGCTGTGTACAGAAGTATAAGATAACTTTTTGTAACTCTCATGACTAAAGTAAAGAACTAAATTAGCTGATCCAGAAGAAAATACCATGTTTATGAATATAATTTTATATTTCATGGTAGTTGAGAGGTAGACAACAAAATTTTATGTGCAAACAAATAGAAAAATAGAGAAAGCTCAGAAAATAGAAGTCACTATTAAAGCATATGATTTATAGGTCTGCTCGAGGAGACTCTAAGAGTCCTGATTTCAGTGAAAGTTTTTGAAAAATCTATTCAGAAATGTGCCATGTAGAAGGCAAGGGAAGAGTGGAATAAAACTGATAGAATCCTTCACTTTCACATGCTCAACACATGACTTAAAGGCTCAGTAAAAGTGCAGTTGGCAGTATTTTAAGTCCATGATTTATAAGGAAGCTGTGCCATTGTCCTGAGGACCTGTTATAAGTGACTAAAATTCATAGTCAGATTAGTCAAGTTCAGTTTGTTCAATATTTATACATATTTATTACAGCACTCTTTTTGTCATTACAGAGGGGAAAATACAATAAAAAAACCAGGAGAAAGCCCCAGACCTAGGATTTTATATTTACAAATCCAATTTTCTTTTCATTATGCTGCTCCTACATTATTTTACTTTGAACTTGAAGAATAACTGGTCAAAAAAAAAAAAGGAATGCTTTGTGGGTATATGGATTACAAAAAAATGTAAGGGGATGAAAAACATCACTGGACATGGACAATGCATGTGATGCCATGACAGAATGCGGTCAAATGGGACAGCGCATTCTCGGAGCTCTGCTAATTGCAAACACCCGGTTTTGTGTGCTATTTAAGCCTTGCTATGGCTGAAACATGCATGAAAGCATCATACGAGGCAGTTCATGATTAGCATAGGGAGTCTAAAGTCATCTTTTTCAGTTATAGCTTTTAAATAATATTAAATTCATTTTTTCACCAAGATTGATGTATGAACAATACATAATCACAGAAATATACTATTTTTATGTTCTTTGAACTTTTAATGGGCTCTTAGGGATAACTGAAGAAACAGTCTGTCAAAAGAATTGAGTATTTGCTATGCTTGAGGCCCTGCACTAGGTGAGGAAGTGGGGTACAAATAAATCATAACACCAATTCAGATTCATAAGCAACATACTGTCTTATTTGAGAGAAAAAATCTGAAGCAAGACAAAGGAACAATTCAATACCATGGGACTCCAGCCTAACAGTGCCTAGAATATGTTTGACCACCATTAAATGTTGCATACGACTCATTTATTTATTCATTGGAGGAGCAGAGACACTAGAATGAGTACATCAGTGCATGCGTCCTTTCTCCAGCCTCTCTTGACAATACCAACCCTCTTAAATACTGGAACATGAGAAGTGGGAACGGGAGGAGGGATTGATTGCACAGGGGTTGGCAAGCATGACCTTTTGATAATTTCTCTTAACTCCATGAACTTGGATATATTGATATAAAAAAAATTGAGAATACATATGTCAAAGAGAAAAACAATTTTCCATTACCATTCTGAGGTCTTGACTGAAACTTCTGTAATAAAAGACAAATTAACAGAAAAGAAAGCAGAAGCTTATTAACATGTATGCCTCATGTATACATGGGCGATGCCCTGGGAACAATTAGTAACTCTCCAAGATGGCTTAGATCTTAGGCTTAAATACCATCTGCATCTAAAGATGAGAGAATGAAAAGTGTGTGTAAGGAGAGGCCAGTTAGGGGAAGGTTACCAGGAAAATCTCAGTAGACAAGGGTAAATTGTGCTGTGCAGATTTAAGTGAGAGCCTTCTTCATTAAGAGGATTCTCATGTAATTTATGGTCATCCTTGTCTTCCTTGTACAGAGATGTGACACCCTTACAGATGGAGATTTCCTTTATAAATGTAAATTTCCCTTTCAAAAGGTTATTCTACTTGTTTTCAGACCTTTTACTGTGTATATTATTCCTCAAAATAATCAGCTTAAAATAATGCTTAGGCCAAAAAGACATATTTTGGGGTGGCATATTCTGCTCTCCTTTATATAATATAAAAATAATTTGATCACACAATTATATATATGAAAATCTAACTTAGGAAAAAATTTGAAGTTCATTTGTTTGCCTTAATATAATTAATTTTGTATATTTTTCCAAATATACAGAAAAACAATACAAGTGTCACGCACTTAACATACAAATACTTTTTCCCCTCAATTTTATATTTTTGCTACAATCAGCCTTTCAAAAGATGAATGTTTGTTTATTTTTCTTAATAGAGTCCTCCAAAATATATGAATTTCAAGCCCCATAAAACTTTTATTGACTTCTGATAAGTACTTAACAATAATAATTTGGTTAAATAAACACATACTCTTAGTCACTAGTCACAAATAAGTTATAATTGCATTTTTGACATAGTTTTCTATCAAGCCTATGACAATGAGCTCATAGATATTAACTGGCTCACAAGTGACGAAACAGTCTGTTGAAGGTGTTAGGAAAGTTAGTTACTAGGATCATTAGGTAGATGGGAAAAAAACTATGAAAAATGGCAATGTTCTGAATATCACATCGGTAAAATATACAATTTGCCACATATTGTATGAAAAAATCTTAGTACAGAAAATAATGTATTGGTATGTATAAAAAATAATTATTTGATCCCTTACACATCATCTTATTTGGAAAAACTGACAAATACTTTTTCTTTTAAGGCTTCATCAATACTCAACGTTTTGATGCCTTTGAAATTCTCTCCTACTCATAATAGCCTTCCAGTAGAATATCTCAATCATGAAACATTCTGGAAGAACTGGTCAATAATCATTTTTCCCTTGATAAAGCATGGTAGTGATGTATGCATTTTAATATATATTGGTAAAAATATTTGACTCTAAAATGAGACTAATATAATATTAAGGTATTTATCTTAGTAATTTGTATTTCCAAATAGTGCAATTTTTGATTAATATGATGTTTAGAAAAATGAACCTACATTCACAGAAGTAATTCTCTCACCTGGCAATGCCTCCCTATGATATCTCTATTTTTCAAATTCTCCTTCTGCAAAAAAGACTTCCTGACTGACTCTCTTTAATTCTCTCTCCTCTAAAATCTTATATTACTTATTGTTTTACAGATACTCCTTATACTTCATTTTTTCAAGTCTAATCTTCCCAGTTAGCTTTTAATCTCTATCCAGACAGGATCTGTGTCTTTTGACTTCTTGATATTGCTCACAATAATATGTAAGTAATTAAAATTTAATGTAATTGAGCTTAATTTAATTTGATGTAGATTCCAATGGATTTTTCCAATTAGATGGTATGAGATTTTTATACATTAAAAAATATGCAATTATTGCTAACTTCAGTCCGTTTAACTTACCCAAAGGATAAGCTTAATTTTAAGTTATATTTTGCAACCTTGAGACACATTTCATATGCTTTTCACCCAAGTACTTTTCTCTTCACCTTCTGTAAATTCCAGCCATAAAGTATACTAAGCAATTGTCTTAGCCTAGATTCACAATAAAATCTTGTTCTATAAGATGCATGTGATCATATATTCATGAAAAACATATCAACAGATACAGGAAAAATAATTTATTGATAAATTGTTAAATATACCATTCAAGAAAGAGATGATGATATATTGGCCAGATTTCAATCCTGGTTACAGGGAATAACTTCTAAATGGTCGGGGGATCTGATTACTGGTGTCCTGCCCTCTCCATCCACCATTTGACTACTTGTTTCCAATACATACATATATATATTTAAAACTGTTTACAGTTTATGCAACATCGCTGAGAGCTGAACTGTCTAAATTCAGCTGCCTAAAAACATGAAGCAGTTTTTAGTTTTCTCCAATAACTGCTTTCAGCTGTGCTGTAACAAATCTCCATTTCTGGTCCTTGAAACAAAATCTGAGAGAGATTCCACATTTCCAGTCACTCCCCCTTCTTAAAACCAGTCCAATTAGAAAACAGACCTCAAACTTAATGTAAGTCTCATGTCCTCACCTCCACTTAGAGCCGACTAGATTCCTGGCTCTAAGACCTGAGGGGAGCACCGAGGGGTACAGTTTGGCTCTGGAATAATTCTGCATCTTTTTCTTCCAGGTCCAAGAGTTCCTCTGTTAGGAATTGGGGCTAAAGCTTAGAGGAAAAAATTATTAGTCTTATTATTTAAACGGAAAGTGTTAAATCCCCTCTTGTTGCCTGTAGAGCCCCTAAGGTAGACAGAGGTTGGTTGAATAATGGTCCCCAGAAGATATGTTCAAATCCTAAAACCTTGTACCCGTGCAGGTGACCATATTTGGAAATAGGTTCTTGGCAGATCTAATTAATTTAAGGGTCTAAAGATGAGATCATCTTGCCTTTACAGTGGTCTCTAAACCCAGTGACGGGTTTCCTGATAAAAGAAAAGGAGAAAACATAAAGACATACAAAAAGGAAGGCCAGGTGGAGACAGAGGCAGAGACTGGAACATTGTGTCTACAAGCCAGGAAACGTGGCTTGCAGAATTGCTGGCATCCAAGGACTGCTTGCATCCACTAGAAGCTAGGAATGAATTCCCCCTTAGAGCCTTGAGAAGAAACCAGACACCTTCATTTGGGACTTCTGGACTCTAGAACTGTGTGGTAATAAATTTCTGTTGGTTTAAGCCACCTAGTTTGTGGTAATTTTTTTATGGCAGCCTTAGGAAATGAATATAGACTCATTCTTGAAGCCTCTGTGTGACAGACATCCAAATGTTTGCTTTATTAGGTTGTACATTTGGGTTCTTAAGAGAAACCTAGGGATCTTTCCTACCATATTTTCTCTATCTGGAAGGTCAGCCTTAAACTCAGCTTTCCCTCTCTTTTAACCCCTGAGGCAGGGAGTATATCCAAAACTTTGTGGTGCCCTTAACCCCTTGCCTTGAGCTTAGTCATGTATGATACACTGGAAAGATAACTTAGACAGTCTGTTGTATTCCTCTGAATTCTGAGAAACCCACCCATTCTATTTTTTTCAATTGAAGTGTAGTTGTGATGAACTATTATTTTGATTTCAGGTCTGCAACATAATGATTCAATGATTATGTATGTCACAAAATGTTTGCCATGATAAGTAGAGTTACTATCTGTGACCATTCAAAGTAATTACAGTATTATTGATGTATTCCCTATGCTGTACTTTCATTCTGTGACTAATTTATTTATAATTGGAAGTTAGTAGTTCTTTATCCCCTTCACCGATTTTGCCTGTTTGCTTATCGCTTCCCTATGGTAACCACCAATTTGTTCCTGTATTAGTCTATCTCTGCTTTGTTTGTTTATTTGTTTGTTTTTTTTCAATTCTAACATAAGTGACATCATATGGTATTTGTCTTTCTCTGACTTATTTCACTTACCATAACACCCTCTAAGTCCATCCTTGTTTTAAATGGCAAGGTTTCATTTTTTATGGCTGAGTAATATTCCATTTTACTTGTGTACCACCTCTTTTCTTTAACTGAAGTATAGGTGACATATGATCATATATTGGTTTCAAGTATACAACACAGTGGTTCAGCAGTTACCATATTATTAAATCCTCATCCCCACTAGTGCAGTTTCTATATGTCAAAATGGGAAGATGTGACAGAATTATTGGCTATATTCTCCATGCTGTACTACCATCCCATGAACAACTTATATAATGATTGAGAACTTTTATGCCCCTTTATCTCCCTCACTGTCCCAACCCCTCCCTCATGTTAACCACCTGTCATGTCTCAGTGTCTGTGAGTGTACTGCTATTTTGTTTCATTTTGTTTTTAGATTCCACAAAGAACTGAAAGTCATATGTTATGTGTTTTTCTCTACCTGGCTTATTTCACATAGCATAATACCCTAGGTCCATTCATGTTGTTGCAAATGGCATGATTTCTTTCTTTTTTTAGGACTGAATAATATTCTACTGTGTATATGTACCACCTCTTCTTTATCCATTCATCTATTGATGGATGCTTTGGTTGCCTCCATATCTTGGTTATTGTAAATAATGAAGCAATAAACATAGGGGTGCATATATCTTTTGAATCAAAGATTTTGTTTTCTTCAGGTAAATTCTTAGTGGAATTAATGGATCATATGTTATTTTTATTTTTTAGTTTTTTGAGGAACTTCCATATTGCTTTCCACAGTGGCTGAACCAATTACTGTCCCATCAACACTTAGGAGGGTTCCCTTTTCTCCACATCCTCTCCAACACTTGTTATTTTTTTGTCTTTTGGATATTGGCCATTCTAGCTGTGTGAGGTGATATTTTATTTTGTGCACCACCTCTTCTTTATCCATTCCTCTATCAGTGAACAGTTAGGTTGCTTCCATATCTCAGCTATTGTAAAAAATGTTGCAATAAACAAAGAAGAGCATATATCTTTTTGAGTTAGTGTTTTTCATTTCTTTGGTTAAATACCCAGAAGTGGAATTACTGGGTTGTATGGTACTTAAATTTTGATTTTTTGAAGAACGTCTGTACTGCTTACCATAGTGGATGCACCAGTTTACAATCCCACCAGCAGTGTATGAGGCTTCGCTTTTCTACACATCCTTGCCAACCCTTGTTATTTGTCCTTTGGATATTAGCCATTTTGACTGGTGTGAGGTGATAGCTCATTATGGTTTTGATTTACATTTCCCTGATGTTTAATGATTTCAAACACCTTTTCATATGTCTGTTAGCCACTGTATGTCTTCTTTGGAAAAATGTCTATTCAGGTCCTCTGCCCATTTTTTAATCAAGCTATTTGGGTTTTTTTGGTGTTGAAGTTTATGACTTTTTAATATATTTTTTATTTTAAGCCCTTATCAGATATATCATTTACTAATATATACTCCCATAACTTAAGTTGCCTTTTTGGTTTACTAATGGTTTCCTTTGCTGTGCAGAAGCTTTTTAGTTTGATGTAATTCCACTTGTTTATTTTTGCTCTTCTTTCCCTTGCCTGGGGACACACATCTAGAAAAAAAATGCTAATGCCAATGTTCTAGTGTTTACTGCCTATGCTTTCTTTTAGGAGTTTTATGGTTTCAGGTCTTATATTTAGATCTTTAATCCATTTTAAGTTTGTTTTGTGTATGATGTAAGACAGTGATGGGGAGTCATTCTTTTGCATGCAGCTGTCTAGTTTTCCTAACACAATTTATTGAAGTGACTGTCTTTTCCTCATTGTATGTCCTTGCTTCCTTTTTCACATATTAATTGTATTAATTGACCATATAAACATGGGTTTATTTCTTGACTCTCTATTCTTTTCCATTGATGTATGTCTATTTTTGTGCCTGTACCATACTATTTTGATTACTACAGCTTTGCAGTATAATTTGAAAGCAGAGCATGTGATGCCCCAAGCTTTGTTTCTCTTTCTCAAGATTGCTTTGTCTATTCAGGGTTTTTGTGGTTCCATACACATTTTAGGATTATTAGCTCTAGTTCTGAACCCACATATTTTTACCATGCCAAATATTGAAGACAGTTTGCTCTACTCCTTTCTCTTCCAACCCTCTTGTCCTCCTCTGAGGAGTTGGATGTCTGACAACTAATTTAGGGAATGCTATGCTAGGCTCCCTTTCTTGCATGGAATCCATTTCTAAGAGTCATATGGTTTCAGATTTTTGAGGAGCAGCACCACCTTCCCTGTGGGGAGAAGGGTTAAAAGTTTTTTTTTCCAAGAGCTTACGGTTTCTATAAGAAAACAGACCTAATATCTTTTTCTTTTACTCCACACTGACCCACCTTCTTTCCTACCTTGGTAAAGAATGTGGACTGGCTTTCCAACTCCATAACTAGCTCAGGAGTCCGGAGGGGTCAAGGCAGATAGTGTTTGCTCAGCTGTTGACCAGCTTGCTTTAAAATCCTGGATGGCTTAGTGCTTCTTTGTATTCAACTTCAACTTTGTACCCCAGTTATTGATCTTTAAGCATTGGAAGACATTTCACTCAACAGCCAATTTCACTTTACATGAAATCCCTCCACTAGTTATCATCAAATTTGTGGATTTGGATCTTTAAAGTGAAAGAGCCATTGGGAAGATTTTATTTCACTATTATTAATGTCCAACTCCACTCTTTAATTTACTTTTTTGCAAAATGATAGATTTCTTACTAAATTGGTTTTAGGAGCCAGAAGAGAAATAAAGTGTATAAAGTAGTACTATGAATGGGGAGCATGACAAATTTAGGAGTATCAGTACCTAACTGGGTCATTGACATCATTTGCCAAACCAATCTTAGCAGGTCTTCTTGAAATCAGTTATTAACCTTTGCTGGAGAGCCTTTAAGGCTCATCCCATATTTAATTGTCCATGCAAGTGTTCTCTATACACCATTTAGACAATATATGAAAGCATTTTTTCATTTTCATAATGATTAGGAGTGGGTGCAACTTGTCTTTTCAGTGAAAAAGAACCACAATATTATACATACAATTTTCCTCTGTTCCACATGATTTTCAAATGACACATAGGGCATTTATACAGGGAAAAAAAATATTTCATATTTATTTGAATAAAAACTCATTTCTGTTTTTTATTGGGAGCAATATTGATGGATAAAGTTTTTGTATAATATCATAGAGATAATTTTTTCCAGAATTACAAATTACTATGCATATAAGGGATTTATTATACCTTATTTTGTTTACAGTTTTACCCAGTATTACCTAGTATTAGCCACCCTTTCAGAAAATCATTTCAGCAAAAACAAGTAGTTCACAGAATTTGAGTACCCCATGCTTCACATCTGAATCAGTCAGTGTTTGAAGTTTCACATTTGTGTGGTTATACAGACAGAGACTGGCATCTGACTATTTCCTGAAATCTTCTCATGCAGCTGTGCTTAAAAAGGTACAAAGACAACTTCAGATCATTTACCTAATGAATTATTTTCTTATTATTTATACTTACCTTGCAGATAGGGCATTATATAGTTTTTAAAAAAATCTATGTGTAGATAGATTTTCATATTCATGATCTTCATTTCTGGGTGGTAAAGCATGTACTACAAAATATATGTTTAAAAAAGGAAAGTTGGTTTGATAGCACTGATCTATGCCTATTGCCAGAAATCTATGAAACCTCCAAGGTCTTCAAAATTCCAGAGTACCTATATATGCATATATATGAATCTTTACCTATTCCCTGGTATATATATCTATTATGTCTTTTACCTTGCCATGGTACCCATACTATGATATTTTTCTCTGAATAACCCAGGGGCATACAATAATCTGATTTTACTTACAGCATGGTAAAAACTTCACCCTGAGACCAGCCAGAGAACCTGTTTCCTGCCTAAAAGTAGTTTTTAATTCTAAATTATAATATGATAGAAGGACATCTCCCTAAAAATTTTTATGGCTATTTTTAGATATATACACAAAATCATTTTGAGGGCCTTGACTAAAATATTTATGAGACTGAGGAGATTTTAAAATTCAGACTAATAAATTGGATAAGCTCAGTGTTAAATGGCAAAGCATTTTCAACATTATAAAGAGAACATGTCATATAATTTTCAAATGTTTTATTTTTTTAATTGAATTTCTAATTAGTGAGCACATGCTGGAAAAGGTGAAAATATTAATGAGTATTCATAGATGTTTCATAGAATGAGGTCAAATATTATATATATATATATATATGCATATATTCTTGTGCATATGTTACAGAGAAAATTCTCATTATGCAAGATAATTAAGTGTCACTTGTCATAAAATTTTCCTAAAGAGATTACAGGAGGCATAAAATTGCAGGAAGCCAATTATCTGATCTTTCCCCTTTCAGTTATTTAGTCTCTCTCATCTATAGACGAATCTTCCTATTTGCTCATTTCTTTAAATTTCTTTAATTGCAAATGAAAATAAGACAGTGAGACAGCAATTTCTACCAAAAATCTAAACTAAAAGTCTGCTCGTTTTGCAAAAAAGTGATATAAACACCTGATATATGCAAGAGATAGTATAGATGTTGTGAGGGACAGAAAGTATAAGACAGGATTTATACATTCCATTCTCCCCATTATTCTGTGTTTGTAGAAAGTTAATTTACATTTTATTTAAAAAAATTTATTGTTACATGTAGTTACATTTATTGAGTTGGGCAACAAAAATAGTGATTTTTAGGATAGGCATTTCTGTATCTTCTTTCTCCTTATTTCATATTTTCATATTTTGATATTTTTGTTTCCTTCATAAAGTTTTATATATCTGTGAAATAATGTATCAATTTGGAAATTGAAATAAAACCCAGGATGACACTATATGTGAGCAGGAGTACAATCTAGATAGAACAGCTGTATATTGATCATGAGTGTTTCTAGTAGGAATTGTAATTATTTAGAGGATCCTCTAACAGAAGGTTGTTTGCCAGAAGATGGAACCACAGTATTACATGACACACACAGTGCTCCTCAAGGTAGCACCTTGGCTTGAGAACCGATAACTGCCATGTCCCTGAGAGGTGCTTAACCTAGAGTTTATGGATGAAATATTTTAAGCATTTGTCCATGTATGTTTATGTGTTTGTTATTCTGGGAGGGAGATATGGCCATTATGTATCATCAAATTCTGAAATCTGATGGTCTATGATTCTCAAAGCCTTAAGACAGCCTGAAACCTTAACTTTCTGCCTCTATACAATTCTACAGGAAAAGATTTAATTTCCCCTCCATTTTAAATGTTTCACTGAATAAATGAATTATCCTGCCCTTTAACTAATAGAGGCAATACATTACTTTGGTGATTAAAATCCAGTAGCACTATTGGCTTTGACAGGATGTGCTCAAGTAAAGACTAGTTCCACTTCATTTCCAAGTCATTCAACACCATCCAAGTGATGTTCCTGAAAGATGTACATTTCACTTATGCATTCTAATGATTTAATTTGGTAAGCTTAATAAGATTTTCTCTGGTCAAAGATAACATGACATTAATATGCCTCTAGTGTATGTGATAGGACTAGATTCTTCCTGCTTCCATTTCAACTTAGACTCTATTTTGATGATATCAGCACCAAAGTGAGGGTGAGACAAATTTACCCATGAAGATTTTAAAAGAAACTGATTAAGAACCTACTGTTTTACTTCTTGAGCACCCTCATATACTTATAGAATGTATAAGAGGATCATAGTCTCGAGAGAATTTTATGAAAGGGATTAGTCAAGATGTTTCTTTGGAGGCTATACCAAAGAAACTGGCTATACCATCCTTGTTTGAGGGGAAGGCATTAGGAGGGGGGTTACTCTCTAATCCTAACCTTGAAGAGGGTAGGCTTCTAGACTTGCAGATGAAGACCTCTGAAATAATCAGAAACCTCTAATTACTAGTGCCTCACTTCAACAAAAGAAGGCAAAGCAGAATGTGTCCTGAGGTCTTTCCAGCTCAGGAAATCCAGAGGAAGAGAAGTCTGATTAATGGCTTTGGTGGCTGTATTGGGATTGGCCCACCTTCTCCAAGCTTGTCAAGGCAAGGGATATGTGATTGTTTCTGGTGAGTCAGCTGGGGACCATGCTATAAGGGTTTTTGTGGGGGCTTGCCCATTAAGATCTCAGGACAGATGGAATTGTACTCTGGATGCCCTGGGACTAGGAGAGGGTCACAAGGGTCCACATGTAATGGAGACAAATCAACCAAGGCAAGAAGAGGATCAGGGAACTATCCCAAAGCTCATAAAATCAAAGTCATGGAAGTCAGCTTTAATCATCTGCTGGGTAACCCAAGAGCCCCCAGGTTCTCTGATCTACTCTGTGCAGATAGCACAAGGCTGCCCAGTCAAGTAAATCCAGTAAGAAGCCAAAGAGTCACTTCTAAGTAAAGGAAGAGAAAAGCCGGTGGTAGACAGAAGAAGCATCAGACACCACCACAGTTCACATTCTTTGTGATTCCAGTTGGAGGGAAGGTAGAGATTGAACTTTAACAAGAGTAGAATATTTTGTATGTCTTATAGAGGATATTCCAATTACCAAACTGAAATGCTATTTGTAAATTAAAGTGACCATGGATGAATGGATGGTCTACTAGTACTTAGGTCTCAACTGAAACATCTTGGTCTCATTTCCACTATTGAAAAGATTAATTCATGCATGTTTAATGCTTCATGTGTGTGTCATACTCCTTCAGGTTATGGTATAGATCATTTTGAAACTTAGTGATTCTCAGAAGAATTTGGGTCCCACTTATGTTACTGGGATTTTTGTCATCCAGAGTCAATTCTGATTACTCCTACACTGTCCCTGCATCTCCCATTGTAGATGAGAAAACTCTGACTTTTAGAGACAGACTATTTGGAAGTCACAGTGTAAAATTGCCTTCTAAACGAATTCAGCTAAATCACTTTTAATATCAGATTTTAGTGACTTTCTCATGACTGTTTATCAGCTCTCTCAACTCCCAAATGACTCTTTAATTAATTGTTCCTCCGTTAGTAGCTCATTTTCTGTCAGGTCCCTTTCCTTAGAGCACTGTTTTACCCCATATGGCAGAAAGGCTGTTGAAGATCCCACTATTATTAAACGTAGGCTGGTATCACTTAGGTACGTTACCTTGATGGTGGTGACATCACTCAGGTACTTGGCCTACAAGGAACTAGCACAATTTCACTTATTTCATTTTAATGGGTCCCTTTGGCTTTGAGGCTATAAACTAAAATACCATTGCAGTCTCCTCCAGCAATCTCAAACTTAATTATTCCACTCCAGGAAGCTGTCTGATGGCTCTGCAGAGACCTGCTTTTGCACTGAAATGCAATCCCTTATTGTGTGACAAAATTACCTTTGTTTCATGTTCTCTTTTAAAATTTATTTACAAACAGCTCAGAAAAGCACCTCTCAGTCAAACTTAATAGGTGATTACCACAAATTTGATTCAAGAATTTAGATTGGATATATTTTTTAGGATTTTCCTTTTATTCTTTCCTATGTAATCATGATGACTTCTTAAATACTATTCCAAGTCCTTTGCTTTGTGGGTAATGTGGTATAAATTGTCAGCATAGCTGACTCTCATCTTTCCTCTACTAAGTTTTGATATATTTATTGTTTCATAGCTTAAATGACATATCTTATATGCCAATATCTTTTCTGCTGCTTTGAGCAAATTCAGTTTACTAAACTAAAATTTCTAAGTGATTTTGCAGAAAGCAGAAGAGACAGACATATTACAAGAGAAAGAGCCAGAGAGATCAGAGATTTACACGTTACCATTTGCAATACACAGCAATCTATAAAAATGATAATAGTAACATATTTGAGAAACAATCAACATTTTCTTTTTAAATTTCAGAATACTTCCACAATTTGAATAACAACCAAAAAAAACATTCAGTTCTATTCATATTCAAACTGAAGGTTGAACGGAGAGCCAGAAACTCCATAATATTATACAAGGGAAATACTTGGGTTCTATTCATCACTTTGGTCTATGGAGACTAACAGAAAATTTATTTCTTGCTTCTGCCCTACATTCTTTAAAGACAAAGGGGAAGATCAGGCATATGCTGTTTCCTATTAATAACATTTTCTTTCTATTGCTAGTTTCTCAGGCTCTAAAAAATATGGTGGGGTAAGGGAGAAAAAGTGAGAGAATCTGGCATTATATTTTATGTGTGCAAGTAATTTTTAATTTCAATTTTTTAGCTTAATGCTCTCATCTGTGCAAGGAATGAAATGCATCAGAATTAATATGATTGAGCCAATAGGTGAAATGATAAAATATAATTAAACAGAAAGGGTCTCCATCATGCACATGCTTTACAGACATTTAATTCCCTGTGTGGATGGGGTGTTTACTTATCTGGACCAGAGCTTCACACAAAATAAGAATTAGATTTTCTTCATTTCGAGCTTGCAATCCTACTTTATTTAACAACTGTGGAATTGAGAAAGAAGAACAGATGTGGGACAGACAATATTTGGAAAGAGCCAGAATGAAGATGAATTTCACTTGTTTATTTTGGGTTTGGGAGGATGTGGAGAAAAGATTGAATTTACACACACAAAAACCACAAACACTTTTTTCTAAAACTCATTTTAGTTTATCCTCCCTGAACAAACTGAGCAATATTTAGTGAAGCTCTGTCTTAGTCCCAGGGACGACTTTTAAATTAGGGGATGGTCAGGGGAGGATCGGTGAGCACATTGAAGATTGACAAGTCATTGCAGACACAGATACAGGTTTCACTTAAATCTTTTGTCTTAAAATGCAAAGTTTCCCATAAAATGAGTCAGTATATTTTGCCAACACATACACACATGTAGGTATTCATAGATGTTATTTGGTTACTCTGAGAGATAAAAATTCATATTAATATCACATAAAGAAAAGCTAATTAGTGTTCCTAAGATCTGATATCAAAGATCTTATGATCGAAGGCAAATATACCAAAACACAAAACCTATATATTGCTACCACATAACCAAAGCATATCATTTCCTACTCAAAGGGAACTAATAGGTTAAAATGAGACAATAGTCTTGAAAGAACTTTGAAAATATTTAGAAAGATAATATAAAGCTATAGCATGAGTTCTCATTTTGATCATAATAAATTTGATTCTTTTCCTACACCTTCAAAATATTATTTTCTATATTCAACAAAGCAGTGATTATATATATTTTTAACAAGTCTTTCTACTATAAGAATTGATTCAACAAATACTAAGTAATGGTATTTAGTGCTGTATGACTAGGTTAGTTTCACTATGCATCCATTAAATGGAAGATTTTTTTTGGCAAAGTGGGTAAGATTTTGTAGTACCTGAGGTTTGTAAAATGTGGGGAGCCCATTTTTTTTTGATAGTTAATGTTTTTCTTATTAAGGTATCATTGATATACAATCTTATGAAGGTGTCACATGAGCAATAATCTGGTTTCTACATTCACCCCTATTATCAAGTCCCCCCACATACCACATAACAGTTACTGTGCATAAGCATAGTAAGATGCTATAGAGTCACTATTTGTCTTCTCTATGCTATACTGCCTTTCCCATGCCCCCCTACATTATATGTGCTAATCATAATACCCCTTAATCCCCTTCTCCTTTCCCTCACAACTGCCCGCCCCACTCCCTTTCCCTTTGGTAACCATTAGTCCCTTCTTGGGGTCTCTGAGTCAGCTGCTGTTTTGTTCCTTCAGTTTTTGCTTTGTCTGGTTATACTCCACAGTTAAGTGAAATCATTGATACTTGCCTTTCTCTCCCCAGCTTATTTCACTGAGCATAATACCCTCTAGCTCCATTCATGTTATTGCAAATGATATGATTTGTTTTCTTCTTATGGCTGAATAATATTCCTTTGTGTATATGTACCACATCTTCTTTATCCATTCATCTACTGATGGACACTTAGGTTGCTTCCATTTCTTGGCTATTGTAAATAGTGCTAAGATAAACATAGGAGTGCATATGTCTTTTTCAAATTGGGCTTCACCAATATTTCTTATCTCTTGTTTTTTATAATAGCCATTCTATCAGGAGTAAGATGATATCTCATTGTGATTTTGATTTCCACTTCTCTAATTATGGATGTTGAGTGTCTTTTCATGTACCTGTTGGCCATTTGTATGTCTTCTTTGGAAAAATGTCAATTCAGATCCTCTTATCAGATATATAATTTGAAAATATTTTTTCCACTTCTAGGTTGCCTTTTCATTTTGTTAATTGTTTCTTTTGCTGAGCAGAAGCCTTTCATTTTGATGTTTTCGCGCCCATTTGTTTTGCTTTTGTAGATATGATTTGTATCATATCCAAAAATCTTTGAAAATATTAATATCAAGTAACTTTTTTCCTTACATTTTCTTCTGAGAGTTTTAGGCTTTCAGTTTCTATGTTTAAGCCTTTAATCTATTTCAAGTTCATCTTTGGGAGTGTGTAAGACAGGGTTCCAATTTCATTTTTTTGCATGTGATTATCCAGTTTCCTAAACACCATTTTTTGAAGAGTTTATCCTTTCCTCATTGATCTTTCTGGGCTCCCTTGTCAAATATTAGTTGATTGTGAATGCAATGATTTATTTCGGGGCCCTTGATTCTGTTCTATTGGTCTATATGTCTATTTTTATACCAGTTCCTTACTCTTTTGATTACTAAAGCTTTGTAGTATAATTTCAAATCAGGAAATGTGATGGTACCAACTTTGTTTTTCTCAGGATTGCTTTGGCTATTTAGGGTCTTTTTTGTTTCCAAATGAATTTTAGGATTACTTCTTCAATTTCTGTGAAAAATACCATTAGAATTTTGATAGGAATTGCATTGAATCTGTAGATGGCTTTTGATATTATGGGCATTTAAAAAAATATTTGTTAATAATAGTTAGGATTATTTAAATATTTTTAAAAATGTCTTAGATGATTGAAAATATTGGAAAAAAATAATTCCAATATCCCATTATGTTTTGGCATTCAGACATATTTCCAGGAAAAGGTCTTTAAAAAAAAAATCAAGTGAAAGAAGCAATTTTTCCAGAGTGTAGATAAAAGGATGCAGAGTATCTTCCTGGCTCTATGGCTTTTCTGGCTTCTCTGGTATGTATGAAGCAAAGCCAGTTTGCTTGGTCTCTGTGTTACTATTGTTATATTTCCTTTTGTAACTTTAACAAGGTTTATTTGAATGCTGCCATGCTTACATGTATCTGTGATGGCATGGTGAGATCACTTGGTTTACAAATGCCCAGGGATATTGGGTTTAGAAGCTGCCAAGACCTTCAGCACCCATGAGGCACTTTTGGTCTGTTTTAGCTATGCATCTCAGGTGAGGTCGATGACTGTTCTCTCTAGAACTTGACAGTTGTATTTCCAATATGTAAGGAGTGTTTCTTATTGCTTTCACTAATGAGCTTAATCTAGGAGTAACAAACTCTTATTTCTTCCTTTCCCTCTAGGACCATCAACACTTCACTATGTGGGACCAGGAACTATCATTTTTACGAAGTGAGAGAATTCACAAGTATATCTAAACAATTTTTGGATAATATAATCTGTGAAAATAGTTTTATTATTCAACAGTTCTGAAATGTGAAAATGAAATAAAACAAAACCAAAAGCACCATGGGACTGAATAGCTTGTAAAATAGAAGTATTAACTAAAATCTGCATGTTTTTTGTGACTTGAGATACTTAACATGCAGCCAATAGGAGAGTGTAAGCAAAAGGCTTCAAGCCTTATGCCAGGAAAATAACCATAAACACTGAATTATCTGAGGTTAACTAATGTGCAGAATTCATCAAATTATTTAAACTTAGATTTGTAAGAAACATCTATACAACAGTTGTTTGGCTTCATTAACTTTTAATTCCTAGCTAGATATATTTTTACACGTTTTGATGGAGTTGAAAAACAATTCAATTATGCTCTATATTGATAAGATACTTCTTTAGGAGAAAATGTCAAACCCTAAAGTTCAGAAGAATGTACAAAGGTAATAAATCTTGAAAGGTCTTTCTAAGGAGGTACAAATTAAGATCAATTTATAAGTAAAATGATTTAAAGCCTTGATCCTAATCTTAGGCAACTCTAATCTTTTAATATTATTTTAAGCACTTTATTCACTACATATTAGTCTTTTAAAATATTTTAAACATTCTGGTTCTCTCCATTATAATTTAGATTAAATGTTAGATAAAGGGTAGACATAAGATGATAAGCCCTTTAAGGGGCATGTATTTACTTCAATATGTTTTCTATTTTCCAAAATTATCCCAGATTTATATAAATTTTCAATATAATTTGACTGACTACTTGGTATATGATAATTTTATCAGTCAAGGATTCTAGGTTGCAAACTGAAAGAGCAAAAGTCTGGCTAACTTATCATAAAAGGAATTTATTGGAAGTGTAGAAGGCCATCACTCCCCGACATGATAGGAAACTAGAGAATCAGGCTTAGAAAATGGACAGGAAGCAAGGAAGTATCAGTATCAAGATTTCCAGCTCTGATCACATTGTGAAGTTGTCTGGTCTGGTTTCTACAACCAAATGCAGTTGCTGAAGAAAGTTAGCCCTTAAGAATATATTACAAGCCATTCCTTTGTCTTTGCCACCCAAGCACAACATTCATTGTCCTAGCTCAATTGAAACGACCTACCTAGGTCAGGCGTCTGCATCCTTATTGCTAAGGTTATAGAGAGATAGCTTCCCAACTTACACTCCATGACTTAAACAGTGGGGCTACCCCCTCCATTAAATAGGAAGAAACTGGATAATGGAAATGAAAGAAAAGCAGATGTCCTCTAAACTTGGCATTCCATAATATACAGACAATTGATTCTTGTTATTTGTGGTAGTTACGTTCAATAAAGTCTCTTTGAACACTGGGTTAGTGAATACTAAGTACTGCACCTAGGGAAAAATACAGGGTTAGGTTCCTGTGAAACTTTGGTCACATTTTCATTAACCAATCAATGTATAGCCTTGTTTTATTTGTGTTTATCTGTAAAGACATCCTATTTAATACATATTGTTGATTCATTTATATTGAACCCACAGCCAGCAGCACTATAACTCATGCCTGAATGAAGCTTGTCAAACACATGTATTTTCTCCATCAGGCACATTACAGCCTTCTTGCACTTAGGAAATCTAGACTGCAGTTTGTCACTGTGCTTGGGGGACATTTTAAACAGTAAAACCACCAACAAAAAGCATACAAATGTAAAAAACTCTAGTGCTAAATAAACTGTGAAAAGAACTTTTGTTTACAGTGTGAGAATAAAACAAGAATGCAGAGTGTCACCACGTTTAGTCTCTTCAGACAATGGGAACAGCTGAAATTTTTCACTGCCCTGCGCAAATACGTCTGCAAATGACAGCAAAAGGGCCATGAGTCTTGATTCTGAACTTTGAAATAAACTTCAGTGAGGACATTAATTTGCAAATATGAACTCTGAGAATAGTAATGAGTACTACTGTGATTTTGAAAGCTGCAAAGCATACCTAACACAAATGAAAGCTAAAATCCTAGTAATTTAAGTCAATGCCCTAAACAGGCAAAATTCTCCATTGGCAGTGACACCTTTCTATCTTTAAAATTCTTAGTGTATCTCTATAATTATATAAATGTGATAATGTGGGAAATTATATATTCATCCTATACTTGATTGTCCAGGTTAATAGTTAATACTTTGAAAACTTTGAAAACTTTTTGAAAATCAGCAAAAATTAGTTTGTTGACCATTTGTGGGTTTTAGTTTTTCTTGTATGTGCCAAACTCTCTTAGCCATTATTCAAGTATTCTTTACAAAAACCTAGTGCCCAAGTGCTGTATATTTTCAGCTTTTAAATTATATTTAATTATCTCATTAATTGCCCTTTTTGTTCAAGGATACCTTGGGTTAAAATAAAATTTTTATTTACACATCTGATGAGATGGGTAGACTTTATCAGTGAAATGACTTCTCTAAGCATTTGTCAAATAAAAGATATTAAAACACAAATAAGCCTAGTTCCTGTCAACATTCTTACCTGTGATTTCATTATGGACACTAGCAGAAACCTGGTATGGCTAAGTGCTCTTAGTACTGTAAGGTATTTAATCTTTTTCAGTGTTCTCTTGCTTCACTGGCTTTTGACCTCTGGTTTAGGTTAATGGAGATAATAATATGAAAAATATCTTATGAGGAAATGAGGAGGAAGAACTATTAGATCCAAAATCTATGTTCCAGATGGAAAACCTTGCCAGCCCGGCAGTTAATGTTGGTACTGTTGATATTTCTGGCAAAGGTAGATCAGAAGGGTAGTGTTAAGACTGATTTGAGGCAAAGATTTGGGTTGAAGACACAGTAGCCTTTTACATCAATATAAGGTTTCATAAAGGGAGACAGAATGAAAAAATCACAATAGGTACGAGTGGTCTGGCAGACATCTCACTTCTAGACTCCAAAAACACCTTAAATGAAATACATCAGCAGGCAGAATTCAACATCTTAAGAAACTAGAGATTGAATATGATTGATTCTAACAATTTCAGGCTGCTTGGCCTCTGCTCCTTAATACTGCCTTCTAGGGCAGGTAGGCTCAGGTCTTGAGATATCATTTTAAACAAGGAAGAGGTTGGAAGGTTGCAGAATAAGGTCAGACATGCTAAAATAATCTTTTGGAAATCATAGGTTTACAATAAAATTAGATGCAAGTGTTTGAATTTCTGAAGGAAAGTGAATTCAGTTCTTGGAAAATAATAGAGAAAAATGGCAAAGACTCTAAGACCTAATATTCATATACTCATTTATCTGAAGTAAAAGCAATTTCTCATGTCTAAAGTAAAAAGAAATACTATAATTCACTGATTTTAAGATGTACTTTTTTTCATATTTAACATTTCTGAAACCTGGAGGTGTCTTACAATCAATGGAATACTATAATTAAAATTGGATAATTTTTTCTTCATGAAATATGAAATACTGAGTCATGTTGCAATTGAAAGTAACTTAGATTTGATTATGTTATTATGTTTTAAATACAGTAAAAGATATTCATCAGTAAAAATAAGGATAGTAAAGTATACAAAATATACATTTAAAATAATTTCAGCATAACACTGTATAATTTAAACCTAGACATCAGTAGACTCTCATCAGGGGTCAATTTCCTGTTACTTTGTATAAAATTCTTTTTGTATACGTATATGTGTATTTTTCTGTAGTAGAGTTTTCATCAAATTCTAAGTTAGTAATCAAGAAGACAAAAATATCTTAAATGCATAGATGATTAAATTTAATAGTCCAAGCGATTACACAGTATATGATCAATTTTCTAATTATTACATTAAAATATTTTTTATATGTATAACTTTTTTTTATTCTTCATGACTGTCCTAGTATCCCATAGCTTAACAGACCTGAGTCCACCTACATTTATTCTAGAGCCCTTCTTTTATAGTCAAGAAGAAAATGTAGAAAGGACCCTCTATTATATGAGTTCTCAAATATATCATTATATTTTAGTGTCTAGAAAACTGTCAGTTTTCATATTGATGCTTTTATAAATTAAGTATAAATTAAACTTGATAACATTTAATTAATTTCTTCTTTTTCAAAAAACAATTCATTCTTTTTGTAAAAGACATGCAATGGAAAGAAAAATGTCAAACAAAAATGAGCTATAGTCATATTGTCATTTTAGGGGAAACAGTAGAATTTTTTAAAAGGTGAATTTTTAAAAAAAGAAATTCAAAATAATATTTTGGTTATGAAAGTCGAAGTTCAGTCTGATGTGGAGAGATGACAAAAAATAAGCATTCTTTACTCAAAACAACAGCAGGACATTTGAGTTGTCTTTTGTCCATTAAAGTCTCAAGAAGGAGGATGTTGTTTTGCCCCAAAGATTTAAGGCAAGAAGTGAAAGGTGAAAGGGTGGCCCTAAAAGGAGAATAACAGTGTGAGAAATTGGGAAACAAAGAAAAGAAAGTGAGTAAGAGATTATTTGTGGCAGAGGTGGTCAGGAATTTAGGAATAATGACTGCCATTCAATATTAATACTAATTCATTTTGTTCTGTAGTAATAATCCTCCAGTATATCATGGATTTGGTAGAAGATTTACCCAACAACATCATGTTAGCTGTACTTTAGGGAATGAAGTAGAGGCAGTACAGACGTGTTTGAGAAGGCAGATTTTCCTGCCCGGGTTACCTTGGTTGAAATCCTGGCTCTAGCACCTAACTACCAGCCTCTCTGTGCTCCATTTATCTTTGCTCCAAGATGGGGGTAAAGTGTACTTAATCCGTAGAGTTGTATCCAGGATTAAATCAGTTAATGCAAATAAAGGTCTTACACCACCACTAGGATGGTGTAAAATTGTCTAGCATAAAGAAAAATTACTAAAAATCAACTTCTGAGTTATTTAGTAAAAACTAAATAAAAGTTTGAGGATAAAATGACACACAGAGAGCCTGAGCAACCTGTGGCAGCATTGGGTTTTCCTGAGGAACTGAAGGGCAGCCAGGAGCAGGGATTACGAGTAAAGCATTGTGGCAGCCTAAGTGTTGCTTCTGCATGCCCATCTCAGAAAGGCTCAGAAACAGTGATGAGAAGAGGCAATTCTGTTGCAGTTTCATGGAATGAAGACTTGAGCTGATCTTATAAGGGTGTTAATAAGGAGTAATCCGAAGCCTGCATGACTTTGGAATATTCTGGATTATACATACAACAGAGAAAGTGAGATTTCCTATCCCTCCTCAGAAATACTCTCTTAACAATATGATGTACAGAATATACTTTTTTCTTCATAGTCTTAATAAAATTATTTTATTTTTGAATGAAGAAATATATGTATCCAGTAATAATTTTCATTTCCCTGCATTGACCAGCATGGAGAAAAAATTCTCTCTTTTTCATTGCTATCAAGGAAAGGTGTGCTTTGAAAACTGAGTGACATAGGTCTTTTGGCTTTAACTTGTCTTATCCTATGTAAATTGTTTTATATCTCAAGGATTCAATTTCATCATATTTTACATAAAAGTATTCAATTAAATCATCCCTTAAGAGCCTTCGAAATCTAAAATTATGTAATTTTAAGTGTTCCACAGCAACTAGGTTGATTGAATTATAACAAAAGTGCTTTCATTTTCCCAAAGTATTTTTCTTTTTCTTCCTTGACAAAGGTTATTCAGTAGTCCATACTCAACTACCTGTAGGTTTCCCCAAACAAGTACAAATCTAAATACTTCACGGTAACTCAGAAGTTGATTTTTAGCGATTTTTCTTTATGCTAGACAATTTTACATCTCAATTGTATTTATTTGCAAACCTCTTCACTCTTTTAACTGTATGAGATAGGTTGAGAGCCTGTATTTTTAATCCTATGACCTCACTTGGCTTCAGGTACTCATGACTATCTCAGTGACAGGAGGCCATTCAATGGGTAGACTGACTGGACAAGCTATTTATAGAGTCTTGAGCCAGAACCACCAATCTATAATAGCTGCAGTTACACTTGGTGGTGGAAAAGGAAGCAAGTAGATCTCTAACATAATCTGGGGAAGAGAAGAAAAAGGGTTGGCTAGAGACTGTATTAGATAAGGAGCTGATTTCTAGACTTTTTTTCTCCAATCTCATACAGACTTTGCCTTAGTTATCCTTTACTACCCAATCTGCAGTTGTAATATCAATTGCTGTACAGATGTTCTTTAGAATAATGGCACATAAAGACAGTTATGCATTTAACTATTGGGATTTAAACAGTCAGATTTGTCTCTGGCATCAGGACTGGTATACTGAAGCCACTTTGGGGAGTATTGTGGGGATCTAGAGTTGGGAGAACCCCTGATAAGTAGATAACTGGATGGGGCTTAGACAGGTTGGAGGGTGGCAGGGTTGGCATGAAGAGGAGCATGCGGAAAGGAATGAGGAAGACAGTAGACAAGCCCTCTGTAAACTTCCTTTGGGCTTTCTATTTTCTGTAAAAGCTGTCCCCCAATCAAAGTTCCTGAGGAAACTGACTTAATTCAAAATGTAGATGCTTTAGCCTGAGATGCTTTGAATTTATTTATTCAGCTCAAAGCATTTGCTCTCTTATATATGTTATTTTAGGATTACAATGCCAGATGTTTCTTGTGCGGGATGCTAGCAATGAAATTCTTTACATATTTACCTTTTGATTTCTATCTGGGAGGATTTACTGAATGCCACATGACTGAAATTAAAAAAATATACAACCCAACTTTTTAAATTTAAAATTGAATAACTCTTCTCACATAGATATACTTATCAAACTTACTATCGTTGATAGTAGGCAGTTTTCTCAATTTTTGTTGATTCTATCTGTCTGCAATCATACCATGTGAAATAAAATTAAAAATATATAATTACAGCCCTCTTGGTAGGCTGTTCACTATTTTGAATTAAAAAGCATTCTTTGCTGGCAGCAGAAACAGCAGCAATGGTCTAATTTCCTCTAACCCACTAGGTGCCTGCTTAATTACAACCTTCCATTTACTTGCTCTTTGGCTGTATTCCATCTCTGCTTGTAGATTTTTTCATTCATTTTATTGTCCATTTCTATTTCATCAAGTAACATGAAATACAGACGGTGCTGTTTTGCTCCCTGGCTTGCACACATTCAGTGGAGCCATTTCTATATTTTGTTGTAGAATTGATTTTAGCATTTTTTTTTTTGGACTCTGAGAAGAAAGACATTTATAATAAACTCTAGTCTTTAAAAGGATTTTGCTTTAATGTTAGAAAACTATGGGAAATAACTAAAGAGTTTAAAAATCACTTCAAATGTCAAATTCATAAGTAAGGTGGCAGATACTGGAAAAAAAAGATGAAGAGATGTTGGTGGAGGACTTTAGCTGCCTTAGAATGTATTTTGTTAATTATATTTAATGACAGAAACTCTTAGAATGAGTTTCCAAAACTTCTCTTTCATGTGTCAAACCAACTAAATATTGAATGAAGTCAGTAAATAAAAAATGAAAAATTCAATTACTATTTCAATATATAATTATTACTCTCTAAGTATTTATTGATTACATATTTTTAACTGTACACATATAAAATACATGGCATTTTTGTATAGCTGAAAATTTTATCTTTGTGGTGCTAAAATTGTACAGTGTGTATTGGATTCAATAGAATTAGAATTCATTAGATTATTGGGTCTGGTTTATAGTGAATTTATTCAATTTACTCAGATTATAATCTACACAAAGGCAGGGACCTTGTCTAATTTTCTTAGCACCATATTCTGAGGCTGGTATTAAATATAATGCCTAGCACAAAGTAAATTCTCATTAATATTTGAAGTACATGGATATGTGGATTTGAGTGCCTATGGTGGGCATAAAGAGGCATATACTTACAGACTTTATAACATTACACGGTCAGATATACGTAATGAAGTTTGGCTAAATACAGAATGAATTTAACCTTGTGAGGGCTGTTGTTAGCTGTATGAGAAGAAATTCAGGAATTTTAGAGAAGCAGAGACAAAAACAGTTCAATCTAGAAATTTAGCATACAAGTGTTAGCTTTTTGCAGAATAAAAAAGTTTAAAATACAAATGTTAGCTTTTTTAGCATAAAAAAGACAGCTTGAAGACAGGAAGAGATCTCAGATAGGAAGGGGAACACAAGAAGACTTTAGGGCAATGACTAGATTCTATATGTCGATCGGTAGTGGTGGTTACATACATGCATACATTTACCAAAACTCCTAAAACTAAAACTGTACACTTAAAATGGGTGCCTTTTGCTGTTTTTAAGTTATATTCAACAGGTTGATTTAAAAAATGTTCCCAAGCAAGCAAATAAATATGTGAATAAATAAAAATAAAGGCAATGCCTGACCAACATTTTACAACCTGACTGGAAGCCTAACCTGGAACTAATTTGTCACCTTGGAATTTGTTGACTAGAAAATCAATAACTCTGCCATTTCCATTTTATTCTTTCACCTTTCTGGCTATTAGCTACTGTGGAAGCAATGCGTAGAAAACATTAGAGTCCAGAAAGAACCAGGAAATCTCTAAATTCTTTAATTACTATTAGAGAATGAATTAGAGATTAGGGTCACTGCAATTCACTGCATTTCTGAACAAACATTTCTTTAAATGATGTCAAAGTTCTATTTTTTAAAGTACAGATTTGATCTCTGATTTTGCTGTCGTTGTTCACTGTTACCCAGTCAGCAACAGACCTGCCTCATTTTCTGGGACTAGCTTTATGTTTAGCTATGCTTTGAGGATCTGTATCATAAAGCACTGTCTGACTTCAAATTATGTAACTCTGATTTCCCATTGGAATACAAATTCACTGCTCTAACTTTAGTGCTTAACAATGAAGTCATCATGTCATGTACTGCAAATAAATAGCATGGAGAAATGAATTACTTTCTCCACTGGTTTTTCAGAACTTCCTTTGAGAGAATAGTTAGTCTGGGGTTTTGTTTTGTTTTATTTTGTTTAATACTATCTTCTTCAAATAGTAGATAATATATTCTTATTGATTCTTTACCTCTAATATTTTAAATTAAAATGTCAACACCATTTGCATCTAGGACCTATGGGTATACTGCAATGATAATTTTTCAATCTTACTGGTTTACCACCACATTTTGAACATATCTTATATTTGGGGTCTTTTCTTCCTTGTAAATCCTGTGTTATTGAAGAAGATACTTGGAATTTGCTTTCCCAGCCTCCCTTGCAGCTGTGTCATGGAATTAGAAGGCTCCTTCAGTTAGAAGCATCTGTGTAAGGGTCTGATTTGGAAGAGGAACTACAATCATTTATTGGGTGTTATCTGATATACTAAGCCATAAATATGGGCCTGTCCAATAATCTGCCATCAACTAATTTATCCATTAATCATTCATCCATTAATTTATATAAATTATGAGATTTACATAACCTGAGATATCATGAGAAGTTCCCAATGACTAATTAACAGAGGAGGAAAAAAAATGAACTTGGTGCTTATCTCTGAATGGCTGGTTCTCATTCAAAATGTTACTCCTTTTTAGCCTTCATTAGGTTTTCACACCTGAATTAGGAATCTCAGAGGCATAAAGTTTGATCAAGTTTATGAGCTTAAGTTTCTATTATATTTCTCTTGCAATGTAGGGTAGAATTTGCAATTAAAGAGAGGAAAAAAAATCCCAAAACAATAGAGAGGTTGTCCAAAATGTCCATCCTTCAGGTCCCTTGCCATTCAAATATTTCTTCTGGGCTTTTTCTCTTTATTTCTTCCAGATATAAATGTTTTCTTCCAATCAAGCATTTGAAGATTTGAAGAGGGAGTGCTTATAATAAACTAAAGGAATCATGTCCTAGGTAGATAGATTCAAGAGCTTAGTTCTGATGTCTGCAGGGCACACAGAGCAAAACAACTGAGCCTCCAAGGGTTTTGAGGAGATGTAAGGAGTCTGGAAACAGTCCAGCTATTCTCACCAGAGTTTGTGTACACTCATGTCATCAGCAGGGATTACATATAAATGAAAAGAAATTATCTACTCTGCTCACTGGTTGCTCAACAGCAAAGCACTCAATCTCCTACTTCCTTCTATTTATGGATTTTAATTGATGAGGCTGGGATACAGAATAGACATTTTGGCATAAATGACATGGGTTGGCATTTAAACAAGAATGGCAATTCTAATTTTATCTTCATTCTAAATTAGAAAAGCCAAAAAAAAAAAGTAGAAAAACCTTGTTTTGTCAAACAAAAGTTGTTTCGTTGTTTTTTTTTTTGGTTTTCAGGATTAAAGAAAAAAAATTAAAACAAAACTTTCCTATGTCTTTTTAAAGCAGTTGGTTAATAAGCTTTGGCTTAAAATTTCAATCTGGAATTTCCCTAGACTACCCTATTTATGATAGAGGCTGGATTTTAAAGTAGCATTTTATATGTCTGGTCTACATTTTAAGGCCCAGAACTGTTGTTTAGGACCAGAAATGGACACAATTTAATTCAGTTTATTATAGAAATCAAGTGCTTTTGGAGAGAGACTGGTGAACAGCTGCTTAATATTGTCTTTCTGCTAATATAGAGGTTCATTTCCCTTGCCCTCTGAGGAAAAGGCAATTCATGAGATTTCTGGAAGCTCTTTTCTGCAGAAATACAGGTCTGCTGACAGGAACTAGCAGCACAAAAAGAGATTTGCTGTTAATTGGTGGGGCTGACTATCTCTGGCAGGTGTCAATTTAAGACCTGTACTCCAGTAGTAGGATTTCTAGGGATTCTGCAAAGGAGACATCAATAATCAAAATAGAAAAAGAAAACATGATTTTTGTTATAAGGCTTCCCAGCTGTTTTTAACCTTTCATAGCTAAATTCAATATGAAGGTAGTTTTCTGAATGAGGATGAGCAAGGATTATCTGCCTTCCTTAGAGACTGTGCTTAATAGTTAAGGAAATTTAAAATTTTATTTTGAAAACAATATAGTTAAAATAATTGGGCAAGTTTTAAGGTGACATAATGGGTTTAACAATTTTACTTATGATGGTAAATAACTGAAACTTACGGTCTTTTGAAGTAGGGCTTTGAATACAGCATTTAATGCATGTTATAAGACTATAAAGGCGGCTTTTAGACTTGCTAGAAAATCAAAATAGTATTGAGTCCTTAGGCTTTCTTTATTTTTGGTATTTATATAAGTAAAAGTGTGCCTCCAGGATTAGACATTTCTATATCCTCTTAAGGGCGAATTCTGGCTCTACATCCACTACCTCAAATCTTAGGGGACTTTTATCAGAGTTGAGAGAGGGACAACCAACTGTGTCTAAGACTTCCAGTGATACTGTGAGTCAAAGACTATCCAGGTAATTTCTTTAATCTTAAGTGGAATTTATGAATATGAACTATATGTGAAGTACTTTGACAGTTGGAATAACATTGAGGAATCATTAAATGGAGGAGGATTTGTATTACAAATAAAGTTTGAGCCAAATGCCCATACCTTAAAAATATACACTGGTGGATTTCTAAAAGTTTATTGGTGGTCTTATAGGTAGAGTGTGCTTTCTGTGTTGAAACTACATGGGGTGAGGTTATTTCTCTCTGGGTCCCATGATTACTTTGTTTTGTTTTACATGACTTTTGGAAAAAGTAGTTTGGGTTTCTTATTTGTTGTTTTTTCTGTCTGTTAAAAAAGGTACTGATTTAGTAAATTCAAAAAGATTGAAATTGTACCAACCAGTTTCTCAGACCACAAAAGTATGAAACTAGAAATAAATTATGCAAAGAAAATGAAAAATCCCGCAAACACATGGAGGCTTCACAACATGCTCCTAAATAACCAATGGAGCAGTGACCAAATAAAAACAGAAATCAAGCAATATACAGAGACAACTGACAACAATAATTCAACACTGCAAAATCTGTCGGACACAGCCAAGGCTGTGCTAAGAGAAAAGTATGTTGCAATACAGGCCTACCTCAAGAAAGAAGAACAATCCCATATGAGCAGTCTAAACTCACAATTAATGAAACTAGAAAAAGAACACCAAATGAGGCCCATAGTCAGTAGAAGGAGGGACCTAATAAAGATCAAAGCAGAAATAAATTAAATTGAGAAGAATAAAACAATAGAAAGAATCAATGAAAGCAAGAGCTGGTTCTTCAAGAAAATAAACAAAATAGATAAACCCTTAGCCAGACTTATCAAGAAAAAAAGAGTGTACTCACATAAACAGAATCAGAAATAAGAAAGGAAAAATCACTACAGACATCACAGAAATAAAAAGAATTATTAGAGAATACTATGAAAAATTATATGCTAACAAATTGGATAACCTAGAAGAAATGGACAACTTTCTAGAAAAATACAACCTTCCAAGGCTGACCAAGGAAGAAACAGAAAATCTGAACAGACCAATTACCAGCAATGAAATTGAACTGGTAATCAAAAACCTGCTTAAGAACAAAATCCCTAGACCAGATAGATTCACCGCTGAATTTTATCAAACATTTACTGGAAACCTAATAGCCATTCTCCTTAAAGTTTTCCAAAAAATAGAAGAGGAGGAAATACTTACAAACTCATTCTAGAGCATCACTCTAATACCAAAACCAGGCAAAGACACCACAAAAAAAGAAAATTACAGACCAATATCCCTGATGAACATAGATGCAAAAATACTCAACAAAATATTAGCAAACTGAATTCAAAAATACATCAAAATGATCATCCTTCATGATCAAGTAGGATTTATGCCAGGGATGCAAGGATAGTACAACATTCGAAAATCCATCAACATCACCCACCACATCAACAAAAAGAAGGACAAAAACCACATAATCATCTCCATAGATGCTGAAAAGCATTTGACAAAATTCAACATCCATTCATGACAAAAACTTTCAATAAGATGGGTAAACAGGGCAAGTACCTCAACATAATAAAGGCCATATATGACAACCCACAGCCAACATTATGCTTAACAGCGAGAAGCTGAAAGCTTTTCCTTTAAGATCAGAAACAAGACAAGGATGCCCACTCTCCCCACTTCTATTCAACATAGTACTGGAGGTCCTAGCCACAGCAATCAGACAACACAAAGAAATAAAAGGCATCCAGAATGGCAAGGAAGAAGTTAAACCATCCCTTTTTGCAGATGACATGATAATGTATATAAAAGACCCTAAAGAATTCACTCCAAAACTACTAGATCTAATATCTGAATTCAGCAAAGTTGCATGATACAAAATTAGTACGCAAAAATCTGTGGTATTCCTATACACTAACAATGAACAAGCAGAGAAGCAGAGAGAGAAATCAGGAAAACAATTCCATTCACAATTGCATCAAAAAGAATAAAATACCTAGGAATAAACCTAACCAAGGGAGTGAAAGATCTATACTCTGAAAACTACAAGACACTCATGAGAGAAATTAAAGAAGATACCAATAAATGGAAACACATGGATAGGAAGAATTGATATTGTCAAAATGACCATCCTGCCTAAAGCAATCTATAGATTCGATGCAATTCCTATCAAAATACCAACAGCACTCTTCAACGAACTAGAGAAAATCATCCTAAAATTCATATGGAACCATAAAAGACCCCAAATAGTCAAAGCAATCCTGAGAAGGAAGAATAAAGCAGGGGGAATTATGCTCCCCAACTTCAAGCTCTACTACAAAGTCACAGTAATCAATACAATTTGGTACTGGCACAAAAACAGACCCATAGACCAATGGAACAGACTAGAGAGCCCTGATATAAACCCAATCATATATGGTCAATTAATATATGATAAAGGAGCCATGGACATGCAATGGGGAAATAACAGCCTCTTCAACGATGGTGTTGGCAAAACTAGACAGCTACGTGCAAGAAAATGAAACTGGATTATTGTTTAACCCCATACACAAAAGTAAACTCAAAATGGATTAAGGATTGGAATGTAAGTCATGCAACCATAAAACTCTTAGAGGACAACATAGGCAAACATCTCCTGAATATAAGTATGAGCAACTTCTTCCTGAACCCATCTCCTCAAGAATGGGAAACAAAAGCAAAAATGAACTCATAGGACTACATCAAACTAAAATCTTTTGTATGGAAAAGGGCATCATCAAGAAAACAAAAATGCATCCTAGAGTATGGGAGAATATACTTGTAAATGACATATCTGACAAGGGGTTAACATCCAAAATATATAAAGAACTTACATGCCTGAATACCCAAAAAGCAAATAACCTGATTAACAAATGGGCAGAGGATATGAAGAGACAGTTCTCCAAAGAAGAAATTCAGATGGCCAACAGACACATGAAAAGATGTTCCACATCTCTAATCATCATGGAAATGCAAATTAAAACCACAATAAGATATTACCTCATACCAGTAAAGATTACCATCATCGAAAAGACTAAGAACAAATGCTGGCGAGGATGCAGAGAAAGGGGAACCCTGCTACACTGCTGGTGGGAATGTAAGCTAGTTCAACCATTGTGAAAAGCAATATGGACGTTCCTCAAAAAACTAAAAATAGAAATACCATTTGACCCACGAATCCCACTCCTTGGAATTTACCCAAAGAATACAACTTCTCAAATTCAAAAAGACATATGCACCCCTATGTTTATTGCAACACTTTTTACAATAGCCAAGATATGGAAGCAACCTAAGTGTCCATCAGTAGATGAATGGATAAAGAAGACGTGATACATATATACAATGGAATACTATTCAGCCATAAGAGAGAAACAAATTCTATCATTTGCAACAACATGGATGGAGCTGGAGGACATTATGCTCAGTGAAATAAGCCAGGTAGAGAAAGACAAATGCCAAATGATTTCCCTCATTTGTGGAGTTTAACAATGAAGCAAAACTGAAGGAACAAAATGGCAGCAGACTCAGAGACTCCAAGAATGAACTAGTGGTTACCAAATGGGAGAGGTGTGGGAGGGTGGGTGGGGAGGGAGGGAGAAGGGAATTGAGGGGTATTTTGTTTAGTACACATGGTGTGGGGGATCACAGGGAGAACAGTGTAGCACAGAGAAGGCACATAGTGAATCTGTGACATCTTACTACACTGATGGACAGTGACTGCATTGGGGTATGGGTGCGGACTTGATAATATTGGTAAATGTAGTAACCACATTGTTTTTTTCATGTGAAACCTTCATAAGAGTGTGTATCAATCATACCTTAATAAAAAATAAAAATAATAATAAAAAAAAGGTACTGATTTTAAAATTGATTGCAGAAACAACACTTTTTGACTGAGTTGTGTAAAGGGAGTCAGAAGCAAACTGAGTCAAATAACTTTTGCCTCCTGCCTGCCTAAGAAGCAGAAGTATTAGAGTACAAATTTTATTTCTTCCTGTTGGGAACACCATGTAAATTTGCATTCCAAGATAATCTGTTTTTAGTTTCCAAATTTCCTTAATAGGAGTATCACAATTAGAGCAGGCAGTTAGACACAGCAGGAGGAAGGGACCAGCCTACCGCCAAGGAAGACTGCGCCCTGGCCAACCCCCAAGCCTTCCTTGGTTCCCAGTCCCACAGTCAAGGATACCCAACTTATCAGGATCCCCAGACATCCAGGACACCTAGATTGTCAAGAGGCCCAGGACCACAAGACTGGTTACTAGACTATAAGGCATACACAGAGTCTGAAGACCTTTTCCTAAAGTAACCCCGCTTCATTAAACTAACATCTAAACATAATTAGCATTATGGTTTTGGCTTCACTGTAGGCTTTGCTTACAGTGTCTGCACACTGGGAAAAAAAAGGTTGTATAACCTCAAGCTGTCAATCAACCTGTCAATCAAAGGACTTAAGATGCAGGGCAGGGCTTCCTGCCATCTTTAGAAAAAAATAAAAGCTGACCTAACCCTAGTAGAGGGCTGCTTCTGGTTTCCAGACAGCCCACTCTCCTGTATCAAGAGTGTACTTTTTGCTTTACCACAATACATTCTTCACTGCTTTTTCTTACTATCCGGTCTTTTGACTGAATTCTTTCCTTTGAGAAGACAAGAATTGTGGAAACAAAGTGTTCAACTGGTAGCATTACTAAATTAGTTCATAATTAAAACATATAGGATGGCGCCTTAAAAACCTGATTTGTGGAGGAAGCTCTTTGAAACAAAATATAGTAATTAGATATGTAGTTATACTCTTTTGTTAAAGAAAAGAGTCATACTCTTTTGTAAAGAAAAGCTTGAATAAGAAATTTTAGTCCCTGATACTTTTTGGATCCCAACAAAGCAGACAAGTTCAAGATCTCAGAAGCAAGGATTTTGGAGCAAACTGGAGAAGACACTTGGAGACTTGATGACTATGGGGCACTTGACTATAGAATTACAGTTTTTGTTTAACTCTGTAAGCCCTGTTTGTTCCATAAAGGTGAACCTAATACTAAATGATAGATACATTTATCCAAGCAAGTTGGAGTGGACAAATTATATGAATCTCTTTCTCTATTTCTCTCCTTCTCTCCCCTTCTCTTTTTGGGCTGGGAAGTGGGGTGTCACAAATATACGTATACCAAAATATTCAAATACTTTAAATAATAGGAAATAAAGCCTGACTTTGTTAGAAAGGAAGAAATTTCCTCTACCCCTCAAGATTCTTCTAGCTGGTCTAAGAATCAAATTAACATGAAACAGATTAACAGGAAAGTTTAATTACATATATACGGGAAAGCCATAGATATGGATTCCAAGAACAGTCAGGGACAATGAGATATATATATACCATCTTGAACCAAGAATGGGATAAGATCTCTGAGACTTCAAAGGAAAGGGACCCAGTTGACAGGAATATCAAAAGAGCAAATGTTTGGTAAACAAAATGCTTGGTGGGCCGCACAGAAACAATGGGGCACTGGAATTTCGGCAGGCTGTGTCACATTCCTGCCTGTCTGTCACCCCTAGTTTACATTATAACACAGCTGTCTTTGGTGAGATCTCTTCTTGGAGCAGTTCCACCATCTAAATTCTTTTTATGCAGCTGGGGTGGAGAAAGGTCAAAATGTCTTCCTGAATCTTTTGGGGCTCGATGGTTTTCAGCTCAAAATAATCTGCATGTCACAATGGCACATCTTGGGGCAGCCTGCCCTTGGATCCTACGACTTCAAGTTGTAGGCTCTGTATTCACACTTGTTTTCTCTACAGCACAGATATAACAGTATTTATCATTTATGTATGTGATCCCATAGTATTTTTTTATCTAAGACTAGATTGATGATGAACAATAATATCAGAAAAATACCTGACACAGAGTGGTAGTCAAAAAATGTTATTTCTCCTTTCTTTTTCTTCAAGGAAAAGAGGAATGGTAGAGTTCACAGGGTTCATGTAGCAACTGGGAGCACTTTTTAGGCTTTATGAAGGTCCTGTTATTCTTGTATGTGTTTTACAATGAAATCACTGTTAGTAACACATAGTTGTGTTGTAGATACTGTTTGGGAAGGAGGGGAATTAAATTTATATCCTACACTTGCAAGCATATATGTATTCACATATATGTATTTTACGTGGGGAATGATAATTCTTATTTTATCATATTGAAGAAATTGGTGACCTTCTTTACTTGGCTGTTTTAATCTGCTTTCACAATTTAGGGGAAAGCCATCACCTAAACCTTTCACTTTTTACTCCCCTTGCCAAATGAACTACCACAAGGGAATGTATTTAAAACAACTTGAACTTTATACACGAGCATGATCCAATTCTAGTCTTGTCCTGTATTTCAGAAAAATGTGGGTAATTTTCATCAATTACTTTTGCATAGGTTTCTAGTCCTCTGCTATAGCTATATCAACAGGCAAAATTTGTGGAAATCATACCAGACAGTGATCCTGTTTTAATAAGATTTTCCACCTAATTATATGTGCTCTAAAGGTTCAAATAACATTTGGATTAACTGCCAAATTTTTTGGGTGCTTAGCTGTACTGAACTTCTGAACTTCTGAATAAGTTCACTTTTCATTGGTTGAAAGACTCTTGTAGAGAAAGCGAATCCTTGGTCTGGTCAGGAGTTATTTTTATTTTTTCTTATAGTCTAGCCTGCTACAGCTGACCTCTATTTACCTTTCTTGCTTAGCTTAGTAGTAAGGAATTAGAACCATACATTTCAGAAAATGACATTTTTTTTTAAGGCAGTTGGGTACATATTTTAATTGTGCCCTATTATGTTCAAATTGGGAAAGAACAAAATATCCTCTTTTATAATTTACATTAAATGTTTATAATTTATATTAAATTAAATTTATGGCCAGATGATGTCACATCTGACTAAAAGATAATGTTTTCCAATTAGTAATAACAACCAAGTTTTATACACATTTTATAATGCCCTCCTTCCCCATTTGCTTTAATCACATATGATCCTAACCACTCCCTGTGAAATTTCTTATTAATCTCATTTTACATGAAAAGAAAGATTCTTGGAAGTTTAGTGACTGGCTGGGCAACTGAGTTAGTTCTTGAACTGAGATCATCTGACTTGGTACCATTTTTCATTCTGTGCCACCACTATCCCTAACTTCAAGACTTTTTCAAAGACAGAGGAAAACACAGGAATAATATGGGAAGAGAAGATTTTATCTCTGCAATGGCAAATGGCCAGTTTAAATAGAGATGGGACCCGAGGTAGCTAAGCTTTTTGTACACTTGTAACTCCCAGTGGAAAATCCTGGGGTAAAATACCTCTAAAACTGAAATCAGTCAAAGGGAGAAATAGTTAAGGAACCTGTTTATTTCTTACAAGCAGTCATCCCCTTCTCTCTTGACCTGGCTGCAGAAGAGAAAGAGAACTCCTCCCACCACTCAGTCCCCATAAATCCTCACATGCCTTTGTAATTACCTATTGATACATAGATGGACTAACACTCTCCACCCCTTTGGAAACACCTATCGATATGCAGATGCACTGAAGCTGGGCAAGAGATTCTGGAAATATCACAATTTTACCCACAACACTACAGGTATGAGGGAGCAAAAAAGTCATGACTGAGAGAAGTGCCTCCAAAGGGACAGAGGAGGTGAGCCTGGTTTCCTATTTTCTGTCTTCAGCTGTGCCCCACCTAAATCAGGAGGTTCCTGTCTACTTTTTTAAAAAAGAAATAATAAGAATAAAAATAACAACAGAATCTGATGTTCTTAGGTAAGTGATAGGTCTAAAAGGCATTTTTAATTTTCCTTTAATTCTTAGAAGATGGAAAAATAGCTCTATTTCTTTCCACCAATATCTCCAAAGAAAATTTTAAAATTCTGAAATATTTGAATGATTTAAACTGAATGTGGAAAATAACCATTCAAATTCTGTCATAGATCCAGTTAATATATTGTTATGAATTACTGCAGTTATTTGAAATATAGCTCTCTGGTTGAATTCAACCATTTTAAGATCCTCTGAATACTAAGTTCAGGCAACTATTTCCTCACCTTTGAAGATTCTACTGAAAATATAGAAAATTTTTAACAGAAGTAGCAAAGAAGCAATATTATCATTTGAAATGAAGAAAAGTTTTTACCAGAACAACAAAAGGTTAAGGGAATTCCTAGAAAATGGAAACCAGGTGATTAGGCCAAAGGAGAAAGGAAAGAAAACTTGGCCTGGGATGCTAAACAGAAGCACCAGTGATTTTCTAGAAACTCTGAGGCCAGAATCTACTTGTATACAAGTGAGAGTGGGCCAGGGAGCAAATGGTAGAATATTCATGAAAAAAGCAGCCTCTTTATTTCTCATGTAAATAAACAGACTGGCAATAATGACTTCTAGCCTTATGCTCCAGCTAGAACTTCTCTAGAAAGGGTTTTTGCAATTGGCCTCAGGGGTGAGTTCACTGGGTGGGACTGAGATAAGAGCACAGTGGAATTTGAAATAAATATAGATACAACAATGAATGCAGGAAAAGTTTTCTGGCCGGAGCCTAAGGCTGAATGTCATTGCTGGACTTTATGTTTATGGTATTTTTTTTCTAATAGTTGACAGCGTTCTTAAAAATTTTGATGAAGGTACCTTCTTACCCTCATCAGAAGATATCAGTGACAATAATCAGCTCTCATATTTCTTTCTCAGAAGATTATTAAACTGTTTATTGATTTAAATGTTTACAGGAGCAGTTGTTCAGTCATGCCATAGGAACAATCAAATAAAAGTATGCACAATGGCAATAGTGCCATAACTGACTAAGAGCAAATCAGGAAACAGTTCTACTGCTTGCCAGGATGCACTTGGATTTCAAAAGTGTTATGATGTGAGAATGTGGACATCTTGAGATCGATGAAATATGATACAAACAGAAATGTATGTATGTATGCGTGTGTGTGTGTATGAACAGTGTCTGGCAAATATTAAGCCCTCTTTGTGTGTATTAGCTATAAATACTACGATTATTATTGTGATGTGAAAGATACTATAGATGAATGATTTTGTGTGCTCTGGGATTGGAATGTGTTTAAAATCAACTTTTTCTATTGCAGAAAAATCTGAAGATTCCTTTTTTTGGAAAAATTTGACTATACATCTATGATATGGTTGATGCATTTTTCTCCAGCTGCCAACTGTCTACCCCTTTTGTCAGTCTACTCCACACATATTCTTTCTTATAGGCTCACAGCACCCTCCCAGGTGGTGCTCTTAGGTAGAATTTAGAATGCCTCTCTCTTGTGTATAGCACACGTCTGGTCCATTAAAAAGACTCAGGAATTCAGCCTAGGCTGCAGTCAGACTGGTCTGGAGGCTACGTCCTCCAAAGCCTCTGATCAGTTTACCACCCTACATTTATATTTTCATTTTATGAGTCATACCCAGTCCACTGTCGCCTAAAGCCCCCCTCCCCACCTTAGAAATATCGCAGACAAAGCTTGGAAAGCTTAACTAGCATTACATTAATGTGACTGTAATAAAACTTGACAAAATTGCTGACAATGGGAATGTTTGTGGACTGGGACTGGAGGTACATGTTGTACATATAAGGAGACTTTTATATTTAATTTTAAATTCATCTGTACAATTTGGAAAAATAGTGCCTAATAGAATGAGTGCCTTAAAAAAAAGTAGAATTGTGTCTACAGACGTAGCTCTGTGCTTCATCTTGTGTCAATATCTTGGCAAAGAGTATAATGCCTAGTTTCATTCTGATATAAATGCAGTCTTCCCTGGCTCATTCTTACCTATAATGTTCTGTGTTTTCCCTCTATATCCACGGCTTCATGCATGCTGTTCTTTCTGTATGAAATATGTAGCCTCTACTTAGGCTCCCGATGTACCTCTACCCCTTCTTCATGATTAAATTATTAGACCACCTCCTCTAGAAGGTTCTCTTTTTGACCCTGAGCTTTCCTTTATAAAAGCTTTTAACAAACTTAATAATCACATGTAGAAGAATTATAATAATAAATACAACTATAAAAATATTAAGTTGGTGAAAGAGCTTTTGAGTTTTCAGGTAGTTCAGCTATCTCCTCTTCATAGAGTACTAGTACTAGTTATTTTTAATTTTCCAATTGAAGTTTCAAGCAAAAGATCTGGCAGATAATAGTTATACAATACATATTTATTAAGAACATTTGAATGGATATAACCTTGTTAAGAATACAGAATCATTTATAACTCATAATTTTCCAACATATAGAGTAGTAAACAGATACTTTATCTGTTACTCATTTGATCAGATCTGTCTTACAAATTAAGCCTGAAAATTATGTATGTGTATATTATGTGTGGTTTATTTTTATTCTGAAAGCAATTTATAATTCTTTAACGTCAGTCCTGTAAAACAAAGTCATACTGAGTTAACTTTTGTTAACTACAGTCTCTCAAACAGAATGCAGAATTAGGGGCCATGTATTTAAATGGTTTTCTATGGAATATTACATTTGTTTAGCTATCCCATAGTGAATAGAAGCTACTTCTTGTCTGTTTTGAGTGTTTGTTTTGTTTTTATTGAGAATTAGATTTCTTAAGGAATTATTTGAAGGAATATTTTGAGAGTTTGAAGACCTTTAAGAATTGTGTAAGCAGCAGAAATCTGAACTGGGTAAGTCCCATTTTTATACTAAATTTACAAATTTAAATAACTTTTTTCTGATGGGGTAAGACCTTTCTTGTGGAAATTTTGTAACTTTTCTTCCATTGGGCTTAATACCTTAAACCTGTTTCTACTCTTCTGGTGTATGTTTCTTTCACCTCGTCAATCGGGTAATCCTATACATCATTTGGTTTCTTGTTAAATGTCACTTTTGCCATCCAGGAAGCCTTCATCACCTGCAGATGATACAGGCTTCTGATTATTCTTTTCATGACCTTCTATTTTCTTTTCAAAAAACTTTTCTTCATGGTTTTACCAAAACTGACATGTATTCATTCATTCGCTCACTCACTTATCAATGCAATTATGTATCTGATGTCTCTCCTCTTCTCTTCGATGCTACAAATTCTGCTAGGGCAGGAAAATATATAGGTCTTATTGCTTACTCTATCCAGTGGCTAGCTGAGCACCTCGTTAAGATATATATATAAGATGACAGGTTCCAAACAATATCTAGTAAATTAATGATTCAAAAGAATCAGATATTAGGAAGGAAATTTGCAGGTAATTAAACAAAGTGGGAGGGATGTGCATGATTTACCTGTATGGGCAAATGCAAATTCAGCTGTAGAAGACCTAATTTCATTTTCTTAAAAACATATTTTATTAAGTTTTCTTTTTCACCTTAAAAAGACATGCAGACACTTATTTGCCACATCAGCATGTCTGAAATAAGTGAGGAATTAAAAAGTGCAGCATATTGCATAAGACTGTCCAGAATGCACATCTAATTACTTAGGACTTCTTCCACATTAAAATCAGAAATACAAAGAATTATTAGGTACATCAGAGCAGCTGCCTGACCCTACCAAATAAGTCATACACCTAAACTTGACTGCCTTCTAGAGGAATGGAAACTATTTATTTATTTCTACTTCAATAGACAATGTTTTTTCTGTTGATACATTCAAAAATTTTTTAAATAGAAATAATTAGTCAAATGGGAGACATTTGCAAAATTGAAAATACTATAAATAATTTTGGAAGCTTTTTCTTCTCTTCTTCCTTTCACATGAATATAAAGGATAAGAATCCTTTGCGACTGATTGGAAGATGGCGGCATGAGTAGAGCAGCGGAAATCTCCTCCCAAAACCACATATATCTATGAAAATATAACAAAGACAACTCTTCCTAGAATAAAGACCAGAGGACACAGGACAATATCCAGACCACATCCGCACCTGAGAGAAACCAGCGCCTCGCGAAGGGGGTAAGATACAAGCCCCGGCCCCGCGGGAGCCGAGCGCCCCTCCCCCCAGCTCCCGGCGGGAGAAGAGCAGGCAGAGCGGGAGGGAGACGGAGCCCAGGACTGCCGAACACCCAGCCCCAGCCATCCGAGCCAGAGTGCAGAAACAGTGTGTGTGCGGGGGGCCCTGGATACTAGGGAATCAGGGCAGCAAGAACAGTGAGCAGACACCGGAGGCCGGCCGCTGGAGGACATAAGAAAAGAGAGCGACCAATTTTTTTTTTTTTTTTTTTTTTTTGCTGTTTTGTTTTGGCGAGCGCTTTTTGGAAGTCTTAAAGGGATAGGGACCCGAATACTAGGGAAACAGGGCAGCAAGACCGGAGAGCAGATGCCTGAGGCTGGTGCAGGAGAATAAAGAAAAACGAGCGGCCACCTTTTTTTTTTTTTGTGGTCGTTGTTTTGTTTTGGCGGGTGCTTTTTGGAAGTCTTAAAGGGGCAGGGCGGGACACTTAATCGAGAGGTAGGGAATCCGGTGATCTCTGGGCACCCTAACCCCTGGGCTGCAGGGAGCAGGGAGGCCCCTTATGGAGATAAATAGCCTCCCAGCCGCTCCCCCTCCAACGCAAGTCCACCACTGTGGAGCAGCTGCCTGAGCCAGGCCACGTCCACAGCAACAGCGGAGATAAATTCCATAGCAGCCGGGCAGGAAGCAGAAACCCTGTCTGCGCGCAGCTGCGCAGCACAAGCCACTAGAGGCCGCTGTTCTCCCAGGAGAGGAGGGCCACAAACCAACAAGAAGGGAAGTTCTTCCAGCCATCATTCGTCCCAGCTCTGCAAACTATACCTATCACCATGAAAAGGCAAAGCTACAGGCAGACAAAGATCACAGAGACAACACCAGAGAAGGAGACAGACCTAACCAGTCTTCCTGACAAATAATTCAAAATAAGAATCATAAACATGCTGACAGAGATGCAGAGAAATACGCAAGAAAAATGGGAGGAAGTCCGGAGGGAGATCACAGATGCCAGAAAGGTGATAACAGAAATGAAACAAACTCTGGAAGGGTTTATAAGCAGAATGGATAGGATGCAAGAGGCCATTGATGGAATTGAAACCAGAGAACAGGAACGCATAGAAGCTGACATAGAGAGAGACAAAAGAATCTCCAGGAATGAAACAATATTAAGAGAACTGTGTGACCAATCCAAAAGGAAAAATATCCGTATTATAGGGGTACCAGAAGAAGAAGAGAGAGGAAAAGAGATGGAAAGTATCTTAGAAGAAATAATTGCTGAAAACTTCCCCAAACTGGGGGAGGAAATATTCGAACAGACCACGGAAATACACAGAACCCCCAACAGAAAGGATCCAAGGAGGACAACACCAAGACACATAATAATTAAAATGGCAAAGATCAAGGACAAGGAAAGAGTTTTAAAGGCAGCTAGAGAGAAAAAAGTCACCTATAAAGGAAAACCCATCAGGCTAACATCAGACTTCTCAACAGAAACCCTACAGGCCAGAAGAGAATGGCATGATATATTTAATACAATGAAACAGAAGGGCCTTGAACCAAGAATACTGTATCCAGCACGAAAATCATTCAAATATGATGGTGGGATTAAACAATTCCCAGACACACAAAAGCTGAGGGAATTTGCTTCCCACAAACCACCTCTACAGAACATCTTACAGGGACTGCTCTAGATGGGAGCACTCCTAGAAAGAGCACAGCACAAAACACCCAACATATGAAGAATGGAGGAGGAGGAATAAGAAGGGAGAGAAGAAAAGAATCTCCAGACAGTGTATATAACAGCCCAATAAGCGAGCTAAGTTAGGCAGTAAGATACTAAAGAGGCTAACCTTGAACCTTTGGTAACCACGAATTTAAAGCCTGCAATGGCAATAAGTACATATCTTTCAATAGTCACCCTAAATGTTAATGCGCTGAATGCACCAATCAAAAGACACAGAGTAATAGAATGAATAAAAAAGCAAGACCCATCTATATGCTGCTTACAAGAAACTCACTTCAAACCTAAAGACATGTACAGACTAAAAGTCAAGGGATGGAAAAACATAATTCAAGCAAACAACAGCGAGAAGAAAGCAGGGGTTGCAGTACTAATATCAGACAAAATAGACTTCAGAACAAAGAAAGTAACAAGAGATAAAGACGGACACTACATAATGATAAAGGGCTTAGTCCAACAAGAGGATATAACCATTCTAAATATATATGCACCCAATACAGGAGCACCAGCATACGTGAAACAAATACTAACAGAACTAAATTGGGAAATAGACTGCAATGCATTCATTCTAGGAGACTTCAACACACCACTCACCCCAAAGGATAGATCCACCGGGCAAAAAATAAGTAAGGACACGGAAGCTCTGAAAAACACAGTAGAGCAGATGGACCTAATAGATATCTATAGAACTCTACATCCAAAAGCAACAGGATATATATTCTTCTCAAGTGCACATGGAACATTCTCCAGAATAGACCACATACTAGGCCACAAAAAGAGCCTCAGAAAATTCCAAAAGATTGAAATCCTACCAACCAACGTTTCAGACCAAAGGCATAAAACTAGAAATAAACTGTGCAAAGAAAGCAAAGAGGCTCACAAACACATGGAGGCTTAACAACATGCTCCTAAATAATCAATGGATCAATGACCAAATCAAAATGGAGATCCAGCAATATATGGAAATAAATGACAACAACAACTCTAAGCCCCAACTTCTGTGGGACACAGCAAAAGCAGTCTTAAGAGGAAAGTATATAGCAATCCAAGCATATTTAAAAAAGGAAGAACAATCCCAAATGAATGGTCTAATGTCACAATTATCGAAATTGGAGAAAGAAGAACAAATGAGGCCTAAGGTCAGCTGAAGGAGGGGCATAATAAAAATCAGAGAAGAAATAAATAAAATTGAGAAGAATAAAACAATAGCAAAAATCAATGAAACCAAGAGCTGGTTCTTTGAGAAAATAAACAAAATAGATAAGCCTCTAGCCAGACTTATTAAGAAAAAGAGAGAGTCAACACAAATCAACAGTATCAGAAACGAGAAAGGAAAAATCACGACGGACCCCACAGAAATACAAAGAATTATTAGAGAGTACTATGAAAACCTATATGCTAACAAGCTGGGAAACCTAGGAGAAATGGACAACTTCCTAGAAAAATGCAACCTTCCAAGACTGACCCAGAAAGAAACAGAAAATCTAAACAGACCAATTACCAGCAGCGAAATTGAAGTGGTTATCAAAAAACTACCAAAGAACAAAATCCCCGGGCCAGATGGATTTACCTCGGAATTTTATCAGACATACAGGGAAGACATAATACCCATTCTCCTTAAAGTTTTCCAAAAAATAGAGGAGGAGGGGATACTCCCAAACTCATTCTATGAAGCTAACATCACCCTAATACCAAAACTAGGCAAAGACCCCACCAAAAAAGAAAACTACAGACCAATATCCCTGATGAATGTAGATGCAAAAATACTCAACAAAATATTAGCAAACCGAATTCAAAAATACATCAAAAGGATTGTACACCATGACCAAGTGGGATTCATCCCAGGGATGCAAGGATGGCACAACATTCGAAAGTCCATCAACATCATCCACCACATCAACAAAAAGAAAGACAAAAACCACATGATCATTTCCATAGATGCTGAAAAAGCATTTGACAAAGTTCAACATCCATTCATGATAAAAACTCTCAGCAAAATGGGAATAGAGGGCAAGTATCTCAACATAATAAAGGCCATCTATGATAAACCCACAGCCAACATTATATTGAACAGTGAGAAGCTGAAAGCATATCCTCTGAGATCGGTAACTAGATAGGGATGCCCACTCTCCCCACTGTTATTTAACATAGTACTGGAGGTCCCAGCCATGGCATTCAGACAAAACAAAGAAATACAAGGAATCCAGATTGGTAAAGAAGAAGTTAAACTGTCACTATTAGCAGATGACATGATACTGTACATAAAAAACCCTAAAGACTCCACCCCAAAACTACTAGAACTGATATCAGAATACAGCAAAGTTGCAGGATACAAAATCAATACACAGAAATCTGTGGCTTTCCTATACCGTAACACTGAACCAACAGAAAGAGAAATCAGGAAAACAACCCCATTCACAATTGCATCAAAAAAAATAAAATACCTAGGAATAAACCTAACCAAAGAAGTTAAAGACTTATACTCTGAAAACTACAAGTCACTCTTAAGAGAAATTAAAGGGGACACTAACAGATGGAAACTCATCCCATGCTCGTGGCTAGGAAGAATTAATATCGTTAAAATGGCCATCCTGCCCAAAGCAATATACAGATTTGATGCAATCCCTATGAAACTACCAGCAACATTCTTCAATGAACTGGAACAAATAATTCAACAATTCATATGGAAACACCAAAGACCCCGAATAGCCAAAGCAATCCTGAGAAAGAAAAATAAAGTAGGGGGGATCTCACTCCCCAACTTCAAGCTCTACTATAAAGCCATAGTAATCAAGACAATTTGGTACTGGCACAAGAGTAGAGCCACAGACCAATGGAACAGACTAGAGAATCCAGACATTAACCCAGACATATATGGTCAATTAATATTTGATAAAGGAGCCATGGACATACAATGGTGAAATGACAGTCTCTTCAACAGATGGTGCTGGCAAAACTTGAAAGCTACATGTAAGAGAATGAAACTGGATCACTGTCTAATCTCATACACAAAAGTAAATTTGAAATGGATCGAAGACCTGAATGTAAGTCATGAAACCACAAAACTCTTAGAAAAAAACATAGGCAAAAATCTCTTAGACATAAACATGAGTGACCTCTTCTTGAAAATATCTCTCCGGGTAAGGGAAACAACAGCATAAATGAAGAAATGGGACTATATTAAGCTGAAAATCTTCTCTACAGCAAAAGACACCATCAATAGAACAAAAAGGAACCCTACAGTATGGGAGAATATATTTGAAAATTCACATCCGATAAAGGTTTGACGTCCAGAATATATAAAGAGGTCACACACCACAACAAACAAAAAACAAATAACCCAATTAAAAAATGGGCAGAGGAACTGAACAGACAGTTCTCCAAAAAAGAAATACATATGGCCAACAGACACATGAAAAGATGCTCCACATCGCTAATTATCGGAGAAATGCAAATTAAGACCACAATGAGGTATCACCTCACACCAGTAAGGATCGCCACCATCCAAAAGACAAACAACAACAAATGTTGGCGAGGCTGTGGAGAAAGGGGAACCCTCCTACACTGCTGGTGGGAATGTAAGTTAGTTCAACCATTGTGGAAAGCAGTATGGAGGTACATACATCAAAACAGACTTACCATTTGACCCAGGAATCGCACTCCTAGGAATTTACCCTAAGAATGCAGCAATCAAGTATGAGAAAGATCAGTGCACCCCTATGTTTATCGCAGCACTATTTACAATAGCCAAGAATTGGAAGCAACCTAAATGTCCATCGATAGATGAATGGATAAAGAAGATGTAGTACATATACACAATGGAATACTACTCAGCCATAAGAAAAGGGCAAATCCTACCATTTGCAGCAACATGGATGGAGCTGGAGGGTATTATGTTCAGTGAAACAAGCCAAGCAGAGAAAGAGAAATACCAAATGATTTCACTTATCTGTGGAATATAAGAACAAAGGAAAAACTGAAGGAATGAAACAGCAGCAGAATCACAGAACTCAAGAATGGACTAACAGGTACCAAAGGGAAAGGGACTGGGGAGGATGGGTGAGTAAGGAGGGAAAAGGGGTGGGGAGAAGTAGGGGGTATTAAGATTAGCATGCATGGGGGGGTGGGAGAAAAGGGAGGGCTATACAACACAGAGAAGGCAAGTAGTGATTCTACAACATTTTGCTATGCTAGTGGACAGTGACTGTAAAGGGGTTTATAGGGGGGACCTGGTATAGGGGAGAGCCTAGTAAACATAATATTCGTCATGTAAGTATAGATTAGTGATACCAAAAAAAAAAAAAAAAAAGGCAGTTCCTGTGTGATAACCTCCAATGAGTTCTACCCAAGGGTATAAAGGGCATGTAAAAGTTTAGGCAAAGGGTCTGTCTGTGTTTATACAGAAGATCAAAGCCTAATTGGGCTACCCCAAAAATGAACTAAGATACGATATGAAAAAGAACTTCCAACATCAGCACTCTCTGGAAGACTCATGCCAGAAGATGATCATCAAAATCCCCAGCAAAGATCCACGCAGTGCTACAGCTGTAGATGCACTCATCCCACCAGTTCCTGGACTTGCCATGGGAATGAAGAAGGAGATATCTAAGCTGGCCTGTGCATACAGCAAAACAACAAATTTGACTGGATCTATACTGTTGGAACTCATGCAAGAACTAGGAGAAGTGCAAATTGTAGCGCTCCAAAATCTTACAACTACAGACTATTTACTGTTAAAAGAACATAAGGGATGTGAACATTCCCAAGGAATGGGTTGTTTTAATTTGTCTGATTTCTCTCAGACAGTTCAAGTTCAGTTGGACAATATCCACCATATCATAGATAAGTTTACACAAATGCCTAAGGTGCCTAACTGGCTTTCTTGGTTTCACTGGAGATGGCTGGTAATTACAGGTATGCTTTGGTTATGTAACTATACTCCTATTATGTTAATGTGTGTGCGCAATTTAAGCAGTAGCTTAAAACCTATACATGCTGAAGTTACTCTACAAGAAGATATGTCAAAGAAATAATCAATCTTCCCATGTTTTCTTCCGCCTGCTACTTCTATAGCTTTTCTTCTTCCTTCCTAATTGCAACCCTTAAATAGAATTCGTGCCTCATATCAAATTTACCGAGTATCATAATTCTTCCAAATGGTAAAGATACCTCAAGACAGATGCTGGACATAGAAGCTACAGGGCATAAATATGCAAAAAAGTAAAAAGCTAACCATTTCAAACAATAAGGCTTCTCTCTCACTTACCAACTTTACATTTCCCTGTATGGCCCCAGAAGATGACTGGTTAGCCAGAGACAGGTAAGATTCCTCAAGGGAGGAACAACCTAAGACAGGCACAGTCGCAGGGGGGTCATCAGGTGAGAAATTGAGGATCAACAGAGGTGAGGCTTAGAACCTCACCCCCCCTGTTCTGAGAGAAATCTTCTGCATACGTGGATGTTTTATTGCCCTTGTCTAGCTTGGATTAACACATAGTCTACAGGCACACACCTGATCATCTACATTTGCTCTCTTACAACATTAAACTATGTTTTCTACCTTTATCTTGTATCTACGTACAACTTCAGCATTTTATTAAAAATAATAATAATAAAGAGAGAAATGTGGTATTCACATTTAAATCAAGTATTAAAATCAAATGAGTATTCATATTTGAACTGACTGTTTATAGTTCATAATGCATGAGCAAAACTGAAAGTTTCTGTGATGACTGCTCTTGTACTGTTCACCATGTAACTTATTCACTATGTAAGAATTTGTTCTCCATGTAAGAACTTGTTTGTTATGCCTCAGAAGATTGGAGACTGACGAAAATTAGGCTTGGGGTGGATTAATGATTGTGCTTTGAGCATTGACTCCCCTATACAGAATTTTATTGTTGTTAACAACCATTTGACCAATATATATGAGAGATGCCCTCACAAACAAAAAATAAAACAAAGCAAAACAAAAAAAATACACACTTCCAATTGTAAAATAAATAAGTAACCAGGATGTAATGTATAGCATAAAGAATATAGTCAAAATATTTTAACAACTTGGTATGGTGATAGCTGGTACCTAGAATTATCATGAATATAAATGTTGAATCACTATGTTGTACACCTGAAACTAATGTAATGTAATACTGTGTATCAACTATCCTTCAATAAAAAATAATTATCTACAAAAAAAGAAAAAAAAAGGTTTAAAAGAAACAAATAAACAGTAAAATGAAGACTTAATAAAAAAAAAAAGAAAAGAATCCTTTGCACTAAACTTGCAGGGAGCTACGTTCAGAAACAAACCAAACCCAGTGAAAATTCTTTGGTTTGTCCTGAAAATGATGGATAAACCTCCCAGGATCCCCTTCCCAGGTTCCTTAAGCTCACTGACAGTCCAGACGGGATAGAACATGAACGGAGCAGACAGGTGCTTGCCCTCATGCACCTTATGTTCTAAAAGGGTTGTAGTTTAGGTGGTATTGTTATATGCCTTCCTGTGTGACTTGGAAAAGTGATTTTCCTTGGGGTTGGTCCCGGGTTTGAGTGAGACCAAGGTGTGGGACGGTGATGTAATAATCCTGTTCTTCAGGCAGCAAATACTTGGTAAATAAGTTGATCTCCAAATTGGGGTCACTTCAGGTCAGTCTTGGAAACAGACGTGGTGGGTGAGCTCAGCACCTACTAGCTGCGGCTAATACCGCATTTGGGAGATTTGCTGTGACAGCTGAATCAACAGCTGGGATTCTAAAATCCCTAACTTGCACATAGGATTTAGCTTTCTCACCCACAAAATTACGGCCCTATATTTACCATCTGTGTGTCACTTTATATTTATGAAATTATAAAAAACAGGATTTATTGGGAAAGTAAAGAAATGTTTTTGAAAATAATTTAAAACCATGAGTCTGTGGCTTAGAATTGCAGCTTGTGATAAGACGAGGACCACTAGACCTAACAGCTCATTAACAAACAGCTTTTAGCTAATAACTTTTGACAGGAATCATTATTAATTAAAAAAAAAACATAAGTTATTGAAAAGGCTATCTATCCCCTTTACCAATAATTAACAGAAAGCTTTCTAAGTTGTTATAGAGTTCATCCAATGCTTTATTCTCTTTATATCAATTTTAATATATGCTTGATCCTTAACAAAGCAGGGGTTAAGGGTAATACCCCACAGTTGAAAATCTGCATATGAATTTTTACTTCCTCAAAACTTAACTACTAATCATCTGCCGTATATAAAATGGGTTAATTAATTTCAGGTGCAACGAATAGTAGAAAAGTAGAAAAGAAATGGGAGGTTGTAGTGTCCAGCACAAAAGAGAGAAAAAAGAGCAAGCAGAGGGCGCTAGCTGCTTTCCTGCCCTGTGCCAGGGCTGACACCTGTCTGCAGGTGACCCGGCATGGGCTGGGAGAGGTGCACTTGGACAGGGCAAACACTCCCAGCCTATGCTTCTCTCAGACCCAGACAGTGGCCAGTCAGTTGGGTAGAGCACTGTGTTAATACCACCAAGGCCCCTGGGTTCTATCCCAGTGGAGGCCACTACATACATAATCCTTCTCCTCTTCCGTTTCTACCCACCATATCAGTCATGGAATCTGCTATATTCCCTCCAATTACAGATACTGTGCATTTATTGAAAAAAATTGGGACTTAAGTGGACCCTCTCAGTTTCAATCTGTGTTATTTAAGGTTCAACTGTACAGCAGAAAGAAAAATGAGAGCTAACCTCATGACACCTTTGAATGTCTCGTTTTTTACCTTGTTTTCAAAGGGCATTTGGTTTTTGCTAGAGGGTTTGAATTGAAGGAACAGCTGTCAAAATACAGGTCACTTTGTCAGGTGTAGGACAGTTTGAGAAACAGGGAAACCAGATTCTGCCAGGCTAATAGACACAGGTGAGATACAAATCTCCCACCAATTGTTCCCATTGGTGTCATTAGCCTTCCTGTCCATAAATAAATAGCCTCTCTGAGAAACAGCTTCTGCATATTGTGCTGCTGCATCTGAGTGGTATCAGCCTGCAAAGGAGGAAAGAGTGATCAGGGACAAAGTGCTCCCCAAACAGACTAACACTATAGACTGAGGCATCACGCTGGTCTGGGGAACCAAGGGCGTGACTTCTCTGTGCTTCTGTAGAGTGTCAGTTCTCATATTCACTTTTTTCTTGATAAGTAATCAGTGAGTTATTTTTATGTCTCTGCAGGTTTAAGTTTCTTATTTATAGTATTTCATAGCTAGAAGGGCCCTTAGAGATAAGCCTTTCACAGAGGAGAAACATTTTCCCATTTGCCTTTTTCTAGAACTATAGAGTCACATTTTTATCTTTTTTTTGCTAATGACTGAATTTAATTGGGAGTGAAGGAATTTTTCTTTTTTTGAATTTTAAGTTTGGCACATTATCAATTCAAACATGCTACTTAGTTTGAGGAAGAGAAAAATCAAGTAGAATTTTGCTTGAAATGTTCAGTTACTCTTTCTCCAGATTTTGGATGTGACAACATTAACTTTTACAAAGATCATTTTATTTCATTCAAAACAGTTTTAGGTTATTAATCTGATGTTAAAGTTTATAATCAGAGATGATTCTATTTGTTTTCCATAAAAGATTTCCAATGTCAGTAATTCCATAAATGTAAGGTCCTAATTTAAAGTAATTGTTCTCAAGTAAAAATAAGCAACCCTGTCACTGTGGAGCTTTAAAGGAAAGGACAGTCTTCCAAGTGAATTATAAACAAATTGACTCTCTTAAGATTTTCATTCTTATCTAAAAATTCATTCTTTGCCAGTAAGCCTTGTGATTTTTTTTTTTTTTTTTTTTTTTGTGGCTAGGAAAGCACAGTTCTTAATGGCCCATTATCTTCAGCCTTCCTAATTCAGACAAGTAAATGCAAGCCTAGGCCTCATGAAGAATGATTGATTTAGTTACATGGGCATAATTGTTCTATTAGGAGGAATCAGTTAATTAAAGCTTAGGGGAATGAGTAAGTTAGAGGTGAGTCTGGCTAGACTTACCTAGACATGGAGACAAGTCAAGTGAGGAGAAATCAATTGACATCTATTTAATATTCTATGATGTGTGAAAACTATTCCAAGAAATTAAGTTGCTTTTACCCTTTCTATCTCTCAAAAGGGAGAAATCAGTGCTTTTAGTTAAAATGTACATTTCACTTATAAAGTAAAATGATTTCAAAAGTATATGAAGCCTCTTTAGAAAGAGAACTTCATTCTAATATATATTTTACAAATACTGGAACTTTTTGACGATAAGACAGATTTACTCAGGTTTACCAAAGGACAGAGGAGTAGCTACAGAAACAAGTAAGGAAAATTTTATATAGAGAGATACAGATACATATGTGTATATATGTGTGTATGTGTGTGTGTGTGTGTGTGTGTGTGTGTGTGTATATATATATATCATTGTATTATTATTCTGTGGAAAATATGATATACTTCTTATAGATCCATAGGGTTAAAGGGCAGTAACAACAGTAATATATTAATTTTGTTTGAATTTTTTTACAGTTTTTGCAGGGATTCGATTTTTCACAGAGGACCTGTAAATTAGCCACTTGTATTTAATATTTACTACTTATGTGGAAACTGAGTTTGAGAGTCATCTTGATTGTGGGAGGACTTAATTCTAGGCCTTTTGGTCCTTTAGACTATCTAAGTAAGCCTACTCTTTTATATATAATGAAATTAAAAAGTTGAGATTTCTGATTTGCTCAAGATCACAGCTTTCACTCAAACTTAATTGAATTATTTAAGAATTCATATGTATATTTTATTACAAATAATTTAAACCACATAGACATAAAAATTAAAATAGGAAGTTAACCTTTTTTCCTGATTCCATCTATAATTTTTGTCAGTGTACTGTGAATTACTTCAGACACAGCTCTGTGGATTTAACCACAAGGAAACATGTATACACACATACACACACATATACATCCCCTCTTTTACACAGAGTCTCATGCATTTATTTATGAATTAATGGCAAAATTAATGATAATCTTCATCTTTTTTTCTGCAACCTTTCTAATTTAATACACAGAGAAACTCCTATAGAATAGCTATCTTATACTTTTAAATTACTACATAGTATTGCTTAGTATAGCAAACCCATAAATTCCTAGAGGTGATAGACACTGGAAAATTGCCTTTCATTATGATTGTACAAATCTTTACTAATTAAATTGTTGGAGAAGGTCATGGTGAGGTTGTGACCACTGGTTGCTCCCAGAGGTAGACCGGGAAATCCTAGGCTCCTCATTTCCTTCCCTGCTCTTGAAATATACATTCAGGAAATGTTCTCCCCTCTAGGGCCATTTCGAGAAGTTAGCCTTGAGATAGTAAGGTAGTGTTGAGAACAGCTAGACTGAATATGTGACTGAACCCAGTTAAGGCCTCTACATAAACATTTTTTTTTAAAGATTCTGGCCAACACTGCAGAGATCTACTGTTTCACAGCTGGCCAAGACCAGCCTCCTATGTATGTTCTCTTGCTTTTTAAAACTGCTACCCACCAAACTGGAGTGGCTTGCCCCTCTCTTCTGTCTCTCTTTACCCAAGTCTCGAGAGCTCATTTTTAATTCCACCTGGAAGCTCCTAAGTTTGGGAACCAACATAAATCCACCAGCTTACTATGTTGAAAAATATATGTTTTAAATTGTTATTTACTTGTGCAATGGAAAGTAGATATCTACTTTTTTTTCTTAGGAGAGCCAGGGTAGATGCCTTTATTTAGAAATAAAGTGAGAGGACAGAGCTCCTGGCTCATACCAGGAGGGGACAAGAGAGCCCCAGATATCTATTTTTTTTTAAAATTAAGTGTGTTTGAGCAAATTTTTATTTGTTTAGTGGCCACTGTTACTTCTTTCTCTGTGATACATCTGCAAATTAGTAGTGTGTCTTTTTCCTTTGGATAATTTATATTTTCCTTTTGATTTTTACAAGTAATTTACATATTAAGAATATTAATCTATTGCTTGTTATCTAAATTAAAATATTTTCTTTTATTTTGACATTGGTCTTTTAACTTTTTAATAATGTATTTTCTGTTTTGGAAGTTTTGCATATTTATGTTACTCAATAGGTCAACCTTTCTCTTTATGGTTTCTGAGTTTTGTGTTATGCTCAGAATTTGTTACCTCCAAACTAATTAAAAATAAATCATCCATACCTTTCATAAATTCAGCTCTTCAAGATACTAGATTTTTTGTTAGGTATAATGTGAGGTAATGTGAGGTAAGGATTTCATTTTTTTTTCAAAGGCTTCTAAACAATGATCTCTAACCTATTTATTAAATGAACTGTGCATCCCCTACTTACTTCAAATGTCAACTTAATAATGTACTAAATTCTTATTTAAATATAATGTGAATCTGTTTCTGAAATGCCTCTTCTGTTCCACTCTACACTTGCTGTATCTATTCTCAATACCTTGTTTTACTCTGTATTTCTGGAAGTTTTTACTATATGACCAGACATTATTCCTTTAAAAAAAAGACTCTTTTCGTCACTTTTTTTTCTCTGTAAAGATCTTCTATTCAATAGAATCAGTTTTATAAATTCCATTAACAATTTCATTTTGGTTGGGATTTCATTTCATTTGTTCATGAATTTGAAGAGAATTATCTTTATGCTGTGGACTTGTCTCATCTGAGAACATGTTATATATTTTCACATATTTAAGAAAATGTGTATGTGTGAGTATGTGTATCCTTCAGTATGTTTCATCATTCTTTTTAATTATTTCTCATTCAAGCCTTATACATTTCTTATTAGTTTTATCCCTAGAAATTATATATTTTCATATTTTGCCTCTTTATTTCCTACTGACATATAGTTAACATATAACATTGTGTATTTTGTCTGTTTTTTTCCTATTGATGTATAATTAACATAACATTGCATAAGTTCAAGGCATACAACATGTTGATTTGAAACATTTATATACTGCAGCATATTCTTTTCTATTTATTAAATCTTTGTTCTCTTTGCTTTTCAGTTTTCAGTTTCTACTGACATATCTTCAAGTTCAGAGATTCTTCCCTCAACTCTTTCCATTTTGCTAAGTCCATCAAAGGTATCCTTCATTTCTGTTACAGTGTTCTGTTACAGTATTTTTGTTTGTTTTTTTAATCTCTAGTATTTCTTCTTAGTTCTTTCTTAGGATTTCCCTCTCTTTGCTTACTTAACTTTGCCCATATATTCTTGAAGGCTGTCTACTTTATCCATTAAAACCCTTAGCATATTAGCCATAATTTGTAAAATCTCTCATCTAATAGTTTCAGCATCCCTGTCATGTCTGTTTCTGTGCTTGTTCAGTGTGTTCAAATTGTTTTTTGCCTTTTAATGGGCTTTGTAATTTTTTTTTTTTTTGATAGCTAAACAGTGCACTGGCTAGAGAAGTGCATTAAGCAGGCCTTCAGTAATGTGGTGGTGAGGTGGGGGGAAGTTTCTGTAGTCCTACCTTTAGGTCTCAGCCTTTTAGTGAGCCTGGGCCTTTAGACTGTGGGCTGCCCAAGAGTTTCTCATTTTCTTCTCCCCTGATAGATGGGACAGGATGGCTAGAATGAGGAGGAGTTGGATATTTTCCTTCTCTCAGGGAAGGCTGAGCTGGTGTTTGGAATTTCCCTTCCCCAGGTCAGTTAGGCTCTGCTAATACCCTAGCAGGTCAGGCTCTGCTTAACTAGTTTCACTTGAGGGCAGGTAGGTCTTGTTAAGAATGGACTGCTTGGTATATTTCAAAATGTCTCCTTTTCACCTCCTGCTGCTGTAGAATCCAAGGGCATTTCCTCTGCTACATACCGTGGGAACCCGGTCAGGCTCCTGAAGGTAAATTGCACAACATTGCAGGGTCCCCTATAACTGGGTGCCACTGGGGTTTTAGATTGTCAGAGTTGTTGGTACTGAGTTCCAAAATCTCCTCATTGCAGTTCAGGTTTTCCTCCCCCCAAATGCTTCCTGTGGCTTGAGTCTCTGCAACAGGAAGCCGGCATTCTCTGTATTTACCTGTCTGGCTCTCCAACCATGGGGGCTGCAGATGCCCTGTGTCTTGTCCTCTCCAAAGGATCCTAGAAGAGCTGTCGATTTTTCAGTCTGTTCAACTTCTTACTTATTAGGATAGAACAGCAACTTCCAAGCAGACACCAGGTAGTGGTTGTTTATAGGGAAACTTTTGATTTTCACTGCTGATTAGTATATGGCAATCTTTTAATAATTAGTAGCTCTAATAGTGCCTCAGTTTGTATTTTATTTTCTAGATGGAAAAATATGTCATCTGTGAAAATGATAACTTTCATTTTAAGTATTCATGCTCATTAGCTCATTATTTTTATTATAATTGTCATTATATTGACTAGAATTTCATTATCTTGTTCTTGAATTTAGTCAAAACTCACTTAATATTTCCTCTTCCTGTGTTTTTAAATAAAATAATCATTTGACTTTCTGAATATGGACTTTCATCATTTCATTTTTGTTTTCAGAGGCCTTGGTGGTAAAATTGTCTATAACAGTCATTTATACTTCTTTAGATTTCCATTATATTTATGTTTGTATAAATGCCCAACAATATTTTTTATCTTCTCTTTTTCTCTTGATGAAAATTAAAAATGCTTATCATTTTATATTGTAATTGTATGAGAATCAGTTTGGTTTTATTAATGATCTGTTGTTTGCTTTTTCCGTTTAGTTTGCTTGCTTTTATTCTTTTCTAGTTTGAGAATTTGTGCTTTAATATTTATTTATTTTTTTGCATCTGAGTTCTTTTTCTTGCATATCTGAAAAATCTCATTTTTTGGCGTTTTGATTTAATTCATAGTTCAAAGTAAAATAATGTTATTTTGTGGTATTATATACCAGGATTCAATGTTATTGATGAAAAATATTAATATGATTCTTATTCTTTGTAAGTATTGTGTTAAAAGATAGCAACCCTCCTGTGAGGAAGTTGGGGTTCCTATGGCCACGATCCTCACTGAACTTAAACCATCTGATGATGTAATTGGCCTGTTGCTCGGCTACCGTTTCTACACCTTTAGACAATAAGGCAATAAGCTATTATTGCCCTATAAAGAGAGCTCGGCCTAGTGCTCTGGGTGGAGGCAGAGACACTAGTGCTCCACCTACCGCCGGGAGAACAAGACAGGTAATAAACGCTTTCACCCCAAAGAACGTTTTGCTGTCAATTTCTTTGGTCACATTGAATCCATAGCCAACTTGCCTGGAGCTGAAACCCACTGGCAAGACACCTCTCTTCCAAAAAATGCCAAGTTATAAAATACAAATGAGGGAAACCCAAGTGATTAATAGTGCATGAAGAGATGCACAAACTTTTTTGTAGTCACCGAAATTAAAATTAAAATGTGATACCACTTTGTGCTCATCGTACTGGGAAAAAATGATACATTATTTTTTCTGGACGTCTTAGAAAATATTTAGGTGGAAAGGAATCTTGTACATTGATGGGGAAGTATAGTCTGATTCAACCCCATTGTCAAGGTACTTTATACTACCTGGTGAAATTAAGTATTCCCACGCTGTGCACCAGCAATCCAGCTCCTAGGTATACATCCAAAAGAAATTGTACACAGGAGGTAAGGAGACATGGGGAAGATCTGTAGTAGCTTAGCATTAGAAGCAGCCTGTTACTAGGATAATGAACAAGTGGGATGTGGTGGTTATGCTCTGCAACATGTTATGCAACAGCTGGAAGCAATGACTAGATACAAACAGATCTTGATAGCTCTTAGGCACATGCTGTATGAAAAAGAAACAGGAAACATTGTAAGATTTCTACACAATACATGTTTTAAATACATAAATGTAGAAATTAAACATTGTATGTTCCTGTTAGCAGTGGAAGAGTGGAGGGCCAAGAATAATCAAGATGTTTCTGAAGAATGAAATCAAATATAGGAGACTAGCTCTTCTAGATATCAGGACTTATGAAACTGTAATCATTAAAACAGGTACTCTCAGGAGGGATAGGATAGGATAGAATAGAATAGAATAGGCTTGGAAACAGACACATTTATTGCACTTTATGACAGAAGTGACATGATTAGTAAGTGAAGAATGGAAGGACATTTAATCAGTAAAATTGTAAAATACTTATTGACATGTAACTATCAAAGTGGCAGAGGGGGGTGATGTACCATATGCCCATTAAAAAGGAGAAACAGAGTATTTCTGAAGAATCCTAATTACTGCTACAATTATTTTCTAAATTATCATTTATAGTCATTAGTATTTTTTAACCTACAGGTAGTTTAAGATAAAGTTTTAAAATTTCCAGTTGATTATGTCTGATTCTTTCTAAGTTCTAATACTTTTCAGGATGATTACAAAGTTAGCTAATAGAATCTGTAGTTTAAAAAACATTTTTCAAATTAGTGAGGACTCCATAAGATCAGTTTCTTTAAATGTTGCATAATCTGTTGAAAAAATATAATTTCTACTATCATAGTAGTATATTCTATATGTATTATGTGTCATATTCTATCATTTACATTTTCTGTTCTAGTGCTTTATAGATTCTGTTATTTAGTTTATTTTGTTTACTTGTTTTTTGATAAATTCTATGTCTGCTATTTTGAGAGATTTATACTTTTATTTTGGTACTCATTAAAGTTAACTTTATAAATTTATGTACTATGTCTAAGCATCTTTTTGCTGATTCATAAATTTTTAGGTGGTATCTTTTATTGACTGACTATCTACTATGATGGATAAGAAAAATTAGTACATTTATTATCCCTGGCTACTCCTTTTTCTTTGGTAGTTTTGTTGGTTTTCATACATACTAAGCACTACTGAATAAATACAACCAGAAAATTGAGGATCTATTTTTCTCTTGTCATATGGTGTCCTCTCCCCAGGTCTTTGTTTTCAGATAGAGTTTTTCAGATAGATTTGATCTCTGCTCTTATTCCCTTGTAATTTTGTTAAAGGTTCTAATTGGAGATTCAATTCATCTGGTCAAGAGTATAGCCCATGATCTTAGAAATGCCCTTCTATTCATTTCCTTCCCCCCCAAAATAATTAGCTTCATTGAATGCATCATTTTTTACAGGCAGAAGATGCAAAAGAGAGAAAACTTGAGAATTTGGGTCAAGGAGCTAGTAGGGGAAAACACAGGAAATGAAGTGTTTTTTGAACTTTTTCCTTGGCCATTCATATTCTTAGGGCTTCTACTCTTATTTTCTCTTTTGGTTTCTATTCCGTATAATGTGACTTTCAAGACTCAAGCAAATGTTTATTTAATATTTTTATCATTCCAAATTGTTTCATTATGAAAAAATTTAAACATATTCAGAAGAAGAGAAAATTATATAAGATATCCCTGTATACTCGCCACCCAGCTGCTGTAATTATCAACTCATGTCCATTTGGGCTTATCTATATTTTCATCCTATTATTCTTCCTTTTTCCTGAATTATTTTGAAGAAAACACCATATAATGATATTAAATTATCTATATGTATTTTTGATGATGTCTAAAAGATAAGTCATTTAAAAATATAGCCTATATTATTACATAAAACATAAAAATTCCTTAATACAATTAAGCATACGAAGATTGTTTAAATTCCCACAATTACATGATTCTTTTTAACAAGTCAGTTCTTCAAATCAGAATCCAAATAAATGCCATGTTCAGCAATTGGTGGATATGTCTCTTAAGTCTCTTTTAATCTATACTTCTACCTCCATCTCACTATTATATTTCTTGCAGTTATTTATTGAATATTTATAATTTGTGTTGGAGAATTTCCCATGGTCTGAATTTTGCTGATTGCACTCTGTGGTATTTCTAAATGGGTTCTCTGTTCTTTTTTCTATAAATTGATTATACTGAGACTTGATTTTTTCTGAGGGGAAGCAAAGCTACTTGATAGGTGGTGTTGTATTTCCATTAGAAGGGTCAAAATATCTGCTCATCTCTCTTCTTGTGAAGTTAGCAGCCATAGATGATCACTGTTAGATCCATTATTTCATAAAGAATCGGAAAAGGATGATATTCTAATTCAGTCATTCCTTTTCAATTATAATTTGAAATACTCAGATGAATAAAAATTCTCCTTCATCAACTCTTTGTTTATCTGAGTTGAGAGCATATTGGATAGAACTGCAGGATAGATACTTCAGTCTTTTCCTTATTTATCAGATTTCAAAATACTGAGTTGGTTCCCTAGCATCCTTGCAAAATCACCAATTACAGTTTTAAAAATATATATGTATAAAAAATATATGGATTATTAAGAGTTTATAGATTTAAATACTTGATGTGTTTTAAATAATTAAAATTATCATTCTCATTCATGCTCAGATTTTCCCGGATTTGGATAGTGGGAGTTTTTCCCAGTTGGCTCCTGAGTCCTTCTGACATGATCCCAATGTTTGCTTCCTTACTCTTTGGTTTGACATGTTCTGTGCTGAACTTCAATGTTTTCTACCCTAGCTTGAATTCTAAAAACAGTTTTTGAGGACCTCTAGTTCCTTGTGAGAAGTGGTGTTTGGAGACCAAATTCTGGTTGAAAGGGGTATTTATTGGTCCTGTTTAAGCCTTTTTATTGAAAACAAGTAGGACATATTTTCAAAATACATATATCATCTATTCATGTTTATACTTCAATTCAAATTTAACAAATTCGGGGTTTTTATTTAACCAAATTCCTCTTACATGTGGATCTCCTTTTTTCATGACCAAGATTCCAGTTTTTCAATGATGTCATTATTATTAGTCATTTGTTCTGCCTGGTATAGCATACTCAGGGGAATGATGCTAACACTCAAAATATACTGAAAATAGTTTGAGAACTTTTTCATTTTCATTTTTTTTCCCCTTGTAGTCTATATAACCCATTAGGAATGAACAATTTATTTACTGTATTTTAAGAATCACTCGAATTGTTTTCTCAGTGTAGTTACTTTTATAAACTCCATACAGGCTATGCATTTTATTAATCTTCTGTTGGAATTCTGAGATTAAAAAAAAAATCTGTATTTGTGGAAAATATGTATTGTTATTCTGTCAACTCTGCTTCCTTTTTCCCAAAAAGCTTTTTTGTTTGTTTCTGGTTTATTTCTCCACTTTAAAAAAATACAAGCGAATTCATTCTTTCCTCTTTCTTAGATTAATGGCAGGATTTAAAGTGTCTTTAATAGTGAATGACATCTATGTTTGTGTGTCAGAGAGAGAAAAAGAGTGAAAGAGGGGAAGGGAGAAAAACAACATGTTCCAGGATGTGTGCTGAATTTTCTCTTGGGAAATAAGTTTGTTTGGACTTATGGAAACTTCCCAAGATGATTTCAGTGTACATATTTATAGCTAGGAATCTGTTTAATTTGACTGTTAATATGGTAAGGTTTATAATTTACATGACATTTTTTTGTAACATATTTCCTGAGGTAGTTTACATTTCAGTCTACAGAGGTTCCATGGAGATTATTTAAATAATTGTGAATATGGTCTTTGTTCACATTCCCATGTGTGAAGGTATCAATGACAAATACAAGGTCATCTGGAAATATTCTTTTAATTGAAACATGGTAATTTAGCAACCAGTTGAATGTAACTTGATAACATTCACTTTTAACTGTGAATGAAAATAAGCTTATCAGTAGTATATATTAACATCATTGTATTCATTCTTCACATTTAATTTAGCATAGCTCTAATCTTTTAGAATAATTTCTCTATTTTGCCTCTTTTGATAACTGCCAATGATCCTTGCTTCCCGGTGTTTAGGCCCTTATGTTGTCTCCTCCTGCATTAGACCCAGCTTGATTCACTAAACTTTACTTTAGCATTTTTCATTGATTTTATCATTTTTTATATTGGTTACATACATTGATAACTGTCAAATCTATGAAATGTTAAAAAGAATGCTTTATTTACCAGGGTTCTAAGCAAAATGATCATTTAAAGAAATACAGTTAATGAATAATGGATGACACTTTCCAAGTGACTAGCCATGGGTGGAAATGTGTCAAAATTTGGAGGGAACGCAGTGAAAGGTGAGCAGTGTGACAGTGAGGTAGTGCTGGGACAAAGTGGAAATAATGAGATATTCATAATAACCTGAAAATAAAACTTGGGAGCATAAGAGTTTAAATGGAGTTTTAAAAAATGTTTACCAGTGTTGTGGTACAGCAGTAGGATATCCTTGGGCCACACTTTTGAGAAAACTTACAATCAGACTTTTCCAATTAGTCAGACTCATATTTCTTTTTGATAAATCCCAGGATTTCTTTGTGGTTTTTACATTGATTTTATCTATTGTTTATCTCTCTTCTTCCCTGAACTCATTGTCCTCACCTTATCCATAGTCCAAATCTGCTCTTCTGACTCTGTATCAATGCATGAAAATACCATCCACTTTATGATTCAGTCATCCTTAACATTTGCCTGTCCCTTACTATTCACAATCCTTCATTGAGCCTTGTCATGATTCTTCCTGAAATATTTCTCAAATTTGTCCTCTCCAATTACAACCTTGCTGACATTGCTTTAAGTTAGAAACTCCACATCTGTGTGCTGAACCATTAAAATAACTTCCTGACTCTTGTGCCTATCAGCAGAATCTGTCTAGCTCTACCCTATTCTCTCACTGCCATTAATTTTCATTACAAAGCATAGATGACACTGCCAAATTTTAGATAGAAAACCTTAAATGACACTGAATTACCAACTGTTAAAATCCAGATATCTTAGGAGAGCATACCGGCTTTATCACCTTGACCCAGTGTAACTTTGGGAATTACACTACTTTCTAAAAGAATTCCCTTAATTGTATAGCAAATCCATCACTGAGGCTCTTAAGGGCATTTGGTTGGTCCTGGGATGGGTAATGGACAATCCCAAACCCTTTTTGGGGTGAGATAGAGTGAGAGGAATTTGAAGTTGGGTTGGAGAAACCGAGAGAGGAAAATAGAGATTGAAATTTGATCTGAAATTTGGTTTCTCCCTCATGTGATTAAACTTCTTTCATGGGAGGGGGCTGCTGGTGGTCATCATCTTCCTTTCATGTGGACAGAGTGGTAGAGATGTTAGATGTATTAAGAAAGATCATTTAAACAGATTAACAGAAAGAAGCAGATGTGAAAGATGGAAAGAGTATGATCCTCAGGTCCTTAAAACCTTCTAGATGCTTATTTCCTGAGACTTGGGTTTCTGCTTGTCTAAAAACAAAACAAAACAAACTTCAGCCAATGAATCTAGTTGGCCAAAAAATGGAAGATACAAGTAATTCTACTAATTACTAAGGGGGAAGAATGATTTTATTAAACATTTGATCAAATTTAACATAAAGAAATTTGTTATATCTATACAATTACATAAACTTACAGTATTGAACATTAAAGTTAGGCAAGCAAATTATTAGCAAGGTAGTAAAATAATTATTTATTTGTCTTTGGCTTAAGTTTATAAATTTGATGTCTAATGTTATTTCAGAAACATTTTTTTCTCTGTAAACAGTATTTCATATATAATTGGAATGAGATGTATTTTCTCAGCCAGGTATGAAGAAAATTATGCCCTGTAACCCCACTTCAAGCTCACGTATTCAGACAAGTTTCTTGTTAAATAACAATGTACTATGTAAACTATATGGAACTTCTCTGTTGTGCCAATTGACTATAAGGCTTAAAGATGAAGATAAATAGGCTCACAACACCTTATCTCTAAATACGACCACCAGGAATTAAGTCTAAAATCGTCCCAGTCTCATTCCTAGATACTAGTCTTGAAGCAAATTTCCTGTTTTGGCGAGACTGTACTGGAGACACAGATAAATGTATAACTAGTGATTTAAGAAAGGTAATTTCTGAGAGCAGTAATTACTCTGAAGGATATAAACATCATCATGTGACAGAATGTAACTGGGGGAGAGATTTTAAATAGAATGGTCAGCAAAGGACTCTAAAAAAATGATAGTTGGGCTGAGATCTGAATGATGGAAAGGATTCAGCTGCTTGAACATTCACAGGAAGAGCACACTGTCCTAAGGAACAACAGGTGACAAGATTGTAAGTGTCTAGTACACATCTCAATACCATTAGTAAGAACATGTCTGAGGTACTTTGGAACAGAAAAGCCAATGGCCATCTGAGAAGCAGAGAGCATAATAGTATTATTACACTTAAGGTATTTGCTAGAATAAGTCTGATATAATAATAAAAATAATTTGGCCTTTTCAGTTTCTAAATATTTAATAACAGTGACATATATCCTAAATTTACATTCAGCTTCTTCTTTATTTGCATTATCCTTAATTTGAAAAATTATGAATGATTTTTAGGTATTTATTATAAGATCAAGTAATGCTCCAAATGTAGAATAAGGCTTGTTTTCATACAGAATATCTTTAATTGTAGACATAAATATCCAGAAATTTTATATGAAAGTCTATCAGCACCATGGAAGAAGAAATTCCAGTCAGTACCATTTAAATACTTTTGTCTGAGTATAAAAGGAAATATTCTTTTCTCTTCAAGTCAGCTTTCCTGGAGAGTTTGAACTTGTTCATCTAAGTGGCTTTTTTTTTGTAAAGTCATGGGCCTTCTTTCTTTTACCTAGAAGAATTGGCAAATATAAGCTTTTTAACTTACTTCAAAACTTTCAAACTCATCACTGAGCAGATCTTTACTTTGAGAAGACTATCAGTAACTAATGGAGTACTGTGGTGATTTTAATCCATTGATGACTTGCAGGAAGTTACTGTAAGTCAATATATGAGGCTCATCAGCGCAGTGTCTAAAGCAGCAGAAACTGACTGGCAGGCATAGGTGTACTTCAGGACTGTAGTTATTAGTGCCATTTGTCAATATGGAGAAATGAAGGCTAAGAAAGATTAATTGGATTTGCCAAGGTTATAAAACATTGGAGTGACAGAACCACAAAAAGCCTATACTGTTTGACACCCAAATCCCAGCTCAGAGTCCTACATAGTACTGCCTCCAGCTAAATGCTCCCAGGTTAGTGGATAACAGGCTCAATGCAATGCTTTTTATTGTGACCTTCGATAATTAATGACTAAGGATGCCTTCTCTGTTCTTTCTAAGATGCTAAACTGTTTCTCAGTGAGTTCTCAGTCATGAATCTTTGTTCTATACTTGCCTATATTTCTCGCCCCATTGACTTCACAGCGAGATGGAATACGGGAAAGATATAAAGCCTCTGCCCTTTTTTCCATTAGTGACAATATTTTTCCAGTTCAGTTACAGGTTTAAGCATAGGCTCTTTGTTAGGTAATTCATCTAACACCTCACTCACACCGAGCCCCAAACATACAAATGCTTCCTAAATCTTTATGTTCTTATTCTATTAATTTCGGAGACAAAGTAATGTGATATTTTTTCCGTTTCCATTTTATATCTTTTTTTCATGAAGTATATATGAGTTCTGTAATAACTTACTGATAGGATGGGTTACCAAAGAGTACTGACTAAATCCTACTGATTTGTGAGCAACTATTTTGTTACCTCATTTCTCATGGACTTGGATTTGTTTCATAAATCAGATTTGCCTTTGAGATATGTAGCAATATTTTGAGAAATATAAATAATAACACTGAAGCTTTCCAGTCAATAATATGCCATAATAAATTTAATTAATTTTCTTACCACATTACAAAGGCAATTGATAACTCAGAACTTTTCCTTTTCAAAATGTGCTGAGCACACTCACTATAGCATATCTTGATAAAAAGGTAAAGTGCAAAGGAAATAATGCAATAAAATGGATTGCTGCTGTGGAGGCAAAAATAACTGGATAATCAGTTGCCAGTCAATTAAGATTTCACCCCAGATAATGTATCAGGGCATTACAAACACTAAATGTGGAGAGAATATACCCAAAGCTATATTCCTAGTGTGTGAACTTTAATATATTTGGGTGACTTGTTTATCACATGCATTTTTTTACATTTAAACACATGTATTATAAATTCTGATTACATTTGAAAAATTAGAACAGTCCAGGTCTATTTATTTTCAAAAATTTTCACGTTTTACCATTGTATTTAACCAACATGATTTAAAATAATAGTTAACATTCATGTTCCTGTATAGTTTCATTTTATTACATGTGAGTTAACTAACAGTATTTCAACAAAAAGAATAAAACTCCTTAAGATTTTCAGAATAGGCCTTTCTGATTGTTATAATTCTAGGGCTTTTCTTGTATGGAAATACTTGGCATAACCATATGCATCTGATAAAAGAGTTGACATATAATCTGAAGAATTTTTTCCTCCTTTGATTGATGGACAATTTTTAAAGAATGTAGTTTGTCAAGAAACCGTTCCCTTTTCCTTCCTGAAATCCCTGTTTCAAACCAGTGCTAGCAATTTCCTGTCTGTGATGGTATTCAAGACATGAGATATCCTTGTCTTTGACAGCAAAGGACATTTGTTTTGTTTGAGCTGCACTCTTATCACTGACAACAGCAAAATTGTCAAGTGTGTTATTTGAGACATCAAATTCAATAAGATCCTTTATGTAAGTAAGGGACTTTGGAAATAATAGTGTTTTCTTTCTTAACCAATGGAGCACACAGCAGAATTTGGAATGTTTGTGGATTAAATGATAAAATATTATGTAATTACTAAAGAATATAATTATAAGGAAGCAAGGAATATATTTTTGTAAATTATAGAGTAGAATGTAAGCTGTTTGTGAAATATACATTAGGTATCAGGGACATTATAACAACAAATAGTCTTAAAATACAAATTTTCGTTCTCAACAATGGCTTAAAGTCAAGTACATGAGTTGCCACTGAAAAAAATGAATGAAATATGATAAAAATTAGACTTCTTTATCTGTCTGTTTAGAAAAACTCACTGCCAATTGGAAATAATATTCACTTATTCATTCATTTTCCATGTTGGTAAAATCCATGTCTTTCTTACTCAACTTTCTGACTCAATTCTGACTCATATTTCTGAATGGATTCAATCTCTGTAAGTGAAAGAAAATACACCTATCTTTCAACTTGCTGAGGTAAATTTGATGAAAAGAAGTTTAAGTAAGAATTTAAGACTTACAACTTTAAAGGTCTTATAATTTATACTGTGGCTGGCAAAAATTACCATTATGCCAAATCTTAGAAAGAATTTCAGTTCCAATGAAATTCATAGTCCTATAAGTATATAACTCTATTCTATTAAATTAAAATAATGGTAAATTTACCACAATATAAGATCTTACATACAGTGTAATAACAATGAAATTATTAAGTCACCAGCAATTTATATTTTTAGCATTTGTGAAATAATTCTAATTAAATTAATAATCATAATTAGATCATATTTTCATATTACAAATACAGAAATATCTCAGTTTTATTTTCTTGGTTTCTTGCTTTGCAAGATTTTTAAAATGTCAATTTAGAAAATGTACCTTGGAAAAATGAAAATTGTAAACATACATGATAAGGATAAAGCTATATTATATTATTTAATTTTAAATATATTGCACTTTCTTGGAACACTATATAGACAAAGGGGAAAAGAAATGCATAGTATTGCAGTCCTTACCAACAAAATTTTAAGTAAGAATTATCATATCTTTTTAAAAAAAGTATAACTATGAAATATCCTTGGATGTCCTATTCCTTTTGTAGTAATGTGTAAGCTGCAAGCACAAAGAAGATATAATTTCTTTCTAAGAGGTGGGGTTACAATATGTTAACTTACATCATGTATGCATATACCTCTGAAGGGGTGTCCAGAGTAGAGTCCGTTAATACAGTGCACCAAGAGTTGCACTGGTATCTAGAAAGAAAGAAAGGAGAAGGGAAAGACTCTCTATTCTATTATCATTACCATTCTTTCCCTTCATTTTATTTCCTCTGTTTCTTGGTTCCTTCCCTCGTTTGCTCATTTGTGCATACTCCTGATTCACGGAGTCCAAGAATGATGGTTGGGTTCATTTCTAGATTTGCTGCCGCATTGGATAACCTTCCCTGCCTTTGAGAGGGCAAAGTGCAGGAGACTAATTTAAGCATTTGGGAAGTAATGATTTTAAAGAGGGAAGGAGCATTAACTCTGAATTAGAAGATTTTAGGAGTTGAAATGAATAGGTGAATACATAAAATTACTCAGTTTGAGAGATATATATTCTTTACATTTTCTCAAGCCATGGAATATTAAATTGTTAAAAAGCACCAAAATGAAAATGTCTTGGATCCACTTACCTTTTTAAAAAACATTAACATGTTCTTAATATGTATGTAATATGTGTGAAGTTATTATTAATCTAGTGATAATGTTAGCAAAGTATCCTTGAATCCAGCTGTAATGTGGCCCATGACGTTTCCTTCTGATGCACAGAATGTAGCTGCAATTCTACCGGACTACATTATTGCCCAGGCTTTTACCGGATTACCCTGCTTGAGAACTTGTTGCCACATCAAGCAGCCATCTGGCTTTAGAATTCTGCTCTCCACTCCACTCACAGTTTACCAGGTGCTCTGAAGCATGTCATCTCATCCTTTGTCTTAAGATGAACTTCTCTTAGGCAGCTGTTGCTGGTCCAAACTGCTTCATTTTAAGTTTGGGCAGAGAGCCGACTTTTCAGTTCCCTGTAGGAAACACTGAGAACAGGTTGTAATGTTTAACAAGAATGTACTGAAGGATTGGGAACAGTAGAAAAGAAATATAAAGAACCTTATAAAAGTATGCTCAATAGAGCCGGTCTCAGTGCTGGCCAGTATCAACACCGTTCGTCCTGCACCTAGCAGAGTCTGACATGGAAAGGTGTTGGGTAAGTATTTGTTGTTGTTGTTGAATTAATTAATAGAATTAAATGTTTGTAGAAATCACACATTCAAATGTATTAACAGAGTTTTTGAACTAGAAGTCTCTCATCCTCCACAATGCCAACTTAAGTAAGGATTCAGTTCACCTCTCTTCAAAAGAAAGTGTCTTTGAGAGTGTCTCTAGTCCAGGCCCCATCTTTTCAAAGTTAGCACAGACTAAGCCATTTTCCCCCTGTCATCCAAGTATGAGGATTATTTCTGAAGTAGTGATATTATATATAACACTTACATTACCCCAATATTTGCCCTACCAGGCTACTTTAAGTACAAAAATACCACTGTTTTAGTGGTGTGGTATCAGTCACAAACTCCATCCTATTTGAAGATCTTCTCTGTCCTGCCCCCTACTTAGTTTTTCTGACTCTGTTGCCTTTGAAACGTGGCACTCTTACTGCCAGTTGCAACTCTGCTTTTTTCCCTCAGTTTCTGCAAGGTTCTTCTCATCCATTCCATTTCTCCATGATTCAGCCTGTCTGGCAGCACTACCACCTCTCGAAGTTCACATTTCATCTGAGGAAGGGGAGAAGTTAGATTAAAAAGGGACATTCTGTAATCAAATAGTTGCAAAATTGCCCTTAGGAAACCTCCTGAGAACTCTTTCAGGGTGAGTAGTCCTGCAGCCTAGTGAGCCCCTCTCTCTGAGGAGGTGTGTGTTCTCATTCTGAGGCTGCCTTGTGTGTGGCACTAAAGTCAAAGGGGGCAACCGAGCCTGCAGCAGCTGCCAGCTTAAATCAGCATGGCAATAGCGGATACACAAGCACATAGACACATTTACATCTCACCTGATGCTTTGTTTTAAGCCTAAATTAACTGCATTTACATGATTTCTGATACAGTATTAGTGTACAGTAAAATGTTAACAATTTTCTTAAGTGACTTAGGAGGCTTTGCATCTACAGAAGATTTTGTTATAAAGTTTTAACTTTTCTATGCTCATGTAATATAAAAGCAACTAGGCAATTATAATGATTATCATTAATGCCATTTCTAAATTTGCTTATGGGAATAGCATGTCACTTACGCATGTGGATCACCAAGGAAGTGATGTTTGGGTCTCTAGAGAGAGTAGGCAGGACATCTTCAAAGTGAAATGGAACACTGGTCAAAGTACAGGTAGAAGAGAAGTTATTTAATGACAGCAAGATAAAACAGGTCAGCTGAGGTGGTGCTGGAGAATAATGGGAGGTATGTTTGGATTGATGAGAATTTCTGTTTCAAAGTCAGTAAGGAAATTTTGCACTGGGGAAGCAAGATATAATGAACTGAAAAAATTTTAGTCTATTTAAGGTATCACAGAAATTTTATGGCTTTTTGATTTAGTGAGTTGATGCTATAGGTGGCCATATTACTTAATAAACTGGCAACAATATTGAATTTTATTTTTTCATAACAAAAAGGATAAAAGTATGCCTTCTATCCATTCTAGAGTTAAAAGTGTAGTGCTATATCCTATTAGTCACATAAAATCCAATAGTTCTCCTAATTTAAAAAAATTACCTTGGAAAAAAATGTCCAAATCTCTGAAATAAAACTCAAGTGACAATTATTTTGGAGGCAAATTCCAAGTGCAGAATTTTCTTGTGAAATAAAGTGCTCTGAATCATTTTCAAACATTTGATAGAAGCTCTGAATCTCCTTTGTGAATCTCTGAGAAAAAAATCTAAATAGTGAAGGCAGTTGAAACTTAGTATCCACTTAGTAAACAAAAGTATTTCATATGTATTGTGTATGTGTGTGTGTGTATAATTATAATTGCCTATTTCACCTACTACAATTCTAGGTCTTGTACTGATTTTGTTACTAATATAGGAGGCAACATAAACACAGCATAACATTCAATCTAGAGAGGTACAAATTGGGAGCATGTTGTTATTTAAACTTTGTGACAAATATTGTTGCAGGTACTAGCATAGGTGCAAAATTTTCAAATTATCACCTGGTTTGTTTGCAAGAAGGAAGAGCATCATGCTGCTTATCAGAAATGTTGTGGTACTGTGATTCTAACACTTATTCTCTGTGCAAGACAGACTCTTAAACTCTCCATCTGTGATGGCGCCACATTTCATTGAGAAGAATTTATGCCAATTTTACAGCTGTGGGATGGCAGCCACAAATAAAGGGACTTTTGTAGTTCGAGGATTACAACCTATTAAAATCTTAATTTTAAAAAACTAGGGATGCATTTTGATTTATTTAGATCATGGTTTTTAGATTTCTCAAAACAACCTACAGTTGAACTAGTGAAGAACTTCAATATCCTTACATGCAATCCTAAATTGACCACATATATAAGAGTAAAAAAGAACACCTTTTATTTTGTTGATGGTTTCCTTTGCTGTGTACACGTTTTTTAGTTTGATGTTGTCCCACTTGCTTATTTTTTTGTTTGTTTGTTTTTCTTTGCCTGGAGGACCTAGTCAGAAAAAAAATTACTAATGCTAATGTTCAAGAGATTACTGCCAATGCCTCTCCTAATGTATGGGCAAATGTATTTACAAATTGGTATATCTGATAAGGGGCTATTATCCAAAATATATAAAGAACTCAAACAATTAAACACCAAAAAAAGCAAATAATCCAATTAAAAAATGAGAAGAGTACCTGAAACAGACATTTTGCCAGTAAAGACATATAAATGGTCAAAAAGCATTTGTAAAGATTCTCAGTATTGCTAATCATCAGGGAAATGCAAATCAAAACCACAGTGAGATTTCACCTCATACAAGTCAGAATGGCCACTATCCAAATGACAAGAAATAACAAGTGTTGGTGAGGATGTGGAGAAAACGGAACCCTCCTATTATGTTGGTAGGAATGTCAATTGGTGCAGCTGCTGTGGAAAATAGTGTGGAAGGTTCTCAAAAGACTGAAAATAGAAATACGATATGACCCAGTAACCCCGCTTCTAATTCTACCTGAAGAAAGCACAATCAGATTTGAAAAGATATATGCACTTCTATGTTTATTGCCACATTATTTACAGCAGCCAAGATATGGAAGCAACGAAAGTGTCTATCAATAGATGAATGGATAAAGAAAAGGTGGTACATATATGTAATGGAATACTATTCAGCCAAAAGAAAAAAAAAACCGAAAAAATCCTTCCATTTGTGACAAAGATGCACCCTGAGGTATTATGCTAAGTGAAATAAACCAGGTGGAGAAAGACAAATACCATAGGATTTTATACACTTATATGTAGAATCTAAAAAATGAAACGAGCAAAACAGAAATAGACCTACAGACACAGAGAAGAAACTGGTGTTACCATGGTGGTGGGGTGTGGAAGGAGTAGGTGAAATAGGTGAAGCAGATAAAGAGGCACAAAATTCCAATTATAATATATATTAGTCATGTGGAGCATAAGTATAGCATGGGGAATGTATTTAATAACATCGTAATATTTTTTTATGTTGGCAGCATCTGTACTTATTGGGGTAAAAATTTAATAATGTAGAAAACTGTCAAATCACTATGATGTATACCTGAAACCAATATAATATTGTGTATCAACTATACTTCAATTAAAAGAGAACAACTTGCCATGTTAGTTTCTTTTCTACATGGATATATTCTGCTGACTTATTCTAAGTACATAAGTGAAGGTTGATGGACTAAATAAAATTCTATTTTAGAGCACTAACTTCTCACATTAGAAGTGTTATCTGTTATCTGCTTCTGTGGCACTGTTCTTATGAGCTAGTAATGCTCATAAAAGACACAGAAATATAGAACATTTAGATATTGGAAAATCTCATGTCTTATATAATATCAGACTGTATCAATGAGAGTGAATATTGACAAGAGGTCTATGTGTGTTGGTTGCTCTAATAGCATGCTGGTTTAGAAGCAAAACTGCTAATTCATTTCACATCAGTACAAAACTATGTGAAAATTAAGTTAAAATGATATTAGAAAATGTCTATCCAGACTGCTGGGAGCAGGAGGAATTTGGTATTTGAATGTTCATATAATGTGTATAAAGGTTGGATGCCTATGAACAATCTCCTAAATTCCATAATCTTGATTTTGCTTCCCATCTCCTGACCCCCAGTCACACTTTTTCCACATATTCATTAGTGACTAACCCAATGTCAGTAGGTTCCCTTTCTCTCTCATGAAAACCCCTCAAGATTCTCTGTGACTTGGGTCTGTGAGTTGCCCTCATTTTCATCAATTTTTTATTCTGCCAGTGTTCCACTTCATGTCAGCTTCACCTCTTGCTCTATTTTGTGCTTTTTTGTTTCCTCAATTGAATGTGCAGGACCAAATAACCCAGGAAACTGAATGTGTAGAGGCTAATATTTGAGAGTCTACTCTATGTCTTAGGATCTAAATTCCATCAACAAGCACTCGGAAGTTTCTGGTTTGATTGACATGCTGTTTATATTATGGTTTGCCTACTCCAAGTTCTGTGTTTTGAAGGTGTTATCATACAACTGTCACGTTAGTAGTAAATAATTTTTGCATCTTTATCTTATTTTGTCCTGTTACCCATTTTTATTTCTACCACCATTTCACAGAGACACACACACACTAAATCACTCAGTGGGTTATCATTGGGAAGGATCCCTTGTGATACAGTATAGAAGAGAAGAGAAGTTCTCCCCACCACTAATCAATAGTTTGGAGCCCTGAGTTTATTTTCTATGAGATCCTTGAGCCACTAATTTGGGAAAAGACTAGACTATTTTATACTAGCAGTTTTCAAATATGTTTGCCTTAGACATGGCTAATATTATTACATTTTCAGTTGTACTAGTTTTATAAGTTGATCCCTGTGGAACAATCCTCAAAGTTAGTATACCTTTTTTCAAGCCTAGATTAATGCCATTGAATTTGCCCTTTGGTGTTAATAATTATAAAAGAATAATTCCTTGTGGATTTTTTCTTCTATGTAATTTAAGCTTAGTTTCTCAGTTTATAGCTATCTTACAGCTATCTGACAAGATTTACATCAATGATGAAGACTAGTTTGAGTGTGTCATTCATTTTTGAACTGACAGAAATAATACTGTGTTCCTGTAGTCCCTATGGAATCATCAGCCTTTCTGTAGAAAATCTTGTGATTTTTCAGTGGTATATACATGTGAGTATAGTTGGTTTCATTCAGTCTAGAAGTACATATTGTGCATGAGTCATTTAGAATACTATGTAGGAATTAAAACAATATGAAGTAATTTTCTCATTACTGTAATGTATTAGGGAAATAAGAATTTCAAATAGCTGTTAAAATGAAAACAGAAAATACTCTAAAAATGGTAAACTGTGTTGGAGGAGTACAGAGAGCAGAGTTTACTCATTCTTTGTTATTCTATTTTCACATAATAATACATGAATAACCCTAAAATATTTGAGGTTTTGGTGTGGCAGCTTATTTTGAAGATATCTTTTTCAAATTTTTAAGTAACCAGATTCTTATTTTCAAAATATTCTTGGAGAAAAGCTCTTTATAAATTTATTGCCTCTAATTTGAGAATGTATAATTTTTACTTTTACTTAATTTTAGCAAGTGGTGCAAACATTGTAGAAAATCCTGTATACACTGTGTAACTTAAATAAATTGTAATATATGAGTTTTCTTCCCACAGAAATTATTATGAATTTGTAAAGGTAGAAATCACTGGTGTAAATTATTTCAGCCCATTGAAAAATGGTGTGATTCATAAAATGCTGGGCCATTTCTTTAATTTCAGAAACCCAATAGCATTGAAACTGCTCCAGCAACCAGGAAACCAAGAAAACTTGCAAAGGCTACAGGAGATTCATAGTGGTTCTAACATTTTATAATTTAGAGTCTTGGGGCCAGAAATCTGGTTGGAAGGCAAATTAGTCGTCTTACCTTGTAGCTGTGTCGATTTGGGAAGCCCATTATTTTTTCTTAGCATATAAGTATTTTGGGGTCGCTAGGGGGCAGATGGAGAGGGGTCAGGGGAAACTCCATCCTCAAGCCCACCAAGGTCATACACCACTGCGTGAGAACATGAATTGATTTTACTGCATTAAATAACCCAATTTCTTGCATTGAACAAATCCTGAAATTACTTGCAAAGGCATTAACTGAGAAAGAGTAGCTGTTATAACAGTTTTTGTTATTCTTCCTTAACAGGTGTATTTTTTAGCATGGATATTACACCTAGACTTTAACATGATCCCTGATACTTGTGATGGCATTGTGTACATGCTTAGGGTGAATTTTCTCTTTAGATAAATTCTTCTTTGGGGCATGTATTAGTACTAGGTATGTTATAACAAAATACTACCTATGGGTTGTTTCAATGATAGAAATTCATTGTCTCAGTTCCAGAGGCTGGAACTCATGACCAAGATGTTAGAAGCTTCGGTTTCTCCTGGGACCTCTTTCCTTGGCTCTCAAATAGCCATCTTGTTGCTGTGTTCTCACATAGCCATTTACTCTAGTGTCTCTTGGTGGGTTCTAATATTCTCTTCTTATTTATTTATTGAAGTATAGTTGATATACAATCTTATATTGATTTCAAGTATAAAACACAGTGGTTCAACAGTTTACCCACAATCTAAAAATCCTCACTGCAACCAACGCAGTTACTATCTGTCAACGTAGGAAGATGTTACAGAATCATTGGCTATATTCCCCACATGGTACTACCATCCCCATGACCAACTTACACTATCATTGAGAATTTTTGTGCCCCTTTAACCCCATTTACCTCTCCATCCCTCCTCCTCCATGGGAGGTACCCCCATGGTAACCACCAGTCATTTCTTAGTGTCTATGAGTCTAGTGCTATTTTGTTCATTTTGTTTTGTTTTGTTTTGTTTTTAGATTCCACAGGTAAGTAAAATCATATCGTACTTGTCTTTCTCTGCCTGGCTTATTTCACTCAGCTCAATACCCTCTAAGTCCATCCATGTTGTTACAAAAGACAGGATATCTTCCTTTTTTATGGCTGGAAAATATTCCATTGTATATATGTACCACTTCTTTTTTATCCATTCATCTGTTGATGGACACTTTGGTTGCTCCCATATCTTGGTTATTGTAAATAATGAGGCAATAATCATAGGGGTGCATATGTCTTTTTGAATCAGGGATTTTATGTTCTTCAGGTAAATTCCTAGAAGTGGAATTACTGGGTCAAATGGTATTTCTATTTTTAGTTTTTGAGTAACCTCTATTCTGCTTTCCACAGTGGCTATTAACAATTTAGATTCCCACCAACAGTGTAGGAGGTTTCTCTTTTTCGCCACATCCTTGCCAACACTTGTTATTTCTTGTCCTTTGAATAGTGGTCATTCTGACAGGTGTGAGGTGAAATCTCATTGTGGTTTTGATTTGCCTTTCCCTGATGAATAGTGATGTGGAGCATCTTTTTATGTGCCTGTTGGCCATCTGTATGTTTTCTTTGGAAAAATGTCTGTGCCGGTCCTCTACCCATATTTAATTGAATTATTATTATTATTATTATTATTTTAGTGTTGAGGCATATGAGTTTTTTATATATTTTGAGGTTAGCTCATAGTTGGATAAATTATTTACAAATATATTCTCCCACACTGTAGGTTGCCTTTTCTGCTGATGGTGTCCTTTGCTGCACAGAAGGTTTTTAGTTTGATGTAGTCCACTTGTTCATTTTTGCTTTTGTTTTCCCTGCTCAAGGAGATGTGTCATTGCTCCTGCTTATGCTTAAGAGATTTTTGCCTATGTTTTCTTCTAAGAATTTTATGGTTTCATGCCTTATATTTAAGTCTAATCCATTTCAAGTTTATTTTTGTATATGGATTTAGACAGTAATTCAGTTTCATTCCCTTGCATGTAACTGTGCAGTTTTCCCAATACCACTTACTGAAGAGATTGTCTTTTCCCCATTGCATATTTATGTCTTCTTTATTGCATATTAATTGACCATATATGTGTGGGTTTATATCTGGGTTCTCTATTCAGTTCCATCAATCTTTGGGTCTGTTCTTGTGCCAGTACCATACTGTTTTGATTACTGAAGCTTTGTAGTACAGCTTGAAGTCAGGGAGTGTAATACCCCAGCTTTGTTCTTCTTTCTTAAGATTGCTTTGTCTATTCAAGGTCTTTTGTGGTTCCAAATGAATTTTAAGATTATTTTCTCTAGTTCATTGAAAAATGACATTGGTATTTTGATAGGAATTGCATTGAATCTGTAAATTGCTTTGGGTAGGATGGGATTTTGACAGTATTAATTTTTCCTATCCATGATCATGAGATAGTGTTACATTTATTTGTGTCTTTAATTTCTTTCATCAATGTCTTATGTTTTTGGGTACAGATATTTCACCTCCTTGGTTAGGTTTATTCCTAGGTATTTTATTCTTTTTGATGCAATTGTAAATGGAATTGTTTCCTGATTTCTTTTTCTGATACCTTGTTGTTAGTATACAGAAATGCAAAAGATTTCTGTGTATTAGTTTTGTATCCTGCAACTTTGCTGAATCCAGTTACTCATTCTAATAGATTTTGGTGGAGTCTTTAGAAATTTCTATACATAGAATCATGTGAATAGTGGCAGTTTGACTTCTACCTTACTAGTTTGAATGTCTTTTATGTCTTTATCTTGTCCAATTACCATGGCCCGGTCCTCCAGTGGTAAGAGTAGACATCCTTGTCTTGTACTTGATGTAAGAGGAAAAGCTTTCAGCTTTACACCACTGAGTAGGTTTGTCCTATATGGCCTTTATTATGTTGAGGTATGTTCTGTCTACACCCATTTTGCTGAGAATTTTGATCATGAATGGATGTTGAATTTTGTCACATGCTTTTACAGCTTCTATTGAGATGATAATGTGGTTTTTGTCCTGCTTTTTAATAATGTGGTGTATCACATTGATTGATTGATGAATATTTACCATCCTTGCATTCCTGGAATAAATCCCACTTGGTCATGATGGATGATCCTTTTGATGTATTTTTGAATTTGGTTTGCTAATATTTTGTAGAGGATTTTTGCATCTATGTTCATCAAGGATGTTGGTCTATAATTTTTGTGTGTCTTTGGTTGTATTAGAGTGTTGCTGGCTTCATAAAATGACTTGGAAATCATTTTACTTTTGGAATACTTTAAGAAGGTTGATTATTAGCTCCTCTTTAAGTGTTTGGTAGAATTCAGCTGTGAAGCCATATAATCCTGGCATCTTATTTGTTGGGAATTTTTTGATTACTATTTCAATTTTGTTACTATTAATTTGTTCAGACTTCTGTTTCTTCCTTGATCAGTCTTGGAAGTTTGTACTTTTCTAACAATTTGTCCATTTCTTCCAGGTTGTCTAGTTTATGGCATATAATTTTTCATAGAATTCTCTAATAATTCTTTATATTTCTGTGGTGTTAGTTATAACTATTCCTTTTTCATTACTGATTTTGTTTATTTATGTCCTATCTCATTTTTCTTGATAAGTGTGGCTAGGGGTTTGTCTATTTTGTTTGTATTCTTAAAGGACTAGCTCTTGTTTTCATTGATTTTTTTCTTTTGTTTTATTCATCTCTGTTTTGTTTATTTCTGCTCTGATTTTTTTATGTCCTACCTTCGACAAACTTTGGGGTTTGTTCTACTTTGTATAGTATTTTTAGTTGTGAGTTTACACTATTTAGGATTATTCCTGTTTCTTGAGGTAGGCCTGTATTGCTATGTACTTCCTTCTTAGACTGCTGTGGCATCCCACAGATTTTGAACTATTTCACTTTTGTTTTTATTTGTCTCCATTATTGCTTGAATTATTAGATTGTTCATTGATTCACTGACTATTTAGAAGCATGTTGTTTAGCCTCCATGTGTTTGTGGGTTTTTTGATTTTTCATGTAATGTATTTCTAATTTATACCATTGTGTTCTGAAAAGGTGCTTGATACAATTTAAATCTTTTTAAATTTATTGAGACTCTTTTTCTTTTTGTGTCCTAATATGTGGTTGATTCTGGAGCATGTTACATTCGCACTTGAGAAAAATGCGTATCCTGTTGCTTTAGGTACAACATTCTGTATGTATCTGTTAAGTCCATATTATCTAGTGTGTTGGTCTGTGTCTCTGTTTCCTCGTTTATTTTCAGTCTGGATGGTCTGTTCCATTGATGTAAGTGAGGTTTTAAATCCCTAAAATGGTTATACTGCTGTCTATTTCTCCTTTTACTTCTGTTAGTATTTGTTTTACATGTTTAGGTGCTCTTATGTTGTGTGCATAGTTATTTATCATCTGATGGACTGATCCATTTATCATTATGTTATGTCTTTCTTTGTCTTTTGCTACTTTTTGTTTTGAAGTCTATTTTTCCTATACAAATACTTCTCCTGCTTTATGTTCCTTGTTATTTGCATGAAATACCTTTTTCCATCCCTTCACATTCAGTCTATGTATATCTTAGGTCTCAAATGAATCTCTTGTAGGTAGCATAAAGGTGGGTCTTGTTTCTGTATCCATTCTGCCCCCTGTGTGTTTTGACTGGTGCATTCAGTCCATTCACATTTAAGGTAGTTATTGATAGGAATGTACTTATTGCCATTTTATTAGTGGTTTTCTGGTTGTTTTGTAGTTGCTCTCTGAGCCTTTCTTCTTCTTCTATACTCTTCTTGTTATTTGATGGTCTCTTTAGTGTTGTGATTAAATTTCTTAAAAAAATTTTTTTGGTATGTATTATAAATTTTAGGTTTTGGTTACCATAATGGTCATGAATAGTTTCCTAAATATATAACAGTCTATATTATTGAAGGTCTATTTTAAACACAATCTAAAAGTACTTCTCTTTTTTCTTCTTCCTCCTCCACACTTTGTGCTGGATGTCACTATCTGTAATTTTTGTGTATCCCTTGACTGAGTTTGTATATAGTTGGTTTTACTACATTTGTTTTGTTTTAATTTCATATTTGCTTGCTAAGTAAAGGTATTACCTTTATTGTGGATTTATACTTACTACTGGAAACGATTTGGGCTTAAGAACATTTCCATCTACACAAGTCCCATTAAATATCCTGTAAGGCTGGCTTAGTGGCAGTGAATTCCTTCAGCTTTCGTTTATCTGGGTAACATTTAATCTCTCCTTCAATTTTAAATAATAAACCTGCTCAGTAGAGAAATCTTGGTTGAAAATTCTTTTGTTTCAATACATTAAATATCTCATGCCACTTCCTCTGGCCTGTAAAGCTTCTGCTGAGAAGTCTGCTGATAGCCTGATGGGGTTTCCCCTATAAGTAATCTTTTTTTTCTCTCTTTAGTTGCTTTCAGTACCCTCTCTTTAACCTTAATGTTTGTCATTTTAGTTATTATATGTCTTCATATTGTCACATTGTCTTCCTGGGTTCCTTTTGTGAGGAGCTCTGTGTTTTCCAGACCTGGGTGTCTATTTTCTTCCCCAGATTGGGGAGGTTTTCAGCAGTTATTTCTCCAAAGAGACTTTCTAATCCTTTGTCTCTCTCTTCTCCTTCTTGTACCCCAAGTACGCAAATATTCTTTCATTTGGAGTGGTCACACAGCTCTCTTAGCCTCCTCTCGATTCTAGAGATATTCTTTTTTTTGTCTGTTCTGCAGCTTCATTGTTTTCCTGTTCTCTAATTTCCATCTCATTGATTGTCTTCTCCTCTACCTGTAGCAGTTTGTTATTTATTCTCACCATTGTACTTTTCATTTCAGTTACTGTATTCTTCAGCTCAGGGTAGCTCCTTTTTAAATCTCTGTTGTTTTATTGAAGTTCTCCCTGAGATCGTCAATTCTTTTCTGCGTTATCAGTGAACATATTTATGACTGTTATGTTGAAATCTTTATCAAGAAGATTGGTGATCTGGTGTCTTATCCTGTTCTTTTGTTCAGAACATATTCCTCTGTTTCCTCATTTTGTCTGGGTTTCTGGGTTGCTTCTTTTGTATTAACAGGTCTGCTGTGCCTCCTGTTCTAAAAAGTAATGACTTTGTGAAGAAGTCATCCTGTGTTGCCCAAAACTCTGCTCACCTGTGCCTGGTTCCACTTTGTGCTAGAGCTTCAGTTGCAGTTGGTGGGCTGTGGGTGGGACTGCATTTCTGCCTGTTGGCAATGGCTGATCTCTGTCAGCAGAGGCCCATTGTGAGCCATGCACTGATGCTTCTGCTGAGGTGGTTGTAGGTAGGGCTGCTCTCTGCCTGCCTTGAAGTTATGGTGGTACTGCTGAGCTGAAGGTGTGCACAGGGAGGGTGTACAGGGGAGTGTGGTGCAGAGCCAGGCTGCCAGCAAGGAAGAAGAAGCACTCAGAGCTGGCTCCCATAGGTGACACCCCAGCTGTGATGAAAACAAGCTGGGAAAGCTGGGAAAGCCTCCCTCTACCTACCAAGCTGCAAAGTTTTCCCTCTGCCTACCAGGCAACAAAGTCTGACCACTTCTGGGCCAAGTGGCTGGGCACATGGGCAGGAAAGGGCTCTGGGCTGAGCCACCAGAGAGGGGGATGGAGCGTTTGGGGCTGACTCTAGCATGCACCCAACTAGTTGGGCTGGGGAAGCATCATTCACCTAATTTTCTTCCTCTGGATGGAGATCTCTCCAATCCCCACCCCTTTGGTACACTTCTTGCTGCTGGTTAATCTTTCAAGCTGCCACCTCTGTGTTGGGTCTTAGCTGGGCCAGTGGAGCATGGCTGTCTTTCACAAGTGGCAGGAGTCTCAGCCTTCCTGAGTGCTTCAGCTCTCCCTGATAACCTGCCCCATTAATCACCAAAGCCCAATGCAACATGGGCCCACGTTCCCAGAGCAGATCTCTATGGCCAGTTGTGCAGAGCTCCTGAGCTCTTATCCCCTCCTCATTCCCTTTCTCTCCCTTCCACTTGTGGGCTCTGTTGGGGAAAGGGCTTGCATCCCACTCATTCACATCTCTGCCACTTTACCCTTCTCTGTGTCACATCTCTTCTTCCCCAGGTGTAGATGATCTGTTCTGCAGTCTTCAGGTCGTTTTCAGGGTTAGTTGTATTTATTGTAGTTGCTTCCTTGGTGTGTACATGGGAGGTGCCTTCTGCCATGCCTTCTCACTCTGCCGCCTTTTTCCTGTACTGTCCTCTGATCTCCTCTCTCCTAATATGATTGGATTAGGGTCCTAAATTAGGACCTTACTTAATTGTAGTTACCTCTTTAAAGGGCCTTCAAATACATTAATATTGGTGGTTATGGCTTCAACACATGAGTTCAAGGGAGAGACAGTTCAGTGTGTAACAGAGTTATAGGGCTTTAGATTTATTGAACAATGAGAAACTCTACAAAGTACCCTGAGTAGTGAGGGAAGTAGCACACACTATGAAAATAATCTTTGTGTAATATTTATTGGCTGCTTATATAACCTGTCAAGAATGGCAGCAGCTTCTTGAGTCAGGAATCTGGGAATCATTTATGATTTCTCATTCTCTGATATTTAATGAATTATCTGGGAGAATAAAATGTGTTTATTCTCCTAAATATCTCTCCAATCCCACAACTTTTCTCCAGCCTTAGTATGAATATGTTAACTTATATCTTGGCTAGATTACCATGGAAATTTCCTCATTAATATTTCTGCCACTCTCCCAATTTTAACTCCTTCCAATTCATTCCCAGTTCAACATCCAGAATGACCTTTGCAGAAACTTTTCAATGTTTCCCATCGACCACAGGATTCTGTCTACTTCCCCACCTGTTTTCTTTCTTGCTCATTTCTTACATTCTATGCTTCAGCTAAGCAAGCTTGCATTTCCAGAGAAAGCCCATGTTCCCTCTCACCTCTGGTACTTTATACATGCTGAAATTTTAGCCTGAAGCTCTGTCTGCCAAGAGTCTCATTCATATTTAAAGTCTCATTTTTAGACATCACTTTCTACAGGAAGCCTTTATTTTGACCTTCACGTCTGGGTGAAGTGCTTTTGGTGTATAATTAATCCATACTTTTCCCATGATAACATTTCTCTCATTACATTGGAATTATATATTTACCAGTATATATATTACAAAATGTAAGCTCCTTAAGGAACATGAATCCTGTCTTGCTCATTGCACTAATCCCAGCCCCAGTGCTGAGCCTGGCACATGGTAGGTATTCAACAGGCCTGAAGTTAATGAATGAGTGATTAGATTTTGGAATTTCTTTTAATAGAAGTCAATTTTTAATAAGTCAGGGAATAATCAGTAATTATTCCAAAATTATAAGTTTTCCCTGGTTATATTTATTTTGCTGTCTTCAATATTTTCAACTTCTGTATCTATCATTGTCTATACTGGAGTGTTTTCTATATTTTTGATCCCAAGAATCAGGTCATCACTTGTATTTTTTTTCTCCTTGCATGATACAATGATATACTTGAAAGATGCTAATATATTGTATAAACTGACAACTGGATGGATTGAAACACTGAAGCTCAGTGAGCAAATTGGCTGAGAGGAAGACAGTCGAAGGACAGTATCTCTGATGCAGCGAATGCTTTCGGGAGGTTGAGGCTGGTAGCTCTCATCATGAGACTGTGTTCAAAGACAGTAGGCCTTGAAGTAATGTGCATATGTGCATGTTAAGAAACGTCCACCAGAACATCAATGTTTTAAACTGGATGCAGTGATGAATTAGAGTTTTATTCTCCAGACCATGAACGTGAAATGTGATTGAAAATGAGTGAAGCATGAAAAAAGAATCACATACAAAATGACTGTGCTAGAAACATAATTTCTAAATATATACTATCAGTTTCACCAGGACTTTGAACCAAGTTTGTAAATATTAGTCAAATAATACATTCAGAAAAACCTACTTTACATATAGAGGCTTTGCCTATGTGGTTACAACAAGAAATTCTTGTCATCTTTATTCCTTGTATCTCACAGGTGCTCTGTTCTTTAGAAACCTTATAATACATATCTGTTGTGTCCTTTTAAAGTATGCATTGAGCATATCAAATCCTTTGTGAAGTGTGAGTGAAAGTGTCAGGAAATCACACTTACAAACCATGCAGCAGCTGTGAGTATGAAGAAACTGCCTTGTTGTGTTTGAAGGAAAAGTTTGGTTTTCAGGCTGTGTGGGGCAAGGAAATGCCCTGTTACCAGAATTTTACCCCTAGAAAGGGACAGCTTTGGTAAAAAAAACACAGATGACTGGAGAATGTATTTGCCCATTGGATGTAACAGACGACCAGCTTCGATCTTTCCTTTAGAAACTAGAGCACTAGCAGGAGCAGGCTTCAGGTTGCTTTCTGTACATTGCTCTCATAACTACTTTGAAATCAGTACTTAAACACACATTTACTGAGTAATTTCCATGGTGTCTAGGTCTGTGCTGGCCAATGCAGATACAAAAATAAAGAATCCAGATATTATTCTTCCCATTACCTTGCTCATGGCCCCTGGGATACTCATAATTTTTCTCACTAATGTGATCTTAAAATTTTTAAGCCTCATATTTTTTTTGCTTAAACCTTCAATGTTTTCCCTTTATACCTATAATAAACTAATACTAGAAACAATGGTTCACAAGATTCCAACTGACCCAGACAAAGGATAGAGCCCTCCACGCTCCACTCTTGCCTCACTGTGCTGTCTCCCCATCTGTATGTCAGGTACTGGCACCGCCACTCCTTCTCTGTTCATGCTTCCTCCTCAGGGAGTCTTTCCCAGACCATGATATTTAGCAATCATGTCCCACTGCACATCCCTAAGTCCATCTCTATCTCTTTACACTGTGTAATGTTCTTTTTAGCACTTATTACTATGTGAAATATTTGTTTGCATTAACAAAGGATAACATTTTTTTAAAGGTTTAAAAACAGAAAAAAAGTTCCAAGGAAAAAAGACCATTTCTGTTAATGGCTGTATTCACATCACAGAAAAGAAAATGTATAGCTAATGGAAGGTGCTTGAAGACTGTGTGTTACATGAACAAATCTGTGGAGGAGACTTGCAGTTCAGCATGTGGTGCCATGTTCCTCGACACAGCAATGGTTTCTGCACAACTGGAATGGCAGAGAAGGCTCAGGAAGTCAATCTAAATGCTTTTATAGAATGTTTTTCTTTAGTCCCCCATTAAATGCCTGTTTATAAAATATAATTTGGGACCTAAATACAGAAAGATGCAGAATTTCCCCTCACCTAAGCTCTCAATGATGAATGGACTGCGTTATGTGCTAATTTTCCCATGAACTTATGCATCAGACATAGTCCTTAACATTCATTCCTTGAAAATGAATGTTTTCCTAAAAATTTGGTTATAAATTGATTTTTATTAAAAAAATGAAAAAATATAGGTAGTTTGGTATTTGCTTAAATATTTTTATAAAAATATATAGGTCTTTAGAAAACTTTTCATGTAAGGATGTTTAAAAATAGAATGTATCTGTGATAGGTATGTGTTGTGAAATAAAAGTAACACTTGTGGTTATCTCAAAGCATTGCTAGATTTCAAACTTTACCCTACAGTGCCAAGAAAGACTGCTAATTTCAAAGAATAGTTTGGACTAAATGTACACACGTTAGGCACTGTACCACACATTGTTTAAACTGCTTAAACTGCATCCATCTTGCATGTACTTGCAAATACTAAGGGCTCATTGAAAATGTTTATTATCTATCAATTTTCTTTTTAGCTTGAGAGACAGTACTCAATATGATAAATTACCTTTCTGGTAGAAAATCTATTCCAGAAAAGCCCTCTGAAGTGAATACCTGTTTAACTGGAAGATCTTTAAAATGAATACATTTTATAATGAGAAAAAGAAATTGAAAGCAATGCACTGAAATAAAATGCCTGATGCTTGAAAGAAAAATGAAACCTGGTAATGTGTAAAATTTACCTTTTTTTTTAGCTATGCCTCATTAAAAAGAAGATGTAACAGTAGAGGTAACATAAAATGGCAAATGTCATGCTCAAGATATGTTTTTGTTGCATGTCATTTTGTTACTTTAATTGATACGATTATAGTATTGTAGATTGCTTTGAATTAACTTTAAAAATCTGATATTGTAAACTGAGTTTATGGGAGGGCATGATTCATACATAAGAAGTTTTGAGTTGTATACTGAGCAATATTTGGATTTAATTCTTCCATTTCCCATCCACACTTGGTGTTTCTCAGAGCATATATCATTGAAGAACATGTTTTCAGTAATATTTTCTTAGAAATACAGATGTTTCTGGGTGAAAAAATATATTCTCTCTATAATACTTATGTAAATTGTTCCCGTGTAAACTTCTCTCATTCCCTTCCTCCCTCTCCCACCTCCATCTCCTCCCATGGAAACTTTCTTCTTGACAAGTTACCTTTAAAGTGACTCAATGACTGTTTTCTCATTCAAGTCTCAAGTCACATGCAGTGGAGTTTGTCAGAAGGAAGACGCTCCTGAACTACTGTAATAAAAGAAGCTCTCCTAACTTGAAGTCTACAACATTAAAGCACTCTAGGAAGAATGAAATGGCAGCTGGGAATAGCACTTTAGGCACTGGAAGCAATAGAACAGCTGTTAGTGGACAGCATTCCTCCTACAGACATCTCTGTGATTTTCTTAGCCAGGGACACATCTGCGGGGCATTATGAATCTGCCAGAAGATTAAAAAATTCATTTACACTTATCGAAATGTCTAACGGAACTATTTGAAGTGTGAGAGTCCTTTGTAGCTTTTACAAGGAGGTCTTTTGGAAGCAAAAAAAACCCATGTAGTGGAAAGGTCAGTTTTAAATTTAAACAGAAAAAGTTTCTTATTTTAGGGCCAGGATAGTAGAGTGAATTTTAAGACATGGAAAAAAAAAAAGTGACATTCTTCTATGAACTAACAAAATGGTTTCTAGTAGAAAATTATCAGTAAACCAAATTCTTTTAATGTTCCAACTCTTGTTATCACTTATGTATTAATTTCTATCACTCTCCACATATGCATATATGTACACATATTCTAAAATAGCACATACTTTGACACATATACTCAAATAAAGATAATTATGTAAATGTCTTTACATAGGGCTTTTATACTTGTCAAAAATATACTTAATTTTAATTTTGAACTTCAAAACAGAGAGGTAATATAGGGCAAATACATTTGTTTTCATAGTACAGACTGGGAAAATTGAGGTTGAGAGAATTTGTCTCTGGCCCTCCAAAATTGCATAGCAATTGAAGGCAACACTTGTAGTTCTAAGTCGACACAATGCCCAGCATAGTGCCAAATACAGAATAGATTTTACATTAAAAAGAATTATTTTTGATTTAAAAAATTTCAAGTGGCATGTTGAAGTAAACTTATAACATGAAAAATATCAATTAGTAACATTAATTATGTAGCATTGGTGAAGCATAAAAATATTGAAAAGAAATACAGATAGCATTTGTTTTTTGATGAGATGTGAAGGGATCTATCCTATTCTTAGAGCAAGATAGACAGGTGGCCAACAGATTACTGCTTTATGTATAATTAGAAGATCAAGAATGGGCAAGCAAAAGTGGAGGTTACATGCCCCAGTGGAAAGTCATGATCCCTTGCTCAATCCTTAGTTGTGAGCCAATTCTAAGACCGAGAAATCATGGCTTGAACAGCAGTGATCTCTCCACTCCCTCCCCAGATGGACCTATAGTCATGAATTTGGGTAACCATCACTGAAGACAGGGGAGTAATAGAACTTTAGAGGACTTGTGGATGCAGGCTCTGAGTTGTCAGTGATATTTGGGATCCAATATGTTATTAGAATAAGAGCTAAAAGGAAAGGCCAAAAGGAAGATCTTGAAACTATGTTTCCTCAGATAGTAAATCAATTAGCACTGGCCATTCACTAACTGGCAGGGAGATGAGGTCAAGTCTGTGTGTCAGTGATGCCTGCCACCCTCCCTCCTTCTCTCCTGACTTTCCCCTAGAATCAGACTGAAGTTAGTCTCTGATTATGCTTTTCTCTTCTACTATATCCACTTTGAGTCCTCCCCTTCTCCTGAGAACACTTTTCCAATAAATCATCTGAATATTAATCCTCAACTTTGGCTCTTCTCTAGAAGACCTACGACCCTCCTCTCTCTACCACCTTTTATTTTCTATCCTCTTCCCCATTTTATTTTTTACATAGTGCAAACCTGCTTCACATTGTATTTCTAAATAATTACTTTAAAATTGATTTAAATGAACTCTCTAATTGAATTTTAAGCTATTCTGAATTCAGATACTTTGTATTATTCTATTATTCACTGTTTTAGCCCAGATAGAATTGGACCTAAGCAATAGTAGATTGATCAAATAAATGAAAAAGATTAAATAAATTAACATATAAATAAGTAAATGAATTTGAAATGGTCAACATTTATTTACTTTTAATTTTGTTGTTCTTTAGTAGGTAGTTTGCTAAGTTATTCCAAAAAAGGAATTTCAGTTGCTCAATATAATATGTGCTTTTTAAAATTCTTATTGTAGTTGCAAATTCAGATAGAGTCAAGAAAATATTTTGAATAGTTTTAATAAACTCATAAGAATTTAGTTCATATTAACATAAATTAAATTATTTTATATATACATATTCATTTTATATTGAAGTACATACAGTAAGTGTGCAAATCTTAGTGCATGCTTGATGAATTTTGACATATATATATATATTCATGTAAGCATTGTGCAGATCAAGATATCAAACATTCTAATTTTTTAAAAATCTAGTTTTATATGTAGTTTATTTTTCCATATTTACAAAATGAGTTATTTTACTCTTATATTAATAACATATCTCTTGGGTGCCCTGGCCTTACATGCTCTAATTTACCTACACTTTGAGACAAAGCATGCTCCTAATTGTTCCCTACTGGTTAACAATTCTTTTATAAAAATTAAACAGTATAATCTTTAATTATCCCAAGATGCCATCAATCGAGAGAATGTCAACTTTTTGCACATTTAAGCTTCTGAAATGCAGTATAAAGTGGTGGATATATTTTACTATACCCAGTAAGTTATAAAGCCTCTATAATTTTTGGAATTGAGTAGATGTTTGAAATTATTATAGTCTTTATAGCAATATTAACTTACATAAAGATTTCCTTTTCTCACTCAAACTAATTGAATTATTTCACCACATGTTTTATAGTAGCCTTTAAAATATAGTGAGATAACTTAAAAATATAGTACATTAAATCAAGAAGTTGACATATTTTTAGAAAAGGCAGGCACTTTTAGTCTATCTCAAGCTGTCGTAGCTATTACAAAGCCTAGAGATTTAAAACCTTAAAACCTTAATATTTGATCGGAGTTTGCAGGCAGCAACAGGAACAAAAACAAGACCAATGCCGTGTTTTTAAAAGTATTATCAAAGAATTAAGTCCAATAGAGGAGGTGTTAGGAGAACTGATTGGTCATCCCCACTTTGCTATTACCTAGCTCTGTGATCTGGGATAAAGTAATGTTATCTATAGAATGAGTTTATTTGATCAATGTTGAATGAATGATAGTATAAATTTCTGTGATTTTACTCCACCGCACTCTTTCCTTTAACCCCAGCATGAACTCGTTTGAGTCATGAGGTCATAGTTGCTCACGTGGTCACAGTTACCAAACCAGTGAATACAAACTATACGGGCTTAACTTTTAAATATAATAGTCCATAGGTAAAATGAAGAGATCTGGAACAATACTTCCTAGAGCTGCAGACTGTTTCCCCCAAAATTCATATGTTGAATGCTCTCAAAATGATGGTATTTGGAGGTGTGGCCTTTGAGGAGTGATTAGGTCATGACAGTTGGAGCCCTCATGAATGGCATCAGTGCCCCAATATAAGAGACCCTGGAGAGCAACCTTGCTTCTTCTGCCAAGTGAGGTGACAGCTAGAAGGGGCTGTCTGTATACTAGTAAGTCGGCTCTCACCAGACAGTGAGTCTACTTTGACTTTGGACTTTGCAGCCCCCAGAACTGTGAGAAAGAAATTTCTGTTGTTTATAAGCCACCAGTCCATGGTATTTGTTATGGCAGCCCACACACTCTGAGGCACTGGGTGAGTTGCTTCCTCACTAGAAGAGAGTAAAATTCTGGGCTGAATTTTAAATGTGTTAGATGTGACAATGAAAAGAAGCAAGAGTAGAGCCTAGTGAAGAAAAAGGCTCTGTGCGCTAACCCCTGAGCCCCTGAGTATTAGCATTCGTGTTTGGGATAATAAAACTGCTAGATAAATTGGAGTATTTGAGAATTTAAAGAAACTGTTCTCTCCACATTTGTCTGTAAAAACTGAAAAACTTCAGCCTTGCAGGCATTCGCTGTGCCATTATGGCATGAGAACAAGAGAAGATAGATGGTTATCAGAGTTGGATGTAAGATAATTACATAGTCTAGTTTGTCTAGGACAGTCCTGATTTACATCTGCTTTTCAGTAACATTTATCTCAGACAACATGTCCCAGTTTCAGATGATAAATTAGGTGATCACTCTAGCTTTAAGCGGCAAATAGGGTTTGAAATAGCCCTATCAAGTTTCCCATCGCACTAGATGGGATAAGAATTGTACTACATCCCAGTCAGTTTAAGGAGACCCAACAGTTGAAAGGCATTCATATGTAGACTGCATTTAACTTGGGCACTTACATGAATGGAGATGTGTCTATGACTGTATAATAATTTACACAAGTAGATACAGTGGCAGCATAGTAAACAATAATACCAAATATTATGACCCCTCTTCACTGATATCACTATGGTACTTCCAAATTCCTGGGGAAAAAGAGCTGGAAAATGTTCTAAACCAAGGGACTGTAACCTGACATTATTGTTAGTCTGAGATTGACATAAGATTATGCTTTTGGTAATCACTTGGAATGAAAGTTCAAAACTAAATTCATGAATTATTGAAAAAAAAGAAGACATTTGTTGATTAAGAAATTGTAACTTCGATAAGTGTTTTCCAAACTGTTCCCTGAGAAGTTCTACAGTCCTCTGAGTGACATCAGAGACAAAGCAGTGTCTTGAGTGAGGGATTGGACCTCAGTACCTGGGCTTCATTAAGTTTGGCTATGTTGCTACTTATTAAGTGTTTTAATTGAAAAAAATATTTTGCTACTAAAATAATGACATTAGAATCATCTTTATTCCTCTGTTTTTCTCACAGTATGTAACTGACGCAAGTTTTAGTGCTTCTATTTCCAAAGTCTGATCATTTCTTACTATCCCCACTGTTAATTGTCATGTTCAAAACCATTATCAGTTCTCACTTGTATTATTGAAATAACCCCCCAACTGGTTTCCTTTTGCTACTCTTATTACCCTATAGTATATTTTCAACAGAGCAGCTGAAATTAAAAAGGTAAGTAAAATCAGGTCAGCTTTTCAATGATATCCCGTATCACTTAGGCCCTTCACAACCTGTCCTGTATGGTACCTCCTATCACAAAGCCCTATATGAGCTACCCCAAATACCTACTACCTCTCTGATCTCATTCCTTTCCAATTTTCTCTTGCTCTCCCTGCTCTAGCTGGCTTCTGGACATCTTTGCTATGTGCACAAACATGCTAATTATGCCTGTACTTCAGGGTTTTTGCATTTCCTATTCACCATGACTAGCCCATCCTTTCTCCAGAGCAAGCATTAAAAAATAAGTTTAATAACCACTAAACCAAATGATTCATAAGAGCATTTTTATGACTGGTTCAATAATTATAAGACATTCTTATATGGGAATACTTGAAACTAAACAGATGCTCTCTCAAAATACTATGAAGGTGACAAATTCTATTTCTGTTGCAATGCCATGGTGTCTATTTGCCTCCTGATAGGGGACTTTTGGACCATTGATGTCAATTACCAGAGAAGTTATATAAATAGTATCCATTCAACTAATAATATTTATAGGATAAGGATACTATTGCTATCTTAAAACATGTTGCAAAGAATTTTAAAATTGCACTTGTTAAAATTTACAGACCTATAATTTTCACCATAATAAATTCAAAGAATCCTGTCTTGTGTTCATTATACCCAATAATTCCCATACTTTTTACTTCTTATTACCTACAACAGTAATTGTAAGATTATGCCAAAAGACTTGTTCAAAAGTGTTAAGCAGCTATACACTATTCCTAGAAATAAACATTTGAATGCAAACTTGTCAAGTGACCTGGGTTTCAGTGATCAAATTAGTGAACTTTCTGAAGACCCAGTTAGTTCCTTTTTTTTATGTAGTAGGCAGCCATTGAGATGACCCACAGTGGTCCTCACCTCCTGGTTTTCACACTCTTGTGTAATCTTCTCCCCCTGACTCTGAGATAAATTTAAATTGACCCATTTCTGATGAATAGAATATAAAGAGAAGTGATGAGTAGTCATTTCTGAGATTATGTTATAAAAAGTCTATGGCTTCTGTCTTGGGTGTTTTTCCTCACTCTGTTATGTTGCTCGTTCTGGGAGAAGGCAGCTTTCTGAAGTTGCCTGAAGCATGTCTGGAAGCAGCTCTTTGGAGGATCACATATGAGTGAGCATGGAAGCAGATCTTCTGAGCCCTGCCAAAAGCTATGTGAGTTTGGTCATAAATCTTCTGAGGACTAAGATCCATGAGTGAAATCAAAAGCGATCCTCCCTAGGTGGCCTTTAAGAGGACAGGAGTCTAGTTGTCACAATGTTTGCAGCCTTGTGAGTGATGCTGAGGTATAATTACCCAGCTATGCTACTCTTGAATATATAACCCTTAGAAACTATGAGATAATGTTTGTTATCATATCGTATCATATATTATATGATTACCATATCTAGGGACATATTACCTAAGGATAACATTAATGATTGCTGTAAGTTCTTCTCTCTCTTAAGTCTCTCCCTACTTTTCTAGTTATGATCAAACTAGACTATAGGAATTGTCATTCTCACCAGTCAAAGAGCAAAACTAGTGAACTTGAGAAGAAATGTGATTTTGCATTGTGATAAATCTGTGAAATGGCCAATGTGCATTAATATTGTCACAAATGTCTAGTCTTTTAAAAAATAAATTCCCTAAATCATTTGCCCAACTTAATCTAAAGTGATAAAATTAAAAACAACCAAGTCAGAGTGCCTGCTCTAGCCCTCTTGCATAAGAAAGGTCACTTAAGGAGACTTAGTTCTGTTCAGATCCAGGTTATCTCAAAGGGACAGCAGTAGGCAGGCTGGTCGGAAGGCAGCAGGCTTGATCTTCATGACTCCTGTCCTTACATTCCAAGCTTACACCAATACCCTTTGAAATAACATATTTTGATCCTTCTGGTCCATCCACATTGCTGCAGTTTTAACTGGTCACAATCCATTGATATTAATCCATCACTCACGACCTTGCTATATTTTGGCTCTGGTACCAGGAACCTCTAGTATCACTGATCCTTTTATTTGTATAGAAGAAGTCTTTCAACACTATTTATATAACTAATACTTCAGCAGCCCAAAGCAGCAGGCTATAGCCTCAGCTTTCTTCCAATCATTACAGCCTTTTTGTGTATATTGGATTTTCAGTATTTTTATCTCTACCACTTTCTCATAGCTAAATGTCAATTTATATAATATATAGATATATGCAGACAAATATATATGATGTTACACACATACACACAAATATAAGAACTTTTTCCAGCTAAAATCAGTGTAATAACTATGTAACAGTTAATAAAATAGGTAAAATAATAGTTACAATATTTCTTACTATATAAAAGATGACAACTTATATTAAAATGCATATAAGAAATACCTTAATTGTAGACTAAAATTAATCTGTTTTTTAATCCCCACTAATTGGTAATAGAAAGTTATCTATTCGCATGCACACACATGCACACACACACACACACACACTTTTCCCCTTTGAGAACATTTAGCAACAACATGCTGCTATTCATTCCAGTGTTTTCATAAGCATATTCTCTTTAGAGTTCTCTGATAATAATCTCCAAGTGCATTTCTTGAATTATTTTTAGTTAGGTGTTGACATATATACTGACAATTCTCAGGTAGTGTGTTTGGAAAATGCTGATTGAAAGTGAAATAAATTTTCTCACCCTAGGAAATACTAGATTTTATATGTATTATGGATAAGCAATAGGGGACTATAGGATGCAGCATTGCCCAAATGAACTGAAAAGAATATTTTTTAGATAATGACACATATTTTTGGAAAGAAGAAAAAGGGAAAGAAAGAAAGGCAAGAAGGAAGGAGGGAAGAAGGAGAGAAATGGGACATATATTACTTTTGTAATGAGTTATTAGACAGAAAAAAAATTAGTTATTTCACTTAATGGACTTTACCTAGAGTATTATTGAGCTTTTGCACATATTATAATAATCATATTATAAGTGGCCACGGGGACAGATATTAATGAGAGAGAGAGAGAGAGAGAGAGAGAGTTAGTTGTATGAGGCATTTAGGAGAACTAAAAACCCACTAGAGAAAATATGTAGGTTGGTGATGGGAATCTTCCACTATCCAGCAACTGTAGGTCAGACTTGGGTGAGCTGCTGGGATGAGCACCTGCTCATCAGCAGCTTTAGGATGGGGGCAAGTTGATAAGAACACACAATATACTGCCTCTATTGAGCCATTTAGACTTTTAAAATAGCAGAATCATTTTTATCTTACAAAAATGAGACAGTGGTCTATTAGAATACTTTCTTATATTGTAAAATTTTATCACATAAAAAAATCTACCTGATGAGCTAAGATTCCTTGAAGAGCAGGTAATATCAATAGGTACACAAAAAGTGATCAATGCATAGATGTTCAGTAAAAATGCCCAGAATCCTGAGAGTGTCCCTGTATTTCTTTCTCTATTGATCCTATTTCTTAGATATTTCTCTAGTCTTAGGCCATCTCCATTGGCCAATCTCATACGTGCCTTACTTCTCTCCTAGACTGTTGTTCCTATCTCATCCTCCTGCACGCAGCTTCATCCTTTGCCAGTTCATTTTCTACTTTATCATGTTGCTCTGGGAGGAGGGGGCTCCCTGCCCTGGGCAACTTGCCTGTAAATTTGGTAAGACTGAATAAAGACAAAGGGAAGTTGGAGGTTTAAAAGGGGTTCATACCACATTTGTTCTTACAGGGGTCACCCAGCTGTGTGCAAGTGGCTCAGTCCAGCACTCTACCCTCCTGCTTCCCAGCATGGGCTTAATCCTCCACAGCTCCATGGCTTCCCTCCGCCAGCTTCCGTTCCCTCCTCGCTCTCCCCCCAGGCGTCCCTTCCCTGCCTTCCAAACCCTCTGCTACCATGCTTGCACTACTCTCTCCCAGCTCTCCTGACCCTCTGTTTCCCTGCTCCTAGCACCGGGAAGAACTCTGTGGGTGGGCCTCTATGCTGACTGGCAGACGCCTGACCAATTATGTATCAGGAACCGAGGAGAGGAGAGAATGAGGGTTTCCTCTCCATCCCTCCCCTGGACTGATACTCCCGTGACTGAACAGCTGCTCTGTCCCTGGAAAATATTGTATACATATGCAAACAGGCTCTTTCCGGTCTACAATGTATGATATCCAGGTGAGGATCCTGGCTATAATTTCCATTTTCTCCACAGTCACTAGACTTTTTTTTTTCCTAAAATGAAGTCTGATTATCTTGTTCCAGTGCTTATCTGCAGTGGCTCTCTGTTACACAGGAAAAAGTATAAACTATTTTGTTGTTTGTGTATGTTATTGTGATAGTTCAGTTATTTCATGACTTGATGCTTTTATGCATGGTCTTCCCTCACCTGAAATGCCCTCTCCATTTCTGTCCACCTGACAGGTTCCTAGAATTACTTTAAAAAAAAAAATCACGATTTCCAGAAACACAGGGGTAAAGCTCTTTAAGGTGGCACATATTTACCTTTTTAAACAGACTTGTTTTCAACATGAACACTTACATGAATTCTTGGAGACATTTTCATTTTCTTTTTGTCCTTTGGAAAAACCTTTAAATCATCTCAATAAATTTAAATTATGAATAGTACTCATGCATCTTGGAAATTAAGTGAAAATATTATTAACCAGTTCTGCCACCCCAGACACACGAGAGAGAGTAGAGAGTAAGGACTACAAGTTTAATGAAGATATGAAATGTGAAATACCTAATTAAGTAGCTCTTAAAAATAATTATGACAAATACAGTATGTTACCAATTGATATTTTATTATGCTATAAAATTTGCAACCACTTTCCCTTGTAAAGATTAAAGTACATGGTTTAAACTATTTGCTGAAAGGACTTTCCAGATCTGAGGCTGTACAAAGCAGTTACCCTCATCAGTAGAAAAAAAACAAACAAAAAAAACCCAAAAACAATAACTATTATAGTAAGATAAACTCTTCCTTACACCTTACTTCTCTATTAGTTAGCACAACATAGATCCATTTTTTTTCCTGAGCTGATTATAATATATATGTACAAAGTATTTTTGAATGAATTAATCAAGAGGAAGGGTAGTGGCACCTAAAGGGAGGATACTTGGTATTGTAAGAATGTCAGTCACCTGGAGGCACTACAAAGACTCTATATAATATTAAGTGGATCATAATCTTTAATTTTATCTGTCAAAAGATATAGTCAATCTATAGGCACTAGCCACATTTATGATTTTCTTGTGCAGGCAAGAGCATTGGCCTGCATTTTCAACATCTTCCATTGTCCTATCTTCTCTGAAATTGGACATCTCTCATGACTACTTCCCCTCAAAATTACAGTGACATAATAGGTGCTATTTTTACATGTATTAAAAAATTTGATCTCTCAGTGGGACCTGCCATCCTCCATAATTCACCAAAATGACTAACACAAAGGGAAAGAGGACAGGTACCTATTATACGTTCTCCAGATCTTTTAGAAAAAAGAAGTTGTTTCTGGGGCCATATACAAGCAAATTTACAAGAAGGTTATATTCTAGACATCTAGGGAATAGGCACTGTTCAAAAAGGAAGGCCCCCACACATGATACCAGGTCAAAACCAGAAGAGTCTACCATGAGGCCCAGCTTGCTGTTGGAATTGTTGTAAATGAGGACAAAATTCCTGCCAAGAGAATTAATATATGTATTGAGCATATACATTCTAAGAGCTAAAACAGCTTCTTGAAACTTGCAAAGGGAAATGGTCAGAAAAGAAAGAAGCCAAAGAGGAAGGTACCTGGGTCTACGGGCAGCGCCAGACTGTTTTGCCCAGAGAAGCACACTGTGAGAGCCAACGGAAAGGAGCCCGTTCCTTGCTGGAACCTGTTCTCTGTGAATTCATGGCACATGGGTATTAAACAAAAAACCCTTCTGGATTGTAAAAGATAGGCCTTTGTTTTTTTCCCTTAATTAAATGGAAAGGTGGTGTTCCTACCCTGAAATAAGTATTTAGAGCAAACTTTGTGTTCTAATTTATTGGGCAGTGTATTTACTACTAAAATGTATTATTTTTCTTGCTGAAAAAAAAATTGAGTTACTCTCTGCTCTGCATAAAACAGTATGATTTCAGCATTCTGCTGTATTTCTGATCAGTTAGCCACCATAGAAAGAGAGTGTGTGTTGAATGGGACAGATAAAGCTTTCTTCAAATCATTTTGCTCTTCCATGTTAATAGAAAACCTTCTTGTTTGTCAGATCTGTTTATTTCATTTTCTCATTTTTTCATTTTTATTAACATCCATTTTTCTCCACTAATCTCTCCCCTCCTGATTTTTCTTTAGATTGGGTCAACTCCGCTCATATATAATTTACCCACTCCTGGAGGTGAGTAATAGCAAACGTAATTGTACAGATTAAAAAGATAAACTGGAGGGCTGGGGGCAGGGCTAAAGAGGCTAGAGGTGTAATGGGGACTGAATTGTAGAGAAAACAGCTAAATGTTTTCCTTTTAAAGTTAACAAAACTCAGTTCCCCAATTAATAACTTGTTCTCCTGTCTGCCAGATACATTATTCTAGATGGATGTCTGTTTATCTCTTCCTCATAAACAGGACTCAGCCCATATGTCACTTCCTGTGAGAGGTTTTTCTCAATCTCCCAAAGTAAAATACTGTCCCCTTATCACTTACTTCATGCCACCATGCTTTAATTTCCCATATGTCACCTATTAATTATTTGAATATATTTTATTTTCTTACATGTTGGTTGTCTTCTTCAAATAAAAAGTAACCTCCATGTAGGCAAGGTTCTGATTTTCTCTGAACTCCGTGTCCCTTGTATCTAAAGAAGCACTTCAAAAAAATTTATAAAGGTAGTTCTTTCTCTTCATAGAAAGTTATAACTTAATTAGAGAATAGAATAGCTAGAAAAAGACTGAATAGTGAAATGCATCTTGTGGATAGTAAGTTCACGTTCAATTATAAGAAAAATCAGTATGGCTAAAAACATGTGGGGAAGATGCCATAGAGGATGTGAGCTTTAAATGGCCTCTGAAGAGCAGGCAGAGAAGAAAGGGCATCCATAGGGAAGGCAACAGCTTACACAGACACATCAGGGTAAGAATAGGCCTTCAGTACTATTAAGTGCTTTATTTTACACCAACTCCTTCTAATTTCTTTCATGCAAGAGTATCATTTGAAATTACCCTCCTGGAGTTTTTAATAAACAGGAAACCAAATATTTAACACGGCTTCCTGAAGGAACTAGGTGTAAAGGCATCACTTGTCTTTGTGCTCAAGTGTGACACTCAATAAGCCTATGTTCAATGAAGTGCTGCCTGTCTGACAAGACAGATGAGGCAGTGACACTGTGAGCAGCAACTGTAGCCTGTGCCGGCTGTGCCTTTCACAGGGATTTGTCAGGCTAGTCTGGATTTCATTTGGGAAACCTAATGTCCATTTTTGTGAGCATGTCTACATGGGGTAGCATGAGAGTTTCTCACTATTTGTGTATGCAAGCAAATCCACATTGTCTTCTCTCACCTTTTGATTTTAGAAGCTGTCAATTCATCATTCCATCTGATCAAAACTCTGCCTAAGGATCATTTTATTCCATGGGGTATTTAGTTGTGAAGAGAGGCAGCTAAGTTTGAAATTTTTAATGCTGGGGAGGGGGGAAGTGGCACACCTGAAATTTTTTATATGTATTATTTTGTGTGTTTGTGATTTTTGTGAATTTGTGTGTGAGTGTGGGTATTTGGCCCCTTTTCTTTTATTGCTATATTGACAGGAATCTGTGCTCTTCTGGTTTGCAGAGTGTTAAATAGAAATCCACTTTGAAATAGCTGTTTTAAAATAATTGAATGACAGAGATGGAAACCATTAGTAGGAAAGAAAAGACAGAATACAGTGTGATGAATATTAAGAATATTAAAACACACAAATGACAAGACAGTTGTGGTTCACTACATAACTAGGAAACCCTTAACTGGAGGCATCATTTTCTTGTTTTCTAGTAAGACTATATCTACACTCAAAGAATGAAATTGACATAGAAGCTAAGGGTACCATTTACATTCAGAATAAATAATCTCATCTTTGGAAGTTTCATTAGTTATAAATGACACATTTTATGGCCATAGTGGCATCCTTAAAAATTTCATAAAACTTTATTAAATATGATGATATACTAAATATTGAGTTAACAATTATTTAGAATATTTTCCCAATGTGTATATCATCTTATATATATTTAGGTACATGTTATTGAGTCATATTTCTATAAATGTACCATGGGGATTCTAAATGTAGTCATCACCCAATATAAAAGTTTACTATGAAGATGCTCCACATGTTAATCATCAGGGAAATGTAAATTGAAACCACAATGAGATATCACCTCACACCAGTTAGGATGGCTAACATAGAAAAGATTAGGAATAACAAATGCTGGCAAGGATGTGGAGAAAGGGGTACCCTCCTACACTGCTGATGGGAATGTAAACTAGTTCAACCATTGTGGAAAGCACATTTGACCCAGGAATTCTACTCCTAGGAATTTATACTAAGAATACAAGAGTCCAGTTTCAAAAAGACATATGTACCCCTATGTTTATTGCAGCACCATTTATTAATAGCCAAGAAATAAAAGTAACCTAAATGTCCAGCAGTAGATGGATGGGTAAAGAAGTGTGGTACATATACACAATGGAATATTATTCAGCCATAAGAAGAAAACAAATTCTACCATTTGCAACAACATGGATGCAGATAGAAGGTATTATGCTCAGTGAAATAAGTCAGGTGGAGAAAGACAAGTACCAAATGATTTCATTCATTTGTGGAGTATAAGAACAAAGCAAAAACTGAAGGAACAAAACAGCAGCAGACTCACAGAACCCAAGAATGAACTAACAGTTACCAAAGAAAAAGGGACTGGGTGGGGTGGGTGGGAAGGGAGGGAGAAGGGGAATAAGGGACATTATGATTAGCACACATAATGTAGGAGGCTGTGTGGGGAAGGCAGTATAGCACAGAGAAGACAAGTAGTGACTCTATAGCATTTTATTATGCTGATGGACAGTGTAATGGGGTATGTGGTGGGGACTTGATAATGGAGGGAATCTAGTAACCACAATGTTGCTCATGTAATTGTATATTAATGGTACCAAAAAACAAATATATTTACTATGATGAATATTGGATGACATTAGAAAAAATAGAAATAATTTTAGCAATATTTTTAATTTATAAGAGATGTATTCCTTCAAAAGAAGACATTGTAGAAAAAGGTAATTGAAGCAAAGATAATTTGTAGTTTGCATTAAATGTAAATGATAAAGTAAAATAACACAAATAACCAACATATACTCTTGGCTTAATAAGCTCATAACTTGGAAATATGTCCATATTTCCAATATGTATTTTTAATTATTAAAAAAAAATTTCAAATATAATCAACTTGGGGTGAACATGTAAAGAAATTATTTAATTAAAAATATTTTAAAAAATTCAACCTTAAGTGATCCATATTTACTTTGAAATATTATATATAATTATTTCAAATCTATTGGACTTGATAGAGCATAGAAAATAGAAATACTAAAAAAATCTCTAGCATTCAGACAGAAACAGCATATCTTCCAAATTCTGAAAAAAGTTTACAAGCTGAAGTGCAGAACTGTACTTAATTGTTTACTTCTTTACTCACTTATGCAAACCTTCTTTCATTTACAATTTCATTGTATTTGTTAACAGATCATTTCGTTAGCTTATTGAATTAGTTTATTGAATCTGAGTCAAGAATTTACTATTTGCTTCTGATTGAATTTGGACTAAAGTTTTCCATGTCTTACTTTATAAAAGAGGTCATATAGAGGAAAACGTATTGCTTATGTAGTGTTCTGTAAGTGGTTATTAGTTTGGGTTCTTCTAAATGCTATATTGATAAATAAAATACATTTGTCTTTTGTGACTCCAGGTTCACTTTCTGAATGTTTTCTCCCCATTTGTCTATATTCCCTTCATTTACTGATTTACTTGCATTCTCAAATCCACCTATTTTGTTCTCTTGTCACCTTTTATAAGACAAGAATTTAATTTCTTAAATAAATATATATAATTTTGGAATGCAACATCTTTCCCTGTTAAGAGAAAGACAAGTTTTCAGCAGCTAGTGGGAATCAAATTTGGGGAGTGAGGGTGTGCCATTTGAGGAGTGTCTATTTCACAGGGGAAAATATGAAAGGAAAAAATAAAACTAACATTTATTAAATGCTGTTAGTATGTACCAATTACCCTGCACATACATTTATGCATTTTATCTTATTTGATGCTCAAAATAATTTTATGAGCTGGGAATTATCATCATCATATTAGAATATATATTTCTGGTAATGAGACTTAAAAATGATCTTTCTGAGATGGCTGCCAACTATCTGGCTACCCATTGTAAAAAGATTTAGGTTTCATTAACTCAGGGTTCCTCTATGGAAATGTAGCCCACTGTGAACAGGCGTCATGTGATTCTCTTTATGTTGCCCTGTGGGAATCGACAATGTAGGAACTGACACAAGAAGGCTGATATTCAGGCTGTTGCTATTCTTGTGAATAAGAAACTGTCCATGGATTCTATGAGCATTCATGAAACTGTGGAAAGCTAATTTGTTAGGTTCCAAATAGAGTAAAATCTTAGATTCTTTACAATTCTTGATAATGATATCATGATTTAATTTGTTTTCTTAGTGGTACATAAAATAAAGATATATTTGAAAGTTAATGGCTTCTTAGATTCAATGACATGTGGAATCTGAATATATATTCCTACATTTATAAAGTATATAATCAATGGCATCCATACTTTCTCAAAATCTTGTCAAAGCTTCAAGTTCTTGTGGCTAACATAATCCCAGTGGCATAATCTCAGCATTTTCACTTAAATTAGAGCTAGAAAGAAGCCCCACTTTAGCTTTAACCACAACCTATGCTTAACACATATTAGAGCTTAGTTTTGGAAAGTGTTTGAAACTGGCCCACCTAATCAGTTCATACTTTTATTCTCACTTTCTATTCCTGTCTTATAAATAGTCTCCTGGGAAACTCCAACTGGAGGTGGTTTGCTTGAAAAATTTGGTTGCAGGAAGTTTTGGTTGTAACACCATCTTCCTTTTACCTTTCTTTAATGAAATCAACAAGCCAATTTTTTACTTCAGATTGAGGAATAACTATGAAAGGGTCAAGATTCTTCTTTGTATAGTTACACATTATCTCCCTGTAGACAAACAAGGAAGGAAGAAAAATCATCATTACAAAATTTTGTGGTTGACACAGAATCACAGTTAATAATATTAATGTCATTCTGTTGTTTACTAGCATCTGATTGAAAACAAAAAAAGCAACAAAAACCACTGACATCCCTGCACGGCCCGGTGTGTCGTTTGCCCCATTGCTTTAAGCCTGTCTGGATAGTTTCATTCTTCAGGTTAATTGCTTTAGCTTTATACATAAGAAAAAATTCTGGCTATTGAGAAACAAAAGGAAGTGGCCTGAGTATTTCTGAGGACGAGACATGTTTCCTGTGGGCATACATCCATTGTTTTGGATGTATGTTTGAAGATGGCTGGAAATGGTAGGTATCTTCAGCCATAGGTAGAACTAGCCTGCAGACAAGGCTAAAATACTCAGAGATAGCATGGTGGAAAAATTAAATCAGCCCAAATCACCAGATGCCAATTTTGTCACTCTATACTCAGCAGATAGCTTTCATGGGATTACATTTTATGTTTCTTTGTTTCCCTCCTTCCCTGGCAGGAGTTGAGGGTGACAGGGGGATAGAGTACATTTGAGCAGAAGATAGCACTGTGTGGTACCTCACTTATTTCTTATCATAGCTCCTTTCATTAATTTTCAGCCTAGTTTAATAATTCCCTATCTGAGAGGAAAGAAACCAGTTTGCTTAATTCATGTATAATCTTTGGTCTTTTTTTATTCTGTCTTTCTAACACCAGGCATAGAATTATTTTAATATTAGAGACTACAGTGCTCTTTTTCTTTAATGTTCTTATAAGGGACAGGAACAGTGTTCAGTGGAAATGAAAATTCAGTGGAAACCAGTCTTTGATATAATAAATTTCTAACTGCACAAATGAACTCCCCATGTATCATATTCTATATATATAATTAGCCATCATACTTTATTATTTATATCCTTTTAATCACTATTTCTCTAAACAAACTGTGGCTACATGCATTACTTACTCTGTTTTGTGTAATTTCTCTTAGTTTTTATACATTTTACTATATGTTACTTTTAATGTAATTGTTATTACATTTATTTTATAGTAGTTGCTTGGGAGTTTCAATATATCAGACATTGAAACTCATTTTTAGAGTCTTGCTCTTAATGGACTTATCTGATTGGTTTTTTTGAGTTTTGCACTTTAATATTTGCTTTTAGTGATAATCATAGGTGCATGTATATGTAAAAAAATAATTTCCCATATCAGCCATGCTAGGTGCATTGTTCTGCAGGGAATAATTCTCTTTCATAATCAAAAAATACCTCCCAAGATAGTTTTGTACTATTTCTTTTGAAAGGGTCTTTTGAAGCATAATATTTTCATGACGACATAAAATCTCCCAGAGCCTTTTCATAAAAGGCTAAATGCTAGCTTTTATCTCACTTGATACAATTTCTCACATTTATATCACAGGTTTTAATTTTATTTCAGTAACTTTATTTTAAACTTCAAATAGTAGTAGATTTCTATGGAGCTTCCAAACCATTGATCGCACTATTATAAGTAACACCTCATTCTGTATCATGATCCCCTGTGTTACTTTCCTTCACACTCACTGCAGTTACAAATGGAAGGGTGAAAGTGAAATCATTGCAATCCCTTTGGATATGAATGAATAGTGACCTCTGCAAGGTAGAGCCAAAGCTTGGGATTTGGGTATGGCAACAAATACAGGGACCTGTTAATTCTAAGGATGCCTGCCAGAACGCAAGCCAGAATATGTTAAATATTGGGGATCAGTATATAGTCAGGAAAGACTCAAATAGATGTGGGAATATGCTCAGAGAAGTCACCATTATATCCAAGAACCAGTCACCATGGTCTGTAAAGTCCTGCCAATGTAATAAGATTGTATACAAGTAGTAAAAAAAGAAAAAAATAATTTCATTATTTACAAATAATATAGCCATTATGTCTGTATGAAATTGCATATCAGTTGATAGTTTGAACATTTATCTTTTCGAATTAGTGTTTTCATCTTCTTTGGATGAATACCCAGAAGTGGAATTGCTGGATCATATGGTAGTTCTATTTTTAATTTTTGAGGAATCTTCATACAGTTTTCCGTGGACTGCACCAGTATGCATTCTCATCAACAGTCATGAGGGTTCCCTCTTCTCCACATCCTCACCAATACTTGTTATTTCTTGTCTTTTTGATACTAGCCATTCCAACTGGTGAGTGGTGATACAGAAACTTACTTACAGTTAGAGTGACAAAGAAAGAGGACATAGAGGTAAGACTGAAGCCCAGTCACTGGGCAAAGGAGTATAAGTTACAGAAATCATTAACTGGGAAATATTTTGTTGATAGAATAGTATAACTAAGCACTAGGACTTGCAGTAAAACCTTAATTTCAATTTGTGTAGGACTTATAGTTGGCAGGTTTTTTTACTGTATTGGTAGGTTATCTTAATATGGATATATTTATAACATGTGCATAGTTTTACCACCCTGAGTTCTATTAGATGATGACTTAAATCATAAGCTCTGATAGATCAATCCAGGAGCATTTGTCCCAATGTACATAGAAAACATGAAGTATACAATTCTGTTCATCTGTTTTATATGCTCTCAACTTTTGTTGCTCTGTTCTTCCCAATAGTGTATTTCAGCTTAATATATTAATAAATAATATAATTTATTGCTTTGCTGCCATCCAAGATATTTCTACAGCTCTCACATTTCTATTTATTCTTAAAGTGCCATGTGAATATATTTTATTTCAGCAGTTATGAAATGTCTGCTAGCTACTTAGAAATCATTACATTTTGGAAAAGAACACCACCTTTAAGTCAAATTGAATATGCATGGATCTTTAAAAGGTCTGACCTTACTTAAGCAAATGTTACCTTAACAGAGCAATTGATTTCAAGGAGGATCAATTATGATAAAATCACTAACTCCAAAAAAGAAGTCTCTTTGGCAATGAACACAAAACAATTTCTTTGGATTCTAATAATATCTATGCTATTAGAAAAATAAAATAACTTTACCACAGAGAAAATACAGAAAAGTATATGCAAAAGTTGATTAGATAATTAGTTTCTTGCTCTTTAACTTCATTATTTTTATTCATGGAATAAATAGACCATATATGCCATAGCTAGGTCTTTTTCTAAATTGTTGAGCCACTTTAGAATAATAACTGCCTGTATTCTCAGTGAGAAAATTTAATAAGACTTTTCTTGACTCAAACAAATAATTTATTTATTTTGGTTAATGTTAATTCAAGACCTAAATCAATTACTTTGCTAGATATATTACCTTTGAACACAGGGGAATGAAATACTTCTTTCAGATAAGGAAATTAGTTGTTGATGTGAATTACTTATCTATGTTTTATCTTTACTATTATCAAAACAGTGGCAAAAATTCTGATTTACCCTATTTTACTCATTGAAAGTAAAGCTGACTTATTAAATGGTGCTGGTGAAACCAGACAGCTACATGAAAGAGAACAAAACTGGATTACTGTCTAACACCATACAATAAAGTAAACTCAAGATGGATTAAAGATGTGAAGCCATAAAATCTTAAAGAAAACATAGTCAAGAATCTCTTGAACATCAGCATGAGTAATTTCTTTTTCATATGTCTCCCCAGCCAAGGGGAACAAAAGCAAAAATGAACAAGTGGGACTACATCAAACTAAACATTTCTGTACAGCAAAGGGAACCATCAACAAAATGAAAAGGCAACCTTTGGTATGGAGAATATATTCACAAATGTTATATGTGATGAGATGCAAACATCCAAAACACATAAAGAACTTACACAACTCCACACTGAAAAAAACAAATAACCCAATTAAATAATGGGCGGAGGACCCGAACAAACACTTCTCCAAAAAAGAAATACAGATGACCAAGAGGCACATGAAAAGATGCTCCACATTACTAATCATCAGAGAAATGCAAATGAAAGTCACAATGAGGTATCACCTCACACCGGTTAGAATGGCCACTGTACAAAAGACAAGAAATAACAAGTATTGATGAGGATGTGGAGAAAAGGGAGCCCTCCCAGGCTGTTGGTGGGGATGTAAATTGATGCAGCCACTTTGAAAGCAGTATGGAGGTTCCGCAAAAGACTAAAAACAGAAATTCCATATGACCTAATAATTCCACTTCTAGGAATTTACTTAAAGAAATAAAAACCCCTAATTCAAAAAGATATATACACCCGTGTTTATTGCCACATTATTTACAATAACCAAGATAAGGGAGCAATGAAATTGTCCATAAATAGATGAATGGATAAAGAAGAGTTGTTATACATACACAATGGAATATTGTTCATCCATTAAAAAAAGAAAAATATGTTGCCATTTGCAACAATATAGATGGACTTACAGGGTATTATTCTAAGTGAAATAAGTCAGACAGAGAAAGACAAATACCATATAATTTCATTTGTATGTGGAATCTAAAAACAAACAAACAAACAAATTAACAAAACAGTAATAGACTCATAGACACTGAGAAGTGACTGGTGTTACTATAGGGGAGGTTTCAAGTGGTTGGGTAAAATAGGTGAAGGGGATAAAGAGGCACAGAATCTCAGTCATAATATAAATGAGTTATGGGGATGAAAGTATAACATATAGAATAAGTTCAATAATTCTGTGACGACTTTCTAGGTGACATAGTAACTACACTAGTTGGGGTGACCATTTAAAAATGTATATAATTGTTGAATAACTATGTTATATACTTGAAACCAATATAATGTTGTATATAACTATCTTCAAATAAAAAAGAGTGAAGCTGTGCCATACAAATCAATATATTTAAAGAACAATTTCATTTTGTTCTATGCAGACATTTCTAATTAATCAAATATGTGGAATTAAGAAAACATCTCATTCAAATCATCGTTCATATATTATGCTAAATTTACACAGCAATTAAATAGCTAAACATTCATTTCCTTTCATGTTTCTAGCTTAAATGAATTTTTACACAAATATTTTAAATTGAATAGGCATTAACATTTTTTGTCTTTTCAAAAATATGCCTTGTTCATAATGTTTTCCTTTTTCTTTAAGGGAAGGTACTGGCATATGTACCTACTCACTGCGGTGATGCATAGCCTGTCAGAGATGTATGATAAACTGTATGAGTTAAGTTGAAATGATTAAATAAAAGCCTTCTTAACTTTCTGTAGTGTATAGACCAAGAGAGAAGCATTCTTAATGTGCTTGCAAAAGAAATGTCTTGATGTTCTCGTTTCTGGCCAAGGTGGGTGTTTTCTATTCATAACTTGCATTAGTTAGCTAGGGTTGCCATAACAAAGTACCACAGACTTCATGGCTTAAACAACAGAAATTTATTGCCTCACACATTTGGAGGCTAGAAGTCCAAGGACAAGGAAGGCATCAGCAGGGTTGATTTCTGCTGAGGACTCTCTCCTCGGCTTGCAGACACTCATCCCTCTGCGTCTTCACCTGGTGACCCCTGGGCCTGTGTTCTCCTCATCTCTATAATGACACAGTTATAAAGGAATAGGCCCACCCCAATCATCTATTTTAACTTTCATTACCTTTCAAAAGACACCATCTCCAATAATAGTGATATTCTGAGGTACTAGGGTTAGTATTTCAACACATGAAGTTTGGAGGCATGTCATGCGGCTCCTAACATCGCAATCAAGAAATGAATCTTTCTGCCAAAGGAATTTAAATATCTCTATCATCGTCAAAGTAGGCAAAACTGTCATGATGATAAGAATACTGATTAGGGAAGAAAGAATATAGCTGGTAACCAACACGAAAGGGAAAAGAAAGCTGAGCTTAAAAAATGCAACAATATTCAGCCATTTATTTTCAGTAAAGGAAGCTGGCAACCACCATTTTGGATAGCATATTGGAAGGAAGGAAATGGATATGACTAGGCTCTAACTTAATGTGTGAGTGCTACTATATTTAGTTATTTGTTTATGTGCTCAAATGCCCAAGTAGTTCCAGAAGACCAAGAATGAAATATCTGATGGCAAGTGCTCTGACATATTCCAAAGGCAGGTGCTGTGAACTTTTCCTAGACATGCCAACAGAGGCTGAAACTCAGTTTTGCAATCCTTGGCTCAGTATCAACCTCAGCGTCAAAGGCTGAGCTTGGCAATTGGACAATTTCTTAGGAAAGGCTTGTATTTGTTTAAAAGTGGGCAGGGAAGATTGGGTTTTACCTCACTTACAGTCAAGTGTGAGTGTTTTGATTTATGCTATCTGCAGTTTGAGAGCAGAGAAGACTGTTACCAGATGCACAACTGGACACCTTCCTCACTTGCGTTCTCCTTTCACAAAGCTTAGAGGCAAGAGGCCACCAGAAATGGCCTGTGACAGCAAAGAGAATGCTGCCTTAGGAAAGCAACCACACTGCCACCCCAAATACAGAGTTCAAGGCTATGCATTTCTTGTTGACCGAATGTGGGCCATCACATAGGAGAAAGCTAACTGGGGGTTGTCATAGACACTATTCAAGGGCATAAGACTTCTTGAGTAATAGGAGAGAATCCAGAGGAATCATAACACTACTCCATGAAAGACAGAGAGAGCTTGAAATACCCACCCAGTCCAGAAAGTACGATGATCTGTATGACGGTTCTGGTCACATACCACCTTCCTACTAGCATCATGTCCAGGTGAGGGAAGGAGAGAAATTTATACTTGAAATGTGACTCACAGTTCTATTATACATAATGGACATTTTAATTGTATAAATGAGGTTAGGATTATAACTAAAAGTGAACAGAAAACTTTTATTTTTTGAGTCAGGAGAGTAGTTTTGAGGCCTGCCCAATATTTCACTCAGGGCCAGGAAAGCACCAGACCTACAGGATGGGTTTGCATGAGCACCGAGAAGGAGGAAATAGTGATGGTTTCTGAATTCCATGTGAGTATCATTTGTTTAGCTAATGCTTAAATAAGTTAAACTCTGCTCAAGTCTCTGGAAATGTGGTCATATTCTTGTAGGGCTCCTCTCTTGTCTGATTGTTCAAGAAAATCATGTCATCACATGCAGTACATGAAATCTGGCTGGGCTCCATCTAGCTCCCTGGAGTAAGTAGCCAGCATCATCCTTTGAAGGTGAAGGATTGCACCTTGTTTATTGTAGTTTCCCCTAAAGAATTCTTCAGAAAGATTGCAGTCTATGGTGGTCTGCAGTTATTAACAGCACACATTAACATCATCTCCATGTGCCCTGCCTCCTTTGCATGCTATACCAGAGTCCACTGAGATGCCTATATTGCCATTCATTCAGGAGAACAGACAAGTTTTACCTGGCTCCCATTCAAGGATGACCATCAATACCCCTGATTCCCTTCTGCACAGGCAGTCATGTCAGCCTTGCCCTACTTTCATACCCCCACCACTGCTAGTAGATATTCATAGAGAAAGGTACAGAAGGAATGGCATGCACTCTCAGTTCTCAACGAATCACTCTACCACCTCAGTGTTTTAAAAACTGGCACTTAATTTCTGCTCTTTTAACAAATAGGTTTGCAAATAGTAATGAGGTCCCTAAAATAATAAATACATATGCTATTGCAAATAACCTGGGACAAACTATAATGTGTTTATAATAGGAAATGACACCCTGAAGCTTTCATAGTGAAATTCATATTAGATCAGAATAGAATAAACTCAACAACACTAGTTAAGAATCAGCATGTTTCCTTACTGAGAAACTGAAAATGGATTTGAGAATTTTCTAAATACAACACAGAAACAGTCACATGTACACGCACACCCTATATGCATATTATTTTAAACCGTAGGCTTTTCTCATTACATGCTTATAATCCATTCAATTTCAATAAGTCCTTTTATCATATTTGCGAAGTGGTAAGTTAAAAAAGCCTTGATTGAGGTGGAATTTCTCCAACTGTTAGAATCAAACTTTTTGTACTTCAAGTGGGCAAAACTAGGTAAACAATATGTATTATAGAGTAGTGTCTTCAGGAGGTTTAATTACACCTGGTGTCAACACACTAGGTGAATGCATTCCATGGTTATAATTGTGTTTTTTAAGTAGGAGAGCTTAGTTATGTCTGGCAGATGAGTTTTTCCACTGAAACAAGTTGTATTTTAAAAATATTAAAAATGCTAGGAAAGGTAGACAGCTACCTAAATTTGCATAAAATTTGATGAATATTGAATTCTCATCATGGGATATAGGATATCTGTACTAAGGGATGATGGGATAAATCTGTACTAAGGCCTAATTGAGCTTGACTGAACACATAAAAGGCTTTACCATTTATAGGACTGATTTGAGGAATTAGGACCAGTTCTAGTACATAAAATACTCTGGTTAGATTCTCTAAGCAGTGATTAGTTGCTTTCCAGGTCCTTTAATATTTGCTATATTGCAAAGTCAACATGAGAACTAAGAGTAAATGAAATGGGAATTAATTAAACAAAAATACATGTAAAAAGGAAACTACTCCTGTTGGGAGTTTTTGAACCACCATCTTGAATGTAAACAATATGTACAACAGGATTTCCTATAGACTTTTATATTAGACTTTTCATAGCTTTTAAAACAGAAAACAAAAAAGTTTAGAAGGGAAAAGCCTAGGAAAACATTGTATAGTGTTCTAGCCTCTATACGATCAGATATGGTCCAGGAACAAATGGTCACCAAAACAATAAAAGGTATTTACCAAACCTCAACCTTCCTTACATTGTAGACTTTATGGTAGAGAAAAAGATAAACAGGTAAACTAGAAACAACTAGTTCCAATTTTAAAAAGGAAGTAGGCAGACAAAACAATATTCTTGAAATATTGCATGCCACTGTTACATTTTTTGTCTTCATTGAAAACGTTTTGTACCCTGAGAACCTCTTATAAAATTCATCACATTATTTTGGTGATGGTGGCAACAGAATAGCAATTGTGTGATCATATTTTGACAGACTTCAGTAACACACAAATAGCATTAGCACGAGCCCTTGGTCAAAGGCAGCCAAGTCTGATGCACCAGACAACACTAGTCAATCAGAATTTGAGTTCCCTTTATTATGCCAACACTTCCTAATATAAACCATCAAAAGTAGTTTAAAACTTGATAGTCCTGCTGCCCTGCTTTTAATAGAACAGGCACACACCTCAGCTGCTGTCTTTCCCTTTATTGAAAAACTGACAAAGCATTGCAAAATGCATCTGCCTTAAATATTTGAGGCTGACTGTAAAACATCAAGATGTGTGGTAATAAATGCATCAGTGATGATGTGCTGTGAAAAGAAATATGCATAAAACTGTCAAAAGGCAAAATAAAAAAACAAACTTGAGGTGCATGATTGAAGTTTGAAAAATAATTTGCTAAGAAGGCAAGAGATTTAGTGGAAAGAAGCCTGGATGTAGTGGTCGGTTCAGAGTCCTAACTTCTAGTTCTTTCTGGGGACCTGAAACCTGAGTAATGTTGGCAAGTTGTCAAGTCTCCCCAGGCTTCACTTTATACATTTAGAAAAGAAGAAGGAAGATTGGATGATTTCCAAGGTTCCTTTCAAAGTTGAAATCTGATAATTTTTTTGTAATTTACAATTGTTAGAAAGAAGACAAGAAAATTCAAACTCTTCTTAACAATCTGCAGATGAGAATAAAATTTTCTTTATTAACTTATAGAAATTGTAATTGAAATACAAATGGCCACAGCTCTCTATGTATATTTTGTAGCTTATTTTACCAACACCTGGACTGATATTTATTTGTCATGATGAACTTCTACAAATAAAAGTATTCAGTGTCATCAAAATTGCCATCAGATGTTTATTCACATAGCCATGAAACAAATGAGTATGGACTTCATAAAAAATTATTTTCTTAGATGTAATGGCTCTTTAAAGAGGCTCTGTAAATACTGTGTTCAAGGAATTGTTCTAGATTTTAATAATAAGGTAGTAAGCATGACATGCAATACATGTGTTCTAACCAATCTCATATTCTAGTGGAGACTGATAAGAGAGAGATTAGTAAATTACTAAACAGGTAAAAGAATAAGATCCTTTCACATGATGGTAAGTTTTATGAAAAAGTAAAATGAACTATGTACACGAAAATGGGAGGATAGTTATTTCTATTAATTTTTAATTTCCTTTATTATAGGAGACTGACTTCTTTATTATGTAATTAACAGCTACCAATTAAAAAAGAATTCAACCCTGGATAACCTATTCCCATACCCAACACAGAGGCCAGCTTAATCCAATGCATGTTAACTTGTGCGTTGTTCTTCCCTTGTCCTATACTATGTTCCATTTATATTTAAAACTTGAATTTAAGATATCAAAATGAATCTCTAGGGCAAATTATGGAGATAAAATTTACCATTTTAATTAATGTGCTAGATGATGAAATATTTAACATACATGAAGGTGTCTGACTAATATTAAGTTGATGTGTATTTTTTTCTTCTTGTAAAGACTTGTGGAAGCAAGATGGGGTAAGTTTTGAGCAAATACTACACTTTTTAAAATTATTATTTGGGTTTTATTAGATATTTTTTTGTTTTGTTGTCTATTACCCAGTTGAGAGAGAGAGAGATTGCAGATAAAAATTTTTGAAAATATAATAGGTTTACATGGAGAAGGAGAACTACTGGATGAGTGGTTGGCTGGATGTAGTCCTCTATCGGCCACATTTCTCTGAGACAGTTGCTGAAACAAAGAGCGCCCTAGGCTGTTTGTGATTCCCTGTTTCACTGGGCGAATAGGAATGAGCTCTCCCGGCGATAGGTCCTTGTGTACTCTGTTCCATGTGGGAACTTTGAAATCTCTAGCTGTGCTTGGGAAGGCGTGGGCCCAACCCTGGGGATTTGTCCAAGTTAAACTAGTAAGTGAGCTCGAAGCTCAGGGCTGGGTACTCTCCTGACTGTACCTTTCGTTTCAAGGGGAATTAGCAACTTTTGCGATGTCATAAGGGAAAGATAATTATTTGTGGTAGGAATCTGGAATGAAATCCCAGTTCCAAACAGTGGAATACCACTACTACCAAAATGATAATCATGGTAATAATAGCTAATATTAATTGTGCGTAGGCAAATGCAAAATGCTTTACGTATTATTTCAGTTAACATTTGTAACAACTCATGGAGGTATTAGTAGTAGCACAAACAGATTAATCTTTTCAAGGAAATAGTTGCCATTTAAATGTCAATTTTAAACTTAAATTCTCTTGTTCTTAGTTTCTGTGTGTGACAATGGGCATATTATTTAACTTTCCTTAGAGTCATAGATTCGGTTTTCTTATATAAAACAGGAATAACAGTTCCCTCTCCGTATACATATATATATAAACACACATACATATAAACAGCTCTATCTCCATTTCTGTCTCTTTTCTCTGTCTCCTCTTATTCTCTATCTCATCTTTTAACACAAAGCCTGACCAATGTAGCTTCTCAATAAACACAAGCTCATTTTCTCTTTACTTGGACAACAGGCCTATTCTAATGTCCAGCTGAAACTGGAGAGGACAGCAAGAAGTGGGAATGCATCTGTGACAGATATTCTTGGTTTAGTTTAGTTTTGGCAAAGTCAAATAATTTACTTAAGACAAAGTCAGGTCCAATATTTTCTGGTTTCTCATACAATGGCTAGAGTATAAAAAATGTCATTTCCAAACATTTATGAATCCTTACATATTCATTATTTTAAATTCATATGGGTAACAGTGCAAAACAGTTGTAGTCATTTCCTCTATATAGAGATTAAGGGTTAAAGTGGTTAAATGATTTGTCCTAGGTCATACAGATAGTGACAACAGGGTATGTTTGTCTAACTACAAAGCTCATGATGCTTTTTCTAAATCAGGTTGCCTCTGTGGTAGACAGCATCATGATTCCTAACCCCTGATGTTCGTGCCCCAGGGTAGGTGGCACCTGTGTTTTGTTACCAGCCAACAGAATGAGACAAAGAAAGAATTTTGCAGATGAAGTTGAAGTCCTAAATCAGTTAATTTTTCATTAATCACAGGAGAGAATATTTTGGGTGGGCCTCAGTTAATCATACAAAAGCCCTTAAATTAGGGACTGGGCTGTCCCTGATGTGAAAGTTTCTCCTTGTGTATTTGATGAAGTAAGCGGCCGTATTAGAGAAGTCTTTCTAGCAAGGAACAGTGGATAGGTGCTAGGACTTGAGAACAGCCTCCAATCAACAATTAGAAAACCTGAGACCCTCAGCCATATAGCTATGAGAAAATGAGCAACTTAAATTAGCTTGCAAGTGGATTATTCCCCAGTCAAGCGTGAGATCATAGCCTGGCCAACATGTTAGTTGTAGTCATGCAGGATGTTGAGTAGAGGATCCATCTAAGCTATGTCCAGAAGCAGGAGTGCATCCTTCTCATCTATAAACCTTTTTCAGTACTGTGAGGAATAGTCCAACCATGATTCCCACCACCATGCAGGCATTCCATTTTCCAAGGATTCCCCAATTTTGTGGAGGGCCTCCTTTACTGCCTTAGCATCACCTCCATTTCTCCCCAGTCCTGGAAATGGGCCCATGTCTCTAGGAGGATTGCCACCATGGACCATGTACCCACTGGGGGCACACAGGTATTCCCCCACCCATAGAGGCACACTGCTATATTCCCCCACCCACGGGGGCAACCAGTTCCAAGTTTTTGCTCTGTGGTGAATCCTGCTGACTATGCCAACTGTAGTACACACAGCTCCTGGCAGGTTCACAATGGATTTGGTGAGACTAAAACATGACAACAGAAGTTTAGAGAGAGGGTTCATACCAAGCACTATTCTCATGGTGGACAATCGAGCACTGAAAACACATCCTCATCCACAAATCCACACACAAGTGCCTAACCATTACCCATTATAATAACAAAGACAATAGTGGCTCATTGCCAGCATGTGTATAAGCATGTGCCTGCACAGTGGGCCAAGTATATAGGCATGAGACAACATTGCACCTGCGCAGTAGGTACAGGCGTAAGGCAGCATAGTGCATGTTCAGTGGGTCAGGGAGCATCCTGGCCATAGTAACTCCATTTTCCCTACATTCAAGTTTGGTTTCATTTGAAGAGAGTAATTTCTATACAGAAATATCTCTTTAATTCCATTTTAATTTTCAAACCTTATCATTATTTATGACTGTAATAAATTAAATCCCATTTTCCCTGATTTTGAACAAAATAGTTCCTTATTTGATGGAATAAAAGGAGACGATATAAATTCAATGCCTTTACATGAAGTTATATTAGAAGAAATGTTCTTTGGATTCCGGTCTTGGGAATCTTGGGGGGGAAAAATTTCCTAATTCAATTCAAACACATACAATATTAAATAAATGAGTTTTTATCATGATCTAAATTTGTGCTTCTTAACTGCCACAGGATTTCAACACTGATTTTTTCATTCAAATTTGTTTGCATGTGGTAAAAATCAATTAATCTCTATAGGTCATTCTTATGTTGCAAGGCATATCAATTTAAACTCCAGAAGAACCTTGAATTCCTATATATTGTAGTGGTTTTAGGTATTGGGTTGTAAAGCAAGAACTGCAGAAAATATTTCCTTATTATTTTGTTAACCTTATAAATAAATAACTCTTGTAGGAGATATCCCATATTTTTGGTCTTTTCTGAAATTAAGTACTACCTAGATAATATTAAACATCAGTATGTTCAACTTGTTTACCAAGTAAGCATGCCAACATCAAATATAGAAAAAATGAAAACTGTCATAATGAGTTATCAATAAGAGGTGAAAATTCTGAAGTGAAATTATGCAATAATGGGTACACTAAATACAAGATCTCAGAATCAGTGAGACAGAGATTAATTATAATAAATAGAATAATGATTTAAATTGTGTCTTCCTTTAACTCTTTAACTTTTCTATTAACTCCAGACTTATGTATTTCTAAAAAACAAAAGCAAAATGCAAAACAAAAACAAAAACTCCACCTTCAGGGACTATCTCACTTTATTGGAAAATATGGTTCCTTAATCTTAACCTCTCAGAGAAAACTCTCTTTTCTCCCACTTCTTTACTTGTTTTGCTTTGGAAATTCTTAGCAAAACAAAAAAATTTACTCTTAGAAAACCAAGAAAACTGGTAGAAAGTTTTAAAGCAGTAACATGTAATATTGTTTGTTCTCTCTAGCCAATCTTAAAACAAACAAATGAAAACACCTAGTCATCAATATGACCTACTCTTTTTTTCTGAATCTGTCACTCCTGCTAGAAGTAGCTGCTAGGCTTGATTTCCTCCTTTAATGAGATTTGTTCAAGAAGAGTGTAATTTTCTGAATAACACTGTTAGGGAGCTTTTTGGCTCAGCAACCACATCCTTCAAAATATCAGAGCCCCAGTTGCTGTGTACAAACATGTACTGAGAACTTTCATTTCCAGCCAGCGCTCTTACTAGTAGTGTCTGTAGTCTCTGTTAAGGTTCCATATGGCATGAAATAAAGGACAATAAAGGAGGAACTGAAATCAACATCTTTTCCTTTCAGTTTATCCACATTTCAGTTTATCTACCTCTTTATGTGCAAAATACATGAGAGAAAATATGATCGTTTAAATGCTACCTGAATTTCATTATTTTATGGAATTTTTGTGTTTTGCTTGCTTTATCTTTATCATTGTGGAAGTTTCTTCATGGGTCTCTGAGTTACCTTGTTTTGCTAGTTAAATCAATAAAACCCTTTATTTGAAAAAAGAATTGCATTACAGTGTTGTCAATAATGAATGGTTACTGCAAGAAGGAGCTCAGAGGAAATAATTAAGAGGCGGTAATCTCTTAAGCAACTTTTGCAAACCAATTGTAGATGTAATCTGTTTATGTAAATGATTGGCTTACATTGTATAGCACCTTTTATCCAAATAGATTACTAGGCACTTAACAACTGTGACTACAATACTCATGACTGCATAATGTATTCTTTCTTTTTTCTGAAGTTGTTTTCATGGTGAAATGTTGGATTTGCTTAATAAAGTCTGGTATGGATTATTTAGTCAAGAAATATAAAAGAATATATGATCCATTTGAGAGAATTAAATTACATTAGTGTGGTTCAATGTGCACATCTCCAAAACTCTAGGATGTGCAAAGGCTAGAATTAGGTCTAGGGGACAAAAATTCTTGCCCTTCTGTCAAATCTCTTCCCTTGTAACCATTATTTGATGCGTTTACCTACTACCACCATCTCACCTTTTCTTTGCCTCACACAAAATTCTTTATTCAAGCTTTCTCAATAAAAAATATGAGCACTTCCATTTGATGTGGTTATTGTAATTTTCTCCTAACCAAACTCAACTTGTTTTTAGTTATTTTGGGGGACTTTTGTCCCTGTATTTTATAAAATTCAACTTTTCTAATGTGGAAAAAATGAAGGTTTCTATGGCTAGGATTCTCACTTGGCCCTGGTTGGCTTGCTTACAACACACGTGTGGGCACTATGCTATTATAGACTCTCTATAAAGAGCTCTGCCCAGTGCTCTGGGCTGCATGGCTGCAGGGCTGTAAGGCTGCAGGTGAGCAGAGACTGGAGTGGTGGCCGTGCTGAGTATAGGAACTGAGATGCCTGGGGGGTCAGAGAGGCCCAAAGGCAGAGACTGGCTTGCTGCATTCAGACTTACTCTGACTGGATGGGATTCTAGTCATTGACCTGTCACCATGGTAACAAAGTTGGGTATAAAAACTTTCATCCCAAGAACATTCCACTGTCATTTTTTTCAGTCTCACTGAATTGATAGTGAACTTGTTAGGGGCTGAAACCCATTGGCAAGACAATTGGCCGCATTGGCAGGATTCACTGTAGATGGAAGAATGGAACAGGCTGCCTTCACAGGAGGGGTGCTTCAGCGGGGTGCACCTATGGATGGGGAGATATTCTAGTGTCCCTTGTGGACATGTGGTCCAACATGGCTTGCCTCCTAGAGGACTGGGCTCCACCCCAAGACTAGGAAGGGGAGGAAGCAACACCTGAGGCAGTAAAGTTGGCCCTCAGCAAAATAGGGAATTCCTTAATGAAACCAAGTGCCATGAGGCTGGAAAACCTGTGGGGAGTTTTCTTCTCACAATATTGAGAAAGGCCATAAGGGAGAAAGATGTCTTCCTGCAGGAAACATGAGAAGAGGCAGTATGAACATGAGGTGTGAGGTGCCATTGAGGAGGTAAAAAATTTGTGGGTGACTGAAATGGCATTACTATGAAGTGCTGTGGAAATGGAAAAGGATGTGGTGGTAGTCCGAGAGGTAGCAGCAGAAGAAGGAGCAGCAGCCCGAGAAGCAGCATCATGAGAAAAAGAAACATGAGAGCTCAGGCTGTCAGGTGCTGCAGGGCAGGTGAAGGATGTAGTGGAGCCATCACCTGCAGAAATGGAGGAGCAGACGTCTGACAAGTAGGTTGGGTGGAGGCCCTACTGGTGCCAAAGGCATCAGCCTCTCCTTGGTTGAAACCCCACCTTGTTGAAATCTGGTGGAAAATCCGAAAGAAAATAAAGACTTGGCAACTGTGGGTTCCTCCAGGAGAGGTGCAGATGCCGCCCCAGGTCATGGAGCACTCTATGCTCTGCTCCTATCCTCAGGCTCCAACAATGAAAGCACAGAAAGAAACACGGTCTGCTACTCGAAGGAAGAATTTAAAGGGCTCTGTGAAGGTCACGAGGACCCAGATGTGGGTTGATTTGATAAAGGCAGGAGCAGACAGAAAGAAATTGGATGGAAAGTCAAATAGAATCTTACTGGAGCTATGGCAACAATTGAAACTGAAGCACTGGTTCCAGCCACTGAGGACAAAGCAGAAGCCAGAGAGAAAGCAACAAGACCAGCCTGTGTGTCTGCAAGACTTTCTGCTGAAGAGGCTGGAGAAGGTGGGTATTGTATGGCCCACCCATGGTCCTTTTGGTTAACTCATTTGAGTAGAACCGGTTTGAATATGCTATGAACAATAATGTCCTCTGTTGTTATCGTGGAATTTAGTTAGTGTTCCAGCTTCTCCCACACTGGGGCCATTGCAGAGGACTGAGGGTGCGGAGATTACGAGGAGAGAATCCTGGAGGGGTGGAGTGTGGATAAAGTGAAGGTTCCTATGGCCAGGATTCTCACCTGGCTCTGGAGGGCTTGCTCACTGCACATGTGTGGGCAATGCATTATTATTGACTCTATACAAAGAGCTCTGCCCAGTGCTCTGGGCGACATGGTGGCACAGCTGCACAGCTGCAGGAGAGCAGAGGTGGTAGTGATGGCAGCACCTAGGACAGAAACTGAGATGGCTGTGGAGGCAGAGAGGCCCAGAGGCAGACACCAGTTTGCTGCATGCAGACTCACTCTGTGTGGATGGGATTCTAGTGTTTGACCTGCCACCATGGGAATAAAGTTGGATATAAACCCTTTTACCCCAAGAATGTCCCATTGTCATTCTTTGGTCTCACTGAATCCATAGTGAATTTGTCTGGGGCTGACACCCATTGGCAAGATACCTAAGATCCCACTTTGATCCTTCATTCTCCCTATTCTTTTCATTCCCGTCCGTTAGTGGAAAAGAAGTTTCTCTACATGTGTTAAATATAGAAACTGGCATAGCTTCTGCATTCAAACCAAGACAACTTTGTAATTAAGATAATTTCAAGGTGTGTTGTAGCTGTGTGGACATAGGATAGTTGCAAATGGGGTTGGGGGAATAAATTACAAATAGATGAAGGATGTGTGTTATTCAGAAGATGGTTTGTTTAGGACAGTGGAAGAAAACATTAAGAAGTAAGTGCTGCCTCTCTGAAAGGAATATTAACATGAGAGAAGTTCTAGAAATGTGCTCTGGAAAAACCAGTGAATGAAGTGTGGAAGCAAATTAGGTTCTCATAAACCAATCCTAGCAGCACTCTTGTTTGAGTATCCAGGGGTGAAAGCACAGAGTCACCCAGAGGCCCAGTCACTGAGGAATGACCGTGCTCTGGGAACTGTGGATGAAAAAAAGAACAGGGCACAGCCTTTGCTTCTGACAAATTGACACACTTGAGTTTATATGGCTAATTGCATTGATAAAGAAAAAGAAGAAAAGTTCTTTATGGTTTGAGGTCACACAAAATAAAAGCCTATTACTGAGGATTAGATAAGGAAAGGTAAATAGCATTATCATTTTTTCTGGCTATTTATGGTTTGTGACTTTAAATATATTTTGATAGTAAGGTAGGCATACCTTTAATTCTAAACTTGGAACCTTCTATAAGGCAGAGTAATAAACAAAATTCTCTCAGGGCAGTACATGCCTATTTTATATCTTTCTGACTTTAAAAATTAATTGGCTTTTAAAGCAAGACATTGGATATATCTCCTTACCAGAGTGGTTGAAAGAGATGATTTAAGGATAACTTGAAATTACAAAGAGCTTCACAAATTAAGTTAATTCTCTCTTGCAAGAGCCTTTCTGGTAGAAAAATATTGTCCTATAAATGGCAGTTAAAATTGAGATGTAGTTAAAATAAATAAGTTCACATAGAAAAAAAATCAGGATTAACATTATATTGGGCTTGTGGACAGATGCTAAAACCTCTTCTTCCCTGTAAAAGGTAAAACCTTCAGAATTACAGCCTTGTTAGGGCCTGGACCTTTTGCTCATCATCATCAGCAACATTATTACCATCAGCATTTTCTCTGCTATTGCACCACTAGTTACAGTAGCATTTCATACTTAAATGTGCTTAATGACAGTTCCCAGATATTGACAGGGTACAGGAGATGGGCTAAGCGTATATAATTGCAGTGCTGGCTGCCTCTGTTGTGGTCTGTGTGTGAAAACAGTAAAAAGAAAGGTGTGGAAGGCACGGGGACAACCACTGCTTTGAAGTGTCTTACAGAATTTGAGCCAGGGAAGCACTGAGTGAAACAGATCATGGTTGAATGTCACGCTTTATTTTCCTCTCTTTTCAATTTTTTTTAGCTCTAATTATGGATTTAATTTTCTTATATTGTTTTTCGTAAGTGATGTTAGGATTTGTCCTGAGTTCTAAGATTGAGAAATACTTCGGTTTACAGTCGTTTTAGTTAAAAGCTGGTATAAAAGGATACTTTTATGTGAGAGCTTTACTGTATAATTCTGTTGTCCCAGCTTTTTTTTTTTTAATGTTTTTTGAACTATAAGGCTCAAGTTTTTGAAAGGGACCCTTTTGCTTATTCTAACTTTAAGAATTTTGTATGTGTTTACAAGGAAATATTGGGACAAGTGATTTACTTGGTTTTTTGTCGGTTGGTTTATTTTTTACTATAGAAACAGCTCTGGAAAGGACAGTATTTATTTTTCTAACAGATCAGGATTGACAATGTTAAACCAAGCATTGTGATCCTAGAACAGTGAAGGCTAAAGAACCCTTTTGTGTTCCTGAAAAGGCCTTACTGCAGAGAACCACCCCTCTTCACATGAATTAGATAAGATTGGTTTACCTGTGACCAGGCCAGACACAAACCCTCCAAATTCCCTTTTTTCTTTGTATTCTAATTGGTTAGCTTGTCCCACTGAGCAATCAGAACAAAATGCTTGTTAACTAAACTTTGGTTAAATTTCTGTTCCTCTCTGAGCCCCTAACCATTGACATACCCTCCGCTTGACCAGCATACACTTCTCTAACTGCCTCTCCCACGTTATTCTTGGGGCCTCAGGGTAAAGCATTTTCTGATCTACTGTCTACTAACCTTTCATCTCACTTCCCATCCATTTTAACCTAATTTACTTCTTATAAAAGAAATATCCTTTCTGCCTGATTTTTGAGACGCTTGCAGATCTGAGGTCAGAGCTTTTTCCCACTGCAATAGTTTCCCCCACCCCATTCCTCAATTACAATAGGCCCTTTTCCTCTCTTGCAGTAATTTTTTTCTAATAAAATCTTTCCTTACCAATGTCCAGAGTTGTTTGTATTTGACATCTGTCTGTATTTCTTAGGAAGAGCATTATATTCAGCTAATACCTTAAATATGGTAGACAATCAAGGTAACTAATATAACCACAGTAAATTATCAGAAGAACTAATTCATCTATTACTGTGTCAGTTACCAATGTTGTCTTTTGGTCATCCTTGTTTACCTTGCTCTGTGATACTGGAGCTGGGCTCTGTAACAACTTTGCCAATGGTCAGAATGTTAAGTATCATCATTAGAGGGTGCTAGAGTGACTGCAAGGTGAGAGCAATGCGGAGACATTGTCTTCCCAGGTGCAAGGTTTCCATTTTTATTATTGAGCCTGGGACTCTGAGTTTATGACAAGATCCAGCTATGCCCTCGAGCCATGTTCTTCATGCCAGCGGCCTTTCTGAAGGTTCTAGTCTGCCCATGCCCTTACAGCTTGTTGTTTCTACAAACCATTGCCAGCCCAAGCTCTAGGAGAAGTTTCTTCGCCACATAGTTATGTGACCCTGTGGAAGCCATGCTGTCTGCTGAAGTCTAAATCTCAACATTAGCTGGGAGTGCTGTCTCCTAGACCTAGACCTACACTGTTTCTCATCCTTAGCCTAGAGGTAGTAGCTGCCCTTTTATACCTACTGCTTCTAGGTCCTTTAGAGTCCACTTTTATTACTGTTAGTAGTTAACCACATTTTACTGGTTAATAATTCTTTATACTGAAATTTCTATTTTTAAATAACCAGTGTAGTTTCCAACTTCTACCTTCCTCTACTATTATTACTTCATTATATATTTTATATTTATTTTAATGAGTAATAAAATTTCCTGTGAACACTCTTATCTTCGATTTTCAGTGTTAGTGGACACTAGTCTTTGCCATGCGTTCAATCTTATCCATCTCAGTAAAACGTATCAACTTAATAAATCATATGCCCAGTGGTTCAGTCTAAAAATCTGGGAGTCATCCTAGCACTTCCCTGTTTCTCTCTCCCTAAATTCAGTTCACCATCAACTGAAGTAGATTCTACCACCAAATATATCTCAAATTGTATATTTTCCCCAATCTCTACTCCACCATCCTACATCACTAATGAGCGCTTAAGTGGTTCTCCTAGTACTGTTTCTCAATCAGCTTACACAATGCAGGCTGACTGATCTTTACAATGCAAATTGGATCATGTTATTAACTGAGTAAACTATTTTAGTGGTTTATCATTGCACTTAGGATAAAATAAAATTCACTAATATAGCCTATAGGCTAGTATTGTCATCTTCCCTCATACTACCTTTATACTATCTTGCTCTATCTCCTCCTCCTCCTCCTTATCCTTCTTCTATAAAAAAAAATATATATCATTTTTAATTTCAGGGAAAGTCATAGTGTTATCTTTTGGGAGGCATTTAAAATGTTACTGAAATTCAGCAGCACGTTTCCAGCAAAACACGTAATTCAACTTTAGTGACAACAGTGGACAGCTCGGTCCTATGCTGACAATGACACAATGACAGCTGCCTCACTTTCAGAGATTATAAAACACCACTGATATGGTGAAGTACAATAAAATGTGAAAAAAGTATGTTTTAAAGCCTGAAGAAATACTATATATAATTGCCTGTGTTATTTATTTAATGTCTGCCTCTTGACTAAACTGAAAGCCATATATGCCTTTTTTGGATCACTGGATCTCTAGCACCTATGGCACTTTCGGGCATTTAGGATGTGTTCCATAAATATTGGTTAGGTAAACAAACATGTTGAACATTTCTATTTACTTAAGGATAATATTCAAGATAAAAATTTTTTTTCAAAGAGGGAGAAAACAGTGTTTGTTTTTAGCCAACATGATTATCCATGCCTTTGTCGCTGACTTTGAATAACAGGTAACCTATGTAAGCCAGAGACCAGAGAACCAAGAAAAGAGAGACTTTTAGTCTCATTGAAGCTTTGGATACACTTGCTAGGAGACGTTTTCCTCCTTGTATTATCTTAACGAAGCATATAGGCTGTGAATTTAAACCTCGAAGGTAAGCTGTGTGTCACAGGCTACAGAGCATTAGAGCATGAGATTTCTCACCCTGTAATTTTAGTGTTGTGCTTTAGTCAGCATATTTAATTGTAGCCAAAATCATTGTTCCACTGTTTTGTTATTAGCTGTGTACAAGAAAAATGTAAAACACTATAGAGTAAATAACATTATATTAATGTGGTCTGTTCTCTAGTTGGAGGGCCACCCCTAACTTTCCTCTAAAACATGGCTTCAAATTATGTCTGATTTATTAACTATATTAGCTTTCACAGTGAATGTTGACTTCAGAAACCAGTCAACATACTCAACCACAGAGGAGTGATGAATATTTATTGATGAACAGTTTTGTGGAGAATGAATTTTCCTTTACCCTTTGAGGTTCTAGCTGATCTAAGAATTGAATTGACATGAAACAGATTAACAGAAGAAAAGACCAAAGTTTAATTATATAACATTAACCTTAAAAATAAAACAGTTATTTTGCCAGCAAAACATAGAATTGGGAATAGAAGAGAATTGCAATCCAGGACATGCAATCTGCAGCAAAACCATAGACATGTCTGGAGAACAAAGGAGAGGAATGCTCTTTTTATATTGGAAGGGCTGTTCTAAGCAGGAAGTCCATTGGGGTAAACTGGGAGGCGCATGTATCATGTCTTCTCACCGGACGAGTTGTTTAAGTTTCTCATTGGCTGAGTTGTTGTGGAGGTGGAAGGTGGAAATCTTTCTTCCTCCTGCTGGGGAGTAAAGTAGTTAAAACAGTATGGCTTCCACCTCTTCTGTTGGCATCTGAGTTTTATAAGGAGGGGCATGAATGCTTCCCCTGCTGGCCTCCTGACTCCATGTTGGGGAGATTCCCCTTTATTAATTTTCACAGCAAGTATGGGGAATCCATAGACATAGCTTCCAAAGAGTCAGAGACAGTGAGGTATATAAGTCATCCTGAACCAAGGAGAAGTGTGTAGGGTCTGAGACTTCAAAGGAAGAGGAAAGCAATTCACAGGAATATGAAAGAGTAAATGTTTGGCAAACAAGGGTTGGCTGGGCAACACAGAAACAATGGAGCAGAGAGAGAAATTTTAACAGACTTTGACACACTCTCCTCTGTCTGCTAGATTATATTATGATGTAGTTATCTATGCTGATAGCTTTCCCCTGGAGCAGGTTCTCCATCTAAATTATTTTTGTGCAGTTGGGGGAGGGTGGGTGTCAAAGTGTCTTTCTGAATCTTTTGGGTCTTGGCTGTTTTCAGTTCTGACAGAATCTGCAAGCCCCAAGGGCACATCATCTTCGGGCAGCCTGACCTTGGCCCCTATAACAGGTATATTGTAAAGTGGGGTTCTATTTCAATGGCAATATTGTTTCTTTTAGAAAAGTGTAGAAAAAACTTTGAATTAGAGTACCACACATCTCAAGGTCAAAGTTAGTAAAGAAACCTTCTCTGTAGGGTGCTTTATTGTGGAGAATCAGTTGGCACCAAAAGAGTAAGAACCTGGGACACTGGAGAAATTTCAAGATGTTAGATGAGTGAAGCTCATGAAATTATTTTAACTCTGGAAACAGCAGCAGGCACACTGGGGAGTATCAAGGAGTTTAAGAGGGACGTACTTAAAAGGAGGCAAGGTCATTGAAGCCAAACTACATCTATGTGACAGGCTAAAAATAAAGATTTATTTATTCATTTAAAAAAGACTTTCTTAGGAACTTGCAATGACTCACAGTAAAAAAAAGGAGAAAGAAAAAAGTCCCTGCTCTTTAGAGAGCTCTGTGTGATCACAAGTCCAATCGCAATGCCAAGTGGGCGAGGAGTGATGGGAAAGCACTCAGAGATGGAAGAAAACACCCGGAGGCACCACATGGGGCATGAGGGTTTCCTGGGACTCATGTGCAGGGAGTCTAGGAGTTGCCAGAGGATCAGTTGCACGGACAGGGAGGGAGCTGCTTATACGGGGGAGGAGACAAAGACTATGTGTGTTAGGGGTGAAGGGACAGAGACTATGTGTGTGCCAGGGGCACGGGGACAGACTACATGCTTTACTAGAAAGGCTCATTCTTATGTGCCCAGCACTCCAAGGAACAAAACCTTGCTCCATGGGGTCAGCCTTCCAAAAAGACATTTCCACCAGCAAGGCAGGCCTGGATCTGGCCAGCCCTTGGTCATCAACATGGCCTGTACCTAGCACACTGCCTGAAGGAGGAGGTCATGTGCATACATGGTTATTCTGGGACAAAATGTTACAGTGGGCAGTGCTTGTACCCACAAGCTCATATTCTGGCAAATATACTCTGAAATACTCCTTTTAAAATGGGCAGCATTATGTGAGTTATTACTAGGTTGTCTTGTTTGAGAGAAAACTAACAGAAAAGAAGAGGCATGACATCATGGAGAAAACTGGAGTGATGCCTATGGACACCTGGGAATTGTGTGCTCTAAATTTTATGTAAAAAGGGCTGGTATTGCAGTGACAAGACATGTCCTAGGAGTTGTTAAAGACTCTTTAAATACAATTGATACATACAATAATAATAATAATTTTATTCATCACTGTTAGTATGTGTCAGGTGGTGTTGTTTTAAGGTTTTAGTTTATAATTTAAAATATAGACAGATTAAGGGCTCAGTTAATTCAACTTAAAGTCTAAGATAACATTTTTTTGATTCCTGGGAAAATCAACCTACAGAATAATTATCTGGGATTCCATAAGATCCCTCTGGCTGAGAGTGAACAGAGTAAGAAATTGAGGATGGTAATCATGGACTTTATTTCTCAAGAATTTAGTAATTTAGAAATAGAAATAAATTTTGGACTTTAATTTCTTCCTAAATTTTTATAAGGGGGGAGGAATTAATAGTATTTAAGTATCAGATATTAAATATTTGTGTTCTTTGAGGTGCACTTCTGCTATTGTGAACTGAGTGCCAGATTTCTAGTAAGCTTTATCAGTCTTTGTGGTAAGATACAATAGTTAGGGAATGATTCTAGGAAACAATTTTATTTTACTGTTTTGCCTATGGGAGTACTGTGGCCTTAAAGTTAATTTTGAGTAATATTTTGACTTAATCTAATACTTTCTTGAGGCAAAAGCTAAGCCCACATACAGTGGTCCCAGGATGATTAAGAAAAAAAAAACCTTTTCCATATTTGGCAATTATACTAGGAAGTGGAGTAAGAGTAGCCTGAGAGCATAATGACATTCTCTACCCAGGGGCACAGCCACATCCCTTTCCTTAATTATAAAGGGTTAATTGTTAAGACCCATAGGTTAAGAGAATAAAATATGTGGAGTGATAGAGTACAGCTTGTTTTCCTATGAATCTATTTCCTGGAGAAATTATTTATTCTAGTCCCTGGGAGAGAACAGGATTGTGAAATTAAGTTTTGCTTCTCTTCCATTGGCAATTTTGGTGTATCATACTCTGGATTTTGTAAATCTTTATGAATCTCTATGTATTTTAGTTTTTTAAGATTTCTCTGAATTTTGTACTTTAATTAATTTTAAGTCATATCATTTTTTGTAATATAAAAAAATTCTAAAGAAACCAACTGTGAGTCCATTTTAATACCAAACAGTAGGAAAACTCAAAATATCTAACTCTAGGGTACTGGGTAGAGCAACTTTAACAATAGGGCTTTTTGGGAACACCGTAGGTTCCACAATTGGTTAAATGCTTATGTAAAACATGATAGTGTACAGTCTCACCTGAGGGTTTCAGCCCCAGGCAGGTTTGGTATGGGTTCAGTGAGACTGAGAAATGACAAGGGAACATTTTCGGAGTAAAAGGGTTTATAACCAGCTTTATTCTCACAGTGGTTAAGTCCTGTGCTAGAATCACACCTGAATCCAGCAATCTGCAGGTCCATAGTCTACCTCCATCTCTGCCTCTGCCCAGAAGGGTGGAGCTCTTTATACAGTGACTTCACAGAGCTCTTTACATACCTCATTGCCTACAGGTGTGGAAACAGTAGCCCAGGAGTAGCCCAGGAGTAGGCCAGTAGTTTAGGGTCAGGTGAGAATCCTACCCATAGGAACTGCCATTTTCCCCACATGTACCTAAATAAAACTCAGTTAAACATAAAGTAGGATTTGGAAATAGAAGCATCAAGGTTTTACCAGTGGTGGTATCTGGATATGTGACAGTATCTGGAGCCACACAATTTTCCTACAATTTTTTTCCACTAATTTTTATTCTAATTATTCTGTATTAAGTATTGCATTTGTAATGAGGAAAACTTAATCTAAAAATAAAAATTACTATGAAAGGAAAATAAGTGTGTGTGTGGGATCTCAGTGATTCATACTTGAAAAGTGTAATTCATTATAAACCAATTATTTCCCTTCTTCTAGTTTGGCTGTGTTTTAATTTTATGCTTAGGTGTGGAAAACATTTAGTTTGTTCCAATTAATTCCCTCTTATTGGTCATTTAATTTTAATCCTCAATTAAACCCATATTATTGGATATTGAAGTTGTGCCAAATTATTTTCAGTTTACTCACTGGGCAATTGCAATGTATAACTCTTTAATTGAAACTAAAAATTTCAAATGAATTTCAAAGAATATGAAGATAGCTTTAAAATCTATGTGTACTTATACCTTAACACTGCAAAATGCAGTTTTATCTTTTTGTTATTTTGATTCTATTTTAGGAACTTAAATTTCAGGGTCACCAATAAAGATGCTGATTACAGTAATAGTCATTATAATATTTGTCACCAAATCAATTGGCCTTTTCTAAAAACACTTGAGTTTTCCCTAGTACTTAATACTGTTGAAATCTTCTGGTAATTCCATGTCTTGCCAATGAGTTTCAGTCCCAGACGAGTTCACTATGGATTCAGTGTGACCAAAGAAATAACAGTAGAGTGTTCTTGGGGTGAAAGGGTTATACCCAACTTTATTCCCATGGTGGCAGGTCAGTCACTAGAATCCCATCCACTCAGAGCAAGTCTGCATGCAGCAAGCTGGTCTCTGCCTCTGGGCCTCTCTGCCCCAGCAGCCATCTCAGTCTCTGTTCAGTGCTGCCACCACTCCGGTCTCATCTCTGCTCTCCTGTAGCCTTTCAGCTGTGCCTCCATGTCGCCCAGAGCACTGGGCAGGGCTGTTTATATACAGTGAATAACGACATATTACCCATATGCATGCCAGTGAGCTAGCCAACCAGGGCCAGGTGAGGATCCCGGCTACAGGAACCTTCGCTTTATCCACACTCCATTACTTTAATATAGTCCTATAATATAATGTTTATTTTCAATATCTCTACTCTGTTATACTTGATTTTTTCTTCTGCTGCTCTCCACCATTTCTATTTTTTCTTTCCCCTCATTTCTCCCTTTTCTCTTTTTCTACCTGCTGTTTCCTTCTTTTTTCATTCCATCCTCCACTCTTCCATTTTTGCTTTTGCTCCTTTTTTCTGGTTATCCATTTTCCTTTTCTATCTTCTGTTCTTATTGTCCTCTTTCTTCTGCTTTTGTTCTCTACCCTTCTTAATGAAGGCAATTGTTTAATTCCTAATCTTCATTCTTTCAAATTTCCTCCACACCAATGAATTTCAAAGTTTGATCCAAGAATGTCTGGGGGTTCATTTCTTTACACATTGTGTGAGGCCAGATTTTCTGCATATACTTAAACTCAAACAACATTTTCACAACAGATTTCATGCCCAACAGAGGTCCATATTCTAATCCCTGAAACCTGTAAATGTTTCACTGTAAGTGGGTAAAAGACTTGCACTTGTGATTAGGTTAAGGCTCTTGGGATCGGGAGATTCTTCAGGTGGCTCCCATGTAATTGTTAGTATCCTTACAAGGGGGAAGTAGGACGACCAAAGTCAGAGATGGGAGTATGGGAGCAGAAGTCAAACCTTTGATCTGCTTCACAAGATTCATCTCAGACTTCAGACCACCAGGACTGTAAGATAACAAGTTTCTATTGTGTTAAGCTTCTAAATCCGTAGTAATTTTTTACAATAACAATAGGAAATAACCAAGAACTTTGTCAGGCTGGGGGTTGAGGAGTCCCCTCAGCAAGTAAGTTTTTCAGACATGAAAAGGGAATTGGAAACTATTATTGTTATTGTTTTGCCCCAGTAATTTGAGACATCATCTTTATGATATATCAGATCTTCATATGTTTTCTTTTCAATTCCACTGGTCTGTTTTCTCTTTGTATTCCGCTGTTTGAATTACAGAGGTCTTACAGTATATGCTTTAATTTCTGCTAGGGCTGATCACCTTTATTAGTTTTTCTTTTTTAGTATTTGCCTGGTTATTTTTGCATGCTTTTTGTTCCATATGAACTTTAGGACAAACTTTTAACTCTGTAAATTATTTTCAAGAGCTCCCCAGTTGATTCTAGACATCAGAAAGGTTTAAGAATTGCTGGCCAAGAGCACATATGGGAATTTAAAAAGTAGGTCCATTCTGACTGTTAAGAGAAGGATAGACTGGATCCATGGCAGTTGCAAATTAAAAATATCAGTAAACAATTACTTGTAATTGACATGATGATAATTGTTTTTAAAATCCACTCTAGGACAATTGCTTTAGGAGACTTTTTTACCCTTAATAATCTATACTGAAACTGCAGAGCCATTGCTACAGTAATTGCCCAGCTTGATATGTAGGAGAAATAGAGATGTTAATCCTTTTTAGTAATCTATTCAGGGTAATTTTCCATAACCACAATCTTCTTTAATCTCTTCAACTTTTAAAGCACTATTGATTCATAATGAGAAATAAAAAAATGTTAGTTTATTTAATTTACACAGAACATCATCTTTATGGTATATCAGATCTTCATATGTTTTCTATACAATTCCACTGGTCTGTTTTCTCTTTGTACTCCACTGTTTTAATTATAGAGGTCTTATAGGATGCTGTAATTTCTGCTAGGGCTAGTCACCTTTTCTTGTTTTTTTTTTTTTAGTATTTGCTTGGCAAACCACAGGATATGTGAAGTGATTTTTAGAAAGCATGATGATATTTGGGGGTTTGAAAGGAATGCAACTCATTTAATGTAATTCCCATGCTCAAAATTCTCCAGTGGCATCCTATCACATTCAGAAAAATACCACATTTCTCAATATGGGCTGCATGATTTGGCACTGGCTACCACCACTCTGATTGCATTTCGAATAACTTTCCTGTCTTACCCATTTCCCACCAATTACAAACGGCTCCTTGCCTTCTTCAAAAATATTGGTCATGAGATGGCACCAGGTTTCTCATACTTATTCTTCCTTCTACCTGTTATCCACACAGTTCAATTTTCATTCATATCACCGCTCAAATATTAGTTCCTCTGCTAGGCTGTCATTATCAAGTGTTGGGTAGCAAATGTATGGTAGATGATAGCCAAGTGTTGAGGAAGGGAGGCCAGTTAGGATACTATTTGGAGTAATTCAGGCATGTAATTGTGTCAGTTTCATTTATACATGTCCTTACACTGATAGTGTAAATTGGAATGATATTTTGGAAAACCCCGGCAATATTTAGTAAAGCTGAATATACATATGTCCTATGATCCAGCCATTCCACTCCTTTTTACCTACCAAGAGAAATGAATGTATATGAATACCAAAAGATATGTACAAGAATGCTATCAACAGCTTTATTCACAGAGGCTTCCAAACTGAAAACAGCCCTATAGCCCACCAATAGAAAGAATAAATTGTGGTATATTTCCCAAATGGAATTTTGAAATATAATTATATTTCATTTATTCATTTTGGACTTTGGCGATTACTGTGACTGTATTTTGGATGAATCTCATGGACACAGCATTAAGTGAAAGGAGCTAGTTACAAGTGTCCATGTTGTATGATTATAGTTGTATTAACTTTAAGAACAAGTAAAACATCTGTAGTTACAGAACAGGCATTACTTTGGAGACATACTGATTGGGTGGGGCATGAGGAAACCTGTTGAGTTGTTAGAAATGTTCTACATGCTGATTTGAATGGTATGTATATAGACCTACATAGAATTTACATATATTTATATTTTATATTGAATTTATATTGATAACGATTTATATAAAATTTATACTTGAAGAAATTAATCATGCTGTAAACTTAAGATCTGTGTACTTTACCATACAGAAATGAAATAACTCATTTTAAAAAGTAAACTTAAAAACAAGATTGTTTTGCCTTGGGTCAGTGTGATTTTGGTGAGAGATGGTACAATTCAGGGTATATCTTGGAGATAGGGTTAACTCTATCTTCTGAAGAGAGTCATTAAGAATGATGCCATTGATTTTTGTTTTTTGGAATGAGCACATTCTTAAACTGAGATTGGGAGTATGATTTAGAGCAGAAAAGGAGGTTCAAGGACTTCACCATTTTTTGTTTATAATAAACCTGTTACTCACCTACATATATGAAAAGAAGAATGTATGAAGTGTTATAAATAGTTATAAATAAAATGCTATACATGTTAGTAAGAAAAAGAAATAAGTACACCCCTCACCCAAATAACTATTACTCTCTGAGTTATAATCAGGCAAATCAGGTTATTAACAATAAAATGGAGTAAATAATAGAATTTTCAGGTATTAGGCTAATTTCACAAGTGAAAGTAGTTTATAATTCCTATAGTGCTTTGTTAGTAGGAACTGTTTATAAGAACAACTTCTAATAGGTCCTTCTGGACAATGAAGGAAATACTCTATATCTGTGTCATCCAATATGGTAATCATTAGGTATATGTGTCTATTGAGCACAGGGAATTTGGTTTTTAATTTAATTTAACTTAATTTAAATAGCCACATGTGGCTAGTGAATATTGGACAAACTGTCATTATTAATTGAATAAATAGATGATTCAGAGTTCTTTGTTAAAAATGATAGTGCAATATATCTAATGTACATGAAGTTCATTTGCATCTGTAAATGTAACCAAGTATGTTTCTTTCACCTATCACTGACTGAGCACTATACAGATATGCTTGCTTGTAACTTGACTTAGCTATTTACAAGAGCCATTTAATTACTTTCTTACAATGAACTGTTTGTGTATTGTACCTCTTCAGCGATCTAGTTGTAATTCATGATTTCCCATAGCCAAGTAACTCTTTGTTAATATGAGTCACAAGCAATCTATACCAGTCTGTTCTCCAGTAACAATGCAAAGATGCAACTAAATTCTATAGATTGAGATTACTTGCTCTGTTTGAGCTCATTAGGAATAAAAGCCAATGGCATGCCACTGCCTTGCTCACTGCTAAATCATCTACTCTAGTTATTCTAATATTCCCATGTGCCTTACATAAAACTATAAAACAAAATCTTGGATTTTTTGTGTGATACTTCCTAGGTCCCTCAAAGACATCAAAAGCGTTCTTTATAACTCAGATACTGTCACACAAGTTGCCTCACCATAAATACTTGATTGAAAACTGAATGCTGGCTGCTTCTGAATTGGCAGTATACTTTTCATTTAAAACCAATAAATGCCCCTCTGCTTTTTCTTAAACAAAACAAAAAACCCTGAATGCTCAGTCCTGTTAGTTTATTCCTCATAGAATATTTCTGAATTTTTTCAATGAGTATGGGACTTTTGATAACAAACCAAAAAATAAAACACAAACCAAAACATCTCCAAATTTTTAAAATGTTTACTTTAAAATAGACAATGAAAGTATGAGAAACTTTCTGTAATTGAATATGTACTTAGAGACAAGGCAAAAATCTTTATTACAGAAAATTTGAAACATGTAATATTAAAGATAATGATAAAAGAACATGAAATACCTGTCATCTAGCTTCAACAATTATCAGAATACATCTAATCTTGTGTCATCTATAGTCCCATCCATTGTCTCCATTCTAAATCCCGGACATTATATCAGCTGGTCTGTAAATATTTCACTATGATCTTTAAAATATAAGTTTTCTAAAAATCATCACAAGTCACATATATAAATAATTGACAAAATTTTTAAATATTCATCAAATTTCCAAATATATTAATACTCTATTTCCTCATTATATTCAAACACAATTTGTCTGTTTAAATTGATTGAAATTAGTTCCATGCACATAGATGAATGGTTGTTTCTTGAGTCCTTTTAATCAATTGTTTCCACTTCTATTTTTAATGTTGTCCTTAGAATTTTTCTGTTAAAGAGACCAGTGTGTTTGTCCTATCGAATTACATGTGGCCTGGAGTTTGTTGATCTCAGAGAATAAACTATACTTTGACTCAACAAATCTGCTATAGACTTTTGTTGGCTCTCTTCATCGTTTTAATAGTACTGTAGTGGATGTACTTGTTTTGTATTTTTGCCAGTAGGTATTTTAGATAAATACCTATACATAGGATTGTAGGGTTAAATGGTAATGCATATAAAATTTTGCTAGACATTGGAAGAACATTAATGGTAGATAATTTGGCATTTTTGCATTTCCACTAGTAATGTTTTAATATGCTTGTTTTCCCTGCAGCTTTGTTAAGAGAGTAGATTGTCAAGCTTTTAGATTTTTGCCTAATAATTGAGAAATGCGATCTCAATATAGTTGTTCTTCACACTTATATTATTATAAGTCAGATTGAAAATATAGATGAAATCACTTTATGCCATCTGTACATTAAGCAATCATGCTGTCTTGACATTAAGTGATGAGATTTTGATTAAAAAATTATGGGTATAAATAAGCAGTGGCCAGCCTGAAAAGGTATCTTTATAGATGTTTGTTTCTTATTGAGATATTAAAACAATTTTGATTAAATGAAATATTATGGAAATACTATTAATCTGAATATTTTAATTTAACCAATTGTAGTATATCTGAATATATTTTATAGAATGATTTTCATCTGATACCCATAAATGGAAAATTTTTAAAAGTGCTCTTATAATCAGTCAAATATTTTTTTCATGGTCTGGAAAAAGTAGAATTCAGAAATTTTTTTTCACTCTTGACTATTTATTTTTTTTCCAGGTTTATTTTATTTTCTTATAGTTGATACGCAATCTTATATTGGTTTTGAGTACAGTATACAACACGTTGGTTCAACAGCTACCCATATTATTAAAACTTTACCTCCAACTAGTGCAGTTACTATCTGACAATATAGGAAGATGTTATAGAACCATTGGCTATATTCTCCATGCTGTGCTGCCATCCCTATGGCCAACTCATATCATGATTGAGAATTTTTGTGCCCCTCTATCCCCTTTACCCCCACTCACACCAACACCTCCCCCATGGTAACCACCAGTCACTTCTCAATGTCTATGAGTCTACTACTACTTTATTAATTTTGTTCTGTTTTGTTTTTAGATTCCACAAGTCAAGTAAGTGAAGTCATATGGTATTTGTCTTTCTCTACTTGACTTATTTCACTTAGCATAATACCATCTGCATCCATCCATATTGTTGCAAATGGCGGATTTTTTTATGGCTGAATAATATTCCATTGTGTATATGTACTTAGTCTTCTTTATTCTTCTATTGATGGACATTTTCATTGCTTCCAAATCTTGGCTATTGTAAATAATGCAGCAGTAAACACAGGGGTGCATATATGTTTTCAAATCAGGGATTTCTTTTCTTAAGGTAAATTCCTTAAAGTGGAATTACTGAGACGAATGGTATTTCTGTTTTTAGTTTATCAAGGTACCTCCATATTGCTTTCCACAGCGGCTGTACCAATTTATATTCCCACCAACAGTGCAGGAATTTTCTCCACATTCTTGCCAACACTTGTTACTTCTTATCTTTTGGATGGTGGCCATTCTGACTGGTGTGAGGTGAAATCTCATGTGGTGCTGATTTGCATTTCCCTGACAATTAGAGATGTGGAGCACCTTTTCATCTGTATTTCTTCTTTGGAAAAATGCCTGTTCAGGTCCTCTGCCATTTTTAAATTGGATTATTGGTTTTTTTGTTGTTGAGGTATAGGAGTTCTTTATGTATTTTGGATATTAACCTTTTATCAGATATATCATTTATATTCTCCATACTGTAGGTTGCATTCTTGTTTTGCTGATGGTATCCTTTGCTGTACAGAAGCTTTTTAGTTTGTTGTAGTCCTACTTTTTAAATTTTGTTTCCATGGCCCAAGAGATATGTCCAGAAAATAATTGCTCATGCTTATGTTCGAGACTTTTGCCTGTTTTCTTCTGAGAGTTTTATAGTTTCATGTCTTACATTTAAGTTTTTGCTCCATTTCAAGTTTATTTTTGTGTATAGAGTTAGAGAGTAATCCACTTTCATTCTCTTGCATGTACCTGTGCAGTTTTCCCAACACCAGTTATTGAAGAGACTTAATGCCATCTGGATATTAAGCAATCATTATGGGTTATATTTCTGGGTTAAATATTGGCTCACTATTCTAGTCAATCAATAAAAGGGTCTGTTCTTATGCCAGTACCATACTCTTGATTACTGTAGCTTTGTAGTATAGCTTGAAGTCAGGGAGCATAACACCCTGACTTTCTATGAATTTTAGGATTATTTGCTCTATTTCATTGAAAAATGCCATTGGTATTTTGATAGGCATTGCACTGGATCTGTAAATTGCTTTGGGCAGGATTGTTATTTTGATAACATTAATTCTTATCTAAGAGTGTGGGATAGATTTCCATTTATTTGTGTCTTTAATTTCTCTTATCAGTGTCTTATAGTTTCAGAGTACAGGTCTTTCACCTCCTTAGTTAAGTTTATTCCTAGATATTTTATTCTTTTTGATACAATTGTAAATGGAATTGTTTTCCCAATTTCTCTTTCTACTAGTTTGTTGTTAATATATAGAAATGCAATATATCTTAGTGTATTAATTTTGTATCCTGCAACTTTGCTGAATCCAGTTATTAGTTCTAATAGTTTTTTGGTGGAGTTTTTACATTTTTCTATATATGGTATCATGTCACCTGCAAATAGTGATGGTTTCACTTCTTCCTCATCAGTTTGGATAACTTTTATCTTTTTATCTTGTCTGACTATTGAGGCTAGGACCTCCAGTGTTATGTAGAACAAAAGTGGTTAGAGTGGGCATCCTTGTCTTGTACCTGATATAAGAGGAAAAATTTTCAGCTTTTTGCCATTAAGTATGATGTCAGCTGTGGGTTTGTCATACATGACCTGTATTATGTTGAGGTACATTCCCTCTATATCCATTTTTTTTAAAGTTTTTAATCGTGAATGGGTGTTGAATTTTGTGAAATGATTTTTCAGCATATAGTAAGATGACCGTATGGGTTTTATCCTTCTTTCTGTGAATACGGTGTATATTGATTGATTTATGAATATTCTACCATCCTTACATCCCTAGAATAAATCCCACTTGGTTGTGATGGCTGATTCTTTTGATATAGTTTTAAGTTCAATTTGCTAGTTATTTGTTGAGGATTTTTGCACCTTTATTTATCAGGGATATTGGTCTATAATTTTCTTTTTTTTTCAAGGTGTCTGCCTGGTTTTAGTATTAGAGTGATGTTGGCCCCATAGAATGAGTATGGAACGATTCCCTCTTCTATTCTTTAGAATACTTCAAGAAGAGTGTGTATTAGCTCTTCTTTGAATGTTTGGTGGAATTCAGCTGTTAGGCCATTTGGTTCTGGACTTCTGTTTCCTCGGAGGTTTTCAACTCCTAGTTCAATTTTGTTACTGGAAATTGATCTGTTCAGATTTTCTGATTTTTCCTGAGCTAATCTTAGAAGGTTGTACTTTTTTAGGAATTCATCCACTTCTTCTAGGTTGTCCAGTTTATTGGCATATAATTTTCCATGGAATTCTCTAATATTCTTTCCATTTCTATGGTGTCAGTTGTAACTTTTCTTTTTTCTTTCTGATTTAGTTTGTGTTCTCTCTCTATTTTTTTCTTAAGTCTGGCTAGGGGTTTGCCTGTTTTGTTTATCTTCTCAAAAAAAACAGCTTTTGATTTCACTGATTTCTTTTTCTATTGTTTATTCTTCTCTATTCTCTTTATTTTTGCTCTGATCTTTATTATGTCCCTACTTCTAGTAACTTTGGTTTTCATTTGTTCTTCTGGTTTTAGTTGTGTGTTTAGATTATTTATTTGGCATCATTCTTTTTTCTTGAGATAGGCCTGTATTGCTATGTACTTCCCTTCTAGAATGACTTCTGCAGCATCCCACATATTTTGAACTGTCATATTATTTTTATTTGTCTCCATTTATTGCTTGATTTCTTCTTTGATTTATTCATTGATCCATTGATTATTTAGAAGCATGTTGTTTAACTTCCATGTGTTTGTGATCCTTTTTGTTTTCTTTTGTAATTTATATCTAGTTTCATACCTTTATGGTCTGAGAAGTTGCTTGATACAATTTCAATCTTTTTGAATTTATTGAGCCTCTTTTTGTGTCCTAATATGTTATCTATTCAGGAGAACATTCCATGTGCACTTGAGAAAAATGTGCATCCTGCTGCTTTTGGGTGGAATGTTCTGTAGTTCTCTGTTAAGTGCATCTAATCTAATGTATTGTTCAGTGCCTCCATTACCTTATTTATTTTCTGTCTGTATTATCTGTTCATTGATGTAAGTGGGGTGTTAAAACCCCCTAATATAATTGTGTTGCAGTCTATTTTACCCTTTAGTTTTGTTGGTACTTGTTTTACATGTTTAGGTGTTCCTATGTTAGGTGTATAGATGTTTATAATTGTCATATCCTCTTGACTCCTGATTTTTCCTCTCTCTTATTTGCATGAAATATCTTTTTCCATCTTTTCACTTTCAGTCCACATATGTCTTTAGGTCTGAATGAGTCTCTTGTGGCAGCATATAGTTGGGTATTGTTTTTTTTATCCATTCTGCCACCCTGTGTCTCTTGATTGATGCATTCAGTTCATGTACATATTCGGCAATTTTTTATAGGTCTGTGTTTATTGCCATTTTATTTGTTTTCTGGTTGTTTTTGTAGTTCTTCTCTGATCCTTTCTTCTTCTCTTATACTTGTTATTTGATGGTTTTCTTTAGGGTTGTAATTTAATTTCTTTTAAAAATATTTTTTGTTTAAGTATTATAGGCGTTAGGTTTGTGGCTAATGTAACAGTCATGGATAGTTTCCTAAATATATAATAGCCAATATTAATTTGATGTTTGCTCTATTTCAAACACTATCTAAAAAAAAGTATTTTTAAATTATCTTTCCTTCTTCATACTTCATGTATTAGATGTCACATTCTACACTTTTTTGTGTATCCTTTTACTGATTTTCTGTATAGTTCATTTTACTAATTTTGTTTTGTTTTAACTTCATATTTTCTTGGTAAGTAATTGGGCTACCTTTACTGTAGATTTATTTTCACTGGTGAAAAGTATTTAAGCTTAAGAGCATTTCCATTTCCAGAAGTCCCTTTAAAATATCCTGTAAGTTTGGTTTAGTGGTATGTTGAATTATTTCAGCCTTTGTTTATCTAAGAAATGTCTAATCTTTCCTCACATTTTGAATGATAAACTTGCTGGGTAGAGGATTCTTGATTGAAAGTCCTTCTGTTTGACTACATTAAATTTTTTATGCCACTCCGTTCTGGTCTGTAAAGTTTTTGCTGAGAAATCTGCTGATAGTATGATGGGGCTTCACTTACAAGAAATTTTTTGCCTCTTGCTAGCTGTTTTCAGTACCCTCTCTTTATTCTAATTCACTCTTGATAATTTAATTCAGCATATGACCTCTTTAATTCAATTAAGCTGACTTTTAAATTATCTAGTAATAGTGGATCACTTGAAAATCTAGGATGTGAGAAAGCAAAGAAAACGTTTCCTCCTTTTCTCCATCTCTAGAATGAAAGGCTAAATAGACAAACAGGAACACTTAGTATACACTCTGTATAGCCTGAGATTTAAGAGGGAAGAGGTAAAAGGGGAAAGTTAAGAGATTAAAAGCTCTCTCTTCCACAAATAGTGCCATTTTGGTGTTTCTTTAACTCTGAAAGACTTTTTGTTTGGTAATGTTACCCTATTTGGACTCAGCTTTTCCTCTTCCTCCATTTTCCAAGTGTGGCAAGGGTAAACTGGATTGTCCCTCCATTTAGGGACTCTGTCAGGCAGCTCGAGGAGCCAAGGGAGGCTCTAATGGAAATCAGGTACAGAACTGGCAACTTAGGAAAGTGTTGTTCAAGTATATTACAAGAAATACTCAGGCTTTTATTACTTTCAGAGTAGTAGATCCAGAGCCCAAGTTTGGCTTTAGAAGAAAGGAATCAAGGCTATTATTTGACTTACTGTAATTTGGAAAACTAAGTGGGTCAAACAGAATGTTCAAGAATCAGCAGGCGAAGATATTATGAGTGTCTCTGGGGTTAAAGAACTGTGTGGGGTTGTTCCCTTGAGGATTTGAATATGTACCAGGCTGCTGGCTTAGGGTTTGAGTTTCTCAGCCATTGTTTTTCAGTGGGAACAAAACTAAGGCCTTCCAAATGCCTATCATACGCTTGATTAAAAACCAACTTCTGAAGATATGAAATGATAAGGCCTCTGTGCTGCATATGGTTGTAACATACCCAAAGAAGTTTGTTACAGTAGTTAGACCTGTGAATTTTGGTTGACTTTTGGACAAATTCTTTAACCTCACTCTAACTCAGTTATATCATTTGAAAATTAATATAACTGAAAAAATGCTTAAATAGCACTTCTCATGTAGTGAATTCTTCATTTTCATTGTGCTAATAGTTATTTAAAACAGCTCCCACCTTTGATTTGGCCCTGTAATAAATGTGGCTGCTTTTTACTAAAATGTGTAATTTAATCCCTGAGGCCTTTTGCATAAAATACTCCCTGATCAGCCTGATAAGGGGCTAGGGACATATATACTCTTGTTTATCTTGGTGGATAAAGACAATAATTAATGGAATAAGTACCTTTCTAGCTATGCAATCTTTTTTATGCCATTAATTAGCTATGTATCCAGAATAAATGATTTACTATTTGAAGGTCTTATTCATTTACATAATATTAAAGTTTATCTTAGAGTTTATCATACCTATAAAACACCATTAATAAATTGCCCTGAAATGAAAATGCTTTAGTTTAAGCAACTATATGAAAAATTAGAAAAATTTCAAATATAGCCAAGTACATTTTACTTACTAAAAACCTTTTGATCAGTTACTGCTAATTCTTCGGCTTGGAAGAAATTTTAGATCTCAAGTTTATAGTCCACTGAGCTTAAAGTTAATCACAGAGTATTTAAGATTAAGTGCTGTATTTACAGAAATAGCAATTCCCTTTAGAAAACATACCCCAATTGGATTTTCCATATGTGCCAATCACTTCTAGCTAATCAGATAATTTGTCTACAGTGGGAGAGGCAAAAGTCTTCAAATCTATGGGATTTCTCTAATAATACATCTGTATATATAGTGAGACAGAATTATTTGGACATCAATATAAAAAGGAAAAAAGAACACTTGTGTAGTAATCAACATTGTAAAGAATATGCCATCATTAATACTACCTTTCCAGATAAGTATGTATACATATATACAGGTATGTGTAGACTCACATATACATTTGCTATACACACATGACATATATGGAAGGATAGATGCAAAGATGGCAATGGTGTGTGTGTGTGTGTGTGTATGTGTATTATGTGTGTGTGTGTATGTGTGCATACATATTCACTCTTACATCAATGGGATGACTGAAATTTTTGCAGATTTCTGACATACAATAAGTTGTATATATCAGTTATTCTGAACATAAGTGAATTTGAACCTTATAAAATATATCAATTTCATTTTAATTACTGTAGTCCCCTCTTTATCCATTGTGAAAACGTTTTAAGCCCCCATAGGATACCTAAAGCCATAGGTAATACTGAATCCTATGTATAGGAAGAAAACATATACTATGTTTTCTTCCTATACATACATACCTATGATAAAATTTAACTTATAACTTAGGCACAGTAAGAGTTTAACCATAATAACTAATAATAAAATAGAATAACTCTAATAATATGCTGTAAGTTATATAATTGTGGAATCTCTCACTCTTCCTCTCAAATTATCTTATTATACTGTTCTCCCACTTCTTGTAGTGATACGAGAAGATAAAATGCCTATGTGAAGAGATGAACTGAGGTGAATGATATAGGCATTGTGATTTATTGTTAGGCTACTATTGACCTGCTAAGAGGATCATCAGCTTCCCAACCTCAGTTGACCATGGATAGCTGAAACTGTGGATAAAGGGGGACTACTGTATAGTTATTTATAAAACAAATAACTCAAAATTGTCATAACTTTCTAACATGCGGTATTGAGGTAAAATACAAAGAACATTTGACATTTATACTAGCAAACTCTGCTACAGAAGATTAAAAATTCAAAATACAGAAATTGGCTCATATCTATAAAAGAGGTTTCCTCTAAAGGTTGTACAGTTTGAGGCATATGAAACTTAGGGTTTGAGGATATGAGCTCTTGAGATGGGCTGCCCAGGCTAAACTGAATTTACCATTTATTAATGCTGTGATCTTGGATGCAACATTTACTTATCTCTCAAGTACATGTAAGGAGTATAAAACAGTGCCTGGCACAGTTAGTATGACTAAAATTGTAATAATACAACCAAGGTTCTTCCAGTTCTATAATTCTATGAAACAGGAATCACATCTTTTTAAGAGAAAATACTGAGGCCTTCTTTAGCCATATGATACTGAAGAATGTGAGCTCTCAATGATACTGAAGAATATGATGTCAATGAAATAAACACTTCTATTATTTTTTTCACATGAGTTTATAGTATAAAAGAATAACTTACAGAACTTAGCCTGGAACTTGCAATGGTTGGAGGCGATTTGAGAAGGACAATGTATGTATTAGGGTTCTTCAGAGAAAAAGAACCCTTTTCTGAGAGGGGAGAAGGGTGAGAGAGATTTTGAGGAATTGGCTCCTGTGATTGTGGATGGTGAGATTTCCCACAATCTGCTATCTGCAAGCTGGAAACCCAGAAAAGTGATGTGATTCAGTCTGAGTCTGAAGGCCTGAGAACCAGGGGAGTTGATGTCTGTAAATCTCAGTCTGAGGGTGGGAGAAGATAAAATGCAATGTCTGAGTTCAAGCAGTGATCTAGAAAAACGGTGAATTCCTCCTTCATCAACCTTTTGTTGTATTTGGCCATCAATGGATTGGATGATGCCCACCTACTTTGGAGAGGGCAATTTACTTTATTCAGTTCACAGATTCAAATACTAATATCATCCAGGGATACTCTCATAAATATATCCAGGAATAATATTTTATCTGGGAACCTCTTGGCCAGTCAAGTTAACACATAAAATTAACCAACACTGAAGAATGAACAATTGGAAGAACTGTATGAATTAATATTTTTAATCCTGACATGTAAGAGACTTATGTAAATGTCACTCATGTTTTATTTATCATTAATGTAGCTTTGTGTTGACTCAGGATAAGAGAGAGTAAGTAGCTTTCCCTTTGATGAGTTCCATAACCATATTTTTAAATCTAAACTCCTTATAAGAAGAGTGAGATGAGGAAAACTGAAAAGGACCAATCTTAAATCTGTGCAATTAAACAATATATTCAGGGAACATATTCTCTTCGTAGAAGAGAGAAAGGCAGTGCTTACACATCTGGCCTCTATCTCCTCTGCAGAGACTTAGACTGTACACTTTACAAGTTTCTGGGGAATAGAGATAAAACTTGGTGACTTTAATGGACCTGGCTGTTGTTTCCCAAGAGTAATTCAGTTAAAATTTCTCTATGTTGAACATCAGTGAAACAATTTCTTTCCTCTTAGATTCATTCTGTAAAAACAATTAAAAGGGAAGAAATTACATTTCTGATCATTTTTATGGGATCAAAATTTTCTGGCCAATGTTTGGACATTGCAAAGAATTGTGTAAGTAAAGATGATTCATTTAGACAATGCTCTCATTTCAACAATAACTCATTTTTAGTATTTAAATGCTTGATGTTGCAAATGATATCATATCATTCCAGTAGAATAGCAAAGCTTTCCCAATCACTGTTTTGAATATCTCATCTAATTAGAGAACATAAGTTTCATGTTGTAGGATTTAATTTATATTTTATTATTTAGATGAAGATGGAGAGTGATCAAGAAAGAAATGTTTGATTAAACATGTAAAATAAATTCAAATGCTGAATTGTGCTTTTAATGTGAAACATTATATTAGAAAATTATTGTATTTTTTATAATTTTACTAATCTTTAAGCATATATGAATAAAATAAAGAAACTAAAACTTGAGTGGGAAAATTAATATGACCACTTCAACTAACTTACTTAATAGTACTTTAGTCCCATAAATGGGCCCTCACAGGTACAGATTTTAATTTTTGACAAAGGTGTAAAAGCAGTCCAAAGGAGAAAGAGAAATTTTTTAACAAATGGTGCTGAAGTATTTAATTATCCATAAGCAAAAATGGTGAAATTTAATCTATATCTCACACATACCCAAAACTTAAAATGGATAACTAAAAATTGTAAAACTTTTAGGAGATAACAGGAGAAAAACTAGGGTTTGGTCAAATGTTCTTAGATATGATGCCAAAAGCATGACCCATAAAAGAAAACAATTGATAATTTGACTTTCAGAGCAAATTATTTTAATTTTGATAAAGACTCAAGAGGATTAAAAGGCAAAATACAGACTAAGGAAACAATTACAAACCATGTATCAAACAAAGATTCATTTCTAGAATACACAAAGATCTCTTAAAACTCAACAAACAAAAAACCCAGAACAACCATTCCAATTATAAAATGGACAAAGAATGTGAAGAAACTTTTCACAGAAAAAGATAGAGGGACAGCAAATAAATACATGAATAAATTCTTGATATATCATTAATCACTGGGGAAATGAAAATTTAATCTAAAATGACATATCCCTATATACCTATTGGAAGAGATTAAAAAAAAAAACAAACCTAAATGCTGGTGAGGTTGCAGAGAAACTGGATTTCTCATACATTGCTCGTGGAACTGTAAAAAATTCCAGTTCTTGTGATGTTCTAAAACACAATAAAAAACTCTAAGATTTTAATTTTAGCTTAAAAGAAAAAACTGGCATCTTCTCCCTGATTTTGCCATCAAATTTCAGCACAATATTTTAGTACTTACCTTGAGTTAATTTCCAAATTTAACTTATGAAGTAAACTTCTAGATTTTACACTGTATTATGTATTGTATATTATATATAAAATATGGATTGAGCCATCAGTTTCCAAAATTGTTTTAATATTACAAAAATATACAATTTTAATTAATTAAAAGAACTTATAATAATGAATGTGTTAAAAATGTTTAAGCTTATAACTACTTACAATGTCACCAATTATATAGATATAGTGTACTCACGTTATTAAAATTTCTAGACTGTTACTAAACCTAGACTAATATTTTATTATTATTATTGAGTTAATAATTTAATCTTTGGATACTTAATTTCTAAAAGAAAAAGATGCAAATATTGGTCATTAAATCATTGTTTATATTTATTCTTTTCTTTATTTTTATTTAAAATAGGACGACCATGTAATGACAGTATATGTAACTGCCTTTAAATGATCCATCTTAAAATTTATGAATCTAATAGATTTGTGTTTATGAAAAAATAATCTTTGGCTTTCTGCTGCCTTTTTTTTTGAGTTAATAAAAATTTGGTTTACTTTGAGGATAATAATTAACAAACTGTTAGATAATACCTGGTTCAAGAGTTATGGAAAAATACCAATACATATTGTATTAGTTTGTGGGTGCTGTCATAACAAAACACTACAGACTGGGTGGTTGAAGTTACATAAGTTCATTTTCTCATAATTCTGGAGGCCAGAAGTCCAAGATCAAGGTGTGAACAGGATTGGTGTCTGAACCCTCTCTTCTTGGTTTTTAGTTGGCCAACTTCTCTTTGTGTCTTCACATGATATTCCCTGTGCCTGTGTTAAAACTCCTCTTATAAGGATGAGTTGGGTCTGATTAAGGACCATTCTAATGACCTCTTTAACTTAATTGCTACTTTAAAGGCCTTGCCTCCAAATGTAGTCAGATTTTGAGGTACTAGGGGTTAGAACTTAAACACACAAATTTTGAGGCAACACAATTCAGCCCATAACATACATAGATACATATTTATGTATATACACACACACACACACATGCACATACACACAATGATAAATATGGTTTGGTTAATAACCCAATATCTCATTCTATAGGCTTTTTAGATTGCTGAAAGGATATGTTCTCTTGATTTAATTTGGACACTCATCTCTGGTCTAGAAGAAAACTAAAAACTCTCATAATATTTTCTTAGTATTTGCTGTGTTGCAGTATTCAAGTATGTGATCTTCAGAGTCTTGAAAACTGTCATAAAGCCACTGTCCCAAACAATCATATACAAAAAAGAATGGTAAACATAAACGTTTTAGAGACTGAGATGACCGTAACCAGGAATTTATAGGATCGCACTTCACAAAGAGTGATACACATGTGGATTGTATCCCCAAATGATACTGATCTCCTGTTCAGCACAGGTATAAATAATTACAAGGAAGGATAGACAAATGTGGCTACCTATGATAATATGACATAACTCTCTGTCCCAGGAAGTTCTTTTTTCCAGGAAGCTAAGAGTATAATACAGAACTTTACTGTTTACTTCAGGAAATGGCTGTAAACCAATTTATCTGGGCAAACAGGTTGCTCCTCTGGGGAAATAACTCTCCTGTCAAGAAAATAAGATGATCACTGTGTGCAAAGAGCTCACATGATATACAAGATTTAACTCATCAAATCCTCCATTGCTATGTCCACCAATTCTAAACTGTTACATCACAAATTATGCTCAATAGCAGCCAATTTCTTTCCTTGAATCTTGAGCCTGGGCTCCTAAACTTTGTAAGTGTCCTTCCTTGATCTGCAACTTTTCAGATGCAACTAGGAATGTGTACAACTATGGTCTCCCTTACAGTTGAAAGTCTAATAAACTTTGCTTGACTAACAGATATTTCCTCAGGTCTTTTGGGGAATATGACAGTTAATACATTTTACACTTAAACCATAAATAAAATGTTAAAGTCATTGAGAGTAATCTGTTTGAGATATTTACATTTGATTTTAAGAATTTTATTAGCTTCATTTCCTCAAAATTAAACCCTGTCTTCCAAATAAAACTAAGCTTAAAACCCACAGAATCCATATGTTTATGATTCAACACTTAATCCATTAGAATCTTTGACTCATTAACCTAAAAATTCAACTCAATGCTAAAATTTGATGAAGTAGTAAAGTATGCTGGACACTGCCTTGATGATCTAACCATTTCCTTCTTACTTCCTGCTAAAGTTTAACTCTGATCATAAATGCTGAAAATATCAGATTCTCACTTTCCAGCTTCCCTTACAGTAAGGCTATAGGCCATAGTTCTGTCTTCTTTGGATGCTATTGTTTGAGAATGTAAAGAGATCCAAAATCAGTCTTGCAACCATGTAGTCACAACCTGATCACAAAAGCCAGTTTGCTCAGGATAATGGAGTGGAAGGGCTTTGGATCTTTGGTGACATTTTTGAGACATTGAACTAACCTTGAAAGTAACTGCATTTAAATTTCTTGTTATTTACACTATATAACTTCTTTAATTATTTGAATGGGTTATTCCATAAGTTGTAGCCGATAGCATCATTGATTCAAATATTGGACCTATTATTATCATTATTATTTTTGACTAACAGGTTATTTGCTAAAAATAATTTCTACTTATTGCTTTGGTAATGAATTAAGGGTCTGCTCATAGTACATTAATTCAGAAAATGTTTATTTTCCCATGATCACAACATGTGATAATATTTTGAGGTATTAGATAGTGGATCCATTTATATGTCTAATTTTCAATAACTTTACTGAGGTGTCATTTACATACCATGAAATTCACCCACAGTAATTCTACCATTCAATAATTAAAAAAAACTAAACTATAGTTGATAAAAAATTATTATATTGGTTTCAGGTATACAACATAATGATTGGACAATTATATGCATTATTAGTGTCACCACAGTAAGTGTAGTTACCGTCTGTCATCATACAAAGATATTACAATATTATTGACTATATTCCCTATGCTGTTACTTTCATCCCCATGACTAATTTATTTTACAATTGGAATTTTGTGCCTCTTTATCCCCATCACTTATTTCACCCATCTCCCAATGGCAAGCACCACCATGAATGGGTCTGTTATTTAGTTTTCAGTGTTATTGTAGGTCCTTCTTTTTTTCCATTTTACTGATCATTTACATAGGAAACAGAGAAAATTAGACATTTATGCTCATTTCAGACTCTTAGAAGGAAATCTCACAGCATTTCTTAAAATTTTATATTTATTCTGGAGTTTTCTTAAGAAAAATGTAATGAGTGTTCAGATAAGTTAAAAATATTGAAACATTACCTCATTTGTTTCAATACTCTGTGATCATTTTTCTTTTTCTTTTCCATTTTTCCTCTTTTATGTATTTGAGCAATCTGGAGCTCCCACCTTTATGAAAGGTAGACAAAAAGGGTTTCTGCTTACATTGCGTCCTTTAAACAGAGGAAAGTGTTTTGACACATTTATGAAAATAGCATTCAATCATAACTCCATGACTCCACTTGGGGAAGGTTTAATGAACAGGCCTATCTCTATTTGTTATTAGCAACATTGTACACTGAGCTATACTGAATACTTCTCATTAATTTGTATGAAAAAATATTTGGATACAATTTCACTAGGAACTTTGCAAGCTTTGCAATAGTGTGAAATTTAAATGGGTACATGGATATAAGTGAAACTAACTTGAAAACTTTAGTATATAGTCATAATCTGTATTTTTAATCTTTAAACAGAAGGAAATTTTAACTGTGTATAATTATTAAAGGACATTGTCTAAGAGTGGTCCAGACATTTGTCTCTTATTTTTTCTTAATAATTATCCAACATATTTTAAAATATCAGTTATCTTTTTTTAACCTATAAATGCATAAAAAATATAGAACTGATGCTTATTTTTTGTGACAATTTATTTGGTGTAGAGACCTTGACTTTTCCTCTGCATATATAGTTCCAGAAGGCAAAATTAGCAGACTACAGAGATCTTAAGAGAAAAAAAAATTCCTGGTTGTTCTCATGGGTGAATCTAGCTGAGAAACATTTTAAGAAATAAGTTCTCAGATGGTTGAATATAACACATAGTCATCTTTAAAGGAAGCAATGAGACAAAGTCGAGTCAACTGAGAGACAAACCAAAATAAAGTGGCATTATTTTATGATAGGGCTTATAGTAAGTATTGAACAGTTAAATAGACTTAAATCAATTATATTTAGTAAATACGTTTATTATAAAAATGGTAACTGAGGTAACATTTTGAAGTTAAGCTACATATTTTTTGTTCCTGGTATTTACATTTCTATGTGAAACTTATGCCATGCATTCTGAAAAGTACTTGAGTATCTAGCCCTTTATGAAGGAAAACACAGGAAAAGAGCAGACCACTAAACTTTGTATTTTGAGACTTTTTATTTTAAAATGGAACTTTTGAAATTTCTGGCATTGGTAGTAGTTTGACTTTAGAGTATTCAGAGTAACAATATATACCATAAGGATAAATTTGGGAAAAATGCATTGTGAATAACAAGATTTCCTGCTGTAGAGGTAATGAAGAAATGGAACAGATTGCAGAGAAATGCCAACATTACACTGTTCTAGCATGATGCCCCCAGGAGAATAGAAATGGTAGCATGTGGTTTTGACATAGAAAAGGTCTGATGCCAACAAAAATATTTCAATGACTTCCAAAGGCAGCTTTTTCCTGATACAGTGAGGCTATATAAACCTGCCGCCCTCCTCAAATTCTGCCCCTAGATGCCATCACATGGAAAAGGAAGAGTAAAGGACAGTTCTCTAATAACAGATTTTTAAAGTTGAAACTGTAAAGTAAAACCTCACAAGTTGCTGGGTTTACTTGAAAATGTGCAGATTCAGTTTTTTTGCAGTCATTTAAAATGGGAGTTTGAAGTAGAGACTAATTTCAGTTATAAAGGTATTTTATAAATAACATTCTTGTACACATCATTTAATTAGGAGAAAATGTTATATCTGCTAAAAACTAAAATTTTAAAAATTTCTATAGAAGAATTACATGAAATGCAAAATGTTAATGAAATTCCAGGTAATATACACAGCAAACAAGAAGTGGTTATTAATTTCTTTATAATAACCAAGGAATCAGGTATTCTCTCATTTTTATGATTTGAGAATTGTAAATCTAAGTATAAGCTCAATAATATTCTTATAAAAGTAAAAATAACATATATTATGTAAATTACAAGGATGAAAAAATCTAAGAAAACATTGTGCACAGAGAAAAACATACTGAACCTATAGCAAGGAGGCCCCAAATGCAGCAAGTACTATAAAATATAAAAGAAAAAAGAAACGTATCAGTTTTGACAATAAAAATAAAAAGTTAAACTTGTTTATGTAACGAATAGTTTCTTGGAATGGGTTTCAAGTCAAAATTCATCTATATGATGCTTGCAAAGCTACATTTTAAAATGATACAGAAAGCTAAAATGCAAAGAATGCATAAAGGAAATTCAAAATGAAAAACAAAACCAAACTTAAAAAGCAGGTGTCAGTACATTCTTAAGACACAAAGTAGAGTTCAAAGTAGAAAACATCACATTGAAAAAAAGGCCATATATATGTATATATATATATATATATATATACACACACACACATATATATATATATACGTATATATATATACACACACACACACACACACACACACACACATATATATATATATAAACAGTAGATTCCACAAATAGGCTGTCTCTCACATGAACCTGTGAACCACTATGTAACATATAATATATCAAAGTGCATACAGGGAAAAATACACTACAGAAAGAGACAAACACTAGTGTAAGAAATGTTGCTCAATCTTTCATGGCTCATGACAGTAAAAATAAAACTTCTTAAATTTTTTATTTCATTTTAATATAAACATCCAATACATCATGTGCTGTTTTGAGTGCTTTGCATGAATTTTTTTTAATACTCATAACATTCTAATCAGTTAGGTCATATTATTAATCCAGGTTTTCATACAAGAAAACTAGGACCGAGATAGTTTAAGTAACTTAATTTCATACTGTTAATAGTCATGGAACTTGAATTTGAACCTAGGTAACTGAAATCCAGAATTCACATTTCTGTCCAGTACTTTATAATAATTGTAGATAGCATAACTAAGAATAATTTTCTCAAATATGATGTTCAGACATTTAAGTGGACTGTTCTAAGTATCAGTGAAAATATTTAAAGAATCATTGCATAAACAAATTTCAAAAAAGTAAAAACCAATAGAAATTGCCAACATTTTCTGACAAAGGTGAAAAAATATTAATAAAAGTTAAATGAATTCAACATAATGTGGTAAAGGACACGTAAGCTGGCAGGTCCATGGCACAGTTCAGGGGATGTGAAATCTCAGCTGTGTACAGCCCAGAGGGCAGGATGCAGAGAAGGGAGAGGCTCGGGGCAGAGGGAGGGTGAGAGAATGAAGTGCTCTGGAGAAAGCCACAGATGCCAGATGACAGGTTTTGGGAAACTGTGTATAATTTAATATTTCTGGGATATTTGTTCAGGAAGTGAAGTTCAAAGAGAGGAGTCTGAAAAATGTTAAAAGTCAATCTTTTCTATAATAGGTTTAATTCTGAAGGATCTATGAAAAATTTAAATATTTCTAGCAAAATAATATATATATCATTTAGAAACTAGAATTCCTACCGTAAGGGTTATAAAAATAATAGGTCCCTGTCTAATTCCTCCTGGAAACTTCTACTTTATGGTGCTTTTATGGCATTTATTTCCATATTTCTAAACAGTATGCATATACCAACATTTCTTCCTTTCTTTTTAAAATGTATACATCTAATTTATTTGTCATGTTTCAAAAATATTTCCCCAAGTTTGAGTTGCATGTTCCCCCACCTTCTCTTAAAGATATAAAGACATAAAGAGTTTCAATCATTTTATAAAGTCATACTAGATCTTTCAGGTGAAGCCCAGTAATTTTCCACACAAAGCAAGTGGAGGATTATGTAAGAACTAGGAGAGCTGCATCGTCATTTTTTTCCCTATAGACCAATAGTGCCATTTATATTTCATGATGAATCCTGTATTAATTTTAAAGTGCATTATGTTGCACTAATAATAAATTTCTTAAGGGGAAAAGTATCCCAAAATATTTATTTTGCATTGGAATGTGCTTGAAATTAATTTTGCTTTTGTAGATTTAAATACAGTGTTGTGTCTTTGGTATTACATTTCACAGTGAATTTCAGGAAGGTTTGAAGAATGTGCTTATATGGTGCCTGATATTTGTTACAATTTTAATATTTAAAAATAGTTTAACACATTGACATCCTATAAAGCAAGATAAAGATTTATCTGTCTTTCACCCTCTCTCTCTCACAAGTTTACTTACTTCTATTATTCTAATATTCCACAACTCCTGGTTAAATAGTCATTAAAAAAACTAGATTTTTTAAATGTCTGTGGCATACCAAGTACTGTGATTATATTCTCTTTATTTTACTTTTCACTTTTTAAATACAGTCAATAATACTTTTTCATTTGCTTAGCTTTCTGTCTATGCTATCATTTATCCCTAAGTTCTCTTACAGAATTAAAAATATGGATATATATATAAATAAGAACATATCCAGGATATGTTCAAACACATATATTTCATCTGCTTAATTTTCTCTGGCAGACAGTACTCAGAACACTTTGTCTTTCTGCCCTGACTTGAATTCTTTGCCCTTTGGCTGGTTTCTCACACTGCCATACTGAAAATCCTTTTCTTTGACCAGTATTACAACTATTGTTTTTTGAATTTCTGTTTCCTCTTTACTGATTTATTCCCTCATTTTGTTGGATTACATTCACCACTGGCTTTGTTAAGAGAATTTCTGAGTTATGGATTGGGTTGCTTCTGTTTGACTTCATCTATTAAGGGTGTAGGTTTTAGGTTTCTTTTCTGAGTTACTGAATCCTTGTAAGGGTTTAGGTTTTAGCTTTTTCTGAGCTATTAAATCATATACTCTTAGTCTATTTACTTTCTCAGTTTCTTCTCTGCTGTTGCTTTTTTCATTAATTTTGTGCTGGTGGCTTACTTTACATTTTATCATTTTATTATTGATTTGTAGATTTTGATGGGCAGTGTCAGAAATGACCTCTGATGGTCCCTTCCTCCTGGCATTCATGCTCGTGTCTAACTCCCTCCCTTTGAATGTGGGCTGGACCTACTGACTCACTTCTAATGAATAGTTTATGCCAAATATAATGGACTTAGGTTACAGAAAAACCTTCACTCTGGTCTTGCTCTCTCCTGCTCTCACTCTCATTCTTGCTCTCTCACTAGCTCTGAGGGAGCAAGTTTCTTTGCTGTGAGCTGCCCTGCACAAGACCCCACATGACAAGGAGCAAATGGTTGCCTCTGCTCAACAGTCATCAAAGGATGTGGGTCCCCAGCCTAATAGGCTGGGAGGAATTCAAGCTGCCACATGAAAGGGTGTAGAAGCAGATCCTTCCCATTCAAGTCTTCAGGTAAAACCATAGCCCCAGCTGACACCTTGGCTGTAGCCTTGTGAGAAACCCTGAAACGCGTTTGCTCAGATAAATTGCACCAAGTTCCTGACTTCTACGCATAGAATGTTTCTCTCTCCCAATCCCAAATCTGTATGTTGAAATCCTAATCCAAGGTGATAGTAACAGCAAGTGGGGCTTTTGGGAGGTGATTTGATCATGAGGATGGGGCACTCCTGAATAGGACTAACCCCGTTACAAGAGAGGCCCAGAGTGACCCCTTACCCCTTCCGCTATGTGAGGATGCAGCAAAAAGGTGATTTGAACCAGAAAGCAGGCTCTTAACAGACATCAAATTTTATAGTGTCTTGATCTTGGACTTCTTGGTCTCTTTAACTGAGAAATAAATTTCTATAGTTTATAACCATACAGTTTATGGTATTTTGTTACAGCAGCCTGACTATGACACTAACTCACAAAAACTGAGATAATAAATGTTTTAAGCTGTTAAATTGTGATTGTTCATTTCATAGCCATAGATAATGAATATAGAATATTTTAAGAAGAAATAGAGATTATCACATGTGTTTGACTCGACATGTTTGAACAGAAACCTGAAGGCACTTCATAAGAAGATATAATGGATATTATCTTTATTTATAATTTATATATTTTTATATAAGTGTGTATTATATATAAAATATAAGCTTTAATATATATAAAAACATCATAATATAATGTTTTTAAAGAAAATAAAATGATAATTGTTTTAAAGAGTTACTTGAAATCTTGTAGGGAAAATTCTGGAGGGAGCAAGACTGGAAGAAACAAGCTTGTGCAATAATCAGATGAGAAATGATTAGGGCCTGAATTACATCAGTATCAGAGGATATGGAGAAGAGAAGATATGGATGTGGCAACCTGAGTGCTGTTAATCATTAAGGCATTATGATTGCTAAATAGATATTGTTATTAAATGAGATTTCTCCTGGATTCAACCTTGAGGAAATTAGTGGACTGTGATTCTGTTAATTACAATGAATACTAGAGAAGAAGGAGCAAAGATGGAGAGGATGAAGATGAGTTTAGTTTTGGACATTCTGAGTTTGAGATGCCCTGATGCATCTGCATGAAGATAATGGTGGTGATGATAATACTAAGTAGCATGCATTAAGTGCTTAATTATTAACAGGTCCTGTTTGTTGCATTCCACGTGAATTATTTTGTTTAATGCTGTGACAGTATCATCTAATAGTTGCTGTCATTATTTCCATTTAATAATGAGTAGTCTGAGTATTGGAGAAGTCAAAGAACTTGCCCAAAGGGCACAGAGTGATTTTAAAATAATAACTTAAAGTCTGTTTCCAAAGCTCAACCTTCTTATCTTCACTCCATATTGTTCTCCCAAGACCAGTCCTCAAAAGGAAATAATAGCGTTTTGTCTTCACAAAATTCTGAATTTCTTTGGTTGCCCTAACCATTTTTGTAACCAGACAAATCTGGTTCTAATTACATGACTGGGCCTACAGCCTAGAGGATAATTATAGGCATTTAAATTTTTCTGGTGAATTATTATATTTTGTGAATCAATTACATCTAAGATATGTTGTTGAAAGATATGGAAAAAGACAGGCCTGGTTTTTAGTGTTAAATTTAATCATTATAGTACAAGATTATAATATTGACTGTTCAAATCCAGGATCTTCAGTAAGAAGACACTGCACAACATAAGGGTCACTCGAACTTGTTTAAGCTGTTGAAAAATTATGACTCAAATAGTGTTACGTAAATATCATTGAATTTGTTTTATTTTGACTTTGCTTTATTTTTAAAAATAATATTCTACAAATTGAAGTCTGGACTGAACAGAAGTTTATTTCTTGAAATAATCATAAATTTGGCATAACATGTAACTTGCAAGGCTACATATATATTTAAGAAAAAAAGATGATGTACTCTGAGAATTCTCTTAGGACACTAGATTTTTATTGAAGTGAGTAAGTGATCTTTCATGATGATTGTAGATACCTGAGGAGAGTGTAGGAAGATATTTATTTATTTATTTTAGGTAAAATAGACATACAATGTTATATTAGTTCCAGGTATACAACATAGTGATTTGATATTTGTATATATATATATTGCTACATGATCACCACAATTTTAATTAACATCTGTCATTATATGTAGTTGTAATAATTTTTCTGGTGATGAGAACTTTTAAGATCTACACTTCTAGCAACTTTCAAATACGCAATTCAGTATTGTTAACTATAGCCACCATGCTGTCCACTTTATCGTTATGATTTATTTTACGACTGGAAGTTTGTACCTTTTGACCCCCTTTACCCATTTTGCATCCTGTGTACCCCTCCTCTGGCAACCACCATTATGTTCTCTGTATCTATGAGCTTATTTAAATATAAGTATATATAAATATATATATTATATATTATATGTATATATATATTTAGACAATCCAAGGTATAGAGATATGGAAGACTTGTATGCAGATATTAATTCAAAGAATGTAAGTACACTCAGTGAACTAGTCTGTGAACTGTTTGTATTCTGTTTTCTGCTCCTTTTACATCCATGTCCAGAACTTAGGTGTGTCTCTTTTTCTTCTACCTTTTTAATTATGAAAATGATTGCATATATAGCAGAAAATAATACAACGAACACTTGATACTCTGTATGTAGATTCAACAATTGTTAAGGTTTGTCATATTAGCTTGTGTATGCATGTGTGTGTGTGTGTGTGTGTGTGTCTATAACCTCAGTTTCGTCATATTTAAAATGGAGGTGAAACACTTTTCTACCTGACAAGATTATTGTAAGCTGAAATGAGAGAGTCTGTGAAAAATGCTTCAGCCTAAGCCTTGTAAAAAATGAGTGCTCAATAAAACAGTGGAATTATTTGGTACTTGCCATCTGCTTCCACCCTTGCCTCACTGCCCTCTATTCCTATTGTTCAAATATTACATACTTAGAGCCAATGCAAAAATCAAATAAAGGCTGAATATGGAAATTTGGAAATCTGAAGAAAAGTTTGGAGAAGATGCAATTCTGTTGATTAGCATATCTTTATTCAATTCGATTAAAGCTACTCAGAAAAAAAATGAACAGAAATCTTCCTAGTCTACATTATTTTTTGCTGAGAATTAAGCAAATAGTTTCCTTCTGCTCACTTTGCATTATTTAGGAAGGCTTTCAAAGATAGGCAGGGTCTGGGAACTTTTAAACAACCTACCTTTGAGTTTATAGCCAGTGATCAATGTTTGTCATTAAAAGAAAGCCTTTTATATTTAGCTATTTTCTCAGAGACCTAGTAAAAATAACTAGGAGGCAGCTAGAGTCATTTGACAGCAAGCAGAGAAATAAGCAGGGTTTCTTTGGGGGGAATTGCTAATATAATATTTAAGAGAAAGAGCCCCTGTCTTGGGAATTGAGTCAGTGATACTGGCTTTGCTGAAGTCCAGGGTAGAGAGGGAGCTGTTTCTTTGAGATGAGACTGACTGAGATGGTTTTTGGATGAATCCTTCTTTATCCAGACAAAAAAGGAAAAAAAGATAATTTATAGAATACTTCTTTCAGTCAGATACTGGGCTGATGCCATACAATGTATGTTTCTAATTTTAACTGAATTCCCACAATGACCTAAGTAGTATTGATATGTTGATAGCCATCTTGCATGTATACAGCAAGGATGCTAAGAATTTGAAACATTGACTCTCATGTTTAATGTCACATAGCTAGCAAATAATGCAGGTATAATTCCAACTCAAGCCTGTGCTTCTAAAACTGGTACTCCTTCCACTATAACAGTGGTTCTCAAAGTGTGGTCCTTAGCCCAGTAGCATGGATATCACTTGTAAGAAGTGCAAATAGACCAACCCTGGTCTATCATATTGGAATTTCTGGGGATGAGGCACAGCCATCTGTGTATTAACAAGTTGTCCTAGTGATTTTGATGCACACTGATGAGTGGACCCTCTTGCACTAAATTATCTTATTATCTATCACTATTATATTAGTATTTGAATTTTGAAAAGCAAATTGGTATTAAGGGGATACAATTCAAACTTGGCTCTCTCTTTTCTTTTTTTTTTACTAAAGTATCATTAATATACAATCTTTTTTTTTTTTTTATTGAAGGGTAATTGACAACAGTATTACATTACATTAGTTTCAGGTGTACAACACAGTGATTCAACATTTATATACATGATAATTCTAGGTACCAGCTATCACCATACCAAGCTGTTACAATATTTTGACTATATTTCTTATGCTATACGTTACATCCCGGTTACTTATTTATTTTACAATTGGAAGTGTGTTTATATATATATATATATATATATATATATATATTTTGTGAGGGCATCTCTCCTATTTATTGATAAAATAGTTGTTAACCACAATAAATTTCTGTATAGGGGGGTCAATACTCAATGCACAATCATTAATCTACCCCAAGCCTAATTTTCGTCAGTCTCCAATCTTCTGATGCATAACGAACAAATTCTTACATGGAGTACAAATTCTTACATAGTGAATAAGTTACATGGTGAACAGTGCAAGGGCAGTCATCACAGAAGCTTTCGGTTTTGTTCATGCATTATGAACTATACACAGTCAGTTCAAATATGAATATTCATTTGATTTTTAAACTTGATTTATATGTGGATACCACATTTCTCTATTATTATTATTTTTAATAAAATGCTGAAGTGGTAGGTAGATACGAGATAAAGGTAGAAAACAGAGTTTAGTGTTGTAAGAGAGCAAATGTAGATGATCAGGTGTGTGCCTGTAGACTATGTGTTAATCCGAGCTAGACGAGGGCAGTAAACATTCATGTATGCAGAAGATTTCTCTCAGAACATGAGGGGGGAGGTTCTAAGCCTCACCTCTGCTGCTCCCCATTTTCTCACCAGATGGCCCCCTGCGACTGTGCCTGTCTTAGGTTGTTCCTCCCTTGAGGAATCTTACCCGTCTCTGGCTAACCAGTCATCTTCCGGGGCCATACAGGGAAATGTTAAGTTGGTAAGTGAGAGAGAAGCCTTATTGTTTGAAAAGGTTAGCTTTTTCCTTCTTTGTATATTTATGCCCTGTGGCTTCTATGCCCAGCATTTGTCTTGAGGTGTCTTTACCACTTGGAAGAATTATGATACTCGGTAAATTCGACATGTGGCACGAGTTCTATCTAAAGGTTGTGATTAGGTAGGAAGAAGAAAAGCTATAGAAGTAGCAGGCAGAAGAAAACCTGGGAAGATTGATTATTTCTTTGACATATCTTCTTGTAGAGTAACTTCAGCATGGATAGGTTTTAAACTACTAATTAAATTGTGCACACACATTAACATAATAGGAATATAGTTACCTAACCAAAGCATACCTGTAATTACCAGCCATCTCCAGTGAAACCAAGAAAACCAGTTAGGCACCTTAGGCATTTGTGAAAACTCATCTATGATATGGTGGATATTGTCTGACTGAACTTAAACAGTCTGAGAGAATTCAGATAAACTAGAACAACCCATTCCTGGGGACTGTTCATATCCCATATGTTCTTTTAACGATAAATAGTCTGTGGTTGTAAGATTTTGGAGTGCTACAATTTGCACTTCTCCTAATTCTTGGTTGAGTTCCAACAGTATAGATCCAGTCAAATTTTTGTTTTACTGTATGCACAGGCCAGCTTAGATATCTCCTTCATCATTCCCATGGCAAGTCCAGGAACTGGTGGGATGAGTGCATCTACAGCTGTGACAGTGTGTGGATCTTTGTTGGAGTTTTTTTTTTTTTGCTGATCATCTTCTGTCATGAGTCTTCCCGAGAGTGCTGATGTTGGAAGTTCTTTTTCATATCGTATCTTACTTCATTTTCGGGGTAGCCAAATTAGGCTTTGATCCTCTGTATAAACACAAACAGACCCTTTGCCTACACTTTTATATGCCCTTTATATCATTGTGCAGAACTCATTAGAGGTCACCACAGAGGAACAGCTTTTTTTTTTTTTTTTAATCATTAATCTACACTTACATGACGAATTTGTTTACTAGGCTCTCCCCTATACCAGGTCCCCCCTATATACGCCTTTACAGTCACTGTCCATCAGCGTAGCAAACTGTTGTAGAATCACTACTTGTCTTCTCTGTGTTGTACAGCCCTCCCCTTTCTCCCACCCCGCTATGGATGCTAATCTTAATACCCCTCTTTTTCTGCCCCCCCTTATCCCTCCCTACCCACCCATCCTCCCCAGTACCTTTCCCTTTGGTACCTGTTAGTCCATTCTTGAGTTCTGTGATTCTGCTGCTGTTTTGTTCCTTCAGTTTTTTTTTTGTTCTCATATTCCACAGATGAGTGAAATCATTTGGTATTTCTCTTTCTCTGCTTGGCTTGTTTCACTGAGCATAATACCCTCCAGCTCCATCCATGTTGCTGCAAATGGTTGGATTTGCCCTTTTCTTATGGCTGAGTAGTATTCCATTGTGTATATGTACCACATCTTCTTTATCCATTCATCTATAGATGGACATTTAGGTTGCTTCCAATTCTTGGCTATTGTAAATAGTGCTGCGATAAACATAGGGGTACATTGGTCTTTCTCATACTTGATTGCTGCATTCTTAGGGTAAATTAATAGGAGTGCAATTCCTGGGTCAAATGGTATGTCTGTTTTGAGCATTTTGATGTACTTCCATACTGCTTTCCACAATGGTTGAACAAGTTTACATTCCCACCAGCAGTGTAGGAGGGTTCCCCTTTCTCCACAGCCTCGCCAACATTTGTTGTTGTTTGTCTTTTGGATGGCAGCCATCCTTACTGGTGTGAGGTGATAACTCATTGTAGTTTTAATTTGCATTTCTCTGATAATTAGCGTTGTGGAGCATCTTTTCATGTGTCTGTTGGCCATCTGTATTTCTTTTTTGGAGAACCATCTGTTCAGTTCCTTTGCCCATTTTTTAATTGGGTTATTTGTTTTTTGTTTGTTGAGGCGTGTGAGCTCTTTATATATTCTGGACGTCAAGCCTTTATCGGATGTGTCATTTTCAAAGATATTCTCCCATACTGTAGGGTTCCTTTTTGTTCTATTGATGGTGTCTTTTGCTGTACAGAAGCTTTTCAGCTTAATATAGTCCCACTTGTTCATTTTTGCTGTTGTTTTCCTTGCCCGGGGAGATATGTTCAAGAAGAGGTCACTCATGTTTATGTCTAAGAGGTTTGTGCCTATGTTTTCTTCCAAGAGTTTAATGGTTTTGTGACTTACATTAAGGTCTTTGATCCATTTTGAGTTTACTTTTGTATATGGGGTTAGACAATGGTCCAGTTTCATTCTCCTACATGTAGCTGTCCAGTTTTGCCAGCACCATCTGTTGAAGAGACTGTCATTTCGCCATTGTATGTCCATGGCTCCTTTATCAAATATTAATTGACCATATATGTCTGGGTTAATGTCTGGATTCTCTAGTCTGTTCCATTGGTCTGTGGATCTGTTCTTGTGCAAGTACCAAATTATCTTGATTACTATGGCTTTATAATAGAGCCTGAAGTTGGGGAGTGAGATCCCCCCTACTTTATTCTTCTTTCTCAGGATTGCTTTGGCTATTCGGGGTCTTTGGTGTTTCCATATGAATTTTTGAATTATTTGTTCCAGTTCATTGAAGAATGTTGCTGGTAGTTTCATAGGGATTGCATCAAATCTGTCGATTGCTTTGGGCAGGATGGCCATTTTGACGATATTATTTCTTCCTAGCCATGAGCATGGGATGCGTTTCCATCTGTTAGTGTCCCCTTTAATTTCTTTTAAGAGTGACTTGTAGTTTTCAGAATATAAGTCTTTCACTTCTTTGGTTAGGTTTATTCCTAGGTATTTTATTTTTTTTGATGCAATTGTGAATGGAGTTGTTTTCCTGATTTCTCTTTCTGTGGGTTCATTGTTGGTATATAGGAAAGCCACAGATTTCTGTGTGTTGATTTTGTATCCTGCAACTTTGCTGTATTCCGATATCAGTTCTAGTAGTTCTGAGGTGGAGTCTTTAGGGTTTTTTATGTACAGTATCATGTCATCTGCAAATAGTGACAGTTTGACTTTTTCTTTGCCAATCTGGATTCCTTGTATTTTTTTGTTTTGTCTGATTGCCGTGGCTAGGACCTCCAGTACTATGTTAAATAACAGTGGGGAGAGTGGGCATTCCTGTCTAGTTCCCCATCTCAGTGGAAATGCTTTCAGCTTCTCGCTGTTCAATATAATGTTGGCTGTGGGTTTATCATATATGGCCTTTATTATGTTGAGGTACTTGCCCTCTATTCCCATTTTGCTGAGAGTTTTTATCATGAATGGATGTTGAACTTTGTCAAATGCTTTTTCAGCATCTATGGAGATGATCATGTGGTTTTTATCTTTCTTTTTGTTGATGTGGTGGATGATATTGATGGACTTTCGAATGTTGTGCCATCCTTGCATCCCTGGGATGAATCCCACTTGGTCATGGTGTACGATGGTTTTGATGTATTTTTGAATTCGGTTTGCTAAAATTTTGTTGAGTATTTTTGCATCTACGTTCATCAGGGATATTGGTCTGTAGTTTTCTTTTTTGGTGGGGTCTTTGTCTGGTTTTGGTATTAGGGTGATGTTAGCTTCATAGAATGAGTTTGGGAGTATCCCCTCCTCTTCTATTTCTTGGAAAACTTTAAGGAGAATGGGCATTATGTCTTCCCTGTATGTCTGATAAAATTCCGAGGTAAATCCATCTGGCCCGGGAGTTTTGTTCTTTGTTAGTTTTTTGATTACTGCTTCAATTTCGTTGCTGGTAATTGGTCTGTTTAGATTTTCTGTTTCTTTTTGGGTCAGTCTTGGAAGGGTGTATTTTTCTAGGAAGTTGTCCATTTCTCTTAGGTTTCCCAGCTTGTTAGCATATAGGTTTTCATATTACTCTCTAATAATTCTTTGTATTTCTGCGGGGTCCGTCGTGATTTTTCCTTTCTCGTTTCTGATACTATTGAATTGTGTTGACTCTCTTTTCCTCTTAATAAGTCTGGCTAGAGGCTCATCTATTTTGTTTATTTTCTCGAAGATCCAGCTCTTGGTTTCATTGATTTTTGCTATTGTTTTATTCTTCTCAATTTTATTTATTTCTTCTCTCATCTTTATTATGTCCCTCCTTCTGCTGACCTTAGGCCTCATTTGTTCTTCTTTATCAATTTCGATAGTTGTGACATTAGACCGTTCATTTGGGATTGCTCTTCCTTTTTTAAATATGCTTGGATTGCTATATACTTTCCTCTTAAGACTGCTTTTGCTGCATCCCACAGAAGTTGGGGCTTAGTGTTGTTGTTGTCATTTGTTTCCATATATTGCTGGATCTCCATTTTGATTTGGTCATTGATCCATTGATTATTTAGGAGCGTGTTGTTTAGCCTCCATGTGTTTGTGAGCCTTTTTGCTTTCTTTGAACAGTTTATTTCTAGTTTAATGCCTTTGTGGTCTGAAAAGTTGGTTAGTAGGGTTTCAATCTTTTGGAATTTACTGAGGCTCTTTTTGTGTCCTAGTATGTGGTCTATTCTGGAGAATGTTCCATATGCACTTGAGAAGAATGTGTATCCTGTTGCTTTTGCATGTAGAGTTCTGTAGATGTCTATTAGGTCCATCTGTTCTAGTGTGTTGTTCAGTGCCTCTGTTTCCTTACTTATTTTCTGTCTGGTGGATCTGTCCTTTGGAGTGAGTGGTGTGTTGAAGTCTCCTAGAATGAATGCATTGCATTCTATTTCCTCCTTTAGTTCTCTTAATATTTGTTTCAGGTATGTTGGTACTCCTGTATTGGGTGCATATATATTTATAATGGTTATATCCTCTTGATGGACTGAGCCCTTTATCATTATGTAATGTCCTTCTTTGTCTTTTGTTACTTTCTTTATTTTGAAGTCTGTTTTGTCTGATACCAGAATTGCAACACCTGCTTTCTTCTGTCTGTTGTTTGCTTGAAATATCTTTTTCCATCCCTTGACTTTAAGTCTGTGCGTCTCTTTGGGTTTGAGGTGAGTCTCTTGTAAGCAGCATATGGATGGATCTTGCTTTTTTATCCATTCGATTACTCTGTGTCTTTTGATTGGTGCATTCAGTCCATTTACATTTAGGGTGATTATTGAAAGGTATGAATTTATTGCCATTGCAGGCTTTAAGTTTGTGGTTACCAAAGGTTTTGGGTTAGCTTCTTTACTATCTTACTATCTAACCTAACTCGTTTGTTGAGCTATTATAAACACAGTCTGATGATTCTTTATTTCTCTCCCTTCTTATTCCTCCTCTTCCCTTCTTCATATGTTGGGTGTTTTGTTGTGTGCTCTTTTTAGGAGTGCTCCCATCTAGAGCTGTCCCTGTAGGATGCCCTGTAGAGGTGGTTTGTGGGAGGCAAATTCCCTCAACTTTTGCTTGTCTGGGAATTGTTTAATTCCTCCTTCATATTTAAATGATATTCGTGCTGGATACAGTAGTCTTGGTTCGAGGCCCTTCTGTTTCATTGCATTAAGTATATCATGCCATTCTCTTCTGGCCTGTAGGGTTTCTGTTGAGAAGTCTGATGATAGCCTGATGGGTTTTCCTTTGTAGGTAACCTTTTTTTTCTCTCTGGCTGCCTTTAATACTTTGTCCTTGTCTTTGATCTTTGCAATTTTAATTATTATGTGTCTTGGTGTTGCCCTCCTTGGATCTCTTGTCATGGGAGTTCTGTGTACCTCTGTGGTCTGAGTGGCCATTTCTTCCCCTAGTTTGGGGAAATCTTCAGCAATTATTTCTTCAAAGACATTTTCTATCCCCTTTTCTCTCTCTACTTCTTCTGGAATACCTATAATTCTTATATTGTTCCTTTTCGATTGGTCACTCATCTCTCTTAAAATTCTTTCATTCCTGGAGATCCTTTTATCTCTCTCTGCATCAGCTTCTCTGCGTTCCTGTTCTCTGTTTTCTAGTCCATTAATGGTCTCTTGCATCTCGTCCATTCTGTTTTGAAGTCCTTCCAGAGCTTGTTTTATTTCTGAATTCTCCTTCCTTAGTTCTTGCATATTTCTCTGCAAGTCCATCAGCATGGTTATGACTTTTGTTTTGAATTCTTTTTCAGGTAGACTGGCTAAATCTATCTCCCCAGATTCCTTCTCAGGGGAAGATGTAGCAGATGCTGAAGCTGTCTGGGTTAGTCTTGTCTGGATCATATTTTTTCGCCTTTTCATGTTGACAGGTGCTATTGACTGTCAGCTGGGAGGGCCAAACTTTTCACTTGCTACTGGCCTTTCTTTACTGGGATAACTGCGACCCCTAGTGGCTTGTGTTGGGTAATTGCGTGTAGAGTGGTTCTTTGTGTCTTGCCTGGCCGGAAGGGAGAAATTTCCCTTTCTGTGGTCGGAATTTGTCTCAGGCTGCTTCTCTGCTTTTGCAGCGCCCGGTGGGGTAATGGATGGGGGAGCTGCTTGACTGTTTGCCTCCGTGCACAGTGGTTCAACACTCACCCATATTATCAAGACCTCCCCTACTCCATTGCTGTTAGTATCTATCAACGTAGTAAATGTTATAGAATCATTATTGTATTCTCGGTGCTGCACTGCCTTCCTCCCACACAAAGCTATTATTCTATATGAAACAGTAAAATAAAATGAAGAGGCAGAGAAATTTGGTCCAGACAAAACACCAGAAAGAGGGCTGAATGAAATTGAAATCACCAAACCTGTATTGCTGTGTACTGTCCTGTTAGAACTGCCTTCTCTACCTCCCAGAGGTTTTGGGCTGTTGAGTTGTTTTTTTCATTTGTCTCCATATATTCCTTATTCTCTGTTTTTATTTGATCATTGATCCATTGATTATTTAGGAGCGTGTTGTTAAGCCTCCATGTGTTTCTAGGATTTTTTGTTTTCTTTGTGTAATTTATTTCTAGTTTCATACCCTTGTGGCCTGAGAAGCTGCTTGATACAATTTCAATCTATTTGAATTTATTAATGCTCTTTTTGTACCCTAGTATGTTATCTATTCTGGAAAACATTCCACGTATACTTGAGAAGAATGTGTATCCTACTGTTTTTGGGTGGAATGTTCTGTAAAAACCCATCAATTGATGTGAGTAGTGTGTTAAAGTCTCCTAAAATGAAGGTATTGCAGTCTACTTCCCTCTTTAATTATGTTCGTATTTATTTTTCATATTTACATGTTCCTATATTGGGTCCATAGGTATTTATAATGGTTATAACCTCTTTTTGGACTTGTCCCTTTATCATTATGTAATGTCCTTCTTTGTCTCATTACTTTATTTGAAGTCTATTTTGTCTGATATAAGTACTGCTAATTGTGCTTTTTCTCCCTATTATTTTCATGAATATCTTTTCCATCTCTTCACTTTTCATCTGTGTATGTCTTTGGGTTTGAAGTGAGTCTCTTGTATGCAGCATACAGATAGGTCTTGTTTTTCTATCCACTCTGTAACTCTATGTCTTTTGATTGGTGTATTCAATCCATTTACATTTAAGGTTATTATTGATAGATATGTACTGATTGCCATTTTAGGCTTTAGGTTTGTGGTTACCAAAGGATCAAGGATAGCTTCCTTATTATCTAACAGTATATCTTAAATTGCTGATTACTTTATTTCCAACAAAGTCTAAAGGTACATTTTTCCCCTTCTTCTTTCTCCCTCCATTTTACATATTAGGTTTCTTATTTTCACTTTTTATGTATCCCTTGACTGATTTGTGAGTAGTTGATTTAATTTCATTCTTCCTTGGTAATTAATTGGTCTACTTCCTTTACTGTGGTTTTATTTTCTCTGGTGAAAGCTATTTAGCCTTAGAAACATTTCCATCTAGAGCAGTCACTTTAACATGTCCTGTAGGGATGGCCTAGTGGTGGTGATTCTTTCAACTTTTGTTTATCTGAAAATTGTTTAATCCCTGCTTCAAATTTAAATGACAGTCTTGCTGGGTAGAGTATTCTTGGTTGGAGGTCCTTCTGTTTCATTATATTAAATATATATTGACACTCCCTTCTGGCCTACAAAATTTATGCTGAGAGTTCTGCTGATAGTCTGATGGGGTTTCCTTTATAAGTAATGTTTTTTCTCTCTCTGGCTCCTTTCTATACTCTCTCCTTGTCCTTAAGAGATCTTGCCATTTTAATTATTATTTGTCCTGGTGTTGTCTTCCTAGGGTTCCTTTTATTAGGAGATCTCTGTTATCAGGTCATGCTTCCATGACCTGAATGTCTATTTCCTTTCCCAGATGGGGAAGTTTTCAACAGTTATTTCCTCAAAGAGACTTTCTATCTCTTTGTCTCTCTCTTCTTCTTCTGGTACCCCTATAATGCGAATGTGTTCTTTTTGGATCGGTCACATAGCTCTTTTATTATTGTTTCATTACTAGAAATCTTTTTTCTCTGTATTTCAGCTTCATTGTTTTCTTTTCCCCTAATTTACAGATTGCCTACAAATTCTTCAACCTGTGAAAGCCTGCTGTTAATTTCCTCCATAGTATTTTTCATTTCAGATATTGCATTCTTCAGTTCTGAGTGACTTTTCTGTTGGTCTTCTATCTTTTTAGTGAGGTGCTCCCTGAGATCTTGAATATTTTTCTTAGATTCATGAGCATGTTTAAGACTTTTATTTGGAGGTCTTTATTAAGAAGATTGGTGATTTCAGTTTCACTCAGTCCTTTTTCTGGGGTTTGGCTGACACTTTTGTTTGGACCAAATTCTTCTGCCTCTTCACTTTTTTTTAGTGTTTCATATGGAATAATAGCTTTGTGTGGGAGGCACCCTCTAATGCTTAGAAGCTCAATTTCCTGTGCAGGAGCCCCAGCTGTTCATGTGCAGCTGGCAGGGCACCCATCTGGCTTGTAGTGATTGATTTCAGGTGGGCTATGTGGATCTTGGGAAAATTGTGTGAGCAGTGAGAATACTTGGGGCTGGGCAGCTGGAGTTGCTGTGGGTAGAGCCATCCTCCCCCAGGCCTAAAGCAATGGTGGGGGCCAAAGTCAAGCAGAACTGGTGCCTGCCAGGAGGAAGCAGCTTCGGAGCTGGCTCCCACAGTACTTCCCTGGCTGGATGGAAACAGGGCTAGGAAAGTTGGTAGCCTCTCCCTCTGCTTTCCCTGATACAATGCCTGTCTCCACTGCTAGGTCAAGTGGGCCACGTGCACAGAGAGGACCCTCCTTGCTTTGCTGCTGGAGATGCCATGGGCAGGGCCTCCCTCCATCCCAGCCTGCTGCAATGGTAAGACCATGGGTGAGCAGGACCAGTGCCTGCTGGGAGGAAGGCACTCCCATGCAGTTTCACGGCAAATAGTGTCAAGAAAGCTGGGAGGGCCTCCCTCTGCATACCCAGGAGCAAAGTTTGATTTCACTGCTGGCTGGCAGTCCACGCTCCACAGGAAGGAGCGTTTTGGCTGTGTTGCCAGTGAGGGGGATGGAGTGTCTGAAGCTCCTGAGAGTTCCTACCTAACTTTTTAGGCTGAGGGTGGACTGAGGAGGTATTGTACACCTGCCCTTTCTCCTGAGTAGAGAGCCCTGTGTAATGCTTGTCCCTCTGGCAACCATCTAATTGCTGGAAAGTCTTTCAAACTGCCTGCTCTGCTTTTGTCTCAGGGGGCCTAAAAAGGGTATCTGTTCTCCACAAATGACTGGAATCTCAGCCTCCCCAAGTGTTCCACCTGTCTGTTTTCCAGCCCACTAATCTCCAGAGCACCATGTAATGTGCGTTCATGTTCCTGGAGAAGATCTCTAAGGCCAGGTGTTCAGTGGTCCTGTACTCCTACTCCCTCTCCACTCCATTCCTCTTTCCCCCACTTGTGGGCTGGGGTGAGGGGAGGGCTTGGGTCCTACTGGATTGTGGCTTTGTCACTTTACCCTTTTCTGTGAGGTCTTCTCTTCTTCTCCAGATGTAGGTAGTCAGTTCTGCAGTCTTCAGGTCATTTTCAGGATTAATTGTATTTGCTGTATTTTTGTATATTGTGTTATTTGGGGAGAAGGTTTCTGCCTTGCCTTCTTTACACTGCCATTTTGTTCCCCAGAATCCCCAACTTGGCTCTTAACTGTTCTGAAAACACTTGAAGGCAGTGTAATCACAGGCTATGTCAAGTAGGAAACTAGGGGATTTCCCTTGCTAATATCTATGAAGCCAATAAAGAACTGGGATTGAGAGAACCCACTGAATTAGGACTTCCAGCACAGGAACATATTTATGGGGAGGAAAGGTAGACCATGCCAGTAGGGAAATCATGAGATAGTTCAGAGAGAAGATGATGACTCAGCAGGAGGGTATTTTGTCATCAGCTGTATTCCCTCTGGGAATGGTTGATTCTAGTGCTCCTTAGGAAAGCATTCTTGAGAGACTACTTTGGAAAATATTTGATATATGGGGCCTTGTGGTAGCTGTGATTTGCTTAATGAAAACACATAGTATTTTTAAATTTATTTTGTTTTCTTTTAATAGAATTTTCTTCTAATCTCCTATGGTCAGCATCTTGCAAGTTGGGCTACAGAAGCCAGCCTGGTAGGCTGTCAATACCACTTACAAACACATATTAAAGGTCTATACTAGGCTAGGCAGTAGAGAAACAGTATAAATTTCCTACTTGAGTGTCTAAGCCAAAAGAAGAAAGAAACATACAGGAAAAAAACTGAAGATTTTGTGCCCCCAGAATCTTAGAAAAAGCAGCATGATAAAATTTTGTCTTTTGATTATGCATACTAACTCCACACTGTAAGCTAAAGGGTTAGGCATGAAATTGCCATTTATCACAAATAAATTAAAAATAAATATGGTTAGCAGATGTGACATTATAACTAGAGGAAACAGAAGAAAAAAATAGACAATTTTGCTTAAACAAATGAACAGATGCATGGAAGAAAACAAAACCAGCAAAACAAACAAACATTTGGAATAATGATTTTTAAATTAAAAGAAGAAGTAAAAGGGAATTATGGTTGTAAGTAGAGATAACCAGTGTTGTGAAGTGTTGCCCATTCATTCCCCTGGCAAATATAATTTTTTAGGCAATGTGATCATTACAAAGACTTCTAGGTTTGTAGCATTGAGTTTCTCCCAAATCTAGATCTCATTTATGCCTGAGTGTGGAAGTTTTGTGATCCATCCAAGGTTTTTGGTCATTTAGTATTCAAGATGTCAAGTAAGTGTAGCAAAGCCTGAAATGTGGCCACTGTGGCCACGTTTGGGGTTGCCACACTCAGCGTCTTTGGGCTTCCAGAATGAGTTTGGCAGTAGCGAGGGGGATTCCCACCAGTACTAGGTTTGACCTTTGTTTGAACTGATTTTCTGAGTATCTGGTTGATTCAGAATTTTCTTTTTTTCACTAGTGTACCATGTAAGGAAAATGCAGTGAATTTAAAACAATTTTTAAAAGATTAAAAAGAAAAGATGTAAAGAAACTTGACTATTTCTGCTACATTGGAAAAGTCATTTAATATTTCTTACACTAAGTTTTCCTGATTATAAAGTGAGATAATAATAGTTTCCAACTCAGAGTGGTTGTATTACTAATGAAAAATTAGCCATGTGTTCAACTGATAATTCTAAAGCACATGCGGTGTATCTGTTATGGTGCTAGAAGCCAGAACTACAACATTGAACAAGCCACGGTCCTTTTTCCTTAAGAAATAATAGGTGATTCCAGTAATGTATAAGTATTGCTGAGAGGTATGCTAGTAAACTGACGACATAACATTCTGCATACATGGCGGTAGACAAGAATCAGGGATGACTTCCTACAAATTTATTCTTTTGAGAGAAAGATGCAAATAAAGTAGGAAGAAAAATTATAAAACATAAGTGGATGGTGGGTAGGGCATTCTGAGTAGAGGGAATGGCATGCAGAAACTTGGAAGGAACAAAGAATATTGAGCACTAACAATGCTTCACATAGTTGATGTGCTAATAAAGGCAAAGGTGGAGTACTAAGGGATGAGTATGGATTGTTGTAAGCAATCACCGAATTAGTGAGAGCTTTATATACCATAGCCTGTGGAAGGTGGAGCCAGGAGAAAGGAATTTTTAAAAGACATTGGCACAATTGGATTCACATTTTGTAAAGAACATTTGGCTGCATTACATAAGATAGACAGTCATTCTACTTAGGCGGTTATTGTGATAACTAGGCAAGAGATAATGATGGCCTAAACTAAGACTGAAAATGGACAAGGCAAGAATTAGACTTGAGGTCATAAGGATATCATCTAAACGGCATTTGGAAATTTAACAAGATATGACTCAAAAAATTTATTAGCACCAATTTTCCAACCTTGCCAACCTAGTTATGAAAGTATTTTTATTGCCCAGATCATATTGGGTTGAGTTCTCACTGGCCTCATTATTAGTAATCCATCCTTCTCAAAATGCCTTTCACCCTAGAGAGGTTTTCCAGAGTGCTACCTCTTGAGTGCTCAAGGGCAAGTCTCAGAAGTCCTTCTGCCCTGTCCCTCTCATGCTACTCGATGATTACCTGTTTTGCAGGCCATCCTGTACTCTAATCTTTGAACACACAGGTCCTCTCCTGGATTAGTTGTTGATCTCCTCACCCTGACTATAAGGGGAGCCCTGTGCTCTACCACTCAGACCACTGCTGCTGTAACAGATGCATCGGATAGCATCTGATTTGGGGATGCTCATGATGAAGCACAGCTTCGACCAGGCCACACATTTTAGGGGTATTTTTCAGAAGGCCCTGGGAACCAGGTTCCAGGAAAATATAACACACACATTGATTTAGAGCATGTGGGCTCCATCTCCTAGAGTTTCTTATCCTGACCCATTGCCTGCTTTGTTATGGGTCCAGAATATCTGAATGACCACACTGAAAATTTCCAGGATTTCTATACTTTGGATGCAGACTAAATCTCCCTTTAACTCTGGAGACAAATGGAAGCTTTTCCTTAAACCCAAATTAGGCTTGCACCCTGAGTCCTTCTTTCTGGAGCCTGAATGATAAAGAACAAGTCCATTTTCCTCCAGGAGAAACTTCATTTCCACTCACAGTTTTATGATCTGTTCCCATGGCCCCAACAAAACAGTGTGACATAATATTCAGACATCAGTGTATTTCTCAGAGTCAGGTTGTTTGGTTTTAAGCAATACCACATATAAAACAGGAAGAGTTGTGTCCTGCAGGCTGCTAAGACATAGTGAAGTTTCCTTTGTGCTTCATTTTACCAATGATTTAATAATCTTTGGGTTAAAACTCACTCATGGCAACCTTGTTAATTATATAAACCTTGTTAATTATATATAAGGCTTTGTTAACTGTAACATACTATACAAATATAAATGCTATTGTTTTTCATGAACAGAGCAAAACCTAAATTATTTAGTATAATTCAGTGAGTACTAAAGAAAGAGGTTATTTCTACCCAGAGTATGATGATGCAAAACACTATGCTTAACTGAGTTTTATTCCACAAAACACCAGAAATAACAATTTCTGAAGCACAATCTGTTTATGACAGCTTGCCTCGTGAAGTTACCAAAACCCTAAGCAGACATGATTTTCATTGGAATGTATGCGGTGATAATCTTCAGTAAGGCAAAAGGAAATTATATTTTATACTACCTTTGTCAGTCCTCTTCTTAATCCTTTTATTCTTCTTTTAGAGAATGAGCATCACCCTCTCCCTAAAGTTGAAAGGGATTTTTACCCTGTACATCAGTTTTCATCACCATTAGCACCAAGAGCACTTGCATATATCATGGTCCTAGAATTTGTACAATATAAATAATATGGTAAATATTTCTAGTTTCTAGAAACTGATCATTTAAGCCAAATAGTACTAGAACAGGAATGTATGATCATTTATTAAAAACATCCAGAATAAAGAAAACTACATTATTTTTTAAGTAAGGAGAGTCTACAATAGGAAATAAATATTAGGGAAGCTCTGAAGTGGGAAAGAAAAAATAATTCCTTTATTTTAGGCTCAAATGAGAAAATACTATCCATAGAGTCCATAGAATGTTGGAGATGTGAGAGGGCTTTCCTACACCATTAAGCAGTTCCACACTGCCCCACCAGCAGGCCCATTCCCCTCAGAGAACTTAATATATTAACACGACCTTCAAGACCCGGTTGGCCATGCCTTTCCAGTAAACAAAACCCCTTCTTTCTAGATTCCTATCTTCCCTCTTCCCCTGTGAATTCTCAGCACACTTGAATTATTTTCTGACTTACAGAGAGTCTCACTTCTGACAGTCCACTTTCTCTTCTATATTCAGTTATGTGGGCCCTCTACTTTCACTGCTGATTGGAGAAGACAGGTGGAGGAGAGGTCGGAAATGGTTCTTTGACCAAGGATTGGACTCAGAGAGGAATAGGTAAAAAATGGTCCAAATTTTCTCATTGCCCAAGAAATTCCTACTCTCATGTTGTCTCTGATGTGAAAATAATGCCTTTCTCCTTCTGTTGTCCTCTGCCCAAGAAGAGGGCAAGGAGGTGGACCAAAGACTACTCTGCTACCTCTTGCCCCAGTAGAACCCCTTCAGTCTTTACCATTTCCTCTCCTCATAGTAGATTAAATAGGACTTACTTGAACCACTGCTTGTGCCCAGCAGGGAATTTATAGTACTTTGCACCCTTAGCTAGCTTGAATTTAAGTCAGCTATCCATGAGAAGCTGTCATTTATTGCTTTGCCTTATAAATTGGCTACTTTATAAATCCTCCTTTGAGTGTACTTCTCCTTCTGCAATGGTCCTGGGTTTTTACATTTTTCTTCCCTGAGATACACTGTTTTCATTCAAAGCCTCCTACTTGCTTCTCTGAATATATTCTGTCAAAGAGGACTTTCCTCTGACATATGTTGAGATACATAATGTTCCATCTCAGTCTGTGCTGAAGAGTACCTACACCCTCTGACAGGTCTCTAGGCCCCTCACCCTCACCCTCTTCCTTTTCAGTGTCTGCCCTCTACTATCTCCTACATATACCATGGTTATTGCCAAATTATGAGGGTCCAAAAATTCCTCTCTGGGCCAATTTATGAATACATAGGAAGATACTTCTGTACATGACCTTAACATTCCTGGTTATGGCTTTAGACTGTACATTATACAAGCAAGAATATACTGGCCAAATATCAAAGATGGATCTTCTTTTGCAGTTCTCTGCTGAAATTCTGTTGTGAGACTCAATGTTCTTTTTGCAACTTCTGGTCCTGCATCTGCACGTCATAGAATTTCTTTTCCTGTTACACATATAACCAAAAGCAGATGTATTTGCTGGCACATCTTCTGTATTTTTAGGTTTGCAGAATATTGTTCTGCACATTAGTCAGGACTCTTCATGTTGTAAATGACAGAATCCCAATCAAAATTGGCTTAAACAAAATTAAATTTTTTGGGTCCCTTAACTAGAAAGTCCAATGGCAGGTCTGGCTTCAGAATTCAGATAATGTCATTGGAGCTCATTTTATCTTCTGTCATTTCTTGGCTTGCTTTCACATTTTTGGTTCTAAGTGGTTACAAGATGATTACTAGATCTCCAGTTCTTACATAATCTAAGGCCAAACAAGAAAGGGCAGGAATATTTTTTCCTGAAATTAGAGCAAAATCTCCTTCTATCCCATAAGGTTGATTTGGGTTATGTGTCCATTCCTTACCCATTACTGTGGCCAGGCAAATGTAATCCTCAAGATTTCCAGGTCTAAGCTATACAATACTGGGAGATAAATTCAATTCTAACAGAAGCAAATGGAGAGAGAAGAAAATTGGGATATGGTTATCTGGAGAGCAAAAATAATAAATGTTCACTATAATCTCTCTAACCTTGGTATGTGGATGCATGCAGGAAAGAGATGGGTTTTAAAGGGGCCGAGACATAAAAACATGTCACCAACAAGAATATTTTTGTTTAGCAAGTATTTGAAGATAAGATAACTTGGCCTAGTATGAGCTTCTGGACATTAAGATTTTGAGAAAGACAGAAGTATAGTAGTGAGTTATTAAGTATGAATACGTGATAATAACAATTTTTTCAAAGCTCAACTATTGTCCTAAGCAAAAAATATTTCCAACATCAAGAAGGATATGTTTTAATACGATGTAGCAATTATAATTATTTGAGTAGTTATCTACCTTTAAATAGTCCAAATATTCTCCTTTGTATTGATATAGGTAACATTTTAAAATGCCAGTTGTCTATTAATTTGCAGTCTATATATTCATTAAAAAATATCTTTGACATATATACACCATTGTACTGCTACAAATGGCAGCTGAAAGGAACATATTGTCTATATTTTATTTTATTTTAAACAATATTAAAGCAGTTACAGAGGGAGCAGGTAAAATTCAATAATAAAACATTAATTTTATCCACTAATAAGAATTGGATTATATGAATCAATTTTGCCAAATAAAAATCTTCTAAAACTCTGTGATTCAGATAGCCAAAGAAGATAGCATTTTTCTCTCGATGTACAATTTAAAAAATACTTCATTTTCTAGGAGGCAGGCAGTTTTTCAGCCAATGTCTGTATTTCTAACTATGAATATGTAAATTCAGAAGAAAACTATGCCAATTATGATATCCAAAAGAAAATTATGGGTATTAGTAAAATCCTAGCTTAGGGTTACCTTTCTTGATGGGAGGAACCCAAATCTTCATAATCAAGAGTGCAAAAGTTAAAATTTTGTAAAGTGCTATGACGAGGTTTGTTATGGGTTGAATTATATCTCCCAAGAATTCATAGTTTGAAGTCCTCACCTTCAGTACCTTAGAATATAACTGTATTTAAAGATAAGGTCTTTAAAGGAATGGTTAAGATAAATGAGTTCTTTAGGGTGGGCCCTGATCTAATATGACTGGTGTCCTTATATAAAGAGGAAAATTGAACATACAGGAACCAGAAGACCATGTGAAGACACTGGAAGGAGATGGCCATCTACAAGTCAGGGAAAAAGACCCCAGAAGAACTAACCTGCCTGTCATCTTGATCTCAAATTTCTAACCTTACCTTCAGAACTGTGATTCAGTAAGCTTGTTTTTTAAGCTACCCAGTCTGTTGGAATCTTGTTAGGGCAGCTCTAACAAACTAACACAAAGTTTAAAAATACTGGAGTTCCTGAGAGAATACTGAAGTAATTAACTGCTAAATATTCCCTTGGTTTAGTAGTTTATTTCCCTTTATTGAGCAAGCTTTGTGACCGGGCCATAAAGAACAAAAGAAAAATCGTGAGATAAGAGAGTAAAGTGACATCAAGAGCATGAAGTGTTTTGTTGGCTCTTGAACTTGACCCAAAAGATATTAAAAAGACATTTCTGAAGGGAATGACAAAATCAGACATGCCTTTTAGGAAGTTCAATCTGACAGTAGTAAGGATAGATTAGATAGGATAAAAAATGGATTCCTGGAAGCCAGAAAGGAATACATTCTAGGTAAGAATGAAGGCTTCTTTCCACAGGAAGTAATGGGAATGTAAAGAAATGGGTAATTTTAGTAGTATGTAAGAGTTGCATGAACAAGGCTAGGTTATAGGATATGAGTGATGAGGGATATGAGAGAGGGACACGTCCAGTACAATGATCGGGTTCAAAGCTGAAGAACCTGGTGGACAGTGCCACCACTTAGTGATGTGGGAAAAATGGTAATAGGAGGAAGTTTCAGGGAGATGATTATACATTCAGTTGACAATATTAATAATTACTGGTAGAGATACTAAATGCTTATGAGAGGAAACAGAAAGATAAAGAACAATTAAGGAAATATTTTGTTATTAAAGCTAAATAAAGGAAATGTTGAAAGAATTAGCTAGAGGTGAACCATATAAATGACACTAGAGATGGGATAGGGAGGGTCAAATAAGAAGTGGCCTGGATGATGACCATTTTCAGGAGATGCAGTGAAAAGTTTCTGTTAGGGAGAAAAATATAGATTTTCTCTCCAGAGTGGCAAGAATTGAGGAGTAGGAAAGGAGAAGAAATGTAGATGGCAAGAAAGAAGTAAACTTGGTCAATTAAACTGCTCTGCTCTTATTCTGCCTCCAACAATTTCTTTACTATCTTCCCTCCATCCATCCCCAAGGAAAAGGGATCATTAGTATGATTGGTTAGAGCCCATGGTGATAATTGAGTGACATTTTATTTGGGTGATGGTTTATTATGTTCTAACGTTCAGCATCTCTGTACAGTGCCTTGTTTTTCTACTCTTAGTTCTGGGTAGGATCTCCATACTGGGGCAAATCAAGCTCAGTCTCTTTGACTCCTGTATTCTGACTGTGTGGCAATGAGGTATGAGGTAAGAACAGCCTGTTCTTCAGACCTGCTTTGTAAAGGAGACAGTAGGCAGGGAGAGGTTAATAATATAGCAGAGAGAAGATAACTGAATATATTATTTTCCTAAAGGGAATGAGATTCGGCACAGCTGGAGGACTGCATACTTCATTATAAAAAGACAAAGGTAACACGAAACAGCAACAAACACAGTTAAAAGGTTAAGAGTTGCTCTGATCTGGAAACTTCCGGTTTCTCTGTGAAATAGGAGGAGGGATCATCTGCTCAGAATGACAAATGAAGGCGGCTTGTCACTGGATTAAGGAGAGTAGAAAAGCCTTGAAATTACTGTTGCAAAGGATGGGAGAATGAAAAGACTAGAAAAAGATGACTGCAGTGCCCAGGTTATTGAATGTCCAGCTGAATTTGGACAACATGTGCCAGTTTTTCTGGTTATGCTTTTTTCTTCAATGATGCCCAGAGGTCCAGGAAGTGAATAATTAGGGTCGGTATTTTGAAGGAAGAGTAGGAAAAATGACAGATGTTAATAAAGACAAGACGGGGGATGATATACAGAAAACAGATGCTACTGGAGTGAATCCAAAATCAGTTGTGGTGTAAGAAGTAATCAAGTACATTAAAATGATGAGTATGTGGTCAGAAACTGGGATATATGAAGTAATTATTGAACCATTTGTGTTATCTGAATTGGAGGCAAAAGAGTTTTAGGTATTTTTATCAGAAGTGGTTGCCTAAATAATCTAACCCTCTTGTTTCCAAACCCAGAGCCTCTTGTCTTTATATTTCTAATTGGATTCTCACTTACTTTAAGAGGAAAACAGGAGTTAAGTAGTTCCTTTGGAAAGCTGTGATTTTATCACATGTTCATATTATGCCCTTCCGAGAGTTTAAAGAAAAGAATCTAGTATCTTGGAATAGTCTTTTTTTTATTATTATTAAGGTATGATTGATATATACTCTTATGAAGCTTTCACATGAAAAAACACTGTGGTTACTACATTTAACCATGTTGTCCAGTCCCCACCCATACCCCAATGCAGTCACTGTCCATCAGTGTAGTAAGATGCCACAGATCCGCTATGTGCCTTCACTGGGCTACACTGTTCTCCCTGTGATCCCCCACACCATGTGTACTAAACATAATACCCCTCAAATCCTTCTCCCTCACTCCCCAGCCACCCTCCCACACCCCTCCCTTTTGGTAACCACTAGTTCATTCTTGGAGTCTCTGAGTCTGCTGCTATTTTGTTCCTTCAGTTTTGCTTCATTGTTATACTCCACAAATGAAGGAAATCATTTCGCATTTGCCTTTCTTCACCTGGCTTATTTCACTGGGCATAATGTCTTCCAGCTCCATCCATGTTGTTGCAAATGGTAGAATTTGTTTCTTTCTTATCGCTGAATAATATTCTATTGTGTATATGTACCACATCTTCTTTATCCATTCATCTACTGACGGACACTTAGGTTACTTCCATATCTTGGCTATTGTAAAAAGTGCAGCGATAAACATAGGGGTGCATATGTCTTTTTGAATCTGAGAAGTTATTTTCTTTGGGTAAATTCCAAGGAGTGGGATTCCCGGGTCAAATGGTATTTCTATTTTTAGTTTTTTGAGGAACGTCCATATTGCTTTTCACAATGGTTGAACTAGCTTACATTCCCACCAGCAGTGTAGGAGGGTTCCCCTTTCTTGGCATCCTCGCCAGCATTTGTTGTGCTTAGTCTTTTCGATGCTGGCCATCCTTATTAGTGGGAGGTGGTATCTCATTGTGGTTTCAATTTGCATTTCCCTGATGATTAGTGATGTGGAGCATCTTTTCACGTGTGTGTTGGCCATTTGAACTTCTTCTTTGGAGAACTGTCTCTTCATATCCTCTGCCCATTTGTTAATCGGGTTATTTGCTTTTTGGGTGTTAACGTGTGTAAGTACTTTATATATTTTGGATGTTAACCACTTGTTGGATAAATCATTTACAAATACATTCTCCTATACTGTAGGATGCCTTTTTTATTATGTTGATGATGTCCTTTGCAGTACAGAAACTTTTTAGTTTGATGTAGTCCCATGAGTTCATTGTTGCTTTTGTTTCCCTTTCTCGAGGAGATGCATTCAGGAAGAAGTTGCTCTTGCTTATATTCAGGAGATGTTTGCCTATGTTGTCTTCTAAGAGTTTTATGGTTTCATGACTTACATGCAAGTCTTTGATCCATTTTGAGTTTACTTTTTTGTATGGGGTTAAACAATAATCCAGTTTCATTCTCTTGCATGTAGCTGTCTAGTTTTGCCAACACCAGCTGATGAAGAGGCTCTCATTTCCCCATTGTATGTCCATGGCTCCTTTATCATGTATTAATTGACAATATTTGGTTGGGTTTATATCAGGGCTCCTAGTCTGTACCATTGGTCTATGGGTCTGTTCTTGTGCCAGTACCAAATTGTCTTGATTACTATGGCTTTGCAGAAGAGCTTGAAGTTGGGGAGCATAATGCCCTCAGCTTTATTCTTCCTTCTCAGAACTTCTTTGGCTATTTGAGGTCTTTTGTGGTTCCGTATGAATTATAGAATGATTTTCTCTAGTTTGTTGAAGAATGCTGTTGGTATTTTGATAAGAATTAAATTGAATCTATAGATTGCTTTAGGCAGGATGGCCATTTAGACAATATCAATTCTTCCTATCCATGACCACGGAATGTGTTTCCATTTATTGGTATCTTCTTTAATTTCTCTTAAAATTGTCTTGTAGTTTACAGGGTATATGTCTTTCACTTCCTTGGTTAGGTTTATTCCTAGGTATTTTATTCTTTTTGATGCAATTGTGAATGGAATTGTTTTCCTGATTTCCCTCTCTGCTATTTTGTCTTTAGTGTATAGGAATGCAGATTTCTGTGTATTAATTTTGTATGCTGTAACTTTGCTGAATTCAGATATTAGATCTAGTAGTTTTGGAGTGGATTTCATAGGGTTTTTTATGTACAATATCATGTCATCTGCAAACAGGGATGGTTTAACTTCTTCCTTGCCAATCTGGATGCCTTTTATTTCTTCATGTTGTCTGATTGCCATGTCTAGGGCCTCCAGTACTATGTTGAATAGAAGTGGGGAGAGTGGACATCATTGTCTTGTTCCAGATCTTAAAGGAAAAGCTTTCAGCTTCTTGCTGTTAAGTATAATGTTGGCTGTGGGTTTGTCATATATGGCCTTTATTTTGTAGAGGTACTTGCCCTCTATACCCATTTTGTTGAGAGTTTTTATCATGAATGGGTGTTGAATTTTTTCAAATGCTTTTTCATCATCTATGGAGATGATCATGTGGTTTTTGTCCTTCTTTTTGTTGATGTGGCAGATGATGTTTTGGATTTTCTAATGTTGTACCATCCTTGCATCCCTGGAATAAATCCTACTTGATCATGATGGATGATCTTTTTGATGTATTTTTGAATTCGATTTGCTAAAATTTTTTTGAGTATTTTTGCATCTATGTTTATCAGGGATATTGGTCTGTAATTTTCTTTTTTTGTGGTGTCTTTGCCTGGTTTTGGTATTAGATTGAAGCTAGCCTCATAGAATGAGTATTCCCTCTTCTTCTACTCTTTGGAAAACTTTAAAGAGGATGGGTATTAGGTCTTGATCGAATGTTAGATATAATTCAGCAGTGAAGCTATCTGGTCCCGAGGTTTTGTCTTAGGTAGTTTTTTGATTACCAGTTCAATTTCATTGCTCGTAATTGGTCTGTTCACATTTTCTGTTTCTTCCTTGGTCAGCCTTGGAAGGTTGTATTTTTCTAGAAAGTTGCCCATTTCTTCTAGGTTGTCCAGTTTGTTGGCATATAATTTTTCATAGTATTCTCTAATAATTCTTTGTATTTCTGTGGTGTCTATAGTGATTTCTCCTTTCTCATTTCTGATTCTGTTTATGTGAGTAGACTCTCTTTTTTTCTTGATAAATCTTGCTAGGGGTTTATCTATTTTAATTTCTTGAAGAACCAGCTCTTGCTTTCATTGATTCTTTCTATTGTTTTATTCTTCTCAATTTTATTTATTTCTGCTCTAATCTTTATTATGTCCCTCCTTCTACTGACTTTGGGCCTCATTTGTTGTTCTTTTTCTAGTTTCATTAATTGTGAGTTTAGGCTGCTTATATGGGATTGTTCTTCTTTCCTGAGGTAAACCTGTATTGCAGTATACTTTCTTCTTAGCACAGCCTTGGCTGCATTTCACAGATTTTGAGGTATTGAATTATTGTTGTCATTTGTCTCCATATATTGCTTGATCTCTGTTTTTATTTGGTCATTGATCCATTGGTTATTTATGAGCATTTTATGAAACCTCCATGTGTTTGTGGGATTTTTCATTTTCTTTGCGTAATTTATTTCTAGTTTCATACCTTTGTGGTCTGAGAAACTGGTTGGTACAATTTCAATCTTTTTTAATTTACTGAGGCTCTTTTTGTGGTCTAGAATATGATCTATTCTTGAAAATGTTCCATGTGCACTTGAGAAGAATGTGTATTCTGCTGTGTTTGGGTATAGAGTTCTGTAGATGTCTGTTAGGTCCATCTGTTCTAATGTGTTGTTCAGTGCCTCTGTCTCCTTACTTATTTTCTGTCTGGTTGTTCTGTCCTTCAGAGTGAGTAGAATGTTGAAGTCTCCTAGAATGAAAGCATTGCATTCTATTTCCACTTTTAATTCAGTTAGTATTTGTTTCTCATATGTAGGTGCTCCTGTGTTGGGAGCATAGATATTTATAATGGTTATATCTTCTTGTTGGATTGGCCCCTTTATCCTTATGTAATGTCCTTCTTTGTGTCTTTTGACTTTCTTTGTTTTGAAGTCTAATTTGTCTGATACAAGTACTGCAGCTCCTGCTTTTTTCTCTCTATTAGGTGCATGAAATATCTTTTTCTATCTCTTCACTTTAAGTCTGTTTATGTCTTTGGGTTTAAAGTGAGTCTCTTGTAGGCAGCATATAGATGGGTCTTGTTTTTTTATCCATTCAGTGACTCTATGTCTTTTGATTGGTTCATTCAGTCCATTTACATTGAGGGTGGTTATTGATAGGTATGTACTTATTGCCATCGCAGACTTTAGATTCATGGTTACCAACAGGTCAAGGTTAATTTCCTTACAATTTAAGAGTCTAACTTAAGTCACTTAATATGCTATTACAAGCACAATCTAAAGGTTCTTTTCTTTATCTCCTTCTTTTTCTTCCTCCTCCATTCTTTATATATTAGGTATCATATTCCGTACTCTGTCTATTCCTTGATTGACTTTGGTGATAGTTAATTTAATTTTGCATTTTCTTAGTAATTAGCTTTTCTAGTTTCTTTACTGTGGTTTTATTTCCTCTTGTGATAGCTATTAAACCTTAGGAACACTTCCATCTATAACAGTCCCTCCAAAATAGACTGTAGAGATGGTTTGTGGGAGGTAAATTCTCTCAGCTTTTGCTTATCTGGAAATTGTTTAATCCCTCCTTCAAATTTAAATAATAATCTTGCCAGATAAAGTAAACTTGGTTCCAGGCCCTTCTGCTTCATTGCATTAAATACATAATGCCAGTCCCTTCTGGCCTGTAAGGTTTCTGCTGAGAAGTCTGATGTTAGCCTGATGGGTTTTCCTTTGTATGTGATCTTATTTCTCTCTCTGACTGCTTTTAATAGTCTGTCCCTATCCTTGATCTTTGCCATCTTAATTAGTGTATGTCTTGGTGTTGTCTTCCTTGGGTCCCTTTTGTTGGGAGATCTGTGCACCTCCATGGCCTGAGAGACTATCTCCTTCCCCAGATTGGGGAAGTTTTCAGCAACTACTTCCTTAAAGACACTTTCTATCCCTTTCTCTCTCTCTTCTTCTTCTGGTATCCCTATAATGCAAATGTTGTTTCATTTAGATTGTTCACACAGTTCTCTCAATATTCTTTCATTTTCTGGAGATCGTTTTTTCTCTCTGTGCCTCAGCTTCTTTGTATTCCTCTTCTCTGGTTTCTATTTCATTTATCATCTCCTCTACAGTACTCAACCTGCTTTTAAAACTCTCCATTGTGTTCTTCAATGATTGGATCTCCAACCTGAATTCATTCCTGAGTTCTTGAATATCTTTCCGTACCTCCATTAGCATGTTAATGATTTTTATTTTGAACTCCCTTTCAGGAAGAGTCACGAGGTCCATGCCATTTAAATCTTTGTCTGGAGTTGTATTAATAATTTTACTCTGAACCAGGTTCCTTTGGCATTTCATATTTGTATATGGTGCCCTCTAATGTCCAGAATCTCTACTTTCTGGAGCTGCTCAGCCCCTGAAGCAATGTCAGGGGTTCCAGGGGAGCAGTATTGGTGCTTGGAGGGAGGAAAGAGCTGTTTCCTGCTTTCCAGCTGCTATGCCTGTCTCCACTGCCTGAACCAGTGGGCCAAGCACACACGTATAAGCTTTTTTCCCAGAGTAACCAGATATGGATCCCTGCTTTTCACAAGTAGGCAGATTCCCAGTCTCCCCAGGAACTCTGCCTGTCTCAGCTTTCCAACCCTGTAATCACGAGATTGTCATGAAAGCACCATGAAATGTAGGTTTGTGCTCCCAGAGCAGATCTCCGGAGCTAGGTATTCAGCAGTCCCAGGCCTCCACTCCCTCCCTGCTCAGTTTCTCTTCCTCCCGCCTGTGAACTGGGGTGGGGGAAGGACTTGTGTCCTGCCAGGCCACAGCTTTGGTACATTACCCTGTTCTGTGAGGTCTGCTCTTTTCTCCAGGTGTGTGCAGTCTGGCACAGTCCTCTTTCCTGTTGCTCTCTCAGGGTTAGTTTTATTAATTATATTTTCATATTATATGCAGTTTTAGGAGGAAGCCTCTGTCTCACCTCTTATGCTGCCATCTTTAATCCCTGGAATAGTCTTTAGTTTTACATAAACTCTTTTTATTTTTGACTCAAGTTTTTCCCAAAAGATGTTAGGACTTCTAATAATATATTGCCGATAATTTCCAATTTCTGGATTAAAAAGAAAACCATAACTGAACACCCAAATATGCCATATATAATTAAAGTGGGTCTATGAGAATTGACTGGTGATTACCATGGGGGAAAAATTGGGGTGGGTTAATGGGGAGGGTGAGCGGGCTGAAGAAGCACAAAATTCTCAATCATATTATAAGTTGATCACAGGGATGGGAGTACAGCATGGAGAATATAGCCAATGATTCTGTAACATCTTCCTATGTTGACAGATAGTAACTGCACTAGTTGGGATGAGGATTTAATAATATGGGTAACTGTTGAACCACTGTATTGTTTATTTGAAACCAACATAGGATTATACATCAATGATACTTCAAAAGAAAAAAAAGATAGGTCTATATATAACTTTTTAAATTTAAAAATGTTCCTCTACAAAATTAGGTTTTAGGGTGTGCTTTAGTGTTATACAGATATGGAAAAATATTCAATGAATTAAACTTTAGTGTAACTTATAAGTTATAGAAAATTTAATATAGGAGGATATTAAGAATGTATTATCTTATTGAGAAGAACCAAATGTTGTGTATCCTTAGGGACTGGGGAATTGTCTATTGCATTCTTTTGTATCAACCATGATTTCTATGTGTATATGTGTGTATATATGTAGATGTGTGTATGTGTGTACATGTTACATTGTGCCTGATACATATATATATTCACATACATATACATACACACAGATACACACATAGATAATTTAAGTTATAATTCTGAGCTTCATTGCTAACCAGTTAATAAAAACAAACTCTGTCCTTCTTGAACTTTGTTCAGCTCTCCCTGGGTTGGTGTCATAGCTTCAGGTTCAAGGTTGCATATGCATTAAATGTTTCATAGTAATATATTCACATATCTCAAAATTCCAATATTCTTTGTTTCTCTTCCATGACTCCTTCCATTTTTTCTGTACTAGGATTGAGGTGTCTCTTTTCTTTCCAGGCTACCTCTCATCCTTGGTGACTTGATAGAGCATGTAGCAATTTCTATTTGATGCATCAAGAGCTCTTCAAAGGCTGAAGACTGAATGAAAGAGAAAGTGGCCACATAATTTTTTAGTCCTGGAGGACAGATCAACCATACTTGAGTTTATAACTGTTCATTAAAGAAAATTAATTTCTCCAGATGGAACAGGCTGTGGAGTGCTAAGAAGAATGGTGCACTAACTACTACAGGTGTAGAAACCAGGTTTGACCATTTTGGAAGGAGGGTGCTGGAACAGTGTATATTCTTAGTAGAACTAGTTCCATGTGATAATCTTAGTGGACAATGAATAGCATCAATGGTAACTAGGAGTGATTAATGAATGGAGGCCACATCTGATTTGTTGTTCTGGACTATGAAAGCCATAGAATTCTATGTCACTGGAAAGGGGAAAACTCATAATGATTTCAGTAAGCGGAGGACTGGTGGGTAGATCTTGTTTGTTTTGGGAAAATAAAATGTCATAGTACCTGCACAATTAGTGCTCTAAAGCAATTCACACTCATTAGCACATATTTATTAAGCATTTGCCTCATTTCAGGCAGTGTTCTAACTTTTGTGGTTTGAATGTTAAATAAGACAAAATTTCTTCTCTATGGAATTTATATTCTTATGGGACAGCCAGACTGTAAACAAATAAACAGATGTTTTATAGCATTATGTCAAGTAACAATAAGTTGTTACAAAGAAAAAAAGGAAAGTGCAAATATATCATGTTTCAAGGGAAGTGACTATTTTACATAGGCAAAAAATGTTGAAATATGTTAAAATATATTATACAACCTATTTAAAATACATTACACACACATATACACACATTATTTTTTTTAATTGAGGTAAATTACATAGAGGGAAATTTGTGTTTGAGTTTGGCAAATGAGTAATCTGTATAACCAATACCCCAATAGAGATCTTGAGTATCATGGCCACCTCAAAACTTTCCCACCTGTGTCTTTGTTGTCAATGTTCAACTGCAGAGACAATCACCATACATTAGTTTTGCCTCCTCTTGAATTTCATATAAATGAAGTCATACTCTTTAATGTCTGCTTCTATTGGTCAACATGCTATTGATATTTACATAAGTTGCATGTGTTAATATTCATTCGTTTTTATTATTGAATAGTAATTCATTGAAAAATATTCCAAAATTTGTTTATCCATTGTTGTTTGAGAATTTGGGTTGTTTCCAGTTTGGACCCATTATGGAATTAAACTGCTATGGATATTCTTATAGAATTCTTTTTGCAGACATGTGTTTTCCTTTCTTTTGTGTAAATATTTAGAATTTGAACTAAGGTGTCTATATTCAGTGTATATTTAAGTTTATAAGAAACTGTCAAACTATTTTCCAAAGTAGTTGCATCTCTTTACACTCGCATTAGCAATAGCAATATATGGGAGCTCTGATTTCCCAAACTCTTTCCCAATATTCCTCTAAATTGTAGCCATTCTTGTGGGCTAAAGTGATATCTCATCATGGTTTCAATTTGCATTTCCCTGAAGACTAATTATTTTGGAACTTTTGATGTGCTTATTAACACACACATATATACAAATACATGCATATATATACATACATACATATTTATTTTGTGAAGTATCTGATCAAGTGCTTTGTCAAATTGTGTAATGTTGTTTTATTATTATTTATTTCTAGATGTTCTTTGTATATTCTGATATAGATTCTTTGTCAGGTACATGCATTTCAACTATATATACTGAGAACTTATATGTTAGATTTTTGTGTTTTCAGTAATTTTTTTCCATTTCTCTGGCTTTTTTTTTTATTCTTAATTTTTCCTTGTTTTTCTTGTTTTTCTGTGTCATTGATTTCTGCTCTTATTTTATTCTACTTAGTTTACATTTAACTTTCTTCTATTATCTAGATTTTTTCATTTGGAAGCTTAGAATATTGATTTCATCCCTTGAGCTATTTTCCTGATAGAAATGTTTTAAAGCTGAGAATCTACTTTTTGTACTTCTTTAACTGCATCATTAATATGTTGTTTGATATGTTGTTTTTCATTATCATTCAGTGCAAAAAAAAAAATTGCTCATGATTTCTTTTTTGACCCATGGATCATTTAGCAGTGTATTATTTATTTTCAAAAATGGGATTTTTTTTCAGATACCTGACTGGTATGATTTTGAATATAAGTTATGGTCATAGAACATACTATGCACATATTCAGTTTGGTAAAATTTGTTGAGCCTATTTTATGGCTCAGTATATCTTATGTCACAGCAAAGGTGATGTGTAGGTAAAAAGTATGTGAATATTTATCCTTTAGTTATGGAGTGTAGTGTTCTATAAATATCAATTAACACATAGTAGTTGATAATTCAAATCTTCTGTATCCTTACTTAATTTTTCTTGTCTAGTTCTATCATTTACTAGGAAATGATGTAATGCCTCCAATTAGGATTTTAGACTTCTTATTTCTCTCGAGTTCTGTCCACTTTTCCTTCGAGATCTATTACTTAGATCTGTATACTTAAAAGGTTGTTATGTTTTTCTGATGATAGTTTCCTTGCATAGTTTGAAATATGCTTATTTATCTCTGAAAATATACCCTTGTCTTGAAATGTCCCTTGGTATTAATTTAGCTAAACAACTGGATGGTAGATTTTTTTCCAAGCTGTTTCTTCCCACACTTATTTATCTCACATTTTCAGATGGATTTACTAACAACAGAATATAGTGTGTCTATGTTTGTGTATGTGTGTGTGTATGTTTTAACCAATCTGACAATCTGCCTTATAATTTCCATGTTTAATAGATTTATATTTAATACAATTATTGATAAGAGTTGGTTTAGATATTGGTATTTATTTTCTATTTGTCCTTTTTTAAACTAATTTTTTTATTTTTCCTCTCTCTCCTTTGTGTGTTCATTATTTTGAGTTAACAAAATAAAATTTTGGAGGACTCCATTTTAACTCTTCTAAAGACTTCATAACTGTAAATCTTTAATTTCTTTTTTTAGTAATTCTTGTTATTACAATGTGAATCTTTAGCATATTAAAGTCTGCTTAGAGTTAATATTGTACTACTTCATGTGAAATGTAAGAGCCTTATAAAAGTATGATTTCATTTATGTCTTTTAAACTTTTTTACTTTTATCATAAATTATATTTCTGTATGCAATATTGCCATATAAGATTATGTTATCATTTTTGCTTTAAGCAGTCTTTGAAATAAATTAAAAGAAAGAAAATTATTTATTTACCTACATATTTATATTTCCTATATTTTTTAGTTTCAATTAGTAAACTATTCCTTTAGCATTTATAGTCATTTAGTTCTGGTCTTTTGGTAATATGTTTTTCTTTTTTCAGTTTTTGTTTATCTCAAAATATTTTATTTTTAGCATCATTTGTATTAGATATAGAAGCCTGTGCTGACATACTCTTAAAAGAAAGTCTTCCTGTTATTTTTATGAAGAACCAATCATGTTTTGTACATGTGTCTTTCCTCCCTGGCTTTTATTCTCTTGCTGCTTTATTATAGGTTTTCAGCAATTTGCTTGTGATATGCCTAGGTGTGTGTTTTTTTTTTTATCATGCTCAGATTTTAGGATCTATAGTTTGAATTTTTTAAACAAATCTTGAAAAATATTAACAATTATTTCTTGGAAAATTTTTTTGTCCCATTTTTTTTCACTCCTTTTAGAAATTCAAAATATATGTATGTTGGATATCACTTGAGATTATTCTAAAAGTCATTTAAGTACCTGTTTATTTTTTTCTCATCTTTTTTTCCCTCTCCTTTTAGGTAAGAATAATTTCTATATTTCTTGGAAAATTTTTTTGTCCCATTTTTTTTCACTCCTTTTAGAAATTCAAAATATATGTATGTTGGATATCACTTGAGATTATTCTAAAAGTCATTTAAGTACCTGTTTATTTTTTCTCATCTTTTTTTCCCTCTCCTTTTAGGTAAGAATAATTTCTATGGTTCTGTCTTGTTAAGTGACTGTTCATTTTATTGTTTTCAACATGCTTTTAAGCCATCCAGTGCAGTTCTTCATTTCAGATAATGGCTTTCCACCCTTGACATTTCTACTAGGTTCTGCTTACATTTTTCATGTCTTTGCTGAGATTCCCTGTTTATTCATATGTTCTTCTTTTACTTTAAATTCTTAGATGTAATTTTAATTGCTATTCAAAGGCCTTGTCTACCAGTTCCCGTATCTGGGTCCTCTTCTGGCTTGTTTCTATTGGCTGATTCCTCCCAACCCCCTCTTGATCATATGTTATGTTTTCATGTTTCTTTGCCTTTTAGTGATTTTAAAAATTGTTATTATATGTTAGACATTGTCAATGTTATGTTGTTATTTTTGGGGAGTTTTGTTTATTTTTGTCTTAAGGGTTTGAATTTGGTTCTACCAAGTATTTAAATTACAGGGGAATCTTTCAGTATCGTCTGACTTTATTCCCTGTGAATGACCATTTCATTTTTGTCCTCAGTCCTACAGTGTGCCCATTAGTGTGGGTAGCGTTTTGCATCCTGGTATGTGATTATTCTAGGGTTTCAACTAAAAGTGTAGGTGCTCAGGGAGTTCTCTCTGCTCTGGCTGGGCCAGAACTTCAATACCTCAGCCCTGCATGACCTCTGATTTCTCAGATCACTTCCCAGTCAAGAGCTCTTAGTTTCTTACTTAGTTCTCACAGAATCTTACTCTGCTAATGAGCACCTAAGCTCTCATCTGGAGACTTGCATGAAACTTCACACACAGATTTTTTATGTCTTCCTCTATATTCCATTTCCATTCCTGTGTAACCAATTACCATGCATTTAGCATCTTAAAACACCACCCATTTATTAGCTCACAGGTCTGTAGGTGCGAAGGCTGGACACAGGCACCGAGTGACTTTTAATTCTTATAAGGCTGAAATAAAAGTTTTGGCAGGACCATGTTTTCTTCTGGAAGCTCTGGGAAGAATCAATGTCCAAGCTCCATCAGATTATTGGAAGAATTTAGTTTCTTGTCTAGCGCAGGAGCTCTGCTCCTGGTAGGTTAACACTGGATTCTGTGAAGCCCAAAAAAGAACAAGAGTGTTAGAGAGAGGGTGACAGGTGGAGTGCTGAAATCACATCTGTGCAAAAGTACCTGGCAGTCAACCTCCTCTAACAGCAAAGACTGCAGTGGCTCACTGCCAGCGAGTACCTCAGTGCGCACCTGCACAGTGGGCCAAGGGAGTGTATGAGCCCAAGACAGCATTGCGCCTGCGCAGGGGGTACAAGTCTGAGTCAGCATCCAGGCGAGTATCCTGGCCACGGGACTCCGTTTACCCCCACCTGTGACATTAGGACTGCAGACCTTTGCTTGCTGTCAGCCAGGGGCCACTCAAGTCCTAGAAGTTGCCTGCATTCCTTACTGTGTGGCCACAATAGGCAATTCACAGAACAGCTGTTGTTTTTCTTTCCAGCTAGAAGGATGGATTCTCTAACTGCTTCCTCTGTAACCAGCCAGAGAAAACTAAGGCACTCACTTAAGCAAGTCTGGCTCATCCGAGATAATCTCTTTCTCAAAGTCAAATGTGCCATATAACATAACCTAACCATGTGAGTAAAATCCACCATATTCATAGTACTGCTATCTGTAATGGTGTGTATACCAGAGAAAAGAGATCTTGGGGCCATTTGAAATTCTGCCTACAACACACTTTATGTATCTTCCTTTTCCTGTCACCCTACTGTGCGAATTCTAGCCTCTTCTGATGACCCACCTTCTTACAATGAAAATTTCCCACTCTACTGGAATTCCATCTTTCTGCACTGTGGTGGGGAATTACCCCCAGACAGAGAGCTTATGCGATGGTAGGGCTTTGCTTAAAGATCACCATATTACACTGCCTATCCTGCCTTTTTCCTAATGCTTGAAAACAGTTGACTCATGAATTTTGTTCAATGTTTTAGTTCTTTACCTCAGGAAGGCAAGTCTAACCCCAGTTATTTTATCATAACTTGAAAAACAGTGGGAAATACTTTTTCAAAAAGATGACCCATACAAATATCCGAGGAAAAGCATAAAAGGGAGAGGTAAGGACAAATGCGTACTTGTTGCATATTTTCAAATATATTAGCTACGCTAGGTTAAAAAAAGTACACACATGCACTTAGAGAAGATATGCTATTCCTTTGGGAATATAATTTGTGTAAGGAACTTGAAGCACTTAAAAAGCTTTATTTTCAATATATAATCTTAATGGGTTTGAACAACAGATATTTTTGTACAGATAGTACCCAAATACACCTTTTTGTTATATGTATGCTCTGCTAAATTAATCCAGTTCTTTGGCTCAGATATTATTTTATGTTCAAATAAAGATCATGTTCAAATATATTTCTTCAGCCTCAATTTCTGCACACCCCCCCCTGAGTTTTAGGTTAATATATCTGATTCTCTACTCAACACATTATCTTGCTTGACTAAGAGGCAAATCAAAATTAATATAATACAATGCAAAATCAAGTCTTGATAATCTTCCCCCACCCACACAACAGAAGAATTTACCTTTTCCAATTCTTCCATATTTTAGTACATGACACTCTGTTCTTTCTGTTGCTCAGACTAAAAACAGTGAAAAATCCTTGACTTCTTTCATAACCACATCACACTGATTAGCAAATCTTACTACCTTTGCTTTCAATCATTAATTCCATCAAGCAGTAAGATTTGTTGTCTCTACTTCAAAATATATTCCAAAATACACCACTTCTAATCCCCTCCAGAACTACCACTCTGGAACAAAATTGCCAAACTTTCCTACTTTGATCACTGCAATGAACCTCAGACAAACCTCCTGTTTATATTCTAGTCCCCAGCCCTGCCTGTCTCTTCTTACAACAGTTAGATGATCTCTGAAAAGTATAAATTATAATTCCCCTGCTCAAAACCCTCCTGTTTCCCTGCCACACCTAGAAAAAAATGCAAATCCTTAGTAAGATTAAAACAACCCATGTGATTAGCTCCTATCTACTTTTCTATCTTTATCATCTACCATTCCATCTTGCTCTGTTACAGGCAAACTGATCTACTTACAATTCCAGTAATAAATTAAATGTACTTCCACCTTAACAGCTTTACATTTGGAAAATTCTTCCCAGAAATTTACATTATTCTCTTTCATATCACTAAGGTTTCTTCTTCACAAATAAGCTTATGAACATATTGTCTAAAGTAGCAATCTTTTCACTTTGCTTTATTTTTCTCCAAGCATCAATCACTTTTTGACATCATATTACACCTCAATTGGTTATTGGTTTATTGTGTTTCTTCTGCACCACCAGGTAGGATCATTGAAGGCAAGGACCTTGTCTCTCTTGCTTGGTGTTGCATCCTCAGAAACCTGAACACTGTCTTGTTGATAGTAGGTGGTCAGTAAATAAGTGCATGCATGACTAAATGTTTTTATGCTTTGGAAACTTTATCTTTTCAGTTCTGCAATCATTGAGACTTAGATAATTTACTCTGATAAACTTGAATTACTTTCTATATTAGAGAGCAAGTAATCAAGGCTGATTTTTAAATTAGGGACTTTTAACAAAGAAATTGTAGACTTGTCATTTTTCTGTCCTCCTTCATTGCAGACATGTTACATATCTCTTCAAAAGTATACACTTAAGCTGTTACATTTTATTTAACATAATAGGTACAGACTATTAATGCCATTTGTTTCATGAAAATGGTGTTGCCAGGATTTTTAAGACTTGTAGAAGGCATTTTCTAGAGGGTTTCCCAGAAACTATTCTTTATGAGGAAATGGAAGCTCTCTGGTATGTTTTCTCATTTTTTCTTTATGAGCAAACTTTCAAAATTACTATCAATGCAGATATGTACATCTGGTATGTTCTTTAAATAACAAAATGCTGACCCCCCCTATGATAGTTCATGATATACAAAACATATTTGCAGTCAATATAGGTTAAATGATCTCTTAGAAGGAGCTTCTTATTTATAAGATAGTTGTAGGTAGTAAGGTGAGTACAATATATTTTCTTTATTCTTTTCTTTGGTTGGCATTATTACATTTTTCTCTTTTCCCAGTTGAAACACTTCACTAAGTTTATTGAATTTGCTAATTAGATTAGCAATTAACAATTAAGTTGAATTTCAAAGTACCAATCAAATTTTATATCTTAATTTGTTACATTATCACTAATTAGAATAGCAGTTTTTACTTAATGGATTACGTGTAAATTAAGACAACTCAAGCCATTTTTAGAAACCTACATATGTTTTACCAATTGTCAAAGTAACATTAGCTTACTATTTCAATTTAATATGGCAAGTTAGTCACATGACAGTTCAACTCTGTGAAATATAGGAAAAATTATTTTAATACACAAAGAGTTAATTCAAAATTGTGCAATTTCATCTGAGTTTGCATTGATATGAGTAATGGTTTTGAAGACAGGTAAACTAAGTCATTTAATAAGAACAAAAACAAGCAGAGCTTAAAATATAATATATATTTAATAAATAGTATATATAATAAATAACATATTCATTAAATATTTAATAACTATGATAAAATATAAAAATACTCAGAGGACACTTTTTAGGAATATGGTCCTTTGACCTGGCAGTCACTGATTGGCACCGCCTTTGCTTGGGTAGTAGCTGAGGGTGTTGACTCTCCCAAAGAAATGTTAATGACATTTCAATATTTAAAATCTCACTGGATTTCAACATCTGGACTTGGTATATTGTTCAAAAATTTTTCTTTTTAATGACTTAACAAATATTTTGCAAACAATTCTACTGCCTGATGTTTTCTCCCTATCATATTGGTGATAGATGAAAGAAAATAAAATCTTAGCAGCATGATATAATAGATATATATATGTCTACAGTGAAGGCAGTAACCTATAAAATACTTAATTACATTAACACTTTACTACATTTCCTACATTAACCTTAATATGCCTTTGTCTGGTTGTACTTACCACAATTAATGATTATTTTAATCAGGTGCTAGAGTTTGTAACGGTCAGCATAGTTCTATAGTCTTGGGCCAAACAGAACATGAGTAGGAAGAAATACAACCTTAGTCAATTATCAATTTGTGTAAAGCCAGAAATTGCACTATGCCTATAGCATAGGAATGCATATATCTTTGTGAATGGTGATTTTGTTTACTTTGTGTAAATTCCTAGCAGTGGAATTACTGGGTTGTATGGTATTTCTGTTTTTCCTTTTGAGAAACTTCCATGTAGTTTTCCACAGTGGCTGTACCAATTTACAATCCCACCAGCAATGTACAAGAGTTCCTCATTTCCCCATTGTATTATACATGTCTCATTTATCGTGCATTAATTGACCATATATGTGTAGGTTTATATCTATGCTCTCTATTCTATTCCACTGAATTATGGGTCACTCTTGTGCCAGAACTTTTGGTTACTGTACCTTTGTAGTATAGCTTGAAATCAGGGAGTGTACCACCTCCAGTTTTGTTCTTCTTTCTCAGATTGTTTTTGCTATTTGGATTCTTTTGTGGTTCCTTATGAAATTAGGATTATGTGTTCTAGTTCATTGAACAATGCCATTGGTATTTTCATGGGGAGTCATTGAATCTGTAAATTGTTTTGGGCAGGATGACTATTTTGACTATTAAGTCTTCCTATCCCATGAGCATGGAATAGTTAATGGTCACTCTATTTTGAACACAGGACCTCAGTGCCTATTTCCCTCCCCAGATTGGGAAAGTTTTCAGCAATTATTTTTTCAAAGAAACTTTCTACTTCTTTGTTTCTCTCTTCTCCTTCTGGTACCCCTAATATACAAATATTCTTTCATTTGGAGATGTCATACTTATCTCTTAGTATTCTCTCCTTTCTAGAGATTCTTTGTTCTTTGTTTCTCATGTTCATTTTTTTCCTATTCTCTAATTTCCATTTTACTATCTCCTCTTCTTGAAATAATCTATTAGTATTAATTCATTCCCTCCATTGTATTTTCATTTCAGTTACTGTATTCTTCAGCTATGAGTGGTTCTTCTTTAAATCTTCTATCTTTTTGTAGAAGTTTCATTTGAGATTGTAAATGCTTTTCCACAGATGAGTGAGCATATTTATGACTGTTACTTTGAAATCTTTATCATGAAGATTTGTGATCCCCATTTCATTTAGTCCTTTTTCTGGTGTCTTATCCTGTTCTTTTGTTTAGAACATATTCCTCTGCCTCCTCATTTTGTCTGGGTTTCTGGGTTTCTTCCTTTGTATTAACAGATATTCTATGCCTCCTAGTCTATAGAGTAATGGCTTTATGAAGAAGGCATCCTGTGTTACCCAGAAGATCAAGACTCTGCTCATCTGTGCCTGTTCTACTTTGTGCTGGGGATGCAGTTGCTGTTAGTGGGCTGTGGGTGGGGCCACCTGCCTGTAGCAGTGACTGATCTGTCAGCAGAGGCCCATTGTGAGCCATGCAGTGGTGCTTCTGCTGGGGTGGTTGTGGGCAGGGCCACCCTCAGCCTGCTTTGCAGTAATGGTGGTGCTGCTGAGCCGAAGGGGTGCATGGAGTGAGTGTGCAGGGGAGCATGGCACAGCATTGAGCTGCCAGCAAGGAGGAAGGAGTATTTGGTGCTGGCTCCCATAGGTGTCTCCCCAGTTGGGCTGAGAGACTGCTGGGAAAGATTGGAATGCCTCTCTCCACCTGCCATGCAGAAAAGTCTCCCTCTGCCTGTTAGGCAACAAAGTTCAACTGCTGCTGGGCAGTGTGCTGGGTGGGCTGGCATGCTAACAGGGAGGTGCCCTGGGGCTGAGCTGCCAGAGAGGGGGATGGAGCATTCTTGCAAGCACCTGATCAGCTGGTTTGAAGATGGGCTGGGGAAGTGTCCTCCACCTGCTCTTTTCCTTGAGGGGAGAGCTGTGTCCAACTCCGTCCCCTTTAGAATACTTCCATCTTCTGGTAAATCATTCAAACTGCTATCTCTTTGTTGGGTCTCAGTAGTACCAGTGCCGCCTGCCTGTCCTCTACTAGCAATAGGAGTCTCAGCCTCCCAGAGTGCTCCAGTTCTCCCTGATGTCCAGCCCTGTTAATCACCAAAGTGCAATGCAGAGTGGACTCCTGTTCCCAGACATCTCCAGGGCCAGGTGTGCAGGATTCCTACAGGCTTATTTCCTCCCTGCTCCATCCCTCTTCTGGTCCCACCTGTGGGCTGGGATGCGGAAACAACTTGGGTCCTGCTCCATCACAGCTCTGCCACTTTACCATTCTCTGTGTAGATGATCTGTTCTGCAGTCTGGGTCATTCTCAGGGCTAGTTGTTCTTGCTGTAGTTGCTTCCTTGGTGTGTGTGTGGAAGGAAGTTTTTGCCACATCTTTTTTATCCCATCCCACTTTTTAATGTATTTTTGAATTCAGTTTGCTAATATTTTGTTGAGGACTTTTGCATCTGTTCATCAGTTATCTTTTTTTGTAGTGTCTTTGTTTGGTTTCAGTAGCAAGGTGATTCTGGCCTTGTCAAATGAAATTGGAAGCTTTCCTTCCTCTTCAATTTTTTGGAATAGTTTGATAAGGATAGGTATTAATTTTTCTTCAAATCCCTATTATAATTTTCCTGTGAAGCCATCTGATCCTGGACTATTGTTTGATGGGAATTTTTTGATTACTGTTTAAATTTTCACAAGTCTGGTGAGCATCTTTATAAGCATTACTTTAAACTCTTTATCAGGTAGATTGTTTAACTATTTCATTTAGTTCTTTTCTGAAGTTTCATCATGTTCTTTCAAACATATTCCTCTGTCTCCAGTTGATTATTCCTTTTATTTTCGTTCATTTTCTATGTTTCTATAGGTTAGGAGAAAAGGCTACCTCTGTCTTGAAGGTGTGGCCTTATGTAGGAACACTTCCTGGATAGACTGCATTTGCCAGGTGATTTTGGCTGGCTAGAGACTGGGTGGCATGGTCTGGGGTGTCCTGGTACCTGTGCTCCCTGGGCATGAGCTGGAGGTTGCCCAGGTGGGTTCCAGCTGGGGCCACCCTAGCTGGGTGCATGGTGTTGAAGGGTTGCAGTCTGGGGTACTCTTGGGTGGGCAATGGCCCGGGTCCTCACTGATTGGGCAAACAGGGCAGAAAGTCATGGTCCAGGTTCTTCAAGGTGGGTGCCAGCTAGGATGGTGTGGCCAAGGTTGGAGGGGTGCAGTCTCAGGGGTTCCTGGGTTGGCACTGGTCCAGGGCTGTGCTAATGAGGCAGCAAGGGACAGAGGGAGGTGGGTGGGATGAATCAGCATGAATGTCATGTTAACGCTGCCTTGATGGAATTGCTAGATCTCTGAAGGGCGGGTTTGGGTGTGGGCATGCACTGGGAGACTGCTTGTGGAGTTGGTGTGCACATGCTAACCCTGCTCCCATCCACACTAGAAATGTCTGGGGGGAACATGAGCCATGGTGCTCACTATTACCTCTAGTCCCAGAGAGTTATAGCAGGTCCACTGCCATTCACTGGGTGCTTTAGTTCTAAAAATCAGTTTACTTCCCTTATAGTGTGATCACCCTTTAAACTGTAAACCACAACATTTCTTTCCCCATGCCCAAGACAGGCAGACCTGCACTCAGGTCCCCCAGTGATGTCCCTCCCAACTGCAGGCCACTTTGCAGGTGGGGTTTCCTCTTTTACCGTGACTCCATCTCTCCTGCTGTTTTTCACATGGTCCTTTTATCCCTCATTGTGCAGAAGGTGTTCATTCAGGTTTCAGTTCTTCCTCAGGATCATAAAAGAGCTGCACCTTCTATTCACATATTATCCAGACAACTCCCTACTGTGTAAGGTTTGTAGTTACATACATTTTCCTTGTTAACCTGTGCCTTAAGATTATATCATGAAAACTATTATTAAGGCTATATTACTGAGTCAGATCGCTGATTCATGAGATTCGATAATCTGATCTTTTATGTTCTCAAAGTACAAATAATATTGTAGGTTAACTACAAGACAAGCTAAGTATTAAAAATTACATGGTTGGATTAAAAAATACAAAGTTGCAACCACTTCAAGTAGCTATAATTTAGGCATATGGGAAAATTGTAAGATCCTGGTCTAGACACAAATATTCCTAAAAATTCATCCTTAATTTAGTTAGTAGTTAATTCATCCTTTATTTAGTAGTTATTACAATCCAAAGATCCTTTGTCTATTAAACCTAAGTACAAATCATTTCTATTTTTATTAGTGTTTGTGGAAGATAGACTACAATAAAAAAGCCATTTGCTTTTGGTAAAAATTTTATTTTTCATTTTGTCCTGGTCAGAGGGCAAAGGATGAAAGGAAAATCTCAAATTAAAATATCAATTCCACTCATCTGCTTCAATAGTGTTATAACATATTCCCAGTCCCTCTAGGTTTTGATCTTCTCTTTAATTTTACTTTGCTTATTTTATTTCCTCCTACTTTTTTCTCTCACCTTTAGCCATGGCCTCTGTTTTCTTTCAACCATAGGTATTAATGACTCATTATTTACATAACCTACCAGTGGACAATTAGATTGTTTCTCTGTTTCTGTGTTTACAATAAGTTTGTAATGTACATATTTGCAGCAATCTTTTTTCATATTTGTGTGATTTTTACCTCTAGGCTAAATTTCTAAAATTGAAATTGGTGAGCCAAATATTTTTGCACATTTGAAACTTTTTATAGATTTTTCCAAGGTGTTATCTAGAATTTTCATTAATTTATACTCACAACAATAATTTGAAATGATTTTTTTTCTACTATGACATCTTAAAAGTTGATCATTCATTTTATTTTCATGGGGTTGAGTAAAGTATCATTCGCTTACCATCATCTGTCTATTTTTCTGTCTGTTTCTTATTTATGTCCTGTAGCATATTTTTCTATTTTTCCTCCAAAAATTTATTTATAAAGGCTCCTTGGAAGAAATTTATTCTCTTTCATCATAAGTATTGCAAATATTATTTTTGGAGTTGTCATTTATTTTTGACTTAGCCTCTATATAGGTGTCTTTAACATGCATATGTTCTTAATTTTTATGTACTTAAATTTCTTACTGTTATTTTTTATGGCTTCAGGGCACTATATTAGGCAATCTTATTTTCATCAAAATTATACAAAACCTATCATTTTTTAGCATTCTACAGTTTTCTCTGCATTGAACAGCAAAGTAGGGGTGATATAATGAGTCTAGCTATTTTCAAATTTTGACTCCTTTAAAAGCTAAATAATGTTTGAGGTTGGGTCAGAGATGGCAGAGTGAAGTAAATTGAGCCATCTTAAGCTCCTAAAAAATCCAAAACAAATGCAGAAAAGGTTGCATAAATAAGAAATCTTGGAAAAAAACAGGGATCAGAAATATCTGTGGTAAGTAGGAGTTGATAAATTGTCTCTAAATAAAAAGAAATGATTCAAAAGATTGAATGTTTTCTAAAAAAAAAAAAAGATTGAATGTTTTCTGCTTTGTAATGCTGCTATAGAAAGAACAGGCTGAAAATAGGTGGCATTTTCCATAACACTGAATGATGGAAAGATTGAATTTATTTTCATTTCAATTTGCTCTGATTTCCAAAAAAGCTTTAAGTATAGTGCTCTACTTTATTTATACCTCACTTACCAATAATTCATACTTATATAAGCAGAGGAATGCCTTAACATTCCAAGTATTCTTACTCCATGCTAATAAATTATAAAATAAATGTTATCTTCAAATATGGAATGCTAAAGTTAATTTGTAATCTACCATTGTAATTTTAAATTGGAATTAGCTCTAGGGTCAAAAGAGATTATAATTTTAAAAATTGTAATCACTTTAATACTTTTCATGTGTTTAATATTGATAATTAATATAATGATTTAACATTAAAATTTTATGATTTTAAAATGGAATGTTTTGCATTCTTTGGATTAACTATTTAAGTATAAAATATTAAGCACTGAAAGCTTTAGAGGAAAATTTGTATGAATTTGGTATCAAGAAAAATAAAAAACAGCAATTAGGGAAAGACATAACTATATAGAACTAATATTAATTTTTCATTTTCCATTTTGGTATGGGAAACAACTCCTATAAATCAACAAGTAATATAAGAAATTAAATTATAATATAGCACTATAATAAAGAGTTATATAGCAAGTAATAAAGACTTAAAATGTATATGACTGTTAGAGGGTTGATAACCTTACTACAGAGAATATCTTAAAGTGATAAGAAGGAAAATCTCAAATTGGCAAAAAAGATTCCAGTAGTCAATTTAAATTAGAGGTAAACCTAATAGCCAAAAATTTAATGACAGAAATCTAAACCACTTTTGATTAATGGGTCTATCAATGACACATGTTTTGTTTTATAAAACAAAATAGAACCACAACCTCTAGTTCTGTTGACAAAATGAAAAATGGACAGTCTTTTACAGTTTTAGTAGAAATAATAACTGATATAGCCTTTTGGGGATCTAATTCATAGAAATAACATATATGAATACAGATTGGATACATAGAAAAAGAGAGAAAGAGATTTATATGTGTGTATGTATATATACATATATGTATGTAATAAAAAATAGGTATATAGAAATATATCGCAGAATTTGTTTATTGAAAAGATACTGGGAAAAACCTGAATGTCCAGCAATACTTACTGAGAGATTAGTGTCATATAAAGATATTATCTAATATTATGAAGCTATTACAAATAAAAGATAGCACTATCCATATTGACCTGATATACTGTACGTATTTTAGAAAAAAGCAAACAATTCAGGATTAATTTGAAAAGTATATTCCTTTTGGTAACACAGCAACAAAATGCCTTGTGTGTGTGTGTGTGTGTGTGTGTGTGTGTGTGCCCACCCACGTGTGCCCGCACACACACTAGTGCCATAGAAGGAAACACGTGAGTCTGTTGATATTTATTAGAAGGCAGGTAGAGAGGGGATTTAAGGTCAGGAATTCTAGCACAGCTACTTTTTGCATTAATATTTCTAGAGAATAGATTTCCGCCATTGTAAATATTGAAGAGCAACAACATAAGAAACATGGAAATAAAAGACAATTGGAATAAAAGTAAATAATTAAGAAAACTAAAGTGAAGTTTTAAAGATAACTGTTATGAACTAATGGTTTTGTTTACAATAATCCCTAACATTGTATCTTTTTTTTTTTTTTTTTTTTTAATATTTATTTTTTATTGAAGGGTAGTTGACACACAGTATTACATTACATGAGTTTCAAGTGTACAACACAGTGGTAGAACATTTATATACATAATTCTAGGTTCCAGCTATCACCCTACCAGGCTGTTACAATATCTTGACTATATTCCTTATGCTATACATTACATCCCGGTTACTAATTTATTTTACCATTGGAAGTCTGTCCTTTTTTTTTTTTTTTTTTTTTTTTTTTTTTGTGAGGGCATCTCTCATATTTATTGATCAAATGGTTGTGGTACATATACACAATGGAATACTACTCAGCTATAAGAAAAGGGCAAATCCAATCATTTGCAGCAACATGGATGGAGCTGGAGGGTATTATGCTCTGTATCTTTTATTTTAGAAAATATTCACTATGAAAATAATAGGTTGATAATAAATTGTATTTGTTAAATAATGAATTGGTCATTTCCACTGAACTATTTCAGTATAAAAATTTAATCATGTATACCACTATTATAAAATACATGAAAAATATGTTTACCCTACATAGGGTTTTTCTTCTAATGTATAATGGAATGCATCCTTGCATTAGTTTCCAAACTGAACTTAAAATATATGTATAGTTAAAGGAATAATGTGCTGGTGGCTAAATTCAATTTAGATAAATCAGGGAGAGACTGAACATTTGAGTAGATTATCATTTGGTCTGTGTTTTCTTCCAATCGGGATGATTGTAAATGAATCTCATTAAAAAATTTTATCTAGACATGATATTCTAGTTCAATAGTATAAAATATTTAAAAGCAAATGGTATCTTTCTTTCTCATGAATATCATTAGTCACAGTTGCAATTCAGGTAGTTGTAAATCTGGTTCAGCTTAGAACCTTACCAAGAGATACTTGGGCTTCCATTACTACCACTCCCATTCCCAAAGCTTCACTAGGTGCTAAGACACTAAATGGACAGGAGGAAGAGGAAGTATAGAAAAATGTGTGGGCTCATGCTGTGTAAGTTTATTCCAGTCACATCACATCTAATCTGAGTGACAGATAAAAGCAGAACTGATTTACTGTTCTCCTGAGTGTGTTTCCCCAAAGTGCCACATATCAACAATTTTAAAGGTACTATGTTGACAAGGTAGTTATTAAAACCACAAAAATAGAGAAAGTTTGCAAAAGAAAAACCTGGAGGCTGTCAGAGTATTGTGCTATGTGTACCTCTTTCTCCCCAACCAATACTTCGCAGACCTGTCCCTTGGTTTGGTTCGTCTGAAGATATGAGAACCAACTCTCCTAAATCCACCCACCTTTCCCCAACCTGAACACCACCAAGGAACCTGGGGTTCCATGGAATTAAGTTAAAAACAAAACCCCAAATCACTGTTTAATTTTCAGGCCAAACAGATAATAATTTTCTTTAATTTTTGACTTGAAGAAATCTGAAATTACAAATGGAGTTTGGAGAAATCTGAAATTGCAAATGTTTATGTGGAATATCCTCCTGTAGTAACTGTTCTTCAAGTGACATTCTCCGTATCTTATTAGATTGACTGACTGAGTAGTCATTCATTTGTTTATTCACTCATTAGTTCAAAACTGACTGAATGCATTAGAGTTTTCCAGAGAAATAGTACCAATAAGGTACACACACACACACATATAGAAAGGGAGAATTTTAAGGAAGTATCTCATGAGATTGTGGGAGGTAACAAGTCTGATATCTTCATGGCATTGTAGCAGGCCAGGGGCCCAAGGGAGAACTGATGTTTCAGCTTGTATCTTCAGACAGATTGGAGGAAGCCCTCCTGTTTGAGGGACCTCAGAGTTTTTCTCTCAAGGCCTTCAGCTGGTTGGATGAGGCTCTTTCGCATTATGGGAAGTAATCTGCTTTCCTCTAAGTCAACTGATTTAAATGTTAACCACACAAAAATTACCTTCATAGCAACATCAAGACTGGCATTTAAACAGTCATCTGGGCACTATAGCCTCGCTGAGTTGATACATAAATTTAGCCAGCACACTAAGTTTCAAATATAAAAAGTATAAAAATCTGTTGAGCAAATAAACTTGTGGTGGGGAATGAAAGAAGAGGGAATGAGAGATGAAGGACATACACAAGGTCAACTAACTAGATTGCAATAGGAGAAGCACAGTAACAAGTACTTATAAAATGTCAAGGGAGCCAAGAATAGGAAGTAAACAATTTTGACTGAATAAAAAAGAGATGTACTGATGCTCATATGCCTACCTCTTGTTCATAAATTAGGCCTGAAAGAGCAATTGCTCTAGTCAAAGAGAAATTTAAAGAGATGTGTGAAGCTTTACCTTGGGGCTCATGTGGTGCTTGTCCTAGGCTCAGTTCCAAAATATTTGCAAACTTAAACTGAAATTCAATTTCATAGTGAAACCTAATATTCATTGGGATCTCTCTTAGTTTGAGGCATTGTCTTTAAAAAACTCTTTCCCCCAGATAGATTTTATTATAAGCTTATATATGACTATTTGTTTGTTTAAATGAACAGAGTTTTTGAAAGCCTGTTTTTAACTGCTTTAGACTGAATGATGCAGTTTTTCCATTTGAAACTTTCATAGTAGAATCTTTGCTTCAGCAAATTGCATAGTTGTTTTTGTTTTCTTTTCGGTGGCAGAGTTTTAGCAGCTAAATTCACTCTGAGCACAGTGGATTCTTTCTTCAGCACACTGCATTAGAGAAACCGTTCTACACCCTGAGGGTTTTTAGAGTTCCTTTGTTCAGCAAAGAATTGAATCATAAACCTGAATGTAAATCTATTTCTTTCAACACTTAGTTTAAATGATCATTGACAAATCAAGCTAGACACTAATTAGCTCTCCTATTGAAATTAGCATATTTTATATGTATTAATATGAATATCAGAGGAGACACATTGTCAGTCTAGATCTCATAAAGGAATGTTACATACCTTCCAAATAATTTGTACAAGCAAAAGTTTCTAATGTCCTGTCTCACGCTGAACTAATCGCCTTGCTGGCTGTGGTTTGGTCACACTGGCTCCCGAGTTTCTCAGTCTCTGCAAAGGTTTTCCCTCTTAAGGCCTTTGTACTTCCTGTTCCACTGAGCCTGGAAAACTATCCAGTTTCTCCTATGATTTGAATCTCCTCCTCCTGAAAGTCTTCTGTGTTACCTCTTGAGCAGAGGCCTTCGTCCAGCCCATCTCTAGTGGCAGCCCCCCCCACCACAACTTATCTGTGGTCCAGAGTACACTCCTTATTTCCATCAGGACCCATAGCACAATCCTAAAATATCTTGCCTACTTATTTACTCAAATAGAGTCTATTTTTGCCACTGTGAAGTATGCTTCATTAGAATAAAGAATTTGCCTGTCCTTTTTTCACAGCTGCACCCTTAGCACAAAACATGAACCAATTCTTGTTGCCTGATGAAATAGTAGAAGCTAAACAATGTCTTTGACTGTCACACAAAATGTTATTAAAAGTAAAGTTCTTAGGAAAAGTGAGGTATGTAATAAAATTACAGTGTCTGCTTCATATGAAATGAGATTTCAATAATTCAAAATATCAGATTCCAAGGTAAATGTGAGAAAATACACACAATTTACAAAAGGGAATGATACACATCTTTGGACCCTTTGGCCATATCATGGATACCAAAAAATGGGTCAAATTGTAGGGAGGGCAAGAGGACTTTGTGTAGTTATTTCTTTACAGAAAGTTGTTGCTCTTCTGGTCCCTGGACATCCCACCTCACTCACCTGTTTCAAATTTTGGGGACACAAATAAGATTGGTTTGAGCTTGAGAGATATATTAAATTGGAGCTGACATAGTCTAAAAAATCCAAAGTCTTCAAAGCAGGATAAAAATGACAGCTTTGAAAGTAACAAAGTCCTAGTTCTGGAGGTGAACACATATTCCTAGGGGCTTAGAAGGGAGTCATAAACATGTAGAATTAGAGAATGCCTGCAACCAGGTCAAGGAATTGACAGAAGGGTGCGTAAATATGAAACTAAGGGACTAAGACACCCCACAAGAAGAGGTTCCAGCTTCAAACATCCACCAAGCATAAAGCCACTAATTAAAGTAAAATTAGGGTGAAGTAAGAATTGCCTTTTCTATCCTTTGACTTAACCTAGTATGCCCCCACCCACCCTCCCCACCAGCATCCCTTCCATACTTCCTTCAGCTTCAGTCAAGGACCATAGCATTGGCTAGGAAGAGGTAGAGCAGAGAGAGTACAGATGCTGACCTTACTCTTTTCCCCAAAGGTAGGCAGTATCTATTATAAATCTTTGCTTGGAAAGTGTCGAAAATTTCTAATTTTTTAATGAAGATTAAAACATTTGAGTTGTATCACAAACGATGAAATGTCTTTTGATAAAGATGAAGCAGAGAATTCATGGGATATGACTAAATGTGCATGCATATAAAGAGAAGATTACCCCCACTGAATAAATTTTAAAGAGAGAGAGAAATAAATCTGTATGTTAATCTCATCCTCATAAATCAGGTATGCTAACATACCGATGACAGGAAAGTTTATCTTAAGTATTCTTTTAGAATGTGTGGATAAAATTTGTCTTTCAATCCATTCTCCCTACAGCAACCATATTTTAGAAGCTTTACTTAGATTATGGCAATCCCCTGCTTAAAACTCTCCAGTGGGTCTCTTAATGCCTTTAGAATAAAATTTAATCTCCTGAGATAGCATATAGGATCTATATGTTTTGGCTATTGCTCCTTCTGCTCTCCTTTCCAGTCCCTGTTCTTGAAACACATCACCTTACTTTCCACTGTTAGAATGTGCCAGACTCATTCCTACCTGAGTTCTGTTTCTCTAGTCTGCAGTGCTCTGGTCCTGGATTTCTCTGCTGTTTCCTTAGACTCTCAGGTCTTAGCACAAATCTTCCCTCTGCAGTTAGATATTTTCTGACCTTATAATTAAAATTAGACTCTTTATTCCTGATCCACTGCAGGCCTACTCTACCATTCTCTCTTTCATCAACTAGTTTTATTTTCTACAAATAACTTCTTACATGAAATTACTTGTTTGCTTGCTATGGTCTGCTTTGCATCAGATTATAAAATGCATGAGAGTAGTGAATAAGGTGGTTTTGTTTATCCCTGAATTTCCTGGGGAAAGTACACTTGATTGGATGAAGAATTGAAACACAAACATTTCTTTAATTAAATGTGAAATTATCATATGGTTGAATTTATTTTTCTCTTAAAACAATTTGATTATGATCTTTTAAAAATCCACGTATATGTAACTCATTACAGTACTTTTTTTGATGCCATAGTAGCTTTAAATTTGTCTCTTTTTATTTTTGAGATAGTTCAATTAGTCATTTACTGTCTCTCTATATATGAATATATACATTATATACACACACACACACATTTATATAAACATTAATAAAATATAAAAAATCAAATATCACTAATTTTTCTCACAGTGTCAAACATTTAAGTAGTTTCTGGGTAGGTTTATGTTTATGTAAAACATTTGGCCAAAAGGATAGTCTAGTTCATAGAACAGTTTGATAGAAGTGCTATATAGAATAGGCATTGATGCAATCAGATTAAATAAATAAATTTAAAACTTGGAGGTAGGTTTTACTGTTGTTTTGATGACTCTAAATGCACTCTAGAATTTTGCCGAACATCGTTAGGAATACTGTAGAACCACAGGTATTGGTGCTGGATAGGCTCTTAAGATCCTCTGCATCCCTAAGGGATCCCTTGTATCTACTTCTCTACTAATAAGCAAAACATTACCACAGGGGCGGGGTGGCGTTAGAGCTTAATTAGAACCATGTTTCCTGTCTTCACATTGAAAGTGACACATAATCTTAATGAAACATTCTAGGAATATAAATAAGTGATTATTCGCAGACAAAACTTACCTGCTTCCCTTGTTAGCTTGATAGAAGTTACTTAATTTTAGCTTTCTCCCCCCTAGTCTGCAAAATTCTCAAACTGGATTAGTGTGCTCTGTAACTGGAAGGATGAGCATGAGTGCACCCAGCAAGCATCGAAGAGGAAATGCTACTAGAGTTCTAACTCACTCTGCTCATTAGTTAAATGTTAATCTCATAAATCTCTGTTTATAAATGTCATTCAAATTATGTGGCAGAAAACATCATAAAACGGTACAGTGGCTTTTTATCTACCACTTTATGGTTTTTATTATTTAACTAAAACTTAAACTTATTTCATCATCTGTAAACACAAGAAAAAAAAGGCACCAACCTCCGAGGTGATTTTGCATGAGGATCAGATGATGTAATGTGTGTAACAGTGTTTTATTCCTTTAGGATGTTGTATTTTCACATAACATTGTTTGTACTACATTGTACTACAGTTAAATTTTTAAATTTCAGTTTCGCACAATGGGGTGTATTAAGTTACTAGGTGAGGCAAAAGGTTTTATTAATTAATAAAGTATTTTTATTAATAAAAGTTTTTATTAATTTTGTGTATTTACTTCAATATTTAACGATAATAGTCTTGGCTTCATATTTGTGAGGAAAGAGTATTGAAAGAAATGATAACAGATCCAAAGTGGTCTGTCTTTTTAAAGAGAAAATTATTATTTATAGGTGATAAAATATCAGTAACTCAATATTAAAAAATTTTTTTTAAGGGTATTTCATTTTCTTAGCAAGTTGGACAGGGGAATCAGTTCCACCTGTAACAGTCTCTAATGCCCTCAGCAGAAGTGTAAGCACATTCCACCACCAGAAAGAAGAGGAGGACTTGGAAGAAATCTTGCCTAGAAGGAGAGAGGGCAGAAAACCAGCACCATCTGACCTCCCTATACTTGTCCAGAACTGGGAAGAGAGAGGGAAGCACCAGTGAGACTTCTGCTATGGGCCAAATTGCCCTTCTCATATGGTGCTCTGTAGAGAAAGCAGCTCTCAGTGTTCCTTGCTACCTCCTGGGGCACTTGCCTGGTACTCAACTCGCATGCTGTAGGGTGCTCCCCAGCCCCCTGGATTTCCTGTAGTGTGAAGAGACTCAGAAATTCCTCCACCCCCTGAGAAGGGATGAAGCAATTGCTGAGTCTTAGTGGGTAGAGAGCTAAAGGGAACTACAGAGAGGTGGGAGCAATCCTGCTGCTGAGGCCATTAGAGATGACCAGTTTTGCTTTGGAAAACATGAAAATCACAGCCACCACTTAAGTTGTCAAGGTGTAGTGGGGTTGCTGGTGACCCTTGTCCTGATCCTCCTAAGATTCATCCTTCTTGTTAACCAGCCTCAGTTTTCAGCACTGGATGTCAGTGATTTACCCAGTGTCCAGGTGACAAGGGGCATCATCATGGAAATCAGAGAAGCTGGAGGATGGCAAAAGGTCTCATTCATGTACATTTGACGCACGTGCTCCCAACAGAGGATGTTACTAAGGTCCAGCTTTTTGTATTTGCTGCATATTGCCTGCTGTCTGGTAAGAATACAGGAAAGAAAAGGAAACCTCAAAAATTAAATGTTTATCAAGAGAAAAAAGACTATCTATAGTGACTACTATTGGATGATAAATTTACTAGATTGGAATATCTATCTTATCTATCTATCTATCTATCTATCTATCATCTATCTTCTATCATCTATCTGCCATCTATCTATCTACATATCTTTTTACATACTACCCTTCCCCAGTGCCCAGTATGCTAGATTAATATTGGCAAGAAAAAAAATATGAAGACTATCTTAGACTATCTAAATGCTTCCCTGATAAATGCATTATAGTAAATAGATTCATATTAGTGTAGTCTTCCCATACACACAAAAAAAGAAATACTTCCATTTTTATTTTTGACAATTTCTTCACATAAATTATAAAGTTAAATTTAGAATTGGTTTGTAGGAAAAGAGCATTTTAAGAAGAGATGGCTTTTAAAGAGAACACAAGATTGAACATGATCTGACCATTTATAAAGCTCTTTATCATCTCCTCTTGTTTAATTTTTTGATATTAGTGTACTTCTTCAAAACTGCTGTAGAATAAGTTACATTTGCTGCATATTTTTTTCATTGTCTAATTATGATTATAAGTGAAAATTATTTAGTCTTTCTACTCACCAGTCCACTTGCCTTAATATCAAGAAACATACAGTTAATTGTTTATTAAAACCTACCTCCAGGAAATGTTCTCTGTGCATATTTGTGAGTAGGTGAGTAAGTTTGTATGTTTATTGGTAAATTCAGCCATTTAATAGCTCAGCATTTTGATTTTACTATCCTTCCCTTGCTTGGGCAATTCCTTACTGTACAACATGGTACAGTATTTGTGATTCTTTTCTGAGCACTTGAGCAAAATCCTATCCTATCAATTTGAATATCCCCCTCACCTCACATCTCAGATCAGTCATCTGCTAGTCTCAGTTCAACTTGGTATGGAAACTGAGATGGTGATATGCATATTTGAAACCCACAGATAAAGGAATTAATATATTTATCCAGTAATTCACTCTGTGCTAGAGATGCTAATAGAGTAACTCTGAATTTTGTCCCTAAGCACCTGGTGTAGGTGCTAATACGTAAGTAAGTAAAAGAACAGTTCCCCAAGGCAAGCAGCAGCTACAGCTGGCAGGATGGTGCAGCCGCGCATAATGAAGAGCTGGAAGCATCTCATTGCAGCAGCAGGACAGGAAAGCATGTCACGGGTCTGAGGGATGAGGCAAAGGAAAGGTTAATTCTCATAAGCTTGTCTTTCTCCACACTAGCTGATTAATAATAAGATTCATTAGAATTATTTAGCTTATGGATATATAAAATTTCAGTTTTGTATTTCTTCTATAATTCTAGAATAATCGTCTAGGTGGCACAGGAAAATGTATTCTATATAAAGGTACTTAATTTAAATTAATATACTTAAATTAAATCAGCTCTATTTAATGAATTTTCTTCAATGTAGATCAGTATTTTAAATGCTTGAGACTAGAATAGTGGAGAAAAAGAAGATCCCAGGGAAAGGATAAGGGGATGCATAAAATGATACTTGCATGTTGGCTGCCATGAATTCTCAATAATTGTTATGAAGCCAGAGCATCAATATAAATTGAACACAACCCAGAGATGAACTTGATAGGGCTTTCAGTTTTGTGCATATAATTACATTCATTGATGAAACAAACATTTATTTAGTACCCACTATGTGCCAAACACTATAAAAAGGTGTTGGAAATAAAACAAAAACATTAAGTTCAAGGAACTACAGTAGAGTAGGGAAGAGAGATCATAACACTGTTTCTTGAAAGCATCAGGTAGTATTCTCAGGGTTATATGTGAATTAACTCATTTGATTCTCACTTACTCTATGAGATAGGTGCTTACAGGAACTCCCCTTCTAACCGCTAAGTACTTCTTGTGAAGAAAGACCTGCAGTGCACTGGGGTAAGGAAAGCTAAGCAGAGACATAAACATGGAGGAGAAAAGGAGGGTACTTTGCAGTCAGGAGTCCTCATCAAACTCACACCACAATCTCATGTTACACAACCAAGTTTGGCATTTGTCCTTCTTAAAGAACAAGATGTCACGTCAACACTGCCCTTTATTATAGTAGTGTTTCTTTGTAAAGGAAAAATGCTCTTATGACTCACTAGTCTTATTGCATCATTTTATGATACTGTTGGTTATATATCTAACCTAAAGGGACAAACTTCAGGCTTTTTACTCTTACTCAACTTTAAAACTGAAATAAAACTTACACATACAATATAAATATGTCTGAAAAACCAATAAAATTCAAATTAACATTAATCTGATATGACAGATCAGATTGCTTTAATTGCAGTTCTCATTGTGACTATAATTTTGATTATTATATTGCCATTCCTTTGATTTTGGCATGACTCAGCAGCTGCTTGCCCTCTGTGGCTTGAGAGTTCCTACCACTTCTTCCCTATTTAAATCAGTGGGAAGCATTTGTTCATGTAGTTCTTTCTTGTACATTGGCCTTCATTTGGCTTTGCTGCAAAATAGTATTTAGATGTAATGTTGGGCTCTGTCTTGTATTTAGTTGCCCGTGACATCTAAAGTAGAATTGCCTGGGGGCAGCTTAATTACAAGTAGCAGTGCAAACATGGGCCTAACACTGTCTAACCAAACTCACAAATGTAATGGATATCTTTTCAGTGTGGAACTTGCAGATTTCTAAGCATACTTGGGGACACATAGGAACCTGGGAACAAACTGATAAGCAATGCCTTAGGGGGTAGACTCTTTAAAACCAGAGAAATACCTTTACATGTTTTTTGTTTTAAAGAAGTAAAGGGTAAATGTCTCCACCGAAGACAAGAAACAGGTTCTATTTTTTGATCCATGAAGATTTTATATGATGTCACCAAGCTTGGAATTCAATTCTTCATTTTCATGTCCTGCCTCTTTATTGTACCTGATTTGTAACCATTATGTCTATTGACAAATATTTTCACAAAAGTGAAAAATGGGTTTGTTAAGTAGGCATTGCTGACTTTATAAGTTGCAAGCCATGCTAAAACCTGAAATATTGAATGATACCTGTAGTAATAGAAATTTCTAGTCTAATACAATTTCCAGGTCTTTTGTTTTTAGAGATCTGAATTTCCTGAAATAACATATTTTTCAATAAAACAGTCTCTCAAGCCCAACTGAGTATTTAAAGCAAATATGTCCATTTTATTCTTTCCTGCTTTTTATATCTACCCCCTGACTGTTTTTTCATTTACTTCATCAATAAATAAGGATTTTGGAATGTATATTATTTGTCAGACATTATGCTAAGTGCAGGTGATCCACAAATGCAAAGGAATATATTTAAGATGCAGTCTTGAATTCCAAGGATTTCAGTCTATTGGAGGAAGGAGATAGAAACCCAGTCACTAGAGAATGGAGGTGATAAGCTGAGTGGTATGCTTGAAGTGAAATAATGAAAAATTGTGAAAGTCACTGTAGTGCAGGGGATGAAGAATTTCTAAGACCAGTAATTCAAAATGGTTGACTTGAAGCTTTTGTGGTGTTTTAATTAAAAGCTGTCCTGGTTCCACCAAATCTTTAGCGGAGTCCCCTGCATAGACATAGTTTGCTTTGTGTGAGTGATTTTTTTTTTTTTTTAATAAATTGAGAAAGATGCTCTGGCAGTGATGTGCTGGAGCCAGCCTTGTCAGCATTGAAGAACCAGTGTTTTGTATTTCAGGGATTGCGTGAGATGGTTGTTAAACACAACCATGATTAAAAATTTACTTAAAAGGAAACATTAAAAACATTGATATAAATAGTGAAAACATACCCGATCTGATGTATTCTCCTACACTACACTGTTATCATTGCTTTGAGGTTGTAATTTCAATTGTATCTGTATGTACATATATATATTGGTGTACTATTGCACATCTCTTCCCACCCTGCCTTCAGGGACCTGATACCTTGAAATCATTATGGAGGAGAATTTACAGCATAAAAATTGTCAAACACAGCAGAGGGAGATTGGGTTTTTGTTTTGACTTGTTTGTTTGAGTACTTCTTTGCTTGCTTTGTTTGAGAGATGATTGTAAAACATTTAGCCACACACCACTGTCTAGTGTGCTATTTTCTTTCTCTCCGGCGTTCGTCTCCTTCCCTCTTTCCTTTTCCCTTCTCTCCCTCCCTTCCTTCCTCTCAGTCCTTCCTTTGCTTCTTTCTATTTTTTTAAATTTCTTATTAAGGTATTATTGATATACACCCTTATGAAGGTTTCACATGAGAAAACGAATAATTACTACATTTACCCATATTATCAATTTCCCACCCATACCCCAATGCAGTCACTGTCCATCAGTGCAGCAAGATGCCACAGATCCACTATGTGCCTTCTCTGTGCTACACTGTTCTCCCTGTGATCCTCCCACACCACAACATAATACCCCTCAGTCCCCTTCTCACTCCCTCTTCACCTGCCCTCCCACACTCCTCCCCTTTAGGAACCACTAGTTCATTCTTAGAGTCTCTGAGTCTGCTGCTATTTTGTTCCTTCAGTTTTGCTTCGTTGTTATACTCCACAAATGAGGGAAAACATTTGGCACTTGTCTTTCTCTGCCTGGCTTATTTCACTGAGCATAATGTCCTCAAGCTCCATCCATGTTGTTGAAATTGGTAGGATTTGTTTCTTTCTTATGGCTGAATAGTATTCCATTGTGTATATGTACCACTTCTACTTTATCCATTCATCTACTGATGGACACTTAGGTTGCTTCCATATCTTGGCTATTGTAAAAAGTGCAGCGATAAACATAGGGGTGCATATGTCTTTTTGAATCTGAGAAGTTGTATTCTTTGAGTGAATTCCAAGTAGTGGGATTCATGGGTCAAATGGTATTTCTATTTTTAGTTTTTTGAGGAACGTCCATATTGCTTTCCACAATGGTTGAACTAGCTTACACACATTCCCACCAGCAGTGTAGGAGGGTTCCCCTTTCTCTGCATTCTTGTCAGCATTTGTTGTTCTTAGTCTTTTCGATGCTGGCCATCATTACTGGTGTGAGGTAATATCTCATTGTGGTTTTAATTTGCATTTCCCTGATGATTAGTGATGTGGAGCATCTTTTCATGTGTCTGTTGGCCATCTGAATTTCTTCTTTGGAGAACTGTCTCTTCATATACTCTGCCCATTTTTTAATTGGGTTATTTGCTTTTGGGGTGTTGAGGCGTGTGAGTTCTTTATATATTTTGGATGTTAACCCCTTGTCGGATATGTCATTTACAAGTATAGTCTCCCATACTCTAGGATGCCTTTTTGTTTTCTTGATGATGCCCTTTACCATACAAGAAATTTCAGTTTGATGTAGTCCCATGAGTTCATTTTTGCTTTTGTTTCCCTTTCTCAAGGAAATGCGTTCAGGAAGCAGTTGCTCATGCTTATATACAGGAAATGTTTGCCTATGTTGTCTTCTAAGAGTTTTATGGTTTCATGACTTATATTCAAGTCTTTAATCCATTTCAAGTTTACTTTTGTGTATGGGATTAGACAATAATCCAGTTTCATTCTCTTGCACATAGCTGTCCAGTTTTGCCTACAGCAGCTGTTGAAGAGGCTGTCATTTCCCCATTGTATGTTCATGGCACTTTTATCATGTATTAATTGACCATATATGGTTAGGTTTATATCAGGGCTGTCTAATCTGTTCCATTGGTCTATGGGTCTGTTCTTGTGCCAGTACCAAATTGTCTTGATTAATGTAGCTTTGTAGTAGAGCTTGAAGTTGGGGAGCATAATACCCCCAGCTTTATTCTTCCTTCTCAGAATTGCTTTGGCTATTCGAGGTCTTTTGTGGTTCCATATGAATTTTAGAACGATTTTCTCTAGTTCGTTGAAGAATGCTGATGATATTTTGATAGGAATTACATTGAATCTGTAGATTGCTTTAGGCAGGATGGCCATTTTGACAATATTAATTCTTCCTATCCATGAGCATGGGATGTGTTTACATTTATTGGTATCTTCTTTAATTTCTCTCATGAGTGTCTTATACTTTTCAGAGTATAGATCTTTCACTTCCTTGGTTAGGTTTATTTCTGGTATTTTATTCTTTTTGATGCAATTGTGAATGGAATTGTTTTCCTGATTTCTCTTTCTGCTAGTTCATTGTTAGTGTATAGGAATGCCACAGATTTCTGTGTATTAATTTTGTGTCCTGCAACTTTGCTGAATTCAGATATTAGATCTAGTAGTTTTGGAGTGTTTTCTTTAGGGTTTTTTATGTGCAATATCATGTCATCTGCAAACAGGGATAGCTTAACTTCTTCCTTGCCAATCTAGATACCTTTTATTTCTTTGTGTTGTCTGATTGCTGTTGCTAGGACCACCAGTACTATGTTGAATAGAAGTGGGGAAAGTGGGCATCATTGTCTTGTTCTCAATTTTAAAGGAAAAGCTTTCAGCTACTCGCTGTTAAGTATAATGTTGGCTTTGGGTTTGTCATATATGGCCTTTATTATGTAGAGGTACTTGCCCTCTATACCCATTTTGTTAAGAGTTTTATCATGAATGGATCTTGAATTTTGCCAAATGCTTTTTCAGCATCTATGGACATGATCATATTGTTTTTTGTCCTTTTTTTTGTTGATGTGGTGGACAATGTTGAAGGATTTTCAAATGTTATACCATCCTTGCATACTTGGAATACATCCTACTTGATCATCATGGATGATCTTTTTGATGTATTTTTGAATTCGGTTTGCTAATATTTCTTTAAGTATTTTTGCATCTGTGTTCATCAGGGATATTGGTCTGTAATTTTCTTTTTTTGTGGCGTCTTTGCCTGGTTTTGGTATTAGAGTGATGCTGGCCTCATAGAATGAGTTTGGGAGTATTCCCTCTTCTTCTACTCTTTGGAAAATGTTAGGAGCATGGGTCTTAGGTCTTCACTGAAAGTTTAATAAAATTCAGTGGTGAAGCCATCTAGGTCCCAGGGTTTTGTTCTTAGGTAGGTTTTTTATTACCAGTTCAATTTCATTGCTGGAAATTGGTCTGTTCATATTTTCTGTTTCTTTCTGGGTCAGCATTGGAAGTTTATATTTTTCTACAAAGTTGTCCATTTCTTCTAGGTTATCCAGTTTGTTAGCATATAATTTTTCATAGTATTCTCTAATAATTCTTTGTATTTCTGTGGTGTCCATAGTGATTTTTCATTTCTCATTTCTGATTCTGTTTACGGGAGTAGACTCTCTTTTTTTCTTGATAAGTCTGGCTAGGGGTTTATCTATTTTGTTTATTTTCTTGAAGAACCAGCTCTTGCTTTCATTGATTCTTTCTATTGTTATATTCTTCTCGATTTTATTTATTTCTACTCTAATCTTTATTATGTCCTTCCTTCTACTGACTTTGGGCCTCAATTGTTCTTCTTTTTCTAGTTTAATTAATTGTGAGTTTAGACTGCTTATATGGGATTGTTCTTCTTTCCTGAGGTGGGCCTGTATTGCAATATACTTTCTTCTTAGTATATTGTTTGCTGTGTCCCACAGATTTTACAGTGTTGAATTATTGTTGTCATTTGTCTCCATATATTGCTTGATCTCTGTTTTTATTTGGTCATTGATCCATTGGTTATTTAGGTGCATGTTGTGAAGACTCCATGTGTTTCTGGGATTTTTCATTTTCTTTCTGTAATTTATTTCTAGTTTCATACCTTTGTGGTCTGAGAAACTGGTTGGTACAATTTCAATCTTTTTGAATTTACTGAGGCTCTTTATGTGGCCTAGTATATGATCAATTCTTGAAAGCTTTCCATGTGCACTTGAGAAGAATGTGTGTTCTGCTGCTTTTGGGTATATAGTTCTGTAGATGTCTGTTAGGGCTGTCTGTTCTAATGTGTTGTTCAGTGCCTCTGTCTCCTTACTTATTTTCTGTCTGGTTGATCTGTCCTTCAGATTAAATGGAGTGTTGAAGTCTCCTAGAATGAATGCATTGCATTCTATTTCCCCTTTTAATTCAGTTAGTATTTGTTTCACATATATAGGTGCTCCTGTGTTGGGAGCATAGTTATTTATAATGGTCATATCTTCTTGGTGGATTGACCCCTTTATCCTTATGTAATGTCTTTCTCTGTCTCTTATGACTTGCTTTGTTTTGAAGTCCATTTTTTCTGATACAAGTACTGCAACTCCTGCTTTTTTCTCTCTATAGTAGCATGAAATATCTTTTTCCGTGCCCTCACTTTTAGTTTGTGTATGTCTTTAGGTTTAAAGTGAGTCTCTTGTAGGCAGCATATAGATGGGTCTTGTTTTTTTATCCATTCAGTGACTCTATGTCTTTTGATTGGTGCAGTCAGTCCATTTACATTTAGGGTAATTATCAATAGGTATGTACTTATTGCCATTGCAGACTTTAGATTTGTGGTTACCAAAGGTTCAAGTTTAACTTCCTTACTATCTAAGAGTCTAACTTAAGTCACTTAATATGCTATTATGAGCACAATCTAAAAGTTCTTTTCTTTTTCTCCTTTTCCTTCCTCCTTCATTCTTTATATATTAGGTATCATATTCTGTACTCTTTGTCTATCCCTTGATTGACTTTGGGGTAGTTAATTTAATTTTCCATTTGTTAATAATTAGCTGTTCTACTTTCTTTAGTGTTGTTGTTTTTTTTTTACATCTGGTGACAGGTATTAAACCTTAGGAACACTTCCATCTATAGCAGTCCCTCCAAAATAGACTGTAGAGGTGGTTTGAGGGAGGTAAATTCTCTCAGCTTTTGCTTATCTGGAAATTGTTTAATCCTTCCTTCAAATTTAAATGATAATTTTTCCAGATAAAGTAATCTTGGTTCCAGGCCCTTCTGCCTCATTGCATTAAATACATAATGTCAGTCCCTTCTGGCCTGTAAGGTTTCTGCTGAGAAGTCTGATGTTAGCCTGATGGGCTTTCCTTTGAATGTAATCTTATTTCTCTCTCTGGCTTTTAATAGTCTGTCCCTATCCTTGATCTTTCCCATTTTAATTAGTATATGCCTTGGTGTTGTCTTCCTTGGGTCCCTTGTGTTGGGAGATCAGTGCTCCTTCATGGCCTGAGGGAGTATCTCCTTCCTCAGATTGGGGAAGTTTTCAGAAATTACCTCCTCAAAGATACTTTCTATTCCTTTCTCTCTCTTCTTCTTCATCTGGTACCCCTATAATGTGAATATTGTTCCACTTGGATTGGTCACACAGTTGTCTCAGCATTCTTTCATTCTTACAGATCCTTTTTACTCTTTGTGCCTCAGCTTCTTTGTATTCCTCTTCTCTAGTTTCTGTTTCATTTATCTTCTTTTCCACTGTATCCAACCTGCTTTTAATAGCCTCCATTGTGCTCTTCAATGATTGGATCTCTGACTGGAACTCATTCCTGAGTTCTTGAATATCTTTCTGTACCTCCATTAGCATGTTAGTGATTTTTATTTTAAACTCCCTTTCAGGAAGAGTCATGAAATCCATGTTATCTTTCTTAGGGATTATATTAATTTTACTTTGAACCAGGTTCCTTTGACCTTCCATATTTGTATATGGTGTCCTCTGGTGTCCAGAAGCTCTACTCTCTGGAGCTGCTCAGCTCCTGCAGCAATGTTGGGGGTCACAGGGGAATGGTATTGGTGCCTGGAGGGAGGAAAGAGCTGTCTCCTGCTTCCCGGCTGCTATGCCTGTCTCCACTGCCTGAACCAGTGGGCCAAGCACACAGTATAAGCCTCTATGCTTTGTGTTTGTAGTTGCTATAGGAAGGTCTTCCCTCTGGCTGGCCTAATGACAGTGTATGGTTTGTCAGTTTGTGAGCCAGGTGGGGCTGGCTGGGAGAGAGTGGCAGTAGGCTGCCTATCACAGAGGGGGTCCTTGGAGCTGTGTAGCCAGCCAGGGAGCTGGAGCACCTGGAAATCATGAACACTCCCAACCTGCTGTGCAGACTGCACCCAGACAATTTTGTCTATCTGTCCTTTCTCTTGAGTGGTAAGCTCTGTGGAATCCTTGCTCCTTTAGCAGCCTTCTTGCTAAGGACTTCCTTGTTAGCAAGTCTCTCAGACTGCCTACCTTTCTTTTGTCCCAGAGCAACCAGATATGGATCCCTGCTTTCCACAAGCACCTGGAATCTCAGTCTCTCCAGGAGTTCTGCCTGTCTTAGCTTTCGAATCTCCTAATCACGAGAGCATCATGAAAGCACCAAGAAATGTAGGTTTGTGCTCCCAGAGCCGATCTCTGGAGTTAGGTATTTAGCAGTCCCAGACTTTCACTCCCTCCCTGCTCCATTTCTCTTCCTCCTGCTGGTGAGCTGGGGTGGGGGAAGGGCTTGGGACCCACTGGGCCACAGCTTTGGTACCTTACCCTGTTCCGTGAGGTCTGCTCTTTTCTCCAGGTGTATGCAGTCTGGGGCAGTCCTCTTTCCTGTTGATCTTTCAGGATTAGTTGTATTAATTATATTTTTATATTATATGCAGTTTTAGGAGGAAGCCTCTGTCTCACCTCTCACGCCACCATCTTTTTCTTCTTTCTTTCTTTTTACCCATCCATCATTCATTCTTCTGTCATCTGTCTATGTTATGTCCATTTTGCTTTACTGAATCACCTACTTACACTAACAGCCTGTCTACTTTGGTTGACATGTTTCAGTGGAGAATAGTATTTAGGGCAAACCAATCCATATGGCCACACATTCTATTCTCAACCACAGCTGATTCAGGGAAATGTACTTCATTCAAGTCAGGCTGGTCACAGTTGAAACTCTCCTTGAAATTCTAGGAGTTCTGTTTTAAAGGCTTGGGAAACAACCTCTTTTCCTCTAGATGTGAATTTCCAGGGTAATAGTTTAGGGATTGTTGGAAGTAATTTTGTGGCTAAGAGGGAAAATGACTCAAGAATGAAGCCAACACTGAAACAAGAACTAAGAATACAAGATAGTCAAGTGGGTCCTGATCATATCATTTGAGCACTAGATTGAGCCACATCTGGCCTAGTCATCTCCTGGAGCCAATATATTGTCTTTGTTCATTAAATAGATTTGGGAGGACTTTTCTGTATTAGTTATATAAAACCTTCTAGCTGCAATGGATTGAACCTTTTGTCTTAGTCAAGATAGCATGAAACAGATCATTCCTATGGGCTCCACAAACTGGGGAAGTCTGAGTTCACCCAGAGCCTGTGGTGGTAGTTAGGGACATGCATGTGGGAACAGCTGAGCTCTCAGACTTGGCATCTGCTGGTGCTTGTTACTTCCTGTGGTTAACTTTAGTTAGTTAGTACTTAGCCTCTTAATAAGATTTAATTTTCTTTCTATTCTTAAATAGTTTTAGAGTCTATATTTTTGGGTTTGTTTTGTGTATTTTTATCTGTAGACTTAAAACAAATTTCTTGAAGTCAAAAACTATTTTGCTTTTTAATTTCACATCATGCATTACTTTAAAATACTGGATGTTCAATAAATGCTGTTGACTATGTCTCATTGTATCTTAGGTATATTTTAATTTGAAAATTTCCCTATATTTGAATAAATATATGATTCTTTGAAAATTATATATGACACCCTCAGTGAAAAAATGGATAATTAATTGAGCAAATTAGATAAATAGCCTCTATCTCTGATAACTTAAAAAGAAGACATTTAGGGGAAATGATAGAAAGTAAATTTTCCTATTAAGTTCATGCACTAAGTGGGGGTTAAAAATAGTTTCTTCCTAGTGTGATTATAGATTCTACTTTGCCTCTTGTCTTACTGAAATTATTAATAGTGCTCTCTTTAATTCTTAACAATATCCCAGTTTAAATGATAAATTACATTGTCCAGTCATTATTCCAATAATTCCCAAATGTGGATGGTATTCTGAATTACCTGGGAACAGTATTTCTTAAAATTATATTTTAAATATTTAAAAAATATAAAATGTGGTAATAGTAACTTTTATATCCTTAATTAAAATTTGAACATTTTGCCATATTTTTCTTAACTATTTCTTAAAAAAAAATATCAGAATTGAAGAATCCCAATCCCATGTCTTCCCACCTTCTCCATAGGTACCTATTAAAATATTGCACATGTCCTGACTATGCATGCATTTATTATTTGATTATGTGTATATTAAAGAGTTAGACTATAGTAATTTGCATATAGTTAAGTACTATTGATGTAAAAGTTTCTAAAACAAAAAGCAATATATATTCCTTTGGATACATTAAAAAATAAAGATTTCTAAGCATGTCTGCAGCAAATGATCTCAGAATATCTTGGGGTTGTGACGAGGGTTATATATTGCCCCCCAAATGATTCTGCTATTCCAGCAGCTTTGGGAAATTTGATTGTCATATCTCAAACTAATTTGCAATGTGTATTTAGATTTGAAACATCTGGTTTGATGGGCTGGAGATTCAATTTTGAATATGAGCAATAAACATCTCAGGTTGAAATCTGACAGCCTAAGCCAGCCAGTTTTTCAGTAATCTTTTAAAATATAACCTGGCACATTTTCCCTTTGTAATATTAATATATTAGTTTCACACTGGTTTTCAGGATGAGAGAACTATGGAATTTGCATGTCTTGTTTTCAATTTTCAATTGAACATGGACAATTATATTGTGGTGGTTGACATAAGAAAATATATTAAAAATTAAAGAATACTTACATGAATATGAGACAATGCTGATACATAATTGGTTTTCAAGAAAGACCCAAAACATTTTGGAAATCATTTATACGTTCAGAGACTAAATGTGGAAGATACACTCTTAATGTACTGAATAAAAAAAGGGTGACATAGAAGGCACCAACAGTGGGCTTTCTGAATTGAAATAATTAAAATAGAATATATAAGTATAAACCTAAATAAGTCCCTGGTATTCACTGAAAGGTTTCTAATTTCGAAGAGTTTACTAACTTACTGAAATCTTTACTGTATTATATCTTTGACTTCCTTAATCATCGAATGTTTGGTCTCTCTTTAACTAAAACCAGCTCATCTGGTGTGCTCTGATTATATGAGTGTTTATACAATTGTCCTTGGGTTCTAAAGCAAATTGTGGATTCATTTCATACAATGGTACTAATGATAGAGAGCAATTAAGAAGATAAACTTTGAGACTCTGCTAGAAAATTTCAAGTGACATATCTTAAATATTTACATGTGTATTTACATGAGACTTCATTGACAGAGTCTCACCACCATCCTTCATCAATCAGAGTTAATTGGAAAACAGGGACACATTCCCAAAATTTCATCAGAAGACTTAACAGTGTCACTCTCTGTTTCTGAAAGTTACAGTGTATTTGGCACTTCATCTTTTTACTTAGTCATTTGGAGTTTCAAGATAATAGAAAGGGAATAATGGAATGGATAGGATAATTTGGGAAGAAATTGTGTTTGCAAGTGAGCTATCAAATAAATCACCCTCTAAGGGAGACAACAATAGAAAAGATTTTGGCTCTAGCAATTGGATAAAGGTAAGCATTCAAAATGAATCAGCCAGGGCTAGGGTAGATAATAGCTTGTCCATCAGGGGCAATGTTGCCAATTAATGCTAGTAGAAGCATTGAGAATTTCAAAATATTGCTGGTAGCCATGCTTAGAATGTTGTTAACATTGGTATATGTATCCTTTATTAAACACCTGCAATGAAAAAGTGGGGGAAAACTGAATAAAAACTTCTTTACTGAAGGTAAAGGAGATTTTAATGAGAATCACTTCAAAAGAAAAATGTTTTAGAAGAAAAATAAGGTGATTTCACATTTTCCTTTATTATACAGAGGGTTCCCAATTGTGAACTGACAAATGTTTTTACCTCATTAATCTACTACTTAAATACTATAAATGTCTATATATGTACAAAGCACTGGAGATATAGAAGTGATTGAGGCAGTTGAGGCTACTGCCAATTATAGTACTGCATGGTAAGCATACAGGGTGCCATGGGAACACAGGAAAGTTAATGCAGACTTCAGGACCAGGAAGTGCTTGCCAGTGAGACATGTCTAAATGAACTGAAAGGTAAAAGTTAAACTAAAGAGCTAGGATGAGAGCATAAAAGTTCCTCATAACATCATCAGCATATGCAAAGATCTATAATAAAGAAATTATGTTTAAATCACTAAAATTTGCTATGATAGAATCCTCAGGGGCAGGAAGTGAGAATGGTTAGGAACAAAGCTGATGAATTATGCAATGATAGATATTTGATTTGTAGAAATTGTGAGTGGTTATTGAAGGCTGAGCATAATCAGACTTGGGTTTTAGAGAGGTTGCTTTGATTTATGATGGAGAATGGATTAGATGAAGGCGTGAATGGCGGCAGGTGAAGTTTTTGGTAGCCTAGGTGAGTCTAGACAAGGTTAGTGACAAATGACCCAAGTAGGCAAATTTGATGGATTTCAGAGATGGTAATGACAGATCTTGGTGATTAATTGGATGAGGTTGATAGGGAGTAGGAGGAATTAAGAGTAAAATCCAAGCCAAGTATTGCTGTAGATAAGTATTGGGATACCTTTGAATGAGGTAGAAATCACTGGAGTGGAAGATTATGGGATTATGAGCCAAATCTTTTTGATAAGATTTAGGCAGTTGCACATGGGAACCAGTGTCCATGGAAGTTTCTTGGCTGGAATTATGTTTTCAAGAGTCTACTAATATTTAGATATAAACGGGAATTGCAGGGTGAGATCTCTTAGTATAAAAAAAAAAGAGGGACAAAGACTCTTTCTTTGTGTAATTAGTACTATTATATCCATCTTGAGTGTCTTCCTTGTATCACATCCTATACCCTCATTTAATTATTAATAAACTATTCACTTGTTTTTCGAGTAGCATTATAATGACTGGAATAGTACATTGTGTTGAATGGTCTTTGAGGATGTGGATTAAGATTACACTAAACCGCAACTGCAGGGAAAATAAAAATCAAAGGATTTCCCTGAGAAAAACATTTAACAGAAAAGAATGTCTCCAAAAAGTAAAGCCAGGGATGTGGATTGAAAAGTAGAATACAGAAAATTTGGGAATAATTTGGGCATGTAGAGAGATTTGTTTGCCATGTGATGGAGCTTCCGCAAATGCAATGGGTGGATGGCCTAGAGAGGGAGGGGTCGGTTAGGTGTGGGGAGACACTGACTTGCACAGCTAAACCGGTTTATGTCTATGATACTAAAAGCTGGAGGCATGCTGAGATTGCCTGATCTCATATTTTAAAAGGAGTAATTCCAGTGATTGGCAGACAAAGTTGATGTCCTGATTTCCCACAAGTACTATATTTTCAGAAACTGCATAGAACTTTGATAAATACAAGATCCAGAATTCTACTATAACAAAGAATCAATTTCATATCTCCATTGATGTGATTTTAGTATTATAAAAGTCAATGTCTAAAGAGTTTGTGCCTCTTTTTATGATAGAATATGATAGCTAAGCCATCAGGCATCAGATTTCAGAGATTGGCCAGTCCTATCAATTTTGAAATACAAGGGGTTGAATGATTTTATTAAAGTTATGACCATCAAGATTTTCATATCCTCCCTCTTATCTGTCCATAATGGTACCAAACAAGGACTGGCATTTTTGTCCTTTACTCTTAGAATTTTTGCTAAAAATCTAATGAGATATGTTAATTTTTAATCATTCTTCAGTGACATATATATTTTTAAAAATTAATAATAATCAACTTTTCTGTAGTCCATTAATATTTCTTGTAAGGAACAGGAGAGGTTTTTTTTAATGTTGAAGGGAATAAAAATATAGTCTAAAAAGCAAAACAAATATTAATTTTCAATGAAAGTATTTAGCACGATCTCATTATTTTCACAGGTTAGTTCTTTTTAGTTGTGCTTTTTTTTTGAGAATCTGAGTAGTAATAATACTGTTAGGAAATATTTTGGAGCTTGAAAGTCCTAGTTCCTAGAATACATTATATTTGAAGATGAAATCTTCAACATTAAAAAAAAAGAAAGAAAGGCAAAGCCTCCCAAATAGTTTTTAAATTATAATTCACACTTTGCTCTTACATTTCCAGTTTATCTTTTGAAATGTGCATTGTGGTTGACAACAAACTGTACTGCTTATCACAGCTTAAATTGAAAGACTTATTATTTGTATTATCTGAGAATTAGGCATGAATTTTTCATTTTTTATAAGTGTGTAATACAGAGTTAAAGACCCTTGCATTTTCAGGTTAGGTGGTGTAGCAAGTGAATCCATGAAAGTAATGAGATTCTAACAGACATTCTCTTTGTAAATTAATATTTTGTTTTGCTTTTAGAATAGACCATACTTTTATTTCCTTCAGTATTTAAAAAAAAAACATTAATGGACTACATATAAGATTATATACTAACATTTAGACCTAATAAATTAAGTATGCTTCTTTTCTTGGTGTATAAATTGGGGAAGAAATCCAGACTGGCTCACCAAGGTAATAGTTGAACTGCAAAAACCCAGTGACTTACTTTTTTCTTACATAAAGTTAGATATAAGTCACGCAGCCTTTCTTCACCTTAGGCTACACCATGAGGAACACAATGCTGCAACAGAGAAAGAGAAAAAGGTGCTGGCCAGGAAGGGCTGTTCATTATGTGTGCTGATGGTCCACTGACCAGAACAGGTTAGAGAGCTTCATTATAACTACAGAAAAGACTGGGAAAGCAGAGAAACACATGAAATACTTACTGAGCACTTGCCCACACTATGGCATTCACAGAACTGGAGATTTCGTTGAAGAATTCAGGTTCTAGAAAGCCTGGCCTCAGATTGTCTGGGGAACTAGGGATCTCCGAGGAAGGGACCAAGTCCTTTGAGAATGCGCATTTTTCTGTGTTTTGTCATCTTACTCTTCCTTATTTGGATCAGTCCCTCTGTGGTTTGTAACTGTTTATTTTGGGGAGAGTTTCTAATTGATTGATAGGAACTCTTTATATATTCTGGATGTGAGCCCTTTTAAAATTATATGTTACATTACCTTAATTAATAAAGGTAATAAAATATCAAGCTTGACATTTCATTACCTTTATTAATAAATTAATTTGTTGAACTAATATTTTTAACATTGCCATAGGTCAATTTATCATTTTATATATTTTTGGTAAGCTGTGAGGCAAATATCCAATATTTTTTGTTACTTAAGAATAATCAATTTTTCAGCATATACATTGAAAAGACTATCCTAACTTCATTGCCCTAAAGTGTTACTTTTATAAAAAAAAAATCAAGTGTTCATTTACATATGCACAGGGCTCTTTCCTCTGGCTTCTCTATTCTATTAATCTACTTTTTAAAAATCTTTGTACCAATACCATACTCAGTTGTACAGCTTTGTAAGTCTTAAAGTCTGGTAAGGCAAAATTACTACTTGTCTTCTTCAAGGGTTTCTTGGCTGTTACTGAGCTTTAAACTTTCTATTTAAATGTCAGGGTTCAGCTTGTCATATTCCAGAAACACACACAAACACACACACACACACACACACACACACAGATTCTGCTGAGATTATTGGGACTGCATTGAGTCTGTAGGACCTGTGTAGAATCTTGCAAAATTAGTCTACCAATATTTGAACGTACATAATGTATCCTGCCATTTTAGGGTCATCTTTTATTTCTATCAATCAAGTTTTATGGTTTCCTTAATAGAGGTCTTGTATACCTTATGTCACATTTATTCCTAGATACTTAATTTTTTATGCTATTTAAATCTTTTTCAGGGAGATGAAGGAAATTTTTGCTGTTCTGAGATTATACAAATCCAGTTTTTTAAAAATAGAGATATAATTGACATATAACATTAGTTTCAAGTGTACAATATAATGATCTGATAAGTGTATATATTGTGAAATGATCATCACAATAAGTCTAGTTATTACTCCTCACCATACATAGTTACAACTTTTTCCCCATGTGTTGGGAACTTTTAAAATATATTATTTTCAACTTTCAAATATATAATGTAGTATTATTGACTATAGTCACCATGTTGTAAATTATATCCCTAGACTTTAAGACTTACAAAGCTGTACAACTGAGTATGGTACTGGTGCAAATTATTTTACAATGGGAAGTTTGTATTTTTGACCACCTTTACCATTTTGCCCAACTGCACCCCACACCTCTGAAAACCACCAACCTGTTCTTTGTATCTATGAGGTTTTTTATTTTTAAATTCCACATATAAATGAGACCATATGACATTTGTCTCTCTCTGCTTCACTTACTTCACTTAGGATAATGCTGTCCAGATCCATCCATGTTGTCATAAATGAAAAGATTTCCTTTTTATGGCTGAATAACATTCATGTGTTTATATCACATTTCTTAATCCATCTATCAGTCAGTGGCCTCTTAGATTGTTTCCATGCCTTGGCTATTGTCAATAATGCTGCAATGAACATGGGAGTGAAGAAAACTTTTTGAGTTAGGGTTCTCATTTTCTTCTGATAAATATCCAGGATAGAATTATGGGATCATATGATAGTTCTATTTTTAATTTTTTCAGGAACCTCCATACTATATTCCATAGTGACTGTACTAATTTACATTCCTACCAACAATGCACTAGTGCTCCCTTTCCTTAATACCCTTGCCAATACTTGGTATTTCTAGTTTCTTGATAATAGTGTTTTAACAGGTGTGAGGTGTTATCTCATTGTGATTTTGATTTGCATTTTTCTGTTGAATAGTGATGTTGAGTACCTTTGCATGTTCCCCTTGGCCATTTGTATGTGTTCTTTGGTAAAATGTCTACTCAGAACCTCTACCCATTTTTAAATGTATTTTTTTACTTTTGTTGTTGACTGTGATTCAATATACATGATTTGTATATCATATATATGATTTGCATGTATTTTCTCCTATTCCCTAGGTTGCCTTTTCATTTTGTTGATGGTTTCCTTTACTATGCAAAAGCTGTTCAATTACATATAGTCCCATTTGATTTTTGCTTTCTTGCCATTGCTTTTAGTGTCAAATCCTAAAAAATCATCACTAATACTAGCATTAATTGGCATACCACCTATTTATTCAAGGAGTTTCATGGTTTTGGGATGCTATTTAAATCTTTATAAACAATTTCCTATTTTTTTGCTGCTATATAGGAATGCAGTTGATTTTAATACTGTAATTTGATATGTCCTGTACATTTGCTAAATCAAATCTGCTAAATTTGCTAAAACTAATACTAATAGTTTATCAGAATGATTCTATGGATTTTCAAATGCATATAGTCCTTTTATCTGTGAATAGTGAGGATTTTTTTTCCTCTTCTTTCAAGCTCAGTAACTTTTATTTATTTATTTTTCTTATTTCATTTTATGTTTAGGACCTGCAAAACTAAGTTAGATAGAGTGGTAATATGGATTATGCATACTTTTTTCCTGATCTGAAAAAGAATAGTGCTACTATTTAAGTGATTTTCTGTAGTATTTTTTGCAGGATTTTATTTTTACAGACATTATATGAGATTAAAGAAAGTTGCCTTTTATTTCATTTTGCTAAGACTTGGATTTTTTGAAATACTTCTGTATGTCTTAAGATTATCATATGGTTTTTCTTTTTATGAATGAAGAAAAATGAATTATTAAACCAACCTCACATTCTTTGAATGAAATGAATTTGGTTATAATATATTATTATCTTTTATATTACTCTTTTCAGTTTGCTAATATTTTGTTTAGGATTTTTGCACTAGGATTGAGATTGGCCTTTTACTTTTATTCATTTTGCTTGTCTTCTCACCTTTTTTAAAAACTTCAGATTCACCAAACTCATAGAATGAATTTTATTCTCATATTTGAAATAGAATATGTATTGGTATTTTTCTTTCTTAAATGTTGAACCATGTTTATTAGATAATGTCTCTTGGCTTGAATTTACTCTGTGCAATTTTTGATAGTTAAATAACAATTCAGATATTCTACATCTTTTATGTCAGTTCAAGAAATTATAATTTTCTATGAATGTGCTTACTATATATTTATGTTGAAATCAGTTGAATTATAAAGTTGTTCATAATTTCTTCATTATCTTTTTAAAGACTGTAGGATCTATAGTAATGACTTTTCTAAGCAATATACTGCATATTTGTACCTTCCCTCTTTTCCTTGTCCTTCAGACTTACTAGAGGTTTATGTATTGATTTATGTTTGGTGACTTTTCTATTTTTCTTTTTCTTTTTTTTCCAGATAAGTTACTTTTGGCTTTGTAGATCCTTTATGTGTTTTCTGTTTTTTTAATTTTTGCTGTATTATTCGTTCATTTTTTTCTACTTCGTTTATGTCTGTTATACTCTTCATTTTCTAATTTTGAGATGGTTGACTAACACTATTTCTCAGCCTTTCCTCTTTCCTATTAAATGTATTTAAAGTTAAGAATTTTCATCTATGAACTGCTTTAAGTCATCTTACAATTTTGATATGCAAGTATTTACATTTTCAACAATGTCAAATAATGATTTAAGTTTTGCACTATGATTTCCAAAATTTGGATACTTTTTTTGTTATTTTTGTTATTGATTTCTAGGCAAAGTTCATTATGGTCAAAAAATAAAATATGTATTTTAATCCATTGAAATGACCTGATATTTGATTTGTAGCCCAGTATATACACATTTTTTTTTAAAAAAAGCTTTCATGTGTGCTTTCACAGCAGATATATTCTGTAGTTGTTCCATTGTCATGCTGTGCAAATATTTTGCTCTTCTCCAGTTCTTCTGCTATATACCTAAAGAGGAATAGTAAAAGCTTTCAGTATGATGATGGATGTTTCCATTTATCCTTGTAGTTATATCAATATTTGCTTTTAAATATTCAAGGCCAGTTATTAGATTTAAAAAATTGTTTATGTGATCCTGGTAAAGCAATCCTCCTTATTTCTAATAATACCTTTGTCTTAAAGTTGATGTTTATAGATATTAGCATTTTTATGTCAGCTTTCTGTTTGTTGCTGTTTGTATAATCAATCTTTTTCTAGTATTTAACTTACAAATCCATATCCTTTATTTATTTTTATTTTTATATATTTTGTTATCATTAATCTACAATTACATGAAGAACATTATGTTTACTAGGGTCCCCCCCTCACTAAGTCCCCCCTACAAACCTCATTACAGTCACTGTCCATTAGCATAGTAAGATGCTGTAGAATCACTACTTGTCTTCTCTGTGTCGCACAGCCCTCCCCATGCCCCCCCAGATTATACATGCTAATCATAATACCCCCTTTCTTTTTCCCCACCCTTGTCCCTCCCTTCCATCCCATCCTCCCCAGTCCCTTTCCCTTTGGTAACTGTTAGTCCATTCTTGGGTTCTGTGATTCTGCTGCTGTTTTGTTCCTACAGTTTTTCTTTGTCTTATACTCCAAATATGAGTGAAATCATTTGGTACTTGTCTTTCTCTGCCTGGCTTATTTCACTGAGCATAATACCCTCTAGCTCCATCCATGATGTTGCAAATTGTAGGATTTGTTTTCTTCTTATGGCTGAATAATATTCCATTGTGTATATGTACCACCTCTTCTTCATCCATTCATCTACAGATGGACACTTAGGTTGCTTCCATTTCTTGGCTATTGTAAATAGTGCTGTGATAAACATAGGGGCGCATCTGTCTTTTTCAAACTGGGGTGCTGCATTCTTAGGGTAAATTTCTAAAAGTGGAATTCCTGGGTCAAATGGGATTTCTATTTGAGCTTTTTGAGGAACCTCCATACTGCTTTCCATAGTGGTTGAACTAATTTATATTCCCACCAGCAGTGTAGGAGGGTACCCCTTTCTCCACAACCTTGCCAACATTTGTTTTTGTTTGTCTTTTGGATGGTAGCCATTCTTACTGGTGTGAGATGATATGCCATTGTTGTCTTAATTTCATTTCTCTGATAACTAGCGATGTGGAGCATCTTTTCATGTGTCTGTCGGCCATATGAATTTCTTCTTTGGAGAACTGTCTGTTCAGCTCCTCTGCCCATTTTTTAATTTGATTATTTGCTTTTTGTTTGTTGAGGTGCATGAGCTCTTTATATATTTTGGGTGTCAAGCCTTTATCAGATCTGTCATTTATGAATATATTATCCCATACTGTAGGGTAACTCTTTGTTCTATTGATGGTGCTCTATTGATGGTGAAGCTTTTTAGCTTGATGTTATCCCACTTGTTCATTTTTTACTTTTGTTTCCCTTGCCTGGGGAGGTATGTTCATGAAGAAGTTGCTCATGTTTATGTCCAAGAGATTTTTGTCTATGTTTTTTCTAAGACTTTTATGGTTTCATGACTTACATTCAGGTCTTTGATCCATTTCAAATTTCCTTTTGTGTATGGGGTTAGACAGTGATCCAGTTTCATTCTCTAACATGTAGCTGTCCGGTTTTGCCAGCACCATCTGTTGAAGATACTGTCATTTCCCCATTGTATGTCCATGGCTCCTTTATCGTATATTAATTGACCATATATGTTTGGATTAATGTCAGGAGTCTCTATTCTATTCTACTGGTCTGTGGCTCTGTTCTTGTGCCAGTACCAAATTATCTTGATTACTGTGGCTTTGTAGTAGAGTTTGAGGTTGGTGAGCAAGATTCCCCCCATTTTATTCTTCCTTCTCAGGATTGCTTTGGCTATTCAGGGTCTTTGGTGTTTCCATATGAATTTTTGAACTATTTGTTCCACTTCGTTGAAGAATGCTGTTGGTAATTTGATAGGGATTGCATCAAATCTGTATATTGCTTTGAGCAGGATGGCTATTTTGACGATATTAATTCTTCCTAGCCAAGAGCGTGGGATGAATCACCATTTGTTAGTGTCCTCTTTAATTTCTCTTAAGAGTGTCTTATAGTTTTCAGGGTATAGGTCTTTCACTTCCTTGGTTAGGTTTATTCCTAGGTATTTCATTCTTTTTGATGCAATTGTGAGTGGTATTGTTTTCCTGATTTCTCTTTCTATTAGTTCATTGTTAGTGTATAGGAAAGCCACAGATTACTGTGTGTTAATTTTGTATCCTGCAACTTTGCTGTATTCTGATATCAGTTCTAGTAGTTTTGGAGTGGAGTCTTTAGGGGTTTTTATGTACAATATCATGTCGTCTGCAAATAGTGACAGTTTAACTTCTTCTTTCCAATCTGGATTCCTTGTATTTCTTTGTTTTGTCTAATTGCCATGGATAGGACCTCCAGTTCTATGTTAAATAACAGCGGGGAGAGTGGGCATCCCTGTCTTGTTCCTGATCTAAGAGGAGAAGCTTTCAGCCTCTTCCTGTTCAGTATGATGTTAGCTGTGGGTTTATCATATATGGCCTTTATTATGTTGAGGTACTTGCCCTCTCTACCCATTTTGTTGAGAGTTTTTATCATGAATGGATGTTGAATTTTGTTGAATGCTTTTTTAGCATCTATGGAGATGATCATGTGGTTTTTGTCTTTCTTTTTGTTTATGTGGTGGATGATGTTGATGGATTTTTGAATGTTGTAGCCTCCTTGTGTCCCTGGGATGAATCCCACTTGGTCATGGTGTATGATCCTTTTGATATATTTTTGAATTCGGTTTGCTAATATTTTGTTGAGTATTTTTGCATCTACTTTCGCCAGGGATATTGGTCTGTAATTTTCTTTTTTGGTGGGTCTTTGCCTGGTTTTGGTATTAGAGTAACATTGGTTTCATAGAATGAGTTTGGGTGTATTCCCTCCTCTTCTATTTTTTGGAAAACTTTAAGGAGAACAGGTATTATGTCTTCTCTTTATGTCTGATAAAATTCCGAGGTAATTCCATCTGGCCTGGGGGTTTTGTTCTTGGGTAATTTTTTGATTACCACTTCAATTTCTTTGCTTATAATTGGTTTGTTTAAATTTTGTGTTTCTTCCTTGGTCAGTCTTGGAAGGTTGTATTTTTATAGGAAGTTGTCCATTTCTTCTAGGTTTTCCAGCTTGTTAGCATATAGGTTTTCATAGTAGTCTCTAATAATTCTTTGTAATTCTGTGGTGTCCAAAGTGATTTTTCCTTTCTCGTTTCTTATTCTGTTGATGTGCGTTGATTCTCTTTTTCTCTTAACAAGTTTGACTAGAGGCTTGTCTATTTTGTTTATTTTCTCAAAGAACCAGCTCTTGGTTTCATTGATTTTTTCTATTGTTTTATTCTTCTCTATTTTATTTATTTCTTCTCTGATCTTTATTATGTCCCTTCTTCTGCTGACTTTAAGGCCACATTTGTTCTTGTTTTTCCAATTTCGATAATTGTGACATTAAACTCTTCATTTGGGATTGTTCTTCCTTCTTTAAGTATGCCTGGATTGCTATATACTTTCCTGTTAAGACTGTTTTTGCTGCATCCCACAGAAATTGGGGCTTTGTGTTGTTGTTGTCATTTGTTTCCATGTATTGTTTGATCTCTGTATTAATTTGGACATTGATCTATTGATTATTTAGGAACATGTTGTTAAGCCTCCATGTGTTTGTGGGCCTTTTTGCTTTCTTTATACAATTTAGTTCTAGTTTTATACCTCTGTGGTCTGAAAAGTTGGTTGGTAGAATTTCAATCTTTTTGAATTTACTGAGGCTCTTTTTGTGGCCTAGTATGTGGTCTATTCTGGAGAATGTTCCATGTGCACTTGAGAAGAATCTGTATCCTGTTGCTTTTGGATGTAGAGTTCTATAGATGACTATTAGGTCCATCTGTTCTAATGTGTTTTTCAGTGCCTCTGTGTCCTTACTTATTTTCTGTCCAGTGGATCTATCCTTTGGAGTGAGTGGCATGTTGAAGTCTCCTAAAATGAATGCATTGCATTCTATTTCCTCCTTTAGTTTTGTTAGTATTTGTTTCACATATGCTGGTGCTCCTATGTTGGGTGCATATATATTTATAATGGTTATATCCTCTTGTTGGACTGAGCCCTTTATTATTATGTAATGTCCTTATTTATCTCTTGTTACTTTCTTTGTTTTGAAGTCTATTTTTTCTAATATTAGTACTGCAGTACCTGCTTTTTTCTGCATGAAATATCTTTTTCTATCTCTTGACTTTTAGTCTGTGCATGTCTTTGGGTTTGAGGTGAGTCTCTTGTAAGCAGCATATAGATGGTTCTTGCTTTTTTATCCATTCTATTACTCTGTGTCTTTTGATTGGTGCATTCAGTCAATTTACCTTTAAGGTGATTATTGAAAGATATGTACTTATTGTCCTTGCAGGCTTTAGATTCATGGTTTACAAAGTTCAAGGTTAGCTTCTTTAGTATCTTAATGCCTAACTTAGCTCGCTTACTGAGCTATTATAAACACTGTTTGGTGATTCTTTCTTTCTCTCCCTCTTATTCCTCCTCCATTTTTTTAATGTTGGTTGTTTTGTTCTGTGCTTCATTTTACTTAGTTTCTTATTTTTTCCCTTAAATTAACTGCCTTCTCATTGTTTCAGTCTATTGATAACAGTATTTATTATACTATTCTAGAAATTCTATTTGATTCTTTTCTCAGATCTTTCCATTCACTATACAATTTCTAATTGCCTGCTTAAACATTCAAGCTTGGCATTCATTTTTATTTTTGAACATAACAAGCACAGCTGTTTTGGAATCTAGTTACTGGTAATTCCAGTGTTTATAGTCCTTCTGTCTCTGTCCTTTTACTCCAATGTTTACTTGAAAAAAATATTTATAATAATTATTTGATGATATGATATTGTTTTCTTTCTTCAAAGATTATGCTAGGCAAATGAGGATATAAGCCACTTTGTTTCTCCTTAATCTGATTTAAGATATTAATATTTTCTGGTCTCTCCAGATGATTTGAAGACTAGCCATGATAGTTTAGTTCCACTTACTCTTACTCCTAGAGTAGAACCATTTCAGTATAAGCTCAAAGAGGAGGAGGTGATTTAGTAGTTCCTCATCTTAGTGAACCCTAGAGACCAAGTATATCAAGACTTTTGTTCTCCTAAGCCTGTAAGACTATGAAATTTGTAGCTCAGCCTCCCAGTCACATATTCTGTAAAGGAAAATGATCCTAGAGCAAAAGCAGCCTTGAGTGTAGGGTGCTCACATCAATTCTCTGGATTCAAAAAAATCCAGTTTCACTCAGCCTGCTCATTCTTATGATGTATTCTTACCAAGTAAAATTAAAAATTTTAGTTTTTATTTTATCCAGCTTCTAAAGTTGCCTTCATTGGGAAGTTTGGTCAAAATTAATTTGATCATCATTACTGAAAGTGTAATTATTCTAGAATTTTTTTTCCTTTTGCAGAATGATCAGATACTACATGGATCCAGTTATATCTAAGGATCTTAGTTGCAGTTCGTATCCTTACAAGGACCCAAGTCCTCAACTTATGCCTCCATAGGCCAGTGAAACCAATCAGGCAGACCACTGAGTTAAAATTAGAATCTGATGCCCCTAAGGCTATAATGGTATCTATTAGTGAATTGATCTCTCTTGCTTTACATTCCTTCTCTGTTTATTCACAAGGAGAATGCTTTCTCTGTCCTTCCTTCCTTCCTTCCTTCCTTCCTGCCTGCCTGCCTGCCTGCCTGCCTTTCCTTCCTTCCTTCCCTCATTCCTGCTTGCCTCCTTTTCTCCCTCCCTCCTTCCTTCCCTTCCTTCTTTAAAAATAATTCACATTCTGGGGAAGTATGTCCTTACAGACCCAAGTAACTAGAATCTAAGAAGCATAACACCCTCAAGAGAAAGTCAGTAAACTGGTGGATTTTTGTACTGTTTAAAGATGAATTTTTTGAATAGATGGAGTATGTGTGATGCCATTTAGTTAGAAGATTGATAATTCTAATAAATCTTTTCTTTTGTAGTGTAACTTCAGTGCTTGGTATATTTGCCAAAGGATGGGATGCTAGAGATCAGTATGTGGATGACGGAAGTCACAGTCGATTTGACCAGAGTGACCTGTGATTAAGATATGCCTTAATACCATGAGCACCATTGTTTTCATAAAAGTATGTGTAGTGGTGATAAAAAGAGTTAATGTATGGAGTACTCATATGCCAGGTACTGTGCTAGGCAGATGGTACATATTATGTTAATCCCTAAGTAAGTATTATCTGTTCAAATGAAGAACCTGAGGTTCAAAAAGTTTAAGTGACTTGTCTAGGTCTAATTAAAAAGGGGGTTTATCACTTCTCAACCTGGCCAAAGCAATCCTTTGGGGGTAACATTACTATTATTTCAGGCTAAAAATTCAGTTTTTCAGTGGTGAGGAAGGTACTATTTTACTGTTAGCTGGAAGTGATGGGAAATGGAGGAAAAAGGAAGAGAAAAGCAAGCTCAGCCGGTTGGTGCTAACAAAAGACCTGAAGTACATACAGGTAAGATCAGTCCATAACTATACTGTCTTTTGCCAAGCCAAGTCTTACGGCTCATATGTGGCCATATATTCCATTTTTGTGAATTTTCTCACTTTTTCAAAGTTACCATTAATAATGTTTCAGTCACATCAGGGTTGGATTTTTCTAGGCCCTGCATCCAGCTAGAGACAACCAGTCACTTCTAGTTTGTTCATAGCAGCTTCAGAACTGCTGTTAGTCAGCCTAATGCTTGGGGCTCAGCAAAGGCAATGGGTATGGGGAACAGTACCAGAAAACAATAAAAAATCAGAATAGTCCCGGGTAATAACTTTACTTATTTCCCCTCTGACTCTGTAAGTGATAAAGGTAGACCTTAGGAACCAGGATGAGTTCTCATCTGTCTTAATTCTCTTTGACAGCATAATATGTGTTTCTCTAGGCTATATACTACTTGTATTACCAAAAGTTGATTTCAGGCCAGGAGGTAAACAAAAGCAAAATGTCACTAGTTTCATATATTTTATTTAAAGAAATGTAATTATAATGCTTCAGGCCACAAAAATGTTTGCAAAGTTTAAGCTTGACTTTGTAAACTTAGATTTAAAAAAAAAAAGATGTCTGGGTGCATTGTTCTCATTGTCTCAAGATGGGAGGGTACTGTGATGATGCCCTACATTCCCCTCTCAGCTGTTCATAACTACTGTGTAAGCTGTCATGATTTTCATGACTGGGCCCTATGAAATTAAACTTATTTTAAAGGTTACATCTCAATCACATGATCATCTGTATCAATTTTATGGGAGAAAGAAAACAATGTTAAGAGGAAAAGCACTGGAATATTTACCTTAGACATTCAGAGTTTTATAAAGAAATCTCTGAAGACTAAATCTTTGTAAGACCACATCCCTGACACAGTTTTATTCTGTCATTCTGAGGGTTTATTTGCTCTGCAACTTCAGGATTCGAGGAAGGACAACTTCTTTGGTAAACATCCTTTAGTAGCTGATGTTTTCAGGAACAATAAACCTAATCCTTCTTGTATTGTTTATTTTAGCCCAAGGAAGATATGAAATTTAAATACTCCTGTAACAATCTGCCTTTCTGTGGCATCAGGTCTTTGCTTATAGGATCCCTAACAGTGAAATGAAGAACTGCCAAGAAGGTGATTACATTAAACTTCTCATAGCAAACTGTAGGTTGCCCTAGAGTTTTACTATTGTTTCCGTTTTTATTGCCTACAAGAGAGAATAGTCTCAAGGAAACCATTGTCAAATTGTTCCTCATTTCATTGCTGGGATTGTTTTATTAAATGTTCCAAGGAAAATGCTCACACCACTTAATTATGAGGTGTTCATCTTGTTAGCCCATGCTGTGAAGTCAGTTGATTCATTTCTATTAGCTGTAAGGTGGCAGGAGAGTTAAATACATACCAAGTGTTCATATTTATATTTTCACTATTTCGGAAACTGTCCCCTGACTCCCATCCCAAGAGTCTCCTAGAACAAGTAGTAAGAGGAAAGCAGTTCAGTAAGGCCTGTCTTCATCTGGTAGCTGGCACAGAGGTCTAAATCTACCCATATACACAACATACTCAGAACTCTAAGGAATTTGTTTGCTTTGGATTTAAGAGCTCTAATTTAAATGCATAGTAACCACAGGAAGAAAAAAAAAAAGAAGTCCCAGCCTCATAATCTGGTTTTGATATCTAATAACCTCAGTATAGAACTGTAATATTTACCACCAACAAAAAAGAAGAAAGGGAGAAAAAAGAAATATGTGTATATTCAGTGTATTATGTAATTTGTGTTAATTATGATGTATATAAATGTAATTGAAATATATGTCAAATATGAGTGTGTGTGAAAGTATGTTATGTGTTAATTGAACTAAAAGATGCATTATTTTGTTTCAGTTAAGAGACTAAATTTGGAACAACTGAAAGACACCTGTTATCTTAGGCCAAGGAGGCAAATTAAGTGAAGGACATGTAATAGGTATTATCATCTATGCATCTTTCAACTCTTTGATGTTGGCCCTACTACTTGCAGTTCTCCCAGAAATGGGGTGTTGTTTTGGCTTTATTACTTTGGCATAGAGGTGTGGTATAAGAAGCTTTCACTTGCTCTTTTCTTTTAAAATAATCTTTACTTCATGGGTTCAGGAACTAATGTCATGACATTGCCTGCCTGCTAAGATCACTGTGTGAACATCTCAGACCAATATCCATTTACTATTTGGCCCCCAGAAATTCCCACTTTCATTGCTGGATCACTATATATCCCATGTGGCCCAAAATATTAGTCTAGAGCCTAGTAGTAGAATAATGGTCTTCTGAAGGTACCTACCTCCTACTCTTCAGAACCTGTGAATATGTTACAGGATTAAGGTGATGGTTCCTTATAAGTGGAAGGTGGAGTAGGTGGTTGTGTCAGAGTGATGTAAAATGAGAAAGACTTGACCCATCTTTGCTGGCTTTGAAGATAGATGTGGGCTAGGAACCAAGAAACACGGGCAGCTTCTAGAAGCTAGAAAGGCAAAAAATCAGATTCTCCCTTAGACCATCCAGAAAGGAATGTAGTCTTTTTGACATCTTGATTTTAGCCTAATAAGTCCCATTTTAGACTTCTAACTTCCAGAACTGTAAGTTTGTGTAATTTGTTGCAGCAATAGAAAACGAATACAGAGCTTGTGTCAAATAAATTCTGAAAAGTCTAGACATTTCTCTTTCCCTAATGCACAGTCACTTTCATTAATAGCAGCAAGTTCTTATGTGAGAGAAACTTATAGCAAAGATTTGTGATGTTATTGCTTGTTTCTTTCTCAAGGGTACCTATTCTAGCCTTCGAGGAGCTCTGGGTCTTTGAACTGACTTAGAGGTTCTAGTTAATTGCTCAGATCAGACCTTATTCATCAGGACTTTTTATATACACTGAAATAGTGGAACTTCCTGGGCTTTTTATCTAGATTGATACTGAGAACCACCAAGCATACTGGCATGTCAAACAATTCTGATTACTATTGTGCCCTTGCTGTCTGTCAAGGTACCAGCATTTTCCTTGCCATGACAGTTAAGTGTCACTATTTGGCTTCATTCCTGATCCCATGATCCTCATGGAACCCATTTCATTGGCATTATCTCCCATATAAAGTGTGTCCTCTGATAACAGGGAAATTAAATAGAAATCAATAAGACACTGTTCGGAAAAAATCAATATGTCTGATATTGGAAATATCAAAACATTTAGAAATTAATAGCACAATTCTAAGTAATCCAAAGGTCAAAGAAGGAGTTATTTAGAATTTATAATGTATCTCAAACTTCATGAAAATGAAAACATACCATAAGAAAATCTGGCCTACTACCTAGTTTTGGAATATAGCCACACCCATTTGTTCATATATTACTGGCTGCTTTCCATCTACAATGGCAGAATACATAATTGAGACAAAAACCACATTAGACTTTGTGGAATAGCCACAAAGTCTAATTTACTCTCTGGCCCTTTACAAAAATAGTTCGTGGACTTAATAGTTTGTCTTAAGCTATCATTCAGAACATGTGTCTCTTTTTTTGGTGAGAGGTGGTAAGGGAGCATGGTAGGATTTTAGTAAATTTGGTTTCCACCCCTATACCAATTAAAAGTTACACATTTCAGTGTCAGTGGGGTAAAAATTATGGGTTTCAGGGTAGAGGAGACCAAAAAGGTCATTAATATGTACCAAGCACTATAATGATATTGACTGGGTTCTGAATGCAGACAGCATTGTTGCACAGAGCAATAATTGGGTTCAAGGTAATGGCCATGTCCTATCTGACTGTTTTATTAATATAGATATAATTCTAATATGTCATTTGAAAAACACAAAGTATATAGAATACAATATTAAAATATCTCCATTAAAAATGACTAAAAATTGCTAAAAAATGCCAAAGCAATCTTGAGAAAGAACAAACCAGGGGGCATCATGCTCCCTGACTTCAAACTATGTTACAATGCTATAGTAATCAAAACAATATAGTACTGATGCAAGTACAGACACACAGATCATGGGAACAGAATAGAGGGCCCAGAAGGAAACCCATGCCAGTGTGGTCCAGTAATAAAAGAAAAGAGAGGCAAACATGTACAATGGAGAAAAGACAGTCTCTTCAATAAATTACTTTGGGAAAAATGGACAGCTATGTGTAAAAGAATGAAACTGGATCACTTTCTTACAACACACATAAAAGTAAACTCAAAATGGATTATAGGCCTAAATATAGACATGAAGCCATAAGACTCCTAGAAGAAAACATAGGCAGTAAATTCTTATACATTGGCATTAGTGAATTTTTTTTGGTATGTCTCCCCTGGCAAGGGAAACAAAAGCAAAAATAAACAAGTGGGACTACATCAAGCTAACAAGCTTCTTCACAGCAAGGAAAATGAGCAAAACAAAAAGGCAAACTACTATATGGAGGAATATATTTGCAAAGAATATATCCAAGTAGGGGCTAGTATCCAAAATATATAAATAACTCATACAACTCAACACCAAAAGACAATCCCATTAAAAAATGGGCAGAGAACCTGAATAGACATTTTTCCCAAAAAGACATACAAATGGCCAACAGAACATGAAAAGATGTTCAACATCACTAGTCATCAGGGAAATGCAAATCAAAACTACAGTGAGATATCACCTCACAGCAGAATAGCTAATAACAAAAAGATAAGTAACAAGTGTTGGCAAGGATATGGTGAAAAGGGATCCTATATTGTTGGTGGGAATATGAATTGGTGCAATCACTGTGGAAAGCAGTATGAATGTTCCTCAAAAATCTAAAAATAGAAATACCATATGACCCAGCAAATACACTGCTGGGAATTTACCTGAAGGGAACAAAATCACTATTTCAAAAATATATATGCTTTCCTATGTTTATTGCAGCATTATTTACAATAGCCAAAATATGGGAGCAACCTAAGAGTCCATTGATAAATAGATGGATAAAAATTATGTGGTATGCATATACAATGGAATATTAACCATAAAAAAAATGAAGTCTTGCCATATGTGACAACATGGTTGGACCACAAGGGTTTTACAGTAAATGGAGTAAGTCAAAGACAAAGACCATATGATTTCACTTACATGTGGATAAAAAAACAAAATATGTGAACAAACAAAACATAGACTTATAGACACAGAGAACGGATTGGTAGTTGCCATAGGGGATGGAGGAAGTGGGGGTGAGTGAAATAGGGGAGGGTCAAAAATCAGAATGTTTGATATCTTGATCTGGATGATGATTCCACGAGTGTATACACATATCAAAATTCATGAAGTTGTACACTAAGAGTTATGCATCGTATTGTATGTACCTCAGTGGAAAAATACAGAAAGAAAATGGCTAAAAAGGAAGGAACTTGAAAACTCTGAACTATGTTGGAAAATATACTTCCAAATGTAATTGTGCGTTAGAAATTGAAGAGGAAGTGAATTTCCTGAATTTCCTCATTTTGTTTGAGCCAAATGTTTTTTATTTTTTGTTTGAATTTAATTTCCTTCTAGCATTCGGTAGTTATAGTATTTTTTTAATGTAATTATTTTATTTACCTCTAACACCATGAAGCCATTGCTACCATTCCCATTACTGCTACTATGAGATTGTCTCACCTCTGAGATAGACTATGTCAAAGAGTCTAGGATAGTACTTGAAATGTATTAGTTATGCTTTCTACCTCTCTGTTTTGGACTTCTTGTGTAAACTCCTGAAAACAATAACTATTTGTGAAGCCCTAATATATTTATTAACTTGCTTGTTATTGACCCAACAATGGACTATCATAGGATTACAGATGTGCACATATATGTGCAACAGACACATTGTTCTTTCATATTAGAAATATTTTAGGGGAAGAAATGATAAATACTAACACAGTGACAGTGAAAAATTAATGCAGATTTTAAAACACAGATGGATTTTTTTAACCCACTATAAGAGCTAATGTATGTGTCAGTGACATTTTGCAAACAAATGAACAATTATTCTGAGGCTGCTAAATTTGGAATCAGAAAAGAGATGATAGGTAGTGCTCATCATGTAGTTAAATTAAGCTTACTAGCTATTGGATGATGAAGTGTAGGGTAGGCAATCAATCTATTCTACAGCATACTTTTAATATCTTCAGATATTTGTAGGGTTTGATTGCTATTGTTCCATTAGGTAACATCATAGCATTGTTTTCAGGTTGATATCATTAACCCCAGGCACATGCAAAATATAAGAACAAAATGTTTAAAGGTGACCTTCTATCTTAGAACACAAATAAACAGTAAATGAGCTCTATAACCTCCAACACTGATATTTCAAGGTAATCTAATAACAAGACCCTTAACTATAATACTCAAGGGTGCTACTATGTATCACACTAAGAGGCATTCACATCCTGTAAGGGTAATTAGTTACCCTTTTCTAATCCTACCATATTAAAATTCAATTAATTTATCACTGATTGAGAGATTCCTTTTTTTTATTAGACATTTTCTAGGCATTTGCAGTCATTCATAATACTCATATATTCATAGTTGCAGCCTGGAAACAGTTGTTTATTCATTTTCAAGACAATAGCCCAGACATTACAGTTTGTATGAAGGCTGTCTGTCAGTCAGGGCCAGCCATGTGTGTGTGTGTGTGCAAGAGAATTTTGCTAACATCCCTTTGACTTTGAAAATACAAATTCCTCCTCCCCACTCACACCACTCTGCTAGTTTTTCACATAAGCCTGCTATCTCTAAAAAGGCAGACACTACATTTTGGTGTTTACTGTACCTGTGATAATTTGCACAGTATTGTTCAAAGATATCAATCAGATTCCAAAAGAGCAGAAGTTGATATTAATACTGTTACAAAATAATGAAGGGAAATGCATGCAACAAGAATTCATCTCCATTACCCTAAATGGCAGTCCTCAAGCGGCATTTAGGCAGTGTTTCTTAGTCATTAAGAACTATGCTTTGGAGCCAGAGATACATGAGCTTGAGTCCCAACAACTCTCTGCTCTTCACTGAGACGGCTGAGATGGGCTGACACTGGGCAAGGTAACCACGTTCTCTAAATCTTATTTTTCTTATTAACAGGAAAAATAAGAATACCTATCATGCTGGCTTGTGTGAACTATTATTTCATATGTTTGTTTCATGATGTCTAAACAAGCAACTACATTATTAAAAATGTGTTCTATCACTAAGCTGTTTGAATGGTGTGCAGTGCTCTCCCCCTCCCCTTCCCCTCCCCCCCTTCCCTTCCCCTCCCCCCTCCTCCCGGTGTAGACAGTCGTAAGGGAACAGTGCTGTCACTGCTAGTTGCCTGCCTGTTAGTCACTCCTCCTTTCATTTTGGCGATAAGAATTCAGATTTTATTCATATTTTGGGGAAGCAATATGCTCTGACAGGGTGTGACTTGTGACTGATCTAGTCAATCATACTAATCATACCTTCTTACCTGGTTTAGGATGAATCATGCGATCCAGTTCTGGCTAAAAAGAGTAACTCTGTAGAAAGACTTTGGGGAAAAGTTTTCAAATTAAAAGAGAGAGGGGCATAAGGGTAAGGGGGCCCTTCAGTTTCTTCCCATCATTGCCTTTGAACACAGTTTATGTGACCGAGGATTGCGGCGGCGTCCGGCCATCACGAGGGAGGAGCCGGGAGGCTCATAAGGGACAGAAAGGCCTGCCCTGCGTTGAGCTGCTGAATTAACCTCTGAACTTGTCATTTGGGATTCTTTAATATAACCTTATATTTAAGCCACTGATAGTATGTGTGCCATTACTTGAAGCCAAAAACATTTTAAGACTGCTGCTATAGTTAAAATTCATGATACTATTAAATGTTTTCTTTGGGAGATCTCAAATGAACAAAGAAAGGAATTACATCCCCAAATGCTTATTAAATTTAATAATTGCCATATTTTATTTAAACATTCAACACATATTAAGCTCTAAAAATGAAAAAAACATTTATTAAGTACTGGGTGGGGCATGTTAAACAAATTTGGAATGTTAATGCACAGCACCTTGTATGGAAAACCCATAGGCTTGGATGTCCAACAGAACTGTTTTAATCTGGGCACTGCCAATAGCAAGCTTTATAGTCTTCAGGATAATACTTTCTCAGAGTCTCGAAAAATGAGGGTATAGTTATCCCTACCTCTAGTATTGCTCCAAAGATTGATGATCAAAGTTATCATTTATTAGGCACTCTCCCCAACTTTCATAAATAATAGTTGAATGAATGAGCAAATTACATATTTTCTCATCAACACCACTAATGATATAGCTTGCCTAAAGTTTTGTTTTCTAAAAAGAATGGAACAAAATTCATTATAGAAAACATTATTTAAAAAACAATTATTAGAAATTTAAATAAAGAATAAACAACAAAGAGATACAGAAATATTCTGTTGAAATGTTCATGAATCTAAAGCCCATGGGAGGATGCCATCTACGCTCTGTTTATTGTTTTGTGGATTTTCTACACTGCGTGATATTGCAGCACTAGTTATATATCATTTGATTTAACAATTTAGGCCAAAATGGTTCAGTTCTTTTGATTAAAAATAGCAGTGTAGGATAATTAAATAAAATTCCCTCTTTTTAAAAGAGTCAGGCAAGTATACCTTGTCTGCAAACTCTAATTAATGCACATGGAAATTTTTGTATGTGCGTACCTACACGAGGCAGGCTGGGTGTAGCCGCAGGCAGTGGCAGGGCTTCTGGGGGAACGAGTAGATTGTGCTGTGTATAGGGGACAGCTGCTACCTGCCACTCACCATCTGATACCCACATTCCTATGTGGGCCCCTTGGGCTCCATTCCTCCTCCTCCCCCCACCAAGGTGACCATGGTCCTCTATCTATATTCATAACTCCTATGCTTTTATTTTAGTTAATTTTATCTCAGATGTTTTATAAAGAACCGGTCAATTTTATTAATATAAAATATAATGTGTATAATAATGTATATTATAACATCAGTATAATCTTTCTTAAGCAGAAAATTTTCAGAAGCAGAAAACTCCTCAATTTTCATCTATGTTTTACTGGCATATACACAAAAAGTCATGTAGGGGACACTTATAAACAGCTAAAGAATTTGAATCTTATTAAATATACCCTAAAAATAAAGTAAATTTTAAATCACTTAAACAGTTATTAGCAATACTAATCTACATTAACATTTATTAAGCACCTAATATGTGCTACATGGTTCTAAACACTGTATGTGTATTAACTCACTTAAACCCATGATGTTACCATTATTCTATTTTACAGAGGAGGAAACTGAGGCACAGAGAAGTTTATTAACTTGCTTATTAAGGGTACAAAACTAGTAAGTGGCAGATTGGGGATATAATCTGGAATATTATTGAGGCACTGTGCTGTAGATTCCTTCCACTTAATTATCACATACGTTGCTTAGATGATGTGAGCTTTACATTAGTAAATCATTAGTATGGGCTAATGGTTCAATTCTTAAACACTTAGGGATTCTGAGAAATAAAAAATCAATAGTGCTTTCAATAAATATTGATGATTGCTTATAGGGGGAGGGATCCTCCTAGAAACCTGAAAATCAATGACACTTGGGACAGGCAGTGAATAAACGACAGTGTCGGTTCAGGCAGAGCAAAGAGCATGAGTAAAGATAGTATACTACAGGAATGAACTTGTCATAAACATGACAAGTTAAAGGCATGGAGGAAAATAGTCTCGCAAAAAATTATTTCTGTATCTTTTTGTTGTTTATTCCTTTTCTTTGTGGTAAAATCTCTATTCCCTTCAGAGTCTCTCTCAATTAAATGATGTAACAGGCTTAATAATGACTCTCCAAAGACGGCCATACCCTAATCCCTGGGAGGTTTGAATAAAAGTATGTCATGTGGCAAAGAGGACTTTGCAGATGTAGGTTAGACTGTGAATTTCAAAATAGGCAGATTATCCTGGATTATCTGGGTGGGCCTAGTCTTATCATGTGAGCCCTTAGAAGCAGAAAACTGTCTCTGGCTGGAATTAGAGAGATGCAACAGCAGCTGAAGGCAGATAAAATGCAGCAGAAGGGGGCATCAGAGAGACCCCAAGCTTGAGAGGGACTTAATATGCTGTTGCTGATTCTGAGATGTAAGGGTTCCTAGTGAGGACTGGAGAGAGGCTTCTACGAGTTAAGGTGTCTCTGGCTGACAGCAAGCAAAGAAAGGAAACTGATCCTACAACTTTATGGAACTGAATCTCCGAGGGCTGTGAATGAGCTTAGATCAGATTCTTCTCCAGAGCCTGCAGTAAGAACACAGCCTTGTTGACACTTCGGTTTTTACCTGGTGAGACCCATCTTTGGTTTCTGACCCACAAATCTATGAGATAATAACTGTGTATTGTTGTAAGCCACCAGGTTTGTGGTAATCTGTTACAGCACAAAAATGAATCCAGATGATGTATAGAGGATTATATTTGGACCTTGGGGGAGGCAAGGGCAAGTAGTGGTAAAATTTCTACCATTTTTTCCTTATTCTCTATTTGAAATCCTGATAATAATGAAGACATATATAAATATCCCCAAAATCTTTTTCTCAGCTTACTTGGAGCCTGGTATTAAAAATTGTCTGCTTCTACTTTTTTCTGTCTAGATTTTTAACTAAAAGAGTAATCATTCCTCAAAGTGCTTTAAAAAAAGTGGTAAATTGAATAGATACTCCACTCAATTTCCCCTCTCTGCACTGCAGGAGTTTTCATTTAACTGGGATATTTTTATCTTAGTCAACACTTAAAGGAAAACAGTGGAACAAGGATTTTGCTTACTTTGAGAGTTCTTTGAGATCAGATCCTTTATGGATTTTTATATGGAGGAAAGAGAGAAAATAACTTTCCCTTTTGGTATGCTAGACTATAAAAAGAAAAGATTTATTAGTCATGAGAAAGATACTGGTAACTCAGGTTAGTTGTGGTTTCTCATATATGAGGTTTATGCCTTTTGCTAAGGGAGAGGATTCCAGAAGTGAATATATGTTTCCTCTTGGTGTATCTTTGCATTACTTTTCATATTCCAGGCTTTACCATTGTCTAATGCTCTCATGTGGATCTGTTGTGAAGATTAAAAACAACTGCTTAATTAAAGATAAAACAACTTAATTACTTCACCTTTTCTCTTGTTACCATTAATTTATTAGTTTTGTATTTAGAAACATAACAAAACTGAATTTTTAAATACTTTTCAGCATCAAAGATACAAAGTATATTTGAAAGGAATATTCTATCCTAGACAAACTTTCTTCAGAAATTTAGAAAAATAACCAGAAAATCTCTTGAGTTTAGGGCAGGAGTTGCATTTTCTTTCTTGGAGTAAATTTAAATTAGATGCTTTTTGTTGATTAGCTATTTTTGTTGTTACATTCAAATAACTGATGCTATATTGAATAGAAATGTTGGGTGTTTTTTGGTGATTAAACTTCTAAAGTTATTTGACACTAAGAGAAAGATAGAATCTGAAATGCTACATGCTTAACCTTAAGTAAAAATACATTTACAGAGATTGTTAGGTTGAGCTGAATTCTAAAGATTTAGGTGATGATTCTCTAGTTTTCATGTTTTAATAGGTACATTTTATTTCATGTTGATTCCAGAAACTAGACCATTGATTATTTTAGTAATTAAAGAAAAACTGTGTAAATAATTTATTATTCTGTTTATCCTATTTGGACAATTTTTTAGAATCACCCCTTGTTAACTGGAGCCAGTGCTTACTGTGACTCTTTGGTTCAGGCTAATATAAACATAGTAAAGAATTATGATTTAGGTACTTAGATTATATAAAGTATTTTAAAAAGTTTTTAAAACTGGTTATAATATTTAATAATTATAAAAAGTTGGAAAAATTTTATGAAGAAGGTGATAAAAATCACCTATGACTACACCATCAAAATAGTGTTAATATTTTGGGGGATGTTTAAGACTTTTTTTTATCATGTAATGAAATAATATTCTGACTAAAAAATTAATATGATTTTTTATATCTTTCTTATCACAAGATCTTCTGTTTAGTTGACCCAAGGTATTTGTTTACCTGTGGGAAATATATGGATTTTTACAGTAAATATATAGAAAAATAAAGAATGGTAATAAACTTTGGACATTCAAAATAAGATTTTCCAGAAAATTCTTCAAAGCCAGTATTTATAAAAGAGAATGATTTTTCTAAATATATATCAGCTCATATTTAACCAATCAAGGGGCAGATCATAGAGCTTTTAATAAATTAGAAAAGATACCCTGTCTTCCATTAAGACTTAAGATGCTAGAGTTGAGAAGAAATTGAGGATGTGAAATTTATACCTCTTAATCCCCTAGGAAAACATGAGAAGGACATTAGAGGAAAAAGGAAAAAGAGAATGGAGTGGTCAGGATCTAGGTTAATTGAATCTTCTCATTTCCCTGTTTCCAATCCGTGTGAAGGGCTGAACCCAAAATGGGGAGTGGGTTGGATAGGGCATTGATTTAAAAATAATAGAAAGTTGAAAAAGACTGAGGGAAGAATGGAATTGGATTAAAACAGGGGTGGCCATTTAAAGAGATGAAGCTGTGAGCTTAGGCAGAGAGAGAGGAAGTGTATATAGTTCATATGTACACTCATAAGGTTTCTGTGTGGTGCTATGCAGGAATAAGTACCTATATGTCAACAGGGCCAGGCCATTGTAGGGACAGGCTGGACTCATAACAGAAGCTACAGATCAGTCAGGAGGTAGAAGGAAAATATGTTAAAGCTTCAAAAATTATTTTAGCCAGTGAACGTTATGGGGAGGCCATGTCAACAGGAAAGGCTACTAAGAAAAGACTGAAGTGGTAAAATAAAGTTGTGTCACCTGTTGACATCAACCTCAAATGCTAACACAAGAGCCAGGCAGATGACAGGTGTTGCTGTTGAGCACAGAGTAGCCACTGGCTGCCTTGCTGATGCAATGGCCTGTTTCTTCTATGTAATAAGGTCACATGAGACTTTTGCCCACATTCATATGGACATCATCTTGAAGAGGAACAACACAATTTGATGGGAAACAGAAATAAAACCGAGCTGAATCATTATCCAAAAAGGCTGATTCATTACATTTTTTTAAATGGAACGACTAAGGATTAAGTCAGAGTTAAATAAATGTAGTTTTCCCCTGCTATTAAAGTGTAGGGACTTGGGAGGAAGTCCACATTGGTTATTAAAGATTTATACCATCCAAATTTTAGTGTAAATAAATTTTAAGCCCATTACATAGTAAAGTCTAAAATATGTACAATAATATATATATAAATATAATTATTATATAAATGTGAATATACACACATACACATGCATACAAAGGAAACCCTGCTATTCTAATATTATGAATAGTTATTTCCTCCTATAAAGAATTAAGTCTGAAATTATATGTTTAAAAGCATTATGTTTGTGTTGTGAAATATAACATAATTATGAAGTATACATTTTTGAAATAATCACACTTTAGGAACCTACTATATACTCCTTATAATCCTCTCTCTATTTAAAGAAGTACTTACTAACATGCCTTTATTTATTTTTTAAATTGAGTTATAGTTGACATTATATTATAATACTTTCAGGTGTATAACATGATTTGACATTTATATACCAAATTCTCACCATGATAAATGTAGTTACTTTCTGTCACCTTACCAAGTTATTACAATATGATTGACTATATTTTCTATGCTGTGCCTTTCATCCCCATGATGTCTTTACTTTATAATTGGAAGTTTATACCTCTTAATCCCCTTCACCTATTTCCCCTTATCCCACACAATCAAACCCTCTGAGAACCACAAGTTTGTTCTCGGTATTTATGTGTCTGTTTCTGGGTTGTGTATTGTTTTATTTTTTTTGTTTTTTTAGATTCCATATATAAGTGAAACCATGTAGTATTTGTCTCTTTTGTCTGACTTAACTCAGCATAATACCCTCTATGTCCATCCATGTGTTGCAAATGGCAAGATTTCATTCTTTTTGTGACAAATATTTCCATTATACACACACACACACACACACACACACACACACACATATACATGTGCCACAGTTTCTTTATTCATTCTTCTGACAATGGACACTTAGGTTGTTTCCATGTCTTGGGTTTTATAAAAAGTGCTGCAGTGAACAAGGAGGTGCACATATCTTTTTGAGTTAGTGTTTTTATTTTCTTTGGATATATGCTCAGAAGTGGAATTTCTTGATCGTAAGGTACTTCTATTTTCAGTTTTCTCAGGGACCTCCATACTGTTTTCCGTATTGGATGCACCAGTTTACATCCCCACCCACAGTGTAGGAGCGCTCCCTTTTCTCCACATCCCCACCCACACTTGTTATTTCTTGCCTATTTTATATTAACCACTCTGATTGGTATAAGGTGTTATCTCATTATGGTTTTGATTTGCATTTCCCTGATAATTAGTGATCTTGAGCATCTTTTCATGTGTGCTGGCCATCTGTATGTCTTCTTTTGAAAAATATCTGCTCAGGTCCTCTGTCAAATTTTTAATCAGAGTTTTTATTTTTGTTGTTTTATGAGTTCTTTATATATTTTGGATATTGGTCATTTGTCAGATATCACCCACATATCTCCCATTCACAAATTGCCTTTTTGTTCTGTTGATGGTTTCCCTCACTGTGTTTGATGTAGTCCCACTTATTTTTGCTTTTGATTCCCTTGCCTGGGGAGATGTATCCAGAAAGAAATTGCTAAGGCTGATGTCCCATAGTTTACTGCCTGTTTTCTTTCAGGAGTTTTATCATTTCCGGTCTTACATTTAGATCTTTGATACCTTTTGAGGGTTGTGTGTGTGTGTGGTACAAGACAGTAATCCAGTATCATTCTTTACCTGTAGCTGTCCAGTTTTTCCAACACCATTTATTGAAGATACTATATTTTTCCCATTGTATATTCTTGCCTTCTTTGTCATATATTAACTGACCATATAGGCATGGATTTATTTTGGGGGTTGTTTATTCTGTTTCATTAGTCTATATATCTGTTCTTGTGTGAGTACTGTTTTGATTACTATAGTTTTATAGTATCATTTGAATACTATAGAGGGAGTGCAATACTGCCAGCTTTGTTCTTCCTTCTCAAGATGGCTTTGACTATTTGGGGTCTTTTGTTGTTCCATACAAATTTTAGGTTTATTTGACTAATACTGTAAGAAATGATATTGGTATTTTGATAGGGATTGCATTGAATCCATATATCACTAACATGCCTTTATAAAAATTATTCTCTCATTGTTGTGCATACTTTATCACCTATATATATATATGTATATATATGTGTATCCCTAACAATAGAGTACACTTTGCTTCTTTTGTTCTTTATGTAATGAAATTATATGTAATTATGAATAAAATTATAGGTGCATAGGAAAATATATGACCATATCATAAATGTTTTATTCATTTCCTTTTGGATAAAACATGGGTTATTTTCAGTACTTTGTTGTCACAAACCAAACTGCTCTGATCATTCGTATATACCCTATGCATAATGGTATGAATTTCTCTGGTTATTTAATGTGGGTGGAAGTTCTATATCACAGGGTATGTGTATTTTCCATTTTATTAGGAATGCCAAGCTATTTGCCAAATAGACTAGACCAGCCAGTTTATGCTTGGTAGTCCTTGTAGTTTTTTGCTTAAATAGATACTCTTTGCTTTGTGTATCTATTTCTTTAGCTGGGAATTTAGGTTGTTATACCCTCTTTATGATTACATAAAATGCTACAAGAGTTTCTTTGTGCACTTTATACTTTGTCTTATAGTTTCTGTTTCTTTCCTTATATCCAACTCTTAGATTTTTAAATAATTTTGAACAAGTTTGTTCATTTTTGTGATTCCTGCTAAAAGTTTTTTGCTTAAATACACTCTTCTTTGTTATGGTTTGCATATATCTGTATTCCTTAGCCCCCTTGTGAAGTGTAGTGCTGTTATTGAAAGTTAATTGTACAATAATGTCAAAGAAGAAATTGAGATGGTAGAATCAAGAATACTATTAATGTATTTTTTCTTTTGTATATTAGCTATTTCTTTTAAACAGTGTTTCCCAGTTTCCCAGAATAGTAGAAATGCTTTTTCTACTCAGACATTGAAATTAGGACATTGAAATTATGTTAGTCTGAAAAAGCCTTCTTTTTTTTTTAGTGTACATGATTTCTGGGAATATCTTCTGTTCAAGAAAAAAGGCTTATGTTAAAACTCAGAATCCTGTTTTGATGCACAGAAGAATCAAGCGTTTCTGTTTTTATAGCTAGAACTAAGCAAAGAAATATATGTAAAATGTGTTTATATAAATAATCACAACAGTTCTAGGTGAATTTTTAGGGCTGCCAATATTGAGTGTACCTGGAAAAAAATGAAAGCTTAAATAATTCTAAATAATTCTTAATACATCCTTGAATATATATCAAATCTGAAATTGTTTTATATTGATCTAAAATAGCATTGGCTATTCTTAAATATATTTTAAAAGTTTTTTATAGCCAAAGATTTTCTATGAAACTCACTGAGATTTTATTTCAAAATACATTCCTTTGGGATACATAGTAATTTGAAAAGGGTTAACCATGCAGAAAAGTTAAGTTGTGAATAAAAAAAATCCATGCTGGGAATTAACCTCTAAGGAAAAGGTAAATCTACTGAGACTGTACAACACAAAGCTACACTAGTGCCAGTCCATTTTATTTGGATTGAATTGCCTACAACTAGAGCTGAGTTAACCAGAGCCCTCAATTTTTATTTTTTCTCTTTAGTAGTGGCCTGACTGATTTGATTTCATGTCACCTGGGGTTTTAAGAAACCAAATCCTCTCCTATTAAAGCTGCATGGTGTTTATGACCACCACAGGGATGGTTTAAAAAAACAGTGAAAAAGTTGACTTATGAAAAATAAAGCTGGCTAATTACAGCAAATAGGCTTAATTTAAAAACCACAGGTGCCTCTTTTATAAGCTTTTTTGTGAGCTCTTGCCCATAACATGTTTATATGACATGGATCAGCTGAAATCTTTGCTGGGACCAGCTTTTAAATGGGAAACATTTGGTTCACCTCTATTTACAGTTCATACCACATATGATGTCATAGAAATGATAAAACCTATGATAGCCTTCTGCCTTGAGGAATATTGCATCTGTTTCATTATTTATGGAATTTAAGTAAAATGATATCAATTAATGTCCTGGCAAAAAGCCCCTTTGCTGTATTTTTTGCTTCAAGGAGAAATATAGAGGGATTTACTCTATAGTTCATAATATTTACTTTCAGAAATCTGTGATATGAGAATCATTAAGATACATTTAGTGAGAATGTTTTTTACTAAAATAGCTTTGGTTATAGTGGATATCCATATGCTTATAAATAAGAAGTAGGTGATTTTATATTCTAGGGCCTAAAATGTTTTCTCAGGTATATGTATATATTTTTCACACTTACATTTAATTACAAGTTTATTGCATTTAATTTGGTTATTTTAGTGATGTTTGTCTTTGTCAAGTTTAATGTATTCTAATCAGAAGACCCTCTAATCTCAGAACGAATGAGAATATCTGTTTTTCTCTTTGCCTAACTCCTGACACATATATTTTCTTGATATTTTTAATGAATGTGATAAACTTTCAAACCTCCTAACTGTAGGTGCTACAAGCTTAAGTTAATTCCTTGGAATCCTTGTATTTCTAAGTCAAGCAAGCATCTAATCTTCTTGTCCTTGAATAGTCAGAACTTCTAGGCTATAATCAGAGATTTAGAATAGAATGACTGAGGATCAGGGAGGAAGCCAATGAACCCCACGAATTACCATCTTGAAATTAACCCAAAATGGTAGAGATAGAAGCAAAACATGTATATTAAATGTTGCCAATTACTTTTCAATACAAGCATTATACCATTAAAAAAAATCACCTGAAGTTCACTCAGAAAAACCACTTTAGGTACCACATTGAATCTGTGCAAAGATTAGAATGAGCTATGAAATTATAATTATATAATCATATATATGTGGATTTATTCACTTTTTATATTTATCAGAGAAAAATTCATACAAGCTATTTGGTTTGGTTATCTTTTATATTAGTTTTATGATTATTTTTGGAAAGCATGTTTTCCAAATGAATGTGACTCTCAGGTTCTTCATCTGTTAAATCAAGATGACAAATACTGTCCTTAGATTTCTTGGTAGAATTTTAGGGACTTAGTGAATGGGACCATTACATTGTTGTTGGATTTATGTAAGATTTTATTTATAGCATTTCTAATCTGAAAATATCTCTTTTACAAAAATGTGTAAATAAGTAATAACACATTACTTACTGCACAAGCTTTGGGACTCACTCTCATGTGCAGTTCACATATATACATACATCACTAGCAAATAGTATGACCTAGCTTTTACTATATTTTAAAGAAAATTCTACATAGCTTTATTTCTGTCAAAAGATATCTTCATCTTCATAATTTTATATTTTTAAAAGGAAAATTCTGATTATCAAGAAAGATAAAAAGGGAATTTCCTCATTTTCATGATTAATCATTAACTTAATAACAGTAGATTTTAACACCTACTACATTGCAAATACTATGCTATGCATAGTAGACATATAATTGCTAATCTTTACAACACAAATAGTATCTTCATTTAATATTATAAGATGAGAATTAAGGAGGTTATATAATTTGCCCAAAATCACAAAAACATGAACTGAATATAGGTTTGACTCCTGCTTTCCCGATTTTTCTAGAAATGCAGTCATCAACTTCAGTTGAGGTTGTCTCAACTCAGGTATATGTATAGACTTATAAGCCTAGAGGTAGGTTACCTGCATTTGGAAAGTTTAACTGGGAAAAACTTAATACTGCTTAATCTGTTCTCTACTGACTCAGGCTTTCTTTTCTCAGGATACTGCTGACAATAGAGCTTAAATGCTTTGCTCAGCAACAACAAATTTTCTAGCCATAGCTATATAAGACACATTGGTATTACTACACTCTCCTTTAAAGAGTAAGTCTGTAGAAAATCGAACTGCACAAACACTACAACATAGCTAAGACTTTAAATATATATAATGGGAATGACACTTGATATTCCATTTGCTACAGAATTGTAGAAATTTTGAAGCCAAAGGGCTACCATAAATTAGTTCAAATTCAAGTTTGAGGTCTAGAGGCTTTGCAGAATACTAGAACTAGAATAGAGGTCTTGCACACCTAAACGGTATCCACCTAGAAGATTGAGATAAATGTCTTAATGCATTAAAATTCAGGCTGAATGTAAGGTTCATTTGTTCTTTCAGTGATCATTAAATGCCTTTCATGTGTCAGATATTGTTTCAGGCCCTGAAAACCCAGTGGTGAATAAAATAGAAAAGTTCCCTGCTCTGATGGGGCTTATTCCTTGGAGTGGAGGAAAAAACAAAACCCAGAAAACAAATGAAAATGAATTTCAGATTTTGACAAGTACAATGGTGAGCAAAGTGCCTGGAGATGGAGGAATGTGTGCGTGTCTGTGTGAAGGTGTGTGTGGAATACTTTAGGAGAGACCCACCTAGAGGATGTGACATGTAAGCTGAGACCTCTCTGAGAAGGTAGTATTTGAGACTCAAATGATAACAGACATACTATGTGAAAATCTGGCATGAGCATCTTTCGGAAAATGCAAAAGCCCTGAGATCTATCAAAGTTTAAAGTTCGAGTAAATAAAATTGAGGCCATTATTGTTAAGAGATAATGAATAGAGGACGTAAAACTTTCCACATATAAGGGGCCAGAAAATAAATCTGTTTGGGAGAAGGGGTTGGGGGATTATCTTGAGCCTTACAAGCACACTGTTTTTAGTTTGACTTCAAATTTATTTGGGACAACTTTGAGAAGGCAGGCAGAGAATACAGGGATCTTAAAGCCTTCCCCTTGCTGTCTGCATGGGGAGCTGTAGACAGAGGTCAGATCATAAAACTCTGACCAAATCATGTAATTCATATTAAATAGTTTAGATTTATTCTAAATGTAGTTTTAAGTGATATAGTATGATGTTTTATATTTTTCAAAGATCAGTTTGACTACTATGTAAAGAATGGAAGGGGAATTTATTAAGAGATTAATATTTTATGATTCATTCAATTACTTATTCAATATCAAGTCCCTACCATGGGCCAAGCACTCTTCTAGGTACAGAGGAAATAGTGACTATGAGAAAGTGAGGGCAGGAATAGAAAAATAACACAAATATCAGATGGTGGTAAGGGTTTCATTCCAAACAAAGTAGGATGACAGGATAGAAAGTGGAGTGGGGCTGGTGTGTCTTGCTAATTTATACAAGTGGTGAGGAAAACTTCTCTGATTATGTGGCATTTGAGCACAAATTAGAAGGAATTAAGGGAGTTAATAAGGTGGATATTTGCCAGAAGGACATGGCAAGCAGAGGGTCACTCTAAGTACAAATGCAGCAAGGCGGGACAATTTTTATATAATTATTTTCCCAATATTTTGCCCAAAAATGCAACAGAAGAACCAGAATTGTGTCATATATATATATGTATATATATGTGTGTATCTATAATCCAATATATATATGCATATATATATTACAAATTAAAATATGTTGCAAAATCTTTAGTCACAATGTATCATAGCACTTATTAGTCACTATGTATTGAACCGCATCTACAGTCTAGCAGACTTTGAACAAGATACTACCACTTAGAAATGGAAGAATGGGAGATCCACAGTAATAATTTCCAGTTCCTGCTGGATAAATGTTGTGTTGTGCGTCTGCCCCGGACACAGGAAATGTTCCTTGTTTAGGATGTAATTCTGCATCTGTTCTAGCTCTCCAGGCCATTATTCTCCATTTGCTCTTGGCTTCTCCCTCTGGGAATTCCTTCCTTTTCTATTATCCCCTTTTGCCTTATCTAAGGAATTTACTGAAGAATATGCCCTCTTTAAAAGCTGAACCATGTCCTGCCATCCATGTTTGGGACCTCAAAATTCCTCCCCAAAGATTAAACATTTATCAATAATAAATCAGTTTTACCATTCTGTGTGATAAATAATAGTCTGGTTTTATTATTCATGCATCAATCTGTGATTAATTTGATAAGTTTTTCTTTACTACAGAGTAAAATATATTTTTCTCCATAAATGTTAAAGATTAAAGGTACTAGGCAGAGTGAGCACAAAGAATAAGATTCATTCCATGTCCCTCAAAAATTCTACAACAGAGATGATAACACTAAAAGTCATAACATTGCATATTGGTTGTGTTTGTGCTCTGGGAGCTGTAAGTACCAATCTAGCACTATAGATCAGAGATGGGTTTTTACATACGGCAATTCCTTTTTTTTTCTCCTGCGTCCTAATAATAAAGAGTAATTAGTCAAAAGGGGAAGGATTTCCAACAGAATGTATAAAAGCAGAAAACCCTGAGAAATTGACATCCATTTGGGAAAAGGCAATGACCTTCTGTGCCTGGAAGATAGCCCACCTACTATGGAGTGAGAGGAGAGGTTCGTTGACATACATATATTAAGCAATTTGGATTTTATCTTAAGGGTAATCAGGGAAATAATGATGTGTTAAAATAGGGATCAAGTGTAGGTATGAGTAAAGGATTTGCAGATACTAAAGAAAGGAGAAAGTGGTGATATTGGAGACCATAGGAAAAGGTGGAAATCCAGACATTTTGATGGGCTGAAATTTGAATGGTGACAATAAGGCAGTATGGAGAGAGATTAAGAATGCAGAGTTGAGAGAGGTTTTTGACTGAACAAGGGAAGGAGGATTGATAATCAATTCTTAGCTCTCTTATTTCATGAAGAATATTTGAAGAGGTAAAACAGATTTCATGCACGTGATGAGATTATCTTTGGTGAGACTGAGTGGTCTAAGTTTTATCAAAATAGATATTTGTTAAAGTCAAAAAGAAGTCAACCAAGGAAAAGGTTCAGTGAACTTGGCACCAGGAAATAACTGATGAACCTTAGAAAGAACAATTCCAGGGTAATGTATCTCTATAGACAGATTTCTGAGATTTGAGAGAGAAATGTAAGATAAGTAAGTGGAGGTGATGAACATGGGGCTAATATTTATTAAACTTGGTAAGGAAAGAAAGAAGGGTATTAGGGCAACCAAGATTGTCTATTTTCTTAATGTCTCAAGAAACTCTAGCATTCTGTTTGGCAAGTGTTAGGTGGTGGCGGTGGGGTTGGGGTGGAAATGAACTGAGAAGGGATGCTTGCTCGCGCTAGGCCTTAGGAGCTGGTACGGCCTGTACAAGGGAAAAATTGGAATTAAGAAGCAAAAGGAAGTAGAAAGAGATATTTATGACAATATGCTTAGAGATTATTTCTGCGTTTTTAAAAGGTAAAATTCAAGTTTATAGCTTTCAAATTATCTAAATATTTGGCTTTACATTTGTTATGCAAAGATGTACACTGCTGAGCTAAACAGCAATCTGAATTCTCTGAAAAAAATCCGTGATCAAAAATAGCAGAAATAAATAAGTATTGATTGGCTATATTATATCAATTATCCCATCTCAGATTAGGACTGGAAAATAATTACTTTGGGGAATTACACTCTGACTTCACAGACCCCAATGTGATTAGGGGTTTATATGATACACGTTTAGCCTGTATTTTATTGTTGTCAGGCGGATCTCCTTGAGGTGATAACTTTTCAGTTATGACTTACACAGAACAATAATTTGATCTATTTTTAATAACTCATCTCTAAGAATGATGTACAAAGTGATACTTCCGCATGAAATAGAAATCTTACTTTTGTCCTATATTACAATATTCATCCACCAAATAAGTTGTAATTGATTTTTGAAATGATTATTAGATGCAGCATTGCTTAGATTAGACAACAATGGTGATATTATTAATAAAGACTACTTATCTGTGTTTGTTACTGCCTTATTTATTCACTAAAACCATCAAAACAATTATAAATAGAAAACACACAATCATATGATATTATAAACTGTTGCATTTTAAAAATATTATCAGATGAACCAAAATATAATCTATAGATCTAGTCTTCTTTATACCTAAAGGTTCATAGCTTTATTAAGAGAAAAAGAGAGGAAACCTGGAGGGAAGGGACTGGTGCTAGTGAGGCAGGGCAGGGACATGGGGCAAGCATCACGATTAACTCCTGCCCATGATGAAAAATGCCAAGATATAAGTAGTGTAGTAAGAACAGGAGGGTCCCCAACTTAAGGCTAAGATTCCATTTTAAAAAGCAGAGAGTTAATAAATAAGATTCCTAACATATTCTCTGATAATCAGACAATAATGTAACAGCCTACATTAAGGCAGGGCAGGCAGTCTTAACTGATATGTCCCCACAGCTTGAGGGTAACCACTGTCTTGGAGAAGAACAGGATACATAAATTCCTTGTGTTGGGTTTATTTAGCAGAATTAGCCGGAGGACTGATAATAAAGGAAGGAAACATGGTGTCTCTAACCAGAGATAAGCATCTTGAGACAGTAAGTCAGGCCTATGCCCAACAACCCCCCTCTGCCCTTTGCCCCATTCTTGAAAGACTTAAAAGACAGAATCCCCAAACTTTCAGCACCTCCTCTCTGAGAATGCCTGCACTTTCCTTTCTTTAAGTGTGCAGTTTCAAATAAAGCTTTCTCACTGTTCAAATTATTGTAGTTTGTGTTTCTGCTATTTCATTTTATTTCCAAGTCTTCACTCTGTCTCCGCTTTACTCCTAATAAGTAGGAAAGAGTGCTAAGAGCGCAGATTTGGGCCTGCATGTTTCTGTTGCCTAGGTGACCTGGATAGAGCTGCAATTATGTGATCTGCTCTTAGAAGTTTGGGTGAAAATCTCCTTTCTTTGGGATGTTCTCAGAACATAATCTCACTCCATCCTGAGCTCCGTGGCTCCCCCAGATCCTGGAGTGGTAGGGGCTAGTCCCCGTGCCATGCTGTTCCAAGCGGACACAGGATGCCAGGTGACCCTGGCTTCAGGAGTTGGCGAGGGAATCTGCCCTAGGCTCAGAACTTTCCCTCTTTCCCTCTGCACTTATCTGTTCTCTGCTACCTGCACGGCAGCTGCCATTCCCTGCTGCTCTTGCTCTAATGAATTCCTTCCTTACCTACACTCTCTGACCTGCTCAAGAATTCTTTCTCATTTAGAGTCAAGAGCCGTCCCCCGTCCAGGTTGAGGTTTTTCTTTGTGCTTCACTTAGTGAGCAGAGACCTCCTCAGACGCAGCTGCCCAGCAATACTAGAGCTGTGCAATTTAGACTCTAGATGCAGAATGAAAGGGTTCCAGCTCCTGAGATCAGGACTCAGGATAATGTACCTGGGCCATTCCTCAGGGCTGGTCTTTTGTATGGCCATACCCACTAGTCCTTTTCTAAAATGACCTACTGTGTGACTTACATGGCCTATGCTTGCTGAATTATGGCCCATTTCCTTATAAGTCAAAATTCCTTTACCAGAAAAAAAGTTAAAAGTCTTGTTGTAAATGAGAATTAATAGGGTTAAAATGAAAATATGCACAGAAAAGTCAGAATTTTTATGTAACATAAGTTTTATCAGAGACAATAATCACAACAAGCACTGGTTGTGTTAGATCTGTTTGTTTTGAAGCTTAAGGTAAATGATAGTGCGATGCAGACATATATGTATTCATGAATAAGGATAACCACATAAAGGAAAGATGGGATTCACATTCAGCTGCACCTGGGTTTCTGCCATCAGGTCAATAGAAAGCCACATTGGAAAGTAGATTTCCCTTGTAGAAACATAAGGACCAATCTTTATTAGATATAACTTTTTTTTTTTTAACTTGTTTTTAACTAGTCTCACTTCAGTTTTTGACAGCAGGGTTTTGTCAGTGTACCAAAGAATTTGTTACAGTAATCTCCTGCTACAACCATGTTTTGTTTTGCGTAATGATGTGAAAGTCAGTCATAAATGCCCTGGCACTTTTGTCCCTCTGTCAGCATAATAGGCCTTTTTATATTTCTAATCCTTCACACATTGACTATAATAACAGTTATTTGCAAGTGAAGAAAAGAACACACCATTCCAAAAGACCACAATTTGAAATGCAAATATGATGCCCTAATGTTAGCAGCAGACAATTGGGTGTTATAAAATGCTGTCTCTAAATTTCATTTCTATCTCTTACTACTTGTGAAATTTTTGGGTAACTCAAGGAGTCTGTGTATGTATATACATACATACTGAGAACTGAGACTACTGCATCAACATGACTTACTTGTTACAGGAAAATTTTTTTCCAGGAGAGATAACTCAATAAACAATTAAATGACTGTTTTGGGGAATTCCTAAACATTTATCTGAGAATACAGCTGGGTAAAGAGCTGATGAATATATCAACAGTTTAGTTAATAAATCTTGCTTCAAGACCCCTGCCTTGCTTTTTCACTCAATCTTAAACTATGTAAACTAAACTATTAAGTCCTTGAACTATTCAATCCTTAGAATTAATTCCCCAATCCAATCAGATGGTTCTCTTGAAAAGTATCCATAAAGCACTTAAGTCCGGATCATAACATCCTATAAGTAGCCCACTTCCTCTAAGAATCTGTCAAGGTTGTATTCTCTCATACTACATAAACTAAAATAAACTTAATTTTGATTTACTGATAAGTTATCTTGATATTTTGGCATGTTCACTTGCACACACATACATACCCAAATTTACATCTACAGTAGTTTATCTATTTTCTCTTTCTACGTATGTATAACTGTATTTGCTTCCATACCTATGTCTGTAACTTAGTCCAGATCACATTCTATGAATATTTATTTATTGTTAATATTAATTGGTGTGTTTATATATTTATATATGCATGTATATGTGTGTGTATATATATATGTGTGTGTGTGTAAAATCATAAAAACATTAGCATTGCTCAGGAATTAGAAGTATTCCAATTAAACTGCTGGGGTTCAAGTAACTCTTGTACCAAACTTCTATAGGCACATTAAGCACTAGGAAATGTGAGGCACTGATGACCTCTTCCTGTAGGTTCATGCAGTATCAATACTACAGAAGCAGTCTGTCAAGAAAAGAAGGAGATCAAGGTGATAACACATATTCCACTGTTGTTAATTTTCGCATTGAACTACTAACTGGGTATTTCAAAGAACACAGTAAATGCTTAAAAATGAGGATACATTAAATGTATAAACTGCACACTCATTTAAGAATGGTAAATACATTGTATAAAATGCATGAAATTACACAATTATGCATTCATTTGTTTAATGTGTACTGATTTAGTCACTTATTATTCCTATTTTGCTTTCTTAGGACAAATAATGTCTCTATTCTGCAGATAAGAGAATGAGGCTATTTGATGCTAATTGACTCACACCTGGAAAGTGATATAATTGGGAAAAGTAGCTAGATCAAAGGCATTCTTTTTAATCATGGTATACTTCTCTGTGTTAATGGCTTGCATACTTTATTCTACCATTTTTTTATTTTATGGTTGGACATAAAAAGTGTATCTTGGGTTTTGTTTTGCTTGTTTAGATCCAAAAATTCTAAATGCCTGATCAAAGTTTAGAACCATTTCATTTTAATAAATTTTGTTGATGTATTCATATAATTATTTTAAACATTTTCTTACAATCTAAATCCTGTATATGCAGAAATTGTTGACACCTCAAACTGATTCAAAACTAAGTTTCATGGGGTATAAATACAATGAAATACAAGAATTCATTAGAAAAGTTCATGTGGAAGAAGGATTTCGTATTATTTGCAGATACACCTAATGTGATTCATATTACAACTCTACAAATAGTAAAAATGTAGGATAAAAGTGAATTTTCAAGTGGGTTACTTAGCCAAGACTTTTTGAAGGAGATACCTTCTCAGCTGCTCTTAGCAGAAGAGGAAGAGGAAGTAGTGTTGGAAATCAGTGGTAATGAGATACTCTCTTCAATGTGCCAACAAAGGCAGGCTACAAAACCCCACAGAATCTTAAAAGTAGCTTCCTTATATCCATTTTCTTAAAATATATGTTAAATTTAATTTTCAAAATTTATTATTTATTACCAGGGAAGCATTTCCTGCAGTCCTTTGGAGCAAAGTGTTCATGGATAAATTTAATGGTAGTACAGTAGCCCTTTCTCCTAGGCTGTGTTTGGAGCTTCTGCTTATTTGAAGCATATAATTTTTTATGAAAGTTTACAACTATGAAATAGCCTCCTGTTTTAAGCAAATCATAATGATGAAGAATATCACCTCTATTTTGGTGCCTGTATGAAATTACCAGCAGTATTTCATGTAGATGAAAAAGTATACACTGACATTTAAATCTATTATATATTAAGCCTCTTTCTATATTTTTGTTTAGTAATGTAAATCTTCATGCAATTTTGCTTCTTACTCTACATATTATAATTACAGGGAATACATTTTCTAGACTAAACTGGGCTCTTGGGGAAATTTGATTACTGGAGACATCTTCTTCTGGGGGAAAATAAAGATTATATATTTTCATAACCACATAGAAAGATTCAAGTTTTCAATTGCTCTCAGTCACTTAGTAGAAGGCCCTCTCCAAAAAACAAATAATAATATTTGCTCTTTGGGCTAAGCTCATGTTGCACTCTCAGATGCTGCATTTAAAATCAGTATCTGAATGTCATCTACAGTTATAACCCAAACAAGTCCTACGCTGTTGTCTGTAAGTACCTAGCTGAAAGAATGTGTAGGTTCTCCACAGCTCTCCTCATGACAAAGAGGTCAAGGTCACCTTTAGATCTAACCTTCTGTTTGGCAATACTTGTTATGTAGGCTTTGGGAATAGATTTGTTTCTCTATAGAATGCTTGGGATCTGCCACCCAATAAAAAAAACAAACAAACATCTTTAGTAGAAGCTGTGCTTATGTGTAGAATAAGTTAGGAGTTGTCCTTCTTTATGGTTTTTTTCTTCAAGTTTTTTTTTTACCTGAATCCTGTTTCTGTTTTTTGAAGTAGCTCTGTAAAGATTTAATAAGCAGTTTGTGGAATCCTTAAGGAACGCAAGCCTTTTTGCGTTCTGCTGTAGAAATACAAACTGATTCTCACTTGGTGTCAGAAATGCACCTCTATTAATAAGTTGACAACTGTTCCGAAATACATCTTTTTGGAGAACATTTTTGAACCGAGAAATGGACCAGAGTAGAAATATAAACAAAACAAAAAGTAGAGCATAAGCCATTTTTTATTTTTATTTTTGTTTAGTAGCAATATGACAATAGGCAGCAAATTTGTTTCTTTTAAACAACCTTCTCCCAAATTCCTTTTTTTTGATTCATAAAGTTTATTTCTTAGAGCAGGTTCAGCTTTACAGAAAAATTGAATGCTAGTGCAGAGTTCTCATATATCCCCCCTCCCTCCCACTTGACACCTCCCCTCAAGAGATGTTCTTTATTATCAGCATCTTGCATTAGTGTAATTGTCTAATGTGATGAACTAATGTAATTCCATACGATTAACTAAAACCAGTTTTCATTTAGGTTCACTCTTTGTGTGGCACAGTTCAACAAATATTGACAAACACATAGTGGCAGGTATTCACCAGTAAATATCATACAGAATAGTTTCCCTGTCCTAAAAATCCCTTCTGCTCTTTCTTCCCCTGGCAACTCCTGATCTTTTAACTGTCTCTATAGTTTTGTCTTTTCCATTATGTCATCTAGATAGAATCAGATAGTATGTAGCCTTTTTAGACTGGCTTCTTTCATTGAATAATATTCATTTAAGTTTCCTCCATGTCTTTTTATGGCTTGATAGGTGATTTTTATCACAGAATAGTATTCCATTGTATGGATGTATCACAGCTTATTAAATCATTCATCAGTTAAAGGACCTCTTGGTTGCATTTAATTTTTGGCAGTTATGACTAAACTTGCTATAAATATTTGTGTGATTTTATGTAGATGTAAATGTTCAGCTTATTTGGGAAAATACCTATGAGTGTGACTGCTAGATTGTGTGGTAAAACTGTTTAGTTTTGTAAAAAAACTTCCAAATTGTCTTCCAAATTGGCTTTACCATTTTGTATTCTCATCAGCAATGATTAAGAGTTCCTGTGGTCCATTCCTTGCCAGCATGTGGTCCTACCAGTGTTTTGTGTCTTAGCCATTCTAACAGATACATAGTGCCATCTTATTGTTTGCAATTTCCTAATGACATATATTATTGCACATCTTTTCATATGCTCAGTTGCCATCTGTATATGTACATCTGTTCAAATCTTCTGCCTACTTTTTTTTAGTTAGGTTTTTTTCTTATGACTGAGTTTTAAGAGTTCCTGTATACCTTGCAGATATAAGTCCTTTATCAATAGCTATTTTTCAAATATTTTCTCCTATCTATGACCTGTCTTTTCATTTTCTTAGGTGTTCTTTGCAGAGAAGAATCTATCATTACATTTTAATGAAGTACAACTCATCTACTTTTTCCTTCATGGATAATGCTTTTGGTATTGTATCTAAAGACTCATTGCCAAACCCAAGGTCACCATGAATTTCTCCTGTTATCTTTTTGAAGTTTTTTTCATTTCTACATAGATAGTTGTGTATTTGCAAGCCAGGACAGTTTAATTTCTTCCTTTTTTTGTCTTTATTTCATTTACTTTTTTTTTGTGTGTGTGTGTGTGTGTCTTTATTTCCTTTACTTTTCTCTAATTGCATGATATACGACATACAGTATGATGGTCAGTAGGAGATATAAGAAGGGACATCCTTGGCTTGTTCCTGATCTTATGGGAAAAACATCTACTTTCTCACCATTAAGCTTGATGTTAGCTGTAGAGTTTTTTGGTAGATGTTCTTTATCAATTTGAGGAAATTCCTTTCTGTTTTTAGAGATTATACAGGGAATATGTGTCCTTGCCTTTTCCAGCTCTTGGAGGCCTCCTGCATTTCTTGGCTTACCTCCATCTTTAAAGTATATCACTCCAACTTCTACTTCCATGTTCTGTCTTCTTTTGTTGAATTTGGCCCTATTAACTCTCTCTTAAAAAGGTCCCTTGTGATTACATTGGACTCACCCAGATAATCCAGGTTAATTTATCCATTTTACGATTCCTAATTTAATCACATCTACAAAGTCCCTTTTGACTTGTGAAGTTACATACTTACAGCTTCTGTGGATTAGGACCTAAGCATCATTGGGAAGTTTTTCTTCTGTCTACTATAGTGATCCATGTTCCTCAACAATCCTTGCTTCCATCTTTGCTGTTTAAACTTCCCATATTCCTTTAAATTCAACTGTGATGAAATTTTCCTGACCCATTTAATAAGATTTGTTTCCTTCTCTTTCTCTCTTATTTTATATAGAGTGTACCTTCCCCCTACCCTGAGATTTATTATTTATACTTGTTTAGACTCACCAAAAAGTCTCTTTACTCTTTTTGTTGTCTTTAGTATTACAGCCTCTTAATTATCTTCTCTATCATTACAGTAAGATCTTGAAATTACTCATTCAACAAATATTTACTGTGCCCTTATTAAATGTCAAGTTCTGTGATAGGCACTAGGATTAATAATGTAAGCAAAATAAACACCTTTCTTAATAAAGTTTTTCAGATCACAAAAAATATTTAATTGTAATATGGAGTAGATTTAATAGAAATAACATTAGATGAAATTATATAGTGGAACTGAGCTATGGTGGGGGCAGGAGAAGTGGTGGAATAATGACAGTGAGTTAAGGAAAGCTTTGACTTTTGCAAGGATATTAGAGTGGTACTTGAAATTTGGGAGATGTTGCAAGCAGAGAGAATAGCATGTACAGGGACTTTGGGGAAAGGAAAATATTCCAGGCACTGAAAAAAGGTCAAAGTGATTATGGAGAAGGGAGAATGTCATGGAATTGGTCTCTAGCTAGATCTCAAAAGGGTTTTTTTTTTTTTTGAGAGGGCATCTCTCTTATTTATTGATCAAATGGTTGTTAACAACAATAAAATTCTGTATAGGGAACTCAATGCACTATCATTAATCCACCCCAAGCCTAATTCTCATCATTCTCTGATCTTCTGAAGCATAATGAACAAGTTCTTACATGGTGAACAAATTCTTACATAGTGAATAAGTTCTTACATGGTGAACAGTACAAGGGCAGTCATCACAGAAACTTTCAGTTTTGATCACGCATTATGAACTATAAACAATCAGGTCAAATATGAATATTTGTTTGATTTTTTTACTTGATTTATATGTGAATCCCACATTTCTCCCTTATTATTATTATTATTATTATTATTACTTTTAATAAAATGCTGAAGTGGTAGGTAGATGCAAGATAAAGGTAGGAAACATAGTTTAGTGCTGTAAGAGAGCAAATGTACATGATCAGGTGTGTGCTTATAGACTAAGTATTAATCCAAGCTAGACAAGGGCAACAAAACATCCACGGATGCAGAAGATTTCTCTCAAAACAGGGGGGGTGAGGTTCTAAGCCTCACCTCTGCTGATCCCCAGTTTCTCACCTGATGGCCCCCCTGCGACTGTGCCTGTCTTAGGTTGTTCCTCCCTTGAGGAATCTTACCCGTCTCTGGCTAACCAGTCATCTTCCGGGGCCATACAGGGAAATGTAAAGTTGGTAAGTGAGAGAGAAGCAATATTGTTTGAAAAGGTTAGCTTTTTACTTCTTTGCAGATTTATGCCCTGTGGCTTTTATGCCCAGCATCAAAAGGGTTTTTAAACCATGTTGTCATTTTTCACTGGTAACTGGAGGTTTAAACAATGAATTATCATGATGATACCCAAGCTCTAAAGGGATCATGGTGATAATGACATTTTTCTTTTTAAAATATTTGATAGTTGCTTAGCCTGATTATATCCTACAATTTTTCATATATATATCCCTATTCATTAACAAGATTTCGTCAAGATTTGCTTCCCACAGTTTTTATTTTGGGGACAATTTTAGAATATGTATATTAAGTGTGCTTTTCAATAATTTGAAAAACTCCCAAGTCAGAACTATGATTATTACCTCTCCTTCTGTTATCCCCACCACTCAGCTTCCACATGTATACACAGCACCTCAGCTTCTCTCTCCCTCTCTCTTTCTGCTCTGTCTCTTTTATATACAAACACACACAATTGAGAATCACCAGATGATATGCTGAAGTCTAAACTCATTAGGATTTCGTTATGTTGATTTCATTTTATCTTTACCCATCTCATTGTGCTATTGGGCATTTTTTCAATGTATCATAAACCTTAGAATAAGTGTTCATGAGCTTTCAGCCACATTAGACTATCACCTTGCATTAAAAGTTAACCACATTAAATTCACTATTACATAAATACTTCATCCCATGCATTGCCTTTGAGAATATATAAGAAACATTTGATTCATAATCTTACCTGCTTCTACTAAATAACTGGTTAGTCTTTTTCTCAGAGATATTGTGTATACTATTACAGGTTACATTTCTCCTTTTGACTTTGCCATTAGGAAGCTTAGATCTGTATTTCAAATCCAATTCTAGTAACTATATTAATCTACCAGGGAATATTATTGTGTGAGCTGCTCTTATCACTGGAATTATTATTTTCTTACCCATTTTTTCAGTACTGCCTGAACTATTATTTTAACCATTTTGTGTCTAATACATTTCTGTTAATTTTTATTTTTGTGAAGTATATCAGGCATAAAGAAAAGTACATAAGGCGATTATACTGATTAAAATATTATTATTAATTGAATGCCCATTTAACCACTGGTGAGGCCAAAAATTACATTATCAGCACATCAGCAATCCTTGCTTAACCCTTTTTATTGACAATTGCATTTAACTGCACAAATAATTTTGGCATTTAACAAATATTCTGATTTTATGATAATTATTTCATTACTTTGACTTACATTTTTATCCACATAATTAGAACCTTGCAGTAGGTATCATTTTGTTTTTGCTTGCTTTGATCAAAAATGTATTGTGTGGTTTATCTATGTTATTGCATTTAACATTTCTTTAATTTCTATAACATTTCTATAATAGTTTAATTTTCAGAACTGATGTATTTTTCAACCAGTTTTGACAAATTATGATTTCTTAGATTTTTAATTTTATTAAAATTTTCTTTTTTAAAATTTGGTATCATTAATGTTCACTTACATGAGCAACATTGTGATTACTAGATTCCCACCATTATCAAGTCCCCACCACATACCCCATTGTAGTCACTGTCCATCAGTGTAGTAAGATGCTATAGAATCTCTACTTGTCTTCCCTGTGCTGTACTGCCTTCCCCGTGTGCCCCCATACATTATGTGTGCTGATTGTAATGCCCCTTATTCCCCTTATCCCTCCCTTCCCACCCATCCTCCTCAGTCCCTTTTCCTTTGGTAACTGTTAGTCCATTCTTGGGTTCTGTGAGTCTGCTGCTGTTTTGTTCCATCAGTTTTTGCTTTGTTCTTATACTCCACAGATTTCTTTAGGCTTTGTAGTCATATTAACTTTGATTTATTCCAGATATTAATTTTATTTCTTACTTTTCTCTTTCTTTCAGTAATCTTTGTGCCAAAAGTTTATTGATTTTTCAAAGCAATTGTCCTATTTTATGCTTATATTCTCTTACAACAATTTTCATTTTTAATTTCTTCTGTTTTTTTTATTTTGTAGTTCCTTCATTATTTTTAGATTGATCTTAAGATTACTGTATTTCTGTCATTTCCTTTTTGTCATACTTAAGCTAAAAATGTCCATGTAAGCAATGTTAAGTAATTTCTACTCTAATTTCTTCTTTGGCATGTGGGTTATTTAGGAATGCTTTCCTTAATTCCCAATAAGTGAGGTTTGTTAACTTCTAGCTGTCCTGTAAAATACATCAACTGTATTATTTTAATTCTATAAAGCTGTTTTGACATTTGCACTGGTATACTGTCGAGTTTGCAAGATATCCTTGTATGTTAGAATATAATGTGTATTCTGCAACATTGGTTCTATATTTGCTCCAAGTTTTATCCAAATCTTCTAAATAATTACTTTGTCTGTGAATATTGTTTTAAAAAAAAGATGTCTCATTGTTACTATAGACTTGTCTATTTCTCCTTATAGCTCTGCCAATGCTTGGTTTTGTATTTGAGGCCATAATTAGGTGCAAATTTATCTATTAAATATTTTTGGCATTTTAAACAGTTCAACTCTGTGATTAAAGATTCTCAAAATATCCTTGCAATGCTTCTGGTCTCAAGTGTATTTTCTCCATTACTTTAATATATTTATATGCATTGCCTTTAGTAATGGCATGTTGTGTTTTCCTCCATCTTTTATTTTCAACTTTTCTGTATCATTATATTTTCATCATCAATATTTTTTATAAATTGCACACTTTTTAAAATTCAACAGGACAATCTGTCTTTAACTGAGCATTTTTACATTTAATGTGTTTAATGATATGTTGAGTTTAAATCTACTATCTTAATATTTTCTATCTTTCTATGTCCCATTATCTCTCCATTCTTACTTGCTTAAAACTACTCATTTATTATTATTATTTTTTCTGCTAATTTCGAAATATATCAAGATGTAGGACTGCTGGATCACATCTTAGTTCTATTTTTAATTTCCTGAGTAACCTTAATATTGTTTCTCCATACTGACTGTACTAGTTTACATTCCCTTACACCAGTAGTATTCAAGGGTTTTCATTTCTGCACATCCTCACTGGCATTTGTTGTTGCTTGCCTTTTTGATAATTGTTATCCTAAGAGGTGAGATCTCATTGTGATTTTGATTTGCATTTCTTTGATGATTAGGGATGTGCAGCACCTTTTCATATACCTGTTGGGCATTTCTATGTCTTTGGAAAAATATCTATTAAAGTCCCTTGCCCATTTTTTAAATTGGATTGTTTGTTTTTATGATGTTGAGTTTATGAATTCTATAATTGCATGGTAATTTTGGGTATTAATCCTTTTCTAGATATGTGATTTTTAAATATTTCCTCCCATTCCATAGGTGGCCTTTTCATTTTTGTTGATGGTTTTCTTTGTTGTGCTGAAGGTTTTTAGTTTGATATAGTCCCATTTCCACTTGCTTACATTGCTTTTCATTGCCTTTGCTTTACTATCAAGCAGAAAAGAAATAAAGAAACTTCCAAGACCAATGTTAAGGAGCTCACTCCCTATGTTTCTTTCTAGGAGTTTTATGGGTTCAGTTGTACATTCAAGTTTTAACCCACTTTGAGTTGACCTTTGTGTATAGTATAAGGTATAGATCCAGATATCCAGTATTCTCCAAACCATTTACTGAAGAGACCATCCTTTGCCCATTGTATATTCTTGGCTTTATTGAAAACTGACCATATATTTTTGTTCTATTAGTCTATGTGTCTGTTTTTATGCCAATATCATACTGTTTTGATTACTATAGTTCTGTAATATAGTTTGAAATAAGAAAATATGATGTTCCCAGCTTTGCTTTTTCTTCAGGATTGCTTTGACTAATTGTGCTCTTTTGTGGTTCTATATGAATTTTAAGACTTCTATTTCTGTGAAAAATGCCACTGGAATTTTAACAAGGATTATATTGAACCTCTAGATCAGTTTGGGAGTATAGAAATCTTAGCAATATTCTTCCAATCCATGAACACAGAATTTTCTTCTATTTATTTGTGTCTTCTTCAATTTCTTTCATCAATGGCTTATAGAACTCTGGAACTGAGCAGCCTGTGTCCAAATCCTGTTTTCACCATTCACAGGTGATATGTGACATCAGGCAAATTACTTAAATTCTGGGTGCTTCAATGTTCTTATCTATAAAATAGGGTTAGCAATAAATAAATCAATTACACATGGCATTATGAGTTAACATTTACAGAGAATTTGGTGCTAGCATATATGTGCATATATATAATATGTTAAAGATAATATTGTTATAAACCTTAAAACTGTTGTGATGGTTAATTTTATGTGCTAACTTAATTGGACCACAATGCCCAGATATTTGACTAAATTTCTCTGTAGTTATTTTGGATAAGATTTACAAAATAAAAATTGGTGTACTCTGAGTAAAGCAGATTGCCCTCCATAATGTGGATTGGACTTTGTCAATGAGTTGAAGACCTGAATAGAACAAGAGACTAAACTCCTCCTCGCAAGTGGGACTTTGGACAGCAGACTGCTTTTAAACTTCAGCTGCAACATTAGCTCTTCCCTGGGACTCTAGCTTGTTGGCCAACCCTGCAAATTTTGAACTTGCCAGCCCTGATCATCATGTGAACCAATTCCTTAAAATTAATCTCACTTTCTCTAGTTTGGACTATTGCCCAAGCTATTTGATGGGACTTATCTCAGATTTTTTCTATTGATAATAACTGGCAAAATCTCTAAGGGTGGCTCCATGATCCCTAAGTCCTATTATTTATACTCTTATGTGATATTTTCCCCTTGAATAAGGGTGGGCCCTATGATTGACTTCTAACCAACCGAATAGGGAAAAGGTGAGAGGATGTGTATTTTTATGACCATTTGATACGTTACATAAATTGTAGTGCCTGTCTACTAGATCCTCTGTCCCTTGCTCTCTGTGAGGAAGCAAACAGCCATGTTGGGGAATCCCACATGACAAAAAACTTCAGGTAGCCTCTAGGAGGTGAGGGTTGCACAAATGAACAGCCAGAAAAAGAACTGAAGCTCTCAGTCTTAAAACTGCAAGGAATTGAGTGCTACTAACAACCACATGATGGGGTGAAAGCAGATTTTTTCCCAGTTGACACTCCAAGGGAGAGTCTAGTTTTAGCTGGAAATTAGTAGCATGGTAGAAGACCTGGTTAGAGTACGTCTGCACTTGCAACTCACAGAAACTGCCAGAAGCTAAATGTGTGTTAAGTTGCTAAGTTTGTGATACACTCCTATACAGCAACAAGTAACTAATAAAATAACATTTTAAACACAGCATATATAAGAAAGATTATACTAGTTTGGAATTATGACATATTTACTTCCTTTTACATAATTCTAGTTGTATTTCTCTGTATCTTTAACTTATATTCTTGGGAGCCTTAAAATTCTGAATTCCTTCTCTAGCTTCTTTCTCTAATGTATTTCCCTCAACATCTGTCAAAAAATAAAAAATAAAAGAAGAGGAAGAAGAACGAAAAAGAAAGAGGAGGAGGAGGCAGTGGGAAAGGAAGGATAGGAGGGAGAAGAAGCGAAAGAAGTTGGGGGTGTTAGCTGCTTTGCTTTCTGTGCAAACCTCTACTACACCACTGGCACTTTCTGTTGAGCTTATCCACTTACCAACTTTCCCAAACAGGTTGCAAGGAGGTTAGTGAAGGTATTTTAGTGATGTTTGTATGCTGAATTACCAGGAACACAGGTGCTTAATACATGTAAATTAAATAGGAAGATTTTATTCAATCAAAAATGTTACATAAAGGGTGTTTGCCTATACTTAATGCAGGGAACCACAAAATTTCACCCAGAGAAATGGAATTTTACCAAAAAGAGTTTGAACATTTGTTCTCTTTTTTTATTGCCATAGTAACAATGCACTTTTCAGTGTATCCTTATAATATTCACCAGTTTTCCACTTTGCTGCCTTTAAAAATAGGAGGAAAACACACTGTCCATTTGGAAAGAAAAAATAATAATAATAATAGCATTAAATATAATTTAAAATAACATGCATTCATTTTTATTGGGCACCACCACATCCAAAAATAGTAGAGATGTATTTTATAGTGTAATGTCACTAGTCTGAGAACTCATGGGAAAATTCTTCACATCTCATTTGTCTTAACTACTCAACATGATGATTTTGAGGTTTTATGATTCTATTTCTATAAGAAACCATGGAAACCTAGGTACTGGACTTCTTTTTTGACAATCTCACAAACCTCAGGTTATCTGTAGATCTTAAAGTATCCTTTTTATAACATCCTGCCTCACTAATTGTGCTTGATCAGTACAGCTTCTGTTCTCTTCAGAAGGATGCTTCTTTCAAAAATTACATTAAGTAATGTTAATATATTTGTTGTATCTAACTTGCTAGGTGTCTGATTTGAAAGACTACTTCTCATTTTATATGAGATCAGGAAGAAGTTAATTGAGTATATGTAAGAGATTGATTTTTACAAAGAAAAAACCCCACAAGTGTCCACAGGGATAGTAAGGAAAGGGAATGAATGTTTAAGTGTGAGTATGTACGTGTGTGTGTAAAACATATAAAATGCATATGTGTTGAGGAAGCAGTGGTGTATGCGTCTCTGCCTCCTGCCCAAGGGCCACCTTTGGCAAGCAGTGGGGGACAGGGAGGCAGTGCTGTCACTGAGGCCTAGACCCAGAACCCCAGGTCCAGAACTCATGGAATGCTCTGGCACCCACGTGTGTACCAAGCCACAAAGCACAGGCTGGGCACCTGTCCTCTCACTTTCTCTCTAAATAAACGCCTCAGCCTTGCTCTCCTAAAAAAAAAAAAAAAAAAAAAAAATGCATGTGTATATGTTTCTATATACATACATATAAATGTACTATATATGCACATACACACAAAATAATATGTATACAAGGTAATAGTATGAGATTAATGAAAAACAATCCACATAGGGCAGATATTGTCTTATTTCAGGGAAGTAAAAAGCATGAGTAGCTATTAGATGCTTATTTATATTGTAATGAAGAGTATCTCCTTTCAATAACCTTGTCTCAGATTTATCGCCTAACCAAATTCAAAGAAAGAGGAACTAATATATTCTAAAAAGCCCAAAGATTATAGAACCAGGCATAGTGCATTTGACTTTTTGCAGGTTTCATAATTGCATATATACATTGTATATATGAAACCATGGCTGTTACCTTATAACATTAGTTTTTATGAGCATTAATTAGAAAAGTGTTTAAATATTGAACAGAGGATGCTATTCCTCTCAAATTTGAGATTAAGGAACAAAAAGATTAATAGTTTTTAAGAGATAAAGAGATTAAGAATAAATCACAATCTCCAATATTCCTGTGGTTTTAGTTTAATGCCACTTTTAATATAGATGGGAAAAGAAGTTGCCTACATGACGATTTGACAGTTGCCAAAATGTTTATCCCTGCTTTACAAAATGTTATTCCACAACAGCAGTAATGTATGACATTTTCATAGTATTATTTAGTTTCTTGGTTTCAGGACCTTGTAGGCCCTAATAAATTGATAATTCCTTACATTTGTGTCATGTCTTAAAATTTAAAAGACTCTGTCACATTTATTATTTACTTTAATATTTACTCCAACCTGTGATTTAAGCATTTTAAAGATAATTATTTCAAAGTCAAAGGCTTGGTATGTGAGACCTGGGATATGAACTCAATTCTTTCAGCTATGATGGACCTGAGCAGTGGTCTCTTCGACACTCCATGTTGGACTGAAAATACTGGGGAAGGTTTTCTCCCATGAAAAATGTAAGGCAAATTATGTTAGCACCTATCAGCAAAAAGATATACCCCAAGGTAAAAGGCATAGGGAGATGATGGTGGAAAATTGCATTAAGAAAATTCCACATTACAAGGACAAGGTCTAGTGGGCAAGTGTAAATAAGACTATAAATAGTTCCTTCTTGAGAAGGAACACTATGTTCTCACCAGATATGTCAGAGCTGGGAAGGCCAAGATGAGAAAAAGTAGTACAAAGAGAGTCACTATAGAACTCTCAGGATACGTTGTGTTCAGCCTCTATTCTAAATTCATGTTTCTCTGTTCCCTGACTTGCATTTTATAATTGAATTATTCAATCATTCATTCAACCAATAGTTAAAACATAACAGACACTGTTCTAGACACTGGGATTGCATCTGTGAACAAGAGAGATGAAATGTTCTGTTCCTGGGAAGTTTAAATTACAGCTGGAAATATTAAGCTTATAGATTTCTCATAAGCCATTTTCATTTTTAGCCATGATCCCTCTATCTGCAATATTCTTCCCTTCCTCTTTACCTTGTAATGTTTACTAATCTTTAATATCGTTCTTAGCTTTCACATCTTTCAGGAAGCCTTTCTGAATATTGCAATCTGGATAATATTCCCATTGTGCCTTTTCCCATTGTGCCATTCTCTTATATGCTGCTAATATTAGATTTAACATATTTCTTCATCATTATCAGTTTTTGTTTTTTTTTAAGGGAAGGCAGGGCCTTGGTCATCTTTGCACATGCATTACCCATGCAAAACCCAATATCTTACAGACTTCTGCCATGCCAGGTTGTGGAAGGAAAGTATAAACTTCATTTGCAAATATGTCCAAGGGCTATCCTTGTTTTTTTAATTTGTATGTGTCTGTATAATCAATTTTACTGATTGAATTTTGGGAAATGTTTAGCTAAATTTTCTAGTGTGATCGAATGACTAGATATCCACTAAATTTCTACACCAACTTGGAACCATGTAGATGTGTTTTTCCTTGTACTTGAAGATCCTCAAAATAAACAAAGAAATACGTAAAATAATTACATTAATAGAAACATAAGAAACCATTATCTTCACAGTTAATAAAACTAGCACTAAATAATTATGTCTACATTTTTAAATTACCTGTGTAGTAATAATAAGGTAATAGTTTTTTAATACACTCCACTAAACACACACAGAGCTAATGACTGACATTTTTACTCTTATTTTCAAAGATTTTGAGCAGCACATTGGCTCAAAGATAATAAAAAAGAACAAATTCTGAACCCATTAGGGAGAAAAATTACCCATGGAGCTGGAGTTGATCTGATATATCCAGCAAAATTGGGGATAGCAACTTGAATAATGATCCGGAAGACTGACAGAGTGATTGATAGACTTCTATAAACCCATGGGGCTGGAAGAGGATTTCTTTGCTCTCTGTCTACAGTCACAGCAACTGGCATGGTTTCTTTAATCTGTAGCTGAAGTGTATTGGAATATATGATGAATTAATATGGACTTTTCTTCCTTTTCTCACTGTCAGTTTTATAAAAATAGGAACTATTAGACATACATTAAATAGTCTTGTTGCATTTAATAATTATCCCTTTCCTGTTTTGTTTACTTATTATTTATTGCTTCTCATTAGCTTTGTGTGTTTTATTTTCTGCTAAATGAGCAGACAGTTGTTCATAGCATCTATTTGCCTATCCTTCACCCTTCCCTTCATATTTCTTGCTTGAAGATCAAGTAGTCCTTTCCTCTTATTAACAACCATAGTACTTCAGAAGCCATGTGTAGAGGGGGTAGGTAAGCATACCTTTTCTGACTTTTCTGTTTTGTGACCTAACAGTTCGATGACCTTGGCTGAAGAATTTACCCTTTTTGAATTTTTTCACTTGTGAAATCAAGAAATACCGAACAGTATTGTAATAAAGATGAGTGATACTGGAGACAAATCATCTCAAACTGTGTAAACCCAGAGAAGTGTTCTCTCCTGTCCATGAATATAGCTCTTTTTGTGACTGTGTTTTCACACTTCTTTTTAATATAACAACAAGCAGAGAGGACACAAAGCATGTAATCGGACTGTAATTTACGCATGAAGAAACATAGTTACTAACCCAAGTTCATTTAGCTAAAAAAGGACCAGAGACAATCATCTTTAGATTATAACATGGGTAAATTGGCTCTTATAATTCATAGAATTTTAGATTAATAAATGGGATAGATGGAAAAGAATACATTTTGGTGCCTACTATATGCCAGATTCTGTGCCAAGCACTTAATTTCCATTACTATAATCCCCACCACAATCTGAAAGGTAGATACTTAGTTTGAGAGTAAATTTAGACTTATGGAGGCTAATTAATTTGTGATTGCTCACCCAGTCAATATACAATGAATTTTAGATTAAAATCCAGACAATAATGATCTTAAAATTTGTACTCTTCCTTATCATGCTGCCTTCCATTCTTGGAGAGAGATCTTAGGGAGAGTTTATGCCAACCTTTTTTTCCTTCAGTGCTGTTTTCTTGAATTCACAAAAATTATCCACCTTTTCAGATCATCCCATCTTTGGCCTGACTGCCTTGATCCTCTAGTTCTTCAAAATAATAGCCAAGAAATTTTAAACATGGCCCTCTTCCCAGACATGTGAAATACAGTTGTCATAATGGCTGACTTGCATTGCAGATAACATCATTTTAACATCATAATAGAATTGAAAATTCTTGGCTGTGGTGCCAGAAGGCTCCTTTTTTATAGCAGGCCCAAAAAGGATAAAACCAAACACAGTGAAAAAGTTTACAACTGATCCTAGGATGTCTTGAAATGATATCTTTGGCAACTTGTTGATGATCATACCTTGTAGAAATACACCAGCTATGGGTTGGAGCTCCTCCTGAAGCTTACTCCTTTCTTCCATGCACTTTCAAGGTATAGAATTGATCCTCCCATAAACTCCACTAGATAAAGACATCTCAATATGACTTAAAATTAATGATAAAATGTAAACTGAAAGGCGGAGGATGTAGTAAATGCTCTCCTTTCCTCTGCCTTCTTTAAACTTTGGTGCAGAGTTTTTCAGTACTACAAATATCAATGCCCCAGTTCTCAGTGAGGGCAGAGAGTCAGAACTAAGCATTGCTTCTCTAGAATAGGTCTTGCTCAAGGGATGAGTTAAACACAGGCTGGCTGAATCAATTTAGGTACAGTTATCACTTTATTCATACATTTGGTTATGTGAAGATCTATATATGATTATATACTAATGCTACTGAAAGTACCTGTATATATATATATTTCCTTCAACATTTTAAATCTTATTCTAAGAAAGAAATTGTGGATTAATTAGGGTAGTCACTTTTATTTTCAACTATGATTTTGTATTCATTTGTTTGAATGGAGTTCTATTTACATCAAAACTTTATGCTTTCAAATTAATTTCACAAACATTTTCCAATTTGACCTTTATAATATATTTGCAGAAAGGAAAGGGAGGTATTAGTAAGTGAGGAGAAGATTGAAGTTAGTTTGAACTAGTCAGTTTATCGGTATTAAAGTAGTAAATAGCTATTTTTGCAACAAAATTAATTTGTCAAATATTTAGATTTAGAAAATTCATCGAAGTATTTTTCATAGGTAACACATATGTTTAGTCACCATAGCATGGAATGTGTATCAGAGAGGTGAAGTCTGTATCTTCCCAGAAGGCGCTTTTCTAAATGGGTATGCACTATCTTTATTGTTGTAATCAGCAATAATTTTCTTCTTCTGTGGTATCAGTTTTCTTCCTTTAGATTCTCTGTGCTGTTGAGATGACACAGGATCCCTCTTGAGTAAGGATGCAGTCATTGCATATTCTGTGGAGAGGATGTAAGCCTTGGACAAATGAAAGCCTATGCTGTGTTTCATCTGGTTTCTTAGAGATAAGCACACTAAGGTCAGGATAAGATTTTATGCTCCTTTGCTCTTTACTAATTGCTTTAAATAATGATAAGAGGCCAAAACACAGGGGTCCTTCTAATTTATTTCCTAATTATTATATTTATTTCCTAACTATTATTACACATATAATAATTAGGATACTGTGTACACATACAGTATCCAGAGGAAAAGGCAAATATATATCTATACACACACACACACACACACATATATATGTAATGATTTAGAGACAAGAAATGTGAAAGGGCACATGATGCTTTCACAGCCAGAGCAGGATTGAAGAATGGTTTGTGGTCATGTTCAATGCAATTTGAAAAGGAAAAATCTAAAATCCATGAGGCTATGTTGTTCATAGCCTTAAATCTGAAATGTAAAATGAATTTTTATTTGCATAGAAATCCCATTACTCATACAATTAATGATAATTATGTCATCTAAAGTTACACATATCCTTTTAAGGACTGCATTGATTTGTCTGTCTGCAAATATCTAGTTAATTGGGTACAGTTTGTCTCACCTAATATATTTTCATGCTACTGTTAACATTATTAAATTTGTAATTTTGTTTTTAGGCTTGTGTTGCATTATATCCTCAAAAACAGACCCATGACTAAAATGTGGTTCACTGAAGCATAAAAAGTGATGAAAAGAGTAACATAAATAGTTCAGATCCAAATAACATCATAAACAAAGAGTGAAGTGGTCCCCAGTGGTGAATATGGAATACAAATCTGTATATGCTGTGACACATAAATCTGCATGTGTCATTATTTCACACATGCAGCAGGAAAAGTGCAAATCGGAAATACATTTATGAATATCTAAAAAATTTGAATTATACTAGACTGGAGATTAATTTACCACTATTCCCCAGTTCATTTGCCATTATAAAGCTTTTTCAAACAGGCACATAAATGTCCTGCAAGACTATCTTTTGAATGATTAGTTGACATTTTCCTCTGTGTCATTGTGAAGTATCCAGGTTATATCCTGAGAAATAGTTCACTTTCTTGGACCACATGAGTAAAGGAAATCACCCACTTCAGAGTCATCAACAAAAAGTTTAAGACCGTACAAGAAGGGAAGCAAAGATAAAAGAAGGAAAGGAAGAAATGGAGAGGGGATATGAGAAAAAAGAAGAGGGCAGAAAAGGGAAAGAGAGCAGAGAATAGGAAAGGGCAGGCTTAAAAGCTCCTGATCTTGTCTGAGGAGCAGGCAGAAGATACCTTCACTTTACGAGAAGACTGCATAGATCCTGGGCTAACTATGTAACTATTTTTTTTATTTCCCATGGAAAGTTCCACCAATGTATAAACTACAGCTCTTGTATTTAAATACCTAACTGCACTCAAGCTGTCCTATAACCTAAAGACTTTTTGCCGTACTTTTGTGCACTCCCAGATGTCTCATTATCTGTGACTGACCCACCATCCTAAAGTTTGAGATACTTTCTATGCCTCTTAACAGAGGGGAACTTAGACACCAGTTGTCTGGTGGGATGGTAGTAATGTTGGTGGTGAAACTCTCTAACTGTAGGGGTGGGTAGCTGGAAAGAATAAGTTGTAAATTGTCATTTGACCTGTGGTATTTATTTTAAATCCCTTGATTCTTTTATTTTTGATCCAGTAAACTAAGGGTGAACTTTTTTTAAATGTGCATAATTTCCATCCAGCAGAAGTGATTGATTTTCTTACTAAAAGTACAAAAACAACCAAAAGTAGGGGAAGCATTTAAGTTTTCAGTCTTTATAGCAAAAATAGCTTAGAAAACTGTATAGCCAACAGCAATATCGATGACAAATATTAAACACAAAGAGAAAGGAGAAGCTATTGTCAAAAATCTTTTATTGAATAATACTTTAAGATGATATTATATTATTACATATTAAAAGAAGAACAATAATTACTATGTGGTAGGTGCCTGCAAATATTTTAAAGGCATGAGGTAATATCTCATTGTGATTTTGATTTGCATTTCCCCCATGATTAATGATGTTGAGCATGTTTACATATACCTATTGGCCATCTGTTTGTCTTCTTGAAAAAGAATGACCTATCCATGTCTTCTGCCCATTTTTAATTGGATTCTATTTTTGTTGTTGAGTTCTGAGTTCTTTATATATTTTAGGTATTAGCCCCTTATGAGATATATGATTTGAAAATGCATTCTTTTTATTCATTATGTTGCCTTTTGGTTGACAGTCTCCTTTCGTGTGCAAAGGTTTTTTAGTTAATGTAGTCCCACTTGTTTATTTTTGCTTTTGTTGGTTTTGCTTCTGGTGTCAGATTTAAAAAGTCATCACCAAGACTGATGTCAAGGAGCTTACACTTCATGTTTTCTTCTAGGAGTTTTATGATTTCAAGTCTTACTTTAAAGTCATTAATCTATTTTGAATTAATTTTATTGATCATGTGAAATAGTGATCCAGCTTCATTCATTACCATGTGGCTGTGCAGTTTTCCCAACACCATTTATTGGAGACATTCTCTCCCCATTGTGTATTCTCAGTTCCTGTGTGATAAATTAATGACCATATAAATGTGAGTTTATTTCTGGGATCTCTATTCTGTTCCATTGATCCATGTGTCTGTTTTTAATACCAATATCATGCTGTTTGAATTACTATAGCTTTGTAGTATAGTTTGAAATCAGGGATCATGATGCCTCCCTTTGTTTTTCTTTCTCAAGATTGCTTTGGCTATTTGGGGTCTTTTGTGCTTCCATATAAATTTAAGGATTGACTGTTTTTTTTTCTGTGTAAAACACAATTATAATTTTGATAGGAATTGCATTGAATCTGTATATTGCTTTTTGGATAGCATGGAGATTTTAACAATAGTCTTCCAATCTATAAACACAAAATATCTTTCTACTCAATTATCTCTTCTTCAATTTCTTACAGTAATGTCTTTGTTTTTCAATACACAGGTCTTTTGCCTCCTTGGTTAAATTTATCCTAAGGGGTTTTATTCTTTTTGATGCATTTATAAATGCATTGCTTTCTTAATTCCTTTTTTCTGGTATTTTCTTATCAGTGTATAGGAGCAGAACATATTTTTTTATACATTGATTTTGTATCCTGCAAATTTACTGAATTCAGTTAATTCTAAAAGTTTCCTATATATAAAATGCAATTGGCAAATAATGATGGTTTTACTTCTTCCTTTCCAATTTGGATACTTTTTATCTTTCTTGTCTGATTGCTATGGCTAGGACTTCCAATACTATGTTAATTAAAAGTGGCCGGAGTCAGAATCCTCTTGTTCATGATCTTAGAGGAAAAGCTTTTAGCTTTTCATCATTGAATATGATGTTAGTTGTGGACTTGTCATGTATGGCTTTTATTATGATGAGGTACTGTCTCCTTTACTGAAAATTTTTATCATAAATGGATATTAGTTTTTTCAGATGATCTTTCTGCTTTTATTGAGATGATCATTATTTTTGCCCTTCATTTTGCTAATATGGTATATCACATTGACTGATTTGCAGATGTTGAATCATCCTTGCATCTCTGAAATAAACCCCATTTGACCATGATTTAGGATCCTTTAAATGGACTGTTTCTCTAGGAAATCAGTCCAGAATCCAGCCATTGTTGAAATAGGTGACAAAATTATCTCTAGCACCAGAAATTGCCTTAGGATGAAACATTGAGGTCTATGAATCATGATGAGTATTATTAAACCTATGGCCTTAAGAGCTGACCTGAAAAGTTTGTGTTACTGGTACATAAAAAGATATAGAAATTGAGAAGAAGAATTTAAATTTTTTATAGTAATTTGAAAACCTACCTCATACAATCATGTGATCAGTGGATTCACTTCCTTTAACAAACCAATTCTGGTGAAATATGTAAGATGATATGCTAATGTGTATTAGAATATGTGGTGTTTTCAAGTTAGTTTGCAAAGTATAGCTCAAAAAGATACATAAATAGAGAAAATTTGTCATAATATGCTTTGTTATTTCTACATCATTTTGTGTTTAATTAAACCTGGTTGTTAACTTACAGTGTAATAGTGCAGAGCATAAATAAGGAAGTGACATTTATATTATTTTCACTTCTAATTTACAGGTAATGAAACTTTCTTCACTGAAAACTTTTTCAAGAAAAAATAATATTTTCCAAATTTTGTAGATTGTTAATGTAAATTTAAAAAAATCTAAGCTTAGGTAAAGAGTTTTATTCAAAAGGATAGCTGTAACAGGATGACAGAGATTTTTACAATAGGGAGGATGCTCTGATCGTAATATCTGCAAGAGTCTCCAATGTCAAGAAGAAAGGAATTGTTTTTTTATAGGGATGTATGACAAGACTAGAAAGAACCAAGTGAGGAGGAGGGGGATGAGTGGGTGGTGTGATCAAACCGTTGATTGAAAAATGTCTTTCCTTGAGATCAAGATGATTCTTGATGCTCCAGAGGGACTGTTATGAAGGAATAAGTCCACATTTCTATAAAGCCTTAAGCTAAGCATGAGTGAAAACTCAGTTCAGTGTGCTCTGAAGGGAGGAGAGAAATTTAACTAGTTTACCCAAGTAAAGTTAGCAGTTATAGTTATTGTTGACATTGGTCAGTAAATACAGATAGTTAATCAAGGTTGAGACAAAGAATGGGAATTTGGTCTGTGTCTAGATTTGTCATAGGTAAACAAGGTGGGAGCCATCATTGGCTCTTATCCAGGTCATATGACCATATGACTTAGGTGGATGAAAGATGATTTTTTGCAGTAAGTTGCTTTATTGAACAGAAAAGGATCAGGGAGACTTTCTTACCTGTCACTGTTTTCCAGGAGGACAGAGCTCAGGCAGAGTTCAACATTGTTATTTCCCCCCTTTGCTTAAGCCAGATGAATATCATTCGTTGTTGAAGAAGTCAGTGATCAGAAACCAGAGCAGGACAAAGCAGGTTCTAAGAAATGGGTCCCTAAGGGCACTTATTGTCATTGTTTCTGCAAAATTAGTTAAACCATCTGTTGAGAGGTGGTGGCAAAGGTCAGTTATATTAGTTTCAGGCATCTTAAAAGAGGGATATCTAAAATGAAAAGAGAAATATTAATGTAAAAGGTTGTATTAAAGCAAAAAAGCTAGAATTTAATCCTGGAGGGTATCCAGTCCAGTAATCCCAAGAATATAATGGATAAAAATCTTTCAGTCATATAGCACTGCTTATTGAGTTTCTTGAGACTAATAAGATGTCAGTATTCCTGGTAATGTTGTACAGTTTTATCTCCTTAACAGCATGGATTACCTGAGCATTTTATCAAACTTCCTTGAAAACCAAAAAAGCAGATTGTCCAGGGAGAAATCTGGCCCATGAATGGTCTACTGAGGTGATGAATCCTTCAAGGTTATCAAGTCTTCAGAATTTAGCTTACCATCCTTCTTCAGATGTTAAAGGGAAAGGTCTGCTCCAGGACTACCTGGAGTCCAGGCAAGGATTTTGGTTAGACAGGTTTCAGCTCTTGATGATACCCAGTTAGGAAGGAAGGAGAAAATTAGAAATACTAGCTAGGCATATGGGCAGATATTGAAGGAAAGTTGAAGAATTGAAAATATTGTAAGGGTTACAGTGCATGACAGATGAACAGATCCAGTTCAATTTACATATATATAACAAAACTGGATTTTCATATCAATCAATTACTTACAATTTGCAGTGTTGCAAAATAGCTCAAAAACAACTAACAGGGCCAGAATATGGTAACTTGCATGAGTGTGCTAGAGTTTTCCATTGAAACACAAAATTTCTCTCTATATTCACCTGCATATTATCAAATAAAGTTTATTTTAGATTACAAATTAAAGTTTCTCTCATCCGATTAGGCCTCATTATTTACATAGGTATAGTAAGAATGGTGATTCATTTTCATAGACCTCTTAAAATTTGCTTTGCTGAAAATTTTCATAAGGAATCTCAGATCAGGGTTTTAAAAGTTTCATGAGGCTAGAAAGCCAACCCAAGAATTCACCATTATGTTTCATCTGCATTACTTGTAGGTTAGAAACCACAGTTCCCCAAAATATCCTATTTTCTGTATCTGTAAAGAAATGCTCTTTCTTACTTACCCATAAGGCTGGCACTCCATAAGCCAGGCACCTCACTAAGGTTCCTCAGAGCCTTGGTTTATTACAATTGAGTCCAATTATGTCCTGTTAACAAAAGAAGACAAATTATTATTGTACTTAAGCAAAAATGATTATATTGCCATGAAATAAGAATATTCAATCAATGAGTGGATCAAAGTCTGGAGGAACCAGGGATAAATGATTCATGTTTTTTTTATAAGAGCAGCCTTCAAAATCCTTCAAAATGATTCCTTACATCCAGCAAATAGGATGTTAAAATATCAGCAAAACCAATAGTCAACCCTCACCAGTTCATTCAGCCCTATGTAAGTAATTCTTATTGTGATTGATTTGAGGTTAACAATCTCATAAACCCATCTGCTTCTACTCTAGATTTCTGGAAATCCTGACTCATTCCAATGGTATAATGTCAAAGTTATTTAAGCAATGCCATGTGGAACCCTATATCTGAGTACCTAGCATAGTCATTTTCTAAGGGTCTCTGAGAATCCATTTTTAAAAACAAAGCATTCAGGTCTGTAGCTGATTTACAAATGCTTTCAGGGAAGCATGAATGTAAGACAAAAACTATGTGTAGAGAATACAAGACTTTAAAAGAGTTGGGATTGACTTACTGTTGATAATTTTCAAAAGTGAAAGGGCTGATGAAATTTCCTTGAAAAATAATGCAACTGACAAAGAGTTTTGCTTGTTGTGTAGCATGTGAAACAAGATAAAGTCAATTGAAAACCAAAGTAGCAATGAAAGATTTTTAAAGTATGCATAATATGTAATACAATTGCAAAGAACCTTAGCATAAAAGTGAGAAAACATTGTTTTCTTAAATAATTAAGGCCATGATAAAGTCAAATACAAAAAACAGTGCTTATGACACAGAATTTTTAGCTTCTAAGACGATTATTCAGAAGGTAAAGATTAACCTTTTACAACTTCTCATTAAGAGCGGAGCAGTAATTCAAGAAACTTTGTCATTTTAACAGAGAGAAAACCAGATTCTAATTTTGCATCAATAAACTATTTTATCCAAAGCACTTTACAAAAAATTCTTATAAATAATCTATCAAAATCTTGATAGCTTTGAGCACAACAAATAAAATTGACTGTCTGTAGTATTTTACAACTTTCTATACCCATTCAGGTTTTGTGATATATTGCCCTCTTTCTCATGTGTAACAACTAATCATTTTGCATTAAGAAAAAACTACTCCCTTGTCCCTTAACAAAAACATTTTCTGCACATTTAGTATACAAAGTTGTTTTCTCTGGCGCTATTTCTTCTAATAGAGTCTCATTAACATATAATGATTATAAATTTTAACATGAACTATTTCACACAGAAAACTATAAAATGGATAATAGTGAATGGTCTGTCATAGACCAGAATTTTGTAGTAGAGTTTAGGTATAGCTCTCCAATTTGTATAATTATATATGTCCATGTAATATAGTTTGTCAATGTGGCCAAAATGGATATGTTCATTACCAGACCCAAATGCATAACACCCCAAAATTAGGCTTAGTATTTATGTTTCAATATTTTATCTTACTTTGAAATGTTTTAGGTATTTAGTGTATAGTCATTAATTAACCTAATTTAACATGTCTTAAGATTTTAAGTTACCAAAAGTTCTTTGAGTTTCTATCTTCACACTGACATACCATAAAACATAATTACTATTGAAATAAATCTTATCAAAATAATGATTCAATTTGGTTAATCATAAATGATATTTCCATAATCTTGAAAATCTAGTGGGTATAATGTAAGCTCATTCAGTTAATAATATGTAAGTTTAAGAAGAACATATCCAAATAGGGAAAAATATGTATGATTGTATTAGTCTTAATTTCTGTCATTTAAAAATATATTCAATTTATATAAGCAATTATCTCTAAGCCAATCAGAATAGAACTCCTTTAAAGCATTTTATAATTTAACTTGGTAATACCACCAGATATGGAACAATATTACACATACAAAACTTATATACATACATATTTTATTAGTCTGCTTAGGCTGGCAGAACACAATTCTCTGTGGCTCTGTGTGGTGGCCCTGACCACATGGTTCTTTGCAGGGAGCAGCCTGGGCTGCTGACCGAGGAGGTAGTTCCACCCTCTGAAATCAAAGAGGAATCAGTTTTGCCCTCTAGGCCTATGGTGGGAGCCATAACTCTGATGGTCTATAAATTTTTTTCAGAATCATTATTCCTTTTTTTATGAAGGATAAAGCGTGTATATGCACAACTGGATAATGTTCTGGATAATGTGGTTCTGACCTGTAGACTCCCAGAAATCCAACACCTTTCCTTTATTTTGTCCTATTTTCTCTATTCCCTTTAGTTCCAGCTGGCAGTGTTTCTGCCTGTACAATCCCATCTCTAATTCCTGGTTTCTGCTGAGATGGCTGATTAATGAGTTGCAACAATGATTTCTTTATCAAATGGTTTGTTCAGCCATACTCTTAATGTTCTCTTCAGAACATGCCTCCTCATTTTTTGCAATATGGATAGGCTGAGAATTTTCTAAATCTTCAAGTTCTGGTTGCTTTTTGCCTAATGATTCCTTCAATGTATCTTTCCCTCTGCATTTTACTCCAGGTGGTGAGGAGAAATCATGATTCTCCAACACTTAGGTTAGAAATTTCCTCAGCTCAGTATCAAGATTTATCACTTCCAAGTTCTGTCTTCCACCAAACACTAGAACACAGCCAAGTTCTTTGCCACTTTATACTAAGGATTTATTTCCCTCTATTTCCAATAACCTGTCCCTCATTTCCATCTGGAACCTTACCAAAGTCACCTTGAATGTCCATGTTTCTGTCAGCAGTCCTTAGACATGACCTAGGCTATTTCTATCTTGCACATATTCAGGCCTCTCACATTTTTAGGTGTTCATTACAGCAGTTCCCCCTTCAGAGTACCCCAATCTGTATATTAGTCTGTTGAGGTTTGAAAAACAAAATACCACAGACTGATTAGCTTAAAAAAAACGGAAATTTATTTTCTCACAATTCAGGAGGCTACAAGTCCAAGATCAGTGTGTCAGCATGGTCGGGTTCTGGTGATAGATCTCATGTGGCATGCAGGTGACTCTGCCTGTCACACAGCCTTTCTTCTGTGTGGAGAGGGGATGGGTGGAGAGGTGAGAGACAGACAGGCACAGTGCATACTCCAGTCTCTTCCTTGTCTTATGAGTGTACCAGCCTTGATGTCCTGATTAGAGCTCCACCCTTATAACTTCCTTCCAAATACTACCACATTGGGAGTTAGAGCTTTAATATATGAATGGGATGTGAAGGGGAGACAATTCAGTTCATAGCACACATATATGCATGCATATATATAACAGACAAACAGACTTAAATTCAGAACTTATAGGTTCAATTCTCAAATTTTAGCTGCGAGTCAGACACAAATACAGAAATACAAAACTCACTGTTATAGAAAAGGTTGGCTGTCCTCTTTGTTCCAACACTAATATTTTTACCAGGATTGTGTTTCTGGCAGATGGGACAATTTGAGATTACTTGCTCACTACAAGATTTGAAGAATACTCACTAAAATTTGTGGAAGAGACCTTGAAGATTTTTTTTTGCTCTGTGTATACTCTTATTTAGCCTGTAGACTAAATTTTGGGCAAGGGACCAAGGAGAGAGCAAGTTGCCCCTTGGGGGTCCCCAAAGCTTACATGAGTGATATGATATCCAGCCCGTTTCCAATTAGCTATTTCAGTGTCAGTGGTTGCTTCTGAGATTCCTGAGCCCCTCAAGAGGCCCCAGTTAGGGGAAGGGGTACCTGAAGCTGGACTGCAGCTGGCCATAGGGAGGTGAGGGGCCAGATTAGGGAGGGAAAGGTCTGCAGAGGTGGATGAAGAAGTGGAGGAATTGGAAATGTTGAAGGGGGACAGATAAAGGGTTCATAGGTGAAGGGAAGATCAAAGGTGGTAAAAAGGAAGAAATAAAAGGGGTGTGTGATGGGAGAGGGAGGTTTTAAATGATCCAGTTTGGGTCAGTCCCAATTTTTCCAAAAAGTCAAGAACATTGAAAGTTTAATTGGTTTTATAGTGAGCTTTTGCCATTTTTCAAGATAATGAACAGAATTAGTGCCTCTGATAAAGTGAATGTTTGTGCTCTTCCAGATGCACATTTTGAAGCCCTCACACACCATGTAACGGTACTTCAAGAAGCAGCCTTTAGGTGGAATGAGGATCAGATGAGGTTACGAGGATAAGGCCCTCGTGATGGGACTAGACCTTTATAAGAGGAGACCCCAGAGAGCTTGCTCTCTCTTTCCATGTGCATGCTCTGAAAAAAGAGCATGTGAATACAAAGCAAGAAGACAGCCATCTACAAGCAAGTAAAAGATTTCTAACCAAAACCTGACCATGCTGGTACCATGATCCCACACTTCCAGCCTCCAGAACCATGAGAAAGTATATTCCTCTTGTTGTTTAAGCTCTCCAAACTATAGTACTTTGTCATGGCAGACCATAGAGACAAGGACAAGCCATAATGGAGAAACATGTTTTCAAAAGAGAAGAGGAGGCAGTGTCTAATAGAGTGAGAGTCACCCATGGGTCTAGATAATTGGATCAGAGATAAACCCTTAAGAGAGCTGAATAGAGTCCCAGTTGATTGATTCTCTCATATACTCACAAAAGAACCAAGAAAATTCCTCCATGCAATACCAAGTTGAGGAGCTAAGGACATTCCCTTACACAATCTTCAGTTTCAAGAGCCAAGAAAAAACAGAAAAGGACTCAAAGAAGGGCCACAAAATTTCTCTGTGCATAAAAGAATCAAAGTAACCCCTTACCATGTTATACCAGACAACTGTCCAGAGCAGTGCACGAAGACTTGAGACTCACCGTGATTTCCTCAGCCAGGAAAGGACACAAAGGATTTGAGTAGGTAGAATTAATACAGATGAAGACAGCAGGGCCAAGTGTGGTCAGCACCCCATCTGAGTCACAGCACCTGAGAACTTAAATGAAAGCAAACTGAGACCTAGGTTAGGGGAGATTTTATTTTTGAAAACACTACTGCAATAGGGAGAGGAAGACTACTGCAAGAGGGAGAAGTCTCCAACAGCAAGATCTGCAGGTGTCTCAAAGATCAGGCAGAAAGGAATTCTGTTTTATAGGGAGAGGTAAGCAAGGCTGCAAAGAATTGGGTATGAGGCAGTGGGTTGGGCAGGCAGTGTGATCAGACATTTGATCAGAACATCTTTCCCTGTGATCAGCTGATTCTTGGGAGGGGCCCCTATGCAGGGTTGTTCCACATTCTTAAATGGCCCGGTGAGAGGGGGGTCAAAGTTCAGGGTATTGCAAGTAGGAGAGAGGCTTAACTAAGTATGGGCAAGTTAGCAGGTATTTTGTGCAGATTAGTCACTGGATACAAACAATTCAGCTAATCAAGTATGAGACAAAAAATGGAAATTTGGAAGATCTGTATGTGGCCTGAGATCAGTAAACAAATGACATTCTTGAGTCTTCTCCAAGTTCTGTGATGAGGAAGTGTGTCTCTTTGCATATGCCATTTCCCAGAACACAACTGGGTGGGTGGATTTCTTAACTGTTGCTGTTTTCAGGAGCACAGAGTCCAGGTAAAGATGAACTTTGTAAATCGTAAACCAAATGATGGCAATGGAAATAACTCTGTCCCAAATTTACTAGGAATTTTACTTAAAAAGACCATCTTTTATTTGCCAAATGCAGTTTTGTAGCCATAATTGATGAAGGGATGTTAGAACTAGTATCTTAGTTATGGGTAATGAAGCTACAAAACCATCAAAACCTTAGAAATTATGAACAAATCATAAAGAAATAATTTCAAAACATAATTGACGGAAAAAATGTTGAGTTAAAGGCTGACAGAAGCTGATGTTTCACAGTTTACTTGTGAATATTAGTGCTTTGCAGGAATCTAATAAAGTAATAATCTTAGCAAGACTAAAAACATATAATTGCCATGACATGGTGTTTGCTTAGAAATATTGGGTGAATTCATTGTACAGAAGATGGTGGGAATGCCATTTTCCACTGATACTGTAACAATGTATTCCAGGACAGGCTAGTGATAAGAAGGACCATCTCAGAGAACAAACCTATCTAAGTATTTTTTCATTGCAACTTTGGCAAATTCATCACATTCATTGGCAAATGCCCAATATGGTTAATATGACAATATAAAAAATAATGTGTATAATTTGAACATACTAGGGGAGGAGGAATAATATTTTTCAGCTTCATTACTAGAAGTACATTTAACTCTCCTTATATTTTATAAAAAATAAAAAAGATTATATCATTTAAAAACGTGGTTTGGACTTCAAATATTGGTAGGACTGTGTTTTGAAGAAATAGCTATGATATTAAAAAATTTTCTGAAGTAGTTATGTAGATTAAAGTGTGAGCTTGTGTGGGAATATAAATGAATACACTATTTGCTTCATGGAGAAAGACTTGCTATGAAAAACAAAACAAAACGAAAAAACCCTAATGACATAGTAACATTTATTACTTATAAAATACTAAAATATTAAAGTTGAGATTATTATTTGAATATCATGGAAACTGATCACAAACACTGTTCACGTATGCTAGGAATCAAATGTTCTGTTAGAAACATTTGAATTACTGAATAAACATTTTGTATTTCTAAAATAAAAATCAGTTTGGTCCCAAGTTTTTAAAGCTATAAACTAGACAGCTAGTTTCCATATTTTATACATTCAGCAACTGTAATGTTTTTAATTTTTGCACTCGAAGGAGGAATGCAACATGGCTTTCAAAGGCAGATAAGATAAAGAGCAAAAACAAAAGTTAGAGGTCTAAGAACCACTTCTAAAGATTCTTTAACATGTTTCCTAATTCAAGAATAATTATCAGAAAAATAGAGGATGTTGTTATAAATCTTGGAAAAGGTACCACTGAAAAATTTAAGAATTTTATAGAAATTTGAGTTTTCCAACTTAATAATACTCACAGATAGGAAATCTAAAAATTAATTATTTTATTTAATCATAAGGTAATTTAAATTTAATAATAACTTTACAGAGTAAATTGTTGGAATTGCTGCTGATGAATAACTGAAGAATTTTGAAAAGTAGCATGACTTGCTTCATTTTGGATAAAAGTTAAAGATGAATATTCTAAGATTGACCAAAATCACTTTAAATTTTATCTTGCATTCAATTTAATGAATCTAAGACTGGCTTCTCTATGTTATTTAAACAAACTATAAATACCAAATGGATATACATTATCCCATGCAAGGACTGTTGTCAGTCTCACCTGCATTATATGAATGAATAAGCAAGAAGCAAATTCATTTGTCACATTACATATTTTTAAATATTGTTATGCATGGGATTCTCATGAGATTTCACATGAAAATGGCCATTTCGTTCACACTTTCCTTAATGTACACTTTGAAACGACAGAAAGGTAGGTGTGCATTGATTCTCTGCATTTCTACTTTTGAATAGCTAGTGAACAACATGTATGGTTTTTGTAAATTTTTTCCCTGAAGTCTGTGTAATTTGTGTTTTCTTTCACACATGAATTTTGATTGTATTTTTCTGGTAATTTATTCTTATATTTTACCAAGCTCTCTATGACAGATTATTAATTAAAAAGTGATAAAATTAGTTCTTCATTAAATACAGTTTGACAAGCACTGTCTTGGAGCATTTTCTGATACTCTGTTCTAATTCTGGACTCTTACCTTTTGTCCCTGCTGCCATCAACCTCCACGAATTAAACCTAATGTCTAATGTTGCAACCTAGGTCACTTTAACCCCCCTTAGTAAATTAAAAACAACCTCCAACTTAAATTCACCTCTGATAACATTCTTTGCATTATGTTTAGATATGATATGACTCTACCCACCTGCTTTCTCTCAGATAAGCTTTAAAATGTAGACACAAGTCTGCAAGTTTGAAAGTGACAGGAACACAGGTTTCATAACATATACCTAAAATTGTTTTTTTGACATTTGAAAATATTCCCAAAACTTCAAAATATAGAAGTCATGGTTGTCAAAAAATATCTACTCTGAATTATATGCCAGGCATATATATATATATATTTTTTCTGTGTACTCTTAAAGAATATGTCAAGAAGGAAAGGTAAATATTAAGTAAGTTATAACAAATAAATAGTTTTGATTATACAAAGAATTACAAGATGTTTTGATTATAAAAATACAGGATATCTTTTGGCATGTGTATTGGGGACTATGATAGGATGAATAATATATAATTCATATTAATTATGCCTATATATATATATATATATATATATATATATGTATATATATATATATATATATATAGTGCCTTCCCCACCTGGCCCTGCCCTGCCCTGCAAAGATATTCACATCCTAATCCCCAGAAACTATGAATGTTAGCTTTTATAGCAAACTGATCTTTGTGGATGTGATTAAGAATATTGAGATGGGGAGACTGTAGATGATTATCCTGATAGCTCCAGTGAATGTATAAGGGCCCTTGTAGAAGAAGATCAGAGTTACTAGTAGGAGATGCAACCTTGGAAGCAAGGATTGATGTGAAAGGAGGAAGGAGCCATAAACCAAAGAATCTAGGTAGCCCCTGGAAGACAGAAAATGTAAGGAAATAAGTTGTTCCTTAGAGCCTCAGGCAGGAACCAGTCATGCTGACACCTTGGTTTCAACTCATTGAAAATGATTTTAGACTTCTGGATCCCAGAACTCTAAGCTAACAAATATGTGTCATTTTAAGACACTAAGTGTGCAATAAAAGAAAACTTATACAGGGACTTAATGTTTGTAGGTGAGAAGAGAAGGTTTTCTATAGGAAATGATGTTGAATCTGAGTCATAAGGAAAAAAAGCAGAAATTAGCCAGGTAAAGAACAGAAGAAATTTCCAGTTAAGGGGCATACCATATATTTAAATAATTTGAGTCAAGAAAGAGCTTGAAGAGCTACCTATTGCTTCTGTAACAGATTCCAAACATGTAGTGGCTTAAACAATACAAATTCATTATATAAGAATTCTGGAGGTCAAAAGCCCAACATCAGTTTCACTAGGGTAAAACAAGATGTTGACAGGATGTATTTCTTCCAGAGAATCTAGACGAAACACTTTTTTTTGTCTTTTTTGCCTTTTGCAGCTTCTAAAAGTTGCCTGTATTTCTTGTTGTGTCAACCCTTCCAGCCAGTGATCACATGGCACCAACCTCTCCTCTGAGTCTCCTGTCTCTTACTTTTACTTATAAAGACCTTGTTATTATATTGGGTTGACTGGGATAATGCAGGATTACGTTCTCATCTCACCATCATTAACTCAGTCACATTTCTAAAGTCTCTTTTACCATGTAAGATAATATATGCACAAATTTGCAGGATATGGAATGGAGGGATCATTCTGACTTCCACACAGTGAGTTGAAGAAATGGAAATGATAGTCATGTCTAGAGAACAAGAGTATAAGGAGAGAATTGTACAATACAGTCTTAAAAGTTAAGCAACTATGAAGGGCATCTCAAACTATGTTCAAGGTTTCAAATTTTATTCAAAGTGAGGTCATTATCATCTACCTTAGAAGACTTTCTAGATATTAATTTTTTTAACATAAAAGTAATTTTGACCTCTGGGTGAGGATCTCACTAGATGTAAGTCAACAGGAGCTAAGTTCAGAGGCTAGGAGAGACAGTGGGACCAAGGTGCTGGAGTATAGAGAGAAGTAAGTGGATATATTCAAGAAAATTTTCAGAAGAAAAATTTAAAAGAATTGTTGAATGATCGGAATGAGAGGTGGTAAAGCACTCTTGGGTATCACAATTTCTCTAAAACCTTGGCATGCGTGAAATCTATGTAAATCATACACTAAGGAGAAACTGGATGATAGGCAACTTTGGGGTACAGAAATCTTGGGTTTAATTATAGAAATACTGTGTTTTGGTGTCATAGATATATTTAACTGAAGATAATTGTTTTCAGTTTAGGAGCACAGATAAGAGGACTCAACTGGGGATGATATATTTGTGAATAATAGACAGAAACATCCTAATTCAAACCAATGAAGTGGAGGGTATTGTTCAGGGAAAGAATGTAGATTGAGAAAAGAGTTGAGCAATTGCACATTTAATGGAGTAAGAGAAGAACGGTGACAAAACATTGTTTTGGGGAGAGGGAGGAAGATGTCCAGAGGCTGAAGTGTCAAGGAAACCAAGAGATGAGAGTTTCAGTTGTGATGAAAATGGCTAAGAGTTTAAAGAATGAAAACAAAGTATGCACTGGATGTATCAATGTCAAATTTCTTGGAAAACATAAAAACTGTAACTTCTGTGGACTTAATCAGGACAAAAGTCAGATTTTAGCAGACTAAGAAAGTGAAAATCCCAACTGTTGACTTATTATGAAGTATGACTGTGAAGTCAGGAGTAAAGATGGAATTTGGCATGTGTTCTGTATTTTTTTTTAATGATAGGAGAAACTAAATCATGTTTCAATGCAGACATAAAAGCTCAAGATAGAGAGAAATGAGGAGAGGAGCAATTGCTAGGTATTCCTGGAGATCTTGCTCACAGAGATGCTATATAGATTGAAGGAAAGATTCTTGACAAAGGAAAATGCGGGATTTAATGAACAATTATGAAATTTTCTCGTACGGATGTGTTCCTTGTGCAACGTCTAATGAAATCAAGATGTTGCATTTATTTACTTTTGGAAATATCTTCTGCAATTAGCCTTTTTCTTTTATTTTTTAATTCATGTTATTAATGCCTTGATAGTATGAGTGTATTTTTGCCTTGATTATATTTTACATTTATAAATTCTCATGTATTTAATCTATGTATCTCAAACCTTCAACTCTCTTTCTTTCTTTTCTTTTTTTTAGATAATTATTTTTTATTGAAGGGTAGTTGACACACAGAATTACATTACCTTAGTTTCAGGTGTACAACATAGTGATTCAACATTTATATACATGATAATTCTAGGTACCAGCTATTACCATAAAAAGTTGTTACAATATTTTGACTATATTCCTTATGCTATACATTACATCCCGGTTATTATTTATATTACAATTGGAAGTGTGTACTTTTCTTTTTGTTTGTGAGGGCATCTCTCATATTTATTGATCAAATGGTTGTTAAAAACAATAAAATTCGGTATAGGGGAGTCAATGATCAATGCACAATCATTAATCCACCCCAAGCCTAATTTTCGTCAGTCTCCAATCTTCTGAGGCATAACAAACAAGTTCTTACATGGAGAACAAATTCTTACATAGTGAATAAGTTACATGGTGAACAGTACAAGGGCAGTCATCACAGAAACTTTTGGTTTTGCTCATGCATTATGAACTATAAACAGTCAGTTCAAATATGAATACTCATTTGATTTTTATACTTGACTGATATGTGAATACCACATTTCTCTCTTTATTATTATTATTTTTAATAAAATGCTGAAGGGGTAGGTAGATACAAGATAAAGGTAGAAAACATAGTTTAGTGTTGTAAGAGAGCAAATGTAGATGATCAGGTGTGTGCCTGTAGACTATGTGTTAATCCAAGTTAGACAAGGGCAATAAAACATCCACGTATGCAGAAGATTTCTCTCAGAATAAGGGGGGTGAGGTTCTAAGCCTCACCTCTGTTGATCCCCAATTTCTCACCTGATGACCCCCCTGCGACTGTGCCTGTCTTAGGTTGTTCCTCCCTTGAGGAATCTTACCCGTCTCTGGCTAACCAGTCATCTTCCGGGGCCATACAGGGAAATGTAAACTTGGTAAGTGACAGAGAAGCCTTATTGTTTGAAATGGCTAGCTTTTTACTATTTGCATATTTATGCCCTGTAGCTTCTATGCCCAGCATTTGCCTTGAGGTTACTTTACCACTTGGAAGAATTATGATACTTGGTAAATTTGATATGAGGCACGAATTCTATTTAAGGGTTGTAATTAGGAAGGAAGAAGAAAAGCTATAGAAGTAGCAGGCAGAAGAAAACATGGGAAGATTGATTATTTCTTTGACACATTTTCTTGTAGAGTAACTTCAGCATGTATAGGTTTTAAGCTACTACTTAAATTGCACACACACATTAACATAATAGGAGTATAGTTGCATAACCAAAGCATACCTGTAATTACCAGCCATCTCCAGTGAAACCTAGAAAACCAGTTAGGCACCTTAGGCATTTGTGAAAACTTATCTATGATATGGTGGATAATGTCCAACTGAACTTGAACAGTCTGAGAGAAATCAGACAAATTAAAACAACCCATTCCTGGGGACTGTTCACATGCCATATGTTCTTTTAACAGTAAATAGTCTGTAGTTGTAAGATTTTGGAGCGCTACAATTTGCACTTCTCCTAATTCTTGATTGAGTTCCAACAGTATAGATCCAGTCAAATTTGTTGTTTTACTGTATGCACAGGCCAGCTTAGATATCTCCTTCCTCATTCCCATGGCAAGTCCAGGAACCGGTTGGATGAATGCAGCTACAGCTGTAGCAGTGCGTGGATCTTTGTTGGGGTTTTTTGATGATCATCTTCTGGCATGAGTCTTCCAGAGAGTGCTGATATTGGAAGTTCTTTTTCATATCTTATCTTAGTTCATTTTAGGGGTAGCCCAATTAGGCTTTGATAAACTGTATAAACACAAACAGACCCTTTGCCTACACTTTTTATGCCCTTTATACTCTTGTGTAGAACTCATTGCAGGTTACCACACAGGAAATGCCCATTTTTTTTTTTTGGTGTCACTAATCTACACTTACATGATGAATATTATGTTTACTAGGCTCTCCTCTATACCAGGTCCCCCCTATAAACCCCTTTACATTCACTGTCCATCAGCATAGCAAAATGTTGTAGAATCCCTACTTGTCTTCTCTGTGTTGTACAGCCCTCCCTTTTCTCCTACCCCCCCATGCATGCTAATCTTAATACCCCCCTACTTCTCCCGCCCCTTTATCCCTCCCTACCCACCCATCCTCCCCAGTCCCTTTCCCTTTGATACCTGTTAGTCCATTCTTGAGTTCTGTGTTTCTGCTGCTGTTTTGTTCCTTCAGTTTTTCCTTTGTTCTTATATTCCACAGATAAGTGAAATCATTTGGTATTTCTCTTTCTCCGCTTGGCTGGTTTCACTGAGCATAATACCCTCCAGCTCCATCCATGTTGCTGCAAATGGTTGGATTTGCCCTTTTCTTATGGCTGAGTAGTATTCCATTGTGTATATGTACCACTTCTTCTTTATCCATTCATCTATCGATGGACATTTAGGTTGCTTCCAATTCTTGGCTATTGTAAATAGTGCTGCGATAAACATAGGGGTGCACTGATCTTTCTCATACTTGATTGCTGCATTCTTAGGGTAAATTCCTAGGAGTGCAATTCCTGGGTCAAATGGTAGGTCTGTTTTGAACATTTTGATGTACCTCCATTCTGCTTTCCACAATGGTTGAACTAACTTACATTCCCACCAGCAGTGTAGGAGGGTTCCCCTTTCTCCACAGCCTCGCCAACATTTGTTGTTGTTTGTCTTTTGGATGGCAGCCATCCTTACTGGTGTGAGGTGATACCTCACTGTAGTTTTAATTTGCATTTCTCTGATAATTAGCGATGTGGAGCATCTTTTCATGTGTCTGTTGGCCATCTGTATTTCTTTTTTTGGAGAACTGTCTGTTCAGTTCCTCTGCCCATTTTTTAATTAGGTTATTTGTTTTTTGTTTGTTGAGGTGTGTGAGCTCTTTATATATTCTGGACGTCAAGCCTTTATCGGATGTGTCATTTTCAAATATATTTTCCCATAGTGTAGGGTTCCTTCTTGTTCTATTGATGGTGTCTTTTGCTGTACAGAAGCTTTTCAGCTTAATATAGTCCCACTTATTCATTTTTGCTGTTGTTTACTTGCCCGGGGAGATATGTTCAAGAAGAGGTCACTCATGTTTATGTCTAAGAGGTTTGTGCCTATGTTTTCTTCCAAGAGTTTAATGGTTTCGTGACTTACATACAGGTCTTTGATCCATTTAGAGTTTACTTTTGTATATGGGGTTAGACAATGGTCCACTTTCATTCTCCTACATGTAGCTGTCCAGTTTTGCCAGCATCATCTGTTGAAGAGACTGTCATTTCACCATTGTATGTCCACGGATCCTTTATCAAATATTAATTGACCATATATGTCTGGGTTAATGTCTGGATTCTCTAGTCTGTTCCATTGGTCTGTGGCTCTGCTCTTGGGCCAGTACCAAATTGTCTTGATTACTATGGCTTTATAATAGAGCTTGAAGTTGGGGAGTGAGATCCGCCCTACTTTATTCTTCTTTCTCAGGATTGCTTTGGCTATTCGGGGTCTTTGGTGGTTCCATATGAATTTTTGAATTATTTGTTCCAGTTCATTGAAGCATTTTGCTGGTAGTTTCATAGGGATTGCATCAAATCTGCATATTGCTTTGGGCAGGATGGCCATTTTGACGATATTAATTCTTCCTAGCCATGAGCATGGGATGCATTTCCATCTGTTAGTGTCCCCTTTAATTTCTTTTAAGAGTGACTTGTGGTTTTCAGAATATAAGTCTTTCACTTCTTTGGTTAGGTTTATTCCAAGGTATTTTATTTTTTTTGATGCAATTGTGAATGGAGTTGTTTTCCTGATTTCTCTTTCTGTTGGTTCATTGTTGGTGTATAGGAAAGCCACAGATTTCTGTGTGTTGATTTTGTATCCTGCAACTTTGCTGTATTCCGATATCAGTTCTAGTAGTTCTGGGGTGGAGTCTTTAGGGTTTTTTATGTACAGTATCATGTCATCTGCAAACAGTGACAGTTGAACTTCTTCTTTACCAATCTGGATTCCTTGTATTTTTTTGTTTTGTCTGATTGCCGTGGCTAGGAACTCCAGTATTATGTTAAATAACAGTGGAGAGAGTGGGCATCCCTGTCTTGTTCCCGATCTCAGCGGAAATGCTTTCAGCTTCTCGCTGTTCAATATAATGTTGGCTGTGGGTTTTTCATAGATGGCCTTTATTATGTTGAGGTACTTGCCCTCTATTCCCATTTTGCTGAGAGTTTTTATCATGAATGGATGTTGAACTTTGTCAAATGCTTTTTCAGCATCTATGGAGATGATCATGTGGTTTTTGTCTTTCTTTTTGTTGATGTGGTGGATGATATTGATGGACTTTCGAATGTTGTGCCATCCTTGCATCCCTGGGATGAATCCCACTTGGTCATGGTGTACGATGGTTTTGATGTATTTTTGAATTCGGTTTGCTAAAATTTTGTTGAGTATTTTTGCGTCTACGTTCATCAGGGATATTGGTCTGTAGTTTTCTTTTTTGGTGGGGTCTTTGCCTGGTTTTGGTATTAGAGTGATGTTAGCTTCATAGAATGAGTTTGGGAGTATCCCTCCTCCTCTATTTTTTGCAAAACTTTAAGGAGAATGGGTATTATGTCTTCCCTGTATGTCTGATAAAATTCTGAGGTAAATCCATCTGGCCCGGGGGTTTTGTTCTTTGGTAGTTTTTGGATTACCGCTTCAGTTTTGTTGCTGGTAATTGGTCTGTTTAGATTTTCTGTTTCTTTCTGGGTCAGTCTTGGAAGGTTGTATTTTTCTAGGAAGTTGTCCATTTCTCCTAGGTTTCCCAGCTTGTTAGCATATAGGTTTTCATAGTATTCTCTGATAATTCTTTGTATTTCTGTGGGGTCTGTCGTGATTTTTCCTATAGGTTTCCATAGTATTCTCTAATAATTCTTTTTATTTCTGTTGGGTCCGTCGTGATTTTTCCTTTCTCATTTCTGATACTGTTGATTTGTGTTGACTCTCTTTTCTTCTTAATAAGTCTGGCTAGAGGCTTATCTATTTTGTTTATTTTCTCAAAGAACCAGCTCTTGGTTTCATTGATTTTTGCTATTGTTTTATTCTTCTCAATTTTATTAATTTCTTCTCTGATCTTTATTATGTCCCTCCTTCTGCTTACCTTAGGCCTCATTTGTTTTTCTTTTTCCAATTTCGATAATTGTGACATTAGACCATTCATTTGGGATTGTTCTTCCTTTTTTAAATATGCTTGGATTGCTATATACTTTCCTCTTAAGACTGCTTTTGCTGTGTCCCACAGAAGTTGGGGCTTAGTGTTGTTGTTGTCATTTGTTTCCATATATTGCTGGATTTCCATTTTGATTTGGTCATTGATCCATTGATTATTTAAGAGCATGTTGTTAAGCCTCCATGTGTTTGTGAGCCTCTCTGCTTTCTTTGTACAGTTTATTTCTAGTTTTATGCCTTTGTGGTCTGAAAAGTTTGTTGGTAGGATTTCAATCTTTTGGAATTTTCTGAGGCTCTTTTTGTGGCCTAGTATGTGGTCTATTCTGGAGAATGTTCCATGTGCACTTGAGAAGAATGTATATCCTGTTGCTTTGGATGTAGAGTTCTATAGATGTCTATTAGGTCCATCTGCTCTACTGTGTTGTTCAGTGCTTCCGTGGCCTTACTTATTTTCTGCCCAGTGGATCTATCCTTTGCGGTGAGTGGTGTGTTGAAGTCTCCTAGAATGAATGCATTGCAGTCTATTTCCCCCTTTAGTTCTGTTAGTATTTGTTTCCCATATGCTGGTGCTCCTGTGTTGGGTGCATATATATTTAGAATGGTTATATCCTCTTGTTGGACTGAGCCCTTTATCATTATGTAGTGTCCTTCTTTATCTCTTGTTACTTTCTTTGTTTTGAAGTCTATTTTGTCTGATATTAGTACTGCAACCCCTGCTTTCTTCTCGCTGTTGTTTGCTTGAAATATGTTTTTCCATCCCTTGACTTTTAGTCTGTACATGTCTTTGGGTTTGAGGTGAGTTTCTTGTAAGCAGCATATAAATGGGTGTTGCTTTTTTATCCATTCTATTACTCTGTGTCTTTTGATTGGTGCATTCAGCCCATTTACATTTAGGGTGACTATTGAAAGATATGTACTTATTGCCATTGCAGGCTTTAAATTCGTGGTTACCAAAGGTTCAAGGTTAGCCTCTTTAGTATCTTTCTGCCTAACTTAGCTCGCTTAATTATCTGTTATATACACTGTCTGGAGATTCTTTTCTTCTCTCCCTTCTTATTCCTCCTCCTCGATTCTTCATATGTTGGGTGTTTTGTGCTGTGCTCTTTCTACGTGTGCTCCCATCTAGAGCAGTCCCTGTAAGATGTTCTGTAGAGGTGGTTTGTGGAAAGCAAATTCCCTCAGCTTTTGTTTGTCTGGGAATTGTTTAATCCCACCATCATATTTGAATGATAGTCGTGCTGGATATAGTATCCTTGGTTCAAGGCCCTTCTGTTTCATTGTATTAAATATATCATGCCATTCTCTTCTGGCCTGTAGGGTTTCTGTCGAGAAGTCTGATGTTAGCCTGATGGATTTTCCTTTATAGGTGGCCGTTTTCTCTCTAGCTGCCTTTAAAACTCTTTCTTTGTCCTTGATCTTTGCCATTTTAATTATTATGTGTTTTGGTGTTGTCCTCCTTGGATCCTTTCTGTTGGGGGTTCTGTGTATTTCCGTGGTCTGTTCGATTATTTCCTCCCCCAGTTTGGGGAAGTTTTCAGCAATTATTTCTTCTAAGATCGTTTCCATCTCTTTTCCTCTCTCTTCTTCTTCTGGAACCCCTATAATACGGATATTGTTCCTTTTGGACTGGTCACACATTTCTCTTAACATTGTTTCATTCCTGGATATCCTTTTATCTCTCTCTATGTCAGCTTCTATGCGTTCCTGTTCTCTGGTTTCAATTCCATCAATGGCCTCTTGCATCCTATCCATTCTGCTTATAAACCCTTCCAGAGTTTGTTTCATTTCTGTGATCTCCTTTCTGGCATCTGTGATCTCCCTCCGGACTTCATCCCATTTCTCTTGCGTATTTCTCTGCATCTCTGTCTGCATGTTTATGATTCTTATTTTGAATTCTTTGTCAGGAAGACTGGTTAGGTCTGTCTCCTTCTCTGGTGTTGTCTCTGTGATCTTTGTCTGCCTGTAGCTTTGCCTTTTCATGGTGATAGGAATAGTTTGCAGAGCTGGGACGAGTGACGGCTGGAAGAACTTCCCTTCTTGTTGGTTTGTGGCCTTCCTCTCCTGGGAGAACAGCGACCTCTAGTGGCTTGTGCTGGGCAGCTGTGCGCAGACAGAGTTTCTACTGCCTGCCCAGCTGCTATGGAGTTTATCTCCTCTGTTGCTGTAGGCGTGGCCTGGCTCGGGCAGCTGCTCCAAAGTGGTGGAGCCCCTTTGGAGGGGCAGTGGCTGGGAGGCTATTTATCTCCGTAAGGGGCTTCCCTGCTCCCTGCAGCCCAGGGTTTAGGGTGCCGTGAGATCCCCGGATTCCCTACCTCTGGATTAATTGTCCCGCCCTTCCCCTTTAAGACTTCCTAAAAGCACCCGCCAAAACAAAACGACGACCACACACACACACACAAAAAATTTTTAATTAAAAAAAATTAAAAAGTGGCCGCTCGTTTTTCTTTATTTTCCAGCACCAGCCTCAGGCATCTGCTCACCGGTCTTGCTGCCCTGTTTCCCTAGTATTGGGGTCCCTATCCCTTTAAGACTTCCAAAAAGCGCTTGCCAAAACAAAACAGCAAAAAAAAAAAAAAAAAATTGTCGCTCGCTTTTCTGATGTCCTCTGGCACCTGGCCTCCGGTGCCCGCTCACTGTTCTTGCTGCCCTGTTTCCCTAGTATCCAGGGCCCCCTGTGCACGTACTGTGTCTGCGCTCTGGCCTGGATGGCTGGGGCTGGGTGTTCGGCAGTCCTGGGCTCCGTCTCCCTCCCGCTCTGCCTATTCTTCTCCCGCCGGGAGCTGGGGGGAGGGGCGCTCGGCTCCCGCGGGGCCGGGGCTTGTATCTTACCCCCTTCGTGAGGTGCTGGGTTCTCTCAGGTGCGGATGTGGTCTGGATATTGTCCTGTGTCCTCTGGTCTTTATTCTAGGAAGGGTTTTCTTTGTTATATTTTCATAGATATATGTGGTTTTGGGAGGGGATTTCCGCTGCTCTACTCACGCCGCCATCTTCCGATCTTCCCCTCTCTTTCTTTTTTTAATAATTATCTTGTACTTTATATCTTATTTTATTCTTACTTTGTTTTTTTACTTTATTTTATGTTTGCCCTTCTTGGAATATATTTTTCTTTCAACTTTTACTCTATGCCTTTTTCCTTCAATATAGGACCCTTCTTTGTTGTTCTTTTCTTCTTAATCTTAAAGCAATACTGGTCCCTCTCTGGATTACTTTTTTAAAAACCCACTTCTCCATTTCAACTTTTGGTGTACATTTTTCAAATTTTTAATGATTATTAAGAAATATGATTACAAGTAAGGTAGAATATAAAGGTCCCTTTCCATAAATGGGAAGGGAAATTTATTAATTTTTTTCTCATTATCTGATATTAATGCAAACCCAACTTTCTATTTTTTCTGGTGGATCTCTCCATCCTTTTAATGATAACTCTTAAAAACAACTTTTAGCCAGATTAAGAATAATGGGTTAATTTCTAGCTAATTCTTTCTTGGCAGATTAAAAATTTGATATATTGGAATGATTTTTTTCTAAATGTTCATACATTTGTGTTTTAAAATTCATTGTCTCTGACATATTAAAACCTTGAATTTAAAACAAACTAACATATCACAGGATTAGTGACCATTCTGACATATACTTTGCAAATAGACATGGAATGGGTTACCAGCTCAATGCTTCTATGTAATTCCTTTCTGGTCCTTTAAACTTCTGTGCTACGATGTTCTTAAAACAAAAAGAGTAGGCTCATATCGCATATACTATTTTGCTTTCTTCTTGTTATTATTTAATATCATGTTGTGAACATTCTAACACTTCAAATATTTTTAAATAAATGGTATTTCATCATATGGATAAGCTGTAATTTTTATGTTTTCATATTATAGGACTTTTATGTTGCTTCCAAGTTTTCATATAATTCACTTTTCTCATTACCTTCAGATATATCAAAAAATGAAATTGTTGGATAAAAGGGTATAATTATTTTTAAGGCTTTTGTTACTTATTGCCAAAATGAATTCACACACCATGTAGCGAATGCATGACTATTTGTTTTGTTTCAATCATACCATTATTAATTAGTCTCTGGTTCTGCTCCCTGTGATTGACTTCCCAATGTGTTGTGCTAGAAAAGAGCTGCAGAATGGGGGTAAACTCACCTTGTATATGAAGCTCCCATGTATTCTACACAGTCACTCTAGTTCATAGAAAAGTGTGTCACCCTTTGGAATTAGTTTATCTTATTACCTCATAACCTCAGCTCTCTCATGAGTTAAAAAATATGATTATCTAGATTTTTCTCATTGTTAGGGTAGGAGGAACATTCTGTTGCAAATTTACACATTTAAGTGTTAGTAGAACTCTAATTATATCTTGAATTATTCCTACAAGTACTCTTTGCCATCCTGGTGGATTTGCCAACTCATTGCACTGACTAGAAGGCTGATTGCATCATTCCAAATTCTAGCATAATTTCTAGCCACATTCTGATATAGTAAGAAATGGTGTGAAGTATTCTAGCCAACATCAAAAAGCAACTATACTAAGGAACACAGGTCTGCCTTCTAATCAAGAAATTGATTGTATATTGGATGCACTTCCTACTTACTTCCAAGACCAACAAGTTTGCCTTACTTCACAGGATAGAGCTACAAATATTGTCTAATTAACAGGGTTTGCCAATGTAGCTCCATGGCTTTTGTTACTGAAACTTTCTCTTTATTTTAGGTAGTGGGTGTAATGACTTGTCTTAACATTATTTTTATATAACTATTTTCTCCTCTCCATTTATGGGCATCTTAGCAGGGAGTTGGAAAGGTTGAATCAGAGATTAGTAGTGAGAGCCTATTTTTAAACTGAAAACCTAACATGAAGTTTTCAGACAATGACATATATTTTATGGTCATACTGATGATGAAATTGTTGATTTTTGGTAAAGTTAATAAACAGCTGTTTGTTACTGATACAGAATAAGAGGTAGGTGGTATTTAATCATTAAACTGCATCTGTGGTTTAATCAATTGTTGACATATATTTATTGAGTACCAAGCAGGTGGTCTGATATCAAACCTTCACAGTGTCATCACAGTATGAATTTCAGAGCTTTGAAAAGTTGACAGGGCAAAACCAGCCCTACTTAAATTTGACTTCCTGACTTTTACCTAGTTAGATAAAAATGTAACTTTTGTCAATTTTCATCTGTGCTAGGAAAGAACATCTAAATTAAAATCAAACAGAACTGGGGTGCTCGTTTCTCTTTCAGTTTTCTCCCAATTTAACATGTATTTTACCCTCTGATTCTAGAAATACATGGCATAGCTCTGGGCTGTGTCCTAGATAACACCTAAGTTATCTGTTCTGCATTTCTAAGATAGTCCGATTAGGTTTGAGTTTTTTCATTTCTGACTGTGGTTTGCTGGGGATAGCAATGTGCTATTGAAATCCTGGTGAAAATCAGTCCTGCAAAATGAGAAACACCTAGAGTCCTGATAAAAAACTGGAACAACTTGGTATACATGGGGGCTCCCAGGATGAACCAGACCTCTCATGTGAAAAGCTTCACACATTTTGGAGTGTGAGGCAAGTGAAGAATTGGTGACTAAGGGCTGTTAAGCAAATAATACCTTGTGCCGGATTAATTAGGTGTTAGTTCCCTCACATCCTCCCCCTCCATTTCTACTCTTTCAAATATGATTAATTTAGGGCATGGAGAGTTCCACCACTTGCACTACCCCAGCTGCCAGTTGGTGGGGTCGCATTTGGCAGGTAGGTTTTTATGGTTGTGAATCCTGTGCTTTCTTTCCTCTCATTCTGCCTGCAGTATGTAGGACACTGTCTAGGTTTTAAAGGACTAGTTTGACTCTTCAAGATTTAATATTTAGTGAAGATATCTGGATATATCAATTAAACAGCAAATTTGTACACAAGATAACACATGAGAGGAGCCATTCCAAAAAAGGAGGAAAACTTCACAGGGAAGAGTATTCATGAGTATATCTTTGTGATTTGGAAGAAAGCAGTCATGATATGCAGTGTCAGGGTGGCGTGAGAGTCTTGAGTGGGTTCAAACACTAAGAAACAACAACAAAAATATTTAGAACTCTAATAAAGAGCACCAAGCAACAGCACAGTAACTTATCAAGACTAAGGACAAATGAGCAGTGTTTATATTCTGTCTTATTTGTGCTTTCACTTGAGATGTATAGCCACACGATTGCTTTTTAAGCATTTAGGTTACTTGGTAAACAGAGTTAAGACAACAGTGACTAACAGAGCAGACTGCAAGTGCCCTGTGTGGAAGCTATTTAAACCATATTAAAAGGTCGTTCAGAATTTGTGCTTGTGGGGGAGGCTGAGGACACCATCTTCACTTGGCCCTTATATGGACGTCAGCAGCCTAGTCTTTCTATAAGTTTACAAAATATCTTTGATGTTTTGCACAAGGAGCAACTGTTGTTTGTAAGTATTTTTAATACTTTCAAATATTTATCACTTGACAGAGGGGATAAGAAAGAAGAAAGGAAGTGAGCAATGAGCTACAGAGCAAACCAGGACATTCATAATAAACGCATTTGGAGCAATGAGTCCATCAGTGGGCTGGAATGAATAGGTTCATTTTTAGGTGTATTTGAAGATAAGTCAGGAAAGGTAAGTAGTAGCCAGGTGTTTGAATGGTCAGGTTAAATCGTTTGGATTTTTCATTAGGTGATTGGGAACAATAAAACATTTGAGCAGTAAAAGGGAGAGTTCCAGTAGTAGTAGAGGAGGTTAAAACTGGCAGAGGTGCATTCTATCAAATAAGGGAAAGAAAGCCTCAAGGCAGAGGGTTCATTTTTGTTATACTACAAGGAGCCTTAAATACCAGTCACTCACAACAATGAACATTGATAGAGTCTCTCATAGTTTTGCAGGTCAGATGAAGCACTTTGGCATCAGGATGCAAATTGTCTAGGCTTACTGCAGACTGAAAGGTGGGTTCAGCCTTCCTCAGAAGAGTCTCATCTTGGGATCAAGGTCCACCAGGGACATCTTCTCTTTTGGCAATGAGCCAAACACAAACACAACACCTGCCGACTCTTAATGCCCTGGCTCAGAACAGGATTGTCACTTCCTCTCACATTCCATCGCCTAAGCAAATCTTGGCCAAGTTCAGCATCAGTGGGGTGGGAAAATACACTTTGCCCATTCTAATAGCACCACAATGCCACATGGCAAAGGGTGGCACAGTATACATGTGATTCAGGGAAGAGAAGAACTGAGACCAAGGCCCAAATCTACCACATAGTGAGAGACTGGTTGGGGAACTACTGCAGAAATCAAGACTTGTGGTGACAAAAGCCTAAACTAGGGTAATGATAAAAGAAATTTATAATTGTAGGAAGGAAAAGATTCAAGAGACATTCCTAGTGAAGAAGCAAGAGTGACCTGATGACAGGAATCCTGGGAAAAGATTAAAAATCAATCAGTACAAAGTTCTAAGAGTAGAGACTGAGTGGATGACACAGAATAAAAAATTTGTCTTAAAGACATGAAATTTGAAAGATGTGATGACTCTGAAAACTAAGTCTGACCAACTCCAAAATTCATAATCTCAACCACATGCTGTATTGCTATCAGTCATATTATTGCCAGAAGTAAATTACAGTATGGTTCAGATGAGAACTGGACATCATTGTTCTCAGCTAGGTTCTTTGGTTCAGCTCCTCCCTGAACCTATTGGGATCTAAACATGTCAATGTAAATTTTTACGAACCAAATTCATGCATTCTATTCAGATATGACTGGGATCAGAATACTGCATATTAGCTGGAGGTTATAAGAGCTTCCTCAAGAAAATCTTTGATCTGTTTGGGCCCAATCCTAAAGTATTCATTTAGAATTAAACAATTTTAATCATTTATTCCGTGCATGGATTATTCCTCTTTACAGCTCCCTTATACTGTGATTTTTGGATGTATCCATTTTTGACTCCAAGCTGATTTCTTCATGCATATAAATGAGAAAAAAATTAAGGAAGGTGATAATATACGGTATGAAAATTTACTGAAAGGATTAAGGTGAACATGAGAATAATTATCTTTTATTTAGATGAATCTTAGAATATGACCATGATGTATACATAAATAAACTATGGAAAATATTTTGATTGTTAAAGGATCTTTAGACTTTATAATAATAACTGATATATTTTTAAAGAAAAATCAAATTGGTTTGACTGACCTTTATATTGAGATGTAACTATTAAGTTAGTGAAGTAAATTTATAACAGTCTTTAAACATAGAAGCTATATGTCTATGAAGCAGAAACTAGATAATTTAGTGGGAAAAAAATCCATCGATATCATAACTTGACCTCATGTGGAGAAGTCAATAGTTTTCTTGAAAGTGTTTGTCAATAGTTATTTTGGTGTTGTTTTGTTACAGCCTAACACTATAGCAAAAACTTTTCTGTGTAGTTTTCTTCTCTCTTTCAGGCTAGCAAACATCCATTGCTTTGTTTTCTAATTATTAAAATATGCTAAAATAGAAAGGTAGAAATATCATGGCATTTTACCAGAATATCATATCTATAATCTTTTTTATTTACCTTTTCTCTCTCACATAAAGGAAGACCATATATGTGATAAGCATAAGTAAACTATCAAGAAGAGTAAAAAGAACAATTAGAACAAAAAAGTGATTATAAAAACTACTTTGGAAGATATAATTAAACATATTGACCACTATTTGCATTATTATCATTGTCAAAATGTGAAAAAGTGAAATGCAATGTTATTAAAACAAAATCAAAGTATATTCTAGGAATAGAGACCATAACTTAAGAAAAAGTAAAATTTTTAACTCTTCAGACCTGTTGAAGAGCAATAAAAATTGCTTAGTGGCTTGGATTTAAATTCCAATGTCAAATTCCCACTGAATCTGAGTTTATAGCTTAACCTTTGATATTCTTATATAAGGAAGGTTGAAATGCAAAAGGATTAAAACAGAAGAGCAGAGATTGTCATCAAAATGTCAATGAGTTTATCTTTATGGAACATAAATGTTAAAACTCATCATGGATCAAAATATGTAGTTGTATTTGGAAAGAGAGAAATAAAAAGGAATTCTGCATTTGCAACGCCAGTGGTCAACAATGGAAAGAGCAGTAGATACACTGAGAATCTGCAAAATTGACATATTTCTAAAGTGGTCAGAGTCTGAATTCTTTAAAAGAATGTGAAAAGTATAGATTATTTTTTGTGTGTTTTGTTTCTTTAAAATCTCCTCCCTTACATAAATGAACATAAAACTACAGCAGTTGATACAGTAGTCTAGTGTCGAATTGTCACTTTTGTGTCAGACCTTGTTCAATTTCAGAGCATTATATTTCTCTTCGTATTTTATAATCTCTATCACTATTAAACTCTGAGGTTTAAAAGATATAAGATTACATTTTCCTTTTAAACAATTAAAAGGAAATGCAATATGATATCGAAAAAAGTAATAGTGTTTTTTTATTGTCTGAAAAATGCCTTTATATTCTTTTCAAACATCCCAAGGTGTTTTGTTTCAAAGTTAACAAAAACAGTCATTAAAGAGATTTAAGTTCCAGAATGATGAATTGAGAGAAAATGAAAATTCAGCAGTCTCTGAGCAAGCAATAGTATATAAAATACTCCAAAAATACCTTTTGTTTTTAACCTTCATAATATTAACATCCAATATGAAATTTAGGGAATAAAAAAATATATGCACACATATATAGGTAATAGGAAAACCATTTTAGATATGAACAAATGAAAACTTTTATGAGAAAAGATGAGCATAATTTTAAATTAGAAAACTGAGGTTAAAACTAAGCCAAAAATTAAAAATTAAGCCCAAACTGAAGTTTACCAGTCACTGCTTGCATGACTTCCCTTAGACTTAATTTTCATATCACTTAAATGAGAGAAAGAAAAGAAAAGAAAGAACTTCATGGGTTTTATCTGCTGATGAAGTTAGATCATATGTATGTATAACTTAGCTCTATAGCACAGTATTTGGCAATAAACTATATGAATGGCACATTATCATAATTATAATTCCTACTGCAGAAAGATATTGAATGGCAATACCTAATACCCTGAGGCCTGATAATTTGAAGACCCAATAGCATTCATGATGGACCAGAATTATTCTGTGTAACTTTTTTAGCTACTTTTAAAAAGTTTACCTATCTACACTGTATCTCTAGGTCATTTTATTTATAATCTATACTAATGCTTTTATATTTATATCTCTGGGCTAAAGTTTTCTTTTAAACTCCAAACTCATATCCAACTGCATAGTTGACAATATCAACTAGCATATTTTTTAAGGATATGATTGAAATTGAACTCTTGATAGGTGTGTAAGCTTCTTCTCCACCAAAGCACATGTGTCTACATGTGCATACGTGCACAATAATAACAAAAACAGTAACCAATCAACCATTCCAGTTACTGTGGCTGCATAGCAAATAATTCTAAAACTTGGTGGCCTAAAGCACAGTAACATCTCTGTTGCTCACAAGTCTGACATTTGTACAGGGCTTCATAGTAACAGATTGACTCTGCTGTACTTGATGTCAGCTGGGATTGCTCAAAATCCTGGTCTGTGGGACCATCTGAAGGCCATTCAGTCTCATGTCAGGTGGTCGATGCTGGCTTTCAGCTGAGACCTTAACTGGGGCTGTTGATTTGAGCATGACAGTTTTTTCTGTGTAGCCTTAGCTTTCTTACAAACCGGAAGGCTGGCTTCCAAGGGTGAGCCTTCTGGAAGTGATACTGCCTTTCACGACCTAGCCTCTGAAGTCATACAGCATTCTTCCTGCTGTATTCTATTTGTTAATGCGGTCATAATAACCCAACTAGGTACAAAGGAGGGGTAGGGAGTTGCGAGGTTCTGGAAGTGCATGTGGAATCAGAAATGTTGCTAACGTCAGTAGGTCATTACAGTCTGCCATGCTAACCAAGAAACAAACTCCAATTCCTTTTTGAGTCATTACAATCTCAGTAAATCTCACTATCATCCTCCTTTGTTCAAACCAAAACCTAGGGATCGGCTTTAATTTTCTCTTTTCTTTCACTCATAATATCTGTAAATCCACGTGGTTTTATCATCCATATTATGTGTCCTGAATTCCTTTCCTTCCATCCTTTACTTTTGTCCTTACTAATCCCAATGATTTTTTCTTTCTCCTAAACCTCACCAGTAAACACCTAACACACTACCTGCTACTTTTTTGTTCTACCCAATTCATTCTTCACATATATGTTACCATCAATGAAAAAAATAAGCTAATGTCACTTCCTTGCTTAAAATGGCCACACATAAGCACAGAATAGTTTTAAAATATTCTTATGTGGAAGTATTATATGGGCGTATGAAACATTCCAATCAGGAGAGTATACAATGGAAAAGAGTAACAAAAACTCTCAAGTATCTTTGATTGTTTATAGATAAGCAGAGTTTACATTCAGTTGACTGCTGCTTTGAAATATTTTTTAAAAAGAAAAGATTAAATGTGTTTTTTTAAAACACCCAAAAAGCCGATGTTTTATTGTTATTTTTCCGACCATATTTTGTTTTCTCCTATACATAAGGATGAAGGTCATAAACATTTTTCTTCCTTTAACCACCATTTTGGATTGGGTCCTGGGCTCTGGTGTTTTCTCTATTAAATGCCCCCAGCATATAATTGCATAAGGCAAACAGTCATCTTGAAAAAACACAGACTTTATGTATCATTTACTATTTCTATTGTGTTCATGTTCATATAAAATACATTTATTTTTATAGCAACTGAGGTTGAGAAAGAGTAAGATTTTAGATAAGTTAAAAATATATTTCTCAGTATCCTCTATTTTTTATCTGCTTTTAAATGCTTGATTTTCCTTATGCTCAATAGTACATTTATACAATAAAAATGATCTCTTCAAATATAATCGAGAACCTATAATACAATATACATAAGATACTTATAAATATATATTTATTTATCCATCACTCCTTTGGTAAGAATTTTAAATTGTTACATTTTCTTCTCTTTAAACTTTTCATATTTTATGTAATGAAATTCACATGAGGAGCTTTAAAAGACTGTAACTTATATGTTATAAAGGCTTATTTTTCCTTGATTTTTCCTTAGCTACTGACAGTCTTCCTAGCAACAGTTTTTATTTTTCTTCCAAACTGTGAAATAGCATATACTGTGTTTGCCTGGGGGCATACATGTATGCTTTTAAGCAATGTATGGACTATTCTTGCTTGATCAAAAACTGGATAGATATGCTGAGTTTAATGGGAGGATTTTACTGCTCGTCAATTCACTCTCTTCTAATAATTCTTTAACTACTTCATGAATTTGTGTATTATCTTCATTTAATAGAATTCATGTCATCTTTACATTACTGATATAATAAACAAGCTTTGGGGAAATGTTCTTATCTCAATTATTTGTGAGCATGTTAAAAAAATTCACATTTAAAAAGAATGAGATGTGTTTCATCTAGTGATTTTCAGATTCTTTTTACTAGCTATCTTAAATCTGAAACATTATTTTTCAAACTGGTTTGCATTTATAAATGAATCTTAGCAAAGCCTGACATTTCATAGGGCCTTTTTTTAAGTAAGAAATATTCTACCAAGAAAACTTTCTTAATTTATGAGAAAAAATTGGTAACCCACAGTACACAGTACACATTGCATAAATAACGTGTGTGAGAAAATGTTCACTAATGAAATTCTTCAATATTTGTACTACAGATTTGGAATTCATTTTATTAGTTACCTACTGCTTTACAGACTTGATATTTTAAACAACACATATTGATTATTTCATTGTTTCTGTGTGTTAGGAACATAGTCCTGGCTTAGCTGTGTCTTCTCGGTCTGGATCCCTTAATGGCTGCAATCAAGGTATTAGCTAGACCTGCAGTCTCATCTAAAGGTTTGAGGTAAGATCGACAAAGCTCATGTAGTTTTGACAAAATGCAATTTTGTGCACCCTCGTTGGCCTCAATTCCTCACTAGCTTTTTCATGGAGACATCCCTCTGTTGCTTGCTTCATCAAAGTATGGGAGCTGAGGAAGCAATGGAGAATACCAGCAAGAAGGAAGTTATGGTCTTATGTGCCTGTTGGGTTTTTAATATCTTTACTGATTTCATTCTAAATGCACACATAAGATATTCTGAATCAGAGACAGATATTTTTAATTAAATATTTCTCAGTAAATAATAGCATTTACATTTTTGTAACCTAATCTTTATCTAAGAATATAAAATGAGAGCATGTCAATTGTTCCAGGAAAGAACACGATCTCCCAGAGTAAGAGGTGAGGAAAAATTATTGTTCTGTGTTTATAAAGGGCAAGGAGGCACCTCCCCTTTCTTTTTTTCCATTTCTTTGTGGAAGGGCAGCTTCCTTACTCCAGCCCTTTATTAATGATGTAATTGTCTCTAACCAAGTCTGGTTTACAACCTGGAGAAATCTCTGAGTTCCTGGACCTCATTCCTCCTTGAAATGTAAATCCTTAGGAAGATAACCTTTGTGGTTTCCTGACACTGGGGGCTTAACCCAAAGAGGATACCTTTGTAAAAATTTAACACTCTAGGGAGATAAGAGAAATTACATTATTCTTTTGAATTAGAGCAATTAACTAGACGAAGGTCTACATCTCTAATTCTCATAGTGTGTGAATAAGTTACTAGGCATAGGCTTTTTACCTGAACACTGATAAATCCTGGAAAGTTTAATTTTCCCACAGCAACCTCATCATGTAAATGACATCTCATCACTTTTGTCACATTCTATTTTTCAGAAGTAAGTCACAGGTCCCACTCACACTTGAGGGGAAGAGATAACACAGGGCATTAATACTGTTATTCATTAATAGAGGTATATTCAGGGCCATCTTAAATATCACAGCAACCTGTGAAGATATCAAGTACTTTAAAAATAAACATAGCTACTTCCCCCACCGCAGCTTACTGGCAAGAGGAAGAGAAATGGAATGGGGGAGGAAATGGAGGCCTGGGACTGCTGAATACCTAACTCCAGGGACCTTCTCTGGGAGCACAGCCACTTGTGGAAGGCAGGAATTCATATCCAGCTGCTGTAGGACAAAAGCTTGTACCTGTGTGCTCGGCCCACTGGTTCAGGCAGTGAAGACAGGCATTGCAGCTGGGAAGCAGGAAACAGCTCTTCCCTCCCCCCAGGCACCAATACCACTTCCCTGGGACCCCCACATTGCTTCAGGGGCTGAGCAGCCCCAGACAGTAGAGCTTCTGGACACTAGAGGGCGCCATATACAAACATGAAATGCCAAAGGAATCTGATCCAGAGTAATATTATTAATACAACTCCTGCGAAAGATTTAAATGACATGGACCTCATGACTCTTCCTGAAAGGGAGTTCAAAATAAAAACCATTAACATGGTCATGGAACTATGGAAAGATATCCAAGAACTCAGGAATGAATTCCAGTTGGAGATCCAATCGGTGAAGAGCACAATGGAAGGTATTAAAATGGATACCGTGGAGGAGACAATAAATGAAATAGAAACTAGAGAAGAAGAATACAAAGAAGCTGAGACACAGAGAGAAAAAAGGATTGCTAAGAATGAAAGAATACTAAGAGAACTGTGTGACCAATCCAAATGGAACAATATTCACATTATAGGGATACCAGAAGTAGAAGAGAGAGAGAAAGGGATGGAAAGTGTCTGTGAGGAGGTAATTGCTGAAAACTTCCCCAATCTGGGGAAGGAGATAGTCTCTCAGGCCATGGAGATGCACAGATCCCCCAACACAAGGGACCCAAAGAAGACAACACCAAGACATACAGTAATTAAAATGGCAAGGATCAAGGATAAAGACAGACTATTAAAAGCAGCTAGAGAGAGAAATAAGATCACATACAAAGGAGAGTCCATCAGGCTAGCATCAGACTTCTCAGCAGAAACCTTACAGTCCAGAAGGAAGTAGCATGATGTATTAAATGCAATAAAGCAGAAGGGCCTGGAACCAAGATTACTTTATCTGGCAAGATTATCATTTAAATTTGAAGGAGGGATTAAACAATTTTCAGAAAGGCAAAAGCTGAGAAAATTTACTTCCCATAAACCATCTCTACAGTCTATTTTGGAGGGACTGCTATAGATGGAAGTGTTCCTAAGGTTTAATAGCTGTCACCAGAGGTAATAAAACCACAGTAGAACAGCTAATTACTAAACAAATGTAAAATTAAATTAACTATCCCCAAAGTCAATCAAGGGATAGACAACCAGTACAGAATATGATACCCAATACACAAAGAATGGAGAAGGAAGGAAAAGGAGGAGAAAAAGAAAAGAACCTTTAGATTGTGTTTGTAATAGCATATTAACTGAGTTAACTTAGACTCTTAGTAAGGAAGTTAACCTTGACCCTTTGGTAATCATGAATCTAAAGTCCACAATGGCAATAAGTACATACCTATCGATAATCAACCTAAATGTAAATGGACTGAATGCATCAATCAAAAGACATTGAGTCACTGAATGGATAAAAAAACAAGACCCATCTATATGCTGCCTACAAGAGTCTCACTTTAAACCCAAAGACATACACAGACTAAAAGTGAAGGGATGGAAAAAGATGTTTCATGCAACTAACAGAGATAAAAAAGCAAGAGTTGCAGTACTTGTATCAGACAAAATAGACGTCAAAACAAAGAAAGTAACAAGAGACAAAGAAGAACATTGCATAATGATAAAGGGGTCAATCCAACAAGAAGATATAACCATTATAAATATCTATGCTCCCAACAAAGGAGCACCCACATATGTGAAACAAATGCTAACGGAATTAAAAGGGGAAATAGAATGCAATGCATTCATTCTAGGAGACTTCAACACTCTACTCACTCTGAAAGACAGAGATCAACCAGACAGAAGATAAGTAAGGAGACAGAGGCACTGAACAACACAATAGAACAGATGGACCACACAGACATCTACAGAACACTACACCCAAAAGCAACAGAATACACATTTTTCTCAAGTGCACATGGAACATTCTCAGGAATAGATCATATACAAGACCACAAAAAGAGCCTCAGTAAATTCAAAAAGATTGAAATTGTATCAACCAGTTTCTCAAACCACAAAGATATGAAACTAGAAATAAATTATGCAAAGAAAATGAAAAATCCCAGAAACACATGGAGGCTTCACAACATGCACCTAAATAACCAATGGATCAATGACCAAATAAAAACAGAGATCAAGCAATATATGGAGACAAATGACAACAATAATTCAACACCTCAAAATCTGTGGGGCGCATCCAAGGCCGTGCTAAGAGGAAAGTATATTGCAATACACACCTATCTCAGGAAAGAAGAACAATCCCATATAAGCAGTCTAAACTCACAATTAATGAAACTAGAAAAAGAAGAACAAATGAGGCCCCAAGTCCATAGAAGGAGGGACATAATAAAGATTAGAGCATAAATAAATAAAATCGAGAAGAATAAAACAATAGAAAGAATCAATGAGAGCAAGAGCTGGTTCTTCAAGAAAATAAACAAAATACATAAATCTCTAGCCAAACTTATAAAGAAAAAAGAGAGTCTACACACATAAACAGAATCAGAAATGAGAAAGGAAAAATCACTATGGACACCACATAAATACAAAGAATTATTAGAGAATACTATGAAAAATTATATGCTAACAAACTGAATAACCTAGATGAAATGGACAACTTTCTAGAAAAATACAAACTTCCAAGGCTGACCAAGGAAGAAACAGAAAATCTAAAGCAACCAATCACCATCAACGAAATCGAACTGGTAATAGAAAACTACCTAAGAACAAAACCTCTATACTAGATGGCTTCAGTGCTGAATTTTATCAAACATTTAGTGAAGACCTAATACCCATTCTCCTTAAAGTTTTCCAAAGAGTAGAAGAAGAGAGAATACTCCCAAATTCATTCTAAAGGCCAGCATCACTCTAATACCAAAACGAGGCAAAGACACCATAGCAAAAGAAAATTACAGACCAATATCTCTGATGAACATAGATGCAAAAATGCTTAACAAAATATGAGCAAACTGTATTAAAAAATACATCAAAAAGATCATCCATCATGATCAAGTAGGATTTATGCCAGTGATGCAAGGATGGTACAACATTAGAAAATCCATCAACATCATCCACCACATCAACAAAAGGAAGGACAAAAACCACATGACCATTCATAGATGCTGAAAAAGCATTTGACAAAATTCAACATCCATTCATGCTATGAACTCTCAACAAAATGAGTATAGAGGGCAGGTACCTCAACATAATAAAGGCCATATATGACAAACCCACAGCCAACATCATACTTAACAGTGAGAAGCTGAAAGCTTTTCCTTTAAGATTGGCAACAAGACAAGGACGCCTACTTTCCCCACTTCTATTCAACATAGTACTGGAGGTCTTAGCCATGGCAATCAGACAACACAAAGAAATAAAAGGCATCCAGATTGGCAAGGAAGAAGTTAAATTGTCCCTGTTTGCAGATGACATGATATTGTATATAAAAGGCCCTAAAGAATCCACTCCAAAAATACTAGATCTAATATCTGAATTCAGCAAAGTTACAGGATACAAAATTAATACACAGAAATATGTGTCATTCCTATACACTAACAATGAGCTAGCAGATAGAGAAATCAGGAAAACAATTCCATTCACAATTGCATCAAAAAGAATAAAATACCTAGGAATAAACCTAATCGAGGAAGAGAAAGACCTATACCCTGAAAACTACCAGACATTCATGAGAGAAATTAAAGAAGATACTAATAAATGGAAACACATCCCGTGCTCATGGATAGGAAAAATTAATATTGTCAAAATGGCCATCCTCCCTAAAGCAATCTATAGATTCAATGCAATTCCTATCAAAATACCAACAGCATTCTTCATCTTCAATGAACAAGAGCAAATAGTTCTAAAATTCATATGGAACCACAAAAGACCCCAAATAGTCAAAGCAATTCTGAGAAGGAAGAATAAAGCAGGGGGGATTATGCTCCCCAACTTCAAGCTCTACTACAAAGCCACAGTAACCAAGACAATTTGGTACTGGCACAAGAACAGAGCCACAGACCAATGGAATAGGCTAGAGAGCCCTGATGTAAACCCAACCATATATGGTCAATTAATATATGATAAAGGAGCTGTGGACATACAATGGGGAAATGACAGCCTCTTCAACAGCTGGTGTTGGCAAAACTGGACAGCTACATGCAAGAGAATGAAACTAGACTATTGTTTAACCCCATAACACAAAAGTAAACTCGAAATGGATTAAAGACTTGAATGTAAGTCATGAAACCATAAAACTCTTAGAAGACAACATAGGCAAAAATCTCCTGAATATAAGCATGAACAATTTATTCCTGAATGCATCTCCTCAAGCAAGGGAAACAAGAGCAAAAATGAACTCATGGGACTACATCAAACTAAAAAGTTTCTGTACAGCAAAGGACACCATCAACAGAACAAAAAGGCAACCTACAGTACGGGAGAATGTATTTGTAAATGACATATCCGACAAGGGGTTAACATAAAAAATATATAAAGAACTTAAACACCTCAACATCCAAAAAGCAAATACCCCTATTAAAAAATGGGCAGAGGATATGAAGAGGCAGTTCTCCAAAGAAGAAATTCCTATGGCCAACAGACACATGAAAAGATGCTCCTGATCACTAATCATCAGGGAAATGCAAATTAAAACCACAATGAGATATCACCTCCCACCAGTAATTATGGACAGCATCGAAAGACTAAGAACAACAAATGCTAGTGAGGATTCAGAGAAAGGGGAACCCTCCTACACTGCTGGTGGATATGTAAGCTAGTTCAACCATTTTGGAAAGCAATATGGAGGCTCCTCAAAAGACTAAAAGTAGAAATACCATTTGACCTGGGAATATCACTCCTTGGAATTTATCCAAAGAATGCAACTTTTCAGATTCAAAAAGACATATGCACCCCTATGTTTATCACCACACTTGCTACAATAGCCAAGATATGGAAGCAACCTAATGATAGATGAATCATTAGATGAATGGATTAAGAAGATGTTGTACATATACACAATGGAATACTATTCGGCCATAAGAAAGAAACAAATCCTACAATTTGCAACAACATGGATGGAGCTGAGGACATTATGCTCAGTGAAATAAGCCAGGTGGAGAAAAAAAAATGCCAAATATTTTCCCTCATTTGTGGAGTATAACATTGAAACAAAACTGAAGGAACAAAATAGCAGCAGACTCAGAGACTCTAAGAAGAGACTAGTGGTTACCAAAGGGGAGGGGTGTGGGAGGGCGGGTGGAGAGAGAGGGAGAAGGGGATTGAGGGGTATTATGTTTAGTACACATGGTGTGGGGGGGTCACAGAAAGAACAGTGTAGCACAGAGAAGGCACACAGTGGATCTGTGGCATCTTGCTGCACTGATGGACAGTGACTGCATTGGGGTATGGGTGGGGACTTGATAATATGGGTAAATGTAGTAACCACATTGTTTTTTTATGTGAAACCTTCATAAGAGTGTATACCAATCATACCTTAATAAAAATTAAAAAAGAATTACAATAAAAAATAAACATAGAAAAAAATCATAGTTGCTTATATTTGTAACAACAAATTTAAAAAAAAATCTAGTTTCACATCAACATTGCCTGACACAGAAAATTTTGCTCAATCTGTATAAAAATTCTTATATTGCTGAATATTCACTGGACCAATAGTGAGTCCACATGACAATGTTCTATATTTGATTTACCTCAAATTCAGTTGAAATTGGCTTGCTCTAAAAGATCTTATCTTTCTAATATCAATAGAGATTTTTTTAAAATGGTTAATTATATCTTACAAGAATATAACATCTTAGTTTATGAGATGTTTATTCTTCTCATCCCAGTGAAAGGAATATAAGGATTTTTAACTACATTTTTCCATCAGGGAAACTAAATTTAAGGTTGTCTAACTTGCTGAAGGTTATTCAGCCGTCACTGCAGAACTGGGTCTTTTAACTCAGGCTCATCAATCGTATTGTAAGGTTACTTTATATGCATCTCAGTTTTCGTTGGCTTGTTTGTTTTTACTTTTGTTCTTTTTTTTAACATTGAAAAGACCATTAAGGAAAGAGCACCGAAAAGGATTGTCTTAAAAATATGTATTTTCCACACTGGTGTTTCTTTCCTTTCTTCCTTTCTTCCTTCCTATCTGGATAAAACAATCTTCCTGAATCTATGAAAATTAGCTCTACAGAAGCTGTGTTAACTATCATTAACATGGACAAGTTTATTTGTTAGCCCCTTTTCTTAAAATTACTAAATGAATGCTAGAAAACAAAAATTTTATTGAGGATTCTTTTTACGTTATAATACTAAGGTGAAAAGTATTGCATAACAATGATAATGTTTCATCAGGAAGGTGTTCACTTCTGTATAAATTACCTCATTGGGTCATGAGAACTATTCCAAATGCAGATGTAAATCTGGTTGACAGTAGTGAGAACAGACAAGCAAAGCACAGAACCAGATCTTACTTAAAACTGAAGCACAGGTTTACTGAAAAGCTACAGTACATAGAATGTCCTCAGGTCTCACCACCAGCATTCCTGTGGACAAGGCATGAAAATTAGGGGTGAATTTTCCTACCTATTAAACTATGAAATTCCAGGTTTCCAGAGCTGGCTGTGAAATTTCTCTAAAATGTGAGAAAGTATGTAATTTTTACTTTCTAGTGTTAGAAAGACACAGGCACAAAATGGTATCACTTCTCTTAGGCTAAGTCACCAAACCTGGGCTTAATACCTAACCTAATTGTCATTTCAACCTGCCCCAGAAATGTAGTCAGTCAGCAATTTTCCAGTAAGCATGGATGAGGTAATGTCACATTCTTTCCATCCTCCCATAGGAACCCACCTAATAAGACCTTTTTGTCCCCAGATGAAGTTGATCTCACTTGAAATAATCCCTTTCCCTATTTTTGACTTCCTTGTAGGCCTTTAGAAACCTTTCCCTTTCTGTTGCTCTTGAGAGCATCTCTCTTCTTGCTGGGGGTGGGAGTTGGGGGGCATGCTACCCAATCCACGAATCGCTTCATAAAGCCAATTAGATCTCCAAATTTACTTGGATGAATTTCTTTTTTTAACTATAGTCTAACAGGCAAATAGATAATTGTTCCCTGTGGTAAACCAATTATAAAATAATCACTATAAGAAGTGTTTTAGGTTACATGTTGTTATTATTCATTTGTTTGTATAAGAGCAGAGGTCTAATTTCTGGGTAACATAACTGTTAATATTTATTGAATTCAGAGGATGTTATTTCACTAGAATAGCACAGATAATTTTATATTTTACCGTATCCTGGGCCAAGAAGGGGCAGTTCCTTTGGTATTCTGATTTCCTTATCTGTTAATTTAGGGGTAGATTTCAAAATGTTTAAAATCCCTGTACTTTAAATATTTATTGATTTTCATTCTGTTTACCTTTTGAAATCTGTTTTTGTCAGGCTCATATTATCTTCATATTCATTTTTTCTAAGTTTACTGAAATACTAATAATTGTGTTTTTCCAGGGCCAGTTATGTAGCAGTACAAAGAAAAATAGATTGCATTTTTAAAATATTACATTAGGCATAAAAATTTAGGACAAGTAAACCAGGTGGATTCTTATTTTAACTGATTTCGTAGGTAAAAAATTCATACACTGACCTCCTTTACATGCAACAAAGTACATAATTCATTTGTTCCTATAGGGTAATTCAGCAATGTTATGTTGATTTTCCAACCAGAAGCTTTTCTTAATAGCAAAATATAGGAGGTTTTATTGGCTCCAGCCCCTTTTGTCCTATGCACCCACAATGGTTGCCAGTGACCTCCATGTTGCCAAATACATGGGCCTTTCTCATTCCTCATCTTACTTGACTTCTCAGTAATATTTGATTTATTTGATGTATTTGACCAATTTCTTAATTCAATGTCATGTTATGTTCTTCAGCTCTGAGTTTTCCTTTCTTCATTATGTTTTCTTCTATTTCTCCTTCATGTCTATTTCCCTTTTATACAATCTCAGGTCTTTGTATGATGCTTTCATGTTTTTTCTTCATTGCAATATACACATACTCTGCCCAAAGTCCCATGCCTTTAGCAACCATTTATATGCTGACCTTTCCCAAAAATATATCACCAGTCCTGGTTTCACTTTTGTGTTTCAAGATCCAAAAGCAACTCTACTATATATAGATAGATATTTACATTTGGATATCTCTTAAGCATCTTAGTCCTAACATAGCCAAAATTCATTCTGTCTTAACCCTGTTTAGAAGAGGAAAATTTTCCTTTACCCTTATAGTTTCTTTTGGTTGGTCACTAATTGAATTAATATAAAACAGATTAGCAGGAGAAAAAGCATATTTAACTGCATACATACAGGTGCTCCACACAGACAACTAGAGAATCTAAGACAGACCAGTGAGGCTCACAGGTCATCCTTAGCTAAGGAGAAGGGGGTAGGGGTCTGAGGCTCCAAAGGGCAGGCAGACAGTTCACAGGAAGATGGGAAGAACAAATGTTCGGTAAACAACTGTCTGCCACACCACGCAGAGACAACTGGACAGAGGAATTTGGACACACATGTCCTGCCTTGCTCCCCCAGCTCGCTGCATCTAGCCCATACTCTGTAGTTCTCTCTGGTGATAGCTGTCTTCCTGGACTAGAGCCTCTATCTAAATTATTTTAAGTAGTAAAGGGGAGGTAAAAAGCTCCTGCTGAGTGCCTTGGGCCCAGATTGTTTTCAGCTCAAAACAATCCACATATTAAAGAGGCATATTCTGGGGAGGCCTGTCCTGAACCCCTTTACCTGCAATCAGACTTTCTGCTCTTCTAGTCTTCACTGTTTCCGTAAATGGTATCACCATTCACTAGTTGCTCAAGGAAGAAATTATAACAACCCTCACATCTAACTAAACACCAAATCCTGCCAATTTTGTCTCAAATATATCTCAAATTTGACAATGTATCTCCATCTCCACCCCACCACCCTTTCTTAGTCATCTTGCCTTCTTTCACTCTTGCTCTCAACCAATCCAATCTTCTAACAGTGGCCGAAATAATCATAAAATATAAATCACCCGATGTCATTTCTCTGATTAATTTTTTCAGTGGCTTTGCATTGCATTCAGAATAAAATAAAAAATCTTGGACCTTGCCCTCGTGTCGCCCTTCTAGCTTTATCTCCAGTCACTTATTATCATTCGCTCCTTAGTACTCAGCTACTTTTGCTTTCATAGGTCAATAAAACATTCATTAAGTCACCTTGAATAAAGACTGAGTGTTTTTGGAGCCTGCCTGAGGACTTAAGCCTTAACTCCCATAGGAAAGAGATCTGTTTCAAGGAGCCCAAGTCATACAAAGGTTTTTATACCCATGGAGAAACAGGAAGAAGGACAAGATCTCAAAAAGGTATATTCCATTTATAGACAATATGAAATGCTGAAAAAGAGAGTTAGGGTCATATACGTCTTGACACCATAGGGCATTAAGGGGAAGGTCAAACAAACATTCTTGATTATCCTATGCCCTTGAGCAGGACAAAAGAGATATGGTGATGCATACTTTGTTTAGCTTTTAACTTGGTTTTAATGAACAGATGTTACTATGAAGTTAGAAAGTTTAAGTTTTCAAGGGTGGCCATTTTGAGACTCCCAAAGGTAATGAAAATTTCAATATTTAGGCCTTAGAAATCTTTTTGTTGGTCCCTCATATAGTGGTTAGCTTTTACTTATTTCATACAGTTAGGGTCTGGACGATTCTTTTAGGCCTTTATAATTTCATCTCTCTTTGCTTGAAGCATACCTTCCATTACTTGACACCCTCTACTCCAAATTCTTTTGCCTAGCTGATTCATACTCAATTATGAAATTTTGTCTTAAAAGGCACTTTCACAAAATAAAACATCTTCCGTGATCCTCTAATTTAAATTACTGCCTTTTTTACAATTTCAGAGCACCAGTTTCCTTTACTTCATCAACAGTATTGGTTCCTAAGCATGACTGATTATTTCTGTGAGTATTTCCATTTCACTCTCATTGGACAATAAATAGTGAGTTGTGTTTCTCTTTTGCTCACGTTTTATCACTACAGTAAATCACACATAATGAATGATAATTTTGATGTACTATCCTCCCCAAATTTCATTTTTCTCTAAAACCCCAAATAATATTATGTATATTTATTTGCATAGATTTTGCTTTTTTCTGGATCATCTATTTTTATCTCCTATCCTTCTAAAGGAGGGATAAAAAGATAAAAATCTTCTCTCTCCAGGACATGATTATCAGATCTTCTTCAAAATACTTCCAGTCAACTTGGTGACCCTTTTTTTGTGGAGACACACAATGCCTGTGAAGTATCATTGTCAAGCTTTATCACTTTATAATTTATTTTTCTATCTTAATTTTCTATTAGACAGGAAAATAGATATGAACGGGGTGGAAAGAGAAAAAGGCCAGGAAGTCCACTAAAAATTTAGACCCAAAATTAATCAATTAAAGCTCAAAAAGCCAGGAGCAACTTGGCCTGGAATGTTTGAATATTCCCCAGATAAAGGAAGGTACCTCAGCATAGCCCATGTCTTAATTGTGTTAATCATGCAGGCCCAGCCGTAAACAACATAGTAGAAGGCAGGAAGGATTCTATCTTAAAGATTGTACTTTAATACCCAGGAAGTTAAAAATGTAAGATTTTTAACTTACTCTTTAGCAAACAGACAATAACTCAGCCCACCTTGGGGGTTGGGCAGGCAGTCTGTTTGATATGCTCCCAGACCAAGATGCCGGTATCCCAGGGAGAAATCAGAGCAGGAAGTTCCTTGTGTTAAGTTAATTCTAAGTATTAACAAGTCTGCACCCCCAACGCTTAGTCACATTCCTAAAGAATCCTTAAAAAGGGGAACCCCCAACCTTTCGGGGTGCTCCTCTCTCTGAGGTTGCCCACACTTTCTAAGTGTGTACAAAACCTTTTAACTTTAAACTCTCTCTTTTCAACCTTTCAGGGGGCACTCTTCTCTCTGAAGTTGCCCACACTTTCTAAGTGTGCAACCTTTTAATCTTAAACTTTCTCTCTCCAACCTTTCAGGGTGCCCCTCCTTGCTGAGGTGGCCATATTTTTCCTCTCTTTAAGTAACTTTAAATAAAATTTTTGCTCTCCTTCACTACTGTGTCTCTGCCCTTCAATTCTTTGTCACGGTGGGGACAAGGACCAAGGAAAATACACAATGCTCTCCACCATCCCAACATTTTCCATACCCTTATCCATAATAAATTCAAACATATCCTGTAAGTTCTTCTTGGACTTTTTACAAGCTTGCATTCCCAAAGTTTTCTAATTTTTCTATTAATTACTCTTTACTTTTTAATAATTTCCACTTAATACATTTCATAATGGCCATAATACTACAATAGGAACTGTTAAAAATTCCATGATAGTTTTCTATTTCAATAACTACTTTTATTGTACACAAAGAGAATGCTTTTACTCTCCTAAAACTCCAGAAGATCTGAACTCAGCTTTTTGTGGGTCTTGTTGGGGAGGAAAAATAATTTTCTCTCTACCCTCCTAGGTTCTTGGCTGAGACACCCCATGTAGTAAAAGTCAGATTAACAAGAAAAACAAGCTGAAGTTTAATAACATATATATCTCATGTATGCATGGGAAATACCCAGGAAAATAGTAACTCCCTGAAATGGCCAGGCAATTACCTTAGGTACCATCTTCAGCTAAAGACAAAAGATGTTAGGGGAAGAGAAAGGCCAGTTATGGAGGTGCCCAGTAAAGGCATAGTAAGTAAGGATAAGGTTGCTATTGTTTCAGAGGAAGAATTTTTCTGTACCCCTGAGGTTCTTCTAGCTGGTCTAAGAATCAAACTGACAAGATAGATCAACAGGAGAAAACAACAAATTTCATTATGTATGTACGGGGAACCCATGGGCATAGATTCCAAAGACAGTCAGGGGCAATGAGGTATGTATATCATCCTGAACCAAAGAGAAGGGCATGGGGTCTGAGACTTCAAAAGGACAGGGAAGAAATTCACAGGAATATGAAAGAATAAATGGTAAATACATGTTTGCTGGGCCACAGAGAAACAATGGGGCACAAAGAGGAATTTTAACAGATTGCCACATTCCTCCCTCTCTACCACCCCTAGGTTTTATTAGAATGTAGTTATTTATAGTAACAGCTCTCTTCCTGGAGCAGGTCCTTTATCTAAATTCTTTTGATGCAGTTGAGGGGAGGAGATCAAAATTTCTTAGGCTTTTGGGCCGTCATTGTTAACAACTCTGAAATAATCTGCATGTCACGATGGCACATCTTGGGTAGCCTGCTCTTAGCCCCAGTACCATGTAGATTCAAGTCCTTGCCTCCTTCATTGATAAAGACTTTCCAGAGATTTAAAGTCATCCTTCCCTTTCTGGTACAAAGAGGAGGACATACTTACAGAGATTTCCTTTATAAATGCAAGTGTGTTTTACAAAAGGGTAACTTCTGCTTGGTTTTAAGAGCTTCTCCCATGTCTGCTATTGCTTAAAATTAATCACTCTAAAATAATCCATATGCCAAAAAGGTGTATTTTAGGGGGACAAATTTTGCCCCCAAATAGTGATTTTTTAGGAAAAGAGTACAAGAGTGATTAAAGGATTTTAACCTTACTGTGCCTGACTAAGACTTACTGGAAGTGAGATTTATACAGGAAGCTGACTACCAGAGTTAAACAGTAGGCTTGATTTTCTTTTCTATAAGAAAAAACATCCATGGAGAAAGAAGAGCATGTAATTGAGTCCATTAAGTGTTAGATGTGCAGATCTTGTTCTTGATACAATGTTATTTCCTGTCAGGAAGGTATCAGAAATGGTGATTTCCAAACCATCAGGTTTTATGAACTAAAGACCATATCACATACCTCTTCAAATGGCTAGTTTGTATTTGGGAATGTAAAAGATTATTTGAAAAGACCCCATTTACAACCATAGAAGACAGATTCCTTAAACTTTTTCTCCTTTTCACAGACAGTTTTGTGTAATATGGAGTCACCAGCAAGATCAATTTGGAAAGACTCCATAGGAAGAAGGAAAAAATACAATTACTTTTGGGAGCAAAGAAATAATTAGGCTTGAGTAAAATTAAACTTCTTTGTTATCAGTGTCTGTACACATTTCCTTTTTCATTTATTATTTGCATAATGTTTCTTTTACCAGAATCAATCATACTCTTTAAATAGGCACTGTAGGACCCAAACAGAAATAAGTCTTGTAGTGACAGAATTTTGCAAGTGGTGCCACTTATTTCTTTTTGCTCACTTGACTAAAATTCATAATAAATTCAACCCAATTTCCTATACAGATGGTCCTTAACTTACAATGGCTCAACTTAACAATTTTTCAGCTTTACAATAATGCAAAGTTATATGAATTCAATGGAAACTGTACTTTGCATCTTGAATTTTGACCTTTCCCCAGGCTAGTGATACTCAGTATCATGTGCTCCTGTGATGCTGGGCAGTGGCAGGGAGAGGCAGCCCCCAGCCAGCCCCGCGATCATGGGGGTAAACAACCGATATAACTACAGCCATTCTGTGCCCATACAGTCTTTCCCTTTTTCACCAATACAGTATTCAAAAAATGTGAGATATTCAAGACTTGATTATAAAATAGGATTTCTATTAGATGACTTTTCCCAACTACTGGCTAATGTAAATGTTCTGAGCATGTTTAAGGTAGGCTAGGTTAAGCGATGTTTGGTAGGTTTGGGGAGGAAGAATTTCCTCTACCCTTCAAGATTCTTGTAGATGGTTTAGGAATCAAATTGATACATGCCAGATTAGCAGGAGAAAAAAAAAGTTTAATTATATGTATACAGGGAATCGATAGACATAGATTCTAAAGACAGGGACATGAGGTATACATGTGATCCTGAACCAAGGAGAAGGGGGTAGGCATCCGAGACTCCAAAGGAAAAGGTAAGTAATTCACAGGAATATGAAAAGAGTAAACGTTAGGCAAACTAAGTTCTTGATGAGCCACACCGAAGGAATGGGGCACAGAGAGAAATTTTAACAAACATGCTGTGTCACATTCCTTCCCATTACTCCTAATTTACATTATATTATAATTATATATGGTGACATTTCTTCCACCTAAATTCTTCTTATGCAGTTTTGTGGGGAGGCAGGGTCAAAGCATCTTTCTGAGTCTTTTGGGACCTTGATTGTTTTCAACTTGGAAATACCTACATGTCACAATGGCACATATTGGGACAGCCTGCTCTTGGCCCCTACAGTAGGTTAGATGTATTAAATCTGTTATTTTGATTTAAAGTATTTTCTTTTTACAGTGTGTTTGTTGTGGGTAACTGCACCATAAGTTGAGGAAAATATGTATATTAAATACTTGTAAGGATTAAAAAAATTCAGTTGTACAGTAGATAACAAAGAATTTGTAGAGAATAAGCTAACATACTCTGTGATGGAAAATACCCATATTTTAATACACCTCATTATAAGAATAAATCTACAAAATAAATTCACTCTTCACTATACTATAGTTAAAATTCTTACTAAATGAAGGAAATAAATATTATTCTGATTCAGTCAAGATTTTCCATGTTTTGCTGAGTATCTTCCAGTTATGACCAGTTGTTCTGCATTGATATGGCCAGTTGCTTGCTGCAGGAAATTATCTCACTCTGAATTCACTCTCTTTATTTTCCTCTAGTAGGGCCTCATATACTACCCTTTCCAATACTCTCCATTTAGCTGCATGCTTGATGCATCCTTGGGAGTGTCAATAGTGTCAAATATGATAATCTTTGGGAATGTCAACACCATCCAATACTTTAGCCCTTTGCTTCCATATCCTTAGTTTCCTTTGTTTTTCTACTTCGTCTCTTCTTTTTGGTCATAGTAACAGTCTTCCCTTTGAAAGCAAGAGCAAAACACCTAAAATCTCTATGAATATGAAGCATTAACTTGCTCCTTGGATTTCAGGCTGACAGCGAATCACTCATCCCACTAAATCATTATTGCTCTGTTTCTGTCTTTCTAGTGAGAGCCAAGCACAGACATTAACTGTTCTGTCATATTTTATCCAGTATAATGAAGGCAACAGATACATGTATTATCTAGGTCATCTTCCGATTTATAAAAATCTGTACTGTAGAAACATGGCTGACCTTTAAAAATTACTTAACTAGTAGGAGAGAAAATCAGTTCTAGCTTTTTATTTGCTTATATTTTCTTTAAAAATTACAGCTATAAGATGTGTGTGTGTGGTATACAGTTGATTAAACTCACAGAGATTGAACACTTTAATACATAGAACAATCAAATAAGTTATCTTAAAAAGAAGTGGTTACAAATGTTATTTACATTAAATATTACTAAGTAAATACTGATTATTAAAGTTAATTCTAAGAGATAACTGTTGTCTTATCAGAGTAACTTTTTTATATCCCATCCCATGGTTTTTGCTCAAATATCAATAAAACCTTAAAATGGAGAAATAGACCAAAGTCTACTTTAATGTAATTATACTTTTTCCTTAGTAAATTAAAGAGCATATAAATTGTATGAAAATCCAATGAATTCTTGATATATTGCATATCTTACCTTTGAAGAAGAAAATTATTGTAGGAACAGTAAGAATCTCAATATTAATTTCAATATTATGGAGTGAGAACAGGTTATAACTTTTTAATGTTTAGAGTTCTTTGTATTCCAATTTCATTATGAAATACATGTTCAATATTGGCATTATAGGTGTCATCATATGGGATTTAGAATACTTGGAAACATGAAACTGAAAAAATAAAATGAACATAACTCATCTATTTAAGAAGATTATAGTTAAGATTTAGAATGTGAAATAAACTTGTTATACAAATAGCAAAATTTACCATAATTTCACTAATATGCTTTGTATTACTTTTGAAATCCCATAATATATCTGATTATTGAATTTTAAAAAAAGTGTAATGGATACAGATGAGATACATGTCCTAGTTTGGGGAGAAAATAATTGTAGGAATATATTTTGATGTGATTTTATATATTTTACCAATATTACCAATGGGAAAAAAGTCAAATAGAACAAAACAACGTGAACGTGATAATTAATTTTATGTGTCAACTTGACTGGGCCATGGGGTGTCCAGATGTTTAATAAAACATTATTTCTTGGTGTGTCTATCAGGGTGCTTCTGGATGAGATTTGCATTTGAGTTGGTAGACTGAACACAACAGATCGCCTTCTTCCACGTGAGTGGGCATCATTCAATCCATTGAGGGTCTGAATAGGAAAAAAACGAGGAAGAATTTGTTCCCTCAGTCTGACTCTTGGGCTGGATCATGTATCTTCCTGCCCTTGAATTGGGACTTCCACCATCAGCTCTCTTGTGTCTCAGGTCTTCAGTCCTGGACTAGAATTTTCAACACTGATTCTTCTGGTTCTCAGGCCTTTGGACCTGGACTGGAACTGTACCACCAGCTTTTCTGGGTCTCCAGCTTGCAGGCCACAGATCGTGGGATTTTGCTTCCATAATTATGTGAGTCAATTTGTTACAATAAATCTCTTTAGATAGATAGAGATAGAGATAGAGATAGAAATAGAGATACAAAGATATATATGTTATTAGTTCTATTTTTCTGGTGAACCCTAACTAATATGATAAAATTAAAACGATTACAGTTCATGCTCATTATATTTACACATAAAGTGCTATTTACTTAAAGAAATGTATGACAGGATATACACATAAGAGAAAGTATTTTCCCAAAAAGTCATTGATTTGGTGAACTAGAATAGATATGCAGTTATTTGTTGCTTCTCTGAGGATTTTGTCTGAAAGAAAGGAAGGAAAGGAAGGAAAAGAAAAGAAAAGAATAAAAAAATAATGTGAAGGAAAAAAGAAGGAACAAGGGAATATAAACCCATAAACACTAACTCCTTTGGGAAAAAAAAGAGCTCCTGAAAGAAATTTTTGTAATTTACAGAAAGAAATTATTTTTCAAGTGTCAAAATGTCTAAAACACCCAAAGAACTTACAATAAAATGAACTACAAACAAAATGAAAACTATTAAAATGTTATATTAGTAAGAAAAGAACTGCTCTGTATGGTTCAAGATATACTATGATGATGTTAACTAGAGTGTTGCCATTAAAGGATCCACACTGTCAGAGTGTCAAATTCAAGAAAATAGACAGACATTTGGATCATAAGTGGTTCATAGTGACATAGGAATTGTGAGCACACTTAACTTTTTATGCTCTGGTAGATAACTGTTTTAGAATGCTGAATTGGGAAATAAAAATATATATTACAGATATTAAATTTTTATCTATAAAACAGGAGGGAAAAAGAAGGTAATTATATATATTAAAGGTAAATTAAGAGACAGAAAGATAAAAATTTTTCTTATGAATATCTAACTTCCAGGAATATTATTAATCTAGGAAAAAAATTCAGCATAGAAGAACTTTCAAATATCAACTTTGATGTATTGGAAAATTCTAAATAATGAAAATACTTATTACAGAATATAAGTTTTTTCACACCAAAATATAATTTTAACAGTGTGAAAACTAAAGCTTCTGTTATTTGCTTATATGGCAGAAAGCTAACTAGAGCAAAATCATTATATGACCATTTTCTAACAATGTTTTTTTCTTTTGGTTAAGAATGAAGCACACAGTATCAATGTTAATTTGAATCCATCCACCCATAAAAATGATTCACAATTGATTTTAGGTAGTATTTTCTTTTAGTAATATATTTATTGTTATATTTACAGCACCAATTAAGACTATTAGTTAAAGTCATAGTTTGGTGTGTCCTTGTTTAGGCCTGGTGCATTTAAAAACAGTATACAATATATTGGCATCAGCTTACAATTAATATTTTGCTTATACTGTTGTAAGATCTGGTAATGTTCTTTCCCCTGTGCATCAAGGAAACAACAAAAAAATTAACCCTAAACATGAGCTTGCTTTAAAACTTTCACTAATGTTAATAATATTCAACATTCTGAAAGGGTATTGAAGGCATGGCTTTAGAACTTCTGTTAGTGAAATCTAGGAGTTAATTGATCTATATAGACATTTAATGATAAAAGATTATTACTCTAATATTAAAAATTACTTTTCTCATCATTTACAAGGTGATCATTTTTTTCTCTGCCATGACTTGTGATGAATATACTAATGCAACCATTGTATAGAAATTATTAACCAAGTTAATAAATCAATGAGGCTGAAATCTGCAGAAATTTCTTTCCTGCTCTCTTTCATGAATAGGCTTTACAAAACCTATTTTGTATGGGGATGAATGCCAAGCAGGACTGAAATACCAAGTACTGCGTCAATGGAAGGAGATGGCTCCTCCTGCACTCGACAGGCCTTGTTGATTTTCTATCTCTGGGGAATTATTAAGTCTGTAATAGTACTTAGTATTAGAGTTTAAAGAAGCCAGCCAAATAATCCATATTATCTTTCTATGGAAGTGCAGGTCAGAGAAGCAAGAGAAGGGCACATTCTAAATTATTTCTGCACTCAAGTTTCTTGGAGAAGAAATAATATCCTTCTCTCTTTATTAGAAAGTTGAAACCTAACCTCAGAGTCTTGTCCTTTAATTTCTCCGTGTTCTTTATAATTATTATCATATTTATATTTTCACCATTTACCAGTGATTGTAGTATTACGACTGACCCTACATTATTATTGTTATTCTGCACACAGACATTTTTGAAGATTCTTTTCTCTTCCCTTGGGAGCCAGGTTACTAAAAGCAAAGGGTAAAAAGAGAAAGGTACTCTTTGCTGGTTTTTGCAAAGGGCCCACTAAGGTCTTAATGAATTAGCAGTTGACACAGCTCCTAGGGTGTCTGGCCCCTTCCATTTGGATCTGAGACCAGGATATGGGTCCCTATTTTCAGAGTGAGAGGATCTTTATAAGGAGTAAGGGCTGATGGCTCCTCAAGGAGGCACTGTTTGCTAATGGCCAAAGTTGACCAAATTATTAAATTATTGAAAGGATGTGAAATCAGTGATCGAAGTATTGTAGTCAGAGCTATTTTTCTCAAAGATTTTGTAGAAGTATCTTAAATGGCATAATATAATAACTCAGGGACATCTAGTGGACTGCTTGCTGTCCCCATTGCCTCATTCTTAAAATTCTATGAAAATTTTACATTCAACTCCATAAAACATCAATATTTGGTCATAAACCATTGTTTTATATTACTTACCATATGAAATCCTTCTATTTCTCTTTTGCTTACTGGCTAAAATAACCTCTGTTTTTGAAAATCTAGGTTGAATGGAGGATCATCAGTACATACCAGCTTCCTTGTCTGGGCAATTTCTTTTGTGAAAAAAAATACTTAGACATATAAATATATAGATATAGATGTGAACCAATATCCCCCAGGTTAAAGAACTATGTCTGAGGAATCCCTGTGGAGAAGTGCAGGGATGATGTTTACAAAGAGGTGGCGCCATCCAATGCTGACATTTTCAATTAATCAATCTTATTACTGGAAACTTGTAAATATGGCCAAAAGTGTTTAAAATATTATTTTAATTTACCATTTTTCAATTGAAGATTGAAGATACTGGGAAAAATAGGATGCAAATAATTTTAAGCTAAGGAATCTCAGTAAAAGATATTTTGCAATAGCTGAGTTCAGAATACAGAATGGGCATAATATGAACCCCTATTCTTGCATTTTACCAGTTATAGTTTTTGTTCCATATAAGTATATGTATATCTATTTTTTCCCAGTTGAAAAAATACAAATATTTGAGGAAACTTTTATAAGCAATTTCACAATTCAATCTGTCTTCCCAGTGTAAATTTCTTTACTATGTGGGAAACAAAATAAAAGAACAAGCGATCAAAATGCAAACTGTTCATTCATACAGATCCAAGGTAACATTCTGGTTGATTGCAGTCTTTCAACCAACTATTCAAAATATTCATTGAATGCTTAAAAATAAGGACACACTTTTTTCCAGCGTGGCTTCTTTTTGACCCAAAATAGATTACATCATTACTGCAGTAATTCATAAAATTTCCAATTTTCACATGAGCTTTTTTCCTGACATGAGTTTAAAAGTCATCGTGCAAGAACTTTCAACTATTTTTATCTATTGTTACAGGTAGAAATTTCAGTTTACTAATTCAGATGAGTAATACATAGAAATTAGTTTTTCTAAAACTATTTATTTTCTATTTTGAGCCCTCTTCCATCAGTGTCAAAACTTGTGATCCAAATTATCTTGCAGTCCCCCTTGCCTTATTTTAGGTGCTGTGTCAAAGTTCCATGGGTCTCACGTGATCCCAAAACACCAGAGGATAAGTTGGACGTCAAGTCCACTTGACTTCTAATGAGTCCCTCGTTTTCCTTTTTTCTCAGTGGTCAGGCTATGTAGATTCCTACTAAATTATTCCTGGTTCTCATCTAGTCCATTAAGTTCAGCAAATCTCTTGTTTTCTGCAGTACTGTGCTCAGGCAGAGAGAAATGCTTCTGTTACTGCTCCAACAACATGGTGCTTGAGGATGTTTTCGAGCCCTATTAAGTCCCTGTGTAGAATTTCCATGTAACTGTTTTTATTTTTTTGCCCCATTTTGTGTTCACAGATATTATTCTGCTGTTGCATACTCTGGAACCTAAGGAGATCTGTGACACTTTCTAAGGCTCTATCTGCATAACATATAATTCAGTCATTTTAAGCTGGAGACCCACTACCTTGCCAAGGTGTTACTGAGAGATAAAATACTTTGCTCTCCAGTTGCAGTCTCCCAAAGTATGTTCAGGATGAATCGAGTGTATAAAAATAACAAAATGTAATACAAAGCCAACTGAACTGACCATTTACTGCTTCTATGTGCTGGTGTTCTCCCTTTTTTCCTCTTTTCATAGGAAGACATTTTTCTTCCAGTTACAGGCTTTTCCTCCTACCCAGGCTTTGTACCATCTCTTACTTCCTGAGGCACTTGTTTCTACAGTTAACTGATTCCTATTTACTGACTCATTCTGATGGCGATGATGATGATGATGATCAATCACCTGTATCAACAAGGCCGAAGTGAGGAAGGAAGCCCCTGCCAGGTGGTTTATCAGAGGATTGTAGAATGGGAAGCTAGCTGTAAAGGTGGTAAAATGTGTGGAGAAACAAGTGGGAGAGAGTAAGAAATCCAGAACTTAGCAACAGCTGAAAGCTACCATCAGTCAATGGGACAATTGCTTCCAGCGTTCCAGGACTGACTGTCTTCAGGGGCGCTTGTGCCAGCTCCTGCTGAGACCTGGCATGGAGCTCAGAGGAAAAGAAAGATAAATATCCTGATTTCATTTATCTCCTATGGTGTTCTGTGAGTGCATCCAGAATCTTGAAACTAATTAGAAGTCAATCGACAAAGGAGCTGGGAAATGGAACAGTTGGGCGTCTGTGGTGTAGACAGAGCCAGGTCACGTCAGGCAGTGGTTCTGAAAGTAAACAAACCAGTCACAGGCCAGTTGCCACAGAATAGCGCACATCATCTTTACCAAACTTTGATATTGGGACTAATGTTATAGTTTTATGGGAGATAAAATTAAAACAGTGTCGTGTTCAAAATGGTAATAAGGATGAAGAACAGGTTGTTTAAGGGATTGGAAGAACAGGAGAGGTGTGGAAAAAATAGTGATCCTTCCTTTAGTCACCTTTAAACAGTACTTGCAAAAATCAACATACATCCCTTTAGCAAATAAAAAGTGTGAAAATGTTCAAGCACTTCTCATTAAAAAAAAAAACCTGCTTAATTTCCAGTCTTTCCCCAGTTTATTTTTTCACTGCTCTCATCTCTTTCATAGCTAAACTTCTTGAAAGTGTTGATAAATTGGGGATCACATGCCCTTCCTAAAAGAAGTAGCCTCTTCTCTGTTCCAGCTGATTGTCTGGCATGTGTGAAACTGGCCCTGGTTGTTCAAGAGACGATGGAGATCTAGATTTGTGTATGAAATGCCCTGGTTTTTAAATGTTGGTCCAACTTCTTAAAACATAGTGCAGACAAAATACAGTATGTCAGATGGTCGTATCTGAGCATCATCTTCAGTCTAGACTTCTGTGCATTAAAAGACTATTTCTTAAAATGAAGTGAATGAATGAAAGATTTGAAGAAGATAAGTTTCTTTAACATACATTAAACATTTGGTTATATTTAAAGGAAAGTCCTCTTTGAATTAATAATTTAATATCACAAACTTCTATAGTTTTCCTATTCAGAAGTTTTTTTTTTTCAAGTTTTTAAAAGTAGCATACTGCTACATTCAAAAGCTTTGTTCTACCCAGAGCAAACCAAGTGTGAGATTGAACAATCACTTGTTTATTGTAAAATTAGTTTTATACATACTTTATGATTTGTTGAGACCTCTTCCTAAATATAACAATAATTTATTTATCTGACCAAATTGCTTTGAAGACCTTGTAGAGTTAATAAATTATTTTATATATCAGATTTAATTATTTCCAGTAAAAGCAATTTCACAGTAAGATTGCTCTTCTCTCGGGGCTATAATCAATAAATGAAGAACACTGATAGTAGGTTATCAAATTTCTGTGAGTCAGAATGGTCTATAAAGAAGTTCCATCTTGAGTTTCAAAAATGTCCTTAAGATATCTCCAGTTCAAAGTACAGAAATTGAGATTCCTCCCAAAATAAACTAATGAAACTTAAGTCAACACAAATAAGTCTTCCTATTTTATATAGAAATATGTGCACATGTGTTTTCAAAAGTGTACCATTTCCATTGTAGAAACATATTGATATAAATATATTATAAAAGTCATTTCATAAGTGTAGATTAGCATGATAATTAAATCTTTAGTATTTTGAGGAGTCCTTTATGTCAGAAAGTGAAAGATTGAATATGCAAGTGGAAAAATAGCCAGACCATTTATAAAAATAAAACTATAATCCACAAACTAAAGAAAGGAAAAATAATTCACAGTTGCCTGTTTAGAATTCATACATGACTACAGCACATTTGACCTCCCACTTGTCAGAATGTAAGGAGAAATTTACCTACAGAAATAGTGTTAACTATGGTAGAGTGTGAACTCAAAGAAAATTTATATTGATAATAATAATGATAATATTAAAAACAAATAATTGTAGCTATTATTTACTGAGTACCTACTATGTATTAGTCTGCTTTTAAATTCATCTTCTCATTTAAGTCTCACAAAAGTCCTGTGAAGTAGGATTTACCTTTGTTTTAAAGATGAGAAAACTGAAGCTTAGACTATTTTATGACTTCCAAAATTCATATGACTAGTGATCAAACTGAAAATTGATACCCAACTCTTAGTGGCTTAAAACATACATCCTTTGCTTAGTAGTTCTAAGATTTTTCATGTCATTTTTGAATAACCAGCTCAGCAAATACTTGTTAAAAAATCAAGTTTGAAATAGGTCCTCTAACAAGTCCTTCTTTCTGATATTGCTATATATTTGTTTCTGTTTTTAGTTTTGCTTTAGAACAGTAACAATAGAAATTTCAATAGTTTTATTACTTCATTCAGTATGTATTGGGCATTTATTCTCAGTGATGTACTCTCCTAGGAATAGGAGATAAAAGGTCAGAAACCCCTTGCATGCCAATTGCTTGTAATCCAGCAGAAGATATATCCACAAAGAAGGAAAACAGTAGCACTTTACATGCATGATGAAGCGTGGGGGGTTAGTGTAGAGAAGATTTCAGAGGAAAGTCCTTCTTATTTTCTTTCCTTTAACAAGTGTTTGCTAAACACTGACCATTTATCAGGAACTATGCCAAATGTTGAAGATATAAAGATGAATAATGCATAGTTCCTGGGCTTCAATCACTTACACTCTAAAGGAAGAGACCAATGTACATGCAAATGATGGCAATATTAAAGTCTGTAATAGAAGAGCATAAAAAGTTGCACCGACTGCAAAGAAAGAGTCCTTTATTCTGCTCAGAGTGCCAAGGAAAACTGAGATATAAAAAGAATATTAGTTTGTCAGGTGATTAAATGGGGGGAAAGAAAGTCCCATTCATAGGGGAAACACATTTTGGTTATGTTTTATTTCTGTTGCACTTGTTCATTTGTTATCAAAACTGGAGAGAGAAGTATTAATAGATGACCTATTGAATCACTTGAGTGCTCAACATATTTTTTGGAACTTCATTATGAACAGTGGTCTTACTTCTTCTTCATGAGCAGGATCAATAACCCTGCCAGATCAGTGGCTCCTTCTTTGGCAGCAGGAGCTCAAAGTCATTGAGCGATATCTGTAGCTTAAATTTGGCGAGACTATCAATAGGTTATTTCTTGGAAGTGTATCTGCTCTGGGAATTAGGAACTCTAGAGCCTAAGGCTGTAGAATGGGAAACATGAATCTTTCAAATGGGTCACTGAGAAGGATGAGCAAATTCACTTCTAACTTCACCCTTTGATCTTAGGCCTATGTTTTCTATTATGTTCATTGCACCAATGATTCTTGATTTTGAATGGAAACCACATCCTCAAGTTGGGTGTCTCATCCTTGCAGGGTCACATTTCCAAGACAGCATTTCAAGCTGTCCCAGTGCTCCATACCAGCAGCTAAAGGGAGGTGCAACCTATGATTGGACCTGTGGATTATATGTTCATGTGCTCACCGTCACACACTCTGCTACAGAGTGGCTGTCTTGGTTTGAGATGATGTGATACATGATCCTGTCCTGGTGGATTAAACATTTTACAACTTTATCAAGGCTCTGTGGGTAGGATAGACAAACCTGCATCTAAAATTAGTGGCAATTTCTGGTCAAGATAAATCACATGCCACCAAATTGGCTGTTTGATCTTCTTGAGAGATGGCTCATTTGGAATTGTCCCAGGGTTGGCATTTAATGTTCTGTGGCATAGTTAGCCCCCACATCTTGGGAAAACTGGGACTGATGTTCACCAGACAGTATTCTGTCTGTTTTGCCCCTGACAGTGGTAGGTGGGACGTTGAGCAGCAGCAAGTTAGAGCAGCCTTGGTGCCAAGGAGCCCAAGCTGTTGGGCCCTCACATAGGATCTTTGTCATCACGTCTAATCTATTCAAAGCCCAATGTACAAGTGCCAGTGTAGCTGATTGAACTGGCTAAATCATTATGTCTACTTGCTTGCTTAGGTTTCTTATGTGTTGGCTGTTCATTTATGGGCACCAGCATGCCAAATAAAGACTGCAGTTTATTCCGACTTCCATAATCATGCATTTTGCTTACTCCCGTAAGTCCGTCCATTCGCCTTTATCCTGGACTTCCTTATCTCTGATTTATTTCTGCACCCCCCTATGTCCCAACATGTGGAGTCATTTGCTAATGCCCATGATTTTATTCATATTCATTTCCAGATGCCCATACCTAAAGTTCTGTTCCCTTTAACTTTACTTCTTTGCCTGTATCAATTATTTATACCTGCATAACAAATTCAAATCCTCCCCCCCAGATTAGTGGCTTAAACAATAAGCATTTATAATTTTTTAAGGTTCTTCTAATTGGCTGGATGTTCTGATGATCTACACCAAGCCCAGCTGACCCCATCTGGGCTCTTTTATGCATATGCCGTGAGATAATGGCTCTGACTTGTATAGAATGACCTCAGCTGGAATGAGTCCATTCTCTTACTGCCAGCTAGGCTAAGCCTGTTACCATGGGAGGAGCAGGACTTCATGAGAAAAAGCAGAAACATTTTAGACTTGTCCAAGCCTCTGCTTCCATCAAATCTTTTTCTTTGCATTGGCCAAAGCATAAGCTGAGCATCAATGTGGAAATGCACTATGAAAGGAGTGGAAACAGTGAAACATGAACAATTGGAACCAGTAGAAAAATCAGTTAATTTCAGGTACCACTGTCTTTGTCAGGGTCTCAAAAACGACTTGCTATGAATTATTTTAGAAATGAGAAGATTAATATAGGAATTAAAAATATGGGAGGAACTGGGGAAACGAAGATCTGGAAAGGGGAAACTGGAGAATCAGAAATAATCACTGACCTCATCAGCCTGAATTACTTGTGTGGGTGGACAAGTGCACAATCAGAGTGGGAATGTCTGAGAAGGTAAGGTCATCTGGCACAAAAGTGAACCACTCTCCTCTCTGGCTTTCCTTTGCTGCATTCTCAGAATTTTCACTCCACTCTTAGAGACTGTACCCTGCCCTTTCTGGACAGCTTCCTTTTCCATAATTTTGTCACTATTTCTTTGAAATAAACCCTTCCCTGACTTATAGCCAATTCAGTTAATAAATTGAGCCTATAATGAATTCACTGGCTTTATGAAGAGCCTATGTCCTATAATGTAGGACTGATTCTAATTGGGGGGTTATAAACCATATTGAATATTAGAAAAGATGTTTTGGTGCAAGAAAGACATCCATTTCATAAGTAACATGATGCATATAAATACTGACCTCATAAATGGACAAATCTTTTGAGAAAACTACAGCTTGCAATTTTAAATATTAACAAGCTGCTATGTTAGGGGCTGACATTCCAGGGTATCACTCCTTGGAAGAGAATGGTGAACACTTGTTCTGCATGTACAACTTCAAAGACTTGTAAAGTCAAAGATGAGGCTGGGTGTTACAGGGTATCAAGACAGCAAAGGAGCAGAGTATAAAAGAATTCTTTTCAATAAATGCCTTTTGAACTTTCAAAAGCCTGTTTTCTGTGATGCAAGACACAGAATGATACATTTGTGACACACATATTTCACGTTGTATACATATAATTGAATTGATATAACTTCTCTGCTATCAAGCTTAATGTATTTATTAATGGTGAGTGTTATGTATGACAAAGCACTCCCATTTGTATTGTATTTTAAGCTCAGGTAGTATTCAAATATGTGTAAAAATATTAAGTGATTAAGCTGCAAGATGTTTTACATCAATAAGTTGTATCAAGAGTATTCATTTGAAAACATAAACAGTAAAGGACCCAGAGGTATCAATAACATTGCAAATAGTGAAGTAGAGACAAAACAAATACAAACTTCCCCATGACAAGTAATTTTATCCCTGTGTTTTATAGCTAAGCCACTTTGGCGAACTTGAACACGTACAGTATTTGTACTCAAATTCATTAGATTTCATTACTTTTATCACATCACACGTTTTACATTTGTATTTTCTGAATGGATAGAGATCGCTTAAAAGCCTGCGAAGGATGTGTTGCTCATTTGGGACTCTATTTTAAAATGCCCTCATTTTAGGAGACAGCAAAAAATTTTGTCTAAAGTCAGAAAGTCAGTTGTTCTTTGGTCTTTCCTCCAAACAACAAGAAAACCTTGAAGTACATTTTATATTGTTTGTTGCAATGAACTTAATTCATGCATAAAACTACCGAAAATCTATCAAAAGATTTTATTTGTGCATTGGAACCGTGCATTTGTTCAGTTTTGCAGTGCAGGAGGGAATGGCAGAAGAGCTAATTATTGAATACTTTTTATTTAGAAAGGCGACTGAGAACCATTACAAAAAAGTATTTTAAAGGTTCTTAACTTGATAAAAAAAATCAACACTATACAGTTTATGCTGACATAGTCACTGTAATTTTTAAAGGCATGACTTTAAAATGGATTGAAAAAAAACCCTAAGGTCATAAATCTATTGTATTGAATAATATTTTTTGTGATACTGCTCAACAACTCTTATGTTAACATCCTTAAAAATGAAAATATTAATTCTGTTCCTAGAAATATTTTAGAAACAATGTAAATAGACCCTAAAAATTAAAATAAAATGTGTTCTTTCTTGTCTGTGATAAACATTTTCCAACATACATATGTACTTACTTGATGTGGAAAATGCCATAACATTTTAGTATGATTTTAATTATTAATGATATCAATAATGTCTGACAAGAGAAGCAAATTGTTATCAGCTTTAGCAGCTTCAAAATATGGACCACAGTTCAGACAAACCAATTTATCATCATCTTTTAAGTATCTTTCTGCAACCAATTTATTGTATTCAAAACTGCCATGTCATCTCTTTTCTGCTTGCTCCTTCCCTTACTTTTCTTCCCTTTCCTTTCCAGTAAAAGAGAGACACTGTTTTGCTCATTTTGCAATTTGTTCTGTTATAATGATCTGTCAGATTATGTGGTTCCATCATCACCACTAACGGTTTACATGAAGTTGTATTATGTAGCAAGGTTTTTCTGCTAGTTTTAGATAGACATCTTCACACTAACTTTTAAACACAAAACAAAATATTTTGTTTTTCATATTGGGAAGGTTCTGTTAATATATAATACATCTTTCAGTTGTCCAATATGTTGTTTTCTGTATCTGTATACCGGACAATCCACAGATATTTATGTTTTGTTTTGTTGCTTTACAGTTGATAAGGTTAGCTGCGTATATTTCTTTTCTAGATTTTCCCTGTGTAGCTCACGAAACTAAATTAATATTAATGAAGATTAAATATCACCAGGCTGGAGATGTGTGTAAGAAATTAGACATAAGATCTCAAAGAAAATTTCTTTTTCATGTTGCATATGCAAAAAATACTTAATTTCTCATTCCAGCCTTTGCTAAACCTCAATAATTTCATAATATCTCCCATTCCCAAAGAAAATAAATTATAAAATACAAGAGGGATTTCTTTCATTTAAGTGAGTAGTAACTAGTTTACTCACTTAAGGAAAAGGAGGGTAAAGATGAATTTGAAGAGATAAAAGATAAATGTAAAATTAGAGAAAAAAATCAAATATGATGCAGAAAAAGTCATTGGATGCAAAGTAAGGACAGAAATGACCCACTTCATGCATTTCAACCCCTGCCATATTCAAACTGTACACTTTTTTACTACGAACCTACAAATACCCTAAGCATTTTATCTGAATTACAGATTATGTTTTTTTAATACCAAAGGCACAAATGGTCACATCAATGTCTGGTCAGGACCAGTGTATTCTGGCTCTGAAAGACAATGAGTACACTGGTTGCTGGTGACTAATTTGACCTATTTGCCTTATTTATTTGGTAATATTTTTAAATTTCTTTAATTTTAATTAAAGACCTCTGGTGAGGTGATTTTTCTACTTATAAACTTCCTGATCTTTCTATATAGAAGGAAAGAGGAAATTGCCCTGTGATAAACATTCTGAGATATTGTCAGCCTGGGTTAAAGTTTATCAAAACATATATTTCCAAAAAAAATATTTTATGGTTCCTGTTTATAATGAAAATTGGCAATAGATTAATATTCGAGATCTTCTATTCTTGAGTTAAGTTGTGCTTACCTATGCTTTATTAAATTGCAAAGGTCATTTACAAAGCATAATCTATAACTTTTTAACTGTAATTAAAGAAAAAATTAATAGAATCCTAATTTTCAAAAGGATTTAAAAATTTTTTTAAATGAAATCCTTAAAAATATTGGAAAGTTATAAAAATGAATACTTGAATGTAGCAATTGTATTTTGACTTTTGTTACCTCTTTCCTCAAGGGCTCTGGGCCAACTGAACCCTCTTAGCTGATGGCATAGGGCAAGGAAATCAGCCCAATAGATAAAGCTGCTACATTGTCCACAATAGTGAGCCAAAATACACAGAAAGATGACTTTTATTCTTCAATCCAAAATCCCATTCCATACATAGACAATGCTAATAGTAAACAGGTCATGCAAAATGTATGTGCAACTATAGATATATTCAAACTGTTTGCAACTAAAACAGTAGGAGATACTGCTGAAGTGATCCAGAAACTCAAGGTCACACAGGCCTTTATCCAAAACACAAGTTCTTTTCTTCCTGATATCAACCAATGTCTGAAGATGAGCCAGAGCCTATTAGTCTGACGGGAAAGGGCTAGAGGTGCCTCCGGAGATGCTCATCTCCTCAGTACACAGAGGTTTGTTTGAAAGGCCTGGAGAGCCAGTGAGTCTGCGCCAATTGCCCACCTTGTCCTTTTTTTCCAGTGTGCATGTAAAAATGACTATGTATGCCATGACATAAAAAAAGCCTCAGAGCCATTTTCTCCTAGATAGACTTTCTTTAAAGTTGGAACTAGCGAGGCACATCTATCACATGAGTAAAAATTAATTTGCCTGTAATCTCTCCCATTATCATACAATTCCTATAAGATAGGTGGTGGGATGGGTTTGTTATCAATTTACCAAGCAGCTGTGGCTGTGATTATGCTGTTTATCATTATGGAAGCCTTAATTCTTCTTTACATCAGAGCTGTGCTCTTGTTTCCCTTTCCTTCTGCATTCTAAGTAGTGTGAAATGTAATACAGTTCTGCTTTTTCCCTGTTGCCCTTGTTTCTACACAGAGGTCACACTGAGGTCACACTCTTTCAAATTTGCCAATCTTACCCACTTTGATCTGGTCAATACACTTGATGTCTTTCTCTTCTCTGATACAGTAAGTTATCTTCTCACCAATACTGCTCACTCTATACTATTTGTTTTTATCCATAGATCAACAGAAATGGCTTTTCTCTTATCTCTGGTTACGGCAGGAGCCTGTTAAATAAGACAATGACATTTGGGATTTTCTATCCTGATATTTAGGGCAAAAGAAATGCTGTCAGTTCTTGGGTACTTGTAATATTGCAAGTATTTTTTGACATCATCTGTGTTTGCTATGAAAATTGGCTAATTTTGCTGTTTCTAAAAAACTCATGTCAGCAATAATAAAGCCCAGTAATAGACAAAAGCATCAGCCTAGCTTTTTTCAGTTCAAGTTTTCTCTACCTAAATAGCTCTTACAGCAAATAACTGTAAGTAGAGTTTTCATACAAATGAGAATGGCCCTGTATTGATTGCTCATAGTCATGTTCCCTGCCTCTTTTAGGTAAGCTTCCATTCCAAAAGACATAAATACTCAGAATATCCCTTTTCCTCTTTGAAAAACAAGAGCCACCTAGGAAAGTTTCTATCAGAAGTGTTATTCAAACATTTTTTTTAACAGAAAAATTTGAACTTTGTTTAACATGCGTGAATAATTCCAAACATTGACTGAACATGACAAAGAGAGTAAAAGACTTGTTCAGTGTGACCGAAAAAATACTTTAGAGATTCAAAAACATCTCCAGAAATTCCAGATCTTTGGGGTGGCCATGTTCAGGTGAGTACAGGAAGAAAATTGATGATATATCCTGGATGCTTACTTGTTGAGGTACCAGTGGTTCACGGTTAAATTGCAATAGAACCACTGAGGTTCAGAAACAGAGCATACCTACAAAGTAGGTATATTTATATTTTGTCCATCTAAATACCTCTGTAATATATATTTTTCAAAGCAATGCCATTCTATATTGCTATAAGAAGTGTTATATTCTACCCAAAGGAATTAACACAAAGAGGCAGGACTGATGAAAAAAATATATTGCTAGATACTCAATATGTAATTTAAGAGTTTTGAATTTTTCAGGGTCTTTATCAATTCAACTATTCTACCTATGAAACTTGGTCTTTCATCAAAGCTTTCAGATTTTATAGAAAAGTAAAAAGAAGCCACTGGTGAAAATGTCCAGGCATAGGTGAATGTATATATAGCACATAAACTATGGATCTTGAGTATACCATATGGACTCAGAAGTAAATCATAGAGAGCCACATGATACATTGAGTCTTGAAAATTACCAGTAGAAACTGAGATTTCTAGCAAAGAGAGTATGACCATGTCATATCATATTTGCTATTATTGATTTATGGTTTATGTTTTTATGCTCTGCCTTTAACAAGCATTGACTATGAACCTTCTTTGTGATAAGGACTAAGGTGGAGAACAGGTGTTGGGTGATCCAGTTCTGCCCTGTTGGGAAGCTAACTCTATAAGGTTTAAAAATATCAGAGAGACACAACTATCTTTGTTGAAGGTCAAATGGTACTTTCAGACTATCAAATTTATGAATTGAGAAATGTCAGCAAAAAAATTTGCAGTTGGGAAGTCTTCCAGGAAATGACAAGACTTAATTAGATCCTTAATGGAGAAAACAGAGAAGAGGTGGAGAGAGCATTGTAGGAAGTGGGTAACCTTCCAGGAACAACAAAAAGCTAGGGATTTGTGGTGACTAGTTGAGTTCAGCTTAAGCAACTGATTTCCAATGGCAAATAGCTGGGGAGGAGATGGGACAGGTAGGCTGGAGCCAAACGGGAAAGTGTGGCTGTCTCCCAGGTTGTTCTTAGAAGAAACTTTTCTGTGTTGCTTCTCTCTCCTGCACTACAGGTCTGAGGGGAAAAGTGGCACCAAATAGGGCTGTGTGAAAATTTTTTATTGTTGCTGTTTTGTTTTTTTAAATGATTTAATGGGACCCCAGATATATGGAAGCGGTTTACCTGTACCTTTTTGTTTTTTTAAACTTCATTGTTTGATTTTTGCGTAAGGCCTTATTTCCATGAAAACTTTCCTGAGCTATCTGGAATAAGGTTACCTCTCTAACACACACCCAGAGAATATCGAAGCTCTATACGACTTTTGTTGTCCTTCTGTGTGTAGGAAAGCACTTCTTAAGCTTTCTTCAAAAGAAGAAATGGTTCTCTGTGTTCCTGAGGATCTAAAGTGTTTCCATGACAACCAACTTCTCATCCTTCAAGACCCCTCTCAATGTCCTGGGAGGTCTCAGAGGCACTGCTGTGTGTTGGCATGTATTTTCTAACAACTACAAATTGCTTTGGTCTGTGGCCAGTAAGATTAAGTTGCTACAAATTTTACTGATGAATGCTCTGAGACTGACTAGGAGCTCCAACTTAAGAACCACAGATTATTTGCCAAGTATCATGTAGAGTCTCTGGCCAGATAGACTAGAGTCTGGAAATCACATAACTCTCAGGTTTGTCCTAGGTGCAGTGTGAAGTGAGTTGACATGACTCTGTTAGGTGCTAGTGGTTATGTTAGATCTAGAGTGAACATTAGGATGTCTCGGTTTAAGACATCAAGCAAGCTGAATTTATCAAAACCTAGGAATAGAGGTGACATAGGAAACCAAGAAGAAAGTTAGAGAGAATAAGGTGAAGAATAAGGAGAAGGTTACAGCAAGGAAATTCAGAAGATTTAGACAAGTCGAAAGACAAGCCTTACCAAAAGAAAAAAAAGATTTTCTGTGGCATTCAACAGTAAGAGTGTGATTGGTGACTTTTCTCTAGGCAAAGAGAAACAAAGACAATTAACAAATGGTTGAGAAATTAAATGTGATTATACATATTTATATGAAAAAAGAATATCCAAGAATCTTTCAAGGGCCTTGGTAATGAAAAGAGAAAGATATTGTAAATCAATATGATAGAGTCAACATAATATTCTTTTGTTTTACTTTTCAGAGAGGAATAATCTTATGTATATTTAAAAGCTGAAAACAAGAACAAATAAAGTAAGAAAAAAGAGAATACACAGAGTAAAAAAAAGGGTTGACTCGATTTGACTAGTGCGAAGGATGTAAGAAGTGATTGTGTTTGGTGTGTATTTCAAAGGTTAGGTAGAGGATATATTGATGCAAGTGGTATATGGAGAAATAGATATATCAAGGTTGTCTTTAAGACTTTTTATTTCAGTTAATGTAAATCATTCACAAAAGGGTTTGGGGTAGAAAATTAGGAGTTAGGTTTGGGGCATGGTAAATTTAAGGTCCCTAATAGACATCTAACTGGAGATGTCAAGTGGCAAGTATGAACCTGAGTTTATGAGGGAAATACAATTTGGAGGTATAAATGTAGGTTTACTCAGCAAGCTGATATCATTTAAGGTTATACAGTTGATGAGGTAACCAAAGGAGTGAATATCGATGAAGGAGAGGTGGGGTCTGAGATAGTGCTTACATGGTGTGACAATGTTTAGAAACTGGGAAACCAGCAAAGACACTTTAGGGAAAAGTTAGCTCTGAGGAGGCAAAAAGAATCAAAATATACATGTATCATGAAAGTCAAAGAAAGGAAAACATTTAGGTATGATGAGTGAATAAATGGAGAAAATATTGCAGCTTAGATTAGGAGGATGATTAAGAATTTTCATTGGTTTTAGCCATCTGAAGGTCACGGTGATACTGAAGATACAAATTAATGTTAATGTGGGTTAGCCAGGATAAGAGTGTAATTGGACTGGGTTCAAGAGAAGAGGAGACAAATTACAAATGAGGGTACTTTTAAAGTTTTATTTTAAAGGGAGAGCAAGAAAATGTGTTGGTAGATAGAGGGGGTTATAAGGTCACAATTTTGAAAATAATTATTTTTTATAAGAGAAAGAATAGCATGTGTTTGTGGCTGGTTGTTCTGTTCCAGTCAGAAGAAGGAGCTGATGCAAGAGAGAAAGGAAAAGCAGCAAACCTTAGATGGGGTCTAGTGCAAAAGGGAAGGGTTGTCCTTGGGTAGGTTTTGAACAGTTTATCCCTGATAACAGGACAGAGCTCAAGACACATGAATGGAGCCAGGTCAGCTAGTAGATGTGGTGGTGATAGTTGGGTAGTTGGTAAACTTTCTCTTCTTCTGATTGACTTTTCTTTTTGCCAAGAGAAATATGAGTAAAAGTCATCACCAGAAAGTAAGAATTGTGGAGGGGGTATGGGATGCTCACAGGGAGAGCAAACCCTCCTATTTGATTTAGTAGTACAATTCCTTCCATCTCAACAATGTCTCCATCCATTGATTCTCTCATTTTCTTAGCATCCGTCAACCCCCTCCTTCCTTCATTTCCTTTGGTATCCTTTAGCACAATATTCTAATCACATACTAGAAAATATTCTCAACTCCCTAGGCCCCTTATACTTCACTCACGTGTTCCTGGTAGGAAACATTGGTTCAATGGCAAGGATCTCCTTTTTTATGATTGTATTCATGCTACTGAATACTATAGTAGAATGTCATTGGACTAAGGTGGCATGATTTTATTTCACCATCATGAACATAAACTCAATGGGAAACTTCATACTTACTGGACACCCAGCTGTTTTTACCTGGAAAATGTGTTTGTCCATCTTCTGATGATAATTATCCTCTCTTCTTAACCTATTTGTGGTTGTTTTCCTTCCTATGTATACAATAACAATAGTATTTTGAAGCAATATAACAATATTATAACTCCTTTTGGGTTCCCGGACCCAATTCCAATGTGTGTGTGGGGAAGGGAGGTCTTCCCACATATACACCATGGAGCAACTCTCAGACACCATCAGGGCGTCCAAGAACTCAACTCAGTTTTAATACTGTCTGTCAGAGATAGAACCAGATGCCCTAGATTACCCAAGACTGCCCTCCACCCCCTAATCCAGATGCCAGTTGCAAGCCCCAGGCAGTTACCTGTGCTTCTGAACTACTGATTACAGATTGGAGGTTCCAGTGACCTCCACCTTAGCTTTGATTAAATTTCCTAGAGTGACTCACAAAATTCCAGAAAGTACTTAACATTTACTAATTTAATAAAGGATACCAAAAAGGTTATAATTTAACAGTCACATAAAGAGATATATAGGACAAAGTCCCAAACAAAGGACTTTCTATCCTTGTGAAGTTTGGGGCCTGGCTCGGCAACAAGTGGAACAGTTCTGGTTCCCTAAGTGTGGAAGCTCCCTCCCAACAGAGAAGCAGATCCTAGAGAGCAATAAGTTCTTCTCTGGGGCTTTTGTGAGGGCTTCATTGCATATACATTATTGACTAGATTATTAGCCATTGGCTGATTCAACCTCTAGCTCCTGCCCTTGGATAGTGCCCAAAAGTGTCTCATTAACATGACAAAACACCCATTTCACCTTTAAGACTGCAGTGTTTTCAGGAACTGTGGATGAAGACCAAATATACCTTGGAAATATATATTTGGTCATCTGAATGACCAAATATGTATTTCTTTTGACTTATTATATCTCACTACTTATGTCTCCCTCTCATCTTTTCTTTCCAAAGCGATGACTTCACCTAACACTTCACCAAGAAAACTGAAGTCATCAATGGGACTCATTCCTCTTCCTATCACCAAATTTATAAATCAACTGACAGCTGTAACCATCTTTCATCACTTTTATCAAAATGGTGAAAGTCTCTCACTTCCTCAATGCCCCGTTCTTCCCCACAAGTGAAATCAATCTTCTTATTCTTATTTTTATAAAGGCATACCTCTTCTATTTTCCATCTACCTGCTTTATCATAACTCTACCTGTTTGTTTCCATTAGCACACTACCTGTTTTGTTTTTTTGAAAAAATGATATTCTCAGTACTTCTTGTATTTAAATTTGAAGTCAATTTACTAAGTCAAAGATTTAATATTCTTGATTGTCTCAAAAGTTTCACAGAAGTAGAAAAGGTAGCAGTTGCCAATGATTCCAAGCTTTTCATTACATCTACATATAGTTCTAACACATATTATCAATGCAATGCATTTATTTAATTCTCTTTTATTACCAATGTGGCAACTGCTACCAATCCAGGAAAGTGGTGTCAATATTCTGGTTATGGACACTTGGTTCTTGCCCAGAAATGGGTTGTGTCTCCAAGGTGATTAAATTCAACCTGACATTAGTTGGGTTCTGTCCCTGATTATTTTAAGTTTTGCCAGCCGTTTCAATGGCACTTTCCAGATTCTGTCCCTTAGCAGCAACTTTTTGCATTAGTGAAATCTAAATTTCTTTGAGATCTCTAGTTCAGCAGAATTTGTTTCCTTCCTTTCAGTTTGGAACCATCTTTTGCATATACTTTTTGAAAAAATAATTTCTGACCCTTGCTTACTTCCCCTAAACAAATTTGATTTAGTGTATCTTGAATGGAATAACCAAATCTTCAGATTTTTATACTTGTATCTCCTGTTCTAAGGAATTTTATCAGAATCCTTATCACAGCAATATAAGAAATATGCTCCAGCCTATCCTCTTGAAAAAGTGTCTTCTAATTATTTCCAATATGCCTCATTTCTTTACTTATCTTACTTTCACAAATTCTTGAAAGTGCTCTTATAAATAACTAATATGTGCTTTGCCTAAGGAAGAATACTTCACACCTAGAGAAGAACTATATTGTAAGGATAATTTTTATTTTATTTCCAGTCTTCCTCATTCTGTCTTGCACGTAAGATGAATGACCAATATGGCTGGTAATGTTGGATGAAGGAACGAAACATAGATGGATGGCTTACTGAATTAGTTAGAGTATAAGTGAAGTCTTTGTAAAAAAAAAAAAAAAAGCAAAGATTTATTGTGCCTAACAGAAGTTTATTTTTCTGTCATTCTTTGGCCCAGAGGTTGACAGAAGTTTTAAGGATGTTGGGCATGCTAGCTGAGGGAGCTAGCTTCCATTTCTTTATTTAAAGTGGCTATTCAACACCTGGCTTCCATTTCCTTCCTTAAAGTGGTTATTCCATTTGTCACCATTTCCTGGCAAGCAGACAGGAGGAAAGAGAAAATGGAGAGCAGTAAGCTTTCTTTTTCACGATGTTACTTGTGGGTCACACATATCCCTTGTATTTTCAGGCAAGTTGAGCCTGTTGCCACTTAACCACCATGGAAGCTAAAAGTGTGCTTTATATATGTGCTGTCATGGCTCAAAATCAAAGGCAGAGGAGGGTTGTTAACAAATGTGTGAATGGACTAAGGGAGTTTATAGTCTCTTTTCTCCACTCAAGTATTAATGCATGTCATTTCTGTTGCACTTCTCTCCAAAAAGGTAGCACAAATTTCATTTCTGCACAGTCCACTCTCTCTGGGTAATATGAAGTGCTTGCCATTGAGTCTGAATGCTATTCTTCAAGGTCTAGTGACATCTGCATTAATAGATGAATTTCTTCCACCACTCCCTGGTCCTAACACATACACACACACACACACACACACACTCACACACACACACACACACACACCTCTAACACACAGTATAATGGCCAGAGTATTGGTAGTAAAAACATTATTTTGCTTTTTAAATTGGGAAGAACACCTAGCGCATAGCACATAACAGTCTCTAGTGCATGATTGTGAACACCAGCTAGATACAAATTATAAAGACTTCCTCAACTGGTGGTGGAAAAAGTTAAGGACTTTTTTAGACCTTGGTACTTGTCTGGTTTGTTCACAGCCACCTTGGCTTTTGGTCTGCCTTCTAGAAGATTCTTTCATGTCCATTATTTAGTCCCTTTTTTTAATCACTCACATTTTGGTTTATTTAAATTGTTAGGTCCATCCTTCCTTCCTTAAATTAATGGAGACTACACTGGGAAAGAGACAAGACAATAAGATCTTTGCTACCATATCTAGCTGAGAAATCTTTTTTTTTTTTTTTTATTGAAGGGTAGTTGACACACAGTATTACATTACATTAGTTTCAGGTGTACAACACAGTGATTCAACATTTATATACATGATAATTCTAGGTACCAGCTATCACCATACCAAGTTGTTACAATATTTTGACTATATTCCATATGCTATACATTACATCCCGGTTACTTATTTATTTTACAATTGGAAGTCTGTTTATATATATATATATATATATATATATATATATATATATATATATATATATATTTTGTGTGTGTGTGAGGGCATCTGTCATATTTATTGATCAAATAGTTGTTACCAACAATAAATTTCTGTATAGGGGAGTCAATACTCAATGCACAATCATTAATCCCCCCCAAGCCTAATTTTCGTCAGTCTCCAATCTTCTGATGCATAACGAACAAGTTCTTACATGGAGTACAAATTCTTACATAGTGAATAAGTTACATGGTGAACAGTGCAAGGGCAGTCATCACAGAAGCTTTCGGTTTTGTTCATGCATTATGAACTATACACAGTCAGTTCAAATATGAATATTCATTTGATTTTTAAACTTGATTTATATGTGGATACCACATTTCTCTATTATTATTATTTTTAATAAAATGCTGAAGTGGTAGGTAGATACGAGATAAAGGTAGAAAACAGAGTTTAGTGTTGTAAGAGAGCAAATGTAGATGATCAGGTGTGTGCCTGTAGACTATGTGTTAATCCGAGCTAGACGAGGGCAATAAACATCCATGTATGCAGAAGATTTCTCTCAGAACATGAGGGGGGAGGTTCTAAGCCTCACCTCTGCTGCTCCCCATTTTCTCACCAGATGGCCCCCTGCGACTGTGCCTGTCTTAGGTTGTTCCTCCCTTGAGGAATCTTACCCGTCTCTGTCTAACCAGTCATCTTCCGGGGCCATACAGGGAAATGTAAAGTTGGTAAGTGAGAGAGAAGCCTTATTGTTTGAAAAGGTTAGCTTTTTACTTCTTTGTGTGTTTATGCCCTGTGGCTTCTATTCCCAGCATTTGTCTTGAGGTGTCTTTACCACTTGGAAGAATTATGATACTCGGTAAATTCGACATGTGGCACGAGTTCAATTTAAAGGTTGTGATTAGGTAGGAAGAAGAAAAGCTACAGAAGTAGCAGGCAGAAGAAAACCTGGGAAGATTGATTATTTCTTTGACATATCTTCTTGTATAGTAACTTCAGCATGGATAGGTTTTAAACTACTAATTAAATTGTACACACATTAATATAATAGGAATATAGTTACTTAAACAAAGCATACCTGTAATTACCAGCCATCTCCAGTGAAACCAAGAAAACCAGTTAGGCACCTTAGGCATTTGTGAAAACTTATCTATGATATGGTGGATATTGTCCAACTGAACTTGAACAGTCTGAGAGAATTCAGATAAATTAGAACAACGCATTCCTGGGGACTGTTCACATCCCATATGTTCTTTTAACAGTAAATAGTCTGTGGTTGTAAGATTTTGGAGTGCTACAATTTGCACTTCTCCTAATTCTTGGTTGAGTTCCAACAGTATAGATCCAGTCCAATTTTTGTTTTACTGTATGCACAGGCCAGCTTAGATATCTCCTTCCTCATTCCCATGGCAAGTCCAGGAACTGGTGGGATGAGTGCATCTACACCTGTGACAGTGCGTGGATCTTTGTTGGAGTTTTTTTTTTTTTGCTGATCATCTTCTGTCATGAGTCTTCCCGAGAGTGCTGATGTTGGAAGTTCTTTTTCATATCGTATCTTAATTCATTTTCGGGGTAGCCAAATTAGGCTTTGATCCTCTGTATAAACACAAACAGACCCTTTGCCTACACTTTTATATGCCCTTTATATCATTGTATAGAACACATTGGAGGTCACCACACAGGAACTGCTTTTTTTTTTTTTTTATCATTAATCTACACTTACATGACGAATACTTTACTAGGCTCTCCCCTATACCAGGTCCCCCCTATATACACCTTTACAGTCACTGTCCATCAGCGTAGCAAACTGTTGTAGAATCACTACTTGTCTTCTCTGTGTTGTACAGCCCTCCCCTTTCTCCCACCCCGCTATGGATGCTAATCTTAATACCCGTCTTTTTCTACCCGCTTATCCCTCCCTACCCACCCATCCTCCCCAGTCCCTTTCCCTTTGGTACCTGTTAGTCCATTCTTGAATTCTGTGATTCTGTTGCTGTTTTGTTCCTTCAGTTTTTCCTTTGTTCTCATATTCCACAGATGAGTGAAATCATTTGGTATTTCTCTTTCTCTGCTTGGCTTGTTTCACTGAGCATAATACCCTCCAGCTCCATCCGTGTTGCTGCAAATGGTTGGATTTGCCCTTTTCTTATGGCTGAGTAGTATTCCATTGTGTATATGTACCACATCTTCTTTATCCATTCATCTATAGATGGACATTTAGGTTGCTTCCAATTCTTGGCTACTGTAAATAGTGCTGCGATAAAAATAGGGGTACATTGGTCTTTCTCATACTTGATTGCTGCATTTTTAGGGTAAATTCCTAGGAGTGCAATTCCTGGGTCAAATGGTATGTCTGTTTTGAGCATTTTGATGTACCTCCATACTGCTTTCCACAATGGTTGAAAAAGTTTACATTCCCACCAGCAGTGTAGGAGGGTTCCCCTTTCACCACAGCCTCGCCAACATTTGTTGTTGTTTGTCTTTTGGATGGCAGCCGTCCTTACTCGTGTGAGGTGATAGCTCATTGTAGTTTTAATTTGCATTTCTCTGATAATTAGCAATGTGGAGCATCTTTTCATGTGTCTGTTGGCCATCTGTATTTCTTTTTTTGAGAACCGTCTGTTCAGTTCCTTTGCCCATTTTTTAATTGGGTTATTTGTTTTTTGTTTGTTGAGGCGTGTGAGCTCTTTATATATTCTGGACGTCAAGCCTTTATCGGATGTGTCATTTTCAAAGATATTCTCCCATACTCTAGGGTTCCTTTTTGTTCTATTGATGGTGTCTTTTGCTGTACAGAAGCTTTTCAGTTTAATATAGTCCCACTTGTTCATTTTTGCTGTTGTTTTCCTTGCCCGGGGAGATATGTTCAAGAAGAGGTCACTCATGTTTATGTCTAAGAGGTTTGTGCCTATGTTTTCTTCCAAGAGTTTAATGGTTTCGTGACTTACATTCAGGTCTTTGATCCATTTTGAGTTTACTTTTGTATATGGGGTTAGACAATGGTCCAGTTTCATTCTCCTACATGTAGCTGTCCAGTTTTGCCAGCACCATCTGTTGAAGAGATTATCATTTCGCCATTGTATGTCCATGGCTCCTTTATCAAATATTAATTGACCATATATGTCTGGGTTAATGTCTGGATTCTCTAGTCTGTTCCATTGGTCTGTGGCTCTGCTCTTGGGCCAGTACCAAATTGTCTTGATTACTATGGCTTTATAATAGAGCTTGAAGTTGGGGAGTGAGATCCCCCCTACTTTATTCTTCTTTCTCAGGATTGCTTTGGCTATTCGGGGTCTTTGGTGGTTCCATATGAATTTTTGAATTATTTGTTCCAGTTCATTGAAGAATGTTGCTGGTAGTTTCATAGGGATTGCATCAAATCTGTCGATTGCTTTGGGCAGGATGGCCATTTTGACGATATTAATTCTTCCTAGCCATGAGCATGGGATGCATTTCCATCTGTTAGTGTCCCCTTTAATTTCTTTTAAGTGTGACATGTAGTTTTCAGAATATAAGTCTTTCACTTCTTTGGTTAGGTTTATTCCTAGGTATTTTATTTTTTTTGATGCAATTGTGAATGGAGTTGTTTTCCTGATTTCTCTTTCTGTTGGTTCATTGTTGGTGTATAGGAAAGCCACAGATTTCTGTGTGTTGATTTTGTATCCTGCAACTTTGCTGTATTCTGATATCAGTTCTAGTAGTTCTGGGGTGGAGTCTTTAGGGTTTTTTATGTACAGTATCATGTCATCTGCAAATAGTGACAGTTGAACTTCTTCTTTGCCAATCTGGATTCCTTGTATTTTTTTGTTTTGTCTGATTGCCGTGGCTAGGACCTCCAGTACTATGTTAAATAACAGTGGAGAGAGTGGGCATCCCTGTCTAGTTCCCGATCTCAGCGGAAATGCTTTCAGCTTCTCGCTGTTCAATATAATGTTGGCTGTGAGTTTTTCATAGATGGCCTTTATTATGTTGAGGTACTTGCCCTCTGTTCCCAATTTGCTGAGACTTTTTATCATGAATGGATGTTGAACTTTGTCAAATGCTTTTTCAGCATCTATGGAGATGATCATGTGGTTTTTGTCTTTCTTTTTGTTGATGTGGTGGATGATATTGATGGACATTCGAATGTTGTGCCATCCTTGCATCCCTGGGATGAATCCCACTTGGTCATGGTGTACGATGGTTTTGATGTATTTTTGAATTCGGTTTGCTAAAATTTTGTTGAGTATTTTTGCGTCTACGTTCATCAGGGATATTGGTCTGTAGTTTTCTTTTTTGGTGGTGTCTTTGCCTGGTTTTGGTATTAGGGTGATGTTAGCTTCATAGAATGAGTTTGGGAGTATCCCCTCCTCTTCTATTTCTTGGAAAACTTTAAGGAGAATGGGTATTATGTCTTCCCTGTATGTCTGATAAAATTCCGAGGTAAATCCATCTGGCCCGGGGGTTTTGTTCTTTGGTAGTTTTTTGATTACTGCTTCAATTTCGTTGCTGGTAATTGGTCTGTTTAGATTTTCTGTTTCTTTTTGGGTCAGTCTTGGAAGGTTTTATTTTTCTAGGAAGTTGTCCATTTCTCCTAGGTTTCCCAGCTTGTTAGCATATAGGTTTTCATAGTAGTCTCTAATAATTCTTTGTATTTCTGCGGGGTCCGTCGTGATTTTTCCTTTCTCGTTTCTGATACTGTTGATTTGTGTTGACTCACTTTTCCTCTTAATAAGTATGGCTAGAGGCTTATCTATTTTGTTTATTTGCTCGAAGAACCAGCTCTTGGTTTCATTGATTTTTGCTATTGTTTTATTCTTCTCAATTTTATTTATTTCTTCTCTGATCTTTATTATGTCCCTCCTTCTGCTGACTTTAGGCCTCATTTGTTCTTCTTTTTCCAATTTCGATAATTGTGACATTAGACTGTTCATTTGGGCTTGTTCTTCCTTTTTTAAATATGCTTGGATTGCTATATACTTTCCTCTTAAGACTGCTTTTGCTGTGTCCCACAGAAGTTGGGGCTTAGTGTTGTTGTTGTCATTTGTTTCCATATATTGCTGGATCTCCATTTTGATTTGGTCATTGATCCATTGATTATTTAGGAGCATGTTGTTTAGCCTCCATGTGTTTGTGAGCCTTTTTGCTTTCTTTGAACAGTTTATTTCTAGTTTCATGCCTTTGTGGTCTGAAAAGTTGGTTGGTAGGGTTTCAATCTTTTGGAATTTACTGAGGCTCTTTTTGTGTCCTAGTATGTGATCTATTCTGGAGAATGTTCCATGTGCACTTGAGAAGAATGTGTATCCTGTTGCTTTTGGATGTAGAGTTCTGTAGATGTCTATTAGGTCCATCTGTTCTAGTGTGTTGTTCAGTACCTCTGTGTCCTTACTTATTTTCTGTCTGGTGGATCTGTCCTTTGGAGTGAGTGGTGTGTTGAGGTCTCCTAGAATGAGTGCATTGCATTCTATTTCCTCCTTTAGTTCTGTTAATATTTGTTTCAGGTATGTTGGTGCTCCTGTATTGGGTGCATATATATTTATAATGGTTATATCCTCTTGATGGACTGAGCCCTTTATCATTATGTAATGTCCTTCTTTGTCTTTTGTTACTTTCTTTATTTTGAAGTCTGTTTTGTCTGATACCAGAATTGCAACACCTGCTTTCTTCTCTCTGTTGTTTGCTTGAAATATCTTTTTCCATCCCTTGACTTTAAGTCTGTGCGCGTCTTTGGGTTTGAGGTGAGTCTCTTGTAAGCAGCATATGGATGGATCTTGCTTTTTTATCCATTCTATTACTCTGTGTCTTTTGATTGGTGCATTCAGTCCATTTACATTTAGGGTGATTATTGAAAGTTATGAATTTATTGCCATTGCAGGCTTTAAGTTTGTGGTTACCAAAGGTTTAGGGTTAGCTTCTTTACTATCTTAATGTCTAACTTAACTCGCTTGTTGAGCTATTATAAACACAGTCTGATGATTCTTTATTTCTCTCCCTTCTTATTCCTCCTCCTCCCTTCTTCATATGTTTGGTGTTTTGTTCTGTGCTCTTTTTAGGAGTGCTCCCATCTAGTGCAGTCCCTGTAGGATGCCCTGTAGAGGTGGTTTGTGGGAGGCAAATTCCCTCAACTTTTGCCTCTCTGGGAATTGTTTAATCCCTCCTTCATATTTAAATTATATTCGTGCTGGATACAGTAGTCTTGGTTCGAGGCCCTTCTGTTTCATTGCACTAAGTATATCATGCCATTCTCTTCTGGCCTGTAGGGTTTCTGTTGAGAAGTCTGATGTTAGCCTGATGGGTTTTCCTTTGTAGGTAACCTTTTTTTTTTCTCTCTGGCTGCCTTTAATACTTTGTCCTTGTCTTTGATCTTTGCCATTTTAATTATTATGTGTCTTGGTATTGCCCTGCTTGGATCCCTTGTCATGGGAGTTCTGTGTACCTCTGTGGTCTGAGAGGCCATTTCTTCCCCTAGTTTGGGGAAGTTTTCAGCAATTATTTCTTCAAAGACATTTTCTATCCCCTTTTCTCTCTCTACTTCTTCTGGAATACCTATAATTCGTATATTGTTCCTTTTCATTTGGTCACTCAGCTCTCTTAAAATTCTTTCATTCCTGGAGATCCTTTTATCTCTCTCTACATCAGCTTCTCTGCGTTCCTGTTCTCTGTTTTCTAGTCCATTAATGGTCTCTTTCATCTCGTCCATTCTGTTTTGAAGTCCTTCCAGAGCTTGTTTTATTTCTGAATTCTCCTTCCTTAGTTCTTGCATATTTCTCTGCAAGTCCATCAGCATGGTTATGACTTTTGTTTTGAATTCTTTCTCAGGAAGACTGGCTAAATCTATCTCCCCAGATTCCTTCTCAGGGGAAGATGTAGCAGATGCCGAAGCTGTCTGGGTTAGTCTTGTCTGGATCCTATTTTTTTGCCTTTTCATGTTGACAGGTGCTATTGACTGTCAGCTGGGCGGGCCAAACTTTTCACTTGCTACTGGCCTTTCTTTACTGGGACAACTGCGACCCCTAGTGACTTGTGTTGGGTAATTGCGTGTAGACTGGGTCTTTGTGTCTTGCCTGGCCGGAAGGGAGAAATTTCCCTTTCTGTGGGCGGAGTTTGTCTCAGGCTGCTTCTCTGCTTTCGCAGCGCCCGGAGGGGTAATGGGTGGTGGGGCTGCTTGACTGTTTACCCCCATGAGGGGTCTCAGAGCTTTTCCCAGGGGGTTAGTGCACCCGGTTTTCCCTGTAATTTCCAGCTGCTGTACTGTGACCTGGGTTGTTTCCGTCAAGCTGTTAAGTCCCTGTCCCTTTAAGACTTTCAAAAAGCCCCCGCTTTTCTTTGTCACAGGGGCATCAGCTTCAGCACCCGCTCTGAGGTCTTACCCCCTGTTCTCCCAGTATCCAGGGCCCCCTGGGCATATACTGTGTCTGCGCTCTGGCCCGGATGGCTGGGGCTGGGTGTTCAGCAGTCCTGGGCTCCGTCTCCCTCCCGCTCTGCCTATTCTTCTCCCACCGGGAGCTGGGGGGAGGGGCGCTCGGGTCCCGCAGGGCCGGGGCTTGTATCTTACCCCTTTCACCAGTCGCTGGGTTCTCGCTGGTGTAGCTGCAGTCTGGCCACTGTCCTGCGTCTACTGGTCTCTCTTTTAGTGCTAGTTGTGTTTGTTGTATTTTCAAAAGTATATATGTTTTTGGGAGGAGATTCCCACTGTCCTACTCACGCCGCCATGTTGGCTCTGCCCCCCTGAGAAATCTTATATTAGAAAAATAATCTGGAAAACAACTTTTTCTCCTTTAAGTAGAGTTACAGAGAAAAACTTGGCATTTCCAATACCATTAGACACCCAGACACTAAAATTAGTCAACTCACGCTGAAAGCCATAGGACAAAAAAAATTTGGGAGAAATGTGTTCCATTCCATCCCTGCTCGCTTACTGGCTAGTTCTTGCCTGTCCTCACTTTGCACTTTAAGGATCTTTCTAAAAACAACATGTAAAGTCACACAAAGTGCAGCACACTTACCTTTTCAGAACCACCTGCAGGCTTGGAAATCACGTGCTTTGTCCTCCACACTCCTGCAGCTCATGGATGAAAAATTTTGTCATAATATTTTAAGGGTTACTAGCTTTTAAAACTAAAATTTTTATATCCTTGATGCTCATGGATCCCTGAGAAGCCAATGCTTCATGGATATTATAGTACAGCATAAGCATAGGTTACTATAACAATTAGGTCCCCAAATACAGTCAGCAGAACAAGAGGGAATTTAATTTGTTTTTCATAATGAAGTTTCCAGTGTGGTTAGGTGTCTGATCCAAAAGTTAATTCAGAGATACAGGCTGGTGGAGGATCTGCTTTCCTTAACATTTAGTTTCCATCTTTGATGCGTTACTTGTTTCCATCTCTCAGAACCCAGATGGGGAGAAAGACAAAGTAGATGATATTTTATTTTTAAAGATTTGTCCATATGTAACTCCGGGGAAAAAATCCTGGGGCAAAATACCTTTGAAACTGAAATCAGTCAAAGGGAGAAATAAAGTGGGAGAAACCTGTTTATTTCTTACAAGCAGTCCACTTTTGATCTCCCGAGTCTCTTGCCACACAGCTGCAGAAGAAGAGGCCCCACCCAACCTCTCAGATCCAGATAAGCCCCGCTCGCCCTCATAATTATCTAATGATATGGAGATGGACTACTTCTCTCCATCCCTTTGGAAACATCTATTTATTTGGAGATGTACTAGGCCAGGCTGGAGATTCTGGAAATATTGCAATTTCACCCACACCATATCACTTTATCTGTCATCTAATTTGGACCACACCGGAAGCACGCCTGGGTATTCTGCTCTCTAGCTGCACATCCATTCGCCTTGCTAGGACTCACTGGGAAGGAGGTACAGCTGTAAAATTAAAAAGGGGAATGTGATACTGGGAGACAATGTATAGCCTCCATCACATCTACTTTATGATGGGTGCATTCTTCTACTGTTCGTGCTTTTGCCATAGAAAATATGCTAGGATTGAGTCTTTCAAAGACTTCTGAAAGCCAATTTCTGTATGTAGTGATTCAAAAGGATTGAAGTGGCTGAAGCAGCCATCATTTTTTTTTTTCCTTGCTCTTGGACGGATAAAGTAAGCCTGTTCCACAGACATAATCTACTCTGTGGCTGTGTCCCACGCTGTGTAAGAACACAAAAATATAAGAAATTGTATATTGGCCACAGGTCTAACTGCAATTTCCAGTTCAGGTCTACTAATAAAAGATCTGTTATTTTGATCTCACTATCTCTTGTTACTGTGTGAATTTATAATTTTATTCTGCATTTGGTAGGTAAGAGAAGGATGTAATTTATCAGTTCTCTCAGACTTCAAAATCCCCTATTCGTTTTATAATAGAGTTTCCTAAACTGTCAATAGCTCCTCTCCTGCACTGAAATTGTTCATATCCAATTTACCAATGGGCTGTGTGTTGCCTCAGTTCATGGATATATTTCAGGACTTACCTTATTCAACTTCTCAGTGGTTCTTGACAGAGTTAGCTATTTTTTTATTTAACTACTTTCTTCTCATTTGTTTACAGCATTTCATATTTCTCTGATACTTGTAATATCACACTAGCTGATTATTTTTCTTTTTTGACTCTTTGTTTTTCAAATGCTAATTATTATATTCCCTGAACACTTGATTCTAAAATTTGTTTTTATATTCCCTCTGTGGTAAGTTGATTTATTGTTAATAAATATGCATTCTCCATTTTTATTTCACTAGCCTCCTAATGAATGATATAGTTTTTCATTCTGTTGGTCAAATAATTTACTTTAGCCAACTCTATGTGAGAAGATAAGTCATGTGCTATATCTAAGCAGGAACCATAGATGTAATGGCATGCTCTGGCTGCTTTCCCCTCTGTTCTGAGAAAAATCATGTCCTAGATAGGAGATGTCCTTCTACCCTAGCCTGTAGATTTAAAGGACAAATGTTGAAGACATAAACCTGTTCGACAAACTACAGTAGAGGCACAGCCATCTCACAGAATCCATGTGAAAGGAGTGGAAAATAAACCTGTGCTATTTTTGGCCACTGAGATTTGGGGATTGTTTGTTACACAACATAGACTATCAAAGATGACTAATACAAAAATTGGCACTGGATATATTTTACTCCAAAAACAAAAATTTAATATATGTAATGATTTATAATTATATTAAATTAAATTAAAATAATCTAATATTATAACATTGGCTTTGGGACCAGTTGAAGGAAGAAGAAGGAAAAACAAACAAACAAACAAACAAACCTGTATTGAGAAGATGGAAAGGTGATCAGCCATATTATGCTCTGAGGGAAAAATAGTAAAAGCATCAACTGTGATAATTTGTAAGGCAAGATAATATTTCTAATGATATTGTGACTCGTATTAATAGAGTAGGAAAGTAATGTTGTTATGAGAGTCATTAAGTTGCATTAGATAGAATGCTGATATACATTGGGTAAAAGCAAGAGATGAGATAAGGGAAAAAAACCTGCTTGTTTTCAAGAAAGGATAAAAAGGAAGTTAGAGTTTTGAATATCTGAGATTTGCAAAGATGGGAAATATAACAGATTCTCTTCTCTAAGCAGCAAACCTAAAACTAAGAAATGATTTGAGAACCAAAGCCTCATTATGCATTTTTAGGTCAAAGACCAAATGATGGGCATAGCCAATAAGATACATGCTCAGCGGAAAGCGCAAATCATAAACATGGTTTGACACTCTGTTAAAATCTCTGAATTGATTATTTCATGTAATTAATCTGTTATTACATGGTCTCTGGCAAATGTTTTTAGTTGGGTAAAATAGTTCATAAAAAAGCTGAGTGTAATCCAGTGAAAACCATATATACTAAAATATCTGTACTTAATCTAAGGAGAAAAATATGTCACAAAACTAATTATTTGCATGTATTATTAGAATATTGAGCTGACTTATATCAAATAAGCAAAAGAAAAAAAGTCCAACTCCATTTTTGAGAGGTGTATACTTTTAAAATAACTGCTAGCCTGTATTAAAAGAGTTTGTGACTATGCAGTATGAAAAATGAACTTCTGGCTTCTAATTTCTATTAGACAAAAAAATAACAACAAAAAAAAACGAGGAAACTCTCATCACATGTTGCCAAGGAGACTAATCAAAAGAAACCTCTTCCTGGAAGGCAAGGCTTAGACCCATGGAGAACAGTGAACTGAGAATTCCTCCCGGTGGACAGAACCAGAGACGAATCAAGGAACATGCTTTAAAACCTGCTTTGAAATTCATCCATCTGAATTTCAGATATTTATGGACAAGTGATCAGTGGCTAGGTATCTCTTATCTCTTTTCAATCAGTAATGCTTTTCAGCAGCTGTCCCATGATTTTATGGGTCTGGGAGCTGGAGGAGTGCCATCATCTAGATATAAAGTATAGATCATTACAAAATGATGAGTTTACAGTCTGAGGCCATGATTGGATAAGACATTTAGGACGTGTTCCTTGGGATGTGTTTTCTGTGCAAAAGGAAAGAAAATAGATATTTGTGACAAAAAGGGCAGATTGTGTTCATAGATTACTGTTCAAAAATACTGACCCTCTTCCCTTCTCTCTTCCCCCACCCTGCCATTGCGGAAGTATATTTCCTCACTCCATTTTTAAAAAATATTTCCATGAAACTCAATTTGGCCAAAAGAATATGAGTAACTATGATGTTTAGCAAACTGAAACATTAAATGTGATTTCATGGAATGGCTTAGCCTCTTGATTGTGCTTCTACCACAGTAAAGGCGTGACGGGTATAGGTGTCGCTCCTTCAATGTGGACCACAAAATGAGAAGACCCGTGGAGTAGAGATTTAGAGAACCCACAGTCTGTATATGTAACATGAGCAAGAAATGTACTTCTGTTGTACTTTTCTGAGATTTGGGACTTGTATGTTACACAGCATAAACATCATGCTATGTAACTGCCAAGCACATTTCTTATGTTTGGGAAAATTCATACTAGAGCAGTTCCTCTAGTTCAATGTAAAAGCCAGCTATTCACTTTCCAAGGCTCCTTTGTAACACAGGCACAGATTTGTAAACTAGTGTCTGCAGAGCTAAGTACATCAACAGTGAACTTCAAATCATGAAAGGTCAACATGAGGAAACAGGTGCCACATAGGGTCCTTGTTTAGTTGGGGATGGCAGTGGAGGCTTTTTGGGTCAGCAGTGAGAGAGAAACAGGTACCCAGTATTCAAGATCACTGATGCCAAGAGGCTTCCAATCCCAGAAACATGGTAGGAGTTATTCACTGGCACACTGCTACGGTGTAGTTTGCGCACAGCACCTTTTGGTGTGACTTCCCAGCTTGTTCCTTCTGTCCTTCCAAAAAGTCTGTGAGCTATCTAGTAAGCTTTAATAAGACATTTTATTGCTTTAATTGGCTAGAGTGTATTCAAAGTTGCTTTCTTCCTTTCCTTGTCCTTTCCTTCCTTCTTTCTCCGTGATCCATGAATGATCCACTCTATTTCCTGTGTTGTGGTTAAATCCTAAATCTGAGTTTTTCCGTGCTCTGAATATACTAAACTTATGACAGGTGCTAGAACACTGTATTTTTACAAACTCAAAGCCATTGACCATATTGTGCGATTTTCCTGGACATCTCCTCATAGTTATTAAGACTGTTTTCTCATCTTTTAAATTCTAATTTAAATGTGTTATCCACCAGGTGTTCTACTCAAACATATAAAAATATTACTTCCACCTCCCCTTCAACACCCAAATTTGTAATTCCCTAGGCACATTCTTTCTATTTCTTCCATAAAACCCCCCAGAGTAATTATTTTGTGCATTGGTTTATTTTCTCTTTCCCTAATATATAAGCTTCTTGACAGAAAAGCTCATTCATATTTTGGTAAATATTTTAAGTTCAGGTCCCATCAAAATATGCATTTCATGGTAGGAAGTTAATGCAATTTTCTGAATGAATGAATGAGTGAATAAATGGATGAGTAGGGGTGGGTTAGGGCATTGAGAAGTGTGGTGAGGTTTGAAATGGTTACTTTGAGGAGAGGCAGAGGAAAATGGCCAACGATTTCCAAGCAGTATTTAAAGTCCAGCTGTGGATGGAGAATATTAATGTGCAAAGCACCTACAATTTCATGTGTGTGTATGTGTGTGTGTGTGTGTGTGTGTGTTTTCTCTGGTATACTTGGCAACAAAAGTATAAAAACAAAACAGGAGGTTTGGTCTTCATCTAGCATTAAAGCTTTTTTTTGTGGTGCAGATGAGATGAAAGGAAGGAGTACAAGGGACTGGAGAGTATTTATGAGCAAGTAGGTGAGGTGATGCACAGCACAACCCAGACTGGGTGGGGAAGGGAGTGCTGCAAGAGGATTTTTAATAGACTGGAGAAAATGGGGGAATCAAAAGAGGTGAAGTCCAGATATAACACAATTACAGAGGTTACAATAGTAGAAGGTTACAGTTATGATCAAAAAGTATAGTGTATTATATTTTAAGGTTCCTGAGGCTGAAAAATGACAAGTGATGATAATTTCCAGAATGTAGCCATGTATATAAGTACTGAAATGAAATAGAAGTAAAAGTCACTGGTGGTCAAGGAAAAGTGAGGATGGATCTTTGGATTACTCTTTCTTCTTGACTTTGAAACCTTCCATGATAACTTCTGCTATTTTATTTTCTAAAATTCAACCTTCCTATTACTGATTAATTCAATTCAATTCAGTCCAACAGAAATCTGTTAAGCTACAATCCAGGCCTCAATTAGTCCTTCTATCATCTCTGTGTGGATTAGGTAAAGGCACCCCTTCCTCTGGGCAGAGAAAACCCTAAACGTAGGTACACTGTTTAGGAAACAAAGCACAGGCTGTAGGTCCCACCGCTTCCTTAGGTGCCGTACATCTGCGAACATACTTGGCCCCAAAAGTACTCTATGAACGGAGCTGCTGTGCAGTGAGCAGGAGGGAACATCGACTGCCTGACAGGTCCCTCCCATTGTGCTAAGGGTTTTAAACATGTATCTCTTTCAATTTTACTGTCAGCCATATACAGGCAGAAGTAAGATAATTGAATTTCAATATAATAATCTGTCCAGCTTTGTAAAATGGTAGAACTATAGCATAAGCCCTTTTAGATTTTTTCCGTTCAGCAAACAGACATCAAAATACATGGCCTACAACAATACATTTAATTTTCATTATTCTGTGTATTGTCTGGATCAGTTTGGTTCGGAAGAGACTAAAATCTGGGAAGACTCACTCACATATCTGGGACAGGTGAGTACCTGGGAAAACTTGGACCTTTCTCCATACTGTTGTTCATCATTTAGGAAGTTAGCTCCAGTTTGTTCACAGGATGAAGGGCTTTTAACAGCAAGAGATGGCAACCTCTGAGTATTCAAATGCTTTTTAAGATTCTACATTATATTTTCTATTGTCCCACTGAATAAAGCAAGTCTTCCAGCTAAACCCAAATGGACAACGTTTTGGAAGGAGAGGCAAAGGCATGTATATGAAGAAGGGAAGAATTTGTGAGCATTTTCAAGTCTGCAGTAAGAGCCTGATTTCAAATTCATGCTCTTTTGTCATGTCACATTTTTCACTGACTGTTCCTAATTCTAAGGTGAAGACAACATTGTCCAAACCTTGTGCAATTGCATAAATAGAAGGAAACTGATATTTATTTAGAACCTACTATATACTGAACACCTTCTTTGGAACTTCTCATTATCTCCCACTCATATTAGGGATTCGTAATCTGGGAATCATGCTCTTCTTTAGGCAGTCATTGAAAAGTTTAAATAATGTTTTAGAAATTCAAATACAATACTACATAATGTAGTTATAAGTGGCTATAGAGATATCATAATTTTGTTTTTTCAGCTGTATCCAGAATATATTATAATTTGAAATATTACACAGTTATTGTGTGATGGTTGCATCACATTTAAGAGTATAAACTGCTCTGTAATCTGTAGCTTCTTTACTTTCCTAATATTTGTAGTTGATTAAAATGAATCAGCTAATATTTCTACAATCTTTTCTGTGGTTATTTTATCAGATTATATGAAGAAGATAAGTGTTGGAAAGACTGCTCAATCCAATTTTACAGGTGATTAAACCAAGGCTGAGAGGTTAAGGGCCTTTGTCCAGCAAACACATCTATTTAGTGTCAAATTGGGAAAGCAACTCTGACCAAAACAGTTGCATTCAATATTCTTTATACTATTCCACACTGCAAAAGAAAAACAGGGAGGAAATTACAAACAAAAATGACACTAGAGAAGTAGCTATTAATTAGGGATACATTCCAGGATCTCTCAGGTAAATTTCTCTTCCAAAATATGTATAACCCAGCACTCCAAAATGACTGAATTTAAATCTCTGGGTGTTGGGATGTCCAGGTGACACAGATGGGCACAGCCATTTAAGAAGTACTGGACTAGGGAAGGGTACTGTGTGGTAAAGGTCATTATGTAAAAATCACTCCTAAAATGCTCAGTTTAAGCTCTGTTCTTGGACTTCATGTTTATTACTGGGTAAAGCATGTGACACCACTGACCAGATTCTTCTTCTAATGCTTGCCTCTTGGCTTCTCAGACTTCTTTCTGTTTCCTACTCTTTGGGGACTGGTCTGCTCCGAGCAGTGTTTCTCAGCTGGAGGCAGTTTGGCTATGTCCTGATGCATAAGGGTACACGACTAGCATCTGGTGAGAAGAGATGCGGGTGCAGCTAGATATCCAACAATGCACAGGGAGACCCCACAACAAAGAATTCTTGGGCCCAAAATGTCAGTAATGATGGGTGGGACACCTTGAGTTAGAAGAATATGATGTTTGTGTGCTCAGGACTGTTTTTGACTAATACAAAGCAAGTAAGGAAGGCAAGCACTTGCGTGTTAAATGACCTTCCGATAGCTCTTTCCTTTAATTAATAGAGCAATAACTGTAAGTGCCTTAGCCACCGAGCAGCACCCCTGAGGACAAGAGCTTCTTCTCATTCATCTTCATACCCACAGAGGTTAGGATAGTAAGTACTAAAAGAGGTTTTTCAAATTTTAAACTAGCTTGAAGGCATGGAAATTGGGGGAGTTAGTTTAGCAAAATGATGATGGTTCCCTTTAATGTTTTAATCTAAAAGGTAAATAATGAAAGGAACTAATATCAGTGTCATGTTTTCAGACTTTTGGTAGGGGACAATAAGTTTGCCAAAAGAATCAGGTTAAATGTTTGTAAAGTAAACTCACCACAAGAATCAACTAATGACTTCACATCTTCCAAAACACAAGCCCTGATCATTGGTTCCCTTTTCCCTGCTCAGGAAGGAGAGCAAACTGGAAGATGCTCTTAGTAATAAGCCACTTTCAAGCCTACTTCAGCCTTGGCTTTTCACCTCATGGAGGAAGAAAAAATGATATATTCTTGTGAACTTTGTGTTAGATGATGGATGCATGGTGATTAAATTATAATTGACCTGAATTCAGTAATGCTGTTTATCAAGCTCTACAATAAGAGAGAAGAGCTCTTTTAATTGAAATGGATTTTATTTCAATTTCATAATGCCTCACATAGAATGAGAGGGATGAGAACAGTGAGAAGAAATTCCATTTCTCATTATCTCAGTGATTACCAGCTGCTAGTTTTTTATTTTACTAAATTAGATACTTTATTAAATAGATAAGAAAAACCAAAGACATAGTAACATGATGAAAAATGTACAATTATATATAATGCTTATTATTTCTGTAAAATGTGTTGATTTGGCTTCATACCAAAGCAGAAAAGCTTTAAGGCTTGGAATGTTCTAAAATCTAAAAGGCCTTATCTCATGCTTAACTAATTATTTTGACAGGAGTCTAACTGATGTGTGCTTTTCCGTGTAAATGAGTTTGTGGCAAACAAGGTAACTGCCATATACATAAACACTCCATAACTAATTTTTAGCTCCACAGACAGACTAAATAGTGAAAGTTAGTGATTAGAATTCAGTGACAATGTTTTTCTCTGTAACTGATTAGTGTACAGAATGTTCATCTAGTAGAAGGGCTATAAACAGATTCACCAATTATTTCCTTTTTAGAACCCCAGACTACTCTGTTTCTGTTTGTGTAGGTCTGTATTTTTTTTCCCCCTCTGGAACTTTTACTCTTTTTGGTACATTTTTCTCTTTAGATCACCACTTAAATTTTCCAATTCAATCCTCTATTTCTTATGATTCTTTTTCTTTTCTTCCTTCATTTTTTTAAAATTAGTTTTCTTATATCCTTAACTGAGAATGTTGCCAAGGCTCTGTCCCTTGTTCTCAATGTTTCTCAGAGGTACTGCTACTTTTTAAGCTACCTTGTCTTAAAATCTCGATCTGTTATTCAATTCTCCCTCTTTACATACTCAGACACTTGTTTATTTTCAGTTTTCCTTAGCAATGTTCTTTTATCCTTCAACTACCCTGTTATTCATGCTTTTAAATGTGCCAAGAATTGTGAATTTTTCAGTTGTTTTCCTTTTTACCTCTGTGCTTTTATTTTTGAATCCATTTTACTCTTCACTTCAAGCAAATTTTTCAGGAACCCAACTACTTTCATCTTCTTATCACTTAGCTCAGAATCATCAGTTGATCTCATATTTCTCTAGATCAAATCCTGCCTATTTGAAGAATTTGATCATATCCATAACCTTCCTAATTCATCTCTCTTACTTGATCCTTCATAGTCTCTAAAAAGCTTTTCAAAATGTACTTACCAAATTTGTGCCTTTTCAGTTCATTCAGGCTTTTTCCTAGGCTTGGGATAGCCTTCTTTGCCTATTTAATTTGACTAATTATAGCCTATTTTTCAGAGCCCAGCTCGGGTCACATTTATTTCCCTCAAGCCTTATGTTGTATTCTCCTTGACTAACAGAGAATCAGTTATTTGTGTGATACTGTTCAGATACTTTACAGAATCTGATATAGAACTTTAGGTTTATGTCTTTTGCTTCACTATATTGATGACTTTGAATATATATATGTATGTATATGAGTTTGTGTGTATGTAATGACTTATTTACTTACAAAATGATTTATGGACATTAATTTTAACAAAGCATCTATGAATTAGAGAAGTGGTACAGGAAATAATATAATCACAGCAAAAACCAAGTTAGTTTTGTAATGGTTAATTTTATATGCCAACTTGACTGGGCCATGGATCAAACACTATTCTGGGTGTTTCTGTGATTGTGTTTTTTGATGAAATTAACATTTAAATTGGTAGACTAGGAAAAGCAGCTCACCCTCCCTAATGTGACTGGGCCTCATCTAATCAGTTGAAGTCCTGAAAAGAACAGAAAGGCTGATCCTTCCTTCCCCAGGAAAGAAAAATTCCCCAGAATTTCTCCTGTCTGGTGGCATCTGACCTGGGACATTGGACTTTTTCTGCCTTCAAACTTGAATTAAAACATCATCTCTTCCTGGGCCTCAAGCCTGTTCACCTGTGGTCAGGAACTATATAATCAGCCATTGTGGTTATCAGGGATTTGGACTCAGACTAGAATTAAACTATGGGTTCTTCTGGGTTTCCAGCTTACTGACTCACCCTGTAGTTATTGAGACTTCCCTGCATCCATAATCACATGAGCCTATTCCTTATAATAAGTGCCTTCACAAATATTTACCTTATTGGTTCTCTTACTTTGGAGAACCCTGATTAATACAGATTTATCTTGCTTATCTGCCTTTGCAATGGCTAGTTACTAACCATGAGCGGGGTAAAAGGAAAGTGAAAAAGACAGGAACCTGGACTTCTCCACTGGGGCAGAACAGGCTCCAGCAAAACCAGGCAGTCACAGTCCTAACTTTGTTTTCTCACTTAATGGTTGTATGACATTAGGTAAATCATTTAAGAATTCTGAGTTTGAATTTTTTCAGATGCAAAATATTGATGCATCTACTTTCTAATCTCCTGGATAGGTTTTGTGTGAACAGAATGTTTCATATGTAAATATAATGGCTGTTAAGTATATATAAATAACCAATTTATTGCTAATACTATTTTTAATAAAGACATTTTACCTGTTATATAACATTTAAACAAAAGGCTTCTCAAAGCCCCAAATTGTCAAACATACCAATGGCATGTCAGAATTCTGACAAAAGCACCAAAATACTTCAATACTAATTATCTTGGTTACCACAGGGAAAGTTAGAAAGACATGTCAAAGACAAACTTTCTAGAAGCAAAGGATCTTAGATAGCACTGGGCAAGTTCTGAACTGTGCTGGAATATACTGCATATGAGATGGATCAGCCAACCAATGTATTTTAGGTTAAGTTTCTCCTTGGGACCATAATTTAAACTAGAGCTTGGTACTTAGAGGAGAAAACAAAACCAAAAAACACACAGAACATAGTACTGTAAGCATCCTTTCCTTACAATAAAACTGAAAAGTACTAATGCATGCTAGCTTTAGTGTAATAATTACATGCACCAGATATTTTAAAGTATTCACAAAGCAGCATATGGCTTAGCTGTTCAGCTGCAGTGAAAATGTGGATTTTTAAGAATAAAAATTAGTCTGAAAAGCAGCAGGCAACAGTAATCTTGAATCCCCTGTATACTCATAAAGTGGAGAAACCATCTGTACTCTGTGCAAGCTGATGACCTTGGATTAATTCTAGCAATGTCATTACCCAATTAGTTGAGGAAGGAAAGATACTTGGGAATTACAATTACAGATCCATTAAAATTGTGCAGTAGTTTTATTCTCAAACATTTATTAAATCACACCTGTCTGATAATCATTATATAACGCTTTTTTTGTTTTTTCCACCTGAAAGAGACTCAGTTTACTGGGCAAAACAGTGAGCTGACCCTGAATAGTATAATTATGCTACTTGAGCATACTTCAAGTATGTCTGTCCTGAAAAATAAAATAATGACATCTCCTTTTTTATCTCATGGCTTTTTAGATGGTAATGCCTCCATTGTTAGAGTAATCTCAGTCATAATAAACTGAACCAAAAAAACCCCATAAGTATGCATGACAAATTATGTACTAATTTCATGCTTTCCCGCTCTACTTATTTTTATTTTACAAAGACCCTGCTGTGCCTCTAGGGGTCATTCATGTTAAAGAAACTAATAATTCTTGGACAATAAGCCACAGTTTTATTTTTGTTGTTATTGCTTTTTTAAATGAAAAATTTAAGTTTTGTAGTGGTCTTAAGACAGAGTGCTTCTATATAGTTCTCTATCCTATTTAATTTGAGAAGTCTTTTGACAGTATGCAATTTACACAGAAAATCTTATATGCAGAAGAAAATGGATATTTGTGACATTTATGGATACAATGTAGATGAATACATTAAAATTAACACAATATACAAATGCTAAGCGATGTTAATTATACTCTGATTAGAAAGACAATACTAAAATTAAACTGTAAAGAACCTTGTAGTTTAATATAGACAAAAAAATTGCATGAGAATTGTCATTAGTTTGCATTTTTTATAGGAATACTTTCTTTTCATATTATACTGTTGTTAGTCAAGTAATTGACATTCATTTTTTAATACCTATACTTGGTTTGACTCTGATTACCTTTAATTAAAGAGCAAGGGTGGCTTTAAAACTTGAGTGTACATTTATACATTTATTCATTCAGAAAGTGTTTGTTGAGGGCCTAGGTCATTGCAGTCACAGTTCTATAACGAAAAGAGAAGCAGAGGAGGAGAACCAAGAAAGAACTACTTTAAGGGATAATCTTATCTAGTGGTGTTGCTAGGCCTGGTAAAATGAGCACTGGGGATTGACTGCAGAACAAGTACATAGGAGGTTGTTGGTAACCTGACAAGCATCATTAGGGAAATACGGGTAGCAAGTGATGACTGGAGAGAGTTCAAGAGAGAACTAAAGAATAGGAAGTAGGAACAGTGAGTATTGACAACTCTGGAAGATTTTATTGTGAGAGAAGTGTCTTGGTTAGTATGCTAAAGATCCATAGCCTGGATGGATTATATACAACAGAAATTTATTTCTCACAGTTTTACAGTCTGGATGTCTGAAATCAGAGTGCCAGCATGGCCTGGTTCTGGTAACAGTTTGGTTCTTCATTGTAGGCTGCTGAATTTTTGTCCTGTTCTCTGTAACTCTTGGGGGGAAAATATGTTCCCAGTCTGGGGCAGATAACTTTTGAAACCAAAATCAGTCAAAGGGAGAAATAAAGCAGGAGAAACCTATTTATTGCCTACAAGCAGTCCACTTCTGCTCACCAGATTCTCTCACGACATGGCTGTCAAAAAGGACCCCACCAAACCACTCCCGGACAGATATACCCTCACTTCCCCCACCCTTGTAATCACCTATTGATATGGAAATAGACTGCTTCTCTCCACCCTTTGGAAACAGCTATAGATACGGAGATTCACTAAGGCCAGGCAAGAGATTCTGGAAATATTGCAATTGTAATAACACCTCTTATGAAAGAAAGAGGCAAGGGAGCTTTCCGGACTCTTTTTAGTAATCCCATCATGGGCCTCCACCCTCATGATTTAATCACCTCCCAAAAGCCCCACTCCAAATACCATCACACTGGGGATTAGACGTAAACATAAATTTTGGGTGAAACCAAACACTGAGTCCCTAATAGTGAGAAAGGAAAGAAAGGACAGTATCTGCAGAATGATATGAGACCAGGGGAGAGTTTGTTGGTTGGTTTTAAGATGGGAGATGGTAAAACATGATTTATCATTAAGCTATGATCCAGATGTGAAAACAGAGACATTGATAAAATAGGAAACTCAAAACTGTAGGAACAATGCCCTTGAGTTTACTGTTGAGATACAAGTCATACATGGGAAAATTGCTGATTGCACCTGTAATACAGATAGAGTATGTGGGCACTTACTGGTTCATTGACTGATTTGGTTTTTGGATTGAGGAGGAAGACCTCTAATTGCTTCTCTTTCTTTTTTCTTTTTCAGTGAAATAATAATGGCATTATCTGAGAGCGAATGAAATGAATGAATGAGTGATTGAATGAATCACTACTAAATTAGAGATCAGTCTCAGAAATAATTCAATAAATTCTGAATATACAAATTAAAGTACTAGAAGATGAATTATGTATAAAGTACTGATAATGCAAAGCAAGAATATTATCAGTTGAATTAAAATGTAAGGCTTCTATAAACTTTATATAGAATTTAAACAATTACAACTTCAAGTTACTAGTTTATTAGTCTATGATAGACAAAGATAATCACAATATCCACAATGTTGTTTGACTTTGACATACTGCACGATTCTCAGGAGCTTTCTGAGACAACAAGGAAAGTTCTGTACAATTTTAACTGTTGTGATTTTATTGCATTTGTTAATTGTTAAATCCCGGACTATCAATTCTCTGCTATTCAAGGCTTCAGAAAGTTCCCTCTGGGAGAGTCAGCGTTCAGAAATAAGTTGATTGCTCCAGTTAATTTTGAGCTGCCTCCCAGGAGAAGATGAGTCTCAAACAAGGCAAGGACTTCAATTATAAACGTCCAAATACCTCAATTTATATTCTAATTATTAATCACACTTGAAAATACATCTTTATTTGAAAAAAGGAATTTTTGTCAATTAAAAAGATGCCAATACAGAAAAAAGGACAAAAAATGCCCTCAGCCTCCACAAAAGTACAATCTTATTAACATTTTGGTATAATAGTAATATTGGAATGTATTGTCTGTGTATGGCTCATCTTGCTCCTATGAGTAATTTCTGTTCAGTTAATATAGTGTTTGGTAGCACTTGTTTGTAATTCTTGGGATGTTCCACATGCCAATGATCACTGAGAAGCTGATCTCAGCTACCTTAACTTTTTCTCTCCTAACAAAGAGATCCTCTTGCCAGTGACCTGGCTGAAGACTCAAACCTTGGAGCATAGAGCAGCTGGGTGGTTCACAGAACTGAAGAAGAAAACAAAACTGTAAATCATAAAAAATTAGTGACAAGTGATTTCATAAGAGAGATTATAATGCTTATATTATGTAGGATCTTTTCATTAAGAGCATGGTATAGTGAAATAAATACCACACTGGATTTGAATATTGATTCTGTCACTAATTCTGTGATCTTGAATGAGTCCTTTAACCTCTCAAGTTACATCATATTAAAAAAAAAGTAATATCTAGTTCATAACATGCATGCAGAACTCTCATATCATGTGTGTAACTGTGTCTGACACACATTATTTCCCTTGGTATTTTTTTCATTGAAGTAAAATTTACATGCAATGAAATGGATAAATCTTAAATGTATAATTCAATCGGTTTTGATAAATTTGTATAACTGTGGCTGCCATCAAAATTAAATATAGAATATTTCCATTTCTCCAGAAATTTTCCTCACGCATTTTTCCAGTCACTATCATCTACCTACAGGTACAAACATTCTTTAATTTCTGTCACCATGTTTACCTATTTTTGCTTCATGTATGTCAAGGTTCTGTTACTAGATGAGGTTTATACTATTCAGGGTAGTTTTGACAATTTGAAGAATTGATACTTTATTCATATTATGTCCCTCTTTATCACTAATAATATTCCTCATTCTAAATTCTAGTTCATCTAATGTTAATATATGTACTCTAGCTTTTTTTTATGAATGTTTACATCTTTCCATCTTTAAACAATGTGAGTTCTTCTATTCAAAACAAATACTTGTAGACAAGTTTTTCTTTTTCTTTTTTTTTCTTTTGGTTTCATTAATATACAATCAAATGAGCTACATTGTGGTTACTAGATTCCCCACATTATCAAGTCCCCACCACGTACCCCAATAGCATAGGAAGATTCTATAGAGTCACTACTTATCTTCTCTGTGCTATATTCCCTTCCCTGTGTGCCCCCCCAAGTTATGTGTGCTAATCATAATGCCCCTTATTCCCCTTCTCCCTCCCTTCACACCCACCCTCCCCAGTCCCTTTCCCTTAGGTAACTGTTAGTCCATTCTTGGTTTCTGTGAGTCTGCTGCTGTTTTGTTCCTTCAGTTTTTGCTTTGTTCTCATGCTCCACAGATGAGTGAAATAATTTGGTACTTGTCTTTTTCTGCCTGGGTTATTTTACTGAGCATAATACCCTCTAGCTCCATCCATGTTGTTGTGAATGGCAGCATTTGTTTTTTTCTTATCACTGAAAAATATTCCATTGTGTATATGTATCACATCTTCTTTATCCATTCATCTACTGATGGACACTTAGGTTGCTTCCATATCTTGGCTATTGAAAATAGCACTGCAATAAACATAGGGGTGCATATGTCTTTTTGAAACTGGGATCCTGCTTTCTTAGGGTAAATTCCTAGGAGTGGAATTCCTGGGTCAAATGGTATTTCTATTTTTAGATTTTTGAAGAACCTCCATATTGCTTTCAAAAATGGTTGAATTAGTTTACATTCCCACCAGCAGTGTAGGAGGATTCCCCTTTCTCTGCATCCTCACATCATTTGTTGTTCTTAGTCTTTTTGATGCTGGCCTTTGTAAATGGTATGAGGTGATATCTCATTATGGTTTTAATTTGCATTTCCCTGATGATTAGTGATGTGCAGTGTCTTTTTATGTGTCTGTTGGACACCAGAATTTCTTCTTTGGAAAATTGTCTCTTCATATCCTCTGCCCATTTTTTAATTGGGTTATTTGCTTTTTGTGTGTTGAGGCGTGTGATTTCTTTATATATTTTGGATGTAAACCCCTTGTCAGATGTGTTATTTACAAATATATTCTCCCATACTGTAAGATGCCTTTTTATTCTACTGGTGGTGTCCTTTGCTGTATAGAAGCTTTTCAGTATGATGTAGTCCCATTTGTTTATTTTTTATTTTGTTTCCCTTGCCTGAGGAGATGCATTCAGGAAAAAAAATTGCTCATTTTTATATTCAAGAAATTTTTGCCTATATTTTCTACTAAGAGTTTTATGGTTTCATGACTTACATTCAGGTCTTTGATCCACTTTGAGTTTACTTTTGTGTATGGGGTTAGACAGTAATCCAGTTTCATTCTCTTGAATGTAGCTGTCCAGTTTTGCCAACACCAGCTGTTGAAGAGGCTGTCATTTCCCCATTGTATATCCATGGCTCCTTTATCATATATTAATTGACCATATATGATTGGGTTTATATCTGGGCTCTCTAGTCAGTTCCATTGGTCTATGGGTCTGTTCTTGTGCCAGTTCCAAACTGTCTTGATTACTGTGGCTCTGTAGGAGAGCTTGAAATTGGGAAGCATAATCCTCCCAGGTTTATTCTTCCTTCTCAGGATTGCTTTGGCTATTCGGGTCTTTTGTGGTTCCATATGAATTTTAGAACTATTTGCTCTAATTCATTGAAGAATGCTGTTGGTATTTTGAAAGGGATTGCACTGAATCTCTAGACTGCTTTAGGCAGGATGGCCATTTTAACAATATTAATTCTTCCTATCCATGAGCACAGGATGTATTTCCATTTATTCATATCTTCTTTTATTTCTCTCTTCAGTGTCTTGCTTTCTGAGTATAGATCTTTCACTTCCTTGGTTAGGTTTACTCCTAAGTATTTTATTATTTTTGATGCAATTGTGAATGGAATAATTTTTCTGATTTCTCCCTTTGCTAGTTCATCATTAGTATATAGTGATGCAACATATTTCTGTGTATTAATTCTGTATCCTGCAACTTTGCTGAATTCAGATATTAGATCTAGTACTTTTGGAGTGGAGGATTCCTTAGGGTTTTTTATGTACAATATCATGTCATCTACAAACAGGGAAAGTTTAACTTCTTTCCTGACAATCTGGATGCCTTTTATTTCTTTGTGTTGTCTGATTGCCTTGGCTAGGATGTCCAGAACTATTTTGAATAAAAGTAGGGAGAGTGGGCATCCTTGTCTTGCTCCCCATCTTAAAGGAAAAGCTTTCTGTTTCTTGCTGTTAAGTATAATGTTGGCTGTGGGTTTATCATATATGGCCTTTATTATGTTGAGGTACTAGCTCTGTATACACATTTTGTTGAGAGATTTTATAATGAATGGATGTTGAATTTTGTCAAATGCTTTATCAGCATCTATAGAGAAGATCATATCGTTTTTTGTCCTTTTTGCTTATGTGGTGGATGATGTTGATGGATTTTTGAATGTTGCAACATCCTTGCATCCCTGGGATGAATCCCACTTGATCATGCTGTATGATCCTCTTGATGTATTTTTGATTCAGTTTGCTAATATTTTTTTGAGTATTTTTGCACCTTTGTTCATCAGGGATATTGGTCTGTAATTTTTTTGTGTGTGGTGTCTTTGCCTGGTTTTGGTATTAGAGTGATGTTGGCCTCATAGAATGAGTTTGGGAGTATTCCCTCCTCTTCTACCTCTTGGTAAACTTTTAAGAAGGATGGGTATTAGGTCCTCACTAAATATTTGGTAAAATTCAGCAGTGAAATCATCTGGTCCAGGCATTTGTTCTTAGGTTGTTTTTGATTATCAGTTCAATTTCCTTGCTGGTAATTGGTCTATTCAGGTTTTATGTTTCTACTTGTGTTGCATTTGGAAGTTTGTATTTTTCTGGAAAGTTGTCCATTTCTTCTACTTTACCCATTTTTTTAGATATAATTTTTCATAGTGTTCTCTCATAATTCTTTGTATATCTGTGGTGTCTGTAGTGATTTTTCCTTTCACATTTCTGATTCTGTTTTTATGTACATATTTTTTTTTTGATAAGTCTGGCTAGGATTTCATCTATTTTTTTTATTTTCTCAAAGAACCAGCTCTTGCTTTCATTGATTCTTTCTATTGTTTTATTCTTCTCAATTTTATTTATTTCTGCTTTAGTCTTTATTATGTCCCTCTTTCTACTGACTTTGGGCCTCATTTGTTCTTCCTTTTCTAGTTTCATTAATTGTGAGTTAAGACAGTTCATTTGGATTGTTTTTCTTTCCTTAGGTAGGCCTGTATTGCAATATACTTCCCCCTTAGTACAGCCTTCGTGGCATCCCACAGATTTCGTGTTGTTGAATTATTGTTGTCATTTGTCTCCATATATTGCTTGATCTCTGTTTTTATTTGGTCATTGATCCATTGATAATTTAGGAGCATGTTATTAAGCCTCCAAGTGTTTGTGGGCTTTTTCATTTTCTGTGTGTAATTTATTTCTAGTTTCATACCTTTGTGATCTGAGAAGCTGGTTGGTACAGTTTCAATCTTTTTGAATTTACTGAAGCTCTTTTGTGCCCTAGTATATGATCTATTCTTGAAAATGTTCCATGTGCACTTGAGAAGAATGTATATCCTGTTGCTTTTTGGATGGAGTGTTCTTTAGATGTCCGTTAGGTCAATCTGTTCTAATATTTTGTTCAGAGCCTCTGTCTCCTTACTTATATTCTGTCTGGTTGATCTGTCCTTTAGAGTTAGTGGTGTATTGAAGTCTCCTAAAATAAATTCATTGCATTTTATTTCCCACTTTAATTCTGTTAGTATTTGTTTCACATATGAAGGTGCTCCTGTATTGGGTGCCTATATATTTATAATGGTTATATCCTCTTATGGGACTGACCCTTTATCATTATGTGATGTCCTTCTTTGTCTCCTGTTACTTTTTTTGTTTTGATGTCTATTTTGTCTGATACATGTACTTCATCTCCTGTTTTTTCTCCCTATTAGTTGCATGAAATATCTTTCTCCATCCCTTCACTTTTGGTCTATGTATGTCTTTGGATTTGAAGTGAGTCATCTCTTGTAGGTAACATATAGATGGATCATGTTTTTTTATCCACTCAGTGACTCTATATCTTTTGATTGGTGCATTCAGACCATTTACATTTATGGTGGTTATTGGTAGGTATGTATTTATTGCCATTGCAGGCTTTAGATTTGTGGTTACCAAAGGTTCAAGGGTAATTCCCTTACTGTCTAACAGTCAAATTTAACTCACTTAGTATACTACTGCAAACATAACCTAAGGGTTCTTTTTTATTCTTCTTTTTTTTTTCTCCTCCATTCTTTATATATTAGGTGTCATATTCTGTACTCTTTGTCTATCCTTTGATTGACTTTGGGGGTAGTTGATTTGATTTTGCATCTACTTACTAATTAATTGTTCTACTTTCTTTGCTGTGGTTTTATTTCCCCTGCTGAGAGTTATTTAACCTTAGGAATACTTCTATCTATAGTAATCCCTCCAAAATGCACTGTAGAGGTGGTTTGTGGGAGGTGAATTCTCTCAGCTTTTGCTTATCTGTAAATTATTTAATTCCTCCTTCAAATTTAAATGATTATCTTGCCAGGTAGAGTATTCTTGATTTGAGGCCCTTCTGCTTCATTGCTTTAAATATATCATGCCACTTCCTTGTGGCCTGTAACATTTCTGTTGAGAAGTCTGATGATTGCCTAATGGGTTTTCCTTTGTATGTGATCTTTTTTCTCTTCCTAGCTGCTTTTTAAAGTCTGTCCTGATCCTTGATCTTTGCCATTTTAATTATTATGTGTCTTGGTGTTGTCTGCCTTGGGTCCCTTGTGTTGGGAGATCTGTGTACCTCCATGACCTGAAATACTCTCTCCTTCCCCAGATTGGGAAAGTGTACAGCAATTACCTCCTAAAAGACACTTTTTATCCCTTTTTCTGTCTTCTTCTTCTTCTGCTATCCCTATAATGCCAATATTGTTCTGTTTGGATTGGTCATACAGTTATCTCAATATTCTTTCATTCTTAGAGATAATTTTTTCTCTCTCTGCCTCATCTTCTTTGTATTCCTCTTCTCTAGTTTCTGTTCCATTTACCATCTCTTCTACTAAATCTATTCTGATTTTGAAAACCTCCATTTTATGTTTCATTTCAGATATGGAATTTCTTAATGATTGAATCTCCATTCTAAATTCATCCCTGAGGTCTTGAATGTTTTTCTGCACTTCCATGAGCATGTTTATGATTTTTATTTTGAACTCTCTTTAAGGAAGGTTGATGAGTTTAGTTTCATTTGGCCCTTTTTTAGGTCTTTCTGATTTTTGTTTGAACCAGGTTCCTTTGATATTCATGAGGGTATATGTGACACCCTCTAGTGTCCTGAAGCTGCAGTTTCTTTTTTTTTTAGATAATTATTTTTTATTGAAGGGTAGTTGACGCACAGTATTACATTACATTAGTTTCAAGTGTACAACACAGTGATAAAACATTTATATACATAATTCTAGGTTCCAGCTATCACCCTACCAAGCTGTTACAATATCTTGACTATATTCCTTATGCTATAAATTACATCACGGTTACTTATTTATTTTACCATTGGAAGTCTGTCCTTTTTTTTTTTTTTTTTTTTTTTTTTTTGTGAGGGCATCTCTCATATTTATTGATCAAATGGTTGTTAACGAAAATAAAATTCTGTATAGGGGAGTCAATGCTCAATGCACAATCTTTAATCCACCCCAAGTCTAATTTTCGTCAGTCTCCAATCTTCTGAGGCATAACAAACAAGTTCTTACATGGAGAACAAATTCTTACATAATGAATAAGTTACATAGTGAACAGTACAAGGGCAGTCATCACAGAAACTTTCGGTTTTGCTCATGCATTATGAACTATAAACAGTCAGTTCAAATATGAATACTCATTTGGTTTTTATACTTGATTTATATGTGGATACCACGTTTCTCTCTTTATTATTATTATTTTTAATAAAATGCTGAAGTGGTAGGTAGATACAAGATAAAGGTAGAAAACATAGTTTAGTGTTGTAAGAGAGCAAATGTAGATGATCAGGTGTGTGCCTGTAGACTATGTGTTAATCCAAGCTAGACAAGGGCAATAAAACATCCACGTATGCAGAAGATTTCTCTCAGAACGGAGGGGTGAAGTTCTAAGCCTCACCTCTGTTGATCCCCAATTTCTCACCTGATGACCCCCCTGCAACTGTGCCTGTCTTAGGTTGTTCCTCCCTTGAGGAATGTTACCCGTCTCTGGCTAACCAGTCATCTTCCAGGGCCATACAGGGAAATGTAAAGTTGATAAGTGAGAGAGAAGCCTTATTGTTTGAAATGGTTAGCTTTTTATTTCTTTGCGTATTTATGCCCTGTAGCTTCTATGCCCAGCATTTGTCTTGAGGTATCTTTACCACTTGGAAGAATTATGATACTTGGTAGATTTGATATGAGGCACGAATTCTATTTAAGGGTTATAATTAGGAAGGAAGAAGAAAAGCTATAGAAGTAGCAGGCGGAAGAAAACATGGGAAGATTTGATTATTTCTTTGACATATCTTCTTGTAGAGTAACTTCAGCATGTATAGGTTTTAAGCTACTACTTAAATTGCACACACACATTAACATAATAGGAGTATAGTTACATAACCAAAGCATACCTGTAATTACCAGCCATCTCCATTGAAACCAAGAAAACCAGTTAGGCACCTTAGGCATTTGTGAAAACTTATCTATGATATGGTGGATATTGTCCAACTGAACTTGAACAGTCTGAGAGAAATCAGACAAATTAAAACAACCCATTCCTGGGGACTGTTCACATCCCATATATTCTTTTAACAGTAAATAGTCTGTAGTTGTAAGATTTTGGAGCGATACAATTTGCACTTCTCCTAATTCTTGGTTGAGTTCCAACAGTATAGATCCAGTCAAATTTGTTGTTTTACTGTATGCACAGGCTAGCTTAGATATCTCCTTCATTCCCATGGCAGGTCCAGGAGCTGGTGGGATGAGTGCATCTACAGCTGTAGCAGTGCATTGATCTTTGTTGGGGTTTCTTGATGATCATCTTCTGGCATGAGTCTTCCAGAGAGTGCTGATGTTGGAAGTTCTCTTTCATATCGTATCTTAGTTCATTTACGGGGTAGCCCAATTAGGTTTTGATTTATGTATAAACGAAAACAGACCCTTTGCCTACACTTGTATATGCCCTTTATACTCTTCTGTAGAACACATTGGAGGTTACCACACTGGAACTGTCCTCTTTTCTTTTGTTTTATTTTGTTTTGTTTTGTTTTTGGTATCACTAATCTACACTTACATGACGAATATTATGTTTACTAGGCTCTCCCCTATATCAGGTCTCCGCTATAAACCCCTTTACATTCACTATCCATCAGCATAGCAAAATGTTGTAGAATCACTACTTGCCTTCTCTGTGTTGTACAGCCCTCCCTTTTCTCCTACCCCCCATGCATGCTAATCTTAATACCCCCTTACTTCTCCCCCCCCTTAACCCTCCCTACCCACCCATCCTCCCCAGTCCCTTTCCCTTTGGTACCTGTTAGTCCATTCTTGAGTTCTGTGATTCTGCTGCTGTTTTGTTCCTTCAGTTTTTCCTTTGTTCTTATATTCCACAGATAAGTGAAATCATTTCGTATTTCTCTTTCTCCGCTTGGCTGGTTTCACTGAGCATAATACCCTCCAGCTCCATCCATGTTGCTGCAAATGGTTGGATTTGCCCTTTTCTTATGGCTGAGTAGTATTCCATTGTGTATATGTACCACTTCTTCTTTATCCATTCATCTATCGATGGACATTTAGGTTGCTTCCAATTCTTGGCTATTGTAAATAGTGCTGCGATAAACATAGGGGTGCATTGGTCTTTCTCATAATTGATTGCTGCATTCTTAGGGTAAATTCCTAGGCGTGCAATTCCTGGGTCAAATGGTAAGTCTGTTTTGAGCATTTTGATGTACCTCCATACTGCTTTCCACAATGGTTGAACTAACTTACATTCCCACCAGCAGTGTAGGAGGGTTCCCCTTTCTCCACAGCCTCGCCAACATTTGTTGTTGTTTGTCTTTTGGATGGCAGCCGTCCTTACTGGTGTGAGGTGATACCTCATGGAAGTTTTAATTTGCATTTCTCTGATAATTAGCGATGTGGAGCATCTTTTCATGTGTCTGTTGGCCATCTGTATTTCTGTTTTGGAGAACTGTCTGTTCAGTTCCTCTGCCCATTTTTTAATTGGGTTATTTGTTTTTTGTTTGTTGAGGCATGTGAGCTCTTTATATATTCTGGACGTCAAGCCTTTATCGGATGTGTCATTTTCAAATATATTCTCCCATACTGTAGGGATCCTTTTTGTTCTATTGATGGTGTCTTTTGCTGTACAGAAGCTTTTCAGCTTAATATAGTCCCACTTACTCATTTTTGCTGTTGTTTTCCTTGCCCGGGGAGATATGTTCAAGAAGAGGTCACTCATGTTTATGTCTAAGAGGTTTTTGCCTATGTTTTCTTCCAAGAGTCTAATGGTTTCATGACTTACATTCAGGTCTTTGATCCATTTTGAGTTTACTTTTGTATATGGGGTTAGACAATGGTCCAGTTTCATTCTCCTACAAGTAGCTGTCCAGTTTTGCCAGCACCGCCTGTTGAAGAGACTGTCATTTCGCCATTGTATGTCCATGGCTCCTTTATCAAATATTAATTGACCATATATGTCTGGGTTAATGTCTGGATTCTCTAGTCTGTTCCATTGGTCTGTGGCTCTGCTCTTGTGCCAGTACCAAATTGTCTTGATTACTATGGCTTTATAGTAGAGCTTGAAGTTGGGGAGTGAGATGCCCTCTACTTTATTCTTCTTTCTCAGGATTGCTTTGGCTATTCGGGGTCTTTGGTGGTTCCATATGAATTTTTGAATTATTTGTTCCAGTTCATTGAAGAATGTTGCTGGTAGTTTCATAGGGATTGCATCAAATCTGTATATTGCTTTGGGCAGGATGGCCATTTTGACGATATTAATTTTTCCTAGCCACGAGCATGGGATGAGTTTCCATCTGTTAGTGTCCCCTTTAATTTCTCTTAAGAGTGACTTGTAGTTTTCAGAATATAAGTCTTTCACTTCTTTGGTTAGGTTTATTCTTAGGTATTTTATTTTTTTTGATGCAATTGTGAATGGAGTTTTTTTCCTGATTTCTCTTTCTGTTCGTTCATTGCTACTGTATAGGAAAGCCACAGATTTCTGTGTGTTGATTTTGTATCCTGCAACTTTGCTGTATTCCGATATCAGTTCTAGTAGTTTTGGGGTGGAGTCTTTAGGGTTTTTTATGTACAGTATCATGTTGTCTGCAAATAGTGACAGTTTAACTTCTTCTTTACCAATCTGGATTCCTTGTATTTTTTTGTTTTGTCTGATTGCCGTGGCTAGGACCTCCAGTACTATGTTAAATAACAGTGGAGAGAGTGGGCATCCCTGTCTAGTTCCCGATCTCAAAGGAAATGCTTTCAGCTTCTCGTTGTTCAATATAATGTTGGTTGTGGGTTTATTATAGATGGCCTTTATTATGTTGAGGTACTTGCCCTCTATTCCCATTTTGCTGAGAGTTTTTATCATGAATGGATGTTGAACTTTGTCAAATGCTTTTTCAGCATCTATGGAGATGATCATGTGGTTTTTGTCTTTCTTTTTTTGATGTGGTGGATGATGTTGATGGACTTTCGAATGTTGTACCATCCTTGCAACCCTGGGATGAATCCCACTTGGTCATGGTGTACGATGGTTTTGATGTATTTTTGAATTCGGTTTGCTAAAATTTTTTGAGTATTTTTGCGTCTACGTTCATCAGGGATATTGGTCTGTAGTTTTCTTTTTTGGTGGTGTCTTTGCCTGGTTTTGGTATTAGAGTGATGTTAGCTTCATAGAATGAGTTTGGTAGTATCCCCTCCTCTTCTATTTCTTGGAAAACTTTAAGGAGAATGGGTATTATGTCTTCCCTGTATGTCTGATAAAATTCCGAGGTAAATCCATCTGGCCCGGGGGTTTTGTTCTTTGGTAGTTTTTTGATTACCACTTCAATTTCGTTGCTTCTAATTGGTCTATGTAGATTTTCTGTTTCTTTTTGGGTCAGTCTTGGAAGGTTTTATTTTTCTAGGAAGTTGTCCATTTCTCCTAGGTTTCCCAGCTTGTTAGCATATAGGTTTTCATAGTAGTCTCTAATAATTCTTTGTATTTCTGCAGGGTCCGTCGTGATTTTTCCTTTCTTGTTTCTGATACTGTTGATTTGTGTTGACTCTCCTTTCCTCTTAATAAGTCTGGCTAGAGGCTTATCTATTTTGTTTATTTTCTCGAAGAACCAGCTCTTTGTTTTATTGATTTTTGCTATTGTTTTATTCTTCTCAATTTTATTTATTTCTTCTCTGATCTTTATTATGTCCCTCCTTCTGCTGACCTTAGACCTCATCTGTTCTTCTTTTTCCAATTTCGATAATTGTGACATTAGACCATTCATTTGCGATTGCTCTTCCTTTTTTAAATATGCTTGGATTGCTATATACTTTCCTCTTAAGACTGCTTTTGCTCTGTCCCACAGAAGTTGGGGCTTAGTGTTGTTGTTGTCATTTGTTTCCATATATTGCTGGATCTCCATTTTGATTTGGTCATTGATCCATTGATTATTTAGGAGCATGTTGTTAAACCTCCATGTGTTTGTGAGCCTCTCTACTTTCTTTGCACAGTTTATTTCTAGTTTTATGCCTCTGTGGTCTGAAAAGTTGGTTGGTAGGATTTCAATCTTTTGGAATTTTCTGAGGCTCTTTTTGTGGCCTAGTATGTGGTCTATTCTGGAGAATGTTCCTTGTGCACTTGAGAAGAATGTATATCCTGTTGCTTTTGGATGTAGAGTTCTATAGATGTCTATAGGTCCATCTGCTCTACTGTGTTGTTCAGTGCTTCCGTGTCCTTACTTATTTTCTGCCCGGTGGATCTATCCTTTGGGGTTAGTGGTGTGTTGAAGTCTCCTAGAATGAATGCATTGCAGTCTATATCCCCCTTTAGTTCTGTTAGTATTTGTTTCACATATGCTGGTCCTCCTGTGTTGGATGCATATATATTTAGAATGGTTATATCCTCTTGTTTGACTGAGCCCTTTATCATTATGTAGCGTCCTTCTCTATCTCTTTTTACTTTCTTTGTTTTGAAGTGTATTTTGTCTGATAGTAGTACTGCAAATCCTGCTTTCTTCTCACTGTTGTTTGCTTGAAATATGTTTTTCCATCCCTTGACTTTTAGTCTGTACATGTCTTTGGGTTTGAGGTGAGCTTCTTGTAAGCAGCATATAGATGGGTCTTGCTTTTTTATCCATTCTGTTACTCTGTGTCTTTTGATTGGTGCATTCAACCCATTAACATTTAGGGTGACTATTGAAAGATATGTACTTATTGCCATTGCAGGCTTTAAATTCGTGGTTACCAAAGATTCAAGTTTAGCCTGTTTAGTATCTTACTGCCTAACTTAGCTTGCTTATTGAGCTGTTATATACACTGTCTGGAGATTCTTTTCTTCTCTCCCTTCTTGTTCCTCCTCCTCGATTCTCCATATGTTGGGTGTTTTGTGCTGTGCTCTTTCTAGGAGTGCTCCCATCTAGAGCAGTCCCTGTAAGATGTTCTGTAGAGGTTGTTTGTGGAAAGCAAATTCCCTCAGCTTTTGTTTGTCTGGGAATTGTTTAATCCCACCGTCATATTTGAATGTTAGTCGTGCTGGATACAGTATCCTTGGTTCAAGGCCCTTCTGTTTCATTGTATTAAATATATCATGCCATTCTCTTCTGGACCGTAGGGTTTCTGTTGAGAAATCTGATGTTAGCCTGATGGTTTTTCCTTTATAGGTGACCTTTTCTTTTTCTCTCTAGCTGCCTTTAACACTCTTTCCTTGTCCTTGATCTTTGCCATTTTAATTATTATGTGTCTTGGTGTTGTCCTTCTTGGATCCTTTCTGTTGGGGGTTCTGTGTATTTCCGTGGTCTGTTCAATTATTTCCTCCCCCAGTTTGGGGAAGTTTTCAGCAATTATTTCTTCTAAGATACTTTCCATCTCTTTTCCTCTCTCTTCTTCTTCTGGGACCCCTATAATACAGATATTGTTCCTTTTTAATTGGTCACACAGTTCTCTTTATATTGATTCATTCCTGGAGATCCTTTTGTCTCTCTCTATGTCAGCTTCTATGCGTTCCTGTTCTCTGATTTCAATTCCATCAATGGCCTCTTGCATTCTATCCATTCTGCTTATAATCCCTTCCAGAGTTTGTTTCATTTCTGCGATCTCCTTTCTGGCATCTGTGATCTCCCTCCGTACTTCATCCCATTTCTCTTGCGTATTTCTCTGCATCTCTGTCAGCATGTTTATGATTCTTATTTTGAATTCTTTGTCAGGAAGACTGGTTAGGTCTGTCTCCTTCTCTGGTGTTGTCTCTGTGATCTTTGTCTGCCTGTAGCTTTGCCTTTTCGTGGTGATAGGAGTAGTTTGCAGAGCTGGGACGAGTGACGGCTGGAAGGACTTCCCTTCTTGTTGGTTTGTGGTCCTCCTCTCCTGGGAGAACAGCGACCTCCAGTGGCTTGTGCTGCGCAGCTGTGCGCAGACAGGGTTTCTGCTTCCTGCCCGGCTGCTATGGAGTTAATCTCCTCTGTTGCTGTGGGCTTGGCCTGGCTCGTGCAGCTACTCCAAAATGGTGGAGTCGCGTTGGAGCAGGAGCGGCTCGAGGCTATTTATGTCCGTAAGGGTCCTCCCTGCTCCCTGCAGCCCAGGAGTTAGGGTGCCCAGAGATCCCCGGATTCCCTACCTCTGGATTAAGTGTCCCGTCCTGCCCCTTTAAGACTTCCAAAAAGCACCCGCCAAAACAAAACAACGACCACCAAAAAAAAAAAAAAGAAAAAATTTTAAATTAAAAAAAAAATATATTTTTTTTAATTAAAAAAAAAAGGTGGTTGCTCATTTTTCTTTATTCTCCGGTGCCAGCCTCGTCCTCTGCTCACCGGTCTTGCTGCCCTGCTTCCCTAGTATTGGGGTCCCCATCCCTTTAAGACTTCCAAAAAGCGCTCGCCAAAACAAAACAGCAAAAAAGCAAAAAAAAAAAAGAAAATGGTCGCGCGCTTTTCTTATGTCCTCCGACACCCGGCCTGCAGTGCCCGCTCACTGTTCTTGCTGCCCTGTTTTCCTAGTATCGAGGGCCCTGCACTCTGGCCTGGATGGCTGGGGCTGGGTGTTCAGCAGTTCTGGGCTCCGTCTCCCTCCCGCTCTGCCTATTCTTCCCCCGCCGGGAGCTGGGGGGAGGGGCGCTCGGCTCCTGCCGTGCCGGGGCTTGTATCTTACCCCCTTCGCGAGTTGCTGGGTTCTCTCACGTGTGGATGTGGTCTGGATATTGTCCTGTGTCCTCTGGTCTTTATTCTAGGAAGGGTTGTCTTTGTTATATTTTCATGGATATATGTTGTTTTGGGAGGAGATTTCCACTGCTCTACTCACACCGCCATCTTCTGCCCCTCCTGAAGCTGTAGTTTCTGAAGCTGCTCAGCCCCTGGAGTGGTGTCGTGGTTGCAGGGAGCAGCGCTGGTGATTGGCAGAAGGAAAGAGCTGTTTCCTGCTCTCCTGCTACTGTGCCTGTCTCCACTGTCAGAACCAGTGGGCTGAGCACACAGGTGTTATCCTCTTTGCTCTATGTCTGTAGCTGCCATAGGCAGGGCCTCCCTCTGGCCAGCCTGACACCAGGGCAGGGACTGCAGGTTTGTGAGCCAGTGCTGACAGGCCAGGAGGATGGCACAACAGGCTGAGTATCACAGTGGGTGGCCTTGGAGCTGAGTAGCCAACCAGGGTGATGGAGCACCTGAAGCTCCTGAAAGTTCTCAACCTGCTGGACAGAGCACACCCAAACAACCTTGTCCACCTATCCCTTCTCCCGCACAGCAAGCTCTGTGAAAATCCTACCCCTTCAGCAGCCCTCTGGCTGCTAGGAAGCCTCTCAGACCACCTGCCTTTCCTTTGTCCCAGAACGGCTGGATGTGGATCCCTGTCCTCCACAAGTGGCTGGAATCTCAGTCTCTCAAGTATTCCACCTGTCTTAGCTTTCCCACCCAACTAATATCCAGAGCACCATGCAATGTAGGTTTGTGCTCCCAAAGCAGATCTCCAGGGCTGGGTGTTCAGCAGTCCTAGGCTTCCACCCCCTCCCTGCTCCATTTCTCTTCCTCCTGCAGGTGAACTGGGGTGGGGGAAGGGATTGGGTCCTGCTAGATCAAGGTTTTGGTAGTTAACCCTGTTTTGCGAAGTCTGCTCAGTTCTCCAGGTGTATGCAGTTTGGTGCAGACTTTTTTCCTGTTTCTCTTTTAGGATTAGTTGTATTAACTATATTTTCATATTATATGTTGTTTTGGGAAGAGTTCTCTGTCTCAGCTCTCACGCTACCATCTTGAATTGAGAAGGTTTGCTTTTTCAAATCAGTCTGATAATCTCTGCCTTTTGTTTGATTCATTGAAATTTACTATAATTATTTTGTGTTTACCTTCAGTCCTCCCATTATATTTCTTTTATATTTGTCCTGTTTTCCTCCTTTGCTTCCTTTTACATAGTAATCATATATTATATTTAGTCTATTTTAATTCCTCTCTTGCCTTTTAATTCTACTTTTTGCATACTTATTGGTATTCTAAAGATTATAATACAGATTCATAATTTATCATAGTCTGCTCAGAGCTAGTGTTAAGTGAATGTAAAGTGTAAGATGCATGTAATATCTTCAACTTTTGTGATACTGTTTATACACACATATATGCACATACATGCACACATGCAAATTTGACTAACTTCACATCAGGATGCTATCATTTTAAACCATTAGTTACTTTTGTAAGAAATGTAGGGAATAAAAATTAAGACAGTCTTTTATGTGTTTTATGTATTTATCCACATGTTTTCTATTTCTTGTTTTCATTCCTTCTTACAGAGCTGAGATTTCATTTTATACCATTTCTCTTCAGTCTCAGGAACTCCATTTAGCATTTTTTGTAGTTCATGCCTTCTAAGGACAGATTTTGTCAGCTTCTGTTTATCTGAAAAATATCTCACATTTTCCTCGATTTTTGAAAATAGATAAAGAATTCCAGGTTGTTACTAATTTTTGTCTTTCAACACATTAAAAGAATCATGCCATTGTCTTCTTCGTTCACATTCTCTGATCAAAATTCAGCCAACATTATTATCAATGCTCTCCATTGCCCTTTTTGTTTTGTTCATTAGCATCTTTCAGGATTTTTCAAAAACTTGTCGTTTCTGCATTTTGACTACTACATGACTAGATGTTGTTTTTCTCATATTTATACAGTTTGGAGTTCTCTGAACTTCTTAGATATTGGAAGTTATATATTCTTTGACTATTTCTTCAAGTATTGTTATTTTTTATTTTCCATTCTTTCTCCTCTCCTAGATACACAATTGTTTGCTTAAATTTTTTTCCAATTATGTTTCTCTGTTCTGTACATGAAATAAATTCCCTCCTACTATCTCTACATTCCCACTTTCTCTGTCCACCTCACTCTCTTTCTTTGCCAACTTCAATATTCCCTGAAACCAATGAATTTTTAAATACAGATATTATACTTACTATCCTAGAGGTTTTTTTCTTTTTATAGTTCCATTTATCTGTTGAAATTTTCCATCATTCTCATTATTTTGGACCAGATTTCCCTTAAATTGCTTGAACACTTTATGTTATCTGCTTTCAACTCCTTGCATATTAATCTGACCTCTGTGTTATATAAGAGCACATGTCTGTGTGCCACTTCTTCTTTTGACTTTAGGTTAGATTTTTCTGAAGTTTACTAATTTTTACTGTAGTCTGGGTGATTTATTTTAAAGGCACTGATTCCTGTTACCCTCTGGAAAGTTTTTGTTCTAGATGATAGTTAAGTAATGGCTGATTAGCTTGAAATCCTGAAGTCTTGGTTATTTGCTTTCTTAGAACAGGTCTATATTTGTTTTGTTTTTATTTCCAGAATGTTTTTGTTTCTGAAACAGGCATGGCTATTCTTGGATTTCATTGGAAAACCCAATGGGCTTGCCAGAAACCTAAAATGTACCAATTTCTGTCTTTCCTGTGCTGTTGGCAACATGATGTTTTCTGCTGGGCTCCTTGAGGTCTCCCCCACACATGTAGTTTCTGGGCATTTTATATCCAGGTTTGGGTGCTTCCTCACTGTGTGTTTTGTTTTTTCAGGTTTTTTCTTTTCCTTTAAATCCCAGCAGTCTGGCAGTCCCAGACTTTTGTCTTGTGACACCTAATAAGTCTGTAGCTTTTTTCTGAAGTTTTAGCAACTCGATGTCCTTCGAACATGCAAACACCTTTGGGGAACATCTGTATATAAATGGATCTAATCTAATGCAGTTCCTGTCTTTAAAGAGTCAAAGGCTCTTCCATTCCTGTCTGATTTTGATCATTTTACAGTGCCTTTTATACTTTGTCTGGAGGTTCTATGTGTTAGCTGCACAAAGGTAAGCCCAGTAAAATCTACTCCACCAATTCACCAATACCAGTTTTTCTTTTTTACAATAATAATAGTATCTATTTTGTCATTTGTATTTACTAGCACACGCTCAAGTTTGAAGATTGAATTTATAAACTAGTATATATTACATGGAAAATTATTTTAAAAAATAAAATGCTGCCTGACATGCATTGACATATTTTAAATTATATTTAATATGATAGTTTAAGATAAATACGTTTATTTAAGTGAAATCCATTTATTGATACCAATAAGGTCCCTCAGACAAGTATACCATTAGAAGGCACTAGTGATTTATATAATTGGGTTGATTTCTCTTTCCAGTATTCATTTGTAAAAGCTAAAATGAATTTCCAGCTATAAATATTTAAATCAGATCATCAGTTACAACATGAAATAAACTTTAAGACTTCTTAAAATGTGAAATAGATGTTGTCTGTGATTACATAGCCTAAGCAAAGTTGGATGATGGAAATAAAATTTGTCACCAAAAATACCTAGTGACAAGTAAAAACAGTCTTGACATCTTCAGAAACCTTGGAGAATGATGAATTTTGAAATTATAATTGTAAGCAAATTTTGAAGTGGAATAAATTTGTTGTATGAAATATTCTTTTTATATATAAATATATATATATATTTTTTATTTTGGTATCATTAATATAAAATCACATGAGCAATATTGTGGTTACTAGATTCCCCCCATTATCAAGTCCCCACCACATACCCCCATTATAGTCACTGTCCATCAGCATAGTAAGATGCTATAGAGTCACTACTTGTCTTCTCTGTGCTATACTGCCTTCCCTGTGCATCCCCCTACGTTATGTGTGCTAATCATAATTTCATGAAGTATTCTTTATAGTCAGTAATGGTAGTAATTGAAACCACATTTGAATTTTATTTTCTTAAAATTTTTTCCCCTGAATTATTTAGTTCTAGAGTTTTAGATAATAGTTATTTTTATCTTCTGAATATTCCAAGCTTTTTATGTCAGCACTTCTTGGTCTTTCTATATTCTTGCACTCCAAGAATTTCCAAGGTCCAGCACTACAGGGTATAGTCTAATCTCAGATTGCATTTGCTGTCCATCCAGAGTAGATGTTTTTTCACTGTGAGCTAACCAAATTGATCTAAGTTCCTAACCTCACTAGGAGGAGCAACTATATAATATTATTTTTCTTGTTTTATAATATGAATTTGCAAGTCATAGAACTGTTACCTTCACAGTTTGTTGTTGAATGAGAATACTGAATGAGTCATTCTAATCTTGCACATCACATCTATAGCACTACACTGTTACACCAAGAATCACCTCCAGCTGAGCCTGGAAATGTGAGAACCGCACAGCAAAAAATGTTTACTCTGCTTTTACTCTACACTGCTGTGAAGTTCACTCTTTACCCAGAGCTCCTACAGCACCCCAAGTTGCAGGTGTAAAATACAACTCTGCTGTCATTTTCCCCCTATGTTGTGTCTGCTTTGCCATTTTGAACAGCCAAAAGCTCCACATGCGATTTAAAGGGCAGAATTTCAAAAGATTTCAGAGGAAATGTGTCTCCCTCCTCTTTCTCTAGGCAGCTTTTATTGCACATCTGGGCTTTGGATATTTTATTCTGTAAACTTCTGGCACACATTTTCTTCTGAGTTGTACTCTGCCACATGCTGTCATTTGACTCTTCTATACTGAGCATGAAGAAAAGAGTTCCCGGCTCCTTCTGGTATAGTATTAACCTTTTATTACTTAAATACTCACATGTCTGTGTAGAGCAGCCAAAGTTCATTGCTGTTATATATTTCCAGATCACACATGTATTGAATTTTTATGTCAAATAGCTGGAATTGGAACAGAAAAAAAAAGATACTGGGGATGTTTTCAGGGACAGTGTAACACTGATAATGATTTCTTGAAGGAAAAGTAGAGTTTGGCTACTGGGTGCATTTTTTGGTTTTATATGTTGAAATTATTGAAGAAAACTAATGTGGAACTAAGTCCAGATTATTATTTAACAAGCACACATTTCCATTCTACTGTATGTAAGGAACTCTGGTAGATACTGATTTAAGGACAGCTAGAAGAAAGCATATCTTGAATATCTTCATAGATATTAATTGCTAATATAATTTAGAAATCTGAGTTATCAGGTAAGAAAAAATTCCTTTACTATGATTCTGATATTATTATTCTAATGATATTTGTTATTATAAGGCCAATCCCTTTATTTCTTAAAGATCTCTTGCCCTGAGCATCGGAGTGGAAGTTTCCAATGTACAAATCTCCTCCCAGCCACAGTCAGCCTTTCAGCTTGTCAAAGGATAAGCTTAGTGGTCTGCAAGAGAGTTTATTATTAGATTCTTTTAATTAGAATATCATATTTTTAAACTCATTTTATTCAGCTTTCCCTTGATAGTTTTTCAAATGTCTTTTAAAACTTTTTTGTCTTTTATATTTACAATGTAGGGAGTCATAATGTGAGGGCTGTAGTTAATAGAATATGCCTAAAATTAGGGAACTGGAGTTATTTCATTTCCCCCTGAAACTGGTTCTGCAGTAAGTCATAAGGGAACAGACTTACCTCAATGAAATTCTTAAACTTTAAATCAGAACACAAAGAAACAGTTTTTTCTTTTTTAAATCACTGAGTCCCCAAATTCCAAAAACAAAACAAAACAAAAAACCAAAGATATTAAAAAGTCACTATCACCAAACAAGGGGGCAAAAAACTGTTTTTTCTTGATGTGTGTCAAAAACAATTACTTTTCTTTCTGAACAAATACATTAACAGTGCAACCCATTACTTTAACAATTTGAAAGCTGCTCACAATAGATAAGGAGATGGAAATGGGTGGATAATCTCATCCAGAGAAGAAATCCACAGTGTAACTCTCCTAATTTCACATAATACTTCATGGAAAAGACACAACAGAAGAATTGTAATCATATCACTGCCCCTTTATTTTGGCCTGTACTTTACATAAACCTCCACAAATTGATTTTTCTTCCATCCAGTACAGAGCTTCCAACAGATAATTTTATGGTGTAGGTTTTGTTAGTGTTCTTCTTCAAATAAGAATTAAACAAGAGTTGACTAGAACTGGGTTTATGCATAACATGTTTTTTGGAAATAAATGTTCTTTTTTATCTCCATATCTTCATCAATTTAAAAAAAGAAAAAAAAAACCAGAAGAGACAGAAAAGCTTCGACTAGAGCAATGATACTCAAAACTTTTGCTTTTAGGACTCTTTTATAATCTTAAAAAACTCTTGAGTATCACAAAAATGTTTTTATTCACATGAGTTATATCTACCAATACTTATTGTTTTGGAAATTAGGGCAAATTTTAAAGTATGAGTAATAGTAAGTTCATTATGATAGCATAAAAATATTTTAAGTAAAAAAACTTTTTAGAATACAAAACTTAGTCATAAATTATTTTAAAAAAATAATTTTTCACATCTCTTGAATGTCTGGTATAGTAGAAGATGCATGGATTTTCCAGTTTCTAAATTCAATCTGCCACAATATGTTATTTTGGTCGCAGAAGATGTAGAAAATCTAGCCTTAAGTGAACATGTATTTGGGTGAAGAAAAATATCTCAATAGCTTTTTAAGATATTTTGGAATATTCTTCTTTGATTCTACATCAAAGTTTTACATTGTAGTACTTTCTTAAAAGTCAATTGCTATATAGAATATTACAATAGAATGCTATATAGAATACTACAATGTCAGTTAACTTTTTATGCATTGCTACCTTAAAGCTCACTGTCTATTTATTTTGCACTTTGTATCATTCCCCTTGCATTATTTTGTAACATCACATGTTGGTCATTTGGAAAATATTTGTTCAGTGAATTATGGAAATCTTCCAAATGTTGGCACATTTCATTGTATGAATCAAATACCAAAATATCACTTTCATTAATATTACCTCTGTGCTTACCATAAAATTCTTTACCCATTGGGAACATTTGAGCTCAGAGGGGTCGGTAAATATTTTCCCAGTTTCAACTTTTTATTTCAAGTCTTGGCCATATAACTGTCACTTGCTATCTCTGACATGGCAGGCTCACTTTATTCATTTTTGAGAAAATGTCTATCAAACACCCAAGCCCAAATAGCCATAGTTTGTGTGTCAGTCATCCTTTCAAATAACAATGGCACTCCATGAAAGAAACATGCTTGCTCTTGCCTCAGAAAATGACATGAGTGCACATATTCTCATACACATTTTCTATGAGACAACCATCGTACTTTATTAAATGGTAGAACTGTCTTATGTGTACTCCTAATATCATTGCCCAGGAAACTAAAGAGGTGTTTGTTCAAGAGTTGAGATTTAATAAAATAAATGTATTTACTCCTTCATTAAGGACACTTGCAGTTGAAATTTGCATTTTCTTTCATTGCTAGTACATGGTATTTAAGACGGCATGGTTACTAATAGCAGTTTTGAGTCACTGCTTTGAGTTTTGCTAAGTTCCCACCAGTTTTACCCACCATCACTATAATATCAATACATTAGAGTGACAGTTAATGTTAAGTATTACTATATATTATTGTTATTATTAGTTTTGATCTTACCTACCTCCTGAAAAAAGTCTCAGGAATTCCTAGGAATCTGAATCCATGCTTTGGGAGGTGCTGGACTAACGCAGGAAAACAGAAGACTAGACAACTGAATCACCTTTTTATTCTGAAAACCAGTGTTGAAGGCTCTGAGAATAATTAGAGTGTATGAGGCTAAAAGACATGTGGTTTGGATTTGCTACCCTTCTGTCCAATAAGGAAACCAGTTCTGTATATTCCTGGAATTGGAAATGTCATCAGGAAATAGAACTGCTTCCTGAACAGCCTGAACTCTTTCTGAAATGCTTCCTCTAGTGCATCTTCCTCAGCAAGAATTACTCTAACAGTAAACACAGTTCATCTGTGTCCATAAGGGTAAATGGCTGTTTTTCCTCTTGGGAACTCGTTTGGATGCTGGGAAGTCTCTGGAGTTACTCTTTCTGATTGATCAATATCTTGGAAATTTAAATGCAAATATCTTTACCAGACTTAATACTCAGACATCAAAGTGCTGAATGGGCCATGACCAAAATTAAACTCTTTATTTGCTTTAATGTTTTACTATAGAACAGTGACCATGCATGCCAGTACGCTCAGGAAGTCTGATTTGTGTTTGACTCTGGCACACCTAGCAAGAGCATCTCCTTCCATTTGCAAAGGTGTGTCCCAGAGGGTATGATTACTTTCACAGTCACCTTGCCTGTAAGAGACCCTTTACAATTACTTCACACATGCCCAAGGCTTCAGGATTTTCTTTTTGCCATCATGTGGGAAGCTAATTTCAGCAGAATTTATGATAGGCCAAATGTGATAACCACAAATAATGTCAGAAGCATAGTTTCTGAAATAAATGGCACATAAAACAGACGTTTTAATACTGAGCAGTTCTCTTAATAAATTAAACCTGGCATAATTTTCAATAGAAAGAACCTTCAAAATCAGAAGACTTGCAGAGAAGAGGGTGAGGAAGTGGGTATATATTTTGAATCATCAAACCACAGAAGAATATTTTGGCCAGCTATTACTATAATAATGCTGTGAAACAAACTACCCCAATATTCAATGACTTACAAAAACCAGTACTTCTCTAGCTCAGAGTTTTGTGGGTCAGTGGGATCATTTCTGCTCTTATCTGCTGATCTACCAGGCTTGTTTACAAGTTAAAGATTGAATCAAACAGCTCTAAATGTTTCTCTTTCTTTGACCAGTGGTTATCTGGGACGTGGTCTGATCATGAGTTATAACAGGAGTCCAAGAACCAAGCCGAATCGTACAGTTTAGTCTTTCATGTGTAACACGTCTACTCAACTTCACTGGCCAAAGAAGTCATATGAGCAAGTTTTCCCTCCTTGGGGCAGGCGTGTGTGTGTGCTCTTCGGTGGATGGTGCTGAACAATTACACGGCGAAGGCTGTGGATGTTTACTGAGTCCAGAAGAGTGCAAAGTCTAGAATTCTCCCCTTACCCCAAAATAAATAAGAATTGAGGAGCATAGTTATTTGGCTGTCTTATAAGAATTGAGGTTTCGAGCTCCAAAAGGACATGACACCAGGGCTGAGGAAAAAAAGCTCTTGTCCCTTTGAAATGGACTGAATTTTGTCCCCTCCACCCACTGCCAAATATATATTGAAGTGCTAGTCCCCCGTCCCTGGGAATGTGATCTTATCTGGAAATACAGTCTTTGCAGATGTAGTCAGGTTGAGGTGACGGCATCAGGGTGGCTGTAATCCAACATGACTGGTGTCTTTATAAGAAATAGAAAATGACACGGGAGACAGACACAGAGGGGAGGATACCATGTAACTATGGAGGCAGAGATCGAAAAGCTGCCTGGGCATTCCTTGCAAATTCCTTGCTAAGGGCTGTTGTAAATCCTTAGAAGTGCAGAAGAGGCAAGGAAGGAGTCTCCTGTACAGGTTTCAGAGGAAGCATGGCCTTAACTATACCTTGATTTTAGCCTTTGAGCCTGCAGAAATGGGAGACAATAAATATCTGTGCTTTTCAGTCCCTCCATTTGTGGTACTTTGTTTCAGCATTTCTAGGAAACTAATACACCCTTATATCATCAGCTGCTCTGACATAGTCTGATGAGGAAGTAAATGTATTGTGCAGGCCCAGGGATAGTGTCCCTGTGGTGTGGCTCAGGAAAAATTAAAAAACAACAACAACAACAAAAATACTGGGCCCCGGAGAACTTGGAGTGAGAGATAAGCAGCAACGGATTAAGATGCTTGGCATGGAAAAAGTGTCCTTGATCTGACAGGGCTCCTTAAACCAAACAGTTTTCTTCCCCCTGAATGCAGCAGGGTATTGTGAGTAACTGAAGTGACCGGAATTTGTAGCAGAGTAGAAGTTATGAGTAGAGTTGGTGTCTATGACACAGCAACCCTGCACCCAGTTCCAGTAGATCTGGGTGGCGGTAATTGTTACAAGAACTGCAGGATGCATTAATGAGAACTTCCTAAGTCCTGCCGCCCCCTTCCTCTTCTCAGGACATTAGTTGCTAAATTTCCAGAGGGACGATGGATAGCTGGTATTTCTTCATGCAGATCTTTCCAGAAAGGTTGTTTTTTGACAAACTTTATCTTCTCTACATTCTCTTGTTTGTATTTATCCTGATAATGGGTACAAGAGATACCTTTTACATTTCTATTATTGCTACTGACTTGCCTGAAGATTCACTAGAAATCTAATCTTTAATTTTTAGGTTTAGGATTTATATATTCATGCTACTTTGTGAAGGGTGGGTCAGTGATAGCACCACTTCCCCAGTGTCTCCCTCAGATAATGTGGTTGAGAAAATCACTTTTCTAGGAGACCCCTTTTAGAAATTGTCTTAAATCAAAGCAGGAAACATAGAGAAAATGTATTTATGAAAGCTAGCACAATATTCTCAGGCTGCCACTTTGATTCAGTGCTGAAAGTCTTATTTAGATCTCTAATCAAGAGCTGGTGGTGTTTCATATTTATAAATGTTCACATTTAAATATAATACTAAAGGGTAGTTTACAATGTTATTTTCATTTTCCTGTTATTCCTGTTGTCAGCTGAGTTTAATAGTACTCAGAGCTGGAATGTTAAAGTTTAAGGGAAAGGGAATAGCAAACATACTATTTATGTGTTTAGAAATGGCAGAATTTTTTTCTAAAAACCACATGTCAATCAGGAATGACTTAAAAGCAGTTCTCTTCTGTAGAGATTATTTCCCTTAATTACAATCTACATAGCTTCTAAATTTGAAAAAAAAAAATGACCTAGGGTTGATATAAGACTTCCTCTGCATTATCACATTTTATCCTTATAAAAATATTGAAGAGATAAAAAATAATATTCCTAATTTTTGAGGATAGACTGAGGTATAGAGTCTAGGTCACTTTGCCAGCAGCTAGTGACAGGACAGGGGTTAGCATTCATGTCTTACTCACTCACTTTTCATCCATTTATTCAATGAGGAGGACTGCTGTGATCACTCCTACTGTACATTAGATGAGGGCTTTGTTTAGGACTGTGGGTTATTATATATGGAATTTTGGGAATAGAAAGAAATCCATTTTCATTGGAAATATCTCCAACTTGAAAGCAAGAGAGAGAACACAAGAGCATTAGAGGATAAGGGGTGTGGGAGAGAGACAAGAGAGGAAGGTTATGTGAGAGAGAAGGACCCCAGGCCAAAGGAGATCATGGGAGGATCCCGCAGTGCCAGCTGGCAGGAAGAAAAACACTCCGACATCGAGAACCGGTGGTCATTACCACTTCACTGCTGCCCAGTTGGAAGGGTAGAAATCATGAGCCATCTTCTTCCAAACAGAGCAGCACAAGACCCTTTCATCTCAGAACCCTGTGTAGAATCTCTCTTGTCAGGATCCTTTACCTTCGAACTATAAAATCTACTAGGCCAAGAATCATAAAAAAAGATTCAATGGCTTGTTCTTTATTTTCTTCTCTGTCTCTCTTGCTTTGTGTGGATGTTTGTTTAATAGTGGTTTGGAAAGAAGGAAAAACCTTGTAAGAAGCCTGCCCTATGTCCCTCTTACCTTCTCTTTTTTTCATATTATTTGTGGATATTTTATTTTGATCTATCTTTCAGTTCACTTATTCCTTTTTTTTTTGGCTATGTCTAATCTAATGTAAAAAAAATCCACTGAGCCTCTGATTTATCTAAAAGTTATTTTATTTTTCAGTTTTTTTTATGGTTTATGATTTCTAATTACCTTCTGAAATTCTTAATCATGTCTTAAATATATGAACATATTCAGCATAATTATTTTTAGAATTCCTTCTAATTAATTATCCAGGGCATTTGTAGGACTTTTTTATTGTTTTATTTTCTTCTCTGTCTGAAAGTCTGACTGTTAATTAAAAGCCAGGCATTATATGTATTAAAGTTGGAGAAATACTAAAAAAAATAATGTTTACTTCTGAGAAGTAGCTACAGAAAACAGAATCACTATTTTCTAACTTCAATGACTGAGATCATTTGAAGCTTCTGTCTTGTCTCTAGATCAATCTTTAGAAGGAAGTACATCCATTTTTTTCCCTCCTTCTTTGGATCGAAACCTAGTGAGGACGTGGCTACTTTTCAGAAGCCTGGTATGTTGGCAAGTCCTGGGCTGAAATTTGTACTATCCAAATAGCTGCTCAAGCCCTTGAAGCTGCCCTTTTATAATCCACATATGCCCCTAGAAAATAAGTAGTGAAAAATGAAAGGTTCTCTTTGCATTTCATAGTTCTTCTGGAACTTGACGCAAAATTTTTCACTTTTTTTTAAGCTTCATAAAACTTCCAAGAAGATGAATTTTCTTTTGTTCATATTTTCTATGAACATTGTCCATAGAACATTGTCAAACCAGTTGTCTCAGTGGGAGGGTTGATACTATTCTGCCTTACTAAAACAAAAGTCTGATTGTTTTAAATCTCCCTTTTTCCATGATTTACTGAAAACTCAAATGTAAGGTTTCATGAGTGACACTCATACTAAATAACAGTTTGGCACTATCAATATTCTTTTGAAGTACCTACTTTGGGAAAGTAATGCATTTTAGATTTTGATTATAAAACCAGTGCAGCTTGTTGCCATCTTGCAGTTTGCAGATTGGGTGTATCTGTGGGGTTTGGGGTAAAGGAGATAAAAATGTATTCTGTGATGGTGGAAAATTAATATGTACCATTGGTTAGACACATTCTTTCCTATTTCAAGAACAGCCTCCACTCCTTGTGCCTTGTGAACATCAAAGTTTTATCTCACATATCATTCCTATGAAAGCCTCCTCAAATGTATTGTGTAGAAATACCCGCTTCATTATTTATTCCACAGTACTTTGTTTTTAACCGTCTTTATTTATTTTTAAGCATTTACGCCACTCCATTATAATTAGATAAAAATTTGTCTTTGGATGAGGAAATATGTCTTGCCCATCATTATGTCCACATTGCTTAGCTAAGCCCAACTCTAAGTTTTTTAGGCAAATAAATGAGTGATGAAAGGATTCGTAAAGAAGACTGAGATGGTATGCTGATTGCTCTAATCTTGTAATCAGACTTCTAAAATCAAAATCATTCATACATTTCTGCTCTGAATGTCTGCTTTCTTTATAAAATTACTTTCATCTTTTTCTGGCTGTACATAAAAATAATAAATATTACTGTTCAAAAATGAGAGAGACTTTGTTCTCAATCATTTATGTATCACGGAAATATTAGAAGCATTTTTTCTACCCTCTGTTAATCAGAGATTTGCAACTCTTGCTCTTGTTTGGATAAGAAATCTTAGTAATAAAAAAAATTCTCACACAGGAAAAATGGCAAAGCCAGCAATAACATACAAACTCTATTTGGTAAATATTTTTGGGTAGTTGTTAAAAGCAGGGGCTTTCACATCAGATAGATATGGGTTCATATTTTAGTTTTGTCTTTTAAGGACATATTTTAGTGAAGTCCTTTAAGGATTTTGTCCAACAATGCAGATCGACCTTTCCTTATCTGTAAAAATTAATAGTAGTGTATATTACATATGGCTATTGTCATGATTAAAGTCAATATACAAGTAATATTCCTAATGGAACTCCTGACATAAAGTAAGTGCTTAATACTTGTTAGTATTTAAAATTTAGACTGCTTAATTTCCAGGTCTATTTCTTTCTCAATAAACTCCCAGCCTGATTTGAAAATTTACTGAAAATGTGAGGCCCAGTTAGTTTAAGGTATCTCTTCTGTTCTGTCTTTGCTGTGCTCTCGATTTACACTGATAATAGCCAAGATCTTAAGAGCTATCATAACATTCATCAGTCTACTCTCAGTATTTTACTGTGGTTGGAAAGTATTTATGTGTTAAATTATATCAACTCCTCGTTGACACCAAATTTTCAAAAGTTCTTCAAAGCTTGCACTTTAAAAACAACTATGAGATCACAATGAGTGGAAATGGTCTTGTAAAGATTTCAAAAGAAGTGTTGTAAAATGAACTACTCCAGTCTGCCCTTTGTGTATGTTTTAGAAAATTTTTGAGAGGTTATTATTCTTAAAGTTTTGTGATGAACACCGGTTTAGCAAATATAAAGACACCACCCCTGCATTCAGGAAGCACATTTCCATTTAGTTTATATTATAAACATATTGATAAGCTTTTAGAAAAAAACTACATCCATATGGTATTGCTATAGTAACTATGAAAATATCTCATTCTGTATTACACATGTGTTTTTTCTATTCTGAACCAGTTGTCTGAATAGTCACTTGATCTTTTTCTTTAGTGTCAGAAAATGTACTTTGATATCTACTATGGAAAGAAGAAAACTATTGCATTTGGAAGACAGTATGCAATCTTGAAAGAAGAGTAACAACGGAACCCACCTACTTTATCAAGTTACTAAATTAACTGTTGTTTCATTTTACATCTAATTCATCAAGATCATCCAAAAAGCATAGCTATTCAAAAGCATAGAAAAAGTCAAGGTAGATAACTGAAAACATCTGTTCTAAAAATATTCCTGGCCAAAATCTTATCGCCTATGCTTTGTGATGTGGAATTCCAGAAGTTCAATTATGCATGTGGGCACTTGAGCAGATCTAAATACTTTCCCATCTTTAGAAAAAAATGATCCTGCCAGCAGGTATTCTTGTAGGAATAGGGAGGTCCCTCTTTTGGGAAACAGTATGTTTTATTTATTGAGTTTTATGACAAATGTTTATCTTGAGCTGGTATGCAAATTATATTGCTTTTTTTCAGTTCTGAGCATGTAATATGGACATGCTAGAAGTTTACCAGATAGTTTAGTCCAAAATGTTTTTCATCTACCCTCAAAACCTAACAATGAAACAGATGTTCATGGAGAGGTATGTGTGATAGTGAATATGGCTATGAGGCAGAGTGTAAAAAATAAGATAAAAATTTTATGATCACAAATGTTTAATTCAAACAATGAAGTCATATATAGAAAGAGGAAAGCCATGAAGACATATTAACATGTCTAAATATAGGCATATTTAAATATTTGAAATTAGATATTTTTATTGCAATGGACAACATAAAATCACTCCAAATAAATAGAATGCAAACTTATGACAAATAAAATCAATATGGACAATATAATAATTCCTCCTAATGATGAGAAATAAAGTAACCTTAGAGGAAAACAGATAACTGATAAAAATATAATATGCTCACATCTACATACATTTGTATATGATAGAGATTACATAAACCAATTAATTATATATGTGTACCAGATATCTTCCTTTCTATTTAACAGGTGGATATCTCTTTGTATGTTACATATTTTTTAATTATATGTATATATAACTTTTAATTATATATTTAATAACTTTTAGGGAAATATATAGTATAAGTTGAAAGAATGTCTATTAACAACATAAAAATGAGATTCTTCATTAATTTATATATTATTCTTATATGTACAAAATATATATATGTACATACATACACAAACACATATAGATATATATATGTAAAATTTTATGGTGGTTCTGATTATATGTAAAACAACTATTTCTTATGTATTTTTTCTTGCATTTTTACTTAATAGGTACACCTCTGTTTATACCAAATAAATTAATAAAAGGACAATACACACACATACACATATATATTTTACATATAAGCAATGTGGATACACTTGTATATTCAATACACACACACAAACACATATACACAACAAATGAAAATAAAAGCAAACTACTTCTAGGAATAGACTAATGCTCAGGAAAAATATTAATTTTTCTATATGTCTATATATAGTTAGTACTTGTTACAATAAGAATTCATGGTTGCATAGTTTTAGAAAATGATTAAGGGAAAAAGAGAAAATGTAAATTAAATAAGTTTTGATAGGTATTTCAATAAGTGAGTATGATTATAGATTTATCTCAAGTCCTAAATTAAAGTCTTCAGAGTTCAAAGGCTTCCAAAATAATTCCATGACTTTTCCGTTAGTTCAGAGACATTTAAGAGATGCTTATATTCAAGGCAGCAATTATAATCCACAGATCATAAGATAAATCAGTTAATAAGTTATCAACATTTACTTAGTGCTTACTAGGAGCTGAGGACTGCATGAGGAACTTTGCAGTAATTAAACCATTTAGTCCTTAGATGACTTTATGATGTAAGTGCTATTTCTAATCTAATTTTGAATATGAATATATGATGGGGAAGTGTTTAGATGATTGCCCAGGTCACACAGCAGGTGTGGCTGAAATTTAAAGTCAGTATAATGACTGGCCTTATCTTATACTCACAACAGCCATGTTTTACAGTTCTAGTTAATATATGTAGACAGATATTTCATTAATTCATAATTTTCCATACTGTGAAACATTTAGTTCTTTCACATTATGTTATTTTTTTAAATGTACTCTGAAAATTATTAAAGTATTAATTGATATTTAAAATTAGCAAAATATTACAAAAATCTTTTCATGAGTTTTTATCATTTTAAATATACTAATACAGTTATAGTAAGTAGTTCAGTCATAGGCAAATATTAATAATATTAATCATTTTTACTGAGATTAAATTATTACAAAAATTCTGTATATCTTGATATTTGTCTTTTTAATGTTCCTAAAGGGTTTCTGTGGATTTTAATTTTCAACTGTTATTTTCTTATGAACTGAAATTAGTTGGTTTTCTTTGTAATTGTTATGTAGTAGCTTTACTGAAATTATGTAATTAAAAGATATATAAAATTATATGATTTACTAAAATTATATTATATTAAATTATATAATTTACTGAAATTAAATAATTAAAAGATAATAGGCAGAAGTAAAGCCTTTGGTACCATCTCTGTGTTCTTACCCAACTACTCCTCTGGAAAAAATAAAAAGGAATGAATGCAATATCTACATATGTATAACTGAAAAGTTTAACTCTTCAAAGAAGTTCATATTAGCTACCTATTTCACATTACTTTTATTTTCCTTGTGGAAAGAATGCTATCATTATATTTGTTGCTTTTTGGTATTTTAGTACATTTCTGTGGTATGCACTTTTATTGATAACTATCTTCAAATAAAATATATATTCCATACTAACCTTAACATAAACAAGTCTTAGCTCTTTAAAGAACTTGTGACCAAAATATCATCCTTCTCAATAGGTTTTGGTATTGTGCTAACATATTTTTGATACTCTGTGAACTACAATTTGGGGTTAAGTTGTGGTTCCTGCTATCTATCTCAGTAGGTCTAATGTAGAATGCTTTTTTTAAAGCATAAAATAAATGAAAATAGCGAAATTCCAGAGGTGAACATTAAGTGATCATAAGTAGATTTCAGTCATTCACTCAAAATAAAACCAGAGACTCAGATTTGCAAATAGTTTTTAAGCAGTCTTGTTTTTTATGTTTTGATGTTGGATACCAACTTCATATAACTCTTAGCTTTTCAACATATCCTCCTACATACTCAAACAGGAAAGGCATCTTCACTTCTACATTTAAAAATTCCTTAAATGTATATTGTAGGCAATCTAATTTAATTTTGACATAATTTGGTTAGACTTTGGGATTTAATTTTCACATTATTTTTAAAGAAACTACCCTAATAAATATTTTACTTAAGTAACTTAACCCAAATAAATGTTATTAAATTCATTTATTATACTAAATAAGTTTTTTTTTAATAAAGTGAGAAACATTCACTGCACTTATATAACCTATGGTATCTTCTGTTTTGGAATATAAATCTGTTATAAAAAAGCCTTACTTTCAATGATGTTTACCGCCTTTTAAAATTATAATCACAAATAAAGTATAATAGCATTTTTAACTGGGAAATAAAAATAGATGATAAACACTGTTGGACATTTTTCTCATCCACAATGGTAGTATTTCATCTAGTTGTCATTTTATATGAATACTCATACTAATTATATCAAGAAATAAATTTGGAGGAAACAGGTTGAAACAAAAATATTGTCAAGACCTGTTGACCATTCTGTTTTATCATTTCAGAGTAGTCTTCATTGATTAAAGGGTAATCATATTTAATTCTGAAGAGTTCATAAAGGAAGCCATTGAGTCAAAATGGACTATTCGCAGAAATAAAATAACATCATAGAAAAAAGAAGGATAAAATGTAAATAACATTTCTAGTCCATGTGTTTTCCTTTGCACAATGGAGAAACTTTCATCTACCTGAAAAACTTCACAAAATATTGTATGGATCACATGAAAAATATATATATATAAAATAACATAAAACTATAAAAAATTTCATAGAACAGTAAATAGTTTCTTTATTCTCTTTGAATTCATTTTAAAAAATATTTTATGCAGTGTTACTTGTGCTGTTTGATGTCAATGGTGAAAAATACATTGTAGGGTAGCCAGTTGGGAGGTGGAACATTGTTATTTTAGAGATGTTCAGAAGCAGTAGGATCTGTTCAATATCTTGTTTTCTACTATTGAAGCTGAGCCAAATGCAAAATCCTTCTGGAAGTCAATGGGAATTCTGAACACAAGCCAGAGCAAGATGATAAAAATGAAACAAAATGAGAAACTGGCCTGAAGTCAACTGTTGAAAATAAAAGGAATGTAAAACTTTCTGATATGTTCCCCTAATGGTATATAATTATATATTATATTTTAGATGGTTTTCAAACTGCCTTATTCATTCATTAGTCAGTGTACTTTATAACCTTTGAATGAGATTAGAGAATTGAAGGACTTGTCTTTTGAGTTCAATTAACTTTCATGTGGGTAACAGGTACCACTGGGAGAGCCCACTGCCTTCTATGGGAGGGAAAAGGGGTATTAATACAAGAAGAACAAGATCTGTTTCAATTTCCTTTTACTATTCTAAAATACTTTCTCTGATAGTCATTATGAGAGAAAATTATCTTTCTTACCATCAAACATTCCTTTTTCCATCTTTTGTTCCTGAAACCTTAAACTCCTTATAGATGATTATAAAAAAATTTGAAAATTCTACAGTACCAAACCTTAATTTCAACATTTTTAGTGTTTGACATTTTTATAACATAGAGATAACATAGAGAAGCAGACTGATTTCAGTTTTTACCTTATTAGTATCATAAAACTATTTAAAACTATTTCACACCTACTATACCTACTTTTCAGGGGCCATCATATATAAAACTAAGTTCTCAATTCACATTTCTAGTTGTTCTTCATTATGAAAGTCATTTATTAATATCCATGAGCTGCAGGGATAAAGATGCTGTGAATCTGCCTTGTCTGTGGATCCAAGGAGCATGTAAGATACAAGCTCCTCTTTCTGGTTAGCATTCAGTCATGGTACAGTTTGCTGAAGAAGCATGGTGCACTCTAGGAGAAAAAGCTAGATGAAAAACACTTGTCTCATGGAAAATTAAATAAGAGATAGTGTAAAATTTTAATGTAGAAAGGAAAAAAGAAGAAGGAAATCTTAAAAACTATTTTGTGAAAAGTGCATAATATAGAAAATATTTCTCCATTTCATAATGGGTGGGAGATGCAGATAATATATTTAAAAGAGCAATCTAGGGATAGAATTATGGAAACTTCAGTATAAGTAACCAATCTTTATTTTTAAAGCAATTATCAGTAATGTAAATATAAAGTTTAAATTCTCTATTCACTATTAATAAATCAAGTAAGTGAACTATAAGTAAAAAGAAAGCTAATTTTTAATTATACATTTGTATTTTTTCTTACCAAATATCACTGTTGAAAATTTGAAAAAAAGTGTGGATGAGATTAAATAAAAAAGTGACGTTAGTTATCTTACCTAGAGAGAGCCATGGTTAATAATTTAGTATAGTTCCTTCTGTTATTTCTAAGCTATTTTGTACATAGTTGATTATGTACTGTATGTGCACATTTCTATTCATTTCACTTAACAAATTTGATGGATTTTAATGAAATTGTCCAATTATCTTAAGATTCTTTTGAATGTTTTTGTTGATACCAAATACCTATCACACAAAAACATTTATATTAATAGGCCACTTCTAATTTGTAGGAGTATATTTCAACTTTGATTTCATTTCATATTAACAACAACCCTTTGAAACAGATAAGGCAAGAATTATCTCATTTTTTTGAAACTGAGATGGAGGAATCTGACTACTATGATGTTTGGATCTAAGTCCAGTGAATCTTTGTTATGTTCTTTTTCTTCAACAATGTGAGATACTTCACTGGTACTTTAATTTTTAAAGCTCTCTGGATGGGATCCAGATGGAATATATCTCATATCAAAAAAATACAATGCCAGAAGTTCAAATACGGATTCACACTTTTGAATAGAAACAATATAATGAGAAAGGAAAAGATTTTGGGTTAACATATAATCATTTGTCTCCAAAGTCTATAAATCCTGAGTGTATTTTGGTCTGTTTTAAAAACACCAATCAAATACTAATAAGATGTTTTGAACAACAGCAGCCAAAAAAGTTACTGACAGTTTTTCAGTGTTGACATCTTTCCAAGCAATTTACTCTCCTTGGCAGAACTGGAAAGGCAGTTCTACTCTTCTGTGACTAGCTAATGTTTTAAACATACATCTTAACCTTTCTCTTAACCCAAATGAAAATGGAAATAACTACAATTTTGACAAAGGGAAAGAGTGTGGAAGAGCTAATTAAACTTTTGAAGGAAACCTTATAAAGCTGTTGTTTTGAAGAGAATAAGCAAGTTATCCACACTTAGCACACATTTTCATATGAAAAGAAGACCCTTTAAGGGAACATACCATCTGGCATGATGCCACAAATGCAGTTGATATGAACTTCAAGTGCTGAAAATAGCTAGGACTTATGCAGTATGTTTTTGTGTTATTTAAAAATAATTAGTTGATAACAATTACGATGTGATAAAAATGTCTGTAATCCTATTTTTTAAGGAAAAAATTAGTGATTTGATTTGACAATTACCAAGTTAAATTTTTTACTTTGTTCCTACAAATGATAATATGTCCTGCTCTTGCTAGATCATAAAAAAAACAAGAGTTTAGTACAGAGTTGCATTGAGAAATAAGAATATTTATTGGAGAACAAATGGAACAACTCATGTCAGGGCACTGGGGAAAAATGTGCAGTTTTCAGTGTTTCATAAGTTACACAGGATTGTGTCTTTTTCAGAGAGTTATTCCAATATCTAATGTACCTCTGACTCTCAATAAATCTTTGTTGATCGAATGAATGCATGTATTAATGCATCAATTCTGCATTCCAAGAATTTCTGGGATTTTGAATTGATAGTGTTTGCTATTCCTTTTCATCTTTGTCAGACATTTCTTTGGTTTGCTATTTAGGGAAGAGCTGCTAATATTAGAGAATAACCTAGATGAATCAGGAGAAATTGTCTTGTGAGCAAATGGAAGGGGAAATTAGAGTAAGAAAGGATGAAGTAATAATATGTTTGCAGTAGGGAAATGACTACTGTGAAGCATGTAGGGACAAGTTGCTAAATTAATCCACTGTCCGTGTTTATATTGTTCTATGTTTCAAAATTAGTTTTGTTTACCAAAATTTATATATGTACTAAGCCACTGGCACAACTCAGAGTATGATTTTTTCCTTAAGTAGTTCTAAAAACTATGCTATCATTTTTATAGTAGAAATCTGTATATCTAAATAACATCTATAAGGTATTGAATGCCAAAGATTTCTTCCAAGATTCTGCTAAAAATATGAGTAGAGTGAGTAGTGTTGAGAGAAAAAAATGTATTGAGTAGTCCTTGTATCCAAGCTGACTGGGTTTCTTACTGGTAACAACACTATTACTGTTCCAAACAAGCAAATGAGAAACACTGGGTGTAGAGGATCAATGCGAAGTCACCCTTTCTGTCCCCTGTGCACTTTAATATAGTGCTCCCTGAAGAAATCTTTGTTACATAAATGGTGTCTGTTATCTGTGTTTTAAACCTTGCCAACTTCATGAGCTTTCCCAGTAATAATATTTCCAAGAATAGTTCTGTATAGAGCAGTTTATGGAATTATATCAAGTCAAAGGAATTTATCATACTGGCTACTGGAAAGGGCAAACTACAGTATGTGAATCTATATACATTTAGTGAAAGCACAATCTGCTATTGAAGCATGGCACCTAGTAGATCCATTTCTCTGCCTGATATGATGTAGGTGTCATTCATATTATTCAAAGTTTCTGTATTGATTGTACAACATGTATCATCATTATTTGTATAATATTTTAAGTAATTCTTAGCCATGATTTTGAGATAACCCAAGAGCAATCCGTTGCCACATTTTACAATGAAGAATGCTAAAAGTTAATTTAATTATTGAGTATTTTTTTAAACATATAAAATGTGGCATTAAGGAAAGGAATGGAGAGTTGGGTAGGAGAAAATGAGGTAATGTTACTCAAACCATGGAGGGCTGAACTATCCCAAATTCTAAAATTCTTGCATTTGTTTTGTATTCTGGATATTTTGGGAAAATTTCAACTAATCAAAAAGAGGTACAGGGTTTTCAAGGAAAACAGTATGCATGTGTTCAAACTCTAGCTCCACCACTAACTAAATGGAACCTGAGGTAAATTACTTTACTCTGTCCTTCTCTCACACAGTGCAAAGTAACTTACCTAAGGAAGTAGTAATGGTATAAATTACACTATTTATCTCTTTGGGTTTTTTTGTGAATATTAAGTAAAATAATTGATATGAAGGAATCAGTATACTTTCTGGTCCAGAAAAGAGATGAATAAATGAATAATAACAAACATTTCTTTGAAAAGGAGGGGAATAAAGATTAGATAATTTCCTAAAATGCATTTATTCTTGGGGGATATTTGATGCAGAATAGCATTGGTGTCCTATCTGAAGACCAGGGCATCTATGATTATATCTCTGAGATGAATGGTGTACCACGCAAAGTAAAAGAGTAATCAGTGTCAAAAATACATCAATTATTTTTCTTTCTACTCAAGAAATTTGATTCAAAGCCCACATCTCTATACTTAATCTGAATATATCTGGATGTCAGCCCCAAAAATGGTTACAGTTTTCACAGGTAGCCTAATATAATTCTAAAAGACACATTATGTTGACTCATGCTTAAATTTGGGAGAGTACTGCAGCCAGACAAATAAAGGATATTTTAGCCTTTGCATCATTGCCCTTTGCTGAGATAGAATGCATAAATGGCAACAATTATTTCATTGTAAAACAGTAGATTGAGTAAATAAAAGTACACATCCTTTCTAGGGCTGTGGAATTCTCCTAGGTGCTGGGATGTTATCTATCCTTAAGAAAATTGGATAAAAGTGAGGGAGGCTAAGAGCTAAACACATTATTTACGAGTATTATGAAACAAATTTATCTTTAAATAATCTAAAGCACATTTATTATTTTAAAATAAACCTTCATACTTTCTTGGAAAACATTTGGAAACTTAGTTAAAAGGGTGCTCTTTTCTCTAGTTATCCAAACAAATTCCCAAATGTTAAGTTTCACAAGGAAGAGGTATTTTCTATTCCCAAGATACAGGTCAAGCAAAATCCTTTCCTTTCAGAATTTTATTTTATAATTTTTATTATAAAATAAAAATGTATAACATTTGCTTTTGTTATAAAGCAAAACATTTTTTGTCTTTTTTGTTGATTTTTTTTGTTGAAGTATAGTTGATATACAACATTATGTTGGTTTCAGGTATACATAATAGTGACTCAACAGTAAATCCCCACCCCAGCCAGTGTAGCTATTTGTCAACATAGAAAGATTTTACAGAACTATTGATTATATTCGCTAGGCTGTACTTTCATCCTCATGACTAATTTACATTACAAGTAAGATTTTATACCTCTTTATCCCTTTTACTTATTTCACCCACCCACCCCAATCCCTCCCCCAGTAACCACTACTCACTTCTCAGTGTCCATGAGTCTATTTCTGTTTAGTTCATTTTGTTTTGTTTTTAGATTCCATAAATGAGTGAAATCATATAGTATTTGTCTTTCCCTACCTGGCTTATTTCATTTAGCATAATACCTTCTAGGTCCAACCATTTTGTCACAAATAGCAGGATTTCTTTCATTTTTGTGGTTGAATAATATTCCATTGTGTATACATACCACCTGTTCTATCCAATCGTCTATTAATGGACACTTAGGATGCTTCCATATCTTGGCTATTGTAAGTAATGCCACAATAACCATAGGAGTCTATATATCTTTTTGAATCAGTGATTTTGTTTTCTTCAGGTAAATTCCTAGAAGTGGAATTACTGGGTCATATGCTATTTCTATTTTTTTGTTTTTTGGGGGAACCTTCATACTGCTTTCTGCAATGGCTGCACCGATTTGCATTCCCACCAATAGCATAGGATAGTTCCCTTTTCTCCACATCCTCACCAATGCTTGTGATTTCTTGTCTTTTGGATAGTGGCCATTCTGACTGGTATGAGGTGACATCTCATTGTGGTTTGATTTGCATTTCCCTGATTATTAGTGACACCAATCATGTGTCTGTTAGCCATCTGTATGTCTTCTTTGGGAAAATGTCTATTCAGGTCCTCTACCCATTTTTTAATTGGATTATTTGGGTTTTTGTGGTGTTTTGTCATATGAGTTCTGTATACCTTTTGGATGTTAACTCCTTGTCAGATATACCTTTTACAAATACAGTCTCCCATGCTGTAGGGTGCCCTTTTGTTTTGTTGATGGCTTCCTTTGCTGTACTGAAGCTTTCTACTTTGATGTAGTCCCTCTTTTTTATCTTTGCTTTTGTTTCTCTTGTCCAGAGAGATATGTTCAGAAAAAAATTAAGCTTATGTTCATGAGATTTTGCCTGTTTCTTCTAAGAGTTTTACTTTTTCATGTTTTATATTTAGATTGAAGCAAAAAATTTTAATTCTGTAGTAAAGATTAATGTGCTATAGGAGTAGGTGAAAGGTGATTTATATTATTAGGCTTCTTAGGAGGGATAAGATTTTTAACTGTGCTTTCAAGAAAGAATAGAAGCTCAACTCTTCAATAGGAGATCAGGTAGCAGAAAGGGGGAACTGTGTAAACAGAGAACAGCAGCAATAAGTGGCTAGAGGTGTGAGAATACAGAGTTAAAATTAATACTACTTTACATCCACTAGGATAGCTAAACTAAAAATGAGACAGATAATAGTGCTGTACTGGAAATCCTCATACATTGCTAGTAGGATTGTAAAATGGTGTAGCCACTTTGGAAAACAGTTTGGGAATTCCTCAAAATGTTGAACATGGGGTCAACATACCCTACAATTCTAGTCCTACATACATACCCCAAAGAATGTGAAAACAAATGTCCACACAAAACTTGCCCATGCATGTTTATGGCACCATTATTTACAATAGTTAAAAACCAAAGCAACCCTGATGTTCATCAAAAGGTAGATGGATAGAATATTTGACCATAAAAGGGTACATAGTATTCACAAATGCTTAAACATCTATTAAACTTGAAAACAGCATGCTTAAATGAAGGAAGCAGATGCAGAAGACTGTATCTTGTATTATTCTGTTTATATAAAAATGTACAAATCCAGAGAGACTGAAAGATTAGTAGATGTGAATTCTATCTCAATAAAGCTATAGAAAAAATAGAATATAGACTGGTAATAGAGTAAGAAAGGTATAGTCTATATTTTGAGATACATTTGAAAAGTAGGTTAATGTCAATCTGTGGAATGAAAGAATCTGTGATTTACTTTCATATCTAGTAGGAAATAATTTCACATTTTAAAACATGGTGCTAATATTTTTTGTGTTTAAAAATTGCCAGCCTCTGATTTAAGTGTTTTACGTAAACTAATTCTTAATCCCTTTAACAGCCTTATAGGATAAACTACATTGTTATTATTCCCAGTTCATAGAGGAGGAAATGCAGTCATAGATGTTTAAATGCATTGGTAATGTGTAGGAATACTGAGATCTGAACTGCTAATCTTAATACCAATACTATGGTGCCTTTTGCCATTATCAGAGTTGCATTTTATAGAAAATGCTCTTGTTGGAGTGTTTAGGGTAAATCTAAGGAAGATGAGATTAGGCCAGGTGACTATTACAGTAGTCCATATGAAAACATATGAGCTGATCTATGACACTAGTAGTAGAAAAATTCTATCAGAATAGTTGAATTTGGATCCAGTCTTCCGATGAGGCAAAAACATTTAGTTGAAACAGAAATACTCTTCATAAATGCAGATTTGGCTTGAAATGTAAAAACAAGCCCAGAGTGATCAAATGATTTAAATTAGCTTGTCTCATAAACAAAGACAATTTCTAGATTCAGGATTTCTAGTGCATGGCAAACTTGGAAACAATTGACTATTGGTAGCTAACTATTAAAGAAAACATTTTGCCATTAATTATTCATAGGTAAAGGAGTTATCCTATTTTATATGCCGAACCATTGTGGCACTCCTAGTAATTACAGATCCATCTCTTTATTTTTGCCACGCTTCCTCTGAGGGTAGTTTTAAATGCTTTTTTTAGTAGGGTGGAAAGCTCATAAGCGTTAAACTGTGGCTTTGTAATGACACAAATGTTTTCGCAGTCTTTAAAGTCCTTCGGGGAACTCTTAAAATTGTATCACTGCGTGTTTGAAAAACCAACCTGGTGTTAATTGTTAATGTGCTCTTTCACGCTACAGCTTCATGTGTTACTGCCCTTAAATAAACACCCCCATAGATATAGATTATGGAAACACTGTAACTTCTTTAAAGCATAGAGATATAAAATACTATGAAGTTTCTCAATATTTTAGATATGTCTCCTACTTTTCAAGCTGAGAGGATGGGCTCACTATCAAATAATCCTGAATAAGGTCACTGTAGTACTATTTCTCACTACAAACTGAGCTGAATTACTGGATTAATTTCTGATATGAAGGAGATCTTTGAAAAGAGAATGAAGACATTTTTATCTCTCTCAACAGTTTACAGCTCTTACCTTTTTGTTTCTTGTCTTGATATTATCTATTCCCATTAAACAAGCCCCAATTCCTGCTTAATTTGATAAACAAAGGAGGGCACTGGACATTCTTTTAGTGAGATATTAGAATTAATTGTAAGATATTGGGAAGTAAATAAAAAATTAATTTAAATGGTTTGGCAGGACAATCATGAAACCAAGTGCTACACCACCACCCTCTCCCCCAATATATAGACTGACCTGGGTGTACCTGGATGTCGAGTAGGTTGATGAGAAGGTCAAGACCAAGGGATAACGATAAGCCAAGTTCTCCTGGAAGGATACAATAAATGCAAGGGAGGACTAATGCTACCGTTGGTAAGATGGCCAAAGTATGTTCACCTCCATGTGTTTCTTCAGGCTCTCATCAAACACCTTGCTGTTATCTAGGTAATTTTGTTTTCATTTTTAGGAACAACAAATTGTCTTATCTAGAAAAGTAATAATTCTGTTGTAAGTCTACCAACATATTTACTCCCCTCCAGTAAATGCTCTCAATTTTCAAATGTCTTAACTATTCCAGCTGAGGGTCATAATCAAATTATGTTGTGGAAATTTAGGAATAGTTGGACTTAAAATCAGAAACAAGTGCACAGAGCACTAAATAGCTGTTGATTTGCTTAACATCAGGATATATGCTAATTGCATTATTCATTCTTATGACTACAATTATTGGTTACTATTTTTTACTTGTAGAAATTTTTAAAAATATACTTGGCTAAGATTGTTATGAATCCATTGGTAATTATTGTTTGAAACAAGAAAGTTGGTGAGAAAAGTCAGAAATGGGAAACCAATTTCAAAGTAGCAATAAGAAAAAGTCTATTTCATATTTAAGACTATAGTTAAATGCAATTATCTGAAATTCTCAATATGTTTCTCCTCAGTGGATGGAGAACTTTAGAAAGTAAATTTGGTTCATTAATTTATAAATTTATATTATAAATTATAATAAAAATTAAAAATGTATAATAAATTTATTAATTTGTATTAGTACATTAATAGATATTTCTGTCATGAAATCTATATTTTATGTAGCTATGCTCAATGCTCAATTTATCTTTTAGAGAAAATTATCTTTTAATTATTATTTATGCTTTAATTATATTATTCAATAATGAATTACTCTAGTAATTAATTTCTAGTGTTTTTTGTGTCCCAGCAGTCATTTTCTAACCCTCCAGCCAGTCACTGAACCTCTTTAAATTTCATTTTCTTTATTTGAAGTGGTATTGAAAGTTTATAAGTTTGTGGTAAAGATTAGAGATAAGGTTTGTAGGTTTGTACATCACATAACCTAGTGTTTATCATGTAGTAATTTGTACAATAAGTATATATATGAAATGGCATTATTAAAATAAATATGTTAGTATTATACCTTAAGGAAAAATAAAATCAGCCTATGCTCATTTGAAAAATCTATAGAGAAGTTGGGTGATAACATGTTTTGTCCAGCTATAATAGTAAGTTTTGTTTTTCTACCCAAATATGTTAAATTCAACATAATGGTAAGTATAATAAAAAATATATATTCCTTGCATGAAAGATGACTCAGTTGACTTTGAGTTTGGTTAAGATTAATTTTTAAATGATTTGTTATTTATCTTATGTTTAAAATTTTTTTCCAGAACAAGATAAATGACTGATCTGTCTGGCTTCACTAATTCAGTGCTCTTTTGATCAACAGCACATATTTCTGAGATAACATACAAAACTTAGCTCTTTGTATGTTAAGCATCGAAAGCAGCTGAGAAGTGATAAGGCTAGGTATGAGAAGGGCCTCCCATTAGTGCAATGTAGAAAGCAGTAGCAGCTCAATAATGTGGAACATGATTGAGTTTATTAGGAGCTTTGTGATTTAACAAGGTTATTTTATGACAAAGAATTATTATCTTTGCTGTGTTTCAGTGTTCCTTGAGCAAGGCGTATTCAAAAACAATCAGAGGGGAAAAAGGGTGGTAGCTCATGGCAATGTGTGTTATTTTATTAGGGAAGCCTCCATGTAGCCCAATTAAATATGACACCTCTGTGGGGTCTGACTGATAAATCCAGAATAAGTACAGTTTCCGAAACAGAAGAACCTCCAGGAGACATAACAAAAGTAATAGCAGTAATTCCACACTTCACATGAGCATAACATCCATCACAAGGAGAGGGAACAGCTGCTGAGGCCTTTTTAATGAACTGTCTCAGGGAAAAATGTCTGATCCATAGTTACATAGTAAAACAGCCACAGCAAAACATTCTGGGTTCTTCTGTGCTCACATCACAAAATAATGTCGCATGATGTGCCTTTGAGGCTATTTAGCTGATATCATTGTCTCTTAAATACAAAAACTGAACTTGAGAACAATAAAAAGGAGCTTGTCTAAGCAATGAGAAATTTTTACAATCACGTTTTAGTTATTCTGTAGTAGCTATGATATAATATTTTTTTGTAAAAAGCAAAGTCAAATAAAGGAAAAAGGAAAGCATATAACAAAGATCCAAATGCCCAGAGAAACAAAAGAAGAAAAAATATTAAATTATATTCAGTAGTCTGACTAATTTGCATGGATTTCCTTATAATTTTCTGTGTAGTGAGTGGTAACAGATATTGACATATCAATGACGTATTCAGGTGCTCCTAAGGAGGATCATGGGAGCCATGATTTCCCTCCAACTGTTTTCTTTTCAAAGTATTCTGAATCACATGCTTTGTTCTTTGCAAGTGTTCTCTCATTAGGTTGGAGTACATGGTTCCTAAGGTTTTTAATAAATTTGCTTGCTGATATGCTGAAATATTCATATTGTAGGGTTTATACTTCTTGGTATTTACCTAAGTAGTCACCTCAGTTTTGCATTTCTATCACATCTTCACATCTTTTCTTTAGTACTTTAATATCTTTTAAAGGAAATGAAATATTCCTGCTTAAACAATTAACAAAATCAAGTGTAAATCTACTTGAGTCTCCACTAAATTGTCTCCCTGCAATATGTATCTTTAACATCTTTTGTATTTCTAGGAAACTGAAGAATTTGGGATTCATAGAATAGTTGATCAATAGAGAAGTTTAAAAATATAAAATTATGTTGACTGATGGGTCTTGGAGTACATATTGTTTTAAACATTGAGTTTACATTAGTTTTATTAAAAATAAAATATAAAATATCCTTCCTCAGGAATTTGTTATAAGGTATATGATGTATAGTACATTACTGAGAAAATAATGGGAAATTTCAATTTTCAATTAAAATCTATTTAAGCCCATTAGTTGCTGTACTGTTCTTATAGTAATATTATAGTGTTACAAGTACTACAATGCTAAGTAAATATGAACTATTAAATATTGTAATAGTCAATTTTCAAGCTAATAATAATACATTAAGATTATAAATATGTTCCTTTTAGATTTTGCTCTTACCCAATTATCTTCCATTTTCTCTTTTTGGTGGATTAAGGGTTTGTACTGAGAAGTCAGCAAATTCAGATATTTAATTTTTTTCATTCCAATTTCCCTGATGTCTGTATCCTTAAACTATTCATTTCTCAAAAGTTCAGGTTTATTTGAACCACTTATTTCATATCATAAATATCTTCTTGTCTCTTAATATCTCATTCAACTCCTCTCCCTTCACTCCTGATGTATATCAGCCAAATTCCTCAAATTTCACCCTTGTTTTTGCTACTCCAATACCTTTCTTCCCCTCCAAGAGCCAGAATATTGTTTCCATTTTCTCCTATTGCTGTTGGACTCCATTTACTAATCCTCAGAAGCACTGTTTTATAAATATTTTACCTTCAGACTCTTTGAAAAAGTAATCCATGTATCTGAGGAATCTTGTAAAAACAGGGTGTGTTAGGCAGGAATCTGTCAAGTGAGCTTGAGAAGTAGCACACATTCTGCCTTTAGTTCAGTAGCTTCCTACCTGGACTAAAGGACATTGTCCAATAGGATAACTGATAGCTTGATGTGATTATTGAGAATCTGAAATCTAAATACAGTTGAACTGTATCCAGTAAAAATTAGTATCTACACTGAGATGTGTTGGAACCATAAACTACACAATGGATTGGAAGACTTAGCATGAAAAAAATGTGAAATATCTCATTAATAACTTTCTGAGTATATGATAACATTTTAGCTATCTTGGATAAAATAACAGCATTATTAAAAATTTTCACCTTTCTCATTTTACCCCATTAAGTGTGGTGACTGGGAAATTTAAAATTACTTGTGTGGCTCACATTAAACTGCTATCAGACAGTGTTATCCCTGACTAAATACAGCTCAGAACTTTCTTCTAAAAAAAAAAAAAAGACTTTCTTAGAATTATTGTTATTACTAATACTTTTCATAAACTAAATATTTAAATAATGGAAATTATTTAATAAAAACAATATTTTCAGTGTCCTATATTCTGTATATTTTATACTTAATTCTAAACCTCAGAAATCATTTTACTAATATAGAAAAATTTTTGAGGGAAGGCATAAGCTTTATTAAAAAATACTCATGTGGAAATACTAAGTAACTTGAAAAAGGAGATATAGATGAATTTACAGAGCAATAATTACAAGTGTATAAACTGCACTTTACAAAACACTTTCTTATGTACTATTCTACATAATTTTTAGTGATCCTAAAGATATGTTAAACATTATAAAAGACCAAGATGTTTGTGTGCTCTGTGTATATGGTATACATATATATTAAAGACCAGGTAACAATTGTTTTTATTAAATTCATAAAATTAAAATAAAAAATGGGAGGAAGATTACATTAAGAGATAATTCTCCTTGTCTTGTGACCAAGGGCACTGTCAGCTTTTATCCTTGGACTATCTTTTCAAATATTTTTATGCAGCAAAAAACTTTGGAAGACCAGGTAGTGTCTCCTTCTGGAGCACAGAGTATGTTTGCTTACTGTGAAGGATAATAAAGATAGTATCTTCCTCTGAGGAAAGGTCAGACATGTTTCCTAGCAACTATTGCATTATCAAATTGCAGGGTTCCCTAAGTCTGAGTGCCATAGCTCTGACAGAAATTTGGTTTGTGTGCAGCATCCATATTAACTGGTCCACGTTGCCCCATGGGACTTGAGCAGCAAGAGGAACCAGTGCAAATGTGATGCCAGTGCTGTCTGTGAGGTTGTAACAAAATATTCTGTCTCTGGCCTTGGAGTCTCCTGTCTTCTGCCACTATTCAGAAACTGGCAGGTTAACTTTTTAGCTTGCAAGTAGGGTAAAATCTCAAGACTCTGCAAAGCTGTAGAGAAATTAATATGTTCTAGAATAGAGGTTGGCTAAGAATGGTTTTTATGCTCAGTAAAGAATAATGGAATAGCAGCAAAAAGTAAGGGGCAAAGGGGTCATTGGGGATTAAGCACAGAATGAGGAGAGGATATCCATATGATTTATGATCATATATACATATATAAAAAGTATACAGTTTTACTCAATTTGAGCATTACTTGATTTTTATAATTTAATTCACATGAAGAAATAATTGTGCTTGATAAATGAAAAAAGTTTCTTACATCTTCAAATAGCAAGAAAGTTAATGTTTTTAAACCCAAGGACAAACATAGTAGTTCATTTAAAGCTCTATACAAACAGAAACGAGATAGTCATTATTATTCTTTAGTTTCTTTTGGGTAAAAAATGTACAGAAGGGGTCTTATGAATTAATGTTAATTAATGTTGGTTAGTGTAACTTGCTTTTAAAACTGCAGTGTTCCAGTGTGTGTCTTAATTTTCTTTTCTTTTCTTTTCTTTTCTTTTTTTTAAGGGAAAATACCAGTTTAGTTTTCTGTAGAAAGCATGATTGTTAGGATTAAAAGGTTTTTCTACAGGTTTAATTTCTTAATGTCATTTTGTATGGAACATTGAGTTAAATGCTCATTATTTAGTTTTCTGAAGGGAAAGAAAATGACTTAGGGAACTGCAAACTGAAAAGATAGTTTTATGCTGATTATTTTAGTTAAGTGTTACATTTATATATACATTAATGCAAATACATTGTTTAATTCTCCTGTATAAAAATCTATCCTCTGTAACGTATTTTTCTTTATTAAGTGTTTTATATGAAAAGTTTATGAACTTTAAGCACATTAGTGAAAATGAAGTTCACCATTTTCATAAAAATAAAATAAAACAATAAATGACATGAAATGAGGTAATTTTACAAGTAGAACAAGGCTAGATATTTATATAGAGACATTTTTTCACAAATAAAAGTTAAATTATGGAGATAAGTGTTTTATACATTTGCAAATGCTTTCTGAGATTTAGATTTAACTATTAAAATATACAGATATGTAATACTTAAAATATTCCATGTTTGTTATTAAATATTTTCCATTGTTTCAAATTTAGTTTATGGGAAATTGATAAGGGGAATTTAGAATATGTCCCCACCTCTTATAACTTCCAACAATCCCTATTCTTCTAAATTCTCTTATATATATATATATGAAGAATATGAATGTGTACATCATTCTAGATATGAAAAAAACTAATATATAAGCCAGGTTTTAAGACAAAAGAACTAACTTACCTTCAGGTGATTGAATGTTATATTAGTAAGAACAATAAAATTACACCAATATAGAGAATACAAAGAAAATTCATCCAAGGCCACAGAAAACTAAGTATAGCCATGACAATAACTCCTAGCATACCATGAAATATGAGTTTGAGTTAAAAAATTATGATTCTCTTTTCCATGGTCTGTTAAAAATTATGGTCTTGCTGTTAATGCTTTCTCCTTAGTGTGAAACAAGTGAAACATGATATGTCTATCAGGCAGCAGATTAAGATTTAGGAAATAAATACTGTCTTAGTCTTCTTAGGCTTCCATAACAAAATACCATACACTGAGTTGCTTAACCAACATAAACTAATTTTCTCATAGTTCTGGACAATGTGACTGCTAGTTCAGCCCCTGGCCTATAAATGGCTGCTTCCTTGCTCTATCTTCCTGCAGGTGTTCAGCTACAGAGAGGATGATGTCTCCCTCGCCCTCTTCTCATGAAGCCACTAGCCCTCCCTGGTTTAGCTTCCCACTCTTATGACCCCATTTAACTTTTATCACCTCCTAATTTCAAGTAGTCTCCCTGGGGATTAGGGCTTCAATTTATGAATTAATGGGTGGGAGCATGTATCAGTCCACAGAAAATACCATGGTGATATATACAATAACACAATTTAGTAATAAATCATTTATTTTTTCTTTTGCAAATACTATCAGAGTAGTTTTTCCACTTGTTACATTTCTGGAAAATATCAACATTGCATACCTTAGCACCTGTTTTACATTAATTTGAACAATCCAGCAACTCTGAAAAGAGTTCAGCTTTTTTTTTTAATGCAGCCTTAAGTGTTAAATGTACCCTATTATCCTTTGATAAAACTTTATGTTGGAGTAGCAGGACCATGGGTACTTTCTGGAATTGTTTTTCCTGTGGATTAAATATCTTCATCTTAGACAGTTTACAAAACCTGAAGTTTTCCTTAAAGCCATCAGTTCATCAGTGCTTATACTATAGTACCTGTATAGTCTCTTCCTCTCTCCTTTGTTCCATTCTCCCAGGTACAATCTTTAATACTGATGGCAATAGTTCTTGCAGCTCATCCAAAGACATGTCCATGTTACCTGTGAAAACACCCAAATAAACATCAACATTTAATGAACTTTTCTTCAGTTGGCCAGAAACACCAGTTGAGTAGTCTTCTCAGCCTTGCACAGAAGATTGAAAGCATGGGAACAATGCTAACTTTTATTTAATGTTTAGATTTTTTTTTTTATTTTGTGAAACAAATGTTTACTTTTGGATGAAATATAATAAAGTTAGCATTCTTTATGACAAGACTTTCTCCAGTTAAAGAAAAAAAGGTACCTTTCCTCACAGAAGCAGGACCTTATATGAAAATGGAAACTTTCCAGGAATTTACTGAAAAATCTTATGTAGGACTTTGGATTGCCGTAGAGAATGGAAATGATTGGGAAGTGGTTTGTGGAATAAAGTCAGTTTTACCTGGATTTCAATTGCCTGGTAGATTCCCAGCTAACACCTGGAATGCATTCATTTCATATAACTACACATCTATTATTTTCTGTCGGTTTTATAGTAGAAGTATTCAATACTTTGTAATATCTTAGTGCAAAATTTATTAAACACAAAGGCAAATCATGCTTATATTGTTATGTTCAGTTGGCACTATAGGTCAAAAAATCTTTCCCTAGGTTAAATGACAAGTAGCTTCCCTTGTCTAGAATGCTGTTATTTACTATTATAAGCCAACTATGTGAAACCTCAAACTTATAATAGAACTACTGGAAAACTGCTCACTGTAACTATGGGGAGAGACATTGTCTTTATTATACTGGAACACAAAGGTATCTACACTAAGGAGAAGAGGAAGGTATCTCTACCTTTACTATTCTTAAATGTAAATAGATCTAGGGGTTGGGGTTGGGGTTGGGGGAGATGTTTCAGTCTTTGGAATGGAATATAGGAGACACTATTGTTAATCTAAAGCTCTTTGCTTATAGCAACATTCTTAAAAAGACAGTCTCAGGAAAACTGACAGCCAATGATACGCAGAAATATGAATTATCTTCAAATACCACCAATATCTTACAAAAATATTTATAACACTTTTTTATCTTTGTTGTAATTATTTATTTATTCTAATGTAAGACTATTTATAATCTAATCTTTTGACTCCATTAGTTCTTGGTACAAACACAGCTTATAGTAAACATTAAGAAAATGTGTTGTTAAGGAAATGCTGAACACAGTTTTATTAAAGGACTGAATATTTATTATCTCATTTCTACTCTCAGTACCACTGCGATTCATGTCACCATTACTTCACACTTGTACCAGTAAACATTTCTTTCACAGTCTTTATCCTTAAAATCAATCTGTCTCAAGTGTGACACATTTTACAAAGTTGGCAGATTATTTTTAAACAATTATAATAGTAATATGACCATAAAGCCTATGAAATAAAATAAAATTCTATTGACTTAAACAAAATTATCATATGGCTTTTAACTGTCTTTATTCTAATCTTATTTTTGCCTGTTACTATTCACTGTAACCAAACTGATGGGTGCTGTTCTCCGCCCTTACACTAGCTGCATTAACTGTCTTTCCATTGCGTGTCTGTAAACAGAGACACTTCCTTTAAGTTTTCTTATAGTGTATATACTAGTAACTAATTCATTCACCTTTTCATTTTCTGAAAATTACTTTATTTATTTTGCTTGCATTTTTAAGAATATTTATACTGGGTAGTAGAATTCAAGATGTTTCCTTTTCTCTCAACACTTTGATGTCCCATTGACTTACAGCTTGCTTGTTTTATGTAAAAAGAAAGTGAATATTTTTATTTTTGTTTTTCTGATGCAGTATGTCATCTCTGATTGCTTCAAAGACTATCCTTTTATCATTAGTTTTTAAAATTTTGGATGTGAGATGTTTGGTATAGTATTTTTTTTTTGTATTTATGCTTCTTGAAGTTGTTTGAACTTCCTAATTCTATAGTGTAATGTTTTTCAACAAATGAGGAAAAATTTGGCTATTATTTCTTCAAGTATTCTGTCTGCACACACCTCTCTCAATTCCTATGACATCAATTACACCTATTTTAGATTGCTTGTTGTGGTTGCATAGACACCTTGATTTTGTTCATATTTATCAGACTTTTTAGAACTTTGTGATTTTGTATGGAGTGTTTCAATTGATATGTCTTCGTGATAATAGATATTTTCTTCTGCATTGTCTAATTTGCTAACTCCATTCTCTTATTATTTTGTTTTGCCTTTTCATTAAACTTTTTAATGTATTTACATGTTTGATGTACTTGTTGGCTAATTTCACCAACAATGTCATTTCTGGGTCTGTTTATATAGATAATTTTTACTCTCTGTTATAAAATTATTTTCCTGTTTCTTTATATGTCTAGTAATTTTTGATTGGGTGCCAAACAGTATAAATTTTAAGAATATTGAATTATCAAACGATTTATCACTCTTTAAAGTGTGACTTTAATGAGATGTCTACTGAAAGTTTTCAGGAATTCAACATGATCTTTCCATTCATGCTTGTTTCAACTCAAATATAATATACACAGTAAACATTTAACAATTTTTTATATAGGGAAAAATAATTAAATTCTAATTTTTTTCTTGTCCTCCAAAACAGTGTCAAATGTCACTGTTAAGATTCCAATCCAATCACACAAATATTTCAAAGATATTTAATGAGAAAAGAATACCATAATTTGCTTTTAGAGACTGATAGTAGAATGAGATAGTATACATAGGAAACAAGTGAAATAAGAATTTTCTAAATGCAAATTTGAAACACTTCCTCAAAAATAAAGATACTTTAAAAAATGTTTTCATTTACTTACAGTAAAATTTAGTACTCTTAATGTACAGTTCAATTGCATTTAACAAACACATACTGATATATTATTACAACCATAATCAAGTTGCAGAACAGTTCCACCAGCTCCAAAATAACCTGCTTTAGCACACACACACACACACACACACACACACACATACACACATATGTATGATCTTCACAATTTTAGAGATCCGAAGTCCAAAATTAATCTCTGGGCTAAAATCAAGGTGCTGGTAAAGTTGTTTTCCTTCTGGATACTACAGAGAGAATATTTTACTTGGCTTTTTTTCAGTTTTTAGAGGCCAGTTAAATTTCTGTAGTTCATGGCCCCCTTCCATTATCTTCAATGCTAGCAAGATTGGTCTGAGTCTTTACCATATTACCACCTCTATGGTTCCGTCTCTTCTTCAACCTTATAAGGAGATGGGTGATTTCATTGAGCCTATAATCTAGAATAATCTTTCTATTTTTAATATCCTCAGTTGGATCACATCTGCAAAATGCCTTTTACCATGCAAGGTGACATATTAGTACGTTCTGGGGATTAGGAAATGGATGTGTTTGCAGGTGCAAGTATATTCTGCCTATCACTTCATAGTTTACATGTTCTAGCTTTAGAAGTGTAATATTTTTTGCTTCTTCCTTTATATTTTCCTGTTTATGGTTCTGAATAATGGTACAGTTTGTACTGCTGCTGATTTGAAGGTACAAATTTTATGTTCACTTTGTAGGCTTATCATCTTAGAAAATTTTTTGGTGGAGTTTGCGTTTTAATGAACATGATTTTATCCAAAGTATATTTCAATACATATAATAATGAACTTGTCTAAAATGGAATGCTAATATATTTATGAAGTGTGAAATTGTGTTTCAGAGCTATTTCAAGGAAGCACTGTAGCATAGTACAAATAACCTAGCACAGAGTTCAAATAAGCTGACTGTTACTCATATATTAATGAGGCTAGAATTTCTAATGCTGAATTTCCCCTTAAAAATATCTCATCCTTATTTAATAGCAAGACATTTTCTTCTCATTTTCATTTTTTGCAATTCTGTGGGAAATCCACGGAGCCGTGGACCTAGCTCATGTTATTTTAAACATTGTCAACTTCTATTTCCTGAGTTGATATCCATACAGTTCTATTTGTATGGTTGAGTTCAGAAAAGAAATAAGTCACTGTGATCCCTGAACAATTTACATTCGTATTAAAAAAAAAAACAGAAGTCCAAGAAGTTGTGCTCAGGTTACATGACCACTGAAAAAATTATGCAACTTTATAATCAGTTATCTGCCTACTTAATTTTATTTCTGTTTATGGAAATCATATTGTGACAGCATAAGAATTATATTGTAATTATGACTTTTAACCCTTTCAGGTGATTATTTTAGCTGTTGCATCTACTTGCACGTCTGCTAAATATATTATGAATTGGTAAAATCAAGGTCACAATATTTGATATACTAGTGTTTGAAGAAAAATGCCAGTTGAATTTAGGATAGCATCCCAAGAAATAGTAGGATACATATTCTCACTAATAACATTTTATTTTAATGTAATATAAACATTCAGATATATAGCATGTTTTAATGGACTATGTGAATTAGCTATCTAAAGCAGAAAAGAAAAAAGAATAAAAACCAGGTTTTATTTTTGTCCAAATGAGAGGTATTTTTAACTTGGATCAATTATTGAAACATTTTTTCTTTCATCAGTTCATTAAGTATGAACTTGATTTTAAAATACATAATATATATGAATATTAGCTCTGGGCATCTGATTTTCTTAGCTTCTTGTTGAGATGTTTTGAGGTAACAAGTTCAGCTGCAGTCTGCATTGCCTGACAGATCTCTCTGGAAGCTTTTCTGAAAAAGCTTATTCCTAACACAGAGAGACTTTTTAATTTATCATGGCTTATTTTTCAGGATCTATATTGTTTGAGAACAAAATTTTGAATAATTTAAAGCTCAAGTTTAAACTATTCCCTCTGAGGTACTTGGCTCATAAATGCTAACTTAAAAGTATTGTGTTCAGCTATATTTCAGATTTTAAAAGTTTATTCTTTTAACTCATAGAAACCTCATATGATCTCTTAAAATATTTTATTTCAAAAAATGAGATTTTTAAAAATTGCATTAGTTATATCTAATTATATAGTTACGGTTATTGTTAATCAGTCTAAGCATAGGGATGTAAACTAGCTCTATTTCCACAAAATATGTTGTGACAAGTTACTAAGGATTTCTAATGTTCATTTATGATTTTGAATACTTAATTACTTAAGTAGATTAAATGTGACTGATTCTCATAATTCTTGTTTGCACAAATTGAAACATTAAATTTTTCCACGATGTTATCATTTAAAATTTTTATCTATAGATGTAACAAATGTGTTCTGAATCCCTTTACCATGACATAAATAGGGAGACATTAAGTCACTTTATAATGAAATATAAACTGTATCTCCTATGTGAAGCTCATTGCCACCTAAGATTAACATTAATGCCTTTTTCTATTCCAAAAATAAATTAACCAAAGTATTTGGGTTATGTTCTAAAGAGGTTATTGTTTAGTAATTACCTTAGTAGCACACAGAGTTGAAAATAAAGTCTGAAATACAGAAGATGAAAAAATTACAGCTGACTCTATTATTCATGGTAGTTATGTTCTGTAGTTTCCACAAATGCTGAATCAGCAAACACTGAATCCTTGCTCCTAGGAGAAAATGTATCTTTCTCTCTCTGACTCTCTCTCCAAACACATATATATCTCACATAGATTATAATCTTAAGTCATAAAAACAACTCACCCTGCTAGCTTTTATTTTACAAAAGAGAAAACAAAGGTTCAGAAGTCAGTGACTTGCCTGAGGTTCCTCACTAGCAGGTGCTAAAGCTGGGATTTGAGCACCGTTTGACTGCTCCCAGAGCAGAAACTTCCTGTACTACAACACACTGGTACCTTCTGTCTCCATCCTCGGGTGACGTCAGGTATGAGAACAGAATAAGAAGGCAGAATATTGCTTTGTTTGATCCCATTTGGGAACATGGCTATTGGGTAACTCAAATGTCTACCCCCACCTCCGCGCACATCAATCACCCCAGAGTGCTGTATATTGCTTTAGGAGTTAACAAAAGAATTTTAGCCACTAGGCAAATTGGCATATTTAGGATCTGTGGATAATGAGGTTCACTGATTTTAACATTCTTCCTGAGCTTATTTAAATAAAAATATTTGTGTATAGGAAAAATTAAAGCAAGGCAAAATAAAGTGAAAGATAAAATTAATTATCTTGCAATGACATTATTCACATAGAAAATCAAAGTACTCACCAAAATTACAGTAATGATTTTGGAACGGCCCACAGAATTTCTCTGAGAATAATTTAGATAGAATGTCAGGAAATTTAGATTCGACAGGTATAGGTATAGATATTAACTATCTGTGTTATGCCAGGTACTTTATCCTTTATGCTCACTGTTTCATTTGAGGTAAAACTATGAAGCCAGTGTAGCTATTGTTCAGTTGGTGGAATAGTTTCATACAGGTCACATACCTTTTCTAAGATAACAAAACTAGCATGTGTCTGAGTGAGCATCCTGAAAGTAATTACCTGTGACTCCAAATCTCATGGCCTCTCCAGTACACCCAACAGCTCCCTAGGGAAAATACTTTATGAAACCCATTGTCCTTAATTACATTTATGTGTTTAACTGTGCATCTGTTTTGCTTGGATGAAGTTGTGTGAAAGAATAACCAAGGCTGTGCTGTGTAATATTTTATCTCTGGTTCCTAGTATAGGGCTTGACACATCGTTAACAAACTCTAAATATTTGTTGATGTTATACATGAAAATAAATGGATTAATGGTATCTTAGTTATAAAGATTAGCTTCCAAAAGCTTTTAAGTAACTTCATTATTCAGCTTAGATATATATATATTTTTTGGCTATGTATACTCTGCCAAAATCGAAAACCTGCAATTTATAATTAATAATTACTGATGTTACTTTTAGGTTTTTAGGATACTTCTGTATGCAACACAGAGCTCGCTTTTGAACCATTTCCTGCCATTACTACGCTCACTGATGACTTTCATTATTCTAACTTCTAAGTCGACATTGTTGGCAAACCTCAGGCTGAACACTGCACCCATTCTTAAACAGCCATCTGCATGGGCCCAGGAAAAAGAGCAAAGAAAGAAAAAACCCTGTCAAGCTCTTACCCTCTGCCAGTTTCTTCATTCAACCTTACTGTGTTCTATGAGTGCTAATATAAAGTGGGTATTCTGATAGCTTCACTTCTACTCAATGGTTTGTGTTTTAAAGAAGCAGGAAGAACTGAGGCATAGAAAAAAGAAAGCAACTAGAGCTGTCATTTAAAAGCACTGGATTGGTATCTATTATTATATGATATATGAGGGCAAAAGAATACTTAATAGGACAGACATGTATTTGTAAATGTATGTTCATACTCAGGCTTAAGTTTTGTTATGAATACTTAAAAATATGTAGATATAGAGAATGTTTACAACTATATAAATTCAGAGAAGTTGACAAATGAACAATCTAAAAGGAAAACTTGCTAAACAGTTTTTTATATGAATGTGTTTTAGTAAGATACTTTATATTTAAGCAAATTAGTATTTACAGCAAAAACAATTTTAAAGTTTATTTATATAGTATTATCCTTATAATTAATTAACTTTTATTATAATTCATGTAGGCATGTGTTTACTAAGATTCTTTGAAATGCAGGTTTTTTTTCTATTTTTTAGTTACATGTTAAAAAGCATGTTTTGAAAGAGGTGATTCTGCTATCAGTGATTTTTCATTTAGGCTTTCTGACTATATGTATTAAAGACAAAAGTTGGTTAGAATTAAACTTTTAATAACCAGAAAAAAATCCTTGTTGCTCCAGGGTCCAGTGATCTTCAAATATGTCCCTTGGAGATGAAAGTTCTTCAGAAGTAGCTCAGCGAAAGCTAAAGGTGATTAGGGAGAGACCAAGCAGAGAACCTTTCATTAATTTACATTTTGGGGTTAAGTTTATCTTCTTAAAGGAATCTTTATTAAGGAAAGATCTGAGAAACATTTATCTAGTCCAGCTTCCTCAGCACTATATCAAACACATGTAAAATGGATAAGCACATATTCTAATAGATTACAAAGAATGTGTTGGACACTATATTTGGGGGAAATATTGTAATCTCTATGTTTTGGAGCACACAGTCTTTTGCAGTTTCTAAGTAGAGTCCTTTACTAATTTCCTTAATGACATCTAAAATCAACACATAATTGAATCTATTAATCTCAGCTTATTTTTTTTTTCATCTTGTTCCAGCACAATGCTCGGCACAAAATATGACCTCAGTCAATGCTTGTTAAAGGAAGGAATAAAGGAAGTCAGTAACAACTAATGTCCCAATCCATATGAAATCTCCAATCAGAAAATGCTTATTCCCTTATCATGTTTTTTGTTTTTGATTTATTTTTTCCATAGAGTAGAAGAAAGTTCAACTCCTTTTCTGAAGGGAGGAGTAACATGATGAACTGTGGAATATCTTTCTACCACCTCTCACACCTCTCTCTAGGAGTAGCTTACTTTTATTTCTGAGTTTCACATCCACTGATTCCCTTTTTAAAAACAGAAGTTGGTATCCATGCATTCTCATTCTCCTGCCCTCCCACCTTCTTCCTCTGATTCTTACCCTCTGGCCAAACCTCCAGGCTGGGTGGAATGGTGGGCCCTATGACGTAGGGAATGTCACTCTTCAGTCTCTCTACTTGAGTAGGTCGGTGCTGTGTGGGTTCAGAAGTATCAGTCCCAAGTATGATAGAGGACTCTACCACAGTCTCTAACCCAGCCCTGCAAATAGGTATTGATACTGTGTGTTAATTTCCATTTGAGTTCTTGTGTCTGTTATCATTTGATCAAAACTTGAAAGGGAAAAGGGATGATTAATTACATGTTTAAAATACAAACATTATTTGATAATATCTCAATTATTTAATATATATGTCAGATTCTACTAAGCACTTTGCATGAATTAATACACTTAGTCCCCACAGTAGCCATTTAAAGTTTGTAGGATTGAGGTAAGAAAACAGAGGCACAAAGAGGTTAGGTAACTTTCCTAAGGTCATAGGGCTAGTAGGGGCCGAGTAAAGAGTCTTACCCAGGTATTCCAGATTCAGAATAATTGAAGAAACATCTTATGCTGCTTCTCTAATATTATGTGACATTATCTCTTAACCTGCCATCAACTAGAATTATATTGGATTAGAAGTCTGAAGACCTGGACTCTGGTTTCCCTGAATCTACTATGACCTTGAAAGTATGCCTTTTGTAATACTATACTTTTCTACAGGTTGAAAGAAGCTGCTGGTTAAATAGGAAGGAAATGATGAATTTGGCTTGGGATATATTTAATATTGTGGGATAATGGAATGATTCAGTTGAATAGCAAACTCATACTCTAGAGGCATGAGTTGTTTTTTTTTTGTTTGAAATAGATCTTTTGGATCATCTGACTAAAAATGAAAACAGAAAAAGTCTGCTACTTTTTAAAAGAACTTTATAATTTGTAAGACTTTACTTCTTTCACATTTGCTCTCAGATTTGTTATCTAGGATGGCCAGTTATTATGATTTCTATTTTGTAGAATTTAGAAACCAAGCTCAAGAAGTCTAAGTAAGATCTATGTCTGCAAGTTTGTGCTAATTCACCCAATTAGGATCAGATAAAGGAAATGGCCATAAAAGTTTGGGTGACATTATATTTTAAAGGATAGAGTATTTTGTTATTCCTATAACAGAAAAACACTTTGATATAACAATGGAGTGGTAACTATGTAAGATAGAAAATGTTATAACCATATGAAAACAATAACAAATAGGCAAGCATGGAAAATGTTGCTTCTTAAGCCATTCACTCAAATAAACATACATTTCCTTATTTTGAATCATGAATTTAGCATTCAGGTTTGTTTTTTCATTTATATAATGAAAAATACATTTAAGTGTTTTCTGCATAACAAAACTATCAGATTTCAGTGTGCTCATTATTTCAACAATACTATATTAATGATAAAGCTAAAGTTTATTGCAATCTGTCTGTGTAACAGGCTCTGTGCTTATTTTACATGAATCCTTACACTTCATCTCTAGACAAACCTTGCAAAATAGTTTCCATGCTGGCCTCGTGGAGGTAGAATTGCTGAGTAACTGAGAGTTTCAAGTCTGGTGCCAAAGTATGTGGCTGCTCCAGCAGTAAATTTTGGGTGATCTGGGGCAATTTAAGTCACCTATGTGATCTCCATTTCCTCATCTCTGAAAGGGAATAATAATGAATTTATAAGATTGTCTTGAATATTTGAGCAAGACCTGGTAAAGAATATCCTTCAGTGAATATAAGCTGCAAATGTCATTTTAGATATGAAGAAACCGAGGTTTAGGAGAGATGAGATGTCCAAAGAGATGTAGCTAGCTTACTGTAATTAACCCATATTTGAGTTATTCCTTGCAATAAATACTCTCTCCAACCTTCTAAGCCTTGATATTTGGTTCACTTTGATGCTGACCTTTTTATATTTTGTAATAAGGCCTGTATTTTTTCTATCAGTTCGTTTTGTGTCAATACTGAGACTATTAGCCTCTCCTCCAAGTCTTAGAATTCCTTGTCCTTAACCCATGACTATGAATAGCCATAACAATCAAAGGATTAATTGTGTGATTTCTGTGGGTAAGGTAATGTAATTAAGTGCTTTATATATTTTGATTTCATTTAATCTCAAAAACAGCACTATAGCTTAGATGTTAATATTATATCCATTTTAAAGATGTGGAATCAGAGGTATGAAGTATTAATAACTTGCCATAGGTCACACAGCTTCTAAGTTCCAACTGGGATTTGAACTCAGATCTTCTGAATCCTGAGACAAGTATCTTAGCTTCTGTATTACAGAATGGCTCTGGAACACAAAATTGATAGGAACATCCTATGAGAACTTGTGAGTCCAATTTTTGACAGCTTGTTTAGTTTCATACAGCTTATATGACATGGTCCTCAATGTCGAAACAGAGGGTGTGCTAGTAGGAAACAAGGAACATCAGCACCCCTTAGGAGTGCTGAAAAGCCTAGTACAAACTGATATGCTAAATCTGCACAACAATAAAGTAATAACTTAGCTAATGGGAAACATGAAGCCAAGCACCAATATCAAATAATGGGTTTGGAGAGAAGTTACAAAAATTCATTCTTTGGAATTTTCGTGAATTTTGTTCAGATCTGAAGGGTTGATACAGTATTCACCAAAATACTCCTTCTTTGCTATGTAGTATGCAGCAGTTCGCAAATTTTTAGTTTTCTTTGCTGATGCTTCTAATTTCTTGGCTTGTTCTGTTCAAGCACCTTTGTGGAGAACAACTCTGTGAGAGCACCAAACTAGTTAAAGTAGCTGGGTTCTCCTGGCTTTGGTGTTTCTCCTTGGACCAAATATACATTTTCTGGGCCATTAGTATACTTATCTCTAAATGAATGGAATTGGAAGAGATTACCAATGCACCTGAATTTTTCAACCTATACCTGGCTTTCTGTTACTTTAGAATTCTTTAAAAGAGATATTTTCTTATGGATACATGTGGTAGGCCACCTTTTGCTTTCTCTTCATTATTCTTCTGATATGTTGATTTCTCCCTCAAGGGCCACTTCTGCTTCCACCCTGCAGTCAGCTCACTTGCTTATTTATTTTAATAGACCTGGGGTTATGTTATCACTCCAGCTTGGCCCGTTTCAGCATTATGTTACTTGAGCACAGTGACTCGTTATGTTTTACTTTTGTATATGACAGTGACATTCAAGCACAGGCAGCAGTGATGACAAAGTCTAGGAGACGGCCTGGCCACAGGGAACTGGACGTGGGACTCACCATGTACTTGACTTGGTCTATTTTCCTGCACTGTGGTCAGCTATACTGCCCAGTGTTTCCTTAGATTCTGTTCACTCCAGAAGTAAGAAAACATGAACATTCTGTAGCTCTAATTGAACCACTTTACCAATGTTGAAGGTAAGAAAATTGAAGTTAAGCAAATAATAATGAGACCTAATGTCTATTGAACACTTACCATGTGCCAGGCAATGTTCTGAACACATTTCATGCATTTACTGACTGTACTTAAAAATAGTAAAGTAATAGGGTTCTTTCATTTCCACCAAAATGGACATAATTACTCCATTTATTAACCTTGGCTTTTTGAAACAGAAGAAGAAATAGAATATTCTGAGTAATGTATTTGCCAAAAAGAGAGCCATGTTTTGTCTTAAGAATGAATGTTGAATGTGACACATTAAAAGGACATAAAGGATGAAAAAAGTAAGTTGGGTTCAGAGTATGAAGGTCTATTTGCCAGACTAAGGAGTTGGATTTCGTCATGTAAGAAAAAGGAAACTCACGTGAAGTTTTTAAGCAGTATTCCAACATAAGAGGATTTAGGGCGGGAGCGAGCATTTGTAAGGAGAGTGCAGGAGCGGACTGCGTTTGCCACTTCAGATTTGTGTCCTATATAATGGAGTTAATAGCTTTCCTATGTTACAAAGTTACTGCTTTATAAGTTAGGAAAAAGAAAAATGCTTTAAATCCATACAGTGCTATAAAATATGTATTATGCATTACTATTAAAGTGAAGGATTTAGAAAGTCTTGGGACTTACATCAGCCTTGTGGTTGTCAAAGGTAATTAAAAGTAAACTTTATTGCTTTGAAATAGAGCAAAGCTTTCTTTTCTTTCTTCAGTGAACCATAATGGGGAAAACTGGAATAAAAAAAGAGCAAGGGTTCATAGTTAATACTTTTTATATTCTGTTACCAAAGGAAAACCAAGCTAGCAAATGAATCAGTGTTACAGATAATTAAAAGAGGTGAGGAGGTAAAAGAGATACTCATTGATTAGATAAATAACTGTGACAATGATCAATTTATTGCATCTGAGCTGTGCAATTTCTTCTTTGCCAGCTGAACTAACGTTAAGCTTTACCAGTGGAGCGCTTTGCCAGGAGAGGTGCTGGAGGGGAAGCGGCTTTCTCTTTCTGGTTCTGATGTGCTCCTCTCACCCTGTAGCTTCTGTAGCTCCTGGCTCTGCAGTTCCAGGCAGCCAGCAGCACTCAGCAACAAGCAGTTTCCCTGGGCATCCTTTCTGTTTGGCTCACAGCAAATTCTGAGCAATGTCACTTCCCTATGGGTGGCTTCCGTGGACACCCCAGAAGACAGGTTTTCAGCAAGTGTCAGAGGGAGGACTTCCATCAAGTCCCTCTGGCACAGCACCAATGCAACTTCTCTGCCATTCAGTGAGTTGTGGTCATGTTTTCTCCAAGGAGGGCTAGACCTCAGCCCTGTGCTGGGGGAAGATGGCAAGTAAAGAAGGAGCATGAACGTGGGTGGGGCTCTCTCTCAGCCCTTGGAGTAGTGGCTATCCTAGTTCAGGCTGCTATAACAGAGTATCACACGCTGGGTGGCTTAAAGAATGTATTTATTTCTTGCAGTTCTGGAAGCTGGAAGTTTGAGATCAGAGTGTCAGCATAGTTGAGTTCTGGCAAAGTCTCTCTTTCAGGTTGTAGACTGATAACTTCTTGTACCCTCACGTGGGAGAGAGTAAAGAGAAGAAGTGAGCTCTCTCATGACTTTCTTAGGATCCAAATTTCATTCATGAGGGCTCTACCCTCATGCCCTTATTTAATGCTAATTACTTCTCAAGGATTCCACCTCCTAATACCATCAAACAGTGTCAGGGGAAAAGGGGTAAGGTCTACACATGAATTTTGGAGGGGAGACACATTCAGTCTATAACAGTTGCTATTCTATATTATATAATACTATTTTTGTTATTATATTATTCATATCTGTGATTCCTGTTATTCAGAATTCTTTTATGTTTTATTAGCTGATCCCTGCAGTCTCCAGTTATAATTAATTGTTCTTTATGTCAAAATTTCCCTGTTCAAATTACTGTGTTTTTATCTCCTGACCAGACTCTGATAGGTGAAATAACTAAATGAAATAAAATGACTATTTGTTCTAAAGAAATAAATAATATGGAGCTCTTTGCAGTATTTGAGTACTCTAAAATTTCCAAGTTTTTCCCTAATGAACTGATTTTTTTAAGTAAAGCTTAGATTTAAAATGTTACTTTGTATTTGTTCAATTTATTTTAATTTGTATTACAGAGTTTATATATATGTTATAGAGTAACTAGCTAACTTATATAACTAATTTATATGCAATATAAACTAAGAAATAACTGATCATCCATGCTTACAGATCCATCTTATTAAGTGAACAACTAGTATTGCTCTAAGTTATTCTGATTGACTTAAAACTTGTTGAAGATAAGTTACTCTAATGCGGTTTCAATGTACACTCAGTACTAATTCAAGTTATCTAAATAGAGTTCCATAAATGCCATTCTCAGGTGACTGGGATCTCTCATGACCTTTTTTGATAACAATGGACTTTTTCTTTTAGTATTCTGTTTTAGGTGCTTATTTTTGTTCTGGTATGATAGATGGGGAATAAATAAAGCCTAGAGGAGGTTTCCTTTAATCAAAAGAGGAACCATTAATTAGTCCATCCTAAAAACTGTGGGGATGGGGGAAGGAGGATGAGATGCAGTGATTCTAAAATGGATAGTTTTGTGATTGATTCTATCATAGATGAATGACTTCAAAAAATACCTGTAATATCTTTACAAATACTGAAATCACATAAAAATAAAACATTCAATAGCAGTAATAACTTGACATAGCTTACATTTAAGTATGAGATATCAGGGAGAGTGTAGAAAATTCCTGTGTAAAAGAAAAATAAATTGGATTTCATTACTTTGGGTTCCTTTCAATACTAAGCACTGTAATTCAGTCTATAATGCCTTTTGTTCTTGTTATGTATAATATTATTCATTTTTTATTAGCAAGAGTACTAATGCTATGGAGTTACATGTGAACTTATAAATTACAGTAATTCTAATATGTAATTTAAAAGTTAAAATACATAAAATATCTTCAGAACCCTAAGTATGGACTATTTAAATATACTAATTTATAAAATATAAATGTTACATATACATTTTAGAATGATTTTCTTTTAAAAATTGACTTTAAAAAGCATTATGCACCCTGATACCTCTCTAGTGAAATCAAATACTGTAAAATACGTGGACATGTTAATACATAATTAATGAAAATTGCAATAGAATAAATGAATTTGAATTCATTTTCATCTCCTAATCAAGTTCTTCATATCTAATAGTAAGAGGACAAAATATATTATTTAACTCTCTGTATTTCAACGTTAGTGACCTATATGAGAAAAAATATCTAAGAATTGCCTTTTCTATTTACTATGAAGTTGATCATCATATTTTAAATACAAATTATGCCTGCAGTTAATTTTAGGCTCCAATTGAAATAATATAAAATGTTTTCATAAACTCCCATTTAGAAGTATTTTTTTCTACAGAGTAATTGCAATATAATGGCCTGCAATTGTATTAAGGATTTGGAATGAATAGAAAAGAATTGAGTGAAAGCAAAATGAATCCATTAAGTCTCTTGAATAGAGACAGGTCAATAGAGAGAAGCCCTAACTCAAAACATTTATTTATGTAACTGTACAGAATGCTCATTCTTGAACTTTCTAGGTAAAGCTAAAAGTGAGTTAAACTTTATACAACCTAAAAGATTATCCCCAGATTTCCTGAGGAGATAAATATTTGTGTCACAGTAGTTCTCAAGAGGGAGGTTACTGTATCCACACACAGGGTGAATATGCCATTGTAATAAGCTGGAGGCAGAGGGGGAAAAAGTAATGGATATTTGTGAGTCCAGAAATTAACACAAACATCAGAGATCAAACCAAACAACACTTGATCAGATATAATTAGTTCTAGTATGTCATTTGTATAGGGTAGAGGAAAGGAAGGAGACTAGAGGTAATTTTATATATGCCTTAGGAGGACAAGAAAATTTTTAAATTCTATGGGTTTTCTTTTTCAAAATGGTGAAAACAATACTGCTTAGTGATGTTGTGATGTTATAAATATGTTTGTCACCTTATTCCAGTTTCAGTGAAGATGAAGCTTCATTTCATCTTTCATGCCTTCAGTCCAACATCTCAATTTTTCATTAAATGTTTTGGTTAGATTCTGAGATTTTAGGGATTTTTTTAATGCCAAAATTTCTCCTCAAGTTTTCTATGTATATTCTGGTATTTAAGCAACCCTAGATTTTTGCACTAAAAGAAACTTCTTTACCATTCCACATGGAAATATTTAGCAACCATTTTCAGTTATATGTCAGTTCCCATCCCTAAACTATTTGGTAACCCTGATAATGGTTACTAGTTACATAAATATTTGATGACCAGTATATTTAGTAAATGACTATATTGATCACATCCAAGTGTTTCAACCTGTGACAAAGTGAAACAACTTTTCTTGCATCTTATCTTTTCTGGAGTCAGATATTATAAAACCTAGCAAGGATATGCTCATTACGTTTCTTTCTTGCTCTTTACCTATAAAATTGGAAATATTTATCATTAGCCTATATATTCATTTTCAGACTTTTGCACAGATAACAGAAAATTTAGTTCTCCTGAATATTTAGGATTTTTTCATATTATAGTGTGTATTTTTGGGGGGTTGTTTTTAAATTTCTTTAGACCTTCCTCAAAGCTCTCATTTTATATTTTCAAGTGTTAGTAGACTACTTTTAATTTAAGAAACATTTATTGGTGACTATAATATAGTATGTCCCAAAAGGATATTATGTTGGATAAGATATAATCTTCATCCTTGTAGACACTGAATGTAAAAGTAAATGTATTTTTTGACTTTCGTCATTTTGCCAGATATTATTCAGATATCAGTTATTTAAATAATGCTTTTGTAAATTTATGAAACAGCAAAAACCTCAAACTCTTTTTAAGTTGTGGGTACTTAAAAAAATAGACTCTGCTTTTTCTAACATATTCTCTCATCCAGATGGTAATATTAAAGTTATTTTTAGTGTAAATTACCATGCTTTTATTTGTCATATGCTCCTTGCTTAGCTGGATTTCAAATCTACCAAAATATTGAATAGAATATATGGGGATTAGTGCTTTTCTTAGCTCTTCCAAATTCTTCAGTTATTACATGCATAGTAATAACCACCTTGAAGCAGCTCATTCACTGGAGCCAGCTGCTAGGGTCATGTCCTAAATACAGCTTAAACAGCAGGCTCCAATCTGATGAAACCTGACCAGAAATTGTGGAGCAAACAGAAGCCCAGTAGTTATTCAAATTTAAGATTCAGCAGGCACACAAAGCTGAAGGCACCTCTTCTGCTTTGACATTATCTACAGGTCCAATCCTCAATATGCTGATTCTATCATAATACAGAAAATTGGTTAATTCCCTCTGGAAATTAGCAACAACAAAAAATGTCTCTCCTTGAATCGCTCTTGCTTCTTCTTTTGATTGGCTGATGCTATCATTCCTTTGCCTTAGGATAAAAGGAACATTAAAAAAAAAACTTGTCCATTTATAAACCATCTGAACACTTTCTGTTTTAAATGCGCAACATGAGCACTGACATATGCAAAGGAAGTAAGGGAGGTGTTCTCCAAATCTGATTAGAATACTCTTAAAGAATTCATGATTTCGTGAAGATTTTTATTCATTCTTGTACCTGTTTTTTTTTATGATATGCAGTGTTTGGCATTTGACTTAAAGACGTGTTTAAGTGCAGAGTGAAGACTTATGAAAGCTCTGTATAATTACCTGCTTCTCAGATACATTGATGCATCCCTCCTACTGCAATAATGGCTTGCACACACACACACACACACACACACACACACACACACATACACACACACACACTCGTGGGTGCTATAATATTCTGATTATGTAACACATACGTTAAAATATATAACAGAGGCAGTCACTCACATGAGAAATCATTGTGGAGAAACATACAGAAACAGATCTTTCTATCATGATACTTCTGAAGGTAACAATTTTGAGATTTGTGGGTTGCTGAGTGTACCCTATACTGGCTACTTTAACTGGTTTTTGCAAACGTGCTTAGATGATATCAGTTAAATATACCACAATACACATAATTATTGTGACCTTTAAAATTGGGATTAAATCAGTCTTCTTGTGATGTGAGTGCACAGATGATCTAATTTAAGGGACAATGAAACATACTTTCCCTATAGAATCATTTAGAAACATGAGAAATCCTTTTTTTTCCTGCTTTAAACCTAATAAATTATACTTTCATTATGAATATATTTGAGTAATGCTATTTCATTTGTCTTTTATGCCAGATATACAGGTTTCCTTCTCTTTCCTTTCCCCCAAGGTAAGGATCACTACATTTTAAGCTGCCTTGTTCACAATGCCCAACCCTGCACCACCAGCCAATTTAGATGTGGGTTTAATGAACGCTTTTGATTAAGATAATGATAGTTATCTCATTACTATTTACAGACCATTTAGCAACAGTGATCACTTTTCAATTCTCCAGCATATCTTGTGGGTTGTATGCAAATATGAAGGAGAATAAGAGCAATTTTTAAAAACTGTTTTGAGCTTAACCTTTATGATTTGGCTGCTTCCTTCACTGATTCTGGGGTCATTTCCCAGTCTTGGATGTGACCTGAAGTTTATATGAGATGACTTTACACAGTGTTGAATTCAATTTCCTTCTTTCTGAGCACTCTCTTCTTTCTTTATTCTCACTGGTTGTTTTCTTCAATAGTTTGAATAAAAATTTTGTCTATTGTCACCTATTCAAGTATTTGTGCTCAGTTCATCAGTGTTTGCTAAGTTTAGTTTTACCTTTTCCCTATTAAGTAAGTGTTCCTAGTGAACCTATTTCAGTGGCTCAGTGGCATTTTTAACTACTGCCTCCACCAGTCAAATTTCTGCATCTCACTCTTGTAACAATGGTGATGAAAGCAGAGTCTGGAATGTACTATTGTTAGTTCAATAGGTTGTCACTCAGATATGATAGAGATAAACCTTCAGAGAAATAAAATACTACCACTACTACCAACGCTATCACTACAATAATAGCTATTGTCTATTAAATATTTACTCTGAACCTTACTCATATCATTCAAGTTATGGCAATCCTTTCATTTATCTATGAAGTAGATATTTATGTCCTCATTTTACAGACGAGAAAATCGAGGCTTAAAATTTCAAGTAATTCTTCAAACTAAAGCTCCTAAATGACAGAGCTAGTATCCAAGAACAGGTCCATAGAAATCCAAATGTAGTACTCGTAGGTGCTATATTTTACCCAACATGGGGCCAAAGGAAACAAAAAAAGTTTCACACGTCTGGGTAACTAAGCTTTATAAAGTGCAGTTTTAAGGAGCCTGAATTATCTAATGCTATTCTTTCAGACTGGCAATTGCTTGAGGGTGACTAGATGCAAATGTAATATTTTAGAAAATAAAAAAAATTCTGTCCACACATTTCTTAAACCCAACCAGTGAGGACTTGTCAGAAATAGTAATGTCTGTCTTTGCAAATTGAATTCTTCAAATAACTGTTGTAGATTTGGGAATATAGAGACTGGAATTAACACAAACATGGAAAATTTCCAATCTGTTACAGATGAACCTTACCTTAAGCAATGTATTCTTTGCTGTAATCATAATTCAAAATTAATATGGATTCCTAATTAAATTTGAAAAATGGAAATTATGCTTAGTAGCCTAGCATGTAATTACAATCTTTTCAACATCAGAATAAATTTCATACCAACATAGCTAGATTTTAATTAACATGTGTTTCATAAAAATCCCCATACATATCCCCTGAATAATGTGAGGACCATCTTCTGATATTGCTAAAAAGTATTATTCACATGCAAAGTACAGATGATTTAAAATTTGTAGTTTCTATACAAAATACTCTAAGAAATTTTACCTGTCACAGGTAATACCACAAACTTTCCCACTAAAATGTAAGAAATTATTTTCAGAAAGGAAAAATATTGCAAACAGTTCTTAAGTTTTCATTTTATTCATAAAGTTGCATAACTTTCCCACTAGGCCCTTTCCAAGGGATATCAAAGTCTTCCATTCCTTTTGTCTAGCATAGATATTTTTGTCCCATTATCCTGGTCTGAACTGTATCAGGAAGATGCAGATTTAAAGGGGATTTACATAAAAGCTACAATAAAGTAAAATAAATAGAAATAACATAAAATATTGATCATTAAAAAAAAACTTCCTGAGTACATAGGTTAGAGAACATTTCTTGAAAAAAAAATTGTTAAAAACACCCAAACTCTCCTCAAAGATATAATTGAATTTGTTGGCCATAATGTGTTGGAACTAGATTCACATTCAGGCTTTCTGATTCTCTAGCCTAGCCTCTTGACTCTTGACTGCTACCTGACTACCAATGTTTATTTTCTGTATGTTATCAACTTACTTAATAGCCCTAAGAATTACTTTCCTTTTCTACTATCTTGATTGATAATTGCAAATTGATTTTGCTTATACATCTATGTAAATGCTTTGGTCAGAAAAACACAGCTGCCATTTTACCCCACTTCTTTAATATTTTTAATGAAATCTTTATAGTGAATATATTAACACTTGTATAAATGTTCAATTAAAATACTTTTATATTATTTTTGTCTATAACTTTTGTTTAGGACGTTTTGTGATATGCAGATATTTAATTTTTATAATCATATGTGTCAGTAATTTCCTTTGCAATATTTTGTTTTAGGATTAAATAAAACTTCCCACTCCAATAATTATTATGTAGTCATTATATTGTTCTCTTTATTTTTATTTTTTCTTATATTGTTTATTCCACTATTCTATTTGTAATGTTGTATAGTATATAATTTGAGTTGAAGATCCAAAATATATTTTTCATTCAGATTTATTGATTCAATATCTCTGTGATATCTTTTTATCATAAGTTAAATTTAAATATGATATTACTGAAAAATTTATAATATTTAATTCATTTGTCTTAATCCTGTGCTTTTTGCTTATTACAGCTTATTGATATGTTTTAATATATACTAAGCAAGAGTTGCTCTCTTTAGTCTACCTTTTACATTTTTTATATCCTTTTTTCTTTTTGGAAAAAAATACATAATCCTCCATCAAAGAGAGACAGTCTGTCTCTGTTAAAAGACAGTTGTTTGCCTCTGAGAAAAAGGCACCAAGATTGAATTGAGCATGTAAAAGATTTATTGGGAAATGATTGTGAATGATCAAGATGGAGAAGCAATAGGCCGAGTATCTTCAGACTGTAATGCAGGTCTGACGTGTGGAAGGGAAATGCAGGAGGGACTGGTAGGAAGAATATCAAGTGGTCATGCAGCTCTGAGACAGTCTTGGCCAGAAGGATAGGGAGAGTCAGAACAAAGATTTTCCACTAGGAGAGGCCTGAGTTGGGCTGGAATGGTCTGGCTCTAATATCCAGTTATGCTCCACTAACTGGAAGCAGCCCACGCAGTGAGTGACTTCAAAGTAAACACTGCGGCAGTTTATGCGGGAGCAATGGCGGAGGCTGTCATGACCACACTCTCAGAGCGGTTTCTCCCTGGAAGGAAGATCAGAGTGGCGCATTCCGGTGGCTGCCACGTCACCCTTTGGAAATCCCTTCAGTTTTCTAACATTCTCCATAACAAATGTTTTTGCATCTGTAGTCCTCTTTCTTTTGCCTAATACTCTTTCTGTGCAATGCCAATTCCATTAGTATATGTGGAAGACTGTGTACATCACCATGGATGTGGCTCTAAGATATGAGTTCTACTCCCCAACGCCACACAATCTTCAATTTTTCTCCCTCTATTCACTCATTACTGTAAGTACATAAATGCTCCAAGGCTCGACAACACAATAACAAAACACCATCTCCTTTCAAAACCCCATTGCAGCTGAACACTGTTGATTTTCACTTTCTACCTTCCCTTCAGCAATTACTATTGTCAAACTTCTTGCAAGAGTATATTACATTTTTATTTTCTTTTTCTGCTCTGTGCTCTTCTTTTTCCCACTGTACCCTTTCTGCCCCTGCTATCCCTTATAATTTTTTCTTCCAAAATTACCTATGACATTGAATTGTATTACCACCTTTCTTCTTTCTCTTTCTGCTTCCTGATTTGTCAAGTTCAATCTATTGTACTCTCCAAATATCTACATAAGTATATTAATATATTAAGTATATTCTATGTAAATGTATAAATATTATTATGAGGTTTTACGTGTGTGTTTGTTTATGCATGCAAACACACACACGCATGCACTTCCATCCATCCCCGCTGCTGTTAACTTCTAAAATATTATCTCCTACCTGGATTCCTGTAAAGCCACTAACAAGAGAATCTTGAACTAGCATTAATGTTATTGAAAGACATACTTGAGACATATTTGAATAAAACAAAAATGAGAGGGATTAATACACAGTAAAATGTTCCTGAAGTTGATGAAATTATGTTGTTGAAAGGCAGGATATTTTCTGAGAAAAGGAAACAAAGATCTATTCTGAAACAGCAGAATAATGCAGACTTTGGTATCAGAAAGACTAAATTATACTGATTTGGAGGCTTTTACTTCATTTGGAGTCATTGTTTTAGGATTGTTCATCAAGTTTCAAATTGCTACTGTGAAATTTGTAAGAGCAAGGGAGCCCATGTGAAGTCGCTGACCCGCAGTATATTTGGTTGAGTTCTGTTGTTAGTATGTGAGTTTTCCCAAGAAAAGTGGTCTTCTTGATGCAGAAAAGAAGGAATCAAATGATTGAGTTTATTGAGTTGATTTTTTTAACTTCTTGGGGCATTTAGGTTTCTTTCCTAATACTGGGAGGCATACTTTATTGGTGGATTATGTCAGTAATCCACTAACTGGTCCTCCTTTTCCATTTCCTTTCTAATGTAGGAACACAGCAAACACAGATTGTATAGAGCATTGTAAATCAAACTATAGAAAGATCATGTTGATCTGCTGCCTAAAATCTTCAAATGGTTTTGTTTCATTTATAAAATGATCAGACGCTTTAACAAGGCTTACAAGACCCCACAATTACTGGTAACTGATATCTTTCAACAACATATTCCATATTCTCTCTTGCTACAATTAAGCAACATTTTCCTTCTTTCTCTTCCTTTCCAAAGTGTCCATATGCCTGACTCATTATTATTCCTTTCAAATGTCATCTACTCAGGAAGGCCATCCCAGGCCATTTTGTTCCACTCATTCTGTTAATTATTTTACAGAATTTATCATAAATAATTAATGCTCATTTATCTGTTTATTACCTACCTACTTCACTATAATGAAAATTTTAAGAGAACAAGATTTTGTTCACCACTATATTTCTAAAAACTGTATCAGAGAAGTCATTCAAAGATATTTCAAAAGAATGATGAAAATATTAAGATCTCAAGTTCATCTCTGTAAATAAGAATATTATTTTCAACATATTTTTATGTCGGGAGCTTCATACTTAGTGCTTTAGTTACCATTATAACAGTTTCACAAGAAAGGTACTCTTGTCTTCAGCTTAAATTAGGAAAATGACATACAGAGAAATTTCAAGGTCCCCTTTGTCGCACAAGTAGCGAGCCACAGAACAAGGTTATAACTCCAAATCTTTAAACCACAAATTTATCACTTTTTAAACTTTACAGATTTGAACACTGTGCATCCAATCATTGCATATGAAAATAACATTACCTCTATTACTGGATGGCAAAACAGAAAGGGAGAAGATTCTTATTTGAGCCATTAATGACCACTGGTTGTTAGTCCATTTGATCCAAGGGATGCAAAACAGTGAAATTATTCTTTATTGTTTATCAGGTGACTTCTTGCATCATTTAATTAAAATGTCAATCCATTTAAATTATCATTTAAAATGGTAAGTCTTATTTTGTTGGTCTTACTTTCCACCGGAAACTGTAGTAAAAAAAAAGGTAGCTTACTTCAACCAATAATTTTGTTTAATATAGAATGATTTTCATTTTTTGTTTCTTTTTTTAGTGTTTCATCCATATAGCCTCTGAAACAAATTTGTTTACAGACACTTACACAAACATACATACATAACATGTATACCATCCCTAATTCCTTCCCTCAATGCAGAAGAATTCTTTTGTTTTAATTTTTGGAGAAATGGAACTCTATAGTTCTTAAATGCACAAAAATATAAAGAATGGATTGTTTCCACTATAATTTTGTTCCTGTGACAGGCACATTATTGTATAACTTTTGTGTTATATTCTTAGTTAGCATTATACACAGTCATTAAGATTGCTTGTTAACTAAAAATTGCAGCTAAATTATAAGTCACTTTAAGGGAGCGCTTTTTATACACATTAATGAAAGGCTCGTGAAGACAATTCAGGGATGAGCATTCTGTAAATACACTTAGTGTTGGTACAGACTTTCATCACAATATAATGGTCTAATTAGGGGTAAATCTACAATTAAGACATTATTGGTCAATGAGGACAAATACTTATACCTTAACTCTAGTTTATTCTATTTATATGCCTGCAATTTCTGTCATTTAAAAGTTTTCCTTTGATTTGGATCTGTATCTCTAAATAATTATAAAAATAATCACAACCAAAATACTCTAATTTCTAAAGTCTATATTTATGGATATGAAGTAAATCCTATCCCATCATAAGTATCTACACTGTAGGAAAACTTGTATTGACTCTCTTTTCCACTAACTCTCACACACACACATGAAAATACAAACTATCCTAGATAAAATTATGATGTAGATGAAGTTTGTCATGAAAAAACAAAAGGAGCAAAAGATGTATATATTTTCTAAGAGTACTGGAAATGCTTGTGTAATCCAAAGCAGAAATACATTGAGGGAAGGAACTGGAATCCTATACTGGGAAGCCAGAAGATCTCTTTCCCTCAATTTCAATTTTTCTACTTTCTGCACCATTGCTGCATTTTCTGCTTCTTGGTCCAAAGGAGTTGAAACTGATACATTAATGGCTTCCAGGTTTATGTCACCTTTATTTTTTATAAGCCAGCTCATAGTTTGCTATTTTTCAACTTGAATTTCAAGCTTCCAAGAGAGAGAATCAAAATGTCCCAGTTTAAGTGATACTTTCATCTATATTCAGTCACCTGGAGTCTGGGGAATAGAATCATAGAAAAGAAACATTGATGCAAGGAACCAAACCAGTGGGAAGTGCAAGTAATTCCCCCAAAAAGAAGTCTGACCTGATATTCAGATTAGTACACTTTCCTACTGTTTGCTGTTACATTATTACCTAACAAATTTTGAAGTGCAGAGGTAACTTGATCACTGTCTTCTTTTATTGTACATGTAATTTCAGGACTACAGAAGTGATATTCCAGGGAGTATTCAAAACTATGGGATATAATATGTGAATTTCAAATTTCCTTCATGGCAATCAATTTAATACAGTTATATTTCAATTAAAAATACAGGGTAGATAAAAAGTACCAAGCAACTTTAAAAGTGTTCTGTCTCAGTATACCAAACATATGGAAATGCAAACCAATCCTAAGTGTAGTTTGATGAATTTTTAAAAGTGAGCCATTTGTTTAATCACTATGAAACAGAGCTTTCCATTCTCTGCAGTCTGCCTCTAGTCTATCCAAAGGTAAGTACTACCTTACTTCCCAAAACGTAGATTATTTTCCCTTTCACATTTTATTTAAATGTAACAAAAGAGTAGATTCTTTCATGAATGAGCTCTTTCATGTAACATAATATTTGGGGAGTTTATACAAGTCACTGAATGTAAATATAGTTTGTTTATTGCTATTAAAATAATAGGCTGTTGTGTGTGAGCATGCTACACTTGCTTATGTATCCATTTTGTTGTGAATGAATATTTGAGTAGTTTTAAGGTTTTTGTTGGAATGTATTTCTCCTTGGTATAAATTAGCAGTGGAGTTGCTGGGTCATAGGACATGCATATTTTTAGCTTACTAGACATTAACACCTCCCAAAAGCATACTGTTTTATTCTAGCATCAGCAATGGGTAAGAGTTCTGGTTACTTTACATTCTCACTAACACTTGGCTTTCTATATCTATTCTTGCACTGGTGAGTGTAGAGTGGGATCAAAAGTGTCATATTAATGCACATTTCCCTGATGAGTTATAACATACTTTGTTTTTCATTGGAATATTGTTTGATTTGAATTGTCTGTTTATATCCTTTCCTCACTTTTTTCCAGAGTTTTCTTTTTCCTTTGGACATATAGGGTTCTCTATGCATTTTCTGTATTGTTTCTTTGTTGTACATATGAATTGAAATTTTTTTCTGCTCTGCAGCTTGACTTTTCATTTTTTATTACTATCTTTTGATAAGCAGAATTTATTTCATAACTTTTCATGTAGTTCAGTTTATCATATGATTTTCCTTACAGTTAGCAAAATTATGTTTAAAAAGTAAACTTTACATTTGTCAAAACTCCTAAAAATTTACATCTAAAAGGAAGAATTTTACTGTGTGAATTATACCATAATACAACTGATAAACCTCCTTAATACAAATTTATTATGTATACCCATTTATTATTTTTGTGTTATTATTTTTAGAAGCATAATACTCTGCCTCTAACATTTATGTATATAATTCACATATAATTGATTCTGTGTATGGGGTGAGGTAGGAATCAATGGCTATATAGTCCATTGATCCAATACAATTTATTGTGAAGACTTCGCCCACTACTCTGAATTGTCACATTTGACATAAATTAAATATTGGGTTCCTTTAATTTATTTGGGTTCTCCTTGCACAAATAGCATACATTCCTAATTAGTGAAGCTTTAGAATGTCTTAACACTCCAATTTTATATAATATACTATAAACTGCTGTTTTTTAATACTTCTTTGAAGATAAATTTGTTTCTGATTTGATCAGTAGGATCACTTTTTAGCCAGTTCCGATGTCATTTTAAACATTTTTCATCATTCTTTAGGCACTTCCTAAGTTTGTGCATATCAAGGTATTTCATTATTATCTTATTCCTTATCTGTCCCACTCCTGGAATTTGTCAATTTTCTGAGAAGTTCTAGTTCCATTTCATGGAGAATGGTATTGAAACACCAAGATCTAGAATCCAGGTTATGTTAATGATGCTGGTCGCAACTTTAAGACAGGCCCCTCCTCCCTGTTTAGCTCTGGACACTAATATTTTCCTTTTGGGTATGAAACTAATGAAAACTTTTGTCACTTTCTCAACTACTCAGCCACCACTTTTCTCAGTGTTTCAAGCTTTCAGCTGTTATTTATATATGGATCAGCACTGAAAATTTAGGATAAAAAGGAGATGCTTGGCTTTTTCTGCACTTTGAATAGAATAAGAAAGCTTCCTTTCCATGATTGCGTGTGTGCGTGTGCATGGACATAAACTAGTTAGTAGAAGTTTATGGACACTGCGGGGGGGGGGGGTTGGGGAGAGAGACTGACTTGTTAGTTTTTACTCTGTGTATTTTATAATGTCACGTATTTCTTTAAAAGATAAAAAATATGTAATTCTTCAATCAGAGTTAAATGAATCAAAGAAACCTCAGTTCAAATGTTTATTTTGCTGATTATCAGCTGTGTCTCCTTTGGCATCTAATAATATCAACTTCCAGGAATTTTGCATGTCATACTTGTTAATTTAAAACATCTTTACATCCAAGTTGATTTAATTTCATGCAGTCACTGATAAGAAAGAGGAAGAAACAATATAGAAGTGTTTGTAACTGTGGATGGAATTTAAGTTGTGAAATAGTCATAAGGAGAGGATAAGGTGTTAAAATTTTGATATGGACATGAATGATTAATCTATTATCCATTTAAAATTCACACAGAAAGTGATCTCTGGTTAGAAAAAAAATTTCAACTCAAAAAGAATAAGATAGAAAATACCAAAATTGTTTACTATTAAATATTTAACCTCTAATAAATTTTACTGACTTGGCAACATCCTGAATTTATTCATTTATTTAGAGATACAGTTGACATACAACTTTATATTATTTTCAAGTGTACAACATAATGATTCAATATTTGTATATATTGCAAAATGATAATCACAATAAGTCTAGTTAACATCTGTCACCATACATACAGAAATTTTTTTCTTTTGATGAGAAATTTTATGATTTACTCTATTAGGAACTTTCAAATATGCAGTACAGTATTATTAACTGTATAGTGGCCATGATATACATTACATTCCCTTGACTTACTTATTCCATCAATGTTGTTGCAAATGGCAAGATTTCATTCTTTTTATGGCTGGGTGATATTCCATTGTGTATATATACCACACTTTTTTTTATTCACTCATCTATTGATGCACAGTGGATTGTTTCCCAATCTTGACTATTGTAAATAATGCTGCAGCGAACATAGGATACATATATCTTTTCAAGCTAATTTTTGTTTCTTTGGATAAATACCCAGTGGAATTGCTGGATCATGTGGTAATTCTACTTTTTTCTTTGGTGAAACTTCCATACTGTTTTCCATAATGGCTGTACCAATTTATATTCCCACCAACAGTGCACAATGGTTCCCTTTTCTCCACATCCTTACCCACACTGGTTATTTCTTGTCTTTTTGAAGATAGCCACTCTAATAAGTGTGAGGTGATATACCTCATAGTGGTTTTGAGTTGCATTTCCCTAACTAACGATGTCGATAATCTTTTCATGTGCCCATTGACCATCTGTATGTCTTCTGTGGAAAATGTTCATCCAAATCCTCTGCCCATTTTTTTAAGTCAGTTTTTTTTTTAAATACTGAGTTGTATGAGTTCCTTATATATTTTAGATAATAACTGCTTATCAGAAATATGATTTGCAAATATTTTTCCAAATGCAGTACTTTGTCTTTTCATTTTGTTGATTTTGTTGTTGTGCAGAGGCTTTTTAGCTTGGTGTAGTGTTACTCATTGATAATTGCTTTCATTGCCTTTGTTTTTGGTGTCAAACCCAAAAAATCATCACCAAAACTAGTAACAAGGAGCTTATGGCCTACACTTTCTTCTAGGAATTTTATGGCTACTGGTCTTTCATTCATGTCTTTAATCCATTTTGAGTTAACTTTTGTGTATAGTATAAGATTAATGGCTCAGACTCATTCTTTTGCTTGTAGCTGTCTACTTTTCTCTACATCAGTTATTGAAGACACTATCTTTTCCCCATTGTATACTCTTGGTTCCTTTGCCATAAATTAAGTGAGATTATATGAGTGGGTTTATTTCTGGTCTCTTTATTCTGTGCCATTAATTTATGTGACTGTTTTAATGACAATAACGCATGGCTTTGATTAATATAACTGTGCTGTAGTTTAAAATCAGGAACCATGATGCGTCCAAATTTATTCTTCTTTCTCAAGAGTGCTTTTTCTATTCATGTTCTTTTGTAGTTCCATACGTGTTTTAGGATTGTTTCTTTTCTGTGAAAAATGCTGTTGGAATTTCGATAGGGATTATGTTGAATTTGTAGATTATTTTGGACAGCATCAATATTTAACAATATTAATTCTTTCAATCCATGAGCATGGAATATCTTTTATTTATTTGGGTCTTCTTTGGTTTCTTTCATCACTGTCATAGTCCAGGTCTTTTATCTCCTTGGTTAATTTTATTTCTAGGTATTTATTCTTTTTGATGCAATTATAAATGGGATTCTTTTTTTAATTTCTCTTTCTGATATTTCATTTTTAGTGTAACTGAGCAAAAATGTTGGCATCTCTGCCTTCGTATTATATTTGTCTCCTTTGCTGCCTTAATATTTGGACCAAAAGGAAAAAAAAAAGAAAAGGGATTCTGCTCATCCTTGCTTCCCTGCATGTAGGCCTTTTGATCATCAAAAGGAATTTTTATTACATTTTTAGATTTCTACAAATAGCTCCTTATCTGAAAGCTTGCCTCTCCTAGGAAATAGGGAAATATGTACAAAAATGATGATGGCTTTGTCAAGGAGTTTTAGGAACATCATGACCAGAGCTAGGTTGCAGAGAGTCAGCTAACCAAGGACATGGAGTTTCTCAGCTTGGACTCTAGCTGACTTCCAGATGTCTGCATCCTTCAGTTACTTCCTGGTCAGCTCCCTTCCTACTCCCCATTTCCCTAACACAAAAGAAACATGCAATCAACTCTGAGTTAAGATGATGCTTTGGTACATTAGTCTGTCATCTTCTTGGTCCTCTGGCTTTCCAAATAAAGTCTCTTTCCTTGACATAACACCTTGTCTCTTGATTAACAGTATGTTGTATGGTGAGTGGCATGAGCTTGGACTCGGTAACATTAATGTATAGAAACACAACAGATTTTTTTGTATTGACTTTACTGCATTTATTTATTAGTTACAACAGTTTTTGTGTGGAGTCTTTAGGGTTTTTATAAATCATACCATGCCACCTACAAATAATGACAGCTTTACTTCTTTTCTAATTTGGATGCTTTTTATTTATTTTTCTTGCCTAAATGCCCTAACTAGGATTTCCAATAGTATGTTGAATAAAAGTGGTAAGCATGGGCATCCTTCTCATGTCCTGATCTTAGAGAAAAAACCCTCAATTTTTTCAGTATTGAGTGTAGCATTACTGTGGACATGTTATGTATCATTTTTATTGTACTGAGATATATTCTCTCTCTACCATTTTGTCATGAGTTTTACCATACATGGATGTTGAATTTTTTGAAGTGTTTTTTTCCTGCATCATTGAGATGATCATATATTTATTCTTCATTTTGTTAATATGGTATATCACATTAACTGAACTATCCTTGTATTCCTGGAATAGATACCAGGAAAAGTGTATGATCCTTTTCATGTATATTTTAACTCAGTTTTTTGATATTTTGTGAGGATTTTTTCATCTGCATTCATATTTGCATCTATATTTATCTGGGGTATTGGCCTGTAATTTTCTCTCCTTGTGGTTTCCTTGTCTGGTTTTGGTATCAATCAGGGTAATGCTGGACTTTTAAAATGAGTTTGGAAGTATTCTCTCCTTCTGTTTTTTTAGACAAATTTGAAAAGGATTGGTATGAATTCCTTCAATGTTCAGTAGAATTCACAGTGAAGCAGTCTGGTCCTGGACTTTTGTTTCTTGAGAAGTTTTTGATTACTGATTCAATCTTCTTACTAGTAATCAATCTATTTAGATTTTCTATCTCTTCATGATTCAGTCTTGGAAGGTTGTTTCTAGGAATTTATCCATTTCTTCTAGGTTGTCCAATTTTTTTGGCATAAAATTGTTCACACTAGTCTCTTAGGGTCCTTTGTACTTTTGTGGTATCAGTTGTAAAATCTTCTCTTTCATTCCTGATTTTGAGTCTTCTCTCTTTTTCTCTTGGTGAGCCTTGTTAACCACCTGTCAACTTTGTTTATCTTTGTGAAGAACCAGATTTTGGTTTCACTGATCTTTTCTATTGTTACTTTAGTTTCTATTTTATTTATTTATGCTGTTATCTTTGCCATTTCCTTGTTTCTACTGATTGGATCTAAGTTTCAGTAAAGAATATGTTAGTAGAACCTGTGACCAACAGTGAGCCATTCCCTTAAAATGCACTTATTTTCACATGTAGAAGTATAAAATCCATTTAGAATGACAATATCCTGCTCTAGAAACAGAAAAATAAAATGAGATCCTTGAATCTCTTCAGGGATTATCTTCCATATTCTAATGCTTGACTTTCCTTGGTCAAATAAGACAGACACACTGAATATAATTACAAGAAAAGAATTAGATATATAAGTACAAAGAAAAATATATCAACCTAATCATAATTTCATGAAAAATTTAAAATAACCATATAATAGATTTTTATGAACTCTGGTTCATTGTCTTGCCAGCAAGAAGTATTATTACTGATTAATACATTTCTTAAGTCAATGATATATGACCAGAACTGGCTAAGATCAAATGAAATCCTGCCTTCTATCTCTTATAATTAATCTAACGTGTTGAACTGTCATCAGTAACTAAGTTATTCAAGCCTACAGATGTTAACCTGTAAAGAAGGACATTAATGAATCCTTATTTTGTTCCTACTTGGAAATACATAATGATAAGAGATATTCTTCTGGGCTATAAATAGCAGCAAAAAGAAAGAGAAGGCAATTAATCAAAATGTGAACATGTTGAAAGACAGAAACAGAAGCAGTGCAGCTCTGTGGTACACTAATTACTAATTATTTTCAGTATCTGCCTAATGAGAAAAAAGTTCCAACTTACAAGTAATACAAGTACGTTAGATTGTACAATGTGTGATGACATTTCTACATTTGAACTTTTCACTCATAAAGCAAATTGACAGCATTTTAAAGTATTTAAAACTGGATCCATAGCATATAAGACTTTAATGTCTCTTTCAAATGTCTCTGAAACATCAATACATTAATGCTGCATCTTTGTGCTAGCCCTACAGTTGGGGATGTAACTGAAAATGAGATTACACTCTGAAAGTGTTGAACTTGGTAGCTCTTTTTGTTTGTGTTCTGTTTCACATTAAAGTTTTAGTAAATTTATATTAGTCTATACCTATTGTTCTGCCTATATAAGTCCTTTTACTTAATATTTGATCTAAATTTTATTGGTTTCATAACTCAAAGTCTACTCTGAGAGTGAGAGATTATTTTTCCATTCTGACTTTAAAATAAAAAGTGACAAATAGGTTATATTTACTAACATTGCTACCACCACAAATTTGTAAATTTAAACAGTCTCATATTGAGCCCTGAAAGCACTTTATTCCTCAGCAACCTTTCCCTGCCTGTATGTACAAGAGATAGATGATGAATGGTATTATTTGTTTGGTGCCCTTAGGAAGAAATTAAACATTTATTCAAAGTATGTTTTTTGCCTTGATAACAAATCCAATAAACAAGGGCTTTGATTAATGAATATTAGCATTTCTTATTGTAAGATGTATGGATTACTTATAGCTTCAAGGCAATTTTAGGCACAGCTTTGTGGAGGAGGAAGTGGCATTTGTTTCAACACTGAAGATTTTAAGGTTTCTGGAATGGAAGTGAAAAAGTTCGATTCTTGATCCTGCACTGACCTCTGTTGGCTAAGTGTCCTTGGATAAGTCACCCAACATCCTTAAATTCAGTTTCTTCATTTCAAAAGTGGGATTAAAATAACACAGTACATTGTGACATTGTAGAATGCAAGGAAAAGCACTCATACACTGCATATAACATCATTGTTTTTAAGACACAAAATAAACAATGTTGGTTAAATGGTTTTGCTTGTGAACTTTTCCATAGCCTAGGTAATGTATATTTTCTCTCCTTTGACTTTATATTCTACTTATGGACATATAACTTAATATGTTTTTTAGATATCTTTGAATTTTTTGTAAATATTCAGGTGAAAGACAATTCATTAATATTGTAAGAGTTTTGGGGAAGAGAGGGACTTTTATTTCATAATTACTATTATTTATCATCATCATTTACTCCTCAATTTTGTAAAAATCTTATTGGGACTTCTAAGGAAACACAATTCACATATTACCACTACCATTCACTGATAATATGACTGAGCAGGTTATATATTGATTCTTATCTTACTTATTATTTTATAAAACAAGGGGGTTATCAATCTTTCAGAGTGGGAGTAAAGGTGAGATAAGAAAATTTCCCTTAGGTAATTCTCTCCAGATTACTTTAAATTAGTATAAAGGTGCTTTCTGTTATACATCTTTTATGTTTCTTTCAGGTCCAGATCATAATGAAAATTTATGAAAAAGAGTGCTTCCTTCAGTAAATCAGCTAGAAGACCAAAAAGCTTCTAGTTTGTTGGCCCGCCTATTTCAAGGAATATAGTTATAAACTTAAAGACATTGATATAATAATAAACTATATTGACCCATACCTGGGAAGAGGCATAGACTAAAAAGGAGAGATTTATTTTACTGGAAAAATTCTTGCTGACTCCTTGAGAATCTTTTTGTTATTTTATTTTAAAATTTGGAGTCCAGACTCTTTGGTCAATGAAATATTTGGAGGGTTCAATCTCAGAGTAGAGTCTCAAAAGAAATATCTTCATACATGCTGGCTTGACTGTGGGTTCCTTAGAGAAGCTGTGACTGTTTTTCATACTTCAAAGCTTTATTAAATGATGTAATTTGGGTCTCAAAAATGTACTGTGTTTGACTAAAAGACCCTAAGTAGAACAAATTCTGTAATGGATTTATAAAACTGGAGGTAACTCAACTCTATCTGAGATCCTTGGCAGCCAGGAGGGTTTTAAATAGACTATGCATTTACATCTGTGCATCATTTAGCCAAGTCCCAAATGCCAAATGCAGTTTTACTTTCTAATGTATTGATGTTAATTTTGCTTTGGTAAACTAAATGTACTTATTCTAAGGCAGAACTATTCAGCTGGGGGATTAATTCTTGAAGAATATAATATAATAAAATCTACCAGTTTCTATAAAGTACAATTGGGTTTTGTCTTAGTCAGCCTGGGCTGCCATAGTAAAACAGCACAGACTGGCTTAAACAACAGAAATTAATTTTCTCACTGTTCTGGAGGCTGGAAAATCTAAGGTCAAGGGGCAAGTCAATATGGTTGTGGTGAGAATTCTCTTCCTGGTTGCAGAGGGAGGGGTGCTTTCTTACTGTGTCCATACATGACAGAGAGAGCCCTGGTGTCTTTTCCTCTTTTTATAAGGTACCAGCCCTATCCAATTAGAGCCCCACCCTTAAAACCTCATTTAACCTTCACCCCTTCCTCTCCAAAAACAGTTCAGTCACACTGGGGGTTAGAGCTTCAGCATATGTATTTGGTTGGGGATGGGGGCAAACATTCAGCCCATACAGACTTCAAGAATTGTTTGTGATTATACACACTAGTAAAATGTGCGAACAGATTGTCTTTGTATTTTAATTTCAAATTTTTGGTTTATTTTTATTTCATCCATTGGTTACCCAGTGCTGATCACCCAGGCTCTATCTTAGATATTAGAGGATAAAGAAGGGGAAATAATCCCCATCTCAAGGAACTGGTCGATAATGTTGTGCAAGACAGAAATGTGAATGGTTCTTTGGGAATGCATTTTACACTGAACACGATGGGCTTCAAACAGTTGAAGAGGAGCAGAGAGGATTTGACACAAAGAGGAAATAACATTCTCAGAGATACAGATCATGATGGCACAATGTGGAAAATTTAACTAATTTGGTATAAGTGTAAAAGAATGATGAAAAGTGTTGCTGATAAAATAAGACAGAACCATTTGATAAGAAGAGTTACCTGCCAAGTTTTTGCATTTTCTGTGTTAAGAATGACTGTGGAAAACCACTTATCTTGGTATCCAGCAGTAAGTGCACACAATCAAAAGAGTTATTCTACTGATATTTTAAATGATCACTCATTTCAAAAGTTACCAATAGGATAAATGAAAGATGATGTGTCTGATTTATCAGCCAAGAGTAAAATTGTTAATTAACTAACCATCACCATTTTCTGGTATTAAAGACATAGTAAGATGGAAACTAAAGTGGGTAAAAGGACAATTTTATTAAATCTGAGAAAATCTGAAATTTATTGAGCTAGATTTCTATGTGTAAGACACTGTGTTCAGTGAATTACATCTCTTTTCTCATCCCAGGCTTGTCATAACACTATAAGAAAGATACTGTTATCTCCATTTTACAGATGAGGAATTTCAGCCTCAATGAGATTCAAGAATTAAACCGAAGTCCATCAACTAATAAGTGTGATTCCAGTCATATCTATCTGACTGTTAAAGGCCACTCACTTGCCTTTATCCTTCCCCTTCTGAAGAAGGGACTTAGTTTATATTAACTTGCATCATGGAATTGATTGAGGATTTTAGATTGGTCTCCACCCTCAGTGGAGAGACTTATATGACATCTATCGCATTAGAAGAATGTCAGTAGAAAGAGTTGATATAAAACTAAGATAATACCGGCAGTGTTCCCTTTAGTCTTGTAAGGAAAATGAATGACAATGAGCCAAGAATAATCTGTTAGGTTCTTTCTTGCTTTTAACTATGATTTCTGTTGACGTAAACTAAAAATAATCAACTTTGTCTCTAGCATAAATTTTGATCCTTTCAAATATATTTCACTCTGAAGCAATATATTATCATCATATATCATACCACTGTGAATGTCATCTTTCATTTAAAAAGATACATTCAGATTCAATTTCCTTAAATATTATTAATGTTCACATTTATATTATGTGTGAAAACTGTATGAAAATTAAAACCTTATTGAAAACATATCAGCATTTTTCAACATTCTTTTATGTTTTAGGATATATGTTTTAGGAGAAACAGCAGAAATTGGAGGGATTCTCTGTCCATCTTGCTACCAAACCTAAATTTATCCTGTCAATTCATCACAGATTTAAATTTATTTATCTAAAATATATAAAAGCACATGCTTTGGTCACTTGGCGTCTCAATTAGGTTATTGGGTCCCTGTTCACACAAAATTAAGGTTTGTTTTTTGCTCCTGTTATCTTCAATCTTTTGGGCTCAGTGTTTGGGGGTTGTGGTAGGCACACACTTAAGTCACACCTTTGTAAAATTCCTTCTTTTTAAGTACAGGTGGAACATGAGAACTTGCTTTCCACCCAGAGTTGTTACCTAAGTCTATCATACCACTCTGTTATAAGCTTTTCTCAGAATTTGATCAGATCTTTTGGTTTGTTGACTTGTCTGCCTGAATGTAACCTCTTTGAAAAAAGAGATATTTGTCTGTTATGCTCATTTCTTTATTTCCTGCACCTACAGAGTATCCAGAATGTTATTGGTACTCTGTAAATATGTTGAAAGAATTATTTCGTATTATTTATTCATTTCGGTTTCTATTTAAACTTAATAGAATTCTTAATAGAATATTCCATGAGAACAGGGTAATTATAATTCATCTTTCACTGCTATGTTAAAAACATCTAGAGTAGTATTTAGCAAATAATAAATGATAATTAAAATTTATTCAATAAATATACTGCTTAATATTTGTATGATACTTTACATATTATTGCTATATATATATATATAAACATATATATTTGCCAGTATGTTTACATAAAAGGCTGTTACATATAATCTGACTATACAAAGTCTGTTTCTATCTGACATTTCTTAAAGTAACTCAATAATGCAAGTGTTACTATTAAGAGAAAATTATAGATCATAGAGCTATAACCAATGGTTGAGGAGACTCAATAGCAATTAATCTTGTGAAAAGATTGAATAGAGAAAGACCTGGTTAATTCCTTTTTCTTTGTAGTCTTGAATATAACCTGGGCTCATCTTCATTGGTCTTGAAATGACTCTTGTATCTTTTCATGAAGCCACATCTTATGTCACATATGGCTTTAACTCTATACACCCAAATTTGCTCCTCTTCCTCAATTTGTGATGTAGAGATTGATGGGAGGCTGTCCTACAATGTGTCACGATTGCTTACTGATTGCTTTGAATTAAAATAACTGGAGAAACAGCAGAAATTGGAGGGATTCTCTGTCCATCTTGCTACCAAACCTAAATTTATCCTGTCAGTTCATCACAGATTTAAATTTATTTATCTAAAATATATAAAAGCCGCATGCTTTGGTCACTTGGAGTCTCAATTAGGTTATTGGGTCCCTGTTCACACAAAATTAAGGTTTGTTTTTTGCTCCTATTAATCTGTTTCATGTTAATTTGATCCTTACTCCCACTAGAAGAACCTGGAAGGGTTGAGGAAAATTCTTCCTCTCCAGCAATGACACACCACCATCTACTTTCTTAGTTTAAAACCTTGTGATCATCCTTGATTTCTCTTTTCTTTCAACCCTCCCACCCACCCAGTCAGTGAGTCCCTGTCGCTCTGCTTCTGTGTTCACCCTATCCTCTCTTACCACTTACGAAAAACCAGCACTAATTCTTACCTGGGCAGCTCTGCTGTCTGCATAATGAGCTTTCCTATTTCATGCATCCTCTTTCATAATCTAGTCAGTTGCTTAAGTTATGTTTTAAACATGTAATTAAGATAATATCAATCCATTTTTAAACATTGGTCAACAGATTCTCATTATCATTTCCTATGTCCTCTGGTATGACACTCTACATGGGCTGTAAATTAGCTTTTAAACCTCCAATAGTACCACGTTTATTCTCATACAATTTGCTTTTTCCACATTGGCTGTCTTTCCATTCCTCCAAGCTCACTCTTCCTTCAGCTCTTTGCACTTGCTCTTTCTCTGACCCCCTTCTCTTCATTCTGGTCTCAAATCCTATGTCTCTCCTTAGCAAGACCTTCATTCACCTGCTATTTAGTGTTGTCAGCTGTTGATCACACTCATCAGTCATATTGTATCACTTAATTCCTTTATAATAGTATCACTATCTAAAATCTCATTACTTGCTTATTGTCAAATTGTCCTACTAGATTGTCATCTTCATGAAAGAGATTGTTTTCTGTTCTGTTCACCTTGTTATCCTGAGCATCTTGAGCAGTACTAACACGTAAAACAACAAATATTTATAAATGAATAAATATATAAACTTAGTGAATCTAAAATACCTTCTCTAAAAGGCAATCTAATGATGTTACTACCTGCTTAAATCCCTACAGCAGTTCCCTGTTACTGGTAAAACTACTATGATTTGAGATAAACTCTCATAATTTGTCCTGTGTCTTCCATCCAGCATAACTCTAGCCTTATTAAACTATGTCTGATTTTCTCAATGTAAGTCCAATTGCATATCCCTGAATGCTGTTGTTCCTTTGAAAAGAGACTAATAAAGAGCTAACTGAAATTATACCAGATCCTCAGTCTGTAGAGGTGCAAAACTTGAGGGATCAACAAAAATTCAGGTGTGGCTGACACTCTGATTTGTTCCTATTCAATTTCTTTTTCATTATTACCCTGCCAACCCCACCTTCCTACACTTTATTTAGGTTACTGCTGTACAAAATTTTCTTCTATAACACAATTAACTGTATTAGAATAGTTGCTTCTCTTAATCAGGAATTTTTTATTACAACAAATAAGTCTGGATAAAACCTGGGGACAACATTGTCCAAATTAAAGTAAACCTGGTATCCAAAGCGAAACACAATCTAGCAATCAAAATTAATTAAAGGAAATTCAATTCTTATTTTGTTTTAAAGAAATACCAAAGAGAGGTGTGTGTTCCTAAGGCAAGCAAATGTTAAATATCTCTCCCAATTAATACCTATGTTACTATCCATCACAGTGGTGGCAGCTGCTCTCTAAAACTGACTGATTTCCTCTAAATTAATTCTCATAAAATAATAGCAATCATTTCTGAAATTTTTCTAAGTGCCATGCATTGTTGTATTCTAATCATCCGATATACATTAACAATTTTATCTTTGCAATTCTATGAAATAATTAATTTTATTCTTTTTAAAGGAAACAAGCAAGCATTCATCTAATACTCTTTTTAAAATTGTTGTTTGGAATAAAAACGAAATAGAAGGAATAGCTCATAATTTCAAAGACCTTACAACTTCAGTTGCAAGTGTTATAAAAGATACACTCAAATCTGCATTCATCTGCACTGCACTGATTTATAGCCAAATACTGGATCCATAGTACAGACTTGAAGGAATATGTTCATTTGGAATAGTTTGCCCATGGGAATATCTCTGTAATTGTAACAGTGCCCTCCATGAAGTCCCTTAATGCAACAGGGGATAAACTCAACTCAGGCAAGGGAGAAGAAACCTGAGGCCAGCCGTCAGGTTCCTGTTCAGTTTCTGTCATGATCGTCTCAATTTAACTTAATTTCCTAAGGACACTAGGTGCAAATTTCCAGTATTCTAATTCTTAGCAGTTGCTTAGATACAAATTTGGCTTCGGTTACATCAACATACCAACACTCAAGCATCCAAGGAAACAGTATTTGGCATGGAGGACGTCCTCTGGGCATTACATTTCTTTGGTTAGAAATGTGATGGGTAGAGAAGCAGGATAGATTTAGACATTATAGGTAAAGGCATTTGAAGTATCGTGACATATTAAATGTCCTTAAGGAAATCTTTGTTGGAATTAGTGAGAGTCTCTGTGGCTATACTATCTGCATCATTTAAGTGATGGTTCTGTACGAAATTACAAACTTAATGATAAAAGTGCAGTTTTAAAATATTAAAATATATACTTATAATAATCTCATAATTCTCCTTTCAGTAGCCTTCAATTTCATGTTAGCAAAAATTATATATTTGCTATGGAAATTCTTCAGCAAAATCAAGTACAGATACACTCACATTGGAGTGGGGACCTTATGTTTCCCTCACATACATGAATATTAAGGCCTTCTGAAGTCTGATCATATATATGTACAAAAACAGTCATGCAATTCTCCTAACCATATGTTGGCAATAACCAACACTGATAAGAAGAATAACTATGTTAGACTTTAATAATATCTGCTTGAAATCATATTGCTCATAAACAAAATATCAATATATAAATATTATAATTTTAACTTAGTTTTAAAATTAATTTACAACATTTAATGTAATACTTTAATATAATAATCCTAACCTTTTTCCTATGGAATAATAATTACTTATAAAATTAAATTGTTCATTCATGAAGTAAAACAATCTAGTTCTACAATGTTTCTGTTTAGAAATCTATACATTCAGACACAGTGAGTATAAGAGACAGTGTTTTGAAAAATTCACTCGGTTTTACATTGACTTACAATTTAAAAGAAAGTCCAGATTCTAAAAAAGACCTATGTGGAATGAAAATAGACTAGAGTTTTAACACTGATCTTAAATGCACACTAGTGTAAAAAATAATTATAATATATGAAAAGTGCATTGGGGAATTCATATTGCTGATGTTTGAATACTATGTGTATAGGTCCCATAATATCTAAAACAGTAACAATCACTATAGAAAAAAAGCACTAATGTTATATAATTAATTACTGCTTTCAATTAGGCATATTCCAAACAATGCATTTAGTTGAATCAAAAAAAAGTCTTATGCAATGGATTTTTTTTTTGTTTCTTAGGACACATTGATTGCCATCTTCATGTTTATAAATGTAGAGCTTAACAGGTCTAATTATAAACAAATTGAAATCAAGTTGAAGGGAATGTGAAATTATGAATCAGTAATATATGTAGTATGACAGGATTATAGTCCACATTTTTATGAATGTATTTTATATTTCAAAAATACCCCAGCAATGCTTAGATTTCATTGCTTAATCAACACACTTTACCTTAAAGATTATCACATTATTTTGACTACAGTGAAGTTTTGTTTGTAAGAAATAGTATTTAGCATTTTAATATACATAATAGTTCTTAAATATTATAAAAATAAGTATAATTTTCTCGTATAATCATAAATATTAGAAATCTGCAATATTATTAGAAAATTTTGATACAGTAAGAAATACATGGTTGGCCTTTGTCTTCAGCGGCTTACACAGACTTCTAAAACACTCGAAATTTCCCTAGTGATGGCTGGGATTGGAATATCTTCTGTTATTCATACAAGCCTTTTTCAACCACACCTGGGTTTATGCTAATAAGGTGACTCTTAGACTCTAGGAGGCCCATAGATAGCTTCAGGATAGATGTTGGTTTCTGGAAAGATTGAGACATGTTTAGAGGGATGGAACATTTAGCCCTGCCACTGACCTCTGGGGAGGCCAGAAAGGCTGGAGATTGAATTTATCACCAATTGCCAATGACTTAATCAATTATGGTTATATAATGAAAGCTCATCTAAAACACTAAACTATGGGGTTTGGCAAACTTCTTGGTTGTTGAATACATTGAGGGGCTGGGATGGTGACATGCCCAGGAAGGGTATGAAAGCTCCATGCCCTTCTCCACATTTTGTCCTGTGCATCTTTTCCCTTTGGCAGTTCCTGGGCTGTATCCTTTATAATAAATTGGTAATCATATGTGAAGCACTTTCCTGAGCTCCATTAGTTTTTCTAGAAAATTATGAAACAGACTTACAGCAGTCAACAGAAACACAGGAGGCCTGGAACTTGTGCTTGGCATCCGAAGAGCCGGGCAGTTTTGAGGGACTGAGCCCTCAACCTGTGGGTCTGCACTGACTTTGGGTAGTTAGTGTCAGAAATGAAGGGAATTGTTGGGCAAGCAGCTAGTGTCCAGACAGTTGGTGTTGGTTGGTGTGAGAAAAATACCCACACATTTAGCATCAGAAATGTCAATAAAATCAGTTCGTAGCTTCTCACACTATATTGATGTAAATACTATACTTTTATTCAGAATTAGATGTGGAGATATGTTCTTACTTTTGAAGATATTCCAAAGGAAAAGAAGGCCTTGGATCAGGAAATTATCATAAGGTCATATTTTTAGATGTCTCAGGAAGCAACTATCTAATCCCAAAAGGCTTCATCTAAATTACTAAGAGAAATGTGTAGTTTGTCTAGCCTTATGCTCTAAAAAACATCAAGCTATTCAGACACATTTAGCATGATCACAGAAGTACAGACACAATAATTGCAAAATGTCTAAGGTCCTTATCTCTTCTCCTTGCCAATATGAATTATTTCATACCTAGGTCAGTATATGACTGATAGTTTCCAGGTCCAGGAAGCTGTTTTAAATATTTTGAAAAAGATTATTGATGAATATTAAAGAGAGTCACTATGTGAATTATGAAAAAAATAGAAAATAGAAATACTTAGTCACTTTAACATTTTTTGTAGGAAAATATTGTTTAAGTCAGCTGTATTATATTTTGAGAAGTTACATCTCCATGTAATTAATGAAATATGTTTTAAAAATAAACCTATGAATTATGTTGATATCATTTGATAATAATAAAATTTTATGAAAACAAAAGCAGTGTAAACAATAAAAAAAATAATTATTATTATTCAAAATCTCAAAGAGGATTTCTGCAGTTTATAATTAAAAGTGTTTCAAATCAATGCAAAATGATAAACCTTTAATAAATGGTCTGCAAAATTGGCTACAAATTTGAGAAGAAGAGTTAAATTCTCTCTCACATGCAATATACAAAACTGAATCTTAAAAGAATTAAAGAGATAAATATAACAATCTCAGATATAACAGTACTAGTAAAAAAACATGCAAATAAGTTGAAAATTGGGGTAGAAAAAGCTTTCTTAAGACCCAAAATCAGAATTCATTGAGAAAAAACTGATAGACATAACTAATAACATAGTTTTTATTCATCAAAGATGGTGTAAACAGTGCTAATAGACAAATTGCATGCTGGAATAAATACTTACAAGTGCTTTCATTAACAAAAAGTAAATATACATAAAAATCTCTTATAATGCCATGCAAAAAATAGAATTAACCTTGTATGAAAATGTATAAAGGGGATAGGGATGTGTAATTATAAGAAAGCCCCAAATTCCAATACAAATATGAAATAACACACAATCACATATATACTTAGTAATGAAAATAGCAAAGATATGGCATCTCACCATTTATTTAAATGGAAAAACTGTTTAGAAAATTGATACTGTTCATTTTTGCCAAGAAATAGAGTTGAGAGTCCAAGAACCCACTCTCTAGTACTGCTGGAAGCAATGCAAAATTAGACAAACTTAAGAAGATGTGCATCCCTTTTGCCTTGTCCATTCTCTTCTAAAGTTCTTCTAATAGAAATACACACATGCACACAGATGTGTGTACAAGGATATTTATCCCAACATTGTGTGTAATAAAGGGGAAAAATCTAAAAATTCAATTAGAAAAATTGTTAAAGAATTTTTACCACTAATCCATGTTATAGAATATAAAGCTGCTTTAAAATAATTAATTCGACCTTTTTCTTAACACAGAAGACATGTAAGATATGTTTTTAATTGAAAAAACAAGCTGTCAAGTCATATGCATATTGTGATCCTGTTAGTATAAAATAGAAAATGTGCATTAAGTATATAGGTGTACCTCATGCACGTCTAAAAGACTGGATGGATATGCAAACTTTTATCTCTAGGTATGGAGTATAAATGGTGGGTGCAGAGGGAGAGTGCTGACAAAAGAAGGACCTTCACATGCTAGTATTATTCATTACTTAGTAAGTTTAAAGAACAATGCATGTTAGTTATACATCATTATAAGAGAAAAGTATAAAGCACGTGCTCTCAAAAATGTACTTTGTTATTATTTTAAACAGAGATTTTAAAGTCTGATTAATATATTCCTTCAATTGTGCAACAGATACTATGTTAAGGTTTCAGAAAATGTTTATATTTATCCCTTTTGATATAAATGCCTTGGTATCCAATTTCCTAAAAAAAGATAGCTCAATTTGTTTGAGTGACTCTGAGAAGATTTGGTGAGTAAATTGAATAACTTCAGTATTACATTTGATAAATTTTTACATTACTGTTTAAAAACAAGTTATTAAAAAAGTAGTGCTACTTTGTAATTCATTGGCTATGTAAGTCTGTAATTTGTTTAATGTTTCCCTCTAACAAATATCGATATTAACACAAGGAGAAAATGCTTCTGTATCAAATGTTTTAATTTTCTTCTATTTGTCAAAATGCTTTATCATGAACATGTTACCAGATTGGAGCAACATGGTTGACATTTCCTTGTTAATAGGCCAGTTTGCAACAGACATTTGTGTGAGTGGAAAATCAGAAAGACCAGCAAAATAATAGCCAGTGATGTTTAATATGAATACTGCAAAAATGAACCAAAGCTAGAAAAACCTATATTCATGCTAAATAAATATTTTTCTGTTAGTATATAGCGCCACCCAGTGTTACAGAATTCTCCATGGAGTACTTTACAAAGTCGGCTATTGTGTGTGCCAAGGTGGAAAGAACACAAACAGACCCTAGGTGAGCTCCGTATTTCTTCTCTTTTTGTAACTTTGTTGCTTAAAAATAAAAAGCAGAGAAAATTGATATAGTTCTATTAATTCACTGTGTATTTCAAGGTACTTTAAGATATTCCAAAGAGATAATTCCAGAGGCCATTACAGATTCAGGCACGCTTTACATTTTTGCCTGCCTAAAATAATAACTTTTCTTTTGAATTAAATTATAGATGAAAATGAGAATGCATTTACAAAGCAGTGGAATTTTTAGTTTTCTATGTCGGCTTTTACCACAGAGATTTGATGCTGTAGAGAGATGCTATTTGGCATTAAGCAACATAGTTAGAACATAAATATTCACATTAAGGAAGATGTAGAAATAAAAAGTAATAAAAAAAGGTATGACTTCATTACGTATTTGCTGAAGAGATAAAGAAAACAGAACATTCCCTCTTTCTTTCTAAGTCCTCAGAACTTTCACAGATTTCAAAGAAGTCATGAAATCTTCTGAGATAAATTACACACTCTATTTCTCATTTTGTTCTGTTTCTTGAGTGTTCTTCAGGACTATTCCACCTTGTGTCACTGCCTTTTGAAATTTTGTCTCCACTGATGCCTGAGAGCGTATGCCTCTTGTTTTCAACTGACTCAGGGCTTTTGCTCTGGAACAGCCTACAGTCACATCAAACTTGGAATTTCTACAGCTCAATAATTTTCCTCATTAAGATTGTTCTCTTCCCAGGTGCTGCCACTCATGGTAACATTGTATTATTTTCCTTTGCTAGAAATATTTTAGTCAGAACTCAGCAAATGTAACCTGTTGTTACTGTTCTTGCTATTGTTTTCCTTGTTATTATTCTGATCACTGTGTTTACTCTTCTTTCTTGCATGTCCCCTGGCATGTTCACTCTTTTTTGCTGTGTTCCTTAGTTTGCTCTGTTTATTTCCTCCATTATGATTTAGGCCCTTCTTAACATATTGTCATTACAACTTATTCCTACTGAATTTGTGTGTTGCTCACATCCATGTCTTTCAATCTGCTCAGAACAAATTTATGTATTGAATTTTTTTCTCATTGCCTTTCCAAACAGAACTCAACTCTTTAAAAGTGTCATTTGTCTTTCAATATATACTATCAGTATTTGACACTGTACATACTTATTTGATCTATGAGGTGTTAACCATGGAGTGACTAAACAGTAATGCAGAGCAAATTACTGATTATGAGTACAATTCAATGGTTTCAGGTGGGAAGATTCATGGTATTTACTTTTTTTTTCGTCATTGGAGACCACTATTTAGATGCTAGTATGTGTCAATTTTTTTCCACCAAACTTAGTTTAAAAAGTCTTTTCCTATCCTAAGCAGAGTAGGAACACAGACTTCACTGAGAGAAATACACTTCCAAGAATCTGTCTAGGAAGAAGATAAAAGTGTTGTATAGCCATTACCAAGATTAAGAAGGAAAAGAATAATGACCATCTGATTAATGATGAAAGGCCCAGTGTGAGACACAGCATATGGCAAGGCAACCAGGGAAACACAATGGGATCAAATGTATATGAAATAGAGACTAGTCAGAGTCCAAAACATACTCTTAGTTCAACAAGTTTAAATCTATCTGCTATTTCCAGATAAGGAAGAAATAGGAGTCATTATTAAAGTGTATTTTATCATTATTATTCATTTTATGGATATTTATGGAGTAAACTTTACACATTTAAATAATTGTGTTTAAACTCTTACTTCTTTAATGAATATTTTTATTATCTTTATATAGTTCCTGTCTTTATATGTTCTTTTACAACTTTAGAAATATGGAAAATGGTGGTTGCCTGATACTTAGAGTCAAGGCTGTAATGCCTAGACTGGGGGTGGAAAGATACATGTGAGGGGAACATAAGCAATAGTGAGTTCTTGGGGAATTTCTGGCCAAGATGGCTTTGTGAATCCCTAACTCAAGCTTCCCCTCTTCTTCCAAACCTGACAAAAATAAAATCAGTTTTTTTTTCACCAATTATTGTTAAACCCATGAATATACTGGTATTAAGGATTGTAAATTAGCAGAGACCTCATCATGTTTCAACTCCTAGAGGGTAAAGATACAGAATGGCAAGTCATTAGAGCAGAGGCCAGTAACTAGCTACTCATCATGGACATGAGGGCTGGAATAAGACTCCCTATATATGTAAGAAAGGACATTTTAAAAGCTTTGGCTTCTGTTAAGCTGTTCAGCTTGAAAAAAGGAGAAATGCAAAGAAATCATCTCTGATAAGGTCTGGGAATGGTGTGGAAATCGTGGAGGCAGATGCAAAACCACTGGACAAAGATGGAAGAAGAGGGAAGAGAAGGAAAGGAGACTGATTTCCCATGTGAGATTTTTGCAAATATTCTGAACCTAGGGGGAAAGCTTGCATCAAACACATCAGTCAGCAAAATCAACAGATGAGAAACAGGAACAAGTCAATGAAATGCAAGTATAGAGCAATTTTTAAATGATTTAAAGTATGTTGAAGATACTAAAGGAGAAAATGGAAAATTCCTAAAAATTAGGAAGGCATTTTAAAACAAAGAATATAAGAACTGATGGATATGAAAGTGTGTAATACAGATCTTGAGTATTAAAAAATGGTAGCTGACATAAAAATAAAACTCACTGCAGCATCATAATCTTCAGGCTGAACACAAAGAGAGCCATACTGAATAGGTAGATGTACCGAGAATTCCACCTAGAATGCAGCATAGATTGATAAGGAAATTAAAGATAAGAAAGAGATTGACTGTTCTAGAGAATATACTTATGAGTCAACCATACCTAATATGAGAGAAGAGTAGGTGGAAAAGCTTCTCTAAATTGAAAATGCCTAAGAATCTTTCTTAATTGAAGAATTATATTAGTCTTAAACTGAAAGACACACTGCCAGGAAGGAAAAACACAATTAATCCACCTCTAGACCACTGTAGCAATACTGTAGAAAAATAGTGAAAAAAAAAAAAAAAAGAATCTTTAAAGCTATCATAGAAAGGAAAGGAAAATTGACTACAAAGGAATGATAAATATTCTGAGAACAAAGTTCTCATCACCAAAAATGGATGTCAATGGAATAGAATATCCAAAGGATCAAGAGAACAAATAAACAAACATACAGGCACACACACGATCAACTTTGGATATGTCAACTGTTAGACAATATTTTACTTTCCTTCCTTTAAGTAAAAAACAGAAAAAAAACATTTCAAGAAATATTACTTTTTAGTAATATAATACTTGTAAATTACACAAAACAAGTCTAAAAATCCAGTTATCCATCTTTTAACTCTAAATGCTACTTATGCTTTAGTCATTTCTATAACCTTAAATGGCACATTTAGAAGTAGTATTCCAACTTACTTCCTACAATTAAAAAAATTAATGGAGTAATCTATTTGAATTATAGCTGCATAGGGAAATCACTCATTAGGTTCCAGTTATTTATTGCTTCATAACAAAGCAACTCCAAACTTAGTGGCTTAAAATAGTGATTTCTTTTGCTCACAATTTAAGTCATGGGAATTTGGAAAGTGAGTGGTTGGATCATTTGTATCTGAATATGGTGTCTGCCAGTGGAGCTGGTAAAGCTGGAAGATCCACTTTCAGGATTGCCTTTTGCTTACATGTCAGGTACCTTGGAGCTCCGTGGGCTTGATATCTCTGTTTTCATGGAGTTCCCTCCCCCAAGAGGGCCTCTGCAAATGTTTTGGGCTCTTTTACAGCTTAAAGAAACCAGTTGGCATTTCAACCTCCTGCATGGGTATTTCCTGTGTCTATCAGCAAATGAAAAACATTTTCTATTTTCCATGTTATCAAAGGCATCTGTTTCACTAAACTTTCCACCAGTTCATAACTGATCAGACCACCAGCTCTCTGAACATAGTTTCTCAGTCTCTCCAATCTTCCCTTGGAGAACTTTCCAGTTTCCTCTCACTGTCCTGTTACGGCAGCATACTCCCTCCAGTCAGCAAGTTCCATATGAACAATTAATAAAAAGCTACCCTGAAATGTAATCATGTAAAAATCATTTTCTTTGGCCCAAATATTTAGGTCAGAGATTCAGGAAGAGTCTGTCGAGGTGGTTTATTTCCTATCTATGTGGTGTTTGTCACATTTCATGGCCAGAGATCTGGGTTTCACCTTCAAGATGGATTTTTTACTAAAATGTCTGCACCTTGATGATTCTGATTTCTCTGTTTCTCTGTCTCTATCTGTCTGTGTGCCTGTCCACATGATAGCTCATCTTCACAAGCCTCTCCATGAGCCTGAACTTTGAATTTTTCAAGAATCTTCCAGGCTAGTTAATGTCAACCTGTAGAACTGGCACAGCATCACTTCTGTGGTATTCTGTTGGTTCATGCAGTTCGAAGACCCACCAGGTTAAAAGGAATCAAGAAATAAAGTCCAGCTCTTTATGTGAGAGCGACAATGTCACATTACAGACAGACACATCTCATAGACGATAACATTGTGTCCTTTCTTGGAAAATACATCTGTCAAAATTACCATCCTTTAATGTAATTCAACTATAAAAATAGTAACATATTCAGGCAGACAACTGCCTTAGTCTGTTAGGGCTACTTTAACAAAATATGTCACAGACTGGTGGCTTATAAACAACAGAAACAAACAACAACAATTCTAGAGGCTGGGAGTCTCAGATCAGGATGCTGAAACGGTTGAGTTCTGGTGAAGATTCCCTTCTAAGTGACAGAGTGACAACTTCTCATTTCCTATTGTATCCTCACAGGGCAAAGAGCAGAGATGGGAAGAAAGCTCTCCCTTGACACTTAGAGCACTAATTCTGTTCATAGGGGTTCCACTCTCATGTCCCAACCATTACCCAAAGGCGTCATGTCCTACTACCATCATCTGGGACCTTAGGTTTTCAACATATGAATTTTGAGGAGACACAAACATTCAACTATAGCAACAATTGATGTTAATGCCTTAACTTGCTAATATGAATATTCGTAGAAAATTAGAATGACTTTTCTACGCAAACTTTATGAAAATTGTCAGGTATTTAACAGACTTTCATCAAAATATATGATGAAATATTTCATCAACTGGGATATGATTATGAAGTCATGTTTTAGCTGCATAGGGATAAATTAAACCATATAATATATAGTAGAAGAATATATACATGGCAGATATAAAAATATATAGAAGAGAGATGTCTTTGTTATAAAAATGATCTCTTAAATAACAAAAAAATTATATTACTCTTTCTGGTTTTGCACATTAACTAAGATGTTATTATTTTCTTTGACTTGTATGCTTCAATTTAATTTAGAAAGAATTGAAGATAAGGCTATGTGAGTAATTTAAAAGCAGAATCCATAATCCACATCATTATTAGAATTATAATTCTGTGAAGGAGATTTCACACTGTTGTTGGAATCACAATTCATTAGGTTTTACCCAATTTTAAAGTAATGTAGACAGCTTATATAGTTAGATGATGTTTTTTATGGACTAAATGTCTATCAACTCTTAAGATATACTATTAATAGCAGATGTAAGCTCTCTTTTCCTGCATTTGGTGTTTTCTACATGTTTAATCTCATTCTTTTGATGAAAGATTTTTCATTCTTTGATATAATGCATGAATATTATTTCAGCATTATTGTTTGGTTTCACTTTATCATTGAACATAGTCATAATATGTCACCATGTTGTGAAGTCATAGCAGCTGATTAATATTACAGGGCTACTTTCTTATGTGCCCATTAAAACTGTTTCATTTTCGATGTTTTATCAAGGCAGTTATTTAACTGTGGTTCCATTTGAGATGTATGTACTCAGTTTACTAAAATGTGTTATATGTCATTATCGGAAAATCCACTTCATTGAATATAATACCAAAGTAAACAATCATTAAAAAACTTAAAAATTCTATTTGAACTGGTTCTCAGAAAATGGTTAAAAACCAGATAAATTCAATTTCACTTTCTAGGCACTGCTGTGTTCCAGGTAACTCACTAAGAGACTGTGGTGATTTAAGTGTCTGGATGGCACAGCAAGAGATCCTCTGAAGTTAGACTGAAGTTGGCTCTGTAGTACCTTGCTTCTGTTTCACACAAATACACACTTTCTTTGGATACTCAGCATGATCTTCAGCAAGCACAGATATGACAGGCTAACAAAGAAGAAATATTGTTATTTATTATTCACTACTCTCCTTGGGTCCCTTGTCACTTGGAGTTAACATAGTTCCATAGAAATATTTAACTCTCGGTGGCTCATTCCAGTTAAAACCCAATCAGACAATGTATATAAGTCAAGGAACATAGCATTAAAAGTTTAAGCTTTTGTCAATTTAAATCCTCTTGAAATGGCTAAACAAAGGCATTGTGAGTAACTTCTGTGTATTTGAAAAAATACTAGAATCATCTCCAAAAATCTTTGCAGTTAAAGCTCAAATTTCCATAAGGCACATTATCCACATTGTCAAAATATCTTTAGTAAAACAAATGTGCTTGATTGCAACTTAATTACTTGCTTTGTTAATATTTTTTTTACTCTTTCTTTATAAATGCTTTAAAAAGATTCTAGAACCATGCAAGAAAGAAAACACTTACTACCCCCATGAGCCACAAAAGATGTGAGAAAATCCATGTTGCATGAGTGTGTGCTTGAAGGGGGACTGCTCAGTCCTCACAGGAAGAGTCAGTCCTCATTTTTTGTGAGGGGAGATTCTGTCTTCAGATGGAGAGTTATAATTTTTATTCTCACTACTGAAAAAAAGAAAGTGCATCTTTGTCTTGTTGGCTGCTGCATTCGTTTTTTATTATTATATAATAAGTTACCACAAACTTAGAGGCTTAAAACAAAACACTAATTAGTATGGATCAGGAGTCCTGGCAAAGTTTAGCAGTTTTAAAGAAAAACTGAAGTTGGACAGGAGTTAAAGCAGTAAAAACATTTGATTCAGAATTATTGGAATTAGGGGTAAAGAGAACTCAGTACAGAACTAGATTTAATTCCAAACATACCATGAACAAGTGGGAATTTATAGTTAACGAGCAGTTGGAGGGCAGTGGATGGAAAATTACTAAGAGGAAACGTGAGGGGTAAAGAGGGATTCTGGCTAAACTGACTTAAAAGATTCTTGATGAAGGCAGGCCAGGGTGTTCAGATACCAAGGATGGGGAATAAGGAATTTCATCAGATAGTAAAGGGTGATAAGATATCAAGTGTAAAGACTTTTGTTAAATGCACATAGCAGAATTTTTGCTAAAATTTTGCAATGCAGAGATGGACATGGACCTCTAAAGGTCCAGGCCTAGTTGAGAAGAGGGTTCAGAGGAAACTAACTAAAGTTCGGTCAAGGAGAGCATCTTGTCAGCAGGATCCTCTGCTTATACTCTTACAGTGAGGCTGTAACAAAGATCTCAGCCAGACTGAATTTTCCTGAGGTTCTACTGGGAAAAGAATCATTCCAACTGTGTGTCAACTACCCTTCAATAAAAAATAATTATCTAAAAGAAAAGAATCATTCCAATCTACCTCAATTTTCTGGCAGAATTTATTTCTGAGTGGCTGTAGAAGTTATGGTGGCCTCCTTTTTGAAGCCCTCAGGAGAGTATCTGACTTCAAGGAAGGTATCAGTCTCTCTTATCAGGTTTTTAACATAATTAAACCAGACACAACAAGAATAATCTATCTCTCTTCGGAGAGACAGAATCAAGTGATTTGAGACCTTAATTATATTTGCAGTTTCTCTTCACCTTTGTTGAGTTCTGCTGGCTAACAGCAAGTCAGGCTGTGTTCCCACCCAAGGGGACAGGACTATATGAGGCCATGAGTCATTGCAGGTTACCTCAAGGTGCATCCACTGTAGCTACTTTAGGAGAAACTGTGTCATTGGCAGAATGAATCCTGACTGTGAATGGTTATAGGACCCATTTTCTTCTATAATATACCTATGATTTTATTTCTATCAAAAATTATAGGGATAAGATAAAAAGAAGAAAAAGACTGTCATGATGGGCAGACTGATACATGTTTATCTTTGTTTATAATTAAACATTTAACAAATGTGTGTATGAAGAACTAATGAATAAATGCTATTAATTATATTTTGACCTGATTTTTTTCAGCAAAGTCAGTCAGAATATTAATGATAATACTTTCTACATCAAGACATAGATTTCAAAATAATGGCATCAATTGTAATGATAACTATAAAAATCAAGACACTTAGCACCTTAACCTTACATATTATTATTGACTTGGCAACATGAAATAGCCTAACTGTTCTTTTCTCCTCCTACATTTGCTACATTTCCACTGAACTCCTCTTTTTTCCTGCATGTCCCTTCTGTGGCCATTTCTGTATCTTTACTGACAATATTGCATTACATAAAATGCATATCCTTCTGCCCTGATGTTCCAAATCCTACCTCTTTTCCAAGGCCACGCTTTAAAGCAAGCTAACGTTGGACACTATTTTTAGAGAACCTCCTGCCACTGAAAATGTCTCCTTTTTTTGAATCTTGTAGTTCTCTTTTGGGATATCATTTTTATGCATTGATAACTTTACTTTTAATAGAAATGTTTGTGTTTGCTTCACAGAACACATATAACATGCTTCATAGCATTCCTGAGGCTTATTAAGCACTCGATTATAAATTTCATATTTAAAATTTAAATATACATATCTTTTTCCCCTCCATACTACTGTGCCAGATTTTTCTATTCCATGGCTGTTATCACATTGCCTTATATAACCATAGGTAAGATATAAAAATGATTGATGTTTTTGGTATTTAAGAACAATGCACAATATTTTAAATTAGGATATCTTACCAATATGTAAATGTATTACAAACTAAGCTTGTAATAAGGTAACATGGACAAACTGTATTATTAGCAGTTCTTCAAGTAATAGGGTAAAATGTATAATGTAACTTTGGATATTAATGATAGAATAAGTCAACAATTATTTTCTGCCACTTCTGGCTTACAATAATTTATGATTATTCCTATATAATATAATGTTCCTATATAATGTAATGACATTCAAATTTAATGGTTTTAAATATTTTTCTAATGGAACAGGCTTTTTTGAGTTATTTTCTTTAAGTTACCCTGTTCTATTATCTTACTAACAGTGTGTATATTAACAGTATGGTGGCTCCATCAAGGAATTTTATAAATATGACTTAATACTAAGGTTTGCTCAATATTTTTTGTTTATTCACCTCTTATTAATTTTCTTATTTATACCTTTAGTGAGAGGAATGCTTTTTTGATATTTAGGCTGTTATGATCTGGTAATGTTTTCATCATTATCTCCTGGATACTTGCCATCTTTCAAAGTTCAACATTCAGGAAGTAAAAAATACGACAATACTCTGTATGTGTGTGTGTTTATGTATGTGTGTGTATGTGTGTGCATAAAATCTTTGATCTTTCTCATTTTCATACCAGCCAATAACACTTCCTGGCACAGCTATCATATGTTCATGATCCTAGTGGCAAAGTTCCATTATACCTTTTTCCCTACTTTCTTAATTTTCCATTAAATCCTTTTCGAACACTTTTAAATTGCTACTTTTAGAACATTTCTCTCTGCTGGTATTTTTACCCATTTGACTCTCATATTACTTTTCCTAAAAGCACATATTACAGGTTTCTCTCTATAACTTGGAACCTAAGGAAATTTTCCACTGTTGTTTCTATTGTTCTTTCATATCACTCCAAAAGGAGGAAAGGGACAATGTTGATCATTTTTTCCTGCTAAGCCAATCTTGACTCTCTGATTCAACTAGTTTTTAACACTAATATTTTGACCTAAACAGTCTTTTGAACAAATTTAATTGCCCTTTCTTTATTCACACTTCTTAGTTCAAAATTTATTCCACTACCCTTAACCCTTAACCTCTTGAATGTTATATAATTCTCATATCTCCCAGGGCTCTCTTGTAGTTTAACTTACACTTTTACAGATGTCCTATACATCATTTCAGTCTTTTTCTTTAAGGTTTCTTTGAATATCTTCATGTCTCATTCCTATTTTTCTCTTCCTGTATTTTCTTTTGCTCACTACTGTACCTGGAATAGACAGCCAGTTAAAACATGTCAAGCTGTCAGAGTTTCTTCAGAGGAAAAAATATGCCAAATTTCCTTCTATCTATAAAATACTAACAATTTTCCTTTGCATACATGGCATTCACTTTGTGTTCAGACACAGGGTTCTCTGGTGAAGACCATTTTCCTTAATACTAGTAAACCCTGAGATGTGTGTGTCTGTGGTGCAATAATGTGATTGTGCCTTGGAAAAGTTTTTTTCCAAAGGACCAGGGGTTTGTTTGCAATTTAACTTTGATTTTTAATGTAAGTCTGAATTTAGAATGTTAATGATTAAATACAAATACAAAAACACAATGTATTCTCCAAGATGGTGGGGTGCAGGCAGAGGATACTAAAGAAGCTAACCTTGAACCTTTGGTAACCACGAATTTAAAGCCTACAATGGCAATAAGTATATATCTCTCAATAGTCACCCTAAATGTAAATGGACTTAATGCACCAATCAAAAGACACAGAGTAATAGAATGGATAGGAAAGCAAGACCCACCTACATGCTGCTTACAAGAAACTCACCTCAAACCCAAAGACATGCACAGACTAAAAGTCAAGAGATGGAAAAACATACTTCAGGCAAACAACAGCAAGAAGAAAGCAGGGGTTGAAGTACTAATATCAGACAAAATAGACTTCAAAACAAAGAAAGTAACAACAGATAAAGTAGGACACTACATAATGATAAAGGGCTCAGCCCAACAAGAGGTTATAACCATTATAAATAAATATGCACCCAACACAGGAGCACCAGCATATGTGAAACAAATACTAACAGAACTAAAGGGGGAAATAGGCTGCAATGCATTCATTTTAGGAGACTTCAACACACCACTCACCCCAAAGGATAGATCCACTGGGCAGAAAATAAGTAGGGACACGGAGGCACTGAACAACACACTAGAACAGATGGACCTAATAGACATCTATAGAACTCTACATCCAAAAGCAACAGGATATACATTCTTCTCAAGTGCACATGGAACATTCTCCAGAATAGACCACATACTAGGCCACAGAAAGAGCCTCAGTAAATTCCAAAATATTGAAATTCTATCAACCAGTTTTTCAGACCACAAAGGTATAAAACTAGAATTAAATTGTACAAAGAAAACAAAAAGGCTCACAAACACATGGAGGCTTAACAACATGCTCCTAAATAATCAATGGATCAACGAACAAATTAAAATAGAGATCAAGGAATATATGGAAACAAATGACAACAACACAAAGCCCCAACTTCTGTGGGATGCAGCGAAAGCAGTCTTAAGAGGAAAGTATATAGCGATCCAGGCAACTTGAAGAAGGAAGAAGAATCCAAAATGTATAGTCTAACATAACAATTATCGAAACTGGAAAAACAAGAACAAATGAGGCCTAAAGTCAGCAGAAGGAGGGACATAATAAAGATCAGAGAAGAAATAAACAAAATTGAGAAGAACAAAACAATAGAAAAAATCAATGAAACCAAGAGGTGGTTCTTTGAGAAAATAAGCAAAATAGATAAGCCTCTAGCCAAACTTATTAAGAGAAAAAGAGAATCAACACACATCAACAGAATCAGAAATGAGAACAGAAAAATCATGACAGACTCCACAGAAACACAAAGAATTATTCAAGACTACTATGAAAACCTATATGCCAACAAGATGGAAAACCTAGAAGAAATGGACAACTTCCTAGAAAAATACAACCTTAAAAGACTGACCAAGGATGAAACACAAAAGTTAAACAAACCAATTATGAGCAAAGAAATTGAAACAGTAATCAAAAAACTACCCAAGAACAAAAAACCCCGGCCGGACGGATTTACCTCGGAATTTTATCAGACACACAGAGAAGACATAATACCCATTCTCCTTCAAATTTTCCAAAAAATAGAAGAGGAGGGAATACTCCCAAACTCATTCTATGAAGACAACATCACCCTAATACCAAAACCAGACAGAGACCCCGCCAAAAAAGAAAATTACAGACCAATATCCATGCTGAATGTAGATGCAAAAATACTCAACAAAATATTAGCAAACCAAATTCAAAAATACATCAAAACAATCATACACCATGACCAAGTGGGATTCATCCCAGGGATGCAAGGATGGTACAACATTTGAAAATCCATCAACATCATCCACCACATCAACAAAAAGAAAGACAAAAACCACATGATCATCTCCATAGATGCTGAAAAAGCATGTGACAAAATTCAACATCCATTCATGATAAAAATTCTCAGCAAAATGGGTATAGAGGGCAAGTACCTCAACATAATAAAGGCCATATATGATAAACCCACAGGCAACATTATACTGAACAGCGAGAAGCTGAAAGCTTTTCCTCTGAGTTTGGGAACAAGACAGGGATGCCCACTCTCCCCACTGTTATTTAACATAGTACTGGAGGTCCTAGCCATGGCAATCAGACAAAACAAAGAAGTACAAGGAATCCATATTGGTAAAGAAGAAATTAAACTGTCACTATTTGCAGATGACATGATATTGTACATTAAAAACCCCAAAGACTCCACTCCAAAACTACTAGAAATGATATTGGAATACAGCAAAGTTGCAGGATACAGAATTAACACACAGAAATCTCTGGCTTTCCTATATAGTAACAATGATCCAAGAGAAAGAGAAATCAGGAAAACAGCTCCATTCACAATTGCATCAAAAAAAGTAAAATACCTAGGAATAAACCTAACCAAAGAAGTGAAAGACCTATACCCTGAAAACTACAAGTCACTCTTAAGAGAAATTAAAGGGGACACTAACAAATGGAAACTCATCCCATGCTCGTGGCTAGGAAGAATTAATATCATCAAAATGGCCATCCTGCCCAAAGCAATATACAGATTTGATGCAATCCCTATCAAATTACCAGCAACATTCTTCAACGAACTGGATGAAATAATTCAAAAATTCATATGGAAACCCCAAAGACCCCGAATAGCAAAAGCAATCCTGAGAAAGAAGAATAAAGTAGGCAGTATCTCACTCCCCAACTTCAAGCTCTACTACAAAGCCATAGTAATCAAGACAATTTGGTACTGGCACAAGAACAGAGCCACAGACCAGTGGAACATATTAGAGACTCCAGACATTAATGCAAACATATATGGTCAATTAATATTTGATAAAGGAGCCATGGACATACAATGGTGAAATGACAGTCTCTTCAACAGCTGGTGCTGGCAAAACTGGACAGTTACATGTAGGAGAATGAAACTGGACCATTGTCTAACCCCATACACAAAAGTAAACTCAAAATGGATCAAAGACCTGAATGTAAGTCATGAAACCATAAAACTCTTAGAAAAAAACATAGGCAAAAACCTCTTAGATATAAACATGAGTGACCTCTTCTTGAACATATCTTCCCAGGCAAGGAAAACAACAGCAAAAATGAACAAGTGGGACTATATTAAGCTGAAAAGCTTCTGTACAGCAAAAGACACCATCAATAGAACAAAAAGGTACCCTACCGTATGGGAGAATATATTTGTAAATGACAGGTCCGATAAAGGCTTGACGTCCAAAATACATAAAGAGCTCACACACACACCTCAACAAACAAAAAACAAATAATCCAATTAAAAAATGGGCAGAGGAACTGAAGAGACAGTTCTCCAAAAAATAAATACAGATGGCCAACAGACACATGAAAAGATGCTCCACATCGCTAATTATCAGAGAAATGCAAATTAAAACTACAATGAGGTATCACCTCACACCAGTAAGGATGGCTGCTATCCAAAAGACAAACAACAACAAATGTTGGCGAGGTTGTGGAGAAAGGGGAACCCTCCTACACTGCTGGTGGGAATGTAAATTAGTTCAACCATTGTGGAAAGCAGTATGGAGGTTCCTCAAAATGCTCAAAATAGACTTACCATTTGACCCAGGAATTGCACTCCTAGGAATTTACCCTAAGAATGCAGCACTCAAGTTTGAAAAAGACAGATACACTCCTTTGTTTATTGCAGCACTATTTACAATAGCCAAGAATTGGAAGCAACCGAAGTGTCCATCAGTAGATGAATGGATAAAGAAGAAGTGGTACATATGCACAATGGAATATTACGCAGCCATAAGAAGAAAACAAATCCTACCATTTGCAACAACATGGATGGAGCTAGAGGGTATTATGTTCAGTGAAATAAGCTGAGTGGAGAAAGAGAAATACCAAATGATTTCACTCATCTGTGGAGTATAAGAACAAAGGAAAAACTGAAGGAACAAAACAGCAGCAGACTCACAGAACCCAAGAATGGACTAATAGGTACCAAAGGGAAAGGGACTGGGGAGGATGGGTGGGTAGGGAGGGACAAGGTGGGGGAAGAAGATAGGGGGTATTATGATTAGCATGCATAATGGTTGGTGGGGGGAGAAAGGGGACAGCTGTACAACACAGAGAAGACAAGTAGTGATTCTACAACATTTTGCTATGCTGATAGACAGTGACTGTAAAGGGGTTTGTGGGGGGGGACCTGGTATAGGGGAGAGCCTAGTAAACATAATATTCTTCATGTAATTGTAGATTAATGATAACAAAAAATAAAAAATTAAAGAAACGGGGGATTACTCCCTGAGAGGATAAAACTAACTGTAAGTCAACAATTAAAGCATGCTTTAAATATCCTTAATTTTGATCATTTAAGGGGTTTCAGATGATAAGCTATGGAAATACATTGTTCTGATAATATTCCTTTCTCTTAAAAAAAAAAAAAAAGCAGTTCCTTTGTGGGATTTCCAATAAGTACTTCACAATGGTATAAAGGTCATATCAAAGTGTGGGCAAAGGGTTTGTTTGTGTTTATACAGAGGATCAAAGCCTAATTTGGCTACCCAGAAAATGAACTAAATTACGATATGAAGAAGAACTTCCAACATCAACATCCTCTGGAAGAGTCATTCCAGAAGATGATCATCAAAAAACTTCAACAAAGATCCTGGCGCTGTTGCAGTCGTAGCTGCATTCATCCCACCGGTTCCTGGACTTGCCATTAGAATGAAGGAGATATCTAAGCTGGCCTGTGCATACAGTAAAAGAACAAATTTGACTGGATCTATATTGTCGGAACTCAACCAAGAATTAGGAGAAGTGCAAGTTGCAGCTCTCCAAAATCTTGCAACTACAGACTATCTACTGTTAAAAGAACATATGGGATGTGAACAGTTCCCAGGAATGTGTTGTTTTAATTTGTCTGGTTTTTCTCTAACTACTCAAATTCAGTCAGACAATATCCATCATATCATTGATAAGTTTTCACAAATGCCTAGGGTGCCTAACTGGTTTTCTTGGTTTCACTGGAGATGGCTGGTAATTGTAGGTCTGCTTTGGTTATGTAGCTGTATTCCTATTATGTTAATGTGTGTGCACAATTTAATTAGTAGTTTAAAACCTATACATGCTTATGTTTCTCTGCAAGAAGATATGTCAAAGAAATAATCAATCTTCCCATGTTTTCTTCCCCCTGCTACTTCTATAGCTTTTCTTCTTCCTTCCTAATTATAACCCTTAAGTCGAATTCGTGCCTCATAACAAAATTACCGAGTATCATAATTCTTCCAAGTGGTAAAGATACCTCAAGACAAATGCTGGGCATAGAAGCCACAGGGCATAAATCTGCAAAGAGGTAAAAAGCTAACCTTCTCAAACAATATTGCTTCTCTCTCACTTACCAACTTTACATTTCCCTGTATGGCCCCGGAAGATGACTGGTTAGCCAGAGACAGGTAAGATTCCTCAAGGGAGGAACAACCTAAGACAGACACAGTCAAAGGGGGGCCATCAGGTGAGAAATTGGGGATCAACAGAGGTGAGGCTTAGAACCTCACCGCCCCCCTGTTTTGAGAGAAATCTTCTGCATCCGTGGATGTTTTGTCACCCTTGTCTAGCTTGGATTAATACTTAGTCTATAGGCACACACCTGATCATCTACATTTGCCCTCTTACAGCACTGAACTATGTTTTCTACCTTTATCTTGCATCTATCTACCACTTCAGCATTTTATTAAAAAAAATAATAATAATAACAACAATAATAATAAGGGAGAAATGTGGGATTCACATATAAATCAAGTATAAAAATCAAATGAATATTCGTATTTGACCTGATTGTTTATCGTTCATACTGCGTGATCAAAACTGAAAGTTTCTGTGATGACTGCCCTTGCACTGTTCACCATGTAAGAACTTATTCACTATGTAAGAATTTATTCACCATGTAAGAACTTGTTTGTTATGCTTCAGAAGATTGGAGACTGTTGAGAACTAGGCTTGGGGTTGATTAATGATTGTGCATTGAGTCCCCTATACAGAATTTCATTATTGTTAACAACCATTTGATCAATAAATATGAGAGATGCCTTCTCAAAAAAAAAAAAACTGTTGGTTACATAAAACAACATCTAGCAACACTAATGACCAGCTATATAAAAAAAAGCCAATAATGGCAGACTAAAATATTTCAGTTATTTGTATTTTGATTGCCTTTTACTTATATTTCAAAAACAGTTAGGTATTAATTGTAATAAACTGAACTGTTAACAAAACACATTTCTTACAAATATTAAGTACAAACAATACTTATAAAGTTTCTTTTTTTCTGCGAAAAAAAAAAATACTGCCACATACAAGTTGTCAGACTTTAAAGTAAGGGTATGATGATCATCAAGTTTATGTTTAGAATATGCAAAATCTCTTGAAATCATGAAAAATTTATGTATTATAAATGTCCATTAAATTATTCATTTGCTGATTTAATAGAAAGTCCCTGATCTTAGCTAACCTTCACACTGATGAAGACAAAGAAATAGATGACTACAAAAGTAAGCAAAATGTTTACTGAGCTAAATGGTCATAAAAAATATGCAGGAATATAAAGAAAGGGAGGAGGAAATGTATAGTTTCAGCAATGTGGATAGGATAAATGGTATTTTGCAATTTTAAATAGGTTGTTTATTGAGAAAGTGAAGTTTCATCAAAGAGCTAGAGGAAGTGAGGGAGAATGCATGAAGTTATCTTAGGGAGCAATGTCCCAGACAGAGGAATGAACAAGTAAAAAAGCCCCAAACAGGGTTTAGGAGTTGAACAACCAGCAAGGAGTCCAGTGTGTGGACAGCAGAATGAACAACAGAGTAAATAGGAGAAGAGATCAGGTAGATAATGCTGGCCAGATGAGCTAAGTCCTTGTACATCATTATAAGCACTTTGAGTGCATCTCTACGTCACTGAAGATTTTCAGTAAAGACATGATTTAACTTTATTTGTTTCAAAATTTATATTGCAGAAGGTAGTATACTACAAAAAATATCTAAAGCGCAGAAAAGAAAAAAATACATTAGATGTAATTGATATAATGTACTACAAACTCTTAAGTAAACAGCATAGAATTTTGTCATATTCCCCAAAACCATTGATTGCCTTTTGAATCAAAATCTCCTTCCTACATTTCCAGTACTTATTATTTTGACTTTTATGGTAATCATCTCCTTTGTACAAAATAGATGTGTGTCTCTAAGCATTATGATATAATTTGCTTTGAACTTTGTGTAAGTGGGAATTAAATCTCTCCATATTGTTTTATGCCAATTTTTTAACTCAACATTTTTCTTTTAAAATTACTGTACATCATGTAGAAGATATAATTTCATGTGTAGATGTAATTTCTCATTTTCGTTGCTCTATGAAATAGATTTCATATTTACTTTTTCTACTTTTCATGGATATTTTCAAGGCTTCCAGTTTAGATTATTATGAACAATGCTGCCATTAACAACCTTGCATATATATCCTGGGTTACATAGCACACGTATCTACTAGCTAATACCTGGAGTGCAACTGAGGGCCTGAAGAGTACATAGTTTCACCTTTACTTGATACTGACAAACTTTTGCACAGTGATTTTCAATCACATTCTCACCAGCATAGTATTAGAGACATAATTGCTCCGTATCCTAAATATTTGGGATTAGCAATTTTTTTTTAGTTTGCAGTAAGCTTTATTGAATATGATTTCTTTTGATTAATCCATGTTTATTTGTTTATTATTAAGACTTTTTTTAGAGCAGCTTTAGGTTCATAGCAAAGTTGAGGGGAAGGTACAGAAAGTTCCTATATGCTCCCTGTCCCCACACATGTACAGCCTCCCCCACTATCAACATCCTTCCCCAGAGCGATATATTTGTTAAAATCAGTGAACCCACATTGACACTGCATTATCACCCAAAGCCCATTGTGTATAAGGGCTCCCTCTGGGTGTTATACATTCTACGGATTTGAACAAATGTATGACATATATCCATCATTATAGTATCATACAGGATATTTTCACTGACCTAAATGTGCTCTGTTCTCTGTCTGTTCATTCCTTCCAACTGCAACCTCTGGTAATTTCTGATCACTTTACTGTCTCCATAGGTTTGTCTTTTCTAAGATGTTGTATATTTGGAATCATATATTATGAAGCCTTTTAGACTGGCTTCTTTCACTTAGTGATATGCATTTAAGGTTCCTCCATGTCTTTCATGGCTTGATAGCTCATTTATTTTGAGCACTGAATAACAGTCCATTGTCTGGATGCAACAGAGTTTATTTATGTATCTACCTGCTGAGGGACATCATGGCTACTTCAAAGTTTTGGAGATTATTAACAAAACAGCTATAAACATTGTGTGAAAGTTTTTATGTGAACATAAGTTCTCAAAGGTAAATATCAGGGAGTGTGATTGTTGGATTGTATAGTAAGAGTATGTTTAATTTCCTCAGAAAATGTCAGATTGTCTTCCAGAATGGCCATACCATTTTTGCATTCCCACCAGCAACAAATTAGAGTTCCTCTTGCTCCACATCCTTTCAGCATTTGATGCTGTCAGTGTGTTGGATTTTGGTCATTCTAATAGATGTGTAATTGTAAATGTTTAATTTTCATTTCCCTGATAGAGAATGTGGAAATCTTTCCATATGCTTATTTACCATCTGTATATCTTTGGTGAGGTATCTCTTAAGGTCTCTAGCCCCATTTTTTAACAGAGTGGTTTGTTTTCTTATTGATGAGTTTTATGAGACATTTGTATGTTTGGATACATTCATTTATCTGACATGTCTTTTGCAAATATTAACTCAGTGTGCTTGTCTTCTCACTCTCTTAACATCGCCTTTTGCAGAGCAGATGCATTTAATTTAAATGGAGTGCATCTGATTAATCATTTCTTTCATGGATTGTGCTATTGATATTGAATCTAAAAAGTCATCACCATATTCAAAGTCATTTAGGTGTTCTGTATGCTATATTTTATGAGTTTTATAGTTTTGTGCTTTACATTTATTTCTGTGATCCATTTTGAATTAATTTTTGTGAATAATGTAAGGTCTGTGTTTAGATTCAGTTTTTTGTATGTGGATCAATTTTCGGTTTTGAAACTAGTCTTGCATACTTGGGATAAAGCCCACTTGGTAGTGTTATGTAATTTTTCAGTGTTGCTAATAATTTGTTGAGGACTTTTATATCTATGTTCATAAGAGATACTGGTCTGTGGCTTTCTTTTCTTGTAATGTGTCTGACTTTGATATCAGGGTAATGCTGGACTCACAAAATAAGTCAGGAAATGTTCCCTCTGCTTCTATCATCTGAACAATATTGCAGTGAATTGGTATAATTTCTTCTTTAAATGTTTGGTAAAACATTCACCAGTAACCAATCTGGACCTGGTGCTTTCTGTTTTGGAAGTTTTTAAATTATTTACTTGATAGGTAGAGCTTTATTCATTTTGTCTATTCCTTCTTGTATGAACTTGGGCGAATTGTGCCTTTCAAAGAATTGGTCTTAGTTGTCTTGCTGATGGTTTTCAGCCCCGGACAAGTTCACCATGGATTCAGTGAGATAGAGGAATGACCGTGAAACATTCTTGGGGTAAAAGGGCTCATTAACTGGCTTGTTCTCCCAGCAGTAGGTTGAGCACTAGAATTACATCTGAATCTAACAGTCTGCAGGTCTGTAATCCTCCTTTATCTCTGCCGCTGCCCAGAGCACTGGGCAGAATTCTTTTTATAGTGACTCAGTCAATAATAGTTTATTGCCTACGGGTGGGGAAGGAGTAGCCTAGGAGTAGGCGATTTATATCATCAAGTAGTTTAGGTTCAAGTGAGGATCTTGGCCATAGGAACTTCAATTTTCCCCACAAGGTTATCAAATTTGTGGGCATAGAGTTTTTCATTGTATTCCTTTATTATCATTTTTATATCTGTAACATATGTAGTTATGTTCCTTCTTTCATTTCTGATACTAAAACTATGTACCCTCTCTTTTTCTTCTTAGCCTGGCTAGAGGCTTATTGATTTTATCTATCTTTTCATAAAACCAGCTTTTTGTTTCATTGATTTTCTGTATTGAATTCCTGCTTTCAATTTTATTGATTTCTGGTCTAATTCCTTTTCTTTCTTCCTGTCGGCTTACTTTGGATTTGCTCTTCTTTTTCTCATTTCTCAAAGTTTCTCATTTCTTAAATAACTGATTTAGACCTTTCTTCTTTTCTGCTATATAAATTCCATGCTATAAACTAACCCCTAAGCGGTGTTTTCTTTGCATCTCATGAATTTTGATAAGCTGTTTTTTAATTTTCTTTTTGCTCAAAAGATTTTTAAATTTCTCTTGAGATTTCTTCTTTGACCTCTGTATTTATTTAGAAAAGTGCTTTCTAATCTATAAACATTTGGGGATTTTCCAGTTATCTTTCTATTATGATATAACCTCATTTGTGGTCTGAAAGAAGACATTGTATTTCTACTTGTTTTAATTATTTAAGGTGCATCTTATGTGTCTTGCAATGGGTTTCAGCCTTGGACAAGTTCACTCTGGATTCAGTGAGACTGAGGAATGACAATGGAGCATTCTTGGGGTAAAAGGGCTTATTACCTGGCTTGTTCTCCCTGCGACAGGTCAAGCACTAAGAATTACGTCTGCATGCAACAGTCTACAGGTCTGTAATCCTCCTTTGTCTCTGCCTACGGGCCTCTCTGTCCCAGCAGCCATCTCAGTCTCTGTCCTCAGTGCTGCCACCACTCCAATCTCTGCTCTTCTGCAGCAGTGCAGCCATGCCACTGTGTCGCCCAGAGCACTAGGCGGAGCTCTTTATACAGAGTCAATAACAACGTATTGCGCACATGAGTGTAGTGAGCAAGCAGACTAGGGCCAGTTGATAATCCTGGCCATAGGAACCTTTACTTTCTCGACATTATGTCGTACTGATATTCTGACTCCTGGATCTGTCCATTTCTGAGAGAAGGTTGCCGAAGTCTCTAGTAATGATAATGTTTTAATCTATTTTTCCTTACATAGTTTGATATTCTGCTGTTAAGCACATACACATTCAGGATTCCTATGTCTTCTTGAATTGACCCTTTTATTATTATGTAGTTTCCTTCTTTATGACTAATGTACCTTACTTTAAAGTCTGCTCTGTCTGAAATTAATATAGCTACTCCTGCTTTCTTTTGATTTGTGTTAGCATGGTATATTTTTCTCCATTCATTTACTTTTATCTATATGTGTCTTTATATTTAAAGTCAATTTCTTGTGGACAACACATGGTTGGGTCTTGCTTTTTGATTGACTGACAAACTCTTTAATTGATGAGTTTAGACCATAAACAGTAATTATTGATATAGTTGAATTAATATCTACCACACTCATTACTGTTTTCCATTTGTTGTCCTTGTTCTTTGTTCCTATTTTTGTCTTTCATGCTTTTCCTGCCTTTTGAAGTTTTAATTGAGCATTTGATGTGATTATATTTACTCTCCTTTCTCAGCATATTAGTTATACTTCTTTTTCTACTCTTTTTGGTAGTCACCCTAGACTTTGTGAATGCATTTACAACTAATCCAAGTCCCCTTTCAAATAACACTGTACCACCTTACAGGTAGTGTGTGTAATTTGCAATAACAAAATAATCCTAACTCCCATCTCCTATCTCTTGTGTCATTGTTGTCAGTCATTTCACTTATATATAGATATACGTAACTACATATACATAAGTAAGATATACACATAAGCATACATAGCCAAATATTTCTTTGTATTATTTTGAACAAATGATTATCTATTAGATCAATTAAGTATAAGAAAAGTAAGTTCTTATTTTACTTTTACTTATTCCTTCTTTGATATTATTCCTTAATTTATGTCGATCCATATTTCTAACCTATATTATTTCCCTTCTCTCTAACAACAAATTTCCTCAAATTTTGTCTGTGTGAGGAAGTTTTTTTTTTTCCTTCATTTTCAAAAGATAATTTCTCAGGTACAGAATTCTAAGTTAGTGTTTTCTTCTTTTTCTCAACACTTCAAAAATTTTACTCTCCTCTCTTCTTGCTTGCATAGTTTTGGAGGAAAAGTCAGGTGAATTCTTATTTTTACTCCTCTATAGGTAAGGTTTTTTTCCTTGACTTTTTTCAGGATTTTTTCTTTATCTTTGTTTCTCTGTTTGAAAATGATGTTTCTAGGTGTTGTGTTTTGGGGTATTTCCCCTGTTTGTTGTTCTCTGAGATTCCTGGATCTGTGGTTTGGTGTCTGACATTAATTTGGGAGAAATTTTCAATCATTATTTTGTCAAATATTTTTTTCTGTTCTTCTTTCTCTTTTTTGTCCTTCTGCTGTTCTCGTTTCATGTATGTTATGCCTTTTATAGTTGTCCCACAGCTTTGAATATTTTGTGTTCTTCAGTCAGTTTTCTCTTTGATTTTTGGTTTTTAAGGTGTCCACTGATAGTCCTCTAGCTCAGAAGTTCTGAGTTCAGCTGTATCCAGTCTACCAATAAGCCTGTCAAAGGAGTATTTCATTTCTGTGACAGTGTTTTTTTGGTCTGTGGCACTTCTTTTCTGGTTTCATAGGATTTCTATCTCTGTGCTTACATAGTCCATCTGCTCTTGCATGCTGTCTACCTTATCCATTAAAGCCCTCAGCATATTAATGATAGTTGTTTTAAATTCCTAGTCTGAAGATTCAAACATCCCTGCCATATATGGTTCTGATGCTTTATCTGTCTCTTCAAGTTGTATCTTTTGCCTTTTGTTATGCCATATAAATTTTTTCCTGAGAGCTGGATATGATATACTGGGTAACAGCAATTGTTGTATGCAGGCTTTAGTAATGTGGTGGTGAGGTGTGGGGGAAGGGATATCATCCTATAGTCCTATGATTAGGTCTCATCTTTAGTGAACCTATACTACTGGCCTGTGAACTTCACAAGATTTACTCAGATTTTCTCTCCTTCCCAGGATGGATAGAGTGAACTGAAGCTGGATATTCCCCTTCTTTACATGGAAGGCTGGAGAGAGCTAGTGTTGAGTATTTCCCTCTTTCAAGTCAATTAGGCTCTGATAATAACCCCCAGGTTAGGCTCTGGTTAACTAGCTTCACTTAAGGGCAGGGCTTGTTAAGAACAGAGTGCTCTGGTATATTTCAAAATGGTCTTCTTCCCTTCCTCCTAATGGAAGCATGAAAGGACTGTTCTCCAATATTCACCGCAGTACCTGGTCAAACTTGTGAAGGTAAAAATCATGAAAGTGTGCCCCCACCCATCACTTGGATCCCCTGGAGTTTCAGCTCTCAGAATTATCCATACCAAGCCTCCGGTAAGTAGTCAAATATAGTTCAGCTTTTCCTACCTAGGTACTGGTCCTGACTGCAGTTTCTACTTGTGAGTCTCTGCTCTGGTAAGTCATGACACCCCATATTCACTTGTGTGTCTCTGCAATTATGGGGGTAGCAGTTTGCCCTGTGTCTTCCCTTTTCTTACAGATCTAAGAAGAGTTGATCTTTTATTCCAGTTGGCTTTTTCCTTGTTATCAAGATGGGGTAGTGACTTACAAGCTCCTTCCATGTGGAAGTGAAAACTACTCTTTTTCTTCTCCCCCTCCTTCTCTTTCCCACGAACTTAGTGACATAAAATAACCCAGTCCCACCAGCAGTATTGAGTTGTATCCCTCTCAGACTTTGAATCTCTTCTGCCTCTTTTATCATCATATCTTCCTCATACTTTTGCCTTTCTCTTCTATTTTTATGGATTTGTGATTAGGTTAGCCCCATTCAGATAATCTAGGATAGTCTTCATATTTTAAAGTTCTTAACCTTAATCACAACTGCGAAATCACTTTTACCACACAAAGTAACATAATCACAGTCCCTGGGAATTAGAGCATGGAGATATTTAGGGGATCATTCTGGCTATCATATTGTCTAGATTGCTATCATATTATGTAAGTCTAGAAACCTGGTGGAGGCAGTTCTTATACTTATTTCTTTTAGGGTTATCTTTCTTGTTCTTAAATTCTGAATAAGCTTGTTTAGTTCCACAAAACATTATGCTGGTATCTCTATTGGGAATTGTTGAATTTATGGATCAATTTTAGGAGAATTGGTATTTCACAGTATTGAAACCTAATCATAAACATTGTTTTTCCCTAACAATTATCTTATTTTCCAAGTTTTTGAAAGGTTTTCTTTAATTACATTGAACAAGTTTCTTAACTGCCCTTAGAGATCATGCTTTGTTTGATTTATTCCTAAGGGTGTCATATTTTTTTTATTCTAGAGTCCAAGATTTTTTAAAATAAATTCCTGTTTTAACTTGACTTCATGCTGAAGATTTAGAAACTGTCATTAAGAATCACTGTCATTCCATTTGAAAAACACTCCCTTCTTAGTTAATTCACATGTAGCTGTACCTAACTCCTGTTTGAGATCTTTACTGGTTTTAGCACTAAGTTAATGACTTAATGTCATTGTCTTGCATAAATATATAACCAAGTTATTTCAAACTTCTTGATATCAAGAATGCAGTATCTTTAACTTCAGGGACAGATTTATATACTAAAAGAATATCATTCAAGTGCTATAATTTAATAAGTATAAGTAAAGGTGTCAATAATGAAAAATGTGACATCACCACTGTTACTGCATCAATGCAGGTAATGATGTAATCATGTCAGTCACTTAAAATTTTAATTGATACTATAGTCTCTTATCATTACATTTCTGTCTAGAAGAACTAACTTATCTTTCTAAATAATGACACTGTTCAAATGGTTTCAAAATTTTCATGGCAAACCATAAAATCTAATTTCTTAAATTTGTCATTTAGAATTCTAAAAATATATGACTTTAAACAAGTTTTCTTTCATCAACTTTTCCTTGTTCATTTATCTCCAAATGACACTAAAGTTGCAGTCCCAGCAGGCACCTATGAACTTGGTCTAATAATCCAGGCAATTTCATGCCTCTCTGCCTTTTCTATGTTATTTACTTGAGCTAAAATCCCTTTACCTCATTCAGCAAAGTCACAGCATTTTCAGTGCCTCATGAAGTGAAACCTCCTTTACTCATCTCAACAGCCAGAATTACACAGTTCCTGCTTTGTGCTCCCTATAAACCTTGCTTTTGCTTTGGTTTATAAAATTGTAAGCTTCTTGAGGATCAGGATTGATTCTTACTCAACTTTTGATCTCTGGGAAGAAGAGTGAGAGTACCTTGTGTATAATAAGCATTCGCTGCTAATTTTTTTAACCATGTTTTTAGTATAAAATGTTTATATCAAGATGTTTTTAGTATAAAATACATTCATTTATAACCTTGGTTATATTTAACTGAACTCAAAAAATTGAAAAATCTGAATGGTTATTTCATATTTCAGTGTTCATAGTTATCATATATAAACTAGGCATAGATCAACTTCTATGTTATTCTCAATAAAACAAGCTGTGACTTATATTCTTATTTCATTGAACTTGAATTCTGTCAGACTTCAGAGAATAAAGAGATTCAGAGTCTGTCAGTTCTAGGAACTCCATGAAACATTTGTTTCCCTAATAAATATGTCTGGGTTAGCTGAAGCTAATTTTTCTGCCATGCCAAAAAAGTACACTGAGCCAGTTTGAAAGGGTCAGGGACAAGTGTAGCCACCTAAAAGCAATATTTGATGAAGAATCATAAACGTAAATGTTCCCAACAGTTTTCTTTCCCAACATTATATAAATGCAAGGCACATCCCAATGTGGCATCTTTTAAAAGTGAAGGGATTATATACCTGTCATACAGTACTATGCTAAAAAGAAATAAAATAAATTCCATGGAATTCGAGGCGAACACAGGTCTTACATCTTACAGATGAGCTGGAAAGATAGACGAATATGAGTATCTGCATTTGAATATCTAAAGCCTTTTATAACATTATATATTTTGCTCTCAAACACAGTTCGTGTCATGAAAATACTTCTAATATTTAACGAAAAAGTATTCTGAACAACTATATGAATAAGAGAGATTGACATATTAAGTAGTATCTCCAAATACAAAGATGTGGAGAGAAATGTTTCTTTTATTCTCTTAAAAAGCAATTCAATGAATTTAGGTAAAATGCTTGGAAATACCTAGTGATGTTGCTTAAGTAGTTATTGTTAATTCTGCTGGAAAATAGGTAGCAATTCCAGACAGGATTGGCACTTTTTTTTTTTCCTTTGGGAGATTTTATTGTTCTGGGGTTTGCTTGTTCATAAATGTCAGAATAGGGTCATTTTTTTCCCTTTTCTTACATCTATTCCAGGCAATAGGAGAAAATTGTGTCTTCTTTAGTTTGGAAACACAGATTATCTAATTATGTTCATTCAAAAGCAAATCTTTTTTAATACATTTCATGTATCAGGCACTATTCTAAATGCTGGGATATGTCAGTGAACAAAACACAACAGAAAAATTAATTTGTGGTCTATAGTCTAGGAAAGAATTGTACATAGAAATTCATAATGAATTGGTAAAATATATTATATATTAAAAGGAAATAACTGCTATGGAAAAAATAGGCCACATTAAGAAAGATGATGTACACTGAGAGTAGGAATGGATGGGTAAGTTTCATAATCTAGGTAGGTGTTGATAAGGTAGGTTTGGAGCAAAAAATTTGAAGAACGTGATTGCATTTGTCATGTAAATTTATGGGGAAGAGCTTAATAAGGAAAGGAGGTATCATGGGATCACACATTTGCTATTTATAAACTATTTAAAGGGAATTATGTGTCTATGACAGAGACGTTCTCTAGAAAGTGAAACTCCTGCATTTTCTGTCTGTTTTTGAGAGTGTATTAAGTACCAGGAAATTTGCTTGGTATTATTCCTTCGTGATGTTCAACCTAATTATAGCCTTTCAAGGCAGGTGTTATTATTCCTATTTAACAGATGAGAAAATTAGTCTTAGCAAAATGAAAGATAGTTTAATCACTTACCAGTAAGTAGTGTGACTAGAAATGCTAATAAATCCAAGTATGTGTGAGTTTATTTTAAAATTTGCATTGTTCATTATATAAACTTTCTACAGAATCCCATGACTATAGCCTGGTTTTCTAACTACTGGTAGAAAGTTTTTGCATGGAAAATTCAAATTATGTTTTTAGTGATTTTAAGATTCAATAATGAGAAACTAATCAATGTAATTTTATTCAAATTATCTTGGATAATTAGAGTTCAGAGCCCTTGCTTTTTATTTCCTCTTCATCTATGTGAATTAAAATATACCATAGCTTTGAGACAAAATCCTATATTTTCATCTGTAGGTATTTTAACTTAGTAAGTTAGGGAACATTGTTAATACTTTTGGCCATGTATGTCATTTTGGCAAAGACTTTAAACCAGTTACCATGTTGTTTTTTCCAATTGCTTATATTTAGAAAGAAGACTGAAGTGCTTCCAATTGTACAATTAATCAATCATCTTTATAACACATTTGGGCTACAGGTCCCTTCAATGTAGGACCCAGGCAGATCATTCCCATCCTTTTAGTTTATTCTTTATTCACTGTGTAAATAGTGTGTTTTATATGGTTATGCTTTTATTCTCTTTCAAGTTCTTTTTATTTGCTATTTTACCTTTACCAGAGATAGCTTATCCCCAGTACAATAGGTAGTCAATGGTATCCTTTAACTAAAATTTATTTCAACCAATTAAACTCTCAGAAAACAATCACATTTCTGTCTTTGAGAAAATTTCATTTTACTTTCTCGAAAGTTATCTGTAAAGAAGTTTTGTATATTATTTCTGTAGGCAACACAAGTTTTTAATTGTATGGTATTCCTCAGACATATAGATGAACACAGATTCATCTAATATAAATTGTGCCTTTTTGCAGTCTTAGAGTAAGGAGAATGAAAAGGAAATTTTACCTGTCCTAATTGGTTTCATAAAGGATCCAGTTTTTTACTGGGTATCTGGAGAGTGACAATGGTAGATGGCTACTTTACCACCCTGTTCTCTAAATATCAAATGTTACACATTTAAATCCTTTTTTATGGTAAAGGAAAAACAATCCATTGGTTTTCATTTGTCACCCATTAGTCCCCACTAATTCTAATTCTACTAAAGTAGGAAAATATTGAATCATATTTTCTAATTGTCTAGTTATGTCTCTCTTTAACAAATACATTCTCATAAAAGGAGTCCTAAAGCACTGATTCTTCTCTATTGTACTCTATTTGGTGTTTTAAACAATAATTTTAGATGAAAATATGGTTAATTTGAAACTTACAGTTTTGGCACTGGTGGCATCTGGCTGAAAATTCCTTTCCTGCTTTTTTTTTTAACCGTAGAAACTGGTTGATTTTCAAATTTGCAGTTATTTATATTAAAGCCAATCTCTCAGTGATTATCCTCTCCTTAGTCTAGCCTATCACTGGGAGTTTGTGATTCACTGTTCCTACACCCATCAGACTCGGAGTGACCAGGTGTCATGAGATGACTTTCCTTCACTTCCTTTCATGAGGCTTGCTGTTTATTATATATTACATGTTTTGTTGAATAGTACCATCATCCATGAATTTCTCTGTAAATGTGCTGGGAGCCATTCATTATTAATAATATTTATTTGGTTATATTTTTTGTTTTGTTATCTATTTAGTCTCTCTTCCTTCACTTTTTTCTACATTTTAAAAATAGCCTATGAATTCTCTCTTTATGTCCCTCTAATGTATTCTCTATACTACAGCTAAATGAGCTTGCTAAATGCAAGTCTTACTTTGTTACTATTCTGCTTACATTTCATTTGTATTATATTGTCTGCAGGGAAAAAATACAAGTCCTTGGATTGGCGTTCAAGACTTTCCATGTTCTAAGTTCTGGTCATGCATCAATCCTCATTACTTGCTACTATGAGACTTTCCTATTTGATTATATTTTCTTAAATATATTGTATTGTAATTATTTTAATTATTTCTTTAAATATAATTTCTCTCCTATTAGACCTTGGAGTTACTGAGAACTTGAACTTTATTCCACCCACCTTTGGATCCAGGTGTCTCATTGAGTGCCTGACACATTCTTGTCTTGCATGTTGTAAATGTTCTTATTCTTTTAAATGTTATATTTTGATTTAGCAGTATTTTTAAAGGTTGCTGTAGTTTAGCAGATTATTTGATAAAGGAAAGTGGGCAGTGATATGGGAATCAGACTACCTACTAACTAGATGATAATAAACCCCTGATTCATAGCCTGTAGAGTAGGATGAATAACCATGCCTTGCCCACATCCAGACTGTCGGATCACCGCAGCTAATGATGACATTGGAAAGATATTTTGCATGACAAAGTTCACTGAAATAATATGTATTACTGCTACTGAAACTAGGTGAAAATATTGAAATCTATTGTACCTTCTAGTAAACACAGTAGTATGAATGATAATAAGCTTGTTTAACTGAGTGTTACTCATATATTACTTCTGTGAAAAGGACGTTTCTGCCTTATGACAACTTGGAAACCCTTTTTAATGTTCTCTTGGAGAAGTTTGTATGTTTCTGTGTATGTATGTGTGTGTGTGTGTGTGTGTGTGTGTGTGGTTATTACTATTATAGGACAGATGTATGAATTTCTCCTGTATACTATTTAAGACTTTGATAAAACATTGCTCATTTGTTTTATGATTTACATAGAACAGAAACCAATCATTATTATAATTATTTAATTTCTTGTATAGAAACACATATATTAAATAGTAAATCAAAATTCTATGGAAGGAAAATTTCAGGATCACAATATGATTCATTTTAAAAAATTCAATGACAATGAAAGTAGGGGAAAAGGGCCTGAAATATTTTTTTTTGAAGTATCTAAATTTTGAGATATCAAAGATTCAGAAGGTTCTTGCCTCTCAGATACTTTTTCTTTAATAGGAGACAGGTGGTGGGGGGCAGATACTACATTGATGGATGTTTTAATCTGGGAAGCAGGTTTCTGAGTCTTGAATATATCTTGCCAATTATCAACAGTAGCTTCGCTTTCACCCTCAGTTCATTGCTTTAGTGTGAAAAGAGAATGAACAAGTGATGCTAGTGTTTGCAGACACTGATATACCCCAAGAAATGTTGTCTGTGGGAAAGTGACAGTAACCTGTAACAGAAATGATTAATTGCTGTAAGAAATGAGTGGAAGTATTTATCAGAATGTTAAAATTTTGAGATCAATTTTGGGGGCAGGTAAAGAAGATATGGAGTTATAATAATCACATCCTATCTTGTACTGCACTGCCTTTTATAATTTGCCACTTTTACACTTTTCTGTACACTTCCAGAAATTCATTTCTTATTTGCTAATATAAAGCAAGAATATTTCTTCTTCAGCTACGACTTTGCAAATACAATCTACACACTCTTTCCTTCCTTACTCAATTTTATAACAATGTCCTTAGTATTTACATAAACTATACAGATTTATAATAATTGATTACATTTTGATTTAGTGGAATTTTTTTTCATTTTAGTCACAATTTCCTAGGAAAATTATAGTAGATTTAGAGTGACCCAGAACTGGTCATTCCATCTCCTTTCTCATCTCTTTATTCTTTTTCTTTGCAAGGCTGAGTTTATAATTTAAGCAGGGATCAAAACAAATATATAAAAAAATAATTCCTTAGTGAAAGATTAATGAAGTCAAGCCCGTATCTGGAAGTGTTATTATTGACTCGATTGCTGGTTACTTTTGGAAAAGAAATCGGTACTGATATTTTCATTCTTTCACGTATTATTTTGGCTCGCCTTTTGGCAATAGCAATAATATTAGCCTGTTAAAGAGCACTCATTACTTGGGTCTGTACTAGAGGTTTTATGGACAATTTCATATTTAATTCTCATAATTGTGCTAAAGATGATAGCATTAAGTCACAGACTGACTGATTTTCCCATGTTCACACAGTTCATCTGGTGGATGGAATAAGAAACTTCATTAAGATCTGTCTGAATCTAAAACCAGGGCTCTTTGTAGTACCAAACAGAGTCTCTCAGGTTTTATCTCCAAATCTCATTTTATATACCAGTACTCTGGTACTTGGTGAAATTTTCAAATGACTATCCTTTTCCATTTTTCTCCCAAGATGCTTAACATAGAGAATGTTAGAACAGATTAAGCAGTCAGACAAAAGACAGAGGTCTGGGACCTCAGATTTCAATCATGTCTCAAACAATTTTAAACTGTGACACCCCCCAGCCAGCACCATCACTCTGAGCCCTGATTTTCACATATTTAAAATGAAGATGATAATAAGCCAGATTTTTCATGAGGTTTCAATGAGATAATATGCAAAATATTAATACAACACAAAACATGGTGCTTCACACACTGGCATATTTCATGTTTATTATTACATGGTATTTGATTTAACATTTGGATTTTTTAATTTAAAAACATAATTTTGTATGTGCCTTTTCAATTGCTGGCATTTTTTCCCTGTTTGATGACACTTTTTTATGGAGAGATTTCTGAAAGTGTTTGTGACATGAGAGAACCTCTGGGAAAAAAATTGCAATTTATTCCCAGTACTGAGATATAAATGACATGACAGGTGGCCAGAGGTCCATGGGTAGAAAGGCATGACTGCAAATAACTTCTGTCTTTGTTGAATGAAGTTCTTTCTGTAGAGAAAGCCATTACTTTACAGATTGTACGTGCAAGCCCTTTAGACTTCTTCTAACATGTATTTTAGTTTAGCCATGAGGCTCAGGCTTTTTCTGATTTCAACATGTCAGTTAATTTGTTATTGCATATGTATGGTTTGATGAGACATTGGAGAGATTTTTCTTTTTCCTTGTATCATAACATTTTATATAGTTTTACTTCTGAAGATTTGTTAAGATAATAGTGGTAGTCTTTGATCACAAGTGGGATACTGACAGTCATGTGCTAGCAATTGCTTACCAACCAGTTCTTTAGGATAAAAGAAGCCCATGCACACTCTACCTCCCAATATAGAACACTTCATTTTTCTGTTTTAATAGTCTTTCTGCTTCTTCCTTGCTTCTCTCATATTTACAATTTACAAAGCTATGAGTTATTTTTCTCAAATACAATTTAACAACACAACTTCTTTGTTTCAAAGTATTCATGGTTTTTCTATCACTCCCAGGATTTTCTATAATTCACATAGTATTCAAGGGTGGACATTACGTGACCTCTGCTATTTCCCAGGCACAGATATAGTCATGTAGTGCCTTGTATTTTATGTTTCCCTCAGGTGTACCATGCTACTTTTATTAGCATTAACTGTCTCTTATTCTGGAATATTCTTTTCTCCTCTCTAGACTAAAGATATATTTTTTTTACCTTCTGAAATTCAGTCTGTCACTTCTGGTTTGGAACAGCTATCTCTTCTGCCTATTCACATAATCTGCATGTATTTGCGGTCACTGCATTTGTCTCCACCATTAGACTTGGTGTTCTTTGAAATCAGGTCATGCTGAGACTTATCTTCAGAATTAAACCCCATAACTGGCACATATTAGACAATCAATATTTGTTAAGTGGACAAGTAAATGAATGGGTAAAACATGAGAAAGACAAGTTTTCTGAGGTTTCCCAGAGGAGTAGAATATCTAATATGTTACAAATGTTTTGAAATTTTGTATAGGGGAATGGGAGTAATACTCTCACCTCTTTCATATCTTACACTTCAATCTTCTCTATAGAACTGGAACAAACTAAAGTGCTTGTATAGGACCATAAATTACTTTGGTGACATATATACTTAAAGCAGCTTTAGAAAGCTTCATTACACACTAAGATTTCTAAGGATTTTTTTTTTTTGACAGTCACATTCGGTTTTGATAGGGGAAGGCTTTTATTTGTTAGAAACAGGATTTTAGAACTTATGTCTTTTATTCTGAGCAGTGAATTCCCTAAAGATTCATTTTATGCTCACTAATGATTCAAGAACCCAGGAGACAACCCGTGCTGAACAAATCACTTTTTCCTGGTCAAATACGCATTTTGATAACCTTTGGCAAGGAGAACTCAATGCTGTTGTTGAGGCCATGTGTTCCCTTCATATTCACATGCTTTTACCTTTCAAAATATTAGCTGCTGACCTTAGAGATAATAAGTCAATAGTCAATAACATTGTCAATAAAAAGGACCATTTAATAAAAAAATTATTGGACACTTGAAGACAGAATATTTTTAAAGATTATTTTTCCAAAAGAGTTTCTTAAACAATTCTCTGGATTCAATACTCATGTCAGTGAAGTATTTTTTAACAACCCAATTAAAAATCTACAACAGTGTTTTCCATGTCTGTTGATAAGCTAAAGCACTTTCAATCAACAGATAACATGAGATTTTAAGAAAGAAATATTTATTGTATTAATAAAATTGTATGTCAGGAAAAACACCCTTTAGCTAGTCTTTATTTCTTTGTGTTATCTGGAATTGTATGCTATAACTCTGACATATGGGGTTATCACATCAAATAAAAGCATAAATCATTTTCACTTCTCCAGTTTAATTGAAAAATCTTATTTCAAAAAAGAAACGTGGCAAAAGGCTTATTAAAAGGCTTTAAAAATGCATTATTATCTTTCAGGATTTTGTAAGTAGGTCTCTGGAATGGAAGTTCAGGGTTTATTTATATTACGTGCTTGAATAACTAGGAAAATTATGCATTGAACTTATCATTGCTTAGTAATTATTTGTGGTACAGAATGTTTTCTCTCATTGTGTGTATTAATACTGTACATGAGCATTTCCCTCTGTAGTTAAAAATTCTGTTTTTCCTTTATGAACTCAAATTATTATAAAAGAATTTGTAGTTTTGTATGTTAAGTGTAACATCTAGGAAAATAATAACACTGTGATTTTAAATTATAAAAGCAATTTTAACATTATAAATTAATTTTTAATATAAATTTTAAAATTTATTTAAAAAGTTAATAAACCAGGACAACTTACTATTGTTCCTGAAGCTGAACTGGCAGAAAACTAAGAAATTGACAACTTATTCCTTACCTACTGCTGATCCAGGGAAATTAGAATATAAATATGAACAAGGTATGATCTTTTCCCTTAATTCAGTAGGAAAAGGCATATTCCCATCATCATGTAAAACTGAAGATAGTACGTACATTTGATGAAACACACCTCCACACACCCATATACACAGATACACAGAACAGTACCAATGCAAAGGATTGAAAATGGTGAGGAAGGTTTGAGAGAAGTAGGATTTGTAGAGGGAATAATGTTGGTAAGAGAGAGGCAGAAGGAATGAACAGCACAAGCCCTAAGATGGGAAAAGAGGCTATATTCAGTAGAAAGCAAGACTGTCAATATGACCAATACATATACTTCATTTTTCTGGGGAAGATCATGTGTAAAGGCCAATTTAGATATGAAAATAGTAAGCGATGATCGCCATGGTGAGTCATCTGCACATAATCTGTAGCCAAGGAAGAGCACATAAAGCTTCTTGATCACCGGTTTAATGCGATTCACTTTCCCTGGTCATGGCATGTAGATTGCATTCTAACAGTGATTGAATAGGTGTATACTGCTGGCAGAATATTGTTGTATACACAGTGGCAGACATATACATCAATGTATTTATTATATGCTCTGTAGAAGTACAGGAAGAAATAGTCTAAGTCTTTATATTTTTATCAAAATCACAAGGGCATCTAGTTTACTTGATACATGGCTTGTCATTGGAACTCTTACATGTTTCATAGAATGTGTATTTG